>NW_026892550.1:41395000-46395000 GCF_033815535.1 Pezoporus flaviventris
TGCACTTTTCATATAGGTCCACATTTTATCAAATACTGCAATTTTAGATCTCTGTGGAGACAATATGAAGCCTAATTAACTAATCTTTACGTAGACAGCAAAAGCACACCTGGGAAAACATGATGATGTCATTTTTAGGCAAGTTTATTAATGTTTAAAGATAGCAGCACCTACATTCTCTTTTTCTATTAATATTTTGCTGTCATTGTATTTTTTTGCATTGTATTTGTAAAAGATTTGAAAGAGTGCTACTTTTACTTTATAAGAGGTGTGCCAGATTAATACTTAATATCTATAATCAATCTTCAGCAAAATATTCATCAGAAATTCCCACTCAAACAAGATGATTTTTTGTAGCTCTCTGCAGCTGTGCATTATACAAATAAAAGGTGAGCTGAAATGTGCTAGTAGCACTAGAAAACTTCAGATTGCTCCACAGAGGAAACTAGCATTGCTGTGAAACCTGAAGGGAACATTAATAGTGAGGCACCTGTTTCAAGGTTGTTCTTACTTGTACTACTCCACATGCCTCACCACCTCAACTCAGCAGATCAGGGTTTTCTTTCAGAAAGATTGTTACCTGAAGTATGTTTCTTTTGCCTTAACCAATTGGTAGTTATAACTATAATTGGCAGTTTTAACTACCAACTGATTGTTATTTTTTAACCTGGAAAAAAAGATGAAAACAAAGTCTGCCACCTACATATCATCAAAAAAAGAAGCAGTGTTATCAAAGAAAAAGCAGGCAGAATGGGCCATACGACACATAAGGGTCAGTAACAATCACAAGTCAGAAAGAATATATGAATCTGCATTTCTTATATTGTCACATACTGTACAGTTCTAATGGAAAAATTAAGAAAGCATAGGTCTGTATCATCTCCCCCTATGTATGCTGAGTAGAAAACAGTGCTAACATTTCACATTCTACATTGTCTGACCAAAATATCTGTAGAACTACCAGTGTAGTTGACAAACCAACCTAAATAAATTTCTTAAAGAGACAACCCAAATCATTCTATGAAGTAGACAATTAACTACTGCAAATTAATACTATGTGGCATGTATCTCAGCTATTACTACATTTCTCCTTTGCTGTAGAAAACCAAGACCATTTGGTTCTGTAATCATTTTACTTCTTTGTGATACTACTGTAATATGTGCAAGTATACCAAATCTGTACTATGATAAAAAGTATCAGAAGTACTTATCTATTTCTTATATCTTGCACACTTCAGAACTACAATTCTGCTATAAATGTAACATCTATAGTTATACTATTTCAAAAAACAGATGAATAAAGTATGAAAGCATCAGTAATACCCCCACTATCTCTCAAGGCTTCACTGTTCTTGCAGTACAGCGTTACAACTTTCCCAAACTTACCCTTATTTTCCTGTCCAGAAATATAGTCTAGGAAGATTCTGAGGTTCAGATTTCTCCATGGTCTCTGTATATCTAGTAGTAGTAACAATTCTGGCAGTACTAAGACCACTGAAATTTTTCTAACAAACACCTAAATATTTCAACTATTACCAGAATATACATCGTCATTGGCACAGCTGTCTTCTTGAAAGTTCCCTTGCAGATCAGGTGTTGCATATTCTGCTCTGTTGATCTACACATACCCAAGATACCCATTAAGATCCAGAGTTGGACATACTACTCAACATCACCAGAGTGACTGAGAAAAATAACTGTGTGGTAAAGGCACAGTGTGTTTTTCAAATTCCTGGTATATCTGCCACATTGTGTATGCACTACTCTTGTTTCATCCAAGATCCTAAAAAATATGATCCTAAAACCTAGGGTAATCCTAAAAAATGGCATACTGCATCACCTTTGAAAAGCTCTTCACAAATTAAACTATCTCTGTGAACTATAAACTATCAGCAAAAATCCAATACTACACTTTTCTCTGCCTGATATGTAGGTATATACAGGTTTTGTCTCTAACAGACAGCAAATGGCATTCCATGCCTGAAACACTTCTATCTGCAGATCCAAGTCAGTCCGGCTACTTAACGTCCAAGAGACTCAATCAACTTCACCATAGCACATAAAATCTAAATCCTAAGAGCACAGCTTTCTATCATCTGTTCCCAGAGTCCTGCTGCTGTTGCGCACTTCCCTGGAAGCAGAGCTACTAGCTGTGCAGGATGCTCAATCTTGTCCTTTCTTAGTCCACTCGGGCTTGGACTCAAAATCCCCAGCCTCATATGAAGGAGCTCAATCTTCGCTGAATTATCATTCTCTAAACTTGCTCTCTCATTAAACACAGATGCTCCATGCCACTTCCACAGTAAGTCAACACTCACTTGGTAGCATACATCCAACTTGCTAGGAGGGATTTACCACTACAAATTAAACAAGGGACATCAAGGTTCCAGTGTTATAAAAATTATTACAGTGCTACTTCATCAATTACCACAGGTTTGCTTTCTAAAAGGGAAAACTTAAAAGTTGGTGTAGAGCTGTCTTGCATTGCTCAGTTCAACCAAAAGCCGTGTCATAATTTAAGCCCAGCCAGCAAGTCAGCCACTCCACCCCACCCCCCTTCCTCCCCCAACTCCCAGAGGGATGGGGAGAAGAATCAAAAGAATGTAACTCCCACGGGTTGAGATAAGAACAGCCCAGTATCTAAGTTATAACACAAAACCACTACTGCTACCACCAATAATAATAATAATGATAAGGGAAATAACAAGGGAAGAGAATACAACCACTCACCACCCACCAACCGATACCCAGCCCGACCTGAGCAGTGATCTAGTCATTCAGGGTAGCTGCCCCCAGTTTATATATTGGGCAAGATGTGCTGTGGCACGGAATACCTCTTTGGCTAGTTTGGGTCAGGTGTCTGGTCTCTGCTTCCTCCCGGCTTCCCCTCCTCCCTGGCAGGGCATGAGACTCACAAAGTCCTTGGTCAGAGTAAACATTACTGGGCAACAACTAAAAACACTATTATTATCAGCGTTGTTCTCAGGCTGAGAGTCAAAACCACAGTACAGCACCAGCTACTGAGAAGGAGAAAAATGACCGCTACTGCTGAACCCATTAGCTACAACATACATCTGGGTGCCCATCAATTCAACTTCATTAGGAAGTACTTTGATCCCACGTTGTAGAAGACAAGAGGTTATGCTGGCATTTAAACCTTATTTTATTCTTGCACAAACACTCAAATACTAAATAAATAAGCCTTCTTTATTCCATTTAGGCAACTGTCATGAACAGGTTCATAAACTGACAACTGCCTTTTCTTACTCCACTGTGTCCTGGTTTACTGAAATGAGCTTTTACAGATTTTGATATATATCAAGTAACAGAGGTCTAGCAAAGTCTCTTCTGCTTTTGTTCATTCAACCTTAAAAAAGAAAAAGCATCAAAAAAAAAAAAAGAGAAAAAGTAACAGCTGGACAGGAAAAGGCGCAAGGAACTCTTACAAGGAAAATTTTCCCAAATGGTCAAGTGTTAAGAAGGAACTTCCCACTAGATGGCTCACAGACTCCTTGCTGAATAAATGCAGGTAGGAATACCTGACCCAGCAACCATGGAAATAAAAATCCGTCATGAAAACCACTAGAAAACAGCACTCAGAATTAGCCATGACTTAGTCCTCTGCAGCCATTAAAACTGGAATTCATACAGCTCAGAGTCTTGATCCCTACCTAGTCCTTGACCTTGTCTAGACTCATAAAGTAAGAGCAATGAGCCATTACCTAGGGGATACATGCGACTTCTAAGGCTTCTGTTTATACTGCTACACAACATATTTAGTAATAGGTTGTTTTCAGAAGTGTGTCACTTTATTTCCTTCAGTATTTTGTTTTCAGAATTTGTCTTTTATTTGAAAGGTACAGCTTAAGGATGTAGAAGGGCAGTGTTAAGATACCTTCGTCTAGGATTTTGTATATACACACTCACTCACAAAGCCAAAATTCATAAAAACAAGCATGTATACTTACCCTAATTCAAATATATTGCGAAAATATAGTCACTTAAATCTGGACAGTGCTATATCTGACCATATATGTTATTCCTATGCAATCACCTTCATTTCCCTAAACTGCATTCATGCAGTCATCAACAATAGCAGACTAAACCATGAGGAAAGAGAATTCTTGTGAATGCAGGATGCCCAGCATGCAAGTTGGGCTTTCACACTTCTTTCCTATCTCCTCTTTCTTTAAAAGCACCAAAACCCTAAAAGGATACCAGTGCTCCATAAAAACCACCACGACTTGCTATCAGCTATCCAAACAACGGAGCCATTGTAGATTGCTTGTATTATTTGAATACAAGAACATAAGAATATGGAAATAACCTGCACTGCTCTGAATTACTGTGGCTGTTTGCTTCTGCAAGGTGACACTCCAATGTATACATGAATTGTTAAAAGCTGTTTAAAACCTTGGTATTCCAATCAACACTAACATAATAGTACAAGACCCTAATGTTCACAATGAGCACTTTTTCCTCCCATTCTTTATCATTTATTTACTAGGAAAATCAAGCAACTGATACAAAAATGTCCTAGGAGCTAACACTTTTTTTTTTTTCAGTATCATGTCACCACTGGGCATTTTGACTATGAAAATTATTATTACTACAAAGTACACATTCCATTTAAATGTAAAAGACTACCTTCATTAAGAAGCTCATTAGGAAATTAAATTATGCAAAGCCTTATCAAATTAATTAACTGTATTTTGTGGGTCATCAGATAACTTCTCCATTTTGTCATTTAAAGACCTATTATTCTTAAAATTGGGGTGCTGTAATTAGCATGTCTGACAGAAATAGTTCCTCAGACTACTAACTCAAATACTCCATACTCCATCATTCTATTGGATGACGATCTTGTACTGCAGGAGCAGAACTTTAGTTCTCAAATATGGTTTCTGTAACCATTTTGTTGACCTTCCATAATTAATAAAAGGTCAGGAACTGGTATTGTCACCAGTAGCTAGAAAGTGTAACAACAAATGCATTTTGCCAGTTCACACAGTAAAGCAACTATTGATACGTCCAAAAATGCAGAAAAGGACAAAACTAGTTTTTCAGCCTCTTTATTAGCTCAAGATTAAGTACTTTAAAACACTTAACCTTGTTTATACTGGGTGAACACTCAAGCTGAATGAAAGTTCAAACAGATGGAAGATCTAAATTTTGTAATATATTGATAATTTTACTAAGCACAGGTAAAAACTAGTTATATGTTCTTAAGATTTAGTTTTATGGCTTTCCAGTTTTCATTAGTTGAGCTACTTCAAATATCTTTAATATACTTGGTCTTCTAATAAAAATTGTAAAAATTCTACCACAAGAATCTATTCCTCAAAAGCCTACTTAAAATCATTTTCTCCAAGAATGTGCAAGATAAGGGCTTTATGTCATCATCATATTCTTCAGGTGAATTGAAGAGTTAAGTTTTCAAGACGAGATGTTAGTGTTAAAGTTTCACAACCATTTAACTCCTCTTAAGATATTTGCTGAAATAACTCCTTCTCTGAGACTTAATTTCAAGAGAATCATAATTGTTCCCCGTCATTCAGCATATCCCTAAAAATCAAAGAAGACTGTTTCAATCTCATTTCTTAAAAAACTCATAAATGTCACACAAACTAATTTCCACAATGATGACCTAAATCCATCCGTTCTTTTTGAGGTCCTAGTCACAAGGAAAATCTGCTGTCCACTCCTAGAACTAACTTTACTGTAATAAGCCTATTGATAGAGGGACAGCTACATATCATGCTGCATTATCTATTACTACAGCTTTGCCACATCACTATAGTACAAATGTGGATTTGTAAGAGTGATTTTGATTTTGGCAGGGAAAACCTGATAACATAAAGGAAACAGTATGTCATATAAACTGAACTGAAAAAATCAGCAACAGATTTTCAAACCTCTTGAGAAAAAAGATAATACGAGTAACGAAAGTATATCTGCTGTGTGGCGGGAAGAAATGCAGAGAACAAAGACACGTACACATAAAAACAAAGACCACCTACAAGTAAGACCATAATCCAAATGCATACTTTTAGCCTTGCCTTTTTTGCTGAGATCAATGCAAAAGAAAACAGGAATGAGGGTACAGGAACAGAAATGATCAAAACAAGATGGATGCAAACCAAAAAGAACTTATTGCACTCATACTGTGGAAGGAGGAATAAACTACATCTCAGAACACAAAAGCACTTTCTCAAGCAATTGCAGATCTGTAGTGAACTGCAGGTGCTACTCCTGGCATCCAGAACCATAATGACTGGACTTAACAAGAATGGAAAAGCAGTCAAAGAGACTACTGCTTGTTTGGTCTGTAGCATGCACAGCTTCAGATGTAATTTTTTAGTGAAAAAATGAAATCATTAGGAACTTTTCCTAGGAAAGGAAACTGGGGTATCAAAGCACATCAAGCCAGACAAAGGAAAATTATTTATTTGTTATATATGGGAAGAAGAAAATTCTGAGCACTAGAATCATCGAAATTAAATGAAACCTTCCAGTTCAAAAGCATGGTCCAGCACTTTGGGACCAATAAGAAAATCTGCAATAAAATTGAAGACTTTCAGTTGATAAAAACCAGGACAAACGCAAATCTATCACTATTATCAAAATGATTGACAGAAAACAGTGTGATACAATTGGGTGAAAGTTATTTCCAGAGAAGACAGAGAAATATTAATGCCTTTTTACAAAGCATTGCAGAGATCTCAGATGGCATACAATGTACATCTCTGTTCAACCACATTCAGGGACAATTAATTCAAACTATGACACACACACACAGAGAAGAGCTATGAGATGACTGAGGACCAAAATGTCTTGCTTGAAAATCACAAATAAACAGTTTTGTTGACAGAGATGAAAGCTCAGAAAAACAACCCCATACTAGATTTGTATTAATGCATCTGGAAAATAAATGCTGAGATGAAAAAAGAAGTACATAATAAATACAAATGTACTGTAACAATTGAGGATAAACTAGTTACAAATACATTTTGACTGGAAAACGAAAGCATGTTTCTAACCATAACAAGTGTCGTATTATGGAGTAATCTGCCCCCAGGAGTAGTCCAAATGGAACTTATATGCATTCATACTTATTTTAGTGTGTTATCAATTTATAAAATAAATTACATAGCACTGGAGAATCTTCAAACTGTACTGCTGCAAATTAATTTCAGCCTGGCCAAAATTACCTACTGCAGAGCATACTTTGATTAGAACATCTAAGAAAACTTGATGAAAGCTTGAAAGAGAATATCAGGGGTATGTTTCTTCTATCAGACACAATTTTCTCCATACAAACAAGGAAAGAAAATTCTATTAGAAAGGAATACATTTTATTTTTAATAAATATTATGCAAATACTAATTCTAAATGAATCTTTGTGAGTAATGTACCTAACAAGGTTTCTGAGGCACCACAGTGTTTTGGTCACTGGGCTCACTGAGCTGCTTGCGAAAGACATTAGGATCTTGGGTAACAGGGAGAGAGAAGAAAATGAAACCTGGAAAATAACAAAAAGGAATGCTTTGAGGGAAAAAGGAAGTATTGATTGCTGCATTCTTTCTTTTAAGAGTACTTTCACAATAGCCTAAATCAATTCTTTTGTGTCTTGTCCTGATACAAGGATCACAAAAAAAAAACACCAATAAAACACTGAAAATTAATCGCTTGAACCCTCTAGACTACAAAAGAGTATAGCCGTACTTTCACCAATATGTTACTGGATGCAAAGGGCAGTCTTTCCATTATTTCAGCTCTCAGATCTGCCTCTCCTCAGTATTTCAGCTACATACCTTTCTTTTTTTCCTGTCAAATTGAAAAAGCCAAACCCATACTCTCTAATCCTATCTCTTCTGCAGATTCATGAAATTCCAGCCCTACAGCCACTGCTTCTTAAGGTACCATGTAGAGCCTGTGGCAAAAGTCACCAAACATTTCATAACTGAGTTTTTTGTATCCTTTGCCTCTCAAAGGCTTCTGTGGAGCTAGTCAAAATTTAACCTCTGGAAACATGGGTTCTACAATTCTTCTACATCTCAAACTTCAAAAATTAAAGCTGAAGTCTGAATCAAAATGTTTTACCTCAATTACATTTAAAAAAAGTCATAGTGTTTCCTTTCTGCTCACTGGTTTTAGAGATTTCCTGTGAGGTTGTTTTAGGAGCTCAAATATCTTGATGAGCATAAAACAGGTTGAGGTTCACAGACTGCTGTGTGATTTCTCTCTTGTAATTTCTTGTAATAAAATAAATAACTTTATAAGTTAAATTTCAAAGTACTTATACATCTAGAGGCACTGGACCACTTTGAAGATCCTCAGAAAAAGACAGTAATACTATCTTCAGGCCCAACCCTCTTTGCCTCTCAACAAACACTTTTACAGGAGAAAAAACTCAAAAGGTCTTGTCAGCTCTTACGTTTAACGCTGGCTAGTCACTATAGAAGAGGAATTCTTTACAAGACCTTTCCAACATTTTGCTCACACCCAACTCCTCATTCTGTAACTCTTGCCTATTAAGCAAGAATAAGCAACTCTTCCAAAGTCTTTTCAGTGAAAGCTTAGGAATACTTCTTTGTTATGAAGCAGTTCTGCTTGCTTTTACTTTGGCAGAGGATCTACTATTAAAGGCCATCAAAACAGAATGAAACAGATTGATATGTCCATGTCATGCTGTTGGTTCAAAAACAGGTCTAAAGAGATTTTAAATGAAAAACAATGTAGACAGAATGTAAGTTAGTCTAATTACTGCTCTACATGTCATTTTTCCTTTCTGAGATGCTTTCTTATCTTACACATGGGACCAGCTGCAATCCATTTTTTAAAGTGGAAAAAAGGAAGCATGACTGATTTCATTTGTCAATCAGGTCAGGTTTGTACATATTTTTGATGAACAGAGCCAGGCATACAGCAAACACGATAGAACTGTAGAAGTAATCAGCTTCTGCTTTCTTTGTATCACGTTGATAGTAACTTTAAGTGTGTCTTCAAGCAAAGAAATGTTCCAGTGAATGTTAAGCTTACTTACACTGTTGTACTTTGGTTTTTTCTTCCAGTGCTGTAGCCCATGAAAGTAAGCATGGCAACTTCAGGAGTTAACACATACAGACAATGGTTTAAAATGATTCTCTGCAGTGTAGGTGAGCAGTAGTCCATCTTCTTGGGCTAGTGACATTTTTTTTTTCCCTTCAAAGTTCAAGTATGTGTCTTGGTTAATGCATACATCAACAGCATTTCCAACAGCAGTTGAGAAATCATTGAAGGTTAAAAATACTGTGTGACTGTGGATAGTGTTAATAGTACATACTGGAGTGATGAAATTCCATCATCCTACCATTTACTGCTCCATCAAGTAGTATCTGTGATGTGAGAATTATACAGATGATATGCCTATAGAAGACCAACTGAAATGACGCCTGGATCTTCCAGTCCTATTGACATCCTGACCATCAAAATCCATTAGTGATTTCAGAAAAGTGATACACTTCCAGAAAACCACAGCCACACACATTTTCTTCAACGTTATGCCCGTTATTTCAGGTTGGAAACCCAAGAAAAAGAAAATGCAACAGGAATGCACTATATATATATGTGTGCATATATATATGTTTGCTTACGCTTTCAGTTGGACTAAGAACACTAAAAGCACCAAACCCAATAAGAACATTAAGACAGAGGCACTACTAAGTATCAGAAGTGCTAAGTATACCACTCAGTGGAACAGAACTCTGAAGACTTGGATCCTACTCACAGTTCTACTATTAGCAACTTTGAGATCTCCTGAGGAAAAGTACTACATAGTCTGGTATTTACAAATATATAATCAATACACCAGATGGTTCTGCCATTAAAGAAGAAATGTATACCTATAACATTATTACTAAGATGTAATAGTTTCCTGCTAATGATTACTGTTCAGTAAAGCTCTAATTATCTTTCTCTTTTTTTTTTTTTTTCCTTTTTACAATTACTGTTAAATCCATTATTTCTACAGTGGTATTTTCTGTGCAGGCATGTAGGACGTACCAAGCTTCTGCTTTTCACCTTAAAGTAGTACTAGGAACACTAGAGTACAATGCGTTTTTATCCCTTTTTTCTCAGTTACGTTTCTTGATTCAGCGCCAATTGATGCTCTGCTCACTGTTGGCAGGAGTGCCTCCTACTAGCTTGTACTACCTTTAAAGCTAAGGAGTCTGTACTCAAAAATAGAGTAAAGTGCAAAGGCAATACATACTTTGTCATGCGTGCCAAGGCTGTTATCTCCAAGTCAAGCAACATGGACTAGCTTGCATGCCTACTGTCATACTGTCTGTAGGGTGTGTGGTGAGCCACTATCTTTCCTCCACATGGGTTTTTCTAACCTCTGTCTGGATTCCTCTACTCACCATGGTAGCTACGGGAGTTAGCTACAGCCATTGCAGACATGAACTGGTATGTACCTATGGTAGGTGGCTGAAAGCCTAGAATCCGATAACAAAACGCAGAACACACTAATAGGATGTCCCTGACACACCCAAACTAATGTGACATCTCAACGAGTTCTTGTCATTTAAGCAGTCATAGAAACTGAACAAAGACTTGAAACCCTTCTTTCAATCAACATTCCATACATATATATTCAGCTATTTAGGGTAGGATTTTCTAGCTAACTTTCACCATCTAGCTTATTGTTGAGAATTCCTTCTTGGAAAACGATCTTTTTCACTTACGTAAAATACAATCAGAAAACATGTTTTAGTAGCAAAGAAAATTCAGTCTACTGGTTTCATCCCCAGAATTGTTTTAAACCCCAGTATACAAAGATGCCTAAATTTTGTGCCATCCCAGGAGTTAGGGGTCTACTGGTAAAGATTTACATCCAGTATACATTCCATCAATAGAAAACAATCTTGCAAATAATGCCACTTCTTGAAGAAAACAGACTAACTGAAGTAAAAAAAAAATCAAGACAAAACCCCAAATGTTTCTTTTATTTCATGATGGTGATAAAGCCAGTCTATTTCAGCTTGCTGCTAGAAAAATACTCAGTTTTTTTTCAGGTTATATAAAAACCACACATCCACTCCCATCCAGTCACCATACAGAAATGCTCTAGGTGAAATTTTAGTCTCCTTAGTGCTAGAAAATGTTTTCACATTGCCTTGAGCAGAGAGTTTCATCCTTGAAACTTAAGTTTCAGGTCTCCTAGAAAGAAACTCTGACAGCTGTTACTTTTTGAAAAAAAAAAAAAAAATTAAAAAAATTGGACAAGCCTAAATGATTTTTAACAAATAGCAGATAGAGCCATCAGGCAAAGAAACTGCATTATATACAATACACCAGTTTGTTTGTGATAGTAATTGCTGAGAAGAGATTTCCAGAGATGATTATAGCCTTGTTCGTGCAGAGCAAAAGCTAACTGAATAAAAAGTAAAGAATACGCTCTCACAAAGCTTCCACCTGATTTTTACACAAATTATTAATCCTTAGGTAATCATCAGAAACACTAGTTTGGCAAAAGTGTAATTGGAAAGATGTATGTATGTGCTGGGAGCACAAAACCTACATACTGATAGATACATGCAATTACAAGCATTTTTTGTTTTAAAAGAAAACTTAAAAATCTCTATAGCAAAATATTCAAAAGAACTGACCTACTGGTCTTTCTCACTCAGTCCCCAGTATAGTCACGATCTAAAAGTTCTATGCTCACAAAACCAGAAACATGCATTTTTATTAACTCATACACCTGATGCTAGTTTTGGTTTAACCAATAGGAAAGCCATCAGCAGCTGGATCAATCATCAGAATCAGAAGATAATGGTTTTCTACAGTTGAAATACGTATGGCTCCTATTTAGTATGTTACCAGTTAAGTATGCATTACAAGATCCCCTGAAATAATGGTCTATTATAAACATAATCTAGCAGTTACTACTCTAACTATACAGTACCTAACAACTATTTGTAAAAGAACTTATTTCATTTTCATGGCAGGCTATGTTTGAAATGTAAAGTATTTTAAAATACTTTTTTTTTTAAACCCAGCACTATCATTATCCATTGAAAAACATAAAACCAACAGGTATTTCGTATTTGTAGTACTTCAGATCAATTTCCATCTTATAGGTAACACATGGATCACACAGACTAGGCCAAACCAACATGGTATTCCACCCAGCAGCCTTAGTGTCTTGCTCATTTGCTGGATGGGTTTCACCATGTTAGCTGGCTGGTGTCTTAAGGGCAGCCTGAGAGTCACACACTGGAAGAGATGAGACTGGAAGTCTCATGCATTTTTAAACCTGAAATACACAGAGGTAGAATGTGAGGACTGCTAGGCTTCCAAGGCATTACTGTAATGCAAATATAGTAGTGTTTCCAAAGGCAGGCATGGTTTCACTAAAGCAGCCAACAGGGTTGTTTCCCATTCCCATCTGCAAGCTTGAAAAATCATGTGAAATACATATTAAAACATGACTGTGCACTTTCTTATGTCCCTGTTCACTGTGTGACTACCTAAAATACAGCACAGCTATTAAATAGACAAATGACATCAACTCCCTTCTCTGAACAAACCTTGCTTTTTACTTCACAGTGGACTAGTTTTTAGGTAATTCCTTTCACTCACTTTTGCTTTGAATATTTCTAATATGGCCCTTTATTTACATATAGATAATAAAATGTAACAATAATGAAAAAACAGGAACACTTATACTTGTGAGTTAGGCTGCACATACCACATTTCTATACCAACCTAAGGAAAACACATTTACATGAATAATTACCTATTTAAAACAAAACAGAAATCTAAAAAGTAGAAATTCTTACCCTAAAAAACTCTTTAGTGGAGCCAGAATCTAATGTTCCATAAGCAATTTCTGTTTGCTTGGAAAGATCCTCTGCACTTTCAATAGGAGACACCATCCTCTCAACCGTCAGGAAGGCAGCTAAGTTAGCCGTGTAGGATGAGATTATGATGAGGGTAAAGAACCACCACACACCTCCAACAATGCGCCCAGACAGGGATCTAATAACAAGTATGAAATGGATTTGTAAAGTGAAATGAAAGTCCTTAAAAGGAACACGTTATCAGTTTTATGCAAATGATGCATTATACTAAAAGGAAGCATTTCAGACTATCTTGTAGCACAGTTCTGCATACTAATGAGATAGGAAATCAAGACATACTCGACTACATTTCCTGAACCTTGCTGAAATCAGGACTCCAGAGTTTAGGGAGAATTTTGTGATCCAGTTCTTCAAAGTTCTGAACACCCTGTAAGGAAACTGCTCCCATGATAATGTGCTGTATTGAACACATAAGCTTGTTGTTCTCTCTGAAGTGAATTTGTGTGACATTATGAAGAGAATCAAACAAAATGAGTGGAACAGTGCTTTCAGGTAAACCAGTATGCACTTAATTTTTAAATGCCTTTAGCTTGCTTAAGGTATTAGTGCTTTTCCTAAGACATTCAGACAAAGACTGATTTCTACAAAACAACAGCTGCTGTGGACAATCTACACTGAGAAACAAATAGCATTATTTGCAATAAAACTGTCTCCAGGAAGATCCATAAACTGAAAAGTGCACAAAACTTTTGAAAGATACAAGCATTTAACAAACCGAGGACTAGACATGAAACAATCAGTGATAATACAGAAAAATGGTGAGAAAGTATATTTTTAACTACTAATAATCTGAGGTTTTTAACAGCAGCAGGTGGGCGTGTATGGATCTTTGCTTTGCATCTCCTGCTCAAGAAGAGAGAAGAAAAGAGAACTCAAGAAAATTTATAATATAAAACAGTATAGAAATTTAACCAGAGAAATTCAACGATTTTCAATACTAGAAAACTAATAGAAAAAGAAATACTCATATTGCATTATTGTTACACTTGACATTCTTCTAAATCATCCTTTAAACTTTGAAATTACTTACTACTTTGTTTCCAAACAAGACATTATAGAAGGAGTACATAATCTTTGGAGATGTGCTTAATTATTTGGCAGAAATGTGCATGTAGTTGAAAGTCTAGTACTAAGGCGTTGCAGTAGCTTAGGTATGTCTTGATGTGTCTCCTCTATCTATTAAGTAAACAGATTACAGATCACTCACCCAGACTACTGTATTGTGAATTTAACTTCAAACTAATTCTGACATAAAATATATAGATAGATATAACTACATATATATATATATATATATATATACACATTTAAACACGATAGTTATGTGAAGCTGAGTTATTAAACTGTTAAACTGGGAAGAGAAATAAATAGAACTGATTCTGGACAAATTATTTTTACTAACAGCTATTGTATAAAACCTCTGTCATAATTCAGACATTAGAAGAGTTATTCCACGTCACATCAGACTCACTAATTCACTCTACCACATGAAAATCACGTCAGATAAGGTCCAGAATAGGTTATTAAAATGGACCATAGAAAAGAAACTATTTCAACTCCTTCTGAGATGTAGTCTGAAAATGTGCTTTGTTACCTTTAAGAAAATATACATTTTGACATGGAGGTTAATTTGAGCATAAAGTATTTCTGCAATTAAAAGATTGAATTCTATGATAAATCCATATTTTCAAGGTAAAATCTCTGAAAATGTGTATTTCATAACTGCCAATCATATGGCACTTTCTGTTGTACTGATGACACCTGCTATAACTGATATTGATCTTTTAAAGCCCATTATCTGTCAGGAACAAAGTTGCCACCGACTTTGTAAGAAAAGAATAAGCTCAATGCCAGTACAGGTATTAGGCTCCCACATGACATTTTGTAAGTGAAATTTTGGCATTTGTATACCAAATTTTCCCAAAAGGTCTATTCTAGTTAACTCAATAATTTCTTTCTTTAATGTACATTTCTAAGTTTCTAAAGATTTATAATTATATGCTAGTATGAACCCACACTTTACAAGCACCTCATTCCTCAGATCATTAAATACTAAGTAACAATTTCTGAGCACAATTACCTAAATTTGTGCTCTGCCTCTTTTACTTCAAAAGGTTTTATATGGCAGTACTGAGAGTACATGCACATCTCAAAAAGATGAGGAAAACTTTGCTGTAAGTTATTATCAATAATAATAATTTTAATTTTAATAATTTTATTCTACGCTATTGTTTCTCTGCTACCCATGATGGCAACATGGGGATTGCAGACCAGTTTCCAGGTGATCCAGTCTTACCCAGAACCACCTTTTATTTGAGAGTCAGGAAGTCCGAGCTCTAGCTCTGTCTACTCTAAAATTCTTACAGTGGTTGTAATTTTTTATTAGAGAAATAGTGGAAATAGTGCAAAATTTAACTTTACAAAATATATTTTTCTGATGTCTGAAAATGCCTGAAAATACTCCGATTCATTTGCCAGGAGTTCAAATTCCACAGTGACAGTTTTGCTGCAGGAACAAAACTAACTGAGAAGTTTTCAGTCCTTTTCTATTTTTATAATAAACAGATAACACACATAACTAACCAATTTCCTCAAAAATATGTTTGTAATGAAGTGCTGTTAAACACTTCACTGAAACTAAATGCTGAATCTCCAAAATGATTCGAGTTTCATGCACTTTTTATGATGAACATTTACAATCATTATTCTTAGATCACCCTTCAAAAGTTATCAAACCGTGCACAACAACTGTTACGCTTTAACAGCCAGTAAAATAACAATAATAAAAAAAAATCATTATTTTACTATGGCCTTGATGCAATCAAAATAATTTTGTAGCTAATAAGGGATTTTGCAGACAACTAAACTTGTGAAGTGTGTAATCGATACAAAAACCCCACAGGACTAAAATTAACACAGTTTCTCATGACCTCGAACAATTTGCTCTCTTCACTGTCTCATTTCTTGTATACAATTCTTACTGCATTATCTCCCAAATCCATCACATGCTGCATCATAAAGGCTGGCATACCTCACTGTGATATGCCAGACTTTACACAGAATTGCTGAAGTTCTCACACAATAAATGCTCTGTTATTTCTGCAGTAGAATAACTTGAAAACCTCCGGTTGCCTTTTGGGATGCATGACTTACAGTTAAGAAATTCTCCCTTGGTGTGATTTTTTTTTGTTCACTGACCACCAGACTTACTAGAAATTGTGCTCTTTCCTGTCTTACTTTAGGATGGTTAGAAGGAAGTTATATTGCTTAATATAATTAAATAGGTCTTCTGCTTTGATATCCTTAAACACGGTTGCCCTATTTCACTTGTTGCTATAATTCCTTCAAGCAGCAAGTAGTTATCTACCTAGCTACTTACCACCTTGCTGAATTAAGGCTAGAACCACTTGCACACAAGGGAAATAGAATATTTAATGAGCTGCAAAGGAATTAACTTAAGTGCCTTGCAGTTGTCCCTAATAAAGTAGGTGAAAATCCATGAGGAATTAAGCATTTATAAACTGGACCTTCAAATTCATTACAGTGATTTCCTCTGTGACTTTTCTAGAACTAGGTCATGGAAAAGCAGCAGTGTTTTGCAACTATTCATATGAAATTAGAACCATCACATGACTTATTTCAGTTCAAGGCTTGCCTGAAGAAAAACTGTTGTTATGTAGTTAGTTTTAGAGGGAAAGTGCTGACTGTGTAGTTTGTGACTACTATGTTACCCTTTTTCCCATTACAGTTGTTGTGAACCATATGCACTGTCAACTGTAAAATGGGAATATGCAGCAAAAACACGGTACCCCTCCAAGAAGGCATGGAATGACTTGAACCTCATGCATTTTACAGTCTCTGCATGGTGCATATAGCTTCCCTTGGCAAATGTACGATCGACATTAAGACAGTATCGATCAAATACATCACATCCTCTGTCACAGACCACTGCTTTTATTTCTTCTGTGATTTTAGGGAGAGAAAAAACAGCAATTAATTTCTTTCCAAGAGTGAAAATACATGCACCATGAACCTCCTCTGGCTGAGACGGCCGAGATGAAAAATGCACAAAGTTGAAATGGGTAATTAACCAACCTTGGCGAAATATCGCATCCTTGCTGCATAAAGGCACCCAAGGAAAACCAGAGACTATTAAATATTCCAAACTCATTAGTTGATTCATTAGTTTGCGTTTCTCTTCCATCTTCAAATTCCTCAGTGTGCCACTCGTAAGGGCTAAATCTGCTGACCAGGAATAAAACTACACTGACCCCAATGTAGGCAAAAACAATGCACATCCAGATTTCATATGCTAATGGATCAAGAAATGAAAACACTCCTGGCTTGGACTTCTGAGGTTTCTTGATCATTATTGATATCCCCAGGCTCATAAACGGCTTTGAGAAGTCAATCACCTCTTCTCTCACCAATGTTATAGTTAATGGAGCGATTGCAATATCGGCTTTCTGTAAAGGAAGAAAAAAGGCAAATAATAGCTAATACAATGAACAGAGCAAATAGTTGTTTAGTTTCTACTGCATTTCACAAATGGGAAATAGGACAGCAAAGACACTGGCAACACTCGTTTCCACCAAGCACGTCCTATGGAGAATTTCAGAAAATTTTAGTTGAAACTCTTCTTATTGAAATACATATAACCATATGGTCGGCATATTGCAAGCTTCCCTTTTTACACATGCCCTTTTAAAAGTATATGACGTTTAAAAGTTTTAGCACAATACACTGCCTTTCACCTGGCCAAAAGGATGAAACATGCACTCGCTTCCCCCCAGCTTCATTTGCAAGATTTGCAATCTAATTCTATGGTTTACTTTCAAATTTCTTCATGTCAATACAAAATACTAATTCTCTATCAAAGTAATTAGTCAATTTTCCTCTATTCTACAGAGAAAACTAAACCAAACCCCACTCCTTCCATCATTAATCTTTAATAGCTTTATTATAAAAGGTATTCTTACCCCATAAACAAGTTCTCCAACCATCCCATTCCAGATTTTCGTGTCTGCATCCCTTGCCCCATACTTGCCATCCCCAACAATCGTGAGCTTATATTTGAATCCACAGTGTTTAGCAATTTCTGTAGCTAAGTCCACACAATAGCCCTCATATCGATCATTTCCTTCAAGCATTTCGTGATTTTTCTTCATCATGACGTATGGGGATTCCTGCACAGAAAGAACTTGCCTTAGCTACTTGGTAGAGACAAGATACATCAGTTGTGCACTTCATAGATTAGTAAGTTTTCTTTTACATGTGAAAAAAAAAGAGAGAAGATAACATCTGAATCATACATGCTATGTATATGTTAGCTGTTAATTATTAATGTGAAATGTCCTTAACACATTTAAATACTGCATTTTCCAGAGTCATACACAAAAACAATACTTACAGGTATAGTGATTCCCAGCAGTATGTTAATAATGACCATGAATGTTAACAGGAGTTATGCATTCAGAGAAGAAAGAGTAAATTCCAAAATCAGTTTCTCTCATACAGTTTGGATGGAAGAAGGCAATGGTACTTAGTTGCTTTTGTTGTGGTCTTAATAGAAGAAAATTGCTTCCTATTTCACAACCGCATCCCTCCCTGGAAAACACTTCAGGCTCTCCAGGCTATATCTTTATTGAATTACTATACAAACAGTAGGTAAGATACCAATAACTATGTAATAAAGTTCTATCATCAGCAAAAGTGGTGATGAGTCATAAGTCATATTAATGTATCTCCTCTTTGCTCTGTTGTTACTGAACAATTCTTGCATCCACCAAAACTCCTACACTAGCCTGTGACTCGTCCAAACTGATAAAGAAGCTGTGTAACTTACAAAAAAATACTGTTCTGTGACAGTACAGAATGTTATTTTCTAGAACCAGAATACAACTTTTAATGTTTTGTTTTACAATACACCAATCTTAGCAGCTACAATTCTGAAGCATAAGAACCGGTCTCTTTGTTGGTTGGCAAAATCCGTTCTCTAAAACTAGCACTATGGTTCTGCTTCTCAAAGTTCCTTTCCTTTGAGAGCAGGTATTTAGTTTCCACTTTCAGATCTAAAAATTGTAACTTTCTAGGTTGTTCAAACAATGACTGTTGTCTTCTACAGAAGAAAACCACATACATTTCCTTAGTTTCCAGATTTTATTTATGCATCATGAGTAACAGGTCACAACCTCCAATAATAATAAGACAGTGTATTTAAACTAACATAATGACAGGAAACAAATGACTGTAGGACAGACTGTCTTCTGACAAAATATGAGGTTAATTACCAAAATAGTGGTGACAATAATAGTCTTATTCTCTAGTCCTGAAGATTCATTTCCAAGAGGGCCATCAAGAGGATTCACAACCATTTTGTCCACTTCACTCCAATATCCAATCTAAAGAGAGTTTATAGGATGCACAGACACCAGTGAATATGAACTTTTACAGAAAAGGTAAAAGCATGTTATTACTATGCCTTTGATTTACACCCACAGAGAACTATTTTAACTATGTTTACCAGTGTAAATATACCTGATTATGTAAAGACAATAACAAATAGTTAAAAGAATGAACTAATGATATTTGTTCAGATCAATTTGTCTAATACATGCCCACCATATTCATTCATGTGTCAACAGGTTTCAGTATCAACATCACACACTGTAGGACTGAAAGGGTTACAAAATAGTCCAGACTAGGAAGAAATGAGAAACTGGCTTTTCCTGAAACATTTGGAATTAAAGCAGAAAGACAATCACATTTAAAGAAACACCTCTGAAAAGCTGTATTTGGCATCTGACATTCAGAAGCATATTTCCCCAAATACTGGCTCACACATAGCAATTCAGATCAGAAAACAAAAGGTTTAATCCACAAAACTGAAAGGAAAATACCTACAGTACTTACCAGAAATAACTCATATTTGTTAGAAAGAAAGAATACTTATTTTAACTTTGTTATGAAAGACCACTGTAGAGTACAGCTGTAACAAAATATTATCACAACTTATGCTTTAATTAATCTAGTTTTTCATTACCTACCTTAACCTGCTGCTTAGCACCATAAAACCTTTAAAGACACTGTAAGACAATTCAAATTACCTTCCGAGGACCAGTACTTTTGAGTTCCATGACATTTATTGTAAAATTGATTCTCTTTCCGTTCTGATCAAACTTTATATTCCCTGTTAGACCTTCCACCTGAACCTATGCAGACAAAGATGAAAGTGGTAGAAAAATTACGTTTGCCTCTTTTTAGAAAATGCATTCTGTGGTTCCATAAATAATTCAAAAAAACTATTTCAAAAACATTCAGTACAGACTGTTTCCCATAGGCAATATATTATCTTAGTATGAGACATTCTTGAGGAGTTCACTTCCGCATAATTCCAGCAAGAGCCAGGCAGGTTAGAAGACTGGAAGGTTCTTTTCAAGCACTTATAAAGAATTTCACACATGCACTCATCCCAGCATTCACTGCAAGGAAGCTACCTGTTTCAATGCCCTTTCTATTTCTACACCATGACCCCATGGTACAGCTGGATTTGCAAGACAATCTCCAGCATTTCCTCTTCTGGAGATCTCAATCCTCTGTTTACGTAAATTACGGAAAGCTTCTGTCATCACTTGAACAGCATCATAGGTCAGAGCAGATGTATACTGAAAAGAAGTGAAAATATTTAATTAAAAAACAGTTTCAGCTTCACTACATCTTGCAATCCACGCATTAATCCATTAAGCACAAAAACAGATTAAAAAGGACAATAAGATACACTTGAAATCAGAACAGTTTTTCTTTAGTTTGGAGATGCCTGGTCTGGACAGGAGGACACTACCTTCTGAGGGGTATCTAGGCAAATTAATGAAGTGTTCTCCCTCAGACTGACTACTGGAAGTGCTAATAAATCTAAGACAAGAAGATTTATAGCTGTTTCCAGCGTGAATTACATTTCTTTCTCATTACAACTGTGTAACAACGCCGTGGGCAGATACGGCTGGAAGTCCATAGAGGTGAAAGGGGGAAGAAAGAAAGAATTTCCACTCTTTAACTTGAGCTGGCCTCTAAAAGTAAGAAATTGTTCCTCTGACTACACTCATCATGTAGATGAATTTATATACGGATTTTAGACTACATCTCCTCCTCCAACATATACACGCACAAAACCAAACAACATATACAAATATAACTGTTAAATTTAACTTAACAAAACTCATGGGTAACTATTTTCAAGTACATAATACTTGAAAATATCATGCAAAAACAGTGTCACACCCCATGTGACAAACAGTGTCAACACCATGGAAAAACAGGGTTTGAGCTGAGACGTCTGGAAGAAGTGGTGCCCCCTCAAAGAGCAGTATAGGCGAGGAAGAGCCCCACATTCCTAATCTGACACAATGTAAGCAGCTTTACAACTTTTGAGACACCAGGGAAGATTCTGGTGGAATCGCATGCATTAGAAGCTGGGGCTAAACAGTCCAAGACAGTTACCTTTAGCGACTGGAAAATTTTACACCTTAACTAACTGACTGAAGAGAAACCACATGTGCACGTACACTGATGACTGCATTAGATGGGCTTTAGGAATCCAGAACATTGCAATTATGCCAAATACAAGGAACATTTTTGGAAATATGGGCCAGAATATAACTACTTACAGCCTTATGAATTAATGCAATGATCCCTATGAAGGCTATTAGATGCTGAAAATATATAAACTGTAAAGCAGAGATAAATGATATATTGGCTCTTTGCTTCAATGGCTCAGATTTTAATGAGAATTTTAATTAGCTAGCTCAAGTCATGCAGAAGGTTCTTGTAACCAAGGCAGGCTCCTGAACTGAGGTCACTTTTGCATGCAACTGTTAGACCTTGGAAAGGAAGAAAAGGAAGGCTGAACTCTTTTTTTCAGATATGTAGTCTTACTGATTAATGTGAATCTTCTAAGAAAGTTCTCTCAAGGACTTTACGGAAATCTTTAAAGGGACCAGAACAGCGGAAGAATGTAAGAAAAGACTGGTTGAAACAGATATTGCTCTCTACTACTGGAGTAGCAGTGATTAAGTGGTGGACATGGATTTGAAATGAGGAGAAGGTAACACGACGCTGACTCATTTTTTTGCAACTGACTGGCAATACTCCTTTAAGCATACCTCCTTGCAGTACAGAAACATATTGTACCACACCAGCATTTTAAGAAACTTGGGATACAGCACTGTCATTAACCCCTGAAACATACTCTGGATAGCAGAGAAAGTACAAGCTTGAAATTGAGAACCTATAGTGCTACCCAGTTTGGTTAGTCTATGCTTCATTTTATAGCTGGGACACATTTAATGTATTGTTTCAATAATATTATCCCTATAGTATATAATTACTGGCCTGAAAATTCACACCTCAGTCATATATTCAGTTTGTGCAGGGCTTTACCTATGAATGTATGTAACTGTATGTATATACATGCCATCTCATGTTTAAAATCCACATGCTTTAATTTAGTTTAAGTCATCTTTAACCTAAGTATCTCAAAATATTTTACAAGCATCTTACACCTTCATGTTGTTGGAGCTGCCATGAAAGCAAACAGCATATTTATCATTTCTTATTGCTTTATTCTGCATACACTTTTAGCTCCTAATATCTTTCATGGGCCTCATTAAAACTATCTATAGCTCAATGAATAGATGTAAAGTTGACCAACCAAACCAAACTGAACTTACTACCATAAACAAGAAATGACTGACAGATAACCTGCTAATGCATAGGGGTGTCTGTGAAATTGTCATAGTTGAAGGATGCATTAGCTCTGTCCTGATTCACTTTGTTTTACACTGGAGATTCATCCATGTTCTGATCTGCACTATTAAAATAAGTGGGAGCACTGTCTGGAATATTACTCTGTGGAAGTGGGTTGGGCTCTTAAAGCCTGCTACTTTTACACCATTGTCTATCTCCAAACTTCATTTCAGTTCCTTTCAACTTTACATGATAAAATCAGCAACTTCAATAGAAAATAGTATAGGTACTATCCTCTTGTTCCTACAGAATCACCCATACTAATAAAAGCATGGAAAAAAAAATGCAAAAAAATCTTGCCTCTCATAATTCCAGAACTATGATCATTTATATGGAAGGTATTTGGAAATATCAACTGATTATTTGTAATTTTTTATAACAATCCTGGTCCTGAACAAAAGGGTGAGAAAAATTAATAAAACATAAAATTAACAGATCTTATTTTTTTAATTAATCTTGGTAAAGATGAGGTTAGAGATCAAGCCCTATTTATCTTAAAAAAAAACATAGTATCTTTATCAAATTTGTTTCCAGAGGTTATAGAGTCAGATCAATTTACCTTTTGATGCTACCCTTTATTTAAATCCAATTCCAGCATTCCTGGTGCACAGAACAGCTTAACAAATAATAGGTGTTTTTGTACTGAAATGCCATAATGTTTTGGGCAGAACATCATATGCATAGAGTGCCTTAAGCAACCTTACAAAAACTGAAGTGTTCAGGTCCAAAACTGTTATCCAGAAAAACTGATTTTTTTGATGTGTCTATGCTCTTCACGTATCTCAGTTTCCTGTAGAAAGGCTGCTTTCTGGGCACACCCAGAACAGCTTTGGTTTCTAGCCCAGTAACTAGGCACCTGCTTAAGCTTAAATCCCTGGAAGCTGAACACTTATTTGAATGACAAGCTCATAGCACATCCAGCAGACACTGCCAAGACTTGGTCATCTGAATTATCCCAACACTCCCACTGTAGGATATTTATAGGGCAAATGACCTTCTTTCATTGCTTTTAAAGCTGAATATAGTACAGATCAGAGTATTTATGAACCCCAAGGTGCTTGGCCTTTCTACTTATTTCACCTACTACTCTAGTAAGAAGGAGATTCCCAGACTGCAATTCCTCCCTCATGATTACTTCAAATCCAGAAGAACACTCTTCTCACTTGAGTCGTTGGTTATTAGAAGTGCTAATTCAGCAGGAAAAAAAGGAGTGCAGGTACCTGCTTTTTTTTTTTTTTTTTCCTATTTTACACTGAGGACAGAGGTTTTAAAGTACTTTGGTCTTCCCTTAGATTTAATGCAATGGCCAAAGAGAAGACCTAATGCTGCTATAAAACAGAGGTTTCTTCAAACCGTCCGAAAGATGTCACAGAAGAAAAACATTATGGATCTGGGCAAAAGTCTTAACAACAAAGGGAACCTTCTGTCTTCCAGGAGGAAGTAGAACAATGTAAGATCTTATTAATGGCATAAATAAAATCAAATATTTGTATTTGAACCCACAGCATTTTACTTCTAATAAAAAGATGTTGTTGACTTCTAATTCATGCCACTGCCTGTAGAAAATATGCATACAGGCAAAATAAATTCCATTTTACAATTACTTGTGTAATCTTACTTCTACCTTCAAACAGAATGCACTTGCAAAACAGAAATGCCACTGATGATAAAATCACCTTTAAATTACTGTAAAGAAAAGAAAACATATCCCTTTGTAATAATCACCATATGAATACATGTCCTGGGTTCAGCAGTAGCAGTCATGTCTTCTCCGTGATCCAGCAGGTAAAACCATAGGGTACTAACCGAGCCCGACCCTGCTTAGCTAAAAGCCTACAGCACCCAGGATTCCCTGGTGCGTTGGCCGGGAAACGAACCCGGGTCAACTGCTTAGAAGGCAGCTAGTCAAAACACTGCACTGCACCAGCTACCAAGGAGGAGAAACATGACTGCTACTGCTGAACCCAGGACAATACATAAAACCTTTTTCTTCAAGGCTAAGCTACAGAAAAGAATGTCACTTTTCAAAGTGTTACATATCAGCAGGATCCAGTAGCAAAACATGAAGCCTATGGTTTTAATAGTGAAAAATAAAACCCAACTGGAGAAAAGTAAATCAGAGGATGAGAAGAAAATGCACAAATAGGAAGGCAAAAGACTTCTCTGAGAAACCATGTTGTAAGGAAGGGATTTGAAAAAAGCTAGTATGAACGTTTAAATGTTAAAGGGTAAGAGGTGTAGGGGCTTTTTTTGAGGGGATGGTGTTCTAATACTTTTATGTCTCTTTAAATTCCCATATCCCATCACAGAAGTCACTTCCTCTTTATAAGTTAAGGTTAGCTCTAAATCAGAAAGCATATGTGACTTACAGCAGATATAAATTTTAAAATACAAAATCCCCTTCTGAAATATTGTCTTCAACCAGTGCTCTTTTGGGGAGAAAAACGGACATACAAGCATTAACAAGTATGGTAAATATCCCTGACTTGAGCTTTTAACCAAGAGAAAGTTCTTGAGATGATCATAAAAATGCATTCTAGTCAAATAATTAATGGTTGGTATAGTTAATGAAAATGGTAGAAGAAAGATTACAGATTAGACTATTCTGTTTTATAAAACGACTGATACTATATGAATGATAAGAACCTGAAAATTCCATTAGGCTGTTCAGCTATACTATTTTCAATCACAGTCAACAAAGTCCTATATATTAATGGAAATAAATAACTTACGCTGGAAGTTGTACAACACTGCAACATAAATGATTCTAAATTGGAATTTCACATGAGGATTCTTTGGATTGGAATTTTTGACTAGGCTATTAAATAAAGCCACACTAAATGAACTTTAAATTTGGTTTTAATAGATTATGAATCATCAGCATTCTCTGTAAGATCGATAAGAGGAGTACCTGGACCTCATATTACAATACACCTTCTACAAATTCACTTACTGTGGGCAGGAGGTGAAGATTGAAAACCAATAGGATCTGAGAGTTCTCATCATATACATTGCAGGTGTTCTAAAAATTTCCAAAACTTGCCATTTAAAACCAGTGGTAATATTTCAAGTCTTCAATTCAAAGAAAAAAAAACAACAACAACAAAAAAAGAAACAACCAGAAAAACCCCAAACCAAAACAACAACAAAAACACCACAGAGACACCCCCCCGTCAAAAAACAACAAAACCACCAAAAAACCAATACCGCTAAACCACACCACCTCCCTTCTCATTACCAATTCTCATCTACCACAACCAGCACAAGTATTTGCCTATTGTCTCAAGATGAAATGCTTTTTCCTGTTTTCTCCAGTCTAATTCCAAGTAAAATACTAACAGAATTAAATACATCAATCTTACCAGGTTACTGATTCTACCAAGAAATAGTTGCTGTCAGAGAATAATAAACACTTCATGTTTGCTTTTCTGCCACACCATACTGGCTAATAAAGGCAGCTACTACATTAACTGGTCCTTAATACTGGCCTTACCCAAGTTATGAGCCTGCATGTCTCCTCTCCTCATCCATATAACCAATCATCAGTGCTTACCCCTCCTTACTCCCCCAACCCAAGAAACATTCAGCCATCAATTCCTCTCCAGCTTCAAGCTGCCACCATTATTCTGTGCCTTTCACTTACACCCCAACAGGTTCTTTCCACTTTGCTAACCCCTTTTTTTCAAATGACACATTCCTCCTCCTACTATAGTTTTGTGTACCAGTCCCTCATTTCCCCATGCAGCTCTCCTGTCCTAACTGACACTGATTTGGTAAAGCTAAGAGGTATGCCTGATCTTGCTGAACAGCTAAAGCATGAAGGAATAGTAAGTATCTTCTGCTGATATCAACTATATTCAGGTAAACTGCTGGTTGAAAAAAGCAATTAGAAGTTCCTGTGAAAACAGGCAGGCGGAATCTATTGCACTATATTGGCTGAAGATCCTTAAACACTTGTAATTACTAAGAAAAAAAAAATTAGATTCAAATTCAAAGAAACGGAGCTACACAGGGACATCAGGACTTGGCTCTGTAGTCTTCTCAAGCCTTGCAAATACTTTTGCTTTAGCACAATTCATCCACTTTCACTTGCAGGATTGAGAAATCTGGGTCAATAGGTCCTTTGTATGTCCAAGAAAAGTCTACAAAGATTGCCTCAAACAACTCACTGCTTTCACAGAGTAAATGTTCCATTCTTTAATTGAGTTTTCTTTAAACAAACAAACAAAAAAAACAAAAACCCCAAACGAACTATTGCAGAATAAGTGATCACTTATGCAAAAAAAGCCTTCAGCTATTAAAAAGAAGCATTAACACCGACATTTCTTATGTCCACATTTTTTCATACACATTTTTGCAAGGAGAGAAGATTGAATACCGAGATTCAAAAGCTCAGTGAAATCAGACAGCTAGAATGCCAACTGCTAAAGATCTTTTTTATGGCCAGGAAACCAAAACACAAGGACTGGAAAACACAGGCAGAAACACTTCATAAATGTACAGTTTCACAAGGGCTTTTGAAAAAAAAATAAATTTACTTCAGTTCAGTTCCTGATTAAATCACATAATAAATAGTGAAATTAACAATTTTAAAAAATATTATTTATGTATCATTATAGACTACTTGAATTCAGGCATAATCAATTGTATTTTCCCATTTAAAACTGTAGCAACTGCAACAGAATATTACTTACAACTCTTATTAAAACGCCTGGCATTATAAAACTGTTTTCCAACACACTGCAATCATAAGAGGCATGACCCAAAATGAAGCTATTATCTAATTCATTAATTGTACATTTTTGCTTAGTTGTCTATATCTAGACCAAATGCTTTCTGAATTTCCAATCTGAGTAAGATTTTTCACTGTTCTCATCCTTCCTTGTTCCTTATTACCAGTGAGTCATCCAGATTTGATTTATTTCTGCAAGGTAAGTATGTACTTTCCTATTTTTCTACATAGTCTCTGTATTCCATCCATGAAGTAAATCAGCACCAGAAGAGTTAAACCAGCTACTTTCAATTACAATCTGTATTCTTCCCAAATTACAGTTTAAGATTGGCAGTTTTCAACTTCTGCAATTTTACCATAAAAAGCACATTGTTTCGTATGATATAAACACTTCAAATTCTAGAATCACATTACCTTTAGGGAGAAAAACAAAAGCACAGAACACACAAAAAAATAAACCCTCAAATAAAAAACTCCACAAATATCAGATTTTGTCATAATTTTCTAAAAGACTAGTCAGGCTGGACATGAGGAAAAAAAGTCTTTACAATCAGGATGGTCAAATACTGGCACAGGTTGCTCAGAGAGGTGGTGGATGTACCATCCCCAGAGACATTAAAGGCCAGAATGGTTGTGGTTCTGGTCAACCTGATCTAGTTGAAGATGACCCTGTTCATTGCAGGGATGACCTCCTCTGAAGGTCCCTTCCAGCCCAAAGTATTCTATGATTCTATGACTTGGCCATAAAAAAAAAAAAAGAGACCTGAAAATGTGAAACTATTGAAGGCAGAATCAGAAGACAAAACCAACCTGCCATTTTGTTATCTTAGCTATGCATTAAGTGTATGTGTGAGGGGAAAGATTATGGAATTTGAAATACAATTGTATGAATTCTGAACATCTGAAAGATAAAGATACTGAAGCAGTCCTGGCCATCAAAAACAGCTGCACTGAGTACTGGGGTTATTACCATCTTCCAACCCAATGGTGTTCTCTGAGAGCCTGAGCTGCTTCAGGTCTTCAACCAGACAGCCCCAAATTCTTTGCTGCATACTGCACGTAGTTTCTGTATAAATCATACACAAGTTGGCTTAGATACTTCTTGCATGCACCAAGCCTAACATTGCTCTTAGAAAAGCTCATCACAAAGTAGGATGGCTTATAGAATAGACTATTTCAGTTGGAAGGGAAGACCTCCATGGGCTGCAGCAGGACAGCCCGCTCACCATGGGCTGCAGGGGAATTTTTCTCTGCTCCAGTGCCTGAAGCACCTCCTTTTTCACTGACCTTGGTGTCAGCAAGCTGTTTCTCTCACATATTCTCATTCCTCTCCCTGGCTGCAATTGCCCCTGGCAGGAACCTTTCCCCTTTCTTAACTACATTATCCCAGAGGCACTACTACCATCACTGATGGGCCTGGCCTTTGCCAGGGTGGGTCCATCTTAGAGCCGTCTGGCACTGGTTCTATTGGACAAGGAGGAAGCTGGGAAAGCCTCTAGCAGCTTCTCACAGAGGCCACTCTAGTAGCCCCTCCATCCCCCCCCCCCCCCCCAAATTCTGCCACACAAATCCAAAACAACTTAGCATGTTTCACTAGCCTCACAGAGGTAAGAATTGAGCTTCTTCCTGGATTTAGACCAAAGGCTGCCCACAAACAGAATGAGTTTAACCAGATCAGGAAGTTGGAGCCATTGGATGTGAATGTGTGAATGGATATGTTGTCCTTCAGTGTCCTTCCATACCAGCAAGAGCTTTGCCTTACAACATAATAACACTAGGGCTCAGAAAGCCCGGCATATTTGTAAATACACAGTAATGGATCAAAAGGACATTTCAACTTGTTATTATTAGGCCTTTATAAAATTCAATGTGTTTTTTGTTTTGCTACTTGACAAAGAAATTTGCCATGAGGCTCAGTGGTACATTTCAAGATCTACACATTATTAGCTGTTCTAGAATGGCATGCAGAGACTGATAACCCCCTTAATTACATTTTTAATTTACTCTGAGGTAAACGGTATATTATCTTTAGTTTTGAAAAATAACAAGACCTTCTGTAAAATGACAGCAAAGCACTAGTTTCAAGTGTCCTGCTTAATCTTCAAATCTTACGGATTTTACCAGTACAGGTACAGTGCAGCAACAAACACAATCAGTGTCTCTTCTCGTCTATGTCCTAAGACTGCAAATTCTTACAATTAACACTTTACAAATTTTGAAGATACATTTTTAAAGCAATTTGAGCCACTTCCTTTTCTGCACATCTGTGGAACAGGTTTTCAACAATGTTTGTCTTTCTCGAAGAGCACAATCCTTTGAAATGCACTTTTTTTCCTAGAAAGAAGATCTGGGATATTAACTCTGCAATCCCTGGGTTATGGAATTCCTGGGATAATGTTACATGTCAGAGGCATGTAATCTCCTCTCATTTCTGTATTGACAACACTTCTATTAGCCTTCCTATCTCTTTCATGCAGAATGACAGTTCCCTAGATTCCACAGGAACTAGTGGCAAAAGCCCATTTAGAGCCACTGACAATTTAGACAACTGCCTTAAAGCCAAAAGGGAAAAAAGGTTATATGTAAGATCACATAAAATCAGAAGGGACAAATGTGAGACCAGAGAGTTAACCTGCTCTGTAACTTAGGTATTCATACACTACTCCAAGTAGTAAAGGATAACAAACACAGCTAGAAAATTAATATAAGAAGGAATGGTACGCTCAAGGACAGGCACAGAATGCATTTCAACAAGAATAGATGAAAAATCCTGTACTTTAAGGGAACGATCAAGTGCACAGATATTGTTAAGTGTGTATCTCATGATAAATGTATTTCAACAGTGTCATGATGGTGAAGAGAAAAAAACTCAAACTTAACATAAAAGGAAGTCCTAAAAGTAGCACTACCTCTGAGATACATGAAGCCATTACTTCAATTTCTACAGCATTACAATCAGATGCAGTGCAGTACCCAGCCTGGAATTTCAAAGACGGGTACCAATTAGAAAGGTTCCAGAGCAAAATGACTAACAGGATCTGGAATTAGTAAATTCAAAGGAAAAGGAATTATTTAGCTTAACAGGGAGGAAAGCAGGGACAAATATGGCCGCCATCTTCAAATGTAGGAGGACAGCTAAAAAGGAGAACTTCATATCCATTAGAAACAGATAAAGGAGTAATGGAATTAGGTGATATAAAGGCTGATTTATGTAGGACAAAAGACTATTTAAGCTCTGAAACAGAAGGCTTGGGGAAGTTCTGAAATCTCCACAGGAACTGCATAGGTATATCTGATTCTGTCTTTAGATAGGGAGGATGGGCCAAGTGACCGACTGCTCAAAGACTTTCTTGTCCTGATTTTATGATTTCTATGAGTCTGCTCTGCCTCCAGCCCCCTCAAGGATGGGAATGAAATTTGACATATCTCTGTCCTTACATGCAATGGCAGGAAAAAAGAACAAGTAATGTAAGAGCAAAATGTAGAAAGGTACACAAAGAAGGACAGTAACTGATACAATCAATCCCTCCAAACATTGCAACATAAATCCACATTTCTTCCTCCCCCCATCAATACCTTTAACATTTTAAGCTTCTCTGGTAATTTAACATAGAACCCAATCTCTTGACTACCAGCGTGATCCTATACATTCCTTGGGCAGACAATATATAAAGACAGATTAGCCTTTTTAATTGAATTTAAAATGTGGTTTAAGTGAATGAAATTCATGAAACTAAGTACTACTTTGTTTTTCCTATCCATAATAAAATAAAACTCAAAATATAAGATATTCCAAATAATCTCCTTCATCCCTTTCAATTTCTAGTAGACTTCAAAGGATCTACAATGGAAGAAATAAAAGGAATAGCTGTGACAAAGTTACGGATTTTAATGCATAATAAAATATTGCAACCACTCCATCTTACCTAACAAACCTGCACTTTTCCCCCTACTGGAAGGACTGCTGGAGGACTGGAATCCTTAACACTGTCCCACCGATTTATTTTTCCACTGATGAGAAAAACTGCATTTTGGTTTCAGTTACCCTTTTTTACTTCAGTCATGCATTTCACTGAGATTATTTCCAGACTATGATTTGGTGGGATTGTTATATAGGTAGGTAGATTTCAGTACTCAAAAATCAGAGACACAAAACAGTTTATTAATCAGTCACATCCTTTCCCTTTTTCCTAAATGACAGCACTACGTATTGCATATATTTCACTTATGTAATATGAATGTATCTAAAGGCATGACACAGACTAGTTTATCAAACATCAAATGAGAAATTATTCTTTCATAAACATTTTAAAATACAAAAATAACCACAGAAAAACTACAGCTTTAACTAAGTCGCCCCCAAATTTGGACTCAGAAAAAAAAGGACCCTACAAGCTTTATGCTTTAATTTATATCAAGGTTTGTGGGCTTTAAAGGATTTTTGTTCCAGAATTTAAAGAGTGGTTCTTCCATTTCTTGCTGAAACTCCTTATCCATCTCATTATAAATCAAGAACATGCTTAATAGCACAGAAGAAAGTTATGTCTAGAACATTTGCCATTTACCTTTTTGTCTTAATACATTTTAAGTATACTTACTCTTAATAAAATTTATGATTGTATTACTTAAAAGAAAAACTATTCAGCATTAAAATTGTATTATTCTTTTTTAACATCTTGCAAACTTTAACTCATTCTCATAATGGTCCAGAAGGTAAGAAGGTATTATTATCACTGTCTTATCCAGAGGGAAAACTGAGCTAAGGAGGTTTAACCACTTGCCCAATGTCACATCTTTTGTCACTCAGGCCTGAAATCAGACCACGATTCTGTACCTCAGGCATACCATTTAATTTTAGAAGTCTTTGCAGGATTTAGGCATCTGTCTCAAAGCAACTGTCCTAGCATTTCTCTGGGAGACCATGTTATATCAGAAACTGCCAGATCTGTGCTCTCTGGAAGCCTACATATGACTACATGTTAGCCTTTAAAACACTTCAAAGCAGAGAGAAAGAGGGGAAAAAAACCAACAAACCAACAAAAAAAAAGTCAGTAGATACTTACTACATCATCACATCCCAAACAATTACCTAACAAGCTGCTAGGTGCAGATTTACAGTGACACAAGTAAAATTAAAGTTGTCTTGAATATTTTTGACAGTGCAGCTTCTTTGCTCAACAGTCCTATGACAGAGAATGTTAGAAATACCCCAGAGACATAGAAAATTGTGTTGGCACAGCTGATTGTCTCTTGTCTTTCTATTCTAATTCCCTCACTTCCGGTACATCTGTCATGGTTAAAACAAATATAGGACATACCTTAATTGTACTAGTGTGTGCACCAGGATATTCTTTTTCCTCCAGGGTTGACCAACGTTGTATAAATTTTGACACCAGAGGATCATCATAGTCAACTATCTGAAATCCGGACACATTAGCTCCTCCAAACTGAATTTTTGACAAATCTCCATCAGTAAATCCCTAGGTACAGAAAAACATTACGTCTGTTATTCAAACAGTTTTGGCAGATTTCTCAATAGCATATACAAAAAAAGTTACCAGATGACTTCTACTGCAGAAATGTAAGCCAACATTTTCCTCAAACAGGATCCAGGTTTAAATCCTGGGCTGCCAGGATTAAGTGGTCAGCTCCACCAGTCAGCAACACCTCTTGTTGCTCACTAGACATACACCTCTATAGAGCAAGGGCTGAGTGGATCTGTCCTTGCCATGTTTACTTTCCTAAACAAACCTGTTTATTTCAATGGGACTGCTTAAATGAGAAAGAAAACACTTACATGAGTAACAGGCAAGCAAGTTTTAGCCAGAAATAGTTACAGCCACAGTTGGATCCTCTTTTTGTTAGGAATGCTAAAGCACATGGAAGGACTTACCATCTCTCCTGCCTCCACCCTCTGGTATAAAGAACTCCTCATTCATACAAACAGTAGGTATATCTTTTTTTCCATGTTCTGTGCCCAAACTTGCCATACAAATGATTTTACATGAAAGACTGATTTCAGACCTTATGGTTTAAATGAATGGTCTGAGTGAACATAAAAAGAAGTAGCAGCTTCAGACCACATTAGTATAAATTGCTAGAATTGCTCTACGAGGTGTTCTCATTACTGCATATTAAAGACAGTCATCAACAATGTGCTGCTGCATGCTAGTACAGGCATTTCTACAGGGATCATGAAACCTCCTTCGTTATTACTGTGAGCCTGACATTTGAACAGGAACTTTCATAGTGTACTTTCACTTCTTCTATCAGCATATTTTATTCTTAAAACAAATCAATTTTGTGACTTATCAGACTATAGAACATTATACAACCAAGAAAAGAAGAAAGAAGCTAGATTTAGTGAAGAAGATGGGATATGATTAAGTACCAGATAAGCTTTGTAACAGAGAAAAATATAATTTTAAAATCATTGCTATATATATTTTATACAAAAGATCTACAAACTTTCTGTATTGAATTCGCTTTAAAGTGTAAAAATCTGTAGAAAGCAAACATATTATCCAGCTTTAAAATACAGGATTTACTAAGTTTTAGATCTTACTGTTACAAAATTATAGCAATGGCTAAAATAACAACCAGTTAATATAACAAAATACACTTGGCATTCTTTCTAAAATCTCTATTTCCTTCAAGATTCAAAATACTATTTATACAACATTTGCAATGCAAAATAACAATGTCTAACAGAGAATTTTCAAATTTTATAAGACTTTTATGCTTGCATTAGAAATATCAATACCTTAACTTCTTTATCCTAAAAAATTAGTTAATAAATATAAAAATGAAACCCCACTGTTCTGCTTTTAAAAAGGCCCTTAAAGAATAAGGCATCTTTGCACCTGTCTAGCAACATACTTGATTCTTCAGAAAAGGGCCCTCCTGGAGGGGGGAAGTGTTTTGATCAAAGGTTGGGAGTAGACAGGAGTTATGTCTGAAGTGTGATAGACACACTGTGGTTCTTCTGTTTCCTAGGCCCCTCAAAGGACTAAGGAAGACAGAGTCTGAATTACAATACTCTGTGCCCTGCTGGAATTCATATCAAACACTATCATAGTCCAAGAATAAATGATGAAAAAGAAATTGATTTAGATGCACTCACACCATGCAAAACCTAAAACTCTTTTCTGGAACAGAATCACGGATTCAAGTCTGCAGAATTTGCTTTGTCTTTTACAAAGAAACACTGGATTAAATTCCACAGCTTCAGAAGATAAGTGTTGTTGAGTTTAATGCCAGTAAAATGGCCCTTCACCTTCAGACGCAAATTTAAAAAAAATTACCTTGACAGAACTTAGTGAGTTTCCTGAACTTTCCCCCTTGGGAACACTATTAGCTATACTGTCTGATCACCTGTGTTCAAGAAAAGATTCATTCAAACTGTTTACCAAGCTAATCTAAGGAATGAAGACATGTAAAGCTGAGATTCACTACCCTAGCAGAAAGCAAACTGAAAACCATAATTCTTAAGTACTTCAGAGGTGAGAGAAGAAAAAGCAGTTTGCTGAATGAATGTATTGGCCCATAATGCAGAAGGTTATTCTCCTGATTTCCATATTCTACTCTACTAAAATACATATAACAAGGGATGAAGTTTGATGAAGGGAAAAGGGATGAAGTTCAACACTGTCCCACAAGACATCCTTGTCTCTAAATTGGAGAGACATCAATTTGATGGATGGATGACTGGGTGGATGAAGAACTGGCTGGCTGGCCGCACACAAACAGTTGTGGTCAATGGCTCAATGTCCAGCTGGAGACTAGTAACAAGTGGCGTCCCACAGGGATCGGTGTTGGGACCGATCTTGTTTAACATCTTCATCACTGACATGGACAGTGGGATTGAGTGCGCCCTCAGCAAGTTTGCGAATGACACCAAGCTGTGTGGTTTGGTTGATACCCTGGAGGGAAGGAATGCCATCCAGAGGGACCTCGACACACTTGTGAGGTGGGCTGATGCCAACCTCATGAAGTTTAACCATGACAAGTGCAAGGTCCTACAGCTGGGTCGGAGCAATCCCAGGCACAGCTACAGGTTGGGCAGAGAAGAGATTCAGAGCAGCCCTGCGGAGAAGGACTTGGGGGTGTTGGTTGATGAGAAAATGAACATGAGCTGGCAGAGTGCGCTTGCAACCCAGAAAGCCAACCGTATCCCGGGCTGCATCAAAAGGACCGTGACCAGCAGGTCAAAGGAGGTGATCCTGCCCCTCTACTCTGCTCTTGTGAGACCTCATCTGGAGTATTGCGTGCAGTTCTGGTGTCCTCAACATAAAAAGGATATGGAACTGTTGGAACAAGTCCAGAGAAGGGCCACGAGGATGATCAGGGGACTGGAGCACCTCCCATATGAAGATAGGCTAAGAAAGTTGGGGCTGTTCAGCCTGGAAAAGAAAAGGCTGCGTGGAGACCTCATAGCAGCCTTCCAGTATCTGAAGGGGACCTATAGGGATGATGGGGAGGGACTCTTCATTAGGGACTGTGGTGACAGGAGAAGCGGTAATGGGTTCAAACTTAAACAGGGGAAGTTTAGATTGGATATAAGGAGGAAATTCTTTCCTGTTAGGGTGGTGAGGCACTGGAATAGGTTGCCCAGGGAGGTTGTGAATGCTCCATCCCTGGCAGTGTTCAAGGCCAGGTTGTACAGAGCCTTGGGTGATATGGTTTAGTGTGAGGTGTCCCTGCCCATGGCAGGGGGTTGGAACTAGATGATCTTAAGGTCCTTTCTAACCCTAACTATTCTATGATTCTAAGTTCTGCTGAAGGTGCTGAGCAACCTTCACTCCCACCAATGGGAATATCACAGGAGGCATTTAAGCCCTGAAAAGGATCAGCCAATAAAACAAATACCACCTCAACATGCTCATTCATTTGGCAAGGATAAAGACATTTAGTTTTTTTCTATTTTCTAAAATTCATTTAAAACAAAACACCAGTTCATGTGTCCATAAACAGTAAAATGAGTAATACAGGTATTTTAAATATTAAAAATGCTTACCAGATTTGCAATGATATAATGGTATCCTTTAACATGTTTACCAATTGTGATAACCTGTAAAAAAGAAGAAATACCCTTGTAATGGAGAATGTTCAGCTGCTATGCGGACTGCAACTTCAAAACTACAAAATGTATTACAATGCAAAATCTTGTTATGTGCTCCATGGTACACAATACTGAGTTTGTTCTGTGCTTTACTTTTTATTTTACCTAATACATCACTGAACATACACTCTGCTTGTGGAAATTAGTCATGTTGAAGTCCAAGTCCCAAGAGGGACAGTCACTTCAGACAGAAGAGCTGAATGCTAATTACTATGCTGTGTGTTAAAGGCACAACCTGGACAGAAAAGAGCAGGCATCAAACACATATATGAATATATATATATGATATATGAATATATACATATATATGAATATATACATGATATATGAACTTAATTATTCTAAACCAGTTACTTGGTTCAGACTGCTTAAAACTCATTACTTATTAAAGGTTTAAGAACTAAGTTGAGATACATTTCTTACGTAGCTGCTGCTTCCAAAGAAACTTCAGTTAGACCAAACAGATAGCTCTCCTGAACACTTCTTCGTCACTAGAATCTGAGAAAACAACCAGTAGCTGTAAGTCTTTGGATCAATGGCTAGTAAGTTTGCTCTCACTGCCACTGGGTACTCTTTCATTAACCTGGTTTTCTCAAACATTGCCCTGTGCCACTCACCCGTGTGAACTATAAGGATGCTGGCAGTTAAAACTCTTGAGAATATTCTCCAAAAACCATGATGAAGGAGCTGTGGACATAAAAGGTGCTCACCAGTGTCCCTAGTTTAGACTAGCATCTCAAGCAGGGACAGACAAGAAGTGGCAGTAATTGCAAAGCTGTGCAAAGGATGTTATCTGTGGGAAATGAGATTCAGCAAAAGAAGCTTGCTCAGAAGAGACAGATAGAGGCTATGTAATGAAGAGCATGGTAACACCGACCTGCCAAAGCAGAGAAGAGGAATATAAACTAGTCTGAGAAGAGCTGGGGAACTGAAAAATGTTTCAACTTACACAGATCTTTGAAATCTGGAAAAGAAACTAGAACATGAGACAAAAAACAAGAATGATGAAACCACTTCACAAACACATCGTGTGACTATACAAAAGATCCAAGGACAACAGAACGTAACTGGGTGAACCTTAGGCTACCATCATAGCTTAAAATGTTAGTGGGATAAATCAAATAACTACAATAAGTTTCTTCAGGAGTAAAAAGCAAGGAAGAAAGTAGAGAAATTGCTGCTCTATGTATCAAGAATGCAAATAAAACTTCAGCACTAAGAAAAGTCTGGTCAACAGAAAGCCTGTTGCACATGTCTCAGTAAAAATACACAGAAAAAGAAAAGGGATCCTGACAATACAAGGAGTCATAAAAAGAAGGAAATTGCTGATATTTTTTTTTTTTTGTGGCAGTCTTTTTTTGAAGGGGGGGGACAGGAATCAAAAATCTGGTAGCTAAGCAAGGCTTGAAGTACATATTCTGCTTTTAGAAAAGAAAATCAGAAGAATACACTGAAAGGATACTTACAGGCTAGGAAATCCATTGTTCAGCACAAACCCTCATTTTAAGAGACAAATAATAGAGAAAACAGTTATTTTAAGTTTTTTTTTTAGCTACTTGAGAAATTGAAAGGGGGTTTACCTTTTTATGTAAGAAAAGGAAGTCACAGAAACAGAATGTAAGCATAATGGACTTAAGAAACAGAAGCTTTATCCATCTGTATGCTTAAGGAGTAGCACAACTATGTGAGGATAAGTTGAAAAAAAACTAAGACTCAAAGCAAGGCAGAATCAATCAAAGTACAATTAGGACAAGAAAAATATCCCAGAGCTGCAATCAAACTACGAAGAGCCAAGGAAAAAAATAGTTCTGTTACTAAACCAAGACAGTAAAAATGAGTGTCACCTAAAGGGTAAAGAGGGCTCTTGTCTTTAAAAAGTATTAAAAGGAGAAACTGAAAAAAACTTGCAGTCAGCCAAACTTCTCTATCAGTAATATCACACACTTAATTTTAAAAGAATCTATAGGATAAGATGAGGATAAACAGTCAACGTAGGTCTTGTCAGGATCAAAATATGTCAAAGAAACTTTCTCTGGCATGACAGCTAACCTAACAGATAATGAAGAAGTAGCAGATGTGATGTATCTTGAGTCTAATAAGGCTTTTGTCCTGTACGACATCATACAAGCCCTTAAAGGAACATGGACAAGCAATAAGGTAAGCGAACAACTGTTTGAAAAGACACACATAACCAGCTGAAGAGTACCTGTAAGTACTGTTTCTCTCAAGCACTGCTCTACTCAGTACATTTCTCAACCTGGGCAACAAGTCAGAAAATATGATTTAAAAAAACTGCAGATGAATGACAGGGAGGCTGCAAATGCTTTGTAGAACAGGATCAAATTCAAATCGATCTTGAAAATTAGAGGAACAGTTTATGGATATAAATTCCAAATAAAATAGACAAATACAGTGCATTCCACTTAGGACACTGCTCATGCCCTGAGCCCCTCCAAAATATAACAACCTTCGTAACAAAGACCAAAATAACAAGCCCTTCAAATAAACTTCAAACCAATACACATACACTCTGATGCAGTATTCTTACAGATGCTGCACAGTCTCACAAGCCAGCAGGGAGCTACCCTTACAATTTTCCATTGTGCTCTGCATGCACGAAAGAACTAGTAAGATACAGACAGTAAGACCTTCCTAGACACTAGGATTGAAGAGGTGGATTTGAAGGTAATGCAATAATTTGAATCAAAGCACTATGATGCTGTTGTAAAAAAGAGAAAAAGAAAGAAAAAAAAAAGTATTTTGGCAAATTATATACGTGTGGGTGGAGAGAAGACATAATTTTCTGTTTTGTCTAAAGCTCAGGTGGCCTTAGCTATGGAAAACAGCAGCCAATTTTGGCTAACACACTTTAAGAGGGAGACAAAAACTACAGTATGAATGACCAAAAGAGCTTAGAAACACGAACTCTAAAGGGAGTTAAATGAAAAACAGAAGCTGTTGATACAGCTTTCACAAGATGTCAAAAAGTATTAGAAGTAGAAAACACTTTCTAGGTGTAAGGAGAACTAATCACTAGGCATTATCTAACTATTTATAATGCGCAATATATAAGTGTATCAACTACATATAATGTAGTCTATTACATAGGTTCTGAAATAGATTTACTTAATGAGATTTACTTTTTTATAAATAATAATTATGCAAAACCATATGGGAGCATCCAGATGGAGTTATCTTGCTTTTGAGCAAAATGAGGGATTATAGGATTTGTATATTCACTTTCTGCCTGATATAGATGTGGTCCTCAATATAAATCTGTCACTTCCAAATGACGCATAATAATCACAAAAACATGATCAAGAGAAATGAATTAATTATATTTACTTATATAGCTAACTGCTGTCACTGAGGAACAGAGAATAACAAACCTGATCAACTATGTCGTTGACTTTATCGCGTTCACAGTCCAAAATCACCCGCCTTTCCTTTTTTACCTCTAGATCTTGAAACAGTGAACGGTAAGTTTCATCTTTTCTGTCATTGTTAATATTTCCTACATTGATAGCAGTCACTTGCCATTTCTTTTCAGCAGCAGAATCTAGCACAGCTTGCAATGTTGATAAGCCTAGTGAAGCACAGGAGAAAACAGAAGATATGACTGATAAAGCTTTAGGAATAACAAGCTTATAGAATGTGATTTATGAGATTACTTATTTAAGATTTCCCTGTAACTTGTTCCACCTGTCACACATTGTTAGGTTGCAGAAATGAAGGTATATGTGGGCCAAATCAGTTCCTATTGTATGAAACATCTATTTATATTGCAGTAAGGAATCAGTGTAGATCCTGGTAAATACAACCTTTTAGTTTTGCTTCAACCTTCTTCAGAACGTGATTTTGCCAGTTTCACTGATCCGCTGCTGGAACTGCACATAAAGGGAAAAAGGTCTTCTAGGAGAAAAGTGATCCAATTATGGCAAGAGGATCAGCTGCTCATTACAAAACACTACCGAACTGCTTTTGCTCTCAGTGCTTGAGTAGTATTGTATTTAAACTCAGACCTCACTGAGGTCTATGGCAAAATTCCCATGTTCTGCAGTTCTGTTAATGGAGTTATTATTTCTGTTGCCTACAGTCATATCCCCGATTATGAAAATAGATGTGCTGAGATATATTTCCATACACAGAAGTAGGCTCAATGCTAACACCTACAAGCAGTCTGCAGAATTTTACTTCTGTATTATCCTTCTGAAACATTCCTGCCAGGAAGCTGTAATAATGTCTGTACAGCTGCAACTGCCTACAATATATTGCAAAATCAGTGAAGATTTTACTTGACTCATTTTCTTCTTTAAGGATTAAATAACAGAATACAAAACCATGAAAATAACTGCTGGAAATTAATTTATGCTACACAACAAATACCATTTTAACCATTTCCAGCAGTACAGGAATTAGACTTGTTGTATTTAAATTCCTTCCAGAAAACTCTATGTAATTCTAGAGAACAATCTTAAGGACAGCAGAGGGTATTATTAAAAAAAAATAAAAAAAAAATTAGACTTACTCACAATGAAAAAAACCCACATCAAAAAAGCCCCCCAAACACTGAAATACACTGTTTCAGATCTCATTTAGTAGATTTCAGGTCCTCCAATCTATCTATATGCTTACTCTAAGTTAAATAGCATCTTAGGCATAAACTGATATAGGCTATTAATGATAATACTATCTATTACAAAGGGTTTCTGTATTTTATTTCTCTGATCTTCCATTTTGCCTAAGGACTGATTTTTCTTGAGGTGTTCTCTGCAGAGTTACCAAATGGCGGCCTGGATTTCTTGCTTTCATACAGGTAGCAGATTTGTCACCCCCACACAGTTCAGTTTACTCTGAGAGCAACACACATTGCAAAAGAATGAAAAACCAACCAAACAAAAGCATTCACAGTGATACTTCTGTGGATGTGGAAGTATGTGGAGAGTGGTGACAGAAGTGGGACTCCACAGAGAAGAAAATACTCAAACAACTTCAGCTGCATTTTTTTAACTGCAGAATACTTGTCTGGGAACCTCATGTACCTGAGCCTCTTTTGCTTACCACAAGACAAACAATTTGGTGAGCTCTGCAAAGGAGGAATGAACAGAGGCTATCTAAAGTAGCAATTTTGTTACATCTAGAATCCTCCAATAACATCTCTACTTTTTCCAAAACCCACTGTTTAATATTGGCAACACAGAAGACGCAAGGAGGGTAAACGACACTAACCCACATTATTCAAGAGCAACTGAGATATTAAGCCAGTAAGAGCTTGGACATGCATATACTGAATGGCTTCACTTCTTATAGATAGAAATGAGATACAAAATTGCCTGCACTTTAACCAGGCAGTCCCAGACCACAGGGGACTTGCAAAAGTAGCAATACATTCTTCTTTGGAATAAGTCATCAAACTAATTCCCATTACCTTTCACAGCTTCCATAAGGCGTAAGTCTCTTCTCCTTTTTTATCTCATTCCTGGAGGTGGAATCATTTTAAATTATGTATCATTTCTTAAATAATCTGTCACTGTCTCTACCTTGGCATTTATGCAAAAGTGTTTGGAGGAATTGTGGACCCTGCGTATTCAGGGTCTGATGTCAGTGCTGCTGAGTACATACTGCCTGACTCTGCAGGTTAACCTTGTGCTATCAGTGGGAGCACTGAGGAGCAACGATTTACTCAACACAGAGGTAGGAGCTTCATGCCTTGGAGCTTGTTATCACTGGGGTGCCTTGCAACAATTAAAACAAACAAATAAGGAAAAAAGGCATAACCAAAGGGTGACTACAAGTAACAATTTCATGCTGTTATTCCCGGCCAGGTTCAGCCAGTGCAGCTTACAAGAAGAACTAGGTGTTTTTCAGTATTTCCTAAATATAAATCACATGCAGGTCATGTAGAGCACACTGCTAGCTGACTGACAGAGTACTGGCTAAGCAAGTAGTTTTACATCTGTCCTTTCTAAAAGGACACTGAATGTTTCTGATACTAATGTAAATCTGAAAAGGATTTGCCAAAGAAATGTGCTTCAGGTTCATCATCCCATGTGACATTACTCTTGGAGGCTACACACCAATATTTTTCTAACTTTAGTCCTGACAACAGTGATAAACTGTCTTGAGAAAGGCTTTGCAGCTTCTGAACAACATAATGCATAAAACAGCATCAGAATGCAGAGACTCCAACGCTGTCCCCTGTTCAACAAACCACGGTGTGGTGTAACTGTCCTTTAAATCTAGTGGCATCTTACCATTTAATATGCACTTATTTAATATTCAACTCTGACCAATGAAAATGCAGTTGAGCCACAAAACAGCCTTTTAAAAGGCAACAAGAGAAGGTAAGAATAGAAAAAAAATTAGCCAGAATACTAGATGAACAGAAGCTGAAAACAGAATGACAATAATGGAATTCCAGAAAGGCCAGTTAAAAAGACTCCATACTTCTATATAACACTGCCGCTTCTTAGAAAATTAATTGATATACCACAGTTTCCAAGGGATTTTTCCCAGTCCATACACTGTTATTGTTACTACAGCCAGAAAGGGACACAGGACTTGAGAAGGCTGTACTGCGGAGTAAATTGCTCACAAGCAGTGGATTTGGGTTTATGAACAACCCCCACCCCTTTTTTATGAAAAGCACTCTCCAAACAAGCAGGGACTGCATCCAAGGTTTTTGCTTGCTTGGTGCCCAGCTATCGATTTTGCACATATGGAGTGAATCTGTGGTAGCAGATTGCCCTTCATGCTCAGATGTTTACCTTTTTCTCCTTAGAAGATTCTTTAAAAAAAAAAAAAAAAATAAACTTTCCATAAGATCTGTTTTACAACATGTGATTAATCTCACATCACTTATCAGTACACTTGCAATTCTATCCATACACACTTGTAATAATGTCGTTCTCATTTAAACAATTTTGTTTCTGTCCCAAAACCTCATTTCTAAGTTTACATTTACATTTGCTGCAAGTAAATATTCCTTTACTCATTTACTTTTCTAATACTAATTCAGTATTTCAGTGAGATACATCTAGCAAACAGCATGCAGATAAAAAGCACCCCATCTTACCCCTGTCGCTGTCATACAAATACGCAAACTTGGTCCACTGATAGTATTCGATCAAACTAAGAAGAGCTCCCTTGAGGTCAGGTCTCATCTGAATGACAAAGGGATGTGTTCCATCTGTTGGGAAGCTGGGAGTTATGAAGGAGACATGAAGAGTCCCACAGAATGATGTTATGGTATTTACAGACTTCTTGTCGTAGAATCCAAAAATAGCAAAGACTCCTCTTGAAAACTGGGAGCAGACTATGAGGGAGAAAGAAAAACAATTATGTGGGAGAACTTTTTTGAGATTATTGAAAACTCTATCGCATATATTTATGACAAATAATAAAAATGATCACATAAATATCAGGAGAAAACAGTAATAATATATGAAGATTATTATTTTTTAGTATTATTAAAAGTTTCCACTAGAAACAAAACAGCCAAGAAAAAATAAAACAGAGATGAGGTTCACATTCCTAGACAATTAATTCAGAAATAAAACTCACCATGTTATTCTTAAACTCAATTTATATTGTAAGGACGAGTGATGCAAACATCAATCACAGCTGTAATTTTTAAAATGAGTCATTACAACCATATACAGTACTATGGAAATAGAAAATTTTTTTGTCATGTTAAAAATAAATTGGCTCTGAGGTTGAGATTCACTGAGCTTTTTGCAAAATGCCTTAAATAACTTTCCATTTGGGGAAATATAAAGCCAAAACTAGAAGCAAATCTATTGACAGCAGAAAAGTAAGGAGTTGATTTGATTTAAACCCCTTCTGTTTAAAAGCATTATTTTAATTCCTGCTTTGTAGGACTCAGCAAAAGCTGGTCCTTCTAGATGACACTTGCAGTCATGCTGCAGAGAGAATAACCTCAAAGGTGTAAATAACATGCTGATTATTCACTTTCTATCACTGGAGACAATTCAAGCCAGCCAATGAACACTACGGACCACTGCCGCCTGTGTAAGAGCTAGTTCTCCGCTTATGACACTGCAGGCCATGCTAGCACCTAAGTTCTAAAAGCAGTGTACCTTAAGGAAATGCTCACCTCTGAGTAATTCTCATTTATCACCTATATGCTCTTTGGTTTGCACAGTCACCTTGAACGAGACACATCCTTCTAGAAAATAAATCTAGTCAGCCTCATTGCAATCCCTGCTACACCTGACCTGCTTATAGATAGAAATCACAGTGTAATTGGAGCTAATTTTGCCCTGACATTTAGTGCATTGATCCTTCAATATAATTCACTTAAAAGCAAAAATAAATTCATTTATTTTTAACATGTCTCAGATCTGAATTAATATTAATACAATATTTTCTTTTATAGTTACCTTAAAAAAAAAAAAATCACCACTTCATGCTTATTATTCATTGCTATTCTCTTCATGGCTTTGCCTCTCTATCTTTGCTACCAGTCATCTCCCATACCTTAATTATTTCTATACTCAAAGCATCTAAACAGTATTGGTGAAATTCTGAGTCTGCCAGTTTCAGCAGTTAACACCAGTTAACATTAAGTAGGTTGAAATTTCACCTCAGACAAATGATTAGAAAACTTGATGAGCAATAGCCTTTTGCAAAAGGTGATGCAGGTTTTCCAGAGCTAGTGTACACGATGGTCAGACCTCTTCTGTTCCAACTACAACTCAATACAGAATCATAGAAACATTTAGGTTGGAAAAGACCTTTAAGATCAGCAAGTTCAACCATTAGCCCAGCACTGCCAAGTCCACCACTAAACCAGGTCCCCAAGTGCCACATTTACACGTCTTTTAAATGGCTCCAGGGACAGTGACTCAACCACTTCCCAGGGCTGCCTGTTCCAGTGCTTGACAACACTTTGAGTAGAGAAATGTTTCCTAATATCAACTCTACACCTCCCTTGGCACAGCTTGAGGTTGTTTCCTCTTGTCCCATTACTTGGGAAAAAGAAACTGACACCCACCCCACTATAACCTCCTTCCAGATAGTTAGAGAGAGTGGTAAGTTCTCCCCTCAGCCTATTTTCTCCAGACTAAACAACCCCAGTTCCCTCAGCCATTCCTCATCAGACTTGTGCTCCAGACCCCTCATCAGTTTCATTGCCCTTTTCTGGACACACTCCAGCACCCCAATGTGTCTCTTCTAGTGAGAGGCCCAGAACTGAATACAGGATTCGACGTGCAGCCTCACTAGTGCCCAGCACAGCAGGATGATCACTGCCCTGGTCCTGCTGGCCACACTATTGCTAATACAAGCCAGGATGCCACTGGCCTTCTTGCCTGCCTGGGCACAATCTGGCTCATGTTCAGCTGCTATTGAACAACACTCCCAACTCCTGTTCCATCAGGCAGATTTCCAGCCACTCTTCCCCCAGCCTGTACCATTGCATGGGGTTGTTGTGACCAAGGTACAGGACGCAGCACTGACCCTTGCTGAACCTCCTACAGCTGGCCTTTACCCATCAAACCAGCCTGCCCAGATCTCCCTGTAGAACCTTCCTGCCCTCATGCAGATCAGCACTCCTGCTCAGCTTGGTGTCATCTGCAAACTTACGGGGGATGCACTCGATCCCCTTGTCCCAGTCACTGATAAAGACATTAAACAGAACCGGCCCCAGTACTGAGCCCTGGGGAACACCACCTGTGACCAGCCGCCAGCTGGATTTAACTCCATCCACCATCACTCGGCCAGATTTTTACCCAGTGAACAGTACACCCATCCAAGCCATGAGCAGCCACTTTCTCCAGGAGAATGCTGTGGGAAACGCTGGCAAAGGCTTTACTAAAGTCTAGGTAAGAGAACACCCACAGCCTTTCCCTCACCCACTAAGCAGGTCACCTTGTCAAGGACATAAGGTTAGTCAAGCAGTTCGTGTCTTTCATAAACCCATGCTGACTGAGTCTGATCACCTGCTTGTCCTGTCTATGCCTTGTGATATCTTTCAAGATGATCTGTTCCATGACCTTCCTCAGCACCAAGGTCAGGCTGACAGGGCTGTATTTCCTGGGTCCTCCTTCTGGCCATTCTTGTAGATGGGCATCCCATATACTGACCTCCAGCCTGGGACCTCCATGGTTAGCTAGGACTGCTGACAAATGATGGAAACTGCCTAGGTGAGTACTTCCACAGACCCCTCAGAATACCTGGGGGGATCCCAACTGGCCCCACATCCTTGTGTGTGTGTCTAAGTTGGATATATGCAATCCCCTTTGATTATGAGGGCTTCATTCTGCTTGCTAGCCCTAAAACAACCAGTCTGATTATTAAAGACTGAAGCAAAGAAGACATTAAGTACTTCAGCTTGTCCCTCATCCTTTGTCAATGTTTCCCCCTGCATCCAATAAAGCATAAAGATTCTTCTTAGCCCTCCTTTTGTTGTTAATATATTTATAGAATCATTTTTATTGTCTTTTATGGCAGTAGCCAGATTAAGTTCTAGTTGCTAATTTTCTCCCTCCATAACCTGGCGACATCCTTGCAGCCTTCCTGAGTGGCCTGCCCCTTCTTCCAAAGGTCATAAACTCTCCTTTTTTCCTGAGTTCCGGTCAAAGTTCTCTGTTCAGCCAGGCCAGTCGTCTCCCCACTGGCTCATCTTCTGGCACATGGGGATGACCTGCTCCTGTGCCCCTAAGATTTCCTTCTTGAAGAATGTCCAGCTTTCCTGGACTCCTTTGCCCTTCAGGACTGCCTCCCAAGGGACTCTGTCAAACAGGCTCCTAAAAGGCCAAAATCCGCCCTCTGCAGGTTTAAGAGAGCAGTTTTGTTGATGCCTGACCTTATTTCTCCAAGAAGAGAAAACTATCATTTCATGATCACCGTGCCCAAGACAGCCTCCAGCCATCAGATCACCCACAAGTCCTTCTCTGTTCACAAACAGCAGGTCCAGTGGGGCACCTTCCCTAGTCAGCTCACTCACCAGCTGTGTCAGAAAATATCTTCCACATATGCCACAAACCTCCTAAACTGTTTTCTCTCTGCTGTACTGGACTCCCAGCAAACCTCTCAGAATCTGAAGTCCACAATGAAAACAAGGGTAGCAATTGTGAGATGTCTTACAGCTGCTTATAGAATATTTTGTCCGCCTCTTCATCCTGGTTGGGCAGTCTGTAACAGACTCCCACCATGGTATCAGTCTTTTTGGCCTTCCCCCAAATCTTACCCATAAACACTCAACCCTATCCTCATGATCATCAATTTTTAGATAACCTAAGTGCTTTCTAAAAGGCAGGGCTGCCCCACCACCTCTCCTACCTAGCCGGTATCTTCCAAAGCGTTTACAGCCATTCATTGCAGCACTCCAGTCATGCAAGTCACCCCACCACGTTTCTATGATGGCAACTACATTACAGTTTTCCTGCTGTGCAATAGCTTCCAGCTCCTCCTGTTTGGTGCCCATGCTATGTGCACCGGAGTAAATGCACTTCAGCTGGGCTACTGATCCCAGTGCTTTTTGGGGGAGGGGAAGCCCCAATTCCTATGTGACCATTTTCAGGTGCTTCCATGGTTTCTAAGACATCAACCTTTGCATCTTTGCTGCTGCATGGATCTTCAATCCCTACTTCCACTGAGGCAACAGACTCACAAACACACCACCCTCTAAACATTGGCATGTCACCCCCAAGCTTGCCTTGAGTGAGCCTCAATTTGTTCCTTTCTCCTTCAACTCTAGTTTAAAGCTCTTTCAATGAGCTCTGCTAACTCCTGTACAAAGATCGTTTCCCCCCCTTTAAGACAGGTGCACCCTGTCTGTTGCCAGCAAGCCTGATGTCATGTAAACTGACCCATGATCAAAACTCAAAAAATTCTGCTGGTGATACCAGGCTCAGAGGTAGGGATTGCTCTGCTGGCTCTTCCCATTTCTTCCTGGAGCACCTCCCGTATGAAGACAGGCTGAGAAAGTTGGGGCTGTTCAGCCTGGAAAAGAGAAGGCTGCGTGGAGACCTCATAGCAGCCTTCCAGTATCTGAAGGGGGCCTATAGGGATGCTGGGGGCAGACTCATCACTAGGGACTGTAGTGATAGGACAAGGGGGCACAGGTTAAAACTTAAACAGGGGCAGTTTAGATTGGATATAAGGAGGAAGTTCTTTACTGTGAGGGGGGTGAGGCACTGGAATGGGTTGCCCAAGGAAGCTGTGAATGCTCCATCTCTGGCAGTGTTCAAGGCCAGGTTGGACAGAGCCTTGGGTGATATGGTTTAGTGTGAGGTGTCCCTGTCCACAGCAAGGGGGTTGGAACTAGATGATCTTGAGGTCCTTTCCAACCCTAACTATTCTATGATTCTATGATTCCCTGCAACTGGAAGGACAGAGAAGAACACTACTTGCGCTCCTGATCCCCTAAGCCGTGATCCCAAGGCCCCGAAGTATCTCTTGATTGCCCTTGGACTTCCTGTTGTTTCCATTGCTGCCCACCTGAAAAATCAGTAATGGGCAATAATCACTGTCATAAGCAGGGTCATACTGGGCTAGGAAGCTTCCTCTTCACATGTTTAACCTGGGCCACAGAGAGGCAGCAGACTTCCCTAAGACGTGGGTCCAGCCTGTGTATTATTGAGCCTTCTGTTTCTTCCAAAAGGGAGTCTCCTACAACAATGACCTATCCTATTTTTCTTCATGGAAGCAGTTTTGATACAGGGTACAGGCCAACTTAACCTTGGTGACACCTCCATGCTAGGTGAACCGCTGTCTTTGTTACTGTCTGGTTCCACATGTGGAGTCACATAGCTATTTTGCAAGGGCACCTGGGTAGGAGGGGCAGTCACAGAGGGGATGCGCCTGCTGCACCAGGCAGGAACACATTGCCATTGTCCCCTATCCCTTCAGTCACTGCATTTAGCCAAGGCAGAGAAGGGATAGGGAATCCTCTGTACCATGTGTCCTATCTGCCTGTTGGGCCTATCTCAGAGAAGGCAGGGTGCAGTTCCAGTAGTCTCTGTCTCTCTCTCACATTCCCTCTTACTCCTCACCCTGCTCCCCTCCTCCTGGAGCTCTGTCACCAAGTGGAGGAGTTCCTCCACCTGGGCATGCCTCCCACAGGAGCACTCACTGCTGTCCCCTGACACCGGCACAAGAGCAGGGGTCACCCCACAGCCGGATACCAGGGCGGCAGCAGATTCCCACCAGAGCTCTGTCTGAGCAGTCGTGTCCACCGTGGTGGGTGCAGAGCTCAGAGAGGCCACAGCTTTCTGCCAGGTGGACACCACTGCTCCCTGGTCAAGCTGCCAGGGTTTCAACGCACTTCCTGCACACCCTTCTGTGCAAACTACAACCCAAACTGTCACACCATGCCCTTACCGACAACACCATGCCTGGTTTGATAGTGATCCATATGGGCTTCTTTTATAGAAAGAGCTTGGCTGCCTTCACTCCTGGTCCCGCCAGGTCCTGTCTGCCACTGTGGCACAAGCTGCAGTCTCCTGACAGCTCTCTCAGCCCCCCCCCCCCCATGCACGGTGCTGTACACTCGGCTGTATAACACTGCTCAGGTTGAACAAAGGTTTCTGAAAAGGCTATGAATTTATGAAGAGCTCAGAACTCCTTGTTCTGTTCCTAATGACTATGTTCTCACTGAGACAAAACCAACCCACCACCTCCCCACCGCTCGTGAACAATTGTTTCCCACCTAAAGCAAAGGCTTTCTGAACTTGCTACAATAAAGGTGCTGGTGTCTCATAATTCACCTTCAAAAATGCATATTAAAGTAAAGCACCAGTTTACATTTGGATCCCTGGGCGAGAATTCTGCAGAAGACTGTTACTGGCATACTACTGTGATCTTCTGCATTAAACCATTTTAATGCTGCATATAAGGTGACAGACAACAACAGTGTCATTCAAGGAGCACTGACAAATAAACAAGGTCTGTGCCAGTACTGCCAACACCTAGGATGCTATCGCATCTCCTGTCACACTTACTGCTTTTCCTCCATCACCCGTCAGTGATTATAGGCATAGATGAAATAACACTGCCTACAACAGCCAACAACCAGGGCAAGCTGCCTGCACCAGAAAATTTGAAAACCCTAGGTGGTGCCTCCCCAGAAGCACCAATGCCACCCTTAGCAGTGAAGAACCTGGGTCTTTGGAGCACTGTACTCCAGTTTGTCCCAGTTCCTCCCTCATCCTTTCCTCCCATTCCTGATACTGTAAAGATCTGGCCCTGCCAGGCTGCAGCTCATTATCTTTGGGGCAATGAAGCTGAATCTGCCCATGCTGTTGGGAAGTTTTAGTTAAGGCTATGTCCTCAACTCCTGAGCTCAAGTAACTAAACAGATCTCACCTTCCATTTAAAAAACAACATTACACTTGGAAAAATTAAAAAAAAAACACAAAAAATCATCACAATTATTTATGAGGACAAATAAAAAGAGCCCAGATTCCATATACTAGGCTTCAAACACGCACTGGAATTATTTAAAGGTGTGCATATACTGGGTCTCCCTGGAATAGCATTCGCTTCCCACAAAGCAGCCCATACGGTGCCATGTCTTGGATCTGTAGCATTGTTAACACACCAGTGTTTTAGCTATTGTTGAGAAGTACTTATAAGCATCAACGCTTTCTCTTTTTCCCTCTGCAGATTCAAGTGACTAGGCTGGAGATAAGCATGAAGTCAGGAGGGAACGCAAGGTGACCAGCTGACCCAAACTAGTCAAAGGGATATTCCATGCCATGTAACATCATGATCAGCCATAAAACTGTGGTAGAGGATGAAGAGAGTGGGGGGCTCTGACCTAGAAGGTGACTGTCACCTGGAGACTGGCTCGGCCTTGGTCTACTTTTGGAAAAGGGTGAGTGATTGCCTTTGCATCAATTGTTTTTTCTCTTTCCTTCACTTATTAAACCATCTTGACCTTGACCCACAAGTTTTCTCACTTTTGCTCTTCCTGTCCTCTCACATGTCCACTGGGGGCAGGAAAGAGTGAATGATCAGCTGTGCAAGTGCTTGGCTGCTGGCTGGGGTCAACCCATGACAGGGATAAAGGTGTTATTACCCCTTCCACCCACAAGATGTACCTGTTAACACCCCTGGCCTGTGCTTGAACAGATGAAGGAGTTCTGTACTCTTTTAGTGATACAAACATGCATCCAGTCCACTCTCTGAAGAGAACTGCTGTTCTTTCAAACTGGATCTCCTCCCTGAGGCTCACCACCTCCCTTCACTAGTTACAGACTACCCAATGATCAAACACAGTTCTTTTGGATTAACACAGCAAATGCCTCACCATTTAATAATCTTTACACCTGGTAAATTATCAGTCCTTACATGCATGTGTCTTCTTCTGGGGAAGGTGAGTAAATATCCAGTTTTGATGCCTCCCACACAAAGCGAGAGACAAGTAAAAAGCACCACCTCTAGCAGGGTGAGTCAAGTCACTGTTGCTCTAGCTACTTAGAAAGGCTGCAACTAAAAAGCTGACTTCTACACACATGTGTACACAATCCCAACAAATAATATGATAAAAGCAAAAACATTTTATATTTTTAAATTATTAGGAAACCTGCCTCACAAATTCTTATTTAATTCACCCAGAGCTCTCTGGGTGCAAGATAAATGTTAGCAAGCATCAAGCTGTGTGGGTCAGCCAGAAAATCAGGTAAAACCAATTTTAATCCAGGTAAAAATAAATATTCATCAACATTAGTCGGTGTTACAGTTGCACACTGACAAACCTCAGAGCTTTTGTGTGTAAAATTCCTCTAAAGGTAAATGGGAGGGCACCTATGCTGTGTAATAAAAGCTTGCTAAAAATAAGTAATGATGTTGTCTCAAGACAAATGCTTTCAATTGTTTTGGGGCATTTAGTCTCTCAGGAAAAGAAGGGGAAAAAAGGGATGGTATTTCCAAATATATAATGATGAGCCAGTGGATAATGCAGAAAGTGTAATTGGTTTTGGCGGCATTCCCACCTTAGACTAAGTCTACAGTCATGTTGCTATTGCTGGGAGACATGAGTTTTATAATGGTGAATCACAAGCTGTTCACAGTTATGAGATTTAAAAAAATTGCGATGATTAGGATTCATAAGCCATTGAAACATGAAAGATCTATTTTATTAAAGACATTAGAAGCAACTGCCACAATTCATTTCTTTCAAGTTCTCCTGTATGAATCGGTTCTCTTTGGATTTATGTTGTCCTTTCCAGAAATAGTCAATGGCCTACTTAGCAACAAGAGGGCAAGAATATAGTAAGCTCATTCTGTGATCACTTTTCTAGAGAGACTTGCCTAGAACAACAAGTAACTGGGAATTCCAAGAAACAGGACAAATAAAGATACCTAAGACACAACAATTTCTAGAAGGCTTTGTTACAGGTAAGAACTGTATCTGACTTCTCATAATACAGTCAGGCAAAACCTAGTTTGCCCTTGTTTTCCAGAATACTGAAATGTTCTGTCCTAGTCATGTCCTAGAAGTCATCTCCCGGAAGACATGTCCTAGTCTTTTCTTTCAAAAGCTAGGGCACAGATTTTTCAACAGTAATATTAAGCCTACAATGACAAATAGGTGCCTTGTCAAAGGAGGGCCAAAAAATACTTGCTCAATTATTAACTCTTCAATTGTTAAACTACATCTATTTCTTCTTAGACCTCCTTTTTAGATGCATTTCAATACAAATCATGGAATCATGGAACAATTTGGATTGGAAGAGACCACAAAGATCACCTAGTTCCACCCAGCCTGCCAAGTCCCTGCCGCAAGGACAGGGACACCTTCCACTAGACCAGGTTGCTCAAAGCCCCATCCAAGTTGGCCTTGAATACTTCCAGGGATGGGGCAGCCACAGCTTCTCTGGGCTACTGGTTCCACTGTCTCACCACCCTCACAGTAAATAACTTCTTTATACCTAATCTAAATCTGCCTTCTTGCAGTTTAAAGCCATTTCCCCTTGTTCTATCACTCCAAGCCTTTGTAAAAAGTCCCTCTCCAGGTTTCTTGTAGGCCCTGTTTATGCACTGGAAACTGCACTAAGGTCTCCCCAGAGCCTTCTCTTCTCCAGTCTGAACAAGCCCAGCTCTCTCAGCCTGTCTTTGTAAGAGAGGTGCTCCAGCCCTCTGATGATCTTCATGGTCCTTTGGACTCGCTTGAGCAGGTTCATGTCCTTCTTGTGTTGGGGGCTCCAGAGCTGAACCCACTACTCCAGGTGGGGTCTCACAAAAGCAGAGTAGAAGGGGAGAATCACCTCCCTCAACCTGTTGGACACGCTTCTTCTGATGTAGCCAAAGATACGGTTGGCTTTCTGGGCTCAAGTGCACACTGATGGCTCATGTTGAGCTTCTCGTCAACCAACACCCCCAAGTCCTTCTCCTCAGGGCTGCTCTCAATCCAGTCCCTGCCCAGCCTGTAGTTGTGCTTGGGATTGGCCCGAGCCTGGTGCAGGATCTTGCACTTGGCCTTGTTGAACTTCATGAGGTTCTCATGGGCCTACCCCTCAATCCTGGCAAGGTCCCCTTGAACGGCATCCGCTCCCTCCAGTGTGGCGACCACACCACACAGCCTGGTGCCCTCAGCAAACTCGCTGAGTGCACTCAGTCCCACTGTCCAAAATCAAAATGTTAAACAATGCTGGCCCCAATGCTGACCCCTGGGGGACACCACTCATCACTGGTCTATGATTGGACATTGAGCCATTGACTGCAACTCTTTAATTGCGACCATCCAGACAACTCCTTATCCACTGAGTGGTACATCTGCCAAACCCATGCCTCTCCAATTTAGAGACAAGGATGTCATGCTGATGCTTAGAAACTATTTCCAATCAAGTCTTCCTAAGCCAAGACTTCTTTTCTAAAGTGAGAGTAATCAACCTAGTCATTGTTTACAATCAGGGACAATTAAATTGGAAAAAGAACATTACTGAGATGGTCATTAAACTTACTGAAACAAACATCCAATAGTACTTGCATATAGGTCAGTTCCCCAAAAGTGTTATGACTCTTCTATTTTTTCCAAGTATTTCCATTTTGCTATTTACATGAGAATTTTGGTACTTGGTTTCTGTCCAAAGATGAAAATTTAAAATGACTGAGAGAGTTCTTGCCATTCAGTGCTCCGATTTTAAATGCTGTGTAGTAATTATGTGGCTGCGTTATTTTATTATACTAACTTGGTTTACTGGAGTGCTAACAAAACTGCTTTAATATTAGCACAAGAAAATAAGTCTTCATATAATTTAATCACACCAAATAGAACAATCATTCTCTTACTTCTAAGAGAAAGAAAATACAGCACAAGTGTAAAGAAAGAGTCAAGCACTGCCTCTGCAAAAGGGGACCAGAACACAAAGGAAATGCTCACTGGTCTGAATGGTTGACAGATGAATCAGAAGTAGCTAGGAACAACAAGCAGAAACCAAATGCCCAGTTGGCAGTTTCAGCTTCTGAAAGGCAACATTAAGAACACGCAGACAATAGAAAAGAACCACAAAATAGACAGAACAAAAGTAGTAAAAATTAAGCATGAACCACAGCTGCCACAAAATTCACGTATGATTGAAACTGGATCAGAAAATCATTATAAAAACAAAAACCAATATGGATTGCTTCCAAAGCCATTAAGAAAATTGCAGCCTAGCAGAAGCATCCTGTATCGCTGTTTTGTTTTTTTTTTACAGGCTAAAGCATTTTTCAAAGTAATGTTATATGTATTCTGCATGGTCTGTTTTACCCATTCAGATTATACTATTAGCTCACAGATGTTAGGAATAAACTTCTGTTCAGGAAGATTGAGTAAGACGTAGGGAATCATGCAAGTCCATCCAAACTCACTTAGAAACATGAAGGAGTATGTCTTTAAACAGCACGACTTGCAGTATCGATACTTTTTCTAAGACAACAGTAGGCTAACTAAAACTGGGGGGAAAAAAAACCCAAAACAGTTCCCCAGGGCTCAAAGAAGAACATAAGTGAAAGATAAGGCACTGGACCACAGCTTCATGCTAAGATTCAATAAAACAAGGGCAGAGAAACCAAACAAAGGCTGGCATTTTAAAATCCCAAGATATCCTTCACTAAAGCCAAGAGGCAAATCAATGCCAATTAAAACATCAATGGCAATCAGAACTAAAAATATGCTGTACTTCTGGATAACAAAACCATGAATGACACAAGTCCTTCCTTTTTGTCTCTTTTTGCAGTTTTTAATTCCAGTGCCAAAAAAGGGTGAGTGTGTGTTTATCTTATTTTGAGCATTTAAGAAAATCTGCATGCTTGGAATTACAGCCATTCAATACTGATCTAGACTTTATTTTCCTCTTTGCTGATTGTGCATATATATGTATCTATCTCATGGTGAAAAAAAAAACAGACCTCACTGGGAAAATTAAGCATCGAGTATTGGGCTCACACACACAGAGTGAAGCAGACCTCATTAATACTTCTGTGATGAGTTCTTCACCTAGACATTCAGCATTAAAGCACAAAACACAACAGAGCAAAGCCAGGCAGTTAAATCTGTAACAAAAAGGGGGCCTCAGTTTTGCACAGCGACAACTAAAGAAATTCTCACAAGGGAAGAAAGGAAAATTTAAATCCTGAGACTGGAATGTCTTTAGAGGACAATTATGGTGGTACAAAGAATATTTTCCACCTTTTCTGGCAGAAATGCAGACTTCAGTTATTGCTACAACCTGAAATGTTTGTTCAGAGATTGCGTGACCAAATGGAACGATCCACACCACGTTATTAGCAAAAGTGGTTATGATCATTGTGCAAAATTAGAGTCAAACCTGGGTTGCTGCAGTATGAAACAAGCTCAAATACCAGAAGAGAGGCAGATTAATCTGTTTCAACCAGTCAATCATACTTCACACTGAGGAAAGACTTTGTGCTTAAAATATCAGATATTTTAAGCAAGTACAAAAAAGTCTTCAAAAATTTAGGGGCCATCTGTTAAGGAAGTACATGATGATATGGCACAGCTTCTGTATATGCTAATGCTGCAATAATGAAGGTGGTAAATAAACATCATGTTCAGGCTGAAACAACAGGTCAGAAAAAGAAGTCTGTTTCAATGACAGTTGCATTCAATTACATATTGCTTGACTGTTACTGTAAGCATCTGAAAATCTTCATTGCTACAATTATCATGACGCAAAAGAAATCACTGCAAACACCACCCAAAGAATCACATCAGAACAATTACACTTTTATGAGTAAAGTGAGATTTTTGTAATTAAAATGCAATGCAATTCTGGAGGAAAAATAAATAATAATAAAAAAGCTTATATTCCACATAATTCTTATGCGGCTCTTCCCAGAACTGTTAGGATCCTAGTGTATTTGCCTAAATCCCTATTATTGCCAACTGAAGGAGATACAATGCTGTGGTGAGCAGGCAACTCTGTTAAATAACAGAAATAAAACTTCATCTTGTGCTCAAAAACCTTTTGTCTCCAAAATCTTTTTCAAGAAGCTTCTCTCCTCTTTTCTCTCCTCCCACTACCCTAAATGAAAACTATGCTGTTTCCATTTAATTGCATAAAATGTAGCTCATTGATTTCCTTCAAATCTAAAAACTCACCCTGAAAACTTTCCTGTCTGCCTGACTGTGTTTGTACCTTCCCCAACAATTACAGCCTTTCAATAACAGAAAATTGTGAGTGCCCAACAAAATATTACCTCCTTGATGTAAGAAGCAGGTAATTAAATCTAAGAAGAGACTACTGGCTTTGCAAAGCCATGCGGCAAGTCAGAGAAGCTTTCAGGGCAAGGTTCTTAGTATGTGCAATCAGCATCATTCCACTTAATTTAACAGTGCAGATGCAATTTATTGCAACTAAAAAAGTGGTTCTCCATTTTTATCATGACCGTTTTCACAAACTTTTCAAAGCCGAGATGTTGTATACAACAGAATGTTCATCATCTCCTCTTCCCCTTTATCAGCATTGCTGAAAGCATCCCTTTTCTACATTTTATTAAATTGATCATCTTCCAGTTCCCAAGAAAATGTCATCATGTAAAAATTGTGTATTCTAAAACTTGTAACAGGATTTGGAAAGAGACTAACTTAACTTGGCAGGTACAACTATGTTGGGTTTTTTTAAATGTCATCAGATTAGAATCCAGTTTATGAAACTTCTTTTTCTTCTTGCGAGCTGGAAGGGCCAGCAATCACTCCTGAACAGTATGTGTAACATTGCCTGAGAACACCTTACACCATCTAAAAGGAAACACTGTTTCAACACTGGGTTTCTCTGTTAGGATAAGGATAGCTGTGAGAAAAGAACTCTGAGGCTGACTCGTAAAAATACTAAAAAAAAAATTTGGAATAAATCTCAAGGAAACTAGTGTAAGGAATAAGGAGGATTTCCTGAGGCACAGAAGGTAGAGCAGAAAATATGTAAGTGATCTGTTACTCTCAGAAGACTTCAAACTACTTTTTAAAATGAACAAACTGTTATTTTCCAATTGGTCATTTGTGACCTGACATACACATTATTCTGAGAAAGTCAGATGCTTAGTCCTAGACATTTATTGCTTACATATCTCTCTCTGAAATGATGCAACTGGGAGTCTACTTCATTCACCCGACAGAGTCCAGCCTACACCTTGTGCCTTCAGCACAGCTAGCACTATAGCGTGCCGCTGTTGTGCGGCAACCTGCCATATGTACCCTAAGGTCTCAGTCCCTTCAGACGGCTGAACCTGATATTAAAATATGTTCTCTAACTAAAATTTTGTCATAAACATATCTCTGCAGAGAGGAATATCTCACACAAACTAATGATACACTGTAACAATAAGACAAGAAACCTCAATTTCCTGCACTGTCTTGGGTCTAACAGCTTCTACCACTCGTAGGAAAAATGATGGGTCTCTTCCACCTGTATTAACCTCCACCCAGCATTGCCCCATCCTAAACCACTGACCCACAGAAAGGGTAGCTTATACTTACATGTGATATTTTTGATGGCTCTTTATGCTGCACTTCCAGACATAATCTGATTTCCTGTAAAGTCTTGACATTCATTGGGATATTGAGCTGTTAACCTAACTGCCAGGCTCTAGATGTGCTTATAAATAGTCCAATACTCACATCACACACCTTCCTATCTGCATGCCCTATTTTTTCAATAACTGTAGAAATATCAGAAACATTTTTTATTTGCAAAGTATTCAAATACCATGCAATAAACATTAGTAATACAAATCAGAAAAGCAGTAAAAGCCTCTTAATTAGGACACCCTAGTGAACAGCTTATTGTCCTGATTATATGACTTCTTTTAATTAAGAGAAGTTATTCAAAAAATAAAACAGCATGGAAAGCTTTAGAATGATAAAGTAAAATGAGTACTCATCGCAAGCATAGGAAGAAAACTGGTATTCTGTCTCCTTCATTAGCTCCTTTAATCTTTAACAGCTTGATACATTTCAAAATGCATTAAAAATTTCTAATATTTTACCTCCTGTTTAGGAAAATTCAGTTTAGTACTGGTGGAATACATTTCTGTTAACTGAAACTTATAAAGATGTGACGAAGCACATCATTACCAGTTACTTCAACAAAGCAACAACTCACCCTTCAAAATGGAAAATATTAAAAGATATGCTTCACTGTGAATGAAATTACAGCTCCAGATTATTTCCTTCCATGTGCATATCGCACAGGAGCAGGGCTAATTAGCTCAGATGACATTTTACAGCGCTTAACTCAGGTAATACAGGCAAAATTTAGAGGTCAATTTCAGCACCTACATTGTACTGCATGCTACGTATAGACATGCACACACGTTACATCACATAAAAACAAAACCATTTATACAGGAAACTCGTCCAACATGTAAAACCAGTGAGAAAACATGTTCCCACTCAGCATCATCATAGCGCCTGTTGGTCAGTTTCCAGGCCTTGAAGTCCTCTACAGCAAACCTCCTGTTATATTATTCATAGAGTCATAGAATCAAGTAGGTTGGAAAAGACCTTTAAAATCATCAAGAATAATCTCATGTATGCACTCTGGCTGTACAGAAGTTTTGCAGAGGTTTACAGGATTAATAGATTGGGGTTTATAAAATAGGCCACTTACCCACCCTATCTGCTGCTTCTGTGGTGCGCCCAAGTCATCACAAATAAAACCACAAACAAACCCAACCCCCTCAAATGCCACCCCAAACAAGCAAACAAATAATAATAATAAAAAAAGAAAACCCAGACATTGCATGGCCTTAAAATTTCAAACCATACCTTTCCTTTCCGAACAAAGTAGATCTCAATGTCAGGGTACTGTCCACATCGCATGTAAAAGCAGTTACCTCACTTTTGGAAAATCAGCTTTTTCACCATAAGGATTTGTTTTTATACTTTAAAACTTTATCATAATTTAACTGAGGTAAACAATCAGTAAAATATTTACCAACACTATTTATTAAATACTATGTAGTAAATTTGCTTTACTAAAGCAAATAAAGCTTTGCAATTCCCCTTGTGAATAGTCACCCAAAATTGACCCTGTTTATTAGGAGCTTCTAGGCACAGATTTAGTCAAAACAGTGATCTCTTCCAGGCATATTTACAGCAAAGAAATGAAAATCCACTTCTCCTGTGTATCAAATATCAGAAAAAAAGTAGTGCTTCTAGAGAACTGCAGGTTTGCAGAGATGCATCAACTTATAGCAGGCAACGACAAATAAGTCTCCTGGAAACAGATTACTGCCATTTAAAAAGAAAAAACCAACCAAACAAACAAAAAAACAACCACAAAACAAAATGAAACAAAAAAAACAACCAAAAAAGCCCCACCCAAAACCAAATGACAAAACCACCTGCACTGTACATAAAAAAAAATATCCATTTACCCATACTGACATCTTGCACAGTCCTACCATTAATGTCTGGTTCGGCATTCTGCTTGAAGTCCTAATTGACTGAAATTATCCTAAATGCATCACTCCCAAAGAAATGAGTGAATTACCTCTTCTCTCATGTTATTTAAAAAACTCACGACTTTCAGATAAGTGTCATGATTTGGGTGTCTGTTTCATGAAGTGAACGTCAGGCACTGGCACAATACAGTAAATCATGCTGCAGGTCTTGCAGACCCATCTGTCATACTTATAAGTGACTATTTAAAATTTCTAGCACAAGCCAGCTGGAGTGGTTGCTGTGCACTGCAGAGGAAGAAGTCCAGCCTTGAATAATTAGACTTCAGAGCTATAAAACACAACTGAGCTCCTATAGTTTAAAAAAATTACTGTGCCTCAGCTCTAACAACATCCTCTGTTACTTCTGGCAAATCAAACTGGTTCTATTTGTAGACTGAAATATTTCTTCCCTCCTCATAGACAAATCAGAATGATAAAGTTTTGAATGACACAGACGTTATTCTTTCATTGATGACGACCACAAATTTCATAGCTAAGAAACAACAGCTTGATCAACTGCTGAAGTTCAAGTCAAACAGCTAAGACTTTCCACTCTATCCTAATTCTGAAGGGAAGAATATGTTTTCTAGTGTTTCCCCTACCTAAAAATCAGAAGATATTTCAAATTTTGGAGAATACAGCTGGGGTGCTTGTATGCTTCCTTGTTTTGGTATTTTTCCATAGCTAGATCAGGAAACGACATTTAGATTATTTCAAATGATGATTATTAAAAGTATTATTTATCTCTCTAAGCCACATACTGTAGTTAACTGAAATGCTACCTATATTGCAGTAACCTTTTCAGGGTAATCTCGTACTGTTTGTCTGGAGCAATCAGGTTTTGCATATACAGCATTTTAATGCATGCAGTATCAGACTTTTAAAATAGATTCTATAAATACAGCCTGATCAGCACGTAATGCAACAAAACACAGCATTTTGTAGCATATGGCATGCAAAGCAGTGAAGTGAAGGGCATGCCTAGATCTCAGCTGTGGCATGCTACCTACTTTGTTCCGTAACACTTATTTAACCATATGGCTCCTCCTAGGTGGCAAGCCACCACAAAAGCACCGGTGTGTATTCTTTCACTTGAATTCATGACCTACCTGACAAAGCTGAAATCAGGTCTTCTAATAACATACTCAGTGTCAGTTCCATTGTCTAAATTTACTCAGTATTTACTACAAGAAACAAATTCTACATAACGCCTGCTTATGACAAAATACTTCATTACACTGAGTACTGTTTAAAAACATTTTCCTTTGGAGAACGAGACCTCATCTAAAGCTCATTGAGAGTGATATAAACCACAGAAGGATGATGAATTTCAAATCTCATATTTACAGCGTCTGCCTAACAGCAAGTAGGTTCTCCAGCTTTCTCTGAAACAAAGTCATCAATATGGAGACAAAATGTCACTTGTTCTGGCTCACTTGTCACTGACACAAACCTGAAAGTCAGCTCACAGGTTTCCCCAGTTTTGGCTCTTCCAAGGTTCTTATTTCAAAACTACTCTGCCTGCGAACTACATCCTCTCCACTAATGCAGTCTTTCTCCCTTGCTTTCCACCTAGCTAGGAACAATCTGTTTCAAGAAGTTCTCTGAGCTTTCTAGGCTTTATCCCCTAAAAGACCACAAATCAACAGAAAGGATTCCGTATTTCAGAGAAACGGTGCAAATTTGTTACGGTATCACTGCTCATAAGTCAGAAAAGGCTCAAACACAAAGACTTTTTTGTTGCTCTCTCTATTAAACTATACTATAATGTTGTAGATCATCCAACTGAATCTATTACATAAACCAGTATCAGGAGTTCCCTCCCCCTGTCCCCCCAGCTCTTTCACCTTTTCATCAAGCACCCTTTTTTGGAGATACTGTGAAATGCCTTGCCCTGAAAACTAGAAATGTCTCAGTTCATCCTCTGTAAAACACACAGAACAGACAGAGGCAATTTCAGAGCTGCCCTGAGCAGAGCTGCTGTTTCAGTACCTGAAATTACCATTGGAAATATTAGCAAAAACCACAATTTTATTATGCAAATATATGAAATACAGTAACAGCTTAATCTTATTCTCATTGCAAGTTTTGCTATTTACTGGAAGAGGAAGCAGATCAAACACAAGAAGCTTAATAATCCAAGCTCGTTCACCATTGTGCAAACAGCACTTGATTAATTCAAGGTATCGCTGTTAGATACAGAACGTCTCAGTGCAGAAAAGAGTGAAGTCTCATTCTTCACAGGATAGAAAACATTCCTAACAGAAACCCTGGGAGCAATCCATCAGGCCAGTGCTGGTCAAAGAGCTACATAAGGGAGCCCTGACCTCAGCTGTCAGGGCTTGAGTACCTACATAACTCACTACCTTGTAGACACCCAAGTACATCCCACTGAAAATTAGGTTCTCCAGTCAACTCACCAAGACCAGTGACTCTACACAGCAATGAGTTTACAACATCAGGCAGAACAATTCTGTGCAATATTTGATTTTAATTAATACAGAACAAAGTTGCATTTTTTGGTTGTTAGCTTTACTGAGATATTTTATGTAACAGCAAGAATAAATTAATTTAGACAATGATAAATAACAGAGGAGATAATGTACATTTTGCTGCTATCTTCTGTCAAATAAATGCTAGTCAAATACCTCATCAACCCTTACTACAGAGACAGAATGCCAGAACGGTAGAGAAATTCTGAACTTTTAAGACACTAACCATATGTCTTGATCAATTTATATGCAGATCCCTTCCCTCAGCAGAACTTTGCCCATACTGTTGAACTAAATCCAGTACAATAGAAGTGAATATAGGAACTGTTCCCTTTTAATTTGAACGGTGATAAAAATGCAAATAAAAGTATTTTTATAGCAGCCTCCAGATTTTATATGTAACCAGCAAATTATAGAAAGATGCGTATTTATAGGTTGGGGGTGGGTTTTTATAATTACAAGAATCACAGACAAAAAAATATAGTTCAGTAAACTGTAAGTGAAAATATAAATCACACAATATCTTGAAAGTTGACATGAAAAAGAACAAGAGGAAGGAAAAAAAGAGGGAAGAAAACTAAAGGCTGCTGGAAGTCTGAAATAAGGCACAACCTCTCCTTCTTTTCTGCTTAATAGAGTATCCTGAGGCTTGAAGTCCCTACCTTCTAGTATCTTGAAAGTAGAAAACTGTGCCAAGAACAATTATGGACAATTACAGTATTCTATCATAAACTTCAGGTTTGTTTCCATGACTATGAAATCTGCATGCAATGTGCACGATACATTATGCTTTGTATGTTCAAAAGAAAAGTATTTTCAAAGGGACTACTTTTCATTTAAACTACTTAAGTAAACATGATGTACATTAAAATACTGCAGACATGATTCGGTATGTAGTTGCTAATATCAAAATGCATCCCTTAAAGAAGGAATGTATTTTTTGTGCTTAAAAACACAAAACATTTTACATTGCTTTTCTTACTAGTTTAAAAAGGGAGAATGTGCTGCAAAATATGATAGCTAGGGACTTAACCTAAAATTAATTATTTGCTGTGAGTAAGCCCAATTACATAAGCTTTTAGAGAAAAATAGTATTGTTTTCCACACAATGCCAAAACAGCTCAATAACACTTAGGGTAAAACAAAAGTTCAGAACATGGAGCAGTGATACAACATAAAAGGTTAAGCAAAGTTGATGGCAAAAGGTTTAACCTGCTTCACACAAATATAGAATAAATTACTTTTTTCATCTAAATGTAACTATTTGCAGCTTTCCTTGACAAATTCAAATGACAACCATGAAAGTCAAATTTTGAGCAAGCACATGCTAAGTACCTTATGCAAAGAATCCCTCAAACATTATTTATCTTTAATACAAAAATACAACTTGCCCTGTGTTTACCACACATACCCCATTAAAAACCTTACTCTGTCTTAGATTCCTTTTGGGGGATACCAACTCAGGCTGTGAAACTGCATTAAAATGACAATTTAAGGAATGATTTATTGGAAGAGTGGTGTAATGGTTAATTTTCTTTTGCTTTCAACTTCTTTGTTCACCCTTTCAAATTTTTCAGTCCTTTCTATTATCACCATGGTAGCAGTGCAGTGACTGTTGAGTTCTATGCTGTCCATATGGCCAACTTTTTGACTAGATTCAAAAAACCTCCTACCAGTTTGATACAAAACCCCTGAAAGTATAAATGACTAAGACTGCAAAAATCTTTTCATCTAAGCCACTCTCCTTCCAGGGCAAGACCATGTCTTTGACCCACTGGCATCTCCTGCTAGACACTTTCACCGATCATGAGGAAGTTTGATATCCACTAAAAAACTAAGCAACAAAAGCTATAACATTAAATGACAATGTACATTAAAACTCTCTTTAGGCACTAACATACAGAAATGAAGGGGGTTTAGTTCACGAGAGCATACCCTTGTTGGGAGGTTTTAAAACGCACATTAAACTTTACAACTTTAGTTAAGCCATCCTAATTTTTGTTGGGTATGCCTGCATACACAATCTCAAGAGTTTTAATTGCTGCAAAAGGAAAGTTTTTTAACTTACATGTTATCATTAATGAATACTAAGCAGTAGTTACTGCACAGGATCAGCAACACCTTTTACAGGGTTGGCTTTTGCTGTTTAAGCCCTCAGTAACATTTCAGAGAGAGTTATTTCGAGGGGAAAAAAACTCTCCTTCCAGTACCTTTAAAATAATGGTTACCTTTAAGGGAGAAAAAAAAAAAAAAAGTATCTAAGCACTTGTATTTACAGAGTTATTGCCAGCATAAATTGTACCAGAATGACAGTCTTTTGTTTGTGACAGTGTAACTTTCCTATGGACACGCCTATTCTGGAATACTCCTGAAGAAATAAAACCTTGACTACAAGTAAAAAAAAAAAAAATAGCTGAAATACTACTTAATTTGCAAGGCTGTAATAAAGGCCATAGAGTCATAATATTAATTAGTGGACTACAAGTTAAATTAATACAGCACAGCACACATCAAAGAAGACTTGTGCCCTAATGCTCTCGCAGTTGACAGTACAAACTTGTATGGTTTTTATTTTTTTTTCAGTACCTCATACTTATCCCACTGTGTAAGGATGCTTATGAGAAGAGTGACAGAGCTAACACAACTTTCTGTAAGAAAAGAAACCTGTTAATTGGAAACGGGAAGAGGAACGCAGATGAAACAAGGGAAGAAAAAAAAATCAAAATCCGTGAGAGGTAAAGGCAAAGCCAAGAAGGGACAACTGAAAAACCATCACTGCAAAAGTGTAATTTATCCAGATAAAGGACTTAATTTCACATTCCTTGCTTTCTTCTCATGCCAAGGAGCTTAACCATTGAAGGTGTCCCTTCTCTCCTTCTGTACTACAAAGGATGCTGTATCATTGCTGACAAGCTGCTGTTCTCAGAGGTGTTTTTCAACTGGAAGTCTTACATACACTGCTATTCTGTCTTGCTTTAATATGGTATAACCTCAATCACTTTCACTTTCAGCACCTAAAGTTGCCCAGCCCTACAGTTCTTTGCTCTTTGCATGGTTAAGCTCCTTGGCAAGTGGCATTTGTAATTATCAATAACACTGCAGAACTTGCACTATTTCTTTAAGGACACTAAACACAAGGAAATAGTGTCTTTGCTTTGCAATACAGGAAAAGACCAGCCTGCGTCATAATGCCTGCATCATCTAGATGAGTCACACTAGCACACTAAGCAGGGCACCCACATCAGAAAGAGGGGCCATGAGACTACAAGAGCAGCAAAATGCTTTTTGGATTTTTAAGCAGTAGTAAAACCAACAGTGGGGCTAACACTTTAGAAACCATTAAAATTAACAGAAATCCTTCTAGGGGTGACTCTTGCAACAGAAGAAATTAAAGACATCCCTTTGTGTTCAAAGGCCTGGAATATCTATCATTGGAAAATCCATTCTATTTACAAATGTAATTACAGTAGTGAACCACCATTACTATAATTAACTGCATAATCTTTAGCGGAGAACTATCTTCTATGTACAGCACATTTCAGTCGCGTTTTATATAAATGAAGACACTGTTGAGTGGTTTCAGTGAGGAAAAAAAGTTGTATGTGTACTGTGAATAGAATTAAGATTCAAAAGAGCAAGTATTTCAGGTAAGTCTATCTACCTGTAATCAGATCCCCTTTCACAAGTTCACATAAGGTACTAAATGCTCTATCCAAATACTGGCAGGTCAGTCAGAGCAGAAAAGCAATCTTTGCTAATGGTCCTCTGGGAAGACAGGGCTTGCAGTGAATTTGGTGCTTCTGGTATAATGCCTATGTTTAAAAGAATAAAAAAAAAACACAAAACAACAAAAACCCAACAACAAAACCAAGGCATTAAATACTTAAAGGACCTAAAGGACCTGAAAAGATGAAGTCGTTGTGAATGACAGTGTAGTGCATGGCAGTCTCAGAAAGGAACCCATCAAAGCCCTTTAAATCCCAGCTTGCAAGTTGGGAGCTGGCAGCAAATGCCAGCTTTTACTGAATCACCTCAAAATACAGATGCTTTAGAGCAAAAAGAGGCCATTAGGTCAGATACAAGTGGCGTGAAAGAGGAAAGTAGCTCAGAGCATCAGCCCTCTTAAGTAGCATAAGAAATGCTAAACTTCCTGTCAAGATTTTTATTTACATTTACAAAAAATTGCAATGAGCCCATGAACACTACAAACTAGGGAAAAGGGGAGTAATGACTAGTCTTGAGTAGCGTTCTCAGCAGGGTCTTCCAAAAGGTAAAGACTGCATCACACTTTCATCCAAAGTAAAATATCACAATGACAGTAAGGAAATAGTATCAAAAGCTACCCCACAAGAAGGACTTGGGACAACACACTTATAAACTCCAGTGATACATACGCTGAGAAAACTAACACTAATGCAGCCACATTATACTCAGATCAGAAACAGAAATATTCATTCTTCAACACTACACTACTACACACATGGCAGCACTGTAATATTTCTAGTGATCATCTTCTTGGCAAACCACTAGCTTCTTCAGTGCCAAGACTTAAGTATGTGATCTTAGAGATACAAATGCATGACCTTAAAGTGAAATATTTTCTGGAGAGAAACTCCTGACTGGGATGTTCAATCACTCAATTTTCTGGACAGACCAAATAACGAGAAGAAATCTATGGAGATGTGTACTTGCTATTACAAAATAACCTGCTGGCATCTGAAAATAATCTAGCAGAAGAACAGAATAAATGAGACTTGAGGCTAACAATCCTTTGAAGACAATAATGAAGTGATAAATAAAAAACCTCCCATATTTCCACAGGCTAACCAGGTACCTCAAATGTAGGAAGACTGAGAGAAACTGAAGTAATGGGGAAAAGAACAAGAGATTCTCAAGGAAAATTTGTCCAAATATTCTGGAGGATATGGGCAACCGATCTGTTTTAAACTTCAAGGAAATGAATAACCATTGATTTAGGTATCTGATTAAAATAATTTAACAGGTGCACACTCTGATCCTCTTCCACATGTCACCATCATAGAGGGAATTCTGACCACTGGGTCAAGATTATCTGGAACATATTCCTACCTTTAGGAGGCGAGTTTAGCAATTAAAGCACCTATTATTGATGTGATATCCAGGAACACACATTTAATTCCAGTCCAATTACAAACAGTAATACTTAAAATAAGATTGGTCTTTTTCATATCAATCTGTTTTACAGCTTGTTCTGTCTTTAGTGATCCTTGTGAAACTTTTTAATTAGCTTCTTTAGAAAGGAGGAAGTAAAACTTAATTTCCCCAAGACAGAATTATTTTTGGTGGAGGTTTAACATTGGGTTTGCTGAGTTTAAAAATGGAACTTGAAAAGACAGCTTGAATTTGTATTCTCCCATCTTAGCCGGCTATTCCTTCATAGATTACAAAGTATTGTCTCTCTACACACAAGAACCTACTACCCTTCATATCACCATTACATATGAATAAATTAAATTTCATTTTAACCTAATCATTAGGTACTGTATCCCACCAGGATGATCCTGGAAACATAAATCTCACATGAAACCTGCTTCATTACACTCCTTTTACACAACCTGTCATTCTCTGGAAGTAATAATCTCAAAGTATAGCTGATCAAATGAGTCCTAGTTCTGTATAATAAATGTCTCATGATCACTAGATTCTCAAGCCAGTTTTCAAGCTGTTCTCCATATGCAGAGGATGCTAAACTTTGTTTTAATAACATGCACGCATCTTACCTATAGGTGTTCTAGTGCATGCCAAAAGCAAACACTTAAATAGTGCATTTTCACAAACACTTCCTGCAATTAAGAGAGACCACGGCAGAAGTTCTAACAGTTAAAACTAACTAGACTGCCAGATATTTGGTCTAAATATTACAGAAAAGTTGTAATAAGATGCTGCAAAAATCAGCACCTTTAAACAATTACATCTTTTCAATGGCAACAGAAACAGAATTTCTGCTTTGTGATAATTTTGTTCAGATACTAGAAGGAAGACAGCTGGTAAAACTGACTAAGATTAAGAGATCCCTCTAAACAACATCTCTATCTTGTTTAATCAATGCTCCCCATTTACAAATAAATTGAACAAAAATATTTGAAATTCAATGTCATAAATGCAGTTCTACTTACACATTATTTAATTATTTCCCTTTTTAGAGTTTCCTTTATTTTGCATCAAGTAGCCATTAATTTTATTAATATAATTGGAATTGGTGGCTTACTACATAATTTCTTCTGCCAGCTGTCTTAAGATAAATTAATTGATTTCTTATCTTCAGGGATGTGGAAACAAGAAGGAAGCAATTGCTTGGTCAATCAGTCAAGGACAAGAGGGGATGTACTTCACATCCACAGACCCCAATGAAAAAAAGAGAGGCTAAGTAGTTTACATAGAAAACCTTGTTCCGTATGATGCATATCATTGTGTAACAATGGATTCACACTAGCTTCTCATTGATGAAGAAGCAATTTTAGCTTTGCTTCTGCTTACCATCTAAGAGCTACTACATGAACAAGTCTATGAAAATACCCAAAATAATCTGAGTTCTTCCTAGACAATGAGAAATGGAACTAGAACTACCAACCTGGTTCCTTGCAACATACACCCGCCCGCCCCCACCCGAATTCTCTCATATTCATAACTGGAGTGGGATTTAAGAATGAGGTTGGTCAGAAACGTTTTAGCAGACATTCATTTTCTGTCAAATGAAACTTTTTGTTTAAACGTATTTTTTTCCCATTTTCTTCTTCCTTCCCAAAAGAGAATTTCTGAGATCCAAAATAAAGGTTTGGGCCACAAAGAAAGAAAAATGACAAGGAAAATGACAAGTGTTCTCTAATTGGCACTTACTTAAAACAACACATCAGTTCAAGTACTTGAATCATGCAGAGGAGAAAGTGACTTTGATTCTTCCCCTTTCACACAGATGTTCTGACATACTCCCCCACTCTCTCCTTTCCATCTCTCCCACACCCCCTCCCTCCTGCCTACTTATTTTTTCTTTCTCTTTCTGCCCCTCTTCAACTTTCGTTTTTTTTCCTCACCCATAAGAAATTTCTGATTGTTTTCCCTTGCTTATTAAAAAGGAAACAAATGTCAAAACAGTATTTTTTTCCTGTCAAACAGAATATTTGCTTCTCATCAGCCCTCAGGAAATCTAGAGTAATTTCCAGCTCTGCTGTAGACATTCATTATGACCTTGAGTAAATAATTTAATCTCCCTCCACCCCTCTTTTGCACTATATGTGAAAAGAGGAAGAAAGTTCTTCTGTCTCCCTTGCATACTTCAGTTCTGAGTTTCTGGGGCCAAGGACTGGCACTTACTGCTATGCAATGTCTAATATAATAAAACTGCAATACCTCCAGGGACACCGAAACATGAACGTAATGCAAACAAATGCAGATATAAACGCATTATAAATACTCTGCAGTACAAACTAGTTATTTACAGTTAATTGAAGGGTTCTACCATGAAACTGTTTGCACAGTTACCAAACATACAACGATCGCTCTTAATACCTGCTTATAAATACAAAAGTACTTACAGGCTTTTGGAACACTGAACAGAAAAAGCCTCAAATTATCACTCTCATATCTTACAGCAGTCTGATACAAAAAGTATCAGACAAAACGTCTCTGTAGTTCAAATCCCTCAAAACTACTGACAGATGCAGACCAGTTGAAGCATAATATCCCAAGTACTCTTAACAGCCTCTCATCATCTTCAACACTTCCCTTGTCACTAGTGTATGACACCCTTGAGGAAGTGAAAATAACCTGAAACAAATACCAGAACTGCAGAAAATGCTCTGCTTTACAATCAGATTGCAAGTCTTACGTACACTGACTTATAATGGTATGAGTTGTAATGATGTGATTTATGTTACATGATTATATATATGATTTATAACTTCACCTTTGTAACTGACTGTTTCATGCTATGCTGCAAATTGACTGGCAGAAGTGTTTCACTTTCCATTGTTCTTCCCTAAAGATTAATACTTAGACCATACATTTTATTCAGAGCATATATCCTTTGTTCAATTTGAGCATAAGGTGAACTAATCCTTGCAGTAAATAATTTAAAAGGAAAAACTGCACAAAAAAAATGCCCCAAAAAACAAACACACAAAAATCCTAACCCCCCAAAAACCCACACTCTCTCACCCCCAGAATTGCTGAGGCTTGAAGACAAGTCCACTTCAAAGATCAGCTCATTTTTAAAGCCTAGTGGAATACTAGCCTACGGATTGAAAAAAGGGTCTGTTTTCAGAGAATTGCAAGGCCTTAAATCCTACCAAACATTACTGTAAATGTAGGACTAGCTGATACTAGAAAGCCCTTGAACTACAGCTTGGTATCAAAAAGCCATTCTTCCAACCAATTTATGTTTCTTCTTGAGGGGAAATATCAAATCCCAGACTACAACTGCACACCACTGTGACAGGTAAAACAGATCTTCAAAATAACATAAACACTGCTGTTCACATTCACAACTTAATTAGACCCAGTAAAACAATTGATTTCTTGTATCAAACATTACGCTTCTGTTAATGCTACACAAGGTGAAACATAGCAAAGCAAACAAGAGAGGAATGCTCTTAAAATAGCAATGAATTGTTCTCCAAAAAAAATACCATGTCTATAATTTCTACACGGATTCAACTTGGCAGCATGTGCATCTGAAACAGGCTCTAGGGTTTGCAATGCCACTCTAACGCACTGCTAGAAGTTAATATTAATAAAAATTCCAGAAAAGCATACAAAAAGCTGCACACAGTTCCCCTGAAGGATACATCCAGAACCTTTTGTCAGAAAAGTGAATGGTGTTTTCTTGATAGCACTGCAACTTCTCCCCCCTCCCCCCTTCCTTTTGGTGAGTTCATTTAGAAACTTGCAAAAGTGAGAATTAATGCAACATGAAACCACAAAACATTGCAGCCAGAAAAATAAAAGATTTGAGGATGTTGCTAGGAAAGCAATGTTATGTGTTTCTCTGGAGATTTTTTTTTCTATTAAGCTAACTGTGAAGACAAGTCAATAAAATTTGCTTTATATTTTGTAAGTATCTTTGTTTGCACAAGGGAAGTCATCTTTTGCATTGCCCAAATGTAGAATGCATGTAGAAGCATACTGGTTCCCTTTATCACATATTCCAGAGCAAAATCCAAGTCATACAAGGAGAATGGTCAAAGAGACACTTCTGACACCTCTCTGTATTTGTAATTCCTGGTGTAGATGGCAGGAAATCTCGAATGTTGGTGTGAACTCAAACCTGTCCTTAATTCTGTCATTCTGACTAGGCTTGCCCCCCTGGTTCTGCTACGTAAAAAATAGTTCCAAAGTGATACACACTTGACACATGCCCCCATTCACTCCTGCCTACGATGTACTTCTGACAGATCATCTATTCTAGAAGATGGGTATGCAAAATCACAGGAGCAGGAGATAAAACAGGAGGATTTGAAGTTACCTAGGATATGCCAGGCAAATCCCTGATGTCCCAAAATAGCAAATACAACAGTGACACAGCAAACAAGATGAGCCCCTATGCATTCTCCATTCCCACTGCCACTGGCTGTGCAACTTGCACTCAAACAACCAGCCACTCTTCCTTTAAAACCAAGGTGGCCAGCCCCAGACTGCCTATTGCAAGCAGGTCCTGGCCTGCACCTTCCCTAAACCCACACCTGGACACTGGATGTGGCTAACCAGCATAGACCAAAGTCCTTAGTGCTAGTATAGCTGGAGTAACTAAGGATATAGGCCTGCTAGGTGATAGGACATTCAAAGGCATTACCGTCAGCCAGAGAAGACTACTTGCAAGTTGCAAAGTAGTTAGAAAGTTTATTTAAAGGTGAAATCATTCATGCTAATCAGATAATCCTAAATGATTATTCATAAAAACTTTATACTACATCCAGTCACTATGAATTGTTTAACTGCCATCACACATTCTAACATCATTTTTTTATATGCTATTGAAAAAAAACCACAAATATTTTCCAGTTTAATTGTTTGCCTTATTCTTACACTTTTAAAACCAACTTCTATTTTGGATGACTTGCAAGGTTAGTTTTAACGAATCTCCTCAATCCCTTCATATTACACATGCACATTTACTAAATTTTTTAAACTGACATATGTCTCTACCTTTATGACCCAATCACTTGTAACCTCTTCCTACTAGAAGGAAGCCTGAGGTCATGCTAAAGAGAAGAGCTTTCTCAAGTGCTATAATCTAGTTTTTAGTCTTTCAGTTACAAACCAGCAGACTGCAAGTTAAGGTTCTGGTGAATGAGCATTCTGTCTTCCAAGTTGCAGAACATGAAATTAGAAATTAAAAAAAGAGAAAAATAACAAACCACTACATCATGAGCTTCAACTGTCATTGAGAAAGGGGGAGGAAAAAAAAGTCCTTCTTGTGTATATTTTCTAGACGATGCACTAAGAGTGTCCAAATAACCATTCTCAGCTCTGTGTGTTGCCTGAGTCTTAAAAGTCTGGTAGATTATCATGACCACAAGATGATACAAATGCGTATTTTTTGAAGAGAGACATCTTAGTTTGTTTCACTTGTTGTCAAACAGTTGGTGACAAGAACTTAAAACACTGAAAGAAATCCATCAAGGTGTTATATTTTCAGAGAAATCAGTAACAGCTACCTACCATTTTATCAGAAAACTCAACTACAATACTGATAATAGAAATTATTTCTTTTAGAAATAGAACTCCAGCTTACTATGAATTACAACTGGATGTGATTAAAATTAACTATTTCTCAAAAAAGAAAACTCCCATGACATTCACTGTGTCATTCAATAATTTTAAAGGGGTGTATATGCAGACCTTCACTCTAGCCTAGTCTGCTCAACAAGACTTCTCTTTATTAAGGCACGCTTTCAAATCAGCTGACTTTTTTTTTGGTTTGGGGGGGGGGGGGGGGGGGGGGAATGGGGCATGGGGTGTGAGACAGCACTGACTGTCCCTCCAAAACCAACCTTCTGCATGGCAAGGAAATCCAGACACACAAAAAGGAAAGAATGGTAGGGTGCACTGGTACCCAGTCAATATCACCACAGGGTTAGAATTACAGCCTCTACCTGTCATCAGCCACAGTAATTTTAGTAACAGAAAACTCACCATTTATCTCAGCCATGTGTGAACCTGCTGTCATGCTTAGTCTTAATTTAAAACTCCAAATGTTTTCTGTATATTTTGGTTTTCATAATTACGTGGACAAGCTAAAATGGAATGAGAGGTAATCAAATGCACAGGGAAGGCTAGCACAAGTTCTGAATCACAGCCCTGATGAACTTCTGCAATTCTAGATAACTGTTGCTGGCACACTGAGTACCTTGGACCTTTCAGGATTCAGCCCTACAGAGGCTGTCAGAATGAGTTACATCAGCTGAATAGAGATTTTGAAGAAGAATCTAGTAAACCTATTCCTGAGGGCTGCATAAGATTTTGTGATCAGTTATTTCACTGCCTGTAAAAAGGTACCGGCACATCAGAAAAAGGTTGTTCTGTTCATTTTTTCTCTTGATGCCCTCATTTGCTATTCAACAGCGTATCACTACAGTTATTCATTCTATTATTTGGGCTTCCAGCTTTAAACTGTTCACTTTTTCACACCATATATGATTAATCCAGATCTTGACAATACTGTTTTGTTTGTAATAAGCAAGGTTTCCCATATAAGTTTGCTTCCTGTTTCCACATAGGAAATTAAAAAAACAGCACACTATATAGCACGTTATGTGCTTCTAAAGGGTGATAAGAACGCATGTTTCTTATGCACTTCACCCTAAATGGAACTTCCATTCTTTCTGCTCAGTAATCCAGAAAAACTGGGGGGGGGAAGGATGGGAGGGTGGAGGAGGGAAGGAAACAACTCAAGTGTTTTATTGCCATCTCCTACTTTCCCCTTCATAGAAATGGACCATGATACGAATCAATCACTTCCTGAATGAAGATATTACAGAAATAAACAAGCTAATCTTATTTTATCTGATAACCAAAAGGAAAATACCATTCTGAAAAACAGTTCCTCTTCTCATTTTCCAATCAGCTCCTTCAACAAACACTTTAGATGGAACAGATTGTCTGACAGATCATGAAAAGCACATAGAAAATTGGGCATCTTTCACAGAAAACATCCTGTTAACAACATGCTAATCTTTAAACCTAGTGCTTAAGTATCCCTAAATGCAGCTGCCATAACAGTTAAACAAGAAGAAATCTCTATCCACATAACCAGAACTGAACATACACAGAACTCTACAGATTAAATTCCCTATCCTGAATTTAATCTAGAAACAGTGAAGCAACTAGACCCATGGGAACAGTAAGTATCCTGTTGCTCATGGCCCTTGAAGCTTAAAATATAAATAGGGTTAACTTTTACCTCCTAAAACATACAGCTGTCCTGGGTTCAGCAGTAGCAGTCATGTTTTTTCCTTTGTGTTAACTGGTGCAGTGCTGTGTTTTGACTTCTAGTTTGAGAGCAGCGTTGGTGAAGCCGATGTTTTCGGTTGTTGCTAAGTGATGTTTACCCTGACCAAGGACTCTGTGAGGCTCATGCTCTGCCAGGGAGGAGGGGAAGCTGTGAGGAAGCAGAGACGGGGCGCCTGACCCGGGCTAGCCGGGGAGGTATTCCATACCACAGCATGTCATGCCCGGGGTGGGGGGTAACTGGGAGTTACCCGGGAAGGACAGGAACTTCCGGGTGGAACTCGTTTTCTTGGCCGGTGGTATCGTATTCTCTTCCCTTGTTATTTTCCCTTATCATTGTTTTAGCTGATAGTAGCGGTGGTGATTTGTTGCTGGACTGTTCTTGTCTCAACCCGTAGGAGTTGCACTCTCTCGATCCTCCTCCCCGTTCCTCCGGGAGCGGGGAAGGGGAGAGCCCCGGTGCAGGGGGGGGGGGAGACGGACACGGACCTTGATTGTTGTCAGCTCGGCACCACTCACTGGGAGTGAGTGAACAAGTTACCTGACTGGGTTTAAACCACGACAACAGCATAGAATAGAGACTGGAACTCCAGGATAATAATGAAGTCATTAAAAAAAAACCCACACTTCAATCCCTCCTAAGAGAGGGAAAGAGATGTATTTTCTGTTACAATATCAGGTTCAAAAATACACGTCTACTAGTACAAAGAAAGATGAAGAACTACAATCTAATGAGAAACCTTGAGGTTAATGCATCCCACAGAAAAGGAGACCTGATAGTATAACTGCATCTGTTTTCATGTGTAAAAGACAATAGCCTTCTTGCCCTGAATCCAGCTGTGTTCCATAAAGATTCTTTTCAATCATTCTCTGAGCTCCCAGATTCTGAATTCTTTCTACACCACTGGGATGACTGCAACACCCAGAGCACCATACAACTAAAACATTTAAACCCACAACAGCTGAAAAAGTAGCTTCTAGCCATTAATCCCACTTCCTTTGCCTCAGAACTGTGGTCAGTCACCCGAAAAGGGAGATGAACAGTTTTAGTCTGACTATTTCAGTTAGAAGCTTCTAAATAGCAGTTTTCTGTCATTTAGGCTGACAATGTCTTTTCCATTATGTGCTATCTGTGGCCAGAGATAATTTCATTGTTAAGCATTCTCACCACTCAGTCTGGGTAATACCAATGTCTCTATCCTTGTTCCATTCCTGGATTCTTTTAAGTTTCCAGTTGGTACACATGACAGTGTTACACACCATAGAACCTTTGGGGCCAGGCCTGAAAGCCAAACAAGCAAACAACAACAACAAAAACCACTTTACATCTACCACTAATGTCACTATCACCCAACAGATAGGTATCCTAAACAAAATCAGCCACTGAGCAAACCTGAACCTGGAAAGCATAAGTCACTTCTCATGAAATGGATTAGGGATCCTGGAACAGATACTTTCAGTATACTTAGCTGGTTGGCAGAGATGAAAGGAGGAAAAGGAAGCTTACAACAAAATAAACACAGATAATTTCTTAATGGGGAAAATCATATTAAAAGCAAGTACACTTAAATCTTTGGCATAAAATTAAGCTTAAGGTTGGTGAACAATCTGTAGTGATACAACTAGGTTAACCATGTTCCTACAATCACTGCTAACTTCCCACAGGAAGCTTCAAAAGACACTTAGTAAACAAGACAATTTTAAAGCACAATTTTTTTGCTACAGAAACACCAATGTGTCAAAATTAAATAACTGGAACAATTACTTTTGCAGTCTTTTTAGTAACTGAGTAGTAGCAACTCTTGTTTTGAAGAACCATTTTAAGCACTATTTGGACAGAAAAAGTAAGGAAGGAAAAAAACATGAAACATGAAAAGAAAGAATTAAATCTACATTGTTGAACTATAACAACTATATGAAGAGAAAAAGACACCAAATTAACTTTTTTCCTAATACATCTGTTTTTTAAGGCAGCTGGTATTTTCAGAAATGGCTTCTATGTGCTGCCACATACACAAGATGTAGCACATAAAAACTAAATACTGCAAAAATTGAATACTGAAAGTTCCTGGCGTGGAAGATAAAGCTAGAAACACATGCACAGGGGAAGTTTAGGTTAGATACAAGGAAGAAGTTCTTTACTGTGAGGGTGGTGAGGCACTGGAACAGGTTGCTCAAAGAAGTTGTGAATGCTCCATCCCTGGCAGTTCAAGGCCAGGTTGGACAGAGCCTTGGGGGACATGGTCCGGTGTGAGGCATCCCTGTCCATGGTAGGGGGTTAGAACAGGATGATCTTAAGGTCCTTTCCAATCCTAACCTTTCTGTGATTCTGTGAAAAGCAAACAAAGGAGGGGAGCAAGCATTGTTTTTCCTCTTCACCTGCACAAATACAGGCCAAAACTTTCTTTTTTTAACTAACAGTTCTATTTACATATTTATACTGAATTGAAATGGTCTAATAATTTTTCTAAGGCTTCCATTTTGAACCTTGACAAAGCACTTAAGAAAGGTGTGAAACTTAAATTTAAAATGGGTTCATATATGACCATGTACAATAAAGTCTTCTACACTCTTACGGAAAAAGAAATAACGTGAATTTTGGACCTGTTTGCGTTCCTACTACCATCAGTGAAAGCTTGACCGCTTATTTGACTGAGCAAAAATATCCTGGCCTTATTACTCTGCAGTCCCATATTAGAGGATCAGGTTGCTGGATACACGAACTAATCCCATTAGTCAGTAAAAGAAGTGAATGACTTTTCAGTCATGACTTTTCGGAATTTCAGCATGACCCACTCTCACCAAATGAAAGCACTTTAAGATGGGGCAGATAAAAGGCTGTGAGTGAAATTAAAACCACACTGCAATTTCAGATGTGCAGTGACTCATATTCTCATCTATTTCCTGATCCCTGGAACCCATTTAGTATTTAAATATAATAAAATTATATGATCATGTTTCCAGGTGTTCATTTAAAATGTCTTCAAAACTTTAAAGCTTTGTATGAAACTGTCCAATTAATGTGTTGCCTAAACAATTCAATTACTATAACTGAATTTTCCTAACATTGTCATTTTCCCCTCTATGCTTCATCATAGTAACAACAAAGGGTAAGACACTGTCTTCCTGCTCCCAAAACCTAAGTTACTAAGTTACTTTCACCCTTCCTGCATCAGTACAAAAGTACAATTACTGAGATGTTCTTTTCACCAAAAATTAATTGAGGCAGGAAGAATGAAGCAGAGTTGCAGACAGAGAGGGAGACTGAAGTCAAAATAAAAACGGCCCAGCAATAAGGACATTCAGCTGGGAAGTGAAGGACCAAGGGTTAAATTCAGGTCCTCTGCCTAACATGGATAAAATATAAAATAACTGTGTTAAATCCTGGATGATTCTTCTAACCACTCACTGTAATTCCAGTGTGGATCAATCCTGCTTCTGCTATAACTGACATTGCTGTAGCTTATAGAAACATGAGCTTGGTATGCACTAGTTATGCAAATTATTTACCCTGGTTTTCAAGTATTACACCTGAAGTAAACTCCCTGTTAACAGTTCAATGCATCTGCACAAGATACAGTCACACGGACAAGTTTCACTGCTTGCAGGATCCCACATTCGTATGAAGAACCCCTGCTGAGACTGTAGTATTAAAGTGTTATAGAATTTGTGGAAAAATTCATATGTGGAAAAAAAAAAAAGCAGAAAAAACAAAAATTAATCAGCATTTTGGCTTGGAAGACATTTTGTCAAAACCCGACTTGTAACTAGTATCAGGGAGGAACATTTTGAGCAAGCTCCTCAATTTCAAAGATTTATAAGATTATTGAACAAATTACTCTGACTTGCTCAGAGCTGCACAGTCTATTTCATTAGCATACATTTGCGGACATTCTCAGATAGTTTACACATATACAAGGGAACACAACACATTTAAATATTTTAGATCCACATTACAGGGAATGGCAAACCACATTAGCCTTTTCATCTTATGGATACAGACCAGAGTCCTAGAAACATCAAATACATTCATAAAAGGCAGGAAACCAAAGAAAAGAAAACAAATCCTTTCTCCAGACTGCAAAGCAGCTGCAATTCAGTTGAGCTCTGCAGCCCTGTTGCTGACATGAGCTCTGAAAGCAGTCTTCTCCTTGTAGATTATGAGGAAATCTCCACATTACCTAACAGACTGTTGTTTAAATTATCCATCCTACCTAGTGCTTTGAAAATTAAAACCAACAGAATCTAAGTGTGTGATAGACAATCAGTTCACACCATTTGCAATAAACACAGGCATTTTTTCCACCCCATCAAGTTTTTAAACTTTTAAACACATTTATAAGGAGAATAAATTATAGTGGTGTGACAGCCCTAAGCACTGCAGCATCAAATCAATGTAATATTAGCTACCTGAAAGTAAAATTAAACTGAACAGATGAGATAGATATAGGAACACATTCTTGTGATGCTATCTTGAACATTTCATATAGTTAGTCACTGTCCCTTACTAAGCTTTGAAACTCTTCTACTAGTAATATCTTAATATCTTAAGAGTCAGGGCCAATATGAGCTTTTTAGAGAATTTTGTCCTATTCTTGTTCATTGGAGGAAACATTTGGGGAAAAAAAATGTCTATTTTAAAACACATCTGGCAACGCTCACTTTCTTTTTAGGAAATACAAGCACGTTTACCTTCCATAGTGAAGTAATGAAGACATTATTTCCATGTCCAACAAAGCCCAGGAAGTCATTCGTGGGCTAGCTGAAGTGGTTGGTAATTCAGTTACAGACCCAGCACCTCAAACATACAAAGCAATTACACATAGATTCAATGAATATAGAGCTGAATATCCTTCCTCTGTTAAAAAATTAAATAGTAGATTAGAGTTGAAATAAGACATTTCAGACATTTCTTGTGCTTTGTTCTGTCACATTTAGTTGAACTGAATGTAACATTCCAGCCCTCAAAAAAAATCCTGCTCATTTATGTGAGTCAAATTTGGGAGCAGGTGGTGGGAGACAGTAGTAGCTAGAGCTGAACCACACCTCACCACAGAATCACAATGAATGCCTGTGCCTTGTAATTACTTATTTTGTTTACACTCTCATAAAACAACCAGCCAATACATTTAAGTGTCTGCACATTAAATGAGATTCAGGACAGAAGCGTTAACTCTCTATGCTAATTGCTCAAATGGGAACTTCAGGAGGAAAAGGTAATTTCCACATAAACTAACTCACTTGAGAACTTTTCTCATAGAAAAAAGTAAAATCAAAGATCTGTCATAGAACAATTGTTAAACAAATGGGCAAGACAGTGGTGCTCTAGAAAGTAAAAACTGTTCTATGGTGGGCCCAGATACAGACAGATAAAGTAAACAGTATTTTAAAGGACATCTATACCACTCTAACTGCACGTAAATAAATACAATAGCAGTATTCTAAGCACAGTTATTGATTTTAGAAGATCCAATATGAATTTGTTCAACATGTTATTTAAAACCTGCTTTTACGCCTTACTGTTGAGCTGTTTTACAATATGGATTCACTACGTTTGTCTGATGCTTTTGTTCACTCCTTATTGCATATCCTTACAGAATTCATTACGACTTACTCTGTGATGAATAATTCTCACACTGGAATGACTTACTCATTTAAAAGAAAGCCCCTGTTCAGTTTTAACAAGGTTACCTCTAACAGGTGCTTGTAGTCAATGCAGATATTTTTAATGAACTCATTAAACTAAAACATTAAGGTTTCAAGACAAAATAATAATGTGCTCCACAAACCTTCCTATTTTGTGTAAAAACATGCAGACTTTTGCTGTATACCTTTTCAGAAAGCTCAATGGCAAAAGGAATTAACCGCTTGTCCACTGTCTTCTAAAAGCAGATACCACGGTATTCATGCTCTCATGCTCATAAATACAATGAGCAATTACAGAATAACAGAAAAATCTTGTTCATGCCAGACATTAATGTTCTAGTCAACTGTCATATTATAAGCCCATTCATATATTTATATATATTTGGATATATACAACTAATATTTTTTTACCTACTCAGTTATCAATTAGTGTTTTTTCAGTCTGACCTTATATTCCTTAGCTTTAGTTGCACTGACGCTGGTTCCAGAATATGAGCATGAACCATTAATATAAAAAAAAAACTAGTAATTCATGCACCCTCACAGGGATGAAACACTGACTTTAAGTAAGTGATAAATTAGCTTAATAGTAAGAGCTTTGAGATAATCCTGTTCAGAAAATTAATTGTAGGGCTTAACCAGTGTCCTGCTTTTTATTTATGTGACATTCAAAATAAACTATTGTTGATTATATAAGTAAGCATGTATGTACATGTATACATACACATGTGTGTATACACACATAGAATAGTTAGGGCAGGAAAGGACCTTAAGATCATCTAGTTCCAACTCCCCTGCCATGGGCAGGGATACCTCACACTAGACCATGTTTTACCCTAGGTTATTTCCTCCTTTAGTTTCCTAAAAATTAGTCCTACCAGCACATATTAGAGAATTATTAATTTAAAATTGTATTTTCCTTGAGCAAATATTATTTTTTACAATTTAATCATGTTTTCACCGGACTTGCCTGATAAATTAATTATAGTGATTATCATAATTTTCTACCTAATGTTAATAGAATAGTCTTCACCTGTTTAATGCATTTTCAAACTAACATGTTCCATTACTATATACTTTCCAAGTAATTATCTGCTGTTCAAAAAGACTTATTTATCTGTTAAACAGGTCTTAATTCTCAAAAATATTTTATCATGAGAAACTTGATAAAAAACCCTAATGAAATTGGTAGTAACAGTATCACTTAATGTGATGGACCTTAGTTTAGAGTGTGTAACACACACTGAATAGTACAGTATGCCTGATGAAAGCAAGAAGTACATTCACAGCCATGTGCAGTCCATAGTCCTATCAAAGTTGGTGTAAATTAAAGCTTTTATTAGCATAAATATTAAAATATAGCAACTTCTTTCTGTATTAAATATAAAGCATATATAAACATAGAAATATGTTGAAGAGACTGAAAATGTTGGTTGATTTAAGAGTTTGACTAATATGCTACCCAAAACCTGCTATTAAACTTAACTCACTTCCAACACTTATAAGAGTAAAATATATTCAAAGCTGCATGGTAATATTTTATTTAGATACATGGACAAAATTAATGTAGTAATCACATAATAAAAACCTGAAAAGTCAAATAGTCAAGTGAAACTGTTGTATTTTTATTTGCCCATATTCTGGATCATGGCTGTGTGAAGATACTCCGTTAGCCAGGAGCAAAGATGCTCAGCAGGGACAGCACTGTCACACAAAAATACCCTAGGTTTCTTCACAAATAACTCTCAGGAGTAGAAGAATGTTTAAAATTTGCTCCAGAGCTTTATTTTGAGGGGAGAAATGTTTTGAGACCAGCAAAAGCACAAGAATTCCTACTGTAGGCTACATCCTGGCTTTACTGTATCATTTTACTAAAGACACATACATCTGATCTTGCCCATTTTAAATACAAGGGGGTACAGAACCTATTTCACATCTGCTCATCAAGCCCGAGAAATGTTTTATAGTGAAAAGGAAGTGAGAAGGTCCAGGAATACAAATGAACTGAAACATAAGCATTTAATAAATTCCCCCTTTAAAATCAGTTCTAATCATTCATTGTGAAATATATTTAGACTTGGTCCACAGTAATTTTAATTCAAATAAACACGTGTAAATTTCTCCCATCTTTACCACTACATGATATATTTCTTTGCTTAGTCTTTAATCATTTTGCCAGCAGTATGCTGAATGCTATTTCTTCATGAATGCAATCTACAGCATTATATTCCAAAATGGCTCGGAAAACCTTTGCAATGACTCCCAAGTTGCAACATGCAAAATATTCATACATTTTCAAAGCTGCTGGTTGGAGATATAATGAAAGGATCTAAGGTTTATGCATGAATCAGCATCCCCTTGTCGTAATGTCACGGTGCAGTGATCCCTGCAGAGCTATAAGACTTGATTTAAAACAGAAAAGCTCAACACTGGCTCTTGAGCTAGCAGGATTAAACACACAAGATTGTGCATATATTACCTCTGTGCTGAAACTACTATATGAAAAACTAGTTACAGTTATTGAGATTTTATAGCACTCCATAGGAAACATCTCTTTAGGTAACTCCAATATCCTTTCAGTGCAAAACTACGTGAGTACAAAATACCACTATCCCTGTTTGTGTTGGAGGAAAAAATTAATCTTCACCAGTTGCCTCTTTCCTTGTTTTGTCAGATTTAACTATTTTAAAAAACATCTGATGTTGCTGATGGTCAGCACTTCTCCAATTAGACTAGGCTCCATTACGCTGCACTGAAGGACAATAAAGACCAGTGGTTTGGATACTTTCCAGTTCTACCCTATGAATTATCTGCAGTGCTGTACCTTTGCTCCAGCTGTTGAAAGCCAAAGGTTCTGTTAGCTCTGCTACCATTTGCCTGTACCACCTAGGCTGTAATCCTCTGAAGCACCAAGAATCCCCCAAAAGGGCTAAGGCTAGCCCATTTCTTTTGAAGGATGTAACAGTAGCTACCCAGCAGGCATTTATCTTAACTGTGCCATCAGCCTGAAGAAAGACCGCACCACCTCTCAATCAAAACCATTCAGCCTCCTAGTGACACCGACTTGTGAGGTGTCAAACTGCAATTATATTCCAACAGCTACTGCTGAGGACATCTCAAGACAGCTCTGCACAAGACTTGCGACAGTCCAACAAAGCTACTGACTACTTGTTGTAAATATATGTGAATTAAGGCTACCTACTTAAAGCGTGTCCATTCTTCCTCTGCTACCATCTTCTAGTCACCTTTAAATGCCCGAGTTTCAAACAACCCTCAGGGGTACATGACAAAGTCCACTCTTTCCTGGACGTTTAGTGAACCTAATTTAAAAGCAGTACCAGCAATACAACTTGTCCATCTGAAAAACTGTTTGCTTCATGAACGAACTTAGCGCAAGTGCTGACATGATAAGTTTGAAGATTCCCTCACAGTTTTACGGTGCTCAAAGCGGAGGGAGCCGGACGGCTGTGTTCCCTGCGCGGGGCGGGACGCGGGCAAGGGCACAGCCCCAGCGGGGCGGCGGCGGAGCCCCGGGAGGCTGCCGGGTGCCACCTGCTGGCCGCCAGGGCGGGACCGCCCGCACCTCCCGCGGGATGGGTCGGGGTTTAAAGCAGAAGCCCGAACATTCCGGCGGTCGATTTTAGACAATGCATTTATTATTGTTAGGGAGGAAAAGGTCATGACTTCTACTACGATATAAGCCTGCCACCATGTTCCTGTGAAGGACAGTCATCAGCTGGAGTGAAATACCTGAAGCATTCTCAGTTTCACATTATCGTACATCTCTGTGACCTCCTTTTACACCTGCATTAACTGTTGATAGTGCTGCGTTTGGACAGGTTCTTTGTACACGATTCTGGGAAAACGAAATAAAACATAAAAACAACCAAGAAAAAGAGATTTTTCTGTATTTTAAATGAGAACAAGCATAAAGGGTACAAAAAAAATATGGATCCTCCTTAACCATTTGTGCATGCAGTGCTCTGCAATCACCTGCCAAATTCTGCATCTTATATAGCAAATATTTGTCTTCAGAACTCCAATCAAACCTTTCCTGGAAGGCAATCAAGGAGATACTATAGGTACTTTTTGCACATGCTTAACTAGTCAAATCCAATTGACAAGATAACTTGACTAAACCATCAGCTGTGATTGAGGTGATTAAGTGTTCACATCTTAATTTGGTGCTCTTCAAACCACTTGGAAATTGAAGCCTTGGACAAGGTTCAGACAAAGGGAGACACGGAATACAGCTAGCTCCCTTCTGCTCAAAGTCCATCACTGCAGTCTGCAGCCTACACGTGTCTCCAAGAAAGAGCTAAGCTCAAGAACAAGGCTTATGCAGGCATACAAATACTGATGAAAAACTTGCTGGGGGTGGAGAAAAATACGTAACCTTTACTTTTTCAAAGACCAAGTCGCTACACTTGTCTCTAGCATTAGTAGAAAGAAAAAAATTCTGGTGCCTTATATAACTTATTTTGAGAAGTCCATTGACTTCACAGAATTGAGAAACACAGAAAAACCCGTCAGTATCACAGAATGCTACCTAAACCTCTACACAACCCCCCTTACTTGACCAACAGGAACGTATACTGCAAATACTGATCTCATGTAGTTCTGATTGCTGCAAAACCTCAATACTCACGAAAACAAGAATTTCCCAGGCAATTCGCAAAGATTAGCAAAGTACCTTTATTGTGGCTGACTACATACTCTTTTTTGACTTCAGCTATGGATACTATGCTCTCCTACCCTCATACATGCCACTCAAAGCTTCTTGGGTTGAGCTCTTGCACCTATCCCAGTGCCTGTGCCAAGACACCCCTCATCAGCACCCCCAGCTCCTACCATACCGCAGCTAAACGATAATGATTAAAAAAGGTCGCTAATAGAGGGAAATTGCTCCCGCTGACAGCTAACCTCCAGAATCAGTGTGTCTCTTAAATCACCTCCCTAGGAGAGAAGGGGAAAAGCCTCGGGGGAGCTCGGCGCTGGGATACGGCAGGGGGGGCCCGCACAAGAGCGGGCTCTCTCCTCCACATCAAGCGCCTCAGCGGCGGAAGGCGGCACTCCCCCTCGCCCTGGGAACGTCTGCTTCACGCTCACAGGTCCCGTCACCGGCACGGGCAACGCCCGCTGCTCCCGTTGCAGCTGCCCCTTTCCGCATGACCGGCCGCGGCCACCCCTCTCCTGCAGGGTCACAGCGCACCCCGAACACTGGGCAGCCACCGAGCGGCGGCCACCACCACCGCGGGACCCCCGCCCGAGCGCTCTGCTCTCCGCGCCGGGGCGAACGCGGCCCCGCCCCACCTCCCCGAGCCACGCACGTGCCCCGAGCCCCGCGGCACGCGGGCGGCCGGGACCGGCCTCGCCGGAGGCAGAGGCAGGACAGAGCCCCGCCGCCCGCTCGCACAGCCCACCGGCAGGCGACGGCCCCTGCGGGAGCCGCGGGCACCCGGCAAGGGGGGAGGCGGGAGGGCGGCGTGATGGAGCGTGGCGTAAAATGGCTGACCACCCCGCAGCTCCTCCACTGCTGTCGAGAGGGAGCCCCGGCCCTGCTCACGCTGCTTCATGAGAAGGCTCCGCGGGCGGTGGGAGAGCGCTGCGGATAGCGCCGCGGGCGCGCAGCCTTACGTAAGGCGCGGGGAAGAGCTGCCGGGCGGGGGCGGCAGGAACCATTTTAAACCTGTGCGAGGGCTGGGGAGCAGCAGAGAGACCCCGCTCCACGTTTACCGGGGGGGGAGACACGGGAGTGACGGGGACCGGGCGCTCCCGCACCTGCGCGGCGGCGGTGCGGTGCCCTCCTCCCGCACTCCCTCCACGCACCCACCCCCCTCACATAGAGACCCCCTCACGGGCTGCCCCCCGCCGCGCCGTGCGCAGGCGCTCCGGCCCCGCCGGCACTAGGAAGATGCCTAGCGGAGAGCAGGGTGCGCAGCGGCTGGCGGTGCCCGCTACTCACAGGCGTTGGTGACGGCGAAGCTGTTGGCCACCTCCAGGTTGTCGATGTGTGGGGTCAGCCTGAACTCCGAGGTGGAAAACTGAACCATCCCGACCCGAAACGCGCTGTACTCCTGATCGGCGCCCCTCGGGAACAGCCCCCCTGCAGGGAAACACACACACACATAGGAATCAACGGGCGGGAGCACCGGCAGCGCGGGCAGCATGGGGGTCGCGTCCCCTCCCGCAGCCAGGGTACCAGTGGGCTCCACTCGCGGCCGAAGCGATCCCGGCTACGGATCCATTTAGCGACCAAGGGGCTGGCCACGGCAGCGGGAGAGGAGCCGACGGGCTCCTGGCCGGTACCGCGGTAGGGCTGGACATGACAGGAATGCCCGAGCGAGAGGCGACGGAGCGGGATCCCGGCGGGAGCAGAGCGGGTTCCGCCGGCACGCGGGCACCTACCGATCTGTATGCTGTTAGAATTGACCCCCCAGATCAATCCCCACAACACGGGCGCCAGGAAGACAGAAATATGCATAATCTTTTGCATTTCCAGGAAAAGTAGAGCATCCACAAAGCCACGGAAACAGCCCTTTCTTCCGCGTCGTCCTTCTCCTCCGCGGGGCGCGCTCGTCAGCTAATTAGATCCTCCGAGCGAGCGGCTGGCGGGAGCAAGACAGGCACGGCAGAACCTGCTGCCACCGACAGCCGCGGCTCCGGTCCTCGTCCCGGCTCCGGAAATAAGCGGGAAGGTTGGGGGAGGGAGCGTACGGGGGTGGCCGCGTGCCGTGGAGCGGCGGCACTGCCGCTGTGTTCCTGTGCTGTCTGAGCGCGCCCGCCGCCCGGCCCGGCCCGGCCCGGCCCTGCCCTCACACGCGCTCGCCCGCGCTCCCTCGCACTCAACGGACGGGCGGGCGGCGCACCCGGCGAGGCGGCGGCGCGCCTGCGCGAGCAGCGGTGGCCCGCGGGAGCGCGCCCCTCCCACCCCCTTCGCGCTGCGCCCCGCCCATTCGTGCGCGGCCGCTGCCAGCCTTCAGCACCACGGACAGAGGCGGGTCGGGAGGCGACGGGTCCGGGACCGGACCAGCCCCATTGCCTCGGGGGGCGTCTTGTCCGCCACACCGCCCCCCGGGATGCCCCTAAAGAGCGCGTCTAAAGTTGGGTACCTCAGCCCCAACGCTTCCGCCCGCGTGCGGAGCCCTCGCGCCTGTACGCCTTTCATCGGGTGGAAGTCAGAGGCATGACTCAAACGCATGCCGACTTCTCTCTGTGACAGCGGGAGGTGTTAGCTTAGGTGGAAAACTGAAATGAAGAAGAAAGAAACACCAAGACCCCCCCCCACAAAAAAAAAAAACCAAACAAAAAACACCAACCCCCCCCCAAAACCCACATTTTTTTCTAGATTTTGATTTATTTCACTAGTCCTCACCAAGTTGACTTTGGGATGTAGGTATATCTAAAAAGCTTATTTTTAATTTCTGTACCCAAATCAGAAAAGTTAATATGCAGGAAGATCTAAAGCTGTTCAGACGTTTCATTTTCATGCACAATGGAGATTTTTTCCCAAGATGGGTTCCGGCTATGTTAGCTAGACGTACTATTTACTGCAAGCTAAATTTAACATGTTTCAGTTGGCACAAAGTCTGTTGCTATGCACCACACACACAGAGACATAGACACACACAGACATGTGCACAGATCTTATAGAACAGGCAGTATAGTGATACTGTGACTGTGACAATGAATTTGCTATTAAATGCTAATTTGCTGGCATATTTGTAATTTTATTGTTGTTGTTAATAAAGATGAAGAATATCCATGCAGGAAAGGATGCTAATCTTTCATTGCATCTCCCTTTTTTTTGCAAAAAATATTAAATTGTCTGAATTCCCCTTTCTAGATACAAAGCAGAATCATGAAGCTTCAGGTATTCAGATACCAATATAAGTACATATGCTGAACACATAGAAAGTAGGCAGTTTGAGGCCCTTTACCCATCACCGATTCATGATGAGTTTTGTTTCATTTGAGTCATTTCACCAGCAAATTCTGTACTAGTTTCTGTCTGTATCTGCGTCGTCATCTCTCTCCCCAGAAAACGAAGTGATCCTGAAGAAGAGAGAAAGCTTTAACATCATGAGCTCATAGACCCCATGACATTAATTGGGTGGCATGGCAGAGTCTCTACAGCCATTCCTTGCTTTCTCCCCCAACCTCGTCCCTCCCAAAGGTCAGGTTTTGTGCCCCTTGGTACAATGGACAGCTGAATTCTGTGAAAGGAACAAACAGTGTCACTGTGACAATTGGTAGATTAAGATATCGGAGGAAAGCTGGCGTTCAGGTTGTCCTCACTGTGCCCTAGACAATGAGATGTGCAGGCATTTGCTTTTAATAAATACTATAATACTACCAATCTTTAACAGGAGCACAGGTAAATCATAAACACACACACTTCCACCCCAGTCTGAAGAATCCCCTTGCATATATCAAATGAGATTAAAATGCAGCAAAAATCTCAGTTTGAAGGTTGTTTTTAATATCTAATAATGAAAAAAAAAACAAACAAGTATTTACATTGCAGCTGCACAATGAACTAAAATATAAAAAAGATTAAGATGGCACAAAATATAAAAATGAAATCTTGAAGAATCCCAGTTTTTACAGTTATAGAAAGGGTTTAAATCTGTAAGCTGTTTGCTTTGTTTTTGTTTTTGGTTGGTTGGGTTGCTCTGTGTGTGTATGTGTCACAGAGAACAGTGCTATTTCACATGCACATCAAGACCTTTGTCAGATACAGTAAGAATAATTCATGGTGATATACACTATATCTGCTTAGATAGTAAAATATTTCAAGTGAAAGACCTTCAGCATAGGACCTATAGCATAGCAGGCAGGTAAAATAAAAGTGACACGAGTAAGAAGTTAATTACCAGTTACAGCTGAGGGGTTTGTACACTGTTTGCGGTGAGTTAATAACAACTGCCATGACAATCACAACTGATACCACCCAGGCTGCTGATTTTCTAATGCATCTTTTTCCATTACATAGTCGTGAGTACATATGGGTATATGTCATCCACAGTGTGTGTGTGTATGTGCATCCAGATTTGTATCATCATATCAGAACATGCAGAAAGAGTGCCAAATTATGTGACCATATTCTGCTGGTGGTGTGCCAGAGAAAAAGAAAAGATTTCAGCTGTGATGATTAAATACAAAAGGACAGCATAGACTAGTCAATCAGCAAGAAAACAGTTTAATCAGAATTTAATAGCAGGGGAAAATGCCAATAATAAAATAAAGCCTTCTTCAACTCTCTATTTTTTATAATAGTTCTGTGCTAATTGAAAAGATGCAAGCAGGCAAAAGAGGAAAAAAAGAAATTTATAGGTGATAGTAATTTATGACCGTGTACTAAGAATAGACATACTCATTAACACTGTGCATAAAAAAATCAGACTACATTACTGGGAATCACATTCAATACTTTTTGCATGAGAAAATGAAAAGGATCTAGCAATAGTTAAGTAAGGATTGAAATCTTAAAAATAGAAGATTGTTATATGCATTCTTTCAAATACGTGATAAAAGGTCATGTAAAAATGCATTAGTTTGGAATCTGAACAAAGCATCAACAGGAGGACTGTTAATAATAATCATCAATCACTTGTTGAAAGGAAAATAACAGTGCAATAATAATGAAAACAATGACAGATGACGGAAGGCCAGATATCAAATAATAAGATGTCAAACACCTAAAAAGGCTAAGTGCTTAATCCTGTTTCCGTAGAAGTCTGGGAGAGATTTGCTACTTAGTGCAAAGAATGCAGAATTTGGTCATGTCTGTATTTGATTTAATAGTTCCTTCTAATGGATGGCATTCTGAATGTAATGTAGAAGTTAGTGAGGAAGCTGGAAAGGGCTAACATATATGCCAGTCAGAAATAAATATGAGTTTATCAGGAAAACCTTTCCTCAGCAATTCATCCTGGCACAATCCGGTTTGAGGCAGTGGCTGCAGTTCAACTAAATGAGCAAGTGTTTCACCAGGTGCATGGGAGACATGGAAAAACTCAGAAATGGTTGAAGAACAGGAGTTTTTGTCTTGCTTTCAGAAACATTTAGTGATCACCTCATACACTTATCAAAAGAATCGTTCATGAACAACTCAATGACATGGAGCATACGCTTCAGGAAAGTAACTTTAATAATATAAAGCATTTGAGGAGATGGATGCAGTAAAAAAAAGAACCTCAGTATTTGAATGCTGATATTAATCATATTAGAAACAAAGTTTATCTTTTATTTTGCAGTTTTAGTAATGTGCCATTAGCCATGGCAATCAGACACTGAGAATTGTATTAAATTCCTCAGCCCTGAAAAATGCTTGATTGCATCAAGATTCTTTTCTAAAAATTCTTATTGAAAAAGTTAAATATAAGAAGGCCCTTTACAAAAGCTCAGACTAAATAGTTACAGTGGTCCCTACTGGCCTTATATGCTATCAATATTTGGGTTTTATATTCAGATTTCTTATTTTTTCATTAGTAAAAATTTCTTAAATTATGCAGATTTTGTAGGCTGCAGAAATGCTGTACCAATATAGGAATCCTTTGGTTCTATGGCTGATCAAGTAATTCTTGCACTCTAAAAAAAAAAAAAAGATTGCTGTTTTAGGAATTTTAAAATCTGCAGCACTTTTGCAAATACCCGTAAATGTAAAGAAAGAGGAAATACATATGAGAGTTTCAAGTTCCAAATCTTTCTTAAATTGTTTAGTCCCATATGTTCATTCTGGATCCCACGAGCTTTTTTAAAAATAAAAAGTACATCCTGATCTGCCATGCTCATTCTGCTTCCTCTTCTGATTAGCCAACACGTACTGTTTCCATTAACAGTATGTATACCCAGGGGTGTCACGTACTGAGGAATGTCTTATGATAACTTCTATTATGCAATTCTGATGGGAAAAAAAGCAACTTCACTATCCTGTGGTATAACTGATGTAAAATAATTAGTGATAATTGGACAACTTTAAGTTCTCTTTGCTGTATAGTAGCTGTGACGGTGCAGTTTGTTACTAGCTTAGATAACCATTATAAGAAATTTATAGCCAATTGGGATTTACTGTATTTATCTGAGCTACTTGCATCCTTGCTATTTGCAAAAAACATTGTATTTATTTTGCCGATAAAATCACTTGGGTATGTGCTGAACTATTCATACGTGTGGAAAATCTGCTATAGATTACTAACTTTTTTTTTCTACAGAGATTATTATATTATTAAGGCTTCGGAAAAAATAAAAAGAGCACTGTCAGATTCGACTGTGTGTGCTGCTAAATCTGTAATTCCTGTCTGGCAAGGTCTTCCCTTTTCTTCCAACGGTATAAAATACTTCCCTTGCTTTGTCTCAGTCCCAAGGAATATATTTCTTATTCCTGTCCTAATATTTTCCTGCCTACCTGCTACCTCTCTTTTTTCTTGCTGTCCCCTTCCTTGCCTGATTTCCATCTGGTTTTCCAAAGCATCACCATCAGAATCTTTTTCTCTCCTGTTATTTCGTTTTTACCATCCCCATTCCCTCTGTGGAGCACAGCTTGTTCAATCATGATGGTTTTTTGCTTTACACTGTAACAGCCAGCCTTGATCCTCTCTCTTTTCATCTGCCACCTCTCCCATCTGTTCCATGAGCAATGCCAGCCTTGACTCCAGCACTGTTTTTTATTCCTATCATGTTCTTGTTCCTTTTTCCATGCCGACATCTATGTTTGAAATATGAACCCTGCACCCATTTTTCAGGTCAGTTCTTTATCACTGAAATTCCTCTGCAGACTTGCATCTTTTCTGTCACCTGTGAGAAATGTATTACTCATTATTCATATTGGAATGCCTCTTGGAGATGACAAAGATGTTGGATTTCATATACTGGTGGACTGTACTCTGCTGAGGTATGGTACTTGTCAAATGGCTGGTACCTGTCAAATCACTTCTCCACCTCGGTACCCTGAATTCATAAACAACACGCTAAAACGTTAAAAGGCAAATACAAGCTGACAAGAATGTTGTAGCCCGCTCTCTGATGACATATCTGGGTTATGCTCTTGTTACTCGTTCTCTTATTTCTACTCACTTGTGACTTGGACCTTTTTTCTGTACAACAAGAAACAATTTCCCACAAAACCACTGGGTGTTTTCTTCCTTCGCAATCACAGCACCATGCGGTGATCTCACATCTTCAGAATTCCAAGTGACTACACTTAGGAGCAGGTCCAGATCAATAAATCACAGACACATTGAAACCCAAGGCTAATATGTGCCAGTGATGATAAAAACTTTGTATATATTCGCCCAAACATTCCTTACGGCTGCACTTAACTTTATGAATATTGTAGGAAGTTGTTTCTGTGGTTGCAGTGAGTATGCTTAGGTATTATTTTGAACAAGGATACTGTACAGATACCAGACTGTGAGAAAGGGACCGTGTAATGATCATTCTTATCATGGAGAAGGCAAGTTCTCGGTTTAATGTTTCATTCAGAAAAACTCACACTATCCATAAATATAAGCCTGCTCCACCTACCTTAGAAACCTGGAGAAATCAGCTGATCTTTTCAGATTTTGAACCTGTTGTAAATCTGATACCTTGACAAGGTCAATGCATGTCAGGGACTTGACTTCTCTTTGTGTCCTGACAAGGTAAAGTCAGTTAATGAATGCTGAACTCCTGTAGAGAATGGAAGTTCTGACAGTGGTACTGCACTGCTAGTCAATACTATAATTTGTTTTATGACCTTGCACAGGATTCAGGATAGCATTCACACAAGCTTTGCAAAGATGCTTTTCACTACAGCATAACTAATGAACCCCTAACTTTTACGCTAAACTCCTTAATCCAAGTGAAACAGCTTCTGAAAAGATTCCACAGTGCAGGAGTAAATCTCTCTGACTTCACTTTTTGTCTGAAACAGTATCTGTATGATCAAGGCTTTGAGGCCAAGAGCTCTTTGAAGAAACAGAAAAGCTGCAATGACAACACTAATGTTAACCCTGCTTTTGGCCTGGAGATCAAATGAGTCAGGAGACACCTTAGGGGAGGGGAAAGGGCCGTATGTCACCTCTGTCCCCGCGGCAGTGATGCTCCCTTCTAAGCTAGTAGAGCACAGGCAATTTGGCTGGCTGTCAATGTAGTGAGATGTATGACGGCAACGGCCTTCTTTTCAGCTCCCTCTACAGTAAAGTAGAACAAAATTCACGGTGGTCACCAAGCGAGTAGATGAAACCTCCATTTTTCTTCTTCTGTAAGGGTGTTTCCCTTTTGAATCTTGCAGAAGTATCAGAAGGTACATGGTCATCAGTTCCCATTAGTAGCAAGTAGTGTAAAGTGTTCATGACTGGTCTCAGTCACAACCACTTTACACTAAACTGGCAGTGTAATAAAGTTTCATGTGCCCACAGGTAACTGAAAATTAGGTCATAGATTCCTTTATAAGCAAAATGTGTAAAGCTGTGGGTTTTATTCCTTTCTTTTTCTTAAATTTAAAATGTAGAATAATAAACACTTCTTTTAAGAAAAGAGATCTTCATGGTACAGATTTAGTTTAAAAATGGTTGTGTTATTACATTGCATTTTATTTAGATCACTTCTATAATTTTATAAGTTTGTCAGGGATTCTGTCACTAGGAAAATAAAGGGAAATTTAAGCTATAGTGAGTAAGAGATTAAACACTGATCAAAAGTTCCCTGTTTTCATTTAAAAAAAAATTTATATCAATCATACAAAAAACACTTGAGCAAATGTGTAAGTAATATATTTTATGACACTAATGAGTAAGACACATTGTGCTGTTGCAGAAATTATACTAGAGAGCTGAAGCACTTAGCAACATTAAAAATAAAATAAGTGGGAGGAATGGATAGAGTTGCATGAGACAAGGTAATAATTCCTTTCTTCAGGAAATAGCCAAAAAATGGGGGTTTTTTGTTCAATTACCCACCACAGGCGTTTTACACTTTTCTTTGAAAAATCCCATCAAAAATAGGATGTAAGGTTAAAAGGACTGTTGTGAAACATCAGATCTCTTATCATTATGATCTTGCAGCAAGAGAAATACCTTTTGGGCTCACCTTTACTTCTTTGGCATCAATAATCTTTATTTTGAGAACATCATCTTATCAGGAAACAGCTCACTCAGGTTATCATGGAAATGTGCAAAGTTGTGCTCAACAGAAGTTTATTTTTAGTTCTGAAAAACCACTCCAGTTGCTCAGTCCCAGAACTAGTTCACAGCACAGATAAGAGATATTTTTACTTTCACCTCTGCATAGCCTTATCTTCCCAGAGATTAATTGTGATAGTGTGGTGCTAACAGCAAGTTTTTACAGCAGGGGAAAAAAAAAACATAGCAGAAATGTAAGAAAAAAAGAAACAATTCTTATGAGGCACTTAATTACATACTTTGTACTAGAAATACATCTACATCATAGTAAATGCACAGAAATAACATTATTCTAACTGCGTAATTGCTTTAAATACGGGGTTTAATAGCAGAGCTTATAGTAGAAAAAAATCTGCTTAATATTTGTGGCATTAAAGACAACCTAAATGACACTGCTTGTCTTTATTGAAACATAATTTGCGTTTAATGGCAAGTTGTCTTATACAGATTAAGTGCTAGAACATTACTGGAGTCTATGTAGTTGCCACTTTAAGATGGGATTTACTTTACTCTTTGCCAATTGCATTGCCTTAGTAAGACATATGCACAGAGATGATGTGTGCAGATAGCTGAGTTCTGAGCAATTTGAAATTTAGTTTCCTTTCATTACAGGTCAACATACGCAGCGCAAGGAATGCGTCAAGGGCTTAAAATGAAAAAGACGAGCTGATGGGGTTTCAAAGGCGGTTCAAAGATGGTAGAGTGCACAACAACCTCACCTTAAACTTAGAAACATTGCTGTCCTGGGTCTAAACCAGCTGCAAAGAAAAACTACCTAAGGACAGAGAATGGGTTTATGCACTTTATAATAAGTGGACCAATGACAGGCACTCTCCAACAGGGATCCATCCTCTCTCCTAAGTCCTGGTTGTGCCCAACCTATGAGTACCAGCTATTGCTACTGTGAATACAGCATTTATGTCTTTCTGTCAAATGAAACAAGTCTGCTAACATGATCTAACAAACTCACTTTCTATAACTAAAATTATAAAAAGTCTTCACTGATGGTATCTGAAGTAAACATGAGTACTGAAAGGCATTTTCTGGAGGAGAATCTTCACTAACTTTCTGCCTGTATTCTGCTGGGTGCCCTGTGGTTTTAGTATTGCCAACAAATAGGACCTTAATTTTAGAAGTTGGTCAGCTATAGCAAATAAATGCCAAAGGCAATGAAATGAGCTTACCCAGACCATACATGGCACCTCCTTTAGAAAAAGCAAGGGAAATAAAAAGAGATCAGAAAATTCTGGCCTCAAGCATGTATCCAGAAACATCTGGTTCTTATTGATGTTTTCATACCAGAATAGTAGCAGTAGTTCAGATTTTCTTTACAGTGATAAGAGTCGGGTTATTTGAGGCAGTTAGGGAAAATCACAGATCTCACTGGCACTCGGAGTGCTGCTGCTGAACAAGACAGCAGAATGCAGTATTACTTCTTCACGGCTATTGCAACGCTGCACATAAAACAATGTCTGGAGTATAAATGTTATCCTTCAGAGCGGAATTTTCTCCATTCATCATCTGATTATTTTATAATTTTATTAATTATAACTTATCTCAATGCAGTGCCTCATTAGAAGAACAGACAATCTGGTGTTATTGACAAATGATTATGTGATACATACAGATAATCAATTACAGTCACATCCCATGAAATGGCTGTGAAGTTAAATGGATTGGAAATACCACTCTTCATGGGGTCCTGCGTTCCTTTGCTTTTGAATGTCAAGCATGAAAGAAAACCCTGCTTTCTGCCAAAAGCAGTGCTGGGCTCCCACTCAATCCAGGAGAAGGCACTAAGCAAGAGTAAGTTGATCAGGCAGATGTGAGGCATTCATTCTTAGCTCCCTGTGTACGAACTAGGTGATTATATCTACACTGCTGCTGGATTATTGTCTTCCAAATGAGAGACTGAATCACCTAATATGAGCTTCTCACCTCAAGGATTTAGCTAACAAACCCCAGGAAAGATACCCACATTTTCCAGTATCTGTTTTATTAATTTATTTAGTAGTAATTAATGTAATATACAGATTAATTGCCATATGGCATTGATAATATTAATTAATAATCTAGTAAAATACTGGATACCAACTTATCAAAGTTTTTCTCTAAAAAAGAGTATTTGTTGATAACATTATATGTGCCAACACTGGTTCTGAACTTGCAATTGAAGGAGTTACTCCAGTATGTGATTTAATATCCCACAGCTCACTCTGTGCCATGGCACAGATCATGTATTTTATAGGGAACTGAAAAAATATGTGGTATTATATGAATGTACTTTGAAAACACTTGCCAAACATCTCATCATCATCATCATCATAATAATGGAAAGGGAAAACACTGGCAAGTTATTAAATTCTGACAAACTGTTTTCATGAAGGCTTTGTCCTAAGAACACCAGTATATTAAATATGGATATGCATGCTTATACACTAAATTATAAATGAATAAATGTACAGTTTTAAGAGATACAACTCCTTTGTTATTCTTTTGCAGATTCTTCTTCAGAATTTGGATCCAAGGAGGAAACTGTGAGGTTGTTTTTAGAATCCTTTTTAGATATCAGAAAAGAGTGATATTAAAGGGAAGAATGTACACACACAGAGGGCTTGATCCTCCTCTGGAGGATCAGGAAGAACTAACGAGTAAAAAAGAACTAAAAAGTAAAAGCAATGTAAACGAGAGGGAATATCAGTTACTTGAATTCAGAGCCAGGCTACCTCCCGAAATGTTAAGACTGGGAGAAGACAGATACAGGTGTCAGTACTGAATGTACTGTCAGTCCACTGAATGTATGATTAGCAATTACTGAAATAATTTTTATTGTTATTTGTATGCTTTACAGTAGTGCCTTAAGGCAGTGTGCAACATATAGCAACAGATTATTTTTTGTCCTGGACACGTCCAATCTAAAAAAAGGCCCTCGGTGCAGAGGAAAGCCACCTTGTTATCATCTATCATTTGACACAAAGAAACATAAGAAAATAGAGGAAATAGTCTACCAAACTTGCACAGGAGATCTGGGGAAGGGACACCTGGCTCGCTTTAGCTACTGGATAATATGTTTAGCTGCAGACCATCACTTACGTACGAAGTTCAAACTTACGCTGTGTACAGAGCCATGCCTTCAGCCATGCACCATGTGCCAGTCAACTAACAGCAGTCTTCTTGCTGCCTGGTCAGAGAAGAAAGAATTTAATTGATTGGATTCTTGCAGCATGAAGTGGCAGAAAGACTGTATTACAGGAGAGCGTGCTGGGTAGGGGCAGATACGAGGTCAATATGGACAAGACTATCCAGTCTTTTCTATAAAGTTACATTTTTCTTTTCAGCTGAGAAATGAAACCTGTTGAACGATTCAGCGTTGTCCTCTTTTAAGTCTGGAATCTCCTTTCAGCCAAAATAATTTATTCCAGTTGTCAAAGCTCATCAGACTCTCAGCGTGAGTTTTGCATAAATGGATTTATTCCTGACTGTTTCATTTGCACACTCCATGAAAATTTTTTCCACTTATTTAATTTCATCAAGACTTTTTTTCACAGAGACCAGTAAACTTGCTGCAAGAGCACTGTAATGTAAAATACACTATCTCTTTTCTATATTCCTGTGGAAAAAAAGTAGTGTAAACTACAATATACTTTAATAATTCATAAGTTTAGAAAAATTCCCTTTTTAAAATGCTGTTCCTGAAATGGGAACAATATGGAAACATATGATAAATAAAGCAATAAAGCCATGCTTCTGCATAACAGATAATAAAGTGCTGCCAACTTGGTTATGCATTTTCTGTTTAAAATCTCCCACGGTGAAATTCGTAATATTCAATATTCCACAGTAGTGGTGTAAAATCTCCCATGAAACTGCAGTTTCTGGGAATATTACTATGGCACCGCTGTGGTTATTTTTCTAAATAAAGTGTCTCTCTGTTGCAAGAAAACTCATCAAATGGAGAACGTGATGAACACGTTACTGCAAAGGCGTGGAGTCTGGGAAACCTTGCTGTGTTTTCCTTTGGCCAGGTTGCACTGCATGCAGCCGCATAGGGCAGGTCCTACACAGGGAGGGGGTCTTGCCTTTGCGCTTCTGTAAGGCAACCATAATGGATTAAGCAGTAGTAAATCCTCTGAAGCCTTCCTGGCTTTAAGACCACTGCAAAGAGCTTTAAGTCTAGAGAAACAAGTGGGTCCAGTGTGATCCTCTCCTGCTGTTATGCACATTCATTCATTCATTTAAAAATTTTATTTATTTAAGAACCATCCACCTCAGGAAAATAACGACTAGAAAATACAAAGAATTAATAAATAAAATCTAAAGTTTAACTCCATGAAGTAGATGTAGCTCGCAGTAGATGCTCTGTATTATTTGTATTTGCTTGAAAAACAGTTGTTTCTGTAATAGCCTGATCCTAGAGCACATTGAGAAAAGGAATGGAAGCAGAGCTGCCTCAGAAGCTGACACAATCAGACAGGTATTTCAAAAAGCCTGTGAAGATTTTACACCCTCCAGTAGGCTGAAGCTAAACAGGATTTGTCAGAAGCAGGAGCAGGTAGGAAGACAGGCTTTGTCAAAAGCAGAAACTGATGCCGGAGTGTGATTGTTCAGAAACATTAGTCTTTACAGTCAGTTCCCGTCAGTATTATGCCTTGAAATAGCCAATCTTCAAATAAATGTTTTCCAGTGAGCTGGCCTTTGGGAGTCAAAGAAACAAACAAATTAATCTGAAAGAACGAGCCTGTCTGAGACACTGATAAATCTGTTATGACAATGTAAGGCTTATTGAGCACTGAGAAATGTATTTCCCTAGCCTTAGGTCAAATGCAAGTTTTAAGGTTAATAGAGGAAATCAACATTTTAAAAAATGTCACATGGGCTACTCTTTTGTATTCTGCTTTTGACAAGAAATTAATGATTCAATACGCTTAACTTGAAAATATAATGCAGGTTGTGAGGTGTTATCCAAACAACACAATATTCTGAGTTATAGGGACGTAACTGAAACGGGATAACACAGGTGATGTTAAAACTTGAGAACCAAAGGAGTCCCAGGCCTTCCCGTATATCACCGTTCATCTGTTCTTGAACATCAGCGCTAGCTTGCCTTCATGAACTCCGTCAACATCGAACACATGATCTCTGATTGTACGGAGATGAAAGGTAGGATAGCTGAAGTGTATTGCTAAGGAAATAACTCAGTCTTGATAGAAAGAGTGCTTTGCAGAATGGAAAAGCTAAACAGTGCTATTGATTATCATGATGTGTGCTACGGTGAAAGAAGGTGGAAGCTGCCTACACACAGCTTTTCCTCTCAGCAGCAGTCACAGTTTCAGCAAAGATCTTTCTTGCAATTTATGGTGCTAGAGAAGGATTCCTCTGAGTTGAAAGGTTTTTGACACCAGCAATGGTAAAACAACTTGACCTGCTATACTCAGCAGGGTTTCCTGGGCCGCAAAACCTCTTGAGTTTGCTTCCTTAAGTGAAAAATCACTCCCACAGTGGATATTCTTAGAAAGAAGCAACATATACAGATATATATATGAAAAACCCCACACTATCCACTGCCACAGCCTGAAGAACTCATCAGGTGGTGTTACAGCTTAAGCCCAGCCGGCAACTAAGTACCACACAGCTGCTCACTTACTCGCCGCCACCTCCCCGTAGTGGGATAGGGGAGGCGAATGGGCAAAAGGGTAAAACCCATGGGTTGAGATAAGAAAGGTTTAATAATTCATTAATGTACTACTAATATTACTAACAATGGTAATAACAAAAAAGGGAAATAACAAAGACAGAGATAAAACTAAAAAATGACAAAGGTCAGTGATGTACAGGACAGCTGCTCATCACTAGCTGATCAATGCCCAGCTGATCCACAAGCACCAATCTCCAGCCAAATCTCCAGTTTATATAGTGGGCATGACTCCCTCCCTGTTTGGAGGGAGTGCTCCAGAATGCTCATAGGCACTGCTGTGCTGCGAAACACCCTGCTGACAAGCAATCAGTGCCCCTCAGAACAAGGGCTGACCTCCATGGACAAACTGGAAGCCAAATAAGACTATGAAAGTCAGTCTCATTAGCCTCACTAGTTTCTTTAGTGTCATTATTAATTTCAAAGCTTGTGATCTAATATCTACTATTAGAGGCAGGGACTTTAAACAGAATGGCACTTCAAATGTGCAAAAGGGACAGCTTATGACCTAGACTCAAAAGGCAACCACATTCACGCTCAGGTGGGTGACTCCAACTCAGTCTTTTACATGCAGATTGCTTAGGGAAAATGAGTTTCATTTTTGGCACTACTGTGTGGTGCACACTTTTGTCAGTACACAGAACTAAATATATCTGAAATCCTCTATGTCATCAAGATTCAAGGAGAGAATGTTTTACAGTGGCATCTTCCACATCACCAGTGGGAAGAAATAATTCTGTTCTAGCACAGGGTGCGTCATACAGCACACGCCTACGTTTTATAGGCATGGGATGATGAACACCCACAGGACATAACTTTAAACCAACTGTATGAGCATAATAGCTTTGTGGGGGTTAGCATCACAGTCTATTTCTGCATTTCCAACGGCAGCAGGTAGGCTTCCCAGCCTGAGCTTGCCGTTACCATGGCTACATTGCCAGCCATCCCCAATCTAGCTAGTTTGAAGCTATTTGGCTAAGCCTGCATTAGCCGCAGACATTTTAGTGGCTGCAGTGTGGACATATTCATAGCAATATGAAGGACTTTCAGAAAGATTGCAAAATAGCCATGTAATCTGTGTTTTAAATGCCTACTATTGCCACTGATGGAATGAGGACAGGTGCTGCGAGGTAGAGGGGTAAGCAACTTTCCTGAGTAAGGCAAAATGTGAGGGAGTGCTGCAAAGCAGCATAGATTGTTTCAGATCGACTTGATACAACAGGAGAGACAAAACCACAACAATGAGAATTTTATGTCTTTAAAACTGCATACTGCTTTCTGTATAGTCCATTGTTTATTCAAGTCTAGAGCTTCATATGAAAAGAACTGACTTCTGTATGTCTGGCACCACAGATAAGCTTAATTTTTCTTTTTTCAATTAATGATTTGTAGTTATAAAAAAAGGTAACATCATTATACAGAGCAGTTAAATTGTTAGACACTTAAGTTAAATTGTAGGCACAAACAAAACTACTGTTCAGTCTCTATCTGAATTTCTTTTTCTTTCCATGTTATCTTCTCTGATCCTGGAATTAGTACAGTGAAGCATCAAGTAACAGTGTCCTATCATTCCCTTGCTTGCTACACACCACATTTTTACTTATTTCAGCACTACTCTATCTCTGTAGCCTGAAAAATCACTGGACATTGCATATATTCAGGTTGCATTCCCTTGGAAATAAATAATTTATTGTTACCTACTCTATAAATATCCGCTGCACCAGCCACCCAGTAACCATAACGGTAAGCTGCTTTAATTGAAGAAGAGACCAATGGTCTCAATTGTATTATAATGTCTCTTAATAGATTACCTTAACAGCTCTGACAGACCGCTTAAGTAAGTTATTGTCTCTCTTCAGAGTGAAATATTTTCAAATTAAGATTACTTGTAAGTACATTTCCTTCAAAACGATTATACAGCCAGATTAATTTCTGTGGTCATGCTCACTGAAACTACCAAAAAAGGCAGTGTTATGACTTCGTCTTTAATGGGGAATAGGGCACTGAAGATGCTCTCTCTTTATCCACACATTTCCCGTTACCAAGAATTAATTGGAAAGCTGCTTGGCAATGTTTCCAGGGGGTCCATTTTCTGTATGCTGCACTTACAGGAATAAATTCCCTTCCTCACTCAAAAGACAGAATGCTCACACACACCTTCTCAGCTAGAATTACTGTGAGACTGAAAAAAAGAGGAGGTGCCAAAACCCAGTAAAGAGCTGCTCGCAAAACCAGGTGTCAAACATGGGGCGAGCCAGCACGAGAAAGTTAACGTGTGGATTTCTCCACACAGCACATTTCACACATCCTAACAGAGAATTAAATCATAGCAGCTGATACACTTTTCAAGTCACATCCATACTTATTGTCTAGCTTAAATCTGCAGATGCACTAAAGAAATGAATTAATTACAGTCCATGGAAATTCCCGACGCAGTGTCTGAACATAGTTTTAGAATTTTGAAATACAAAGATATCTAAACGCCCATAACACCATGAAAGAAAGGGACAAACTGTTTGAATACTACCCCTCAGTCTTTAAGAGCCAAGAAAATACTGGGGCTTATGTTAAAGGTAGAACAGAAATTTGTAACTCTAATATCAGTGAACAGAAGAACTTAAATGTCAACTGAAACACAGATGGTCTCTCCCTCAGAAACAGATTTTGCTGCCATGCAGTTTGTTCAGACATCATGACTAGTTAATCTAGTTACTAATGTGTTCTTCATAAGCCTCACCTTTGCTACTACTTGAATGTCTTAATTTATACGATTTTAAATTCATACTGCATGGCAAATTTCTATAGTTGCCCAGTGATTTTATGTCCATTGATTTTTAATTTATTAATATTATTTTTCTTTATATTATCGCTGTAAAGTAACATCCTATACTGCCTGCACAGCTTTATATTTGCACCTTGTTGTCAACAGGCAGAATTTTACAACTAGAGGGTGCTGGAGGACCATAATGTGGTATGGTATGCAAAACTCTCAATGACCTTTAGCGGAGAGAAGGAAAATAAAGTAAATCAATTATTACAGCTCAGTAGGACAAGCTAATATATTCTGAGGTAATACAGATACTGCAATATTATCTAGTGTAAGTGAAAAGAAAATTAATACTTTACAGCCGACACTGTTCTATTTCAAATTTTGCTTCAAATTTGCTGTTAAACTTTGCTTCTGTCCTTAGGTTTTGTACTGTAATGAACGAAAAGCTTTTATCTTAACAAGACACATTCCTTTTGCTTCCTTTTGTGTGAGTTGGAAAGCAATTACAGTGTATTATTGATTAAATGCTTTATAATAAAACACAAAAGCCATCAAGTAAGCAGGAAAGCAAGAAGGAACAAAGATTAATTTAACAATAAAATCTATAATTGAGATTATACAGATAGAATGTGAACATTAATTACAGATAAACCATTTAATAAGAGTTCTAACAAGAAAATGATCTTCCAAAATTCATATAGTTTCCAGCACAGGGTAATTATTTTCTTGCCTTCCAGTACCGTAAGAAAAAATACAAGTATGAGAATAAATAATGTCTATAAATATAGCACTCTGATTGTATGTATAAAAATTACCCCTCCCTTTCTTCATCTCCTTGACTTAGCATTATTGCTTCTTACAGTCTCTTACAAGTCATCTTCAACAGACAGAAACATTGAAACTTTGAACTAAACCCTAAAGATATCACTCTCCCCCCCCCCCCCCCCCCCCCCCCCCCCCCCGCCTCGTGCAACATGGCTCAGTAACATCTGGGATTTCCTTTCCATTTCCTCGGATCAGAAAGAAACCCAAAGAACAAATTGTAGCCACCTCGTAAAGTGACTCCCTGAAATCTCCATGAGGAAGTGGCCAGGAGGCTGCTGGAAAGCATGTGACCATAATTCCAAGAGCAAATCTTTTCAACCCAAACAAGAATCACTGCAACCGGGCTGTTGATCACAGAGTGGCAGATCCTCCAGAGGCCCAGTGAAGCAAGCACGGTGTGCTTCCCTCTTTTGACAGTTTCACTTCTGACCTTCTGGTTGTGCAGGCTCACCATTTGTAGACAGCATTCATGTGGTGGGCAATATCCAAGTGATCCAACAGTCCACTTGTGCCCTGTATTGGCTCAACACATCCTGGATGAGCCAGAAATGTAGCACAAGTGGGATTGTGCTATATAAAACACAATCCCACTATATAAGGGATTGTGCTGTAGAAGGTTTCACACATTTCAGTCAATCCTTTCCTAGCCTATGAGGAGCCAATAATTCGTATTTCCTCTTATGAAATGCTGTCTTATTTTCAGATTTTAACTAACTGTCGTGCCTCAGCTTAACAACTGGAGACATATTTTCCTATGGCGTGCTTTCAAGGGTTGAGGCCCAGTCCCAGTGCTTTCCCATGGAACACACACTGCTCGGATGCCCACATAAAAGTCACTTTCTTTTGGCTGCATTTCACCTCATGACTCCCTTAGAAAGGCACGTACCCTGGCACCCACAGGAGACCCCAGGTCCTGCCTTACACACCCCGGGGAGATCGAGTTTAGGTAGTCTCCACATCATAGGGTTTCCTCTGGAAAATGGAGAGCAGTCTCCTATCAGGATTGTTTCATGCATAGGACCATATCATCCAAAAAGTAGCAGCCAAATTAATGAGGTGCAGGTGAGGGCAGCCACTAACACATAGATACAGGGGCTCATAACATATTTGAGTCTCAGACATCTGGACACATCTTCACTTCTGCTGGCTAGGTGTTCGCTTTGGTCATCTGTGCTACAACAGGCAAACAAAAAAATGTATAAATAATGGTAAAAATGGGATTTAATCTTGACAACAACTGGTTTGTTTAAACTGAAACCTTTCAAGGGGATAAACAAAACAAATCAAGTAAGATGTATCCAACACAACAATAAAAAAATGGTGACATATATTGCAGGCTTGCCAGGCACTACGGAAGATGAGCCAGAGGCCAGAGTAATGTAGAAAAGGATAATATAACCTGATGCTGAACTGCATGTTGTGATGTTTGTCCAAAAATCCTAATACCTTTAGTCTAGAAAGTAACCTGCTTGGTTTTAACGTATTGTGTCTAGTTTGTGTCTAAGGAAACAGCAGTCAAGATTTGGCCCAATGTTTTATTGTCAGCATATCCTCACATACTTAAGTGTGCCTGCTTGATGGATACAATTGTCTTTACTTTTTACCCCTAAATGAGCTGATTTTACAAAATTAGTAATTCTCTGACCTTTATTTTTCCACATAGACAAGATCAGCTTATTCAATGCTGCCTTCACTTACAAAGCCTAAATAATATGAATTACATCTTAGCTTTTCCTTCAACAGTGCCTTCTAAAATTATACAAGAACAGGATGGTTTTTTTTTGTTTCTCTCTGGAAGTCAGCAAAAAAGCTGTTAAATACTACATATACTAGAATACTGATTTTAGTAATACTCAACGTGCACATCAGTTTCATTGTCAGAAACACTTTAAATCTTTGTATGTTACTAATAACTGAAGAGCATTATTCAGCGTTATAATGTAGTATGCATTGTCCTTCATATATATTCCTAAAGCAGGATGTATGCTGTACATTTATATACAACGCTGGTCGGAGCACAGACATTGCAGTGTCATGCTTTCATTTAAATTTCAGATGCCATATGTTCAGTACAATCGCATGGCATCGAGATGCAACATATTGCTTTGAAAATGCAAATTATTTCACGCAGTGGCCTTCATGACTGGGAAGGGGTAATGAAATGGGATATATTTTACACATATGAAAAAATAAATTAAAGATTTATCATAAATATATGGACCAGTATATGACATTGAAGAACAAGAAGCAAAAAGGGAACAGTGCTCTTGCATAAAGATCGATTCTCTTTGCTGCCGATGGAATGACAGGTTTGGGAGGAGGAGGCTTCTTGTTGTTCTTGGCTTGAGATTTCCCGAGCCCATTGTTGACTTCAATGGGCTTCCCGTAACAGTCATAATTCGACAATTCAAAATCCCTTGGCAAGCTTCCAACGATGCTGAAATCATTGGATCTCAGATCAGACTTCGAAGTGCAAACTTTTTTGCATCTGGTCTCACCAACCTATGAAATAAAGAGTGGGGGAATCATGATCTACTCACCATATTTCATTAACAAACTTAATGCAGCTGCTAGAGAACACTGCAAACAAACATACAGGAAATTACTTGTTGATAGCGATACATTACATCAGCCTAATTTGCTGAATGGTTGCATTATAAAGCACTTAAGGATGATCAGTCAATCATATAAACTAATCCAAACATTCATAATTGTGTAATTTTTCATGCACAAGGTGCCTCATGCTGTGCAACCTGCTATAGTTAGATTCCTTCATTTTAAGATGATAGAAAGGGGGAAAATACTTCTATAGAGAGTATTCTTGGAAATCAGCCCTGTGCTGTTGAACCTGCAGGACAGATACTATTCAACACATTTTTCTGAAGCCTGGAAGCTATAGAAGGAATTAACCCTAAAGACCAATGTTAGATGCAATAATTGAAGTCTGGTCTGAGTGTACATAGTAGCCAGCTCAATATCCTCTATCTGATCCTAGGGTCACAACCTTGCATGACGAGAAGGCACTTTCTTTGGACTCGCAGTCGTTGGTGCCTTTCTAGAGACAGGAAACAAGAATGTAACGCCCTTCTCATCACTTCCCATGAGTACACTGAGGAATAGAGTAACTGGGAATTCTAAATCAAACAGCTTCATACCTGTCTTTCAACAGCTCCATCAGTGCTTTTGGGGATCAAGTACCTCTGTGCTATGAGGTAACCAGAGGTGAATCACTCTCTTTTATAGACCAGACAATCATACTGGCACAGACAATGAACACTTAAAAGAAAAAAGTATTTGGTGCCTTTCCAACTGAAGTGTCTTGGGGAAAAATAAAGTTCCTATACTCCCTTCCTTGGATTTTGTAAATTTTATATTTCAGGTACAACAAATCTATAGGAGGATCACCCCTACACAGTTCAGGGAGCTTGAAGAGATTTGGAGTGCAAGACACTGTACTTTGTGACTTGGGCAAATCTCTCCCAAAGTTTCTTTTCAATTGGACTATACAGTAAAGCAGGGGAAAAGAATAAGAGGAAAAAAAAAAAGGGAAGAAAAAAGAATACAGGTTATGAGGTTATGAAACTTAACTGCATTATTAATAATGCTGTTTGTTCACATATAATAACCTGAGAGTTAGTTGGAAAAAATGCTGGTTCACAGTGAAGTTATACACATGGGCAACTGCCATTAGCATAAGTTTCACTAGGGCTACCTGAGCCACCAATCCATGGAAACTTGGTTCTTCCAAAAGCTGCCTGTCCCTCCTTTCCCGCAGCCTGTCTCTCCTCCACAATGCCCTCAGGCATCTTACTCTCGGCTCTCTCCACCTTTGGCTTTTTGCAGTCTTAGGCTAATAGTCTGGGCTGTTTGCATCATCGCATTTTGTTACAAAAATAGTAATAATGAAGTATAATACCAGACTTACAGAGGAAGTAAAAACATTTGGGAGAATATCATTAGCTTCTCTGTGACAACTGAGAAAGTATCTTTGATGAAAAGAACTGAAGCAGCCAAGAAGAGACTTAAACTTCAACTGAAGCTTTTACTGTCACTGCTGACATTGCTGATTCTAGTGCAAAGTGGAAGAGAAGCACGGCACTGTTCCCTCAGCAAAGACTGGATACACCTCCCCAGATTTGCCAGACCTATATTTCTCAGGAAAACAGTACATTTTGAAACCAATGCACTAAAACTGAGGTGCAGGTTACACAGCAAAACCAAGATTACAGGTTATAAAAATAAAAACAAGATAGTTGTTCCATGGCGGTAAGGCAAAACTATACATACAAAATCCCTGCAACTGTTTCCCAGTAATCAAAGTGCTGACAGCCTGGGACAGTGTTCAGTATTGGACCAGCAGTGGCAAACTGTCCAGTCAGGTGGTGATAGAGACATGTATGACCACGATTATGTGACCCTGGGTGACATGGGGGCTGTCAGTCAGTGATCCAAGAAGTTCATTTCAATTGGATCATACCCAATGATATGGGTAACGAAGACATAAAACAGAGCCTTGTGCAATGAAAGGTTAACTTGCAGGACATGTTAGCTGAAGAGTCCCAGAGTGTTACAATTTTCCATGGTAAAAATGAGTAAGATTTAATATGGTCATTAAATTAAGAACTAGAATCATGTATGAAATTATAAGCCTCCTTTTGGATTTGCAAACTTGTAGTCCATTTCTCATACTGCCAGAGATGTATTTTAAAACTCAGTGACACTAATTGTAGTCTAAGCCATCTCATTTACAATACAGAATATTCCTGTTCCAACTGCAGTGTCTAGAGAGTGCTCCCCTGAAGGCAGCTATAAGTCAGTTCTCATTCACTTTCAGGACAGAGAATGGAGGGAACGGCTTCTAGGTCACCTCTGCCTTATAAGCAGAGGACTCTTCACAGCATGTTCACACAGAGCTCTGCTTAGTTTAGTACCGATTTATCAGGGTGACACAATTTCCTTTGTAAGAGCAACCTGGCCCAAATTTTCATTTAAGAAGTATGTGTTACTTTAAAAGATAATCCCATTTCCCTAGGTTTACAAATCTAATGCACCTCTATTACCTATATTCAGTTTCTGCCTACACGTATTGTTAAACTTCTTTTCATACATCTCTTCAACTATTCAATTATTCTGTTGCTTTAATCTAAATTTGCTTCAGTTGACCTACAACTTTCCTGAAATAAAGTGAGATAATACATATTACTATATATAATATGCTTTTGATTATTTCAATAATATATATTAATATGCTTTTTATTCATCCTGTCTTGGTTTGCGCTAGAAGCGTAACAATATTCTTGACGCTTACCAAAGGCTACAGGTGCCCTTTTGTGGAAAATGATACCATAGGACTTTATTTTAGAGTACTATACTGAAGACTTGTAGAGAAAGTAAAACACTGTTAAATGTTTGACTTTATCTTGACACAGAACTTGGCCCTGGAAAATATTTGCTTTCATTTGCCTTATCCTGCTACAGCACCACGACCCATGGGCCAGACCCAGCCCACAGGGTGCTTCTACCAGCTTTTCCCCTGTAGGGGATGAGGAGCAGCTGTTTGGGAAGGGAAGGCTGCTGGAACAGTGCAGCACACCCCCCATCCCTGATGGAACTGGGGAGCTGTTTCTTGTCGCTCTGGTGCAGAGGTGGGGGGGGCAAGGAGGGCATGGAAAAGTGAGGTGGCTCTCGGGGCTTGGCCCAAAACACAGACCTAGTTCCTGTTTCTGCCAGGACTGGGCCAGCTTCTCTAGGTTTATGTGTTGGGCAGTACACCTGCATTTCGATGAACGACTCAAAATACCTACAAATGGCTTCTAGAAGCCAGAAGGCCCCTGCAATGATCCCTTCTCACCTTTTACAACATCCAGGCTGACCAGTGCTTGCTGCCAAGATCAGCACCTGCCGCTGCTGCTGCTGCAGAGCTGCAGTGTGATAAGAAGAGCTGCTTATGCATGCAGACTGGCGGGGAGGGGGAACTAACTTCCCATCACCGACTCTGCTGCTTCTGGTGCTCTTCTCACTCGCCCATTTACAGCCCAAACTAGTTATACTAGATTTTCCTTTAAAAACATCCAGGATGGAGAATTTTTTCCATGACCTTATTCCCCACAAACATATGTACCTTATTTCTAACCTGAATTTATTTGGCTTCAATTTCCAGTCACAAGGCATGACTATAGTTACTCTGATTAACTGCTGGTACTTACAGATGGTAACAAATCTAACCTTGATTTTGCATAACTCAGATGATGTAACCAGGCCAACATACGAAGCCAAGTCAAATGTTCTTAAGAGTTTCTTACCTCCACATCATTACCACTGTCAACCTAATTCATGATATTTTAAAAAATTCTATTCAGTTTGATTAAATCAATAAACACACAGATCAGCTTTAATTTCACTGACCCATTTGAATCTATTAGCTAACACGCGGCTGAATTGTGAATAATATTAGTGATAACACTTATGAATAATAATTATCAGTCAGCCCCCTGTTAGCTATGCAATATTTTCCACTGATTGATGTCAGGCTTATAATTATTCAAGTAATGCCACTTAGCCTTTAAAAGTACTGGCACAAAGTTAGCTACTTGCTGTCTTCTGGAGCCCTCCCAGTTTTAGAGGATTTATTAAAAAATCAACATTAACATTTCACAACACTCATGGACTAAGCTATTAAAAGAATCCTAGATGAAACTTAAGCTGAAATCTTGATTGTAAAATGTCTAACATTAATAGCTGCTGTTTAAAATCCTCATTAGCTCCTGTCAATGAAAGCTATTTCATCATCTGATTGAACATATCTGGCTTCTCCCCAAACACAGAGCAGAATGTTTGTTCAACACTTTTTGCCTTTTCTGCTAATTCTTGATACTTACAATATCTCTATCTAGTATTGGACCAATAGTCCTGTTGCTGGTTTTTGTATTCTTGCTATACATGCAAAGTAACTTCCTATTGCTCTCAACTATCTATCCCTTTTGTTACCTACACCTATTATCTACACCTATTTTCTGGATTTTGACTTATATTAATTGCTATCAAAGAGAAATGCCTGAAGTCGAGTTAGTTTTCAGTCTTTGGGGAGGTTTTTTTTAAGTTGTGCTGGGCTTTTTTGTTTTTTAATTAGTCTGGCTTCCCTTCTGGTCTGTATCTGCTTTAGGTGTTGTTACATAGCATCAGCATCACCAGCATAATTCATATCTTTTTGTTTAAATTCTTCATCCAAAATAGAAAAAATAGTTCTCAAATTGCTGAAATCTGTCCTTTCACAGCACCAAAAATACCACGACTAATCTAAAATTGTTTTGTGCAAATAGAACAAAGATCCTTTTCAATGGACTGTTCATCCTGTGATCCAGCCCTCTTTATCCATCAGGATGAAGTGTAATATAAAATGCATTATTTTGAAATCAAGAATTTCTGAGAGCAGAAATGTATTACCCATACTTTCGAGCAAAGCCTCAAAGACGCGATAGCACTGGCAGCCTTTCATGCTCAGCATGTGTCCTGCAGGCTGAAATGCCTCCCTACTGTAATGCAGCATTCTCTGTCCTACACAACACGTTTTCTCTGCCATAATCACCTTGTCTCTTGCACCCAAACTCCTTTTGGCATGCAGATTTGCCACTAGTGCTGCCAGCTGTATGAGTCTTCCATATGAGATGAAGGAGGAGTTTTCTAACAAACTCTTGTCATTAACCTTTCTTGCACTTGTTTTGTGCTCTTCTCTTGCTCTTGCCATAATGATAGGTGTGGATCATCAATAAAATAATGATTGTTTAGCATTAGTGTATATTAAGACTAAGCATATTTTCTGGTGCAGCTCAGCAGGAATCTGCTATTATTCAATTTTTCTTGAAAATATTACTCAATATTCCTTGCAAAGTACAGCACAAAAAATATTTATACATAAAGTATCACAGAATCACAGCATGGCTAAGGTTGGCAGGGACCTTGAGATCATCTAGACCAATGCCCTGCTCAAAGCAGATTGCTCAGGGTCTTTTTACAGTCATGTTCTGAATTATCTCCAGGGATGGATACGTGAGTCACTAGAGCAGAAAGCACCTACTCCGTACCTGAAATGCTGTCAGAAACTATTAAAATAGACTGCAGCCTGTGTTTTTGTCTACAAAATAAAATATAAACTGGGTTTTTGATGGTTCTACAAGAAAAATATGAGTCTGGAGTGCCACTAGAGGAGAAAAGACAGTACGGGAAGACTAGGTCACCACCAGTGGTCAGGTGTATTATAAATCAGTAGAGATGAACACAGCCTATGTCACATTTCAGAGTCTAGACATGGCTCTGACAAGGTAAAGCAAGCAAAAGAACTACTTTTTTTTTTTTCAAAAATAGCTGGGTTTAGAGCTATTACCACCACTTGCATGGCACTATTCATCATCTGCCATTCTTTTAGCAAATGTTCTCTCCAGTCAGCATCACATTATCTGTGGGGGACAGCTTCTATAAATGGGCTTGATGAAAATGTGACTTTTGAAATTGAGGGGTGCTGTTATAGTTAACAGTGCAATCTCCCCTTGTAATCACACCACCAGTGAGAGCAAAAGTAAGCTGAGTCATCTTCAAAACATTTCCCTTTTTGCTTGTTTTTCTCACCGTATGATGTTGCATTGCTAGGAAACACACACAAACTCCTACTGAGGATTCCCAATAAAATCCCAGTGCCAGCAGTTACCACCAGGTTGCATAATTTTCTCCTCTGCCTGGAACAGCATCTCCTTGCAGCTGCTATGAGCTAAGGGAGCCAAGCTGTATTTTCTCATGGCTTTTTGCCTGTAAATGTATAGCCATTGACAGTCCCAGAAAAACACATCAGAAGTGCTTACGTTGATTTTACTCTTCTTTCCTACAGATTCAGGGTGATCTTGCCAGATGGACCACTTGACTTTAATCAGACAGTCATAACGATAGAGCATCTGGGCTTAAAATGGCACTGACATTTTGAGGGGTTTTATTGGAGGGGGCATGAGTCATAAAGCATGGATTTAGGGGTTTGGCGTACGCTGGCACTATGCAGCTTTTACGTCATGGAGCTGTGAATCCATAGAAGCCTTTCTCCATCTTTGGATCATTGGCAAATTGTGAGCATTGTTTTCATCCTTCCATCTTCACTGTGGCTGTTGGTGGCTATTGGTCATCATCACTGACACGGTGACAAAAATGCTTTCCACTGAAAACTTCCAGGAGGGCCCTTACAGGTTCTGTTACATGTGATCTCTTCTCCTTATCTTCAATTATGAATGCCATCAAGCTTTTAATATTTAGGGTGTACTGAAAAGTTTATCCCTTTACCCAATTTCTTGTCATAAAAAAGCGTCAATAGCTGCTTGTACTTTTAAGTATGATCACGTGTTTTTGTTATGGCTTGTTTTCATTCATATCAAACAGACCAGATGCACTTTTTATCTTTCGTAAATGGAGCAAGCACATGAAAACAAATTGCTCCATGAGGGCTGGTGCTAGGGATGCCTGACAGCCCCACTTGCTTCTCTCTGCTCCCTCTGACCCTTCCCAGACCTGGACTTTTCCACCCCAGCGACCCTCATATATGGCCCCTTCTCCAAATTTCCTGGAGAGACATCACTGCTGCAGTACTGCATGGCTGCAACAGGCAGCAAGAATTCAATTCGCTTCTCAGAGAACACTGGCAAACCGACCTGGCATCAGGATCAGGGGCATCTTAAAGTGAAATAAAGTAATGTACCTTTTTAAGCTCAATTCCCCTCTAATAACTTACAGGTAAATATCAGCACCATTCATTTAATGTCTCATAATAAGTAAGTGCTTCATTTAAACTGGAGAAACACTTATAAATGCAATTATTCATGCTCTGTTTTTTCTCACTCAGAGTTTTCTGCTTTCAGCTCTTTCCTGTTGGCTTTTCCATTGAGTCCCATCTGGTTTATATACTGTTTCAAGCCTAGTTATGGTGAAATTTACAGCTACACCCTCAGTAACTTTTGCCTTATCATCACCTCCTGTGTGGAAAGAGAACTTCCTCAAACATTTCTACAGGATGTACACTCATTGCAGGAATGCAGTTCTAAGTTGTACTTTCCTCCTAAAGCTATACACTGGTTTGCCTAAATACTTCCAGACATTTAGCACAGTATTTGTTCTCTCCTCACACACGATCCTACTTAATCCTGATGAGAAACATCTCCTGAAGTTCTGGGACAGCACTCTGGCCTCTTTTTGTTTCTTATTCTTTATGCCTTTCAAAAGACAGTTTTTTCCACTACCTGTTTCTTTAATGTTTCCCTCCCTGCATACTTGCCATATGACAAATGCATTCTCTACTTGATCGTTACTAGGTCGGTATGGAAACAATCCAAATTTTGTGGGGCAGGACTAGTTCTGGATTAGGAGTCAGAGCTACTGAAAGATTTAGATCTTTTCTGATTTAGGAGTTTAGTACAGGTTTCTCCAGGGATGAGAACTTTTGAAAGTACTCCTTCATGGTAGCTGGTTCAGAAAGAGGGCTTTCAGCTGGGCAGATTTATAGCATTCATATATCTAAAATCTATATATATGAATAGATATATATAGTCCTACCACATCCCAATGTCAAATGATTCATCAGTCTGGGCCTTTTTTTATGTCTTAGCCTGACCTTCCCAGAAATTACCAGCCTGGGATGTCCTTCCTTGGGTAGGCTGTATTTCAAAGCAGGTGGCTGGATCCAAACTGAATCGACCACTAGCCATGAGGCGAAGTGACCACTCAGCCAGCTTTTACAGCAACAAACACCTATTTCTAATATGTCTCAGTAAACAAATGTTTTGTAAGTCTCTGTATGAATATCATCAGAAGCTCCGCATGCCCATACAAATCCAACATAGATTACTGTTGCACAGATTATAGATATTGGAATGCTAAAGGTCTCTGATAACAAATTGGGAAACCCTGAAATGTGCATGTCAAACATGAGATGCTGGAGCTGACACTGCAAGATCTTGGAAGGCTGACTGAGGTCTGAATCCCCAAAACCTTCAGCCTACCACTAGATACCATTTATGGAGAACATTGCTTAATTTCTGTGGGCGGTAACTCCCCTTCCTGTAAGTCTTAAAATGCACTGTACGCAAAACTTGAATTCTTGAGAAAAAAAGTATTAAAAGGATAGCACAAGCAGTAAAAGCTACCATTTTATTCTCCTTAAGGCTATGACAATGACAAGCCCCTTAAAGGGTGTACACACTGAGGAGGGTCAGCAATTCAGCAATTTGGGTTTGTTCACACTACTGAAAAAGTGTAGTTTTTTGTTAACCTTGTTGTTGATCAAACTGAACGCTTACACTTGTTAATTACTTGATATAGGAATAAACAGACTTTATGCTGCTCTTCTGGACTGTTGCAACTATTTTGTCCCAAGAAACACCTGAATTTGGGACCTGGAAATTGCTGAACACAAAAATATCACATTCAGTTCAGTGGAAGCAAAACTTCTTTCTACTCAGTTCCCATATTGAATGGGCTTGGGGAATTACTTGTGACATAAATCAAAGAAGTTACTGGGTTGCTCTAAATTGAGCCTGGTTGCCAGCCAAAACAGCTCCCCAGAGACTGCTACCAAGTGAGAATCATGGTAGTTAAGTGCACTGCTCTGCAATATCTTCAGCTCCTCTGGACTGGGGGTAATTAGTCATGAGGTAATGTCAGAATTATACTACGACAGGGTTTCTGCCATTCTGGCATAAACTATTCCCTCCTTAAAGAAATCTTAAGGTTACATTGTATGCTACCAATACTATCTCTTGGATCTGGCCTAATAGCTTTATTTTATACATCAAAGTTGCTGAGTCATTGAAAACTATAAGCCAAATTAATATTTCACATATTGTAGCATAATGTGTTTTCTTCTGCAGCATAAATGTCAATTAAATATCACTTATGACCAAGGGCAGTTGGCTTGGGATGTCTGGTAACTCTTTGAACACAAAAAAGGGGTTTTACAACACCAGGAATTTGGCAACATGATGGAAAACTTCGGCCTAAGTGAATATGTACATCTCGTCTTTATCCATATAAAGACATCTGACCAATTTAACCCTAAACTCTGACAACTACAGAAATGCAGGAACTGTTTGACAGACAAACAGACCTGTCTTATGTTTACAAATGCCAAGACTTCTGGATCCCTGTCTTCAGAGATGCTTGACATGCAATGCAGTGCAGCTGTGGCCATCCCCAGGGAAAGCAATGAGAGGGGTGTTATTTGAGTATGCTCTCAGCAAATACTGACCGAGAGTCCTGTCCTCTGAATAGTTACTGTTTGACAGCTGCTATTTATGATGAGAAGAATACCAATTGTAAATTGGCTGCTACTTTATTTACCTGAAGCTCAGCAGCAACTACGGCGCTAGGATATTAAAAGGCAAATTTTTCATTTAGTGTATATGACCTCAAATTGCTAGGGACCAATTGGTCAGATTGCTGGCCATTAATTACCAGCATGTTTGTAATGTCTTGGCTACTTCCAAGATTAAGCACTATCTAAAACTGTTGAGACAGTATGTTCCTGGAATTGAATTAATAGAGGATAATGCTGATTTTGCATACACAGCTTCACAGCTCCTACCTGTAAAGTGCTGATGTGGACAGGAGTCCCTGTACCATTCACAGTGTTCTTCTTGGCTGCATTTCCACCCTTCCCTTCCGCTTGCTCTGCCTTGGCAATCTTTGCTTTTTCAGCTTCAATTCTCTTTGGATTGTTTAGCATTACCTGAACCACAGCATACTCCACCAGGGATGCAAACCCAAAGAGAAGGCAAACAATCAGCCAGACATCTAAGGCCTTCACATAAGACACTTTGGGAAGTTCAGCAGCAAGAGTGGTACATTCAGATGCCAAGCTGAGCACTGAGAAAATACCTATGAGAAACAAAACAAAGTATTGATTAAAGAAAGATTACATTTACTGCCACTGGCTGTGCTCTCTGAAACAGACAATACTGAATGATGTTTCGTAACAGGAATGGGACTTCACAATGTGGTTCGTGCAGCAGAAATGCGAAGTGCACATGCCTTCAGTTAATGAACAAGTTAGACTGAATGCTTAGGTAGGATTTGCAGTTAAGAATGAATTAATAATGAGTACCTTCATTTTAAAAGCAAAGAAACAAATAAATGATGTTAAATTGGTTGACGTGGTTTTCCTGCCCTGTCACACATCACACAGGTGTGAAATGGAACTTCCAAAGACTTATCTTACAACACGTATCTAAGTCTGGGAAGGTGGAAGAGAAATACATGATACTTAAACCAAAAGACTCCAAGTCCCTTAAATTAGACTACTGTTGTCCCAGAAATCTGAACTGTGCTAAAGCGGGAGTAACTCTCTGCATGACCTGTCCACAAGTGTGCTATGAAAGCCTTAGATGAAAGGGAAGCTTTTGCTGAAAAGCAAAGCTGTAATAGCACATTAAAAGTCTGTGTTCCCAATTCACTGTGAAGATAAAAACACAGAGGTGACTGAGGGCCTACCATCATTCCCTACTGGAGCGTCAAGGATCTAGAGGAAGCTTTCTAGATAAAAGGCATTTCAGGAAGCCCTTATCATGATAAAACCAACACATCTACAAAGGCTGTTGAAAGGTCACACTCATCATCAAACTGGGTTTCTACAAACATTTCTTCTAACAAGGCTTCCAAATGTTCACATCACAAGAGACAAAATAGAAGCCTGATCTCACAGCAAGATTTCCCACAGGTTGCTATGAAATGGAAACAGTAGCAAGAACAGCTACATTTGGAAAAAGATAACTTTAGAAATGGCTGTAATGTGGGGAAAACTTAGTTCCATTTTGGTTTTGTGAAAGTTAATGATAAAAATCTTTAGTTATGAGTGAGCAGCTTTGTGAAATGTAATTGTTGTCTATAGAAAATGTTGGCAAAAGGAGCTACTCAGTCTCAACTACATTTCTTATATTTCTGACATGCTGTTCAAAGCTTGAAATGTTTTGCAATTCATAGAAGATAATTTTCTTCAGATCCATTTTAAGTAACTGAGGATGTGAAAATGTTACTAAAATTGAAAGTATCTGTACTGGCTTATAAAAGTATTCAATTCTAATTGATCATAAATAACACATAATTCTATTGCTACTGTTTCCATTTGGATTTTAATGAGATTGATATGATACTTTATTTGGGTTTTGGGGTTTTTTTTTGGTCCACTGGGATAACAGAATTGCCAGATGTGTTAGATCAGAATGACATGGCAAATACTGAACAGACAATATTCACTGTCCGCTCTGGCTTATGTTTCATGTACTGTATCTGAAGCATCCAAGTACACACATTCCCATAAGGACAGAAAGCACAGAATAGTCCCCTTTTTAGAAAACTTATTTTCACTGACCAACACCAGCTGTCTGGGGATGAACACTAATTATGGATCATAAGGATATACAATAACAAGTACAAACAAGGCCGTACTGCCTCTTAACATATATAGGATACCTCTGTTTAAGCCTAGCTTGCTGTTCATTCGCTATCACTGTGCTGTATCAAGTACCATGTATCAAGTACTGTATCAAGTCTACCATGTCTATACTAGACTTTTGAAAGGCAGCCTCTGCCCTTACCCTGAATAACCAAATTGTCCAATGATAAGGACTGGCTCAATATCTTGGATATTGCAATTTTTTCCCACTAATTTAAACAGTGTTCATTATCTTAATATGTGATTATTACTATCATGCCTGGTGCTGAAAAAAATTGTACAATCACTTTGTAGAGCTTAAAATAGTAGACCTTACAGTCTTGGATTTAATCCTACAAAACTAACTTACAAATTCTACCAGCTGAGAAGATGTTAGTGTATCTTTCATCTATTTGCTCAGTAGAGCAATTGAGGTTGTGGTGACCTGATGCTGATTTCCACTTATCTGGATTCCTAGGATGGAAAGTTTATTCTCAGAGTCTGAGAAACTTCTAGGTTTTCAAGGTAACAATGAAGGAAGACAGAAGTACAGAAATATTCTATTAAGCAATTCTTTGCTGCCAGACCAGAGTTGGTATGGCCTTGGAGACCCTAGCATTAGAGTTGTAAGTCACACATCTGGCAGTAGTTGCCCTAGATACCTATCTAACACAGTCCAAAGCTCAAGGCTCAAACATGAGTGAGAAGAATGAGCAAATATACTGCAAGATTATTTATTAAAAATAAAAATAAAGGGACAAAAAATTCCCCCTTTTCGTCTCAGGAAGCACTAAAGAGAAGGGACATACTTGCAAAGTAAAGGGAGTGCTAGCATTTCTAGGAAATACCTCTGCATTTTTGCCCCTAGTGTGGCATTCTTCTCAATGGAAAAGTAGTTTATCAGTGAGGTTAGTTAACTCCCAGCCTAAAACATGACTGTAGAGAGCTACTATTTTAAAAATACTACCTAGGTAACATGTGGATAATATCTGGAAGTGCCAGTCCAGCAAAGTATTTCAGCTCAAGCTGCCAGAGAAATAAATCTCCCTTTTTTGAATCCATCAAACTCCCTAGCCTCAGCACTGTCTCTTGGCAGTGAATTCCACAGGTGAATTATGCACTGTATATATAAAAAAATATTATCTGGTTTATATTACTGCTTTAGAAATGTCTGACTTCATCTCACTAATGGTATTGAAAAAATATTGTCTTCCTTATAATTTGGTAACTCTAATATATTATGCCATTAAACTTCCTAAACTAAAACACAAAATCTCATTAAACCTTCTTCATACTGCAGTTTTAGCATATACCTTTATTTTTTTCCTTTGAGACCCTACATTTGCTACAATTTTATAAAATGAAACATCTAGAACTAAGACAGATCTGAGGACAGAAGTGATGGGGGTGCCATGTCTGCTGCAGAGCTAGCTGTCCTTTGTAAGTGGGGAATATATCACTGATCAGTACTCCAAGCTTTCAGCTAATTGCTGTACCCCTGCCTACACCCTGGATTAATGCTCCACCCTGTCAGGACACTGTGGGGGGACAGAAGTCTGACATCCACCAGATCCGTACAGCTCCAGGGAAGATCTTACTCCACCTGGGGATCACACAGCAGTGAGGGAAGGAAAAGAATTTTTTAAATGGATGATATCACACTTTCCAACTGTAAAGAACTTGTGAGTCTTCTGTTGGGCTCATTAAAAGGTGAAACACCAGCATTTAATTTGACAGAAGCATTTAGTGATATCGGTCTTCATGTCGCTTAGCCACAGCTGTCCTTAGATAGGTCGCTTGACTAGATACCAGTCTTTTGTGGACTTCCTTACCACCAGATGACCTAGTTGGGTGTAATGATACAGGTATCGATAAGGCTTAGTAACTTACTTTGTCCTTACATAGACACAGGTTTTTGCTTCAAACAAACATACACTCTTTTCCCAGGACACTAATCAGTCTACAAAAATACCTGCATACTGGCTTTCAGAGTGTCTTGTATTCCTAAATCACCTGGAAATTTTTGGGATGCCTTGCCATGGAGAGCAGTAGTCCACTATATTTAAGTCCATGTATATTTAAGTCCATGTACAATTGCATTAAGATATTTGTAAGCAAATGAAGTAGCTTCTCATCTGATGAGATCTGGATCTAGCTATTGAGAGTGCAGTGGCCATTGGGAACATTTGGGATTAGGCGTCATCCACTTTACACACAACAACTGTTAATCTTGTTAAATTTCAAGGTCAACTCCCTTCAAGGATGTAGCTAGAAGAGTTAGCTTGTTGCACTCCTGCAAACTGCAGAAACACAAATCTTACCCCAGTGACAATCTTAACAACTTGCGTTACTAAATAACGACTCATGATTAAAGGATGGTGAGATTTAGAGGTCTTTTCTTCTCTGGGGATTCAGGAAAAGTCACATAACCAAGCCAATGGTTGGTATTGTTGAAAATCCATTATTGCAGAAATGCTAATACAGAAAAGGAACCAATAAACACTTATAATAAATAAAGCAAATAAACAATAAATAAGCATGCATGTTGAGTCACAAAGACATCCATGTAACATAAATCAGCACTATGCCTCTTATAGATCTAATGTATAATTAATAAGCCTGTCTGGTTGGCTCTTGGAAGTACAGAATTATAAAAACTCAGGTTTTGATCATATTGGAGCTCACTGTGTGAAAAGTATTTCCAGTTTGTGTTTCTATCATCTTTCTTATTTAATGCATGCTGTATTTTCCCCACACTTTCTTTTCCTCACACTGTGTTATGTTTCACATTATAGAATGCACCCTTGCTACTTTTCAAGGTTACAGATTTCATTTGTTACTTGCTATCAAATTAATACAGATTGTGACCCCTCCCCAAGCAAATATTAATATCTGTAAAGGTTCACAGAACAGGGGAAAAAAAAAAAAAAAGAGGCAAAAAAAAGCAGGCTTGTATTCTAAAATAGACCCCTAGAAAAAAGATACAATAAACAAAATGGTTTTGTTACATTTAAGTAGAGCAAGGTAGCCAGCTGTGGCTCACAAGCCACAAGTAGCACTCCAGTCACGGTTCTCCAGATTTTAAAATTGACGAGACTATTTCAGTTGGAAGGGACCTATAACAACCATCTACTCCAACTGCCTGACCAATTCAGGGCTTACCATAAGCTGAAACATATTGTAAAGGGCATTGTCCATTTGCCTCTGAAATACTGACAAGCTTGGGGCATTGATGACCTCTCTAGGAAGCCTATTTCTGTGCTTGAGCACCCTCTTGGTAAAGAAATGCTTCCTAATGCCCAGTTTGAACCTCCCCTGGTGCAGCTTTCAGCCACTGATATGTGTCCTGTCACTGGATACCAGGGAGAAGAGACCTCCCTCTCCACTTCTCCTCAGGAAGCTGTAGAAAGCAATGGGGTCAACCCCTCAGCCTCCTTTTCTCCAAACTAGACAAGCCCAAAGTCCTTCTCATAGGACATGCCTTGTGGCCATCCCATTCCTCTGGATGCATTCAAGAACCTTCACAACTTTCTTAAACTGTGGGGGATTTATGGATGTCATTTTATTTTGCCTGTCATACCACATGAGGAAGAGGCATGGTGGATGACCTGAGACAGCAGCAATGTGGCTGAGGCCAGGAGGTATGTGGATGCTTTTCCACCTAACAAAACTTGGCATTGTATCTGCTCCAGCTGGCTCTCAACACACCAATTTCAGCTATCAGATGATGTGGCAAGTCCTGACTCCAAGGGTCTCTGGTGCTTATTGACACACGTTCATGCACTTGAGACTGCACAGGAGTCATGTCCTGTGGGGGTGAGGAGGTTCAAGTCTGGGTGAGATGTTTCTGAGGAAGACAGGTGTCTGGAGGGACTCTGAAACTGCATCACTGGGGTCTGACAAAAGGTGCGCTGAAACTCCTGGGATGTGGAAATGATTTGGAAAGTATGGACTTGGGGAGGTGGGATGCCAGGGAAAGGGGAGCATGGGGAGGCCAGACCATGGGGAAGGGGAGGTCATGGCATGGGGGAAGGAATGCAAATAGAAGTGTCAGAATGCAAGAGCCTGCCTCTGCATTTCATTGAACTCTTGGGGTCAGCAGGTTTGGCCACCCCAGAGCTGGAGTCACACGTATAATCCAATTAGTCAAGATAATATTGTTTTGATTAACTCTGTGTCCTACTGTTTCATAATAAGTGAAGGGCCTGCCTACTGTGTTGTGCTCAGCAGCACAAGCACACAAGCCTGAAGCACTCTCAAGAACTGAGTATCTAATGCAATAAAACCAATCAGCTAACAAGGATGATAATTCTTTTCCAGACATCACTATGTTTCTATTTAACTTCAGAAAAACTCCTTCAAGAAGTAGGTGTTTAGACCCTTGCTCATTATCTTGCTTTCTAAGTCATTATTCAATTGTTGAAATTCCTATAACCTGCATATTGCCAGTGTCTGCAGCACCACTCATACATGGATGAGAAGTTTTTATCTGGATTGAGAGGAGCAGAGACAGTGTGCTTATTACACAAGCACTGTAACCATTATCAAGTGAAGTCTCAGTGAGGAGGCAAATTTTACAGGACTAGGAATGAGGACGTTTCAGTGAAAGTGATGAGCAGATAATGGAAGTGAAGTTGCTTTCAGTGCCCAGTGTCATGTTGTCAAAGCAACTGAGAATGACTCAATGGTGTTAAGGTGGATTGTGACAGTATGCGTAAACGCAGGTTACCCAGTGGGACTCTTGCAGCACTTGCATCAGGATTGATCCAAAATGACAGCCAGGACAGAACAACAATTAGCAGTGTAGGAGCATAAACACCCATCATGTAAAATCCAACTTGTCTTCTTAAAGTGAAGATTACTTCTACACAAGTGTAATAACCTTTAAAGAAATAAATGCGTTAATGTTTAATGTGCTGTGCAGGTCAAACTCTTCTGATCCGTATCTTCCAGGTTAAGAGCAAAAGTTCAATGACTTGATTTTCTTTATAATGGCAAAGAGTTCAATTTGGAAAAAAACGTTCAAAACACTGTAAAACATCTGTATAACCACCAAGTGTAGTCAGGCATATACTACTCTCTGTGCTCTGTAAGGCACCCTCTGTCTTTTCACAGCGCATCAGTAACAGGCAGTTAAAGTAACCTTCATCTTGATGTTGGGTGCAAGATGCAGTCCAGATAAAATAAATGGGGTCTGGCAGTCATACTAGCTGAAGCTCATCTGAAAAGCCTACTTAGCATTAATCTGTGCAAAAGATGGAATTAAGAAATATTAGTGTAGAAAGTTCAGAATGGAAAGAGGTGATCTGAATGTGACTCTAAGCAGATACTCCCCCAGTACTGAAAGTTGGTATAGGAGACTTCTAAAATTGGTACAGTCTTTTAAAATTTAGAAAGACTCTAAAGACACTGTAAATTTTGAAAACAAGGAATACTGCCTCAAATCTTTTAAAATAAGGATTTAAAGCACACAAACATTTCCCAAGGTATCTGTTAAGATGAATTCAATAAAAAAAAAAAAAAGGTGCAGACAACAGAGGTTTTACTGGAGGTAACAGATGGATCAGGAAGCCTGATAACCAGAAAACAAATTCTGTTCATATTTTTATTCAATTAGCAGAACTGCCATTGCAAAAACAATGTCATAAACTATTCTATCACAAGAAAATGACATTCTTGTGTTTTATTACAGCAACTTCAAAATTCAGATAAGTCTATATCTGTAAATAAAGTTGGTGCTGATTTAGAAGATAGAATCTGTCAAAAATATATCTATTTCTCTTCTAAATTTTATCAACTAAGTGCCATAAAGTGATAAGTCATCTTAAAAGTGCTGTTTGGGCACACAATAGCCAAGAAAACAAAATTAAGGAAACATTTCCTTGTATAAAAGGCTATACCAAACGGTATTTTATAGTTCGTTCTATTCTATTCAATGATCTTTTATCTGATAACGTTTCCCTCTATAATTTCTTAATAGTTTCCAGATACTTTTAGGTTTTATTTTCAAATGAGGGATGATCTTCAAAATCATTATGTTTGCCTTAGACCAGAAATACATTCTGTATGGCTTTGAATAATCATTCATCAGGCAGAGAGCAGTATCTATTGCCCTCAAGGGCTTGCAAGGACCTATTTGCTTCTGTCCCACATATTGGTAAACAAAGAATAGGCAATTTGCAAACGTAAATATTCTACTTTTTGCCACAAAAAGTCACTCCAAATTTGTTGACCCTCTTTCTTCCTAGGTAAGTATGATAAAATGTCAGTTGACCTAAACAGTCAGTAAAGATTAAGTACTTTGAAATTGGCAGGAATCTCTTCCATAAGCCATAATTTTGAGTATTTGCCTCTTGATTACCTGACAAAATCCTTAGCAGAATTAATTTTAACTATGTGTGCAAAACCTGCTTTTTAAAATACCTTCAATGTAAGAATTTACAGTAAATGAAACAACTGCTAACTACTAAAAAAAAATCTTAAAATACTTCAGAGTACTAAAATATTCCATTCACATTAATGAAGTACTAATTCCAGTCTTGATTATGAGATTAACAAGGATGTTCTTCATTTTTAAACAAAAAAGGATTTGCAATAAAAGAATTAGGAAAACATTTTCAAATTTCATGTTCCTCCTTTAATGTTCAAATCACATACATACACACAAAATGTGGCCATTTTACTGAGTACAGTGTGATTTCAACTTGTGGTCACAAGGTGCTTAAATTTGAGAGAACACTACTGATTTTCTTTCCTGTTTAATAGTAAAACGTAGAATTATTTTCTTTAAGGCTTCTAAAATGCCTAAAATATCTTCAGATTTTTTAGATGTTTAATTTTAGATTTAGGGCAAAACTCAAAATCATCACAATTAACTTCAGTAACAAGAAGCAATTCTGAGTAAGTGTTTTGGTTTACCCCTCAAATACAGGGAAAAAGTAAGTTTTCTAATTTTCCTGTTTGTATTAATTTTATTTGGGAATTGAAAGATCCATTCCTTTAATTTTTCACTACTTTGTAGCCTATTTCTTTCAGTGAATTCATTGTTTAATTAAGAATAAAATATTTCTTACTGATAAACAAGCTTCTGCAATATCCTAACCTCGATTTGAATGCAGTCATTGCCAGTTGTTGGTTGTGTTTTCACAAATGCAAAACCTTCCTAATGAGAGATAATTTCTTATTATTTACAAATGGTATATCACCTGACATTCTGAACTACGGAGTTAGGCTAAGAACTAACTCATTTTGCGGGCAAAAAACAAGCCTCATTTCAATTTTCATTATTCTTTTCAAGCTAAATCCCTTAACTCTGAGATCTGCTAAGGTTACTTGAGATCTCTTCAGACTTGGGAACTAGCTTAGGAACAACTGCAAGTAACAGACCCTCAACTTCAGCTGGATAGTAAACAAGAAACTTGGACAGGATCCTCAGAAGATGCAGCACCACAGCCATCTTCGTTGAGTTTTAATGGAAGATTTATTCATATGATGCAAAAGCACTGACTAAAATATACCCTGCTGGTTTCTGTTGTTGTAGAAATTCTTGCAGTTGCCACAATATGTGAGTAGTTTGGATATAATTATAGGCAGGAATCAATCAAAGTAGAAAAGAAAAAAAATACTTTTGAGATATTTTTTATTTCAAAATGAATGAGATCATTTTTATGTCATTAAAAGCCAGAGTACAGAAATCATTGAATAAATTTGTGCCCACACTCAGAAAATAATCATAGGATTAAATTAATACAGGGCTGAGGATTGTAAGCAGCTTTCTATAATGACAGACTTTCCACAACACTGAAGAGAAGAACCTGCAGGGTGAAGCATTTGAAGTTATACTTTATCACTATGTACTTCTGTAATAAAAGTTGAACTAGAAAACTGAAATTATCTTACTTTGCTTCAACTGGCATAATTCAGTGTGAATAGCCTTTCAGAAAAGTTAGACACTTACAGGCATAAATATGTATTGGGACTATAGAAACACCTTGGTGACAGTAAGAACACAAGACATGTAAGCAAAACCAAGACAAACATTTAATCTCATCTTCAACCTAGATGGTTCCATATTTTAATTAGTTTGCAGTAATCACATATGACAGTTACTATTATATGAACTACTTGTTAGTTAATCTATTTTATCACATGAAATGTAAGACATGAACTGGAATATTAACAATTAACTATAAACAGTAATTGAAGAAAGCTTCAAGTTTTTTACCAAGGAAATAATTTTTATTACCTACCTGTGCCTTTATAGTACTTGGTACAGTTACCATATTCAATATCTTCCTTTTTAATATCAAACTGAGGCAGAGCAATTTTCTCTAGCTGTACAGGATCTCCAGACTGCCAGATAAACCGTAAGTCATCAGTTGTGTAACCAACTACAAGAAGCAAATAAAAGTAACAGTCATTTAAAGAACTCTCTCAGAGTAAACTCTGCAAGGAAATCTAGCATAAAAGCATAATATTTCTTTCACTCTTTTACTTTCTATTTCCTATAGAAAAATTAAATACAAAAATGAAATAATCATCTACATTTTTTTAAAATACAGGCCTAAATTAGGACTCAGTGGGTGAAACATTATATTATCTGCAATATTACACTGATTAAGAGGCGTTTGTTACAGTGCTTACTGTTTAAACAAAGAAAGCAAAGCTCTATTCTCCGCAGCTTTGAAGCCTCCCTATTCATTCAAACTCTACTTCAGCAAAGCATGAAAAATATACTGAACTTTAACAGCACTCACAAGTCCTAGTAACTTCAAAAGACTTTAACAACTCAATTACTGTGATGAATCTTTTTTTGTGTGTAAAACAACCTTTCTGCTTAATTGTTGAGATTAAAGGCCCTGGTTCATGAAAGCACTGCCATTCAGGAAATACTTGACCAGGAATTTAAGTAGATGTGGCTTCATGGTCTCCTGAGTATGGACAGACTTCAGCATGCATCTGAGTGTCTAAATCATGATATATACAACACCACCAAGTTAAAGGCAGTGAAAGTTAGGCTCACAATATTCAAGCATAAAGCAATATTGATTAAATAGGGATAAAATAATAATGATTTTACAGGCCTTTTTTCTGCTACCTTCTGTTTATTAAGGATTAAATTAATTCAAATAGAGATACTGTATGTTAAATGGAAACAAATATGGGGAAACATGAAGAAGATGGAGTTGGAAGGCATTCCAGTCTCTGACAAAAAGCTTAAAGAACAATTCTTTTCCTGGAAGCATTAGACAGTTGGGGGGGGGGGGGGGGGGTGTGTGTTAATCTTTGAAAAACAGCTGTGATGAAAAAAGGTGAAATGCTCATAAGCTTCTCTAAGATTCAGAAAAAAATAATAAAAATCACAATTTGTCAAAGCTCCATGAAGGAAAATAATGAAAAAAAATATAATTCGTTGTTTTAATGCTTCATTCATAAAATCAGTCTCACCCCCTTACAACACACATCAAATCACAAGTCTGCCAAGATCCTTTATGATATCAATTACTGGACAGTGAAAATTTTGTCTATATGGAATGTGTAGAACTGGGGATCATAACTGTAGATAAGAGAGAAGCCTAGCAAAAGCTGGTGGTCTTTTTTGTTTTGAAAATCTAGCAATTAGAAACAAAATATTGATTTGAAAATAAGTAAAATTAAACTGCCAATGGCTAACAGGGAAAGCACTGCTGGAACTGGAGGGTTCTTATTTTTGACAAAATTCTCACTTTTGACAACTGCATTAAAAAGTAGAAGAAAATTTAGCGCACATTGTGTTTCTAAAGGAAGAAATTCCTCCTGAATTTGAATATATCAGTTTAGCATGGAGACAGTTGTTAAACTGTCATTGTTAAATTAACAATTAAAAGCTGTTTAAATAAAGTTATTGAGATTTTTTTTGAGTAATTCTTCCATTAGTATTACTGCCTAAATCCAGTTTAACCCCAAACATATTTGTGTTTACTGTAAGAGTTTACTTCAGCAAACACATATATATATTAGTGATGGGCTAAACTGCTATGGACATACTACGATTCTAAAGGTAAATGCTGACAATCAAAAACTAAATTGTAAAGCTCTGATATCATTATTATTATTTTATTATTACCCTTGTTCCTACTGGGATGCCCTGCTCAGCTTTGCTTAAACTTCCTCTTTCTTCACATTTGTCTTCCCTAACCTCCTTTTCCCCACCAGAATTGGTGGATTAACAACTCGACAAAGTTTTTGTATTATAGCAGGAATGGGCTGGAGCAAGCCACCTTCCTTCTCTCTGCTTCACATTTGTCTTTACTTAGGAAATCAGAATTGCCATGAAAGTGGGATTATCAGGGTTCAGTGTTGGGAAAAGGCTCTACTTGTGTAGGTACCCTTCTACTTGGGTGAAGGAAAGCAGATGGTTTTCAGGAACATTCTGGCTGCAACTTCCAGCATGGCATGAAGCCCTTCACAGACAAGACCTGGGTGCCCCATTGCAAGATCAAATCACCTAGAGACCAGACTGGTAAAGGAGAGACACCTGACTACATCTACAACACATTTTCAAACCACTTTCAAAAGATTTCATGCTAAATGTTCTGAATGCATTCGCATCATATACTTTTCCTTCAGCACCATATCAAAAGAGTTTCAAACAATGCAATGCATTCTCAGTGCAAGGGGATAAATTGGTCCCTAACAACCTACAGAGCAGCACAGGTTGTGGAAGTTAAAACTACTTGGGGAAACCATGGATTCTTTTTCCCAAATGATGTGTGTTTCCATTTTACTAACTTTATTGTAGAAGTTTCTGAAAAACTCATCAGTTGTCATTATGTTTGATAGCAAAAGCTAAAAACAGAGTGCATGGTGCCATAACCATAAAAAACATTTTTGATAGGGAAATCTATGTTGGTAGGAACCAGTGAAGATTATTTTCAAGACTATTTTCATTTAAAATGTTGACACGAACAATACAGAATTGATCAATTTTTGTTTGATTCTCACACATTTTTAGAAGGCAACTGGTTTTATGAATAGATTGATTTACTTACAGCTTTCCAATTGCATCTTGCAGCGCTGTGTATCCATAGGAAACAAGGTCAAGTCCAAAGGGCATGATAGAGTAATAGACAATCTGAAAATACAGAAACAGAATTTAAAAAAAGTGTGAGCTGCCATGAAAACAGTAGACAGCAGTAAGAAAACAAAATTCAGGTATTTGATTTTCAGCCTCTAAAATAGCAGAAAAAAATAAAATTATGATAAGTAACAGTTTAAAATTGAGCTATCTCTATTAGTCTGAGAGTAAAATTTTATACAGAGTTTTAAATATATAGTAGTTCACAAATCAGAGACCTACTAATATGTGATGAAAATACATACAGGTCATAAGAATAACCAAACCAAAGGTCCATACAAAAGAGAGTCCTGTCTCCAGCAGTGGCCAGTGGCAGACTCTTGCAGAAGAATATGAGACTACAGCAATCAGGAATAATTTTGTGCTAGATGTCCAGCAGCCTCCCAGAAGTTACACCTCACAGACTTCCTAAACCGGAAGTGATGCTTCTGTATTTAAAGGACCTTGAAAGATTTTATTCCTGTCCAATAAGATGCTTCGCTTCCAGTTGCTTTTTGCTATCCATGTACACTTTAATCATGCACCACTTCCTGCATCAAGGAGTGCCATGGCTAAGCTGCACACACTCTATCCTGACTAAGTAACCACCACTTTCTTTGGCTGATGTAGAAATTCAAGTGATGTGCAAATAATATTATTTTGCTGAAGGCTTTACTTCAGATAGCCTACATACATTTCAAATTTCTAGTACCTGCTATGCTATCAAATGACATGCTTTAAAACATCTTCATCTGATTTCTTTACACACAATTTATTGTGGTATTGTTTACAAACTGTCATATAAATTGAAATATTAGTCATAAACTGTATCGTATTACTAAGTCTAACGCAGCATATATATCTGATATCAATTCACTTAAAAGAGGAGTAGAAATAGGTCAATAAAATACCTCATGCTGACTAGGACATCTCCATCCCGAAATATAAAAAGAAGGATATTTTCTTGTGTGACATCATGGAAGTTAGCATTCTTTTCATTTGCAAAGAATAAGTCTGGCTTCCAGAGACACTTAAACATAGTTGGATCCACTGTCAGTGTATCTGAACCTCTCCAATCATTGGGAAGTTTGAGTCTGGGATCATTCCACTTCTGTCTTAGAAAGATGTTGACTCTATAATCCTGACGGGAAGAATAAATAAATATTAGACTAACCGAAGTCTACCCAAAAACCTATGGAGAAAGAAAACCATTCTATTGGACTCTGAAGAGAAAAACAATTTATGCCCTGATATTTTCTACACAAAGATAATAATCGCCATTCAAACAACATTAATAAGTGCTAAGTTTAATAGGTTTTACTACAGATAGGTAGATTATGTATGTCTCACTCATGTTTTGAATATCATAATTTTCTTTTTTTAAAAGGACCAAATTGTCCCCCTGAATTATTTTTGCATCCCTTCGATAGTAGCCCCCTTTTACCCAGGCATAGAGAAAAACATGCAGCAGGGCAAAGGGAGGCCATAGCTTTACTACATGAAATTGGTGCAGGCAGCAGGCATGATACCACTTCAATAAGGATATCCTGTGAGTGTAAATTCCATCTTATTCTCCATTTGGTTAAGTGGCACACTGGTAGCAAAATATCACACTATAAAAGCAGAAAATAGACTAGGTAGATAGATAACAGGTTTTACAATACACACCCAGAATATGGCTTCAGACTTTGTAACAGTGATTTGGGACTATTTTAGTAACTGAGGAAAACGGATACCAGCTTGCAACACAAGTACTGAGGCATCATGTATGAAAGTAGTAAAAGAATGGGCCTTAAACAGAGACAAAATCAAGGCTTCACATAGAGAAAACTTCCTTCTGGATTCTGCCGAACTCTTGCTCAAGGATGGACAGTAGCAGAGCCATGCTCAATGAGAACCTGATTTTGCCTTTGGGAATTGAAGTAGCATGTGTCTCAGGGCAAAATGATACCCGCACGTGTTCTATCCTTAGTGAAAGCTCTGTGCATCCAAAGGAAAAATCTGACCCAGTATGTCAGTTACAATTTTTCAGTCTTACCTCTAAATCTTTTTGCTTTTTACATTTAAATTTAAGCCAGTGCCTCTTTTTAATGTATATGTAAACAAGGAAGATTGCATACAGAAAAGGAATAAAGGTATTGCTGAGGTATTATTTTTAGGTATTCATTGTTGCAGGTATTTATTGTTGAAATAAAATAAGGAAAGTCCTACAAATAAACCAAAATTCTATGTGTAAGATAACTTCTATCTATCTGCAGTCTTCCTAGTTGTCTTCTATGGTGTGTTCTGTTTTTTTCCTGTCGTTAGGTACAAAGCATCCAGAGAAAGGGCTGTGTCCTTTACAGAAGTGAAAACACTGCTTCTGCTTTACATTTGTAGCAAAATGTTAGAAATCTGTGGATGAAGGTTCCCAACATATTTTTTGTTTGTCAATGGATTCTGCATATCAAGATAATTTTATAAAGTTGTTTATTTTACATGTTAATGACCTCTTACACATTTTTCTACTGATACAATGTGAGTTCTCATCTGTTGCACTTACTACAATGTACACATTTACAGTCCAACACAAGTGCCATGTTGAGACAGGCATGCTAACTTCAACAGGAAGGCGTTCACTTGTCTAAGACCTCATGCAGAACAAATTACCCTGTTGATTTACCCTGTTTCTCAGAATACAGTGCCCACTTTCTCATGTCCAGTCCACCAGTCAGATCAGCCCAGGTATTACTTTATTACACTATACCGCTTAATATTTTTCCTACTGCATTGTAAGGAAAAGCAAAGCATCAAAAACAAGTAGAAAGAACTGAAGCAATATTTATTAATATGCATGGTTCTTAGAGACATGTTACTTGTTGGCAGTCTGGTTTTGCAAAAATATATGTAGTATGACTCTTATTTATACAAAGTCCTATATTATCTTGTCAAAGTAAAGATGAAGCATAAAACAGTAGTTAATATGAAGTGACTTTGTACTGGAAGCCTCTCATAGCAAAGCTTCATAACAGGAGGGAATTCAGGTAATTATCTCAGAAAGTGTATTTTCAATTATATGTATATCGTTGAAAATTTTCTTTACTTGCTTCTTGCTGAAGTTCCCATTCCAAATGCACTTCTTGTCTCAGCTAAAACAATTACTTTAAACCATATGAGATAAATAGTGAATCTTGTGCATGCTCACAAGCATTACATTATTCATCACACCAAAATTAATATCCCCATAAATAGTGCATTACCCTAATTTTAAGAAAATAAGATGCCTTCTCAAAGCCATAGGCAAATGATAAGCAGTGTCCAACACTTGCTTTCAGCTTACCCATTCAGAAGAAGATGTTTACATCACTGAAAAGCAGAATGCACTGGCAAAATAAGAACTGGAAGTAAGATCAGGTGGATGCTATTTTATTTTCCTCCATTCTCTATTACAAATGAACTTAAAATATACCAAAAAATGGGATGTTGCAATATTTTAAGAACTTGATCTTGTTCCAATTTAAGTCAATAGAAGAAAAATCCCCTTAACGTGAAATAGGTAGGTTCAGACCTACCTAAATGACTAGAAGCTTGTCGTGGTTTAAACTCAGCTACGCAGCCCGTTCGCTCACTCCACCCCCCCACCCCCTCCCTTCCTCCCTCAGCTTCTGGAGGGATGAGGAGGAGAATCGAAAGAATGTAACTCCCACGGGTTGAGATAAGAACAGCCCAGTAACTAAGGTATAACACAAACCACTACTGCTACCACCAATAATAATAATGATAAGGGAAATGACGAGGGAAGAGCATATAACTGCTCACCACCCGCCGACCAATACCCAGCCTGACCTGAGAAGTGATCTAGCCCTTCCAGGTAACTGCGCCCAGTTTATATACTGGACATGATGTGCTGTGGTATGGAATACCTCTTTGGCTAGTTTGGGTCAGGTGTCCTGTCTCTGCTTCCTCCTTGCATTGCTTCCCCTCCTCCCTGGCAGAGCATGAGACTCACAAAGTCCTTGGTCAGAGTAAACATTACTGAGCAACAACTAAAAACATCGGTGTTATCAGTGCTGTTCCCAGGCCAAAAGTCAAAACCACAGCACTGCACCAGCTACTAAGAAGGAGAAAATGACTGCTGCTGCTGAGCCCAGTACAAGGCTTCTAACAGAGGGCACATGGAAAGGAAGGCCACCAGATACCTGAGACAACACAGAAAATGTAGAAGGAAGCAGAGATGTCAGGATACTAAACGGTGGCTAGCCAAAGATGTGCAGAAGGGCTTCTTCTTGAAAGAACATGAACTAGTACAGCATCTGGCAGCAGTATACACTAATAACTGGAACAAATCTATTTTAAAAGATTTCTGCAACCAGTTCTCTCAAATTTGGGCAATGAATTTTAAGATTCAGTATGTACACTACAATCAGGGTCAAGAGGGGCAGAAGAAGTGATCTGCACGAAGCATATAGTCTTCTTCCTATGCATTTTACAAACATTCTTTGAATATTGCAGAATAACCAGAATTTTATAATAAAGGAGGGTCAAATAGCAATCAAAATGCCTGAAACAAGGGGAGGGAATGAAGGAGGCATTCATCAGCATTTTAGAGCTAGGAGATAAAAAATTAGAGCTGGCAGATAAAAAGAATCAGAGAAGTATTCTACAGGGCTTTGTTTTCCCATTAAACTCTAACAGAAGGCAAGTTGTTTGCAGGGAGGTTGAAAGATGAGGCATTCTAGGAAGTGTTTCAAATTCAACCTACTAAACAGTGGACGTGTAGCCAGAACAACTCCTCAGGCCAGAAATTCAACATAGCAAATAGATCTCCCTCTACAGACTGGAGCACACAGGAGATCATGAAAGGTTTTTTCTACATGAACTGCACTCATTCAAAGAGAGGAAGCATAATAGTACTGTCTTTAAATAAAGTAGAAAATGGCATTTTTAAGATTAAAATAAGGAAACCAGATTTTCTTTTATACACATAAGTATTAAAAAGACCCTTCTGCAGGGTTTTAAAGTAAAGGAGAAGGAGGAAGTGGTGTTTTGCCATTTGAGTCAGTGACAAAAGGTTACACTGAAATTACAAACTTGAATATAGATTCTGTAGACAGAGGGTCAGATCATCAACACAGCTAAAATACTGTAGCCCTGTGAATATTTATCCCAGAAAGGATTTATCCCCAGGAATCCTATACTAGTCATGCAGACTATAGCAGTTTGTAAATGTGACATAATCACCATATTATTCCACAAATCTGCAGTCTAAAAAAACATCTGCAAAATCAGAATTAGAGGATCCTAGACAAGCAGTCTAATGAGCTAGAAGGAAACAAGTTAGTCAAGATAAAGGGAGCTTACTAGAAGGTAGTAGCTCTGGTGTAAGCTCTTCATTTTAGCTGTATAAATCCTTATTTTCTCCATAGTTAACTCGTTTTTGTGTAGTTTTTCCAGCTAACTTGTTTGATAGGTGGGTGAAAACATCTCTGTTCTCTCAAGTATTTGATGACACAATATGAACGTTACCTTTTCTAGATACAGAGCAAATATGTGCCCTTCAGTTTCTTCACAAGGTTTTGATTAACAGAATACAGGCTTCTAGGCATAGGATCCACACTACAGGTCCTGTCTTGCTTCAAACTAATATTATTTCAAACATGTCAATGCTTTTCTATAAAGAAATTCCTTTCTCTCCTAAAAACTAAGTAGGTCCTACTTCAGTGGGAGGTAATCTCTACTCATAGCTAAGAATGTAATCAGCATGGGGCCAGAAGCACAATAAGCAAAAAAAAAAATTGAAAATAAGTTTTTGGGATTCCTGAAATATGGGAGGAACCATCAGAACCAGCCACCGTGATTCAAAGCAAGGAACACTGTGGGAGCCTGCTAACTTGTTAGAAGTTACAGACATCAAGCCCAGAGAAGGGTTTAAGAGTGGGGTAAAGGACATCTTGTTGTAGATATCTCCCTCTGCATCTCTTTTAACATCCTTCTGAACAACAGGAGGTCAGAATGCTAAGTTGTTTGCATTCGTTTGTTGGGCCTTCTACCACCATCTCACTTCCAATCACCTGGAACCGATGGATATTTTTCCCCACCATTCCATCACCAAAAGAAGGAATCATCCCTTTAGCATGGCTCAACCTGGATGCTTTATCCCCACATAGAGTTTTCTGAAATTGTATGAATTCACCTACTCCAGCCAGAAGTGGCTACAGAGCTAAGAATCGTCATGATGCTTCATCAGTGGAAATACTTGGAAATACATGATTTCACAGATTTTGGTATCAGTAATGACAGAACTCCAAGTGGTTTAGTAGCTTCTGGTCTTTAGAGACTTTAGAGACTGTCAAGAAATCAATGTTCTTCATAATTCACACCAGGGCTGGAGACAGCCCCTCTCTTCTCCAACACTAAGGAACCTTTTTCAGTATTCTGTTACTGCCTGCAAATGTCTCTCCTTTTTGAGTGCAAAAGGCCCTGCTGGTCCTTCACAGACTTGATGCCTCAGCTCCAGGAAACACTTTTCCTGTGATTCTGGAGGTGCAACATTTTTATAGTCTAAGGGACTTGATTCTACTGTCTGGTGCATTAGCCAGACATTAGACATACAATCTGGTGGCAAGTACCAGACTAGCCTGAAGGCAGCAGTGGTTCCTGGATATTTGCAGGACCCAATGCCCACTGAAGCAGGCGGAATTTCCGAAGTAATAAAATGAAGAACAGATAGACTGTTTCTTTCGTCAGTGCTTCCTGTGATACACTGAGGCAGCCAAGAAGTAATCCAAACTTCACATGAACATGCTTAGCTATCATGGTGATCAGCTGGATGTAGAAATCTAAATAAAAGCATAAATTAAAGTAAGGATGCTGTCTGAAGTTCTGAAATACGGAGGAGAGCATGACTTCTCTTACAAAACATCCCAGTAAACTTGTAAGTGACCATATCAGGAATTCACAGACAAGCATGCATACATTACTGTAGCGAGTATACCTAATTTTGAGGCGGGGAAGCATACCCCTTACATTCATGTTTTGTTACTATTTGGATCTGGGTGAATTGTAAAAAAGCCTCTTTAAAAGTCACTTTTTAAAGCATGCAATAAATTTCAGAAACTTGAAAGGGCCATCTGGCCTAATATACCTGCCATCTTAGACAATTATCTCACTCCTACTTTCCTGCTCTTCCTCCCTGCCCCTCTTTAAACTTTTGTCCCCTTTTAGTTTTCAGAAATAAATCTAAGGGCATCTTCAGCATACTTACATTCTTTGTTTTAATATCACTTCTCACTAATGGCATTAGTTGACTTACTATCATTTGCAATCACATCTAAATCTTTACTCAGCTGAAGAAACAGAAATTTCTGGCCAAGCAGTTCAAAAGCAGTTTCAACCATTATGTATGTTTAATGGTGAGCAGCTCCACAATCCTACTGAAATGTCATAGCGTATCATAAGCTGGTTCTGAATTTTAAGTGGGTATTTACTTCCAGCGGCAACAAACAGTGTTTTATTATTTATTAACTGTATTATGGTTTATTTCTTCTGTGCCATTATGAGTACGAATGCTGCCTTACTCGCAGCATTTAAAAAAGCAGCTTGATTTTAAGAACTGCCTCAATGCTTTGGTTGCAGCAGATCACCGAAGTTATTTCTAAATGGGATGCTGAGGGAGCACCTCAGAATTCCCACTCTGAGTGCATGCTCTGGCTGTGGCTTCACCCATGCTGGCAAGACATGGTGTACTCCCTTCTTTTTTGCACAAAAGAACAGCCCTGATCAGGTCAGAACATCTTCAACAATCAAATGCAACTTTTTGGGTAGTATTTTTTTGGCGTTTTTTGGAAATATTGCAAAAAAGATCTTCAAGTCCCAAAACACTGGGAAGTGTTTTGCTGAAATGACTTCTTATTTTGAAATAGGTTTTATTTCCTAAATAAACAAAAACAATCAAAACTATACTGAGGATTATTTAGAGCTGCTCTTGACATTCTGAAATTTTCTGGTGGAATTGGAAACACATTTTTAGAATCTTAACTCCTCAGTTTCTCTCTTTCACACAGTAAATAAATGGAAGTAAGAGTATCATCATTGATGGTCTACTCCTGTACTCCTTGTCCTTCTATTTCTCCATGATTTACTTCTATCCTCAGAACTACATAAAACAGAGAACCTGTATGCTTCAGCCTTATGCATGTACACTCTTTTTCTCTCATACACAGTCTCATTACTTTCTTTAGTAATACACCAAGCAACCTATATATTAACTGTCTGCAAGATTACCTAATTCATACTACCAAATGTGTTCTTCCCTGAACTTAATAACTTATGGAAATAAATGCATTCCTTGCATCTTAGAAACCTTTCATGTCTTTCATGTACATCAGATCCTAAAAGCTATAACAATCTGTGGACAAATATAGAGTGAAATAGATTAATAGGTTTATGGCATAAAGCACAGTCAGTCACTAACCCCATTAACCCAGTCCTCAGGGTCTACAATCATAACAATCATTTCTACTTTACAATTCATAATCCTCAGTCTGAAATTTAATTTAATGAGAAAATCTCCATGTGTGCTATAATAACTTAATTTGTCTTACCATGGTTGTCTCTTGAATTGACCCAAAGCTGTTTATGAAGATGTTGACTGCAACATCGACTGGAATTCCTTAAAAAAAAATAAAGAAAAATAGAGAAATATTTCTGGTGAACTGCACAGTCCAGTAAAGGTACGTTATCTTTCATTTAAAGCTCCTTTATACTGATATCACTATGTGAAATGTCTTTTTTTTATAGGGTCATACAACTTTATCTTTTAAAGTTAGTATATACACAGTTTTCAAAAGCTGTGGTATAATCTGTTTCCATTGAAAGCCAAGAGAAATCACAGAAACTCTTTTCAACCTAGTGATAAGAAAACAGAAAAAAACACACTTAGTCCAGAGTGCTAAGCTTAAAGCATATCACAGATCATAAATCTGAGTAATTTTCGAATTCCATGATTTTCTGTTACTACAGAATGCACAATCCACTATTATTTTTGCACACACAGTAGTGGATAGAGGCAATTCCCATTTCTAGCAGCAGACACTTTTAACTGTCAAGATCTATCATCCCAAATTACCTGTTTATGATTTATGATGAGACATTTACCTATATGGTAAGAGGTTACTTCTTTGTGCAAGTGAAGTACATAACCATTAAGTATGAATACAGAGAAAGAAAAGTTGTTTTGTTCAGCCTTCGCAGCTATCTAGCCTTGGCGCAAGAGAGCTGGAAAGTTGCTCCATTTTACAATGGTTACCAATTAGCCAAGAAAAAATTCTAGAAGCCAGCAGCTGTGAAGATACTAAAATGGCCTGGATTTTTTCCTCTTTTCCACAGCCAGGATTCCTGTAGTTGAAGAGGGATGGTGTGACAGCTGCTACATCTGCCCTCCGTCACCCTGGGGGAACTGACTGGCAGTCATTTAATCTGGTGTTAACAAAGAGTTATCATGAAGCAAGGAGAAGTGCCCTGATGGTTGTGAGACCTAATTATGGCCCACTATTTTTATTTAGCACCTATATATTGAGTGTCAGTATGTGCACTAGATGCATGTATCTGATCTCATTTACACTGTTACAAATACTTAATTCAGTGGGTTTCTTCCTAATTTCAGCAACAAAAGAGATATAAGAATATATGAAGAATATTTTGACAGGGTAAGCAAATACAATACAAAGTAATATGTACCTCATCTAATAGTTTGCTTGCCTGCATGAAATATTTTGGTGTACATTTAATACATAAATTCAAACTCGCTCTCTTGGTTCACCAGAAGATCACTAAGATAAAATTTCACTTTTTTCAGTTAAACCAGGTGTTGTTTTTTTTTTCTTTTAAATCAGACTAGTTAAGTGTGATGATTTTGATTATGCAATAAACATAATACTTTGTTTATTGCCTGATGTGTGTAACAGAGCACCCACCACTTCACTGGTAGCCAAGAGTGTATTATTATCTCTTCCAGATTTGAATAGGAAGTGCCCACCAAGAAAATCAGTCGTGTGAGGAACATTTTAACATGAGCAAACCACTTGTCAGAAAATGTTCTTTTCCTTCCACTTCCCTGGAGTTAACGTTGAATGTCCTTCCTTTTCCTTCTGTCTTGATTCTTACAGACTGCCAGCAGGGTTATCAAAAATATAAGGAAATCTGCAGCATGCTTTGCAATTACAAGCTGATCATGCTGAAGAACAGGTAGAGTAAAGGCTGGATGTTTATTCTTTGTGACAAGGCTCTGTGCTGAAAACATAAATGGTTCTACAGAGAATAAGAAATAAAGACACTTGCTGGGAAGTGAGTCTAATACATTTAGAAAAGTTAGTTAAATAGAACATCTGAAAATGGTCTCTTCAGAAGCCCAGTAAAAATTATGGATTACCAAATGTCCCATACTATTGATATGCATGTTAAAATATCTCTTAATGCACACACAATTCAATGGAAGTTCTAAAGCAAAAGGACTGATTTATGTAAACTTCAGTGTCTGTAATGTAATAAAATGGCCTATGTCTTTTTCCAGCTGTAGGAGTTATTAGAGGCTTTTCAGGGAAGATGTATTCCAACCTTTTCTGCAAATGTAAGGAAATTAAATTTTCCTACACAGAAGATTCCTACAAGATCTGACTACCACAGAGATGTTTTAAAGGCAAAGAATGTGTTTAAATTCATTACCTACTTGAAACCCCAAAGTGTGTAACCTGTATTATAATATATCTTTAAAGGATTTAGTAACCATATAGTTTCCAAATAGTGATACTGCTGATCCCCATTTTTATAAACCCATCTTAAATAACACCAATAGTGAATTTTGATCATATTTTTACAGTTATAAAATACTGAAAATTTGAAATACTACAAAAGTCTAACTAAAATGTAGGGATAAAAAGACATTTAAAAAACTCATTCTATGGAACCTAATTCTAATTTTAAAAAGTCTTTTATAAAATAATAGTAATAGTATTAGTAATAATAATCACATGCTATTATGATCACGAAATCCTAACTTATTACCTTTCAGCTCATAAGGGTAAATATCTTCTGCAGTTTCACACTACCTAGGGGAATTTCCATTAAAAAGAAAAAAAACCCAAACAAACAAAATCTACCAAACAAACTGAAATTTAGGTTGTGAATATTAGCACTGTATAAATTTTCTATGTGTGAAAAGAGCAAAAGTTAAATTCCAAAGATTAAAGTCTAAAATATCTGACTAACCTTTGAAATTAGGCCTTATCCTGGGATCATAACTGAGCAATAGCCTATTCAAGATATTGCTGGTAGAATTAGCAGGTACTCTTGCAAGGTCTTCAGCTGATTGCTGGCTGTAACAAAAAGTGCATTAGTTACTATTAAGACAGAAACAACTGTGTGCTTAAACTTAAGTAATTTTAAAGTCATGCCATAAATGCCATTTCATGAGCAAAATATGTTCAGTATTTTCAGGTTCCACACTGTGCAGTCTTCTTTTGCCTGTGATGTTTCCATATTTTTCCAGAAACTGGAAAAAAAGTGAAAGCTTTCCTATATACTCTTAACTGTAAACGTGGAAGTAAATAAAGCAGAATTCACTAATTGTTCCCTTTCTTTCTAATGTAAGTATCCAGAGGAACATGATTTCTTCATCAGTAGAAAGCATCCACCTGAACTATTTTTAGTGACTGTCAGATTAGGGACATAAGCAAACTGACAGCCACTTTGCGGGCGCCAAGCCACACAGAGGCTATTGGCAGTCTCCTGCTCTCCCACGCCAGCACCAGCTATTCCACTGAGAGCTGGAGCCATTTCAGAATCTCATTGTCAAGTGCTAATGAAAGCTTTGTTACAGAAAAGAAGGCCTTGGACTCCTCTGGTTTGCAGGGGGAATTTAAACATCTCTATTTACCTTGCTGTTATGGTGCTGGGTGTTAAATTAAACCCATCACTGAAATTGAAAAGAACCTTTGACAGGTAAATGTAGCTACAAGAGTAAAACAAAATTGAGTGTAATAAAAAGCAATAAGGGTGCATCAGTCCCCACCCCATGTATTTAAGCACCTAGCAGGTGGATAATATCATGTAAATGAACTTGTATGCTGTCTGTAAAACCTCCTCAGTGATGTTTTCCAATTTTGAATCCTGTCTTGTAATCATTTTCCCATCCATTTTATGATTACTCTGCTGACTTTCTGTCATTATAATGTAGTAACCAAAACGCCACGTAAGACAAACACCCCACAGAGACTTGTCATATGCATTGACACCATCACCTCTAGCAAACAAATGCATGAATATATTTTTAAATATGATCCTGTTTATTTCCTAAATGTTTTCCATAATCAGTATCAGCTGCTGTTGCCTCCTTCACCGTGCTTAATTTCTTTTGTTTTCATTGCTCTTTCCCCTATCAATGTCTGCTTGACAGACCTACAAGTTATTCTTTATAACGTCTTGCTTCACTGCTAGTTTTCTTCTCATCCTTCAGTTACCTTCATGTCCTCTTGGATTTCTGCATTACCTAAACATTCATTGAAGGCTTTCGGAGTTTAAAATGAAAGTTGTATGAATGTATCAGATCTCCTGATTTTAAGATGTCCAATTTATATTCTATGGGATAAAGCTCTAGAAGGCAGGAAGGGAATGCTGATTGATGTTCAAGGATCACCCGCTCAAAGCTCGGGAGTGTTGTGTCATAACAAGAAGGAGATGGAGCAAGAAGTCCAGGAGGCTTCCACAGATGGATAAGGAGTTGCTGAGGAAACTCAGAAGGATAAAAGAAGCTTATAGAAGGTGGAAGCGAGGACAGGCAGCCTGGGAAGAATACAGGGACATTTGTCCATGAAGCTAGGGATCAAGTCTGGAAAGCTAAGACCCAGACAGGATTGAGTCTGGCCAGGGATGTCAAAGATAACAGGAAGGGCTTCTCTAGTCATGTTACAAACATGGATTATACAAAGTTCATGAAATAGTGATGATGGGAATCTGAACCACAAGGATAACATGGACACATAAATTAAATACAGATGCTTGTAAAATGCAATGAGGAAAAGAGGAAAAAAATCTGAGAAATTAAATGACTGAACATCAACATCAAAGAGAAAGCCAAACACAGCTGACAGGTTTATTTGTCTCCTCAAGTAAGAGGAATAAAGCGGTAGTTTGTGAGATCTGAGTCGCACTGCAGAAGTATGTTAACACAAATATCTGTTCAGGCTGTTTGTTCAAAGGTCACCCATGAATTAGACAAAGGAGACTTACTGCACTGGGAAGACAGTGATGGGAAGAACATGTGGCAGCACTGCTTTCTGGTAAAGAACTTCACAATCATATCTCCTGCAAGTTGTTGGGTAGTGTTTTGAATTTATACAAGTATAATGTGCACATATTTATCCTCATTTATATAAGAACAAAGTGAATTACAATAACATTGTTAGGAGTTGGGAGAAGAAGAGAGAGTCAGTAAATGCTATTTTCTAAAGGTGACTTTGAATGAAGCAAATGGAATAGTTACTGGAAAAAAAAGCTCTGCTGAGTATCAGTTATATTTTTACTTTTACAGCATGCTGTCATTGAACTACCACCATTGAATAGCACTCATGCGACTAAAACATCGTCACAAGGACTGGATTTCCTTCAGAGAACATTGCTGATCAAAATGCCAAAATCAATAAATCATATGTGTTTCGGTGAGTTAAGAGGTTATGCCACTTTCAGAGTGACAGATGAGCAGAATGACTTAAAAAAACAACGAATGGGATTGGTTAGGTGCTTGGGGAAACAGGCTAGGATTATTTATGCCACTAAGACATTTACCCAAAGCCACCACTACACTGCTTAATTGACCATTCTGGAATGAATTAACAATAGGCAAAAGTGTAGACTACAGAAGAGAAAAATAATTTGAGCCAAGACCTCCCTTCCTAAGAAAAGAAGTACTTCAATTTGCTGAAGGCTGTCTGATTCCAGTATAACAACACTCACACCAACTGAGAAGTTACCAATTTTTCTTACTTAACCTACAATTTTCACATTTGTGAAAAGCTGACAACTAGCCTAAGATTTCCCTTAGGTTCCCACCAGATGCAGCATGTGTTGTAATTTTAATACATTTATTTCAACTTGTGTTAAACGTATGTGGAGCTGCTGGAAAGTACTAAGAAATGGAGATGCAGTAGCAGTCCTCACAGTAATTGATGAGTTCTAAGAAAGATATGGTGAATGCCAGAGGGAATGGTAACAGAATTCTCACAGGGAATTTAAAAGCAAGTAATTAACAATTATGTTAATTGCCTTTTTTCTGGGAAAAAAAAACAAAACAGAAACCAAACAGTATTCTCAAAAAAGCGTTCAAAGTGTTCTCACTTCTACAGTGTTCTCAAAAGCCAGAAAGAAAACAAAGTACAGTTAGTCTTTTGGCATAACATCTCTGTGCGATATGACTGGCCTCTCCCCAGTCTTTGGGAGGTTACTTCTGATATCACTGGTCAATAAAAGAATGACTTCAAATTCTGTATTTCATAGGATATGCAGTAAGGTGCCCATTTCCTCTTCTACTGCAGCTCTACACATTTTACCACTGACTTTGACATGATTAACATTTTCAGTTGATGACTATGGATAATTATTTTTCTAATTCACTAATCAAAATCCAGAAGTTCAGATAAGCAGATATGCAAGGCAAAAGGAAGCATATATTACACTTGGTTTGAAATTTACACAGCTATGTTACATTTGTGTTAAGCAAATGTTTCAGAAGACATTATATCTCTGCAGGTTATCATGACATTTAGTCTCCTGGAGTTCACTGAAGTTACGAGTTGCAGTGCTACAGGAGGATGATGGCAATAAAGACTATATACAATATTCTACACAAACGGGAAGGAGAACCTTTGCTGTTCTATTAATTCACCTAGTGCTCTGATCCCTAGTCTTAGGATCACATTATGCTAAAGAATCTCTAATTTTAAAAAAGAACATGAGTGTATTTTTTACTTATGGCATGACAATCAGGAAAAAAACAGTCATGTCACAGGTATGTATTCACACACTGTAGTCCAGACAGTCAGGTAGCATGCTTGTTCTATTGCTTATGCTTGCTTAGAAAGCGTAGCTTGGATAATCTTAGCATTAAGCTTTGACTTTGCATTGTTCTAGATTATTGTGTGACAGATAAAACTATATATTCCTACTCACAGTTAGTTATCTCCAGAAAAATCTTCAGCTATATAATGCTGAAAACAACAGATTTTAGTACACTTTATATAATCTATGTGATGGAAACTGACATTTTAGTCATATAATACAGCAGCTTATGTATGAGAATGGTAAAAATAAGCTTTGGAAAACACAGTATCTGTTATCTCAGCATATATTGTAAGTATAATCTCCCTGATGTAAACTATCAGTGTTCTTATTTGCAGGCATTTGATTTTTAGAGTGTAATAAGTCAAAGCATAAAAGCAGGTTAACACAAAATGACAAGATACTATATAATTCTCCTTAGTGATCTCTTTGATCTCTAGTATGCTTAATAACTGCATTTTCAAACCATACTGGGTGACACATCTATTACTGGGAAGAATAATTACAATGTTCCCAATGCAAAGTGGTATCACTAATTACATTAGAACTATGGAACTCTAAGTAACTATTTATGTGTCTTTAGAAGTGCAGTTGACGTCCAAACACCTAAAATTAGATATGTAACTTCAGTATCTAAATTTGGAAGTAATGCACTGTGGAAAACAAAAAGATTCCTTCATAGCAGAAATTGAGACAGAAACCCAGACTGGGCAACCCAAATTGTGAACCCTGAATTGCAGGGCTGAAATATCTCATCTTTCATCTCCTGCCATAGATAGACCAAAGAGCACAGTAGTCTCCTGATGTGGGCATGTATGGAACCTTCCTGAGGCTGGGTGGCGTGAATAGTTCAGTAGTATCACTATTTCAGTTCTTGTCTATCAGAAACCTGTAAGTCCAGCTTTGGTCTCACATTTAACATTGCCAGTGTTAGAAACCTTAGAAGTGTTTATATAGCAAACTGAAGTGCCTTGTTATACCCTAAGCTTTAGAAAAGCAAGCTGATACATCTGTCCACCACAGAGATGACAGCCCCTGAATCAGTAGAACCTGGTTAGTATGGTACCTCATCCACCCTGACTCGTACTGCTCAGAGCAAGCTTACAGCAGTGGTTCCACTTATTGAAATTAGCTTTGCCCCTGGCTTAGGCATCTCTGCATCCTACTGAAGTCACCACCTAAGTGACCCTTGTGCATAATGGGTGTCCTGTTGTGTCTCGCTATCACACACAGACACAAAACACAATCAACATCCAGATGTTTAAGCAGAACCATGAACATTTTAAAAATTATTTATTTATCCACATCAGTTCCTTGTCCCAGTCTTTTTTCCTAATGTAATGTAAGTACTGAGACAATATGTGGATCTCTGTAAAATCTAACAACCTGTATGGTGGTATAAGTGGAGATGCAAGTGGGAAGTGTAAGTGGAGATACATTTTATATAATTTGTCTTTCAAAGATTCATTTGGTGGAGTTGAGAGCAGAACTTAGACTTATGGTTTTCCTTGGGCTTAGGTTTAGGGAGTTTAATTAATCCTGCAGCTCTAACTTTTTTTTTTTAGTGTGGAGGTTGTAAGTGAAATACAAAGTCTGTAACCCTTCCCCAAGATTGCAGTGTGTCATCACTTCAGTGTTCAGAATGGAGTAAATGCTGTTCACTGAGACAGTGAATTACTGAACAAGAACCAGCCTACCACACTTAATTACTGTTTTACAAGAGAACTTCAGGTTTGCTTATATATTGTTATCTTTTTGCTCTCTAGCACATTCATCCACTCTGAAAACAAATTCCCAAACCCCCTCGAATCTGGCCCTATCTGTCTGGGATCATGGCTTTCCATGAGAGTTACATAATACAGAATAATTGAATCATTGACCAACTGCTGTTACCATGAGGCAAAAGACTTTTTATAAGAACCAGACATGAGCTCTGCAATGTACTTCAGAACCACTGCGAGATGAAACTGCCTCCACAACCGAATTCAAGGTTTTCTGTCAACTTCATTCCATCTTCTCCCACAAATGGTAGCAACCCTCTCATCACACTTACAAATTAAATGTCCACATACTATCAACAGTGCCTTCTACAACATGGGATGAAGACAGAGATGATTCCACTTTCCCACCATTTACGTTTTGGGGTTGATCACATATTACAGATAGAGAGGCCATGTATAACCAAATGCTTGATAAAAAAAAGAAGCCCTTGACTATGGGAAGGTGGAGAGGATTCTCTTTGAACTTCTACTTTAGTCTTTATGGGAAGAATGTGGCAGAAGCTGAAAGTTAACCAAGATAAATTTTAGGACAGACTTTCAAACAACTTCGTTTTTTCTCCAGTTCCACTGTCTTTCGCTGTTACTTTTTAAAAGAAGCTGTTTATTGAACGTTTGCATTTATGACCTTTCTATACCTCTGCCCCGGCAAATGGCACAAGCCATGTTTTCTGGAGGGCTTAGAGGGCCATTTCACAGTTTCTGAAGTAGCTGATACGCTTCATTGAATACAAGCCAAAATATGATTTGTACTCCAGCTTGATGGGTAAAAAAGTATATCTAGATATCATGCAGTATTTAGTTAATCATCTACATGGATATAAATCTCCATGTGGACAAACGCTCAAAGATGAGAACGGACAAGAAGGGACACTATTTTAAAAGCAGAGCCTTGGTATCCAGACAAAAGAATGATATTTAGTGATACAGGTTATCCTGCTTGGCATTGTCATAGTATTAGAGATACTCTGGGATCTTCAGAAATTAACACTGTGCAAGTGGACAGCTGAGTCATAGTAAAACTACAATTAATAGGGATAGTTGTGATTATGGGCACAGTCAACTGATTTTGTTAGCTGTTGTTCGAACCTCTTACATCTCTGTGTCTTCTAACCAAACTTCCCTTTACTTACAATTTAATTTGCCTAGAGATCTTGCAAGTATTTTTCGAGTAGAGACCTTCTGGGCTACTAAGGATTTTGGGGATAACATCATAAAACAACTGAAGTATTTACTATGATGTAACAAAAGGAAAAATGTTTACCAGCAGTGCTCTTAGAAACATGCACAGCTAAATGTCTAACATGTTTACCAGAAACAGGTATCATGAGGAATTATGAAAAGTTAATAAGAAGTAACAGTGGGTGGGTAGTCTATGATCAAGTGACTAAATCCATTTGTCTTATGGAAATCATCTGTATTCAGTATAGTGAATTTCAAAACAAGCTTTGTAAACAGAAGACTGCAATCCACAAAATTCTTTATTATTTTCCTGAAGAGGTAGACCTGTTTTCTTTATATGTATATTATATATATTTTCCATGGAGACAAGAGAAGTGTTACACTAAAGCTTCATATTTTATTACACTAACCATCTGTGGAAGACAGCTTCTCAGATTTACACTGCAGACCTCCCTATTATGGGATTTTAGGCCTAATATATCAATCTCTTTGTTAATCAACTAACATTCAGGACTCAGACGTAAGTACAATTATGTTTCATTTGGAAAGCCTGAGGTAAGAAGGAAAATTATCTGAATGTAAGATATTAAATCTTACATCTGTTCTGAGCAAGCATTAAATCAAAGTAAGAATCAAGTGCTTGAGCATCAACTTCATGAAACCCCTCAATAATAAGCTGAGAAAAACAGTTTCATAAATAAATGAAGCTATGATGGGAAATCAAGCCAAAATCACACAATGCACTGAGAAGTACAGTATTATGAATAATCACAACAGGTTTTGCTCTAAGATACCAAATAGAATTTCCCTAATTGAAGGAAGAAAATATCTATCTATGAGACAATAATGAACTTTTAATGGGGTTTCTAATCAGCTTGTTTTCAGCTTATTCTAATAGTAGCTAATTTCATGCCGGGGGGAACATTTGGTGAAAGGCTTGTATTCTGAAGTGCCATAAAAGGAAAAGTTCAAGTATGCTCGGTTTCCATACAAACAAATTTATTCTGAAGTCCCAAACCAGTCTTATAACCATTTCTTAACATCAGACTAAGGAACTCAGGCAGTAACATCAGATTCAGTAAAAATCTTTCCTGGGAAGTTACTTGCATACATTTGAATTTCATTATAAAGTTTGTAAAGAGTATATTTTTTCCTTATATAATTACAGGTGTGGGTTTTTTGTGCTCTTGAGGAGGTAAAATTTAGCTTAGTGTAAGTTTTAAGGAAATAGAAGGCAATAATTTGTTACAATTAAGCTTTAAATTTTATTGCACCAGTAACCAAAGCAAATTAAAGGCAGATTAAGATTTTAACTTCTAAATATGTGTTTTCATTAGGAAGTTGATCCATTCAATTTTATAAATAATGCAAAATCCTATTTATTGTCCTTTAGACATATACAATGCATTCTTCTAAAAGATTTCTTTCATGCTTTGCTAGTAAATTTTTCATTCAACCACTTCCTTTGAGACCATTTTTTGTCAACCCCCATGGTGTCACTTCATTCCCAGTCCATTGCATTTTGTTTTGGTTTGTTTCTGAGGAAAGAGTCCTTACTACTTTTTTCCACAGAAAAAAATACATATTAAGAGCAGGCAGACTACTGTATAATGCAGAGTGTCACCAAGTCAAGAAGTTTTGTGGAAGACTTAAAAATGTGCTGATGATTGAAAGTTTGCCATTGATAGCCTGAGTTAAGAGGGCACTATTTTCTCTGCAAGACAGAACTGATTTTCATTGCTCATTCACATGAGATGTCTTCTAGATGCCAGCCACAAAAATAGCAGTCCCACAGTCCTGCTATTACAAGTGGCTGTCTCTCAAACTGTGAACTTCAGCCAAGTAAGATACAGGCAACCTTTTCATTATTCAGAAAATCCAACAGGGCTTATTGCTAGGGCAATTAATTTCAGGTAGCAATCCTTCACAAGTGATACATCAGACAAATACTGGATTCCACTAATATTTTCACAGAAAGCTTTGACTGGTTGGTATGTAAAAGTATCACATCAGAAATTAGAGCATTTATTCAATGCTTTTCAAGTATATTGGTGACAAATGACATCGTGTTTAATGGTTGTAATGGCAACTGGTGTCCAAAAGCGTAAGGTACCTTAAGAGGTGCTTAAGAGAAAAATAAAAATTAAATCCACCCCTTTACCAATAAAAAAATGACATTAATTTTTTAAATTCTAATTAAGACCAAGTCAAGAACATGGTCTGCTGAAGCAGACCATGGAAGACCTGGACTCAGTTCCCAGCTGTGTAAATCACTTTCTGAGGACTTCTGTGCTGTCACCTGTCCTGGGAACTCTGACATTTCTCTCCTAGCTACAAATCCTCATGGTAGCTCAGATCAAAAGCTCATTCAGAACTCAAGTAGTCAAAAGGGACAGAATGGGTAGGGGTCATTGTCGTGATCACATTTGTATCTTAATGTACTTAAATCCAAAGATGGATCTCATTTTTAGGTTTGATATAAAAAAAAAAAGAAAATAAAATACTCACTGTTACTAGAAACTTTCTAAAAATTTGGGGTTACAAATAAATATCATTGTCAATATTTTAAAAGAGTGAGAACTTAAAAAAGTATCATTCAGGCATTGCTTCCAGTCTATTCATGTTAAATAGCCAGTCTCATCTTTCACTCTTCTTCTTTTATGGTCAAAGAAGAAATGTGCTTTAAATTTGTCTAAACAAATTTTATCATTTCAGCCATAGCTCTCTTCTACGCTTCTTGGCAACTTACTATATTCCATCAATCTTTTCCTTGGATATTTACACCATAACACTATAAAGATCAGCAAGGCTGGCCAAGAAAATGACAAAGAAGGCACTCACAAATTGAACTTTTGCATTGTCCTATAGATCACAACCTAAGACGTGGTATGCATTAGAAAGATGGAGTATTTTTAACACCAAGTAATCATGGGTCTCCAGAATACATTCTCGGTCCAGCTGGCCAACGACAGATTTTAATTTTTGCATTTTTACAGAGATGTTGTTCCATAACAGCATGCTTTATAGCAACAATCAATCCACCTCCATAAAAGTTACAGTGCTGTAAATCACTGATGGAAGATGCTGAAGTCCTTAGTTCTATTCAACATGAATTAAGCTCTGCAAGCCTTCTCTTACAGAACTAAGCTAACCAGAAACTGCATTACGACAGTTTTGCATCTTCCTTGCTTTTCCCAGTACACCTGCAACACAATGCCAGGCAGCACAGCACTATGGAACCACACTACTATGACCCCATAAATAGAAAGACACTGGGTTGGATACTCCCCAAAGAAAGTAACTGTTTACTATGGCTTTGATATTTCCTTTTGTTAAAGCAAAGGACCTGCTGCAGCAGAAACACACTCATTGGGAGAACTTAATCACAATGATGGTCAAACCCTCTTGCTCCCATCCCCACCCCAAGTCCCTTTCTTTCAGCAGAAAACATCACCTTCTACTTCAGTTGCCAAGTAATTACCACTGTTAAAAAAATGGCAGGATCACCATCATACAAAAGCATAATAGAAACAAGGAACATACGATGGACATAGGTATTGCTTCTTTTTCCCCTTTCCTTTCTTTGAAGACTTCTCTTTGGAACAGACTTCTTCAACCCATAAGGAGAACGAGATGAAAAAGAAAACTGCTACTAAGAGCTTCATCTTGAAGATTAAGCTTCAGAGAAACCTTCAGTCTGTGGCAAAAGAGAAGAGGTTTATGTTAGTAGTGTTAGATATTCCAGATGGGATCACATACCCCCAAAAGGAAGCAAACACACAAATGCTTTTGTTGTGTTTTGGTTTGGGTTTTTTTTTAGTTTGATCTTAGTCACCTGGAGAGACACAGTCTGTTGAGGTGCACATGAGATATGGAACCCACATTGGCAATTTTCTGACAGACAAGCTTCCCAAAGTTAAGAGACTGACAGTGAGGAACAGGTTTAAAATGCAAGTTTGCTCCACTTTGTTTAAGAAATAAACATGTTGTCCTTCAAAAGCTGTCTAACAATCCTCAGAAACTTGGAAACTGAATTCCTCACCAAAAATATCCTGTATAAACTGCATTAAAGATGGTTAGTGATCATCTAACAAGTCAGGGAACTGCAAAGCCTCTATGACCTTGCACAGACAAAATAGCAATCATTTCAGGGCTGGCTATGAGAAAGGGTTGCAAATTTCATTTTATGTACAGAATTTAAACACAATTTACTACTTTGCATGAAGTGTTCTCGCTGTTGAGCAACTCTGCAAGGGCCTTGCAAAGATAGTGTTAGTAACACAACCTCGATACTGTGCTTTATTGCATTGTATTCAGTTCAACATTTTAACTTCTCACTGGCACAAAGCACGTACCCCAAGGGCCGGGCACTGAGTTTGTGCTCGGCCAGAGACAGCCCCGCTGTTCCTGGTTGCAGACACACAATGCCCAGGCATTTCCCATTTGTTTCCCATCCCACAGGTAATTCCCAGGCATCTGCTTTGCCCAGCAGAGACACCCCAGACGCCTCAGCTGCATTTCCCACTTTTATTTTGCTTAATTTTGTTTAATTCTTTCCAAGGAGCTGCCTCTCCCTCCCTACCCCCACCTCCTGAGGGCACCTGGATGCTTCAGTGTCCCGGGGAGCCGCAGCCCCACACTCCCCGGCAGGTAACGATCGCGGACCTGCCCCCTCCGCCCGCTACGCCTCGCCGGGCTCTTCTCCTCCCCAGCCCGGCCCGAGGCCTCCCACTGACCCCGGCACCACGGCAGGGAGCGGCCTCCGTGCTGCGGACGCACCTTGGGAACAGCGGGCGGAGGACACGAGAGGGGCTCCCGCAGCGACTGGACGGGTCCGGCGCTCCCCTCAGAGCAGCAACCCCCTCGCCCCGCCGCAGCCCGTCACGGCCCCGCCGCCGCGGCACGGCCGGCGCTGGCCGAGGTGCTGACGGGGCCTCGGATGCGGCCGCCCGGTGGTAATGGGGCTGTCGGGCCGGCCCCTTACTCCTCCGCGGCCCCTTCCCCAGGGAAGACGGGCCCCGCACGCACCCGCAGACCCGCCACCGCCACGGCCCAGCGCTCACCGCCAGACGCTCAGCCGCGGCCTCCCCTTTCCGCCGCGATTACGGCCGATGGCGACCGGGGAACCGGCGGCGGGGCATGTCGCGGCCCCGGCGGAGCGAAAGCGTGGGTACTCCGCTGGCGGAGCGAACCCCTACCTCCGGCGGTGCCCTCCGCGGCCAGTGAGCATGTGCGGCAGCCGCGGAACTCTCCCAGTGAGCATGTCCCGGCAGCCCGCCCATAAACGGGTGCTGGGCGGGAGAGCGGCGGCGGGAGCGGCGGGGTGAGCGCAGGGGGTCCGGCTGGGTGCCGATGAGCACACACACACACACACACACACACACACACACACACACACACACACACACACACACACACACACACACACACACACACACACACACACACCCCAGCCCACCCCCCGGCCCTCCCGTCGCCAGAGGTACCTGATGATCTCCTTCCTTACATCAGTTATTCGGCCTAAATATTGGACAGACAACATCCTACAGCAGAGGAGTCCTATGTTAGCAAATGCCCACCCTGCCATTACAGTTCAAAGGCATCATCCCCACGTCTCACATTTTTGTTAGTGACCAAGTCACTGAAAACCATGACCTTTCCAAGTCTTCTTTATCTTCCAGACTTTATTTTGTGTCACTGTTAGTATACACTACCAGAACTTCAGTCTGCAGTGTGATGAAAGAGTAGCATCACCTGAAGACCCTTTATATTCTTCAGAACGGACACAGTGATTGTAATACCCCAATGTATGCTTCCTGTAACATCTTATAATCCTCATCACATTTCTTTGTGAAACTCTGTTTGGGATTTGGACCATAATATAATGGCAGATAAAAAGTGAGGAAAGCCACCTTTTTGGCAAATGAGAAGGAAGTGGGCACAGAACCTGGTGTGCATACCATGGCAGGTAGCAAGCAGTGTGTATATTCTGTAATACCCAAATGTTGAGTACCTTCATCTTCACCTTCTGAGCAATGTTCCTGTTTTAGCTGAATTACAGACATGCTCTGAAAATAATTCCACGCCCTTCAGAATTTGCTTCCCTATGGTATACATATACTGCCATATACCTGCATACGTGTGTACACATATCTGCATGCAGACACAAAAATCTATTGCCACGGGTCAGTTTAAGGCCACCGGTCTTTCACAACACAGTTTTCCAGCTCAAACACAGGAACTTGCAAATTAAACAAAGCGAAGCTGTTTCTTGAAACAGAAAGCAAAGCCCAGAGGCTTCCCATAACACTGTTTCCCTGAAGAAAAAAGGTAAGCTTGTTCTTTTAAAACCCGTATGAAGATCTCTCAGGAATAGAAAACAGGATGCTGTAGTTGTCCTAGAAGGACTGGCACAAACGTGTCTGAGAACACATAGCCACTGATTGCCATTTCCATTTTTCTGCAGTTTTGTTGTGATACTGGTGATAAGGGCATGAAAAATAGACAGCAACATGCTTAAGATATGTGGACAGACATGTCCCCTGTCTGTGTTAAGAAATCAACGCAGCAGAACAAGCACCTACAATGTGCCGTGGTAGCAACAGCAGAGGAACAAATGGCTGTCAGCACACCAGCAGCCTGAGCTACTGCAGCTGTCTTCATTCTGCTTCCTGCAGCCACCCATCCTGGCTGCTTGGTGCCTTCTCCTCCACACAAAGTACCTACTTCCCTCCTTTGTGCTGTCTGCAAAGCCACCTGCATTTTCAAGTGCTTCCTGACGCAGCTCTGGTTGTAAACACCTAAGGATAAATGTATATCTGTGGTAACTCAACAGGCCAGTGTATAAAATAGAAATGAATACCACACACCCCTCAGGTTCATATTAAATAAGAACATACACCTAATTTCTTTCTGTAATTAAAAAAGTGAGATATATATGGCAAAGACAAGAAAAGGGAGCTGCTTCGGTAAGATCTCTCTGTAGTATCTTTAGGTGTCTTTCACCTCACAAATACTGTCCAATATTGCAATAAATAGTTTGATAACACTTGATTTATTCTTTTTAAGTGCACTTAAATGGAATAGGTGTCAGCTCTCAAGCCGGTGCTTGCAGTAAAGGGGGTTTGGGAAAAGTCCTCTTCTGACTCTCACCATGTAAAAGCTGGCCAAGGTCACAGTCAGCTGCTTTCTTACCTGCAGCACCTTCTTGGCAGGCCAGCAGAGACAGAACAGCTGTGTTGCTCAAGCCATCCTGTCACTTTGCACTGCCAGAAAAAGCCAGAGTGCCACTATGCAGGACTTTGAAGGACAGCCCCCACACCATTCAGATGTGCTATTGTAGCACCAGCTGACCAAGCAGTGCTGTCCAAATGGGAAGGGGTGGGGCAGAAAGCCTCCTATAAAAGCTTTGTACCAGATGATCATAAGTTCTGGTTCTGCTGATTGGTTTTGGTTGTGTTTTGTATTTCTGAGATCCTATTGAATAGAAATAAGTAAATAAACCAGGTTTTTTACTAGCAAGTGAATGTGTAAGGGTAGACACAGCTTGCTCTCAGCCCAAGTTGTATTTCAGACAATAGGGGGGGTCATACGCTATCTTTCCTCGGCTTTCAACTGCTGCTGTGTTCACCATTGGCAATATCTAACCATGTTCATTTGTTTAATTCAGGAATAATTCCCAGGAATTCCTGATCTTAGATATTATCCTGATCACTAGAAAATAGTTAGTGAAGCATATGCAAAATATAACAAGACCTTTCCTAGTGATCAGCCCAGGGACATTAATCCTGTCTCTAGTTTACAGTAGCAGAACATGGAGATCTGGAGATCTAGCTCTGCTGTTCAGTCACCCAACAGATACTTTGCAGCTGTATATGATAGAATTTCTTTGGGTTTATTGCTCTTTTTAGTCTATTTTCTTAAGGAATTGCTTTTGTGTAATAACATTCTGTACGTGTGAATGTTTCAAACAGCGTGTTGAAAACTTGATTATTTTGAAATGACTGATACTACATGTTAAAAGAAAGCAGCAGAGAGCTCGCTCAGAGATACTGCATGTTTTGTAAAGAGAGCTGGCTGGGAGCACAGACTGAGCTAATGTTCCTGCAGAAGGAAGAACAGTGAGAGAGAAAGCAAGCCGACTGGCATGAGTGACTACTAGACAAGAGAAAGTCCACCTGTGAAAAAACAATTATAAATCCTTTAAATACAAATATATTTAATTCATAAAGCATCTGCTTTGCTAGGGGAGAAATTACGACCAAAACCCAGAACTTCTAATGTCAAATACCTGGCAAAATTTCATTAAAGCCTTTACCGAGCTTTTTTTCAGGAAAGTGAGAATGTAATTTTAAATTTCTGTAGACAGAAGACCCCATGCCTTAGCTTTCAGAGTAATTCAGTCCAAAAGCCAGGCAGCCACAAGACCCACATCAATTGGAAATCAGATTTCATTAATTTCAAAGCTTGCCAAACTAGTTCTTCTCATAAATTGAGTTGATTTAATTCACACAATTGGAAAACACAGTTTTAAATAGGAATTCATGATCTGCAACCTTTTTAATTATAGATGCTTTTTATTTTAATCACCTGTCACATCTTGATGGCTTTGGTGATCACCCAGAAGGAGTAGAGGTTTACAGGGCTCCTAAGAAAGACTGATTTCTGAAGGATGCTGAAAGCTCTTTGCTATTCTTTCCTTTCCTGCTATTGTAAAGAGGTATATATCCTCAGGTTGTTGTAGAATATAGGGACAAAATAGGTGTTTGGTATAAAATGTTTCTCCCTCTGGTACCGGTGACCAGAACTGTGGAAGGTACCTGATTTCCTTCCTTCTGAAAAGACTAGTAATTTTCATTCTATTTTGAAATACAGAAACTTGAAGTAGAAACCCAGCAGTGAACAAAATAACAAACAGGTGAATCATCACATAAAGAAAATTATAGTCTGTCCTTCTTAATGTTCCAGTTCTTTCATCTCTCTTTTCTTTACGGATACTGAATGTGACAGATGATCCTTACAGGGTTTATCTGAATGCTGGCAAATTCAGACTCTTCTGCCTTGGTGGAGGCTCTAAAAGAAGACTTTTGAGAGACCTGCAAGCACACTGGAGCATATAGCTTATTAAAATTACATGACAAAACAATTAGAAACATGTGCCCCTTTAAACATGGCATTGATGGTAAGTATAATAAGATGGGGCTGTATTAGGCTTTATGTATCTGATAGATAAGTAGCTTGTCAAAACAGTGATGGTATATATATATTGATCATAACGGGCATAATCATATTAATAATGCCTGTACTTCACAGGAAGAAGTCACATGTTCTATCACCGTCATGGATGGAAAACTGGGATTGTGCAAGATACCCCAAACATATGTTCATTGCAGGCTTATGCATTTTACTACTGCATTTCCTATGTAGCTATGCCTTTGCTGACGCATCCCTATGTTCAAAACACTGTCAAGATGTGTGTATGACTTCATGATTTTTTCCCCCTGCTCTCTGATTTCTAAAATTGAAGTACTGTAGCAGTGACCCCAAAACTGGGAAGAAGAACCAACAGAACAGAGTGCACGTCCTGTAATCCCTGAAAGGATTGACCAATATTGGAAGCAGAGGTATCCACATTAGAGTACAGATATCCACATCTTGTATGGAAGGACCAAAGAGGGAGGTGTATGTGAGTCATAGTTGATTCTATAGTTCTCTAATGTCATTGCCAAAGAGATTAAAATTTAATCTGAGGTCACTGATGACAGTTAAGATTTGCATTGCTGATATCAGTGGGTGAAAAACTCTGTAAGAGGGTTTAACCTAAAAAAAAACAGCCACCAAAGTGAATAAATTCATAGTTCCTGTTGTTATGCTAATAAATCTAGGACCTGTTATTAATATTGCTATGTGAAGTTCTGCATGTTCCTAAAAGATAGCTTAATCAGCCTGAGAAATGTGCTGTCAAAAAAGGTGTTTTCGGATCTGAAACACCTCTCCTTGTGTTGGAGTATTTTACTAGTGACATTGAAGTAACTTTAAACTCTTGTTGCACCATGTAACACCCACAGTCAGCATAGAGTCCTTGAAAAGAAGTTTCGAACACAATCATATACCTATACTGGTGTTAAAAGGCCTATTAAACCTCTATTTAAAGTTACCCAGGCTTGTTTTCTACCTGTAAAATAATCTTTTGGAAACTTCAGAAAGATTCTCACACCAGTTTTGGGGTGAAAAAAAAAAAATCATTAAAAAAAGGATGCCTCTCTGTATGCACATTTAACCCATGTGCTCCCATTTAGCCCCTATGTTTCAATAAAACTGTATGACTGTGTAATTAATTGGCTGAACACAGTTTAGTGCCAGCATAATTTCTTTTGTGGATTACATTGTCATTTAAGAATTGAGATACAAGTCAGCAGTGAAAAGGATTAGCCTGTCAGCTTCCAAGTTCTTAGAGGCAGTGTTTGTTCATGCATAAATGGTAGATGTAAATGACTTGTGAAGAGTTAATGCATGATTAGTAATTGTTATCAACATGCTACAGGCATGAACTGCATACCTCGTAAATAACTGTACCACAGCTATATATGTACAAATCAGTAAAAAATACAACTGTAACCTTGAAAAGAACCAGGAAGGCAGTTGTTATAGAAATGTCATTCAACAACACTTTCTATACGTTCTGCAACAGAAACACTTTCTAAAGGCACTTATTGCATGTAAAGTGCTACAGTGGATTAAGTACCTGTCTTTCTTACATAATGAAAGGAAGACACGGATGCCTTGTGCAAGTCAAGGCAATTCCAGCTAACAAGAGTTGTAAGTATGATTCAGGATTCCTCCTGGCTGACTGTGTTGGAAAGATACCTGGGTGTTCCCAAGGACAGAAGTTAAGGAGAGCCTGCAATGTCACATACAGATTTCCTTTTTGCCCGCCGTAGTGCACCCATTCTGCCTAAATCACACTGCTGATACACTTTACTATAATAGCTGCTCTTTACTTAAATTCTTCTTGATTTGCACTCAGTCTGGGCAGCTGTTAGCTACCTGCTAGACATATGGTGCCAAAGGCCTGCAGGGCAAATTTCTTACAACCCACAAGATGCTCAGTCACAGTCTTTGGAACACTTCCAGCACACTGTCATAGTGTTGTAAGGAATTGTGCCCATCCCTGGGTTCCAACTCCAAACAGAACTTGAACCCCAAAATTCTCCATGTGGCTACCTAAAGAAAACAGATCCTTTCTGCCTTTCAAATAGCTATTTCATCAGAATCGCAGTATAAAGGCTTAGTTTGGTTCTTAGTCTAAAAAATTATATTCTCCTCATTTGTGTTATAATAAGTCATAACTTTAGGATCTCTTTCTTCATCCAGATTTAGGAAGTCAGAAAAGCATTATAATAAATGAAGTTTTCAGGATAATGTCTGCTGACAACACCAGTGTGGAGGATCCATGCAGGTTAAAGGATCTACCTTAGAAGATGCTAAAAGGCACTGTTAAATTTGCCCTGAAATTAAAGTTCTGTTACTTTTCTTTCAGAAAACTCAAATAACTAGTGATGCCCAACTGCTCTTTCTTTGGGTAAGGAGTGAAACAAAGACTATATGCTGTAGAAGAACCGTTATCTATACAGCAGTGGAAGTCCTGGAGAATGAACACAATCAGCAAGAAGAACAGGTGCCTGAGGCACAAAGGCAGGTATGTGACACACTATTTAAGGAGACTTTTTTCAAGAACAGGGAATGTTTGAGAAAATTAGGGATTGGAACAATTACTGTCATATGAACCCTCTTGACTGAACATACTTCTGAGAGGTTTGAATACAATTAAGCATGCAAGAAAGGCTGTGTCCTCCTAGTTTGAAAAACATACTTCAGAGTAATCATAATTATATACTTGGTGCCTAGTTATTATACTATGTGGCTTCTCAGAAATCATAATAGCAATTAATAATTTCCAAAGTAGAAACTTCCAAAAATATGTTACCCAGAAATCCCTGTAGAAATCCCATTCTTCCTACAATGACAGCTTAATATGGAAACAAGTATTTTACACATTGTGCCTGAAATGTACAGTGTAAATTACATACTTTACATCAACATTAAGAATAAATCTAGCTCTGAAAGTTCAAGAAGTTGTGGTGAAAGCTCCTGTGCTGTTAATTCTTCCTTTTTGTTTTTTATGTCTAGCTATAAACAGAGATGCCAGAGGTTTTAGCATTTGTGGTCATTCTTTATTAAAGAATGTACTGACCTTTTACTGCATCCTTAGCATAATTTTCTCTCCTCTAAGACATCATCCTTCCTGTCTTGGACTAGGAGAGACTCATACATGCTAATGGATCTGACGTCAGTGCTGCTAGACAGAACTATTTTTTAGCTGAAAACAACCTGGCTGTTGAAAAAATATATTCTCCTTTTCAGGTCATATCAAATTATTGTTATACTTTTGCCTTTACGCCGGTTAACTATGCACAACTTAGGCCAGTCAGCAGAGCCATTGCCTTCAGTAGAACTATTGTCCTTAAGTTTGATTTGAAATGCTTTGTTTCACTGAGAATCTGTATTTTATGTTAGTGCTTATCTTGAATGTAGTAGTTAAAATCACAGATCCTGCAGTCATTCTGAATACAGAACTCAATGGAAATGTTCCATTTTGAACATCTAAAGGACTAGGACAGGGATTTGCCTGCCCAGACATATATATTGTGTCAAAGTACCATTCTGGGGTTCTGTATGCAATATAATTGCAGCACTGTTCACATGAAGAACACACAGTCATTAAATATTTGTTGAAGACTGTCAAATGACTGCATAAAAGCAGTCATGCTACTTCAGACCACTGGATCCCTTAGCACAGCATTCTCTCTGGGGCAGTGGCCAAAGGCAGATGCCTAGGGAAGAGCCTGAACAGAACCAGCAGATGTAATACTTTACCCAAATACCTTTCCAAACTTTAACTATTTTAAACTCAAGGGATTTCTTCATATCACTGTGAAAGTACATAGACCTTAGTTTACTACAACAAGGCACGTATCAAGGGCACTGCTGTACTGCCCTTCAAGATTAGAAAAAAAGAAGAATAAGGGGCAGCCTGGGTGCACAGAGGAACTGTCAGACTGCAGAGAAATAGTCTGAGAGTGGCCGTCTCGGCTGTCAAGTCTAGCATGATGGCTCAGCTCCAAGGACCAAATTCCTGTTGCTGTATGGCAGAAGAACTGGATAAATAAGAGCCATCAACCCTGGGTTCTTTATGTCATTGCTTTTCCTTGGCTAGCAGAATATGTGCAGAAGTATTTGCCCCATTGTGCACAAGAACACAATTCTTCCATTTTTTTCCTATTTTCCTTGTTTCAGAAAACCAAAAATCACTCAGGCTTACAAGCAGAAGTGATTTTCCAATCCTTATCCTAATCCTTCCCTGCTTCACCCGTGGTCTGCTCAATAACAGTTTGTGAAGAAAGGTCTTAGGATAGAACAGCTGTGTCTGGATCCAGGCATATATGTTTCCAGTGAAGATCTGTCTGAAGACAGACCAGACAGGGCCTATTCCTGGTTTCAAATCCAATGTCTAGGAGACTGTGACTGTGAAACTGCCCTGAGTACCTCTCAAACACCGGTCTCCAGAGGATACTTTCTTCTGTGATATGGTGTGATACTGTCCTGGATTCAGCAGTAGCAGTCATTTTTCTCCTTAGTAGGTGGTGCAGTGCTGTGGTTTTGACTTTCAGCCTGGGAACAGAACTAATAACACCGATGTTTTCAGTTGTTGCTCAGTAATGTTTACCCTGACTGAGGACCTTGTGAGTCTCATGCTCTGCCAGGGAGAAGGAGAAGCCAGGAGAAAGCAGAAACAGGACACCTGACCCAAACTAACCAAAGAGGTATTCCATACCACAGCACATCATGCCCAGTATATAAACTGGGGGCAGTTACCCGGAAGGGCTAGATCACTGCTCAGGTCGGGCTGGGTATCGGTCAGCGGGTGGTGAGCGGTTGTGTTCTTTCTCCTTGCTATTTCCCTTATCATTATTATTATTGGCGGTAGCAATAGTGGTTTTGTGTTATACCTTAGTTACTGGACTGTTCTTATCTCAACCCATGGGAGTTACACAACAGCTTGCTGTCCAGAACTGTTTCAAGGCTTTACATCCCTACATCTCAGGTATACAACCCCAGCTAGGCCCTGGTCTGTGTGACCCCAGGTTGTCTAGACCTTGTCTGCTACACAAATTATGCTTCCTTTAGCCTTTGCTTCAGTCGCTATGGTCTCACTTTATACCTCAATTCCTATTATGGAGATTCCCAGTCCAGCCTTTCAGCTGTAATCTAATCTTAATGACTACTGTCAGCCAGTCCAATCCCACTTTTCGATTCTTGCACAAGAGCCTGGACATTAATGCAGAGCATGTGGGAAATATCAGGGCTCTTTCACCCATTGCCAGCGTGGAGGACTCAGTTCCAAACTGCCTGGGTGGGCTCCTCAGTGAAGCCTCCATTGGAATTAAGGACCTCTAGATAAAACAGTTTTAGACAATTGGCATAAGGGAGATGAGTGACACCACTTAGGTTAGATGTTTAGGCTGGCAGACCTAACATATTTAGAGACCTTCCCAGCTGGATGGTTACTGAAGCTCACGGGGCATCAGGAATGCTGCCTAAGGGAGAGCAAACAAATTGTAGTGTTATGTTGAGCTAAGAGCTGATGATAAGGAGGTTAAATTAGCACTCATAAGGCTCAAACTAGACCACACTTCCTTGTTTGCTTATGCTGAGATAGATAACAAAGCCCAGTCTTACTAAAGTCAAATTATTTCACACGTACTTTATTCACTTATAGAGTAGGCTGGCTGCCCTGTCAAAGAATGGTTGACTTGGTGTGTTTTGACAAGCCCATATTGTATGCTTCTTAGCACCTCATCTTTTAGGTGTATACAATTTAATGAAACAAATACGTAATGCCCTTTCCCTTTCTGTAATTTCACGTTCTTCCATTCCTTTGTTTTTATGATAGTTTAATAGAATTGAACCGGCATGTATTTTTTTTTCCTTAGAACAAGCCACTGATTTTTCCTGATGGTTCAGTCCAAATATGAGCTGCATTTGAACTTTGACAAAACACCCAAACTCAGCCCACACCTTGGCCTGCTCTGACCATGTGGCAGTTGTGTGGAAGGAGACCCAGCTATCCAAGGAAGCTCCAGCTCTTTCAACCCAGGCATCTCCCATCCAGATCTGCTGGGAGACAGTGCTGCTGGCTGCTGACTTTTAGTAAGACATGATTCCTAGCTCTAAAAGTACAGCTTCTTTCCTCTGTCCCAGGGTAAAGCCACACAAAGCTAAGCACTTTGACCTTGCCTTTGGACAGAGTTGCAACACTTACATACCCCAGCAGTGAATTCAGCTCAGAAGTGAGGTCAGGTTTTGTCATGTCCTAAATGAACTTGAACCCTGGTTGGGATCTGATTTAGACAGTAAAGAAAAGAAAGGGAAAATAACACCAAAACCATACAAGAACAACAACAAAAACAAAAACAAATCAAATACAAATATTTTTATATGCAAAAGAAGAACATAAAAATAAAAGAATACAAGAAAAAAGGAAAAGAAAGAAAAAAAGGAAAAAAAAAATCATCTTTCCAGAAATATAAATGGAGTCTCTATAGTTGCCTTTTTCTCCCTTGACTTCTGTGGCTGTCCACATCAATGGGAAGAGGCTCAGGCCCCTTTCAAGCCTGTTTGTGGTTTTTAATTTTTCTGAGATGATCTAGCAATGAAGTTTTCAATGAAGTCAGCGTTTTCTCTACTAAAATCTCCCCAGCACTTCTGTAAGACTCACCTTGCTTTCACTGCCTCAGTGAGCATGAATTCTTCAAAAGCTATTAAACTCACTGTGACATAAGAACATTGTGTTTCTGGAGAAAAAAGTTAAAATCTTACCTTTCCTGTAATATATCTGTCCATAGACTCCTGTTTCTTTAAGGAACTGAGGCATTTCCTTAAATCTGATGAAGTATCAATCTCCATTCATGGACTAGGCTGAGATTTGGGCTTTCCTCTTTGGCTGGTGCAAACTGGAGACATTCTTTAGACATGTTCCTCTCTGGTGCCTGAAGAGGCAATCCCGTTTTAAGGGACACTAGGGTTACATTGACATTAATGATTGGTGCAGAGCAAACCAGAAGGAACAAGAGTTTGCTGTACTGTAGTTCTGTATGGTCCTAGGACTGTATATGGCCAAGTTTGTCTTTATCAAAAATTATATTTGTGTAAACACCTGACGGCAGGCATGCACCGTGCATGCACGAAGAGGTAATGCTGAAGTGAGGTGAGTTAGGGGCACTCCAATGAGTGCCTTCAGCCTTGGTTCCACCAGGAGGGAAACCATTTCCCAGCACAGCAGTCACACACTCTGGCACATCCTGCAAGACTCCAACTGTAAGTGCAAGGGAAATTCAACCCCTCTGGTACTGCAGATCACAAATGTGCAGCTATTCTTCCCTCAGAGCAAAACAGTCATTCTGAGTTAACTTCAAATTAGCCATTTAGTGACAGTAAAAGAGAATATCTGCTTTTTATTCATTTCTCCCCAGTCTATGGGATAGGAGTAATCTATTAGAAGTCTAACACAGCTAATGCTTTTCTCGTTGAAGTTAGTGCAGCCACAGTGACCAATATGTTGGAAATATAATCTGAGTCTTTGCGAATACTTTTCCTCTCAATGGATAACCAAGAGACACATCATACTCCTGCAGCAGTGCTGCTCAGTAAGAAAAACATGACTGTGCATAGGTATTAGCTTCTTTTTCAATTAATTTTCAACAAGTTTATTTCTTTTGAGTTCGTATTGAAGTTGTGAAAATATGTTCTTTTGGTCTGCAAATGATTACACCCTTTCCAGCTTACACAGAAACTGTCACTACGCTGACATGAAACCCTTTTTTCCTAATGGGCTCAATCCACTGTCAGTGAAATCAGCAAAGTGCATTTTTCATCAGTCTTAATGGGATCTGGACAAGGGCCTGTATTTCTAAAGCCAAACACTGGGCTGATTCTGTATTCAGTTATACCCATATAAACTGGAAATCAGCCAGCTGGCAACTTCTTTTTCTTTCATTCTTTTTTTGTGCTTTGCAGAATTAAAAAATAAAAAAATAAAAAAATCCCATTTTATGATGGTGGAAAGGATAGAAGAGCAGGATTACAAGGATGAAACTGCAATTCTGTCTTCAAGTGATGTTACACTTGATAGCTTGGCTCAGCTCAAAAGGACATATGTAAATTATCCTGAGTTCAGCATCTTGAATAATTTGCAGCAGCCTTAGGGTTGATATAACTTAAATCCAGCTGCCCACATACTAAAAGAGACTTTTCTATTGCTGTCTTAGCTAAGTGTAGCAACACTCAAACTATGCCTCTTACATGGCACCTAAGTATGAGGCAGAGTGAATGTGAAGTAAAGCTAACACATCTGTTCTATTCACCCCTTACCCTCGGGATTTTCCCTTCATTTATTTGCTTTGGCAAAGTAAAGAGATTTTTGCACAGTCCCTGGCATCTCCATGTATCTAAAGATATTATAACGCAATCCCTGAATTAGACAAACAGGTGGATTATGGCAATGGCTTACACAGCAGACAGCTCTTAAAGCAAGAATGACAATCTGTTTAATTTTCAAATAATGGCACTATTCTACACAATTCTTCACACATAAAAATGACAGAAAAACCTCTGTGGTTGAGAACATGGTGAGCATAGCCAATGAGCTCTCTCCAGCTACCTCAAAAAATCAGGGAAAAGATAGTCCAGTGCCTGGTAAAATTTCCTCTGTCTTCAATTCTCTGCCAAAATTGCTTCACATCTTTAGGAAATGTTTAGTTCTCATATTTTTTATTTAAAAAGCTTGATAATAAGTATCCCCACTTTATAAACTTTATGAGATTAAATCATTAGCAACAGACTGATGAAGTACAGTTTCATTCCCTCTCCTTCATCCTCTGAGGTCATCTTTGAAAAATGATGATTGCCATAAAAAAATACAACATCTCACAGGGAAAATAATGGCATTATGTATTGTTAAGTCTCTCCCATATACGAAGATATAGAGATTGGTTTTGACTGTCTCTTGCACAACTGTTTATACAATGAGGAATGATAAAAGAGTTTAAAGAAATGACCACTTACATGAAAAAGGATAAGGCAGAAATCACATGTAAAATGGAAACTGGCATGGTAGGTGAGCAGAGAAGAGCAGGCCTCCAAGGCAGGCAGACAATGATTAATCCTGTAATCTTTTCACTTAGTAAAGAGACAGAAGGAAATACCTTCTTCCATCCTTAAAACATATCTCCGCTGACAGATTCTCCCTGTATTGTTCTGCATTTATTTGTTAAAGTGTTCTCAAAGTGCAATGTGATAAGGGCCTGTTTTCAAGCAGGGATAAGTGAAATAAGATAAAAATAAGCCCCTAACTCTTCCCTCACTGCTCTGTTCCCTGCTGCTGAGCTAACAGACAACTCCTATTGCTTTCTATGGGAGTTGTAAGCATAGTAAAGCAACCAGAAACAGTATGCACAGAGGAGATGACTTTTTCTTCACCACATTTCACAGCCCAACCAATCCCTCTGTTTGGACAACAAGAATGGATTTTATTAAAGAAAGCCAGGCCCGCTCAAGACACCATTCACGTAACTCTACCGACAATGCCTGCCCCTGCCATAGGGCCAGTGTGCAGCCCCTGTCCTCTGGATGGGCTCAGTTCAAACCTTCCAGGCTCCAGCAAATCCAGTTATGACATTTCTGATACAACCCCAGCCACCTTTTAGCAATTTCCAAAGTGGGACTGCGCAAGAGGTGCTGATGAAATCCTTGCTAGAGGTCAGAGCATGTTTGACAAGGCTCCTGGAAGTATTTCTTTTAGTTGTGTTTCAAAGGATTTCAATGATGAAATAAGTTACAGAAAAAACGGTTTGAAAAATCAGTTGTGGGATCCCCTCCTCTGGGTATGAATCACTACTTAATTAAACCCTAAGGAATAAACAATGCATACCTTTCCCAGGAAGAGAATGAGAAAAAGTTTTGACAGAAGCACAGTTTATAAATACTTTTCAGAATACCTTCCTACAGGACTGCAGGCTGAGAAAGACATTTTCAGGCAGTTGTCATGATGGTGATAAGATATGTCATTGACCTTCAACATGGGAGTTTACCCATTCAAGTTACCAAATTTTCTGACTTCTGTCTTGAATGGAATTCAAGAGAAACCAGACCCCAATTAGAGATAAGTCCTACCCAGGCAGAAAGCATTATTGTTCAGGCTGTCATCCCGGCTGATGGATTTTCTCACTTACAAGAGATGTGTTTCATCAGCTAGTTAATTTTTCCAGTGATAATTCACTTTTTAATGGTGTTATAGTTTCTTTTGAGTCCCTAACTGGTTTTCCTTAATTTCTAACCTATTTCTTCTCCTTAAAATTAAAACCATTTTGCTTGCTGCTAGGACCGAGTTTCATTGCACAGATTTAATGTACAGTACATATTAGACATTACATGTTGTATCAGTATATATCCCACCTCTTTCTTATTTGGGATATTACACTTATCCTTTCCTCCTATTTAGACAAATCAATCCTCCTTACCTCTTCTTGTTTTTCACAGAAAAAAAAGAAAGTGATGAATGATACAAGGTCCCACCAGTGACAGAACTTTTCCATATGGAAATACTATCTCGTTCCAGTGCTTTCTAAGCTACAAGGTAACATTTTCAAAGGCACACAGAGGATTTTCTGTGTTTATAAGCTAAAAGAGTTTTTGAAAGATTACAGTGATGGACATATTCCTTATGAAGCCTCATTTTCCACTTAACATGACTTGATTTTCTTTATTCAAAAGCTTACAAATTCTGAAGAAAAGCTTCTACTGATATGGGAATTTAAAGTATCTTTTTGTCTGTACCTTCCTGATTATCTTTAATTGAGATCACATCCACAAATAATAAAATAATTGTTCAGTCCTTAAATTCTATTTAAATTCTTTTTAAACAAAAAAAACAAGGTTCACTTTTATCACACGTGCATTTTAGAGATTCTCATTGGCACGAATCTTTGAATTTAAATTATTTGAAAGTACCAGATAAATTATAATCTCAGATTTCTGTTGTATTGGAGGCTGACTGACTTTGTAACCTTGATAAATAGCAGTGTGTGCCGAACAGCCCAACCTGGTATTAAATACTGGTCTTGGACTTGGTGCCAAGCAAAATCTTTAATCCAAGTTTAAATGTTGTGAGGAACTTCAGGGAAATTTTGCCCGGGAGTTCTTTATGAGCAAGTCCCAAAGGAACATCATGAAAGGAAAAGGATGTTAAAAAAAATGAAAGGCCTTTGCCAAAATCCCATCACTAGTGACTAAAATTGAGTATATTGCTGATATCCATGTACATGAGTACTCTGCACTTCCCACTTCCCCACTTTTAGTATTGAACTCCTGCATCATTGTGCTTTCACAGCTAATTATTATTTACTTTCTGGTCCCAAAAGAAGCAATGACTTTAAAAATGAAAATAAATCTCTCAGCCATGTTTTGCCCCTACACAAGAAACACCAGCCACATGAAGCTTCATGAAAGGTTACTATAAAAGCTAAAAACAAACAAGGATTACTCAAAAATGCAATTGCTCAATATACCCAGAACTGCCAGCAGTGGTTTCCTCTTTAGGCTATTGACTTCATAACCTTACCCAACCCTTCAGAAATTTCCTGGTCAACAAGACTTTTCGGAAGCTTTGTGAAGAAAAAGAACCCCAACAAAACATTGCTTTTAATACATTTCCTTAAGACTGAATCACTTCACAAGAACTCAGACTAAATAACTGTAAAAGTTACTAAAAGTACCAGTTTATCCTTGTAGAGCAATAAAAGTAAACAAGCAGACAAGAAAGCTTATTGGAAACACCCTTTTTAAAATACCGACTTGAAGGAATATTCAGACATCTACTGAATATCTTTTTTTTTCTGTATTGATAGAAAAAGTATTGCAGTGCTTTTTCTTTTTTCATTTTTTATTTCAAGTAAGAGTTTCAGAGATACCAGTATAAAGCAGATACAAGATTTCCAGCTGAAAGGGTTAATTCTTCATGAAAGTTTGGGTCATGGTTATTCCTTCTCTAATTAAGTATTATATTTACAATTGTGAATATTTAAACTTGTAAATATGATTCTCTATGTAAAAGCATAAAGTGCATTTTTAGAGTATTCAAATCAGAGAGGGAAAGTACTTTGTGAGAATACATTGGCTCTGCATTTACTGCTGTTAGCATATTCCTGCCCTCAGTGATGGTGGGATTACTTGCATAAACTAGTTCACACACACATATCAATATTAGCATGACTGGACTATGTGTCTGTAACAAACAGAGTCCCATCTCACTCCTAGTTATAGTTAGTGATTAATATTTCAAGGAGAGACAGAAATTAACAAAGCAGTGTCTAGAGGATTGTTAAGGATTAGATGAGAAAGTTGGGCTCCCATCTGATGAGTAAGTATGCTGCTGGATGTTTGTTTACATAGAAACTTGGACTGCTGCAATCTATTTTAGAATTTTAAGGCACATAATACGAATCATCTCCATAATTCTATATGGAAGAAGACACAGGAGTGTTCTGTTTCAAATGTTTAACCTCCTTTTACAAGTTTTCCCATTCTTCAGTGAAAACCAGCACCTCACACTGAAGTAACTCACAGGTTCTGCTTTCCAGATTTCAAAACCATAGACTCAACTGAAATTTGAATTATTTTTTTAAAATCTCATGCCTTTTGCCATTAGAAATGCTTGCAACCCAAAATGTCTATGAGAGCATTATTTTCTTAAGCAGAGGCTTACAGACCTTCAGTCATGGAAGAGGCCTCCAACATGCTGCTTAGGCACATAATAGAAAATGCACCATCATACGGTACTTAAAGTCTAATGGAGACTAAGCTTCTTTTTTGATCTTTTTCTGTTTTAGTAGGCTTTTGGAGGGATTGCAAAAGAGCCAATAACTCCCTTGCATACCTTATGAAGAACTGAGAGAGCACATGATGCAGAACTTCCTTCTCCAGAGAGTTACCTTTGAGGGTGCTGATGGAAGGCAACATCAAGCCAGGCTTTGGCTTCCTCCTCAAAGTCAGATACAAGCACATAGCACAAACAAGTGCCTTTTTTTTTTTTTTTTTTGCTTGAGAGCAAAATTAGGATGTTTCTAATGAAAGAAAATAGTAATTAACATAAACATAACGTAAGATCCAACCAGCAGCTTTCAAACAGAACTAAAGTTAAATCTGTGCATTTATGTTAAAAATGCATGTCCTATTCTGACTCATGCTGGGTTTAACAGTTACAAATTGTTAGGCGTGTTTAGAAGACTTCAAAGTAGATCACTTTAAGTAAGTCAAGTCCAGGACTCACTTTTTCTAGGATTTTCATTTTAACAAATACTTGACATTGTGGTTTGAGAACACAAAGCAATTTCTTCCTGGTATTTCAAATGACAGACATAGCTAATCTCTCTTTCTGACTTCTCATTCCTCTCTTGACAGCGGGGATGGATGCAGAGCCATCAACCCCCAGAATGCTGATTGAGCTACAATAGGTGCTGCTCCTTAATACACACTTTGAAAAAGTTTTGTTTTTCTTGAAACTTTAAGGTCTTTTTCTTGCTGCTTCTGCTTTGATGAGCTATTGCAAGCTTCCTGTCTACCTGCAACAGGCAGTTGATTATAGCTTTTCCACCCATCCAAAGTATAATGAAATTCCTGTCCTGAAAGGCGGGGGTTGTGAGATGAAGGAAGAAAACAAGCTATTGTTTTCCTGCCTGGAAGTGGCTGTGGCCAAGAACAACACGGATTCTTCTGGTGCCACATCTGTCACCAGCAGTCACGCTCCTGCCTAAGCCACACTAACCGCCTTGTGCTTTAGTTTGGAACAGGGGAGTCCTCAACAAATAAATGAACAGATGAAATCAGAGGGGCAGCACTGGCTGCAGCAGGTTGGGAAGGGCTCTTCTGGCAGAGCAGGCTGGACACAAACAGATGTTACCTAAACACGATTTTTCTAGAATCATTTTATCAAGACAGGGGTACCCTGGCAGTCCTGGGGCATTTGATCAGTCAATGTTTCTATAAAAAACCATGCAATTTAATTTTAAATGTCATTTCATTCCAGGGCTCAGTATCAGGTTGCTATCACACAGCTCTCTTCCTCAGGAAGATTTTTTCAAGGATGATTTCTGAATGCACAGGAAGCGAAAGAGGACAAAAAGTTCACTTAATCTCGAAAAGAACAGACCTGTGTTGAATAGGAAACCATGAATGAGGGGAGGACGAGAACTTTTTTTTAACAGTCTGGACTGAATGGCAAGCCTTATTCTATAACCAGGTAGAACATTCCCTGCAAAACTTTTAATTAGCCCGGAAATTTGTTTTCTGCAGTCTTATAATTCTCTCCTGCAGACCCAAGAATATTTGAGGATTTGAATTGCAGATACTGACAGAATACAATAAAACACTGCAACTAGAATAAAATATCTTCAAATATGGAAGAGCAAATGCTGGTATGGAAGCTGAGGAGTGACAACCCTTCTCTCACTTTTGTAAAACAAACCTGTTCCTGCTGAGAGAATTTGAGTTCATAGGCTCAGTGTTAGAAATGCAAGAAGACCTCATACTGATACACATCCTTCTCCATTTTCCTTCCAATTTAAGGGCATCACAAAAACAGAACGGGTTTCGTTTCCTCAGCTGGGAATTCCTACAAGACACGCTTATTATCTGCCAAGCATCCTCCTTTTTCCTTTATTTGTCTTTTGGTATCTCCTTTTGGGCAACTAGAAACAAGACACTAAAGCTTAGAGCTGATACCAAACCCCTTTGTGGTTAGCACTGAGTTTGTCTCCATTATGTAGTACCTGGCTACATAACTGTCCTCATAAGCATTCATTCTGCCTAGGTTAAATTATCCTATAATGCAAAGTGACTTTTCACCAGGCAAAATTAGAAAATAAGAAAGACATTAAGAACACAACTAGATTAAAACAACATGAAAGGCATCATGGAGATTGCCTATAAATATGCTCTAATTAGGTAAACTATCTGAAGAGTGTTACATCCCAGCAAAGTTTCTCTTTCCCAAAAGAACTTGTTTTCAGGTAAAATTCAGGGATGTCCTAAAGAGGAACAAAGGCATTTTCTGGTCATTTGAACATCTTGATCCAAGAAAGGAAAAAGAAAATCTGTCTGTCATCTCTATTTCTGTTTGTGCTTTGGTTTTAAGTTTTGATACCAATTACATGTTATATATAACCTAATTCTTTCATGAAGGGGTCAGTACATAGCTGCAATTGTGTTTTACAGCTTCCCCAGATAGATAGTGTAACTCAGTATCACTTCATAATCAGGTATTTTGGCAAAATTAGGAGAGATTCAGACAGGATTTAAGAATGCTATAATCAGGGCCATTGCTGTGGGTGGAAGGGAAGGAAGTCTGAAGATATTTTTAACATATCACGCTAACTTCAAGTTGTTGTGAGTGCAATACTCTCACTGCAGTCATGTTTGACTCAGAACAGACTAGATTCAAAGTCATTTCCCTGGATACTGGTCAGTGCAATTAATACCCTCAAACAGAGAATCATGTAGTACTAGTTTCCAGAATACATTTTTCCGAGGCAGTTTTAAGGAGGTTCAAAGTTTGTGTTTAATTTGAAGAAGTGGGCTTATTTGAAGCTTACTTGAATTGACAAAGGTTGTGCAAATTGATATGAGCTAAAAAGCTGTGGGAACAGCTTTTCATTATTTCTCCAGCATTTATGCCACATTTCTCTGACACAATTACAGTGTCTTGCTTACCATTTTTCAGGGTAAAAAATTCTATTCTTAACCTAGGGATGGAAATGAAACAAAACACAAAAAATATGTTAAAAAAATGTGCCTTGAAACCAAAATTATGCCCATCCATAATCTCAAAGGGTCATATTTGTCATATAAAATTGGCACTGCCTAGTATAAAGATGTATTCCCAGGTGTAATCAGAATTAAAACATACATTTACTTTTCTGTCAGCATGTTAATCTGCTTAGTATAAGAGACCAACTTGAGAGAGTAAATTAGATTTTCCTCTGACAGCTATTCCATCCACAGAATTAGTTTAACGGTTTATTCACGCTTACCAACACTTCAAACTTGGAGATAATTCTGTTTCATTTTTTAATGATTATATCTGAGCCAAAAATACCACTCAGCTCCAGTCCTTGTGGTGTTTGGTGAGAGGTTGAATGGGGAAATTCCCGTATTAGCAAACAGTTTGAACATCAAGCCACTGATATAGAACTTCACTGTTGTATTTTGGAATCCATTCAGGTGTCCAGTTCTACAGAGCCCTCAAAATGTCAGAACTGTTCCCCTTAAGGGTACTGCCCTGTAGCTGATGTACTAGAAACCTCCTGAGCTAGCAATACCAGCTCAGTCTGGAACGATGCTTTATTCTCAATATAGGGAGGAATCTGTGGGCATTCAACAGCACATTAGAAAGAGTCACTTATATATCCTCTACATATCAGTCCAGTATACACTAAGTCTAAGGAAGTAATTTATTTTGTCTACATAGAAAAGAATGTTTATGCCTGCATTTAAAATTTCCCAGGGTTTTTCAATTGCAGAGCATCAAAGAAAGATGCATGTAAACCAAGATTGTTTTGTGTGGGTTTGAGTTTTTGTTTAGCTTTTGTGAAGGAGCTAGAGGTGTCTTTTCTGTCCAAAATTAATTCTTAGTTCTTAGGAAATTCTTAGGAAACTTCTGATGGAAAAAGAAGGAGACAGATTTCTGCTACTTTGAGACAGCAGCAGGTTTGCTGAAAAATAAAGTACCAGAATGTCAGACAGTCTGCTTTTGGAAAGGCCATTTCTGCCTCAGAAAGAGGTCATGTTAAAATCAACAAAACAAAGATTTACATCTTTAAAAAGCTGTCAGCACTCATTTTGCTCTCAGTCTTGATCCCCTTTATTTTTTTTTTTACTTTTTATTTTTAATTCTGAATAGTCCTGCACATGATTGTTGCAGATCAGGATGCAATTAATGTTAATGCTTTTCTTGTTACATCTCTAAAGACTCCTTTTCAGTATAAAACCAAAGGAGTATCAGACTCCTTTTCAATGTATAAATGTGAGAGGGTCCTTTCCCTAGAGGAGCTAAAAGCAGAGCCAGTTCCTATTAGTTATGATTCCATTCTGGCAAGAAGTTAGATCATTTCACTCTGGACGTCTCTTTCTAGCTCAAGTAGTAAAGACAGGTCTGGAAATCTGATTACTGTCTCTTGTCTGAAATCTTTTAAATAACTTAGAAAAGGTCTCAGTGAGAGCAAGAGAGGCAGAAAACGTATTTCTAAAGTTCTATATGTAAAGTTTATGCTTGTAGCCTTATTGCTTAGAGCTCAGAGTCTAAGTGATGTGGTTACCAACATAAATGCATAGTATGTTATGACTGCTAAGTCACTTACTGATTTATTTGTTTTTTCTGGCTACAGCACCAGAGAAACAACCTATAGGTTTTGCGCATTTCATTTGCAGCTCTGTAATGATTTGCATCTCAGTCCCAAAGGCAATGGAAATAAAGAAAAAAGAAAAAAAAAGCTGTCAAGAGCAGCAGCTAAAGATAAGCATTAGTTCACAAAATTAGTTTTTCCCCTACATATACCTCCTTTGCTTTTATTCTTTCAAAAATGAGAGTAAAGATGTGTGGCAAGAACAGGTGTAGAAATGCAGTTTTTTAAAAGGGTACGGAAGGCCAGTATCAATCCACAGCAGGCAAAAACATCCCTTCCTGGGAAGGAAGGCATGCAAGTTCAGGTATCAGGTCTGTCGAGCTGCAGCAGAGGACCTTTACCCATGTGTCTGAGATCACAAGGAAGTGTCCAGACCCTTAGGTCACAGATTCCTACAAAACCTGGTGTTTTGAAAAGCAGTCTCCATAAAACCCAGGCTTAGAACAGAAGACTTGCAGATCTGTGAAACAAAAGCAAAGACAAATGAAACCAAATACATCAAGAAGGACAAGTCCAGTGGGTCACCCTCTGCTCATCTGCATACTGAGGGTTACTCACATGGAGACAAGGGTAATAATCATAGACAGACATTAACCAGACAAAGGAGCCTGTACTGTGTCAGAAAGATATAATTGTCAGTTTTTGCACAAAACAGCTCAGTTCTACAGAATTTTGGCTTTTAAGCAAAACCTACTTTGTCAGAAGACTCCTGATGACCTATACGCATAGCAAGGTTATTTGCAGCAGTCCCTAGCACCAGGGCTCCCACAGCCTTCCTCACTAGAAAGGTTTATTACAGGATATATTTTATACAAAGGAAATTTCACAATTCTGAATCGTGAGGGTTCTCAAAGGGTTGAGAAGGTATTTAAAAATACCAGAAAATGCTTGCAAAGTTGTTTAACATAAAGAAAAACTTACTCTGATTTATTTTTAAATCCCATTACACAATAGACAAGATCTTGAGCAGAACTAGAGAATAAGAGAGTCAGGACTGATGAAAAGTAAGTACTCCACCAGTAATCCAGCATCTGTCCAGGAGGTAACGCCATTTCCAGGCTGAGCTTAGTTAAGAGACTGCATGTAGGTGCTAATGTGAAGCCCTAATTCTTACTAGTCTTTCAGCTCCAAGTTTCTGTGTAGCATTTTTATTTATTGACATATGAGGTAGGGTCATGTTTTACTAGCAAATACTGCAAAAGGTTTCTTTCTAAATGCAAATTACTTTCGGGATCTGCTTTTGACTCATACTGTAAGTAAAAGTGGGAAATTCCAATATTTTGTAACTTTAATTTCATCCCAGTGACCTGCAACAAGAAATTTCAGAGAAGTTTCCTATTGGAAACTGTGTTTGTGGTGTTCAATAACATGCTGCATGGTAAGCCAGCTGCACTCTATTTTTGTTCCCTGACTGAGCCTGCGTGTGGGACTGGGCTTTCAGAATGGTTGCTCAGAGGCAGAGGTGACAGAGTCTATTCCTCCTCATGCATCCACCTACTCCTCATTTCCACGACAAGCAGAGTGGCTGGAAATTAATGCAGAGGTACGTCTGTCCTCCTGCAGATTACAGCTGAAGATGAAGCCAAACTGGCACCAGTTTGTAGTGTAACCTGCCTGCATTTGTGAGACACAGCTTTCTGATTCCCTCTTTAAAGCCAAGATATTAACAGCTGTAGTCAGGTTTTACAGCTGTATGGCACTTGAACACAGCCTGGCCAGATCTGCTTCAGAACTCTGGGCCATGGAAACCCAATCCCTCTCTGAAAGCATCAGGGATACGTATTGCTATTGCCAGTCTGCCTGCCTGGCAAGCCCTTTAGGAACACAATTAACTCCACCTATTTGTTTAAAGTTCAGTTCAGTGTATATGGTTTCATCAAGAAGTTAGAAAATTTGCTTCGTTTTGGTGAGAAAATATCAAATAAAAGTTCAATACCTAAATCATGTTTCTGCCTCTCTTCAAAATAGTGGGTAAAAGAAAATTTGGTCCCTCCAAAGGATTTCCTCAGCTTCTTTCAGTTCTCCCTGAAACACCTTTCCAGTAGCATAAGCAGTGAGTTTCTAGTTAGGCAGATGAGTTCATTATTGGCTTGTTTTTTTAAGAATGACTCTATCATGCAGCAGTTATGACACTACTTTTCCAGACTTTTGCCTAACCCAGTTTTGCTTCTTATTAAATTGCGAGCACTTCAGGACCAACATTTTTTTTTGTTTTGTTGTTCTTCCATATTTGTAGTTATATATGGGTTTGAACATAATAATCTGTTATACACTGTTGTGTTTGGGTTTGTTGTTTTTTTGTTGTGTTTTATTTTGTTGTTTGGGGGTTTATTTCCCAAACAAGAAGTATTCAAATATACCCTCTTGAGAGCAGTTTGGAGCTCCTGGAATATTAATTACGTGTAGCTCATTTCAAGATTCCAAGATATGGTTGTATCCATCCTAATTAAATCCATCCCACAAGCGGAACATGGTCGAGTAAGTAGCAAGAGGTTAAAGAGATAATTACTTAGTCTACACTGTCTTAAACTAACTTTGGAGATGTGCTTCAACTGGATTTTTAATTAATATTTCCCGTAAGTGATCTCTATTTTCTTGATGACTTTGGGTATATGTTAGCAGAATTTTCTGATGGTGGATCTGTGGGAAATTATTAAGAAAGGAAAGAATAGCTTATTATACATGAAGAATGATTCTGAGGCTTAGAAAAATAATAGAGAAATGGAAAATAGTATGGAACTTAAACTCAGAGAAAAATATTAATAAGAATTTCTGCTATGAGCCTATTAGGATTAGGCCTATTAGGATTTGCAACACAGATGAGGTCTGAATACACTAGTGGCATTTATATACACAGTTTATTAGGTTTCCAAATAGATTTAGTGTTTCAAACAGCAATGGAGAAGTATTAAAACAAGTGAAAATCTCATCTGGAATACTGTGGGCAATATTCCAGAAAAAAAAATTCTAACATACAGCCCTCAGGTAAGGGAGGTCTTGATGATGCAGAAGTCTCTTCTAGGTATACATTTCTATGCTTCTTGGAAAACTTCACTGTGTAATTTCATTGTTTAATCTTCACTAAAAGCCTGTCCTGAAAAGCAGGGGAAAACACATTTGGCCTTTTGACTTGAGGTAGGGAGCAGGGAACACTGATATTAAAATAACTCCTTATTTTCCTTATGCATCAGTTTCCCCATCTGAGAAACAACAAAGTTATTTTCCCAGTTTTGTAAACATAATTAAGCTAATTAAATACTCATCAGTCTGAATGATGAATTAAGCACACTTTGCTCTGCCTCTGCCCAATACCATGACTCATGACGCTGCCTAATACTACAACTGAAGAAGACAAAAACATCTAGCTTTAATCTAGGCACTGGCAGCATCTAAACTTACTACTGTCTCTTTTCATGAACCTTTAAAATGCTTCAGATGCCTAAGGCACCGTTTCTATACAGGACCACACTGCGGAGATTGCTGGGCTCCCAGGAGAACAGTCAGACCAAGTGTTTCTCCGGCAAAACTGGAAAGGACCCAGGACATAGGATGGCTTTAGAGAATTCCCAGTCTACACTTACAATATGAGTCCTTGCCAATAAGAAACCATAGAAACTACTGAAACATCCAAAACCTTTCCTGTTAAATACTTGTCACTTTGAAAAGGAGGCAAGATTACATGAGAGAAAACAAATCAACCAACCAACCAAAACAAAACAGGAACATCATTCTACTATCTACTTGTTAGGGCACTGAAGAGAGAAAACAGAGTTGGAAAATCTTGGTTTGATGCTTTTAGTTCCCACTAACCTCTAGCAAGAGATATGTAAATAGGGGTTTAATACTCCCTTGTCTACAATAAGCAACGTTAACTAGACTGAAGGAGCCAGTGCTTTCTTCCTGTCCTCCAGTGAAACTGGGATTTGCTCCTAAACACTGATATCACTTTAACAGGTCATGTAGGGAATGTTTCTTGCTCATAGCCTCTCAGAAGAGGAGATGTGATCAGGCCACCATCGGCTTGAGAAGATAATTAAACCCAGATGTTCTGTTTGCTACGTACTCAAACCACTAAGCCAGCAGTGGAGGGGGCTCTCTACAGGGCAGGCCAGCTAGGCACATCTGTTATGAGTGATTCACATGGTAGGAGGACACCTGATGTACCGGGGAGGGATCTTATATATGGAGACAAAGAGCCTCCAACTTGAATGATGCAGTACCTGAAGAGTCCTTCAGTCCTCAGCTAGAAAGTATGATATCCTGAATGAATAGCCAATTCATGAATCATGTATATATGACTCTTTTTTTTCAATTTTCCAGACATACTTTTGGAAATTTTCCAGTCACTGGAGAGTCTTTTTATCCCCAAATACCACAAAAGATTAAGGTGATTGAGAAATCCTCTCTGCAAAGGGGGAGCTTATTTTTAGAAAAGCCTTTGGATGTCAGCTTTAATAAGTAGATGATGCCTGATCTTCATGGTCACATTGTGATGCAACTTAAAATGGCCTGCTAATCTGAGAAAGTGTTATTTTTAGGAGAAGATTCATAACAGAATTGAGTATTGCAGTATCTTATTTTAATGTTCTGTCATCTGGTGGTCTTTACAGCTTGGAGTTAAGTTCAAAGGCTCCCCTGAGTGACACATGAGAAGAACTGCACATAGAATTTGGATTCTCAACAGTGTGTGTTCTGAGAAATAAATTGCCATAGATAGCTAGAAGGTAAATCCACAGAGTCACATATGATTTCCTCTCTGCTTGCACGTAGTATGCCAGATAGGTGTGTTTACAGGTGAAAATAAAAAGGAAGTCTTATTGGAGCCCAGAATCCCTCTGTTTTAACTGCACATCTATTTAAATGATAGATGGAAGAGCAGTTGCCTCTGCTTTCTACTCAGTAACTCAGTGGTTACTACATGGAGATCCAGGTTCACTGTGTTTCGCAGCCTTATGGAGTTTTGATCTATGCCTTCTTCTATAGAGCTTTAAATACTAGGCAAGGCTTTTTTGGCAAAGGAGTTTTTTTTTCTCATCAAAGTGGTCTTGAGAGGTGGACTCAAGTCTGTATTCTGGACTAAAGGGCTTCTGGGTATTGTGAGAAAGGACACCAAATTTGTTAATTGTCCACTCACTCTTTGAGTCCAAAGTAGCAAGATTCATAGCACTACAGTCAGCCATACAGCCCAACTCAGGTCTGAAGGATTTCATTGAGTGTGTAGGATAAGGTGGTTCATCATAACAAGCCTTCTATTAGCTGGTGAGGCAGCTGTCTTTTGATGAGGCACTCTTTTGATGAGTAGACCTTTAGTAGGAAGCTTCACTCTCCTAATTTGGATAGCTATTGTGATTCCAATTAATTAAAATTTGCCAGCTGGTTGGATAGAAGCCCTCCTCACTGCAGGTTTGTATTATATTTGTAAATGTGCACTGGGACACATCCTGTCTTTATTTCACAGCTGTAAATAAATCAATACTAGCTTTTTAGTAGTGTCAGAGAAAGCAAGATTACTCTCCGACTCTTTCAAAGGTCAGATTTTAAATGGCATCATGTAGTACTGTTCCTCAGGGTTCTTACACATCTACTGAATCATGAAACTAAGCACTTATAAGATACTGTTCTTGCCTTCAGCCCCTAAGGCTCCAAACAGCTCTACCTTCCATTCCTTGTTGGTTTTACATTCCAGTCTTTTAATCAACATGCTATGTTGTACCACATCATACACGCACATTTCTATGAGGCATTTTGCATTTGTTTACATATTACATAATATTTACTCTATCACTTTTAGCAACTGTGTAATTTCAAGTAAAAAAAAAGAAGCCAAATTCTATTTGCCATAAACTGTACTGAATGATTTCAATTAATGGATGGAAATATAACCGCCTTTAGTTCTCCATTAATTTATTAATCTATCACTTGCCTTTCCCAGTTTTTTCAAAACTCCTCTGTTAGTCCAAGCTTTACCAAAACCTAACAAAAATATTGAAATTCCCTTGAGACAAATTTCTTGGGTTGGGTGCAAGTCAGTAAGACCTGCTTATATTTAATCTCCATAGGAGATGCTGTATTAACACAAACTTCTCCATAATTGCAGAAGCATTTACTTTTCAGCTGACATGAATATCAGGAGAATTCAATAGGCTGAAATTAAAGCATTTTGCAGGATAATTTTGATGACAATAAACTGAAGTTACACTGAATGGACAAAATGTATGATTCTAAAATCCTGTTAATGGAGCACTGTGTAGGAAAACCTAAACCAGAGGCAAAGAAGTCAGACACACAGACTGACAGGTACAGCCCTAAGCGCACAGCACTCTTCCCTGGATGAATGGTCTCGATCTCAAGCGAAGCGCTGGGTGGACCCAATTCCATTGTTCCCAGAAGTTTAGATAATTTATTAGCATATTTGGCTCAATTGCTGAGGTGAGCAGCTCGAGAGAAATCCCCTTCAACACCTGAGCAGATGGAGATCAGCGTCCAGGAGCCTCAGCTCAGAGCGGCAACAGCCACCGAGGGAGCCTCGAGTCCTCGACAGGACCTGCCCAGGAGCCGGCAGCTCAGCTGACGGCAGCAGCTGACTCACACGGGGCGGAGCCAGGAGGAGCGGCACCAGCCCTGGCTGGGTAAAAACCTGCCCCAGGGAGCGAGAGCGGCCAGGGCGGGTCGAGGCACTTTGGCCACTGTGTTCGCGCAGGCAGGCGGGAGGTGTGGTGAGCACTCGCCTTATGACCGGGGTCCGGTCCGGGAGCTCTGCTCTGGCTGCCCCGGCGGTGGCCAGCGTAGGCACCCAGACAGAGCCGGTGAGAGGGGAGGCTGCAGTGCAGAGCTCGGGGTGTAGAGAGTGCCTGCACCGGTCTGGTGAGGGGAGGGTGCGCAACGGGCAGGGCTGCACTCGGTGCTCCCTGGTGGAGGTCCTCCTGCAGCAGGGGCTGAGCTGCGGGATGCTGTTAATAGGCTGCGAGATGTCAGGGAAGCTGAGAGGAAGCAGGAATGCTTGCTCCAGGCCCAAACTGTGCAGGGGCCTTGAGCTTCCCCTCTAGCTCATGAAGGAAAGAAGGAGGCTGTTAACCTGGGAAGCTGGGAATTAGTGACAAAAAAAAACAACAACAAAAAAAAACAACAACAAAAAAAAGGAGGAAGAGGACAATCAAAAGCAAGGGGCTTCCTCCTAAATCTGTTGTCCCCACGCAGAACCGCTTTGCTGTCCTGCAGGGGGCTAATGAGGAAACACATTCGCACCATGAACAACAAGCTGATGCACTGATAAGAAGATCTCTACTGGTGCTGCCAGGAAAAAGTGGTGGGTTGTAGTAGCAGGGGACTCTGCTTTGAAAGGGACAGAAACACTTGACTGTCGACCTGACCCTATCTCAAGGGAGGTGTGTTACCTACCGCGGGTACGGATCAGGGATGTGGCAGAGAGGCTGCCTGCTCAGGTAAGTCCCACGGACTATTACCCGCTTCTGGTGATACATGTGGGTGCTAGGGATATAGACAGTAGTAGCCTGGGGAACATAAAGGACTACAGAGCCCTGGGGGAGGTGGTTAGGGGCTCTGGAGCTCAGGTGGTCTTTTCATCAATTCTCCAGGGTACAGGGGAGGACCTAAAAAAAGCTAGGAGGATTGGCCAGGTTAATAAATAGTTAAAAGGGTGGTGTCATAGTCAGGGGTTTGGGTGTCTTGAACACGGGACCCAAGTTTGTAGGCCAGGTCTAGTGGGGTCAGTGGAGCTGGTCTGTTTTGGTAGGAGGCTTGCCAGACTGGTCAAGGATGCTTTAAACTAGATGGGGGGGGGGGGGGCATCATTCCATCCCAACACACCCAGTCAGTTGCCAGCACCTATAATAAATGCTTGGAGCAATGTAGAGATATTCCAGCTGCTCGTCAACGAGCCGGCTTCATTTGGAGCTTGGCTCAGATGCCTCTATACAAATGTCTGTAGCATGGGGAACAAACAAGAGGAATTAGAGATGTGTGCACATCTACAGGGGTATGATATAATAGGCATCACAGAAACATGGTGGGATGGCTCCTATGACTGGAGTGTTGGAATGGAAGGTTACAGGCTCTTTAGGAAGGACAGGCCTGGCAGGCAGGGAGGGGGAGTTGCCCTTTATGTTAGGGATAGGCTGGAGAGTATGGAACTCTGTCTGGGGACAGGTGAGCAGTTAACAGAGAGTTTGTGGGTCAGGGTTAAAGGGAATATAGCTATGGGAGACATTACTGTGGGGATCTGTTACAGACCGCCTGATCAAGGAGAACCTGTGGATGAAGCACTCCATAGATAGGAAAAGCCTCATGCTCACAGGCCCTTGTTCTCATGGGTGACTTCAACCATCCTGATACCTGTTGGAAGGACGGTACGGCCCAGCACAAGCAGTCCAGGGGGTTCCTCAATAGCGTGAAAGACAACTTCCTTCTGCAAGTAATAGAGGAGCCGACAGGAGAGGTGCCATGCTTGACCTCATGCTCACCAACAGGGAAGGGCTTGTTGGAAATGTGATGCTCCAGGGCAGCCTTGGTTGCAGCGATCATGAGATGGTCAAATTCGAGATCCTCAGGACAGTGAGAAGAGCGTGCAGCAAGCTCACTGCCCTGGACTTCAAAAGAGCAGACTTTGGCCTCTTCAGGAACCTGCTTAGTAAGATTCCATGGGATACAGCCCTAGAGGGCAGGGGGGCCCAAGACTGTTGGTTGATATTCAAGGATCACCTGCTACAAGCTCAGGAGTGTTGCATCCCAACTAGAAGGAAGTGCGGCAGGGGGGCCCAAGACTGTTGGTTGATATTCAAGGATCACCTGCTACAAGCTCAGGAGTGTTGCATCCCGACTAGAAGGAAGTGCAGCAGGAGGGCCAGGAGACCTCCTTGGATGGATAAGGAGCTGCTGAGGAAAATTCAAATGAAAACAGAGGCTTATAATAAGTGGAAGCAAGGACAGGCGGCCTGGGAAGAGCACAGGGATGTTGTCTGGGAAGCTAGGGACCAGGTTAGGAAAGCTAAGGCCCAGGTAGAATTAAACTTGGCTAGGGATATTAAAGATAACAGGAAGGGATTCTACAGGTACATAGCAAATAAAAGACTAGGGAGAACATAGGCCCCCTCAGGAAGCTCTTGGGAGAGCTGGCTACCCAGGATTTGGAGAAGGCTGAGGTTCTGAATGACTTCTTTGCCTCGGTCTTCACTGGCAAAGTCTGACCACACCACCCATGTCTTGGAAGGCAGACACAAGGACTGTGAGAATGAAGACCTCGGGCCCACTGTAGGAGAGGATCTGGTTCGAGACCATATTAAAAATCTGAACGTGCACAAGTCCACAGGTCCTGATGAAATCCCTCCGTGGGTCCTGAAGGAGCTGGCAAATGAAGTTGCTAAGCCGCTGGCCATCATATTTGAGAAATCATGGCAGTCAGGTGAAGTTCCTGATGACTGGAAAAAGGGAAATATAACCCCCATTGTCAAGAAGGGGAAAATGGATGACCCAGGGAATTACAGACCAGTCAGTCTCACCTCTGCGCCTGGCAAAATCTTGGAGCAGATTCTCCTGGAAGGCATGCTAAGGCACATGAAAATCAACAAGGTGCTTGGTGACAGCCAGCATGGCTTCACTAAGGGGAAATTTGGTGGCCTTCTATGATGGGGCTGTGGAACTGATGGACAGGGGTAGAGCAGTTGATGTCATCTACCTGGACTTGTGTAAAGCATTCGACACTGTCCCACATGACATCCTTGTCTCTAAATTGGAGAGACATCAATTGGATGGATGGACCACTCGGTGGATAAAGAACTGGCTGGACGGCCGCACACAAAGAGTTATGGTCAATGTCTCAATGTCCAGCTGGAGACCAGTAACGAGTGGTGTCCCTCAGGGATCGGTGTTGGGACCGATTTTGTTTAACATCTTTGTCACTGACATGGACAGTGGGATTGAGTGTGCCCTCAGCAAGTTTGCCGATGACACCACACTCTGTGGTCCGGTTGATACGCTGGAGGGAAGGAATGCCATCCAGAGGGACCTTGACACGCTTGTGAGGTGGGCTGATGCCAACCTCATGAAGTTTAACCATGACAATTGCAAGCTCCTGCACCTGGGTCGGAGCAATCCCAGGCACAGCTACAGGTTGGGCAGAGAAGAGATTCGGAGCAGCCCTGTGGAGAAGGACTTGGGGGTGCTGGTCCATAAGAAAATGAACATGAGCAGGCAGTGTGCGCTTGCAGCCCAGAAAGGCTGTCCTGGGCTGCATCAAGAGGAGCGTGACCAGCAGGTCGAAGGAGGTGATCCTGCCCCTCTACTCTGCTCTTGTGAGACCTCACCTGGGCTATTGTGTGCAGTTCTGGTGCCCTCAACATAAAAAGGACATGGAACTGTTGGAACAAGTCCAGAGAAGGGCCACAAGGATGATCAGGGGACTGGAGCACCTCCTGTATGAAGACAGGCTGAGGAAGTTGGGGCTGTTCAGGCTGGAGAAGAGAAGGCTGCGTGGAGACCTCATAGCAGCCTTCCAGTATCTGAAGGGGGCCTATAGGGATGCTGGGGAGGGACTCTTCATTAGGAACTGTAGTGATAGGACAAGGGGTAACGAGTTCAAACTTAAACAGGGGAACTTTACATTGGATATAAGGAAGAAGTTCTTTACTGTAAGGGTGGCGAGGCACCGGAATAGGCTGCCCAGGGAAGTTGTGAATGCTCCATCCCTGGCAGTGTTCAAAACCAGGTTGGATGAAGCCTTGGGTGATATGGTTTAGTGTGAGGTGTCCCTGCCCATGGCAGGGGGGTTGAACTTGATGATCTTAAGGTCCTTTCCAACCCTAACTATTCTATGATTCTATGATTAGCATGATGCTTCAAAATCCCATGTTGATGCTCCAAACAAGCTGTTACCTCCCCACACAGTGCTGCCATGTACCATGTAGGACTGCAGACTGCCCCACAATGACATTATCCTTGTAATCTTCAAACCAAGGATCCAGAGGAGCCTGTTGTGCGGAGGCATATGATTAAGTTGGTTTTAAGTTGAACTGGGCCAGATGAAAAAACTCTAGCTGAGGGACTGATACCTCCTGAAGGCAGATTGCGACACTGCAAAGATACACAAGCTGACATCCTAAAAGTAGCATGGGAGGCTAGCACAACTTTGCATGCAGTTAGCCCTTGGTTAATCCCCACAGTGATTTCTCTGGAATGAAATTTTGCATTCTGCTTTCATTTTTGCAGCTGTTTCAGCAGTTCTTAGTGCATCTATGTTAGATGTCACATGGTGGTTCTTCACTTTCTGTCCCTGATATACCAGGGATGAGTGATGAGTGACTACAGAAAAGGGAATGTGTTGCTGGAAGGTCTTTTGTTTCCTTCTGGATGTTGCAACCTGCTATATATTAAAATAAGCAAGTTCACATCTGCAAAGTGAGGCATGAATGTTTATTTTATACACTGAATACTTGACAGATTCCCAAGCTTATTAATTTTCAAAATATTGTATAGTTTATAATATTGCTTATTTTGTTTGTATGGTGCCATTACAAGTTAGAACCTGATTTAATAACCTTGAAAATGAAAATAGTATTACTTAGCAGCTGTAAACATTGTTCCATGAGCAGATTTACCTAAAATAACTCATAATACTGCCCTAAGTTATTAATGCACTTTGTCCTGCAAAAGAAATGCCCTTAGTATTAGATAAAACCCCTACAAATCAAAACTAACAACCTTGGAAAAAGAAATGGAACAGGTTTTCAAAAAGCATTTAGATTTTTCCACTGTTTCAACATGAAGCAGCTATTCTTAATACCATAATATTCGCATAGAACTGATACAACAAATCTGACTTCAGTCTGATAACTGGATTAGCAGTTTTAAATTAGTCTGTGCAATGAATAACATTCTTCTTATCTATTCAATTAGCATTAATCTCTCTAAATTTCTTAAAGTCATATATTAATCTCAACTAAAATTGCAGGTGTTAAAAGTGCATTTACAATAACTGGGTGCTTGTAGTACAAGGATGTTTAACTGCCCATGGTTTGTAGAAAGAAAGAGCCTGATGACTAAATGATCTTTCAGTGGCTAAAGTAGTCGTAATTTGGCTGAATTGCCCTCAGAAACAGCTCTCTCATAAATATGAGCATCTATTAACACTGGCAGAATAAATATGATCCATGCTTCTAAAACTGGTAGAAGAGATTATTACCTTAAAATAATAATTTGTCTCAAAATAATAGTCTCTACTACAAAACCAGCAGTGATTTCTCTATCCATCAGCTGCACTACAGCATATACACTAGGATAAAATGGATAGTCAACTGGCTGTCCTCTGTTGCCTTTATCAAAGTAAAATTCCTACTGCTTTCGTAAGATATAAGACACTCATGCAAAAGCTATCACTATAGTCACCTATTAAAACTTAACCACACACAAAACTTCTTGAAATATATGAAACATAACAAATGGGGTTATATGACAAATATTATTGTAGGCAATAATAAGTACACAGGCATGCAGTTAAGAGGAAGATGGGTGACAAAGAATTATTTCCTGAACACTGAAGAGGGAGATAAAAACTAGACCACAAAAAAGGCAGTAGCTCAGTGTCTGTAGCTTTACCCAGCTCTCAGGATGACCTGATCATGGCCAGGTGTGTCACACAAAACAGAGCTGTCATTATATCCTTCAACCAAAAAGATCAAAATTAATTCATCAGGCTGTAGACAGGACAGTTGAATTGAATGCAGAGAACCCACTGTTGAACTTTCTCATTAATTTCCTGTTACATAAAGGCCACAGCACTCTTTATTAGCGCTTTTTTAAAAATTTTATAATGAATATAATGGAATTAACATTTCTCAGTTCAGTGGTTCACAGGACTGAAATGTGCTGAGCTATAGAGGATCAAGTCATATTTGCTTTATTTAGGCATGAACAGGCTTACGCATTCTATGTGTGTGATAGCACTCCTCATGCAGAAGAGTTTTAGGCTCTCATCCAATAGTGTAGTGGGCAGGATTAGGAATCTGATCCTACAAATCCATTTAGATTAGCACTCTTTGTGTAGATTAAGAACTATCATCTCAAAAGTGGTTTACACTTTCAAAATATGTCCTTGTAATAACATTCATATTTTGCACTGATTAAGGGCTTCTTCAGGTCCACCCCTATTCACACAATTCATTCTGGGCATTGCTGATGTGCTTTCTGAATGGGAGCCTAATCCGATGAGGTGCTGAGTTGCACCCGAAAAGACCATGTCACCCAAGGCTCTGTCCAACCTGGCCTTGAATGCTGCCAGGGATGGAGCATTCACAACTTCCTTGGGCAACCCATTCCAGTGCCTCAGCACCTTCACAGTAAAGAACTTCTTCCTTATATCTAACCTGAACTTCCGCTGTTTAAGTTTGAACCTGTTGCCCCTTGTCCTGTCACTACAGTTCCTAATGAAGAGTCCCTCCCCAGCATCCTTATAGCCCCCCTTCAGGTACTGGAAGGCTGCTATGAGGTCTCCATGCAGCCTTCTCTTCTCCAGCACTTTCAGCTCCTGGTTAAGTTGAAAACTGTTGACAGTGACCAGCAGGCTGAGGGAGCACTGGGGAACAACAGTATCATGGTTTATGTCTACAAATCCACTCTAAATACCTAACTAGATACAGATTATTGTCTAAAAAGAACATGGTATTTTTTACAAATTCAAACATTAATGGAGTGGTATTCTTTTCAAAATAGATAGATTGTGACAGGGCACAACACATAACAGCATCAGAAACATAATATGAAATACGTACTTCAAAGAACTACTGTCAACCTGAGTACATTTTATGGGATGATCTGTGATCCAGATGGTAGTGAAGCTGAATTCTTATTTTTTCACAGTGTTGAGGAATGAAATACTGTGATTTGATGCCAGTGTTTGATCAATAAAGAAAAATGTTGGCAATACTTTGGAATATTGTGCATTCTTAACTGGATGACGTGAACTCCAGTGATTAATAGTGGGACAGGCTTGAAAAATTACTGGAAAAATCTTTAAAATTATTTTCCTTTGTAGTATATTTCCATTCAGTGGATTGGCAAGGAAATAACAATGAGAATTTACTGGTATGAATAATCTATCATTTGTACATTCTTTATACTCCTGTCCAACTGGCAGTCCTTGAGTCCCTTTTTAAGTTTGCTGCAGCATTACCTGGATCTCTAGATATAAAAACTAATGTAGGATTTGAAATATTAATAATAAAGTAGGCTTTTGACTATGTTCTTCTGCAGAGCTCTTCACTATCTCATATTATTCTAATATATTTATAATCTACAGAAATTCTAGCTATATTTATGAAGAAGAATGGGCAGAAAGAATTTGGTAGAATTAAGCTCCTAAACCCTTGTCAATAACATTTTTTCTCATGGAAAAAAAAAAAAATCCTGTAGAATCTATACCTGCTTTTAAAACATATTAATAAATGGAGGGTTTAAATGAGGTCTGTTAAAGATTTCTAAAAATATTAGAACTGTTGCTGTCTACTAAGCTGACTTTATATTTTCAAAGAGTTTTCCTATTTCTGATTGTGGAAAAATGCATGGGATGAAAGCCTCCAAGTTCCATCTTGAACCTTATTTCTGCCAAAATGATTCAGATAGTTCTGTGAATGATGAGAGACTCAGTGTTTATGATTTTCTATGCCCCCCATGTTAAAGCTTTTTTCCAGATTTTTACTGATTCCAGGTTTTAGAAAGTGACATTAACTATTATGGTGAACATGTGCCTGCTGCTTTTTTATTTTACATAAATTACTCAAATTCAAGAAACTTGGAAAATTACAATTTGCACATGATCAGTAAAGTCTTAAATTTTACAGATCAGTTCCTTGGAAGCTCTTTGCCTCTTCTCTGGGAATGCTCCAGATGGCCTGAATAAAACTTTGGTGTGCTTCTGTAGATGATGCCAAGCCTATATTCAGCTGAATTGTTAGCATACATTCTCTCCAGTTGGCTCCATGCAATGTGGAGCAGGGAAGCTGCCTCATTCAAAGGTAGATTTTGTCAATAAGCAGATGTACGCACCATAGATTGAAATAAGAGAGACCCGGGGAAAATGTCATAACTGATGTAGCAGACAAGCCAGTAGGTATGTTTACATTAGGGTATGTAGCAGACAAGCCAGTAGGTATGTTTACATTTAGTCTGGATAAGAAGGACATTTTTTGTGGCACATCTCTTGCCATTGATTATCATCTCATAGTTCTCTTGCAGAATTTCATGCATATTGATAGAACTGAAGACATTATTGGTGATGTCATTCTGGTTAAAAAGCAGCCAGGAAACTTATCTGGCTTCTGACAGAAGCAAAACCATTGCACACATAGTCATAAATAAGCTATTTGATGTGTACCTAAGCAAGCCTGTCATCTGGGCACAGTAGTCGTTCATGCACTTACTCAAGTGTGTTCTTAAGAGCATATACATTTGAATACTGAGGGGCATCTGAACTGCAGTGTAACTCTTAGAGATTATAGGAGTGTTCTATACTGAATGAATACAGAAGAAAGTGAATGCCTTGAGAGAGTACATGTGCACCCAGAGCACTCCTACATACGCCATGGAAAAATACTGACTTCAAGATGCATAGTCCACACTAAGTTTAGCAAACATGTTACAGGGCCTAAATGATTTAGCTATGTTCCTTTTTTACATATTAACTTTGGAAGCTTATCAAGACCCCAGTGAGCTACCAGGTGCCAGAAGTAGCATTATTTTAAATAGTTTGGGAGACCTCTAGTGGGCCTCCTTCCTGTTATGCCTACCTAAAGTCAAGTTGCATTGGCATGTAGCTTGCACTGTGTACATGTATGTAGTTGACAAAATAATTAGAATTATTAAATGTGACTGCTCTAAAGCAATGCTTGTAAGTAGAAATCACACAAAAGTACAGTAAGGACTTTGGTTCTCAAATGTTTGAGTCAATTTGAAAACTTATTGTTTAAGCTATGCAATATTGAGCAGAACAACATCAATAGGATTAGAAGCCTGCATTCAAAAGCTTATCTTCAGGTGTATTTATAAGTACCAAGTCTCATTTTAGATTTGCAAAACAGAAATGGCATTTTATTTAGAGTTGTGATTCAAGTGACCAAAGCATGTTCAGAGCACCTTCTTGTCTGGTTGTGTTTGCTCAGTCCACACTGTATAAGCATCAACATAATTGAAGCCTTGTGGGACTTTTTCTTCAATGTATTTTTGAATGTAAGATAGAAACAGGACCACAAATCTTCAACTCGTTTACAAATTCAGTAGGAATGAATATTAAACCTGAAATACTAAAATTTAGTGCTACCTCATTTACAAGAGTACTTTCTAATACAGGAATGATTTTCTGGTCAATTCCATACGCAGCCTCTTCACATTAGTAAGATTACAAGAAATCATGTTTATTTGCACAAATGTCTATTTTTCTATTGCTCTGTGATCATGAGAGCAGAATATGCTTTTCTAAAAGACAGTGTTTCTAATGCAGTTTCTGTTTTCATATTGATCACTTATCTGTAAAAGACTTTGTGCAAACATAATACTTAATAACTGCTTAAGACATTGCCCGGTTAAAAGTAACTCCATAATGTCAACATAAGCATTTAAACCTCAACCCTGTTATACCAGCAACTAATTCACATTACTACACTGATATCAAGAGCACCTTGCACATTTGCCCAAGTGTTAGGATGAGCAGATATTTATTAGTTTTACATTACATGCTAAGGTTTGCAAAATATTTTGATTTCTTTAATATGAACTCACAAGGATTATACAGGTACATTCAGAATACATGAGAATATAAAAGTACGTAAGTATCAATTCCTTTTTTTTCCCCATTCATACTAGGAAGTGAAACAAGCCATGAGGAGAGAATGGAATCTGTCTTTTCCTAACACTGGTCCTAATCTTGCAAAGGTACATAAATACCTACTAACTCTTTTGAGACATAAATTTGGCAGAAATAATTGCTTTTGTGGAGCTACACATGTCCAGAAGCATTTCCCTTTGGTTGTCCATCATGCATAAAAATGGATTTATATCTCAGCCTTTTCCTGTTTTACCCCCAAATACTGTATTCCTCACCTCATTACACCTCAGGAGAGGAGACATCATGTACGAAAAGGAAATATTATGCTTCCTTGCAGAACTTGCTTGGGATATCTACAGACCCCTGAAGACAGTCAAGATCTCTTGGTACCAGGTCAGATCATAAAGGGCAGTCTGTGAAAACCAATGCTAATCCCAGCCCACTTCCACAAGTAACTGTGGGGAATCTTTGTTTTTGTAAAGTGGTGAAGGGACTAGGGCTAGAGTGTGTGTAAACTGTCCACCTCTGTCAGTGCTCTGATGATGTTATTTTGACTTCAGCGAGGGGAGTTCTTTTTGTCCGTGTAAGAGAAGTTCATGGAAATTGTGTATGTATGTATATTTTAAGTCAATAATAATCACAGAAAAAGCCTTTTCATTTCAAGGACATTTATAGTTCAGGAGTACAAAAGCTATACGTCACCAGAGTAGGAAGTCTCTGATGTCCTAACAGGCCAAATTTCCACTGCCTTCTCTGGTGGCTAGGTCTCAGTAACAATAAATTCCTGTGGGATACTCCAGATAATTCAAATTTTATCCAAGTACAATAAAAACTGCTTAAAAAAGTTCTAAATGAATATGATGAAAAAAACAGAGTCACAAACCGATCTGAAAATGTGTCAAATGAGCATGGCTATCCTACAGAACAGTCTGTGTCTCAAACTATTTGAAGATGGCGGTTAATGGAGAAGTCTCTTGCAATATTTAAATTAAAGAATATGTGATACACATCTTTATTACAGACTATATTACAAAACCTTTGGAAAGAAACACCTTTGATACACCATCAAAAAGACTATATAGTGTTAACTAAGTAGTTGTGAGATGAGATATGGTGTGGTGACTGGTACAAAAGATGAAGACTGAAGAGCAATTCTCAGCACAGAGAAATGTTAGCAATACAAAGCTTTGTGTATTTAAAAATATTTATTATGGATGTAAAAAAGAATGTGAACGTTGTGGTAGCAAAATACAGGTAAGTCTTAACAACATCCAGAAAAATGTGTATCAGGCACTGGAGTCACCAGAAACTTAGAGACATTAACACTGTAGCCCCATGTGAAATTTGGTATTGGCAGTGCAATGTGCACTAGCAGGAATGATCTGAAGCACACAGACATTAGTTTGTCATAGTTATCTAACCATTCAGAATATTTAAAAAATGGCAATACTTCTGTGGATCATTGAATAAGTAGATCAAATAAAAAGAGAAAGGCATGCATAAGAAATACAATAAAAGACAATATAAGACAATAAAATGTTGTCTCTTCACTATATATGTTAAGATTAGGCCTTCACTGGAATGTCACGTTCTGTCCCAGCCCAAGTAAAAAGTAATGAAAACAGATGGGACTCTGAAAAGCTTAGAGGTATGTAGATATTCACATTAAAAATATAGCAAAAATGCCTATCTGGGAAGGGATGTGATAGGGCTATAACACAGAAATAGGTAGAGAAGTTGTTTATATTTACCTTTTTCCTAATTTAAACACATACATATATCTGGATGAAGCTGGAGAGCCATTTAAAATGGGCAAAGTTGGTGATAAATGCTTAGCATAAATTTCAAAGAAGACAGGATGCTTGTAAGGATAGGGATTACTGCACACAGTATTTCAGATGGGAATAACAACAAAAGCATTTCTGAAAAGCAGTAGAGCCTTAATGATCAAAAATATATCCTGACCTTTTATTACAGGAGGTTTAGAATGAAAGCTTCCTCTCCTGGCACTGTTATTCCACATTCATCCACTATGGGGGTTCTTGCATTTTCCTTTGAAAAGTGAATGCAAGGATCATATCATCATAGAATCATTTAGGCTGGAAAAGACCTGCAAGATCATCCAGTCCAACCACTAACCTACCACTGCCCAGTCCACCACTAAACCATGTCCCTAACTGCCACATCTACATGTCTTTTAAATACCTCCAGGGATGGTGACTCAAACACTTCCCTGGGCAGCCTGTTCCAGTGCCTGACTACATGAAGAAATGTTTCCTAATATCCAACCTAAACCTCTCCTGGCACAACTTGAAGTCATTTCTTCTTGTCCAGTCTCTTGCTACTTGTGAGAAGAGACTGACACCCACCACATCGCTACAACCTCCTTTCAGGTAGAGACTGATAAGGTCCCACTTGACCTTCTTATCTTTAGGCTACACAACCCGAGTTCCTCCTCATCTGCTTCTCACAAAATGTGCTCTAGACCCTTCACCAGCTTTGTTGCCCTTCTTTAGACATGCTCCAGCACCTCCAGATGAAACATTGGTCTGATGAAGCCTAGATTTTTAAAAGCTATGGGAGACATCAGATGCTTTACTTTTCACGTGCACAGTGAGAGACATTAGATCCAGGTTTTTCAGAGGGAACTTGTCATCAGTTCCCCAAAATACAAAGAATCCCATAAAATCTCAGACAGGGAAGGTTAAGTTATAGTGCAATACTTCATTTATTTGATTAAAACCCTCCACAGCTCGTAATCAGCATTTTTATTTCTATTTCTTTATTTCTATTTAAAAATAACAACTGTGAAACCTGAAAAATAATAATCATGGCAACAATAATAAAAGTAAGCACATAGTCTGCTTTGTGCAGTACATTTCTTTCTTCATGCTCTGTAAGGGAAGGGTTGCTATTTGTGGTATGCTCCAAGTCTGCCTTTCAGAAGACGGCCCAGCTTGGCTGGACAGCTTTCAGTTGCTACTAGAAATATGTCACTTATTAGGAACAGAGGGGATGTTTATCACTGTCTCAAGGGTTACTTTGGCTGAAGCAAAGAAACAGCTCAGTTATATAATGGAAAGAGCTAGGTCAAAGGATAAGAATTTTATATAGTGTGTGCTCAGGACTCCAGCAATGCAGGCTCAGTTTCTCTCTTGTGTATCTTGCACAGACAGTGATTATGACAGGGTGGTCTATCTAGTATCTAGTGCTTAGTTACCCAGACCCATCACGTAGTCATGGTTCAAACCCTCTTCCAAGTAATCTAGAAACACCAGCTCCAGTAGAGAAGCTTGAACACAGCACCATCTTAATTGGTGTGGAGTATCAGCTATCCTTTCAGTCCTCACCAGCATTAACAGGGGTATACTCCTTGCCATAAACGTAGTTGTGATCTCTGGTGAAACAGCAAAAAGAAACCCAGCCGTGCCTCCTTTAAGGGTACCACCTCACTGAGCACTGCACAGTATTTCAGCAAGAGAGGGACAGTTATAGAAAGTTGAACCTGTGTTTCCATCTGTTCATGTAAATGCTAGAGGTCTCATTTTAGGGTAGCCAAAACCCTACATCCAGAGACTTTATAAACCTTCCTCCCCGTGTTTTAGTCCCCAGTACCAAGGTCATGCTGCAGATGAAATGTTTAACTAAGCATCAAATTGTCAAGCACAAACCCGATTACCAGGATAACAACCCAGAAAACAAATACCGGGAAGCCAGCACCACGTCTCACCCTAATTACCAAACCCAGAAGTTGGCCCCGGACCACAGTGACCTCAGTTCCTCACCGGGTGAGGGGTGCCCTTTCGTGAGGCAGCCGGGGTCTGGGGCGGCGGTAAGCGAACTGCCTCAGCCCCCTGCGGGGAAGAACCTCTTGAGGCAGCCCACGTACCCTCACCCCAACACCTGTTGCGCCGCCATTTGGCCGTGAGAGACGGGGCAGCGGCCGCGGACTGCCCCGCTAGCCTCTTCTGCCCCCCTTCCCGGGGTGTAAACAGCCGCGCCAGGTGCCGCGTTCGCCGCGAGGGGATCGCTGGCGGACGAGGAGAGCCGAGTGGCGCGGCCCCACTTGGCAGCACAGACCCCAAGTCGCGAGCGCGGAAGGTACTTCAGTGGGAGCGCGGCCTGCCCTCCCGACAGCCCGCCCCGACGGCCGGCCCGCCCCTCTCCCCTGCGCCCTCCCTCGTCCCGCCGCCGGCTGACAGGTGCGCGCTCCTCCGCGGCAGCACCGGCCCCGATCCCCCTCGCCTCAGCCGGCCCCTCTGCGCGCCCCGCGCCCGCACCAGACCCGGCTCCCGCCCGGCACGACCCCGGATTGTTTAGTCCTTGGGAAGCTGGTCTGGGTCCAGATTTTGCTTTGATCCTTCTTTATTTTTTTTATTTTTTTTAAGAGAGAGAGAAAAAAAAAACCCAAAGAAAAACAAAACCTGGAGACACAGAAAAGGGCTCTAGGAAAAAGTTTTGGATGGGATTATGTGGAAACTACCCTGCAATTCTCTGCTGCCAGAGCAGGCTCAGTGCTGCCTTCTCCCCAGCGGCGCAGCCCGCGCCGGGCGCTGCTGAGAGACGCCCGGGCCTCGGTGCCGCGCCACCAGTGCCTGCAGTGCCGGAGCCCCTCGCCCCGTCGGCCCAATGCTCCTCCTCGGGCTGCTCCTGCTGACATCTGCCCTGGCCGGCCGGAGGCAGGGGGCCGCCGCGGAGTCCGACCTCAGCAGCAAGTTCGGCTTCTCCGGCGCCAAGGAGCAGAATGGTAAGGAGTAGCAGCTCCCGCCGCTGCCGCTGCCGCTGCCGGCGGGTAGCCCGGGGCAGGGCGGGGGCAGGCGCCCGGCCGGCGCGGAGCGGAGCAGCGATGAGCTCTCTGGTTTGCGGGGCTGCCCGGCGCCGCGGAGTGAGCGCGGCCGCGGGAGGGGGAGCCGAGGAGCCGGGCAGAGCGACTGGGGCTCGGCAGCTGGGGGTCGGCCGCCGCCGTCAGGGGTGTGCTGTGGGTAAAAGGGCAGCGGTTCGCGGTCGGCAGGGAGCTCGGAGCCTCTCTCCTCTGCCGTCGGAGGTGCAAAATGACCCCCCACCGTCGCTTCTCCCCCCAAAGCAAGAACCCGCTCACCTTTGTGCCCTAAATGCTTAGCTGGTGGGGGGGGGGGTGTGTGTGTGTGTGTGTTGGGGGGGGTGTCTGTGCTTGAATGAGTGGTATTTTGTGCGGGCTGGAAACGAGCTAATCCTGCATAGGAAATGAGAATTACTTTCAACTTTCAAGTGTACCTGAAATGTTTAGAAAACTCTCAAATGCAAGTTCCCTTGGGCCGGGGCTGCGCGGAGCTGGAGAAAGACTCCTTTCATACAGCAAGGGCAGCTTCGGGGTGTGTAATTTGCTTAGCCTCTGAACTCCATATGATTTACATTATTCAGATTTTTAAGCGCCTTTCCTCTTGATCTGCTATTATGAAGTAATTTTAAAGAATATTTTACAAACTGAAACGTTATATACTGCATGAAACCACACTTAGTGTAGAATATCTAAAATTAAGGCCGTTAGCATGCATTCATGGAAACCCTGGTGCTTAATGTATGGGGAGGGGTGGTTTGAAAAATTGAGTACTTTGCATGTCAGCTAGAGCAAGCTTTCTCCCTGGGCACAAACCAACACAAAAGGGTGAGCTGGGAGCTCTCAAAACTCTCTGAACCGTAATGAAATAAAGCAGAAACACAGTTTTGAGGCTAATTCAATTCTCTCAACTTTGAACTTGGGACTCCCCAGATATACGTCATATCTTTTAATAGAAAGCAAAGTTTGAGACCACTGCCAGTGCTTTGAATAGGTAGAATATGCAGTGCACTAGCAAATTTAGCAGGGGGAGATTAATACTGCTGTGGCCTGCTAATGTGATGATATATGGCACCTGCGGATTGCCAGAGTTGCTGATCAAAGAGCAGCATGGGGATCAATCTCTAATCAGAGCAACTGTGAAGGCCCAGAGGAAAGTGATCAAAAGGCTCAGAGACCCAGCTATTCTGACAGGAAACCAATCAGACTTTGTGCACAGTACAGGAAATTATCTGCTCTGTGTGAGAAATCACTCACTTTCTACCCCTTCCCTGCTTACCTGGCAGTTACAGGCTTTAGGGCACCAGTTTGAAACAAAATAGACTTGGCACTAATATACTGAAGTCTCATGCTGTTATGGTGCCTTCTGTTAAATTTGCATGGAGTGCATATGAAGCCAGTTGACACACGGAGGATCACCATTGCTGTGGTTTAACTTCATCAGAACTGGAAAGAAACCTGCTATGCTGTCAATCTGCCCTAGGAGATTTGTTACAGGGTCTGTTACAGCATAAGGCAGCTGGGCCCTGAAGGGCCTCCAGGGTCCAACAATGGGAAGCACAACAGTGTGAAAGGTAGATCGTATGGCATAGAAGCAAAACTGATGTAAGTAAGTAAGTATATGTGACAACACAGACTAGATTCTATTCACATATATCAGAAATGCAGCTGTCTTAGGTCAGGCTTCAACTGGTTTGTAGTGCAATTTGGCATGCTCCAAGACAGTCACTACATCTTAGAACAAATGCAAAGCTGGGAGAATTATATTTTTTTAACATGCCCTGAAACTGTGTTCCATGGTACTTTACACTTACAACACTCCAGGAGGTTCTTATAGCTTACATGAAGTTTGCTTTCTAGTTGTTCAATTGCAAAACTTACTTTAAAAATTAGCACAAGTTTAGGTATAACTAAGTACCAACCCTTGACTTTTCTTAAATGATTTTAATTATTTGGGGGATCAGTAACACTGGTCAAACCAGTTCTTACTTGATTTAATTAGGGTGATTTTTACACTCTGCTGCAATCTAAAGATTGTATAGCTTTTAGCTAGAGGCAGGTTAAAATTCTCTAGAGTATGAGAATGAGCTATTGCTGTTCACATGCCAAATAATCTTTGGTCAGGAGAGAGGGAGATTTTTCACTCATGCATTCTACAAATAAAAAATCTGACCTCTATTTGTAAAACTGCTAAATGGCCAAAATTTTTTGCAGTAGAATGGATTACAGTGTTACTCAGCTGCACACGTGGGTGCTGTAGCTATTGCTTCAAGGTGATACTGAAGATGTCTATGAGCAGTTATTAAATCGATAGGATTGCTTGTGTTACAAAGGGTAAGCATGTGCTTGGGGATTTTTTTTTTCATAAATGATGTTTATTTATTAGCTAAGTGATTATTAACTTCGAAATTATGAGTTTGACTCAATTTATTTTCTAGATGTAGCCATAAGGAGTTCTCTTGTTTCTCGTGTATATGGAGTGTCATTTTAGGTGGAAATTTCCTAGTGTAAATATTTCTTTGTAACTGTAAGTTGGGTATTCTTAGAACACAGTATTTTGCTGCCACCTTCTAGGAATTCAGTGTGATGGTTGTTGCGGGGCCAGTGTAGCTCCATTTGAAACCGCTTAAAACTACCTCCTTGTATTTACTGGCCCTCAGTTACATTCAGATTTTCTTTAAGAACAGGTTGTATTTGTAACTCTGCTTGACAGTAAGGGTTTTTATGTGATTTCTTTGATAAATTCATATTAATGTTTTTATTTTGTTAACTGAGTAAATACTCATCTAGAGGATCAAAGAAGTTTTTGCAACAATTTATGGAAGCTGAAGTAGCAGTAAATGGTGTATGTAGTGATGGCTCCCATTTATCTGAGTAGATTTAATATCCACTATTCTTTGTCATGTTGAAAAGCAGATTATGCTTTGAAGGGTTTTTCATACTTAGGTGGCTTTATCAGTTCTCTTATGGCTGTCTGATGTACTTATTACCGTTTTTCCGTACTGAAGTAGAGTCAAGAAAAATTCATCACTCGTTATCTTTTGAGGAGAAAACTGTATCTCTTGCATATTGAGTTTGATTACTTGTATGATTTACTTGTTTCTTCTATTATAGTTCTGGCTGGTTTTGAATCTACTTTTGACTGCTGGTTTTATATCTTCATCTTGTTTCTGTAGTTTGGGAAATCTCTGAGGGAGCTGTTGGTCAATGAAGTATTGTGAATGACGATTCTAATGACTTAACTCTGGGGGTCTGAGCATGCCTGCTTATTTGATATTATTAGTTTAATTTAGATTTGATTACAACATGAAATGGTAAGAGAATCTAAGTCCTCTTTCCTTGGCTGTCTTAGGACAGGATGTGATAAATTTTTAAAGTAATTTTGCTGAGCTGTCAGCTATTCTGATTTCTGTGAGAAAGATGAGGATATCTTTACAGAAAATACCCCCCCCCCATTTTTGGGTGCAATGATGTGTATAGCTTATGTGGCATGTGCATTTAAATGGAGCAGTGCATGGCTTCAGAAAGCCAAGAAACTGAGGTCAGTTAGCAACTCACCAGGACCAAGCAGTTGAGAGAGATTAACTTTCCTGCAGGCAGTTTCAAGAGTAAATGAGCAGCAGTAAATAGAGTTGCTGAAGTAAATTTTAGAAAATCAAAGCATTTACTTGATTTCTGTTAATCCTGCAGCACAGGTAATGTACTGGTGATGGTGTAGCTTTTGACAGATCTTTCTTTTAAGTTACTTGTGTATCTCAGGCTATCCTTGGGAAAAGTTGGTGACTACAGCTGGAACTGAAGTGCCAGAGGAAGCTTCTCTCATCATGTTGGCATGTGTGTGGCCTCAGCACCTCCTCACAGCCACCAAGAGGATTTCCAGGTTCATATATCTCCAGAGGGAGCTTCCAGATTATTCAGGGATGGGGACAGTAGAATTTCTGATTAAGGTCATTTGACTCAGGCTGAACAGCTGAAAGAAGCTGTGGATGTCCAAGTGATGCCATCCATTGAATTCTTGCAGATGGGAATGTTGATGCTTTTGCTCGAGTGCAGTCATTTGACTGCAAAATTATCTCATATAAACCAGCGTACTTTAAAGCAGTGGGAATACACGCCACCTCCGCTGACTCTTCTTGAATTGATGAGTGCCACTACAGTCTGTTGACTGCTGCTGGGCAGCAGCAATTTTCTTCATTTCGAGAAGATGAGGAAGTATAAAATATGAGCACGTGTCATCTAAAGGGAAACTTGATAGCAGTGCAATTTTTCTCAAGTTTAATCTATTTCTGTTTAGTCCAAGGCTTGTTTTGAAATGTTTTAAGGCCCTTTTCCTGGAAAGTGAAGAATTACACCACATCCTCTTTCGACTTTAAGCAAAAGCTTGTGGCAAGTTAGAGAAGCTCTTCAACACTGCAGTAAATAGCAGTGGAAGATAGCTTTAGATTTATTTTTTCTGCTTTTGTAGTTGACTTCTGGCATATTGTGTGCTGTCGTTCAGCAGAGTGCTGCTTTGGACTTTTCCTTAGTCCTGCTGCTTCCCTCAGTTTCTTCTGGTAGACAAAAGTAAGGGACTTAAAAGCACAGACCATTTGCTACTTGTCCCAAGTATGTAGTCATTCCATCCTTCCCATCCTTCCTGTATCTTTGTTAAGTATCTTTAGCAGAATTTAAGGGAGAAACATGTAAAATCTTATTTTTGCCTTAACAGACTTTAAAGCTTTATGTCATGTTGTCTGGGGGTTTTTAGTTTGTCTTTCAGTCAGATACAGAGTTTTATAATGGAGAAGAAACACAGGGCATACCTTTTAAACACTTGACAGCTATACTGCCAAAGGGCTTATGTTGAACTTTGTCTTCACATAAGCATAATGTCTTTTATATCTTAAAACTTTATCCCAACCTTTGAATTTAATTATTACATAGTCACCATGTAATAGCAAAGGACTGGTTTGCATCCTATAGCAGTGGCTGCTCATTATAGCAGAGTGGTTTGGGGCGGGAAGGGGGGGTGTTGCTGTTGGGTAGTTGCTGCTTTTGGTTTTTCCTGTGTCTGGCAGTTCCTGATTACTAGAAGGAGGACACTCTGTGCAAGTCCACTTCCCATAGCTGGAAACGAGCCTCTTCAGTTGCTTTATAGATAGTTCTTGGCTTTACCAGAGAACCATGACTTTGCTTTTTAGTCACAAAGTGCGTGCCATGGAAAATACCCTTCCTGGTGTACAAGTGTCTTAGATATTGGCCTATACATAAGTAGCCTTTTAGCTGAAACCTGTGGGACTTAGCAAAAGTTACACAACAGAAAATGAATAGAGCTAACATGCAGAAATGCAGTTGTTTTAGTAGCACTTAGGTATCTATGAGTGCTTTGTTGTTTTGGAATACCTGAGAAACTAATTGTACCTTAAAACTTACTCAACCCTGTTATTCCCTTGTAGGGAAAACTTTTTCAGCTTGTGTTTGAATGTGAAATGCTTTTATTTAAGTAGGTGAGTGAAAATGCATAATGTGCTATTGTGAAGCTAAAATACAAATTTTTCTAGAGACTTCATTAAATTGTAGGATGTTATTTTAAGGTGGCAATGCCAGGAAAATTTATTTATGACTCCATCCATGGACATCCTAGCCTTGGGGTTCATCTGTCTTCTGATCTTCATTTCTTGACAGCCTTCTGCTGAGATTTTATAAACATATCCTGAGTGTTACATTTGATTATTTGGGCTTAATTTCATCATCCTATACCATACAAACCAGTTTTATGTGAAGATACCCATTTTGACAAAGCATTTCTAGCCATTTTCATAACTTAATCAGTTTCTACAGAAGTTGACTGGATGAGACAAGGCAGGACTCCAAACCCTCATGGACAGAGTATAGGAACTATTAAAAAACTTATTGTAAGCTAAAGGAGGGAGCCCCTTAATTCCCTGGTCTCATGCAGGCCTTCTGCATTAGGGTTAGCAGGGACTTACTTTCTTCTGAGCTTAATTAGTTCTGTTCCAAATGCTACATTTTTGTTAAGCGTGTCCACAATTTGGACTTTGGCGTTCGCCTTGCATAGGCATGACTGTACATTTACACTGAGCTTATGGGCTGCTTGGCTTCTTGTTACTGTGGATTCCTCTGAAGTGCTGCTAGCGTGTGCCACCCATCAACCCCTGTCTGTGTGTGCCACCCATCAACCTTCTCTGACTAGACCATCATGAGCTGGCTGCAACTCATGTTAAAAGAACTCGTCTCTTTGAGTCGCTGACTTACTATTTCCCTGGCTGTTCTCTTTCAAGCTGGGCTAATTTGAGGCTATAATTCACTGCAGGTTAACTCTGCAGTGAAGATGTTCATGGTGCTGGTTGCTACTTTTATTTTTTTTTCCTCATTGCCATTTTCATATGCAGGTGTTTAGGGCTGGAGAAGAAGAATGTGAATTAACCTCCCATGTACTTCAGTCCAACATGATTCAGGAAGAAAAAGCATTTGCACATGACGTAAGAAAGTGTTCAAAGGTTATTTATCATGTAGTGGCATCCTTTTATAGTAGTGAGAATTGAAGAGTTGCAGAGGAGTAACCAGTAACAGTTTCTTCCATGGCAGTGTGCCTTTTTGTGAAATAATCCTCATAAATTATTCATTAATCTTGCTCTTCACGGTGAATTTACTTAAGGTCTCATTATAAAAACAGACATTTTAAGGAGATTCTTTAGGGCGAAGAGCATCTCTGTTCTTCTACACCGTGAAAGCTCAAAATATGTAAATTTCTCGCCGAGTTTGTTAAAACGGATCAATAACTATTGGAATAGTGTGCAGGCATAGCTCAGTTTGATCACGGTTGCATGGGTTTCTTCACATGAAGTGCAAGGTATACTCTCTTCTGAATATAAAGCCAGGTGAAGGTGGTGGCAGGGAGGCTGAGGCTTTTCTCTGGTTACGCTTCTTGTAGCACTGAGGCTGGAGGTAAAAATCTTTGTTTAGTAACCTTGTTTTCAAGGAGAACAGTGGTGCTAGTTGGGTAACTATCCCTTTACGGTCCCTGTGACACTACAGTTTTACTAAAGGAAAGTATGGGAGGTCTTCCAAGCTTTCAACTGTAGCTGGTGATAACTTTGAGTGCTGGATTAAAACTCCCTTATCACCCTTATGTGGCTTTTCTTGACATGTTCAGTCTGTCTGACTCAGAAAAAGCAAAGAATGCCATGGGCAAAGTAAATAATGCTGCTTGTTTTTTCTGTACATTTAATTCCTTTTTGCAATGCTTCTGCTGTAATATTCTTACCTTCTTACAGAATTTATTTCCAAATCATAGTAAGAATTGTGATGGCAGTTAGATGGTGCAGTTAATTAGGGAATTGGTCAGTAACTGGTAAAATGGGCTTCAAACCAGGTTCAGGCAGTAAAAGGTAAAGGAGTGGTGTCCTTCTCGTAGTTTTCATATACTAAATCTTTAAGCTGTTACTCAGTTTGGCACGTATCGGCAATGTTGTAATTTTCTGTGAAGAAGTCCATGTGTAAAATACCAGGGAGTGTCATATTTGAAGAGTAGCTTACACTGGAAAAATGGTTTTGGGGGGTTCTCCTAGCACATCTTCCAAGTCAATCCATAGCTGTTAATGTCTCTATGCCACCTTTTAAGCATGGTTTGTATAAAAGCATATGAAATGGGGGAAATGACTTTGCTGGAAGAGGTACTGATTTGTGAAATAATGCACAATATCACTTGTTTTAATTGTTAACTGGAGCCTTTTCCACATCATTCAGTTGTGGACAGACTGGAGTCATTTATTAAATTGTCATTTGGGGAGCTTTGGATGAGCCATTGCACGGTAGCAATGAACCCTTCTTCAAAACAGAAGCACAAGTCCTAGGAGCTCCGTGTTCCTTCTCAGATTGACAGGAAACCAGCACTCATTTTATACAATAGTTAAACATGAAAAAAGACATATGGCACAGGAAATTCTTTTGCTGTGTGCGAAGGTATGGCATTTCCAAACTGAAAGTGTTGTTCTGACTACTTCACCGGTAGTGGTGAGTTATATGAGGCCACTTCCATCTGCAGACAGTCTGTTTCACTTGCTTGTGGTTCTGGGGCTCATTCAAATGCTCTAAAACAAAATAAAAGCAATGGATGTAATAACTTCTTTATGGAAAAGTCATAAAAAGCTACAGGGCCGTGTAAACAAATTGGGTCATTTACAAGATGTTTAAGTGATGGTTATTCAGTCCAAATTCAAAGGTGTGGATTAGGTTTTACAGTCATCTCGACTGAATTTTGCCCTCAACAAGACTTTCTTTCTCTGCCAGGAATGCCTTTGACACTACAGATGACAAATTCTCAGAAAATGTGTTTTCAAACATTTCAGTGCATTCAGAGTAAAGCTGAGAAACAGGAGAACAATTCTGTAATATAATTTGATCTTTTTCTAGGTGAATGAGGGGCCTTTCTTGATCCACATGGTTACACTGTAAAGCCATAGTGGAACTTTGTAGTATTCCCCAGGAAAATAAACTAAAAGAGTTTCCTTTCTGGATTCAAACATGCCTGAACTAATTACAAAGCAACTGTTTTGGCTCTCTGCTCTGTTCGTATAAATAGGTTTGCACAGAGCCACAGCAACTGTGATCCAAGTTAAACTGCTCTAGTCAGAGAAACTTATGTCAGCTCTAATTGAAGCATTGAACATTATGGTGTGTCAACTCACAAGACCCTTGTGGCTCATCATTTGTCAGAGAGTACTGAAAAAGTGGAATGGAAAAGAGGATAACTTAATACTTCTGTCTGTTAAAATACGTTCTGCAGGGTTATTTATATGCTTCAATGTAAATGTAAGCTTATGTATGGACAATTTTCTCGAGTTTGGGGAAAGGGAACTGGTGTTAGCTACTATGAGGTGCTTTTCTTCTCATGAGATCTGGTTGTTCAGCTTTGCTATTACCAATGCAATTTCAACTACCTTTCAAAACTCTTCATGCACTAAAATCCGGAGATCATTTCAGAATGAAAATAAGTGTACTCAGTGCAAGTTTGGAGTTAGTTGTAATGAACTGTACATGGGTGAGTCTACCTATTTGTATGTACAGTGCTAAATAATGAGCTGTTGACTCATCTTCTAGATGCTTGATACCATGTCTGTGAAAATAATAGCTGTTACTTGGGAAGCATTTATGTGTAATAATGGTATTTGAAATATTATGTGTACAGTATTTGAAGAAGTCCTTCAGAAAGTGATTCAAATGAGTGTTGCATTGTACAGTGTCAATGTAAAAGGTTTTTTTGTATATTATTGGCAAGCTGTGTGTTAAAAATACAATTTGGGGAAGTGGTCTATCTTAAGATCTCAAGGCTTCAGTGTTGTACTACTGTTGTCTGTTGTTGCATAGGGAGATAAATACCTGCAAACATTTCTGTTGCTGGTGTAACTGTAATGTACCTGAAAGTGAAGTAAAGCCTTGTAATTGACAGCCAAGAAGTAATGTCTCAAAACCAAACATGATTTCTAGATGAGGAGATGAAATATTGCATATGACATTACCTAAATGCTACTTCATGAAATATGGCTAAGGATTCTTGTGAGGCCTGCTTCCTTTTCTTTGTGTCATTCAAAAATACCCAGCCCCTGGGAGCACTGCATGTCTCTAGTCAGACTAGAGTCTAAAACTTGAAATACTCCAAAAGTTTCTGAGCACTCCACTGTATTTCTTACAGTACTTGCTGGTATAGGAATTCACAAAGTAGTTACCATTAGTGTTAATACAGCCCTGTAGCCATTCCTTCTCAAGTGTTTGTGAGGAACAGTGTATTAGGGCTAAGGGTCTTGGCCAGTAGAGTCTTTTCGGCAATCTTTACTTATTTCCTGTGAGATTCTTTGTAAAGATTGGCATGAGATATTGAGAACAGCTATCTCTTTGGTTTCTTCATTGGGGATCTTTATTTTATACATGTTCTAAGTACTTGCGAGAAGTAGTATGTGAGTGGGGAAGTGAGTGTCCTAGGCTGAGTCCAGATAGCAGAAGAGTTTTTGAGCTCGTCAGCTTTCATCTCAGAAGAGACCATTGAGATCATCTTCAATCTTACCTAACACCTCAAGAGTGCCACACCTCAGTAAAGTGAGTGTACCAGTAAAGAGGACTCTGTTACTTAAATATCTACCTGATCTGCAAAATTGTCTTACTGCTTGTGGGGTAAAAGATGGTTTTGTGTGGTTGTCACATAGGGATATAAACATGTTTCTAAAGCAAGAAACTTGCTCTAGAACAGTTTCTTGCCTTATCAGCAAGAATCTTGCAAAACTCTGATTGGCCTCATTAATCAAGATGCATGGGAAGGTACTGTGAAGTGATAATACCTAATTGAATAGTTGTGAGATGTTTCTGTGTTGTTACTGCTTTTAAAGTAATTATATTATCAAAATTTGCACCTGGTTAGCTCTTTGCGTTAGGGAAAGTAGTGCATGATGTACCCATAACAGATCTAACATTGTCAGTTTTGCAGGATCTGTAGCTTCTCTTTGAGATTAAGTTCGAGAATCTACAACGTTATTGTTAAGAATACTGTTTCAAGGTTGCTTCAATGGCTTTGCATAAAGCTGTTTTCCCTTGCACATTATTAAGAAAAAAAAAAAAGCCAAATCTTGTTAGTGGTTCTGATTCATCTGAAACACTTTAAAATATTTTACAATAGAACGGAGGTTTAGTTTTCTTATGGGCAATTTTAACAGTACAGCATTTATTTCTAGCAGCAGTTGCTTAGTAGATGGTCTTTAATTACTCGAATTTCTACTTATGTGCACTTGTATGTGAGTTATTCTGACACTTTTATGTATGTGGATATTTAGCGTATGTTTGTTCTGATTCTGTTTATTGAGGTATATTATTGGGATAGATTGACTGTTCAGGTTTTTTTCCTTTCAGGAAGTACTTGGTAACTGTGTTCAGTATTTGCATTACAGATGAGAACATGTTCTCTGTAGTTTCTTAAAACACACAAATGTTTTGAGTTGGCTTGGGCAAGCCATGGGGAATATTGGAGCTAAAACTGTTTTGACTGAATTAAAAGTGGGTTAGCAGAATGTTAAACAGGTTCCCAGATGTTCAATAAATGAAATAGCATATAGTTTAAATACTAATCTTGTATGTATATATGAAGATCAACTAAAGCTAGGTAACATGACAAATAATATTTACATTTCACTTTCATTTTCCTCTGTTTGGGAAGGAAGGACTCTTCCATGCTTTTCTACATGTCAGCTGTTCTTACATTCACTTAATTCCAGGCAACAGGGACCGCTGAACATGTGGATTGTAGCCCAACATACAGCTTGGATGTGGCTGATACGCACCGCAGAGGGATAATGTCTGATCTGTGTGGCTGCAGCTGGTTCATGCCATCTGGTTTTGGAATGTGCATGTGCACCCAGATGTTGCCAGTGGATACAGAATAGAGTAGAGTAGCTATTGATTTCTGAGTCCTGTCACCCCAGCCCTTTCGGATTATAGAAGGCAACTCTGTAATAAGTTTTTGGTTTTGTTTTCTTTGTTTTGTTTTGTTTTTTTTTTAAGTGACTGGTTTTACTGATGTGTTGCCGCACCCTGTATTTTTTGTTTGATATTATTGCCTTTACTGCATTCCCTTGGCTGGTTTAAGACTTAAGGGGTAGCTACAGTGTTAGTTTTTAGTCACAAGTATCTGTTTTTTCAGTTGTATTTTCTCCTTTCTATCATCATTTTTCAGGATATCCATTGCTTTGAAGCTTGAAGTCTACCCTAAAGGCCTTTGTAAAGTACTTAGTACTTGTGGTAATAGATTGTTCCTGCTTCTACTTTAGTCAAATCCTTAATATAAAGGCAATTCTAAACTTGCTGCTTACTATAATGCATGCTATTCTCTGTACTAGCAATTTGTTGTATTTACTGTTCCCTTATGCATGAATACTTCCTTATATATAATGTGTTACTAGCTCTAATCCCTAAACTTCCTCACTGACAGTACTTTGGATAGTTATAAAAGAGGCAAAGATATATTGAGGAGTTGTTCACTAAGGTATGCAAAAACTTTCACTGTGTATTCCACAGTGAAATTCAGAGGAATTCCAGTGAAGTTGAGATATGATTGGATATAGTTACAAGGAGAAAAATTGTGTGATGCACATTTGCAAAATCAAGCTGTTGTCTCTGAGGGAAAACTTAGAAAAAAGAAATGTCTAGCAAGACTACTTTTTCAGACTTCTGATTGTGTCTATAATATGTGAAATTAAGTTCAGAAGCTGTATTCGTGTTTGCTACAGTGGTTGTGCCTGTCTAGCTATAAAAATAACTTGCTGCATGTGAATTGCTTTCTTATCTGAAGAAAATGAAATTAATAATGTTTCAAGTGTAATAAAGTTTATTTTTGGAAAGTAGTATTTGAAAGATAAAAGCTAATATACATTCGTGTTTCAAGCATTATTTTCTTTTCTAATTTTTCATTCAGTGCCTTTCCTCAGCTAAGGAATCCAAGCTGTATGTAGAATATCAGGAGTTCTGCCCCTTTTACAGTAAAATCTTGATGGACAGATATGGAAGCCTGTGCTGTAGAAAAATAATAAGAACTGTAAGAAAATAAAAAGATGCTTCTTCCTTTCTGCTAAGAGATAAATGGTCTTTTCCACACTTCACAGAATAGTTGAACAATGTTGGGTGTATTTTAATATAAAGAAGTTGTATACATTGCGAGGTAAAGACAGAAATATGAAAAGGAAATCAGTGTTGAAAGCTGTCTATGGAAAAAAGAAAAGATGTTAGCAGTGAGCTGCACTGCACAGAAGTTGTCTTTTTGTGTATCTTTTTTCTTTCTGTGGTAGAGGGCTGAATAAAAGGGCTCCAGCATAGTTACACTTATTTGATTAGCAGATGTGGTTGCATTTTTTTGTTGTTTATTTTTTTTTAATTTATTTTTTATTCTGTTCTGCATGGATATATTATTTGATAAGTACAGGGATTTTAAGATAGTTATAATCTAATTTTTACGTCGTATAAAGATACTGAAAAGTGGAGTTTGGAAGACTTTTCACTGTACTAATCAGGACATGAAGCAAACAGTGAAGACTGCCATCTAGTTTTCATAAACACTACAATATGCTGGCTTCATTTGTCCTACAGCATGACTAAGAGCTCTTTTTTGAGGTGCTGTTCCTCAAAATACAGGATGTGTGTAGTGGCACTGGTGGTTTAAACCAGTAGGTATGGTTGTCATTCAGCTAAATTCTGGTAAGGCAAGCTTCTAATGCTTTGTTAACTATGTCCTGAGGCTGCCTTGTTACAAATCGACATTGGTAAGTCATTGGCTTTTATTGACGTTATTATCTTGTAATGACCAATGTGAGTAGAGGTTTTACTTTTTCAGAGAAAGGCATGAATACCCTGCCATTATCTCTTGCACTTCATGTTAATCAGAGTTCACCTCCAGGGAGTGAAGCGAGAAACCAATACTTTCAGCTGTTTTTCATTCTAGAACATTCTTCAATATCATATAAGCATTTATATGTGTAGCAAAGTACAGATAAAAGTAGCAGATTCATAGGCTTTTTGTCAGTATTGGATTATCAACTTAAGCAATTTTTATTTTTCTCTGTTTTCTCCTTGTGCACTAAAATCAATGTCAATCATAGCCTTTTGAATCGCTTTTGTGTGGCTAGCAAGTGTGGCTTTAAGAGAAAGCTTTTACTAATAATTTTTATTACTTTAACGAAAGCAAATGATAATACTTTTAAAAATCAAGATCAAAGTAGCTAAAAAAGAGAAAACAACAATGAAAAAAATCATATATGTCTGGAAATTCTCAATATACTTTCTTTCCTGGCACATTTGGATGTTGCCAGTAGGAACTCGATCCTCAAAGCACAGAGAGAGCATAACAAACTGTGCAATGGCACCTTGGTGACAAGATAGGTTCAGTGTAGCCCTATTTTAGATTGTTGGCTTGTTTTTTGGTTTTTTTTTTTTCGGTGTTATACCTCATACTGGTAAGCAGTAGTTCTGGTATACTTAAAAAAACCCGTGAGGAGCATAATGCCCTGATTCAGGAGTTGTGTTTACAGTTAAGGGTGCCTTTGTTCACAAATCATGGGGAGGCAGTCCTCATGGAAGTAAATAATTGCTGTTTGTAGGGTGCAGAGGCACTCATGAGGAGGTAAGTCAAACTAATTGCAGAAAATGTTAACTGTAGCTCATTTGTCAAAGTGAATGTTCAGTGTCCATTGTGTTGGTATCCTGATAGGCACAGTACTCTAGGGTTTCTGGATAGGTAGGCAGGCAATTCGTCCAACTCTCCCTGTATTATATCTTAAGTGTCTTTTTCTGAAAGTGAACAAGAGTATCTATAGAAAGTTTTAAATTATGATCTCTCAAAAGAAGGACCAGTTTAAGCCTGACTTCATTTGTGATTGAAAGCTGTCTCCTGGTTGTGATGTACCAAATGAGTATAAAAGTCAGTGGGTGGTTTGGGTAAAGGAGTAGTGGAAAACAAATGCATTCCTGTGGTAAGATGATGGGAGTAGGAAATTGAAGTAGAAGAAATGCAAGGGGAACCATTTTGCGGCTGTTGGAAAAACAATGACTTTAGCCTTAATGAATTCCTTGTTTTTGAGGTTTGTTTTTTTTTGTGGGGGGATTTTGGTTTTTTAAAATAAACTGAGCCCTAGGGGAAACGGGTGTGATCCAGACAGTGGTTACCACATTGATTTTTTTGAGTAGAAAGTTTATCAGCGTGCACCTGCCAAAAAGATTTTGGTCAGTAATGGTTAGATATGTCTTCATGTATGGATGGGAAAAGGAGGAAGAGGAGCTTTGATAATTTCTCCATTTGAACAGTCCTGGAGCCCCAGGAATCACCTTTTGCAGAAATAAAATGATCAACACAAGGCTTTGAGTGCTCAGCTAGCATGTGCTTTCTGTCACAGAGAAGAGGGAATGATCGTGCATGTAGGTTCAGCTCTGAAAAACTGAACCAAAAAGCCCCAAAACGAAGTCCCATCAAAATCAAGTCAGTCTTTCCCTTCAAAATCACTTGGTTACACAGAACACACCACAGGTATAATGGGATTATTTGCTCAAAGGACCAAGCTGTTTATGTTACTACTAACTTTTATAACAAACAATAGAGATTTTTTTCCATGGAAGGTACTGATGATTTTCACCTAGGTAATGTAAATAGGTACTTCCTCTGCAGTGTAGGGTTATTAAGATGGTGTCTTCTGCAGTTCCATAAATACTGTCTTGAAATAGAAGTGACAGACACAAGGCAAAAGTAATGATATTACACAAAATTTAAGAATGTTTTTAAGCAAACAAGATCCAACTTGAAGAATCTGCTTTCATTCTCTGACAATTATGTTTGTGTGTTAAGATGGGTGTCCTTGTTGTAAAATTCTTGCTGCTCTTTCCCTTCCAGAGCCAGAATACTTGGTTCAATGATCCTGTTTTGTTTTTTTTTTTTCTTTTTTTCCCCTCACTTCAAATGTCTTTTTACATGTACCCATCCAAATAAGCAATATTACACTCAGATTATGTCCAGAACATAACTCTCTAAATAGCTTCAGATACCTCATTATCTTTCTTACACTGAAAAGTATTTTTATGTTGTTAATTTCTGTTTGTTTCTGTATGTTTCTGTTTTCTTTCCGTAGCTTTCCCAAAAATACTTAATGAATTACTTAAAGACCTCATTTTAAAAGTTTAACATCTTAAATCTAATTGCAGAGAGTTACCTAATGAAGATAATGCCACCTCCAACAATTACTTTATCACTCTTCATGCTGTAGCTGTGTAATGAGGCTTTAGGCAGTGTTCACTTTCTTGAAGTACCTGCAGAAATCTTCCAGGATCATGAATTTTTTTTTTTTTAAATTGTTTCCTTGATGCAAAAATATTGCCAGGGACTTCACTCAGTGGCAGTCTGTCAGTAGAACAGTTCAGTTACATTTCTGAAGATCATGGCATCATTCAGGTATCAATAAAGCACGAGAAATTGAAAGTACAAGGTCTAGCTGTTAATCCTGTTCTGTTCTTGTAATTTACTTGAAATTAGGTTTAGCCACTACTTGACTAGGTTATCAAAGAAATGTAAAGGGGTATACAAAGAGGATTTGGAGACTGGTAGCCTTCCATCTGTATTGGTACTGAATGTGACATAATGGTGCTTTTATAGTTTATTGTTGGTTTTTTGCTATTCCTTTTTTTAATTACTCTCCCCTTACTCTTGCTGGAGGGTTGAGATGGTGACTGGGATCATCTATCACTTGGTGCAGGAATAACACACTCCTGTGACCAAATTCAAATTGGAGAATTGCTCTTGGTCCCCATAAATACTTTCTTAAATAATAAATTTTCTTGCTTTATAATAATGCCTTAGAGAAGTCACTAATTAACTGCTTCTTGAGTTTTGTGCCCCATTTTGATCTGTAGGAATGTAATTGCTGTTCTTTTACCCGGTCTTGCAACTTTGGATATATTTTAGTACTGTTTGGGATATTTACATGAAAGGTGTGACTGTCCATTTATTATGTTTCATTTTTAACTTGTGGAAACTGTAGGAAGAAAGCTGTAGCAATTGTGGCACTGGGGTTTGAGAGCACAGCAGAAATCTGAAGAAAGAGAAGGAAATCAGAACAGTTACAGGTAGAGAAATTACAAAGCTCAGTCAGACATGACTCCTGCTGACCAGGAAAAATTACCAAGAATTACCAGATTACCTTCTAAATATAAAAATTTCTAAAGATGTAAAATTTAGGGTTAATTAGATTATTAAATGTTAGGCTTAGGAGAAGTCAAGAAATATATTCTTGATTGTACTCAAAAGAAGTGCTTTGTATTTGAGATGAAATCATTTTATTAAAGGTAGGCAAAGAGAGGTAATTAACAATATGGAATAATATGTGCATTTTGAATATCATCAATGGTAATGAGGCCAAAAGGAAGAGATAAGGTTAAGTGTAATGCTCTGATCTACAATACAGCAGATTAAAGAAAGCACTAGCAATGTAACCTGTGTGCCAAGGCAACTCCCTGAGAAATATCTAGAAGGTAATAGCAGCCATTCCTGGCCAAATGAAAGGTCTAGTTAGTTCAGTGTGTTGTGTCTGACAGTACCTGTTAAGGAACATAATTATGATTATCCAATCTATTTTCCGCCTTTAGTAGTAGTCAGATTTTTATTTTTCAGGTGCAGGCAGAATTTTTGGGTTTGGTGGCCCAATAGCTTTTTGACACTTGGTAAAACTTTTGCTATCTACAGTTTCTAGTGGTGAGAAAGTTTAATCACACAAGAGATGAGTATCTTCTTTTGGATGCTTTACATGCATTCTTGGATCATTTTATTCAGTATCATCTAGTTTTCTGGTGCCTATGATTTTTAGATTTGACCTGCTATTGTGAAGCTGCTCCAGTGTTTGAGTCTGCCACATTGTTCTCCTGTATAGTGTTTGTGTGGATGTCTATTGTAAATATGCGCATAGGTGTAGGAGAATGAATAAACATTAACATGAAGTAGGTGTTTTCTGGTATTCCAAGTATAAAAAAGTATTGACAAGCAATATTTGAGGTACGAGAGCACCATGGATTTATGCAGTGATGGTGATTTCTTTGGTTCTCTGTGCTTTTGCCACAGGTTCTTACTATTCAGGTTTTCCTTTTAGAAGTGTAATCCTGTCCCAGTAGGACAGACAGACTTCTGCAGATGGGAAAGACGCTAAGAAATTGCTTTCTGTTGTGCTCAGATCTGGGAATGATGAGAAACACAGTGAGATGAAGCCATAAATTTCACAGGAGCAAGCTGTTTCAGTATTCAACTTGAAGTGTATCATTGTAAAAAAAGTTGTCGTTGAGGTGCTGTGAAGTAAACTTGCTTAAGTGTTCTTTCCTAAGCATTAGGTTGTGGTGTCAAATGTTGTTCTGTTTGTTTTGGCCTTGGTTTTCTTCCCGTAGGCTTTTTTTTGTTTGTTTGTTTGTTTGTAACCCTTCAGGACCAGAATCTACTCCTGCATTAGGCTTCTGCCTAAGAGGAGCAGAGACTTTTTGTTTTATTTTAGCTCTCCTGTTGAAGGGGAACCCACCCTAGTAGTAAGCAGGTTCTTCAGTGTAGCCAGTGATATTTAGATCTTGCAAAGGAATTATTGGTCTCCCATCCTTTTCCTTGCCATCTTTCTCACTTGAATTTTATTTGTAAGGTATTTTACCAGTGAGTTTAACAAATAACTTTGTATCTTTGTTTACCTTGTCTATGATAGTAATTGACTTTTTTTTTTCCCCTCTGCCCTCCTTTTAAAACACAGTATGTTGTAGGGTTTCTTGGTTATTTTTAAATGAAGAAAAACATAGCCTTCAGAGTACCAAATGCTTCACCTGGCTACCTTTCTAGTTTCTCTCAAGTCAGTATTTGGATGCCATTCTGCATTTAAGAATGTGGTTTTTGACTGCAAGAATAAAAAAAAACCCTTGTTCTCTGAAATGTCTATGAAAGGGACAACTTGTGTGCCTCTGGCTTCTGTGCGCTGAAGTTCTGGTTATTGTGCGCACAGTCAATAACACTTAGTCAGTAATCCTCATTAACCTCTTCAGGTACAAATGGCAGGCACTAGGTAGTAGCAGCTACTTGTTTTCTGGCAGTATTTTTATATTTTGCAGATCTAGAGTTAATGTTGATGACATGCCACTATTTTGTTTAAACTTTAGAATTGAAAGTCATCTTTCAGTTTACCTTGGGAAGTTATTTTGGTAAGCGTTTTTGTGTTTGAGATGACTAGGAAAAAATAACTTTCAAGGTTGCCTTCTGTGTTTAAAGATAGCCTAGCAATTGAACTATTAGTTGTCTTATTGTTTGTTTGGATTCTGAGAGGAGGAATGAATTCTGTAGTCATGGTCAGCCTAATGCATGCTCTACTGAATTTTTCTTTTTTTTTTCCTCTGTAGTATTGGATAACTCTGTTAAATAAAGCCTATAGTGGTACAAGCCTTGTTCTTTGTGGACAGCGTTAACAGCAGGGACCAGAGTCCCTGAGGATGGTGTCAGGGGCACATTGCTTGCCAATAGTTCTCATCTGCAGGTAACCCTTTCAGAGGGAAAAGGTGCTTGCTGCAAGATGTGTTTCTTGGTTGCGGGTGGATCCAGTACAGATCACCTGGGCTTTTCTCCCAGTCTCTTGTCGCTGCCTTAGAGGGCCTAAAGGTACTGGGGAAAGAAAGAAGGAAAATGTATGCTTGGTGCACAAACTGAAAAAAATGCTTGTAAGTATGTTCCATATTTTTTTTTATTTGGAGGATATTATGTGCCTGCAGTCACTTAAAATGATTAGACTTTTATGAAAACATAGGCTGAAGTGATAACCATGCTAGGTGAAATGTAATAGAAATCTCACATCAAGTTGCTGGTACTTCTTTTTCTGGCTCGCTTTCAACTGTGCCTGTGAGCGCAAAGGAATGGCATGTATTTATACATTTGTAAATAAGATCCCACACATTTTCCGCTTGAGAACATGCACTCAGACCTTTTATGGTCAGGAAGGGGTGTTTCCCTCTGTCTGTGAGCTACCCAGAGAACCACAAGTTTCCAAGTATGCAGTTCAGAAACTTGAAGATAATAGTTTTGTAAACTTGAGTTTAAATGAAGAGGTTTGGAGGATTGAAGGCAGAAAAAGTAATTTTTCTCTTTTTCCAGTAGAAATATACTTCAGGATAAACAAACAGGTTTTGAAGTCAGTGTTTTTGCTAAACTGAATTGCCTTATTCAGTTTTTCTTCTAAAAATAACACTTAGATCAAGCTTTCATAACTGTGTTTCTTGTTTGCAAAATGACTGCTTATCAAGAGAGATTCAGTTGATAATGGCTCATTAGGCTATCCAGAATTTATCCAGAACACTTTCTGGATATTTAGTGTCAGTTGATCATAATGGATCAATGTACTCTAGCAATAATATTCTTAGAATAATTGATTTTGTGCTTAAGAAACCCCAAACTAACAAACAATCAACAAAACCTCACCCAGGTGACTTCTGGAAATACTTCAAAAATAATAGCTTTCAGGTCTATTTCACTTACCAGAGAAACAGATGATTCAATCTGATATCCAGCCCCATAAGGTGAATGCAGAACACTTAAATGTCACTGCTGTTAAGAAGTACTGTTTTATTGAGTAGTGTAGAAGGCACAAATGCAATAGTTTGCTTGTGAATCAATTTAGCTGCAGAGAGCACAATGAATGTTATCTTTTATGTGAAATGGTGAACTGGTTCACAGAAACTGTAGCATGCAGGACAAAATATGGCCAGGTGGGGTTTAATTTTCCACCAACTGTATCACTTCTGATAATCAGAGCTTTGAAGACTGCAAATAATCTGAAATAGGACAATTTGAAACATTGGGAATACACTAGGAAGAACATTTTTAGCTATTAAAAATGTTTTCAGTACTTACATCATGATGCACATGGTACTCCACTCTGGCTTCTATACTGAAAGATTTTAAATAGGTTTTCTTTAAACCAGTTGCTTGCTGTCTTCAGATTAAGCAGAAAAAGCTTTAATGCTTGCTGAAAAAGAAGAATGTCTGCAGGAAGAAGAACAATCACTTGCTGATTATGAAAGAGGATAGGTTTCAAAATTTTCACTTTGTTTCCCAAAAAAGCATTGCACTGAAAGATGATTTGCTATTGAAGGGTTTTACAATTTCTGGGCTGTTTAATTATTTCAAAATAAAATCACAGCAAGGTGAACATTAGAATAGGAGTATGTATCATTATAAGTGAGAAGAATATATTTTGGATTATAGTACTTCTATGTTAAAGGTAATTTTAAAGTGTTTGGGGACCTTTCTTTTTTCTACTCGGAAAGGATGGATTGTATGTGATAGCCAGTTCACTTGCACTTAGGCTGCCTTTGGTCATATAGCTCTGCAAATACAAAATCGGTGCATCCTTCAGTTTAGATCACAGAAGTCTAAACTTGCAGTCAGTGGATTTGGCTTAAAATTTTGTGGTGGAATGTGTGTAAGTTCTCTGAATCAGTCCCTGCAAGTAGGAATTCAGACAATAATTAAGTCTACCTTGTAGGTGTTCTACACCATAGTAAGCTTTCCCTCCAAGATCATGTTCTTGCATTATCCAGTGTTTATGTAATCTTTGAAAATATGTAGTAAAGCAATTCTCATGATTTAGTTAGTAATTGTATTTATTAGTTCTTGCACAGGCAAACTCTAAAGTTTTGTGGTACTGTAGGTTTTTTTTCTTAATAAGGAGAAAGAATTGGCTGTAAAATAAACTTTTTTGGGAAACATCACTGGGGGTTTAATGAACTGGGGGGAAAAAAAAGCAGTGGGGGCAGACAGGTGATGGTATGACTAACAAGAATAATAATTATGTAAATCTATGCTATTTATGCTTTACTTTCAGGTGAACCTGCCACTTGCCGTATTGTATTTACGGAGATGGTAATTTCTTTTCTTGCCTAATTTACATGTGTGGAAATCAGGAAGGTTTATCAAGTGAGAAAAGAGTTATGTGATCATCTCTTGCATCAAGATGAGCCAAGAAAATTCCAAAAAAGTAAACACCAGTGGCATAATAGACTTCCTAGAGCGCTTTCTCTACTTAGCTCTTCGTTACTTTGTGTAGACCTAGAAATCCCACTGCCACTAGTTAATTAGCAGCATAATCCTGAACTTTACTCAGCCAGAGGCAAGCAAAGCTGTTACTTAAGTGGAAAGAGGTGAGTAGGATTAAAACAGAAAACTGGGCCTCAAGGGAATGAAGTGTATTCTTAGAACTCAGTTGTTGTCAGTTACTGTGTTTAATTATCTCTTGATTCACAGGGCATGCCATGTGCAATTGTCTGGAGTTACAAAGAACTAGTCTGCAAATGTTTTTAGTTGAAGCTGCCTTTTTGTTGATGTTAGACTAAAACATGACTTCTGTGAAGTCATACTCTACAAACCAGGACACCATTTTTCTATTTTCTTTTTTTAATAGTTTTCCTCTCTCTTGTCTCTTTGTATCAAATCAATTACCTTTTGTACTGTTTTCCATGTCTAACATGGAATTAAAATTGTTATTGGTAGCCCACTGTAGGCGTTACTTTCTCTTCTGTGTTATTTTGTAGATGATATTGGTTAATGTCACTGCTGAGGGCAGGAGGATGACCTAGGTGACTTCTCAGAGGTCTTATCCTTTCCTGTGATTGCACATTAAACATTCTCCCTAGTTAGCCATACACAGTATCATAGAGCTAATTAATGTGTTAGGTGAGAATCTCATCTGTGACTTACTAGATAGGAGGCAGTACTCATGTTGGATATAGTGAGAACTTAGATCCTGACCAGGAAGCTCTTCAGAGGTGTTCTGTGCTATAAGTTAAGCTGCTGCTCATGTGCTTTACTTTTTAATCAGGGTCAAAATGTTGTATATCTTGTAGGTTCAGATCTGTTTCTTCTGATGCAGTGAGTAGTCATGTTTAAAATACAAAGGTTTGTTACAATAAGGTGTTTTGATATAGAAACATGCATTATACCTGCATAGTCAAATATGTATTACAAATTGAGGATACAAAACAGTAATTTCAACCTGACTACCTATGCAAAGTATCAGATTGTTTATTAAACTGGAGAGCTGTGTTGCATCCTATCTGTGCTTTTTCTTTTTTTTTATGGTTTGTCTGCCGTGTAGCATCAGTTCTTGCTCTGAACCACACATAATAATATTTGGTTACTTAAAAGCCACCTCTCACTTTGAATGATAACGAAGCCGATGGCATCCTCTGTTACCACTGAAGCTGAAAACATGGTATATAGAGAATAAAGGAACAAAACTCTGCATTTGTGAAGTCATCAGTGAAAAGCTCTGAAGACAAAACCTTTCTGTGATTCAAAGCCCTGTTAAAAAATCCCATGGCTCTTTCCAGCCTAAGCTGGTAGGAAGGCGATATATGTAAGCCTGGGATATTTGCGGGAGCTGTGGTTGTGGTGGCACCAAAGCATTAAAGTTCAGTCTTTATTTTCAGATTTCTTCACCTTTAAAGCAGCAGGTCATTAGTTTTATGTTCCATGGTGGTTGTTTTTTACCTGAAGTTAACAGAAATAATTCTTAGCTGTCAGTTCCCTGAAATTTTTTGCACCATCAAAAAAGCTTAATGCAATTTTTGTGATGACCATGTGTATAATTTTATTGTTCTTTCCAACAGCAATGTGAACTGCTTTTTAGTTCAGCTTCAGGATCATTTTAATGGTCTTTTTATTGTCATTGTTGCTAGCTATCACAAGTCTTGCATTTGAGTGAGGAGAAGGTAATCCAAAACCTTCCTTAATAGCGGGAAATATTTGCCATTTCACCTCCAATACAAAAGAATTCATGTTTGCTGAAAACCTGGGTCCTTCTAAAGGTCAGAACTGTGGAGCTGTTGCATCCTTTGCTTTAACAACTCCTTTCAGTTTTGTCTGTTTAGAGTCAACCTTTCTTGCATTCCCAGCAGATAGCAATTGGTTTGGGGTTTTGTGCTGTGGGTGGGCTTTTGTGGTGTTTACTGTTTCTTATAGGATACAGAGAAACTGTATGAAAGTAAAGTTTTAAAGCTTTTAGACAAAAAAAAAGTTGTGTTGTTTTTTTTTTTCCCAGTGAAGTGGGGAATGTGACACTGAGTTTGGGTGTTAGTAAGTTAGACTTGACTAAAGTAGATTTTATTGCCAAATTTATATTTGTAATAGTATCCTCAATTACTGCTCAAGTTCAGGGCCAAGGTTGTTAATGTATTAAAATTGTAAGAGTATTTTTGAACTGACATAATTCAAAGTTGAAGTAACTGATGGAGGCTTTGTCTTTCTTTGTTAAAGTGCATACAGTGCACAGAATGTGCATGAGGAAAAGTGAGGTTTTGTATTTAAGGCATTTGACCTTGTTTTGAAAGTCTGCTTCAGTGTCTTGGTTTACCAGGGTTTTACTCCTGTGGTGTTCTGGGCTAGGCAGTTATGGAATTTTTGAATATCACCTTTGCCATCATAAAATGATTGTTCTGCATTTGCCTGCTGAGAAATAATCTAACCCTGGAAAAGAGCTAACATCTCTTGATACTCATCCTATTAGTTGCTGACTACCTCAAAAACTCAGGTCTTGGCTTCATCCAGAAGTACTCTGCTCCTGGCAGGCTGATGCTTTATCATATTGTGAACTGCCTCCAAATGAGATGATGTTCTTCTGCTGAACTTCCCAACTGGGCTTTAACTGGGAATTGGACTGTACTTTGTTCACACTTACATAAATGTGTTCCCCATGAAACACAGTGGCAATGCCTCTTGCTTGCAGTAAGGAAATCTATTCTTTCCTCATGCTTAGTTCATCATAGGAAAGGCCCAGGATTTTTCCTTTCTCTGAGGGATTTCAAACCTTGTCTTGACATTCCCAGAAAAAAGCTGTAGTGTGGCATTTAAGGATCCCTCCAGGAGTATGCCATTTGATGAATTCAGGCAGGTTCCTGGCTGAGTTGAATTGAACCAAGGCTTAAATATTAAGTCCACGTGCTTAGTTATCAGTCTGTTGTGGAAGTGGGGTAGCAGAATTGCCCATTTCTTTTCCATTCTGTGTCTTAAAAGGAATGAGTGCCTTTGGACATTCCGAAGTAGATTTCGACTTACAGATCAGCTTTGAGCATGGCACAGAGGCCTTTGGAAGAAGAGGGACTTCTTTCAAACCCCACCTACCTCCCTGCCTTTCCAAAAAAAACCCAAAAACAAACCTGTACCAAAAAAGCACATCTTCCTTCACCAAAGTATTTTCTTTCCCAGAGCATGATACAGGTTTCCAGATTCCCTTGGAAACCATGAGCCCAATATTTAGATATGGCAGAGCCCACAGGAATTTTTTTTTTTTAAATTTCCTTTTATATTTTCTTACTGTGAAATTATATTGTGTGTTTGTTTTTTTTTTTGGATGGTTCTTTTAAAAAATGATAAGTGTCTTTATTTAAAAACAGCACAAAACCAAGAGATACCGAAACCCAAAGCACATGCACTTGTCTGGCATTATTATGGGTAAAATGAAAATCTACACAATTTCATTTATATTGCTCTGTAAGTGAATGCTAATCTGTTTGAAGAACCATTTGTAACAAGAAAAGTGCAGATCTGTGGAACATGACTTTAAGATCATGATTTTCCAGGAGTCTGTGAAAATACACAGTAGGATTTATTGTATTTAAAATTTTAGACTTTCATAATTCACATTTCAGTATTAATAGATAGTAATTATTGCTGTTGATGGGCTGAATTTTTTATTATCTTATTCCATGTGATAAATACAAACTTGAGAAAACAGCTGTACTCTAGTCAGAGATTGTCAGTCAATTTAGCTTCTTGAATTCCTCATTTTGCCACTATTTCTCTTTCCCCCAAGCCCCCCCCCCCCCCCCTTTTTTTTTTTTCTGTTTTCTCTTGTTTGAATAAAGCCTACAGTGAACTGTAACCTGAGGCCCATTGGCTGGGAGATTTCCAGAAATCTGTTTTACAGCTGAGCCATTATGCTTTATTAAGATGAAAGCTAAAGTACAAAAGTTAGAGAATGTTGCCTGTGCAACAGGTAGTAAGTATAAACATTACTTGATGCTTAAAGTTTTTTACTATCTTGAGAAACTCATTACCTATCTCAAGAATTCATCAAATTTGCAAGAGAATTTATTAGAGGTTTGGTATCTAGAAACATGCAAGCAAAATAAATCTATGAAAAACTGTAAGTGTATTTATAACAGTTTGAATGCTACTATGACAGTATGAAATAATAATTCCGTATTTAATATCAGGATGCATATGGTACCTTTTTAAGAGGCATTATAAATTTGAGTGTAAAATAATGCGGTCATGCTCTTGCTCAGACATCTAGTGGAGATGAAGCAACAAATGTTTTCTGTTGTATGAACATACTGGAATACAGTTTGTGAGTCTTGTAGCTCACATGTAAATGTTGATAAGCAGCATTTTACCCTATCAACTTCAGTATGCACACTAGCTGGAGGATAGACCTATTTCTGGTGATCTGTTTCCATTCTGCAAAAAAGCATTTTTAACCTTTCCTAGGCAGAAAGTAAACTGAGACAGTTCTGATTAGGGCTTCTAGAGTTTAATTTTGTAGACAACGTGAGGTTAGAAACCCACACAGTTCAGCTGAACTCTAGGTTAGAGTTGATTGTCATAGTATTATCACAATTCAAAGCTGAAATTGGTTGCCGCAGATTTGGAAAGCTTAGTGTATATATAAATAAGAGAGTTGCAACTTCTGGTAAAGGTGATATGTAACTCCGGTTTCCAGTTGTTACTTTCACATTGTTTACTTTGTCTTGGTGAAAATATCACTGGCTTCTAAGATACTTCTGCATTGTTTCTTTTCTCCTTTTTTTTTTCGCATATTAGTTTCTACCAATATCATTGGCTTGTTTGGTCTATTTTGTAAGTATAAAAGTGTACTGTTAGTGTGTTGGTCCTATTAAGAACTATAGTGTGGATAAACATGTAGATCTTCAGTGACCACAAAACTGTAATTGCATGACAAGTATATGAAAAATTGGATTTCTGTGTAAGCAACTTGTTGAAGGCCATTATAGCCAAGTTCTCATGGAAGCCATCTATTACATAAACCCATTGTATCATACCATAAAAGGAGAGTTCTTTTGCTTTAAATTGTGGAGATGTTAAACCAGAGAGATAAAACTTGTAAAACATTCTGGGATATGCATGGGATACAAGATCAGTCAGCAGCACAAATTTTCCTGTGAAGGGTATGTTTCTAAGGTACCTGGCAAATTGCTTCATCAATCTTTGCTGTTTACCCTTTAATAATGGTGATGGTTTACTTTACATATTATTTCTTTGGGTAAAGCTTGTTGAACAGTCCCCAGGATCATGTAACCAGTGACTGATAGAGTTCCATTTCCAGCCTTAACAGCTTTCCTGGCTTAAAAGTAGAATTTGGAACTTGCAGAGATACAAATTTCTGTCGCACTCATTCACTTTAAACTTGCTTTAATTAATAACACACTTATCTTATAATATGTGTATGCTGTGGCCCATGAGCTTATGTTAAAAAATCTGGTTTTGTGTTCCTACATTTTTACTGTCAGTGAAGTTTATATTTTTAAAAATCAACTCATTGTGGAAGAAGCTATTGGGCATCTTCTGAAAACTGTTCTTCACAAATGCTGAAAATAATGGGAAATTAGGAAACTGCTGATGGAGTGGTCTTTCAATGTGGAATACATTGGACAAATGAAAGATCAAGAATACTCTGCAGATATTTAAAGCTTATAAAACTGGTAACATTAGCAGACCTTGCTACTTTGCTTTTATGGAGTGTCTTGTCTTGAGTGTAGGTACATCAGGAGGCACTGTTACAGTTGCCTGATTGATGGAGCCTCAGAGGCAGAGATTAGTTTTGAAGCTGACACCCAACGGAAAATAAAGCAAGAGATATTCTTAAGCATAACTGTCCTGAAAAGAATAAAAATCCATTTTTAGTTAGTTCTTAGAAGCAGTATTGTAGTTTTGGAAAAAAAAAGTAATAAAACGAGGCCTGGATTTTGTTTTTAACTTGAAAAGCATTTGTGTGTGTGCATGTGTGTATATATATGTGAGAGTGTGTGCATGTGTATATATATAAGTCATAAATATGTGTATATAATATATTCTAATGGAAAATGCTATAGCAGCAAAACTTGAGGTTTAGCTGCTGGTTTTCATAGAATGATAGAAAGGTTTGGGTTGGAAGGGATCTTATACATCATCAAGTTCCAACACCCCTGCTATGAGCAAAGACACCTTTCACTAGACCAGGTTGCTCCAAGCCTCATTCAAAGTGGCCTTGAACACTGCCAGGGACTGAACAGCCACAGCTTCTCTGGGCAACCTGTGCCAGTTTCTCATCACCCTGATAGTGAAGAATTTCTTATATCTACTGTAAATTTACTCTCTTTCATTAAAAAGCCATTAATTACCCCTTGTCCTATCCTCTCCAGGTTTCTTGTAGGTCCCCTTTTGATACTGGAAGGCTGCTCTGTCGTCTTCCTGGACCCTTATCTTCTCCAGGCCAAACAAGCCGAACTCTCTTAGCCTGTCCCTGTGAGTGAGGTGATCCAGCCCTCAGAGCATCATTTGAAGGAAAATGAACATGGCTAGAACAAGAAAAGTTTTCAAAAATAACAAGCGTTGTGATGTGTAATGTACTACAAATTTTGGGACACATAAATTTAAATTTATGCATAAGGTTAAGTGCTTAACCCTATAAATATGTAAACACACAAAACTAGTAATGCTTTTGAAATTAAACATCGTAAACCATTCCATTCCAGATTGGTTACAAAATATTGATCTGTATCCCTGTAAAAACAGGAATTTAATGGGAGAGCATGAACAGATCTTTAGCACTGGAAAGCTGAGCAGTGTCCGTGTAATATTGTGCATGCTATTGAAATAATCTTTGAATTAGTCACACATTTATCAGCTTAGTGTTTCTCTATTCAAAACTTCACACTGGCCTGCAAATGTTGAGTCCCGTAAATGCTTTTCCCAAAAACTACTATGAAAAGCCTTACTGCCTTTTTTTTTTTTCTAAAGGGAAAAAGGAAAGAAAAAAAACCCCACATCCACAAAATCCAGCAAAATAGCGAGAGGTTCATTAAGAATATTTTGAACTGGTGTTATTTTTTTATATGTCTGCATTAATCTCAGCTTTCAGTAAAGTGCTGTTGTCGCATTACGTACTCCATTATTCGGGATTTACATCCGATACTGATTTGACGTGGAAAATGTGGAGATGACCCTTTCCCAGGAAATAAAAGGACAGGGTTTTTTCCCCTCACATGCTGCTCTGCTTGTGTAAAATTGCTCTGGCCACAAACCAGTGGTTTCACCGTTTACCTAGCCAAATCCTGTAGCTTTATGGCTATGTCTGATCTGACACAAGTAGTCTTATCAATTATGGCAAGCAAAAAAAGAGTTGCAAGTCTGTGCCAGGTACTCGTAAAGCATATTTGTTTACCAGTGGCTGCAAAAAGCAGTTTTCTCAATCTCTTTAGTGGCTGTGGTTGTATTCTGCATGTGTTCTGTATGAGGATCTCTTTACAGCACCAAACTCATCCTAATGACTTTAGAACACCTGCTCTGTCATCAGGTAATCATCATGATGGACTCTGTTAGGTTTAAGGCTTAATGAGGTGCCATGAAAAGTACAGATCTCATAATTAATGTCTGTGACATAAAATCTGCAAAGCTTGACAGATACAATAATGGGTATTTATCTGTTTTGAGCTGGTACTATTGTACCCTGCCCTAGCTCCTGAGCAGTCCTTCCCTGAAGGGTTTAAATGACAAAGGCCAGAAGCAGTGCCAGGGACACCTGGCTTGACCTTGCTGTCTCAGCAACTAAACCACAGTGAACAAACAGCATCCTTCTCACCTCTGCAGAATAAACCATGGATCGTGTGTCTTTGTTTGATGCTTTGTTGTTGTTTTTTTTTTTTTTCTCTTTTTTTTTTGTTTGTTTGTCATTTTAGAATTAAACCTGGTTTCTGCATAATTTCAGGCTTGTGACAGGGACAAAGTTGCAGTGCTTTGGTGTTTGTTTGTTTGTTTTAATTGAATGCTTTGACTTTCTTCTGGAAATAGCAGGCATGATAACTCCAGTATCACCCCCTGTAACAGTGCCTGTACTGTATGTCCTGCTAATGATAAAATGCTCCTAATTGTGTACACAATATAAATTAATTACAAACTGGATTTAATCTCTGCATAAATCTGAAGTTCTGTAGATAAACATTTGGCTAAAGAGCATGTTAAGCTGCAACCTCTGTGCTCTCCTCGTGCAAACACAGGATTCTTTCTCTCTGCTTCATCAGATGCGTGTTTGTGTTGTTCCTCCTTAGTGTGGCCATAGGTCCAATGTTAAGCTGCTAAATAATTTAATACGTTTTGTTTCTTCGTAACACTGTATTCTCATCCACCCTGGTTCCCGCTGCTCATTCACTCATTTCCAATGGTCATAGCACAGAATCTGAAGGATGTCTTTGTCTCTTTGTTACGCTAGATGAAGGTTAAAAAAAAGTAAATAATACTGTTCTGGGAAGTTTTGGTGTGCAATAGGGAATTGCTTGAAGAATTTTGTGATATTGCTTACTAGAATCTTGGTTCTGAATCCAAAAGTGCTTAAGAAGAACTAATTTGAATTCACAGCAGGAAAATTTTATAGAGAAAAGTATCTTAGAAAGTGGTAATGCGCTGGTTGAGTGTGGTTCCTGTGCCTTCACATGCAGAAGGATATAGACAGATAGGGAATAGATAAGAAACTGAAATGGAAAGGAATATAAGACCTGATCAAAGTGGATGTGGAAATAGGAGGAAAGGGAAGGCTTATCAGTTCCTCCCCTGTGGAGGAATAGAAAAATGAAAGAAATGGAAGACACAGAAGAGCAGATGCAAAAGATGAATGCATCTGCTTGGGAAAGGTATACTAGATAAACTGTGATGGCTAGAATAAGTCTGCAACTGATTGAAATAATTTGGTGTCATTCATTCTAAGCTTGTGGTTAGTGTAAGCTAAAGCATTTAGTCTGGAAGAAGCAGGTATGCTGCTGTGCCACAAAGCAGCTCATTTTCAGGGCCTGTCTTAAGAAGACAAAATACACTGTGCTGTGCTATGAAGGCATTTTACACATTGTGTAATACTTCAGTGTCTTCGTATTGCAAATACTGTTAAGCCTGCTTTTTGTCTTTTGTTTAGACCTTTTTGCAGAAACAAAAGACCAGCCAAGAGCTATGATTGGGACATGTACTTCAGTTATTATATTATTATTACTGTGTTATTCACGATTTTAAAACAATGTTATTTTCTCTGTGTTGTGGTACATACAAAGAAGTTTTCTGAATGACAGAGATTTTAAAAATGGAATACAGTTTATGATTTCCTCAGAATGTCAAACATAAGCTAGTTAGTCTCAGCAGTAAGAAAATGGGGTTTTGGCACTGGAACATTTCTGTTAAACTTTCTGTAATGCAGTCCACCTGCTATTCCAGTGTATCTGTATTTCTGCTAGATACACCTAGTATGCAGAGGAAATGTACTTGTGTAGGTTGTCTGACACTATAAACTTGAATTTCCTCTCATTCAAAACTGCAGTTTGAGAAGCAGTTGTTTTTTGGCAACACTGGAATTAATCTGGTTTGGGTTTTTTTGACATCTCCAGGAACATGGGATACTGGGATACAGTGATATTTCTTGTGAGGTCAGGTGCATTTGTCCAGTGCTCACGTTATTTTAAACAATTTCTTTTTTCTTTTGGAAGCCTATAAATATGATTGTACTGGGGGGGGGGATTTGTGTCATTTAGTTTACCGTGTTCTCAATTATTTTTCTTTCTGTGGGTTAGGTCTGCAGTCCAGAGATTACAAAAGTAGCTACTGTAGGACAAGGATAATGAAACTACAATAAAGTAAGAATGTGGAGACTTGAGCAAATTTCTGGGTTATTCAAAATTGTATGGTAAAATTGCAAGTTCTGTCATTGGATTAATGCAAAATGTTACCTCAGAGGGGATTTATTTGTGGCTTTAGTCTTGAAAGGCTTGAAAGTGTGTGTGTGTGTGTGTGTGTGTGTGTGTGTATATGTATAAATGCTCTGTCCCTGAATGCTCCATCCCTGGCAGTGTTTAAGGCCAGGTTGGACAGAGCCTTGGGTGACATGGTTTAGTGTGAGGTGTCCCTGCCCATAGCAGGGGGGTTGGAACTAGATGATCTTAAGGTCCTTTCCAACCCTAACTATTCTATGATTTTATATATATATATATATGTATAAAAATATATAAACACATCTAAAATTTTCCTTAAAGTTATTTCCATAGGATGAATTTTCTTTCAAAGCAGAAATTGCTGTTGAGAATATCATATACTGTGTTTTTTTTTCTATGAAGCCCTTAGGATTTATGAAAAGAAATTTGGTAACCTGTAAATACAGGTCATTATGGTGCCTTCTGTCGGCTTTTCTGGTAGAGTGTTGTCAGTCACAACAGAATTTTAAATACATGGTTTTGAAACTCTGAGTATTGAAGTATTGCTCAGTCCTAATGCCACACAGTCCCACTTGAAGTCAACTGATAAATTTATAGTCTATAACTGTAGATATAGCTATATCTAGTTATGGACATATGAATGACATAATGATATTTTCTGATACTTTTTAAAGCCATTTTTATGTCTAGTTAAGAAAAATGCTGGAATAGGAAGAATACCAGTATAGCAAAAAGGAATAAATAATTTTTCTTTGTATTGTGGATTCTTGGGTTTTAAATCTGCAGTCTCCACATGTATTCTTAGAGGCCTTAAATTATAGCTTGTTCGAGGCAGAGCTTGTTTGTGATACCTTTCAGAATTCATCCCCATTCTTGTGGCGGTGTAGAGCATTAGAAAAAGTATTTCTAGCCAAGAACAAGAAGTGTGGGTGGAAGATAACATCACTTTGATACCAGGGGAGCACGGCAATTCAATCCAAGGAAGAACTAGTGAAACTAGTGGTGTCAGAGAAGAGTGTGAAAAATGAAGTAAAAGCCTGTGAGGCCATGTGGTAGCAAATAGAGTCTTTCAACTTACTGTATGGAAACCAGAGATGCTGGGCAGTTGTAACTTTCTCTCCTCTAACATATATGACTCAAGTGAGCTTGGATTGGGAGCTAGATACTATTATGATTTGGATAAAGCTCAAAGGAAAGTTGGAGAGTTTATTTATAGGGAATTATGAGCTGAATATGTGTATTTTAGCTAAGCAATACCTAAAGCAAATGTAATAAATGTTAAAACAATTGAAATTGCTTAAGTTCTAAGGAAAAAGGAAATTTATTTAGATGGGTGTGAGAAGAAATGGTACTTAGGCATTCAAAGGGGGAGGGGGGGGAGGGGAAGAAACTGATTCTGAGGAATAAAGCTCAATTTGCAAAAATACATGAAATATGGTAGTTTTCTGACTGAAGTGGGAAAAATACGGAAAAACTATTTACTGGAAAGATGATGAAAAGCATGTGCAGCTTCAAATCACTTTTTCTCCTTGCTTCCATTTTGGCTGAAAATAAATGAGGGCAACTCTGTTGTTCTACCCTCTGAACTTGCAGAGGGACAAGTTCAGTTAACTTTATCTCAAAATGTAACAATGCATTAATACTTGGCACTTCACTTTCTGTCTGTGCAATAAGGCATAACTATTTAAAAAGGCCCAAAGAACTTAAGAGATCTTAAACAAATGTAGTTCACACTATCAGTGTGATACTTAAGTAGCTGGAGAAGGGGCATTTTACCCAGTTCATCTGCTGAATCCACCTGGGAATAACTGAGATTGGCGAGTGGCAGACCGATGCATGCCTGGGTTCAGTGACTTTGCCTGTCCTTAAATCCTCATTGATTTCCCCTCCCACTCCCATTGATTTCTAAACAGTTCTTATTCATTAAAATGCAAGCTAATTTACATGCGTCCATATCAAAGTTCTCTCTGTTTAGGTAAAAATGAACTGGTGCCTACGAGCTGTTTTAACTTGTGCAGTAGCACCATGAAATTTTTAAGCTTCCCTACTTGCATGTTTGTTCCTGCAACACTGCTTTCCCCTGCTGTATGCACTGCTCAAAATTGGTCCTGAGTCAGCTAGCAGACCAATATAGAATTCTTGGTTTGATTATCTAGTGTAGGATAGTTTTAATCCTTTTGATTATCATTGCCAAGTTTGTCTGTTACAAGTTCCTAGGGAGCTGCAGTAGGAGAATAAGGGAGTCGCAAACAAGCAGAAAAGCTTACACAAATGTTTTTTTTAAATGGGGAAATTATAATTTTCCTCAGTGCTGCCTCTTAGTCCTTGAAGGTTCAGGAAGTCTTGTGCTATTAAATTGATTTGATGTGAATTAATTGATTTAAAATGAAGATGGTAATGGGACCTTAGAGAGAATTTATAAAATAGTGGAATATACATTAGCTTTCTTTTATTTTTTTTTTAATCAACTGCTGTTTTCAGTGAAAATGTTGATAATTATTTGAGTATCTCATATTAGGACAGAGATATGTCATCTGAGAGGTTACTGGTTTATGTGCTTTCCTTGAGATTCTTGTTAATAGTAGGAATTACCTAGCATTCTACATTAGTATACATTTTAGAAATGCAGAATGTGAGACAGTCTTCATGAAAACAAACCTATACACAATTATACTGAGTCCTTTGAATACCATGTTACAGTGTCTGGTCTAAGATTGATGTTTTCACCATTATCTTCTAGATTGGGGAAAATTTAAAATATATAATGTTTAATAAAGAGCTCAAAATGGTATTTGCACATGCATCATAGGCAGTACAGGCAGCTGAGCATCTGTTAACCCATCCCTTTTAGAGATTTGGTAAAAGATGCTGTAGAATGTAAGAAGGTCAAATATTGAAAGAAAAGAGAATCAGAAGCAATAAGACACAGTATCTGAAGAACTAACAGCTTTCCTTGCTGTGTAAGTTACATCTGTTGATGCCTTGGTCCCTAGGGCACTATGAAAGAATTACAACTTTCTGTTTAGTTCAATCTTATGTCACTCATTATTAAAATACAGTTAACTAGAAAAATGCAAAATACTATGTTGTTGCTCTTTATCCATCCTTGATGTTATCAATAAGATTGAGCTATTACAGTCACTTCAAGTTCAGTAGTCATCAGCTGATAGTGCTGGCACTACTCATGATCCAAGCAAGCAGGACATTGTCTTTTCGTAGGAAATCGACAGCAGAAAGAACTTGAAGTTCATCCTCTCTCTTGTGTGCTCTAAATGATGCGTCAGGTGAATTTGAGCACTTGTTGAATGTAGTTACACTAAAATTGATACAAGAAATCCTGCCTTGTAGAAACTGGCTACTGTGGCAATCCCATTTTTCTAACTTGTAAGATGATTTCAGGAATGTTTTAAAGCTGGGCAGTAGCTGAACTGATTTCTACAAACATTTTTCAAAAGTGATAGGATGAATTGCTGCACATAGAAAATCTCGTTAAGAAAGGTTTAGCCCCTTTTCCTACTGCAAAAAATATTTAAAATTATATATGCTTTATATATAAACCATTATATACAGACCATTAGATACAGTTATTAAAAGCACAATCCTGAAAAAAAAGTAATAGAGTAAAAAACTAAGGTAGGTGTGCATTAGAATTTAGAGTGCATTATCACTGATATATACCTATATAGATTCTCTTACTGTCTGCTAAGTAAGCTGAAGCTTTCAATAAAAAAATTTGTGTCAGTATCACCTGTGTAGGAAACTTCATTGCAAAGCCTATGCCTATAATGGACACTGTTGATATTTAGATAATCCTTTCTTTTTTTCTCAAGCGCAGATGAAGTCATGGTAGTCTGGAACAAATTCTGATATGGTTGGTATAGTATTTTAGCACCCAAATATGCACAGGGTATATTTGTATTTCCCTCTTTTGAGCAATGCTGCCTTTAATTTTATCTCCAGAAGCATTAAAGTGAGAGTTTCTTGGGTGCAATCAAGTAGTATTAGTAAGTAAGTAGCAAAATATATGTTTTGAATTAATTTAGTTGTATGCTCTTCAGTTTTATGAGCTGTTAACTGATGGAGTAAAGACAATTTTGCCTTTAAAGAAGTGTGTAATTTTGATTGTTGCTTATGCTCCATGTGTAGGCACATACATGAATTCAAATCTATCTATGAATTAAGTGGTTCTCTACCTTTTGACATGTAAAGTTTTCTAAAGAAGATGGTTAATAATGCAAATATAGTTTGTGACTAGAATGGTTTGAATATTTTAAAACTGCACTCAGCAAAATTACTCAAAAGGTTTTCAATTGGAAACCTTTTTTTAATGCTTTTTTTGCAGATATTCAGATGCTGGCAATGCTAATTAATAATTCCCTTATTTCAAGGGAATGTTTTATCAAATATGTATTTAAATAATGACAAAAGCTTCATGTGCATAAAGCATTATGTTTCATTTTCAGGACCTAAGTATTTGTGTGTTTTATACTAATTTTAAGTGGAATTATTCCCTACCTTTTTTTTTCTGGTTTTAAGTTGGATCCGGTTACTCTCTTGTTCTCAATCTCTTTGAGATTTAAGAAGCTTCTCAGGCTTATTTGAAAGTAGTCTTTTCAACAGCCTTTTGGAAAATACATGCACAATCTCAAAAAGGAAGGGATTAGACATCATTAAGGGTTCAGTGGACCATTCAAATTTAATTTGAACAATTTCAGGTTATCCTATCTTTTATCAGTAAAATGCTTAGATAAGCTAAGAGTGACTTGTAAGAATTATATAACTGCTTATAGCAAAGCAGGAGTTATTGAAGTCAGTGTTGAAGTGACATCTGCATTCTTCAAACTTCAAAGAAAAACCTTTGTCCTCCTCTCAAGATTTAATAACTATAAATCAACTCATCTTTCCTATATTTTTCCCACAACTACTTATGATAATTATCATGCAGCTGGAGTTTAAAAAATTTACCTTGCTTCTTACTTTTTCCATTTAGAAATTAGTGATGGTTGTGTGGAGCTGGGTAAAACCTGAATTGTTGTGAATGTCTCTTTCCATTTTTGAATATAGAAAATTTGTGAAAGTATTTTTATAGAAATTTAATACTTAAAAATATAGAATTTTTAGCCTCTAAATATATTTGTGATTCTAAGGCAAAAGCTTTGTAGACTTGCAGATTTTTTTGTAATACAGATGTGTTAGGGGATTGAGCTGGTACTTCTGTGTGAAAACAGAAACGCTTGGTCTTTTGGATACCTAATTCTCCTGGTAATGTTGTAATCCTCACCACTGATAAGTCTGCAGAACATCTGTGTTTTCCTTCCTGTGCGTGAGACTGGCAGCAGTTTTTAAACTGTGTCTCAACTTGTTTGGAGGCAGGAAAGTGTTTTCAGCTTCCCAAAAGATAGTTTGGTTTTATAAAATGTTTCCTGTCAATTTTTGTGCTTTGTGAATTTATTGTGGGTTTTACAACTAATTCCTGAATGTATTTATAGATGCTAAGCTAAGCGTAGGAGGTAACAGACCTCGCATCCTGCTGAAGATTCAGTGCTTCAGGTAGCACTGGAAGTTACATCTGTTTGACCAGTGAGTAGGACTGAAAGATCAGTGACCTCGGGGAAATTTGAGGCACATTGCCAGGATAAGGGTGTGTAAAACACACCTCTCCCTTCAGAAATTGCATCCTGTAAGGAGGAGCATTTCTTTGCATGTAAATGAAATGAATAAACTAAGTGACTGATAACAAAATGAGTCAGGCTATAAGAAGATCGGTCAAGAACTCAATGTAGAAACAAGCAGTTTAAAATGCATCGTTTTAAGGATTCTGTATCATGGTATATAGTTGAAAACTGATAATCCAACTGTAAACCTTCTATTGATAGTGTAAATCTTTGATTTGTCCATAACAACTATGTTTCAAGTACTCTGCCTGATCCAAGCAGTCAGTTTAAAACTTCCCAGTGTACTTGTTTTCTTTTCAGACTTAAAAGTTTTGCAGATATGCTCTTCAATTCTTTTTGGGGGGGGGGGAAGTTCTGTCATACAAATTGATTTTTTTTTTTTTTTTTTTTTACATAATGCTTTCTTTTTCTGAGGTATGGAGATACAGTGGCAGCTCTTAAATCAAAAAATGTATGTCACAAATCATGTTGATAGGTTATATTAGTGGAATAAGCACATGTTTTAACATACACCCACAAACAAATCTTCCTGAGAAATTTGAAAACTGTTTTTCAGGTAAATTACAAACAATCTAAAATAAGGTGCAGTGTTTGCCACTAATTCCATTTTTATTCTCATTTTTTTAATGAGAACAGTTTTTCTGATGGGTGGTGCCTGCAGAAGGAGGAGGTAGAGCTTTCTGAAGTTGTGTTACCGACTTCACTGGGGGGATGCAAGAGTTGTGGGCCCTGGCTGGAGGCTGTGGACATGACTGGAATGCCCCTGGGGCCAGAATTACTATTCCTAACTCCAGCCTTCACTGTTAAATTTAGACAGCGGGTTAGTTTTGTCCTCTAATTAGAAGTATCTGAGATGAGCAAGTTTACTGTTTGAAGAGTGTGTGGTAATGTAGTCATTCCTTACGGTGAAAAGGAGGGCTTCAGTAGTTTAGGCTAAGAATGGATGTTTATGGCCAGGGTGGATAGGCATAATACGTTTGAATTGCATGCTGAATCTTACCGTCTGTAAGCAAGTTGTTTATATTAAATGTCATTATATGTGTTTATAGCAAATCTTAATTTGATGCTTCTTTTAACTGTTTAAATTAGAAAGTAAAATAATACATTAGCATTCAAGAAAACCGCTTTGCTTTCTTTGGACTCTGGTTTCTGTGACTTCTTCGGGACATGTAGATAATGTTCTCTAGAAGGAAATGCCTCCTTTTAAGGAGACAAGAAAAAATAAGAAAGCACATTATTTCCCATGCATGTTAGCAGAGTTAAGTCTCTTTGGTGTAGTTGGATGGCAGAAAGGTTTTTTGGGCTGTTTTGTTGTTGTTTTTTGTTTTAAAGCAATGTGAATTTATGGAGCACTTCAGTAAGGATACAGTGGCTGTATTTCCACCCTGTGCAGAATTATCCCAGAGTCTCAGGACCAGCATTTTCTGTATGGGCTAGTTTGCTCTTCTGAGAAGTTAACACAGGGCTCTGTATGCTCAACTACCAGAGCAGACGTAGTCTGTTCTGTATAAAAGGAGGCCGTGTATTCCTGAGAATACTTTGAACCCAGGATCAAATATTAAGTTTGCACAGGAGACCCCCACCCCTATTGGTCAAACATTTGTTGAAAGAGAAGAGTTAAGATTGTTTGTTGTCCCCCTTCCCCCATTCAGAGGAGGTTTGAAATAACCTTATCTTCAAAGCTCGGAATAGATTTGAGGCAAACTCTGTGAAGGACTGTATTTCCATCTGCACTGTTCTTCAACACCTGCATTCCTCACATTGCTACCAATCGCTTAGTGCTGCAGTGGTAAAAGTGCAGAGGTTGCAAGCCTGTGGGATTTATTTTGAGTTGGTTTTGAATTAAATAATTGATTTTAAACAACTGCTGTTTAAAAAACCTATAAATACTGATCCAGGGCTATCTGCCTGAAATTAATAGGCTATAAATAAAGTAAGTTTTTAAAACAGATGTTTTTTGGCCTACAGTTTCCCTAGTTGGTTTTTAGGATCTTTTCATATACTGGCAGCTAAATGTCAGTGAAGGAAGCCAAAGTCATGTGTATCACATTTTGTTTGTAAATTGTATCTCAATTTCTTGCCAACACTGGATGTATTTTTGTGGTTAGGTAGTGTGGGGTTTTTATCATAGGAAGCAGGAACTACGGAGTTAGTTATCTGCATCAAACCAAAAAAGAACAGGCGCAGTCTGCCTTGCCTAGGTAAAAATAGGAGTAATGAATTACTTCTTTAGTGCTCCTGATCTTCTTCTCATTAGAGTTAAAAACTTAGTGCCTTGATCTTCCAAGAATGATATCCTATATAAAAATCAGCAGTGGTTGGGTGCTTGCTTTGGCATGGAAGCAGTCTTATATGCAAGTTACCTTAGTTCTTCCTGAAAGTTAGAAGGCTGGAAGAAGTGGTGGTCCTGCTTCTCACTTTTTGCCCTGGTAGCCTACTGTTCAGGGTATTCAGCCTAGAATGAGGGAGGTAGTCCTGAGCCCTCCTCAGCTGTTTTTGCATCCCAGAAGATACCAGGCTATATACAAGTTGGAATAGGAGGGCTCCCCATTCCTCTTCCTGAGAATGTGGAATGGGCAATAAAGAATTCAACATTTCAGCACTTGGAGGGAGAATAGAGAAGAAGGAGCTCTGCTGGACAAGTGTGGAAGGAGGTCCTGAGGAAGGGTAAAGAAAATGCTCTTTGAAGGGAGTGTTCAGGTAGTTTGTCTTAAAAACTTAGTAGGCTTCTAATTTCTGTGTTTCAACATCCTGTGTTCATGTTAGGAAACTTAAATTGCAAAATACTTGTTTCAAAATACTCTTCTGAAGTCTTGGAGAATGTCTAGTCAGAGAGCTTGGGTAGACTGTGCTTTAGCCTGTGTCAGAGTATCAAGACAAAAATTACTATTACTGCTAGCAACATAGCGTTTTGTGTTTTAAATATAAAAATTATTTCACTGCGTTTATTGTAATGTGCAGGTTGGGCAAATTGGGTATTTTTGATAATTCAAGATTAGATTGATTTGTATGCCTTGGAGGAACTTCAGCATGATTAGGCAATTATGTCTCTAACTGTGCAGCTTAGAAGACATTGTTTACTAACCAAATATTCATCCTTTTTCTGAATTGTGCCATATTACTGTTACACTGAATAAAGTACTCTTTAATTACAGTTTGATCTGAAGCAATTACTAATGTAAAAATCAATGCAATTCTTATCCATTATGTTAGTCTGTCATCTAGGATAATAATTTTGATACTGGAAATATGGAATATTGGAATAAACTAAAAGAAAAACCTGCAAATATGCATGTAACTTCATTTTCTGTAAAACACGAGCACAGGCATGTTTGGCGGTCTCTGTAGGCCAGTGTTCCCTGTCTGAGAAGTGGCCAAAAGTAAACAAATTGGTAAATGTATAAGAGAATAAGCATATAGTATCCCTGAATTCACACACAGGCTGCAGTTGTGTGTCAGAGACATCATGAGTCGGAGACAGTTTCTGTGCCCTGTGGGCTTCTGGTAACATGTCATTTTTCCCCTTGTCTTTGTGTATATTTTCAGTATTCACAATAATCTGTTGAAAAAATGTTTACAGGTTAGCCATGGATTTCTGTAAAGAATGACTTTCTTTTTTTTTGAGCCCACTGCCTGCTGGTTGCACTTGTGGTCCCTCAGTGATTGGATGTATCCCCCTCCCCACCTTTTCTCTGTGAAGCCTGTGCTATAACAGAGCTCTGTGAAACTTTGTTCTGCTGTTTCCAGGCTGAAGAACTGTAGATTATTTTCTTGTTCCTTGCATAGTAGATATTCCCTACCCTTGTCAGTCTTCCTTTCTTTATTTAAACCTTGGTGTGACTTGAAGCACACTGGTACAACAGGAGCCACAGAGGACTCCAAAAATCTTAAAAACACCTTCCTCCTGTCCTTTCCTTCCTCCCAGGCTCAACTTAAGCTGCAGTTTCTCCACCTCCTCCCCACCAATGATGCAGGGGGATGGGGAATGGGGGTTTGGTCAGTTCATCACATGTTGTCTCTGCTGCTCCTTCCTCCTCTGGGAGAGGACTCCTCACAGGCTTCCCCTGCTCCAGCATGGAGTCTCTCCCATGGGAGAAAGTCCTCCACAAACACCTCCAACATGAGTCCTTCTTATGAGAAGGCTGCAGTTCTTCGTGTACTGCTCAAGTGTGGGTCCCTTCCATGGGGTACAGTCCTTCAGGAGCAGACTGTTCCAGTGTCGGTCCTCCATGGGGTCACCAGTCCCGCCAGCAAACCCGCTCCAGCATGGGCTTCTGTCTGTATGGGGTCACAGGTCCTACCAGGACTCTGCTCCACTGTGCGCTTCCCACAGGGTTACAGCCTCCTTCAAGGTACATCCATCTGCTCTGGTGTGGGATCCTCCATGGGTTGCAGGTGTATATCTGCTCCACCATTAACCCCCATGGGCTGCAGGGGACAGTGTGCCTCACTGTGGGCTTCACCACAGACTGTGTGAGAATGTTTCCCACAGTCTGGAGCACCTCCTCCCCTCCTTCTGCAGTGACCTTGGTGTCTGCAGGGCTGTTTCTCTCACATTTTCTAACTCCTCTCTTGAGCTGCTGTTGTGCAGTAACTTTTCCCCCTTCTTAATTGTCTGTTAGTCCAGAGATGCTATCACTGTAGCTGATGGGTGCAGTCTTGGCCAGCAGTGGGTCTGTCTTGGAGCCATCTGACATTGGCTCTGTCAGACATGGGGGAAGCTTCTATCAGCTTCTCATCTGTAATCCCCCTGCTACCAAAACCTTGCCGCACAAGCGTAATACTGGTAAGGACTGTGGCTGTAGAAAGGGGAGCGCTTGAAGGACACAAACCCTGCTATCCTCTTAACTGGTGATGTGGTGTTCCTGTGTTTGGCTCTCCTCTGCATAATTTTGATAACTTCGAGCTTAACCTTTGAAGTGACTGACCTAATGTGGCCTTTGGATGGGGGAAGAGAAACACTTGGGTGTTTTGTTTTGTTTTTAATTCTTCTCCCTACAGACTTCTTTGTCAATCTGGTTGGACATGCAGAAAGAAGTGAACGTGTTTTGTGGGTTGTTGGGAAGGAATGCGAGGTTAGTGAAAATATATGTTAACATAAGAGGCCTGATCTGTGGAACAGCAAATGGAGACGCTGTGAAGAGTGAATGTAGGAGTAAATGTCCTTGAAATCTTCCTGCTTACTTTGGGCAAGAATGGCTGAAGCCCTGTAGTGGTAATTTTGCAGAGGAAATTTTTTGTTTGCAATATACATGTATTAAAAAGTGGGGTTTGTGGATGATTTGTGTGGACTGTTGTATGCATGCGTTGGCTGGTCCTTTTCTTTAGTCATTCATAGCAGAAAATTTGATGGAAATGGTTTTACTGCAGTGCTGGTCCCAGGAGGAAGGGTTTTGGGGAAGCATGTTCAAAGTCGGAATCACTGCAGGACAGCTTGAAGAACTCTCTACTTTGTAGTGCTGCGAAATTGTAGTTTCCATGCCTTCTCTCAGCCCTTTCACTAATATAGTATGGAGGCACTGAATGTCTGTGGGACGACAGATGCTTTCCTGCTGTAATCCTTTAAAGTTACCTCACTTTGTCTTTTTTATGACCGATTTGATTTCAAGGAAGCAGAAATTTAACAAAAGCTTATTGAACAGAATTAAACTCTTCATGTGTTTAATGAAGCGTAGTTTACTATAGCTGCCTCCCTTAGCCAGTTTGTTTTGTCTACCTTTTGGAGCGCTACCCTCTAAAGAAATCTAACACTTTGCAGTTTCCCGTTACTCTTTTCATTTAACTTTGGCTATAAATTACCTTTGGCTCTATTACAAAGCTTTCAGAAGATAATCAGAAGAAAACAAGAGTCAGGAAGAAATAATACTGATTTGTTTTTATTTTATAAATCTGCTTTACTGCTAGCTAGCTGGGCATAGCATATCCAAAGAAAGATACTATTTCTGGTTGGCAGCACATGGGAGTTAATTTAGTACGGTCAATCTAGAGGTCTTCCTCAGCCACCATTGCCACATAATTTGCTGAGCTAGCAAAGAGAATCTTCTGTTACTTTACACTTTTATTGCTGTTTCCATTTTTCTTCAGTCCCATTTTCTGTATTTTCAGTGATAAGTCACATGATTACTGATTCATTGATTATTCCTAACATTGCCTAGAGAGCCATTAAGTTTATGGCACTGTGCAATTACTTGACAATTTATCATTGTTATCTAAGGACCCATTCTGGTAGAAATTAACCTGTGAGAGTAGTGCTGCAACACTTGCTGGCAGTAAATGTTTGTGCTGGTAGGTGTTAATCTAGATATAAGTGATTGGAGGAAATAAGATAAATGGAATGAGATGGAGAATTTAAATTCAAGTAACTAATTGAGTCATTAAGTTTTGTAGGTGTTTCACCTAGAATCGACTGGATTTGCACAGCCAGTTTGGTCACAGCTCTAGGCTTTATGAAATAAGAAATTAATATCTGCCACTAGCATCACTTTCCAATTTGTGGTGGTTTAAGCCCAGCGGTTTTTTCTCAACAAAAAATTGAGCATAAAAAGATGACAGCTTATGTAAACTGAGCTTTTTGTTTTTTATGCTTTATTCCCATTTCAGCTCAAGAAGCTGCATGCTTAATATCAAACAACAAAGAGAAATAGAGCTATTGTGTCTCCTTTTATATGCTTTTGAGTGCAACTAAATGCTCTCTTTTTGTAGTCGGGCCCAGTTTAATGTAAAAGCCATACAGGGAATAAGCAGAAAAATACAGTAACTTTAAAATAAAGAAAAAAGCATATTTAGATCACATCACATTAAAACAAAAACAGAGAAAAAGCAAAGCCAAAACATTAATATTTTTTCTTTTGGGTGGAGTTGGAGTGGTTAGGTGTATTCGTTTCTTCTGCAGTCTTACTGAATACCCATTTATACAACCAGCCTTCTGGGAATGTTTTAGTATTGTTATGTAGGTAGAAGTCTTTGGGCTGGTGGAAGTGTGACAGCTGTTGATTTCAATAATATATATTTTTAGCAGTTTCTTTACTGTTTACAACAACTTTACCAAATATCTTGTAGGACATCCGTGAATATTGCTGCATGAGATAGCATCATCTTAAATGGAAATGACTGTCTTGCACTTGCCAGGTTAAAAGTTGTCTTTATGTGACACATGTTTTTATATCTTCTTCTGTACTCGGTCCTGTTGCAGGTCCTGTTCTTGCAGAATTACAGACACCAATATTTAAGCAGAATGCTATCAATATAGGAAATATCATTCCTCTGTCATTCAAATAGCATAAGTAACACCTGCTTTTCTTATCAGAAGGATAGGTATATTTACTAATATATATATTTAGCAAAATATATATATTTAGCAAAAGCAACTTCCATATCTTATGTTTATTTCCAAAAGCTGACTCAAATTTGTTGTTGTGTAGAGTTACAAAATAGAGAAGGGGAGAGAGTTTGGTTGCAATTTTTAAAAGAAAGTGGCCCTAAATTTTTTGCCACTTTTTTTTTTATTTCTGTGAGAAAATTTTGGGAAAACTGGAATTGAGGTTGTTTCTTTTTGTGTGTTTTTTTTTTTTTTTAAGTATAGTTCTGTTAAAGACTTAAAATTCCTTTCATGAGCACATAATAATTTTAACAGATTGTCTTTAGTATGGGCAAAAGCTGTGAGATTATGTAGTTGGGGTTGTTCTTACACGTAGGTAATATTACTGCATGCATCAGAAATGCTTTGCTTTCAATTCTGCTCAGTCTGTCCGTATAGTGAGAAGCTGGAACACTCCACATTCCTGAAAAGAAACTGCATTTGGTGGTTGCTAGTACATACCATTAATATGTAGACATAGATTTTCTAGATATATTCATCAGTTACAACTTTTTATTGCTTATAAGGGTAAAAGAATCAGTAACTATGGTACATGGTCTTTTTGGTATCTTGATTTTTGGTATTCACTAGTTGAATTCTCTGTATGTGGTTTTTAGATTTGTCTGTTAAAATATGTCTTGTTCTTTTTTGCACTGAAGTTATCCTTATGTTTAGAAAAACACAAGTTACCAAGTTTTACTTTTCATTGTATTTTGTTTCTTGATTCATTATATAATGTTTTGTGTGAAGAAGTTGTATCAGTTGAAGTTGAAACCATTTTAAACTTTACAGGATTAATGTCAAAGGTAATCTATCTCTATGTTAATCTTAAACAGATTTTTCTCTGCACATACACAGAAGTAACATTTCTGAATTCCATTTTTTTGTTTGTGTTATGGATTACTTTCAGTACTCCAGGTAGTTACCATAAAAGAGTACACAAGAAAAGCACACAACAAAAGATCTGGTCTTACATACCGTTACTTAATTAACCCCTAAACGTTGCTGATCTTTGTCCCTGTGCCTGGAGCATTTTGTTAGTTAGGAGCCAGCCTGCATCTGCATGGAGGTAATGCTAAGATGTTCTGCAGAGTGCAGATCAAGGACAGACTTTAAGTGCAACCGTGCTCGGGGTTTTTGTTTAGAGTATCTGGAGTTTAAAGAAGTCACTGTGTTTTATTAATGAGTATGACAAGTCCATTTGTAGTCTTTGGACCTGCAATATGATTGCTTCCCAGCTTCACTGAATCTTAATGAAGCTGTTGTATGCCACTCGTCCTGGATTCATACAGTAATTTAGTCTGGAGGGGAACTCTGGAGGTCACCTCTTCCACCCTCTCCTCCTTACAGTAAGGCTGAGTGTTAGACAGGTGAGACTGCTCCAGGTCTTACCCAACTGGATTCTGAGTCTCTAAGGATGGAGATTGACAGCCTGCCTGGGAGCCTGTCCTGTTATTTTGTGCCCAAGTCAGGCCATCTCCTCTATGAGCCTTTGTACATGGTGGAAGAGTGCTCTGAGGTGCGTCCTTACCCTTCTTTACTCCAGATTAAACAAACCCAGGTTCTTCAGGCTCTCCTCCTGCATCATTTTCTGCAAACACTTTGAATGGCCATCCACTGAACTTCCTCCAGTTTGTCATCTCTCACGCTGAGCACGAGTCTCTTGATGAAGCCTCAGGAGTGGAGTTCCATCACCTGGTGGCTTGTGCAGCTGGCTGTGTGTTTAGCCCTTGTTGCTGCAAGGGTGCACTGCTGTCTTGTACATTTTGCTGCCCACCAGGACCCCCCAGGACCTTCCCTGCAGAGCTGCCACCTATCGGCGACTGCCCCGGTTCAGAGAGGATGCTGCTTTTCCCAGGGCTGACCCTCTGCAGCCTTCTGGGAGGCCACTCTGGCAGCTAGCAGAGGTCCCCCTGGGGAGCAGCCCTGCTCTGCAGCCTGTCCACACTGTCCCCCTTTTCGCTTTCAGACGAGTCTGTGCTGCTTCCTTTTGCCTAGGTGATTGGTAAAAGTATCAGCCCCAGTATGAACTCTTTCCAACCATTGACCACCTTTTGAGTCTGACATTCCAGCCAGGTTTTACCCACTTTGTAGTCCATCTGATTAGTTCATGTCTCCTCAGCTTGGCTGTGAGGAGAAGAGATGTATTTGTTGTTGGGGAGTGTTGAAAGCCTTGCTAAAATCAAGGCAGAAGAAATGGGCTACTGTCCCCTCAACCACAGGGACAGAGAAAGTGGGTTGCTCAAGAGTAAATAAGTGGTGGCTTCTGTATGTCACTTCCTTGCTCTTCTTGTGCCTGTGGATAGTTTCAGTTAGGACTTCCTCTGGCTGTTGCCTGGGAATTGAACTGAGACTGACTGCTATGCTTCTGAATCCTCCTCCTTGCCTGTTTTCTTCAGCATAACAATCTTTAAATTCCGTTTCTGATCAGAGCTGAAGTTGACCCGATAGTGTCAAAAAGTCTCTGTAGTGATACCAATGCTTTGTTCCTGAGTGTGCCTTGGAGCTTGTTACAAATGCAGTTGTATCAGTTGCCATTGTGAACTCTTCTCTCAGCTTCTCATGTTTGTTTGTTTGGTTTGTTTTTCAGAGATGACTTTCTAATTAACTTCTTTGTGGTTTCACTTTCTGCCACCTTCTAAAATCACTAATACATCAGCAACAGTATTCCCAGTGCTGTTTCTTGAAGGACTACATTGATTGTCTCTTAATTAAAAAGCAACAAAAAGAAAACCAACAAAAAAAAAAACAGACAAAAAGCACCCACAAAACACATACCTGTCCTTCATTTTCTGTATTTTACCAGTTACTAACCTTTGGGGAAACAGCTCCTGACCTAAGGCACTCCTATAAATGTCTTCTAAAAATAATAAAAAATAAAGGTTTCTATGTAAATTCCATTAAAACAGAAATTTCCATTAAAAACACTTCAGTCATTTATGTGCATGCTTTTTGTGTAGATATAAATTTACTTGTATGGTTTCATTGACCTTTGTGGTACTAACGTCAGTCTTTAACATTAAGCACATGAATAAGTGTTTTCAAAATTGAGGTTGTAAATAATAAGCTGTTTCACAGGGAGAAAAGTGTCTCATTGATGTGGTTTTTTTGTTTGTTTTTTTTGAGGGATTTTGTAAATTTACAGTTCACATAAATAACCTATTAAAGTTGCCATTAACATACCAAGGCATTACAACACTGTTTTCTTATTTCAGAATGATCAAAATTAAAAGCACAGAATAATCTTCAAAGAACAAAAACCTGCGCTGCCTTTTGCCCATGCTGTGCAATGCAAATGAGGATCTCTTACTAAGTACCAGACTTCCCCAGCTGCTGCATGACTCAGTCTTAATTCATTTCAGTACCTTTGAAAGACATTGTTTGGTATCTTATATAAATAAATAAGTGAAATATTTCAAGTAATGTTGGATATAACTGTTCTTTGTCTGTGTTTTGGTCTCCTCTTAATAGGTATTTTGTGCTGGAGATGTTACAATACTGATTTGTCTGTAAAGAGTCTGATGATGGGCTGCTGGTGCATGTTTGCATGTTGTTCAGCTAGTTTGCGAATTCTGATCTTTACTGTGGATCTGTGCTGGTTTATGAATGTCCACCAGAAATCTTAGTGAAGTAGTGTTAAGAATGTTGATACAAGATCAGTAAGTTTTGTAGGAATGAGGGCATAATTGCTGGAAGGTCAAACTAAACCTTTCACTCAAGTTGAATGGGGAAGAGGAGTAGGAACAGGAGGGAAGCTCACAGAATGTTGTCATTAACCTTTCTTTTTGTATAGCAAGCTCATGAAAAATCAATTGACAATTAATGACTTTTGTAAATCAGGTGCGCTTGAATTCTTATGCTGTATATTTATGTGCTGATTCTTAAAGATAATATGTGGCATGATACCAGTCCTTAGGATGTGGTAGTAGTAACCAGCACCACTATTAACTTTTTTTTTTTTTTTTTTGGTTTAAGCAATTGTCAGAGCTCCCAAGAAAACCTAAAGTTGCTGCAGCTCTTCCATGTGGCATTATTCTGTCAGCCCTGTTCCAGTTTCAACAAGTGGATTGTACTGTTATTTCCTTTGGTATTGAGAGGAGAGAAGAACAACTTTGAAAAGTACCTCCTTTACACGGCATATAACATCCATTGCATTATGTCATGGTGTCATGAAACTGAGATCTTTGCTACTTTTAATGCAAATTTATACAGTGCTTAAATTCTGGCATTAGACTCTGACATTCAGGTCCTCTCTAGACAGTAACTAGATAACTTTTGGAGGCTCTTAAAGAGAACTGGGTACTTTTCCTTAAAATAATGCTTACCAGTGAGACAGAAAAAGTAGGTAGAATAGAGTAGTTTTATGTAAAACTAGAAGCTCTGCTAGCATTAGCTTGAATTATCTGGGAACCCGAGGTTTTCAGAGCTGCAACTGGCAAGACAAGGTTGGAATGCATATTACCTGCAAAATCTAATTTTCAATTGTGTATTTGTTTAGAATTTTAATGTAGATACAGTATTGATTTTAACTTATTCTGCTGCCTAACTGCATATAAATTGCGTTTGAAGACTGAAGAGTTATTAAACAAAACCGAGTCTGCCTTGTGTCATCTCCAAGCATGTAACCTTTTTGTAGTGGAAATATTACTTTGGTCAGAAGTTTTCCTATGGAAAATAACAATTTTTTTAATGCTGTTGAGCCAGCTAGTAAGACCAGGACTAGAAGAACCTCTGAATAATGCCATCTGGTGCTCCTGAAGTCTGCCTCAGAAGTATTTGGCAGTTGACTTCATCAGGTCATTATGTCATTCTCAGATCAGTAGAGTGGAAAAAAAATTGGGCTTCTTCCAAAATTCTGTTTTTCAGTTTGGAAACAGTATTTGTATCTGTTGCATTTTTTTTTTCCAGAGCTAGTAAAGTAGGATGAACCTTTGTCAGATGTGCCTGCCACTCTGGTAGAAGTTTGGCAAATACTTAAAGATGGTTTCTTAAATTTTTTTCCCTTCGAAGATTGTGACATACCCAGTAAATCATGGTCTTTGCAAGTGGAACACCATCTGAATGTACTGGGAAAAAAAGTAATTGCAGTGTAAATAAGTTACTGACTTTGGTAATTTAGAAACAAGACTAGAAGAAGAGATGGTGGGGTTCCCTTCCCTTTGCCTTAACAGGCTTGCACGGGATTTAGAAAACTGATCAGTTCCTAGCCCAAGGAGATTTTTCCAGGATTTTCAAAATCTCCATTTTCCTGTGAGGAAGGTGGCCCTTTGATACTGATAGAAATACATGATGCTTCGCTCTGATTCAAGCAGGACCCTAGGTTTGGCTGTATAGCGATGTGCTACATGCCTCCCTTAGTGAGCTTTAGGCAGTGACCTCCTCCATGGGGAAGGACTGCTCTTCAAAACAATCCGATTTTCTCCACAGCCTCTTGGTTAGTGTGGCTGTACTGGGACCTGTGGGCATTGCAGCGATCAAATCTATGAGTCAAATGAATAATGCTCACTGAAGGTTTGCTTCATGGTGTTTTCTCTCATTTTAGTCCATTTCTATGCCTGGAGTCTCTGTGGGCAGGTAGCTGGTCTGCTCAGCTCACTGTAGAACAGAATTGCAGAATGATTTGGCTGAAGCTGGATCTAGAGTAGAATACTACAGGGTTTAGTGCGAGAGCTTGTTTATCATCCATGGTCCAAGAAAGAAATCCGTCCTCCCCCTTCATTTAGGGTACTTTTGAACTTGTGTTTTTTTTTGTGACTTGAAAGCTCAAAACAGATTAATTACTTGGGTATGCTTGCTCTCAGAAGCCTCAGCTGCTGCGGAGCGAATGCCAGCCTGCTTGCTGATGGGCACATCTGTTATGTTTTATCTGTTTTGTAATCTAAATCTTTCTGAGACCATTTCTGTCCATATACAGTCAATCCAGTTGCGCCATCAGTGTTTGAGTACAGATGGCAAGTGTGCTCATAATAATGTTTCTGACTGTAACTTGGATTCTGTGAGACGAAAGTTGACTCTTACCATTTGTGAGCCATGGAAACACAGAATCATTTTATTTTATTAGACTTATGCTGGGCTTTGGGCAGATATAGTCTGAAAAAACAGGTTTACTCTGAAGACTTCTTTTCTTTGAAGATGCTGCTAAAAATCAGTCTGTCCTATATTCCTGTGGAGGACTAGACTTAACCATTATGAATAATGTGTTACTCTGACAGCAGTCCCCAGGGAGATGGCAGAAGCTGTCTCTTTGTGTGTCATTCAGATCTTTAAGAGTTGTAAGTTGCAAAAGTGATTAAAAAATCAGAAACCTTACAAATAATAGTGAGAATACTGGGATTGTATTTAGACTGGAAAAGCTCTTAGATATTTTATACAGATATTTTTTAAAAAGTGTATTTGCATAATAGAGCCATCAGAAACAGCACATATTTCCATATAGTCTGACAGAAAATAGGAGGTAACAGCAGGATGTTAGAATCCAACTAGGTTTACCCCCCCTTAGAGCATAGGAACAGCACCAATGCAGAACATGACATAAGTATCCTCAGTCTTAAAAGTTTGGGAGTTTGGGGCGTTTTCTGCTAGGAACTATGTAAGAAAAAATAAATACAAGAGATCTCTTCTGATAGTGATGCAGCCAAAAGAGAAATGAGATTTGCTGAGAGTAATTTGTCGCTAGGAGCAGACATTCGTTAACACTGTAAGCTCCACTATGATTCTGGCTAAATAGCACTTGTTAAGTTTGGTTTAATTACTACACTAGTAATTATACTTACAAGCTTCAGCATAAAAGTGGCTGATTATATGCCTTTTATAGAGGAGATGAAAAGTGAAAGCAAAATAGTTAATTATGACGTAAACTTTTCATGGCTTGCACAGCTGTACTAAGAGAATGAAGACAGCTGCAAGAATGGGCTTTAAAAATAGTTTGCTTAGCTTGCCTGTTATCTAACTGCACACACATGGTAGCCTGTCCTTCTGGAAGGAGACACCTGGTACCATCATTGTGTGTCTCCAAAAAGCACTTCATAGCACCTTCTTGGTGGAAGCACCCAGATAGTATTAAATTGTGAAATATTAAACACCTGTACACATGCATGTGTGTTCTAGTCCTTCGTTCTGACTGCAAGATATCTATGCTAATATTTCTTATTCTTAGAAATAGTTCTGCTTTGCTACACTTTTAGATTGTAATAGTGGTAGTTACATAGAAGGAAGAAACAATCTGAACTTGCAGGAAATGTGACTAAAAACACCATTCTGAAAGCAAGACGCAGTGAGTAAGTGGAGTGTTATTGTTTTATGAGCCATAATTTGAAGTTGTTTATGACAGCCAAAGGCTTTTTGATCTGTATCCTGCTGTTGACTAGATTTTTATCTTTCTCTAGAGATGAAAGTAGCTTAAGTGAATCTGCTAAGAGAATGGAAAGCAACTTGAGGGTTTTTTATTTTGGAAAACATGGTTAATCTGCAGAAGATAGGATAGTAGAATTCTCCCTTTATTTGCATAAGTTTGGTTAGAGAAAAAAGGGTCTTTAACCTCTGATCTTAAATGAGAATATGTGGGATTCTTCCGTGTTTTTTGCAGAAAAGCTTTTATTTTGTCCATGTAATTGAAAAACATCAAATGTAAGACTTATACCTAAAGTTTAAAGCAGTCATCTTAGGAGTCAGAAACGTGTCAACCTGTAAAAATGACTAATTACTTATTATAAGGATTGCATTTATTATTGTTTCATTAGAGGAGGAAAGGAAGAAGGAAAAATGTTTGGTGAAATATTTTTTTAAAGTATTCTCTCCCCTCCTGCAGAGGGGAGTCAGTTTTTCCAGAACTGATTTTTTTTTTTCCTCCTCGTTCACATCAACATTTTTCAAAATTGAAAGGAGGGGAAAATCATAAACATAATAGAGTAAGGAGAAAGTTTAAAGCTTCATCTTTGATATGCAAGAAGTTCAAACTCCTGCTTTTGGAAATGGAAGTGAAAAGTTTGCATAATGGGTTATGAAGAAGTGTAGTTTAGGGAGGAAAAAAAAGCCTTTTATTTAGAATGCCTGTACTGAAAATTTTGACCACTGTTAGCACTTACTGTAGCGACTGACTGCTGTCGATATGGAATTACGTCATGTAAAATGGCATTTTGGTGTAAAAAAAAAAAAAAAAAAGCCGAAAAGAATCAAAAAGCCTAGCTAATACAGAATGAAAGCAATAACTTATTTTTCACAGTTAAAATTGACAAATAGTTGTGAAAACAGAAACTTATGAATGCTGAATTAGGTTTTCACGCTTCTCTTTTTCTGGAATACAATCATAGAATCATAGAATAGTTAGGGTTGGAAAGGACCTTAAGATCATCAAGTTCCATCCCCCCTGCCGTGGGCAGGGACACCTTACGCTAAACCATATCACCCAAGGCCTCATCCAACCTGGTCTTGAACACTGCCAGGGATGGAGCATTCACAACCTCCCTGGGCAACCCATTCCAGTGCCTCGCCACCCTTACAGGAAAGAATTTCCTTCTTATATCCAATCTAAACTTCCCCTGTTTAAGTTTTAACCTGTTACCCCTTGTCCTGTCACTACAGTCTCTAATGAAGAGTCCCTCTCCAGCATCCCTATAGGCCCCCTTCAGATACTGGAAGGCTGCTATGAGGTCTCCACGCAGCCTTCTCTTCTCCAGGCTGAACAGCCCCAACTTCCTCAGCCTGTCTTCATACGGGAGGTGCTCCAGTCCCCTGATCATCCTTGTGGCCCTTCTCTGGACTTGTTCCAACAGTTCCATGTTGTTTTTATGTTGGGGACACCAGAACTGCACACAATAGTCCAGGTGAGGTCTCACAAGAGCAGAGTAAAGGGGCAGGATCACCTCCTTCGACCTGCTGGTCACTCTCCTCTTGATGCAGCCCAGGATACAGTTAGCTTTCTGGGCTGCCAGCACACACTGCCGGCCCATGTTCATTTTCTCATCAGCCAACACCCCCAAGTACTTCTCCACAGGGCTGCTCCGAATCTCTTCTCTGCCCAACCTGTGGCTGTGCCTGGGATTGCTCCGACCCAGGTGTAGGACCTTGCACTTGTCATGGTTAAACTTCATGAGGTTGGCATCAGTCCACCTCACAAGTGTGTCAAGGTCCCTCTGGATGGCATTCCTTCCCTCCAGCGCATCAACCGAACCACACAGCTCAGTGTCATTCGCAAACTTGCTGAGGGCGCACTCAATCCCACTGTCCATGTCAGCGACAAAGATGTTGAACAAGACCGGTCCCAACACTGATCTCTGAGGGACACCACTCGTTACTGGTCTCCAGCTGGACATTGAGCCATTGACCACAACTCTTTGTGTGCGGCCATCCAGTCAGTTCTTTATCCACCGAGTGGTCCATCCATCAAATTGATGTCTCTCCAATTTAGAGACAAGGATGTCGTGTGGGACAGTGTCGAACGCTTTACACAAGTCCAGGTAGATGACATCAACTGCTCTACCCCTCTCCATCAGTTCTGTAGCCCCATCATAGAAGGCCACCAAATTGGTCAGGCAGGATTTCCCCTTAGTGAAGCCATGCTGGCTGTCATCAAGCGCCTTGTTGATTTTCATGTTCCTTAGCATGCCTTCCAGGAGAATCTGCTCCAAGATTTTGCCAGGCACAGAGGTGAGACTGACTGATCTGTAATTCCCAGGGTCATCCATTTTCCCCTTCTTGAAAATGGGGGTTATATTTCCCTTTTTCCAGTTATCGGGAACTTCACCTGACTGCCATGATTTCTCAAATATGATGGCCAGTGGCTTCGCAACTTCATTTGCCAGCTCCTTCAGGACCCACAGATGGATTTCATCAGGTCCCATGGACTTGTGCACATTCAGATTTTTAAGATGGCCTCGAACCAGATCCTCTCCTACAGTGGGTGCAAGGTCTTCATTCTCACAGTCCCTGCATCTGTGTCTGCCTTCCCAGACTTGGGTGGTGTGATCAGAGCTTTTGCCAGTGGAGACCGAGGCAAAGAAGTCATTCAGAACCTCAGCCTTCTCCAAATCCTGTGTAGCCAGTTCTCCCGAGAGCTTCCTGAGGGGGCCTACATTCTCCCTAGGCTGTTTTTTATTTGCTATGTACTTGTAGAATCCCTTCCTGTTATCTTTAATACCTCTAGCTAAGTTTAATTCTGTATCAGTAAAGCACTACTCTATAAAGTAACCTGGTGTCCATTTTGATAATTGCAATTATATTTTATGGTAATGGTTAAGGTCCAGTATATGTATGTTGTATATATAATAATCCTGTAATAAAAAGTCTGTAATCAGTTACAATATGTGGCCAGTTAGTACTTGTTAAGCAGTGTCCTGGAAGAGCGCTACTCAGTTTTGCTGCTGTGATGGGAAAATTGAAAACCCTCAATATCCATGGAATAGTTTTCCCAGTTGAAAATCTTTGCAGTTGACTGCTGCAAACCCAAACAAACCCAGTGAAGTTATGGTCTCATAGAGGAAAAAAAAAATAACCTGAGACAAATTACATCTGTGTTCCTTGCACAGTCCTACTGCGTGGAGACCTGTGGAAACTGGAAACTGTAGGTGGCTATTACCCTGGCTGTGTCAGTGCTGCACTGTCAGCCTCTTTCTCCTTTGTGATACATTATACATCTTAACTTACAGGGAGCATTTATTTTTTCTTACATCCCTATTAATCAGGGGATAGATATGTACCCAAGACAATGTTCTTTAATGTTCTGTCTGATCTTAGTCATTTAGTAGTGGATACTGTAGTACTCCATTTGTAGAAACACCTTCAGTATTTTCTTCCTTCAGTATTTTCTTCCTGAAATCTTACACCAATCCTGAGTATTCAGAGCTTCTCTTCAGCCTCATACTGAGGTTTGCTGTTCTTTGCATTCATGCTCACACCTTTATTATTCAGCTGGGTCAGACAGGGCTCAGCAGCTTCTGCTAAAATAGTGCAAGACCATCCCCCAGTAAAAAAAAGGGAACTGGTGATACCGAGTTGGGCAGCTAGCTGCTGTTGTGATACGAAGAGTCCCCACATGATAACTTGCTCAGAATTTGCCCTGGATCGAAGCATGCTGTAGGCAGGTAGGTCATCCTTCCTCAGCTAAAATTTAGGCAGAACTGGGTGCTTTTCCCAGGACACAGTAGATCCCCACAGGCATTCTCACAAACATGATTATTGAGAATTATGCATAGAATGTCTTTTTGTGGTTTTTTTTTTTATATGCATATGTGTGTATGTATATGGTTATATGTAAATAAAAGGAATATCGCTTAATTTGGGCAAAGTAACTTGCTGGGTTCTGCATCATATATGGCAGAAAATGTTTACTGGTTGCTAACCCACTTTTCCTTGCAAAGGCACCAGTACTGGGAACAAGTCTTGTGTGATGACTAATGATTAAAATTGGACAGCAGTGTAGGTAGTTAAAAGGAGGATTCCATAGTGCCTTTCAAGATGAAATTGCTTAATCTGAAGTGGAAATGTTTTTCTTCCATCATCTTTGATGGCAACAGAGATTATCATTTTGTGTGTGAGTGTGGAGGAAAAATTGGAATAGTTTTTTACTGTCTGGATATAGACTGTCAAATATATCAGGTTTAACAGGATCATTTCAGAACTTGTCGTCAGTTTAGTTTTTAACTCAATGTTAATGTGGTTCTGTGTTAAAGCAATGGAATGTGAGAAAAATTAGGGCTTTTCATTAATAAAAGGCTTTTTCATTAATAAAGTAGGACTGCAGATGTAGCTAAGACTTTGCGCGTCAGGAGAGAACAGATCGCCAGCTCTTATATAGTGCTGTTATGTATGTATGGACCAGAATGAAAATATACAATGCAATGAATAATGAATTTGTAGGAAAAATATGCAAAACCCAACACAAAACTGATACACAAAATATTACATTCTGTCATTAAACGAATAACTTGATAGCCAGCTGGTATCCAAATTTAATTCAAGAGCTGGGTCTGGCTGGGGATTCTTTCGACTTTCGTTAATGAGGCATAGCAGCTGACAATTCAGTGAACTGATCTCACAGCCATTGACAGGATAAGCATTTTCTGTGCATGAATAAAAGCACTGTAGGCTTAGATATAGCAGCACATATTTGCAGCTGGTTTACATAACATCTGGATTTCATCCATGTTACCAGCTGTAATGTACATGGAATAAAAGAGGGAAAGAGCAGATGAGAAGGATTCCAGTAGACTGTCATCAAATGACTATGGCTAATTTAAACATCCAGGTATTAATAATGGTACAAGTACTCTGAATTTAAAGGGGAGAGAGAAAAGCAAGTAACTACCTGCCCTCACCCCTGTAATAATGATGTTAGTAATAATAAATAATGCAAGATTTAATGAATTTCTGGTGGTGTGATGTTTCGGTACTAGTAAAATCTAGACTTTAATGCTGAACTTTTTAGTGCACTTAAAAGCTGTTTAATGGGTTTTCTTGAGCTTTGGAGGTCGTTAAATGTTTTAAGTTAATTTTTTGCTTTGGCTGAGGATAAATTCCATTGTATTAAAGGTGTAAGATTTTGTTATGTTAGCAATCTAAGACTGGTCGTCTAGCCCAGACTGGTTGGTAACATGAGCCTGGTGAAAAGATAATTACATGCTCTGTTGAAAAAGGGGATGGTTCTCATCATCTTTCAGAATTTATCTCCATGACTAGATAGACACAGCAGGTATTTATCATAAATTGCTTTTTTTTCATTTATATTTACACAGAATGCCCTTAAACTTGTTATTTTAACTCTTGCCTTTTCACATCAAGACACTATTATTTTGGCTTGTAACAAGAATTTGAATAAATATTAATATAAAATTTATAACCCAAGGAATTTTTTTTTTCTCTCTTCTCTCTCCTCTTCTTACAGTAACTGTAAAAGTTAAAGCTTTAGGAGATGAATTAAACAAGTCTCTGGGCTGTTTAATTGGGTATTTCTTGTAAGTATCGATGCTGCTCAGTATTTAGGTGATGTTATTTTCCAGTAGCACTAACGGAAAAGAAGTTGCCCTGTGAAGGGAATTATTAGAATGGGAAAGCAGATCAGGTATAACTAAATGCCTTCAGTGAGTCTGAGAATATTGTGTGAATGAACACCTTTGGTGTGAGCTGTGAGTGTATGTCTGGGTTTGCTGACTTCTTACTCGGTCCTGCACCATGCATTAGAACTTGAGGGGTATGTGCTGGTAGAGTGGTGTGTATGTCTCTGAGTAAGGGGGTGAGTTTGTTATCGGCTTGAATTTTAACAGCACTCTCAAGGAAAGCAAGTGGTTTTGCAAATTGCTAAAACAGTTTTACTGTTGTCTGCAGGATATACCAGAAAATGGAACGGAACCCAATTTTCCGACTTTTGGGGGTGGAGAGAGTTGTATGTGAAAAATTGTCAAAAAAAAAAAAGAAAATGTGCTTCCAGCCCCTTTATTAATCTATACTATTTGTACTTTGCAGAGGTTACTTTATTTTGATTGGGCTTTTGCTTAACATTTTCCTAGATCCTTCTTTAGCAGTAGTGAGGATAATAAGCAACACTGGACAAAGTACAAATGCAGACCCTTGTGGAAACTTACAGTGCTTGTGGAAAGTCTTCCAAAGGAAGTCCTGTCAGTACAGCGAATGTCAGAAATGCCCTAATATATACTTATCTTCTGTCAGTTATCTCACAGTTAAGTACCATTCTTTTAATACATTAGACAATTAGGATGTAATTGAGGACAACTGCACCCAGAATAGCCGATTCGCTCTGTGCTTGGGCGAACAAATACCTGTATAAACAATGTTCTGTTCACTCCCCTTTGACCAGCAAACTTAAACAAATTGCTTTTTAGAAGTGTATGGAAAGGACAATATTGACCAGAATATTATTAGCTTTCTGATGGTGTGCGTACCACAGAGACATGAGAACGACTGTAAAGGCAGAAGTCCCCTGGTGCAACTGGTGCCAGGCTTGACCCTAATAAAGATGATGTGAGAAAGCAGCACCAGCAGCACTGTGCCAGGTGGACTCACTTCCCTCACACTAGGGAAGGGCCCCACCATTGGGACTCTCAGAGGTGCAGTAAACCCTGGTAAAATGATGGTGCAAATGGGAAATTAAACTTGCAGGAGGCAGGGAGGACTCTTTCCATGTATGTGATGCATGGAATCACTTGGGTTCCTGGTGGTGACATCCTTACTTGTTCTTTTTGTCACTCTTGAAGTCCATTTAGAGTCTCTCAAAGTCCCTGCAGAACTGTAGCAAATTGCTTCCACACCAAGATAGTGGAATAATTAGATTGGTTAATGTTGATCTGAGGATATCCCTGGGTTGTAATTTGAAAAATCCTGGGGAATGTGCCAGTCTGAATCTGGCACATTTTAATTTTTTACCCTTAGTTGGTTTTGATTGGTTTTTTGTTTTTTTTTTTTTTCTGTTGTTGATGATTCTAATAGTATGGACTCATTTTAACATGGCTGTTAGCATTGTTGATTTCATGTATGCCTCTGATATTTGATATATTTCACATTCATCTCTTCTGAAGTGGGCACAAATACTTTCATCTTTATTAGTTTTAGGTCTGCAGCTGGTCTTCAGAGATATCAGAAACTGTTTCTGCTCTCCTCTTCCAATTTGGGAAAACAAGACTCTTCCAGCAGCAGATCTGCATTCCCATGAGCTGAGAGTATGGGATCACTTTAACCTTCATCAGATGTGACCACTTCAAAATGAGATGCTGACTTTATTTTGTTGTTGTTCTTTTTAATTATTTTCTCATTTTCACTTTAGCTGTGAATTCCCTGGATCTGACAAGTAGATTTGACGTTAACTTCCAGAAGAGCACTTAGCAGTAATTAGACATGCCATAAAAATTGAAAAGATTAGCGTGAGATTCTACTCCAAAAAAATTTTTTTATTGCAAACCACAGAGTGAAAAAAACTTCACAGACCACAGAGCTATTTCTGCTGAACTGTGAAGTAACAAATATTCTCAATTGATGGAAAAGCCTAAGGATTTTTTATTGGTTTTTCAATGAATATATTGTATATGGATGCATGTCAACTCATTCTGTTTTCTGTTCTACATGTTAAAATAGTTTAGATGGAAGTTGTGTATGCAGGGATTTTTTTCTACTTCATAGATTCTAATAATAGTAAAAAATATCAGTTCTTGGTGTGTCAGCATGTGTGTCTTACTGCAGCATAGTCCATAAAGAGTTGGTCTCACTAATTTTAATAGAATCATAGGATAGTTAGGGTTGGAAAGGACCTTAAGATCATCTAGTTCCAGCCCTCTTGCCATGGGCTGGGACGCCTCACAGTAGACCATGTCACCCAAGACTCTGTCCAGCCTGGCCTTGAACACTGCCAGGGATGGCGTGAACTCTATTTCTCTCTAAAATAACACTTTGATGGAAATGAGATTGGAAACCAAAGTAAAGTTAGTACCATATGAAGGGGTATCTGTTACCAAGCCTTTATTTGCTAGTTTTTAAAAAAAGAAGTCCTGTTTTTGAAGAGAAATGTTTCTTCAGCCTTTCTTCTTGTAAGAGTGACACCTCAACTTGAACACTGTTTTGAAAACTTTTCTCACTACAGAGTTACATAAAAAATATGCTCCAATTCAGAAAGGAAGCGCAAGTCCAGCTACTTGCAGTGAAATCAACTGTTTCAGTAACATTTAGTTCTGTGTAAATGGATAATACCATGAAATACCAATCCTCCTCCTCCTCTTTCTGCTCTTCACCTTCTCATGCCCTAAGGCTTGCTGAAGACCTACACTTAAACAGTGTGAGCTTCAGACATCTTCTAGATTTAAAAAATTACTCTGAACCTTGTTTGATTTTTTTTTTTTTTTTTCCTGAGCATTCTTAGGAAAATTACATGTAATGCCCATATTTTAAAATAATCTTCTGAGAGAATACTGTTGTCAGCAGCTAACCCCATCATTCTGTCACTACACAAACAGATTGTGTTTATTTAAATTGCAACCAGTGAGAGCCAAAACAATTCCTTGGTTCAGATCTGGTCAGTGAAGGAGTCCTCAAACAGTGAACTCGCCAGTCACCAAGACAGGTTTACCATGGACATTATTTAACTTGTGTGCTTTTGCAGAAGACCAAGGCTGTTCACTATAGTTAATACCTGAAATATTTAAAAAATGTTAATAGGCTGTATTAAAAAACAACAACAAAACTAACAAGACCACCAACCCTCCTATCCCCCCCCCCCCCCCCAAAAAAAAAAAACAAACCAAGAAACTAACCCCCAAACAACACAACATGTTCTCAGTTGGTTTTCAGTAAGGAATCTGTTCTCTCTTACTCAGCTTCACAGTGGAGGCAGTCAACATTTGGCATCCAGCACTTCATATTTCTTTACATCAGTAGGGCTTTGATGTGCTGATAATACTTTACCTGTGGCATATTATAATCTTAACTTCAACCTTTCAGTTTCAAACAGCCTCTGTAGCACTTCGGGCCTTTTTTTCTAATAGTGCAAGATTTTCATAAAATAGGCTGCAGCTAAGGTGCCTGGAATTAAGACCACTTGGCTAGAAATCCTAATAAGCACTGAATTAACAAGTTTCAGTTTCATCTTAAATATTCTGTGTATATAGAATTCTATACACAGTGCTGTGGTGGACTACGTAAACATAATCATGGATGATCACTGGTATTGCTGAAATTCTGCAGAGTGGAACTGATTAGATATGAGAAATATTTACTTTCTTCTTCAGCCATCATGTGCTTCAGATAGGCATGTTTAACTATTACACCATTTATCACCAAGCAATCCAAACACACCATTAATTGTGGCACTGGATTAGATTATTCATATATTAATTGTTTTGTTCGTTCTAATTTACATGACAGCATAAGCTTGAGGGCTTGATGTTCCTATCTTGTTTGGTTTGCAATTAAATTGCCAGCTTCACCTATTAGTGTTGAAACGGTTGATAAATGCCTTGTGTTGGAATACATTGGAATTCTTAGGCATAAAATTAGAAATGAAATGTTCATCAAGAGGTAGTTACTTATAAAAGCTGTTCTCTGCTGTATAGTAAGCTGCTGCTATACCATGGAAAAATGCTGTGCCTTAATATAAGGCACAATTTCAACTCATTGAAATTGCTACGGTTTTCTTCTATTTTAAAGGATATCATTCTCTTTTATGATTGCAGCATGGAGATTAACACTCAAGTACTTCTGTAATGATTCCAAATGTAACTTGGCTTAATAAAGAGTCCTGTGTTTTGATTTCTTCCTTATCTTGAGACTCAGGCAATAGGAAGTGAACTTTGAATTCAACTTGTCCAAACTGCAGTTAACAAGTGCAGTTCTGTGCCTGTGAAATTATTAGTTCTACCTTCCACCGCACGGGGTTCAAGTGAAGATACGGACTCAGCCATAACAGTGATCCAAAACACCTGAAAAGTGTGTGAAAAGACTGGAAAGTGTTTTTTACCAGATATCTTGACCAAGCTTATAGCTGACGTAGGATAAATTATCAGTGAAGCAGCTTGTATTTATTGATGGGCAGGTGGGCTTCCAATATCCATATGGGACAAGAGAGCACTACTGAGATGTGTCACTATTTGTTCTTAAATGATGTTGTCTCAATGACTGTCCCCTCGGGGCAGTCATCAACTCGTGCCGTTGAGGGGCTTATTTCATTTTATGCTGTTTGCTTGTTCTCCAGAAGTTCAGGGGAATTGTACAAAATGCAGTTTAACCATTGATTTCTCCCAACTATCACATACGCCCATGTGTGTTTTCCAAAGAATTTGAGCAATGCTCAAGAATCTCATGGGTGGTGTGTCAAGGGTTAAAGTTTAAAAAAAAAGTAAAGTGACAGATATGGCTGAACACTGATCTGTTACTTACACATGATCCTGAATACCACTGAGGATGACACTGTTGTGGAAAGCAGCATAGCTGGCATGTTGGATTTCAAACTGACTGTAGCTTTTGATGCAGTGCTGTGATTGAGCAAATTATGTTGAAAGAATGTATCACTGTACAGGATTGCAAAACCCTTGGAACAGCACAGACAGTTTTAAACAGGGTAGTTTAAAAAAGTTGACTAATGGGAAACTTACCTGAAACTAGGAATAGTGGAGTGACTTAAGAATTTCAAATCTCACTTTTTATTTTACAACTGCAGAGTGTTTTTCAGACGATCCCATGTAAGGCTTCTTCATCTTGAGTTAAACATAATTCTAGAAGAAGATTTTGATATTAAAGGTAGGCCAAATAAAATGTCAGAAGATCTAGTGATAAAAGCTTGAGCTTCATATGGGAAATGGCATAATTTATGACTGTGATGGTTCCCAGGGCCCTGCTATTAGTCCTACTCAAGGACACCTGCTATAATAGATTAACAAAAGGGTCTTCTGAGAGCAGTTTTACTTAAAATAGAATTGTAGAATAGTTTGGGTTGGAAAGGACCTTAAGATCATCTAGTTCCAACCCCCTTGCCATGGCAGGAACACCTTGCACTAAACAATGTCACCTAAGAATCCATCCAGTCTGGCCCTAAACACTGCCAAGGGATGAAGCATTTACAGCTTCTTTGGGCAACCCATTCCAGTGCATCACCACCCTCACAGTAAAGAACTTCTTCCTTATATCTAACCTGAACTTCCGCTGTTTAGGTTTGAACCCATTATGTACTACTGCATTGCACATGCTGTGGGACATAGGTCTCTTATTGCTGCTTAGCATGCCTTTATGGTCCATCTTAGGAAAAATAGGGCAGAGTAGAGAAAGGATAAATTGTGTACAAACATAAGAAGATTGTTCATCTGACTTCATGAAGTCTTTGGTGTGAATAAGGCTGAAAGATTAGGTAGGTTTGTACCACTTGTAATTAACTGAAAATGACATTATTTTAATTAGCTGAAGTTAGAATGGCAAGAGTTCTCTCACTGAAGCTAGAAATCTCTTATCCTAAAAAAATTCTCATCCATCAGTTCATCTAAATATTGATTGCTTCTCATTGTGGTCTGTCTATAAAAGTATCCTTGTATTCATGTACTACTGAGTTTAATAACGCAACAGGATCAGAGATGCAGGTTAATAGAAGGAGCCGAGAGAATTATTATTCCTCCATATGACATTTTTAAACTATCCAAAACCTATTTGTTTTCCCCTTGCAGAAAGATAGAATGTCTTTTGTGATGGACTTGTGCTTCCTTTCTGAATTGCCTCTAGACATGCAAATCCTTTTCTGGAAAAGTACTTTTCTAAAGTCTTGCATGATTTGATCTTCCATGCAAAGACACTAGAAATGAGTGTTTCAAGTTTGATTTTGTACTTAGTTCTGTCTGCTTGAAGTTCTTCCAGTTCAATAACAGTTGCATTGTATTCATTTCTGCAGATCAGTATTGATATTGCATGACCACCTCCTGCCAAATCATCTTCTAGCAATCAAGTTTTAATGAGATGAAGGCATTTTATTCATCCAAAAGCTTTGTTTTAGCGGGCTAACATCAGCTAAAATCTTTTTTGCTCTAATGGGTATTAAAAATGTAATGTTTTCTTTGTCTCTGAATTCAGAAGTATAGTGTAGTCCAGTTCAGGAAATACATAAAACAGGTGCCAAATGATTTCTTTATAGTACTTTGTTTCTCTTGCCTTTTTTACGTAAAGATATGCTGGAGGTGCATTTTCTGTATACGTAATGCAAGCCTGAGGCAGCTTTAAGCTGCTTTTAGAGTTTCCAGTTGCAGTGTCATTTCTGTACCAGAGTCTGGCACAAACTATGGTAATCTGCTACAGTGAACTGAATGCCACATTGAGTTCGTTGTTACAGTTGTTTGCTCAGTAGTTAAAACTAGCCCTACCTGTGTGTAGTCACGCATCAATTGTAGTGTGCAAACCCCTTAAATCTTTGGTTTTCTTTTATGCCTTCTCTTACATAAATTCATCACTATAATTTTCTGGCTAAAAATGTTAACCAGAGTTATATTTTCATATAGCTAAGCAGTAATGCTTTTCAAAACTGTCTTGAAAAAGACCCCTTTCTTTTCAGAACTTAAAATATGATTGGTGGTCATCTTAAATATTTGAATAGTTCTCTACTTTGTGAAGAATTAAAAAAATAAAATCCACACAAATAGCAAAACCATGGAAAAGCAAACCCAGACATTTCAGGACTGGTGTTTCTAAAGGTAGTGTTGGGTTTGTTGGTTTTGCTTTCCTGCCTCTGGAAACGTGATCAGGACAAGGTTATATTTTTCATTGTGAATAATATCTAAAATGAGTTGTAGCTGTTTAATACATACCATATCCATAGAGTCTATTTATTCAGACTTAATACCACATGCACCATAATCTTTTTCCCAACTGTTCACTAGTATCTGCTCTTAACAAGTGCTGCACAAGATAAACTGAAGGAACCATAAAGAAAAGGGGTGTAATAGCATTACGCCTTGCTTTTCAGCGAAGTCTGACTTAAGCTCAAGAAGTGGAATTTTCAAATGGATCAGGTTTTAAAGAATTTTTCTCTAAAGGACACGAATCACGTGTATTTAAACGCGAGGAGTCATAGCTAGTATTAAAAAATGAGATACAAGCAGGATTTAAGAGAGGGCATTGGGACTAATGCTTTTAAGTGAGGTGAAAAGCGATCCAGGTTCATTTCATGGTTTTGTTAAAGTTACCTTCTTGCAGTTGTAATCGCTCTGTGCTATGCATATTCTGGAAAATCAGGGTAATACTGGTCTGTTTCCCTGTCCCTACCTTGGTGGGTATGTACAGTCTTTCAAGACAGGCTGACTGATAGCGTGTGGGCATGTGTGTGGTCTCTAGGACTAACAAAGCTGATTTTGGATTTAGCTTGTAAGTGCTGCCATAAAAAAATTGAAAACAAATTGCAAGTGCTGGGTTTGAGCATTTATATGCGATGTTTTTCACATTTACTTGGGTTTCTGTTATTGCCTCGGATACTATTTTTAGCTGTAATTTCTGTTAGTGTTTGTTTACATTTAAGAATTTCATTAAGTTGCTTCAAAGCTTTGCTAAATAAGTTTCCTGTAGGAAAAAAATCCCCAAACAACACAACTCCTATTTGAGTAGGAGAAGAACTGGAAAGATTACATGTTTGAAAATAATCACTTTTTTCCACCCAAACACATAAGATTTTTTTTTTTTTTTTTTTTTTTTTGTCTTTATAAAGGAGATAAGTTTGTTATCTCCTAGCAGGTATAAGTATCTCCAGCTGGGCAACCCTTTTCCTGGTTTAATGTTTGTTCTTGCTTCCTGGTCTCTCTCACCATTAAATCTTACAGCAGGCCTTTTCTACTGACAACTTTTTTCATGTATAGTAAGTTGTACTTTTCCAAGGAGACTTCCAATTCTTTTTGTCCCAGACCACTTCAGTCATGTGTTTGTTAAAACTTGGATAAGTAAACTTTCAAAAGCCTGTCCCTTTCTGAGCTTCACTATCCCTGTGGGCTATTGATTTTACTTCATTTTTAAATAAGACTGAACCTCCTGCTGTTCTGGTCTTCTACAAGATACACCTGGAAAATACATCCATTGCTGTATACTGTTAGGCTTTGTTTCAGCTTTTCAGTATCTATTCATATAATTTTGTGAGTGCAGGATATGTAAAACCTCCCTTCTGCAGGGGAAGAGGGAATAGGATACAGAAAACATCAATAATATGTTGTCTGCTCTTGATACTGTTGATCATGGAGCTGTTTGCTGTCTGCCAGCCCTTGAAAAGACAAGGGGAGTGATTCACTCAGAATGGTGGGTTTTTCCTTTTCTTCTTTTTTCTCCTTCCCCCTTTCCATTCTTTTTCCCCACATCCTTCCACCCTCAGGAATAAAACCCACAGTAGTTACACATTTTGTTACGTTTTTTTCTGTCATCACAGTTCCAGATACTACTTTGGGCTGTAGAGACCATACTGTAAATGTAAATGAATTGTAAATCACTTAAAATGAAGGAAAATAAAAAAGAAATAACTGTTCTTTTGCTGTACATGCAACAGGTATTTTTATTTCTATCTCATTCATCCTAGCTGGTGAACTTTGAATGATTCTTCTGCTGTATCTGTCTAATATAGTAATGGCGTATAGATGAGAGTCAAATGCTCAGATATTATCCAAACCATGTACGACTAATGAAAAGTAGAGAATAAGAATTATTCTTCTATTGAAAAATATTCTTCAGACAATAGCATGAAAAAATTAAAATTTCATGCATCAGTGGTAGCCTGATGTCTTTTCTTCTTGCTAACAAAGTACAGGTGTGAAATCAGATTAGTTTCTCAGTGATTTATTCTGTTTGTATTTGGCAAGGAGTTTCTAGTCTGAAATCTTTTAAATATGTATGCTCTTACAGTTATCAGTTCTTTGGCATTTCTGTATAGCAGTGCACCTACAAATAATTCTATTCTCACTAGAATTAACTGTAATTTAGTGCATGTAAAACTTCCACAGCACTCTGTATTAGAAATGTTATGTCCTTGCCTCATCATTTGCACCTCCAGAACAACTCGTGATTCTAAATTAATTTATTTAATATCTAAATAGTTTTGGTTGGATTTTTTTCCTTAAGTAAAGCCTTTTCTGTCTGAGGTGACACAAGTCACTCAAGCTTGAAGTTTAATAGAAGAGGAGGGAGATAGGGAGCAGTTGCTGAGTAGAGCCTGTATGTTATGTGATGGTTACTTACAGTATAATACTGTTATTAGGAAAAAAAACCTGAGGCAAGAAAAAATATGAAAAAATGTTATCAAAAGGACCAACTTGATACTTATTTTATCCATAAAAGGATATTTCTATAGTAAGGTTAACTGCTAATTGTTGTATTGCAGAGCTCTTAGTTATTTTTTAATTAATGGAATGTATATTTATTAATATGCAACATACTAATCATCCTGTTTATTTCAGGATAATTGGCACATGACTGAAAAAAGCAGATGATATCATTATCAATCCATCATCAAATAATTATTCCAACTGCTTTATATATTCAATATAGATAGAATTCCTTTCATAGTCAAGTCAGCAGGAGCTTTAATATTGATTCCAGTGCAGCCAAGACTTTACCTGTGGACATTGGAATAAATGCCTATTGAAATACTCTCAAAAAATTAGATCTTAGAGCATGTGATAACACCAAAAGGTTACCTCATCTAACATTTAGCAAAAGGAATTCTTTGTCTTGGCTAAAATATAGTATTTATCTAAGTTTTAAAAGATATTGAGAGGTTGAGGACCAGGACTGCCTTCCAAAAGAGTCTGGTCTGAAAACAGATCTCAATAGAGGTTACTTTTATAGCAAGAAGATTCACCGTGCACAAAACCTCCCGTTTAATTGCCATCCTCTTTGAGCAGAAGCCAGAGGACTAGGCAAAGTGCTGGCAGAATGCTTGAAGGTTATAAAGTATAAACTTGTAAAGTAGAAGTATAAACTCATTTTTGTTTCTTGATGCTATTTGGAATCAAAGAAGGTTTGTTAGTGTATGATTAGTCATGATTATCTTCTGCAAGACGTTAAGTCATGCAGCTGTTTGGAAACTTTATTAAATCTGTTTCTACAGTTCACGCTCTGTTCTCCAATGATGTCTTTCTTTTTCTCCCCCCCCCCCCCCCCCCCCGCTTTCTTTTTCTTCCTTTGTCCTTCCCTGTCGGGACAACTGCCAAAACTGAGCATTCCTGAAGATCGATTAGAAAGCTCTTGCTTCTCTGCTCACTTCATCAGTGTACAGTCCTTCGCATAATGCTCTTTACATAGGTTCAGCAGAAAGACCTTTAGCCAGCAGTTAAAAACTGTATGATATTCAGTGCCTACGGTAACAGTACAAGTTTGAACTCAAAATAGTAACTGTAGAAAAAAATAACAGGTTACATTGTAGGGGTTTAAAAAAACAAAGACAATCCTCTGTACATTTTTATTGAATTGTGTGAACTGGAATTGTTTAATGTACCTTTCAAAGTGTGTGAGGTAAGTGTGTCAGAGGGAGGAGTAATCTAAGCAAGATGTAATAGTTCTCCTACATGTTTCTACATTGTTACTTTACATCCATATAATACTTTATATGCTGTACTTGTTACATTTGCTGATTTAGGTAACAAGTACTGGTGTAAATTAAAAGATTTCTAGTTAGAAGTTGAATTCTGCAGTAGCTGGCAGGTCATATGTGTATATTGTGTGCGTGTGCAATGGGTATGTGCATTTCTCTATATCTTTTTTACTAATACCTAAAGAACCATGTCAGGATTTCAGACATGGAGCTATATGAAAGCATAGAAGCAACTTAAAATGGAAAACCCACAGGCAGCTAGATGTGTCTCAGAGATACAACTCCAAAAAGCCACAAACTGTAGCACTTAGGAAACCTGTCTTAGGAGATATAGTAAGCCTGTATGAAGTTTTCTCACTACTTGAAAAGTGGATGATGAAAACAAACCCTGAGTGCTCCAAAAGCATTTCTTGCGGTACTTGAAGCACAATAGTTGGGAAGAACAAACTACTTGTTAGGTAAGTTGAAAATTGGCTGGATGGCCAGTCTTTTGAAGGCTCAGCATCTTACTGGTGGCAGGCGGTGAGTGGAGCGTGAGGAGGCTGGGCTTGCTTCATCTGGGGAAGTGAAGGCTCTGGGGCAGTCTAATAGCAGACCCCCAGTTGCCTGAAGAGCAGTTTGTGGGAGTGATCAAGTTAAACTCTTCATGGTAGAGGCAAAGAGTGTAAAAACAAACCCCCAAACCCATGGATAGAAATTGCAGCTTGAGAGGTTCAAATTGGATGTTAGGAAAAGCATGTTAACTTGGGGGATAGTATAGCACTAGAGCAGGTTATCCCAAGGCATTGTGGAGTTTCCATTCGTACGAGGGGCTGAAAAATGCCAAGCCTCAAGCAGTGACCAGCTGTGGTGCGAGCAGGAATTGTAACCCAGGCGTGAGCTGGGATTGCAAGCCTCCAGAGGTTTCTTGAAAGCAGTGTTTGTATGATTTTAAGTGGCTTTGCCGTGATCCCCATTTTATATGCAAACAATACTGAACAGAGCTATTTGTTTTCAATTTTCTGCCAATAAGAGATGATTTCCTGACTTTTCCTTTGCACCAGTAAGAGTTAAATTTCATTTTGACTGTTACATAGTAAAGAATTGCCCGGAGGCAGCTGAACTGGTGACAGAGGATGGAAAGACATACCCCTGTATGCCTTTCAAAAGTAAACTTCCCGCTTTTTGAAAGTTAGTGAAAGAGGAAGAATTGGCAGTTATGTCACATTTCAAATCATTTCTTCTACAATGAATTTCTTCCGTACATATGTGGGGTGTTGTAAAAATTATATGGGAATGTTGTCGGGAGATCCTTTTGATTAATTAAAAAAACCTGCTTCCCTCTGAAGTTCTGTGGTGATGAACAGCTAGTTACTGTCACCTTTTTTCCCTGAGTTCTAAAGCAGAGGATGTCTACATCCTTCAACATTACTGTATAGCTTGAAAAGCTCTAATATTAATTGGTAAATATTTAGAGTTGAAACTTTTCTTATGTTTGAATATTTTTTTTAAACCAGTGGTAGCCACACATGAGCTAATGTAGTTTCTGAAGGCCTAAAAGTTCATTAAGAGCTATTGAATGAAATGAACCAAATAATATATTAACGGTGCATGATTGGCAGCATTCTCATCTTGTCCTGTTGTAAAATTCGTGTAGGTTTAGTAAAAAGTTTTAAAAATCAAATTTACCAGTGCTGTGCAACCTCTTAAGTAAATCAGCCTTTTTAAGTGAATTGATGTTGAGGCCATGTCTCCACCTGTGGTGTTCCTCTCTTCTGCAGCTCTTTGCCTCCTGAACTGTGATTTGTCTGAGTTTTACCCATGACCCTCACTAAAATGTAGTGATTATGTAGATGTACTAAGAAAGAGGTATTTGCTATATTTAAAAAGTGTCAGAAAGTGTCAGTGCTGATCTTTGTGAAATGTGTTGTGCCCATGGGGAAGGAGACCTACTTTGAAGTAGGCAGGAATGAGCTTGTCTAGTCGGTGGGTTTAATTTCAGTTTACAGTGGCATCTGCTGATCTGTTTGGTGATACCATGGTTTTTCATCTGTGTTACCATATTGGTGGAAGGGCTAGTCACTGCTATGCTTTCAGAATGCCTGGAATCTTGCAGTTTTCAGGGGCAGACTTTCTACATTGATAGATATATAAATCTGGTGATAGCATCTTGTACTACATCAAAGACAACTGTGGCGACTCATTCTTCAACTTCAGGCTATGTTAAGCTTGTGCTGTCCTTTCCTAATAAGCATGACCGTGTCGCATCCCTGGGTCAGCCTAAGGATTTTCCCCATCAAGCGTGCCCTGTTTCCAGGCCTTCATCCTGCGGATGACCTCAGTTGCCCATCTTCTGTTGAAACTTTTAAATGAACATTCAAATACGTTGTTTGGTCCTGGTCTGTCCCCATTTCCCTTGTGTGGTATTGTTATCCCCTGGCTGATATGGTGCTTTGCCTGCCTCAGACCTTGCCGAAACTGATTCTTCAGGGTTGTTCAATGCTGTTTGTGCAGTAATGATCTTTTTTTTTCTTCTGTTTTTTTTTGGAGGGAGGTTGAGAAGGATGGTTGTTAATAGAAAGGCAGACAGATCACAGCAGCAGTACATATAGCTTTGGAGTTACACAGCTGACCGCTGTAAATCTGGCTGAACTTGTTGCTCTCTTTTCAGTATAACTTGGACTGATTTACCCCTAAAATAAAGCCAGGAATTGCAAAGTGAATGACAAAGGATAGAGGCTGTGGTCTCAGCTGCTTTCGGGTTGCTGTGCTCTTCACACAGTTTACTCAAGAGAAATCTTCAGGACGTGCATGAACTCAGCAGGAAAAACCTAGCTTTTTGGGGTACAGTGGTATAATTGATGTTGAACAGTTAAAAGGATTATTGCAGCTTATCTGAAGAGAAATAACAAGCTTCATTATCCAGTGATGGCATTTACTTTGCTTTGTAGTCATACAAAATAATTCTTTTATAAGAGAAGAAATTCCACTGTGCAAGAGCAAATATTTGAAATGGAGCAAGTGATGTGTGTGGGAATTTGATATGTTCGTGGAACACTGTTATGTGCTAAAGTAGATAGATATTTTTCCTTTACAAATGGAGGAGCTGAAGGTGCTGGAGATGCCACAACTTCTGTTCACTAATTTGCCACATGCTTTCTCTTTCCTTTGCCCCTTTTTCCTTTTTTGACTTCTCATTTGATATGCCTGGACAGTCCTTACTTGCAGTGCTATTATCATTGTCCTGATGATACAAAGAAAATACTTTCTTAATATGTTGTGAAACATAACATGATTTATAATCCTGTGTGTACTTTTAAAGAGAAAATGAACCACTGAATATAGTGTGGTCAGGCACCACACTTTGACATGTTTGTCTGAAATGGTGGACCTTCGCATACTTTGGAAATAACATTTTGGTGTACTAATCTCTGGGAAAGTCATTTCTATTATTGTTGGCTCCTGTGTTTAGCACGCAGCTCTCAGTTGACATACTATACATTATAGAAAAATGCTTGTGACTCAGCTAACAAAAACCCAATGAAGTGTCTAAATTAAGAATCCTGGTTTTGTGCCTTTTGGCATGTGTACTTTTTTTCTTATTACTGCATGCTGTCCTCTCTTACTTGTACACAATGCAGTCAGGCCTCTGCAGCAGTGTGTGGATACTGGCAAGACCACACTCCATCAGTTTTATATAAGCAGCAATTCTGCTTAAAAGAAAATTTACCATTTTCATGCCACAAGTAGAAGGCACAAGTCCAAAAGAGTAGAAGGCAAAAATCTGTCAGACTTTAAATTATATTTAAGTATAGATTAATTCTTTTAAAATAGCAATGCTGTTTCTGTGGCCCTCTTTTCTTGCACTACATTCATTTAGCTGTCAGCCTTTACATGTAGCTATAATAAGGTACAATTGCAGTGTGTATTTTCATTGTAGACTGAGGCATATATAGTTTTACATAGCTTCAGATGAATGTTCATCATAATGCTAGGTATAAAACAATCACAAAAATAAGATGAAGTATCTAACTGAAAAAGGCTATGAATACCTGAAAACAGGGCCTACAAGAAGGCTGGAGAGGGACTTTTTACAAGGGCATGTTGTGATAGGGCAAGGGGGAATGTTTTTAAATGAAAAGAGGCTAGATTTAGATTAGATATTAGGAAGAAGTATTTTACTGTGAGGGTGGTAAGACATTGCAACAGTTTGCCCAGAGAAGTTGCAGATGCCCCATCCCTGAACTGTTCAAGGCCAGTTTGGACAGGACTTTGAACGACCTGATCTAGGGAGCTGACCCTGCCCATGACAGGGAGGTTGGAACTGGATGATCTTTAAGATTCTTTCCAGCCCAAACCATTCTATGATTCTGTGAAAACAAAATACTAATAACTACCCAGTACAAAACTGCAAACTTATTTTGTTACTAAAGTTATTAATAGGAAACTCTGAGAATTCCTGTGATTTACTGACTGTAATGTCAAACTGACACTATACAGGTTTTTAGGAAAAGCCAAAGATAATAAAAGTCGTGTGCTGTAGCATAAAGAGGCTTTTATTCATTTGATGTGCTTATGGAATTAAATTTTACAGTCTAGAGATCTCATCATTGTATGTCACAATGTTAAAATGTATCCAGATTAGGTCAGTGCTTGTTTTTTGCAGCTAAATACCCAATATAAACTAATTGCAGCTGCTGAATGTAAATATTGTGTGCTTGAGAATGAGGTTCCTTGAGTTGTTAATGGAAGAGAGTGGTTGGGGCTCTGAAAGGCACAGCTCCTACTCACCAAAGAAGTCCTTTCTTTTTGGTAACTCCTCATAGTTATGAATTCATAACCTGAAGAGTTTTGAAAGGCTAATGTAGACTTCATAAGTCTACAAAGAAAGACTTCAGGCATAATAGCTGAAGTTATTGTGCCTGAAGAGAAACCACCTTTTCAGGGGTTTCAAGTGTTACTGTGTGCTTTAAAAAATCAAATGTTGTTGGCTTATTTCTTCTGGATTCATTTGCTGCTGCATTGTAAAACATTAATTTAATTTTACATATGTTTAGCCTAACAGTGCTGTGAAGAAATTTGAAGAATGCCCTTGGTTGAGGCTTGTCAGTAAACATCTAATTTCTTATACTTGGTGACTTTCCAAGTTTCCCAAGCATGTCCCAGTTTCTTTTCCTGTACTGGGATAACATTGTTATGACACAGCCTTCAGGAAGGAGGCAGTCATCAAAATCCTTATCACCAGACTCAATATATATGGGGCAGTCTCCATTAACAAGAGACAAATTTGGACCATCCTGTTTGTGGTAGGTGAGAGCAGACCTCTCCCTGTATCCTCATGTGATTTCTGTGCAGTCTTCAGTAATAACTGAATCTGCATGACGTAGTCCCTTGGGCTGCTGGGCTTCTGTGAGGATTCCAGTGTTTACAGTCACATTGCTTTTATCTCCAGTTGAACTGTTCTGTTTTCTGAACAGCATTTGAGGCTTGGGTCTGAATAACATTTAGCCAGCAAAGTAATACCACTTTTGGATTGTTGCTATACAGATTTTCCAAGCAAAAATTTCTTGCAAGGTGAAGAAAAGCAAAACAAAACTGTCCTTATCTGTGCAAACACTTTAGGAAAAGAAGAAATGAGTATTGATGCATCTGTTTTCTGTCTTTACTATAGGGGTGCAGGATCCTCAGCATGAGAAGATAATTACTGTGACTACTAATGGAAGTATTCACAGCCCCAAGTTTCCTCACACATACCCACGTAATACTGTACTAGTATGGAGATTAGTAGCAGTAGATGAAAATGTATGGATACAGCTTACTTTTGATGAAAGATTTGGGCTTGAGGACCCAGAAGATGACATTTGCAAGTAAGTTACTTTTCCTTTAACTTAAAAAATCTGAAGAGAGGTGTGGGGGATGGAACAAAAGTGTTGCTTGAGTTTTGCAAAAATGACACCTGTGTGTCAATATCTTTTTAAAATGTATCTTTTAAAGTATTGGTTTATGACTTTGTTTTGCAGTGCTAGAGAAGGATTTAATGATTGAAAGCTTTGGGATCCTCACATTTTTCCTTCTGCGTAGAGTATCTACACCACAGATCTTTTATGATACAAAAAAAGTGAAATATTAAATACCTCACTCAAAAGTTTTGACATCTGGAAAAGTACTCTTGACAGAATGTTTGAGGAATGAGTGTCTGATTTTTACAGGGAAGATTTGGGTAAGCAAGATACCTGAAGTGAAATTCAGGTCACGACACAAAGTACTACATCCCTGTTCAAAAAAACCAACCACCCTGCTGTACAATATTTTAATGGCCTTTAATGGTCAAGTTCTCAGTTTTCTATGAAAAACAGCACTTATGGCATTAATTGACGTTCTTGAATGGTATTGTTATTTTTTTGGACTTCAATAATTTAATATTCTGTCTGCTCAGTTGCTGGTGTGGGTTTCTGTAGGACCCGTGGAATCTGTGTTTCCTTTTTATGACTCACAGCTGGAGGCTTTGTAACTTGAGCAGGGAACAACCATGACATAGCAGGTACCAGAATGGATGTTCTGAACCAAATCATCTGATTGATCAAGTTTTGGATATTTTGTGAGGTAGTAGAGGCTGACATTATATATGCTTTCTGTGGGTGGGTGAAAGGGGAGAGATCCTAAACTCTTGTATCCTGTATCTGTCTGCCATCAGAGCAACACTTTGTAAAAAAACCCAATGTGTGAACAGCGGTATGTTGCCTGAGCTCTTTTCAGTAAATTAAGTAACAGATAAAATACGTCATTTGAATGGTAGATCCTCCTTTGGTGTGTTCCTGGAGAGGTACTTCACACAAGATTTTCCTTTCAAAGTAGTTGGTTGTTTTCTTCTCTGTTTCTGGTTTTATTTTTTAGTATTTTATATACACATTTGATTTGATTTTTGATTTTAGTTTTTCTAATTAAGTGATACTTGGTCGGTTTTATGTTTTTGTATCAACTTTTCATATCAAATTTGAATTTCCTGAATGTTACTTCTGCACTTACTCTTAGTTAGAGAGATGAGGTTCGTAAAAGATGGGCATATATCTTCCTTTGGTAATTCTGGCAGAAGTAATTGTTAAGGCTATGTCAGATATAATTAAAATACTAAGTACTACAAACATATGTTTGCTCAGATGAGTGTCCTAACTTTGCACAATAATTCTCTCCTCTAAATGAAAACTTAGCTTCCTTTTTCTCTTCTTTGCATATGACAGAGTGAAGGGGCAAGTGAAAGAAAATCCAGGTAGGGTGATTCATTCATCCACTTGCAAAGAAAAAAGAAAGATAAGCTAAAATATTTTTAATCGTACAGCTAGACTAGTATTTGAATGGGAGTACATTTATTTTAAGTAAACAATGTGCTGAATACAGAAGTACTGATCAAATTAAGAAACAGTAATAAGTCGCTCATAATCTTCACTCAGCTGTAATCTTATCATGCTCATATTTGTGCAGGGATACCAGGAAGTTCTGTGAATGCAATTCCTGATACATGCCCCTTTTGAGGACACATTGGGGTTTTTGGCTTGGAAGATAATGAGCTGGAAAAGGGAGTTATATTGTTGTTTTTAGACAAATGAAGAAAACATAGGTAGGGTGCCTATGAAATTTAAATTCATAACAAACTCAGTAAAGGAAGAGAATGTGTACCTTGTTTGATGTGAAGGGTGTATAAATAATTGACCAGTTGATGAAATAATTAAAATACAGATAGGTTAACTACACAAAACAATTCCTCACAGGCCAGGTAAGCTACCAGTTATCAGAGTAATCTCTCTTTATAAGTAATGTCTTATGTTTCTTATCTCCTGTAGTTCCTAATAAAATTATTTGTTTTTCCAGTACCTTCTGTAGAAAAGCTAAGGGGTTTTATTGACTGCATCACGTACTCTTTATTGCTCCACTGTTTCTGCCATCTTTAAACACACAATCTGTAATGTTGCTGTAGAGTACTTGACAGTTTCTCCAAAGGCAAGTTTATATGACAAAGGGCAGAACAAAATTGGACATTCAATTTAATGTATTATAACTCTGACCTTACAGTGACCTGATCCTTCAGTTCTTACCTGTGGTTGAAACTAGGTTAAAAACTGCAGCCTAGTAATGTTAAACTTCCTGTGCAACAGTGTGCAGTTTGTACTAGGATAGCTTTTTATCCTGTCTGTAGTGTACCAGAGGACCTCAGGAGTTGCCTGTAGTGGTCATTCTCGCAGTTTTTAGTTCCTCTACCTGCTTCTTAAGCTACATGTTCTATTCAGTGCCAGAGCTTTCTCCATCATTGCTGTAGGCTGTAATGGCCTGAAGTGTCAGCTCACTGGGCTGATGAGAATACACTGGAGTATTAGTTTGAGATAATTAGCAGCTTTTAAATGTCATAGGAATTAAAATATTGCTCACACATTGGGGAAAAAAATGAAAAACAGATCCATCTATAAAGCAATATAAAGACTGTTTTTTCTTAACATAGTTCTGTAACAGGAAAACAGCAGTAGTGCTGAATGAGAAATGTCCTAGGTGTATCCTGAAGCAATGGCAAGTTTCTGCCTGTATCTGGCTAACCTGACCTCCACACTTGGATTTCTCCAAAATCAGTTTTGACACCTCAAGCTGTTCTGTGAGGTCTTTTCATCTAGCATGACTATACAGCTACACTGAAAGTACTGACCTAGTCTCCACTTTAAATACTTTGTTGAATCTGAATCAGAGTGACCCTGCATGGCTTTTTTTCAACTCTGTTTTTTCCTGCAATTCAGTTCACAGTATCTACTGATGTATACCATTTGCATTACAGCAAATTTTGTGTTTAAGAACAGCAATCCTGACCCAGCCTTACCTGGAGCAGCATTAGCATGCATTGATTGTTATGCTAATTCTCAGTGGTTCTAAGCGGAATTGTGGTGTTCTGTAAGTTTTGGAAACAAAGTTTCAATTCTATTTTTTTAGAATAAACTTCTGGTATTTTGTGTCCATTTCTCCAGGTGATTTTTGTCCTGGTTTTACAATTGTGATTTGCTTGAAATTTAGGCAGTTCATCTCTGCGTTACTTAAAATACAGGTAATGATTTTTAACAATAGCTCTGTTTCAACTGCACAGCATCCTTTCTATGGGCTAAATGTTAAGAATCCACTGTGTCCTTTCCAAAGTGAATAACAAACTTCAAACTACATGTAAGCTAAATCTGTGCATGTATCTCAGGACAGATTCAGGTTATTTGGTTGATAATACAGATATATAAATCTTTGCAATATTGCAGTATTTTCAGCCTTGTATACTTCGTTTAATTTCAGTTGTGATTTGTGAAAGAAAAAGGTTACAAACAAAAGAAATTTCCCAGCAAATGAAACAGGAAAGGAGAAGGATGCAATCTCCTGGCTGTTTTGTGCAGTGCTGTTCACATGATTAGAACTGGCAGTGAATTTTCCCTATATAAGAGAATTTCTAGCTAACAGAGGCATAGGTAGATTTACATTCTGGATGCTCACCCGTTCTGATGGAGAGAATCAGCAGCTTTTCTTCTGCTGATACAACAGCTGATAAGATAGGTCATTATTTTCATGATGTTAGCCCCTCAGTGCTGTTTTAATCACGAGGCCATTAGACTTCTGTGTCTGACAGCTGCTGTCATCAAGGAGGTGCCATAACTCTGTCTGACCAGGAGGGACTGATTTTTGCTTAATTGTTGCTTGTTGTCCAGATCTGTTGCTTTCTGTTGTTTTTGTTGCTGTGTGATCAACTCTGTGACAGAAAGAGCATGGCTGTTAGAGTTGTCTGTAAAGGGTAGTCTGATGCTGCGAGTGGGTTGAGCACTGGAGCATTACATACAAAGCTGCAGTAGGAGAAGAAAAAAAATATTTTGTGGGAATTTTGGGTTTTGTTGTTTTTTTTTTTTCCAGTGGTAGCAAAGGAGACTTTTAGCAGCTGCATATGTGAATCTGTTTATATAGTAGTGTAAGTGAAGCATTTATCTATAATGTTTAGAAAGACTTCCCAAAGCTTGCCCAATTAATATGTGTAATGCGTCCAACTTTAGCCTGAAGAAAATTAATTCAGCCAAAGGCAGCTGTCAGTGCTGACGTGGAGCAAAATATATGTGAGCAGTACTTTTTTTTTTGTGCTCTTCACATCAAATTAAATACGTAACTCTTAATACTATGAATATGCTTCCTCTAAGGGAAGGATGATGCTTCTTAGGATGATGCTTAAAGATACAGAGCCACATGCATTAAATTTACTACTTCCCTTTCCTCTAATGTCTCTGTAAGCAACTTCCCTTCACTTCAGATCTGTCATGACTGAACTGTGCCCAAGCTATTTCCTTCCACCCAGGGAGCATCAAGGTTCTGTGGTAGAAAACATAACCCAGCCGCCTTCAACAGTCATATGTGTTCCTAATGAATGTATTGCTAGGAAATTGTTATCAAGGGTTAAAAAAATAGAAGATTTGGCTCAGTCTGACAAGACTGAAACAGATGTATTAAGAGGAAACATACAGACACTGTCTTTAGTCAGTGGCTATGAAAAAGGAAAATATTTGCTTAGCTGTCTTTTTCTTTTTTTTGACATACATTGTGTCAAATGCAAAGTATGCAGTGATAAGTTATGGTAAACACAAAAAGGCTAAACATTTTGTTATGTAATTTTCTAAAGAGACTTTTCTGTGTAATGTAAGATACAGTGAGTAACTTGCACCACATGGAGCTTCCTTTCTGTAATTATTACAAATCTGTACATCCAGCATGTAGAGTAAAATATGGATGAATGACTGCAACTCCTAAGTGCTTCGGTAAAAAAGAGGACAGATATTTTGTTTCTGTTTGGCCCCTTGTTATGGAAGTACCTTGGAGCATAACTGATCACATATATGAAAGAATAATGTCAGCATCTTTTTCTTATAGAAGGATGAAATTCCACCCCAAAACATGACCTCAGGGGAAAAAAAAAAGGGTTTGGGATAGTTTGGTTGGGTTTTTTTCAAGTGCATTATTGAGGCAATATTGATATATGTGTGGAGAGCGTACTAAAATCAAGCACTGATTCAGGAAAAAATGTAACTGTTCAAAGAAATTATTACTTCTGGGGCTTTTGAGAGCAGTGAGTTCCTTATCAAGGTCTAGTTCCCAAGAAAATTGTTTTCTAGACAACTGATGGGCTGTCCTTACTGTCAGACAGTCTTAAATGCTTCTCATGGACTGTGATTACAGAGGGTGAAGTTATCTCTTGGGTAAGTACAAAGTTCAAGTTGGCTTTGAATAACTGGACAAAGACCTTTCAATGAACTCTGTATTTAAAGAAAACTGGTGCAGACAAGTCTCATGGTGACTTGTTTGGCTAAGTAGCTGGACTGCTGGGATTTGGGCAGCTTCTCCTTCTTCCATCCCCCATTCTGAAGACACAGGGGTTGCAGCTGCCACCTCTGTTTCAAAATTCAGAAAGCAGTGAGGAGTCTCACAGAATTTCTAAGGCTTCAAATTCAAAACAGGAAAAAGAGTCAGCACCAAACCCCACAGACTCTGAGAACAAAGATGAATGTTACAGTGAAGACCAGTCCTTAACGCTCTCTTCTTACAGCTGTTGCCTTAGAATTTCAGTGTGTTTAATTTTAGCCACCTGGTTTTTATTAGATGCTATGTGTATAGGTGGGCTGGGCTCTGTTTAGATGACTATGTATCAGTGATATGTCAGTGTCTCTTTCATTATTGGCTTTAACTTCTTCAGCAAAAATGAAATCATACTGAAGTTAAAAATTACTATAGCTCTGCTCTGCAAGTCAGATCCATTTTATAGTATCAATTCCATTAATATATGGAATTATAAAAAGCATATGAACTCTCATTCATCGATGCACAATTTCTTTTTTACTTTTTTCTTTTCCCAACACACTAATTATTTGTTAATCAGTTTTATTCAAAGCCTGAAAGGGGGTCCTATAATTTAAAAGGCTGGGATGAGTTCTAGCATTCAAGTGTCTTAGATTAATTGAAATTACTGATAGGAAAGAATTACTATGAAATAGCTAATTTATGACCTTGGTAGCAACATTGGTGTTTTACTGGTGGCAGGAAAGTGGCATTTTTGGTGCAGTGCATAAAAAGTGCTGTAAAACTTGTGTTAAGGCAGCTGGTGGAATACGTCCCATGTTTCTGGGATTGTTTGTTTTGATTTGGATTGGTTTTGATTTTCAGTTGCTCAGTCCATTTGCAAGACAACTGAATGGTGCCACCAGTTCAAGAGAGGTTTAAATGTTGAATGAATTTAAATGGAGGATGAGAGTGAGGGTTGGGCTTCAAAGTTTTTAAGAAGTTAGGTTAATTTAGGGACAGACCTTGGTTATCTAAAAATTGTTCTTTTACGTATAATGAAAAAAAGATTAAAACTACAAAAGTTCTTTTTTTCCACGTGAGTTCAGTTGTAGCAATATTATTTCAATTTAATGAACACAGAAGGTTCCAATAGACTTGTGTATCCTGCTGTCTATGCTTTGAAAGAAAAAGATTGGGTCTTTCATGAGAAGTAATATCTGGATCTGTTTCTGTTCTGATATCATTGAACAAAATTGTGGTTCCTTGTATTTTGTTTTTTATTATTATTTTATTTTATGTAAGGCAGCTCTTTTTTTTTTTTTAATTTTATTTATTTTTTATTTTCCATGCTTCCAGAACAAATTGATTCTTTGATCACCAAATAATTCAAGCCCTACCTCATCCAGCTGGTCCCATTTTGCTAGTTTAGCTACTGTCCACAGTTCACACTGGCAGAGGTGTGTGCTGTACCCAGAAGTATACTCATTCCTTTGGGTTCTCTACTGCTTATTAAAAGTTGCTTTAATACCAAGTACATAATGCAGGCAGTAAAAGAAGATAAAATATTAGAAGACCAAAGCACAGTTATAACTGATGTTACTCTGTAACACACATTTCTGAAGCTTCAAAAAGAGTAAACTCAGCTCTGCAGAAAGGGTTTAGAGCTGCAAAATTGTACTCTCTAAGCAAATCAAAGTGCAATATAAAAAAGGGAAAGAGGAGATAATTCTCTGAGCGGAATGAGAGGACAGCATAGCCTATATGATATGATCAGAAGGACATGCTGCACAAACAGGGTCTGTCACTGCATTCTTGCCCACCCATATTTCCCTTCCTTACAGTAAATCCAGCAGTCATTTGTAGTACCCACTGTTGCTATGGGTCACTCTAATGGGTATTATTTTGCAAGTAATCTAAGACCTATTTTCACAGCCCAGATGAGTGTTAGGAGAGTGATTGCTGATGAGTGGGCAGTTGACATAATCCCTTACTCCTTTTTCACACCAGAGACTGCACTCATTGGCTTAGAAAACATTTTAGGCTCCTTACAATTCCTTCCTGGTCCCCTCAGTCTCAAGCAAGCTGTTTGAATAAAGTAAACTATGTCCACAGTATCAAAATATTTTTGTAAATGATCCTAATCCTAATTTATTGCTTCTAAAATCGTTCCATGTTATCGTAGTTGGCTGCTTCTAATGGTGTACACTGAAGTAATTTTCTTCAAAAATATGTGTGGCACTGCTGGGTCTTGCTTCTGTCTAGTATGCTCTGGGAACAGCTGTTACTGATGCAGATCCCCTGCTCCCTTGCCACCGCTTGTTAAAAGCTAGAAGGAAATGTCCACTATAAGGAAACGCAGAAACACACTGTGAGCCATCACCACCTGAGTTTAGGGATCTAGACAGAGCTTGTAGCCACCTCCAGTTTCTGGTATGGCTCTTGTAGGTCCTGATGTCCAGAGAAACACAAGCTGTAAGGGCAGGCCCAGCAATGTAATCTAAAATTACCCTGTGTAGTAGCTAAATATCCCAGTTTATACATAGTATGCACTACTTTCCTAGTACTTTCTGGTTACTGAAAGTCCTGGTACAGTTAAGCCCATAGGCTCACCATCAGGTTTATAAGCAGCTTTCTCCTGTTTGATCAGCAGGAATAGCAAACGTACAGTCCTATTCCTAGATGGATGGTTATATTTCTTCACCTGTTATGCAGCTTTTCTTTCTTCTCTTCCTCCCCTGTCCTGTTCCTTTCTCTTTCCCTCTCACTAGATGCTGTGGTCACTTTGATTGCTTCTTTATGTGCATCATCAATGTTTTAACAAAGTATGTTGCTCACATGAAATTGTAGTTAGGCAGTCGTACCAGCAAATAGTGTCAATCAGTAACAGTCCTGGCTTCACTTGATACTAGATACTACTCCATTAGGATAAAGTAGAAGTGAAATGTAATGCAGTTTACATTAATCTGTTCTCATCTGATAATCGGCATATCTGAGAAGATGTATGTGGATGAGAAATTGCAGAAAGGAAGGTTGCTCTTATAAAAAAGGTTGATCATCATGTGGAAGTGTCGTAGGAGTTTTGTAAGGTAAAATGAATAGATTTTTTCCTTTTCTGACTGTAATATGGGAAGAGAGAAACCAGTAAACTAGCAGCAATTATTAAGTAGTACCGCTTCATACTAGTCTTTAATTCATTTGCTGTGACTGGATTAAAAATAGGCTTGCATAATTTTATGACCACTAGCTTACAGCTAGATAAACTGAAGTGAGAAGAAACTCTTTACACTCTTCAGGTGAAAACTGATCTCCTGCTAGGGTTGGGAACACACTTTTTTCCTGCCTCATGTGGTCTTGTGCGACTGCTTGGTTACATTATAGGGATTTTCCACTTTCTGTTGAAGTAGCAATTACTAGCCTGTCCTGAAGCAGGATATTGGCCTTCATGATAAATGGTCTGTCCAGGATTGGTAAGTCCTGTGTGCTAGCATAGCAGCCAAGAGACCATATGTTATTGTATTGCTGAACTAAAGCTATAAAGGTGTTTTCATTTAAATAAACATAGATGGAGCCCCAGCCTCTATTGAGGTAGACAAAAGGGAGGGTAAAGGGAGAGGGGAAACAACCATAATGATGCCATGATGATGCTGTATCATTGAAGTATGCTTCAGGGGAAAGGGTGCTGCCTGCACTGCCATAGGTGAATCTTCGCACTCTGAAAATGCCCCTTGGGCATTTTCTGTTTGTTTGTTTTCCAAAATATGCTTTTGAATATTGTTATGAAATTGCTTAACCAGTAGTTTTCACATTGTGGACTGGAGTCATTGCTACATTTGTAAGAATGTGCATAAGGAAAAAAATAATATTTGGGATACTGGAATAAATATTTTAAATGTTGCTTGAAAAACAATGATAAAAACATGGAACTTCCACAGCAGCTGGAAAAGATATATTGACTACTGTGTCAGTAGTGTTAGAAATTTTATAGTGAATTAGCAAGAATTCTTTACAACCTTGGCTGTTGATGTGAGCTCAGAGCTCCACTGATGATTTTGGTTTTATACAAAATATTGATCTTTACAGTAAGAACATGTGATTTATTATGAGCACTGTAATTTCCAAGATAAAAAGTACCAGACTTTACAGAGAAGTACTGGGAAAAAGCTGGTCAGGCACTTCATTATCCATAATCTGGAGAGGGTAGTACTGGATGGTGTAGGATATTTACTGAGCTGGTATGCTATCTGGTAGCAATGGACTGACTCTTTATGAATGCAAATATGATTTAGAGAGTACAATGTCCAGTGCAGCAGGCCTCTGATTTCTGATGGCTGTTTCCACATGGTGTACTGTAAGTACATAATAATAATAACAACTTGTATGGGTATTACTTCAGGGGGCTGGGGACCACATAGTGACAAAGAATAGGAGTACTGGCAAGAATAATCCATCTTATTGTCATTTTTGTTACATGCATTATTACTTCATAACATGTTCAGGATGCTGAAGAAATCTATGGTTCACATATGCAGTCAGGAGCAGAAAGCAGGCAGACTGAAGGCAAAACAGTGCAAGAAAATGTTCCATGTAAATGTCATCCATTTTCTAGTCCTTGAAAAATAACGTTTCCAAGTGACTTTGATTTTGTAGAAAATCTTTTTTACTCACTGTATTTGATGTGGCTACAGGAGAATATGTATTCAAATAGGAAAAAGGTAAGCGTAGCATAGTAACCCTGAGCGATGGAAACTCATGGAAACTTACTCCCTGTGGAACTTCTTCCTTTGCATTTTAAGATGAAGGCCAAGGTAAGTAAATGGACTGAGGTATCATTTGCAAGTGGATTCATTTATGTTAGTGTGTTTTTCCAGGCTCTGCAATTTTCCCAAATTCATCTTTGTCTTTAATACATAGTAATAATAATGTTGGTATGAATTTTCATGCCTTTTTTTGTTTTGTATCTCTGTTCTACTCATAATGCTATTTTCAGACCAAACTTAATCCTTATTTAAAGAGAGAAAAAAATGTTTCTTACCCTGACTGACACTGGGGATAGCTACCATTCTGTGGCACAAAGAAGTAAGGTTCTAAGAAGTTTGGCAATCAGCCTTTTAGAAGGAGGAGTTTGGGAAACCATCTTCATTCCTTCTTACCTCCACTTTTGATATGCAGGATTACAATGTCTTTTTTATAGGATTCTTATTATATTGCTTGCAATAATGTACCAATAGAAGTTACACCAGTATTAATTAGTTTGTAGCACAGGCTGTCAAGGACTGGATTCTGTGGTTGCTGTATTCCTTCCTTACATGCTTTATCTGTATCAGTAGTTTAACATTTGCATCAATAATTACAGGCTCACTGTCTGAATATAGAGTTTTGTTTTAGAGCCTGAAGTACATTTACCAATGTATCTAGTTTACAGTTTCTCAGTCTTGTGGAAAAGTCAATTTCCCTTTCACCCTACAAGGCAGAAGTTACTTTCAGAGACTACAGGATGTTCACATACTTAAGATGGAGATACTTAAATGCTTAGCAGTGCACCTAGATGCCAGTCATGATGATTTATTTCCTAGAGGTGTTTGAGTGCCAGTGTACTAGTCATCAGGGAAATAATATGTTTTCAGCAAGATTAGGTTTATCGATTGGCACTGAAGTAAACTTTTGATGCAGAGGGGAGTTTGGGGAGGAGGGTGAAGAGATGCATTTCTTAGGGTTTCGTGTTTCTGTATGCAGTGCTTTCAGTCTGGTTCACCAAGTGGCAAACCGATTATGCGAGGTGTGTAGGTCTCAGCTTCATGTGGTGCCTCAGTTTTTCTGCAGATCCACAGAAAATGGAAATCTGTTTTCTGGTAGACTGCAGAGTAGCAGTCTGACAGTTAATTTCTCCAAATCAAACAACCAGTGCATGCTTTTATTTTCATGAAAATGTTCAAATGTTTGAAGATTAGAATTCTGGGGTTTGAACTCCGTCTTGTTTTTCACTTTCACTTGTAGTGTTGTAAATGTACATTTATGATCAAATTGGCTTACAGTGAATAAAGGGAAAGAAAACTGAAGTCTAAGAATTAAACTTTTTTTTTCATGTGTCCTAAATACCAAGGTAGAAATAGAGAGTTGTGCGGTTGTCTTAGAAGCCTCAGGCTGTTACTAATCAGTATGAGGAAAAATTAAATAGAGAGAACCATGGCAACCATCTAACATTTGTGAATGAATCTGTGTTTCCATAGGGCAGTTCCTAATGTACAGTACTGCATATTCTAAAATAGATGTATTTAGAGTAGGTTGGCGCAGAAACTACAGCCCATATTTGGTGAGTGGCAGTTAGAAATGTTCTCTGTTTATACCTTGAGTATCTTTATTTTACGGAAAATGTAGACATGGCAGGATACTTGGGGTTTTTATGCTCATTTGCTGTATTGGCTGAGAGTGATACCTATTGCTGGAAGAGATGTTTGTGTATAATTAAACATAATTTTCTGAGTACAGAAACCTGACCTCATCAGTTATTTATTTGGATTATATCTGGGTATGCTGTTTCTTTCCAGTGACTGTTATAACACAGCATGTGTAGGATCAGCAGATACAGGTACTACAATGGAAATTTATGCATATCATTGCTGTTCCATCATCTTTTCTCTGGTTTTATGTTAAAACATAAAGCATGACAGAAAATACAGAACGTAACTATCAAATGTTGGATAATCTGTAATGATATCCAAAGGAGTTTCCTCTTATAATGGAAGGCACTGCCAAACCCTCCTAAAGTGGATGAATGCTATGGATAAATTGCCCATGCAGTGAGCCTCAGGAACTGGAGTCAAATGACTCTGTGTAACTTGTTTCAGAAATTCCTATTGGAAAGACAAAATTCAGAGGGAATATTTTAAATATGTAAAATTTTACATAGGGTATTTTTGAAAAACAGTTTTTCAGTATCCAGACTTCACTGTCACTCAAATTAGCCCAGCCAAATATTTCTGATAGTGTTGAATGGAACCATATTTACTGAACTTTTACCCTGTGTAGAGCATTTGCTGGTGCTGTCACCGTTTCAGCCAAGGTGCTCTCTCTGTTCCTCCAGGAAACTTGCTTTCTGTATAATTTAAGGTTTTTGATCTGATGCCTGACTGGCAAGTGGAGTTGTTAACGGCAAGTGGAATTGTTAACGGCTAACTTTTACTGATGCGCAGTGGTAGTGGTTTGTGATTTCAGGAATCTTGTATTTACTGGCTAAATAGAGGACTGGACTGAACAGGCCAGTCTTTCCTAGTCTGAGATTCATATAGGTACTGTTATCTGGCAACAAATACAAAACAGTATAATGTAAATTAATGTATTTGAAAGGCAAATGAATTAGTTAAACATCTGAAGCTGGCAAACTTGGGTGATATATGGTTATACTAGCTGGCCTGGCTGTGTTGGAGGGGAAAAAAATACTAAAAGTAAGTTTTCTTCTTCCATAAACTAAACAGTGCACAAGTACCTGAAGTTTCATTTTTAACAATTATTTAATTTTTGGTGTCATTTTGATTTTCATTTTGCGTGACATCTTTTGTCTCTTTGCCTTGGTCTTTGAGGAAAGCTTACTGAAGTCTCAGTGAGAGGGGCAGTATTGCAATAGGAAAGAAGTTCTCCACTTGTTGAATGAATGATGCAGTACACTCTTCATTTGACGACTGTAATACTACATCTTTAGGCTTGTAGTTTGCCTGACATCCACTTCTCTAATCCAGTATGCCATACTCTCCTGTTTTCTTCCTTCTTCTTGGGGTGCTCCTATTTTCCATCTACCCTTTGTCATAAGCTTTGCATTCCCCTTTGAACTCCCCTAGTCCCATCATGTAGTTTTGCTGGATCTGCCATCAGATGCCATGGATTCAAGTGCCTCTGTCACACTGCAGTGTTCCCTTCTCCACTCAAATAAACATGAATCTGCTGATCAGAACATTACTGGAGAGCTGGTTTGATTGGAGGAGGCCTTCAGAATCTATTGCAAGTGAGGCTGACAAGCTTTGAAAAGCATGTCTTCAACCTAAACAGTTGGCCTTATTTTTCTCTATATGTAAATACAGTGTTTATGTCACAAAGAGCAAGGTGGTTACTTTCAGATGTGATTTAAGGGCTGGCTAAGAGGTGAAGACTAAGGTGTCAGCAATACTTGTGCAGGTTTTTTTTTTCCTATACAAATACACAGCTAAGTTAAATAATGTAAACCATTATTTTATTTTTTTTAATAGTAAATTTAAATATTTCACTTGCAAAAATTAAAATTATTCCAAATGGAGGCAGAAGAGGGAGAGGAAATTTTCCTTTAGAAAGAATGTTGGTGATAAAAGTTTGTTTAGAAAAAAAGATCAAAATGGTATTTTTATTATGACAGTTTCTGGTAATTCAGAATGTTTCAAAAATTGAAGCTGTCCAAATATAAATGATCTAAGTTGTATTCAATAGTAGCTTGTCTGGTGAACTGCCAGGGGACCTTGAATGCTTTTGATCTGCAGCTGAGGTAGGTATTCTGGTGCGCTATGCCAGCATCAGGAAAGCCTTGGAATTCCATGTACTTTAAAACAAGTTGGGATGGAAATATTATAGCATCCCACAGGATGCTGTCAAGAAAGAAGGGGGAAAAAAAGGACAGGGATTGATATCAACTTCCCATTTCTTCATTTAAAAAATAATTAACTGTAGTGGGTTCTTATCAAAGGGGGAAGGAAAAACATATTTCACCTTTTGCAAACTGATTTAATGGATGTGCTAGATTTTTGTCTAGCATGCATCTATATACAGATGAAAGGTCCAACATCATTGATATAACGAAGTGCTTTACCCTGTGGGCTTATTCTTACTCTCATTGATATATTTGTGGAATTCCAAAGGCAGAGGTGAGCCACAAAAAAGTCACAGCACCACAAGCCAAGGTAAACAGCCTGCCAGAATGTGTTTAGCTAATAACAGAAAAAAATATAGAAAGGAGAGGAAAACCTATTCCCTCAGAAAATACATTTCCTGGCTGGAAAGGCATTGAAGTTTAAAGTTGCTTACATTGCTTCCTTGCTCTTTTCAAGTAAATTGGCTTTGTTATTTCAATCCACAGTCCCAGGCACCTTAGCCATTGGGAAGAGGAATATATGTTCTGCAACAGGTCTAATGGGGAGGGCATTGTGGGCATCATGACTTAATGGCAAAAGCATCTGTCATCCCAGGAAAGGAGACTGGGCTACCTCTTTGTCATAAATTTTACTTAGTAATATTTGAATAATATATTGCACATAGATACAACACCCGAGGATTTCTTTAGCCATTGTCAAAGAGGGTTATGTTCTCTCCTTTGTACACTGCACAGAAAATAAGGATTCTTTGGTTCATTGTGCATTTTTTTTTTTTTTTTCTCTATTGCAGATGGAAAATAGCTTCTCAGTTCTTGGTTATTTAAGCTATTTTTCTTGCATTTCAATTACAAGCTTCTCTTGATGGGGAAATAATTTTAGATGGCTATGCTATTGTCCCTGCTGCTCTTTAGCCCTGTGACGTGAAGCTGCAGAATTATTTAGTGCAATCTTGTAAATGCTAAAGCATCTGAACCACTTGTTTTTGTTACTGTTCACAACAAGTTCAGACTTCAGTCCAGATATACAATGTGAGGAATTTTAGTTGCATAGAAGATTCTTTCATCAGGCTTTTGCAGCACATTCAGCCTAGATAACTGACAGGAATAAAGTTACTGGTTAAAAATGTCATTATGCCCAGGAAACATGAGGAACTTTCTTCTGTTGATAGAGACAGGATTTCTAAAGATTCCCCTTGCTGATGGTGAAGTTTCTGTATTGTGCAGGGAGCTCCTCTGTTCAGCAGTAACAAGCCAACACTCACACAGTTGCTTATGAAAACAGACATTTTTTTCTACAGCACCAGACTTGTTTGTTGAGCATAAAAGAACAGAAATTGGTCCTGAGGGAGACATTGCAGTAAGGGAGTGGTCATTACAAACCACGCATGTAATCTGCCATGTTGCCATGAGAAAATTACATTTGATTGGTTTATAAAATAGCTTTACTAAATCCCTTAAATAGTGATACCGGTAACTGTGCACACTGGAGTGCAGTACTAGTGAGTGCTATTAATGATTAGAGTGTTTCCAGATTGATCACTTGGAAACAAGTGGATTTCTGATAATCAGAAGGGCATTAGGTGTGTGGGAAGAGTGACTGAGAAACCTCTCAATCAGGGTAACACTGATAACGCAAGGAAAAATCAGAAATTATTTTGATTACAAATGGCAGCTTGTTTTCAGATACCACATGCAGAGATCAAGGAGAAGAGAACTCAATATAGAAGAAACACCCCAACAAACAGAATTATCTGGATCTATCATGTATATAAGAAAGGTGAATTTTTTTGAGGGTGGATCAGAATATTTATTTCCCTCTATTTTTCCTCTCAACTAATGGAATGGATTAGCATTTATTTTAAGGGTCTGGTATTTAAACTGTGGATTTTGAGTTTGTCCTTTAATTCAGGGGTACCAGGAGACCAAAGGATGCAATAGAAAGTACTCTATGAGTTACCTAGCAGCACTGACTATGTCTGACTCCTGAGATATCTTAAGCCTAAGTCGATAAACGTAATGATTAATTTATTCACTCTCTACAAATCAGAGAAGTAGATAATTTCATACTCTTGACTAAAAAAGGAAAATAAAGGTTGTCTTTTGAAACTTAATAGGCTGACCTTAAAAAAAAAATAAACCCAAAAGTCAGTGCTCAAAATCAGTTTGATAAATGTGTGAGCCCTGAAGTCTTAGTCCAATTAATGCACACATTGGCTTTGTAATAAGTTGTATACCTGATCAGAAAGTAAAACCGCTAGTGGATCAGTTAAAGGAATTAGTGTCTGAAAGGAAAAAAGATGGTGATAAAGTAATTAGTATCATAGGTTCAACAAAGATTTAAAACTGTGGTACATGGCAGTAATGGATTTTGAATGCAGTTAATGAGCATATTCATTGCATTCATTTTTAATTAAGTGGAAAAAATACTGGTCCTTTAAATTGAGATAATAAATGTGCAAGTCAATCTTACACAAACATGCAACACAAGAATTTATTGCCTGCTGTCTAACTGGGGAACTGGGAATCATTATAAAGATTAGCTTTACTGAGAAAAAAATCCAGAAAAAGCTTCAGTAGAAAACGTTTATGAGGTAATAATTTTCACATTAAATATTGCTTGGCACATTTGGTATATTATGTATGTGTTTTATAAATAGGAGTATTTGCTGTCAGCAGAGGTAGGAGCGTTTGTACCCTTGAAAAGGTTTCAATGCTATTTACCGATTTAGATTCTGTGAGATGTATTTAGAGAGATACATGTAAGAGAACACAAAAATATGAGAAACCTTGAAACTTCCTCAGAGGTGTATGGTTCTGCTTAGAGTACAAGTTATGGTTTAAAATGACGACTGTGAAAGCTGCCGCTGTGAATTTCCACATGCTTGCTGTGCTTTAACTGATGCACTCGTGCCTTCCGAAAGCATCAGGCTGGGCTGCTGCTGGGGCTCAGGGGGTTTCAGACTGCAGCAGGGGAAATCCAGCTAAAATGTGGAGTGTTTATTCTGTCAGAGGGCAGCTGGGGAACTGACATGAAACAGGTTGAAGCACTGAAACCAGAAGTACCTTCTAGAGCAGTGGCTTTCAATGCCTTTATGACTTGGGAACCCCCTGAATATTTCCAGTGGAATCAAGGACCTTTATGTGGCATATTGAAGTTTATTGAGGACAAGTGACTGGCATTTCTTAGTTACCTTTTATGGATCCATTTGAAATCGCTCACAGATCCCCAGGGATACCCAGGCGTTAAAACCCAACAAACCTAAATCGAGCTTAATACATTTCATTCTCTCAAAGCTCCCAACCCATATCTTTCCTGTCAGTATTACCAAAATACCAGGTTCTTGCTGACACACAGTATGTCTAGGTCTTTGCTCAACAAATTTTTCACTGGGATATGCATAGCAGAATGTGCTTTCCAAGTTTCCCTAAGCCACCTTTAACCTTCCAAAGCTTATTAGCTACTGGTGTTACAAGAGGGCAAGTTTTCTGTGCCAGAAAGCCCCAAACTTTCACTGGTGTCATGCAGAATATTGCTGGTGATGTTGCAGTGCGAATTACTGTGCCACACTTAGGCAACTTCAATCTTTCTTTCTCTGACTTTGTTCTGCCCTATCCCACATGTTGTAATTGCTTTCCATAAATGGAGCAAACAAAACCATACTCATGGGTCTCTTCAAAATGCTAACTTTGCTTTTATTTTTTTAACCTCACTGTATGATTTTATTATGCCAGTAGCAACTTGGAAGCAAAGTTTAAAATAGCTGGCTTTCGTAGCATGCTTTTAGCATCGAAAAAAATGAAAATAAAAACTTGCAAATTGCAGAGTAACTTTGTTGATTTAAGCAGGAATTTTATAGAAAAATAAACATTTGATTTTCTTTTCTGTTCAGGTATGACTTCGTAGAAGTTGAAGAGCCTAGTGATGGCACTGTTTTAGGGCGCTGGTGTGGTTCCAGTAGTGTGCCAAGCAGACAAATCTCCAAAGGAAACCAGATCAGAATAAGATTTGTGTCTGATGAATATTTTCCTTCTGAACCTGGATTCTGCATCCATTATACACTTCTTATGCCAGTAAGTAACATGTTTCAGATTGGAACATTTCAGGAAAACAAAATCTTTTGAAGTGGTAGCTCAAAAGAATCTTTTAATAGCTTAGGATTAATTACCGTTTATTTCTTAATAATAATAATAATGAGCAGTCTGTCTTCCAGAACGGTACATTTTGATTCTGTTTTTTTAACTGAGTGTTCTTGTGGTTCTTGCTGGATGGTTTTGGACTGGGAAGTTGTGGGCTCAGTTTGTGAGGAAACGTCAATAAAATGTTTGCATTCCTAATGCAGTACTGCAGGAGGAAATAAAAAGGTAGTAGCTTTGATGAGAAGAATCATCATAAGAATCAGCTGTGTGACACTGGGGAAGTTACAAAAAAGATTGAAGAAATTAATGTTTTTATTAGTCAGCTGCCATTAGACAAACAGAGCCACATGAGTATACCTGGTTCAGAACATAAGAACACAGAAGTTCTTAGGCTTCTAAATTGTTTCATTACAGTGGCAAAGCAGACAATGCATAATACTCATTTTCCACTGCATTTTCCCTGGAAACTCTACTTTAGACTTCTCAGGAATGTTGCTTAACACTTGTAAATTGCAGGTATTAAACAAAATTTATGGTCAAAAAATGTGACTATTTTCACTGTCGAGAGATTTCTGTTACTTTTTTTCACCAAATGAAAGATCTATGGTAACAAAGTATGTTATAGATTTTTAAGGATGAGATAATGTTCTGAAGCATTAAGAGTGGAGCAGAACAGGGGTTTACTTGTTTTATAATAGGTGTTCCATATTTAAAGACAGTAAGGAGTATTTTTGTGAAAGTCCTCTCAACTCAGTTTGTGAATCTCCTGAGTACTTTTGTGGTCTGTGGTGTTTGGTTGGTGGAAACCATATGCAAGCTCAATAAAAAAATTGATCTAAAGAATCTATGTTGTAACCCCACTGACATGCACTACACTTAAAATGCATTTGGCATGCTTTTTGGTTTTGCCATTTTTGCCTTTTCTCCCCATTTGCAAAACTGGTTACTGAGAAGCAGCAAATAACAGTCCCCACATATCTTTTCAACAATGCGTACTCTTCTACATAATATATCTGTCAGTGAATGCAGTGTTGTGTTGTCTATGTGTACATATATATATGTGTATGTGTTTTCTGTTGTTTTCCTATGAATATTTGTAACTATTTAGGCCTAACTAATGACTATTCCTAAAGTGATAAAAGGTTTGATTTGCATATTTGACTCTTCTGTGAGTTAGACTCTTTTGTTAGTAGAATAGTAAGACCTGATAATGGTGAATTTTGAAATCAGATGTCAGTCTCCAACTTGAAATATGGCCAGGTTTAAACTTTCATACACCTGAGGGCAGAATGTAATAAGTATGTTTACTTTTGAAAAATGGTAAAAGAAAATCCCTAAATAGATGTGTTGTGGGCTGATGCCAGATTTCATTGTTTCAGCTCTAGTATTGTGTCCTACTTGCTGCATATCTATCTGACTTATGTATGATCCGATTTGTGTGGAATGGATTAAACAAAGGCACCTAAAAATACCAGAGTATATGTAAAATTATCTGTATGCAGTGCTGTACAAAAGGACTGAGTTTGTTCCTTGACATTTGGGGAAAACTAGTTATAACCTTTGAATCATCAACACTTGCAAAACAGTTCTTTAATCTTAAAAATACTTGCGTTTCTTGTTCAGTAGACAAAACCAGAGCTGACATCATGGGATGCATTTTTAGTTCCTTGTTTTTCTCCATTTAACAAAGCTCATCTAGCATAAAAACTATACATACGAAGTGGTTTAGAAACCAAGCATGTTGTCTCTCACAATACCCAGCAGGCAACAGCAGCATCCTTCCCATCATTAGAATTCAGATCTAGCCCCAGGATGCTCAGTGTAACAACTGGTTATTGGTTTGTGAGGATTGATTTCCAAATCTCTCTTTAAAAGGGCTGGGATCTTTTTTTGTCAAAAATTTTGTCTTAATAAGCCATGAAAAATACAATTTTACATTTCAGACTGCAGATTGCAAGTGAAATCTATATTGCTGAGTTTCAGGATTAAACCTGCTTCTTCTACCTAAAGCAACTGAAAATCAATGCCAAAAATGTCTGTCTTTAAAACTATAATTCTCTCTTGTCCAGCATGTCAAGAGAAACTAAAATTTACAGCCCTCCCCCTCCCCTCCCTGTAAAAAAAAGTCATCTATAGAAATGAGTATAAATTCTAAATAATTCTTACAAAAACATAACTGATTCACTTAGTGATTCACTTCAATGAACTGGTCCTAAACAGTTAAATTTTGTTTTTTTCCCCCTCATTTTTTGAAAAGGGGGAAGGAGGAGATGCCTGGTAGACTAGCAATGAGAGTTTGTTTGGGGAGAAATGAAGCAAAACTGAAATAAAACAGTGCAAGCTTGTGTCTGTATTTGGAGGCCACACACAGTGAGGAGCGGTGGACACATTTTCAGGTCTCTTAAAGAGCAAGAGAAATGGCTTTGTTTAAATCTGCTGTAATTTATCGTATATATATTTTTTTCCTTTGTATATTATATTTCAAACCAACTTTTCACATGATGAATAAGTCGGGGGAGAATGGCTGGTGATCTGATTACTTCTACGAGTTAGTCACTCAAAAGAACTTGCAGCAATTCCAGTCAATAGATGCAACAACATTTTCTAGGAAGGTTTACCATGGGATTGTAAGGCACTGCATAAAAACGGTGCACACACTGTGTGCAAACATAATGCTCCCTGAAAAAATCCATGAAGACTTTCTTCAGATTTTAGCTAATTGCAGTTCAATATTCTGAATTTCTTCCATTTTAAATTGTGTATCCTGGGTACCCCTAGAGCTTTAATTCTGGTCTAATTCCACTTTCCTCTGTTTGTATATTTGCAAGTTAATTTTGTCTGGAATATCGTAAAGTGGAAGGAAGTGTTGGAAAAGCTTACTATAAGAAAAAATAGTGTGTGTGTTGTTTCAAAATGATTATGCTACTTTCATCACAGCTGTTGGTCACTCTTTTCATGCTCTGCCCTTTCACTTAGTCTGTCCTTAATGGTGAGCTCCTTTATTCACTAAGGGCTGCTTAGCAGTTGTTCTGCATTTTGACTCTTCAGCTATCCATTTATTAGAAGTCATGTTTTTGACAGTGCTATACCACCTAAACCCTCCTAGAATTTTATTGCAAAAACAATCCATATTTCATTTCTTTTTCACTTCTTCTCACTTGTTCCCAGTTAGAGCTCTAATCCATGTAGTAGCCACATGCAATTGAGGGAAATCTTATATGCTCTTATAATACATGTTTGGGCTTCAGTCTTCTAGTGACTTGTTTAAACTATGTCAGTTATAAGTTTGGCAGAGAAAACTTGATGTAATAAAGTCCATTGTTACTTGGGGAGTGGGTGAATGGGATACTTGATGCCTGAGGTGCCATTAAGGAATGCATGACTGATTGCCAAAGTAGTTATTAATTATTCAGGGCACTCAGAACAAAGCTGCTCCAGTTAAAGTTGAAGCTGGTGGTGACTGTATTCCCCTTCTTTTTTGGCATATGGTAGCATGTCATTTGTCATCAAAGATCATGCCAAAGGTCTTTGCAAACAGACTTAACTCTCTTCTATGCAAGTGAAGATGAAGAGGAAAATCCGAGAAGCTGCTTGAAGACTGACCAGGTTTAAAAGTGATTTGGCAGGTGTTTTCTGATTTTGGTGCAGTACCTGCATGGCTACCTGGATTACAGTCTGAGAGAGGTTGGGTTTTTTTTTTCTTTAGATGCAGAGATGGTGTTAGGAATCCTCTTGCTGTTAACAGTAATGAAGATTAAATTTAATACTGTGCAGGTAATCTGTTTAGGGCTATCTAATAATTGTTCCTTTATTTCATTCAGATTGGCTAGGTTTTGCTCTTAGGGTTGATTTTAGTGCTAGTTTTATTTGTGGAACCTTTTCAATTGAGCTGGTTTGACAAAAAAGGTTAATAAAGTTTAAATACTAATAGAAAAAGTGCATATTAATAGAATAGAGGAAGGAAAGCCCTCCCCTTACATTCCCTTCCTTTGAGAAGTCCACAGATTTCACAGATATCGGGTGTGTATCTTGCATGTCTGTTCCAAAGCTCAAGATGGTTTAACTGTGGCTGCAATAGCTGCACATCCATCCAGAAACATCATAAAGGACTTTAGTGATCACCTAAGCAAAGGTTTTTCTACACTTCCTTAAGAAGCAATCAAAAGATTTTGGAAATAACACGATTTCAGGGGTGTTTAAGCCAAGGTAGTATGAAGCAGCAGGACAGTGTGAGTGTTATTTAGCATTTTGCAATGCTAAATGAAGTGATAAAGGACTGTGAAAATCCTTTATATGATTGGAAGGACTCTTACATCAAAACCTTTGTGTTCAGAGCTTCCACTAATTAGGTATAGCGAAACCTAAGTCTGGATAAATCACCAAACTCCTAAAGGTGGTCAGGCATGCAAGTTCAGTCATTCTTTTTTTTTTTTTTGTGTGTGTGTGGCAAAAAAATCGTTTTGGGATGAAATCTTTTCTTGGAGATTTCATTTTGCTTTAAATTTGAGTTTGAAATCTAGAGAGAAATTCCCTTTAAGTTTCTTAAATGAGACATTAAGGATAACTCCAAAATACTTAACACGGGAGTGTTACACTTGAGGTTAGTAAAAAAGCCACAAGAAGTACAAAACTAAGTTTTTATTATCTAGTTATTATCCATGGGACTAAAATGAGAGGGGAAGCAACCCCTTTGAAGCAAAAGAGCCTCTGAATTATGTTTCCTAATCAAAACATAACATCTTGTTTTCCTTTGACTGTATCTCATTCTCTCACTTCAACATCAGCAAAAAATAAAATCTGTGTACGTGAAGCAGACTTGCAGAGGCAGGGTTAGAAATTAATCTAGCAACATTGTGGGCCTGCACAGAAGTCCATCAAAGAATGTCCTTGACCTGCACAACTTGAGTTGTCAGCTTGGAGACCCTAAAAGGAAGAGAGACATTTTGAACCAAATTGGCTGTCATTTAATTCTCAAAAGGAATTAATATGTTTGTATGATAGCAAGTTTTGTACTCTCAAGGACTGGGTCTTTCCCTCTGGCCAAAATTTGAATGTAGTTTCTTGTGCAGTGTGGTTGTGTATGTAGTATATGCCATTTCTGTTGTATTTTTTCTGTGATGTTAGATTTACGGTGGCTCAGGCAGAAAAGAATCAGAAATCACTTCATTGACTATTTGTAGGATGAAGTAATTTTGTTTTCTTGGCAGATGTTTTCATTGTATATTTGACTAAGAGTTAAATTCATTGATTTTGGAAGTTTATTGTATATCCCACCCTGTTTCACTGCGGCAAAATACATAATAAAATCAACTGATATAAATAACCAACAATACTTTCAAAATTAGATGCATTCATGTTACCATATCTCCAATGTCACACTTCCGTTTTATTCTATTTAACAACCTCAGTAGAACTTCTTCCTGAAAATTTCAGGAGTGTTGAACAAGTAACACAACTGATTCAGGTTATGGAGCATTCATGTAGGTCTTAAAATTGTATTTGTTGAAAGACCTTACTTAGGGGAAGTCAGAACAAGTAAGGTGGAGAAAAGTTTGTGAAAACTGCTTTCCTTTTAGTCATCAATAGCGTTATGTACAAGTTGGATCACTCTGGCAACCTGTTTCAAGCAAAAATTGTTGCCGTAAACAAGAGATGGGGTAGTGCAACTGTCAAGAAAGAGCAGGCAGCCCTTTTTGCTCCTTTGCCCAAATCATGTCTTTGATCACATAATGACCTTCTCCTCCCACTTGAAAGCAGATAGTATGATGATTCAGTGCAAACAATGTTTAACCTTTTTAAATGCCCTAAAAAGTGGAAAAGTTTTGAGAATATGTGGGGAACTAGTTCAAATACATGAGACGATCTCTGTTCTTCGACCTCTGGAACTTGCTAATAGCTTTTCTTAGGTTTCCATTTAGTAATAAATATTTATATTGTAGGGACTCTAATGTTTGGAAACTTTATTAGCGTGTCTCGTAGTATTTTAATCAGAAGTTTATGTATGCATATTTATTTAATTTGAAAATGAGTATTACTTTTACATGGTCTATCAGTTATTTTATTGTAGTGTTCTGCAATAAATCTTACATATGTAAGATTTAATGTTAAGCGCTCTGTTGTTTTCAAAAGCTCTCCAGGAGAAGTTAAAGATAGAACAAAGAGTGTTTTTTGTCTTCTCTTGAGCAATCTTAAGTCTCCTGGAATGTCATGACTCCAGGAGTGGTCTGGCTGGTGTATGTGGGATCCTAAGTAACATTATTTTTGTTTGGGAACAATCTGAAAGAGCTGTATTTTGCCAACTGATGAGAAAATAGTTAAAAAAAAAAAAAAAGTGTACAAATCCAGGAAAAGGAGTAATGTGGAAAATCCAGTCTGCATTAATGATTCAAGGAAGAGAATACACGGTGCATGGGGAAGGTGAACGGTGGTGAATTTCCAGCCTTTTGGTGTTTCTTTTGTCATTCAGCTTAATAGACAGTGAAGCTTACATGTGCTAATAAGCAGGGAACACATCACTAATTAACAGGTTACTTTCAACCATTTTAATACTGTAGTCCTGTGTATATTCTAGAGTATATTAAGAGTCCTGAGTATATTCTGAAATCCTCCATATGGAAGTGTATTAAAAATAAGTATTTGTCTTTTACTGCATTTTCACGTCAGAATTTGAAGGCCATTTCAGATTGTGAGGTTTTACTTAATGAAACCGCTACCATTATACTATGATAAACTTTTTTCAAGTAATATTTGAGTCTTTTGATTGGTTTTGTCATGGGTTTTGGGGGGGAGGGGGGGAATATTTTGTTATTTTTTATTTTTCATCAAGTTCACTCAAAAAGGACTGAATTGGGTCTAATCAGAGAGATTACACGTAAGAAACTAATGGAAGAATAATACTGCAACTCCGTAGCAACTATGAATATTAGCCTAAAATCTATTCTCTACTTGTACCAACTTTCCTTTAACTGATCTTCAAAGAGATATTCTCTCTTTCACAAAAATGACACTTCTAAAATGGTTCTTTACAAATGAATTAGGATCAGATCAAGCTGATCTGTCTTTATCAGTCGGTAGTAATACATTAAAGTTTTTAGTCCGTGTTCTGTATACTGGCATGTGAATTTGAAAATTTATTATTCAGCATAATTAGCAGTAATGTCAAGTTTCTAAGCCTTTCCATTGCCTTCCCGGCTTTCCAGATGTCAAGCTGTCCAAAGGGTGTCTAGCCCTGTAGCCCGCAGCCAGTGCTGGTCATAAATGGGTGGTAGGGAGCACTAGGAGGAGGTCAAGCAGATGGGATGCTTCACCACCCCTTTACCCTACTTACTAGCTATATTCTGAAGAAGAGGGGGATTCCCTGAGCCTACGTTCTTTGTCTGTTTAGTAATCTGTTAACAGAAGTTCCTTGCAAATAATTATCCATGTACCCCTTGAACTCAGGTTAACTTTATGCCTTCACAACATCCTTTGCTAAAACCAGATTGTATAGGTACTGCACAGAAAAGAAGCTTCAAAAAACTCCTTTACTTGAGAAGGGTATGTATGTGTATAACGACGTGTCACTCTTAAACTGAGAACTCATTGATCCCAAGTAATTGGAGCTGTTGTATGCTACCTCAGCAGGTGTTTCACAGTGATATCCGAATGTTCCTTTAGTCTTTCAAAATTATTCTGTAGTCATGGTTCAAATTTATTTGTTCAATCTTATTGATCATATCTATTAAAAAAATTGTAGTGTCTCAGTGTGTATGATTTCTTTTTAATCCTTTACTGAATGTTATATAAGCTACTTTTCACTTAACATGTTTGGTTAAAAAAATCCCAAACCATCCCCACAGATCCCCCCAAAAAAACCACCACCACCACCTTCCTGTTCTCCCAGGTCCCTTTAGCTCCACTGGGTTTGGTTTTGTTTAGTGGGTCGGTTTTATTTTTTTTCTTCCTTTATTTTTTATGGTTTAAATATTACCTAATTGTCTAGTTGACTATCCCTTTTCCAATTTCCAGGATCAACATGTTATTCACAGCTTTTTGAGAAAGCACGCTGATGGCTTCTCTACAAATTCCAAAGCAAAGTGACTCTATCCCATTCTCAAAGTTAATCCCCTGTGTAACTGGCACAGTCCTAGATTTTTTGTGCTTTCAAATACTGAGACGTTGTGTCTGACATGCTTGCTAGTGGAAAAAAAGGTAAGCAAATGTACATTTGATACTAGGTTTCAGGCAGCACCATAATTTTTAGTTATGCTGTTTTAGATGGATTCATGTTGTGTCCCTATCCATTATTAATATCTTAGTCATGCCACAGTCCTATCCATTCCCACACTCCAACAAAGCAGTCAGTAACTAGTTAGTGGAGTGCATTGTGCTGATTTTTCTTACTTCTGGTTGGAAAAAAAAGGAACAAAAAGGAACAAAAGGAAAGAATTCAGGACAGAATGGAGTTAGTGCAACTACTTTATTTTTATATATGGCCCAGATCTGAAAGGCTCCTAGGAACAGCGGAATTGTGCAGGGAAAAAAAAAAATGATGGGTGCAGCTCTATACAGTTGAGATCAGATCATCTGTGGAGCAGCTTCTGTAGGTGACTGACTACACATTTCAACTCCACAGACTGCTGGAAGCACCGCTTTAAAATCAGGAGGAAGAATTCTTGACAGAGTAATGATACTGTATAGTAGCTTCAGGGTAAAAGTTTGCTTATGGAAAGATTAATGTGGGGTATTGGTAGTGGTGTTAAGAGAAATCCTTTTAGTTCTAAAAAGGAATAGGTAATAAGCACTGTGGGAATACCAAAATTTTCACCTGTCTTGTCTTTGCAGTACCTGGCCTCTGGTGTTACAGATGGGGATTATGAGCTGTCATTTGTTAGATTCTCATCAGTACTCAAAACCTTTTTTAATGATGATGATGAAAGGTTTGGCTGAAGAAGCCAGGATTTTTGTTAAAAAGGTTTTAGTTTTGTTTTCATGGGAAAGTCTAGATAATCACAAAGCTGGTGTGTCTGTTTCCATTATCTCTGGCTAGGCTGGTGGAGAAGGAATTCAGTAGGGTTTTGAATTTGTGTTTGCGCCTAGTAGCTAGTGTATGTTATTAAAGTATTGTTTAAAAAACAAAGGAGATAAATAAAACCTTGCACGTGGAAAAGGACAAAAGACATTTCCAGAGGCAGAATACTCGGGCTGCTTGAGTATTCATTTCACTCTGGTTCTGAGTTAGGCAATAAATCGTAGCAAGAGAAATGAGAATTATATATGATGAGAAATAAAATGCCAGTCTTTAAGTTGAAGGGAGTGATTTAGTGCATGGAAGACCAGGTTCAAAGGCACTTGAAAAGTGGAGGTACGAAAGCAGATGGCACAGCCTTTGCAGGAAATTTTGCGTGCAGTCCCACAGACTTTGTGAACTTGGTGGTTCCTAAAAGTCCTTCCCTTGCAGCTGCAAAAGAATTCCTTGAGGGAACTCCATAATAACTCTACCCTGACACCATGTGCAAATTCTCGGATCTCAGATAAGTGTGAGTCTGTTCAGGTGGTGAGGGGAATTTCAATGTAGTGGTGTAGATAATTAAATCAATCTGACACTTTATTTTCCAGTATGTAGCCTTTTCATAGCACTTAGTTAAGCTAATAGTTTCTTGGTAGACATCCCTTGTTCTGAATGTTTTTCTAACAGTGTGACACCCTTTAAACATCATAACTGTCTTTAAGAAGACAGGTGCTGTGTTAAGGTGATTTTGTTAGATATCAGTATCCCAGTGGCTTTGTGAATAGTTGGCATTGTAAATAAAATATTTTAAATCTGAATTTTCACTCATTTTATTTTCAGTATTTTTTTTTTTTTTGCCTGTTGTGCTTGCCTGAGAATGTAAAAAAGACCTTTTTTGAGACTTCAAAACACCTAAAATCGCTCTGAAGAAAAATCATGCTAACTCTGACCTTGAACTTCCCTGCTGGCTGATATGACCAAAATGACTAGGTCGCCAAGGAGGGTAAGATGACTGAGTTGAGCCAAATTAGTCAAAGTCACTTGGTCACTATCTGCATTTCTTGCAATGACGAATCATTTTTAACTTGCTAAATGGTAGGACAGCTAGCCACATATTATGTAGGCTTTTAATATGTAAGCTGTTAATAGGGTTGCCCTTGCTTATCTTCTGAAAATCACTCTGATCTTCTGAACAATTCTGGCTTGTGTGTGCATATTTGTCTTCAGGCTTTTCAATGTGAGGTGTTCTGGGTAATCAAAAGTTAATAATAAAATACTTCCCGTGCGAGTCATCTGTGTAATGCCTTTTTGCCTTGGAATTCTTGTCTTTTAGTCAAGGTAAATTCTGTCATTGATCTCTTCTTGTTTGCCCTCTGTCTATATATATAACTTTAAATATGGTATTTACTTTTTTTAATTGCCTCTCTGCTTAAGTAAGTCATAGGTACCTTTCATGTGGAAAAAACCTGTGCAATTTAGATGTATCTAAAATAGCAGTACATCTTTTGATGCAATATAATTGTAGAATTAAGGTTCATTGAAGTGTTTTGAAACTGTCTGCTAGTATGAGACACTTCAGAGTACAGCCTACCTTTTCACCAAAAATCAAAGATAGGTGGTCAAGTCCACAGTGCAGAGACAAATGAGAAATTGTCAAAGGGTTTTTCAATTATGTTTCTAATTGTCATGAAGAATAAAAAAAACGAGTTACATTTTCAGCTAGGTATTTCCATGGATGAAAGACAATGTGAAATTTGGAAATCGTTTGCTACTTTGCTAACAAAACATATCTAAAAATATTAGAACTTAAGGAACAAACTGGCACACCACTAATGTGGTAGAAGTGATCGAATTGAATGCCCAACACTTTGCAAACGTGAGACAGAGGTGACCCTCAACCTTGTGCAAAGCCTGCTGTATGGAGGTGAAGCACAAGTGCAGGTCTGGGCAACTGTCAACCCCACAGCAGCCTTCTGCTCTGCTGTAGTAAACCACACTGATCTGCTGCAGAGCAGCACTGTATTCCTGCTTAATTTACAGCCTGAGAACACCTTTGAGGTGATGTCATGGCTGAAGAAGAGCAAAGTAAAATCAGCTGTTATTTTTGCAAGTCATTAGCATGTATCTCTGTGTAGTTAAGGATTTATTTATACATTTTCTTAGAATTAAAACTAAACAGAAAAAGATAAATTAACACCCAATATTTGTAGGTAACAGTGCTAGTAAATAGAGAGAGGGTTTTGCAGATTTTCATTTAGATAACAGGCACACATACAGGGACTTTTATGATTATTTTCTGAGACTGTGGTTGCTGTCCGTTGTTTTAAGTAGGCAGCCTTTATATTTTGTCATTTATTGCCTCCTTTTCAATGAACTATGTCTCTATTACTAGTGCATCTAATATATTTAAAACTACATTATGAAGTTGCTGCTTTAAATTGGCAAAGAGACTTGTCATGCTGTTAAAGACGAGGAAAAAATTTCCATGATAATGTTTGATATTTCATTACCTGGAATGGCTTATAGGGGACTTTGGAAAATCAATAATTTTGAAAGCTTCCCAAGTGTGAACAGAATCACCTCTTCTCTGCAGGCTGTTTTAGAAAAGTTAATGATAATTGTACAAACTTAATACGAGCCTAAGGAGCATCATTCAGCAAGCCATACAAAGCTGTAATTTATAAAGCTAGTGCCATACAAAAATGACAGTGGATAATTTATAGATAGGGAATGGACTAAATTTTGTGGTTCATACTTGGAAGAGTGGCAAAATACTAAGTTGATGTCATCATAAAAATCTGAAACCAGAGGGGAATCATTTTAACAACACAGTTTTAAGCAAAAGACATTACTTCCATCTTAATTTTTCCGTAAATCTAACTCCCTAATAAAGTATAAGAGTATACTCACTTATTAAGGCTCTACACTGTCCTGTCTTTAAATACTTAGAAAAAGTAATCTCCTAATCAAGCAATGAGAATCCCCAGAGAGAACCAGGAAGACACACAACTGGCACACGGCACAGCATAGGAGCTTTTCAGTATGGCTATTTCATACCCTGCTCTGACTCTGTCGTGTACAGTGCTCTATGCAATAAGGAACAGTCTGTCCTGGACCATGGCTTCCCTGCACTAAGTCGCTGGTACCTTCCACTGATATTTTCTGGTGAAGTAAAAAAGTGACAGTTCTTTTCTGTTTTCTGCCATATATTGAGATTTAGAAGAGAAAAAGAAAATAATAGGTTACCTGAGGGGACGTAACTGACAATGGTTATAGTGCCAAATTGTCATGGTTCGATCATCCTGTTTACAAATGGGATTCCTGTGTTTTTTGTCAGGAGAGCAATTGTATTTTAAAGTAATTCTAACAATACATCAGCTTGGATTTATTAATGCATGCAATTTTAATGTTTATTATTTCTATTCAAACAGTGATAAGCACTATTGAAACTGCAGTAATAAATAATATTATACTTTCCAATTTGTAGGCTTTTGAGATCTTTGGATGTTTTTAATCTAGTTGTTATTGGTCAAACAGTATGGCTGGTGACAGATTTGTTTTTTTAAACAAGCAGTTCCCATTGCCTTCAATAGTAAATACTTAGTATTGAAATCTGAAAAGCAATGTCCACATAGAATTGTAGAATAGTTAGGGTTGGAAAGGACCTTAAGATCATCTAGTTCCAACCCCCTGCTATGGGCAGGGATGCCTCACACTAGAACACATCGTCCAAGGCTCTGCCCAACCTGACCTTGAACACTGCCAAGGATGGAGCATTTAAGTCTTCTTTGAGCAACTGGTACCAGTGCATCACAAGATAAGGGCCACATTATCCAAATTTAAATAGATTATTTTTTTTAAGATATTGATTAATTGGCAAATAATTGTTTCGCTGTATGCATTTATTACACTGAGAATAATGTTCTGCTGAGTGAGACCTTATTTCACAGCTGCTATCTATTCCTGTAATTTCCTAATTGACTGAATTGTACACCATGGACCAATTTCAGCAATGAACTAAAGATTTCCTGGAAGAATTTAATTGTGATGGTAATTGGGTTAAAAACAGTACTGATCTTACCAATCTGAGATCATAATCAGTGTTCATCTCAGAGAAAAAAGAAAAAGGTTTAATTTTCTGTGGGAGAAGTGGAACAGTCAGAGAAAAAAAGAGTTGTCTGTATTGTAGTCTCTTAGTAAAACATCCTTGCTTCTAAGAATTCTCTTTTACAAGACGTAATAGTTGCTAAGGAAACCTTTACCTAATACTAATCTATTGTTTGAGGAGAATCACAGAATGGTTTGGTTTGGAAGGGGTCTTAAAGCTCATCCAGTTCCAACCCCCTGCAGTGGGACACCTTCCACTAGACCAGGTTGCTCAAAGCCACATCCAGCCAGGCCTTAAATACTGGCAGGGATGGGGCAGCCACAGCTTCTCTGGGCAACCTGTGCCAGTGCCTCACCACCCTCATAGTGAATATAACCTTAATTGTTGAATAGCAAAATGCCCTCCTTTGACTTTTTAACTGGAATATAAACTTGCAAGGGGAATTTTTACTCCTCTAAATTCAGTCAAAATACATTAAGCTTATGGTGATATACTTGAAATGACAATTTGTCTGCCCTCCCATTCCACAAGTGGTTTGTGAAACCAGGACATGCTAACACATCATGATTTGTTCATTCAGTTCCTCATGTTTGCAAGTGAGACTGCACAGATAGTCCAAATGATGCAAAACAGCTTCAAATTAAACAGGAAATAGTGGAAGATGGCTAAGAATACAATAATACTATATTCTTGGCAATTAGGTATCTTAAATGTATACTCATTTACAAAACCAGAAAAGATTTTCTCCAAATACTACTATGTTGACTCTCTTCTGCAAAGCATGGCAGTCATCGCAGTCCATTTACTTGACTTTTTTGTCATTGCTTTGTAAGTGTGATTTATGCAATATGTGTTAATTATGTTTCATTTTTCTAACTGAGAACCTTCAGAACAAGTAGCTTTCCTTTAAACAAAAAGATAATAGCATGGGGCTTCACTGTGCAGGGCAGGTGTAAGAAATTCCACCAGAAACAGCCACACAAATCTCTTAACATGTGTGTTATGATCAGTGAGTATTCATAACCAGTATTTCCTTGCAAATTTGCCTTTTTCTTTTACTTTTCCCCTTCTTTTGTTCCGTCTTCTGCAGCAGATTGTAGTAACTGTCCCTTATGCCCAGGAAAAAACATACTCAAGTGATTGATGCTTGTAAATAATGCCTTTTTAATATCATATCAATTTATCTCCTTATTTGACTTATTTGCGAAACAGTGTTTTGTCAAGCATTCAAATAGGCATCATCCATCATAAGGTTTTGAAGCATGCTTTCTTCTGATCAAAGGATAAGCTTGTGGTTAGCCAGTATCTTTTGGTTTAGTAGGCTAATGCAAAAAAAAAAACCCTTTGTGTAATGTTGGGTTTAACTGAAGGGAAATCATTTCTGCAGTTCACAGAAAATCATATTTTTGTATTGGCTGGAAAATTCAGGTGGAACCAGTGCCTCACACTCTGGGTCTTTATTTAAACTGATAATAAACTCCACATCTAACCACTTCCTCGACTGCAATGAATAGCAGCCTGTGAAACCACAATTAAAGCATGGAAAACCACAGTTTTTGATGTCTGTGTTCTGTAATTAGTTCCATATATTCTACATGAAATCATCAGAAACACCCAGTATTCCTGAATCAGTGAATGGAGAAATTGGAGAATGACGGAGAAAATATTTCAAGTATAAATACAACCAGAAAAGTATGTTTCACTGTGTAATTATTCATTTTCAAACAGGTATTAAAAAGCCCTTTTTTTCTGATAAAAAAGAGTACATGTGAGAAATAGAATAAGTAGGCTTTACAAATGTCTTAAAATTATGCTTTGAAATAAAAATCTTTCACATTCTTTAAAGGTAAAGTAAGGTAAGCGAGTAGTTCGTATAAATGGGTTAAGGTTAGTGCAGTGTTAGTGTATGGCATTTCTTTTCTTGCGCAGGTAAATGTTTTGACTTTGTAACCTTACAGCACAGTGAATATTTAAAAACAGAGAAGTAATGTGAAAGGAGATGCAGCTGTATGCATGCACAGGGAGATCCCTCTAAGTCGGCGTGGTAGTGTTAGTCGTGGTTGCAGAAGTGGGGCCATAATCAATGCCTGAATAGACTTGTTTAGCACATTACAAGGAATATTAATGGCCTAGTTGAGAACATAAGTCAGCATGATTTTTTAAATTATTTCTGCTACAAAGAGTGCCACCCTTACTCATACTATGGTAACAAGCTGCATTTTATGTAATAAAATATATATATATGTATCAAAAGGCTTCATCTAGTTGACCAGATAAGTCAGAGATAAGTTGGCCACATCTGTGGACAGTGACAGTGTTATAACTGAAGTTCTTTCAGGCTTAATGGAAGTCAACTGCTCTACCAGCAGTCTTCAGAAAAAAGAGATTTGCTCCACAGCACACTGGATTTGTTAATAGTATGAGTTTATTACTTGGCAGAGTTCATCTCTCCTTCTTCTTTTTCTTTTTACATGTGTCAAGGAAGGGGCTGAGAAGAAATTGCATGCACAAAGCAAAACATATTTATTAATTCTAATAAAAGTAATTAGACTGATTCAAATATTTATTTTTTAATAAAAAGGCAGTTACTTGTAATGGTGCTTTAAAATTCAACCTGTTCTATTTTAATACATTCGTTCATGCTGTAAGCAGCATAAAATTTCATGTGAGTCTACTGTAAATAGAATGAAGTAGTCTGCCTTCAAACCATCTTTGAAGGATCCATTTTAAATAGCAGCCATAGAGACTGAAAAAGCAAAGCATGGCAGAAATGTGTCTACTTTTATTTTGTAGCTGATGGTAAAACTATCATCTTAAATGGATTATATTACATACTGTTTTGAGGCTTGTAAGAAATCATAAATGATACTGCCAAAGGAACTTCTGCTCCCATGGAGCCAACTTTCATTAAAAGCCCGTGACTCCTTACTTTTCTTTGAGAGAAAGTAGCTAAATTGTCCAAAATTGGAGCAGTTCCATTAATTTTCATATTCTCATATGAGTTAAGGGCTTGTGGGTGACATGCAACAAAACCCCCAAAGCATATATTTCTATCAAATATTCTGTATTTAGGTACACAGGCATACAGTTCTTGACTTTTAATACAGCCTTGATAGAGTAAATCTAAAGGATGAAAATGTACAAATGGAGAAATGATCACTGAGGAAAAAGGCGTGTTAGAGTTTGGTTATGTACACAGAGCAGTTTTGGGGGCATAGCTAGTCAATAGCACAGATTTTAAAATGATTTAGCATTAATTTGTCTCTAGAATTCAGCATTTCCCTCAGCATTTTGCATGTTTTCTAGAAACAGCAAGGTTACCAGAGGGATGCTATGCAGTGCAATCACAGAAATGCAAGGCTGCAAGGGAACTCAGTGGGATCTATTCTGAGCCATTGTCCTGCTCTGAGCATTCTTGCTGGGTGGTTGTACTGCTCCTGAAGTTCAGGGACAAAGATTTCAGAGATTTCCTCAATCATCTGTTGTGCTGCTTTACATAGTATGAAATTCTTTTCTAATACGTAACATAAATCTTTCCTGTCATCGATGGACTAGGGAACAGCTGATCATCTGCTGCTCTCTTACATGTTTGTTATCTCATCTCCTGTCAGCCTCATCTTGTCGAGATTAAAGAAACTTGTGTCACTAAATATTTTATCATAGTTTATGTTTTCTTTTTCTTCTTGCTCTTTCCTCTAAATATTAAATATTCTCTTTCTCTCTGCATATATCTTACAAGTGCTGGAGATAGATCTCAGCATTATTCCAGCCGAGACTTAGCTGGGAGCTCAGTAACCTGGCTTTATGGTGCTGTTCTGAATATATATGAATAAGATTTGCCTTTTTTGTGAAAGGATCACATTATCTCCTATTCAGGTTTTGGTCCCCTGTAACACCATTTATTCTACTTCAGGACTTTCTGTACTTATGATTTTGCATTTATGCTTTTAATGTTTTACTCCTAAATGAAAGAATTTTTAAAATGTTTTTCATTACTTTCTCTTATTAAGCATACTTTCCCAATTAATTTTGCCTTTTAGTTGTTGTATAATCATATATGCTATACTTGTGTCATATATGAAAGTATAATGAGATGGGAATTAAAGAGATATCGATAGTGGAAAATATGTAGGTAGAAGTGATACAGTTGAATGTTGAGAGTATGTCAGGACAACATTACGGTTAGCATTATAGGGTTGTAAAATCTAGCTTACAAATTATAAATTTGGCTTGTTCAGACAGTGTGAGAATCTTGGTGGGCAATGTAGCCATAGTCTCTACCACTCTGAGTTTTGACACGTATGGTACATATAAAGCAAATTTAAAGTAAACAATGTAAAGTATTTGTCTTCACAAATCTTAAAATACGGTAATTTCTCACATGTTTGATGGCACTAAGAATGGATACATGAGGACAGCAATGAAGTTCTTTCCTATAAAGTAATGTTTTCTTCAAGGACTTTCTACCTTCAAAGCAGGACAAGCTCTGATTTGCAGTGTTTGCTGTTCAGGAATGTTGGGTGTGTTCCTTTTATTGTGATATGAAATGTACAGAAACCTGTTGTGGAATGCAATTTAACATGTCTACTGAAGGATCAAACTAAAATTGCATGCACTGTAGAAGTAATTTTCATTGTCCTTGCCAAATACACTTTCCAATGGTAATAAACACTTATTCTTAGTGTTTAATGTTGATGAACCTCCTGTGAACCTACTGGGATAAGTAAACATTTTCTTAACAACAGCCACCCATTTTTAATACCTAAATGGAACTTAAAGAACAGTTCATTCCCTGACTCCAAGAACTTGCTATTGTTCCCTTTGGTTAAGCTTTCTGTAAGTATTCATATATTTTGAGTAAAATGAGTAATTTAAAAAAAGGGCTGCAAACATGATGTCCTTTAATTACGGCTGACCACATCCCCTGTCACAGAAGAGCATACAAAAACTTTCTTCTGTTCAGAACAGCTGCACTTACGTTGACTGTTTATTCCTCATAAACTAGTCTGTTGAGTAAGAACTGGAGCTTTGTGTGCAGAACAACAACAAAAAAATCCGTCTGTAAATCATAAATGTAAGAGATCCAAGTGTGTTTCCTGTATCAATTTTGGGTGTCTTTGTAAAAAACTCAATGGTTAATAATCCCTGTAACCCCATTTGCAACAGGATCTGAGCAAAGATTTGTTGGAGTGTATCCACATGCCCGCTGCAGTCTGATTGTGGGAATCTCCTTTTGCATTGACTTGTTTGTGTACTGAGGCTTTTGCATTACTGCTTGTTCAGTTACGATGATATTAGTCCTTTTAGATGATAATTTTGCATTTTAAGCATAATTCAGATTATTCTGTTGCAAATCCCTCTCCTAACTGAAGTATAACCTATTCCACATGGGAGCCTACAACAGGTGTGTATACAGGACTTTCACAGTATCAAGTTTCAGGGAAAAATGGATCTGTGGTGGAATTGTTTTCTTCCTTTCTGTTAAAGTTCAGCTAACTCTTGGAGCCTGGGGTCTCCGTACACTAAATATCACTTGTGATCTGAACTGGAAAAAAATGTAGTAGGATCTTGCAAATACTGATAAAATAGATTATCTTTCTTGCTTTTGGTATTTGAAATATAATTCTTTATAAAGTTCCTGTCCTACAAAGGAATTGCAGGGTGTAACACAACATTAATCAAAATAGGACATTCTAGAAAATATCATTTAATGGACAAAAATATATCAAATGTAATGCAACTGTACTATATATATATAAGGAAACAATAATCAGGTTCATCCAATAGAATTGCTTGATAGGGTATATAATGTTTATACATGCTTGTTGTTGATCCTTTGCATTTTTGCATTTAATTTTATGTTCACAAAAAATAAAGGCAAAGGTTTTATTTATACCAGCATTTTAAAAACAGTTCCTATTCAGCTGTCTACTCATACATGCATTCAAGTATCTTGGACATCCATGAAAGAGTATTTTAGCGCAAAGTGTTACTACTGTTAAAAAAAGTCATGAGGTACCCTACTGCACAATTCAAGTACAAAACAAAAACCAGGTCACCTCAAGCTTGTAGCTGAAATATGAAAAGGTGGTAGTGGATATATTCAGAAATCCATGAAGTAGTGGAATAATGAAGAAGTAGTTTTAGAAGGGTCTTTGTAGAGTTTTACTTTAGCTCCTCAGTGAGAGCAGTGTGAGGGGAAAATGTCTCGTTCATTGGAGAATACAGCCAGTGATTAATACAGAGTTCTTCCCTGGAAATGAGTGTAAAGACTTCAGGTGGCTCTTTAACAATGAGAGAAGATAGAAAAGCAGAGGATAAACTTTAAATGTTCTTATGATGAGTAGTTTATTGTATAGTAAGAAAGAATTGATAGAAAGGTGCTCAGATAGGGAGGACAGAGTTACTATTTAGGAAAATACTTTGTGTTTTCAAACCTTAACATTGAGGAATCAGTCACAGTCCCAGGTGGTGTGAATAGTTAAGCAGCTGTCCTGAACTGAGGTTTCCCAAGGTGGAAGACTGCTGCCAACATCTGTTGCAAGCGATTTAACCAAACTTATAGCAAGTGCTTACAAAAGATGTGCATTCCCTCCCATGTTCCACACATTCAAATGGTTCATTGCCGCTGTTAATTTGTTTAGGACAGTTCTGTGCATATAAAAAGCTTCTGTCAGACTTGGAGATGATGATTTCTTAGACATCAGGGGTTTTTTGCTTCTTTTAGCACCATAATGCAAGCACGAGAAACGTCACAGGACTTTCTCCAAAGATTTCGTGGTGAAAGAAACTGTACTTCAGTAAATTATTTTGGGACTTCATTTTGCCTATACACAGTCTAGTTCTAGGGGTTTTGAGCAGGTACTTTGTCTGTATAAACACACACACTTTGTATTCTTTAAAATGTGTATATAGACATTACTTATTGCCTGTGGTCTGAATTAGACTAAATATTTTTATTAAACATTTATATAATACAGGAAAGAAAATTATCTACTGCATTTTATTAAATTGTACTTTTAGTCCTTCTAGGTGCACATGCATGAGGTAAATAAACGTCTAATTAATTTTGAATGTATTTCATATGTTTGTTTTGAGAATATTGTAAGTCAAGTTTCAATGGAGTTCAGCGATCTAAATATTTTGCCGTAGTTACTAGGATGCAAAAGGTAGACTTTTTCTTATGGCGTATATATACACTTGCATGGAGTAGGGAGAGCTCACTGCAAATTGTCTTTAAAGTCTCATTTAGAAGACAGCGATGCATAAACAAGACAGTGCTCACTAAAAATTAAGGTTTTCCAAGTAGTTACGGGTAAGATACTACTCAGTTGCAGGTACTTCACAGGAACTAAAACTCAGGGATTATGTACTATTAGACCTGATTCATTTAAGACTAAATGTTTGCTTTTAAATGCTCCCTGTTCAACTCAGTGCGTCAGGACATGCTTTCAGAATAAAGCTGAGTCTTTGGCTGCTAAGTCTAAATTTGTCCAAGTCATGAGAGGTCTTTGAGTTTTCTCTCTAGAATCTTATTCAGGACAACATCCACAAATCCCTAATGTAAGCAAATAAAATAAAAACCCATTGTAAAGGTAAAAAGGCGGCAAAACTTGACTTCCCTTGCAACTAGCAAGCTGAATCTACAGGCTTTATGGATTCTAGGGGTTGCAGGAATTGTACACTTCATGTTTTGAGACTTCTGTGGTTGCCAGAGATGCTCATGACAGAGCCGGCAAGCAGAATGTATTTTTATACATATCTAAACACACGTATATGTGTATGCATATGTGATTATAGATGTTTATGATGAGAACTAACGAAATCACTAAAGGCTCCCAGAGGTTATTGGTATTGATAGCATCCTTTGAGCATTTATGAACTTGCTCTAGATATGTGTCATCTTTGTCTTCACAGAAGTGACACACCTCTGTTCTGTATTTTGACGGGCGTCAGCATGCACAGGCTTCAGGCAAAAAGCTGCAATTTGCTAGAAGAAGGCTGATGATTAGTGACATCCTGTGCTATTTCCATGCTGCTCATTTCCTTGAGAGCATCTCCCCGTTGCTTCCAGCATAATTAGAGTAACAGGCCTTAGCTGTGAACTGCACAGAAACTCTGTCCAGGGCAATATTTAAAACTTTTCCAAAATATATTTTATCTCAAAACTTTAACTTGAAGAATTGTTAGGGTGCTCCCAACACTACTTTTACACATCTTTCTTCCTTTATTCACACCCGTCACAAGCAGAGACAGAAAGGCATGAACATACTCATTTCCTTTGTGACATTTCTCCTGTTGGTGGTTATGGAGAGTAGAAATGATGCACAATTTGGGAAACAGCCCTCAAAGCACTGTAACAAAAATACTCATGTAGAGTTTGGAAAGCTGTCTCTGTCTGGTTTTAAGGTATAGACTGGTGCAAGTGCATGGATACCCAGTAAATAAGGTCCTCAGTGAGATAAAAGGGAAGCCTTGCATGTATATGAAGGGAAGCTAAACGAGCTTTTGATAATCAGTGTTAGCAAAATGTAAGAACAGAAAATTCCTGTGAAAGCAAGAGAACTGGAGGTTCAGTAAGTAAAGAGGGGGTTGTCACCCTGCATTCCAGATCTCATGTGCAGTAGATGATTAGATTGAGGAGAGTTGCTGACCCTACCTGTATTTCGTGTGACTGGCAGAGGTTAAGTCTCTGAAGTGAGGAGAGTTGAATAGATGCATGTTTATTTCAGTGCCAGTGGAGCTTAATTTACCATACCTACCTGCTTAGCAGCCCTGGAGCTGCAGTGCCTCTCATGCAACCATCCCCACTGTTGTGGTAGTTACTCCAGCTAAAGAAGTAAGAAGTGCTGCAACGAATGGGAACTGTGCTGGCCTTCCTGGCTTCCATCTCTGTCACATGCAAGTAAACATCTGTGCCTTGTTCCTGGGCTTTGCAGTCTGAATAGATTATCTGCCTTTGCTCCTTCTCTTTTTTTATTCCTTTGCTGGAGGCACAAGAAGAGGATCCTGGAACTTGATTTCTCTGCTTAGGTGGTTGCTCACCAGCCCAGCTACAGATCGTCTCCACTTCCTTCTTCATTACTACTTGAACAGGACTCATATTTTGCATGGCAGTGGTGCAGGTTAATGTTGCACAGAGAAGATGTCTTTACAAGTCACAGACTTTTACAAACGGGTTAGCTGTTTTGTACAGCATACATTCCAGCAAGTAGAAGTTTGTACTTTTTCAGGTAGGTCAGGATTTCTAAAGGCTTTTCAGTTATTACTGCATGTACTTACGTGAGAAAAGAAAGAGCTGTTGTTATGCCAAGAAGCTTCTATGTCCTCGGGGCAAACTCAGGAAGAGCTGGATATCTGCTCTCCCTCATAGCTTCTAATGATGCTAATAGGAGGGCTACCTGTGATTATAAAGGCAGAAAACAAGCTTTATTGTGAGTGCTACAAGAATGTGCATGTACTATTAGTTTCAAGAGCCTATCTTTAAATCTAAGCAGGACTTGGAGTGTTCCTGTATAATAATTAAAAAAAAAAAAAAACAAAACAAAAAACCCAACTGTCAGGATATTTCATTAGAAGAAATATTTTACTTCTTTCAAAGTACTGATCCTAGTTTGTTTTCAGAGGTTCCTCTAAGTTTTTCTTTGTTATAAAGTCCCTTCTAGTCTGATTAAACAATACCGATGTTAGATAGTTTCTCCAAACTATGCCAACTGATAAATAGGTTTTCACTCAGGAAACTGCTTTACAATGTTTTCTTGAAGACAAGAAATTAAGAAAATGGGGTTTTCTTTTGTGGGCAGGGAATTATTTTAGACGTATTATTCACTACTTGTAAGTGTGTTGACATGCCAAGTATTTGACTCACTTGTTTTTGTTTTTCCAGTCTTAGCACGGTGATTGCATTATTAAACATGAAATTCCTCACTCCTGGCTCCAGCAAACTAGCAAAATTACTTTTCGCCTCTCCTTTAACTGGAAGAGGGTAATAGCAGTACCTTGACAGTCCTGTCCTTATTGGACAGGAGAAAAGGAGAGGTTTTGTTTGGGTTATGATGGTGCTTAAGAGCTGATCTTGTGTGGATTGTAGTTGAGTGCTGTTTTGTTCTGAATTGTTTATCCTTGGAGCAGGTTCAATGCAGGGAAAGAACAGATGGATAGTGAAAGAATGGGAATGGTTATAACATACAGTCTCATATCCAAAGTTTATCCTTTATCTGTGTAAAATACTTCTGGATTCTTCAAATAAACCAATAATGATCATCCAGCAAATGCTTATTGTATTCACTGTTTCACAGAACTTGTGAGATCGAGGAATTGATCGTTTTACTGATCTGATCAGGCTGTCACAAACCTGCATGCTATGAAATCCCTGGTGCCAGAGTGAATCTGAAAATGTTTCTGTTAGCAGCTGCTGTGCTTTTGGTCGTGACAGCTTAGCTGTTGGAGGTCTGCGCTGTGAATAAGATTGCAATTAAAGAGAAAAGGAAATGAGAAATACTCTTTCAGAAAGATTATTTCTTGTTTGTGATACAGCGTATACACAGTCATGCTGGCGTAACAAGGAGATGTTACTGCCAGATGCTTAACACCATGAAGCTGTGGCCTAAATACTGTGCTCACGATCACACAGGCTATATGTGTCAGAACAAGAAATTACAAGTCTTCAGGTTAGGCTACTTACTAAATCATCCTTTAGGTTTGAGCTTCAACTAGGTAATTTCAAATCCATTTGTTGCAGCTTTTCTTCAGATTTACTGCTTCACTGATGGTTGTATTCTTATTTTACTTCCGTAAGAAGTAAATATAATATTTCTTATACTTCTATAATAGCTCTTATTTTACACTGTAAGAGCATCCTACACTTTTCCCTTTGAGAAAGAGACAAGATGTAGCTTTGATTCCTTTAATAGGGCACAACTAACATTATGAGCGCCATAAAATGCATTTTATGCCCTAATTTTCTTCTAGGGTACTGTTGTTACATATAATCTTCAGAGCTGGATAGTTTTGTGAAGTTAGTCTTTATATATTACCTTCTTAATTTTTTCCAAGCGCATATCTTAAACTGTTGCCTACATTTGGTCTATTGGCCTGTTTTTCATGCTTGTAAACTCCACAGGGCATTTCTATAAGGTATTTGTTTTGACAGAGTGAAGTATACCTACAGAAATACAGTATAAACAGGCCTAATCAAAATTCTGTTTGATCCAACTCTAGTTGTCATTCTTGGCTGTTCTGCCGGGCAGCAGAAGCCCTGTGTTTTCCTGAATCATTTTAAATAACAATAAAGATGCAACTGTTTGGCTCTGTCTTGGTTTTAAACATGTTTATTCCTGTTAAAGTAAATTGAAATAGTTTGCTGGGCCCAAAAACAAAACCCGTAGTGTTCTGTTTACGAGAGGAATCACATTAAAATAAAGAACTTGTTGATGTATTTTTCAAACTGTCTCGACAGAAATTACTCATGCATTGTCAAAAAAATAAAAAAGTGGTCTCAAGCCTAAAACATTGGTATTAATTGAGCATGCACTGCTATGACAGAAAAGATGTTTTACTGTCAGTTGGTAGTTATTGTAGAAAAGCTTGGAGAACACCACTTCCCAGCAATGTCTCCATCAGGAAAGTCATTTGAATAGCTGCTATAATTAAGCAAGTGTCTGCTGTCTTCAATTATGTCTCCCCTGTCAGATAAAGAGATTTCTGTTACATCAGAGGTTGTTTGTGTGCTAGCTGACCAGTTAGGGGAGGTACGATACAGTTCTGTGGAGCAAGTTAGGTGATGCCAGCTATAGATGTATAGCTCCATCAACTCTGTGCAGCAAGTTAGGTGATGCCAGCTATAGATGTATAGCTCCATCAACTCTGTGCAGCAAAAGAGCTCGACTTTATTGGTGGTCCTCTTGTGAGGCATTCGCACCACTGTCCTGCAGTGAAATTGAATCTCTGAGATGCACTGAGTACTGATGTCAGCAGCAGTGCACAGGGAGTGGCTTGACGCCAGTCTGTGTCAGGCATGTAGGTGGGTGCAAGGGGCAGAGTAGGAATGTCAGGAGAGATGTAGATTAAATTCTAGGCATGTAGACTTTTATCTGAGATTATTTAATTGGAAAGGGTTGTAATAGAAGTGATAGACTTTCTATATAATGTGAGAGAAATCTCTGTTTAATGAACATTTCAGTATTTTGAAGTTTCCATTATGATATTGCATTTCAGAGTTAGGCTGCAGTTTTGTATTTGCTTGCTCTAAAAAGTATGTCACATCAATGAAGCTGAGTTTTAATTTCTTGCATTGAGTAATTTCTCCTGATACTGTCTCTGAGAGTAAAACCTCACTGCATGTGTAAACATTGCCTATGTAGTGCAAAAAAAAAAAAAAAAAAATTTTGAGAAAGCCAAGTGAAATTATAAATTGTATAAAATTTCAAGATACAATTGTAGTTGAAGAGTACCATTTATGCTGCCCTGGACATTCTGTCAAAAAGGTCTAGGTCTAAGTTATAAAATAATATCTCTTAGCAAGTAAAAGCAATGTAAAGTATAGTTTGAATTGCCATTTATATTAAACAATTTACTGAATTGAGTTTTCATAAACATCGTTACTATGTTATAAATATAAATTACTGCTTTTATAGCTTTATGATACCAATTGCCTTTACTCTTTGGTACATTTTATCTGTCACTTAAATTGACTAAATGAAGAGATTATTGGGAAAAACATTCTTAATCTTGAGATTTTAATTACTTTTTTCTAAAACATTCACCTTGAAAGTTGTGCAATTTTGCTGTTTTGGTTCACTGTAAGAATGATTAGAAAGTGATGACAACTTTAATTGCATTACCATTAAGTGCAATGATTCACCATATCCTCATAACATTTTAACTCGGGTAAATGCTGATTGGATCCAGAATAACGTAAATCGATGAGTTAGTTCTTGCAAAGTGTGCATGTCCTAAATTGTAAATGTGGAAATAGATTCTAGACCAGTGGATTTTCATCTGGAATCCATGTATTACATTGGCAACAAAAAATCCCTGTAGAAGTGAGACACCAAAGTAAATTCTTTAGCTGGAAACGAAACAGAAGACAATTTTAATTATTTTTCTTTTCCATCAGTCACTAGTTCTGCCCTTTGATCCTTGTTTTGTTTTTCACCTTAGCAAAACCCTTCACTTTCAAACCAGGAAATGTGACTGTTACAAATACATCCTGGTGGAGAAAAGCAGGAAGAAAATTTTTAGAATTTTTACTTTTTTGACCATCTGAATTATAGTGTCGCAGCACTATTTTGAAACTTGCTGAGTAGAATATTTTGCTAAAAGCAAATATTTAACTTGTGGACCAGAATCTGTTACTTTATTATCGTAACCTGATGGATGGATCAACATGTTTTTAATGTGGGCAGTAAAGAGAAGAAGGAAAGAAATACTTTTAACTTTTTGAAATCCACATTCATTCAGAATGGGAAGCAACTACTTCACTCACTGTATTGGAAATGATGCTAGATTAGCAAGATAAAAATACGGTAAAGTTAATAGTGGTTGCACACTAGATCTATGTTTTTAATTGCTTTTGCAAGACTCCCAGTTAAAAAGCAGCACAAATTATTCTAGTGACTGCATTTCTGGAAGATGGAGAGAGAAAAAAGCTTGAAGCAAAAATTAAGAAGGGCATGGTGGTTACTTCCATTTGCTGCCCTTTCAACCACACAATTAGCTGAAACCTAAGATGCATATTTAATAGAATTGAGAGCACAGAAAGGAAAATATAATTATTGGTATGAAATAACAGCTAGCACAGGCATATGTATTTCAGAAAACTGCTGTTTAGTATGTAGTGTTGCAAGGATTATTTCATTATTTTTCCTGCATAACTGTTAACATTTCATATAAATTTCTGTGATCATTTTGTAAAGTTAAATGAATGCAATTGATCTGACATTACAGATGGAAAAAATTACAGTGTATGCACTTCATATTAGAATACTGAGAGTGCCATTTTTGACACTAAGTTGAATGAGGATTTTTAAATAGATATGTGTATATATATAAATGTATAATAAATATAGACAAATATATAAATATATATGGAAATATTGTGCACCACTAACAGGCACTGCACAGGGAATGGACAAGAAGCATGCTAGCTCACTTGTTGGAAGAACATTCAGTCCTTCGTTCTTAATTATGTTGTAGGATTGTGGTAGGAAAATTCAGCAAGGCTAATTGATGCTAATTTTAAAATTGACTGTAGAGTAAGCAAAGCCCTAATTCTCACTTTGCTTGAATTGCCTTTAGACTGAGTACCCCATGTCCATGAGTTTCTCAATGAGATCTGTGCTGTGGAAAAGTACATAGACTCTTTCAGTGCTCAATTTCAGCATTTAAGTACTTTTGATATCCTTGGGGAATGTATTTTACTTCTTTTTAAGGGAGAAATAATTATAGTAATGTCAGATGTTGTTATTACTTCATTATTGTTTAATCAGAAACCTAAGTGCTGTGTGAAACACAACTGGTGCCTTTTATTTTTTTATCTATTGCATGGGAGTGGGACTATTTGCAATCTTTGTACTAGGGTACATTCATATTTTACATTGACAGATCAGAAGACAAAATTGTGGCTGATTTCAGAGGAAAGGCAGCATGTGAAATGTGTGTTTCCTCAGATTTCTTGAGTGTTACGGTAATTGCCATTAATGGGGCCGTATTTTCAAATGACTCTTTGTTCTGTTTCTAAAATAGAAATATGGTCTGTCACTCAGTGAAATTCTTCAAAGAACAGGTATAGTGGCATGCTGTCATCAAGGCTAGGAATGTAAGAAGTGGGAAAACTGTCTAGTGCAAGTTTGTTTACAGTTATTGCTGAAGAGTAATTAGGTACTTTTTGACTCATGTCATTTGTCTTATAAGGTAAACTGTACATTGGAAACAATCTAGCCACTTACAAACTTTCCCAGATACATAACTTCATAAAGTATAGCACTTCATCAAAGCAGATCCATTAAGCCTCTGACTGGTACTCTTCTTTTGGCTTTGATTGCAGCACCACACAGAAGCACCTAGCCCATCATTGCTTCCCCCATCATCTTTACCGTTAGATGTATTAAACAATGCCGTTGCTGGATTTAGTACAGTGGAAGAGCTTATCCGGTACCTTGAACCAGATCGTTGGCAACTGGATTTGGAAGATTTGTACAGGCCAACGTGGCAACTTCTCGGAAAGGCATATATTCATGGGAGGAAATCAAGAGGTAAATTACTCTTCTTTCTGGCCTTGCAGCTTTCTCCGGGTATGTTTTCTTAAGAAACAAATTAAAACGTTAACAAATTAACAGTAAATAAGAGCATCGTATTTTGGTTCCAAACTTTGTATTTTGGTTCCATAAGAGGAATATGTTGGAAATACAGCAGAGATCATTGTTATTAGCTGTTCTCACTGTTACATTATCTGAAAAAGGACAATAACTAAACTCAGAATGTAAAGGAATTTAGCAGGATAAAGTAACAAAGGGATTAAAAAAAAAAAAAAATAGAAGCAGGCAGGGTAGTCTTCTGCAGGGAACCTGAGAGATCTTTTCTGCAAAATAGGAGGGCATCTTGGCTGGGTGACAATATCTAACTTTGTGAGTTTCTTTTTTTTTTTGTGGAGGGGAAAAACTTAATTTTGTGTTTGAGGTAGGGAATTTCTTACACTTCCTGTATCATTGAGTACTGGTTTATTTACTTACACCATATGAATTGAGAGCAATTATCTTTCTCTTCTGTGATACCTTATGAAATCCCTGTGTCCATGTCCAGTTTGATCGTGCATTATCAATTTAATCAGATGTAAAGTAGGTTATGTATTTTGAGACTTGTGGAGCTGTTTTTTGTTCAGCAAGACATTTTCTTCCATCTGTATTTGACACTCATGAATTTTCTATGCCATATCATCCAGATGTTGCCCAGTGCTTCATGTTTATGGATACCATGTGGATGGATAGCATGCAGGCAACACCTCCTTCCTTGCACACCATTCAGCATGAAAATGAAAACATATGAGCATAAATTAATAGACTCCTGTATTGACAAATGCAAGCTAGGTTATCATCTGATCTGCAAGAAAAAGGGAGGAAGTAAACCCTTCCATAACTGAAATGTAAGTTTTTGACAGCTAATTCTTGGATGTGAGAGTAAAAATCAGCCCTTCTACCTTACCTGTTGCTACAGCGATATGCACAGCAACTGAATCAAGAGCCAAAGAGGAGGAAATCTATTTAAAAGCTTTCAGCAATGGACTGTGCCTTTCAGATAGTCATTTAACACGTTCCTACTTAAAGGGATTCAGTATTTGCCAAATGTATGCCATAAGCATACAGTAAGTGGGAGAAAAACAAAATATAATTTCTGAAACCTTGCATAAACTAAAATGCAGGTGTTGGATAACATCTATATAGACAAAAGCAACTCCCTGCAAGACATATCTTAGAAAGAAACTATATCAGAGTAAATCTTTTAAAGACTCCTAATTAGATGCTGAAATAGATTTTTCCACTGAATAAACATATCATGGCATTGCCACATTTATCGTTAAGAGACCACCCTCAGACTACATTACTGAGTGTGTAATGTAATTGCCTGAGGTGGAAAATATGTCCAGTTGAGATGACATAGTATGAACTGTTAGGTCTGCTCAGAGAGAGCAAACCTTCAAACATCTTTTTGTTCTTTTCTTCTTCTTTAGTACATGTTACTCCTTCCAGTAGCATGTTTGCTGTATTTTAGAAATTTTTAAGAAAGTCTGGGAGAAGTGCATGCCCTAAAATTTTTGGGTTTTATCAAAGTCTTTGATTCTGTAATCAGATCAGTTTTATTATTGCAGTATTTAGTAAAACCTAAATTACTGTCCTGCTTTCATAGACAAACATCAGTTTATGTCTAGATTAAATGAAAATGTAATTAATAGCATATGTTACTTTATGTATTTTCCTCTACTCCTACTTAATTCATGTGAAAAAGACTGTATTTAGACAGCCTGAATTCCACAGATCTTCTGTATCTGATGTTTTCTCTGGATAAAATGCTTCCAAAAACTTTTAGCCAGGAAAGAAGAAACACTAAGTTCAAAGGCTTTGATGTCTAAGTATAGTTCTAAATTCTTTAGAATATTAAGCATACTTAAAAATAAAATACATTTTGCTGTGAAAAAAAAATCATCCCATCACTTCCCACAGAAATCTATGCATAATCATTACAACATATTTTGAAGTCTGCTTAAGAAGGAGTCACAATACAGCCATAGTCCTTATTAGATGCTTTTCTTGTATAGCTGTCTGTCTTTTTCACTCCTTTGGGTCTTTTCCCTGACCTGTTGTAGGAGCCAGTGAGAAACTTACACTCCCAGGAACATCTCCAAGGTGCTTAGGAATGAAAATCAACCTGCTGCTATCTGTGCCCACACGCAAGTGCCCCAACCAGTATTTGTTTTGTTGAATTTGGGAGCAGCATCCAGCTGGAAAAATGTTTTGGGAGAGCTCCCCATGGTACTCTACAGTGGTCCCAGAGGGTGCAAGGCCATTGCATCGCCAATTGCAGAACACAGTTACTTTCAGACTGGTGTGAAAATGGATTACTTCAGCTGTACATGCCAGTGAAAGCTCACTTTTGAAATACACTTTACTGTAGTCCTACCTGCATCTACATTTTTTTTCTCCCATTTTTCCCTTCTCCTCTTATTTTAGTGTTTCCCATTCATGTGCTACTGCAGAGCCTCTCATTCTTCCCAAGCTAGTGCTAGACAAAAATAACTTTGACTGTTGTGTCAAACATGATACATGAGTGGAAGCCAAGTTGAAGGAGTGTTTAAATGTTCACATTATAACAGGTACTGTAACTCAGTGCACTTGGGAAATCCACATAACCTTTTATTGTGGTTAAGTAAACACTTTTAAGGGAATATATACATTCTCTCATCTAGCTTTGTGCCCGCAGTGTGTTAAAATAAATTTTGGACAGACAGATACTCTTTGAAAAAATAACAGCTTCATTCACACACTTCAAAGAAGTGATTATATAAGCACTAGATAAATTTGCCACAGACCTTTTAATGAAACTGAATTACACAAGGTAGGGCGAGGGTTCACTGTGAGGTAGAACAGCAATATACCTTAGTGCATTGTAAAACATGGAAACCAAACATGACATTTTTCATCTCTCCTGAAGCCTGTTATAACAGCAAGGCACACTAAAAGACACTTACAAAGAGCTGATTGTGTGTTCTTCCACAGAACCTTTTCAGAAATTAAAAAAAAAAACTTTTTAAAATTTAAAATCAGGCTTTCAGGGTTCAATTTTGAGACAAATTGTGTAATGCAGTCGCTGGTCATTTTAGTGTATTGCTCTTTATGTTATACATACAACTAGTAAAACTATACATTTCCCTAGTACGACTAGGGAAATGGATGCATTACTCCACTGCTTACATTCCTCCACTGCTGCCAGTAGGCAGGAGGTAATGGAGAAGCACACAACCACACAGGCATATGTCTGCCACTGGTTGTTGGGCTTACTGGAAGAGGCATCAGCTCCCAGCTTCTGTTTTCAATTTCTCTTGGTGAAGAGCTGAGCAGCAATCGTGTTAGGACACATAGGCTTAGCTTCTTGAAATTCACTGTACCAAGCATGTCAGTCTCTCTAAAAATCTACCAGATTAGCAAAACTAGCATTTTCTTATTATGCATTAGGCATTTTATCTTAATTTAGACAGTTCACTTACTATATGTTTAAAGACATAACAGGAGAAAGTACTCCTCCATTCCTATCCAGAGTCCATGATTAATGGAAGTAGACATGTCCACTCTCTAAATGACTCAGCCTGCAGCTATTAGTTGATCAGAAGAGCTTAAATAATTTCTAATTTTCAGAGAGAATCTCTCCCCCGGAAGTTTTGTCTCTCTTTTCCTCCGCTCCCTTCTGAGCTTTCTCCAAGGAATGCTCTTGCAGTGTGGGAGGCAGGCTGGCATCCTATCAGTAACTTTATTGGAGTTATTACAGGCTCCTTGCTCTTAAAAATGCGATTGTTTATTTAGGAGCCTATGTTAACCTGATAGTGATGGAATGAAGTGCCCCAGCTTGGCATTCACTGTAAGTGCAAGCAGAGAAAAGGCTTCAGTGTGTTTAACTGACCTTTCACAACAATAAACCCTTACTTATGGATACCTGTATATGGATATGGTCTGCAAAAGAAATCTTTGAAGAAATCTGGAATGAAACTGCTACCCAAAGATCTGCTCCTGGGACAATACTACTAAGCATCTCTACTAGAGAAATACAGCTTCTAAATTCTCTTTTTTTCTTACATGTTTTACTAGAATTGAAAGGTATTATCCTGCCTTGGTAGGGTGAAGTTCTCCTTCGTGATCTCTAGAGGCTCTTCACACAGTAGAAGGAAAAAGCATTTCTCTAGAGGGTGATTCAAATCAGGAAAATATTTTAGTTTTATTTTATATCTTTTTATTTACAAACTGCTAGCAGTAATGGTAAAGTGTTTGTCAAGTAATATCAATGCACTTGAGTATTTTTTCCCCTAGTTTCTTCTCGGCTTAGCTCAAACCCAGTTGTTTTTAAGGGCTTTGCTCTGTTCAAAACCTCTATTTCAGTTATCCCAGTAGCCATATTATCATCGGGTTTTCTTTTTCTTTTCTTAATTTTTTTTTTTTTTACCAGATAAAGTACCCCTGTGAATTAGACATGACTTCTGTTACTTATTGGTCATAGGTTTGGAGAGGACAAATGATCCCAGATTGTGATCCCAGATTGTGGTGATTCTGGTCTAGCTTTTCTGAAATACATTGCTTTTCACCAAAAAAAAAGGGCTAAAAAGTATTAATTTTTTTCACAAGTCCAGTGTTTTTCAGTCTGAACTGAAGACCTGTTCTTTCTCAGCTATGCAGCTAAGGTGAACCTAAAGGAGCCTGGCCTGTTTCAGATCTTTTCATGAGCTTGGTGTTCAACCAGTGCATAGTGAAACTTTGGTGTGATACAGTGGAACCAGTTTATAGGGAAACAGGTGCCAAATATTAATATCTTTAACTTGCACTTCAAGTTAGGTGCTTACAAGGAGAAGCTGTTATTTTATTTAAAGCACATTAAGTGAAAATAAATCTTACAGAAGCAACAGAAATATGTATCTATGCTGCTGTGAAGGAAGAGGGGAAAATTGAACCTGCTAATAGTTATACAGATACACATACTTGTACATTACTCACTGATTATGACTTCTTGAAGTCAGTGGAAGCATGTTCCTCCTAGATATGAATTGTTTCATTCTTTCTTATGCTTACATCATCCTTGCAGAGAAGCAGTAATTGAAATTTCAGCAGGGAAGAAGTTTGAATGCTTTATGAAAATGAATTTAAAATGTGTTTGGAGGATTTCAGGATTCTTAATTGCTATTTGTGTTTCTCCAATCCAAAATTAATATAGAATAGCAACACGAGAGCTCAGCATATGAACATGAACAAAGGGAATTCCATTATGGTTGATTTGATAAAACACACATTGGAACATAGTAGCCAAAGCTTCTTTTGTTTCATTTGAACCAACTCTACCAGACTTATAAAATAATTGGTGAATATTCCTATGCGACAATAGTTCCATTTAGGTTACATGGTATTCCTGTAACTGCAGTATTAGACATGTGTACTGAACCTGTACCACCTGCACAAAAATGAACTTTCCTCAAGTGTTCTGCATTGCTGAAGTTGGTTTGCCACCCGTGAAGTTTGGTTATGAGTCTGAAAAGCACCAGTTTGTTTGTCTTTTTTGCAGTGGTTGATCTCAACCTCCTAAAGGAGGAGGTGCGGCTGTATAGTTGTACTCCTCGTAACTTCTCAGTGTCACTGAGGGAGGAGCTGAAGCGAACAGACACCATCTTCTGGCCATTGTGTCTTCTGGTTAAACGTTGTGGTGGAAACTGTGCCTGTTGTCATCAGAGTTGCAATGAATGCCAGTGCGTACCAACAAAAGTCACCAAAAAGTACCATGAGGTGAGCGCTTTTTTTACATTTGCATGTTTGGAAATAACTGAAAGCCAATGAAGGAGTTTATTTTTACTATAGGAATGCACCACTATATTTTCAAATTTTATATATTGCGCTTATAGTAAATTCTTTTTATTTACCATTTTTATGAAGTGTTACATAAAAAAAAAGGCAATATCTCCCTTGTTAAAATACTTTCTGTGGAACTATTAAGTCATTCCTGAGCTATTTGTTTACTGGTCCACCACAGCCACACCTCCTTGTTCAGCTCTCTCTAGTGGTAGATGTGAACTTTATGAAGGAACAGACACCTGTCCATTTCCATTATAAATCTATAACTAAAAGCATTTATTGTAGAATTATCTATTAATTCCATTTGGTTAAGTATGCTATTAGTACTTAAATAAATAGAAATATGAAACTGCAAGACTCTTCTTTGATAAAAGCAAGTATCTGCTCAACGTGTTTTAATTGGTTTTGTAAAGGCTTGAGGTAGAAGCAAAAATAATACTTGGTGGGTGGAATAAATTAATAAAATTCAGCTGAATAAAGCCTATTTCTTTTAATGTGCTTTCTGTCACCTAGTGTGTTTCCAGTGCTATCTAGCTCCTAGACAAGGTGTATGATGAAGCATTTGCTGTTTTCTTGATGTTTGGGTTCTTCTCCTTCAGGTTCTTCAGCTGAAGCCAAGGATTGGTGTTCGAGGATTGCATAAATCGTTGACAGATGTACCCTTGGAACACCATGAGGAGTGTGACTGTGTGTGCAAAGGGAATACTGAAGGATAAACATGATTCAATTGTGCTGTTTTCTTTCAAAGCACATTCAATCAGTGGCTGATTCTGTTATGGGGCTTGTGCATTATCTCCTTCTGTAATCTCAGTTGTTTGCTTCGGGGATCTTCCATCTTCAAGATTTACAGTGAGCTCTAAAAAGAGGAGAAGCCAAACTGGGATTATATGTTGTGTGACAGCTCTGTTTGGAGGCCCACTAAAAGGATGGGAGAAAGGCATCAATGAGGGATTTAAAATAAATGTATTGTTTTTGTTTCCCCACAATTTTCTTAACAACACATGGATTTAAATTTAGGAGTAAAAACAAAGTTAGAAGGCTCACATCATGGAGACTTGATCCTGCTGGCGGTCTCATTTCTACAGCTTCAGTGCATCTGGCCTCTGTTTCAAAACACCCAAAATCTCTTTTTGTGTTCAACTACTCCTATGTACTCTAAATCAAAGCATTCTCTGTTGTATAAACTTGGGTTAAAACAGACTGCCTTGTTCTGAATTAAACATAATTTGCCTAATGCTGGTAGGAAGGACTGGATTTTTCCATAAGCTCTAGTAAAGCTCCTGCCTTTTAGAAAGAAGACTGGACAATAACATGAGCTAAGGAAGCAAACCTTGAAAAGAACAGCGCCTTTATTCTTACTACTATGGCTGATGAGTTTTTGTTTGTTTGTTACTTTTTATCGTGTACATTTTTATACTCTCCTTTTGACAACATAACTATTTGCTTTTTCTAAACTTGTTAAATATATCTATTTTTACCAAAGGTATTTAATATTCTTTTTTTTTTATTACAACCTAGATCAACTATTTTTTAGTTTTGTGAGACTTTAAAGCCAGATTTGTACAGTTGGAGGAACAGAGATGTGGTAACAATGGGAAAAGGAGCATGATCTCTTTGCAGTTGGTCACTACACAGTGAAAAAACACCAGTTTTTACCTGGATGTACAGGAATAATGCAGGGAGACATGTGGATGAAGCTCTAAGCTTGCTAGCTGCATGACACTGAAAATATGAGAGACAGATGTTACTATAAGCAGTTTCAGAAGCTGACTTTGAAAATTCCCTCTCTCAGTACTGGTCTTTGTTCAGGTAGAAAAGAAATGAGCATAGATAGATGCATTCTGGCTTGTTTAACTTCTTTTAATTTCTTGAAAGTAGAACGATCTACAACATAAGAAGCCCAGTGGCTTGCAGTCTTCATGATGCACCATGGTCATGGGAAGGCAGCCTAGTTAAAGTGTATGGTTTTCCACTGACAGTTATAACTGTTTAAGTACTGTTCACTCACAGGATCATAACACTCTTCAGAACAGTTTGATGAAATATGGTTTTTCTGTACATTATATTCCTTAACCAATACCCTTATTCTGCCCTATGCAAATTGAAAAGGAAACAGTAAAGTATTTTGCTTGTAAAATGCTTTAACATTATGCCTAGTTTATTTTTTTGACTATTGGATTTGCAGATTGTAATGAATCACCAAATAAAGTAATAATGCTAATTTTGGGAGAATAGGTGTTTCTGTGTGGTTGCATATTTGTATCTGTTCAATATACAGTAACGGGAAAAGTTAAAGAAGGTGATTTTCTATTTACCATTTTAAAAATCAGTTATGAAAAGAAGTCTTGTGTTACCAAGGCTTCCACTTTATTAAATCTGCTTTACTGTAAATGCACATGAAGAAAAAGAGGAAGGAATGTGATGCTATTTGCATAAACATTAAAAATGTTCAAAATTGTGTCGATGTGAAGCCATCAAAGTGAAATAATATCTGTTATTGTTTCCATCTTGAAAATGAGTTCTAATGAAAATGTGAAGGTTTTTGCAAGTTGGTGTGAATTTCTGATATCAGTTCTGGAAAATTCTCAGGTGGCTTCTGATTCTGTCATAGATGGTCTGGTTTGCCCACCCTCAACCTCCTGCTGATTAAGAAAAATACTTGGTGTAAATGTAGCATAAAATAATCAAGTCCGAATATTAGCCCCGTATCAGAATGCAGAATTACGGATGCATGAGAAACATGGTTTACCTGAATTTTGAGTCTTTGACCAGAATAAAGAGTGCTTTGCAGAGATGTTGGGGATTTTGTTCCAATTAATATTGTCCTTTTTTTTTGTAATTTAAAGAGCTTTTGAAAAGCAAGTTGAGATAAAATCAGAAATCATAGCTTCTGGCACCCTAAGTCAGAAGAAGAATTGAAAACTCTGATTCCATTACAGAATTTTTTTGCCATAGAAAATACAGAAGGTATCATCATCTCTGTAGACTTGGTAGTGGAAGAAGGCACAACATGCACTTTAGGGTGGGTATTTAAGGGTATGGGAGGTAATGTTTTCCAAATGTCACAAGTATTTCTTCTATTGCCCCTCTGGCTTTAGCTCCTTTCCTTCCTTTACAATTTCTTGTACCAGTTTCCTTCCCAATTGCTTGCTGTAGACCTGCATCTGAGCTCTGTATCCCTTTGCTCTTTACATCCCTGTGCTTCTCAGTGCTGTGTATCTCATCCAAAATCACCATCCCTGCTGTTTGCCATCTTCTTGCCAAGCGTCATAAAGCCCATCCCCTCCTCCATGGCTCCGTGCTGAAGCTGCCACTGCCCAGACTTTGTTTTTTCCTCAGATATTCCGGGCATTCAGCACTCCACCTCTTCAGTAGCTTAAAGAGTATGGACAGGCTCAGTTGTTCTAAAGGATGGGATTTGGAAAAGATGCCAGCCAAGCAAGGCAATGAAGGGTTCTCCTGCTCTGTGCTGCAGGGTAGAGCAGCTGCCCCTGGTAGTGGTAACCTCTGCTGGTGCTCTGGTGGGGTGCACCCATACGGTGTCCCACCGAGCTGCGGTAGGCTTGGTCTAGAGATCCTACCGTGTTTTCTGTGGTCTTGGCATCCAGAAGAGTCTTTAAATGTTTTGAAGGTGCCTCCTGACAGTGCAGGGGAGCTACTGTCAGTACAATAAATCTCATTGGTGACCTCCCCTTGGGTGGGAAAGGGTGAGGTGATGTGAGGTAAAATATGCTAGAGGAGGCCATGAAGGGTGAGAGGATGAGGGAGGGCTGGGCCAGGCTGGGCCCCCGAGGCAGATACAGCAGAAAAGGGCAAGACAGAAACAGTGCTAATGACCTAATTACCATGGTCTCCTAATTTGCTGCCAGCTGCCCCATGGTGCGATGACATCTTACTCTCCCAGAGGTTTTGTCAGCCCCAGGTACAAGGCTGTCTGCAGCAGGGAGTGCAGGGGTGGTGCCAGCCCACAGAAGGGAGGGAACAGGGAGATGCACGGCTCTGGGTTTAGTTGGGGTGCCTTGAACATTGCCAGTCTTTGGTCTTAAACTTTAAAAAATATACTTCAGAATTGCATGTAGTAAGTGTAGTGATTACAGTAGGTACAGTTTAGCATAAAGGGATTATTTCCCACTGTGCTTAAGACAAACAATTGCCTAACACCACCTCTCCTAATTTGCTTAAAAATCCCCCATTGAGAGGTTTTAATTTCTCCCTCAGAAGATTTCCTTACTGAAAGATGGTTGTTTTTTTTCAGTCAGGTGTTCCTGAGAGGTGTTAACTTCCTGTGGCCCTAAGGTGAGCCAAGGCTTGTTATATACCTATGGTTACACACAGCAGCACCCAGGAAACACTCCTCTGAGGGTTTTGTTTCATTACTTCTGTTGTTTCTAAGCAAATCGTGTGGTAAAACTAGGAGAAGATACTAATCATGAATTACTAACAAGCAAATGTTGCATTCACAGTTACAGGTCATCGCAGCTAAATGCCAAGGATGGTGTGTGCATGGAAAAGAGATTATCAAAACTGGGTAGAAAGCCTGTGATTTTCAGTGTGGAACAGAAATTGCAAGTTTTGATCTTACATCTTTGTGGGGATTTTTTTAAATTGTTGCTGCCTATTTCAAGACCTGAGCTGCTGGACTGCATTAATGTAAGCATCAGTGTCTGGGAACAAAGCGGGAAATTACTCTTTCCAATGGGCCTAAGCAATGGAAACAGCTGAGTGGAATAAAGTAGCTCCTGTAAACAGACAAATCCCAAGTTGTCTAGGCTGCTTTTTGTAGGTCTTGTTGTATTCCAAAGAAATGGCTTACAGCTAAAAGTGATTATTCCCCCTAGAGGAATAGGTGGGGAGCTGCCAACTGATGGTGAGCCTTGTTTTTATGGATTCTGTAGATGTTCGCATTCCTGGAACCCTCCTGTCAGCTGTGGCCAGCATGGGAGTGCTGTGGAGCAACACCAAAACTTTAGTCACCAAGGGCGTTAACTGCAGATCCGTTGGCTTTTAAACTCTTAAGTTTCCTTGTTCTTTGTCTGCCTGGTTGCACAGGCTCACTGCTCCCTTTCAGCAGAAGGGAGAAGGAAAAATTATGGATGTTACAACAGAGTGTGCAGAGGGGAAAGACAGACAGAAGCACAAAGCTAGCTTATTTAGTAGCTACTACATCAGCTGCTGTAAGCTGTTACCCAGTTTCCTTTCTAATGGAGGATTATGTTGAAAGTCTTTTAAATTTGCAATTCAGATACCAGCTGCTTAAATAGTCTCATTTTGATTGCACCAAACTCTGGAAATAAAAATTGGAAACATTACTTTCTGTTTGACTTCTGAAGATACAGTAGTAGTGCTACTGTTTAAACGCTCTCATAAAACCTCATGGAGAGATGCTGAAAGAGTCATGATTGCAAGATTCTCATTCAAACCAAGCTCTGATGATAAGAAGACAGCCTTACTTTTCTGATGCTATTTGTGATATGATGCTTAAATTAGTTTGAGTAAACTTGTGCTTCATATAATTTTTTGTATGGGATGCTTTATCAAACAACTTGCCTTTCAAAGTCTTTGAAACCCTGGGACAGTGGTTTTGTTTGTTTGTCTGCCAAAATCGCAGAGTAAAAATATGGCTACTTTTTTCAGCATAAATTGGACAGAGCTTCTCAGAGAAGACAGTTTGCCAGTTGCCTCACTGGAACTCTCCTGAATTGTAGAAAGAAAAGTAAGTTTACAGCTCAGTCATGGGAGAAAAATGACAGCTTTTTGAATATGTGATTCAGAGCACGTAAGCTCTGAATGCCTGCTCTGAATCATGCTCTGTGTCAGTCTTCACAACACTCATCTGTCTTCATCAAGTATAGAGTCAAAGTCTGGCCCTCCCAGTTGAGGCAGCTCTGAGGTTAATCAATGTGAATACCCCGTTTACAGGCTTGTTTTCTGAACAAAACACTTCTTTCTCAAAGAAGAGTCTTAAGAAGCTGTATGGCCTGGATTGTCTTTTGATATAGCCAATTTGGCAAGTGCTTTTTTTGCCTAGTAAAGACTCAAGTTCTAGTTCAACTCAAGCCTATGCTGCCTTTCTCGGATTCTGCAGTGCTATAGACAGTTCCAAGCCAGCTTGCTTCTGGTGTCTCTCCTGTTCAGAATGAGTGACAAATCATATCTCTCTTAGTAAACTAGCTTTTCTTTCACTCTGCAGAATCCTGATAAAGTTAAGAAGGTTAGCAAGAAAACTTGTTTAACTGTCTCACTTTGTCCTGTTTCAGTCATATCTGTGGCATGTGCCTTGGGATCTGCTACGTGAAACTCATTGAAGAGAGAGCGCCAGTGAAGGCCATGATGTTTTTATGGTTCCCAAAGAATAGCATCATACAGTGATCAGTTCAATTATCCACCTTTTGAATCAAAGGATGGTAAAATTAACTGCACCAGTTTGTTTAAAAGGCTTAATTTAGAGACTGACAAGAAGAAAATAACATTTAAGCCTTGATATCACTCTTTTTAGGGTTCCATGCAATTTCAGAAGAGGAGCTGCTTTTCACCCTCGCTAATTGCTTTTTATTTCTTTGTCACAGATTGAGTGATTTCCCCAAGAGCAGTAAAATAAACACATCACTCTAATGCCTCAAATAAAAGAGACAAAATTATGTCCTAAACCGCAATCGAAATCTGTGGCTGTGAGGAATTCCTTTCAGTCACCTTGGCAATTTTACGTTTCCAGTAGTTTAGCAGCGTGGCACATGAACAGCAAAGTAATATAACTCTTTTTCTATGTGTGAAAATAAGGATTATTCCATGCATTTTGTGAAACTAAGCTAAACAGCTACGTTAGAAAAGCTGATGAAACATGGGCTGGATGAGCCGACAGTGAGGTGGATTGAAAAGTGGGTGAAGGGTCAGGCCCAGAGGGTGGTGATCAGTGGAACATGTTCTAGTTGGAGACCAGCAATTAGCAGTGTGCCGCTGGGGTCAGTAGTAGGTCCAGTCCTGTTCAACATCGTCATTAATAATCTGGTTGCTGGGGTGGAGTGAGTGCACCCTCAGCAAGTTTGCTGATGACGCAGAACTTGCAGGAGTGGCTGATACAACGGAAGGTTGCATTGCCATCCAGAGGGGTCTTTACAGGCTGGAGAAACGGGCTGACAGGTAGCTCATGAAGTTCCACAAGGTGAAGTGCAAATTCCTGCATCTGGGAATGAACAGTCCCAGGCACCAGTATGTGCTGGGGCCACCCAGCTGGAAAGCAGCTCTGAAGAAAAGGACCTGGGGGTCCTGGTGGGGACACCAAGATGAGCATAAGCCAACAATGTGTACCTGTGGTAAAGAAGGCTAAGGGTGTCCTGGCCTGCACTAGAAGGTCTGTTGCCAGCAGGTCAAGGGAGGTGAGCCTTTACTCAGCATTGGTGAAGCCATGCCTAGAGTACTGTATCCAGTTCTGGGCTACTCAGTGCAGTAAGACATGGACATACTGGAGAGAGTGCAGCAAAAGTCCGCTAAGTTGATTAAGGGACTGGAGAATCTCTTGTATGAGAAAAGGCTGACAGAGCTGGGACTGTTCGGCCTGAGAAGGCTCAGGGAGGATCTCTTCAGTGTTTATAAACACCTGAAGGGAAAGTACAAAGAGGATGGAGCCAGGCTCCTTCCAGTGCTTATCAGTGACAGGACCAGAGGCAATGGGGACAAACTGAAAAGCTGGAGGTTCCCACTGAACATTAGGAAACACTTTCTTAGTGCAAGGGTGACTGAGGACTGGCACAGGTTGTCCAGAGCAATTGTGCAGTCTTCATCCTTGTAGATATTCAAAACCTGTCTGGACATGGCCTGGAGCAACTGGCTGTAGGAGACCCAGCCTCAGCAGAGCAGTTGGACCAGATGACTTCCAGAGGTCCCTTCCAACCTCTGGATTAGAACACATACAATTTCCACCAACATTAAATTTACATCTTAATGCTGAGATACTCAAATCATCATAGAACTAAAAATTAATAAGCACAGAGTCAAGTATTTCCTTACACCATAAAGATATACCTAGGCATCAATTTTCCTCATAATGTTTATGATCTGATAGATTACAAGTTCTTTTGCTTAATTTTCTCCCAGAATAGGCTTCTAAGGGTTCATATCTGCTTTGTTAATCATTGCTTTCAAGTTAAAACTGAAGATAAGGATGTGAAATAATCATATGTTAAGTGATAGGAAAAGGCCTATATCTATGCCAATATCCTGTGTGAAATCACACCTTTATTTTTCAAGTAAGATCAAGTTTCTTGTATGTGATAGCCTTTGAACTCTTACCAAATATCTTACCTAATAGTCCTACTGCGTTTTAGTTCTGCTTTACACAGCTCATAAAAACATAGCCATTTTCCTCTCAAACTTGTTAATGGTACTTTGCCCTGATAAAAAGCACCTCATAAGTGCAAATAGTGATCAGGACTTGCTAGTAATTTAGGAAATTACATCAGATCAGAGTAGTTTTATGGCACGTTGTCCAGAGGCAGCAATACCAGGAATTGTGCCACACAGGTTGATGATAACCACCAGCTCACAGATACGCCAATACGTGAGTACTCACAGGAGGTAGGGTTGGGGACCAGTATCCCTGGCAGTCAACTGTGGAAAGGATCCACTGCTTCAAAAACTGATTTGTCCTTGTTATTCTATTTCAGAGAATATGTCAAGGCAAATAACACCATCCTAGTCTCTTCCTGGAAAAAAAAAAGAAGAGGAATGAAGAGCTAGTTAAGCTATCCCGATACTTAGAAATTCTTTTTGCCCCATGGGAATTTGAAACAACAAATAGAATATTTATTTAATCAGTGCTGCAGTTCCCCTAACCCATGCTCCAGGGTGGCATTTAAATCAGTAAGGGCAGCATTCTTTCCAGTGTGAAAGCAGCGAACAAGATCCTCTATATAAATAATTTACTCTATAAAGTACCTACATTAACACATCACCGCTACGCTAAACACACTCAATCATGTCAAACCACTTTTTGTGGTGGGGTAAAATTGTTGCCTTGAATATGGTAGCTTAGTTTTCAACTATTTTAAGCAGTCTTAATGGATTTTAGACTTTTGGCTGCCCTCATAGTCTCCTTGAAGGTCACTCTGAGTGATGGCTGCAGTGAAAAATTTCTCTGTGACCTGTGGGACAGTTTTAAGCAGTGAGGTCATGAAAACACTTATTTAAATGCAAGAGAAGAGGCCAGGCACAGGCTTATTTTTACGTTTCAGGAAAACAGCTACAGAAATCATTCCCAATTGGCAGAAAGGGGACTCCCATTCCTCAGCTAGGATTATTTTGTCTCTTAAAACTTAAATTTCCTCCTTCTCATAGGAAAAATGTAAGATTAAAATAAGGATCTTATAATCTAATATTTAGCTTTATTCACTTTCATATATTCTTTTTGTACACGTCCTTCCCCAATACAAGCATTAATCTAGACTGCCTGAGCCTATGCAATTTCTCCCTGCCTTCAAGCTGTATGAATGGGCCACAGAAAGTAGGAACACTCAGTCCTTTTGGATGTTTCAGATCAGCGTCAGTGAAGTTAAGCAGCAGAATTAGCAAGCAGAGAACAGCAGTTAGTCCAGGCAAATTAAAAAGCTCAGGATCTCTACAGATGAAAAATGAAAGAGCCAGAGGAACTTTTTTCATGGACATGAATCGAAGGTAAGCACCTGGCACCTCTTGGGAGGCAGTGAGCTGTAGGGTCTGACTTTATTACCACCTTTGAAAATCTTCCCTTTGAGCAACAGGAAAATGAGGGCAGGAACATATCTTTGGAAAGGGACCTGGGTGTGGAAAGACTGAAGAAACTAAGCACAAAGCTAAGGGTGGTGTTTATAAAGGAAGATAGCCATGTTTGGGAGCTAATGGTGTTCATTGTTTGAGGAGCTCTGAAGGGCTAGGGTGTGCCTCTCGATTGCAGGCAAATGAGTTGAGTTTTACCCTGCTCTGAGTCTGCCTGCCAGTGTAAGATGCTAAAAACAAGCGTGGCAGAGACCTGCCTGTTACTGGCTTGGCAGGAGTATGCCCTCAGGGACAAAGAGGATCCTGGCAGAGGCTATCCTGTAGTATGAGAGACCTCCTGTGCCTTCACACCTGCGTATCAAATGTACTGTCTTGTGTGATGGTTTTCTGGATGTGTTGTGAGGTGTGGCATCTCTCAGGCTGTAGAAGGAAACTCAGCTCCCACTATTCTCTCTGGTCGTCATTACTTTATCAAGTCATAAAAGAAGTAGAAGGTTTTGTCAGAACATTTTCTTGCCCTTTTCTTCTTTTCATTGTATGTTTTAGTGTCTTTGCCATTCTGCCATCAGCAAGAGTACATCACTGGTCTGAGCTGCAGTTACCAGTGGTATTCTATAGCTGTAATAGTGGCTCTGCGTCAGTGCTAGCTACAAGTGCATGCAGGGTCTGCTCTAACTCACTTGATGGATATTAATTTGTGTGTTGGTAATTTGCTCAGTTGCCAAGACCTGATTGTTTTCTCAGGCAGTGTAAAGAGAGTGCAGGAAGAAGAGAGGGCAATGCAGAGAGTGCCTGTCAACCACTGCCTGATGTTAGCAATTGCAAGCTTGGATATGGAAGGACTGAACTCCTAAAACAGTGAAATGAAAGGGGGTTTAGTAGGACTAAGCTGTGGTGTGCTTCTCCTGGGGATGAAATGTTCAGACACCTGTCAGGAAGTCAACTGCTTTTTTGGAGTTGAATGGCAAAGTTTGTAGCTCAGAGACATCAGTCAGTTTCGACTGTGGAGAAAGAGTTTGGAGGGGAAGGCTGCAGCCTGGAAGTGATACCCCATCCATGAAGCAGTGGAAGGTTACTTCCTTCTTAAAGAAATGTAGTAGTGGGAGTTACTGCCACTTGGATACTTGAAAATCTTAATTTTGTCAGGTTATGCAAGTTTCTGACTCTGAGATTTTATAGTGGGATTATAGGCAAGATTTATTGTTTGATTTTTGGTTGCTGCAACCTGACTTTTGACCAAGTAAATTAGCAAGTGAACTTTTCTGTACTTATAGCAATATTTTTTGGTCGATGGGTCTTAGCAAGGGTACTGTTAGAGGAGGAGTTAGAGTGAGTCTATTATGTCTGTAGGCATAAAGCTTTCACAGCTTCTGAGCAGAAACACTTTGTCCTGTGTGAGCAGATTTACTTTGGAGAGTGTAAGCTGTAATTCTTGGAGGCCTGGACAAAGCATTGTTTCTTTGGCTTGAAAAGCTGTATACTGTGTACCTGAACTGCAGCAACGAAAAAATGAACAGCTTGTGTAGCAGATTCAAGCTGACTATGGAATGTGCATTTTATAGATTAAAAGGAGACGTGTTGTTTTTAAAATCAGTGAACCGAATACTCTTGACTGTTCCCATTTTGTGTTGTGTTTTGCCTATTAATCTGCAGAGCATAGGGGGAAATGTTGCAAGGTAGAGCAGGGATTTGCAGTGGCTGGTTGCTGTTTTCTGAAAAGCCATTCAAGAGTGTAATGACAAGGGCTGGTTGCGGTTGCACATGGCTGAGGATGACTTCAAGAGACTGAGCATTTCCTTAAAACATATGATACACATTAAAACTTAGGATCAGGCCTGTGATATGCTTATTTGGCTTTAAGCAAGCAAAAAAAAAAAAAAAGTTTGAATATATCAGCTATTTCCTAATTCTTGCAGCTTTTCTTCTTCAGCTACAGTCTCTCATACTTAGTTCAGCAAATCCTAAACCTCGGCAGCCGGAGGTGCTGCAGTTGCCATTTATGTGACATAAGTACTATGAAACCCACATCTAGCAAGTGGAAAATTAGTTGTTAAAAAAAAAAAAATAGCTTGAGTACATCTCTTAGCAATCTTCTCCCACTGTGAGGATATCTTTACTTCGGAAGTTTAGTCTTCTCTTTGCTGTGTTAAGTTCCTTGGTTTTCCCTTAATGTATTGTGTTTGATTTAATTTTTACTGTGGGTGTCGTATTTTCAGTAATTGGAGGCATTAAATTTAATTTTCTACTGTTTTAAACTTCTTCATTTTATTGGAACTCCAGTAAAGTTGTTTACCAGAGGTACATTCTGTGAAATATATTTTCCTGAGCTTTCCATGGGTGAAATAAATGGCTTCATGTGGGAAGAACAGGAAAATAACATGATACATTCAACCTGGAAGAGGTCTTTAAAATTAATTTTTTGTTTATTGTGGAATATTCACCATTTTACCTAACGCTAGAAAACTTTTTTGACATATTCCTTTCCCTCTCCCCCCACTCCGCAGCACCCTCCCTTCCTCCCAGTCCGTTTGTCCTTTTAGGAGACACTAGAAGAGAATTTAAGACCATTTACAAGTATGTTAACTGTCAGTTTAGTTGTATCTGTTATATGAATATGGATTCATTCACCCAATAGCAAACACAAACAGATCCTCTTTACTGCTGGGGAAGCACACTGGGGAGCCACTGAGGGAAGGGCTGTGTGCTGTGCGTTGCTGCCTGACTCATGCACTTCTTCACCTCTGGTGCATGACACCACTGAAGCAAAGTGAAATTTTAGTGCTGTTGCCCTGTGCTTCTTCAGTCTGTAGCACAGATTCCAGACTGACTCCATTTTTAATGCTTTTGCTGTCCCTTTATACTGACATTTTTCCTAATGTGTGGATATTCAGATCATCTTATTTTCTTCTATTTTTAAGTGGATGGGGTCCCATCAAAATCTCTCAGCAACTCAGTTTTCCACATTGGTCTTCTATAGATACGTTTGTGCAGTGTTCAGAGCAGAGTGCACTGCTGAAGCTGGAATGCATGTAAATACCTAAATATACAGATTGCATACAGCAGATCACACTGTGTACATCTTGCTACACCTGCATAGCTCCTTAACAAATGTATGTCCACAAAAGATGGAAGACTACCAGTATGAGTATTTGTTACAAAGAGCTCACTTTAATGGTAACATTTTCTTACCAGCATGATTGTCATGGTTTAAACCCTAGCCAGACAGATTGTTCACTCACTCCCAGTGAGTGGTGCCAGGCTGAGAGCAATTGAGGACAGCCCCCCCACCCCCCCCACCCCTCCCAGGGCTCTCCCCTTCCCCACTCCCGGAGGAATGTGGAGGAGGATCGAAAGGGTGCAACTCCCACGGGTTGAGACAAGAACAGTCCAGCAACCAATGTACAACACAAATCACCACCGCTACTACCAATGACAACAATGATAAGAGAAAATAACAAGGGAAGAGAATACAATACCACCGGCCAAGAAATGAGTCCCACCCAGAAGCCCATGTCCTTCCGGGTAACTCCCAGCATGACGTGCTGTGGTATGGAATACCTCTTTGGCTAGCCTGGGTCAGGCATCCCGTCTCTGCTTCCTCATGGCTTCCCCTGCTCCCTGGCAGAGCATGAGCCTCACAAAGTCCTTGGTCAGGGTAAACATCACTTAACAATAACCGAAAACATCAGTATCACCAGCACTGTTCCCAGGCTGGAAGTCAAAACACAGCACTGCACCAGCTACCACGAAGGAGAAACATGACTGCTACTGCTGAACCCAGGACATTATCCACCCTTTATTCCATACCATTCACGTCATGCTCAGGTCCCACATTTTCAATACACCATCGCTCTCCCACATACATACATCCATATGCACACAGACCAAGAAAAAAAATCATTTTCTTGGTGCATGGACCAATCCCTATAATGCTGCCGAGTCCATTTGGTCCATGATGTCAGGTTCCATCACTTGTAACAATCTTTCAGGGCAGGAAAGGCTGTGTGCAGTATTGGATCATTGCCTGCTGATGCTGGTCATTCCCTTACTGCGGAACTCATCCAGTTCTATCAAAGTTCATTCTCTGTTGGGATGATGGTTGGAGGGAAGTCAGGGCCAGTCGCTGGTGACCTGGAGACATCTAGTTGATGGGCTATAAAAGTATTACACAGCAGGCAACAGCATACAATTGAGTTCACTGGCTGTTTTCCCCTAAAATCAAATCCCCCTGAGGTATACATCGGACTTCCCCATCTTCCCGCATTACCCACAAAGTATATCCAGGTCCCTGAGCAAAAGGAATCCCACGAGTGAGTTTGCCTTGACCTGAAGCAGGAATAACCCAGACTGTCTTCCCCAGCAAATTCTTCATATGCAGCATGGGAACTTTGTCCCCCTCTACAACATGTAAAAGTTCTGACTGGGCTGGGCCGGCCCTGTTGGCAGATCCTCTGGTGTTGGCCTTTGGTAAGTGTGTATCCCAGTGCTTGAAAGTTCCCCCACCCATTGCTCTCAGTGTAGTTTTTAACAGCCCATTGTACCGTTCAATTTTCCCAGAGGCTGGTGCATGGTAGGGGATGTGATATACCCACTCAATGCCATGCTCTTTGGCCCAAATATCGATAAGGTTATTCCAGAAATGAGTCCCATTGTCTGACTCAGTTCTCTCTTGGGTGCCGTCACCACATAATCTGTTTCTCAAGGCCCAGGATAGTGTTCCGGGCAGTGGCATGGGGCACAGCGTATGTTTCCAGCCACCCGGTGGTTGCTTCCACCATGGTAAGCACATGGCGCTTGCCTTGGCGGGTTGGTGGCAGTGTGATATAGTCAATCTGCCAGGCCTCCCCATATTTGTAATTCAGCCATTGTCCTCCATACCAAAGAGGCTTTAACCGCTTGGCTTGTTTAATTGCAGCACATGTTTCACACTCATGAATAACCTGGGCAATAGTGTCCATTGTTAAGTCCACCCCTCGATCACGGGCCCACCTGTATGTTGCATCTCTGCCCTGATGGCCTGAAGTGTCATGGGCCCACCGGGCCAAAAATAATTCACCTTTATGTTGCCAATCTAAGTCGATCTGAGCCACTTCAATCTTAGCTGCTTTATCCACTTGTTGGTTGTTCTGGTGTTCCTCAGTGGCCAGACTCTTGGGTACATGGGCGTCTACATGACGTACCTTCACCACCAGGTTCTGCACCCTGGCAGCAGTATCCACAGTGCAGCAGCCCAGATGGGTTTACCTCTGCGTTGCCAGTTGCTCTGCTTCCATTGCTTCAACCACCCCCACAGGGCATTTGCCACCATCCATGAGTCAGTATAGAGATAAAGTACTGGCCACTTTTCTCGTTCAGCAATGTCCAGGGCCAGCTGGATGGCTTTCACCTCGGCAAACTGACTCAATTCACCCTCTCCGTCAGCAGTTTCTGCAACTTGTTGTCCAGGACTCCATACAGCTGCCTTCCATCTCCGATGCTTTCCCACAATATGGCAAGAGCCATCAGTAAACAAGGCATACTGCTTTTCACTTTCTGACAGTTTATTATATGGTGGGGCCTCTTCAGCACGCACCGCCTCCTCCTCTGGTGACATTCCGAAATCTTTGCCCTCTGGCCAGTCCATGATGACTTCTAGAATGCCTGGACGACTGGGATTTCCTATTCGAGTTCGTTGTGTAATTAGTGCAGCCCATTTACTCCATGTAGCATCAGTTGCATGATGTGTAGAGGAGACCCTGCCTTTGAACATCCAGCCCAGCACGGGCAACCAGGGTGCCAGAAGGAGCTGTGCTTCAGTGCCAATCACTTCCGAAGCAGCTCGAACCCCTTCATAGGCTGCCAGTATCTCTTTCTCAGTTGGGGTATAGCTGGCCTCAGATCCTTTATATCCCCAACTCCAAAAGCCGAGGGGTCGACCTCGAGTCTCCCCTGGAGCTTTCTGCCAGAGGCTCCAGGTAGGACCATTCTCCCCAGCTGCAGTGTACAGCACATTTTTTACATCTGGCCCGGTCCGGACTGGTCCAAGGGCTACTGCATGAACTATCTCGCGTTTAATTTGCTCAAAGGCTTGTTGCTGCTCAGGGCCCCATTTAAAATCATTCTTCTTCCGGGTCACATGATAGAGAGGGCTTACAATCGAACTGTAATTTGGGATGTGCATTCTCCAGAACCCCACAGCACCCAAGAAAGCTTGCGTTTCTTTCTTATTAGTTGGTGGAGACATTGCTGTTATCTTGCTGATCACATCTGTGGGGATCTGTCTACGTCCATCTTGCCATTTTATTCCCAAAAATTGAATCTCCTGTGCAGGTCCCTTGACCTTACTCCGTTTTGTGGCAAAACTGGCTTTCAGCAGGATTTGGATTATTTTCCTCCCTTTCTCAAAGACTTCTTCTGCTGTATTGCCCCACACAATATGTCATCAATGTATTGCAGATGTTCTGGAGCTTGCCCCTGTTCCAGTGCAGTCTGGATCAGTCCATGGCAAATGGTAGGGCTGTGTTTCCACCCCTGGGGCAGTCGGTTCCAAGTGAACTGGACACCCCTCCAAGTAAAAGCAAACTGTGGCCTGCACTCTGCTGCCAAAGGAATTGAGAAAAATGCATTGGCAATATCAATCGTGGCATACCACTTGGCTGCCTTTGACTCTAGTTCATACTGAAGTTCTAGCACGTCCAGTACGGCAGCGCTCAATGGTGGTGTGACTTCATTCAGGCCACGATAGTCTACTGTTAGTCTCCATTATCCATTAGACTTTCGCACTGGCCATATGGGGCTATTAAAGGGTGAGCGGGTCCTGCTGATCACCCCCTGACTCTCCAGTCTACGGATCAGCTGATGGATGGGAATCAGGGAGTCTCGGTTGGTGCGATATTGCCGCCGGTGCACTGTTGTGGTCACTATTGGCACTTCTTGTTCTTCGACTTTCAGCAACCCCACAGCAGAGGGATCTTCTGAGAGACCAGGCAAGGTGGACAGCTGCTCAACTTCCTCAGTCTCCAAAGCAGCAATACCAAAAGCCCACCGGTACCCTTTTGGGTCTTTGAAGTACCCTCTCTTGAGGTAGTCTATGCCAAGGACGCATGGAGCCTCTGGATCAGTCACAATAGGGTGCTTTTGCCATTCCCTCCCAGTCAGGCTGATTTCAGCCTCCAGCACAGTCAACTCTTGGGATCCTCCTGCCACTCCAGAAATATAGATGGGTTCCACCCCTTGACAGCTTGATGTCATCAGGGTACACTGTGCACCGGTATCTACTAGAGCCTTATACTTCTGTGGGACTGATGTGCCAGGCCATCTGATCCACACAGTCCAGTAAATCCGATTGTCCCCTACCTTCACCTGGCTGAAGGCAGGGACCCTCTAATGGTCATCACAGCGTTGGACACTTAAATCATGGTAAAAGGGATTATTCTTTGTTATCACAGGAGCTGGAGTAAAATCAGCTCTTCCATTCCATCTGGGAAACTGCTCACCAGAGACTGAAGCTGTAGCTCTCATGGGATGATCAGTCTTGGCCCTTGCTCCCCTCTTCAGTTCACTCACCTGTTCCTCCAAAGCTGAAGTAGGTTTTCCATCCCACTTTGCCATGTCTTCTCCGTGATCCGGCAGGTAAAACCATAGGGTACCCCGCGGCGTGTACCTCCTGTATCTTCCCTCTCGAGCAATAGGACGCCTTTTGTTAATAGCTGAGACGTGTGTTGGTACACGTGAGGAGCTGGATAAATCAGATACATCGTCCCTCAATTGTTCGAGGTCCTGGGACAGTTTTTCCACAGGTGAGATGATGGAAGGGGTGAGATTGTCTTTGAACTCTTGGAGTTTATGAACCATTTCATCCACTGTTAGTGGTACTATGTCATTCCAGGTTACTGTTGCCAATGAATGGGCATATGATGACGGTGCATTCCGTGTAAGTTTTCGCCACATGGGTCGTGTACATTCAAGTTCATCTGGATCTATGGGTGTATCCCTGTTATTCGGCTTGATGTGATAGATCATCTCTATGATGGCTGATTCCCTCAGAGACTGGATGCCTTTGTCTATAGTAGTCCACTTGGCCAAACGACTCATAACATCATCCTTGTACGGAAACCTTTCTTTCACAGCTGCCAAGAGCCTCCTCCAAATACTGAGGGACTTTTTCTCTCTTGCAATTGCTTTGTTAATTCCCCCTTCTCTAGCAAGTGATCCCAGCTGCTTGGCTTCTGTACCTTCTAGTTCGTGACCATCGGCCCCACTGTCCCAGCATCGGAGTAACCAGGTGATGATGTGCTCCCCTGGTTGACGGGTAAAATCTTTTCGCATATTCCGTAGCTCGGTTGAGGTCCGAGGTCGAGAAGTTACCTCTTCTTCTTCTTCTTCGTCATGTGATGATGACTCCTGATCAGATTCTGGACCGGGTGGTGAATTCATTGTTTCTTCATCTTGCTTCACCCTTCTTGCCTCTTTTTTGCTTGTTCTCTTGCGTACAGGGGCAACCAATATTGGTACTAATTGGTCCTCTGGTTTGGCTGCAGTAATTATCACTGTGGTTTGAGTAGCGACTGTACTTGTTGCTGGGGGTGGTGTAGCTGCTGTGCTTGGAGCTGGGGTAACCGCACTGTCTGTTGCAGTTGAAGTTTGAGCAGCTGCTGTACTTGCCGCTGGGGTAGCTGTGCTGTTCATTGCAGCCAAAGTTTGAGTAGCGACTGTTGCTTTGCCCTCAGATCCGCCGACATTCTTTTCCTTTTGAAGGTGCTGGATAGTGTTGAACAAGGCCCTATAAGCATAGGCCAAGCCCCAGCACGTTGGCGTGATTTGTCCATCTCTGGTATGGCCAGAATGACCACACACCTCATTTAAGTGTTTTACTAATTCTTTTGGATTTTGCAGTTATTCAGTGGTGAAATTCCAAAGTACTGGCCTAGATACTTGCCCATACTATCCCACACACCCTGCCACTCATGACTGTCCAGCCTCAGGGAAAATCTCTCGGTCCTCCTACATCATCGTTTGGCCCCAGACAAGACCCAAACCTGACTCTGCTTAACTCTTGAAATCAGTCGTGGGCAAAACACACTCTGTATGCGTGCTAGCATGGTGATTCCCATCACGATCAGCAAACAAGTCTCAACAGCATTAAAAGGCCATTCAAAAACTTCAAAACTCTCAAATGTAAATGGTTTGAGGGGAGGACTGGGAGGGTAAAAGGATGTCTCCTTCACAGGTTGAGCACCTGAGAAAGAGAAAAAAAATGTGTAATTGCTAAGCACTTCTATTATATACCTCCCAAAGTATAATGGTGGTGACCACACTGGGAACATAAGCCAGATCAGTTTCATGATCAATGATTCTATTGTATTACAAGTCATTACCATAAAGTACAATGAGACAAGAACCTTAGCCCAAGCCCCACACTTGAAAAACACTAATACAGCAAATACCGGATGGACGTAAGATACGATATACTGAAACTGTGAGATCAAGAGGAACAACCTTGAGAGCCAATAAATCAGCATTGTGACGAGTGACTATTAATCCAGTCAGATCTGTCGTTATCTCAACCCCTCGTGCCCCACGTTGGGCGCCAAAAATAAACTGTCGTGGTTTAAACCCTAGCCAGACAGCTTGTTCACTCACTCCCAGTGAGTGGTGCCGGGCTGAGAGCAATCGAGGCCCCCCCCGGGGCTCTCCCCTTCCCTGCTCCCAGAGGAATGGGGAGGAGGATCGAAAGAGTGCAACTCCCACGGGCTGAGACAAGAACAGTCCAGCAACCAATGTACAACACAAATCACCACCGCTACCACCAACGACAACAATGATAAGAGAGAATAACAAGGGAAGAGAATATGATACCACCGGCCAAGAAACGAGTCCCATCCGGAAGCCCGTGTCCTTCCGGGTAACTCCCAGTTACCCCCCACCCCGGCATGACGTGCTGTGGTATGGAATACCTCCCTGGCTAGCCGGGGTCAGGCGGCCCGTCTCTGCTTCCTCACAGCTTCCCCTCCTCCCTGGCAGAGCATGAGCCTCACAAAGTCCTTGGTCAGGGTAAACATCACTTAGCAACAACCGAAAACATCGGCTTCACCAGCACTGTTCTCAGGCCGGAAGTCAAAACACAGCACTGCACCAGCTACCATGAAGGAAAAAACATGACTGCTACTGCTGAACCCAGGACAATGATAAAGGAAGAATTGTCCAAATTAATACTGATCTTTGCTTAATGTACTCTCTGCTAAGGTTGCAGTTAAACTATTCTGAGCTCTAAGTGATTTTAAAATTGAATTTTCTTTGATGATAGAAGCATATTCTATTAAAAGCAGACTGTGCTTCCAGGTTTAACACAGTAACATCATCTCCTCCTTCCCTTCCTTCAAGTTAGTAACCTATTGGACTGGAAATTAGTGTTACACTTCTGGCACCGATGCCTGATGTAATGTTGAGCAAGTCACTCTCCCTGTAGTAATTTAGCCTCTTGGATCTAGGTGATAATATCTTCTTTTTACAAGGCAATTTGAATGCTGAACATGGACCACAAGATGCTATTTTAAATATAACTTTTTTACAAGATGGTTTGGAATAATATCATGTAGATGAACCCATGGGTATACAGAATGAAAAAGAAATGGAATTGCAGAAGTTTCTGGCATGTAATTGAATTGGTACATAAGGGGAGGACTGTGGTTCACCCGAGTAATTATTCCACAATGCTGGAACGATGCACACAGCATTCATAATGCTGAAACTTCTGCTTTCTCACAGTAACCCAGGCATGCATTAAAACCTTTCATTATTGCAGCTCCCTTTCCAAATCAGCAGTCACTAGTGTCATGCCATTTAAAGATTACAGTGGATTCTACAATTTGTGGTTTTGTCTGCACTGCTTTGGAGACAATATAGTTCAGCAAAGCCTGGGGATTCAAGTGTGAATTACTTGAAAACAAGGGATTTCAGGAATAATTGTTCTTTCAGAGGTTGTGTCTTCCTTGCAGTTGTTTCTTGCCACCAGCCCGCAGGATAATAAGGAAATAATTTTGCTGCCTATAAATCATTTGGACAGGTGAGGGTTAATGGGATTGAAATGAATTGTTTCTCATCTGGTCATCCCTCATAATTCTGAAAGAAGCCAGATCAGGTGTCTTTCCTCCGCTTTTCCATGTATTTGATATATTAGAAATCCAAGTTTAATATTTCACTAACAGCAATTTTAATTTTTGACTGAATTTGCTAATGGCATTTGTTTCCATTCTTAAGGACTGTTACTGCAGTAACTGGAAGAATTTTATACTTCTTAGTCTTCTCTATAGACATCACAAGTGCTTCTTACTAATCTAAATCATTTTATAGTATTCAAATGCTTTTCTGAATACCTTTTTCTTCTTCCTCACCCCTCATATTGCAAGAAATCCCACTTTACAATTCTTTTGGCAGCTACAAATGTAAAACCTATCAGTAAAAATATAAAATTTGAAGCTGGTTATCTCAACTGGTGTAATTCAAAATAGGCCTAAACTATGCTGAGTTTAAATACCAAATGAAATTAGTAATATGGCTCCAGATTGGCACTGGGTTACTGAAAATCTGTAGGGTCTGGTATTGATGTTTCAAAATTAAAATTGATACTTCTTTATCTGTATATACACATTTCCTTATTTGTGGATTCATAGGCTAAACTTCGTCCATTCATTGTAAAAACATCTCTGGTTGCATCTGTGTCTATTTCTGCTGCTACCGTTTATATGAAATCAGCTCTTTCTGCCTACCATATGTTCATGTGTATCATACACATATTTTTATTAATTTGCTATGCTGTCATTCTCATCATGTTGGTATTTCCATGAAAACAAAAAAAACGTATAAATAGTAACAAAAGAATGAGTGGTAAAGAGTGCAAATTAATGGAAAGTAATGTCTCAAACATGGAAGCCTTCAGTGCTGTATATTTTACACTTAAGCTGAGTGACAAAAGGAAAGCTGCTCCCTACTCCCATCTAATTACCATGGGCTCTTACAGCACCTGGTTTCTTCTCTCCTTTCAAAGTCAGCATTTCTGAAGCAAACCCATAAATCCAGCAAGTATTAACTCAAAACCTTTGAACATTTCTTTGTTCCTGTGCAACGTCAGATTTGCTGTTGTTGCAGTGCATAGAAGTCACATATGGTAGAACAGAAAAGGATGGTACATCCATGCTCATACCATTTATGCCATTTAATCTGCTTCTGCACATGTAGGGGGACTGTTTTCTTCTTCACCTCCCACACTAATCATAGAGTCTCATTTTTCAAACAGGGACCAAAAAATATTTTAACAGACATGGGTCAAAAAACCAAAACAAACCAAAAATCAAACAACCCCGCTCACAATCTTCTTCACAGAAAGAATGTGGGTGGTGATGCATTAAATTATAAAAGGAAACAAGACAACCAAATAAAAAAACAACAAACCAATGTTACATGTTTTAAAATTCAAATGCAATGTTGCAAAACCAAAGTTTAATAATAAAGCAATAAGCTTATTTTCTCTCTTTGTTAATTTTTGTTAATCAAGACCTTTGTTCTTGTAAATTCAGTAATGTCACTGCAACAATATTATGCTGTGAGACAATAATATTTTGACTTATTCAGAAATAAAGTGGGGCATGGAGTATTTATAGAGACAAGTTACGAACTCTTTAAAACATGATTTTATAATAGAAGTGTTGACACAAGATTAATTCAGCTGGCATAATAAATTCCATTATAGTATTCATTATAGGAATTTCCAGTTCTTTTATAGACTATGGAATCTCTGGAAAGCAAATGAACTAAAGAATAAGAAGGCTATTGCACAAACTTCTCACAGTAATTACTTCTTAAAAGTGGCATATGTTTTTAGAGTGTTACTTTTGTTTCCAGGAATCTTCTCCTTTTCTCAGGAGATGTTCTCTGTCCCTCTCTCCCCCTTGTTTTGCCATGAACTCATTGTTGAACAGACATAGATAAAGACATTTTCTAGGTGATTTCACTAAGTTGAAAGAAAAGTGGGAATCTCAAGAACATTCAAGTGAGTCTACTAATTCAGTATGGTACCAGTCACGTATTTCGTATCCCTTCTTTGACTGATGAGGCTCACATTTGTACTAGGAAACTGATGAAAGGTAAATTCCAAAGATGGAAGTAAACCAGACCACTTTCAGAAGTTGTGTAAGACCACATCCACAAAAGGATTCAGCACATAGGATACAAGAAGATAGAAGAAGTAGTAGGTGTTTAGATGATTGGCTTGATACTGGAGCTGTTCAAGTCTTCATTTCCAAGCTGTGAGAATTGGCTGAATTTAATTAGGGACAGAGAGCTGACAATCTGTGTGTTGTACATGCAGGCCATCTTTAGCTCACTGAATAGCACTCGTATTTGTACGACTTGGCAAATACAGTATTCCTTTCACCATTCCATAATACACATCCCTTGCCCATTTACGTGTGCAGACACAATAACTGAACAAGGAAAGTACACCATAAGTAATATGAATTACGTGGTTGCACTGCAAAGAAATACTAACCAGCAGAACAACGAGCAACTATATTTCCATGGACATTATTGCATGTTCCTTTTTCATCAACTGCTAATATTATAGTCCTGAAATTTCAGGGAAGTGTTTAAAGATGTAGATTCTTGGTTTAACATGTGCTAAAGCCTGAAGGCCTGTCCTGGGTTCAGCAGTAGCAGTCATTTTTCTCCTTCTTGGTAGCTGGTGCAGTGCAGTGTTTTGACTTTCAGCTCGGGAACAGAGATGATAACAAGGATGTTTTGGTTTGGCCAAGGACTTTGTGAGCCTCATGCTCTGCCAGGGGGGAGGGGAAGCCAGGAGGAAGCAGAGACAGGACACCTGACCCAAACTGACCAAAGAGGTATTCCATACCACAGCACGTCATGCCCAGGATGTAACTGGGAGTTAGCCGGAAGGGCTGGGAGACTGCAGGGCTGGAGGAGGTATCGGTCGGAGCTTGGTCGGGCTTGGGGGGCGAGTTATCGGTCAGCTGGTGCTGAGGTGTTGTATTCTCTTCCCTTGTTATTTCCTTTATCATTATTATCATTGGTGGTAGCAGTAGTGATTTGTGTTATACCTTAGTTACTAAACTGTTCTTATCTCAACCCGTGGGAGTTGCATTCTTTTCGATTCTCCTCTCCATCCCTCCGGGAGCAGGGGGAGGGAAAGAAGGGGGGGAGTGAGTGAACGAGTTACCTGACTGGGTTTAAACCACGACAAGGTCACACAGTATTTTCAATATATTCAGTTTATTAATAAATACAAGGATATTACAATGGTACCCTTCAAGCTACTGAACACCAGGCCTCTTTGGAGACTGAGTCGTTGATGTAGCTTGTCATTGTTGCGTCAGAGTGTTATACTGTCAGATTTTTAAGACTGATTGCTCATCTTCCTATATTTTAGTTAATGTATAGGTAATCAGACTAAAGTACTCGATAACCTTGATATGCTCTGCGGTGCACATTTCAGTGAACCACTTCAAGGGAAAAAATAACACAGGACCTGACTGCAGATTCTCTTTCTGCTTACTTGTTTTCCTCTTTTGAAGAGAAAATCAGGAATTTAGGGGTCCAGGGAAGATTGATGGATACCTTGAAGCAACTGAGAGAAAGCTTAATGACACCAAAATATAGAGACCAGGTTTCACAGATGCATATCATATATTAATAATTGCTGTGATCAGTGAACACCGTGGAACTTTTAATAGACATTCAGTAAATTAATAGTTGAATATATTATTTAAGTAAGCACGCATTTGAGTGTGGTTTGTAAAGGTTTTTATCACTAAATATTTGACCAAAGGAGTGAAATTTATGCATGTAATTTATGTTGTCATTGTGATCATGACCTTTAACATTTGTTTACCTATAAATGTATCTAATATGTTTCTCTCTATTTAAATTGAAAAGTTACCCATAAATAAGATATGGGAGAAGTATTAAGAGGAATTGAGTTTTGGTTTTTTTCTACTCATTCAGTTATTTTGTGAAGAAATTGGAATTATTACAGGCTTTGATTAGAAAACTCTATTCACAAAGAAGAATTTGATAAGAATTTATGATGGATTATTTCCTTTCCTTTCACACTTATTTTTGTCACTCCTTAGGAGAAATTACTGTGGGAGAAGAGAAAAAACTAATTATAAGAGCTTCTTGCTTCAGGACTGAAAAATGCTTTAACCACTCTGAGTTATGATTAGATTCTGCTGCAACTACAATACATCAGTGCCATGCCAATACCTTTTTCCTATCAAAGTGATTATACCAGAGTCAACTGATTTCTTGTGACTGCAGTATTTCAAATTGCAACCCAGACATTGACAATCCCACCTACACCAAAAACTTAATAGAATATCTGACTCATTCATAACTATGAACAGCAGGCATTAGATGTGAATACTCCACCCACAGTTCTGTTTACAGATTTACAGGGTTTTGAGGAAATTGGATGGAAAGCTGAGGATCTGTACTGCCGTTTCTTGAATTTCTGTTCTAGGGAACATCAATTTGTGATATAAGTAAGTAATGCCACATAACAATTATCATACTTGTGCTTGTGTGCCATTTCATACCCAGCAATCGACTCAAATTAAGACTGAATGTCTGATTGTTGAAGTAACAGCTATTCACATCCCTTTAAGATGGGATGTGTCATTGGGTGAGTCATAAAACCTTTGTGTTTTTACATCTGTTTTCTACATTGACTTTTATTAGGATTATTTGTGTCAGGGTGGAGGTTTTGTTGTTTTTTAAGTTACTGAAATTAAGTTTATGAGTAGCTGTTCAGTTAAGCTCATCCCTGTAACACCTGAGCACTTTATACACAAAATTATTAGGAATCTCTTAGGAGGACTTTAAAATAATTCAGGTATTATTGACAGTAGCAGAACACCATTTTGTATTTTTTTTGCTTTGTTTTCATAGGACAGGGTGACAGGGCTGTCACATGGTGGTAATAAATTGGTGGTAATACTTGAATTGTGAGCACCATCAATGTTGGCAAGGCATTCTCAAAGAAGTCTGAGCAATATTTTCTAAAGACGATCAGGTCTAGATCTGCCTGCTGTCCTCTGACAGAGGCTTTGCTTTGTTCCCTGCATGCAAAAGATAATGGTGCTAATGATAATGCATCCACCTTGATTTGTTGTGCAGTCTCCCTAAGAATAGCAATTTTAGTGCTTTAGTAATTTATCTAGTGGTTATCTTCAAAGATTCTCTAATTGTTTATCCTGAGGTGGAGGAAAATCAAAGTAGCCACTGACACCAAGCTTCCCAGGTCAGTTTTAAGTCCCTTGTAAGAACTATGTGCGGGTTTTAGTGAACCTCCTTATATGGCAGAATTCTTGCAGCTCTGTTAGCTCTATAAAGCCATTATCAATGGAAGAATATATTTTCAAGGTTTTCTACTCTGTGTCCTTCTCTTCTGATATTTCAGGCTTTATGCCAAGTGATTGATGCTACAGCAGTAGCTGCCAAATACCTGTCTTTGGTACCAAGTGCTGGCTTTTTCTGCGCTTGTTAGTTACTAGCAAATTATAAAGAACTGGAAAAAACCTCTCTTATGAGGTCATTGCTATTTATGGAAAATTTCATAGCAAATTGCCCTGCCACTTTGCTTCCATGCTTTTGTTACCTGTGTCCCCTTTTCTGCCACCAGTTCTCACTATAGCATTGTAAAAGCTGCTTTGTGTGCCAGGACTGCTACCCATCTGTTGATAGCAGCTGGGTAGTATGGCATTTGATCTTCAGTCCTTTCCCCAGTGAATTTCAACCAATGCTCAATTCCAATCCAAGTTTCTTAAAGAACTTCACTGTCAGCAGCTCATTGTCACCAGCATATTTCACATATGTGCCAACAGCTTTCTTCTGCAAAGGCTTACAGATAGGCTCAGTTTAACATACATAAGTAGTCCTACTATTGTCAATGGCACCTCTTATATACATGAAGTACCTGTATACACTTCTGAAGAAGATTACTTCAAAAATTATCTGAATATATATGTATTTATATACAGCAGTTTTGTTTGCAAGGGCCACTGCTGTGAGGGAGCTTATCTGGCTCATGTTGCTTACTGGAAGATACCCAGACCCTTGCATATCTGTCTGCTGTTTCACAGATCTTTGTCCTGTCCACCCGTACAGATAAGTGAGATGCTCCTCCTAGCTGTTCATGTATTTCAGTGAGATCTGCAAGGTGGATGGGCACTGTTAAGAACTATTCTCACATCACACATGCTGTGGACCTCCATGCCCACAGGTTAAGGGGATTTATAGGCAATTGCACCTCTCCACCCCATGTTAAAAAGCTAACTTTCTGCTAACACACCTTGATCCTGTGTCCTACCTCACGCCTGGTATCCCTGGACAGTCTGCAAAAAGAGAAATATGAGTATCTTCTGTCCCATGATTTCTTGGGAGCCAGCGGGGTTTTGTTCAGATTTAAATCTTTTCCAGTTCTTTCTCCTATAGAAGTTATGTAATCCTTAACTTAATCAAAGATAGCTTGGCCCTTCTTCTAGGTGAATCCCTAATTGTTCCTTTTGCTTTGGAAAAAAATATTAATGTCACCTAGATACGGCCAAATACTGTTATTGTCTGCTCAAATAGTAAACAGAATGGATTGGATAAACTTGTCCAGTTTACCATTTCTGGAGCTGAATATTCTTTCCAGACTAAACATAACAGCAAACAAATCACTTTGTGATGAAAATGTGGCCAAGCATTGGTGACCCCTAGTTGTATCTTTAGGCCAGTAAGGTTTTCAAGGAAGCCCCTGTGGTTTGCTTGGTCTTCTTATTGCAGATTGTGCTGTAAATGCATCTATAAAAATACCTATTAATAGTAATGATGAAGAGCAAGAATGAAACTGTCCTCCAGTGCTTTCAAGTATTTATCATACTCCCATACATCTGCTGAAGCACATTCCCAGAAGTCTTTAATTTTAACACATTATTGGCTGAGATCCATTTGTTGCCTCCTTTTGCTGCCTTTGACATCATTCCTTTAGTGCTTTTATGCATTTGGTCTTTATGTATAGCTAGTAGGTGTTCACAATATTTTCAAGGCTAACCAAAGATCATTCACTACTAAAAAAAAAAAAAAGCAAAGCTACATGTCAAAAATTAGGATATGTAAGAAGAAAAGAAAGAGGGAACCAACACTAAGCCAATGTTATAGGCAGAGAAACTGAAGTTGCTGTCCCATGCAGTGAAACTAAGTCTCAGACCTGTAGCTGTTCCTGTTTGTCTTAGCTGGCAAACTAGCAAACCTCTCTTCTACCTCTAATGTTTGTCCAGCCTTGCTTTGGACAAACTTGCTGTTTTAGTGCCTTATAGCTATAGAAAACTAAGCTGAAAAGCAAGGAGGGGAGAACAAAACCCTTTCATATAGCTTTTCATACTAAAATGGCACAGCAGGGTTAGAGCTGAGATGGGGAGGATGGCAGGACTGAGGCAGCCAGCAGGCAGATCAGCTCTAGGAACTACTGCCTCAGGCAGAAAGGAGATTAGGTAGCTCACCCCTTATCAAGTCTGCCCACAGCCAAGAATGAATCAAAATCTGAGCCTGAGCTCAGTGCCTAACACATAGAAATAACTCACCTCTTTATTTTTCCATTAGTGTTCTTTTTCACTAACTGTGTGACATTTCAATATATAACTCTGCTCACGAAAAGTACCTGATTTCTTTCTCTCTTTGGTTTTTGTTTGTAAACAGATTTGTGTGCTTTTGTTTTCGTCTCTGTATGTACATCTTGTAAACTTAGGTCACGAAGAAGACAGGAACATACTTGTTCAGATAAAAAAATGCAGTACCAGTTTTCAAGCACACAATTGACAGCTTGGCTTTAAAGATATTTTTATAATTTTTGAAAAATCCAATAAAAATATGTCATTAAAACAGTATAAAAACTGGAAGTGTTTCAGTTTAAAAAGGTTATTTTTTGGATAGAGAAAGCTTATGTACAAATCCAGAGTTCTGTGTGTCCGAAAGTGTAGAGGCACCACACAAATAGTTATGTATCAAAGGAAAGATACTATATAATATACTTGTGTGAAAGAAAACACCATCACTAGAGAGCTGATAATAAATGGCTGTCTGGAGTGTTCAAAAAATGGTGAAGTCTAGACTTCAAAAATATGTTAATTGAAACAGGTCTTTTTATACAAAATACAGACAAATGTGTAAGAGAGTTGGCATTTACTTGCAAAACAATGCTAAAAAGTATTCCAAGTTAAATGATTTAGAAGAAATGGATCTGGATTATGTGGCTATCAGAGTAGTAAAAGGAGAATACCGATTAGTGTGCCAAATCTTTAATACTGTACCAACCCACTTCTCCCCTTTGGTAATTCTTTATTGTAGCCATGGTTACAAAAGACGGAAACTTAAGTCACCCAGGCTTTTGCAGTTCCTTTTATTTTTCTTAAATGAGACTTAACTTCTGTATCCAAGAGGCTCTGTTTTCTGCTCGTAGCACTTGTAATTATCCTTTCCTACATTTAAATATGACAGAATATCCTTAAGCATTAACTCATTTCTACATAGCTCATATAGATTTCATTTTAAAAGGCTTGCTCTAGCTTTCATTATGTATTTTATGAAGAGGCCTTCAAAATAAGGTCCAGTATTCAGAATTTAAATATATATAGTGAAAGTACTTATATAGAATAGACTAGTTATTTTGAGGAATGGACTTTTATAAATAGATTTTCATGCTAAAGCAAAAGAAAGATGAAGAAGAAAAAAAGAAGGTAGTGCTCAGGAAACTTCAGGAGAAGTCTTAAAACATATAATGAATCATAGATTAATTCAGGTTGGAAATGGCCCTAGGAGGTCTCTAGTCCAACCTGCTGCTCAAAGCAGAGTCGGTCCTGAGGTCAGCCCAGGTTGCTCAGGGCTTGATCCAGTTGGGTCTTGCAAGCCTCCAAGCCTGGAGACTGTGCAGCCTCTTTGGCAGCCTGTTCCTCTGCTTGACTACCATTTTCCTATTTCCACTGGGACCTCCCCTGTTTCACTCTATGTCTGTTGTCTCACACCTTCCTACCATGGACTGCTTCGGCTGTGTCTTGCTGCTAAACTTATCATAGTCACTGGGGGCCTGCTGTTGGTTCCCCCTGACACCATTTCCTCCAGCTGAATAAGCCTCAGCCTCTCCTCAGAGGATACTTGCACACCTGATCCAGCCCCCTACTGATTTAGCAATCCTTCATCCAGTTTATCAGTGTCTTCACTTCCTGTTCAAGAGGCCCAAAATTGGACATAGTGTCCTACATAAGGTCTAACAAGTGCTAAGTAAAGGAAATATCTCCCTTGCCACCGTGAATGTTCCTGATGATAAAGTTCCAAACACTGCTACCCTTCATTATTGCCAGAGCATGTTCATCTTTAGCTTATGCTCCACTCTCTACAGAGCTGTTCCACAGCAGCCAGTCCCCGGCCTGTACCACTGCAAGGGGTTCATCCATTGAAGGTGCTCAACTTTGCATTTGTCCTTGCTTTGTCTTTCATGGTTCCCATCAGCCCATCTCTCCACCCTGCTGAGGTGCTTCCGAATGGAGGCCAAGACACCAACTAGGTGTCATCTGCAAGTTCAATGAAGGTGAACTCTGACCTCTCCTTCAGGTCACCGGAAAAGATATTAGACAAAGAGGTCCTAGGCTAAACCCCTGAAAAAAAATCATAACTGGTCTCCAGGTAGTGCACACACCATTAACCACCCACCCTTTGGGCCTCAGGGCCCAGGCAGGTTTTCACACATCTATTAGACCATCCATCGAACCCACCATCTATCTGTAACGATCCAACTTGCAAATGAAGATGCTGTGGGAAAGGAAGGATTACTTCTAGATTTTTTGGACCAGAATATATAATTATATATATAGTCTGTATATTGAATTCTATATATAGTATAAAATGCAGTTTGTTGATTTCTGTACAATAAATAGAATAGTGTTTCTTCTCTTTCTGTCTAGTATAGCAATGAGTGAGAAACAGCTAAACTGTACTCAAGGAATATGTCATTATCATAATTTAAAGCTCCCATAAAAAATGAATCAACCTGTCATTGATTGTAGCTGTTTTGAGAATGTCTATTAAAATCTATTTCTTTTATTCCTATTGTAGTCTGTGAAACTGCATAGGTATGTAGAACAGAAGGGGTTAGGGAACATAATTTTGGGTTGTGAGATAATCTGAGCAGTTTTTGAGGTGAGAGCCTTAGAATATTTGATATGAAAGGCAGGATGGGTTTTCCAAGTTACAAAGAGACATATCTCCTTCTTCCCTTCTTAATGGCTGGTATCCCTAGCTGATTTTGAGTCAAGGGTGCACAGAAATGTGTTTCTATTAGATTTTAGGAAGCATATCCATCCTTATACAATTTTTTTCACTACCCTTTAAAGGCTCTTGCTACTGTGACCTGGAGCCAGGCTGCAGTGAGTGGCCCAAGAGCCATTTTTCTCAGTGCAGACAAATTTGGGCCACTGTGTCATATGTTCATACTGAGCCCCTTGTGCAATGTGCTTATTTTAGAGCAAGTAACTGGAAACTTGGAAAATACCCTCTTTCCTACCCTCCCCTCAAAAAAGAGCCGATACCTCCGTAGCTGAGTCATGTAGGTTCAGCAGCATTCCACAAACAACTGAGAAGCACAAGTGCTGCTGCCCATTCACCAGAGGTCCCAGCTCATCAGTCTCAGATTCCAGTCACCCTAAATGTTTGTCTGCTTCAAGCCACAGTGAAATCCACAGGAGAGGGGTTTCTGAACATTGACCATGCTTTCTTTAACACATCTCTTATTCTCCTTTTTTTTCAGGAGTACTGTCTACATTTGCACCGCTGTTTCCTTCCTAAAGCTTGTCTGTGTTTTCACGTGACATAAGTTGCTATCTGAAATGGCTTTTCCTTCTTAACAAAATACTTCAACTGTGACAGCAAACCTGGCACAGATTATGTCAAAATGAAGGAATGCAAAATTACATGACAAATGCAGGTATATCAATTTTAAAAATCCTCAGTTTGAGGTAAAAATTTCTTTATATGAAAAGTCCTAAACAAAATCTCTCACTGGTGGCTGAAGAACTGTGTCAAAAGAAAAATCTCAAGTTACCATTTACATACCACACATTTATGTGTGTGTTCATATCTTTTAATGTAGAGAATCACTTCATTATTCTTTCTTAACATCATTACTGATCTTATATTTTGCCTTCTTAAAAAGTCTTTCCAAATATTGGGATTGACCATTCTCACAGTGAAGTCCACATAAATACTTCCACTGAACCTGAAGTAGATTTTCAGGCCTTCTCCTGTATATCGTTAGATTGGGTCTGTTTAGACTTCAGACTGTCTCTTCATTGCAGAAGCATGTATTTCTCCTTTTCCATTCTTTGCTCACTTCTGACAGGCTGCTCTTTTCCGCACCACAATGTTTTACAGTTTGACTGTGTAATTTTTATCCTTTGAGTCATTTGAAGTCATGTGAAATTTTCCTCCCTGAAATTTTGGATTTCTTTTAATACGATTTTCCAACACATAAATAATCTGAAGAAAATCAAGGGAGGAAAAATCTGAAAAATCAAAGGTGTCTAATACTTGCTATAAGGATCTGTGGATCTGTGTCCTGAACTGCATGTAGCCTTTATAACTTCCCTAAGTGGCCACATAACTGTAGAGCCATCTGAGTTCATTAGTTGTTGTGTATTTTTCCTAGCCCTCAGCATGTTGCCACGCCGGTATGGCTGTCCAGCTTCTCAAATGGAGCAGGCTTAGCTGGAGCTGGGTTGGAGGAAGTGCAGTCTGAACCTACAGCTGTTTTTAGCCGTTCCTCCATGTAAAAAAAAAAACCCAGTATTTCCTGAAAGCTTTAAATTCCTTTCTCCTGGGCATCCCAGAACTAGCTTGGTGTGGAGTGGCCCAGCTGTAATTTATATTTAAGCCTAATTTGGATTCATAAGCAAGGAATTCCTCAGTCTGTTTCACCTGAGGGGCTTTATCCAGCTGGCATGCTCTTAGTATGACTAATGGTACAGGCGGTGTATGAAGTACAGCAGCAGGAGGTGATGGGAGTCCTCAAACATTCCTCCAAGTGGTATATAGGTAGGCATTGTAAGGAGCCTGGGTTGCAATCTCTGCCTGTCAGAAGGATGTTATGCCCATCTTTGACCCCAGTCTTCCACGTAAAAGCTATTATAATATGGCTTTCCTCTGTGAAATAGCTCCACATTTTAAAGGAATATGTACTTATTTCCTAAGTAAATGGGAAGAGGTGATGAGAAGCATGCACAGAATTTGTGCCAAAATAGTCATGTTATTTTGGTGTCCCGAGGCAGTTAAGTTAGAGCTCTTGCCTGGGAAAAGGAGAGGGAGGACTTCTATCCCTTGCTAGTGGTTATATAAAAGCTTTACCTGATGACTGATTAACAAAAAAATTCGTGAACGTTAGCCTCCTGGCTATTGTAAATATCAACTGGATGCATAATTTTACTCACAGGTTGAAGAGGAAAGGGGTGGACCTTCCTTGGTAGGAAGTGTACTTGCTTGCTTGCCTCTCTCCCCTCACTTTCCCTCCCACTCTCCTTCTAACAGGTCCTTTATGCTTTTTTTCTGAATTTATACCCTGAATTTAGGCTTCAGCCATTGCCTTCTCAGACTATATCAAAGAACATAAAATGAGATTTGCCCTAAGGCACAAAACTCAGTATATGTATTAAAAAGCTTTGCACACAACAGGCTATTACAGTGGTATTTGAAAAGGAGCAGAAATGGATGTCATTACACATGTTTGACAGCAGTGGGTATACCGTATTCAAAGAAGAACAGGTCTTGTAACTTGTGTGTCTCAATCAGAATGCAAAGCAGTGAATAGCAGAGGCTAAATCAAGATAATTTGGACATTCCAGAATGTTTGCACACCGTTTGGTAGAATCACTTAAGAATTTTAAATGTAAGTATTCTTGAAAGGCAAAAGGCACTTGAATTACTAATATGTGTATAAAGGTAAATCTTGGCTTAACAGAATGTGTGTAATTTTTGCTTTTTTAAAATGTTTTTTAATAAATATTGATACTAAAGATGTACACTCAGTACACGGAACATAAAAGAAGTGCCTAATCTTTATAATTCTCCCAGTGTAAAACTTGATCAAGTAAGATATTTCTGCAAAGCAGCTACACCAGAATAAAGCAGTAGGAGTTAAGAGTTACTCTAGGTCTCTGAATAAGCCATAGCTCAAGTTTTTCTTTACACTGTTCAGAGCATTATCAAATCTTCATACCACTGACATCAAATATAGCTTGGATGGGTGTGTGGTGGTTGATAGTATACATAGTGTGGTGGCAAGCTAAGGGCAGATTTTTGTGCTCTTTGTGCACAGCAAAGTCAGCACACGATCTAGAATCTTAGTGTTGTGATGAAATGACCACCGCTTTCAAAACACTTTCAAAAGAGACTATTCTTTCGTTAAAGTAAGACTACACATATGGAAAACTCAAACATACAGGAAATCTGTAGGTTGTAACAGAGTAATTTAGCCAAGAAGTTGTTTCTGCTCAGGTTAACGCAGAAAAGCTGGGAACTGTGAGACAGCGGAGGGGACGATCAAGATGTGGAGAGATTAGGATTCATCACCAAAGTATATTTTTCCAGATTTGAAAGAAACAGAGAGGTCCTTATTTTTCACTTGTAACACCGTTGTAAAAGTATCTAAGACAGTCCATTTACTAGATAATCTTGAAACTTCAGAAACTTGAAAGCATGCTATATGGGAAGCATAGTCCTGCATAAGCCCTCAGACTTCAGCCAGCAAAATAAAAGGGAAATTTAATACTCCAATAGTATTAACATTGTATTTACAGCTGCTGCTGCTGCCCACATGAAAAAATGTTTCCCAGGGGCTGAGATCAAAGGTACTGCCACAGTGTGACATACTATGGGACTACACTATAATAATTTTACAGATTTAACAGATTGTTTCCAATGAAAATGTGTGTGATATAAACTGCAGGTGTTCATAAACAGAGAATGAAGGATTTCAGTTATTTATTTTTTTTAATACAGGTTCAATTTTTAATCAGCTACTTGCTTCTGTTGTGCAACAGCCTCATGTTTAATCCGCGAAATGTCCCTCCTATATCTGTATTTTTCAAGGAGCAAGTATAATCCAACTATCCTAGAATTTTGACCTTGAATCCCTTGTAGCTGCTAGCCTACTCTTTCATGTTAAACCATTAGCTTTCTAGCAGTCTGTGTTTGCTATGGCTTTCCTTAATTAGTTTTTATAATGCTGTTATAAATCGAGGCAAACCCCTCCAGTTACTGCACTTTGCTCAATGTCTCAGCTGAACGAGACTAGGCTGTCCCTCTTTGTTTTGTCTTGCCACCCTGATACAGATGAGGGAAGCATCATATCCAAAAGGACTTAAAAATGGCAGCAGGCTACTTGCCGTGCGCTGGGGTATGTCATCAGAATTGTGTGTAGGCATTTAGCCTCCTGACTCTGTTAATGTTAATGGGAGTCAGGCGGTTCAACCTCCATATACCATGCTCCAAACATATCCATTGAAGACTGAAAAACAAGCCCTGAGGCTTCCTTGTAAAAGTCTTTGAAACTGCTGCTCTTCTGTGAGATTTGTGATGAAAAACAAGCCAGAAAGCTGCCTGCTATACAGGGATTTCTATGCAAAAGCTGTGCCTGAATATAGATAGGTCTGGTGTTTTTTTCATACTACGAAAATCAAAGCACTCTGAAGGGAAGAAGGGTGATGCAAGAGGTCCCTGCTTCCCAAGGGCAATGAACTGGCTAGCTTTGTAGATGCATCTTCAGACAGGGCTTTTCTTTGCATATTGTATTGAAAGCTACTGAGAAACACCTGAACCAGGCACCACAGTTCACATCCCCTGCCCTCACAAAGCATTACTGATTTATTGTGTTGTTCTGGTCTGGTGCAAAGTGGCTGTAGAACCAGTTTATCTTTCTTCTGGGAATGTGGAAAGATATTACTGTATTACAGAAGGATGACCATAAAAATCTCCCTGTCAGCTCCTCTGTCAGTAGGGAGACTCCCTGCCCCCAGTTGCGGGGAGCAGGAACTGGGGAAGCTGCCCTTGCAGCAGCTGATCAGTTGGTTACCCATCAGAGGACAAGACTCAGCCACATCTGGGAATAGGGCCCCAGGGAACTCATTCTTCATGCCTTCTGCCATGTGTGGTCTTATCTATGATAAAGTCTGAACGTAATATTTATTCCCATGTAGATATTGCAACAGGATCACAGATGGTGCAAAAATAGTTTCTGAAATGCAAATATAAAGGGTCAGGAAGCCAGAAGCCATTGCTTTCTTAGATGCACCACCATAAGCTTGAAATAATATTACTCCCATCATCAGAGCTACTTGCTATCAAGATGCTGGGGGAAGAGAGTGGCGTTCTTTCTCACTTCCAGACGCCTTAAATTCCTTGACTTTTCAAATGGATAAGTGAAGATAGATATTTCCAGGTTAAGCTAGTTTGCAGTTACTCTCATGTACGTTCAGAATCAACAAGTTTTTAACAGTGGGCTATTTTTTCACTTCCTGTATTTCTGCAGCTGTGTGGTCCCCTGCAGACTGGGCTGCCTTCCACAAGCCATAAACCAATTTGAGGACTGCCCTGATTTAGGCTTTGTGTAAAATTCTCCTTGACTGCAGTCATTGGCCAGAAGTGCAGCAATGCAGGATTGCAAAATACAGCTATATCACAGCTGAGAATCTGCCTCCAAACTGCTTGATTTTAATCAGGTGCAATGCAAGATATGTCAGGTAACAGATTTCCTGTTAGGAGAATTTGTTCCAATTTTTCATGGTTGCATGGAGGGATATTTCATTGTTTATGTCTTTGTCCTCATTTATACAAAGTTATCTTGCAGAGGAAATATGTGGCTGTGTAAGGGAAGCTGAACTTCATGCTTTAGGCTATGATCTGAACCATGCAGACAAAGAGGTCTCTCCGTCCTTGCTGCGTGTGCCATTGCAGAAGCAATTATGTTGTACATTAGCAGTGTTGTGTGTGTGCTGAGACAGGAGCCAACAAGAGTGAGTTTGCTGGTCTTTTCACCTCACTCACTGACTGCAGCAGGGAGCTGGAGGATAGGCAAGAACAAATATGTGGAGGTCCATATGACATACTGTGTCCCCAGCCACCATAGCAGCCCAGGTTTCTACCTCTGCTACTCTAACCTGCAGGATTTGTTTGGCTGCTGCTGAAAGCAAACTTTATTTGTTTCACCAGTAGTTTTACTCTCTGGAGAAATACCATCTGCTGCTTCATCCTTTTTTCTGGCTGCTACGAGGAATGTGGTGAACTAATATATATTTCAATGAATAATATTTATAATACTTCAGGAGACCAGCTAGGTGTTTTCAGAGGCCTCTAAGCTTTACATGTGGCTTTCAAGGATGGTCATAGCTTTCTGTGCATGTTTTAGAAGTGTAAGCTTTCCCTTCCAGGGTAAATAAAATCCAATTCAAAAAAACACAGACAAACACTATCAGCAAGAGCAACTGCAATGAAACTTTTTTACCTGACTTCTTAATGTCTGGATGATTGAAATTAAACTGAAACATCACACCGACTTAAAAATGAAAGATTACAAAGCTAAGAATAGACTTGATTTGTTTATGCTGTCTTTTAGCAAACTGTGATTATTAATCTGAGAGGTAGTAGCATGATTTTAAGATTGCTTTTAAAATAAGTTTCCATTCTTTTTGCTAAGGATACTGGTTGGCAAGGTTTACGTACTCAAAATAATACTAATATGTTGTTTTTACAGCAAAGAATGCAATAAAAGCCACCTGTGGCCATATGTTGTCTGTTGATCCACTTCTTATTCATAGATGGCACATTTTACACTCTGATTCCAACTAGTAGGATTAATTTTTAATTAATCAACATATAACACTCCTTAAGCATTGGATCACATGTTGATCTCAGCATTTTTTCTTGCTAAAGGTTGTTACTGCCATTGCTGTGCATTGCAGGCTACACACATCTTCTATTTGGTTCTGCAATATTTTGTGTTTTCAGAAGGCTTTCAGCTGTCTTTTTTAATTTGTTTGCTGACATGTTGGAAAGGTGAAGGAATTTCCACTGGCTCAGTGACCCTGGGTTTTTTTCCCACTGTTGTTGAAAGTAGGCACTCTGTTGGAAAGGCTTATTCCATTTGATTATAGAAGAAGGCTTTCAGAAATGTGTAACTGTGTTTTGTGCATGGTTTTCTCTATGTTCAGTTTGGCTTATTGATGAAATTGACAAAGGGTCAAGATTCTGTTATCCAAATTAAATCCTGCTATTTATTTGTGCTAAACAGAAGTTCATTGGTAACATAACATCTAAAAATTGAAAACCTGAAGTAAAAGTTAAAAGATTCCCATGTTCTTAAAATTGTAGAAACGATTGTGAGAAAAAAACCAAACCAAACCAAATAAATCCAAAACAAATTATTTGCTTGTTCTTTCTGGCAACGTACAGTAACAATGTAAAGTACAGGATGCAGTAACAGTTCTGGGGTCTAATTTTGCATCTTACATCAGTTCTTTCTTAAGTTATTACAACTGCTGTTTGTACAAACTGTTTTTCTTTTTCTTGAAAATTAGTGTTATTACTTTGTTTTACTGTTTCATCCTATGAAGCAGAAATTTTCCTGTATCAGATTTTCACTTTTGAAAAATTGTATGACTTTACAGCTTCATAAGAATAACAAAGCAAGTTAATTTACCAAAACTGGAAGATGCAGAATAATGTAATTTTAACTATATTTCAGCAACTATATTTTTAAAACAGAAAATTGACTCATCAATCAGTGCCAAAAGTGTATCACAAAAATATGCATCTTCTTCAATTCTTAGCACCTATGAAACTAAGAGGTATTAATTCCACCACTTCTAAGGAGAAACCCCACCTATTTGCATTACAATTACTAGTTAATGCATGGCATAAGAGTTTATGGATCTCAAACTTATGTCTATTTTAAGTACTGGAATATTAAGCCATAAATATACTAATTTCATGAGAAGTTGGTAGGTTGGCATTGGGATTTTCCAATATATAAATAGTTCAGGATTGCATTTAACTCTTAAAACAGGCATACCTAGTAGCCATACCCAAAGACATGCGGAACATGTAAGTGAACTACAAATGGAGAGGAGATATAGTAAAAAAACTGTTTGCTAAAATAAATTGTTTGCAACATGCAAGGTGAGCAGGAATTCCTTTCCCCAATTTTTAAGACTTGCTTCTTACATATTTTTAGGATTGCAAGATATAAGAAAGTGTAACTTTTATGTAAATAATTCATTGCCTGTGTAGGAAAAAACCCCAACATCACAGATAAATCTTATCACATCTCTGACAGGTAAGGAGGTTTGTATATCTATTTCCTGCAGTTCATATTTCCCCTTATTAATCAGAAAACAAATTAAGTAACACCAAGTTTTCTAACTGTAGCCCACTCCAGAGAAGACCCTAAAAGGATTCAAGGTTTTTGAAGTATTTATCAGAAAGCAAAAAAAAAAATCCTCTTTCAGTGGCACCTAAGGCTGAATTTGCGACACCTGCCTGTTTCCCCCAGGTGTTTCTTAGGGCCTGATTAGGGCCTGTTTCTAGGCTGGGCTGTCCTTGCATGGGGAATGTAAGCAGCCAGCCTCTTCAGCTCCTCTGGGATCTGGGCTCTGCAGAGCTCCTGGAGGTCCTGCTGACCTGTTGCATGCAGACAGGGAGTGCCTGCAGGCACTGACAAATCTCAGAAGGGCTTAGTTTCTGATGAAATTATTCATATCACTGCAGGGGCAATGTCATTGTTGGTTTTTGTTTGTTCGGGAATATTTTGAAACAAAGGTGGTGCCAGAATTGGTGCCCACCTGATATAATAGTAATTAATTTACTAAACTAGAAAGAAAATGTTGATAATCACTCCCAAGGCTATTCTATCCCCTCACTTTGCAGGAATATATGTTTTGGAGGCCTGCACTTTTAAAGAGTTGGACAGAGGCAGGTTGGAGCTCTGAAGTAGTTATCCAGCAGTTGGATGCAATTATGTTTTGGTGCTGTTCTTCAGCTGATAACAATTGCAATCACCTGTTGTGCTTTCAGCTCATGCAATTACTGCAAGCTGAGCCCTCAGCATACAGTTTAGTGTGCTTGCAGTAGCAGAGATAGTTGTGAGCTTCTTATTTTTCTCTTCCTTTGTGTTCCTGTGGCAGTAAGGTGTCCTTGTTTTAAAGAAGCAAATTGCTGAGCTGTGATCTTCATTGTCACAAAGGGTAAGAGTATTTATTGTTTAAAGTAAGAAAATCTGAAATATGTAGAAGGCTAGGAAAAAAACACAGTAGACTGTAAATGTTTTAATATATTTATGTAACCTTTGAGAAAATTAAGAGGTTATTTAATGGTTTTTTTTTTAGATTTTATGTCTTGTGGGGTCTGAGGGCTAAAGAATGTTGCTAGAGTTATGCACAGGCTATCCATGACCTGTATGAAAAGTCAGAAAATGCAGCTATATAATATTTCTCTGTTTTTTTTTTTGTTTTGTTTTGTTCCTGTGCATCCCATATCTGAGTGATCTGTGTGCATGGCAATTTTGAAAAGAATGTTCTGTGGCCAAGATCCAGAAAGTTTTGAAATGGCAATTTTAAAAGCGCAGCAACCTCCGGTTGCTCTTAAGAAAGAAACACTGTAAGACAGAGGCAGGTACTGTTTTCTGGCACTCCTTTTCCAGCCTTCCTTTTTGTTTTCTTTTTGATTTCATCAGACTTAATAGATCCAGTGTCACTAAATGTGATAATCTGGCAAGTACAGCTAATCAGACACTTAATGAGATACTGAGCTGTGTTTAAATTCAGGCCTGTTCCCAAGACAGCTTGTTTTAAAAGAACAGAAATGTGGCTGCAGTGTGTCCATCTCATCAGTAGTGTGTACCTCTCATAAGCTTCTCAGAAAGAAAACCTTGTTGGAATAGTAACTTCCTAAAAGGAAAGTAAAAATCAAGTTAGGGGTTAGAATATTTGCTCAAGTTCCAAAAAAACTAAGGCTGAAGCCCCTTCTCTAATGGAAAGGTTCGAACCCTACTTAATTATCTCCAGCAGAAATGGTTTAACCAATGGAGTGGCAAAGTTTCTGTGGTGGAGCATTCCAAGTTTTCAATGTGGTTTTGTTCAGTTAGGCATTCAGTTGATGGCATGTTCAATGTGATTGGCCAGTTGTCCCTATCCTGAATAAATGCTCTAAGGTTATGCAGTTACATTTGTACTCTCTAGACCTGATTATCTAACATTGACTGTAAGATGGCTTATGATCTCTTTCTTTCTTGCTCCTGCTGACCTGGGAAGTTCTCCACAAAAGCAAAGTTCTGTCTGTGGAGAAAGATGCCAAAGAGCTCCGTAACCCTGTTAGTCCTTTTCATGTTCTATCACCTTCAGCAGAGCTAGGACTTTAAAACCCGTGTTTTCTTCCTTGGCCAGTGCCTCAGTAGTGGTGCTGCTCGTGTAGAGGAGAAGGCTGACTTCTCTCCCAGATAGGTAGGATTTAAAGTGGGGATTGGTGTTGTTTTTTCTCCAAAGTACTTAAATAAGAATGATAAGAAAGAAGATGACTTTGTAGGCTGAGAAAACCTGGCAAGGAAAGGGATCACCACCTCTGTAGATCCTGGCAGGGCTTGGGACTATGCTCTTTGTTCAGCTCTGCCAAGGTTTGGGCAGTTATGAGCAAGCCCAGAAGCAAATCTTTCCCTTTCTGCAGAAAGAGTCTCAGCCACCTCCTTAACCCCTTCAAGAAATATAGGTACCTTGGAGGGTAGGTGCGAGCCAAAGAAGATTTGAGAGAATGAAACTTTTGGGCTGATGTGTTCAAGTTGTCTGAATACCTTTATACTAACTCTAAACTGTCATCACTAACTGTGGTCTTCTAAATGAGAGTGGATGATTAAAAACATTTCTGCAAAAATTTATTCCTTTACTATTGCCAGGAGCCTTTTCCAGCCCAATAGGGTTTTTTTCATGTTAGTTACTGGTTAAGCATAGGAACATTGGAGCCTATAAGTGCACGGCTATTTCTAAGCTGCTCCTGTTCTACAAGCAAAGTACTTCTACCTCCAGATTTGATGTACCATGTTGTGTACAGCATTAAATAATTGAAATGATTTGTCTGCTGGTATTTCAGGAGAAAGTAACCAATCACCAGCTGAAACTGCAAATAGTGCTTTTTCAAGCGTAGTTATTTCAATCCCTGTCTACAGATTTATCTACAGATTCATATGTTTTATTAGGCACAATAAACCCCCATCTTTTAAATGTGCAAATTGTCATTACATTTTGGACACTACTGCAATATAACAAGGATGCCAAGAAAAACTATGTGCAAGCATGACTTTAATACTATTCAAATGAGACAAAATAACTTGGCAAAGTTGTTTTTCTAAAGAAAAAATGTTTTTATTCTCTAGTACCAAGATCTGGAATAATATTTCATTTTAAATATTTAAAGGCAGCATTTCAAATCTAAGACTCAAATTACTAGGAGTAAATTCATAAGGCATGCTTTACTTTTTTTTTTGCCTTTTTTTAATGATGGGTAATTAAGATAATACCTGTTTCCAAGTAAGTGGAAAGAAAACTGAGTTTTGCTGAATTAGCACTTCTTGCAGTCATTTCAACCTACCTGTACATTAGTATGATTTTAATTGCCTGGGATGGTATTCTCTTTTAGTATAGTCAAATTAGGTACAAAATTATAGTGGTTTTTTTGTTTTGTTTTTTTTAACATCAACTGCAAAGTAGGTGCATACATCTGTATTTTACTAAAAGGAATAGAAGGTCTGCTTCCTAAATCATCTGCTAAATAATAGTCCTAAATAATCTGCTTCCTAAACAAGCATCTTCCGTCTGTTATGTAGGTGGTTTTATATTTGCCTTCTATTTTTTTTCCAACCATAGGGGTTTGAAAAACTCCTTGAACCAGCAGGGCGATGAAGCAGGGTGTGATTTGGCCCCCATCCTCATGCTCTAGTGAACCATAATGACATGGGTATATATTGTTTGGAGCCAACATCAACATCACAATCATATGTACAAAAAGTTATCTGCAATTTTAAGTACCACTGTTAGAATTTTTATTAGAAAGGGAAAGAGAAATTTATTGTTTTGTTTTACAAAATCTTGTATGAGTACAGTCTGTCCATTCAGTGATGTATGTTATTAGCAGTCAAACTTCAGATGCTTGTGCAACAGAACGACATGAACTTTGAAAACTACCCAAAGTAGTTTCAATTCCTTTCTACTTATTTTTACATAGATTTACTTAGAAAATGTCAAAATGTATAAGGGAGAAAGCACTGTTAATCTTCTGACTTTTTAAATAGTGTTAGGATCAACTGATACGTCTAATGCTGTCCTCTCCTGAATGCAAGCATTTCATAGCGTCGAAGGCCTGGGCAAGTAAAAAAAATGGATTAACAATGGATTAACTTGAGTGAAAATACATATAAGAATTTTTGGTTACCAAGTCACAACAAGACTTAAGGTGGCCTCTAAAGCTCTAGGCCAACCAGGACATTAGGTGGGGAAAGAACCTGTGCCATGGCAAGCAAGACAGGTTAAAAGTTCTGAAATAGTCAATAGCCAGGAGAAGGTGCTTGCAGGACTGAGGCAACCTCAACATTTCTATCACCTTTATCTCGAGCTTCCTCTGCATCAGCAACTGATGAATCTTTTGGTGCTTAACACCAAAGTTGTGCCGGTAGTGGAGACTGCAACATGTATTTGCCTGATTATTTAGAAACCATTGGCAGCTTTGCCTCCCTCCTTCCATCTCCTCCTCCTTTCCCCACACCATCCCCGCTGCCATGTATGTTACACCCACGTTTTGTAAGAACTAAGATGCACCTTTTCTGACTGTAACTCCCTGAAGACTCTGTCTGTGTGGTAGCAATATAAAGGTACAATGTGATGTTGAAATATATTTTCAGCAAACATAATTAGATTTTAATGAGTTGACTTATTTAGTCATGGCTTATTTCACTTTCTTACTGCTTAGTATTTTTGCCCTACCTACAATATTTCCTTTGTTAATTGGATGCTTTTTATAGTAAATTGCATGATACTGTCCTTGATAGCTGACTGACATGTTTTCCTTGGACTTTTAAATATGGAATTCCTGTTCTTTATCTGTGTGAATGAGGGGAGGAGAAAAATACCCTGTGTTCTAGCACAAAGCTGCCAGTGTGGAAAAGTAGACAGGGAGCATAGTGCCAGTGCAGTGGGCTCCTGCTTCTATGGTTCCCTGTTCCAGGACTGTGTGCTGTGTATAGTGTCATCTCCAGTACATGGCTTCAAGTAGCCAAAACTCCATGCAAATATACTGATTAAAACCAGGTGTGAGTGAAATAGAGGGCCACTCTGGCTTTTCCAGCAAGTATAATTTTGTGGTCTATTGTGAACTTCAATACTGGCTATATTTGATAACTGTGGTATTTATAATGAAGGGCTAGGATAGTGGTTTCCATGCTCTGGACTATGAGGCTGTGGTACATGGCCTTCACAACTATGTTAAACAAAATAAGGTTATGGATTCACAAGGACTGAGCTTAATGTGACCATTTGGTTTCCCTGAGTTGCTCATGGGTCTACTGTTCTATAGGAGATGATGAAAAATTAGGTTAAGCAAGGAAAATGTAGCTGGTCTGGTAGCTTCAAGAACGTGAGATGCAAGAATAATGTAATGATGAATTTCAGTCCCATTGAAGTGAAAAGGAAACTTGCCGCACCTTGTTCTTTTTATGGAGCCTAAATCATAGAATGGTTGGAGTTGGAAAGGACCTTAAGATAATCTAGCTCCAAAGCCCCCTGCCATGGGGCAGGGATGCCTCACAGTAGACTGTGTTGTCCAAGCCTCTGTCCAGCCTGGCCTTGAACGCTGCCAGGGATGGAGCACTTACCACTTCTTCGGGTAACCTGTTCCAGTGCCTCACTACCTTCACAGTCACGTCACTTATTTTCTCTCCTTGACTTTTTTCTTCCTGCAAGATATGTGGATCCTATATTAGCAGTCAGGATGGGCAATATGGATGATGATTTCCACAAAAACACAATGAAATGTCTTCAGTTTGGCACCAAATATGTATCTCTTTTCCCCCAGGCTGCTGCAAAGCTAAACATGTATGAAGACTTATCTTCACTTGTGTAAATATTCATTTTGGGAATTTCATTAACATAAGCACGTGTTTTAACCTCTTTCATTCCAGAGAATATTTTGTATATTGAAACAGAATTTCTGTTTTGCAAGACATACAGTCCTCTAAACTGCCAAATAGCTTTTGTGCTGGAATAATTGAAGGTTACTACTGCTCTGTTAACAGGGAAGGAAAAAGAGGAGGGAGTCCTATTTTTCTGGGAAGAAAACTTCTCTTGCAATGTGCCCAGCACATACTTCTCATGCTTTACTTGTTCAAGATTTTTTTCCATGTCTAGGGAGAAAAGCAGGATATGAAGTGTTTGCGATGGCACTAAAATGGATTGTATGCCTATTGAAAAAAAAATCCAAAACTAAACAACCAAACCCTGGAATGATAATGGTGCGATTCTTGCATTTACATGCAAACATGACACCAACCCTAGAGGCTTTCTGGGAACTGGGCATGGGATTTCCCTGATACAGGTGCCTGTCTTTTAGCTGTTTGTCAACTTCCTTTTAAAATCTTTACAGAGAAAGAGAAAACTTTAGGATGTGACTGTTCTGACCTGTTTCAGATGCCTTGTTCATGGCAAAATGAAATATTCTCTAGAAGTAGTTATTTCTGTAAAGGGAGATTATTTAAAATCTAGACAGGTACATTTAGTGACTGTAGCCACCCAGGGTCCTTCACTGCCACCTTAACACTTCATTTAAAAAAGAAAATAAAATGTAAATTGATTAAACCCTCGTTACAGACTAACTCCATGTTAATGCATTACAGTCTTTGTCAAAGCAACAGTGTCATTATGGCATTTTAGCTGCAAGTGGATATCTAAAATGCAGAAAGATTAAGACCAAAACCTTTGCTGATTTTAAGGTGTTTCAGTGTCTAAAGATGTCATCAAGTACAGCTACAAACATTGAGGGACTACTGAAAGAAAAAGGGGGTTCTCTTTTCGAGTAATTTCTGAACATGCTGCTCATGCATATCACTGGTAATGGGGAACACTGGTAATGTGAATCTAGCAAGTTCCTTATACATTCAGTTAGGTTAAAAAGAAAAGTTTGTCTTGATATGTAGGTTGCTACCACTGAAACTAGGGTGCTAGCATAAATAGTTCAATTAGAAGTTTTGGTCTTCCAATCAACTGGCATGTTCTTGTTGTTTGCTCACCCTACTCTCCATAAAAATATTAGAGATGGTTAGAATGATCAGGACAATTAGGTTGTTTGTTAAATCATTCAAAGTATTGTGTTTTGTTTGTGGCTTTGGTTTGGTTTTTGGCAGTTTTTGCCCTTCATTCTTTATCTTGCACATATGACCAGGCTGTTTCAGACTGGATATTTTTTGTTTGTTTGTTTGCTTTAAATAGCATTAATAAGAGTAATAACAAATCCCAAAGTTTTCCTAATCTACAAAGCTCTGAAGAAATCGATAGCTAACAAAAAGTTGAACACATTCTCGAAACCCTTAAAAACTAATCGGGTTTCACCTAAATACGTATTTGTGTTTTGTCTTTTCTTTTTTGGAAGTTTATTCAAGAACTTGCTTGAAATCATAACTTTTTTTGCAAAAGACATCTTTGCAACATCTTCATTGACATTATGACTTGAATTTCATCTATGCTTTAGCTACTTTTCCTAAATATTCACTGAGTTGTGAACCTCCAGCCAACTTCCTAAGCCTGATGCAGGTAATTTGGGTTCATTCCTATCCTGTCCCCAGTCAAACTTCAATGTGTTGTTACAGCCATTCTGTAACAAAATAGATGCCAGTGTCTGTCTTCCTAGAAGAGCTTCACTGATTGCTAATTCATAGACCTGGTGGGTGATAGAGATTAAAGCCTCACTGTAGTTTATAGTTTCCTGATCACCTCAGGGAAGTTTCAGTAGGACCTGTTCCAGAGGCTTTTAAGTTTTGTTCCATGTATACTACCTCTTTACAGAGGAATCCATATATATTTCAGGCTTTGTAGCGACACGTGATTAATTCCAATACTACAAGTTGGATGTGGGCAAACACTTACAGCTTGTATAGATCTGTGGTACTGGGCAATGAACTATGCTTTGTAAAATAAATGCCTGTCACAACCAGCAGTAGGATGCTGAAGACCAGCATTTTTGACTAATCTGCGTTTAGTGCAAAATGCAGATGCACAAGGAGCTTATACCATTTGTGTATAAAGATACAGTTAACTGGAGCTGTAGATTTGTGTGCCATTGTATAGCTCATATTATGTTTTTCCAAGTGATGGAGTCTTCGAAGTCATATGGTACATGCAAGATTGTCATCAACCTGATGGGTTACATTATTTGCATTGTATCATCAGTGTGCGGGAGTTCAGAAGACTTCACTTCACAGGTGTCGTGGTGGATTGTCCACTACACACATAAGAATTGTGCAGTTATGGTTACCAGTAAGGCTTTAATTTATATCTGTGATGCCTCTGTTGTTAAGGTAGTGGCAAGGAGGCTAAAGCAAAAAGAGGTGAGGCTGGAGCATTCCCTGTGTGCTTCTGTTACTAGATCTATCTGGGTCCTGCAGATATAAATACCATCTTATTCCAAGCCTGCTCAAGAGGAAGCAGTCCTGTTGCCAAATTACTGTATTTTTCCCTTGCTTCAAGAGCTCTAATAATTTTACAAGTATAGTTGCTTTTATGCTGCTGTTGAATTTGCATAGGTTGTGTGACATGACAGTTATCTGTGTCAGAGAAACGCTGATCATCAGTCAGGGAAATAAAAGAAAATTGTTACACGGTTTCTTTTTCTTACCGCTGGTATTGTAAAAACGATTATGAAAGGGGATGTTCTGTAAGTATCTACAGTATCATTCTCCTAATGAGAGAAATGTGTATGAAAAGTTTTATAGTTATTTACTGCTCTTCTCTGTTACCCAGGAATACTTGTAATTTCGCCTGATGTTTCTGAGAGTGGTAATGCTCCATTGTAATGTCAGCTTAAGTGTCTATGCTGATGACTGATTTAAACCTCTGACTCTCCTTGATGTATTTCCAGCTGGTCCATAGAAGCAGGGTGCTTTTGCAGCTTGTCACCTTGGTGGAGTCATGTTGGGCATGTGGTGAGGCAGCTCTCTTCTCACTGGATGCTTGGCTCCTCCACATTCGTAAGCACTCCTGGGAATGGAATTGGGAATTTTATGAGCTCAGAGACAGTGGTTTTGATGGAAGTAAGTGCACAGGGTTTAAAAGAAATAAATTACTTTGGGTAATTGAAATGTGCCTTGCGCTCAGCACTTCAGTTTCTCTCTCATTAAAAAGAAAAGCAGAATCATTCTCACATAGAACCTAAAAAAATTACAAACAAATTGTTGCAACTTTATTGACAAATGACACGTATTACCAAAACCCAGGATTTCATGTGACTTGGTAGTAAACCTCTATTGCCATTCTAATACTTCATTATTTACTTACATCGTTGTTATATTTACATCCTCATTAGATTATAATGTTCTTGTGATTTGTTTGGCCATTGGATAATTTCGTGCGACTTAATGCTAAGTACCAAAATGTGAAAAAATGTTAAACCATGCTGTCCACCCTGAAGAGTAATGGAAGAGGCTGCCCTATTTCTGAGTTCTTTACTTTGGATTAAATCAATTATTTCAGCACTATAAAAAAAAATCTTGTGTCTCAAACAATAATTACCAAGTAGACACTCTTTAACACCCAGAACAAACATCTGGATCATGTTGACTTTCTTTTCACCATGGCAAAAAGGGTGAATGAAATATAATTCCTGCTTTCTGGTGCCATGAGGATTCCTTCATTCTCACAGCAGCTGGGGCTCCCAATACACATTAGCATTTATATATAATTATTTTTTTAAGTGTTGCAGATGTTGTGTGTTTTAAAAAATAATTGACACAGCTTACTATGAGCTGGCTTCTGTGTCAAATGGAGTAGATATATGAATTATTCTTTATGTGCAGCCTTTGTTAATCATTATTTTGAGCAAAATGGAAAACGTTTATGTCCTTGTTGGATATATTAGTACTATCAGAATGAAGTTATAATTCCTTATTACTTATGAATAGAATAAGCTGTTCTATTTTCATCTTCTGCACATGTTTGTGTTTTGGGATGAGGTTTTTTTTTGGCATTCATAAGTTTCTTGGATCTGGATGTATTTTTGATTTTTCTTAAGTATTTCTAATGCTCTATTATTTCAAGAATAATATTCTTAATATGGCATAATCTTCTGTGATAAACTGTAGCAGACTGGCCCTAGGACAGAAAAAAGCTATGCTAAATCTTGGTCTGAATTTTAGGCCCCTTGTTATGTTTTAAAAGAAAGAACCTGCATTAAAAATAGTTTGACTCTTTTATGTGGTGGATTAGCCTGGGTTTAACTGCTTTGAAATCTGGTAATCAGATAAAGTTCTGGACAAAGCAACTGCAGCTATTTGCTCTAGTGCTTACGGTATGGACCAGCTTGAGGTCAGTGATTAAGATGAAGGTACATTTCAAAGAACTTCCCTTGGGAATGTGCGCCGAGCACTGCTGATGGATCAAAAGCACTGGTCTGTGGCAATGAAAAGGAGCAGAGAAGCACTTACTGTCATGGAAGTACAAACTGTGTTTGCAATAGCACTTGGCATCTATTGTAAAATGCATGGCTATCAGGACAGCGGAAAGCATGACAGCCTGCGTTACGTACTTAATCTTCTGAGCAGAATTATTTAACCAGCTGTGGCACTTCTCTTTCATGTCTGGACAAGGAGGCCTAGGCCCTGGTGTAGGTTTTCTGAAACTGGTCCATTTTCCCTGACAGTGGAACTGATTCAGTTTTGCTGAACTGAATGTCTTCATCAATGGTGCTGACCCTGGCTGCCCTGTTGTTGGGTGCAAGTAGGGTTGTGATGCACGCAGGCAGAAAGGAGAGTCCTCTAAAATAGCAAAAATAAGGTTTCTGTTGCCACTCTGGAGCAAGAGGAGAGATTTTCCTACTTGCTTCCTATGTTTTCCCAGAATTGCAGGCATTCCTCTTGGTTGGACTCTGTATCCTGGTAGAGGTGAACATAAATAATACCATCGCACTTCCTTTGTGATAAAATCATACATATTTCAGCCAAGGATCCACTGAAACTTGCAGACAGGCACACACAAGCAAAAGGCAATAAAGCTGTTTAATTTGATTTTTTTCCTTCTCTACATCAATTTAAGAGAGAGGAGAATTGGCTTACCATTTCTTGCAGTTCAAAACAAGCATATGAGCTTGCTGGCATATAAATATACCTAGAGAATGCAGGAAGTCTTGTTCAGTGGGATTGATGCAGACCTGTAAAATGAAAGTCTTGGGTAGCTTTTGTTATCGCAGCTGCTAGTTGTAGAAGGAAAGAGTTTGAATGTCCTCTCCTTGCTGCCTGTACGAAATTGTTAGTGAACATAACATGCCAGCAAATTTCTTACCCAGAAGTCCTGGAACTGTTACGGAGTATGTGAAGAAGTAACTGCTGTGTTTTGGAAATTACATAGCAGACTTAGGAACTGTACAATATATAGAATCGTATTCCATCTTCCCACCTATTTCAAGACCAGTTCCTGCATGAAAGGTTTGGTGGGATTTTTGCCCTCTAAATACTGAAGTGAGCACACTATAATGTTGGTGATGAAATTTTTTGTAGGTACTCTGAATTTCTTGCCTTCACGGCATGTTCTGTTCTGGTGGTATACCTTGAGCTTGTTATGCTATGACAAATGTGTATAGTGACTGCAGACCTGAGTGACTCGGAAACAGTCTGGCAGTCAGTCTCTGGTTATAATGTTTTAAGAAGATAGGTACGAATACAGGAGGATTTGCTGTGCTTAATGACAAATGTAATAAATAAGTGTAATAAAACAGAGAATGCATTAAATTTAATGTAACTGGAGTGATTTTAGGAGAGAGTTGCTCTAATATGTCTTACTCATGCAGTAGGCCCAGGATGACAGCCAAAACTAAGAACTGCCTAGAAAGCCTTATATCGGTGAGGAGGAAGATGATTATAAGCAGCAGTTTGTGTCTTGGGACTGTTAAGACTTGTGTTTATCTTCCAGTTCTGTGAATACCAGAAAGGACAATTCCTCCTGTATGGGATACTCGTGTTTCCTTTGTTCCTGTATGTGTTTTGATGGCTTTTTCCTTATGACTAATGCTGTGTACTAGGATTTACCTCCTTGAATGCACAGACTGCCTTCTTGGAAACCACTTGGAAAATTACACCAAGACTGGAGTGAATTCATGTGTGAAATTTCAAAAGTCTCTTTTTGTGTCTGAAGCACTGATGAGAGCACTACAAATTAACAATGAGAACATTAGTGTAGTTATGATGTCTCAGATTCCGTTACAGCTGAAATGTTTTCAGCTAACAAACACAGCTGCAGCTGCTGTTGTCATGTTGATCTCCAGAACCAAATGCAGAAAGAGGAGACAGGAGCACCATGAAGAGCAAGATGATGTTATGGGAGTTAGGCTGATATTTGCACTCTCCTTAGGTGGCAAAAAAGGAGGAAGGAGATATGGGGTGCAAAAAAAGACAAATGTGGTCAGGTGGCTGCTGGTGCAGCACACTGCTCGAGTTGTTTGCAAGCATTTTTGACAGGTTCTCTCTAATTTTTTCATTAGAGACTGGAAACTCATTAATCTGGAAAGTATCCAGCAGTTTTACTTTAGCTCATACTCAGGTATGAAAGTGCCAGAGGTACTTGGCAAAGGGGCACAGAGAAGAAATTATTTAGGTTTTAGGTGCTGAAATATTAATGGGCCCTAGGGAAAGTCTTCTGTTGTGAACATGCTATTCAGTAAGCATTCAGTTTGTACCTTCCTTGGAAATGTTCAGTTTTAGTCATCAGTAGGAAAAATGCTGGCTACTAGCCTGATTCAAGAAGGTAATGTTTGTTAAATGCTCTCTGAAGTTATACTGTCAGATTATGGTTAAGCAGCTATAGACATTGAAATATTGCTCAGTACTGGTTTAAAGTGCAAGAAAAAAATCCTATCCAATTTCCTTTAAAAGACCAACCTTAATACAAACCATAAAAGAACCAAAAAGTTCACCTTCTATTTTCGCTTGTCTTTGTCCTCTCTGACATTGGGACAATTGACATATTCGCATTCCTTTGCTGCTGGAGATCAGAGTATTCCTAAAGGAGCAATGATTTTATACCTGTCTGTGTTTGCTGAGATATTTTAGCGTATGCTGCAGAATATGCTTGCTCCTAGTCTTGCTTCTTGGCTGTTTGAAGATAAAATGCAAGAACCAGGTAACAGAACAGCAGTGGATGGGGTTGCTAGTGTGTCTGAGCTGCTTCACTATTATTTAAATAGTACAGTTTTGTGCCCTCTAACCCCTTCCTTATTTTTTTTTTCCAGTCCCATCTTATGAGTGCCCTGATGCTGATGTGGCCTATTGAACTGCCTTTGCATTAGCATTTTAGCTCAAGTTAGGGATGTGCTTTTGAAGCAAATCTCTGTATTGGTCCCTGTTTTCTCCAGACTGTATTATGAAGAGTTCTGCAAGCACATAAAATAGGTTCCTATCAGATTAATTTGAAGTGAGAAATGCCATCTAGAAAGGCACATTAATCAATGTCCAAATATTAATGGGAAATTAGTTCCTGGACCAGGACCAGACTTACACTGAAGTAGATTTGATGGAAAACGTTGACATGCATATTACGTGGTGGTCAGGTTTTCAGTAGTAGCTGTGCTGAGCTGTTTGCTCATAAAATGCAAGAAATTATAATCTGGGTTATGATTACTGGAAATTCCAGATGTTTTTTTACAACATTGGTGAGTTTAACTCCTAGAGTTGTATTCAGTGGATACTACAGCCAGCACAAGGTGTGCTGTGGAAGCATGTATCTGGTAGTGGGAAAATGAAGGGAAACTGTTATCAGTTTTCCCTATAACTTGCCTTACTTTGGGGGAAACTGAAAGTAATTTCTGTTATGTATCTTATAATCAGTTGTCTTGCCTTTTCTTCCCTGCATTGCATGGAAATCTGTTAATCGCCTGCTGATCAGTGGCAGCCCTTTTTTTCTTTTTTAAGAAAAAGCTTTGTATTGACCTCTTTCGACTCGCCACAGGCAGTGACTATCATAGTGAACAAAAGAGACTTTGTTTCCTTATTTAATGTGACCTCAGTGTGAAATATTCAATCCTTTTGTAACCCAGAGAAACATACAGAGGTTCAGGATCTGGAACAGAGATAGAGCCCCAGCAAATGATTGTGCTTATTCAGGTATAATAGTGAACCTTATTTAGGTGTAGTAGTAAACAGTGTAATTTACAAGAAAATGTTACTAATTTTGAGACTTAAAAGGAATTTTGAGTTACTTACAAGGAATTATATTCTAGATCAATTTTTAAGTAGAAGAGAACATATCTTTTGTAGCGTGTTTTTTTTCTGCTTCAGTAGACACCATCAGTCTGTGATAAAGCTTCATGGAATCTCCTGTGAATTAAGGTTTCCTGGAATGCAATTTGCCAGGATGTATGTTATCTTATATTTTATAACTGGTTTGGTAATTTGGATGGTATGGTTAATTTGGTAACTTGTAATGGTTAACCAAGATGCATAAACTGTCACAAAAGAAGAAAATTTGCTGTGATTCTGCTGTTTTACTGGGGAAGGAAAAGGGTGGTGGTTGCCCATTATTCAACTGTCAGTAGCGTGAGCCATCTTAATTTGACAGTTAAGAGCAAATGGTAGGAAAAAGGAAACATTAGTAATAAATGGTTAAGATGATGCAAGTAACTGATGTTCCTTAAGAACTTTGCTTGAGTCAGGAGCTTTCAACTTGTTGATTTATATTTTTGGAGATGTCCTCTAGTGAAAGTGCACTTTCCTTTGCATAGGTCTGTTGACAGCAAGTTTACAGTGACCAACATTTCCAGAGTGAACCAGAGTTGCGTCAAGCTTGTTATTCTCTCCCTCAGAATATCACTATGGAAAATATCGGGGCAGAGCACAGTGGTGCTGGTTGTTTTTCCCTGAATACTCTCCCAGATTTGGAAAAGATGTGGTTCACGAGCTAACCAAAGCAAAGGGGAGTGTGGTTTCTTTTGTATTTAATCTATTTGCTTAGAGGAAGCAGGACTGCTTGCTCCATGCCCAGACTGTGCAGGGGATTTAAGCATCCACTTTAGCTCATGGAGGAAAGAAGGAGGCCATTAACCCAGGAAGCTGGGAAATAGTAACAAAAAAAAAACAAACAAACAAAACAAAAACAAAACAAAAACCAACCAACCAAAAAAAAAACCAACAAACAAACAAAAAACAAAAAAAAGGAAGAGGACAATTAAAAACAAGGGGCTTCCTCCTAAATCTGTTCTCACCCACAACTGCTTTGCTGCCCTGCAGGGGGCTAATGAGGAAACACATTTGCACCATGAACAACAAGCTGATGCACTGGTAAAGAAGATCTCTACTGGTGCTGCCAGGAAAAAGCAGCGGATCCTAGTATAAGGGGACTCTACTTTGAAAGGCACAGAAGCACTCATCTGTCGGCCTACCTAGTCTCAAGGGAGGTGTGTTGCCTACCAGGGGCATGGATCAGGGATGTTGCAGAGAGGCTGCCTGCTTTATTAAGTCCCCATGATTATTACCCACTTCTAGTGATCCATGTGGGTGCTAGGGATATAGACAGTAGTAGCCTGGGGAACATAAAGAAGGACTACAGAGCCCTGGGAGAAGTGGTTAGGGGCTGTGAAGCTCAGACTGTCTTTTCATCAATTCTCCAGGATACAGGGGAGCACCTTAAAAAGGCTAGGAGGATTGGCCAGGTTAATAAATGGTTAGAACAGTGGTGCCATAGTCAGGGGTTTGGGTATCTAGAACACGGGGCTCAATTTAGTAGGCAAGGTCTACTGGGGGCTGGTGGAGCTGGCCTGATGAAGGGGAAGGACAGTTTTGGTAGGAGGCTTGCCAGACTGGTCAAGGAGGCTTTAAACTAGATGGGGGGGGGGGGGGCATCATTCCATCCCAACACACCCAGTCAGTTGCCAGCACCTATAATAAATGCTTGGAGCAATGTAGAGATATTCCAGCTGCTCCAGTCAATAAGCTGGCTTCATTTGGAGCTCGGCTCAGATGCCTCTATAAAAACACCCGTAGCATGGGGAACAAACAAGAGGAATTAGAGATGTGTGCACATCTACAGGGGTATGATATAATAGGCATCACAGAAACATGGTGGGATGGCTCCTATGACTGGAGTGTTGGAATGGAAAGTTACAGGCTCTTTAGAAAGGACAGGCCTGGCAGGCAGGGAGGGGGAGTTGCCCTTTATGTTAGGGATAGGCTGGAGAGTATGGAACTCTGTCTGGGGACAGGTGAGCAGTTAACAGAGAGTTTGTGGGTCAGGGTTAAAGGGAATATAGCTATGGGAGACATTACTGTGGGGATCTGTTACAGACCGCCTGATCAAGAGGACTCTATGGATGAAGTGCTCTATAGACAGATAGGAAAAGCCTCACACTCACAGGCCCTTGTTCTCATGGGTGACTTCAACCATTGTGACATCTGCTGGAGGGATGGTACGGCCCAGCACAAGCAATCCAGGAGGTTCCTTGATTGTGTGGAAGACAACTTCCTTCTGCAAGTAATAGAGAAGCTGACAAGGAGAGGTGCCATGCTTGACCTCGTGCTCACCAACAGGGAAGGGCTGGTTGGAAATGTGACGCTCCAGGGCAGCCTTGGTTGCAGCGATCATGAGATGCTCGAATTTGAGATCCTCAGGACAGTGAGAAGAGCGTGCAGCAAGCTCACTGCCCTGGTCTTCAAGAGAGCAGGCTTTGGCCTCTTCAGGAACCTGCTTCGGAAGGTTCCATGGGATACAGCCCTAGAGGGCAGGGGGGCCCAAGACTGTTGGTTGATATTCAAGGATCACCTGCTACAAGCTCAGGAGTGTTGCATCCCGACTAGAAGGAAGTGCAGCAGGAGGGCCAGGAGACCTCCTTGGATGGATAAGGAGCTGCTGAGGAAAATTCAAATGAAAACAGAGGCTTATAAAAAGTGGAAGCAAGGACAGGCAGCCTGGGAAGAGAACAAGGATGTTGTCCGAGAGGCTAGGGACCAGGTTAGGAAAGCTAAGGCCCAGGTAGAATTAAACTTGGCTAGGGATATTAAGGATAACAGGAAGGGGTTCTATAGGTACATTGCAAATAAAAGACAGACTAGGGACAACATGAGCTGTCTCTGGAAGCTATCAGGAGAGCTGGCTACCCTGGATGTGGAGAAGGCTGAGGTTCTGAATGACTTCTTTGCCTCGGTCTTCACTGGCAAAGGCTCTGGCCACACCACCCAAGTCTTGGAAGGCAGATGCAGGGACTGTGAAAATGAAGACCTTGGGCCCACTGTAGGAGAGGATCTGGTTCGAGACTATGTTAAGAACCTGAACACGCACGAGTCCACGGGACCTGATGAAATCCCTCCGTGGGTCCTGAAGGAGCTGGCAAATGAAGTTGCAAAGCCACTGGCCATCAAATTTGGAAAAATCATGGCTGTTCTTTGAAGTTCCCGACAACTGTAAAAACAGAAATATAGCCCCCATTTTCAAGAAGGGGAAAATGGATGACCCGGGGAATTACAGAGCAGTCAGTCTCACCTCTGTGCCTGGCAAAATCTTGGAGCAGATTCTCCTGGAAGGCATGCTAAGGAACATGAAAATCAACAAGGTGCTTGGTGACAGCCAGCATGGCTTCACTAAGGGGAAATCCTACCTGACCAATTTGGTGGCCTTCTATGATGAGGCTACAGAACTGATGGACAGGGGTAGAGCAGTTGATGTCATCTACCTGGACTTGTGCAAAGCGTTCGACACTGTCCCACACAACATCCTTGTCTCTAAATTGGAGGGACACCAATCTGATAGGTGGACCACTGGGTGGATAAAGAACTGGGTGGATAAAGAACTGGCTGGACGGCCGCACACAAAGAGTTGTGGTCAATGGCTCAATGTCCGGCTGGAGACCAGTAACGAGTGGTGTCCCTCAGGGATTGGTGTTGGGACTGGGCTTCTTCAACATCTTTGTCGCTGACATGGACAGTGGGATTGAGTGCGCCCTCAGCAAGTTTGCTGATGACACCGAGCTGTGTGGTTCGGTTGATACGCTGGAGGGAAGGAATGCCATCCAGAGGGACCTTGACACACTTGTGAGGTGGGCTGATGCCAACCTCATGAAGTTTAACCATGCCAAGTGCAAGGTCCTACACCTGGGTTGGAGCAATCCCAGGCACAGCTGCAGGTTGGGCAGAGAAGAGATTCAGAGTAGCCCTGTGGAGAAGGACTTGGGGGTGTTGGTAGATGAGAAAATGAATGAGCTGGCTACAGTGTGCGCTGGCAGCCCAGAAAGCCAACCGTATCCTGGGCTGCATCAAAAGGAGCGTGACCAGCAGGTCAAAGGAGGTGATCCTGCCCCTCTACTCTGCTCTTGTGAGACCTCACCTGGAGTACTGTGTGCAGTTCTGGTGTCCTCAACATAAAAAGGACATGGAACTGTTGGAACAAGTCCAGAGAAGGGCCACAAGGATGATCAGGGGACTGAAGTTGGGGCTGTTCAGGCTGGAGAAGAGAAGGCTACGTGGAGACCTCATAGCAGCCTTCCAGTATCTGAAGGGGGCTATAGGGATGCTGGGGAGGGACTATTCATTGGAGACTGTAATGATTGGACAAGGGGTAACGGGTTAAAAGTTAAACGGGAAGTTTAGATTGGATATAAGGAGGAAATTCTTTCCTGTTTGGGTGGTGAGGCACTGGAATGATTTGCCCAGGGAGGTTGTGAATGCTCCATCCCTGCAGGTTGGACAGAGGCTTGGACAACACAGTCTACGGTGAGGCATCCCTGCCTCATGGCAGGGGGGTTGGAACTTGATGACCCTAAGGTCCTTTCCAACCCTAACTATTCTATGATTCTTGCACATTTTTTTTCCAACTGAGTATACCCCCCCCCGCCCCAAACAAAACAGCCAACCAAGGAATCAACAGAAAAAGCCAATTCAACAAGATAAAAAACCCTCAACAAAACAAAACAGAAAAACAAATCAAAATGAGAACAAAAAAAAAAAAATCCCAAGTCACACCAAAACAATAAATATGTGTGCGGAAGTTGTTGCAGTGTTTGGAGGCATCAAGCTTAACTATCCTGCGCTGTACAAAGAGCCCCATTTCTCTTTGTTCTGACTACTCTGAGCCTGGTAACCTCATCTGATGTCATCTGAACATCTGTCGCACACTACATTTCAATCTTATCTTTGCCAGGATTAAATTTATTTAGTTATTTCTTGTGTGGAAACAAATTTTGATAATCCTTGTTAAATTAACTTTATGTATTACTAATTCCACTATTCCCTTCAGAATGATGTGCATTCCTTGTACTCCCACTACAAAATGAAAATATAGGCTTGTTTTATACTGTCATGATGTCTTAAGGGTACAGTAAATAATCCTATGAAGATGCTGGCTTGCTTCTTTTCACCTTACTACATTTAATAGAATTATACCATGAAATAATTTTACTGCCAATGTAATTAATGAATGCTATTCTCATCACTGGCCTGCGTCAGAACTGTGAGCTGCTTTTACTTGCTAGTATAAAAGGAAACTAAGCCAAAGAAACTGAAAAGTCATTTTACCCAACAAAAAATCAGGGAAGGGTTTGGGTTGGAAAGGATCTTAAAATCATCTAGTTCCAGCCTCCCTGCCATGGGCAGGTTGCTCAAGGCCCTGTCCAACCTGGCCTTGAATACTGCCAGGGATTGGGCATCCACAACTTCCTTGGGCATCCTTTTTCAGTGCCTATCCACATCTTAGTGATTCATAGAGGGGAGCAATGGGAACCCAAGATGTCTAAAGCTAAAGGGAAGGAGCAAGTCCCTTTTGATTGTAAAGTAGGCCAATCTAGTGTCTCATGAGCATAAAACTACAGTCATGGTTATCCTATGCATGTCCCCTCCTCCTAAGTTAGGGACTGTCAGTGGTCTGTAGGCAGCAAGTTTAAACTGTATCAAAGGAGGCAGTTAAAAGAGTTGAAATGATGTTACGTAGACTGAAAATGATGCTTATTTTGCTGCTGCTTTCAGTGTGGAAATTATTCTGACCACAGTTATGCTGCTTTCCTTCAAAGTACGTGAAAGGAACATTATTTTAAATGTAGGGCAGGGGATAACTGAGGCTTAGAAAACTTGCCCAACCAAGAGATCATAAGCCTGTGGTGTTTTTGTAAAAGGCTCTAAAAACTGATGGCTTTAAACAAGGCTGATTTGACTTGTCAGTGACAGGTGACGCAATCAAGTGGATGTCTGCTAGTTAGGATGGATTTGCCATGACTGTATTGCATCTTTTTAAAGGAACAATAATAATACATGCAATGAAGCAAGATACAAGCTTAGTTCAATGGTAGAATTATAATGACAGGCTCTCTCAAAACAATTAATGGATTGCATGTAAGAAAAAATATCCTAAGCTACCTCGTAGGTTTTTCATTAAAACCTTTTTGTGTGTGGAACAGAAGCAAAAAAGGCCAAGATTTCAAGAATTTAGGTTTCAGAAGATTACTTTCTTGAGAGCTTAATGTAGCAGCGTGTCCTGGATTTAGCAGTAGCAGTCATTTTTTCTCCTTCTTAGTAGCTGGTGCAGCGCTGTGTTTTGACTTTCGGCCTGGGAACAGAGCTGATAACACTGAGCAGATAATGTTTTTAGTTACTGCTCAAATGTTTAGACTGGCCATAGGACTTTGTGAGCCTCATGCTCTGCCAGGGAAGAGGGGAAGCCGGGAGGAAGCAGAGACAGGACACCTGACCCAAACTAGCCAAAGAGGTATTCCACACCACAGCACGTCATGTCCCGGAGGTAATAGGGAGTTACCCAGAAGGGCATTCTCTGCTCGTTCGGGCTCCTTTCCGCATGTGGTGTCATATTCTCTTCCCTTGTTATTTCCCTTATCATTATTGTTATTGGTGGTGGCAGCAGTGGTTTGTGTTATACCTTAGTTACTGGACTGTTCTTATCTCAACCTGTGGGAGTTGCATTCTTTTGATTCTCCTCCCCATCCCTCCAGGAGCAGGGGAAGGGGGGAGTGTGGACTGCGTGGCCAACTTGTCAACATGTTTTAAACCACGACACAGTGTTTCCCTTTAGAGCTGGGAAGCTTTTTCTCAAGCTGAAATTTGTTTGAATAGCCAAATCTGCTGCAACTTAAATATTCAGTAGCTCTTGAATTTTGGAGGTATGTAGTGACTGTTGCTATTAGTAGTCTATTATCAAAAATTCATCATACGGGATAGATTTAGGATAGATGGAACCTTAGGATGCAATAATTATCCTTATTTTTTTTTTCTTCTTTATTTTAATATTTTTAGAGACAAAATAATTTCTTTGGCAGAGCGATTTGGCGTGACCAGTCATGTTATATGGTGTCTATCTTCTTCCTGTTGAAGGGCCCATACAAATAACAAACTATATAGAGATCTTCAGTACAAAGATTGTTCACTTGACAGAAAAAATATGAAGCAGCTTTCTCATGGGGAAGGGGCCTAACTGAAGGCACTTCTGAACTGCCTTTGCAAAAAGGATATAAACTTAAATCACCTTAGAGATTTATTTTGTTTATATGTATAGATGACTTCTAGTCTTACAGGCCGAGAATAACTAATATGGTAAGGACTAGCACATTGTACATTGCAGTCTGCATGGACTTGGATATGTCTTGCAGTTTCTGTAAGTAAATGCTTTGAGTTTCACAAATATGAACAGTCAGGTACTAAGAGCAGAGCTTTTGACAAGAAGGAGCAAATGCTGCAAAGGAGAAATATGTTGGCTAAAGAACAGGATAAGATGAGCAAGTTATGGCTGGGCTTTCCTTAAAGAGAAACTTATTGTTTGGGGTAGCTCCTCGCTGGTAGTTTCTGAGAAAATTTAAGCGTTTTACATTTAAAATATTTATGTTGGAAAAGTCCTGACTATTCCAAGTGGAAATAGGTGGTTCTGAGATGCGTTATGTGTTTGAGCACTTGTTAATTCCTGGTAATCTATTATGAATAATTAGTATTGGACTAAAAGTTGATATAGATTTGTTTAATATTTCTCTGCTTCTATATAAACAATGTTTGCTTGCCAAAAGTTGTCACTGCTGTTAACCAACCCTACGTAAAGCCTTTAGCAGTGTCAATTTGTTGTGTCCCCTCTGTATTTATAACGTCAGTAGATCTCTGTTAGAAATTTTGTTTATTGAATCACTTTAGTAGTGGAAAATAAAACAATCTCTCACGAAGAGTTTAATAACCTCATGGAAGGTCATTGTGTTTAAATACATTTCAATGTGCAGCTCTTCCTGTTATAGGGCTGGTTTGGGGGAGTTAGCACCTGCCTGTAATCCCAATACTTTTTGTGTAGTTTTGTGGAGAAACTGGAGGAGTAGTAGATTATAAAACTGAGAGGAAAAAGGTTGGATTTCAGGTGGCCATGTGGATAGGTTTGCCGCCTGGCTCTGTTTTATGAACAAAATGCAATGCTATACTGAGTCTAAATGTTGAAGAGGCAGACAGTAAATATTGCCCTTCCATGCTAATTTGACACCTGAAACAAGTCTTTATATTTGCTCTGAGGTTACTGGAAAACATTTTAACACTCAGCACACTTGATTTCTTCTTTTGTAAACTGGGGGTAGCCTGGGAACTATTAAGTGCCAAATGCTTTCATCAAAGCCATAAACAAAAGGGGATTCTATAGGAAATCTATTTACTCCCAGGAGGTTTCAACAAAACACATTTTCACTTATTCAAAGTGGAGGAATAAATCTGTAGCTCTTTTTAAAGAGACTTACTTCATGGTCCTAGGAGGCAGACACAGTACTGGATTTAAAACAAAAGCTGTAACAAAAGCATCCTCAACACGCTCAACAAACTGGTCATATTTTATAGGTCAGTCATGTATCTGCATGTGAGAGCTATTCAGTCACTGCCCAACCTAGCAACATAGCCTATGAAGGGAAAAATATGTGCTGTAGGGATGCTGATTTTTGATTAAATAAAGTAAAATTGAGTGAATCAGCTTCTAGGCTAAAAGAAAAAGCTGTGCTCCCATAGCTGTGCTCATGAGATAGAAAATAACTTCTAAAGCAATGGAAAGCTTGAACAACCAAGCTTGTTTTTTACCTGTTGTCTTACCGAGTTGTCTTCCTCATTGCAGATCATCTTTATACATAAACACTGTGGTAATTAACCACATAAACACACTAGTAATTAACCTTGCCTGACTTATTTAACAATGACACAGTTGTTACCACAGTAGAGGATCCTAACTCAAGCTTGGGGCTGACATTACTGAATAAATACAGCAAAGGGAAGCTGCCTAGCTCTGGAGGTTGGCTCCTGCACCACATTATAACTGTGAATGGCAGCCAACAGGGAACGTATCTATATGCATCCATCTGTTGTCTTATATCTTGGGTATATGGACTACTATATGGCTTTTGGTGGCAGAGACTACTTCTGCATGTATTTCTACCAAGTATCGGGGTGTCAGAAGCTGATCAACTGTGTTTATTTAGCACAGCATATGGAAATATCCCCTCAGATGTATTTTCTAGCATCTATCAGAAGTCAGTCTGGGGGGTTTTAGTCAGTCAGGTAATTTACAGAGCAGATTGGCACTTGTTAGACAATTCACTATCATCCCTTTTGCCACAGTGAGAGGGAACAGTCACAGAAAAATACTTAGTCAAATCCACACTGCTACGGTCATTTGACCAGTGGTGTGTGGATCTGTGATGCAGAATGCTACAGCAGAACAAGCAAGTCTTTCATGTGGCTATCGGTGGTGTTCCTTCTCAATCACAGCATTTGCTAGTGGAAATCAATCTTTGCTTGCCATCCTGATCTTATAGTTTAGGAATAAAACATACTCTGAAACAGTACCAAAAAGAATAAGGAAACTGGCTGTATTTCTTTTCCTTCTGTCACTTATAAGTTAGATGAAAATAAGGACCTTTCTGTGATTTAAATATCAGCTATTTTATGAAAAGTTCTTTTATAAAGAATCACTATAAACTGAAATTTTCATTTTTTAAGGTCTGTATTACTTAAGCATTTTTTTTTCCTGATTGAAAATTGTGGTGTGAGTTTCAGATTGTTAAAAAAGAGAGTTTGAATCAGTATTGTACATAGTACATAAAACAACAGGAATGAACTGCAAAGCTAGCAGTGTAAATTTTATATATAAAATTACTTTTAAACATATAGTACATATGACCTAATAAAATTAGTAGTGAGAATTTTGGGTTGGTTTTCTGTGGTTTTTTTTTTTTTTTGGCTGGGGTTTTGGTTTTTTGGTATTGTGTGCAGTTTTGTTTGGGTTTGTTCATTTTGTTTTGTTTTATTTTGGTGGCTTTTCTGTGTGTGTGTTGGCATTTTTGTTTGTTTTTTTCCTGAAGCTATGGTTTCCAGATGTGTGGGATCAACAATAGTCTTGCCAGGTTTGATGGTATGTTGTGGCTGAAGACTTGAGGCTTTAAAGATGCATGTTGTGTGCAGCAAACAGAACAGCAAGGAAGGCTGGGAATGGCTGAACACATTAATGCTTAGAGCTCAAAAATCAAGCTTACAAGGGTTTCTGACAATGGCATAGGAATAGTTACATTTACTGTAAGGACTATTTGAAACTGGCAACATTATAAGAGAAGATAGTATATAACATTTCCATTGCTTGAAAATGTGTTACTCTGAGTTCATTTATAGTACATGGGCTGAACTGACAGCATCCTTTCTAATGGATATTGCTTCATTAAAATTCATGGTTTCTATGATTTGCTGATATTCTGCAGTTTCTATGTAAATGACATTACAGCTTTACCTGCAAACAAAAAACTGCATGCCTGCAAAAAAACCCCCACCCCAAAACAAATAATTGCTAATATGATAATGTTTGGATAATTTAACACATCACATAGACATGTCATACTAGGATTTTAATCCAGCTAACTCCACAGAAAATGTTGTAGAACTTTTTTATATACTATTCACTTGAAGATGACTTTAGACTTTCTTGTTAGATTCTGATAATGCAGCCCAGTGCAGCAACTTTAAGAATGAGAATAGGCACTTAATTTGGAGTCAGTTCTTGCCTAGAAACTGTCAATGTGACTTCCATGAGGAAGTCACAGGCACAGCACAAGGAACAGCCTTTCAATACGAAATTACTCTAAGTCCACAGCCAGGAGCTAGGAAGGTTTGATGGGAATGAAAGTAAAACCAGAAAATGATTAATTGCTTGTGTCAGCACTAGACTGAGGAAGGAAAAAAAAAGCGCTTCCATACTTGTCTTCAAACTTAAAATGAATTTTTTTTCAAAATAGTACCAATGAATCATTGAGTAAATAGTTTAATTTTCTTAAGCAACAAAAACATTTCGGCGTTGTCTTTGAGGCTTGAAAGGAAAAAGCATGACTTAATTCCAGCAGTGATAAATAACAAGTCAAAGCGTAAGTTTCTTAATCACATCTGCAGAGTATGTTCATATACATATTTGGTTAATATCGCCTGTTTCTAAGGAAGTAAATTTCCTTTCCCCATCCTGTGTTGTAATGCTATTTCTTGTCATACAGAAACAGTAGACAAGCAGTGCTCAGAACATCCTCAGTGCTACTTTGATTTTTGTGGGTAAGCTTCTCTGTGCTTGGGGTTTTGTGCTCATCCACCTGTACAGAACAAAAAGAATGCCTTTATGCATTTATCCCCACTGAAAATCAGTCCAAATTGTTGTCCTGAATGATGCTGGTAAGAATAAGCCTGAACTGAGTTCACCACCAGAATTACCAAATCTTCCAGCAGATCAGGAGAACTTTGACCTGCAGCATAATGTGCAGAGAACTAATGAAGACCCAAATTCTGCTGATGTAAATAAAATTCCAGACACTGTTGTGATATGTTTAGTTCAGGCTCTTTAGCTCTGCTGCAAAGTGTTAATATATGATCAACCAGGATATAGCTTTAGTAAAATGTGATTTGACTAAGGCACTTGAATTTGCAGCCCTCCCTTGCCTAGCTTGAAATGTAGATATAATAGCAAATAAACATTTTCCTTCTTTTGCTTTTTAAGATTTGCTGGACTCCAGTTGCCAAGGAAGTCCCATTTGTTATAGAATGGTGAAAATGCTTTTTATTTTGTTCCTCAGAACTTTATTATTAGTTTGGTTGTTACCAACATTCACCTGTAGGCATTTGTTTTTATAGAGAGTCCTGAACTTGGTGATAAATAGAGAATGTATATCGGATACCAGCCATAGGGTAGTCTTTGCCATGTGCTAGTAACTTAGTGTCTCAAGCTGGTTCATGTTGGTTTTGTTTTTTTTTTTTTCCTGCAACATTTTAAAATATAACTTGATTTTAAATGCACTTTTTTTTCTCTTAGACAGATATTGCTTCGTTCTTAATACAGTAGGTGATCGATTGAAAGTCTCTGAGCTTCTTGCCATAGGAAAATAAAGAAGAAATCTATAACAAAATGTAAGATCAGTATTGTGACTGACAGTTTTCTTAATAAGATGATATGAGAGTAACCTTGGAATTCAGAGCAATAGACTACTAGGTCTCCTGCTCCCTGTGGACAAGACAGACATATAAATCTTAAGAATTAAATTCTTTACATTCTTGAGACTAAGTTGAAAACAGCAATTTGTATTGAAGCCTGTTTTGGCTTTTACTGATTAAAGAAGTGTTGCATACACCATTACATGAGTAGAAAAACTAGTAAGCTTTTTATCAGTCTTACAGATGCTGCTGCCACCAGTTTCCTATAATATTTTATCAATATGACTTGCTAACCACAGTCAGATCAGCAATAAATATTTCATAACCACCCACAGAAATAGTGTATAACCTTTCTGAATACCAGGAATGCAGGCATCCTGCATCTTTGTACAGTTGTGTTCTCTAAGTGCAACATAAAATACAGATATAAATGGTAATGGTAATACAAGTGACTATAATCTTAATACTCGGACTGTTTCAGAATAATTTCAGATATGCTCTCAGCTGAGGTAGAATGTCGCACTTCTGTCACTTTCTGTCATTTTGCATTTGCAACAGCAGAAGATTTAAATCAGTTTCCTAGCTACTTCGTATATTTCAAACATATTTTTTTTGATGGCTTGGCTTCACGATCAAAGATTTGGGAAGGGCTTTAACCATGCTTACTACAAGCACAATGACCGAGGGCAAGTGGGATATCATTATGTAATAACAATGCAAATCAGTTCCTGGAAAACTCTACAATTGGACTATGAATAATTTCCAAGGAGAAATTATTGACCTTTGATTAGATGTAATATGATTGAATGTCTAATACGTCCAAGAACTAAAATGATGATGTTCTTAATCACAAAGCACTGAATTCAAAACACTTATACATGTAAAGGGCACTTTTTGAACAAATATTTCAGTAAAGGTTTGGCTACTGATTGTCAAAGTTGTGTAGCAGTGGTTTTCAAAGAAAAAAAGAAAAATAAAACCCCAAAACACAAAACCCTGACAAATCATAGACAAGTTATTTTGTTTCCATGGATTTCATATCCAGATTGGTATCATACCTATCCAGTTAAACCTATACAATAATATATGCAAGTATTCACACCTTTGTTAAAGCAGCTTTACATAAATCCTAGTACTATAGTTACTTCTCAGTGAAGCTAAGAAATCATGTTTAGAAAAAGAGTTGGGAAGAGGTCTTACACCCCCATACCCAGCTCCATGCTGTGTTCACTTCAGGGGAGAAAGGATCAGCTTCTGCTGTGTATAACTATGAAATCTGTTAAATACAGCTTTGCAAAACTTTGGGAAAGAAGCTGAAAATTATGGGTCTTAGGGACTGCTATTGTGATCAGTGCTTGCACAGCCAGCAATAAGATTTCTTGTCTTAATCTGCACACATTCATTATAAATGGTCTGAACGGATAATCAAGAGCAGTCTATGCTTTGGTTCAAGAATAGGGAAGTTTAAAAATACTGGGAAGAATATAATGAATTCTTTCTCCTACATCTCTGATAGCTCCCTTTCAGTTATCAAGGGGACTATGAGCTATCCTTTTCAGAAAATAACTGGGCAATTACACTCCATCTGAATAATTCAGATGCACAGCATGGATTCCAGTATAGGCTTTTCTGAACGATTTCAAATCAGAATGAAAACCACTGCTTTTTTTGTTTTGTTTTGTTGGTTCCCCCCCCCCCCCCCCATAACTTTTTAACAGTGTGCAAACAGCAATGGAAATCAGCTGTGTGCTGCCCATGCTATGGGATTTCTTCTGGTGAACAGGGTTGTGGTACTTTGCTTTGCTCAATGTTTCTTCAGTGTTGAGCTGCATTACAGTAAACTGAACTGCTTCATCAGTAACTTTGTGTTATTTTCTAAAAGGAGTGCAATCATAAACAAATGGTATTATTTGAAGATTTATTTTATTGTTTACAAATAAAGCAGAGCATCGAGTGCTTAAAAACAGAACTGAGAAAGAGCTGCATATTATGGCCATCGCAGCAACACTAGATGGCTAGTACTGGGTTTGAATGTCTCAATAGTAGCATTTCTACTGGATTTCTTTGGTGCTGAAGAGAAAGTCTTGTTCAACCAGAACTCTGCAGCAGGACTCTGTGTGTGACCACTCTGCCTGGCGGTAGAGTGGCTAATGCTTTCACAGCCCATTGGTAGATAGAATAAACACTGTAAGAAATCTGCAGAAATAGTCCATGGTAGAAGGAAAATATGGTGACTTTCCCAACCAGGAGGACAGAAATTTACGATGTAAGGAATGATTTATACCTTATTAAACAAGATCTTTGATATTTGAATCCCTTTTCTTGCTTTACCACTTCCTGCTTTCATTTACTCTCGAGGTTCCTCATCTTTCAAGCTTGTTTCTTTTGGGTAGACAGCACTTTGGGATAATAGCATTATTATTGATTTAAAAAAATAGCCAACCAAACCTGTCTGTTGCCTCAAGTTAAATAAACTTCCTACTCACAGTGTTAAGAGTAATGCAGCTGCTGGTATCGTTACTATTTCTTCCCTTGCTTTCATGGTTTAAGGTGAGACACTTTCCTTCACCCACTGAATTACAGAGGTAATTATTGCTTAAATGAATAGTCCATTATTTCAGCAAATAAATTTTAATTGGAACCCTATAGAATTCTGGCCATATACATTGGCTCTTTGCTCAAATAAATGCATATGCATTGATCTTCTGAAAACTAAAGATGGCTGTGTGGTATGTTTCTTTTGTTTGCACAGTTCATTGGCCCCAAGTTCATATTTATTAAAACTTTTGAACATATTTACAACATTAAGTGCCTATAGTTCCATATAAGCTTGCAGACTTTGAGTACCTATTCAGAATTGGGTAAGACTCAAGTCCTGCTTAAAAACCTTGTTTGGTTAGGTTTTGCAAATAATCTTAAGTGTGTATTTATTCTTAGGCCTGCTCTCTAGACAAAGATTCCTTATAGCTTAGTGATTCATGATGGAAAGAAAAGATCAAAAGACTGAAGAAGAGAAAGTGCTTGACTTCTGAGTCAGTGTTGGATCAAGTCTCGGGAGACTTAGAGTCTGTGGCTGGGCCACAGACTTCCTGTATGGACCTTGTATCTTGGTTCTTTCTTCTGTAAAATAGAGGTAAGAATATTGCCTTGTCACAAAATCTGGAGGGAAATATTTCTGATGATAAGGAAATAGTCGTTTCAATAGTAAGGAAAAAGGATTCTATGGCAAACAACTGAGCATGGAAGTGAGGACAACTAGTTTGAAATCAGTAGTTTAAGAAAGCATTTCTCCAACTCTGTCATGTATTTTTATTTGGCCTGTTGATGTGGCATGTAAAAATGAAGGGAATGACCTTGAGTTTTGTATTAACTGTGTGGCTTAAAAGGAGGAAAAAGACAATTGTTTTGCATCCCTAGTTAATGCAATTAATGAATTTGCAACAGAACTACCGCTCTGTACTTTAATCACAGTGTCCTGGGTTTAGCAGTAGCTGTCAATTTTTCTCCTTCTTGGTAGCTGGTGCTGCATTGTGTTTTGACTTTCGGCCTGGGAACAGTGCTGATAACACCAATGTTTTTAGTTGCTGCTTGGTAATGTTTACTCTGACCAACAACTTTGAGCCTCGTGCTCTGCCAGGGAGGAGGGGAAGGCAGGAGGAAGCAGAGACAGGACACCTAACCCAAACTGAGCAAAGAAGTATTCCATACCACAGCACGTCATGCCCAGGATGTAGAACTGGGTGCAGTTACCCAGAAGGGCTAGGACTGTGGGGTTAGATGAGGTATCGGTCGGTGCTTGGTCAGGTTGGGGGGGGCAAGTTATCGGTTGGCAGGTGTTGAGGTGTTGTATTCTCTTCCCTTGTTATTTCCTTTATCATTATTGTTATTGTTGGTAGCAGTAGTGATTTGTGTTATACCTTAGTTACTAAACTGCTCTTATCTCAACCCATGGGAGTTGCATTGTTTTGATTCTCCTCTCCATTCTTCTGGGAGTAGGGGGAGGGGAAGGAAGGGGGGATTGAGGGAATGAGCTGCCTGACTGGGTTTAAACCACAACATACAGTTAGGTTACTTGCTCATGAAAATTTTCTACCTTGCAACTCTGTTCTTCTCTTTCTGTTCCTATCTGATATTCCTGAATTAGAGCTAAAAATAAATCTACCGTTTTCCTTTTTGGTGTTTTTTCTTTTGTTTGTTTAAGAGTTGGGTTGGTTTTTTTCCTTCATTTTTTTTCCTTCTGTTCTACAGACATCCTTTTACTTTCAAAGCTCAGCTCAGTCACCTTGGACTAAGCCTCACTGCACTTCATCTTTATACTTGCAGAAATATAGATGATCTTAAGCAATGTAAAATCACTGCTACAGTATATAGAACATGGCAGTCAGTAGTTTGGAGAGGAAAATTTCAGAGTAACATGGAAATAAAGATGTGAGTGCCTCACTAAGAAGGAACGTGTCTATTCTGTTTCAAATCTGTTTTGGGGGCATTTTGTTCAAGCAGAAGAATGCAATATTGTAATAATGGTAGTCTAACTGGTGGTGGTGTTAGCTTATTTTCTTCTTAGAGGTCAAATAAAGTCAGAACTGAATGTTATTTTTATGTGATGGTCTAGAGTTATTTTAAAATTAGAGGAAAAACAGTAGACTTCTATAGCGGCATAAATCCAGAGAGTCCAGATCTGACTTGGCACAACAAGGTGGCTTTGAGAGATAGTCACTAAAAGTACAGTGGAAGTCTAGAAAGGAAGAGTGAGCTTCCTGGGATGGCTCAAGCCCTTGCTGAGAGTCCAAGGGTGCAGACACACTGCAATCAGGAAACTAACATTAGCTCAGACAGGATGCATGAGTCAAGGATACTGAAAGGAGATGAAAATTGTGGTATTCGGGCATCTGTCACTTGCCAATTGCTGAGCACTATTTGTGGTTCATGCTGCTGATCAGAATGTACTGGAAAAGAAACAAAAATACTTTAAATTGGGTTAACAGCTAACATCTGTCATGTGACTTACTGAAAGAGAGAACTGTTTAGCTCCAAGGACATGACTGTAAAGGAAAAGGTTTCCCTTTTCCATCATCCCCCAGTCCCCTTGAATCTGTTCATCTTGAATGATAAGGATTATCAACCTGAACTCATAGAATCATAGAATAGTTAGGGTTGGAAAGGACCTTAAGATCATCTAGTTCCAAACCCCTGCATGGGCAGGGACACCTCACACTAAACCATATCACCCAAGGCTCTGTCCAACCTGGCCTTGAACACTGCTAGGGATGGAGCATTCACAACCTCCCTGGGCAACCCATTCCAGTGCCTCACCACCCTAACAGGAAAGAACTTCTTCCTTATATCCAATCTAAATTTTCCCAGTTTAAGTTTTAACCCATTACCCCTTGTCCTATCACTACAGTCCCTAACGAACAGTCCCTCCCTGGCATTCATATAGGTCCCCTGCAGATACTGGAAGGCTGCTATGAGGTCTCCACGCAGCCTTCTCTTCTCCAGGCTGAACAGCTCCAACTTCCTCATCCTGTCTTCATACGGGAGGTGCTCCAGTCCCCTGATCATCCTTGTGGCCCTTCTCTGGACTTGTTCCAACAGTTCCATGTCCTTTTTATGTTGAGGACACCAGAACTGCACACAGTACTCCAGGTGAGGTCTCACAAGAGCAGAGTAGAGGGGCAGGATCACCTCCTTTGACCTGCTGGTCACACTCCTTTTGATGCAGCCCAGGATAACGGTTGGCTTTCTGGGCTGCCAGCACACACTGTAGCCAGTTCATTCATTTTCTCATCAACCAACACCCCCAAGTCCTTCTCTGCAGGGCTGCTCTGAATCTCTTCTCTGCCCAACCTGTAGCTGTGCCTGGGATTGCTCCGACCCAGGTGTAGGACCTTGCACTTGTCATGGTGAAACTTCATGATGTTGGCATCAGCCCACCTCACAAGTGTGTCAAGGTCCCTCTGATGACATTCCTTCCCTCCAGGGTATCAACTGAACCACAGAGCGTGGTGTCATTGGCAAACTTGCTGAGGGTGCACTCAATCCCACTGTCCATGTCAGCGACGAAGATGTTGAACAAGCCCAGTCCCAACACCGATCCCCGAGGGACACCACTCGTTACTGGTTATACTGAGTATAACCTGATGTTTGTAGTCCAAAAGCTGCAACCTACATTTTCCTATTTTATTTTATAATGGGTTGTCTTCTGAATTAACATCCAAAATATGTAGGTATTCAAACAGGCATTGTAACATGGCCCACTTTTGTGGTTTCATTTAGCCTGGCTTCAAAACAAAGGATCCCAGTGACCTTGCTCAGATCTAGTAACAGTAATTCCTCTTTCAAACTTTGCTTTGCTTTAGTTAACAATTCATACAGCTACTTGCAGGGAGAGATGTAGTCAAACAGTGCCACGGTGCAGAGCAGAAACAGTTTCATCTAAGATATGCTGACTAATACACGTTTGGTGTGAGCTTTAGACTGAAGTCCTGCCAGTAGCTGGACATAACGGCTTAGATGTGAATCTATTCTGAGCAGTTTCTCTACTTTCCTGGCCGCAAAATCTTTGTCTGAAATCTAGTACCAACTCTGACATTAATTTCAATTGACTTTTTTTTTTAATAATTCGACGTTGTGTATTAAAATACATTTTTGTTTGATGAGTCCTCCCTCTCCCCCCTCCATTCTGTATTTCTCAGATGTGTCAGACAAGAAATCTGACTCTTCCTTTGTTACAGTGTTTCTGTATCAAGAATTTATTGAATTTTTGCTTTCTGACCTGTTTCTGATGTTTTGGCATCTCTGGCATTTTTCAGGAGCAAAGAGTTTTTAAACTGTGAGCAATTGTTTATTTCCATGACGTTTTTATCCTGCTTAAATTCTCTTGGATATATTGGATAATTTTAGACAATAGTAAGCTGACACTCTGAATATGCTGCAGCTCCTCTCATATTGAAAAGATCTGTGCAGTGGTGGAATAAGTTGTCTTTTTTTTTCCTTGCCACTGAAATTTCTTCTCTACAGAGAAGATGGATTTCAGAAGTTTCCAAAATAGCTTGGAAAAACAGTGAAGCAAAACTACAAAGTAAAGCAGTCAGTTATTTTAAGACCTACTGCATGTGTTTCTCTAAAACCAGTCCCCATGTTTGCTGTCCAAAAAAGCTCAGTTCCCTGGTTTATATTCTTTAAAACCTAAAGCTATTTATAGTTTTGAATATTTGCTCCTGTTTTACCTTTTTCTCCCTTAAAATAGAGTAAATAAAAGCACTGTTTCCATTTATTTGGCCAGCAAACTTGAATTTGGAGGGTAGGATATATTGACTGGATGAACAGTGAGACAATTTGAATCCATTTATATATATTGTCTCAAATTTATAGGCTCTCAGTTTCTTAGAGCACTTTTGCCTATTGTTTATATAGAAAAAGGCTTATCTGACCTTTGTGTTTACACAGCATAATGGATTTGCCTTTCAAACACTCATCAGTGATGGAGGTTATCTTTGATCTGCTTAACTGTATTGTCATTTTCATCTGGTGAATGAATTCACCCATTTTATGCATAAATTTCCTGACTGGGAACATCACATTAATGCAGTTAAGGGGTGTTTTAACTGTCCATTTCATTAAGAGAAGCAAAAGCTCACAAAACCAAAACTGGCACTTTTAGCAGGGTCACATTTATTATGTTTATTTTATCTCAAAATCAAAACCTAATAGTATATGTGTGTTGCTTATTACACATCTCAATTTGAAGTGTTTTCTTTGCCTTATAAGGCAGATTTTACTTAATAAGTCTGACAATTTATTTAACTAGGTTGGTGCAGCCAAAGCATGTTGCCAAATTACAATTAGGACATCTACTGTCCAGAATATTTATTGTAGTGCAGCTCCGTTATGAAAAACAACTTCTAAATGATGTGCCTGTGACTGGTTTATAGCACTGTTTTACATTCAGTAGTAGCAGTGTTTCTTTGAAGACTTCTAAGGTTTCCTTTTCATTTCTTCTAAAGCATTTTTTTAAAGCACCCGAACATCCAACCCTTCAAATGAATAAACACAGAAAATGTGTAAAACATTATCCCCTACAGTTCTTTGAATAATGTAGTAATCTGGGATACACTTCAGGTTTCTGAAAGGCTTTCTGTCTGATTTCTACATATAGACATCTGTTGCTCTGTGCTGTAATTAGTTTGCTAAATATGTTTTCGAAAGATGCATACTTTGGCTCTGCCGGGGTGGTGTCTCGTGCATGTGAGGTATGAAGGCAAAGGCAACATATTCAGCTTAACTGCTTGTCTTTCCAGTCACTGAGAGGAGTTAGTTTGTTATGCTGTCTCCGAAAGTTCACTTGGCTGTGTACAGCAGCTGACCATCAGCAGGCAGCAGCTTTGGCTCAGTGTACCTTTTTCATTCTGAATTTTTTTCCACCCCCTATTTTTAGGAATTCTATCTAGTGACTGAATGGAAACCCTGTATTCTCTTAAATCTGTACCTGACAGTTGTCAATACTGACTTTTGCTTCAGAAGGCGAAAGGACTCCTTCCTCTTGCAAAAAGTAAAATGATGGAATATAATTCAGTAAGTAATTATAGATGTTAGCCACAATTGTCTTCAGGTAGTTCATGGCTGAAAATAGGAACTATGGCTGCTTCGTGGTATTTTTGTGTAGATGATGGCCCTATTGGCTGACAAGCCTATGTATCTATAGGATCTGACCCTTGCTTAGTCAGTGGCTCCCATGACTTTTTGAATGACTACTCTCTTCCTGGAAATAGTCCAATATGCATCTAATATTACAGTGATGAGCACAGATTAAAGCTTGGAAGCAAATGTCAGTGGTATCCTCAAGAAAAAGTCACCTGCAGATGATAACAAACTGTCTTTGGTTAGGCCTGAGACCACCCTCTCTCAGATCTACAGCCTGAGAGGTGATCTGTAGGGTAGAGCTAGAATGCGGGCCTAAGACTGTTAGTTACTCGTCAAAAGTTTTTCTTATTATTAGTTTCATTTTGCTCACTATTTGTGTAGGGTACATGTAAAAATTGAGGGTTTTTTTTATATCCATGAATGGTTGTACTTCAGAATTTACTTTTGAGCTGATACTGCTCTAGGAGTCCTTGGGATAAAGACTGAGTCAAGATAAATTTTGTATTTCTTTTATTTCTGCTGGTTGGATGGTTGGCTGGTTTGGTTTGTTTTCCTTCAGAGCTAAGGAAAGTACATTGATGCTGCTATTACTGCTATTTGGTATACTATTCTACTCAAAATGTTTTAGGCTTATATTTTTAATAAGTATAATCTAAAAAAGAGAATTAAATTTATGAGATATTTGAGTGGATCTGTTCAAGTGTTTGGACAGACTACTTTACATCAGCTATTTCAATTGATCCTTAATATTTGGGTTTTTTTTCTTTATTATGGAGCCTTTCTGAATTCATTCCCAGCCTCCGATTTAGAAATGCAATATCTGTGTGTGCCTAGTTTTGCTGTGAAAAGTCTGAAGCTAATGTCTCTGGCAGACAGACTAGGCAAAATCTGAGAATGAGCAATTACAAACAAAAAAATAAGAACTGGATATTTGGATTCCAAAGTGCTACTGCAGTGATTAAAAAATAAAATACAAACTCGAGCCCTTCATTTGATCTGAAACATGAATACAAGTTCACTTTGAGTTTACGAAGCTGAGAACACTGGCATCCTTCAAGCCTCTTTGGAAAAGCAGCCAATTCAAACTTCCTGAGAGTGAAGTTTGTGGGAAGTGGCTTAACATATTAGAAGAGTGTTTTGAACTCCAGACAGAATAAGGTATTATGCTCAAAGATGATCCTTATGCTTAGCAAAGGAAACTACAAATTGTGAAACATTTGGTGTATGGTTTGACTTATGCCACAGTTACAGCAATGTTTGCAACTCTTCAAAATAGTCTTATCATAGGGAATGTCTCATTAAAATAATACTTCCTTTTTGTTTTATTCTCCCCTGCACAAATAAGGAAATGGGTAAGAGCTTTCAAACATTGTAATCAAACATTCATCCTTACAGACTCCTTGGAACAAAGTAAACTTTAAAGAGTAACTTAACCAAACTAAATTTAAAAAGGGGGGGAGGGGGAAAGTACAACCATGTCCTTGGAACCTTACATAAAACTACATAAAGGGCCACTGTATAAAATATGTTCTACAGGGACATGTAAGGTATGCAAAGTCAAAGAGTAGGGCAGGCCTGAAAAGTGATTTTTTTACCTCAGACAAGCATCAAGTTAGCAGTCAGGGAGCCATCAATCAAATTCCATGTGAGAACTGAAGCTTTGAATTTTGTCTGTTTCAGATGCACTGTAGTCTCAAATGGTGGATTTTGTTTAGTCTTGTGCACCTGTGTGTATGCACAAATACATCAAGTATAGATAATGTCTGTAATGTTAGAAAGAGATTTCTGAATATAAATGAACCTTGATTTATAGACAGAGTTCATTAGCAAAAGCTGCTGTGTGTTGCAATGTGTGAATTTCTTCTTGAATGAAAGCCTCAAGTATAAGGAATAGTGTAGCAGCAACCCTGGCAGCCTGGCTGTCCAATGAATAAAAAGCAACAAAAGATGTAGAGAAAATAATTTCTGTGTATAAATTCTTGCAGATCCTTCTGCTCTCAGTTCTGGGTTGTCTGTTTCTTTTGCATGCTGGTTCAGAAGGTGAACCTACCTCTCTGGTAGCATGTTTGATACTTAAAGCTGCAAAAGACAATTTTCGAAATTGCTTTTCGTATCAAGCACCTACCTATGAAAGCCTTTATAAAGGTGGTTAGAAACAAGCATCCAATAAATGATAGGACTATTAATATTCAGAACCTATTGTATGTACCATCAAAGTAGTTTTGTGCATCAGCTGTATCAAAAGATATACCAGTAAAAATCTGTGAGGAAATTCAGATACTTCTAGGTTTGTGAAGATTTTTGTTTGAATGATTCTTTTTCAAATATTTTTCAGTAATTAGGGGAGTTGTCTCTATTTTTACACGTTTACTAGACACCCCCCCCCCCCCGAGGAGATAACATATAAAAAATACTGTGGAAAACAAAATTGTAATGGGCTTTCTGTTAGCCACAGATAAGAGACTTTCAGGTGGCAGTAGCAGAGAAATAGCAGTTTCACAGATAACTAAATGAAAAAAGGACTCTAATACAGTGAGTGAGACTGAAATCATCTGCTACATTGAGCAGCATGTTAAATATTATAATTTCTTGCCTGCCATCTTGCATTTTGTTCAGAATCAAATCTCTACAACAGTTTTGAGTTCTCATTTCATTAAATCAAGGAAATGAAATCTCAATTCTTGCTCCTTTTTAATTACTTTTTTTCCCCGACCATGTTTTTTTTTTTTGTTTTCACCATCTTTGCTGGAAATACCATGCCACTGCATAGACAGGAATTGAATAATACTGTTTTGTGCTCTGGTATTTAATGGATGTGAAGGGAACATTTACCTTTGGTTTTGTAACTCACTCTACAAAAGTTCTCGAAACCAAGCCCTTTCCAGCACCTCCTCTACTACAAGCAATGTATGTTCTGTTGCTTTTCAAGTAACAGAATTTATGAGGCTTTGAATGTGGTGAGGCTTTATTGGAATGATATCAAAGGGTTCTGTGACTGTTTTCCATTCATGGTGTAAAGGCCCTTCATGGTTATGGAGCAAGAGACTGCAGCATTGTCGTAACTTATCAGTATATCAGTAATTCATTTCATTAGGTTCCCAGAATTACTAAAGTGTGATCTGAAATTACAGTTTACCAGGGTTCAAAAATCTATTGTGAGGGTCTCATCAACACCTAAAGGATTTGTTTAGCGGTCTGCTGTTTGACTGATTTCTTAATAGGGAACAAATTATACCAAAATAAAGATGTTTGCAAAATTAGACGTTCATTTTGGCTGGAGCCACAAGTGCAGAAACTCAACTGAGAGCTGACAAAGACTTTCAGAAGCACCAGAATAAAATCCAAATAGATTTTCTAACTTGCCATTGTAGGTTTCATAAAATACATATGGCAATAGGCTTTGTGTGTGTTGAATAGGATGCTTGTTCTTTCTCCTCTGCTTATAACAAGGGGCAGTGTTTAAGACCTTCTGTAAGATGTGGTGGCTGCAGCTTGACGTACTCCACAATATCTTTTTATCAGGGAAATAGCTTAATATTTTTAATGTAATTAATCCAGTGTATTCTCAGTGCCTCAGGAGCAGTGAACTGGTCTGTTCTAGCCTATGCCTATACCTCCCAGAAAAGTATGACTTCCCATGGAACTAATTCAGTCTTTCAGAAAAGTAACTGTGAATTCAAAGACTGAGTAAGAATCCATTAACTCAAAATCATAAGGATCTGAGCAAAAGCTGGTTGTGTGGGTGAGGTATGAGGCTTCGTTTGATGTGCTTCCATCTTCCCTGCCTGGATGTGTCTGGCACTGAATGTGCTTTCTGTGCCACACTTCAGTCTCTTATTTCCAGCCCGGAAAGTCACTGTTACTTGCCTGCTCACGCCTGCCTGACCAGCAGTTACAGTGTAAGAGAAAGCCCCTAAGGTTGTTGGTGGCAAATCTTGCCTTATTTTCTGTCAGCAAGGAGGACTGGGAAGGAAGATGCTAAACTGACATCCTCCCTTGGCTATTGTAGCCAGCTCTACAACAAAGACTTAAGAGTAGCACACTGATCACCAAATGCAGTTTGTAATTTCAGTTTGGATGTTTCTGTCACCTATTATACTCTGTGAAGTAAAAGTTCAGGATTTGCATGTGTAGCCAAAAACAACAAATGAGAGAGGAAATGGCCAGGGAAAGAAGAACATGAAAAAGAGAACATTGGTTTCGTTAAAAGCAAATGTATCTGAATGCAATCTTTCACTATGAAAATAATAATGAAACATTTATAATCCTACTTGACACATGTTCACATAGTGAGAAGGTATTTTTCTAAGAAAGTGAGGAGAGATAGAAACAAGTAACACTTGTGAAAAGTATATCAGAAAGTAGGTGCCTTTTTTTTTTTTTAATCTATCTGCTAGCTTGTGGAACAGTTCTGTGTAGGTGGGTTCTAATGTGAAGCATTATCCATATATGTCTTAATAGCAGAAAACAAACGCCTATAGTGAAATTCTTTTTTCACAGATCAGTCCTGAACCCAGGACATTATCTTAACATTATTTTTTGGTGGGTTGCTAAAAGGTACACCAAGACAAACATAAATGTAGCATATGCCAAAAATGTTATTGATTTCTGAGAGGATATAGACAGTTTTACTATGTTCACATACTGCCTAAGGGAGGTCATTCTTTTCCCATAATTATTTTTGTGTGTGTGTGATACCTGTCTTCACTTGTTATGGGGCATGCTGATACAATATAGGAGATTCTTAGCTTGACAAGGAGAAGCCCTTTCTCATTGTGTGGCTTTTTGAATTTAGTTTTTATTTTAAATGTCTGAAAAGAATATTTATTTGGGATGGAGAAAAACCACTGATGATGAGAGCACCTTGCAAGTTAGCTATCCTGAGATGCATTTCTTGCATGATATGCTATGGTATGGCAGAATTCCAATAGTACCACCGCTTCCTTTCTTATTCCATATAAATGATGCTTTTAACAATTCAATACTTGAAATATGAAATAATCACATTTTACTCTTAGGACTACAATGAAAGAAGCCGCAGGTCAGCAGAGCAACAGTTACTTGAACAGCTCTTGGTTTAGAGCAAGGTCTGAGGTCTGTAGCTGAGGGAAGCATATCCCATCAGTTTCCAGAAGAAAACTTTGTGTTTCGTATGTAAATTAAAGGTTTGGTATAGACTTTCATTTCAGTCTCTTTCTGCCATTTTTTCAGTGTCAGTTGCAATGCCAATGATGACATTTAATTTTCTGTATTGTACAGCAGAAGACAGCTAAGCAGGTGCAGCACCACACAGTAACAGATGGTCTCCTTGTGAATTTGTTCTCCATGCTTGCAAAGAACATAATGAAAATCATACCTTCGAGTTACAGCAGGTAGGGACAGAGCATTCAACAGTAAACACACACAAGTCTATAGTCCTGAGAAAGATGCAAGTGGGAGCTAAGATATTAAGGATACTAATCTGGGCTCCTCCTGTTAACTTGATATTGGATAAAATATTCTCCCAAATGAGCGACTATGTAACTCAAGTTGTTCATCCCCTCTTGTTTGTCCCATTCTCTTTGAAGGATACATAAGCCAAAGGCCATAACTTGACCATTTCAGTGTGTGAAATACTATATACAGGTTCTGCAAAGTTGGCTTTGTTTATTACAAAAAAAGTAGGAAAATCAGGTTTTTGTTTTGTAGCATTGCCCAGAGCTCTGTGTGTGTGTACCAATAACTATAATTAAATGATGAAGGAAATGCTGCATGCAGTGTTAGTTAATGTGTGGTAGTTATTATGCAAAGACTACGGTACTTATTTCTGCAGGTTCTTTCCTTAGAGGCTTGTGACACTGGGTCAGTTGGCTTTTTCTTTTTAAAAATAATTTTCTACTTAATTTTGCAGCTCCAGTGCCTTTTTTTTTAATACCGAAAATGGTTTAAGCTTCTTGGCAGCATACAGGAGCTTTCCATTAATAAAACATGTTATTGTAATCAATGTAAATGCCTTTATCCTGATTTCTAGTGCTAATGTTCTAAGCAATAATACTCGGATGCTTAATAAAATAACCTAGGATATGTGAATGAATGCAGTTTCCTAAAATATTGCTGGAGTAAGAAATGCATTTAAGAGTTTTCTTTGACAAGGAAAAAGATGTGAGGATTTATAGAGTTTAAAGTAGAAAATGAGACTTGATTTTCCTATTGTACTAGCAGAATGCTGACGTTTCCATCACAGTGAAGCAAACAAATCTGAGAAATAATTTGAGGGGATGTTGATGTGCAACTTACTGTGTCTGCAGGATGTGGAATCAAGTTATGTACAAAATGGGATTTAGATGTATTGGTAGATACATTTAGGGCCTGCAATTATACTTGGATGCTTTGTAGTGTCAGACGATTCCTGCCTGTGTTTAGCATCACCCTGCTCAGCTCCCTCTGCCACTCACCAGGAAAGAGGGGTGTATTTCTCAGGCAAATCCACATAACAGCAGTGGCCTGAGACTAGTACCTGGGTCCTGTTCTGTTCCTAGTGGATATCTTAGCTCTGTGCAACTTGAACTCTTCATTAATTACTTGTGTAAGAATGTGAACAGATCTGACAAGTTAGCTCAGGCATCTCTAGAGGGGGAAGCAAGGAAGCCCTATTCCCAAGTTAAGGGACCAGATAGCTGTATTCAATTCAAATTATTTTGGGGACTGGATTTCTATAAAAATTAAGGATTATACTTTGCGAAACTGAAATATTTGTAGTCTCCAAGCATTGTGGTTATGCAGCTTCCCAATCAAAAAATCCTGCTTCTTCTGGTCTTCTGAAAGCTTAGGCAGATCATAAAATTGATGGCTATCCCATTGTGGATAAGGCTTTAACAGCATCTCTAGTCTGTCTTTGTTTACTGTTGATCAAATCCTATGTAAAATAGCTCCAGCTGTTGAAGCTTTTGCAGAAGGAAAACCTGCAGGAGATCTCCCTTCATCTTGCCTATGTAAGTCAAAATATTAAGTAAAGTACCTACACAGGTCCTCCCAACCTCCATCCGTTTTGTTTTTTTTTCCTCTTCCTCCCTCCCTAGCTTCCTTCCCCACACACAGAGTGAAGCCTAGGATGCAAGTCTACCACTAAATTCAGTACCAGGCTTCTTTAGGTGCATGTTGCCTTGTCACTTCCAAATCCATTTGTCAGATCTAAATTTGTAAGCCAACTAGCATTTGGAATATTAATGTTTAATTGCCACTTATTTTACTAAGAATTTAACACACAGTAATACACAGAAAGGCTGTAGCTAAGGTGAAGAATTATTTTGTGCTCACATAGCACTTTGATGCCAAAACTGCATTTCTGTGCCATGGATTTTTTCCTAAGCAAAATAGAAATTAATTAATTTTAAAACTTGTAGCAGGACTTTCCCCACAGCTGCATCTCCCAAAGCCTACAGAAGATGTTACCGTCAGAAGTAACTGACTTGTCAGGTACACTTACCTGGAGGAATGCATCGTATCGTATGAGGTGCTCTGGCCAGCCGAAGGCTGTCTTTATTCAAGCAGTTTCCCTTCTTTGTAGTGAGGAAATAGGCAGAAGAAGAAATCTGCACCTGACCTACGTTATACTGATTTCTAAACATGGAAAAAGACTAATTTACATCATTTTTGAAAACACTGCCAATGGCTCTAAGCAATGGTGACCTGACCCTCTACAGAAGTCTTTTCTGTCACCTAAGTAATTTTTGTTTCATGTTAATTTGGCCCCTTTTTTTTTTCCTAGCTTCGTGGGACTATGCTAAGGGGAAACAGAACTTCAGATCTAGGATAAATTTACTTCAGCTGACATACAATACTCTTATCAGATACGGCTCCATATCTTTTAAGTATGACAGAAGCCATATTAAAAATGAAAAAGAGTTTCCAGAGACCTTTGCATTATGTGACAAGTATTCTAGGAATTTGGGTCAGTAGTAATTACAGCAGCATGGTTAAATTTGACGTTCCTGTTTTTTTTTTTATCACATACTATTAAAATGGAAAAGAGAGAGAGGAATAATTTCATTTTTATAAACAATTACAGGCTCTCTCAAATGTGACATAATTAATTTAAAACATATTGTAAATACTTGTGGGTCATTTCCAATGTTATTCAAAAGAGAAGTCAGTGTTAAGAAATGTGTTGGTAGAAGAAGGATCAGAAATGGCATAAGCTGAAAAACACATGACAAAAAGTTTCACTGTGAAGAATACTTGAGTACTTAGGTTCTTCTCCAAGCAAGTTCTCCATTCTCAGTTGTTACCTCCTGTGTGCCCATTTATCATTCAGAATAGTCACATCTGTGGTGCTAATATGATCCTGAAGATCAAATGAGCAACTGTATAATGTTGCTCTACAGATAAGCCCTAGATAACAGTCCAACCCACAGTGACCTGCTGACAGTTTTTAAGCCTGAACATTAGCTACATGGGGCAATACTCACCCTAAGGACAGCTACCAACTGAGCAGAGGATCTCATTTCTTCACCCCTCCTCTTCATATGGTACAAGTCTTGTTGCCTTAAAAAAATTAGAGGGTTTACTCAGCATAAGACTTCTTCATATGTCTGGTGTAAGCAAAGAATAGTGACAAAGGTAAGACAGAAATTAAGCTAACAAATCTGGAGGGAAAAATCCCAACACTGAAGACTGACAAGTGCTGGCAACAGCCTATATGCCAGTTCATAGTACAGTTGTTAAAATTTAGAAAGTACTGAAGTACTAAGTATCAAAGTACTGTGTCTAGACATCTCTCTCCTGCCCTACTGCCATCCAAACCCTAGTACAAGTTAGAACTATCTGCTAGTTATTACAGTTTGAATGGTCAACAGGTTTCAGAAAGCTATGTGCCACTGTTCATAACCAGGTAATTTCCGCAGACAACAGGTTATCCCCTGTTTTTCTACAGAAGAGATTAAAAAGGAAAAAAAAAAAAGAAAAAAAGCTTAACTAGTATAAGGCTGAAATAGCACAGAGTTATCTTAACCTACTACTATTGCTCAAGCACAAGCAGGTCAGAGCAACTGCCTTAAAATAATGCTTTACTTTTGTAAGTGGGCTAGTCTAGCTTCTACTGCACAACAGTCACAGGGATTACCATTCTTGTGTAGCCCATTACTGAGGTGTATTTGATAAGGAAGCTAGAAATCCTCTCCCATATCTGGGAGACTTAACTATGTAGGGTTTCTCCTGTCAATATCTTACAGCACTAGAACACCCTAAATCATAAGCTACACTGCATTCAAGCCCTGGCATTATACTGCATGGACAGTAGGACCCTTTTCTCTAAAACAGATTCTCTAGGAATGTAAAAAATTGAGAAATCCAGCAATGTTTCTGTATGAAAAGCACTCTCACGTGAGAAGGCTAGCCAAAGAGGGAAAAGATTCCTATCCAGCTCCTGCTGTTGATTCCAACTCGCTATCATTACTTCGCTTTGCATGGGAAAGGGTCATTTATTTTTGCCTTTTAAATAAAACTATAATTTTCCTCATTTTGCTTTTGCAAATACAAAAAGGAACAAATGGAGCCTTTATTCAGCTACCCTTGTGACACAGGAGTTGAACCTAGCAGTCTGGAGAGCAGAAGCACAATTTGTAGAGAATGAGAGAAAAGGGGAGCAGTACGTGCTGCCAGACCCCAGGAAGGAATTGAGGGGCTGCACCATCCAGGCTAATGGAAACCATACTCAGGCAACAAGGTATCACAGCCACTTTGTAAAAGCCAGTTGGGCTTTTACAAAGCAGTAATCTTTGCAAGTTTTAAAGTAAACAAGATAGTACTACTCCAGTACCTTTTTTTTTTGCAGTTACTTTCTTCTAATCAGCAGAACAGTATTCTGTTCTTCCACATATAGATACACATTACTGTTCCTAAAGGAACTCCAGGTTTATTTTCATCTCTCTTTCATGAAACGGGTTTCACTAGATTGACTAATTTACATTTTACAGCTAGATTTAAATTGCCTTTTTTCCCTTTAAATTAATTGTTTGCAGCTTGTCAACACAATGAGCAGGGAGGAAAGCATTTTTGATTCATATCCCCGCCACCTATATTTAGAATCCTTTGGGATTCCCAGTAAAAAACAAACAAAAACAACAACAAAAAAAAAAACAACCCTCCGAAACTACCCTGCTGCAAAGAATGTTCAAAACCAAGTTGCTTAATTCAACCCTGTTGCCTGAAAATAATTATTTCACTTGAATAAACAGAAAACAGAACAGCCTTCCATGCTATCAATTAAACAGTTATTCACCACTGATCTTTAGTGCCATGTTTCACCTAGCAAACACGTTTTAAAAGACTAGTTTTCTTACTTCTTGGTCAAATTCGTACTCGTAAGTAGCATTTCTAGGTGGTTTAGACACAGCATATCCTCTTTTTTCAGGCTGCCCTATCTAAATGCAGATAGAAGCTTCAGCTCCTGTGTATAGGTTGATCACATAGTGCCTCACTGCTTAGTAAAAGCCCCACTTTTTAATCTTTCCTTCAATATGCTGCTTTGTATTCTTTTCTCTCCAAAGCTCATTCTGGCACTGACACACTGGTTTGAACGGTCTTCCATTTCCAACTCTTTGCATCATATTTTTATAGTGCCAGTACACAGCAGAATTGCTTACTTTGATATCTGCATTATTCGTCTCTTGTTCTAATACCAGTCGTTCCAATTTACCTGGAGCTTGCAGTACAGTGCCTAAGTGTTCTGCTCAGCACAAGGATGCAGTACTGTACTCAGAGCTTTCTGAAAGCTTCTCTTTGATCAGCCTCCTCTCTTCTGGTGGGTTTTGGCCAACAACTTCCACTGCTGTCTTGCGATTTCTCACACCTCTGCTTCTTGCCACAGCTCCTTTTTCAGAAAGCTCTAAATTACCTAATACTTTCCCACACCACTTCATGAGGGAGTAAGTGCTAGTGTGTAGCAGCCAAGCTACAGACTCAGTCCTGGATTTAGGCACCTACATTTTCTTATGGAAGAGAAATCTCTCACACAGCAGCTGGGCTACACGAACAGCATTTTAGTGCAAATCATTATGAACAGTATGCATATTTTTGTTAGAAAGCTACAGCTTTCTGAAAGGGTATATGAGGCTCCATTTATTTCTTTGTTTTGTGTCTATTCAATAGGCTACTAATTGTTTCCCATATTTCACTGATCCACTGATTTCCGGTGGTCACTGATTTTCTCATGAGTATTAACAAAAGGAATGGTTGTCTTTACAAGGAGCACTGGTCATAGATGGTACTTGTAAAACTGAAAAACAGACCTAATTTTGATGAATAAATGACATATGCTGTTTCTGACACGTTAAACAGAGAAAGTAAAGGCCCAGAGCCCTCCTTTCATAATTCTTGCTGTCCCAGCTCTCTAATCTTTATTCCTGTTCTTTATGTTACTTTTGAGAGTGGATCTAGAGGACAAACCATCTAGTGTGGGGATGCATTTCAGCTTTATCTCACCTGGCCAAGACAACTCTCTCTAAACAGTTCAAGTACACACATAATCATGAGCATTACAATGTATGGACCCAACAGGTCCAGTATTAACGTACTGGAAACTGGTTTTCTGTCATGTTTTAAAATTTAATACCAATCTAAAATTAAAATAAACTACTTCTTCCACCATGCAAGAAAAGCAACTTTTTCTTTCTTTCCAATAAAACCTAGAAACCTATATATAATGTATCACATATTTCCAAAACTCCAGATTAGATAGTCCTAGTTCCCTGTAATCCTCAACACTTAGGGTAAAAAGGTAGATCTTGGCAAAAGTACAAATACAAAATTTCTTCATGCACCAGAAACTGTAGCTATTAAGGTATTTTGGCCTTGGTTGTGGCATACTGATGCTTTGTCTGAAAAGGGATTTTAATTTTTTAAAAATGTTTTTGCATTATTATTAAATGTGCTCAATTTTACACAGAATTGCAATAATAAAAACCCGGGTATGTATAAAAATCTCTGTCAAAAAACCTCTTAAGTTTCTTTAGAAGGAAAAAGCAAGACTTACTTAGGTGACTAACTTGAGCTTGAAATGGAATTTAGGTGTCTGAATCCAAAACTGATCTTTTTCCAAACCCTGCATTACCTTGAAATGCCTTAGTCCTCCCCTTCAATGTTTCTGCATGGATTCTGGCTTTTGAATGTTTCCAGATGCATTTAATTTTCCTAAGGGCTGAGTTTCCCAAGGATAGGGGAAAAGAAGAAGACGAGCAAATTAGATGCCAGCATATAGACACTGAAGTTCAACACAGTAAAAACAGTAGAGAGGTAAAAAAAGCAACTAATATATTTAAGGAATTAGGAGTCACGCACCTTTCTTTGTTTTACTAGCAAAGCTTGTCTGAAAATATCCCATATTTGATCATAGCCAAAAGTATGGATATACTTGACTGAGCTGCAAACCCTCTTGATTGCTCCAAATAAGAGGTGGCTTCAATTCACAAACAAGTTTTCCCTGAAAAGTTTGATTTGCTGTCTGCGGCCAGAGCACAGATACTGTTGTGAAAAAATGAGGATAGAGGGAGAATATTCTGTTTCTGCTGTTGAGATGGAGTGTTTTTGCAACAGTGAATATTAGGTGCATACAGCCTGAGGAACAGTAAGCAATGGAAACATTGATGAATTGTCCTCCAGGAACAGGCCCTACTCAGAGTTCCTGTTCCCAATACTAAATATATTACTTTAGGCACTATTTAATATCAAATACTGACATAGCTGGTATTCTCCATCCCAGACAGATGACAACCAATAAGCTAATAAATTGTCACGTACCTTCTGACCCTTGGATTTACTGAACACCGCTTTTTTTTTCCCCACCCTGAAGGCTGGTGCAGCTTCCAAAACAAAACCAACAAAAGAAGAGGGCAGAGCACCCACTTGCCAAGATAGCCTGCATCTTCAGGTTTCCATCAGTCTTCAACCTTAGGGGGAAATTCCTCCACCTGTTGGCCAGGCAGTGTAGTCAAGAAGGCTTTTATACACAGAACAATTTTCATTCTTTCCATGACCTACAAAGAGAGAGTTCTAGGCTGTGGATTGCAAGTGAAAACAAGAAACGCAAACCTAAGAGAAGGGAAGGTTTAGATGCAAAAAGATAATGATGACAGTTATTAACTGGCTGCATTTAGGTGCCTGGTTTGAAACCTAGCTCCACATTACAACAGCTTTTTACAGTCTGAACTTTAGGGTTACAAACACAACTATGCTATTATTCTAGAAAAGAGAAGCTGTTTTAATTGATAACAGGATTTCTAGAAATGCCAATTTAAAGAAAAATAAGCTTACTAGTTACAATGGAAGGGAGAAGAGGATACACTTTGAGGCCATCATTATTGAAAATCCGGGCACAAAGAGAGTGCACAAACAAGTACATCTTGGCAAAAGTACCAATAAAAAATTTGCTAACACACAGCTTTTTGTTAGTTTACTGTCAATATAGTCTAGTGAGCACAAATGAGATGCCAGAACTGCATCCAGCTGTCTGCCAATATAAAGTGGAAGTCCTTGTACAGTTCAAGTTCCTCCATGGGCACATATTACTATTGGCTCAAATAGTCATTAGGGGAGTTCTTCACCGTTAGAAGTAGGTAATAGGCAAGTTTAGCTGTTATCCTAATTAGAATATATCCCTTTTCATTTTGCATTTTCTCAGGAACAGATGTAAGAGCAGTCAGTTTCTTTAATCACAAATCAAAGTCTCTTTTTAGCTAACAATCTGGACTTCAAAACACTCTCTGTTGGCTTCTTCCTAATAAACACTTCTGACTCATTCCTGCCTTTTCTGGGTGCTCAGCTGCAGGAACCCAGCCCCTCTTTCTCCACTATCAATATGTAATTACTGCTTCATTTTGGAAGAAATACAGCCAGCAAGTACATATTATCAGCTTGATAATATATTGTCAACCTCTATAACTTAACAAACATAACAGCTTAAAATATTAGATCTTTCCCTAAGAACACGTAAATGGTTAAGCACCTAGCTTATAAAACATAATTATAACATGCTCTATTATAAAAGATTTGCTAGTACTATAACTGGGTATGGGTTTTTTCAACCACATTACCATCATGTTGTTATGTTCAGACAGAGCATGTACTGTACATGTTTCACTTGGTAGCCAACAGCTGCATTCCATCAGATGAAATCAAGACTTTCTTGCAGGAATGGAGCTTCATAATTTCCACTGGTAATTTTTAATCCAAGCTGTTTGGCTGTAGGCATTGGTCCCAACTGAAAGGCAGCAAGTGGCAGCAACCAAAGTCTGTCAGTTGTGGCTGCTGACAGTTCAGCTTTGAAAACAAAGACACACAACTTGCCCAAGATGTTAGTGCATATTGAGTGGTGATAGTTGGCAGTCCTGCTATCTTCTAATAGAAATTGCTATTATCTTCTCTACTCTGTTGCACTTCATCAGCAGTACTCAGTATGCATGAGGACCCAGCCTACTGTAGAGCAGTATTCCACTGGAGACCTGCTATTGTGCATAGTAGGAGATGTAGGCCACAGGATTGGTTTCACATAAGGAATAATAGAAAAACATAGACATAATCACTAGCTCTTCCTCTGTAAAATTTACTTCAGAATAGAGAGCAGCCATTATGGTGCAAGGCTGGAAAGCAGAAGCAAGTGCTTTTGAGACCCAAAAATTACTCTAAATTTGGATGGAGTCATCCATTGGCAAACCACTCTATGTACCTTAGCAGGATGGGGAGCAGAATTTATTTTCTGGAGTTTCTTGAAAGGCACAGACTCTTCAGTGGGGCCACAAAACGCTGACCTGTAACTGGAAGAAAGATTGAGCTCAGCAAGTTGGAAAGAATACCATTTTGAGTTGGTTTTTTGTTTGTTTTTTTTTTTTCTCCTCTCCCATAGGTATGTCTAAAAGACAGAATTATTTCTAAGCTAGCGCAGCCTTTTTCCCCTTCCCTAAAGCACCATGTCTGTTGTCTAAATTCCAAAGCCATTATTTTAGGGAAAATAGAAATTGTTTCTGTTTGCCTAAGTACATTTATCATTAAAAGTTTGCCGTACTTTTTCATGGGTTTAAATACTGGGACTCGGCATCCTTGCTAAGACAAAGGATGGGGTGTGGTTAAGTGTCACAAGCAGGAGCACCGAAGCGATCCCTCACAGTTCTACAATATGCATCTGGTTCTGCCATGTGCATCTCTGATGTTCTAACACAGAGATTATCTCCAGTGACCAAAACGTACAACTGTTTGCACAGTAACAATATACACAGATTATTTTTAGTTCAGACATGTGGCCTTATTCATTGTGCAGCTGCTTTCATACATTAATGCATTGTGATACAAACCCCTAATTGTAAGAACCAAAATTAATTGCAAGCAATGAGACGTTTTGGACTGAAAATCTCTTTTGGCTATGTTGGAATCGAGTTGTTGACTTTTCTAGTGAAAAGAGATATGAATCATGGAAAATATTTCATTCTTAACCCCTCAAAGTACCCAATATTCCTGAACTAATGCAAAATGCAGTTATGTGTTGGCTTAGAAATTACAGCTTCTCTGCCAAAGGTTAATTTAGACTATTCATCCAAGATTAGTTGCAAGTTTTTAAAACTGTAAATAAATTCTTGTTCCTAAACAGCACAGGTTTTCAAAGCAGGGAGTATAACCCGCAGCCTATAAAAGGAAAAGATTTAAAGCAGAAATGGGACATTTGACTTCTGCATATTTGGAACATTTAATCACTCTCTTGGTTACATGGAATAAATTAGACTGGCAGCTTTTTCCTCAGATCCTTAGTGAAAGTACATTTGTTTAATAGAGCTTTAATGTTTTGTAGTACGATTTAGAATCTAGTCTTGCATCTTTTATAGACAACTGTAGAACTTCTCTTTGTTTCAGGAGGCAAGAGCCCAAAGGTTGTTAGTGCCTGAAAGTATGGACCATAACTTTGTCTCCTGTTTGAAAAATAGTGTGCATCTTTTCCTAATTCATATTACAAGATATTAAAGTATGCATAAATCCATTACTATTATAATTAGCAGGAGGATTTCAATCTCATTCTATTAGATAAAGCAAGCTATGAAAACATTAAACTGTTTTAGCTGTAAGTGCAGGGAAGAAAGTCTGAGGTATAAAAGGACTTTCTCGGGACTTATATAGCTCTAAAGAAAGGCAGCTGGGGAGCCAAAGTAATTTTTATGAGATCTAGGTCTCAGGCAGACAAGCTTTGGTTGCAACACTTCACTGATGCTATTGAATCACCTGATACTGCCCCTTTGCTGCGAACAATTGCCCACATAAAATGAACATCCTGGGTCTGTCTTATAGAGTATAATCTTAGCACACGTTTATGTTCACTGTCAATTTATCTCAATTGTTCATTCTGCCAGTTACCTTAGTAAAATAAGCACCCATTGTATTCTGTTGCCCTTAACCTGGAAAAACAAAAAAAGATAATTCAGGTCACTAAACTCAAACCAGTCACATCCGCGTCTACCAGAGTATCTTGTGTAATCTCATCTCATTTTCACTTCTCCACCTCTAAAAATTATGGGGCTGCATGGGTGAGTAAGAAATTTTAAACCTTTTTAGTTTATAAGCAAATGTGGTTTTGAAAGACTCACCTCTGACTCAATTATTCAGAAGCTCATTATTTACAGTAAAATATAAGCTTAAAAATTAGACACAATATTTAATATAATTCTTGACAGCACTAGAACAAATTCCTTAAAGTTGAGGACGGCAGCATCCTAAGGCATAGGTGAATAATTATTATTTTCTTGAAAGTGCCTGTCAGTGATGCCCTGTTTTTCCGAGTCTGTTTTTCAGTAGGTGTTCACTATCCCCCAGAAGCATCCGCAAAATAAGAAGCTCTCAAAAAAGGAGTTCAGTAAGAAGGGCAGCAGACAATCATTTTTGTTTTTCCCTCAAGTAGCCCTAAGTTTTCATCTGGCAGCCAAATCAAAAAACTCTGCAGAATAATAAATCGCCTTTGAAATTAGAGTGGATAACCCATGTATAGCTACAACCAAGAATTCTTATCTGGTCCATTTAGCCTTTTTTGACTCACTAGACTACCTGGAGAGAATAAGTGACACTCTTGAATTTCAAAAATCCAAATGCTCATTTTTAAGGTTGCAGTAATTATGTACATCACTTATACTGACTAGATATAAGGTGTTCTAGTTGAGTTGTTCTATAGAAAATATCAATCTGTTGAACTTCATTTTGTACTCATATGAAGTAGTTCTCAAGTCTACTGTAATTTATTTAAACAGCTAAGGACTTTCTGTGAGGCTGCAAAGACCACAGAAACGCCAATGATTTTGTCAGACCAATGAAAGCTTGCAAAATACCAGCTTCTGCATATTTGCTTGGATAAAGGTCTTCATCAGATTTTTCCGGGGAATTTTTCAACAGTTTGCATCCAAACTGCACAAAGATTCTGGAATTCTGCTTCCTGTATTATGCAGAAACAAAAGGCTGTTGGAGGGAAAGCTAGTTGACCTAGGCTACTTAGAATCTTTTGATCTTGCTGTCTGGGCCAGGTACCTTTCCACTCCTCCTGACCCTCACTGCATGTGACAATGTCATTTACAGTGTTGTGTAGCCGCAGCCTTTTCCTTATCCAGTTTAGAATAAAATAGACTAGTTTATTTCTGCTGCTGACTGAGTCCCATCTAGTCCAACTACCTGACCAATTCAGGGCTGGCCAAGTTAAAGCATGTTACTAAGGACATTGTCTAAGTGCCTATTAAACACTTCCTTACAGGCCTGGGGCCTTGACCACCTTTAGGAAGCCTGTTCCATTGTTTGATCACCCTCTCAGTAGAGAAACGTTTCCTAATGTCCAGTCTTAACCTCCCCTGGAGCAACTTTAAACCATTCCCACGTATCTCATCACTAGATCCTAGTGAGAAGACATTAGCACTTCCCTCTTGCTTTCTCTCAGCAGGAATCTGTAGAGAGTGATGAGATTGCCCTACAGCTTTACTACAACACTTCTGTACCTCCAGCACATCATGTGATAGAAATACTGTAATTATACAGCACACAGAAGTAGCTCTACTTTCTCTTTCTGAATGCAGTAATTTTATGATGTGAAAAGACCACCTGCAGGGCTGGCAGTCATGGTAATGGAATTGAAGCTCTAATGCTGAACTCACTTGAACTTAGTAGGGTGAGTATCAACTATTGGCCTCTCATTTGCTCTAGCTTACGTATCAGTAGAACCTTTCACTAATACATCAGTTAGCGGTTGTCGTATGTGGCCTTATGTGGGATCCTCTACTACTTTCATTGCGAGTCACGTCTTTCCCAGACAGGATTTACAAAAGGGTTGGTTTTGGTTTGTTTTTCTTTTACATTTTAGGCACTTTCACTGGCTACAGTGCTTTAGCTTGTAAGCTGAGACAGTACATGGCTACCAAACAGCAGTTACAAGAATACAACCCTGATAGAAACCCTCAGGTCAACTACCACTTCAGTTGACTGCAAAAACCAAAAGAAAAGAGTTCACTGTAACTTCATGTTACCATCCTAACTGTTTTAGCAAAACCTTCCAGTCCAACACAGGGGCAAGGGAAGAAGACAAAAATACTGTGTTTCCAGCACTGAGTCTTAACAAACCTTCTGACCCTAGGAAAATACCCCTTTTTATAGAATCATAAAATGGTTTGGGTAGGAAGGACTGTTAAAGATCATCTAGTTCCAACACCTCTGCCATCAGCAGGGACACATTCCACTAGACCAGGTTGCTCAAAGCCCCATCCAAGCAACCTTTTCTAGTGTTATTTCTATTACTATATTCTGTAAGTTCTTGTTAATACTAGTGAAAACGAGATTTGAGCTGCCCTCAAGCATACTTATTCACATGTAATAGCACACATTGAAATTACATTCTGACAGTTATTTGGTTAGCTGTATTTTGCGCCAAACACTTATACAGTCAGTACAAAAGACATGGTAGTCTAATCTGTAATAACACTTTAAAATGGGAAACTATAAAAAGCCCCTTTTCTCTCTTTCTTTTACACATAAGTTGGGACTGTTTTACTTGGATGGTATCCTCCTTTCTCCTCTTACCTGGAGAAAAAAAAAAAATAAATAAAAAGCTGTACATTTTCAAATGTTTCTTTACCTTAAAATCTTCCACATACTTAGCAGCAATTAAGCAGCTGTCCTCACAGTTACCTTGTAATGTCTCCATTAACCCATGCCCATCTTCTGCTATTTATATAGAACAATTAGCAGTAACGTTTGTGCACTTTAGAACCTGATTTATCCTATGCTTATTTTCCTTACCTCTGGGCTATACAATTCAAGACAGCAATATTTCTCTGACCTTATTCCCCTCTAAACAAATGTGAGAGCTTAAATTAGATGTGTTGTGATAACGTAAACCAGAATGGAGAGGCAGGGATGAGAAGAACCTAACAGTTGAATACCCTGATTTGTCATCATTTCTTTGGTACATCGTGGGTATCCTAAAGCACAAAGCACGGGGGATATTAAAATACAGACACAACTACATCAAGTGACATAAAACTCATTAGCAAAAGGTATTTTCACAACCAGTCACCATGTGTTGCCCAAATGTGCACTAAATGACCAATTCCATTGTTAAATTTGTGTTTTGTCAGAGTCAGCTAAAGTGACCCAGGACAGGCCTCAGACACAGCATGCTTAGTCATATCTTTTATATTAATTATTTTTGTCAACTTTTAATTTAGTTGTATGATGTTGCATAGCAAGTTTTTTTCTGATATTTTTAAGTAGAAAAAAGCAGCACAATCTCTAACATTTCTGATTAAAAAGCCTTTTACCTGATGATCACCCAGATGTTAAGAACAGAATAAAACACTTTCCTAAACCTGTGTTAGCTACATAGTTCTTTTTGCTAAATAACTTTTCCTCTACAGATCTGCAATGTGCTTCATGACTTCAAAACAGTAAGTATTAGGTCACCATGACTGAACCATATTAAGCAGACACACTTCTCTACTCAGTTGCACCTGAAAAGTGCAGAAGTCTAGTGCAGTTTTTGTACTCTACACAAATTTATTCTCATTTCTGTGAGTGGCTAAAGTCTGACACTTCTCAACTGAACTCTGCTTATAAGGCTTTTCCCTCTGTGCTTCCATTTATTTCACATCCCTTGTTTTTTCCTACACATTAACAAGCTTCATAATCACTTACCTTCCTGGATTCTTTTTTATCCATTATTTCTCTCCAATTAAGAGATTGCAGGCACTTTTACTAGCAAATTCCTTTCCTTTCAGCTGCACATGCAGCAGCCAAGTACTACAGCTTTTCTGATCCACTCCAGATGCAAAGTGTACTATACAGGATGGAAAGCACCAAGATTCAAGAAAAACCCACTCCCCTATGTCTAGCTGCAGTGGAAGTAGTTAAATTTGAAGCTCCAATAGAGAAACTTGTCTCGAGCAGGACTGGACAGGCAGCTAGTCTCCGGGGAAGAAAGCGGGTGCATGAGCAAACTGACTTCCGAGATGACCACGCCTAGACTTGGCAACATGAGCAAGAACCACTTACTGCTAATAAAAACATTTGATATCTATAACTTAGGCAATTGTAAATTTAAACATAGATTTAGACATTTCCTTCTACTACATCCTTTCAAGAAAAGTGTAATTGTGCAGATTGTAGGAAATGGTCTGGCATATGCAATGAGAGACAGAGAAAAAAAGCCTACCTCATAGGTCTCTCTCTACCTTGCAGATTATCATCCTCTCATACCTATGCTAGTATTCAGTACATATTACTGAACTGACAAAACACTGGGGTAGTATATGATATAACCTTGATTTACTCAGAATATGAAAAAAGCAGACTTTCCAAATGAAGATGTTGAGTCAGACTTGAAAAAAGTGACTTTGCCAGCTTCTGTTCTAAGACCTAAAGGCATAAGATTAAAAACTCTGGTTTCATGTACTGGTTTCAGGAAGTTGTAGTTTACGCTCAGAGCTAACCATGCTGTAGTACTGCAACCCACAAGTTTTAATCTTACTTTAAATCTTTTAACATTAGAGATATCAAAGAAATCCTCCATGCTTGGTTTTTTGAAGGATCCATGAGAACTTGTACTGTATCATTCTGAAGCAACATGTATCTTCACCATCATTTTTTCCTCTTTTCAAAATGTCTGGTAAATCAATTTTCGTTGCTCATGCTCAGAATTTTTAGCACTACCAGGGTTATCGTTTGCTGATAAAAGATCAGAGTCTTACAGTACATTATGAAAATATGTAAAAAATATTAGTTCCTCTATAGTGACCATATTCGCTTTAGAATGTGTCATGCTGTACATGCAAAGATATTATGTAGCACACTCAAATCCATCCAAAACTTCCTCTCCAAAGGGCAACCCTTTCCCACCCCTTTCAGTTGCTGCTTTAGCAGGTCAACACACAGCATTTTGGAATACTTTTCCAGGGCTAAAGAGAAGACACATGAGCTGATATTACCAATCATTCTTTAGGGATTAAAGACATTTTTAGCCTTTAGTGAGATGTCAGGAGAGGGGCAACACACTTTACCGTAATCCTAGAAGCTTTTACACAACAGACTCCAAGCCTGTTGGCTTTTTCAAAGTGCATTGATGATGTCAGTTGTTCTCCCTTCACTGCTCAGATTTCTTTTCCAAGAGGCTGTTCTGCCTGCTGTGTTCTTCCGTATCTCATACACCTCTCCAGAAAAAGGCTTTCTATTACAATGACTCCAAAGGCTGTCAAATATGGTCCATCCACTCAAGAGGTGACTTAATACTTACCATTTCTAAGTCATGAGGCACATTGCGTCCCTCAAAGCTCTTGCACCAGGAACCTGCACCAAGATGTATGGATTTCTCTGTACTGTGGAAAATCAGACTACCTAATCAGAGCAGTGCAAAACACAACATAACATATCCGATATTATAAATATTAATTGAATTCTATTGTCCTGAGGTATAGAGATATCTTAACTGAAGATCACTGAAACCCTTATTTTCACTCATACTGGTAATTCTCAAATTTAGCAATGGAAAATATGGGAGCAATCTGCATTGGCTTCAAGAGAAAGAGGTCTCAATTCAGATCAAGAAATAGGTTTGAATTTTCCTGTGCCTGTCACTTCCCAAAGAGTTCACATTATATAGGTTCAGTCTTTCAGTATTCATCCACCCTTGCAGTTCAGCTTTGGGAATTATTTACTTACCAGGTAACATCAGTCAAAATCCAGACTGTAGTAACATGAATAATTCAAAACTTCAAAAGAGAAGGGGACCAAAATATAGATGCACATCTTGACAAGATATATTAACATTTTCCAATAGAATGGAAGCATGCAATGAATACACCCTAACAGGTCTGTCAGAAGCCTTCAACATATTTTGCCATTCGATCTGTATCAGACTGCACATGTAGTTTTTTCTGCCACAAACATTATTCTTACATAGATTTCAAGGTCCTCAGCAGATACTAGGCACCTTCTTCTGTCTTATGTGATCCGATTCTACCATGCAGGCATCATAGACCTTCTCAGGAAGACCGGGGCACTTCCAAAATGCCATCTAACCACAGAGAAGCTAATCAGGTACTGCTTGTGCCCACAGTTTAGGCTACCTTGAACCTCCTTCATGCTTCATCTGTGAAGGTTCAGGTGAGATTCACAGGTGAGGTGTTCCTCTGCTTCAGGATATTCCTTGTACCCAGATATATCAAAGCTGGCTATAGTCTCCTCAAAGAGATGGTTAACAAAGACTGTGTAAAGCCTGGTACTTAAGATGCTGCCTGGAATATAAATAAGCCTGGGCTCAATTCCCTATTCCATAGAGATCTGGATTCTCACTGCAAAGTACAGGTTTACCAAGTTAGATTGTTTTGTTAATGTTGTTGTAGTGAAACCTTGTTCTTCTCCCCCAGCCCCACCTTTATGTTGGCATTTCTTAATCCCTAGTGCCCGATGACTACAAGACCTGACATTAATATTTTTTTTTTTGTATATATGACCTTGGCCCTGCCAGCTACTTTAAGCAGAAAAATCCTGCATCCTATAAGCCTTTACAGAGCAATTCTTTAGGCTGCCTATAAAATATGCTCCACCACCTTCAGGATGGAGTATGACCTATCAAGTTAGTATTTCAAGTGTTGTTCCTTTTGGATATGACCCTTATTTAATGCTGCAGCAATAAGGCTCCTGTGGATTTCAGTGCAGTACTTACCTGTGCTACCAGCAGAGCTTTCTCACTTTTACCAGCACTGAGTTATCAAACTAAAGTATGTATAGATCAATAGCTAGATGAAATACTTGAATGTATCCAGGTATTTGCCATACCCTGTTGACACAGTTATGCACACATGAGATTGAACTGTGGAGTCTCACATTGTTTTTTTTTTTTTTATAAAAAAACAAGTATATAGAGAGAACATAATTGCAGAAAACCCAGAATGTTTATACATGAACGTAAAATCTGAGCTACTTCCACGTTTCCACAAAATTGGAATCCAAAACTTTCAAGCTTAAAGTTTTTTTCACTATAGAAATATTTTCCTTCTCTCCAAGAAGTGAGGGAAGTTTTTTAGCTGGGTTGATTGGAACAACTTGTCTCTAAGCTTTTTCCAGGTTTTCTAGAAACTTAAGCACCCAGTTGGTCAGATCTCCTCTAAGACAAAAGGTTTAACTTTTCTAATGACAAATAATGACTGAAGATGAATAATTCCGGTGCAGTATATCCCCAAATAACTCCAGTTTTAAGCCTGTTTAAGAAGCAGATAACAATTTCTTATTGCTACCATGTCTGTGCTCCACGGTTCTTTGCCAGCCTCAGGTTAGCACTGCTCCATCCTTTTCTACCAGAAACACAATTACTTTCTGCTCATTCTCTTCCATCTAAGACATAAAAAAACCAGAACCTAAAGGTTTTTCTCTGATTGCTCTGACACTGTGAGCTCTACTTTTTGTGGTGGTGTAATAACAAGGGAAGATGCAATACTTAGCTGTTTGTGTATTTCACTTTGCTTCAGTAGAAACATAAACATTTATTTCCAGTGACCTCAAGCATTCAAAGTAAGATTTTACCAAAGCGCTTAGTTACATACTGTGCTTAAAGTGCTGTTCTGATAACATACCTGTGTTAGAACACTATTCTAAAGTTTTCTTCCTAATCTGATGAGTAGTTTAGGGTCACCCCAAAGAGATGGGCATGCATTTTTTTTTTTAACACTCAGCTGTTTGTATCAAATTATTTTCCGTGAGTTTTGTCTTTTATTTCTTTTAATAACTTCACTGCATAGCATAATCGTGAAAGTAATGCTTACAAGAAAAGCGTATTCTTACCCAGAAATGTAACTGATGCCCAAAGTGTGCCTTGAAGAAGAAAATTGCAAGATGAGAAAGAACACAAGTCAGAATCTGGTGTAAATACTAATGTGCTTAAGGACTAAGCATCTAGCATAAGCCCAAATAAAAGATGCACTTTAGTTTCTAGGCCACGAGTCCATATAGTTGCATATTGCTTTTACACATGAAATGTTCTTACAAAAGATAAAAGGAATTTACACCAGGCACCCCGTTTCTCTTCATTCGTACAATTAACTCACAAATTAGGCTGGGCTGACACATGCAGAATTTTCAAAGCCTAATATCTGCCAAAACAGCACTGCACCAGCTACTACAAAGGAGAAAAATAACTGTTACAGCTGAGCCCAGGACACTGTCAAAAACGCAGCATCAGGCTGTGTAATGGGCATGCTTTTCACAGCTTAGCCGTCTAAGAGTTAAGAAAAGGAAAAAAAATAGATGGTAACTGGGAGAAAGGAACCAATTATGACTGTTTTTTCAAGGCAAGAATTTCTAAATCAGCTCTGCTTTTAAAATAGTCCTATGAATATGCAATACCCAATCTGGAACAAGGCAAAAATTTCTCAAACAGGAACACAAGTAGACAACTGCTTAGAAATAGCCAGGAAACCTATTTTAGCTGATCCAAAGCAAGCTTTATTAGTCTGTTTTCTCCATTAAACCCCATCAGACCACCTATATTTTTTATTTTTTTTAAGTTATCTTTATGTGACTCCCTTTCAGTTAAAATAAAAGGTTGCCAAAGAAAATTTATAATTTAGGTAGATTTTATAGATTGTGTAGAAATTCTAAGGTATTCTCCTGAGAAGGAATCTTTTCAAAACTAACAGTAGACAGCATTCAATACTTTCCAGGTCCATATTTTGCTAATACTTGATAAAACCAGATAAAAGTGATAATGGAGAGAAAAAAAAGAATAATATAATTTTTTAACACATTATATGTAAAATTGTGTCTTACACAACTTGGCACAGAAAGAACTCTTTTGGTACCACTGAATCTATAAAGTTCAGGAGCTCTGCATTTGTACCTGTCAGAGCAGAATGGGCTGGTAGCTGCACCAACCACTGGAAAAATCAAGAGGGAAATCAATAATAGATACTGTCCTGTGTAGGCAATAGGCTTACAAAAGGTTCATTAGTGAGTATTAACTTTATTATGCAAGTGTTTTTAAAAGTATTTACACTGCTCTGGGATTCAGCATTTATCTTAAAGGCAGAAAATGTACAGTAAATCAAAATAGGTTAGGTCAAATCTACAACTTGGCCACACAGAGGCCCAAATACTGACTTGTACACCTGAAAGAAAGAACCAACAATAGCCACTACCTTAGACTCTGTGTGTGCTCAAGGTAATCATTATGCAGCTGCTTGGACTTTCTGACTACACAGGAAAATCGAATTGTGCTGCTGGCAGAAATTCCTCTGTCAGGTGCATATCTTCTGCATTCAGAGCCAGGGCTCAGCTTTTTATTGGCTTGCCTCTCCCAGCTTACACTGGTAGGAGAACATAACTTCTTTTTAACTGTTTTAGCAGCTCCTGCTCCTCTGCCCTATCACAGAAATATATCTTCTGCTAGCTTATGCTGATACGAATCTTGGAGCCCCAGGTCCTAGTGGATGAACAGACTCATATCCTCCCATTTTTATTGCAGGGGTGGTGTAATAATTGATCTAAAGGGAGAAATCAATGCATTGCTCATAGTGACAGCAGAGATGACTCTGGCAATCAAGGGAAAATTGAAATGTAGCATGCATGCAGAAAAGGCAGAGAGTGGATGGCACATTCTCAGCTTGAAATTACTACCTATAATGATAGTTACATGGGAACAGTGAACAGAGAGATGAGATATAGGTGTATAAAATTCCAATATGTAGGTCCATTTTTTTCTTTTATAATAAATGCATATTTTTTATATTCAGTCTGACAGTTTACCAGTGAGTCAGACTGCAGAGAGCTATTAATACAATTTTCCAATAGTACAAATACATGTTATTCACAGTAAATTCAAACAAAAAATATTTTGTGATTTTGTGCTATTACAGAAACATACAATCAGTTTAACTTAAGGCATGTAGAACTAAAAAAAATCCTCAAATTAATAAACTTCTGTAGTCACAACTCATTCATCAGCTTTCCCAGAGCGCTTGTTTGCATTTCTAGTGTCACCAGTGATTATGACAATTAAAAATCCTCAAAATAGGACTAATTTAATATGACAGGAGTGGCAAACATGGCTGTTCAAAGTTGGGTTTTATCTCTTCCTCTCTCAGCTGGAATTAAATGACCTACAGGACAGGACAAGCAGAAATGCTATAACATTAAAACTAGGGTATTTGACATCTTGCTTTGAATGACAAAGCATCCAATTATAATGGTGAGTTATAAAGACAATGTTGAAATTCAGGTTGTCAAAGTGGTCTAGAGGTGATACATATTATAGAAGTAGCCTGCAGTTGAGTGTCTTACTCCCTTTGGACCTTAATAAATGCAGCCTAGAAGTGATAGAAACCTCACAGAAGTCATCAGCTGCAGCCTTTAGGAGGCTTGCATGACAGTCCAAAGCTTGTGCTAAGAAATGAACCCTAATTGTCCATTCTGAATTAGCTGTAAGGGTCTAGAAAAATAGTAGTCTAGAAAAATAATAGTCTGGCTAAAGCAGCATTTTGCATTTGTGGTATCAAACTGGAATTAAAAAGAAACAAAACGCAAGCAAACAAACTCCCTGCTAGCCCCTATTTTCCCTCTCCCAAAATTGTTTTGAAAGTCAGATGTGAAAACTATTTTGTTGCTCTCCCCATTGGCTTGTTTAATGCCAAGTGCATTTCTGCTCACCACAAATATCTCATACACAGATGTATTTATAAACATCCATACCTGTACATTCACCTTCACAATGGAGTCTCTTCTAGATAGCAAAAACAATTTTCTCAGCTCTCTATAAAAGTTGTCCAACTGTCCTGGTTTTTTATTGTCTCATGCAGTAGAATAGAATTGTGTCCGCTACACTTGTTCTGAAGAGACCTTACATAAAAGGCTTGGGTAAAGAATAAACTATGCATTATCAATCCCAAACATACACAACATATTACAAAGGCAGATAAACCAAGAGTATTAAAAAACAAAAAATCATGCTAAGATTTTTGGCTCATATCCCAGGGGCTTCTCTCACATTGTGGTACTGAGCTGTAAAGCTGCTAGGATATTTTTCAATCACATAACTCAAACCCCTGTATTGCAAGATCTTTGTCTTCAACTTTGCTATCAGCAAGCAGAATCCCAGTTTGGGCACAAATACTTCTGCTTCCCAACCTCCTCACTTTTGTTTTCTCTTCCCTTTCAAGAGTCCAAGCTCTCCCACAAGGCTCCATTACAAAAGAGGAATACCTACCTAAAAATGGAACCAGTTATTATTCACAAAACAGTTCAAATTCTCCTTTGGAGTATAAACTGCTTCCACCTCCTTAGAAATGCTAATGTCCCATGGCTGTACGAGCCATGGTCATCTGCTGTCCTAGAACAGATGTTTCGCTAAGCTCTAAATAAATCGTTAGTCCACAGTGAGATAAAATGCTCTTTCCTGCATCACATAGCAGTGTTCAAATTTCAGGGGGAAGGCTTTCCACACAATTAATCATATATTTCATGGAACGTACATACTGAATCATATTTTATACAAGCTTATGAACAGGATTAATGTGCACATCTTCCTGCAGGATCTTGACTGACTTTTGTTTGGTTTCAGTTGCTGAGGGGCAGATTGGTCTTTGAAGAAACATTTACCAGCGACTTTTTTGGAATAATGACCTAAATATGAAATCCTACAGTAAGGGCATATTTTAATTGCCTGACTTTCCTGCCCAGTGAAACAATCAGCAAATAGCTGAGCAGGATGAGGCTTATGCATATTTCTAAGCAAGAGGACAGCTTGGAAATTAAGTGTAAATGTTAGGAATTTTTTGTACAGTAGGAACTCCGCAGTCATCGTACTCTCCTCCTTATCACACTGCTATAGTTATGCTTGTAGGATTTTACCTTTTTCATTGAGAAAGCAGCAAAGCATGAAATAGGTGAAGTTCTTACTAAATATTCGTAACCTGGAGGCACTGCACAGTGCAGGCAGAATCCTGTGCTGCTCATCCTTACAGATCCAGTGTTACAAGTACTTCAGGAAACGGAGAAAGCATGGACTATTACATAGAATTAAATAGACTCTGTACTATTAAATTTTGCTTTTGTGACAATATAAAGTGTTACAAGAGTCACAGATTACTACCTGTATTATGTCAAAACCTGTAAAATCTGCTGTCAAGGGGCAGAGCTTACAGGTTTTGGCCCAGTTTGGCAGCGCTGAATAGGACAACTGCTTGTCCTCTTCTGGAACAATGTTGTGATAGGTCTGTAGTACTTATACAATGTTTCAGTCATCATCAGTAATATTCATGTTCATTCACTGTTTTTTGTCCTACTCTGCCAGACAACAAATAGCTTAATACATGATTAGAAGTAACTACAATGAAAAAAAAAAATCAGATTTTTCATTTTCTTATTTTAATTTCATTTTCTTATTTTTTCTATTTTCATCTTTCATGAGAGTTGATATTTATAGTCTATGTACAAAAGGAAAAGACGCCAATAATTTGTTTCATGTTGGTGTGCACATTCAAGCATTTCAGTTTCTGCTTTTAGCTGTGCTCTACCATAAAAGTCTCTTCCACCAGCAGAAAAGATATAATAGCTTCTGGTTTAAATGAACTGAAAAAAAACATATTAAAGAAAAGAAACCATGAACAAGATTATACTGATATGATTTTAAGCAAGTTAGAAAAAGAACAAGAGTTTCGACATGTTTCTGAAAATATTTTGGCCCATGCAGGTAATAAATATATTCTAATAGGAAAGTAAATTGCTTAATACGCTTCTTCCTGGCAGCATTTGTGTTTCAAATTACATCGGTATTTTCCTTTGAAGGACCTTTCATAAATGCAGACGTATCAGGTTGAGCCAATCCTTACATACAATTCTCTGTTTACAGCACTCCTGAGGAATAAATTAAAATATCTAACTTCATACTAATACAGGATCATCTCCTGTTAATCTTGTCCTTGTAAAAGGACCCATTACATCGATTTATGCAAATAAAGAATATAAAAGAAAAAGGTTAATTGGTATACCATTATATTGCATCAGTTTAACCTGTGTACCCCTTTCATCTCAAAGAGATTTTAAGTGCTGGTTAGGAAGACAATTCGAAGTCTAACGTCTTTCACAGCTGTATGTTTATTGCATTCTCCAAATCTAATCCTGTGCCCTATTCTGATTTCACAAACATTTGAAATAAGATTAGTTCTATTTTTGTTCCTAATTGGACCAGGTGGTAAAAGAGGGTAGGAAGCAAAACCATTAAAACAAAATAAAACAATTAGTTCTGGCAGGTATATCAGTTGAATAATTAAGTTTGTGCTTTGCTCAACAGTGTGAAGAGAAGTTAATTCCTGAAAGTTTTTCTAGGAGGCATTGTGTAGCATCTCCAAGTATGTGGGGTAAAGGTGGGGGCTTGGGGTGGGAGTGATCCAAAGAGAGTTAAGGATTAGATTCCTGTGAGATTGCAAGAGTCATCTAGGGTTAATAAAACGAAAAAAGTAAGGGAAAACATTGCCTGTAATGAAGGCTATTGATTATGAAACTGCCTCCAAAGGGAGTAGTGTTTGCCTTTTACTAACATGACCAATCAAAGCACTAAAGACTGGCTTGTAAAAGGACACAGCTGTACTAACAGAGTGGGACTTGACCTGAGGAGAGTTTTAGTTTTTTTAATTTTTTATGCAGAGTGTGGTATTTTTGTATGAGTGCAAAGGATCATAAATGTTTTTACCTGCCCCTGCACAAGTGTCAGTGTCATTCTCTGCAGCTGCCAGCTGATATCATGGTTTGCATTAATGACCTACCCATTCCGTCAATCAAATGTTTGCAATTGCTACAGACAAACAGTGTTCCACAAGTTTTATTACAGACACTGTAGAAACTGCTTTTTAAACTGAGAGCAGTAAGTCACTGAACTTGAGATTCCCCACACCTGAAATTGTTCGTCAGGTTTCTTTAACCAGTCCAAAAAATTACATTACTTATAGTAAAAATAAAATAAAATCAAGCTCATGCTGACTAGGGGGTATTCATGTTTCTACATCCATCTAAACCAAACCAGGTTTTATTCCAATATACTCACAGAAGTTTATTACACACTATTTTCTATTTAGTTCCTTCCAAACAAACAAAAATAAGTTCTTGGCCTCACTGGGAACTTCCAAACATTAATTCTGTATTGCAAAAGACAACTGTGTGGGTTTCTTTTCTTTTTTATCAGAACCCACATACAGGAAGTCAAAACCTGCATAATTTTTGACAAGGTAATGGTGCTGTTCCCTCCCTGCATCTACCCTCTCCCCCAACAAAACATGTAAAGTCTACTCACTCCTTGACCCTTATTCCCCCAAAATATTGATCTGAGGGTTTCCTCAGCAAAGACTTCGAATTTTGGCAGCCATATGACCTACTCCTCTACCAGAAGAAGTGTGCTATACACAAATACAAATGAGATTGAATAAAGCAATCCCTAACTTATTTTTGTAATGAAACAATCAGTGATGCTAAAGAGCACATTTTGTCTCAGTCACAAGTGATCACAGCAGAAAAATAATTATAAAAAATTAATCAGGAAAGAGTGTGGTTGTACCTTAGGTCTCAGCTGGTCCAAATGGTGATGCATACAAAAACCTACAGGCCTGAATACTTTTTCTAATATACCAATGGTAACTTCAATAAAGAAACAGGGTCAATGGAGTAATCTTGGTCAGTCTCATCTACTTGTGTATTTGGTTTGGTATTTCATTGTCATCACTTCCAGCTACCTTTCTACACAAGGTTTTGAGGGAGTTCTCTACCCTCACTCTCATTTATGCTACCGGTTTGCATCTGAAATTAAAAAATCAGCTAAAACGATGAGGGAAAAAGTCTGGTTCTGGAATCAGATTTAGGATCACCACACCTCTGCCACACAAATTGTGATGATTTGCAACCAGAGCCTCAGAAATAAAGTCTTATCTAATTGAAACATTTGGTATGAGGACATGATGTTTCTTCATAAGCTGCTAGAATGTAATTTAAAGAAATTGTTCCTGGCTGTGTTTCCAAAGGATTATAGCTGACCTTGTGGGTGTGCCATGATTTTTGCACAAACTGTCAAAGCTGAGAGAACTAGTAGGACTTTTGCAGATTGTTGAGAAAAGTCAGTCAGTGAAGCAGTTCTTTTGAAACTCTGCACTTATAAGAATAGTGAAATAGAGTAGCTATTTCAGTAAAGTGGCACAAAAAGGTGGTGTTATAAAATAATTAAGAATCTGTAATCTTCTTAAAGAATAAGTACCACTCAATTTCTATGTTGCTAAAAAATTAACCTTAAATCAAAGAAGATTTGTACCTATCCTTAATAAAGCTTCCCTTAACATCTCCAGAGAACTAAATCAGTTCCAAAATGGGAGTTATGTGTAACTGAACTTGTTGGCTTCCAGTCACTCAGTAACTCTCTAAAAATACTGCACAGCATTTAGTGGGATTAGGACAAAATAAATCATAAAAGATATGAATTGTGCAACTGTGAAGCATGCTGATCTCTTATCATTGCAATAATCACATCAGGTCACATTAAGTTTCTGTGTTGGAAGTGCAGATGTGATATTACAGTGCATATTGATTCTGGATGTTTGCTGGAGATAGAATTGAAAGCCTTGGAGAGAGCTGGAGTGAACTAAGACCATACAAAGTAATATTTGAACTAAAGTAGAGAGATTTTCATATCTTGGTTAATTGTTGGGGATATTTACGCAGTATTGATTATTACAAAATGCAGCTATTTTATATACTATCTGAATAGAACTTTGTTGCATAGGTTCATTAGCTATCCTTTAGTTAATTTATACCTGAAGACAAAGACCTTTACCAAATACTATTTTCCCAAGAAGTACAAAGCTCCATGCTTTAGTGCTCAGTTACATGATCTGAGCATTGTCTTCTGGGCTAATGGAAGGAGAAATAATTCAGTTTTAACTTCTCTCAAGTTCCAGCTCTTACTTTAAGTGTTACCAGAGTTTCACATTTGTGGCTGACATCCCAAAAAAGGGCAGAAGGACAGAGCAAATCATCCTCTGGTTTTTATTATTCTCATTTTCCAAATAAGCATAGATGATCACTGCTGGATTCAAACATTTTCATGCTTCAAGTCACACACTTTTTCAGACATACTTGAGCAAAGTTAGAGATGGTTAATACTTAAAACACTACACCACACTGGATTACCAAGAACATCTCATTCCATGCAACAGTAACCAACAGCAGATAGCTTTCTCAGACTGAGGAAGCCACATAAACTTCAGCCTTTTAAGAAGGGGTCAGGCCATCAATGCACAGCTGAAGGGTCTCAACTTAGAATCATATTACCAGAACGAAAACACAAATTTTGCTTGGTACTAGAATGTAAGATTCACTTCCCAGTGCTCCCGAGAAAAAATAAGGTCTAAACCTGACAATTCAGCCATAAAAGAGCCTGCCTAGATGCCCTATTCTGTGGTCTTTGTGGTACCTAAGTATCCAAGAAGAGGATGATACTGCATCAACAAGCAGCATATGTTTCTCTCTCTTTGCTTCTTTATCAGCAGACATTTGTGAAGAGGATTCTTGTCTGGCAAAATGATGATTTTTCTTTTTATTCCCCTCTTTTAAACATGTTCTACAAGGGGTAGTGAAACTCAGCCAGGTAGTACCCAGCTCAAGACAATACATTCAGCCCCTATAGTTCTTAGGTATTCAACAATATTATCCCTTCAAAAAGAAAAGGAACCCAAGATCCAAATGAGAAAACCTGAAACTTGTGGTATTTTTTTCCCCATTTTGATTGCTCAACATCATAAACAAGACAACTACTAGTTAAGTCAGACTGGTAACTAGATGTATTTTGTATGAATATATACCCAACCTAACATTAAAAGCAAACTCTGCAGCAGCTGCAATATTTTAAGCAGTTACCACTAGGTCTTTTTCAACTATATCTCCCGAGTCTCCCAGTAATTACTAGCTGTATGCAACATACCATTTTTCTGTCTTGTTAAGGACCCAATAGTGTAATTAGATCTCACGCAACCCCCAAAACTGCTTATCGTAACTTGTTATAAAAAGATATAAAAATAAAAACAAAACTTTTCTGTCTCCAATACAGATTAAGAGAACACATTGGGAACACACTTGCACAAATCAAGACTTTATCTCATAGATGTATCTAAACCAAACAGTATGTGGCTTAGATCAGTTATCTGTGTCAATAGATCATGTGCACTCAGAAGACAAATTTGGTGATAGAATATGAGTGTAGTAACATTTAATATAAATCATAGAATCATAGAGTGGCTTGAGTTGGAAGGGACCTAAAAGATCATCTAGTTCCAACCCCCTGCCACAGGATAAAACTAAATGAAACTACTAAGCCTTGGAAGTCAAAGCGAACAGCCCTGTGCAATCTGTCCAACTGCCTAAGACATGAGTTGCTCTTAAGGAGTCAAACTATCCAGTCAAAAGAAGTGCTTCACTTTGGACCCAATAAACTGGGTATCGGTTGAGGTGACAGAAACACTGTACAGTACCCAGGTTTTCTACTTATAGCTGCATTTCCTTCATGGCAATTCATCTCTTTCCTAAAATTTACCACCAAGGCAAGAAGCAGCATTAGCAGAAAATTTGGAAGGGACTGCTGCATTTGGGAAATAAGGTGTCACTGCTCACTGAATTCCTAGCACTGATGCTGGGGTATAAAGTAGGTTAAATAGGTTATACAGCTAACGACCTGAGTTGCTAAACACAAGCCTAGCTTAGAGCTTTTCACATATGTTTTTTTTTTTTTTCAATCCTTTACCTAAAATCCTGACTTGCTAAATAGATCTCTCTGTTTCACTTTTAAGCCTGCGTAGAGCTAGGGTGAGAAGAAGGAAGATGGAAGATGAATCAAAAGATAACTGAGGTTCTTAACAGCATCCAGGGGCTAAGGAGCGTTTCCTGTGAAGGATCAGCCCGCAAAGAGCCCGGGTGGGACTTGTACTGCCATTGACAGCTTCTGGGAAGAAGCTCCCTCAGGCAGGTATAAATCAATAAATACTCTGCTGCAAAGGAAAGATGGTTGAGAGACATACCAACAGTTCTGGGTGAACTGCGTATTATTATAACCTCAGGCAGAATGAAGCTGACGAATGATATCACTTTCACTTCCAAATTGGTGGCACACATCCAGGAGAACACAGTAAAATACTGAGGACGCTCAAGGAACAGGAGCAACATCATTTTTTTTCAAGTTTGAAAACTACCTCTAATGCCTACGTCTGGCCACTGAATGGACATGGCTTGTATTTTCCTGATGGTATTATACCAGTAAGCAGGTTTATTTGCAGTAGAAGTGAATCTTTAAAGCAGTGATCAGAAATGACACAAAGTGATTTTTAATAGAGCACTAAAACTTGAAAAATAGCAACACTAAGACAATCCACAATCTCTGATCATATTACTTTTGCCAAAGCAATGCTTGAGTGACTTCAACTCTTAATTAAAATCAGCTAGTGGAAGTAAAGGAATATGCTGTCATGCACAGGAACAGATTTGGAGGATTTGGTAGCACAGTGCTGTACTACTGAGTTCCAAACTGCTCAACCACGCTTGTCTGATCCTCAGGTTTCACTGACATTATGCTCCTGCTTAACCTGAACATTTAGCATTTTTGCTCTTTTCAGTTGCTAGGAAATACCCTACCACCCAGCTGTATTTTGAGTCCCCGGATTTTTTCTTCCAAGTCGTCAGAAGCCTGACACAGAAGATGGCCCCAAAGGACTCAGAAAGCAGATTCCAGCCTGAAGAAAAAAAAAAATATAGAAAATCAGCATTTCCTCATATCAGCAACTACTGCAAGGAACATCTTTTCTGAATTGATCACACATGCTATTTTGGCGTTGCCATCTCTAACACCTGCACAGTAACACATGTATGTAAGCCCTTTCAACTATACATATAGAACATAATATACCCTTTTCTCTTCCTGGAAAGAAATTTGAGGAGGAAGAGGGAAGAGAAAGGAAAGCATCATGTGAGAGAGTAGTCACCTTGACTAACCTAATACTAGCATAACATGGTAGAGAGAATAATGATTCTAAGCACACAGAACAATAGGGACACAAGTTTCTCTGAAATGTGTGTTTACAAAAAGACCAATTTTGTAATATGTAAACAGCTCAGATGAAAATCAGTTCTTTGGGAGGCTTACATTCTTCATGGAATTACCTTCACAACAAAACTTACTGGCAATAGATGGCTCTTAAAACAAGGGTTGCTTTGAAAAGAGGAGAGTTTTCAAGTTCTGACTCCATTAGAAATGCAACGATAGTGGAATAACAAAATATTAAATGTTCCTGTCTGATCCAATGAAATCAGAGTTTGTATTTCACTTATCTGATGATCACAAGTTGTTCAACTGCTTAAAAAAAAAAATCTTTAAATCAATCCAGTTGCAAGCATGACATTTATAACAGAATTCCCACACAGTCAAGAAAAAAAATTCCCAAGGTATGAGTAAGCCAGGCTGAGACTGATGAGAAGGGTAGAAAACAATAAACGTAAAGGATTTCTTCATTAATTGTGCTGCCAGCTTTTGCAGCCTGTCCTGTTAATGAGCATTCTTCATTTGGCAATTCTGAGAAATATTCCAGCTCTAAGATGGAGGAAGCATCTAAGCAGGAACATCAGCCTTCATGAAAGGAAGGAAGGACAAATGCGTCCATCCTTTCACCCAACCCTTTAAAAACCTGCACCATATAAACACACCATAAAACTTGCTCTCAAGTTAGCAGGAAGTCCAACTATATCTGCTCCCTGAAAGGCTCTAGGTGCTCTGCAGGTCAAGCTGGACCTGACAGGTCTCTGTGAGCCAACTAAGAAAAACACCATTTAAATATGTATATTTTTATACATATTTACATAAATATAATATTTAAACAAGTATCTTTGTTGACTGTTGTGTGGCAATTGGAATGAATGGGAACTAAAATTACATAAGGCATGCATAGGAGTTCTTTTTTAAATATCGCATGCAACATGGAACAAGAATTTCATCACCGTCTTAGGTTTAGGCGTATGTCATTTGCAAAGCTTCATTATCAGACTGTTCCCAGTTTTCTTGCGTAATTTCTCAGCAATTTAGTGGCATTCTACATTAGGTCTCCAGATTAATTGGTCTGGATTGACACCAACGCTTTTGATTTAGTGGCATTTTATCACTTAGAGAAGCAAATATGCTAAGCTGAAAATACAAATACACACATAGGAGAAAAACAACCCAACTTATTCTCTCTCACTTCAGTATGTTGAAAATGCTCTCTAATATCCTAATTACTCCTGATTACATCTCAGTTTTCTTTCAGCGCCCTTCTGCTTTAAGTTCAGGCTTCATATCTTCACTTTTAAGACTTCATAAATGTCTGCCCTACCAAAATCTGTCTTTATTGTCACATGTGCTGCAGACCTTACTTCACTTCATTAAACCTTTCATCTCCTTTTCTTCACATGCTTTTCTCATGCTACTATTCCTGTTCTTGAAGATAAGCAGTGCACCTATTTGCCCATTCTCTCACACAAAGCCCTCCTAAGAATTATTTAGGACAAGACCAGTAAGATACATTGAACACTGAATTCAGCAAGCTTTCTGCAGTGTAATACCCTCCTAATCCCGTAGTGATGCCCTACATGGTGCTATGGACCTTTTCTAGGACTTCCCTCTCTGTTGGACATGGTGGGGGAACAAAGTGGAAAGACTGGAAAGAAATTAATTGCTTCTGCCTAGAAGTCATTCTGCCTCCCCATTCTTCCTGCACTTCAATGGTAAAGCATCAGTTATGTAAAAATTCAAAACAAACATTAACAAAATAATTATTAAAAACAGGTAATAATATCTTCAGAAATACTGTATTTAAGCTCATGCAAACTTCATGTGCAGGTGCAGAAATTTCCCTACCTGCATATGTAGCATTTATGGAACATCTTAACACAAATGTCTTTCAATTCACCAGTATTTTATGTTACATCCCAACATTTCACATTCTGAATGCAGAAATGGAAATTAACAACATTGTTAGAATAATGACTTCTCTTAAAAATAGATGCAAAAGGTAAATAATCATTGCTTTACAGGTTATTAGGTGCAAAGCAACTTGCAGTGTGAGGCCTCCAGTGCTGCTGCCATAGTAGTGCTCCCAGGCTGGCCAAAGTCTGCTCCTAGAATGACACCCGGTGGCCACAAAAACGAACAGCAAGACGTTCTCCCTGCCCTCCAGGCTCTCTCCCGGTTCTCGGGGGCAGGAGTCATCACTGTGTTACAGCCAGGCATCATCTGGAAATTCTGCACAGGGATCTGCAAAATACAAGAGAACCCTGCCTGAAATTCAAATTAATATACATCTATACAAAGTAATACATATTGTTTTGAACAATTATACACACTTGGATTTTTCTTCTTTTTTTTTTTATAAAATTGTATAAAGTAGTAGCTAAAGGTTTCAGAATTCTCAAAATGAAATTTCTTGGTTTATTCCGCAGAGTTTCGTTCCAGAAGCAGTCAGCAAAAAGTGAACAGGATTTTCAAAGCTGGAGTGTGCAGGTTCAGGATTAAGCCATAATCTGCTATTCCAAGGGAGGGAAGATTAGTTAACCTATTCTTAAATGTTACAGGACTAAAATGTATTTATTCAGTTTTAAGTTATAGGATGAAGAAATCCAAATTAGGGACATACACTGTCATGCTCAAAATACCTTTGAACAAAGTAAAACAATAACAGCTTTTCAACAGATCGTTGAGTACCAAGCAAAGCATCATGCTGTAGAAAACAGTTGGCAACTGAACTTTAGTGAGAGCTAAGAGCTTCTTGACACATACTTTTTTTTTCTGCTTAAATACCATAAGAGTTAGAGCAGAGCTTTTCTTAAGTATCAACCTAGCCAAAAATGATTTGATAATATTTTCTACAGAGTAGTAACAAATGCGCTGTTTTAAGACGAACAAGCAAGAGCACTTCAGCACGGATTTTTGGTGTAACATCCTTAGGTCTTTTGGGAAGTGAAATGGAAATGGAATATTTATTGCTTTTAAGTTTTCATTTATCTCATTTTATTTCTCAGATCAAAGTCAAAATTCTTGGCAATGCCATAAGCATCTTTGCAGTACCTAGGGATATCAGAGAGGACAATTGCCCATTTTCCCTGTTGAGAAATATCTATTTTTTTTTCTCCAGTAAGTACAAATCTAACTAAAGTGTCCCAGACATCCTTGCACAATGGAAATTCTTAAGGCAACGACAACTCTGTGCTTCATTTGGTGACTTTCTCTTTGTATTGTTACCCACACTGGGCTCAAGTGGAATGGAGGTGGCAGGGACGTACCCAGCCATTACTACTCTGACCCCTGGAAACTGGTTTATTGCTTTCTCATCTCAATTGTGCCTTAGCATCTCTGCTTAGAAAGGCAAGTAAGTGTTATATAAACAAGTGTCGTTGTTGTTTTAAGCATAATGAAATTATTCAGGTACTTTGTCTGAATAGTTTATTAAGATATGTTACCATACAACATCTGAAGGAGATTACCACTGAATACAAAAGGGCACACACAAGGCAAGTGTAACAAAGTACACCAGTCTGGAAACAATGACAAAAATGTGTCACTTATCAGTAAGTTATGCATGTGCACTCACTAGCCAACCAAGTATGCAAGAATTCAAAGCTTGTGGCAGATCCAGCGACTGAATGAAATCTAAACAAATAAGAGGCATAGCAATGGGAAGAATGACCTCCCACTGTATTAAGTTTAAAGCTGGTTATTGCCAAGAGACATGCAAGGCTGTTGGAGTATGCGTGCAGCTAATCCTTGAGATACCATGGAGCCAGACCAAAGATAGCACTAGGAAGGCAGATGGAGGGTTAAGAAACAGCCTACAAACTGCTGCCAGCTGCCCGAGCTGAGCCGGGACTCAAAGCTCTGTGTTCCGACAAGCAAAGTCGGGGCTGAGCAGCCTTCAGAGGGAGACGAGCCCAAGCATCTCCTTTGATCTTGCTCCTCAGTGGATGCAGTCAAATTTTGCAACAGCTGAAAACTTTTAAGGGCTTTTTCATTTGTTTGTAAACTCACACACTTTTTGTTCACTGCAGAATGAAACCTCTTTTTTAGCTGGAAAGTATAAATTCTAATTGACAGTCATTTTTGTACTCCCTCTTCCACCTGCTCCCTCACACTAGTTTCCTGTGCTAAGACAATTTATGATTGAAATGCACTAGGCTCAGGTGTGAAAACAATAGTTTACAGTATCAGTATGAACCAGATATAAGGTACTGAAGAGCTAATCACACAGCATGGTATTTTAGACCATGTTATTTACACCCCCATATACTACCATTACACATGCGCTACCATCTTTATACAACTCCATATATATGTGTATATACTATATTAGTGTTAAATTATTAGGTACGATTGTGAACTAACAACCTAATTTGAGGAGGTTGAGCAATCCCATAAGGAATCAAGAAAAATCTCAGTAATAGTATTTCTGAATAGCAGTTTCTTTCCTGTATTAACACTAAGCCTGCTGTGGAATAAAATTTATTCTGTGTGACAGAAATGCTACCTGCATGCTATTTTAAGTTCTAACTTTCCATCTCCCCCACACTCCTCCTCTGTGAATTTCAAGAGTAAGGTCTGTGATTTAGAGGAGAAAAATCAAACCCATATATGCACAAACCCTAAAACAGATTTCCAGGTTCCAGAAGTAAAGGTGTGAAAGCAGAGAAGAAGAAGAGGTAAACACCATCCCCAAATCCACCAGGGGCAGGCAAATGCAAAACTCACACCAGTCAAGTCCCAGCTGTGTTCTGAACTCATTCTTAACTCCCAGATAACCGGGAAGTGAACCATAACAAGTCACTTCATAGCAATCATTCATATCTCTACTGATGTTCAGTTGCTTACTCATTAGATTGCCTTTAGCGAAAGCCTTTTTTAAGGTGATCATTTATCTTCCATTAATAGTTTGAAGGGTCAAAATTCTCACATTTTATAAATTCTCACCATGAATTATTCTGGTACAACTTTACAAAGTATCTAAATGAACTACTGTGTAGTTTTGACAACAGTGAAATTTCTTAGTTCTTTGTGAAGGTTTCTTTCATTTTTGGCATGATATTTACATTCCCAAACTTGACAGACATAGTAATAGTTGGTCTTGGCATTCACTGTTGTGTGACTCTGGCTCATACATTCATTCATGTACTTTGTTTTGAAGAATTCCCTCTGGCCATTACTGCTTTCAGCACGATTTTGCTTTTAAGTATGGTTTCATGCCGAAATCCAACATATATTGTTACAAAGGCACGAGATCAATGTATTTTGATACTTTTCAAGATAATGAAGTATCAGCTGTTTAGAATTCCAAAAAATGTTTTCTTCACTTAATTTTGCCGCCCTCCTCTGTCATTTACTTCCATGTCTTTTCTTGTATGATCACCTTTGACTGGAAGCCCACTTCTTATTTGTACACTCACTATCTCCTGTCCTTTAAAATACTTTTACTAACAGGTGCATAAACTTGTTTGTAATTCCAAGAGGCTTATAGACTAACTGACCTCCTTCCCGGCCCCCACGCAGTAGCATGTTGTGGTATCCTGTGCTAAGCTGATGACACTGCACTTAAACTTCTCGATTCAAACAAGTACAAACAAAACAGCACCTTTTAATGAGGGACAAAAAAAAAAAGACAAATGAGTCAAGAAGGGGTAACGAAGGAGTTCCCAAGGTCCGAGAAACAGTTGTATTAAATTTACAGCAGAAAGCTCTCCCTTACTTCACATGAATGAGGCTCATACAGTTACCATAAACATCACAGGTAGCTATTTATACACATTTCTGCAAAGAGTCCAAGGACAAGCTGTGCAAGGCTGACCCTCAAGTTAATAGACACCAGGAATTAAAATCCCTCTACTATGGCATGCTATACAATTTGAAAACTTCACATTCATTTTTGGGGATGACAAGAATATTAATTCTTTGTTCCACATGCTTTTTTTAGATCTTTTTCCAGTAACACCCATGCCTACTATTAAACTAGAAATGAATACCATACCTTTTGTCTGTTGAACAGAACTTCAAGGCATTATTTTTAACTACCATTTTAATTGTAAGCTTTATGAAAATTTTACTACTGGGTAAGAACTTGGTTGTTACTGCACTGTAAGCAAGTCCTTGAAAGTTATACTCATTTCTAAATCCAATTATAAAAGAAGAGATGAAAGAGATTGCGCCCCTTGTGTGGCAGAAACCAAATAGAAACTCTTCACACAGCCATTTGAACAGGTCTGGAAACAAGGATGTAAAAGTAGAAGAAACTGGCTTTTAACAGATTAGCAGAATAAGTCAAATGTAAAATTACAAGAGTCGAGGAATGTTAGTTATATAGGAAATAATGCTCCGTCGACCATGTGGATTGTGCAAATAAGGTTTTACTTAGTGAATGTACTCGTTTCCCCTCTACCAGCAGCTCAAATAACTGTATAAATAGCAACTACTGGTAATTGCAACTATCACTTTTTAAAAGACCAGTGTTACCATGGCAATTCTAAAGGAAAAAAATCATGTGAAGTCATGATTAAAAAGGTCAGGAAATCTGGACTTACATTATGCTTGGTTTTCCACAGTATTAGAAAGGGGGTAACTCTGATGTTTGCAGATAGGCTAGAAACACAACTGGGGAGGGGGAAACTGTAACAATGGGATGCTCAGCTGGCAAATACAATGCATAAACCAGACTAGCCAGCAGAGACAAAATCTTTTGACTGTTATTACTGGCATAAATCCTGTAAGAATTCCAGTAAGAAAAGCTTAAAAAGTAAAAAAAAGTACTGTAATAAATTCCAGTAAGAAAAGCAAACCAGTACAAATTCTAGTATAAGGATTGTTCAAAGAGCCAACTGCAATCTAGGGTTGTGAATGAATTTTGCTTTCATACTCCAGCCATACCAATGCATAACATCTCTCACATTCTTTTGTGAAGCCAGGAAAGTCCATTTTCAGAACAGACAGGACAGGACAGCACAGTGATTTAGATCTTGGTTTGCTTCTGGGGCCTGACTAGCTCAGTCGGTCTGCCACTGGTGCAGAGTCCAACTGAGTGGAAAAAAATTCAAGGGCTTCCGGGGAGAGAGAAGAGGAAAAAAAAAAAATCTCAGACCAACAGACGCACCTTGCCTTGTTCTAAACGCTTCAAACAGATGGACAACAAACTTCCAACTCAGCTTTCTTGGAAGGCCTACTGAAACCAAAGGCTTGTTTCCCTGAGGTGGGCATTAGGTACCTTTTAAAGTCTAAAGCCCTAAGTAATACAGTACTGCACGTTGCAATATTCAGTTCTTTGGCATCTTTGGCACATAACAGACTTTTTAGCTATTAGTGAAATGCTACAGTTAAAATCAATGTAGAAGAGCCTTTTTCTTTTTTTTTTTTTTTAAGTTTGTACATATGTAGACTAAAAAAAAAAACTCCAACACAACCCTGAGACAGAAGCACTGTGAACCCCAAACATTGACCACCAGCTTGGCACCAAGTAAGATGGTAATATTGATATATATATATAAACAGAAATAAAATGTACTTGCATTTATGCTGTTCTACAGCCTGCCCCAAGAGTAGCCCATACCCTTATTTTTAGAATAGCTCCAGAAGCAGGACATTGATATCCCAGAAAACTAGCAAACCAGGCCCTCTGCAGCAGAACAACCTCCCCTTTTCCTCCTCATCTATAGAAGGATTAGTTGTCGTGTCCACTGTCACCTCTGCTGAAGTATGAGGCACAAGCACACTATGAAAGCTCCCCTTTCAAGCTAGGAGGCAAGGGCATTACTTAAACAGTTTGTCACTTAGTTACTTGCAGGCCACAATGAAGGCACCAAGATTCATGCATCGGAGGACAAGACAGATGTTTTGAGGCAGTTGGTGATATCTAAACAGTGGCTGTAGTCATTTAATTTCCTTTGATGATCTCATGAATGATCAAATTGACCCTTAAGTCATTCATATATACCTTTAGAATACACAACAGATCTGAGTAAATGTGATCCATGTTTGTGCTGCCAGCATCAGATAGAAATCACTGAGATGTGTTTCAAGTAACTGATGCCGGACTTCAATGTATTTTTGGGAAGGCACAATATTCCCATTCACAGAAGGGTAATACGCGGAGATAGAAGGAACTCATGGTTATGGATTATGTATGTTGTATGGTTAGAAATAGAAAAACTGGTTCTTGCTAAATAAAACCAGCTGCCTCCACAGATACTTTCCCCGATGAAATAAGGGCATGTTCTTACCTTAGGTAAGCTTGTGCATACCAACCATTTTAATCACATTAAATTAATATAAAAGAGCATACTTGGGTTGGCTCAAAGCAGGATCTGTGAAATGTTACATATGACTTTTTGCTGCGTAAAATAACTAATCCAGAATTTTAACATATTTTCTCCAAGATGGGCCAACTTGTATGTCAAGGTTGACTTAATTTAAAAAATACCCCACTTGCTTCAGTCCTGTTAGAAGTCCTCACTAGAAGTTTCTGAGCATATTTAGAACATGTTTGGAAATGTTTTGGCAAACCCTGACAAGGAGCAGTAGTCACTTGAGTCTCCATGCAAATGCAGCTCTTTCCACTGTCAGGACATGAAATTGCAGCAAGATTCTTACCTATTAATTAATTTTTCCATAAAGATCAGTGTCACCCTTTAAAAGTCAGAAATGGGCTACATATCATGAACTTCTCCTTAAGCTTTGTGATATTTTAGCCATTAAAGTATTAACATTTTGGAAAAAAGTAAAAGCAAGACCAAACAACCAAAAAGCCTCCCAAAACCGCACCAAGAAGATGCCATAATAGTTCGAAATAAAACAAGATTTCTGATTCCTAATGATATTATTAGCTTTACCATGGCTCTTCGACATTTTATTAAAGCCAAGATGAGGCCTCCAAAAGGGAAAGAAAATAGAAGAAAGTGACAGACCTTTGCAGACTTGAGGAAGGTTCTGTGTTACTGTGGACACACAGGGCTTCTATTCACCATGGATATTCCATGAAAGAGGAGAGCAATACTTGGCAGGTTGTCTCCCTTCACTTCTTCCTGGTAAGAAAGACTTATGACTTTGTAATTAAGTGTGTTTACCTGACAAGGATCCTGCCATTGACAAAGTTCTTTTTAATGACTATTTTTCTTTTACTTTTTTTCCTGTTTTTGAAAACAGGTTTCTCAAAATAAAACTTTTAGAAGCCAGAATTTGTCAAAATTTAGTTTTCAGGACTCATTTTAAAATAATTGGGTATTACACGAAACAATATCAACTTGAATTTCTGACACAGTGCCTCTAAAAGGTTTTAATATGCTAAGGATGACCAATGTGCAATAAAAGATTCAGCGCAAACAACAAGACTGAAGTACCCCAAACTGAAAATTCCATGCAAAAATACACCATCATTTATAGCCTTAAAATATCCATTTGGAAAACTACTGAATGCTACAGAAGTCACTAATATGTGGCTTAGTATTGCTCTAGCTAAAATTTGCACATTGAGCTTTAATATCAGTCATCACATAGGAACCACGCCTATTATTGCAATTCCTAACTTAGATGCATTAGTACAGCAAAGGCTTCCCAAAACACCAAAGACACCCTCACCCCACAGAAAACCAAACAAACCACAGTAAACCAAAAATCACTCTTCTAGAATAAGTAAGTGCCCAATGCTAAACTACCACAGGAAAAACTTCCCTCCTTCCACAAGGGCAATAGTGTTATAGGTATGACACTGATCATTTTAGTCTTCATTTACCCTAACATATTAGAGAAAAAAATTAGGCATGGTGTGCTCTCCTCCCACTTTGGGGAAGAGAGAAAGCAAAAAGGAATGAAAAAAAACCACACCATTTTTCTTTTTTTAATTTCCCCAGATAATTTTGGTGACAATGGTCTAAGGCAAGTGTGACAAATCTACAAGCTTTGCTACAACAATGTCATTACATGCCATGGCATTCTACATTTGACATTTATTGAACTTGTCTTCCTGGAAATGGAGCAAAAGACTGCAGCAGCTCACAAGAAATTGCAGCCTTTCACAGAAAAATACAATTAACTTTGCTTTTACTTTTAAAATCAGGTCTTGTGGCCTTTCAAGTAAATTAAAAAAAAGACTGTTCAATAAATAGTAATGCACATAGCTCACTAATTAAGAGAGACTATGGGCTTAAAAAGCCTATAGAGTTGGTGAATTTTTAACATAAACTAAAAAAAAGCCCCAGGCATGATTTAAGAACGCATTATATTAAGAAAGTATGTAGGCATATTCAAAGAGAATTAATTTCATACATTCTCAGCACAACTGAATTGAGAGGTTAACAGTATTTCTCTTTAAATAAATTACCACCTGGTCACAGCTTCACTTGTAGGAAATGAGTCATGAAGCAATGGTACCATGGTAATGGCTGACTATCATTCATGTTATTTAAGATGCAAAAGGCTACAAAACATATGGAAACATTACGCTTAAGTAGTTTGTGATAAAATAAAATTTGGGAACATTCCAGAGGAATGATCATATTCCTCCAATCCCTTAACTGAAATACAGACAATGCCTAAAAAATGACAGATTAAAACTTTGGTTATGGTCAGGTAAATTCATTTATACACAAGGTAGAAAGGTGCATCTCAGGCATTTGTTAAGGATACTGCACCCTCTCATTAAAATCTGTTTCTAACAGTCCTGTTCTAGTTTCCAAATTTTAAATTATTAAAGAAATGTTCTGTTGCCAAATAAAAATTTGACATTAAATCAGATTCTTTAGAGGAGAACAAAAGAACCCACTGTGAATTCATCTTTGAATTTGCCAGCTCCAGGCAGGGTTAGACATTCTGCTATAATAGCACAGTACATTATACAAAGCTACTTTTATATATATGTGAGATATCTATATATAATATATATTATATAAAATATATTTATTAATATATATATGTTAAAAATATCTCTATACCTTTAGCATTTAAAGTGTCACACTATAACCTTCATGACAAATGCAAAAATTACCATTTCTTTCGCCGTGGCCACACAAGAGTCTTAGAGGAACAGGAACAGTTTAGGCAAATTCTTTTTCAACTGAATTTTTTCAGTGTTGTAATTATGTTTTTCTAGGTATTGATCCATTAGTTTTCCATATGCATTTTTATACCAGTTCTGCTGCCTTCAGTTAAATTATTTTCCATTCATTGCCATATATCAAGCCTCAAGTAACTATAAGTCAGACCAATGATTCAGCCATGTTAATCAATCAAAGTTACACTGCGGATCATGTAAGATGTCTGTCTTTTATGGTTCACTTCAGCTATGAAAACTATTTCAATAAGAGAAGGACAGTTACATTAAGACACCTATGACTTCCACTGGAACCAATGTGCAATACTGACTCTTCTATGAGATGCATACATCATGTATGCAAACTGTACTGTTCTAATATCTTAGGTAGGATAATTTCATACAACTTTAGCAGCTTCTAGCTCAGAGATTGGTAACTTCAAACTCACATAAACGAAACTGTAGGAAAGGCAGTTTGGGTTGACAGAAAAGTACTTCATACCTCCTTAGTTAAAAAAGCTTATGGGGTAATCCAGCATTTCTTTTTCTACTGTGACATTACCTTCAGCCAGGTAAAAAAGCTTCTGCACACACAGACTACATCTGGGGACTCCTTGGTTAGTAAGCAGTCAGTATTAATTTCTGAACAATTTTCATCAAAAGAGAAAAATAGCTTCCAATATGCAATGATATGTATGTATATACACACACATATATATGTACACTTACATATACCCCCCGTTGCCTTCCAACTCTTTAGCGTACATCTTAGGAAAGACTCCTAGAGGAACCTAATCAATAAAGATCATAAAAATATTATTTTCCTGCTTCTCTTTATTTCTTCTTCTAGAAAAGGAATTGTAAAATTCAGTCTTTCTGCTACTGAGCTCCTGACCTCTTTTTCAAGTTGACAAAAGATACTGCAGGAACCCGTCAGACATGCAAGTGCAGAAGAGCATCCTACACAACGTCTTTGAAAAAAAATATGAGTGATTGATGAATGCACTCAAATTCCTTCTCTGCCCAGGTCAACATCTGTCATGTAAGCAGACACAGACACAGCCATGACAACAATCACATGGGGATCTAAACAGCAACAAAGTCCTCCCTTACAAATAACAGCAGGATCACATGTAAAATTTCTGACTGGTGTTGTAGAAGATCAAAGGTTATGATTAACTAAAACAACATTGGATTATGGAATACAGAATAATCTCAGGTAGCAGCATTGCAATTGAAAGAAACTGTTCATATTACGTTCACATTTCTTACTGCATATCTGACAATAAACAGAATTAAGTTTCAGTGGAAGTATACTGTTGCTGATATTAATTACTAATGCCGGTACCCCCATATGAAGTAGAGTAACTGGCTTGTATTACAGGATAAAAGCAAGAGACAGAGAGAGACTAATATCAATCCAACTATTATTATGGTATGAAAGAGTGTCATTTGCATTCAGTAACATCAGAGTTTAGGAGTAGATCCTCAGCATGTTGTCACAGAAAGTGAATTTTATGTTAGAAAAAAGATACTAAAAGTAGGGACATCTCCACTCTTTCCTTCCTCTCTCTTCCCTTCTCCCCTCTTCACGCCCCATGTGAAATTAGTTATCTGTTTGGATTTTGACCAGTACACTACAAAAGGGCAGTTCCAGAAGAATTTAGTTTAAAATTAATTATCAGAGGCCCAACCTCCATGAGCCACTCACAGATAGAAGCACTCTCAGACATGTGCACTTAACTAACTTTAGTTGAAACACATGGACCTATTATGTCCTTTAGATAAACCAAGGATGCTCTTTAACGCAATTCATATGGTTTCCCAAATGCATTTATTAACCAACCAAAAAAATATAAATTACTCCTGTATCAATATTTGGTAGAACTGGGCTGAATGCTGCCACAGAAGAAGAGAGATCCCAGAGATACTGCTGGTTTCTTGCTTTTTAGTCATTCTATGAGCAGAGATAAAGGCTCAAATAGCATATAGGCTAGGTCATAGGGCAGAAACCAAGGACCACTACAGACTAACGCAGGCTACACCAATGGAAATGTACAGGCTCTGCATAAAACCACAACCTTTTACAGAAAAGGGGAAGATAAAGGCCATAATAAAATACCTCTAACTAGGGCTTTTAAATGTTTGTATTATGTTAGAACAATCGTATGCTCCAATCATTACACCATGATTATTATTAATGCATAAATACTCATACATTAACTAGTCTGGGATATCAAAAATATCCTATCAGTTCCTTAAAGGAAGAGATATCAGAAAGGCATCTGCAGTAAATCTGCCAGATATTCTGGAAATAAACTATTTTCCACAGAAAGCATAGAAAATTCCACCACCTTCCTCTAACTATTGATAATATTACGTAACGGGAAGCACTGAGTCACTGAAATTTATTTCACATGCAGCAAATGAGTCTGTGGTAAACAGGTAGGTCATCTGTTTACACAGCCAGACACTTGTGGGGAAAAAAAAACCTTTAGAATTTGTGTGGCGAGGGTGAGGAGGTCAGCATGTTCCCAGCATCCAACCCATGTTTTCCAAAATTCATTATCAAAGAGAAAAACAGAGTACTCCACTTCTGAGTTGCTTCATAAAAGAGCCCTACCTAAAAATGAGTTCAGGCTGGTTTTTTTTTTCCCCCTGAAAGGACTGTATTCACAGCTTTACAATAGCCCTTGGAGTTACTGAGAATGAATGGAGTAAAACTGAAACAGCCTACCCCTTAAACTAAAAATGAATTAGAAGATGAGACACATGAATATTTCTGTGTTAAGTATAACCTCTTTTCATAGCAAAGCAAATTAAATGACAACATTCAAAACCAAGAACGCCAACAGATCAATTTAGCATAGATGTCAAGTCCTGAAAACCAGTTATAATTTAAGAGATAAATATGGTCATAAAGAATTGATTCTGGCAAACGGGTAAACAAGATGCAGCACATATATCCTAACGGCATAATCAACTGTATATGTGCAAGCACACACGAATCCAATAGGTAGAATCAAGTCTGATAAAGCAGTATGCTTCAGGCACAAAACGTAATTTTTTAGCTTTGCTATACAGTTATCTTCAGGAAAGTACAACATCTACAAAACATTCTCAATAGCATTTGTTGGTGGTTAATGATTTTTATGTACAACATCTCATGCTGCTGCATCTCATGTGACCCCCCCTATTCCATGTGGTAATTTGCAGGAAGGGGGATGTTTTGCATCTACTGAGAAAAGGAACAGGGAGATGGATATAAAACGTGAGTAGTTATTTTGCATAAATGGGCCCCATAAAGCTCACATTTTCTTAGCAGATTTTGCTATAATTTAGGTGGAAAGGGATACAATAGCCCTTTCTCTCTCCTTCCATTCCCTTCATTCTAGACAAATAAATCCGTCATATTTACCAGTGACACGGGAGAATGCCTTGGGAACAGCTAAAAGAGTTTCAACAGCTATAGGCAGGCCCCCATTTCCACATAGAAATGGTAAAACATCAGTCATATACACAGCAAGAATAAGAAATTTAGTATGGTGAAAGGTGCAATGAAAACATGCCCCATGTCATGATGTGTATTTTTCAGAAAACATTATGACTGATGAGTCCAGGTTTCTCAAATGGCAGAGATGATGCTACAATGCAAAATACATAACAACAAAAAGGAGATGCTGTCAGTGTATGTAACTGGGTATTTGGTTTAGATCACAGGGTAGGAAAAGAGGAATATAGCTGTTAAAGAAGGCACACTTATGCTATGTCTCTAGAAAATCCCAGCAAAGGGAACTTTAGAGAAACGAGTATTTACTCTTTTATCAAGCCTTAGTCAGAAAACAATTATTTTTTTAAAACCATATTTGCTCTGCAGGAGTACTACAGGCTCCCTATAACCAAACTCCATTGTGCATCCCTGAGAGAGAGACTGCAGCCCCATAGCCTAGCCCTGAATCACAGAATCCCAAGGGTTGGAAGGGACCTCAAAAGATCATCTAGTCCAACCTGCCTGCAAGAGCAGGGTAACCTAGAGTACATCACACAGGAACTTGCCCAGGCGGGCCTTGAATATCTCCAATGTAGGAGACTCCACAACCCCCCTGGGCAACCTGTTCCAGTGCTCTGTCACTTCTCACAGTAAAGAATTTTTTCCTGATGTTCCCATGGAACGTCCTATGCTCCAGTTTACACCCATTGCCCCTTGTCCTATCACTGGACATCACTGAAAAAAGCCTAGCTCCATCATCCTGACACTCACCCTTTACATATTTGTAAACATTGATGAGGTCACCCCTCAGTGTCCTCCAAGCTAAAGAGTCCCAGCTCCCTCAGCCTCTCCTCATAATGGAGATGTTCCACTCCCTTAATCATCTTTGTGGCTCTGCGCTGGACTCTCAAGCAATTCCCTGTGGAGAACAGCTTACAATGTTCACAATGGGGTACAGTCCAGAATAAATAATAAACAAATGAATAAATAAATTTTGGGGCCAGTTTAGCCAGGTAAGGCCCAAATATTTTGTTTTCACTTGTAAACAATGGCAGAAGGCTAAGTCTGAAAATAAAAACAGGACAAACCCTCCGAGCCTAACACCAGTGAGAGAGCTTCCACATTCCAACTCAGCTCTGTCAGTGACATTTGCAGCATGGGAAGCAATAACTTCTAGAAAAGTGTTTGTAGGTTCACTGTATGCTTTATACTACTATATTACAGTCACGGTTTGTCAGCCACTCCTTACCAAAACAAGAAAACCTATAGGCACAGGAATTATTTTAAGAAAGTAACTAGTTACACAAAATATAGCAGGAACAAAAATGGGTATTCTTCTCCTACTTAGAGAATAACAATAGAAAAAATATTCTAGAGCATTGCATCCTTCATTCCTTCTGCCTTTCAGCCTTTCTTCCTTCATTTGGGTCTTAAATTTCAAACTTAACTCTAAGTCTTGTGCCACAGAGGTAAAAAAAACCCAAAGCAACAACAATGAAAACAAAACCAACCAATCAACAAAAAAAACTTCAAACAAACCTAAACAAAGCTATCGAAATCCTTCCCATTCTGGTATAGACTGAAAAAGATGTCTTCTGAGTCTGCCCTCCCATCCCCCTTCAAATAGCCAAATGCAGTTTGCAATGACACCCTGAGCTAACTCTTCCGACCATAGTACTAGTGCAAAGGTGAATCAGCAAAAATACTTTGGTTACTTTCTACAATAAATAAAATGTAATCAATTTTGATTGTGCAAGTTAATTTACAGTCATTGCTTCATCCCTTCTCCCTTCTCTAACTAAGGCTTGAAGAGTCTCCTATTCCTTACAATATGCTTTAAACTCCTTATTTCTATAGTAGCTATTCTTTCTCATTAAGAGGAAGGAATCTTGATTTACAGATCAAATAAACGGCAGACTTTATCTTTTTGTATGGCCAACTCATGAAGCTGTAGGTGTTCTCCCTAAATTAAACCACCACCACCCCCTTCTGCCTCAAGTACAGTCATTCCCTAGTTGCCAACAATAACATCACTTTGAATCAAGTTCTGAACTCTGCCCCTTCATGGCTAGAAAATGATCCTATGTATCCAATGAAGAGATGTAACAAACATTTCTCCTCTCTTATGAAAACTGCAGCGTGAAACTTCATAAATCTTACCTGGACAACACAGCACCCTTATACCTCCATGTCTTTTCCCTCACCTCTGTGTCCAGAGGAGCTTTTTAAGATTCAGTTTCAAGTTTTCCATTATATTTAACAAAAATTCAGATTTACTAACTTGAAAAATAAAATTGCTTTAATATCCTCAAATATTTCTGCAAGTTTTATAAATAATTACTAAGTGAGTTTGGTCAACATGATGAATTCAGATAAAATATACCTGGATATAAACAAAACATGATCGTTTATTAACGTTCAGATTATTACGGAAAACAAGAGCTGGATCTCATTTATTTCAGGGTAAATCTGTTAATGAAGAAGTCAGAATACTTCCATGGAACAAACCTGAGGAACAAAGAAATTCATATACCCCAGTTAGAATTTTCTTTGCTACCAAGATGACTGTTTCTATTCATCCGTGAATGCCTCTGCTACACAGCTGAAGACTAAAAATACAGCCAGACCCCTCTTATCTTCCCACATATTTTCTTTCTATTTAGACTACAAATAGGATTTTAGATATTTATCTCACAGGGATTAATACATCTCCACCATAAATCTAGCTCATGTACTTCATGCAAGTGCTCCATAATCGAAACGTAAGTATAAATTGCAACTGATGAATTCAAGGTGCAGAACTGGAGAATGGACTGCAAAATCCTTCCACAGATTTCAAAATTACAGCCTTTCAGATCCACCCTGCTGTACAGTCCGCCACATTGCAGAGTTCAGATTTAGATTTATTAACTGCTTATGCACACTCACAAGACTTACTCATCAGCTTTTCCTCATAAAAGCCTTACAGTCACAGCTTCGTTTAGGTGCAGAGAGGACAGATTTTTCAGCCAAGACATTTGCCTTTTTCTGATCCATCAGTCCAAGGTCCTGTCTGTTCAGAAAAGGCCTCCTACTCCAAAGCCCACTTAAACCAGCACAGTTTCCTCAGCTATCATATCTGTATGTCAGATGGTGGAAGCCATACTACAACATAGGCAGGAATAATTTTATGCTCATCTTCCTTATTCAGAAATTCTCTGTTCCATGCCAGAGACTATTCTCTTCCACCTACCCTAAATTACAGCATGATTTAGTAGAAGTTTGTACAGAAGGAGCAAAAAAAGATCACTCACATACATGAAATTAACTCTGCTGTTTGCAAATATTTATTTTTCTTTTAAATAGCAAGAATGTTTATTTCAAAATCTCTGTATTTCAGAGCTCTTTAGGAATTCCTTCAGGATTGGTAATTTCTGGTCAGCAGAAAGTCCACAGAATTTAACAAATCAAAATTCTGGTCAAGCACAGAATTCCTGGCTACTTCTGCTTTGCAGAAGCAATGAATAGCAGGATTTAACCCAAAGTCCAGTTCCTAAACCTTGTCAGTCATCCAAGTTTACTTGTGAACTTTGAAGTAAACTGCTCCCTAAAACAGGAATGGTAGTCCTAATCACCAGCCTGACCCATTAGGCCTTGGGTAGTGAATAAAATATATGCTGTCATACCTTGGCACTGAGTCTTTTCTGAGGAAGAACACATCAGACACCCAACAGCTCATCTGTCTGACCCACAGCTCAACTCTACTGCAGCAGCAGTTTCTGCAAACATTCTCCCTCCCTTCCTGGAGATATCACTAAGCCGTCCGCCTGTGTCCCTTCTGGAAAACCACTGAAGACAGCTACACCGTCCCAGTGATGTACCCTTTACATATAGCAAAATCCTTCCTTCATGCCTCATGAAAGGAAACCACAACAGACGTTGCAAGACCACCTACACCACAGGACTGGGTTATGATCTCAATGTTAAACAGTGTCCTATGACAACTGAAACTAGAAAATTCTGCATTGAATTCATCATGGCTGAAAAAAAATAGTTTGTCAAAATAAATAAAGGAAGAAAGGTGATTTTTACATTCAAGTGCTCAGCTTCAGACCTGAAAGTTTATAACCACCAGCAAAGTGGCAACATAAAAAGTCCACACCCCCCAACACCCTCCCAGCATTAAAATCCTGACACATTGTCACATGGAAAATGAACAGTCAATTTAATAAAATGGCTTAGAAAAGTACTGGCTTTGGATGATCACTCTTTAACTGTCTTCCCACAAGCTGAAGATCTTGCTATTCTACATTAACACAATGCACCAATTATTTTTCTTTTAATTCTCAATCTTGGTTTCTTTTATAAACATAAATCCAGAATGAGAGAACATTTTTCTTATCCTTCAGTGTATTTGTTTTGACATGCACATTGCTCCTCCTTCCCCACCACTACCCACAGAAATACAGTGCTTGCATTGTTCTGCAAAGCCTTTAAGATTTTTCTACTCTTTAAATATTTCTTAGGTTCGTTTTTAACTTGTTTTATGTCACACCCTATGCACTGAAGCCCTTTCATCATTACACATTTTTTGTGAATGCTGAAGTGTGAACACTGTAAATGTGACCATATGCAGATGCTACAGCGTAAGTAGCATGTGGCAACCTCAGCTACTGTGTACAAGATATTTCAGAAAGTATTTCTAGTGGAGTGCATGCACTTTGTCTCCAGCTTCCAGACAACCTATCATATAGCACTCAAGGCAGCCAGAGCTTTTATGGGAAACACATGGGAAGTGAAAGTCACGACCTAGTTAGTAACTAGAATAAAAAGAAACTTCGAAAGCAGTGGGTCCCTCTTCTTTTGCAGCTTCCCTGAGAAGGAGAAGTCACACCACTGAAGTCAGTGCAACCAAAGCAGTGAAATCCTGACGTTAAACCACCAAATTAAGACTGAAACATAGCCTTGATAGTGACAGCTGAATAAGGAAAACATGTATTTTGATTCAGTGAGCATTCACGTGAACAGACCCATCACAACTGCCCCATCTGCAAGCCAGACAGTATTTGTCCGTTCCCCCCACCCCTCCCTTACCAAGTCCAAGCCATAGAGGTTTGGGGTGGTTGAGAGACATTATAAAACTGTATCTGCATTAAGGCTCTATCCTGTGGCCTTCAATGGTATCACACTTCCAGCAGTGCTGCACTCTCCTGCATTTACCAGTTACTGCCCTATCACAGGTAGCAGTTGGCAGTGGTGGCAGTAACATAGAGAACAAAAGGTTTATTTACTCCAGAGAACTCACTGGACAGCTAGTCCCAGGTTAGGGAAACACAGCAACAACATTTTAAGTACTCTCTTCAACTGCAGCAATCTTCTAGCCATTAAGAGTTTTCCCCAAAATACGTAAACTTTAAGCCTTTGAGGTAGAAGTCAGCTTTATAATCATCAAGCAGGCAACATCTTGCAAGCAATGAGCTGGCTTTTAGTTTCAACTTCAGATTAAACCCCCACCAAATATGGTTTGGTTCTTAAACTCTAGGCTGCTGTACCTCCTTGCAGGAAAGGCACTCAGTGTTTTACAGGCTTTAGCATGGAAATAACTACTTCAGAAGTGCTCAAAGAATGTACTTTCTAATTAGCAGCTTAGCAGAGATGACAAGGTGCAGAACAAGGTATTTCTGCAAGTTAAGAAAAATAATCTAAAATCAATCCTCTGCAAACCAGTATTAAGCGGTGATGAAATCACATGGTGGGGGCTCCAATGCGCAGAGGAAGAGCATGGAACGTGGACAAACTCCTTGAGGCCAGTTAGAAGAGAGGTCTATATTGGCACTGGCAGAATTCTTCCCTCCATGCCACATCCTGTGCCCCCAGTGTCTTGTGAAAAACAAACAAACAAAAAATCCCACAATGCATATTACTGGAAAAGGCCAAAAATGCGCATGATCATTCTAGGGGAGCAGGCGACTTTTTACTTCCCCTTCTTCCGGGAGAGAAGAATGTAGATTCCCACCAAAACCACCAACTTCCCACACACAGAAAAGAAAAATCACTTCCAAACATCGGGCTGGTTTTAGCGTAGCAGAGCTTACACGAGGTAACGCTTTGCAGAAGAGAAAAAAGAAAGGTTAAAATAAGTCACCAGTAGCACAACCAAACTGAAAATGCCTGAAGCTTAAAACAGATTTATTTTGCTTCCCATTTTTATTCCCTCTATGTAGGCTACACTTGGAAGATTTGCATTTGAAAAGGACTTGCTCATCCTCCCCAAGGGATCAATGCAGAAGGAAATCTTGCTGCTGAGTTTAGAACTTCATTAGTTCCTACAGCAACAGACCCGTCACACACACACCACCACCCCCACCCCGTCAGCCTTGAAAGCTACCCAGACTTGTTTGTAGCAACTGCACATTTTGGAGAAAAATCGCACTTTGCACAGAGCTGCGGCAGAGGAGCGGCTCCTCTGGAAAGTCTGGTACTTCACCATAGCTCTCACTAACTGAAAGCATACGTTGCTTCACTGTCAAGTACTGTAGTTGGAAATTCATCAGCACTGCTTTGCAAGCAAAAGCGCTTCACGTCTTACAGAATGAGGCTCCCTAAACCAGAAAAAAGCAGTTAGAACTGTTTGCCCTAAAAAGTGCTTCTCAAGAAACACCATGATCCCATTATCTCTAGCTCTCTGCAACTCCCGACTCTCACATTTCATTCTTCACCACATGTCCCTAAGACACTAGATGCTTTGGTTGATATGCACGAACCAGGTGAAACAGCTGATGACACAGCTAAATGTGAATTTAGAGATCTATTCACTCAAAACCAAATGCCTACTTCTGTCTGCAAAATCATTATATACCACCTTGCTTTTTACCAGTGTTACAGAAAAGACCACAGTTGCTGGCATCTAGTGCCCTTTTACTTAAAAAAAAAAAAAGTCCAAAATAATAATAATAAAAAAAAAGGTAAATAACATAAATGACCTCAAGGGGCTGACAGCTTTGTCCCCAATGATTCATACAATTTATATTTGAAATAAAAAGATGAACACAGAAGAAAAACAAACTTTCTTTGGTCTTTAATGTATAGGTTCTAATGAGTAATATCATTTGGATTTGAGCGTCTTAGGCTGCGATCACATTTACTGTGTAGCAGTGTAAAAACACTAGAGGCAGTATAGAAATACATAAATAAAAATACTGCCCAAGGATGCAGTCTGAGAGCACAGGGGAAGGAAGCAGTCACATATACTCCAGTATAACTTCTCTAAAGAGAAGCACTGGCATTTTCTTCTGTGTAGGAAGTCACTGAATACTTGCTCCTCTAAGAAAATGGTGTCCCTCGGGACGCTGCATATGAAAGATTTGTGGGAAATAGTGAACAAAACCATCCAATGCCATATCTTCTCCCACCTCACACATGCAAAGATTGATATTTCCAGTTGGAAATAGACTTTATAATTTTGTGCTTATGGGTCATGTAGATTTTTCTGAAGTTACATCGAGAGATACTTACGCTGCCAACTTAATGTGATCTGTTCTTGCAAAATAACTCCAGCTGCTTTATGGTTGTGTGTTTGGGGAGACTAGATCTGATCTACTCCAGAACAAAGCAATCCACAGGAAACAACCATTACAAATAGTGGTATATTTGATCTATTATGACTTTGAAAAAAAATTATACACTGTTCTACTTGCTGATACTGTGTTGAGCTGACTATCACAGAGAACAAAAGATGACAGATTAGCCTGGAACATGGCCATATGGAATACTGTCATAATTCAGATCAGGTAAAGACAAGCAAATTCAGAAAGTAATGAGGAGGAGGAAGTGAGGGGGGGAAGAAGACTTACTGGGAGATGGAATCAGCCTTCAATTTTTATCCTAATGCCAACATATTTATTGACATATTTGCATGTGCAAAACGCATTTCTTTCAGATTTCCCTCAAACAGTTCTTCACTCATGCCGTGACTGAAAATAGAAGGAAAAAATGGCATTCACCACTGATTTCAGAAAATTAAAAGAGTCAGCTAGCATATAAGTTCTCCTCTGAGAGTGAGATGAATGTCCATTACCATAGCCACAATGCACAACTGCACAATTTCTGCACTGAGAAACTCTTAGTACCAGGGTAGCTTGTTATCTATATCAGGCACTTCTGTCTCACAGTCTAAGATGCCGACATACAGAACACAGAGAGACATACAGATTGTTATAGAAAGAACACTGGGATAATTCTTATTAACAATGAAAAGAGCAAAGTAACTTGTGATATAAAGCAAATCTACATATCTTCAGCTCCTCCAAGCTCCTAGATGCAGTACAATTCACCACAGCAGCACGCATGGAAAAATTACCAATTTACTGGTATTTCTATCTGCATCAGATGTAAAAGGGTCACTGATTTAAAGATAGGTGTCTTCCAAGTGATACTCAGTTCAGATGTCATAAGCCTGACTACTCTATGAGACACATTGTCCTATATGGAACATTTGAGACTCAGAAAGAGCAGTTTTCAAGTTGATGTCTGCAAAAGCACCAAATCATTTTAAAGCCTGCAGCTGATTTTTTTGTTGTTCTACACAGAGTCTGAGGTCTCTGCACTAGCCATGTGTTGGGAGCCACTTGGATTAAGTCATAGATCACTTCTTCCCCACCATCCCACAGCTCTCTGAAATACAGTGCCTATCTAGCCCTTAGTCATGGCTTTGCAGAGAGTAGGAAGGAGAAGAAGGGCAAGGACAACAACTCAGAATAAGAGTCAGAGCAAATATAGCTACTGGCTTCAGTACTGGTAGCTGTAGAAAAGAATCTGCCAGTAATTTCCATTTTCCTTTCAGACTATTTTGACTCTGTTTACTTCATAAAAGGTGATCTAAGTGTACTGGATAACGGACCTTATTTTCCTTACTAAACAGCCAAGAACAACTGAAAGAGATGCTTCTTCAGTACAAAAGTAAGCAGAATACTTTTCATGGCAAGGATTTTTATCTGAAATCATTTTAGGCCTGTTAACTTGCTCACCTAGAAAGCACCTTGAAGGCTAATTATATTAGTTTGCACTTCTCTCTCTTTTAACTGCTGATGGTACTTTAACAGTACACTATGTGGTCACTAGAAAAAACCTCCACACACAGTAGCAAAATTACTCTCCAAAATTTAGAATAAAGCAGTAAACCCACATACAGCACATCTGAAGTAAGTTTACATTTTTCTTCTAAAGATTTTATAGGTCTCAGATCAAGTTATGTGAAATGCACCCTTAGATACTACAAGAAGGGAGGAGTGACAGCAGTCAAAGAGCTCTGGGAGGAACATGCAGAATAGCTTTCTCACCATCCCTTCCCAGGCAAACCGATTCAGACATGATGAGAATCCTGCTTCCACTACTGCCATTGAATATCCACAAGGAAATTCAATTACATTTCAAATGTTCTCTACCTGCCCTCTTTTTTTTTTTTCTCTTTTTTACCAGTCTCATTCCCTTAGAAGTTTCATTGTCAGACACTTTTGCTGGAGAATGAAAGATAATTACCACAAAAGGACCTTCATCCCTTAATACCAGTAATGAAAGTATCTAAGGTTCTGCCAAAATATTCAGTCTGCCCTTCCTTCCCAAGGAATCATTTTAATTATTTTCTTCCTGTCACAGAACCAAACTTCTGACCACAGTCTGATTTTCTGCTCAGATGTTTATAAGGCTACATAATTTTATTGAACCTTCAAGAAAGAATTTATAGGCTCTGCGGAAACTAAAGCAGTTCAAATAAGAGAGACCAATGACTAAAGCAGTGTAACATGCTTCATGGTCTCCCTTCAGTAATTTTTGCTTACCTTCCTGTGATATCCTCCCCAGACTTTGGGCATACCTCATTTATCAGTGAAAGGCCTCTGGTTTTTAATGCCTATCAAATGGAATTTTGTCAGCCTTTTAGTGGCTTCTTTGCATCTCATATAGACAGTCCACTGGAAAAAATGTATGCTTTTATGATTGCCTGATCAGTTTTGCTTCTATCTATCCTTTAAACTGTGTCTGACAAACAGTTTTCATCACATTCTTTTAATGTAAAGTTTTGTGACTTTTTTTCTACCATATTAACACTTTAGAGAAATTTTAAGGCAACTGCAATCCTGTTTGGCGATTGGTTTGTAAGTCTGAAATCCAAAGACACTTAAGTTTAAAGAACTCTACCTGAAAGAGATATCCATTTCTGATTTGGAAGATATGGTTTGAAGACACAGGTTTAAGTGTGACAGAGTAATGGGACTGTCAAGAGCCTTACAGGCCATGACAACCTAGCTTCTCCGATTCAGTTGAAGGCTGTTGTTTTTCCTAATCACAGTATCACAGTATGCTAGAGATTGGAAGGGACCTCGAAAGATCATCTAGTCCAATCCCCCTGCCGGAGCAGGAACACCTAGATAGTGTTACACAGGAATGTCTCCAGGGAAGGAGACTCCACAACCTCCCTGGGCAGCCTGTTCCAGTGTTCCGTCACCCTCACTGAGAAGAAGTTTCTTCTCAAGTTTAAGTGGAACCTCTTGTGTTCCAGTTTGTACCCATTACCCCTTGTCCTATCATTGTTTGCCACTGAGTAGAGCCTGGCTCCATCCTCGTGACACTCCCCCTTTATATATTTATATACACTAATAAGGTCACCCCTCAGTCTCCTCTTCTCTAAACTATAGAGACGCAGCTCCCTCAGTCTTTCCTCATAAGGGAGATGCTCCACTCCCTTAATCATCTTAGTCGTCCTGCGCTGGACTCTCTCCAGCAGGTCCCTGTCCTTCTTGAACTGAGGGGCCCAGAACTGGACACAATACTCCAGATGCGGTCTCACCAGGGCAGAGTAGAGGGGAAGGAGGACCTCTCTCGACCTACTAACCACCCCCCTTCTAATACACCCCAGGATGCCATTGGCCTTCTTGGCCACAAGGGCACAGTGTTGGCTCATGGTCATCCTGTCATCCACTAGGACCCCCAGGTCCCTCTCCCCTACACTGCTCTCTAACAGGTCGTTTCCCAACCTATACTGGAACCTGGGGTTGTTCCTGCCCAGATGCAGGACTCTACACTTCCCCTTGTTATATTTCATCAAGTTATTCCCTGCCCAACTCTCCAGCCTGTCCAGGTCTTGCTGGATGGCAGCACAGCCTTCTGGCATGTCAGCCACTCCTCCCAGCTTAGTGTCATCAGCAAACTTGCTGATAGTACACTCAATTTCCTCATCTAAATCACTGATGAATATATTAAATAATACCGGTCCCAGTACTGACCCTTGAGGCACTCCACTAGTTACAGGCCTCCAACTAGACTCAGCCCCATAGACTACAACTCTCTGGCTTCTCTCCTTCAGCCAGTTCGCAGTCCACCTCACTACCTGATCATCCAGTCCACACTTCCTCAATTTAGCTGTGAGGATGCTGGGGGAGACTGTGTCAAATGCTTTGCTGAAGTCAAGGTAGACCACATCCACCGCTCTGCCATCATCCATCCACCGTGTTATTTCCTCATAAAAGGCTAAGAGATTGGTCAAGCATGATTTCCCCTTGGTGAAGCCATGTTGACTGCCCCTCATAACCCTCTTATCCTTGATATGCCTTAAGATGGCGCCAAGGATAAGGCGTTCCATCACTTTCCCAGGGACGGAGGTGAGGCTGACCTATCTATAGTTACCCGGGTCCTCCTTCTTGCCCTTTTTGAAGGCTGGAGTGACATTTGCTTTCCTCCAGTCCTCAGGCACCTCTCCCGTTTCCCAAGACTTGGTAAAGATGATGGAGAGTGGTCTAGCAATGACTTCCCCCAGTTCCCTCAGCACCCGCAGGTGCATCCCATCTGGACCCATGGATTTATGGATGTCCAGATTGCTCAACTGGTCTCTAACCCATTCCTCATTGACAAGGCAAACCGCTCCTTCGACGTGACTTCATCTAAGGTCTCAGAGGTACAGGGCTCTTCAGGACTGCCTGCAGCAGAGTAGACAGAGACAAAGAAGGCATTCAGTAACTCTGCCATCTCTGTATCTTCTGTCACCAGGGCACCCATCCCGTTCATCAGTGGGCCTACATTGCCTCTGGTGTTAGTTTTGTCTGCCACGTATTTGAAAAAGCTCTTTTTGCTGTCCTTGACCCTTCTCGCCAGGTTTAACTCTAAGGAGGCCTTAGTCCTCCTAGCTGCCTTCCTACATCCTCTAGCAGCAGCCTTATATTCCTCCTGAGTGGCCAGCCCCTCCTTCCATGACCTGTAAACTCTCCTCTTCCACTTGAGCATACTCAGCAATTCCCTATTTAGCCATGCAGGTCTCCTGGCCCTCTTCCTTGACTTCCTACGTGTCGGGATGCTCCGATCTTGAGCTCGGAAAAAGCAATCCTTGAATGCCAACCAACTATCTTGGGCTTCTTTACCTTCAAGCAGCCTTGCCCATGGGATTTCCCCCAGCAATTGCTTGAAAAGGCCAAAGTTTGCCCTGCTAAAGTCCAGGGTTGCAATTCTACTTGCTATTCTACTAGTCCTACCACACAAGATCCTGAACTCCACCATCTCGTGGTCGCTGCAACCAAGGCAGCCCTCAACCCTTACTGCTTGGACCAGACCCTCCTTGTTAGTGAGGATGAGATCCAGCAGCGCTCCTCTCCTGGTTGGCTCATCCACCATTTGCAGGAGGAAGTTATCATCCATACACTGGAGGAACCTCCTGGACTGCGGCTGGGTTGCCGAGTGGTTCTTCCAGCAAACATCAGGGAAGTTAAAATCCCCCATGACGACCACGGCCTGTGACTGTGAGGCCGCTCTCAGCTGCCTGTAGAAGGCCTCGTCAACTTCCTCACCCTGACCTGGTGGTGATACCCACAACAGTTTCCCCCCTGCCAGCCTGCCCCTTAATTCTCACCAAAATTGTAACCTAATGGGTTACAATGTACTTAGCACTTAGAGCAGTGAAGCTTAGCTCAGTTTCCAAGCTCTCTGAATTGTTTTGAAAATCTCAGTCACCGCTCATATAATAACTAGTAATTCTGAAATGAAGCGTGCCATATCTCCACCAACTGTCATCTTTCTACTTATATCGTTTGTCACAACTGCTTTTTTTGGCACATGAACCATGACATGGTTTCATCAAGCAATCACAAAAGTTGCTTCCACTTTTGGTGTCACAAAGCAAGAGTTTTGTAACATAGAATCATACAAGAGTTAATATTATTCTTGTGTCTTGATTTGACAGCTCTTCAGTTTTCATAATGTTCCATTTTTGCTTACTGAGCCCACTGAGATTTACAATGCCCAACGTCCTAATAATATAAAGGGAAAATTATTGCAAAGTGCAATCCTATAAGAACATCTACTACTGTTGTGACAGTTCAATTCATGCTGTTGAAATCTCTAAAAGCTTAAGAAAAAAATGTGTGACTGAGGGGTTCTTACATGCTGCTGCAATGAGTTAGACAGCATGAAAATTTTTAAGACTATTCCATACCAAAGCCTACATACGCAGCATTTGACCAAAACATGTCATTTGAGAAAGTTGTTATAAACTTCTAAATAAACCTTACAATGTATTAATATTTAGTTATTACAGTAACCTTTCTTTTTTTTGGTCCTTCCAATAAATGGCAAAATTATCATGCACACCTGCCAATCTGTGTAAAATGCATTATTACAATACGCACATTACATGTATGTAGATACAGATATGTAGATATATACAATCATTACTATACATTTATAGCAGTTCTGTATACTTTAACAAAACAAAAGTCCCATCAAAACATTAGTTTTTTTTCCATTTTTTTAACTACAGTCATACCAATTTCCCTTTGAAAGGCTTTTTTTCTGTTCCCTAAATTGAAACAACTCAAAGCAGTGTCAATGAGCTATTTTAAGCATAATACGCTTCCCACGCCACTATTTAAAAAAAAGCGCAGTAGTTAAACCTTAGTCCAACACAATCTCTAAAAACATTCCCTTCTGTCCAAAACTTTAACCAGTATCTGGTTGCTAAGAACAGTAAAAAAGTTTTCCTGTCATACTATAAAGCAGCAACACTTAGCTGACATATAATGCCTCATAAAATGATAACAAGCCCCAATTCTGCAGTATTTCATCACATGACCAAATCAGGAAGTCAAGCAGTGTAGAAAGCTTGGGCAGTCTAAGACATCTTCTGGAGGACCAGAAAAAAAAAACACACCACCCAGACCCAAACCATCACAACCCTCACTCTCTAAATGGCATGGCAGTTACCACCTCCTAGAACACTATATGCTTACCATGGAACCCTCAGATTACTTTGCACAACAAAATTAGGATCACAAAATCATGTCTGAAACTACTTCAAAATTCCATCCCAAATTCTTGGGCTACAACGTGCTCTCCCCTCAGCCAGTATTAATGACTGGGACATCATTCTTTGATTTCAGCAAGCAGTCTGTAAACCACATCAACCCGACATGGAAAATGCATGAAATAAACACGTCTGATTTCAACTGAACAAAACCAGACTGACTGAGAAAGTTACCTGGCAGAGAACCAAAGAGTAGCTTTTGGAGAAAACATAAACCCAAAGCTCTGGGGGGGGGGGGGGGGGAAGTTCTAACAGGTGCCTTCACTTACCAGCTACTCAAATTTTGTCAGATCACCAAGGCACTCGGAGACAAAGAAAATAGAAGACACCATTCCCTGTACTTTTAAAGCTCATATTCCTTCCCCACAATTATGATAATTCAATATGTTTTTAAATGTGCCTTAAAGCACTTTAAAGCAAACCTATTTATTTGAGAAGGCTTAAAAAAACCTGTGATTACATCTTGAGAAGCGTTGCATTGGTTTTGGCTACATGTACCAAGTCACAAATTACATATTTTACAGATGAAAAACAGTCTGATTTAACAAGCAGACTCCTCACTGATTTCAGAGCCTCACAGTATTCGTCACCTTTGGTTTTTACTACTGGTAAAGATTTATTGGGTGAAGGAAAAGGTTTACCAGGAAGCAGAACTCACAATGAAGCATATGATTTATGCTACAGAAGAGAGAAAAATGAGAATAAGAGAACAGGGATTTCCTGCTGAAGAGTTTTCAGTGTTAACAGGTTTTCTTTTGCCCCAACTTTCCCTATAAGTTCATCGTTTTTAAATTTACCAACGAAAGATGAGTCTAATCCCTCACATGCATGGTTCCATTAACACCATGAGATTTCATCCAGAAAGTTCAATAAAGCAAGAGGATAAGCTCAGTAGCACAATAGTTTGCCTGATAATTTTATGCAGTTCAATTATGTATAGGGACAACATACCCCATACCCAGCCTCCTCAGACAACAATTCAATCCCAACAGAAGAACATCCCATCAGCTTTTCAGGTGCAAATGCAGAACAGTACACTCAGAGTGCCTCTCCTTCCATTAGGGAGCTTTTCCTCTTTGCCATCTTAAATACAAAAACTACTGAAAGCATAGAGGCCCAGAAAGTCTGGATTAGTAGGAGGCAAAATAGGTACCTAAGAAAATATCATTACATGCAAACTCATTCCTGCATCTAGATCCAAACAGCGTAATCAGACTGCAGCTGGAGCTAATGTAACTTTATCTCCCGATAACACCATCTCTATATTCTCAATGACCAACAAAAAAATACTGTTAATATAAAACTGAAGGCAGAAATGGAAAAACAATCTTAGACAATACAGTTGCATATAGAATACACAGATTTTGTGTGCATTTAATCTAATCCTCGTTCTTCAGGCTGTGCAATTGGTGTCTTAGTGAAGACCAATGCAGCTTCCAAGGACCATTCCTGTTTGACTCAATAATAACAAAGCACCTATCAGCTTTTAACACCACTGCCAATGGCATAAATAAAAAGTTACTTTTTGTACAGAAAAAGTTTTAGAGAGTTACCAAAATAACTGTCTGTTAGCCCCCAACTGCCAATATTGGTTTTTAAACTGAACACGTGAAAGCAGGAAGAAAGTGATAACAGTATAGCAAGACAGCAACCAAGGATACTAGTTGACTGACCATAACGAGCTAATACAGCCATAGAGCAAAAAGAGAAGTTTTATAATACTCTAAAGCAAAAACAAGGCAATTCCATCACTAATTATATAATTATGGCATTGCATAATGATAAATAGACTGTTTATACAAGAACAAAGAAGTTGTTCTGTGTTAAAACAGGTTGTACCTATTATGGGGATAGTCCTTCACAAGTTGTATTTTTTACCCTCATGACTTTGACTGAAAGCAGAATTTGGAACAGAAGAACTCAGTTTCACAAATCCAAAAATATATGAACATTTTTGTAAGCCAGAACAAGACACATGCAAAAGTTCATATTCCTATCTGTCCGCCAAGCTCCACTACTCCAGCTATTTACAGTATTGCCAACACTTGAGCAGTACACACGCCAAAACAGAAGGTCGCTCTCCTCCAGAAAATACCTGCCAAGTATAACCTAGATTTACCTTCCTTCTTACCTATAGCAGTTTTATTACAAGTCTTGAGATGTCTTGCCAACACTGACTCTTTTCCCCTTGCCTCCTATAGAAAACAAAAGCAGCTGCTGCTGCTGCCACCATCACCACCAGAGATAAGCAAATAAATCAAACTTACAACTTTTCAACTGCAAACATTTTCATACTGCAACTCTTTACTCCTGTTACTGCAAGAACTGCTATAGAAAATGGGACTGAGGGAGAAAGCCTTTCACATGTGCTACCTTAGAACAAATGAATTCCAACCTGCAGACTAAATTAGCAGTAACCTCCAACACCTGAGCTTTGACAAAATAGTAAATGAGAAATTCATTAGCCCTTCACATCTGTTTAAACTGTGCTTTTTTTTCTATACCATTTCTGGTTCCTAATTGTATGAAAAAATTAACCAAAACAGCTTTAGGCAGCTCTCACATTTCCATTGGGAAGTTACATATTTACTAAAAGGTACTGGTTTTATTCAGTTCCTAGCAAAGCCAAAGAGACTGTACTGAGTATTTTGTTATTTTAAAAAATAAACATGGAATCTGAAACAAGAGACTTTCGGGCTAAGGAAATAACTAAGGTAACACAGTAGTTTATGGTAAGGCTAGGGTTAGGGTTAGGCTGTGATGGTAACTAATTTATCAAAAAAACATATCACTAACATTCATATTTTTTTCATATGAATCCAATATACATTTTAAAGCAGATTTTCTTCACTCACAACTGTTAGGAGTAAAATTACTAATATTTTATCAGTACATTGCATTACATTATAAATTACATTATCATCATATATTCACAAAGGCTTTTTCTTTTAATTTTAAAATACAAAAACAAAAGAACAGAAAGCAGCTGTATCTACTAAAAGTGAAAAAAAAGAAGTAAAACTATAATTGAATGTAACAACAACAACAAAAAACAACAAATAGCAGAAATTTTATCATGCTAGTTAGAGACAAAAATATTAACTGGAAATCAAACTACCATTTTTTAACAAGGAATGAATATAAGATCAGGGAAGTGGTTGCAAGATATTCCCCTCAACAGAAAAATTATTTTGCAGAGGACCAAGTTAAAACATTTATTATTTGGAAATCTCAGGACAAGGTACAGCAGTGTCAGTTTCCAGAAGAGCTTTAGAAAGTAGCTTAAACTGGTAGACTAGATCATGTCTTTCAGACTGCCATCTGCATAGGCATGCATGCAAGAAACCTTCCTTTCTTTCTGCTTCTGGAAGAGAGAACAGCTGAACACCTTCAGCTGTTATGAATAATGTAAAATGACCTCTGCTCATCATTTAAAGTTCAACTCAGCATCTTTAGCATTACATAGCAACTTTCTACCACAGCAAAGAGCAACTGCATTCTTTGGTGAAATACTAATAAACTATTATTTTCTATGCTTATTTCAGAACTCTGTTACCACTCCTTGCTAAAAAGAGCATATAACCACTTCTTTCACTTATATCCTGCAGTGGAGACACTTGTGTATCCAGGGACCTTTGCAAGCACCAGATTGAATACCAGCTGGGATACCTAATGCGATACAGGCAAAGCTCATCATCTCTTGATTAAATTCATTTTTATAAACTCTGAGTTCCTGTTTGTATACTATTAATGAGCATTACATTTTATCATGGTACTTAGAGACAAATACATTTACTGGAAATATAACTACCATCCACCATAGAGTCTGCAGCCCACACTATCTTATTATGACACTTTTTGTCCCAGTAACTTGCTTATTAAGCAAGGTCCCTCATTACCACATCGTTAGACCTGCAAAATTCCGTAGCAAATGTTTGCACCCTGTCTGTAAGTGCAGAGCTGAAGCCTCCACAACCTCACTATAGTCTTGTAAAGTATGTGAATGCTGCTGAGCCAAGCTGAAGCACACAGAAACTAAGCAATATACTCAGGAATGTATTGGAGGTACATGATAGAACAGGAAATATAGTTTGTGTCTTGGCTTCTAGACAGGGTCCTACCCATGGATTTTTCTTTTTATTCTCTGATTTGTCTGGTTGGTGAAATACTGAATAACCCTTATAATTGTCAGTGTCTTCTCTTAAAAAGGCTGTTTCTGTGCTTACAACATTTGTAGAATGCAATGACTAGAGTAATGTTAAATCAAAAAAGTTTCTAAAATAAAGCATATTAGTAGTTTATATTATTTTGAGAAACACACAAAAATAAGCCCAGAAAAAGGTCCTATTTGACAAAAATATTTCAATTTTCACAGCTTTTAATTTCCTGTAAGTTTGACTCCTACTGCATTTTAAAACCTTGCTGTATAATATGCTCTCTTCAGTTAAGAACTGAATTTCACACCTTATACACTACTGTACCACAGTGAACTACACTGGAATTAAAAAATAATATAAAATTATTGCCATATTAAGTGTTTAGGAGTCTGTGTCTTTCCAATTTTCTTTAATGTAGTGACATGTAAGAGATCAGTCATAACTCTGTATGATTTATTTCAAGTCACAGAACAGTGACCTAGTGAGTCAGTTTGTTCCACTTTATCAGCAGGATCCGCACTGATTTTGTGACAGGTAAACGTACCTGAAATACAAAGTTTGAAGTATGGATTGTGTCATGTAAAGAGTGAACATGAAGATAAATGTAGCTCTCCATGAAAGAACTATGGAAGGGGAGGGGAAATTAACTTTTACTTCTGCTTAAGCCTTTTTTTTGCTTTATCCAACCTGTGAGTGACTGCTGAGGGAAGTCTCCTTTTCATGTCATTGCCTATGGCTCCTATTCAGTAATCAGTAACAGTAACACCAGGAGAGAGCACATCAGTCGCCTGATTGGAGGAATTAGCATTAGTACATTATTATTAAACTGGGAAAGTCAGAATTAGAAAAACAGGCTCACAACTATAAAAATGTCACTCACACTGCTTGGCAGCTACATTGACTTACTTGATCTCATTGCATTTTGGCAACAGGCTTCTTATGCTACAGCTTTTCTTTTTTCCTTTTGGGGCTTTCATGGCAGGCCAGTATTTTCCCCTGGCATGACAGTTTACTACCAATCCATTATCCATTACCTTCCTGGCACGTGCAGACTTCAGAAAAACCTTGTCTGGGATTTGGCACTCTACCCAGTGCCTGATAAATGTTATAAATTTTATTCCTTCTGTTGTGGTGCAAAGTGGAAAAATATGGCATGCAGTTATACCAGCATTACTCTGTCCTCAGCCAGAGCTGTTTTTCACTATAAAATCCTTCAAAAAGAACTGAAATAATTTAGTGTCTCTAGAACTACCCCAACAGAAGAGAGGAAAAAGAAAAGTGGCAGTTCTTTTAGCGATTTTTGCTTCTCTGAACACAACAAAAGACTTTCATGTTTTGAAAACAAAGCATCTACTTCAAAAAACTTTGAAATTTTGCCTTTAAATCAGTAATGTGTCATCCATTTCTGAGTGGACTGAACATCAAAACAAAGGGGTTTCTTTGAAGACACAAAGTTTGTTGCAATTTTGCCATAAGTACAGAAAAGTAAAAGAAGCAAAGATTAAAAGATTAAATCAAAGAAAATATGAATTATAGTCAGAGGTGTCACTGTTACCATCTGAATAAATGTATACGTGCTCACTCTAGGACACTTTTTACTCTGCTTAGGTTGCACATTAGGTTGTTCTTGATATAGAATAACAATCATATTTCGCAATGCAATTGAGAATATACTGCAATATAATTGAGTATATATTGCAATAATAAGAGCTCTACTTTAAAAATAACAAAGTCCTACTGAATTTCCATAGGCTGATGCCACTCCTAAAAACCTCTTTAATGTTAATAAAAAGTGTGTGAAAGTGTTCCTGTTTTCATATTTTGAAAACTGCATCTTAGCTCCTGTAAGTATGCCGCCTAAACTTACGTGTACTGAAGTGAAGTATCACAGGACTTTCACGCTGCCAGTTCTCAGTAACAACAAAGACTGTGAAGTCTCAGTGTCTCCAGTCTGTTAGATGCTGTGGTTGTTTCCAATGTGCCAGAATTTTCTGGGTTAAGCACTTGCTATCACAGATAGACTCTCTAAAGTCAAATTCTTTTTTCCTCTTCCTATGAAGTTGCACCATTTTATTATCAACTGCTGTATAATCTCATTTATCAGTCTTCCAGATCCAATCTTCAGCAATCAGCTGATTTATTAGTTCAGCTTGCTTCTTTTTCCATTAAAACTACATTTGTCACTGATTTTCATAAGACTAAAATCTTAAGTGTGCCTTCCTGTAATATATGTACACCATTATTTCCCCTTACAAATTAGCATATTTTATTGCTTTATGCAGTTATATTTGGAGAAAACAAGACAAATAGTTGATTTCAATGTAAGACGGCTCAAGGTTAGTCACCTGTTGTGATTAAAACAGCTCTCAGAAATCTAATAGCAATGCATCTGTGAAAAAGGCAATATAAAAACTAACCCCTCTGACACAGTGAAAATTGCATTCATGTTAGTAAAAGATTTGGAGAACCTATACTCTGAAGAATAAATACTTTAGTTCCCTTTGATCCAAAATTGGTGTACTTGTCTAGCATAGTATTTACTCTATATGCCATCTTATATTTGCAATTCTTCTCAAATTCTGATGCCACTGAGGTTAATCACCCCAACAGATTTCTGTACTCATCCTGTATGTGAAAGCATACTCACTAGTGAGTCGTACATAAAAAGTGTCTGGGACAAAATCAGATTTAGGAGAGACTTTGTTTCTTATTACACAACAATTCAGTGTTTTAGTACTCACCCATCCCTTACCGCCCCTCCTCTGCCCAAGATAAAACAGTCATTGAATGATGAGAGCAGGAGACAGACATGCATAGACAGAAACACCCACACCAACAAATGAGAGAAAACATTAAGTGTCTTTCATGACACTTAATAAGGCTATGGAAAAGACAGGTTCAAAGCACTCCTGAAATTAGCATTTATTTCGACATTACAGTCCAATTTGAGAAACTGAAAAATAATCCTCCCAGACTGCCCACTTTCCCTGCCTTTTCTTAGGACATGAAAGCCCCAACTTCAAGCCCTTATTCTGTTCTCCTGTATTCAGACAGAAGGTAAATTTAAATGGGTTCTCAATCATTCCAGTAGATATCCCGACTGTTGAATTTGGGGAAAAGAAAAACAAAAACAAAAAAACAAACCATCTATTCACTTCAGTGTATAGCTTAAGTGTACAGCTCCAAAGTGTTGTAACAGCTTAGCATTTCCTTTAAAGTCAACAGCTGCATGGCTAAACAACTCAGTTGCAGGAGACTGACCTGAAATATCATATAACTTCCAGATTAGTTACTATGCTACATCCATTCAACTTACTGCTTTCTACACGTCGTCATGCCGATGTGACATCTAATTTTATTTAATACAGGATGCTATTTTCTGGAATATTTTAATATTCTATTTTGTACCCCAAGATCAATGCTGCACAGGTTGTGTTAAAACACTGACAAGATTTTTAGCAGAGAGGATGTTCCATTCTGAAGTCCTTTGCTTTGTCCGTTGAGCAACTAGATATTCACCTTGTTTCTCTAACTTTCTGCACAGGGAATCATTCATCAGTCTAAACCTGGATGCTCATAAATCCCCTGATCAGTGGCAGAGCTCTAGCTACTCTAGAATGCTGTAACATGCCCATGCCTTGTGATTTGTAGCATGGTTCCTCTCCTACTAAAATAAGCATCGAAAATGGATGAGATAAATTATAGAATCATAGAATAGTTAGGGTTGGAAAGGACCTTAAGATCATCAAGTTCCAACCCCCCTGCAACGGGCAGGGACACCTCACACTAAACCATATCACCCAAGGCCTCATCCAACCTGGTCTTGAACACCGCAAGGGATGGAGCATTCACAACCTTCCTGGGCAACCCATTCCAGTGCCTCACCACCCTAACAGGAAAGAATTTCCTCATATCCAATCTGAACTCCCCTGTTTAAGTTTTAACCCGTTACCCCTTGTCCTATCACTACAGTCCCTAGTGATGAGTCTGCCCCCAGCATCCCTATAGGCCCCCTTCAGATACTGGAAGGCTGCTATGAGGTCTCCATGCAGCCTTCTCTTCTCCAGCCTGAACAGCCCCAACTTTCTCATCCTGTCTTCATACGGGAGGTGCTCCAGCCCCCAGATCATCCTCGTGGCCCTCCTCTGGACTTGTTCCAACAGTTCCATGTCCTTTTTATGTTGAGGACACCAGAACTGCACACAATACTTCAAGTGAGGTCTCACAAGAACAGAGTAGAGGGGCAGGATCACCTCCTTCGACCTGCTGGTCACGCTCCTTTTGATGCAACCCAGAATATGGTTGGCTTTCTGGGCTGCCAGCGCGCACTGCAGCCGGCTCATGTTCATTTTCTCATCGACCAGCACCCCCAAGTCCTTCTCTGCAGGGCTGCTCTGAATCTCTTCTCCACCTGACCTGTAGCTGTGCCTGGGATTGTGTCAAGGTCCCTCTGGATGGCATTCCTTCCCTCCAGGGTATCAATCAAACCACTTTGAAACAGCTGAAGTTCAGAGTTATAGAAAACACATCCTGATCTGCTTAGGCCCATCGAATTAAATACTAACTCACTAACTTTCTGCTGAGCTGATACGTTTTGAAAACTGAGTTATCTCTAAATATTGTAAGTAAATAATGAGATTGCATCATACAGTAGCTTTTGTTTGCTTTCCTTTCATCCTGCAGTCAAAGAAAATGTGAATTTCCTTTGGCCAGCCTAATCCGAGTTCTTTGGTCAACCTCTTTATGTGTATCTCATATTCTATAACTCAGGAATGGTGATAGAGGATGACTGGTTTTGCATATTTTTGGAACTAAACCATGTTATGGCAAAGGTAAAAAATTATCTAACAGTAGCAGACTTGAGGAAAAAAAATTGCCACAATATATAAGCCAACACACTAACCCTAATTCTGAGATTTACCAGAGAAACTGAAGGGGAAATGAACATTGGGCAGGTGGATCTTTCGACTGTAACGAAAAGAAAGGTGGCAAATTTACAATTAGTAATATACAACTACTCTACCAGGAAAAATCATCCCAGGAACTGCCAAACATTCTGGCATGAAAAGTAGGAATTAGTAAGAAAATCAGAAAAAGACACTGCATGATAAAGGAGGAAGAAATCAGGAAATGGATATCTTAATACAAGGACACCTAGACTACTTGGCACCACGGGTTCTAATGCTCTGATTCAGCCACTCCAATGTTCATCAGTTAAGGCAAATAAATTGAATGTTGTGAATGCAACTAAACCTTGCAGAATAAGTGTGTCATAAATAAATTTTTAAAAGAAAAAAACTGAAAAAAAGAAATAAATTCTGTTTTCTAAGTTTTGCATGAGCATTAACAATTCAGTAGCACCTTTATTAACAACTGTGGCTGGCTCTTTGCCACTGCCTAGTATTTTTATCATACTGGCTCCTGTCCTCATTCCCAGAAGTATCTGCTTTTCAAGCTATCTTATTTCTATAAAGTGAAGTACTCTGGATGAACCTACAATAGAAAGTAAAATATTGTTATTGTTACAAAACCTACCAGTCAGAACAAGATTTTCATATAAAAGTATTATAGGAAATATGATAAAAGTGAGAAAATCATAAATAACTGAAAATGAAAAAGCAAGAAAGAAATCATACAGAGGTAGGGAAGAACGAGAGAAAATCACAAGTAATGTTATGCATGGAAGTGAATAGATTAGCTTTTTTTCACAGGATGTTCTCATTGTCCAAGATCTAGTCATAGCTTCACAAAAGTCAAATTATTTCATTTTATGACAGGATTAATTGCACGGCTATGGTAAAACAACAAACTAATATGATAAATTTTATTTTTATTTTCCTTTCAGCCTCAAGCAAATTGCAGGTCTACTGTTTCAGCCCTTCTTCCACACATTAGCAGCTATGCTGCTTGTTATAAAACTGTTGAATATGAACTGTTATAAAACTGTTGAATATGAAATGTTGAAACTGAATGCATAAAGAAACCAAATAACTGTGCATGAGATTATCCAGAAAAAAATCCCCATGACTCAAAATAGGACATCAAAATGTACCAGGAAAGGTAAGTATACAGCAATAGAGGGAATCACAAAAGGAAGAAGATAAACATACTGAAACTACTATTCTGATACATATTTTCAAATGCACCATCTCATATAGGTCACCATCACACTCAAGATGTCAGCAGAAGGGCTGTATGTAGAATTTAGGCCTGTGGAAGGGAAAAGATATGTCAAAACTTCTTCCCTTCCATAACTGTATAGATATCTAAATTTACACATTTGTTCTTTTGAATATAAACCAGTTGTATTGCAAGCCATATAACTTCACGTATTAGATATGTCTACTATGTCCTGGTAAATTCCACAGTCTAGTATAAACTGTTTTATTAAAATTGCTGTTCTATGACTTGAGGCTATGTTGAGGCTTTTGGCTGATACATAAGCATGCCGTTAGAGAAATGTGTATCCTATTTTCATTTTCCCTATGCTCAAAAATCTGTTAAGCCTGCCTGTCATACGTTTGCTGATTAGACTCAAGTAACAGCAAATCACATTTTCATCTTCACATCATAGAAACAAAAGCAATTGTCTTTTTTATTGGGGTATGCCAGTCTGCTTCAAAAACATGCCAGCCCTGGCAGAGACGGAAATTAGCAGGTACAGTGATCCAGAGGCAAATCACTCTTGTCAACTACTCAATATGTGCCTCACTGACTTGCTGGCCTTATTGGTGCCTCGTAGCATGAAGACTTCCTTGGTGTGCATGTACAATGACCATGTGAGTCACTTGTGGGTTTGCCAATTGTGAGCAATGTAAAGTCATTCTAAATGAATCTTTATATCACCACACACTTGCATGAATACACTAACACACAGCAGATTGTAGAAGTAATTTCTCAATGCTTATATGATTTTTAGACAAAAATTGTCCAGATCCTTTGGATAAACCTAGATCTATTTTGTGAAAACCAGGACTAGGAGAGGTGGTAAAATGGTGTTATTATACACATTTGTGCCTCTCTAGTCTTGGCCTGGTGAGTACAATCCTGGTTTGTGCCAGCTGCTAATTTGTACCAAAACAAGACAGGATCAGCTCTGATGCCACTGGATGGAAAATCACTTTCAAAGGAAATTTTACAGTATTCCTCTTGCATAGCGGGATCCCATAAACATTAAGAAACAATTTAGAACCTGGATTAACATGGTGAAATCTTGTCTCCATTGGGATTTTTGCCATTTTGTGATTTTGAGTTATCAGAGGCAGCAGGATTCAGTAGTGTTTAAGACTGCTTTGCTTCAGAGGATGCAGTCTGTCCAGAGATTGTGAAGATTTAGCACAAATGCCAGGTGGGAAAACCCTATCCTATTAAGCATGCTGAGGGCTCTTTTCTGCTTCAAAAAGCTGTTCCGTTCTTGGTACTTTTATTCACTGCACAGCTAAGACTGCTTAGGTAAATGATGTCTACCAGCTGCAGTTCTCTAGAGCAGCCTATTTTGTTTATTTGTTTGTTTATTTTTAATGGCAGACTGAAACACAAACTTTTAGCCTTAAGGAGGAGAGTGAAAGTGTTTGGTGCCATCGGGTTGTAGGAAATTCGGAATTTTGTATATTTTCTCTTGCATCTAGGACAGAGGTATGAAAGACAGTTTGCCAGCAAGGAAATAGTTTTGAATAATTTTTCTTCTGCCTTAGAGAACTGTAAAATATTAAATAAATGTGATAACTGGTAAAAGAATGTTTAAAAGCCCAGATAAATGCCTGGAACTTTGGGAAATATGTTTTGTTCAGTGGCATGAATATTATTGTAAGACAATATAAAAATATATGTCAAAGTTTGCTTTAGTTTAACTCAGTGTGAATCAGGAATACCTAAAAATTATTGGTAGACTTCTTCAATTATCCCCATTAAGCCATAAAGAAAAAACAGCTAATATACTTTAAAACATATTTTTAAAACATATTTTCATACATTAAGAAATACTAAAATTCCTCTTTGCCAGATGATCAGTTTGACTTTAATAGGAATATGCTCTATAATGTAGGCATAGGCACAGTATTTTAAGTCTCTAAAGAAGAAATTCCACTCATCATCATCATTTATCATAGAGATGTAGGACATTACTACTGCTGGTGACATGTCATAAGAATCTTCGGTAAAGAATGAAATTTAGACACTCTGATGGGTCATACATGACGATGTGTCACAACATTTGAAAACATGAAGCAAGAAATCAGTGAGTTTATAAAAAATTTCTACAGCTTATTTACTTAATTTGTTAGGCTGGTGAGAGAAATTTTACATCAATTTTCTTTAGCAGAATTATTTTTTTAAATAATGGGTTTATGATGAATTAAGGTAGTGAAACAACAGAGTATATTCTAGAAAAATGGTCAAGATGAGCAACTGAAATGGTAATTTATTTCTATTTTGTTATGATAAACATGGAGGTGACTCTTCTATTGATCCATAAAACATTTCATCTCATCTCATGTCAGCAATATTGAATTACTTAAATAATGTACTCATGTATCAGAAGTTTCAAGGGGCCATCTCATCTTAAGCCTCTATTTAGTTGATGAAATTACTAGGGCGGAAAAGTGGAGATGCACGTGCCAGTGTCATGCAACAGCATAAGGAAAAGAACAGCTTTCCTGAGTGACAGCAAAGATCCATCCAGTCCTGTATCTTCAACCATTAGTTAAGGCATAAGAGAGGTGTGATGAATACAGACGGAGGTATTATGGGTGCATACACAGTGGAGCCCAAATGTCCTAATTTATTTTAGATTCAGTAAACTTGCAAAATATCACATACTTACCTGAACATTGATGTAATGTCTGAGCTTTCCCTTTAATTCCACTCCAATTGCTTTCATAGAAGTTCATTTGTATTTGCTTAAATAGATCAAGAAAAGCTTTACTTTAGAAGTGGAAAATCATGTAGTATATATTATTAATCATGATATTGTTATTTTTATAGGACAGCATCTAAGAGTTAGTAAAGGGCAATGCCCCTATTATGCTTGTGAAAACACAAAGTCCTCAGTTTACAGTCTTCACTACTACAATGGAATACTATTTGAGTGACAGAAAAAAGGCAGAAAATATAAGGACACAAGAGTCACACCAAAGGTTTACCTAGTCCACATTCTGTCTCTGACAGTGATCAGCAGTGGAGTTCCAGGAAAAGCACAAGAACAGAGCAAGTACTGACGATGCTTCCCCCTGAGCATTCTTCCAGTCTCCAAATCTTGAATTATCAGCCCCAGATCAGTGACTTCAGAGTTTCCATGTTTCTGCATACTCTGATTGCTGGACAATGAGAAAAAGATAAATTCAAAGTCCCAAATTTTCAAATCTCCAAGCTAAAATTTAGTCTTATGAACATTTATATTGATTCTCAAAAGCATTTTCTCATACTTTATAAAAACTTTTGGAAAATATTCATTAAAAGTAACAAGTCAGCATTTTCCAAACAGAAGCATGTTGCAGAGTCATTGCTGATAAAGGAATGCTACATCACATGTTCTTTTTCCAGCTAAAAATCAGGGGTTGATTAATAAAGTTAGTCAGGGTAAATGACTATTAAATGAGGTGCATCTGCACTATGCTAATTTTGAGTCTTTATGAGGCTGACTAGTAACACTAGTTCCTCTTGAGCACTTTTCTTGGGTAGGAATATTTTAATAGTTTCTTAGTATAAACTTAGTATAAAGTTAAATGGTGTTTCACATGAAACTAAATGCATTTTAAATGTATTCTAGAGTTCCAGGCTTATCTACCGCTATTTTTCTTGTTTTGTTTATGCACATCTTTCTCACACAGATCTTTAGGACACTGAATGTATTTAGAAAATATTAATAAAAAAACCCCAAACTATTTAAAGGGTTTAAAAATCTAAGTCATTAATGTGTTTTGAAAATATTATTCAGAATAAATAATAATTTGTGAGTTGATAGGGATTTTAGATAAAAGTAGAAGGACCTTGATCTATCACAGAAAATGTATTATATTGTTGACAACTCTACATGAGCACAGCAAATCAGAAAAGCCACTGCTATATGGCTGCAATGTTCAGGCATATTTTATAGCTTTTTTAGTTTTTATCTGGACATGCTTAAAGAACTTCAAAAGGTTCTTTTGTACTTTGATATAGACTGACAAAGCATATTCTGATTACCAAAGTGTAGCTACATTCATTTCAGATATTCTGGTAAGATCTCTAAATTGCAAGAGGAAAAAATAAGCTATTGATAGGGTTTGTGGATGCATGAAAGACTGCACAGGTTTGTGCATCATATTAGCAGTAACCTATGGCATAGAAAATTCATTTCCACGTATTCCTCAGTATTCTGTACTGCTCATAAAGATCACACGATAATACTGTTCATAACTAGGAGTTAGAACAGATGTGGCATACCGATCTGGAAATCACTGATTATGAGCACTTCTGTAACATGTCTCTTTTACTCCTGAATTTTAATAATGACTTGATTGTAAGCCTTGGAATATAGCTCAGCTAATCACTAAGGTCAAAGGAAAAGAGCAAGGATGTCAGAAATTAAATTGGACATAATACATACTGCAAAAGGAAAAAAAAAACAATCATAAATAATGCTCCTTTCTTCTCCTAAATACCCATTCTCTTCTATTGTTGCTGGCAAGCAGAATACACATTCCCTCGCCTCCTCCAGAAACTCCCACTGCTCTGCTCTGCACCTCAGGTGTAAGATAAATGTATTGAAAGTATCTCAGTATTAAGTTCAGCTATCAAACCAGCCATTTCATTCACAAATGCAGAGGCTGGAGACAGACAAAATCCAGAATTTTTATCTTTCAGTTTAAAATATGATCTTTTCCCTTCTTGGATGCAGTTTTAAAGCTACTGCTCCTTTGTATATATGTATGTGTATTTGTCTAAGCACACGTGCCTGTTTGCAGTATAATGTATGAGCATGCATTGTATTGGCAAATGCAAAGAAGGTTCCTAATGACGTAACTGCTCTGAGACATAAATGCACTGCCACATAACTCAGGTCTGTCTCCATAGATCTCACCATAAATCTGCAGGAATCAGAAGGGTGTCATGAGGCAGTATCAGCAGGGAGTAAGGGCTGTTGTCCTACTGTCACATTTTAGAGTCAGGGACAAGGCGAGCTGTGTTAGACATGAGCTCTGTGAACAGAGAATATGCTGCAAGTAATCAGTGTCATTTCCGTGGGCTCATTCTCCAGACTTCCTCATATTTTTGAACGGGTCATTGCTGGTCTGATTTCCAGCCTTCCATGGATGAATGCATGAATTTCGTATGAGAACTTGTATAAACTGTGGCTCAAATTTCATTGAAACTGATGTCTGCCAAGAATAATATTTTCGTGGTGCTAAAGCCTCTGATAAACTATGTGTTACAACCATAATTTATATGCATCACAGAAATATATTATCTCAGAGAAAAACTGGGGTTTCTGCTTTAATCAGTACTAAACCAGTGTTATAAATACAATCAGAATTATTTATTGATTTTCAGTAAAAAGTTGTGTCTTCGATCTTTTAAAAGTTAGCCAAGATTTCTGGATTTTCTTTGTAAGGTTTAAAGTCATCACAAATAATTTAAAGTATTAAGAACTAACTTTCAAATGTTTTCCTGGAAGAAAAGACAAGGTTCCTATGCAAGAAATGCAAAGCATTTCTTATGAACCTCAGTTAATTGGGTTATAGGTTAGTGTCAGAGTGCAGCTTCAGAGCAACTTCAAATACAATCTAAATTTCACAAGTCTATAGCCTTGTAATCTCCTGCTTTATTGTCCATCACCCTATTTCTGTGTTGGAAGTTCCAAGACAGCTAGTTCATTTGGCATTATTTCCTAAGGCAAAAAGCAAGATTTAGTTTGAACTTGTCAAAGCAGAAATTTTTAAGACAACCATTTTCCCCTGGAGACATCCAGAATTATGAAAAATATACTCTAACTTTTCATTAATGACAGTTATGAAAAATACAGTGTTGTTTCTACCACAGTTAGCTCTGCTGTCAAAAGTCATCCAATTACATTTGTAGGCATTTGTTTCCTAAATAGCTTTGGAACCCACAGTCTGATTTCAACTGAAATTAAACAAAAGGACATTGATCCCAACAATTATTATGTTTCCATACATTCTGCAGAAATAGATGTCAAACTGAGGACTGAGATCATTCAGATTTCTGGCTGAAGAAAAGGACTTCACATTTTTTTTATGATAACCTGAGAATCTGCACACCAGTACTTAGGAAAGACAGGCCAGCCAGGAGGGGTGGTGGGGTTGCTCTTTATGTGCGGGAGCAACTACAATGCACCAAGTTCTGTCCAGGGACAGATGACAAGCGAGTTGAGAGTCTGTGGGTGAGAATTAAGGGGCAGGCTGGCAGGGGGGAAACTGTTGTGGGTATCACCACCAGATCAGGGCGAGGAAGTTGACGAGGCCTTCTACAGGCAGCTGAGAGCGGCCTCACAGTCACAGGCCGTGGTCGTCATGGGGGATTTTAACTTCCCTGATGTTTGCTGGAAGGACCACTCGGCAACCCAGCCCCAGTCCAGGAGGTTCCTCCAGTGTATGGATGATAACTTCCTCCTGCAAATGGTGGATGAGCCAACCAGGAGAGGAGCACTGCTGGATCTCATCCTCACTAACAAGGAGGGTCTGGTCCAAGCAGTAAGGGTTGAGGGCTGCCTTGGTTGCAGCGACCACGAGATGGTGGAGTTCAGGATCTTGTGTGGTAGGACTAGTAGAATAGCAAGTAGAATTGCAACCCTGGACTTTAGCAGGGCAAACTTTGGCCTTTTCAAGCAATTGCTGGGGGAAATCCCATGGGCAAGGCTGCTTGAAGGTAAAGGAGCCCAAGATAGTTGGCTGGCATTCAAGGATTGCTTTTTCCGAGCTCAAGATCGGAGCATCCCGACACACAGGAAGTCAAGGAAGAGGGCCAGGAGACCTGCATGGCTAAATAGGGAATTGCTGGGTATGCTCAAGTGGAAGAGGAGAGTTTACAGGTCATGGAAGGAGGGGCTGGCCACTCGGGAGGAATATAAGGCTGCTGCTAGAGGATGTAGGAAGGCAGCTAGGAGGACTAAGGCCTCCTTAGAATTAAACCTGGCGAGAAGGGTCAAGGACAGCAAAAAGAGCTTTTTCAAATACGTGGCAGACAAAACTAACACCAGAGGCAATGTAGGCCCACTGATGAACGGGATGGGTGCCCTGGTGACAGAAGATACAGAGATGGCAGAGTTACTGAATGCCTTCTTTGTCTCTGTCTACTCTGCTGCAGGCAATCCTGAAGAGCCCTGTGCCCCTGAGACCTTAGATGAAGTCAGGTCGAAGGAGCAGTTTGCCTTGTCAATGAGGAATGGGTTAGAGACCAGTTGAGCAATCTGGACATCCATAAATCCATGGGTCCAGATGGGATGCACCTGCGGGTGCTGAGGGAACTGGGGGAAGTCATTGCTAGACCACTCTTCGTCATCTTTACCAAGTCTTGGGAAACGGGAGAGGTGCCTGAGGACTGGAGGAAAGCAAATGTCACTCCAGCCTTCAAAAAGGGCAAGAAGGAGGACCCGGGTAACTATAGATCGGTCAGCCTCACCTCCGTCCCTGGGAAAGTGATGGAACACATCCTTGGTGCCATCTTAAGGCATATCAAGGATAAGAGGGTTATGAGGGGCAGTCAACATGGCTTCACCAAGGGGAAATCATGCTTGACCGATCTCTTAGCCTTTTATGAGGAAATAACACGGTGGATGGATGATGGCAAAGCGGTGGATGTGGTCTACCTTGACTTCAGCAAAGCATTTGACACAGTCTCCCCCAGCATCCTCACAGCTAAATTGAGGAAGTGTGGACTGGATGATCAGGTAGTGAGGTGGACTGCGAACTGGCTGAAGGAGAGAAGCCAGAGAGTTGTAGTCTATGGGGCTGAGTCTAGTTGGAGGCCTGTAACTAGTGGAGTGCCTCAAGGGTCAGTACTGGGACCGGTATTATTTAATATATTCATCAACGATTTAGATGAGGGAATTGAGTGTACTATCAGCAAGTTTGCTGATGACACTAAGCTGGGAGGAGTGGCTGACACGCCAGAAGGCTGTGCTGCCATCCAGCGAGACCTGGACAGGCTGGAGAGTTGGGCAGGGAGTAACTTGATGAAATATAACAAGGGAAAGTGTAGAGTCCTGCATCTGGGCAGGAACAACCCCAGGTTCCAGTATAGGTTGGGAAACGACCTGTTAGAGAGCAGTGTAGGGGAGAGGGACCTGGGGGTCCTAGTGGACGACAGGATGACCATGAGCCAACACTGTGCCCTTGTGGCTAAGAAGGCCAATGGCATCCTGGGGTGTATTAGAAGGGCGGTGGTTAGTAGGTCGAGAGAGGTCCTCCTTCCCCTCTACTCTGCCCTGGTGAGACCGCATCTGGAATATTGTGTCCAGTTCTGGGCCCCTCAGTTCAAGAAGGACAGGGAGCTGCTGGAGAGAGTCCAGCGCAGGGCAACTAAGATGATTAAGGGAGTGGAGCATCTCCCTTATGAGGAAAGACTGAGGGAGCTGGGTCTCTATAGTTTGGAGAAGAGGAGACTGAGGGGTGACCTTATAAGTGTCTATAAATATATAAAGGGGGAGTGTCACAAGGATGGAGCCAGGCTGTACTCAGTGGCAAACAATGATAGGACAAGGGGTAAGTGGTACAAACTGGAACACAAGAGGTTCCACTTAAACTTGAGAAGAAACTTCTTCTCAGTGAGGGTGACGGAACACTGGAACAGGCTGCCCAGGGAGGTTGTAGAGTCTCCTTCCCTGGAGACATTCAAAACCCGCCTGGACACATTCCTGTGTAACATTATCTAGGTGTTCCTGCTCCGGCAGGGGGATTGGACTAGATGATCTTTCGAGGTCCCTTCCAATCTCTAGCATACTGTGATACTGTGATACTTGTAAATACTGGGTTGCAGGAAAAGTCTCAGGATTTTTTACCTTAATCATGAAGGCCAACCAACCACAAGGCACAAGTCCATAGGAAACGGGGCTTCATTCATGCTGCAGCTCTACATGCCACATGTTAGCTATATGACTTTTTCATTAGTCAGACATGGATTTACAGTTTGGAGGGGGATGGAGGGTGGTGTGTAAGAAATCCTAGACTCCCTTATTAACACAATAAGGGACTGTGCATTTGTCTGGGATTTCTGATACCTGACCTCCAGCCAAAGTGTCTAATGTCTGGAAATTGAGGCCAGTATCTGCACAATTCAGTCTCAGGGTTCATCTGCACAAAGTCTCATGCTATGAAGTTTTTTCCAATTACCTTGTACAGCAACATACCTGTCTTTATCTACCAGTTAAGATCAGTGGGGGTGGAATTAGTTTAAGCAAAAATTTATGTAATTAAAACAATCACTCATTCCCAGTGTTCCACATGCAGATTAAGTAGGTATGAAAGAATATCATTCTCCACCAGCTTAGTGACTATTTGGAATGGATGCAAAAAAGGGCTGCTCGAAGGTATGTCCACTGTGAGAAGATTTCATAAATAGAGGATGGTGGAGAACTCATGCACAACTACCTTCCTCTACACAGTGTTGTGATTTAGGTATTAGAAATTAATATATAGAATCATAGAATCATAGAATAGTTAGGGTTGGAAAGGACCTTAAGATCATCTACTTCCAACTCCCCTGCCATGGGCAGGGACACCTCCCACTAAACCATACTGTACAGTGAAGAGGGAGATTATGAAGCAAGCTGATAGCTGAAGAAAGGCAAATTTTCTAGTCATCTTATAAAACATTTCCATTTTGTGTCATTTATACAACTGATTTTGAGGCACTGAAACAAGTATATTATATATAGTATTATGACTGCTTTGATCCTTATGGGTAGCTGTGGCTGTTCTTGCAGCTCTGGATACAATCAGGTCTTTCCATTTTGGAAATCAAGGCCAGAAAGACCAAGATTAGGTTTGAAAAGCAATACTTTTTTTTTCCTTTTAAGAATACTTTTTTGTCCTTTAAGAATTAATACTCAAATTCTCCCTAACAGTGAAGTACACTGACAGTCCTTAATGGTGAGCTCTCAGCCAGTCATATTACACTGTGCAAAGGATGTCACTATGGTAGCTGGAATTTGATTGAACTGGCATGGATCTCTCTGCCCCGTGTCTCCTTGCCCTTCTCCGGCTAGCACAATCAAAGTGAGCTCAGACCTGCCTGTACCTGCCAGTGCAGGCATGCCCTCCTCCACATACTTGTAACGTGATTTTAGGCAAGTTATCATGAGTAGAAAATGGGTGGGGCTGGAAAAAGGTTAGAACTTGCCTGGAAATTTTGATAAAACAGTGAGAAATTCTGATTCTTTAAAAAACAGCCTTTTTGTGGAAATATGATGAAATAGAAAATTCTCAAAAGGGCTTCAGACTAAGAGTTAAGTGTATGGCCAAAAGCAAAGACCTAAAAACCTAGATAACCATGGAACCAATTAACATCAATTTTCTTCTGGGATTTAGGGATCCAGCATCACAAATCTTTTAAAGCAGATATAGCAGAGATATAATATCCGTATTCCAAATGGCAGTCTTATCTCCAGCTGAGATGAGGAAAGCAGTAAATGTACTAATTACAGACTTTTGCAACACTTTAAAGGGACACCGAAATATTGGATGTGAAAGCCCTGCATAGGATTAGGTCAATTTGCCACTATCTGAATTCACACATGAGCTTTGCAATGCAGAGATGCATAAGGCTTTAGCAGTCTTTTTACGCATCTGCAGCTCTAACCCCTACTTTGAGTTGTTCAAGAACAGAGTCCTTCTCTCTGATTATGTGTTGAAATCTCTTTGACTTGTCATCATATGTCAGGCAGCCAGAATTTTTATCTATGGATATGCCCACAGAAAATATACATGTATCCTACTATCATCAGGATTTTATTAGCCACAGTCATATTTTATTTTAAAAAATCAAATGAAATTAAAGGAAGTGTAAATAAAAAAAATGCTCTAAATTTAAGCTTGTTTTCTACTTCCTAAGTAGAACTTTTAGCAGTAGTTTCTTATCTAATTTGGAACATTCGCCTGTTAATTATGCTATTGATATTTCAATGAGGCTAAGTGATAGCAATGGAAAAGATCAATGGAAGAGAGATGTCATAGCTATAGATCCAAATAACTTACATAAAATATTTGTTCTCTAAGCCAGCTTTTATGTCTCTAAATAAAGCCCAGCATTCTAGTATGACCTGTTTAGTTCCTCTGTTGCCGAGGCACTGTGGAATTCCTAGGAACCCAATCTACTTAGAAAAGATAGACAATTATGCAGTATTTAAACAGATGAGAAGCAGGATTTAAATGGAACATTGGCAAACAGGATTTTTAAACTTACTAAATTAAGCAAATAAGAAAGGAATTCATTCTACCTTTTTTTTTTCTTATCAGCCCTGGTGTGTCTTCTAATATGCCTTTGCATTTAATATCTTCATCCTGAAGTGTTTTTAGATTATCTTTTGTCTAGCTCCTTGATGTCATTACTTCTTTAACCTGTAATGGTTGATTTTATATTAATAAATAGAGATAAAAGGTAACTTCCAAGAAAACAAAAGTTCTTCCAACAGGTCATATTATTGTCAGTAAAAATCTTACCTGAAATACCACATGCGCATCCATTGGAAAGCTCTTTCTGAGCCCTCCTTGTAGTACAATATCATATACTTTTAAGGAAATTTAGGAAGGGAAATCATTTTGATTCAAATTCAGCATGCAAATATGAAGCACAAAATGTCCCAGGATACCCTGAACAATGTAAATGATAAATAAATAAAAAAATAAGCACAGATTTAAGTATAACCTTGAAGACTTTACTGAAAAGACAGAATTGAACTCTCATTTACTCAGCAAAGAGAGCTAATGCAGAAAGTTTCTGTCCAAAATTATACTGAAAGGCTACGCTTAGTACAACCAGATTTACCAGCCTAAATGCAAAGGTAGAAAATACTGATTTACAGATCAAGTCTAGGCTATATGTGTCGTGGTTTAAGCCTGCTACTGCTGAACCCAGGACAACGTGTTATTGCTGGGTTGAGTTCTTACAGGAAGAAGTCAATCTTTGGTGTTAATTTTCAAACAAAAATTTATGGGCAAGATGAATTTTCCACCAAAACAACCTAGACTGATGCAGTAGGTTATGTTTGGAAAAAACACATCAAAGCATATGTACGCGTGTGTAAAAAGTCTGGGTTCCTCTTTAATTTTAAAAATGATCCTAATTATGGATAACATTTAAAGAGTTATTTGAATTCTCAGAAACTAATTTTCTTAAAATCTAAGTCCACTCTCCAATAATTCCTTGATTTGGAAACCAAAATATTAACAAGGATAAGCAATGTAAAAGGGTACAATCGCACCAACAGTATGAAACAAAATCGTATGAAAAACAAATCTATGACAAAGATCACTTTTCCCTAGATAAGAATTCTTTTTGTTGAGAATTTACTATTTTTTCACATACATTTATGTGATATTGTCATGTGTTACACTCTTATTTTCTGCTCTGGTTTACTGTTCCACTAAAAGCCAGTGCAACTGAGATTCAGCCTTACAATTCTTTTAGAAAGTACACACTTGTAATTTTGTAAATGTCCAGTAAAACTCCATGTAATCTTAAAAAAGATCCATTATACAAAGTATTGTTTTAACAGCATTTTTGTTATCAGAGCACAGAGAAAATAGAAATCCCTATTTTCTTTTCATAGGCAGATAATCTGGTAGTAACTTATAGAGAGGTCAATTAAAAAATTTCTGATAAAATATTTTATTATGTAGTATAATAGTGCTGCTAATAATTTTCAGTCACTGAAACTAAATTGGAAAAAATTAATAAGGCCTTTCCCTAAAGCCCTGAAACTGGAGCCAATTTAATTAACTACTCTGTATATTGGTTCAACTACTTCAACTTCAGCTGAACCCTTTGCAAGCCCTTTGCCAAGTGGCTAATGGCAGAAAAAAAGGGTTGGATACAATATATCAAGGTCCCTTCATAACAAATAAATCTAGCTGAAGTCCACCCTAAAATATGGGAAAACTAAATGCAACTTTTTAATATGGCTTTCATATGCATAATCATGAATATAGGTATGTTTTAAGAATTTTTTCAGAATATAAACAAAATACACATAAACACATATACAGGCAAGTAAAAGAGACATTAACCCCTTTTGAGAATTCTGGCAGTGGAGCTTTAATCCAAGACACCAGTGGGAATATCCCACAAGTATGTGTTTCATGATGATAGTAATTAATTTATGCACTAGTGTCCACTTGTAAATTGCACTAGTGCACAACAGGACTTGCAGCACATCTTTTCAGATCTGCTTCTACTCCCCAAGGAGCTTCTTGCTCAACCCCAGCTAGAGGCATCACTCTCTTGCTACTGAATTTACTTTATTCCAGAGAGAGGTATGGAAGCAGGGCCCAAAAAAGCACATCTGGCTCTTATTAATGGCTTCCAGCTGTATACAGCTCCCAGTATTACCTCATGTCATGTTTGTTCGATGTTTCCACATGACTACTCAGCTGGAGAACTAGGGAGCCTGGGAGAGCTGAAGAGAACCCCAGGCTGACATTCAATACCAACGTTTCATCTGTGCTTTCTCTTTCCTTGCTGGCAAAGGAGACACCCTCTTTACCCCCAAGTCAGACCGAAACTACCCATGGGGTTTCCTCAGTGTTCCCTAAGGAACTGTGAGTAGGCAGCTTATGCAAAGAAAATTTATTACTACAATTTTTGCCTCTCCAGTGACGTAGGGAGTGAATTATTCTCTAGAACTTTTGACAGAACCCCTTACTTTTCATGTAAGGGGTTTCTGTCAAAACATACTTTCACATACTTTTCATGTATGTGAAAATGGAGTAACCAATATTACACTATGCTACTACAGATTGACCAATGCTGTCTATTAAGCTTGACCTTAAGGCATTTTAAATAAACATCAGATAATCATCATTACACATCATTATGTTTAACCAAACATGTATGTATCAAAGCAGAATAGGACAGAGCTAATTTGGCAAGAAGAGTAATTGGCACCATAAGCGTACCCCTTAGAGACAGAAATTAAAATGCGGACTGTTCACTACCCATAACTCTCAATAAAATTACAGAAATGCTGCTGAGCAGCATTTTCTTCCCATGTTTTTGTCTCTGAAAATTCTGTATACAGTCTGTTCAAGAAAATTCATGTTTTCTGTCTTATGCTTTGCTGTTCCTCAGAAAAGAAACAGGAACAGTGTTACTTCTATCTTCCGTCAAAGTATGACTACTCCTAATGATACACTACTCCAGTGTATTCTGAAGTTACTTTAGTGACAGGGCTTCCAGCAGAAATTATCTCACTGCTTGAACAGGCCTCTATTCCAAAGTATCTTTCTATTTCACTTGAATCTTAATGTTTTTATGCATTTTATTCCTTTTAGCATCACCATAAATATGCTGCACAAGTTCTGTTCCTGTTTCATGATTACATCTCTCATTTGCAAATTTCCATATTCTGCACAAGTACAATTCATGCAAGCTGTTTGTTTATTATTACATTTTTTCTTTTTTCCTAAGTCACCTACTAAATTTCCTATATCAGTCTATATTACATATGTTTGCACGTAAATACATACTGCAGTATAAATATCAGGGGAAGAGGGGAGAGAGAGAGAAAAAATGTGCAAGAGAGATCTGTTCTTCCAGTTCTATGCTGATATTTTTTCTAAGCAGAACTGCCCAGAAATAAGCACATTTCCAGCAGACGAAATTTCCTAAATTTATTTCAAGAAATGGAATATTACTGGGAGACTGTTTTCCAAAATAGGTTGCAGAGAATAAGCTTAACTAACAATAATTATATTTCAGTAACTATATGCAGTTATTAAGGTTTAGAATGAAAAGTCCAGGACATTAAATTAATTCTTGCTCAGAGTTTGTCTGGTGAATCTGGCCTGATACCTTCACATTCCAGAGGTGTACTGCTCTTCAACATCCCACCCCACCTCCAAGCTCAGACGCTAGTGTCCCACGTCTTAACCTCATAGGCTCATGCAGGGGGCTACTCTTACACAGCTCTTTCCGATATTTCCAGTTTGATACTTGCCACATTCAATTTTTAACAGCTAAATAGGTATGCCTGGCCACAAGTCAAGAGTTGATGTATTCATGCTTTAGCCACTAGATATAAATGTGTGCTGCAAATGCCAACCCTGGAGTGGTGAAAGAGCACAGAATATAGAGGGAAGTAACTACCTAGGGGTGGTTTAAGGCACCTGCATATGCACAAAAGCAGTCCAAACCCAGGCTCCAGCTCCTGTAGCAACTAGGACTGTAGCATATACCACTCACCACCCTGCCATCCCTTCCACAATCCAGTTCATTTTCACGATGTCTTAGATAGGACTTTATTCCAGTGTCTAGGCACTGCTTCAAATGCATTTCTTATGTCTTTTTTCTTGGCAGTTTCTCATCATCATGTTTCCATTTCACTTTTCTAAATTAGCATCTTGTGTTGCCCTTTTTTTCCTCTTTAGAGATACATAACAAATTATATGGGCTTAATTTTGTTATTTTTACTCAAAAGATCAACAGGTAAAATCATATTGGGGGAAGAGGGCTGGGAAAAGTCCACAAGATGTTGGAACAAAACAGCAAAAGGAATGCAGAGATCACAGCCCAGCTACTCACCAGTGCACCATGCACCATTTGTGCTCTCTCTTTAGAGGACCTCTAGCGGTATGCAGTGAAGCACCTTAAAAGATAAAGATTGCTTTCCTGTAAGTAGCTGAAGAGAGCCTTATTATTTCAGGGTGTACCGCTAAGAGTTTTATCTGGCCATCTGCATTAAGTGATGACTCTTGGGATTATAATATTCCTGAATATGTGCTGCAACACATTGTGTTGGGATGTGAATTGTGTTGAACAGTGATAGCTGACAGTGTTGCTGCTTCTGACAAGCACTGAGACTTCTGGGCTGATACCCAAAGCACAGGGGGGGAGGTAAGACAGTTGGTTAAAATCTCCGCAGTAGTAACCCTGCCCTGGGATAAGCCTGTGAATGCTATGTGGGACAGGTTCTTATGCCCCACCTACCTTACTGGCAGAGATCTGAAAGGACAAAATAGGTAAAGCTGTACTGGGCAGGTTTTTTCTACACCCTCCTTGTGGGAAAAGCTACACTTCTGAACCCTATCAACTCTTATGCATACAGGAATATAAAAAATCAAACCAAACAATTGTGCTTTGATGACATTATAACCTTTCATTGGCCACACAGATCCTGCAGAACTAGTCCCTTAAACAATATTGCAGTTCTAAAATACAAATACAAAAAATAATGAATTTCTATTTTCCTTTCATAATTTGACAGTTGAGATGAAAGAGGTTAGGAACAAGCCCTTCACATTACCTCTGCGTTTAAGACTTCTTTTTTAACCAATACTCTATAAAGAGATCCGAGCCCATACTCTCAGGAGGAGTCCTACTGACACAATGCTCTGCTTCTGCTTCAAAAAGCCAAAGTACAATTAGAACTGACATGGTGTGCTCATGACTCAGACGTTCTCACCTCATAATCCTTCCTTCTGATGTGCATTTCAAATTCTGATCCTTTAGCTGCATAAAAGATATAGGATTTACAAGTAATATAAAGAATTAATTAACTATGATGCTTATGAGACAGAATAAATAGTCCCCCTTTCATGTAGCTAGTTAGACCTTTTCTTGCAAAGATGAAGCAGAAGATTTTACTTCTCAACTGCTTACTTCTTCACAAAAAAATCTTTTATATTTCACATAGAAGTTTCATAATAGTAGTTCTCTTAACATTAGAAACTTCAAAGAATCACTATTTTTATTCCTAGTTTAACGTATATTTTATTTCCTAATACTTATTAATGTGTGGAATGAGTGCTGCAAAAAGAGAACTGCTGTTTATTCTTCCAGAGCGGCACAAGCTGCTTTTCTCATTCTTACTGTGAAATGCTTTGAACATCATTTCCATTGAGTATGCCAACTTTTCATATTTTGTGAGCCAAGGCCTCCTGGTTTCATAGCCAGCTTGCATCACCATGCAAGTTCAATTTCTATTTTATACCTTAAGGATTAGAGTGATGAAATCTGACTCAGTTACCTTAGGGCTAAAAAGATTGAAGTTTTGATCAATGATCACTGTCAGCTTTAGCACACATTTTCTTTAATCCTGCTAGCGTGCTGGAGCCATTAGGATTGTTTTTCCTGTAGTTGATTTGGGTTTCTGGACTGGAAACAGTCTTTAATTTAATCATAAAAGTTTGTTCATGTCAACCACATTTTTGGATCTGTTAAAGTTTCATTAAATATGCTGTGTGTTCAGCCATGCTTTGAGACTTAGGTGACACTGCCTAACATGCATAGAGCACTTATTTATGACTGTCAATTTTCTGTCAAGATCCTCAAAGAGTATACCTTTGAATATATGAAATGCAAGGCACTTCTTTAAAAAAAAAAGTTAAATGACAACACTGCAGGAAATAAAAAGATGCGGAAATAAATACAGCAGAAAATGGACAAATAATATCTAATTGATCCTGCATTCCCCATTTATTCATGTCCCCCACTTCATTCTCCATGCTCTCAAACACATGAGAATATACGCAAGGAAAGATCTACTATTTAATCAGTCCCTGTTTTAAATGAAGTAGAAGATAACCAATATATCAAGTTTTGATCATACTCTGTGCTAGCACCTATATCAGCAGAGCTGTTTCAACCTGACCTGTACATGATCCTGATATATTTTAAGCCATTGCTTTCACCAGCCTTTGACAAACCATTAGGTAGTTTAGTAAAAAGTAAAACCTTTTGAGGGCCTGAGCAAGATTACCAAACCAATTCCTGCAATGAGGATTTTGTTTGATTTAAAATGTGAGACCAGTTCACACCACTGAGATCTAATTTCATAAAGCTTAACAGCCATATTCAGCAGGTTGCGAGATTTAATTACTTTTTGATCAAGAATCCTGACACAGTGCTGATTTCTTTTTAGTATTTCTTAACAAATTGAGGTTCTAGCTGTGTTTACAAGGACTACACTCTTAGTCACTTCAAAACAACTTTATTTCCTTAAAGGCACAACACCCCTATATTAACTTACCAACTACTGTACATAATTATTTCTAGGCAGAGACTACCTCTACTAAGGGGGCCCAGGCAAAATCTCCGTACTGCAAGACGGCACAAGGTTGGCAGTTGATTAAGCTGGCAGACACTCGAGCCAGATATATATCTCGTGGTTAGAGTGTGCATACCAGCTTTAATTCTGCCATAGTAGAAGTAGTGTTGAAAACAAGCTTGAAAAAAAAAAAAAAGCCACAAACAAACAAACAAACAAACGAAAATGGGGAGGGAATGGTGCAGGAGAAGGCAGGTATAAAATGGATTTGTTGTTTCAATGACCCATGAAACAGCAACATATTCTTCCAAACGGAGCATACTCATGAGGACACTAAGGCAGCCTAAGACACAACCCACAGGTTCAGGGATAGCTATCTTCCCCGCAGTAAGTTCTACCGCCTCAAACCCCTAAAAAAGGTTCGGCTACTATATTTTCTTTAGATTTCTTAAGCTTTATCACACACATTGATTTCTTCCATATGTTATCATTTAAATATGACCTTACTAAGCAGTGCCACCCCGTAAGTTACAGTACAAATGTGCACGCAATTCACTAGGTTTGAATGTGACTGCAGATGTTGATTTTATATAAATGTTACTTAAGTGGGCATCAATTTGTAGACTACTGTGATAACTGGGTGGGTACAACCCTGTCGGTATTTCAGCTTTTTAGCAGATAAAACATTGGAAGAACTTTCATTTTCTAAAACCCAGCATGTGCTTTCTCACATCTTTGAAAATCTATCCTGTGTCCTTTTGGTTGCACACAATTAAGTATTATACTTTCTTTTTTATTATTTTTTGTCTCATTACAGTCTTATTTAGAAGGACTTAGATTACAATGCTACAGAACTTGCAAAACTAATAAACTTTGTGCCAGACATTCACATTATTTTCTCAGATTTACAGAATCTGAAAACTTTTTCCCGTGTCTCTCCTTGTAATCATGTATGTAGTTCCTTAATATTAATCCTTAGGCTATACAAGCATGTATAAGTAGTTAATATTATTTTTACCTTATCACTTCTGTCTGTTCATTACTATGCAAACAGTAGAGGTCATTTAAACCCTTACCCTCTTAATGATCCTGATTAAAGATTAGTAGAAGCTTCAGTAGTCTGCAGTTGGAAAAGCATCATTTCCCCAAAACTATATCCCACATTCTTTGGTCCTCTGCTTTCTGGAAACCCAATCTTTTTATCCTATTTGATCACAAGAACAGGTGTGAGGGATACAAGAGAGTTACATTACATTTTTATTCTTTCTTAAACAGACTTAGCATATGCTTTATTACTAAAATACAGTTGTACACCACATCAACTTCTGTTCAGTTTTAAGTATGACATGTTTAAGAAAGGTTTAGGAGGCTATGCAGTTCAAGCTAGCTTTCACACAGAGGAAAATTCTAAAATGTTATTGCTGTCAGAAGGAATTTTGTTCATTTTGCATTATGCATAACTTTCTTCTGCTGTTTTACTTACAACCACATCATTTGAACATCCTCCCACAAAAGATTTTTCTCATATGTAACCTGCAGTCATGGTAACACTACTGCACTCCTATTACAAAGGGGACAAACGAGTTCAATCTCAATGAAGCAGAAGTTTCTACAAGATTATTAAACAATACACAAACTCTTCTGTCATAAATTGCTCCAAAATTAAAGAAAAAAGAGAAAAAAATGCATGCTGAAAATATTTTTTTTACCCAATGATCTGATTAAACTGAAATAATATTTAAAATACTCTTCAACATTAATGGGAGTGAAAAGACACTATTTTAGCAAGGAGTCTTCCAAATTCTATTTAATTGCATGTTTAAGCAAATAGATTCTAATAACTTTCTTAACTGTTAATTGCAGTAAAAGTAATCTGGTAACAGCAAAATGAGTTTATTGCCTGCGGGTTGATTTATACGTGCATGAACACATCTCAGGACTGAGATATTAGTTTCTCATATTGATTAATTGATTTTCTTCTATCACATAAACAAGGACCTTCCAAAGGCAGAAACCAAAACACAATGTATTTTTCCCAATACATTTTTCCCAGACAATACTTCATGTGAATTCACAGATGGCTGTTTTATAAGATACAGCAGCTCATTTGGTAAATACGATATTCCATAAGTGTGAATGGAAGTAGTGCAAGAATTTCTGCACCATTATCTACCATTGTACAGATTAACTTACAGGTTCTGATCTACAGCTTTTTAAATGGCTAAGGCCTGCGTCCTTGAGATATATCTTAGCAAAGACACCCAGGTTGTGGAAGCACAATAACAAATAAGAGGGGAACCCCCCATGGCCAGTGTTTTTCCTTAGCTTGTGAACAATAAAGCCTAAAAGTTATTTGTCTATTTTTTTTCAAGAAGAGAATAAAAACAGCCAGCAGACAAACAGGAGAAATTTGATGGTTTTGTTCACGTCTTGTTTAGCTCCTTATCTGAAATGTGAGTGACAGAAGAGCTTCCCAACTCCACCACAACTGTTCATAAAACACCTGTTACGTGCCCAAAATAAATCACCACAAATATACACCAAAGATAACTTATACCCTACACTTCCAGTCGGTTATTTTTTGTGTTAGTCAAATACTTCAAACCACAATGCAGAAAGGCTTTCTATAGTATTCTTTCTCATACACCCATAAAACCTGATTCTTCACAATTTCCTGATATATTCATGTTCTTCCTCCAAAAATCCCCCACTTTATAAATCACAATCTCTCCAAAGCTACTCCTTAGCAACATTTTCCTACATGCATAGGTAGTTTGCCTGAGATTGTTACAGAGACTAAATTCTATCACATCTGATTGTTTTTTCTTCAAGTGTTGTCCCTTATTTCTTTCATTTTTTTTATACCTAAATCTCCCTGAGTTCCTACCCCTCAACAGGCCTTCACCAGCAAGACACAGCACTTCAGATCACAGTAACTGCATGGCCTCATTTACATGCTTAATTCTTTTTGATTACTCTAAGATAAAATTGAGTACATAATACAGAAGGATAACAAATACTGGAACCTGTGTCAGCTGTGCATATTGTCCTCTTTTATATTACTCCTATACCAACCAGTATTTATCTTGACATTAGGGGAAGGACCAAGACACCCTTACACCTACATGCATAAGAATATACATAAAAATTTGGGACCATATGCTACCTTTAAATCTCTATATGTATATACATACATAGGGAAGTCATACAGATGTAGATCAAGGGGTCCTGAGCTTGCACAGTATTAGCCTATACACAGAAAATAAAAAAGGCTTTTCTCTACTATGCCGGTTTCACTAATACAGGTCTGTGTATTTGATGGTAGTCTGCAACATTAAAATGAATCATAAAGTTACAGTGTCCTGTAACTATGTCTTATTTTCCAATGCAGAGGTTCACTGGAGAGAATGACTATAACTATGTGGATCAGGGAAGAGGGGAGAGGAAGAAAGAAAAGTCACAAATAAGCATAGAAGGCAGGATAACAGTGTATGTGGCAGAGCAAGAGAGAAAAGGGTTGGCAGAAAAGGTACTGTTGATACAAGAAGAACTTTAGTGAAAAATGACAGCAAGAAAGAAAAGAAGATGGAAGAATGAAAGTCCAGGAAGGAAACTAAGATACTCCCAAAATAAGGGCTGGCTACATGTATTTAAAAAAAAACAAACAACCTTTTTGGTTTTGCTTTTTCTAAAAATACTTTGGGATCACAACAACATACCGTATCCCTGAGATGTTCAGCCCCTGAACATAACAATATAAATTCATTAAAACAAATACTCTGTCAGAGTACTGACTGCCTACAGCCATAGGTTAATGAGTATCTTTCTAACTGGTGAGTCCTGCATGTAAATGAGGAATGTGGACTTCAAAAGGTTACAGTTCTGGTCCAGCTGAATACTGAGCATGTCACCAGTACATTGTGAGATACTATAATGGATAAAAAAATATTTTCCTTTTGTAATAGCACAATTCTAAATAAGAAATATCATCTTGCTAATAAAATAGCAAAGATTGTGACCAAAAATTAATCCTTTTTAAGAAAACAGTATTAGTCAGCTGAATTGCTTTGGGTTAAACTCCATCTAACAGAGGCATACAATTTTCATTCTCAGCAGCAGTTGCTAGGATTCACTTCTGTTTCCTAGCAACATAATTTTAACCTACTTTTCTAGTGCATCTCTTACAATGACCAGAAAGTCTTTTTACAAACAAATCTTTAGCTTTTCTATCAATACAAGTATATGCATGTAATAGTCTTTCTGAAGGAGTTATTAAAAATTCATTGCTTTTCCTGAAATTAAGTGCAATGAATGTAAAAATGATAATGAAGTATCAATGAAGAACTGTAGATTTTCATTGTCTTAGTCCGTATAATTCTGGACTTCCTATCATCTCTTGAAAAAAAATATATATTTTTTCCAAATGGAAAAATATATTCTTTCTTTTACTGGAGAATTTGAAAAAGGACCGAATGAACACATTACTTCTTAAAATAGAAAGTGCTCCTTTTTTGATTGCATCTGGATCTTTAGAGTGCCATAAATTACATATTAAAGAATATAATACTAGGGCATGTTTCAAAATCTGACGAAGAAATAACTAAATAAAAATATGTCCCTAAAAATTCCTAAGAAATGACACATATAAAGGGAACAAACTATGCTCCTCATTTCCATTACCAGTCTCATATCCATTGTTTAGATATCATCTTGGTAAAATTAAAATCCTTTGGGTTTTCTTTCAGAAGCAGAGTAGTTCTGTTCTGTACCTAATTAAGCAAGAATAACAAAACACAAGTCCGCTGTTATCTGCATGTTCCTGGTTTTTAATTTTCACTTCTCATCAAACGCAATAAATGATCCAATATCACAATGAAATCATATCCCACAGCACAATAGGAGCATCGCAGAGTTCTTTTGCTGTCAGTTTGCACTGGGAAAACCATAGTGCCTTTCTTTTGAGAGTTTGTAAACAAACCTTGCGTACCCCATATAATTTAGAGAAACCAATCTATGCAACATCATTAGGTTTCTTTTCCAGCAGGTATTCCCATAACCTGTCAGCAAGACATATACTTTAAATTCAGAATAACTCAGCAGGCTTAATCAATATGGGATTCAAAAGAAACACCAGATCACTTTAAACCTGTATCAATGCATATGTTGTCAAGGTAACACTCAGATATCAGAGAAGGCATATGGAAGACTACAGACATTAACCAGATGGTTGAGACAGGAAAACAACAATGACATGTCCAAATTTGAAAGCATTTTTCCTACTTCTAAGCATTAAAAAAAAAAAAAAAAAGCAATGTGTGCATTAACAAAGAGGCATTATCACAGTCCCTTTCTTATTTATCAGATCTCGGTATAAAGATGACTGTTAATTTATTAGCAAAAATATAAATTTCCATTAATGATGAAATACATTACTCAAAATTGATGTTAGTTGTTAACAAAATTATTTTTTTGTTTCTTCTTATTTAAACAGTAAATAGAGAAATATACCATGTGATATTTGACATCATATACAACAAGGAACGTGCACAATTCATCAGCAACATGGAAAGGGAATTTTTCACAAACTATAGATTGAAACCTTTGTAAAGTTCTAACACTGCTCTGATAAGTTGGTAATTTAATTACAATTAATAATAAATGATCAGTTCTAATATTTATAGAAAACCGATTTATGTAAAATTAGATTCAATTTTTTTTCTTGGTGTAATTACATAGATAATAGATTATTTAGTAACTCTTCTAAAGATATCCATAAGTTTACCATCACGATCGTTCACCTGTGTTGAATAAGAAGCTAGTAGATGCTTGCAAATCATATATTATTACTGATAGACAGAATAACTCATGGTTGTAACACAGCTATCTGATAATTGACTTGTTTGGGAGGCACCATGTGGTATTGAGTACATTAAGCTATCTTTCCTGGATGTAAACTTTCATTCCTGAGATACTACTGAGATGAGATGTAGCATCATGTTACACAACTACAAATGTGCAATTCCTACTGAAGTATTATCCCAGAAGCCAAGACTGTTATTTCAACATAGTTACTTTCAGATGTACCACTGATTCAACAACAGTGCTTCAGCAAAACTATAAATCATATGTAATTGGAAGGAGCTGTGACATATGCAATTCAGTGAAGTTCTTTTAGGCAAAGATGTACCATTGTTATAGTCATTTTATAAAGATTCACACAGTAAATCATTATGAGAAATTCTACAAACACCCATCTCCAAGGAAGCATTAAACACCAGTGTAACTGCATACTTTAAAAAAAAAAGAGTAGGAACTTTGAGAAGTGTTTATTGTAGCTCTCAGACTTTATTAGGTTAATTGGTTGTATTTTGTAAATCACCACAGAACCACAGGGAGGAATGTGAGAAGCCACTGCCTTTTCAATTTGGGTTTTATATTATGAAACGCAGAAAAAAAAAAAACAACAAAACCAAATAAAACAGCAAGGAGACAGACAGGAATATCAAAATATGAGAAACTTCAACAACAGAGATGCCTAATTGCCTTCCAAAGCAAACACCTGTAGATTAAAGGAAATGGTTTTGCCAAGTCTTGTCGCAGAATCCAACATCTTTTATACTTAATGCTGTGCCCAGGAAAATACTAAAATATGAAACCTGCATTAAGAATGAAACCAAAACTTTCACAATAGTGTTTTTGAGCACTTGAGGAAATATGAAAAGAGGCTGACGTTGAACCACCACTCAGAGACAGAAAGACACGGGGAAAGGTTCTGCCCAGACAAGATCTGAGGGAGCTGATTTACCTTAACCTGATATTAAACATAAGCACATGTATAGCTCTTTTGCTGTAGAAGAGGGGATATGGCTTGCAAGGGGAAAGAAACAATGGGCAGTTTCAGAAATCTCACTATTCAGAGACTTATGCATGAGTTACAAATCTACTGAGGAAACTCTAAACAACTGTCAATATAACACTTGAAATCAGACATTTAAAATTCAAAAGTCAGCCACACAAAAACTTCTCCTACCATAATGATGGCATCTTTTTCATTATGGAAAAGCAATCATCTTTTGCCCAGTTATTTCTATACAGTACAGCAGACTTGAAATAAAATTTGAGGTTATGCAGGTTGATTTGAAGCACTAACAGTCTTGTAAGTATCTTCTGATACAAAATCTGGTCCACAAATTTCAGATGTCAAGTCCAATATCTGGGAATAAGTCCAACATCTGAGACAAGGCACTGATTTAGGAAAAGAAGTCATATCATGCCGTTTTGCACAAGAGAACCTTGGCACACTGAGTTATCTCATCACTATTAATGCCAAAGAAGTCAGATACATACACATATAATACCTCTGTAGTGTTACAAACCATTTGTTATCTAACAGCTGATGATTTGAATAGTTTTTCCCAAAGTTTCTACTTGAGTATATTCATTGTTAGTAAATTTTAATTAATATTATAATAATTCCATAAACTTACAGCTGGCATACAGGGGTCATAAGATTTTGCTAATATGCTCCTTTCTCTTGTACTCATTAACTTCTATATAACTAATGTGGTTACTGTAGTATAAATTAGAAAACTGTCACATCCTACATCTTTCCTGGAGCTTGGAATGATGCTTTTATTTTAGTCTCATTTATTGTCAAAGTTCATTCTCATGTGAAGTGCCTTTACTGATGTACATAATTCTTCTTAAGTCAGTGAACTCGGTGGCATAAGAATAAAAATGAGATTTATTTCATATATGACTATCATATGTTGTCACCTTCAGAAAAAACAGGAAATTCACTGAGCAATTCAGTGATGGTGGAACTGCAGGAGTAACAACCCTGTTGTGGGGTTTAACAAGACAATTTTTGATACTTTGAGATCATTATTGCTATGGTAACGCTACATTTTATTGCTGCAAAGTCTTTCATTGAAGAAATGAGATTGCACAAATACAGTTTAAGGAAAATACATGTATACACACACACAGAATTGAAAAATAAATGCAGCCTGAACAAAGACAGTTTGGGCTTTAATTAAATAGAGCAAGCACTTTGAGATATACTGTCATAAATGTGTACAATTTCAAACATGCTAGGAAAAAAATCACTGTCATTTAGCACTGATTATCCTTAAATTAGGCATAAGGATAAAGCATATAAAGTCTGTTTAAAGTGTAAATTCTATTGCTGAAAAATCCATCTCTATTTTTCCTGCTACTAGGTTCAGGGCTTGCAACAACGTGACTCAGTTTAGTAGGACAGCACTTAGAGACTTTTGCAATTCCCAGATGGCAGAGTAGACACTGTGGGCAGATTTGGAACTGCTGCTGCCACACTGCTGTCAAGGTACAACTGCATTGTGGTCAGGGTGTGTAATGTTAGCAGGAATAGCCTGACCTATTCAAGCTGCACTGTAGGGTGGTCAACAGGAGTGAAGAGAAGGGTTTGGGAACAAACATTCTAGTTTCTAGCCCACACCAAAATTTGTGCTGACACACATTTCCTATCCCTGCTGGCTTGATTAAAGATGTAATTAAAGTTCCCCACTGCAGCATAGACTTGCCTTGACTTCAAAAGCAAAATTAGTTTACACTTGGCCTAGAAATCATGGAAATTTTCAGAAGGTGACATGCCTTCTGTAATGCTTGAAATACAATGCTTGTTATGTTGCCGATTTTCCAGTTTGGTTCAGAGACTACTAAAAATCCCACCACACACAAAACAAGTCCCAGCTCCTGGAATACTATGATCTCATGATCAGCTTGTATTTCTGCTAATACATACTAACTGTGATGACAACAGTTTCATAATTGTGGAAATAAACTGAAAATATGGCTCAGTAAACAAAACTTTAAGACAGTTGAGGTTTTTGTTATTGTCTATATGCATCATTTTGTGTGTCCTGAAAAATAATTTGGTTTAGCAATATCACCTATTTCCCCTTAATTCCCAGATCTACCTTATCCCATACACATTTAGTTTTTAGTCTTACAAATACTTATGTTTTCCACTCAAGCCATAACAAAATTACAGATTTTTTTTGCAGTTTTTGCCAAACTGAAACTAAAGGCTATAAATTCATAGCTGCATTTGTCTTATTTCAACACACCAATATTCCTAACAAAGTGCAGCTCCATCATCCTAGGGATATCTGTTTAATAATAACTATAACAATATCAATATGTAACAAAAATGTTGAATGTAAAAGGCCAAAAATTAAAATTCAGCTTTCAAAATTGCTGAAGTATACTTCCTATTCATTATCAAAGTTTGTGGATACATTTTAGCAACTCCTCATTTGTCATACCCCAGCCCAAAAAGTCTGCATTTTATGTGCGTATGTTTATTCATCTATATATACATTTACTTTGCATACTGATCTTCAGAAATGTTTTTTTTTGTTTAATTAAAGGCAGGGTAACTTGTTATGCAATGAAGTTTTTTCTCTGTGGCAGACGTCGGTACTTCCCAGAAGCTAAAATATTCTATTTACCTGGTGATTTATGAAATGCTGCTAATGAACTGAAGATTTCTGCACTGACAATTTTTTCACAGTCACACCTAAAGTGATAGATTTTAAATAAATAATATAAACGTACCCTGAACTGAAACACCTTTTTCAGTTTCTTCCAGTTAGTGATCTGAAGACAGTATAGCGTATGTTTTTCAAATGTATCTCGCTATATGCCCTAAAAAAGAACTATTAAACTATAAATCTACCTTATTCACTCAATACATATCTTTGGGCCTTAAAAGACCATGTATATTATGTATTAGTCATAACAATCTCCTTGTTAAAGTATAAATGTATGTGATGTATTGCACAAATACCTCTCAACAAAATATACCTATCATATTTTCTATTCAGCCATGGATTATTTTGGTCTCAGTTTTGACAACAGTCTATTCTTTTGTTTTTCACAGTTGTGTTCTGTTCAGCTTTTTACTTCCAGCCAACAATTTCTCATATGGATATTAACTTGATATGTCAAATTTGGGGCAAATGCTCAGCCTTCCATAAGGGGAGATCTGAAGAAAGTGGTCCGGGTTCCTTGTAGGCTATGATTTAAGGAAGCATACAAAACATACAATAAGCCATATTTAGAGCACTTAACAGTAAAAGAAAAAATGACTCTTGTGAGCTTAATAGGAGCCCAGATAAGGCTTCTGATATGAGCCGTTTGGGAAAACTATTTCAGTGTCACTGTCCACAACTTCAAAACTAAACAATATCTAGCATATCTCTATAATTCACGCAAATCAGATATGAAGCTAGCTTTAACCATGGATAAAGTGAGACTGAGACATAGCTTTCACTCTGTAACACTTCTGTGGGAAACACACATGCTAAATCATTCCCTTCCCAGCACCATGAAGATTACATCACAGCAGTGCAGCTCCAGCTTGCTAAATACTTTTTTCAGAAGCCTGTGCCCTAACACTAATTACCCTTATCCTCACAATTATGACCCACGGCTTGAAGAAAGTGCACTACAGCACTGAGATATTGGTGCCAATATCTCCTCAGCATGGCTTTCTGCGGTGCTCCTCCCTGTGGCATAAGTAGCCAGGAAGCACTGCAACAACAGAGCCAAGCCTGGTGTGGCTGTAATTCCCCCTGTGTACTGGAAGAGAGATAGCTAGAGGAGAAAATGTCCAACTGAGTTCTTACAGCTAGCTACAACATTACTGTAACTATTGCAAATGTGTTAGGATTAATTGAATTTTCATATTGGTAACATGGTGATATTTTGTTCCGATACTTATTAAAAATCTACTCCTGAATTCAATGTGTGCAAAAAATAATCTTATCAAACTTCTCCCAGAATAGGGGTATGGCTTCTCCATGATGAGTTAGGTCACCTGTAATCAGCACTTCTCAGTTACTTACAGTCTTAACCACACTTGAAAAGAGCTCCTATAAAGCGTAGTGTGTTTCCATCCTTCCTGTCCTTCACAGAGTAGAAAGTTAGATCTCGGTATCTGTTTTTCACAAGTTTTCATTTTGTCTTCAAGCTGAAAAGTCAGTGCAGTCCAGCAGCTGGGACCAAAGCAATTACAACATTTTAGGATTTTCTCATTTCCAGTTTCATTTACAGCATCTGCTATTATTTTGAGATTGACATTTTCCATCTTGATGTTTAATCACAATCCTCAGTTGCTGATGACTTCCCCAATGATTTGTTCTGTTGTGATTCATGATGCAACACACTTTCGTCTTCCTTGCACTGCGTGATTGCAGTTTGCTAGAAGTGGACTCACTGAAAATGCACATTCTGTCTTACACTTGCTACTTCCATGCTACTGCCATGCTGGCAGCTCTGAATTAGCCATGACAGACATATTGACAGCAGCAGCATTTCTTCCTTTCTCTGAAACACAGCTCAAGAGGGGAATTGTGTTGGTAAGGCATTCCTATATTCTTGAAGGACCTTAATCTAGTTTATAAGAGAAAAATGCCCTTTGCAATCTATAATTACTACCTGTTACACAAATAAAACAACAAAAAAGCTATACGCTAACTGGGAATATACTGATCATAAAACCTCAGAAAAACAGAAACTCTTTTTTTGTGATATTATGACTTTTCTTGGCAGCAAGCTAGGTTGCAACGACAGACAGCATTCTGGATTTGAAATATAAACGATGTGGGAAGCACCGCCACTTACAGCTTGCCCTATGCTTTCCACCATAACAGTTTTGCTTTGACTGCCAAACCTTAACCACATGAGTTGAACTTGTGCCTGCTAGACACTTGTCTCTGGTTGTTTTACTTTTTCCATTGATTTTTCCCCAAATCAATATGAGCTTAAACAGCATAACCATTTTTGAGTGTGAGGCTAAGGAGAAAAGATTTCTGCATATCAAAAAGTATGCAGAAATATTTATGTGGAGAGAACATAGGTCTTTAAAGTTTGGAAGTGTAGGAGGAGGAATTTGATTTACCCATAAGCTCCCCTTTTTGTTTAGCTTGTGACTTCTCCACTCTATGAAAATCCACTTAACTTTCACCAAATTTCCAAGCCAATGAAAATTGTCAGTTCATACTTGGATGTACCTTGTTGTTACTGTCACAGATTTTGATGTGCTTTCTTACCCAGAAGACCAGAGATATCCCACTGGATTCCCTGAAACTGGGAGCCCAAAGTCATCCGTAATTGCAGACCAGACCTGTGAGTCAGAGCTCAGAGCCAAAAACTGAAATCAAGAGCTAAGGGAGGTCTGATTTTTTTATTTATTCTGTCAGTGTTATCCAAGAAGAAAACTTAGTAACCTGAATAAAGACTGAAATGGAGCTGGATATCATTGACATGAGACATGTGACAAAATATTACACTGATTCTGAGTTTTAATCACATTGCACCCCCTCCCCCCAAAAAAAAAGTAAATAAAGAAAAAAGAATAGCTTAAAAAAAAGGCATTAAAGTAATAAATGGAATCATTCTAATACTTTTAGGACACAAACTATTCACCAGAAAAAAAAATAATTCCATGGATCTGCTTTGAACTTGAGTCAAAACCCTTTACTCTCAGTTCTTCCATTGTTCCAGCTGACAATACGACTTTTCTGTTCCTAGCTCCTTTTGTCACCTTTGATTTACTGCTCAAACCATTTCTTTCCCCTGCTTCCTTTTATGCCATTATATTGAATCTAGCTAATTTATTTTAAGAGTGGTAAAATGATGTGAGCACTTTCACAGTCTATATAACTTGCTTTTACTTTCTTTATTCCTACCCCTCAGAGAATTATAACCAAATTCTCCCATATGAAATTTGAAAGTCTGTTTCCTCACCTCTACCTTCCTTTTCTCCCACCTCAAGCATATCCTGTTTCTTCTCTCACTCACATCTGTTCCGTCTGTTTTTCTTTCAGTTTTCTCCTTTTTTCTGTTTCTTCTTTATCCAATTAAAGCTGCAAAGGAATCTCTTATCTTTATGAATTATTTCTTGCCTGTTTCTTTCCCATCAGTAACCAGCCCATCTTCTTTATAATTTTTAAATGCTTCAATGTTCAGCTTACAGCCACTGTGAGAAGTTCCATTATCTCATTTACCTTTTCTCCAGTTCAACTTATCTCTTAGATTTCACAGAATAAAACAATTCATATCCAAGTGGACAATTATATTTTCTTAGCTGAAACTATCCCTAACATGCATTACATTCCTTAAGTGTCTCTGATTAAGTAAAACATCTTGAGGTTTTGTTAGCCACTGTTTCCCATGAGGCTGTCATCTTTAGATCCCTACAACATTTTACGAATGATCCATAGGCCTCTAAACTGATCATTCTTCCCTCAATCACCTTATCCACATAATCTCCTCCACAAGCCATGAAGCCAGGTACTGTCAGGTGTAGCCAGACGCATTGCTTTCTACACAAACACCATGCTTTCCTTCTGATACCTTCCCACAGGTGTGTAGTTATCAACCTAAACAGATCAAAACCACAACTTTTCCTATAAGCCCTCCTAGCTCCTTCCTCTCTTGACTGCTGTTGACATCATCACTGCAGCTTTGTCCTTTAGGACCGTACCTGCGACATGCTGATTGGCAGAGCTCTCATTTTGGAGAGAGAAATTCCATATACTTTTTGGTGGTGTATACATTAACAAACCCTTTGCTAGAGTTAATGACTGTTTGATAATACAGTTAATAACTATTTGATAAGAAAGTGGGCACAAACACCAGTACCTGTGCCTGCCTAATTTCCAAGGAGTGTATTCCAACCTGCTCATACAATATCTTACAGCTGATTACTATATGGGCTCTGGTTTCTTTAGGGAAATTACACAGCTCCCACTTTAAAAACCATTTGTGGCCCCATTACCTTACCTATCATCTTTCATTCACTGCTGATTGGTAACTCCCATTTTTGAGCAGGTCATAATGCTAACCTCCAGCATGCATTTGGTAGATTTTCAAAAAGGTTGCACTATCCTGCTTCTCGTTCCTGGAAGCACACATCATAAATATCTATCAAAATATATCTGCACATCATAAATATCTATCACCAATTTGAAGAGCTTTCTTTAAACACTCGGTGTTCTTTAAAACCCATGTTCACCTTGTCTACAGTGAACTTGACAAATGTAGGCTGAGGAAGAGTAAGATAATCTCCTGAGACTGTTGTCTACCAAGCTGAATATTACTCACTTCCTTACTCCTGGTCCTAATGTACAATTCAATTACAAGCTTTTTGAGGACTGACTTTTTAATCTGTGTTTGTTTACATAAGAGCATGTCACCTACAATTATGTATGAAATAGTGCAAAAAATACAGAAAGCAAGCATTTATCTTAGGACCTCTTCATTATTTATTATGTGTTACTATTTGTTATAGTGTCATGAGTCAGACAGAATCATAAAGATATCAAAAGGAAGGTTTGAAGAGTCAAGCAAATGAAAACCACCCCACAAAATTAGATTTTTATACCTTGTTCAGCCACAAAGTTTTTGTGTTCATGGGCCTGTCATTTGAGTCCAGCCTTTCAGATGTCACCACTAATGCTTTCCCTTTTTTACATCTCTGATGTGAAAACTACAAGTAAATGTACTCTCTCGTTCTAATTTTTTTAGTAAGGAAAGTAGTTGTTTGTCATAGAGAATCAAACAATAAATTTAAGTGCAATAGGGTGGTTTGATTGTAAATGGAAAAAAAAGCTGATACTTAGAGATACTTAGAGAATACCTATTATACCATACCTAATGTGTTCACTGTCTTTAAACCAATAAAAAGCATTGTTTCAGAGATCACTAACTGTTTATAAGCTCTGACTGATGAAATTAAGTTTTATGCATTGCTTCTGTTTTTCCTTGTTGAAGAAATTACAGGGCATGAAGAGAACTGGGAGTCTTAGAATGTGAACCAAAGCAGCCAGTGCACAGGGCAGAGCATTCCCTTGGGCTAGCTGATCAAACCACAGACATATGTCTGAAATCTCAGGCCTGCTTAGCACTGCAACCATAGCCCTACATGACTTGGGGGATAGAAAAAAAGGGAAAAAAAAAACAAAACAAAAAACAAACCAAAACCATCCAAACACAAAAAACCTGAAAGCCTATTCTGAGAATTCTTTCTGACAAATGAATAAGAAAATTATTTAGACACCATTAGCTTCTTCAGTTCTCTGGACTTTGAAAGAGGATAGTAATAGTGTCTCAGTCTTTCAAGTTTGAATGCTTACACAGGGAGAGGGAGACCTGAGTTCAGGCTATGTTTTTCATTGCCAGATAATTTAAACACACTTTTTTTTTGTACAGATATCCTAGGAGTGAGCCCGTGGGGAGTATTTACCATACATCTCCACCAAATAGAGTTCAAGATATGCTATAATGCAATGATGGAGTGAGTCTGAACATGACTACATACTGGATGTGGCAATCTCAGCTGTGAAAGAAAAGCCATGTATCTGGTCTCTGCTGTAAGGAATATTTATTTATCTAATGAATGTTTAATATATGTGTGTCTGTATGAATACATGTTTATATATGGAACCAGAGGCATCTAGATTCTAAGTGGGGTTTTTTGGGAGACAAATGCTAAATGGTTTAGCACAAGGAAATTGTCCAGTTGCATAAAAGCAGCGAGATGTCTAGAGGCTTTTATTAATAAAAGTCATACACTTCAAGTGTCCAGCCACTTCAAAGAAGAAGCAGCAGCAGACAGTGCTCGGGTTTTTTTGGGTTTTGAACTGTGTCTTCAGTTTATTCACCTTTACTCAGCCTTAGCTCTGTGAGGTGCTTAAATTATTAAATAAGCCTAATAATGATGGCAATTCTCTTCTGCCTGCTGAAGTAGAGAACAGTGAGGAATGAATGAATATTAGTCAGTTAAGACTCCTAGTCTTCCGTTCAATATATTTAACTCTACACACTTTAAATTTAAGCTGACATAAAATACATGTTAAAAATTTAAATATATCCTGACTGCAGTTCATGAGTAACAGTTAGGTTGTAAAGCAAGAGGAAATTAAATGACTTCATCTAATACTGCTTCAAATTCTCACTTCCAAAGGGCATTGTTCACTCTTAATATGCAACAAGGAGTTGCAGCATTATGAATTATACTCAGTGGTTACGTTGTTACAGCTGCAGTAAGCCAAAATACAGTCAACTCTGAATTATACTTGACTAGTTTATCCAAACTGCACATTTTAAGACTTCCAACTTGGCTCTGTACAGTGCCACCTTAGGTCCAGTTTGGTTTATAGCTCATAAGGCTGGCGCTGTAGATTCCGGAAGATTTATTAGCAAGGGTGTATTGCAATGCAAAATTATATAGCCAGCCCAGGTTTTCTCCTTTCCATGGGAAAGTAAAGGAAGGAAGGAAAGGGGAAGGAAAGGGGAAGGAAAGGGGAAGGAAAGGGGAAGGAAAGGGGAAGGAAAGGGGAAGGAAAGGGGAAGGAAAGGGGAAGGAAAGGGGAAGGAAAGGGGAAGGAAAGGGGAAGGAAGGGAGGAAGGAAGGAAGGGAGGGGGAGGGAGGGAGGAAGGGAAAGAGGAAGATGGAAGGCTTTGAGAGACCCTATTCTAAAATAATATGCCAAATACAAATGAGATTAAGGTTTGGCTATGGAGAAATTCGGCACATAACTACCAAAGACACAGACATTCTCAAAGTAGTTTCCATCTATGTACATAACAAAGGGAATAAAAGACCTCAAGCTCCTGTCTGATCTTCATTTTTTGTTCATGGAAACCAAACTGTGATGATGGCAGTTAATCATTCACATTTACCCAAATATGGAAGCAGGACATAATCAGGCACATGCTCTGAGTCCGACAGTTTCCATACAATGCAGGAAGCGTAACAGACCAAAGAAGAAAGTGACTCAGGCAATACAGAGATTAAAGTTGACCTGACCTAGAACTAAATGGAAATCTCTTGCAAAAAGTATCACTTTCTCCATGGAATTTTAATTTCAGCAAAACACCACTGCCTGGCAGGAAAATGTTTCATATGTAAAGTGCATCATCAGCCTTTCTGAGAAAAAAAGCAATTTTACAGATGCACAGGTATACTTAAGAAACAGATTCATTTGACACACCGCATCCTCATTTTTCTTTGTTCATGTTACATACATTATAGCTTTTTGGAACTGCAGTGAGAGACTCACAAGATTTATAAGAATTTTCCTTTGAAGTAAAACTGATTGGAAGGAATTAAATGAAACTGTCATTAGCATTTGCTTTACATGACAAATGTAAGGGCTTTAATTGAATACAAACAAAATAAGTGACAAAAAGTTTTTCCATTATTTTTAACTATCCATTATTAGGTCCTGCTTGTTTGTTTTGGTTTGTTTTTGTTTTTTGTTTTTTGTTTTTTGTTTTGGGGATTTTTTCAAAGAGCTCAGTATTTTCAAAGAAAAAAAAAATCCATCCATCTCTAGTTCTCTATTCCCTGTTTCAAAAAATGTCTACCCATATTTCATACAATGCCTTTCACTTTGACTTCTATAATAATTGAATTAAAAAAAACACAGAAGGAGTATCTTTGAAATGAGTTAGAATGATGTAGTCTTATACAGGGGTTTATTCCCTTTAGTCGAGAGCATTATCTAACACAGAGCCTAGATGACAAGAAATCTCATTCCCGATGGATGTTTTAAAGATTTGGTTCTCTTCTCAAAGTTTTTAGTAGCGGTCACATTAATGAGCATTCTTCTTGAGATTCCTACACAAAGAAGATATTTATATAAAAATATACATTAACTATCAGATTAGTGGTCTCTCTGCAATACTGTTTCTTATGTGTAGGAAATGTTTCTCTGACTTGACAGGAATGATTCTCTCATCCACACCAACTTTGTTATCCAAGGATTACAATCTTGGAGATGCAAATATGCAAAAGCTACATACTGCCAGGCATAAAAATGAAATAGAAGGAAAGGGGAGACAGTGCTTCCACACAATATGAGCACCATCAAAGGGACAGTAAGCAAAGGGACCACAATGATGCATACAGAGAAATATCAATTATTAGCCACAGGATATTTAGGATACTGATGATAGAAAGACTAAAAGGAAAATAATTAAACAGATTTTCTTTTGGGGGGGGGGGAAGGGGGGGTGTGTGTGTGTGTGCTAAAAATAAGCTAATTTGCTTCCATAAAACCTGAAATGTACTCTAGCTTTCATCAAAGACTTGGTATAACTCAGATTTTACTTTTTAACATATTTACATTACTGTCATTTATCCTCTGATGGAACTATAAAAAATACATAAATTTATCCTATCTAAAATCACATATAAATTAAATTACCCAGATTTGTGATACGGATAACTACTGCTCAGAGAGTATCTAAATGTTTAACTGATTAACCTTAAAACCTAATGAAATGACTAAGGTTGGATGCTTACCTCCACATAAAATTAATGGAGAAAGTAAAGATCTTACATGAGCTGAAGCCTATCTTTAAGTTCTTCAGTTTTGCTACAGAAATTGGATCACTGGCATGAAACTAAACCTAGTGAAGATGCACATCAGAGTCAGATACAGGAGGAGCTCCCTGGTACTAAACTACAACTACAAATAAAATAACTTTTCATTCATGACACAGGAAGGGAAGGTTCTGTATGAGGCATTTTAGTTGGATATATAAAATCAAGCAGTGTGAATGCCTTCCAGAAGGAATACTTTTTGAGACTCCACAGTTACTTGTTTTTTTATAGACTGGTAAAGTTCATTATTACATGCTTGCCATTCAAACTAGAAAGCTACAAGCAGGAATGTGATGAACACTGGAAGATAAATACGCACAAGTACATATTATTCCTAACATTATATCCTAGCATGATATAATATTAATATATGTTAGTGCTACCTAAAAAGGAAAGCATCAATGATACGTGAAGAGCTGTTCTGCTGAGATCTGCATTTTTGCTGAACTTTGTTGTGACCTTGAATGCAAATCAATCTGTGATGCATGTATCCTAAAGATTTATTGCTGTGGTTTGCTCCAATCTTTTCTTAATAAACTGAGTTAAAAATAACTCAGACAGCTCATTAGTTATAGCATAATACATTTTCCCCTTAATTTCAGGGATGGCAAATGTCTTCATTATTCTTAAAGCAACATGTGCTGTGTAATACCTACCATACCACAAAAATTAATCTAGTCCTCTATGCACCATCTGCTTAAAGAACAATCATCTGGTGAAGGATTTATCTTCTGCAGCCTACCTCACACCTATTCCTGCTTTGTGACATCCTTTGCTCCAATAATGTTTGCTTAGTCCTGAGATTTATCTTTCCTTTCCTCTGAGTATTATTTAGAGTTATTAATAAAATCTAAATAATCTTCTTTGCCATATTTGGGCTTTCTACAATATAACTGAAAGGAAACAGTTTAGAGAACTACCTCACTGGAAACTCCATAGCTAAGAAAATTACTGTGGCATTAGCATCAAGTGTTCTATGCAAAGGGATTGTTTTTCTTCAAGGAATTTTCCAGGAAATTGCTATAAAAATAGCATTTCTCTTGATGTTTCCATTCTATAGTAGCACATTTTTTGCCAGCTTTTTTTTTCCAAGACATTATGTAATACAAAGACTTTTTAATTCTCCATTTTTCAGTGCTTTATACCTAATCAGAGTCAATGATGGCTGTTCCATTTAAATATTAGACAGAAATATGCATTTCTAGGGGTAGAATTAGACTCACTATGCAGCACTGGGATTGTTTCCTTTATCATCAAGCTGTCTGTTTTCTTTGGAAACAGTAACTCTGTTCTGTTCATTACTCACTCTTCTCCCTCACCCAACATTCTGTGGGCAGAAAGACAAACTTCAAAAACAACATAGATAAGAAGCAACTCATTTTACCTAGCATACCACCCCAGTTACAAGCCTGCTGGAAATATGGCTTTACAATTTATATATATTGAAATACAATTTACAATATACAATTTACAATACAATTTATACATATATATAAACATTTTATATATCTATTTAAAAAAAAAATCCTTCTCCCCTTTCTAAATCTCTGTCATGTCAATAAAGCCCTACCTTATCTTCTAACTTTGACACAACACAGCAGTCCAACTCCGATTCAGTTCCACTTACCAAGCACAGTTTGGAAAATCAGCTTATGTATGAGACCTACATCATCTCACCTGCCTTGAGCTGGGTATGGAGGGGGGTTGTTCCGACAGCTGGAAGAAAGCAGCCCCCCTGGAGGGAGTGTGTGTTGGGCAATATGTAGCATATAGCACCACCTGATTTACATTCCTCCTTTAGTGGCTATTGGAAACACTCAATAGAAACAGCAGTAAGCACAAGATCAAAGTATAAGTGAGAGTTGAACTACCCAGAACTCAGTTTTTAAGGAAAAAAATCAGCCTATATTTAGGCCTGTATAATATTACTAGGATACTAACATTGTAAGGAACTTGGATGCTAAGCTTAAAAACTGTTTGAGTCATGAAGGTGTATTGATCTGTCAGATCTTACCTGAAATTGAAAGTCCAGAGGTCTAGCAGGCAGCTTAACTCAGATGAAGATTTGAAGAAAAATAAATCTGTTCAAGTAAACAAAAGAAGCGAGAGAACAAATTAGTTATTATTGTTTGCATTTAATTTGGGCATCTTTGGAAGAACATGTCTCTTCTCAAAATATTGCACATTGCACATAATTGATTGAACTTGCCAAAACTAACACAAATATCTTTTACCACTCTCTAAGAAGAAAGTTTAACTGTGAGACCACTTTACTGTAGGCATTTTGCCCCCAGCTCATATTACACAAATTGTAGTTAAACACTGCTGCACATTAAGGAATGCGAACAATGTGTTCATACACGAAATGACTGTTGACTTAGCTAGGAGTTTGTCACCAACATTAACAAAATTGCATGATTTTAAAGCTGATAAAGACCATTTCTTTTCATATGCAAACTCTGGGCATTCTTTTCAGAGTTACCTGAAAGATGAAGTTTTGCAGAATAAAACATTTTATTTGGCTCATCTTCCTTCAAACCTTATCAAAATAATTTATATTAGGACAATAATGGATGATGTGCTTCTATTTTACCAGGTATTTCCATGACTTTAACAGTCAAGGCTCCAGGAAAAAAAAAACCTAAATATGATTAAGGATACAGCAGACTCCTATAATAGTGGTAAAGTATGCTGCCATCTAAGAACATGCAGGAACAGTTTTGCAATGATGAACTGCCACTTAAAGAGGGAGATTAATTTCTTTAAAGCACTAATTCTGTGCCACATATGATTCTCAGTGTCACATACAAAATTCCTTTGATCCTAGCTGGGGTTACGTATTACTCTGGGTGCATTCTAGCCCCTTGTAAATAAGCTCATCTCTTTTGCAGACATGCTTACATGGTCATGATGCAAAGATGAATTGTTAGCTCAGGCTTTGTACAGTCCTGCATGGCTGCCAGATGAAAACTGGCTTGCAGCCCAGTATCTTGAAAAATATGTGAAGCCACTCTGCAATTGTGTGTATTTGACTTCATAGATGTATCTCATCTCCTTCTTTGTTGAATTAAAGTGACACCAAATTAATAGTTTCAACTTCTTCCACAAGTCTATCCCTACAGAATGCTGAAAAATAATCCTTTTATTCAAACTTCATTCCATTAGATGCAATAATATATTGAAAGGGATTTGAGGCTACTGACCCTCTGAGTTCAAAACCTATCACCTGCTAAGTAGTTTAGAGATTTCAGACATGAGAATCCATCTATTTTTTAATGTTGTACTTCACATAATAATACTGTGCACCTTCCAAGAAAGGAGGTCTGGAAATAATTAGCATTTTCAAAACACACTAAGAATACAAAATCCTAGGTAAATATGTAAAGAGCAAACAGATAATACTAAAAGGTATGCTGTTGCTTTCTGTCCAGTCATCATCTGAGGATATAAGTAGACCCAAACTGTGAGCTTGAAAACTTTCAATTAAAAGCAACATTCTTTCTGAAGGATATGTGGAAATGGGTCCATAAAGGCCTAAATGATAAAACTTACAGAAAATTGTAGTATGCAAAACTGAAGCCACAGATCTTTTCAGTGCTAAAAGGCTGAATTTGGTCTAAATGTATATGAACAATCTGATTTTCACTACAATTTACAATTGGTTTTCTTAGTTCTGACTTTATCCCCAGTGGATATTAATGCAGACAAACTCTTAACTTCACATCTACATCTTCTGCTGTCACAGAGAGATATCATGCCTCTGGGTACTTGTGACCTTTCTTACATTATGAAGAAAGTAACATAATATAGATAGCAATGAGACTAATGCTAATATCAACTGTGAATTATGAAAGAATCTGAAATGAACAACCATTTAAAATCATATAACATGGGAACTTCCTAGCACACTCTCAGAGCAGAGTAATGGTAGAGAAAAACCTCATAGACCAGGTTATAGCCGAATTGCAGATGAGCAGACAGGTACAAGTATTACATGAAAGGAGCATACAACCTCCTAACTGAAAATTATGGTCAAGAATTGAGTCAGAACAACTCATACAGCACACAACATCCTGCTTGTCAATCTTTTCCCAAAGGCACTTCAGATATAAGTAGGCTGCAACATGAATAAATCTTTCTGCTAGCTTCCTGCTACTTCTAAGAAGGATGGTGGCCCCCCAGTGCATGGCCACACATAGCTTGCCATGGGATCAACATCCATATGATCCTGTAATGGAGGACACCTATATTATAATCACTGAACAAATCACTGAACAGTCTATAGGATTCTACGAAGCCTGTCTTAGTGAAAAAAAAAAACAAACAACACAAAAACATAAATCCATACCTCTTTCTCCAAGGTCTTATCACTTAACTACTAGCTGCTTAGCATCAGCTCACTACTATTTTAAGATTATTTCTGGCAACATGGTAAAGTAAGAAAAACGTGCAAGCTGTCTACAGGCATACTACAGATAAAAAAAACCTGGTTCCTGAATGGGTCTCAAGCATTATTATATTTGTAGGTACTGTAAAGGCAGAGGTTATAGCAGTGGAACTCTTCAACTAGCAAAAAGCTGCAAGTTGAGTAACTGTTTGCTTTTTATTCAATCAAATACAATGCAATACACACTATTACCAAAAAGGGTTAATTCAACTTGCGTGGAAAATTCCTTGGTATATCATTACAACCCGTGTGTTTGAATTCAATGACAAATGGACTAGCATCTGAAGTAAATCCGATCAACAAAACCTTAAAATAAGTATTAATTACCAGACATATCATACTCTTTGGAGATTACAAGCTGTGCCCAACAAGTGAAGACATTTTTTATTTAAATATTTTTTACTATTTTTTTGTCTTAGTATCTGGAATTGCTGGACATAATGGGCAGCTGAAGACCAAGAAGAAACATCACAAGGATCTTTCAGAGTCATTAATTGAGAGCACTGAATGATTTAACGCAAGTTTTTAAGACCAAAGATATCTTTTTATATTTACATTACTTCATTAGTTTCCAGAAAAATATGTAAGGAACATCTGGTAGGAGCATAAAGGACTGTAATGCCTTCTAAGGAGTCATGGTTTATGTGAAAAAAACACTACATTTTTTCCATGAGGCATATAATAAGAAAGCATGGCTTAAACATCACCCCCACACTGAATGGAAAATGTCTACAGACCTCAAGAAGAAGGATCAGTAGGCCTCTGTGAATTAGAAAGACCATGCAGCATGGTTACATTAGTTAACAAAATGTGTCTGGAAAGATGAATGCTAAGAAGATCTTGAAGTCATAAAGGGAAGTACTCTAACTCATCCTAGATTTAAAATTCCAGATTCATCCAATTTGCAGTAGTCCGCAATGCCAAATATACACGTCAGCGGTTGAACAAACTGATGAGCCAGTTAGACATAAAGCAGTAACTGACAGAGAGTGCAAATCCAATCAGAGATATCAGACATTCAGTTACATAACTTGACTGTTGACCACTGCAGAGATCCTCAAGATATGCAGTCCCTATTTATTGGCATTGTGATTCATATTAAACTTCTGTAGCATTTTTAAATTTAAATGTTGGCTATTATATCACATTTCTGGAATGTACAGATATACATAGTCATAAAAGAATAATTTTAATAAAAACTTTACAGGTTTGTCTTTTGAATGAATTGTATTATCCAGCTACTTGTGGCAGTCAGAATTTAAATTCTAAGCTTAATTTAGAGTTGATTGAACAGATATTAAGAGTGATCATCGTAAAACTGACTGGTCTTACTATTTTCAGAACTCAAGTAACTATGAAGTCCTTTATCAACAATGTTTGGAAAGCTTTTTCATGTTAAATGAGAATTCAATATCATGTAATGTAGCGCTATCATTTATAGAACATAGCATTATAACGTACCTTTTTAAGAGCACCATATAACATAAACTTTCAATTAAGCATTTTGAGCATCACAAAAGCTTTTAATCACCTGTTTTCGACTTCTCTGCACTTTAAAAGGCTCTGAGGAATACAGATACTCAAAAACATAATTATACTAGTCAATTATGGAAATTAAATTAGCACTATGGAAGCATGACATTTCCATTCACATCTTCCATTTTTTTCTTTCATAGAAGGAAAAACCTGTTTTATTTTCACACTGAATATGCTGTCTACTCTATATGCTTCATTCATTAGTTCTCTGAAGAACATTATCATGTCTGTTAAATAGCATTTCTGGGCCAGTTTTACAGCTATATGTCAGAAAGAAACTAAAAGACATGTTCTCACTGGATTATTAGGCAAGTTGATCACATGTTCAATACTTAAAAGGTTAGAAATTATGTGATATTTTGCAATTACAAATACTCTATGGCTCCTCTATATTCAGCTTGTCAAATCTTTTCAAGGATGAAATGCGATTAATCATTCTTTTTTAAAAATGCATTCACCTGCAATGTCCAAAGGAGATTAGCTATTTTCTTTATGTGTCAGTTTATCTCAGGCTTTTATTCTTTTGCGTGTCTTCCTCCTTTTCATGTATCGCCATAAAATTATGCTTGGAAAGTACTGGAAATGTTACCATCAGTTAGATAATAACTTCAAAGAGTATTCCTCCTTGTAAGCTTTACATTATTACCTAAAATTACTGTTCTATAGCATGAAATCACCAAGTTTGCAAAAAGTCTATTATGCACCTTATACCAGCTTCATTCAAGAGATTCTAAGATGCTGGTGATGTGTGAAATTATATAAACAGGTTCACTAAAAATATCTGTCAACATCAAAAACAACCAGAAGCCAATGGAGTAAAATATTATTATGTTTAGCTGAAACAATTGCAAAAGAACAATTTTGCTAACCTTATTTACTGCTTTAAACCATGGTAACAGAATTCAGTATTTATTAACTTACTTTTCTTTTTACCCCATCGAACATAAATAGCATACATCCTTTCTGGACAATCTCTGTCTTTACATTATGGATTCCATACACTCATCTGTGTAGTATGTGTCGTATAAGTAAGAAATAAACGTATGTGACACAGGAAAAATTACTGTTTCCTGGTGTATTCTAGCAGTACCCAGGAAGTACCTCCCTTACACTGGAGAAAACTCCCTTTACACTGGACACAAGACAAAAAGGTAGTAATACCAAGCCTCTATTGCACTCCTGCAAAATAACTGCCCCACTTTTGGAAATCCATAACTAGGGATTAATTAAAAGAGAATTGTTAAAGAAACTGAGGGTTCAGACCCACAAGTTGTCAAAACTTAACAGTCATACACCAACTGAGCACAGTAACAGCGTATGAAATATATGTTCAGCAGAATTTAGTGCAAAATGAGACAAAGACAAATGGGAATCCTGCAGATGAGTACCAGATGACAAGGCATGCCGAGAAAGTGGAAAGCTGAGATCTTGGAAAAAACTCTGCAATCCATGGGAAAACAGCAATTCTATAAAGCTGGAATTGCTAAATTAATGTGTTTTTTTTTCAATTAATGTTAATCTGTAGCTTCATACTGAAAAGAGCCATAATACAAAGTCAGCTATTAACTCTCCATCATTATACATCCATCTATAAATATGACACAGCATACGCATGAGCTTTGACACAACTTGCTGATATATGCTTGCTTTTAGAAAGGCCATTCATTTATTTACACAAGAAACCACCAGTCAGGTCTGACAAACATAAGAAATGCTTTTCAAATCAGGCTAATGATTTGTTTACCCCAGAAAGGAAAAACATTGGCCTCAGTGGTAAATAATACTTCATCAAGTTGCCAAATTATTCTTTGCATTTAGCAGAGAAATGGGAATTAGTCCAAAGTTGTAGTTCTAGTCCTCTGTATAAATAATTTATTACACATATTCAAGCCTTCCATGATGGGCTTCAGAAAAAATAATGATGCACACACAACTACATACATCTAAAATTCAAAACTAACAGATTTTTCTATTTGCTAGACCTGAAGACAAGTGGAAATTACATTAGCACCTGAATATATCTAGTCACACAAATATATGGGTGCAAATATCACCCTGCAAGTTTACAGATGAGAAAAATACTATTTTGAAAAATGGTTATGACAACAAAAAGTAAAGTTACTTTAGAGGCCATAGAAACAGGAAACAAGGTTTATAGAATAAGAATTTCATTATAAGTTTTACTCTTACAGGAGTATCTGAGAAAGAAAATTCCAGTTCTAAGCCTCACTCTCAGCAGACTGAGGATTTAGAGTAGCATCATTAAGAACACGGTCAGCCACTGCTTTCTGTTAATTCCATATACCAACTTCCTTACCATGATCCTTCCAGAAGGTAATTTTAGACTGAAATACCACGACGGGAAGAAGAGAATAACACTTAGCTTGTGGTACTGTTGTTATTCAATTTTTTTACAATAGATCCCAGTTTGTTTTACCACTACTGACCAACCATTTATCGATGAAAACCAGAATGGAGATACATATATTACATTCTTATATTACAAAAATCTTGTACTGAGAAACAAACAAATTTTGTTAATGTCATATTTAAACATCAAATATTTCAAATCCTAACACAAGATACAAGAAATAAGACTTTAGCAAGACATAAATAACCACCCATCAGTTGTGAGACACATTGAGACTGTGTCACCTCTCAAATATCATTACCAGTACTGAATTTCTGCTGGGTTTAAAATCAGATCTTTCAAATAGCTTTCCCTGGGGAACTTCCAGAGAAAAAGTCTTAGAAAAGATCTTGAAGCAGAAACGGATGACGAAGTCAGCAAAAGCACTGTGCCAGATGCAGTGAACACTTAATTTTCAGTGTAGCTCCCAAACCTGTACTTTAGATCTTTAAAACCCCTATTCAGATACTACTTTTCCTTGAGGCAGTGCTCTGAGCATATAAACAGGAAGTACTGCTTCCCCTTTTGTGTAATTTAGTAGTTTTTACATAGAACAGAGAAAGATTCAACACATCTTTTGACTGAGGATTTCTATCTCATTAAAAGGGCCTTGATCACCAGGCAATAGTCTAGTCTGGAATGACGCGCTCTCCTATAAAAATAGCTTCTCAATATGCAGAATAATTACAGATTAAATAAAAACAGAAATATTTTTACAGGCTTGCAGCTAGAGCACTCAATAGGGAATGGAGAGACCTGAATTCAGATGTCTGCAATGACTAATATTGTACATTCTATGCCAAAGATTCTTTACTGACAGATCAATAAGATGTTTACTTTAACATATGCTTATAGAAATATAATTTTGGGGTGTAACTATAACGATTTAAATAAAACCTAACTATAATCAGTAAGCATCTACATACCTCCAAATCCACCCATCTATTTTATATTCCTGTCTCAGGGTGCAGGTGCATATTTACCTAGAACAAACACAGAAAGAGTCTAATGTCTTGCTAAACACTGATGGTTAACTTCCAGATCATTAAAATACAGAAACTCTACTCACTGAATAACTGTACAATGTTCAGGTTCTTAAGAGTGAGTAGAACTATACTTCAGCAACAAGGACTAATTCCTCACTCATTTCAGTGGTAGCACTTGGTGAAGAATGACATGTTTACATTTAGTTGGCATCCAAAGTAGCCTTGTCACTGAGTCTTTTGATTTAAAAAAACATTCAATAAGAAATGTAATACCAGAGCAAACATATTTATAGGTTAACCTTAACTTCTTGACCAGCTTCTTACATAATTATTTCAAGGTTAAAATGCTGAGATCTGGTGCTTAAATAATGTTAATGAGACAGAATATATAATGTATAATGAGTCAAAACCCAAATGGAATGTAATTTGAGAATCTCAAATTTTTAAGACTCAATGCTCAATTCAGAAATCACTCTAATGTTTGAAAGTTTATCAAATTAAGTATAATGAAAAAAATGGAAACCTGTGATGTCCTATTAAACATAATTTTCAGGAAATGTTAAAATTAAGTACAGTAATTACTTGAAAATGTCTGATTATGTATTTGCCTATTTCAAATTACTTTGAAGGAAATACTAAGTGCAAGCAAAAGACAGATGTCCTCCTGGAGATGTAGCTCACTTTAAATGACAGTGTCTTCATTCCAGCTACTACAGAGCACAAAGACGCACTCGTTTCATGACAAAGTGATAGGCATTTTTAATTTTACTTTTAATTAGCATTTGAAGCAATACACTGAAAAAGATATTAAAGAGTGAATTTAAAATCTTCAAAAGAACTTACATATGTAGCTTCTGAAGAGATTTAGTGAAGAGACTTTTTCAAGTGCCTTGAGTATTTGAACCTGCCTCTAAAACAATTCTGTCACTAGAGCCATGGACAGAGACCCTTAAAAGACGGAAAGCACATTTTAAAAATTAGATGATTAGGTGGTATTTCCCAAATCTGTGTTCAGTCATAGTAGGTTTTAGTATATTATTTCCACCATATTGGCTGACAACATTTGGTATTTCTAGTGTTAAATTGCTTAACATATTACTGCAAATACACAGTTTTCAAAGCACTAATAAATAAAATTGCATATCCCTTAATGGTTGAGCAAAGAGGATAGTACAGAGCATACAGATTAAAAAGACATGACACAGAGACTGTGAGCATGAGCTGTCAGTAGATATGATCAAGTATCTTTTAACCGTATCTTTGAGAAACTGAGTTCCTTTGGACTTACAACCTTTGCTTTCAAATCATCAATTAAATACTGAACAACATTCCAGTAACAGTAGGAATCCAAAAAAACAAAACAAAACAGTGGTACTGCCTAATATCTATCTCTATGTCCTCCATGACACTCCATCCATGCTTAAATAGTTCCTGATCACAGAATCACAGAACAGTTGTTCAAAGGGACCTTGGATATACCCTAATCCAACTTTCCTTTCAAGAAGGGTCACCAATCACAGGTTGTCCAAGACAATATCCAAGCAAGTTTTGAGTATCACCAAGGATGATGACTCTACAACCAGCCTGGTTAAACTGCTCTCAGTGTTCAAACACCCTCACAGAAAAAAGTATTTTCTTGTGTTCTGATGAAATTTCTTGTGCTTCACTTTGTTCACACTGATACTTGTTCTGTCACTGGACACCATGGAGAAGAGTCTGGCTCTATTGTCTTTATTTCCTCCCACTGGGTATTTATACACATTGAAAGGATCCCTCCTGAGCCTTCCCTTCACCAGATTAAACAGGCTCAAGTTTCTCAGTCTCTGTGACAGATGCTCCAGTTCCTTCACCATCTTTGTGGTCTTTACTTGACTCACCCCATTATTTTTATGTCTCCGTTTTACTGGGAAGGCCAGCACTACAGATGTGGACGTGCCTAAGTAGAGCAGAGCTGAGTAAAGGAGAACAATCACCTCACTTGACTTGCCAGCAATGCTCTTCCTAATGCAGCCCAAGAGGCTGCTTGAGTGGCTAGTTGCTAGACAGTATTATTAGTTTATGGTCAGTTACTTATCCACCAGTACCTTCTCTGCACAGCTGCTTTCCAGACAGTTAGCAACCTGTACTAGCACAGAGGGATCCTCCTCCCCAGGTGCAAAACTTGGCATTCCCCTTTGTTGAACTTTATGAGAGTCCTCTCTGTCCATTTATCCAGTTTTTCAAGGTACCTGTGAACGGCAACACAACCCTCTGGTTTACCAACCACTCCTCCCCATACTGTATTGCCTGAAATAGTGGAAAATGTTGACAATGATCCTACTACTTCTCACTATGTCTATTTTGGCACTAATTTTTTGCTTCTTTGGACAGCTAAAAATTTTTTATCAGTTATATCACATGTCAGAAGACACTTTGGAGATCTATTCTGATACAATAATAGTAAAAAATAGTAAGAAGTGTGCATGGCTACTAACTCATTTGCAGTGTTATCAAGGGACTTTGGGAAGTGCATATTCTAACTACACTGTATAGGACACAAAGTAAAAACGATGTGCACATATAGTATTAAAAATCTTTCAAAAAAGAGGCTATCAAAAATAAAAAGCATACAGAAGTTTCAAGCCTGCACAAAGCATTATAATGCTAATGAGGTTTTGCACCATTTATAGAAACCTCAGAAAAATTAAGCCCGGCAGGGGTCTGTGCTGTCATTAGCTACATGACCAGGGTAATACCCAGTAGCAGTAACACCACCAGCTTTGATGTAACCAGGTTGTTATAGCAAAATACCATCTGGTATTTTCCCTTGTTACTTCATAAATGACATTTGTATGCTGTAGCTACTTTAATAACCTATTCTGAAAAGGTGAGAACACTAAGCAGATGTTGGGTCAAAATAAATTGTTCATATCACATAGATTTCAGACAGGCAAATTAGATCTTTAAATTATTTTCTCCTCCTAATGTTACTATACTGTAAATGCAAAGAATAATAAAAAGCCACAAAACCAAAACAAAGAAACAAACAAAGCCAAAACAAAGAAACAAACAAACAAATACCCACAAAACACCAAAACCCAAAGCAAAACGTAATAGCTGCATATTTAGAAACAGACATGAAATTACATTCTTGGAATCATAACAACGCATTTTGAAGGTGCTTCTATGGAGGATACTTTTTATATAGAAAAAAATGTTTAAACTAATTTGTGGATTGGTTGCAGGCATTTTTTTGTGCACAGCTATGTGCTACTGTGTCAAGACAGATGCAAGGTACAACCTTGTGCTTTTTTTCCTGAACAGATATACAAATATAATGCATTTACTGCAAATGTTCCTGCCTGCTAAGGAAAAACTTCATATCACAACCTGTCCATGAACATCAATCAAATATACTTCATGGTAAGAGTTTCTGAAGAAAGTGACGACTTCTTAAAACATTAGATATGGTCTCAAGAAGCAAAATGCCTCTGGTGCCAAACTTTGAGGACTCTGATTTTAATACCTCAGCATGGCTATTGCTTTTCAAATGTATTTATAGTTAAGTAAAAAAAATCTGTAAGACGCACTTTGATACAAACACTGCTGTATAACCACAGCCTGTCTTCAAAAGCATTTCATGTTCTTGGAGAATCTTGAAACACCATATATCGCTTAGAGAATCTTCTGGCCCACAAGACACATGCCACTAAACAAGATCAGGCTTGTAAAAAGGAGGAAATAAGTATTCTTGAATACCACTCTAAATTTTAATCCCCCACCTGAATATACATATTACATTGCTAAAAACTGCAATTCACATTTCTAACTTGTACTTCTGTTGTTCCCATTATCAACAACGGCACTACTGATTCAAGTTGCATTTCTTCCTTTAAAAAGAATGTTGTAGCTGCTGCATTAGTCATACTGACAGGACTAGTTCTGTTAAATTTACCTTGAAGAAAATTAGCATAGCAATAAAGCACTTGGCTGACAGAGGACTTCAATTTTGGTCATCTGTATCACAACTATGTGGTGATAGCCAAAGTCATTCCTATTCTTTTTTACTCTGCCCCACTTCCTGTGCATTGTCTATTTAGGTTGCAAACTTCCTAAAACTAAGACTGTTTTTTTTCATATCTGTCTTCATATCAGTGAAGCTAAAAAGAGAATCTTAACCTAGGGTATGATCATCGGATACTATATTCATCTAAGAATCAGCAATAACACAGAATACTAAAAATAATGTAGAAGGCTTTAATTAGGGAACTTTCTGTAAAATTCCCGTATTGGCAACTGAAAGATGTGAAAAAATTTTGAAATATGACTAAGGCACGAAATAGCTCATATGCACATAATGTAGTTATAATTCCATAGTGTACACCAAAGCTCTTTTGAAGGAAATTAAAGAGGGTATGGGCATAGCTGACAGCTTTCATGGGAGCTGGGTAGCAGTTGTATGCGTGTTAAGAGAGGCTGGTTATTCATTCCTCAATTAAGGTGACTATTGTTGAAGATAACCTGAAGAATTAAATAGATTTCATACCCAAAGAACATTGTCAACATAAAATTAAAGTACGTTTCAGAAAGAAAAGAAAAAAATGCAATCAGTGAAGTCCAATCCCTCTCCCTGTCCCTGCAAAGCAAAAACTGCCATGTGACAACAATAATTCACAGCAGCATTCACTTTGCTTTCAGCTATTTTTAAAGTTTGTGACTACTTCAACAAAGTGATAAATAGGAAAGTCAAAAGTATTCCACAATCAGTTAACCTTGGTAAAGAATGCAGAGTGTGGGGAAAACCTTCCACTGATATTTTTCCAAGTACTATAAAGCCGATGACACATACAAACATATTGTACATATTGTTACATAGAATCTCTCCAGTGGTTATCTATCCAAAGAAGGAGCCAAATATATGAAAGAACTTCAAAATATGTTATGCTTCTTACAAATATTATAAAGCAGTCTTAAGGTACTGCAGTCATGGTTTTTTTTTCTGCAAAATTAAATTACTTATAAATATATTTGTACCTATAAAAATAACAAAACCTTTTGTGGTTTTCCATTTGAATATCATCCAAAATAATTATGTAATGTATATGTGACTTTTTCAACTGCTGTGGTGTCCACTTAGTCTAAACAAATGTTCTACCTGTTCCATCCCCTCAGAATCTTGTGGGGATTTTTCTCCTGGCTTACACAGTTTTTCCACTTCTTTCTAGAAGCTGAACTCCATTATAGTTCAAGTTTTAGAAGGGGAGGTCTCACAAGATAACAAGCAATTGTTGCTGCTAAAAGTGGCAGTCATTCACCTGCCCCACTCTTTTAGATTGGCTCAGCTACCTTATGAAATCACCTTAAAAGGACAATTACGCCTTTGACCCAATAAAGTTGAGCCCTTAATCCATATCGTATAATTTCAGGAACTCAATTACATTGAACTGTTCAACGAACAGTGATCCTAGTCTTTCTTCATTATAAGTCCTTTTCAGTTAATTTATAGTGAAATATTTGGACAGATTGTTACAATTATCTACCTTCTAGTGACTATCAGGAGTTTTTCCTGCAGTTCTGTAAATGATTCCTATATCTATAGCTCTTTACACTGCAACTTTTCCCTCTACGCTTGCAAAAGTAGTCCTTCAAAGTTTTTTTTAAATATTATACTTATAATTGCAACTAAATAATTTCTTATTTTTACCATGCTTTTCATTTAGTTTCTGAGAAATGAAATCAAGAAGCTAGATAAATGAAAGCTTAATTTTAAGTGTCTACACTCACATATTTGGAGTATTTTGTTTACCATTAACTCTCAAGCAGTGACAAGTAAAGAAACCACAAATTTACCCCACAATAAAATTAAAGTATTCCGAACAGTCTCAGAAAGCAAAACAACACCTTACTGGGTTTAGAACAAAATAAATATTTAACTGTCAAACTGAAGAACAATTAGTTTTATTATGTCTTAGCCCACATATGATTTTCTTGCTTTAATGTTGCATTACCGTATTTACCATGATACTCCTGAGTCACCTGGCTTTTTCATCTCACTTCAATGAATGTGACAATACCTGCATTTGTTTCAGTTTTGGAGTTTTCACTTCATTTTCAGTGGTAGCCAAACACAACAGTGTATCTTTAACAAAGTAGCATTCTTTAAAGACACATCTATGGGCTGTCCTTGAATACTGAAGAACAACCAGCACCTTAATTATCCTGGCGTGTATTGTTCTACGGAGATCTGTTGCTGATCCATCAACAAAATAAACCTTTAATATTGGTTGAGAGTGTTAAATAAATAACCACTGCCATATACTTGTATTTTCTAACTATTTAATGGGTTTTCATGTTATTGGGATCACACTCATGTTATTGAGATCGCAGTGCAATGAAGTGGTTAATGGAAAATTTCTTTCTGTTTCCCTATACAGTCTTGGCATGAAAATTTCATAATAGGGAAATCTGTAATAATTGTTTCTCTGGATCATCAGAAGACAGGGTAATAAACTCTACCTCAGCAGCAATGCTTCAGTACTGTTAAGTATCTCACTTGCTTCAGTGATTTCTGTCAAACCAGGTCTATTTCTCACTTGAATAAATAACTGTGGAAAACACAGGAGATAGAAATTAAGAACAATTCATAATTTTCTCAGTAGAGAGAACTCGCCATTGGAAACCTGGAAGGGTCTACGTGGTTTAGCATATTTATTACTGAAAATTCATTAATTAATTCACTCTCAAAATGACAGTGATAAGTGTGTTCATGAAGTAGCCAACGATACAGTTACTCAAGGTAGTCAGGATAAAGAATAACTGCAAGAAGCTGGGCATCTTCCCTTACAGTAAGTGCTTGTCTTGGCAATGAAGTGACAGTAGATTAAAAAAAAATATCAGTAGAAAAAGTGATATACAGTGCTGTGCTAATACCATAAGCACATCATTGCCTGGATGCAAACCTGCTGACCACTGAATGGACTCATTGTTTTCTGTCTCAAAGCAGCTCATGATACAAAGTAAAAAAATTTGTTATCCAATATGTTTTAACCACAGGAGAGTTCAGTTTCAGAGTTGCAAATCATTTCACTAGGTCAGAGGGACGCTGCTCTGCCTGTTTGTTTGCTGTCCTGAATTGTGGAACACAGAAAATCCACTCAAAATTTTCAGATAGACTTTGTGTTGAGATAGGTAAGAGAGAAAAAAAGAAAAAATAAAGAAAGAAAAAAAGAACTAACAAGAGCCAAATGTCCAAATTTAATGTTTTCTAATAAAGGCTAGTTGTACATAGCAACCATACGTTACAGGTACTGTAATGCATCAGCAACAAATACATGTAAGTTTTACCTATATTCAAAGAAGAAAAGCTTGAGAAGTGTGGTAAGCTGTCACCACTATCACAAGCAAATTAAAACTGAAGCAAAATATACTTAGGGCTATGTTAGTTAAAACCATGAAAATGGGCTTCAGTTACGAAAATAGAGTAACTGGAGGACTGCAAACTATGCTTATCAAGAAAAGAAAAATCAATCTCAATATAGTGTATTTTTAACAGCTAATTACCAGTAATTATTTCACTATATGTGGTTGCATTTATTGAGAGTATACAGAGTGCTGGAACTAATTCTGCACAAATTAGACTGGCTCGAGGCTTTATATTAATTCAAGAAAAATTTATACATTATTTGTTCTAGTATTTATTGTTCTTAATGTGTGCTGTACGCCATTTACCATTTAAAATCTAAACACATTTAAAAAGTTTTGAAAGTAAAAAAAAAAATCTATTAATATTTGGATATTCATGGGTTCTTGCAATATGTATTTTTGAACATGATGACATGATTATACTTGTCTAGCGCAAGCTGACTTTATAAACTTGGTTTATTTACTCTCTATTTATCCTTTTTCTCAGTTCTGAATATGAAGGGGATAGCAGAGAAAATGATGTCCAAATTCTGTGCACTCCTTTCTGCTTAACACTCTGATAGGTTAAAACAATATTCCTCCAGTACTCTGCAGACAGCGTTACTCAAAACAAAGTCAAGATCTATATAGTATAACCATCAATTCAGTTTTCAAATGGATTTAACAAAAAAAGCTGAAATATTGATTTAAAACAAGTAAACAAATCAATCAACGTTGCAAATAACCAACAACAGGTAACAAACTTTCCTGTCCCCAAACCCAGAATCTAGTCACTAGTCCAATGAAAGCATAATGCAATCAGAATCTTACATTTATGAATTTACACTCAAGCTACTATTTCACTTTTTCATTGTAAAACATTACTTTTTAGGAGATGTGGTGGCATAGCCCTGTATGTTTGTAAGTGTCTTGAGTCTAGAACTTGATGATCATGAGGATAGGGTTGAGTGTTTATGGGTAAGAATTGGGAGAGGCCAAGAAGGCAGATAGCATTGCTGGCATCTGCTACAGACCATGCAATCAGGATGAAGAGGCAGACAAAATATTCTATAAGCAGCTGTAAGTCACATAATTGCTAGCCTTGTTCTCATGGTAGACTTCAACTTAAGTTTGCGGGGAATCCAATACAGCAGAGAGAAAAGAGTTTAAGACGTTTGTGGCGTATGTTGAAGGCACTTCCTGACACAGCTGGTGAGTGAGCTGACTAGGGAAGGTGCCCCACTGGACCTGCTGTTTGTGAACAGAGAAGGACTTGTGGGTGATCTGATGGCTGGAGGCTGTCTTGGGCTCGGGGATCATGAAATGATAGTTTTCTCTTCTTGGAGAAATAAGGTCAGGCATCAACAGAACTGCTCTCTTAAACCTGCAGAGGGCGGATTTTGGCCTTTTAGGAGCCTGTTTGACAGAGTCCCTTGGGAGGCAGTCCTGAAGGGCAAAGGAGTCCAGGAAAGCTGGACATTCTTCAAGAAGGAAATCTTAGGGGCACAGGAGCAGGTCATCCCCATGTGCCAGAAGATGAGCCAGTGGGGAGACGACTGGCCTGGCTGAACAGAGAACTTTGACTGGAACTCAGGAAAAAAGGAGAGTTTATGACCTTTGGAAGAAGGGGCAGGCCACTCAGGAAATCTGCAAGGATGTCGCCAGGTTATGGAGGGAGAAAATTAGCAACTAGAACTTAATCTGGCTACTGCCATAAAAGACAATAAAAATTATTTTATAAAAACATTAGCAACAAAAGGAGGCTTAAGGAGAATCTCTATGTTTTACTGAATGCAGCAGAAGAATGAGCAGAGTTCTGTGATGACCCAGACAAACTAGGACTAGTAATAAAATGGAATAGCTCTGTTCTGTTTACTAGAATGATCTTCTAAGAGACAACCCTTTCTAAAGCAGTAGACAGTTTATTACTTAGGTGTGCATTACTCTGCTTGCACTGACAATTATATTCACCTGCTGGTTTATTATTAAATTCCTCTACTGTGTTACCATAAGTTGTCCATGGACTATTAAGCAGGATAGAACTTGCTACGACGTGCACTCTTACCTAGCTTAGCTGGGTTTACGAGGAGACAACAGTATGATTTGGAGATATGTATGTTCATATCCTAGTGCATTGCTCCAAATACTCACAAACAGTCGCACAGAAATCTCTTTATAGAGCATACAGGTCAGTAACTATTAAAGCATAGCTGAAACGCGGCTCATTTTCAAGGCCCGCAAGTGTCTCCTGTACAGACTTGCAAGTGTATTCTAGAATAAAGGGATGCTGCCTTCCAGTGAAATCTGTGAATTCATGACAAACATTGAACCTATTCATATAAAAAGATCTTGTGGAGAAGAGAGGACTGTTTGCACTGAAGTACCCAGACATGCGTATTATTGAAAATGTACAATATGTAACAGCAACAAAATTGAAGTGTCTCCAAATAAAATATTTAATAACTTTGGTTTTGAAAGCTATTCACGTTATTGTATATCCTGTTGTTATTTTGAATTGCAATATGTATTGTCAGAAATGGACATTTCAAAAGTACACTTTCACTAGTTCTAGCACTATATTTCAGAAAGTTCACTTTTGGAGTAGCAGCATAACACCACCAGTGAGATAAACCCTATTTTCAGCACCTCTGTTTTTCATTTCTTTTGTTAGCATTGTTTCTTTATTTTCTTTTGGCTTAAACTGAAACATTCACTTCTGAAATATATTAATTGTATTTAGAAGTCTCACAGTTGATCAATAATTAAAATGATCCAGAAACCATAGCAGGTAAGAATGAAAGCATTTATTTAGTGCCTGAAGACAAAAAACAACTTGACAGATCTACATGTAATCACTTCTTGAAGGTTTCCAAAGGGGAAACTGCAAAGCTTTATAAGCAATTTATTTCAAGTTCTTTATTATCTTCACCCTTAGCAAATTTCCAATAATACAGAGTAGAAAGCTTCCTTACTGCAGTCTGAACCCTTTAATTCTTGCCCAACCTTACTTCACTATGATGAACAATACCTTTCAATTGTGCTGCTGCTTTTTATGTATTTGAAAAAATAGTGCTCTCTGAGAGTCTTTTTCTCTTTAGGTCAAATAATTTCCGTTCACTCTGTTTTTCCTTCTAAAAAAACCTCTGACTATTTTGCTCCTATTTCATTCAAACTTCTTAAGTTTTCAAGGTGTAGTATACTGGTGTCATATATTTTATATCACTGGCCAGGTTGGAGAGAGGTTGTATATCTCACCATATGAGATTCACCTGATCTCTAAATTTTCTGTAATAATATCTAATATACTGTGCATACAGTGGGTCTCCCTGTGCTCAAAGGAGTCCTACAGGTTTTCTGTGACTGAATGGCACTGGTATAATTATAAACTAAAAGCCGTTTTGCTTACATCAAAACCAAAGTGTCACATAATTCAATAAGAAATGTCAATTACAGTGGCTCAGATGTCAATATATTGAAGATAGTCAACTTGATCTGTAATTTATAGGCATAGTTCTGATTCTCATGGTAATTAAAAGTTCAAATAATTACAGCTTGACATCTATATTTTACAGAGCTATGAATAATTCCAAGTATTCTACTTACATGATGCCTAAATAATTACAGTCAAAGTTAATTATATCACAGGTACGAAAGGCAATATACATCTCTATGGTGGACAATCATGGGGTTTTTTAAATACAAAATAATCATAGAATTGCTTTCTAAACACATATCCTTCTCCTGAAATTGGCAGTTGACCTCAATAACTCCACATAGGTTTTGTAAGTTTTAAGTCTCTTAATCCCTAACAAAACCAGAGCAAAAGCTGTGGTGAAAGTTACCTTCAAAGCAAAAGAAACAGAAAACTAGCTATTGAGAAAATGTGATAGACAAGTCCCACAGAAATGTGGGGAACACAATAGAAAGTACAAGTTTTTTCCTAACTGAAAGCTGAAACTTCCTTCTCTGTTAAAGTTGCAGGTTTTAACAATGCAGATATATGGAATGTAGCTTCATATTGGGACGTAATTTGGGTTCATTCACCAGAATTACTTATTACTTGCAACATGTAATATACAGAGACAGCACAAAACAGCATGGCAAATGGGACCAGCATGAATCAAGTAGTCTGAGTAAAGGCTGCCTATCAGCTGAAAAGGCCAAATGGGCATAATAAAATATACAGGCATAAAGAGAGCTCTGCAAAGAAATGCCAGTAATTTGCTCAGTACCTGATTTCATTCTCTCAGCCTCACAGCTGAAGCAAGCTGGTTTATGAAAGACTTAATCTAGGCCAAGTAGTGAGACTTGCCTTGCTAAATCACTACTGGGAAAAATATGTCTTCAGAAAAATACATAGCAAGCAAGTAAAAGTAATGAATGACATTACGACGAAACTTCCATGTTTTCAGAAAAAATAGAAAAGATTATGCATAAAACCTCAAGTTTTCTTCATTGTGCTAGCTACTTAAAATACCCCATTACTATATATGTTCCTGTAATCCTGTTGTCCACACTGCAAACCTAATTAACCACCATCCTGTTTCCAAATTTCAGCTCCTGGAAACCATGGAACAGAAATGACTCACTTGGGAAGGTGGGAAGCACTCTGGGTCTTGAAGGTTAGATACGGTGCTCAAGATACACATGTCATTCATTTTGTGGTGCTAGATTCTGTCTTTTTTACTCAGCTCACTATTTGCTGAATTCTGATTGACTTTCAAATATTCTGAGGATGAAAAATCATATTTGGACTATTACTTATTCACTGAAATAAATAAATATTCTACCTCTAATTCTCAGGATCCCTATCACCATACAGTAGGAAAATAACCCCTGATTTGCAATTCTAAAAGTATGGGGATTTCAATCTGTATAGAAAATTTCAAGTGGAGTACTGTTCTTAAGGTGTATTAAATAAATACAAACCACAGAAATGGAAAGGAAAACTAAGCTCTGAGCGCTGATAAGTTCCTTTTCTGTTACCATGGCAACCACAGTGGTACTCAAAATAGATAAGGTACTTTATTCTCCCGTCAGATAACATTTAAAATTTTATTTGGTTTGTACTAGCTGGATCATGGAAAATAAACCCTCAAACAAAATTAAGTTCGTATGTGCAATAAAGCATATGAAATCAAAAATAAATTTACACACATAGTGATAATTTCTAAAAAGAGAAAGAACAGATTATATCTGAATGTTAAGGTTTTTTTCATTTCATTTATTGATTTAAATTAGTTGGAGAAAAGAGATCATAGATATTTCACCACTGACGTAATAGCGTGGAATTTCTTTCTGACGTATTTTTTGTCTCCATCTATTTGTTTTAGAAGAGGAACTTTTCAGACTTAGTCCCTAAAATAAGCCATTCCTAATAGGTGATGATTGTCTTGGGGCAAAAACCTGTAGAAATAGTTGGGTGGGATTATGAAGCTGAAATGCAAGTTTAATAGATTAAACTTCGTCTCTGTCAACAGTGGTGGAGGGATTCAGACTCAATGTCATTCTGCACAATTCTAAACCATGCAATCAACTTATTCAACATACTTACTAGATAATCCAGAAAGTTCTTAAAAAACATTTAAAAAGTATTTTAAAAATACACATTTAGGGGATAAAAATTATACTTTAAGGGATAAGAAAAAAATCTATTAGTTCTTGATTGCTAACAAAATAGCAATTTATGAAATTCCTCTTCAAAATTAAAAGTAACTTTTGCCTGAGGAAAGATAGTTTTAATTTTGAACCAGATTGAGATTTTCTGTACTGTAGATATTTTTTTCAGAAAGCAAGGTGAATAATATGTTAATAACTTTAGTGGTAAGCAACCATTATATGATGGTTCTGTCCAAAAATACGAAGAGCAAGAATAAAGATTAATATTTACAGAGTTTACCCACATAGACAAAGTATGTTAAATCAGCCTAAACCCGATACACCCCTAATCACTGATAAAATATTTAAGGTCCCCGCATTCCTTCAGCTCTCTTAAGCATTTAATTTCCAAGATAACAGCAAAAACTAATTAAAATGCTTTGGTTTCATTTTCTTTCTTTTACCAGTCCTGAAATCAGAGCACAGCGTGCACACCACGATAATATGTGACATTTTTTTCAAGTTTTACATACAGCCAGCAGTGAATAAAGATCACAAAAATCATATTCTTTCTGCTTTCTCCTCTTTATTATACCCAAATTAATCCTAACATACTTTCAACAGTCATTTACATCTATCCAGCAATACCTTGATGTGCCTCTACTACAGATGTGTACAAGATATTAGTTTCAACACAGGAATTTAATTGATAGTACTTGCTATAGGACATGATAATAGGAAAGGCACAGCAGCGCTGGCTGCAATGCAGGGCAGTAACGCAACATGAACTAGCCCTTCCTGCCTGCTTCACTATAGCACAACATCCTCACTGCTGCTTCAATCCACACAGCAGAATACTAAACATTTTGAAGTGTATTCTAATAGAGAAAAATCATTTATAAGTGCTTATTTTGGTGCTTAAAAAATATTTGGATTGTTTACTCAAGTAATGTTCTACTGTGCTTTCTTCCTATAGTAAGTCATAATTGAGCAGGCAGGAAATAAACATTTATGTAAAACAGCGATTATGACAGCTAAAGATTATTACTTAAGGGCAAGAAATGGTTTGTTTTGATAAATTTTTGAAAGGGAGTAGAAGCAGCAGCAGTATGTGAGCCTTCAAATTCCAGTTGCTATAGCAACCAGTTGTATTTTTAGCTATCATAACAACTTTAATAATTTGTAGAGAATATCAGTGCTGGTCTCTCCCCATTTTTCCAAATAGAAGTCCATATGTTGCTGCAGCACAGAAAAATTTAATACTGTTTTGCACATATAAAATTTCTTGTATGTCATTTTGCCACCTTCACCTTACCACAGCAGAGAAAAAAATAATAAAAAAAAAGGTCTAAAATTATTTGGCCTTTTAATGGTATTAAAGAGAAAATATGACTGAGCCCCAAACCTTTACTGAATTTACTCCTTTCTAAATCTGTCAGCCATTTAAGTTTTTGGGGTTTTCTTCCTCTCCTTCTGTAGGCATTGGTAGTCACAATTTTCCCAATTCTTTGTCCTTTTAGGTCACATATGCTTCATTACCTATTGTTCCCTTCCTACTTTCCAGTTCACAGTCATTTTCAAAGTCTAAATTTATTTTACATGAAGAAGTCACTAAAAGGCAGTAATCCAAACCACGAGAAAAAATCCCCCATTAATTTTCTTTTGGATGAGGTATGAGTAGACAGACTATTCCTTATATAGGGGAAACTCTTCATCCTTTATGGAAAACTTTATAAAAGACAAGTTGTGTTTTAGATTGGTTTCAGCTTCCTCCCTATTTCTAGATCTCCCTGTAGACCAAATTATGGCTGAAATCCTGCTTCTTAAAAGCTGAGAAGTAGGGCCAAGACAGTTGCTAATATCAGGCTATTATTTTTGTATATAAAATGTATTGTTAAGGATATATTTTCTTTGTTTTTTAACTAAATGCACACAGCCCAGAAATCACAGCCATGGCAGAGTAAAATTAGAATTTAATTAGTCTTGCTGTTAGCAGTAAAAACTCCAGAATTGCATCACAGTCATGTAGAAGGTACAATTTATATCTTCCGTGAATCACAAGTTAAAACCAAAGAAATCATCATGATTATGATTACATCCACCTGAATCTTAACCAGGTAAGATGCTGCCTTATGTGTTGCTTTTTACTTTAAGCATAATCAAACATCTTGAAACACAACTTGGTTGTGTAAACTGAATTACAAGAGCACAAATGGCGGAGCTGAAGGGTACCCTATAAACATGCAGTGCCCTGCTGTAAGACCACTTCTTGTAGAAATAAAAATAACTAATATATGTTCCATGGTTGTGCCATAAATTAATTCTTATCTAGCTTCAACCAGAATAAGTGTCCATTCTAACTAGGTGATTTTTAATTCCCTTCAAACCCAAAACATTCTGTGATTCTATGACAATTTTACTTTGGGTGTGAGCCAGGAAGCAAGGAGTAGGAAGAGTCTGTGATTCAGGTCCTGTGGATGTTATGAAGCAAACTCAGTGTTGGTGCACTTGTTTTTTCATATTCTGCCTGTACCAGTAGGAAAACTGTTACTGAAATCTTGAAATCTATGCCTAGCAGAAGTAGCAGTGAAGTATGACTGTCTGATACAACTTACCTAACTATATGCTGGCCCATAATCTTCCTATATTTGGTGGCCTTCTATGATGGGGCTACAGAACTGATGGACAGGGGTAGAGCAGTTGACGTCATCTACCTGGACTTGTGTAAAGTGTTCAACACTGTCCCACACAACATCCTTGTCTCTAAATTGGAGAGACATCAATTTGATGGATGGACCACTGGGTGGATAAAGAACTGGCCGGATGGCCACACACAAAGAGTTGTGGTCAATGGCTCAATGTTAAGCTGGAGGCCAGCAACAAGTGGTGTCCCTCAGGGATCGGTGTTGGGACCGGTCTTGTTTAACATCTTCGTTGGTGACATGGACAGTGGGATTGAGTGCGCCCTCAGCAAATTTGGTGATGACACCAAGCTGTGTGGTCCAGTTGATACGCTGGAGGGAAGGAATGCCATCCAGAGGGACCTTGACACGCTTGTGAGGTGGGCTGATGCCAACCTCATGAAGTTTAACCATGCCAAGTGCAAGGTCCTACACCTGGGTCGGAGCAATCCCAGGCACAGCTACAGGTCAGGTGGAGAAGAGATTCAGAGCAGCCCTGCAGAGAAGAACTTGGGGGTGTTGGTTGATGAGAAAATGAATGTGAGCCGCCTTCAGTGTGCGCTGGCTGCCCGGAAAGCCAACCGTATCCTGGGCTGTATCAAAAGGAGCGTGACCAGCAGGTTGAAGGAGGTGATCCTGCCCCTCTACTCTGCTCTTGTAAGACCTCACTTGGAGTATTGTGTGCAGTTCTGGTGTCCTCAACATAAAAGGACATGGAACCTTCCAGTATCTGAAGGGGGCCTATAGGAGAGCGTGGGAGGGACTGTTCATTAGAGACTGTAGTGATAGGACAGGGGGTAACGGGTTAAAACTTAAACAGGGGAAGTTTAGGTTGGATATAAGAAGGAAATTCTTTCCTGTTAGGGTGGTGAGGCACTGGAATGGGTTGCCCAGGGAGGTTGTGAATGCTTCATCCCTGGCAGTGTTCAAGGCCAGGTTGGACGAGGCCTTGGGTGATATGGTTTAGTGTGAGGTGTCCCTGCCCATGGCAGGGGGGTTGGAACTTGATGATCTTCAGGTCCTTTCCAACCCTAACTATGCTATGATTCTATGATTCTATATACAATGCCACAAAAAGCAAAATTACTTATATATACTATGGTCACAGAAAATTAAAAGGTGAAAGTGTGTTTTAGGAAAATACTGTTTCTTTTTAAAGACATAAAATGGTACTAGAATATGAAACAGTATATAATTTACATCCAATTTTTATAAACAGCAATAGAGATTTATCTTCTGAAATAATCTGAATCAAACCTAAAGTTTTGTGTTCTGAATTAAAATGAACAATTAAATATTTCAAAGTTGCATATATTAATAAAATTAGAGGATGAAGGAAAGGCAAAAAATGATGTCAACATTTTGGACGCTATCCATGTGCCCTCACAACTACCTTTCTTTCTAAGTAAACAATTATGCAGGTAATGCATAACCCAGACTGAGAGACAGTATACTGTACTAAGAGATACTGTGGGGAGGGGTTTCTAGGCTTTAGTATCTCACAACTTATTTTCACATGGGTACATGGACTACAACCCAGCCTGCAGGCAGCAACATCTCCTTACAGTAGCTGGTCAGCAGCCAAAGGTCTGCTCTCATCACCCAGGACTAAAAACACGCTATGTCTAAATTACCTCTGTCTTACAGTGGTGCTGAGCATAGCTATCTGCTATGGAACACTGGAGAAACCCCACCAAAGTCAGTCAGACTTTGCTGCAGTAGGCCAGCAGGCTCAGCATCTTTCAGGTTTAAGGGCTGACATTTGCCGTTCAAATGTATAGGAAATGTAGGTCTGCAATTACCTTTTGTTACCTTAAAACAGTATTTACTGACTTTCCACACAGATTAAATAGAACTATTTTAAAAAGGTATATTTGGCACAAGAAATTACAGCAGAGACTCAAGAAATATATTCAAAGATCAAGTCAGCCAAACTAATTTGCTGAGCCCAGTGAACATGATACAACCATTAATTACTGAACTTAAAATGAATTCACTTTGGCTCTGGATGTACCTCATCTGTTTAATTTCTGAAAACAAAATGCTCAGTAAGTGCTACTTCTAGGAAACAATTTCTAAATGCTGAAGAACAACTTTGGGATTTTGTTGCCTCCCGTGCTGAGCACTACTCTATCTCCTTTACAATAGGAACCACTTCTTGAAAAAATTCTTACATTTGGAAGAAAATTCTTTATCCCAGATGTATCTATGTACTTGAATAAGACAGGTTTAGCAGGAGGATCTTTGCATATAGCAGTAACTTAGTGGGGGAAGACACCACGTCATCACATACAATTCAATGAGGCAAAAAATAGGCTGACCTCAGATTTACAGTAAGATAGCTATACATGCTAATATACTTATTTTGAGTAACATGATTTTAAAATTTATCAGTTCACAAATTAAATCATAAAATAGTCTAATTTTAATTTTTGTATGATCAGAAAATGGAGTAAAAATTCCATTATTCTGGGGTTTTTCAGGGTTTGGTTTTTTTTTGTTGCTTTTTTTTTTCTTTTCTTTTTTTTTTAAGGTCTAAAGTCATGCTGCCAACTTAAAGCTACCTTTTTAACTCACTGGGTAGCTAGAACCCAGGAGTACCATATGATTTAGGCAAGAAGTCAGAAGTAACAATCATAATGAGGATTGCAAGCACTCAATATCTCATTTTCACAGCAAGTTATTTGCAGTTACATTTATGTGAAGAAAGAAAATCCTTCCCCAAGATATGTGTTCAGTAGATATTAATAAATGCATCTGAGAAAATAGCAATTCACATTTTTAATGAAAAATATTTCTCCAACCTAAATCTATCAAACTTTCTATTCGTCAAAGGATCTACCCAAATTATGTTGCCTTATAAAAAAATAAGGCAACAAATTCCAAAGATCAGGGACCTTATTTTCCTTGGTTAGTATGCATCCAAACCACATAATTTAAAAATAAAACTAAAATGCCAGTAGCAAAGGTGCCTGCAGTTCTGTGACAAAGGTGAAGTGGATGGATAACAGCTCACATCAATGGTACCTTGAAAAAATACATTTTTGAATCCTGAAGAAATGAGGACCTGGATTCTAGCTTTACTTACCACTTTTTGTTTTGTGCTTTTTCCTTTTTCCTCATGTCTTGAAACTATATTTATACAAGAAGTTTATAGCTTGATAAATAGATACCAACCACGGAGAATCAAACATGAAATACTACAATGATGCGTATGCGCTGTTAGCTTGTAAGAAGACACAATAAAATTGTTTACAATAAGCCTCCCAAAATGTTGTGAAATGTGATGCTCCCAGTCAGAAATATCACCACTGTTTCCATATGGTCTTGATCTACTTATAGTATTTGGGAGAAAGGTAAGCAATCATGGCCAAACATAAAATGCATCCCCAAGAAAAGATAAGATGGCACAAAACTTTCTATTTTTATGTCTCACCTTTTCAGCTCGGATGCATTTGAAAATATCATCAATGCAGATGAGAAAAACAGAAATAGCAGAAAGGAGTTTAAAGCCAAGACATCAATCATTTGCATAAAAAAAGGGGAACTATACATAAAGGCTTTAAGACTCTGTAGAACAAGAAAAACCCCAATTTCCATAAATGACCTCTTTGTTTTCTTATGCTAAGAGAATAAATATATGCAGATAAAAGTTCTATCTGTTCCAGAAAAAAAGAAATAAAAATCTGTGACCCACAGCTGATTGCCAAACTCACATTTATCAGAGCAGCATGAATCAAGGCAGGTTGTTTTGTCCTGCTTCCATTGAATTTTGGTTAAGACTTTATTTTTCCCTTAATTGTCATGGAAACATGTACAGAGCAAAGTAAAGCAGATAAAGCCCTGCTGACAAATAATAAGTTGCTGCTATTCAGGCTGTGCTGATTAATGCTTTCTGAAATATTTGAGAAACAGTGGTACTCATGTGCCATTTGGTACTATTTCAAAAGTATATTTTATGAAACTAAAGCTTTATACCATCAATTGTCCAGCTACAGTCCACTGAAATATTTCTTTAGTATTCTCAGAATTCAACAAGCCATTTAACATTTTAACATGTTTCAACATTTGCAGTGACTTGAAATAAACCTTCTAGAGAGGAAAAATGAATAAGAATAATAAAAAAAAAGAAACTCAAAGACAGTAAAAAAAAGAAAAAGAGAGAAGGAGGGACAAAAAGAAACAGAGAAAGACCAGGAAAAGCAAAGAAGTACAAGCTCATTGATTCTATTTATAAACTTTAGTATTTTTTTACGTAGAATTCTTCCTTCCCCTCACAACTTTTTCAGAAAAGGTCAAGTAACCTACTCACTTTCTCAGCAAGAAAAGATCCCAGACTAAACTTTCTTACAGCACGTTCTTTCGTTTTGACCTGTGAAAACCTGAAGGTGTATACAAATATATATGTATCTTTATGGCTGCCAAGAAAGGTGAAGACTGGACATAAAGTACACCTGTTTAAATAGTTGTGGCACAAAAATTGCGCTCATCTTGCTGTATTAGATCTGTCCAAGGAGCTCCCACAAGCTGGAGCACCCCACATTCATCTACCATGTTAAATTCCCTCTTTCCCAAATGCCAAATCATGAAACAAGAGTCACCCTGTCGGCATACACAGAACTTTTAACAAAGTCCCTGAGCATTACTATGTATCTATCTATCCCCAACATAACCCTCTGACCTACTTTTCAGATCTTCATAAAGAACACCCCTTACCAATTTCCTGCTGCGGCAGGGGGTCACTCAGCACACAAACTGGCTGGGAGAGTGCTACTTACAGAGTGAAGTAGGACAAAAGCTGGAGACTGATCAATAGGTGGGCAGCAGAAGTGGTATGAGAACCAACACACTTCTGAGGACAGCCACCCAGCCTGTACCCAATGCTTTGACTTCTCCACCCCTGAAAGGCTGCTTCTACTACATTAGTCTCTACAGAAGTATCTCAGCAAGCTTTAACTCACCCCACCTTTGGCAGTTCTAGAAGTATTTCAGCAGTATCCACTGGTGTGATCACTGAGCACCTTACATGTGGTATGATAAGCAGGAAGTTGTTAATTATGGATATTAATTGACATTTTCTCCAAGAAAAATCCCTGTTGATACAAGCCCTGGGGAGGGTCCACTTTATTTTCTCTTATTGACTTCTATAGTCATTCCTGACACCCATGCCAGTACTGAATAACACAAGATAACGGGCAAAAAGGCTTCTTCAGGTTCTCACTTCTAGCACATCAGGTGTGACACTCATGAGGTATACAATATCACTGGAGTTATGGCCTGAAGAGCACTGCCCATGGAAATCCAATGGGACAGCTTAAGCAGATGAAAACAAGACAACCCTTGTTTGGGTCCCTTAAGATTAATAAAGTCAGTAAGGCCATGCCCTCTTCACTGCAATCTCTTGTTCAAATTCAGTAAATAGCAGTTTGAAGCTGGGCTTGATGCTTGCCATTTCAATGGCACATTAGGCAGATGAACTATGTAACTCTCTATACTGCTGATATAGCATTTCCCTGGCTAGTAGGCCCTGATAGTAACACACTATCATACTGTACTCCACAAGAGCACCTGTACACTTGAAATCAGATAAGAAAGCAACCTCAGTTGAAATATCAGATTTCAGAACTAGATTGTCTCTACAACAAATGCAATATTAATCAAGCTCTAAATATCGATGTTCTAACTAAGGAGGGGGGAAAACCTCTATGTTCTTTTAAGGTTATTCTAAACATATATATTGACTGCATTACAATTTGTAAATGGGTAAAACCAGCTCCAATGTACTTAGCCATTTTAAACAGCTCCCTATATCAGAAAAAATACCCTATCATTAATCAGTATAACAATCTTCTTTTAGTATTAAATACGCACACATAAAGATAAATATTAATTTGTTAAAATGATAATATAGTAAATCATAGGTGATTTAAAACCCATTAAATCCATCAGCTTTGGATCAAACCCATGTTTTATTACAGTTTGTTTTAGAATCACTCAGTTTCTGAAATGGAGATATGTAAGCCATATCTGAAGGATAATTAATAATTTTCTATTCTTTCATAAAATAAAGAAAAAAAAAGCAAAAGCCTGCTGGTTAGCAAAAAAAATATAGATAAAAAATTCTCTCCAGAGATCTGCAGGTATTATAATGTAAACACTGGGTAATGATCGAATTGCTGAGAGTCATAATTACAGCACGCTAATAGCTGGCATTTTAATTATTTGTATTTAATTGAGGAGACAGTTTGAATTCTGAGTTGTGTAAGTATATCAGTGTCATAGATTTTTTTTAATTACACACTCATCTCACATCCTTCGACAAGAAATATCATCCAAAGCATTTCAGAGTGCTAGGATGATACAGCTGTCAACACTTGCAACTTATCACTGGTGAGATTATCATCATTAATCTGAGATTTGCCTTATGCTCTTAGCACTGGTTTTAAGATTCACAAAGGATTTCTAGGCATTTTGGTTTCTCAGAAGATCATAAGCAATGCAAAGACTTTAGCTGTTTGTTAACTCAGAACTGAGGACAGGAATGTGGCCTCACTTTCTTTCTGGCCTCATTTTGAAGTCGGCAATGACATAACCCAGACATAAATAGTCCTTAAAAGAACTAAAGACCTACCACTTCTAATGTCCTGTGCCCTGGCTGCCCTCTAACTAAACACAGTGTGTTAATACAGCAGACATCTGCATTTCTGTTTTTCAGGCAGTCTTATTATGCAAGTAAATAGACAGTATTATGTTTTAGTTCTCAGGCTACTTGGAGGACTAAAATTCTTTTCAAATTCTATAATACTTGTCTTACGTTCATGTCATTCAGTGATTACTTGTAGTATCACTTTTGCAGTGAAAGCCAGGTGTAACTTGGATCCTATAAGCACAAATACATACTTCAGACAATGTTTCTGAAACTAATAGAGGAAAACCTTTCAAGTTGTTTTGACAAAATCCATCTCAAATATCAAGAATATCCAGTTGCAGCCTTATTTATCATGAAAGTTCCTCTTTGAAAATTCTTCAAAAAGCATGCTCAAACTCTTTATGATTCCAAAATCTTCTCACCTTAGAAAGCCAGTCTTTCTCTAGCAAACAATAAGATCTGTAAGAATGTCTGTAATCACTATGAATGCAATATGCTGCTTCTGTTCTTCAGAAGCTCTGAAACAAGCTTTGAATGCTTTACAACATGAGAATTTTCCAAAATACAGAATATTGGTTTATAATTATTTCATTCTAAAAATATTAAAAAAATAAAAATGCTATTTAAATTTTAGAGAAGAATTTTTCCAATAATTTTCAACACTATCTGGAATATGTCCATTTTTGAACCCTTCAGACAGCTGCAATGATTACCATTTAGCACCTGAATCTACCTCTAGCAGTTGCACAATTGGTAGCAAATGGCAAACATTGACAGCTATTCCATCAGGCATAAATCTGAACTGATAAATTAATTAAAAAAATAAAGAAAAAAAATATATTCCTCTTAAGTATGAAGGAAGAAAATACAAAGCATGAAAATGTTTTGAAGACAACTTCTGAAGATACATCATCTACTTAAGACAAAACACTATACTGAATTTTGAAAAAGGCATTTTTCCAATATTCTACATAAGCAGAGTAGAAATTTGCTCTTGGGTTTCAAAATCTTTCAAATCACTTTTCAACCCACTCCAGCAGACTTCTGAGCCAGATGGATGTAGATCAAGAATTTATAAACATATGGCAGAAATGGCAACCAATATCCTCCTAGATATGTGTAATGATTCATTTAAAAAATATATATCTTCCAGAGTTATTAATAATCTCTTTTCTAAGTTTCATATTTTTAAAAGGTTAAGATTTTGAGTAATCTACTTCAGTTTTCTCCAGTGAAGTACTGGCACAGCAGTCTAACTGATAACTGCCCAGAACAATTTCAATGCTTAGCTATAGTCTTTTGGGCAGTGCAACATAATGAAATCATCCTTCATCAGCACATGTTCTTCCAGCCTCAAGTAATTAAGAGGCTTTATTTCACCCACCCTGTTTCACTGTTTCAACCAGTGATGTCAATTAACAACTGGAAATAAAGGGATTGAATTTGCTTTAATTTATATATGTGTAAATTATGATGTATTTAAGTCAATACATACACTGGCCAGACTAAGTGTAAATTAAACCAGGAGAGAGTGCCCTCATACTGCTTTTGGAATCCTTCAAATACAATTTTAAACAGCAAGATAAACTCTTTTATCAGGTCTTTCACTCAGCACTCACCCTCTTTAGTGAGTTTCTCTTTGTACTCATTAATATGCATATTTGGGTCTACAACATCATATTTCTGAAAAAAAAAAATGAGGAATAAATAGGATGAAAAAATTGGAATAGTGTCATATGCCAGCTTCACACTGTCCATCTCCATAAAAATACTGTTCATGGCTTTGTTGGGATGACTTTGTGATGATAAAGCTGTAAGTGCCAGATTTTTAAAAGGCATTTAGTACCTACAGATACTACTGTAATTATGGACAAGGTGCCACAAAAATATTCTGCCCAAATGTACTAGTTGATGACAGTCTTGGCTTCTCAAATCTTACGTTACTTAAGGCCACATGATCCAGATTAGCTCTTTGGGATGCAGCCATTTTGGTCCTCAATCTAATAGTTGTTTCTCACCATACCCTGGCATTGCAATGAATTATATACAACAGTTTTGAAGCAAAGAATTACATTTCTTTCTCAGAAATTCTGATTTTAGAAAAATGAATCAATATGACAAAACATCTTGATGTTTCCTTTTGTCATCTATGACTCACTCCACAAGTCACAGCTCAACAAACCAACTCAACTGGTCACTGTCTAACTCATCTTCATTACTAAACAGGAAAAGTCCATTCAATCTCCTTAAATAAGTTCTTTCTCCAAAGTTCTCTTCTACCTGTCCATCCAAGCATCAGGGATATTTTTATTTTTTTTTCTTCACAGCTATTTTTTAAATTTAGCACTTACAGCCAGTCCTGGGAAATGAACCATTTTAACCTGCGTGGAACCAGAATGCTTCTTTACTGGGCTCCTGCTACTGAATGTCTAACTATCATTGGTTAGTACCAAGCAGATAAACTGAGGATATATGACAAGAATTCAAAGCAGCATAACTAAGCAGGGTACCTCTAGAGTTTCAGGAGTACTTGGGCATCTAAACACCCATGTTTTCACCTTTAATGGCTTTACTGCTGTAGCTATTCATGCCCTAAGTGATGGAGAGCTACAAACCCTGACAGGTCCACACTTTACTCTCTGCTGCTGGAGATAATATTTGCAGATGGATGTGTGATTAGCATATACAAGTCATTTTTAATCTAAAGAGTTCAACACCAACAGCTGTGAAACAGAGGGTAAGCATTTTAGACAGCTGCCTGTGTAGGCATCCAGGGAGATGAATAAGCTTTTGAATAATAGGTGAAAATCCATGCTGCTGGAAATTGATAGAACAATCATACCTTCTAGATATGGCACTGATAAACTCGGTACATCAATATCTACAATTGGGCCTAGAAGGTCCCAAATGATCCTTCAAAAAAATGACAGAGAAAAAGACCTGATACATTCTTCTTAATCTCATTTCATATCCATAGAAAATTCCACCCCTCTGAAGCACTATTGCGTTAAACTGCCAGTTCCCTATCCACTTCACCACTGGCATACAAAGTAGCATAATTAGTCTGTTGTACTGCTCTGTGCTCCCAGTACTGTCTCAGAAGTAAAATGAGCTGTGAAGATCTGGAGAGCTAAACCTTTACCTGTCTGAACCACACTACTACAGAGATGGGTAGGTTTCCTCACATTAGTGTACACTTATAAACAGCGATATTCACATATTACATTGCATTTCTACAGTTCTGTCATAAATACAAACTTGATTCTTTGCTGCTTCTTTGCTCCTACAACTTCATTTTTTTTTAGAAACAGACATTTCAGGCTGTGAAGTTTTGCAGGCTTTTTGGCATAACTGGCTACTTTAAAAAAGCAATTCACTCAGGGATGGCATGTAGAGGAATGGAACATAAGTAAGCCAAACACGATCTTAGTGTGCAATGTGAAATGGTAACTTTCTGGCTCTGGGCATTAGCAATGTTTATGGGGAAACCATCTTAGGATGTTGTAACCATCTAACTGAGAATTACGTGGAATCAAGAGTATGTTCTTGCTTGTTACTTATTTCCTACTAAGTAACTATGAACAGGACTAACATGTTAAAGCTTTTATTGCATTCTACAAGGTATAGAAAGGTAAACATCTGAAGCTTCTTTCCACTGTTATAACAGAAACATCAAGTTTCTGAGAGTACAGAATTACATCTCACTCAAAGTTAATTATGTTACTCAGATTCTTTCTAATTAATTTGATAAATTTAGATCACAGAATATCATGTATGTGTTACAGATGTTCCTTTTGAAGTCATAAGTTAAATCTTAACTGTTTAGACATTTATGCTACTAGTTTATACGACTTGAGGAAGCAGGATAGTTTACCTGCACAATTACTACTACATTAAGCAGGATTTTTCACTCAGAGAGAATTGTTATTTAACCCCATGGAAAACATCGAATGTGCTGAAAGCTCTGTGTAAACAAGTACAGATATTTTCAAACAGAATTTAGCAAAAGATGGGCATTACTTAATCTTTCAACCTGTAGAAAGATATGAGAATTCATATACTTTTTCTATTCCATGAAATTTACCATTACTTACCAAGCTTTAGTTGTGATCATGTGCAATGTTGTATGTGCTTCAGGCAAAACGATAGTTTTTCACAGCTTAATACTCCCAGTATTTGCTTTTTTACATGCATGGCAAAAATGAATAAAAAGGTTTAGAATAACGAATCTCCCAGGTAGGACAGGATAACATGGCTGAAGTGTCTTCTTTTACCTCTTTTCCTGGGATAGCTCTGTTAAATGTTGATTCAAACTCATACCGTTAAATGGAAAACTGTGTAAGGAAGAGAGACTGAAGAAGACAGAACTATACCTCGGTTTTTTGGGTAACATTTTATTTGGGGTTTTTTTAGTCGTTTTCTTTTTTTTTTTTTTCTTACTGACTGTAAGCTCAGGATGGTCTTAAAACTGCTGAAACTTTTTCAGTGTATTAGCTACTCTGGTCATTTTCAATCTGCCATTTACATAACCCGTCCTTCAAAATCAGCAGCCTAGACCTTAAGCACTATATAGGTATTTTTGCAACACAGAGAAAAGTTATAGAAAAATCTTTTCTAACTTCTGTAAGAGGAGACACTGATTTTTCAATACATGTATATAATTTTTTCTATATATTATCTGGAACCACATAATTTTACACTCCATGTCCAATTATTTTAGTGACATATAAAAACAACTAACCCAAACTTTTTATTTCCTGAAACTGCATTAAAACTGTGTTAAACTAGTTTTAATATTTACAGGACTGTGAGAGATTGAACTGAAATCAGACACCACTGTCCATTCTTTCAAAGGTTGGTATGAGAAGCTGAGATGGGATTCCACTGACCATTTTCTCAGAGATGGGTAAGAGGAGTTGAGATAAGACTAACATCCACTGCCTGGGAGAAGGGTGTGGGAAACTGAAATGGGGATTCCACAGTCCACTGCCTGAGAGATGGGTGGAAAGAGTTGAGATAAGACTCTTCTATCCATTATCTTAAGAGCACACCAGGATTTTTTTTTTCTTCTAATTGACACACTGTCAAAAAAAAAAAAAATGGCTAGAGGAAACCCTATAAATTACTAAATCCAATCTACCACATTCAGAAGCAGTCTCACCTGGCACAGGAGAAACCTGGGCCCCCTCATGACACAGGCTGTGAAAGCAATATTTACTGATTTCATCTATATACAGGCATAACACTGATAGTACTGTACACAGGGATAAAGCCATAAATACATTTTCTTGCCCATCAGATGGCCTACTAATGCAAGAGTAATGCAGGCAGACCCCAATAACATGCCAGAACTCACCACACTTCTATCCATGCTGGAGACCCAAAACCAAATACAGGAGCAGAACTCTCAACATGCCTAATAAACAGGCTCTATTTTAGACGGAGAGAGCATCTGGTAATAGCCAGCTTTTCATTACATGAGAATTGCAGTATTTCTCCCCCCCCCCTTTTTTTTTTCCTCCTATTTGCTTATTATCTTTCTGTAGAAACGAAAATCAAACACATGAATTGTTAACTCCAAATAAACAGTGGAGACAACATTATACTGTCCGGGTATTTTCTGCACAATTTTCAGGGCACTTACATGTCCATCAGCTATCAGGTTATCATAATTATTTTCCCATCTGTACTTTCATACCTAATATAATGCTGTTATCAAGAAAACTATGGTGCAACTATGAAAATGCCAAATGGCATGCATTATTCAACAGAAAGGCTCCACGTAACTTGTATGAGCTTTCTGCTATTTTTGCTTGTGCTAGTATTACCAGTCGTCTCCAGCATGCAGCACAGATGCTCCTCTTATATTGCACATGGTTATTCTTCAAGTAGGTTCTCAAAGCAGATGTTCAAATGTTCTGTAATGTTCCCACAGAGACTGCAGGTTGAACTGCTGCCCTCCATTTGATCCCACTGAGGGAAAACCCTGTTTCACAGATAACAGTAGACAGATAATGGTATTTGGAACATGTCTTCTCTCAATCAATACATTAAAACAAACAAACAAACAAACAAAAAAAGCAGAAAAAAACCACACAAATTATGAATGGCTATGAAAATACAGAAACCCACAACAACAAATCAACAGTTAGATAGACTGATATTAGAAAAGTTTCCTGAAAACTTGATAAATCTGTAGTGTGGGAAAGAATTGAACATTATTTCTTTAATGAAATGACTTGCTGAAGGAAAATAACAATTTGTCATGATCAAGAGCAGACCAGTGCTGGGCAGAAGTAAAAAAAGCCACAGAAATGCTGGGAATTGCTACAAAAGAAATGGGGAGGTGGGGAGAAGGGAACAAACCAAAAACAAACCCAACAAACTCAACAAACCCAAACCATTACACCAGAGTAAAAAAAAAAAAAAAGATTCTTGTACCCCTTGAACACTCTTCCTAAAAAAGATACAAAAGAACTTCAAAAAGTCAAGCAAATTTAAGACGTTCCATGTGAACAATGAAGTAGCATAGGATTGCTTACCTTTAAAAAGAGAAGTCTACAAAACCATAAATTTCATAGAGATGGTACAGAGTTGACTAGAGCATTGACTGCCTGTCTACACAAGTACTGGAAACTATCAACTTACTAAGAGATACAGGCTACAAACAAACAAACAAACAAACAAGTTGTGATTCTATAGACAGTGCTACACTGAATTATGTAACTCCTAGGCAGAAGGTATTGTGGATGCTGAAAGTTTTGTGGGTTCAAAGGAAGAGGGTGCAAGATGAACTATTAAATGTTACTAGAGGACCACATCAATACTAAATACATAAATATCTAAATGATATGAGGCTCAAGAAATCCTGTGAGCCAAGATACAGTCAGAGAGCAAGAGAATACCTTGAACAAATATCATATTCCCTTACTGCTTTTATCCCTCTTCAGGCATCAGTATACACACACTTTAAAGTCAGGATATCATGCTACATAGACTCCTGGTCTGAAACAGTACAGCTATTTTTATGGTCTAAAATTTTCCAAAAGACAAGGATCAGGTCTGACAAAAAATAAACTGGAAAAGGTTATCCCTACGAAGTGGAATTAAAAACCTAAACTAGATAGACAAACAGAAAAATATCTAACATAACAGAAAAGCATACACCTCTAGTGTCTAGAATACTCGAGCCCAGTCGCTGATAGTCTTGTCATTTTTAGGACAAGCAGCAAGTTGAAAAACAGCTATTCTGTATATCTAAACATTCATTTTGACGTGGAGGGTGACTCAAGAGCTCAGAAGTTTCCTGTGAAAGCTTTAACTAGCAAGACAGTTAAGTCTGTCTCATGTTGACCAGAATGGATAAAACTGAACAATTACAACCAGGGACACATCAAGGCACCAGCAGTTTGACAGCTAGAGCATTCACACAGCAACGACACTCGAACACTTTTCTAACCCCACTGACTTCACCTGCATTCCAGTGGGGTGTGAACAATACAACAGCCAGGCGTATGAGCTAGTATGCTGCTGCATCAGAAATGCTATGCTACAGAGAGACACGAATATTAGAAGAACCACAGCACTGCCTGGCTGCTAGATTTATGCTGGTTTGCATTCAAGAAGTTAGGAGACGGGAAAATGGTATGGAGATGCTCTGAATTTTTGACATTCCAGATATATTTTCAGACTACAAGACTGTTTGCAGACCTACTTATCTCCTAGTATGAAACATTTTGACAGATCTTGGGTTAGTTCCGTATATATTCAGGCTTTCTTTTGAAGCTCTGGGGGCTGGTTCCTGTCCAAAAGTTTTGCCATATTGACAGGTTTAGTGTGCTACACCTAGACCTATTTTTAAGGAATAGAATACTGAAAAAGAGAAGTTTGCCTCTGTTTCTGAGATGGCAAAATATAAACAACTTGACAGCAGAGAAAATAAATCTGCAGACACATGCGCATGGCTATCCTCTATGTCACATTTTTCCTTTCTTGATTGCAGACATATGATGCTCATCTAATATATGCAAGCAGATTTGCTAGCATTGACAGCTATGAAAGGCATTCTTTGAAAAAGCCAAATTGATGTTCATTTACCATTTTTTAAATTTATTTAAACAAATGACAGTTGTCACAAAAACAAGTTGTTACAGAATTCTAACAGATAACTATATCTGCAAACTTAACAAATAGGTTCTCATATTTGCTAGCACGACAGTACTGTGTTATATATTACAGCTCATTTTGGAAGATCTTTGTTCTAGGTTCTTTTGAGGTCTGTGTTACTGTCAAGAGCCAAGAGCTTTGACAGCTGTTGCCAGCTCTGTGTGGTTTGTTTAAAACAATGAGGGAGTTGCCTAGCAACATCACATCACACATTTGGTACCCTACAGTATCTCACATTCCTAACTACTCTGCACATCCTCATGGCTTAAAGGGACACTGTCAAGTTAACCTTAAATGAAAAGTGGACTTACTTATCTGTCCCCCATAATTGGATATATGTGGTGAAAGAAGAAAAAATGAGTTTATTATTAAAAAAATGACTTGAACTTTGCAGCAATATTTGATTTTTATCTCAAATCATCAATATCTGTTATCACCTGTGGCCAAACTGAGGTTTGGCTTAAAAACAATTCAGTAAAAGGCAAACTTTCTTAAAGAATTTTACCCTACTAACATAGACCTTACATTTTTTTTTTCTTTGTGTACATTTAAGTCCTATGCATCTCCAAACTCATTATAAAGTACAGATTTAACATGAAAAATTCATTGGCTATTATTCCTGCTAGGAGTCATTTGTAATCAAGGCTGTAAGAAAGACTTGTAGAGCCTTCAGATTTCATCAGAATTCAGAGATGGTATAGGGTCCTTTGCTTAAATATCGGCAGTTAGTTTTGAAAAAGGTCTCAACCTGATATAATATGCCCCATATTTGAAACACTTCAGCAACAGCCATAGAGAAATACAGATTTATGATACTTCGGTCTTTTCAGTAATTTCAATTGGAAATATGTCTTTAAAACTCCCCTGTTATTGCAAAGAAATTCCTGAAGAGTTCTAAGGGAAGTTCTCTTGAGGAGAATCCAGACCATAAACACAGAAAGGGAAAGTTATTAAGAAAAAAAAAAAAAAAAACAAAATAATCAGAAGTAAGAAAGTCATTAGAAGAGCTGAAGTAAGATACTGTAGATGAGAAAAGAAAAAAATAACAAACCAACCACAATGAGGGAGTTAAAATAATAAAGCAGCAAGGTGTATATCATCAACATCACTTCTAGCTCTTTTTCCTAGCACATATTCTTATACTTCTGGGGGTTTTAGAGGTTGCTTTTGAGTTTTTTGGGGGGAGATAGGGAGCAGGCATGTTTTGTTGGTTTGGGGTTTCTTTTGGTTTGGTATGGTTTCTTTAGTAGCTGAAAAGCACGAGATAAAGATAAAATATACAGGCTAACCTTCAAAGATAATAAACATGCATATTAAAGTATTTTCTTCTTTTTTTTCCATCCACTATTACATGATGAAAGCTCTAAATACACTAATGGTAAAATTTCATTCGCATCCAACAGAGAATTCAAATAGATGTAAAAGCAATGTAAAATAATGGAAATGTATATGCAAATTGTTGAAACCCTCAGGCATCTGGAGAGTTGCCAGCACAATATTCAGTCTGTTAGTGCACAAAACTTTGAGATAATTTAAACTATAGACAGCAACTCACACACAGTCATAAAGTTGGGGGTCATTGCTCTTGTATTTCAATTTGTAATCGCATTTGGGGAAATACTTGATTCCCAAAGTTCATAGTCTTCAGCTATGATTTGGGAACAATTAAATCAAAGGGTATAGCTATACAAATACATTGTTTACTAGCTACCTAAGGTATGGATTTAAAACATATTATCTGTCTCTTGGTATGAATAAGAAATACCCTACTTTCACTATGAGGTATGTTGTGCCACTTTCATGGATGTTTCATGGGTTTTTACCTTTTTTTCAAACGTAATTACTTTTGTTGTGAAATTCCAAGTACCTCAGACCACATTTGTAATACTTACATGCAACTTTAGGCTGATTTTGTAATGTTACAATGATAGCTAAAATGGATAGTAGAAGAAAGCAAGAGACTTGCTGTCACTTCTGCATAGCAAAGTCGCTTTCACTTGTTTGAATGATTCAATACCAATACCTTGGCTGGTAATGGGGATTTTTCGTTTGTGTCTTGTCTCTTTTATAATAATTATGAACATGAGGATTAAAAATGGTATTTCACAGAATCATAGGATAGTTACGGCTGGAAAGAACCTTAAGATCATCAAATTCCAATCCCCCTGCCATGGGCAGGGACACCTCACACTAAACCATGTCACCCAAGGCTCTGTCCAACCTGGCCTTGAGCACTGCCAGGGATGAAGCATTCACAGCCTCCTTGGGCAACCCATTCCAGTGCCTCACCACCCTCACAGTAAAGAACTTCCTCTTTATATCCAATCTAAACTTCAGCTGTTTAAGTTTTAACCCATTACCCCTTGTCCTGTCACTACAGTCTCTAATGAAGAGTCCCTCTCCAGCATCCCTATAGGCCCCCTTCAGATACTGGAAGGCTGCTATGAGGTCTCCATGCAGCCTTCCCTTCTCCAGGCTGAACAGCCCCAACTTTCTCAGCCTGTCTTCATACGGGAGGTGCTCCAGTCCCCTGATCATCCTCGTGGCCCTTCTCTGGACTTGTTCCAACAGTTCCATGTCCTTTTTATGCTGAGGACGCCAGAACTGCACACAATACTCCAAGTGAGATTTCACAAGAGCAGAGTAGAGGGGCAGGATCACGTCCTTCGACCTGCTGGTCATGCTCCTCTTGATGCAGCCCAGGATATGGTTCTGGGCTGCCAGGGCACACTGCAGCCGGCTCATGTTCATTTTCTCATCGACCAACACCCCCAAGTTCTTCTCTGCAGGGCTGCTCTGAATCTCTTCTCTACCCAACCTGTAGCTGTGCCTGGGATTGCTCCGACCCAGGTGTTGGACCTTGCACTTGTCATGGTTAAACCTCATGAGGTTGGCATCAGCCCACCTCACAAGCGTGTCAAGGTCCCTCTGGATGGCATTCCTTCCCTCCAGCATATCAACCGAACCACACAAGCAAACTTGCTGAGGGCGCACTCAATCCCACTGTCCATGTCAGCGACAAAGATATTGAACAAGACCGGTCCCAACACCGATCCCTGAGGGACACCACTCGTTACTGGTCTCCAGCCGGACATTGAGCCATTGACCACAACTCTTTGCGTGTGGCCATCCAGCCAGTTCTTTATCCACCGAGTGGTCCATCCATCAGATTGATGTCTCTCCAATTTAGAGACAAGGATGCCATGTGGGACAGTGTCGAACGCTTTACAGAAGTCCAGGTAGATGACATCAACTGCTCTACCCCTCTCCATCAGTTCCACAACCCCATCATAGAAGGCCACCAAATTGGTCAGGCAGGATTTCCCCTTAGTGAAGCCATGCTGGCTGTCACCAAGCACTCTGATGTTTTTCATGTGCCTTAGCATGCCTTCCAGGAGAATCTGCTCCAAGATTTTGCCAGGCACAGAGGTGAGACTGACTGGTCTGTAATTCCCTGGGTCATCCATTTTCCCCTTCTTGAAAATGGGGGTTATATTTCCCTTTTTCCAGTCATCAGGAACTTCACCTGACTGCCATGATTTTTCACATACGAATGGACAGTGGCTTAGCAACTTCATTTGCCAGCTCCTTCAGGACTCACAGTGGGATTTCATCAGGTCCCATGGACTTGTGCGTGTTCAGGTTCTTAAGATGGTCTTGAACCAGTTCCTCTCCTACAGTGGGCCCAAGGTCTTCATTCTCACAGTCCTTGTGTCTGCCTTCCAAGACTTGGGTGGCATGGTCAGAGCCTTTGCCAGTGAAGACCGAGGCAAAGAAGTCATTCAGAACCTCAGCCTTCTCCAAATCCTGGGTAGCCAGCTCTCCTGATAGCTTCCAGAGACTGCCCATGTTGTCCCTAGTCTGTCTTTTATTGACAACATACCTATAGAATCCCTTCCTGTTATCTTTCATATCCCTAGCCAAGTTTAATTCTACCTGGGCCTTAGCTTTCCTAACCTGGTCCCTAGCTTCCCGGACAACATCCCTGTATTCTTCCCAGGCTGCCTGTCCTTGCTTCCACTTTTTATAAGCCTCTTTTTTCTTTTGAGGTTTCCTCAGGAGCTCCTTATCCATCCAAGGAGGTCTCCTGGCCCTCCTGCTGCACTTCCTTCTAGTTGGGATGCAACACTCCTGAGCTTGCAGCAGGTGATCCTTGAATACCAACCAACAGTCTTGGGCCCCCCTGCCCTCTAGGGCTGTATCCCATGGAACCTTACTAAGCAGGTTCCTGAAGAGGCCAAAGCCTGCTCTTTTGAAGTCCAGGGCAGTGAGCTTGCTGCACGCTCTTTTCACTGTCCTGAGGATCTCAAATTCGACCATCTCCTGATTGCTGCATCCAAGGCTGCCCTGGAGCGTCACATTTCCAACGAGCCCTTCCCTGTTGGTGAGCACAAGGTCAAGCATGGCACCTCTCCTTGTCAGCTCCTCTTTTCCTAGAACTCCTGACAAATAATGAGCCAAGACTCCTGAGAAAGAGAACTGCTAAGCTTTCTTAAAGACTTTTCCCACAGTAGAGCTCTGGAAAGCAAGTATTGATACTACTGAGGAGCAGTCATAGTTCCATGGAATAGCTCCCAGAAATAATAGCTATATTCCTTATCCAGCAAGCCCAAATCTTCCTTCTGAACTACATTTTGGATCTGCCACTTTGCTCTTCATCTCTGCTTTCTGTCATTACTAGCCAGGGCCTCATTTCTTGTCTTTAGGGCAACAATGCTCAACTTCGTAAGGAGGCTGCTGAGGACCATATAATTATAGGGCCAATTACCCTACAGATAATATCAGTATCAGGAAAATGTCAAGATTCAAGCTGTCATCACATGGCACACAAGAAGAATAAATTTCGTAAAAAAAAGATTATTCTAGATTCAAATATGATTCTGTTCAGTCTCTGGCCATCCATCTTTTGTATTTCTCAATGCAATCCACAGCAGTGGGCTTCACTACACATATGAAAACTACCAATTTCAAATATTATATTTAAAGATACCACAGCATTTCTGTTGGGAAAAGTTAGCAAAAATCCCAGCCAATGCTTGCTCTGCATTTTAGTCTATTCCATAGTGATGTAATGTAACATAATAAAGCAAACTTAATACAAGACAGTTCTACACACCTATAAATATAAGATTAGGTGAAGTACATCACATATATGTTTCACAATAATTTTTTCACTAAATGGACACATTCCATATTTCTACACATACTATACTCTTTCTCCTCTTCTTACTGAGCAAAAATAATTATATGAATAGTAGTGTTTAATTATAGCCTCATTAATAAGTTGTAATGAATGAAAAAAAATCAAAGAGATCTTATTTTACATGCTGGAAGAGTGAGATAGTTTTAAGAAGTTTTACTGATACTTAATTTTGCACTAAATACTCAATGAAAGAAACTAAAAACCTAATCATTTTTAATAATTGCCATTTTTCATTTAATTATAAATACAAGGACATGCAGTTGATCCTGCTACTTAATTTTTAGGGCTTGAGACCAAGAATATCATCTAGAAAATAATGGCAAAAGCCTCTTATATTTTCATACGATAAAAAAGGCATTTGGGACTGAGGAATTATATCACACTATATCAAACAAGGTCAGTAAAATGAATCCAGATGGCAGAAGATGAGGAAATGATTGAAGCTTTTGAAACACAATGCCATATAAAAGTGTCATGGAAGCTCAGCAAGTATATAAATATCATTGAGGACAGCAACATTTGCTACTTCACATGACAGAAAAAGAATTAGTATTTAGCATATTTAACTATATATCAAAGCTAATTGCATGCCACCTGGAGAACAGAATGATGTGAGGAAAGGAACAAAGGAAAGAGTTAAAACCAATGCAAAATTCAATACCGATTCTTTAAAAAAGGTACACAAATGATGACAAGAAGTAGAAGTAGCAATGACAAATGGATGGATGTCACACACAGGAAAATTCAATGATAAATTATAAGAGTAGACAGCTGCCAAGTATGAAAATACCAGCAATTTTTCCTAGACAAATTGTATTCTGTAAAGCATAACTGTATCTTTTTATTGATGCTTTATTCAACCTCCTCCTAAACATTAGCAATTATAAACACCATCACCTTTTGTGACTAGTCTGCCGTCACACCTCTTCTCTCATCAGTTTCTCTTAAAATTTTTCTTCTTTAAACTTCACAAATTATGTGAGATTCTAAGTGAAGGATGGCAGGTAAATAACTTTAAAGATGTACATTCTTAAATGTAATTTAGGAACACTCTCTTCCCCTTGAAAAAAAGTTGTTATTCTGTAAACTCCCCATTAGTGGCTGCTTAGCCATGGAAGTGCCTGGGCTTTTAAAATCATCTTCTGGTTTTCACTTCAAAGTATCCCAGAGCCTATAGTTATGCTTCTAAGCACACCTCAAATTTCCACAGCCTTGGTAGGTTGAGTAGCTCCAGGACTAACTTCTATACAAATTCATTCAGTTAGTATTTATTTTTATTAAAACACCAGTGATCATTAATCAAACTCAACCTCTCAAGAGAGATTCTCTCTCAAGGGAGATTCTGCATTCTCTTCGACATTCATCTCTGCAGTAACTGCTACTCTAAAGGTTCAGTTCTTCGTTTGACACTTTGGTTGATTTTTGTAAAATAGCAGTGATCACAGTTATAGAGAGAAAGTGAGACTTGAGCCAAGACTGCCATTAATCTTTTTTTTTTTTTTTTATTGGACAGCTGCAGAATTAGCACATTTCTGTTTTTCAAAAATAAGGTAATAAATCCTGTCCATCTTTCTCCAATAAAGTTTGTGGTAGCTAGCCTGACTAGAGAGAGAGCTTTTCCTTCACCTCTGAATATGAATTTACCCTGGATTTTTATCTTCATTTTGTTTTGGTTAGCTTTGGATGTGGAAATGAAAACTTCAGTAGTGTGTTGACTGCTTTGGATCCCACTATGTTTCACTTGGTCTTTCATAGGCCACATGGGAACCACTTTGTTCCACACAGTATTCCTAATAACCAGACACAATTCCAAATCTTAAGCTTCTGATCTTAACTTCTTGGTGTCAGAACAGTAGCTTATCATGTGTGACCAAGACAAATGATTGTCACTATACATGCATATACACTTTATCTATAAAGAATCCTGGAAAGTCCTCATTATCAGTGACCAATGAGGCTACATATAATAATCTGCATTTTTAATTTCTTTATTTTATTTTTATACATGGATGATGGCATCTATTATCCTTTGTTAGCTCACTTACAAGCCAAACTTATGACTGTGGCAAAGTAAAATTTAAGGATAGTGAATAGGTTTACACTGGTTCTACAATCACTGAAAAGCTGGCAAAATTGCATTTACAGCAATGAGAGCTAATCTTTCCTCCTGGAGCAGACTGGTGTGAATAAAACCCATTAGGCAACTGGCAAGAGGTATACTGCAGAGATTAATATTCCATGTCCCCACTGCTGGCACCTAGTAAAGCTGAAAGTTTCAATAATTTATGCTTGGCAAATGTACATTTCTTCCTTTGAAATACTGGACATTTTTGATGAAAGCCAAAAATATTTCTTCGAATGTAAAGAGTGAAACAATCAAGCTGAAACAGAAACAGAGTACCAAGCAACAAAAGATGCAAAGCATCACTCACAGATGGGAGTAACAGGGGAGGTTATCCTGAAAGTTTTTATCCTGCTGTAATATGACAGGATAAACTGAGAGGGAGTAGCTTCTACTTTCTTGCAAGTTTTAGGGTTTTTTGAAAAATACAGACAAGCTCACTCACTAAGACAGACAGAATTCAGAGGCTTGATTCAAGATAATTCAGTAACATCTGAGAAGAATGGGTTGGATGGTGCAGTTAAGTGCTAAAACGGGAAACTAGAAGCTAAAAACAGGTGATGCCTTCTGGAATAGATACCCTGATTTGGTTAGACTTTCAGTAGATCTTGAGCAATTTAGACACTCCTGAATGAGACAATAATGCTGAATTCAGAAAACACAGATGATAGCTTAACTGTTTGAAAAGTACATATACCATTTGGATGCTTATAAGCTCCAATATATATATATATGCAAGTATCTATTTAGATAATTCTTGTGTAGCTAGGTGATCCCTGTGGAGGCATCCATTCTGTTTCATCTGCGATCAACTCGGGGGCTTACCTAAAAGCTTCTATCAGTTGTGCTGTTCTACCATGGTCTGCTCTGACATGGACTGTAAATTCTGCAGTGTTAACAGGGTCTGTTGGTATCCACATGGCTATTCTATTTTGTTACAGTGAAAACAGCACTTAAGGTGGCTTAATTTGCTGATGCTATTTAAAAGTTCTAGGATTAATTGCTTTGCTGATATATATAAGGAACTTCAGTTCATTGCAAACCCACCTCTTCCCACATCTTACTTTGGTGAGACTTTTAAGTTGAGGTGCTGGACATTTATGCTTTAATGAACAAGGGAGGATGAGATATTGAAAAGATTCTTAGCAATGTACCAACACATTAGCCATACCATTTTATGCTACAAAAAGGTAAAAGAAACATGCAGAGAATATAGACAAGGACAGTCCTTAAGGACTCTTTGTTGAGAGACGGATGAGTGAGAAGGTAGTCAAAGGATAAGTGGAGGGACAGAAGGGCTATGTGATGAACAAAATAAAAAAGAAAAAACCTACATAACTTATCTGAATTCTAAATCATATTAATAGAAAATTGTAAAAGGAAACAGGTCTCTGCACATATTCTTTTAGATTACATTGCTGAACATCAATCAACAACTCTAATGGAACAGGATTTTCAGGCTCCTGAAACAGCAAGGCCCTAAAAGGAGACTATTCAGGACAGTCTCTTAAATATCATAATATTTACTTAATCAAAGATATCACATTGTCTTTATTCTCTTCTTAGAGTCCCAGACATTGCTTTTTCTCAGAATGCCATTTCATTTACTCCTTTTGAGGATCAGAGAACTTAGAATTTAAATGTTACATAAAGCAGGATAGTCCTTTCCACTGCCAGGAAGGATTACACCATGCAACATATATGTGCCCTGAGACACATACTTGCAAAGAAAGAACTTCTTAGCCAAAGAAAAAAAAACTTCTAAGACCAAGACAAATGTTCCTTCAGTAGAACTGGAGAAGCAGGAACTACACATGCTTTCATACACTGTCACACCGTATGCATTCTTCAAAAATTACTTTTATCTCTCAGAAAAAGAATGTCTCTGAATTTTTATTTCCTGCATTATCCAAAGGCACAATAGAAAACAGGAGGCACAGTGAATATGAAAGATTTTTCTGACATTTCCTGATTTTACCTGCAAAGAATAGGGCCTCAGGTTTCTTAAGACCACATGATGCAGTACCCAAGAACAGATGCTGAAATACTATTATCATTACTGTTTATTTTCTTGTTGAAAGACAGAGTTTGCTGCTGTTACTGGCATTAGCAGAATATACATATTTTGAATACATTTTGAACAGCAGTATGCTGCTGCTGTTTAAAATGGTTCTCATAGCCAGACTGCAAAACCTCACTTGCTACAGACAGCTGAAATATTTCACCTTGTGAATTCAAAATTCCAATCACCCAAACAAAGCTTTTTAGTTTAAGAATGCATTCTTCATATATTGTTTGATCATATACATGCATACATATGAATTTCTCTTTCAAGAACAGAAACTGATTAAATAACTATTTTCTATTTTAAAACAGTAAGGCAGAGAAACTCAAATTCTCTAAATTCAGAATTTCTAATTTCTAAATTTTCCCAAAGAAAAATGGAAGACAGGATCCTTTCCAACTGACAGCTTTTTGATTTTTGAGCTGTCGAACATGTGCTACTTTGGTTCATGTGTAAATGCTGACATATACAGCATTTCTATGCATAAATAAATGCTGTATATGTGAGCATGTCTGACAAAGCCTGCTCACAAATTCTCAGGTGTTCCCAGAAATGGCAAGAATGTGTTCTGACTCTGTAAAGAGTTACCCCAGAATCTGCGCACCACAAAATAGAACATGCCTATAATTTCCAGGGTTATACTTAAGGTCTTTGTGTGCTGGCTAGAAAACAACTGTTTTACAGTAATTTCAGTCAATGTCAGGTAATAGTGTGTGTCTGTACCAATATTTGAGGATTTCTTTTTCTCTAGCCCTGGAACATAATTAAATAATAAAACCAACTAAAGCAGTCCATGCACCTGAAGAAATTAGTCTCTTAACTTTTTACAAAATTATTGAGATGCAGCTGATAGAATCAAAATCTCCCTACCCCCCGAAAAGACTGAAGTTATGAAAAGCCATTCACCATTTGGGAAATACTTCTTCTTCATGCATAAACATCCATGGGACATGAAGTCTGCTCATACGCCACAGTAAATGCAGTCAAACATTTTATAATGACAGAGGGCAAATTAAAAAAATTTTATAGGAAAAACTGTGTATGATATCTGAGAGTCACAACAATCAAAACTAACAGAAAATTAAGACTTAAAGTAAGCAACACCAGCTTTTAATATGCAGTATACTATATCACTTTTTGAGGGATATCATGACAATGTTTCACTCATAGTTCTACTGCCAAGTTTTAATTATCTGCCTTTTTGATCAAAGCTGGCAAAGAGGGTTCTAAACTTAATTTAGCACTTTAAGTAAGTTCATTCAACATACTGGCCAATTTATTAGCAAAACTTCTGTCTTATAACTGACATACACTGTATGAGCAATTAAATCTAGCATGAAATAAACAAAGTATCATGATATGCCAGATTTAAAGCTTTAAATTCCCTTCTTTAACAAAGATGTTAACAAAGTGCAATGAAACATTCAAGAACAAAATCACAGTTTTAAGGAACTGCATCAAGACCTTTCTAAAAGAAAAGGAAAAGTCCATTAGCAATTAGTTTGTACTTGCATGTCTTCATGTCATCTTAATTAGTAGCAGATAATTTCTGGTTCGGCCTATTAGTTACTCAGCATGATTGGTTTTGCTTTACACTACTTTAAGATAATGCAATCTTTCATATTGGTTATAAGTTAGTTCTTTAGTTACAGTGCATTGGCCCAACCAGTAGCACCCTAAAGAGAACTAATCATACTATAGTTGTGTTACATTAAAGTACACATTGAAGTGTGCTGTGGATTTTATGATACTTTGTTGAATATCTAAATCATATTACATATTATGAGTCTAAGACATTATTATCTCTAAAATTTTACTTCTTTTGGTTTGTTCACATGCTATATACAGCAGAAAAGTTAGACTGTCTTTAAAAAAATGTAGGTATAGGAAGCCATGGATAAGTAAAGAATTCTCTAAAACCTGAAAAGCTTCTTGATAAAATTTAGTTAAGTGAGTGTGATTTCAAACTTAAGTTTTAGATGATACAAGTAGAGCAAAGGTGATACTGGATGAGCATAGATAAGGGTTTTGGTTGACCAAATTTTTTGTTTTAATAAAGTTAACTTGACAGGTTACCACCACTCTCTCACAATAAAACACCCCTCCTACATGTTTGTGTACTTGAACTGGAGCTTCACCAAATACTGCTTACTAGAAAATTTTGGTTTAGCAGTGAGTGTCACTCCTGTATTGTATTATACAAAGTGAGCATTCATGACAGACCCAAAGCAGTTCAAAACAGAAAAATAGCCAAACCCAACCCATAAACTGCAAATATTCATCCAGGAAATACAAGTACAGCAGAAAGGGATGCTGCAAATATGAGATATAGTGTACAGTAAGCAGAAAAATTTTGTGCAGCCTCAGAAGGGTGAATATTACGTGCCTATATCCTTCTGTGCCAGTAAAGGAAAGGAAAGGTACAGTTTCGGAAGGGATGAAAATTACCTCTGCCTCCAGCCTCTTGCAGAAGCCATCACTGCAGCATGTAGGACAGTTCTCACATAAAATTCTGATGAGTTGTACCAAAAGTAGGTGACATGAGTAGGGGAACCAGTTTGGCTACTTTAGGTGTCCCTTTGACAGCATCATTCCAGGAGCAAAAGTTAATACAGGTGGAAACAAGTTATAGGGCTTCTCTGTGAAGCAAATATTGTAGGGAAAGTGTTGAAAGATGTACTTACAAGGGAAGCATCAAGGACCATGTTTCCCACAGGCCTGAACAAGAGCTAGGAGAGTTAGTTAGCAGAAACAAATCCGTATTTTGATGACGCTGACACAGGTGAGTACTTTGCTATTTCTGTCCTCCTTTACTTTCCTTCTAAAACCCAGGTCAAAGAAGGAACAGGAAATTCCTAGAATTCAAGTTAATCATATCAAAACAAAACAAAACAATAAATTCTTGATGCAGTGATGCAGATAAATTCCTAAGTATTTAACCTTAGGAACTGAAAACTGCAGTGTTTACTTTCCTCTACATTCCTTCTCTCTGCAGGAGCAAAATAATGTCCAAAGAGGACACCCTTGATTACCATTGTTTACCATAATGCTAGTAGCTAGGTGTTATTTAGCCCACTGAAAACAATATTATAAGATTAGAGATTAGATGTTACTTATTAAAAACAGCATTTAAACTCTCTATACACTTTACTGATAAGATCTCTACTGGAGAACAGTGTGTATTACATCTAAGAATAGAAATTAGACAGGGTTTAGAACAAAGCACTGCAGAACTACCTGTGGAAAACAGAAATTGGAGCAGGGTCAGCATTCTAATGCACAGGAAGAAAAGCAACCATATACACTCCAATGATGATATACACTCCTAGATATATGTGCAAAGGATGTTACATAGCAATGAGAGTTCAATTAGAACAAAAGGTTTGTGTAGACAGACTTACTGGTAACCCTGAACAATTTAGTAAAATTGTACCGATGAACTTCAGTATTAACCAAACAATTAGTGGAAGCACAGAGACCTGTGAAAATTCTCTTCATGAATGGTACTGAAGAGTAATCATGGCATTTATCAAAAAAGGGAAAGGATATGAAATCTGTCATGCTGGTTAAAAAGGAGGAAAATTATCTGCTAGATATTCTTTAAAATTCCCTATTACATGCTACACCAAACTCCACTGCTATGAAGTCCACATTTGAAACTCTGACCTCTTATGAACAGCAATAGCAACGATTTAGGTCCAAGTGTGCTTTTCATCATAGCTCTTTATAAAGGCTGATGAGTAACATGATCCTGTTGTTATAAATATGAAAACATACACAAATGAGGTGACTTGCCCAAGGTCCCGCAGCGCTTTGATGACAAAGGCAGAGATGGGGATACAGATAGCACACATTTTTTCCAGCTCTCCTCACCCAACAGGAATTTCAGACTCTATTTCAGATTAGGTTGAGTCATGATAAACCCATACTGACATGCCACAAATAAACAGTTTTATTGCTCAGTGCATATATCTGTTGGATCCCACAAGTCTAACTTGTTAATGACAGAGCTAATGCTGTTTTCACACATCTGATGGCACCTTATGCAATGTAGCAGGAATGCCAGGTTTTTTCTGCACACAAACACTATATTTTCCTGAAAGCATGTGACAACCAAAAGTAGCCTTTTCTTCTAGATTAAAACTTTTGATGTAATTACTAGGATTTCATTATGAGATAGCCTGCTGTATCATTTAAAGAGCACATTTTTTTTTTTCTGGAACAACTAATATTGACTTAGGCTTTCAGATTATCCAAGTAACCAGCAATTCCATTCAGTATGTAGTGAATTTATGTTCTAGGAGATTAAATACTATGAGCAAATGGATAAGGGTCAGAAAACTATTTTAAAAGCAGTTTCCATTGTGGCCAGTGGAAAAGGTAGATACAAGAAGACAATGCTGACTTTCTTTTAGCTAAGAGACTTTAAGTCTTTTTAGGTCAAGCAGATTTCACTGACAGCTGATGAAAGAGTTCACCACTGCTTGTTGCAAGCCATTAGAAAGCGTCACTCTGTGCTTTTAAGTTCACTCCTTGCTCCCCTGAGCTCCAGGGACACAGGCAAGAATTACTATGAATTACAAATTCATGTGTGGAACAGGCAACACGTTGAGATCCTTTGTACTTGATACAATAGAAACAAGACTCTGAAGTTGCCTCCTCCCCAAGCAGTGCACAATCTAAGCATAAGGTAAGAAAAAAGAAACTAGGAGAAGTGTTTCCAGAAGAGCTGAGTAAAATCAAAGTCCTCAAATTATACATCCCCTATTAAAATCACGTAAGACATTTTCTGCATTTCCCTGACTACAGCTGGGATCTCCAGCAATGTCTCTTTCTGATGACATGTTATGAGACTTGAGATGGCCAGCAAGAAAAACTTTGACATCCATGGTACCCCACAGCTCCTGTCTTTTGTAACAAGACTTGGCCTGGAATGCAGTTGCTGCAGCAAAAATCCTCTTTCCCACAGGGCACTCACTACTACTTATAGCACTGACTTCCATGTAATGTGCTGAATGTAATTCATTCATCCTTTTTTCCCCACTTCTGAGGTCTGGGCTGAGCAAAGTACATCTAACTTGATGCAGTGTATAGAAATAGTAAAGTTATCTGTGAGCTAAGAATTGTTTGTCCTACAGACGGATAGTTAAACTTCTAAAGTATTTGGGATTTCTAGAACTGAAAAGCACTAAACGTGTCAAGTCTTATAGTCCTCATCCAGCTATAACTGCCTTTAGTGATAGCTTTGAGAAGAGCCTTTCCTAAATAAAAAGAACAGATTTTTTTTTATATATAAAAAATGCACATCATTTTCAGCTATTTTTAGTTCAACAGGAACTTGCTAAAAAACCCTAATAACTGGAGAAAGAAAAAAAAAAAAAAAAGAGAGAAATCTGTTCAGACCCTAAGAGAAACTAGCGATATTACAAGGTTAAACAACAACTATCTGCTTTTATAAACTGAATTAAGTTACACATTTTGGAAATTTATCTCACTTATTAAAAACTCAATCAAATTCAAGTGCCCCATTTGTGGTAAGCATAGGGTGGAGCCTCTCCCAGTTCTCTATAAAACTCTCAACATAAGTATTTAGGTTGGAATGTAATAATACCATAGATTTAAAAAGCAAACAATAAAGACAATATATTTCACCATCAGCTTAACCTTCCAGTACATGAAAAAATAAGGGGGCCACGTAAACAATGAGTTTTCAATTGAAAATCTTCTTCAAATATTTGTTTCTACATGGAATGGGATCATATTCTTTCCACTGACTAAACTACCTACAGCTACTGCCTTACTTAGAAATTGTATGCAAGATCGCACGCTGTTTGAATCACAAAAGAGCGATTAGATCAAAGACAATCCTGCTACTATCTTCTCCACAAAGGAAAACATGCCCACCCCTCCATAAGAATAATTCTCTATCCAGGATTAATAATCCTAACATTTATAACAGTAGAAAGAAATTTATTGAAATATTGGACTCAAAATAAGTAGGAATTTATACCTATTGCACTAAAACCTTGATCCATCACTGAGTGGAACATGACCCAGCTAACACATGAACCAAAATCACAGTAGACTATCCAGGATCCTATTTCTCTTGTTATGAAATAATGAGCAAAGATTAATGCTAAATCAAATGGACAATGAGGAAAGAGAGAACAAGATCCTGATCAATAATAACTGAAGAGCTGACATTCTGCCAGTAGTCTCCCTCTAATGGCCTTTAGCTCAGCAGCTTCCTCCAGTTTCTACTGAAAAAGAAATTGTACATTGAAGGCTACAAACAGAAGAACAAACTTACTTTTAAGGTATTGTAAAAGTTTTGACTTGGGTTCTAAACAAAACATGAACAACAAATATAAAGCCATACAAAAAAACCTGCTTGCTTTAATGTTTCATTACAAACTGGGAACCCAGCCCACATTCACTGAAAGGTTCACATACTTTTTGTATGAACTTGGGCCAAACGACTTTATGGTTTCACATCAAAACTGGTGAGAATTTGTGGGTTTTGCATGGCTCCAGTGTGAAATTGGCTGAAACCAGTATTTCGCTTGGAGTTCTGAGATCCAGCTGAATCCAAACACAAATCAAAATTCAGTGAACATAAAGGCAAATCAATTAGATTTTTTTCTTAAAAACGTATAACCCCAGCAACTTTTGCACATCTATGAATGGCACCTCTTTGTCAGATCATTCAACACCAGTCAAATATCAAGGAGAAGGATCAGAAGTTTTGTTGTCTTTGAAAAACCTGTACTCATTAAGCTCTGAAACAGTTCAGTTGAAACTGGTGCAAGCGTATTTGGTGAGCAACACTGCTCTCATTGACTTCACTTAAATTGTTTGGAAAAGAGCTTAAGTTGAATTATGTAAGAGCATTTTTACATCTAACTGGGAGTATTTGATTCAAATAAAGTTAGCTAAATTAATATAACTTCTTACAGGCAAGACATGAATAATACAACGGAACAGTTAAACTAGAACATGATTAAGAGGAAGGGACAGACTTTGATTCTCTAGTGCTCAGTACCTTGCAGGGACACTTATTATTTCATTTATACAGGAAGAGGGATACCAGTTTACAAGATTAAAACCAGATTTGATCCAAGTAATTAAAAAAAATCCAAATCAGCATTACTACTGAGACCACAGAATAACAGCAGCTCTCAGACGGTGTTTACATATGAAATATGTGCTATAGAGTGGTACATAACTCCTCTCTAGAGTTAAGATAATTGCAGTATAAGGGGAATAGAGATGACAGTATTTAGGTTAATTACTAACATACGAAGGAAGTGGACCTATTAGAATAAGTCCAGAGGAGGGCCACAAAGATGACTCGAGGGCTGGAGCACCTCTCCTGTGAAGACAGGCTGAGAGAGTTGGACTTGTGCAGCCTGGAGAAGAGAAGGCTCTGGGGAGACTTTAGAGCAGCCTCCCAGTACCTAAAAGGGGCCTACAAGAAATCTGAAAAGAGACATTTTACAAGGACATGTAGTGACAGGACAAGGGGGAATGGCTTTAAATTGGAAGAGGGTAGATTTAGATTAGATACTATGAAGAAATTCTTCACTATGAGGGTGATGAGACACTGGAATAGGTTGCCCACAGATATTGTGGATACCTATTCCCTGACAGTGTTCAAGGCCAGGTTGGATGGGGCTTTGAGCAACCTGGACTAGTGGAAGGTGTCCCTTCCTGTGGCAGAGGGGTTGGAACTAAATGATCTTTGAGATTCCTTCCAACCCAAACCACTCTATGATTCTAACTTAGTTTTTAGCTCTATGAAATATTTTCTGGGTTAACTGAAGTTAAATTTAGGCTTTTAATCCATTAAAACAAAAAACAAAAAAAAAAACAAACAAAAACCTCCTAACCCACTTTAAAAATTAAAAGCATTTATTGCCTCACATTTGTCGATCTGTATTAAGAAGTCAACTATGATTTGGTTGCTGTTCACACCTATATCTTAAGGGTCAAGTACAGGATAAGGAGAGAACAGGATGAAGCATATCTAGATAAATTAGACATTTTCAGAGGTACAGGGCATGATAGGCTTCTTTTTAAATTACTGTATCAAACTGCCAATGAAATCTCAGAGCCATTACTCTTTGAAAGTCATAGCAAACAGAAAAGGCAATTTTGGAAAAGGATGTAGAAATGTAAGCCAACTGGCTTTAGTTCACTATTCAGAAAAACACTGAGATAGATTAAAGAAACTATTGATAAACTATAAACTGGTGAAAGGTAGCATTCAGAACAGATCCACCAATAATAACTCTAAAATTAGTCAGCATGGGTGGAGAAGCTGCCAAAAGTGTTAAATTTTAACCTTCTTCAGTTTATTTTGACAATGTTTCTCATTGCATTCTCTCTATATATACTCACTGCAGCCTACAGGAAAAAAGGGTTTAGATTAAACTTCTGTACAGACTCTGTATAGCTGTCAAAAAACAGAACTCAGATAAGGTTATCATGGATGTTTTCCCAAATGGAAGGATGCAAACACCTGCTCCTATTCAGCAGGTGTTTCCCAGATACTATAAAAAAAAAAAAAAAAATGTTTGACAGTGACACTGACAGGAATTAAAAGTGAAATTAAATTTAAAATCATATTGATAAATTAGAAAAATTGAAACTCACTAAAGCCATGTGAAAATTACATTAGGCAGAAATAAACTGCACAAAGAATGGATGTTTCTGGGTAGGCGGTACTTCCATAAGAAATGGGATAAGCTTATATGCTGTTACAAAACCTGGACAACTATTTTGTGCCATTGGAATAAGCATAAACATAATATCCATATCCAAAAATAGTAGTATAGCCTGCAAGACTTGTGAGGCAATCAAACCCTCTTACTCTACATAGAACGAGAAAAGATTCAGTTGGAGTCCTGTGTCCAGATTCAGATGGAAAATTAGTGCCTAACTGGAAAGACGTATGGGAAAAGATGAAGCAGGTTGGAACTGTTTGAATGGACTCTCTGTGGAGACTGTAGGATCTCTGTGACTGAATGCCCTTGCATACAAGTCAAATTATTTCCCTTTAAGAATTACATAACGCTACTCCCTATTGTATTGGAACAGGGAACAGGTTAGACAAGAACTTCAGTCTGCCATCTAGAGTGAAGAATGCTACTTTAATTTTTCGTGGAAGTGAAGATTACACAACCTCCTTCCCAATCTATCTCCTCACCTGAAATATAGCATGAGACTTAGTCCAGCCAATAGTCGGCCAGTCTTGAGTGATGTAAATAGACACTGGAATAATGCTTTCAACTGGAAACTCCTATAATTAGATATAATGATAGCTGCCTTAGAACTAGAATTATATTCATATATAGATTCATTTTCTTGTCTTTGACCCATTACATAGCACAATATTACTAATTTCCCAAGACCTGTAAGGTTATGTATTTAGTATTATTAACCAGTAATTAACTACAAACACCAGTGCACATCATGACAATGGGATTACTCCCTTTTTTCAAGTTAATTAATCAAGATATTGTTATGTCTTGATTTAAGCTGATTGTAGATAAGCTACCAAGACAGGAAAAACTATTACTCTACTTGCTTAGAGAGGACAGGGAGATTGAAAAATGGAGATAAGACAAAAGGGAATCAAAAATATCCTTAATATTAACTATATTGTTTATACCTGACAAAGGAAACAGAAACCAGCACAACATTTATGGCATACCAAGAAATTAATTTACATTGAGGTTAAATTAATGGCCCTTCTTGAACAATTTGACCTAGCAGACATTCTTGAAAAGTCAATACAGGATCAAGCAAAGAAACACTTAAAGAACCAAAAGAGTGAGATGTCTCTCCACTAATGGTATCTATGTGTTAATAGCGTGTTGCCTGCTAGTGCTGCTGTGCACAAGAAATATGCATGTTCAAGAGTTTACTAGCAAGATTTGCAAAATGTAATTACTGTTAATCAAAATAGCAACTGTTAAAAAAATAAAGTTTTATAAACTATAGGAAATAGTAGATTTAATGGTGATAGGTGCACAACATCAGCACAAATACTGTATCGTGCTCTTTTAAGGAGATTAAGGGGTGACTCATACTATAAGGTTGGACACTATTAAAATACATGGGTGGATATACAATTGTGCCAGCTTTGAAAAAGGCTGTTATATCATAAAAGACTTATATAGAAAATACGCTGTACCAAAGACTGTACTTCAGCCAGTCATAAATCTCTGACTTTTCCACTGTGTCTCCTAATAACAGTCCCTCATTTTACCAACATTTTTCACTATTTTTAGGGGTAGGCATTACCAGCTGAAATAAAAATACTAAAAAAAGACAATAAAAAGAGAACTGGCTTATGAAACCAGCCAAGATAATATTGTCAACAACATTCTATTCTATCATACCGAGAAAAGCATGAAAAGCACTTCTTAGTTCTTTCGCTTTTTTTGAGTCTGGTACAAGAATATAGTTTTCCTTTCCTACCAGCAGTAGTTAAAATGAGAAGCACATATTCATCAGTGCTGCATGCATTAGAAATTAAAGGACCAGTTAGAAAGTGAGCTTAATAAAGGTAAATTTGTACTGTATATGAAGCCAGCTTTCATTAACTTATCAATGTACATGCAATTCCTGTGTTTGCAGTTACTCAGGAACACTGGACTAATTCAGTGTTATCATAAGTGCTCAAAACTGCAACAATTAACCCTTTTTCTACTAAACAACAGACCATCAAACAGTAACAACACCCCTGACTGGACAAAGCCTTCTTTCATGTTAGTATCCATCTTGAGAACAAAAAACAACTTAACTCTGAAACAGGTGTGTAAATGTATGCATGCAAATAAACTTTTCTAAATTGCTTATTTTTGAAATGCAGCTGTTATTCTTTTATATTATCTAAAATTTTCCCTTTAGTAATTGCATAAAGCATTTAATTATTTCATTTTAATGAAATATATACATTTTAAAGGCAATTACAAAATGCAGTGGAAAAAAATTATACAGTATGATTAGGTCCCAGGTGTTTCACTGTATGCTTAAACATGAATGTGTTACAGATATTAGATAAAACAGTAAAACTTATTCTACTTCTCCTTGGTAAGCTTATGTAGAACATAAAGATTCTCAAATACTTTTTAAAAGGAACAAAGAACAAACTCTGTCCACCCTCTCACCCCCCAATAAAGAGTTTGCTAAGGTGCCAGAGTGTATATATATATATATATATATATACACATATATACACAAAAGTATCTATATCATCGTATACATGTCTGGGCTTAGGGCTTATCTCCTGGAAAAGTATGTGAAAAGATTTTTATTTTATGAAAGTATTTGTGGTTCTGACATACAGCCACTACAAAAAAAAGTGAACTATAATGTATTTTTACAATGTACTGTGCTTCTGCCCTACACTGCTGTCTGGAGAGATACTTAACAGTATTTTGCTAGCTTACCACAAACAAGAGATGACAAGTAAAATTAAACTTCTAATTTTCCCTATAGGGAGCCTTAGCCTTCCAGTTCAGAACCTCATTTTCAGCTTTGCATACACTTCATCTTAACAGATATTATTATTATATGTGTGCATATTGGTTTGTGTTAAGACTTATCAGTGTTAACATTAGCCAAAAAGGATACTAAAAGTCAAAATGAAGTAAACTCTACCCAGGCAAGCCAAATCTATCCCAAATAATATAATAAAAATATATGACTATTGATCCTAATGTGAAATAACTAGTACTTAAAAATAGCTACGGGAACATGCTTGACATTTTGCTTCTGTAGTCCTCGCAAAATTGACATTTGTGACCATTCTTTAGACATAGTGGTATCACGTCAAAAAAAAATGAATTCGTAAGGGTTATCTAAGTTTCTTTTTTTTTTACTTTTTTTTGATACAAAACCCCCAACATTTACTCTTTCAATTGGGATGTCATAAAGCATGTATTCTCTGTACCTCTTTCTTAATTTCTGGAAACCTTGTGGTTGTTGAAGCTGTGCTGATCTCAGATCTGGACGAACAAAGCCCTTCCCATAAACCACCAGTGACAGGACTGGGCCCAGACAACAATTAACTAAAGCAATTAAGACTCACAAATTCAAAGGTATAAACTTTTTGTAAAGATAAAGCTGATCTCATCCTGATGCCTCCAATTCAAAAAAACAAGAACTTAACAAATAAAAAAATCGAAGGTCTGCTCTTGCAGCTCTTGCTTTCTGGTTCTCAGCTACCCAATTAGCTGATATTTCCATGGAGTTGCTTCCTTTTTCAGGATTTACAGATGATACTCACAGAATCAACATCAAGATCCAGTTTATGCTTGCATAACACACAGGGTTATATAATAGCAAAACAATATTCAGATCCTGAAAATAGGATGGATGTATTTGAAGTTGCTCACAAAACTATCGCATGATCTAATTCACCTTCCCAAATGCCTTTGCATGAACAGTCTTGAAATTCTCTGAAAGAACTGACAAGCACATTGCCAAGACAGATCTGAGTGACAGAGCCTCATCTTGGTCATCTAAGTGGCTTTTAACAAGTTCCCTTTAATGATAAATTTCAAGGAATTTAAGTATCCATGAAATAAGAGAGAAGATCTGTGCACTTACAATTACTTTGTTAACACCCAGGGAACAGAGGCTGCGAATAAGCAGTCATAATGGTTAAAAGAGGAAAAACTGGGTGGGGGAGGAGAGGGCAGAAACTGAATAGCAAAGTGCCAAAGTTACCAAGAATATGAAGATATTTTGAGTAGAAAACTGGAAAACTGCAGTAAAGCCTTATATGATGTAGTGACTGGACAGCTAAATTCAGTGCTGGTAACTGCATCCTAGATACACATAATGTAAAACTGTCCTGAACTCACACACAAAACAATGGGATTTAAGCTGAACATTGCTCCTAAGGAAATTAAATATTAAAGTTATAACTGACTGTTCTCTAAAAAATTAAGCTTATTGTTAAATAGCAATTAGAAAAGCAAGCTGAGAATATTATAGTTAGGAATAGAGAAATAAAATGTGGCTACTATTATACAATCCATGGTTTTCCCCAGCTTAAATATGCTGCACAAGTCTAGGGTACATATCTTGTGAAAAAAAGAAAAAAATCATATAGAAGTGGAAAAGGACAATTAAATATGGAGCTGCTTTAATGACCAAGGAGGCTTAGATCAAGAAACACACGACTAAGGTCTACAAAATCATGAATAATATGCAGACAGTGGATTGGATCTCATTTTTCACTACCTCTTCAAATACAGAGTCATAGAATAGTTAGGGTTGGAAATGACCTTAAGATCACCAAGTTCCAAACCCCTGCCATGGGCAGGGACACCTCGCACTAAACCATGTCACCCAAGGATCTGTCCAACCTGGCCTTGAACACTGCTAGGGATGGAGCATTCACAACCTCCCTGGGCAACCCATTCCAGTGCCTCACCATCCTTACAGTAAAGAACTTCCTCTTTATATCCAATCTAAACTTCAGCTGTTTAAGTTTTAACCCATTACCCCTTGTCCTGTCACTACCGTCCCTAATGAACAGTCCCTCCCTGGCATTCATATAGGCCCCCTTCAGATACTGGAAGGCTGCTATGAGGTCTCCACGCAGCCTTCTCTTCTCCAGGCTGAACAGCCCCAACTTCCTCAGACTATGTTCATACGGGAGGTGCTCCAGTCCCCTCATCATCCTCGTGGCCCTTCTCTGGACTTGTTCCAACAGTTCCATGTCCTTTTTATGCTGAGGACACCAGAACTGCACACAATACTCCAGGTGAGGTCTCACAAGAGCAGAGTAGAGGGGCAGGATCACCTCCTTCGACCTGCTGGTCATGCTCCTCTTGATGCAGCCCAGGATACGGTTGGCTTTCTGGGCTGCCAGCGCACACTGAAGCTGGCTCGTTTCTCATCAACCAACACCCCCAGGTCCTTCTCCGCAGGGCTGCTCTGAATCTCTTCTCTGCCCAACCTGTAGCTGTGCCTGGGACTGCTCCAACCCAGGTGTAGGACCTTGCACTTGGCATGATTAAACTTCATGAGGTTGGCATCAGCCCACCTTCAAGCATGTCAGGGTCCCTCTGGATGGCATTCCTTCCCTCCAGGGTATCAACCGAACCACAGAGTGTGGTGTCATCGGCAAACTTGCTTGAGGGCGCACTCAATCCCACTGTCCATGTCAGCGACAAAGATGTTGAACAAGCCCAGTCCCACCACCGATCCCTGAGGGACACCACTCGTTACTGGTCTCCAGCCAGACATTGAGCCATTGACCACAACTCTTTGTGTGCGGCCATCCAGCCAGTTCTTTATCCACCGAGTGGTCCATCCATCAAATTGATGTCTCTCCAATTTAGAGACAAGGATGTCACGCGGGACAGTGTCGAACACATATGAAACTAAAATGCATCAAACAAAACAGCTGGTGCAAGATTCAGAGCTGACAAAAAATGCGGTTCATCACGCAGTTAAACTGAAGTCTTCTGTATTATAAAGTGTAGGTGTGAAGGAGAGACTAGCTTTAGATCATTGACTTTAGTAGTAGTTTACGTACCAAGCACTTCTATGTAGCATGATGTGCCTTTTATCCCCATCTGCTTTGCTCCCAATTTGGATGGAATTCTGCCTCTACAAATGCTAGCAAATGTCTGTACCCTGGATATCAGTCACAAGCGCTTTTCTATATATCAATTGTATCATGTTCTCATAGAACATTTCCATGGCACTTTGCCTATGAACAGTTTGGCCCATTGGTTTTTGCTTACAGGAACATCCATATTCCAATGAACATGGACATGATAAAAATCATACTCCATCTGCTTTCTCACCAAAATGAAAACTGAATGAAAAAAGGCAGGGGACAATGAGCACATGGCTTCTTGACCACCTCTTGCTGCCTTCCATGCATTGAGAGGAGACAAAAAACTCTCATCTCTTCCCTTTTCCAATGGAAAGAACAGTAGTGCAGCTACCTCCATAAAATGTAAAGATATCAAACCTGTTTACTGGGACATGAGCAGGATATACCTGCAGAAGCAGAAATTTAGCCTGCCCTTGAACCTTTCCCCAGCCAAAGTTCAGCACATTTCAAACAGAAAGGGCTCACAGAGCCAGCCTGCATGCAGTGGCTCATAGAGCTGAATGCCTTCTACAACCACCATTTCTACACAACAGAACCTGAATAAAGAGGGGAAAAAAAAGAAGTTTGTTTATCCACTAAAGCATATAATCAATATAAGCAGATAAGGATTGTTCCTTGTCTAGTGGGTTTCTCCCTTTTGCTTGCTTCTATGATCTGTTCTAACCATTTGGTTTGGTTTGGTTTGGCTTTGGTTAAGTAACCAAAACCTGTAAGGATTTTCATGCAAAACCCCACAGTTTTCACAATGCACATTCACACTTGATGTGCCGCACAGTCAGAGCAAATAAACTGAGAAAGGAGGGGAAAACAATGATGCTGTGGTCTTTGATCTCTACAGTACACTTACTCCATCAGGGGACTTTTCAAATCCACACCAATGGACAGTTTCACTGAACGACTCTGAGTGATCGAGGAGTAGAAGATCAAGAGTCTCTCTCACAGAGCTAAACCACAAGCAGATGCACATGTTTATAGCCTCATAATCATGTTATGATGATGAAACACATTAGAGGTACATAATGCTTCTTTCACATCCAGGAAATCTGAAAGTTCTGCGTAATTGTTCCCGAGTTCCTCCTTTAAAACACAGTTGTAAAAGAACTTGGTTATACCACATATTTGCCACTAGTGTTCTGGTATCATGAATTGTCTCAAATACTAGCATCCTGAAATAAAAGTGCAAACAAACTGCTAATGATTTGTATCCTTATTTTTTTAGATACTATATCTAGACTGCAGCAAGATTTCCACTTTCTTTTCCCCCCTGTTTCCTACTGTATCATTTCAAGCAATTATCCAGAATCAGAGACTGCATCATCCGGGACACAGTTTGCCTAATGGGTGCTCCCTTGCCTGTGGCATTCATGTATCATGTGTTTTATGGTAAGTGTTCACAATTGGATTTTATGTGCTTAGTACCTAGAAGGATTGCTTTACACTTGTATCATTTAAGTTTGTAAGGATATTGGAATGAAGGTGAGCCTGATGAATTATAAATTTTTTATACAACACAGTTTAGTCTTAGTGTACCAAATTCTGCAAAGAAATGCATGTCCAAAATGTTCCTCCTTCTTGCTTTTTCTGTGTTTAAATCTAATGGTAGTTTTCTAAAACAAGCAGATAGGTAGGTAGAGTTAGAAGATTTACTGTAATTTTTAACACTCTCATTTAGATCAAAGAGGTTCCCACAATGCTATAGATCTATATCTAACTATGTCTAACAGATCTAAATATCTAGATTTATTTCTAGTATGCATGTATTCATAAAACAGATAAATCTGTATTTATGGGCTCTAGTTATTGGTATTATTAGTGCACCCAAATATTTTAAGCCTCAGTATCTAGGGCACCAGAATGAGTTTATCCTACCCAAGCTAGTACCACCTGAAGACAGTGCAGGTCTGGATTTTGAGGAAAAGGGACACACTTTCTTCTATGTTTGAGTCTGATGCAAGGAGGGGGAAAAAAAAAAAAAAAAAAAAAGGAGATCCTTTGCATATAATTCAAAGAACCAGCCTTGGCTCTATTGTATAAAATGTTGGACATTTATATTCCTTAAGCTTATGTTACCAAAATAAAGTATCACAACATTACTAGATGTATAATTCTGGGTTTCAGAGTCAGGTGGGAAATATGGCGGTATGTTTTTACTGAGGTTTTCCATTTCAACATTTTACGAAGACAGCCTGATTCTGATGAGGTTCCTCAGAAAAAATAAAATCAGAAGAATCCTGCCTTGTTTCTTTTAGCCCGCTTACCGAGTTCCTCAGCAGCTGCATTCCTGCAGTCTGCAGCTCCATGCCAAAGGCTGTCACAGGGTCAGGCTTTCAGTATCCACCCGCTGCACAGGCAGCCCGTTAGATCATATTGGAGTTTCAGTCCCTCTTATGTTCAAACATATTTAGCTTTTGTTACCAATACCTGCCTCAATGAACATTCAGGGTTAAGGTACAATTGTGAATCTTTGAACATTTTCACACAAGTGGATTAAAGGAAATGTCACATGGCAGTCCAACAGGCAGAAAAGTATATTTCATAATGACAAAACCTGAGACTGTAAAAAACACTGACTGTTGTCTTACGTCATGATTTGGTCATAATTTTTTCCAGGTGTAGTGAATCATTGTATGGATTCCTCCTGGAGCAATGGAGAGCCATGGACTGCTGCTCTCGAAGATGGTAAGACCCCACAGACATCTTGGCTCTGCCCTAGCCTTTAAGTCATGGAACCCCTCTCCTCCTCCCAAAACAACCCGCCATCACCCCCCAAAAAAAATGAAACCAAGGGGGAAAAAAAAAAACAAACACCAAAGTACACTGAAAAAAAAAATAAATTCTGTTATTTCAAATAGCCAGTAAACCAAATTCAAACTTCACTTTCACATAAGTCAACCTCCCCTGTTACATAATCTTTTATTTACTGTTATGTTCTCTATGATTTCTTTTTTACATCCATAATACTGCCTTCCCACATTTTCTTGCTTTCTTCTATGCCTTCCATTGTGCTTGGTTCATTTCTCCAACATCACAGTTGCTTCACAGTTGCGTCTTTGCTGTTCTTTTGCCCCAGTTCTCCCATCCAGCAAATCTCTTGTCCTCAGTCCTCTTTAGCTTCAGCTCTCCAGCTGAAAGTTGCTTTACCTAGATACTTAGCTAAAAAGTTAAAGATATTTCCAACACACGATCCACAAATGTATTTTGGTTCTGTGCTGATAAGTGCTGAAAGGCACACAGGATCCACTGGGCAGCCTTTGCTCACTCACACAAGGTTACGACACTGGCATAGGAAAGCTCCCTTATGATGCTTAAGCATATTAAAACACTCTAATACATTCCATTTAGGTCCTTGAAAATCATCACACTAATAAGGTGCTCTCTCTGTTTTCCTTTATCGTAGACATCCAGTCCCAACTGGCCAGAACACAAAAGGTGTTCCTTACAATCTCTAGTGACCTACTACCAAAGGTTTGCCAATGACTCTCCCTCATTCATGTAAACATGAATGAGTATATACAATACAAAGAATAACACTTGAGTAACAATAGATTTTTTCTCATTGTTACTATGAAATTCTTTTTCGTTCCACATATTTATCTACTGATCTCACTTAATATCTAAGAAAATAGTTTATCTGCTGGTTTCTCTACCAAGCATGTTTTACAATTTCAGGTACTGAAGTAATCAAAGAAATAAATATATTTACTTCATAGTACAAAGCTTGAACTTCAGACTACCTGTAAACATTTCTTCAATTCACTTACTTATAGCAAAGGTTAAATTAAAAATCAATTGCATTCCTTGATTTTTCAGGTTTTCTGCTCTATTCCCATAAGTGCTTAATGTTCCCATAGAAATCCTCTAAGTCTTTTAAGTATTGTACTCTATAACTAAACTATAACAAACCCGACGTACTTCACAGGTCTTTCACATGACATCTCTGCTCAATATTCCCACCATTTCATGTATTTTTTTCATGAACTTGAAGCATCTACAAAGGACTTACGAAAACCATCTCAACTTAAAATTGCAAAGATCAACATAGTTTCAAAAAGCCATGGTGTTTAATCCTGCCAATATGACAAGAGTGGAGTTTAACCAGAAGTTGGCCAGAAGTTGGGACTCAAGAACTAAGGTGGTTTTGTACCTTGTTAGAACTTCTTTTTTTTTTTTCTTTATTTCTCCCAGCTATGATGGTTTCATGACTTTTTCAAGGTGCTTTTGTCTTTTACCGTTCAGGGAGTCTGAGACAAACAAGTACCCGGACCAGGAATGCACTTTGATGACATCAAGTAAACCCTGGTCTTCAGACCCAACTATAACTAGTTGATAGCAGTACAAATCTTTTCCCTGTGCACAGTTTACCAGTGTATTTCCTAGTATTGAAGGCATGGAAACTCAGATTTTTCAGCTCCAGGAAAAAGAATTCCCTATTCTTGTACAAGTAGATCTGTATTATTAATATAAGTCCCATAAACTCCAGGAAATTTGCTTTGCCTCCAATATAACATGCATTATTCATATCAATATCATCTAGTTTAGTATTATTTTACAAAATGCTCTAGAACACTTGAACCCCAAACTCTACAGATAAGAAGCAGTATCCTACTGTGAATATGTTGAAATGTATCCACTGCTCAAAAAACTGTCTCTAACATGATAAAAATAGCACAGCTATATCTGTAAGGTCTGTCTGCTGTTTCTGCAGTCTTAAAGGGCCATTCACTGAATTTTTCTCTCTCCTGCAGCAACTTGCATAACTCAGACTACTAAACCAGTGCACTGCAACAATTATGAAAATATTTCCTATAGAATACCTTTTGAGCCAAAAGCTTGAGTCGAAATGATATTCTTCCCTCTCCCACTTTATTTGTATATGCTAGGCAGACCACCAGTTCACATGAATTTTCACATATTTATCAAAGTAAAGAGCTGGTCTTATGCTTTTAGAGATGTTTTATTTTGAAGTCCTGAATCTTCATTTAATAGGAGAAGGTTCACAGCAATACACCCAGACACATTTCCACTCAAAAGCTAGAATCCTATGCATGGGATAGAAATAAGAAGATAACCTTAAAATACTAAAATTTATAACCAAAGGAAAATAAAACAAAGGATCTTAAACTTCAGCAGATTAAATCTAAAAATGTAGTTAAGAAGGACAAAAAACAGAATTTGAGGAGCAAATTCTGATACAGAGATCAAAGCTAGTTTTAAATCCTTCTTCAAACACCTCGGAAAGAAAGAGCCTGCTGAAGTGTCTATAATGCCAATTGATATTCATGTTATAGAGACAGTACTGAGAAAGGAGGAGATTATTGCAAAGAAGCTAAATGGATTCTTTGAATCAATTCTGTGAGGAAGAAACTGCAGAGGTCCTGGCTTGGGAATCCTAAAGAAGAGAGTACACACAGATCATGTAAAGGGTAACACAGCACCGGAGTCAGACAGCACTCACCAGGGAAATTTAACAGAACTCAATGATGAAATACCAAATCTATCTACATAACATGTGCTATATACACGTGTAAACCTATCAGGATAGAAATAGAGACAAGAGCAGGGATGGAGGGGTTGCTTTCTCTCTAAGCTCATAATTCACCTGAATTTTGGCTATATGAGGTTCAGGGTCCTTCTCTGTTTGGGGGGAATCTCACAGGCAACCTTCTTTAGGCTCCTCACACAGCAGGAGTAACACATCTCAGATTTTCTTCTCAGCCAGCTACCATGGACTGCCCCTCTTTACTTAGCTCTCCATAACTTCTGCCTCCTGGAAGAGTAGCAGAATGGTGCCAGAGCTTTTCATTCCTTGTTCTCTGACTTGTACTCCTCATCACATTGCACTTTGAAGTCACTAGCTGCACTCACAGATGCAAACACCATACAAGGCTCTTCTGCACCAAATATTAGCATTGCAGAAAACTGTAATCCCTTACCCTTTTAATTATAGTTTTAATATCATTCCAAATATCTGTTAAAAGATGTTTTGTCATGTTAGAAATCCCTTATCTGTTTTCTTCCACCTGTCCCCTGCATATAGTATATGCCTGCCAATATTTAAATAACTAAGGACTAATGGCTGTATTTCTTCTTAAATGAGTAATAGAACGTAGTTCTGCTAAAACTGTAGCAATGACATACAAATTATGAGCACACTGCTCTGTGTAAATGGCCACAGTTATTAAACTATATCTTGAAAAAGAATATATGCATACATAGCACAAAATGTAGAAAGCATCAGTGCAAAACTGCCCTTAAAATCATGTATCTATTTATCATAGACCAGTTAGGGTTGGAAGGGACCTTAAGATCATCTTGTCCCAACCCCCCCAGCCATGGGCAGGGACACCTCACCCTAGACCATGTCACCCAAGACTCTGTCCAACCTGGCCTTGAACACTGCCAGGGATGGAGCATTTACCATTTCTTTGGGCAACCTGTTCCAGTGCCTCACCACCCTCACAGTAAAGAACTTCTTCTTTATATCTAACCTGAACTTCCCCTGTTTAAGTTTAAACCCACCCCTCCTTGTCCTATTGCTTAAGTCCCTGGTGAACTTCAATTTATTGAAGACAATAAATTTTCCTTAAAATCTGAATTTTTTTTTTTTTTTCCACACACACTGCTCAGCTTAAAATACTGCTCTCACTGACAGCTGCTTTGCAAGTAGCTGGAGTCCACATAGAAGTCCATGAGGAGTAGAAAAATATACTTCCTAATTTATTGTCCTTAGCTTCACTGAAAGATCTTACGAGAAATTAGATTTTCCAATTACCTTCAGGGAAAGCAGTGACATTTTCTGTTATCCTTTAAGCACTTTGAGTATATGAAGAACAGAGAAGTCAATAATCAGTAGTAGCTATGCCATCCAAAGTCTAATTACCAATGCAGTATTTAGAAGCACTAGTCTTCTCTCTTTACTAAATTTTCAGAGTAATGGAAGGTTTTATAGGCTTTTAAATTTCTAGGGGGTTGCCATGAAGAAGAAAAGAGCACTTCCTGAAATAAGATTTTCTGTGTTTTAAAATACTTTCTGAAACACAGATCCAATCCTATGTATTTTCCTACTGCTAAAAAGTTGATAAGACCTCCTGAGCCATTGACCCTCATGTTTTCTACAGAATTTTCCAATTTTCCTTAGAGCATTGTAGAGCAGCTCTCCCTCCAGGTTATTACTTTTGGTCTTTCTCCTTGGACTGAATTAAGTAAAAAACCCAACAATTCAAACCCAAACAACAAACAGAAAACCCAACCCCAAATCACTGGGCAAGAGGGACTGTGCAACACGCCCATTAGAACAATTCCTCAAGCAGCAACAGAGTTACACTTGCTCAACAGTTTCAGGCAGAATCGGGAGGTTTGGTCCCTACTAGAACCCTGCCTGACATCTCGGAGTAGAAAACAATCGCTCAGAAGAATCTGCTGCATGAAAGCAGGATGCTCTTAGTTGTGGCAGAAAATCCAAAGGTTCTAACACCTCCCATTTCCTTTCTTTCTCTTACTCCATAGCTCTATAATATAAAGAGGAATGCGCCAGAGAAAAACGTTAATGACATATTTCTGTTTCTAATCAGCTCAAGATCTGAAGGGACTACAAAACTCTTTCCAACCCTGGGTGCAACCGCAGTCAAACACATTGAGAAAATGAGCCCCAAAAAGCCTCAGGGACTACCCACAGTCAAAATATTAATGTGAAGGAGTGATAACTGGGAGGATTTTAACCCAATGCAATTTGAATATTCATTAGGAGGTGTATTTAGATTGTTCATACTTTGACTACTTTTTCCTTTTCTATTTTGTACTGATCATATCATGAACTCTGGTTAGGTGCCTAACAAAGTGAATGATATAGCTGGCAAAGGCAAATCTGACCTTTTTCATCTCTGTGAAACAAATACTAGGACACAGAAAGGGAGATCAATTTAGTTTAAGTAATCTGTATGCAGTTCACATCAGCAAGAACATACTGCCACAGCCAGTTCGTTGGCTAAGGATTATCAGACTGTCTATCCTGTATCAGACAACATATCCAATAAATCCTCATGCTGATTAAAGAAATATGCCATCAGATTCAGAATTCTTGTTTCTAGGGGCTGACTCTTCCACGGAGTATGTAGCAGCTTTTTTATCTGCCAAAACTTGTTTGCATCTCAGAATGGCTAATCCATGTGAGAATGGAAAGTGAAGAGTGCCATTCTTTGACAACTACATAGATTCATAGAATGATTAGGGTTGGAAGGGACCTTTAAGATCACCTTAGTTCCAACCCTAGAACATTTAGCTCATCCTCCAAGTCACATCGCAAACTGCTTAGCCTAATTGAAATATTATAATAGAAGTATAACATAAGAACATTGTTCCACAAAAGGGTGCTTTGTATTTTCACTTTTTAACTGCTTTATTGTAGTTTTGTTATTAATTACCTATTCAAAAATCTAGTGGAACTACGGGATTTTGGTATCTTTGCAGAAGGCATTAATTGAATTACAAGGACAAAAGAAAAAAGAAAAAAGATGCTTTACTGCATAAAAAGATGCTCAATGGCCTACCAGCTATATAATATCACACTCCTGTCATTCTCAAATATCCTGGATCTGTTATGGAGCTCTACAGCAGTCTGAGTCCAAATAGAGATCCTGGACTGGATCAGACTATGTTCCTTCTAGGCACTAGACAATATTTATTTGTAGCAGATAAGCAGTTTTTGCTTAAAGTGCAGAGGGTTCCTCCAAACAATACGAGAAGAAAATATTGTCATGGAACATGTCCTTACCCTTCATTTCTTGGGAAATCAATATCCATGTAGAGGAACAGATGCTTCTTGTAGAGGAAATAAATCAATCTGTTCCTATGCATGTGCAGAATCCAGATGTAAGAAATACAGTCTGACTGAGTCTGAGGTCTGGCACTCTGAAAATGGGGTCATGAGAAACAAATCATGAGTTTCTTCATCTTCAGTGCAGCTGAAAGCTATACTGTTTATATTCATTGCATACATTTAATTGGTACTTTGTTGCTGCTGATGGAGGTGGTTATAGTGCAGACTGTGATTCCAGAATCAAAATAAGTATATTTATACTCTACATTTTAAGTTTTCCTTACCAGAATCAGAACATTCTGACACAAACCATCTGACATGCAGTTACCACATGGGTACTTTTTACCCTGGACTTTGTCCGGAGAACACTGCAGGGGATGGGGGTGTGTGACAAGCAGCAGAGCATCTACACCTTTTGTTTTCCTGCTTTACAATTATTTTTCTAATCACATAATCAAAAAAATTAACTATATGGGATGACATAAATTTCAGAGTCCTTTTCCTACTCTGCCTGAACAACAATGCTTATAGGAATTTATTATTAACACTTATTAATAACAGCAATAGCAATATATATTATAGCACAGAGATGGAAACAATGTAAACAAAGCCATTTGCAAACTACCTTTAAAGACTGTAAATTATATCAATAATTTACAAGTTTAAGCGACCTGATGGGGCAGATACTAAAGGATTGAAGTTACCTTGTTCTAAAAACACTCAAAGAGACTGTTTTACTGGCAATACCAACATTGCAGGTTTCTGTAATTAGCCATTTTACAACCTTCTTCATATGGCACACTTTTTCTTTTTTTAATCTGGATTTGTTTTCTTAAATGTTTTACTATGATTTTATATTTTGCCCAAGTCATTAGCATCTCTTCAGTCCCTCAAAGACAAGACAAATCAAATTTTAAATCCAAACAGCTAAACATTTGAGAAAAGAAACACACAAGAAAATACATCAAAACCATTTGGATCTTTGCCACTATATCAATTTTCCATGAAAGGTTTTTCAACAGAGAGACTATCATCAGCCCTGTGAGAGGGCCTGGGACAGACATATGAGCAGGCAAAACTGAAGTCTTCATGAAGAAATGCTTGTCTCTAACAATGAAGGGACATTCATAACGATAAAAGAACTCTCTCCTTATTGTATCATGTGTACTTGTCGTTAAAGTAGCATGCATTTGATATATCCACTTAAAAGCTGTTTTATATCTTATTCTCATCTTTGGGCTTTATCGCTTTAAATTACCTTCTGTTTGAAGTTACAGAGCTCTGGTAAAAATTCATCAGATTTTCATGAAATGATGTGAAGGACTACTTTTGGAAGTAGTCTAAAAGCAATCACCTTAAAGCATCTGAAAATACTTCTAAGTAACTATAAACAGACTTAACAATAAAATTACTACCTAAACTTTGCTTAGTTAAAACTTAAGATCTGTTTCTCACCAGTTAAGAACAAGAAGTGAAACTACAGTTGTAGCTAAGTGCTTAAGGTAAACATAGCAGGAGGAACTATCTCAATTCATAAGCTGTATTCTCCGGTGGGTGAAGAGGGAGACTGAATTTTCAATAACAATAATAATTATATCATCTCAAGTTGCACAAAATCAATTCTTCCTCATGCATCACTTTTCACTCTCCTATGGAGCAGTACTGAAAAGGAGAGTAGGATGATAAAAAAAAACCACAGTATTTTTCCAACAGCACTAGCCCTTTCTCTTCTGAAGTCTATTAGGAAGACAAACAGCAAAACCCGTTTCTCCCTGCCTTGTCTTGTATTTGGAGTCCATGAGGGGACACTATAACTGATTCTCCAGGCTGACTCCTTTCCTGATAAAACCTAGAACAGCTGTTAGATGCCTTTGCATTTGCCTTTGAATTCTTATATTGTTATGATGCAGCTTAATTAGGGAAAACCACATGTACATGACTAAAGAAATATTACATTTTTTTACGTGGTAATCCTTAACAAAAATACAACTGTCATTTCTCTGCACCAATTAGCCACCAATACTGCACTCTATTTTTAAACAGAAGAAATTTGCTAATTAACAAATGTTCATACTTAGCTAAAATTATATTTGCTCAGAAAGATCTGGTTTGTATTTTTTTAATTGTCTGTGCATGCCCTTTTTCAATTCTCTCAGCATATCCTCATCAGGTCCATCCAGAAACAACCTGCCAGATAACAATATCAGAAGGAGATCTCTGACAGTATTAAATGTAGAGCAACAAGTTTTCTCTTTCCATACCTTATATTTAATATTCTACTTAGCAAGTTTTCTACCTAGCATATGACTTTTTTTCTCTGTAGACATTTTTCACCCAATCATAAGTACCTGATTTGCTATGACAAGTATATCTATCCACAGCACTGATAGCACCCATTTTAATATAATGACATGGTTTGAAATTAAGAGATGCTGTCACGTGGTCAAAAAAATAACTATAAGAAAACTTCTGTACAATGAAGACACAAAACAGCCAACCTTTTTGGTGGGATCAAAACATTGTAAAAAAAGAATCAGTTTCAGGAAGGAAATTTTTTAAAACAAAATTGCTAAAGGTAGCAAAGGATGGTTAACGGAGGGGGGGTTCATTCCCCTCCTCAAGGTACCCCACATAGATATGTTAAATATGGTGGATAAATTAGAAATCTATATAATGCTATTACAAAAATGCATACTATAAATCCATCGCTATAGGAGACTGACTGTCCTGAGACAGACTGTAGAATAATCCAGGTAACAGATGTATTTATCAAACTGACATTGAGAGAGCAAGATGAAGGTTGAGAAAAGCACATTCAGAGCACGAATAGTTATTATAGAGAACACTGGAACAAGACTGGAAGCAAACTGCTTATTAAAAGAAGATTTCTAACCATCAGAAAGTCAGGTTTTGGAACAGGCTTGCACTCACTGTATTGGAGCAAGGGGTAGGTGGCAAGGGAGGCAAACATCTATCACTTTAATTGAAAGCAGTTGTGAAAGGGTGCAGCTGTGGTCTGAAAATCTTACAGCATTTCTGCATGGTCAAGTAATACTGAAATGGATGACCAAAGTCTTATACTCTTCTCTGAAGCGCTCACTGACTTAGCAAGCATTTAATAATAGAAACAAAACGTTTTCCCCATTTTGTATTTGCCCTGTATCTGAAAAAAATATCACTATTGCATTACCGATTCAATCTTTTTCATGCATCATTACCCTCTTCTTCTAAGAGTATTCTAACAGGCTGACTTAATGAAACAGGAATGGTTAGAATGGGCATTTTCATTTATAAAAGCTATTGCTTGAGATCAAAACAGAACGAGGTTACACAGTGAATGGTATAAGAAATACACAGAAATGTATGCTAGAGTGTCCTACTGATTTCTTTTTGTTCATATGCACTCTTCATTAGAATGTCAGCATAATTATTTACTTCCTAACAAACTTCTGTTTTCTTTCTACAGCAGTGTTTTCTTTGTCTTTTTTGTAAAAAGACAGCTAAGTTTCAAAAAGGAAAGAATTTCAGAAATGTAGGAGGAAAAATTAGGTTTTGTCGGCAAAATTACTCACATGCTGTTTCCCTCATTTGAAAGTCTATTTAGGACTACATGAAAAATGTCTAACAGACAATAAACATTATGTATTCTTCATATTCCATTGCAACTGTGCTTCAAGCATTCATCGGGAAAACAGCTGTACTAAAAAGAGAATACTTTGGTTTACATACTTTGGCTATGATCGAAAAGATGTTCCTCAGTAAAAGATAGACCATTGTGATAAGAAAGTATCTATATTATTTATGAGACATTAAGGAAAAAAAAAAGGAAAAAAAAGAAAATTACCTGAAATGCAACAATCCCAAACAATATTAATAATTCATGTCATGTTTCCCTATCCCACACCCACCCTTTTTTTTTTTTCCCAGATCTATGCATTCTGGTCAATGCAGAACAAGATTGTGTCCATTTTTTCTCTAGATTTAGACTAAATATAGACTGAAGCTAAACTTGGACTAAATCTTAAATGAGACCAAAGATGTTCATAAATCCATTTAACTCACATGTGGTCTTTTTCTTTAGACAAAGATGACTTTCATTTCATGACTAGTTAGGAAATAAAATATTTTCTTGCACAGAAGGATCTTACCTCACAGCAAATGCAATACTATGATATGCTCTGTTTATATAAATGCACATGTAGATTTAATTCTTTTTACCAGAAGAATCTGTTGCACTGTGCCTATAGGCATACAGTAGGTATACATGAATTATTAAACACAATATCCTTCAACTTCCTCTGAAAAATTTCACTCAAGATGATTAGGACTCCACAGTTATAAACAAAGCACTTCAAAACCACTGCCATTACCAGGTAGTTCTCTCTTCACCATAATGCCTATCCACAGAGATTCAACCACTGATAACTAAGAAGCAATTACTTCTTTTTGGTAGAATTATAGGAAGCCAAATTTAAGCAAAGACTAAGGGGCAGCTCAGTAAAAACAGACACCAAACGTGGATATCTATCCTTCTCAATAATTTCTTTAACACAAGAGAATACATGAAATTCAAATGCTTCATCATTTTTGGAAATAAGAACATGCTTTTTAACAGTCACAGAGTCCACCTGAGTCAAAGTACAAAATTCTACTACAGGGAAGTTTACTTTTCTCCTCGTATTGACTACTGTGCAAAGAAGAAAGGCAGAACACTAAAAACAGACTCACATGGCACCATGGTTTGACAGACATTTAAAGAATGCCTGCAAACAACTCTTCTTGTGAACTTCTGCAGGAGGAACCTACAGATTGAAATCTTTTCTGTTCTTTGAATTGATAGAGTCACTGCTCAACAGTCATCTGTTGAAAACCATTCAGATATCATCTGCCTCATGAATACTTTCCTTTCATGTTGACATAACATCTAAAGAACTGGAACTGACATCACATCCAAAGAACTGGAACAACGTTCTGGATCTGGAGGATCCAACAGCTGAAGGACCTGGAGGAATTCATTACACCTATTTCCTGTGTGTTTGGACCCGTGTACTATTCAGCCCTCCCATTAACATACTCTCAGTCCTTTTGCTCTTTCCTCCGGTATTGCATAAAGAGAGGGAAGACCTAGAGTGAAACCAAGGGTTGTGATAAAGCTAAAGTAATGCCCTGAATTCTAGGACACAGAGATATTAATGTGTCTTCAGGAAAGACGGCATGCCATCATTTTGAACGAGACCTGGCTGGTGTCCCCAGCTCAGAGTCTTGCCTCATTTGACATCAACTACATTATCAGGAGCATGTACAGGCCTGATTAGCCACTTACACTACTTTAAACATAATTACCTGGAAGAAGATTAGACACACATGCACGAAGCTGTATGCTCTAGAAGAATAGTGTTTTGGTAGCATCATCACTATAAATTTACCCACTTACTGCCAGAACATAGATGAACTCACAGAAGAGAAACCCATTGAAAATGCAATTTGAGAATGCCCTGTCATGTTCAGAATTTATGTGAATAACCACTGGTTATATATCTCCTTTCTTATTACATATAATGGAATGGAGTATTTGTTTAAATACAAAACCAACACTATTAAATGGATTAGTGAAAAGAGGTAAATAGTGATGTGGTGTTTTTTCCATATTAGAACTAATTCATTTTAGGCTTATCAATAAGCCTACAGTTAAAGCGTAGGTATCTAAATTAGATTAGGGCAGAATGATAGATAACTTTCATGCATACACAACAGTATAGCTATTAAAATTCCATGAAAGTCCGTAAGGCCTACATAAATAATTCTCAATGCAATAGCTTTGAGGGGAAAAGTAAGTACATTAGCTCCCCTTTAATTTTTTCATTTAGTGGAGCATGCTATGAAAGAAGCAGTGAGATTCCCTGGGCTGGAAATTGCTTCTTTCGTTTCTTACATATCACACAAGGAATTTCACAACAGAAATTAAGTTGGCAACACAGCTGTTCTTGGTTTTAAGCAAAATGAAAAACCGTGTCTTAGGGGAACTTGGCACTCAACTTTTTTTTCTTCGAAGCATACCTGACAGCATATAAATATAAAAGGAAGTTTATTGTTATCCACATCAGGCTGTGCTTTCTTCTAAGCAAAACAACTAGGAAATCGAAAAACAAACAACCAAAAAAAGAAAACAAACTACCAGAAAAAACCCTGTCACTGCTCTTTTTTAAAGTTCTTGCTATGAAATGCTATCTTATTCTTACTACTAAAAAATAATTGAATAGGAATAGAACTTTCTTACATAAATCTTTCCTGTGCAATCTGCATTTTCTCACTAAAATTGTCTGTTTCACACTCCTGATAAATCTTAAATGCCATTTGAAAAATTAAACATCCTTTAGCAGTAGCAAGATATTTCAGTTCTGAACCTAATGCTTTGAACATATATTATATTGCTTGTTTTGTTTAAGAACAGTAAGAATATGTAGCTTAGTGGGAATGAAGTAATGTTAAACATGAAATGGACTTGTTTCAGTTAGAAATTTTAAGCCTTAATGTTATACGGTACAAATATAAGTAGTGATGGTTTTGTTCTTCAGAAATTTCAGGATTAGATATTCTTAACTGAGTTTAGGGACCACTATTTCAGCTGCTAGTATTAGAATACAGATGCACATTTTCATGGTCGGGAATTCTTGGTACTTTCTAATTTCCATGACTAAAGTCACTTGGAAAACATCCATACTGAGAAGCATCTTTACAGTCGCTTGACAGTTTTTTGACAATCTTTACAATTGGCTTCACAAATCAGCACAAACATCTTGCTATGAGCAGTTCTTGGATTCCCACTCCCCAGTCCTCTGCATTTTAAAATAGTTTTAATTATTTAGGCTAAAAGACAAGAATTGAAAGCTGCTATAGAACTTGCTTAGAAAAGTAAAAAGTTGACACCTGGTATGCAAGTTACCAAAATAATTACAATGTGCTTTGACAAACGCCTCTTTCTCTGTCTGCTTATTTTCTCTGACCATCAGAAAAGTAAAAATAAATGGTTTGTGAAATTTCAATAGTGCAAATGTTATGGAAAAGTTAAAAAAGGTGACTTGGGATATTTTAAATCAATGCAATGCAATAAGGACTTATAATGTGTTTATGTTTATTTAGGGCTTATTTAAGCATTTATTTAGGGTTTGAATTTATTATTCTAAGTTATATAATTCTTTTTTGACATTACACTTTTTCTAATTTGAGGATGAATAGTAGTATACAAAGGCTCTCTTGATCAGTCATTCTGAGAGAACTGATTTTGGCAACATAGCAGGAGCGGTAAGACAATGCAGCAGTTATTTCAAAGACAGCTATGTTTTCCAAGATATGAATCACAGAAAAAAGGAGGAAAAACTATTTTTGCTTGATGAAGCCAAGTGCAGAACCAATATCTCAAACCTTAAGTGGTGATAAACTCAAAGCAATTTAAATAGCATTCATTCTGGTGGCTTGGCGGGGGGGGGGGGCTTCATCTCCTAATTTTTTATATTTTCCTCTCTAGTTTCTCTCTCCCAGAAAGGCAATCGGATATTATGGGTTCACCTGTAACTGAATAAACTACAAAAACTACTTTATTCTTTTCCAAGCTCTTTCCATTCTGAGACAAGATGACTACCAATTTGTTTTGGCCAAATTGCATGACGCTTTCGTACTTTCTTCACTCTCAACAGTGTGGATATGGAAGAAAACTTAAAATCCCCAACAGAAATTCTTTAGATCTGGCCTGAAGACAAGGTCTCTCTAACCACCAATAAATCTCCTGTTGCACATGAGATAGTACCCAATTTTAACACAGATATTCTGAAAAAGGCTTTGTGGTACCCAGTGTAACAAATGCATCTTCTAGCAGCTAGATGTCCAATTCTAATCTAATTGGGCCAGTGTGAATTTTCTTAAACCAGAGAAGATTACTTCCCAATAGTCAGATTTGACTCAGTAGCTTTGAAGATGAGCTTTTTCAGCTTTTTCTGCTTCAGAATCTCCCTTCTACAGAGCTCTTTAAGAGGAGTGAAAACTGTTGCAGCCCCAAAGCCAGCTTGTGAAGACTGGGGGCTGAGGATCCACTGCCTGCCAAACCATCAGTAAGTTAAATATAACTCATTTTAATATTTAGAATTTAATTTGCGTGGAAACAGAGGCAACAATAAAGAAGCATTTCTAAAGCAGCATTTTTTTGGTTACATACTGTTATATGGCAGTATCTGGAAATCCTGCTACTGTATTTTGTTATTTTGTGACACAGGAATGAGAAGCCAATGGTGGTTGTTTTAGCCAAAAGACTAAGAGAAAATGTATTCTCTTTGAAGATATTTTCTATAATGATGACTGATTAAATACTACTTACTAATGGACTAAATACTATAACCAAATTCAGGACTAAAATGGAAAGATTGAACCACTAGTTATGGAATCGGGTACAGCTGAAAAGGTGTATCATTCTTCCTTACGGGAAATGGCAGATTTTCAAATATTAGAATAATATATTAGAATAAAATATTAGACAAATACTAGACTTAAAAATGTTTCAGAGTACGAAAAAATATTTAATTAAGAACCAGTCCCATAGTCAATTACAAAAACTGTTCAGCTTTTTTCATCCTACTTAAAACACTGCAAAAACCTGATCTTGTGTGACCTCTGCAGTGTATCATGGGAAACAGTCCAAATGGAGAACTCGGCCTTTAGGGACAAGCATGCAGGATGAGGCACCTGAACTAATCCACATGAGATACTTGGTGGTATCCAAGTTTCCTCCCTACTGGTGGATGTGAAAGAAAGAAAGGGAGAGAAGTGCCAGAAAAAAAAAAAAAAATCCGTATGTTTTGTCCCAGAGAAATAAAAAATTTTCAAATGGAAAATACTTACCTTAGAAAAAAAAAAAAAAAAAAATCAGTCTAGTTAAAAGACCAAATTCTATTGCAAAGCACTCTAGCAAAATAACATCCACCCATTCCTGAATGTGTTTCAAACTATTTTCTATTTAGTACTTGATATTTACTTCATTACTGTAAATTGTTATATTAAACTGTAATGTTACATTACATTAAAACCACATCTGTTTTTATAGACATAATTCTGAAGATACATGAATGAAAAAATAAATCAATAGAGTATAAAAAGAACAAAGTACTGGAAGGGTATTCTAAAAAAGTGACAACCAGCTCTTCTGAAACAAGCACAATTTTTATCTCTGGCACCAAAGGTCAGATCTCTTTCCCACTGCCATAAAATCAAGCAGTTTAGCAAAAAGTATATTCAGTATCTCAGAGACAGTACAGAAGCAATAAAATAAAAAAAAAAAAATACAATAAAAATACATAAAAATAACACAAAAAGGGAGGGGAGGGGAGGAGAGGAGGAAAAATAAAATAAATTAAATTAAAAATAAAAGAAAATATAATAAAAGATAAAATAAATAAAAAATAAAATAAGTAAAGTAAAATAAAATATAAAATAAAGTAAAATAAAATAGTTGAACTTTTACTTCTGTAAGAGAAGGCAAGTAGTGGTTCCAGGCCCATTGTCTGCCTAGTCCACAAGACACATCAGGAGTACCGGATCAAAAAAAGTAGAAATTCTGCTTCCACCATGCCATTGGTGCTACCATCAAGGACTAGTCCTCACCTGGAAGACAAATAAAAGCTGCCTAAAACCAATATTGGTAGTGTTCCTTTATCTGCATTGTGAAGCATCTGTGTTAAAGTTTTTATATTCAAGCATAAATACTTTCATGCTTTAAAAAGATATGGTTAACAACAAGGCATTGATAGCTATTGACTTTCAGTTTCAATTACTGACTTACAATTCTTTCGATCACTGTGTTAACAGAAAGCTGACATTGGCCAGTCTTCAAAAAACATCCTAATCCAAACAAAACTAAGAATGCATGTGCTCCCATGTGATACAAAGCTATATATTCTGTATTGAGTCTTCTAGGCCCTGCATGACAAGTAGAATCAGGTAAACCAGCAAACATGAGAGCGTCTGCTAAAGAGATGACAACAAACCAGAAAGAAAACATGCAATTGTGTAACACTTTGACATATTATTGAGTTACACAGTTTACTTTGACAAAACACAAATTGATACGAGCAAATTGGCAGAGATAAATATGCAAATTGATGCAAGTTTCCTTAAGCTTTAGAAATTCAGTAAACTCTTCAGTAACAGTGCCAACCTAACAGCACTAAACCCCTTTTTTAGAGGACTGGATCACTAGACCAGCTAGATGCCATGCTAGACCACCCCTAACCCTGCATGAGCCAACCCAGCAGCTGTTGGTGCCACAATGCTGGATCACACCTACCATGAGAAAGTAGCAGATGCCAGCCAGTAAATTAATGGAAATAATGCAATGTTATTGAGGGGCAACAGCAGGGAGCTGCTTTATTTAAGTACACTTTGGGAAAGAGTGATCATTGTCCAATTGATATTTTATGGGTCAGATTCTCAGGGACACATGCCCCCCCTATTTTTAGTTTTTATCCCCCAAAATCTTGCAGTAATGACAAAGTAGCTGGGCAGTCACAGCCAAGTCAAAATAGCAGTGAACACCTTAGAATTTTAAGGTCTTACATGCATGTGCAAGCACCACAGACCACATATTACGAAATATATTTACCCATATAAAAAAAAAAAAAGAAAAAAAAATGAATCTACCTTTGCATCAATTCCTGGTATAATGCTGCTTTGGTGGATCTGCCCAAGCCCATTGGGTATCCAAAAACCTGGCAATACTTACTACTGTCTCCTGAAGAGCCTAATTTTCTAGCCATGCTCAGACTTTACCTAGCATGTGAATTCAAACTGAAACATTCTGGGAAATGAGGTAGTGGCCACCTACCAGTAACCTGATCGAAAAGAACTAGTCTGCTTCTGCATGTGAATATAAAACAATTTCTACCATATTCCCAAACAGTGGGAAACTATGGAGTATTTCCTTTAGAAGCTGGCCTACCAGGTACTGAGCAGTATTAAACTCAGGAGACCAGAAGGGCAGGCAAGAGGCATGGTATGAGGAAAAAATCCCACATTCCACATTCTCAGGCTATTTTGCAAATCTTATGTTGCACAGTAGCTAGAAATAGATAGAAGTATATATAGATGGAAATAATCCACAGATCATTAACTCGATCCACAGGACTCTGCCTTTTTTGTCAAGCAGGGATCAAAGAGAAACATACCCTAGTTTTCAAAGCTGCGGCTGTAAACTAGCTAGGTGGGCAAGAAAAAGTAACCTCAGTGAAAAGTGATAAACAGTACTGCAACTGCTTCTGCAACTGGGCAGCAGGTGAGTAAGGTAGATTTAGCACCTTAAGCCAGCCTGTTAATTTTCTTCTATGATCCTATGATTCTGGTTTTAGCTTTTACTATCTTGATATGAAAAAGACAGACTTGAACAGACTTTGAACATTTTTTTGTTAGTGCAGAATACTGACTGCCTAAGACCAGTTATTTTTACTGCTCTACAGCACAAAAAAAACTAACATTATTTTCTTTTAATAAGATAACAGAAAGATACATATAACAAATTTTTGTGTCCTAAAAGGCTTTTTTATGCTCTTCTGGATAACAGTGGTCATGCTTAAGATTTAATGCCGTAACTTATTAAATTAACTACATCACGAGCTCAGAATTAGTTATTTTGGTGAAAATATTAATAAACAAGTTACCAGCTTTTTAAGTGCTGTCAAACTGAATTAGAGGAAGATCTTAAATGAAGTCTAGCTGCACAAACTAAGAAAGAAAATGCCTCCAGACAAGATCCAAAGAACAGCCCCATAACCCAAACCACTGATACTTCTTGTCATTTGACAATGTAGGGAGGGATGCTTCAGCCCCTTAGATCAAGACATCAAATTCTAAAGAGTCTAGATGTCCTATACTGCTGGTTACCACCAAATTCATGGCAGATAAGGTTCTGAAAGAATTTATTTTCAGGATATTTCAATATTTACTAGTCCAGCAAGAATGTCACTTTTAGATAGATGCTCTAATTTAAGCCTGTCTGCCTCTCTACATCCAGTGTTAATACATGCAGCAACCCCTAGAAACACCAATCTGTTCCCTGGTGAAAGGCATTTTCCTTGTGATTCTTATTCAAACTTAAGCTTTGGGCAACATCTTATTGGTTTTGCCTACACCCACCAGAAAAAGCCAAAACAAGTTTCACACCTAAGAAACCCCAAAACCACACAACATGCTTTTACTTCAAGGAAGGTGTGTGCTGTGGGACATCTCCCAGCATCAATCTCCCCTTTCCCAGGGTACAATCTGCCTGCATATACCATACCTCCTCCCAGCCAAATCCTCACATCCTTCATGTGGTATCAGGATGTGGAGGAGAAGGGGCTGTAAGAGAAATTATGATGCACATTTAAGACCCTCTCTTACACGGAAGATGAATGCAAGGTGGTGTACACCTGTGTCAGGGAAATGCTTCCAAGTACTGCTGCTGAGACAGCCACAGATGTAATTAACTTCACCTTAAAGAAAAGAAGATGAGGGAAATGAGGATAATCTTTCTAAATGCCATCATCTGGAAGCTGGACTTAGAAACTGAGTTACTCCTTAGTATGTTGGCCTTGTAACTATACAGTCTTCCAAATGCAAGCTATTTCTTCAAAGAAGAGCAGGACTGGGCCCATTACTGAGGAGTCACATTTTCTGTATAACATTTGAAGAGGTGATTCTATGAACTTATTTTTTCTCCCTCTCCCTTAAACCTTGGTTCTGCATGTTTCTGAGTAGTCATTTTAAAGATGTTTTTTTTCTTTTTATATGAACATTTTAAGTACCCATGCAGAAAAGATTACTTCCCCAAAAGCCCCTATGAAAATAAAATACATAAAAAGATGAGTTCTCATAGTTTCCCTTCAACTCTAGCATCTCAGCAATGAAATCAAACCTTTAAGAAAGTAGACAAAGCAAAACTATTTGGATGCCAAGAAAAGATGATTATAAGCTACATCCAGAACACAATTATTACAGTTTGATTCCTGACAGAGTTTCTTTATAATCTGAAATCTGAAAAAAAAGAAACAAAACATCTGATCCTGTCATGATAATTGTGATTCTGTTTCTGAACAGACTAGATGTTGAATATTTCCAACAAAAAATATAGATGTCTTCCAAAACTATTTCATCTACAGCATTTATATTCATTACAGATTAAGTAATCTTCAATTCATTCATTCCTGCTTAAAGGTTTTTGCTATATAGCAACTATTTTGAGCAATTACTGCTGGTATCCACAGTTCTGTCTCATCCTCACATAAGACAGATATATCTTCATCAACAGAGCTTAAGCTCTAACATCAAATTCTACATCAAATTTGTATCCAAATCTTAAATCTTAATATATGTCCAATCTGGTCAGTTAGAAATCAATATCCTTTGCTTCCTCCTCCTCCCACTATGGTAGGAAAGTAATGACTTTCTTACAAGTGCTGATATCCACCTAAGCCAATCCCAACTAGGGACTTGGAAGTGAAGGTAGAAGAAAGGAAATGTTATCTGCAAAGGGTTATCTGCTCCTGAGAAAAGTAAAAAAAAAAAAAAAAAGATGGAAAAGAAAAAAAAAAGAAAAACACAAACACACAAAAAAAAACAAACACAAAAAACCCCCACAAAACTCCCCCCAGAAAAACAGGGGGCAAAAAAGGCAAAAAGGGCTAAAACAAACACCAAACCAAAAAAAAAAAATAGGAAAAAATACTGTCCACCATATCTGGTAATATTACAGTGAAAAAGCTTCAATTCAGGCTTTACAATAATTGAGATGAGAAAAACAGAAGGAAGCCGCTGCCATGTAATAATTAAGTAACAATTAACAAGTTAATTTTTATTTTTTACTTGAAGCATTTTTGTCAGATCTGTGATAAAAAGAAATTATGTTCTTCCTGACAAGTCTGGTAGTTTGCATCTTACACTTTACAGATTTTGCAGTTTGTTCAGTTACTGCTACGTGAATGCTGTCCTAATGTGAGTCATCAAAAAATGTTATTCTCACACACTAGGATATTCTTCAGAGACAAATTAAAATGGACCTAAAATACTGATCCAGTTAAAATACGAATAAAGTGTTAAGCATTACTCCAAAGGAGTAATCTTCTGAGTGGAAATTCAGAATTAAATACAGCAAATACTTGAGCAATGAAGTCATTAAACTCCTAAGGACAGCTGTTCAATTGCTTTAGGCAAAGTGAGACAGTAACACAATGACATGACACAATCCAGAAAGAAATATTTCACTGTGCAAACAAAACCTCTTAAAATCAACTAAAAAAAAATTAAACCAAAAACTTAACATGTTAACCACAGACCAGCTTTGTACAACAGGTTGTTACATATTTGCAGAGTTTTGAAAAAGCTTCCCCCAAAAGATTACAAACCAGTCAAAACCTAAATGTAATTAGCTAAAACAAAGCAAACCACCAAAAAGCACACCCAGAAAGGCCTAACTTAGAAGGCTATTTTAGCTGAAGTGTGTGATGACATTAACTCTGGCTTATTTCAGAGAATGGATGCAAACATGATATTGAAGTATTTGGAAGATAGCTCACTCATAAAATGTTCAAACCCAAAATTCCTCTTCAAAGAGACAGAAGAATGCTATTCCCATAAACACACGTATATTTAATTTAAAACAAGGTTGTTCTCCGGTTCATGTTGCAATACTACAGTAAATTACATCAGGAAAGCAAAAGGAAAGTTACCAGTCATAGGTGAAAGCAGCCTACTTTTCCTTGCCTTGAAACACAACCAACTTCCATTCATCTTACTACGAAAGGTGAGTGGGAGGCAGTTGCAGTAATGGAGTTACTTTCTTTTAGATATTCTCTTTCTGAATGCGATTCAAAATACAACCTACCAACAGTAGTGTTATTTTCTGTGCATACTGAGTGGCAAAGATGAAGTCAAGAGAGAAATTTGTTTTCTTCATAACACACTCAAGAGAATACAGATATAACAATTATAGTCCCGAAACTTTTAGGTTAGATTTGGTTATTGCTTACTACTAAAGTCAGAAAAGAGTACTGAAATTCAAGTAACAATGTGTCTGATTTTAGAGACTGTGAATATCTTGAGCACAACTAAGTAAGTGAAGTCTAAGATTATACAAATATAAGAAGATAATGATTAATTCCTAAAAATGCATTTGCAAGTACTCAACGAGTCCATATCAATAAAAGAACAATTAAACTGAATTTGCAGAGTTAGCGTGCATATGAACACCTCAGACTTCGACTGTTTGGTTGCCGCAAGTACACTGTAATTATAAAACAACTGCACTTTATTCATACGTAACTTTCATTTTCATAAAGTACATACTTTTTATAAAAAATAGTTTAATACTTATAGATTAGTAATGTTAAGAAATCAAGTGCGACCAATAGCACAGAAATCCCTGTATGCTAATTCTGTCTGAAGATGCACTGTAAGTCTGAACAGAAATATTTTGGTTCTGAAAAGCAACTGTACAAAAACACAAGTCACTGTGAATCATGATCCATGATGCTTTGTAATTAGGTCCAACTTGACTAATAGAAATGCAAAATAAAGTAGATTAACCATTCATCCTTTTACAAATAGTCTGCAAGAAAATACTATCCAAGCTGTATTTTAACGAAAACACTAGATTGATATGAAATCATGAGGCTATCGGGTACAACCTGGATATATCGTTAGTATCTTCTACTCTTCAAGTTATACAAATACCCAGAAACATGTACTACACAACTGCAACTTAAGCTTTTCTTAGTGGAACCAAGAGGTCTTTCTCTTCTCACTAACTAAACAACAACATATGTATTGGCATTATGTTAGAAAGCGTTGTAATTTTCTGTTCGTGTCAGGTTAGAAAAGCATAAAGGAATGCTTTAAAAAGAAAATACCTTCAGCCTCCTTTATTATCCTTAGTGTATTGTGAAAGTAAAGTTACTTCTTCCGGAAGTTGCTGTTAAGAGTGACAGAAAAAAAAGTAGGTTTACTTCTTTATCACAAAAACTATACCAATTTCTGAGCACAAACCAAAAACCATGACATCTTTCTTAATTCAAGGATTTAAACTTCAGAAACTAAATACAGTTCCGTGTTTTTTTATTGTAAGAGCCTTATGCTGCACTCCCATAAAAGCTTTCAAAAATGAGAGATTATAAAAAGGCGGTACTGGAAATAATTTCAGAACCTTCAGTAATTTACAGAATTTACTCAGTAGTTTACCCTTAGCAGAGTCCTCTCAGCATAAAGAGAACTAATCCTGAAATTATATCAACTTTCACCTTAATATATTGTGTTAATACCTTGAAAGTTATTCATTACTAAAAGGCTCAGACAAGTTCCATTAAGGATTTCAGATTCTGCAGGCTTAAATGTTTTTCTCAGACAGCACACCCCAGAATAATGCCATCATAGGTATTTTTTCAAGTGCTGCACTCACAGAACTCTTGCTTTGACACTGCCTGTGGCAGTATACGTGCTTAAAACCATACAAGATATACCTGGGCAAAAATAGTCTGATTTTCCTACTCCCATCAATGCCACTACTGTATTTTGTGTATCCATGAAATAAAAATGTTTCTGAAGCCCCACTGATGCATTTGTCATCTACTTCCCTTCTCTGCTGATCTATAAAAGCTCACTAAATCACAAAACAGAAGTAAAAAGAACAAAATCAGTAGATACGGCCACTACCTCTAGGCCTCCCTCTGACTGTGCATTACCTCCAGTGCTGCTAGTGGCTTCTTGCCAGCTCCTCAAAAGGCTTACCTGTCAAACAAATGCCTTCTGGAAAAACAGGTTACTAGCAAGCCTTTTTTCTTTAAAGGTATTACTGCTGAATACATTAGTCTGATACACAAAAAGCTGTAGGCAGGACTGTTTCTGTAGGCTAAGAGCATACTGTGATAAGCAAATATGTTTTTTTAAAGGAAATCCTAAACTTCTGAATACATAGACTGTTGTCATCCCCTTCAATCCTAAATGACACTCCACCTGACTCCTTTTCTTCTACTGCAAGTAATGTAATTCTACTTCTGCTAACACCTTCCATGATAACTGTTTACTGCCTTGGACCACTACATGAGCCTAGTACAGTACAATGGGAATACTTTAAAAAGTAAGAAACACCAACAAAGCCCAAACAACAAACAAAAATCCCCAAAATACTTCTCTAACTGAATTTAGGGAAAGTATCATCATTAGTTTATCCTCTGACAATATTTTTATGCCAACTGAAAAATACTTGGTTTTTTTCATTGCAGAGATGGAAAGACATTATGCAATCTTGCCAAAGCAAATGGATAATCCCACATCATAACATAAAATTAAAGCCAGATGGTTCCCATAGGAACAGATCAGGAAAACAAATAATCTGGTAATGGGCACAACATAGAGCGTATGAACAGAACTGGGTAATTCAACGTTCAAGAAATTTTATCTTGGTTGTAAGGGCAAAGTTTCCAGAACTTTTAAACAATGTGAAGATAGGAACAGCCTGACTGATGATAGAAAAAAATTAAGTTAAGAATTTGGGCTTGGGTTTTTTCAGATTTACTTTAAAGAAAGCCCTCATGATGTGTGATGCAAAAGTAAACAATTACAGATGTATTAAGACACTTAATGCATCTTACAAGGTTTACTTTCACAGATTCTCCTTACTTCAGACCACGATGGCAATGACATCAATTCTGGAAAACCACTTTACAGAGCAGTATTTTACATAGCATCTCTTCTATATAGGCCATAACTGTTCAGTATATGTCAGGTTAACTGTGTAGCCACGCTATGGACACAATGCCCATTACTTCCAGAGACTTTCTGCAAGCATGGTAATTACTCATCCAGCACAGATTAATCTAAACAGGTATAGCTGATATTCATAGGTTGTCACAACATGCCAAAATCCCGGGAAAATATTTCAAATTCATTCTGTCTGAAAACTATTTGGAGGAAGGTGGAGATTGGGACCACAGGATTGGAAGACACAAAAGCCAGGAAAACTTGTCTGTCATTTATATTCCAATTTTCTGATCAAGTCAGTCTCTTCACATTATTAAATTGCTCTCTTTAAGATTTCTTTAGACCACCATACAAGTGCTGGAAACCAGTGCTACTGTAATAGACTAAAATGTGACGCTCAAAGATTAAAAATAAAATGGGGGTATGTTCTGAATATTCTATTCACTACTTTATCTGCACTTTTAAAATACCAGTAAAGGCTGAAAAATGCAAGTGAGTCTGCAGTTCATAAATCTCAGGGATTCTTTCCTGATGACATATCTTTGCCTGACAGAAAGGGAGCAGTATCTTTTTGAAAATGGGTTATCCACCTACATAGTTCTGGCAGAAAGACTGAAGAATACAGCAAGCCCTTCTCAGGAAATGCGAGCATTAATATGCTTTTCAGATATTCAAACCCTGCTGGATTTATGAACTTACCCTTATTAGACTGTTAGAAGCTTATTCAGCTGCCATGGTTTTCTGATCACTTCTGGTGAGAGGATAACAAAAGTTGCTTCTGACGACACCAACTAGTCCAATCTGATCAGAAGCTGCCAGCCAGACCTGATGCAGAGAAGCAAGAGTGTGGACAGGAAGCTTGATTTGTAAATGCTGCTATCTGCAGAACTTCTGAAAAGCTGAGCAGAAAGACAGAAATTAAAGTTCTACAGCAGAAACTGAGAAGAAAGATGGAACAGAGACAGAAGGTTGATTTTGTACCCATTTTAATTCCCCTGAACTCAAGCCCTGAAATTCAGAAGCTTACCGATAAAACAAAGGGAAATGACCCTGCAATAAAGCCCCATGCAAGCCAGTCATGAAAACTGGCAAACCTGTGTCCCATCACTTCTTAGTTTGAAGGTAAGCCCAAGCTCTTTCTCATCAACTTCAGATAAACTGACAAAACTGTGCTCTGGATTCCAGCTGGCCTCCAATCAGTTTCAGGTAATTTTATACATTGCTGCAAGGATTACCTTCCTCTTTCTCAGAACAGACCTGAAACCTCCAAGAAACATGACTTGCATGTGAAACCAGAAAAAACTACTCCCCAAACACCAGGCCCAGAGCACCTAAACATCACAGAAAACTCAGGGTAAGCAGGGCCACAGCTGCAGTACTGACTGCACAGCCAAAGAATAGAAAACACCTGGGACTCCAGTTAGCGAGAGAGAATTTCAACATCTGTTTTCATCAACCATATTAAGCATGCCCCTAAATACTCTGAAAAACACCTGGTAAGACAACCAACACTGACTAAGGTAAACAGACTAATTCCACAACCCAAAGTCTTAACTTCTCTGAGCAAGCCCACTACAAAAACAAGCAAACAAAAACTGAAAGACTCAAACTGGAACAATTTTTACTCCTTTCCATTCAGGCCCAGGCATGATTTTTGTTACATCACTCTACAGTCTTTTTTATTAAGGAGTAATGTAGGATTGTGAAATTTATCTCACCGTTCAAGAAGCTGGACACAAATGGACAAGTTTATAACAATAAACAGAAACCTTCCAGTACAAAGCAGTTTTCACTTAGAGTTTTGTTGATTTATCATAAAGAAGTTGAAGAAAATCTATCATGAAATGAAATTATTTCTTGTAAATGCTGAGGAAGCAGAAGTTAGAGATCATATTTATGACACTTATGGTTTTGTTTCTGATTATGAAGAGAATACAGATTACAGAATTCGTGTGATTTCTTTCTAAGGATAAGATCTTCTCAATTAATCAAGTATCGGGTATGTTTAACTTCTACTAAGTAATCTGAGAAGAGAAAGAAAAACGTTTTCTGTGAATAAACAGAATAAGAAAATTTATTCCAAAATATACATCAGATTTTTTTTTTCCTTCCAAATAAAGTAGAATATAATACAGGCTTAAAGAAAACTGAGTGACTTCATCCAATTTCTCCAGCTGAAAATACTTTTATTCCAGCTGAAATACTTTAATTCCAGTAATTTTTAATAATAAGAACTAGATTTAGGATTACAATGGAATTACCATTTACACCACTGAGATATGAATCAATGTTGTTGTTGGTTTTGACAAATATATTCCAGCTGCTAAGGGTACTTACCTGAAGTAAATTTTCTTCCTGTCTGAATCAATACATATACTGGAAGCTTGTACGGTGGGCTGATGCCAGCCTGATGACATATAACCATGCCAAGTGCAAGGTCCTACACCTGAGTCGGAGCAATCCCAGGCACAGCTACAGGTCAGGTGGAGAAGAGGTTCAGAGCAGCCCTGTAGAGAAGGACTTGGGGGTGTTGGTTGATGAGAAAATGAACATGAGCCGGCTGCAGTGTGCGCTGGCAGCCCAGAAAGCCAACCGTATCCTGGGCTGCATCAAAAGGAGCGTGACCAGCAGGTCGAAGGACGTGATCCTGCCCCTCTACTCTGCTCTTGTGAGATCTCACCTGGAGTATTGTGTGCAGTTCTGGTGTCCCCAACATAAAAAGGACATGGAACTGTTGGAACAAGTCCAGAGAAGGGCCACGAGGATGATCAGGGGGCTGGAGCACCTCCTGTATGAAGATAGGGATGCTGGGGAGGGACTCTTCATTAGGGTCTGTAGTGATAGGACAAGGGTAACAGGTTAAAACTTAAACAAGGGAAGTTTAGATTGGATATAAGGAGGAAATTCTTTCCTGTTAGGGTGGTGAGGCATTGGAATGGGTTGCTCAGGGAGGTTGTGAATGCTCCATCCCTGGCAGTGTTCAAGACCAGGTTGGACGAGGTCTTGGGTGATATGGTTTAGTGTGAGGTGTCCCTGCCCATGGCAGGGGGGGTTGGAACTTGATGATCTTAAGGTCCTTTCCAACCCTAACTATTCTATGATTCTAAGCATCTCCTCCAAAAAAATTCTAAGTAACAGGTAAAAAATAGAAAATACTTTGGAGACAATGGGATTATAAGGACCAGTCCTCCCTAGTGAAAGCATAAAGCTTTAACACAAAATTAAAATGACCACTGAACCCAAGATCTGCACTTCAAAAGGGATTTTGTCTTTGGTTTTCTACTATCTCCAAGTCCCTCTGCTCTCAATCCAGCCCCAAATGGTCAAAACGGTGTTTCCAAACGATGAAAAGTTTTGACATTCAAAAATGTTTATTTTTACATTTTTGTGCCAGCCAAAGTTAGTTTGACTCATTTTACAAATATTTCTAGCAATTAGAAGCCGCATTTTTGGTAAATAAATGTCTTAATAAAACAGATGTCACCCACCGCACTGAATACTGCCTTCAAACTGTGAACCCTCTTCAACAGGACACAGGGCACCAGTGCGGCACTGTATACCCAGCCCATCGGAATCACCCAGTCTTACTCCCAATTCAGACCTTACACACTGTTTAGGGCCTAATTTAATTTCTTCTCACTTCTGACAAACATCATCCTTAGTTGAAACTGAGACTACCTGGATTTTTATTTGATTTTGTTTTTCTTACCCAAAATGAACTGCAAACAGGTCATTTGTTACACCTGTTGAGAGGGGCTTGGCCAGATCTCTCCTTCCTACAGTCTGGAGCACGAAGCTTTTGAAATGCGTGATACAGCTAACTTTTAAAGTGAACAGAATAAAGATACCCTGAATCAAAGGGAAGAAAACCAAGAGGGAAATTAGTACCACTTTCATAAATCCAGCTACGTTAAATGCTCACAGTATTTAAACTGAGAGGTGAAAGATGACTAGCATAAGTCATTACTTGTAGGTCTCCCTCATTTTCCTTAAAGTTTGCCACCTTTGTTTACTTTAGAGTATTCCTGTTTAACTGAACGTCACAATAAACTGACTGTTCATCTATAAGTTGTATGCATTTCTTCATGTTAAAATGACCTCATGTCACTATTGTGTATTTAGTGATAAGGTCTCATTCCAGCAATAAAGCCATGTGGAATGCATTACTCAAAGACCTATTAAGTATAGAACATTCAGCATTTATTTACTACATTGAGAGAAAAGAGTCCTTAAAAGGTTATTAAGACTATAGCACGGAGACTAAAATATACCCAGTATCCCATTGATTTGACAGCCTGCCATAACTGTCTCATACAGTCTTAATTAGAACACAATACACACGCACACATACTCTCTTCTGGGAAACATTCACAATTACACAAAGCCACAATAAGAATAATACTGCATTTGACAGCCGGCATGCACGTATTGTCATAATCCTGCTGGATACCTACTGTAAGTGAAAGGTATGCATCTTCCTGAACCTCTGAAACGTAATGTCAGATTGAATAAAGATCAGTGTTGTAGGCCCATCCACCTGTGTGACACACTGCTGACTCCAGCTTTTCCTGAGGGGGAGGAAGACTGCTCGCCATTTTTCTTTACCAACATAACCCATACATCTATTCAAATCAGAAACAGGATTTGGGAGAAGAAAATGCTTTTAAAGTCTTCATCTCCATTGAAAATATAACAGCTCCACCTTGAGGCAGGACCAAGCAAATGTCGGTAAAAGGTGCAGTCAAGCTGAAGATGTACTACAGCATAGTCAGGTACACACGCCTAAAACGTACATTGACATCTCCCGATATCCTCTTCCGCATATCTTCTTAGCATAAAAGAAGGCACATGTGTACACATGCGCATTCATCTAGACAAGTTTACTGCCAAAAATTAAATGTATAGCAAATAAACAGCCATTTTAAAGAGCAACTCCCAAGGATGATTCAAGTCAAGCGTAAGAAGGCCTGATAGAAGTACTCCTTCAGGAGCAGAAGTATTCAGGTTTCTCTCTGAGTAGTCCACACAATCAAAATTCATACCATTAATTTCTCGTTATTGTATCCTTCTTAAAAAAGCAGTAACAAGATGAATAAATGACAACGTTTCATTTGAATCAACATTCAAATATGTTGAGATAATTGATTTCAATATGCTCCTAAGCATTGCCAGTAAGCAGTGCTCCTTTGAAGTATTAATGAAATTATTTATTTTTAAATGGTTCCTTTTAAAACCTTAAATGCAGAATATCAACCTGCATATTCGTCAGGCTACTTGAGGAGTTTTATTTTTAAATGACAATGTAGCAGCTCTTAGAACCTTTCTGATAGATTACAAATTATGTCAGTGTAGTGGATTGGCTGTGGCTGGACACCAGGTGCCCACAAAAGCTGCTCTATCACTCCCCTCTTCAGCTGGGCAGAGGAAAGAAAATATAATGAAAGGCTCCATGGGTCAAGATAAGAACAGAGAGAGATCATTCACCAGTTACTGTCGTGGGTAAAACAGACTCGACTTAGAGAAAATACTTTCATTTATTATCAATCAAATCAGAGTAGGATAATGAGAAATGAAACAAAAACCTTAAAAACATCTTCCCCCCAAATCCTCCTTTCTTCCCAGGCTTAACTGTAATCCTGATTTTCTCCACTTGCACCCACACAGTAACACTTTCGGGGGTTGCAGTCAGTTCATCACATAATGTCTCCACCTCTTCTTCTTCCTCAGCAGGAGGACTCCTCACACTCTTCCCCTGCTCCAGCGTGGGTTTCCTCCCATGGGAGACTGTTCCTCACAAATTTCTCAGATGTGAGTCATTCCAACAGCCTGAGGTTCTTCATGAACTGCTCCAGTGTGGGTCCCTTCCAGGGGGTGCAGTTCTTCCGGAACAGACTACTCCAGTGTGGGTCCCCCATGGGGTCAGAAATCCTGCAGCAGACCTGCTCCAGCATGGGCTCCTCTCTCCATGGGTACAAAGGCCCTGCCAGGAGTCTGCTCCAGTGTGGGCTTCCCACAGGGTCACAGCCTCCTTCAAGACACATCCCCCTTCCCTGGTAGGGTCCTCCATGGGCTGCAGGGAAATCACTTCTGTGGCACCTGGACCACCTTCTCCCTTCCTTCCTCACTGACCTTGGTGCCTGCAGGGCTCTTTCTCTCACAGATATTTGCTCCTCTCTCTGGCTGCAGCTGCTCCTGCACAATACTGTTTTTTCCCCTTCTTAACTGTGTTATCCCAGAGGTGCTACCACCACCACTGATAAGCTCAGGGCCAGCAACAGGTCCATCTTGGAGGCAGCTGGCATTTGCTGTACTGGTCACAGTGGAAAGCTTCTAGCAGCTTCTCACAGAAGCTGCCCCTGTACCTCCCCACTACCAAAGCCTTGCCATGCAAACCAAATACATTCGGCAAGTCAAGGCAGACCTAACAAACCCTCTACCACACTTACATGGGTGGTGATTAGGGTACTGAGATAGATTTGTTATGGCACTTGTAATAGATTTGGTTAAAGACTACCAATAAGTGGAAACAGTATTTGCAACAGGAAAAGCAAAATGAGCTATACCTATAAAGTGAGTGATGATAGAAAATTGGAAAAAAATCACCATCAGTACAGCTTACAGATATAAAGAGGGCACACAAGCAGTCAAGTTAAGTAAAAAGTGAAAATAACAGTTTATGCTGGGTTTAGCTGGGATACAGTTAACTATCCTCGTCATAGCTTGCGTAGGGCTATGTTTTGGATTTGTGCTAAAAACAATGTTGATAATACAGGGATGTTTTAGTTATTGTTTTACTTATTACTGAGCAGTGCTTACACAGAGTCAAGGCCTTTTCTGCTTCTCACACCACCCCACCAGCAAGGAGGCTGCGGGTGCACAAGAAGCTGGGAGGGAATCACAGCCAGGACAGCTGACCCCAACTGACCAAAGGGATATTCCATGCTGTATGACTTCATGACCAGCATATAAAGCCTGGGGAGGAAGACGGAAGGGGAGACATTTGGAGTTAGGGCATTTGTCTTCTCAAGTAACTGTTGCGTGTGATTGAGCCCTGCTTTCTTGGAGATGGCTGAACACCTGCCTGCCAATGGGAAGGAATGAATGAATACCTTGGTTTGCTTTGCTTTGCTTGTATGTGCAGCTTTTGCTTTACCTATTAAACTGTCTTTATCTCAACCCACAAGTTTCTCACTTTTCCAGTTCTCTCCCTCATCCCACTGTGGGGGAAGTGAGTGAGCAGCTGTGTGGGGCTTAAATGTTGACTGGGCTTAAACCATGATTCCATTTTGGAAAAACAGAAAATTTACTGGGGGCTGACAGCAGTACAACTTTGAAAGCACATTAAGAAAGTTACTTTGCAGGTAAGAAACAAAAGAGATTAAAAGAGACAGAAATTTCGTCTTATTTAAGCAAATGAGAGTTCTGCCATTAAGACTTAAAGGAAACAAATCTCATCCTTGGGATACATGTATGACTCATTCCTTTTATTCTCAAGTGTATGGAAACTCTTGTCCTGACCTTACCAACATTGATAAGAGCAGTCTAACACCAAGTAAGTATTGTAAAACAATTGACCCAATTTATAAATTACATGAATCTAATAACCATTGAAGCCAATGAGGAGCTTCATTAAAAAGCCATTAGGCTAGTTCCAAGATGACAGAAAGATGAAAGGAACTTTCAACTTGGATAAACAGGAGATTATTCACTGTTTTTTTTAAGCAAAGATTAATACACAAAATGTATTCCAAATCTCTTAATCATTAATAGCCCAAACTATGACTCTTCACAAAACCTGCAGGGTAAGCCTAATAACTTTCTTGCCAAATTACTTAATTTCTAACTTTGTTACGGGAAACACAATGTTATGATGATATGAAAATGCAGTACAAAAGAAGCATTTAGTTTGATTTTAAAGTTCAGTCAGCATCTATAATTTGTAATCCAATGCCTTTTACGGTTTATTAAAATAAGTGTTAGAGAAACAATTTTAATTTTATACAGCTGAACAGCCTCATATAAATTTATGAGTGCAACAGATGTTTCTACTGGCTTATTTAGACTTCTTCTCCTTACATTCCCCTCAGCTGATGAGGTGCCCTTCTATATTGCAAGGAATTCCTTTTACATCACAGTGGTACAGCTGGTTAAAAACACCATCTGCATTCATAAATGCTTGGATTGTATATAGCTACACTATACAAAACTTGAGCATGCCTACTGAAAGCTGGGGATGAAGTTCTGTATTATACAACATTTGCACACATGCAATGATTAAGTACCTAAATACTGTTTATGCTGTCAAAGTAAAAGTAAGATTTTATCAGCATTTGTTCTGTGTGCCCATTTGGGTCAAAACACCTTCAATTTGTGATTTAACCATTTTTTTTCTAATCCATGTAGCTTCCTTTTTCTAAAAGGCACATCACTGCAGTGTTCATGAGTAAAAGGAAGTTTACCTTTTAAAAATCTTTTTCAATTTTTGTTTTCAAACCCAAGTTATATTGACAAATCCTATTTATAACAGTGTAGTAATGCACATATAAAGTCTGTATGTTTTATCTATTGCCACAGTGCAGTAATGCCCTAACCCACACTCTGGGTTTCCACGGCCTGGCAAACAACAGTCACAACTTCTAGAAACAGGTTTTAAGAATTGTGATACTCACAAAGCTCAGTGAAGTCCACTGTGAAACATGCAACCATTTCCATAGCATAGCCAGTTAGGCAAAACATGTCAAAATCTATCTTAACTTACTTCTACACTCACAGAACTCACTTCTGTTAACCACTTCAGCTTCTCTAACACAGATCAAATGATACATTTCTAGTCCTTCACTGCGTAAGCCCAGGTACTTATTTTCCCCTCCATTCAAATCTATTTTGACAAGCATTCCAATCAGTAAAATTGCTATATAGATGCAGTTACACTGAAACACTGTACAAAATTTAAAAGACATTCAGACATATTTTTTGTTGAACTGATATTGATTTGTTATCGATCAAGACATACAAGCTTTATTTTAATCTAACCTGCAGCCTGAAAGCTGCTTTACTTATATTTAAAGCAAGAAATAACTAAGAAATTCCAATATATATGATTTTGCACTTACTCCTGTAAACTGGCTGTTTAAGGAGTTATTCACATGTGCTATTCACACCATCATTTTAGGTATCAAAAATCTGCCACAGGAAGAGTAGATAAAATATGATGCCAAGAAGTCTGCTGCAGAACATACTGTTCTCTGACAACTAATAGAGATCACTCGTGTCACAAAACATGCCATGTCTTGAAGCATTACTGCGTTTACCTTTTGTAAATGCTGCAACAGTTCTGCAGCTTCTGCAGACATAAAAAAGCCAAATCTTAAACATTATAATAGTAAAAAAAAAAGAAAAAGGTTGTTCTTTTATTCAAACATGATACTGAATCATTTCAAAGCTGTTATCTGGACTCACAGGTCTGTATTTCACAGTTTTAATTTACTAGAGTTGCTAAAATTCCCAGGAAGAATCAACCTTTACCTCTATATGCTGAAAAGAATTTTAAAAACACAACGTATGTATGATTCAATAATTCACTTTTGCAGTAACAGTACTGAAGGAGACACATGTCTGGAACTTACATTTTCTTGGAGCCCTATTACACCTCTGGTAGATAATAATACAATTGTCACAGAGAAGTGCAACTTTACGAAAATCTACATACCCATTGTTTGTTTGTTGGGGTTTGGTTGGTTGGTTTTGTTTTTAAGAATTAACTGTATTGAAGTTAAATCGTTCAAGGCTAGAACATCAATTGTTTCATATTGAAGAGTCAGTTTTACATTGCTGAAATAACTAGGAGTACTAGTTTGTTAGTTTAATAGGACTCTATTTTCCGTCCTGCTCCACTAGTTGGAGACATTAATCAAAAGAATGACTTGTAGAAGGACATGGAATAGATATGTATCAATTAGGCATTTTCTTTCTATTGTTCAGAAATAACTAGCTGCTATAGTAATATTCCTTTTGGTTGCCTTTTAAATACCAGACTTTAATTTGGAAATCATAATAGGAAAAATAGGAAATTTAAAGCCATAATTAAATATTAAAACATGAAGAAAGCTTTGTAAAGGCTTATTTGTTACCAGGTGATGTGTTTCATGTAACTTCTAAGTCAACCCAGAATCAAAGACCTGTGTTCTGTTCACTGTTGGTCACTCACTTGAGCTACCCGATTTAGCATCAAGTCATAAAGGGAGAATAAAACAAGTATCACGTCTGTTTGGGGTTACATGCCTCAGTCAAAGAAATGTGTCCTGGGACAGGGAATTACAGTAGTTTTGTTAATTCTAGGAGTCTGATCTACTTAAATAAGTACTGTTGGTGAGTAAGTGTCTGACAAGGCTACCAAAACAAAGCAGAGCTAACACTAACATTTACAGTAGTGTCAAGATGTTGAGTCTACCTGCCAGATGGTAGTCTTGGCTAAGATGGATGTTTAAAACCAATCTACTTGTTCCCCATCGCCTTTACTTCTGAACCAAGAACTGCCTATCCCATGCAATATTGTCATACCTTGCGGTTCTTATTTCAGTAACCAAGAGAAAGCAGACGACATTTTTGTTATGAAGCAGTTTCACTGTCAGCTTTGACAGGTTTGTTTCCAGCACAAATCCTCCTTTTCAAAAACCAAGTGTTCAGAAAAAAAACTTACAGAAAATAAATAAATACAAGATTTCCAGAAAATATTTCAGACTGTCATCATTGTCAGTATACAGAATAAATCTACTGAAAATAGGGATTCAATTCTTAGGTGGAACAGCTTTGACCCTGTCTTGTCGAGCTCTTCATAAGCATGGCTGATGGTTTTATTTAGCAATGTTACTTAGGTAGTGCCAGCTTACTTGCAATGTTATTTTTGGGGACATTTATATTACTCATAGTAGTAACAGAATTCAGAAGAAATATTCCTTTTTCCTTGTAAAGAATCCTATTTCGCATATAGAACTAAATTCAGAGATTATGAGAGGAGGATCGCTCAATTCCAAGGTATTTTAACAGCTAGAATTCAGGCCACCAATATATCATGTGTACAGATGGTTGTATGGACCACTTTATACACACATAAAACCCTAAAACATAGTCCCAAATTTGAGATTTTCTTCAAATAAAACTAATAAAATTTACAATCTGATTATAGTTATGTAATAAGCTAACATACAGTGGTCTAAATGAAGCAACATTCTCTTTCTGGGTCTGCAAACAGACTGCATAAAGCTATAAATCTTATTACAATATTAAATCTAAAACCTAATTATGATAAACTGCAGATTTAGGTTCTAATCCCTGAAAATTTTACTCTAAATGTACAAAATGAAGTTGGCACAATACAGTAGACCACAGGATGCAGAACAGGGTGGATTGTCTAAACTGGAGTATTTCATTATACAGATGGGATTCAGACCAACAGCAACTCAAAATAAAATAAATAAAAAAAAAAAAGCCAAACCAAAAAAAACTTGCGGTCAAGAAAACAATTTTGTCACATTTCACAAGAACCTTCCCATGCATCCTCAAAGCCTGTAAAATCTGAACAACGTTTTACTAAGTGTATTTTCTTTTAAATCCAGAAGAATGTTGCAGCGGTTAAAATGGCAGACCAGTTTTACTTTCAAACATCTTACTGATTTCACTAAAGGACAGTACAATAAAAACAAACCAGAGAGTCTGCTTGTGGTTTTCGTCTCATTAGTTCCAGATTTAAATGTGGAGTTAAGTAGTTTGAAGGCTCCTGAAACTAAGTAAACTAACTGAAAGAAAAACCCCCAAAAAGTTTCTGTGAGAGGAACTTTCACAATATAAAAAGACCTTGCTCTAATATCCTGCATTTGAAAAATTAATGAAATATTAATATTTATAACATATTACTACAGGAAGAATATTTATTGAATAATACTTTAATATTTAGGATTTTAGTTCAAGCTTCCATAAGAGAAAATAAGCCTGAAGAAGAATGTGTACATCCTTATTGAACTACCAGAGCCACAGCAAATTACCGTGTCTATGCAGGCAACCATTCACCTGCTGCCATCAAACTAAAAGAGAACAGTTACCTTGGCAACTGCTGTATCTCACATTACACTGTGTAACTTCCAAGGCAAAACATGGTCTTAGGAGAGAGTTGTGGAGGCCATGTGGGTTTTACATTTTCATCGGCAATGCCCTCAGGGACATCACAACAGACTTACAAAGCTGTCCTAATTCTCACTTACATAGAAAATAAATGCATTTTCATTATATCAAATGACATCTAGATACAGTCTCCATCTCAATGAATATATGGACCGTAACATTTGTAGAAAGGACTTTATTTTGTTACCTTAGTATTAAAAATATACAACTAAACTATACACTGTATAGCAAAAACAATGCATATAAGGAAGGGATTGAGTTCAGTGACTTTGGAACACATGCTTTTCATTCTGCAATGTCCCAGGGACTGAAGATGTTCTTGGCATTACATACATAGACCTTGTACACAGGCAGGACACACACACTTCCTTGTCCTGCCCTGCAGCAACAGAAACTTCCACCGTGTTTTCCAAGCTGCAAACTAAAGTTTAACCAGCTCTGACTCTCCTGCAGCCAGCACTTCCCTGACACACTCCAGGGTGTCCACAGGGAAACTTGGACAGCTTGAGGTCCGCCTATCCACTGCTCCTTTTGCTTGCATTCCAGTTACCTACAGCAATCACTGAGCTTTCCAAATACATTAGGTATTCTAGCCATTTTCACAATAAATGTTTGGCAGCAGGGTAATAGAGCTCTTATCAGAGACTTAACATTTGTAGGCACTGTCAGAAAAGTTCAACTTTCTTAACTATAGGCACTGTTTTTGACAGATGTCACTTTAGCACATGCATTTAAAATCCAGAATTGAAATATTGGTGCTTTTAAAATGAGGAAATAAACTAGGTTGCTCTGAACTCAAACTTCATGGCTTATTAATTTATTTTTTTTTCACTCACATGCCTGAATGTGAATCGTGAAACATCATTCCAACTACAGTTAGCTCAAATCACTTGAGCTTCTTTTGCTGGATTACAGCAGAATAATGCCTCTCAAATTTAATTTACATAGGGGAAAAACTGTTACTCAGATTCCTCTGGAGATCTGTGTAATACAACTCATATTTTATCCGTATTTTAATCATTTTATATGGTTACAACGTATTTCACAGCTTCGATAGATTTTCATAAAACCATATCAAATGTACTATAGGTTACCAACTGTGGCATTAACTGACTGCATCACACATGCAATATCAAGTATGAGCTAGAACCGCTGCAATTTTAAATTTAAAAAAGAATGGATTTATTACTAAATTATGCAGGACTTTTCCCAAAGGAGAGCAATAATGCTTTTATATATACACTCTGACATAAAATTAAGAAATTAAGAAGCTCATTTGAAAATGGCCTGAAAAGATCAAAATTATGATGAAAAAAACAATGTAACTTTTTTGGCACAGGAAGCCTCTGTACTTCTGTGTAAACTATGTACTACATTAAAACACTAGCCTCCAGAAGCCTAATTAAAATTTAACTCCAATCTTGAGGGCAAAGATTTAACATTTTGTTGGAGTTTAAAAAACTGATTTTAAATAACAGTTCCTAAAATTATGAAGAATAAGGGCTGTTTCTATTTCTGCACAAATAAAAGTGCTTTTATATCAATCTTTATCATAGCAAAAAAAGGTAAAAAACCCCCCCCACACACACACACAAAAAAAAAAAACTTATAAAGGCAGGTGCAGGGTATTTAAAGCAGAATTGTTAAGACAAAAAGGATGGGGTATATAAAGAATTATGCTAAAGAATACAAAATCAGCTAGTCATATTCTTGGGAAATCACTCCACTAAATGGCCAACAATTTGCCATTTGTAGATGACACAGAAAATAGCATTTGTACCTGGAACCTGTCAGTGCTGTCAACTGAGTCTTTATCAGATGGATGTGATTTGAAACACTTTCTGTTTAAGGTCTGAGGCTACACTTTGCACACGAAAGCATTTCAGTAATCGTGGCTGTGGATCTATTCATTTGACATGTTACATCAGTGCTATTCAAGTTATTTCATCCTAATGTTTTTCTAGTTAATGAGTATCTCAGCCCAAAAGGATTTAAACTCATTTCTTAAGGGCAAAACAAAATGAAACACCACACACACACCCCTCCCTGAACCCTTTCAACATATGAATATAACAAAAACTAGAGTAGTAGATTAATCTGAATAGCTTTATTTCATTTTGGACATCATCTGGCATATACAGATAATTTAGATACAGAGACCTTAACTACTATTTTCCATTTATATAGTATAACAATTCTCTAAGCCTCTCCGAAATCATATTCAGTAGCCTAGTCTACAGTAAGGCTTAATTAGAGCACTCAGAGATGAAGCACCTGTCTCATCACTGCTCTGTCATTAGACCAAGAGTAAAAATAACCTACAGACCCTATATTCCACTCTGATACTTTACTAAGCTATACTCCCTCTGATTGTAGTATTATTATATCGTAATATTATTATATCGTAGTATTATTAGATGCTCACACAATCATTGATGCCAGAGGATTCAAAATTAAATCTAAATTCATTATATACAAATGACACTACAAAACTCAGTTTTAACCTCATTACAGTAAGAAGATAGCTGACAACTGGAGCCGTTGGATCTGATGTTTCTCTTAATCTCAGAAAATGCATTAAATAATCAGAAATTCAGCCTTAGGACTGCTGCTACTTTACTGTAGTCAATGAAGGATACGGTATCTCTGCTAGTGACAAGAGCTAGGAACACCAAAATGCAAGACTGCAGAACTAAAGAATTCATGAAATTAACTAAAACACAAGTTTCAAAGGATGGAGAAAAAAAAAAAAAGATGCTTAAGAGTACATGGAATACTAAGCAGCATTTAAAACCGAAAAATTTAAGTCCTTTCTTACTACACCATAGAGCAAGGTCAGCACAATATTATTAGTGCGATTATACATTCCTGAATACTTTCAAGAAGCTTTGAAATAATTCTTTAACCTATGAAACATATAGTACCTATATATAGTAAGTTATGACCAAGTGGCAAACCATAAACATTTATTTTTCTTAAGCATGTACATGGAAAACATTCTTTGGCTAATTGCAAGTCATTCATCTTTCTCCTAATTATTTCCTGCTGCACATTTCTCAAACATCCTTCTTTAGTCTTGCTATTACCCTAATATCAAGCTGGTCCTTTGTCCAATTTATGTATTTTGTAAAACTGGTCAACCCCATTTCACAGTTTGCATATCCCTAAAGCCTATGATAAACCTTTGTTGTAGTGTGTATTTCTATTTTCATACTTTAGCTTTGACTCTTTGAAACTCCCATCTAACTATCCCAAAGTCAATAGCTTCAGAATATGACTTTCACAATTCAAAATGCTGCTGCTTATTACACACAAAGTGCTTATTAAACATAAAGTGTTACCACATTCAGGTGTTCTTATTTTCTTTCCCATGCCTGATCTCCTAAACTTAATCACGTTCATTACAAGCTTCAGATTAACTATGTTTGTTATTGGTCACCTCTAGTAAAAAGTCAAATGTATGCACTTTCTTTGTGTATTTCATGTGATAGATATTTGTGGGTTCTTTAAATAGCACTGGCCTATCAAGAAAGTAGTCCAACCTGGCTGGCAGCAGTGCTTCAAAATCATCAGGAGTAAAAAAAAAGCTGTTTTCTCTTATACAAAATAGTTGGGTTTGGATAGACCTATTAATTAAAACAGTTTTGAACTTGAATCAGTTTAAGAACAATCTCCAGTGTGCCCATCTTCTACACAGGACTCTCTGAAGTCATAAATAAATTAAAAATATAATTCTAAGCTGAAGAAAAGTATATTTCAAACATGAAGCAAGGTTATGAACATTTCGATCGGTTTATCTATACTTGTGTAGCATATATTTCAACTAGCATCCAACTCTTCTCCTTGTGCATCATTAGGGTCATTTAACCAATGTTAAGAAATCTGAAGTTTTGCTTCGTTTCCACTACCACTTTCACTTATGGATCCAGGATGTTTATCAGATAGAGCATGATTCTCACAGGTGAATACTTATAAGAGATTTTATCAAAATCTGACCAGATTTCATGCTAAATTGTTCTGGAATAGTCACTTAATGTTCTAAATGAAAACAGCAGCAGTGTAATTACCCTGTAGTAATTACTTCTTCCAGCACTAAACCGAAAACCAAGCTGTTCATGTGAAATCCCTCCATTATTCCCTGGAAAAAAATGCTTGAGCTATTACACCAGATTCTGCAGCTTATTATCACAGCTCTGCATCTTGGAAACATGTAGTAGAAAAAAAGACAGTGAGTGATACTAAAATCTACCATTTTTTATACAATGTTCAAAAAAATGGGTTGCAAGGCTCAGATTATGCCTAATAGTTCTAACAGCTTTCAGTAACTGATTCATAATGCCACCATTTTCACTGCACAGGAACTGAAAATGCACAGGTTGTCCATTTTAGCTCACTGAGGAATTTTTCATGATCAGAATGTTGAACCCAGTCCATTGTTTTAATTGCTTTAATGTTAGGAAAAGAGCCATCCCTACTAGATTATTCCTCTTTGCCGCACATGCTTCAACTTTGCACCTGTAACAATGGAATCCCAACCTGCTCCCTCATATTGTAGTCTGGCTGAAGCAAAAATATATTCATTATTTTCTGTATATTTTTCAAAACATAGGGGGTTTAAGGCCGCAGCTGAAAAAAAGGATTCTCAAAAGCACAAAACAGTGCATTTCTGCCACTTCCTATCTCCTTCAGACAACGAAGAAAGATTTAAGTTGTGATATAGAAAGGACATCAAGATGTTGACAACATGTGGATAAGGCATACCATTGTGTACCTAGGCAGCACTTGGAATCCAGAGAATGTAGTATCAGTGAATCACAACCCCCTGAAAATATACAAGTGCCAATTAATATGCTGCCTCTGCAATGTTTTGTGAGGACGTCCAATGTTTCTTTTTCACTGTTCATATGCTTATAGGAAAGCCTTAAGCCTATACTGTAGTTAAGTCTTGGATCTGTAACAGTAAGCTGCATACACTGCATAACACAAGAGTTCCTCAGCATCATGAGAAGAAGGACCAATACAAACAGATTCTGAAACAAAACTGTTATTGTGACAACTGACTGCGAGTCTTTGAGACCACACAGGGCAGTAGTGACAGTGTTGCGGCATATTACTTACTGTACAATAGAAGACTGCTAAATCATTCAATTAAACTTGCCAATCAAGACCTACAACCTCAGCTTACTAAGACTGTTACCATAGCTCACAGAGTTTTTGGTGGATTTTTTTTTTCCCTTAAAAAATTAAGGAAAACTTAAGAACTTTATCACCAATATGCAAAAAAACATTGAAAGCAAATAAATGGAACCTAGTGCATTTGACTTCAAAAAAAGCAGAAAAAGTTTCAAGTAATGCACAACTTGGAGAAGAGCCTTACTTTAGGATTCTGCAGCCCTATTTTTATTATAACGGATTCATCTTGAAAAGAATGCTCAGGGCTAATAAGCATATTTGCAACATTTTCTAAAATATGGCTCGGTTTATGTAAGTGCCATAGGTAGAATCCATCTGCAGTCTTAGTATTTAACTGTAAGTGGATGATATTTATTCATCCGGTACATTTTTTTCTGACATTTATATTACCTCAAAGGACAACACTGCATTTGGAAATTCTATTTCAGATTGAGCTAATTGAACTTTTGAAGGCATGGTAATCTGGTCAAGAATCAGCAGCATCGGTTATGACTTTGAAGGGACAACGTATCATAGAAATTGATTACTTTTTTTTCATCCTCAGTGAAAAGGAATCAAATTGCATAAGGAAATAAATTAACTTTAAGTGAACCAGACCCCTAGAGGTATAATCTCTAAATGCCCTACTCACACAACTCATGTATACACACAGACTTTGAAGACAGCTTATCATTCTGCATAAGACTAAAGCTATTCCAAGCTTAGGTTTGCTGCTTCTATTCAATACCTCAGGCTAACAAAAACAGTATTTGAAGAACTAGAACAATATATTACAATGTATACATTATATGCTCAAGGTAAACAGTTTCCTCTGGAGTAATCATTAGCTCTGGAGTTTCTCTGGTGAAAAGAACTGTGGTATTTGAACCTAATTACTTGATTGATAAGGTTTCCTATTTAGATGTCATTGACCTAAATCCAGGTCATGTAAAGTAGCAAACAAGCACTAAACAAGGTTTTCTATCTGAAAAGAATTGGTATTCTCAGACAGGAACCAAGGAGATGCACCAAATATCCTTCTTATGTAAAATATACACTCCATCCCCCAAAATGCATCTGAAGGAGTCCACAGGACATTAGAAAAAAAAAGTTCATACATGCTGTACAACACCATTAATATAAATTTTCTAAAGAGGTCCACACACTAAAGAAAAGGTTGAAAATAACTGACCTAGAATAAAAACTGTCTACTGGATATTCATAAGAGTTTTGGCAAGCATGGAGAACATTAGTCATTGCAGCAGCCCAAAATCCCCTAAGCATGTAGGAGGAACTGTGAGGAGCAGGGGAGAGTTGCAAGATGGTTTAAAAATAAAATAAAATAAAATTTAAAAGAACACCTGCTCTGAAGATTTGATTTATGCTTTCAATAAAACATCTAACTATTCTAAATGGATTTTGTCTTGAAGAACAAGTTGAAGAACAGGCCTTTTCAGAATTCCAAAATCCTTTCACACAGTTTTGCTCAACGTTTTCTGCTCCAACAATTACCTGGTTGTTCATGGCACAGTAGCACAGCTTCAGTAAAAGAACGGAAAGTGCCTCTAAACAAATTAGCCAAGGCCTCCAACTCTGACATTCACCTACATAGAAAATATAGGGGAAACTCTCTCACACTCAGAGACTACCATACCTTAACCAAATGGAGTTACATGATTGAATGAAAGGTATTTGAGCACATACCTGTGCTGTGTCAAAGAACAGGCTTATTGCATGTAGCCTCTTTCGAAAAACTGTTGGAGGACCCTTTTCTGAGGATCTGAAGTAGGCTTGAGCTAGGTGCTGAGCCTAGCAGTGGAGGCAAACTTTCTGTACGTGCTTAGATGCTTAGAAAATGTTAGCTGGAAGGGAGTTAGGCACCACCATGTCCTTTTATGCAAAATGCTTACCTTTTTAGCAAATGCAAAAGATAAATTCATATGCCAGGTTTAACCATAAAATGAGAATTTTAATTACTTTGGCTTTGGCCTGTTCTCCCTGAAATACTAGGAATCAAGACTTGGTCCCAGTAGATTATTTCTATTTGATCCCCACTGGCTTTAAAGTAATCTTTTCCTGTAGGAAAGGCAGAACACTTGATTTAATATGTTGTTGTTAATATATTGTATTAATATACTGGTTTTGCACATAAACTTTTGGAATGAGTTAGTATACAGTGACATAGCATACTTTCTTAGATCTAAAGAATCAGAAAGATTTGGGTCCCATCTCTGGGGTGGACTGCCCAACTATAAGTATGACGTAAACCAATTATTTCTAATAATTCACATTTAAATGGTATATGTTACCTATTCGGAAACAAATATTTAATTTAAACCTCCAAAAAATGACAGATAGATATGCTCTCACCACACAGGGTCAATCAGCAATTAGCAGGCTTCTAAAAGATATAACTGCAAGCCTCAATACAGGCTATTTCCTTGCATTGAAGCATAAGATGGCAAAACAATATTATCAAAGATCTCTGTGTACATGTCTTACCACCCAAATTATTCTCTCCACAATAATACTTCAATCTCCTTCTGAAAATGAATATAAATGAAGACAAAGTAAAGCATCAGTTCTACCAATACCCTGATTCCCCATCATGCCTAAGCAAAACTCTGCTTGCTGTAGCAACAGGGAGCAGCAACTGTGAACACACAAGACTATTTTGTGTGCCTTGCATGAGGGCAAGATGTGACCAGCTACAGCTCGTTAACAGTCATTCCTGGCAACCAAGGTGAGGGAGAACCTAAATAAAGGAAAACAATGAGTGAGGGCAGAGATAATTAGCCAACAACAAAAAAACCACAAATCTATGATCTCAGGACAAGCACTTAATAGGAGATATGAGATAATAGTGACATAGTCCATTAAATTCTCACAACAGCTTTCAGCAAAAGTAAACCTTCCAGGATTAAGCTATTTAAAGGCAGTGCCAGAGTCCCTGCACTCTGCAGAATTAATTATAATTTAGACAATCTGCCCATGGAGAAACAAGCATTGAAAGTTGTTTGCTTTAATCTTTCCTTTTGCTCCTTTCTGACTTTAATGTAGATCTACTATACCAGACCTACACAAAATTTGAGTTAGGAACCAACTGGTGTATGTCACATTGACAGTAGCAATAAGTGACTGCGGTTATTTTCACAGCAAAATATCTTTTTCCTGATCATCACATATAAATCAAATGTATAATTTGAGAAATACTCAAGATTCAGTTAAGTCTTTTACAACACACCAGACTGAACAAAAGATGCTGATTCCAGAATTTCTACCTTGTGCAACAAGAGGTATTTTTCTTTTTTCTGTTTTAATCTGACTTCCTAGTGGTTTCAGGGTCTGCCCCTTAGCTCCAGAACTGTGGAATTTGGTAACAGTTGTGCTTGTCACCACCTTCCACCTAAGCTACTACTATCTTTATGATTTTGTAGACCTTGATCATATACCCTTTTAGCCTTTTCCTAAAAAACTGGAGTCATCTTCATAATAGTTAGTATTCCATCTCTCCTCCAGACTTCCAGGTGAAATAGTCTCATCATACTTTTTTTTTATCCTAAAGACTTGAAAACATCATGAATTTCTGAAACACCACCAAGTTGTGTTTTAAACACTGCAATTGAGATAGATAGTTAAACTCATGCATATGTTGATGATGTTGTGAGCTTTATCATGCCAGCAATTTTACAAAATTTGCCAGTGAAACAGACACACCATATGAAGTTACATTCTCCATTTGCTAAGTTAACAAAGGTGATTTTTTTTTCCTCCACACAGGGAAGAAAATGTATTTGTTCCTATGTCAGATGCTATACTGGAATACATTATATGTTAAAGCTTCATCTTCAAGTTAAATATGTAGTTGAACTTGTTTTTAAAATACACTGGCAGTGATATTGACTGAAGTCACATGAGACCACTTCTTGAAGTGAAATGTGGAAACACTTACAACCTTGTTAGGCACAATGCTTCTGTATGCATCATGAACGCAGTATCTACAAAATTAGGTATTTCGATTACTTTGGGGGATTGAGATAATACAGCAGGTGAAGAATAGAAGACAATCTTCATTACTCACAGTATTTACACAGACTTTTAGATACTACATTTATGCATCTGAAAGAGTTAAGATAGATCTTTCATTTTGTTCCATAGCATAATAGTAACTATTTGCCCTTTGGATGAATGTTATTATAAACTAAAGTATGTAAGAACAAACATCTGAGAAGACTAATATTAACAGCTTGCCTTTTCAGAATAAAGCATATGAATTTACAGCACATCTAGCATAAGGACAAAAGACTAATACATTTTCCTAAAAGATTAGAAGTTGCACCAAACACACTCTAATAAAATATCATTAATGCCTGCAATTAATCTTAGAGTTTGGAAACAAAGAAAGCCTAAAGGTGCTAAGTAAGACTGAAAAGGGGCTGCCAAAGCAATGGGTGGGCTGCACAAAATTCTCCTTATAACTCTTGGTCTTGTGTTAAGGCTCAAATGAGGGCCTAGAGTTAGGGTTAAGAAGAAAGGTAGACCCTAGAGCTGCAGCATAAGCAGGGCTAAAAGGCCTGCCAAACAAAGGGAATGTCTGCAAAAGAAATCTCCCCTGAAAATCTCTCTCTCTCTGAGTCATAGCTGTTAGTCCTAGGTAAACACATATCAGAGGTAGAGTATGTATAGGGCCAGAAAGGGGCAGCCAAAGTAAGGGGAGGCTGTCAAAGGAAACCTCCCCAACAATTTGTTCCTCTGGACAATGCCTGTTGGTCTCAGGTTAAGGTTGAACTGAGGGTTAAGGTTGTGAAAAAAGTAAGGCCTAAAATCTACAAATAACACTTACGTTACTACTTTTGTCTCAAATTTTGCCACCTGTTTTTCAATAAGCTGTACACTCAGACTTTTCTGAGAAAGAGTGGTCTTAGCATCATAATGTAGTTCTACAAATTATAGAACTAATCTCAATTCCAGCAGAATTCACAAGATTTTTCTGTTGTTCCCTCATGACATCTCAGTTTTGCTAAAAGACCCTTCCACACAACAATGAACAAGCCCACTCATAAGAACGTACTCAAAGGTCAAGTAGCCTTGGACTTCTCTCTCTCTATATATATGCATTGCTCTTGAGACCCGTGGATTTTTTTTCCTAGATATTTTTACTTGTCCATGACGAAGGATTATAAGAAGAAAAACAAAAACGCATGAATCTGAACAGCTGTTAATTATTAATTTTGTATGGCTATGTTAAGTTCCAAAACATTCTGATTCTCTCTTAGAAGACTTACAGTTCTGCTTTTCTCTCCCTTACATCTCTGACATCCAAGTCAGGCTAAAAATAAAAGATACTATTATATCCACATGAAGGCTAAAGCACAGAGTATAAATGAGATCAGGAAAGCAATGCCCTGCCAGCTGGCATTTTACTGAACCTGTACAGAGAGTAACAACCTCCTACCTGTTCATTCTTGTACCTTTTACAAGCAATTAAAAGGACTCCTAATTAGACTTCTAATCAACATACATTTCCTCTACATAGTTTTTGATGGATCAGAGCAGACCAATGAAGCCAGTAAAGACTCTCTTTTTTATTTCCCTTAATATCTGGGTTGTCAATACATGAAAACTTGGAAGCTCACATTTCTCAAATTTCTAAGACCTTCTGTTAATTATTAAAAATACCTCTGACATCTTGAAATGCTTAAGGAAATGCTGCTTCTGGTGGAACTGAGTATTTTGCTAGAATTGACACTATGGTAAGTGGTGTAAGGCAAGTCAACAAAAGACGACTTATGAAATATGCCTTGAAAACTTAAAAAATTATGAGCATTTCAAGCCCTATGAATGTATCTATATGAGCTAGTTTCTTTTCTCAAGTACAGCTACATTGTCTTACAACTGGCATCATCAGCTTGTGGACATCATTTGTTTTATACAGCACGTGTGTGTCTATATATAAATACACACACATATATATTTATTAAAACAGTAGCCAAATATACATAAATATGAAAAATAGCTCCATTTAGGACAATAGGGAAGACATGAAAATTTAATTAAGAAAATTATATATAACTGACATTTCCTTTTCGTAAGCTTCCAATTTCCAAATAATTTCAGTATTTCTGGTTTTGGTTGGGGTTTTTGTTTGTTTGTTTTGATTTTGATTCTTAGTTTTCTTGTTTGGGGCTTTAATCCCCTTACTTTCTAGAATGCGATTCTCTAAACACACTTATTTATTATACATAAAAACTGAATCTACGTCAGCAATGCCAATCATCATAGATTAAGCTAAAATTTCTAAATATTCTATCATTAATAAACTGCTTGATTCTTTTCTTAATTCTCTGCTGTAATTGATTTACTTTCAAAATACTTTTTTTCAGCTCTCAAACCCTTGAAGTCATCCACCATTTTAAACGTTTTCTGACCTTCATAAAGTCAATTACATTCAATTTTCTAGCATGCATTCAGCATACCTAAACACTTCAAATTCTTGGGCAAGTTATAGAAGCAAGGAATGTTGCGAATATAAATTAGAAGAAAACAGCACAAAACATACATGTTAAAGCACTGCTCAGAATCGGTGTATAAAATCGGAATAAAATTTTCATATAATGAAGCCTGCTTACATTTCTGCAGTCTGTCAGTTTCTATTCTAAACCCCTATTCATAGGAGTTTAATTTTGTATTTTAGAAGAAAACAGTCTGATTTTGCAGAAAAGGCTTAGATTTGGGACGTTTAAACTGTATGTGGATTACAGTGCTTCAATGTAAGGTATGTAAGTGCACAGCATGTCTCATGTACTGCAAAGTCATTTATTTTTAAGTTGACCAAGTCAACCATTCTTCTTGACAGCCTTCCTTTTCACATTTATCCCCCTATGCCTATGACTTCCTCTGCTGAACTTTTTGTCAGTTTTCTGCCTTTGAAAAAGCTTTGTTATGGGCTCGGTACAGTTGTTTCTCTTATAGGAAGGAAACGTTATTATTAAAGAAACAGTGATCCTACATACCTTGGAGCTGCATGCGTCCACCAGAGCTGTGGACTGTGGACTGTGAACAGCTATTCAGCTCTATCAATAAAAGAACTTGTACACACATACTTTATGGTTGCCAAGGTAACAGGTACATGGATCCATCTCAACACATGTCAAAGAGCAGCAATACCAAATTAGACAATAGTTTTGCTCCGTTTTCAATTTCATTCTCCCTGTTTCCCTAGAAGTTTCATAATGACAGCAACAGTATCTTGAGAAAATACAGTGTCATCATATCAGAAAGAAAAGACCTAAAGAAGCGCCAGTGGTAACATCAGTTAAAAACAAATAAAAGCCCCCAGATGCTTAGGAAAGAGTGGAGACTCATGGAGACTCTGGGGAGACCTTATTGCAGCCTTTCAGTACTTAAAAAGGGCCTATAAGAAAGATGGGGAGAGACTTTTTAGCAGGGCCTGTTGTCATAGGATGAGGGGTATTGGTTTTAAACTAAAAGAGGGAAAATTTGGGCTGGATGAGAGTTAAAAATTCTTTACAATGATGGTGGTAAAATACTGGCACAGGTTGCCCAGAGAGGTGATTGGTGCGCCATCCCTGGAGACATTCAAGGCCAGGCTGGATGTTGTTCTGGGCAACTTGATCTTGTTGAACATGTCCCTCCTCATTGCAGGGGGGGTGGATTAGATGGAATTTGAAGGTCCCTTCCAACCCAAACTATTCTATCGTTCCATGATTTGTGTTCCCTAACCCAATGTACAAATACGTCAGAAGTTTTGCATTCCTGGTATCTTTTGTGAACAACTGACTGATAAGACATTTTCTCCTACTGCTGAAACAGTGTTTGGAAGTGGGTCACAAGTTCGAAAAACACAGAATGAAAAAAGAAAAAAAAAGGCTATTGCATGAATTGAATGAACAAGAACATTCATAATTAAGATGACAGTCAACTAGCTCTATTCCTTCTGGTTCATATCAGGTACCTTTGAAATAGAAAAAGTGTGATGCAATAAACAAATCAAATATTAAAAAGGCCAGAACAAAATTATTACATAGATCTGAGAACAATTTTATATGGCTTTAATTAGCTTCTTATGATTTATCTTTTTAACAGTTTATTTTCATCATGATTTAAACCCAAATTCTAAATACCATATAGGTGAAGTCACTCATGTTCTCGTTCTTCAAATCTTTCAGAGTGGACCAAATAAAAAAAATGAATAGGAATAAGGTTTGCATGATGAGCCTCTGACTAGACATGTCCATTACTATTAATATGCTTTATGTCCAGCAGCTAGATGACTTACAACTACTGTTGCCTTTGTGATTTATCTAGCTTTGTTTCTGCTCCCTAGCATAACTTTCATGTTCACTTCTCCCCCATATTAGCTGCAGAATTCGTTGCACTTTTGAAATTAACAACTGAAATGAAAAACTTGCTATAGATTTTAAAGCTGAGAAAAGCAAGACACATAAGAAAGGGAAGTGCAATTACAGTTGTGAAAATGGGTTCTAAGGAATAACCCCCACCAGCATCAGTTCAGTGTCCTGTAAGGTGTATTAAGCACAGTAATAGCACTGTCACCAGTCTGTAACTCCTGTGTTCTTCAGTTATTTCATTTCTTTCAGTTATTTACTGCACAATAAGCAACAGAATAACTCACGAACTCAGAATGGGCCTGCAAGACTGCTAACCACTGTGCCCAAAAAAGGAGGGGGAAGAATCATTTTTTATCAAAGTTGTTCATTAAGCATATACAACATATGGTTCATATGCTATATCTCATATAAAATAGAAATAATTCCTTAAACTAGTAATATTTTTATTGGTGTAGTAAAACTTAGCTCATTAGCTCCACGTTAATGAATGTAGATTGACTCCAGGAACTTCTTGTTTACCACAGTTCAGGTACTATACTGCAGTAGATTACATACCCTTAGAAATATACATACTTTTTGGTTAGCTGTTCCCTAATGTGTCCAACAAACATCCTTGTTAGCTAGACTGCAAAAGAAACAAAGAGAAGCCTGCTACATGTAGAATTGATTTAGTAGCTACAATTGATCTACATTTAAATCCTCCATGTCACACCTTTTCTAAGATGTTGAGCTTAATTTATGATTTATAGAATATTTAATTCAAATGTAAAAAAAAGCATATTCAAGATCTTGTTCCTAATCACTTCTCAATATGCCTACAAAGAGATTACCTCAACATTTCCCACAGAATATTGCTTTATCTTCATGTTTCTGTCAGTAGTTAACAGAATTCATTGCCAAATGGGTTTTAAAATGGGGTTTCATTAATTCTTTCCTCAGACATATTAAAAAAATATTAGATCTACCTATGGGCCATATATCTCTGACAGCCAGGCTTTAAAGTACATCTACATCCAACATTCCAGTTTCTGTCCCAGTTGAGACATGAAGCTGAAACACTCTAAATAGAAAACAGAATATGTCATTCCCTTGAAGTTTGGGTCTAGTCATGTCATATTGGGCCATGTCATAAAACTAAAAGGAACAGGAAGCACTGTGGCATTAAAAATAAGACATTGCATGCATTGTGCTATTAAGCCATCCTAATACTTCTTCCAATAAAACTTTACTGAAAGCTAGTTAAAGTGAGATACTTTTACTGGAGACTCTAAATATACAAAGGCATTAAAAGAGAAATAATCATGTGGTTCTTGCAGTGCTTGTTCTATGGATTCTATACATGCAGGCCTCATGCAGCACTAGTATAACATCAGTAAGTGAAACCATCTCTGGATAATTAATATGTAATAATGCATCAGAGTGCAATTTTTTCCAATTGAATTATTAGTACCTAATTTCCTTCACTCTCAATCCCTTCTGCAAGCATTAATCATTTATATTACTACCTTGACTTTAGTTACATCATACCACAAAATGCACTGCAAGTACTAGTATTCAGAACCCTGCGAAAAGGGTGGTGGTCAGGGATGCTTCACATACAAATGCTATAACAGAACACACAAGTTGCTTCTATAATATAATAAAATAATTATAATAATAAAATAATATATAATTAAATACAGTCAAAAAGGTAAACATGAAGAGATTTAAATTTTAAAAACCTTGCTGCTTTTATAGGTGACTGCTTCTTTTTTAACAGCAAAGAAGAGTCACTTTTTTTAGATAAATTTTGCAGTTGCATGACCATGACTTTCCTAAATACCTCTTTTTTTTTACTGCATTGCCAAGTAAAAGATTGTCAGTCGCTTGGAGAGATTTCAGAATGACAAGCAACTGACAGAAATTTTAGGCTTAACTACAAAAATCAGTATTCATTTTCTGAAGTAAGAAACTTCAGAAAGAAATTTTCCTCTTTCCCCTCGTGCCTAGGACCTTACACCAGGAATAGAAATTAAATGCAAAGACATGGAGAAACGATGAACCAGAGATAAAGGGTATGAGGTCATCAGTACCCTCCAGACCTTCAAAATGCTTTCATTTGTGTTTCCAATGTACACCACAGTTCCTCTGAAATTACTCCCTAGTCTAATAGCTTGACAAAACTGTCACATTTCATGCACTTGAGAAGTTACTCAGCCTTCATATTGCTCATTATGTGCCAAGCTTTGTGACTGAGAACAGTCAGCATGGATTTACCGATGGTAATTCAAGCCTGACCAACCCAATTGTCTTTTATGATAAAATAACCGGATTTGTGGATGAGGGGAGAGCAGTCAATGTCCTTTATTCCAAGAACCTTTTCAGCGCTGTCTCCCACAGTGCTTTCTCCTAGGACCAGTCACATTTAACATCTTTGTCAATGTCCCAGAAGAGGCAGGCTGCTTGTTCATCAAGTTTTCAGACTGCACAGAATTGAGGAAGCAGCCCCAGTTAATACGCATGCTGGCAGCTGTCCTGCGAGGAAAGGCTAAGGGTCCGATACTTGTTCAGCTGGGAGAACAGATGGCTTTGGAGATACCCAACAGCAGCACCCCAGTGCCCACGGCAAAGCTACCAAGAAGACGTAGCTACAACAGTCCATGGCAGGAGGGCAAAAGATAACAGGCAAACTGAAGACAACCCACTGGTTATAAGGAAACACAGTTTTTCACTATCAGGACAGTCAGATGGTAGAACAGACTGCCCAGAGAAGGCTGTGCAGTCTCCAGCCTTGGGGACTTTCAGTATGCAGCCAGATCAAGCCCTGAGGAGCTTGGGCTGGCATGAGGACTGAACCTGCTTTGCACAGCATATTGGACTAGAAATCTCCTGAGATCCCTTCCAAACTGAATTATTCTATAACTACTAAATCAGTATTCAGGGGATCACTTGTGTGCATTTTTCAATACAGGTGACAGATTACAAAATGTCCTACAGAGGATTGTAAATCAATTATCAAAATAAACATAAATCAGGTATCGATATACTACAAGGAATAATACAGACAAAACAGAACCCAAAGTATTTTAGATTTCTTACAATATACTACAAAGAAGAGCAAGAGAAGCTAGAAAAGAGGCTGCCAAAGGGGAAAATTTTTGAACTCCAATCTTTCTGTACCCATTCATTTTTAATGACTGACCGGGAAAAAAAGGTGCTTAAATTTTATATCCCACATTCTACTGTTTAATGAAATGATTTTTTTCCCTTTTTAAACAGAAAATAAAGGTTGATAGCTACTATAAAAAACTCAGTTTTGCCATCTAACCATAATTGTAATACACTAAATGCCTGCTGGGAAGTACAAGGCTTTCCAACAGACTGAAATAATTACAGGTCAGCTTTGCCTTTTCCCCCTCCCTTTTCCCCCCAGATCATTCTCCATGCATTACTGAAGGGTTCTTAGAAAGGTTAATTACATTATTTTTCTTAAATAAAGGGTATCAGGGGCAGCAGCATGTCTTGGAAAATCTCATGTGCTGGATCTATTTGCAAAATGCATGACACAGGGGCTCAATGTCATACTTCAGATGCGATGTCCCGCATTCCCTAGGAGCCTTCGTTTTGGAAAAGCCCATAAACCCAAGTTGTTTGGAAATCACACGACTTTTCTGAAATAACAGCATAACCCAGTATATCCCAACAGAAGAACACAAAAGATTCCTACAGATATCATCATCAGTATGACACTTCTGTATCAACTGTTTTACTTAGCCATTTTACTACTACTAAAATAGAACTAGTGACCTGCAAAATTTCTGTATTCTCATTCCATATATAGTGCATTTGACTTATGTTAAAGGGAAATATTCCATGACAAAAACAAAAAACAACTGAGAAAACAGTAAAAATTAGGACAGTAAATCATATATTCTCCAAAACAACGTCAATATCAAGGCAAGTGTTTCTTGCAATTCTAAGAACAAACTCCCAACTGAATAACGCATCTTTCAGAGAAAATTTCAGCAATGATATTACATCCATTTCCACAATTTAAAATCAAAGAGTAGAATGTTAACATTAATACAAAGTTGATATTTAATGAGCTGCATGATACTAGTGTAACTGCATTCTACACTTCCATAACCATGTCACGCATGAATGGTGGCATGCATAATATGCAATACTATATAACTGAGGAGTTTTTGCATGTTACTAAAATGGATTGTTTGCATTCTAAAGCTCTCACCTCGACAGAAGTTCCAGACTTCACATATAGGTGAACAGAACCTGTACGACGTGGATAAGGTAAGGAGTCAAGTTCCTGCTGGTCACTTTTTGTCCTACTGAACCACACCATCACAACAAAAATATTTACAGAATCCATTTTAATTGACAGGTTAACTTTGCTTGTACATGAAAGAACCTGAAACATGGTTGCATTTCATAGAGCAATGCATTAGATGTAAGCAAACACTACACTATTCCATAATGGACCCAAGACATTTTGAAATTTTCATGCAGAGAAAAAATAAAAATAAAAATGAAAATATACACAATAGCAAGACAGAAAGGACTCCTTCTCAGTCTGTGTGCCCCTTTTAATCTCATTTATATCTACCTGGATAAGCAAAAAGGCCCCTATTTTAACTTTCAGATACTTCTCACTGGTCATTTATGTGAGAAATTAGCCTTGAGGAGGTCAACATACGACTCCTGAGTTGGAACAGGTTTTTCAGATAGACTTCTACAGACTGATATATTTTCACACCAGTTCTCTGCATCTTGGGGGGGAGGGGGGGGGGTGTGCAAAAATAACATGGCAAAAATAATCCTTTAGCAGCTCAAATCATTTATTATCACAAAAAGAGTATCTGATGCACAGAAAGCATAAGTGGTGCCTATGAAGCAGGAATGTATAATGAACAAAAAAACAAAAAAAACCTGCCTTATTTTTTGCAGGGTTGAGAATGTAATGGACTACATTCTTTGAAAATGTAAAAGTAAAGGATGGCCGAATGGAAATATTCTTTGAATGCTGACTTGGAAGTATGTATTCTATGCTTAATAAAAAGTTCTTACAAAATGACTTGCAAATAATTTAAACAGTCTTTCTGTGCTGCACCACCATATGTGAAGTAAGGTACAGCACAAATCATAACAATTGTAGTAGTTTTATATTTTGCATATCACTTAGCTATTTCTTTTGAAGTTTTAAACAAAAATAATCATTTTGAGTCAAAAGAGGATTGTATCACATATAGCAAATGATGCAATAAATCCCATTACAATGAGGTATTTAAGAAAAATACTGAACAGCATTTTAGTAAGCAAAATCAATCTCATCTGGGCAATCATGTGGAATTACTCCTATGGAATTACTCCTCTGGTCCATACGCAATCTCTGAGATGAACAGAACATATACATAAGAAAAGCAACCATGTCCTCAGTAACTTATATAAGGCATTCCCATATACCTGAGGATTTCCTTTTGCAAACCTGTACAAAATTATGGTAATGAGTTATATGTTACCACACACCAGTTGAAATGTCAGAATAGCCAATATTTGAGTCCTGCATTTCCATCAAGACTAATATAAGAAATTGACTGAAATTTTCCCATTGGCCTCAGTGGTATTCACTCACACGTTCAAATTTTTATTTATCCTTGCTCACTGGCACTGTGTGCTCATCACAAATTTGCATACACTATTTTGTGCTCAATATTCTATATCTCATTTTCAGGGTGAACTTCTACCAAGAACAAGTGATAGCAGGAATCCCTGCATAGTATTTTCTTCAACACATTAGTCCATCAAAAAATGTAATAGTTCCAAAAATGAAAACAACCCCCAAAATCCTTATTAAATGACAGAATCAGGCTAACAGCTGTTTGGTTTGGTTCCTTGGGTTTTTTTATAAAAACATGAAATAACTCATCCTTTGCAAGGTTTCTGAGAACTGGGAATAATACACTTAGAATGACATTCTAAATTAAGGCAATGAATGCTGCATAGTGTAAGCACCAGTATTCAAAATGATCCAATGTGACATCACAATGAAGAAAGTTAAAAAAAATCCAATCACAGCAGCCTCTATGGGAACCCACATGGAATTACAATATTTCCTCAGCAAAGCCTGTGGAATTATCAATAACTGTTGTCCTTTCAAAGCCTTTTTATGACTTCTTATTGTATACTGCTTTAAAGTTATAACCAAAACCACAGTTATACTTTGAGACTAAGTTAATTCAGAGGATATTTAGGGGATGCACTGTATCTTTAATAGTTAACAGCATCTCCACACATGTATCACCACTGCAACATTTTGTTTTAATAAAGGCTTTTACGACTGTAACTAGATGCATATGTTTTCACTTTGTCTGGTGGAGCTATCAGCTCATTACCATTCACTACCTCCCTTAAATCATTCCCTTAGGTATAAAACCTATCAGATTTATTTCTATTCAAAATTACAAATAATACAGGCAATATTTTCAAAACTTGTGAGAGGGGAGGCGGATCTTGCCTTTAACCTGTAATTATAACACGGAGTGTGAATATGAACTGTGGAACACTTTAAAATCCTTACTCTTACTGGCTACAGAAAATAACAGTTCAACATTGCAGCAAAGGAATAGGTGGGGTAGAGGGTTAAAAACACCAGAGTTTCTCCTCCCCAGTACTCTGGACAATAGTAACATTCACTGTTTATTTATAAGAAATAAATTACATTACTTTCAATCCTTACATGTACCAAATGGTACATCATAGTAAGGTAAAGTGAACAGATCACACAATGCACCTTGAAAATATCTCTTGAGTGAAGTCCACCAGCATTTAAATACCATAACAAAATACATTTACTTGCACAGACTAAGGAAAATACATTAGTTTTTGACAGAATCATTGATTCTTAGAAACCTAGAAATATTATATGTTGTTAAATTCATTGAAGTATTCAGGCATTTACTGTAAGCATATGTTTAAAGTCCAATTAAAGTGCTGAGATTACTCATATGTAGACAATTAATCACACATTCACTGCACAGAGCTTTCAGGTTCTTAAGAAAAAAACTATTTTAATATGCTGGGCACCTAAGTGAACTTGGACTTTGGGACTGCAAATGAAGCAATATGCCTCTGATATGTCCAAACAACACTATGTTCCAAAATAATTAGTATTATCCCAAATAATCAGTAATTCATTCAATCTACATAGAGCTACTATTAAAAGGGCTACAAACTTGGATCACACTTAAAAGTCATTATTTGCTATGGCCTTTGTCAGTGCAGTCAGAGCACTGGAAATGCTTTAAGTACTGAGAACACAAAAGTGCTCCTAGGACTGATAGGAGTGGTAAGGGGAATATGGTAGATACATGCCTGTGTATGTACATGCTGCAAAGATGACAGCATATCACTAGTAATAGACATAAGATATGAGTCACATACTTATGACAGCATTTTAAATTTCAAAGGTGATATTTTTACAATGATTTTACAGACTTATTTTAAGCTTTGTACTGCCACTTTATATGATCTTTCCACTTGAAATAAGCACATGCATCTCCATTAGATTTTCTTGCACAGTGAAAGTGTTGAATGAATAAAGAAAATGCATTACAGACAGTCATTAGGCTAGCACATGTCCAAGAAATCTGGGGATATCTGAAACTGCTGTAACCTCTGCTTTCATTTTTAAGGTAAAATACGAGTACACATGAATTGTGTAAACAAGTCTTTATTCTGATCCACATTAATACTTACCAGATGCAATAAGATCAAGGAAACACTCTGTGGCCAAGTCTAATCTCTCAAAAGACTGACTGAGAAATCATGACTTATGTTCATAAAACAAATGAGCTTGTGTGAACCTGTTCCTAGTAGCTGCAGAATTCAACTATTGTGCAACTCCCAACAACTCATGCTACACACAGAGTACTGTTCCACCTCTAATTTTCACCCTTAAAATACCTAAATTTCCCTATGGCTATTTAAGCCAAATAATATAATTTAGCACATTTGTGATGCATTTTTATTAAGAATAACAGAGTGACTACTGTTTTCTGAATGCTTATTTTACCTGTTTCAGAAGTCAAACAGGCCTTCCCTTGCAGTAAGCTAAAAAAACAAAATGACAACAAAATCACCATCACTCTCGAATTTTCAATCCTATACTAATTTCCAAACTAGTTCTATAAACCAGCATAGACTCACAGATATAACCATTTACCACAGTCACATGTTCAGGCTTGGCATAGGGCCAACAGAGAACAAAGTGTCAGTATCTGCACTGAAATGTGTCCTGCCAAATGTAAGATAAGAGAGAACCAGTGTTCCTGAGCCTCTATAAATCTGAAACCATGGAAACAAGGAGATCAATGCATTAGCAGCCTGATATTTGTCATGCTGTAACATGAACTAAAGGGAGCAGTTCTTCCTCCTTCAATTCAATTGACATTTTGTTTATTAGCTACACTGTTGTGGTTGTTTCTATCCAAACACCATTGAACTGTTCTATTTCAGTACAGAATTATTTTACACATAACATGCTTCACTGGATAATAACGTAGAATTTTTAATTTCTATCAAAAGGGAACAGTATAGAATCATAGAATGGTTAGAGTTGGAAGGGACCTTAAAGATCATCTAGTTCCAACCCCTTCTGCCATGAGCAGGGACACCTTCCACTATACCAGGTTGCTCAAAGCCCTGTCCAGTCTGGCCTTAAACGCTTCCAGGAATGGGGCATCCACAGCTTCTCTGGGCTACCTGTCCATTACACATGGACAAACTAAGCAACTCTGGAAAACACCAGTACTTGGATGCAAAGAACCATCTCCAGGTTAGCCAGTGGGGAACAATATAAAGGACTTGGATACCCAAGCACAGCAAAGAAGAGCTCAAACCTTGGGTAATTCTGTCTGCATGACCCCAACATACAGCAGGAAACCCATCAAAGTAAGAAGCTTAGATAACAGTAAAATCTTCACGCAAATAATAAACATCTTTATTCTAGCATTTTTATCTGATAATTGTTTAATGGCACACTTTATTTTCTATGTAAAGAATGACATCTGAATAAGCTGAGGCAGCTTTAAAAATGGAGTACTATATATTCATGTTATTGTTCCATAGACTAAAGTTAAAAAGAATTTAAACAAAAACTGAAAATAAAAGTGCCCAGCTCTGGTTTCAAAAAAGGGATAGTGATCTTGAAACACATACAGTATCACACACTAGAAAATAAGCAGAAATTCACTAAATTCCTTCCTCACATGTTTTTTTCCACATGGGATTAAGGATTTTAAAAACCTGACTTGCTAGGATCAAAGCATATAGCCATTAAACTTCTCTTTCTCAGCAGTGAGCTGTGTACAGCTTAGCTTTAGCAGACACTCATCTGCTTGAGACGGGCGTCAGTCTCTTCTCCCAGGTTACAAGCAATAGAAGAAGAGGTAATGACCTCAAGCTGCACGAGGGGAGGTTTAGACTGAATATTAGAGAAAAACTTCTTCACTGGAATGGAGGTCACGCATTGGAACAGGCTTCCCATTGAAATGGTGGAGTCATCCTCCCTGGAAGTGTTCAAAAACCATGAAGATGAGGCCTTTAGTGACATCACTTAGTGGTGGACTTGGTAGCCCTGGGGTAATGGTTGAGTTTACGGTCATAAAGGTCTTTTTCAACCTAGATGATTCTATGATAGTAATAGCACACCTAATTGTACAACTACTGAGGAATCTTGTGACCACTACACAAACAGAAAATTTTCCTACAGAGCAAAAAATTATGACTTATACACTGTTGAAATGCTAATATCTTGAATGACCATTAAAAGGGAGAAAACAGTGGTATCAGGATAAAAATCTGATTGTCCAGAAAAAAACAAACAAACAATAAAAAAAAAAGTAATGAAATGCACACATATTTAGGTCATGTCTGCACTGTCCTGACCTGTACAAAGATACTAATGATTAAATATTTTTAGAAAGGGAACTTCTTCCACTTGAAAGAATAATGAAAATTAATCTTTTTACATTTGAGTTGCAGGTTTTGCCATAAAAAAAATATTTTTTCCTTCTCACCATAACAGAAGAATGAAAATATACTAATCCACAGACATACCAGAATGAAATCACGCTGTGCCACTGAAACAAAGATGCTTTTCACAACTTCCAAAAACCCCAGAGATTGGGTTCCACAAAGCAAACGTAAAGCAGAAGAAAAAGCATTCACTCTGAAAGGCACAAATATTTCTGCATGGACAGCTAGGTAAAAGAGTGTACAGGAACAAAAACACGGAGATCCAAAGTGGTCCCATAATCTCACAGCTTCAGAGTAGATTTGGGAGATTCTGCAATAAATACAGACATGACATATAAGTGATATCTTAAATGTACCCAATTTCCAGATCACGTAAAAGAGTTAGGATGTTTGAACTATACTCCAAGCACTGTTACAAATGCAAATAATCTCTTGCAATGACATCCACTGTCAAGTAGACTGAAGGAAATCAGGCACCATGGATGATTTTTAGAATAGTAATCAGTATGGTAATGTTAATCTAAGACATCACCCAGCATATTAATGTACCATTCGTATTCTACAATATTTATTGCAGAAGGATGCATACACTAGAAGCAATTTAGTAAGGTATGAAAGGGCATCACAAATTAAATCTTTTTTCTTTTTAACCTTGTTTCCCAAGAAATGGTAATATATCCCGCATTTCAGATTAAATTTCTTTCTCATCAAAGGAGATTTTTTGCATTTAGTTAAAAATAGGAGGCAGGCAATTAGCAACAAATATAGTTTTGATAGAACTGCAGAAGTATCTGAGACTAGACAAGACTGCTACGGCACTCTTCATAATCAGAATGATGCTCTCTCCACAAGTCCTTCAGAAGAACAAGTTTCTCCTGTATAGTTCAAACCTAGACATTAGAAACATTACAGGCAGCTTATGAGGCATTTCTTGGTTTTATACCTATATTTTTAGGAATACAGCTGTTGCCTTCTGTACCTCAGGGTTGGCATAGGAACTTCTCTTTATGGATCAGAAAACAATGACCCTCCCTGCTTGGTGGTTTTTCATTCCACTGTTGATCCTTTTCTTACCTCTTATTCTGCAATGAACTGTTAATGACAGTAGCTCTAAACCAACAATCTCCCAACCCCTTCTTCCCAAAAGCAGAGTTTAATTTACAGGTGCCAAGACAGTGGTGCTTGGTGGCACCAAGTGCTCTAAAACCTCAGATCTCTCTCCAGAACCTCCAATCTGCATCACTACTTCTCTTCGTTCATCCACCCTCCACAAACTATCCCAGATCAAAAATAGCACATCACTCTTCACGACTTGTCTCCCTGTCCTACCCCATGCTTCTTTTCTCCTACCCCAGGTTTCTTGTATTTTGTTCCAAAGAACAAGTATGCCTACCAGTTGCTTCTTTTTTTTCCCCATGATTTTATTATCCTTTCTCCTCCAGACACATTTATAGATTTGAGATACCCACTGCAGCACTTTAAAAAGCTGCCATCACTGCTGCCAACTTTGTTATCTTGCCTGAAACCTGAGACAGAGCTATCATTTTTTTGAAGGTCACTCTTACAAGAAATCCACAATGCATTGTAACCATTTCTAGCTTACGCAGGAAAGTACAAAAATATTGCTTATAACTATTTTACAGAAAAGTATATATATATACTGTTACAGAAAGAATTGTTTCTATATTACAAAACAGCTGTAGGCAGAAATAATTCCTAGTGAGTGTATAGAATTGGCCACAGAAAAATAGTTCACATAAAAGAAGTACAAGTCCTCATATTTTTAGACCATTTTACTCCTGCAATTTTAAAATGCTGTCTGTAGATTTATTTTTTTTCAAAACAAGCAAATTGTTTCAGCATAGCAATAATAAACCAATCATTTCTAAAAAGTTAATTAGGGTGTGTGTTGCATCAGGATGAAGCTCTGAGCCAAGTAAGGCCAGTTTAGGTGGCTTAAGACTTGGAAAGGATTAGAATCATAGAACAGTTTGGCTTGAAAGTGACTTTAAAGGGCGTCTAGTTCCAACCCCCTGCCATGGGTAGAAACACCTCCCACTAGACCAGATTGCTTAAAGCCTCATCCTATCTGTCCTTGAACACTGACAGGTATGGGGCATCCGCAGCTTCTCTGGGCAACCTGTGCCAGTGTCTCACCACCCTCATAGTAAAGAATTTCTTCCTAATGTGTAATGTAAGTCTCCCATCTGTCAGCTTAAAGCCATTCCCTCTTGTCATATCACTATGTGCCCTTGTAAGAAGTCCTTCTCCACATTTCTTGTTGGCCCCATTATGTACTGGAAGGCTGCTCTAAAGTCTCCTCAGAGCCCTCTCTTCCCCAGGCTGAACAAGCTGAACTCTCCCAGCCTGTCTTCATAGGAGAGATGCTCCAGGCCTCTCTCTGATCATCTCCATAGCCCTCCTCTGGACACATTCCAACATGAATGATTATCCAGGACTTCAACTGCACAGAACTGGCCACTGAATAGAAAACCAGCACTCTTCTACTTGACTTGCTCCAACAGATCCATATTCTTCTTATGCTGGGGGCCCCAGAATTGGACACAGTACTCTGGGTGGGGTCTCATGATAGTGGAGTTCCCTCAGCCTTCTGGACACACTTCCTTTGATGCAGCCCAGGATATGGTTGGCTTTCTGGGCTGTGATCGTACACTGCAGGCTCACATTGAGCTTCTCAACAACCAACGTCTTCAAGTCCTCCTTAGGGCTCTGCCCAGCCTGTAGTTGTGCTTGGGATTGCCCTCACTTGCACTTGGCCTTGTTGAACTTCACGAGGTTCTCATGAGCCCACCTCTCAAGCATATCAAGGTTCCTCTGGATGGCATCCCTTCCCTCCAGCATGTCGACTGTACCACACAGCTTGGTGTCCTTGGCAGACTTGCTGAGGGTGCACTCAGTCCCACTGTCCATGTTATCAACAAAGACATTAAACAGCACCAGTCCCAGTACTGACCCCTGAGGAACACCACTTATCACCAGTCTCCACTTGGACATTGAGTCATTGACCACAGCTCTTAGAGTGTGACCATTTAGACAATTCTTTATCCACCGAGTGGTCCAGCCATCAGATCCATGTCTCTTTAGCACTGCCATGTATTTCACTCTCCATGTGAGACACTCAAGCACCAGCAAGGATCATTACCTGACATGAAAGCAACAGTGAAGAGTTTGAAACAAATTTCACAAACAAAAGGAATCGAATTCTAAGCTTTGACTGTAACATTGGGCATTTGCAACAAATGCAGAATAACACAATAAAAGGCAAAAACATTAATCATGGTGATTAATCACCAAGTCAAATCATAATTAGCAGCCTGTACACAAGCCGGAGCCTCAACTAAAGCCAAGGTGTACAACTGCAGTAGTTCAGCTCATGGTTCCAGGCAAGAAACCCAGATTCAGCCACCACAAGGGAGGCATCCCTAGTGACAGTGTATTATAGCTCTCCTACAGGTTTCCATAGCTCTGAAAGTTATTTGAATAAAAATTACCATCTAATTGTAATACTATCAACTTTTATCAGGAAACACACTAGTCTTAACAAGAAGTACTAATTACTGACCATTTGACTTGGAACCACATTTTCACTGATTTTTGGAGCTCATTAGATGAGCACATAACAAAACATAATCCAGCCTAGCATGCACCTGCTGAACTAAAACTGACATGTGGAACATATGTCATTGGCAGCCCTGTCAATGCAATGTGGTAAAACTGGCAACAAATTTCAGGGATAAGCAAAGACAAAAGCAAAAAAAAAAAAACCACCCAAACAAACCAAGATCCACACACAAAAAAACACTCAAAACAAAACAAAAACCAACCAAACAAAATACGACTGACAGCTATAAATTCCTGCAGAGAGTATCTGTATTCATGAAAGAAGATGGAGTATCAAGACCTGCAACATCTTGAATTAGAACACACCAGTGCTCATAGTTTTGCACCACAGAGCTGTTTTCTTTTCAGAAAAATTTCTGATCTATATCCTCCTTTGGTCTGTAGTGTTGGAGTGGTACATCCTTTTTATCAGAAGCTTTTACTAAGTGATGTTAGTAACCCCATCTTTAAACACCTGTCTGTAATTGCACAGAGGCTGTCTTCAATTTACACTGAATTCCAGAAGCTTACTCCCATCCACATACAGCCCTTTTCTAACCCAACTTCAAAGACAGGAAAGGAAGAAAGTAACAAAAAAAAAAAACAACCTTTCACAATTTACACCTATGAAAAGTTGGTTTACATTTAGATTTTAAAATGTTGAGAATAAAACTCTTGCACTAGAATTCCATTTAAGAGTGATGTTTATGGAATACAATTAGAACCTGAAAAACTACTACAAAAATTTTCAGGGTTGTTTTTTTCTTTACGTTCTAGCTGATAACTGCTTAAGAGATAATTATTTTATACTTCTGGACTGCTAAGCCATGAAAAAATATGTTTACATTCACCTGAAAATCTCACCCTGGTGTGTCTTTGTGAGATTTCAAGCAAATCAAAGAATATTCTTACTAAGTGTTTTAACTACATGATCAATGACTTAAAACAAATGTCTATTCTGATGAATGAAAATCTCATTATTTTGAAATGCTGACTTATTCTACTTGATTACTCCAGTTAATAGACAGGTATATTAAATTCTAGACCATATAAAACACATTTATCTTAAATTTTCCCATGAAAAAACAATCTTGTGTTATAGGTTGCTGTCAAGTAAACTTCTAGTAATGAAACAGCTACACAGTAGCTAATTAGTAGCAGCTTGTTTTGCAAGATAAAGGATAACAAAAATATAGTTTGCATATCAAATGAAGCTTACAAGTATTAACACACTGTCCAGGATTACAATGCCGGATTACAATCTTGCTAGTCATAAGAGAAATAACACTGGATTCACCTAATGCAGAGACCCATTTCATTTTATCACTGCAGCATACTTAATGAATACCCTAATGCAACAAGCAAAATTCATGTTTTCCCTTGAACAGTGGCCTTTGCACACATGAATATGCTTATAGGAAGGCTTTTGCCGACATAGCTGACATTTCAGAGGGAAAGGAAATTGCATCCTTAATGATCACAAAAATTTCAGTTAAGTGCAAAGCAGGCTGGGGAGTCAACTGAAGGTCAAGCCAGTTAGAGGTAAAGTTCCTTGAAAGAACAGGGTTCTGAAGTTTAATTATTTTCAGGAAGAAGTCTGCTGATAGGTCAATAGCATGAGTTTTATAGCTGACAACACTCATGGAAAGAAATCACTTCCAAGGCTGAAGTGGCTATGGACCACTGAACAACAAGATGAGGTTAAAAAGTAACTCTGAAAGTCAAGATATATTTTTAGGCTCACCATTTAGAAGCTCTAAAAAAATGTTGCTTGCATGACTGGTAAGTAAAGCAGCCTAATGCATCTCACTCTCAAAAGCTGCTGAAACACATAACAAAAATATAATGTTTTACAAGAAAACATAGAAATGATTGATGAAATATTGACAGTAATAGTAATCTAAAAGTTCAACTTCTTTCCATTGGCAGAATGACTAGAGCTTCCTTTGCCTCTTCAAATCAGCGTTGAATGGCCTGGATGAGGTATCTATTATAAATATCCACTCAGGCACGTTTTTCTCACACAAACTGCTGTTGGGCATTGTATGTAAATCCCCCTTCTTACTGCCTCCAAAGCCTATAATCCTTTCTACAGTGTTTCCAAGATGCCTGTCTAGAAGAAATAAATACAAATTTTGCCCAAATAAAGAAATGTGTTATATTGCACGAAAACATACAGCTTGGCTATTCTTGCCTAAAAGTTATTCTTCATATGGTTCTAAAGTTTGTTCTTACGATCATGTAAAAGTTGTTTGGATGTTTTCGTATATATTCCTGACTATGCAATTTGGGACACAAAGAATTTTAGTTTGAACATTTTAATCAGAGCACTAAGCTCAACTCTCCATCTCTGGTAAGCAAAGGAACTAAGCTTGAAATTGAGGTGTCACTAATAACTTGCAAAGAATCAGTGCATTTTCCAAGAATCTCACTATATTGAACCTGTACACGTTACAGAGCAGTGCAGCTGCTCTACTTACTTAAATTTGGAAGTAGAAAGAGCTTTCAGCATACTCATTATTTTAAAAGCTTGAACATTTACAGCACAATGGAGTGCTGTTTGGAAAATGTGTCATGCTGTTCAGCTGCAATTTACCAGTTCACCTATTAACACAGAAATAAAAATGAAGAGGAAGCAGGAAAATGGCAACTGGAATCAGCAGCTCTGCCTGAAGATGGACTTTGGGCCCATCCAGATTATTTAACTGCTAACAAAGCTTACAGCAATTAGGAGGCAAGAGTCAATTACAGTGTTATAACCTCAGTGACCTTCCATGGAATACACAAGATTATGTGGGCACCTTTATGCAGTGTGTTCACAGATTTTTCCTTTCCACTGGGAAGGTGAAAGGCTGAGGAAGGGGAAATGCACTTTGAAAGTACTCTGAAAGTACTGAAAGTACCCATTCCACTCACTTGTTCCTCAGTAAGTGGTAAGACTTGTATTGCTCCTGTATACAGAATTTAAAAATAAAAAATTGGGATACAGAGTTGGAGTCAGTCCACAGCCAACTTTTCACAAACATACAAATATACTTCTCTTCCACATACAAAAAAATTAGCAAGTCCTTTCAAAGTACTAATGAAAAAACCCTCACTTCCTCCACTTTCATAATCACAGGAGACGTATTAATAATTCTTCATTCCAACCAAATACGGGTCTCCACCTGCAGCTTCACAGCTCTTGCTTGCACTCACAAGGTACTATTTATGCATTCAGATCAGAAACCTGATTGCCATCTGTATGCACTGATTAGTTAGTGATCAAACAAGGTGCAAAATATATTCAAGTATTAAAATCAACTCTTTGCCCAAATACTGATGGCTCAATTAAACACGGCCACCTGAAATGTGTCCAGTACATTCTACAATTTGAATGGCTTTGGAGTTAGTTTTCACCATCTCAGGGAATTACTAGAAAGTTAGTACATTTATCTTGGACAAATATTATGCTACTTTTGATGAAACCTAACAAAGACTGTCATTATGAAAAAGAAACATTTTAGCTGGTTAAGTTTCATATATTTGTTGGTTTGCATGTAACAGTTTGGAGAGGGACAGGATGCATTAAGCTTTGAATTACATCCTATTCACAAAGAAAGAAAACTGACAGAAATTCAGCAAATAAGGAAAACCAGGAAAGATACTAATACCAAAGCCAACAATACTGGACCACATATACCCTTTACTTCTAGACATCTTGTAAAATCAAAGTTTGGATTAATAAAATAATTGGTCGCATGTACTTTAATGCTATAAACAGCAGGCAAAACTCTGCTGAAACCTCATGGTGGTTTAGTGACGTAGGAAAGTGTTTGTAGGAGACAAGAGGAACTAAAATCAGGGTAAGAGTCTGTTCTCTGCATTATGGCCTTTACATCCAAGACCATTTTCTCCAAGAATTTCTACAAACATCTGACTTATTATCCTTTCTGGGAACTCAAAATATCCACAGGCATTAAAGGTGTGTGTGTATCAACAGAAGTCATGTATGGCATCCTCCCACCAGGACTTGAGAACAGCTAGCAGAGAAAGCATCCAAAGTCAAAGCTATATGCATTCCTGAACTTTCCTGCTCCTTTAAACCAAGCAAAGCTTCATTCTACCATAACGTGGATGTTCAGGTAAAAACAAAATTTTGTGCAAACAAGCACAGCATTTGATCCATTATTTTCTCCCTTTTGTTCCTTTGGTGCTAATACTAACATGAAGCCTGAAAATCTTCAGTGGGTTAGTTTTAAACAAGTTATTAATAAATAATTACCTTTTTTTTTACCTCCACTTGTTGTTTTGATAAATTCTATACAAAGCAATATAGCAGTACACATAACCACAAATTGAATTTACAGAAGGCCAACTCAATATGAAATGCATGCTTACAAAGAGTGCTGATCAAACACTGACAACTAATACTGATTTTGAGGTAAAAGAAGTAAATAGCAAGGCTGAAAACAGCCTAAATTCCTTATTAGTGGCACAGCCATGAGGCTCAAGTCAATCCATCATTTTTTTGTTTGTTTAAATAAGAGAAAGCATGTTTGTACAATTCCCTCCTTTTAGTCTAATACATTTTTAGCAAGGAGGCAGTTTTAAGCAAATGTCATATTTATAATCAACAGATCTTCATATTTTTTGTTAATAACTTGATTACAGGGAAAAAGTAAACTATTCCTCTGAATAAATAATACCTTCCCTGGTGTCCTGCATGAGACTGGGATAGAGTTAATCCTGTACATCCTATATAGTGCTATGTTTTGGACTTGTGATTAAACCAGCTTCATTAACACACCATTTTTTTTTTGGCTTGTCCAGCATCATGGTTTCCTTTTTGCCAGTCTGAACACCTCAGTGAGTAGGCTAGAGCTGCGCCAGAAGCTGGTAGGGGACATGGTTGGGACAGCAGCCCCAAACTGACCAAAGCAACATTCACCTATGATATGACACTGTGCTGAGCAGTAAAAGCTCAGGGAAACGAGAAGGAAGGTGTTGGTGGTTATGGCTTTCATCTTCCTAAGTAACCAGCATGTATGCTGAGACTCTGTTCTTCAGGAAGTAGCTGGATATCTGCCTGCCAATGACAAAGAGTAAATAATTATTATTTTTTTAATTTTTTTTTTATCTGCCTGCACAGAAAGCTTCACTGCTTCATCTCAGTCCAGGAGTTCTCAGCTTTTCCTCTTCTGATTCTCTCTCCCGTCCAACTGTGGGACGAGTAAGCTGTTGGCTAGGGTCAACTCATTACACCAGGGCACACTCATATATACTGTTTTCACAGTTACACTCCCTGTGCTCCTTTTTACATTTGGGAATTTTGAATAATCACGACAGATTTTGATATTTCTGTTCCTTTGTATCTAACATACTCATTGCAGTTAAAAGGCATAGATGAAGATATCATTTAGAATCTGAAAAAGTTAGGTAAATATCTCAAGAAACCATGAAACATTCATACCAGCTACTGTTAGCTACATAAGAAACAGTCAACATTGTAAAGACATCATACCCAAAATTGATTAAAGATAGCTGATAAAAATTGTCTGGTGCAGTAGTATAACTCCAAAGTGCTTTATACACTATGAAACTTTTAAAACAGAATTATTGATGAACTACTGAGAGCAAATAAGTCTAGGTATATGAAAAGTAATGAAACTGGGCCTAAGACTGTGAAGCTGTGATCTAAAGCTTTTCTTTTGTGTTTGATAAATACTGTAGAAAATACAAAAATAAAAGTATTTATTAATATGTGAAAAAAATTATGGGATCTATACTTACAGTATACTTATGTATAAATAACTATTTCTTTACATTCCTTTCACGTAAGTTACTCTTGAAAGGTAAATTCTTCTCTAGCACGCGTGTTTGCACAAATTGGAGCTCAACAGAAATTTGGTTCATACTGTTCTACAACATTATGAATTAAATGAAGGAATACTTTGAGCAATTGTATATTACCAAATAAACCAATATAGTCAGTGGCATAATTTGGCAGAAAGAGCTTGGGCTGGTTCTGGCTGGAGTACAGTTAATTTTCCTTACAGTATACAGTATGAGGCTATGCAATTTTCTTTGCAACTAAAGTTCTGGGAAACAACAAATTCTTAGTTAAGTACCCACAAAAAAAAATTTATAATATGCAAGTGAATAAAAATGTTATAGATTTCTGCCAGTTCAGAAACACTGACACTGAGAATGTTAAGAGTATTTCAGTCCAAGGTATATAAACAGTTTGCCTTTGTTTGTTAAGGAAAGGGGTTATCGGTTCGCTACACAGACACATAATCTTGTACCAAGTACAGAAGATGCTATTAGTGAAAACAGACAATCAAACAAATAGAACAGGTAGGTAGAATCACCAGATGGACAGACAATGTCATACATAACAATTCTACTGCTCTCTGAGCAGCTCAGGTTGAAAAGAACCCTCTTAATTACAACAGCTTCTCTTTTTCTATCAACACAAACAGGGACAAAAGGACTATTAGTATTCATCCTGGTTACAAGACAAATTGTTCATTATACCAGATGACATTGATAACCTCTTCACTAACACATGTTTAATTTCTTTGCTATGGTAAATTAATGAATTTTGTCTCTCTTCTCATTTAGTCTTCCTCATCTTTATTAGATCTACCATCATGAGTACAAATGATGTGGACATGACTATCATCATAAATACCACTACCTTCAACTCTCATCAGAAAATTATATAAGCAAATAATTAGGGGAAAATAAACAAAACAAAAATAACCCAAAACTACCCAGTTGTCTTTCTTCCAGTGTTTCCATTCCCTGATTTTAACTGGTGTAAAGAAATAGTAACTGAAATCTAAGATGTGCATATGAACGGTGAATGAACAGTTAAGAGGATTAAGCTCTGTAGCTTTAAACAATTTAAATAATGTTATTTTCAAAAAGTACTACTATTATTATTCAGATAATAATTAGAAAGTATTAAGTTATTTTGTATGCAAGAAATTCATTACCTTTAACATAGAAATCTTGTAACTCTTCTACTGTGACTGGAGTCTTCACCAAGAAAGGTACCAGCATGGAAAATAATTTATTTTGCACTTAAGTGTTGACCATTAAATTAAGTCACTTTATTCTGTGAAGGAAAAAGTTGGAAGTAGCATGTCATTATGAGCAGACACCAAATCTGTTTCATTTCCTTTGCACGGCTTACCTCAGTATAAATACCACTGCATCTGTAAGCAGAAGTTGGAATGATACATCATTAGCACAGACTGGATATTTTGTTCTAGAACTTAAATACAAGCTGCAAAATATCTGACACTGTAATTTCCCGATGTATCTACACAGGGGTAGAATGATCATACCAGCCTAGGATCAAAACTGAATAGCTAATTCTCTGCTCCTTTAGAGCCTGTGTATTCCCAAATACCTGTAAACAGTGGGAGTGAAACAGTACCATTTTAGTAGGATATGTTTCCTACTCTTTGCAAAGACGGAAATCTGACAAATGTCTGAGGGACAGCTCCCTGAAAATCATGATTAGGCCCTGACTCCTACTTCTTACCTCCTCTTCTACTAATGCATTTAAAAAGGAAAAACACATCATACTTTCTTGCCATTTTATATGTGTGCAATTTAATATTAATTCTCATTAACTATGTTACAGAATCACAAATAGGAAGGCAGAAAATCCCTGCAGTGAGTACTCTGAAATGAGTTACAGACTGGTGATACACACTTAAAGATTTAAGAAGACAGACTGCCAGGAGAAAATTTAACAGTCTGAACATACTGAATCATAGAATAACTTGAGTAGGAAGGGACCCTCCAGGATCATCAAGTCCAACTTTTGAAACCACAAAGGGCAGCCCAAAAGTTAAACCAAAGAGCATTGTTCATATGCTTCTTTAACTCTGACAGGCTTGAGGCCACGACCACTGCCCAGGGGATCTTGTTCCAGTGCTCAACCACCTTCTCAGTGAAGACCTTTTTCCTAATAGCCAATCTTAACTTCTCCTGGTGCAGTTTTATGCCATTTCCTCACCTATCATGTTTATGAGCAGACTCACTACACCCATTTCACATGTTATGAATCACCTACTTAATGCCAATTTTTTGAGTTTCAATACCTTCTGTAGCTACCAGGGTTCTACACATAATCACTCATCTAGGAAGTTAAATACTAATAATCTCTACAGCTCTCTCAGTACTTTCACCTTCTGTTAACTTACTTATCTATTTCGAAATTCTGTATATATATATTTTTCTATTCCAATGGCAAGAAAAGTTAATGAAATAATGGCAGTGGTTAAGGCACTCATTCCTGTGGTGTTCATTTGATAAAAAGAATTCATTTTAAGACCTGCAGCACTGAAAAAAAACAACGTAAAATATTTGCGCACACACTGCAGTACTGCCAGCCTGACTCAGGCAGTTGCCCTTATGGAGGCAGATATAGATGTAGGAACCCTATTCACAGCCCCATTAGAGTAACAGCAGAACAAGACCAATTGAAACAGAGGAATATGGAAAGGGATAACGGGGCAGCATCTGAAATGTGATAGTCCAGACTGCTGACTCATGAGACTTCAGAGTCCTAACTCACATAGAACTCTGCAGATCTGCAGGCAGCACAGGGAGTAACAAAAGTGTAAGTTTCAACTGGTAGCTCCAGGGACACAGCACATTAAGAAGTTACACAGTTAGATAAATTGTTCCAGTAATCATACTTACCTATGAGACTGAGGAAGTGTAATGGGAAATAGTGCCTGCTGTCAGTTCTTAGTCTGTACATATTTGCAGGTGCATCAGTCTCTTTGAAATCTATTCCCACTTCACGGGGAAGAAACTGAAGATCAAAGTTTGAGTTTCCACTCTAGACTTCAGATTTTTCATCTTAGAGTATGTTCAATATAGACCTACAATGGGAAAGAAAAGTAAATTTTAGTTATACCTGAAGGTCAGATATTAAGCTTGACACAATATAAGAAACTGTCATAAAGCTTACCTGCTGATCACAGAAACAGGGTCAAATCAACTTTTGTAGGACTTGGGGTGGGAAGAGAGGGAACCCCACAAGATCAGAGCAAAAAATAAAATGCTCCGAGGGTTTAGATTGGTTGTTGGTTTGGGTTTGGGTTTTGGTTGGTTGGTTGTTTTTTTCTGGTTGATCTAAATTGTGGAAATGTAAATTTTTGCTCCATAGAGATAGAGTACTTAAAAGCAATCAAACCAGGCTGCTGATTGTCACCATTCTTTAATCTTTTGTGTAAAATTCTTATAACCAAAGTACAAGTCGTATCAGCAAGAAAGCGTTAACAATTTGAGTCTTGCTTAAACAGCAAGAGTACAACAAATCCTCCACAAACAGGTGCTTCCATCATTTAATTATTCCTAGCATGAAAATGCATTCTAGTTTGAACATGAACATTGAGTTAAATATGGAAATAGTATTATATAACAAACAAGTCCCTTGCCTGCTTTAGCTCTCCAGTTAGGTAACTGTTCTCAGGAAAGCTAACATGTAACAGCAGAAGAATAATAAAACCTTTTCACTGACATTTCCATAGCTACCCATTGGAACCTCCCTCTACACTGCTGCATTCTCATAACATGCAGCATCTGCACGTTAATTACATAAACATATATGCCATTCCTGGATTTTCAAGGTTTTTTCACCCAAAACATGCATTTCTTCTATGAATAAATAATAGTAACAAAAAATAATAACATAAATTCATCTATCATCACTTTACTTTTTAGATTGGGAAAGGAATATCATGGAGCCAGTATGAGTTCGCACAGATTGGTCAGAAGGAAGAGGATCCCTGGGGAATGACAGTGCCTCTGCTCTGCCCTCCACTGTGCCATCAGTTTAACTGGAGGACTACTCTCCTTGCTCACAGCAAGAATACACCTAACCATCTCCATAATACCCATACTATGCTAATAGCTGGGATACCTTAGTCCTCCTTTAGCTACATGTTAATATGGACTAGCTGACAGTTGGTGAAATTATATACTGTTCAAGTCCTCTTGTAAGAGCCTTACTTTTGATCCTTCTTGGTTTATAGTTCCATCAAATTATAGTAAATTAGTTCCGCTGTAAACCATTAGTTAATCTTTGTATTTAGAAAATATGCAGAAGTGCTCAGGACTAGAAATCTGTGATGAGAGACAGAGGCTCTCCACAGGCTTTAAATCAATATTTCCAGAAATGCCACCCAAACAGCTATATATGGAAACCCTTTAATTTTGTCATTCAGCCCCCACTCTAATATTCTACTCAAATGATCCTCCATGAAAAAAATTTGGGGAATTTCTCCTGTAAATTAACTCTTTAATACAATGAAGCTATTATAATGCTTTTCATCCCTCCATGGGATTTTAGCACAACCCATGACTATTGCTAAGTATCTGCAGTGCAGAAAAGTAAAACTGGTCATAATACTCTCAAAGGTGGTACCTGAAATACCATAAATAATTCATTAAACAGCTTTTAATCAGATTGAAACTATTCAGTAAAGGAACCCCTTCTGTCCATAACTCACTGACTCATATATACTAACTTCTCCTTCCTGAAACAATATTGGGTGAAAGTTGCACTTAATTCTTGGACAAAACCCTCAAATAATACAGTGAAGATAAATCACTTACAAACAGCATTTGTAAAACCAGTCCCAGTGAGGCTTTTTTATTGAAAGGCTATTAGAAAATGTGTTACTAACTTTAATTTGATAGACTGTATTTACCCAAAATAAAATCTAAGCCATTTCTGGACCACAACAACTCATCAAGTTAATTTATTACATGCGAAGAATTTCTTAATTGCCTCCACAGTAATTCATTTAAAATGGAAGTAAAAAAAAAAAAAAAAAAATCACTAATTAATCATCCTTTTCAATTATTTCCTTCCCAACTTAGTGAAACTGCTTATCTTCAAGATTTTGTTCCTACTAGTACAACATAAGTGAGTCCACTGAGCATCCAATTTAGTATCACATTTTGGCTAGCGATACAGCTGCTGCCCTGACATTATCAGTCTTCAAAATGGTTACAAGAATCTAATTGAACTGGCAAAAACTAAGAAGTCAAAATTTGAGTCATCTCTGATGACTAATCAGTATTCAAGAGCTAAGCTTGTATTCAAACCACTTTATCTTCTTCTTTACTATTACTGAAAACTACTTCAACAATCTGTAGTTTGATGCTTCAATGAACCAAATGCATTTATAGGCATATTTCACTTGGCAAGCCATAGAGACATTTCTAGATTTTTATCATCTTGTTAGACTCTTGTCCTAGAGTCCCCAGAGGTGGTAATTTAATAAGTGCAGGATTAATCCTGAAAAAGAGCAGTCAGGGCTGAAACTTACTTGAGAGGGGTTTTTTAATGAATTTAAGGAAGGCAAACCAGGCAAGCCAGAGGGGCGTGCAACTTAGCAATGACTTACCAAGTTTGCATGGTATAGTAGTTGTTGCTATCCTAGTTAGGTACTATATCCATACTTTAGAAAAGAGCTATGCTTGGATTTATAGCAAACAGACCAGATGCTGGTCTTTGTCTCATATTTCGGTTTGCAAAAGAGGTTGGGGGGGGGGGGGGGTAGGGAAGTTACTTTTCCAAGATAAGAAAAAAAAGGTGATCAAAACACTACAGTCTGATGGGATATATTTCTGAATAGCAAGGAAAATAACCCACTGCATACTTAGCTTTCATGTGAGATGACATTAAGCTTGTCTTAACTTTGAAGTCCTTAAAAGGGTCAACACTGATAAAAAGGAAAATCTACTATGATAATAAGGAAGTATCAGACATTTGTCCCAACATCCAAATAAAGCAATTACTATCTCCACTTCTGTTTGCATGTGACCGGCTATCTCTTGAGCACAGGATGGCTGCACCAGCTGCTCACCACATATACACATGGCTACCAAGGCTGCCATCAGTTCTGGCTGCTGTGGCATAAAACTCTTGCAGAGGCCATATCCTCTACGGCCAAGAAGAAACCTCTCTCCCTTCGATGCATTCGGCTCTATCAAGGAAGTATTTTTAAGGCATATAAAGGGATAAGTTCACCCCACCCTAATAGCGTCACTTCCTTTTCTGCAATGCACTGGAGAAACAGACAGGCCAGGACTACCCAGAAATCATGGCTTGGTGGCCATTTCCCAGAACTGGGAAATGGTCCCTGCTTCCTGCACTGCCTCCCTGCCTCTGCCCAGCTGGCCACTTCTGTTGCTCCCCACCCTGCTGCGTGACCCAGAGAATATCTTTGACTATGCCTAAATAGAAGACAAGAATGAGAATTATTAAATTCCCTCTAATAAAGTTCAAAGGAGTAAAATTAATCCAAGTATATAGGTACATATATATATATACACAAAACCAAGGATCTCTGAAAAAATTCTCCCTCAGCTATAAGACCAGCCTTAAAAAAAGTGCACCCCCAGCCTTTGCTTTGCTGATAAGCACACTATTTCTGTTTCATAGCCCACCTACCACAAGGCAAAGAGGAGTTCACAGGTTATGGTTAGGGCACTGTGGTTGCAGGCTCCAACCTTTTTTTATAAAGAGCGAGCAACTCCTCTGGCAATTCAAGCTCAGCCCTGAATCCCACCTGCACTGTTTAAGGCAGACTACCTGTATAATTACTGAGGGCAGAGTGTAATGTGGCAGTCCTGCTGAGGAAAATGAGCTTCTGAAAGCTCTTGAAGCTGGGCTTAGGTAAGCACCTCTTGCCACAGCAGTTAGCTTCCATTTTAATTGCACACATTGCACCATAATATTGGTTCCAAATTACAATAAATTGGATGTTAAGTCAAATAACATCTCAGCAACTTAATTGCTAGGGCCAGCCAGTCTGCACTTTATGGACCACGTTTCAGGTAATGCATATTCTTCCCAATACCAAACCACAAAAGTACATAGTAACAAACTCCTAAGCACTCATTATTGCTCATTTCCTTCTGCAGCCTACAAATGTGAAATCTAATTCGACGGTGCTTTATTCTCTTTTTGCATTAACTTGGGCTGGGAATAAATGGTTGTATTGGGTCTGGCTGAGATGAAGTTAATTTTCCCCATAGCAGCCCTCATAATGCTGGGCTTTGTATTGATAGCTAGAAAAGTGTTGATAACACATCAGCATTTTGGCTACTGCTGAGCAGTGCTTGCACAACATCAAGGCTGTCTCTCCAATATTCACCCCTCATTAGCAGGCTGGGTGTGGGAAAGATCTTAGGAGGGGGCACAGCCAGGACAATTGACTCAAACTGACCAAAGAGATATCCCATATAATATGACAGCTGTGCTGCAATAAAAGATAAGAGAAAGGAGAAGGAAGAGGGTGGCAGTCATTATTTATAATGTTAGTCTTCCAGAGCAACTGTGATGCCTACTGAAGCCATGCTTCCCAGGAAGAGGCTGGACATTGCCTGCTGATGGGAAGTAGAGAACAAAATCTTTTGCTCCTTTTCTTCCACGTGCAACCTTTGCTTTTGCTTTATTAAACTGCCTTTATCCTGACCCAGGAGGGTTTTTTTTTCCACATCATATTTTCTCCCCTCCCTGTCTTGCTGAAGCCATCAGGTGGGCAGCGGGTGTCCAGCCAAAGTCAACCCACCACAATGGTGGTGTTAACTGAAAAAAAAATCCTCTCTTCTTACGACCAAAACGAAGTACACTGGCTTAAGAAACCTACTCCAAACACATCCCCAGTTATCCTCAGCTCAAACCAGACCTCACTTATTTTCACTAAGTTTTCAGTCATCTCAAAATACTTAAGCATGAATAACTCAATGAGACAAACTGTCTGTGTTTTGATCATAGAAACTATTAAAAGTCTTGTTGTATGCTCACGGTCTACCAAAAGAAGCAGCATGCTTGGTGTTGGCTCTAGCCTGCTAGCAAAGTTACTGCAGCTATTTTTAAACCACCCCAAAGAGAAATTCTGTTAAAGTTAAATGGTAAAGCAAGCATCTCAAACTCAAAAATGTTGTGTACCTGTGCATAGTAACCTGTCAATAAAGAGCAGTGCTCTACTCCAGAGCTAACAGCAGTACACCATCAACAACTAGGAGAACTAGTTGCTTCTTTTAGTCAGAGAAGCCAGAGCACGTACCAATCTAGGCCACACACGCACATCTGTCCCATAAATATCACACCTATACTCCCCAGAAATGACCACATAAAGGCCAAAAAAACATAGTGACACTGCCAAATGTCACCAGCAGTATTACAACCCAGTGACACACTGGTAACTTAACACAGGCATCTAGATGAGGTTTACAGGCTCAGAGGATAAAAAGCTGTGATGGAGCTTTCACACAGTTTTAGCTTGAACATCTCCCACATACGTATTTCCTCAGAAAATATGTTCCTTTAAGAATTACCTTAATCTATTTAACAAAGTTTTTTAAAAAAGTATTACAGAAATGTTCATTTTAACTGAGACTTAAGCATAGATATTAAATTAGATGTTAAATCCTTTGCATCTAATATTAAGTAAGGATTACTTTCCCTCAAATTCTACCACACTGTGGTTTTACACTCTTTGATACTCAGCTGTGGCAACACACACACTATAAATGCTCTGTACATGGTAATTAAAATGCATTTAAAAAACATAGGAGAAAAAATAAAATGTCAAATGTTTTTTGTAAAAGCACAATATACTTCTTGGGTGCTTTTTAAAGAATGTTTTTAGTGATCTCTCGGATGAAAGGCTTCAAATTGAATAAATTCTCAACCTCCCAAGGAAAAGCTGAGATACAAGAAAGATTTTCTTTTCAGAAGCCAACATGTAGCACTTGCCGTGATCAGGGCTTTTAAAAGAAATTGCCTCACCGGTTCTTCTTTGTGCTTATGAGAAGCTATGAGGTACAGCACAGAGAATGCTAAGTGCATCACTAAGAAACTGCTCTATAAAAATACAACCTAGAAAGTTTCTACTTCCTGAGAAAATTACAAGAGCAATGCAGTATCTTCATGAACCAAAACAAGCCACACTGCAATACCCTAAGACTTGGTATTATCTTTCTAAAAACTAGGATTAAGTTTTGCTAACAGAGAAAGGGTGAAGTAAGCTGCCGTTATGTTTTTAGATGACCCTAAATACAATAAATATTTGAGTAATTAATGGAACTTTGTTTCTTTGTGCAACAGTTCCTGACATCATCTAATTTTTTTAAAACAATGTAATTTAATCAGCTGGGAAACTCTACTTGCACTGCCATGTATGGTCTTACACAGGAGGCTGACAGTACTGGTTTGTAAGAAGAAACCTAGAAGCTGTACTAGAATTTCTCCTTCCCCCTGACAAGCCATAGATGGAAGTTCAAGGTCCATAACTAAGATAAACATACAAGGCTCAGCTGTGCTCACCGTGGCATTAATTTTGCATCAGTATAATTCCACACTCACTTAAATGAAGCTCCTCCTGGTTTACATCATCTAAAATCACCACTAGGACCACGGAATAGTGGAACTATCCTTTCGTTTACAGTCTTAAAAAAAAAAGCATCAGCTTAATCGAACATTTAAAATTATATTAAAATCACGTGATTTTTTGACTTAGAATGTTAAGTATAAACAACTATAAGCCCAGTATTGATTTGCCTGGCTGACAATTTACCTATACGTAATTTATTTTCCAATGAACCCCTAACTTCCAAATATGCTCAAATGCCAATTCATAAAATAATTACATTAATTTTAGTGAAAGCAAACCTGTATGAACCCTGAAGCATTTTGCCTTTCTGCATAATAAAAGCATTTTTGCTTCTTACTTAGCTCCAGATTTTTAATCAGTACAGTAACTGTATATGATGCATTCCTACTGCACTATTTTCTTTCTAAAAATCAAATTTGGTTCTTATTACTGAACAGAAAATAGCTCAAAATAAGGAAGGGATTCCAGTACAAAAACTATCATTGAGTCACAGAAAAAAAAAAAGCCAAGGGTCTTTATCTGTCATCCAGTTAATTTCCTCACTCTTCAGCAAGTGAACTTTTTTCCAACATACCATTTATAAATATTCAGTGGGTATCTTCTTTTTTTAGCAGTTCCATGCTTTAAGACCATTCTATTTTAGCTTAAAATATTTGTAGTCTTCAATACTGATTAATAGTTACTGTCTGACTGGAATAAGACAAAGACGGCAATTCCCTAGGTGTATTTGCACCACCCCTCAGAATCAGAGTACTAAAACACCAAGACAGACATAGCACTGACATACTGGCTGCAGATGCTAACTGAACATGACAACCATGGCAGGTTATGTGCTCCCCATGGTAACAAAAGAGGAAACCAAGAGCACAGTCCTAGTCCTCGCTTTTTCCCCCTAAGTAAGTTTATTTTCCTGCATACTAACCCTGACATTCACAACAGGCAGCTGGGTCCTACCCTCCTAGTTTATAAGAGCTGCAAGACTTTATAAAAGTTCAGCACCTTTAGCGGCACACATGGAAAGGGTGACAATGAAGCAACAAAGTTAACCTTTCATCAAAACTTTACACAATAAATCAGTATGTTTTCTTGCAAGGATTTTACTTTATGCCAGACCTTAACAGCATGTGTCATATAAACAACAGAATCTAAGCAAGACTGAAGTCAGCCACTGATGCACAACAGACCCCCTATTTCTGTGCACAGGTTAGTCATGGACACATAGACCTCATGCTTGATGTGCAAATTTGACACTGGTTTTACATTGCTGACCTTCCCATAAAGAGAACTTGAAATCTATGGATATAAAGCACTACAGTGACAAGGTATAATTTCAATGTATTATAATCAGCAATAATAGTCATAACTGATTCACAGCAATGTGACTGGAAAATCGGTCCTTTTAAGTTTCACAGTAAAACCAAACTGGGAGGCATTGCATATGGAAGAGGAAGAATATAAATTGGGATGATTCAACACTTTTGAGTTATAATAACCAGTGGAAAAAGTCAGTAACTAGATTTTCCAAACATGAGTCCAGAAATCTATGTAGAATGGAAATATCTGGATTTTAATTTATTTCTCCTTTTTTTTTTTTTTTTTTAATTTGGAAAGTCCTCTTACCCTCTTCCTAGATTCCTCTACCAGCAGTGTCACTGATGAACTCATGAAGGATGCATAAACAAATTAACTGGAGGATTTACAGAAATTTGCAAAGTAGATTCTGCAAAACAGCATTATTTCTTCCGATGAGCACTTCACCATCTTCCATAATCTAATGGAAATCTAAATCCAATTTGATGGAAGAAATAAGAACAATTAAGGTGAATAAATGTTTAACAATGCTTGTGGCCCTAAACCAAGCTGCACCCAGTACTGTCTGAATGTCTTCCTGAAAAGCTGACCACTTACCACACTTTCTGGGGCTAATTAAATATTAAAAAGAAAAAGAAGCCAACAGGAAAATATTATTTGAATGACCTAGATCTGAAAAGTTCTCAGCTGAGAATACTTAATGTCAAGCTATTACATATACTGGCAAGTAGGACTAGAAATGAGGACAGAAAATCAGAAATGGCACAGTCACCATCTTAAAAGCCAATTCTCAGCTCCCTAAAACTGTCAAGATTTCTTACTTCAGTCTCACTCAGAATAGGGGTAGCTCATTTTCAAATTTTGATTCACAATTTGATTTGAATTATTAGCTCTGCTGCCAGCCTTCCCCATTCATAATTTACTCCCTACTGACAAGACTGAAGAAGATAAAGAGCTAGAGACTTACTGGTGTTCAGGATATTCAGCTGAGATTCAAAAGAGTCAGGATTAAAAAGCAGGTCCGGCAGTTACATTATTTGCAAAGGAGTATAGCACTACCAGAGAGACTTCATGGTGAACACAGATATTTATCATGACCTAGCTAAGGCAACTCCCTGCACAGCCTGGTTATTCCTGCAAACCCAAATATTACCATGTGCAATTTTCCCTGCTTCTCACAAACTTCAAAGCCTACCTTGGGGCTCAGAGAAGATGACTTCTGAACATAAGCTACAGCAACACTGCTTATTTACCCTTATGCTGCCTTAAACAAGACCAGATTTCATCGCAAGATTTCAATTCACACTTGCTTTGCTTATGTTTAATAATTGTTACCAGTGCAACTATATTAGCAAACAACACCTCTGCAAGGTCTTAAAATAAGCAAATCTTTAGGCTTATCCTGAAATAATTATTCCCAACAAATCTTTTTAAGAAAAGGCGCTCAGCTCCATCTGCTGTCAAATTTAGATTATTTCTCTCTGAGGCTCAGAACTGCACAAAGGGATTTATTTTCCATTTGTTCAACATCTTCTATCCATGCAAGATGCAGAATTACAAACTGCTACTATGAAGGTACCTATCAAAATGAAAAGCATCCCCCCTCCCCAAAGATCCATTAACATAGCTCGTTACTGCCCTTAGCAGCTGCAGTACCAATCCTTGGAAGAACTGTCTTCAACTTGAAAGTAGTTTATCGTATTTTCCCCTTGTTTGCTATGACAATTATAAACACACAGGCCAAGGGGCTCTGAAGCTGGGTTGTCTAACAAGAGTCAATTTACAGAATATTAACATGCTCTCTCACTCTGACCCTGTAACAACTATGAAAATCCACCCACTAATTACACTGTTAGAAGTGACAAATAATTTTAGAAATGGGTGTTTTGCACCTGATGAGTGCAAAAGAGTATCTTCAGTTAAAGAAAACATCTTACAAGGAGTTTAGAGGTTCCCAAATATATATTCATTACTGCTTCTTCCTTAAGTATGCACTGCTTGTGCTCATGAAATACCAATAATTAATAGCCAGAACAGGAAAGAAATATGTAAAATGTCATCAAAATACATTTAAAAATAAGCATTTACAATTATAAAATTCTAAATCAGAATTTCTGAAAAAATCTTGAAACATAAACAAAGCATATGCTTGCATAAAAATATTTTAATAACCTGTCTAGAATAATGGGTAACTAACATATGGCTCACCTGTGTCAATGAAGCAGTAAGAACTGGTAGCAATAAAACCTTGAGAATAATTTAAAAACAAACAAACAAAAAACAAACCACAAATTTTATACCTTATTCCTTTTTATAGGCCCACATCTGATATTATTTTTACAAGTGTATTTTGTTTTATCCTAATGAAGCAGAGCTAGATTCACACTGGAGTAATTGAAAACAGAGCAGGGTCTGAGTGACTACAGACAGAACTCTCCAGGTACTTCAGTGGGGCTTTGTTCATCTAAGTACAAGTAAAAAATGTTTTAATAGCATGGTAGTTTAGTGGAAAATAAAGCATTCTGAAACACTTTGGCTGTCAGTCACCTACCTTGTGCTGTTTGCTACTCTTCTGTTCTCCCTAAGCCAATCATCAGAGGAGACACTGACTTTTCTATCATTGTCTCCTCTTGAACAAGATAAATTGACATATCTACTTAGTACACAGAGAGGGCAAGTCCCTTAGAAATACACTTTTTCCTCCTGCTATGCCGTACAGAATTTTTAATGCAAATCAATCTGGAACATATCTGTTTTCCAAAATAGGAGGCGATTTTTGTTTGTTTGTGGTATGTTTATTTATTTTAATTAAAATTAAAATTGCATGGCTTGCAAATAACGTTTCAAAAGTCCTTTGCTGCCCCCATGTGTTTCACAGGAAAAGTAACTCTTGAAGTCTACATAAAAAATAAAACAGCTCTCTCTCCAACCAAGACAACAGCTTCTGCTATGAACAGACAGTCCATGGAAATAGCAACATAAAAAAAAACCTTAAAGTTTATTTCTCTCTTCTAGTAAAGCTGACCAGTTTATAATTTAATGATTATATACTAAAAATAAGAAAAATTATTCAGCTTGAGATTTATAATTCCCAATGAACAGATTTCAATGCTAGCAGGCCAACTCAGTCCAAGTGGATGATGTCACCCTGATGGAAAATATGACATGCTTTATTTCAAAACTTACTTTTCATTAAAGCTAATTTCAGCACCTTTTCACCGATTACACTGACTGGTAAAGTGACACTATACAGAACAAAATCATGTGGCTATTGCATTAAAGCCTCTGTTTCTCTTGGTATCAGTATATCCAAAACTATGGTTCCCATACCAAGCTTTCCTTTGATGCTCCTGCCAACCACTGCCCTGCACTTCCCCCAAGGGTCACAGTGCGCAAAGTCAGTTTGATGGATTTTTGCCTCAAAATTTGTCTGCTGAGGCTCAGACCATCCTTAAAAAGGTTTCACTGTTCACTTATGCTACAGTCTTCACCCTATCCAGTCCCTATGCTGATCTCAGACCTCATTACATCAATATAAGTTTTTAATTTATTTTAATAACACCTCTTTTGCCAATCCTGGGGTTACAAGAATAAAACTAATCAGAATAAGCAATAAAAGCTGCCCTTTTAAGGTTTCATACTCTGACTATAAGCCATAAATAGCCCTCCTGTACTAAAACTGCTGACAGTTTAGCTGATGCCCCTGACAGCCTGTCTACAGGAAGAGGAAAGCAAAGGCAGAGCTGGATTACGATCCCCACAGGTTTGTTCAATCCTGGACATAACCTATTTCGTAGGAACAGATCATAAACTTTTATTTATACTGTCAGGAGGTTCCTGAACTGCCATGATTGTTTTATCATTAATCTACCTGCCACCGTTTAAGTGCCTTTAAAAGGCCTCAACTTCTCAGAAATTACAGTGTGTTAAATTCTCTCTTCACTACAGAAATATGTGTAACTGCAGGCTATAAAGCAGAATAATGAATTTTTCTTTCCATCATTAAGAAAAGGTACCTGCATGGTAAGTGTTCTGCAAATAAACACAAGCGCTCCTTTGCCAGTGGGGTGGACTGGAGAGAATTGTTGTCCTCTCATGACTGAAGTACTGGGGTTTGTTCTCCCTTTCCCTGACAGATAACAACTCTGGTACTGTAGTCTCACTTCAGAAAAGTGAGTGGTTTGGGCTGTTTTTCTTTGTAAAATTGATGGTCAGTTCCTCATTAAAAACCAAACAAACCAACAAAACCAAAAAAACAATCCACCAAGCAAATGCAGCATAAGGCCAGCCAGTATCAAAATACTTTTGCTATAGAAAAGAGCAAAAGGCCAGTTTTTTGGGGGGAAAGGGGGCTAAAGGCCTACATAGCACAGAGGACTCTGTAGTGCTGCTGATTAAAGTTATCTAAATCCTTCTTCAGTCACTAGTGGGGAGATGACAGACATCAATCAGCACTCATGACTGAAGCTACCTGGACCCCCCCCTCAAACAGTAGTTACCATTCCCAGAGAGGGATGCTACAACAAAGCCAGCTTGCTGAAGCCAGCAAGCGTAGGCATTTGAACTGAGATGATGATGTAGAGAGGTGCAGCTGACAGTGGCGCTGCCCCGACCGACCCTCCACCAGGCATAGGCTTAATCCTTTGTCTTCTACTTGCCAGGTCTGCCTATATCTACTGATCTAGAAATTAGAAATATATAGATCTCATTATACCTCATATAGGTACATTTCATACAATACAATTTCACTTTCAAACTTGTATTGTTGGATAAAATGCTGCATGCCACAAAAAAAAAAAACAAAACAAAACCAAAACATGTATTGGCACAATTCTGCACCTCACACTTTACACAGCACACCCCCCTATATGTCTTTGCTATTACACAGCACAGCAACTGTAGAAAAACTTCACACCCTGTAAAATTTCAGTGCAAGGAAAGCCTGCATCACACTGCAAGGTTTGCGGCAAGGTTTGCGACTGGTACCACTGCACTGTGGTAGCAAAATGGTGGGGAGAAAAGCAATAGGGACAACTAAAACATAGAATAGCTTTAAACATACAAATATTCTACATAAAAATACTGCATAACATTGGATGCCCCATACCTGGAAGTGTTCAAGGCCACTTTGGATGGGGCTTTGAGCAACCTGGTCTAGTGAAAAGTGTCCCTGTCCATGACAGAGGGGTTGGAACTAGACAATCTTTAAGGTCCATTCCAGCCCAAACCATTCTATGATTCTGTATCTATTGATGGCAATTTACAAGAGGAACTGTGTTAACTTATACCAGCTTAACAAAGTTTTAAACATCAAACACTAACCTGCTTGATGGAGTACCAGTACTTGACTAGTTTCTAAGGAAACCTGTGAGCCACCGTAAGCATGCACGGAGGTTTCTCTCGAGCATTTTCTCCTGGCACAACCTAACTGGACACCAGAGGCTGGGGACATTGGCAGTGCAGAACAGGGTAGATCTCCCCCTACCAATGCCCTCCCTTGCTAAAGCCTACAAGCGGCACTTCTACTGCCCCAAAGGAGCAACTATACCTTCGCCTTCCTACTGGCAGCCAAGTTTGCAGGTACCACCCACCCTCCCTTTCAGCAAAGGTCTAGCATTAAGTTTTCCCTTAGCTAACTGAACGGTCAGCACCTCTTCTCCCCTCCTTTGCAGCCCTGTGAGACTCGCATCTCTCACATGTAAAGCACTGCCTGAAACTCAGGCTTTTTCCAGGTGCTGCCCAATACCCCAAAACACAGCAAAACCGCCGACAGAAGCAGGATACCCGGGTACGGCAAGAGCCGTGCACCCAGCACCTGAGGGTGGCGATCATTGACGGGGCTTGAGGGCCCCGCCCCGGTCCGCCCCGCTGGCTGCTTGTGCCCAGGCCCGCTGTAGGAAAAAGTGGGGGCTGCCTCCGGAAAGAAAGGTTTCAGCCCTTCCCCCCCCCCCCCCCCCCCCCCCAAAACAGCTCAGCCCACAAGCTCTGTGGGGTGGAGGTGGGACCCCCAAGCCCCACCCCACCCCGCCATGACATGGCTGCCGGGGGAGGGCCTGCAGACCGGGACGCGGTAGGGAGCTGGTCCCGCTGGCCGGCGCAGCATGGCGCGACCTGTCGCTCAGCCCGGCCGGTCAGTGAGGGTGCGAGTGCTGGCGATTCTCTGCTGCCTGCTGCGGGTGGGCAGCGCCGCTCTCCTGGCGCCTGCGGGCACCTGGCTGGGGGAACAGGGCGGCGGTGCTCAGGGCCGCCTGCCCTGGGATGGAGACGGCCGGGACGAAGAAGTGGCGGCGGCGGCCCTGCGGGTAGGTGTCCGTGCCCGCACTTACACCGGCGATCGGCGCCGCGCGGCGGGCCCGCTGGCTGCGGGCTCCGCCGGAGAGGGAGCGGAGCCGAGCTGCCGCTTTAACCAGAGAGTGTGACGTGGAAGAGGGTGGCACGGCTGGAGCGCTCAGCCCGGGGTACCGACACCCGCTCCGGTGTCGTTTGCTGTTTCGCTTCTCTCTGCTTCCCCCCAAACTGCAGGCGCTGGGATTCCGTTGCTTTTCTCCCCTTCCCCTGTTCTGGCGCCAGGTGTCACCCTCGCACCGAGGAGGTGGCTGTCCGATTGTCTTTCGTGGGTCAAAACCGTGTTTTTCGCAGATGTAGGATTCCTGGTAATTTAAAGCCTAGGGTTTTAGGCCATTATACTGTTCCTTTCTTTCATAAGGACATAAAACAGGGTTAACTCTTATCATTTTTACGTATCTCTGAACCACAACGTTTGTTTTTCTGTCAAAGGGCATCAGATGGCTTTGACAAAATTTGTACTCATCTGTTTTGTCTGTCTTGTATCAATTTTTTACCCTCTGTGCACTTAAAAAGGCTTTTCTGCTATCTCTCTTGGAGTTCAAATTAGTCTAATGGCTTTCATGTCGGTTTGCTGGGAATCCACAGTGAATCTGAGGTGAACCTGAGGCGAAGATCTGCCTTGTTACCCGAGTTCATGTTTACTGTTGCTAACCTGTTTTTTTCCTGCTCTTATGGTTCTATCACTATTGCTATCTTAATAATGCCCACGAGACATTTATTTTTTTTCCTTCAGGAAAGCACTAAAAGAATTAGCTTACTGAACTCATCATCAAAAGATAATATGACCGCTTTCTATGGAATAAACCAGTTTTCTCACCTGTTTCCTGAAGAGTTCAAAGGTACGTTTCCCGATTGCTGCTAATGCCTTTTCTGTTATTTTTCTTATTCTTTCCCAGAACCTTGTGTCTTTCATATTTACAGATTCTTCCAGTGCTGGTAGTCAGCTAGTTTACAATGTCTGATACCAAACTGTAAGTACTTCTGAAGGATACAGTGATCCTCTTTATGTTTCACTAGTTTTGCAAGGTTGAATTGCCCAGAGCCTGAATATGATATAGTCTATAGACTGTCCTTTCTTCCCACTAGGCCTTAAAGCCTTCTTTGACTGCAGCAGTTTTAAAATTGAAGCATACACAAGGTTCTTAAGTTCCTGTTTCCTACCCTGAAATGACATTGACTATAATCCAGACAATGCTTGGAAGTCCACAGCTGTACAATGTTATCTGTGACTTTCAGGAGCAATGACACATTTGATTATTGATTATTTTTAAGGTTTTTTTTTACTAAGAAAAATTGTTTGATACATAACCTAATCTTCCTTCTTGCTGTTCATGTGAGCCGCTATATGTTCTATTCATTAGGGGATTTCACACCTTTTTTTAATCTTTCATAATTAAGGATTTTAATTTTTTTAAGTTAAAAACCAGCAATCTACATGTGTTTCAGAATCTTTACATTATTTTCCTCTTATTTTTCCCCTTCTACCTGGCTAAAATAAAGTAATATGTTCCCAGTAAGTGTTGTGAAAATTTTCAAACAAAACTTGGTTTATGGAATGATTATTGATCAGCTTCAGTAAATCTTCATGTATTCTACCCGCATTACCTACGTGGAATATTTCTGTCCTTTCCAGAACTAAAGGATTATTCACATTCATTCTGCAATTAAATGAGTATTTTAAAATCTATGAATTTTCTATGGATTTGAAATGAGTTGTAGTCTCGCAATTGTAGCTATGGATCAAAGTTACTTTTATGCTTGTAGCAAAACATTGTTTGTGGTTATTTTTTTTAGTTAGTAAATTTATAGATGTTTGTATTCTGTGTTTAGCTCTTTACTTAAGAAGCATACCTCACAAACTTCCCAGATACATAAAAGTGCCAAAGGGAAAGGAAAAGCCTTTGCCAAAGAAGTTTGACTGGAGGGACAAGAAAGTCATTGCAGAAGTGAGAAATCAGCAAACAGTAAGTCCTGGTGTTTTCTTTTCCTGGTTCTGAAGCACTGCTCAGAGACAGCTCCAGCAGGTATGTGACAGAGCACAGTGAAGGCTTTGGAAGGGACCAGCACTGTCTCAAGACTCCCTGGAGTGCTGGCGCAAGTATGGCTGGTTGAACAAAGTCATGTAGCGTTTTATGCAAAGTGGGATTAGATTTAAAAGAGGTGTAAATTTGTGCATTTTTTAAATTGTGCAATTACAAACTGTAAAACATTTTTTAAATCTGTTTAATTAAATCTGCAAGTCTTTTGCAACATGTTTTTTGTATTTTTCTGAAGAGAGGAGGTAAGTTCAGCACCTGACCTCATTCCTCCATTTCACCTGGATATGGGGATAGATCCTCTGCTGTTTTTTTCTCTCATGAATGAATGCCATCAACTAGTCGATACCCATATCCTTACCATTTAACACCTCAGGGGATGATAGGAAAATAACCATATCCTACATGATTACAGTTTATCCCAGTGTGGTTATGGTTGCTGGTAAGAAACAAACAAGCTGTTACAACCCCAGTGTCTTTTCTTTCTGTGCTTCGCACGGTGTAACCTGACCTTGACTAAGAATAAATTCTGCTTTCTGTTTTTAATGCCACAGTTTAAAGAGCCTACAACTGTAGTTTAGTTTCTGTTACTGTCTAAGGAATTTTTCTGTTCTGTTTAATTTCAGTTTATTGTTTCTTAAACTATTATCTAATATATTTCTATAACATTCTTCAGACTGCAGAAAGTTGTAGACTGTCTCCTTGAATGCATTCTTTTAAAAACCACTAACCTTTTCTTTCTCTCCTGTTTCCCTTCTATTTATACCAGTGTGGAGGCTGCTGGGCTTTCAGCGTGGTGGGTGGTATAGAGTCTGCCTACGCAATTAAAGGAAATAACCTGGAAGAACTCAGCGTACAGCAGGTTATTGACTGTTCATACAATAATTATGGCTGCAGCGGGGGATCCACTGTTAGTGCTTTGAACTGGCTGAACCAGGTTTGAAACTCCTTATAAATCTCAAACCCTTCCTTAGCTTCCATATTAACATTCTTTTTAGTGGGAAAAAGTGATGGGGAAGGTGGAGCATACAACTCAACTGATTTTTTTTTTAATGTGTGTGTGTATATATTCTTGCGTATATATATAAAAATATATCCATGTGTGTATATATTCTTGCATATTTCTTTAATCTGGAACCAAAAGAGACTTTGTTCAAGCAGAATGGAAACTAGATTGGAATTTTATGGTCTATATATTCATTTTTCTTATTGCAGACAAAAGTAAAACTCGTGAGAGATTCAGAATACACTTTTAAAGCTCAGACAGGACTGTGCCATTATTTTGGTCACTCAGATTTTGGAGTTTCAATAGCAGGATTTGCTGCATATGACTTCAGGTAGCTACTATTGATTCTTCTTATTTGCTGTACTTTCCCTTCTGCGTTCAGTAACTGTGGAGTAAGCGAGAGCCAATAGTGCATTGACCAGCCAAAGGTTATGAGGTTGATTGCATCAGTTCTGAAGCTGTGTAGTGGATAAGAATACATAACATTTTTGAGAGTTAAGGCTTGTGCGATGAACCTACTCAACCTTGCCATCACTAGTCCTGCTCAAATTATAAAGATATGTGTCTTGAAATTAGGTCTTCTAAATTGGCTGTGTTTAAACTGGAACATTGAGTTAGTTTCAATTTTTAATATATGGTAAGTGAATGTTACACTGCTTAAGTATCAGCAACAGTAAATCCTACCAATAGTAGTTGGAATTTGTTGAAAAAAAAAAAATTAGGAAATACAAAATACTCAGTTACTTCAGTATTCATCCATTTGCACAGCCACCCTCATCCTTCTCCAGTCCATGACTTTACAAACTGTGTTGTCAGCTGAATTTTGTAAAGACAACTGGTAGCTTTTTAGGTTTCTATATTAAGAAAGTTTGTTTCTAATCTTTATCAGTACAATACAGCCGCAGATTGAATTTAAAGACAAGAAATTCAGTTTTGACTAGGAATTGAGTTGCTGTCACTTATGAGTAAGTAAAATTTATGATAGCTTTGCCAGTCTGTATTTGCCAAATTTAGTTATTGCACGTATCACCCAGTGATAAAGATTTCTTGTTCCAGTACATTACATAAGTAAAGCTGTATGAGAATGATAGTAGTAATGTCCTGTGTTTTGATGTGTTTGAGATACATGTTTGAGTCTATTGTTATGTATGATAGAAGAGGTACTTCTGTATGTTTGAAAAACTAATGGAAAGTAATAATATAGATGAATGTTTTGTGCAGAGCTGGGTTTAATTGAGAAGAGTGGTAGCTGAAAGTTACATAGTGCCCACCGACTTGACCCAGGAACCTGCTGCTATTTAATAGCATTATGTCCTTGGATCTGCACCTTTCCCATAGTCAGTGTGCCCTATATTCGTATTATTGTATTCTATGAAATACATAATTACTGATTTGTTATGCAGTGTGTAGAACTCACAGGAAACAGTTTAATTTTTTTGACTTTTAAATCATACTTAACAAGTAGATTATCACCTCTCAGATTGCTTTAGTGTGCTAACGTCAGTAACTTGGCATTATCGCTTCTTTCACAGCGATCAAGAAGAAGAAATGATGAGGGTGCTTGTGAACTGGGGCCCTTTGGCAGTAACAGTAGATGCGGTTAGCTGGCAGGATTATCTTGGTGGGATCATACAATATCACTGCTCCAGTGGAAGAGCAAATCATGCTGTTCTTATCACTGGTTTTGACAGAACAGGTGCGTTGCCATCAACTGAACTTCAGCTAAGTAGATTTTGTGGTTTTTCTCTTATTTGCAACTTGTCTCCTACAGTGTAAGTGATTAAAATCCAGGACTGGGTGTTCTGCTGGGAGCTGTTGGCTTGGTGTCACACCAGTTATGGAAATGCAGCCTGATACCAGGAGAAAAACTTCCTGTCTGTGCTTCATTAGTTCTGTGGGATTTCATGTCCTTGTAAAGTCAATAAAACAGTTGTATGCGTCTTTACACCAGCAGAGGATATAACCAGTCTGTTCAACACTGGCATATTAGCTCTGTCCTCCATGTGAACTACATTAGGTTTTACTGTACTGTATCATGAAACCATCAGAAACTATGAGATATTAAAATGGTAATTAACTCTGTAGAATGTTAGAAGTTTTTTATGCTTCCCAAATCTCATGTTATCTCTTGTTTATGAAAATGTTTCTTCCAGGTAGTATCCCTTACTGGATTGTACAGAACTCTTGGGGGCCCACATGGGGAATAGACGGCTATGTTCGTGTTAAGATAGGCAGCAATGTCTGTGGTAAGTCTGACAAAAAATAATTAGTGGTAAAGGCCACCTACTGGGATCCGGTTTTTACCATGTAAGTAAAGCAATATAATGGGATCCTCAGAGAGCAAATGCAAGTCATTGCTACATTTTGGAAAAGGTTAGATGAATTCAGATGGAAAAATAAATGAAGCAGTTGCTAGTTCAACCAAGCCATCTACCTGAGTGATTGAAAAACACCACAGAAGAGTAATGCTATTAAGGCATAAAGTTCTACTGTACCTTACCATGTAGAGGTAATGTATATGTTACAATGAATACATTCCATAATGTATACATTACAAGGCAAAGTATACACTTACGTGTCATTGTTCTAGGTTAATGCCATCACTACACTCAGTGTAGATAAATTGGCTGCTGCCCTTGTCTGGTGGATGGAATTGTCTCTAGACTCAGTTTAGCAAACAAGTATGGAAAGTGGATCTGCCAGTACCTGGGAGTTGTGTACCCTGCTTGTGGCTTTTCTTGTTAAGATAGAGGTACATGCTCTCAGTGCTACTTCCATCTCCTAGCTCTTTCTGTTTGCATGTGGTATTTCCTGATGCTTGAGGGGGGGTTTATCATGTTAAATATCCAGTTTCTTCTGAATTGCTGAGTAACTGCTGGAGGTAAGGCAGGTGGAACTCCTGTTTACCAGCAAAGACTGCTGAGCCAAATTGCTAGGATTGGACTATTAGTGAGTGTTGTCTATCCATTGATTTTTTTTTTTTTTTTCCTTCTGTTAGATAAATGCTGGAAGTCTTCTGTTGGCTTTCACTTCCATGTATGTTTAACAGTAGCTCTCAGTCATTGTAAAAGGTGTTAAGAGGATGCAAATTATCTGCAAATAAGAACAGATGATCTTCAGTTTGCCTACACCCAGTAAAGATCAGGACAATGTATCCCATCAGAGCTTTTCTATGTTGCTGAAACTTGTGTTCTTGTATAAACAAACTATTTGGAAAGAGAAACTTAGAAGTAGTGGTAAGTAAAGCAAGTGAATTGTAGGGCTGGTCCAGAAGAACAGATGTGTTGTTTTCAAATTCTCTCAAAAAGCAGGATCTTTCATGTTTTCTGTAGTTTCCCACACAAGAACAATCCAGCAAATGCCAGTAGTTGCTTTCTTCCTCCCACAGATGATGTTTTCTGGTTTAGAGGTGCTCTGACACAGCTTTTGAGGGTACAAGGGCTGTCAACCTTTGCTACCTGTCACAGGCTTTAGCCAGACTTTGCTTTTAGTGCTGGAAGGAGTACAGCAATACGAAAAGAACTGAGCATAAAAAAAAAAGCCTGGTTTGTTCTGTGTTTGTATGGGTCTGAGTATTCAAGAGTGTGCCTAGTAATGGAATTTGTGATCTCTATTCTCTTCGTGAGCTTTCAAAGCTGCACAGCTTCATATTGTCTATACATTGCTAATGCATATGATTAAAAGGGAAGAGGATATCAAGGCTTAGGTTGCTTATCGGCACCCAAATTGGACCAATGCTGAATCCTTAGAAAGGATCTAAAGTTTTGACTGGGAAAGCAGAGGAAGGGGGAAAGTAGACCACAACTATAAACCATGTTGGGCAAGGAAGAAATAAAAAGGTTGCAGCTGGTTTCCTGCCTTCTCTTGCCCCTCAGCAGTTCACCTGCTGTCCTGGTGCAGAGAGAGGGCATTATATGAATATGAATTCTGGTAACTTCTTTCTGGCAAGTCTCCACTTTCAGTATTTATTTAAAAATAATATTTTGTTTCATTTGTAGGTATAGCAGATACAGTTTCAGCAGTTTTTGTTTGACACTTACTGGCCAAAGACCCCAAGTATCATTTGGACACACTGTACATGAAGATTTGCTTCAAAACAGCACTTTCTAAAATAAGAAATCTCTGTAAGGGCAACTCTTCCTTTTAAGCAATACAGGAATGGATTGGCTGGAGTTTTTAAAAATGTTTTTATTTGGAATGTGGTGTGTGTCAAATCTCTCATGGAATAAGAAGACTTGGAGTAATCTGCAGAGTATACAAAAAGAAGTTACAATGATGGACTGAAACTGCGAGTGTGATCTCTATCCAGGTGTTGAATACTACTCCATAAAAAAATCTTACAGGGAAAGAAGTGATGATGAATGATGAGGAATTTGGATCAAATACCTTATGGCAAGGTATAATTGAAATGCTTAGAATATAAGAACTACCACGATCAGGTCTGATTTTATTGTGCAGGGAAGAAAGTCAGTCAAGAATATATGCTGTTTGATACTTGGGCACCTCTGACAGACACATATATTTTGTCTTCCTCCTTTTTGTGAAATCTTACTCTGTGAAGTTGGAAGAATACAGGAGGGTAACAGATACTCAGCCTTGTTGCCTGAGTATCCAGTGTCTCTGAAGTTCTGTAGTCCTTCATCATCAGTCTTCAGACCTTTATTGGGTAAATCTTCAATGCTATTCAGAGCAGGGAATGTGTTTTGGAAAGTGCCTATAATATCAGTCTTCTGCATTCATTTGTTAGATGGATAGAAAAGTAATAAGTAAGTGTATTTAGACAAAGAGAGGCAGTTCTAGTGGTTTAACATCCTATGTCCTGGCAGGTTGTATGTGTTTGCAAATCAGCCTTTCTGTGCTTCAAGAGCTGTTTTGTGCCTTTTTTATTCTCTACATCGGGAGTTACAGTGAAGCCAGATGCAAAATACAAATTAAAAAATTTGCTTCTTGTAAAAAAAATTATGAGGGTGGGGTTTGTTAATACACCTTTCTAAAGTCAGTAATTACAGGATACTCCAAATAGAGTGGGGTTTAGATTTCCCTGCATTAATTAATTGAATTCATAGATGGGAATTGCTGGCAATCAGAAAAGGGATGCCAGCTTTGCTGGTCATAACTAGATTTCACAACCAAACATGTAACTCTAAAATGCTCTGAAACTTTCACCTGGAATCTGTATATTTTATGAAGCACCACTCTGAAAAATGCTGAAGCGATTCTGTAGTTTTTGCATTCAATTACAGTACCATGTTACTAGATCAGCGTATTTATAATCTTACGACAAACGCAATGAGCATTCATCATTTTCTGTTGTAAGTATTGCCATTTTACTCATCTACTTCTTAAGTGTTAATATTTTAACAGTTTGCAAACAACAAATAGTACACTTACTTCCGTAACTGGGAAACAGTAGCCAAAGTTCCCAGTTGCCATTGATAAGAGTAATGCTGTTATAGTAGCATCAGACACAGACTATTCCACTAGTGTTTGTGAAGTGTGTAAGTACCTAAGGCACAGAGCAACTCAGCAGAAGTTAGGCTAAAGTGTATGTGTATTTCCAAGGGAAGTGATTAAGAAGAGAAGCCTCCATCCAACATGAAGACTACACAGCTTTATCAATATTCTATTGCCAATTTGCCTTGATTTTATTATGTATCAATTTTATCCTTACTTCAGTGATATTTGAATAAAACCCACTTTAAATGGCTATTGTACTGTTTTATGAACTTTACTCTTACTTTAGAAGAAGCATTAACAGAAGGTGAGCTTTAATAGTGCTTTATTTGAAATGCAAAGTAAGTGTATCTGCTACTCTTAACAGTGTTTCTGCATTCACTTGTAACAGGTAGGAACATGATTCCTGATGTATGTAAAACTTCAAGACGCTTGGGTTTCTATGGATTCGGGAATTCTTCTCTTAAATCTAGCTTTTGAAACTCTTAGCACGAAATTCCTTTTGAAATTCCACAAAAGCTCAGAAACTAATACTTTTCTGAAGGTGGTAAGACTAATCATTAATTTATTAGAAGTAAATTAATAACAGCCATTAGGCAAACAAATACGAAAATATGTACAAATAAGACATGATCATAGTAATTCTGTATAATTTGCTGTAGGTTTTAAAAACATCCAGCTACAGGTTTTAAGAAGCCAATGAAGAAGTAAGTTGGTCATTGAGTTGAATTGGGGTATCATTTTTGTCTTAATATAGGTTAACTCAATATGGGTTATTTTTTGTACAAAAATTAAGATTCTTCCACAAGCCAATCATCCTATTCACATAGCTGTCATACATAAATACATATTTACAAGCTCACACTCTATGAGAGTAGCTGTTACATTTAAGGGACAGCACCACTGGAGGTGAAGGTCCTGTAGTTCTTTACAGCAACCAGTCTGAAGAGGCAGGCTAGTCAGAGTCATCACTGCTAAAATAGGAGCTGTCACAGTATTCTGCAGTATAAAGGAATTTATGAATGCTTGGGTTCATCTTTGGTATCCAGTGTCTTGGCACTAGAAATGTTGAAAGATTGAATAAATCCACAAACACCTTGTATCTGTCACTGAAAAAGATAATCGGAACAATTAATGCTGCGGTATTGGCAAGGAAGGTCATTAATATCAAAATTGTCAGGAATCATTCCATCTCTATTATTTAATGAGATTTCTGCACTCCTCTTCAGTATTCCAGAGTAGAAATACAATCCTAACTGCTTATAAAGCATATGGGATCAGACTTTAAAAGGAGACATGGTTGCATTAGTCACATTCTTCTCCTTAAAATGCAGTGTGTAGGCTATAATCTTCAGACCTCCACTCTCATAGTAGATACAAAGTAGAATATACCTAGGAAGAAGGTTAACCTGAAAGCAAGTAAGAGTGAGAAAGCTTGCTGAAAAAGACAGTGAACCTATAATCTTCATGTAACTATCTGATTTCCATTCCACTCTCTGTTACAATGGTTGTGATGGGAACTGTTGCCCACAGACTGACATAGGAGTCACCAGCTACAAACGGTTTCTCTTTGAAATGAAACCTCAAAGAAGGTGCTCTTAGAAGATGTTCTAAAGATGTTTGTGCTTTTTTGACATAATGCTGTTCAGGACTATCAGGACATAGTTGCAGCTAAAAGGACTGAATGGTCTAATTAGCTGAATCCTCTAATTTGTGTAATAAAAGTCAACCCATTCAGCGAGTTCTGTGCTCAGGCCCCTAACAACCCTTCTAAGTTCCTTTTCTGCTTCAGCAAAAGGAGTCATACTTCTGATTGTTGCCTGCACAGCTTGGGAGTGTTAATTATTATCAGCTTTCAGAATATATTCAATCCTAAATTAAAGTACCTTATGTTGTACAATTAGAGGTCATGCTAAGAAAGGAAGTTATGCATCAATAGTTGCACACAAACTGAAAAATGCAAGGTTAATTATTGCTGCTGTTCCAGTAACGCCTAGATCCCTTGACTGAGAATTATACATAGCACTTTGCATGTGCAAAAAAGGAGTTCTTTTTGCCCCAAAACTCTTGAAATTTGTATATGTCAACCTGAAAAACAACGTTACAACCACCAGGAGGAAATGCTAGAGTCCCAGACGAAAAACAATAGCTCTCCATCCTCTAGTGAGCTACCTGAAATCTATCTCCTGGCATTAGAGTACGTCCGAACTGCATTTTTGCAGGTGGTGGGGGAATCACATTATTCTTACCTCACTGTTGAGCGCAAATACTGGTAGCCTGATGAACCACCAGTGCCAGCCTTGCTGCCAATCATTCTGTGAACCATGCAGACATGGTTATCTAAGTAACATAAAAGAAAATCAGGCTGTATGTTCACTGTTAAGATACAACAAAGGGTCACCTCAAGGTGCATCACTGAAATAGTAAAGATTCTACAGAGATCTTTACGTAGATATAACACTACTAGGTATTCAGCAGTGTAGGAGTTAATTCCGCCACTCTTCAGTCAGCTAATATAAATTATTGTTAATATAGAAAGAATACACTAATTCTTATACATTATTGTGCTCTGTTAATACAGAATTAATTCATTTCTGGATGTCTACATAGAGAAGGAGCAGAAAAAAGGTTTGCATATGAGGTCTTCATGAGTTTGGATAGGGCTTTGAGCAACCTGGTCTAGTGAAAAATATCCCCAGTCATGGTAGGGAGATTGGAACTAGATGACCTTTAACATCTCTTCCAACCCAAACCATTATATGATTCTATTATGAAATGACATGGTCACATTTTGGGAGACATTACAAAATTATACCTGCCATTTAAATAGAATTGTTCACTTATAGCATGTCATAGAAGTGACAGCTGTACCTATGTATCTAATGATCACAGAAGAAGCTGTTCATCTTTCCTCTTGGATGAAGTATAAAAAAACCTAGTCACTCCTAAAGGATGAACTCAGTTCGGTTCTAAAACTCTGGGCATAACTTGTCTAAAAGAGGGTAAAACAGGGCAGTTTACTTTCATCTAAAAGAAGGAGCGTCACAGTCAGACAGTGGAACTTACATCTCCATTTGGTCATGAGCACATCGATATCCATAAGGGAAGTAAGAAGCTGAAAGGGAACTTGAAAACGAGGCTCCTCCCTTGGAAAATGAAAGAGAAGACAGTGGGACCTCTTACGATATGCTGTATTTTTCAAAGTAGCACTTCACCAGTGTACAATAATGACATAACATATATCTTTTTCCTAAATTGGTATGGAAATGTCACTAGATGCTCTAAGAAGGGCTTCTGCCATAGAAGCCTGAATCTGCATTTTCCCCCATACTTGGAAAATAACTCTTCTTAGGACAATTTGTAGAATGGTCTGAACAAGGCATTTGCCTGTTACACTCTGAGGAGCAGCAGCTGGACAGACACGAACCAGATGCCCAAAGAGGCCAACCTACATCCTTGAATAGATACTCAAAACTCAACTGGACTCAGCCCTTAGCAGGCCAACCTGACCTTCAAGCTGGGCTTTGTGGAGGGTTGTATAAGCGTACTTTCCAAGGCCTTTTCCAACCTAAATAAATCTGTGCTGCTCTCCTTAACCTTCACTTTCCCTCCTACCAGTAAGTATTAACAATACATCTTCTACCTTTACCTGTAGAAGTAGATCATTAGGGCACCCTTCAGTGCTTTATAAGACAGTCGTCTTTCTCCTGCAAAATACGAGCATCCTTAGTATGTTACTGATTATCCTACAAATTTAATGCTGTTACGTGTTTATATAGATCATGTATAAAAAACCTGAAAGTGCACATTAATGAAATCTACCTTTACTAAGCAGGTGTTCGTGGCGTTTTTCATCAAATAACGAAAGTAATACATCTTTCTGTTTTTGGAATTCAGATAATTCATCATCTTTTTCTTCTGATTCTGGTTTGGCCTTTGATATTTAAAACAAAAACTGATTTTAGAAATCAATAGGGAAAATTAAGCACTTGAATGACCCATAATGTAACCGCTATTTTCATCATAAATACCCTAAGTTCACATAAAAAAAGTAAGAGCTGTATTTTCAAACAAGATAGATGAATCGCTGAGTCACTGTCCTTTAAGATACACAATTACGACAAAAGTACCATTAAATATCCATCAGCACAATTCACATTAATGAATGTTCAAACAAACTGGCAGCTTATCACTTTTATTTGGGTCTAGAGGCCTTAAAAACACTTAATCTTCAAGGCAAAAAGAAGACAACCTTGAACAGCTATGAGTGAGAAAATTGTAAATAAAAAGGTTTAGATAACAGAAATTCATAGAAAATTGACTAATTCTTATGTTATGCCTTTTTGTTTACCATTAAAAATCTACTTAAAACTACAGGTCTTACAGTATTTTGGGGATTTTCTTTTGCTAATTTGCTAGTGTAATTCAAACAATCACATAGCAACAAATTGCCACATACTGTTAAACAGAAATGGGGTGTTTATAGTGACACTCCATACTCACAATTCAGGGCCTCAAACTTCATGTTTACCCTCAACTGTAGATGCAAGCGCTAACTAAAGGCGAAGTTGTAGTTTCAGTAAAATCAATTTCAGTCCTTCTGTTGATACTATCCTTTTCCTTTTGCAATCAAAATCATACATGTATCACATACTTTAAACTGTCTTAGATGTCAAATTACAAATTTATTCAGATTTCCTGGGGGAAAAAAAATGCACTTTTTTCACTTCTTGCTGATTAAGTGAAGCAAATGAGCATAAAGTCAAAATTATGTCAGGATGTCAATTTGCCCGCTGCCTTTGCTTACAGCTAGATCAGGAGTATACTCCATACCTGCAACAAGGTAAATTCCTCTTCTAGACCTTTTAAAACATTCACTTCAAATTGTCCCCAGAAATCAAATCCTTCAGCATCGAGTCCTGGAGTTCTTTCCAGCCATGCCTTTAGTAATAACAACAATAATGATAATAACGTGCTCAAACATTAATAATGTAAGTACATTACCTTACAATCGCAAGTTGCAGCAGCATAAATCATACTGCTGCAGTTGTTCAGGTTTAATATCCCATTGAGGTGCTTATTGCTTCAGTTAGCATATCCGCGTAGATGATTTATACCTACATAATAGTGCCATGCAAACACACTGATGGGTTCCAGGTGAAGTGACTAGTATTGGAAGACAAAAGCTGTCTCACTATCTTTAAAACCAGCTTCTGTGTAGATACAAGATAACAACCTTATTCTCCATATATAGGATAATTGTAAAAATAAATCTCAGAAGGAAGGTGACAACAACCAGTTTCTATCATGTCAGACAAGCTGAATATTGATTAAGCAGTCTTGTCATTAACTTCCACCATAATATGTGATGATGCAAGACAGAAATTTACTTGGCAGTTAACAAAGCTTTTTCTTTGATTTTCTTTTAATAATGGGAATGAAATTTGGAGGGGAAAAATTAGGAACCTTTAAGGTCAAACTCTCTTTAGAGATCACTCTTCATCTCAAAGATACAAGAACATGAAGTCTTGACAAATGAAAAGAAAGCTAGAGAAATTTCTTATATATTCTGCATTAGGTGCCATTAGTCAAATGGCTAGGGCTAATAAGATTGGATTCTTTTATTGAGGTTTATATTGCATTATTCTTTATAAAGTTATGTAAGTTTGTGTGTGAAAATGACGAGAGAAATTACTGAGTCATTGATAGCTCTGAGACAAAGTGATTAAAACAAGGCAAGTGATAATGAAACATTTGTTAAATGTCTTTTCTCATTTCCATTCTGAGTTTTTATTTTTCCTTTTCTTGTTTTAACCTCTCAGCCATTCCTAATAGTGGAGATACTTTTAAAGTTTTTTTCTAAAAAAGGTTTATGGTGTGAATGAAACAGTACATTTATATTCTTAGCTCATACTTCCACAATGCAATTTACTAGTTTAAGAATCAGACTTTTCAGACAAGAGGAAATGCTGTGAAAAATCAGTTGGTTTACTAACGACTAACTCTCTTTCATATAAAATTTGGTAAGAATCCAAGAAACTGACTGGGAAATTGCCAGCATGCTTGCTTCTCTCAAGAAAGAAGAATTTGTCACTGGCACCAATGAAGGACATTCTTGGGAGGTGGGAGTAAAAAAAAGGAAGGTCTAAAACAGACATTGCTACCTCCACAAGTTGCAGCAGTGTTGGTTCTTGCTCTGATTGAAGCAGCAGTTCATAATCCTGTCCCTTGAAGTTATCACGATAATGCCTTCTGTTATAGGGGACTCTCAGACTTTGGGGAACACCAATTTTGTTCTCTAGCAAGCGGAACTGCAGGCTCTGAAAGCCTGAGGCTGGGCTTAGGTAGTATCTTGGGGAACAGAAGAAAAAAAAGATACAAAAAGACAGGATATTATTTAAAAATGATGGAGTTCTCTGTTTCACAACAAAACAAGAAAACATACTTCAGATTTGAAGAATATTGAATAGATATTATAGAATAGTAAGGGTAAATCTGAGCATTTTTATATGATTTCAATTAGGAGAAAACCTATTTTATAACGCAACTACAATGCATGTATAACATATTCTAGTTTTATATATATATATTGTTTATGCATACACAGATATATGGACACACTTATGTTTGTACTGTGTTTTAAATTGGCAGCTTTGTATGTGTGATGCGCAGGAGAAAACATTAGTGAACATATTTTCCTTTCCAGACAGAATAAGTAGCTTCACCACAAATGACTACTACAGAAATTTTCACATCATTAAAGTGCCAATGAATGCATTTTAAATAGGCTTGTTATACAGAATAATTGCTATGTACACAACAGGCTAATGTTCAGAAGAACATTTACTGCATTTTGTTTCATTAACAGGATTCTTTCAGAGTTAAATTGTGTGACCATGCTGAAATAACAATTAATAAAAGTAATCTGAAATCCCACAGTGCTAGATTGTAACGTACTTTGCATTGCAAGTACAAGATCTGGCAGAAACAGATCATTGATTTGATCTTATGTTTGCTTATCAAATGACAGTATGTGGTTGAAAAGCAGAAACAAGAATGCATCAAAACAGACAATTAGCCCATGGATTGCCCCTGCTGTAGTGTGCTGGGTGATACACCCGGTTTACATTTCCAAGAAAAGCAAAATTGTAGTTTTGTTTGCTTTTTAGCTAAGGACCATTAAAAATTTACCATGAGCTCCAAGGATGGGAATTATCGGTTCACAGATTACTATGGAGGAATACTAAGTATTTACCTGAAATCGAAGAAGTCCAATGCAGTCATAGTTTCCAACACTGAGAACTGTTCTACAAGTAATTTCAGAATCATTGAAATTCTATTTATTCTAGTAATAACCTTCAGCATGTTCCTCTCATCTCTTACCTGTAGAAAACATAAATATCATAATCAGACAGAGTGGTATTTTCTTCATATCCTACCTATTTATTTCAGGTCTTTTCACTGTTGTACAGCACTATAGTTCCTAAGTCTTTTCTATGTGAAATCCATAGCAGCAGGTTCTCATCTTGAATAGAGAGCTCTGGTTTTAACTGAAACCCAAAACTATAATTTTCAAAGATTGAAATGTTTTTCTCAGATTGATGTTACAACTATGCCAAACATATAGTTTGGGTTTTTTTTCTTTTCTACCCTTTTTGACTCAGATAGAAGTCACCACAAGAAATTAAACTGCAGACTGAAATAATTTATATCATGATCATTTCCAATTACTAGAATTCAGTTTTAATGGTACATGATAAAATATAATCATGCTTTCTATTATAATTACTTCTACAATCATTTCTATTATTGTGAAGGAACAAATCATAAGGCAGATGTGGAAAGTACTTAACAGTTGAGAATCAGAATAATTTGAGAGGTACATCGGGAGAGCACATCTAAAAAGATATTCATTAGAGACATGCATTAGCAAGCAGAGGAAAACAGAGATGACTGCATCTGGTGGGAAATATAAAATATTAAATGGAAAACAGAGAAGCTCTCTTCTGGCTAGGTTGAACACTTTGCCTGAAGGGGAGTCTGCTAAAATTCCTATTAGTTTCAATGGGATTAAACTTCTCTCTATGCCCTGGGCACGAAACCATTAAATATCAAGCTACAAAAATGAAAGATGATAAGCATTTCCTTAATCGCCTGGCTGCATACTTAACCTTAGCTTTGACATTTCAAATTCTGATTGTAAACAAAGTTTTGTTTTTAAAACAAATAAATAATGAAAAATTATTCTGCTTAAGAACTGGGTTTTGTCAGTTATAATTTAATACAACATTCAACTAAAAAGCCAACAAAATTATGAACGTGGAGGACAACAGAGAACATTTTCATTGGACATTATGATAAAAGTGTTCCTTCTTTCAGTCACGTCTAGTTTCAAATTTTCTTCGTATACACATGCTTTTGATGTTATTTAACATATTTCTCAAATTACATGCTGTCAGCCTTTTTATGTGGATGCAGTGTCAGGCAGGACTTTTCCTTTGTTATCCATTATTGTGTGGTGTGTGTAGCTTTGGAAATATTTTTAGAAATGTTCAAAATATTCCTGTTATACTTGTAATTTTCAGAAATTCTCATAAAATTGTATGCTGTAATTTTTAGTATTGCTTTTCTGATAGAATTAAAATATACAACTACAGAAAAGAGTTTCCCTTTTGTATAGCAGATACTGGATGGAAGGATATAGTGTGTAGACATCAAAAAACTGAACAAAGACAGAAATGACTTTTCAGCATAAAGATACCTGGGAGCCCTCTGGTTTTCAGTTTTGCCTCTGAGCATGCCTTTTCTGCAGCAGAATATTCTCAAGTTGTTTCTGCTGTTATCCAGTACAAGTAGGAGAGTATAAGAGCATTCTGGCCAATGAAATTGGTCCTGAAGAGTGATCTGCACAAAAGGCAGACTTCAGGAGGAAATAAGGTTTTGCTGATCAAACACCTGTTCTATCAGGATCTAAGAGCCACTCTGCTAAATTTCATTAGGGTGTTTGTGATGCTGTTTTTAAAAAGAGCACGTTGCTTTAGTAAACCCAAATCTATCAGTCTGAAAGGCAGGAGGCAAGAGAAAGAGAGGGCTACATTTTCCCAAAATTAATATTTGCCTTTAACTTACCTGGCCATTTTGAAAGATAACCCTCACGGAGTCCATTTCCCATAGAATCTGCTTAAACCAAAGTTCATAAGCTACAAAAAGAAAGGCATCATTAGCATTAACTTCAACATTATTTTGCTTTTTTTCTTCATAGCATCTTACATTTTGATTTGAAATGAATAGCCTGCATTTACACTGCTGGTATACAAAAAGATACTGATACATAAATGCATTACCTGTTACAGGATGCTGTCCTTTACCTAAACTATTACAGGAGACAATCATCTTGAAAATGTTGACAGAATTTCTAGTGTCTTTTACACTGTAGATATCTGATGTACAGGATGTTCATTACAAAAGGAAGAAACAGAAAATCTAGATCTGATCCACTAAAAGTTAACTCCAGAGCTGCTTACAATCTTTATGTCATCTACATGTTTTCTGTTAATAACAGGAAAATAGCATTAGATGAGGGCCTGCAAAATACATGTATTAAGGAGCACCTAACCAGTGTGCTGGCTTCTAAACAGACTCCAGATGGTTAGAACTGAATTGAAGTTTCAGAGCCAATGCACAAATTTGACTACAATAAACTCCATAGAAGTCTATTACTCAGATGGTGAATGAATTTTGCTACCTTAATTTCTCTAGAAACAGAATCATTCAAATTGTGGTTTACTCAGTCTAAAAATTAGACTTATGGCTTCATAAGCATAGAGTTGATTACAGCCTTACAAATTATACAGGGACATATACAAATACAAATACAGAGCAATTGTGTTGATTGTGTCTCAAATGAAAACAAACTTTGTATTCCATGTTGGTCAACCACCAGCAATGAAATACTTCCAACCACTTACCTTGATGTGTTACAATGAAAAGATGCTCATCATGGATCTGTTTTCCTTTCTTCTCACTCTGAAGTTCTTGAGCATTCAATATTTTGTTCAGCTTAAAAATAAAGATAAGACTTTTCTGTAAAGCTCTCAATGCTGCTATTAGCAATGGTAATTCTACTGTGTAGAGCTAATATTTAAGGATATCAAATATGTATCGGACTCTTAGAATCATAGAATAGTTAGGGTTGGAAAGGACCTTAAGATCATTTAGTTCCAGTCCCCCTGCCACGGGCAGGGATGCCTCACAATAGAGAATGTCGTCCAAAGGGCTCTGTCCAGCCTGGCCTTGAATGCTGCCAGGGATGGAGCATTCACAACTTCCTTGGGCAACCCATTCCAGCGCCTCACCACCCTCACAGTAAAGAACTTCTTCCTTATATCTAACCTGAACTTCCCCTAAGTTTGGATCCATTAACTCTTGTCCCATCACTACAATCTCTGATGGAGAGTCCCTCTCTAGCATCCTTGTAGGCCCCTTCAGATACTGGAAGACTGCTATGAGGTATGAGAAGTTAGACTAAATGGTCCCAGGTGGCACTTTTACTTTTAAAAAAAAATCTTGCCTAAAATGGATCATTCAGGTACATCAAGTAATAAAGTTTGAAAAATCATTTTAATGATATTTTTAATTATGAAAAAAGAGAAAACAAAATATCCAGCTTGTTTTCCAAACCTTACCATCTATGCTGTCATGTTTCATGACAAGGAGTTCCTATACTATAATTCTGTGTTATCATACAATAATCTGCACAAGAGCTCTGATTTGAGGCTCTACTAGCTGTTTAATTTCTGGCATTACCAATTTTTTTACTGAGTCAAGTTTACAGTCTAATCATACTTGTTTTAAAAGAAATCTTTGCAAGATTCCATATCATATGTTAACAAATCAATCTTGTGTTCACAAGCACAGAGTAATCCCACTTAGTTCACAATGTCACTAAAAAGTCCCACTCCATATTCTTTTATTACTTACAGCATTTTATTTTCACTTTTTTTCTCAATTACTTCTAGCCTTGTCATTTTTTTGTTTGTTTGTTTGGTTGGGTTTTGTTTTTTTTTGGTTTTGGTTGGTTGGGTTTTTTGCTTGTGTATGTCCCAGTCATCATCCTACCCCCTTGATCTCTGCAATATATTTTTCCAGCCAAATGTTTTAGGCTTTCATGCAATAATTCGGGAAAGTTGCACACAGCCTGCTGACATGGAGAAATTGCCAAGTGGTGGTTGTCAGACCAAAGAAAGACTTTTGTCGTCACTACTTCACAGTTTAAGCTTACCAATGTAAGTAATTCCCTACACCACTCCCTTCACCCCCACAAAAAATATCCAGGTTCCCTGCAGTTTAAGAAGCCATACCCAGTCCACCAGCCCCATCTCAGCTGAGAAAGGCACCTGTGCCCATGACTGCACATAGAGACAGGCAGATGAAGGGCACTTTTAGACCTGTCATAGTGTCTGACTGGTAGGAGAAGCATCAGTCACACATCCTGGCTCAAGTCTTAAGAGCAACCAGGGCAGTAACCATGAAAAACTTACTTGTAGGTATTCTCCATAGACAAGTCCACCTTTGCTGGCTTTATTTATTCCTTCTTGTGATTTGTCATCTTTTTCATCTTCCAAAGACAGTTTGTTTAAATTAAATCTAAGAAGAAAATTAAGTAAATATGTAAACTATTTAATTAAAGAGCTATCAATATACCTGCCTCTTTACTAACAGATGTATCTATAATTCAAATGCTTTGTTTTGAGAAACCAAACCACTAAAGCAGGCAAAAACCAGTACACCTGAAATACCTCTTGTCACACTAACAGCTGGTAGCATTACATCTACTTCATCAAATAACAAGTGTTCAGACAACCTTCAACCTTTTCCTTTAGCAATAGCTACAGTTGTCTATTTGTTGACAGTCATTAATTTCTCTCCGAGTTTTCATATTTTACATCAACATTCTACTGTTTGAACTGATGTTATGAAGCAAAACACAGGGATGAGGGACTCACAGGTAACTGTTCCCTGCGAAGGGGCACCCGCTCATGATTCCAGGATTGAAACTCGCTGAGCTGCACACTGGTAAACGTACTCCGTTAGTGTTCCCAACTCACTGCAGCTGCCTTATATGTAACCTTACTTCACTGCCTAAGCCAGCCCCTAAACTCCCCTCAACCTATCCCCGCTATTCAGTAATTCCAGAAACTATCACAACACAAAGGTCAGTAAGTTCATGTGTTGTTGGCTTTCCAGGTTTGGTTTGGATTCTTTTCAACCAGTCAAACCAGGAATGCCTGGTATACTTGCTGTGTCCTGTGGCACATGCTTTACATGCTTTTTACTGCACATTTTCCACCAGTTGCTTCTTTGAAGATTAAGGCTGGTGTTTGGGGTAAGTTAATGAGGGGTGCGTATATGAGAAAAAGGCAATATTTAATAAATGTAGGAATCGTTAAAGTAAGTTTTTAATTGCAGACCCTTGTATCAAGATATCAAGGTACTTTTAAGTTTAAAAAATGAAACATGGAAAAGGAAAGGGAAGAGGAAGCAGAATGTTAGACTGAATAATGATTGTAAGAGATTTCAAGTGATACACATACTTTCAAAAAATGCACACAGATTAAGTGAAAGCACTAAAACTAATCATGTCCCTCTCAAGCTGGTTTTCCAGTTGTTTAACTCATGGCAATTTCTTGATCTTATTTCCTCATGCAAAAGTTTCTCTTATTGACAAACGTTACTCAATTCTATTTATTCATCAGCTTAACACACAATGATGTAACATATAACCAGTGTGCACTTCTTCCCTGCCTGCTAGCCTTCTCTGAAAAAAAGTTAATGCCCAGTTTTACTGCAAACAAAGCTGCAGGGCCCCCATGACCCGAGACCGTTTGCTCTCTGCAAGACTTGTTCTCCTTAGCAGTGACTGTGGCAGTTTCAGTAGTTCTAGTCACTTCAGAGTGACTAGAATGACTTGGCTCATTAAAAGAATCATACGCAGTATGTGGGTGATGGAATATGTACCCTGCTCAGCCAGATGCCGTACGTCAGGCTGTACAAATATTAGCTTAAAACTAAGCTGAGCCACAAGTAGGACTCCACTGAGGCAACCCATCAGGCAAGGTCAAGGTGATCCTCCTTCAGGATATAAAACTTGTCAGAGGAAAATAATCCTCTCACCACACACATCTACACATCCGCTCAGGATGCAGGCGAGTAGAGATGAAAATGAAGACCATGCACTGGCATATACATCAGAAATAAATGTTGAAAACTGTGCTTTTCACCATCCCATTTGCACTCAAGAACCTTGATGTACATGCTGGTACCTCTCACATGCACAGACATCAAAGACATGGACAAGTAATGTTTATCTTGTCATTTCTATATACCTTCACCTGAAACATCCAATCTGAGCATCCACAGTGAAATCAGAATTTTTGTTACCTTTTCTCATGGCACAAGCAAAGAAAGAGTATGAACCTAATAAAAATAAGAGTAGTTGAAAAACATCAAACTCTTAACCTCACCAAAGAAGTTATCCATTTTCTTGTGGAGTTTTAGTTTCTTCTGTGGGATACAGAGAATAATAAACTTCCAGAGCAATGGTCTCTGAAATGCAACCTTTACATTGTCTACCCAGCAGGCAAAGGATTTTGAAATATCAGAGACCTTTTAAACTCTGTGCTTAACAAAATATTAACTCCCTGTTTGGGAAGTAATACTACCCTCAATTGGTTCAGGGTTACCAAACTCCCTCAAAATCTAGCTGAGGATACTGTCTGAACCAAGCACTATACTCCTCCCTCTGATTCAGCAGCAGATGAGTTTCAGTCAATCAAATCATCCAGACTACAACAATTTAGAAAGTTATTTTCAGTATTTCCAACATGTTCAAACTCTGGTTAGGTGTGTGATAGCTGATTGGTCCCAAAGTGCCTCCATTCTAGAAACCACCAGCCTAGAAACTCTTGTGAAATTTGACAATCCAAATCCACCTGCATCTGCATTCACATCTCATCATTCTTGCTCGATGACCATGTTCACTTTCTCCAGTTCAACCCTCTTGAGCTGGTGCCATTAGAAAGCCTTGCTATACTCAGGATCCTCCTGCGCAGAAAGCATTCCCAAGTGTGTCTGAGTCCTTACCAACATCTGTTTTCCATCAGTTTCTCTTGTAATTCACTAGCAACCAAGAACCTTAAGGTTTACATGAGAGGATTAAAAAATATGATTCTCCAAATCATCAGAAAATTGCAAAGACATTGGGGAAAGTAACATGAACCATTTGTTTCAAGCCCACACTTGGGCCACAAATGCATTCCTCTAACCATGTTTGTACAACATCATGCTTTGATTTAAAATAAGAAACAAAAATATTTTTTGCAGTGCTGTCAATACATGAAACACTTATCAAAATATTCACTCAGGTCCTAGAAAAGCTCCAGTAATTTAATAATTCCTTTTTAATGGCAGAGATAGTTAAAAGTAAGAAAGCTGTTACTTTCATAAACAATTCAGAATGAAGGTGGTAAGCTCAAGCTCTGGGTTTTTATGGAAAGCAAAACCCAAATATGTGTTTAAGAAAAAAGACTACATAGTAAATTTGTTTTAGAAAGTTTTTAGCTTTTAAAATATATACTCTGTATATATTTGTATAATGAACGTCAGACTATATTCTGTGCATTAAATGCAAATCTATGTTTATCAGGGAAAGTATATGAACTCTCCAGTTTTGCACACAAACCAGAAATAATTTGTTCTTTTCTCTCTCATATGTAACCTCAATTGAAATAAATGTTCAATCTAAAATGTACATAAATTCAATCAGTATGATCTGATACTGCACTGCAGAATTTAATGATAATTTAACAGTCCATGTTTCCTTTTGAAAACTAGAAATGTTGGGAGCAGCTTCATGTTAATTTGTTGAACAAAAGCCTTACCTATCCCTGCCTCACTTCAAAAACAAGCAAACCAAATGAGACCACCAGGTTCATGTCTTATAGAGGGAAGCAAAAACAAGTATGGGACTTAAAGCTTATAACTCCTACCTGCACCTCATATCTACCGAGAGCAAACTGTAGACTGACTGTTTCCAGAACAGCTGGGTGATATTATGGATAATACCATCCTTGACACCATTCAGGGAAATTTAATCTCACACTAGCTGAGTTCTGCTCTCTAACTAAACTATTCCCCAGCTACAACAGATCTCAAACCATACAAGACCAGTGGAAGAAAAGGTCTTAGTGAGGACTTGAAAACCCCTGAAATAAAACACAGACAATACGGAACTATCATTCATTCATCTTAGTGGCAGCCTTCACCTGATCTCAGCAAGGCTTCACAAGTCTGTAATGAACTTGGTACTAAAAAAATTGTTTAAAAAGTGACTTGTACTACAAAATCATGAAACTGTCTGTTAGCAGTGTAGATGACAATGCAGATTAAAAGAGCCTTCAGTTTTGGGTCAGCTCAGAGCCTTAAACACTGGCATGGCTGTGAGACCCTTAGAAATGAATCTGCTTCTGCCATGCTGCTCAAATTTGGGACTCAGTGTAGGGACCTGATTTTTGAGAGAAGCCTTTATGCTCTGGCAGAGATTTTACAGCTGCTTTGCCATCTCTTTATACTAGCATTACCATAAATGAGTCTTGACGCAAAAAGCTCTTCCGTGTGAATACATCTGAAAGCAAAACACAACCTTCATTTTAATTGACAGTATTACTTTTGTTTCTCAGAATGCACTGTCATTTCCCTTCCTCATGCTGAACACTCAAAATCACATAGAAGCAGATGTGATTCTGACTGTTCAGCATGAATGCACACACAACTTGCTGTTCGTGTTGTGAATGGCTGAGCAAAGCCATGAAGACCAGGAGTGTGTGTATGTGGCCTTGAGTTTTTATTTAGTTATTTGTTTATTTACTTCTAAAGTATGAAAGTCAGACAGAAAAAATTCTGCTCATCCCAGATACCTATCAAGAGAATTCTGACCTTCAGCAGACAGTGAGAATGCTCTATTTCACGACTGGCCTGAATACAAGACAAACACAGCAGAAAAAAAACCCCACGGCTTCACAGAACTGCACGTTGGGGCCTTCAAATGAACTGTCATGGCCTTCATGACCAGCATGCGAATTGTTAAGCACCCTTCTTAATCCACCCTCCTCCCCTTTCTGTTTACCTCTCCTCAACCAGATGGACATGGGGTGGCTGAGCTAGCTTCTCTCATCTCAGCTGCAACAGGGTTGCAGTACGGATACAAACTGGACTTACATAGAGAGAAGTGATTCATTCATACATGCAAAAATGGAGCCCCCTTCTAAGCCTGGCCAAGGCAAGGTTTGATGAAAGGTGGAGGTGGCCAGTAACGTATTTTGTAGTTACAGGTGGGGTCAAGAGCCTGCATGTTCTTATTGTGTGGGGCTTTATGTCTAAAATATTAGTAAGAGTGACCCCCTATGTATTGCCATGAATCCAACAAGTGTTGGATTAGAAGTGATTAAATTAGAAGTGACTTGTTCACCTAAGCCAAATCTCAAGTTATCCCATATGAAATCACTTACGGAGGAAAAAAGAAGACCAAGGCACACACAGATGGTTTGGATGGTGTCACCAATTCTTCTGCTCAAAATCTCGTTCTGATTACAAAATCATCACAGATCAATGTGCTTTTGCAGTGTTCATTAACTTGAACAAATTGCTCCGAGACCTTCTGGCTACAAACAACTGACGCTTGGAGCTTCCCAACGCTTGTCCCAGAATTAGACTAGGAGTTATCCAGCACAGACAGCTTCTACCTACAAAACAGTGGCGTCAGTGAGTTCGATAAAAGATCCTAGTAGGTCATGCCATGCTGAGGAGATTCTACTAGAAAGTAGCAGATTTCTTGGAAGAGGTGTTGGAACAAAACAAACAAACATTTAAAAGAAAAAAAAAAAACAAAACAAACCCCACCAACCTGAAAAGCAAGTTTACAATGAGATAATTTTTCTGGTATATCCATCTAACTTTCCAGTATTGATAGCCCAGGCCCTCCTAAGATACCCAGGTCCTTGCACTTAATAACCCTTCTGTGAATCCACAGTCTGCAGCAATGACTTCCATAATAAAAGTGCATATCAGATGAAAGAGTATCTCCCTGTGCTAGTTTCAAACTTTCTGCCAAGTAATCAAGTAATTTTCATTTCTGCTTGGTACTAAGTCATGGCTTACGATCTTATGACAAATAACTGTGCTATACCTTTATAGTCCCAGTCACCCTCTTCTGCACTTGTGCAGATTCTGTTGTGACATTTTTGAGATGAAGCATTCAAAAGGTAAGTATCTTTTCAATGTATAGATGTAAGCATTGTTAGTTCCATAAAATCATGGCGATTAAAAATGTTTAGACACCAAACGCGCAACTATAATAGTGAAATGCAGTACAGAAGCTATTGTTATGTTTTGGTTGAAAAGGTACAACTCAAATTGCACAGCATGAGTCAAACCCTCACTGCGTAGGCTGCTGTTCAAGCACTGAACCAAAATTACTTCCCCAGCCAATGTAATAAAATAACAAGAGATAGGTGAATAAAGACACATAAAAAGAAGAGAGGAAGATAAATTTGGCACTAAAACAGGTCCTCCGCTCAAGTGAGTGCTTTGTGATTTTCAAAACTGGACTTGCTGTTTAACAAGCATTTGAAATTAACAGTCAGTTTTGAAAAAAACTAAAACTTGGTGACTCAAGGCTAAAACAAACAAGCTTGAAGTTGATGCAATATTAATAATCCAATCAGACATTTGTACATGGGGGAGGAACAGAGCTCAAGGTCTTGCAAGCTACAAAGAGAAGAGATAGCGCTGCAAAGATCTTAATTTGTTTTTATTTTAATTGTATTTTTTCTACTTAAACACAAAGAAATCTGTCATCGCTTCCCACCATACCTTTAACTTCCATTTATGTTTCACACATCCCAGCACAATACCCTTGCCCCACTGTCTATCATTTATGGCTCAGCGTAATGCAGCAGGATTCCTTTCACATTGCACAGTATCTGACCCTGTTAATGTTGGTAAAAAATCTCCCACCCCAAGATGTGCTCAAAAAGGAACTCTTCCTAGATTACCACCAGGTCATCCTACACCTGTTATTTTCTATGTATACCAACCAGCACTCATGCTGACTGCTTGCACAGGTTGCCTGCAAGCTGTGCTCTGACAATGAAGCAGCCTGCTCTTTGAATTGTCCCAGAGGAACAATTTAGCTTTCTCACATTCTGACTGGTAATTATTTTCCAAGTATGCAGAAAATGTTCTTTCACTGCTATTGCCAAAACTTCCTCTTTTCATGTATGAAATGTGTTAATATCAGCCAAAACCATAAACTTTGGAAAAAACACGTATCTTGAATACATGCTACAGAGTTGTTCTAAGGCAAACCTATCCTCTTTTAATGCCTTGCAGCCACACATTGCAAGGTACAATTCTTTAGTACAGGAAAGCTGTTGTTCTTCTTCTCCTGAGCTGAATCCTGGTTATTTCAGGTACAGTGAAGTCAAAATCTGGAGCCATAAGCTACACCCTTGCCTCCATGGCTCAACTTGGTCTACTGTCTGCTCCATGGTACAGCTGGCTAGGGAGTTCAAAGGGCTGGTTCAGGGCAAACGCTAATAAAAATTTGCTAAGCTCATCCTATTCAGTATTATCATTAATGACTTGCGTGATGGAATAGGTTGTACACTACTTAAATTGACAAATGAACAGCCTGGATGGTGAACAGCATGCTGTTAGATGGGGGCTGGAATTCAGAACTATCTTAATCACTGAAATAAATAATGTGCAGCTTCAGTAATGCAAACAGTAGCACTCTTGAATGCTGGTTGCGATAACCAAACTAGCAAATAAGAAATTCTTTAGAAATCACCTGGATTTTTCAGTTATTCAAAAATAACATGTTTAAGCAACAACAGGCAAAACTGTGAAAAGAGCAAATTTTATACTGGAAATTTTAAATGGAAACTTTCTATATGACATGGAATCCTTCCAATCCATAGAATCCATTGTATTACGTACTGAGTACCAGTCTTCAAGAAGCATGAAGACCACTTGGAATTGGCTCAGGAAATGATAGCAAGAACAATAAATTAACATAGAAAATATGGTCCATTAAGAGAAATGGAAAGAATTATACATGACCTGTATAACTAAGAGAAGATTGTGGGGCAAAAGTGATAAATAGCTTTCTTTCAAAGGAATGATTAATAAAAATTTTCCATATACAAGGGAATGAGAAAAGGAGTAACCAGTATAAATTCTGGCAACACAGACATCAGAAAACAAAATGTAGCAACATTTCTTGTATCTGTAGAGCACTACAAAATATTGAGGAGAGTTTATAATTTCTCCAGTCATAGCTGATTCTGCCTTGATGCACAGACAGACCCAATGAGTCCCCCTTCTAACTATCTATGAGGCTTTTTTCTACATCCCCTCTCCCCCATTTCTGAATCTACTGGCATACCTGCTTTGAAGGAAGGAGCAAGACAGATTGTTGCATGTACAATTAGTTACCACGTTTCACATATGCCAGCTTTTCATTTGCCATGAAATAGCAATGACAATACATTAAAACAGTCCAGATGTTGGTCACTCTTTTTCCCCTGCTTTTTCCTTTTTTTCCTAGTATATTTTGTATAAATTGAGTATTTGCTATCTGCTATATTAGCAAATGCATTCCTTGAGCTGACTTAAAAGAAGGTAATAATTGAGAAGTTTCTATTAAAAAAGAGAGCTAAGCAAAACATTATAAGAAGCATTAATGCTGCTAAAGCACTTGCAGAGCCTCATGCAATGAAACGTAAATTGGAAGGAAGCACTTTAACATTCTGGAGAAAAAAAAAGTCCAATGAAAGCTAAATATGCACTGAACACATATTTGTGCTTGTATGTATGTAATTTCTCTCAGCAGCCCACGAGAATTCCTATGAGACATTTTGCTGCAATGAGGCTATAAAGAAATAACTTTATCGGAAACACATTATCTCTTTGTCTCAGCAAATAGCTGTGTAGTTATGCTGGCTGCAGCATTTTGTTTAAATTTAGCACCCTAGGAGAACTGAACAGCACTGAGGAATGACATTTTGAGTACAAAATTTACAATATAGATGGACAAAAGCCATCATGACCACCTCTTCACTGGTTCTTTTTCCTAACCTTTGCTGCATTAAGTATTAGGGAATGTGTTATTCAGATAACCAGATACACACTGCAAGAACTGACCGGACAAACCAAGCTGGCTGTGACTAATTTATAATCTGAAAGCTGTTTGTGCAAGCCATTTGGGAAAGATGAACAAATACAAGGTTGGTCTTCGCCCCCTAGTGTTTGCTTCAGAATTACTGTAAAACAACTATAAAATAAGAAGTCTTTTAAAATCACTTTCTTTTGTAAAACAGAACCAGACAACACAAGCCATGTCTGTCTGAAGTATTACATAAAGGTTCTTTGTAAGACAGAATTTTTACCACAGAATTTTTACCACAAACACCAGTAGGATGAATCGTATTTGCTGCATAGAGAGCAATTTACAGTTTGTACTCCTTAACTGTATACACACAGTGGTATAAAGACCAACATAATTTGCTTTGAGAAGTCAAGCAACTCAAGCAAGAGGCATCATCTGGGTACTGTGAATTAAAGTGGTTTGCATTAACAGGACTCAACGGATCTGCAAATCAGTGCTCAGCAGAGCACTAGATGTGGTTTAGTTACATACAGATGCTGAAAAACAGTTTACTGTTAAGCACTTCACTGCTTGAGTGAACGCAAGTGCTGTGCAAAGCTTGCCCCAGCAAAGAGCCTCAACGGTGAGGCAAAAGTGGCAAACAGAGCTAGGCTTTCCAAGAAGCCAAGTACAAAAATCTTCTGCTTGTCACACAGGAGTGACTAAATGGAGTTCAGTGCTTTAGCTTCCTGCTTTTAGTTTTAACAACATGGCAGAAAACAACTGCCAAGTTGTCTGCAAACAACTAGACACTGAGGCACTGAGGGACCAAGTTAATATACGTGATAACCCAAGAACACTATGGACTATCAAATGAACCATTACTAAGAGAGTAAATGAAAGAACTGGAACAGAGAGGGAATGTGCAGAGGGGGAATTTATTATTATTTTCTAAAGCATTAATCAAGCACAGCCCAGTACTAAAATTACTTGTATTTTTAATTGCCTTCTATTAGATGCTTAGGTTTTTAAGTTGAGAAAACTTCAAACAAGATCATACCACACATCTAAGACAAAAGCAGTCTCTATCCTTTATCTTAAGGGGTTACTGGAATGATTGACTCTGCATGCGTTTTCATCCTCACCCAGAGGGTCAGTTCTCAGGAATAAGAGCTCATTTTTGCTAAAGCCCACAAGAACATGAAATCTGGAGCTGGTTATGAAGACAGCTATTCAAAGTGTGGATGAACTGAATTTTGCTGCTGGTGGGAACCTAGTGGCAGACATTCGTTGCCCTCCAGAGCAGGAAGGGTTCCTTATCTAATTAAAGAGAATCTATTTAGTTCGGAACAGCACAGTATTTTAGTTTAGATAACTGGTCTTTCTAAAATAACAGGCAAAATACAGAAGATATTTGCAAAGTGATGCAAGACACCAGTCAAGCCTGCACTTGTATTATTATTAGTATAATACTGACTTGAAATGTATATAAATATGATCCTGTCATAAAAATAATCTCTTTTACGTTGCAAAGCACTTTACTTAAATGCAAAACATAGCAACCCTGGCAGGTAAATTGCCCAGTGTTATGTGTCATTGAGCATCAACTCCCATTTAGTTTTCTATAAAAGCCATTACCTAGTGGTAACCAGTGATAAGGCAGCGTGTTACCCATTCCTTCCTTACTGAAATAAGCAAAGCCTCATGGACCAGCTTCAGAGATTCATTCAATCGGATGCTAAAGGTATGTGACTAGACATATTAGAGTTCTTTACCAAGAGTTTTGTTACATTTTGGTGGTTTTTTTCAGGACTGACAACCAAAATGAGAAAATCTGCCTCATTTCTCTTTTAACCTTGTCCAAAAAGAGCTGTAGTGTACATTTTCAAGATATAAAGAGAGAGATGAAAAAAGCTTGCAGAAAAAAAAAAAAAAAATCACAAAGTTATTCAGGGGGTGAGGAAAAGTCTCTAGCTATTTAGAATAAAGACAACAAAGTTTTAACTAGGCAACTACTATTCTGAATGATATAACTCCTTCCAGGCAAGAGCTCCTGCGGCTGCTGAGCTATATTTGAAAAGGCCATTCTTTTTTAATAAGTTCACAAATGAAAATCCAATCACACTTAAACAGGGGGAATATAAAAATGAAAATGTTGTGCCTTATTTCTGCTATGCAAAAGCTTAGCTTCCAGTTCTTCCCACGAGGTCCTGTTACATTTTTTTCCTCACTAGATCAAAGAGCCTATTACTGTTATCTGTCAGTGTATGCAAGCAGTTACAGACTGTGACCAACTAATTGCTGAGTGAAATGAAAAGAAACCTTTAAATTCAATTATTCAATTTACAGTGTTAACATTATAGATACTGTGAATTTCTGAGGTTTTTGTGTAAGCTGATAACTGTATGTCCCTGGCCGTGTGTCCCTGGTGCAGGGAACTCATTTCTTCTTTAACAACAGACTGGAAAATCAGGTTTCTCTTACTAACCATGATGGTTCTTGGGGCTTCTCCAGTAGTCAGTGTTTCCTGAGGCAAAGCATCTGTAGCCCATCCTGAACATATGAGCTACCATATAGTTCTTCCATTTATGTTCTATATTTGGCTCCAAATATGTGATTTGCTCCTAGATCTGGATTCCTCTCATTTAGTTACCTCCTTGCTTTTTTACTTATCCATGCTCTACCCTTTGGATCTTCTAGAAATACTGGGTTTATTCACATCTTTGACAAAATTATTTTTTTAGCTCAATGCCTACATTAAATGTACTTTGTATTGGTTCTAAAAGAACATAGCGCTCTCAAGACCTTACTAATAGTCTGAGGTCTTGCAAGACCTTACTGTCTCTCTAGCAGCAACTTGAATACCTGCCGCAGAAAATATATGGACTCAGTCAGAGATAAATATAATCAGACAAAAGCCGTTGATTACAAAGCCTTAACCCATTAAATACTATTTCTTACATGCACTTACAGTGCTCTGCCTCCCCCACAGCACATGAGACTTGGGCTTTTATACTGACCAAAATGCACACTCATTCCGACACAGGTGGCCAGCCTGTGCTGGAAGAAGTGGCCAGCAATATCTACAAAGGTCTCCAAAGGTTGATAGAAACCTGGACATACTTATTTTTACCAACTTCTAGTGCATGAGTATCACAGAGAGACTGTATTAAATGAGTCACAGTATGCCCAATACCCCTGATAAGAACATATGAAAGACCTTCCCATCACCGAAAATGCACGCAATACGCCTGTATCCCGTGTTTGTCTCACTGTAGGTTCGGGGGGGTGGGTGGGGGGTGGTGGATGGTGGGGTTTTTTTTGTTTGGTTTTTTTTTTTTTTTACTTTAACGTAAAAATGGTTGCTCTCTTCACTATAAGAAGGACTGAAAAACATCCATAAAAGCTGACATTTCAATTAATTCAATCACTGACAAGGGGGTTGTCCTGCGGTGGTGCTGGTTCTTTCCAGGGTTTCACCCATCGAGCCGGCACCCCCCACAGACCAGAATCTGTAATTATACACATACAACCTCGACCACTTAGTTTTACTTCCGCAGGACCTTTCCAAATGCCGGTTTCCAAGTCCTTATACCGGACCCAAATACCCGGAGTTTTAGTCATATAACCTGAACCTAATGCCTGACCATGTATTATGGCAGGGGGGTCATTAAAGTCTCCTGTCAATTGCACAAAATTCATAACATATACAGCTTTCTGTATCCTTGCAACCGGTGTACATCCTTCTTCCCCCATTTTTTGTTTTTCCAACAGTTGTTTCAAAGTTTGATGTGTTCGTTCAATAATAGCTTGTCCTTTAGTACCCCCACGATCACCCTGACCTTGTTGTAGAAGGGGTTTAACAGCAGCGGCGAAGGCAGTAGCCATGTATCCAGCCTTTTCCTCTGCTGTGCCCACTTTAGAACATGCATCCATCATTTCTTGAAGACCAGCAGATTTTGGCAAAACCTGCAAAATACGCTTACAAGCCGGGTTAGCATTTTCCATAGCCAGAGACATAAGCATGGATTCTTTAGCATTAGATGCCAGATCAATATTCTTTTTGATAGCCTCTGTCAATCTGTCAATAAATTGCATATATGGCTCAGTAGGTCCCTGCTTTACTGATGTATATGAAGGATTAGGTTTTCCTGCTTCCGGCACAGCTTTCAGAGCGGCTAAAGCCAATTGCTGTGCTTGCTGTAAAACTTCAATTTTCATACAAGCCTGTACTCCATCAGGGTGAAATTGTCCCTTTCCCAATAACATTTCAGATGAAACACCGTGCAAAGGGTGATGAGGATTACACTCTGAATTCTCATCTGCAGCCCTTGCAGCAAGCTCCTCAAACCCACTTTTAAAATGTAGGAGCTGTGAAGGAGTTACATTCTCCTCCTCAGGAGACTCCCACCCTGGCAAAAATTCTTGGGGACTAAGTTCAGGGGCAGTAGCAGCACGAAAAGGGTTAACATCAGTTTGTTTTGGCTGCTCAGTAGCCGCTACTGACTCCCGAGTATCAGCTGGAGCTACCGCTGGTAAAGGCGTTGTTGACACAGGATAGAGGAAAGGCGCAGGGTCCTCAAACTTTCGTACTGTACTGCGCGCCGGTTTTTGACCAGAATGTTTTATGCCTGAAGCAGACGACACTACCATGGCTGTAGCACTGGGTGCTGAATCTAATGTAGGTGCCGAGCCCTGCTGTTGTGAAGGCGAGTCAGAGAGAGCTGTAAAAACGGATTTCGCCGCCTGTTTCTCAGCCTTCATTGCGGCTAGAGTCCCTTTTAGTAGTAACCAGGGGGCAGCAAGAGACTTCACCTCTTTAAACCCACAAGTAACCTGATCCCACAGGCATGCCCCAATTTTTTTCCAAGTCCCGAGATCAGAAGCTTCATTAACCCCCTTGATCAGCTCTTTTTCTTTACTCTAGAGCAACAATCTTTTTAACAGATTATCGTCATATTCTATCCCTCTCACTGAGAGGATATGCTGGAAGAGCTTAAGGATGACCATTTTTTCTTTGCTTAATTGATTCCCCATCCTAACCCTCTTCCAGACCCCGTCGGCTGTTACCTTATTTCCACTGCGCAGTGTCTTCCGGGCTCACTAGGCCCTGTTCCGAGGCGACTACCTCCCGATCCTGGTCCTGCCAGATTGAACCCAGCCGACGTCCCTGCGGCTCCGCGTTTTCCACTTTCTTCAGTGCCACGCACTTTAATTCCTTCAGTTTCAATATCAAAAATATGGGGGGTCCCTGTTTGGGCGCCATTTGCCGCAGAAAATATATGGACTCAGACAGAGATCAATATGATCAGACAAAAGCCGTTTATTACAAAGCCTTAACCCCTTAAATACTATTTCTTACATGCACTTACAGTGATTTGGCATATTATGATTGGATACATATCTTGAAGACCCTTGCAACCAGCATATAACTGGTTAAACACAGGTGTGGGAACTTGACCTCGAAAGCTTGCCAACAGTCCACAGTTCTCATTAACTCAGTGAATTCCAGCTTCTTATCTTACTTGCTTAAGCTTCCTTGGGCCTCTCATGGCCTTGCTGTATCTTTCAGGATTATTCAGAGTTTATGTACCAATTATCCATTCTCCTGTGAGAACACTGTCTCCACAGATACCCAACTTAAAGCTAGTTCATCTGTGTTGGTTACACAACCTTAGTACAGATACACACAGCCAAGCTTTGCATAGGATGAAGGGTTAATAATTTATAATCTCACACCCACCCATTACTATAGTGTATTATTATTTAGTAAATGAGATCTGGAATAACCATTCTATTATTAATTATATATCACTGGAATGTACTTGTTCCTCAAATAGACCAAATACCAGAGCAAATGGCTACTCCTAATTCACATATTTCATACTGTTTTCCAATCCACCACATATGAGAAATTTCATACCAGAAATCTACCACATGATCCTTTGTAGTTAAAAATCTTTTTTTTTTTATTTTTTTTTTTAAATTATAGCATTTTCTAATGAAAACTAAAAGTAGAGTAAGGATTCTTATATGCACTCACCTAGTAGTGCTAATTCCTCTGGCGAAAGACAGCAATGAAAGCAGCAATATGATATTAGATAATCTTATGCACTAACAGCAAAAATTTCACAATCAGATAAAACCATGTATATTTACTGCAGTAGCTATGCACAACAGCTAAATACAACGTAGTTACATATTTGCATAAATTCTAAGTTACACTGCTACTGATTAAGCTAACTAGTGGGTTTTGATGGCAGTTCATTCTTATGTAGGCATATGCTATCATTCTTCTACCTAGCACAGTGTATATAGGAGGAAAGAATATACACAGCACTTTTCCTGAGAGAATAGGGTCTGACTGCTTGTGGTCTCTTGCTAGAGGCTATGGACAGCAGACGCAGACACATGGTAGGAATGTAATTTGCTCTGCTGTTACTTAGGGAACAAGCAAAGCACATGTCCCACTGCACACGCGCTGGTGAGAGGGAAGCCTAAAGCAAGACAAAAGCACACGTGAGTGAACAGCTTTGCAATGGGATCTAATAGTCACTAGAGCTAGGAGAGAATCTTTTGAACAGTTTTCCAGCAGAAACCTGATGATAAAAAGGGTTCACAATAAACTCAGCCAGTACTGATCAAAGTTCTTACATCTTTAAAGAGAAACAGAGAAAATTCTTTCCCTTCAGAAACATTTTGAAATCTAGCATCATCTGAGATTTCATTATCACAGGCCCCAGACCGTGCAGAGACCAAAGCAGCATCCCAGATTGCTGATGTGGTCACAATAGCTTTGGCAGATGACCCCTTCACATCCTTTGACCAACTGTAATAGCCTCAAGTAAATCAGTCTTATAAAGGGTATATTATCTTCCTCCCATGTATGCCACACTATTAAATCTATTAAAAAAAAAAAAAAAATGGAATTAGGGAAGCACTTAATTGTTGTTAAATGCTAATCTAAGCGTATTTCCAAGTCCTAATCATTATTGTCTCACAAACTTTCTTTAATTTATGGCTCCTATGGACTTTCTTAATGACAAAATAAAGTAGCAGATAACAATCTGAAAATGAAGCACTTTGCAAAGAGACCGGTCCAATTATAACTAGATACAGGAAAGGCCTTATTAAGTTTCCCTCATTTGGATGTTTTGAGAGAACATTTTGTTCAAATCCATGCCCAAAGTTCATTCAGCAGCAAGCATAAAAAAATTTCCAGGTACTGATTATATTCGTTACTGTTTTTAAACTTAGATCTAAAAATATTTTTTTTTAACATCACTTTGCAGAAAAGTGGGATAAATGAAAACTAAAGCAGTCCTGTTTCAAAGTTAAGGAATCAGACATGTACAAGCCTAAAAACCCAGACAGTAGCTTTCCTTTTGAACCTGTAACTTCAAGTTTTATCCAAAAACTTTTAATAATGAAAGAGTAAAATTTCCTTTAATATGATTCCATATCTTTCCCTTTTTACCTAATTTCTCAGAGCAAGTATGAAGAACCAGGCCTTTAATGGGATGTTACTGTAAAAATCAGATGCTCAGCTTTTTACAGTAGGTTCACAGCAACCTCTGGTCTTATATCACTGAGGTATGTCAAAATCCAATCTTTTCGACAGAAGTGGAACTACCCTTTTATATTAATGTGCTTAAAAATTTGTGTGCTTGAAATATTGCAAGATATAGTCTGTTCCCAGACAGCACTGAGCTCATCTTGCAGCACACAAGTCTTCCATCCTGAGAGGCAAGTTCACTACTTAAAGAGAGAATTTACAGTTAAAGAAAAATTTTACAGCTGCTTCCAATATCAAAATTATGTGGTTTCCTTTAAGTGTCATTTAAATGCTAATTTTACAAATGTTTTTTCACTTTGTTCCATATTAAGGAATATTGAAAAAGATACAATTGTACTTAATAAAGAAACTGGTGCCACATTTGGATGACAGAAGAAATTATCATCAGGAGTTTGCCTCATCCACTTCATTTCATGGAGTGCATAATATTGTTCAAACACAGAGCAAGACTCGCAAAGTGCTGTGGCTGTTTGTAGTCATGGGCTGTTTTGCCATTGTTATATGGCAAATCTGCAGCCGCTTCATCTACTACTTCACCTGGCCAACCACTACTACAATGGTAGTTCAGTATGTGGAAAATGTCCAATTCCCTGCTGTGACTTTCTGCAACTTGAACAGGTAAAAGTTATGTTTGTTATTTGCTCTTTAGAGGCAATACCTTTATATGTGAAAACAGTTGGCTTCCACAACATGCCTTAACAAATCACATAAAGTAAATATGGCTCCGAGGGGCATGTCTTCCACACCACACATGAGATCCAAATGAAGAGGAAAGTACAAGAATCAAGTAGAGGGCTGCTTTTTTTTAATCTTCCCCTTCCTTCAGATGAACAATTGAACTACAGATTTTTAAATTTTAAAACATAAGTTGGAACAGAAACACCTCTGGTGGTGCTCTTCTATGTACAAGCACTGCTTCTAAAGTGCAACTGAGGGACAGTCACCAGTTACACCCAAGTTAAAAATAAAACACGAGATTTGCAAACACAGATATTCAAACAGAAACTCAGACAAATGTAGAAATTTTGGACAAAGCAGATGTTGTTTTTCAGAGATGGTCAAACTTTATGGTTCTAGCTGGTGTCAGTGGGGTTTTCAGGAGGGAAACATTTGGTCTGTTTGGAAGTCATGGAAGTTCACTACAGATTACTACATCTGAAGATAATGGCCAACATTCAGATGCGGCCACCTTGAAAATAATTTTACAAACCTATGGCCTGATTTTTAGAGCAAATATGTAATTTAGGAACAGTTTTAGAAATACAGAAAGTTTAACCACATTGTTTCCTCAGTCTTCTGCCTTTCCCTGGCAGAATCAGCTAGAAGTCCCAGTCTCAAATATCTGGAACTATTTGCATCCCTCGCATTGCCCCATGTAAAGCCACCCTGGGTTATATTGCACAATATTCACCATGGAGCCACAGAGCTTATGGGAAGGTAGATTGTCTCTGCACTGGGGTGTAGTGCCTTAGTAAAGCAGGTTTATGAGAGCACTGCAAATACACTTACAGATCAATTTCATAAGTATTAGAAGACAGCTTTTTTGAAAGGAATGGCTCCTCCCAGCTAGTTTCCCACATGTAAATATAACTTCATTTTTTTCATCAGTTCTCCAAATCTGGTTGTTGTCTTACACAGATGGCAAATCTACAGAAATCTGTTCAAAGACTGACCAGAATAGCCATGGGAAGGTGTCCATTTTCTGTTTACAGATATGGAAAATAGCTTCCTAGAAATGGAGAGTATATTTTTATTCTGTTTAGATAATATATCTAGAATATATAATTATAATATAGAATATAGAATTTATATGTTTATATTGTAGAGACCAAAGTGCATTGTGGTGGGCAAGAATCACATTTTGCATGCAGACAGCCAGTTGTCTCACAGATTTGGCAAGAGCAGCTTTGAGATGCACAGAACTAAGCAATTTTTTCTCCTTCCCTTGACAGGTTCCAAGCTCATGCAGTAAGCAACCTCAAGATAATTTTTTTCATTTGGACCATTGTGTCTGGAGTACTCCACAATTTTTCTATGGAAAATAAGTATTCTCAAGAGCTCAATGATTTTCTTCTTGGGAACCAGAACTTCAGCATCAAAGAGTTTACAAAGAAAAATGGGTTTTATCTGAACAACAGCACATTGCTAGAATGTGACTTTTTTGGAAAGCCATGTTACCCCCAGGTAAAGATGTTTATTTTACTAATAAAATAAGGAGAAGGGAAGTATATTGTTACCACTCCCCACTTGAGACACCTATCTTTGCCAGCTACTCCCTCCTATTGTTCCTTTACAGTTACCCAATGGAGAAAGAAAGTTTTGCTCTAAACTACCCTGAGGACCCCAGTTCTCCCACTGACTGTGGAAACAGCCTGCAGGACTCCCTGAGCTGTAAAATGCGATTTCGGTCTAAATTGCTCTCAGTCCAGTGTCACTTCTGCACTGGAGATAGCAGCCTTTGGCAACTGTCAAACCTTCAGACTGTATCCAACAACCTTGTCCATAAATGGCCTGTAATGAAGGTCAGTTTGAAAAGTTTTTTTGCAATACATGATTACGTACTTTTGTTCTTGAGGTCAAGAATACAGACAGCCAGGGTAACTACATGCAGACTCCACAGGAATTTTAAATAATGAGGTGAAAATAGTCCAGCTTTGGGAATTTTGGACAACAACCAAAGAATATGATCATTGTATTTTTATGTCAATTCTTCCATAGAGCAATTCCCAACTTACATAGAAGACATGAACAGAAAAGTCAGGACCTTATTCTTTCAGATATAACCTATAGATATGCTACAACTTATAAAATTAGGCATTGGAGAGCCCTCTTGACTGAAAGATACTAGTGTTAATAACTAAGACTAAAGCAAAAACTATACTTTCATGTGTAACATGACATTTAGATTTGAAACAATCTTCACTAAACATGTACTGAAAAAACTAAACAAGTTGGTTTTGAATATATGTCTATTAAATAATATATATTTCTAGATAATGTAACTATATAATTTCTATAAGGTATAGAAAAACAGGATTTCATTAAATGATTCTGAGCAGCTGACAGATTAATAACATGAAATTTCTCCTTTAAACTTAATTTCCTGCAGAAAGGGTGAAATCCTTCTGAATATTTCCATCAATTAGCACTTTTCTGATTGAAACATTTAGCATTGCCTTTAGGAAAAAGAAACACTCCAGTAGCCCATCTCTTGCATTGTAATTCACTAAGGAAACTTCTTTCCTTTTACTCTTCCCTATTTTCCTTTATTGAAGGATTTTGAACATGTTTTCACTGAATATGGAAACTGCTTTACTTTTAATCACAATGATCTTGCAGCAAGAAGAGTGAGTTTGTCTGGAAGAGGCTTACATTTGCTTTTTGATGTCCAACAGGTACAGCTATCCTAATGATTATAAATCACATTTCATGTAATAACTTGCAGCTGAATTGAGTTGGTTTGGTTTGGATTTGTGTTTTTGTTTGGCTGGTTTTACACAGACCTTCAGAATTTCATGCACAGATTTCTATATGAAGACCATTTCTGAGTGAGAGGGTATTTTCAAGGGAAGATCTAACACAGATTTTCAAAGTCAGAATTATTGACTCTGTCCCCAGCTAAATGGTTCTGAAAGTTGCAAGTGAATGTATATGTACATATGTACAGTTCTTCTACAGTCAAAACATGTCATGAGAGCAGTAATCTCATTTTACACAAGCACTTTGGGGTGACATAAATTCATTTTAATAAAAGGCCCAGTAAGGGAAGTCATATGGTGCCAGCTTCTAAAGCATTACTGAATTTTAGTTGCAGCAGCTGTAAGTGCTCAATGACAGCTAAGATTTGGTCTTTGCACTATAGCCTCTGGCCTCATTACAATTATCTTTGAGCAATAAAACCCAGAAAATTAATATCACCTTGTGAGGTCAGCGAGGAAAACTAATATTTTGAGTGATAAATGACTTAGACATTCACTTTTATTCTTTAGGAATTACGAGACAGGAGTGACAGGTTCTGGAGAGAGTAATGGAAAGTTTGCTGAAATGTGATGGGTAGTTGCAAGTAAAAGGAGAAAATATCCAAGTTATGAGTAAATGTTTATCTATGTCTTCTTGCTTTTGAAACTGGGAGATAACAGAAGGAATAAAAAACACCCCTGAATTTTATAGTTACTGGAAGGAAACCCACAGAGGCCATTAGCAAAGAAAATTCAAGTCAGCTTGCTTCTATACTTATCTGTAAATTGCCTAAAATGCAACTAGAGATACAAGACCAAATCAAAAAGCACAGCACCATTTTAAATATAGCTAAAGCTTCAGATGGTAAGCAGAGCCAAAACTACTTTAAATAATTCTTTTTGCATCAGGAACAATTCACCGATGAACCTTCTCTTGGTTATACTGATGCTGGGGTAACTTTTGATATCCATTCACCCAGAGAGCTTCCACACTTTGATGGTTTAGGTTTACTAACACCAGTTGGAATGCATGCACAGGTTGCAATCCGCCAGCTGAAGGTAAGGACTTTGTCCATCAAGGGGAAATATTGGTCTTTGCTGTCTCCTCTTCTGAACTATGACCATGAGTTAGACATTTTGGAAGTTAAGTATTTTATCATGCCAAAGGGACTCCTAAAAATAACATTTCCTTCATAGACAAACAAAATTATTTCAATTTTGGGGCGGCAGAGGAGGGTGTCTCTGGTCGTTATAATCAGTATCTATTCAAATCAGCCTTTCTTCCCTAACATCTTACAGTCTCGCTGACATATAATGATACAAGGACACCAAAGCATATTTTGTTAGCATTAAGACTGTCTCAGATTCCTAGTGGAATCCAAGTGGAGTGCACTACTCTTCTGCACTAGGCTTTCTGATCAAGTCTTACTTTTGCTGTGAGGAGTTGATTTTATAATCCCAAAAGCATAACCTGTAATTGCCTCCAATTGCCTCACAATGTTACTGCTTATGCCTTCAACAGTCTTCCTTAGTACTTTAAATTGTGAGAAAATAACATCTAAATTTAAAACTGAGACAATATATATATATATCTATATATATCTTCTGTTATTATTATCCTACAGTCAATTATCCAAGAATACCCATGGGGAGAGTGCAAGCCTGATAAAAAGCTTCGCTACCACAGGATTTATAGTACTAATGGATGTTTGCAGGAATGCAAAGCCCAGTACATACAGGACTGGTGTGGCTGCTTGCCATTCATTCTTCCAGGTATTTCTCAGGCATATCATACCCCTACACCGATCATCTTGCTTGAAGTCCTCACCTATTATTGAACAGCAAAGGAGATAGGGAAAGTCTCCTCTTTCCCACCTTTTCAGCATTAAAAGCAATGATAATATTGTCACCTCTCTCTAGAGCAAGAGCTGGAACCCAAATCTCTGCTCCCACAGCTCTTTTTTCACAATTAGGGGGTAAGAAAGCACTGTCCTGCCTCCACTTTCTCACTCGATATATTTTTAAATATTCACAGTATCACAGTATGCCAGAGATTGGAAGGGACCTCAAAAGATCATCTAGTCCAATCCCCCTGCCGGAGCAGGAACACCTAGATAAGGTTACAAGGCAAGGTAGAACGTTTTCACTAAGGGAGACCCATTAATGGGTGATCTCCAGTTCATTTGTTTGGCAGCCTCTTGGAAAGGAGGTCGGCAATTTCCTGGGAACTTTCATGGAAAGGAGTTCGAGAAGGCAATTAAATCTAGGTCTCCCTACCCAGGGTGAGAGCTTTATACAGTACTAGTGAGATAAAGGAGGGCAATGCCTTCTTTAACTGTGTGCCAAACTGCAAAGTAGTATTTCCATGCAAGGGAAAAAATGGGTGAAACTGAGATCATCTGAAATCGGAAAAGTTTACTGTTAGCTCAGGGTGCTGTCTTACCCCTTAGGTCTCCAATTAACTCTTGCATGAAGTTCGAAACTTTTGCTGAAACACATGGGGTGTAATCATACATGGGTGTAATCATAGATGGGTGTAATCCCATCTACCCTATTTTGTTTTCTCATTTCCACTCAGAAAAGCAGAAATTCCCTGCTTCAGCAAGCTAACACAAAAAGTGCACCACAAGCTTAAAGGCAGTTCTGTCTGGCACACAAAATAAAGATGTTTGCTACAACAACAAGCTTCCTGGCTTGGTCTGTTGTCTTTCATCATTATATGCCCCTTTTGGTGTTGGTAACTGCATCATGCCCAAACAAATTGATTTCTCAGTTGTATAATGATAAACAAGAAGTGCTAAGCAGGCTTCCATGACATTATGTTTCATTGGGGTACAAACAGAGCTAAGGCCTAGACTCTAATTGAACTTCCTAAAGTTTGTTGTTTATTTTTCAGGAAATGGAACAGAGTGCGATTTGCTGAAGTATTACAATTGTGTTTATCCGGCAGTCTGTAAGTAATAACTTTATATTTTCTAAGCCAATTTGAAATAGCAGACAGTACCCATCAACTAAAACAATACCAAAAACGGTACTGAAACTGAGTACATCCCAGTTCATTAAATATTCTGCAGAGACCAGAATAGAGCTTTAAATAGATGCCAATTAGAAAAAAAAAACACACAAAAAAACCCCAAAAACCAACAAAAAACCAAAACACCCAACAAATCACAAAATCAAACATAAGAATTAATTTTACTAATCAGAAATGGTATAAAATAGAAGAGTGTTCAATTAGTCTGTTTTCCATTATCAAGCCTCTGTCTTGCATCTTCAAAGTATCATCCTTCTAGCTCCAACGTTGTATTCTTTATATTTGTGACAGAAAAGTGAACAGCACAGTAATAACAGGTTTGCCAGCTGATAGAAAATATAATTGAAAATCACTGGACTTCAAAGTTTTACCTTTTCAATAGTAAAATGAATTATAGGTTTTGAAAGAGCTCCAAATACAAGTAATTTCTGTAATCAAATAATGTGCACACAATAGATACAGAATCTGTAAACCTGGAGAATACTGCAACTGGCAGTCTGAGAAGTAACTTCTCATGAACTCTAGAAGGCCTCCTTTTTAGTTGTGTTGGATTCTTGACTCTCCCAAAGGAATGGGTGATTAAGATAACAGGTAGATTAATAAGTTTTGGTGGGCCTGTGCAGGGTTTTTTTCTGTTTTGATTAGGTGTGTGCAATATTCATGCAAGATCTACCACTAGGAACAATGATTATCTCTCCTGTGGCTGTCTTGAAATAGATCCCACTGAGTTCACAACCTTATATAATCACAATCTTTGGTAGCCTGTCATGGTGGAAATGTGTATATTGTTTTACTTAATGGATATTCTGTAACCAAGTTTCAATGAAACCAGTGAGCAATTTAACAAAATAACCCCACAAGGGTTGTACCCCACAAGGAGATCGCATCACAGTACTGCACATGGGGAACCTGGCTTGTAGGTGTCTGCTCCCCAGATCCCCAAGTTAGGTGTTTAGTCTCCTTTTACAGTGCAGGAGAAGTTAAACATCTGATAAGAAACTCTCAAATGACAGCACTATCTGCACGACCTACCACTGGTGAGAGCATATATTTTAGGAACCCTAAAGGCTGGCTATCAATAAAATCCACACCACCAGCATCCCTGGAGAGCACCTCAAATCATCAACTAGCAGGTTGAGATATCTCCTCCCCTGCAGGCTGCAAAAGCCCTAAAATACAACGGCCACCACCACACCAGGACAAACACAGCATCACAAGCAGGAGGTTATGGTACTCATCTCAGAGTACCAGATACCTATGGGTGATGGTTTATGATTTAGGAAACATTTATGCCTTACCATTTTTCTTCTACATTAATTTTCTCCATGCTTCCTGGATTTCTGTAACTATTTGAGGAATAGCTCCTCAACTTCATGAGCAGCCAGACCTGCAGCATCTTGTGGCTTCTCTTTGGTATTTGAAGAAAAAAAGCTGTCCCTAAACCCTCTTAGTTGTCTTAAGCCCAATTATCAAATTGCAGACAGGGGTTAAGGTAAAGTGAATTATCTTACCAAGATTTTTATGTAGTTATTAGATAATAGTAAACTGCAACTGGCATTGCTCTGGAAGCTGTTTCTGTGCACTAAAACGAGCTAGGCAGACATCAAGGCACCAAGACCAAAAACTATACACCTAAGCACAGAAAGCTAGCACAGAACATGGAGAGTCTTCTGTTGTCCTGCTGTTTAACTGAATGAAAAATAACAAGCACATAAATCCCTAATGAGGAGGAAACACTTCTGGGTGCTGAATTTCCTTGGGGAAAAGGAACATAAAAATCTCAACCCTTGTCAATGTGCACCAGTTTCCCAAATGCCAGTTACAGATACTTATTTTGTAAGTTTTAAAAGAAGGTTTTAAGCTGTATGCTTTTTTTAGAAATTCTATGTAGATTCTTTATCTTGACATTTCAGATGATATAGAGATGAAAGGATTATGTACAGTAGGAACCCACAATTCCACTTGCCCTGCCCCATGTGAAGAAACAGATTATCCTACTACTGTCACATATTCAAGTTTTGGAGGAGAAAACGCTATAAAATACTATTCTGCAAAACTGAAGAAAAACCCAGAATACATCAGGTAATCTTGCTTAACACCTTGTCTAAAAAGAAATTATCAATTACTTTTAAGTGTACTAACAGAGCATATGATTTAAATATGACCTTTAAAAAATACATTCTTATGTGAGATATTAATAATGCTGTCTCTGAGATAAAAAAGTCTTAGACAAAGTTGGCTAAATTTAGACATATTCATATATATTAAAATACTTAGATACATCTAAGTCTTGTGGGTAACGTAAAATAGATACTGCAATAAAAAAGGAATGTTTTCAATTAGCTACTCTGTCACTGATCTTTTCTAAGAAAGTGGGCTTTTCTGATCACTTTTGTAAATAAAAATAAAGGGCAAGGTTATCAACTCTACCTACAGTCCACATGAACAATCCATCCAATAGAGAAGATAAATCTTCACCCTTCCACAGCTGAAGTCAATGAACCACCTAAATAGATACTATATTAAGTTGCTTTCTCTCAACCCATTCTCAAAGGAAACTCTGTAAGCACTGATGAGTTAGGTTTTAGCGTAGCAATAATATCACAAGTTTATCATTCTTTTCTATTATTAGTAGAATCCACTAATACAGTTTATATTATAGAAGTTATTTAGAAAATATTTAGTACAATATTAACCCTTATGAGACAGCAGAAGAGTGAAATAGCACATTTCTGTGTGACTGAAAAGACTACACAGCAAAGAAGTAGGTCTATGCCCAAAAGAAGGGACCTTCTAGCGTGAAAACATGTCTCAACAGTATTGACTACACCTTTTAACCAGGAAATGGTGTTAGAGCTTGTTACGCATAGTGCTGTGTCACTCAGTAGTAGCATTGAGCTGACAACCTACATACTTTTAATTTCATAGAAGAGATATCATATATGTTTATGCTTTAATAGAGCATACATGCCTTATGGTTACCATATAATAAATTGATACCAGAGTTCCTTGCAAGCAAGTATTACATCTTCAGAAATAGAATGATTTTGAGTTTGAAAGATACTATCTAGTGGTCAAAGAGCATTTAATACAGTTTTATAGACTGAACTGCCTCTTGCTCACAGACACAGATGTTAACAGTGCAAGTATTAAGACACGCTACATGAATTCATTGTGTCCACACATTGAAATAGAATCATAGAATCATAAAATAGTTAGGGTTGGAAAGGACCTTAAGATCATCAAGTTCCAGCCCCCCTGCCATGGGCAGGGAGACCTCACACTAAACCATATCACCCAAGGCCTTGTCCAACCTGGTCTTGAAATACGTTTCTAAAGAACTGCATAAAATTTGGCTAACGAAATATCTGTATTTCATTGTTTCAGTGACTTCACTTTTCTTACTCTTGAGGCCATCAGTCTACATATGTTTACATGTGAGCAGTAATTATGTGAATCATAGAATAGTTTGTGTTTGAATGAACCCTTAAGGGTCATCTAGTCCAACCCCCTGCAATAAACAGGGACATCTATTAGATCAGGTTTTTCAGTGCACTGTCCAAGATGACCTTGAACACTTCCAGGGATGGGAAACTACTCTCTGGCCAACCTGTTCCAGTGTTTCACCACACTCACTTTAAAAAATTTCTTCCTTATATCTAGTCTGAGACTATCCTCATTTAGTTTAAACCCATTACCCCTTGTCCTGTTGCTACAGGCCCTATTAAGAAGTCTATATCCAGTGAAGATTATGAAAATCAAACATGTTGTTATATGCAAAAGTATTAATCCTTATTATCTTTGTTGATTATTTTATTGTCTGTAAACATCATGCATGATTCAGTAATTATTCAATTAAGCAAGTGAAAATAAAGAGCATTCCCCTGTTACCAAGCCTTAACCAATAGGATTCCTGCCCCTGTATTAATGAGTACCTATTCCAAACTATAAAACATTGAAATCTACTTCTTTCTGAAAATGTAAGGAGGGAAAAGTTAAATATTTATTTGGATAATTCTGCTAGCAACTCCATGACAATGGTAGGAAGTCTTACTAATAGAAGTTATGAAAATGATATTATTTTTATTATTCAGTGCTATCTTGAGTTTTAGAATTATCACCTAAAGATACAGAAGTGATTATTTTGTACAGCAAATATTTCATTATCATGAATATTGTTAATGAGCTCATTATCACTGTCAAGCCAAAAATCTGTAGCTCTTTGCACTTCTGAAGAATAATCAGTACTTTTATTCTTAAAGGTCCATCATTATGTTTGCAATCAGGTTTTTTTTTGTCTGGTTTATTCCACAATCATTAGGTTTATATTCCGTTCAGGAGTTAGGCAGATTCTTTCAGCAGACATGATATCAATGATGAGCTCTTTACTCACACTGAATAATTTCACAGGTCTTGCTCCAACTCAGATTTAACTACTCTTCCACTTTTGCAACAGACAAGAATATAATCTACAGATGAGGTAATTAGGTAATAATTAGGTAAATGAGGCTATTAGCACAGGATAGAACTTAACATCTGCGTATAGGACAAAGCCCCTTCTGCACAAACATGCTCATTGAAATAAGCACAATTAAACAGCAGTTGCACACAGGAGCAATAGACTGCACTTTCAAGCACTGTATCCACTGTAGTTCAGGATGCTTGAGGCTTTCACTAAAGCTTATCTCTGTGACCCTTAAAAAGTACAAGTCTATCTCACAGTACAGATCTAGAGTTACTTTCTCAGCACAGCCTGAAGATCTACTCCTCTGATAAGCTTCTAACTGTTGGCATTAGAAAATTTTTCCTTCAGTCATTTAACTCATTTTGGTAACACTCTAATTGTTCTTTAAAAGACACCATCACACCTCCCTGACTCTGTCCATGCTGATAAACATTGCTGAAAGTGAATAGCAGTCCTGAATGTCTCTAGTAAGGCTGTATGTGTTTGTCATTAGGCAGAACCTTGTGAGTATTGACATTAAATATAGTGATCTGAGCTACAAAATAACTCAGCAGCAGAAGGCCTTGACTATATCCGAGTTGCTTGGTAAGTGAATGTTTAACATTTATTTACTGCTGATTAATAATTAAACTAAAGTAGGCCACACAAACAAACCTGGTTTTTATTCTCTCCGCTCCTGAGTCATAGCCTACGTGGGTTTCTAAACAGAAAGCAATGCCTTTTATGTTATAATGGTAATAATCATGTCTGCCCCATGGTCATTTTTGATACTCTCTCCTCTCATCCCATTAAAGAACCTACAGTATGGGCAGCAGCTGAAAGTAAGAATTAAGTCTGGCACTGGTTTACGGCTGTATCACACACAGGACTGTAAGAATACTGATGTTTACGGGATTCAGAGAGGAGAGGGAGAACATGGGGAGGAGATGCAGGAAAACAGCTAAAAAGACATAGAAACAGGAAATATTTTAAGTATCTGTTTCACAGTGGATGTGTTCTGTTTACCTTCTTTATTTAGAATTTTAAGAGACACATTAGTCTTCTCTTATAAACATTCTTAAGAATATTAATTCTGTTTTCTTAAAGCAATGGATTATTTATATTGAATTTATTTAGCACTTGAACCTGGCAAGGTTTGGTTTCCTTGTTGGACTAAACTAAAATGCTTAGGATATTTATTTCCTTCTTTTACAGCTGATGTAGGTGGCCAGCTTGGATTGTTTTGTGGTGCCAGTATGATTACAATCATAGAACTGCTCGAGTACATTTTTACTAACTTCTGCTGGATGTGCATCTTTCTTCTATTGAAAGCTCCTGAAATGCCTCAATGGAACAACCCATCCCACAACCACCCAACATACAAGGAAAAAAAGAAAGGAATACAAGAATGTTAGTGTCTTGTAGAAGCACAGAATTGTTTCTGCCACTTCTCTTCCTGTCTAAGACACAAACAAAACAGTAATATTTTGCATTGCTCCCTTCCCTGCACTTCTTATTCTTCCTACTTTTTATTACCTGGAACTATTTAACTATGCTAAGAGTGAACTTTGGAAAGTCTCACTTTCTTTCTCATGTAAAGAAAAACAGAATTTTTGCCTAAAATTTTAAAGAATTACCAATTTTTTAAAATAACATAGCAAGTCATACTGACATACAATGCAATTTAACATTTCTGAACCAGTTCTCCATTTTGTGGGAGGACATAATAAACACATCAAATTAATACACACAAGCTTCTTAACCACCATAAAGCTGCATTGCTGAAAAAGCATTTGCCTTATTAACAATGAAGTCTTTGCTAGTCACTTACAACAGTTACACGTTCCAGTGAGGGATACCCTAGCTTTGCCTATCAGAGTTAGGAGTATGCCTAAGAACTTCTACAGTTTTATCCATCTGTCTGAAATACATTAAAAAATTAATGAGTCTGCAGCTACCATGGGGAACCACAAGGCACCTGAGTGGATGGCAAGTGGGCAAACATAGGTCAAGTTCAGAGTTTAATCACAGAATCACATGAAATGCGTTACCTGTGTCATATTAAAAATCAGTGAGGGTAAGATTTTGTGGGTTTGATGCTGAATCAGGCTTCCTGAATGTTTATTCCTTTAGAAGCACTCAGAAAAGCTTTTGTGCTTTCCTACTTCTGTGTGGGCCTATGGAGCAGTAGTGGTTAATAGTCTAATGTTTTTAAAGAAGACTTCTGTGATTAAATAGAATTCCAAAAATGTGGAATAGTGCAGTGTAGATAGACATGCTTTCCACTGCTCCCAACACTAAAGCTCATAGAACAAGTTTGCACTGGAGGGGGGCCTTGTGTTCTTTTTGAGTACAACATCTGAGTAAACAGCATGATATTTTTTAAATATGAAAGTTAATAGGATAATTTCAATTTATACAATTGAATTAGACAGTATATCTTTAATGCATGTCTTTCTCTAGAATAGGTCTTTACAGTTCTGCACAAATTCATGTTTCCTGACAGAATCTATCAATCAGAGCCTCTGATGCAGTTGGAGGTGCCAAACAGACTGGATGGAAATCCTTAAGGGGAGGCTGACAGAAAACAGTCTTGTAAAAGATGCACCCAAGACTAATTTTAAGACAACATAATAAAGGATTATCCTGATTTGAAGCATTGGCTTCTTCTCAAGTAACCATACATAATAGTAATAGGTAACTGTTCACTTGAAAACTTAGTTTTCTAGACTTCAGACTAGCACCATACAGACTTTGCTAATCAAAACATTTTTACATTAGAAAGCTTACAAAGGCTACAGCATCATACCTTCTTGAACGATGGTTCCCCAGTTGGCGCCTGGGCTCTACAACCCTCAGACTACTCAGAAGCATGCCTCTGTGCTCTTATGTCAATGCCGTGCCAAAAACTCCAGGCAAGCAGTCATAGCCATTCTCTGTAATTCACACTATTATTCCATACTGTCTGCTCAGATTCAGCCACTATTAATGAATTATTTTCTACACAGAAAGTAGTAAGTGTACTGACTAAGCAGCCAAATCTTTAAAGTTAGATATAAAATAACGAAAATGCTACTATTTGGCCATCACTGGCAACAGCTTCTCATCTACAAAAGTCCCAGGATTCAGGAAATGAAGGAAATGGTTTTGCTTCATAGAAAGAGATGCCTCGATTTTACTCCTTAGTAACTGCAGGCTTAAGTGGTCTTAGGTTAACTTAGAGATATTTTTGCTCCGTTCTTTTTTATTAGTAATTTCTGCTGGGACTTTTCCCCCCCATCACTATCACCAAACACACACACACTTGGAACAGCAGCTGTACAAAAACGTCTATCTAACCCACTGTCATCCAAGGCACATTTTTGCCAATGTAGAGGAAGAATGGAAAGAACACAGCAAACATACTGCAATATTTCCCTAAAGATTTCTCCCAGCTTCAATAGTTTACAGCCATGGATTTCTTAAGCCAGAAGAAATTACGGGTTTGGAAGCTGGAATCGGGTATTATCTGGCTCGTGGATAAAAATAAAAGCAGAAGAAAGATTTAACACAGTAATCCAGCATCCCTTGTATTTTCAAGATCAAAGTGGTTTGTGGCTATCAATCACAACTAATTTTTTTTCTTTCCTTCTACGAATAAAGACTACAAAAAAGAAAATTAGTATTGTAAGGACTAAACAAAAGAAAGCTGGCATCTCTTCTTCTGTGTCAAAAGTTCGAGTGAAGTGAAGCACAGAACATGCTAAAGAATGAGCAAAAAGACCCCAACAAGCCAACAGTTCTCTGAAAGAGAAGGTACTTGCATCTTTGCTTAGTTTAACAAGACTAAAATTACTTTTGCTTACTCCACTGACTTTAGAAAAGGACAGCTGAAATCGCTGCTTGGTTATAGATTCTTCTAACATACATGGCAAAAGTAGCTCTGAAGAAAGCTGAACAAAGGCTGGTGTTCTGCCCAAAGTCAAGTGACAGACTCAGATGGCTTTTTTGCAACAATGGCTTGTGATGAGATTATATAAAGCAATTGATTCCCCAGCAGAGCTAAATTTAGAAGTGTGCTGTGCAGCAGAGCAGAAGTAAGGGTGCTTTTGTACTTTGATGTATGACTACTGTTCTATTAAGGCAACAGGATTTTTTGAAGTTTTTGGAAAATATTCTGCTTTACTGTCTATGCAAAGATGACATACCTATAAGGGCAGCAGAAGCAAGATATTTTAACAGTTCGATCAGATCATCTCCCAGCTTAGCATTACTTTGCTGTTTATTTGTTTTGTTTTCACAAGTGCATGCCCAAGTAGAGATATTAGCAAGCTTTCTGCATGCTTATTGTTTGATTCTAAAATGTTAGTCCTAACAATGAAATTAGTGACATGATTGGGAAAGCCCCCCAGGCTCCTTCCAAATCCTTGCCTAATGTGCGCAAAAAGATGAAACACGGAATTCTGTAGCTAGAAATGCGCCAGCCTGACGATGACACCCTCCCACTGGTCCAAAGTAGTGATGCACAATAAAAAATAAAATTGGGACATTTTAAAACGCATTCTGCAGAAGTTGTTAAACTTTATTTAATACTGTACAGAATACCATGCTGTTGCATACAACATTTTCTGAAGAACAGAGGAAGGTATTTCTAGGTTGTGTGGATAATGACCTGTGTTTGGTTGCTCTGTATTTTATGATTGTATTGTTGCATTCTTTTATGCATTGTATTCATTTCCATATCCTTGGGCAGCACATCAGAATATCACAAGTAGCTCCTGGTACAAGGAAGACAGCTTTATGATCTACCAGATAGAGAACTTGTCCTGATAGATTGGGATTGAGGGAAGTTGGAGATTGTTAAAGACTTGCATCACATTTTTTGAGAAATTTCTTTAGCTCATTTCCTTTCTTCTTCTAACTAAGATATTTCACAAGTCTACTATTGCAATTTATGTGTCAGACATCTCTAAAGGAGTGCCAAAAAGTAAGGATTTATTCAAGGAGATATTCGTATTTTGGCCAAAGAGCTCAGGAAACGGGCCTGGCACTTGCTTATTTGCCAAAACAAAATGAACACAGAACAGCCTGTACAGGAGAAGTATTTGGATCAGACTTTTATGGAGTAGATTAATTCATTGCAGCAAATCGCCAGTAGATGCCCCACTAACTTTAGACTTCTGTTCCCCAGCCTTCTCATGGGTGGAGTTGATTTCTCAACATCTTTTATGGAATTACTCAGTATAACTTCAAACCGTCTGATTAATGATGTATGAGTGAGGTAAATATTTCAAAAGGAGTGCTGGCAAACCTGACATTATTTAGCCTGAACAGATAGCATCTTTGCTGCACAATGTTTAAATTCATTTCCAAGGTAAAAGAGCAAAAATATACAGCCATCCCCATTCTGCATCAAAATAAGCTGATCAAAGTATCTCTCAAGGAGCTTATAGAAACCAGCTGAGTTTTCTTGCTTAAGAAAATACTGCTTAAGTTAAAATAAGAATTTCCACAAAATAAGAATCACCAATTCTTTAAGCTGAAACTATGCAGTAAAACAGGAATTTCCCTATACACTCACTCAAGTTTGGTAGCTAGCTGTGTCTATCCTCTCACCCTGATACAAGTGGTCACACCATGTGTGAATCTGTGCTAGCGAAACTTCAGGAAAGCAGTCTTCCTCAGCAGAGTAATACCCCATGGCAGCATGATATAAGCCCGTGGTTTCTTATGGCTCCTTTCCACTTTAGCACTGCTCTGGGGTTTCTCTGTATTTTGGAAATCCAAGGATCATCATGAGATTCTAAAAAATCCCAGACCTACATAAACCATAATGGATCACTCATACTGCCTGTCAAAGTACACAGTATTTTAGAAGTGCATATCCCTTATTACGCTATAAACATTAGTACATCTAGTCACTGTAACTGTATCCTAAGTTAAACACATTCTCAGACTGAGACTTGATGTGCTATTAAATTTAGGATACAGGAAATATTGCCAAGCTCATACTGTAGTAATTGCTTACTGCAATGTTGAAACATGACTCGGTTATTAACCATAAGCTCTGTATGAATGGGGTAGAATGGGATACTGCTGTAGATCCACAGCTAGTATCACATCTTGCTGATGCTGCTTATGACCATCCCTTGTCCTGTCAACCCTCTGGCACTGTAAGTCTCCCTATGCACCAGAAGCAACTCACCTCTGCTGACTCCTCACTAGAAATGAAGTGTCCACAAGAAGAGGGGAAGCTTCTTTAGAAGATAAAAACTCCCAAATGCTCTTCCCACTGCACACACAACCAGTGTCCAAACAGGGGCTCCCTCCCTACCCATCTCCTATCCCAGGACAGATGCACTCAAGGTGATAATTTTTTGTTTGGTATTTTTTAAGCCTTTTGGGGGATCAGGAGTGCTTCTACAAAACTTCTTCAGGAGTGCTTCCACAAAAGAGAGATAGAGATCCACACACGTACCTTTTCTTTCCAGACTCAAATACTAAAACCCTTCTACCTCTAGTAAAGCATGTCATTTTTCTGTATGAAGCCTGATTAAGCGCGTATCTTGCTTTTGCCTTCATAATTGTGGGTTTTTCAATACGAAAAATGACCCTGAGCCTAGAAAATATAGTAATACTTCCCGTATGCTGCAGGGTCCTTGATGAGAAGAAGGTTTGTAGTCCACATTATAATTGTTAGGATTTCTGCTTACTTTGCAACACTTTCAAAGCCACTCTCAACTACCCTCTTGTTTCGAGTTAAAGTGACTAACACCTAGATCAACACAGGTTGTGGCCTTCATGGGTCTCAATCTAAGCACAGCATTGGGTTTCTTTACCTACATCTACCTATTCAAGACTTGTCAAGTAGGCATTCAAGGCAGGATTCATGACTATATATTTGACCATTGTGACGTATCATCACATACTTAAAAGCTTCATTTTAGACTGCAAATGAACCGAAGATCAGAAATAGGAAGAGTTACAAGAAGGAAGACTTTTGTACACAAGCTGTGAAAAATGTGGGCTTTGGAGCTGCACAAGTGCCATGGAATACGCAAAACCTGTTCATTAAAAAACAAGATTTGCTTCTGGTGTGGTTCAGCTCAACCCATGCCTCCCACAACAATGACTCAATTGTTAGTGCAGTTTCCATAACTGATACTCCCAAGAACTTTAGCTAAGAATTTTAATATAACCTCTTTTCCTGGGGTAACCAACAGGTCTTTGTATACAGTAGTTGACGAAGAAAACATATTTAGAAAGACTATGACTCCTGCTAATAGGACTAGCCCTGGTGGATGTTTTCCTGTTGGTCACCTGGCCTGCTACATTTGTAAGCCTGAATGAATCCTTAATGCTTCTAGCCACCATCTGCAGGAACGGTATTATTTGTCACAGACTTGATGCAGACTTCAATGGAAATTTTTCAATCCAAAACTGCCAAACAACTTCAGCCCATGTCCATGTAAACTCACAGTTTGGGATCTACTCTGGAAGTGCTACATCATATCTCGATCTTTTCCTGCAGTCCGAATAAATGGAATTTCTTTGAGCTGTTTTAGTTCAAACTTCTGAGCAATGTACGAATGAAAAAGGCAAATAATGCCCCACATGAAACAAACCAGGTATGAGAAAAAACCCAACCATTTAACTGGAGAAACATCACAAAAAGAAGAGAAAGGGTTAGTTTTCAAAAGAACAGAGTATTTCTTGTTACACTTCCGATAAGAGGTATGGTCCGTATCTCTGAGGAAAATGAGAAGGGCTGAAGGTCCAAATAGTTCCTGTGCTAAGGAAAACCCTACACATTTGCCTTCTTTCCTAACCTCTGTGTCTTTTGTAACACCAAATAGGAAATATGCCTTCTAAACACAGAACCTGCTATTGAGTTTGCACTCCACAATGGAGTTAAGCTCTGCTAATTAACCCTTACAGGAGCTTTCATCACGCTCTCACAGTTTAAGGTCAATAAATATATTTCGGAACTCAACTGCATAATTCTGACATTGTTCCTTTCAACAGAGGAAAGAACATAAACACGTTCACAAACTGATCAGTCGTTTACATGATTTTAAGACCAGCCCCAGGGTGCCCTGTAAGGAAAACGTGCAACATTCACTTATCAATATGGATTTCATTTACAACAAAATCCCATGCAACAGTGCAGTGGTTAGAGCTAGACAGATTCTGGAGGGTTACATCAAGAATAAAATTTGGCTACTATTTTTCAGTCTCCCTATCTGCATTTATAAACACTAGGTTACCCAAAGGCTCTCTACCTTCTAACAATCAGCTGAAAAAGGTTGGGAGTTTTTGAGATTGGTAAGCAATCAGCCATCAGAATGGCTGTCCTGCTGAGAAAGCTACAAGAGGAACGGATTTATATCATGTATTCTGACTGCATGACTTTGCTATGTATTACTAACCACAGATTAATGAAATAAAGCATATACAGGGCTTGTTAATTAAAATAAATGCACAGTTTACATGCATCAACAGATGAACTTCCGCCCTAAGAGCGTGAAGGATAACAGAACAGACACCAGATACCAGGCAGTGCCCAGCCTCATAAAAACAATTCTTTTAGCCATACTTACAGAATCAGTGCCCAACCTCTGACACTTTTTTTCTTGTTAAAAGTGAAAAAAGCAGCAACATTGCTTTACAATGCTTCTTCAGGTGCTGATGGGAAGAAAGTCCTCAGTAGGGACCAGAGCCTCCAGCACCTTACATGCCAATCTTCCTTCCCCCAGTCCCTTGCAGCCACAGAGCCATACCCCTTCTGCTACAGACCAAGGCAGGTGCTGCTCATGCAAATGCCCAGAAAATGAGAGGGGCCCAAATGTGGCCTAATGCTCAGAAAACATCAGTTCTCCTTTGTCCTACAAATTTCTGATTATCTATTCCACCTGCCTCTGTAGGATCGAAACGGGCATCAATGAAAAAGCCACATAGTGCTTAAAGCTATTCCCCAATACAGCTGTGTGCCAGTGGGTGGGGGTTGTTCTTTTCATCACCTGATTTCCTGCTTATGTCCCTATTCTGATTTTTTTTCATCAAGCCATGCACTGGCAGAATTCACACATATTCTTGCATATAAGGCAGAAGAAAGCCGGTTTTGTTTTTCCACAGGCAGGGAGTTTCCCAGGATGTGCTCCTTTAGAAGCAGGAGACATTCCATCCTGACCCAGCTACTGTGGTTAGTAGCACTAGTGGCTTATGGATGTTCGCAAGTACACGGAGCAAGTAGAACTATTCTGATAAATGCAACCCAAAGTTTCTATCTCCACTGTTGAGACACATGGAAGGGAAAAGGGATTGTTACAGGAACAGCTGAGGAAAGGAAGCAAAGACTCTAGCATCAGTCCATCCGGTTTATCCAGATCCTCATAAATGAAGATTGTGCAGTAGTTTGAAACTGCTAGAATTGTAGAACAAAAGCATCAGACTTAGGGGCTTTTGGCATACTCCACTGTGAACAACAGCCTGGAAATAATATACCTTTTTTTCTTCCAAGTGTTTTCAATCCTGTCTCCAATTCAGTAACAATTAATGAAACTTTTTTTGTATATTCACCAGAGGGCTGTGGTCAAAATGAACATAAGACAGAAGAAATCAATGTGCAAAATGGACTACCCTGCATTAAGAGTAATACTGTTGGTCAGTAGAAACTGGAAACTCCTAGTAGAGAAGTGAAGACTCCACAAGAGAAGCCACTGCTGAAGTGCTGACAAGCTCTTTCAAATAACTAATTCAATTGACAGACCAGTTAAGTGCCCTAACATATGTTGTCTTGCAGAAATGTTGCAGTTGCTGCAAGACCCCAGGTTGAAAAGACAAAGGGGGAAATAAAATTGACAGTTATGCAAGCAGAAATAACACAAAATATCTTTGAGGAACTATCCATGAAATATGAAATGGAAAGTTTAGAAAGATGTGGTATTAAGGTATCTTTGGCTTGGAAGTCTTACTTAAAATAAACAATTGCCTCTTCAAATAGGATCTGTTTTGTAACAAGTTTTTGTTGCTTTTAGGACACTGCTAAAAGCTTCCTGTAAAGGGAGTTCTAGGAATGTTGTCTGCCACTTGGGAAAAGTTTAACTCATTTATCTTGAACTGGGGTTGTTATGTAGCACTGCTGTTACATAATCCTTGCAAAAAAGTTATGAATAGAATTTTAACCATCTCTTATGCAAATACTGGAATATTTTATCTTCATTCATAACAGGTTATACATACTCTTACACATGACAGCTGTTAAAATGCAAAGTATTGATACATCCATCAGAAGCAAAACATCTGGTTTGTATATTCCTGAAGTGAAATGTAATGAACCGCATGATGTATTTTAAATATCTTTAACACCACCAGTATCAGATGAACAAACCACAAACATTAAACTGATGTCTGAAGTCCAAAGCAGTTAGAAGTCAATTAGAACTCAAGAAGGGAAAGGCTTGTCATTTTCTTGGGGGTGGTGGGGGGCCAGTGAACCAAAAGGATGGACAATGTCCCTTGCTAAGGGTACAGCATGGTTTGGGGGCCATTCCCCCAGGAAATAAGGTTGAAGTGAAAATTGAGGTTGAGCCTATCGCAGAGGTAGAGATCTGATTCTTAAGCCAGCATTTTTGTCCACATAGCCTTTCAAGTGTTATAAAAGGAACAATGGAAATGAATATAACAAATTTGACAAATCTTTGTGTGTTGAAGGAAGCAATTGCTTTCAAAATTAAATATTTTCCTGCATAACAAAACTGACCTTTTCTCCCAGCAATCAAAGAAAAGCAGCTGTTATTTCCATGGTCTTCCTTAGGAGAATTGAGTATCTCAAAGAAGCTAGATCTTCCAACAGCTGCTGACTTCAGATTTTGCACTCTGTATGTGACTCTTACTATGAGGAAGGGTGTACAGGACACAAATAGGTGCAGTTCAAGGCACCTATTTGGTCAGTGATTAATTCCTTATCTTTTAAACAGGAGTACTGCAGGCACAACAAAGAGCTAACCACCTGCTAGTCAGGAGAAAGCCAACAACTAGGAAAGTGGCCCTCTGCTGCTTCCCTAATACCTGCAAGATCCTGCTTGCTCTAACCAAAAGCAAGCCTCCAGCAGCCAAGGTAAGCATATTGTCTCCAGGCTATGGGCCAGCTGCTTCTCTGTACCCTTTTGCCAAGATGGCCATGTCGTGGTTTAAACCCAGTCAGGTAACTTGTTCACTCACTCCCCACCTTCTTTCCCTCCCCCTACTCCTGGGGGGACAGAGAGGAGAATCGAAAAGAATGCAACTCCCATGGGTTGAGATAAGAAGAGTTTAGTAACTAAGGTATAACACAAATCACTACTGCTACCACCAATAATAATAATGATAAAGAAAATAACAAGGGAAGAGAATACAACACCTCACCACCAGCCAACTGATAACTCGCACCCCCAGCCCGACCAAGCTCTGACTGATACCTCCTCCAACCCTGCAGTCTCCCAGCCCTTCTGGCTAACTCCCAGTTACATCCTGGGCATGACGTGCTGTGGTATGGAATACCTCTTTGGTCAGTTTGGGTCAGGTGTCCTGTCTCTGCTTCCTCCTGGCTTCCCTCCTCCCTGGCACAGCATGAGACTCACAAAGTCCTTGGCCAAACCAAAACATCATTGTTATCAGCTCTGTTCCCAAGCTGAAAGTCAAAACACAGCACTGCACCAGCTACCAAGGAGGAGAAAAATGACTGCTACTGCTGAACCCAGGACACCATAGCAGGGGAGGTTGACAAGAACCTGGAGGTGCACAGTCCTGCAGACACAGCGCGCTCTTTGCCCCTTCCCTGTCTGGCAGCAGGCTTGTGATTGCTCATCAGACTTCTGGGTGTCCCTTCTGGGTATCTTACACAGTGCTGGGACAAAACCAGTCACCAGCACCAGGTCACCTCTTGAGGCCTTACTCAATATCTGCTCATGAATCCACACCTCCAGAGGCACTGTCCTCAATCAAGGGAAGAGATGTAGCGTGCCATCTGTGCCCATCACTGATCCCACAGCGATCAACATATTTAAGTTGTGCACTTAGTAGGTAGGTAGGTACAATCTCCTGCACCTCCTTTCTCCTTTTTCCAAGTGAGGGCATATGAAGGTTAGGCCATTTGGAGAGTGCGAGAGGAAGGGTAATAGAGCATTTGCAACCAAAGCTACACTGTGTGCAGGTTCTCTGATTAATTTTGCCTTTTATTCCTCCTCATTCCTGTAAAACATCTGCAGTCTTATGAATTATCTCGAGTCATGATCCATCTGTGGAAGTGAATTATTCCTGCAGTCTGTGTGTTTGTTTAACCCAGAATTTACTGGCTGCCTTCACTAAGAGTTTTGCCTGGGTATTTGTTGCAAACTCTTACATCCTGTAACACAGCTAATGAGGCTACAGTCCCCTCTCTTGGCAGAGGTGATGGCCCAACACAACGTCAGCCAGCCAGAAGGACACAGAAAGACAACCTCCACTCTACAGGAACATGGTGCAATGTTTGTACTCATGTCACAGCATAACAAACATAAAGTAACTCAGCACCAAACACACAGCTCATCAATTAGCTGCTCATTTACAGGGAAAGCTTTATCTTCTAATCGTGTATAAACAGATAATAAACATCAAAACATGGCAGGGTAAAACTATCAGATTCACAGCAGCTTCTCCTAAGACTTCAATTCAAAAAAAAAAAACAACAACCCACAAACAAAAGACACATTTCAGGCAGCTCCTGTTCCACCCTTGTATGACCTGTTGGACATCATCTTTTCTGTTGCTTCAGGGCAAAGCAAGGCCCTTCCGTTACATCTTCCCAAATGTTTTACAGCATATGATACTTTCCCTTTAGCCAGTTTTGAGTTGCTGCCCCAGAAAAATGACTCTTCCCTGCTCCAACAAAGCACCTCTACCAACTTCACTACCACTACCTCAGGATGGTGCTGAAAGACAGGTCTGAATCTGAGAGCTATAGGCAGGATCACACACAAAATAATCATTATGGCTTTGTCAGCCTTGCAGAGCTCTCAAAACCTGATACCGGCGTCTGTGATATCCATTTTGTTGCCTTCAAGACTGTTTTAACGTTCTACACAGATTGCCTGGTATTATTGTAGCAACAGGGAAGAAAATACTAGCACCCAGAAGCATTTAATTAGAAAACATGACATCATCTGACAGAGACCAGGCTCCTCCATTAGTTCAGAAGGAACATAAAACTGGGACTGGCAGCTCTTCCAGTGGAGAGCTACCCAGACAGATTTATTGTTTGGCTACTGCACGATCTCCCATGTTCCAGCAGCTCTTACTTTTGCAGGTTCTTTCTGAACAATTTATTGGAGAGGTTTTAGCCTGTTGGGGCCAGAAATGAAGATTATGAAAATAATGAAGATAATGAAAGATAATGAAGATAATGAAAAATGAATGAAGGAAAAAAGGAATTAGTGGCCTTTTTGAAGTGTTGGCTGAAGTGAAGGTTCATTTTGTTTTTTTTTAATAGTCTATGGCACTCAGTCAGAAAGCAGTGTTTCCTACTGCTGCAGTGCCATAGTGCCAGAAATATGTGGTCCTAAGATAAGTTAGTACCACAGTTAAAATGTGACATACCTGGGAACGCAAGAGACAATGGAAGTTGTCTTCAGCTGTAGTACTGTGTTTTCCAACATTTACCAAAGATACCACACCTGGAAAATTAATCACGCCCAGCAAGGAGACTAAGCAAAAAACCTAGGACAAGTATTTCTTAAACAGACGTTGAATTTTTCTTGGCATCTGTAGGATAAAACAACAACTAATTACAGCTTAAGAAAATATTGACATCTCCATTTTAACAATGTATGTACACCAAACCTTAAATTTACACTGTATGAGGTGCAGATGAGAAAACAATGTTTGTTTGCAATCTGAGACACTTTCTGGTCATTGTAGTTGGAGCTCAGGTGTTCCCCTCCTGTGCCTAGCTGAACCCTTCCCTGCCAATAACTGTGCAATAAAACATGTTTTATGTTAAAAAGAAGGACTGCAAGGACAGGGACCTTGAAAGTAATTACAAAGTGGTTTGATTTTCCACACGGTGCATTACAACACTACGCTCATACTGGTGTAGGATTCGAAACCAGCAATACTGAACTCAGAGTTTTATTTCTCATCTGAAAACCATGGCCATGTAGTTTTTGTGTGCTGGTGCTTGGGTTTTTTTTAAACAAAGGTCCAAGGACTATTGACCTAATTGGTCTCCACTTCTGAATTATGATTAACACCAGCTAGGAACTATGAACACTTTGTCTGCACTCAGCTAAGTTGTGTCATTTTAATCACAAGTCAGTTGTTTCAGCACTGGACAGGTTACAACACTTATCAAAGTGTAAAATCAATTTTGGAAGGCTAAAATGACCCTGGGAACCTGCAACAGAAATAAACCACACAGGCTTCAAGCCAAAGGTGTCCAGCATATGAACAGCTGAAAACAAATGTGTGCTAGCATTAGCTGACTGCCGTGAGTTCATAGACCCTCACCACATAAAATCGCTTTCCTTGAAAGTACAACTGTACTGTAGCATAAAGTTTGCACTAGGTGCTTTATATGTATTGAAATACCCATGATCATCTCTGAAAAAAAAAACCAAACATTAACAAAGGCAATGCTAACTTGACTGTTGGGTATTTGGAATAGTCTGGAACAAAACCTTTATAACAGAGAACACACATCTTCATCCCAGAATAATAATCACAAAATTGTTCTTATATTCTTCGATTGTTATCTCCAAAATAGTTGGCAGAAAGACCTATTGACCATTATGATGAAAACGAACATTAGCCTTTTCCTGCTCATAACAAAGAGTGAATTGGTGGAGACAGCAAGTATTGTTACAGTTTTTCCACAACTGTTTCCCAAAACTAGCCAGAAGACTCAGGGACAGTAGAGAAGAAAATAAGTAACACCTTGTATGTGCTGCTCTGGCTTGGGGAATAATTTTTTTTTTCTTTAAATTAGCACAGCTCTGCTTACTGGCATATTATTTGCTTCCCCCTCCTTGCCAAATAGGTGCATAAAATGACACCATTTTCAGACTCTCCTCCAGTAAAGAAGGATCTTGTTAAATGAAAAATAATACAGATCCTCTGTGTGTCCCTGGCAGTCAAATAAAACAGGACTGTAAGTCCAGTAACATCACTTTACTTGGAGATGATATGCCAACACAGTAACTGACAGAATTCATATACGGTAGCCTATAAGCTCCTTTTTATATTGCTATGATGACTACCTGCTGACTGTCTGGAGAGGATGAATACCAAATTCTCTTCAAGTTCTTATGCTGCTAGGACATGATGAACCAACTTTTCTCTTCTTTTTAGCTCTGGAAATGCACTGAATAGCCATTTTAGTTTGTGACAATATACATACATATAGTATTGACCTATCTACATAGTGAACAAGAACCATATTAAAATACAGATGACTCAGGCCTTCCTCTGGCTCCATGGAGACAGGTGTTACTGACACAGCTATCAAAGCTTCAGAGTACAAGTGTGTCTGTTGCACTACACAGCTTGGCTGCAACACAGTCAAATATTTATTAGCTTTACATTTCACTGGAGTTTTCTTCAAAGAAAAGATTCAGAGCCTCAAGTTCCACCCAGCTCTTATTCATATCAGATGCCAGCATATCATTTCCTGTCTCCTTCTTGTGCATGTGATTGTCTTTCAAATGTGAGCTTATAAACATTATTAAGAAGGTGAAATATAAAGGCAGAGCAGCATTTGAGCGTTCTTCCACAGCTGGAAGTATTATACAGAAACTTCAGTTACTTCACAGCCATTTGCATGAATTATGTCAATGCACAACTACAGCTGACACAAATCCTGTGTCTTTAGCAGTCACCATTAATGTTTTGGGAGGCTTGATTAACTTTAAGTGCAAATTGCTGTTGTGTAACTATTAGAGTGAGGGCAATCTCTCAGAGAGTGCTGGGATGCGCTGCTGACAGTGAGATGATGGAAAGGAATGTATGTGGCTTCCCATTCTTAAAGCTTTGGTTGGTAATGTACATCCTGCTCAAAGTGGATGGCTAATAATTTTTGCTTGTTAAACAACGTCCAAGTTTTCAGGAAGTATATGCATTTTTGTGACCTCATCTACTATTTTTGGAGCACTAATCTGCACATTTTGAACACTAATTTGAGGACGTGGACCATTAACATGAATATGGGAGAATCTTGGACATTTGCAAATATTGGAACAATGACCTGATAAATTATTTACACTTGGACTTAAATTATAGAATGGAGATCATACTTCTTTCGTGCGATCAACAAATCATCAACAAATGATCAACAACAATGAAATACAGCTTTCACCAAAAAGAAAGTCTCCACATTTCTGTAAGTCAGTGGAAAAAATAATTTATTGCAATTTCTTTTGCACATTAACATGAAACATTTATACATATATATTTTGTGCTGATAAGGTATACTAGATATAGACAAATTTATACACAAAATAATTGCACTATTCTATTTTATAATGCAAATATTCAGAAATTATCAGTCAGATAAGAACAGGTATTATTCACATAAAAATGCACTGTATATTGAAGTTATGGAAGGTTCACACATCTGAAACTGTCCACTTATACTAACTATATCAGCTGATAAAAGACGCTATGTCCCCTTAGAAGATTTGCATCCTTTGATTATCCATGATGCCTAGAATATTACCAGGTCCTCCCAAGGTATAAAATAAGTTCTAAAAATGAGAGAGACCGAACCAAAGGGCAACCATGACTACCACAACGGTACAGCACACCTTTCGATTCTGAGGGCTCCATCAGAAAAGAAAAGAATGAAAGCACTACAGGTGGTCTAAAATTGTCCAGCAATCTATGATTAACTTGACAACTTAATTTAGTTAATAAAAATCAATGACAAATACATTGCAAGTGAACAGCATTTCAGTAGAAGTACACTGGCACATGCTTCAAACGGCAATATCAGACAAACTACTGCTCCCTTTCAATACAGAAAATGTTTACATAGTGTAGACACAGGGAAAATATGCAGGATGATATCGGAAGAGGAACCTTTTTGTAACCAGGAATTTACAGTGCATCAAGTGTTACTCACAAAATGACTGGGAAGTATGGTAATAATAGAACTAAATCTGATAAACAATATTTATACAATAATTTTCATAATGCTGTTTTAGGTATTATTCTTTAAGATAGTTCTTCAGGTTCATTGTTCTGCCCAACAACTGAAATACCTATCTTTCCAGAAATGTCACTGACTGACATAACCACAATACTTCAGAGATGAAGATGAAGATGTGAAGCATCACACTGAAGTGGTTAGTTGTAGCGTGCATACTACAAAATTATTACTTGGCAGTAGGAAGGGCCACATGACTGACGTGCAAAAATGCATGTTAAAAAAAGAAAAGCTTGAAATACATGCTCATAGCAGAGATATAACAATACCAAACATCAAGGGAAAAAAAATTCCATAGCAAGCAAGCCTGGAGAAAAATGGTGAGTATGATTCAGGAGCAGGGAAAGGACAACGGTACTGCACATGGCAATGGGAGATATGATGTGAAATAACATCCATAACAATCTTACTGCCTGGCACCCTATCTGGAGACAGCATTGTATCCTATCCAGCGTCCTCTTCCTCTTCCCTCAGCTTAGAGAGCATCTTGATTTGTTTCCTTGAATGCATGCAAGTAGAATTTGAGAAGTAAGGAATTTTTTTTGAAGCAACAACATGGTGAGTCAGTGCAGTGACAAAACATAGTTTACAACTTGCAACCAATAACAGTAAATAATAAAAATAATAAAACACAGAATAGATAATACACATTTCTTTTGTATGTGTTGTATGTTGGAATGTAATTATTTCTTATGTTCCCTGATGAATTACCAGCTCTAACTGAGATACTTTAAACTTGCTCCCATCAGTAATGTAGGGACAGAGCAGAAGAGAGATATTTGAAAGTGAGGAATGATGGAAACTGCAGTCAAACAAGTGAAGCTTTCTGCGAGCTTTATTTTTCACAACAAATCTTTTTCTCATGAGAGAAGCTGCAGCTGAACTTCTGTTAAAATAATAATGATAGTAATAATCTTATAACATGCAAACAAGTGGGTAAAAAATTAACAATTGGTCACAGTTACTTTTGTTCTATGTGTATTTCTGATGCAATCCTAATTTTTGCTATAACAGTATCATGGAAGAGATTAAGTGGAAAAAAGTAAAGAGGCAGCAGTCCAAATCAACACTGATTCTTGTAAATTCGGTGTTTCTCAGAAGTAACTACTGCTCATGGTGACTGATATTAGAGATGTCAATTTAGCAACCAAGTCTGAGTTATGCTGCGCTGCTCCAACCTTATAGTTTTCTACAGGTTTAGCAGAAAGACACCATATTGTAAGCCTTGGTTTCACATCTCTATGCCGGCTCTAAGTATTTTATCCCCTTTATTCACCATGTATTAATTACTAGGCTTAAGGGTTAAATATTACGCTGACAGATCTGCAAATGCTGAGGTAATTACTCTCTAAGGGATATAATGGAGAATATATCACTAATGTGAATCTATTGTAGATTTAAAGATATTGGAGGTAGGAAATGTCACAGTAAAAGAATGATTAGCAGAAATATCTTCAGGATGATTAAAGAAATATTTTCATGTTTTCTTCTATAAGCCACTTGCAATATTCTGGAGTGACTTTTCAGGAAATTTACCATATGGTTTCTGAAAGAAATGTTAGCAGGCCATATTTGTTGTTATGAACAGTCCCCCTGAAATTAACGGCACTGCACATCATGATACATTAGCATGTGCATGTATTTGAAAAGTCAAGAGAGAATAAGATTCTGAAAAGAAAAACAAGACTAGACCCTTGTCTAAAGAAAAGCAATTACTCTAAAGTAACCAAACATAAAAAAATGGTTATCTGATTTCTGGTTTTGGATTACAGATGTCATGTACAACCTATAAAGTGCCTGAAATAACATGGAGAGTACCTTCACAAGACAAACTGCAAACAGTTCAGAAAAACTCAAAGGATAAAACTCAGTGCATCTTTTGTGTATGGACAGATGAAGTCATGCAAGTGAAAAGAATTAAAATATTATAGAGGACTATATTCTTTCACTTTTCAAACATGCATGAGGCTTAAACTAGGAAAATACCCATCTGACTCAGTACTCCTCTGAAAGTTTACATTTAAAATTACAATGTGCTTTGCTACAAATGATGCGACATAATTTATAATGCAGAAAAAGTGAAAGGTATTTAATTAAAATATATTTTAAGCACAACTATAGATTTGAAAGAACAGTAGCCATGTGAGATTAGTTAATCTCGATTTAGAATAAAAAATGGAAAGTATTATCAAAAGCGGCACTCAGAATATTACTGTAAGCAATATATACCAAAATCCAGACTTCAGTGTTAAAGTACAGGCTTTCCCCTGAAGTATGATACTGGTAGTTACCATTAAACAGTCAGTATTCAAATACTTGGGTACCAGTGGTAGTAAATCTGGATTAGATCTACTGAAGAGCCTACTTTAACAGCCTAAATTTCATTTTCAGAAGCACATCATTATTCAGATGTGTAACTGATTCCCGTGACTTCAAGAATTATTTCAGCCAAGGTAACTGATGACTTTCATTATTTTAGTAAAGTGTATTTTTAAGATTAAATACATTATCTTAAAACTCTTTTTGCATTAATTTAGGGCAAAATTCAAGCTATGTAAATAACTTTCACCCCTTTTTTCTCCCTGCTGACAATGGGTAGGAATGTATGCACCTGCTCAGCTATGGGAAATCAGCTGGCATACTGTAACCTGATTAAATGTCAAAGTTTGTAGCACACTTATGAGTTTAGATCTCATTGGCTTTCATTGAAATTTTGGTTAATACATGCCCAGACTTCTGAAATTGAGGGATAAGTTTAAAGACCACTCAGTGCTTGAAGGGCTTTATCTGACATCATTTTGAGAAGATTTAGGCTCATATGTAATTTAGAAGAAATAGTTTTCACCCTGTGTATTTCTAAAGCAAGACCTCTATTATGCAACAGTCTGAACAAGCAGATCCATCTGGAGTTAAATGACCACCATATCCATTGGGTGTGAACCTGCCTGCAAGCAGTTGCTGGACTATTGCCTAAATATTGAAGGAACATTTATTCACTCACTGTAAGAAAACAAATGGTGAATTTTGAACTGCTGATAACCAGACATGTTAGCTAAACAGAAATTGACATACTGCAAAATCTAGTACAGTGAAGAAATACATAAGAAAACGGAGACATAAATACTTGAACACTTGGCATTCTCTCAAGGAGTTTTTAAAGTACGAGAATATTTTTTCAGGGACTGCATAAACTGCAAAGACAAATTATCAAGGACTTTTATGTGCTGTCAAGATAGTAAACACATTAATGATACAGTGTTGTACAAAACATTTTTTCTAGGGAACATTTAGTTTTGTGAATGCAAATGGATCTCAGTGGTTTAGATTAAATTTGTCATGTTTATGCCTTGTTGAAAAAATAAAATAAAATTACATGGGGGTTAGTCATACCTCTGTCTCTGTACTTTTTCTGGACAAAAACCAAACCTGCATTGGTTCTTTTTTACCCTTCATAGAAACTGGACCCCTGTACTCCAGGTGGAACTGAGGATCTGAATTTTCTGGTGCCATAAGACACCTGAAATTAAGAGAAAACATGTAAGTGTATGCAGTCTGCATGCGTGCCACGTACTATATAAAATATTAAACATGATACAGATATGTGAGCAGCAACTGAGTCAAAGCTATCTCCAGATCATTATTACATTTGCATACCAATAAAGATATATCATAATGAGTCTGCATACAGTTTCACGAGAACTGATATGTTTAAATAACATGTTGTAGGACTCCTATCACTTTCAATTTCAGAGACACTTTGATGTTATGCTGTCAAAGTGATTTAAGATATCAACACCAATAAAAATACTGCATCACTCACCTGTAAGTATATTCAGAGACATTGATCTTTCCCTTTTCTCCAGTAGTTTCTGTTCTGCTTGTTAGATTCACTGTATTTCCAAAGAGACAGTAACGTGGCATCCTTTGGCCTATGACACCTGTGACTACCTCACCAGTATGGATACCTATTGTTATCTTTAGAGAGAAAAAAAAAAAAGTTTGAATATTCAAAATCAAAGCACCTAATCTGATACTTCTAACTAAATACAGGTATTATGCTATTTCTAGCTACTACAGGGTTTTTTTCAAAGTGCTCCTCCTGCTTCTTCACAGCCTTGCATTCTGTGTTTTGTGTCACTTTTTTTTTTCTGGTGCAGTGTCATGGCTCTGCCTCCCACATGAAAGAACAAACTGTATTTTTCCAGCATGCAACAGGCCTTGCTGCAATTATGCACTGTGAAAACTAAAAAAGTGGAAAAGAAGCATACTCTGCAGGTCTGTGTTTAATGAGTACTCAGAAGGTGCAGAAGTGGATGGCTTATGTCAAGAAAAAAGATGTTTCTCAGATGAAAACATAGTATTTTTTCAGTTAAAAGCTCAAGAGATAGGAGAGGGGTTTGGAGAAACTCATTCTTATAGCACGTTAGTTATTGTAAAGCCCCAAATCAAACCTTCTTGCTTCTTTGCACAGTGACAAAGTGAAGTACACAGATCTAAGCTAAGTGTTAAACCAGTAACATTCATGGAACTAGAAAAAGGCATCACACTTATTATGTTGCTCTCACAGCCTTCTGATGAGGATAGGTCAATGCAGCCTTCCCACTTCTGTATTAAGGCCACAATATCTCCATAAAATCCCACAAGGAGTGAAATTCCACTAATATACACTGTTGCCACTAATCAGTGCCATAACTGCTTATGGAACTGTACTTTTCTTTTTAATGCAGTATTTTCTCATACTGACATGAGGATCTGAAGCATGATCAAAAATATCACTGAAAGAATATTATAGTTCTGTTCATTGAGATGAAGAAGACTCAATGAATTGTACTTAATGAGTAATGGGAATTTTCTGATTGGATTGAAATGATTGGAAAACAGATACAAATCATGCAAACCCAATTTAGTCGTTTAAAAGTTTAAGCACAATAATTAGATTTTAAGGTCTGGGAAATGAACATGTCACATCTATGTGTGACTCTTCGTAGTATTTGTAGATATCAGCCTCAAATTTTAACAATATCAAAGTCTGCATGAACTGGGACTTGAGCATTATCATATTTCAAAGCATTACCATCATATCAAAGAATGGGGTCTCATTCAAGCCCTCACATTTACTAACCTGTACAGGCTCACCATCTACTTGAACTTGGCCTGCTATTTCCATCATATCCAATGCAAGGTGACAGATAGATCGAGCATGATGAATGCAAGGCTCTGGTAAACCACTCACTGTCATATACTTGTCCCCAACTGTTTCCACCTATCAAGATACATATTTTTCAATTACTTTATAATCATGAGCTTTAGAGTATTAGAATGGAAGTAGTGCTTCCTACAAGACTGCTCGTTCTTTCAAAAAGCTTCCCTTCACTTTCATTCAAATCACCCTAATCCCTGTCATCTCTACTTGTTATTGAAGAGAATGTACTGTCTGCCCACAGTGTAACCAATTAAAATGACACTGTGACTGTGGCTTGAGCCTCTCTTGGTTCACTTGGTACACAACAAAAAGTTGATTTCTAGTAAAATCTAAGAATGAACCTTACACGTATAAACACACAAGCATACACAGGTACATATACAATATATGTATCTCTTTCTCTACCTATCTGCTACGAGCTGCATCTGCAACTACATCTCATTCCTAATGAAATTCACATTATGAATAGCTGAATAATAAGTTATAATTTACAACCAGGAGGCTCAGGTATATGACTGAAAAATTTAAAAGCACAGGGTCAGCAGAACCACAAATTGCTTGTTCACATCTGCTAAATGTGGAAGTATATTTGCATATCCACCTACTGTGTGACTGTCCAGAAATCCTGCTGGGAACTAAGCCCTTAATGCTCCTTCACACATTTAAACAACATACTCTTCTTTAGCTATGTAATAGCAATTTACACAGTTCAAAGACTGCAAACACAACTTCTTTTTTTCTTTTTTTTAAAACCTAAAATCCAAAGGATGAAAAAGAGTAGCATAATCATAAATTATTGAAAAGTCACAGATTAAAGACTCTGAAAATCTTCTGCTTACCTTATAAACAAATGGATTCCTTCGCGAGTCAGTCAGAATATCAAATCTCGTGTAAAGATCATTTAAAAGGTTAACGATCTTCATGGCTCCCTCTCCAGAGGCATGTTTACTACAGAAGGCATTGAATCCAACAATGCCACTGAATAGAATAGTCACATTGTCATATCGCTTAGCTGGAACAGGACGCTTGTGTCTCAGCTCATTTGCCACTGATGGTGGTAGAACAGAGTACAGTAATCTAAATGAATAAGAAAAGAAAGACAAGCAAAACAGAATATAAAGGAAGGTCTTTACATCAGCATTCTTCAAATATTAACTTAGTATCTTCCATGGGGTTTATAAGATACATCATCAAAGAGCAATATAAAAGATGCTCACTAAATAATACGTTATTTGGGAAACAGGAACTGATATACATCAGCATACCTACAGCCATGCATTTCAAACACAAATTAATACATCTAAATTACCAACAAAATGAGGCATATGTTACTAATTCTGACATTATCTATTAATAGTGTCTTGGATCATATCTGCTTATTGCTTATGCATTTCTGCTATATCCTCAGCTCATGTAATCTGGTATTGCTCACAGAACCACAAAAATGGCAAAAATGGCCACCAAGAGATCAGTTTTTCACCTTTGATCAATTCCTGCATTACTAAATGCTTCCTCTTCTGTTGAGAATGCTGCTTTTAGGGATTATTGCAAGCTTTTTTTAATTAATAGTCTACATGACCTACTAACATTTGTTTCAATTTACAAATTATGCAAATAAAATCCAAATCACACACAAAGAGCTTTGCCCTACTCTCGTGTATTCCTTCAACTTTCTAACTGCCAAATGAAGGTGTATTTCCCTTCTTACCCAGCTAAGTGGACAAGCTGAAGATCTCTGACTGTTTCACACCGCTTTGTACACAGCCTCCTGCACAAAACCTCATCAGATTTTTTGGCAAGTTCACTACTGCATGCCTCTTAGGTAGTGAATGCTTTTGACACTCTGTTCCAGCAGCTGCCAAGAAGGCTAGAATTCCTTAAGATAAAATTACTTTATAAAGCAAAGCAACAGAAATGAATCTAAAAAATATTTTTTAGACTTCTTTTCTGACTCTTCTGTCCATCCCTTTCAGATTTTTTTTACAATAATTTCCGTTACTACAGAAAAAAAAAAAAATCTGTCCATAGGATTCATAGCACAATGACTGTTAATTCTACTACTAAACAAGTATAAGCCACAAGAAATTCTTCTATTACAGACATGGGAACTATGTTTTAACAACAAGTGTCAACCATCAACCCCACAGTGCTTGCAACACAAACTTTCAACTTACCTGCCAGTAGTCCTTAAAATGAGCTGCCACAGGGTAATGCTATGAATTTGATTTTGCAGTTACCTGTAGAAATGGATTTGAGGCCAAACGCATAAACTTTATTATTGTTATGTACTTATATCTAGACAGTTGCATTATATAGATAGCCCCAAACTCACTTTTACAGGTAACTATAAAATAAAATTCATAGCATTAGCCTACTGCAAAACTTCACCTTTATACAGACTATTTTTAAGGCTTCTGAAATGTGTTTTCCTCCTTTATTAACCTGTAAGCATGGCAGTTTAGATAGACAAAGTGGTCTAGTGCAGATTTACTGTCAAATAATAGCGTATGGCACTCACCACATTCATCTACAAGGACTGCATGTACACAAGTTTGTAAAACTACTGGTTTAGGTAACTCACAAAGCAAGAAGGATTGTCAGTTCATTTCTCATAGCTTTCCTTATCAGGGAGGGAGCAATCAAAGCACCTATGCATGTAACAGCCTAGACTGCAGATGACATTTGACAATCTAAATGAAGAAATACCCTATGAAACATTAAAGTAAAATGTTCTTTCTTGACTCCAAAATTAACAGCACTGAGTATCTTTTACTCCTTCCAAGATTCTGTTATTTTTTTTAAGAACACAGCTATAAATAATATATTGCTGTGACAGTTTCAGCTCAGAATGAGGATTTGGTTCTTACGTGTCTGTCTTTTTCTTTTCATCTTCCAGTGCACGCAGTGTGTGCTGCAGTCTGTCAGTGAGGATCTCAAGCTCTTGAGTCAGTTTATATTCCTCTCTGAACTGCTCTCCCAAAAGTACCAGATCACGGGTAGCATCATGCAATGGAATATCACTCAGATATAAACCTCTCCTGGTTAAATCATCCAAGTTCATCACACTGCAACGTGAAGAAACATATAATACTATGGGTGCAATTTAACTTGCCAAAGGAGCATTTAAAAACCAAATGAACAGCAGAGGCTGCTGAATAACAGAAGAAAGATGATGCTTCTGAACTTGTGATGAGGTGTGCAACACGTCTCTTCTATGAAATACCTTATTTATGTTAACAGAAGGCTCCTGATTGTTCCATTTAAATACAGAATTCTCACGGATGAGTTTCATGAATGTATCAAATGTACATACTTCAGTTTGCAAATAAAACCAAGATTACACCAAAGTAGCCTCTTCCTCTTCTGTCTTCATCCACCCTCTCCCTTTCACATAGGAGATCAACACATCATAGCTGTAATCTGATGTGTTAGCTCAAGATGCTCTTAACTAAAGATGCCCTTCATTCAATCCCCCATTTCAACCACTTCTTTATAATTATCAATGATCTATTACACTACAACTACTGCAAACATATATGAATCCACATAGGACATCAAATCATTGTGACATTTCTTAGCACTCTCAGAGTAAGAAGCAGAGGACAAAACTTACCAAAAATCCTGGAACCATGAGAAATTCACATTTGTACAAACTGGACCAGGGCATCCCAATGTTTATACTGAATTATTTAATAATCAGTCAAGTTCTAGTATTTAAATTCTCCTCCCTCTTTTAGTATAAACACATTGAAATCAATGAAATCAATACCTGAAGCAATTAATCTCTGTACTACTTCTCTCGTAAGTGTTCTTAAAATTAGTAACTGTAAAAGGAAAATCGACATTGTAGAACTCTTAAGGCTTAAAGTACCTTGGCGAACAAAGAAAGAGAATGCTGTCTGCTTCAGGCAAGTAGATCATTTGCCCTTTCAGACGTAAGCAGCTGATTTCTGTGCCAGTCAGTTCATCTTCACACTCCAGCTTTTCCACATCCAACAGCCCCTCCTGGTGATGAAAAGTCACAATTATATAAGGGCAATGGTGCATGTGTTACACACCAGGCCACATATGCAAGTGCCTTCCACTATGAAGGCAGTCAGAATGTTTGGAATTGAGTTACACCCTACATTAAAACCCAATTAATTTCTCATTTGAAAACCATACACTACCTGTATTTCAATACTATGATTTGCTACCTCAAAGATATAAAGCATGGTATCTTTCTTTACATTCATGCTTGTACCTTCTTTTCTTCTCTGTCATGTCTTCACAACAGCTTGACAAAAGTATTGTCTGTTCTATGAAGTTCTATCTGTGCCTGGGAGCAATTCTAAGAAATCTTGTTGTGTTTCTCTCAGGTACATTTTTCTATAAATAAACAGGCTCCTTGACATAGTATATGCTACACTACAAGCTCTACATCAGCCACTTGCTCTCCTGCCCTCTCTAGAGGGAAGGACACATAACTGTGTATGAACATATGTATCCAAGCAAGAACACATTTCGTATTTGTCTCCCATATTATTATGAAGCAAAAGTAAATGTAATTAGCTTTCTACATATACTTCAGTACAATACCATATTATGGGCTGGTCCCTTGTAAAAAGAAAGCATCAGACATGAAGTATATGTACTCCACCATGCCTATAAAGTGCTCTACTTAACATCCACACATGAATTCAGGCCTGTGACTTTTTCTTGGCTTCCAACTCAAAAGGGATTACTACTGTGCAAAGAATTTTCTCTAAAGACTTCTGATCTTTCAGCACCTTTCTGTATCTTTCAAAAGTATATTTACTTAAAGAAAAGCCAGGTGAATATTCTCTAGTTACCTTGGTCCTCAGTACGAAGACTGTATTGATATGTGAGAGGATACCATGGAAACTAATATCAATATGAGGCCGGACCAAGGAGAAAACTGACAACAAACTGCAATTTCCTGGTTGCAGCTAGAATTGGGGAAAAAAAAAAAAAAAAAAAAAAGAAGGTTGTTATGTTTTATAATAAAAACAAACATGAAGTAATTATATTCAATCTGCTTAGATGACAATACTGCATTTCTCCATTAAAATACAAGGGTTTTGAACTAAGGATTTTACATCAGAAACATATCAATTTCAAAGCGCAATTCTAGTCAGCAAGATGGCTTTGTAAAATTGTGTTAGACTATCACATTCATTATCTGTCAAAATGTTTCCACTCTACAGTAAAAAAGCTTTCCAGTGTTTTACTCCTAACTCACCTCCTTCAAACTATCTCTTCAATAAGCCATGTTCCCTAAAGCATCACCTCTGATAATAAGGATACTGATAGCTATCCTCAGTAGGCTGAACAGCTGTTCTGTGAATGACCCTGGGAAGAATCTGGCAAAGCTTCTTATAAAGCTCTTCTTTAAAATTTTTCTGCACAATTCAGAGAGAAATTATCAAAAACTAACTGCAGGAAAAAGCTAATAACATAAAATCACATTTAAAAGTATGTGCAACATTAGCCCACACAATTGTAAACATCACTTGACATTTTCATCATCCTACCTTTTGCTTTTCTCGTATTATTCCTTTCACCTATTACTTACATTCTGAAACCTAGTCAGCTCTTTCAGGCAAGAACTGAGATATCCTATCATATACAGAATACATAACATTAAATGGATGTAAATGGACCTCTGAGCACTCTTTTACTGTAAACAACCATAGGAAATTGCAGTAGCTGCATTCAGTTCAGAACACACACACATGTGCATATATATATACACACACACACCTCACAAATACAGTTTGGCTCATCTTAGTTAATACTGATACACAAGCCAAGAAAGCATGCTAGAATTTCTGTTATTCTGCTCTGCAGTTACTGTGCCCCTGACAGTTTAAGTATTTAAAGGCATTACTATCAAGTAACATATATAGACTGTTATCTGCTGCTACACTACACAGTAGCATGGGCAAGACCATGTCCTGAACCCCAGGCCAGGTTGCACTGACTGTATCACATCTGCTTTAAAGAGTTATCTACCACTTTCACAGCAAATGTATCTTGGAGTGAGCTACAAGAAAGAACATGGTATCAAGCTAACGTTTGACTTGTGGGGGTGATCAAATTTTCTCTGCTCAAGCTTATTCTTTTACTGCATATGGGTATGATCATAAGAGACAAGAGCTGTTGCAGAATTAGGGCTATTTTCACAGTCCTTTTTCAAACAAGAGGAACACAATGTAGTAAATATTATACAGTTACACAGTAATGCAATTTAGACAGATAATCCTAAATCTATTTTATTAATTTTTAAATAAACCCGTGAAGCATCTACTATTAAGAATTTCTGCAACTATTCATGCATCAGAATCATCTAACCTGTGGAAGGACTCTGTATATAGCATTGCCACACTGTGTGACCACCAGATCTCTGTCAAATATTATGTGGAAAGGGAAGGCTTTGCAGAAAGTATAGGGACTGATGCGAGATTCCTGGGTACCATTTTCTTCAAATCTATCAAGGTCTTCATAGTAGTCCTCTTCTTTAGACTCTTTCTCTTCAATTAAAAATTGAATGTGGTCACATTCCTCATTTCTCTGTTGAATAACCTAGAAAATGAAGGAGAAAAAACAAAAAGCTGAAAACTGCTACTCATTAATAATTGGAATGCTATTTTAAAGACAAGAACACATTTAGAGCAAAAAAGATTAATTCAAGAATGATATTTGCATCTTGGAAAATATTTTTTTCTAGTAAGTGTTTCTGACTTTAGAGAGTCTTTATAATTTCAGGAGAATAATCATACCTTTGTTTAGTCTAGTTGCTCTTTGCATGAACAATATATTGAATAGCACCCAAATATGATTTGTAAAGCCTAAGTAAAATGCATATCCTGAAATCAGGGGTCAAGGCTAAGGTTATGCTTGCTTTAACTGGCACTTGCTGGAAAACAGGACTCTCCCCTCCTGTTGAATGAACGTGTGGCAAATGTTGAATTACACAGGCCACTTGAATTCTTATTTTGATGAGATCTGTTTGCGAGGTCTATGACACAACAGCAAGTAGTGCTGACCAGAGGATGGGCATGTCACAGTCAGCCAGAAGAAAGGTGGATGGAGTAGATATTTGAATATACAGTCCCTACACATTCAAGCTGATTGTTAGATGATCAACAGATAAAACTGAAAGCAATGACAATCTTCTCCAAGCTGCATTCCATATTAAATGAAATTACAGCAAAGCCTTAGTCATCTCTGTCAGCAGAACCTCAAATAACTGTGTTGAATACAGCATCTCACACTTTAGTAATTTTACTCAAAGTTAGTAAAAACCAGGAAATTAATAGGGATTATTTTGTCTGCAGTAAGAGTCACGTATTGCAGTATAATTACAGCTATTAACTAATAGAATAACATAATTTACTTTGAGAGGCCAAATTCACCTCTTCTGAAGCTTAATTAGATTTAATGACTGGAACAGAACAATTCTATTTACACAGCATTGTTTAGTGGCAACTTTCTGGAACATGTTGCTCCTGATTCTACCATTCATGTAGAATTTGATCCTGAAGCCACTGAAGCAAAATAGACTTCTTAAAAGCACAAACACTGTACTGATCCCTCAGATGTTTAGTTTATTAAATATTTCTCCTCCACAACTGTCAGCCATGCCAATGATGGGTTGGGGAATGATGATACCTTTGTTCCTATACAAATGGAGGAGTGGAAAACAACAAAACTGTAATTTTTTGCTAAATGATGCTTCATTAAGAAGGCAGCGTTCCCTGATCTCTTATTTGACTACTAATGTAAAGGAAAGAATGACTTTTCTGGAAAACAGAGCAGGAGCCTTGTTTAGGTGCTCTATACCATATGCTGCATTAGTCTTCTCTTTCTATTGCATATGTAACTAAAAGAGAAAGACTGGGCTACTAAATTTACTGGCCCATGTAGGTACCTAAGGCTGGATGTATGAATAAGTTCAAATGCTAATGTTGATTAAACCTAACTTCCTCAAGAAACTGTGTTGGCAATCCATATGGCACTGCGTGGCAAAGACAAGTGGGAAATTATAGTTAATAAAAGGTAAAACTCAGAAAAATTATGTGGTGGTCACTTGAGGAAAACAAGTTATGTGGGTTTGTCTAGGAAAATGGAACATAGTAGATGGAGACCTAGTTTTCCTGTGAATTTAGGGTTTAAAGGTTCTCCATGTTCTTCCTCTTCTTTTAAATCACTATCCCTGAAATTGTGAGAGACTGTGACCATACTGAGGTTAGACGGAACATACTTAGAGTCTCAGTTCTTACTTTCTACCACTTGTGCACACTCCCATAGATTTTATTCTATTCCTAATATTATTATGGCCAAGGACAGCTGAGACACAGTAACCTTTCTCGAATTGTGTAGAATTATCACTAGAATTGATCAATGCTTCCAGATCATTTCCAGTCTTGGATCTTACTTCAAAGAGCTGCTCTTGCCACAGCTGAAAAAATCAAAATGCTTATTTTGAATGAAAAGCTTCTTAATTTGGCAAAGCAGTCCTAAAATTAAGTTTTTAATACCTAATAATTATTATGGGAATGTTCATATTATCAGCACACCACCTTCCAGAAACAGTAATATTATAACCTACTGACCAGATAGTCACTGCTGCAAATTTCTCAGGCATCTTCAAGTTCATTTGCAACACTATTTTTGATCAGACTCCAGGGCATCAAGAAATGCCTGCTGTACTAGCGTATTAGCGCAGAAAATGAACAACAGGCCACACACACAAAATGTGTCAGATCTACAAGACAGCCACAGTGCCAGCTGCACACTCCTGGTAAACCTGACATGCTGTGGATGTGGCTAGTTTACTGAACTTGATTTTGGTCATCCATTCACAGACCCTTCTTAACAGACACTACAATTATACCTCTCTCCAGGCTAAGAAAGATACTGATTCGTAACTTCCTATTGGATATGTAATTTCATGATGTTTTTTCTGCTCACATCATTTATGCACTATCTTATCTTAGAGAGAATCTATCTCACAATGTCATCCACCTTATCAGCAAATTTAAAATGAGCATTTCTTGACATTTAGAGTATGTTAAATTCTGTCCTTTTACCCTTGTACCTAAAGATCCAATCTAATTCACCAAAGACCTGCCCTACATACTCTGCAGTAAGTTTAACTAGGATAGAACTTACCCATTGTTTCATTCTCCAAGCAAAGTTTGTAAGCCATGGAATTTCACTGTCACTTAAATACTGTTGAAGAAGCCTCTGTTAAATGCTTGACAAATGAAAGTTCAGTAACAGAAGCAACAAAGCCAGGAATCAAATCTAATTCTTCCTCCTCTGTGGTCTTAGGTGGTGAAGTGACATCAGTTCACCATGTCTAAGAGCTCAATCACCATAGTAACTGCAGTTAAAAACTGAAGCGGAAAAATCACTCTCCTGGTTTCAAAGAGAACATATAACAACTGCTAACATGCCTGGGCTTTCTGGAGGGTGTATCTTCAGCGTTCATCCTTTCTTAGCCAAGTGAAAAGACAAACCAACATTTCGGAGAAGGACAACTAAAAGAACAGTTATTTTAAAACGATATTGTGGTTTAATATATTTGGTGAGCTACACACAAGACATTAAATCCAGCAGTATCACTGTGATACAGCAGGTATAATGAACACGTGCTATCTGTTCAACTTCCACTGATGTACCTACAGGATAAAACTCAGTTTTATAGATACAAGCATGTCCCTGAGATACACTCATATCTCAGGACAGAGAGAGGGGGAAGGACAGACTGTCCTTCAACAGGGTCTTTTTCCATCAGGTTGTGAATATTAATATGAAGTAAGGAGTTTGCCATTTAAAGGTTGGTACAGGATGAAATTCTTGATGTCTTCTGATCAAAACCAAGTGCACAATGCTACTTGATGAATTTCACTGCAGCTGATTTGGGGTGATCCTGAGGCAAAGCAGTTCACTGTGTAAATGGTATCACCGTTAGCTTTGTACAGCCAACATTAAAACTGTGAGAATGTCTCTAAGTTTCCAGCTGCACTTGTGTCAGAATTAGAGGTTGATCATGCTCCATGACTGACATCTTCACATACAGCTAGCATTTTAACATGGGGTCAGTACTGCTTACTCTCCATAATTACCAAAGTAGTTTTTAGTCAGCTCTCCAGCTGGTCACATCTTGGGTTCAATTTTCATATCGCCATTAGTAATGAGACAGTCTGAAATTACCATCTTGTCAAGGACTTCCCCTGATCTTTTTTCATTTTATATTGTAAACCATCTTCCCTGTCTAAAAGAAAGACACTGATAGTCTGCTCTCAGGTAACAGAACTGCAAAAGTCTGTCTTCCCAACAGATTTCTGGGCTTTGTAGGATTGTACATTTTCGTTGACCCATCCCATTTGTAGCCTTGAGGGAATCCCTGTCCTGACTTCACCTTCCCAGGTTACCCTCATTTATACACAAAGAACCTCTGACAAGTGAAGCAAGAGAAGACATAGCCAGAAGGCTTCTAAAAGAGATCTCATGCCAAAGCTGGTCACCAGTACCATGAAGATTTTTAGCTCTCATACTGACACTGGTGGAACTTAAAAATTCTTAGCATGTTCTCAAAGTCAGCAACAATTCTTGGGACAATACCTGATGCAAACTTTCTATAGTCTTAGTTGGACTTAGCTAAAACTGAATTACCCTGTCAGGGAAGATAAAGCAAATTGGATTTGAACTAATTAATCAATCCATGTCAACCTGGGTTTTCGTGAACTACACAACTGCAATTGTGAATCCAAGTGCAAATTAAATGGCCTTCCTTTCAGTGCTAACAGCATTTAATAGAGACAAACTGAGACCTTTTACCTTTTTCTCTTTTTCCTTGCCTTCAGCACACACATTCCCTAGGTGCTAAAAGAAAGGGCACGTTTCCTGAGGGACACCATTCTGGAAAAGGAAACCCTTCTATATTTTAGAAGAACATGTATGTGTGTGTGTGTATATATATATATATATGTATGCTCCTTCCAGCTTCTGCCATTCCGTGATTCTGCGTAACCCATGAAACCAAATCTAATCACTTGCTGAAATAAAAGCAGAATTACTGTAAACAATTAAGATCTGCTACCACTTGCACAGAAGCTGGTAAGAAAAATTTAAAGAGAATTCAAGCAGAATTGTATGAAAATAGAGACTTAGAAGCATGCACTCTCTCAAATGGATTTATGTAAGCATTTGTTCTAAATAGCCAAAAAAGAAAAGTGATTAACAAAGTACTAAACACCAAGCTGTAGGTATCAACTTCACACTAATTAATATAAAGAGAACTGCAGAACTTACTAAACCAGTCCTGTGTTGGATTGTTATGTAAATGCTTTGGATAGAGATCTGGAAGGACAAGTTGTGAATCTCATCTTTGTTCTTGCATGTTGGTAGGTAACTCCCATAATAACACGAGAAACTTAGGGCTAGGCATTGAGGTTTTTACCAGTTAAAAAAAATTTTTCCTTGAGCAAAATTCTAACTAAAGACCAAACCAAAAACTTTACAGAAGAGGCACTGACTGGTCCATAAAAACAGGGAATGAAAATCAACTCCATTGTTTCTCTGTGCTGTGCTATTTCAAACAAAGCATTACAAACAGTCTGAAACATGAAAGCATTAATTGAATTATGAGGCAAGGGACTGAAATGAGAGAAGTCAGCCAATTTTTTTCTCCTGTTCTCATTTTTTTGAACAGTGTAAAACTAGCCAGGTACCACAATGGCAGGCTTACTCTGCAGTAATACACCCACGATGTACCATTAATGATTAATAGCTGACCTGTCGAGTAATGGAGGGAGACTTTCGTTGTCTGTGAGGATAAGCTGCAAATTTTGGCACTCTGACCTTGCAGAAACAAGTAACTGATTATTCTCTGCATAACTACCACTGGTAGTTTGTGAGCACATGTGGAGTTAAGCACTATTTAATGTCATTAAAGGTGTCAAAAGCTAGGATTATTAACCAGCAGAGACACCAAAAGTTCAGGGTTGAGGGCACATGACTTTCTAGTAGAAACAAGGAAAAAAACAGGGTAACAGACAAAATAAAATACAGACAATATGCACTTTCTTCAGTTTAGAGGTAACACTTATTTTTAGGCACCTATGTGCTCTTAGCCCAGAGAGTCTGTAAGTATAGGTTGGATTTAAACTGAACTTTGGGCTCACTTACAATAGGTTTGACCAACAGTATTATATTTTTTTTTAATTACAGTACACCAATAAAATTTCCAGAAAAGCCTAAGAAAGTCACATGGAAATGAGAAGTAAATTTATAATTAATATTTAAGCCTCCTCAGAACATATATTATTTCTCTGCTGCCTTGCTGACCACTTCTGTCTTTGCATGACCCCTTGACTATGCTGGCAGAACTCTCTCTGACACAAAGAACACCAAACCACATAAAGGAATAGGTGCAATAAACCCAGAAAAAATAAATGTTATTTTAATAACATAGAAAAAGAAAAATGTTATTTTGAAGACAGTTCACTTTCTCAATCTAGCTTATTTTATAGCTCGACAACAGCTGGAGGGACACAGCTGAAGAAACTGTCATAGGACAAGCCTGAGCAGTAAGAGAAGGAGGACTGAATAAGTTGCCTGTGCTACCAGAAGAAATGCTTGTCAATCAACAGCTTCAACACTCTTGCAGCCAACTTTCCAACATGGCCCTCCTCAAAGCTTTGAATAAACAGGGACCTAAGAAGAGGATTGTTTTGATTCTGCTGCATCCTTCCGTATTTGAATACTAACACCTGCTGTAAATGTTTGAAGTATGGATTTGTACAAAGTAGAATCTAAGCAAGGACATCAAGCATATCACCATCACTACACATAACTAGCCATTCAATCTGAGGTAACTTCACTTCTGATTTTCTTCATTTGACAGAAGCTTTTGATGTGCACATCCCTTCAGACATTACCTTCATATCTATTTCTGTACCATGGATCTGTTGAGCTACTGTTTTGATGATGCCAATGACAATATCCTGGAGACCTTCCCTTTCCGAATAGTAATGCAGAATGAGTCCCTTCCCCTTCTCTGCATCAGTACATCTGAAGGAAGGGGCTCGCATGCCCGGGTAAATAGTAGCAAGGTGGTCATGCAAAGCATCCAGGTTCTGGAAGAAGAAATTAAAAACATGATTATAAGGCATTCACTTATTAGTTCTGAAGAAAGTGTGTACGTATTCTGTCTAATTTGAACATCTGCTTTCTCCTGCTGCTCACATTCTCTGTGCATTTGCCATATGTCATCATAGCAAGCTTTTCAGGTAGCTTGCTTTTCAGGCAATCAAGATTAACACTATTAAAAATTACTCCAGTTAGTATGAATTCATGCTTGACTATGCTGTATTTGGAAACACTCTGATGATTGAACACTCTGTGTGTTTCCCAAACCTGTACCTTATCCATTTTTATCGCTTCCGATTATAGTCCCTATTTCCTCTTCAGACGTGAATTTAGGTGTCAAATACAAATAAGCATGTCTGAATAAACATGACTCTTTTTCCTTATTTTCAATGAAAAGGCCTAGTTCTGACATTTGTAACAGTCAACCCAAGTTTACAGGACCTGACAAAGTTTCAAATTTTAATGTCATATAAAAATGACTGAAAGACCAACCTCAAATACATATTTTCTCTGAGAATAATTGCAAAAAAGCCCCACAGAATACATAGCACATATCACAGCTGCTGTAATCATGTTTCAGAAAAGTTTATTCAGGAAAGGGAAGAAGTCCTCTATTTTTCTAGTTATGTCCTGGACATCTTATGCATTTAACTTTAAATCTTGACCAGAAAGAGGAGACCTAAATGATAAATTGATAGGCATATCTAATAAGGACATTAAAGAGAACAATGAGATCAACATCACACTTAGAAAACAAGTCTTGCTCTGACTTTGTGAAGGAATTTTCAAGGCTCCAGGTTGCTATTTACTGTATATCTAACACAGTAAGAGCAACTTAGTTTGCTGGATAGTGCTGCAACCCACATAATTATTTACTTATATTGTAAAATTCACACAACTCCTTAACATCTTAAGTTCAGAACATTACTACATATTTTAAATGTTGTTCTCTTACCCTCCCAAGTAAGTGCTAGAACCAGGCTCTGCATATTGTTTTCTGCCAGCACAAGAAGAGAGGTGAAATTATTTTCAGTGTGCTGTCTGGGACATTCTCCACCTTTCATGAGCATCTGTCGATCATCAAATTTGTGGAAGCATACTGAACTTGATTTCATGTGAGCTGTGAAGTGCCTGGACAGCTGCCTCTCCTGGGAGGCCTCCAGAGGAAATGAGATGCTTAGAAATGAATTCCGTAGGATGTACTCAGCCTGGAACTTCCTCCTTCAGTTTTCTGGTTTGTTTCAAATCCATGTTTTTGTTGCTATATCAACACCTCCAAATTAAAACTTGAAGAGGCAACAATCTGGGAGTCAATTCATTCCAGCTGTTAGTGGGCACTCAATTGCAATTGCCTGAAGGCAAATTCTGCAAGATCTTCACAGGGTTCAAGACAATGAAATGGGAAGAGACTGCTTTGGAAGTGTGGATGAGAAAAGACCAAGAGATCTGACTGGCTCTGAGGGAGTGCCCCACAATCTCCTTAATCAGGTACAGAAATGCTCTTTCAGTACATACATCTCAGAAACAGCTGGGATATATTGACTTTTTGGAAAAAAACTGCTGAAGAGATACATGGGAAAAGACAACAATCTTCCAGTTACAGTCATCAACACCTGAAGAACTTCAAAAGGAGTTTGTTATGAGAAGTGGCCAATATCAAGGCCAGACTTTTATTAAGATGGTTGTGTAATTATTAACATTTAAGTCTGACACAAGTATTGCTAAAAGCTGGCATAGCCCCATTCTGCAAGACCACTTTGCCAGCCTGATACTTCTGCTGACTTTGACCAAGAAGTGTCACAGGTGAGCCCATATGATATGCCCTTTAGTCTTTACTCTCTCATCATCCAGAGTGTGGACTTGTTCAGGATGTATTGCAGCTGCTTTCTAGTCCCTCATGTGTCTTTTCTCTCTGTGAATACAGATTATGGGTTGAGCAAAGAGTTTACTGTATTCAGAACCTTGCTCCAACACAAGAAACTGTAAGATGTGCTTCAGATCAAGGAGCTGAAATCACTCCCAGACCCTGCCATTTAGACATTGTCATTGTGTCATTGTCATTATTTTCACTCCCACTTTTTTTGTGTGTGTGCATGTTTCATTCATTCTGTATTGATATTGCAGCTTCTGGAAGAACAAATGTGTGTGTTTTTCTAGTTTGTTTCTGCTGTGGGCCAGAGGTGTGATCATGTACAGGTTAAGCTCTCTGCATGAATTCTTGGCTCCTAGACTGCTTACATATATGCCAGAGCTTGTGCTGGGACCAGAGACGCTAATTCTAGCACTCTGGAGAGCAGTGATCAGCTCCATGGTGAAAAACTAAGGGATCTCCAAGCAAGAACAAGCAGTGATACTAAATCAGCAGATCCTGGACTGTCTAAAAGCAAAAGAGCTGTCACTGGCATCTGAAATTCAAAGATATGCTGTTCAGTCCTGTGTAGTACAGAGAATCTGGAAACTTTTCTAAAAGAGGAATTAGTTCCCTGTAATTTATTGCACTGCCATTATGAACAATTAAACAGCCATGTAAATGATTCCCTAAATGAGAGAACTAACCACTACTCCAGGGTTTGATTTTTATTCAGTAGAAAGCTACACACTGGGTTTCTTAGGAGGTACCTCTTTTCACGCTGCTTCTCTTGGGCATGTATTTCAATATGATTTGCAATTCTTCCAGGCCTGTGTCTTTCATAGAAAGTATAAATATAGGTTTAGTTGCATCTTTAACTCTTTCATGAAGTTTGAAGTACCTGTGTTTCATCTACAAATAAACTTAATTTTCTCTGAGATGTCAAGGGAAACAGAACGTAAAGATGAGACTTATTTTTACATGTTTTTAAAAGCTGCAGCCCTCAATTACTTCATATACCCTGACTCAGTACAGATTTCAAGAAGCATCTTTTGGAACTCTATTATGTATTTTAAGAATCTGACTTAAGTTCAGCACATTGAACCCAATCTGCACCTATTTTTGTAACAGGTATTATGAATTAGTTTCCTGACCCAATCTGACTGCTGAAAGATGCACAAATAATAAATCACAGATAACGCTGATTTTTCATCATAACAAAGAGCTAAAAAGTACGCTTCTGGAAGAGCTACCAGTACATTATTCCTGTTAAAATTTACAGAGGTATATAATAGCTAACATCATCTGTTAACACTGAAATTCAAACAAAGCAGCTTAAAATACTATCATTAGAAGAAAATAAATTTAAGCTGTTTACACTTTTATAAATGTTTGGTGTGTACTACAAACAAACTTTCATCATCACACATGATTAAGGAATGGAAGGAAGTACACTGTATGGAAAAGGGCATGAGGGAAAGGAATAGAGGACTAGCCCATTCAGGTATACCCATAGTGATGAAGCAACAGGCCAGATACACCCCTTTTTATCTCCTCCCCTATTCTTGCTCAACCCTAACTGCAACTTCAATACACGAGTCATCTTTAGAAATCACATTTATCTGAAAGCTTGCTTTGAGGGCAGCCTGTGAATGAAGCCATGAAATATAAAGGATGTCACATCCCACAGACAAACAATAGTACACAGATCACACATGGTATGCACATGTTGTAGGGTACACATAAACTATCTGCCCAGCAATTACAGTCCATGGGATCTGTACAAGAAGTCTGGGTTGACTACATCTAGGATGCTCTGTAATAATCCAAGTTTTGGGGTAGGTAGTAAGAGACAGAAGTAAATATTCTGGTAATCCAGCAACCTGTGCACTCTGCTCTTTTCACTTAATATTGCTGGAGACATTTTAAGGGAACAGATTACAAAAGGCTGCCAAATTTCCAGTGAAAATCAACAGAGATTTGACACTCGGCTTTTGTGCAATGTCCTATGAAATCTTAATGAGTGCTTTTAAACTCATTATAACACACAGTTCTCTCAAAAAGTGAAATATATGACGAATCTTGAATCCAAAGTGTTTTTCTGAAGTTAGCAATTTTCAAGTGACAAAAAAAAAGGAAGCCCATTTTTTTCTACACTTAGAAATCACACTTTAGAGAAGCAACTGTATTTCTTTCACGCCACTGAAAAACTGTTTTCATTTTGTTTTGGTTTACAGCGCCATATCACGCTGTTCTGCAGTCAGGAAAGCATAAAAATTTACTTCAACGCTGCTGCTCTATCCTACTCTTACTTCCAGGATGAAGGATAATGTCTTTGAGATGAGCTGTGTACTACCTCTAGCTCTGTACATAATGTACAATTAGAAATAACCAGTAGCTATAGTTAGCCCAAGAGAAATTAGAAGAAGAAATACCCTACAAATCTGAAGACCACATTTTCTGTTAGTATAAACAAAGTAAGTCTTTTTACTTAATACACACAATGTGGGCTGGTGTTTTTTTCCATGTTTCTTCTACTCCATACTTCTGTTATATATGAGAACTCTTGTTCAAAACTTTTCTCTGGAATTTCAAATAAAATTTCAGATTTAATGAATGCCTCTGCAACCCCACATTACATGCCTTCTCACTGATTTATAAAACTGAACAGTCACAGATGCTATGGGAAAATTACTACTCTATCAGGTAACTGTATTAACTGAGAGGGAAAGAGAACATAATCACTAAAACTGCTGAGCAGTGGAAAGCTTTATAAAATACAAATACCAAGGCAAAAGGCTTCCAGACACCTCTCCACAAATAATTGGGAGATCACAGATTGCAACCTATATTTCCAAATCTCAATCTAATCTGCTGACTAGACCATACTTCCATCTGATATCTGCAATAATTTGTCACAAAATTCTTACCTGCAAAAACTCTCTCACATTTGAGCCCAAGACACGCAGAATTGTATCATAACCAGATTCTTGGCAAAACACAAAAAACATCTTCCCAAACATTTGAAGAATTTCCCCGGCATTTAGATCTAGTTAAAACAGGAAAATACAATTAAGTCCAAACACTGTATTTCATGTGCTTTGCTTACCCCTTCAGTTTCATATTCATAAGCAAGAAAGACAGTACCTGAACTTTACCCAGATCCAGTACGTCAAGAATATGAGAAAAACAAGATTCAGGGTCCACATGGCACATAATAAGTATTAAATACAAGAATTCCATTACAATTTACCAATCAGCATTATGACTTTGCTGCATTGTGCATTTTATGCATTTATAGCATTTTAGATTTTGATTCAGTTTAGTAATCACTACTCAAAAATAAAGGAAATCAGTTGTTAGTAGGGATCACTCCTACCAACTGCTTGTAACACTGACCATGTTCTGTGGATGAGGTATAACTACAGTTTAAGGTGTTCCTATGACTTGGTATACTTTGGAAGTAATAAAAATCGCTTTAAGGAATAAAAGGAATAAAAATATCTTAAATAGAATAAGTAAACTCCTTTCTTCTGAGATTAAAAAAAAAAATCTCTTTGACCACTACCCTGTTTTCATTTCCTCTGTGCTAAATCCTACTGCTCTCTGCTACACTGTTTTTTTGGTTTTGGTTTTGCTTTTTTTTTTGAGGGGGGGGGGGGTATATCTTTTTTTCTGTGATGAATGGGCAAAGAAGATATCCTTATTACTTACTAAGGACCTTGCTTGCAGCTGCAACCAGATCATAGGTTTTGGAATCATCATAAATGATTCTGACCAGAAACTGTCCTTCTTCATCCAGTTGTGCCTCCTTCCTAAAAAGAAAATAGCATAAAATCTTTTTGGCTGAGGGAGAAGCACCATATTGAAAAAACAATTGTATATTGTTTGGTACCAGCCTTTTAAATAAATAAGTTTGTAGGTTCTACCTTTAAGAAGTTACTTGAGATAGAAAATAACAAATCTGTTCCATATCTCAGAATCATTAAGGCACAACACAAACATTTCAGACCATGCATGTGCTAAAACAATAATTAGCTGTGGAAAAATAAACATGATTTTTCAGTACAGAGCCTCACAACAACAACAGAATTTGCATTTTAAAGCAGGGGACTATCCAGTAATCCAGACCAAGACGGGCTCTTCAAACACTTTTTAAGTAAGTGTCTTCTTTCCTTCCAATTTTGATTGTACTTCATTTACAAAAGGCTTGGGATGTTTTAAACACCATTTGCACGTATCTTCAAAGAGGAATCTAAAATGAAGATGTAGGTACCTAATCAAATACTTTTTGCACATTCCCAGTAGACGGGGATAAAAAAAAAAAAAGCATGCTAGGATTTAGGATTTTGTAAGAGCTTGTTCGTGCACTGCACGCTATGCAAGCTTTCATGAGTGAAAGTACAATAAAAATATACATTTCTTCACTACAGGAAACAATTCTCAGCCCCAGGTTTAAGACAAGACTCATGCATATATCACATGCACTCTTACTACTGTTGCTAAGTAAAAAAAATGAAATGACTCCTTTGTTTTTCAGGATCATTTCTTACTCCTTCCAGTTTGAACATTGGGTCAGCAGCTTGTCCAAAAGGCAGCACAACTCTGTAAGCTTTTTTTTTTTCTTTTTGCCTGAGGTAAACAAGTTGCTATCCCTAGGAAATGAACTGTTGTGTCTTCCAAGCCTTGCATCTGACAGAAGTGAGTTACTAGGGAGGGTCCACATGTGCCTTCATCCCTGTGTTACCCCCACAGCCCTAACAGAGGAACCAGGCCTCTGGTGTTGCAGTGGTGGCTGAGTCCCAGCTCTCAAGAGGAGGACACAGACACCTGCATGGGCAGGCAGACTCCAGGACATGACTGTCCTAAGTCCATGCACAGTGCAAGAAATGGACATAGCCCCAACTCTTGCAGGTCATACTCTGTATTTGCTCCTCATCCCACCACATTCTCCTTCAGCAGAGAAATGTGATGTGCAGGGGGGCATACTGTGGTGTGTGATGAAGCCATGCTGTTTGTTAAAGCCCTCATCTGACAAAGGAGCACAGCCTCCTTTCTCAGTCAATTTTTTGTAACAGTTGTTCACCTTTTGTGTTCCACCTACAATGATTCTCTGGAGAGACAATGCTCTTTGCAGAATAATGACAAAAGAGGAGACATTTGTAGGTACTCATGCTCTTATTTATGCACTTAGAATGTATTTTGGCTGAGTAACACTAATATGATCATTGCATTTATAGCAGCTTTTCAGGTGGAGGGTAACAGCAACCTCGTTAAAAAGATACCCTTTCATCTGAAGCAGCTTTATGCTGCAGAACACTTCAGAAAGACAAAAGAAAGGCAAAGAGGTAAGAAAGCCCAGAAGAGAATGACCGCATCATACCTCCTTATGTCACACCAAAAAACCAAATAGTACAGGGAGCTATAATTCAGAAAAAGCTTCAGAAATAGAAAAATTATCAAAAAGGCAGACAATGAGGTAGTTTGTTTTTTTTTAAAAGTAAGCACATGTCATGCAAATCAAGACATTCATCAACCCAGGACCAGAATAATTATTTTTCTAAAGTACAAATGAAAGAGATTGATGAGTGAAAAACAAATTTGCTAGTACCAGAAACGTTCCTTGATATAACGCTCAAACATACAGTTTAAGAGCCCACATTTCTTAACTGCTCTAGATTTCTAACAGTCACCGGAGGAATCACAAACCTATAAAAAACTACATTCTAAATCTACTGTGTAAAATTCTACAACCACTTTTACATCAAAATCTTTGTCTGTAATCATACCATGGTCAACCATCAAACAAAACAAAAGTCTCCGACTGAAACTCAGTTTCTAATTTTCTAGAGCAGGCATAACTTATTTTAAAAATAAAATACAAAATAATAATGCCTGAACAACCATTCAAGCATTTACCGCTGTAGAGAGTTATCCAGCCATACAAACAGAAACATCTTTTGTGTTACTCAAAGAAGAGAGAGGTCTGAGAATTAAATACTCTTGTTAATCTTAAAACTGCTAGACAGCAAATGATACCACTGATAAGGCCTGAATACAATCTCATATAGTAGTATTCTATTTACCTAAATGATATTCCTTGTCAGTTAACTCTCCAGCTAGTAATCATCAGTCTTTAATAACCTGTTCACTTGTCAATGGAAGCCTAGAACTCACTATTTCCTTTTTATTTTCCTTTAATCTTGCTCATCATATTCTTACTGCTGACCAAAAATTATACTATATTGCTTTTATATCTAAAAAATAGATCTACTTATTTTTAACAAATTCATGTAGTCTTGTAACTGCTACTTAAAATACATTATTATACTCACTCTATGAATGGGCATGAGCTAAAAACAAGCTAAACAATTTTCCTAAAGACAGCAAGGTGAGACTACATATTTCTACATAAAACAAACATCATTCTCTAATCAATGGGATGAAAAATATTAATAAATGTAATGGGGCTGTTTATTTTCATACTCCAAAGTATTTTCACACTCCACAATAGTACTTCTGGTCCTCTTCCCAAGCCATTCTCTGAAAACTTTAGATCGGCTTGAAGGATACCAAAGTCTCACTGATTCCTGAAAACAGCTTCCATGCCACATACTCCTTCTTCTCCTAAGCATGAGGACAGCTGTAGTTCTTAGTAGAAAACACCGTCTTGAAGAGTATGAGATCAGTCAGGGACAAGAAGGCAGTGTTTACATACCCTAAGAACTGAACCAAAATTAACATGAGAAGAAAACCATCTTGATTCTTTGATTCTCATAACAGGAGATGTAACTAGAAATCAGATACAGTTTGGAGGGAAGTTTGCAAAGGGTGAACAAACTTTCCCACATCTTTGATACATACTGTGCTTTCTTTTAGTCTCTCTGATCTCAGCCAAACCACAAAGGATAACACACACATCTGGAAAAGCTATGAACATCCTTGAAAATTATGCATACTTGACCAATCCAGTAGACACAGTTTTTGTGTGTGAGAATTTTCTCTCTTAAAGATTGACCCAGTTTTATGACACTGGTATCTCCTTCAAAACTTCTTACATTTCTTTCCAATTACACTGACTGGAATTTTTCCTGTTTCCTTCTCTGTGCCAAGCCATGCTTCCTTTTTTCTTATTTTGTCTTTAGTTTACTTTCTCAGAGCTTTTCTTCAGTGCCTGCAGTTTTTCAGAGCCACCACTTTTTAAAATAATCAGTGGTTATTTCAATGCCTATTCCATTATTTTAGCTATTTTGTTTTTCTTTTTTTTCTAGGTCCTTCGGATCACTCAGCAGTCATCTTCTCTGCAGCCTTAATGCTGTATTTCCTACTAAAACAACTTTATTGATAAAGTTAAACAAAAAATAGTTCAATCAGCAATCACATCTGCATTCCTTGGATATAATCTTCTGCAGTGAAACTCACTACTCTAAGGCTTCACTATCCCCAGTATTAGGAGCCTTACTAGACATTCCTGCAGTACAGGAAAAGGACCCAGTGCTTGTACTGCAGGCTAATACTCCAAAACAAGAACAAAAATATCCTGCTTTTTCGTTGTTATTATTTTAAAAAGACAGAGAAAAATATATTTTTTTAAAAAATGTAATCCAACAAAAGCTAATTCACTTTGTGATTTTTTTTTCTAGAAAATTTGTCAGATTAAATATTTACTCCTGCAGGGGATTATGTTCCTCACTCACAATCATGTGGGCAAAAATCTCTTGCTTGTCCTACAAAGATGGTAAATCCCATGCCAGTGTCTGATCTAAATCTGTGTCAAAAGATAAACTGCCTTTTTAAAGCCTGTACTTAAAATTATTAACTTTTTTCTTCCTTTTCAGGACAATTCCTTCTCCTTACCCCTAAACCCTACTGTGCTGCTACATCCCAATCACTTAGCTAGATGCTGAGCTGAAATGTAATTCAGTTATTTTCCTGGGTTATTTTTCTGCTGGATGGACTTCCCTGTCTGCTTCATCACCCGGTCACAGAAGATGCTGCGCATACAGAACAACATGTAGCCAGATGGGAGTGGCTGGAGGACAGAAGATTCACTGAAGTCAACTGAAGCCTTTGCCCTGCCTCCAGTGACCTAGGTCTGTGGTTTCTGAGGCCTTCCTGCCTCCCTATGTAATCTGACAGCAGTGAGAACTTCTGAAAGTTTTTTGCTCTTAAGTATATGATTAACTTTAAAACTGCATGTGATGGGGAAATGCTGCTGTAAGCTTATCCAAAATGGTCAATGCAATGTGAAAACACTCCTGTCTTTACAGAGGCGCTTGTCCTTCAGCAAGTCCACAAAGCTGGTACCTGATGTATCAAAGCTTGCCTGTATTTACCCTAAGGATCTGGTTCTACAACAAGGATGATATGAAGAAACATATGATAGTGTTGTGAAAAGTGTTACAACCAATATTAAAAGTGAGCATGCTTTGTCAGGTTTTCAGAGCTGCTGTGGTTTGTTGCCCGCCAACAGCATTCCTCCAGTGGGAGACAGATGTTTTTATCTCCATAATCTGTGAGTACCACATAGGAAAACAATCCTGCCTTTGCGGAACAACAAGGTATGGCCACAGACCTGAGTATGTGAACTTTAAAAGACCAGAAGACTGCAACTGTTCTCACCTGAATGCTTCCCTCTCCTGGCTGACAGATGGTTCATGAGCTGCGATTACAACTGCAATACTATACAGAATCCTTAGGTGCAGAGAATTTACATTTAGCTGACCATATTTCACAAAAACTTCATAATCCGTAGTTTTATGCAAAACTCTGGCATTTCCCCTGAAATGTTTTGCTGGAATTCCAGTTTTTGACCAGACAGAATTATGGGAATAGATTAGCATTGCTCTAATGTTTTTTGCAGACCACAGTGTTTGATCACAAAGGCATTAACAGCAACAACATGTTGGTGGCTTTCTTAAAGGCTTGACTGGAAATGAGCCAAAAGCAACAAGCTCTGGCAAATTCCCAAACCCTGGTTAATTCTTTAGTGAAGCAGCAGCACTACAGTAGCAAACTTTTAACTTCTATATGGCCTTTCTTTCAAAGTAAATTCTAATTCAAATAGAACAGAATTTACAATTAATGTCTCATTTACATTTCTAGAGACAAAAGAAGGGTGTGCTTTTCTTCTAAGAAAATCCATGATTTTAACACTCTTGCCCAAACTAACTCCTGTTATCAGCAGATGGGATGTGCTATTTCATGGTTCAAAACTTACATCCTATGTTAGGCCTGTCCTAACTGCTACGGTCTAGCAGCCCTTTTTATTTACTTTAGACTAATTCTGAATGATTACACAGAGCTATTCGAATTGTGGGAAACAAAGATTCCAGCCCAGACTTTTCTAAAATGCCCTCTGTTTTTTTCCAGAATGTTTATATTATCCAGGTTAAGGTGAGGAAGTTTACTAGGGGAAAAAAAACAACCGTAACCATTGCACCATGAAAAGTAACACAGCTGTAGAGAGGCATTTTTCATATACAAGTCTGATCTCAAAATCAATGGAAAAAATCCTATTGAGTAGGTCAAAGCAGGATCAAGTCTTAAAGCAGCCTTTCCTCCATCAGTCATGCTAACACCTCCCAAACTGCTGTTGGTCTAACAGCACAGCATACTGTAACAGGTGATACTACATGAGTCCAATGGGCCCTTTGAAAATCTTTCCTATTCTGAAACCAGTTTAGTATTTGAAAACACACTACTAATGTTTAAAGATAATAATGCTGATTTTTAAATCACAGATTGCACACATTTTTATTTCACATAGAGGAAGTATCTTCTCTATTTTAATGTAGTAAGGATATTCTTTGTCATCATTAGAGATTTTACAGACAACACAGTTGAACAAGATGCCATACCGGGCTGGTCTTACTTATGCAGTCCATTGTGTACAAAGTATTTTTTAGTGTAGTTTTGTAGTTGGATTGTAGCATTCAAAGGGAATTAGAATAAACCATAATCAAGATGAAGCTTGCTGCTGTCAGAACTTTTTTATTCCTGTGAAGTAGCACTCCCTATCGTGTCTCTGTAGTCAGTCATAAACTGGAATTAAACAATCTTACAGAAAAAGAACCCTTCCTGTTAGAGAGCTTTGCATTCACTAAACAGTGAGAAAGTGTAAAGGATACAAACAGAAAAAAAAAAAAAAGAAAAAAAAAGATGGTGCAAGACTGCATGGAACAATTACTTTTTATCCTGAAGGTGCATAGGCTTCTCTGTGATGTAACAGTACTATTATTTAGAAGCTGTTGGTGTCACTTCAACAGATCATCTCTGCCCTAAAAGCACACTGGATCTCTTCCTATGAAAACTCCAGTCCAAAGTGCATGCCCTGGGTGTGTCACCCTGAACACACCACAACACCAGCTAGTTCCAAGACCACCTTTATGACTTCTTCCATGATAGGTATTGTTTCTGTTGGGACTTTTGCCACCATTGTGCTTAACTATTCTTGGTGTACCAAGGATGGAAAAATTGCTCATTAAATTCAACAGACCAGTCAAAACAATCCTAATGACAAAATAACACTACTGCACTTACTTAGAAACACAGCATGGTTCTGATCTCACCCACAGGAGCATGTCAAGTTTAATCCCGTTCCAAGACTAACACTATTAAACAGAATTACATGTGTCAGAACTGAAGATGGTATCGGTGAAATCAGAATCGTCATCTTTGCATCTCTTTTACATTAAAATAGCAAACTCACTGCTCATTCTATTATTTCCACAGATGGTTTGTGTTTTCATCTTTTTTTCATGTGTTTTCATCTTTTTTTTCATGTATTTCATGAAAATACTTTGTTAAAAATTATTAAAAATACTGAACCACTCTTCTCACTCCTCCCAAAAGGAGAAAAAAAGAAACTAGACATGTACATGTTGTGGATGATCCAGAGATATTTTAAAACACCCAGCTGGGAAAAACATAAATTATATTAAGTTACACGATTAAATAAAAATGGGAATCTGTCCAGGAAAATTATGTTCTGGGTAAAGTAAATAGTTGTATTTATAGACTTCAGAGTTCTGAGTTATTTCCCAGTTTTACATGCTGGATATGAAAGTGTTTAATGTAGGTTTTCAAAACAAGATAATCCTAAAAGATCCATTTAACAAGTGTAGAAGCTTTTTGCTACTATTCCAAAAACTGAAAATATAAAGCTAGTATTATTTTGCTTCCTTTTAAAAGGAATGGTATTAACTCTTTTAAGCATTTCATTTATATGAGTGAGTGACATGTTTATAAAACCTACTATCCTGACAGGTATAAAAGCACTTCCCAGTTCTGGGAGAACTGTAAAATACCTGAGAGATGCTACAAGAACACTCATCATGCTCTATAACATACCACTATTTCCTTTTAGCCAAGTCTTTCCCAGATGAATTAAAGAATTTGGCATCCATGCTGAACACTTGACCTCCAAGCAGGTCCTTCCCCTGTGAGGAACTGAAGGGGCAGAAGTGTAGTTTTGACCCTATGAATCTTATGAGTATTAATCTCCAGACCCATGAAGAATCATCTATTCAGCATCAGTTTTAAGAGAACTTAAAATATATTGCTTAGAAATTCAGAATAGCATGAAATAAGGACTTAGAAACATAAACAACAATAAATGTTCCTTCTTAATGCCACTTTCTTGATAAACACTCATTAATGTTAGAGGTATATGGATTAAAAAAATTAATCTTGAATTGTCCTTTCACTATTTGTTTTCCAAAGTCTCTTTTTGACATCTGTTTATAAGATATCTTTATTGTTATGAGACTGATTGAACATTCTCAGCAATGAGTAAACCCACATGCTACTAAGGAGCAGTGAAAAATTAATTTTCATGTTTTTTCACAGACAGCTGGAATTCATTACAACCGAGTCCTAGATGAGCTAAAGTAAGTATGGGCTTCCGGTCTAAAACTCTAGTGAAGAGTCTGTTTTTTCATCAGTGTGCATGGTGAGCAGGTAATTAACACAGTATGTTTGCAATGTTTTTGAGCACAAAAGAATCAGTAACTTTAGGCAAACTGTAAAGCAAGAATTCTTTATAATAAATGAGGTGTGGGCTGGGAAAGGTAAATATTGAGCAAGCTCAACAGCAGTTCAACAAAGCAGGAGAGATGATGCACATGGGACTGCAATATACAGTTATTCGTGCCTATCTGGTAAAATTCAGAACTCATTACCTACCTGGACTTCTTCCACAGTCCAGGGAAGAGAAGTACATAAAAAAAGGAATAGGAAAGCCAGCAATTTCATGGTAGAAATGCCAAAGGCATTAATAGGATCAAAAAAACCCTGGAAATCCTCAGCATACCCAAACCTATGTTTTGATGTTGAAAAGGAGTTTGACACCAAGGTTCTCTTGCAAATCAGCCCTTGCTGAGAAATATGACAAATAACTTAAAGGCTTTTTGCTCATTTCAGCTATCCACAATAACTAACTGAAATGCCATACCTCTTCTTTTGTACAGATTTTTGATTCTTATCTCCTGTTTAGTTTGTGTTTTTATTGCCCAGGCCACACTGTGGTTACGTAGACATAATACGCACACACACATATACATACACATACATATTTATATACATATGTATCTACATATACAAGTATAGTTTATCAAAAAACTTTACATTCTAAGCTGATAATTTCTCCCAGCAGAAATTACACAGTTAACACTGTAGACAGATTGGTATAGACTATGGTACTGTTTTACATGCTTTTTAAAGGGTTGCCCTATTTATAGAGATTACGGTCAGCTGAAAACCTAGAAAACATGTCATTTTCCAGAATGATTATGAAGAAATAAAACAAGTGTCTCATAATGAGCCATAAGCATTTGATTAACTTTTTTTGTTGTTTTGTGAAACCAGGAGAGATGCACTCGAGTACTGGTTGCAGCAACATTCGCGAAGTTTGCTCCAAACCATATTTCCCTGCCTCTCCCTAAGCCTGCATAACACAACCTACCAGTCACACTCAACCTGTTCCTTTTCCTCCAGGCTACTGGCTGTTTCAGTACTGAGGGTAGATCCTACTCAGTTGGCATACAACTATTGCGTATTTTGTGTTACCCCATTCATTGTTATGTAACATCAGGCTTGATTTACAGCGTAGCTTTCAAATCCAGCTCAGAAGACAAAATCATCCCTATTCCTAAAGCCTTCCTGTGGAATTCATCCCTATACTATTTGCACACACAAGTGTTAACTAGCTCTTGTGAGAGCTAGTTACACCATTTCCATTTTAAATGGGTAAGACTACCACACACAGAAAGTTTCATTAATATTGGGCACCCAGTTTGAGACAGGTGGACCTGTTTTTTCAAGGTACTTCATTTTTTATATTCAAAACACAGTTTACATCAGACCAACAAGCTATCTGAATTTCAACGTCTCTTAAAAGATTATCGATGTAACTTGTAACAACAGTCTTTCCTTATAGCTTCTGTGTATATTTTTCTAGGTTTCTGAAAAGTTAAACTATGCTATAATATGAATTATTATTACATCTAAACATTGTGCTAAACAACAATAATAGGCCAAGACCTTGATTTTTACAGGATTTGTCAACACATGTAAATCGTGTTTTGCTGTATTAGTAAGCAGGAAAAAAACCATCTTTGACAACGTGACATTCTGAACTCTGCATACGGACACAGTAAGTCCAGTGCCATTATTCTGCAGCTACAAAAGGTTTTCTATTATTTGCTTTGTTTAATATGCATAAAAATGGGCAGGTTTTGCTCTGCAAAAAATTCCAAGGAAACAATGACAGTTTAAAAAGAGATCCAATTCTGTCCCCTGTAAAAAAAAAAATCTGTAACATACATGTTTAAAGGCAGAGTTGAGTAGACTTTCCATTTAATCTTTTATTTTATATTATTTACTATTTTGGAATATAACTGCAAATAAAATTAGTGAGAATATCACATCCTGTCAAGGAGTTCATAAGTATCTAAATACTAGTGAAAGTCAGTGAAGGACATTTTTAAATGCCTAAATGAATACAAGCATCTACCTCTCCTAACTTAACTAGCCAACCTGCAACAACACTAACGTACCTAACTGCTAGGAATATCTTTTAAAATTTATCCAATAAAAATGTATTCCTAAATCGCTTTTACTGCAAAAGCCACAGTGAGCACCTAAGTCTGACCTTGTTAACCTTTTACCTATATGATGCATAAGTTTCTCTGCCTGTTCAGTTTTCTACAGGCAATTGCTAGCTCTGCAGTTTATCTCACTCCCCCTAATTCTAGTTTTCTACCACTTCAACTGAACCCAATTTGAAACTGAGCTTCCACTTATATTGCACGCGGATAATTTCTCAACCCTCAACCTTCCACTGTTTTAACCATAACAGGACAGTTACAGAAAATAAATTCTGTAAAGTAAACTAGGCTGGAGCATTGGTAGGTGACAATGTGTGAAGTCTGGGGGAGAACAACAAAAATTTCTTTTCTCAGAAGACAAGTGATAAACTTTTGCTCTTTCTTTGTGTGCACTTCCAGGCCACTACGGCCATGTAAAGTCTGTGCTACACAGCAGGCTACCCAGACCTGGAGTCTTGGCATTTACAAGCATGTGTAGACAGCACACATCAGTCTAACCCACAAAAGAAGGACGAAGGCAGCATGATGCCTTAATTCTACATTAAGCACTGAGCACCGAGAAAATAAGACCATTACTGGCTTTTTGCATCCCACACTAAGGTACAGCCAGCAAAGGATACATGGCTCTTGGGGCAGAAAATGCCTGTTTTGCTACTGTGCAAATTTTAAAACGGATATTATTTTCTAGAATCAGTTAAAAAAGTGGTTTGACCTTTAGGTAGTTACTTTTTGCAAACACTGAGTATTCAACTTCAGTTCTAGTTTTTACATGCTCATCAGGCTACACATGCATTTGTGGGGACAGCAGTTGACTAGTTATGCCATTTGATTTCCCAAAACCAGATTTTTCATGTACCTCTGTGGAAAAAATACTAATTTATTCTACAGCCTTGTGATGAAGCATTTTAATGCATTTCTTAATAAGATATTTGAGTTCTTACTCCTTTTCTTGGCACTATATTTGAAAGTGTCACAGCTGAGCATCTAACCTGGCCTAAATTCAGATTTAGGAGCCTGTAAGAAAATCCTGTATTCATTTAATCAAACACAGAGGGATACTGTTGGGAAACACAAGATAAGCAACTATGTACATATTCCCTGCTGACAGCACTGCTCTAGTTCCCACATACTGTCCCGGAGTTGTTTCAGGAAGACAATCCCTCTTAATGCTTGTTAAACAATTAAAACTTTATAGCTGCTGAATGGAGTGCTCAGAATTTCACACATATTGGCTGTTCAGCTCAGCCAAATGTGACACCTGTTGCAGAAGAACTCAGACTTTATCATGACAGAATCCCCTTTTAAAAACATGTAACCACACAAGTATTTAAATATCAGAGAAGACAGGACTTCACAAACTTTGGATTTTTTTTTTGTTTGGTTGTTTTTTTTAATGAAGCAATATCTGTTTTGTTTTGGGCAGGCACATAGACAGTAATTCCATGCATACTACTATCACATTCACACATCATATCATCCAGCAGTACAAATTTGGCTTTGATCAGACATGAGCACACAACTGCATGTATGTGAGACTAGTTAGGCCTGATATTTTTTAATTTATGCTAGTGTCATGGTTTAAGCCCAGCTGGTAACTCAGAACCACGCAGCTGTTTGGTCACGCCCCCCTTTTATCTCCCCCTCTAGCTCTGGGCAGGATGGGGAGGAGAATCGAAAGAATGTAAATCCCACAGGTTGACATAAGAACAGTTTAATAACTAAAGTATAATATAAAACTACTATTACTACCGTAATAAGGGAAATAACAAGCGGAGAGAATATACAACTAAAAAGGGAAGGGAAAAAAAAACAATAAACACAAGTGATGCACAATACAATTGCTCACCACCCGCCAACCGATACCCAACCCAACCTGAGCAGTGATCTGGGCCTTCCAGGTAACTCCCCCTAGTTTATGTACTGGGCATGATGTGCTGTGGGATGGAATACCCCTTTGGCTAGTTTGGGTTAGGTGTCCTGTCTCTCCTTCCTCCCAGCTTCTTTTGCCCCTTATCACTGGCAGAACATGAGACAGAAAAGTCCTTGATTAAGAGTAAGCATTAGTTAGCAACAACTAAAACACTGGTGTATTATCAGAACTGTTCTCAAACTGAAACACAGCACTGTATAGCTACTAAGAAGAAAATGAACTACCACCACCGAACCCAGGACAGTACGTTGGTGCGTTGGCCAGGAATCGAACCCGGGTCAACTGCCTGGAAGGCAGCTATGCTCACCACTATAACACCAATGCAGATTTTTTATTTATGTTGGCTAGCATTTATGTTAGCTGCAGAGGAACTGAAGATATCTAATGCCAAAAGAATCTTCAGCACCATTTTTTCAAGCCATTGCAATTGTGGCCACACAATCTGAAATAGTCCTGAAATGACAAAATAAGGGATTTGAGAGAGATTTTCTCTTGGCCAGGGAAGGGACAAATCAAAAGTGTCTTCTTAGCAAAAATGTGATTAATAGCTCTAAGTAAAAGTTTATTTACTAATAACTCTTTCCACAGCTAGTACAGTGCTGAACAAAGCAGCATATCTCCATGTATTCCAGGTCCTAAATCCTCCTTTCCAAAGAAACTAGGAGGACATTGAGTGAACTACCATGACAAATGTATATGCAGCTTACAACTGCCAGTAAGTAAAAGAAATTATGATGCTAGATCAACTTCACTTCCCAATAAGAAAAACCTGCTACTGCAGAATTCAGCAACTGCATAAGAATTCTTTCCAAGCAGCTCCCACTCCCCCTCTCATCCAGCTCTGCTAAATCCCTCTAATCCTTCCAGGGTTTCATCATGAAAAACTCTCCACAAGCCCAAATTCTCAGTTCTATGAGTGGCAGCCAAAGAAAAACTTAAGGAGAAATTAATTTTTGAGACTTTGCAGTTGAGAAAAGGAATAAAGGCTCCATAAATGAAGATTACCTCTCATTACTCATATACTGGCTTTCTTCATCTTGTTTTGAATTCATCCTATTCAGGATCAACAATGTTGATTCAGAAATAGATGGCTTTAAGTTGTTTGGGGTTTAAAGCTTTTTAGTTCCAGTTCTTTAGGAAAACCAAGCCATATTTCCATTGAGCTGACAAAATTGATATTCAGTCGTTTACTTATGCTCTGTTTTAAAAGTGGATTAAAAAAACATGGAGTCTAACTTTCCCAAGAATACCACTCTGGGTTATTTAAAACCAGAATCAATATGTATGTTTTCTAGATAGACTGTGGTTTGACAGGAATGTTGAAAAATGAATGAAATAGCAGAAGCAGAGACTCGAAATCATCATTCTGACTCAGTTAATGCTAAGTCATATCAACGAAAGCACCATTCTCCCAAAAGCATCAAATTCAATTATTTGGTCTCCCAAATTCTACATGTAAGAACTTCATTCAACGTCACATTTGACTGAAGAAGCCACAGGAGACAAAAGTTTTCATGCTTCAGATGGAGGATACCCTTTAAATTCAATATTTAACTTTTCTGAATGTACTTTTTTGAAAAATGAATTGTTTCCATTACTTCAGTTTATTCTGTTCTAGGTTTTCTTTTCACTTCTATCAATATTAAGTTCAAATTCACTCACTGGCATTTGAGAATTCCCTCAGCAATCACAACCCACCACTCTGCAATGCTGATTCACAGCTTCTGCATTGACTTCAGGGAGAACAAAATAGCAGCATGTGATTAGCTCAACACAAAAAATAAAGCTTAGATGTCAAATTTTGTACCAAACTACCCAGAGGCCTTTCTGCTTGACAGAAATGCTTAAATTGTTGCAAATGTAGCAAGTTCAACCATACTAGCAGTGCGAAGTTCCTCTCAATTTTTAAAAACAGCCACAACACAGCCGAAGATTGTTAACTTCAACAATTACTCCTCCAATTCAATCATCACTGAATTCAGCTGATTCAACCCAGCATGACACAGCACTGGTCTGTATCTTCCCATTCTTTTCTACATGATTTACACTTCTAACAAAACCTCTGCAATAAGTCTGTATTTACATAAGCTAAAACACCTAACCACTTCCACATCTCCTCTGCAAGTGCACCACAGGAACCTGCAGTACCCAAAAGTACCTAAATCGACAAGCATTTAGCGGCTACCAGTTGAACGTGTACCATCCCCTAAATAAGCACCACTATGATTTTTTGCAGTAATATATATACAGGGGTTTGTTTGCTAGTTTCTAAACTCTAGGATATTCTACTTGTGAAGATAAATCCTGCTGAGTATCTACCCTGTTGCAAACACCTTTTGCATCAGGAGGTATGGCAGCTGTTGCATATACATTGGCTCTTTCTTGGAGATCATGTTTCATTCTTCTGTTTGGATGGTGGTGTGCTACAGTTTCCTTCCAGAAAGCCATCTTCTCTGCAAGCTAATAGCAGGGCCTAGCTGTTGGGCTGCTACAAGGCAGAAATGTTTCTCCGCTGAAAACCAGCAACAGGATGTAGGAGCTTCCTGAATTCCCACAACTGATCTTAGCAAAGTATTTCATATCTTTCTACCTTTTTTTTTTTTTTTCCAAAACATTAAATAAGTAGTATTCTTCACAGGCTTTAGTTATCTTCAGTAATCTATTAGGTGTGTATAAAATCTTAAAAGACAGGATGCATCAGGAATCATGACTAGGTTCTGACAGACTGCAGCATGACCTTGTACTAGAAGATGAAATGTTGTATCTTTTCAGATAGATTAGTCTTAAATACAAACTCAATTCTGCATGAAAGTAGACCGTAACACTGATGGGCATCTTGGTAAGTGATGGCATGCCAGGAAACAGTGAACATGATTTTCTTTTATACATTTTTTGTTATAATTTTCATAAAAATGATGTATGTATTGCTATTCTTTTAATTAAGTTTCTTAATTAAAAAATTTAATGCATCATATGAAACCAGTATCAAGAATTCAAAATAGAGCAGTGTGTTTAGATAAGGTATGTAAGAAAAATAAACTTGCATAGTTCACATGACCTACATCACAAAACTGTTGACATCCACTGAATACTCATCTATGCAATCCATAGAATTGTATTTGCCAGGAGTAGCTTATGGACTGTCAAGGATCACTGGAACAGCAAATGTCTGCCAAACCAGAACCGGGACTCTCCATTTCTGGTGATTTTAAAGACTCAGCTAGACAAAAGTCATAGCTAGGCACTGATATAGTGCCCGTAACAGTCCTGGTTGGAGCAGATGGACTAAATAACCTCCAGAGGTCCCTTCCAACCAACATTTCTATGACTCCCTGATTTCATGGTACTGTGTCAGATTACTACATTCTTAATGAATGGATTAATGAAAAAAAAAAAAGTGTCATGGTCACAAAAATCTCAGTCAAGAACAGTCCTTTAACTCCAAAAACTGTATTACAACAATAGCAAAACTGTTACATCGACATATTGAAATTGGCCCAAAATAAATGGGAAAGAGGAGTATAGAAGAAGGTGTCCAGTTGAAAGAAGACCACTTTTTCCAAGTTGGATAATCTATTTCTTCTTTAAAACATATGATACCAAGAAATCATATGGAACCCTTTCTTCAAAGTACAGTTACCTGATGCTTTACAAAGTAAGCTTAAAATTCTATGAGCATTTATGTCTTCTTAAAAAATATTTCTTCTAGTTTGGCCGAAGTATCAATACCACCATATTTATGGTAAATAGAATTTTGTTCTCACTACCCATTTCAAACTTTCTGTGCAATCTCACTATTCATCAAAAGTTTAAAGACAGTCATCTCCTTGGAAAAATGCTATACTGCCAGACTAGCAAGGGCGTGACACAAGAAACCAGAGTTCAAGAGCAGAAAACCAAAAATCATTCTTATACATGCATTCTTATACATATTTCTATATAGCAGTTAGTTTTTCTAATTTCAAGCTGATCAAATTACCAAAATTTCACACTCGTTTTTGATGGAGAGTTTACTAGCTAAACACTGCAGTTTCAGTTCCTTTAGGAATGCAAAGAGATGCAACTGTTGCATGGTTCATCTGGTAGTCTGACTCAAGGAAGGGCTTCTGTGGTTTCTGGGACATTTTGCCCACACACTATTTCTGCTATATACTTTTTATAACCAAAGGAACTGCAGGTATCAATGCCATCTCCGCTGCAGCTCCTGAACAGCAGTAACAACGGGACAAGGTGCGTCTCTGCAGCGTGAATAAAGGCCCCGAGCAGGACCAAACGCAGCAAGAACCGTGTTGGTCTTGTGATGGACGATAGCCACATCCTGGGGTCCGCTGACACACAACAGATGTTTATACAGACCTGCCGGTACCGGTCGCAAACGGGGCACCGCCGGCCCGCCGCCACCCGGCCTGGTACCGACGTTCGCGGGCGACGCCGAACCCCGGCCCCGCCCGCCCGGAGCGGAGGAACACGCACACAGACACACGCACACAGACACACGCACACTTACTTGATGTCCTCCCAGACGGCAGGCCCGTAGTTGCGGATGACGAGCAGCTCCAGGGCGTGATTGACGAAGCCGTACTGAGGGGCAAACCAAGACAGCGGCACAGTCAAGCGCCAGGCGGGGGAGCCCCTTCTACAGCCCGCAGCATCCCATCCCGGTGGGAACCAACCACCCCAAAACACTACACCACCCACCACCCCATCTCCCTCCAGAAAACAAAGGGCTAGGGCCCGGCTCCCCTCACAGTTCCCTCTTCCCAAGCAGATTTGGCCTCCTTCCTCCCACCACCCAGCCCAGCCCAGCCCAGCCCAGCCCAGCCCAGCCCAACCATCCACCGCCATTGCCAGTCTCCTGGCGGAGCTCACCATGGTGCCGCCGCCGCCACCCCTCCGCCGCCGCCGCCGCCGCCGCCGCCGCCGCCGCCGCCGCCGCCGCCACGGAGCACAAGATCGGCCCCGGTTGCCTCACAACCTCCCCCGGCCACCACCTCCCCGAGTGGCATCCACCGAGAGCCAATGGCGAGCGCGGCAGCGGTACTGTCCTCCAATCAGAGGCTGAGGCGGGACTGCGGGTAGCCTGGGTTTGGGGATGCGGCGGCGCGGCGGGGGCTGGGCGCGGGGCAATGGGAGTGGCGGGCCTGAGGGGCCCGGGGCCGCGGGGGGGCCGCTGCTGTTGCGGCTGGGCGGGATGAGCCCTCGGGTGCTGAGGGCGGCGGGATAACGGCGTTAGCTGTAGTCTGGGGCTGGCGTGTGGGGGAGAGGGAAGGAGGGACAGGCCTAGGGAATACGCACATCCCTCTCGGCTATTCTTTCCCGATGCTCGCCTCAGAGGGGAACCCTTTGAACATCTGACTTAAGAGTTTCCTAGCATCAAAAGGATTTCCCAGATGCTTTTTTCCAGCTGGAGTCGTTGGGAGTCGGCTGACACTGAAGCAGAAAGTATATCAAAATGCAGGTTCATAGTGGTTAGCTAGCTATGTGTAGGGCAACGTGTGCTCTGGTGTCAGTGCCCTTTGCAGTGGTTGTGTTTGCAGGAACAGATAATGCTTCCTCAGTTGTTCATATCCCAGTGCAACCTCTTAGCTTTTGGGGAAATAAATGCACCCTAAAAAGTGAAGAATCTGAGGGGCAAAAGATTGGCTGAACAGGGCGCTGGGCCACCTAGACTAGGTCATGATTTGCCTAGAAAAGTTAGAGCAAATGATCCTCGGGGTCCCTTCCAACTGGTATTCTGTGAATCAGTGAAAATTATTTCAGGCATTCTGTTTCTGTGCATTCATTTCTTCAAATGCAGATGAAGTCGAAAGCATGATAACAACTGCTTTCATTAATATTTGGTGGGTGGGGCTGCGTTGTTGACTCCTTGTCAGTAGCCACTGTGAACAAACACTGCATTATCAATAACTCGCTGCGTATGGATTCTGAAAGGGTTCTCCAAGTAAGATATGACCGTTACGACAGGAGGTTTTGAGCAGAGGATTGCTGACAACATGCCAAAGACAGTTCAGATATAACCCACTGTCGTCATATGTTATCATATACACAGAACAAAAAACATAACCTCCTGTATGAAGATAAACTGAGAAAGTTGCGGCTGTTCAGCCTGGAGAAGAGAAGGCTGCGTGGAGACCTCATAGCAGCCTTCCAGTGTCTGAAGGGGAGCCATAGGGATGCTGGGGATGGAGTGTATTAGAGACTGTAGTGATAGGACAAGGGGTAACTGATTAAAACTTAAACAGGGGAAGTTTAGATTGGATATAAGGAGGAAATTCTTTACTGTCAGGGTGGTGAGGCACTGGAATGGGTTGGCCAGGGAAGTTGTGAATGCTCCATCCCTGGCAGTGTTCAAGGTCATGTTGGACAAAGCCTTGGGACATGGTTTAGTGTGAGGTGTCCCTGCCCATGGCAGGGGGGTTAGAACTATATGATCTTAAGGTCCTTTCCGACCCTAACTATTCTATTATGCATCACTTGAAGAACGCATTTAGTTTAGAGCTCTTTGTACCATCCAAAGACTGGATCTCAGTGCATGAAATAAAAATACTATGGAGACTGCTGGGTTTTTTTTATAACTTAAAAGAATCAAAATATGTTCAAGAGGTAATGACATTATCTAGAAGCATTATGACATAAATATGTGATGGACTACTGCTGAAGTAGCTCTTGGGCAGAGACCTTGGTACATCAAGTCAGTAGAGCCATAGATGCTAATTTATCCAGATGGATTCTAGATATAAGTAAAATTGCAAAAGTTCAGACTTTACTAAGAAAGTGCAAAATAATTTTAAAATTTGAACTATTGACATAGTTCATGAAAAAAAAAAGTAAAAATGTGAAAATGGAGTATGTGTGTTGGAACTTCCATGTAAATAAGTTAACAAATGACAGCTTTTAAAATCTTCTAAAATCTCATGTGTTGCTTGGTGAACTTTCAAATCTGTGTCAAGATCTGTTAAAATTGCTCATAAGTGAGGAGACAGATTACAGGTGGATAACCATTAGAAATTTGGCAAACATCATCTCCAAGAACACTAGCAGGAAATCCTGCTTTTGGGTCATATAGGTATAATAATTCTACTGAGTTTAACACATTCCCAATCTACTGGGAAAACCAATTCAACATTTTTTAAAGAATGACCCAGAACAAAAGTTTCAATGTAACCAGTTAAAACCATAGAAATAGTGTGCTAATTTTGAAAGGAGGAAAGAAAATTTCTAGGAAATAACCAAGCAACTGGTTGAAGATGCCTGCGTAGAAAACCAGACAAAAGCGAAGAGATGAAATCTCTAAGAATCTCTTAAATCTCCAAGAAATTGGCAACAGAAATGATACAATAAATCATGTTGCTGAAACCAGACAAAAGGCTATTTTTCCCCATACCTGAGAAGGGGTCAGCTAGTCACCAATTAACTCGGGTTCAAGTACATCAGGTCTCCGTCTGCTTTTCTGATTTGGTAGCAAGGAAGTTTTGGAAAAGTGGGAAACCATATCCTATAATACAAATGTTGTCGTTACATGTGCTTTGTAATCTTTGTGTGCCTACTGGTGGTAGTGAATTTACACTACTGGAAGATCTAAGACAACGCCTGGGAGTTTTGCCCTCTGATGTTGTGTAGTCTTCCTCTTCACATACCTATAAAACAGTTTTGAGAACACAAATTGTCAAGGAAGTCCTGACAGCACATCCCAGGCAGGAAACAAGAAGACTGGATTGAGAATCAGTGTTAACATTTCCATTCTTCATAACTTTCAAGAGGATCTGCTTGTTTAGTCTGTATATGGGGTAAATCCTCATGCACATATAATACTAGAGAGATTATATAAAATAATTTTGGGGTACAGTTTCCAGAAAGTGGATTATCCTGACAATTTCTTGTTACTGATACTTTGAAAAAGTGCTGATATCTGCAAAGGTTAATTGTGAAATTCCCTTTCTTCCTTTGTTTTGGTTCAGGCTTGGTAGGTTGCCTTTGCAGGTTGCTCTTGCCTTTAAACCATTGCAATACAAGTGGAAGTTCCAGCATCCCAGGAGAGATTTGTAAAATGTGAACTGAAACCAGCATGGGCAGAATTAATGCAGACAATGATTGATTTATTTTCTAAAACAGGGATCCCCTTTAAACATTTGGAAGATGGTGAATTAAAGAATTCAACAAAGTGATTTTCTGAGAGGGGATTGCCTCCATTCCAGATGCCTGTGAATCAAGACTATCTGGTAGGTCTTAGGCAAGATTTTGTTTCGGCTGAAGGAAAGGATCTAAGTCAATAAGATAAACTACATATGGGCTATGTTTTTCAAGGCCTAACCCTATCATTATCAGTACTGCTAGGTCACATGCATCATGCACATAATGCAACCATTTGGACTCTATCTGATGCACTTCCATAAAGCATGCAGCTTGTTCATTATAGCCCACAGTCTCATTTCCATTTTGGAGCCCTCATACACTAGGTACAGCTTCTGATCTTGCTGCTCAAGATTCTTTTTGGTATTCAGGAGTGGGAGGGTAGCCGTGACACTAGCCACAGCTGGGATGTGTATGAGATGGAAAGGAGCCTTTTAGAAAGTTATTTTTGTAACTAAAATCCTACCAGGCAGCTTCACCACTTTGTGTCTTCCTGAACATGTTTCTCATGAGGAGTTTCCTGCACTGGCCATCAGAAAGCCAAAAGAGTTGCAGTCACTGATTACAGGAAGAAAACAACTGCTGTACTTTTTAAGTGGTGGTATACATATTTTTTCCTGATTTGAGATGCTAGCTTCATCTGGAAATTCTTGGTGAGATCCATGAAAACAAAGAGTAGCATGAGATCCTTTTATTGTGTATGAAAGAGCAGTTGCAGAGACAATGACTTTGGGAAAACAACTAGCTGGCCAAGAACATCTACATTCAGTTTAATATGGCTTGCATTAATACACGAGCACTATAAAACAAAGTACTGTAATAAGATGCATTTTTTACTTTGGACTTTGCTTTTACAGTTTATATTGTTACCGTAATCCTGAATAAAAATGTTGCCTCACATGGTATTGCTGGATTTCACTTACTGAAGATGGAGTTACTTTACTGACATCAAACTGAACTATGGGTATTTTCTAGTTATCTGTTTCGAATTGTAATGGTCTGAGACTTGACATTTGGTATTGTAATAATACTACTTCTCAGGTACAGAGAAATTCCCTCAAGATCACTTCAGAAAGATTCATTATTTGGTTTAAACCAAACCAGACAACTTGTTCACTCACTTCACCCCCCCTTCTTGCCCTCCCTCTACTCCCGGAGGGACGGAGAGTCAAAAAGAATGCAACTCCCACGGGTTGAGATAAGAACAGTTTAGTAACTAAGGTAGAACACAAATCACTACTGCTACCACCAATAATAACAATGATAAAGGAAATAACAAGGGAAGAGAATACAACACTTCACCACCAGCCAACTGATAACTCGCCCCCCCCCCCCCCCCCCCCCAGCCCGACCAAGCTCTGACCGATACCTCCTCCAACCCCGCAGTGCACCAGCCCTTCCGGCTAACTCTCCGTTACATCCTGGGCATGACGTGCTGTGGTATGGAATACCTCTTTGGCTAGCTTGGGTCAGGTGTCCTCTCTCTGCTTCTTCCTGGCTTCCCCTCCTCACTGGCAGAGCATGAGGCTCACAAAGTCCTTGGCCAAACCAAAACATCACTATCAGCTCTGTTCCCGAGCCTAAAGTCAAAACACTGCACTGCACCAGCTACCAAGAAGGAGAAAAATGACTGCTACTGCTGAACCCAGGACACTACTGTACCACTACACACTATTTCACTATGCCATTACATTCATCTTCCAATACTGATATTGACAAGCTTTGACTGAAACAGTCCTCAATGTGTCAGTGCTGTTCTGTAATGCCATAACCTGTGCAGACTTGAGAAACTCTGTGCGCTCTGCCCATTCCTGTAAGGTGAATGTAATCTTAGCAATGTAGAGCCAGCTAATCATATATCCAAATCTTTCCTAATACCTTCTGCAATCAGTGAAAAGACTTCTGTTAATTTTTCTAGGCTTGTACTCCAAAGCTCCTGGGAATGTTACTGTCCTTGATATTTTCTTTGGCAGGTTTTGTTCAGGCTGAAAAATTCAGAAGAGTGAAAGTATATCTATGACTTAATCTGCCCCCCTTTCACATCCTTGGGATGTTACAGCATGTGTTCCTCTGCATTATTTCCTATTAACATGCTTTCAGGATGATCATATAAACATGGCAGTTCTTGGTGTAGGGGCACAAGAATTTGTAACTTTTTACTGCTTAGAAGATGGGAAATAATTTCAGCACAGATCTTTGAAGGAGGCTTATAATGGTGCTACAAAGCACTGTGGTTATTTCCACTTATATTAGGAAACAACTGGCTAAACTTGACTTCACTTTAACCACCAAAAGCAGATGAGACACAAAACTTTATAAGGTTCTTTACTTTGTCTGAGATTTTTTCACAGTTTATTATTTCTTCAACTGGCTCTGCAGTTTCATGTTCTAGCCTAAGTACATGTTTAACATTCAGATCATACTGTTTGTTTTTGGGAGAGTATGGATCTTTAAACCACTGCACCTCAATGTAGCAGTAGTTCTGGAACCGCTGACTATCTTCCATCTTATGCTTCATAATCAGAACAATGCTGAGTAATGTAAGACAGTGAGTTTTACTCTCTGCCTTTGCTTGGCAGAAAAGAACTGTGATTTAACTCATATGAATGGATTAGGAAATTAAAAAAAAAAAAAAAGTTTATATCTGAGTATTTCCTTCGTATGTATTTGTGAGCAGCCGTACCATGGGAGATGGTTTTAGAGGTATCTAAAGACTGTTGTCACACACATCTTGCAGACTTCTTTAAGAGGTAGAAAAGAAAGTCCTAGCTTTCACTTCAGAAACAGCCTCAAAGTTAAGTTTGGTTCCTGCCAAGCTGACTTCTGATAAACTGGAACAGGACTTTGACAGCAACGTGGTTCTTTGCTATAGGGCAAATAGCCACAAAAATTATTGCTGTAGCAGGAAACAAAAACTTCCCTTCCACTGTTTTTGCAGAACAATGAGCAGGCACAAATATTGGGAGGAGCTACAGCCTGCTAGGTTATAGGATGGGTGGGGTTTGAAAAATGGTCCTCTTGCCAAGATTGAGGAGAAATTCCCCTTAATTATGGTGGCCTTCAGCTGGAAATACTGATTCGACCTCCTGTACTATCTGTTGCAGCCATTTCTGCAGAGAATGCAGAAGAAAATGATGGGAGAAATAAACTGGATTTTGGGTGAGGTCTGAATTCTTCCTTTGTAAGATTTCACGGGAAAATGTAGATCTGTCCTGGGGCTCTATTATCTGTGCACTTCACTGTTCTATCAGTTTCTGTGACTTTGTTTACTTTGGTTTTACACAGTAGTTCAGAAAGAAACCATCAGCTCCACACTAATTGCACTTCCTCAGACACCAGCAATGAGAGTTTCTTTTCAGCATCTCCCTGAAATCTTACCAGGACTTGCCTGCTAAAATAAATATAAACGAAATAAATTCATTTGAATTCTTTTGCTATAGCTTTTACTTTCACTATGTCACTGTTAAGATTCAACGGTCCCACTTGTTATTTCTTTCAAGGGCCATGAACACCTTTGGCAAAGTAATTGCACTATGACAAAATCTATCTTCCATCACATAGTGATGGAATCAGCCCCTCAGAATCTTCATGAACTAATAAAATAAAGGTAAAATAAAAATTCATATAGTAACAAAACTGCTTCTGGACATAATACTAAGGTAATTGTATACTTATATAAACAGCATTGCATCCAAATACAATTTTGTTGTACAATTGTTGTACAATAATGTACAACATACTACTATCCATCAGTTAAAAAACAACTGGTTTATTTCCTTGCAAAATCTCCCAGTACAGCAGAATTTAAATTGCCTTCCTTTTCTTTCAGAGATTTTCTTACTGTCTGATTCCTTTTTTTCCACTGACTTTAAGTGAAAAGATTACTTAAAAAGTGAAAGGACATTGAAGATCCAAGTGAAAAGATTAGTTGAAAATAATTATCCCTTATTAGATACATATTCATTCAGCAAAAGACTTAAAACAGAGGAGCAGCTTCAGTGAGACTTACATTCTAAAGTTATGCTTAAAGCTAAACATAGACTTGTGGTTTTTTTTGCAGAATGAGTCTGAACACAAGTACATTTTAAAGCACTTTTTGAATCATTGCCTTAAATCCATGCCTAAATCCTACTTACTTCCTTGAGATTCAAGTAAGTTGCTTTATGTGTACACGTAAGTGCTTTATCCAGTTTCTTCTCTGAAATAAGGCTGAAGTAGTAAACATGGGAATATTCGGAACTTTTCAGAAAAAACAAAAAAAGTAAATTTAAAAAGATTTCTACAGCAATTCTATCCTAGCTGGTAATGTAGCCTAGTGTGTATTAAAAAAATAGATATAAAAACTAATGTTGGAAGATGAATTTGATCTGTAATCAGATCAGTTATCTGCATTAATACAAAATTATTAATTCACTCTCTTTGGCCTAGGGCACATCTAATTTTACAAATATATACTTAGGAAGGTGTCAAGGACATCCTACTGAATGACAAAGGGACATCATCCAGTCCAGCAATATTCTTTCCTAGGGACAGAACGAAATTCACTACTAAGAGTCCCTCCCATTCGGTAGATATGAAGAAAGAAAGGTTTTTTTTTATTTAAAAACCTATTTGTTTTTCAGCATTCAACAGTTGATGGGGATGGATAAATTCCTACTGACTTCAGTCATTACTGGCTTAACATATGAGCTTACTGAAGAGTCAGTACTCAAATACTCTGACATTTTAAAATCCAGGAGTAGCCCCATGGGACTGCTACTTGCCTCTGGGTATTTATGTCAATAGAACAGAATTTTCCAACCAAAATAATACTGCAAAGATCACTTGCCAAGATTTGCATAGTTCTTGTTTCCTTGAAACACTGCTGTTAAAAATGTTACAAATGCATCTGCTTGTATATGTGCATGTATATGTATGTTGTGTTCAAGAGAGAGATGGGTATATATATAATGTATAGACTTTCAGGTTCCATTTTTGTGTCAAAAAATTATTTCTAAGTGTGTTGGTGGGATATAGGAGACCTCAAGCAATAGCAGGAGTCAATGTTTCAAGTTTTGTTCAAATGCTGACTACAGGAAATCTGAATGAAAATATTCTTTTAAAATGTTCTTTGTGCTAGTTCATTATCAGAATTTTTCCCCAAGCCTTTAATGGTACCTGTTCTGTGTGAGATGGTACATGTTCTGTATGAGTTTCTACTCAGATAAAACACTCAAATAAGAAACTGACACAAAACAGTATATTAAGCTTCAGAATGAACCAGACAAGTTCAGAAAACAAACAGAACGGCACCTTAGTCTAATGTAATTGCTCCCTGTAAATATGCAGAGAGCAAAATCTGATTAAGTGGCAACTAGCTTGAAGAAAGACTTTTATGGCTTGATATGTCTGAACCCAAGAGTTTAAGAGGTTAGAATAATAACTAATAATATTTGAAGCTACTGGAAATATTTGTATGTATGTAAGCAGAGCAGTTCCTCACCCTGCAGCTGGGATCAGAGAAATTTCTGTGCATACGGATCTGCTAGTCTGAGAGGCAGAATCCTAAACTCAGAACTTGCAACTAACTCTACTCCGCCTGTTCTTGAGGCAGACCCTTGAGAGTTCTCCACTCACGTTCCAAGTTTGCAATATGTGTTCATACGTTTTAAAGCATTTTTGTTTACATGTAGATTTCCTTGGCATCTTTAAAGTAAGTATACCATAGGAATTTCAATAACATGTCATACCCACATTGCTGTCCTTGAATAAAGCTCATAGCTTTAAACTAGTGTGCTTCTGTTCCATTTTATACAGTCCCACTGAAATTTCCTTTCGAAGTAAACACTCCAAAGCATGTTTTATTACATATCTTTTTAAGCATTTCAAATTTAAATTACAACAAAAAGAAACCATTTATTGCTCTAATACATAATAGCAAGTGGATATTATTTTTTAAAGTAATTTAAAAACCCCAAGAACTAAAATATTGTTCGATGATTACAGAAACTTTAGTATGATTATACAGTGTTTTAATCTATATTCATTTTATACACAAAGTTCATGAAACAGTAAGCAGCAACTCTGCTAGATATATATATATATATGTATTAGCTACAATTAGCAGCCTGATCCAGAAGATGCTGAGCACCCTCAACATATTGACTCTGATCAGTGTTAGATGTCAGCAGCTTCTACGATGGGGCCCAAAAGATGCACTGGAAGGAGTATGTAATAGCAATGACAGCAATGGATATTTTCTTATGGAATCACTAAGAAAATACATTTGAATAGTCATTGATAAGCACCAGCTCACAACACTGCATTTGGCTGCATCACTTGTACATTACATTTCCTGACACACTGCATGTACAATACATCTAGAATCCTCAGCACAGAGAAAACCAAGAGTTGTTACACAGCACTTACAAATTACCACAGGGAAAATGTAGTTTTTAGTAGCACTTTCAACAGTGAAGTTGCAATATTATTTCAGTGACTATCTTCCTTATGCAAAGGAAAAATAAAAAGTAGTCAGTGACATACTTCCTGAAATTTTAATACTGGCTTTCAGGTGTTAACAACCTAAAGTGCTTTCATGTTTCATACATTTTAAAAAAAATTCAATTTATTAAAAAAAATCAAAATATTTATAAATTTATTTTATACACTTGCGAATATACAGTTTAGTCTATTCCTGTTTCCTCACCCAAAAAATTGGCATTGCCATCTCCCATATCTCTTTTTGGAAACCAAGTCTGTGAGTTTGCTTCTTGAATATAAGCATCCAGAAAATAGCAAATTCCAGGGATATCACTGGGAAAATTAGGTGGAAGCTCTTCTCTTGAGCGAGGCGTGAACACAAAACCTGGATATTCCTTTAACATCCTAGAATAAAGACAAGTCCTCCTGATTAAAAATGAATCAGTCACTAACTGTAATTACAAGTACAGACATTCAGTAATCCTTCATGAAAGTCGGGGCAGAATCTAATTTAAAATTTGTAAGTTATTTACTGAAAATATAGCACCATCAACACTACCACCAGCCCTGTTTACCTGGTAATCTTGATAGCCTATTAACTTATACCAGCACACACAGGAATATTTCCTCTTCTTTTTGTCTTGTCAATGCTTTCCACATAGGTGCTGTTTGTTGTAAATGCTTTCAAAAATTATTTGGTACTGAAAGCTAGCTCACATTTGCACATAAACTGGCACCCTAATTAATGTTTCAACTAATGAAATATTGAAAAGCTTATTAACTATTCAGATCTATTCAGATCCTCTTGCTAGTTCTAGCAATTTTGCTTTTAAACACATGCACCCAGTAAACCCAGTGGTATTCTATATCTGAAACACAAATTGTTAATCTGTAGGGATAAATACCCATGACTGGTATCTAAGTTACCCGTAACTTATATAACAAACCCACAACATAAGATGCCCGTATCTGGTATTTAAGTTTTCAAACAATTACTGCAATATACAGGAACTGTGCAAGGTGCCATAATGTTTTCAATATGTGTTTAGAACTGGTGAAGGAATCAAAATGAAAAAAAAAAAACAACCACTCAACAAGAAGGAGGTTAACACATCATTCGCTCAGGGAAAAAAAACAAACATACCATGATAATAATAGTTTTCTATTTTCTAGGGGCTCAGAGAATGAATTTCAACAGTACACTAATTTCAAATATTCTCTTGAGATGAATACGCAGCCATGCAGAAACCTACTTATGCCACAAGTTATAAGCATGTCATGTGTGGACAAAGTGTCTAAAGGAGAGATGCTGTATTTCCCATGGGAGAGCCTGCTAGCTGTCTTCATAATTATATAGTACACATTACTAAAAATTTCTGATCTCAGTGGGCATGTAGTGACAGGACTAGGGAGAATGGCTTTAAACTGAAAGGTTTACATAAGATATTAGGAAGAAGTTCTTCACTATGAGGGTGGTGAGTCACTGGAGTAGTTGTGTCTGCCACAACTGGTGAAGTTGTTGCTTCCCCATCCCTAGAAGTGTTCCAGGACACATTGGATGGGGGCTCTGAGCAACCTGGTTTAGTGGAGGGTGTCCTTGCTCATGGCAGGTATTTGGAACTAGATGATCTTTAAGGTCCCTTCCAATCCAAACCATTCTATGATTCTGTGATAAACAGTACAGCTGAAGGTCCATACTAAAAAGCTTAAACTCAGTTGAGATCAAGACCCTTATAAACTAAGCCGTGGCATGGCTGATTCATTGCAACCTATGAATTCATCTTCCCTGACTAAAAGAGAATGAAAATGTGTAGGGTTATGTTTAACAGCTCTTCAGCTAGGTTGTATTCTCAAGGGCACTTGCAGCTAGTTTGGCTTCCAGTTCACATTGAAAGCCACAGAGCTCAAAAAGGAGCCAACTATAGTGGGGGGGGGGGGAAGGCAAGAGGTATGCAGCTGCAGGGTAAGAAGAAAAACTGGCCTGGACAGCCCATTTATCTTAAATATAACATCAAAAAATAAAGAAGTATCAGCTTTTGTTTCACCTTTTTTCTTGGTGCTGCTGATTGGATTCTGACTGAAAATAATCATGGTGCATTCATGAGCAATCAGAGAAAAAGGAAAACAGCAGTACTTGGGGCGGGGGCGGGGAGAAGAGAAGGAAGATAATGAACTATTACAGTAACAACTTCAGATGGACATTTTACAGATATGAAGCACTGTACCTGTAAGTTGTTGGGCTGACATTTATTTTTCTAGGTATACTGCAAGATTCAAACTTATTGGCAAGGGTTACATTGTTTCCAAAAAGGCAATAACGGGGCATTTTAACCCCAACAACTCCAGCAAAGACAGATCCAGAATGAAGGCCAATGCGCATCTTTAAATAAAAGACACAAAATAGCATTATTAAGCAAAACAAAATGGTTAAAGACAGTTTTATAAATCCATCCTCTATTAAAAAAATATAATGAGCTACTAATATACATTGAGCTAGTACAGTCTCCTTAAAATGTCTGTATTCTGGTCACCACTGCTTGTGGAGAGGAAACAGCTTGAAGTTTACCTTGCTTTTTGCATTTATATTATGTAATCCTTCACCTGATATGACTGTGATAATGCTGGTGTCTGTGGCAGTATATTGACGTGGAAATATCAGTAGGAATTACTATAATACTTGGATGCTTTCCTGGGAGGAATTACATGATACAATGTTGTTAAACTGGCGACAGTTAATGAATAGTACTTGCTTCACTGTTAAGGTCAGAAAGACAAATCTTAGGGAATAGTAAAGACAATATATATATGCTGTAGTTCCAACTGAACTCTATTGACAAGCTCACACAAACAGTAAATCCCAATCCCTGGGTATGGACTTTTGATAATTAATTATACAGTAGCTGAAACATTTTGATACCTCTTCATTGTAACTCATACTCAGATTTTTGAGTTTTGGTTAGCTGGTGCTACTTTCTGTGTTTTTAGGTTCCTTTTTTTGAGATGTGCTCCTTTTCTTATGCGCATTATACAGATGTAGACATGTTTTTTTTTCAGAATAGCACTCTGACACAATAATGGCAAGATGTCAGGAAGCTTGCACATATACTACATGTGCTACTTTTACATACTAAGAGACTATCATATCATTATGAAGAATTCACAATTTCTAATTTTAAGTGAAAAGCAGAAAAGCCTGCAACAAGAGCAAAATCCACCCACACAGCAAAGATAGCTGAAATAATGTACATCGATATACAAGTCTGATTTAAACTAAGCGGTTTGCAGTCACGCCTTTTTCTTTGACAACTGATACATAAAATGACAGTAGACTGTGTGATATATTTTGTGCTTTGCAAAACAACTAATGCTTTCATAATGCATTTCATTAAAACAGATGCATGCTTTTGTTAAAACCAGAAAGCTTCAGTTTTCTTTACGAAGCTTACAGTAAGTACTTATACAATTTTTTTTTCTCCCTATTTTATTAAAAAATGTAATAGCATTCCTCATTCAAAATTACAGAGGTAGCTTTTTCATGGAAATTATAAACATACTATAATATTGTCAAGATGTTTCCAGATTTCTTAAGCTTAACAATTTGATATTGTGAAATACAAAAAGAACAACATTTATTTATAATATAATACTGCTGTTCTCTGTGATAGATGTAGAGTGTGTAATCCTCTTAATAATCATTTTCTTTGTCTTGGAATACAAATATTCCTTAACCTAAAATCAAAGAAGCCTGAAGTTTTCTAAATGAACAAATGAACAGATAAATGTTAAAAATGAGCAAATGAAAGAAAGACATAATGAACTGAGACACCTGTATTAAAAATAATAGGACCCTACTGCAGGATATTTTAACTCAGAAGAATGTCCACATCATTTATAGGCTTTTCTCTTCTTTTTCTCAGTGAGAGGCGAACCTACATCAAAAGCTCAGTAGATGTATATGTCTTCATTGAAAGGAAGCCACAAATATAACTACCACTGAAACTAACACTTGGCTTTAACAGCACTAACACCATTACCTTATAGTAATGGTGGCTCAGTATCTGGCTGTAAAATAAGAATAGCAACAGAATCCTTTAAAGACGTGTGGATTAGTGCAGTCAGAACAGGTCTTTGATGATTCGTCTTTATACCTGTTACCTCAACACTTAGATATTCTCACTGGGTCTAATTCTGAGAGAGGATTAATCTTCTCATTAGAAAATGTAACAGAATATTCCATGCCACTTGAAAACTTACTGCTAATGAGAGAAGAACTGCAGCACGTCAGTGTGCACCTGTTAATTTCACTGCATTCAAGTTTTTTGGATTGATTTTCAGATCTTTGTTTCATCTTTACCCTTCCACAAAACTTTAATTCATGTAACTCAAAAGATCAGCTTCTCCAGTCGTACACACTTGATTCCCAAATGTGTCTGAGTTAATGCAATGACAAGAAATTTCCTCAAGACAAAAACCCGAATAGCAACTAAACAAACAAAAATGGCTACTTTAACCATATAAAACAGAATAAAATATATGACCTTGATAGGTTCCCCATGGGGAGACACCACCTCATCTGACAGCTCCATCATCTTCAGGGCCATCAGCGCTATTTGAACAGCATGTGTTTCACTTTCTTTGTGTAAACCTCCAGCGACACAGTAGGCATCTCCAATAGTCTCAACCTAAAACAGGCATAGAATCATAGAATAATTATGGTTGGAAAGGACCTTAAGATCATCTAGTTCCAACCCCCCCTGCCATGGGCAGGGACACCTCCCACTAAAACTGCCACCCAAGGCTCTTTGTTCCCTGCTGTTAGACTGTGACACGTAACGGAATAGTCTGTGGGTTCAGTAAGAATTGTACCTACATATTGACTGGGTCTTATTTGTTCTGCTGATTTAAGTCCTGCCCAAATCCTGCAATATCATTCAAAAGGAAAAAATTACACAACTTGTATTTATTGTTTGCTAAAATGCTTTCCTTTAACGGCTGATTCTGTTGATTATTTTTTTTATTAGATCTGTTAAATGTCTTTTTTTATAATGATGGTTAGGGGAAATAAATTTTGGACATCTATTGTCCTTTGTCCAGTTTAGTCTTCCATTTCCCTTTCTGCCCTAGAATCCCATAGAAATGAAATAAATTGTGTACCTTGTAGACATCTAGCTCTCCACATTGGTAATCAAAGCGGGTATACAGCTCATTAAGCATGGTGATAACCTGCATAGGTGAGCACTGGGAACAGATGGCAGTGAATCCCACAATGTCAGAGAAAAGCATTGTGACATTACTAAATTTCTTGGCTTGCACAACTTGTCCCTGCCACAGCTGCTGAGCAACCTCTCCAGGAAAAATTGAAAACAGAAGATCTACGGTCTTCTTCTTTTCTTCTTCAAGGGCTTGATGGGCCTGCTCAAGGGTTGCCTTTAGCTTTCCTAACCTCTTCTTTAGTCCATCCTGAGCTCTGGCCTGCTCCCCTATCAGAACAACATCTCTCAATGCATTGTGAATGGGAATATCTGAGAGGTACAATCCACGTCCTGTAAAATCTTCTAGTCTATCCACACAAGGAGATCCCAGGAATAGGATGGCACTGGATTCAAAAATATAGATCATCTGCCCTTTAAGATCCATTACCTGAAACAGTTAAAGAAACAAGAATTCATGCAAAACATGCATGGCAGTGGTTTAGAAACAAGTTTTAGAAGAAATACATTTGTCTTAAACCTAGGAAAATGAGACTGGTCCATAGTCCCTATATTTTCAGTTAGTGGCTTAAGAGAAAACATAGGGTGCTAAATCATAGGGCTATCAAATAAGTTTATTTTGCTTGAGCCTTCTGGTACGAAAGTTAAGACCACAACTTAAACATCTAATTGTGTTTGAGTATCAGTATCCGTTTTAGCTCAGGAAGGAAAGAAAAACAAAAAGAATTTTGTGTATTTTCACCAACTGATAAACTGTTAATGACTATAGTGGCCTCTCAATTTCTGCTAATAGCTCTAGTAGTTTCGTTCATGCACTACTTTCTTTGTAAGATACAGTGAGAAAATCTGCTTCAGTTTTATCACAGGATGTTCAGTACTCGCTGCAATTTAAAACTAAAGGCATAAATGGCAGAAATACCCCATTTTAATCATCTAAAAAAAGCAAAATATTTTGTGTGAAGTGTTTATATGTCCCTTCTGTATTCAGTTGTGTAATGCGCAAGGTGCTGCAAAACTCTGCTTAACGTTGCTTGAAAGATCATTTTTTCAAGAAAACCTGTTACATGCTAACAGAGATTTGTGGATTTAAATACATGCAAATGGAACTCAGAGTCTACTACCCCTTGTAATCATTAAACTGTTTCCTAGTGCAGAAATGGATCTGAGACAAAGTAACTGTTCAGTGCTACATTTTTTCCCACTTCAGTAATAACTGAGTGAAACCTTTATTACTGTTCTTCATTTAAATTCTTGGAGTGCTGAGACTGAACAGCTAATTCATCCTGGAGTACCTCAGGTGTATATAAGATGGAATTCATCTGAGAGGCAGTGATGAATAAAACCAGTCATTGAATATTCAATATTTTTTACTGTCCCAGGTCATTTGCCACAGACCCAGCTTCAGCAGAAAGCAAGTAATCCCATCAGCTGAAACTAAGTGGGACCTTTGGTGATTGTTTCTGATGAAAACATCAAAATATCAAAGCTGCCAAAATACCAAAGGGTGAATGAGCACAAGAAATGCCTACATCTTTCCCCAAACCACAGAACTGTTGTTTCCACATGATTGAGGGGCACTTTGGGAAAGCTTTCCCTGCCACTGCCTTTGTGTTGGAAATGCCCTTATTCTCAACAGCATAGCCTGTCATTTGCTTTATCTCAATTTACTGACTTAATCTCAGTATTTTTTTTTTATAAAATCAAGTTAACAGTCAGATTTTACTTGTCCTAAAGCAGAGTTTTGACTGAATATTCGCTTCACAAGCTGAATTACATTACGGCGCTCAATAAATCACTGTTCTTCAGTTGTATTGTATGTAAACAATGCAAAGTGCACTATGTTCAGTGGCTATTTTCACTCTTACCTGTAGAAACCAAACTTCTCACAGAAGTAATGATTATAAAAAGTCTCTTACCATGGATGATTTCATATCAGTATTATCCCATCTTCTGACTCTTACAGTAAACTGCATATTTAGCATTGTCATTATTCCACTAAACGTGCAGCTTACTTTCGGGGTAAGAATTTCAAAATACTCTTCAAAATTGGGCTTAGCTTGAAGTTCTCGCCTGGTCAAAAGTCTTTTTATCCCATTTCCAATCTGAAGAACTGACATATCCTTGTCGAACATAAAATGAAATGGGAAAGTCTTACAGAACATAGAGGCAGGAATCACAAGTGAAGACTGTGGTTTACATGGAGATAAGGAAGGTTTTGTACTTTTGACTTGTATAGAGTACAGCAAATAAGGCTGATTAGCAAACTCAGTGCAGTCATTATGGAAACAAGGAGGCATGAGCATCACTTCCACCTCAGTTTCATATAAAACATGAGCTGCCGCTTTAATAATACCAGATAGAATAAGACTTGTGATTTTCTTAGGAAAGAAATAATACACATTTAAGAAGTCCTGATCTTTCTCCAGGCATAATATGGAAGCATCTTCAAGTCTGTCCTTTTTTCCTGCTTCTTGGCTGTGGCCACTCTGCTTCAGCAGAGTGGTGAAACTATTCAAGAAGTCCTTAAGGGTTCCTCCAATAACACCTAATATGTGTTCATCCTCTTCATAGCATATTTTGAATAGCTCTTCACCAAGGGACTCCCGTAGAGTCTCCACAGGAACACCTGCATGGAATCACATTTTAGTCAGAACTGCACTCATCACACTGAATCGCAGGCTAACCTCCACTAGACCAAATCAAATTAGCAATATCCTTCCCTGATCCAGCAAGGTCACCTGAGGGCCCTCTCTTTTAGGAGTCCTGCTGTAACCAAAGACATACTCGTGGTGTCCGCATAACAGGGAGACAACAGGCTGTAGTTTGGAAAGATCCAAGACTCATGTTCTTTGTCAAGATGTAGACAGAACGAATGCACATTTTGGCACAGGATTTAACCCAGTTCCCTTAGCTCAATATAAAAAATTAAAATAAGAATTTAAAAACTTAAAACAAGAACACAAAGGAAGAATAAAATAGGATCTGTGCACCCACACAGATACAAGTACTATGCCTGATCCAATAAATTAAATGACCCTAGGAATACTCTGGGACACTGAGGCCAGTTGGCACAGCACAGCTCACATTTTTGCTAGAAAATTTGTTTTAACAGCACAGCTGCAAGCAGACTGATGGTTGGGAATTTTCCAACTCCCCAACTGTTACTGGGAATCATTTGGAAAAGTGTTATCTGTCACAGGCCAACTGCGTGCCAGGACCAGCTTAACAGTTCAAGTGTACAAAAACCCATGTTTCCGTTTCCTGGAAATGTTAATTTACTATTACAGATGTAGCCAGAGAGTTCCGTATTGCAAATTACAGCAGTTCTCTTCCAACAGACTACAGTCGTTCAGAAGAAAAGGATCAGTGTAAGACTGTAACTTACTACTGAATATATGTTTCAACTCCTTCTAGATGTTGGGTTTTAGGGGTAGATGATTCTATGGCATCTCAAACTTGGGAAACTGTTAGTTGCAGAGATCCCAGTTCAGCCTCTGTGTTGCCAGCATCACTGAAGCCCTTACATGGAGGAAATTATTTCTTAGTAGCAACCCTAATTTATATATACATATGTTATTTTATATACATGATAGCTGAAACCGAGACAATAATATATATATGTGTTTTTATACATATTATTAAATGAGATTATATTACCTGCTGCATTAGCATGATCACTGATTATTTTTTCAAAATCTTCTCTATCCCCAGTTTTTCTGTAAAGATCATAAAAATAAAATAAATACTATGAAAGTCAAGACAAACCTTGTAAAAAATAGGAAGTAATGGCAGTTACCTACCCTGTCTTTAATGTGTATCAACTAAGCCTTGCTGATCAAATAGGCAGTTATTCATTAATTCAAAATAGGGTCTTGGTAGGATCTTAGATTATCCCGTGTATTTGTGATAAGTTAAAGTCTTAGTGGTTTGAGCTCAGATACGGATTGAGGCCAAATGCTATGGCCCACCATTGATTAAAAACTCTTAGGTTGCAACAGTCCTGTTTTTTCATTTGGTTAAGGTTTTTTGCTTGAAGCCACAACTAAATTTCATAACACATTTTATAATATAAATGGAATTTATATTCAAGCATTTATTTTAATTACATTGTGTTCAATTCAAAAGAGATGAGAGGGCATTTCTGTTTTGAGAGGAAATACCAGTAATATCTATAAACTTCAAAATGATTTTTTCATTGGTAGTAATTCAGATTCTGTGATACAAAACTGCATCCCTCTGAGGTCAATAAACATCTACCTGAATACCCAAACCACAGTGATGAGAAGAACATTAGATTAACCTGCATATAAGCGATAAGCTTTTGGTGCATGCTTTCTGGGTTTCTTCGTTTGAAATATTGTTGATGTATTTATGTGCAAAAGCAGTACAGATATTTAGATCTGTTTTACATTTGTATTACTGCATCATTCAGAATAGCACAATACTTTTAGGTTTCAAACTACTACGCCAGGAAGCAACACATAATTAACGATGGGGAAAACACTCATAGCAATATGCCAGTCAGTAATTGCAATGCACATATGACCAGCTATCTTTGGTTCAGTCTATGCATGTAAACTGCTTTGAAAATATCAAGTATAATTTAAAAGATACATTGCAATTATCTGTTCTTATCATGGGGAGCAATAGTGTAGTTTTCAGCTTTGTTTTGTTCTCCACTTTTTTTTTCATTCAATAAATTGAATCCCCAGCATGTAACAAGATGCTAAGAAATTCTCACTCCCTGAGAGGCTCAGATGATTAATACTGGGTTAGTACTAAGGAGTGCTGAAAATCAAGGTGAGTTCCTCAGAAACAGAAACAAGAAGCCAAGTGAGCCCAGCGAAAACATGTATGTCAGTATGTGTAGCATATCATTGTTCAGAAGCCATTTTTTTTTTTTTTTAATAGTAACTGTTTGCATTTAAAAATCTTTTTCTGGGATCTTAGAAGCATTGGGACAGATCTATATACAAGTGCATCTACCTTTCCATTTATGCCTGACTAGTCTCTGACTTCCTCCAAAACACCTGCGCATTCTTCACAGTTGTTGCCTTTCTCCCTGCACAAATGGCTAAATTTGCTCATTAACTTTATGAGTAATATAAATGTTTGTGAATATTTTTAAATAAAATCATTATTAACTTACATTACATGAAATGTTACACACCAGTAGGACACAATAACTGAAAACAGATTCCAGAATCCTGATTCCCAATTAGCACTCCAGCCCTTATGAACTGTCTGCAAAACAATTTTGCAGTGAAGTGAATTTGAAACCCATTACACATACATACCTGTTTTCTTTTATTTTGTGTTTTGCGAGTGTCCTCTGAAGTGCAAGATTTAGTCTTTCAAACTGGGGAACAAAAAAAGGTATGTTGATTAAATGTAATTGCTGAAAATTTAATCATAACATTTTCATACAGAGAAGAATTACTTCACTGTCCTTGGGGCTAATATCCCAAGTGTTTTACTGTGAGGGTTGTGAGACACTAGAACAGGTTGCCCAGTGAAGTCGTGAATGCTCTATCCCTGGCAGTGTTCAAGGCCAGGTTGGACAGAGTCTTAGGTGACATGGTTTAGTGTGTGGTGTCCCTGCCCATGGCAGGGGGGTTGGATCTAGATGACCTTAAGGTCCTTTCCAACCCTAACTATTCTGTGATCCTCTGTTTCTAACAGAAAAGATAGTCATATTCTGCATTATGCCCAGAACAAAACAGTAAAAAGTAGCTCTTCTACATAGTAACTTTTCTTGGAATATTAAGAGTTATTTTTTTCAGGACAATTTTCAGAAGTGCAAAGATTGAAATTGCAAAAGGTAACAGAGTTTCAAATGCAGCTATAAAAGATCAATACAGCATTCTGTGCTTCAGATTACCTCATTTTCTTATTTCAAGACTACAGCATTTCAAGACAATGTTAGAATAATTTATTTTATATTTGTACAAAAAGAATAATTTTGGCTATGTATGCTGCAAAACTAAATATCCTCCAGATGAAAATCTAGTCACTGTAGATAACCTTTGTAAGAGGATTCCACAATAAAAGACCCTTTAGAGTACCATGAAGATTTATTTATCTTAATTTACCTCAATCCCATGGTTCCATATTCTTCCTGTAGTTCCTAATTGGAAGAGATAGAATACTTTCCAAACATGCATATTTCAAATTGCTGGGGCCAGTAAAGCTGTCTTATGTGTGTAGTTTCTGATCACTTGAAATTCAAACTTCCATAAAGACAGGGTCGTAGACTAGTGTCATGACACAATTTGGCTGTGGGGCTTGCTGTAGTCTGTTTTTTCTTTGGTTCTCATTCCCTGAAGAAACTAGCATTTTCTATTCCATCCTTTCTGTATTTTGAAAAGGAAAGTCTGCACACTCAAAGAAAATACCATGCATTTTGAAGAATAGGCAGTATATTCGGGAGACTTTTTCCAAGCAAAAATCTAAACTGAGTAACTTTTCTACCATGTATATGAACACAATGTACACAATGTCTGCATATAAACTGGTACAGTAAGTGGAATACCTTCCAATTCATTACTTACCAAAGTCACCTGTATTTCTGTAAACACCCAAAGAAGTAAATCTAACAATAACACATACCACACTATCTCAGATTTAATCAAAAGTTATTCTGGATGTGCTATGTCCTGGACTTCCACGCACAACTCACTTTTTCACGGGGAGTCCCTGAATCAACTGGGGCCATAATGTGGCCCCTGTAAAGTTTCCAATTTATAAAGATTATGTTAATTACTGATTGTTAAGTAAGGCACTGTAAAGTATCAAAGCAATGAAAAGTTATGTTCTGAAATAAGCAAAACCCTTCTACAGAGAACTGGGACTGGCAAGCTGATCAGGACTCCAAATCAGCATGAGGACAGATTACTATACTTGGACAAAGTTCCAATGAATATGACTTGAATAACTGGAAATAGCAGTGACAGTAATCTTGAAATTCAGTAGCTCCTGGGGTAAACGGTCATAACATTCTTGACTTTGCCAAGCTTTTGTCGCAGCTGATGTACTAGCTTATTGGGATTATGTAATAAACAGCTGCATGTATCTATACTACTCTTTAAATTAAAAAAAACCTCGCGGTTATTTCGTTAAGAAACCCAGCAACAACTATATACTAAAGAAGCAATACAGCAATGCTGACACCACAGAAAGGGTCCTTCGCCAGCTCATTCTTGAGTTAAAGGTCTTTTCCTTTATGTATGGAAAGGTCAGTTTAAAGGGATGAATTTCTTCTGTAAATGCAGCAGAGGTGAAAGGGCGTCTATCAAAAAATGTATGTAGAGTTTTAGTGAAAGAGTAATAGATGAAGAGTTGTGAAAACAGATCTGAAAACAGATTTAACAAAACTCCAGCACTTTTTAGTAAGGAACACTGAATGTACAAACAATAGAATTGTAATTAAATGAGTATACAGACTTGGCCATTTGCCATTTGCAGCCCCAATATATCACAGACAGTTCCTTCACACTTTCAACAGAATCTGAGGCAAGCCCAAGTGTTGAATATTATGAAGCTGCATTTTTCGTGTTCTTTTTACAGAAATAAACTATATTTATCTCCACTCAAGCAAACCATTGTGCATGCACTGTATCTGTTTTCAGTTGAGTTGAGCAGAGACATAAGAATACCTTTGTGGTAAACATAGAGGGTTTTAAAAATAGTATGGCAGGAGGTTAGCATCACGGCACATGAAAACAGCTCTTTTAATTTTAATGCACTTAGCAGTATGGATTCACTTGAACTGATGAGGTGACCACATAATTTACATAATTAGGTAACACGGCAGAGTTTCTCTAATTGCATCTCTAAAGCAAAATAAATGGCTACAGAAATACATGGATTTTAAAGGAATAATTAAAATGATGAATGGAATGTTGCCAATACAAGGCAAAGCTATAGGGAAATACAGTGGAAAGGATGGTGTGTACAAAACTGATTGTGGCAAAATTGTATCCAGAAGGAATGGAAGAGGATGAAATGAGGATTTAAACTATACAGAACTACACAGGAACACAAACTCTGTAGTCAAAAGACTTCCTAAAGTCTGGCATAAAATGCTTTTTTAGTATTTATAACTGAATGCTATTACAGTATTATTATGCAGGATCTGTTTACCTCAGGAAAGATCAGTTTGCAGATGCTTTCAGTTAATGTGTGCAGGTACACTCTACTTCTGCTTGTTTTCCTTTGTGGAAGGTTTCCGTGAGCATCTTTTTCATGGACTTCTTTGCAGATGGGCAAAGCTGCTCTAGAGCTGTTTTCTGCACAATCCTTGTCACACTCCTCAGTAATGTGACTTTGAGTCAGTAAGGAGAAAGGACATTCCCCTGTGATCTTCAAGTCTTTCAGTTTTGTACAGAACATACTGTACGAAGTCTCTCCTTTGAGATTCAGTACTTGGCTTTGTGTTTAATGGTTCTCTTCTGTTACCAGCAAGCGCAGAAGATGCCAGAATAGTAGATAGGGCAACCGCTGTGGAAGATTATTGGTAGCTATAAATCACCACAGGAACAAATGTATGCCCCTGCAAAACAAGAGGAAAGAAAAGAAAAATTAAAAACATTTATTTTCTCTTTTAAATTCCCATGATATGCTAGTTTTATCCTATGTGCATTACAACAATGGCTTTTTCTAGGACCTTGCTTAGGAAAGCATTTAAGCTCATGTGGCATTTTAAGTATATAATCCCTACTGACTTCAGTGAATCAGGTAATTAAAGTTGCGTGCATGGATAAGTTCTTGGCTGAATTTGGGCTCTAGTGATTAAGGCAGAGAAGTTGCTTTATCTGATGTATCTTTCATCACATTGATGGATGAAGCTTCTGAAACAGTAGAGAACAAAATTCTAATGAGAAAACCTTTTAAATTCTTCATAAGCAGCTATTAAAAACTACGTGATATGGCACAATGAAAATGATTTGTTATGGATACTTAAATTTCAATTTACTTGATGCCCAAGACAGCCTTTCTGTATCAGAGAGATGTATAACTAAAGTTAGTACTTGTACTTCTGGAATAGAAAACCATCCAAGACCAAAGGTTAGCACATTGGGTAAAAGCCACTGACTGATGACAACTACCCTAATGGGAATTTGACCACATAAGTGGCTTGGAAACACCAAGGGATTTTTGTGCTTTTGAAGGTAATACCTTTCAAACAACACATTTAAATAAAAAAAAAAAAAATTCTGAAATTCTCATTTTAATAATTTTAATAATAAACGTTTGTTACATGTATTTCAGGCTGAATATTAAAAATATTCTTCCATTAAGGGCTTTATTTTCTATTAAGTGTATTTGATTGAATCAGATCCTCTCATCCTCATATAATACTCGAACAAGAGAGCTTTTGGCTGCTCTGGGAGAAGCTGATTTGTCTCTCTGGAGATATGGTATGGTAACTCTTTCTTTCAGAGGCACTATGGCTTTAATCAGCCTGTGAACCACACCGCTTATTTCTGCCCCTGAGACACCCAAAGGGCTTTTAGGGTCACACAGCAACTGTACCAGGGTTAAAAATAACTAATTCCCTGATACAGGTTATGAGCTGCTTCTTTTGAAACAGCTGGAATAAATGGCACAGCAGAGGAGTGCTGTAGACCCAGCACAAGTAGCATGAATACAAGGAGAAACAGGACGAAGCTACTTTGGACCTCATGCTGCAGAAAAATACTTGGCAGAAAAGGCTCTTTTAAAGCACACTGTAATACTGATGGTGTTAGACCAGCTTCTAGTGGACATCTATCAGAATTATTAATGTATTATTTTAAGAATCAATAAACACAATGCTAAGAACAAGAGGTTGAAAAATGTTTACATAACATTCTATATTTCTGATTTCAGTTTTTTCATAGAAACTAGTTTGTTTTCACTGCATGGACATTAGTAATGCTTTATTTTTTTATTACTGAATACTGTTGTGCAGCAAATGAGGCAGTGAAAAATTTCCAGCGAGAACCACACTTTCAATACATAAATATATGCAACACTTTATAACGTAAGCACATTATATACATGTAAAAGTACTTTTATTCAGGAGCTATTATATAACCTTGCATTACTTTACATTACTTAACGTTTGTATTACTAAACAAGAAAACTATTTTTCTGTTTCTAGAAGACAATAATCTGGAATTACTTGGGGGTTCAATTCCATGATAGCATGTTGCATTTTAATTAAATTACATTTGATGTGGTAGCTAGCTAGAATCTGAAGGAAGTGATGCCATTATTTTACACTTGGAAAACCTGCAACCTTCACAAGCTGCCAAGTGGGAAGGAGAGGTCCCAGAAGAAGATTTTGTGCCAGGACTTCTGTTCAGGGGCAAAATGGGCACTGATGTCCAGTCAAAGCTGATGGACATGTACCTACTGTGTCTGCAGTTTCTTTCTGCAGTACAGCCTGCCACCCTTTGTGCCACAGGACACTCGCATTCAACCTCTTCCAGCCCTGGAGGGGACTAGAATTTATTCCCTTGCTCTGAAAATGACTCTGCGCCCCTTCCAATCGCAGTTTACGACAAAATCATCACTGATATGCAAGAAAGTGGCAATCCCTAGTAATAATACTGTTGTACAAAACCAGTAGCATTAACATACAGATCTTTAAATTCCAAATAATGATGACACAGTTCCTAAGGAAAGCTTCCTACAGAACCATTTTTCTAGGTACCCTGATGTTCTTGTTTTCCCAGAAACAAATGGGATGGTCCTTTGTGAACATTTATCCCAGTTCAAAACCAGTATCAACAATTTTCAAGCAGTGAGCAATTCAAACCTCTTGCTGACCTCTGCAATGGCAAGACCCCCTTAATCACATCTTTAGAGAAACAAACTGGAAAACCTAATTCTATGACCTTCAGAGGATTCAAATACTGAAAAAAAAACAAACCAAAACGAAAAAAAAGAAAAGCCAAACCAAACCAAAACTCTCCTGCATGTACTAGGTCTTCCTTTATTAAAACACCAACTTTGTATCTGGTATCCTAAGTACATCTTGCCCTTAATATATTAACTAAAATTCAGGACAAAAACGTCTACTGTGTTATAGGGAAACCTGTCTCACTCAAACAGTAATTAGACAGTGTTTTTTAAGGTCTGACAGGAGAAAGACAATGAATCACCAGTGTAGAGTCTACAGAAGGAATTCCAACAGTATAATGGACCTTAAAAAGATAGAAGAAAGATGGCACACACCACAGGTTAAGTCTGACATTTGCAGCTGTGTTTCAAGAATGAGGAACAGCAGCCCTCCCTTTGTTCACAGTGTTTAAAGACATTTTCTAATCATAACAAAAAAATATTAGGAAACATGGGAAAAGTTTCTGGGTTTAATTCCTCTCCAAATACGCTTTGAGAGATCTCATCCCAGGGGAGCAGCAGTGTTTCATGTGAATTCTCCATCACTGCCATATTAATTGATGTCATATTTACCTTGGGAAGCAAATTTAAAATTAAAATTAAATAATCTCCTGTGAGATCAAACTACAAGCGACCAATTTATTCAGTGCCTGGCTGAATGCAACATGGCACTGTGCCACTCAGAAAAATGAAGATGACTTTACATAGTATAGTCATAGCAGCAGAATAACTTGAGGGCTCAAAATGCTTTGTGCAAACATTTCATTGTACTTTTCCATCTATACTTGTCATAAGGCCAAAATGCCTTCCTGTATGCTTATTTTTACTAGTTGCTTTTGAATATTTACCTCTGCTAGAACATTTCCTTGACAGGGCCATGAAATACAGTGCAATTAATCAACCGTACATAAACCCCCCCTAATATTAATACAGCCATTTATAAGAATCACCACTTGTTAACAGTAGCTAATGATGGTTTATAATCTTAGCTTATGGATATGGCACAAAAATCAGAAGCAATATTAAATACTTTTTACTTCAGAGTCCCTTGCTTGAGGGAGCAGAATATGGTATGATGCTACAATGTCACTTCTTGGTTTTAATCACACATATCACTTTGGTAGTTGAACTGCTGCATGTTGAGCAAGAATTAAGAAAAAAAAATAGTTTGTTTTGCAGCAGTCACAAGATACCACTGACGGGATCTACCTTTCTTCAGCACAAGTGTGACTGCAGTGCTTGCAGGAGCTCAGTGTGGTCTGGTAGACATTGCCTCAATAGAAGCAGCTGTTAATTTCTAGCTTGCCTTTATGGCAGACAGAGTCTTGCAATTCCCTCTCAGCTCCAATCATTATGGGATGCAGAAATCCCTGCCTTTTGCCCCTTGCTAGTCATTAGGCCTCTGCACAGAGAAAGGCAGGAGCTTCTACTCACAGGCAAAACACAATCATCTTCTAGCAAGACAGGTTAGTACCCATCATCCTATCAATCAGTAGCAGCTCATTGTGGATTCAGTTGTTGTGCCTCTCAGCAGACAAATACAGGGAAAATAACTAAATCCTATAATTTTGTCTTATTAATCTAAAGTGCAATATCCACACTTTATTTTTTCTACTTCAAGTGCTGTGTGTAGCAACAGAATCAAAGCCCTTGTGATTTGTCTGTTTCCAAGGATTTTAAGGAGGCTTCTAAAATACTCAGAGACAACTGCACAAGTCCGCATCAGTAAGTTAATATTTTAAGAAGTCAAAGTAAGTATTTCTTAGGCTTATTAAATTCTGTACAGATAAGAAGCTTTCGCTGGCTGCTTCACTGTTAAACACATTCAGAGGGCAGGGCACACACCTTCAAAGCATTAATTTGTTTGGGTACTGCTGCTTTAGAGAGCACAAGATGTAAGTAACTGGAGCAGACAGGGAAATCTGATTTCAAATTTCCTAGTGGTAGCGGGTGACACCTAACAGAAAAGTTCAGTTGTTGACTTAGGTTGAGGACATCTTGGAAAAAATGTGTCCTTGTGAAGAGGAGTGAAATGTTTTCCTGCATCTCCCCAGTCAGCAACTAACCCATCAACTGAAATGTGAGGATGCTTCATTTAACTCTTTCCAGTAATTTGGTCCTGTCATTAACACACTAATTACATTTGCTAACCTACCACGGGATAACCGTGTCATTACACAAGAATAATTTAAAAACCGTATCGTGTATAACTTGCATATTAGGGAAAGCGCACAGTAGGGACAGGATTTCTAAATCTGCAGCAGCAACATAAATGTAATTAAAATATTAATCAAACCGTACTGCATAAAGAACATAACTATAGAAAGAAATTGCAAAGCAGAGGAGTTGAGCTCTAGGAGATCCCAGATACATGTGACCATTCAATCCTAAATCATGACCACCCTTGTGTAGACACTGGCATTACTTATACTACAAAGTAGTACCCTTTTTCCAGCAAGATCTAGCCTCTTTCACAGCACAGATTTTTGCTACTTGAGCAAAGGCAATAACTGATGAAAAGGCTATTATCCTCTCTATACATCAGGATGAGACATAATATTGGACAGTAGACTTCACAGTAATTTACTGGTACCCAAGAAATTGCTAGATTCAGCAAATTCCACTCTAGCTCTCAAAATATCTTTATCAGGCATCAACTTTTCTGCTTGTTCCCGCAAACTTCCACCCTTCTTTTTGACGAGTCATCCCTAGTGCAGATCTGTCAATATCCCAGAGCCCTTTGGAGTAGTTTTACCATTTTTTCTCCAAAGCACTGATTGCCATTATGTGCTGTGCAAGCCCATTTCCAGTGTCCTTACAGCCAGACGTAGCTCTGCCTGGGGCTATTTCTAAGATAAGTATACTCAAAAGTTTTCTGTAAATCACAGTATACTTTTGGCAGGAAGGAAATACCACAGGACACCACAGCACTTCCTGAACTATCTAATGGAACTGCAGTGATAACTAAGCTAAGTACTTATTAACAGTCCAAACATTTTAGTAAATCCAAATTCATCCCAGTGACTGTCCTACATGACTGCTTAGGGCAAGCTAAAAATCTAGCCCTTGATTGCAAGAAAGACTTTCTCCCAACATAATGTGGAATTTCTTCACCTTTCCAACTTTTTTTTATCAAGTGTTTTAATAAACAGAGAAACACGATCAAGTGTTTCCTCTGTACTCCAGGTTGAATGGATTGTGACCTGTGTTGCTGCAACATTAGATAGCTACAAAGTCAGGAGATTAAGAAAATAATTACCTTTGTTTTCAGAGAAGAAAATAAGTTATCTCCTTTTCCATCTTGTCCCTGTTGTAATCAGCAGAAAATAAGTTTCAAGGAATACATAAGTGAACTTCAAAACTGCTAATATGTCTCATTTTAAGGTCATTACGAGACAGACATTTCTGCTGCAAGTGACAGGACAAGGAAATGGCCTTAAATTGTGCCAGGGGAGGGTTAGATTAGGTATTAGGAAACATTTCTTTACTGAAAGGGTTGTCAAGCACTGGGACAGGCAGTCCTGAGAAGCGGTTGAGACTTTCCCTAGGGGTATTTAAAAGATGTGTAGATGTGGCACTTAGGGATATGGTTTAGTGATGGACTTGGCAGTGGTAGCTGATGTTCTTTAAGGTCTTTTCCAACCTATATGATTCTGTGGTACTATAATAGGATTTGTGTAATACGATCTGTAATAAGGTACCTTGATATTGAAAACAGTGTTCTTAAAGACGGGAAAATCCTGAAGTATCACTGAATTTCTGGTACTAATTTTATGACTGACTCATTTCTCTCTAATGGTCTGAAGCAAATCCCTGGACCCAAATATATCCCTGAGAGAAGCCCAGACTCCAGATGTGAAAGTTATATTGCAGACACATCTCTGCTTTCAATTAAAGGCACAGGGGGAGTCCTAATTACTGCACCCACGTTTTGGCATGTAGCTAAAGGAAGGACTGATTCCCAAATGTTGTTTATAAAAATATATATTTGTCATTTTAAGTATCGCATGTACTTTCATAGGGTAAATATTTTTCCTACACCAGGACCAAATAACAGGGAGGCACGCTGAGAAGATAGCGTGGGAAAAATACTCTCTTCCTGTGAGTCAAAACCTATCTGTGAAAACACTCCATAGCAAGCCCAGCAGGCAGCCTCACAGCACCTGATTCTCTGCTTCCCTGCTCACACGCTCAGGCAGAGACAGCAGCCTTTGGCTGTGGCACATCTTCGGACCCTCACACCAATTCGAAGCATGGCTTGTGGCACCAGATAAGCAGTTTATGATGAAGGTGCTACCCCTGAAAACCCCAACCTGCTTACACTGTGGGAGCTCTTGAAGGCGACTGCTCATGGGCATTTTTCCTGAGGCAGAGTCAATGATACCTCACAAACACTAAAAATAACCTGCTGTATGCAACCATAACACATTAGTTAGATTGTTTGTTTTTTTTTTTTAAATGAGAAATCCTGCTATTGAATTGACATAACTGTTGACACCTCAAGTGACCTGGGTACCCAGATGAGTAAACTATTGAAACAGAGGAGGTGCTGCAGTGAGGGCAGGCAAAACCAAAAGCAACCCACAGTGTCTGGAAACGATTCTCACACTTTAATATATTTTAAATATAGCATTTAATCTACATTTGCAGTCCATGAAAGTACAATACTTTTATAAAAATCGTAAGAAGAAAGATAAGGTCTTCAGAAGCCTTTCAAGAATTAAAACTTGTCCTGAGGACATGTGGTATTTATGACAGTTATCAAGAGTTAGATGTAAAGACATAAGTCTTGCCTACAGCAAATGGAATGTAAATTAGAATCCACAAAAGGAGAAGGGCTGTGTTTCTACAATATGAAGTAATTATCAACAGTTGTTTTTACTGATTCTTTACAAATACCTACTTACAACTGCATCTCTCAAACTTACTGATACATAAAACTTCTCTCATATAACTGGACTTCAAATGCCCACAAAATCTGATTTTTACTTAATTCATAGATCAAACTTTCTTTTTAGGAGCAGGGAATGTAAAAAAAATACTTGCAATTATTCTAATAAGAGTAAAATCAAATAAGTTTTTATCTCGCACTACTTTTTTACTGAAATTTTCAGCTAGCATACATGACTTAGCCAGGATTGCTGTATCATGTAGAATAAACTATTTAAAACATCTAAATTTCCAATGCATTAAGGAACTTCTCATTTGAGAACCATGGTCTGGATTAACTGTGAAGCATGATGATAAAATAATTATCCTACTTCTTCAAAGACACTTATCTTGCTGAGACTCCTACATGCATGCATTCATCTGATTGAAATTCAGTGTGGGGAACTGCTTCCACAACTGACACACAGGTTTGCATAAACACCATTATTGTTGTTATTTTCCCAAAGATACTGAAGCATTGTCAAGTAATACAAAACACTGATTGTAGTGTGGTATGACGGTGCTTATGGTTAAACATTCCCTTTGTGTTCACAACTTGAAATTATAACGAAGAGCAAGTTTTATAAATAAAGGTCTCTGAACTCTGTATTTCTTAAAGAACTGTTTGAAAACTAGGTCTGTAGAAAGCAAAGTGTTTCATTAGTAGATTTCAATTGCAGAGTTTTCTGACTGAATATCTGCCACCTGCCACTTCTGTTTACAATGTCGACACAATCATTTGTGCACTGAACATCACTGACAACTACCTTTCAGATTTATTTTTAGTTAAGCACTCATGCCAACTACTGTTGAAGTCAATAGCTGGTTTCTGGACATAGCAGAAATAAGATTAACCTAACAGGTCTGTGACTTTTATCACAGAAATACTGATTTGCATCTCTCTTATTTTTGAAGCCAAATAAAGCCCAGGCTTTTTTTGTTTTGTGTTTTCACAGCTTGGTGGGCAGATGTGATGGTAAACACTGAACTGAGGTATTTGAGATTCTGGAGAAGTCAAAAACTATGCATGGAAACCTAACAACAGGAACTTCTAATTAGTGAAAATCATTTATCCCACACCAGCAAGGTTATGTCCTTGTCATTTTTCTGACAGAGAAAAATATATTGACTGAAGAAGAGTATTCAACCGGAATAGATGAGTGAAGAGCTGCTTTCACAGCCATCATGCAGCTACTGATTCTGTTTTAGCTAAAGCCCATGGCAAAGAAAGCAGCTCTGAAGGAGAAATCAGCTACTTTCCCAATTGTTCTCTTCCATGGTATCGGCAAGGCAGGACCAGCAGGCACCTCCTTTTTTATTAAATGCTTACAAAGTTTCTGCTAGAAAACAGGTTTAAAATCATTTAAATTGCTGATTTGGGCATGTGCATTGTAAATGAGTACCTTAATTTTTTCTTTCCCTGATTGGCCTGTCATTTTTCTCAAAAATGTAAGGGCAGCTACAGCTATTCACAGCCCACCCCTTTCAAAATCTGCCAATTTAAATAAAGATATGAGCAGTAGATCTTACCTTTGAAAACCACAGTTGCAAAGCCTATCAGCCCATCCTCTGAGACTGAATGCTTTAGGAATAAATTACAATTCCAATTTCCCTGTTGAGCAGATCACTTAGTTGCTTTCTAATACTACTCTGGAAAATACAGCAGATATGCATTTAAAGCAGAGAAAGGTAGGTAATTATGGCAAATATATAAATTTATATTATCTTTGAAAACACAGGCTTCTTTTTCACTAAAATTACAAAGCAAAGTAAAGATAAGAAGTTCTGTGAAATACTGAGCTTGCACATGTGGTATTAAGAGAAATTAATGCTGTGATTTAATCACAGCAAATATGCCCTCAATGACTAAGGCTAGCCTGATGTTAGTGTATACCACCGCTATAACAAAACTAAATATTATAGAAATCAAGACGCAGATTTTGGCTTCCTGTAGACTGTTCAATCTGTGATGCTTGTTATTGCCTCCAGTGCAATTGCTGGGAGTTATCAGAGTTACTGATCCTTCAAATCCTTCCATTCAATTTATTCTACTTCTCTTTTAAGCATGTGAAAGAAATCAAATTGCACAGATTTCTCAGATTACTTTTGCATAGGAAACGTCAGCAAATGCAAATGACAGCAGCAGGGAGAATAAGCCATGCAAACATAACTCGGAGATAATGCCATGTTTGCCACATACTCTGTAAGTGGAACGTCCCCTTGGCCTTGATGGTAGTTTCATGTAGAGACTGAGGTGAAAATGTGGCCCTGAAGAAAAGTAAGCTGAAAGTATTTATGGGTCATTCAGCTTTAACACATCTATTTAAAAGTGAAAGGACTGTATAGGACAGACCATAGCAAAAATCTAGGTTATTCAGATCTAGAATTGTGAGATCCTTTATAAAGGAATTTCTTATTTAAATAATACTTTCATTGAAAATCAGAGGATTATTGAGGCATTAACACAAAAAAAAATACATGACATATATGCTACTTCTCCAAACTTTCAGGGGTGCTAAACAATGAAGATCCATCCTTATGTCTAAAAAAATACTATCAATTTGAATCATAGAATAGTAGAAGCCTCAATCAGTGCTGCTTCCCCAGTTATAATAGATGCATTTAGAAAGATTTGTCATGCCTTAAACCATGCTTTATACTGATTCAAGTGCATTAACTGTTGAATTGCAGCTTCTTATAACAGTATCAAAGCTGAATATTAAATCCCACAAAAATAAAAATAATGTCATCCATCTTTTTGGAAGTTTAGAGTCTGCTTCAGTTCCGGTTATTTCAGTGATGGAGTGCTGAGCACAAACAGGCACAGGAACATATGCCTGGCTTGAAATACTTGTGAATTCCATTGATATTCTCTCATTTCTGTGGCAGACATTTCAGATTAACAGAGATTAAAGAGATTAAGAAATTTGGAGTAATGAAAATCCAAGAAAGTGTTAACAAAGAACACACTGTAGAATCTCTTATCAGATGTACAATCACTGGCCTCTAATTTGAGGTAAACATTCAGGGTTTAAGTATGTAATAAAAGTAAATTAGATGTATTTAAACCGTAAGGATTCTCCTGCTACTTTTCCCACAGCCTTTTGTGACTTTTGGGGAAAGACTTTCAGGTCTTTGTCTCACTAGGAAAATGCAGATAATTTTTCCATAAAAGAAGGGGGATGATTTCACCAGAGGACTTGAATTTTCCAAAAGACTAGAATCATATGAAAAACTTTTACCAAAAAAATATGTCATGCAAACTAGTAAGCTTCTATAATACACAACATGAACTTTGTACGTTGTAGGAATAATGGGGTAATCGTCCTGGAGTTATTATGGATACATGGTGGACAACTGTCCATAGTTGTATCTGCATTGACTGTAACAATGTTAACATCACAGATTCTGCTATTTCAGAACAGAGTCTGAAAGATCAAAACTTTGCTCCAGTCCTCAGATAGCAGTTTTTCTCATTTATCATAGCACTATTTTGCAATACCTACTGTCTTTCATTATGTCAGAGAGAAAAAGGAGAGAAGGAAGATACAGACGATTTTGTTTCAAATGCCACTGATTTAAAGACCAGATACACACTGTTACTGATTTAAGATTTCATAGTTTTGCATTTTTTTTCTTAAAGATATTTCACTTCTCTTTCGTAATACATTTATAAGGAGGCTCTTTTCTTTCTCCATCAGGCCTTCTGAAATACCAGTTAGTGCTGCACAGGCATCTGAGATCCTAGGATGGAAGCACTACTTACCTAGCTTACTTGAAAGCCCTGACCTGCAGTCCAATGAGGCAGCACAGAAGTGCACTAATGTCACTAATCACCAAGAACTGGAAGCCAGGCTCTCCTTGCACTGTGCCACCACAGAAGGTAAGGAACTAAAAGGGGACTCAGTTTCTTAGTTCAAGGAGTGGCAATTTATGCTTCAGTGCTGGCAGCCTTTGGGTTTCAGTGCTCAGGAAAAATGAGCACAGAACACAGCTTGAGAGTCTTGCTCTAGAGGGTAGGGCTTCAAATGTGAGCATCAGCTAAGGAGAAGTAGCAGCAGATAGGCTTGTGGAAATAACAGCTGACTAATGGACATTGCCAGTCATCCTTGAAGGTTAAAATCTGAACGCTCAAGTGACAGGCAATGACTGTGTGGGATCTTGGCTGCACTGACGTTATTGAGGTAATGGAGTCATCTCAGTTGTAATTCACTGAGGACCAAAATTAATATCAAATGTAATTGATAAACATCTTTATCTCAACACTTCAGCTTGTGCAATGACAGATAAACTACCCAGGTATTGTGAAGCTCAGTTTTAATGTAGGACCTATCCCACATCAAAGGTCCTTCAAGTACTTTTTCCCACCAAAATGTAGAAGAACAACCACTCTGTATGTTCTGTTTTCTAAATCTGTAAAATGGGCATCTACCACTGAATACCTGTTTTTTTTCATTATATTAAGAAACTACATTCATTTCAAAAATGGAGCCAGGTTACAAGATGTCTCCAACATGCCATGTCGCATACTGGCACTGTGAATAACAGCTCAAGCTAATAGAGAAAACATTTCATCTGTTTCAGAGGTGAAAGGAGAGACAGACTGGACAGTGAACTGTGGGTGAAAACCTAAAAATGAACCAAAATCAAATTCTGGCCCTGGCAAGTCCATATGTACTCAGAGTAGTACTTCAAATGGGTTTTGAATGGCATTGAAATAGAGTACCCTGTAAAGAAATGCTCCTTTGACTGGAAAGTTAAGGGTTTTTGTTTACTGGGTTCTCGATAAAAGAAAACATCTAACAGATAACAAGTTTTACCTCTGTATTTGTGTATGCGCACAGACAGAGAATGCTACATAGCCAGTTCCCCCTTCTTCTAGAAATATATGAAATTCCGTGATGAAAAGGCTGAGAGACCATGTGTATAGTTAAGCAGGTGGGAGAGAATGAGAGGCATGAGTTTCTAGAGGATATAACTACAAACCTAAGTTTAAGGATAAAGAATGGTAGCATCTCCTTCATGAAGAACTTCTTGCCAAGATGTAGACAGTATTTTTTTAAGCCTTTTGGCATTCTGAAGCATCCGGAAGCACCGTGAATCTCGTGGAGTGTACACTCTCGACAGGTAAAAACAAAACAGGAAAGAAAGTTTGCTGCACTGTGTATAATCTTTCTTTACATGGGGTCAGAAACCTTTGACATTTCCGCTTACAGTTTAGGTGATGTTGAAAATCCAAAACATTGTTTTAAATGTTTGTACCTGGCAAGTTCTAGTGAGGCAAAAGCACTAACTTTACAAGTGTCCTGTGACAATGGAGAAATTACGTTCTCACAGTATCACACGTATCTCTGCATCATATTCACGTTGTAAACCCCTGCTCTAGGTTTTTAACTCTGTTTATAACAGGCATCTAAATCCCACACTGCCCATACTATATTAAACTGACAACAGGATTCCATTCCTAATTAATGCAGCCTCTTTGTTAAAAGACAGTACCAAATCTAAGTTTAGCATTAAAGATCTGAATGCATTTATTAATATTTTACTAAAGATTATGAGTGGTTTTCATGATTGCAGAGTAACAGTTGGAAAAGAAAACACTGAGGATATGTTATAGAAAATCGTGCAAAAACCGTCTTATTTTTGTGCATTTATGCCAGCATTAGACAGATCAGCCATTTAAAATACAGTACATTACAGAAACTGCAGTACAACTATTTTTTTTAAATATTTCAACCCATTAGATGCTTTTCTGCCGCCGCTACTCTCATTTCAGTTTCTTACCTCATTTTTTCCCTATTCCACTTTATTGCTAACAAAAATCTGCCCACAACATGGGCAGGGATGGATGTTATTTTTCAGCTTTTACTACATGTAAATCATAATCCTGTATTCCATCAGTACTCCTTGCTCTTCACCACTTCAAAGCATATTTGAAAAAAGACTTTTAGCTTTTAATTCCCCTCTATCTATCATTTAAACCTAATTTTGCTTAGAACTTAGTATTACTTAGGACTGCAAAAAAGGGAAGGAAGATATCATGAAACCACATTTCATATATTACATTAATCAAGCATTAAAACCATTTTTAATGGTATTTGCTAGTGCCAGTCTCTAATCTTCTAAGAGAATGAATATTCTGTGATGATGCCCACCACTATCTCACACATGATACAGTTGCACACTTCAAACTTTTTGACTAAGCTGTGATGTTATGTTTGGTGGTGTTATGGTCAGTGACTTTTTCCACATATAATTGACTATTACTGAATTTTCCACAGATTTGGAGCATGTAACATGCAGAGTAAGTGCAGAGGTGATTTAAGTTGATGCCGATTTTCAGATCACCTGTAGACTCTGTGTCCTACTACAAATGTAGTCTCTGCCTCCTTGAGCCTACCAAAATGTTTTGCAAGCCATGCCTAACTTATGACTGGAAGACTGCTCTCTATGCTACTCCACTGCCACCACACTTCCAAATGTTTTTTCTCTGGGAAGGGAAATATTTCATTACCTTTTAGCATTCGTGTAGGCTGCCTTTCAGTCAGTGAGATCAATACTTGGTCAGCATGTGAAAGTTCTTATGGAGGTTTTGCTTAAACCTAAATAATGGTATTTAACCTTCTGTCTGGTGATTTCATCCTTGGGCAGGTTGCTCAGCAGACAGATTGTGCCAGTTAATTTGCATTCTGCTTCTTCTCTGTCGCTATTGCTAGGTGTATTATTTGCCTACTTTAACCTCCCAGAAGGTCCAAATTAAGATCAGGGCAATACCCAAATATAGAGTAAAAGATGATATTTGACCTGAAGGGTTTGCCTTCTGAATAGTTAAGACAGAAAAATGGGATATGAAAAGAAGGGGTCAGATGCCTCTTTTAGAAGTGGGGAAATAAGTCATGCTGGAAATCACAAAAGAAAGGCTGCTGCTGAGCTAGGAAGTGAATGTAGACTTCTTGAACTGAGTTGCACAAGTTTTTTTGGCCAGGAGTTTAATAGACCTGAGTGATTTACAAAAATCAGGTCAAAGCTAATAAAAAATTGAAGTCAGATTTTAAAATAAATATGAGAATACTGCACATTTCTACAAGTGAAATCCAAATATATTTTGCAGGTAGGATTTGTAAAAGGGGGTAGGTGCTATATATAAAAGCAGAACAAAAAAGCTGTCCTCACCCTATAGGTTCATGGCTAACACACACTTGGTTTAACTTCACTTTCCCATTTCTAAAGGCTCTGTAATTACTTATAGGAAAGGCATTTCCTCTTGGCTGGTTTTATTAGTACTATGCAACCTGTTTGAGAACCTTTAACTGCAATAAAATAAGGAATAGCTTTAAACTGAAAGAGGGGAGATGTAGATTAGACATTAGGAAATAATCCTTCACTATGAGGGTGGCACAGGTTGCCCACAGAAGTCGTGGATGCCCAATCTCTGGCAGTGCTCAAGGCCAGGTCGGAAAGGGATTTGAGGTGGTGTCCCTACCCATGGCAAAGGGGTTGGAACCAGATGACCTTTAAGGTCCTTTTCAGCACAAACCATTCTATGATTCTATGATAAAATTAACTGTAATTATTCTATCATGATTTCCTCAAGATTTTGAGGGGAAGAAAAGAAAAAAATCAGTTCCACATTGACCAAAATCCTTGAGAAGCTTCACAAGACAATCCCTCCCTTCATACCACCCTTCCCATGTGAATCCCATTAGAATTTCCTAAAACCCTACCTCTAAATATGCTTTATGAGCTCTACAATCAAATGGCTATATTTTCACCAAAATTTGAACAGTTTATCAATGCACCAAATATTTTTTTCTCAGCATGAGGCAAGTGGTTTTGCACTCTCAGCTTGCAAGTGCAAATCGACAACTACAAAGACCATTTTGGCAAAAGAAAAAAATAATTTAAAGTTAGATTGATGCATGCTTTCTCCAAAGACAGGGAAATTTTAGCAGTGCTATTTAAAACAGGATCTGCAATGAGTATTTTAGGCTCCAGGGTGCCTGCAGTCAGGACTAGGGAGCCACACAGCTATTAATATAAGCAGACACCCCTCCCTGTTAACCAGAAGGCAGCAACTGGGTATATTGTCTCCTGTTTTCAAATCATAGGAATAATTATGAGCAACTGCAAAATCACAGTTTTTCCAAGCACCGAACTGGAAGTCTTTCTGAGGTGTTCCTCCATTGTAGTCAGGCCTTTACTATTGCTTTTTCATGTGCGAAGAGTTTCTGTATTTGCCGAGGAAAGAAATCAGCTTTCCCTTAAGAACTTTTGTCAGTCTCCATCTGTATCAAGTGCCAAGTGAAAGGTGAGGTTAAAATTAAATTAAAGACATCTTTACCTCAGTCAGCATTAGAAAGGCAGTCATCACTATATAACACACTACTATCTAATATACCATAGAGAAACCTGCTATTCATTAAAAACAGGGAGTTTAACAGCAACTACTGTGGCATCACAGAAACCATAAGTTTTACTACACCCTCTGGAATCGATGACATTCCAGAATTAAACCAGAAAGATTCCCACAAAATATATTTTCTCCACAAGAGCAGGGAAATATATTTTTGTTCTGAATACCTCAGAATGGACCTGGGGAAGAGATTCACTTCATAAATGTATGTTTCTTTCAATTTCCTTTTGTGGAAGAGAAAATAATCAAGGGATTTTAGCACACTGCTTTCTAGTAAGAAATTTTTACTCACTGAAACAATTGGATGACTTGCATGGGATATTCCCCGAAGCTCTCTAATACAAATAACTGTCAAGGGCTAGATTCCGCAACATCTTTGATAACATCTTTGGAACTGGTTCCAGCCTCCTCCATGATGATGCACACACCCTGCTTTCTCGATTACAAGCCACATAATTAAAGCTCTCTTCCTGAGCCGCTGCATAGCTGACCTATTTTCTATATGGACTTGTCCAAAACAATCAATAGACACAGCCATGCATAAAGTGCAAGGCATAGCTGAACAGCAGCCAGAGAGGGTTTCGGACAGCCCTCTGCCCTGTAGCCCCATGCTGGGATGCAAGTCTTCAGGTATTTTTCCCCTTGCCCCAGGGCACAGAAAAAGTGGTCCTGGCACTGAATCAGGGACAGCATAGCATTCCCTTCACGTTCAGGTAGATACAAATAATAGGAGGTACATACAGCAGGTCTCATGAAAAAAGTACCCTCTCAGAAATTATATGTACAGTCACAACTTGGTTATCATCTAGGGTTAGTGTGCTGCCTGTAAGAAATTAACCTAATGGTGCAGACTTGCACAAGAAAGCGGCTACTTCTAATAGCAGGGCACCATTCTCTTGGAACAGATACTTCTAGTATGAATATGAAAGAAGAAAATCAACTCACAATGCTAGGGCATTCAGTGCGCTTAAAAACCCTATCATATAATAGGAAATATGAATGAAAAATAAGTGGAAGTGTATATCACAAAAGACTATGCTCTGATAGGGCGAGAATGTCCCAAAGGCTGAAGGCCTGCGGAAGCCCTAAAGCTCAAATTCACCTAGTGTCTGAAGCAATGAACAGGACTTGGTGAGGTATAATGTCCTGGGTTCAGCAGTAGCAGTCATGTTTCTCCTTCGTGGTAGCTGGTGCAGTGCTGTGTTTTGACATAGGAAAGTGTACAGATTCCTGTGTCTCATTCCTGTGATGCTTTGGCTGAAGGGACGCAAGCTGGGAAGTTAGGGGGTCTGTGTTTTATACCAGCCTGCCCTATGGAAAGCAAGGATGGGCTAGCCCTCTACAGTGAAGTAGAATTAACCTGTAAAGAATGTATTTGTTCTGACTTAGGCCATGAAGCAGCAGAGCAACTGACAGCACTGAAACCTGCATTCCTATGAAAAGGGAGTAGATGTCAGCTTGCTCCGGACTCTGCATCTGCAAAAAGTAAGTGAGCATCCTGTGTGAGCTCTTATAAATGAGCAGCCAAAATGACAAAGAAGCATTAACACTAAGCTAAGAGTAGCATCACCTGAGCAGGACAACAAAACAATGGGAAGAAGGGCATATTACCAAACGAGTAGCAATCAATACCTGTGTTACAATTAAAATGCTTTGTTAGAGATATTAACATAGTCTATTCAATTGTTTCATAGCAGGTGGATATATAAGCAAAAAACTCATAAAAAATATCCCTTCTCTAGCAAATTTTGCTGCCTGTATTCAAAAATAGGTAAATAAAATTCTTTGTTTATGCCCTATCTAGAAACCCTGGTCAGAAGCCCAAGTCCATTTATGCACATGATCAAATTCTACAGGAATTTTAAAATTAAGTAGATACTAATATTCAGTCCAGAACAGTGATGCTTTCTTGATCAAAGACTTATGCCCTGAACACTGACTGAAAAATACAGTATCTGTTCAATGATAATCTCGAATCTTTGTTCTACCCGTCACACAAGACTTCCTGAATAAATCTCATATGCATTAGAGGCATATCTCAGATGCTCAAAACATGCTGAATAGAATATTTAATGTGACGTAAATGTGAGATTTGGCTTAATTTAAATTTCAAGTGCTAAAAATCTTAATTGCAACACTAAGCATCTAAATAAATGCAGTGAATTTTAATAAACATATAGACAATAAAGGTCTTTAAAAAGGAAATCGTACAAAATGTGCAAGGAATTCCAGCAAAGGAACTCTAATGGCAGCTCTCCACGGCTCAATTTTCATTTGCTAATAAAATGTGCAAGCTGAAACACAGTGATTTCTAAATATCATTACAACAAAATTTCTTATAACACATCCTGTAGTTTCCGATTAACTGTTTTAAAGACTTATTTTTACCTCTGTTGAACTCTTCTTAAATGAGTAAGTTTGTATAAAAAAAGGAAACTGGCTGCTTGTCTACAGAGTAGATGCAAAATGCATCCACTATCTTCCAATACATATTTCCTTGTTGATAATTTAGAATATTTTGTCAGTTTCCTTAGATTACTGAGGTGCTTTTTTTTAACAAAATTAAAATTTGTAACATCTCTTGGTTAACAATTCATTTCAGTTATAAGCAAAATAGCTGCACTTGCTACAAACTCGACTTCGACTTCCTGGATTGCTTATTTTGAGTCCCAGTATTTTTTTTAGATTTGCAAACATATGGCATTTATCTTCATAAAGGCTGTGGTATTTTATGTTGCATTATGTGACATCCCCGGTTTTTTGACTGCTACTGCTGTTTTGAGTATTATATTTTATTACAAACTCTTACTTATGTTTTGATTTCAGTATGGGATGTGTTTTGCAACAGCTTGTCATAGAATGGTTAAAGACAGGTTTCTTAAAGAAAGCATTAATCAGAATAAGATGCATACACAAGACTTCAGTACTTATTCTTATGGACACAACATTAAAGACCAACCTTGACTTCTCATTTTTAACAGTTCATCAAAAAATTAATTGAATAATATAAGTGAACACTCAGCAAGTGAACCAGTGAGAGAGGGGATGGTGAGCCATTTTATTGATAATGTCAAAAAAGGCTAAAAAACCCACTGCAGAACTAAATTCCTTACTTTCTCCTGCAGCATTTGCCTCATGATCTTGCACTCTCATGACTAGCAATAGCTGCAAGCTACAGAATTCCACTGGAAAAAATACAACCATGAGATCTCAAGATGTGATTTTCTTCTTTCTTCTTCCTTACATTTCCTGCCTGCTTTAAATCAGCATGATTTCAGCAATTGCTTTTCTCTTCTGAGAATTTGCAGTGTAGTCTTTTGTACCACCATTACGGTATTCCTCATGCTTTCTTACAGTCATCTAGTTCATTTAAGGTTCTTGCTATTGGCAAAGCAAAGCAAAGAGAACAGTCATCAGCACTGCAGAATGTATTGCCATATGTAGCACCCCAGAGCAACACAATCCAAGCAAGACACTTTGCTACTATAAGGAGAACTTCCCATGCTTGCATTTGTAACACATCAGCACACACTCTCTGGTTGCTTAAATGGCTTAACTTCTCTGAGTGAATAATTGTGTAAATGGTCTGTTACTGGAATCTCTTTCCAGCATGGGCTGGTACCACCTTTTGTTCCTAACCCTGGAAAAGCAGCAGACCCATTAATGTGATTGAAAGTGTATGCTGCCCTATGCCTACTTTCTGTAGTATGGAAACAAATCGTCTTAATCGTAACTACAAGAAAAGGGAGTGGCTCCATTGGGAGTCTTAGGAAAACCTGTAGGATTAGACCATTTCCAAATAAGTAAAACACTGTTCTATTCATAGAAAAGTAATTAAAGTCTACACTTGTTATGAAAACGTGCGCTGTTACATTTTTCTGTAACTCTGTATTCTGAGACTTCACAGTGGAAAATCTGACTGAATAAAAATGTCTTTTTTCCTTCTAGTATTTCAACTACCAGAACTCTTACCAGTTCTCTTTAGACTAACCCATATGCAGGCCAGTGTAACCTGCAGTCCAGTGAAAGTGCAGAACCCAAATCAAGCATTGCAGACAGTTAATTTCAGCGTAGTACTCATAGTTAGCAGTACTGAATCCTTGCTTAGGAATTTTTTCCGGTTAATTCATCCTTCGAACTTAGAAAGCCATCGCCCTATATACACAAAGTGACCAGCTCTGAAAACAGAGCCATTTTAGGAGGAGCATTAGATCGAACTTGAGAGAGCACATACAATGTGTAAAAGTACTCCTTTACAGCAGAAAGAAACTTTTCAAGTGTCTCATGTTTATACATAGAGATGATTTTATGCAAGGACTACTAGGCCTAGGCTAGTAACGGCCACTGAACTTCAGCCACAGAAACAACTCTTATCCACTCAGAAAAGGAATTAGAAGTGTAAAGTCCTGACAAAAACAGAAAGAATGGTGTAGCAATGAAAATCGACTGAAAACGTAAACTGCCAATCATAATGAATACAACACAGTCTAGGGTTTCATTTTTCCTTCCTAGAATAAAAAGAAATGAAATAACAAATGCAAAAATGCAGTTATTATTAAAATATCGAGTATGTGATTAAAGACCAGGTTTGTGTCTAATTCATGAAATGCAATGATACGAATTACTCTGAAAACCAGATAAGAAACCTTACCTAAATACAATGCAGTAACACTAGCTTGAATAGGTCTGAGTCGCTTGACGGGCAGCGGCAGTTAGCAAATTCTTAGAGAGCCTCACAATGCACAAAGGCAGACAAGCACCCCTCCTGGCTGGAGATCTCTGCGAGCTCCCAGACGGCTTCCAGCCCCAAATCGCGACATAACGCCGCTCAGGACCACATCTGGCTCAAGGCAAGGTGCACAGGGGGCTCGGGGCGCTGACAGGAGGGGGCCTCCGCGCCCCACTCCCAATCACGGGGCTCAGCCCCACACCGTGAGCCGGCCGAGAAAACCGGCCCCGGCCCTGCCCCGAGCTCCCCTCTCCCCGTGGGCACGGCCCGCCGCCCTGTCCCAGCGCTGTCCAGGGTCCCCGCCGCGCCGCCCCGCTCCGCTCCGCGCCCCGCTCCGCGCCCCGTCCGCGCCCCGTCCGCGCCCCGTCCGCGCCGCTCACTCACCATGTCGCGGGGGGTACCCGCGGCCGCGCAGCCCCGCGGAAGGGCTGTGTGAAGGGCAGCGCTGCCGATCCCTGCCACCGCAAAGGTGTATTTGGGGAGCGGGCGCGGCGCGGCGGCGGGGCCGCCCCGGCGGGCGGGAGGGGGCCCGGCGGGAGGGGCCTCCCTGCCGGCCCAATCAGGGCCGGGGCGGGCGGCCGCGGGCCGCGGCGGGGGTGGTGACGGCCCGGGGAGGGTTTGTCGCTGCCCCCCGGGCGCCCCGGGAGCGCGGCCCGGCCCCCAACAGCCGCGCTAGCGGAGCGCCGGCGGCACGGCGCGGGGCTGGCGCAGCGGTGGCTGTGCGCGGGGCTGCAGCGGGGCTTCGGAGGGCGCGTTTGAACCCGGCTTCGTGCAGCGCCGCACGGAGCTGGGTGTCGAGAAATGTCACTTGCGCAGTCAGGAGGTTCTGCCTGCGGCTCCCGCGCGGGTAGGAGCTGGTGGCTGCAGGGGTGGCAGGGCGTGGTGGTGGCTGCTGTGTTTTGCACACAAGCATCCTTCCGAACGCTCTTCAGTTTGAAAATCGTGTGCTAGCTTATTCGTTTCGTTTGCACTTCCCCTACCACTGCTTCGATGTACTCGTCGATGGTGATGACACTGTGCAGCCCATAATATATACGTTTTCATTCTAGCTTTGGATTGTGACTATTGAAACTAACAGCCAAGCGATGACAGAAAAGAAACAATACCTGTCCAGATAAGCACAGAAAAGAAGAATCATTCAAAATACCGGATAGCCAGGTTCAATTACAGATACAGATTCATGAAATAAATACAGATTCATGAAACGCTTTTTATAGAGTTGCCCAGGTCTGAAATTATAATCTTAATTCTTGCATGTCACCACTGAAACAGAATGACAACTCCACACTTCTTAAGTCTTCACAAATGCCATAGCGCATTTATAGCATTTTCATCGCGAAAATATCAAGACAGTTTTTGGAAGCCCAAGGTCAAAAATAGTTATTTTGTTGGAGATGGAAAACCAGCAGTGACTGACCTCATAGTAGTGTTAGTTGCCTTAATAAATCTCATGGAAACAAACAAGATCCACCAAGAAAAATGGCTTCTGTAAGCTGAAGGATAAGTTTGGAGGAGCAGCATACCTACACGGCAAGAGAAGAAGGGGTGTCATTTCTAGTAGCTCACTGCTGTACCTTAGCAAGCTAGTATGAGAGAGTTGAAATCAACCAAGCCAAAAGCAGCCCATCTCCAAATGGTTTTGAACAGAACAGTTTTACACAGAGTATCAAAGCTCAAGGTGCGAATGTTTTGTTGCTTCTTTGACTGTAAGAACTGAAAAACACTTTAACAAATGTGTCTGCTACGCACCATGCTTCCCTTACTGCAGTGTTAAAAGGAAAGAAACCTGTCAGCTGGAGTATGGAACTGATGAATTCCTTCAATCACCGGTTAGTCAGTTGAAAATAATCTGCCAAAGCCTATTTTATTGCCATTTCTGAAGTTATTGACAAGCGATGTGAAACTCAATTGAGTGCTAAATGGTCTAGGAGATTGTGTACCTTATAAAATTACTCTGTTAATGGATAATGTATCGATGCAGCCTGTTGCTTTCAGAAACAAAAGATTAGTCCCAAGGCAAGGTTTGGTCTTGCTGATGTTTGCCTTTACCTGCAAACCACCCTAATTCTTGCTGTTCTCTCTTTTCTTGCCTCAGGGAACCATCTTTTTTTTGTAAAAAAATAAAGTGGAACCAGCTTCTGAGCAATTGATATAAATAAATTCCATTACCAAGTTTCTGTTCCAAAAAGGAGTAAGAACTCCTATATCAGGGCGTACTATGCAGATTTAGATGTGCTGAACACTTCAGTGTAAACCTGCTGTGCCCAGTGTGGCAAATTGATGTTAAGCGAGAAAGGTGAATTTGGACATTTGGTAGGTAACTGGATCATCAGCACCCAGAGGTCTCTCACAGTTCTTGAAAAGCCATCATTCAATTGCTGTACATACTTGTAACGGCTTGCAAACTGGCACCAAGTAAAAACCAAAGAAAATGCTTATAGGTAAGCATTTGGAAGAATAAAGTAATATTTCAACTTCTATTAATTGAAACATTTATGTAAAGCAGTATTCATTTTACTTTAGTGATTGAAAATTTAGTTCTTGAAACAAAAATAGCTAAATTTCTTCCATAAAATCCTACAAATACCAAAAAGACCATGTTTCTATCAAGAAACACTTATGTCACACTTAAAAATGGCTGCATTTTCTTCAGCTTCTTTAAATTAAAGGTCTCTTTTTGACAGATAAAATAGAAAGATTATATTATATGTAACGCTCTGAGATATATGTATAATCAAATATAAGGGCATCATATTTCAGAGTATAATTAGCACTCTTAAACTGTCATTTACTGGCATCTGCTGTATTTAAATCAAGTTCTCAAAATCAGATGTCTTCAAAGAAGCACCTCTCAAATTTATCATCTCCCCCGTGGCAACTGAAATTTCTGAGAGTACAGAAAGCTGCAGCCCAAAGCTGTGGTGCTAGGCAGCTGATGGCTCAGCTTTGGTGGCTTCAGGCACCAGCAACACTATGGGACTGGAGATGCTGGCAGATCACAGAACTGCAGAAAGACTGAGGTTGGAAGGCATCTCTGGACGTCAACTAATCCAACCCTGCTGCTCAAAGCAGGGGCGACCGCAGTACGTTGTTCAGGGCAGTGGCTGGTCAAGTTTTTAGCAGATAACCTCTGTAGGCAATGTGCTGAGTGTTTGACAACCCTCACAGCAAAAAAAGTTTTTTCTTCTATTTAAATGGAATTTCCTGGTTTTGCCCACAGCCTCCGGTCTTTCCACAGGATGCCACTGAGAGCAGTCCAGCTCTGTATTCTTTTCTCTCCCATCAAATATTTATGCAAGTAGATAAGTCACCCAAAGCCTCCCCTTCTCTAGGCTGAACAGTCACAGCTGTCTGCACCTCTCGTCATATGTTAGGTGATGCTGTCCCTTAATCATCTTAGTAGCCCTTTGCTGGACTTACTGAATTGAATCCATGTCTCTCTTGTATTGGGGAACCCAGACCTAGACCTAGCACTCCAAGTGTGTTTCACCAGAGCTGAGTAGAAGGGAAGCATTATTCCCCTCCACCTGCTGACTGTGCTCATCCTAAAACAGGCCATATGCTGCTTATTGCAGCCCAGTTGATATTATTTGCATTTATCACCAACACTACAAATAGCATTGTCGCAACTGTGCAGTGCCCCAGTTCAGTTAGTAGTCCATTCGGCTGTAGTACTATGCTTATTTAGGTTTTCAGCTCTTGAATTTTATTTGCTCAATCAGAGTCCTTCTTGTGGTCTCCCTGGCTCAGTTCACCTCTAGCTGGTGAACCCAGGAGTGATGTGGCTATTCTTTTTTCAAGGTGAGGGCAAACTTAATCCTTGCCTTAACTGTAATGCTTGGCTTTGTAGATTTGACCCATTTTCATATTTTTTTTTCGGGTCATGTTTCTTGTTTGTTATTGTAATTTCTACTCCATTCTATGATGGTACATTTTCAGTATTGTTATTCAACGACATTTATTGGAGACTTACAGGAAGAACACATTAGCTTTTCATTCCAGTGCAGAGGCGGTGCACATGACATAGAAAGGTGACAGTCACCTGATCCATGGCACTAGTAATCAAATTAGGTTTTACAGAACAAAAAAAGACAATTTTTCCTGAAGGTTAAAGGAGAATTTGAAAACCTAAAAAAAACCCCAAAATTGTATCATGTATCTTTTCAAGAACCTTCTAAGATCAATCTAAGTGCCAAGGGTGTGCTGCCAACTGAGGAGTTAATTTAATTTTGCAGTATCTAAAATACAACTGTACTGAGGTTACATGTGGGTTTTGGATACCTCTGCCACCTGCTTAGTATCCTTTTATTGCTTCAACTGTTCTTGCTATAGGGAGTTGAAAACACCATAGAAAACATACTATCACTGATGTGCCTGAAGGCATCTACTGGACTTTCTATTAAAATTAGATAAAATTCAGAGGAGGCTTCAGTGACTTATCCACATCTAGCTTCATTTGTCCTTTTCTGGACAACGTAAAATCATCTCAGAAATTACTTGTTGTTAAGTCTTATAAATATTTTCCTCAATATTAAAATGCTTTCCCTTCACTCTCTTCCACAGAAGGACTCCTTTTCACATAGTACATGTCATATTCTTACAGCTTTGGGCAGTCAAACCTGAGTATTTGTCTACCTTTTCACCAAGGAAAGTTTTGTGCAGAGTTTCAAGTCTGCCTTGAAGAAGGGGTTTGTTTTGTTGAATGAATAAAAGCACAGGTTCCCCATTCTTTCACAGACTTCATGCCCATGCAAGCAAGCTGTCTGGGAACACAAGTTTTCTTAGGCTCAAAAGCATTTTTGTGGCTGCTGCAAGTTTTCTTGGTGAATTGCTGTTTCCTGAAGGGCAGGCTGGATTTGTTTTGTGTCCTCTGACAACATGTCTGTGTCTTGTGTAGACAAGACAATTTTGTGAAGTTCTTATGGTATCACCATGGAAAGTCACAGAAATATTACAAAGGTTCTAACAGCATCAGCAGATAAATAGGATTCTCAGCCTTCATCTTCACTGGAAGTTACAGGTAGCCAGATTTCCTGTGGAAACATCTTTCTGCCAGTTGGATTTGCTTTCTTGCCCAGTATTCTTTTTTTTCAGTTGGAAGATGGATATAATTCTTGTTTGTACTGATTGAATATTAGTACCTCTTTTTAGATAAGGAAGTAGTGCTACTTGGCCAGAGGATAAATTTATTTAATTTCTTAAGTCATATTTAGGAAACTCTCAACTTTAAATACAAGTTTCAGCTTGAGTAATTGAAAACTCTTTGCATCCTCCTCTAATTCTTATGGCATCCTTCCTGTTGCAAGTGAATTGTTATGAAATCTTTGTCATGTGTTCTACTAAACATCAGCTATGCCTATGCGGTGTGATCCCGAATAATATTTCAGCTCCCTGCTCTAGGTGCGTGCCCAGACAACAACCTAACTTTGTCTTGGATGAGCTCTGCAAATGCATTCATTTCCATTGTGCATTGAGGAAGCCCAGGCAGGCAGGAAAGCAGCTGCAGAGTGCTCCCAAAGAGAACACAGAGCCTAGGGAATTAGGAGTACAGGGAGTAAACACCATAAAGTGCCTTTAAGCTGCAACAAGTTTCAGCCTTTTTCACACTTTATCTTCAGGTTAGTTAACTGATTCCTCAAGGCACAGGAATTCAAGTTTACCAAACTTTTGGTATTTCTTCATATGCAAGAAACTTGATATAGATTTTATATAGATTAGATTATTCATCTATTCAATGCATTTGTTACAGTTGGGAAAGACACAGCTATACTAGACAGTGGTGGAAAACTTGTCCTGAGACAATTTCAAACCATTTTCCCTGCTATTTAACAGCCTTTTACTGATGCTGTATGCCAGTTATTATATAGAGAAAAAAAAAAGGAATTCTAAGCTACTCATTTTTGAGAAATGTTTATGTACTGTAGCCCACTGCTGTAATGCCACCCTTTTTCCGCAGTCTCCGAGTATCAGCTTAATTCAGCTGTTAAAATTATGTGGGAAATAAAAAAACCTGTGCACAAGTTGGCAATCACATCTGAGGTATTCTCCTCTTATCTGCCGTCTTAGTATTATTGAAAATAGGATGAAGTATTATTCTTTAGCATAACAGTAGTTCCCATTCAATATTTCAATCCTTGGTATTCTAAATTAGATGAAGTTGCATTACTACATCATTTTAAAGATTACTCATTCACTTTTTGTTAAGGAGATTCTGTTTTCATTGTGTCAAGTACAATGGGTTCCAGTAATTTCTTTACGTTTGGATGCTGTGAGAGTACAAACATATGCGAAGATCCAACTTCCTATACACATAAACTCTCAATTTTCTATAGATATAATTGCTCATGAAAACATTCTTGAGTGAATTCATGAAGCTTCTCTTTTGCAGACTGTTTTGCAAACATCTGGATCCATTACTGATTTTGTGGGAAACTGTCATGAACAGTTAAAGAGACTTTATTCCAGAAATCCTTTTTTGTCAAAAGAAAATGGAACACAGTACTGAATCATCACCACTGAGAACGCAGAGCATTATTTGCAAATTAAATTAGGTTAACTTCAGTTTTGCAAATGCTGGTTCGTATAGATAAGGATGTCTCTTTTATTCAAATTAACTACCATGGCAAATGCCTGCTGACCACACTGTAAGAAGGTAGGGTTTCTTGTTTTCAGTGTTTGTTCCAGGATCATTTTAGTTTGAAACCTCTTAGCTTGGTTTGCACAGAGTTAAAATGAATGGCAAAGGTATTATCATCAACAGAATCTAGCTCTCAGCAGTTGCTGCTGAAATCTGGAAATTTTGAATAGGCTTATCATGCTACTGATTGGAGTAGGTTTTCTAACTCATCAGAAAAAGCCTGCAAACACCCTCCCCCCTCTCCCCTGCCTCCCCCCCCCCCTTTAAACTGTGTTGTTTAATTTTAGTTAATGCAAATAAACACTGAGCTACGGTGACCTCATTAATCTCAATTTGTCTAGTCAAAGAAATCATGGCTAGGTAATGGAAACCTATCTCAAAATTCATATGGAGGAAAAAATAGTAATTCAGCCTTTTTTCAGGTTGTTCTTTTGGAGAAAAACAGAAAATAAAACAAAGAAGGAACATCCTTCTCACAGGACTTCTCATGTGGACTACTCACATGCAGGCGGTCTTATTTTTTTTCCTCTGGAAACTCAAGCAAATGGGAACTGCATTTTCAAGGAGTTTCCTGTTTTCCAGTTTTCCTTCTCCTGCCTGCCAGATCTTTCCTTTTTTCCCCCCTTCCACTTCCCTGCTCCCTGCACCCCTTCAATTCATCCATCCCCTTTTTTTCCTTTTTTATTTCCCAGCAATAGTGCGGGCTACTGTCCGGTAACTTTCCTCTTCTTTCATTGCTTCTTCCTTTTCATTTTCCTCATCTGGTAGGAATAACACATATATTAAAGCCAGACAGAAATGGAATGTCTTACAGAGAACTGAGAAAGGAACTGCCTCCTGTCGCTCTCTGCAGCAGCAGAGTACTTCCTATTAAACACCAGGAAAAAGTTATTCCAATAATCTTGGTGAAACTCAATGCATTGTGTCAGCTGAGCACTGATAGTGTAAGAATAACCACGTGTTAATTATTTCAAGACAGATGAAAGCATATTATCACAAAATGTTGATTTCTCCCCCCACCCCAATATATGTGCATCTTTCCCTCATTCTAAAACTTTCTGAAATATTTTTTAATACATCCCACACCTTGGTAGAAACCTTCTGTTTTATATTAGGCATGAACATCTGTCATTTTCCCTTTACCTCACACTTTATTAATCACAAAGAATTAGCTCTTTTCAGTGAACATTGTCCTATAATGAGCCTGACACTCCTTTTGTTCTATAGACCTTTCCATGGAATAAGTCTATGAGTAAATTCTTTGTCTAAAGTCAGTACAAAGTAACATTTATGCTCTCAGTTTTGAATAACTAAATATGATAATAAGACAACAAAAGAAGGAAACCTGAAATTGACTTCATATAATGACTAGAACCAGAATAAGAAAAAGAGAAAAGATGCCAAGTTCTGAAAAGCCTGAAGAAGTGCTACCTGGCAAAAGATAAAATTACAGGTAAGAAGAATAAAAAAAATGTGATTATTAATAAGAGAGCATCACTTGAATGATTTTATTTTTTTTGTCTCTGAATTTCAAATTTTATACACATTATCTGTTCTATGAACATTTCCACTGCTAGGTTACACCAAATGCCACTGCACCTGCTGCAAGACAGTTAATAGTAAAAATATGTCCCTGCACTTCCTTGGCTTGTAGTGTCCGAACTATTGCTCACAAAGTGAATGGGGAGAAATTCAAAAGCTTTGGAAGTATGTATGTTTGATATGAAAAAAGTCCTGAAATCTAGAGCTCTGTTTTAGAAGTTTTGCACAGCTGGAAAATGCATCCTCAAAATTGAAGTAAAACAAGTCCTTCAGCCATCAGACTAAAAGGCATGTTTCCTCAGATAAATATCATATGCACCTGTTAACCCCATCACTTCCCCTAGTACTCATTTAATATCATTAGGTTTAACGCGATTTCCTTGAGACAGCTCTTTAGGTGAAAAGTATGAAGAAAGTGATGTGAAAGTACATTTTATTATGTTTGTAATATTTTCAAATTATGTACTATGCAGTACCAACCAGGAAAATACAAAGCACATACATGGTCTTACAGACACATGTACCTATGTTTAGTTTCCTCCTGCACACCCAGATGCTGCCACCAGGACCACCCTGTGACATTTCTTGTAACAAAACCACAGCTCCTTTACTTTGAATCTGAATTTAAAACCCTTCATTTTAAAATCTATTTTTTAAGTGAAAACATGAAGGATGGAAAGACCTTCTATTAAGCATTCTGTAAGGATTTGTTCTGTTTACAGTGGGTTTAGGAGTATGGGTAGGTAAACAAGGCTTCAAAGTTGGCTAATCTTTCCCCTAAGGAAAGGAGCTATCACAGGCATCATCACCATGGACTAAGTTATATACAAAGCTATGGATCTTTTCAGTTAGCAAGGCACTATATAAATACCATTGCAGCTTAATTAGAATCATTTGTAGGTGGTATGTGAAAGCTTGTCATTTTATAAATGCTTTCCTAACCTCAGAAGTATATTTAGTTATCTTTCCTGATTAGGAAAAACATGAACGCACACCACAAAACAAACAATCAGAAGCCAAGGCAAAAATTAACAAAGCATTGATGAAGTTAAAGATAATTTTATGATCCTGGTCTGTCCTAGTCTCCTTCCATTTGTTTTTTTTTTTTCAGTGAAAAGACTTCTTAACAGACCTTTCCAGTAAATACCCAAATAAGGAAAAATGTTTCAGGATGAGGGAAAAAAGATTCAATAAGATTGTTTACCTGTCATTCTGTCTAAGAAAAAAATGATTAATTCAGTAAGCTTTAGAATGAAGAATTGCTTCACAGTTTCTGGATGTGGGGTTTCATCTATTTGGATAATGCAGATAGGAGCAGGAATTTTTTGGCTATAATTTAATTATTTTTTTCAGTTTTTAATATGTAATTTAACTTCAAATATAATTAAACCAGAAAAGTTTCATTTTATTCAACTCTAGAAATGCACATCTTGAATGCCATTTGCCTAAAAAAGAAAATAATTCTGCACTTTCTAAAAAAATTGTAGTTCTGATAAAGTGTGAGCTGCTGAAGCATATGAGAAGGGATAATGGGCAGGCAGCATACCGTGAACTGGGTGCTAACCTTTCCAAATGAGAAGCACTGACTTTACAAATCTACTGGTTTTCACTTCTTCTGAAATCTCCTCAAATAACTCCTTGATGAGTATAGATTTTTGTATCACAGACCACTAGTAATTTACAAAGTACAAAGCACTGTAACTTCCTGAAAGTCAATATATAGTCTAAAGGTTGCTTTAAATTATACTCAATACAAAACACCCTATTACAAAATTATAGGAATCAGGGAAGTGTCAGAACTGCCATATTGAAATTGTTTTTTACAGTTGGTCTGTGCTGACTGAGCACAAAATTTGCTCCTGTTGGTATACAGAGTGGCCACACCTTATGCTTAAATCTGGAGCTGGTGCTGTTAGAAAACATGTTTTTGTGTTGATGGGTCTTAATGCTAAAATAACTAATACCAAACCTGTTCTAGAATATGTTGAAAATTTTCATCCACTTCCTTTTTCACCATATATTCTATGCTTAATTTGTACCATCTTTAAGTACAAATTTTTAAGTTCTTTATAACTACTATGTGAGTTTTTCTAAGATGAGATTGAACTATGCAAATTTATAAGCCAGCCCTCTTGTGTGTGGTGGAAACCCATCTAGAATCAGATTATCATTTAAATACTAAATTCCAAATCCTTTCCTATATGCATAAAAAAACCTTTCAAAATCTGCTTTTGCTGTTCATATAGTGCATACTTCCAGTAGCCAGCTTTTTGTTCCTTTACTCAGCTGCACAGATAGGCAGTCCAGTTTCTGACCAAGTCCATGGTGAATGGATTTTTTGTAACTGCTTATAATTGTCAACTGATGAAAAAAAAACAACAAAACTGCTTGCTGCTTCAGAAATCAGCTGAAAAATTAAAAATTTACTGTAATTATTTTTTTTTCCTAGCAGCCACAGTTTTAGGACTGTCAAAACTAGAATGTTATTGCATTGCTTCCTTTCTTTTAACGCTGTCACAGAGCTCACAATAACAGATCTCAAGATGAGACAATTCATATGCGTAAGACATTCTAAGCAGAGGTCAGGTTTCCTCCATCTGCTTTAATTCTATTTCAGTTATGTTTCACCTCAATGTATAAACTGCTGCTATCCCACAGGTGGCTTTGTCATTTGTGATGCAAACCAGCCTCTTTAAATATCTGTCTAACGGTGCTAGAAGAACAGGTGATGGTGGCCTGTTGTAGAAACCCATATGCGGGAAACCCCTGAAACAGATTACAAAACCAGATTATGGTGTGCAGTTTTGTACTTACCTCTCTGTGAAGATGTCAGTCTGTAAAGCAGCAGCTGAAATGACTGACTTCAGCAGGAATCTCAAAGAATCTGACTGAATATCCTGCCATGAGTTCAAGCATGACACTGACTTATTCTTGCACAGAGTAATGTCAGTGGCTAGATGTTTTGGGACCAGAAGTCATAAAATAGCTTGACACTCAAGTGATACCACTTTAAAAAGTTACAGAGAGTTCTTCCTAGTTCTATTAACAAATAGCTTTCACATGGGTGAGTTGTTTAAACCAGACCTTCCCGTAAATTGCTTGTGCTGTTCCTCCAACCTACATCTGCACAGGCTTCTTCTCGTCTGTAGCTGCATCAGGTTTTTGTGGCAACAACACAGCAGTTGTTTCCATAGCAGATCAGCTTTAGAAAAGCATTCTTTGTATTTCAAGGCATCTTGTAATACAACTCAGTTGCTAGAAAGCGGGACTGGCCAACATCATTAAGTGAGCTGAATTTTTGCAAACCACGATGAAGTACTTTGAGAAGCCGCAGTATAGGCTGTATTTTTTGAGATCCTGGTCTATGAAAAATCTAGTGGTCTGCCTACATGTTTTGGTGGCAATATTTGTCTGCATTCAATAGGAAGTCTAGCTTTGGTTTGGAGAAGGTATTCCTTACTGTGATGATTAGAGGAATCCTTGCTGAAGGTTATGCAAAGTAAACTGTACATGTAGGAGACACTGACTAGTCTTGCCAAGCCATTTTTTGCTATAATCACTTCATTGTTTTATTTGGGTAAAAGACTGTTACCCTTCTCCATAGTTTCCTCTAAAAAAGTATACAAAACATCAGCACCAAATCGCATTGCACCACCATACAGCATATTCCATCTCAAGTTCCAGGTTATTTCATGTAATTTCTGTTTTCCAGAAGGTAATTTACTGTGTCCTACTCTCACATGCATAGACTTGGAGCAATGTTTACATTTCTTTTATGGATGAGAATGAATATGCTCATTGTAATGTTCATAATGAATGATTTTTTTTCTATGTAGAGTATTTCGTATGATTGAATGTGGTTTGCTTCATACAAGGGGTTGACAGACACTGAATAAAGCTATTAAACTTTCCTGTCCCTGGATGATATCAGAACAATGAATTTATTTGTTATTGCAAAGGAAATATTTTTAATTCTGCAGTCCTTAATGTAGATAGACCCTTGAGTTTATCATATAAAATGGTAATTACTTGAACCATATTTGAAGTACTTATGTTCATATTTCTCAGTACTTTGTTAAATAGACTGTATAAATGAAGTGCTTTGATAATTCCAATATGATGTGTAGGTGTGGATATTTACAACTATGGCACGGGCTGAGTCATGTCACAACTAAAGGCTAACCTTGGCTGATGAGCCTCAGATCATGGAAGACTGTAAAGCTCCAGTGCAGAAAAGTTCACCTGCTTTCCTGCCACCTACTTCTTTTAACAGGGAGGACATCTGAGCATTATTCATCAGTCAGCATAAACTGTATTACCATAATTATCTCAAGACCTCATCTGTATTCACTGCATCATACTCTGAGAGCCAGATGCTCTTAAGAAAGAAGTACACTTACAGAGTTGGTCTCATAATATACTCCTTTGGTCTGGATTAAATGTTTTTCCAATGTTTTTCTCATGGATTTTTGTTAAGAAAAAGACCCAACACGACAAAGACAGTTGTTCCATTTCTGCAGTTTCAGGTCGTTACTTATGAACTTTGCATCTGTTTTTCTGGCCTCAGCTCAAGTAACAAAAAGTGACAAAGGCTGTTTGATACCATTCGTGTTGTCTTGTGTTAGGCAGCTGTTCTGGGCATTGCAGGCACACAAAATACAGTGTATAGAGCATATCACTTTCATCTGACTTTTTGCAAAAATGAAATTTCTGGTAGATTAAGAGGGCTACTACTTATGGACTAATTTCATGCTTACCTACCATTACCATTACGTCCAAAAAAGACTGCCCTAAGGAACTGAAGAACAGAGTTCTTTTCACAGTACTGAAATGCTAGGCTCAAGGCTGGTTATGACAAATAGAAATAAGGCAAAGATGTAAGGCAACATATAGATTAAATATCTGCTCTCAGTATTTTATTTCTGGTGAATGCCATTCTTTACTGAATTCAGTATTTTTCTGGTGTAGAAATTTTAACTACTGAAATGAGAAGCATAGATTGACAGAGACCCAGCATCTGTTGTAGACGAAAGTAACTTGTATGCCCTGTTAGGCATGCAGCCAGTTCTGCAAGCTCATAGGCTGTCTGCTTTTTCTTGAAAGGGAAAGAATGCCTCTAGGGCTGCAATGTGGGAAACTCTCGACCTCATTGTAGTGTACCCTAAATAGTGAGCATCCATCCAAAGCCACTATTTGATTTCTTCCTTTCTTCTGTATTTAAATAGCTGGCAGGAGCTAAAGTTGACAGACAAAACAAATCTGTAACTGTTGGTGGTTTTCTGTGTCGATGAGCACAAAACACCCAATTGCGATCACCACAGATCTTTTATCATAGAAGCATAGAAGCATAGAATCATAGAATAGTTTGGGTTGCAAGGGACCTCAAAGGTCATCTAGTCCAACTCTCCTGCCATGAACACCTTCCACTAGACCAGGTTGCTCAGAGTCCTGTCTAACTTGGCCTTATTATATGCTTTCCTTATAAAGACCATTTGCTAAACAAAAGCTTGATGCTTTCTCTCCCTTTGCTCCCAATACCTTCCTTTAACAATTCAAATCTTTAATTTTATTTCTAATTTCACTTCAGCAGAGCAGTATTTTCACAGCCGTTAAGGCAATTCTAATAAAAAATTTAGACTGTGTGCTAACAGAGGAAGTACCTGTTAGCCTTATGTAGCAAGCCTTAGTATGTGGCCTTTCTCTCTAAGACCCAACAAATGGGACACTAATTATACAGCAGACCCTTGGCATTTCTCTTTCAGACAGTACCTATGTATTTATTCAATAGCTGGTTTTAGGTGTTTGCTTTAACTGTTTTTTAAGAGGAAAGGTCTGTAAATTAGCTAGAGAAACTACCTTTGTTACAAAGCAAAATTGAGTATTATTTTTTTCTGTTTGATACATTCCCTTTATGCAAACATGTGCACACAATTAAATTTGTGCAATCAAAACTTCATTATATCCATTTTCTCTTTTCAGATTTATTTCTCTTAACTGATTTATTATTACATTAATTAATCTGCATTTTGATGATTGTAGGATTGTTGACAAGTATAGAAACATTAGCCTATAAATCCCATAGATCTCATCTAGGGTAAGGATTTCTGAGATTTACCCTTCTTCTTTCTGCTAGTCTCTATCTGCTCCTCCCTGTTTCAGGAACTCATAAAATCCTCTCTTCATGCTGTTCCACCACAAAACATGACCTGACATTGAAGGAATATCGCCATCATGTTGCTTGATTCAAAGCTGCAAGAGGCTTATTTGTAACACACAATGTGATTATGGCTATACACCATTGCAACCAAAGAAGGGCACTTTTTTCAGATATTTATAACTTACAGTAACCAAAATTATTTCCATTGTAGCTAAAAAAAGCATAGTGCATATCTTCTTGCCCGTCAGCAAGATAGATTATATTCAATTTTAGAATAAAATTGTGTATAGAAAATCTATGGAAAATACAGCCTTTGTACTATCTCTGTAAATCCAAGATGTGGTACTATGCATATTTTCTCAAGACAAGAGCCTTCATGAAGAATGCCCAACCTGCTACTGCTTTCCGCCTGTGAGAAGCTGTGTAGATTCTCTCCATAAGGGCTCAAACAGATGAAAAAAGATGCTTTTCCTGCCCATTTCTTTATGTGGCTACACTAGACTAGCTATAGCTTTTTCCCCTCACAAAAACTTTGGACTTTTGTGTTTCAGTTTTGAAGAGGCCTCTGGATCTTCCAAAAAAAACCTTCCCGTTTAAGCAAGGAGTATGTAATTATATCAAGGCTTGCATTAAAAGAGAGTAACAAAAAAAAGGTAAAAAAGGCACAGAAGTAAAGATGTAGAAAACCATCCTCTGATGCAGCTGCTGAAGAAAAACCTCAGGATCTAATGCTTGACTTCTTAACCTGCTTTGTAAGAGGAAGGGGACGTTCTGCCAGCACCAGATGCTAATATGGCTCCATCAGTATGAATGGCTGTTGGCCCCACTTGATTACACTGTTTGAGGTTGCTGGTTTCAGTTCTGTACAACTTTGCAGTCACCTGGAGCTTATTCATTTGCCATGTTTGAATGGCTTCAAGTTTGTAATCCAAGCCCTGCTGAAACTGATTTTAGTGAGTCCAGGATCAAACCAATGTATACTAGCTAGACTTAGACAACTGTTGTGGTTTAAACCCAGTCAGGTAACTCGTTCACTCATTCCCCCCCTTCTTTCCCTCCCGGACGGATGGAGAGGAGAATCGAAAAGAATGCAACTCCCACGGGTTGAGATAAGAACAGCCCAGTAACTAAGGTATAACACAAATCACTACTGCTACCACCAATAATAATAATGATAAAGGAAATAACAAGGGAAGAGAATACATCACCTCACCACCAGCCAACCAATAACTCACCCACCCCAGCCCGACCAAGCTCTGACCGATACCTCCTCCAACCCCGCAGTGCACCAGCCCTTCCGGCTAACTCCCAGTTACATCCTGGGCATGACGTGCTGTGGTATGGAATAGCTCTTTGGTCAGTTTGGGTCAGGTGTCCTGTCTCTGCTTCCTCCCGGCTTCCCCTCCTCCCTGGCAGGGCATGAGGCTCACAAAGTCCTTGGCCAAACCAAAACATCCTTGTTATCAGCTCTGTTCCGGAGCTGAAAGTCAAAACACAGCACTGCACCAGCTACCAAGAAGGAGAAAAATGACTGCTACTGCTGAACCCAGGACAACAACACTGGTAAAAGATGGAGAAAAAGGAAAGAGAAAACTCAAGAATCTGAAATAACTTCAGATACCAGGAATTCAGGAATATGCATTTTCCTTTTATTTGATAGCTCAGTAAAATCTGAATACTTTAATGATTATTTAGTGCAATCTCACCAGTTCTAATGAGATGATTTGGCATTTGTACAGGTACCACATATTTCCGAGTCCCATCAATTCTAATTGCCCTTGCATAGAGGACCCAACATAAACATTTTCCTGCTTCAAATTAGATTTGGCAGCTGTGACACACACATTACTATGATTTTTATCCCTTCTAGGAGGCAAGGGGAGTTATGAACCCCTAATTGCTGCCTGAGAAATATCCCAGGCCTGCCAACAGGGAAAGCCAAAAGCTTGCTTCAGCCAAAAGCTTGTCATTGACAGCTAACTGTCTTCACATAGCTTATCTTCATATACTGTTCTAGCTACAATAAGTGACAATAAGTTAGATAAACTTCCAGTTTACTTGAACTGTGAAACCTGAAGATAAAGGATTTGATCATCAGTTTTCAAGTTCCCTGTCTAGAAGGTGATAAATTCACCTTTTTTCCAAAACAGGCTTTTAAGGCTGCCTACAAATGGCAGATGAACCCAGTACACACTAAACCCAAACAGATTGTCAGTCTGGACTGCTGGGTCCTAATGACTATGCTGGCTTGACAGGCTGTGTTACCCTCTGCATCCTCATTACACTTGTGCTTCTGTCCCTTTCTCTGGGAGAGGAAACAGATTAGGGAGAGGAATGAATGCTTTGTGTGGGAAAAAAATGCAAAATGAGAAAAAGCTCTCACGTAAAAATTCTAAAGGCTAAGTTGCCACCAGTATTATAGTCTCCTCCTTTTTTAAGCATTTGAAGCTATTAGCTGAAAAACATTTATAAAAGGCATCTCAGTTATTTGTAAGAAAGCAGGAAAAAGATAAAAGAGATGAAATACTATATTAGTGTGTGTGTCTGTTATGCATTCTATAAGGCTTCAAGGAGGTTGAGTTAAAAATGGAGGGATTTATTTCCTTCCTTCAGAGCAATGGAAACATCTTTTGCCCTTTAGTTTAGCTTTTACTATATAAAAATGTTATAGATTACATAATAGAAATATTTTAGTTCACATGGTTCCTTATTTTTTTTCCTTTTCTATGAATAAAATGCATGTTGCAAGGCATAAAAAAAAGGCAATAGTTCAATAGTTTAGATTTCCTTATATGCTCCAGTGACACACTGAGTTTATTCTTTGTATATCATAGAATCATAGAATAATTAGGGTTGGAAAGGACCTTAAGATCATCTAGTATCCTTCTCAAACAAATCTTCATTAATTCTCTGTTTAAAATAGCACACATTGTATGTCTTCATAATGGGTCATATCCTGCTATCAATATTTTAACAGATCCCCTATGGACTGTAATGTGGAATCTGCTAAAAAATTGATGGCACCATTATGTTCAACTGCAAGTATATTTATAATTAAGTTATTTTTCTTTGTATTCATTCAGATTTCTCTTCATGAGAAACAGAAGTGCCCTGATTAATTAACTGCAAACACATTGTGTTTTGTTTGTTCTGGTAATGTTTGTTTCAGTCTGAAAACCTGTCAAAAATGTTCATGATTTTGTGCTATGGATTAGCACACAAAAGTTCAGCAGCTTAATACGGATTCAGAAAATTTTGCAAAAAACATTTACCATAATTATAGGAAGCAATTGTTGTAATAAAGTGTAATATATGTATACGTAGGGCCTTGCTGAATAAAGCTACATAATAGAGAGGAAGGAATTGTGAAACAGTAAGGCTATGATAAAAACTGAAATAGAAGAATTTATGAAGAAGTCCTGTTTTTTCTTGCTGACTTTCATCAGGATTGACAGAGCTATGGAAAACAGTCCATAAAGTATCAGCAAATGCCTATGAAATCTTCACTCAAGAGCTAATTTGCTTTAGAAAAAAAAAAGAAATCCATGCCATTCAAAATTAAGCACACAGTTATTATGAAAAATACACTGAGCAATTTATTTAAGGGAAATACTTTCCAGTGTAAGAGAATTAGGGTAAATTTCTGGGTTGTATTACATTGGAATAAGCCTTTTCACTACTGTTTTCCTTTACTGACCACCTTAAATTCTTATTTCTGATTATTTCCACTGAGAGATGGAATTAACGTCTTGCTAGCTGGATTTGAGCTTGTTCTGGCTTTCTCTTTTGTTCCTCTGTTTCTCTTGGTAACTTTTTGAGCTTTATTTTCCTTCTCTCTCTAGTGCTCTGCAGTTTCTGAGCACTTAAAAATCTTTTAATGTACTAATTTTCAGAAACCATCTGGAAGATAAGGTAAGACTGGGTAACTCTCAATGCATAAGATGATCAAAAGCTTTGTGAATACAATGTTTGGCATTTTCTTTTTTTCATGGTTTATGATAAATATAACTGAAGTTTCTAACCTTTCATGCTTCAGAAATACATATATGTCTGTTTCCAACTGTTCAGTTTGTTGTTTTGTTTTTGCTTGTTTTTTCTCAAGCATTCAGAAACAATATACTGTTATAATAGGTTTATATTCTGTGTATGGGTTTTATATTCTGTGTATGGGTTTTATATGTATGTTTTTTTCAAGCACCAAACTTTGAGTGGCTAGATTATTATATGTCTCTCAGACAGTTTTTTTCAGCCAATAATAGAAAGTAGGATAAGCCAACTGAGCAAAATTGGAGAACAGAAAGAACATATTGCTTCACCCTTCTGCAGTCTTTTAAAGAATATGGGAAGCATTGGGCTAGGCTCTCTGAAATGCAGAGTACCTCTCACACAAATATGAGACAGTGAAGGGGTTTGGGCATCTTGATTTTAAACAGAAAATCTGTTCTTTCCTACAAAGTTTCTGACAGGATTGGAAAATGAAATTTATGAATGACGGTTATTGAAATGAGAATGTAAACCAGCTCCATCATAGCCACCTGTCTTCACCATATTAAAGCTGAGCTTTTGTATTCCTTCTTGGATGCAGCAGGAGGACACATATAATATTCCTTTTTATGCTGCAGTTCCTTCAAATCATTATTCAGTAAATACACTGCAAGGATCTGTTGCAATGACAACATACAATTTCATTGTTGATCATCCCTAATGTGACTCAGTCTATGTACCAGATCCATTTGGCAAGTGTTTTGCAGATATACTTGCTCCTAGAGTCAGACCTTACCTTTGTGTGGTGACTAACTTAGTAACTTATGACAGAACAGGAGCCAAGCAAAATTTTCTCATTTTCTTATGAATAAATCAGAATAAACATGCAAGTTTATGAACTGTTTTCCTTGCTTTGTACAGTACTACAGGATAAATATAGTCAAAATCAGTTGCCTCATGAATTCTTTGGTCTTGCCAACCAGAGAAGATGCTCAGGAGTTTAAACAGTTTTCATGTGTATGGCTAGAAGTAAATTTATAAATGTGTGTATATGTGGTTTTGTAGAGAAAATCATCTAATGTGCTTATTCCGGTTGTAAATGAACCCTGTTTCACCAAATTAAAGAACCCAAAATCCCATAGTAGAGGAAGGCTCCCACTTCTTACAACTGCACAAAAGAGTTGCTCTAAATGGACAGAGTGAAGAAAAGATAATCCTTCTCTGTTCCACACGCATGAAAAGTGCTGCAATGTGGGTGGTGTATTCTTGCCATGTATTTTTGGGCCACCAGTATGAGACGTATCTCAGAAGGTTACAAAAATAATTGTAGCAAGGTCTTTTTCTGGAGTCCCTATCTTTACACAGCTCTTTCAGTCTGCTAGTTGGTGTAAAACTGCAGTATGAGAAAATATCTTGAAAAATCTGAGAAAAACTATATAGAAAATGAAACTTATAAAACACAGTGCAAGTGGACATGCCCAATTTGGTTTGCTTATAGCTGCTTTCAGCAGATCTGCTTAAAAGTGCTGTAGGCTGATAGGTCTTACAGGTAAGAGGCAGGACAGTAATAATCAGTATATGCAGGGTTTTTTATGATTATCAGAGGCTTGAACTCAGCATTTTCCTATTTCTACTTGCAATTTAAAGATGAAATTGGTGTTTATGCTGTAAAAAAATGTTACACAAATAGCTCAAAAAGCTTAGTTACGATTCCAAGGCAGATGCACCAGTGTGTGATATTTTTGATTTTGTGCACGTGCAAATTTTGCACTAAACTATACAACAGACGAAGGATGATCTTTAATGCAATTAAGGAACAGTATATGTTTCACATAAATCATTAAATTTCCTAATTTTAATAAAAGCACTATATTTCTGTGGTACATCTGATTCTACTAGCTACATGATGATAAGCCTTACTTCAGTTTATTTAAATGAACCATAACTGAATCCCAACACCTACTTTAGTTGATTACAACACAAAATCAAAAAATAAGCATGGCTTCAAAGGAATAAAACTAAACCTCTATCACCTACCAAATCCCTATGACTATTCCAGAAAAGCTCAGGGAGAGTTTTAAAATAACTTTGTGAGATATGTTGTGAAACAGATGACATAATATTCCTTTTATATTACATAGAAGCTTTAAAGCTCATAACTGACAGTTCAGCTAGTGTGGAAGTGCTCTTGTCTGGAGTAAAGCCAACTTTAAAAATCCCAAACATGTACAGGTAGCCATATGCTACACTCTTCTGATAACATCATCTGGAGGACATTTAGAGTTAGAAGAGGGCACAAATAAAGCCTCTGAGTTTTAGGTAATTACCACTTATCTGTGGTAAGGATCCTGAGACTGATTTTTGTCACTTTAAAAGAAAATTACATTCTCCAGATAAGGGTAAAGTAGAAAAATTCTAATCACCAGTCTAGTAATGGTTGTAAGAGAGCTAACACTAGTGTTATCTAGCACATAATGCTAAATTATCAATAGCAGTATGTACTTATGCTTTCAATACATTGCTCTAGGAAGTACTGCAGATTTTAACAGGGCAGGGCTTCTTTTGTAACAATCTGATGCAGATTTTATATATCAATCATGGCTTAAAAATGGATCCACCTAATCAAAGGCTTACATTTACCTTGTCATCTCTTACTCCAAACTTAGTATGCAAGCAATGCAGCAAAACCACCTTTGTTCTGAACTCAGTGGGATGTGAAATGCCAGCATAGCAAGAAAACACCATTTCTCCATGTAGAAACAGACCATCAGAGATGTCAGGATTAATTATAAAGTGAGCTGTCAGAAGTACTATCTGCATTGAAAAAGACAGATACCAAAGAGTTTTCAAAATGGAAGTAAAATGCTGCTTTCCCCCTCCCCCTTTTAGGCATTAAAGACTAGTTATGAGTTCATTTCTGTGTCATGGGTCAAAACTATCCCATCTGGCAGGAGAAGGAAGCTCTTTGGGTTCTAGTCACAGTGAATGCAGTTGGTTCAGCTGAAGGCTATGTCTATACTGCACATTGCAATACAACATAGAATTGTCAAAGTTATGTATAAATGGAGAGGCTTGAATACTGGGAGTAATAAAACCAAATTAGTGGATATTTCTGCTTGGATTAATATATTTCTTGTCATCATAGGACTGGTCCATTAAAATTCCAGTTGAATTAGCTTCAGTGGAAACATTGCTATATTGCTTCTAGTGTCCAGTCTAGTGGACTTTATGTAAAACAGCTGGGATATCCTGAAACAGATTTTGTAGGCACAGTTAATACAGAACACTATCTTGAGTATGAGTGCTTCTCCACTCTAAAGTCAATTTACGCCTACACGAGTAATCTCAAGATGTCTGTTGCTTGCCACAAGCCCAGACAAGGATATTGCAGAAGAATTGCCAAGGCAGTATCTCATGAGAACCACTAACCTTTGCTGCTCACAAAAAAATGTGGTAAGCACTCTCAGGAAGATAACAAATGGCACTAAGCTGGGGGATCAATTTTTATTCTGTACTGTACCTGTCCAATTTTTGTGCTTCCAAAGACAAAGTGGAGTGAGTCTAGTGGAAAACCACCAGGATGTTTGGCAGGCTGAAGCACAAGAAGCTGAAAGACCTAGATTTGTTCAGTTTGAAGAAGAGGAAGCTCAGGAGGTGTCTTTATTGTTTTATGGAAGGCTACAGAGGAGAGGGACACAGAATCTTCACAGTGTGCACAGCAAAAGGGGGTGATATAGCAGACACAAGCTGCATCTAAGGAAATTCTGACCGATGAAAGGAAAAAAATCTCACAGTGAGGGTAGTCAACCACTGCAGCAGGTGGTCCAGAGATGTTGCAGAGTCTCCATCTTTGGAGATATGGAAAACTCAAGTGAACAGTGGCTTCAGTAATGATCTAACTGAAGTTATCCTTACAGTGATCAGGGGATTGGACTAGATAATGATGAGGGATCCCTTCAAACTGATTTTTTTCTACGTTTCTGTGATTATTAATGGACTATTGAGTCTTCTCTGGTCATGAGACATACATACTCATGTCTGTGCCCCTTAGGTCTTACCCTCAGAAGGTGATCACATGGAGACTGGTTACTGGGAGCAGTCCCTGGCCCATGCTGTGAGTTGAACTGTTTGGGAAATGTCAGCTCTAGCAGGTCAAACAACAGGCAGTTTGGTAACATTTGAAATTATGAAATTTGATCACCCATTGATCAACCTTGTGGTCTAATTGTCCTCTTTGGTTATTAGCTTGTGTATAATTGTATTAAGGAAGATAAATAATCAGGTGTGATCACCTAGGTAAGTTCATGTTTTATATATAAAATATTTAAATAGTTGCTATAGTGTCCGAATACCATTAAAAGGCTTTCTGCTGTCAGAATGTGAAGAGGAATTAGTAAAGTGCCCTGTAAATATAATTAATTCCTATCTTGCTGAAAATATCTATGTAGGTCATGGATGTTTAGAATTCTTCTCATTTGAAAAAAAAGAAAAAAGTATTTTAATACAAATATGTGCTTTTGTGGTTTTCCTAAGGCTGTTTTGGTTTGAAAAAGTATTGTCTAAACAGAAAGTAAGTGTGATGATTCATTTTCATTGAAATACAAAGGCCTTTGGTACAAAGCATTTATCCACAAATTGGTTTGAAAGACTTCCTTCTGTTTTTAAGTTGTCATAGAGCCAAATTCTTCTTTCAGACAGAAGCATGTGGTTAACCTGCAGTCAGCAGATACCAAGTCACTGGAAGCTGTGTGTAAACTTGTAATGGTACAGTTTGGCTCAAACTTTTTAATATTTATGCTTTATCTTTTTCAGAAAAGTATTAAATAATATCAATGCAAAGCTTTATTCAAAATGCTTTTTGATAGATTTTGTGCAGCTGACTGAGCACGTAACAGTAATGAGTTACGGTTTCAGCTCCACCAACTTGGTCAACATATACTTGATATTAAATGTCTGAGTCAGCTCACAGGAATAATAAGGTTGCTCTTGTATTCAAAGATAAACACACACTAAAATGCTTCTCTGGGTACAGCACAGGTCTGGCTTTCTATCACATGTGCTTATGCATAAACATCAACTTGGCTGCTACCCTAGTAAATTATAGCGTTACTCTTATCAGAATGGCTGAGAGTGCTTGGGAAATAAGGATTATAGTTCTCATCAAGAATTTATATTACTGTTTGTTAAGTAAATGAAAAAGGTCATAACCACAATGGATACTGATGTACAGGCGCAATCAGTTGTCTACATTGTAAATTCCTACAGCAATGAGGGCACTTCCTGTAGGTTAATAGCTAGCTGGGAGTCCAAGCACATTTACAGTTATAATGAGAAAGTTAAAGTAAGTTTGATTTTAATAGTGCTGCAGCTACAGTGCTAGAAGTATGTGATATCCAGAGCAATGATAGAAAATAGAAACTGGTTGAATTCTTTCTCATAGTTGAAGAGGGAAGACTGCTTGCTCTTCAGTGAAGATGCAGTCAGATCATTTTTCCAGGGATACATATAAAAGCCATGAGTTTTGGAGATTTTCCAGCACTGCAAGTTGTCTTTCCCCTGGTTTTCGTTTTATTTAGGAGATGCACAATTTTGCATCAGACCCAGACTACTTAGTAACTAAAGTAACATAAGACCATTCACTTTGTCTTTTTATTTACTGACCTTATTGCAAGCTCTAAACATGAACCACATCATTACTTCTCATCAGAGTAGTTTATTTGATAAACCAGCCACAGCTTCATGTACATGAAATTCAAGTAACCAGGCAAAACCTCCTTTTTTATTATGCCTTTTCAACTGGCAGTGAGAAGATTTAGATCATTTTACTGATTTGCTTTGAAACCCATGTAGCTGATGAAAAATAGATTTGGGAGCAGCTTCAGTGCAGGGTGCCTCTCTGTCATCTTCAGCAGGGGCTGGCTGGATGTCCTACAGTAAAGGTTAGGTTATTGTATTTACTCCTCTGTTAATGCATGGCTGGCAAATTGGCCAAGGGACACTTCCTGAGGTTATATTATAAATGCATTTTGGAATTTGAAGAGCATAATGATGAATTAGCATATACACTACCAAAGAGGTTGCTGACTGAAAATAAGCAAGTCACAGACCTTTACTGCTAACGCTGTCATCCATTAAGAAAACGCTTGATCTCTCTCTCTCCCCCTCTTTCTCTCTGTCATTTCAGAGTACTCTGTGGGAAAGAGACGTTCCAATTGAAATTCAAGCCAAGTAAAACAGAGAAGAAAAATGTTGTTTTCTGTGAACTGAAAACTGGGTTACAAGTTTGCAGAGATGGAAGGAGCTCCAAAGGGTCACGCTTTTGGAATCCTTTGTACTGTTTGACAAATATCTAAAAATACAAGTGAACTTAAGGTTTCCAATTTTTTATGTTTTTTTGTTTTTATGCTACAGTTTGGGGTATTTGATACTGATTCAAATAAAGAACTTGTCCATAATATGATTTTTAAAGAAAAAAAAAACAACAAAGCACCTTAAATTACTTAGTTAAGATATAGGTGTATTTACTCAATTCAGTGAGTAAATATAATTTTATGTTCTTTTCTGAACAAGTGCATTCCTGTGCCCACAGCTACTATTAGTGGATGTTGATGACAGTGCTTGAAAACAGTTATAGAGTATAGCCCAGTTTAGCTGGAATACATATGATAAGGGGTCTGAGACAAGCTGCTATACTGAATAGGTCTGTAGAAAATTTGATGCAGACTACTAAAAAACTGAGAGAGAAACACTAAACCACATTAGTGGTAATGTGACATAGGGTGATGGACACTCAGGACATTTCTCCTATGATTTGCAGCCTTTAATTACATTGATTAATTGCATAGATGGCTTGAGGAATAGGAAAAGTTAAAAAAATTACTGTTAGATTCTCTGGTAATACTGCTGATGGACAACATATATAAGCATTAAGAAACAGGACTTCTATGATTAATGTAACTTCCATATACACTAAATGTAAACTAGAAAATATGGCTGGACAAGGAATTCAGAATTTGCTAGAATCTTGCATTTAGGAATGCAAGGGAAGGGCAGTACATGGGCCTTATTCTTAATTTGCCAGGAAGGGCTGGACCAAATGATCCTTGAGGTCCCTTCCAACCTGGTGTTCTATGACTATGATATGATTGCCAGAAGACCCCTGGCCTAGTAATTCACTGATCTTTATTTACATAGCTATGTAAATAAATAGCTATGTAAATAAATAATAACTATGGCTGGTCTTCAGATCTTCCTCAAATCCATACTCAGTGATCATTAGGATTGTGTTGTTCCCCCCCTCAGTGCCCCTGGAAAACCAGTTTATTTTCTGGTATCAGGTAAACAATGTTTGGCAAGTTTTTTGAATTTGCATGCAAGAATTTACTTTAGTGAAGAAAGTTATTAAGCATTAATATAAAAGTTCAGTTGTCTTCATTTGCAGCACTTCCCTCCCCCTTCTCTTGAGTGTTTTAAGTAGAGACAACTCAGAGAGAGAAGTGACCCACAGACTGGTTACTGAAAGTGTCTTACCAGAAGGAGCAAATGCAAAAACAATTTATATAAGCATGTTTGCATACATTCCTTTTCAATCATATACATGAACAAAGCAACTTAAAATGATTTCAAATACTGATGGGCAGTTAAAAGTAATACTTCTTGGGAAAACCCAGAGAGCACAATATTGAAACTGTACTCAGAAAGACTGCTTTTTCTCTCTATTTTTTTTATTTTTATTTTTCATCAGGAATTTTAAACCAATGCATTCCTTCTCAGGCTGGTTGACCTGAATCGGTATACTCTATTTCATTTGGCTGTCTCCAAACATTTCACTTTGTGTTATTTCAATACTTTCAGGGTGATGGGGTGGAAGGAGGTTTGTAATGGTGCCCACAGATTTTGTATTTTGGAGGGCAATGTCTCTTTTTTCTTTTTCTCTACACTGACATTCCTGGTTGAACTACATCTGTCTTCAATAAATCTAAGGCAAATTACTTTCTGCCTGAGCATCGGAGTGCACAGGAGGGTCAGCACAGGTGACTGTGAGTCCTGAAAGAAGATGTTGCTTTGACGTTATCCTTGACCGCTTACGGGGCTGTAGCTGACTTGGTACTAACCTAACTGTCTTAGGTATTGATAAAATGTGGCTGTGGCATCAAGTAATTCAGTGCATGTTGGCATCACCCCACAAATTCAGTAGATATCTGGGAGGCGAGTATACACCAAGTTCTCTGTTGCCATGGCTACACACACTGCCATCTTCTAATCCAGTGTCATTATTTTGGTCATTTGTTAACGCCTGAAATTGAACAAAGCTAAAAATAATAACACCAAGTAAATTTCATTTCACATGCTGCTTGTACTCTAGATTATGGGAAGTTATGAAAGTATAATTTGTTTTAAAACACACAAGGGACTAAAATGCCAGAGTGATTTCCACTTTTGCTTACATTGTATAAATGAGGGTTTTTTTCAAGATTTGTAGACATTGTATCTTGAGTACAACTGGCTTTTTTACTTACAGCTATTCAAACATGACATGATTATATGTAATAGGAGTAGTATTTAACCCATATAAAAATAATAATAATCTGACAAAGTGCTAAGTAAATGTTATTAGTCCTCTTGACAGAGGAAGTGAGACTATCCAGAACCTTCCTTAAGATATTGCTTAGTATAGCATTTTAAAGAAAAAATTTACTGAAGTTTATGTGGCAATATGTAGCCAGAGAATGACATAAAATTTTGCTGGTGACATAAGGTGAAAAAAATGTAAAAATATGTAAAAATTATTACAAAAATGTGGTAGAGGAACCGCTTTTTTGGTTGTTTCCGAAGCGTCAAACTAAACCAGTTCTTATGTACGTGGCTGGAAAGCAACTAAAGGAATATAAAATCTTATTACTTCTACTGGACAGCTATCGCCATTGGTCAGCATATTTTGTAGCTAATGTATTATTATATCCCAAAATCTGTGGACTAGCTAGCAGAGCAAGAATTGATGACCAGAACACAGACAAGGAGGCCAGTGCAATAAAGGTTTTGCCTTCCTGGAAGTACCGTCAAGCTGAGACATCCCTTCTCCTACAGCAATAGTACAATGCAGAGGAGGGAATACATTATTACCTGAATTTATGCTTTTTAATATTAGCACTAGTCTATGAAATTCAATTGTAATCATTCAGAACAAAAAATTAGAAATAAGGAAATAGGATTTTTTCAAAGTAAAAAAGCTCAAAACTTCTTCTAGAGCTGATCATTTGCCTCATTTGCAATTAAAAGTATTAAGACTCAATTATGTGAAGGACTATTTAACTATGTAAACTCCTGGGAAATTTGTGCTCATATAAAAAGAAAAGCTTAACCCTATGATTTACTGGGGTATAGAAAGAAAATATTTATAATCTTTTTGAAGGGTACTGCCTCAGCAGAATTCAGTAGGTAAAAGAAAATATTCTTTATTAAAACAGCAAAGAGTATCCATAATGTATACTTACATTTTCTCTGATACACTTCTCATTATTTCATAACTTTTGATTTATCATGCAAGGAACTTGAAAAGTCAGGGTAATATGCAATATAGAAAATACACTAATAGCAATTAATTACGCATTAAGACAAATGCATTTCCTCTGCTGATTTCTAAGTCTAGCACTAAATCTTGGATTTCCTACCCTATGCATAGCGTGAAGCACTTCAATACACGTAGTCTCAGCAGAGGAAAAAAATGACTGAGGAGTCAGGTTTTGCTCTGACTTAGATACTGTCACTGTAAAACTTGTCTCAAGAAAGTTCCAAGTGTCACTTAGGGAGCTTAGAATAACTGTAGTTAAATCAAAGAAGAGCTTTGATAGCAGCTATTATGACAAGTTATTTAAGTGAAAAAATTGCTGGTGTGAACTGAGGAAAGGTTCTCACGATAATTAGATGTAATAATAGAAGTAGCTGGCAGAGCAACATAGCATTTTAATTTAGCTAGTTATTTTTGGACTTCTTAACTCCCCCCGCCCAGCTGATAATAGTCACATCCAAAAGCAGTGCCCCCCTTCAGAGGCAAAGATATATACTGGCTGGTTTAAACCAATAGCTCATGATACTGCCCCATTCCTGCAGCATTGTTTAAAGTACAATGCTAAGCACTGGGTCAAAGACAGCTGAGACCAAATCCAGCCCCCTAGCAATGGCTGTGCGCTGTTTCATGTAAAACTGACATTGCCTGCTCCTATGTGAATAAGCTTCCTGTGATCAAGGATCAAATATGAGACTTACCTTATGCTTCCAGTTATTAATCAAATATAGCTGGAAATATGAATCCCATGAGTATTTGTAGTTAAAATGTAATGTTTTCAGTCTAGCAAAACTGTTAGTCAGAGACAGCAAATCCACTTTTAATGTATAGATTAACGGTATTGGCTGGAGCTCCATTCAAAAAACACAGATTCTGGGTGACTCTACCAGACAGCAAAGTTTGCATATACACACATAGGCATACAAGCAATAAGTAAGCTACCAGTGAGAATGGAAAGATACATACGACGAGTTGGAATGGCAAAGAATTGCAAATATTACCATCCTGTGTGGAAATGAATTAAGCAGGCTTAACCATTTGTTTTCCTTTGGTTCAGGCAAGATATATGATTTTTATTTATAGAAAATGAAGCTGAGGTTAGATCTACAAAGAAATTTAGTGAAATACATTTGGTAAATTTGGGGAGATGGGGCTCATCAGTTACTATTACACACAGGGTGGAACACTTTCTCCTTCCTTCTCCCTGGGGTTGTTGGGCAGTGCTAGAAATACAGTGATAATATTCCAGAGGACAAGTCTTGGAAATGGGGTAATGGGAATATACCCTAGTACTGTTTCTGTTGCCTGTGCAAACACCCTTATTGAAGCTCATAGCAGAAGACACACATATAGTAACTTTGATGATCAGGCCATGCATCTGTCTATCTGCGACATTTCTTTGTTAGAGGGTCAAATGATTATACTCTACAAAACTGTGAGATACCTATTTTCGTATCTATGTTGAAGAACATGTACCAATGCACACCAGGATTTCTGGTTTTTTTTTCTTATTTTGACATCAGCAAGAAAAAGTGGGTGTCTTGCACCACCATATGATAAGCAACATATGATATTGCATGGTCACTGTTGAAACTGCATTGCCGAAAAAGAGGTTCATACTTGTACTTTTGTAATGAAGATAAACCATAGTATTTTTTCAATGTAGCTATTATTACTTTGATGTCAGATTGTCAAGAGATACAAGTGAAAACAATGTGCAAGAAATACCTGTGATACTTTTCCCTCTTTTTTTTTTTTTGGGGGGGGGGGGGGAGGGGGCTGAAGTCATTAACATAATTCAAAGTCTCAAATATGTAATATTTCTGTTCCCAGATCTTGGTAAAAGTCCATTGAAGACAACAGGAAGTACTCATCGCTTTTGATGGGAAGTGGTTGTCTGATCTAGGAAGCAGATTCAAAAATAGAACTGCTTTCTTTCATTCTGAATTTAGTAGGTATTGATTCAATAAAGGTGTACAGAGAGGCCTACAACTGTAAAAGCGACTGATGATGTCGTTACAGAGTAGGGTGTTCACTACGCAGTGAAGTTCTATCACATTATTATAAAGGCATGAAACTCAAGTGGAAAACATTCTCTGATGATTAATACAAACTCCACACTGGCCAAGAAAGTGTTAAGAGGCTGCTGTAGATTAAATTAGCCCTGTCCTAAATTACATGTGAAAGTTATTGCAGAGGAGAAGTGTCAGTTCATCTGATAGAGGCTGGAAGGAGGTATGCTTCTCTTATCTGATGCTTTTGTGGAAGTCTGGGATGTGGTGGGCATAGCTCAGTCTTCTTATCTGCCAGCCAGGCTGTACTGCCTACAACCATAACAACAGTTATGGTTGCATAGGTATGTAGTGTTTCTGTCACTGCGTGGGACTGGTCTTTTTGACACATCAGAGTTGTGGTGATGCAATTATGCAGGTACACTTCAAAGAACTGGAAAAAGTAGATGTAAATAATAGATTTGGAAGAGGTTGTCTGTGGAGCAGCCTGCAATTATGTTTTACAAAGCGATGTGACCACCTCCACTGTTGCCAGGTGTTTTATTTTTCCCCCTTTCAGTGAGTCTTATTATCACATTCAGTCACATAACTCCAGAGCTCTGTTGTATGAAAGCTGCTTCTGTGCTGTTGAATGTGATGCTGAGAAGGTGGTTCTGGAAGGAAAGAAGTGGTGTCAGTAGGGTATGCCACTTCGGCTGGGCAATCCTCTGAGAAGTGGGAATGCTTGGTCTGGGTACAGTGGTGTGCTAATGCAGGCCTGTAGTATCTGAGATAACAGCTCCTTGCAGCAATGCATGGTTGTACATGTATGCATTGAAGAATATTTAGAGTCAAAGCATGGAGTTCTGTAATTCTCTTCAGTGCTTGCAGGAGGAAAACCATTCTTATTTAAGTGATGAGACTTCTTTTATAATGCACAGAGATTGCTGTGGGCTCTTCAAACAAAAACAAAAAGCCTGCCCCAAAACCTGGAAGTGCCCTAACCTGCCCAGGTGGGAACATTGGTGGCTGCATTGTGGCTTAAGTACCTAAAACATTTTTCCTTTTTTTTTTTTCAGTCCTCAGCTGCTGCCAAACCTGTGAGAAATCTGTGCATTCTGAGACCTGGATGCTTTGGTACTATTCCAGAAGCATCTTAGTGTGTCTGTGGGTGCTGCTTAACCTCTAGATTCATAAAACAGTAGAGTAATGCACTTACACTGCATTATATTGACTAATTTGTGGCCTAATAGGGCTGGTTGGCATTGAGCCCTTAATGTCTGTACTTGTCCTGGGTTCAGCAGTAGCAGTCATGTTTCTCCTTCGTGGTAGCTGGTGCAGTGCTGTGTTTTGACTTCCAGCCTGGGAACAGTGTTGGTGAAGCTGATGTTTTCAGTTGTTGCTAAGTGATGTTTACCCTGACCAAGGACTCTGTGAGGCTCATGCTCTGCCAGGGAGGAGGGGAGGCTGTGAGGAAGCAGAGACGGGGCGCCTGACCCGGGCTAGCTGGGGAGGTATTCCATACCACAGCACGTCATGCCGGGGTGGGGGGTAACTGGGAGTTACCCGGAAGGACACGGGCTTCCGGGTGGGACTTGTTTCTTGGCTGGTGGTATTGTATTCTCTTCCCTTGTTATTTTCTCTTATCATTGTTGTCGAACATTGGTTGCTGGACTGTTCTTGTCTCAACCCCTGGGAGTTGCACTCTTTCTATCCTCCTCCCCATCCCTCAGGGGAGCAGGGAAGGGGAGAGCCCCGGGGGGGGGGCTTAAACCACAACAGTGCTACACAGTTCTCAAGGGGTTTTGCTTCAGACAAGATCCTGTGGATTGAATGGTCAATTGTAGTCAAAGCCCACTAGGTGAGTTTCTAGAGTCCATCTTCAGCTTTCCTTTCATCCAGAAGGAATCCATTCATGTACTCCAAGACTGTTTTGTGACATATAAGCAGTAAGTGGGAGCAATTAGGAGATTTACTTTAGAAGTGCGCTTCTGGTTTGAACTAAATATGTAGATGCACCTTTGAGTAACAAAGAGTGTCCATATCCAAAAGTGGATGAATTAATCTACAAAATGTATACAAGTTGCTGCAAGATGATGGAGAGTTGGATGAGAAGACAAGGCTTTTGTATCATGAAGAATTTATCAAGCTAATAAAATAAAGCATGCTTTATATTGTTGAGGGTGTTTTGTTTTTTTTTTGTTTTGAAAAAGTTGGTTGACTTTTCTGGACAGCGAGAAATATAATCAATGATCTGCTGAAACCTCTTCCTGCTGTTACAGGAAATGAAATTGTTCTGTGGAAAAATAAAAAATATATTAAATGAGTCTTCCATTTTCTAGTGGTGCAACTTTTTTTTCAAGTCAAAATTTAACTAATAAACTTATTTAAATACTACCAAAATATTCTTTAATTTATTAATAGAAGTTTCTGCCATTAACCTGGACAGGAATGGCTGTTCTTTTCTTGTAAGGAAGAGTTCAGCTATAAATCAAAATGGAGGGAACACTGGTTAAGCTGTCTCCTTAGTGCATGGATGAAGAGATGGTGAGTGTCCTGTGTAATATGTCTTGGAGAAAAATCTATCACAGAACAGTGAAACTGGACTTGTAGGGCTTCTCAAATTCAGAACTCATTTGTTTTAATCTACAGTGGAAATATTCAGATGTTTTGTGTGATAACAGCAATGAAGCCATACAACAAAGGTGCAGAAGGCACAAAGTGCCATTTCTTCATGTAAAGACCATTTCCAGAGATTAATTAAATACAGTTTCTTTCCCCAGGAAATGAAGATTTGAGTTGACCTCAATTATAATACATAAATTTCAGTTTCCTTATGTTCTACAGATATTTGTCTGGTGTATAGCCAAGTATTTTGCAAATCATTTGAACAAAACAGCCTTCTGGCAGTGCACCTGGTCTCTTATTCAAAGACCTAAATGAAGAAAGGATTCACACACAGCTGTCAGTTTAAGTCCAAAATCTTAATACTTGAAGCCTCAGGCACTTCTTAAAAACAATTCTGCCATGTTCCAGAAAGGTTTTAAGTAAACTCAAACATCACTAAAAAGGATCAGGAGGCAGTTTGTGGTAGTCATGAACTCTTGCAGCTAGTACCCTATGCTGCTTTTATTATGAAGAATTCTTCACATTATGTGAGGAACTTGCTACAGATTGTTTGGATTGATTTGGTGGCAGAGCTATTCTCCAGTCTTCCACAGCATCTTCAGAAAATGAATCTGTATGAAAAGTGGCTCCACAAGGTTTCAAGCAGGTATTAGCACTATAGAAAGGGACTTTTATTGTTGGATCACTGCAAATATATGCAGTTTGGAAAAAAACCCCACCATTTGGTAATGCAGTGTGAGCTTTTCCTATTGGTAGAGATACTTTACACAACTACAATAAGGTAGGTGTTTAAAGAATCCAACATTTCATCTGGGTGTGACTTTGACCTTGTTTGCAAGCAATTAATGTATTAGAATCTGTTTGCCAAAACCAACAAACAAAAGGAAGGATTACCCCATTTTAACCCTCAATAACGGTGTGGGGAGCTAGAGGAGATAAAGATATTTAAGGCTTTAACTTGACAAATCATGCTCCCACCACTTCATGGTGAATGTTAAGCAGCAGCTCTGAAAATGGCCTTTCATGAAGGTTGTGTTTTACTTGGTAAATATTTGCTGTGTGCCATCATAAAGGGAGTAGCTCACTGTAAATTTCCTTTGTTTCCTGTGGGCTATGAGGCTAAATAGCCTTAACAGTTATTTTAAACATAGCTCTGTTACCTCAGCCTTGCTCAAGATTCAGCTTGCCAAGGATGGAAAAGAGCATGGTGGGATGTAACAGCTAACAAAGATCTGAAGCAAATCCAGGGCAGACCAGGCATTGTATATTTTTAGTGAGTACCACAGGGCACATAAGAGTTAGATAATAAAACCCAGGGATAGGGGAGTTGATCTGAAGTGGAACTAGGTATATAAATTCTATTTAAATCCTTAACTGTTATTTTCAGGCAAGTTGCTCGGTCCCTCAAGTCCATTGCACGTTACATTTGACCTTAAGATCCTTGGAGTCACAGCAATGCTTCAGTAGTACGGATCTATCCTAATGTTTAGCCTTTTCTCTAGCCACTACTCTAATGTATCATGTGACTGATGATAACCCTCCTTTTCATAGCCAAGGGGCTAGACCAGAAAGTTGATCTAGTGTCAGATCTTCCTGAGCCTGCAGGAGTTATAACTCAAATGTTCCACTTTGCATAAGAGTTCTATTCCCACAAGCTTTATGCTACGTTATTCTGAGACAGATGCTTTTTACCCCTGGTTGAACTGTGCCACAGTGCAGGAAACTCCATTGGATCAGAGTCCTGAGATGATAGCTGTTTTACATTAAGCAGTTCATTAATGTGGACTGCTGTGAGAGCAGAGCCCAATAACTTAGACTGGACTGTATTTTAATCACAAGTCATGGCTACAGGTATGTGAACTTTTTTTTCTGGACCTGCTCTTAACATTTGTAGATCCCAGTTTGTCTCAGTACAAAATTGGTGTTAACATCACTTGCAGCCTGCTTCCACTAGAATAACAGGTAGTTATTCATGAAAGTTTCTGGTATAACAGCATTTCATATTTGATGTGCATTGTGCACTTTAATGGCAGGCAAATTTGATCTTGTCACATAGCTGACCAGAGGAGAATTTGATTTGAAATTTACTGCAGAGTTTTCAAAAATGATTTTTTCATCACACTGTAATGGAGATGATTGCAAGTTTGTACACAACACAAAAGGGTTTTATAAATTGCTATTTCCCTACAGAAAACAAGAGATTTCCTGTTCTAGTTAGGATGGCTTTGGCAGTCCCAGATTTCAAACTTTATTTAAAAGCATCTTTGAAACCAAAAATTTTGGCTTAAGTGAGGTTGCAACATTTGAAAGACCACAAGAATGCCATTTCCGGAAAAAAAATCCATCATTACTGACAATCCAGATGTGATTCCTCATGTTCAAGTACTGATAGAGGATATGGAAGTGTGGGAGAAAGAAGCAATTTGGTTTCTATTATGTATGATAGGCCTCTCAATTACAACTATAGTATAGATATGCTTATGCAACTGTAGTTGTGTCCTGGTTTAGCTATAAAAAGTCTGCTTTTGCTTGTGGACATATTGATTCACTCTGAGTCATTTCTTCTCTGTCAGAGTTGCCAACAGCAATAATTACTCTGAAAACAAACAAAACTAAGATCAAGGCTTCCACATTTGTTTTATTCTGTGGTTTCTGAGACAGGCAATCAGATACAAGGAGATATATACCAGTCTGGGTAGTTTTGATACTAGCTCTGATTCTCCTGGCGGAGGTTTGGCTACAGATGCCACAATGGCATTTCTAATGCTTCTGATCCTTGCTAACACACTCCCAAAGGAGCCCAGAGCTGTAAGAGGAGCAGGGATCTGGAACTACGCTATTGTAAGCAACATGCTTTTATAATTTGTCTTAACTTGATTTGTTCTATGAGTCTTGAAACCAATTAAGGGTTTATTTTTTTTGCCTGGCACAACTCTCAGTACTGTTCCTTACCCTTGATGCTCTAATGGTAGGAAACTTCCTTCTGATTTCCAGCCTGAAATTATGCAGAGCAAGTTTTGGCTCTTTTGATTTTCCTTTGCTGTTAACATAATCCTCATATAGCTTCAGTAGTTCTTTTCTTTCCTGGTATCACATAAAACACATCGGGCAGTACGTGTATAAAGAGCACTTGGCTTTTGTCTTGCAGTCAAGTGATCCAGTCTATGCTTATCTAGACATTTTCCCCCACCCCATCACTAATTCTAGCACCAATTCTGCATACATATTCTAATTAAAACTCAGTGAGTCTCAAGAATTGTTTTTTATCTTGGTACGTGAAGGAGTTGGGTCCCACTGGTGGACAGTTGTCCATACGTATCTCTGTTGTTTCACAAGCTTGCTCTCACACACATCATATGCCAAACTCCCTGACTATGCAGCCATTTGGAAACTGTTGTGTTCACGCTCAGAGGGAAACTGAGACACATATGGAACATTATTTCAAGCTCTAGTGTATCATAATGATCTTTCATAGCCACTTCAAAATAATACATCCAGGATTTTTTCATTCCATGAAAGAAGCATTTTAGCTTTGCAGAAGAAATGTTTGTTAGGATGAAAAGCTATGCGTTTGGGACTTATGCTGGTGAACTTCACTCTGAATCTATTAATTTACCTCCAGGCTGCCTGGGTGATAGTTAGGTACTCCTGCTGCTTTAAGAAAGTCTTCAGATATTGTCTCACTCGATTAATCTCTTTCTTTTGTTACTTATCATCTTACCATTCAGATTCAGTGCTTAATTTCCTTTAAGTTGAATTAAAAAAAAAAAGAAAAAAAAAGTATCAATATTGGAGAATGTTGCTGAAAAGGCATTTCAAAAAATGACACTGTTTTGCCCTCCTTGGGGAATACATGTTCTAAAATGATCATCAGTAGAAAATTGCGCTTTCCAGCTGCACTGTGTGTGAGATTTAAAATAAAAGAAGGCAATAAAGTATCTTCTTATCCTTACACACAAGTAAAAATAGATATTTACTGTATATGTCAATAGAAAAAAGTAAGTGTGTGACCACCATGAGAGCACATCACCTTACAAGATACTCTCGTAACCAACAGATGATCAATCTCATGGAAAAATCTTAAGGGATCTGGGAAAGGAAAGTTAGTACTTATCTTCATGTTGTATGAGTCTTTTCAGATTTGCTCCAACATCCCCTGAGTCCAGTAGACTGTCACCTCATGTGCACATCTTTGCACATCTTTGTACTAAAATGAATGGAGTTCAGTCTGTACCTCCTCTACAAAAATAATTGCACTGTACTGCAGCCAAACTTGAACTGAATATTGGCATTTTATCAAGTTATATATTCAGCATAATGAAATTCAGTGAAAAATGCAAGTTGCTGTCTTTGACAGGATGGATGAGATTCAAAGCTTATGAAAAGAAGTTAATGTGAAAGTCTTGATTCTTGATAATGCAGCTAACTTGGAAACTTGGACAAAGCAATGTGAAAAGGAGCTATTGCCTGACTATTTTGTAGTGAGTTGAGCACGTAAATACTTATGGACTATAATCCCATGTTTCACACATATGTTTGTTACAACTCAGGGTAAATGCAGAAATCCAAAGCAAAGCTGTTAAGTACAGGCTGGCAGAGGAAATGCTTGCTAGTGTGACTGGTGAAAAGGCTGAATCTTATCTGGCTAAAGCACCAACTTTTCAGTTTCCCATTTCTTACTGAGGAGTTGCAAAGTTCTGCCTCAAAATATGAAGCTTGAAAGTTATAGAAAATACCAGTGCTTTATCATCAATACTAGCTAGAAACTAATATTCAGGAAGAGAGCAAAACGTCAAGGCGAATGGAGATAATGTTATATCAGTACTGATTTTTAAAGAATTTTATTATGTCTAGCAGCATAAATAGAACAACGACTGCAGAAACCGAGTCAGTGGAGGAGGGTCAGGTAGAAAAGAAAGGGGAAGGTCTGCAATATAAATTAAGGCTAATATTGGATGTGGTCATGTATTTCTATTTTTCTTGAGATGAGTCTGAATTGCATAATTCAACGTGAATAAGAGAAATACATATTAAGATCTATTCCTGTGGCAGTGAGGGTTGTGTTTAGGACATTATGGTAAAGATAGATACAATCTTTTTCCTACTTACAGTTAGTTTTCTACATCAAAGTCACTATATTCAATTAGTAATAGCTCAACTATAGCATAACTTGTGTAATCGGATGAAAGTAATAAGTTTGTACAGAGGTTAAACAATGTAGTAGATCAGCTTGTACAGTGTTAATAAGCAGACTGTATGCATTTATAAAATATTTATAAAAATAATATGCGCATTTATAAAAATATTATTATGAGCATATAGCAGTTTTGCTAGCTCAGATCTGAGTATCTTTGATTCTATGCAGTAAAATACCACTAGCTGCTCTGTAAAATGGAAAACTTGTACCATTGCTGTCTTTCCTGTAGCTTACTATGAGCAGCCAGAATGTTTTGTCCTGCCAACGACGTAGTGTTTTTCATAGTTTAAACCTCTCCACAAATGTTAGCAACCTGATATATAAGCATTAGGAACTTTTTAAGGAAAAGAAAAAGAAACAAGCCCATACAATCTCACACTTGGAAAGCACTGCAGACAAGGATACAGAAAAAAAGTACTGGTTTTAGAACTACTTTCAGTTAAGCCTGGCACACAAGCCACAGGCAGTTCTTTAACTTCATGCAATAGGCTTTGGATCAATGCTGTTTGTTAGTGCTATTGTTACATTCTTCTCAAATTGACATTGTAAATAAACATGATTCATTGCACAGGGCATTTGATTTTATTTTTTCTGATGAGAGTATACAGCAACTCGTCTCACTATTAGGTGCTACTAGATTTTCTCTGTTTTCTGTTAGAGGTATCGGTAATGCTCCTGCATAACGATGCATTCTCCATTCTGCCATTTCAGCATTGCTCATCCTGCTGTCATCCACAGAAATTCCCAAATTGGCACCTTAGGTTAATTATTGACTTTAATTTTCAGAGGTATTCTGGCATAGTTCATAATAAAACTAAGGAAACATGCAGGACAATTGTCACTTGTGAAGCTGTATTGTATTGTATTGTATACTATTACTGTTGCTTCTGCAGTGTGGAAAAATAATCTGTTTCAGGAATCATATGACTATATTCAATAATTTGATATGTCCTAATGTCTCTTAGCCAGTAAACATTCTCAAACATGATAAAATTACTGCAACAGTTTCCGTTAATCACTGTTGAGAGTGTACTTGTGCGTAAGTGTTAATCATGGAAACTGCTTGCAAGTTTTACGTTGACAGACTTTTTCCACAGGTAAAAGTGGAAAAAGGAGCATTGCTCACATAACAAGCCAAATAGCTTGAGTGACTAGCAGATTGTATATCGGGTTTAGATCAATTTGGATTTACTCCCAAAGGAATACTTAAGTATTCTGGAAAGTTACATGCTTCATGTGTGATAGACTGATACCCTATATAACAGAGTATCTATTTGTACACAAATGCAATAAAATGGAACCAGTGTACATTAGAACAAAATAATAGGAAGAGGGACCATTTCTTAGTTTGCTTGAATTATACAGCATCCAGTATGTATCAGCATCATAGCTGCTAGGACATGCATATTCCTGTCTCCAAGCTTTCCACCTAAATGAGGAGCAAATTCAAACATTCAGGGAGAAGAAAGGAATAAAAGTTTTAGGTAAGCTTGTCCTAACAATGCAGTATTAACATATATTAACATATCTAAAATATTACTAGTGATGCATGAATAGGTACTTTCTCAAGCAGTAAGCAACAAGATGGCAAATATATGGAGCAGATATTTGTAAATAATTGGAGAAATGGGAGATATTTTCATTTTCTGTGCAACATTAAACTCCTTTTCTAGATAATCTTACATGGTTAGGATTGGAAAACCCTGTCTCCAAGCATTTTACATCTTCAGAAGCAGAAAACAGAGGTTCTCAAAAATATTGTAATGTCAGATTTTTCCACACTTCAGTGACTTTAATTGTAGATTGAGCCTTTGCACATATTATGGCTTGCTGTCCTTTTCACGAGGAAACAGTCATGAAGGAGGGACAATAAAGGAAGGGATTACTAATATAAATCCTTTGTACTTCACCAACACCCTGTACACCTTAGGGCATGCATGTGGACTCTGCATCTGGTGCTTGGTAGAGCACTGAGGTTAAATCACAACTTCTGTGACACTAATGAAAGTGCAAAGCACCTCTTTACATATGTAGGAGCCAAACACTTTTTAAAATCTGCAACAAAGTACTTGTCAAAGAAAATTTGATTGACCTGTAGATCTTGACTTTTTAAAATGAATTTTGAAGGGCTGTGAAAAAGAGGGTGGGTAAGCCTCCGTTCTGCTGCACTCAGTATTTTTTGGCACTTCCTGCCCACTAGATGCTTGAAGTTGGAAAAGGGTGTTATCTTTCCTACCAGATATCTCTTCCTAAAATTCATAACCTTATAAACAACATGCCTAATGATAACAGGCTGTGTCTTTAGAAAGGGAAGTCAACTTTCATCTGTGAAAAAGCTACAACATTGACTAAAGAATTCTTGTGGCACATTACAAAAAGGTCCTCTTATTTCTGAGGTGTGGAAGAGTCTGTAGAGACTCAACACTACCTTCCCAGGGGCAATATTTAGAGAGTTCTGCAGTACCATCTCCAAGTGAGCTGAGCTGTGTCCACACAGCCCTTGGGATAGGGTGGGATGACTATCCATCTAGCCAGCAGGAAGTGCTGAAATTGACCATAAATAAAACCATTTTTCTGGGATACCAGTCCCCCATATGCTGTACTCGGGGGCCTCAGGGCCCCACTTAGCTTCAGACTCCAGGAGAAAGGCTAGGTCCCTAAGAAAACTGCAAGATAATGTTAAAATAAACTTAGGGTATTTAAATATCAGAGTTAAATGTTCAACTTGTAAATAGTTTGTGAGACTGGTGGTGGATCACAGTATGTTTTGTGTTTTGTGAGGTGCCAGAAACCAGTCAGAAGACAAGACTGTTTGTAATTGAATCTTTTTTGTTTGTACACAGCTGATAAGTACTTGGTGTGATGTTGTTTCTTTCTGGGATGCAAGAGAAGTTTGTTATCATTTTTGTAAAGAGAGATGCAACAAAACTAATAAATGTTTACAGACAAATTTTCACCCGTTAAAATAAACTGCCTCACCATTGCATCTTTCATCAGGTTGCTGCAGCTCCTCTGTGTGCAAGTTCCCAGTCAGGTATTTGTAGGAAACTGAAGAGTCACTATAAAATTAATTCTCTTCACAGCTCCACATAAACATGTAATTGAGAAATAAGAAGAAACCATTATCATGGTCAAATTATCCTGTGAGTCAAGCACTATTTCATCAAAGGGAAAATTAAGAGGGTATTCCATTATTATCCCTGCAAACATATTCTAAAATTGTCTCAAAAGAACTTAATTGTTAGAGAAGATGATGACAATCAACTACCTTCAGAGCAGTGGGAACCATTCAGAAAATATTCATTTCCTTTAAAATTTCAAACCCTTGCTCAAGCTGTGTTCCAGACCACCCTTAAAAGCCTGTTATTTTTCACTTCATTTTTTTTTATTACTTGTATTTTATTGACAGGGATGTCAAGCCTAATCTGATTTTAATTCTGTTATGTCGATATCCTTCTTACAAATAATCAGTGAGTTGACAGGCATCAATAATTTAGCAAGTATCTGAGGGAAATATTTTGGAATATGTCAATATTACTCATTGTTCAAAGTCCCTAAAAATCCCTGAGGGCACGGTAGATCTGATTTATGTGATGACTGAGGTGAAGAGAGCTATAACACCTAAGCTAATGATGTTTGTTACAAGCAACTTATAGTTATTGTATTTCAAAATTCATCCACAGAATAATTTTCCACTTGGGCTATGAAGGCAGGGTTACTACTGCTTCACCATAGTTCCATATCCTGTTTCCAGTGATATCCAAGCAATTTGTATGTCTAAATATTAGAATTGTTAACAATTTTCCCTGTAAATACTTTAACATTTCTTGTAGTAACAACTGAAAATAGGCTACCAATACAGTTTTAATCACTAGAACAGTATGCCATTTTTCTGGCAAGATTTTTTAAGCATATCAGCCTTAGCTTTGAATGAGAAAAACATTTAAACACTAGGGTACAATCTGCTGTGTACAACAGTACAACAAAAATATGAATCAACAGCAATCAAAAATTAGAGACAGCACATCCATTAGTTTGATCTTTTACAGTAATGTGCGAAGAAGGTTGAGGAGTCAATGCTGAAAATTACATTACAGGCTGACTGTACAAAGGCAGTTAAGACAGTTCTCCTTCTTTACCAAGCCGAACCAATTCCATTTTGCATTCTCAGTAGATCCATCTTTGGAAGAACCTTAGAATCATGTTGATGTTCACGGTGGATCAAAATAAGAGCAAATTCGAATGCAACTAAATATATATCAGCTCACCAAAACATGAACATGCCTTAGTACTAAGTACTGTGCTTTCATAATTCAGAGAATTTTGGAAACCCATAAACAGATAGACTTTTTTACTTGATGATTATTTTCATGTCTATTATTTGTGCAATGCAGCCTTAGTTTTAGTTAGTAGGTACCTGTGACATTATTTGTTGCATTGCTTTCCATGTCCCTGCCACTCTCTCAGACTTTGCCCTCCTCACTGAACGGGATTTTCATTATTCATCAAAAGACAGTGGGTGTAACAGTGTGTGACTTTCCTCCTCACTTTGGTTAGCCATCTCTTCTTTCTTATTTCTCTGCTACAGATGTGTATGTTTTATCTGTTCTACACCCAGCTGCAAATCCCTTACTCAACTAGCTTTGTTTGGCTCTTTTCTCTATTATACAAGCTATGCTTAATCTTGCCTTCCTTTAAAAGAAACAAATAAAATGTCTTAACTCTCTTTTGTCTTCTTGCCCAGGATAGAAATGTTTCTTCACAAGGACCAATCTAAACAAGTTTGGGCTACTAATGAGCAATTAAAAATCAGCAGCTTAATCGAAGTCTTATTTTTATTTTGTAATTTCTGCACTTACCAGCTATTACTCATCGATTGCTTATTTCTCATATTATATCCCTTGAATGATCAGTAGTATTTTAAGTAGTACTCTGTTCAGCTACTGCCTCTCAATTTCAATTAAAGCAGCTTTTGCAGCTTTTGACAAAATCTCTAATATCTCCCAACAGAAGCACTAAGAAAGTGTAATTTTCTTGATCTTTGCTATCTTGGCATATAGAAACTTAAACTATTCTTATTTTTTCCACAATAAATTGTCTATATATGCCTTTTTGTAAAATTTCTTCTACAGCAACCATTGTTTTTCAGAAATAAACTAATCAGAATTTAAACCCCCCCAAGCAAATAAATAAAGGAGCAGACCAGAGACACTTGGGTTCTTCAGTCTGATGAAAAGCTGCTCAAGTTTATGCTCAACTGCTGTAAGTTGCCTTGGCAATAAGGCATGATTGTTGAATTTTGGCTGCTACTGGACCAAACCTGGTACTTTGCCAATTTATATCAACAGAGATTTCAGCCTAATATCCTCAAATGATTCTTTTAACAGTTTGACTTCCATTTAATTAACACAGAGAAAAGCAGGACAATTTAATAAACACATCGAACACCAATGTTATGAATAAAATAATTCAATTTTGTATTAAAACTCATGTAATTGAGTTATGCCTGTACTAGGTTTTGACCAAAAGCCATCAGGCAGAAGGATGCTTTGCGTAACAAAAATGTAGCATTTTTAAGTTGTCAAGGATTTTGATGCAGTTACTCCATGGGGATATTTGCAGAAATTAATTATGTGATGCAATTTTTGTTACTAAAAAAAATCAGAAACTGCAGACAAAAGCTATTTCCTCCACTTGTGGATTCATTATTAAAGCCTAAAAGCAATTTAGTCTCTATTTCTTAGCTATGATGAACATTTAGGGGAGGGAGGTAATTTTTTGAGGAGACAAAGATGGCTGAGCAGTGAACAATAAAAATCCATGTTCTTATTTATAATGCAGCTTCCTCCCCTGCACATGCCCTTAATTTGCATCTTGATATAGTCAGGAATAAAGTAACATTGCTGACAGCTTTGTCTTCAAAACCAGACTTTTACAGGAGGGTAACACAGAAAAGAACCTCGCCAGGTTTTCATGTACCTTGCAGCAGTGGGAGCACTCTTTGTTAGCAGTCAGAGAAGCTGGAGAAATTATGGTGGATGAGTGGCATTGAGAAGACCTTATTAAAACAATGGTTCTGCTAAAATAGTAACATTCTTCAACTCTTAAAGAAGAACATATCATCCTGATATAAAATCAGATTTAAATCTCTCATCCATTTAAAATGTGGCTTACCACACTGAAGTCTTCTGCTCAATCAAGAGGACATACCGCTTTAACTGTTAGGCCACAGAATCACTGAGCCTCTTGCTCAAGTATCCAAGCACTTGATGAAACCTTTATCATCAACCTTTCTGTTTCTGTTCCCAATTCTAGCCATGGATCATTAACTAATACAGTTTTATTTTGTATTGGAAAATGTCCATCCGTCTAAATGGGGAAAAAGGAACTGAAGGTCCACATACCTGAACACTTTTCTTAATGTCAAATCACTTATTAATTTCCCATAACACTGTCATATGTCCTAATCCGTATGGGACTTGATTTAACTATATAAGATACTTCTAAGATACCTGCTTTGTTTTGTCTGTGTCCGTGTCTGCACAAAGCAGTTGCTTGTGAAGTGGTCAAATTTTGCTGTGAATCTCTTTAGAAGTGCTATTTTCATCAGTTCAGCCCTACTCAAACAGATTTCCCAGACATACTCATTCTTTACTGATGCAATTCTTAGCCAAGTGTTATTGCAGACTGTGTCTTTCCGGGCTTGGCTTCGCAGTTTGTGAACTTCTACTAAAAAATCAGTCAAGCCAGATTTTCTTTCCTACTTATGCTTGTATATACTCCAACCCATTTTCTCTGACTGCAAGACAGCCGTTAAGACTGTCAGATAAGCCCTTCGTTTTCCATAGCATTTAGTAAACTGATTGCACTGCTTGATACAGATTTCTAGAACTTCCACTAGGTAATATTTAAACATCAAAGTGGAGCCATTACTTACCCTCGACAACCTGTAACAAACAATCAATAGGTCATCCTGACATTGTACACCTCCATTAGAAAAGATAAACTGTTCCAGAGTATTGTGTGGAGGGTCTGCTTCTACTCTCAACTATTTTACACCAATGAAATTGTCTAGAGACTTTGCTATCAGTTCTTGTAATCTCCCTTTAGTACATACATAGAAGCCATAATTACTATTGCAATATAGAATCATAGAAACAGAATAGCTAGGGTTGGAAAGGACCTTAAGATCATCAAGTTCCAACCCCCCTGCCATGGGCAGGGACACCTCACTCTAAACCATATCACCCAAGGCTCTGTCCAGCCTGGCCTTGAACACTGCCAGGGATGAAGCATTCACAACCTCCCTGGGCAACCCATTCCAGGGCCTTACCACCCTTACAGTAAACAACTTCCTCCTTATATCCAATCTAAACTTCCCCTGTTTAAGTTTTAACCCATTACCCCTCATACTATCACTACAGTTCCTAATGAAGAGTCCCTCCCCAGCATCCCTATAGGCCCCCTTCAGATACTGGAAGGGGTTATTCCCTAATCTCTGTCCAAATAGAATTTTCTCCCAGTCTTTTCTTCAAGGTGTTTTGTTGGGGTTTTTTAGCAACCAATTTCTCACTAGCTAAATGATTTAAATTACATAAATATTTATTCTTATCTCCTGTGACATTTGTTCATTTATCTGTTGCCTAACCTTAAAGTGTTTGCTTTTGTCAAAACTCTTATTTACTTCAGTCATTGGCTGTGCAATACAGCTGTCCCATCTGGTTTGTGCTGTTTCTAAATTGCATGTTGCTGATTCAACAAAGAGAATGCTTTGTCTGGTAGATGTTTACCATTAAAGCAGTAGGAATAATGTCATTGTCAGGTATGTATTGATATTATGATGGCTGAGAAAAGGATGCATTTTTTTCACCATTTTAATAATTTAAAATGTATTGTTTTAAAAGTAATGGTACCATTCTGTTTCTTTACATCAATTGTAGTTCCTTCTGTTACGCTAGTAAAACTGCTAAAGAGCCTCTTTTTTTTTCAAACAAAAATTACATTATTCTCATGATCTTTGCCCCCCACTTCCCAGTTTTACTAATTGGAATGTGGCCAGAATTTAGCTCGTGAGTTTCAATTGCATTTGTAACCCAACCATTTATCTTATGTGCATCCAATTTTCTAGTGTTAAGAACAGCTATTACTCCTTTTTAGTATTTACCCTGCTACATGCCAGTAGAGGAACCAACTGTGCCACCTTTATTTGCTGGTTCAGAATATCGTAAGGTTTCTTCCTAGACTAGTTAAAAATCTCTGCTCCAACACTTTTCAATTGTTTCTGCCTGCTCACACACCATGACTGAAATAACTATATTTCTTTGCTCATAGCTGAAAGAAATGCTATTATTTCTCCTATATACAGGATTCCTGTTTAGCTACAATAACTTGCAGAATTTAGTTATACTTTTATTTGATTTCCCTACTTCGCTAGCAAATGGACTTTATTGGAAGAAATGTGAGTACTAGTTTATTCAAATGAACAGAGATTTTTGAAGGTATGAAATGGGGGGAGTTTTGGTAAATCTGAGAGAGCCAAGAGCTGCCAATTACTCATTTCCACAGGACTCCTACTTCAAACAAGACATGAAGGTTAATCCATTATTAAACTTTTTTCGCCTTACTTTTCTAAACAGTATCTAAAGACTAAAATGATCATCAGTAACTCATTTGTGTGGGTAGTAGAGGAGGAGATTTTTTTTTAAAGTCAGGCATAAACTCCTACATGTAGTGTTATTAGGAAGGTTAAATACATAGTGACTTTCTAGGTGCAAGTAACTGTAAGAAGGAAAATGGAATGTCATTTCAGAATATGTGTTTGCTTTCATCTAAGGGAGTGAGGTTATTCAAAGTCATAAATCAAGAAGTAACGTGCTTTTCAGCTTCTCAGAAAAGATCAGAAAAAGCCCATCTTTTAGCTGTGTATAAGGCTTTTACATTTTCTGCATTGCATTGAGAACAATTGCCTCACACTTGCTTTGCACATAATTTTTCTTGACGCTGCTAATAACTGTACAGCAGGTTGAATTTCCATTGAAGGCTACTGTTCAAATCCCTGAAGTAAAAACTTGCCAACTGTCATGGTTGATCCCACTATCTGTACTGAATTGCCGTAAAACTCTAATTCGCCTCTGTTGTTGTTTGGTTTCCTTATGGGACAGTCATTCCGATGAGTTGTCTGTTTAAAAGAAAAAAGGCTTTTCTTGTCCTTAAAGGAAAAGGAACCCAGGGTTTTCTTGCTGTTTTTCATGGACAGCATTCTTTTGGCCTGTATTCAGAAATGACTGTGGCTTGCAGACGATACATGCTTTCAATATGCATCCAGCAAAAATAATATCACATCTGTTAGAATTTTGAGGACATACAGATGTCCACAGTGATACAGACTAGTTGATAATGAAAATAAAAGTGTCTTAGCTTTTTCTTTTTTTTAATGTCTGATTATCCTTCACAAGATTAATTTTGAATAGGTAAAAACTTAATGATAGCCAATATTTGCATATTTTCTGAGTACGTAAAAACACCATTAAGCAGATGTTACACTTGAGTATTAAAAAGAAAAATAAAATCATACCTAGTCCACAAATGTGTGCTTGGAGAATTGGAGAGGTTGGGAAGTTAAATTGAAACATGTCTCTTTATCTCCATAGATAACTGTGAAATTTCATGGGGTTTGGCTTGCCTATAGTTGTTCTTCTGTCTGATTATTTAGTAGACATATATAGCTTTCTTAACTGCAGTCATTGTCTTACTCAAAGTAGGTACCTGAAATTCTGTTAATATTTGAGCTGCAACCTAATGAGCCAGCATAGGCATGCCTTGTATCTAGATGGAAATACAAACTAAGCGTGTTTATGCAGAATAGTTTAAAATGTCTCCTAATTATGTGATCACATTAGTTTAACATTTATGTAAATTTTTCAGGTTTTAGGGGAACTATTTTTTGCTTTTCCCGAAGCAGGATCCCACTTAGCTTCAATACAAACATAAACGACAACTCACACTTTCATTTTGCCTAACTTTCATACAAAAGTGTTAAAAAATGCAAACTATTTGCATTTTCAGTTTCACATGGCAATGCATTCTGTTACCTAACCTCCATGTTTGGGAATAAATAGCAGAAGATAAGCAGGCACAGACAAATAGGTTGTTTCAAGTAATTGAAGGGCATTTTGAAGTAGGAATACAAGTCTTTATCTCATTGCAATTAAATTTCCTTGTAAGTTCAAACGTTCATAACCTTCCTGGGGAGAGAGCATGAAAGGCTATGACAGGAGGCTAGGGCCTTTTCTGTGGTCCTGTATTCTACAGCTGTTTCACAACCAATGAAAACCGTCTGCACCACCTACATGCCACAGCTTTTTGGACTAAATACCCTTGATTCTGTTCTTACTAATGGTAAGTGCCTGCTTGAAAGTGTGGTTTGCAGCTTACACAAGCCTTGAGAAGCATAGATGCCACGCTGTATCAAACTGAAATGCATCCATGTTTGTTATTGGCTCACCGGCTTCATAGAAGCCAAGTATTCATGGTTCAGGTGGAAGCCATTTCACTTTATTACTGTTTCTAATGCCAGAAGCAGTTGCACTCCAAGAACTGAGGGGAAAACTGTAGCATCACTGAGAACTTGGGTAGACTGATGGTTTGAAAATACTTTGTTCTTCTTCAGAGTTAATTTTCACTGGACCCAGGTCACCGTATTCCTTGTCCATACCACATTATCCTAAATGAGCTAGCCATCCTTTGTCCAGCAGTGGTTGTTCATTATGAACTTCTAACCAGACTAGTTCCAATGTTGCATCATTTTTCCATGTTTTCTGTGGCCTATGCTACTGTATTACCAAGTTACATACCTAAATAAGTACCCTACTTTGCTTCTATTATTTTTTGTCACGTTTGGGTGGAAAATCTCAAGTAGTGTGTCAGAGACAGCCTGCTCTGCAGAAACTATAGCACTGTACTCAACTATAGTAGCATAGTTCAGAGCAACCTGACAAAGTCTCTAACTTCTATTCTTATGTCTAGTAGGTCTGTTCTGAAAGTAAATTTCAGAGAGACAAACTACCTTTCCTTTTTTCTCTTTGCAGAGGTGTCCAGCTAGCTAGACTTATTGTGTCACCTGGGCTGCTCTCAATTAGTCACAGTGGTTTCTGTTGAGACTTTTTTCTCCACGTTACAAAAGCTTGATGTTAGAGTTTTGAATTTCATTTTGAAATTAAAAAAAACTACATAAATTCAAGATCGTCTCTGGCAGTTGCACAAAAGAAATCACAAACTGACAACCTGGTTCACAAAATCATTACTTTTCAAGAAAAAAAAGTCTTGATGATTCTCTTCTATCAGACTATCGAATTTTGCAAGAAAGAGGGAAATCATAGTATATGCAGTATATCAAAGGCAATGGAGCACCTGGAAATATTTACTTCATGAACTTTTTAAGGGAACTTATGCTTAGAAAAAATACCTACAAAGTATTGGTGTCAATGCTTATTTTTTGAAGGAACAAAATATGAACTCATGGAAAGTATGAGCAGATGGATCTGTAATCCTGGAATTTATGCCAGATAGAAATATATTCTCTCAAGTGTATTCAGCTGACTTTCAAGCTGATTTCTGGGGTGAGTACAATTATTTGTGTTGATGAGGATCTGAACCTAGAAAACCTCATTTAAAAGCACAGATGGTTATTTATGGTTGCTGTCTGCATCCAGTGTACTATACTGAATCAACTTTAATTGACAAGAGAAGGCTGATGCACCTTAATGAGTGTTTGCTATTGCCAGAGTTTTCTAACTCTTGATTAAATTATGTTCAGGTGAAACTGTGGCTCCTGATAACAGATGATGATTTTCACTGGAGCTGACACACTGATCTATAATCATAGCATTACCTTGTCTACTTGAATGATGCTTTTAAAAATTACACATATATATGTTCAATTTTATGCTGAACTTCTTATTGGCATTCAGTGGTAATGCCATAATCTTTCATAATGGACAAAGAAGGAGGAGATGAAATACCTCCTAGAGAGAGGAAAATTACTTCCTTATTTTTCCCATTGATCCCTCCTTTTGATGTATTCCTATGAAAAACAGGAACTGGGAGCTGCCTGTGGTATAAAATTTTGTCATAGCTATGACATGAGGAAACAGCACTGAAATGATGTGATGCTGTGTGAATATGACACTATCTTTTGAGGTTTACTATGATCTGTGAGTTTGAGAGTGCATATATTTTGCTTAGTTTCACTGGATCAAAGCTATTTCCCACTCCTTGGAGAATTTGGAAGAAACATAACAAAAAAATCCTCAAGCAATTTCCCCGTCTCTCTGCTTGTGTTCATGCTCTCTAGAAGAGAGGATTTGATCCAACTGTTTATTTTGGCACCAGAGATAGAGCTGCATATTACCAAAACCATCAAAGGGGATTTCCAATACAAATTTGGAAGTTCAGCAGCTCTTCATCTTCAGGAAATTAGTTTTTCAATGACTTGCTGAACCAAAGCATATCTAAAAATTACAATTATTTGAGATGTGTCTAAGAGACTTTATTCAATGGCTTACTGGGAAAATTTTGACAGAAAACATGTAATTGTTCAGGCCTTTTGAAGCCTGTGAACCATAAAGATGACAAACTCACTGACAATTTGAAGGAGCATGAAATTGATATGAAACAGAAGCTCAGAATGCAAAACGTTGCCCAGAATAAACACTGATTGCATAGTAAAGCAAAATTGTTGGAAATTTCTTGAAAACCTATTCTCAGTATGTTGCAACTTTAATACATTGCAATTAATCTATTACTTTACATTTAAAACCTCATGCCTTGTGTCAATGTGAACTATTAGCATAAATGAAAATTATACTTGATATGATTATTTTCCATTTCTTAAGAAATAGGGAATTTTATCTATAGTGTTAATTAGCCTATAGGTTGATTTTCAAAACTACTAGTCACATTTTTACTTGTTACTGTATCTGTCTTCAGAAATGAAAGTAGTGAGTACTAAACACGAGAAAAGAAATAAACCTTTTAAAAAAGAGAAACAATAAAACAAAAAATAACCTGAACTATATCATCATAACAAGCACTATTGACAAATAGAACACAAAAGTAATTTGCAGTGACGTTGCTTCTAATTAAAAATTAAAATAAAATTAGATGTAATCACTACAACATCATTTAAATGGAAATGTTTACTAAGGGTATTGAAAGCCCAACAGTAATATTGTGCCATATTAAGTTCCTGGTGTAAGAACAATTTTTGGTTTAGTAGGCTGCCTTGCATTGATGAATTATATGAGTGGACTGTGCTACTATCTCTTAATTTTGTTATCTTAGATTTAAAACCTGATTCCATCACAAATATACAGAAATAGTGTCATAAAATGCACTCTCCTGGTTAAAAAGCAGAGGTGGATTCTGTAGCTCTTTTGGGCAAAAGAAAAATGTTTTTATCAAAGTACGTTCAGCTAATAAAAGGAACTGAAGGAACCTGCAAACATATTTCTGTAATCTCCTCACCACATATATCCTGCTATGGCATGCAGATGAGTAAGACAGAAGATTTAACTTCTTTGTACTTTGAAACCAGCAGTGGGGTAGGAGAGAGGTTCTGCAGCAAACCAGGATGTTCAGAGTTACAGTCTCTGAAACCTTCCTGCCATGCTGAGGGCCAATGGAGGCAAAAAACAAAAGCTGCAATGCATAGTTGAGAAAATGAAGTAGGATCATATTTACTGGGAACCAGATAAAAGAGAACAACCCACCACCAAACGACTTCAGAAACAAAGGGAGATGGTACCGGAAGGGAATAAAGACTTCATGTAAACCAAAGTGGAAACCAGGTTAAGATCAAAAATGTCACAGGAGGCTTTTTTGTTGTTGGTTTTTTGGTTGTTTTTTTTTTTTTTTGGAGGGGGGAGGTGGTGGTGGAGAGAAAGAAGAATGGAAGAAAAACTTTTTTTTTTTTAAATGTTTCAAAACAACATTTGAGATGATGGGTCCTGTAGGGATTAAATCCTCATGCTATTGTAGCATCACCCTTCACTTCCATGAAGGCATTCTTCTAACTTTTAGTAAAAAGGGTGGTGCAAAGTACGAAGTTTTTACAGGTGACGTAGAGGCTATCTGAAGAACCATATTGGAAGCTCTCATCAGATGCGTGACACCTATCCTAGAAAAAATAAGATTAGGATAGCTAAACTGAAGGTAAAGAAAGTTATTAAGAACAAGAGGGCTGCCTTCATACTAAGGCATACTAAGAGTATCAGACAAGGCAACAAGCACTGGCAGGTTAAATGCAGATGTATGCCAAAGTAGATTTTGATAAAAAATTTGCAAAGACATAAGAAGTAAAAATAAATTCTTTTTCAAACACATCAGGAGCAGAAAGCCTGCCAGAGAGGCATGAGAGCCAATAGATAAGGAAGGCATAAATGTATTTGCCATGGACAGAATTAGGGAAGTTTCCATGCTGAAACCCTTCTTTTTGGAGGAGGTGTTAGAGAATCTGTCACAAACTGAAGCGTCAGTGGAACAGATTATAGAACAAATTGACAGAATGCTCAAACCACCAGGACTGGATGGCATCTGCCCAAGTTCTAAAGGAATGCAAATGTGAAATGGCTGAACTGCTAGGCAGAGCATGTAACTTCTCACTTAAAGACACCTCAGTATAAGGTAGAATGGGAAGGGCAAGATGACTTTTTAAAAAGGGATCCAGGGAACCACACAAAGGCACAGATTAAAATCTAAGTTTTAGAACAGCTTCACATGATGAGTAATTAACTACATCAGTGCTACCCTGCCTGGAAAAAAGACAACTGATGTGCCACTATGCAGAAAGGAGCATGATACAGAAAGCATCAAAAGCTGTTCACTATCTTTTCTAATGCTTGAAGGAGGAGACATCAAACTATCTGCCTAGTGGGAGATTCAAAAGAAAAAAGAGTGATTCTTCAAATGATGTTTACTTGAATTACAAAGCCCCTTGTCACAGAGTTGGACAGTTCTGTGTCCAGATTTGGCAGAAGTTTTCACTGATTTAAAAGTCCTCAGATCAGAGCAAAGAAAAAGATCAGAGGTTAGGAGGCACTGATTTACAGAAAAAGATTAAATAAAAAGGAGACCACCAAAGGAGGACATCAATTTTCAAGTACCTGAAAAGCTATTGCATAGAGCTAAGGAACTGTTCGCTCTGTCCTCCTAGGAGAAAAATCAGTTGGCTTCAGTATGCAAACGAGTTAAATTTCTAATGATAGGGAAGCACTAGAAGAGATTCCCTGAAGACCCAGTAGAGTCTCTGCTCTTGGAAGGCTCTCACAAAGTGACACTAATCTTGGGTGATACTACACTAGTATTAGGATGATCTATATTGCTTATTAAGAGATATTCTAATCTTCTATCTATTCTGTTGCTATTTTTCTCTCCTTAAAGTAAGAGAAGAAAAATTATTTCACCTTTTATTTTAGCTTTTACTGACTGTTTTTTCATGCTTCCTGTCCATTTATCTAAGTCGGTGTACTATGTCGTAACCCATTAATTACCAGATCTGAAGAAGGATGTGTAATGTATGAACATTCTGTAAGATAACTATTATCCATGACTGACAGTTGCAATTTCTAAAATCTAAGCCACGCAGAAAAGGAGCGCTAAAAAAGGGATCCTCCAAACCAATTTAAGCAGCAGGGAAATACATGTTAGTCAGATTAATGGTTTGACTAGTTAATTGTTGTATTATTACACACTTATTTGGACTTCTTTGATAAAATAGCCCAAGTATTTCCCTGGAAAAAAATCCCAACCCAAAGCAAAGTGTGGTATATCAATCAATTTACAGTGCATCCATTATATGTCAGCTGTTTTCTTACCCCAGAACTTCTATTTCTGCACCAAGCAATCTCAGGTAGCACCATGTGGTGCTCGAAAGCAATGAGCATATGCTTTAGTACACTAAGTCTGATACAGTTTTAGAAAGCAGGTGGCAACATAAGAGGAACATTTTGAACAAAGTGTTCAAAATTTTGGCCTGAATTGTTTTTAATTATTTTTAATGCCAAAAATGTTTCTGAATTTAGGCCCCTAAATAAATTTATTTTTAAATATCCTGGATTTGACAGACAGTGGAAGACACCCATAGGATCTGTGGGTGCTGGCAGTGAAGCCAGACCAGCCACTTCTAATCTAGGTGTCTAAATATGGATTTAGCTGCCTCTCTTGAGGCACCCAAATCTGAAAAAGATTGGCTGCAATCCCTGCTGAAGCAGCTCACACCATTCTCTACATGGTCTGTGTGTCGAGGTTCTAGTAGCAATTGTTTTAATTGGAGAAAGTTTAGTTTTCATTTTTCTGGGAGAAAACTGGCCAGTTCCAATTATGGAAACAAATCTTCATCATGAAACTTTTTAAAACCCTCAGAAATCCTCCTGGGGAAGTCAGAGGCAGGGCAAAGCCAGCTTTTCCAGAAGAGCTGACAGTTGTTTACATTTTAATGTGGAGGAATCCAGCAAGTCTGCAAGTTTATTTTTAGCAGTTGTAAACTGAGTTATTTAACTCCTTTTTCTCTGTGACTGGAACCGAGACGTAAAAACGATTAATACAATGACAAACTGGTGCCCGACCTCATGCTAGAGCTTGGCTGGTGATGAATACGGTGTTAACTAGAAAGCAGTAGGATTCTTTCACATTATATTTCTTGTGATGCCTCATCTAAATATTTGCAATCTGACAGCTTCTGTGCTCAGAATAGTCCTGGTTGACACAAAAGATACCGGGTTGCTATCTCTGAGCAGAATGAATCTGCTTCCCTCTTTGTGGAACAAAACTGGCAAAGAAGATTTTGGTACCAGTGCCCTGGCTTCATCACTGCTACCACAAGTCCTGCCAGATCCAGCAGTGAAAGCTGTGGCAGTTGCTCTGCAAGTGGCTGTGAGTGAGCTACCACAAGCCAACAGCCATCTAAGCCTTGCTGCAATAGGAAAAGTGAGGGACCTCCTTCATTTAGTGACACCAGTGGTGGAGGACTGTGGCTTGAGCTCCCCAGCACTGTGCCAGGGAAGGCAGCCAGGCAGTGTGAGCTCTCCTGCTAGCAGAAAAACACTAATCAAGACAGCTACTCCTGTGTGTTTGTCAGATAAAGGAGTTTGCTGCAGCAAATGCGTTCCTCTGTGAATGTGAAGCACCTTCCTGTAAGACAACAAGCTTGTAAAGCCGATGTAAATTGTCTCAAATCAATCCAGTTGCAGGGACTCAGTTTGGAGATAATTTTTTAATAGAACGAGGCTGCTTTTTCTTCCAAAGTCACTGTCTGGGGCTGCATTGAGGCAGCAGTCAGGACAGTGAGGGTTAAAATCATTCCACCAAGGGTCATAACAGAAAAGAGTGTTAAACTAGGCATACAGAAACCACCATTTATAAATGGCACACAGTGAGGATAATAAACACTCATCAGGTTTCACTGTATGTCATGTGTCTGTGCTCAAAGAAACAGTTTTAATCAAAAACAGGTGAGAAGCAGTCACATAATTAAAACAGATGGCTAGTGGCTGCATGGTTTGCCTTCTATTCATAACTAAGATGCGGACTTCAGCCCTTTTCTCTTGCACATTACTTGACCTCAGAGTGTGTTTCCACATATGTCTCTAAAGCTGTGCAATTTAATTAACCAGCCTCCAAAGGGGCTGCAGCAATATTTATAAAATTTCTGCAGATGCTTTCGATCTGGGAGGCACAGCAGAAGGACAAAGCAGTATTTACATGGGGTATGAGAATTAGAAGCAATCATTTTGTCTGGTTTTAAACTGAAAGCTAAATTACATTGCAAAGCATTGAGTTATTCTGGCAGGAAGCAGAAAGAAATATCTAGTGGTTTTGATGTCTGAAACCTTTACTGACACTGTCTTCTTACAAGTGTTGTGTGTTTCCCACTGTTATAATTAAGTCTATTCAAAGTTTGCCAGAAAGAAATGCATTTGAAATCATGATTAGGTTAGAATAAATCCTCTGATGTGTCACCAGTTCTATACAGACAATCATGTAAGGATTTTGGGTGGAATTTTGTCTTGCATACCTTATGCAGCCTATTAAAGGTAAGCAGGACAATATGGATAGATCTAGTATTGCACTTATTTTCTTATCTCACTAACACAATTTCTTTATAGGTGAGACCCATATCAGTCAATTTATTCCTGAATTACTGCTCTGTGAGAGAAGTTAATATTGACAGGCTAATGTTATCTATATATCTCTTTCTGAAATGCATGCATTCTGAATAACCAAGAGTAGGCAATCTTTCAGGATCAAATATTGAGCCACTATGACATGTAAAATTTGGACAATGAAATATACAGGAGTTTTAGGGGGGTTCTTTGAACTTCTTAGTGAGACGTGAAAGGCAGGTGAAGAAAGCTGAGTTGTGATTTTTATTAGAATTTGGCTTTTTTTTTCCTTTCTCTGTTTAGCCAAACAAATATCACCACCTGACTTGCTTGGGGTTGCCCAACAATTACAAGCTGAACATTTCAACACAGTCTGACAGATACTAGCAACACTGCACAATATAAATATTGTCAGACCACAGCTGTGGGACTGTCACCTAAGTCCCAGAATCTTTGTCTATTGCCGTATGTAAGTGAGTTTCTACAGATCTTCAACTGGCAGTGACCTAAATATGTACCTTCCCACAGCTTAAGGAAGGGGGATGATGGGTATGAGCTTTGAACTTAGAAAAAAGCTGTGCTAGGCAATATTAAATTACCTGCCCAAAGTAACAGTCAACTCGACATAAACCTGACGGATCAAATCACGATAGATCATGCACATCTATATAAATGAACGCATTTTGTGTAGAGTCTGAAAGGAGGGCACAGTTGGCTCAAAGAGTTAGAAAACTCTGATCGTAATTAGTGAAAAAATCTCACATCACAAAGTATAATTATTATCATTTTAGAGAGAGAAGGGGAGAGGCACTGCTGTTCTGAGTAGCACAGAACTGAAGAATACGAAAGAGAGGCTGTCAAGTTTAAATTATAAATGTAAATCTGTACCTGTTTTACTGCTTCATTACCAAGAAGAGAAACTTCAAAATAGGTGTGCTGTAGGATGGATTTAATAATTTCCTCACTTCCAGTAAAAGAACACAATAAAAAAGAAAGTCTCCTGTGAAGAACAGTGCAGAAAGTTTCACTGTGTAGTGCCTATTAAGACATACCACTGGCCTCACAGGATATCACAGTCTATACATCAAATGCAGAAAAATAGTATCCCAAATAATCGATGTGAGTTTTCTATAGATATGGACAAGAAGGACACTGTGTTTGTGTGAGCTGCACATAGTGAAACTATCTCTTAAAGCTGAAAAGAGTCACAAGGTCTCCCTAACATACCAATAGCGGGTAACAAATAATAAGAAGTTAAATTGTAAAAATAAGCTGACGGAATCTTTGTGAGCTAACTTAGACAACTCTGAAAGACACTTATTGTTTGGAATGCAAATTTAGCGAACAATAAAGAAAAGAACATTGCCCTCCAAGTGCACCATATAAGGTTTATCAAATGACTCTTTAAATTGTAAGAAAATGAGAAACAAATTACTACAATATGGATAAATTTTCTTATTGGACAGGCTATCTTAATCCCACTGAAAATATTGCAAATGCACAAGATGAGAGCTATCAAACTAATTCTGTACTCTTTTTATACAAGAGCACCATCCTCTGCATTCATAACTGTTTAATGTCTAGTTATTGTCTAACTCCTGTACTTTTAAGAAGAGATCACTTAAGCTGTAAAAATGTGTGAGATTAAGTCTCTGCTACTTAGTGCACAGCTTGTCCCTCATTAAAATACAAAGTACAAGCATTCAGAAGACAGTAGTCAAGTCTTATTTAAACATATATTCAACTTGTGGAAGAGGGGAAAGAAAGCAGTTTCAGAAAATTTGCCATGAGAAATTATAAATTTTAGTACTCATCTGTTCCAAAGTCTAAATATACACAGCAGGGAAGCAATAGTCAAAATGGGGAAGCAGGGTTATTATTTCATGCTTTTGACTTGCTGGTTGGAGAAGTCTGCAAGAAAAATTGGAATGCAAAGGAAGGAAAGGTTTAGATAGTAGGCTCACAAGTCAGTGACTCAGTAGACTTAGCTAGTATATTTTGAAAAATTGGATGGAGTCTTAGACTGTAGAGCTATAAAACCAGAAGAAAGGGTTTTCTGCCAAAAAAAAAAGCCCCATTTTTACTACTTTTCACCTATGTTAGCTGGTCTAATGATTTTAGTTCCAACCATGAAGCTTGACAGTGCATTCCACTTTACTGCTTATATGTAGCAAAGCCACTCCACTCCCAGACCATGTTGGAGTAGGTGGTATGTGCAGAAAGACTCACTTTGCTGGGCAGCATGGACAACTGCACAGATTCTTCATACACTTCTTTTGTTTTGCATAAAGTCACTGGTTAGAAACCATTACTGTTATAACTGAGAGATTAATTTTTTTGCTCTGCCTACAGATATACATAGCTTTTGGTGTAGATGTTATTAATAGAATAAGAGATACCGAGTTGGTACTCAGATCAGGGCTGAAACAGTGATATTTTTATTAGGCAGATAACTTTCTATTCTGCAATGCAGTAGTCTGAATTATATTACAAACTAAGTCTCTTTGGGGATTTTTCATTAAAATATTATATGCAATTATTTTGACATTTTCCTACTTCTCTCTTACATTTTTCCTTGTATATTACCGAAAGGCCTATGTGCTAAAACAGTATTTCCAACAAATATTAGAAAATGTTTAATAGCATACTCTCTGTAATATAACTTGCAGTAGGATTTGCTTGTATTTTAAGTGCAATGAAATACAAAGTCCAAGAAATGCAAAAACCGTAAACAAAAGTCAGAGGAAATCAGCTATGCCAATGAAAATCAAATATGGGCCTCAGTCTTTTCCTTAACTCCCATAATCCCCAGTGTTGTTTCTGTTCAAGAGTTTGAAGGCTCCGCTGGGTAAGAGCTTTGCTGTGTAAGGCACTACACCAACACGTAAGCAGACAGTTCCTGCCCTGGAGAGTTTGTCTGTTTAACCAGATTAAATTCATCTTGCATTCCCTTTAATGTGACCTTTCTTCCTTTCTTCATTTTATGTGCTTGTGTAATGTACCATGCTGGGGACAAGTCTCTGTGATATTTTTATTTGAATCAATGTTTAAGCAAAGTATTGCCTTTTGGGTCTTAGGAAAGGATGACATTCTTAACCAATATATAATGCATGAATTTTTCATGACTATGCAGCAAAAAACAGTGTCACATGCTGGCACAGATACCAGCAGCTTTATTTCTATTTAAATATGTGGACAAAAATCAAGGTTCTTCTGAAACAGAAGAAACACCATTCACTCTCTGCTATGTCTCTTAGTGATAAAGGAAAAGCAAAATTACTTCAGGAGGACTGGTTTGTTTTTCATTCTAATCCTTCTGCTTCACTAAAAGGGAGGGTGACATCTTTCAGACAACAAGGTGCTAGTGTGTGCTGCTTCTCTGGGGGAAGCTGAAAAAACACTTAAACATCTTAACTGAAAGTCCTTTAACTGAATATCTTACATGGATATTTTCAAAAGGAAAGGACCACAAGGGAGATGACTATGGAAAACGTAATCATGGCACACCAAGGTCTCCTCTTGCTTTTACATAGTGAGAAGTGTGTTGAGCCTTTAAGCAAATATATGTTCTGTCAGCAGCTATGTGTAACAATGGGGCCATACAATTTAAGTAAGATCTTGGTGTCAGGATTTGTGTTCATTACTTCATTTCTTTGCCCATTGGGAACGTACGCCATCTCTATTCTGATTAGCAAGAGGGTTTGCACAGCTATGTGGAAGAGATATGATACAAGAACAAGCACAACATTAACTGGTAGCTAGCGACAGGGAATGAAGTAGGAGCACTGATTCAGTGGAATATGTGGAGTGTAAATCAGAGCATAATTGGGACACATAGGATGGATTAAATCCTGCAATATATATCCTGAAATACATCCCCTGAACTTTAAGTCCCAGTGAAATAGAAATAAAAAAGAACAGATTCTTTACACCTAGGGTCCAGGTTAAGTCCTATATAGCTCCGTATTTTAAAAATCCACTCTACCAGGTTTATAAACATCTTTAGTGTTAGAAGATATCAAAGATTTTAAGAGGTTAAACTAACTGCTGAAAATCAGTTCTGGAAGAAGTATGTATCACTGCTGATTCCTGCTAACCTATCAAAAATCTATATGGGCATAACTTTTCTGATTATGTTCTCCTATCTTCTTTTACCAATACAGGCTTTGAGTACTAGCCCTGAAAGCCTCTGTAGGTAGAGATGAAATTAATTGTTCAGAATAATACTGTGAAAACAATTTATAAACTCTGAAAGATTTTAAACCATAGTTCTGTCTCTCAACCTTATTCTACATCCTGTCTATGCCCTGAGGTTTTTCTCCCTTAGGAGGATATACATTTCTGGGGACATGTCAAAATGCAAAGACCATCGAGTAAGCATCATCTGTGCTTGCTCATGACTGTTCCTCCACAAAAGAAAATGCACTGCCCTGGAGCAATGTAATCCTGGAGCTTGAAGCACAGTAGTTATACCCTCTGTATCAGTAAAGCTAAACAATCCAGCTGAGTCACCACACTGGGGCAGTTCTGCTGCTCTCAGTATCAGGACTATTAACAGGGTCTCTTGGCCTTCCATCTGAGAACAGATCCTTCACTTTAGCTCCAGATTTGCTAACAAAGATATTGCAAGCTTTAGCACTGTATGACAATCTTGGAATTCCTCAGTTTACCAAATTTAGATAACTGGCTACTGAAATATTGGGATAAAGTTCAGTGCTTTGCACAAATTAAATTGCCAGTCTATAAGTACAGATATATGAAGGGATTGAAGTTAAGTCACTGTATACTGCAACAGAGAACCAAAACACATAGGGCATCTGTTAAAGAAACAGATATGTAGCCATTCTATTTAGCTGCCAAATGATCTCTAGTACTGACTCTTGTTTTCTTGAAGTCCTTCTTGTAGTAGTCTTGAATATCTGCTAGAAGCTGAAAATGCACAGATCTGCTGTCTGCCAACCCTACTGTTTGCCTGCAGAAGATAAATCACTGAGATTAAGGTTCTTTCTAGTTGTAAAACTAATTTTTCAGGAGCCTGGGTTTTACAATTAAGTCTTTCTGTAGTCAGGTACTTGTAACATACATGAACAAGGGAATGAATGAAAAGGAAATTCTTCCAGGTGTGCACAGTAATAGCTCTTTTCTCACTAAGCAGTCCAGTCTTTTCTCAAAGTGCTCCACTGTGCACATAAAGCCAGGGAGGACTTTTTAGGGGAAGACACCTTGATACCAGCTTAATAAAACGTAGTAACAGCATGAGAAAGTAGTTAATGCAATATCCACACCCCGAGTATTGTTTGGCAATACTCTTTCACGCAATTCTATTCTATCAGAGTGCATGTGTCTCTTTTAATACAGGATTTTTAGCCACAAGCACACCATACTGACAGCTTGGTGGATAGAGTGAGCATCAATGAGCTTTTCTGCAGCTGATGGATGAGCACTCAGTAGTTATCTTCTGAGGCTTACCATCATTAGCGATTTCTGTGCTACAGATGCTGATTTATACTGAGATCCAAACTATAGTCCACTTTATTGCTATGCCTCTAGCTTGAGTAGTCTTTCTTAACATCTCTGCATAGCATCTTTGCAGCCTCAGTGAGGAAGGGCCTTGGTGTATTGCTTGCCTCTTTTCCACCCTTCTTGTTTGTTTCTCCCTTCTATCTTCTTTCCCTCCTCATCTTAATGCTTGATTCCCCAGTCAATATGACCACTGTGTATGTCGCATGTTTTCACTAAGTGCCTAAAGGGTCACCGGTGAGTTCAAAAGCATGTTCCAATTTATTTTCTCTGGCTTTACTTATTCTTCACCATCAGGAGTATTTAGAAAGGTATACCATGGCCTTTTCTGCATCGGTTTCCTCATCTTCAAATGCCTGGAAGCCCCACGATATCAAACTTTATCCTGGTCCATGTTCATAGACTCTCAAATGGCAGTTAAACCTCCAGATTCTGTTTGTTTTAGTGGATGTTTAGGAAACTCAGTTACACATATTGTGAAAATAAGCAGGGAAAGCTGATGTTCAGGGTGAGTGTGTCCTCTTCCTGCAGAACATTAGCAAAAGCATTTCCTGAGAACCCACCACTTCTGTCTTGCCTATTGAAAGCAAATAATAATACCAAAACGGAGCTCTTGTTTCTCAACTGTCCATCTTCTTAACCCTCATAGCATGGCTGATACCTGGCTTTCCTGAACATAGAAATATTGTAGCAGTACTTTTTAAAGCCAGACTGAAAACCTTTGATACGAAATTTTCTTGAGACTGCAGGAGATGATAGCAGGTATTACATTGTCACTACCTTCATGGGTTTCCCCAGAGGTACAAATCAGCACAGCATCACTGACCTGAAAGGAAACAGACTGCTGTAAGCCAGCTGCATTGTTTGCCAGATAATTTTAGAAAACAGAAGAGAATTTTCAAAACAAAAGGCCTTCTGTGGCAAGGCAGTGATTAACCCCTCCCCTTTTGTCCCTCACATACCCTATCAACTTCAACCCCTATAGCTTTCAAAATGGGATGCTTTCCACAAAAGGCAGATTTTTAGTACCACAAAAAATAAATCAGGTGCCAGTTGAAGTCCTGCATGTTCTAGATAGCTTAGTAGCAAAAAAAAAAAAAATATAGAAAAAATCCTTGTAGTTTTCAGCTTGCTTTTTATAATTTCCACCTTCTTTTAATTATGGCTCTCCTTGGAGGTTTTCTTTTGGGAAGGGTAAAAGTGGGAAGGGTAGCTGTTTTCTTTCCCAGGAGTGGTTAGAGCACCACTTCCCTTCCTTGGAGTGGCAGGGGGTTGGCTTTTGATTGAGGAAGGCCAAGTTTGATTCCTCCTCTGGATACACAAACTTCATTTTTTGAATGGCTTATAAGTGAGCAAGCAGAGTACCAGCTCCCAGCTAGGGTCTGGGGGGTTTGGGTTTGATGACTCTGCCACGCTCTTTGGCCCAGAAGGTCTGGGAGCGTGGAACAAGTTCAAGACCTGAAATCGAACCCCTTCTGGGAAAGTGCATTGTGCTAACTGAGAGATACTCCTGGGACAATCCACTTTAAATAGCATTTGTTTCTAAGTGCGAAAGTTCATGTGAAAATGCATGCTGCACTAGCTTTCCAAATGTTTCACCTCGGATTGTACTTTGTATACTGAACAGTCTCAAGCAGTTGCTGTATTTGCAGGATGTGCACAGGAAGAAAAAGGAGGGAGCAAAAGTTCAGCTGCTTTAATATGTAGGTATAGAAGCTGGATTCTCATTGTCTCCCAGTGCTCCCTCTCTCATTTAGGAGCTGCATAGGGGAATGCATGGGAGAAAGCAAGGCTGTAGCTTCCCAGAACACCGCAGCTGAAGTTTGCCAGACACATGGTGACCATCAGAAGGTTGCAGTGATTAGTCCAGCTATATAAATAAACATGGCTGAGTTCTGCCCCAACAAAAAATTGTTTGCTCTGTGTGACCCTGCTGCACGGAGCATGCTTAGGTCAGTGCTGCATGGAAAAGAAAGAGGGAGAGATTGGGTTGAAAACTCCCTCTCTCCTGCAAAGCCCAGGGAGAGTTTTTGTCTGGCTTCTATTTGACTATAGAGGGCAGGGACAGTTCAAGGAACACCTCCACCAAGGATCTAGCTGAGTTGGGGTTTTTGGACTTTTTGTGCTATGCTGGGCTTCTAAGCAGAATTCACCATGGGGGTAGCAGATGCTAAGGGCAGTTCTTATGGAGGAATGCGGGGGAGTCCTGCCTCGTAAACTGTTCCGAGCAATGAGTAGGACAACAGAACCAGTGAGTAGAAAACTACTGGGAACTAAATAAATATATTGCTTGCTCTTTTTTCCATTCCCTCATTTTATTTAATATTTTTTTTCTTGAACTTTGTTTGCAGATGAGCCTGGATCAGCTGAAATGTATTCACAGCCTTTCTAGCCTCTTTCAGATGAGCTGCTTCTCTGGGTATAGCATCCTTCAGGCCTATGAGGCATCTTGCATGAAGTACCTTTTATCTTGCATACATAGATGTGGAACACAGAGGAGAGAAGCAATCTTTTACTTTGTTGGGAAAGACACTGAAGAGTAAATCCTGAGCCTTGACTGATGTTTTGTTCTCTATAACTCTTTTTAATTGAAAAGCAGAGTCCCGGTGCAGGCTCTGTTTTGCTCTTGTGCTTTAAGGTCAGTGGACACGTTCAGTACTGCTCCAAAGATTACTGTGAGACTACCTGAAGGACTCCATATATACTGGAAAGCAGTAAATCAGTGGTAGCATAGGTCTGAGTTTACAGTTACAGGTGATTGATTATGCAGAGTCATACTGACACAATTCTGCTAGTTTCAGGACAGAAGCCAGTTATCTCAGAATGCATTAGAACTACTTTGAATTAGGACAAAGAGACTGCCCAAGCAGAACAGCAGACAATAGTGTTTCTGGAATCAATGCTAACTGACATGGACCAAGCTGAAAAGTCTTTGCATAGTACCACATTTTCTTAGAGATGTATTTTTTGTGCTATGAAAAATGAGCCAGCTTGCTCAGAATGAAACTTACGCATTTACAAGACATTCAGCTGCAAAACTGAAGTATGTCCTAAATCACTCTTTCAGACCACCTGGTAGTGTATTTGAGGCTATTATTCTGAAGTAGTCTCCGTCAGAAGACCCTAGACTCCCCCATTCTGGAGGATGAAGATTTCAAACATTCTCCCCTTTCATATTGCTCTCATATGAGGTAGCCTAAGCAAAAGGGTATGTGTAGATAAACATGTATTCCAACATGGGGAACCATAGCAACAATAGCTACAGTAAGACTGAAAATATTTCTCTAATAGGAGATATGAAGCAACAATATTCTGAGTCTATTGCAAGTTGCTAAATGCCAGGTTCAAGATAGCTCCACTCTGTCTTACTGCTTTTTATAGCAAAATACTGAAAATGTCATTGGCCTATTTAAAATCTACCTCACATAGAGTGCATGGATAGAAGAGTGCGTATATCTTGTATGGCTGCCTCTATACACACATGATGTTGGATTTTAATTTTAATGCAGTGGGAAAGATGTCACTGCAAAGACCTGGTTTTATGACAGTTTAGGACTTCTCCTTGCTAGAGTTATGGTATAATTTTCTTTGTAGAGCTTCATGACAGTAAGATAGTGTCTAGAAAGATGCCTGGGAAAGGTAGGAGAAAGTAGCAAGATCTGCTAACCCAGGAAGTGTTAGTATGCTAGACTAGCTCCACTGCTTCCTGTGATCACAGCTCCCATGTCTCATTTATGGAGATAGCATAAAAACTACATGACACTGCATTTTCTTTTATATACCTGTCCTACAGTGTCACAAAGTAGCAATATGGCAAGTTTAGGTTATTGTTGGGATTTCCTGTCCCATGCAGCACAGACCTTCCCTTTCCTACCTCACACGCATCCAAAAAGTTCACATAATGTTCATCTAACACAGCGGCAGAATAGTGGCTATGGTTGTGAAAATGGAAGGGTGTTGAGGTGATGTCCTGATACTGGAATATCCTGAGACTGGTAGTCTCTACTTTGAGAGTCCCATGACTGAGAGCAACTGAAAAGAATGCTGTTACCTCTGCTAGCTAGTATCGGTGGTCTCAACATCATTCTGTGGGAATGATTCAAGTAGTACAGATTCTTAGCTTAACAATACTATGTTATGTGTAATGTTTGCTCATTATATGTGAGGGCTCATCCTAAAACCAATAAATTGTCAACAGTAACTTCTCCGATAATGTTAAATATTACTTTCCAAAAAAAAAACAAAACCTCTTTAATCTTCTTCTATGGTGCATATTGTTTTCACCATCATGCACACACATCGCTACAATTGTGATCAATATGTAATGAGTCTCTCCATTGTTCATTAACTAGCCCTTTCAAGTTCTCAGACAAATAGCAACAAAGAGGTTTTCAGGCTGTTTAACTCCAGACACCTTTTTCTTGTATACTTATGGTAAATGGATGCATTGACAGAGCCTAAAAATTTCCTATGAAGCAACTCGTTAGCCTGCTGCTTTGAACTGTACCCTCACAAGAGGAACATTAACTTCAAGTTTTTCCCACTTCTGCCATCAAGAGCAACACAATCTTTGGGGTTTTTGCCATCCTTTCCAATTCACTACAGTCACCAGAAGCTAACACTACCTTTATGATCATGACTGCCTTACACTATTGTGATTTCTATGCTTTGATAGGATAAGCAGTATTTTGTGTTGTTCAAAAGCAAACTGAATACATTACTAGCCAACACTTGCACAACAGCAGCAAAAGTGTTTATATATTCATATGTAAAGCTTGTTGAATGGTTTAGATTTCCATATGTATCTCTTTTGAACAAACTACTCATATAAGGATTTAGAACAGTATAAAATAATGAGCTTAAAATCAAAATGTTTGCCTGGGGAAGTCTGCCTTATCTAATATTACTTAACATGGATGCCGATGACTCACTTATCTCTGATGTTCAGCTCCTTAAATGAAGGAAACAGCAAAAGCATAATAAGAATAATATTGCTCTTAATAAAGTTAGCAGCTTCGCATATAAATTTTAAATCCCCCTGCATTACTAAAATGCCAGTGAACTATGGTCCTCAGGCTAGATGTAGCAATAAAATTTAACAGACTGTAAGCATACAGAATGTTTTATATAATCTGCAAATTCTAAAAATGATTGATAGGTTTTGAAAAGAGACACACTGTTCCTGAAGTCTAAACTTTTTCCAGTAATTACCACCAGGAAAAGATGACTAATTACAGTACTCTCTATGCTACGCGATATACATAGCAGACAAATACGCCGAAGAGTTTTGATTTAGGTGTTCTCCATTTGGTAGAAGAAGTTAACCTATTTTTGGAAAGAGACCTATGTGTCTGAAGGCTGTAGGCTGACGAAAGTCTTTGTACTGTGCTTTATGGAATCAAAACATTTTCTGATCCTGCTGTAAGTCAAAGTCAAAGCTTTTGAATTCAATATGATATGCACAATTACTCAAAGTGTAATTAGATTATTATTATTAAAATTACTATCCCTTTAGTTCAGCACTGCAAATGGTTGACATGCAAAACAGCAGTCATAGTTTCTCATAACACAATAGACATGTAACTTTCAGCAAGGGCTGGACATGGCAAGACTGTTGAGATTTCTGTTGCATTCATATTTTTACCCTCTTAAGCCAACATCTCTTTTCCAAGAATATTTATCATTTGCAGAATATTTGTAGAAGCCTATTCCATGCTCATAAATTAATTTTGTGCTTTCTTAAAACAGAGGAGAAGCCTATGCAAATCAGTCAATGATAAATAGGTAGCACGAGGGAAAAGGAGTAATACCCCTGTATTGCCAATTATCCATCCATGTGGAATGGATAATTTTGTGCTTTATTGTGCTTTATTGACTTATCTTTCCCTGAGAAGTATGTTAGGAATTACAGTGTTGGACTTTGTAAAGAGTGACAACTAAGACCAGAAGTGAGGATTTTTCAAATGGGCTATGGTTCAGACCCTTAACCTGAAGAAAATCAGCCTCCCTTAAGATACATGAAAAAATCTGGCTGGCATCACTTGTGTGCCACAGAGTTTCCTGGGCTTCTGACAGGTTTTTATCCCAGAAAACATGCTTCCAACTTCGGTTCAAAATTAGCTGACCTGACTGATGCCATACAGCAAAATGAGTGACCTTATAACACCTCCTCAAATCATGGCCAGTATAAAACTTAGGTTCCCTACTAGAGCTTGGATAAGATTACTGCCATTTTCTTTTGGATAAGAGGAAGAGGTATTACATTATATATGTTCTTGTATGCAGCGTGTAGCGCTTCTTATCTGTGAACTATTTCACCTCCTGGAGTGTTACTGTGATGAAAGCAGAGTGTCTGGGCCTGGAACTACCTCCACCCATCACTGCATGTTTAACTTTTGGAGTTTGGAGACCAAAAGCACTTGGTAGCCCCATGGGTACATTTGCCAAAATTTCCTGTAGCAGGTTTTACAGCTGAGGTGGAACCTACAGAAATGTTGCTTGGGGAATGTGTCATTGAGAGAAAGAGAAATACATTCTTCTCTGTACCTTGGAGTTGAATAAAACCTCCAGATTGTGTTTGGTGTAGGTGGCAAGGCTTTGACAGAGAGGGAGCTGCAGGGGTGCTTCTGTGTAAGGAGGCCAGGGCCTGCCCTGCGCTGGGCACAGCCAGATCCAAACAGCTCTGCAAAAGACCCACCGCAGAACACAGCACAGAGCCCATCAGCCAAGCTGGTGGCACCTCTGTAAAAACATACTTAAGAGCAGAATGCACTGATGGGGGAGGGCAGAGAAGGGAATAAAGGAGCAGTGGAAGGAGGAGTGAACAAAAAGAGAAAGAACAGAGGAACATCACAGGAGGAGTAGGAGATGCTCCTCAGTAGAGCAGGCACATTACCAAAGGGACTGCAAACTGCTGAGGACCAACACCGCAGCACAGAAAAAACATGCAAAAAGAAGGAACTGGGGAAAGAAATTGCTACATCTTTGACCACAATCCCCTGTGCGGCTCATTGCCTCCCTGAAAAGACTGAGTGAAACTGGTAGTGATAACAAGGGGTGAGGAGCAGAGCCTGGAGTGAAGTTGAGCCTGCAAAAGGGAGAGGATAGGTGTTTTTAATGTTTCTCTTCTGTCTGTTTGTTTCCCATTCTCAAATCGGTAACTAAATACTAAATTCTTCAATCTGGTTTTCACACAACGGTACTTGATGAGTTGTCTGTCTTCGTTTTGACCCATGAATTTTTTCACCCATGTCCTCCCTATTTTCTCCCATGTCCTGCTGGGCAGGGGAAGACTGAGCAAATGGCTAAGTGCCTCGCTGCTAGCTGAGGCCACCCCAGCACACTGACACAGAGACCTTTTAATGCACACTGACCCTGCGGCTTGAGCTGGGTTTCAAAAACAGTTTCCTTGTAGAAGAAACCGGAGGAAAGCTCCAAAAGCCAGAGTGGAAAAGCCAGTGGTTTTGAAATATTTCGCAGCCTGAAAACTGGAGTTATTTTTATAACTTTCTTCTGGTGTCCTTAAGCGTTTCCAGATTAAAACCACCTTCAGATAATTTACAAAAGGAAAAAGAAAAAAGGGACAAAATCTCCCCATACCAACAAAACAAAACATGAACATATAATATCTGAGATTTTTTTGGAGAAAATATGGTGAGATAAATGGATTTTAGAAGGAGTAGGATGAGAAAGGAAGGCAAAAAACCTGAAATGCAATTGTGAATTATTTGTTTCAGCTGCAAATCAGAACAACTTACAATAGTTCTTACTGCTTTGGAAAGGAGTTTTATACTGATGACAGCAAATTATGCTCAACATGATAGGCTATACAGACTCAGGAGCATTTATCTTCTTCTGTAAAGGCCATTTATCTTCTTGTATTCTTGAAGATGAATTGGTTGTCTTCAATGTTTTATTGCTCATTTGCTCTTCTACGCTAATTAACTACCTGAAAATGCCATTTATGCTTCTCAGTGCTGAGAATATTGTGTAATTGACAGTGGTTTAACCTATTAAGTGTTTCACAGAACAGCTCCATATTCTGTACACTGATAATTATTTAAACTCCATCTGTAAAAAATCCCCTCAGTTTCTGTTTTTTTCCTAGGAATGTTTTGGGTATTCACTATTAGTTAAAGCTTCCTATTCACTTTAGTAAGGATAAGAAATGTACACTGACAATGAGTTTAGGATTCAAGTGTATTCTTGTAATAGGTGTTGACTGAATTCTGTCTATTACAATCCAGAGTACAGATCAGAAGCCACTCTAGTGTAACTCTAGTGTAATCTATTAATCATACTCTTTCACTCCTTTGTTGACATTTACAACAACTGCTGCAGTCAAGTGATGAATGATAGATGAAATGTTCTGCACTTAATCTGGTCCTGTACTCTTGCAGTGTGCTGTGAAATGGCTTCCAAGGTGTACCACAGGGGCATAAGTATTTGCACAATTAGTCTTACACATGCCTCAGGTTCCTTACAGGCCTGGATGGTGCCTGGTCTGTAGAAGTGCTCAAGGTGAAGGATAAAGCTTCTAAACATGGGGTGACATTTTCACCACAAGAAAATAAAAAACACTAATGGGACTAATGCTCCAAAGTCCTTTGAGTACATCTGAAATCCCAGTCCTTGTGCTCTTGCAGAGAAAATGAGGTACAGTCTTGATTAGAATAGTTATCTCTGGTCTGTGCACTGAAAACAATTCTAGGAACTGTCCAGGGACAGGCTACTACAGTGGAATGCCCCTCTGCTCACAATGTTTCAGTAAAAATGTTGGTTAAAGGCAGAATCCAAATAATTTTCAGATCATCAGTGAAAGGCTTAGACAAGCTGTGGCATACGCTACAGCTGGAGTAAGGGAGTGTATTCCAGAAATATTTACAAGCAAGCCTTATTCCTTAAGAAGCCTTTTAGTCATATTTTTGTCATTGTATTTTGTCCAGCCTTCCTATGCATCAATGAAACATTACTTTTCTCTTCTTCCTTATAGGTTTTCAACTTCATTAAAAGTCTGGAATTTTAATCAAATCAATGGAGAATGAATTCACAGATGGTCATTTTTTCTTTCCTTCTAAACTCTCCAGAAGGATACTCAGCAAAGCAAGACACAATATACTGTAAGCTTTTTTTGCCTCTGAAACATTATTAAGAGAAAAGTGAGAAAGAGGATTTTTTCCTATAAAGAATGAATATTTGAGCAGAAATATGCAGCTTCATAACAGGAATCCAGTTCAGAGGGCTGGATAAAATTCCGAATTCTCCCAGAATTCAGAAAGGATTGCTGATGTAGTTAGGTCTTCCATTAAAATGTCTTTTATTATAAATCATTCCCACAGACATTCACCTATTCAGGAAAATATTTGGTCCAAGTACCTCTTTTTTGAAGTCAATCTTACTGTGACATCAATGAAAATGGGAATAAACCCATTTCAAATTATGGTGTCAAGATTCAGCAGCGGTAATGGTATTTACGAGAAGGTGAGAATTTGGAAACTGTGAGCATGTAAAGTCTGTTGAATGGTTTGGTCATGTCCCTAAGCTGTTCCTTGATCCTCCATGTGATGCTCCTCATGCTCTGAGGCATAATTATTACTTTTTGCAGGCTTATTTTTCCAGTTTGGTGTCTGTAATAAGGTGACTGCTCAGCTGGAACTCATCAGAGTGATATTTTTCTACCATGAAACTGAGGATATATATACAAAGAGGACATAAAAGGGTACAAAACCTTCTGTGTGGTGTTAAATAGATTTGCTTTGGTTTCAAGAAAGCTGGTTCATTAAAAATCAATTCCAGGATTATCATAGAATCATAGAATAATAAGGTTGGAAACGACCTTAAGCTCATGTAGTTCCAACCCCCCTGCCATGGGCAGGGACACCTCCCACTAAACCATGTCACTCAAGGCTCTGTCCAACCTGGCCTTGAACACTGCCAGGGATGAAGCATTCACAACCTCCCTGGGCAACACATTCCAGTGCCTCACCACCCTCACAGTAAAGAACTTCTTCCTTATATCTAACCAGAACTCCCTCTGTTTCAGTTTAAACCCATTACCCCTTGTCCTATTACTACAGTCCCTAATGAAAAGTGCTTCTCCTGCATCCTTGTAGACCCCCTTCAGATATTGGAAGGCTGCTACGCCTTATATATGCTATATTATGTTGTAGTATTTATGCTGTGTAGAATTGCCAGGAACAGGATTATTAGTAAAGTAGGTAGCTAAATTGTTTGATGCACTACACATTTCCTATGAATGCTTAATACCCTCATAATAATTTTTGTAGTAATTTCCTGTAGTAGGAATATATGTCTCAGCCTTTAGTAATGGCATCCACAGGCAGTTCTGTTGATAAGCCTGGCAAAGGTTTAGACATTTTGCACGTCTCAGCTATTTTACCTCTTCTTCTTTTTTTTCTTTTTTCTTTTTCTCTCCTTTCTTCTCTTCTACTTTCCTCTCCTGTTTTTTCCTCTCCTTTTCATAAGAGGATATTTTCAATGGCTGTGTCTCTGGCTTCTAGAAATGAAGTTAGAAGAAATACTTTTTTTGCCTATGACTATTGATAATGCATTCTTTTTGTCCTTTCACTGTCCATATGCTTTTGGAGCACAGTGTGTTTGGGCAGCCTCCAAATTTCACAGGGATAATTTGCCATTAAGCATAAATTTTCATCACTTCATATTACACATGCACACTTACCCACTTATAAATGGCTATCACACATATAAGATATAGTCCTGTAGTCAGCTGTTTCTTTGGCACAGCTCCCCTGTTCTGGCAAACAATCAGCATTGTAACTATAACTTAAAAGTTTAGGTTGACCTGGGTCCTTTAGATAATTCTATCTTTTATTCAACAAGAAGCCCATTTTTTCCCAGGCACTATTGTTGTTTCTTCAATTTCAGTGTTGTTGAGGGAGTGTTTGCACTTCATACGTTTAAATTGCTCTAGGTGGAAACCTTCAAAGGCATTTGGCTTCTGTGTGGATTAGTATGTGGATGACATGCTCAAATTATCTTAGGTACCCAGGTACCTGGGTCAGCTGTTCTCAAGGATTTACTTACGTTAGGGGAATGTATTGCAGTACATTTCCAAAGGTTTTCAGCAGTTGTGGTTACTGTAATGTAAATAGCTCCCTGGGACTTGCCTACTGTTTAGTTAGTGCTGCTAATGTGGAAAATGAATGCTTTTTCTAAACGTGATAAATCAGACTATGAACTATGCGTATCTGTGGCTTGGCCCTGAGATTCACTGTGTCACATGCTTCTTCTTCTCATTTTAGTGGACGTTAGCTTCTGCCATTAGCAGGAATGATACAAAATTGCCCTAATGCTTTAGAAACACTTTGTAGTTGTCTTATCTGGTTGTGCCCTTGATATATAATCCTTCCCAAAAACTTGAAAGAGAAAAGCCTACCAGTTCATGAGTGTCTAGAGTAGCAGTTCATACATACATGTGCCTCATACATATATATATGTCTTCATACAAATACATATACATACAGATATATGCTTCCATTTGTGATGCTTCAGATTCCACAAAGTGTTTGGTAATACACAGAAATTAAAATTTCTCAGTACTTTCTTAAGTGAGACTGATGAGACAAAACCCACAGCAGTGAGATAGTCAGTATCCAACTCACTACCTGTTTCTATCCAAATCTTGGATATTTGAAAAATACAAGAGAAGACAGCAGAGGACTGGTGGAGTAAGTTATCATATGTTATTAGAAGAACAAACTATTTCTGCCTCTCCTCCTCAACTTTTCCATCAGCTTCTCCTAGAAAACAGCAGTAGGTTTCTGAGCTTTTGCTTTTCCTTGATTCTGTCGTGTTATTTTTGAGATAATTCAGACTGACTCAGTTACCCTGCTGTCAAGCCTGAGAAACTGCACTGACTGCAGTAAATGTGCTTGGGTGGGTGTTACCATAGCAGGAGAATTTGGCAGCATGGCTGTGAAAAGGAGCTAGCAAACAGGATTTCTTAACTTGGGTAACAGGGAATAACAAGACGTGAAAATCCACTCCAGCCTGATGCTGTGACCTCTGGTTCATTCCCTCCAATAGGAGTTTTGATACTACGTATAGAAAGTGCATTGGCACCTTGATGGCATGTTACAACATGATTTCTGTTCAGCTGGAGCATTGTCCCTATGCTTGCCTGGAAAGCTGCAGTATGAGTAACTACTATGTCCTCAAAAAAGATAATATTTCTACACATGCTATTCCCTCTCCAAATCATAGCAAACTCTAGAGGATGTGAATTCGTTTCGCTCTGGGAATTTGCCACTGGAAGTGGTGATTGCCTGCATCCAAATAGATCCTAAGGATAAAAGCCAGGTTCTTTATCAGTTTTTCAGCTCCAAAGAATCAGTGGCATTCAATTTCCCTCCTTCTACATTATTCCCACTCAGCGTCCACCCACTGTTGTCACATTGCTGGTCACCATATCCAAGTCTCTATTTATGCCTGGTTTCTGGGAGGTTTTTAGTATAAACTAATTTGTTCCCATGTAAGCAGTGCAATGCTTCTCAGTGATGCAGGTAAAGACCGTGCTATTAATTTGTACCAAATCATTTATTTCTAAGAATGAATCAGATCCTTTTATAAACCTCTATAAATAAAAAGTTTTGCTTTTCTACAGCTCCAAGAAAATAAAAGCATTACAAGTTATCATTAGTTTGTAGAAAAAAACATAATAGAGAAAACACTCCCTTAATATGAAGGCACTTTATTTTTCCCTAAAGTAAAAAAAACTGAAATAGCTGTCTTTAACATAAGATTTAAGAAATCTACTTGCAAAAGCTTTCAAAATCATTCTAAATTAAGTACATTATTCATCCTGTTGTCTTCACCATCCTTTCTGTGGCTATAGAGCCTGAAAGAAAAAGACTGAATATGAGACACAGTGTATCTGGAAAAAGAAGCTTTAAAATAGTACTTGGCATTTTCCAGTTTATTGCAGTGAATGTTAATGCACATTGGGAATTCATAAACATAGAGAAATGATTTAGTCTTCCCTTCCTGTATAACAAACACAGCAGGACAGAGAAGTGCAAAAACTGATATTCTGTTGTTTACAGCTAGGATCCAATTATACGAATACTATTTTAATCTCAGCTAGTTTCTTGCTCATATCCTAGGCTCTACCTAGATTCAACCTATGAGGAATGCTTGGGTGAAGCACATATAGGACAGCTTTAGTTTAGCTTGTTCAGGTACTAGTATGCATGGCCATGACTAAGCAGAGATGAGGCCACGAACCCAAGCACTGGCATGTGATTGCCCACTATGCTCCTACTGGGGTCATGCTCCCTAGCCCAGTTCTAGCCAGTGCCAATTAGGGCTTTCCCAGGGAACAGGTTAGGGACAGCAAAGGCCCACAGTGGCACCCAGTTGGCTCTGCAGTCCTGGCCTATCTATTTTGGGAAATGAAGAGAATGTGCCTGTGTATACGTGATCTATGCTGTGACACTTGCCCTCAGGGCCAGCACACAGACACGGCTTGTTCTAGTTATTGACATAGGCGTAGCCCACATCATCCAGTTTTAGCTACATGAGCAAATCCATAGGGTCTCTGATGGGCTCCCTTCAAATCCTACTTGCTGTGCTCCCTGCTTTGGTAGCTGAATTATAGCTAGGTCTATTCAGGTAAGACTGTGCTCTGCCCCATCTGGTTAATTACAGCACAGCCTGCTTCAGAAGAATGAGAAACAATGACCTTACTGATAAGGCTGCTGGCTATGCTGGGAGCCCTGTTCTGAGATGTTTAAAAGAGAAAAGGTGCTAAAACATGTTTTGCCTTTCCTTTGAAGTGGCATCTCCATTTTCAATAGAAAGGAAGTGTGAGTGATGTACTCTCTGTATTTGACAGAGCTAATCCCCAACTTGTCTCACTCCACCGAAGCTACCATGAATCATCTTGGTGGTACTTGTCACTGAAATGTAAAAACTCTGTTTTTCGATACATACACACACATGTACATACATAGACACATATATATATTAAAAGTGATTGATTATCCCTTAGTCCTTTTTGACTCCCACTTGCTGGTTTTATTCATATGTTTTAAGAAATGTCACCCCAAAATATTGTCGGAGCAGTTTATTTGTCATGCAGATTATTGACAATCAGCTTCCTTACCTTTTGGTTTGACTTAGAAGTTTTGGAAAGAAAATTAAAACAGATGATTTTATGACATACTAAAAAGCTTGTGAAGTTGCCTAACAAAAAATTCTCTGTGTCTGTATGCAGTGAACTGATTTCATGTGATTCTAGCTAACTTAAGTTGAAAAGCATCTCTGGCAGATGGGATGGAAAGTTAAAATATAAAGGGAAGCCAGCCCTCATTCATATAAGAAATATCATCTCTGCTATCCTTCTGGCAGGTATCATGTTGTACAGACAAGTGAAATTCCAAAGTGAAAGAGCAAAAGACCAGTCTGTTGCTGGGCTGTGGAGCAACAGACAGATCAGCGCAAAAAAAAATGGCATTCTAGCATCGCTTAAATCATGTGTCTTTAATCAAGGCTTATCACGTAATGCAAAGGACTCGCATAAGTTTTGTTATATAACATTTTTTTGCTGTTCTTGGTAGAACATCATGAAAACATTGATCATGTCTTATCATGCTAAAGGGACATCCTGCAGTGCCATCCAAAGATATCCAGCTCTAGAAGGTCAGGACATCATCAGCCAGTGGTCTGACCTAACCAGCTCTGCTCAAGTGCAAGGTGTGTTAGCTGGAGCAAAGAGCCCCTGTAATGTGACTGCGGTGCTTTCCAACCTAAGCTATTCTGCATGACAGCCTAGCACAACATAGACACTTACTTAGGATAAATCTCTAGCCTTGCATAAATTAGGAAAGGCCAGACTTATTCCAGTTGACATCATCTGGAGATTTAAATCATGTTTTGTAATTAGGAGACACGTCTGGATGCAAAACATAAGCACCCAGTGAATTCTTCCCATTCCTGAACCGCAAGCTTTGCCAGGTCCATCTTGTTTGGATTCTTAAATGTATTGCCAAATTCTCAGTGGAAGGAAAGGAGGTTTTATTTTGTCTTAGCATTTAGAGACAGACAGTAATTAGGTTATTTAGGTATCGAATCAGCATGCCTTTCTGCCATAACAGAAGGCTGAATGCATTAAAAACGTGAGAATGAAGATGCGTTTTCTGTTTAATATTATTCTTCCATTTAATATTTATAAAACATAGAATTTAAAGTCAAGTAAACCAGAATTCTGGGTGCTATACTCAAACAATGTGGAGAATTACTTGTTCAAACTGTTTTTTTTTCACATGCTTCCCCCCATTTTAATCTGGCACTTAGCATCAGCTGTGAAAATGCCCATGGTGTTCACTGGGGCAAAGCCTAGGAAATAATAAAGAAGCTTTTATAAATGTATTTGAAGTTTGAGACCTGTGAGAATTCAAAGCTCTTCACTGATCTGTATAAACATGAATCTGAGAACTGGCAACAGGTTTATGAGAAATGAAAATTTTAAAATGTCACTGCCATCTAAACAATAAGCATACAAGTGACAGGAGCTTGTGGACTGGACCCTGGAACTCCCTAGCGATGGGTTTAGGTGTTACTGTGAGTAGAAAATCAATCTGTGTGCTTTCAATAGAAAAAAAAAGGGCTTGAAAAATTCACAACTTGAAGAAAGCATTTTATAGCAAAATTATACCTATGACATCCAATAATTTTGCTTTATTTTAGCACTAATAAATCCCAGAATCAGAGTTGTTAAAAATGCCCTTTCTTCCTTCTCAGTCCGTCAGTGCTTTGGTTACATCATTTTTTTCCTATTCTTTGTTATGGTGTATGACATTAAAATGGTTCACAGTCACTAGTTTATTTCTTGCTGCAGTATCATTTTTTGTATGTCTATCAGACTCCTACTGCACAGAATTGTGCTCCCAGCTGAGGTAGGGCCATGAAAAAAACAGACTGCTGTCAGTTGCCCTCAAAATCATTCATTGTGGCTATATCTTCTGTCTCCTACCTATTTTCTCTACAAAAAACTCATTATTAATGGGTTTTGATGTAGCTTCTACTGCAAGCCTAATCTTTCCTTTCCACAAAAGAAGGGGATAGTCTTTTAAGAATGTAAAATGGGATTCACCTCCATCACCACGTCTTATTCCTATGATCCTTTCTCTCTCTTCTTCCACTGTATCAGTAAAGAGATGAATTTTGCTTCTTATTGATCACTTATGGCATTCAATTTGTACCTTTATCTCAGATGAAGTTTTTAGTATTCAGAATTAGTATTAGTCCTAGCACAAAAAACCTGGTGGTAATAACAACAGCAACTGTAATGTTTTAGTCTACACAGAATCATATGCAGATAAAGATACACCTACATGTAATCCAACAGTCTGTTGGATTTTACTGTTACATTCATCATTTAGCTTTCCCTTTACCTGACAAAGTAGCAAACATTACTGAGAAACTGAAAGTTTTTATATTCTGTAACACTGTTCTGTAGGTTTGTAAACCTTTTTGGAACAGGGAGGCTACCTGAAAGCCTGTGAACAGACCAACTACTCAAACTCATACACATAACAGAGTCCAAAGCCTTGTATCTCAAAAGAGATAATTAAGTAATAGTATTTCAGCACTGGAGACTGTTGTAACAAGCAGGGGGCTCTGGCTGCAAAAAACCTCATCTCCAGATGTGCTTGTTTATCAACTTTATGGACAGTGCTTCCATTATAGTCTCATGATGGCTGCATTCAGCATGCTCATTTCTGCATTCAAAGATCTAATAACTTCTGAAGCTACTAAGCTTATAAAAAATTTGTTAATCTTATGTATATGTTTGAGATGCCTGCCAAAAGAAGTACATCGGATGCACTGCATAAACAGTTTTGTTAAAAGCCAGCTATTAAGCCTAACCAGCAGGGGCAATTCAACAACATCCTTTAAAACAATGGCCAAGACACCATAAGCACAGAAGGCAGGAGCTGATAATTTAATTGCGTCTATCAGCTGGATTTTGGGTACCAAAATGGTACCCAAGGGGAAAATTGACACCCAACAAGAGTCCTTTTGGAAAAAAGTAGGGATAAAGAGATGCTTCATCTATCTCTGGCCCAGGAAGGGCCATCCTTGAGGATGGATGAGGCTCTAGGAGCTGCCTGAGCCTCAGATATCAAAGACCTCTCTTTGATCATATTCCCATTTCAGAGGAAATAAGCAAGAATGATTACTCAACCTCACGCACCTATTTTTTCTCTTTTGTGTGGATACCTCAGCTAGGGACAAAGTCTGAAATCAATTAAACGTTAACGATATTTTCAAACTCAATGTACATCTGATAGCACTAAATTCATATCACATTAGCCAAACCTTAACAGAGGTTGCTATTACTGTATAAAATTGCTATTATTATTACCCATTTACACTGGATTTTTAAATCAACTGAATACTGCTCTGACAACTGTGAAATTATTATCTCTGTAAAATAAGGTGAAGATAACAGTAATCCCATGTCATGCCATACACTTCCAGGGATTAGAAAAGATTTCCTAACAGTCCTGTCCTTCTCTTACCTGGTCCTGAAACTGATTTCTTGTGTACAGTGGCAGGGCTAGAATTGTAACACTGCCTGTGTGCCTGTGTGGAGAAAATAAAACTGGGACAAGCTCACCATACTGTTGAATCTACTCTAAACATGGATTTGTAACACTGCCACAAGCAAGTAGTTTAACCACAAGGAAACTCACCTGCATTGATTCTTGCAGGCTTTTTACTTAGTAGTATTTTATTATTATTATTTATTATTACTGCTTATTTATTGCAAGAGGCAAGAAAACACTAATGTTTAAAAAAAAATCAACAGACATTAAAGCTTTAGGTGGTCTCACTCATTTTATGCATGATACAAAGCTATGTAGAAAAATTGTATGTATAAATCAGAGTTATTAAACTCTGTAAAACCCCAGCAATACAATTTTCTGAGTTTTTAGTCACCACATATTCCAGTATTTATTAGCCTATGGCACCAGTAGCCTACAGGTTATATATAGCGCTTTTTATCTTCAGGGAAAGAAGAACTCTAAATTGTCAATTCACAGACATTTCTTTTCAAGTTTTACATACTTTTCTGACACATGATTATTCTGTGATATATTAAAATGTAAGTCCCTCCTCTTTTGCTTTTCTATAATTTAAATAATTACCTGAATAAAGCATGTGAATAATGGCTTTCACGTTTCCCAGTTCAATCATACTAATTTATCTTCTGGCAGAGAACTTAAAACAAAATTACTGTCTCGTTGTGAGACATTACATTAATAAAAGATATTAATTACTTCTTAGAAGGTTTTTTTTTTTTTTTTATCCAGACCACAAATTTAAAACAGGGCTTGCCTGAAGAGAACAGACTCTGCTTTAATTCTCCCTCTTCTGACAAGCACAGAATTTCTCTCAATCACTTACACAAAAAAAGCCCCTTTTTCTCATTCTCTTTGAAAACCTTTCCACCTATTTCTTCTGTATTCTCACTGACCACTGGTGCCATCGCTTTCTTTAATGTCATTTATGATACTTTCACTTTGAAAACTCATCTTCCTAGCTTTAAAAATGTACATGAAGATCTCCAGTGTCTAATCAAAGCAAATGGAGAATACAGACTATATTCTATGCTATTTTCCCCTCCACAAGAAAGGATAGCCTATCTTGTTCAATTTTATATGCTGTACCCTGCTGATAAACCAAGCAATTTTAACTAAATTTTTTTATAGAAAAAGGTCACAAAAGAAAAAACTAATGAGCAAAGGTGCTGAATGGATGTCAGAGGTTTTACACAGCATGAATTGTTCACCATTTAGGAAGAAGCTCTCTTAGATTTAGTTATCTGTTGATATGTCTGGGAAAACAGGGCTGGATCAGTTTTGAAAAGTTGAATATAAATACAGAACACTTGATGAAGTTTGCAGACCTGTTTCTTCTTTTCTGTTGGGGGTGTGAAGGAGAGCTGTGATATTTTTAAGATTATTTAGCTTCATATCACAAAATTTTCTACATATTAACTTGCAATCTTAATGTAAAACTGTCCTTTCATATGGCTTCTAAAGAGTGTTCACTGCAGGTATGGAAAAGAAGTTTTGAAACTTGCAGATAGGAAATGTGTTTTCATTTGAGGCAAGCAAGTTTCTGTTTCCATCAGTAATACTGTAATGAGAGAAAAGGCACATTAATCTTCCAGGATTGGGACTACCCTCTCATAAGGAATTTGTGTAGGTATGTCAATTTATGCATATAATGTGTAGGGACATTATTTACTCTAACCAGAACTGTTATAATCTTATCTAAAGGATACAGATCATTCCTCTATTCTATTCCACCACATTGAAAAAAAAAAAAAAAAAAGAAAAGTGTAAGCTTTCAATGCTTCACCAATGTTCTTCTCTAATTTTATAATGGAGACAAAAAATCTTTTTTTAAATTGATATTGAGACAATTGGCAGTGGAAGACACAGGGCTAACAGCTATTATTTTTTAACTCTCCATTCAGTGGAACATAGGTAATAGACTATTACAGATGCAGATACTGCATGGTGATTTATCATGGACTGGTTATCTCACAATAAACCACAATGACAGAAGGAAACTAATTTACCTTTTCAAATAATGTGGCTCATAGATGAAAAGCAAGTAGCAGAGATAAATACATTGTGTTTTCAACTTATGCTGGAGTAACTTATATTAGAAAAGAAATTAGAAGGACCAGATGCTAAAAATATAATGATCTCTCATTTTCCCTTCACTGTTACCCAACATTAAAGCATGATTGCTTGTCCTCTGGTTTGGTTGGGCACCATTTAATCTCTGCATTTCACTTATTCATACTCCTTCCAAGCAAAGCAGGCATTGGCCAGTACAGAAGCTTCCATTTATGTTGCCTATTGTCAGTTTTACCTTTCTTCACAGTCTATCACTGTACTTCTGCCCAAAGGCAGCAAAAGCCAATGTGTTTCCTACATTACCTTTCACCTTTTAGAAGAGTTTCACCAAACATTCTGTACTTAGGTTGAGTATGAATTCAAAGTATACATGCTAATTGTGTTAGTATTCTACCAGCTTTGTGTATTAATTCTAGACATAACTTGCATTTCTCACAGAGCGAGAACTGTCTTCTCCTGGCTGTGCCATGGACACTGCAATAAATGCACATTTCCTTCTAGACTAGGGTCATTAGGTCCTAGGAACTTACCACTGGGCCTGTTCCTGCACTGAATAGTAAGACCAGAGTTAAGAAGAATGGGATAAAGTCATATTATCATACTTTATCCTGAGATCAATACAACTGAGGCGAATAGAAGCATGCAGAGTTCTTCTCCAGTGTAAGCTCAAGTGAAGCTTACTTTACCTCCATGTTAATTATAATTTTCATGTAAATTCTTTAAGTTGATTTTAATTCCTTTCTACTTTCTGAATTCTTGTTCAAAAGTCACTTGTAAAACAGAAAGGCTACCCTCCATGTTTAATCAGTACATAGAAATAAAGGCCCATGCACCTATCCATATACAAGAAAACAGACACCGAGAGAAAGGCAGAAGCAGACTTCACTGTTACCATTTTGTATTAACAAAATTTTAGTAACAGGACAAGGGGAAATGGCTTTAAGCTGAAAGAGGGGAGATTTAAATTAGACATTAGGAAGTTCTTCACTATGAGGGTGGTGAGTCACTGGTACAGGTTGCCCAGAGAAGTTGTGGCTGCCCCATCCCCAGATATGTTCAAGGCCAGTCTGGATGAGGATTGAAGCAACCTGGTCTTGTGGAAGGTGTTCCATGGTTAGAACTAGATGGTGTTTCAGGTCTCTTCCAGCCCAAACCATTCTACGATTTTGTGATTCTATGATTTTGGCAGAAACTTAAGATGAGGTTTTATTAAGCTCAAATCAACTAAAATGTTTATTTTAGAGGTAATACAAAGGCTGAACTTGCATAAGTGAGAAATAATTTTCAAAAGGCAAAAATTTTGCTCAGGACTTTTTTTTTTTAAGACACCTCAGAATCATGCATAGGAACACTCAACGTAAAAAAATATAAGAGAACGATGTAGTGGAAGAACATCATCCATTAATTGACCCAAGCATCATGTAACCAGGCAATGCACAGAGAAGATGTCAACAGCCTTAGGCAATCTCTGGGGAGAAGTAGAGTCAATACCTTATATGTACTAGAAAAATAAGTATTTTAAAGTAAGGAATAACTTCCAATGATGAGTGTGCTGTGTGTTAGATGTGTCACTGGTGAAAATACAGATCTGTGAGATTAATATAAGGTCACATAGCCTATAAAGTGAAATAGCCTTTTAAAGCGAATCAGTGTTAGAAAATCTATTTTAAATCTTCCTTCTGACCACATTTTGTAAATATGCTAAAAGATAGTACAGAGGAATGAAAGAAAAAAAACCACAAACCTACACACAGCAGTGATCTAATTAGAAAAGATTCTGAATGATCCCCAAACCCCAGAGCAGACTGAGAAAACAACTAACTGTATTCTAATCTCTAACTCACTAGCGTCTCCAGTGGGGCTGAGGCCAAAATTTAAAGGCTTACTTAGTCCTTTTGAATCTCTGGGCTTTCACCTTTTTCTCCATGGAAGTCATTCCTCTTTATTCATCTGGCAACACATGGTACAGTGTTTTGATACCTCTTTTAGCTTTTTATTCCCATTCTTGTGTCTGGAGTCTCTGTGTACTGTAAAACTCTAAGAAGTTTTTCATTTTTAATTCACATTCAGAATATTGCTCTGCATTTCCTACAGAAGTACCTTTCTACCCCATAGTGCAAATTCCAAATGGGAAGCAATGTTAATATCATCCAAATGTACCATTCTGCTTTCTTACTGCCAGGGCTTTCAGCATTACCATGGAAGTTAACCAAAAATTCAGCCTTTTATCCTGGGTACTGGGTACTAGCAGGTGTAGGTGCTAAGGACCAAATCAGTAAAAGCCTAATCCTGATATTATGTAAATATGGATTAGCTCCATTGTTATGGATTTGCTCCATGGTTTGTATAGATTTGCTCCATTAGCATAACTGAAACAGTATATTCACAGTAACTTTTTTTTTTCATATATTCATTTCCATTTCCATTGTCGGTCATCAAGATGAAATGTTATAACTCTGAAATCAGCCTGTCACTTACATAATTTGAAAACCTACTTACTATAGAGCTTGCAAGCATACTACTCCTACACACATGCACTCCTAGTCAAATTAGCCTTCAAGTCAATGAATATTTAATTTTTACATTATTTTCAGCATCTCATCTCTCCACAGTAAAAGTGCACTGGATAATAACATAGCCGATATGGTGCTAAATTCTTTGAGGCACAAGAGATGGAGTAAAAAAGGCTGCAGACCAACAACTGTCTGAATTCAGAAAGCACAAGTGCAAAGATAAAAAGACTTTGTCAAGTGGTAAAATGCAGGCAGAAGGTAAGGACAGAGAAACTCAGGAAAGACATAAAACATTATTTCCTACCTTGACAGCAGCACTAAGTGGGCTAGTAAAGAAATTAAAGCAGTAGAGGCCACTATGATACATTATAAACAGATCAATAACGTAAAATGCCATATGTATCTTCTTTATGACATTTTCAATCACTAAACACTTACCTTTATAAAGAGGTACAGAGCTGTGAGAAATAATCTGATTCATTTTGGCTAATGCTATAAACCTAAAAGCAACAAAGGGAAAAGTCAAGCCAAGAGATATTACTTATGTTCTAAATGAGCTAAAGGCTTTCCTGTACTAAAAACGCTGTTTTTTTCGAAGAGTATTAGACTCCTACATTATACATTGGGCAGTTCAAGTTTTTAATAGTATCACTATTTTGAGGAAAAGAAAACCCAAATCAACCCAAAATACCAAAACCAGACAGAAAAAAGTCTGTGTCAAAATTACTGTTCCAGTGATATCAAAGCATTTTATGAAAGTCTATTAGCTTGATAAAAATTTCACTTGTACACTTCCTCACCTTATATTCAGGTTCAAGTTTTGACCAGAATATGTGCCAGACCTTAGGCTAACCCAGAATGTTCGTATGAAGTTCAAATTATTTTGTGTCAGGCAGAGGAGTGGTTTGAGACTGTCTCATTTGTGAACTGACTGACCCACCCATCTCATTTTTATACCGAATTGGGGATTAATCCTCTTCCTCCATGACCTCCAAATTGATTTGTGTCCCGTCCTCTGTGTCCCCCCCCAGGGTTTAAAAACCTCAGAATTTTTCCATGATCAAATTGTTATTTTCTAAGCATCCCACTGCTACTGTTAACTTATAGGCTTGAGTACCATGGGTAAACTGCTAGTATAAATGCAAGCCAGTGTTTCCACTAGTTTGATGTAAAAATATATAAGAGAAACTAAACCCACCAATAACTACAGCAGGGAGCAACAGGATGTTCCGGCAATGTTTGGATTAGTGGTGCCTCATATTAATTTCCGTACTATCAGTATTCACTGTGTTTCTCTAAAAGATTATGAACCACAATAGACAAGTGAGAAGAAAAAAGAAGTACCTCCTTGTTTCTACCTGATTTCAATGGTTGACTCATATAGCCCTTTAAGAAAAACATGTCTTGCAAACAGCTGGCATATTTAAAGGATTTCTAAAAAGAGTTAGAAAACTAATTTTAATCAGGCCTATTCCAGCTAGATTTTGCATTTGCTTTTATGTCTGCTTATGGAGGAGGGTTATTTATACTATTACTTTGAATCTATTATTCATGTATTAGCTGTCCATGTAATGAATAACATCTCAGGGAAGAGCTGATCCTGGGTCTAAAGAAGATGTACAAAGTTAGATATCCATCTGTGCAGAAATCTGTTTGTTGAAATTTATTGTCATAGCACCTTTACTAAATGCTTTCTGTGAGGCTCTAATTCCACATGTTATTGCAAAGGACACAAGAGAAAACCTTTAAAGTACAGAAATCAACATAGAGCAGCTGTGAAAAATAGCAGCAATTATAGCCAAAGCAGTAGTTGGCTCAAGCCAGACTATTCTTTTGTGCATCCACACATAACCCAAGGCTGAAATCCAGCTTAATTATTTCAAGGAAAATTATTACAGGGAAAAAAAAAAGAAAAGAAAAGAAAAGTAGAAGGAATGTGTTCTAAAAAGACTACAGTTTTCTTTCTGTTGTAATACTTCAGATAGTTTTACTTTTCTTCAGAGATGTATACTGCCTGCCCATGAGACAACAGTATAAGCTGGACGGGTTATTATCTGATGTTATATCTTACATAAAAGGAAAATGTTCTCTCTTTCCATTCCTCTTTTAGCTAGTCAGGACAGCCACATATTTTATGGGTATCAAGCAGGAATACTGAATACGTGGTAGAGACAGGCTTCTGAATTTCAACAGAAAATTTTCTGAACTGTGAAAGAGCTGTAGAGAGAAAGTAATACCCAATATTATCTTAAGACCAATATATTCCTTTCAGTGGGAAAATGGAAAGCCATCATTTTACATGAAATTCCCTAAATAGCCTTGCTGATGATTTTTTTTTCCTATATTTTTTAAGTGGAATTTCAGTTCTACATGCCAGAGGAGATGGGCTGCTGATTATTTGTTTGATCACACACCAGAGGACCAAAGACCTCCCACTGTCTGCTCTAACTGCTCTCTCACTTTCTCAAATGCATGTCTTTGCTATTTTGACTTCATGTGTAGCCTTGTGTAATAAAGATGAAGTAATTTGTCTGGTATGTATTTATATCACTATGATACCAGCCCTCTGTTTTCACAAATTGATTTTCACTGTGTCATTTCCATGTATGTTACTCTATTGCACATTCCGAAGTTACCCTAAAATACTTATGATGAGATGCTCATCCTAATATAGAGCTGAAACTACATTCCTAAGATGAAGCTGCTTTTCAGCATGCATTCCACAGAACAACTTTCTTTGAAAACAGTAATACATTGATGTACTTGGCTGGTACTTTTCTAATACTACACACAACATCTGTCCAAAAGAAAATTCATGTCAAAATAGTTAACAATATGTGTCATAGCTCATTAGCATCAGCACATGAGACTATTGCTGCTGGCAACACAAGTGACACACACAAGCCAGCTAGTGGCAAAGGCATGTCAATCTCTCTAATCACAGGAGAGGAGAACATGAGATCTCTGCTGATCACAACGTACGTTCTCAATTTAAATTTAGTACTCATGTTGATTAAAAGGTTTTCCATTTAATCTTACCTAATCAGATAAAAAGACTTGGTGCCATGTATATGAGGCAGAATCTATGAGTCATGATAAACTGCTGCTTAGCAGAATAATGGAGAATACTGTTGTTCTCACACAAAAGGGAGGAAATTATGTTTGTAACTACACCATTCCTCGAAAAACAGCAAGGTTCATAATAAACTATGTAATGAAATAGTATCATATCTTTTTATCGTACATAATAAAGGTAGTGTGAACATGTGATATCTTTTTATTAAATGACCACGGTGTTACTGAAGACAGACAAAAACTGTCTCTCTCTTCAGGAGCCAAATTAAGATAGAGATAAAAAGGTAAATGTATCTTCCTCCAAAATTTCAGAATACTGTGAAAGAAAGCATGATTATAATGCCTATAGCTTAATTATAGTTTATGCACAGTTCTTAGGATAGTATGAACACTCAGCTTGCCGTCAGACCGGTTACTCAGCCTCACAGAAGTCATGCCTGTAATGGATGCAAGAGAGATAGTAAATGTTTGCACACATAGTTTTGTTGCACAAATATTAGCCTGGGTTTCTTGTTGTACAAATATTAGCCTGGGTTTCTTGTTGTACAAATATTAGCCTGGGTTTCTTGTTGTAGAGGACTGAGGTCATGTCTATACCAGAAAGTTTTTCCGGCAGGACTTTTGAGGTGATTACAGCTTGTACACATTTCACTGGAAGGACAGTTACACACTTGCTGAACTGCCTTCACTAATGCCAAGTGTCCTTGCCTTACAAGTCCATTTTGGCAAAAGATATGGTATGCACACTTTCTAGCAACCCTAGCAACTCTGCTGAGCACAGTTCCTCAGGGACATTATGAAATGTGTTGTGGGATACCAAAAGGAGCTCAGGTTCAGATTCTTGTAACTCCTTTCCTTCCAGCCCACTATGCCTTTGTCATTCTTCAACATTCACATTTCTGGTTTAGATTTTTCAGGATGCTTTTTCATTTTTCTGCTTAATCTCTTAATGAGAAAAAGGGCCCTAGAGAAACAAGTAGCATAGCAGAGCCTGCTCACAGACAAAATCTCCCAGCAGACTCTAGTCCCAAGATGATAAGTGGGGCTGTGGTAGACACCAGGTGGAGTGGCTGATGATAGCAGTGCATGAAAAGGGCAAAACGTAGAAGACATTTGATGATCAGCACTGAACAACAGAGCAGCAGGAAACAAGCATTAAAGAATGTGCGCTGTTATACTGCAGTACAAACTTAGCAAAATCATAAGCGACCCTGAATTTCACAAAGGTTAAAGTGTCCTCTGGCATAGAGGCACTGGTGACAACAGATGGAGATTGTTCATTTGCCAACTCTCCGCCCAGATGCCGATTCACTGGGGGCAAGAAGGGCTAGGGAGCTTACAGTTGGTATAATCCCTCCCTTAGCACTGTTACATTGGCTCAATCTGCTCTGGCATAGCACAATATCCTCACAGCCATATGGATGCAAAACCCAATACCTTCACAGCTGTATGGATACACAGCCTTCCTCTTTTTTCATACCCAGAATTTGGCCCTGTCTGGCCAGATAGTTACCAAAGATTAATGAGGCTCAGGCTGGAAAGCCCAGCGTAGGAACAGATTGTCACTCAGGTGTGCCAGGACCGTGGCAGATTTGAAATTACAAGGCACCTGAATTTTGGAAGATGCAGAAGTGCGGTGTATAAGACAGTTTGACTGACTGCATTGTGCCTCTGAGCATTAAGGGGCAGATGAACAGCTACACTGGCTCACAAAAAGGTCTAACTAGCCTCCTCTTCTACTCTCACAGTAGCCAGCAAGAGATTCTAGGAGAAAAGAGGAGACCAGGCAAACAGTGGCACTTCTCCAGAACACCCTCCAAGCCTCAGGACTTCCTGCATCAGAGGATTTCACATTGTATTTCAGAGTCTTTGACGAATTCCTTTTACAGTAATTTGTGCTGTTGCTTTTTGAAACCCTATAAAATTCTAGTATCCACAACAAATTGTGGTAAGAAGTTCTACAAGTTTTTGGGAAGTTGCCTATAGAACTACATTGATGAGTTTGCTTTGAATGGGCATCTAATTTAGTCTGATGCTCACTATATTTTATACTGAAGGAGACAGAAGAAATTGCTTATTATTTCCTGTTTCATGGCCATGTGGGATGTTGTAGTCTTCTATGACAGCAAACACACTTATGCAATGTGGATGTTTATGAACAGCATTCACTAAGTGGGGAAGGTATGTGATGCTGCAGCCTTATAACTATAAAATCTTTTACAGCAAAACCAATAGGAACACAATTCTGGGACCTACACTTGTGGGTGTAAAGAGCCATTGCTGATTTTAGATGGCCATTAGCTTCCTATTGCAACTGACTAGCAACTGAGAACCATTTGCTTTTTTTCTAAACAGGAACAACAAAACTGTTGAATGTGTACCAAACACACTGAGGAATCCTGGCAGCGACTCATGGCTAGCCTGCACTGTAATGACTAAGTATTCTTATTGCTGCTACTCTATGTGATGTTATGTATGTTATAATATTTGTAGAGTGAAAACTAGTTGGATGGAGGAATGAAGTGTAAGGACTGCTGATTTTGAATAACCTGGCATAATTAGAAGAGCTCAACAGGGCTGCAAAGATCCCTTTAACAGTCAGAATTGCACAGCATGATGATTTTGTATAGTTGTTTGCATAGTTGGATTTGATTTGGTTTTTCATAACTTGAAAATGACTGTTATGAATAGGCTAGAGGAGATGTCAGAGCCTGTAAATATGTATAAATAGGAATGTCATACTCATTATTTGAAAACAAAGTTATATCAAATTGTGATAAACGACGTGCAAACAGCAACGCACTTCAGAGCTCATGAACTTGAACATTAATCCTTTGTCTTAAAAAAAACTTAGTCACACTAAGATGTATGTGAAGTGTTTCTGACACATCATGTATTGTTTCCCACAGCCCAGTGCATGTTTCCTCCTAGCTATTTGTCTTATTCATGGAAGTCCTGTTACGCATTTCCTAGACCTCCCACAGCTTTCACCATTCTTCTAATATTTGTTTTGTGCTTTCTGCTTTTCTTCAGCCACATTGCGCATTAACCCTTTGTGCTTCTACATGGACTCAAGCAGCTTCAACCATTTTATCATGCACTCCCACTGATCCCTACTGACTTTGAAAAAGGCAAATCTGCACATTGAATAAAGTGTCAAGTGAGGAGAAATAAAGCTATCATGGTGAAAATTTAAAAAGGGTTAGATTTGCTTCAGGACTGTTCCACAGTCTGAGTCATCACAAATATGAAGGCATTCCTGAGAGCCTTTGTGAGAGGTGTTTGCGGCAAGAGAAAGGACTCACCGGGTTATCAGAGATAGACTGGCACCAGACTACTAAAACAGAACTGGGTGTTGATGAACACTGACTGCTGCCTCTGCCTCTTCATGACTTGAGTGTGGGTTCCATGAATTCTCTGCAACATTGTCCATCCCAGATCTAGTGTTTTGAATTCCTCCTAGTTATCTGAAGGGCTAATGTCCCCTTCCTCTCCTGAATAAATGCAATCATTACTGGGTGCTGCCAGGAATCCTTTCAGGAGGTCAGAAAGAGTGTCTTCTCTCACTTGTGGTAGCAAGGATCCAAACATGGCTGGAAGTTTTTGGTAACCAGAAACAGTAACTTTTGAACAGAAGCACCAGATTATTCTTCACCCTTCTTCATCTAAAAGTGCAACTGAAATGGCTGTCGCTCTTGTCCTTGCTGGATGAAGAATTATGTTGCTTGCAGAGGTAATTTTACTTTGGAGATGGAAAGTTGGTTTAACCAGCAAAAACCTTAGAGTGCAAGCTAAGGCTGAGAAATTGTCATAAAAATTGCTGCGAAAAATCACACTCTTGAATTACAATCAAATATTGAATGATTTACCATGCTGCAGATCATAACTGATTCTCTGATGGTGTTCTTTGTATTAGAAAGGGATTTTGTGTTATGAACACATGAATATTTCAAGTGTTTCTTGATTTTGTTTTTGTGGAAATTAGGTACGATAGAAAAACAATCACATCAACACTGATCTCCCAGGGTTTAGAAGCTGTGCAGTAAACAATTAGCAAATCAACATTTTTGTTTACCTGCTAATGCCCACAACTAAATGTGCCAGTTTGGGAATGTTGTTCAGAAAACACTTGGGGGAGGAATACTGCCAATGATAGCTGTATCAACAAACAGCAACAATAACGTATGCTTTCATGTAATTAAAATAATTGGCTTTATTCCTTAAAACATATTTTTGTTCTTATGGATTAACTGACAGGGTAAAAATTTGTGTTATGTTAAATTACGCAACCCTTATTAATCTGAATGCATCTTCTCAGTTTTCAACAACTATATGTCTACCACAACCTCACTGAAGTAGCTGCTAAACTGAGCCTTTGTTAATCTCAGAGTCCTTTTCTTTTCAGCTTCTGCACTCCTTTAACTCCTCCATTCAATTTCCTGGTGTACTCCACTGCCTTCCTCTGCTTTTCAAATGCAATGATCCACTGCTTGGCCTTCTGCTTGTTTTGGTTCCTGCTTGCTGATGCGGTGATTCACTTCCATGTGTAATCTCTGTCTGTTCCCCCACAGCCAAGCAGATGAGGCAGTGAAAAGGACATCACAGGGAAACTAAACAAACTTGGAATGTACCTACCTTTAGAAAATGGTGAAAAGTCTCTTCAGCTCTATCATCCCAAAGAGTTTTTATAGCACTAGTTCCTCCTTCTATGTGCCCTCCTACCTCTCTTGAAAAAAAAACAACTAAAACAAACCAACTGTAAAAATAAATACAAGCAAAATTATGAAGTCAATAAACTTACCAGAAGAAGACGAATATCACTTGACTTCAAGCAGAAATGGACATTCCAAGAAAGAAGAGAAGCTCATTAAACTCATTAGGAATTTTGCAATTAAGAAGTGATTTTACATGGAAGTTGCCCTTCAGTATACTACAAAATCCAAAGATATGATAGGTAGAGAGAGGGAGATGCATGGACACGAGATTTTTAAAGCAGAACCAAGAAGCTGGCAGGCAGAAAAACTGTCAGAGCTTTCTGTAAATATTCTGGGCCTGATATAGGTATCAGTATACATTTCCCTGTGTGGCTGTATGTCCAGACTTCCTTTGGACTGCAAGTGGCATGACTGTCTTTGCAAAAGTGCTTCTGCCAGTGCACGATGTTGTAATGAGATTTTACCACAGGAAAAGAAAGACTTTTTAGTATCCTTCAGATGCACACAGGCATGCACGCACATACAATTTTTGACAAAACATTGTACAATCTACTTTTGGATCAAAACATTTCTACATTTTCTAAAAAGCCTCTAACTACAAGAGCACCTACACTCTATTTGCGTACCTATCACATACCCATGCTCTATTTTTTCATTCTTGTTAACCATTAGGCTGTGACAGGGAGCTACAGCATCTGACAGAGCTTGATTTTTTTCTTTTCAGAATTTCTATTTGGAACTTATACTAAGAAAAGGGACTTGTTTTCACTTGTTAGCTTTGCAATTTTGACTGACAAGTAGGGTGTCTTTATGATCCCCAGCCCCTGCATGTGTATCACCTATTATGCATCAGTACACTTAAGTGACCATCAAAACTCAGACATTTAAGAGTTCCTCCTTCTTCTCCATACAAAATACTACCTGTATATATGTTCTCCCCCTTCCACAACGAGATAAAGAGGCTTAATCTGCTCCTGGGCTCTGCATGATCTTCTTTTATCTCCTTAGTTGTGTTCCATATAATGAAAGCGACATCACAGGGTGGCTTTTTGCCTCCTTCTGCATTACTTTAAATTAATTAATGACCTGAGTTTGGAACGTTTAGAAGCTTTTTGTTTTTTTACTGGGCAATTTTAGTTTGCATACACCATTTTTATTTTTTCTTGGGATGTATATTTTTAGATCAGTGACCTTTTGGATGCATGATTCATGCTGATTTAATTTTTTCCAGCTGGTACATTTTCACTTAAGCCGATACGAATGCAGTGAAACTGATATTTTTGCAATGAAACCAGCTATCACACACCTGTGCTCTCAATTTTTTTTTATTGGAAATAAATAGATATTCTTTCTTTCTTCTTTTCCCATATTCTCTATTTTTATTCGCTATTTCTCATGTCTGCAATAACCTTTCAGGAAAAAAAGCAATTAAAAAAAAAAAGCAACACAAAAAAAACCCTCAAGCACCTGTACGCTAATGCTACCTGTCACAGACCAGGAGCTATTCCAAATCAGATATCACTATTTAATTTATCATGGAACTATTAAAAGCTAAGCACATCTTCTCTTTCTTAATGCAAATAACTGAGCAGATTAATTTTGTGCATCCACCAGACTACAATAAGCTCTCCACAAAAGCTTTTGTGATTCATTGGATTGTAATCTACACACATTGTGGCTCTTTGACGCACTCACAAGAAGCAAGTCCATCAGCAGCTGAGCATTCAAAAAATTAAATGTCTTAGCATGTTATTTGTCCACCACGGAGCAGACCTGGGTTTCTTCCACAGATGCTATACACAGAGTGTGGGAGCAAAGAGCATTTCCAGTATCTGAAGGGGGGCTATAGGGATGCTGGGAGTGGACTCTTCATTAGGGACTGTAGTGATAGGACAAGGGGTAACAGGTTAAAAGTCAAACAGGGAAAGTTTAGATTGAATATAAGGAAGAAGTTCTTTACTGTGAGGGTGGTGAGGCACTGGAATGGGTTGCCTGGGGAAGTTGTGAATGCTCCATCCCTGGCGGTGTTAAAGGCCAGGCTGGACAGAGCCTTGGGTAAGATGGTTTAGTGTGAGGTGTCCCTGCCCATGGCAGGGGGGCTGGAACTAGATGATCTTAAGGTCGTTTCCAACCCTAACTATTCTATGATTCTATTAGACAGCCAGGGACATTTTGTAAGCATGTAAACATGTGTCCTTTCTGCAATCTTATTTTGTCATGAGCAAAGAGTAGCCTTACCAGCGTCCAGCCCTGGTTCCCCGCCCAGAATTCTCATCTTTCCCTACAAAACCCACACAGGCACACAGACTCACTCACAATTTGAGAATTTGATTCACCATTAACCTTCGGAGGAAGGACAGGCTTCCCTTTCATATTATTCTTTACTCAGAAAGACACCTTTCTACTCCTACATTTTCTGCATAAAGGGAGAAATGTAAATAGTAGCCTGAAAGTAAAATAAAATAAAATTTAAAAAAAACCAACAAAAACGACTGTAACAGGACCCTGAAAATCAAGGCATTGGTAAAAAACACATGGGGCCTCCTGATTCCAGTACAAAGGCAACATCAAATAATAATTTCACAATCATATTACATGCAAAATTGTAGGGGACAAAAGCAGCCGAGAAAGATTTGAATCTTTGACTCTCATTGCTGCCTTAGTGTAACCTGCAGTAAGCAGGAAAATTCGTAAGGAAGCAGCAAGTCAAGGTACGAGTCACAAACAGGCTCAGATATTGATACAAACAAATCTTGGAAACTGGCACTTAAATGTTCTTTAAAAATGTTTATTTGCAATTACATTAACAGTATTCTATATAATGTATTTTTTTTTTAATGTTCTTTCAAGTGAGTGCAATGTTCTTAGTGGTTTTGTGTTTCTCATAAACTGTTGTTGTCTGACATGCTTAGGTTGGTCCACTACTTATTCTGTGTCACGCATAAACCAACAAAAAGATTTAAGTATGGACACCCATTGCAGCCACGACATAAATTGTCTATCCTTTCAGAGGACAACGGTGTTAAATAATTTTACTTTAAAGAGTTCCAGATGTTGTGCTCATTGGGCTGATTCTAAATGCACAAAGAAGTGTTGATATTATTTTCTATGAAATGCTAGTAAGACTGCTTCAAGAGTAGGTCATACAAATCAAAAGGTAATCAGGAAACACTCCTGTAAATGAAAACAAAAAGATTAGTTAGTTATTGGGAAGACACTATTATTTGTGGTCAGTTGCTGAAATAATTCTGAAAATGCTACACACTGACTCAGATTTTACAAGTATTATCAGGATAATGGTAATTCTGGAAGTATTTAGTTACTTGTTAATACCTAACTTCCACCATTAGCTACAATACTAGAGAATATATAGAGGCATTCTTTTGGGGAACAGAATCTGTCCCCTCTTACTCGAATGACGACTCACAGTGAGCATACAATATAATTAGTTTGCTAACCATCTACAGTCTGACTTTTTCTGAAAAACAAATCAATAAGTACTAATAACGGTTACACATGTAGAAAACAGAATTAGTCTGCACGTACTTATACATGAAAAAGAACTATAATTTCAAGAAGCTGTTGGGCCACATTCCCCTGTCATTCTTGTTTATGTTCATCTTCATTTCTTCCACAGATTTTTTTCTCACATCTGTGGGATCACCTTCAAAGTGAACAGATAAAAGAAATGGCTTTATTTTTTAGCAGAAAAGAGTTAGTGAAGAAAAAGGAGCCATCTTTCATTGTGCTAATAATAATTGCTTCCAACTTTGACTTTGAACTCACACTACTCTGCATCATGTAAAGCCTTAATGATATCAATGTCATCATATTAATGCAAAGTCAAAACAGGCAATATAATACAATAATTTAGACTAGACTTCCAGAGGTTATATAGTCTTAACACCTGCTCAAAACTAGACTTCCAGAGGTTATATAGTCCAAACACCTGCTCAAAACATGATCCAGCTTCAAAGTTAGGCTAGATTGATGCTGGATCAGGTCAGAATAGAAAATAAGCTGATGACCACAATCATGATTGTCCTCTAATACTTTAAAGTTGTATCAATTACTAAACACGCTTCCAAATACCGTTTATAGCACATTGGAGTGTTCATTTTAGTGATTTAAACTTTTGCAGCTTGCTTTTATCACATTTCTCATGACTGATCAATCATTGGCCCTTCTCATACAGGACAGATAATATTTCATGTTGGTTCTCAACTTTTAACACTTAAAAATCCCTCAAAGTTTAACTGCTGAATGTGTTCAAGAAGGCTTCAGTATGGACAAGGCCAAGCAACTTAACAGAAGCATTGCCTAATACAAGAAAAGGGCTTAAGCCTAGAGTAAATACTACAGCTATGTCCTGGACTCTAAGCTTTTAGACTCCATATCCTAGAGACTTGTAAGCATTTCAGCAGGAAAATTAAACTAAAGTATTGGAGTGAACAGATGTCACCACTGTGCAAATGCAGCATCATAGTAGTGGTAGCACATTGACACTGGTGCTGATTAGAGCTATATTTGCTGTATAACTTCTTTAGAAAAGAGAAATAGAACTCTAGAAATAAGTGAACTAAAGCAAATCACATCAGCCAACTAAAAAGTGATAACAACGTTAGTATGAATGACACAGACTGATGGTTGGTGAAACAGCTAACATGAAAAACTTTCTAATATAACATTTTTAAGATACTAATACAACACCAGATATTTTATATTTGCATTTATATTCTCACATTCCATTTATTCTATTAACTGATGCTTTCTGAATTATAAGTAAGATTAATTTTATAAATCAGAATCTCTGCCACAAATTCTAAGCTGGAGACTGAATTTTGCTGAGCTAGATCATTCCAAACTAATTAATTAGTAGCCCTACAATTAACGATTCTAATTAACAGATTAGACCACAAAGGGATTACTGCTTTACCAGCCACTTCCATGATTGCTTGCTGTGCACGGGGCAAAAGGGCTCTGCAGCATTGCTTCAGATCCCTGGCACAGATGGACAGTGGGAGGTGAAAGAGTTTGAGACTGAGTGCAAGGGAGCATTTTCCTCCCAGCAAAAGGTAGAAGAGCCTCAAGCGAGTGAAAATAAAATATCAGCATTTGTCACTACTGTGATTTAGTGATTTGCTTCTGATCAGGGATTAGAAACGCTCAGGCAGGAAGGATCTCACAGGCATTAGAGCTTCATCTCCCTGCATTCCACATGACACGGTTTAGATGCTATTATTCGGATATTAAAACAAAATATGTGCACAGATCACAGCTGAGGAAGAGAAATATGCAACTTCCTATAAGTGGAGTAAATAGAGGAATTTATGACTGGAAAGACAAACATTTCTGCAATCTTACATTGCTCTCCTAAACCTTGCATCGTGGCTTCCTCCACTCCCAGCACTAATGGATTCTGTGTAAATAGCAACATACAAAAGACCAGTGAGGAGGTCTAGTGCAAGAGTCACTCCACAGATCACTAGAAGAACCCACTGAGGGCTATTAAAGAGCCACTAGCCATAACTCAGGAATCTTCTGACCTACACACAGCTATAAAGTGAGAACATTTTCTGAGGAAATTATCACTAAATGCTTGCTGTGTTCTTTTGGTGTTATCAAAAAATGACTGAGAACGGATGTTGAAGTAGATGGACCTTTGCTATAATCTGATATTCATACAATTTTACAACCTCAAGTGAAGTAAATGATACATAGAGTGGCAGAATGGGCAACTATTTACAAGAGTACCTGGATCACAATAGAACTCTGTTGTCCCTTACTGTACAAGTTTGCTGTAAAGATCAAAATTGAAAAACAGTCCAAGATCTAACATTTAGATTTGCCAGTATTAATAGATTGGAATTGAACAAAATTCACATTGTTAAAGGGATAGAACAAGTGGCTCAATTCCTCACACTCTAAATCCAGAAAGACAGGGTTTTTTTCCCCTGTAAGGATGTTTTTGAAATACTGATGTGCTTCTTCCTTGGAAGCCCAGAAGGTATTTCTCAAGAAGGACATTCTGGAGGGAAATACAGGTTATAAATATACTGCATGGTGATTACCTGTGTGACAGGTGGACAGAAAGCCAATTACCATAAGAGGTTTTTTGTGTGTGTGTTTCATTAATGGAAGAGCTGTAAAAAGTGCTGAAGGATTTGATTTTTTTTTAAACAAAATACCAGTTAAAAAAAATTGTCACGAATTTGGAAAGGCAGCAGCGTCTAGTCAAGCGTCTGATTAATTCTACAAATGCATAACCTCTTTAACCTCCCTCTGAAGTTCAGTTCCAAGAAGAAAAGCAGAACTTCACATCAAAATCTTTGTAATCTTTGTAAGAAAAAAATGGCTGGCTGAAAGACCTGAAGCCCTGAGTGGAAAGTGTGGCTTGCAGAGGCAAATGCTCTGTTCTCAGGTTCACATGATCTCAGGTATCTGCTCGATAGCTCACTCTGACATCATGAGCTATACGAGCAGATGCCTAAGCTTGCCAAAAGGCAGCATGGCAACACATTTCCAGACCTTGCTGATTAGTAAGAACTGTCTTATTTGATGCAGGTAAAGCTCCTGTGCATCAGTTGCACCTCCTCTTCCAGAGGGATTGCAGTTCTGATCCACAGTCCCTATTTAAAACAGAAAACCCTGAAGCAATTGTAACTTGCATGAACATGGTTTCTCTGAGGACCACAACCAATTACCAGTAATGGGATAGTCAGCAGAGAGGATGTACCTGTCAGTATCTTCCTTTATTACAGGTCATTTGAAAAACTGATTAAAAGATCCCTCTATTTTGTTTTAAGCGCTCACCGCTCCCATAACTTCATTGTCTTAAGAAATGTGACAAAACACTGCTCAGTGCTTAGGGGTTTCTTCCAGTAACTGAGAACTTGGCTTTCTGGGAGTAACTTTAGAAACACTCTGTTGTCATGGTCAGTGAACAAAAGAATGTTTGCTCAGAACCTGGGTATGTTTTTATAGTAGTTGTGTAACACTAAACGGTCCTTTTCATGTGCAGGACCAAGTTTTTACAGTTTAGTTCCTTTCCTAATTTTATTGCCACCTCTGACCTGGAAAACAAAAGTATTATACTTTATTCAAAGATTTCATCCTGGATGCAGTCAGAGTGTTTAGCTGGGCATTTGCCATAAAATTAAGGCTACCAGGATCCACATAATTTAAAATTGATTCTTTTCAGCCTATGACAGTATTTATGTCTGCCAAAAACTTGAATCTTAGAAGTTTGTATATTCGACCAGTCATCCTTAATAGTCTGTACATTTCATCATTGCCTCAATATAACTTTAGAGACTGCAGAAATCACAAGAACCTTCAGCACATCATCATATCTTTTCTCACTCCATTAAAAGAAAGGAGAAAGAATCTGCATATCTGAAACCTGGTTTCTAAGTACAAATCTCTACCCTTCAAAAATGCATTCTACCACTGCAAATCTTTTTAAGTAAGTGAGAATTACAAAGTAATAAAGGGCATAGGAGAAAAATTAAATTAAAAGGGATTTAAGTACTACATCTGAGTTCAACACACTTGGATGATTCCCCATGGAACATGTTATGGTTTTTGTCCCATGTGAAAGGAAGCCAAAGCTAATTATAGAACATAGCACTGGGCAAACAAATAAATCAAGCTTTGCACTGCTGCATGTTCACATCTGCAGATTAACAACTATAGGTCTGTTAGTAGACTCTTCTCTAACAACAAATTGATACCAAATCTAAGTATAGTTGCTTATCTTAGGATAAGTAGATGTAACTCAAAAAGTCCACTTCACAGAATTCATAACTGTGGGCTAAACCAGCACACATCGAAGTCCACATTAGAAGGAGAGCATTAAGTCGGTATATAACACTGCAAAAGCCAACTTGCAGTATCTGTGTAGAATTTGTGTATGCACTATATGATTTTAACACATCTCAAATACTGAGGCTGACTTATTATTATATCCTGTATATTATACATGTAGTATAATATGCATATATATTATACATGTACTATAATATGCATACATCATATAAAAAATAATATCTAAGGATACATATGATTAAGTTTGTGCATTTGTGTGTAGGAGAGACAAAGAAGCAAAGATGGGGGAAAAACATGCAAATAGTCTTCCAAACAGAAACTCCCTCAGAAGTTAACACTAAAATTCCCATGTAACTAAAACTGTGAAAAGAGCCTATATACCTATTGCACCTTAAGAACCTGTAGTACAGAAATGGTGCAGTCACCTCCATATCCACAAGCCAAGCTGAACACTCAAATTAAGAGATTAGTTTAAGCAATCACACTGGTTGTGAGCTTGCATTGTTCACTCACTTGGAAAAATTGGTGTCAAATTAAATTCTTTTCTGTTTGCCAGCAGTAAGAATTTTCAGGAAAAAATGGAAAAACACTAGTACAACATAAAAAAAAAACCCAACACCAACATCCAAACCTGCATGGAGACTGTTTTTGAGGCTAAGTACTGCGCTATGCAGTATATATTTAAATGCTCATTGCAGGAGTCTGCTGTAAGGTTAATTTTCCCTAAATTAAAAGGCAGGTAATATTTACTTGCTGCTAATCCACTTGGCTGTTTGTATCATTCATGAATGGCAATATAACACTTTGAATCATGTGAAACCCTCTATAATGTCACCAGCACCATTATTACAGGGAGGAAGAACCACTTCCTGAAATAAAATTGGGGCCAGTTACTTTTTCACTCCCCTCTTTGAAGAACTGGAGCTCCTATATAATTTCAGCTCCTTCTATTTTCTTCTATAGCTTTGTTTCTGCCTACTTGGCTATTATCTCTCGGGTGTAAGCAGGGTGGCATCATAAACTTAAGGATAATTCTCATTACAAGACATTGCAGGATTACTCCAACTTTTTTCAAACCAGTGCCTTTAGCCCCAAGCCATAAGAAAAAACACAACCACCCCACCTGTCAGACGCAATCATACTCAGGTGCTTTGCTCCATTGATTTAAATGTCTAAATACTTTCTGGATATTTTTTTTTTTCTACATGTTGCATTTGACGTCCACAAAGGATAGCTTTCTGTAGCCAGCTAGCTTTTAGCAAAGCAGAGATGAATTCCTAAATACATATGCAGAGTTATCAACAGGATTTGAATAACACATAGGGAAGTCTCTGCAGTCCTGATTCCATCAGTCTTTTTATCCGTATTAGGCAAGATTAAAGCTAGCTAAGATAGCTAGCAGAGGAGGTGTTGAGTTGTGTAAGGGCACCATTTGACTTGGGAGAGTCTTTCTATGCCCACTTCACAATGGCTAAAGCCATTCCTTACACAACACTAAGCCACAGATAAATGACAGGAACTCAATACCTGAAGAATGTGTTCTCACTCACATAATACAGCTGTAAAGAATTAGAAAAACTCTCAGCACTGCCCAAGCTCTGCCCCTTCACAGATTATTCTAGTCCTCCTGCTAAAACCAGCAGTGCAGAATTAGGCCACTACTGAACACTTTAAATATCACAAATGCATGGATTAGCATATATGAAAGCCGCTGCCTTTTATTGCTCTGAATCCAGTTTGCTTAAACATGTATCATGAACATTGTATCTCTAGAGATCTTCCTCTTTTTTTCTATGAGACAGACACTGACTGGATTGTACCAAAAAGGGGAAAAATCCCAGGAGTTTTATAAGGGCCTTCTTTCAGCAGCTGGCCACACGAAGTGGAACAAGAATTTAGAAGGAAATGGGTTGGTTTGGTAGATCTCCACTGATTTCCAAGGATCCCTTGGTGATTTTGGAGAGAAAATTAGAAACCAAAAGTAAGTAGATAGTACTAGAGAAAATCCCCTTAGATCTGTAATAGGTATTCTTGTGCAGTAAGCCATCAGCATCTGCCAATGCTGCTGCTCAAAAGTGGGAAGTGAACTGTGCTTCCTATTAGCAATTCCTGAGTTGCATGGTATTTCCCTAGATGACTTGGAAATAGAGCTGGCATATTTTATTTGAATTATGAGGTAAATAACTGTGTGTTTGGAAAAAAACAAACATAAGAGAAAAAGAGGCACCAATCTCATGTAAGAAAAGCACTGCACAATGCATTTAGCAATTACTGCAATGTAAATGGATCTCACATCATTAGCAAAAAGAGTTTTTATGAAATGTTTCAACTTTGAAACACTGCATGAAAAGATCAGCATGCAATCAGTAGCTCATCTTGATCTGCTTTCCATTATTCTTCTACAGGAAAAAAGATGTTTTCAAACAAGACAAAATGCAGTTCCCAGCTGTATTTTGTCATCAAATGGCTTTCATAGCTCACAGCCCTCAGCAGCTGGGTAAATACATATGGATGCTGCCTGTTAATTTTGCGTCTAAAGCTTGTCAACGTTATAGAACTATAAAGCTTCAGAAAATACCATTGGTGGGAAGTTCAGTTGCTATACTATGGATAATTCATAGGCAACAGATGAAAAGGATCATGCTGGCTCCTCTCATGAGGCATCCCAGGATCTGTTCTCAACACAGAGAGCCCATTGATGAAGTAGGTAGGTAGGCAGTCAGATGCTTAGACTGTTATTGCACTATAAATGTGAGTGCATATATATATATATATATATATATATAGACTTACTGCCAGTTTTCAAGTATGTTTTAAACCATTTGTTTTAAATAACTTTTAACCTCAGGAAAGAGTAGCTTTAGCATCACCTTCCACACCCTTAAAAGGCACCAGTATTGAAACTAAAAAAAAAAATTAAAATTGAAAACGGAACTTCATGTTACAAATGGTCTTACAGATATGGTTTTAAAATATTATTTTCAAGTATTAATCTTTGTATTAATGCTTGGTGTGTATTAGTGTATTGGGTTTGTACCTGGAAATGTTTCCATGCACCTCAAACATTAAGAACATATCTTCATGGCATAAGATGTTGCTGGCAAGTGATACCAGCATTACTGCTGACTGAATTTACTTCAGATATGGAAACAGTGCAGCTGTTAGCACGATCCTGCAGTACCGAAGCTAAACAGCTCTCCTTCCCACTTTCCCAAACAGCCTGGGTGGACCTCTGTAACTGAAAATTAAACTTACATCAGCTATTGTGAATCTATGCATACATGAAATTGTACTTAGAGGAGGCACCACCCCTTTCCTGAAGTGCACACAGTCAAAAATACTCTGATACAAAGAGCTCACTTATCCCTTTCCACCTCTTCATGCTGTGTCCTCCCCACTGTGTTCAGTCCAGCTCCCTTCTGTAATAAGATACCACTTCTTTCTCCCTTAGTCCCTTGCAAGAGAGGTTTGGCACTCCGATCTTCTACACTCCACAGGTTTCTGGCATACCCATTAGCTACCATTCAGGGTTTTCCTCTGACAAAAAAGGCTGAAGAGCCCTGGCACAGAGAACCAGTCTTGGGGCAGCTTTAGATAATCTCCTTAACTAATGACTAATAACTGATGACTAATCAGTTTGAAAAAGAAATAGTAAATGGAAAGAAAGATCACCTGCAGCACAGATTTGGACTGATGCCACTTTCTGTCAAACCTAAACTAAGTAATCTTAGCATCTGCAAAATTTCAAATAAGTTGCAGGGGCTATAAACTAAGTCACAGGACGGAAGGAAGGAAACATAGAGAACAAGGAAAGATGAACTGTTAAGCTTCTTTTGCAAACACAGAGTTTGATTTAATGTTCCATATTACTAACTTGGATTATTTGATGCCAAGTGCTGGGGTTAATCAGAGCTTTCCCTTAACAAGTCTGAATGAAATGTTCTTTCCATAGCCCTTGTAGAGATGACATAAAAGTATACAACAATACTAATAATAGGGAAAGTCAATATAATTCTTCATCCACAAGAAAAATATCATAAAGTAGTTTGGTCTCTATAGGAGCTACACAAAATCTGAAGCTTGTATTTTGCAGGTCTCTCTGGTGTTACCATTGCAGAGCTCAGCCTGCAGCCACAGACACGACCAATGGACATGTATTGGTTGGTCTAGAGAAGGGAAAAGGGTATGTAAATGTCCTCCCTTGAAATGGCTCTCTTTAAAGGAGCAGTTGAGTACAGTGCATCTGAAGCTAAGGAAACTAGGGCTCCATTCTACTAGAAAATCAGTGATCTACCCATTTATATGCTAAATAGAAAATAGAAAATTACTTATTTGCTATTATTTATTTCTTCAGAAGCAGGTCTGATGTAGTTTTCTCTACTATGTTATCATAGATACATGCCTTGTCTGTTGTATATGCAGAAAAACACCATTCAACACCTTTTCTACTAAAAAAAAGAAAACACCACAAAGGGCAGCTGGTAGCAAGTGCTTAAAAATTTTATCAAGCACTGAAATACCATGGATGTTCTTCAGATCCTTTTGTTTCTTGTGCAGCACTGTCTTTGATGGGTACAAGCTCTTATGATATCTGAATTTTCTTCACTGGTTAAAGGCATAAATTAATGAAAGACAGGCATATTAGAAATCCTTCAAAGTTACAACATCATAGTATTTTTGCATGCCTTTGTGTTACTAGCACAGATTCTAAGTCTTCTCTCTACATATTCTAAATAGAAATAATAATTTGCTCTCTCAGCAGTGTGCCAGGGAAAACTGGTAACTCCCTTGCAGACTAGGAAGTCTTCAGATATTGTAGCAGCAAGGATCTTATAGACATACTGATAGACAAACCAACACATTCAAAAGAGACAAAAATTGCCATCTTATAAGGCAAGTATAAATTAAAAAAGATTAATCGATACAGTCAGTGTGCTCTCAATAGGCCTTAGTTTTGCTACACTTACTTGAGCAAAGTAATCCTACATCTTCACTTGCTGAAGCTACTTGCACCGTAAAGTTCTATCTTCATTAGGGTAACAATAGCAAAACCGGACCTGGCAGCTCTATTTTCCTTTAAATCTTCCTGCCCTATCGTAACTAGAATAGCGCTGAAAATTAAAAGGAGACAAGGGAGGAATACAGACGTAAAGAGCAGGAGCAAACATTATTATTGTCAGTGAGAATTAGCCAATCAATCTTTCTGACCACAAAGCAATTTAATTTGGCCTTTTACTGCATCCATTTTCTCTGATTAATTTTAATGATGTCAGACTTCTTGTCCCTTGGGGCTGGAAGTCTGTGGGACATTGTCCAAGTCTTTAACCCAGCTCCTGCATCTGCCTCTCTGGTGATCCTGCAGGTGGAAGCAGCTGGAGTCCTGACACTTCTCAAACACCCAGGTGATAATCTGACAAGCGCTCTTCCTCTCTCTGTGAAATGTGCCATAGCATTAAAGGTCTGAGTTACTGCTCAGCATTCAACAGCTGCTGGCTCTTCCTGACAGCATTAATACAAGATTAGACATAGAGATGTTTTGCAAGTGATAGATGTTTAATGAAACTGCAGGTCTGTGAGGTTTCTATCAAAGGTGTTTATTCAACCAGAGCTCACATCTGCAAGAATTTAAAAGAAGAATTTATCTATATACAAAGATACCAGTAGCTTGAGTCATTTGCACACAAAATGACTCCACTCGATGTGAAAAGGTTTGCATTTTCTGATTCCTCTTACAGGAAGTCTAATCTGCTGTCATCAACACATAACAAGCTTTGTCTGCTTGAAAAGTTCATTATCTGTTACTATGACCAAGCACAACAGCTGTGTCTCATTCCTGTGTGTCCCAATGCTTTTCCGTAAAATCACATCAAGAGCTATTAACAAAAAAGAAAAAAAAAAAGAAAAAAAGCAGCTTAAAAAAAACCAAAGCTTAAAATAACTTTAAAAAATAAAGGAACCTGGTGTTTGACCCTTTGTTTTTTTTCGTTTTTCTTTTTAGATATCTACCTCCCTCTGCAGCTTCTACGTCTAATGCTCAGGACTAAATTAATGAGACAATAACACGTGTATTCTTCATAAACTGCCATATAAATGAAATAGCTGTGAATTTATTTGTCTTAGCTACTCCCTTCTTTTGTCCCAGTATTCCAGCCTTTTCCTTGAACATATATGTTTACTTCTATATTAGTTTTATGTAATTCAAGTTCTCTGATAATATGCCCGAGAGCAAGAATTCACTGTGTGAAGCTTGCACACCTCCTTATTCTGACATCTTCTTTAACTACTGACAAATCAGGATCCAGATGTAAAAGTGAGAGGACAAATTTAATAGCAACATGGATTTCTAACTGTTTTCCATGACACCATATTTTAAGAATATTGCTGTGTTCAATGCATTAAAAACACATTATTGCAAACTTAGCTGCTCTATTCTGGGAACATGGTAGGAAACCACTGAATACAGGTGCAGTAAAAGAAGAAATATTTTGTTTTCATATCATTAGACTTTCTACAGGAATGAATGACGATGAAAAGGTCAAGCTAAATTTTCATCTGACAAATCTGACAGCTTGTGGTTGCAGATGTGGTTAAAAACATAGCTATTTTGTTATTAATGTATTGGAATATAACCCTTTTCCACTGTGTGATGGGGACCATGCTGCTGTGTCAATCACTGAATAAGGAGATCTTCTTTTAAGAAAAACTGAAAAGATATATTTTTATCCAAAAAATGGGGGTTCCCTGTAAACAAATTCAAGAAATTATTCAGTCAATTAATGACTGTATCATAGTAAAAATGCAAAAGGAAAGGAGGGAAAGATACATTGCACCCTTAGTTTTGGTATTTCCTGACTTATCTGCTTAGCTGCTCTAACTGAGCATTAGTTTAACCATTGTTTTTGTTTAGGGGAAAAAAAAAAAAAAAAGGAATCAGATGGTCAAGAAATGCATCTGAATCTGTCTTTCCAGAAGTGACTGAGATGTTCAGAAAGATATTTTGAGAAGGAGCAACTCAAGTCCTTCAGCTCTTGCAGGAGCAGCTGTGGAATAATCCACGGATACTGGTAGAGGACTGCGAATATGAATTAAGTTAGTTGAGTTGTCAAATCCTTCCCAGTTAGACTGGCAGTGTCATGGTTTGAACAGCTTGTTCTCTAAGAAAGAATGTAATTTACTTAAAATAACATCAGTGAGGAGAACAAAAGGCTCAAGTCCTATTGTATACTTCTCTGCAGTGGTGGGTGGCTGTTTTTTTCAGTTACTCAGAAACTGATTTTAAGCTGGTTCAGGCACCTTTGTGCCTCTGAGTAGCTGAGGTGGAGCAGCATCTATTCCAGACTACAAGCTCAGAGAAGAACCCAGCTTTTTCTGTGCTTACACTATGATGAATGTTTTCCCAACACAGCAACGCTCCTCTCACCATCTGAGACAGCAAAGGTCAAGCCCAGTGCAGACATGTCTATACTGGATGAATTACAGTGAAGGAATGTGGTTTCCCTGGCATATCTAACCCTATAGACATAAAGTTGATTGTATTTCTGTCTTTATTTACAGACAAGAAAAAAAGAAGAGTATATTTTGTCAGGACAGGTATAGCCCTGCAAAATACAGTATATTGTGTAATTTCATATGAACTGGGAAGAAAATGTGAAAAGATTAATACTTGTACTTAAAATTGTCTGGGAGAATGACCCACAGGTAGAAGATCTCATTGTTGTCTAAAACCAAAGAAGCTACTTGACTCGGTAACTATGTTACTCTGCTAAACTGCTATGTATGCAAAATCCAAGAGTCAGGTGCACTCGGAGCTAGATGTCTAATTCCTACTGATGTTAAGAACAGAAACAGTCATTTATGTGTGGAGACCCTTGCAACAAACACCAAAAAACACTTTCTACAGGAATGTGCACCAACTTGGGCATTGTGTCATGGTGTTAGGTCTCCTTCAAGTACAACTTTTGACCTTGGGAAGGAATACTAAAGCAAGCACAACACCATTTCTCTCCAGTAAGGGGTTTTATCTATTTTGACTTCAGATGATTTATGGTATATGATTTTGGATTTCTTAATTTGTGTGTCATTTGTTCAGAAGAAACACTGAATCCAATCCTAGAAACTCTAGCCACATGAATAAAATAAACTACTTCTGGAAGTTGTTTATATGTATATGAGCTAGCCATCAAAAAACTCACCACAGCTGACTGCTTTCTGAATGTAACATCGTTCTTGCAGATTGGAATTACATTGCATGGTACTGCTTGTTCTAAAAGGCTTTTTTTTTAAGGTTCCGGCCATTGCAGAGAACATACACTTGGGCAGCAGAATTAAACGTTACTTCTAAGTTTATTTTAGCCAAATGAATATAGTCGCTGGGATTATTTAAGATTATTTTTCCCAATGTTCCATGTATACTTGAAAGCACAATTTTACCTTTAAACATACATTTCCTTGTCCAATTAATACCTGTCATATACGCAACAGTTACTAATTAAAGAGCAGATGATAACACTCATTTTGATGCAATAAAATCTTATCACAGAATACCAGGTTGGAAGGGACCTCAGGGATCATCTGGTCCAACCTTTCTTGGCAAAGCATGACCTAGATTAGATGGCCCAGCACTCTGCTCTACCTGTCTTCTGCTTTTTTGCCCTTAATAAGCCTCCTTTTGTTTTTTTTTCTTTTAGTTAAGCAAGACTCTTAAAAACCTTTATATTTATACTCAGAGCTCTATATTCATATTTAGGCATAAATCCTATTTATGTCAGTGGGTCTCAATGGGATTTTGCCTGAGGTAAGTCTAGAAGATGCTGATCTGATGTTCATGCATTTTGACAAAAACATCTCCACACATTTTGAGTTCTTCAGTGCTGACAGTATTGGTCTTGTTTCCTTCACATCCTACCAACTCAGTGCATTGAATATTTAACAATACAGGTGACACGAGGTCCCATTGCATGATTCATATAAATAGCATGAAAATTGAAACCAAATTTTCTTCCATCTCTATAGTATATATAAGGCTGGAAAACTGATCTAAAATAATACAATGTCTCCCATATACACCAGTGGTAATGAAAAAGAAGCTAGGATAAAGGATATTTACCAAAAAAAAAATGAACAGATTATAAAATTTTAAAATATTTTGCTGCCACCTTCTGGAATTAAATAAAGTGTGCACCTCATGTTTTTGTGGCATGGACATAATTTAGCCTGTAATAATGTTAGGGATTGCTAATATGTTAGCAATCGCTAACATTATTAATAACAATATTAATGTTAGCAATCGCTTACATTATTACAGAGAACACACACATTTGTTTTTTCTTACTTTTTAAATTCTAAACAAGTATGCCCAATTTCCACAGAGATGGAATTGCACAAAGATGGAATAGCATAGATGCAAAATTAAGGCTGAATAGAGGACAAAAAATTGTGCAGCAAGCATAACTCTCAACAAATGCCATGAAAAATCAGCATTAGTTGGTCATAAAGAAATATAGGTAAACAAAGCAGCTAGCTACTCATGGATGATACATAAATATCAATTAATCATTCACAGTTGTTAGTTTAAATCCAATGTTACCTGTTAGAACTTGGGTCCTCTTTCCCCCTAAATGTGTTGAGGTCTTTGCATAACTGCACTGTTTTTACAATGTAACTCAACATAAATAAACAAGAGGCAAACAAGTCCTAAGGCTCTGTCCTACATATTTGCTCCATGTTTCTGTCAGAGAGATTTTCTTCTGCACAACATGTGAAAATGTAATGTGTTTGGAGGAAGATTAATACATGCAAATATAACACCAGTACAGAAAGCATGTTAGAAGTCCTTTATTAGCACTAAAACAACTGGACCATGTCTTATTTTAGTAAAGGAGCAATCAGAAGCATTTAAACTGGAGGAAGAAGTGTGTATTTGTATGTAGTCCTGACGTCAACGGTTTTCTTTTGATGAATGAGATCAATATTCCCAGATCATTCTGCAGTTTGATCTCCCCATCACTGCTCATATGAAGACAGATAAGCTTGGGGACAGCCAAGGACACGTGCTGCTTGGTGAAGTGTCTGGCCAGCCAGAGGCTAGTGAGCTCCACACGTGTGTTGCCAACCACCACTGGGGGAAATACAAACTGGAGTATTAGGAGGTACAAGCACCAGGTGAATTACATTGTCACTCCTTAATCTCTAAAATTTAAAATTTTAATCTAAGATTTAAATCCAAAGGAGGACATTTTGGACAGTTAACCCAATTGGAAGAGCGTCTTCTGCCACAACAATATGCCTGTGGTGGCACACAGGTATGTCTGTACCTTGTGGGAGCAGGTATGTGTGCTGTATGTAGGGTATGGGCAGAAATAATAAACCCTGTGGACCACAGCTGGTTTGCTCAAAGCACGGGTGAGGTGACTTGGGCCCAGGTAAGAAAGTTGCCCAGTGGTGGCAGAAGGCCTCAGTTCTGATGCACAGACATGTCTGTCCTCCGCTGTCCTTAACGTCTGCGCCGGCGGCCACAGAGAACAGAGGTCCCGAAGGCCTGGACCGCCGCTCAGCGATCTAAACCTCGCAGTTACAGCACCGCGGGTGCCACCCCACCTGCAGCCCCGGCGCGAAGGCGGAGCGTTCCGCCAGCCGGTCCCGGGCCGCCGCTGGCCCGCCCTTTGTTCGGTCGCTCGGCGCCGTTGCTAGGCGACAGGCAGTGCCGCCGGGGGCAGTGCCTCTCGTAGGGCCGGCCGGCCGGCGGGGACGCCGCCATGTCTAGGGCAGGAAGCGGTCGGCGGTCGTCGGGCCGAGGCGCGGTGCAGGTGAGCGGGGGGGGGGGGCCGGGGGCGGTGGCAGGCCGCTGGCGGGGAGCGCGGCCGGTGGGGCCGGGAAGCGGCGGCGGTGGCGATTGGCTGCCAGGGGGTTTCTGCGACTGCGAATACAGCCGTTCGCTGTTAAAGACAACACGCAGAGAAAAGCAGGTTTAGCAAATCAAAATGAAAACTGGGCAGCCGGTGTCCTTGTGTGCAGACACCAAAAGCTGCCCCCTGTGCATGACCCAGGAGCCAGTAGCTACAGGATGTGGACAGCTTGACTTCCCAGTTCTTCATGGTCCTGCAAACATGTCTGGCTAAAGGACCAGCAGCAGCTGACAGCAGGTGCCTCAGGAACAGCGTAAGAGGCATGTCAAGAAACCTGTCCTAAGGCCTTCAGTGGTGTGTGACTCAGTCTTGAATCAGCTCAGATTCCTTTCTTAGTGTATTTTTAAGCTGCAAGTAAGGCTAGTTGCGTTGATAACCCATATATATGTGCTGTGTCCACGATGTCCTACAGCAAGGAGTCCAGAATACCAGTGGTTCTTCCATTGTTTCCGAGCTGCCACCTGCTTCAGGTTCTTGTCCTGCAACACTGAACAAAGAGGTCCCTGATCACCCTCCCTGTCACTGGTGGCTGTGCAGGCATTTTTGTTGTGCTGCTCTTGCCTAGCAAAACCAATGAAAAGGGAAGAAGTGTCAAATGGTGATACATAATTATTGCCAAAAATGGAAAAGGGATATGCAAGATATGTTTCTTATGGCAAAGAAATGCAAATTTAATACATGGATTTTGTACACACACACACACACACACACATATATATATAAAACAAAGGAAAGTTTGGGGAATGATGATAGATTGAAAATAGTGTATTTTACTTACCCTTCACAATAACTTACAGTTAAATAGATTAGTCTTATGTGTGTGTGGGAGGGAGGAATTGATGCTGATCTTAAAGAAGTGAGTTTTCCCTTTTATGTAAGAGTTATTTGTGAAACCATTTTAGGATGAGCTACAAAAAGCAATTACTGCACATGCAGCAAGAGAGCAAGCAGCTGAGTACTCAGATGACTTTGAGAGTGACAAAGATAATGTGCTAAATGGTAAGACAAAATATTCTTCCTTGTTGTTCTTCCCTTTCTTAACTAATTACTAGATCACAGACAATCTTTGTGAGTCAGTAGATTTCATTGTACAAGATTTTGTGTTCTAACAACTTCTAAATCATTTAGTCCTTCTCTTCCAAGTTAGGAGCAGAACTCCTAGTGGCATCAGTGGTGGTGCCAACCTCCTAGAACAGAAGCTGTTTCCCACAGTTGCGGTGGCCAGTTTTACTTCCTAGCCATACTGTTTACACCTGGATGGGACAGTAGCACGCAGCACTGTGAATGAAAATGTACATGGGCAGAGAGAAAGCTGTGTTGTCTTACTGTTTTCCCAGTCTGGACAATCAGGAAATAAGGGCTGCAGGACGCACTGCAGAGCATGCTGGTATGCTTGCCTGGCAGTGTACACTAGCCAGGATCTGGCTGTTTTTCTTAGGACAGGATGCATTTGACATTTGATAATATTTATGTTTAGTCTAAGGAGATTGGTCAAATATCTCTTCTTCCTCCTCATGTGGTGGAGCATATTAAGGGAAATATGAGTCTTAAATACCATAATGTATTTTTCAGAGTCATAGAATACTTTGGATTGAAAGGAACCTCAAAGATTACATAGTTCCAAACCCGCTACCATGGGCAGGGACACCTTCCACTAGGCCAGGTTGCTCAGAGCCCCATCCAACCTGGCCTTGATCACTTCCAGGGATGGGACATCCACAGCTTCTCTGGGCAATCTGTTCCAGTGCCTCATCACCCGCACAGTAAAGAATTTCTTCCTAATATCTAATCTAAATCTGCCCTCTTTTATTTTAAAGTCATTTCCCTTAGTCCTATCGCTACATGCCCTTGTAAAAAGTCCCTCTCTAGATTTCTTGTAGGCCCTCTTTAGGTATTAGAAGGTCTAAGGTTTCACTGGAACCTTCTCTTCCCCAGGCTGAACAAGCCAAACTGTCTCAACCTGTGCTTTTTCAAAGGACTTCCTTTGTGTCTCATTTTTCATTCACATCTGAAACATCTTTTAAAAGTTTGTGAGATGCTTTGATTTGCCTTTGCTAACAAGATTTAGAAAAAAAGCTCCTCCTGCATTAACTATGGTACGCTATCATGACACTTTTTGTTGTCTTCCTCAAGCATTTGAGCTCTGAAATTGTCACTTAAAAATAGCAGGCTGCACAAAGATAAAAATATTTTTGTTAAACACATGAACCTTAGCATTAGAGCAAATACCTCCTTTGAGTATCTTCTGGTAGATTTCAGATGGGACAGAAGTGAAGAGAATAGAATTCTTTCTATTAGAAAGAATTGTTATTCTTTCAGTAGAAGTGGATTGAATGGAGGTTGGATTCTGGTAACCAAACATGCCTAGTTTTGTGGTTGCTGACTTGCTTCCACTTATGGCACTGGAGACCTAGTTTTTTAGAAAGGATTTGAACTGCATAACAGATAAGAATTAACCAGTGAATATTTCAAGTATTTTATTTGGATTGGGTCCATGGAAATAGATGACAGGAAAGGAAGTAGAATAAGTATCTAGCTTGGTGGCTTTGCAGAGGTCACAGGTAGAGAAAGAGAAATGCTCAGAGACTTAAGTCAGGAGAATATTATATGAAAAATATTTTTCAGTTATAGAAGATACAGTTTGTGTCCCATTTTTTACACTTGTCTCAAGTGGAAGTTGATAATGTGTTATTTTCAGGTGTTGGGGAAGAACTTAATGAAAGTTATTCAAGTGATGAAAGCACTAAGAAATCAGTTGCTGTTGAGAGTCCTCTCTCAGATGATGATGCTTCACAAAAGGCAGCAGATTTGGAAAATGAAGCTGTTGATGACTTCTCTTTATCCTTTCATGGAAAGAAGCTTCAGCAAATAACACTTTTAGAAAGTGAAAACATACAGGATGACAGAAAAGATGGTGAAGAAGAATGTTTGAAGATTCAAAATGGGAGTGATGACGGAAAAAATAATAAAGAGCGTTCAGCTGCTGAAGAAGTACGGCGTGATAATAATGAAAGTGACCACTGCAATGACTTGCCTATTCATAAACTGCAAAAGAAAAGAAATCAGGAGAGAAAAATACCAATACCAAAGCCACGGGTGCACAAACCAAGAAATGCCTCAGCATCAGGTGAATAGAAACATTTGAATGTTGTTGCTCTTATTTGCTTAGCCATATTATAATATTTTAAAGTGTTATAACTTGGCTTATTTTCTGTGTTAAGTATCAGCTGCTTTGGCTTGCAGGAAATTTATTCAATATTCTTCTAAAAATACATGTTTTGCTATCCTCCAGCTTCCAGAGGCTAAACTGAACCCAACGTGGGCCAAATAGCAGGAGGTTCTTATTTCCTTTTCCTTTCAGGAGATGAAAAACAGTTGTTTTGGGTGCTACTTTGGGTCCAGCTCTTCATCAGCCTATGTCCATGGAAGGTGTGGGAGGGCTACAGAGTTGCCATCTCTGTGTGTGCATAGCACAGATTCACACAGTATCCACAGCATATATGTACCCTTTAATGGAAAGGTCCTTAAACAGGCATCCCTTCTCTAGGGCCAGTGAAGTTGGACTGCAGTGTTCACAAATACAATGTTGAAATTGTGATGCTGAGACATCACAGTGCTATAATGTAACGGAATCCAGAAAATGAGCTGCAACCAAAACATTTTTGAATGATAGACTTCTCGTCGTCACAAAATTAAAACTTCAAATGTTCTTTTATTTTGAAGTTACTGAGCCACTTTTAATATAGTCAAATATATTAAAAACCTGAACTTTAGTGTTTCATTATAGGAATAGCTAATTAATTTTTAATATGAAAAGAGAAACTTTCTGATAACTGACTTTATATACTTTTACAAATTTCAAATATCAAAGGACTTCATATTTTTTATCTACTTCCTAACATGAGAAAAATTCGTTCTGTTTGATGTTGAGAAAAATTTATGACTGTCATTACCTGTGATGGAAGATTACAACTTTGAAATTGATAGAGCATGATTAGTGATGTCAGCTCCTTTTTTTCATTCCACATGATGGCACCAAAGGGCTGGATATGTGACTGTGCAGCTAGGCAGATGGCTTTCCTTACCGGTATGCTTGTGTAGTTTTAGACTGGCAGAAGACGTAATCCTTTTCTTCATGTGGATCTTAAGTAGTACAGTGGTACTAGCATATTATCATCAGTAGTCAACCGTTGCAAATTTTCTTGTATTAGATAAATTGATCTCAGTCCAACAGAGGAGGTGATTATCCAGAGATTAATCAGCTTTTTCTGCTGCTTTGATTTTTCTTGTGATTTACTGTATGGAAAAACTGTTGGTGCACTTGCAGGAACATTGTGACTTCTTAGCTCTCTTAACTTTACACTAATTACATAGACATTACTCAGGTGACTGCTGGATGGGTCTGATGATTCTCTCATTTCCTGTGATAGAATTGCATGAACTAGGGACTTAGTAAGAAATGCTTATGTGTCAATGCGTGGAACTAGATAAGTGTTTCTATGTGGATCAGCATGCATAAAGAAAAAGGCAGGTAGAAAGGTTATATAGCCTGATTTTGTTGGTAGTGGGCCAGGGGGAAGAAAACGTGAAAAAGGTAGCATTGCTAAGCAGGAGGAAGGTGAGAAGCCAGAGGACAGAAATCTGTGAGAAATGTTTGCATGGTGGTTCTGCTGCCCAGTGGCCGACAGCCTTAGGCAGGGAGCAGAGATGTCATTGAAGAAGCTAGAAACCCAACGCAAGCCCTCCTCTTCAACTGCACTTCTTAATGATGTCTCCTCCTACCTAGGTTGCTCTGTTCTGCACCATGCGGAGCAAGTGAAGCAGTCTTCCCTTTGTACCTTCACTAGTAGATAACTGGAGAAGCAGAATTGCAGAAAGGGTTTCTTACAACAGAACTGTATTAAATATGCTCTCTTCTAGATTTATGAAAACTCTGTCTCTCTCTCTCTTAATTGCAGATAAGCCCTTAAGTGTAGTTTCAATATGTACAGAGATAATGATAAATGGAAAAAATAAGTTCATAGATTGTCTATGTAGAGATTATATTAGAAGCTGTAAAACTTTCATTAAACTTTGTGAAAAAGTGGCTGTAACTCTTTATATAGATGTTTGTATATGGCCTCACTGTGTTAAGAAAGCTGTGCTATTATTTAAATAGCTCATTTAACTGAAAATAGTTGAATCTGTCTTGACATAGTAGTGTTCCAGACTAAAATGTCTTTAACTAGACATAACTGAAACTGTAATGTTTATTTTCAGCTGAGGATGTCAGCATTCCTTCATTAGATACCTGTTCTAGACCATCACCTCAACGACGAAGTATGTTGAGAAAAAGTAGTCCTGTGGAAAATAGGACAGAAGGAAAAATAACTTCTAGAAAAGAATTTTCTTCATTTTCGGCATCGTCATCCCTAACTGCTAAGAATGCCCAAGCCACATCCAAGAAAAAACTGCTTGCTAAAATCCCTGGTGCTGAAGTAAGAGAGTATATGTGTTGATATTTGCCATCTGCATTGAAAACTTGAGAAACTAAGTTTCATTTAGCTGACAAAACTTTCAGGGAGAAAAATAGAACAAAAAAAAAAGGAGTGGGAAAAAATGTCTTTGCCAGTAGCATTCTTTTGAGGGCCAGATAAAAGAATATCACTGTTTTTATTTCTAACTAGAAACAGGATTTTGTGATGGTTTGCAGCCATATGTGCTGATTGTGCATGTATTTCTACAAATATAAAATAAGATTTATACTTCTCCTAGAGAGTTCTGACACGCATTCTGTCAAAGTATTATAAAGTCAAGTTAAATTATACTGATGTGCTATGATTTGCTCACTTATATGTCTGTCACTTTCTGATCTCAGGGTCCATGCCTAGAGAGTATTTTACCATCATATTCCATTAATTTTACTTCCCCAAATGAAAGATTTGGAGACTCCGATTTCCTGATGTGTGGAGAAGCACCACCTGTAAAAGGTAGAGCCTAGATACGTACAACGAGATATTTGTTAACCATTTATACCTTAGTAATATCTAATGGTACAATACAAGCAATCTTAAAATCAGCAGCATTCTTAATTTCCGTTCTATTCCCTTGCAGTATCTTTCTCATGCCCTTGTGTCTTCTTCTTTTCTGATTTTGAGAACGGCCTGGCCTAGCCTCCTTGCAGATATGTTCAAATACAGTATCATGCCAGGTACTGAGAGATTTGGTCTTAGAGGCATCCCAGGAATAGAAAGAAGAGATTAAAGTTGGACAATTTAGATTTTGTACTTTGACTTATGTCAAGGGTATGCATCATTGATTATAAGCATCTTTGAGGCTTAAGTCATTTGATTTCCTCTTGCAGTCAACGTGACTAGGGTAGACCTTTCATTTCTTCTTTCACTTTTCCCAAAAAGTTTAATATAAACTGAGTTGTGGGATTTTTTGCCCTTTTTTTTTTTTTTTCTTTTGATTTGTGAATCACTAACAGTTCTTAGGGGTGTGCAGACCCTTTAAGAAATACCAGATCTGTAGGCTTCTCAACAGTATCCATTGACTTTACCTTTCTTAGCCCCCTTTTTTTCAGACTGGTTACAAAAAATATGTGGTCACAGGTTGAAAACCACTGGAATGGGCTTTTAGAAACCTTTTTACCCATCACTGTACTGGAATGGGTAGATTCTCCACATGCAGGGACAGCATAAGAGAAAGAGAATAATAAAGGTGGTGGTGTCAGGACAAAGGAGGACATAGAAACAACGATACAGAGACTTTAACAAAGGCAGAGGAAAAGGGATTGGAAAAAATTGCTTAAGTGTGATGCTGAAGTGTGCAGGTGTAAGAATTCCCAGAAGACTGATCAAACTTGTATAGCTTGAACTGTCAAGAAAGTAACTACAATAATAATACATGCAAGTTTCATGTGGCATTTCTCAGCTAAGGGAAGGTTGGTATTTTGTATCCATTTTGCAAACAAAGCTAAACTGACTTGTGTGTGAAGTTTATCCTATATAGTGCTCATAGTAAATCTGCTGTCACCAGTGCCGTGTGTGCTACATGCTGCGGCTTAATTGGAGTTGTACAGTTTCTGATGCCAACAGTTTACATAGAGTTTTACTATCTAGTAAGTGTAAAGTAAATGAAAGTTTACATATCAACACATAATAGAAAATGATTCATATAAATTCAGAATCCTCCTTGTCACCTAGAACTTACCCTCATCATTGTAAATCTAGGTTAATTTTTTTAGATTGTCAGCACTGATACTCCTTTCTTCAGGTAACTTGGAGTTAATCTCTCAATCCACAATTCGTATTTCTTTTGAGAATTCCATCTAAAGATTGTAGAAGACTGTAATTTGGAGTTTACCATGGCCTTTTCTGGTTTGTGTCTGAATTGTTTTGCAAATTTAAATCTTTGCATTGGTACAGATCTGATAAAAAGGGGGGTTTAAGTATTATTAATAGTTTCATAAATGACAAGTTCACCATTTAGGCATACATTTAATTTGAGGTGATGTTTAAATCCCCACCACAGGATCTTTCCATTGTTTCCCTGTGTGTCCTGTACCCCTGAAAAACACCACACAATGAAAGCAGTTTTTGTGACCCAAGTTGTTGTAGAAACTTCATTAGTAGTTTGCTAGATGTCAGAAGAACTCTTGCTGTGGTTGCAATGGCTCTTGCTTTTGTTTTTTCCATTAGAACCGTGTTTGGGTGGTAAGGCAGATGGGAAGTTTTGCCTTTGACGTGCTCCCACGTTCCAGAATGTTTGTTAAAACTTCAGTCGCTACTCCAGTCTTACATGTATATACAATACAAATGAATACTCTTCTTAACAGTCCATATAGTTCTTAGAAAGAAGTATACAGAAAAAAAAATTATATCAAATTTTGTAATAAGTTTCAGAAAGTGATGGTTTTAGTGCAGAAATAACAATACTTGGAAACAATGAAATTCTTGTTAATGTGTCTTTTCAATATTTTTTTCCTGTTAGATCAAGATCAGATCAACGCCAGTGACTTGAAACTGAAGAACAATAATAGAAAATCCTCTGCTGTGACAAAAGCAATGATGAACACAGTAAATGAGGAAACAAAGAAATTAGAGAAGTCAGCAGAAGATAGTTCAGATGAAAAGGTGAAAACAATGGAGGGGCAAGTAGTAACTGATACAATACAGAAGGTATCGGTAAATGATCAATCTGAGCATGGGGAGGCAAAGAACACTTCAGAGGACTGTATCAAGGTATTATTCATATGCATTTTTACCATTGTTTAGAACAATGTCCTAGAAGCACAGTGAAAAGTAAAGTTACTGTTGGTACCTTAAATGTGCAGACCTCTGTAAAGCTGATAATTTATCTCTGGCTTCTAGAATGGAGGCTCTGAGAAATTCTGTGTAGTTTTAAGGAAGCTGTAGGAAATACCTTTTACACAAATAATTTAAATCAAATAAATGTGTTTGCCAATCTTAAGAAATAACCTTATCCAAATGAAAACATCAAATCGCTGTTGTCAGGTTAGAAGAATTGAAATGGGCAGTGTATGTTGGCCGAGAATGGAATCCATGGCGTGACTTGAATAATGGATAAGATGCAAAGCACTTTATCATAGGAAAGAAAATATGTAGATATACTTAACTGTTAAAGTTAAGTATTAAAAATGGTTAAAAGTGTTGATATAATAACAGGGAAACTTCTTTTTTTTTTTTTTTAATTTCTTACCCTGTACTGTACCCTTTCTATATTAAAGTGGTTTTCTTGCCTATTCTTCTAACATCATATGATCACAGAATGTTTTGAGTTGGAAGGGACGCATAGGGATCATTGAGTCTAATTCCCTCCCAGCATTGTTAGATTGTAGAAATCTGTTTAATCCTGGTCTGGTTCTGTTACATAACTATAATTTTACTTTTCCTCTGTGTTTCTTAGAAACTAAGTGAAACAAAAGAGAGTGTTCTACAAGTCAGGAAAGCTTCTTTATCTGACAGGTAAGGGAAAGGTGCTATGTATCAGACTCCACAGAGTGTGAGGTGCATGTAACTGCCCTGACAATGCTTCTTCATTCTTGTTTTCTGTCAGCATTGTCTTCACTGCTGACAACTAAACAGGTAAAAAGTTTAGTGGATGTAGCCTGCTATTCTAACCCTTGGTCAAGGTTGTACCAGATCAGATTCCAAGTCTTTTGCCAGTGTCTGTAATGAGTGCGGTCTACTAGCTCCACCAGTGTATCTAGTTCGTGATGTCTTTACAGGTTTTAAGCTGGTTTGTAGGTAAATGAGCAAGGGATTTTTAAACTTTCTTTGGCTGGATATGTTGAGTAGTGGCTTGTTTTGGGAATAATAAAGCCCTCAGGAGAAAATGGGCTTCTTCCTCTTTCCCCTATGCCCAGCCAAGTGCATGTAGAGACAATCACAGTAACTTTTAATACACACTGAGATAAAAGGAAGACACCTTGGTATCAACTACAGTAAATGGAAAAGTCGATAATATGTGTGTCTTGATATTTTTATAGGTCTCTGTGTTCTGCACACTTGAAGAAAAAAGTGAAAGCTGTTCCATCAGCTACACCTGTTTCATCTCAGTATATGGGATCATTAAAGGTGTTGGAGGATAAACATGTGCAGAAGAACAGTACAGAATTTAACAAAGCAGATAGTTTACGAGCAGCTGTTTTTCAGGTAGATCATAAAACCAAACAAATAAGAAATGAACAAAACAACCAACAAACAAAACTATGCATATAAAGGCCCTGTTATAGGAGTTGACACCTCCTATTTCCTGGAGATCAGTATTTCTCAGTATATTCTTTGCATATGCTTACAGGTATAATAATCCTTTTATTCTGTTGGCTATGCCTTGTTGTCAAATATGGACTAAAAAGCTAGCTATGAGGGACATACCATGTTTCACAATTTATTATGTCAGACTATTTCTGGACATATATATTATTTTTCTTCATTTCTGCTTCTTCCTAAACATAGATAAGTGTGTAGCTTCAAGTTTCTTTTCCTGCTATGTTCTATTAAGTTGGCATTCAGGAAAAGTGTCTAGTCTAGTATTCTCACCAGAAGGATTAATCTATGTGGATTGCGTGTAGAATTTCATAAAGATTAGTTTGTGGGTTCCAACAGATTTTTGCTACTAATCTGTGTGAGATTTATTTACTTTTATTTACAGATGCTGTTCATATTTGTATGTGTTTAGAATACTGGTTATTGTTCTAGAACAAAATTTCAAACCTCAAATACATACTTACATTGTCTCCATTATTTTTAAAGGTAAAATAGGCTTAATTTAGGACACTTGCATCTCTAAGCAGCCTACCAAATATTTAGTTAAAACTTGAAAATTTAAGTCTGATAGCTCATAACACTTTATGAATACTTGAAGCGTCTCTTTTCACAGTTGGATTTTATTCTCTTAATTATAGGTAGACAATTATAGTGACAATAAATGTAAACAATGTTCAATATACCAAGTGATGAGAATCCTTATTCCATTCTTCCTTTTTTTTTTAATGCTTACTTTTTTTGTAGTTTTTTAAAAGATTTTTTAAAAGGTTTTTTTCTTAAAGATTCTTAAACTTTTTTGTATTTTACAGCCATAGTTTAGAACCTTAGACTTTTTTGATCACAATGTTTATGTGATCACAGCTTGGTCTTCCAAATGGAGTAGTTATTTAAGTAGCTATTTAAGTAGTTATTTAAGTAGTTATTTAAGTAGGAAGAATTTAGAGTAATTTTGGTGGTCATTATATTGGTGCTACTCTAATAACATTTGGTTGTTTTAACAGAACTTTTTTAGTTATAGCTTTAAAAGATTTCAAAAGTATAAAACTCTTCTAAATGATTCTCACAGAATTGGTTGGAAATGAAAAAGCACTTCCTACAGGAATCAAAGAGGATTGAAAAGGAGAAAGCTGAAAATCTAAGGAACAATATTGAAAAGGTTTGTTTACATTCTTGTTTAAGAAGTTGACAAACTATAGTTCTTTGAAGTATGCTTACCTGTGCTTTATGCCTAATTACATCACTGCTATTCTAAGGCATCCTGTTTTTTCTAAATAGCATGAGGTGAGTCAAAACACTAAATGGTGTGTCCTACTTATGGTTGCTATAAAGTGTGTGTGACTGATGCTTCCCTACACATTTTCATAAGGTATGTTAGAAGTGTGCTTTGTAATTTTCAGGTTTGTTTACCTTGGGAGGTGCAACCCTTGAGGTGTTAAGTTTCAATTTGTCATTAAATTTGTCCTATGTTAGAAAATGTATGTGCTCCCTGTCTCAAGAGATGATTATCTATGGAAGACTCTATTTTGATTAGTACCATACAAAATTCTTAGATTTGGCTTTTAAGTATTTATGATGTTTCACTTCTAAGCATTTAACATGTATTTCATATTCTTTTACACATATTTTGCAGGAATAGTTTGTCTCGATTAAGTTAAATTAAAAATGAGCATAGAAATAAACCACTCTGTGTAGTTAACATTTAATACTGAGTATTACTTGGAATGTTGTCTGCAAATCATCTTCCATTTCTGTATCACTCTATCTCATCCTACATTTGATAATGAGTTTAAAGCATACTATTTCAATTATAGTTTTATATTTAACTGCATTTAAATGTACACTTATTTTCATTCTAGAAAGAAGCTGTTAAAAGAGAGGAAGCAATTGCATCTTTTGAAGCATGGAAAAGGAAGAAAGTGAGAGAAGCAAAGGAGTTAAGGGAAAAAAAGAAGCTTGAGGAACGTAAGAAAAATGAAGCGGCAGAACAGAATAAGGATAAAAGTGAAGCAGCACAGAAGGTGATGTGAAATATGTACATGAATGAGTATCGGATATGGTTCAGGAGATTGTTGAGAATAATTTTGACTAATCCAGTAAGAGATAGAAACAACCTAGAATCTAAAATCCAAACATAGTAGTATTTTAAGAAAGCTCATATTAGATTCTGTTCTGTTGGAAGTATGTAATGTTAACCTTTGCACCCGAACAGACATTTTTTTCCATATTTCTGTTTGACTGATTGAACATAAAATAAACTCCATATGAATACACTGGCAATGAACTGGGAAAAAATAATTTATTCTTTTAGATACAGTGATACCCATTTCTGAGCAATGCTACAAACAAATATTCCAAAATTGGAATATGCAGAAATTAGAAAAAAATAATAATTCAGAAAAAGCAAATGAAGTACTGACAAAAAGGTGAGGGATAAGATTTCTAATGAATCTGTAGTTTTCTTCAGGCATTTGAAAAATGGAAAGAAAAAAAAATGGAATATTTAAGAGAACAAAGCAGAAAGGAAAAACAGTCTGAATCAAGAAAGAAGAAGAAAGAAGAGGAGCTGGTTGCAGAGAAGAAGAGAGACAGCAAGTCAGCAGTTGAAAAATGGTACTACTCCACTGGGGTTTGAAATATCATAGTTTCCACATCTTTGTTTATAAATGCAACAGGTCTTCTGTGAGTGCTTGGTGTGCTTTTAGTTGAGAGACAGTGACATGCTTGGGATCACAATCTTCAGTCCCAATGGAGAACAAGTGTAACAATGAGAACAAGCTTCTTTCAGTTTAGTAACTTCAGTGCTTTCCTCCCCAGAAGGCTACTGACTAAGCAGAGATACTGAAACTGAGAAGTAATATTCATTGAGTGGTTTATGAGAAGCTCAGCATGAGCTGACAGTTCGTGCTCAAGGCCCAGACGGTCAACACTGTCCTGGTCTGTTTCAGGTGATTCTGCCCCTCTGCTCTTGTGAGACCCCAGCTGTGGAGTACTGTGTCCAGCTCTGGGGACCCAAGAAAAAGAGGGAAGCGGACCTCTCGGGGGAGTCCAGAGGAGACAACAAAGATGATCAGAGGGCTGGAGTACCTTTCCTATGGAGACAGGCTGAGAGAGTTGGTCTTGTTCAGCCCAGCCTGGAGTAGAGAAGGCTCTGGGGAGACCTTAGAGCAGCCTTCTAATTCCTAAAGTGTGCCTACAGGAAAGCTGAAGTGATAGGACAAGGGAGAATGGTTTTAAACTGAAAGAGGGTAGATTCAGATTAGATATTAGGAAAAAAGTCTTTACTATGAGGGGGGCAAGACACTGGAACAGGTTTCCCAGAGAAGCTGTGGATGCCCCATCCCTGGCAGTGTTCAAGGCCAGGCCGGGTGGATGGAACTGCATGATCTCTGAGGTCCCTTCTAACCCAAACCACTCTATGATTCTGTGATTCTATAATTTGTCGTCTGATTAGTCTCATGCTTCATTACCAGGCCATAGGAAGGAAGGTAAATCTTTATGTAAGAGTTCTGTGGAATAAAAAGTGTGAATGTAGATATATTCAGAAGCAAATGAGATGTGTTTGCTGGAGCAATTCTTTGTTAGTTCTACAAGACAAAGAGTTTTCGTAGAATATGTGCAACTTACTATTGTTCACTGAAGTTTTAAGTCTGTTTTTTTTATATGATACCAAATAAGAGTGAAAGTAGTACAGAAAAGCTGATAGCATGCTAGAATAGTAGGTTCATATATACCTTGGTAATACATAAAGATGTACTTTGAAGATTGTAAATATATATTCTTGATCTTTTATCAAATGTGTAAAATATCTTTTGACTTAATTTAGTTAATCAGTCACAGATGCATCATTTATTCTGTTACATGATGATCTCCTGTTATTCCCTGTCATTATACAGGAATGAAAAAAAGGAAGAATATATAAAACAGAAGAAAGCAGAAAAAATCCAAGAGAGAAGAAAGCAGGAAATTCAACAGGCGAAGAAGGAAGAAAAAAACAAAAAAGCTATGGAGGAATATGAAAAATGGCTGGTATATTTTTCTTTTCACTTTGTCAAAACTAGAAAGATTAATGAATTAATGAGTGTGAACACTGAAGTATTGCTATGCTAATGTTTTTTCATGCTGTTATGAGTGAGGCCAGATGATGGCAGCATTACATAGGTAGTTCCCCAAATTTCTGAAGCAAAATTGGTAAAATATGGTGGGCTTGATATTTAGCATGCAAGAAAACATATTCTGCCTACCTACGTGTCATAGTGTTTTGCATTTTACAATTAGTCTTAATTTTTTGACATTCCATGTCAGGAGCAACCATCTCTGAGGGGCCGGCCAGCCATCCCTGCAAACCCAAGCAGCATCACCAGCAGCAACAGTGTGCATATATATTCAAAGAAGCATTTAAAGTGGAGACTTGTATACCTTAAAATTGATGAAGGCACTTGTAATGAGCATATCCATTTACTAGACAGGGTGGAATTCTGGTGCTCCCAGCTATATTTTTCCTGCAGCAGTGTACTTTGATCGCAGTTCTTAAGCAGAGAACTAACCTAGTACTCAAGTCCTAACAATAACGCAGCTGGTTTAAGGTCCTTAACATTCAGTTACATAAAAGAGCAAGAACCTGCATGTCTTCCCTTCTATTTTCAAACCTTTTTAGTCTTAGGTTTAAGTCCTTTAAGATCTTTTTCGACCTGTTTCCCTGTCACAACGCCTCTGATTTCTGTAATCATTAGAAAGATGTGTTTTGTTTGGTCTTCGTTGTCAAGTGATTTCCAGCTCAGTTTTGACAAATAATTAATGTCCCATCTTAGACTATTTCTTCCTGGTTTCCAAGGAGTTGCTATCCTTTCAGTAGCTAACGCTCTGTCCCAGTATGCTCCACTTACTCAGACTATCCTGAATTAGTGTAGTTGTACCAAAGCATGAAGTTACCTCTCACTGTGCATTTGACTTCTTTGCAGTCTTGGACTCTGTATGAAGGTAAAAGAATTATCTTTTTGGGGGGAATGTAATGTGCTGCCTGGCACATGCTCCCCTATCCAAATAGTGTATAAATTCATGAGGTCATCACTTCCATGAGATTATTAATAAAAGTTTTACTAGTTGGAGGAATGACTAGAGGATGTACAGGTGTCTACGTAAGACATAGAGTTCAAAAAATAAGCAGGTGTTGGAGGATATGATAGGTACTGAATTGGTTGGCAGAGGAACATCTGAAATTGTCTCATGTTCAGTGTCTATGTGCAAGTGTTTACTGATGTGTCTCATTCCTGGTCTTCACATTATTGCTTTCAGAAACTGTGCCAGCTTTTGCAGCTAAAACACTTTTATTTGAGAAAGCATATCAGACAATAGGTCTGTATTGTGTTTGGCCAGAATATTATCTCACTTTCTACAGTAATAGAGAAAATACACACCTTCAGTGAACTGCAGGAGAGAAATGCCCATGAAGTCCCAATGTATTATCAAGGGAACTAGGATGATATCTGCCTACAGGTAGATAAACAAGCATCAAATCTGAGAGGGCAGAATTGTGGAAGCCTTTTAAGTGCATTACGTCAAATAAGAGGATTTTGTCTGAAGGGAAATAGAATAGGGGTAATATGGTGGGAAGTATTCTACTATGTTTTCATTAACAAGTAACAGAAATACATGTGTAAATTCATCCTCAGCTTTCCTGAACCAGGTGTTGACTATAATGCATGGGTAAAACTGACATAAAAATCTCCTTGTAGTTTTTCTAAAATATAAGTAACATTCTGCTTTTATGATAATGGAAATTTTGTTACTTACACTTTTAGAGGTCATTTTGTGAATGTTTGATAACATAAGTGCATAGAGAAGATTACTTTTTAAGCATGAAAATAAAGGCCCTGAAAAAGGCTATTAACACTTGTTAAATACTAACATAAAAAGGATAATCTTGAGCTTAGATACTTTAGTACTGCGGAGGAAATTTAAGCTTCTGGTTTATTTGTTTATTTCATAGTATTTGCCTCTTGCTGCTCACCAAGTAGTCTCCAAGCTAATTTAGATATTTTGCTTGTTAAATGATCGTTTTTTACTTAATGCATAATACTAAAGTCCACTCCTGTTCTGAGGAGTAGAACGTGGAGAGGAACATGTGGGAAGTTTATAATGACAGATCAGTTTAGTTTCCATTATTCCTAAGACAGTAATCTTGATACCTGTTTTATGTAGAGAAGAGTGAGTATCCTAGATGTAATATGTTCTCCATTCCATGTGGCAAACATTAAGCTAGTATGAGTTGATGAAAAGTAAGGCTGCTTTCAAATAATTCTTGAAGATCAATGTAGTACGTTTAAATGCCCTAGAAGTTTGAAATTTTACCTTGAGGTTGAGCATGCTCAGCACCTATTTTTGGCATTCTAAAGCTGCTTAAAAACATCATGAAATGATGTACTAGGTGAATCTTACGGATTTGTTGCTTTTCTGGGTTAGAAACAGCTGACGTGCGTTATTCATTTCATATGATTTAATAAGATCTATCTGAAAATACTTTATATATTGGAATTTTAATCTCCTGGCATTGCAGTATGTTAGAAATAAGGCCGTTATTGTTACTCTTTTTAAACGTTGTAAGTCTTCTGTCCTATCTAAAATTCAGTTATTACATGGTAGTCGTACTGCTAAAGAATGTGATCTTCCCAGAATTATGTAAGTGAAAAATGTGTTCATCTTACTAGGCTATTGAGTAGGAAACTTCCACAGAGAAATCAAGCTGTACAATAAAGTTGATGTAGCGTATGACAAGCTATAGTTATTGATTTAATCTTTTATCATTTCTTCTCCTTTTAGTTCAAATAACATTTATTATTTTAGGGAAGATTTTATCAGTTGTGTCTTGTGAAAATATCAACTATAGCTAGGACTAGAACATAAAGTTTTGTTTGTATTGAAGGCAGAGAATAAGTCTACAGCTCTGTTGAAAGCAGAGAATAAGGGAATAAGGGCTAGGATCATGAGTTATGTAAGACTGCCATTTGTCTTACTGCTATCTTGAAAGAGCAGGACTTACACTGCAGTACAGTTTCATACATGTGTAAATGCGAAACTTTTAGAATGCTTCAAAATACTGGCTGATAGGCTGCAGAAGTGGAAGGGACCAAGGTTGGATTTGGTACAATTAATGATCTTAAGCCTTTATTACATCTTTACTACCAATAATGCGTATGCCAGTTCTTAGTCCTAGGAATGAATGCACTGTTCATGTGCCAGAAAGCCAGCTGCATGTCAAATGGGGTACTGTGCTCTGGTCCATAATGTCAGCCTTGGTTCCACCAAGAGAGAAATTGCTTTAAGTCAGTTAAGTGGTCTGCTCAAGCATGCAGCACAAACCTGCAGGTGCAATACAAAAAAACACTTGCACCCATGAAGAACTAACTCTCCAGTGCAGATGCACCCTTAGCTGCTGTCCTCACAATTATGAAATGGCAGTCATCTATATAAAATAAGCATAAAAACAATGCTTATTTTATATAGAACAGAACAACATAAAAATTAAAAAATAATATAAATAATTGCTATTTATTTTTTGAATGACATGTCTTTTGAAAATCATTAGTCATTCAGGCACAAAAAGAATATTGTAAGTATCTTGCCAATCCTTCAGCATGCTAATTGCCCATCACTGGAACAATAGAAAATATCATCACAACCTTGCAGTTTATAGGTTAGATAGATACTTGTTTATAATTAAATTTTTTAATTCCCAATTTGCTCTAGTACATAGGAAGCGTGATTTAATAAGTACAGAATGTTACAAAGATGTATCAGTGTTCTCATTACATGTGAATAACATATTTAGCATTGTGATTTAGGTATCCTTTTAGCAAAAATAGGTGATTGAGACTAATTATATACAAGACAAATACAGTACCTAATCCACTAGGCTTTCTGTTGGGCTTTTTGCTTAGAGAGTGCTCAAAGTCAGCCCATCCTTGAGGCAGGAACCTTAATTGTAAATGACATCGAATGTGCAGCCTCTTGTGTTTCATTTTGCAATGTGTGACTGAGTCCCTGAAAGGGGTGCACTAAGCTCCAAAAGGTAAATCTGCATTGCATGTTAACTTTTCTTTTCACACAAGAAAGGTATAACAATAATTGTAACTTTTCTGTTGGCTTTTTTTTGGTGGGGACTTTGTTTGGGTTTGGTTTTTGGTTTTTTGACACTTTTTTTTTTTGTTCTCAGGAAAAGGTAGAGATGAGAGAGCAGCTTGAGAAGAAGCAAAAGAAGTTGCAGGCTCTTCGTGGGTACGGAGTGCCTTCTCACTGGAATCCACCTGGCAAAGTCACATATTAAAAGAATTACTGAGCTGTCTATTGACTTCTATGAGAAAAGATGATCCACAATGTTCTGACAATGGTAGTCATTATTTCAATAAGAGCTGATTTTCACTGAATCCGTTATAGATGTTGCATCCTTTCTTTTTAGATTGTTACATTGTGAAATATAAATTAAAACTGCGTCAAGCAGAAACAGGATTTCATGGGGACAAATCCAGTCAGCCATGTGATGCTACAATATGTAATGCATATAATGTAAAATGATCCGGGACTAAGACTGTAGCTGTTAATACCATAGAATCATAGGATAGTAAAGGTTGGCTTGGAAAGGAACTTAAGATCACCTAATTCCAAACCCCCTGCCAATTCAGATCTTCCATAGATTTCCTGCTTCCTGCAGGAAACAGCAGTTTCAGAGGCATGTTTTGCAGTTCATGCAAAACCTTACATGAGAACTGCAAGGGCAAAACAGTGGTACTTTCATGTGGCGACCTTAGACACTGATATTTTTTTTTTTTTGGAACTTAATTTAAAGGCTTCTGTGGGTGTTTATACATGATCAAGTAAATCCTTCCCAAGCACATTTTCATGATTGCTAATGAGCTAGTTGCTGTAGTAAATTATTAAAATTCCTTCCTTTTTTTTTTTTATTTTTTCTTGGCTATTTGCCTCACTATTTGGAAAAAAAAAGGCAAGACTATGTGTCTTTAGAGATCTTCAAATCTCTTGTTTGCCTGCTGTCTAAACTCAAGCTGTTACTTACATTTGTATTTTCTGTTTGAATTTTAATAATCACTTCAGATCAGATTTGCTCCTCAAGTGTGTATTCTTAAAAAAAGAGCAAAACAAAACAAAAACCACAAACAAACAAACAAAACAAAACCAACATTGCCAACCAAGAAGAAAACTTAGTCTATAAATTATAAATGTATTTTCTCAAATGAGAATCTTGCTGCTGTTTAGACTGACAGCCTCCTCAGGAAGTCAAAGGAACATTTGAGAAGGACTTTTTCACTCAAGGCCTGTGCTGTTCATAAATCACAGAGATAGTCATTAATTCTGCATTTCATGTAACCCTGGGGCATCTCTTCAGAAACAGAAAACCACAGGACCAACAACCAGATTAATTTCTTTAGTTTCCTGATGTTTTTCTAAGTTTTAGTGAGATTTACTTAGGATTTAGACGTGTTTGGTTTTGTTATAACTGTTTCTGTTGCCAGAATGCTGAACAGGTGAAATTTATTGCTAGAATGTATGTAAAGGTGAAATCAGAAGGATATCTGTTCTGGCTCATTTTTTAATATGGGCCTGTTCATTAATTTTAGTATGACCTTTAGTTTTGTGAATTCCTAATTCAGACTTTTTGTGAAGTTTTAAGACAGAAAGAAGCTGGTGCTAAAAGGCTGAAAGATAAGATATATTTGTTAGTAGGTAACGGAGTACTTACCATCATTAACCTAGTTTTATCTATACCCAGTACAGAGGAAGGCTTGTAAACTGTACAGTATTCCTGTTGCATATAATCTATAAATCAGCAGTTTCAAGATGAATCTGCTAATCTTGACAACAATGGGTAGGTTTCACTAGTAGTTGTGCTGGATTTGGGTACAGCCACATCATCTGACAATCAGATTTGATTCACTGTGAGGAGGGGTTGCAGATTTGATACAGCTTCTAGATTATGAAGTATTTTTATTCAGGTTCAGGTTTTAATATATTGCCTGGCATTTTATATTGTGGCTGCCTTTCACAAACCTTGTTCATGGTAGCCGTGTTGTGTATTGGGGTTTTTGAGCAGGTCTGTGCTGGTCCTACTTCTTGCTTTCAGCTCTGTTTCTTCCTCAAAACTGAGCTGGACCTGCCTTTTATTTATTTGTTCTCACTTTCTGCCACTGGGCTGCACATGCAGAAATATCGTGGCTGGAAGAGTTTTTGTTCCTTTGAGGAGTCTGTAGAGAAGCTAGGGACCATAGTGACCCCCATCCTTTGTTTATATTCAGTATGCAGGTAATGCACACTTGAGTCTTCCAGTGGACCATCATCTTCTTAAGACTCAGGTCTGTGCCAAGAGTCATCACTTTAATGCTTAATTTCTTGGTAGGATAGCATTCACATGGGTCAATGATAAGTTCATCTTTTTTCATATGGGAGGAGGAAGACATTTGTCAAGAAGGGGAGAGGGCAGGAAAGAGGCTGGAGCTTTGGCTGTCTTCCTAGGTCATTTGTATTTTTTTCTTGTAGGCTCTCTTCACAGTAATACCCATGCTGGTCATCTTGCACTGCAGTGTTGCATTACCACAGAAGTTCCCATTTAGGGAATCTTGCACATCAGGTTTTTTGCAGAGATCCAGCAAATGCAGATTTTTATCTGGCTTAGGCCAGTCTGTAGCACAGACACTGCAGAGAAATTAATACAGGGCTTTCATAAACTCAGGGTCTGGGTCTGGCTGTTACATCATGGTAGGTCAGGCATTTCATCCAGTAGTAGTGATATCACAATGACAGTATTGGCATCCAAAGAGAAAGAATCTACTGCCAACAGAAACTTTCAAGAAGTTGAGAAGACGTCCAGCCAGAGCAGCTTCTGTGGGCAGCAGCAGAAATAGGGAAAAATTACAGGTACCAGCAGGAGAGGTAGCAGAATTACAGCATGGGCAGAATGTCACAGAACTGCCAACTCCAAATTGATCCACCCAAATTTTATGGAAAAGTACTGAATAAATTCGGGCATTTAGGCTGGAGCAGAGATATGCATCATTGGTCCTCTAGGCTTCTAGCAGTTGGAGCCTTGAACACAGGGTTTGTACTTTAGGAAATTGTAGCTGTAATATCATGGGAAGATGTAGCAGACAGCAGAGTTTGTTGTACAGCTATCATGATCAGATCATGAGAGTCTGAGGCAATGCAGTCAGGCTGTGAGAAACAAATTCCATGTTCATTTTTTGCATTGTCTAGCTAGAGCAAGTAAGGGAGGTCCCTATGCTGACAGGCTTCTGATTGAGGGATGCACATGAAAAGTAGGGTAGGGATAGTGGCAGAGCTAGAAAAGGGTTTGTCACATGCCTGCACCTAAACTGAATACTGCACCCTTACTGGCTTTAAGCTTTTACATGATTGGATGGAAGATTTTTGACAGGAGTGGGAAGATGTGTTGGTGACATCTTTCAGAGGAGTGATATACTCAGCACTCACATAAATTCACAGTTTTTAAATTAGAAGATGCTGAAGATCTGTAGACATGGAAAAACTGTTGATACAACTGCATGTTTAATGTCTATAATAAGATTTTGGGAACTTTGTCTAATTTTACATTGTAAAAACTTGGACCTGTTACAGCATGATGCAAACGTCGTAGAAAAAGTAGATCCAAGAAATAATAACATATGTAGATTAATTTATATAAATGTTAAATGTATTTGTATAAACCCTGTTAATATGTTTATTGATGGCAGAAGGAAAATATTTTGTGTTTAATAAAATATATTTTAGTATAATGTCCTCAATATTTTCATGAGATCCTAGGATACAAATCTTTATTTAAAGCTTTGTTGCATGGAAATGAGCTAGGTAATGTCCCTGAGCAGAACCTATCCTTTTGTCATTGCTAATATGAGAAGTAGAAAGGGAACTGTATCTCACTGAAGTTGGAGTTCTGGCACTACAGCTGTCTCCTCCAGGTCACTGACACTCACGTTTGCTTGCTGCCACACCAATGCAAACAAGCATTTAATGAACATGGGGGTTTTCAAGTAAGAACCTGAAAGTTGATCAGTAGCTCTCTTTTTTTTTTTTTCTGAAGTATTTCATTCAGGCATTAAGTTGTTGCACTGGTGCACTAAAGGGGCAGGTTGATAAATCATTTCCTATTCCAGTTCTCTCTTCATGGATAAGAAAAATTGTACTTTCTTCCCAATCATATATTTTAGATTCCATATCCTCAAAGTATTAGATCCTCTTACCTGGTCTGTGTCATGGGCTGCGGTGTTTTACTCAGTTAATGTGTGTGTTGAAGGGAGTTACTTATATCTGACTAACAGGATGTACTAGTTTGAGTTGCAAACACTGATAGCACCCTTGCAAGTCAAGAGCTGGACTTGTTCCAGTATGTCTGTATATTTCTTTCACTGGGGAGCCCAAAACTGAGCATGGTGCTCCAGATGCAGCCTCTCACCAAGATGCAGTCTTACACATGCCAAACAGAGGGTATCAGTTGCTTTCATCAGCCTGCTGGATGCACTTGCTGTTACAGCCCACAGTGTCGTTGGCATTCATTGCTGTAAGAGCCCATGGCTGACATGTTCCACTTCTTGTCCTCTGGTACCCTTAGGTCCTTTCCTGCAAAGCTGCTTGCTATCCTGTTGGGGCTGAGCCTGTACTGTTGCATGGGGTTATTTGGCCCTCGATGTAGGACTTACTTTGCCTTGATAGAGCTTAAAGGTCCCCATCAGCCTACTTCTCCAGCTCTGTCTGAAACACCCTACCACTAAGTCACCTAACCCCTGAGCAGCATGACATTTTTTTCCACTGTCAGGGTACTTAGAGAAGCCCCTCTTGTTGCATTTCAAATCCTGTATGAGCTTTAACTCCTTCCAAACCTTGGCTTTGTTAAATCCTTCCATGTTCACTCAAGTAATGCTTCTATATTGCTCCTGGGTCGCAAGTACTCTCCACCATCTGTGTGCTTGCTTACTGGCTGAACTCAGGCAGGAGAGCCCTGTTCAGGCATGCTGGCTGCCTGCCACATTTGTTCTTGTGCTCTGATGAGGATGTTCTTGAAGGTCAACCAACTCTCCTGGGTCCCCTTGCTTTCCAGGGCAGTCTCCTGTGAGATCCTGACAAACAGATCCCTGAACAAGCCATCATCTTCTCTCCTGAAGACCAAGGTTGTGGTTCCACTATTTATCTCAATTATTCCTTACAGGATTGAAAGCTTCACAATCTCAATGGCCATCAATTTTCACAACTCAGACTACTTCATCCCTGTAACCATGCAGTAACTAAGCACAATTCCCAGGCACCTCTTAGGTCATCAGCACTTCCACCTTCAGATTCCTACTGAAATATTGGCTTTTAAAGGATAATTTTTAAAAATCTGATAACGTTTATGGGTTAGATTTTCCCTAATGGGTAATAAAGTAATTACAAAAGCCTTCAATTTCAGCCTGGGGCATGGGAAAGTCTGCTCATTAGCAGACTGCATTCAGACAGATATGCTATGTTTACAATATAGCACATAATTTTAGCACTTACACTCAAAACAAGAAAAGTGCTAATAAAAGCTGTTGGCATTGCAAGGTATTTTTCTTTTTTACTACTATTTCATTTATGAATGGTCTTTTCTGTGATGCTTCAATTTCTGGGTAGATTCAGGCTAGAAGAGTTGAAAGATTTTTCATTAATCCTTCATTCAAAGAAGAACAAAGAACTCCCATTATAGGTTAATAATTTTTCATGCATAGAAATATAAAATGAATATATATTCATTTTCATGAATATAAAGAGGGATATCCAGTCCTTGATGATAACAAGTGGTTGGAGTGCTTGTTTTACAAGCATCATTAACTCTCAACAAGTGAAGTAGGATGTTCCACCATTTTAACTCTTTTAATACCCACGTGTAGCATAGATGTTAAAAATAATACCCTGGTTGACTTATATTTTTCTTTGCACCTTTTAGCATGGTGTAATACACTGTAATACGTCCCCATATGCTGCTTTCTAACAAAATGATTAAGGAAAAGCAACAGGAAAAAGAATTAGAGGAAGGGAAAATATTGAAGCTGTCCTTGATCTATTTCCTTTTATTGAAGAAGCATCTGCAGAATCATGGAGAATAAATAACATTTGGGAACAAGATTCTCTTAGCTACATTTCTTAATATGTTAAATATTGAAGTATAATGAGAATGTGCAGAGGTGATTTAGCACCTAGTCTAGGAGACTGGTCATGAAACCTTGCAGGTGGGCAGGATAACTGTTCCCATCCTAAAGTCCTTTTGGGACACCTGGGGATTGCAAGTTGTTTTCTCTGACACAGGCAGGATGGTATCCACTCTTCCTCTCCCATACCAGAAATATCTTTTCACTGAGAGCTGTAGGCAAAATATGAGCAGCAGTTAATTCGGCCAACAGTTAACCACTGCAGGAACTTTCTAAACTTCCCAGATTTGACTTTTGTCTAAGTAGACCCTTGTTGGTATGATTTCTGTTGCTTAGATCACCCCACTGAAGGAGAATGTTGTCCTTGGTTGAAATGGGAGCAGGAAAAATTTATATTGTAAAAGCTCAGGAAGCAAAAGGAAGACATTCAGGCTTTTATTTAAATGTTTTTTGGTCATGATGAAAGAGGATACCAGTGAGAAAATAAAAGCAACCAGTACTGTTGTTATTAAATTTACCATTTCTAGAAATATTAGTGGTTATGAACATGGTGCTGGATACTGCACAAGCAAAGTGGACAAATTACTTGACACAGAGGTTCCCCATCCCAAAAAAACATGCAACAGAAATTTAGTCAAATGCACAAGGAGAATGAGGGTGGTCTTGGGAAGGCAGCGGGAGTTTCAGCTGTGGTTCGGTTGTATCAAGAGCTCATTTGATTTCACAGTCCACCAGCTATTGTCCTTGCTATCTTGCATTCAGCAGACAAAGCCAATGTGCTCTTATTCCCCTTGACTCTTCTGCTATGTTGTCAAGAATGCTTTGCTTTCCTTTCTTCTACTGTACCAAATTCTTTCCTGCTTAAGGTGCCAAACAATTCTGTCCATTCTTGTTGTCATATAGCACCTCCAAAAGAGATCAATCTACTCAAAGAATGAGTCCGCCGTCAGTATTGCTGTGCAATTTGAAGTATTATTATAGCCTTAAACCATAACATCAGCCTGACGCTTATTTTCCCTCAAACAGATGGTAGTGCATCAAGCTGTTAAATTTCACTGCAGCAAAGATGACATTCTTCTTAAAGTTTCTGTTCCTCATGTGAATCAAAATGTAGGAACACTGCATTGGAGAAATGCTCTTTGCAAACAGCTATACATTTGTAACCCATACAAAGCAAGGGCTTATGATAACAACCCCTTATCTTCAAGAGCAAATTATGGGTTTTTTTGGCTTACTAAGTATAACTAGGAAGAGAGCTTATATGCAAATAATATCAGGGAAAAGATAGGTGGAAACAACAGGATTAATAGCTCAATGCAGCAAGTGAAGGTTAAGCATTTCACTAAGCCTGTCTACTGATTTCCAAGTCAAATATCCTTTACGCTATTCTCTTTATGATTCATTTTCACCTTTACTCATGCAGATATTTGCTTTAAATAATCATGTACACTGGTTAAAGCAGTCATAAAAGAAAGAGCAAGGAGAGTTTTACCTGTATATGCAATCTGTGCTGTCAAAGAGCTCCATGTAGAAGTAAGGTTATAAAATGGGCATGGATGCAAAAGATAAACTGCTAAAAAAAATTTAGGTGGCACTGCTCTGTTACTTAAAATTACTGCCACAAGAGAGGGATATGAAGTCTACAAGTCTGCAGAGCCTCTGCGTCGGGTGCCACTGGACCCAATTTCTAGCATACTTTTGCCACTGGGTTAGTACAAAGGTGTCCCAAGGGGCAACGCCACAGAGCTGCAATAATGTCCTAAGCTTTTGCAGTATCTCACCACTGACGCAGTAGAGCAGAGCAAGGACAAGACTGGCTAGTGAGGGTTCATATAGGTTTCACTTTTCGTGACAGGCTGAATGTCTCTCTTCTGACCTGCCAAAGTTTGGGAGAATGCCTCTGAACAAGCCTCTGCCAACACGTGCCAGACCAGGATATACAGTGGGCATGGTATATTATAGTCATGGCTGGCAGGGCGCAGTTTTCATCAATTAACATATTTATTCCTTAAAAAAAAAGGATTATATGTTGCCACCGTAAAACGCTCCATGAAAATAAGTGAGTCTTACTCATCTTTAGCAAAGCAGGCAGCCAGGGATTAGTACACACAGGGTTGTTGTTCTCGTATGAGGCCTAGATTGCCCTTGAATAATATTAAGAATACTTAAAGGAAGAGTAAGGATTATTGTTATGACCATACTTCAAAGTTTAGCAGCTCAAAGACAGATCCATCTGCCTTATGAATCCTGAACTCCAGCTGTGTAAAATAAAGCAAGATTTTCAGGCGTTGAGCATCTGAACTTCCTGAAGATCTCACTTGTATTCGTGTCTAGCCACACCTGGAATAAATTAAGACACTTACTGTTCATGGATAGTTTGACGCATTTGATGCACGAGGTAATCATTAAAGAGATTCTCCCATTGTTCAATGGGAATTGTTAGTTGTTATCCCCCATGTTAGACAAATGTAGTTTCTTAACCTTGAGGCACAACAAAATCAGAGGTCAGAAAACACGACTTCTTAATTCCCAGACTTGCATTATCTTCTGCAGATGTTGCTGGTTTTCTTATAAAATCTTTACTGTGCAAAGATCACCATAAAGGCTTCAGGAGCTTTGGGCTCTGCTGGGTTAATTTACTGTGGCGTTCTCTCCACACATAGTCTTTGACTGTTGAGGAGATGGAAACCTTTATTTCAGATATTTATACTGCGAGTTATTGAAGAGATAGATAGAGGCATTGAACAAAGTTCAGCAACCACCCTGGTGTAACCTGAAAGATGCTCTAAGCCCCAGATTCTGGAAGCATTGTCAGTAGCCAATATGGCCCATCTCTAGGAGAAAATTCAGTAGCTGATCATCAGTGCTTAGTGTGCTGCAGATTCATCAGGCCAAGGTGACACTAACAGTATCATGCTCTATTATGTCTCACAAGATCAGTTCATGGGAAATTCCACGGAAAGTGTGTGCTGGAGACAAACATTAAACAGGGCAAGCAGAGAAAACCCAAACCTGTTTATTTCAATGGACTGTTATTACCAGTGTGGCGGGCTAGATAGAGGCATTATATAGACTTGAGGTGAAAGTCAAGAAATAGAAAGTAGCTGAATGTACCCTGAGGAGACTGTTGAACCATCTGAATATGTGTTTGAGTAAAGTATTTATTAAAATGTCTTTTGGAAACAGGAAACCAGCTACAGACCAGGAGTCATAGGCTGTATTTCCCCTCCACCCAAACACAGTAACGTGCCACCTTTTGAAGAGGGTGATTCATGAAGCCAAGAAGGATGAAGACCTACTGCACTTGTAGCATGGATGTCAGGCTACCTCCTGTGACCAGCACCCGACCTCCAGTGTTGCACATCCATCACCAGCAAAAGCTCTGGCAAAAAAAATTACATTTTCATGTTTTCTATAGTGTTTAAGTTCCAAATGAAGTAGAAACTTTCAGCCGCCTGCTTTTGCAGTTTGGGCTGCGGGATGCCCTGCCGCCACTGTGCCACCAGCCTTGCTCCCACCTGCCTGTGCCCCCCGCATCACCCCATTCCCACCCCCCGCAGCGCTTTTCTCTCTCCATTAGTCTAATGGCATCTTGCCTTGGACATAACACCACTGTATGGGCTCGCAAACAGGATGCACCCTGCCTGCCAGGGACCTGTAAAAGCAGTCATTAAACATTTATAACCGCCCCCCCCCCCCCCCCCCGCTGTCTCAGTGAACTGACAGCATGCAGCTTTGGGGATGGGGATGGAGCAAACAAGATGGCAGCAGGCAGAGGTGGCACAGGGCTTGACATAGCCTGCTGCAAATAGAGAGGCTTTCTGCTGGTAAGTATTGCTTCTGCTCGAAGAAAGACTCCCTGACTCTCACTTCTTGTGGCTAGTGACCCCAGCAAATCGTTTTTTTTTGTCTGGCTCCACACTTACTGAATGCAGACAAAAATGCCCCAACACGCTACACTACACTTTGGTATGACATTCAGGCTTTCAGTCTCTCCTGGGAGCCAAACCCCTTGTAAATATCATTATGGTAAATATTTCACATGTATTGCATGTGGTCCATTACACAAAACCTTGCGTGACCAGAGACTCAGGCTGACAGGCAGTCGGGGTCGTCAGCTTTCCCAGGCGACTGCTCCGACAGAGCTAAGTGCGCAACTGGTGAGGAGCAAAGCACTTTGAGCAGCTCAGTAAACCCAAAGCCCATACTCAATTATGGATGGAGAACATATGTTTTGACTGAGACTCTCAAAAGAGCTTAGCTTACTTCTTCTGAGAGGAAAAGGTTTGGAAATAAGTATTTCTGAATTATTTTTATTGCCACACAGCCTAGAGTAAATGCTGTTGCACTCCATTCACTGCCTGTGGGAAGCTGAATTTTAGCTGAGATTCACTTTGACAGCTAATGAGGGAGGCTGTACTAAATGGCAGTAGCAAGGATGGGCCCCGGACTGTCTATTACCACCACCCCAAGAGCAGCCCAGAGGGGTCCCACTCAAGACATGCCTGTAACCGGGATGCAGAGAATCACTCTTTGCTCTGGAGATTCCCTTATGCCAGCATGGTCCTGCCCTCAGGCTTGACAGTTGTAACACACAGAGCAGTTAGCATTGATGTTTTACTGAAGGAGGGTTGATACAGCCACACACTGGAAACTGGAACTCCCTTGAACGCGATTGCACAAGTATATTTGCTAATGAGTCTGTGTAGGACACCAGCAACTGTTTATTTTCTTCATTAATGCTTTATGTTGATTCACTGGAAAAATAAGTGTTGCTGTAGTCTTACAGCAAAGAAGCTTGCTGAAAACAGTAAGGAAACTAGAGACCAATCTTTCATTACTGTACTGAAAATATTTTAGATGTGTGTCCAAAATGTTGATTCTTGCATCTGACAGGGTTGTGACATAGGATAAAGCATCTCTCACATTAATGTTGTTTGTATAGTACACTTACTAAAATGCCAGCAAATGCAGAGCTGGTTGAAATGACTTCTCTAAGCAGGGGAGAGGGAGAGGGTCACCCGAGCCTCTATGTGATTTACAATGCATCATTTGGAAAGTCTAAATCTGAATTCAGTGTGCTGCTAAGAAGGCCTAGTGAAAGAGCCAGAATTCTGGTGTTCAGCATCACCCTGGTGAATCCCTTTGGCCAAGCTTAAAGGTGTTCTGCCAGCTGTCTGGCCTCTGCAGTTCCCTTGCATCCTCGCAATGGCACAAATGGGTAAGCAAGATTACCTGGACTTGATTTGTAGGGTCACTTGCATTTAGTAGCAGCTGGAGAATTCACCATATAAATGAGGGCAGGGAAGCTGGGGAGGAGGCTGTGCCTAGAAAGTACCTTCAGATGATGGGGAACAGTTGTGGCAGCTCCCTGAGCAGTGTCCCAGCTGTGGAACTGAGGAATAGCAAGAACTGTTTTGCTGTATGTTCAGGTATAGTCTAACTCCAAGTTTCTTTCTTCCTGCTGGGAGTTTTGTGATCTGGATCCTGATCACTCCTGACCTGAGTGCTTTTGTCTGGGCTTAAGACACAGGTATTTTGCCTCATGTGAATGGTACAGAAGTTCCAGTAACAGGAGAAGATCCTGGATGGGTGATGTTCAGGGAATGTGGATTCTGCCAGTGCTGTGTATAGGGGATGAGAAAGGGAAGCTGATGGAGGGGGGCTGTTGAGAAGTGCAGTAGACAGCATCAGTGAAAAGGGTGGAGTAGAAGTCACAAGTTCTTTCTATTCATTCTCATCTATATTCCTTTCTGCTAGACACTTCTGCCAGCATTAGAGCTGTATGTTTGGCCATTGTAATTAGCAACAGCCTTGTATTTCCGCATGAGTTTCTAAATTTATGGAAAGTGTTGCATGTTATTTATCTATTTTTGTATATTATCACAGTTGATGTATTATTGCAGAGAGGCAATGAGTCTAGGATTCCTGTCGTGTTCCCACTGAATACACATTATTATTATTCAGTCATGCACTTCCAGTGTGATTCCTATATTTCAAAAAGCAGATAGATGGGAAGGGGACAGACAATCCATAGTAAAAACCTGGGAAGTGCTAGGAAGGAAATATGGTGAAGTAAATCTTCCAGTTTTGCCAGAGGGATTCCTTACCATGGAAATACACAAGTTAGAAAAATAAATGCAACAACAAAGGAAACTTTAATGAAATGAAATTATAGAAAAAGTAAGAGAAAAGCTGAATTCTAGTACCTAAACAAAAGCGTGAAGATTAAGATAAAAATGCTGGTATAATTTAAAGGGTGGGTGACAGAACATGGATTAAACAGCTAAGAAAGGATTGGTTGGAGCTATCCCTCAACAACAAAAAGCCTCAGGGTAAACTTGGCTTGCCAATGCTTGCTGTGGAAGCTATAGAGATAGTGGCTCAGAATGTTTATGTCTCCTCTCCAAAAATAGTATTATTGTAAGATTATTTCTGCTAATCATATGACATTCCATAATCTATTTTTGCTAGACACGATACAGTAACTGTGATGATATCAGATGGTCGTGATTTGGTTGTGATGCTTAAACATTCTTAAAAGCGTGGTTCTTTGACTGTGTAACAGCAAGCTCAGAGCATCTGTAGTGAAATAGTCTGGAAAATGCAGTTCAAACTGCTAAAAGCATGCTTTAAAATGCAAGCTGGTACTTGGCACTATTAAATTACAGTACAGCACCCTGGAAAATGGAACTGACACTTGAAAGTAGGATTCCCAATTGCTGAAGTGTTGTTTAATAGAAAGCTTTAAAACCAGAAAGGTTAGAAAATCTTCACAGCCAGGGGAAGTTGTGTGCATCTGGGTAAAGTGTTTGGTAAAACATGGCCCAAGAGACAATGTTCTCTTTTGAAGTGATTTTTCACTCTGAAGTGTAACTACAAAGCAGGTGTATCCTGTGAGGAAAGATCTCAGGATCTTCGCTGGAGTTGCGTTCTGGGTCTCAGCTCCAAAATGGACCTAGCTACTGAGGGGTGAGTTCAAGGTATATCAGTGAAAAGGACTGAGCAGAGTATTGTGGAGACTAGCCCTTATGGTAGACTTTTCTTCATCCTTTAACTCTTCAAAGCAATTTGGAAGCTGCACACTAATCTTTAAATGTTTCATCCTGTCAGTCATAATTGAATGGGCAGTTTTCTCTGTGAAATCTGCATAGTGTTGCCACATAAAGACACTTTTGGTGGGAGCAAGAGTAGACGTGATGCTTTGTAGATGCTGGGATCCAAACTGCGAATGTGGACTTTGCCAGGTGCCCCTCTCCCTCCTGCCCTGCATATTATTACATCTATTCAGTGGCATATATTGAGCAGGCCAGATTTCAGGTGGATAACATCAAGACTCTGTGCACCTTAGCACATCCCTTTCTGACATTAAAGGTGTTGATTTATGTGACGCTTTTCATTTAGAGCAGTTGAAGTAAATTATCTGCCAGCATCTTCATGTCAGCTATATTTGTGTCATTCAAAGCATCATCTTCCCTGCCTGTCACCCTACCGCCTCCAGCTGAACACAGTTACACACAGGTCCCAGGTCCCAATATTCAGCATAAAATAACATGTACCTATTTGAATATGGCTGCACAACAGCTTCTCAATGCCTGCATTATCTATGTTAAAGCAGCAGGAAGCCAAATTAATACAAATATCAGTTCTCAACACAACACTGGTGGATACATGATGTCACTGTCCAAGGGCACAAAGATGTGCTTCTGACACCTTTCTGCTTGTTATGCTTCTTGTACTGTTGAAATTAAAGACACCGTAATTTGCTAGGTATTTTGCATCTGAGCAAACTGGAGGCAATTATTATACAAGGTCATAGGAGAGCCCGAGGCTCCTGACTTAGTGTGTTTCTCTGTTCCAGTTAACCTGTAGAAGCTATTAACTTCTAAATGCTATGAAAACAGCTACTTTTTCAAAGCTATTCCAGGGAAATGCAGACATCAGGAGGAAATTTTCAAGCAGCTGGGTTCCAAAATGTGTTATATTCTTTCAAATAAAATACAAATTAGTTACAATACCATTCTGAATGTTTTATTATGACTCTGTAGTAGAGGAAAACAAATGTGAATGGGACTTTTAAAACAAATAACCAAATACTGGAACATCTGCAGTTACAAAACCAAAATTTCTACACACATAAAAATGCAAGAAAAGGGATGCTCTGGTTAGCTTCACTAGTCACTACATGAGATATTAGCTGTCATTTACCTGCCACATTTTCACTCTTAGTTGTAGTCTTAGAAGTAACAGTGGTATTTTATTCCACTTGGTGTCACATAAACTTCAAAACATACATATTTTTAGCCATTTATAACTAAAATAACCACTAGTGGTCACCTGGGTGACCTAATAGGAGAAAACCAAGAGTGTAGAATAGGAAAAAAACAAGAATCTAGTAATCTGTACCACCCAGATGTATTCAGGTGTCTTATTTATTTGTGTGATCATTCCTCCAACAAAATCCTGCCAGAGCATGCACATTACAAAAATGCAGGAGGGACACAGAAGATCTGCCCAGGTATTTCTATACAGTGTAAGCAAATAATTGAATTACTGGATCAATTTAACAGTTAAATGATCCAGAACAGGAATTTTGTCCAAACATGTCTCTCCCCCTCAATTCTCTTTTAGGGAGACTTAGATGTGACTGCCTGGAAGTTATTCATAGACCAGCAAGTTTGTGGTTTGAAGTTTGAGAGTAACTAGCCTTCTGTCAGCTGATGAAGAGCAAAGATTCTTCCTTTGTAGTTCATGCTCTGTTTGTTTCTAATCAGTCAAACAAAGCAAGATTAAAGGGGTGGAGTACAGTAATTAATTTAATGGAAAGATCTTCAAACTGCAGTAGTAGGAATAGTAAAGAATTTGAGTCTAGGGGAGGAAGTAAGAATATGGGGGGGGGGGAAAGGGTAAGCTTTTTCTACAGGGCAACTTTGAATTTTCTACCCTTGAAAATACTATCTACACTATTAGGGTTGTTTGAAGAGGAAAAAATAAATCAGAATCTGGGATGCTGGAGTCTACCTGGTTAAGTATGTATCATTCAAATGTAGATGCCCATTCTACCACAAAGCTGCCTTTTTAATTGCTATAGGTTGTTTAAAAGCTACTCGGGATCTTCAGACTGATTGAGAGTAATAATGGTGAGCTGCCTACTGTGAGGAATAGTCCCTAATTTTTCTACCCTGCTGTTTCTTACTAGTCTATTTCTGGAGGTGGAGACACTCTTGAATCCAGTGTTAAATCAGTGGGGAATTGGGCTGTTTAAATTTATCTGCAGATTATTGCTCATTGCTCTTAGGTTTAGGTCATTTGATATCCTGGCTCCTGTACATAAGCACTCAGCAGTGCTGATCAACACTGACAAACAATCTATAGAGCAGGCTGCATCTTGGAGCTTTCATAGACTTTGCATAAAGACCCTATGGCACAAAATTATGTGCCATATATATATATATATATATATATGTGCAGTTAATTCAGATTACACTCACAGTTGTTAATGCTGTGGTTCACTATCAATTCCATACTTAAGTTTTTGGAGGTCCTGCTCTCTCAGCTATAAGTTGTGCAAAGTATTTCAGCAGAGACAATGCACTGCAAGTAACTTATATTGTGGGTCATGGCCAAAAAATATTACCCAAGAAATGTATGCTGCTGTCTGTTCAAAGTCAGACTTTTCTCGAGAGCAGTGATATACGTCCAGGTAAGATAGGGGTAGAGTCTTTCCTTGAGTCACTACTCATTCTTCAGGGCTTTGTCATGCAGGGTAACAGCATGTCATATCATGCATGTCATATCATGCAGGGTGACAGTCAGTTCAGGCCAGAACCCCAATGGCTTCTGTCTTGGTTCTTGTATTCCCAGTTCTTTTTTTTGTTCCTCTACATTGTCTCTTTTTTAATACTTTTTTACTCTCAGGAATTCATATTTCACCATTAGCCACTGAAATTATGGACATCTGAATAGTTAATGCTTACATTCATTTTTTTCTTGGGTTTCAGAATAATTTTTTTAACTGAGCAAGAAAGTTTTCCACCCCGTTACTTTTCAAGTTATTTATAGGAAAGTAGATATATAGTAAATCATACCTGATCTGTATTTTGTCTTTACAAAGACACTTGCATTTGCATTAGTGTGTTAAGCAGGTCATAAATGTTTCCTGGGGAGGTGGGAAGATTTGAAACATATTCAAATCCAAGAAGTCTTTGTCTATATCAGCCTTTCAGGACGCTCTACAGTTGGCTGCTGAACAGAATGCAGTCATTTTTATTGCATCTTTTAGTTACAAAGACACCTACAATAAATGAATCGTGATGTTATGATGTTAAAGTCAATGCCCCCCAGTTATATGAAGGAAGCCTTGGGCAAACCTTGCCCTCTGTTAAGATGTAGTAGAGTCTAATTTTCTTCTGCAGACAGTTCTGGAGAATGGGGCAGCTGCAGTGCTTACCTGTTCCCCTCTTCCCTCTCTACCAGGTGGCCTACAGCCCCTCTGCAGCAGGGTGGAAGCTTCATCTGTTTCCCAGGGCTTCACAGAGCTCTGACAGAGAAGTGGGAGGAGGATGACATAAAGGGGCAGGATCTCAAGGGTTCTCCTGCTACTGCAGTGCCGCCCCTCATCTGCCTTTACTAGAATGATGTGATGTCCTGTGTCACTACACCACGTGTTATGTGAGTGATGTAGGTTGAGATTCAGATGGTGCCCCCTAACATACCCCATGAGAACATCCATTGCCATCATGCATAACGTACCTGGAAGAGGCAAGGGAAAGAGTTTTACCTCATCTTTCTCATTCACATAGAAACATCTCTAGCCTTGTAAATAGAATGAGTCTAAGTTTCCTATCGTAAAATGCTGAAAATTAGACAGAAATACCTTTATGTTCAGGCTAATAATGAGATACTTCATGAGTGTTCAAAATTTAATGGAGGTTATTCTTTCTCATCTTTAAAGGGAAGGGAGAACTTTTGTACATTACAATAAAATGTAGCCATACAAAAGCAATCAAATTCTGAGTGCCAAGATAAATAAAAAGTTATTCACAGTCCCAGGATGACTGCATACAATTATGTTCAATCCTAGATTTGATGTGAAAGAATATGCTAATTAAGAAATCCTTTAAATGAGAATTTATTCTTACTGGGGAAAAAAATAAAAGCTCTTTATCAGAAAAATGAGATCTGATGGGAGTCTGAAAATTACTGTGCATCTTTTTACTGTATGTAAAACTGACAGAGGAGCAATTTCTAAGCCTCTGATGAATGATCCATTGTGACCTGAAATGCTTCTCTTCTGAATAAACACTTGAAACTATAGGTCATTTAGGAGAATTAGGGTATACTGTGCTAGGTGCATGCATGAGTAATTAAATGATCTCTGCAAACTGATTTGCCATACATCTGACTTGTGTGTGGGAGTCAGTAAATGGCTCAGTGCACTGATAATGAGACTGAAATTTAATTACAATTCCATGGAAGTTTTGCAACAGGCTGCATTCTACCACATACTCAAGGACTTTAAATGAATTCCAGACAGAAACCAGGTCTTACCCTCCTACATGTCCTAGCTACTTAGCTTCAATATTTTTCTGTTATGCTGTCTTAAACTTTCTTTCTAGTTAATAAGTCTTACAGCTCCTTTGGGTAGTTAAATGCTGTGCTAATGGCAGGCAGCTCCAGAGGGACCTCACAGATCTGAATGGGGGAAAAAAGGCAAAAAGGCAGTCTTTACATTAGATTACTCTGTTAAAGCAAAGTAAGGCTCTAGAGAAAATAATAATCTGTGCATATGGGATAGGGAGCTCAAAACTGGCAGTTGCAACTCCCGAAGGTGAAGCTGAAGCTGCTGGTTCTTTTTTAAACCCTAGTGTATGTGCCCTCTGACAGCACCAGTTCAACAGTGCTGGGTGTTGGACTAGCCCGAATAGTGGCCAGGCTTTCCCGAACAGCGTTTCATACTGCAGCTGTTAAACAAGTGGACACAACCTTTCAGCACTGTTGTTGAACATTAGGATATGCTAAAGAGGGTGAAAAATCTGTATTTCCTATAACCTGTAGGTTTTCTTATCTGTAGATGACAATTTACTTAGCATGACACCTACAGGTGCATAGCATGACGCAGAATCCTTGGGTGAGACACCAGCTCACCATCAGTTATTGTGTGTGGACCTAATATAGGTTTCAAACCCCACTGTATTAGCCATAGGCCTGAATACTAAATATTTGGTTAACTTCTAGGTGCCTAGATCTTTTATAGTTATATTTCATCATATTGGCAACATTCGGTGGTACATGAAAAATGGGTTTTGTTTTCCTCTGTCTTGTATTTTGCAGAGAGGTTTCCAGATGCTCATTGAGGTGCTTATTGTGAACGCTGGATTATTTTACTGTGATTTTGGTAGAGGGCTCAAACCCTGACTGTGCACTGAGACTGAACTTTTTCCAACCTGTTGAACTATCTTTTGTACTATCATTGTTGGACATGGGTTACTGAATTCTGTAAAGGAAATTTATTGCTGGATTTGTTTCTGGGATATAGACTGGAGTGAACAGGAGTAGTAGTTTCAAATTCATACTTCCGTGTGTTTTCTGTAACCATGTAAACAACTGTTTTGTCGTATGACAAGCTTGGCATATTCCACAGGTACAAATGTAGGAAGATTGAACTACCCGTTAGTAGATGAGAATCAAGTTCTGTGAAGTTTTAAATAGAAATCTGGAAAAGTAACATTGATTCCCAGGAAATTAGGACTGAATCTATACGCATCATTTAAAGCTGCTCTTAAGTAACTTGTTGCTTAATTCACTCTAAACTGCTAACTGGGCGTTCTACACTTGGCCTTTAGTAACAAAGCAAACCACATATAAATTAAAGCAAGCTATTATAACTGTATATCCAGATTATAGATAGATTTTTGTTATTATTTTTTTCATCCAATAGAAAATAGTTTTGGAAACTCAAGTAGGTCTTCTTAAATATATATGTGGTCACCCACCCTTCTAGACACTGCCTCTGGCAGAAAGAGAGCAGGGCACACAGTAGGATGTGCTGAGGCAATAATAGACACAAGAAGAGAGCAGCAAAGCAGAGGAGAGCTCCATCTTATATCTCTTCTCTGCAGTTCTGCAGTCTGTCCAGATAGCAGTTGTTATGTTTCTTTTTGAGCATGTGGGAATACCACATATTTATGGAAAGGCACAGTGGGTTTGGGCCTTAACACCTCTTTCATAGCCAATGTGTAGCACACAACCCTCCATCCTGACCTCTTGAAACAGCTTCCTTGCTACAACTTCCAACTGCATCTTATGAGTGCTTCCTTTCTCAGATATTTGAGAGAGATTTCTGCAATTCCAGCAGAGCAACGCATTTCCTTTGTTTACAGGAAGATAGTGTATACTTCATATCAGTTCCAAGAAATGTTTATTATCGTTTATCCAGAGGCATACAGAGATCATAGTGAAGATTAGACGTTTAAGCAAAACTCCCATCTTGAGCTTTATCTCAGGAAGATCTTGAGTTGAATATCTGGCCTCTTAAACTCTTCTTTTTCCTTGCCTGTTTTTCTCCAACGCCTCACCAGGATTTTAATAATTTAACCGCTTTGATATTAACTCTCCCTTCTGAAACAGTGACTGTGTCAAACGGCTTTAGGAAATGCTGAGCTATTTGGCATAAGCAGGCAGAAACACGTTCTTTCAAGATGGAAAACTGAGCTTGCTTGCACTTTGATACTTAATTGCTTATAAACAGGTGATTACCTTAATGTAAGGAAAACATTGTCCTTCAGCTGGTTGAGCTGGCATTTAACCATCAAGCCATCGTTTATTTACACCAATTCTTTATGCTTGTCTGACACCTTTATTTCATTTAAACACAAATTTAGCACCACACTTCCCACAAGCAGGAGGATAATGGTGGTAAGACATTGCTAGCTGTTGTTAGTGACAGCCTATGAAGGTAAGCATGTGCTCTGTGACAAGAGTGCAGATGGACTGTCTTGTTGCTAAAGTCAGTTTGGAGGCGGAATCTTTAACATGACCAAGGACCTTTCATAGTAGATTGAATCCAAGGTGGTGTATTCCATTTGCATTAGTAGCTAATACCTGGTGTGTCAGAGAAAGATGTAAGTGGATAGATTCTGCCAGCTAAACTGGAGCATAATGTACCCTCCAAATTATGTGATTTATAATAGTGGTAAGACTTATTGAAGACTGAAGTGTGATCTGAAATAAAGTTTGCAGATACAAAAGACAAAATTTAGTATTAAATAAAAGACAAGACAGATGTAACATTTTTCACTTTCAAAAAGGCTAATCAGAACTGTTTAGAAAACTACAAATTCTGTTTTTGTCATGTGCCCTGTTTTTCTTACAATATTCAGAGCTGTGCTCTGTGTTGCTGTAACATCCAACATCTATAGCAAATTGAATCCTTAAGATTTATTACCCCTTTCTGAGTTTTAACATGTGGAGTGTTTCCATTCCTTGAAAAGTTATTTTGCTGGTATCATGTCACACAGCTGTGTAATCATAGGAGCTATGAAATTCAATAGAATGTGTTCCTTAACATCTCCAACAGAGCTTTTAAAGCTTTGGATGGAGCAGATAACATAATGTTGTCTTTTGATACATGAAATAACTTTTTAAATTCCAATTTTTCATTCATTGCTAGAGATATACAGTGACTGTTGCTCCATCAAACAGAGCTTCAGCATAACTGTCTGATGTTTGGAAGAGTCCAGACTTTTTGTCTAACACTCAACCACAGCTAGGAAAATAAGGCAGATTTGATATACACTTCTGCTTTGTTCCTGTATTACACAAGGTAAAAATTAAAATGGAAATAGCATGACAAGATCTGTGCAATCCATAAGTGAGGTTGAACTTTGTGCATAGTAAGATATTTTTTTGGTTTTGAGACCAATTGCTTCAAGTCACAGGGTAAAAGCAAGTTGGTTTTAGTAAGCATTAAAGGAAAGTTGATTTATTTTTTTGTCAGACTAAAAAAGACTGCAGTGTTCTGTAATTTGGATTTGATATTTCAAAAGATTTGTTGTAGAAAAAGCAAGGAAGGATCAGTGAAAGCTGATGTTTGTTATCTGTAAAGCTTCTCTGGTATGTCTGTGATAGAATCTTCTGCTGCAGCATCTCTCATCTAAATCCTTGTGTCTGTCTTCTGCAAATAAAATGCAGATAAATCAGTTCTTGACAGCATTAATAAATGTGAATATGGCAAATGTGACCACTAGGAAGTCAATAGAAAAGTCCTGAGAGGACATTTAGAGCATAATTACCTGAGTATTTATTACTTTTCACAGCAGAATTTTATCTGCCTCAGAGAAATATGAAATACAAAATTGATTATTTTCTTCAGATCTGCTCCTTCATCTGCTTAATGTCATCTTAATTTTCACAATGCTTAGCTCTTTAAGTCAGAGAAGCTACCTGTTAGTTCTCACAAAGCTGCATGAAACGTAACATCTGCCCGCAAGACCAGGGCTAACATTTGTCAGATCAGCTATGTTGTAACTGAGCTTTGCCTGAGATTGGCTTTGCTTCATGGTGTCTAGTCCCTCGTTCCTTTCCATTACCTATCCCAAGAGCATGCGAGGAGTGCATAGGCAACTTACCGGCTCAAGGGATTTGCTCTATTGGTGGTTATCACCCTCACAGAAAGAGCCTGAAAACGGTACCGACCCAGCACAAAATTATATCCTCTGCACTCAGCAGGAAAGTTGTAGCAACCCAGATGGAGCTGCCAGAAAAACAGAGACATGGGTCTCCGACTGCAGGGAGTGCCAGAGCCTTTCTCTGTCTCAGATGTGACCAGGTGGATGATCTGTTCAGCCCGGTGGCAGAGATGACCATTTAGCAGAGCCTGTTGTCACAAGGTTTTAAACTAAAAGAGGGGAGATTCAGGCTGAATGCGAAGAAAAAAAAATTCTTTACAACAAGGGTGGTGAAACACTGGCACACGCTTTTCAGAAAGGTGGCAGACGCATTATCCCTGGAAACATTCAAGAGCAGGCTGGATGTGGTTCTGGGCAACCTGATCTAGTTGAAGCTGTCCCTGATCATTGCAGTGGAGTTGGACTAGATGACCTTTGAAGGTCTCTTCCAACCCAAACTATTCTATGAGTCTAAGTTTCTGTTCTTGGGTTTGACAAAATGCTGATTAAGATGTTAATGAGTGTGCAGGTATATGTATTCTTATGTGTAATAACTGTACTTACTTTGTCCACACTTCATGGCTTTCTCAAAGGGAATGTGTGCTACTAACAAATATTTAAACCTTTAGTTTTAAATAATTCTAGCAGTCAGAGCTAGCTATGCTTCTTAAAACAAAACCAAACCAAACCCAACCTAACCCAAACAACCAAAGAAAAAAAAACCTTGTCAGCATTGAAGGCACTACAGCTGTTCCCCCAAGACAGAATATTTTCCTTTACAGAGAGAATGTTTAGCCTAAGTAAACAAGTGCCAAGGCTAACATACATGGGAAGACCAATGGGAGAAGAGCAAGGAACATCACTAAAGAAATTATTCAATATATCTACTTGAACAATTCCTATCTATGCATATGTGCCTAATATAATGTACAGCCCATGAGGAAAAAGGAGTAACCAAGACAGCATTAGTAATCACAAAAGGATAAGAGTTGAGCTTACTGTAGTAGAAGATTAGGTTAAAGATGACTTACACCAAATATTCTCATTTGGGCAGGACCTGGTGAAATTTAAGCTTGGTTACTTAGGTAAATTGCTTCAGCCATCATAAAGGCTTCTAGTGACCTTGGAGTCTAGAAATCTGTTTTTTAAAATCTTCCCCTAAACTTTGAACATATATAGGAAAAGACCATAGAAAAGGACAGCCAAACAACTACACAGGTGTCATTGCAAACATCCTGGAAAAATACCAGAATATACGCAAGCAAGCAATTTGTAGGGATCTAGAAGATGACAAGGAGATGAGTAACAGGGAGCATGGATGTACTAGTAAGAAGTCATGTCAAGCTGATCTAATTTTATTCTCTGACAGGGTGAAAAAGGAAGAAGCAGTGGGAGTCAAATAATTTGACTTTTACAGCTTTTTACGCTCCCTCAGCGTGTTTAACAACTAGGAAAATATGCAGTAGTTGAGATCATTAATAAATGTGGAATTGGGAAGAAAAATCTGCTTTAGAATGGAAAATCAGTTCTTTGACATCAAACCAAAAGAATCAAATATGATTCTTCAAGGACCTTGCATGAGTATAGTACTATTCAGTATTTTCATCGGCAATTTTTATGAAGGAATAATGCTTTAACTGTGCAGATGATATTAATTCAAAAGGTTGCAAGTGCATTGGAAGACAAGATCAGGTTCTCAGACTCTTGAGAAATTATCTAACCACTTACTTGAGATGAATGTCAACCTCAGAAAGAGAGACAAGACTGCCTGGAGAGTAGAATTGTAGGAAAGGATTTATGCATTATAAAGGACTGCAAGCTAAATATGCCTGAACAGTATCATCCTGTTAGAGTAAGACACACCAGAGTGGATGCATCATCAAAAATAGTCTTGAAATAGGAGCCTCCTACTCTGTTCAGCACTGAATTCTGCAGATCAGGAGGGATGTACACCAAATACCAGGATCCAGAGCAGTGAGGCCAATCAGAGATCAGAAAACAGGTTAAGACAGTATACCGACAGGTTTGGGGTAAATGACAGTAAGTTCAAAGTTAATGATGACAAAACTGAGGAGGGCTAAGTTTTCAGTTACAACAAAAGGTGAAATTAAAAGAATTAAATTCCCTTCCATGTACTGCAGGTAGGGCAAGTAGTAATGGACTTAAATGATAACAAGCAGATTTAGACAAGTCTTTAGAGAAGGTTAGACTATATAGTTTAGTACTGATATTGGCTGGGCACTGATGAGATTATGTCATTCCCATCAGGGGCGTTGATTTAGAAACAGACTCAAGAACTATTAGGGATGACAGTTCTCCCTCTGGGCCTCACATACTGTGATGTTCATTACTGTCCTTGCAATTTCTGCTCCTATAAGGCTTTTTTCCATGGTAAAATGTGTAAGGATGTTATCTATTTATGTGGACAATTTGTGTGCTAGGGCCACTAATTTGTTCCCAAGGAAAATTGAAACAAACCTGAAGCAGAATGAAAGAGCTGGACCTTAATGTAGGTAAAATGGTGTAAGAGCCAAGCACTAAAGGAAAGCGTGTGCTGGAAATGAGTATCAGTTTGGCACCTTATTGTAAGCAATGTCTGCTAGAAGGCTTAAAATCCAACAGTTATGCATAAATAATTTTAAATATTTAAGTAACCTCTTTTTTTTTTTTTTTTTCCTTTGAAAATATGCGTACATTGTAACAAGATCAAGCACTTTGCTCAAGGTGATCTGTGTTTCTCAGTCCTCACTAGTACTAAATCTGTATGCTCTACTTTGTAGAAAAACTGGGTCGTTCTGCAAAACTGAATAAATCCCTTTAGGTTGCTAAATACTTTCTCACTCAGAGGTACCACATTCCTGCATCCTATCCTTTGGCAAATGTTTACTGCAGTGAAATGATAATTCACTTTTTCAGTAATAAACACGCAGTATTTCAAAAACATAGCAAAGCACTATTTTAGAGAAAGAGGGCCAGGTAGCCAGTGATTTACTAACATTGCCGTTGCAGTTATCGTTGCCTGTGTGTAATACTGGGCTTTTGGTTTGGGGGAAACATTAAAAATTCTAAGGGTGCAAGAAAGACCTGACTCAGCCCAAAACTGTAGGAAGATTTCTACTTGGTGAAAAGTGGCACCAATAATATAGATGTAAAGTCATACATTCAGGTGGTATAGTATATAATCACTTAGTAACTGGCTGGTATCAAAGACTGTTAATAAAGTAATTCAGTAAGTAGAATATTAGCAATATCGTCTCAAAATCTAAGCTATATCAATGAATGTCACAAACTGCTAAAATTGCCATTTCCATTAACATAGTGCAGGCAAGAGAAAGAAATTTATCTCTGCTCAGATTGACCTGATTAAACACTACTTTGAAGTCTTTTGGATTTATATATTTAAGTGTACTGTTGATTTTCTTACCTATCCACACAGGCAATTGTTTTATGGGAATTTAGATTTTAAAAATCAGTAGCCATAAAGGCCAAGGCAAAGCAACCATCTTAGTCTGAGATTTTCATATATGAGTGGATAAAACAAAACTGGGAGCAACCTCTTCTAGAGCAACCCATAGCATATTTGGTCTCAGGTAATCTAAAAGTAAGCACCAGTTTAAAGGGCATACACGGTGAAGTATGGGCAGCTACTTTAACCTTTTGAGCAGCTGCTGACTCTTTGTATTCTTACTGTGTTTATGTGGGCACAAAGAGTCAGTGGTCTAGTCCTACTCCTTGAAGATCGATTTTGGTTATCCAGTGCCATTTGTCATCTTTTCCATGTGTTTGTACTGAATTCCCTGTGTAAAATAATAGAAAGCAAACTTTCGTTTTGTCATGAACAAGCTCTGATAGAAATGAGACATTTCACAAGAAATGCTGATGAAGATCTTTTCAGCAATGTACCGAAAAGGTAGGTACAATGGAAGAACTATTTCTGTGGAATTTGCTTTCTTGATGAAAGTGTCAACAGTGACTGACAGCAGAACTCTCACTGCAAAAGCAGCATTGGCTCATCAGATTCCTTTCCAAGTATAGCAAATGCTGGATCTTGAGTCATAATGAAGGTCCAATCATTATGGCATAACAATTCTAACTGAAAGTGTAGGCATTGACAAGAGCTGGTTAGATTTCTAGGTGGTGTAAGTAAGTGCAATGTATGTGATACTGGACCTCAGCTGAAGAGCACAGTTTTAAAATCTTTGTATCTTCCTAGAAAATCCCAGTGCCAAATTTAAACTCTTGCTCATATGTAGATGATTTCAGTATCTAAACATTTTTAATTATGCCAGAGCTGGAAAATTTGGCCATAGGCTCTATTTAGGAAATGTTACTGAATTACAAAATCAAAATGCATGGGCAGTTGAACTATTGGCAGTGTGGCAGGTCTGCAGTTCTTTTGATTATTGTGGTATGCATGTTATCTTCCAGAGCCAGTGTTAATGTGTAAGTAACTGATCTGGATTTACATCTCTTTATGGCTATAGTCAGAGATGACAGATGTATTCATTGTGCTTTGAAAGTCAAAAGAAGAATCTTTACTTCCCAGTAGAGGCATATCTGTAAAAATTCCTAGCTACCTGATTGCTCTAACGAGTTGCACTATGGCTACTCTCAGTATGGCTAATATTAATAAAATACATAATCGCAACCACCATTACTACCTCTGAAACATTTGGAAGAGGAAGTGCCACAGGGGTTGTCCTACTTTTCTCCTGCCTTCTTCTATAAAGTTTAACAGCAGCAATGAGCAGTTTCAAAAGCTAAACATTTTTCCTAGTGAGGTAATGAAGATTTCTAGTTTGGATTTTTATTTTTTTTTTTTTTTTTTTTGGTAACAACTATGTTTTTCTTAAATCTTCTTTGCTAAATGTCTTGGTGATTATGAGGCAACTGAATCACTGTTCTGTCATAATCATATTATTTTTCCATGCCTCATTTCTAGGGCCATGTGGGTTAAAGTATTTTATCCAGAGAAGTTTCTTGCTTCAAAAGTAGTGACTCCTATGATTTTTATTCTTCCTTCTACAGTCAGGATTTACACTTGAGAAGAGCAATCAGGGTCGCCTGTTTTTAGGTACACCAGTAGGATTAATTAGCCATTAATTACTTAAGAACAACACAAATCCTGACTTTCTGAAGTCATGAACTAGGCAAAACCTGGGATTAATGACATGAGAAAATCAAGTGTTTTTCTCTCTAAGGAGAATGTAACACTTAGTGTAACAACTGTGGACATGAATAGGTAGAAAAGGTATGCAACAGTGGCTGAGTACTAAGATACCTTACCTGAAACTGATAAAAGAAAGTGATTTAACCCTTTTGAGTGTTTGAGCACATTTTGATTAAAATGTAGTTATATTAGAAAAATTACATGTAACTTTTAACTCATCTTAAAAAACAGAGTGGAGGCTGAGAGATTCAAAAATGCAGATGCTCATGAACCTTATTCTCTGTGAAGTCACTTCATAGAAATACTTCTAGTATTCATTAGATTTTAGCTAAAAACTCAAGAACATGTTCTGCTTGCACGTTGGTTTTAAAGTCAAGAATTTGAACTCTATATTTTTTTCCTTTGTATGGTTATGTCTTAACAGTTTGATTAAGATGGAAAGAATTCAGACACTTTATTTCACATAAATCTACTCAGACCTATCAATAATTTAACTGTCAGAGCTGACATTTAATGAGATTTCTATTAGATAAGGAAGTATGGGTTACAGTGCAAGTCAGGGCAAGTTGCTTTGTGGCACCTGCATGGAGAGGAGTGGAGCTGGAAGTGATGCCAGTGGAAAAGCATGGAGGGGTTTCTAGCCAGCCAGGGGGGAGTGGGGCAGTGAAACACCACTGACCTGACTGGTCACATCAGGAAAACTCGCAAAGCAAGAGGAATTTGTCTGGCCAGAGCCATATGTAATGGCTTCTGCATTAGGTTCTTCAGGAGGCATTTCTGTCGTGAGGTAGTTATGCTTTCTTCTGGTTTGGGGTGTATATTTTTTTTTTTTTCTCTTTGTTTTTTTTAGTTGGTTTTGTTTTTTTTTTTTTGGTGGTTTTTGATTGTTTTTTTTTTTCCTGTTACTGACAGCCAGTTTATTGCACACTCTTGTCCAAAGGCCATTAACGCAAGTTTTGGCTTGAGGAGACCTGTTCAGCCATGGCTTTAATGTGGAGTGAGATTGCTTAATGGAGACATAGTGAGTAACAGTTATCATGGTTTAACTTCACAGATGTAGTAGTTCAAACTAATTCCCTGGTTCAGTATTCAGGACTAGAGTATGAGCAAGGTAGTGTGAGTATGGGCACTTGATATCATGTCCTTAAATGGGGTGGGAGGAAGTTAAAAAGTGAGGAGAGCCTAAGGTGTGCTGGCTGAAGCCTTATCATAATGGTTGCATATCTGTATAAATTCATCATTTTCAGTATTAAGAATCTGACTGTACAGAAAGTCAACAAACAAGTTGAAAAAAGAAACATATCCTCTATTGTTTTCAGTCATCTTGGATTTTGTTTGTAACAATATCAGATAAAGCTCTTGCAGGCAGTCTTATATCATGGTTTAAATAATGCAAAGACTGTGTTAAGCCTATTAACATCAGCAAATGCTGGGTCAACCTTGTCTGGCACCATGTTTACAATACTTGAACTGGTATGTATTTAATTTCCATTATCAGGTTAAATGTTTGTTTAGCAATAATAATATTTCAGAAGCACCGAATCTTTACTCAGCTTTTTTAGTTTTCTTTCAAATAGGTCAAAGCAGAAAACTGTAGAAATTAGAGAGGATAACAAAAGGTGGTTCTTGATCTTCAGTCACATGCTGTCTGCTTTTAATCGTTCCCAAAACCGTCTTTTATTGAAACTAAAATCAGACATTGTAGCAATGCTGAGACACTGTTTTCAGCTCTGTTCATTATGTGCATAGCTGAACTGCTTTTCGCTCTGCTTCTGTCTAGATAGACACACACATTGCACAAAAATAGGTCAAATGCTACTTTATAACTAGAATGTCAAGATATTTATCATGAGCTAACCCAATAGTGGCTGTTTGAGAAATGCTTAGTAAAGGTTACTAAACATATGTAATGTATAATGTACTGCAACACATTTATCAATGCAGTGGGTAGCCACCAAGTACTGATAATCCCCCATGTGAGGGTGAGCCATGAAAGACTGCTGTGTAAATTAGCATGAATGGTTTCCTGTTGTTGCCTCTATCTATTTTGGTGGGAATATGATTTGCAACTCAACAAATTGTGGTTTTGTTTCCATCTGATGGCACAGATCTGCAAAGAGGACTAGGGTCCTGATCTAGACTTCAGTCCTTGGGTACTCATACAATACTAATAATTCAAGTTGGCTGCAGTCTTTCTGCAGTATGACTTGGTACCGCAGAGACAACCATGCAGATGTATGCCATGTCTTCTGTAAATCTTCTTTCACCTGAGGAAGCCTGGAGATGTAATAGTTGTAATGAAAACTACTGCATGTACATCCATGCATATCTTTTGACAAGTGCGAACTACTTCTAAGTGCTAACAGCCATCTTTCATATGTTGTTCTGCCCAAGACTGTAGCCTGTCTGTAGATCATAATGAATTTTACTTTAGACTTTAGCAAGGCAAGTCAAAGAAATAAATCTGAAAATGTTAAAAAAGGGGAGATCATTGAAGTGATTCTGGAAAGTAAAAATGAAATAGTGTTTCAGTTACAGATACTTAATACAACAGACTCATTGGAGTGCTTACAGATCTCATACGTGTGCTGTCGCAGAAATGGGCTATAAATATCTTTCAAGAAAGCATGAAGGTAAAGGTCATGCTAACATATGTAGCGAACACCTACAGTATAAATCATTGCAGCTCAGTTTCAGTCAGAGCCACTGTTTTCACGTTGCTTGCTCTCACATACATTTCCATTCTGAAAATGTGGAGAAAACTGACATTTCAGGGTCTTGACAATTAACTGCAGTGAAAGAAAAAAACATTCTTCCATTTCAACACTTTAAAATACATGTGATGTGTGATGGCCCATTTGCGCCTATGGATTTGAGAGGGACAAATAATCCATGCTCCAGTGGGTATAAAATAATCCCTCCCATGCACACCAGTGTGGAAGAGGTGAGGCTCTTGGATGCATCCCTGCATGTGCCTATGCATCAGGGACACATGGGGGCTGGTGGGTGCAAGGCTCTAGTGAGAACAAGGAGCAGAGAGGGAGGAATGTGCCATTGTGTGTGTTTGTTTCCTGAGCATCCAGGTACTCTGCACATCAGTGATCTTTCTTTCATATGTGAAGATATATTCTTTTGTAAGAGAAATAAAGATTTGCTTCTGCCTAGTACATACTGCATATACAGGCAACTCAGTCAGGCTGCGGTTACCTTTAAATGAGCTTAACTGGAACTGCATATTTACACAAGGAGACTTTTTCTTACTTTTTCTTTTTTTTTTTTTTATACAAAGATAGTCTGGTTTCTTCTGTGGCTTGGCATATCATCTATGAAGTGAGAAGAGGTTGTTCCAGTTTGTTGCCTTCAGCTGATACTTGGTTATATGAAGTACTTCTTATGTTCCAGAAGAGTTTTCATGTACCTCTGAGCATGGCTTAAAAACCTCACTTATTCTGTTCTCTGTTTTTCTGGGAGAAATATAGCTAAGAAATGAGTTTTGGGTGATGAGGAGATATATAGGACACTGAAAGTGAGATGAAAATTAAACATTTCAAACTTTTCTGATTTCTGAAATAGAACATCTAAGTAAAAATTTGCATTATTCTATAGCACTTCAGAAGTGTCTAACTTCTACTGTATATCACTTACTGCATCTATGAAATCTGTGCTTTTTCAGAGCATGGAAACACTCCAGTTCAATCAGCATATCAGCTAACCTAGTGCTAAAATTGCAGAGTGCTACCTGACACCAGTAATTATCTTCTCAAATTAGTGTTATTGCTGAGGTGTTCCTAATACTGACCCTCATTTAAATTCCTTCAAATAAGGGAGCTAGAAGTTGTAATGATTCTGTAACTTCTGAAAATAATTTGATTGCTCATGTTTGAAATCCTACCTGTTTGTAACATTGCTATAGGCATGAGCACAATACTGTGCAAATGGAAATTTCAATGGTATTTTTCAGGATTTCTAATGCAATATAAAAATTTAATAGTATAAACTTATTTTTAATAACCCGTTATTTGCTCACAGCCTTCCAAGTTAAAGGTAAGAATTAGCTCAATTCCACATAAAGCCTGTGGAATTACAGGTGTCTTCAGATGCAATTAAAGACTGTTTCTATTTCATTTTCTCTGTTCTCTGGTATTACTTCATCATTCTGTTCTGAACTATTTTCCAACTAGAAGTGAATTTCAATTGACTTTTCATTTGGTGTAGCAGAATGCTAAGTAATAGTATAAACCTCTGTTCTGTACAGCCATAAAATTTTGGAAGTATACCTCCCTAAGTTCTGAGTATACCTCAGGAAATGAAAGAATCTCTCTGGACTATTTAAAGTGAGTGGCTGAGAGGATTGCTGATAGCATTTATAATGTGAAATTTAAAATAGCAATTCTGTATTTATGCTAAAACTGTTCCTCCAAAGAATATTCTTCATTTCACATAATCACCCCTCAGTTTTCTGAACTGTAACTTTGTCAACTCCAGGTTCACCAGATTCTTCTTCTTTCAAACTTCTCTTATAGATATTCAAGAGCCAAAAGGGAATACAAGAACAATGAACAATTGTCTTGTAACTATTTGCATTACATTGATATCTCTAAATACATACATACATACATAATTCCTCAAGCAAATTCTTCACACAAATTGAAGTATGTTCTTGGCAGTGCTTGATTCTGTTTATCAGTCATGAGCTCAGAATATGAGAAGCATTCTTTTTAAACAAACAGAAATCTACACTTTTCCTATTAAAAGCAGCTGCTATAGCAGGTACTACTTATGAGCAGGAAGAATACTGCTTTAAAAATGGGTCTTTTTCATTAAACATAAAAGCTCAGTCACTGCTCTTAGAGATAACGTCTCTGTTCTTGATAGTCAAGTTATTTGGAAACCATAGATCCACACTAGTGCTTTGTTTATAGCTGAAGTAGGAGGAAGAATATACTTGCTATCTTGAGAAATCCTTTTTTTCTTTCCATTTCTCAATTGGCACTTGGTTTGGAATGTCAGATGACTCAAGCTTCTTACTACTGCTATAGGACCCAAGCCCAAACTAGCCTGGTTTTTTATAGGATATATCATACCGTGCTCTTAGTAACAGAAAATATCAAGACAGATTTGATGCATCAGATTCCTTTTCAGTACTTTTTGCCCACACTGAAGATAATGGAGAGACGTATGCAGGCTGTTACGGATATGACAAGCTATTTACTTGTCCCTGCAAGTGGACACAAATAAGATACTGTGCAGCACAAAGCAATGTCTCTCTTCAAAGAAGAGGAAGATTAAACTCCCCTCTTTATCACCAATTTAGTGCATAACTGAAGCTAGGAGGTTTCTGTGCCTTCCCATCTTCATATTCAGTTGTGTATTTAGCAAAGAATTTCTGGGATGAGTTTGTGTGGTCTGTATTCTGTTGAACTAGGTAACTGAATTGTTTTTTCTCAACTTAATATTTGATTCAAACTTAAAATGGGATCATTTTAAGGTCTCAGATAGTGATGTTCTTTTGCACGTTTTCCAGATGAGTCATTTTTTCAGCTTCTCTAAATATTATAGTTAATCAGATTATGATCAACTGCATGTAGCAATCACAGGCTTTGGGCATAAAACCAGATAGCAGTTATAAGTGGTATTCTCTGTAGTAAAGTGTTTTCTTGCTCTGCCGTGTGCTGCTGCATGTCTGCTCTTTACCTGTTTGGGTCAGTACAAGTAAACATGCCTAGAGTAGTGCATGGGTATTAAAATTGTAATTTCAGCAGTCTCCCAGGAAGATCTTATGGAGAGAATCACTGCTCTAGGTATAGTACAGTACAGAGGTTTGTTTCCCTTGGCAGATCTTGACAAAAGGTCAACTGCTGTTATGAGATAGCATCATAGAATCAACCAGGTTGGAAAGACTTTTAATAGAATCAAGTCCAACAATTACCACGCTAAAACATGTCTCTAAGGGCTTCATCTACACATTCTTTTAACACATCCAGGGATCTTGATTCCACCATTTCAATGGGAAGCCTGTTCCAATACGTGAACACCCTTTCAGTCAGGAAATTTTTCCTAATAACTAGTCTCAACAAAAGATCCACAAAAGGGGTTCTGATGATGATGTCAGTGATCAACAGAACTGTAGTGGTAGCTTCACTTAATGCTTCATTATATTCACAAGCTGCCTCACAGTCTGGCAAGTTTTGGAAGGATTTTACCTCATTATCAATAATAAATGGTAAAACTTATTCTGCGCTCATGTACCAATGTTGTCCTGGTTCAAAAGTAAAAAAGAAATTAAGGGCATAAGTAAGTTGTAACTACCTAACTGATACTGGAAGATCAGATAAGGAAATGTTTTACACTTCACTAACAAAGTTGGCTGATAAAAGTTTTCCTCATGCTAGCATCTGCATGTGTATGAGAAATAGCTATTCAAATGCTGTCACATGGGAAGACTTTGTCTCATTGCTTAGAAATGATGATGTTTAGAATCTAGACATTGAAAAAGAGCCTTTCAAATATAAGCTACTGCTGGTTTGTGCCCATCTTTGATGCCTCAGGCTATCTTTGCCATTGGCAGCTACAGTATCTGGAATGCCTGAAAAGGCACATAACATATTAGAGGAAGGAAGGGGAGAAGCAGCCTTTTGTTCACTGTCTAAGGTCTGCTATGCAGTCCTCTTGACAGACATTATGATTAAACCAATAACTTAGTCTGGCATCTGATTATAAGAAGAGTTCCATTTCATATACTGCAGAAGTAATTACAGTTAAAATAACCTTTCCAAAGGTATGTGCTCCTCAGCTGATGTCTGTTCTTCCCACACCACTGTGTGTTACTGGAAGTTAATATATGATCAAGATGACCAACACACCTGAAAGTAAATAAAACATTGCAATATGCTCCTTCCTGTGCTCCTGCTACCAAACACAGCTAAGATTGTCTTGTTGCTTAAAGACTTCTGGGTGTGATCTGCATCTTCAGTAGATGTACAGAAAAAAGACTAAATACTTTTTTTTTTTAACTTAGAGATTCAGAAGCTCACCTACAGATTTTTATTTATTTCTTTCTTTTTATTTTTTTCTTATTCAGGAAACAGCTATAAGGTCAAGCTGTGTCTTTAATGAAGAGCAATCTCAGACACTGTAGTTCACACTTATGCTAGGTTACTCCTCTACTGTATAGAATAATAGAATAGTTAGGGCTGGAAAGACGTTTAAGATCATCTAGTTCCAACTCCCCTGCATGGGCAGGGACACCTCACACTAAACCATGTCACCCAAGGCTCTGTCCAGGCTGGCCTTGAACACCGACAGGGATGGAACATTCACAACTTCCTGGGCAACCCATTCCAGTGCCTCACCACCTTTACAGTAAAAAACTTCTTACATCCAATCTAAACTTCCCCTGCTTAAGTTTTAACCCGTTACCCCTTGTCCTGTCACTACCGTCCCTAATGAAGAGTCCCTCCCCAGCACCCTAATGGCTCCCCCGTCAGATACTGGAAGGCTGCTATGAGGTCTCCACGCAGCCTTCTCTTCTGCAGCCTGAACAGCCCCAACTTCCTCAGCCTCTCTTCATGCAGGAGGTGCTCCAGTCCCCTGATCATCCTTGTGGCCCTCCTCTGGACTTGTTCCAGCAATTCCATGTCCATTTTATGTTGAGGACACCAGAACTGCACACAATACTCCAGGTGAGGTCTCACAAGAGCAGAGTAGAGGGGCAGGATCACCTCCTTCGACCTGCTGGTCACGCTCCTTTTGATGCAGCCCAGGATGCGGTTGGCTTTCTGGGCTGCAAGCGCACACTGAAGCCGGCTCATGTTCATTTTCTCATCAACCAACACCCCCAAGTCCTTCTCCACAGGGCTGCTCCGAATCTCTTCTCTGCCCAACCTGTAGCTGTGCCTGGGATTGCTCCGACCCAGGTGTAGGACCTTGCACTTGGCATGGTTAAACTTCATGAGGTTGGCATCAGCCCACCTCACAAGCGTGTCAAGGTCCCTCTGGATGGCATTCCTTCCCTCCAGCGTATCAACCGAACCACACAGCTCAGTGTCATCGGCAAACTTGCTGAGGGCGCACTCAATCCCACTGTCCATGTCAGCGACAAAGATGTTGAACAAGCCCAGTCCCAACAGTGATCCCTGAGGGACACCACTCGTTACTGGTCTCCAGCCGGACATTGAGCCATTGACCACAACTCTTTGTGTGCGGCCATCCAGCCAGTTTATCCACCGAGTGGTCCATCCATCCAATTGATGTCTCTTCAATTTAGAGACAAGGATGTCGTGTGGGACAGTGTCGAACGCTTTGCACAAGTCCAGGTAGATGACATCAACTGCTCTACCCCTGTCCATCAGGTCTGTAGCCCCATCACAGAAGGCCACCAAATTGGTCAGGTAGGATTTCCCCTTAGTGAAGCCATGCTGGCTGTCACCAAGCACCTTGTTGTTTTTCATGCGCCTTGGCATGCCTTCCAGGAGAATGTGCTAATGTCTTCTTCCTTGGCTCAGCTGCAGTGCTGAATCAGGCCCAATTTCTGTGTCTAAAGACAGTGTAGTTGCAAAGGTCTGATCCAAGAGAGAGCTGCAGTGTTTGGACATTGGACATTTATGGAGTGAAATGAGTCCATTTTTAATATATTAAAATGAATGGTAGCTCGGGCTGAGCATCATTGAATTATGTTGATAACATTCTCAGTTTCCTCCTTTCCTCCTCTTTTCATCTATTTTTTTCCATCAAGTATACTTCTGTATTTCAGTGTTTCGAGACATACATGATTATTTTAATAATTGTATTATTTTCTAATGTGGTATCAGAGAAGCTACAACCTGTTATTTGCAAAGTAGAGTACACCTTGCACTGGTGACATTAAATTTAGCTTCCCTGGGTTACAGTAACTCAAAATGCTGCAATATTCCAATCCACAATATTTTTTTCAGGGGGATTTACATTGGAAAAGATAGGCAAGTTGCCTTTTTAAAGAAGAAAATAAAAATAAAATTAAATTAAAAAAAAAAAGGCACCTGTTTTTTTCTTTAATGCTCTTTTGAAAATAAAAAAAAATGTCCAGGAGAACTGGTAAAGCTACAGAAGCCCTGAATTACTGTCCAAGGTCATTTAAGGTCTCTTAATGGAAGCAGATGTGACATATCCTTGACTTGGATGTCAGGACTTCGGTCTGAAATCTTGAGGATTAATGAACTGTTGTCAGGAGGATCCAGGAGTGAGTGGGATTTGCCAGTGGGAACCTTTGGGGAACTATTTTACACCTGCTGCTAATCACTCATAGATGCAGAACAGACTTCAGTACAAGCCCAAGCAGGCAGATAAAAGACATGACTTATTGACTTGTTTTCCCAGTCTTATTGAAGTGAATTATAAAGTCATCCAGTTATTAATCCCTGTAAATTAACTGGCAGGGAAGCTGCTTATATTTGGACTTTGAGAAAGAGATGAAAGCATAAGAGCAGATCTTTAGCCTTTGTGGGGACCCTTATACTTGGTTGCCTGCACTAACTTACTGATTAATCTCTTGCTCAATTTCCTGTTTCAGTGGAGTCCAGGAAGGTGACTGGCAATTTTGTAGCACTTATAAGTGCTGGTGATTGGTGTTGGAATGCAATGCTAATAACTGTTTAGACTTCTACAGAGCAAGTACTATAAATACACTTGTATGAAATAAATTTAGTTTTAGACTCTTCAGGAATTGTTAGATGTGTGTTACGGGTTCTCTAATTCAGACCCTGCTGATTTTTCAGTGTGAAGATAATCAATAGGATACAAAAAAAGAAACTTGATAGAGTAACTTCAGAAGACATCAAAATTACATATGTACTATAATTCCAGCAGATTACAGAGTTATTTCTGCTCATTAAAGGCAAATTCATTTAACTATATGAAGGCAGAGTTCAAGCCGTGTATTCCCCTCAAGAGTTGGAGACGTGCTAACTTAGGGTGAGGCTTTAAGAGTATGTGCATATTGCACAGTAGTTATAAGGTATCAGTAGCCTATCTATTAATATTTTGATCAATGCAAGTGATACAGTTTGAGTGGAGACAAAACGTATATGGACAAGTTAAGCCTGCTTGGATCAGTAACTGACTGACATTGATGGACACTGATCCATAATGTCATGAACACAAGTCCTTGTCAGCTATTTATAGATCGCTCTCCTGAGCTTATGTTGTCAAATGCATGAAGCAAACAGAAAAAAAAAACCAGCATCTTCCCATTTTCTGCTTCAGATAGCTTATTGGCATCTTTTACAGACACAGTTCGATGAGATCTTTATAAACTGTCAAAAAGCAGAGTGTGTAGAAGGCACACTTGCACTCTGCTTGTCATGTTTTGTCTCTGTCGTCTTCTGTCATAAATCTGAGAAAGGAATGTAAAGAAGCAACTACCCAACACCTCTACCTTGTTCAAATCGTCACTGGCAGGATTATCAAAGACATCTGTTTACATGCTGCTTGTGGCCATCGACTGACTGAGCAGCACAATGACTTGTACAGTCACTGGCACCACCTTGTAGTAACAGCTGACCAGAAGTTCTCCAGGAAAGTGGCTTATACACTAGGGAACAGCTGGGGAGGAAGCATTCATGGCAGGAGAGAAATTGGTATTTTTATTGCTACAGCTTTTGTAACCACAGACACTTCCCCTTTATGTAACAGAGCAGTAATCCAACCTTTAATTTTTCTGGTGTCAGTGCCATCCAGCAAGATAAACATGGATGGACTGGATGCCATTTAGAGCTGCTTCCCACCCGTCCTAAGGGCCAGCTCTGTGTTCATGCAGGCAGTCCTAGTCTGCTGTCCTTGGCCCATGGTAGCCAATACAGTGTTGTCAGATCTGTGGAAGCTGCTGCCATGATGCCTGTTCTGGAATGAAAGATTTCTTCTCCATCTGGAGCCTGCACATCTGATGAGTATTCTGCTGATGCTTCTTACTGCTTATCACCACCCTAACGTTTCCAGTGGGATCCCCCTCTTGCAGTGACATTTGCACTTCCTTCTGAAGTGGCTTTGTACTTTAGAGATACCCAGATGGGTTGCATTGATGCCTCAGCTACGCTGTGCCAAAGCAAGACAAATGCATGAGCAATGTAGTTATTCTTACCTTTCACTCTAATTATTGCAAATTCTACTGCACTGTGAAATTTTCCAAAGCTAATTAGATGTTGGAATGGAAAAACCTTCATAACGTTTCTGAGAAAATGATATACTAACTCATGCTTGTTTCTGGCCAGTAAGATGCTGAAGGAAAGAGAAGATGTAGTGGACTTACTGTAATATCAGAGCATCTTTTATTGCAATAGATAGATTTTAAGATGTACTGTAGTGTCATTTTGGATTAGACTATTTTTCTCGAGGTGAAAAAAATAAATGCATTCCTAGCCTAATTCTAGTCAGATGGGATTTCCAAAGCCATGTGGAAGTGTTGAGTGCTCTGAGTATCCACTTCCATCAGATGCTGAATTCTTGTCAAAGCTGCTTTGAAAATGCTGTCTGTTCAGCTTGTCTGCACTGGAGAAATGAGGCCAAATAGCCTTCCATTTCTCTGGAGGCTAGAACAGTCCAAAAAGAGTTTCTAAACAAGTTTATCAAGGTTAACTAATTACTAGACTAGTACTGTGGGAAAGACTGGAACTAGGCATTTCTAAGAGAGTTGCTTTTTATTCTTTAAGAGTTTTGAGGCAGACAAATGTATCCCAATTGCTTAGAGTGCTTTTTGGTATGTTTGACTTCAGGCACAAGATTTATTTCCAATAGGCACTGAAACATGTTACTAATCCATCATATTCAAAAGAATGCCTTTTCTGAGAAGCAGTGCCTTTATTTGTTTTGCATAAAACTTAAATCTCCCCTTACTTGCGGGAGATCATTGATTTTTCAGTAAGGAAACGGAAAGTCACTCAAGCTCATATGAGATTGCTTTGTGAAAAATGCTAGTTACAATGGGGAAGAAAAATCTTGCAAAGGAGTCTTGGATAACTGTTTCTCAGATGTGCTTAAATGAACACTTGTTTCTGTACCTGCTGGGATGGGCCTTCCCGCTCTTGAGTGTGAGAATTAATTATTCTGTAGTACCATCACTTAGTGGCTACTTAAGTACCTGGTCTATAATCTTTGACTTGTAACCTACCATGTTATTGAAATACGCATTGAGAATGGGGGAAACATTCATGAATAAGTAAATAGCCTGTCAAAGCAAAACTTTGTGCACATTTGCTAAGTGTAAATGTATCTGGGACCACCACAAGTATCCTGTGGGTACATTATTTATTCAGATTTAAATGTGCGCTCTGTTTGGCTTTACTGCCTCCCAGAATCTGCATGCTGGTTTGACAAGTGGTGCAGAGCTGTGAACGCAGCTGGCTGAAATCCCATGTGACTTGCATGTCTCATTTAAGTAAGGAAAGTACGTAATATTTTGTTTCATCCAGCAATGGAAGGATTTCCCTGCCTTGAAGGAGATTTGCTATAAGGTTACTTCTGTGTAAAGATTAAACAACTGTATCACCCTGCTTTGGTACTTGATTGGTTCCAGGATAAACCTTTTCTCTCTTTGGGCAGAACCTACCAACAGACAGATGCTTATGTGCTGAGCCACATTTTTCTCTTAAGTGAAATGTGCAGTTGTAACCGTGCATACCAGAGCAGAAATGTGCCCAAGAATCTATAGTGATAGGACTCAGGGACCAGTTATTGGCTTTTAGTACAGGCTGTGCATTTTCTGCAGGACTAAGCAGTATGAAGGTAAGGCAAGAAAATGCAAGTTTAAGGATGCCCTTTGAAAGAATAAGAACTCTGTGCTGTGCTTTGTACAAGTGAAGCCAAATCTGCAAAGCTTTTGAGAAATTGTATGAAACAAAATCAGTTTAAAAAGTGGTCTGGTCTGATCAGAGACTAAAAGCAGAACAATGTCAGGGCTTCCAGCACACTACCTGGGAAGAAGATTCTACATATGCATTAGAGCAAGATTTTATTATGGTTCAGAGTTACTTGCCACTGGGGTGAAAGAAAAGAGAGATCTTTGCTGAATCATGGTTGAATGTGACATAGTTCTTCCCTCCCACTGTAAAATAATATCTTCAGAAATTATTTTCATCCATTTACTGAAGAGATGAGAGGTACTCCTTAGTTTGTTCTTATGCTACCAAGATAATATTCTGAACTGTAGCTGGTACATTAAATCAGTGTCCTGGCTGCTACGGTCACATCTGTTGGTTCTTCTGAGACCACTTTTGGGTTCCTTCTGTTCAGGAAACTTCAATCATAGCTAAACAGAACTACTTACCACCTGCCCCTAACCCCTGCTGTACAAAAAACAAACTGCAAGCAGGAAGTCTAATGAGAATTGATATTAAGGACTAGAACTGTTTGACTGAATCTTTTGAGCTACTTTAATCCCAGAATATATATTTGTTTCAAAATGAATTGCTTTTTTGTTGGAAAAAAAATAATAATCCCTTGCAACTCTTCCTTTCAAGTATAAAGAGTGGAATGCGAAGCTCTAGATTTGATCTTCTGAGTAACAGTACTTGAAAAGCTACAGGGGCCATTTTTTTCTTATTTATTTTTTTCTTCTACTTTATGCTTAAAGACCAAAGTAAATTGACCTAATTTTCTTTCCTTTACTGAGTTTTCTTTTCCAAGAGCATTAACAACTGAACATTATGCTTTCATTTCTGTACAATTATAAATTTTTTCGAGCACTAGTAAGACCTGTAAAACTTTCTCCTTACCCATTATGCTGCACTTGCAGCCCAGAAAGTCAACAGTATCCTGGACTGCATCAAAAGAAGTGTGACCAGCAGCAGGTCAAGGGAGGTGATTCTCCCCCTCTATTCCTCTCTCATAAGACCACCCCCCCCACCTCCACTCCCCCACACCCCCCACTCCCCCCCCCGGAGCATTGCTTTCAGCTCTGGGGACCTCAACGTAAGAGGGACGTGGACCTGTTAGAACAAGTCCCGAGGAGGGCCATGCAGATGATCAGGGAGCTCGATGCCATGTTTCCCATGAAAATAGGCTGACGAAAGTCAGGCTTGTTCAGCCTGGAGAAGAGAAGGCTTCAGAGAAACCTTAGAGCAGTGTTCAGTACTTCAAGGAGGACTACAAGAAATCCAAAAAGGTATTTCTTACAAGGCTACAGAGTGACAGGAAAAGGGGGAATGGTTTTGAACTGGCCGAGGGAAGTCTTAGATTAGACATTACGAAGTTCTTTACTGTGAGGGTGTTGAAAGACTGGCACAGGTTGCCCAGAGAAGCTGTGGATGCACCGTCCCTGGCAGTGTTCAAGGCCAGGTTTGACGGGGCTTGGAACAACCTGGGCTAGTGTAGGGTGTCCCTGCCCATTGCAGGGGGTTTGGAACTAGATGGTCTTTGAGTTCCTTTCCAAGCCAAATCATTCTATCATCCTGTTCTATTCTTCCTCAGGAGCATAGCATACATGCCCACAAATACTGCTTCAAACTCCAAATGACTTCAAACTGAATTGTGTTTCAAATTCTTTCAGTGAAGCAAACACTTTTATACAAACACTTTGGCATTGACCCGGCTTTAATCCACATTCTAACAGACCTTGGGGTTTTTTTTCATTATCAAGGTACTTAAAAAATGGTAATTTCAGAATATTTATGCAATGAACACCTTAAAATAGACAAATAGGCTTGGGGGAATTTTAAATTCTGTACAGAAAAAGATAAGCCTTCACTGTGTCCTTAGACCCCTGCATTTTAAACTTTGTATTTAACTGTAATTATTTGTATTTAATTAATCTCAGCAATTTACAATAACCACTTGGGGTCTTAGAATTAATCTCTAGAAGGTAGTTATTTTCTTTTTTTTTTTTTCCCAAGAATAGCACCTATTCAAGAACTACTGAGAGACAGCTTAAGGAGTGAAGGGATCATGGTTATTTCTGTTGATATATCATAAAATTTGTGACGAGTTCTATTTATTCTTCCAATCTGCTTTAAACTAGTAAGTTTGTATTGTATGGGGCATACATGAAAAAATAGGTTTATTTCTTCAGTAGGTGGCCAGCAAAGGAAAAGTCTACCTCCAGGAACAATTTTTTTACTTACTATGTCAGTTAATGATCCTGTGGTGATAGTTCCTCTCCCATCAGTATCTGCTTCCCAAATGCTCTAGCTGCACAGTTCCTCAGCAGCCAGAGTTAGGAGCTCTAAAAACAGGCAGACCACTTCTTTCTCAGCCATATCAGGGCTTAGTTTTTATTTGATTCTGGGCAGATGCCTTTTTCAGCACATTTGTAGTCCACAGTTTTGCATGATAGAACATAGCTCTCATACCCAGTATTCGTCAACCTTTTAAAATTCAAAGGATGCCTTCCCATTTCTGAAACAATCAACAGATCATCTATGCAACATTGCTGTAGCAGCTTCTTTTTATCAACTTCTGCAATTTTTGTCTAAGCTTTAAGCTTTCATTCCATATTTTACTCCTGTTCTTGAATACAGATATACATATGGCCTTGGGTTTGGGGGCTTTTATTTACAGATGCCTTCTGAACTACAATCACGTGCTTTTCTAGATCACCGAACATGAAAAGCAAACATTTGAAAGCCATCAGGAAGAAAGAACTTGTATTTTTCCTAATTCTTTCGTACATCACTATTCATATTTTTTGAAAATTACATTGTGTCTGCAAGTCAGGATCCAGCTGTTCCTAGACTCTTTATTGAGGTCTCTAAATTAGAAGCTATTATTTAGTACTGCCAAGAGCACTGCAAAAAGTGATCTGGTTTTCTCTTTTAGCACCACAATGCTTCACAGCAACTTTTAATCTGTGTGAATCTATTTACCTAATACCATATTCCTTACCATTAGGAAAATTAACAGTGAGATTTAAATTTGACTGCATTTCCATAGTATGAAGTTGTAACGGGAATTAAAAGATATTACAGGAGACTGCAGAATAAAGACACTGCTGGAATTGGAAGCCCACATCATAAACATATCACAGTCTACATGTTTTTCTACTCTTACTTAAAGCTTTCCTAAAGGACACTCATCACTTAGTTGACTTGCATGCCTTCTGAATAACAGAGGAAGAGAAGGTATAATGCTCCTTACTGAATGAAATTAAAAAATCATTCTTTAGCTTTATATCTCAGTGTTTTGAGTATACAGTAACTCCATGTGTCCCAAAATTCAATTTACTGTATACCCTCCAGAAGTTTTCTATAGCTTTTAACTGTTTCTCACATGAAGCGTGGCTGAGATAACACCTGAAGTTTCCAGGGAATATTGGTCTTTAAGTGTATGATTTAATAAGGCATGCTTACAGTAAGCACTGAGTTTGCTATGCTTCTGCATCAGAAATACTTTGAACTGGATGGGCCAAGTAAGGTTTCCATATTATTTCTAATTTCATGAAAGAGCTTATGGCAAGACTCACAAAGAATCACTTCAGATAAGCATATTTTCTGTGATAAAACCAAGTCAATAAAATGACTGGACTAAATACATGATTGTGTCTTGTCAAAAAGTAGAATGAAATGAGAGAGAACATCTGTGACCACAGAAGAATTTAGATAATAGAAAATGAAACACATTTTACATGGAAAGACTTGTACTGAATTTAAAGAGATGGGTCTTATTCTGCCAATGTCATTTCTGTACTCATTCTGTAATGAAAAATATATCGGATATTATTTTTCTGTAGACAAAATGGTTTTTATTCTGCTGAATCTTGGAATAATTTAGCCCCTAAACAGCCAGAATATGCATCTTGCCACAAAGTCTGTATTTTGCAAACTGGCAGTAGGAGAGCACATCTGTTATTAAAGAAATCACAACTGCTTGAAGTTTTAGCTTTAGATCAAAAAACCCTACTTAGCAAAACAAGACATGAGTAGAGACTACTATTAAATATAGCTCAGAACAGGCTTGTGAACTCAGCTTTGGAAAGGATGCTTGCATGATAATCTAATTCCTGGAAAGAAAAAGTGACAACATGTGTTTAAGTATATTCTGGACATCATAAATATCACAAAAGGATTTTGAAAATCTGCTTTTAATTTGAGGGCACAATGTTCTGCTATCTAGTAATAATTTTTGTTATGAATACTCCTATTATTTGCTAGCATTTTGAGTCATAGTGTTAGTAGCAGATTCCAAATCACCAGCTGCAAATGTGAAATGAAAGGCTAGATTTTACAGACTTTATGTGTGCCAGTATGTTGCGTGTTCCTTTATTCTTAGAGTAATGCTGTGATCATTCAATTGGGAACCTCTGCTTCATTGGGTGCTCTCTGGTCTGGCACTATCCTTGTCTTAAGTTACCTGGAAGGGCTCACCCTCCATCCATCCTAGCACCTGTAACCAGCTGCTGATGGGGTCACTGTTGGCACCAGGGATTGTGGCAGACACAAACCTGGATGAAGTAAATGCTGGAGCCCTATGCCTGACAGTGGGTCATGGTGAGGATAAAGGTTAACATCTTAGTGTGGACTTGGAGAAGGGTACATTCCCCCATCTCCATTCAGATCTCTAATCCAAGTCATGATAAAATTTATTTTAGTTGCCTAACTGCCTATTTAGACAATCAGCATCCATATAAGAAGGAAAATTTGTTAAAGATTACTCCCTACTCACTTAAACTGTAGCAACTCTGGAGAGTTTTTGCTTCATTTTAACACAAAGATAGTTTCACTGTTCCATTCCCATCACTAATAACAAAGCCAAGTCAGACTTAATATTATGGACTTCATAACAACTTCAAAATTAGTTAAAACTATCAAGTTCCACCAATTGAAGCATATCAAATAAAGTGACCTAAGGAATATGATGAATTGTTTTAGATGGTAAGATAAGCTATTGAAAACTAACCTGTTTTATCTAGCACTTCTCTGTTAGCATAAAATAATTATGGAGTAAATCTGGAAGAAAATTGTGATGCACCTAATAATTCTTAAATAAAATTTAACTTTGGAAATAAACCCCAGTGTGTTTCTCACACACAGCTTCCCAACAATACCTACCGCTGCTTCAACTGGATCAACAGATGAGATAATCCTTACAGGAAAGGATATTTCAGTTATATGCGGCAGGCTTTATTTTCTTATGGAGATAGAGATATTTTCTAATATATGTGTATGCTTTGCAAGAATGATAGTGTATAGTGTACCATCTGCTCATTTCTGTTTCCATTTTTACCATCAGTAGAGACTGAAGGTTTTGATTTTCCTCAGTGCTCTGAATTTTTTCTTTTTTTTTTTCTAAGTCTTAAGAAAAGAGCCCACAGACAGAACTGAGTAGTCAGCAAATCCACATACTCCAGGGAACAAAAAAGACCAAGTGTACACTGGTTGTTAGTTTAATACCTGACAAATCTGTCCAGAGACTGTAGCTGAGGATTCATATGCACCCATGTAAATGAAAGAGCTTCTTTGCATTGAGATGAGCCTTGTAAACCTATTTTCTGGAGAGCCTGTATAATACAGTTGCATCCTTAGCTTCTATAACTCAATACCTTTTTTGATTCATTGTTTATTCAGCTAAGAAATCTTCTTATGAGCACCATTCAGGGTTTTAAGCATACAATAAATTTAAAAATACTGTTATTCTATTCTTCTGTCTTTATATTTTCTGAATGTCCCAGAAATACATGATATAATTTTTGCTGTTACTCTCTTGTGTGCTTCTGTGCAGGGAACACAAAGCATTTGTCACCAATTGTTACATTTTGGAATAATGTCCTCATTTCACTGTGCCTCATTGTCAATACCCAAACCAGTCACTTAAGAACACTCAGCCATAGGTTCCTTATGCTTTGTGGTGTTTGCTGGTCAAACTGTACCTCTGTCTTATTGGAGAGGTCAGCTATTGGACTAACCTATCTCAAAGATGTACAGAAGGGTTTGGGGGTTTATTTGGTCGGTTGATTGGCTGGTTTTTCCTGCATGAACTGATCTATATTCTCCCAGGCACAACTGCTCTTGCAGTATGGCTAACACCTGCCTTTCTGCTGGACTGACCATGCTGCCAGTAGAGCTCTTCCTGAGGTCCCACACCAAAGCTGTAGCCACTTCTAAGGACTTCAGTAATCAAGGACCATGCCATTCCTTCTTTTTAACTCAGTATATGAAAAGCCTTTTCTTTGGTCTGTGGACATTACCAGGCTGCATGAGCACAGTAATTTTCACAACAGTCAGGTTCTTCATTCTTATCCAATTTACAGTGAATCTTCTCTGGGGATGAGCTGTTGCCTGTATGTTTTGTTTGCCCTTCACAAAATACTCATCTTGATTTTTTTCTTTAGCAAAACAACATTTGGTATGATCGAGAAAAAAATAAATAATTCCACTGGAGTTTTAAAAAAACATTGACCTTTTTTTCTCATTTGCAGTCAGAGATGAAACCCTACTAACTCTGAGTGATAGTACGACCAAGGGATTGAGCTAGAAGAGATTGTCCCAGAAATATGGATAGCTGGAAAAGGTAGAGACTAGCAACCTGTGGGCTCTCTCTCTCCCTGTGGCTCTCATTCCAAAAGGTGAGGCGTAAGGAAAGCCAATTCCCATCAGAGAAAAATTGCAGTAGTAAAGAGACAAGTCTAAATAAAAACAGGGAATAATGTGCAGATAATTTGTATTAGTGTTAAATGCACCTCTAGATCTCAGATGTTGTCATGGTTTAACCTGAACCTAGGACAGATGCTTATATAAAGCTGTGAATCTTTCAAGGCTCATGAATCATGATTTTCATGATTTATGAATCATCATTTGATAAAAAACAAATACCCAGAGGTGCCAAAAACAACCTATCAAAGAATAATAATAAAAGGGATGGAAACACACAAGATAACAAATATTTGGAAGTACTGTGTGATTAATCTGAATGTTTATAGCTAACAAACCACCCTCTCAACTAATGCCCTTCTAATTTGTATCCTTTTCATGTGATTTAGTATATGGTATTTGAGATAATTGTACTATAGCTTGCCAATTAAAGAAAAATAGAAATTGGAGACCATGGCATAGGTAACAATAATGTTTGAATTAGCCATAAATTACATTTTTAAACAATCTGAGATTTTTTTTTTTTCCAATGTTAAAAAATACTGTCACATCAGAACTAGCAGTTCTTTTTATACAAAATTGTCTGGGACTGTGAGACCACAGCATTCTAATCAAAGCTGGCTGCAGTGCAGATAGAAAATCCTAGAGCTGAAGAAATTGCTACACAAATGAATAATTTTCTCATTATTAAAAATGATAATTAAGATTCTTACTAGTTAGAATCATAGAATCATAGAATATTTAGGATTGGAAGGGACCTTAAGATCACCTAGTTCCAACCCCCCCTGACATGGGCAGGGGCACCTCGCACTAAACCATGTCACCCAAGGCTCTGTCCAACCTGGCCTTGAACACCAACAGGGATGAAGCATTCACAACTTTCTTGGGCAACCCATTCCAGTGCCTCACCACCCTCAGAGTAAAGAACTTCTTCCTTACATCCAATCTAAACTTTCCCTGTTTAAGTTTTAACCCATTACCCCTTGTCCTGTCACTACAGTCTCTAATGAAGAGTCCCTCCCCAGCATCCCTATAGCCCCCTTTCAGATACTGGAAGGCTGCTATGAGGTCTCCACGCAGCCTTCTCTTCTCCAGGCTGAACAGCCCCAACTTTCTCAGCCTATCTTCATACAGGAGGTGCTCCAGTCCCCTCATCATCCTCATGGCCCTCCTCTGGACTTGTTCCAACAGTTCCATGTCCTTTTTATGTTGAGGACACCAGAACTGCACACAATACTCCAGGTGAGGTCTCACAAGAGCAGAGTAGAGGGGCAGGATCACCTCCTTCAACCTGCTGGTCACGCTCCTTTTGATGCAGCCCAGGATACGGTTGGCTTTCTGGGCTGCAAGTGCACACTGAAGCCGGCTCATGTTCATTTTCTCATCAGCCAACACCCCCAAGTCCTTCTCCACAGGGCTGCTCCGAATCTCTTCTCTGCCCAACCTGTAGCTGTGCCTGGGATTGCTCCGACCCAGGTGTAGGACCTTGCACTTGGCATGGTTAAACTTCATGAGGTTGGCATCAGCCCACCTCACAAGTGTATCAAGGTCCCTCTGGATGGCATTCCTTCCCTCCAGCGTATCAGCTGAACCACACAGCTTGGTGTCATCAGCAAACTTGCTGAGGGTGCTCTCAATTCTACTGTCTGTTGTGCAGACTCTTGGGAAGAAGAGTCATTTTTCAATGCAAATACCTTTGGATACCTTGGAAAGAGGCCTGGAAGTAAATTCATGATGAAATAGCAAAGATAGAAATTGAGACAGTCATCCTTTAATTATATTGGATTTGAAGAAGGAAGCATTCTAATTTTTAGCTGCCCAAGTTAATCAATGGCAAATTCTTCCCTACAATATCTCATCATTTAAAGGACTTGGATTAGTTGTTTCTGTGTAGATCAGTTCCATAAATGCAAACTGTTCAGGTACAAATGTTCACTTCAGGAGAAAGTTAAAATTAGCTTTGAAAGAACTGGTACATAAACTATGCCATTACATTTTTCATGAACATGACATGATTAAAATTTAATTATTTGCATGTTAGTTGACAGTTAGCAAAAAAAAAAAAAAAAAGAAAAAAAAAAAGCTGCTAGTTTGAATTTGGATATAAATGGATAATCATAGTGTAATCTTCCTGGACAGCAGAAGTATTCTACATGACTCCTTTCTGTCCCATGCTGCCGGGAACAATATTGGGAAAATGGCTAATGTTGAATAAAAATATCAGCTCTGGTGTAGGGGATGCTTCACCCCAGATGGGTTCCCTTTGTCTGACAGCCCAGGGACAGGATCAAGGCTGGAGCTCTCTGGAGCTGCTGCTGGAGCCCTCACTTTATTGAATGGTGGCTCGAGGCATCAGGGAAAGATAAAAGGAAAGCATGTGTTTTCCTAGGAGTGTAAGTGGAGAGCACCCTGTAACTGGCTATTGAAGGAGAAAGGAAAGTGTAGTCAACTAGTAACAGTCTCTGGTGAATTACCTGGATCTTACCAGATACAGGTACCTCAGTATCATGTTGCATGAGGTTTTATGAGTGTGCCAGCTCCCATCAGCCCCCCCTGGAGCCTAAATGTAGGTTACAGTGCTGCTGACCTGACCTGTTCTCTCTTCTCCTCTCTTATTCTCTCTTCTCTGCAACACAGTGGTTAAAAATCCCATCAATGACTTAAAAGACAGATGACCAGGTACCAGCACCAAATTGCCCTGAATTGCAGTTTAAAGATGGATTCTTTAAAGACAGTGGGTAAGCTACAGCTTTGCCATTTGTCTCAGTGTGAGTATTATCCTGGAACAAGTCAGGAAACAGAGTGTAATTGGAGCCACTGTTCTTTCATTGATTACTTTCTCTGACTCCTAAGTGAATACAGCAGAAGGGAAGGGAAGGAGAGTTCAATACATTGTTTTTGTGCCAAACCTAGGGCTGGATCAATCTTTGCACTCTTCACAAATCAGTTGAACCCTGCTGCTCTCAGTCTGACATCTCTGATCTGAGGGACCTCAGCAGCAATGGCTTCTTCCCTTTGCTTCTTGAGGAGGAGTCAGTGGGATGTTAGAAAAATGCTTCATAAAGACAAGGGAAAGAGATTGCTGGTACTCCAAGGCTGGGATGTAGAATCATAGAATTACTGAGGTTGGAAAAGACCTTTAAGGTCATTGAGTCCAACTGTAATATTCCTTACATCTGTTCCATTTAATATGGACATAGCATCAGTTTGCTGCCTCCCAGCATCACTCTGCATACCCTGACAAAAAAAAAAAAAACAAAAAACAAACAAAACAACCGAGGGTGGCCAGGCCAGCAGACGCTTTTGTTTCCTTCTTGTATGCTTAGATGCCACAGGATGTATCTGATCTATCCATGCTGGAAAGTGAATTGAGGCTTACATACCTTTCATCCACTATGCAATTCAGGGCTCTGCAACAAGCTAAATACAGATAAATAATGGAAAGAAATAATATCTTGCATGTGGCCTGCTGACTGACTGCTGGTAGTGTGTCTCTCACCAGGCAGTCTGCTGACAACCTGACATACGTCAGCCTCTTATTCTGTGTGAGTCCCCTTCGTTAGAAAAAGGAATAGAAGGCTCCTTTTTGGGCTCACAGCTGGACTTGAGAACCAGACAAGAAGTTAACCTTCTTAGGAGAGCCACATCCCAGACAGCAACAGAAGGAAGAAACAGCAGTATTCCCATGGTGCCGTATTTCTGGCTTCTCTTCAGATGCATGCTGTGAATCTGACCTAGGACAGGAATAAACCACCCACCCTACAGTCCACACTGGAACTAACCACAGACTGTTCTCATCTTGGCCTGTGCCTTCACTAAGAGATGTTCTTGGGACCAAAATAAAGAAGCATGAATGTAGGAATAGACTACATAGAATAATAATTAGTAATACAATGTTTGCATTCACTAATAATTCACAGACAGCAACAACAAAAATGTATTCTACTATTTGATGTAAATAATTACTAATAATATCAGTTACTAATAGTATTGTTTACGTTTTCTATCCTGATCAATAGCATACACTATTTGAGTTCTCTTTCTTACCATTATGGTAGAGGGGTTTTCTCTCTTAAAGCTAATTTCTTTCCCCTCTTCCGTCTTCTCTTTGCAAAACAAGTCAACTCTTTCCTGAAATCTGATAGCTCTGCTGTCCCACTCTAGAGCAGACAACCAGTTTTGTTTCTGTGCCAGTTAGTGATTTTCTGATGCTGACAGACGTACAAGAGAGTGATAGATCAAATGAATTCTAATTTCTGAAGTGAGCTGGCATTTGAGCCCAGCTAATTTAAAATGTTCTTTCTGTGTTTAGTCTGCTCAAGTAATTTGACTGCAAGCCTATTTCTCTCAGTACTGTCTTTAAAGCTTGGATGTCTGGGAACACGGAGCAGTGAGACCTAACTACTTGCTCATTATAGCAAACAGATGTAAGCAAATTGGCAGATCATGTGAATGTGATTCCCTATGTTAATTGCCTGTTCTGTTTTACAACAGCTTTTTAGGGCCATGGGGATGATCAAGTTACCTTCTTCTGGGGGGCAGCTCCTCCTTGGCAGGGCCACCTCCATCTAAGGGCCACCACTTGGGGAAGGGTGGTAGAGTATGAGGTCTATCCATCTCCTGAGACAGTTCTCTGTTTGTTTCTATTATTTTCTTGCTTTCCATGACTCACAAGCCTCACAATGTTGTTTGAATCAGCCTAGCATAAATATGTTTTTAAAACACTCATTTGTCTTTGTTTCCACAGCCGTTCTTTCCATTCTCAATTTCTATCTTTCATTTCTCTCAATTTCTGTTTTTGCTATTTCGTCACGAATTTGCTTCCAGGCCTCTTTCCAAGGTATCCAAAGGTATCTGCATTGAAAAATGATGCTTCTTCCAAAGAGTCTGTACAGTTTTAATTTCAAATAATGAAAGCCTAAGATTGTTTTCCTCTGAAAATGTGTTTATTTTTTTTAATGGAAAACAGGCACAGCCTATAGAAATTGTTTTAATCAAAACCTCAGTGTTTCCACTAAGAAGTAATGATGAGGCATATTTGACAAGTAAATGTAGGCAGGAAGAGAATACTTTTTCTTTTGACACTGGTTTACCATTTCTAGGTTCTTGCAGTTCCTTACACTTTAAATTTACACAATATAAAATCATTGCCAATTATGTTAATCTTTTTAATACACATTCTTAATGTTGATAATACTGTAATCTTTAAGACATTCAATTTTTTTCACATTTTATCTTCCTTCAGGCTTGATAGGCAATGAATCCCTTTCCACACTTTCTTTACTTTTAGACTTTCCCTCATAAAACATGTGGTCTTAATACAGTTTGACCTAGTTCTGTGTCTGTCTAATAAATGTGTTTCTACTGTAGCCAGCTTTCTTTATCCATTTGCTTTACTTTTGTCTGATTCTTGAGGGAAAACGGAAAGTCTTCCCATGGCTTTTCAAAGCAAAACCAGACATTCCACTTGCTGATAGATGTATGTTTTTCCTATAGTTTAGGCTCTGTCGAAATAAGGTTAGGAGACTGTCATTACATATTACTGGGACAATGAAAAGCCATTTGCTTTTGAGAAATGGGAAAGCTTAGGAGAAGGTATCTCTTCCCCCACACAGCTCTCATGCTCTGCTTTCTCTCGCTCAGAATATGTGTGGGACTGGAAGGTTTCAGATCATTTTCCTAATCTGGTTCAATACACACTATCAAATAGGATTGGAGGGCCTGGCGTACAAAGTGAAAGTGCTTTTAGCGTGCTTTTGAAAAAGTTTGGCTATGCTCTGTTCTGTAATTGTGATGAATTGCAAAGTGTCAAGTCAGTCCTTAAAGAATTAGTAAATGGCAGAACAAGTGCTATATATACCCAGAGTGATGGAGGCTCCTGCTGAAATACGAGGGCAGAGGTTACTCATCTTTACTGTACCTTGCGCTCCTTGTTTTTATGTTTACACAAAAAAACTCACCCAGATTTCTCAAAACAGAGTCAGCTTTCGAAAAACTGATGACTGAAGCAGTGAAAGCATTATCTTTCTCATTAAATGCTGGATAGTGATAACACTTGACGGACCTACAAAAGTCTTAAACAAGAAAAAGGTATTTCTAGAGTGCCTGGGGAAATTATGCATGGCTAAATTTTCTTTTCAGAAACTATGTTAATCATCTTATGCTTTCAACTTTCATAATGCCGTTCAAGTTAGGGCTGAGGTAGGCAGTTGTTACTTATGCTGCTGATCTCATGCAATGCAGTAGGCTTATTGCCCGAATGAGAGCTTCAGGATAGAGGTCTGTTAATGACCTGGCTAGCAAACCTTTTTGGTGCATATGAAGAGTGAATAAACCCCAAAGGAGATCCAGAAAACTGGAAGAGCCCAAGCTGCAGTATAAAGCCCCAGTACTAAGGAACAGGGGTTCTTAATCTGTAATGCCTTCCTGCTGCTGCTGCATACCAAACTCCCTGGTATACTCCATATGCCAACTTATATGGGACAGGAGGATGCAGGGCTTCTGTGCTCACCAGAAGCCAGAGCATTTGGCATCCTCACTCCTGCTATCTGTGTGCTTTCTCTGTCCAGGAGTGCCTGCTGCTCTCCTTTCCAGAGCACAGACTTGGCACCAGGAAGGGGAACGCACAACTTTCATTACTTATGACAGGACTTCCCTGATGCTTTCTGGGGAGGATGATAGCACCAGCAAAAGGAAATTTTAGCTCTCCACCTCTGAAAACTGGTTCTTAAATACTTCATTTGTATTGCAAGAAGCCTTGAGTCAGCCCCTGCTGTGCATCTAAAAGCCACATTCTGTAAACTGTGGTAAGGGGTTGTGTGCCTTTGTTTACCTCAAATGCTGGAAGAGTCATGTTTATGCAATGGGATGGTCCAAAATATTTTGACCGATATTTTGATTTGCGATGAGCAGCAACTTTAAAGGCGAGCCTTTAGTCTTGTCAAAAAAGGCCATAGTTCAAAATAACCAGACATCCGTCGTTCAGAAGACCAGACATCCAAGTGAATAAACCCCATCCTGCTTCAGCCACCTACTTCAAACCCACCATCCAACTCCTTGAGGTAGACCTCCCGGGTTTCAGTGGTTGTGCACACACACTAAGCTTGCACTTCTGCACATAGAAGTCCTACTGAAGGACACAGAGACACCTGGTTATAAGAAATGGCATATAATCGATAGTACATAGCATCAGGCTAACTGGCATGTCTTATGCTGCCACTGCTCTCCCTGGTCCTGTAGGTGCAGAAGACAAAGCCTGTTTTCACCCATCTGCTGATGCCAGCCTAGCACCTTTCAAAGGCTCCATATTCACAGCAACAGCAATAACTTCAGGCAGCAGAAGAAAGATTTGGAAGCAGCAGTATTTTCCAGTTAGAATCTCATGTCTCAAATAATGAGACGCTTGATGCCTGCCTTTTGCTGATAGCTGGCTGACTGCTTGCTTTCATAAGAAATGATTTGCTGATGAAAAGCCAAGCAGCAAAATGCTGAATTTATTTATTACTATGTAATTTTATGTGAAAAGAGATAAAAACAGCCTGTATCCTTGGCTAATGACTAAATATTGATTTTCTAGCAGTTGTTTTATCTTCACCCAAATCATCATTTATTGATGAAGGCAGTTCAGTCTCTGGTTTAAATAGGATTTGCTGAAGTTTATGTAACTTGTACATAATTTGTATGTCTACCTGTAAAACCTTTACATATATTGGAGTAGCTGCATTATTGCCTATGTGATATCCTAATAGATCTTTAAATAATTAGCAGTCAATAGGAATATGGTAAATACAACAGGGAGAGGAATTATGGAAATTTAGTTGAAAATACGTACAAAGTCATTATAAGGCTATGTTATAGTAATATAATGATAATCTACAGACTATGTACAGTTTCTGGTTCCACAAGAAAGGATAGACTGACTCATTTGCCACCAAACAATTTCTTTTTCTTATTTTCTAGAGCTACTAGCACAAATATGCAAGATATCAATCTACACCCCCTCTGTGCGGTGCGTATTAGGGTAGTAATGAAAGAGTGGGGCTAACAGAAGATAAGCGCCAGGTGCTGAGCCATGCCAAATGTGGAAGGTGACTTGACCTGGTTGTGAAAGCAACCCAAAGCTCTGCAGAAGCCTAGAGGTCAATGTGGAAGAGTGAGTTGTAGTCAGCTCTTGCATCTTACTCCCTCTGGCCTCTAAGTGTGGGTAGAAATGGCTTTATGCAAACCAGCCTCTCCCTGTTTCTCTTAACATGCAGCTTTAGATAAGGAGTTGGTTGGTAGACAATTTTTTTATCAATAGGCACAAGTCAATGGTATTTCAGGCCTTGTGGTGAAGCCCCTGGGCTTTGCTTGTTGAGGGAGGTAGCAAATAAAACTGACAATGATTCAGATGAAAAGAAGAAAGAGGAGTATTTGTCCTTCATGCAACACATATTTAAGACTTGAAACCCTTGGCCAGAGAGTACAAATTGTTTGAACAGGCTTAAAAAGTGAGACAGGTTTGCTTGGACAAGTTTGTGGAATTGAAATCTAACAAATCTGTAGCATTCAAGCATTTACTTAACATAGATATATTACCTACATCCAGTAGGTGTAGCTCTCCAGAAAACATAAAGTACTGGGGGGAGCTGTCATTATATGCCTGCTTTGTCAGTATTCTTCCCTTTTCACATCAATTATTCACCTCTTTTGGCTTTTGGAGCTTAAATGGACCTTTGATCCAGCCTTGTCCAGCCATTCTTATGCTTTAAAAAACTGAACTCACACTCCATAGGTAATTTTCTCTGTGACCTATATACAAGGTGCAATCTGATATAGGCAAGACAACTGATGAAGTAAGTTTGCCTTGTTATCCTACTTGAATCTCACCTTATGCATATAAACAAGTTAAATTGAGTTCATGTTCAGTAGAGAGTTCACGTTTCTGAGTCAGCTACAAGGGAAACAATTAATTGGTGTATGGGGCACCAAGAAGTAAAGAATACTAAAGCAGAGCTTCATCTACCTCCATAAATAAATAAATCTATATTTTTTTACTTTCTTAGCTGTTCTGAACTGAAACTGCAGATTTCTGTCTTCCAGATTTCAAGAAGAGGCAGGATACACCATCACTGGACTTCTTGTAACATCTAAAATTACTTCTTTCACTGCAAGGAAAAAAATGATGAAAGAAAAGTAAGTGGTCTTATTAGCAGTTGCTGTTAAAAGTAAAATCCTAAAATGTTCATTACTAATGAAAACCATCATGAAATCTCTCTTAGCTGCATTATAATGTGAAAATGTTACTGGAAATAGATGTTCTTCATAAGAAGAAACAAGAGGTTATAGTTTTCCTTAGCCCTTCTATTACTCGTCAGTCACTAGCTCAGTTAGCTCACTCATCAGCTGCCATCTATCTCTTAGCTCTTTTTGGTAACAGAATTTGGTTGCTTTCTATCCGCTAGCTTTTTTTTGGTAACAGAAGCTGGCAGCCATCATCAAAGTCAGCAGGAAGCACATCAGTTTGCAGGAGTTCAGATATAGACACCAACACCAAGAATCACAAGCCCACTAGTACAAAGATTAGAAGTGCAGTTCAGTATGTTTGTGCTGGGAAAAGCAGTCCTAATAATTTACCTCTTTAATCTGCTTTTCACCTCAGCAACTGTGAAACTGGATAGGCAGAACTTTAGTAGAAAAACGTGAATGCAGTTTCTAATCTGCAATCATCAACATAAGAACAGCAACAACAAAAAAAGCACCAGTACTCTGATTTCCCCTGTTTTACCTGTTTTTCTTTGATGAATCAGCATGTCATTTGCTTTAAACAGGAAGCCCTGCTGTGATAGAGTTGTAGTTCTGTTTGCACTGTTGACTGTTGCCTGCTGTTTAAATGTCAGTTGTTTTGGATTTGCAGACACACAAGGCTGTAAACCAGTCTGTGAAGGACTGTCATTTGTAGATCCCAAGAGGAAAATACCTTTTGTAGAAAAATGGGTAGGTGGGAAGGTGGTCAAAGAAAGGTGAAAGGGGGAGCAGAGTATGTCAAGGACACTATAGTGCTGCCGGCACCACAGCAAAGGCTTGTGTATTTTGTTCCCCAGGAACCTACCCTTTCAGCAGCAGAGCCCACACAATGAATACCCATCTGCACCAGAAGGGACAAGCAACTCTCTATGTAACAGTGCAAACACCTTCTTGAGCCAAAGTTCAGTTTCAAGTTACAGAACTGTCAGGAAGCATGTGTGGGGCAGACTGCCTCACCCTGCCTTCTTGTCCCATCAAGCACTCATGCAGCTCTTTCTGCTGCTTTATTGGTCTGAATTACTAGGGTTTGCATAGTGATTTGAAGTGGCTGTTGAAGTTGTAGGTTTGGGTGCTTAATACAGAAATCAACATTTAAACATTATGCAGCTAAAGACTATAGTCTCTTTTATAGTACCAAGCTATACCTACACCAAGCTACCATAATACAACCCATATATATAACCTTGCACAGAGAGAAAATTTGTGTCATCACCAGTAATATGTCCCAGAGAAGTAGCAAACTAAGCAATAAAAATGATAGATTAGGTTTTCTTTTTCCTTTTTTTTTTTTTTTCTTAATTGAGTGTAAAAGCTATATTCTGCTATAGGAAAATCAGAGAAGCCAGAAATGACCTGTATTGTACACACACAAAACATGCATATGAGATTATGAAGTCTTCTAAGTCTTCTAAGTGTTTTATTAGTGAATAGCTAAATAGTAAACATGAAGTAAGGTTAGAGGAAGTTACTCCCTGATTTTATAGCCCAAGCTAGAAGAAGAGATGATGAGAGACACTAAGTAGTAGTTTATCAAGAATAAGCTGATGCATCATTTGGATTTCCAACTAATTTAAGAGTCAGAAGGGCATGTTTAGTATCAGCATTCATAGCATAAGCGCAAGTACTAGAAGAGAAGAGGTGATGAATGGGATTGATAAACCTGCAAGCATTCTTTCAAGTTGTATTTCAATCTTAGGGTTTTGGATAGCAATTATGGAGGGCATTATTTTTCATTTCAATTTATGTCCTGGTAATCAATTATACATAGAGTTGGAGACAGCAGTCCTTTTGCTTCACCATTAGAAGAAAGCAAGCAAATAAAAATGAAGATCCTGAATGTAATGATTTCTCTCTCTCCCCTTTTTCTACATTCAGTTTCAGGTAACTGAGCTAACCATGGATTTCTCAACTTTGAAGGAAGCCAACCTGCTGTGCACAGTGGGGCTGACTTTGTTATAGCCTAACCCTGTCTTCTTTTCTAGTTCTGCTTGTTCTTGCAATTATTCCTCTAGCTTAAGGTAAGTCATGGAGGAACTCAACACTGCAGACCATAAGCTGTGTATCCCTATCGCTAAAGTTTCACCAGTCTCCTACAGAAGCAGGAATTAATGTAACATGGCTGGGGTTTCTTGACTCCTGCATATCATACTGACTAGTATAAGTTCCATGACAATTTGTGTCGCTGTCTCCCTCTACTGCAAGTAACTATGCAAGTAACCATTATCTCTAACCTTACACAGTACATAGGCTTGAAGCCCTTTGAGGTAGAAACCTTAGTTTTACATAGATACAGATGTAGATAATACACATATACAAGCACCTATATGCAGAGTTCATACCTGTTATAATAGGTCTGCAAAACAGCTAAGCAATAACAATATTGTTTTCTGGCCACAGAGACAACAGAAGAGAAGTATTAGGGAGTTTCATATTTTTGTTTTCGGAGAGCTACAGCATCCTAGTATTAGCTCTGCTATTTGTCCACAGCAACCACACCTATACTACTAAGTTAGGCTGGGGTTTGAGTACAGTGCCCTGAAAAGTCCTTCTTGTCTACACATTAGCTTACTGTTTGTAAAAGGATGGAGAATCTCCTGCTCTCTTCAAGGTAATTCAGACACAGAGGCTATAGCTCAGTAAAACTGGGCAGTGTACTGTTCTTCTGGCCCTGTGGTCAGATAATGTACGCAAGCAGTAGCTCTCCTACAGTTTTGCAGTATTTAGACTTATGTCTCCTGCGCACCTTATGTGGTGTACCTCTACCCCTCAGACATATCTTCAGAGACTTTGGAGTCAAGGGAGAGCCATATTACAGCCTACCAGGGAAGGGTTTTCATAGCATGAAGTAGTGGGTGTGTGATGTGTGTCCTGAGAGGTGGCACTGAGGGCATGTTTGAGGTCCTGTCGTGGTCCCTGAGTGCTGGAGGACAGAGAGAACGGTATTAGTCTTGGCTACACAATCTACTGGGAACAGTCTGTTGCGTGTGTGCATAAGTTCTGCCTGTAAGAGTGGTAGTTGGCAGAGTCCAAAACGGTGAGAAGGAGCATGCTAATTCAGTGGACTATCAGCAAAGCACTGTTCAGATTCACTTCTATTCTTGTTTTATTTAGCAAAATAATTGTAATCGAAGGAACTCCCAGCCTATTTCTACAGATAGTGTGGAAGCCTTCGGTTTCAGCCATCTGGCACAGCAAGCTGCACCCACACACAGGCAATGCCACCAGCAGTGAGCAGGGAACCACATGACACCCAGCAATCCTTTTCTTTGTCTGTGCCCTGGTTTTCATATCTCGTGGTACAGGGATAGTAATGTTCCTTCTGTTTCGATAAGGGTCTCAGTATCTATCTCTGAGGGAAAAAAATGGAGAAGCATTGGGGTTAAATACAGACTACACAGAATCAGTATTGTTGAAGTGATATTTTAAAGAGTCTTCATTGTTTCCCACAGTATTATTTAAATAATTAAATTGGAAGTTTGAACAGACACATTTACCTCCACAAAGAGTATATTTACTAAGGATGGTAAGCGTTTCCTATAGGGAAAGACTACTGGATTCAATCAATTGACCAAATTATTTGCTTTTTGCTGGATGTCTCTGAAAAACTAAGTCCTAAGTACATGGATACCAATTTCATGTCTTAATTAAAGAGTCTATAGTCTTCAGCTTTCATTATAAAGCATCTTTACAATCTTAGGTAAGACATCTTGTCCATGTGTTTGCCTCTTGTAAGTAATTATGTAGTTTTCTCTAAGGGTGTTATTCATAAAACATTATTTTTAAAGCCTTATTTTACAGTCTAATATCAAAATAATCGGCCAGTGGTTATATTATTTTAAACCTCAAGAATGCATGCAAACACAAGAAACTCCTGCATGGTTCTGCTCAAGCAAAGGTAGATTTTCATGCTCAGAAAATGCTCCTCTCTTTTTTCTTGGTCCTTCATAGTTTGAAATGAACCCTCGTCAAATGCAATGAAATAATTAGCTCCTCTGTTTGAGATAGAGATGATTAGGCTGCAAAGTGTAAAATTTGTTATTTTATGTAACTTTTTTGTATCATGAGGTTTTTATGAAAAAGTGAGGAAGATGTCCCAGTGACTGTGAGAACAGATGAAATCATCTGTTCCTGACAAGGAGGTCCTACCCCATGACAGAAACTGGGCCATTAAATACCACATTCTAAATCGAGGCAGATATTTTGAGGAAGAGTCTGTCCTGCTCCCCTCACTCCCCCACCACCAGAAGCGCCTAAAGCAGCATCTGCTTCATGCTGCATTTACAGAGGAGGGGCTGCTGCACAGGCTCACATCCCACCACTCCATCCAGCTCTGTCTTAAAGTATTTATATTTTGGCATAATCACCTGTCAGCCAGTATTTTTGTCAGTACAAGAACATTATCACTTCTTATGCGTAAAATATTCTTCCCAGCAGTTGGCCCTGCCAGTTTGGTTCCGTTATGAGTAGTATGGCTGATGGAGACACAGGGAAGAATTCGCTTCTTCCCACATTATTATGAAGTGGCTATTGGTTTTTGGTGCCCTGGGGTACATCAGTTCTAGAGGCAGTAGGAGATACCAGACCAAGCCTTAATCTAGCTCTAAGGCAGACAGGATTAGCCAGCCTGAGAGAAACTGTGCTGTGGCTATGTTGTTGTCAGCCCAGACTAAGTATGTGACCTGCAGCTATCATAGCTCTCCCTGTGCCGGTATGCAGTTTCCATGCTGTCAGTACAGGGGTGACACATACTGTCAGCTGTCTGGACTATGATCAGCTTGAAAGGCAACCTATATGTGGCACTTGCATAATTACACTCTGTGGAGTCATCTGCATCAGGGTTTAACTGGAACCACCAAATGCAATGTGTGTTGTCCTCACACTGGCATAAACAGAGATACGAAGCCCTGAAAAACTGATCCACATTTTCCCAGCCCAGCTTCTGGAAGCAATCCTCAGCTTCTGTCTTCAGTTTGGCTCAGATGGGTGATAACTGTGGCCATGCTCCACTAGGATGGGCTTGTCCAGAGCCAGATTGCAGCAGGAGCAAGGCCTGCTGTTCCACCAGGTTGGCTACCTTAAGTAAGTTTAAAAGTCTCAGTGCTTCCAACAAACTTTAAAATCCAATTGGGTACCAACAGCTCTAATTTTGGAGGATGACAGTAAATAGGAGAATTGCCCTTGACTTCTGTTTTTCTGTGCAACCTTGAAGGGATAGGAATAGTTTGGCCTCATGGATGTGTAAGCGTAAGCTCTGCTGTTGAAAATATCCTGTATAGCAGGGTTAGTAGCTTATGAGAGTTGTGAAGTAGTACACAAATAAAAGTCTGATTCATATAAAGTCTAGTTGTGCAAATTCAACTGCAGGTCCAAGAGGCAAATCACAGCCTGTTTCGCCTACAAAAAATAGCAAAACAAAAAATATAAAGATTTTTTCAAGTTAAATTGTGCCTCCATCATCACATATGTAATTTCACAGTTTTTAAGTTTTATAGCTTGAAGCTCTCTTCCTTCAAGAGGAGCTCAGTAAAGTGTAAGAGGGGAAAGATTTTAACACAAGCACCAATTTTTTCATATATCCCATCTGAAATGAGCTTATGAGGAGTACATATGCATTATTCATCCCATGTACTGGCTAGAATTAATAACACATCCATTGCTTCTGGTAGATTATCTGTACAGAGCTGTTTACCTATATTGCTTCTAGGTGGAATAACGTACAGGCACAGGTTTACTTGCTTGAGAACATGATGTGAATTTTAAGGCTGAAATGATCATGGGAATTTATCCTCGAAGTTCCTCAGTTTCCCCAGGCAACACTGTCCTTTTTGCATACAATTGATCTGTGTCTTCATCTGCCCTGGCTTCATTTTAACACGTTTCTCTCACCACTCAGACTAAGCGAAGAAGGGAAGTCTATAAATCAATTGCATCCTCACTAGCCCTGTTCTTGTTCTCTATTTCTTGCTTCTTGAAGTAGCCACTCATCCTCTGACTTCCTTACTTCTCCAGTTTTAGCAGTTTCAGATATCCTCACTCCCGTTGCATTTTATTTTAAAATAACACTTGATTTAATATTTTTAAAAAATGAAGATGAGATGTGAAAATCACTATTGACTGCACAAATAAGCATTTACACTGCAGTATTTTAAACATGGCTCCTCAGCAACACTAACCTGAGTAGATCTACATACATCTCCTGGCTTCTTATAGGAAAAAAACCTGTTATTTGGCACGAAGTAGCTCCCTTATTGTGGAGTGGCATTTATAATGACGGTACCAGGTAAATAACTCAGGGATCCAAAGACAAAATTCATCCGTTAAAGTCATTATCTGGATTAAAATAAGAAAAATCCCTGAGGGAGTTTAGAAACTATGAAGCAAGGAAATGGATTATAAGAATCTGTGAATTCAGGGGTTATTTTGTGGTCTGACAGATAAAATGCAGATAATATTTTCCATTCAGTTTTTACTCTTGGTGTTAGATAACTTATTAATATTTTAGCAATATATGTCTGTCCGTTACACATTTTATACAAGACACAATCATACCAACAGGCAAGTATTTCCAACAGACTTAACCCCACCAAACAGCCTTAACCCCACCAAACAGCCTTTGCACAGCTCTGCCATAAAATGTAGGGGTGGTGAGGCACTGGAATGGGCTGCCCATGGAAGCTGTGAATGCTCCATCCCTGGCAGGGTTCAAGGCCAGGCTGGGGAGAGCCTTGGGTGACGTGGTTTAGTGTGAGTTGTCCCTGCCCATGGCAGGGGGGTTGATGATCTTAAGGTCCTTTCCAACCCTAACTATTCTGATTCTATGATTCTGTGATTATATATATATATATATATATATATATATATATATGTATGTATATATATATATATAAAAATAAGAATGCATATGAAACCCATTTGTTACCTTTGCTTAGTCCCTCTGTTTTAATCGCTTATGCCCTCTAATGTATTTTTTTCTCAGATTCACGGTGATACTCCTTATGCTTGGTCTTAGTCTGCTGCCGTATGTGGAGATCTATGTGGCACATAGCTCTCCCTTTTATAAACCAGCACCAAATGAGAGCCAAATGTACAACCCACCCAGAGATCAACACAGTGCTACTGCCTTTGCTCGCCTTCTGCCTGTACTGCAGTATCTTCACAGCAGAAGTACTCATAAAGAAAGTGGAAGGGGGCCTAATTTAAATTCTGTCTTTATCGATTTTGACATCCTTGGCCCAGAACCCGAGCACCATGCAAAGGTCATAATGATCTGCTCATGAAATAATTGTATTCAATGTTTAATTATTTTATATACAATAGAACAGCTCTAAGAAGACATATGTTGCTACCTCAGAGGAGGCTGCAGTGTGCTGGCTAGGTCACTCTCCTGAGAACCGAGGCATTTTGATTCAAATTCTTGCCCTGAATCAGCAGTGACATTTCATTTTGGGTGCCCTGCTGCCTACTTGCAAATTCTTCAATGAGTGTTGCTGCTGGTGTTCTTTGGCTTTGTATAAAACTTTTACCTGCTCAATGGGAAAATAATATAATGCTTTTTAAAAAGACTAATTAAAGCACTAACAGGTGAATAGAGAGACCTGGATTCTAGTTCCTATTTCAGGCCAAGCAGAGGCTCCCCTGCAGACTCCTCAGTCCAGTGGTTAGAGCCTGCTTACAGGTTCACTTTCCTTAGTGGGAAACAGGGACAAACCGTAAGTTTCCAGGCCCTTCTGACAGCTGGGATTTGGGGCAATTCTGATAGATGTTGCTACCTTACTCCTTTTGGTAAGAAAATGCTTAATTTTCCTACAACTTGAAGGGGTACTGAACTGCATAGCTGTGTTTGGGCAGGAGCCATGTCCCAAAGAGCGACTAAGCTATGTGATGGGTTGTGCATGCTGGCTCTTCCACATTCCATCTTCAAGCAGCCATGGGAAAATCCACATCCTGCAGTGGAACACTGTGCAGAGGTCTGTGACCCTGAAGCAGGCACTGACCCAGGCACCACCTCCACATGGCAGACTGGAAAGCAATGCAATAAATTAGCACACCAACTTTGGCTTAATGTGATGGCTGCAAAGAAAGCTCAGGAAGCAGTAAAATAAAGATACCGTGAAATAGACTGAAAGATGATTTTTAATTAATCACTTCTATGCAGGATGATGTAAAGCAGACTTAAAATTATTGAGTTATCAGCCCACAAATTGTAGCTTCAGCACACACGGTCATGGTTACTTCAAAACTGTCTATATACCACACTTTAACAGGCTTTAAAGTGTTGAAACAGAACTTTTAAACCATCTGCTTTTTAAATAAAGGAAGATATTTGTGGAAATAATACTTTTGATGAAGGATTCAGAGTCAACTGTAACTGATACATACGATTGATGTCCATAATAATTGCACACTTCTATAATCCTTCCTCACCCATAAGAGTTTTGAGCTTACATTTTGGATATTATTAATACTGAGATAAAAATAACTTGTGGACAATATATTCTCAACATGGTTCAGAATTAATCTATTTTTGTAAAACTGTTTAAGAATGATGGATACTTTTTCCTGCTTGAGTAAACACTTGCTAATTCTCTAGACCTCCCTTTCTGTTCATGAAAACCAAAGTCCAAATGATTTCGTGGATATTTAGTGGATGGTGCCAAATACTGCATATATAAAGATAAATTCTTCCACTTGATAAAGATCTGATACCATCCATTTCATTGCTAACACTTCAGTAATGGAGTTTCGTTGGGTTTTAATTTGTAAGAGAGAACACAATGAATTCAGGAACAACAACAAACTGAGGAAAAAAAAAGACGAGGCAGCCGAAATGTAACTGGAAAGAAACACTAAGTGAAAGTATCACGCTTATTTTTATTATAGATAAGCCATGGGGCAACTTGGGATAAACATGGGTTGAAATTAATGGGTTCAAGGAGGCTAAGCAAAGACACAGAAGAGTTGAACATTGCTGTGTACAATACAGTAAACAGATTAAAATTTTATACCTGAGCAAAAAAGGAACTCTATTAACTACAGCATGCAGAATAACTGATAAGTTATCACATAAACCTAGCATACTTTTATTTGATTACAGTCATTCAGATGTTCTTAATTATACAAAGGCTAAAGATGGAAAAAGCCCCAAGACGAGTGTATGACATAAAATCACAATACCGAAAAGCACTTTACCATCAAGCAGCCTTTCCAGAGGATCAAAATTATCTGCTATTTTATTATGCAGGGAGAAAGCAGCAACAATTCAAAGCCTGTGGAGTTAATAACACCATAGACATTTAAGCAGGTCTTGAAAATGAAAATATTGGCAGTTTATGAAGTGCTCACAGAAGACCTGAGACTACATCCTCTGCCCCCAAATACCACTTTAAAGCGTTCCATTTGAGCTGTGCCTAGCACAGAATGAAAGATAGGGATCTGCAGGGAATCACTGATCAGGTCACAGACTTGTGATTTTCTCAGCAGCATAGCTACAGCCAGTTCTTAAGGAATGACTTTTTACCCCCATTTGATTGGCCAAAAACCACATTTCATTTTAGGTAGGAACTTGACCTTTCTTCACATTTAATCTGTTGTTTGGGTGTTTGCTTGGTTTTGTGGGTTTTTTAACTCTTTTCTCTCTTTGTCTGTAATCTATTTCAAATGCTCTGGTTTGAATTACTTCAGTACAAGTCAAAAAACAGTGACATTTCTCCTCATAATTCCCTACCTTTGCAAAAGATGCCTGCGGACGGGAAGGGGTCTGAAAAGTCTGAGCTTTAGCCAGCATGGACCAATGCCCCCAGACAGGCTTCATTCTCTTGGCAGGCTTCTGTTCTCCCCAGCCTCCATATCCAATATAAAAATTACCTGCTTCCACAATCAGTATTCCTGTGTTATAAATCAGCAATTTGCCTTCATAGAGTCAAACCAGCAAACCTTGCCTTTGTCATTCAGACTTGCTAAAAGGATTGGGAGGCATGGGAGTCTCTCTAAGACTGTTAGAGGCAACCATAAACAAAGTCTCTTCCTTTTATTTCCTTGTAATTGCATAGTTCCAAACTCTTCATGCTGATTGACACCCCTCAAATCATATCACCTGCCTTTACTTTCCTGCTACTTTTTCACCATTTATGAATAAAAGTATGCATTAAAATGCATGTGTCAAAATGGATTCATCCCTTTGTCCACAACATATTCATTTCTTCTTTAAAGTCAGACACCTTAGACATTGGTAGGTTGTGTGAAAGAGTCTCCAGGGAATTGAATCCTCTTTGCTTCTAGTTTCTTTCTGGCTTTGAAAGCTGCCGATACTTCTGGGTGGATGGAGTCCAGCCGCTGCTCGCACTGGAAGGCCGTGAGGAAGGCCGTCCTGTAGTTGTTATTCATCCAGCCATAGAGAAGGGGATTAGCAAATGTCGAGCACATGGCAATCACGTGAAACACTGTGTAGATCAGTTTGTATTCTTTCAGGTCTAACACCTGACTGTCAATGTCACTGACTAGCTGGAAGGTGTGAAACGGCAGCCAGCAGACAGCAAACACCACAACCACGCACACCAGCATCTTGGTGGTTTTCTGCCGTCGCTGGTGGTAGTGGTCATTCGCTGCCCCAGGACTCACATGGTTCCTCAGCTTGGTCCAAATACGGGTGTAGGCATAGGAGATGACTGCCAGCGGCAGCACGTACTGGATCAGGAGCATGGAGATGCTGTAGATGGTGCCGTAGTTGAGCTGCCCCTCTCCTGGCCACTTCTCAGAGCAGACTACAATCTTGAAGTCAGGAATGATCTCAATCAATGAGTACTCACGGAAGATGGCCAGGGGACTTGCCAACAGGGCACTGACTGCCCAGGCAACTCCTATAATTAGGAAGCTGATCCGCTTAGAGATTTTGCTTTCCAAGTGATAGACGATGCAGCGGTGCCGATCCAAAGCTATCACAGTCAAAGTAACAGTAGACACATGCACAGCAAGAGCCTGAGCATATGGCACGAGGTGGCACAAGACTGGGCCCAGTTTCCATTCACCCAACAGCGTGTAAACCAAAGTAAAGGGCAGGCACAATGTATTCACCAGCAGGTCAGCCACAGCCAGGTTGGCAATGAAGAAGTTAGTAACCGTGCGCATGCTTTTGAACTTGATGATCACATGGATCACGAGGGAGTTTCCAATTACCCCCAGAAGGATGATGGAACAGTAAGCAAAGATGAGGATTATCTGCACTTCAACTAGTGTTGTGCTGTCCTTCAGCTCTGGTTTAGGGTCCAGAGCCAATTCATTGAGTGGTGTGGTGTATCTCGGCAAGTACAGCTTGGTGAACAGCTCCATTTTCATTTCATTCGTCTGGTTTTCTTCACCTATTGCTTCCAGGGGCCCCATCCTTGCAGCAGACTGGTCTAAGCAACAGACCTGTCCCTGACAATAGAAAAGTACAAGAACATGTGGGGAAATCAGTCTGCGGTGGCTAAGACAAGAAGTAACAAGGTAAAGCTCCAGCTCTTTCCTCCTCTAACCAGCGTTCTACAGCGCAGGATTAAGAGATCTGTATTAATATATTTAAATTCTGTTGCCCTTACATTTGAAGCCTGATCCTGTAATATTATTCAGACATGACTCCTGCTGGAAATTGGGACAGATTTCAAAAGCATGTCAAAGACAAAGTTTGCCTAAGTAAATGCAGAAGGATTAAGATCCTGTTGGGCAGCATATCCTTTTTTTACAATCCACTACCTAAACTACTGCTGATTTAGCACAAAACTTCCATTAATACCTGTGGGAATTCTACATAGAATGGCACCATCCAGTTATTAGTATCATAATCTTCCAGCTTTTCTTTAATGGAAAGTATTTTCTTTAAATAGTTACTAAATTCTTACAGGTTTGTGCCCCTCCTTAATACCAGAGAACTAATTATTGAGATCTTTCTTTAAGAAACTTTCTTTTAGAAAAGTTTGTGCCACAAGGCAAGCAAAAATACCACCTTAAAAGAAGTGAAATAATAGCATCTCTCTGAAATGATTGTGTAACCTATTCATGCTGAAATTAACTTGAGAAACAATTAAAACTCGGTTATACATAATATTTCCTATCTGTGTAATGTTTAAGAAAACACAGCTCCTTGGAGGCTGCCAATCGAGGCTTCTTTTCTGACTGCAGTCATAAAGAAGAGCAAATCATTCCCCTGCTGATGTCAGTAATAATTTCACAACTGGCATCACAATCACATTTTGTTGCGTTCCCTACACAGGCTGAACCAACTTCTATGCTGCCCTAAGACTTCAGCAGGCGTGAATGGACATATGGATGTTTTATAGTTAATTGCTGACTTAGACTCCTTGCCTTGACCTGAGAAATGATCAAGAATTTGCCAGTGCCCAGTGGGCTTACCAAGAAAACACCACTGCTTGCCACTGAGGGAAAAGCCAAGCCTGAGTTACTAACTCTGCTTCCCCATTCATACATTCTCTAATGAAAGAAAGAGTAGAAAAGAAATGTCACTCTCTTGCAATGAGGTGTTGCACAGAGCTTAATGCATGGCAAATTCAGGTCTGCCTAAAGAGACAGTCTAGCTATTAATGCCTTTGGTTTCACGTGGCCTTTTTGTTTTTTTCTTTTATTAATCAGATCCACTTCATTGTAGATTTTTATCCCTACCTCTGTCCCCATTAATTATCAATGAGTGACATCCTTAGGTGTGATTTCCTAACTGAGGAATGAAGGTTGTCTGCCAGCAGGTGACTGAGCCCTTTGTGTTTGCTTCCACCTCGGACAATATCCCAAATAATTTCTCAGTGGAAGCTCTTTTTGCAAAAGCAACAGATTGACTGCATGAACTGAAAGGTATTTTTTTCTCAGCTAAACTGGTCAGAATTATGCTATACTGTTTAGTCTACATTTACTGTACAATTAATAGTGTAAGCCTGAGATGCGAAACACTGCAAGATACATAGCTGAGATGTACCAGCTGCTCAGACAAGCTTACCTTGCAGATTTTAGGAATATAATCAGCTATTAACTACATGCCTAAACACGGGTGGCAGCGAGGAATTCCTCACCAATATACCTTTAGTCCATCTGGTTACAAATGTACGAGAGCCACCACAATTTGCACAGCCAAGGCTACACAGAAGTTCAGAACTCTGCTGAGCTTTTTCCTTCCACCTGGACCTACACCCAAGAATTCTGCTTGCACATATTACTAGAATAGAGAGCTGGTGAGGTCCCAGGGCTGACAGGTACTCCAAAATCTCATAGTATTTTTAACGCAAAATTAGAGCAGGTCATATTTACACACTGTAGTAGAAGGGTGAGAGGGAATGCAAATTTCATGAGTTTTTTCCTTCTTTGACATAAATGCAGACAGGAGGATGTAGCTCAGCCACAGGATGTAGCATTCCTTCCTTCCCCAAAATATTTTCACCTGTTCCTCTAGTCCCTCTGTATTGATTCCTACTTCCAACCTCTTCTTTTAAGCAAAGTCTCCTTTTGTTCTGCCACTTTCATTTTATTTGTTACTGCCCTGTTTGGGCTGATGAAAGGGTTTGGTCTTGTCAATAAGACAAAAGTGAGGAAGGATGACCAGGGTTTCAAGCTGGCATGTCAGTAAGTGATTAAATAAATTGGACAAGTTTGACATTGTCGGAGGGCCAGTTAAGTGGGAAAAGAATCATCGGCTTTCAGAGCATGGAGGGAAAACTGAAGTGGCATTTTATACCTCAGGGATGTTTGACAGGACCGTTTATGTTCTTCTTAAGGATAAACCCTCCAGCTGATAGCATTTATTTGCACACCTTGCCTACTACACAACACTGGGGGGGGGGGGGGGGTGTGTCCAAATTTTGTTTTCCCCCAACAGTGAGGTCCTCAGGGGCAGGCATCAAATTGCATCTAACTTTCGGCAGAGGAAGGCCCCTAGAGGATTTACATCGGTTCTGAGAGCAAGTAAGCAAAAAGGGCGAAATACGTGATTACATTAGCAAGCAGCATTCCCATCAGGACCGCAGTGCTGAGGATGGGATTGGGGTTGCCCGAGGCGAAGCTGGCGGCAGGCGTGCCTCCCGGGTGCCGCCGCAGCCCAGGGGAAGTCACGACCCCCTCCCCACCACCACCACCACCACCACCTCCACCTCCACCTCATCACCGCCCGCCGGGCGCTGCGGGGACCCCTCCGAGCCCCGTGCTCGCCGCGCTGCCGGTGCCCCGCTTCCTATACTTATCTCCGTCCCTCCCCGGGGAGGCGAGCGAGCGTGGCTACCGCCGACATTCCCACAGGAGCCGGTCTCCCAGGGCAGGGAGCGGACCCCCGTCTCCCCGCCGTGGGGCGGCTGCTCCCGCCTCCCAGTACAGAGCTTGGCACGGGTCCCTCCACATCCCCGTTGCTCCTCGCACACTCACCGGGGCGGCTCTCTCCTCCCTGTCGATGGGGCAGCGGCCCGTCGAAAGTTTGGAAGCGGCGGCGGCCCCCGCGTGGCAGCAGGGCGGGACGGGGCGGCCCGATCCTGCCGCCCGGGGAAGGGCTCAGGCTCGGGCTCGGCGGCGGGGCCGGCGCCGCAGCCGTCGGGGCGGGTTGGGCGTGCGGGACGCGGCTCCGCCCGCTGGGCTCCGGGAGCGTGGAAGAGGGCTCCGGGGCGCGCTGTGGTGATGCGTCGGCTCAGGAGGCAGCAGCTGTAGAGCTAGAGCTGAGGATGCTCCTCGCTGGTTGCGAAATAGACCCCTCTGATGACTAAATAAAAGAGCCAGGAGCTGTAATTCTGCTAGCCCTGCTTATTTCATTTCCCGAGCCAGTTTAAACTGTAGGATTTAGTTTTTGGTCTGCCAGCAGGCAAAAACGCGTGACGTGAATTTTAGTAATTAGAGCACATGGATAATACAACCGCAACAGCCTGCAGTTCTTCCCTTTCCTTCTCTTACAAGTAGTCAACAGTGGCACTTCACACGTCTCGGAGGTGTTGCTGTTGTATGCTACTCCACACACTCTTTCTAGCTTAACATGTATTTTTGCTCCTACTAATGTCTTGGAGAGTGTAGTGAAACACTACAGATCTTTACAATCTGTCCCCCTCAGGACCCCACAGCTAAGGAAAGGCTGTTCCTTATTTTTGCTTCCAAACTCCCAGAGAAAGTCAAGAAAATGTACAAGTTCTTAGAAGGTGTTAAAACAGTGAAGGTTGGCTTCCCATGCAAGTGAGAAGCTGTTATTTCCTCTTACAAAGTGATTCTGTGTCCAGGCACAACTGAAATGCTTAATGGAAATGCATTTCCAATAAACAGCAGCATGTTTTACTGCTCATAAAAGTGGAATTTAAGGACCTCACAAACTCTACCTTGAAAAAGAAGCCCATGGAAACACTAACATCAAGGGCAGGAATTAAGTAGTAAATGGGCTGTTCAACATGAAATGCGCTGTTGGCTGATGACCTCCAAAGCAACTGTGGATACGTTTCTTTGTTTTCACTGAAGTTTCCATTCCATAAGCCATAACAAACCATGAGTAATGGACTCAGAACCATACAGGTTGGATGGAACTTCTCTTGTCCTCATCCTGTGCTCTTCCTGGTAGTTGTGGGCAGCTATCGGACTTCTCTTTAGCCTTGGCTTCTTTAAGCCTGAACAAACTCAGTTCCCACAGCCCCACCTTGAATGTTATGTGATTCAGCCTTGATTATCTTGGATGCCCTTTGTTGGATTTATTCCAGTCTGCCAATATCTTTCTAGCACTGAATCTCCAGTGTTTCAGATGTGATCTCACAACTGGTAAATAGAGGGGAATAGTCACTTCTGAACCTGCTAGCTACGCTCTTTTTGTGTCTTGATACAGACTGTATATTAGACTGTGTAAGTTGGCTTGCACTTAAATGAACTTTAAATTCCAGCTTCCTATTTAAGGCAAGTCTATAAAATGAGCTTTGGCTGTGAATACATATATGATGTACTAAGGTGAAACACAGTCTAGCTCAACATCTTGAAAAAAAAACAAAACCTGTTGGACTATGTTGTTTCCGCTGTTTTCACACTTTGGAAGTATGGCAGGATGTAAGAAATTCGATATACATAGCTTACTTCTGGCAGTATCTGTTTAAATCTCTTTATGGTTAGAAAATTGTCTTGTCAAATTCTGTATAGTTTTTTTTCAGAGGCCAAAATAAACATTTCTGCCTGCTCCTCAGAAGTTTACCAGTTCTCAGGAGCAAAAGAAAGGTCTGCAGGTAGTACCCCGTCTCAAAGCAGTAATGACTTCTGTTTCAGTCACAGAACTAGGAAAGAGTTGTCTGTCTTCATCCATAAATTGGCCAACATCAGATTTGCTGGACTGGCAAATAAGGCTCAATGAGTATCAGCAAGGCAGGAAAGGCAGCAGCTCTCATATCCTCTCCTCCATTAAAGTTCTTCATGTTTCATTTGCTGGACTGTATTTAAAAGAAACCACTACCCTCTGAACACTGATCTTTCAAAGCAGTGCTGTGCTGCATGCCACCCATTTGACCCAAACTCTGCCAGTCCTTAATCATGCAGATTTTCCTGGAGTGAGGCAGGTTTTAGGGAATGGAGTATGCTACATAGCATGGACAGTCCTTTAAAATAAAATGGAAAGAAAAACAGTAATACATGAAACGATGACCATGGGAGAGAATATCTACCTTGAATCTTTTATGTGGTGCCAGCGCAGAGATCATATAATATAAAATTATAGAGGACAAAGATTTTTCTTTCTTAAAATGCCAGAAAAAAAAGGTTTTAAGTAGTTAAAGAATGAAGTTTCTACTTATATTGCCCCGTGAACATTTTTGAATACATTTATAGACTGTCATTTTTTTTTGCTCCCTTTTGGTTTAGATTCAGTCTCACAGGTTCAATTCTCTCTTTTTCACATGCAGTAATAAGAAACAGCCTTATGCATAAGCAACTGTAATCAATCTCCCTTAGATGACTAAGGGAATAAATATACGCCAGTGGGGAATGTAAGGAATTGGTAGATATATATAAGAACCAACTTCAAGTTGCCAACTTGAAGTTATCTTTTCATTACTAGACCTCAACCAAAACTACCCAACATTTATTAAGATCTTTCTGTCATCTGGGATTCAAAGAGGATGCCAAATATCTATTTGGATTTAAAGATTATTTTACTCTATTTTTTTGTTGCTTGCATTTTGGACAGTTTTGTCTTCAAACTCATGAAAACCTATTTCTTCTTAATTCCACTTCTTTTTAAACAAACACATTCCTCTAAACTCCAAAATGTAATGTGGAAGGTGACACTTCATGAAGGTATTGAAAGTTTGGTAAACAACCAGTTGTTGCCATTTCTAAAGAGTTTTTAGATGTTCCTGAGGCAGGCATACTCTGCTTATTTTTAGAGCATTCATCATTGAAAATAGACTCTCACATATAGCTGAGAGCTTGAATACTGTACACACTTCAGTCCTCAGTTTCCGGTAGCTGGGGAAGCAATATATCTCTAAATGGTTTCCAAAGTGAGTCAACGGTATCTGCTTGCTTTACACTTGCTGTACGTCAGTTCTAATTCTGGAAATCCTCAGCTGCTACAAGCAGCAATTCCACTCACCCTTTGCTGTGCCTAGAAGTTATTCTTGTAATGATTCTGAAAAGTTATGTGTGTTCATAAAGCTTATTCAGGTGGTCTTCAAGCTTAGTTTTGACTTGGTGATGAAATCAGCAACACGTCAGCAGTGGATGTGTTGAATGAATTCTTACATGTGTTCTCCCCTTTCCCAGTTACACTTCTTACAATGTAAAAAAATGCTCATAAAGTTTACATACGTTCACTTCTCCATGTAGAGTGCATAAAGCATGCAGCTGACTATGCATTACTCAGAAATATACATTTTAATAAGCTTATTTTTCAAAATGTCCATATAGCATTTTGGGTTTTTTGTTAAAATTTGATGTTGTTTTCATGAGAAAGGAACTTTCTCAGCTTGCTCATAAGCTCAAGGAAATGTGTTATCTTTCAACCCTTGCTCAGCCAACTTATATTAAGATGCAGATGACTTGTTATGGTTGGAATCCAGGTTCCAAAAAGATGCTTGGATGAATCAGTATGGATATTGATGGGTAACTTACCACAAATTAAATTATTTTGTTTAACAATGGCATCCCTGAATGAAGACAGACCTTCCCATAATGCCATCTGATATGTAATGGCATGTAAAGCACATAATATTAATTGTGAGCAAAAATAAATGATGCAATGAGAGCTAGTTTCCAGTAATTTATGAAGCTGTGTCATCTGACATAAAGAAATGCTTTTTTTCGCTTGCAATCATAGCACAGTGACATAATCACTAGGACTCAAGTGAGTATCTTTCCCACATCTTGAAACTGGATTAATTCTCATGAGTTTACAGCACATTATTTCAGTTCATTTTCTTCACATTTGCACAGAATTTGCAAGCCTTGCTAAACCACTCACTGACTTCATCCAGAGTCATTCTGTACCTATGTGCGTCATTTTATGGAATTATGCCATTCAATAACACATGGCATTAAATTAATGGATTTCATCTGTAAGCAATTTTTATCCTTGAGAAATCACTTAAATTGCTGAAGAAGTTAAAAAGGAACATTTTCCATACCTATTATCATTTTGAGTAATTTTAAAAATTAAATCCTTACAGTTTCTTTCATGCCCTCTGTCACCATTTCAGAACTTGTGAAGGACACCAGATATAGGCTAAATGCAGCAAACCTGTAAAGTCCTTTTCTCAAACTGTAATCATATGACTTACATGCTAACATCCAGAAATGCTGAAAAGTTTCAACTGCTCCATCTGCTTCCTTGCTGATAAACTGACAGGATGCTTTTCATTACACATACAACATCTACAGGTATAGTGAAATTTTACTATCTCATTTTTGACTGAAGGCACTGTTTGTGAACAAGTTAAGCCTGTCAGCCTAGCTTCACGGGGTTGAAAAAGTGCTCTGATACTTTTACAAAGGGTCTGCCTCCCACTCAGATTTGAATTGGCAGCTTTCTAAATGAACCCTTGGTTTTCCTTTGTTAATTGCCCTTGATTCACACCCACGTTTTGCAGAGATTGATGGCACTTTAATTGCTAGGGGTATTTCAGGATGGAGGAGAGGGAATGGGAAGAGGCTTGGGAAAAAAGTGGGTAGGGGCTTGGCATGTTTGGAAGGACAACTGTTCTGTGATTGCACACAGCTACAAGATCGTCAGACAGAGCACCATCTGTGCACATAGCTCATCCATACCGCCCAGCTTTGGCACAAAGGAATGTGTCAGATCCCACTTATTCCAGGTCAGCTGAAAGCCTCTTCGTGCTCCAGTGAAATTCTGCAACCATTCCCTGAAGATCTAATCCCTTCACCCAGCACGTCCGACTGGCACAGCCTTCTTTCAGCAAGAATCTCTTCCTGCAGAGCTGCTTTTGCAGGTTGGAGCTGGGAAGGTTCAGCTGCAGAACCTCCCTGCCCTGTGAGCTGCAGAAGGATCATCTCAGGGTCCTGGGGAATGGTAAGAGATATATGAACCCCTATAGAAATGTAAAAACATCTCAAGAGGCTGTGTGTGGCAGTCTATGGCAGAGGTGTTTGCATCTGGGCTAGTTATCCTAGACTTCCTTTGTAGTCAGGAGAGAGCTACTTACTTTAACTGGAGGGGTTTAAAACCTGATTTATTCCCTCCTGAAACAGATGTTTATGTTTTGTCAGACAAATTGCTTCCTAAACACCATGAACTGTTTACAAAACCTTCTCTGACTATAGTGGGGATCTCAGCAACTAGTTCTTTGTACACAACGGGTACCTAACTTCAGTGAAAGGAATTCCTTCTGTCACTTCTGGTATCATGGTGATGTGTGAGTAAATTTTCTCACCATCAGTATCTGGAATGGAATCCAGTGTACTGGTAGTTGGTCCCCTCAGAGACCTTTAAACACCTACTGTCCATTAATTTCAGGTACACAGATTATACAAGGCCTTAATGTTTTGCAGATTTTGTTGAATTTGTCCTTACAGAATCTCTGTGTGATTCTTCTTGTTGTACACAGAGGCTTGTGGGGGCTTATCTGCATGGGAAAATAGCCAAAATAGCTCCTCCAGAAAAGTTCCTGATATAGACTTCATTTCTCCTAAATATCCTTTACTGTGCTCCAGAACAAAATATCTATACAATAAGACTAAAATTGTCAAACATGGGACAGATGCAAGCCCATACTGACGTCAGTATAAGTTCTTGTCATGTTGGCAATTTTACACTTTCACACAGCTCTCTCATTCTCATTCTTTAGTTAACAGTGTAGATGATGGCAAGTTTAGATTTATCTGCCATTACATGAAGTTAATACCACACATCAACAGCTTCTAGTGAAGAGATTCTGGAAAAGCAGATTTCTCTACACATTCTGCAGCAGAGTCAGCAGAGCTCTGCAGTCAAGCGACTGGAGACCATTCTGCTGCACACATCCTGTCTCACCTTGGCTTTTCTGTTATGTACAGAAATCACCCTCCTCTTTTATTTCAAAATCTTTGCTGTGATTAATAGCTTTCTTCCAGCATTGATTCATGCCAGTCAGGACAATCCCTTCCATTCGTGTCTTCTTTCATGTCTATCACCTTTTTCCCAACATCATCCTGCCAACAAGCATCTGTACATACCTGTTTTTCCTATTGGTCTCCCCTGCCCCTGGGAATGTCAGATGTGCTCTTTTCTCTTCTAATAGCAAATTTTGTTTACTGTCAGAAAATATGAGAATGGTGTTAATGTCTGTGTGTGAGAAGAAGAGAGACCTTCTTTGTCTTTATCTTTGCTTCACTACAAAACTTAAGAACATTTGGCACATTACTTCTTTATCACCTCATTTTTCCTCTCTGCAAAGATGAATTGCCATGTAATTTTGCATTTTTTTTAACATTACAGTCCTGTTCTTTATAGTGCAAATATATCTGTCCTACTTAGTGGGAAAGTAGTGAATATCATTAGCAGGAATTAAGATAAATTCTTGGGTAATTTTCGATAGATTTTCTACCACCTTATGACATTTTAAGGCAATCATACCTATTAAAAAATCAATAGTTTAACTGATTTGCCTTGTCAGAGACAAAAGGCAGAGACATTGAACAAATCTGAATATTTTTTTTCCAAACGGTCCAGAACATTTTATCTTATACTGTGTAGCTAACTATCAGCATGACTGTTACACCCTAACCTAGTAAAACTTAGGTTTCTGAAGGAAATTAGCTTTTCCTTAAACCAAACAAGAATTGGGTAGCTGTCTTCTCAGCAACCACTGAAAATCCTAACCTCATAGTTTTAAATTATTTGTACTCTGGCAGAGGTTTGCACTTGATAGCTTCTCAGATAATTATTTGTCTGACCACTCATCAACTGAGCAGAACAGACATCCCCATGTGAAAAAATGCAGTCACTTCTACATATGAAGGGGTTGCTTTTCCCCAGAACAGATTGTTTCAGTAGCTTACCTCATTACCTCAAATCTTACAAATAAAAGTCAAACTATGAAGGATGCACAAAACATAGCACAAAAACAAGTATTGTGAGGTTAAAAATAAGCACGAATCTGCCTGGCCACTGCACAAGTCCAAGAATAAGTGGGAGCTGCTGCTAAGAACTTCTATACAATATTTTCGAGCCAGCTTGTGGTCATATACTATAAAATTACAGAAAAATAGGCAGTTCAGAACACCTTGACTCTCCCTTGCAAACCATTTACTTGCTCTTTTTGAGCCATCTAAGCACCTTCTTCTTGGAAGCATAAGGCCTTGAAATGTCAAGAGCTGCTAAGAAAACTTCAGCTCCTAAGAAGAACGCAGGAATGAAAGGTTTTATTCTGTTCCCACTGAAAAGAGGTAAAATTGATACCATGTTTAAACAGGGCAGACCAGGACTTCTAGGTAGTGAAACCAGTTTGTCTAGGCTGCCTTCAGGAGATACCTGTTTCTGTTCCTTACAGAATTCCTGAAATTTCCTAGCTTAAACATACCTTTATATGTCTCCTCTCTACCTTTATTGCGGTGAAAACATGCTCCTTTTGGAAAGAATCCTGAGCATGAGATATTCTTTTGCAGAGATCCTTCACAATGCAGGGAAGCAAATCAATGAGCTTGAAGACAAAGGTGCATTACCACAGTCAAGGCTTCAACCTCTCACGGCAGGAGTCATCCACATGTCATGGCTCATGGCATCCACAATCCACCTTGTATCTGCATCTCCTACGCCTTTATTTGGAGATGTAAAATTTAGTTTATCTGTTAAGGAAATCTACAATAGTTTTACTATTGGACTATTGTAATAAAGTGCTAATATTTGCTAGTGAAAAATATTCCCTTTGCTGGTTATATTTCTTTGTGAACTTTTACACAGCATAATAGAAAGAAGACTTCTAGTTATGAAAAATAATATAATAAAATATTTTACTATTATTATTATAATAAAATAATATAAGACACACTCAGTTCTCTGACTTTTTCCTTTTAAACTCAGTAGAACAGTGCAGTAACACTAGGGCACACATTTGCAAATATGATTGAAGCAATAGAGTCTAGGGAATGACTTTTATTTAAGATCTTCCTCAATGACCTGCAGAAGGAAGAGGGCACAGAAATATGTCTCTGAAGATGATACTGAGCTCCTTCAGGGAGTCAAATGACACACACGCACGTACACATGTACTAAGGAGACCTAGAAAAGCAATAAAAAGCTGAATGAGTGCAGTAAAAAGTGGCAGATGAGCTCCTGCATAGATATATAGTGCATCTAGGGAGAATAACCTAAGCCACGCTTACACAGTAGTGAACTTAAAACTGACAGCTGAAGGTCAGGAAAGAGACCTGGGCATCTCTGAACTCCTGCTCAAAATGCAGCAGCAGCCACCAAAAATGCCAACCAAATTTTCGGTGCTCTCAGAAAGGATGCTGAGAAAAAAACAGAAAGTGTAAAACCGTATATGTGCATTCATATTTTGAATACTGTGCCATCCTATTTCCACATTTTAAGAAGGAAAATAAGAGCAAATGCAAAGAAAAGCAACTGAGGTTGGTTAAAGGGATAGAGCAGCTGCCTTTACAGGGAATCAGAAAAGGCTGGGACTATTCATAATCTTATCCCTCCCCGGGCTGAGTGGGATATGGTCAAGGTTTATGAAATCATAAAGGCAGTGAGTAAAGCAAATACTGAATTGTTATTTGCCAAATCCTGCTGTGTCCTGTGGGCACTCAGGGAAACTGATTGGAGAGCAGTTTAAAACCTGCAAAAGAAAGTCTTTTCTCAATGCCGCAGGTCGCAACCTGTTCTGCCCTCTGAAATATGCTGGTACAGGAGACTGTGGGAGACCCACAGTACTAGCAAGTTAAAAAAGGCAAAACCAGACAAATTCCAGGGCAGCAGGTCCATAGATACCAAAAGGAAGAGGCAGGAATGTGCTCACTGACACCCTCAGTCCGGTGGCTGAGGAATGGAGGAATATGAGAGGGGTGGACTGCAGACAGACAGGATCATGAATTGTTCCTGAATAGCATTTCCTGTTGCCACTCTTAGAGATGAAAAGGACAATTAATTTGACTCAGAAGGCCATTTTCTGTGTTGTCATGAAAATAAGACCCTGCGCTCCTATGCTAGAGCTTGAAGCTGACACTTCAGATTTATTTCCACCCATTTCATTTTGATTGCATCTCAGTAGGCTGTAAACGGTGCAGGATATTTCTCAGCTGAGAGAATTGTGTGGCAATTATCAATAGCAGGGATTGTTTTGTGGGTACTGTTTGACCATGCCACTTTTTTCCAGTGGAGCTAAGGAAAATATGGGGTTCTGCAAAAATGAAAGGAAGTGAACAAATAGTGTTAAGGAGATACGGATCTTTTCTATAAATCTATAGAATTTAAAAGTTATTTTAATCCAGTCAAGAAATCTGTTGTGCAAAGAGACTGAGTTATCAGGCACAAAAAAATTTTGTTCTTAATGAATGTATTTTTAGGAGTTTTTTCTGCTACAGTCGTTAAAATTTCTGGAGCAGAGTCCAGTTTATACAGCTGAATGTTGTTCCAGGGCTTTCTGATGGTGTGACTGTTATATCGCAGTGAGCAAGTCATTTTTCTCAGGAATAAGGAGGTGTTGCTCTAATAAAGGTATTGGAAGCTGGGCCTAAATAATTAAAGAAGGACCAGAAGTTCTGGAGGCTGTAAAACCCCCTCTGCCAAATTGTCCCTCTCACTGTGAGGATTTCATAAGAATTCAAATATTGTACCTTCTCCTTACTCAACCTCTTCTGCTGTACTTCTTTGTCTTTCCTTGTCTATCTTCTTCTAAATACCCTGCACAGCAGAGTTCTGCTTCCCTTTTCACTGTTTCTCATTGTTCCCTCTCCCAGCTCAGAAAACAGGCAAAAATGCTGAGAAGCTCTCCACCAACCCTCACCAGAAGGTGGGTTTATGTGGCAGAAAATATTGACAAAATATTTATTTTATACACTGTTAGCTGTTCCAAGGCATGCTTATGGCTGCTTATTGCTGATTATCAGGTATCACAACATCTCAAGGCAATTTTCAGGTTGCAGTTTTGGAATCCATTTGCTGTGTCACAATACAGAGAGAAGAATGCTGAATCAGCCCCTGGAAATGTGCAAAAGGTTGGAACGGGATGTCTGGTTTTTTATTATTCTTTTTCCCGGAGAAAAGGAGAGCAAACAGCTAATTGAGGTGGTGGAAAAAATCTCTCAGACTGGTTATCTGCCATTTAAATTAATGGATGGCAATTTGCTCTGCGTATAATTTACAATCTGTGTGTCCCTATATGTAACACCAATAGTAAGAACCAAAATCAGTTATTCCCTTACTGCTTTTAAATTTAATTTGCTGTTACTTGCTTCAGCCTTAATTTAACTTGGTCTATTGTAGCCACACACTGGAAAAAAAAAACCCTACTTTGCTATAATGTATGATAAGGGTTTTTTTTCTGTTTAAAAATGCTCTAAAATCCACTGCTTATTTGAAGCACTGTGAAACTTAGAGGGTGTCTCGACAGTATATTTGGATGTGTTAGTGTTGAAATCTGGGATCAGATGAGCTGGAGATTGCTGAGAAACAATCTCTCAAGGCAGAAACTTCTGTTTTCTTGTTTGACAGGTTCATATAACAGGTTGCTGACATTGTCCCTGGACAATCAAATCGTAATTCTGATCATGCCTGTTTGATCTCAGTGGTTTGACATTTCCCGTTGCTAGCACAGGGGGCTCACTATGCAGCATCAAGTAAGGAATCCAAATTTGAAAGCCAGTATTCTCTAAACCCAGGCTAAACAGCTTGCCCCATTCTCACAGGGCTCCATGCATTCCACAGTGAATTCAGCTGAAGCAACTGCAGCCGTTCTCCACACCTGTTTTCAGTTCCAAGAGGGATTGAGTAAAGGCTGCTGGGATGCACAGCTTAACTTTTCCTTGCTGTTTTCAGTGACTTTTGTACACTAGATGTTCCAGAAATATAATCATAAATCTTCCTTTGTCATCAGCCCAAATAAATCATGGCATTGCCATGAAAAATGAGAGGAAACACATTTAAGCTGTCCAGGAGCAAATCCAGAGACAGAATAGCAGCAGCTCTAGTGTTATAGGCCAAAATGTTTATCCCTCACGTTCTTTGCTCACAAACACCCTCAGGACCAGCACTGAAAACTGCTCTTTTTGGTAACCCCCAGGGGAAAACTCAGTGGCATCCAGTATTTAAATTACCTTTAACCCACTGACCCTCAGACTCCCAGGTATGACTGACAGTATCCATAGCAGCAGCATCCCTTAAACCATCATTGCAGAGACTTGAGTTACCTTACTGAAGTGATGAGCACCACCCCCTCACACATTTTCTGAGCTTTATACAGCTTTTATATTCCCACACTATTGGCATAGTGTTTTAGGAAGCTGTCAAGAGCTAACACTTTCACATCCCTGATGACACTATGCGAGGGAAGTGGCTGGCTCTGGGGTATCATCTACTCACAGACCCAGTAGGTTATACAGGGCGTCAATGAGTTTCTAGCATCTCTCTGTTCACTATCTAATCTTGATTCAGTCCAGAGTGGCAAACCCAGCTTGAAACCTGAGGAAAGATCAGTAAAGCCATATTATCCTTTCAATCAGTTTGCAACTTGATTCTCCCTTCTCTTCTCTCTGTGTGAGCCGTGAGCCCCAATTTTTTTCAGTCTGTCAATATATATCCATTGTAGAGTCATCCCCATGTTCTTGCCTTTGATTTCTTTTTTGTCTCCTCCCCTACTACAGCTGTCTTTTGTCATTCTCGCTTTATCTTTATATGACTGAAGAATAATACAGGCTTTTTTCAAACAGTGCAATTTTTTACGTGAGCCATAACATGATGTACCTCTTTTCAGCTGAGCTACTCCCTTTATAAGGTAAGATATTCTATGCATCTTGGAAAAAGAATGAAAAGATGCATCTAAAGGAGCTTTTGTATATATAGGGAGGGGAAATAAATAGTTCTGTTATAAAGGACCATTAGCCAAACCAGTTGTGACTGCTGAGAGTTTTCAAAAGCAAACCCTGTGAAACAGACAGATTGCATATATGCACATGCATGAAATGGCTGTCCTTTTTTCCCAGTTCTTTTTGCTTTTAGGATGAGAGGAAAAGCAGAGCCAGCTTTTCAATTCTTGTAATGTTATTGCAAGTATCACAACTGTAAATGTTTTCCCTTCAAGCCCCAAATGATAGCAGCAAAAAATTGCAGAGAAATATTAATTTCTGATTACATTTTGAGCCCTTCTGATCTCATGGAAAGGTTTGAAGCTGCTTCAGAAATACAGCCTAAAGAATAACATAGAAAGTAAATAAAAAATGCAAGGCTTCAAATCTTAAGACTTTTAAACAAGTCTGATGTTTTTCCAACCGAATGAATTTTGAAGATGGAATTTGCAGTACTGTGGATCATAGCTTTAATCCAGTTGAAGAAAATAGACCTATTAGGTGTACTACTTCAAACACAGGAAAATGCTGTTCTGACTTTACCTTAATCTTTTGCGTTCATCTACTGTTCTGATTCAAGACCTTTCTATGCTTACAATCTGAACAAGTTTCTATTGAAATTATTTACTTTGCAAAACCAAAATGTGGAATGGACCCTCTTCAATACCCAAAAAAAGCTGCCAGTCCACTACTGCTGTACTCAGCTGCTTCTGGGCAGGGATTCCCTCCTGTCTGCAGTTTGAGAGGCATTAACCATTCAGTTGGGCCATTTCCCAGATTCTTTTTTCAGAATGCCTTTAGCATCAGCTTTGGAATAAATGTTCTACAAACTGCCTTGCAATGCACAAGTCTTCCTTTGAAGGAGGGCTCCTGGCTGCCCCTCAGGCACTCAGCGGAGGTGAAGACTATTTTATTCTTAAATGCTGAATATTTCTAAGCTATGCTTTAGGGATAAAACCTTAGACCCTGTTCTACAACTCTTCCCTTACACGGGTTATCCTCCCAACTGCAATGTTTCTGATTGAAGACAGTAATATTTGTAGTTTGTTTCAACAATGATGATGGCTACTAAAGGAGACATACACTGAGATAAATGCTGGTAGTGGAGGTTCTCTGCCTGTACACTAGCAGACCTGCCCCAGACTTGCATCTCATCACTCCCCAGGAACTGCCTATCAGCATGGATGTTTGAAATTGGCTCAGACTGATGCTTGTAGCAACCCGCAGTGAGAAATATGGGATACGATTATTTCCTTTATATTTGTGCTTGTCCTTCCAGTCTTTGGGAAACATTCTGTTTGCTGGAGGCTAGGCTTGCTCTTACGGACTCAACAAGACCATTTCTATCCCTTTTCAGAAACAGAGATATTTGGCAGTACTTTATATCTGTTACATGGAGGTGATCAACATCTATAAAAATGGAGACAGAAACAATTCTCCCAGACTAAGCAACATATCAGAAGTGTTTATTGCACTTTATGGTGCAATAAATGATTCAAATCAAAATCAAAACAATTCTCAGAAGAATGAAAATACCTTAATTCAGTTTTGCACGAGAAAAAAACAAAATTAAATAAATGGTAACTGTTAAGCATACCATTGTAATCGCCTGTCTAGCAGTCTATATTCAGGGTGCATTCCCAATGTTTACCTTTATTTGTCATGCAATTCATTTAACAGGTCTTTCATCACAAAAATAACTTAGACGGCAGAAAAAAAAAAAAAGAAAAGGAAAAACAAATCAGGAGATATTGGTGTCCTCTTAAAAAAAGATTGTACAAAGATGTGATAAAACTCCAAAGAAATGAGTAACTTTAAGGGAAATCAAGAGTGGCATTTGTCTGACAGAAGAAATAATTGTAAATACAGTGGAATGAAAACAACGTAAACGAAACCAAACTTCCTAAGCATATAACACAAAGAGTTTCTTAAATACAAAACCATACTGGATGTTTATTCTATGTGTACTTGGATCTATGTGTATGAAAAATATGCTTTAGCTAGAAAATAATTGAACTGCTACTTGAATAGTAATACCTTTGGTTTATTATTCTTTTGAAAAGAGGTGTGTTTTTTCAAGTCACTGTTTAAGTGCACATTTTGTAACATTTCATTCAACAAGCCAATTTTGAAACACTGATATATCTGATTTCTTGAACTGGCCTTAAAATAAGACTTTTCATATTGTAGCAGATTGTGTGTACAGCCCATTAAAGAACAGCTTCTTGTGGCCTAATCCTAAAGGAAATTGAATTTCTTGGAGATCTTTACATTGATTTACAGGGAGAATAAGTCTGGAAATTAGTAAAATTAATATTAAGGAATGATAGAATGAAACAGTAATAATTATGCATGATTACTTAATGTAGTTTAGTAACTCATTTCTATGGGGTTACACTATGCCTTAGTTTCTTATACTATACCACTTAACACTATGTTCACCCTTTTATTGCAGGGGTGGAACAGTAGGGACAAAAACTTGAAGAGTCACTGATCACTGCTTTCAGAGGACCACTGCATCCCAGTAAGAGATATTAAACTACTTTACAGGACATCATTTCAGGCCTCACAGTGCATTTTATACACCTATATACACAACACATGCAAAGAACAAAATGTTTCTAATTCATATGAAAACTTGGATTTTGTGAGGTCAAAATGCAGTCAGGTAGCTCCACCTCTCAGTTAATACATGTTGCTCTTGAAATGTTTCCACAGCAGGAATCCTCATCCAGAAGGAAATCAGGCCTCTGCCTTCACCAGGGTAACAAAAAGCCATTCACTGGGCTACAGAGCAGGAGGTTCAATTGTTCCACCCAAAAGATGAGAGCTATGGACTGGTTGACTTGAAGGAAATACATGCCCGGCATAGGACACATGACAGTGAACAGCTGCCTATGGAGAGGACTGTGATCCATAAATCATTATCACATTCAGTGGTCCTAACGATGAGAGCTATCAGTGTCTTTTTAACCATACTGCATTGAGCCGCAGGTCTAAAGGTTTGATTGTCCCTTTGTAAAGAGTGAGTGACCTGTCTGCTTCTGACAGTCTGCAATGCAGAAAAAACTCTGTTATGAAGTTATTCTTCATGGCAGAGGATTTGTATTTAGGGATTCAGATTCATAGGCTTTCCAAGTGCATGTTAGAGCAATTTAAAAGGTCATCATTTTCAGCTGCCTGTCGTTTCTCTCTGCCAGAGGTTGTTGCTGCTACAGCAGAGGCAATTGAATGGCTGGCACATTATGTGCACTCTTCATGGTTTGGCTCATCAATTTCAGCTTACATTATTAACTGACTGGGTTGTGAGTGTAGGTGGCAGAATGCCTTGACTTATCAGCCCTGCTGGACACAGCTGCATTGGTTAAAGTGCTTATCAGTTAGCACAGGTGATAACCAAATCCCCACACATACTGAGAACAAATCCCATCCATGCAGGATTCTGAGTGTTGCTACAAAGCACTGTTTCCCATTCTGCAGGTCTTATTCTTTGGAAGGGAGGAGGAGAAAGAAGAGTGGCTTCCAAGGTCACTGTGTTGGCATGATCAGATAACACTGGTAAGCAGGCGAGGGCTAGGCGCACCCATGTTTAGTGGGCCCAGCAGAAGTCAGCCTGAGAAACTTCCCAGATGTGAGTTCAGGCAGCCAAAGTGCTAAAACTTGCCATTTGGGAAAAAGCCTGGAGAGGGTTGGGAAAACTCAGTCATGTGAGATACAAAACCTCACTTTTAAACAATGCAGTTGTCTGTGGGAACCACACTGTGCGCCTAGAAAAGGATCCCAGGAGGCACCATGTCAACCAAAAATCAGACAGAAATTGCAGAGGGATGAGCTCCAAATGGGAAACCCAGGCTGTCCAGTATCTTAGCCTTACCATGGAGCCCAGGAGCATCACATTGTTCATGTATCCACTTGAGTGAAGAGGAATGCAGCTTCAACACCTCTTCAAGGGGAAAAGAAGGCCAAACAGTTGTCTCCTACATGCCAAAGGTACAAGGTCACCTCAGAAGTGTACTTTTGTGAAAAGTACACATCCATTCTCTTTTGCCTGAATAATGTGCAGTCTGAGAATTACTAATCTAACAGATAGTTCGAGTATTTTGTTTGTGAATATGTATGGATCTCCTTGGCACACCCAGAGCTTTCTGAATGCCAGAGAGCAAGAGGCACTGAGGGGCCATTATGGATGCAAAGCAGCAGACTTTAAGCACCTTGGGGGTGAGGAAGCAGTTAGAACTTCTGAAATTTCTAACAGCAGTCTCATTTTACAAGTAGACACCTTAATTTGCAAGTAGGATCCAGGTTCCTTGGTGGTTTTGACCTTTTTCCTCTGGAGTTACTTTAAAATATATCAGTGAATCAGCGGGAGTTAGGGGCTTTGAAATGTGTCAGTTTCAATCTATAATCATCTGAATACCTTTCTAAGGCTGGGCCACAGTGAGATCTTGGAACCACACTGAAGTGTGAGGCTTTTTCACAGATAGAAATGACTGCTTTAGCAGAGAAGTTTTAGCATGGAGCAAAAGAATGGTGTTTAGTAGCGTCAGAAAGACCCTTTGAGTTAGGCATTCCGCACAGAAAATAAAATTGTAGAAGATATCCAGGCACTGTTAATTATATTCAGTCCATTAATCACAAGCATCACAGGGAAAATCATTTAGGATTGACAGGTTTTTGTATTGCCATCCTTAGATTTACCCCATGTTTAGAGTAACTCCCGTTGATTTCTGTTGACATTAATGGTCCATTAACAGATTCAGTGGCTGGCAGACTGCTCTTTGCCTATACTTAATCCCCATCTCCTGCTTGCGAAGCTCTTGTGTTCTCTGGATGCTGTTACTAAAGCAGGGACCAAAGAGTGGGCCCACAGTAAGGGCACCAGAACTAGTCCTTCCCAGCAGAAGTAGGTGTCACTGCCACAGCTTTATCTTTGGAGATGACAGCAGCACGGGTGTGAGCCCCCCTGCTCCATCTTCACCGTAGCCTCTGCACGACATCATGTAGCATCTCCCTAGCCTTTCCTCCCCACCCAGGTGGCCTTTCCTCCCCAAGGGCCCTTGGGGTTGTCAGTCTTCTGTACATTATCAGGATCCCTCCCACAGGATATAAGCCTCCACAAACTTCTCCAACATGAGTCCTTCCCACAGGCTCCAGTTCTTGACAAACAGCTGCCTTACACAGGATGCAGTCCTTCAGGAAGAGACTGCTTCAGCATGTGTCCCCCTTGGGGTCACAGGTCCTGCCAGGTTTCCCATGGGGTGACAGCATCCTTCGAGCATCCCCTTGCTCTAGCATGGGGTCCTCCGTGGGCTGCATGGGCTGCATGTAGACATCTGCTCTGCCATGAGCCTCCATGGGCTGCAGGGTACAGCCTGCCCCACCATGGGCTTCATCACAGGCTGTGGGGGAATCCCTGCTCCAGCACCTGGAGCAACTCCTGCCCTCCTTCTGCATTGACCTTGGTGTCTGCGGAACTGTTTGTCATGTATTCTCACTTTTTCCAGCTGCTGTTGTGCAGTAACTTTTCCCCCTTCTTCATTAAATTTGTTATCCCAGAGGTTCTATCGCTGTCACTGAAGGGCTCAGCCTTGGCTAGAGGCAGGTCTGTTTTGGAGCCGTCTGGCATTTGCCCTATTGGACATGGGAGAAGCATCCATCAGCTTCTCATAGAAGCTATCCCTGTAGCCCTCTTCTACCAAAACCTTGCCACACAAACCAAATACATTCTAACCCCTCACCTCTGTAAATCACATATTTAAGAACCATTGCTTCTCACGGAGCACAGCTCTTTGAAATCCTGTGTGTAAGTGCTCACCATGGAGATCAAGGAGCACATAATTCAATCCAAACTCTTTGACCCACTTCTCCAAGAGCACAAACAATACACTTCTATGGGTCTGCACCCATAGAAGTATATTGGCAAAAATTATTATTCCAGCATTTCAGTCTTCTATTTCCCTGTTACTCTTCTTTGGCACTGTTCTCTTACAAAAACAAAACCCATAATAATGACATCTTGTAAAGTTTACATAAGGCATGTATTTCTTCTGTGTCTTGCCTTTGTGATACTATCTTCTATTTGATACCAGGCTTCAAAGCTAAAGTGTAATGTCTTAGGCAGTGATCAGCAAGAATGGGGTTAACTATATTGTTGTGATAGACAGATGTGCTTTGAAATTAACCATCCCATTTTTATGAAAATCCTGATTAACACAATACACATGTATATTTTAGATAGGAATGTATTTAATTTTTGAATACCTATCTCGTTCTAGTAAATGTTAGCTTTGCTTCAAATGATTTTACATTTTGAGGCAGTGGAAGAGGTTTCTGATTAGAAAGACAGTTTGGCATGGGATCAGAGGCTTTGTGATACCCAAGGAAAGATGATAGCTACACACAGCACAGTATGTGTAAATGACACTGACACAGAATAACAAGAGAATAAGTCTGGAAACTGAACTCAATAGAGAGAAAAGTAGAGAAAAAATAGAAATCAAGCAGAAAATAGAACTTTATTGCTTCTTTCTTTTGTAATAGTTTCACTAAAATGCATAAATTGATTCCATTTATAAACTCTTAAATCCCCCACTCCAGATGAGGAAGCTTAACAATATAGAATTCATGGTATTTGTAACTGGCCTTTATTGACAAAGAGTAAACAGCCATGACTTCTAATAGAGCTTCTGTTGCTGGTTTAACATCTCCAAGAGAGGCTCATGCTAGAACTTCAAACTGCGCAATAAATATGTCACAGGAGCTTAAGCGTCTCTTAACATAAAGTGATTATTATATATCCTCATCTTATTGGTCTCCCAGCTATTCAGAGACAGGCTTTGAAGTGTCTGCTTTTATTCCAGCCTTACCATCCTTTTTCTCTCTTCTGAAGTTGAATAGAAGTTGTTCAGGATATCAGCACCAGTGTCTCTGTGACTGATATGTAAATCAAAAACAAGTGGCGAAACTGTAACAAGCCTTTAGGGAGACAGAGGAGTTCTTCATGGCACTTTCTTGATGCACAAGCTAAGAGGAACTATTATTACAGCTATCATTTAGGAAGGAATTAATAACTGAGGTTATTACGATTGGAGTAATTCACTTCAGGACTGTAATTTCAGCTCTCATTTAGGCTGGTTGCTACTGAAACAGCACAGCAAAGCTCTCCTGCTCTCAAGTCCTATTGATTTAGGACTCAGAACACTGCTAGCATGAACTATCTTGACAAAGAGGCCTCTTGTAAAGATTAGAGAGTTTGATGTCTCCAGATGTCTGCTAAATATCTCCTAAGGGTATCCTCAGGCATCCTGAGCTCTGTAGGTAAGCATAACCAAAAACTCTAATGTAAGAAGAGTCTTACATCTTATTAATGCCCACCTATGAACAGTTTTACCAGATGCTGAGATTAATTTGCTCTGTTTTGCTAAGAGAGTAACAGTGGCATAAGTTTTGTTGGAGAAATAATGAAGTGCAAAATAAAAATCAACAACAATTACACTAATGAACAGTTATATAAAACCCATTCATTAAAAAGCAGGAAATGAAAAGGATTATAACTCTGCAAGAATTTTAAACATGGAAAGGGTAATACAGTGGATAGCTAGATACATTATTAGATCACAAACAATGCCCTATATGAGTGGAAACTCAAAGGAATGAAATTTTCCTCGGAAATGTACTTGCAGCAGAACAAAGATTGACTTGGGACTACATAAGAGGTTTTACTAGTAACCTTTTCTTTTATTCCTAAAATTTTACTAAAAAGACATAGGGGCTGACATGTTTCCCATACAGTCACTAATGTGAGAAAATGCTATGTGCTCCATACATATTGCCAGCAGTAAAGAGTGGAAGGTTACTGGGGAGTCCAAGCCAGCACTAAGCAGCAATGAAGAGAATAAAATACGTTTGTGTGAATCATTTCAAGAGATCAAATTTTATTATTGCCGTCACAGACTGATATACAGTTATTTCAAATCAGGAAAATAGCCTATTAAAACCACAGAGAAAAAAAAAACCAAAAACTTGGAGGCAATGTGAAAATTGAAAATGCCTTGGTTCACAGGTGTCTGGTTTATTTTTATCCCACTTTTCCATGAGTTAAGGACCCGATTGAAATTCAAAGGAACAAAATTAAAAAGCTGAATCTATTAAGATGGATTACTTGACCACCAACCACAAAGTCTCTGACAGGTACTCATTCAGTAGTAGCCAAGCACCATGCAGGTAACTTACTGATTTACAGCAAGAAAAATTGGAAGCAGTGAAATGCACAAAATTGAAACTGAATTTCAATGTCACAAAAATAGTTTGCCAATATTTTCCTGGTTTTGCAATATAGTTACCAATTATTGGAGCCCAATCTGGCTTTCCTATGACCACAGTCACTATTACTGCCTTGCTTCTTTAACCAGTAATTAAAACAATTCCCTATAAACTTTCCAATCATGATTATAACATTCATGAAGAGTATCTGAAAGTTATAATATGACAACGGTACCTTTGTGCTGACATTACTTTTCTTACTAGCTTTGTAGTTGGCTCCTGTCTGAAGCCCTGAGTCCAATTATGTTAGGTCATTGAAAAGCAAACTGGTTTGGCATTTTATTTTAATAGCCTGACTTTACTCTGGCCAAACATGAGACGCTGAACTTCCAGGGCATGAACTTTCCCCACCAGCGTGTGTTTTGGGAGCAATGGGCTGAAGAATGGAAGAGAGGGGAAAGAACTGTTGAATCAATAGCACAGTAACAACCCCTTACTGAATTAATTGCATGCTTTATTAGATAGAAGGAGGGAAGAAAAATCTTGCCCTCTTCTATATTTGTATACTTGTAAACATACAGATTATTGACAGCCTAATCTGGGTCTCTTTCTTGTTCAGACCATAAGCTTAAAGATTCACATCTTTAAGGATACTCACTCTTCATGAACCCAGTGGCGCATTACACTGAGGTATGTAAGAGAAGGAAAGGAATTTAGCTTAAGAGAAGAAAATACTGCACATGCGATTTTAGTAAAATCCTAGATATATTTGCATGTCAACTGCTGGTAGTTCAGAAACCATATTAATGTGTCTCTTTCTATAGGACCAAGTCAAAATAATCTAGAAGAGGTAGACAAGGGTGATCCAATGCGTAAGAAATTGTGCTTCAAAGAGAGATTGAAGGAGCTAATGTCTTTTGTCTAAAGGAAGAAACGATGATAGGTATTTGTCCAGATGACATCTCTAGCACATGAGGTTATTGTAGTATAAATTGCTAAAAACTGATAGGTTGCATGTGCTCCAAGAGAAAGAGCTGTGTATCTCCTTCCTACTCACCTTGTAATGGCCACCATCAAAGACAAGATATTTGACTAGATGGATACCACCAAGGAAAAAAGTAATCTTATTCTTATGGGTGATAGAGTAGAAATTGCCCTTCCACACAGTGCTTGTATTTTTCTAACTTTACAGTCTACTCCTTAGGAAGTATTTCAGAAAAAAAAATGGTTATTGAAAGAAAGAATATGTATCAGGAAGGCTGAGAGAACTGAGAGGGGATTCTTATCAGTGCTATTGTCAGTTGGAGGAAACCAGCAAGATTACAGACCAAAGGCTTGTGTTTTGTGTTTACACACCTGAGATTTGAAGTCAAAGTACAGGCTGTTGCCCATAGTTTTATAAGGCCTCTATTGCTAGAGAGGTAGATCATTCATTTTTCAATCGGCCTCTTTGAGCTAGTGGTTTGAAACAGTCTCCATACATTTTTGGGGGTAAGACAACAAAGTATCACATTTGGTAGGATCAATATTAATTTTACAAAAAAATCAGTGAAATGGAGAATATTGCTGGGTTTTTACTGGTCAACAATATACATGTATATGGTGAAGGAGGATGTCTAAGACCTCAGAATTTTGTGAAAAATCTAATACTACCAGAAAGCTGGGTTTCCACCAAAGCAAACTGAAAGCCGCAAGCAATTTGTTCTGTACCTTTAGAATAGATTGTTCAATTGAAATATAATAGTGTGTGCTAGGAAATGACTGGAGAATAATATTGACCTGCACATAGACCAACACAGAAAAATCTAGTGTACAAGATGAAGTGCAAATTGTCAGTGTTATAAAAATAGGCATGTATTTACAAGTGGTAAGCCCCCTACATCAGATCAAAGTAATTACATTAAATTCTGCCCTTATATTTCATGGGCAAGTAGAGTCAGGAAATCTTCATGCAATGTGTTTCTTCAGTAAGGGAGTGAAGTAGCACAGTGTTCTCAGAGAAGAGGCAACAGATGGGTTTTGTGGTTTCAGTGTACAGCTCTGTCGGAAATGTAAAACCTATGCTTTAAAAGTATGAAATAAAATAAAGGCCAGATAATGATATCCCCTTAGCCAAGCTGCCAAAAATATTTATGGAACTAAAAATCTCAAGAGCATAAAGCAATTCATACTATGTTAATATTGTACTGGGAACTTTCCATCAGTAAATATATGAGAGGGAATAGTCATATCCACCCATCTGCTTAGTGGCTATTCAACCACAGAAGCTTCTACATGTCAATTATTAATCCCCCCTGGGGATAGAAAGCCTTTACTTCTAGAGGGCTAGTTTACTGCTTATTTTTTCATTTCCCCCCCCCCCCTACTATTTTAAAATAACCTTTTTCTCACAGATTTCTAACAGATATTGGCAGATACATTTTCTTCTCAGTAGTGTGTTACTTTTTCACACAGCTCTACCATCAGCCGCATTGCCATTTTCTAATAGGATGATCTGGATACATGAACCAATTCTTTTCCAGCTTATTCAAGTTTTTTTGAGGCTCTTCAGTACCTTTGTTGCAATGATGGCTGTTACACTGATAGTCATTAAGACATGTGAACAGCCTTGCTGTTTCTAGTTTCGTTGATCAGGTAAATATCTTTCTGGTTTCTGGCACAGCAGCAGACAGAAATGCAGCAAAACTGTCATAAAAATCAGAAGTGTCTAATTTAAATATGACCAAAAAAATCCCAAAACAGTGACCATGGCTGCTAGGACTATTACTTTAAAACTAATCAAGCAAGTGATGTGTAACATCAAAGGGAAACTAACTTCAGTGAAAGCGGGTCATTTTCTGATACTAGCCACATTGGGAAATCAATCATTTTAGCTGGAATCAAGAAAGGTCACTTATTTTTTTGTTGCTGTATGGTGCTGACTTTTACAGGTTGATTTCTGCCAGGGTCATCTTCATTAATAATGACACTGTAACATCATGGGAAAGTAAGTACATAGCATTAAAGAAAATCATTGCAATAAATGCAGGTACTAGTTCAACATCCTGATCAGAACTGTCATAGAGTAAAAGCTAATTTAATCACTAAACATGACTCATCATGAGCAACTAACTTTTGCAAATTAATGAATAAACAGACAAAAAAAAAAGCCTCATACAGCACAGTTACAAAATGCTTTGCTTGACTTATATCAGAAAACTGAGGAAAACATCAACAGTAAGGTTGCAACTCATTTCAGTTTAGCTATTAAGACTTTTTCAAGGGGTAGATAAATAACAATAGGTATATAGCCAGTACAAGAGTATGTATCCGTGTTTCACCCTCTCTTATTAAAATATAATTATCTACTAGTATCTAGAAAGCCACTAGAATTCCATCATGGTGGGCAATGCCATGCAAATGCAAGTACAGCAGGAGTCAGTCTGCAGTCTGCCTCAGAGGCATCACTCTCTCAATAGGTAATTACTAGCTACCAAGTAAGGTCAATGACAAAACTGAGATCAGGACCCAGGAGCATTCCCACAAGGTTCCTGTGTTCACTCTGCCCCAGCCCTGTCTGGCAAGCCCTTGTCGCTTTCCCACCATGTTCCTCAAGTCCTGGCCTGCTGAGCTAGGCAGGAGGTCAACATCGATGTGGGGCTGCAGGGCATTGATTTGCAGAGATATGAAGCAGTGCTATTTCCTGGAGGGAGCTGAGTGGAGAGGTTTGAAATAAGCATCTTTCCAGATTTTCACTGCAGCTCATTCCAACATGTTATCAAGGTACTCTGGGTTGTCAGTGTTAAAAACACAAGGTAGAAGTTCATGTTAAAAGCTTTAAACATTATAAACCTGGTCAAACGCCCTCATACATTTCTGGGAGTATTTCCAGTTTCTTTGGCAGGCTTTGCTTGAGGCTTTCTCTGTAATGCTGTATGAGACAAATACATGCAGCATTATGTATTCTTTTTTTTATTCTTTCCAAGCATTTTAATTTCAAGGTTTTTATCCTTCCTTTCATATCAAGATGCTTGTTTCAGTGTGCAGCTCATGGCTTTCTCTATCTTTTAAGAAGACTGAAAGTGACTCAGACACCAAAATCATGACGGGAAGTAGAAAGGTACAGATTTTACTCTTGAAAGAGGGTGGCTTGGATCCTGCAGGCAGAGTTGTTTGGGGGAATAGCAAGACTTGAAGGCAACCATAAATGAAAAATTCCTATGTCTGTAGAACTGTAAGTATATAAAATTTACTTAAGGCTAGACCTCCACAAGTGTCTACACTTGGAAGAATTGGAATTGTAGGTGGTCAGCATCGGCATCTTCTGTATCCATTTCTCTGCTGCTTCCTTTGCCATAAGTGTTTACTCTAGAACATAGACACAAAAAATGCTTGCTGAATCCTGAGGCCAGAGAACAGCTAATGAACCAGTGGAGGTTTAAGTCTCTTACTTTATGCTAAAGGTTTATAGGATTTTAATGTATGACATGCATCATTAAAGAAATACATAAATTACAGTCTGTTGCTGTTTTCTTATTTAAAGTAATCAACACATTTCATTTAAATAGAATAAATACATTTTATGGACATATTTCTGACAATTGCCTGTGGTATTTTTAATGCCATCATAGTATGCTTTTGTTCTTTCCAGGTGGAAAAGGACAGATCGCAGATTTCTGATGAAGCAAGGGAAACTAGACTTATGGCTTTGTTTATTACAAGCTATAATTACTTCAAAGTTATTTGAATATTAGTAAATTTTTTTTAAGCAAACTATGAATTTGCAGTACCAGAAAATCCCCAGAAATATAACATGATAGATATTAATAATTGTAATATATTTCCAATGGTGCAAAAATTATCACAAAAGCTAATGAAGCTGCCCCTTTGTATTTCTTTCAGGCTTGAAAACCACAGAATGTCTGAATAAAATACAGATAAACACACTAGGTTTCACCTCCTTCATGTCTAAAGCAAAAGAATAAAATTCAAATGCATGGCAATTTCAAAGCACAATCACAAACCTGTCATTGACCATTGAAAAACTGGCCAAGCACTGAGGAGCTTTTCAGATATGGTCTGCATGTTAAGTCTGAAATGAAAACAAAAACTTGACAGATTTTGACACATTTTGGACTGATAACATTTACATTGCTTTGATGAGTATACAGCTTGGATCTGAGAGCTTCTAGAATCAAAGGAATCAATGCCAACTCTGATCCTTCTGCTTTCTCTGCTGGTAGGGAAAGTGCTTTGGTTTTCTGCTCTGCATTTCAGTGAGCACCAGCTGTAAAACAGGGATCTAAATCCTGATTCAGATTTCTCCCAAATTTTTGATCTGTGGCTGAATTTGTCCTTTCAAATGCTCTAACACATTAGCTAAGTATTTTCTTAAATGTAAATGCCCAGGAACACACAATGTGCTGCCTTCTTGTGCTGAAAGTAGCTCTCTGCTTCATAGCGCACAGCTTCTGCAGCCTCTCAAGAGGAAAAGCAAGATAATAATGACACTTTTGTACCTGCTCAAATACCTTTATGCTTCTTACAATTTATGTGTTTATTAAGAGATAATTACATTTTATGACATCACTTTACAGCTAGGTTGCAGTTCTCAGTTTGGAAGATTTACCAATCAAAACTTAAGGAAATAACAAGGAAAGTTTTATGCAGTCTGTAGCTATTGTATTTGGAATTTTTTCACACTGAAAATCTTTCTTCAGTCTTTATAATTTTTCAAGAACCTGTCCTGTTTACTTGATGGAGAACTGCAGGTTGATGCCTTCATGAAACAACATTTTAGTCTAAAGTAACTCGCTTTTCAGTCTCTATCATCTATGCTGTACCTGACAGTTATTCAGACAAGCATTTGATAGGCCCCTTTCAATGCTGCATGCCTCACCTCATCTTTGAGCATCCTTCAGTTCCATTTCTACAAATTAAATAAGCAGAACTCTCTCCTATCCTGCTAGGACTGAATTTCTTATTTGCCATTGGAAAGTCATAATAACAATTCTGCAGAGACAGAGTAATAATAAAAAACACTGTGAAATCTGGACGTTGCATAACATGTTCTGTCTCCAGATGGTGAAACTAAGCTGTCTGCAAACACTTTCCAGTATTGCTGGGGGAAGGGACATGGTGAAGAAGAGCAAGGGCTGTGGTATGGACTGGAATTTGAACCCCTGCTTACCATTAACTTCACAGGGGTCATCTTTTCATTGCTCATTCAAAGCCCATCATTTCTGGATTATTATGTAAGATAGGATATAAAATTGTGAAGCATTAAACTCTAGACAGAATTAGCTTTTTCACAAGATATCTCTTGCTACTGTGGCACTTAGAGAATCCTATCTTGTGCTACAGAAAGGGTCAAAATGCTTCAGCATGCAGCAAAGTAAAGCAGGTCAGGTACAGTCTTTAGGGGATATGGACACATCCAAGTTTCTACTTCTGAAGAGTTAAGGTGCATAGTAAAAGTCTGACTCTGTCACCAATCAGACAAATTCTTTTGGGTTTTGGTTTTGGGGTTTGTTTAATTGTTTCATTTTGTGGCTATTCTACGGAATAAATTTTGAGCTCATATTTTGAGCCCAGACAAGCTGCAAATACTCTACATGGTTCTGAACACATGTAGGATAAATTAAAAACTTTGGTTTCATGTGACCTAGTGTCACCCTAGCATCATTTTTCTCTCCCACTACTTTCTAATATTGCTGTCTTTAAACCAGCTCAGCCTAGCTGATAAGTATTAATGACAGCAGATTAATTATTATCATCCAACACAGGTTACATGGAAGAATCAGAAGAAGCATATCCCTTCTCTGTGACCCCCAACTGAAATCATGTTTCTTCCCTCATCAGTCAAAGCACCCCCTTCTCGATGCTCCTGAACTGCTGTTGCTAAGATATTCTCACAAATCGTTTCAGTTACTCATTTCTCCAAAGTAATCATCATGTTGTCAGGAGCTGAATCAGTCTGATTAGCTACTGTGATAGATCAGCACTCTTGCATAGTGTAAGGAAGGCAAAAGCAAATATTGGCACTGAGTTATCCTCTCGATCCCGGTGGAAGTGAGGTTCCTGCTCCTGCAGCTTTTCAATTGGAGAAATGAGTAGGAATCACAGAGCAGTCATAGCCCCAAACTTGACTTTGCCTTTCAGCAGAAAACACATGAAGCGTGAACTTGTGCTTGCTGATCATGTATTATAATCACTAGTGTATCATTTTGCGTTCACTGTTAAATAAAGATCCTTGCCCCAAGCAAAGTAATGAAGCTGCAAGAACAGAAAAATAATTATTTTTTTAAATTCCCCTCCTATTAGTAGCTTCTCTAGAAAGTGTGAGGCCAGAAGTGTGCTTACCATCATAGCATTGCATTTAAATCAGCTCTTATCAGTGACAGGTTTCTGCTACTGTGACTGCATTTTATCTGTTGAAAACTCCAGCCATTTACATTAGGAGGTACCTGACTTGATTCTCAATGCCCTGCAAGTTACTATTGTGCATTAAATTCAGGGGATGAGACTTCACCATGATTCTCAGACCTGGTAAGTTTTACAGCATTTCTATTCACCATCATAGCATGGCAACGCCATCTAAACATGAGTAATGAAAAATAAACTCTTCAAGAGGAAGGGACCCTTGCTTAGCTGCTGCTTTCATGTTTCTAATGCTTACGTCTGCATAAGGCAGTGAGAAGTATAAAAGACCAGGGACTGAGTCAATACAGGCTTGTCAAAATCTCCTTGTTCAAACTTCTATCATCAAACTCCTAGACTGCAGTGCTTCTTCTCTGTCACACTGTGGCTTTTCCCTGCCAGCACCATTTCAAGGAGGGTCATGGCCCAGAGAGCTTGATGTGCATGTGAATGGTGAGTTATATTTTTACAGTAACTATAGATACTGCGGCTCTCACCACCACCTCTGATTTTGTGCAGGGTGTGTTTCACAAGACTTTCCAGCAGAGAAAGTCCCAGTGGAGAGCAACCAGCCAGCATCAAGACTCGACCATAGCACTGGTGACTCTCCAGCACTGGCACGTTGGTACTAGCACAGCAGATCACAGTACGCTGATTTGTTCATGCATACTACAAAAAAATGCTTGGGAAAAGCTTCTTTTCAGTGCAGTTCTGTTGTTTTTCAGCAGGATATTTCAGGTGTTAAAAATTTTTCCTCTTAGAGCACTTAGAGAAAAGTTCAAATATGAGAACAAGTGCACATCCCCAGCACACTCTCGCTCCTGCTCACAGTGGATACTGATTCCCCTTCTACATTAGGACTATCAAGTTCATTCCATGTGAAAAGCATATGAAAGGCAGATGCTCCACTGGTATGAGGCAGACCTGCAGCACCCTGCTTCCATCCAGCTGTGACTCTCCTATAGATCTTCCAACAGTGGAGGTCAGGACTAGGCAGAAGGGTCCTCCAGATTAGTCTGCTGTAAAAACAATAGTGATTTTTCTTTGAGGTCAGAGCTCAGACCATGTTTGCAGATAGCCTCCAGTGAAGTATTCTTTATGATTTCTGTCTTGAAAAGTTTGAATTGCTCTGTAATAGAGTGTCACTGAAAGCTGACCTCTCCCATTTTCCCATTCATCTCCCATGCTCCTTTAAATGATGCCAAAGTACTAAGCCTAATGTGATCTTCATGTAGCACTGTGGAGAAAGAAGAGAACAGTACAGCTTTATTGGACAGGACAACTACTAGGGAAGTTCAGGGAATGAAAGCTGTTAAATTAAATGTACCTTTGACTTGGAAGGAAGTAATTTAGAAGTGAGAGAAAATCAGGAAAAAGAAACGTTATTAAATATAATTACGCAGCAAAATAAAACAGGGTAGAATATCCTGTTTAAGTATCTAGATTATATATAAGAAAAAATATGCTAGCAATACTATAAATACCATACTGACTGTAATAAGACATGTATTTGCTTGAAATATAAGGGAAAAAATAATGATAACAATTTAATACAGTTAAAAGTGATCAGCACAGCTCCAACATTTTTTAGAACATATTGCTGATAAGAACAACAAAGAGGAACCTAAATCTTTCTCAGACCAATGCACTGAACTGCACGATTAATGCTTATGGAGAGTCTCGAGGCTTGTTTCTTATTTAGTGGTGTTTATTCTCAGATTTCATAGCAGTACAGCTTTCTTTCAGCCTAGTTCCTTGGCTCCAGTTCATTTTGTGTAATTATACTCTGCCTACCTAAATATGTCCTGTTCTTTTGCCTCTCTATGGGTATTTTGTCTTATGTATGAGTCTTCACAGGAGTCCTTCTTCTGTTCAACTTCCTGGGCTCACTGGGCATCTCTGCAGGCATCTGTGACATTCAGTTAATTGATTAATAATCAGACAATACACATTCTAGTCATATTCTGTTCATTATGAGATGTTGCAATAGGGATATGTGTTTACACATGAGTACTATATGCATAGTCAAGGGCTGGACGCCATTACTACAGTTTTCATAGTCATTACCAGGAGCTATTTCTTTTCAATACAATATGCTGCAGAACACCACAGGGGAGTGAAGAACTGTAATCTTTATATGTGTCATTTGTGTGTAAATTTGGGATTATTATAATATCAAGGCTATAGATGCTGTTGACAAGTAGCGGATTTGTTGCAATAAGCTAAAGGAGCTCTCGAAGAAATTAACTGTGTATGATACCACTGTTTGTCTACAGCACTGTGTTGACCCTTCAGAAACCACAGTCCCTTTCAAATGCGCATGAAAATATGAACAATCGTCTGCTGAAAGGACAAAGGGTAATGGGTTTAAACTAAAACAGGGGAAGTTTAGGTTAGATATAAGGAAGAAGTTCTTTACGGTGAGGGTGGTGAGGCACTGGAACAGGTTGCCTAAACAAGTGGTAAATGCTCCATCCCTGGCAGTGTTCAAGGCCAGGTTGTACAGAGCCTTGGGTGACATGGTCTAATGTGAGGTGTCCCTGCCCATGGCAGGGGGGTTGGAACTACATGATCTTAAGGTCCTTTCCAACCATAACTATTCCATGATTCTATGATTCCATAACATATTTGATCTTGAAGTTACTGTGTTCTCACTGGCAAAACTAAGTAAAGCTTTCCTTTCCAATTCTAATGCTTCATCTTAGACTGGAGATAGCAAATGCAGCAATAAGTAACATGTTCATATGCACTGTACAAAAGACTGAAATGCTTAGACTTTTGATTGACCTTGGGGCACTCCTGGCATACTGGACTCACTTTATCGATAATATTGGGAATTCATTCAGTGCTTATAACACTATGACAAAGATTTGAGGAACTTTGCAGCCACCAAGTAAGTAAAACATGAACTCAGAACAGATCAGAACAGATCAGAACTCAGAACATGAACTCAGAACAGGAGTGAGAGAGGAGTCAGAGAGGAGTCAGAGTCATATAGGAGTCATAGACTCATTGATGTGTCACCCTGGAGAGTTGGGCGGGGAGAAACTTGATGAAATTCAACAAGGGCAAGTGTAGAGTCTTGCATCTGGGGAAGAACAATCCCATGTACCAGTACAGGTTGGGGGTTGACCTGCTGGACAGTAGTGAAGGGGAAAGGGACCTGGGGGTCCTGGTGGATTGGAGGGTGACCATGAGCCAGCAATGTGCCCTTGTGGCCAAGAAGGCCAATGGCATCCTGGGGTGCATTAGAAAAGGTGTGGTTAGTAGGTCAAGAGAGGTTCTCCTCTCCCTCTACTCTGCCTTGGTGAGGCCGCGTCTGGATTATTGTGTCAAGTTCTGGGCCCCTCAGTTCAAGAAGGACAGGGAATTGCTTGAAAGAGTCCAGCGCAGAGCCACAAAGATGATTAAGGGAGTCGAACATCTCCCTTATGAGGAGAGGCTGAGGGAGCTGGGACTCTTTAGCTTGGAGAAGAGGAGACTGAGGGGTGACCTCATCAATGTTTACAAATATGTAAAGGGTGAGTGTCAGGATGATGGAGCTAGTTTTTTTTCAGTGATGTCCAGTGATAGGACAAGGGGCAATGGGTGTAAACTGGAACACAGGAGGTTCCATGTGAACATCAGGAAGAATTTCTTTATTATGAGAGTGACAGAGCACTGGAACGGGTTGACCAGGGGGGTTGTGGGGTCTCCTGCACTGGGGATATTCAAGGCCCTCCTGGGCAAGTTCCTGTGTGATGTACTCTAGGTTACCCTGCTCTTGCAGGGGGGTTGGACTAGATGATCTTTTGAGGTCCCTTCCAACCTTTGGGATTCTGTGATTCTGTGATTCTGTGAATATGGAATGGAACTGTTGGAACAAGTCCAGAGGAGGGCCACGAGGATGATCAGGGGACTGGAGCACCTCCTGTATGAAGTTAAGCTGAGAAAGTTGGGGCTGTTCAGCCTGGAGAAGAGAAGGCTGCATGGAGACCTCATAGCAGCCTTCCAGTATCTGAAGGGGGCCTATAGGGATGTTGGGGAGGGACTCTTCATTAGGGACTGTAGTGATAGGACAAGGGGTAACAGGTTAAAACTTAAACAGGGGAATTTTAGATTGGATGTAAGGAAGAAGTTCTTTACTGTGAAGGTGGTGAGGCACTGGAATGGGTTGCCCAAGGAAGCTGTGAGTGCTCCATCCCTGGCGGTGTTCAAGGCCAGGTTGGACAGAGCCCTGAGTGACATGGTTTAGTGTGAGGTGTCCCTGCCCATGGCAGAGGGGTTGGAACTAGATGATCTTAAGGTCCTTTCCAACCATAACTTTTCTATAATTCTATGATAATATATGTGGACCCTGCTATTATTTCTTTCATGTCTTCAAGATGTCATGAAATTGTCTGCTGAGCTTTTGCCATGTCTACTCTCCATCGCATCTCTATGCAATGAAACCTAGTCAATAAGCAAGTCAAGTGTCTTTTTAAGGTGAAGTAGAACGCAGGCAATTATTGCTTAAACCATGATTTACAACATGAGGAAATAAAATAAAACATTCTGCTTCAGCCTCAGTGGTGCAGGAATTGAATTAACTCAGAATTACCTCAGAGACACGAAGATGGTTTTTACAATAACAGAGACATTTGTCTAGCACCCTAGTGAATGTCTATTCTATTAAAGTCCTTGATTTCATGCTACAGCAAATCTGCCCCTATCTGTCCCAGAGCAACCACTTTTCCATGGTGGAAGATGTCCTATATGTAGCCCGTGAAAAATATCCGGTAAACTTTTAAATGTGAGGTATAGTATTAAATAGTTATGAAGATACTGTGAAGAACTGCAAGTCTTGGAAAGAACTCTGTATTTTTCATGGTTCAGAAAAATTGTGTTTCCATGGCATTCACACGCCTGTTTCACTGATTGCTTTTGTACTGGCCAGAGGTGCTGCATCACAATTAGAAATAATCAGATCTCAATTCAGTTGCTGAGCCGTAGCAGCAGAGGAAACATTTTTTTTTTAAAGAAACATGGGGATGAACAATTAAAACTCATGGGAAAGTGTAAGATGTGATCACCTTCTCCAATATGACAAAATAAATTATGTGGTGCTTTTCTCTTAGAAATATGAAAAAATATCAAGAAAAAAAATGTTTCAAGTTGACCCAAAATACATTATTGAACTGAAAAGAAAAAGATTTCAGTCTGAACATACTGTTCTAATTTTGGTTGCATATTTTTCTATTTTTGTATTTAATACAGATTTGTTTCAAAATAACACCTCTCCAAAATTAATAAAATTGTTTCAATAAATTTGAAACAGAAAGTCCCAAGACTTTTTTAAAAAAATCCTACCTCTGGCCAGAATTTTTCGTTAAATTTACTCTAAATTCTCAAAAGATTGGTCACCTGAAATGACTTTTTCCCCTAAATTTCCTAATCAGTGAAAAATATTGTCCAGATCTTCCATACCTTTCATTTTTAGTGGATTTTTTTAATTTATTTATTTAAAATGTGCAGTCTAACAAATAAAACAATGTGGTAAATATTCTTTGAAATGCATGAGATATCATAACAATTTCTTTGCTGCCATGCAGTTGTCATGTTTCAACCAGCTGTAGTTCTGCAACCCCTTACCACATGAGAAACTAGAAATATGTTTGCCGACACATCCTCAAAGTAGGCAGCGTACAGTTCAAACAAGGAAGTCAGAAGAGGTACTGAAATATATGTGAAGACATAGTAGGTGCTTAAACGTAAGTACAACTTAACAGATCCCATTACCGTAGCTGTTCTGACAATGTATGCTTTGCTAGAGCAAACACTGCCACATTTGCTCTTTGGATTCCCCTGAAATCAACCAGAATTCCTCCCTTGACTTCACAAGACTCAAGTTTTTATCTCTTATATATGATGAAGTCACAGGATCATATAGCATGGCAGGGATTTCACCTGCCATGATTTCACTTGCAATACCAGGGATGTCACCTGCAATAGAAATAGTCATCTGACAGTAAATTATGATATTGCACAAGGAATAGTGACAGAACACTCCACTCAATAAATCTAGGTCGAAAGAATACTAATGGCTCAGAAACATAAAAGGTCAAAAATCTTTATTCAAATACTGTCATTCCAATAGATACTCTTGAATTTTTATGTTTGCTTAGCATGTTTGCTTTTCTCTTGGCTTTGGTAAGTTTAATGCTGTATTAGTGTTCCTGCAATGGCATATGCATGTGCATATATAGTTGAAGTAATCTCACCAAACAAATGCTCAAAACAGCTTTGCAATATAGCTTCATGACTTATTCATGAGGCATGCTGTTTGCAATGAGACCACAAATAAGACACACCAAAGGAACTTTCTTCTGAATCACTTCTAGTGGTGCCTAATAACTTATCCACAAAGCTGCATGTAAACACGTTTTATGTTATAATTGGGTTTGTACCAAACTATTTCTAGGTGAGTCAGCTAAAGAGCAGTAGCAAAATACTTATCCCAACCTTCACATTTTGCTACTGTGTGCTCCTGGTGACATATTAACTGTGGTTTTACTCTATGGATCTCTTTCTTTCTTCAGAGTCAGACTGTAACTGTGATGTTTTTCTGGGGAAGATATTCTTCAAGTTTCCATCCTTTGTCTAAATTTCCATCCAAATCATTTACAGAATAGAGTTACATAGTGCTTGGGCTCCTTTTATGTACAAAACATATATTTTTTATATTTATCTGCAAATACACATTAAAAATGTAGTGCCAAAAAAAGTGAGATTTGTTGTCAGCTGCTTCTCTGTAAATCCAGGCATTATGGTGACAATTGAGAAGTTCTTGTTGCAATAACTTTTCAGAAAGTCATCTTTCTTTAAGCACGAGACTATATCTTTAGTCTTTCAAAGCCAGGTAGCATTAGTGTTTCATCTGCTTAAAAAAAACTAATCTTGTAAGAAAAGCAAAGACTAGCTATGGACTGTACTTAAAATATAGTAATTTCTTTCACATATTTTTTTAAATTCTCCTCTGTATAAATTACTTCTTAGCTTCCGTTTCAAGGTTGCAAACAATAGTGTACCAAAGACTGCTGACAACCTGGATTCTTTGGAAATACCAGCAACTTAAATGTAAATACTTGCGCTTAAGTTTGCCTCAAGACTAGCTGTAGGTCCCCCACAAGCCAGCAGAATGTCTATGCCTACTCCTTTGGGGCAGTGAGAGTACATGCTCTCTGTTGCTTTTATTGGTGGTTTTGTTCAAATAACCAGAGATTTATCTAGTCAGAAGCTTGAACATGGTTCTGTGGTCTACAGACTCTATCGCTTCCCTGCATTGTCTGCTGGGTTTTTTGTTTGTTCTTTTTTTTTTAAATCTGACTCAGTGCATATTCAATCACTAACAGAAAGCTACCCATCTCCAGCAAAAAAGACTGTGATTGCCACCTCTTAGCACAACAGTCCTTGGTGATTGCAGAAATTTGTTCATTTCCATAAAACCTTATTTTATATCAGGCAAAATGGAGCTGGAAAACCGAGATTTTTTTACCTCCTCTAGCCACTGAGTGTTAGCAAAACCATAGTACCTGCATTCACCTAACCAGACCACTAGAAATGAGATGTGTCTAAGATGCTTGGCCTAAGTCACTCAAACATGTACTTCTGATCTGTCTGGTTTTCAAAACATAAAGCTGCCAACCACTGAAGAGAAACTGTCAGTTCTTGAAGACAGTATGGAATTGTATCCCCAGCCCTTGTCACCCAAGAAATGTCATGATCAAAAGATAGGCTGGAATAAAGGGTAACAATGAAAATGCTAGTTTAAAATCTATGGGAAGGAATTTGATACTTGTATATAATACAGTAGAAAAAGACGTGAACCATCATAAACATAAGACAATTTTTTACTAAATGGTAACTAATCATTTAGGTTGGTTAGAGAAAAAAGTCTCAGTCAAATGATTTTAATATCATTCAGCACTGGATTATCATTTTTCAAAATTCTTAAGCATTTTCAATGCTGACAAATAATACTTACTTTCTGCTGCTCTTATTTTTCTTTCCTGTGATTGTTCTTTTTACTGTAGCTAAAAGGTTGGTTCAATTTATTACTACAATTATTTATACTTCCAACAAACTAAAACCATGCCATATGTAAAATCTGTTCTCCTAGACTTATATACTAGGTGACTTGGAGTAAGGAAGTCATTCATTATGAAGTATTATCAGGTGATACAGTCACCCTAGAAGGGAATATTTATTCATGTTAGCAACAGGAAAGGGAGGAGGTCTGCACAGCATCACATGAATTTATTCAGATTGAAGGAACTCACTTCACCTTTGCCTTTGTGAAAGATAATTTCCTCTGTCAACACTGAGACTACTTTAGCACTACAGATCAACGCCGGATAAGTTTTACCTTCCATGAGCCTCCAACAGTAACATCGCAGATTCGTCTCAGCAGAATGAATCCCCTTATACACAGAAATATTGTGCAGATGCTACAGAACATAAAGAGACAGTTTCTTGACTGGCATTTCAGCATATGACAAGCTAGTGATTAAGTGTAGAATAACTTCTTTTGGTAAAGTCTAGGTTCTGTTGTCAGAAAACTCAGCAGAGTTACTTGTTCCAGTTCATTGGCTGATTTTCTGCTCAGATCCAGATTCATCTTTTAACAGAAGTTTAATTAAGCCAGCATGATAGAAGCAAAAGGCAAGCGGTCATTTTTTTGGCAATTAAAGCAAAGGAAGAAAACATTCAGAATATAAATATTCAGAATGTAGTTATTGTGAATGACATTTTAAAATAACAACAGACAACGGATTTTGATATCAGCACTGGGCTATCTTTAGAAAAAGAGAGCAGGGCAGAGCTGCGCAGAGCTGCCCTAGCAACACAGCACATTGCTGATTCCTGTCAGCAGCTGAACACCTTTTCATGCATGAAGTGGGATGGCTGGTCAGGAAAGAGGGATTAAGCAGGAACATGACTGAGAGGAACACAAATGACAATAATGATTTTTTCTTTTTGTGATTCTGTTGTTTTTAAAACAAGTAATAAGAAACATATATAGCAAACATTAGTAGCCTAAGGCAGGAAAATTATCAAGAACAAGCACCCAGTTTCATTCTATGGTTTTTCTTCCTTGGTGTAGAATTTCAGCCACAATCCCTGCAGCAATATCTTCCAGTATATTAATTGAAAATATTTAAGGGAACAATATCTGATGGTATAGAACACTTCCAAAAGGGAATATGATGCATTCAAAATAAGTGGCTGGTCCTCTGTACTGGAGAGGCTAATGTTTTTGTAGTTTTGCATAAAATCTGCCTTTCATCTTAAAAATGTTCAAATGTCTATGATCTTTGTCAATCTGCAACTGTTTCAAATATCAAGTGGGAACTACAGCAACAGGCAGACAGGAAATTCACAGCCAGGTCTTTCAAACCCAAAACAAACAGAGGGAACTACTGGCATCACTGCCGGGTATAACATTTTTCTATCAATCAGAAATATCTCTTACATTCTTTGGAATACATAAGTAGCAGAGTAGGTCAGTGGAATTAGGACTTTTTAAAACCAGTTTACAAGCATGGGTGAAAAACAATCAGAAAATTAAAAGTCATAAGAGAAGTGATATATTGAAGACAATGCACAAAAAGATGCACAAATTATCATGAACCAGCCCATTGTTCCTCTAACCCCACAACTGAAATATGTTTTCTTTAAATTTTTCCTTCATTCAGATTGTATGAAATAAGATCAGGTAAAGGTTGATACCCTGAGTCTCAATGGTGCAAAAATGCTTTTGCAACTCTGATTTACATCACACAAGATCTGTCCAAGTTTTCTTCATTCAGGGGGAATAAAGTATTTATGTATTGTAATCAAGAGGTGAAATATCACTGAATTTAGACACATAGGCAAGTTTTATTCAAGTATTTTAGTTAATACCACCAATGCAGCCGGCGTATCATGGTTTTCATCATGTTTTGCATAAGGTCCCTTGGAACTGCAGATAGTTGATTGAACATAATGGCAGCTACAGATTTAATGCACTCCAGTTACCACATATAAACGGGGGCAAAATATCCACTTGGAGTCCACAGCAAATCCACTTGTTGAGCTAAAACAGTATCATTATTGCAGGAAGCTCCAGAAACCCAAAATGAGCTCTAAACCCTCACTGCTGTTTCTCCAACACATCACAAGTATTTACTTAACAGGTTACTTGGGTCCCATCTGGGTGCAGCAGCTCTCTGATACCTATGATGTTAGGGAGCAGAAGGAGTAATACAGCTGTATATGTTAATATTGTGTGAAGTTAACCATGAAAGTAGACTCCAGTAACTTACAGGGCAAGGGGAAAGAGAGCAAACTCTAGCACTAATCCCAGCAAAAATACAATGCATAGTATCTGAAGGAGATATAAGAATCCTGCTCATACATTCTTGCTGATGGAGAAGGGCAGGACATAAGCTACCTTGAAAAGGTTCTGACTTAGATCAGAATTCAGACTGTTAGCTTTAAGAGTAAATGTAATTTTCATTAGAAAGACACCTCATAACCTGGCTCTTTCCTGTATACTAAGTTAAAGAAGGTCTTTTTTAAAAGTACTAAGTACTTAATAGATGGTGGCTCCATGAACAATTATGTTATCATCAAATAATTTTATTAAGGACTAAACCCAGGAATATTAGCCCTTGGTAACATGTAATTCATCATCTCAAAAACAATAAAGGAAATTATGTTAAAATTAAATATTAAAGCAATCTACAAATGAAATTAAAAGGCAAAATTAATGAGTGAGGACTGAATCCTTGGATGATTTCTTTCAGTAGACTCTCCCTGCAGTAAATAGGACTTCACTAATGGCCCTCACCTGAGAATAAAGGCTTCTAAACACTCTGGTTTTCAGCCATATTACATAGATAAGTTATCATTTACTCCTGTTACACACCTCTAATTTTAATAACACCACTTAGCTTAGAAGGCATCATGATCTCTAACAGAGGATAATGCTTGTGAATTAGCAGACATGGTTACTGTCTCTGCCATAACCATCAATTGGATAGCTGCCCATGGGTAGAATAACCTCATCTTCCCCATCTGGATTTTTTCAGCTGTCTTGTGAGGATAATAAAATTGTTGAAGGCTGCAAATAGAATGTTATTTTATGCATTATATTATCAATTATAATCAGCATGTCTGTCAAAAACTATGGGGTATTTAAACACAAGAGAAGTTCTGTTGTTTTGCTGGCTCCTGTAGATGAAGAAAGAATCTCAGCAGTAGCTTTCTCTTCAGCTTTTTTAGTTTTCACAAGATGCAGGTGCAGGTTTTGTAGCACACGTTTTCCTCCAGCTCAGAGTAAAAGAGCATAATTATCTTTACAATGAAATGTAGTGGGGACATAGGCAAGTCAGTCACCTCCAACTTGCAGACAGCATGGTTCAGTGCAGGGCTACATGTATTTATTTGCAGAAATCCAGGAGCAGCGTAATGTTAGGTCCAAATAGGCGTAGCTGCAACCCACTGTCTCTGACCTCCACCCAGATTTCAGGTTTGGCTTGCAGATAGCCAGTTTTAGCAACACATGGGCCAAACATACTCAAAACTTGAGAACCTCCAGTAATTCAGTTCCAGACACCTTCTTTTTTTGCAACCAACATCAAACAGCAATTGACCTAGGGGTATCTGTATCTGCAGGCACAGGGAGCATTACCAACTCCTGTGAAATCACCCAGAGAGAGAGAATCTCAGTTGGAGCTGTTGATGTGATGAGGGAAGGTATGCAAATGTATTCAGAGATTTTAGGCCCATGTGGAAGAAGGTCCTCATAACTGCCTGGCTGGATCTCCAAGGTTGTAGGCTCTCAGCTGCAGCTGCTCTGGATAGCATCTCTTCAGCAACCTCATTAGCTTTACCCTGATGATGATAAAATGAAAGACAGATAACTTTTGCCTTATTTTTTTTCAGGGCAGAAAGCTGTGGTACTTTTCTTCTTCCTTCTGCCCCTTGCCTGTGAAAAGAAAATGAAGAACCTGGGAGGTGAGGCTGGTTTAATGCCCTGACTTGACTAAGGCAGCTTTAAGCAAGTATGCATAGAAGCTATGTTGGACTCATGTGTGGACAATGAGCCACAACCATGCTAATTACTGCTCGAAGACATGTGGGCAGGATGGAGTGCTCTTGCTTCAACATAGAACCAAACCTCCTTTTGTCAATGAATTTAGGATCCTCTGTGACACTGGTCCTCTTTCTTTATGGTGTGTTTGGGCAAAAAGTGAACTAAAAAACTCTAAGAGACTGAGAAATGCTGCTGCTCTTAAGGGCTGACTTCATGGTGTTGCAAGGGAAGCACTTGTATTGAGGTTCATGACTCTGCTGGAGATGTGCTGCCTTGGTGTAGAGCAACAAGCCCAAGGAGCTGACTGCTGTGACAGTTCCACTTCTCTTGGGTTGCTGCGGCACCTACAGCCAGCAGTCCCCAGCAGGCTGGGGTACCACAGTGCTGCGGGAGGGGAACCAGCAGGGCCTGCTGGGATTCAGATGGAAATGATGACAGTCACTTGTGGTAGGTCTGGATATGGTTTTAGATGTAGGAGATATAGCAAATACAGGTAGCTGGGAACTGGTATGTTCCTGAAACTACTGTAAATAGCCCATGATTAAACTTCCTCAGCAAGCTTACAGCATAAAATGTTTTTTTCCTATGATTTATTCAGAGCCTGTAAAGAACTTGATGCTTAATCAGAATTAGTTAGTGCCCCTTTGCTCTTGATAGATACTGACATCAAAGCAAGGACTCTTCTGTCTCCAGCAAAAATGAGCTTTCAACTCACGTCCCTCTCTGAAGTCTCCCCCACGACTGGAGAAGGAGCAATTTCTTCCCCGTTAACAATTTTGTTAGCTTTTTGTTGGGGCAGACTAAGTGTTGTCTCACAGGTGACCTGGGGGCAGGCAATAACACACAGGGAAGAGATACTTTCTATTGGGCAAACTTTAGGGCATGAAACAGCTTTTCCTATAATTGTTTTACAAGTGTTCTAATAGGTACTGTTAAAGCAGAAAGAGCTATTTGTATGTCTGCTGACTAAATAGTTTTAGGTGAAAATCATCATGGGGAATGACGGGAGGGAAGCTGTATGCCTTGAAGCCCGACATGCTACTAAATTACCCAAAAGAAAGCTCCATTTACATATGTTGCTAGCAAAAATCTGTAGCTGCTATTAAACAAGAGGATCTTCCAGTTATAGTGGGAAATAATGAGAAATGTTTATGATAAATGTCTCACTTCTTTTTATTGATGAATGAAACTTTTATTTTTTCTACCAAAACAGAAAGTTTCAAAGGAAAGTGTGCGAATTGAATTTTGGATGCAGAATTTTTATAAAACTTTTACTTCACTGAACCCACCATTTCATGAACTTGCTTGTCATAACCAATCTTATAATGCCAAAAATGTACAGGATTTGCTTTACTTATGGTATGTAGTTAACGTTAGCTATATGGGTCTTAATCTGAGGCTTCTCAAACAGTGATTGGGCATCATTTGTTTGGGGAAATGGAAATAGGCTGTGCATATGAACTAAATTATATTATTGCTCCTATTGACAACAAAAACAGATTAAATAAAATGCAGAAAAAAAAAAAACACACCAGATGTGATGTAGGAAAGGAGATATGAAAGTTTGGTTTGGGAGACTTACCAGGGTGACAAGGGTAAGGAAGAAAGTCTCCTTTCTGACTGGCCTGTAATGGGACAGCATCCCCAAGCCCATTTCATTTATCCATATTATCACATCCAACTGAATGAGAATTCAAGTTCTCTCATCAAATGTGTGCACTCCACACAGCAACCCATACTGGCTTGTAGACAAATACAAAAGTAATTTTGAAATAGTTATGCTTGAGACTATGAGACCTTTGTGTTATGGTACAATTCCACATGAGCTTCCAGGGGCGGCAGCAACAACAAGGAAGGGCACCCGAGCAGTCCTTGAGAGTCTTGTAAACATGGTGTCCCTGCCACACAGATTTGGTAGTGTATGGTGTTGTGACTCCACACAGATTGCTGCTGTCATGTCAAGTTTCTTGCAAGTTCCTTTGGATTTTTCTCAGGTTTGGAATGACCTTTTATCATGTTCACATTTTTCAGCTTTCTTCCTTGAATGGATGAGACCTAGCCTGTTTAATCATGCTTCATATGGAGACACTGCCTGATGTCCCAGTTCACTTGTGCTATATTCTGTTCCCATACAGGAAGATTGATTTCAGTGAGATTAATATTGCCTGTATATAGGAAGTGGAGAAATGCATCCTATATATCTGTACATAAATTTATTGTTTCCATCCTTATTTCTAGCCTACAATTATACGTTAGAGATTGGATGGATTTCTGATATATCTTACTAGAAGCCAGCTCTGCCTTCTTAGAATTTTATTACATCTTCCAGTCATTGCTCTGCCAGAATAACGGCGGCTAAATCCTAGAACATGTTGGGGCTTTTGGAGTTATTGTATCATGAAATGTCAGCGCATATAGTTTCAAAATACCATGTGTACAATTAAACAGACAGTAACATTAGTTCTGATAGACTTCACAACCAGCATCTCACATGGCACTCTGAAAATGTGTAGAAATTCTGAAGTTTAGTATTAAAACCAATTTGATGGCCGGAAATGTAAGCATTAAATTAGAAAGGTGTTTTGTCCAATTTTTGGTTTTTTTCTGATTTCTAAATGATTGGCTAAACTGAGGTACCCAGTGACATTTTAGATTCCCTTGAGTGTCTAAGACATCTACAAGGAGCTGACAGGTATGACATACAACATATGGGAGACCTAAGCCCTTCTGCAGCGGCAGCTGTATGCCAAATAGGATACCGTAGGCATTTTAAGTGGCACTGGATGCCTACATGGGAAGAAATATCCTGTCCCTTAAATCCTGTATTTTTCCATCAATTCATTTGCCATTAGCTGTGATTCAGAGGTGTTAGAACAGAGAGTAATTAGCTGAGAATTATTTTTTGTCCTTCAAAGGTAAGAGATAGTTCAGATACATTATCTGTGGAAGTCTGACAGACACCTGATTTAATTCAGCCTTTGAAAGTGACACTGTTATCAGCAAAGCTGAAAGGATATATATGGTCAGCCATGCTAAAGGTGTGAACTCTAGTTACTTGGGACTACTCAGTATGCATATTACAGACAGGATAATCAAGGTGGACTAATAGAACTTTCTGAGGAGGAGACAGAAGAAACGTGATTACTTTGCCATAAGGGTATTGTGGTAAGAAGACTGCAAGGTTAGCCTGTGCCAATAGAAGTGTTTTAATGATCTTAATGTAGAAGTTATACAGTTATTTAGCCAACTAAAATGTTGTTGAGGGAACACATAGTTAACAAAAAGTTTAAAAACTAAATTACCTAGTTATGTAAAACAACATGTTTGATTGGTTAATTCTTTGGAGTGTCTTTCCCTGGACAATATCTTTAGCAGCTATTCAGTGGAAAAGAATATCCATCTGTTTAGTATTTTTTTGCTTGTTAGTGTTCCTCTGACTGTATTAATCATTAATTTTATGCCTTATTTGTTTGTTTTTTTTTCTGCCCCAGTAGTACAAACCTGCAGCAATAACTTTCAGGAAGGTATCCAGGTAAGAAAAAGCAATTTTCCCTGGCTTTATATCCAAATATTACCCATTCAAAGGGAACTTCAATTTGGTAAAATGAACACTAATTTAAAAATTGGGCAGTTTTCAAATATAAGACAGGGCTCATCTATCTAACTTAATCTTGCAATCTCTTTTGGTAATATTTTCTAGTTATGATTCAAGCATATTTATCATTATATTATTTAGATAGCTATTGAGCTGTTAAATAAGATACTGACCTAGAGGCTGTGAAAGTCAGTAAAGTCTCTCACGTTACTTCAGTAGGCAGTATATCACACTATGATTTACTCATCACCAAACCAGGATATTATCTGTTATCTGATCTATTGAATATGACAGGGTTTTGACAGCAATGATGTGTGGAAACATATTGGTTTTCCTTTTATTTTTATTCCCTTTATTTACAAGGGTGGTGTTTGACAGCCAGCTGAATATGAGCCAGCAGTGTGCCCAGGTGGCCAAGAAGGCCAAGATCACCCTGGCTTGTATCAGCAATAGCATGGCTGGCAGGGCTAGGGAAGTGTTTGTCCTGTATTCAGCACTGGTGAATCCACACCTCGAATACTGTGCTCAGTTCTGGGCCCCACACTACAAAAAAGACATTGAGGTGCTGGTGTGTGTTCAGAGAAGGGCAATGAAACTGGTGAAGGGTTTAAAGCACAAGTCTTACAAGGAGCACCTGAGGGAACTGGGGTTGTTTAGCTGGAGAAAAGGAATCTGAGGGGGGGATCTTATCGCTCTCTCCAACTACCCAAAAGGAGGTTGCAGCAAGGTGGGGGTTGGCCTCTTCTCCCAAGTAACAAGTGACAGGACAAGAGGAAATGTCCTCAAGTTGTGCCAGGGAAGGTTCAGACTGGATATGAGGAAACATTTCTTCACCAAAAGTGTTGTCAAGCACTGGAACAGGCAGCCTGGTAAAGTGTTGGAGTCACCATCCTTGGAGGTACATAAAAGGTGTGTAGATGTGACACTGGGATACGGTTTAATGCTGGACTTGGCAGTGCTAGGTTAACTGCTGGACTCCATGATCTTAAGGGTCTTTTCCAACCTAAACTATTCTAAGATTCTACTTATGGGTTGACTCTCCACCAGTTACCAGACCTTAAAGTTGGCTGTATAAGATTGAGCTTCAGTAACTGTTTTTCAAGAGTATATGGACACTCCATGACAAGTGTAAAAAGCACTGGAATTAAGAGGTTTTTAAAGAGAAATTACTAGGTAATATCTGTTTGATTATGACAAATCCATTAAGCTGCCATAATAGAGCATAATGACTCTGTAAATAAGAAAAACTTTTCTAGGCGTTTTAACTCTTTCCAGAATTCTCAATTTTTTCAAACAGCACTACAAAGATTTTCCATATCCTGAATCTGTGAATTCATTAAGTGTTTCAGATTGGTAGAGAATCAGCTTTTTTTATATTACTTTTTCGAGCTGTTTATCAAAATTCAAGCCAGAGTAAATCTTCCTCTACAGCAATTTCATTATTTCATTTTTTTCTTGCAAACTCACAGTCTCCTGCTGCAATTTGAAATGAAGCATGAGGATTGCTGGAGTTTTCACATCTCTTTTACTGAAACAGCTGCTACCAGAACAGGTTGTAGCTCTGAATCATTTTATCTATAGCGCTAATGGCATTAGCTACAGCCTTACAGGTCACAAGTCAGTACCTTCTGTGATTTCTGTAAAACCACTAGACAGTAATGATACTGAAATAAGGGAGTTACTAAAGTGAGTAAGTAGCTTCAAAACCATCACAGCTCTATCAGAGATGGAGATAATTTTATAAGCTCTACAGGTCACAGCTTGATTTTCCAAATACCAAATGGACTGCATCTGTCATTACTGAGAACAGAAACTGTGTTTTACAGAACAGCTGACAACTTCCTGCCTAAGCAATAGAAGAATTAAGTTGCAGGGATGTCCAGATACTATATAAAAAGACCAACTGTATGTAGTTATAGATCATAAAATTGCTCCTACAGACAACTTTGGAAACAGGATCATTTAAAACACTGCATTCTTCATGACAGTCATCTATGGTATTTGAAACACAAACTAGGCACAATAAGAAAAATTAATGGTAGAAGTCATGGGTAATACTGGTCACCACATCTGTAATTCAAACATTTTCAAAATAGTTCATTATTTCATATCATTTCTTTTGGAAATATGTTTAACTGTCATCAGGTTTTAATATGTGCCAGTATTTAACATTTTGTATTTCTCAAGGGTTTAAAAAATCTAAGTTAGTAGGGCTCCCAGAGGACAATTTATAAAGAAGTGGAGTAGGAATGGTGGCAAAGACTGCTTACAAGTTGTCTTCTGTCACCAAAGGCTAATTTCTCAAAGTTTACTGTGCATGTCTTGCACAGTGCTCTGCTAGACTCCTTTCTGTCCCTAGAATATTGAGTCCATTGTAACCTATTTCATGGCCAGAAATTCAAGCAAGTATACTAGAGAGACTAAATGTTTTTCTGTGTGTGTTTAAACAATTATCAGATATACAGTAATTTGCTTCCATATATTTCCTCACTCTTTTTCTGAAAGGACTTTTAGTGACACCATGAGAAGGCTCTGGTCTCTTTCCATTTAATCTTTTCCCTCTATGTTTCATTTGCTTTCAAAAATGAGTGGGCAAGGCCAGCTTCTCGGGCTTTCTAAAAGCCAGTTAGGACCTGAACTTTAAAACTTTAAGCTTTTCTAATTCAGTTTAGCAGTTATTTTGTCTCATTGCTATTTGAAGAGTAGGCAATGAATCTTATCTGTTGAATAATGAATGTGCACTAATGAAACAAAAGTTTTAACAGTTCACTCACAGTTAATGGCAGAGCAAGCACCAGGAGAGGAATCCATATGTCAAGATGCAATATTGAAAGAATACATTATCATTACAGATGATAATATTAAAATATAGATTATTATCAAACATCCTATCCAAGTTAAGTGTCTCATAATTTTACTGTGGCTGAGATCATAACCATTCTAATCACAGCAGAGGAGTAGTTACCTGCAATTTGTAAGGGTGAAACAGTTTCACCAGCAAGCAATTATAGGAGATATCTCAGGACGGAGAGGCTGTTGATACATGACGCTGCTATTTTTTGCCATAGGCTATGTCTAACCTGAAGGAATAGGCTACCATTTCTGGGTTCAGGTACTTGTTTCAGCTGAATAATGATTCCCTTGCTCCATTTTCAGACAGGATGAACAAGACAGCTAAGGAGCAGGACCATAGTGAATACTGAGAATTTTCATGTCCTTACAGACCTTCTTCCTTGAGTCATTTTATTCAAACAACTTTATCTCACACAAAAGGATTCTGCAGGTAGAACATATACAACTTTAATGCAAACAGGAATGATTACCAAATGTGAACAAAAGACAGCTGAGTTTTAATGAGCAACTAGGCTAAGCATTAGTATGCTCTCTGCTTCCAATAGGGCTCCCAGGGGCTTCTGCTGGTCAGGCAGGTATCAGTCAGGAGCATGGTCAGGCTCCACTTGCCCCAGAAAAAAAATCCTTGATGCTGCTGGGTTGCCATCTTCCACTACCTCTGTGTTCTCTCCTTTAGCATTCTGTACCTCCACATTCTAGTATTTCTACTCTTATTCTTGAGCTACTCATAATCTTTTTCTTACCAAACCTAGCTCTTTGACATTTTACTTTTCTTATGGTTCTGCAGAGAGTACCACAGTTTCCTCATGCCTTAACAATTTCCTTAGAAGTCCAAGCAAAAGTTACACATCTGGGCTCCCTCAGAGTGAGAGCCATGGGTCCTTAGCACATACCAGGGTGAGTATTGTGGAGAGTATTGCACAGAGTAGGTTACACCCTACAGCACAGATACAATCCCTGAAACCAATCATATCTTTAGCTTAATTTTTAAAAGACTCAGAATTTCACCTGTGGAACAGAGAAATGCATCACCAGATCTTTATTGTCACTCTTGACCAAAGACCTTAACAGGAATAAGTATGGGAGATAAAAGACAAAACACTTAAGCACACTGTAAGCCCACCATATACCTTTCTAACCTTGGATAGTTATACATTCTGAGAAATTTTTACTTCAAATCATATTTTTAATATCCAAAAGATATCTTCACTTCAGAATGCTTTCTTTTCAGTTGCACATTTAAACCTCTGTTTCTTTCATATATTTTGCTGTAGCTACTGAAGATTGTTTTCTGAAAAGATTAGCAAAAGTTATTGTAATCTCTATGACTCAGTGCATGGAACAGAAGAAAGAACATGCAAATTTAGGGGCGGGAAAGACCTAAAAGAAATTATAATGTAATTCTTTTCTTCTGTGTTACTTAGCAGTAATGCACTGTCAGTTCGCAGGCTAGATCAGTTCCTTCATTTTCAACATATTGAGTAGTTTACTAAATAGATTATGTATGAAGACATCTAGAGTACTGAGATATTTGTGATGGTTTATGAAAACTGCAACCTCTATCTTCATAGGTTATCAACCAGAAAATTCAATCAGAAATGCAAGTCACTGTGTTCCTTGGCAAAATATGTGCTGTGTTTCTACACAGCTAAGTACACAGTGGAAACAACAGGGTGATGATCCAGCAACACTGACTGTGCAGGTAGAGCTAGTACAAACAGAAGTTTATTTACCTGGAAAACTCTTCTCCCTGACATCTTATAGCTTGCTCCCCTGGGCTCCCTTCCCTGCCCATCTATAGCACTGAATTTGTAAGAGTTATCCAAGCATACAAGCCACAGCAGGATTTATTGTCTGTATTACCATCTTTCATGGCTTGTCTTTATACATATGAAAATATTATGTATGCTTTGCGACAAGACTTGGACCTGCAATATACTGGGTGGTAGAAGGGAGGAATTGAGGTTCTTGGATTTTTTAACCTTTTTAAAACATTGAATTATCAGAACCTCTGCTATGTTCTGAAGTGTGAAAGAAGAACACCTTATGTTGTACAGTGCCCAGTTCAAGCATTTCATGAGTAATGTCCTTTTCCTTCAGTGTTAGGTCACGAAACATATTTTACCATGAATTTTTAATTTGCAAGGTTTGGTTGATCTGCTTGCTGCAAACCTTGCAGCACTGAAAAGACACCAGAAAGGACTGAGGCAGGGGAGAGAGCTTTATTCCTCCTTCTTTCTAAGCTGCAAACAATGCTGCTGGTTCTGTAAAAATCCTCATGGGGACACTGTATTGTCCTGCTCTCCATAAATGAGATTATCTTCTTTCACCTACTCTTTCTCAAGGAAATACTTTTTTCTGGTGTTCAGTGAGAACATGCAATTTTTTCTTCTTTCACTGCGATTAATTTTTTCCATAACCTTTTTCCTACCCTGCATCCTGCCTATGCTGTCATCCAGAAAACTCAACACTATGACACACATGACCTCCTCAGAACAAAGATCTGAGGCTGAACCTTGTGGCATGCAGGGAAACTGTTTGTAAGCTCTCTCTAACTTTATGTAAAAGCAATGAAACTATTTTCATTAGCTTAGTCAGGAATAGGTGATATCTGTTGTCTTTACCAGAGCAAAGAAAAAGAAACTTCCTAAAATAGTGAAATTTTCATCACAAATGATGTGATATTTGACATCCCTAATAGACAAAGAAATACCTGAGATAAGATCATCAAGGTCTTGAAAAGAAATGCAGGCAGCTACCTACCAATTCTCTCACACATATTTGATAATACTTGAGATTTGATAATATTTCTGTCTCCTGTCAAATGCTTAAGTCTCTGGAGTCTAAGGGGGGAGAAAAAAATGTTCATTTACTAAATGGCTGTGAAACAGTGCAGAGCATCTCTGATCTAAATAATATAATCAGATTCATGTGTTTATAAAGATATATTATTATGTAGCTGCTGGGGTGTTTTCACAATGATTTGCAATAGAGAAGAGGTTATTTTTATGCCCATCTTTTAAAAAGTCCGGAAGAACTGTCCAGGGCACTCCAGTCTCGGAGAGAACATTTAGAGTCCATGTCCAGTGGTGGGTCCAAAAATGTTGTTGAGATATTGGAAAGTGTCCAGCAGAGTGCTGAGGGGCCCTAGGGCACCTGACCAGAGAGCAGGGGTTGAGGGGGCTGGGCTCATTTCATTTGGAGACAAGGAGAAAACTGTAGAAGAGGAGGTGGAGTAATTTCCCTAGTTGCCTGGGAGAGCATTACAAAGATAAGGGATCCAAACTCCCAAAAAAATGGCTCCTGGTATTGGCAAATGCCAGAACAATCAGCAGTGCCCATGAGTTGCCCTTTGAGAAGTACAGATTGGATGTCAGGAAAATCTTATTGCACCATGGGAACAGGCTGCCAATGTGGCTTGTACACATCTGTCCATAGAGGTTTTCAGCCATGGGTAGAAGAGGCCACACCTGACTTCATTTATGCTGGGACTAGTCCTGCTTCAGGTAGGATATTGGACGTGATAACATTCAGAAGTCCCTTCTAACGAACATTTCTATGAGAGCAAAAGCGTAAGAAAGTGCAATACATGTGTGATATGCTCCCAAGTTTTGTAAATAGTGTCTGGTATGATTCATGATATTTTCTACCAGCCTTGGTAGAAATTCTTCTTCAAGCATTCTGTAACCACATCAGAAAATGGTGTCTTCCCCAGTCAGAGTGAGGAAGCATGCCAAGATCAAAAGACTAGAATACTTTTCAGCTTTTCCTCTAGGGATCTGGCTTTAAAAGACCATTCCTTTCAAACAGATATTCAGCCTATATGGCAGCATATGTGGTAACTAACCAGCTTGGATATACAGTGGAGAAAGGAAGAGAGCTTTGAAAGGTTTCTATTCTGTGATTATGAGTGACCTCTAAGGAACAGACCTCAATGAAACTTGGCCTTTCCCTTTCTGTTTGATGACTTTCCTACTGAGAGATAAATCTATAGCCGTTAACAAGACTGTCATGACTGCTTGCAAAGATAAGATGCTCTGTTCACTGAACCAGGCTTTTTTTTCTTTTAATTCACAGAGGCTATTTTGTTAACGGGAATTTGGCAGCATAATAAATTAACTGCAGCATTTCTCTTTCCAACTGCTAAGGGGTTGTGATATGTGTTTCAAATCAGGTTCCCTGAGCTGTAAAGTAGTCTCACTGAACAGGCCACATTCAACATAGGCAAAACCTAAGCAGACGGTATCAAAGAACATGGTTATGACTTATTTCCAGCATAATAATCAATACTTGACAAGCTATTAAAAACTCATTAAAATGACTGTGGTAAGAGCCATCTAACAATAACATGTAATCCATTTGCAAGTGCAATTTTAGGCTAAAAAAAGAGCAAATTGCAAATGAAAATATTTGACAAATGGATGCATATGGATGTCTTATTTCAAACATTCTTAGTCATGGCAAAACCAGAGGAATGCAGCCTGAATCCACTTCTCAGTGCTCAAGTAGAAAAGGGTCATCAGAGCAAGGCTCTTTCCATTTTGAGAAAAGAAGCAAATTATAGGACCAACAACATTCTTAAATAAAAGGAAACTCTAAAACATATTTTTCACAATGGAGTAGGTAATACCAGAAGTATACCTAATAAGTAGAAGCCCATGCCAATTTCTGACAAGTGAATTACCTTCCTCTGTCCAGCTAGTAATGGCATCTATCTTTGTTGTTTTCAGTTGACTCCTGCAGCTCAGTCACAGATTTAAAAATGCACCTTCTGACACCCATAGTAGCTCCTGACTTTTTGTTGTTATTTTCAGCATTCTCTTGGTACCCACCCCCCTTCTTTTATTTAGCAGTCATCTCTCTATATCTAGCATAGCACAGCTTCTCCTCTTTAAAAGGCCTAGATCACCTCTTCTCTGCAGGCACCTCTACTGCTTATTTCCACTTGCTGCCTCACTAGCTGTGATGTTTCCTTGCTCCAGAGCCCACAACCTCTCTGACTGCATTCCCCTCTGCTGAAACTGACTTCACCTATGCTACACCGCTTTCCTCCTAGCCAAGCCTCACAACTGGTCATCTTCCCACACCTTCTTTGTGTCTCTCAGTGTTTTGAAGACCACTGACATCTTAGCTTCTCTGGCCTTGCCCACTCCTCATTCTCCTCTTGCTGCTCTTCCAGTGCATCTTCCAAAGGGTTCTTTTCCACTAACAGGAAGATAACTTCTGTTAAAAGCAGTCATTGGGGTTTACATATTATTTTAAACATGGATGTTTGCTGAATTCCTAATTTCCCATTTTCTTTTAATGTTGTAGAGTTGTTTCTAACTGGCTAATCTAGATTGTCTGCTGTTATGAATGTCAGAAGGGAAAACCAGAGACTGTGACAACAGTGGTAATTTTGCTATCAATAAAATGCATGTTTTGCCTCAGCCACCAATTTTATCTTTTGTAATTTACTTTCTGCCTCAGAAAAAAGCTCAGCCAGTAGCTTTCATCCAGTCTTCACTGTTTGCTCTTTAATATTCTCTGCATCATGAGCAGCATCTCTGAAGTTATTAATTTCTCTACCTGCTTCCTGGTCATGATCAGAAACTACGCACTTATTTGAACTCAATGCAGATAAGGACAGAAACTCATCCCTCCTAGGAACTCTTTTCTTTTCTGTTCTCTGCTACATAGATAGGAGCAGCGATATGGACAGACATCCCCTGTGGTACAGTAGGAGAGTGCGAGGAAGGAGATTCTGTTGTACATGTATTTTCAGAGCCACATATCATTCTGGCATACAAGCCAGTGTCCCAGTCCTGGTGATTTTTGGAATGTACTAGATGCTGTAGGCAAGACCTCTCTAATGTCCCTTGGTAAGTGATATAGGACAGCATGGTCCAGCTGGCAGACACCAGGCTGAATTCTGAATGCAGGCAAGCTCTGTCTGCAGCTAGTACATGGAGGGGATGGCGCATGCACTGGACCAGGAAGCCCCTTGATGACAGAAGGATCAGTAATTTTTTTGAGATGCAGCCATGTGGACTGTTCTTTGTGAGCACCTTGTTACTACTATGGAAACAGTGATGACTGTCCAGAAACTGTTCTCCCTTTCAAAAAATTAACCTCTTGTAGGTGAGAACAAGGATATGGAAAAGCTTTATATGGCTTCTTGAAGCAGGGCTGGATTTAAAGTGGCCTGGACCTTCATTAAGGATCTGGGAGGATCCCAGATAATTTAGTACTTGTTCTTCACTCCGACACTTCCATGGGAATGGGATGCGGAGAGATTGTTTTTTTTCCTGCTAGAACCAGAAGGGATCATCTCACCTGCAACAGGGAATATGAAGCTTCAGTTCAAGGTGTGTGGTCCTCTTTGCGCCACATCTGCTTATTCTCCCAGTATGTGCCCTCAGGCTGGGACTCAGCCACTGGCCTAAATCTCTGAGTGCAGCAGAGAGGAGGAGGTGTAACAGGGTTGTGGCAGTGGAGCCATGCTAACCTCCAAAACAAATATAGGTCTGCAGACCTGTAGGGACTAGTAAGTATAGAATGAGGAGACATCAGCAAGCAAAGGGTAAAATAAGTGAAATAACAGCGCAAGACAGAGTAATAAAAACAAATTGTATTCCATTTAATTTTTCCATATTTTTGGATTTGGATTTTTTTATGGTGTGTTTGCTGTTTAGTGATTTTATGAGCAGCCCTCAAAGGTTTATAATACTATTTTTCCTGGTGTGGGTGGATCTATTTCCACTCCATTTTGAATGTTGCCTTTTAATCACAAATGCCATTCAGCTGTGCATGGATTTTAAGCTCTGTGCAAATCCCTCAGATAAGCAGAGCAACTTGTTTGTTTAAAGTGAAATCCCTGAGAACTCTGCAAAGTGGAAATCTCTGTGGAATGAGGTCTTTGCTCCAGATTTCTTCTGGAGTGCGGGAAAAAACATGCCCAGCTCTGACATCAAATATGGAACAAATAGCCTGGGACTCTAATCTTTCAAACCCTAGCAACTCATGCTGACTATAAACACACCTTGGACTGGAATCCAGGAGGAGGCTGGAATTGACAAACAAAGGTGAAGGGAAAGCATCAGAGGAATATGAGCCCTACAGATTCCTTGTTGCTCAATGTCAACTTTATATGTCCACCTACCACATAGTAGTACCCTAAAGGTACAAGAAGCTGTTTCCAGCACCTTAAACCTGGGTGGGTTCCAGACTAGCCTTGTTCTTGTAGACCAGTTTGAGGGCTGATTCAGGTAATGTGGCTGGGAAGTTGTAGTTTCAGAAGCCAGGAGATGCCATGCAGAGACCACACGTATAAACTCTTTATTCATTGGTGTTGGTGTTGAGCTTGCTGAAATAAAAAGAAAAGATGCCGAGATAAAATTGCAAAAGAAACTTTTTTGCTTCCTGCAGTACAGTTAGGATTTCATTTGGTCTGAATTGGCCATCTGTGCATTAAGAGTATTACCAAAAAGCTCTGCACACAGCAACTGAGTTTGCTGTTTGTTGTTAGGGTGCTGATGTACACCTTCAAGTTCAGAAGGGATAAAAATCCATGTACTACACCCAACACTATCAATAACAATTGATTGGGTGGTGCAGTCTTACATCACTGAGTCCCTGCTATATACAACTGAATGAGATAGTCTTCCTCTACTTCCACCTTCAGGAAACTTCTTCTGGAAGACTTTCAGTTTTGATGGTTAGGCTCCCTTCTCTATTTTCCTCACTTTCATTTGTGACTAGTTTATACCTATAGTTTCTTATGTCAAGATTACCTTTCAGTTTAAGTTATTTTTCTCCCCTCATTGTTACAGATATCTCCCATGCTTGTTAGGCTCATGACTGGCTTCTCTTGTCATCTTGGAGACCCTTCTGGTCGTCCTGCCTTTTGTTCCGTTCAGAGTTATTTAATCTTGAATGTGGTGGCAAGAGTTATATGTGTTTCCTTAGTGCTTTCTGTCATAGTACAAATACCTGCACATACATCCAGCCTTCCTATACTAGATCCCATGCAAACAGAATACCCACATAGTTGCTCCTCTCCAGTAATTTATCCCTTGCCCCATAACACTCATTTACATGCATACCATGGAAATCCCAAGTGGGTAGTGCTGATGTCAAAGGGTTACAGCAGGCTGGAACAAGCTGGGAGAGGGATGCAGTGAGGTACATTATAGCAGAGCAAAAAGTGCTGGTAACTGCCAGGTTGTCTGTAAAAGTCCAGCTTCCCATTTCTCTTGGAAGGCATGCTGATGTATCCTGGAACTTCACTGCACACATCACCCATTTCTCATGACCAGCCTGTGATTATTTGGCTTTTTCTTTCCAGTGTTTCTAAAGATTTATGTATAGCAAAAGAGAGTATGTAAAAGAAAAAAAAAAAGTGTATATACAGGGGAAAAAAAAATTAAAAAAAAATCCGTTTTGTGCACTTTGTATAAGAATATTCTTGTCTTGCAAGCTGTTTTCCAGCTTTTCTAATATCAGGAAACCAAAACTCCTGTAGAGCATGTTTTATCAATATGATGTCCTTCCATCTTCCTGCCTTTTCTTTCTGAACATTGATGTTTCTCATGTGTTCTTTTCAGAAAAATGCATTATATTATTCTTCCAACTAGTCAAAAGTATTGAAGACTTAAGATACTTGCTTCTAAAGTCACAGAAGTATAGTAGCTGATCTCTATAGAATTGCTTGTCTTTTTGCCCTCTTGGCTTTTGGTGTTTTCTGTTACTGGCAGGTTTTCTAAATCAATTCTGAAACCAAGATAAGACAGGACCTCTTAAAAGATAACTTTAAATATCCCTTACTTTATTTTCCACAGTCTTTTGGGGGAAAAAAAAAAGGGTAACCAGATTCATTTGCCTGTAGCCAAACATGTTTTCCTTGCCTGGGATTTGTGAAAGAAGAGATGATAGAGCCTTCGTTTTTCACCTGTATCAGTGCATTGAAAATTTGACAGTGGCATTGAATGCAAGGAGAGAAAGTGAGAGTGTAACTTGTATACCTCAGCAGCTGCCCCATTTCTGTATTTTCTCCTTGAGTCACTTAGTCTGTGTGGGCAAGAGGTTATGAGGTGTTAATATCAGTGCTGTAAAGATAACATGAGCTAGAAAGGATATGTTAAATAAGAAAAAAAAATATATAAACCAGAGCAGATTAAACCGTATAAACAAGGAGAATTAGGTGGACCACATAGCTCTGAGAGAGCTACTTGTGAGTATTTTGCGGTATATTCAACCATTCTTTAAAAATTACCAAAAAGAAATCCTTCAGTCTTGATTTGCTAAGGTGATACAGCCATGACAAAGTCCAATAACATCCTAGAGTGTGCAAGGGGAGGCATTTTCATTAAAGGGGGGCCATTTAAGACACTGTAGAAAGCTCTAGTGAAACTTTATCTGAAATACTGGTACTAGTCATTTAAAAACTTAGTTCAGCATGGAAAAAGTACAGAAAAAAATAAGTATAGAGAGGAGAGAAATTCCAAGTCTTGTTTATTAGAATTTAGAATTGCCTTTTGCTCACCATAATGTGGAAACAAATATCACCCAGCAGAAAAATGGAATGGGTTCTTTTTAAGAGCATCTTATATATGACAGCAACACAGAGGCTGTCTTAAGCCACCTTGGAGACCCAGCCTAATACACTTGACACATTTCATGAAAAAAAAAGCTTATTTTTCCATGGATATGACCATTTTCCACAGTCCCAAAGTTTGAAATAGCCATATGCTGAAATAGAATGAAAACTTGCTGGAGGAGGGAATTGCAATTTGGCCGAGGTTAGACAGACAAGACTCAACATCTAGCAGTTAGCACACCATCACAATCCAAAATAGGTCATAGCTAGGTTCTTTTCCTATTTTTTTGTCAGAATTTCACGGATTCATTTGATGAACATTTTCATCAGTCATTATCTTAACCAAAAGAATGTCACTTGTTTCTTCATGTGCTGTATCTGAACTTTTCCCTGCAGTTAGTTTCCTTGGTTCAGCAATCTTAATGAATTTTTCTAATGAAGAAAAATTAAAGAGCAAAGCAGGCAGAAATAAGATCAATAAATACATTATATTAGCAATGCCTGCCTGTATTTTTTATCAACCTCATTATGAACAAGGGTTAAAGCGCTAAGCTCAGTGCAGCATGTGTTCACTGAAATCTAAATGAGTCCTTGGAAGCTGGCACTTCCACAGCTGCTGACGCTGGCACTAATGTACTTTGCATTAGTTTGCCACAGCTGGAGATCTTGATTCACAGATAGATATGAAAAGAATCAAATTTATTTCCCTCCTTTCCTTCCTTTCCTTCCTTCCTTCTTTCTTTCCTTCCTACTTATAAGACCATTTGAATCACAGTGTAAAATTGTGGGCCAGCAGAAAAACATTGGCTGTGGAATAGGAAGTGTACAGATCATTGCACAGAAAACAAGAGACTCAATTTGCTAATCCATTGTTAATACAGAGGACAGATTGAAATGCATGTGCACACAGAGGACTGAGAGACTATGCATTCAATATTTAGAGTCTCTGGTGGTGATACCGAAATGGCTGAATTCTCAACACCTGAACACTAGATCTCAAAAAAGCATTTTAAGCTTGAAGTATTTTTCCTGAAATAAATTAGGCACCTAAATAAAAGTTAATCCTACAGCTATTGTATTGAATCTGGGCCACGCTGTACTTTTTTTCCTTTATCCTCAGTATTGCTGAGGGTGGCAGGGCAGAAGACTCTCAATGAAATCTTTTCCAGTCCCATCAAATGCTTGAAGTAATGCTGGAAATTACTCTGCAGCAGAAAATTACTGTAGAATCGGTTCCTATTAGTCTCTGAGGATAAAATGGGGAAGGACAGCTAGGTGAGGATGAAAGAGAAAAATAACCAAAACAGTGCCAGTGCCTTTGCAGGTTGAATGTGATGGATGTATGGAAGGATGCTTGCAATACCTGTAATCAAGCTAAATACAAAATGTCAGAGGAAAAGCTATTTGTTATTCTACAGATAAAAAGAGCTTCTTCTTTTATTCAGGTGTGTGTAATGGCAGTAATAATAATAATTTGACACACATTGTGGCAAGAACAGTTTCCATACTGCGTCATAACTATCTTATAGTTCCAGCTCCTGTTAACACTACGTAGAAGACATTTCCAGAGCAGAAAATCTGAGCTTCCACAGCTGTCCCCTTTCTAGCAGAAGCCCCTTCACCCTTCTCCAAGGACCAAAGGCAGGGAAGCTGTGACCACCTCTCCGAAAACCCCTCAGGTGGAGGGAGAGAGGAACCGTGTTTCTAGGATCCAGGACAAAGATTCATTTAATGGCTCTTTGGTAGACACTGGGTAACCACAATTTCTGCATGTGAAAGTGCCTATTTTGCTTATTTTCAGGAACAATCAACATTTACAGGGGCCTAGCCCCAAGTTTGTGACTTTTGCTTTGAAGATCTCACAGTTTAAGAGATTATAATTTTGTTCCATTACTGATAAAGATATTTGTCATACTGATGTGACAGACAAGTGTGTGTTCTTTTTGCTTCAATCAGATGAAGATTTATCTTAGACTTATGAGAAACCCACAATGTAAAGATACATCCTATATCTGTTCCTCAGCTTTATCTTGGCCCAGCATATGGAAGTGTACTTTTAGACTGGTTAATCAGAATTCCTCCAGTATTTTGTCCTGTCTAATACAAAAATCATTAATCTTATGTCTGTAAGATACTCTGCAGACCTGTTGTCACTGGGCACACATTGGTTATGTGACTGCCTGCACTTAGTAAGCAAGAACAGTGCATTAATTTGTTTGCAAGGTTTTTTCCAGACATACATTCATTTCATTTGATCTATGTTCTTTGCTGAGCTTTCCAATGGTAGGAATTTCATAGAAAATAATTGTAATATACCTACTTTTTTGGTAAGAAAGTTTAAAGTATGAATATTAAAATACAAATTATGTTAAAGACCAGGATCAAAGTTACACTTTGAAAAACAAAATAGAGTTTCCATCTTTCTGCCAAGAAAACAGATGTTTCAGTAGCCTACTTAATTAGAAATGTTAATAAGCTACTAAGTTATGCATTAATTTGCATATATGTTCTCCTACCAAACTGCTGTATGCATAGCTACGCACATTTTCACATACCGATATAAAGCATTCACCTACATGAGGATTAAGGTGTGGAAGAGTGGTAGAATCTGAACACATTATCTAACATTTTAAGCAGATCAGAAGCAAGCTTTCCACCTTGCAAATATCTTAAAATTTGTATTCTACAGACATAGCACCAATCTATCAACCAGTCTGCAAATATTTCACTTTTACCCTCCAGCAGTGTCAGGTTTGAAAATGGAATTTATGACTCACTGCTAAGCTGTAAATTGTGCACCTTGAATCTCTTCCCCGGGCTCAGTGCTTCCTGGTCACAGACAGCTGCTCATTGGAAAGGAAGAAGGTAACAGCACACACATGCTCATAGCTGTTCATATTAAGTTGCTGTTCCTCTCAGTTTATTGATTTTAGGCTAGCTTCTAAGCCGAGAGGTTGAATGAAGTATCTCGGTAACATTGCCTTAGCTGAAATCCATCTATACACAGGATAAAAATCAAAAGATGCTGAGATCAGCCTAATGGGTTAAATTGTGCTGTATATGCTCATGTGTTTTCCTACTTGCAGAAAGTGTATTACAGTGCTGATGGGCAGGACTAGATCATAAATATTATTATCCCTTATACACCAGGTAGCAAGGAGGCTGAGGAATTGTGTTTCCTTGAAAGATAGTATTTATATTATTATATATATTATATTTATATTATATGATTATGTGTTTATCTATTATATAATTACATATTATATAATTATAATAGAATTAACAAATAAAAGGCTAAGTTGGCCTTTATAACTTCACTGATCCAAGACATGCTATAAGTGTAAATCTCAAGCCACTTTTTAAATTATTGTTTGCTATTTGCCCTTTACTAGAAATAACTTAGAAATACACTTCTTGTGTTTGAATTTCAGTCTCACCATGAGTCCAGTAGATGTCAATAGGCTCCGTGGTACTCAGTTCCTCTGAAAGTCTGAGCATAGCTTTCAATGGTATTTTGTAGAAAAAGAAGATCAGAAAACAAGTACGAATATTATAACTGTGCACACAAACCCACATTTACACATCGAAGTACTTTATATATTCAAGTATGCTCAAATTTTATAAATGAAGAAAATGGATTTCCTTTAAAAGACTGTCATTCTTTCTTCAGCCAGCTTGATAAACCAGTTTACTAAAAGCAAGGCAATTATCTCTATCAAATTTATTAAATTTAAAAAGAACTGAATCAGGCACCTTTAGATTAATGTGGAAATGCAATAGGAGCTTATAATCTTTGCTCAAATATAAAGCCAAAGTAAAAAGAGTGGCGCTGATGTTCATCCCTCACAGTTTATCTGTAACAATTGAAAAGCAAAGCATCAGCATGATCTAAACTAGTTTGTATCATGTAGTTACCATCTATCATTTGCAAATCCATTTGCAATTTAGCCATCATATATTGATCCCAAAGAAATAGCCACAGGGAAAGAAAAGGTCCTTTCAAGGAGCTCTGCAATGAACTTCAGTGAAGTTCATTCAGTGAAGATTGGTCCTTTGCTAAAATGAAACCTGCAAAAAACAGTTCAAGCATAGGTTTTTTTTAAATGCTAAGTATTCAATTGTAATAGTTGAATTTCAAAAAGATCTGTTTTGCTAAATGCATGCTCATGATTAAGTTAAAAACTTAGGAGAGTAATCATCATGACAAAGGAACTATGTGTATAAAATAGGGTCGGTATGTCTAAGTGTGGTTAATTACTTGCCAATGTAATGTAACCAATGTATGGTTAATTACATAATTTACTGCAGTCCTTACAATCCTACTAGAAATTTAAGATTCTAATTATTCTATTAAGTAAATCATTTTAAAAAACCCTGACAGAAGAGGCAAATTTTTGTTTTTATTCTATTGCAATCAGCCTAATGATATTTCCTTTCCTCATCCTTAAGCAGTAATTGATGGTGCAGTGCAAATAATTCAGACTAATTCTAAGATTATCAAAATCATTTGCCTGTTTTGAACATGATGCATATTCCTTTGTCCTGGAAGCAGTGAAGTGAATTTCTGTCTTATCTCTCAAAACAACTTTTAATCTGATTTCGGGGTTTACCTTGCTGTACATTCCCATATACGTCCTCTAGAGTTTCACTGACAAGCAGATTGCTTAGAATTCACCTTTATGAATCAGAGCTAATGGCATGTTCCACCATGAAATCTGGATGAAGACACTTTAGGAAAGTGATCTTTACTCACAGCCTATGGACTGGAAACACAAAACAGTTCTATCACATAGTGAGACTCAGTGTGTAGAAACTGAAGAGCGTAAGAGGGACTGGGACATGTACATGCGGTCCCAGCTGGCTGACCTGTTTCAAAACCTCAATCTGAGGAATGGCTACATATAAACAAATATTACTTAAGGAATAATGTTCAGGGGAAATGTTAATATACACCAGGTAAAAAAAATGCAAAGAAGATCCTGAAGGACCTGTAATCACTGCCGTTTGAAGTTATCATGTTCCCTGAGGAACATTTTTCCAAGGTAGAAGTAATGTCTGGAAACATCTTGACCGTATAAAGAAAAATCACTGAAGCTGCTGGCAAGCAAAAGAGATAGAACATTCAGTCAGTGCAGCTCATTTCATCTCTCAGGAGTGTGGGCTGCCCTCTTTGCTCCCCGTGGGATGTCTCCATTGCAGTATGCTCTTTTGGTAAGCGCGGTGAATCAGCAATCAAGGCATATGTGCTGCTGCGAGTTCCTATGCTCTTTTTGAGAGGTACAATTGGCTGCTCCTAGAAATCCTCTTCAGTGTAGAATGGCAGAATGGCTGGAGTCAGAAGGGACCTTCAAACATCGCCTGGCCTAGCTCCCCTTTTGGCTGTGAGCTTTTAACAATCACCATACAGATGACTTATATCTGTAGCACATTTCTAGCAACTATTAATAATTTAGCTGTATCTTATAAACTATTTATACATCAAGTCCTAGTACAAAGGGTAGCAAAAAATCCAGCTATTTCCTGACTGGAAGCACAGCCCTAAGAATGTGGCCCCAGAAGTAGGTGCGGTGCACCTGGGTCTTGGGCTCAAGCCAAGGGCAGATGAAAGACCCTTCAACCAACTCAAACATGCTGGAAGACTCAGCGTCTGAATCTCAGCAGGATGAAAGCCTGATAATGGAACACATCCACTGCACAGTCTAACTAACCCACAGTGTAAGATTAATATTTTACTAGTGAATTTGACTGAATATTATGCTTAATCGACTTTACAGAAACATATTAGAGTGGAGTTTTGTGAGCACAGTTAAAATAAGTGTACTTCCTAGATTGCTTATATTGTGCCTCTGACCCATTAGTTTGGTTAAAGTTTTGGCTGATTTTGCCGAAATGATTCATAAGAATACCAAAAACATTATGAATTGATTTAGTTTCATTTTACATCACTAAAGAGCCCATCTGTTTCCCAGCCTGGTTTTAAATCTCCTGCACATGGAGTGTAGAGGAGCAGATTTATTTTATTATGGATGGCTCTGAAGACTGCAGTTTCCCAGAGTTGCATATTTCATGCTTTCTATGTCCCATGGTATCTCCCCAGGGACAGTGTGGTAGGTGGTAGAACACTGCTCCCCTAAAGGAGGCACACCTGCTGGATATTTGTACCTCTTTCTGCTGGAATAATAGTTTCTATTTGCTCAAAATATAACGTTTTCTTTGTTCTGATTCATAGTAAGTGCCCCTTAGTGTTTTAATGACCCTTTTAATAGACAAGTATTTAATCTTTTACCAAGAAAGGAAGCCTGGAATTTGTTCAAAAGTGAGTATACTTTGGTATGTGGGATAAAATAAGACTTTAGCACCCTCAACTTCTATTCCTGTTTAATCATTCTTCCACACAGGGATCACTGGGGCAGGATTAACTTCCAAAAATTATCAGCAAGAGAGAAAATTCACAGCAGGCGTGTTTGCTATGTTTATTTGGATTTATACAGCTGTATCTGAAAATGCTATCTCTTAGCAATTTCGTTTTTGTGAAAGACATAAATCCTTTCTGAATTCATCTTCTGTAGCTTTTACTGAATGGGAAAAGAATAAAACTTTTTTCCCAATCTCACCAAAAATTCAATTTACTTAAACTGCACATCATAAGTATCCGCCCTACCCAGACTCCACAGTTCTGTGGCATCCTATTTTCACCTCCGCACTGGGTTTTCCATTATGCAAGGCTTCATGGAGATAGAGATATCCTTCAGGGTTTGGGCTGTTACATGCAGCAATTACTTTTAGATGGATGAGTGTCAGTTTAAAGTCAGAGTCTCCACATCCTAGTGGAGAGCAGTCCAGAGTATCACAGGTGCTTGAGACATGTTACTCTTCCACTTGCAGTTGTATAAAACAAATATGGGAGAGAGAAGGGTAATTGACATTTTTCTCTCTGTCTACAGCTTTCCCCAGATGACAATTATTCCATGGGAGGGACAGGTCAGTTAGATAAAAACAGGGAAACCTCAGCAGAACAAGCCCCAGACTTACTCTTGGAGGTAGCATGAGTATTAATAAGAGCATAGATTCACGTTAACAGTAATACCCAAAAACTAACCTAGAACATGAACCACCATCCTAATAGCTTTGTAATGCACAGTAGGGACAGGTTCAGATCTTAAACTCAGCATAGGATATTCCCATACAACAGGAATATTACTGGGTGGGGAAGAAAGCTAAGAGATGGGACAAGCCTAATGTCGTTGTTCAATATAGCCAAAAATGAAAAATATGCCCTTGTTTTCTTTCAAGCAGGTAGCTGCTTTTAGCATGGGAACTCTTCAGAAAGACCTGAAGGGGTTGTAAAACATGGAATATCAGTATTTTCACAATGTCATTGTTGAGGTTGTGATGCTTGTATTTAGCTGAGCAAGAGTCTTGCATGTGATGTGTAACCAAAGAGGCATATTGAAAGAAAGAGACACCATTTGCAATGATGTATTTTTGCCTTTTTTAAAATGCCTTAAATGTTAAGTAAAAAAGTTTGTAGAAAACTTAGAACAGCTGAGATTAAGAACATACTTGCTACAAGCAATAGAGGCTAACTGTATCAGCTATGGTTTCTTCTCAATTGAACTAATTTAATAACTCGGTAGTAATCATTCTCCCTATATATTTCTGTTCAGCATCTTTTCCTTTAAGGGCTGATTATTGCAGTTCCTGTGTAAGTAGGGGATGTAAGGGAGACTTCTAATATTTTATGTCTTCCAAACTCTGTTAGTTTCTAATTGGCTTACAGGAAAGCACCTGAAAGGTCCGTTACAGCCACACCAAAGGGATTATTTAGACTGATGTAGAAATCAGTTGATAATTCCCATTGCACCTTGAGCTCCTTTTGTTTTAATTTCACTTGACACTGCTGCAGGGAAGAACTGGCTTCTTAATAAACTAACCCTGTGAATGTTTTCTACATGTAGTAAGAAAACACTATTGAGGCTGGTCTTCTTTGCATAAAATATTTAGATATTCCCAAATTAGGATTTGGACTCAAGCCTTCATGGTCAATATATTAGCCATAGGATCAAAGAGTCATTCTGATGCTTTTATGCCAAAGATTTATGAACTTAAACAAAGTAGCACGGCTTTGCAAAAGAAACTGAATACCTCCCAAAAACACTCAGTAGTTAATGGCTAGGCACTGTCCTGAGAGGCAAGAAACTGCACTTGGTCCTTGTTACAGACGCAGAGAGATTTGGACCCTGGTAAATAGGCATATAATCAGCTCAGCACTATGAGCACATTGCTTATCATACTGCTCTCCAATTTTAGGCAGCAACTGATTTAGGGTACTGATGTTTTAATTTTGTACTTAAAAGCATATCATTAATGCCATCTATTAGAAATCTAAGTCTTTCTGTGAATTAATGTATGTCTCTGTCTCAATCCTTTATATGCAATACATTGTTCAATAGATTTAATGTTTAAAACTGAGGCCCCCTGCCATTTGGTTCCTGGGTCTGTTACTGGTTTTTGCTTTTTGAACTTGAGGTAATAATTCACTTTTTCAGCTAGAATTAGATATGATGCTGGTTTTCACATTCATCCATTTCTGAAGAATCAAGTACATCTAAACCCTAAAGATGGTGCTGATAAAATACAAATTCTTAGGGTTTTCATAAACCCTGAATTTTCTGAAAGATATTTTCAGCACACAAAGTACAACTTTAGCTTCAATAAATACAGAATTGCTACAAAAGAACATGCAGACAGCAGATTATATCCACTCTCTAATCTGCACTGTTTTAATGGCAGACGTAGAACACACCAAGCACCATGCCAAACTATAATTTGTCTCGAACCACATAGAAACACATTGCTTCGGGGGAAATATTCATTCAAATTGTTTCCATTGTACCTGCTTCCTCAGGTACCTCCTACATAATCCAACTTGTTATTTTGCAATTAAGTCAAGTTCTTTAATGCAGTAGCTTTCCTTATTCTCTCTACCTGCCAATCAGATCATACTACAAAAGCTTCTACGCTCAGCCATACAGCTGGCTGTAAAGTGCTCACTTTGCTCTCAAAAATAATGACATGTAACCTACCGGTCTGTACAATCTGTTATCAGATCATCTGTGTGGCATAATCCCCACCCTGCTATGTCAGAAATGTAGCATGTATTCAGCTGTCTATCATTTCTTTATGCTCATTAAACCTTTGATGAAACCAGTGAGCCAAAATAAAATGTGAAAAATAGACCATCCTTTGAAAGCTTTATGAAAGGGTATTCAGTCATTTAAAGTATAGTATGTAAGTATGAAAGGAAGAACAGGTATCACAGAAAAGCATGCTATTTTTAGCTTCAATTTCCATTAAAATAACAATCTGCATTTTTTGTTTATATGTTAATGAAAATAACTTCTCTGCAGCCTAATGGCCACTTTACTTTATGCAGATGAATAAACTTGAAACTACTAAAACACTGTTACTCTACTAATTCATTTAGAAGTTATAGGGTAAGACAGACAGCTCTGCCCTTCTTATCAGTGGGAGGAAGACAGCAAAATGCCATCTTGGCTTTCTTCAATAAGTTATACACATATGCAGTCTGTTGATTTCACATACAATTTTATATGTCTGTATCAATGCACCCATTAGATCTATGTCTACAGTTACTGCATACATTAAAATACAAAAATACAAACCCAATGTTGTAACAAAGACTGTTTTTTACTATAGAAGAGGCACAGCATGACAAGTTTGTGAAAATCATTATTTAATATGACTGAGGGAAGTTTGATATTCCCAAGTGCTGAAGAAAAATCCCCAGATCATTAAAGTTCTTAAATAGTCAATGGATTTTTGCCTTAATTAAAAATATATGTACTGCGTGCTCCTGAATTTGAGTTTCCAGATGCGCATTGACATGGCTTCAGCCATCTTTCTCTGCATCCCTGAGGACTAGAAAATTCCCTTCCTTATAATGAAACCTGGGATTCATTCATTTTATGACTGCAGTACCTGTCATAAATGTACACACAGGTTGCGAGGATGCCAACAAATCTTGAGAACTGGCCGTAGAGGCACAGCCCGGTTGGCTCTGAGTGGACTAAAGGGAGAGCTGTGGGCCTCCTGTATCTTCACAGACAGAAACAGCAAAACCTTCCCTCCAACTAATTATCCTGCTTAGGTTTTGTTTTGGTATCACCACTCCAGTCAACTTGTTAACCAATATTTGTTAGCTAGAGAGTGAGTCACCAGCAAGAAGCAGCACCTTGAGATGTGCAGCAGCAGCAACTTTGAGCATTCTTAGCATGGATGCATCAATGCATGGGTACTTTCAATAAGAAGTGAGCATGGTATGTTCCCCTGATATTCGCTGAAGGTCAGTATTTTAAGAAGCAGTAACTTTAAGCCACTAGAAAATGGAGACATTACACCTCAACTACCTAAAATTACTTTTAGTATTAAGAAAAGATGTAGTGAAAAGAGTCGTCCTATATCCTTCCTATATAAAAAGCCTTTGCCAGTTGAGAGGAGATGTCATTCTCACCTTTTGACTGAAATATGCTTTGGCCACAAAACAAATTACATGTAAATAAGTGTTCATCAGATCACAAATACAGATAACCCCTTGTGACCCAAGTGTAATATACAGATTTTAAAGATGACAGCTACGTTCATCTTACTAGTAGAATTGAAGATTATGCAGAGAACCCACGAATACATGCATGGTTAAACCGATGTACAGCCTCTGACTATGTGTCTCTGTTAGCAAGTAGTGCTGAAAAACAAGGCCAAATCTCTGTGATGCAAAGCAGTGTGCAGCAAATGGGAATGACTGGAAGTTTGTTTCAAAAACGTATTTCTGATCTAAAGTGCTGAAGGAACTCCTTTTGTCTCCTTTGTGTAAGGAGCTCAGCAGTTCTTATCCATAAGGATTAAAGGAGTAGATTATAGCATTAGAGAAAGAAAAGTGGAAGATGCACTTATTGCTTCTACTAGGTACCTTCAGGCAAGTATTAAGCAAAAAGAAAAGCAGTTCTGAAGATTGATGACTGTTTCTCTGATTTTTTTGTGCAGTCAGCATCATTGCAGCATGTTCTTCATTTGCTGGCATACAGATTTGACTATGAGATATGAGCGTTTTTCACCTAACATGGTGTGACAGATGCAGGGGCAAATGCCGAGTATGATTGAAGTGTCCCTTCACACCTCTATATTATGTTCTGTCAAGCATGTAATTACTTTGCTGAAAAACATGTAAAGTTTGATGGTCAAATTGGCACATCCAAAGCAGGTAAAAACAGGAAATAGAAATTCTAAGCTAGAAGAGAAAAGTCACAAGTGTTACATTTTGGGTATGAGAGGAAGCAGGTCATGTAGCAGGAGAAAGAATGTGGAGGATGTGGCAGTTAGGCGATCATATGAATGACACCTACCCTAAAGTAGGTACAACAGTCCCCATTCAAACAAGTAGGCTTGCTTGACATTAAGATTATATAACAGAACTATTTTATGTTTCCCCCAGTTCTCCAAACACAATGCAGTAAATACCATGTGAAAATGATACAATGGCTACGTTCTCATGGAGAGCTCTTTGTCACCGAGCTTCTCCAACATTAAATATGGATTGTTGATCTGTGGAAGTTGTACCCTGTAGGTATTACAGCAGACAACATTTCTAATTATTTCATGTTATTGTATCTTATTTTAGGCCACAGGGAGAAGACAAAGTATCTCTTTTTATGCTGCTAATTATATACATGCATAGAATCATAGAATCAACCAGGTTGGAAAAGACCTTTAAGATTGTTAAGTTCAACCCTTACCCCAGCACTGACAAGGACGCCACTAACACATGGCACTGATGGCCTCAACTGTGTGGAGACAGTAATAGGCAATGGAGCACAAGGAAGACAAAAGAAATTGAAAAAAAATTTTCAAGTACTTTTGTCCCTCTGTTATGAATCATAGAATCATAGAGTCATAGAGTCATAGAATCATAGAATCATAGAATCATAGAATCATAGAATAGTTATGGTTGGAAAGGACCTTAAGATCATCTAGTTCCAACCCCCCTGCCATAGGCAGGGACACCTCACACCAAACCATGTCACCCAAGGCTCTGTCCAGCCTGGCCTTGAACACGACCAGGGATGGAGCATCCACAACTTCCTTGGGCAACCCATTCCAGGGCCTCACTATCCTTACAGTAAAGAATTTCTTCCTTATATCCAATCTAAACTTCCCCTGTTTAAGTTTTAACCCATTACCCCTTGTCCTGTCACTACAGTCCCTAATGAAGAGTCCCCCCCAGCATCCCTATTAGGCCCTCTTCAGATACTGGAAGGCTGCTATGAGGTCTCCACGCAGCCTTCTCTTCTCCAGGCTGAACAGCCCCAACTTCCTCAGCCTGTCTTCATACGGGAGGTGCTCCAGCCGCCTGATCATCCTCGTGGCCCTTCTCTGGACTTGTTCCAACAGTTCCATGTCCTTTTTATGTTGAGGACACCAGAACTGCACACAATAGCCCAGGTGAGGTCTCATGAGAGCAGAGGGGCAGGATCACCTCCTTCAACCTGCTGGTCACACTCCTTTTGATGCAGCCCAGGATACGGTTGGCTTTCTGGGCTGCCAGCGCACACTGCAGCCGGCTCATGTTCATTTTCTCATCAACCAACACCCTCAAGTCCTTCTCTACAGGGCTGCTCTGAATCTCCTCTTTGCCCAACCTGTAGCTGTGCCTGGGATTGCTCTGACCCAGGTGTAGGACCTTGCACTTGGCATGGTTAAACTTCATGAGGTTGGCATCAGCCCACCTCACAAGCGTGTCAAGGTCCCTCTGGATGGCATTCCTTCCCTCCAGCGTATCAAACAAACCACTCAGCTTGGTGTCATTGGCAAACTTGCTGAGTGCGCACTCAATCCCACTGTCCATGTCAGCGATGACAAGACCGGTCCCAGCACCGATCCCTGAGGGACACCACTCATTACTGGTCTCCAGCTGGACATTGAGCCATTGACCACAACTCTTTGTGGGTGGCCATCCAGCCAGTTCTTTATCCACCCAGTGGTCCATCCATCAAATTGATGTCTCTCCAATTTAGAGATAAGGATGTTGTGTGGGACAGTGTCGAACGCTTTGCACAAGTCCAGGTAGATGACATCAACTGCTCTACCCCTGTCCCTCAGTTCTGTAGCCCCATCATAGAAAGCCACCAAATTGGTCAGACAGGATTTCCCCTTAGTGAAGCCATGCTGGCTGTCACCAAGCACTCTGATGTTTTTCATGTGCCTTAGCATGCCTTCCAGGAGAATCTGCTCCAAGATTATGCCAGGCACAGAGGTGAGACTGACTGGTCTGTAATTCCCCGGGTCATCCATTTTCCCCTTCTTGACGATGGGGGTTATATTCCCCTTTTTTCCAGTCTTCAAGAACTTCACCCAACTGCCATGGTTTTTCAAATATGATGGACAGTGGCTTAGCAAATTCATTTGCCAGCTCCTTCAGGACCTCCAGTGGGATTTCATCAGGTCCCATGGACTTGTGTACGTTCAGGTTCTTAAGATGGTCTTGAACAAGTTCCTCTCCTACAGTGGGCCTAGTGTCTTCATTCTCACAGTCCTTGTGTCTGCCTTCCAAGACATGGGTGGTGTGGTCAGAGCATTTGTCAGTGAAGGCTGAGACAAAGAAGTCATTAAGAACCTCAGCCTTCTCCAAATCCTGGGTAGCCAGCTCTCCTGATAGCTTCCAGAGACAGCCCACATTGTCCCTAGTCTGTCTTTTATTTGCAACATACCTATAGAATCCCTTCCTGTTATATTTCACATCCCTAGCCAAGTTTAATTCTAACTGGGCCTTAGCTTTCCTAACCTGGTTCCTAGCTTCCTGGACAACATCCCTGTATTCTTCCCAGGCTGTCTGTCCTTTCTTCCACCTTTTATAAGCCTCTTTTTTCCCTCAGAGTTTCCTCAGCAGCTCCTTATTCATTCATGGATGTCTCCTGTCCCTCCTGCTGCATTTCCTTCTAGTTGGGATGCAACACTCCCAAGCTTGTAGCAGGTGATCCTTGAATATCAACCAAGAGTCTTGTGCCCCTCTGCCCTCCAAGTCTATATCGCATGGAACCTCATTAAGTAGGTTCCTGAAGAGGCCAAAGTCTGCTCTCTTGAAGTCCAGGGCAGTGAGCTTGCTGCATGTTCTTTTCACTGTCCTGAGGATCTGGAACTCGACCATCTCATGATCATGAACCTGGTATGAAAACAAGAATTTTATAGTCTGATACGCTCTTTGTGAAAGTCACCACTATTATACAATTCAGAGACATATAATTAAATGTGTTAGGCTACCTTTGTTTTAACTCCGTATTGCTATGATCTAATGCAGTCAGAAGAAATGATTGCAAACTCGCACATCTAGAAGGTTCACCCACTGCCTCGAAGACAAGGTGTACTATCCTTCTGCCATTCCTAGCGCATTTGTCTGCTGAATACTTCTCATGCTGGGGACTCCTTCACCTTCCCAGGTTGCGTGCTCCTATGCTTTTCTATCCTTGATATCAGAAAGGCTTAATGTGTAAGCCAAATCTTCTCGTTGCAATTTAAGCCCATCATTTTTTTGTCCTGTCCTTAGCAAATATGAAAACCACTTTATTCTCTTCCTAATTACTACAGCTTTTTATATACTTAAAGATTGTTCTCACACCCTTTCTTCTATTTCCACTTCCATTCAAGCACTCCTGACAAAAATATGCTCTCTAAGCATCTGATCAACTTCCCACAAAGATCTAGACAGTACGAATAGCCTACACGTTTCTTGAACTTTGAACACTCAGCAATGAGTACTGTTTTTCCCTAAAAGCCCAGCATATGCTGAAAAGAGGATTCTTTCGCTCTGTGTAGATTATATCCCCAGCTATAAATCACTTTGCAGTGTGTGCCTTGATCACTATAACATGGCATTGGTGACTTAAAATTTACCTAGGAGCCAGAGTAAGCCTCAGATCTTTTCTCTAGAAAAATGCTATTTAATTTAATTAATGAATGAAGCTGCTCTTTCACAAGAAAATGTCAAGTAATGATAAATCAAAAATTACTTCTGCTTGAACCTAAAAATTGGCACATGGGATTTTTCTATGAATAGAATTTACATGTTTCAAAAGAATGGCAAGATTTCCAAACAAACATTTGTGCTTGAAGTTTTGCTTCTACCAACCTAGAACCTGTGTCAAGGACTTTCTGATTTTCAACATTGACAGTCTTGCATGGCAAGTACCAAGACACAAACCTTGTGAAAGTAGGCGTTTCAAAGCTGAGGCATAAGGAATCAAGCTGATACATGAGGAATAAGCAAAGGCAGAAAGAAAAAGGCAGGCAATTAGAAATGGATGAATGGGTTCAGTTTAAACGAAGTTCTTACTAAAAGGAAACCAAAATTAAACATGCTGAAGGCTCAGAAAAGGACCATGTGCAACTCTTCAGCAGATTTCTCTTCAGAGAGGTCTGAATTTTCTGCTTCCAGCAGGTGCTTTGTAGATGCTGCAGAGATGTGCAAATAAAATCAAGCTACTTGAGTCAAAGCATTCTGACAGTCCCGCTAGTTTGGCAAGAGGGATGATCAGAGCAGTGAATAAGGAGCTCTGCTCTCAATTGCAAGCACACTTTGCTTACAAACTATGTGCTGGTGACTGAATTGGGCCCAAACAAGTTCTCCATTGACTGCCTGGTGGTAATTATAACCAGCTTGACAATTTTTCTGTGATTTTTCACTTCTGTGGCTTTGTTACTTTAGTGTAATCCTACAGTTATATCAGCAAAAAGTGTCTGGTTCACATCCTAGAATCTACACTTATTTATTCATTCACCCCTAGCATTTCTGAAGGAGCAAAAGACTGAAAACAAACTGTATAGAAAATTAATAAGAAACTTAGTATGTGGCTCCTTGTTTGAGAAATTTTATACAATGAAGATTCATGAAGTTCTACAAATATTTAGTCATCAGGATGGTAAGGGACAAATACATTATTCCATTGCAACTGAGGATATTTCTTCACAGTATATCTTGCTGGTATACACTTTTCCTCCTGTTTCAAGTCAACACCAGTTAAAGCTAAGATACAGTTATAAGAAAATGTGAGATTATTCTTCCCTGCATTTATGGCTACATATATGGAAGAAGAACTTCAGCAGCTGATAGAAACAATTCCTGAGCTTAATTCTGCAGTTAATTAATCATGTTTCAGAGAAAAACTGTGATTATTTTTTTCTTTTGCTTGTAGAAATTATAAATAAGTAATCCAAAGATTAAAGTCTGAAGCTGACCGAGCTGTTTATTTGAGCAGTAAGAGCAGCACTGAGAATTAATTGAACAATTCTAAGACCCCTGACTGTGGAAATATTGTCATAGTGCTCCATAAATATACCATCTCTGTAAAAATACTGACATTTTACTCTGTAAAAATTCCTTATGAATGGCGCCTTCTACTAAAATTTTCCCCCAGCCTTAGCATCACATGTGCTTGTGGCCTTACCAAGGGGCATAAAGCCCTCTAATTCAGTTCAGGCATTGCCAAAGCTGGCATTTCAAAGCTTGAAGTTGAAAAATGCATTTCATTGGCATATTTTCAGGACTGAACTGTGTGGAGCCAGAGGCAGATCTATCCCTGGCAGCTTCAGGGGATACAAGAGGCTACCATTTATATTTCCAGAAGAGATTCAGCCCAGGGCAGGCTTTCCTGACCCGCTGGGGCAGTCAGATTGCAGGAGCAAGCTGGAAACCTGTCTCCCTGGCTGTCAGGCATCCATCTGCCGTGGTGCTGCTCTGTGCCATCTCTGCTCCCTACATCTGCTGTGCCAGTGGGGAGGTGTTGCAAGCTACAGCTTACAGACACTGCCAAGCACCGAAGACACGTGGCCATGCGTGTGAAAACACATAGTGCATGCTTGAATCCGTCTGTGCTGTCAAAATGAAGGCAATGGCCAGACCATCAAGGATAAGTGAGTTTCCATGGGTACCATCAAATTCAGTGCAACAGGCCATTATGTGAAGCTGTAATGTCACAATTGCTGAATCTTCACAGTAAGCAGAAGAAAACTTAGCAGTTTAATGAGTCACCCTTCATCCCGATTACATCAGTGAGTATTATAGAAATGGTCTTTAATAACCAATTCCCCTTTAGGTAATCAGAAAGTGTGCATTGGAAGAACAGCAAGAATACCAGTAGTGCTCTGAAAATTGAGGAAAGATGCTAAAGCTATAGGATCTCTTCATAATCCAGAAAACTCATGCACAGTACTTTCTAGATGAGACAGAAACATTAAATCATTGAAGACTGTTAGGTTGTAGCAGCTCTGGGCATATGAGGCCACATTGTGTACTGTATTGCTCTTTAAATACAAATTATCTTTCTTATGTCCTTCAGGTTCTTCTTCCAGATCCATAATAACAGTAATGATAATTCTTATATCATTATTAGAAAGCCTATCCATTTGGGATCAAGACATGAATAGTCAACATCAATGGAAAGATTATAAAACACTTCCTGGTAGTATTACACCCACTCAAGCTCCAAGGAAAATTATCATCACTATTTTGTACTGAACCCTTATCAGCTGCCCAGAGGACTTCACTGTTATGGAAAATTACAAATAATTTAAGATCAAAAGAATCATATTAGCACGCAAAATTTTTCTTTCTGATAAAATTAATAATAACACAGATAATTAACTGCTTATGAAAGATAATTGCCCCTGAAGAACAGTTAATATTATATTTAGTAAGGAGGGAGAGGGAGCACACATAGATTAGTAGTTTAATAAGCCACGTATGAACTGGTATCATGAGAAAATCATGTAAACATGCTGTGTTCATATTTAGACTTTATTTTTAAGAGTTTTAAGATTTATGTAATTAATAAAATTAGAAAATTAGTATGACCATTCATATAATTATTTGGCCATTTTTATTGGCTATTTTAGATTTTTACTATAATTTTATGTGGCAATAATTTTTAATAATCCGTTCAAAAATTTGTGTTGTGCCATCATCAGAGAAGTTCAGTTATATCCTATTTGATCACCTATTATCTTGCCAAAGGGAAGGAAAATCGGTTCCTCTGAAAAAAAAAGTGGCAAATGCATCCTGTAGCCTGAAAAAAAACCTGCAGTAAAAGAAGAAAAAACAACTCCCAGTCTGCTCCTTGAAAAGAAAGCCTTCTATTCTAACAAGAAGGAAAAGCAACAGTCACTAAGTGACTGTTCTTCAAAAGCTTGTTGTCTACCTTGCCAAACTCTACATCACTGCTGTAACTCTCTCACCTCACATAGCACACACGGTTGCTATGGAGAGTGGTGATGTAAAATGAGGATAAATGGTGGACATGCAGCCATTTGTGCAATATTAGGAAGTTTTCTTCCAGCAGCCATTTACAAAGAACAGGGCTGGGAATGGGCAGAAAGCATTCACTTTTGGGAGAAGAAGAATTTATAAAGTGCTGCCATGCAGCTCAGGGCAAAGAGAACATTTGGTGCTAGGTGTAACAGGGAGTTGGTTAGTAAGATACTTACCATCTTGCTCATGACATGACATACCTATGCAGCTAAAACCCACAAATTTCAAGGACTTAAGATAGAGCTATGTCTGTGGGGGCTGTGTCACTGTGCCTAGCCTGTGAGTTGACAGAGAGGATAAGGTGTATCTCAGCCCTGCACCTCGTCTCAAGCTTCCTCTGAGTGCAGACACCTAAACTGGTTTCTCTCAACTTGTCTACGTAGGCCAAAAGTGAAACACTTCTCCCATCAGCGGACAGAACTTGTGAAGTGCCACCATTTGGATATATAGGAATACGACCATACACGTGCAGAGTATCTTGTCTTCCAGCAGGAAGCACAGGCCCCTTTTAATGAAACCAAAGTGGCTCCTGAATGAGAGCTCAGTCTATAGCGAAGCTCATGCATAGCTCCTTGCATCTGACACTGGAGATGTCTTGCCATGCTGTTATATTTAAAGGGGTTCTAAAACAGATTACCCAGGCACGACATGCTTTGCCACGTAAGGTACAGCAAAAGCAAACTGCCAAGTACACTGATTTTCTTGGTTCCTGAAAGTCTTGTGACTTTCTCTGTCACCTTCTCAGTCCAACACAGTACAGCTCACCAGGCAAGGTAACAGTTTTGTGGTGTCTCACTCCAGCCCTTTAATCCTCCATCCAAATTTCCTCATGGATTACTTCAAATATAATCTCCTTTACCCTCACAAAACCTATCAGACCTTACATTCCTCATTTAGTGCTGGGTTGTTGGCTGCAACCTCTGAATAGCTCCTGATAGGATCACCATCTCTAAGGTCTCCTTTTACATTTAGATAAAAGCATTTTCACACCTTTTTCCATGCTGTTTCTCACTTTCTGGTGTTCCCCAGAAACACGAACACAGCTATGAAATTCTTCCCTGTTATCTCCCTGTTTAATTTTTTTTCTTTGTCTGGATGCCAACAAAGCAATTAGCAACAGTTACGCTAAATAGCATGCTGGTGGTTATCAGGATGGCTTATCTGAAAACATTTTTTCTCATATCATTTTGGTTTTTTTTTTTATCTCCTCCATCTGCCCAGGCATTTCATACATTGCTGGCTGTTGTAGGTTTCAAGTGTAAGCTGCTAGGGACAGGAGCCCCCATTTCCTTTACATTTTACATGTTCTGTGCCTAGCAGAGTCAGGTCATTAGTCTTACACTGATCTTCTTTGCTATAAATTATTATACTCAAAGAATCTTTAAAAATTTTACTAATAATTGAAATAATGCGTTCCTTCGCAGCAGCAAAGGAATTAGCAGATGTCCTTCTATTTTCAGATTAGTTATATTATTTCTTGGGAGTCTCATATGAGGTGCTGTTAAAGTACAAAAGGTAAACCCATCAATATTTAACCCACGCAACAACACTGTAAGGGAAACTTGTCACAGTACCAAATATTTCTGTATTGTGGGAATTTAATTATGTCTTGCCTGTTTCATGGAAACTGTAACCTAGATACAGAGCCACCAAACTGATAAAATAATTCAATATTTGGCATGTTATCAACAACCATATTTCAGAGGAAATTATTTGAATTCATTTATATAGATCATAAGCCTGAAACTAAATTATGACGAAGAATTTTGGCTCAGCAGAGTTCTCTGAACTGTAATAGCAAAGTCTGAGATAAGGTCTGGGTTCTTTTAGACTTTCAGAAAACTTCCCTTTCTTCTTATAATGTCAACCCTACCACTGTACATTTCACCATATAGTAGCATTTTTAATTATAAACCTCATTTCTCCATAGAGTTGCACTAAGTGAAAAAGTGCTCCATGTTCAAAGGAATTGCCACAGGTTGGGAGCAAATGATAAACAGTTTTGTTCTGTCATTTTATGCATGTGCAAGAAAAAGAGCAGATTAAGAATGTCTTGGGAATGTCTTCACTTTCTATATAAAATTAAAATGTGACTGCTTTACACTTTTTTTCAGCCACTCATGTTATTTTCTGATGGAGAACATCAAACTCCAATTTTCAAAAGCAAATAACAACTGCTAACTCTAACTGTGGGAAGTACAGCTTCCATTTTCCAGCATCCTTTCAAGGAAAGTATCTTCAAGTCTCTCTGGTTGATAAATGAATAATGAATGTAGCTCCCTGTGCCTCAGCAGAGGAAAACACATGATGTGAAAATCCCAAAAATAGCACTAAATTTTCAAATCAAACGTAAACATACAATTTCCCACTTATAGATGCCATAGATTAACGTTTGCATCCCATGCTGATTTTTAGTATGTACAACCTCACAAAAACAATAAATGTCCAACCCGGATTTGAAACTCCTGTTTTTATCAAACATCTAACTTATTCTCATGTAGTGTTAGCATCACGGGAAAACGGACTACACTATAGAGATGTAAACTAGGCAGAAAGTCAGTGTTGCTTTATTTAAAGTTTGTCATAGTATCATCAAGGAACTCTAACATGTATTTCAGTCTGACACAATCTTATTTTAATTTCTAAATACTTGTGGATTTCTGCATACCTCTGTACAAATAAAACTCACTTTATTCTGAAATATCATGTGATATTTGAATTATTTAAAAATAAAACAAACTTGCTGGATCAATTACCCAAATTCAGCTGAGCTACACTTGATGCTGATTCTGCAAGGAAACAGGAAAGAAAAGTGACTTGTTGCCTTCACATTCTTTCCCTTGTCACAGGAGTATCTTTGAGACTGTTCATTTCAAAGTGCTTCAGATTTCAACTGTACCTTTTTTGTTTGTCTCCAGCAATTATGTACTTATCAGGCTGACTACAAATAATTCAAAGGAAGACTCTGTTGCACTCTATTAGGAAGTTTACAGCAGATCTGACACAAATCATGTAGTGATAAAAGCTATATAATCTTGCAAATAATTATTCTATTTCCTTGAATGAATGATGTAGAAAGTTTTGTGACTGAGAGAAAGGGGTGGTCCTCTATTCACTTAGACATTAAAATTATTAGCCATTTAGATGTAAAAATGTTTACCTAATTAGGATTACCACTTGAACTTACAAAAGCCAAGATATTCAAATAGTTGATATCCACTCTTAACCCACCTGCTGGTCTTCCCTTGTCTGATCAAGCCCATAATAATACTATTATTAACTTTTCATTTCTGGCCTTCGTTATTACCTCCCTGTAAAGGTAATAAACCCTGTTCAGTTTTAGATTTAAATTGCGTATAGTCACTTGTCATCTTTCTCCACATTTTCACTTTGTTTCACATGATAGGTCTTAAGATTGCCAGACTTACAATTAGGAAAGAGTGGTGAGCGCCTGAATGCTGAAACTTTGTAGAGGTGGTTACACAATGCCATCCATACCAATCACACAGGTGGCTGTAATTGCAAGGTAGAAAGCGATTCATACTAGTGAGACCACAAAGTTGTGACATAGGCTAGAATGCAATTCTTATGCTGACAGCTACTCACCAAAATTCACCTCTTGCTAGAGAATCATCCATTTAAGCGTTTAACTATTCTGAGACCACATTTTTGAAGTTCTTGTGAATCCCTATCCCAGTACCTGAGAGGAACCCAAAAATAACATTTGAAAAGAAAAAAAAAAATAGAAGAAACTGCCCAGATTCCTGCCAAGAGCACAAAAGTGCACTTTATTTTCTACTCCTCAAGACACTGCAGTGCTTTTACATATAGTAGAATCTCATTATTTTGTACTTCATTATTTATATCGTGGGTAAGCCGCAATCTGAGCAGAAGTTAACAAGTTCTTCCCACATCCAGTAGAAAAAAAAAAACAGCGAAAGCTAAAGGGGTGCTTATTTCCAGTGAATCACTGGGTTTTCAGAAAGAAAATTCACTGCTTTCACTTGTCTGCAAATAATTAAAACTAAAACTGAATTGCCAGCGTTAATTAAAGCTAATTCCTAGATTCCACTGTACCTCAAGATAAGTATACTGTTACATTCCTCAAGAATGCTCTTTCTCTTTAGAGGAACAAGAGGTATAATGCTGCCAACAAAATTCCTGTGAAGCGTTGAAACTTCACCTTCCATGGGGAAGTATGGAAATGGTGAAATGGAAATTGTTATAAAAATGCCCTGAGCCAGTAAAAAAGAATAAATTACTTTTTTTTCTTTAATTCATCAGCATGAGATGATAGCAACATGGAGCCCAATCGAGCCTGTCCTATGACCAGAACTAAGGATCAACACAGTATCTCCTTCAAGAGGGAAGTATTTTTAGCGCTTTCAGTTTAAAGAATTCATTCCATTCCTAGAGCCCAAGGTTAGTACAAACCAACTTTTCAAAGTAATAACTAAGTGGAAACAAATCAGGTATGGCAGATAGAAAACCAACATTTAATTAAAGATATGAACTTTTTTTTTTTTTCAGATATTTAATTCAGGTTCTGAAGAACTGCTTCATGTTTGCTCTTGTTAATTCATTTACAACCCATAGCAGTCTTGGCCTATGCTAAGAATGCCAAAACCTGAAAATTAAATTGAGTAACATAATAGAAAGTAACAGATGGGAAAAGGAGTGGTTTAAACACAAAGCCAAATCCCACTGCTCAAAATTAAGCACAAAAGAAGAGACAAAAAGCAATTTCTTCAAAACACTAAGTCCAGCAACTGAATAGCAAAAAACTCATAAGTATCCTTCTGTACAACATTAAAAATAAGAACATCTGTTTTATCATAATTATTACAAACCTCCAGGTTTAGTGCAAGCCATTCTTTTTATGTATACAGACATCATCCTAATCAACAAAGAAACAGCACTGCAAACATGGGACCCAGCCCAAAGGTTTTATGCAGTGTGAAATCCTGCAGGATTTTCATATCTTTGGAATTTAATTGCTAATAAATATTCTGGCTGTTGCTTTTCGGCCAACTTCTGTCTGTGGACATATTTTCATATATCAAGTTTTATTTCATATTATTAAACTTGCAACAAATCCAGACAAAAATAGAGATGGACAGAAGATGTTCACTTTTTATTTGTGAAAAAATATTTTACAATTTTATGGGGTTTTTTAAGTGAATCTGTTGTTAAGGATTTGTTTCAGGAGACACTGACTGCAACTTTCTCACATGATCCCATACTTTACCATTGCTCAGATTTCCTGATCTGGAGCTCCTTTTCCCTGAAAGCCATAGGAATAGTGAAAATGGCTGTTCTGACTTCCATCTGTAACATATTCCATGTCAATGGAAAATGTGGGGCCGAGACCTGCTGTCATGTCCTGGCTCCTTTCTCCCATTGTGGACTGCATTCAGGCAGGATGGTGAATGGCTGAGCTGTAACCACTCAGGAGTAAAACAGAGATCTTCCTGAAGAGAGGAACTCCCTGATGCGTGGTGTGTACCATCATGCCTGCCCCAGGGAAAAGGAGCAGAAGGCCTGAGTGAGCAGACTGCCACTATACAGATTCCTAACTTAGGACCTCAAGGCTGAAAACCTGGCCTCTTGATCCATGCTGCCCAGCCTTTCTCTCCAGATGCCTGTGTTTGGTAAGGATGGGACACATCTGGACCATGTCCTGGTGAGTGAAACATGCACTGTGATCCAAGATTCCAAAAGCACTTCCAGATTTCACAGTGTAGGCTTCAGGTCAGTGCTGTTTGTTCCCGTGGTCTCTTGCTCTTCTTCTTAGAAAACAAAACCAAACAAACAAACAAAAAATCCCCCACTAAATACAGCTGGTGCTCTAGTTTTCCAATAGAGCAGCAACACTAACTGTTATGTATTTGCTCATCACAACGTTAACTAAGGTCTTGCCAGACTTTGATCAAAGAGTGGAGGCTGAGAAGCAAGTCCATTTGTGTAGTGAACTACCTTTGGTCTACTTATCTGTCTTCTGGTCTGCTAACACTGTTCTAGCTAAGGCTAGTTGCACAGGGACAAATTTGCTCAACACAATGTCTTGCCCTGAGGCTGATATCAGTTCCTGGAGGCAAAGTTTATCCAGCTATGTTAGCAGATAGATGATGTGCCAGTCTATCTTAGTACTCAAAACAATTTGATTTTGCCTGCAGATAGCTTTACAATTAATTTCAGAAAATGTGTGCTGATGGGTGATTTATTCTTGCATGTGACTGAATTACCTAATCATTCACTTGAAAAAGTTTGTAGATTATTAATAGGGAATACATTTCCTGTGTCATCAGAAATAACACTTTTTTCTCCTCCATAATTAGGCTGCAGCTTACAATGTTTATGTTTCTTGATTCAACCTTTTGTTGGTCTCTGTGAGACTTCACATATGAAACTTGTCTTGCTGTGAGGTGAGTCACTGTTGTCATTTCAATTACCAAAGAATTGTTTTTCTAAATAACAGAGCATCTCTTGTTATATAGCTTTTTTAGTTAAAATCTATATCAAAAAATCACAATCATCTGTGTTTTTTTGGTATCCTTATACTCAATGCACAATTAGTAACCATTTCAGTGATAAACTTCTTCCACAGCCACAAACTCTTGGTTCACATTGTCTGAGGCTCTGCTGTCTTTCCTTGTTAGGGCACTGTAGGGTGGTGTAACACCATGCAGTGCATTACACCTACCAAGTTTTCCCTAGGACATTTGTCCTTTCAGGTGTTTGCATGTTTCCTTCTGAAGCTACATCTCATATCCAATATCCCTTGGGAAGCTGCTTCAGGGACTTCCAGAAGTTTCTTCGTCTGTGAAGACCTTGTTTCCTACCTCATTGTGAGTCTGCTATTTCACTACCCATTACATTGAATCCGCTTCAGGTTAAGCCAAAGGTTTGTAATGACTAAATTGGAATTTAGTCAGCATTTAAAGAGGGAAGAGAGGGAGGAAATACAGGTAGAAAATGTACATGGTGCAGCTATGCTGGTGGCGGGTGGCAGGTGGAGACGGTGGGAAAACAAAGTGACAGATTGCTTAGGTGAGGAGGTCCATTTTCATTTCTTGAATAAAAGTCCTTGCAAAGGAACAAGGCCTGTCCTTGAAAGCATCTCCATGTCCAGAAAAATATAAGGGAAAGTTATCTGTCTGTGTTACTCTTGCCCCTGCTTTAACCTTCTAAAATGAGTTTTTCAAAATACCATACTTCTAAATGAGAATATGATGTCGTAGCATAAAAAGGCCCCTGTGACAGGGAAAGAAATGCAATGCAGAAGGATTTACCCATGCAAAGAGCAGTATTGGTGGTTTTAAAAAAAAAAAAACAACAACAACAACAACAAAAAATAGTACATATATTTGCATATCCAGCACAGAAAAGGCTAAAACCCTGAATGCCATCAGCCTTATCTAACAAATAGGTTTTATTTGCTATTCAGAGTGTCTTTAGGGATTCTTTGAAACTGCCAGAGACCAACAGTTAGGTCTAGTGGAAAGTACCATGCAAACATGCATGCAATACAAACTGAGAAAACAGCTAATCCAGGAGACATCTACATCCCATTTTATGACAAGGACCCAGACTGACAAATTCTATAAAGGCCAAGGAGGCAGATAATGTTTAAGAGTATGTTGTTTCTGTGTGTGTACAGATTTTCCTCTTTGGTCCTGACAGATTTCCTACAAATCTCAATTTTAAAACATTCCTGTTAATGAATCATGTGGTAAAACTCCTCTATCAATCTCACAGCTATGGAGCAGCAAACCCAGTCTGGCACAGTGAATCATAATACTTAGTGCCTGAAGGGGTAACTCACAAAAAGAGAGATATAAATTTCAGAATCACAGTTAAAGAAGTAAAATTCCTGACGTCTCCCCCTCCTGCTTTTTTAACTTCACAGACAGTGAATTGATTTAAGGTCAAATCCTGACAAGGCAAAGCAGCGTATGCTCAGTGTAGCATGAAAACCACTAGCCTTGTTATCAGAGAACACATTTAAAGTGAAAAAATTAAAAATGTCAGGAAGCTCAGTTTTACCAGACAAAGAGCAACTAATTTTAAGAACATTCAGGTTTGAAAAGTACTGTTATAAAGATGATAACATTTGACTCAACAGAAACTATTCCTCCTTGCATCGATTCATTATCCCTTGTATCTGCTGCTTCAAACATCATGTTATTTACCTTCAAATATTACCATTTCTTTTCAGCCAACTGAACATTAACTTCAGACTAGCTCTTGCAACCAATAAATAAATTAAAAGGAAAAAATTATTGCCAATAAAAGTCTCAAACATGAAGGCCATTCCGGGGGTTCACAAATGAACCACTTTTGCTGATTTACTTTTACTGTATTGTTAGTTAAGATGATTCCACTGGCATTTTTTTCCTTCTGTGAACTCTATACCCTCTATTCTTTAGTGCTTCATGGGGTCTGAATGGATGTAAAGAAAGTGCACAGCCCCTGGTTGAGTGCTTATGTACTCTAGTAGTTCCAGTGAGGGAAACAATGAACTACGTCCACCAGCTTCCCTAGAGTATGTTACAAAAGTCATCAATTTATTTACAACTGTAGCAAGCAGTGTATTGGGCACAGAAATAAGCTCTTCAGCTTTGTGAGTTAAGAGTGAAGCAAGCTTTTTCCAAGCTTGAGATCTAGCCTCCATTTTTTTTCCCACTCTGAATTTTCTGGAACTTTAGTATGTGAGAGCAAAATTCTGCTCCCCTCCTGAGCTCATCTAAATTATTCATAATTGGCTGGAGAGCTACAGAGAAGAGCTTGGGCATTTTTGATCCTCTGTCCCTGCCAAGAGCCAAGGAGAAGAGCTCTGACTCTGACATTTCCTGGCAGAAGATGACAACCGTCTCCCTGTGCCAGCACCAGTTTGAGATGTGCTGGAACAACCCAACTCTATCCTCCCCCAGCCTGCTGGCTTGCCAGCTCACACACATCTACCCAGCCACTGTGCCAGCTTAACCCCTGCTGTCCATGAGATGACATACGCAAGTTTAGGCTCTTCCTTTACACTCTCCAAGAGCCATACACCATTTCAGACCTGTGGACTAGCATCCCTGACTTATACAAGTAAGCAAAGGAATGTTGAAGCCAAGCCCCTGCAAGCCTGAAATGCTCATGTTCTTCAGTGAAGGTGCCAGGATGTTTCAAGGGACATGCTTCGTCAAATCTTCTCCTGTCTTGCTCGGATCCACATCCTGTAGTAAGAATAAGCAGCAATAACGCCCTAATTTCAACTGCTGCATAGGGCACGCCCTTGTTAGCAAATTAGTTTTGCAACAAAATGTGAGATTGGACCAAAGAAGAAGTGTAATTGAAACAGAAAATATAAAACCCAGTGGTGTGATGCTTACACCATTCAGAAATCCATATGATTTGGAAATAATCCATTCTCACTAGAGTGTCTTTTCAAAGGGAACAGGTGAAATTACATGTCCAGAGTTTATTTTTCCTCATATGTGGACTCTGGTTCGTTGGGCTTTTTTTCTTTAGTTCTTAGCTTTGTAAATGAGAATTCAGGGCATTTTGATAGGGAGAAGAATGATTTTACTTTAAAGATGAGCCTGAAACCTTTTTCTAATGCACAGATCACAAGAGTTCATCATACTGAATCTATCTTCTCTGCGGAGGGGTCAGAGTCAGGCTCATTTGTCAAATAATCTTGGGAAAAAGAGGAATCCCAGAGGTTTAATTCAGTCTTACCTTCACAGGAAGCTTGACCAAGCCCGGCCCTCAATGATCCATGGAAGCAGACACTCCTTGCATAATTGTGCCTCCAGCAGAAGCCTGGACTGGTCTTAATACAACAAATCCAATACCTTGAGTGTCACAGCAGTGACTTGAGCACAGAAAAATCCTGGATGTAGCGGGAGATACTTACAAGTATACAAGATTAAATATAAGTTAGTGACTGTTATGCAAAGCTCCTATAGGAACTTGTCTTTCAGTGGATGTTGTTTAAATTCATACAGTGATATCCATTAAATGTTCTGCAGGTTTTAAAAGGTCCTACAATTTTCTTGTCGTTCTGTCTTGCTTTCACACAATAAATTACTGATTACCCGTTACAGTGTAAGTGCTAATGTGTTGGACTGGCAGCAGTGTATGAGGGAACCCTCCTTTGTCTGGCTGAATGAGTACCTTCCCAGACTGTAGTGTATAAAATAGAAGTAAATTGTGTCTAGAACAACAGTGCCTTGTGACATGCCAAACGCCTTTACATGGAAGAATTTTGCAGAACAGACTTGCACTGACTCGATACCGGTACACTCAGCAGCCCTTGCAGCCATATTGCTTCAGCGCAGTGAGGACCTGATGGATAGTGTAACAGGGAATCTCCATCTCACTGCCCTGATGCAGTTCCTAGGATTAGCTGCACTGGGCAGCCGTGGCTGGGTGTGGGTGCTCATGCCCATCACCTCAAAGGCCTCTGACAGGCCAGCACAGGAGGCTGCAGAGACACTGATTTCTCCTTTATGGGCTCAGCTTACAGTGTCTTGGTCTCACACGGGAGAGGAGTGCAGCAAGGGTAGTAAAATGGCCTCCATATAAACCTATTTCACTGACATCAATAGCATCACTAATAATATCTAGAACATGAATGTATGATTTTCAGGGGAGAAAAAGAGAAAACACAACATGGAGGAGAAAATGACACATCCATTAAGAGAAAAGAAGGTGGTAAAGCTGTTACTCGCAAAGTTTTGTTCGGTCTGCACATCTACACCTCTGAGGGCTGAAAAGAATGAGAATTAAAATGATGGACTAAAGGTTTTGTTATGTCTTGGGGCTTATCAATTTTCTTATTAGAAAACAAGCATTTAGAATTTCAAAGAAAACACTGTATTTACATTGCAAAACTTTCTTATTTTGTGTCATTAGGATATTTTCATTCCCTTATCAGTGAGTTTTACATATTAATTTTTACCATAAAATACTATAACTTCTCTTAAATTTCATGCTTTCTTGTTGCTCTTTATTCTCTGTTCAAAAGTAAGTATTTGTTTTCTGTCTTTCCCTTTCCTTGTGCTTTTATAGGAAAAAAAAATCTGTGGCCAAAACACAAGCAATTAATAAATCATTTACAAGCAAAAGGGAAAGATTGCCTATGGAGCACACTTAAAATTCTTTTTAGCCAAGAGGAGGCTTTTCATCAGTCTGAAATACTGACTCAGAATAGGTGATTTATGTCATAAACATTGTTTTGCTAAAAAAATGTGACATTTCAACACACCTGTGGTCCAAAGGGAAAGTGTTCTGAGGTCCTATCCATCCATCAAGATCTGTTTCACTGTGATTGGCATTGTCATAAGTTATAATACTGTGTCCCAGTAAAGGGAGAACACTAAACTTCAAAAGAAATGCAATAGATGTCACTATGAAGGAATAAGTTTTGCTGGAGCAAAATGTCTGGATTAAACAGAGGCTGCTGCTCATATACAGTATCCGCATTTGATAATTTTAATCAGGAAAAGAGCTTCTGCTAGTGAATTTTCATTGGAAATTGTTAATTGCCATCCTGCCACCCATATGTCCTCTTTTGTATTGCTCCACAGAGAAATTTTGCAAGGAGAAGGATTTGCTTTGAACTAGCCACTGATGTATGTGTGTGTTATCACAGTATCACAGTATGCTAGAGATATGCTAGGGACCTCGAAAGATCATCTAGTCCAATCCCCCTGCCGGAGCAGGAACACCTAGATAATGGAATGTGTCCAGGCGGGTTTTGAATGTCTCCAGGGAAGGAGACTCCACAACCTCCCTGGGCAGCCTGTTCCACTGTTCCGTCACCCTCACTGAGAAGAAGTTTCTTCTCAAGTTTAAGTGGAACCTCTTGTGTTCCAGTTTGTACCCATTACCGCTTGTCCTATCATTGTTTGCCACTGAGTAGAGCCTGGCTCCATCCTCGTGACACTCCCCCTTTATATATTTATAGACACTTATAAGGTCACCCCTCAGTCTCCTCTTCTCCAAACTATAGAGACCCAGCTCCCTCAGTCTTTCCTCATAAGGGAGATGCTCCACTCCCTTAATCATCTTTATTGCCCTGCGCTGGACTCTCTCCAGCAGGTCCCTGTCCTTCTTGAACTGAGGGGCCCAGAACTGGACACAATATTCCAGATGCGGTCTCACCAGGGCAGAGTAGAGGGGAAGGAGGACCTCTCTCGACCTACTAACCACTGCCCTTCTAATACACCCCCGGATGCCATTGGCCTTCTTAGCCACAAGGGCACAGTGTTGGCTCATGGTCATCCTGTCGTCCACTAGGACCCCCAGGTCCCTCTCCCCTACACTGCTCTCTAACAGGTCGTTCCCCAACCTATACTGGAACCTGGGGTTGTTCCTGCCCAGATGCAGGACTCTACACTTCCCCTTGTTATATTTCATCAAGTTACTCCCTGCCCAACTCTCCAGCCTGTCCAGGTCTCGCTGGATGGCAGCACAGCCTTCTGGCGTGTCAGCCATTCCTCCCAGCTTAGTGTCATCAGCAAACTTGCTGATAGTACACTCAATTCCCTCATCTAAATCGTTGATGAATACATTAAATAATACCGGTCCCAGTACTGACCCTTGAGGCACTCCACTAGTTACAGGCCTCCAACTAGACTCAGCCCCATAGACTACAACTCTCTGGCTTCTCTCCTTCAGCCAGTTCGCAGTCCACCTCACTACCTGATCATCCAGTCCACACTTCCTCAATTTAGCTGTGAGGATGCTGGGGGAGACTGTGTCAAATGCTTTGCTGAAGTCAAGGTAGACCACATCCACCGCTCTGCCATCATCCATCCACCGTGTTATTTCCTCATAAAAGGCTAAGAGATTGGTCAAACATGATTTCCCCCTGGTGAAGCCATGTTGACTGCCCCTCATAACCCTCTTATCCTTGATATGCCTTAAGATGGCACCAAGGATAAGGTGTTCCATCACTTTCCCAGGGATGGAGGTGAGGCTGACCGATCTATAGTTACCCGGGTCTTCCTTCTTGCCCTTTTTGAAGACTGGAGTGACATTTGCTTTCCTCCAGTCCTCAGGCACCTCTCCCGTTTCCCAAGACTTGGTAAAGATGATGGAGAGTGGTCTAGCAATGACTTCCGCCAGCTGTATTCAAGACCACAGTGAAGAGTGGAAATAAACTCCTAAGTCTCCAACATAAAGTTCTAATAAAAACCTCTATGGATGCTGAAGTTCTGTACCTTACAAAGAATATTTCACAGAATGAAGCAGATATTTTACTTTATCAAAACATGTTAGAAATAAGAAAAAAGGTTAAATTATAAATCCACTAAACAGAGTTCTTAATAGTCTTGATTCTTTCATAGTGTTACTAGCTTTCACCTGCTTCTGAGAGCCTGTGAATGCCATAAATACTTCATAGGTACTTATAACTTCTTGGAATTACACGGTAATCACAATACTTTTTTTTATTGCTTCAAAGATTTTTATCTGGATCCTACCAATTCTTGCATAATGATTCTTTTATTGACAAAAGGTTTGCCTAAGTCAGCATCAACACCATGTATTAGCAAATAATTAGACTACTCAACTGCTAATTACAATATTGCATTGGTTAAACTAACTGCAATTACAATTGCCACAATTTAAATAGACAGCCTGCAGTGGTGGCCCACACAAAGGAAACAAACGTCAGTTACACATCATAGAAGCAGTCTCTTAAAAAAACTTACAGCAATCAAATGACAGATCAGTCACAGACCAAATTAAGCCCTAGGAATGAGCAAGCGAACAAAACAGTGGCAGTAGCTATCCCTAATGTGGTCTTGGGAAAAGATAGGCAAGCTATTGCATTCCTGACAGAAGGGAGGGGGTTGTTAATGATATGTCATTCCCTACAGGAGTTACTGGAAATGGATCTCTGTGATCCATGCAAAGCCAGCATCTCCATGCGAGCATGGACTTGTCAGGCACTTCCTGAAACAGAATTTGGAGGAGGAAGACATGCAAACAGGAAAACAAGAACCAAGGAGGGTGGAAGAGAGGGCTTCAAGACTTTTCATCCTACAACAAAATCTGCTCCTCTGAAACATTTCATAGATATCTACACCCCACTCTCCCAAGAAAAAAAACAAGCAGACAGCAACAAATGGCTAAACACTGGTCTTTTTAGAAGCAGCTTAATTACAGCAACTTTCGATTAATGTGATAAATAGCAGCACTGGCAGAATCAATAGTTGCTAGAGTTTTTTACATAAAGAATCAGCTCTCTAACATGAACCTCAGTTAGAGCCTGTTGCTGAAATCAGTCCTCCTGCTTAAGAAAAAAAGTGAAGTCGGTTTTGACAAAAGGAATACAAAATGCTTACTAGACCCTTGGGTTCCTCCTGGTGGAGAAGCTCATTACCGACCCCAGTGGCAGGCAATTTCAAGAAAAGGATTTTTACTGACAGCCAAGTACATTTATCGATTGCCCCGGCGTAAAGACCAGCAAAAGATGTAATAGTAGAGTTCTCAATATGTAGCCCAGAGACCTGTCTGGATGCTTAAAACTCTAGTAGGAGTTTTGTCAGGGTCCTTAGCTGCTTCTGATGCCATGGTACCATGCCCTGCAGAGGCAGCCCTGACTACCCTGCCTGCCCCTGCCCAGGGCTGCCCTCATCTTCTGGCTCCCCAACTAAATTGTGCATGAGATGACTTTGAAGCAACCCTTTAAATGTCAAAGTACTTTCCCCAACTGAACATGTTACATGACAGCACATTATTTCTCAGCCTTTGGTCCAAAGCCAGACTGTGCATTTGATAGTCAGTGTGGGAAAAGGAGCAAGAATCTTTTCCTGCTTTATTTCCACTCTGCTTTTCCCTGTAATAGAGCAATTGCTGCCATGCACCAAACAAGACTTTCCAACTGTGGAAAGTCCCACAGGAGAAATCTGAAGGAAGAAAATGCCTCTAGAGCATTCTGCTAGAGGGTTGCTCTCTGATTACTGCCAACACAGATAATTGACACTTCATGAAAGGCACTACAGCCTCAGGAATCTCACCCATTCCTGTATCTCAGGTAGAAACATGATACCAAGCCTGGCCATACCTATCTCATGGAAGTCCAAATACAGGAGGGAAAAAAGCATGCTGTTAAAAAGTCTTAAAGGTGTTTCCAAGGAATCCACTAAATGCTCAAGATGTGTTAGGCTGCTGACAGCGGCAATCCACATCCAGACGAAATAGAAGTGGAGCTTCTAGAAGATCAGAATTGTTACCATTACAGAATGTTTTCTGGGATGTTCCAGCCTTGTGCTCAGTCTTGATTTACTGCCTGTTTCCTGGCCAAAGAGCGCTGCTCAGAGCAACATTTGATGTGTTTTTCTGAGGGCTTCTTACCATCAGACCATGACAACCCTTAATTAGGAGGTTTTCAGAGGGTTTTGCCCAAGGCCACTGTCAAAATATCTTAGCACTGTTCTTTGTAATGATTAGAGATACTGAAAAAGTTTTTCATGCATATATAGATACGTTCACAAATACAGAAATATCATCCAAATTTCTGGTGCTTGTAGCTTTAAAACAGATTGCAAAGCCTTGTGGTAATATTTGATAGATGTTATTTGTCACCATGTACCTGCACTGAGGTCCCTAACCCACCTGCCAGAGACACCACAAAGAATTTCAAACCACACAGCAAACTGTAGCAGCTCCCATTCCTTGCAAAACCCAGTTGGGCAGAATCATGTTTTCTCCTTATTCTCCAACTGTGCAATTCACACACACCCACAGATGGACTTGCCTTCCCTCAAAACCTCCTGGAATGAAGGCTGGATTCAACCCAGAAGCAACAGATGAGGAAATACTACTGACCAGAGTGCAATTTTCCTCTAAGTTTTCCATGCCCTGTACATCCACGCTGAGACTGTGTCCTGTTATTTAGTAAAGGATGGCACTAGAACCAGCAGGATACCAACATACGGAGAGGAAAGGCAGGGGAGGGCAATGGTGCATCTAGGACTAGTGTGATGAAAACTCCTAGCTCCCACCTTCCCTTTCTGGTTCTAGACATAGCTTCAAAACTTCCGAAGCAGCAAGAAAAATGAAGTCCAGCAGTAATTTGCAAGAGAAATACAATTAGTGCATTAAGGTTTTTTCACTAAATAATCCCTTTTGCTCCATTACAATAGTGCCTTCCCTGCTCTCTGCTGAGAAGGACTGTAAACTCCACAGGAGGAATGCTGAAAACCACCGAGAGTTACTTGGTGTACTGTGCCTTTGCAGCAAAGGGGGTGCACAGCTACCACCCTTTTAACCTTTCTATAAAAGAGAGGCTGTGGAGAGGGAAGGGCTGCCAGTGGGACATCCGAGCACTTTTCTGCATCACAGGGATACTGAGGACATTTTCTATTGTTGCTTTTTGTTTATTTTTTTCCCAACCTAAATTGCAGATTAGTTTTAACTCCTTAATTTTGATCTGTTGCTATGATCACAGTTTACCTAACTTCGCCATCTAGTGCTGAGCCCACAGCACTTACTAACAGCAACAGAAGCCTAGGGAGAGCCTAGGGGGTAAAACATTTAACAAAGAGAATATTACATCAAATCTGTGTTGTTTTGCACAACAATCTTGCAGATCAAATCTGTGTTGTCTTAAGATAAGTTTCTTCATCAGTCCATTGGTATAACTCCACACTTACTCCACTAGCTTTGTTGGAATACTTCTTCTAGAGGCAATATCGATTTTTGAGAATTAAAAGTATTGAATTCCATGTCTAGTGCAAAGAAGGTATCAAACCTTGTGTGGGAATTCAAAATGTTTTAAGGGAATGTTTCAAGAAGTGTCTGTGTTCTTGCAAAGAGGTTGATGATAATGGCTTTCTTCACAAAAAGAAAAGGTACCAAAAACATGATTGTTTTTTTGTGCTGATTATGCTTTTTCACAGAAACATTAGAGGAATCATGGAAGAAACTGAAGAAGTTCATTTGCAGATACTATCATTATAAATACCAGTTCATCTGTCCTTTACAGGATTCTACACGCTAACTCTTCCTGTGACGGGTGTCTGAATCTGAGTTTTCTCCAGCAGCACTGCAAGTTTTCTATGTCGCTTTTTGAATGATTAGTTTAGCCTACTTTCAGAGTAAGATCTACTAAATCAGCTACGTGAGAACTGATTTATCATAGCTACCTACCACCTCTTCCTCTGCTGAAACACTGAAATAGATGCAGTTTAGAGGAGAAAAACAGATTACAAATTCCAGCAGAAAGAATGTAAAAGCAGGAGACAAGCTGTCCTCAGACACAAGATTCCAACTGTGGTTGGCACAAAACCTTAGTATTTAGTATATTTACTAAATTTTCATGTTTATTTAAATTTTATATTTATATTTATTTTAACCTTAGCATTTTAAAACTGTGTATTTATTTAATCCTTACTATTCCGTATATTTATTTATTTAGTAAAAGGCACAGAGCCTTAGTATTTCTGAGCTGCAATGAAAACTATTCCACTTTGTTACATATTTTCCATCACAATTGAAGTAAAGTATGTGAGTGACCATGCAGTTGCTTCCTGCAACCCAATGACAAAGACTCCATCCATCCAACCTTCCATTCATCCATCCATGACTCCCTGCAAGGGGAAGTTAACCCTCTCACTGGTTTCGTGTTGAATCTGTTGCCTGGAAGGGCATAGATACACTTAAGGACAGGAAGCAATAAAACCTTAAGAGCAAAGAAGATAAACTCAAAAAAATCCTTTTTCACAGAATCACAGAACAGTTCGGGTTAGAAGTGACCTTAAACCTCATCCAGTTCCAACCACCTGCCACAGGCAGGGACACCTTCCACGAGAGCAGGTTGCTCCAAGCCCTGTCCAACCTGGCCTTGAACACTGGCAGGGATGGGGTAGCCGCAGCTTCTCTGGGCAACCTGTGCCAGTGTCTGACCACCCTCATAGTGAAGAATTTTTTTCCTAATGTCTAATCTAAATCTCCCCTCTTTCAGCTTGAAGCCATTCCCCCTTATCCTGTCACTCCATGACCTTGTAAAAAGCCCCTCTCCAGATTTCCTGCAGGCCCCCTTTAGGTATTGCAAGGCTGCTATAAGTTGTCCCCAGAGCCTGCTCTTCTCCACGCTGAACAAGCCCAACTCTCTCACCCTGTCTTCACAGGAGAGGTGCTCCAGCCCTTGGATCATATTCATGGTCTCCTCTGGACTCGCTTGCACAGCTCCATGGCCTTCTCATGTTGGGGGCCCCAGAGCTGAACACAGTACTCCAGGTATGGTCTCACAAGAGCAGAGGGGGAGAATGACCTCCCTCAACCTGCTGGTCACACTCATTTTGAGCTCTCTTTTTTTGATTTTTGGTCTCCTTTTTTGCTCCTTTTGAGAGACTATATGAATTCACCCATTCTTACCTATGGCAAATTTGAAGGTCAGAAGAGGAAGGAGAGAAAAACAGAGTAAGGAACCAGTTGCACTCCTTGCATGCACAGCTGGGTACAGGAGCATACTCAGGCAGTTACCAGGGAACCATTAGAGTACTGTAGATCCACATGGTTACTGCTCATGTAGGCAAGCCATAAAATAAATAGACCTGGCATTAAATCAATGAAAATTATTTGCAACTAGTGGGAAGCAAACAAAGGGGCATGGGCTTTGCCTGTACCTTGGACTAGGACTCTAAAGCCCCTTGCTTTCTTATGGAACATGGTGTTAAATGGCTTTCTGTAGGATAAGATACTAATAAGAGTTAAATCCTGTGGATCCAAAAAATGTTTGAAATAAAGTCCTTTCACCAAACATGGAGACTGCTGGTCAACGAAACTGTTGATTAATGACCTGTTTCAATCAAATATTTAAGCCATTCTTGTCTAAACTGCGTAAAGATAGAAAAAGGATTATTTAAAAGCCCTATGTGTTTCTTGGCAACAGATTATTTGGTTTGGCAGAGCGAAATGCGTTTTCATAGGACCTCTGATGGAGTTTAGCAGGAAGGTAATATACACAAAAGTCATCTGACGTGGCAGTAAGTACAAAATGGCAGCAGATTGATGAATGATAGCACTGCATTTATTTTCATATTTATCTATTATTTACGTTATTTATATAGTACCTTATAAAAATAATAGCACTTGGAAGATTTTCTGCAACAGAATCCTAAGAACTTACAGTACCTGTGGAAACACAGTCCAGTGCTGTATCAAAATGTTCAACAGGGACTTACCCCTGAAAGGAGCCAGCCTCCCCACAGGCTGTAAGATACTCTTTGCTTTTTAATTCCATGAAATTCTGGGAGGCTAGAGAACAAATATACATTTCCTCTGTATTTCCTTCTCCCAGTTCTTGAATGAATAGACTGTAAATAATCTTCCAAATGGTACGAATACTAGACTTCACTGCACTTACCATGGTAATGACACGGTAATTGTATGGCAATGAACACATGATGTGATCATGGCTATAGACACAGCTATACACATGGCCAAAGCAGCAACTCTTTGAAAAGAGATCATCAATTTCCTAATATTCCCTCCAAATAAGTCACTCCCTGGTATTTGAATATGAATATTGGTGGTCTTATAAGGCTTAATGATCTCCCACACTTAACAGTAGCCCAATCCAAGAGCAAAGGACTTGGGAAGAAATCAAACGTTTCATTACAGGAAGGGTCTCAACATTAGACATTCCTTAGCTCTCCCCCAACAATACACCTTAATGAATAGATATCACTCATTAAGAAGACTGACAACAGCCAAAACTATATGACATATCAGTCTTCAAGATTTTGTAAGTTGTGACTGGAGATGTTCACAGAGGAGACAAAATGCAATGAAAGGCTTGTAGGTAGAGATATAGACAGAGAGAGATCACTCACCGATTACTGCCACAGGCAAAACAGACTCGACTTGGGGAAAATAGTTTCATTTATTACCAACTAAATCAAAGTAGGATAATGAGAAATAAAACCAGATCTTAAAAACTCCTTCCTCCCACCCCTCCCTTCTTTCCAGGCTTAACTTCACTCCTGACTTCACCTCCTCCCCGCCAGCACCACAGTAGGGTGAGGAATGGGGGTTGTGTCTCACCACATGCTGTCTCTGCCACTTCTTCCTCCTCAGAGGGAGGACTCCTCACACTCTTCTCCTGCTCCAGCATGGAGTCTCTCCCATGGGAGACTGTTCTTCATGAACTTCTCCAAAGTGAGATCTTCCCACAAGCTGCAGTTCTTCACAGACTGCTCCAGCATGGGTCCCTTGCACAGCGTCATGAGTCCTGCTCCATTGTGGACCTCCATGGGCTGCAGGGTACAGCCTGCCTCACCATGGTCTTCACCACAGGCTGCAGGGGGAATCTCTGCTCCAGCACCTGGAACACCTCCTGCCCGCCTTCTTCACTGACTTCGGTGTCTGCAGGACTGTTATTCTCACATATTCTCTCTCTGGCTGCTGTTGTGCAGTAAATTTTCCCCTTTCTTAACTGTTATCCCAGAGGCACTACCACCATCACTGATGTGCTTGGCCTTAGACAGCAGTGGGTCTGTCTTGGAATGGTCTGGCATTGGCTTTGTGGGACATGCGGGAAGATTCCAGCAGCTCCTCATAGAAGCCACCCCTGTAGCCCCACCTCTGCCAAAACCTTAGTATGCAAATCCAATACAGACAAGTAAACTTTACATCTGAAACATTTTCACCAAGCTTGTGAAAAGTAGTCTAATTGTGTACTGATTTTCAATAAACACGTAATTTAAATAGATTTTTAAAATTTAGATTTCTTTTCCACTGTGCCAAAGAAGATGGTGATGCTTTCTTACCCAGAGAAACCAAAATACAGTTTGTGTATTATTTAACTTAATAACAAATTACATAAGTAGTAGGAATAGTATTATGTTGCAGTTTGGGAAGAAAGCAGGAAATCCTGAAGCCTCAGGGGAAATGCAGCTAGCAGAATGTAATTAGCTATATTCGTTTCTGGCCAAAAGTTTAGATTTTTATATTGATACACTTATTAAAACTTTTAGTAAGTGATAGCAACTGGCAAAGAATTTCTAATTGTATCTAAAAGAAAGTAATAAAAATGTTTGGCTGTCACATGATGTTTTATACCAGGCACTACATTTTCTGAAGTGCTGGGAAGAAGCCTTTGTGATGGGTCTCAGGTCTCAGGAGATGAAGCACCTTTTGGAAATCCAGGATCCACCCTTGAGCCACTCTGTTTTCCAGCAGTAGTCTGACGGATCTGTGATATCTGACAGAAAGAGAAAAGAAGCCCTGCTAACAGAGTTCCATGTCTTGGAACTGTTTCTGTCTGCTTCCCCAGGCAGGGCTGAGGGGTGCTGGGAGAGTATGCAACAGAGCTGGCAGAGAGTTTACACAAATTCTTCACAATTAATTCATTTACAACTTTTGCACTGATAGATTTTCATTTATCCTGGTAGATTAAGACCCAGTCTTAAGCAAATGTTTTCTTCTGGAACAGAAGATGCTGGGAAGATAAACTCGCTGTATGAGTACTGGTAGGCATTCCCTGCACAGCACAAGGCCCTTCATTTTTCCTTACCCAAAGACTACAGGACCACTTACTACTTGCTGAGTCTTCACTAGACCTGGATGGTACTGCTTTACAGACTTTAAACTTTTGGGGAACACTGATATTGATACATCTTACCAGCTTCATTTTCTTCCTGTATTTGCAGCTGATTCTTTTAAAGACTGTTGTTGTTTAAACCCAGTCAGGTAACTCGTTCACTCACTCCCCCCCTTCTTTCCCTCCCCCTACTCCCGGAGGGATGGAGAGGAGAATCGAAAAGAATGCAACTCCCACGGGTTGAGATAAGAACAGTTTAGTAACTAAGGTATAACACAAATCACTATTGCTACCACCAATAATAACAATGATAAAGGAAATAACAAGGGAAGAGAATACAACACCTCACCACCAGCCAACCGATAACTCGCCCCCCAAGCCCGACCAAGCTCCAACTGATACCTCCTCCAACCCCGCAGTGCACCAGCCCTTCCGGCTAACTCCCAGTTACATCCTGGGCATGACGTGCTGTGGTATGGAATACCTCTTTGGCTAGCTTGGGTCAGGTGTCCTGTCTCTGCTTCCTCCTGGCTTCCCCTCCTCCCCGGCAGAGCATGAGGCTCACAAAGTCCTTGACCAAAACAAAACATCATTGTTATCAGCTCTGTTCCCAGCCTGAAAGTCAAAACACAGCACTGCACCAGCTACCAAGAAGGAGAAAAATAACTGCTACTGCTGAACCCAGGACAAAGACTTTTCTTCAAACTGAATGTACTAAAATGTGTAACTGATGTAATTGCTATTTTCAGTTGTATTATGAAGAAATCTACACTGTAAGTGCTGTTGTCAGTATTAAAAGTACATGTAAGATTGTCTCTATTGGAGGGAAATCAGATGCAAAAATATTAATGGTGGTTTAAGTATTGTAGGGCTAAACACCAAAATGTGTAAGACCAGATCAGGCATTCAGACACTGATGCATTGTCTTGTTTTGGTGGTTTTTTTTTTCCCAGAAATATAACTTAAAAAATAAAAAGACTTAATGAATGCAAAATAATGAGTGTCCCAACAGAAATTCTTGAAAAGCTTTTGTATAGAATAATCAGATTGCTGTTATCTGTTTGAAGAAAGTAAATTTCCCCCCATGTGAGTAGAAGCTTAAGGGTTTTTTTTAGTCAGTATTAGAATTTCAAAACAAGTTACCCAGAGCAGTTATCCCTGATGAATAACTGCAGCTTTTCCATGAACATGGACCAAAATCCACAGCTAACAGACACCATTTCCCCAACTCATAGCTCTGGGCAGCAGTACTAAAATGTACTAATTTGAGCTAACTCTGCTAAAGTATTTCAAGAAGAAAGGTTACTTTTTTCCCCTCTTTGGCAGGTTATTTTAAGTTGTCAATTCAAACTTTTGGCACTGACGTCAAATCTTTCCTCAGAAAAGCTGTTCCTATTTTCCACTGGGCTGTTAAATGTAGAAGCAATGGACTTCATTCTCCTTGAATAGCGTTTTTTCCACTACTGTATTACTGTAATTTTCCACCATACTCTTGACAACCCTGTTGGCTCTGCCTTACCAGAAGAAAGTGGCCTATTTATTTGTTTTGTCTTGATAACATTTTCATTAAGAAGGAGGAGATGGCCTTCAGTACACACAGCTTGCTTTGGAGCAGAAAAGAGGAGCAGTAGCCATGGCTATGATGTGAACACAGAAGTAGCTCACAGCTGAATATTTCATGGGAAGAATAAATCTAATAACAGTAGTAACAATAGTAATTATATTGATGTGTGCAGTGACATTTTACAATTCAGGATGTTTTTCAGACCAACCTTGACTCAAAGCGTCGCCATGTGACACTAAAAGATGCCCCTAAATGGTCCCTGTCTGGAAACGCCCTATAAGATGAATAAGGACCCATATCTCTTTTCACAGACTGCTCTCTTACCGCAACAAATTCCTCTATTTCATTGTGTCTCTTTGTACTATAATGTGCTGCTAAATAGCAGTCACACTTCATAAGCTCAGAAATGTGAAAGTAGTAATACATCAATATGAAACCATTACTAGGAAAATGAACAATGCAGCAATCCTGTTCTCCATGTTTAAATGTCCCACTTCTCCATAGTGCCTTACCCGAAGGACTGAACTGCAGTGGTACTTTAGGTAATCTCAGCTGGAGCAAGGCACCAGGAATTCAGGCTGTGTCCAGCAGTATTTCCTGTGCAGTATAAGTTGTGTCAGCTATTGTGTCAGCTCAGGACATTGGGAAAGCAAAATATTTAGAAATGGGATGTCACGTCAAACTTACCATCATAAATGTTTGGGAGAAGAGAGCCAACTGCTCTGCTTTCTTGATTTAGCCAGGAATGAGCCTGCCATTTGGGATTTTAAAACCAATTAATCATGGCTGCTATCAGTTTTGATCAGTAAGCAAATATTTAAATCTGTTCCTTCTTTTGTATTGCTTTTATTAAAGCAGGAGCAGATTTTTAATGAGATTTTTGTTGATTAGATGTTTGATTTCTAGAACTGTTGTCTGAGAGGTCCATGTGTGCTGAGAAAGGTGAGCACAGCGAGACTCCCAGGCAGCGAACTGCAACATCAGTCCTGGGGAGGTGGTATCTCTCCTGCTGGAGCAGAAGACCACTCTACCATTGTTTTCCCCAGATTTCCAGGCCTAGAGAAAGCTTCAAACAGCATCCTTAAAGGAGAGGATCCTTCATCAGAAGGCATTGAGAAGCATTACGGGAGAGTCTGGACTGTTTTAGACTTAGATCTCTCAGCAAGGCAGTTTTTGCTGAACTTGATATAACCAGGAGCTCACAGTTAGCTCTTGTGCAAGGAGATGGTTTTCATGTGTTTTCTTGCCGCTGCATATGCACAGGATTCAGAGCAGTTGGCAGGATTATATGCTTACCATTCCTTTCCTGCAACACCAACAGTTTTTGCCATCTGTATGTGAGCTGCCTTAACTTTAAAACATTTGGTATTATAATTGTTTCTGGAAGCTGAAACATGAGTTAAACGTTAGCCTTTCTAAATGAGCATTTTTGAGATCACTGTGCATGAAATGGTTACTTAAGCTAACTGGATAAAAAGAATGGAAAGGATACCAGTTCAGAAGTTCAGGTGAATTTTAAAATGAAAGAGTAGATGAGTGAAAAACAGATCATACAATTATTCTGCAAATGTGTCATTATGCTCTGTTGAACCAGTACTTCAGTGAGACAAAAGGCTCAAAACTGCACAAAAATAGCCTCAGAAGAAACCCATAGCTCAGTTTATACACATACTGAGCCTGAGAGTTTGCCGGAGCAACTGGTGCAGGACCTCATTGAAGGAGCAGCTGCCTCAAAGGTCTTCCAACAGAGAAAGCCTGTTAGCCTACCTTGAAAATCAGCTCTCACTGGAAATAGCTGTATGAAGAGGCCAACAGGTGACAGCTCCACTTGCAAGAAACAGGCTTGCAATGTTAATGGAATATGGGTTTTGATTTGCATTTATAGCGCAGCAACACTGGCTTGAAGTCAGTCAGCTCCCTAATTCTTAAGGCCTTGAATTAACCATGCAAAATTATAGGGTAGTTAGTAAGACTGCTGGGAGAAGTAATGCTGTCAGAACCTTAGAACAGGTTCATCTGTTCCTCTTTTCTCACTCTTTTTTTCCCTGCATTAAAAAGATTTATGACAGAGGATGATACTCCTTTGCCTGCTGAGGGATCCTGCATATTGAAGCTGCTGTTGAATTATCTGTGAAGCTTCTCAGAAATCTTCAGTGCTGCAGCAAAATTTAGCGTGGATTAGCTTCCAACTAGGAAAATAATACATGGAAGCTTTGTTCCTTTATGTATGGAAGAATAAATGCATGGATATTTCCATATAAAATCATAGCTGTATAAATAATTGCTGATAATTTGATGTAGGGGAGGGAGCTAACGATTTTACAACTTAACCCTGTACCTACTATGCTGTCTGCCTAATCTTTTGGCCTCAGTCATGTATTCAGACTTACTCCTCTAACCTTGAACCTCTTCTGTTTGCCGAGAACATGGACTAAGAGAGGAGAGAAGTTACAACAGTGAGCATTTTCATTTCAAATCTCATTTCTAAGTTGTTGCAATATTTGCAGCACCGTAAAGTTAGAAAGAAAAACAAAAGCTTGGGGTTAAATTCCATGTCCTGTTTCAGTCTTTTTAAGTTACTGCAGATCAAAAACCTATGTAGCCACTATGAATTACACTGGCAATGAGCAAAACCAGCTACTGCCTTCCCCAGAAGTTTAAAGCAATGCCTGTAATGATTTCATAGGGTTCTGGCTCAGGCTGAGCTGCTTAAAATAACAACTACACACCTAGTCATTCTACAGCTCCAGCCCAGCAGCTCTATTACACAGAGCCCCTTGGGAACCCTGAGGTAACCTCAGGGGTGTACTCCTTTGTCAAGAGAAAAAGAGCACCATACCAGCTGCTCAGCACCAAAGCCATTTTACATCCCTGTAGGTCCTACAGGACAAATTACCCATTGCTGTCAGCTGGGGCTTGGGGCAGATGAGGATCTGGGCAGTGGCCTGGCCAGGCCAACAGTTTATAGCTGAGCAAGGGGAAGAGCAGGACCCTGCATTGGGATGCTTTTTTCCTTGAAGAAAAAGGAGACATAAAAGCATATTTTCTTACTGAACTCAGATGGTATATGATGGATGCACACTGTTGAAAGCTCTGTCAGGTAAAAGAATACCAATTTTATGTGACTTTTCTGAGTTAGCTTTGACAATCCTTGTAGTATGCTGTTATACTTGAAGTGTCCTTGCTTCTCATGGTGACTGGGCTTTACTGGTGCTCTAATTCCTATCTGTATTGCTTGCCAGCAAGTCAGTTCTCATTATCATTACCAGTGAAGAGCATTTTAAGTGATAGTCTGGTTAGACTGGTGGGTAAATTCTGGTTGCAGAAATCTTGTTCATGAGGGTGACAGGGAAGGAGAGAAAAACAGAGTTTGTAGCTGAGTGGTTTGAGCACAAATAGTTTACTTGCTGCGTAAACTGAGAAATATGAATATAGCTGAGAAAGATGGAATGACCGTGGTCGGCTTTTTTCTCTTATGGTTGCACCTTTTAAGCTGTTTTCCCAATGTATTATGCCTGCACCTGAAAGCTTGGGCTCTGGTGTGGGAGGCAGCTATATGGAGAAATAAATATGAAATGTAATCCCAGAATATCTCCCTCTGCCAACACTGGAGGGCTCTTTCTCTAGGTGCAGAGAGCTCTCCTGATGGGAAGTGGAGGAGAGAAAATGGTCTGCTCTAATTTTTTTGTCCAACTGAGGGAAACACTGTGGAAAAATAAAGCACCTGGGGAATGGGGGGAAAGTAGAGTGGAAAAAAATCCGTGTATTTAGATTCTGAGATGAAGAAATGAATGATATTCCCCAACACCCTAGCTGATACTAACACAGTGGTAGCTGATTAGAAGAGGAAGCATTTATGTTAATGATCTTATTTTGTGATTCAATTTTCTTTCAACTTCAACCATCTGTTTTAAAATACATGTTTCTATTAGGACACTAATAAGTACACATGGTTTAATGCTGCATGCTAGTCACCAGTAGCTCTTGCTGATTTAAATCTTGCAGGGATCTGGTCCCTCTTTGAATTACAGTTTCTGGGAAATGCTGAAGAGAGTGAAATGTTTATGGAAATATGTGTTCATGTGTCTCTTCTGCTTTATTTAGAAATGATCTGTGAAAATGTAGTTGAACTTCAGAACATTTGGAATTGGTTTTTTGGGCCAGAGGGTCCCATTTATAGCAGGCAAATACCTGGTTTTCTTCATTAGCTGCCGCATGGCAGCTTTCATGATTAAAGGCGGCACTGTTTGGGCATTTCCTTCAGTTATAAGTGCAATTTATCTAGCTATAACTAAATGCAAGTCTTCCAAACTGGGAAGTTAATTTGTTGGTGTAGTATGAACTTTCTTCCTGAGCAAGGAAGAAAGTCAGTGATTTTGGAGCAGTTTAAGGAAGCTCTTATCAAAGGGGTGACGGTGAATGTTTTGCACTTGGGATTTGTGTGAAACTATTAATATCCAAAATCTTCAAGAGCTATAGCATGAATCTCATCTGACAGCAGAATTTTTCAACCACTTCACACCCTTTCCCTCAAACCAGAGTGTCAGGCACAAATGTAGACTTTTCTGCTCCTCAGTAAAAGAGCTTGTGTGAATGTGTGTAAAGCATTTATTTATGCAGCTGTTCAAACCGATGGCATGGAATAGGCATAGAAAAGGAGCAAATGTGGGGTCTTCAGTCCCCGTAGTTTTTTTGACAGCCATGTGGATCACCCTCGCTTTCCTCCCAGAGCCTATGAGAAGCAAAGAACACAGCTGAATGTTGAATTTGGCTGGTTCCAGGGGATCTGTATGACTCACCTCTGCTAAATTTAGCTAAGCTTAATTTGTAATTTGTTGCTCTGTAAACACAAGAGGAGTAGCCAAAAAGACCAATTGGGAACCAAGGATGGTGTTCATTTTCTTTTCTGAAAGACATACTTGAAAATTAATGCCACTTACTGGTGTTTCTGATGAGCAGCTCACAAGACAAACTGCGGATGAGTGAGCCTCAGTATTTTGTCTCTCTCCCTGGTCTCGCCTTAGCCTTGCTGCTGCTGGGGAATGAGTGAGAGCACACAAACCCTAAATAGAAATCAGTGCTATAGGTTGGGCTCCCACTAGAAAATCTCTTTTTGTTTAATAACAGATGCTGGCCAGTGCAAAAAGAGGAGTCAATATTAACCTTGCCATTTAAGCTTTGTCTTCATGGCAGAGCTATTATAATCATTATTAGTTTAACTGAATTTAACAAACTTCAAGAAATACATATTTTTAGTGTTAATATCTTTATTGTACTTGTTTTCATGTGGAGCACTTTTTTCTCTGAAGTTGGCTGTTGAGATGATAGTTTTTTCGTCTGAAATGACAGCTGCAGTATCCAGGAGAGTTACAACAAGTTTTGTGCTACTGGAAAATAGACACATCTTCCCAAAATAGTTTCTTTTCCCTAAAAAGAGTGACCATTAACCAAATTTTATTTGATTTTGTAGATGGACAGTAATACTAAGCAAATGAATAATCCCTCTGGATTTGCATTTTTATATCTTTTTAGTACCAAAAAAAATCTTCATGACTAAGTTCATTTTTAGTGTAGTATTAAAACTTAATCAGAATTGACTGTCGTTAATTCTGAATGTTATAAATTATATACAAATTTTAAGTCTTAAAGAAACTTATTTGCGAAGAGGATTAGACAGGATCTTCTAATCCTCATTCCATCTGTTTTGACTAATATAATTAGAATGAGTATTTATAGTTTGTCATGCTCACCATGGGCCTTGTCCCAAGAGAAGCCAAGTGTCTGGACCCATGTGGAGCATCACTGACATCCTGCTTCAGTGTCATTCCTGCTTTCTCAGTGCCCTGCTTTGGCCGGAACTGTTTTGTCTCTTGTCCTGGCTTTGGTTATATGCAATCAGTGTTTCTTTCAAGCGTATTGCAATACCAGTGTATCGGACTTCTTTAGGTGCCTGTGCTTGAAAAGGATGGCGTAGCTGCAACAGATTTTTCCAGGACATCAAGCCTGCAGAAGCATGACTGTGCTTAAATTTCTGTGTTGTGTGCTCCACTGGGCCTTAGGTGTGTGCAAGGAATTGCGTGGCTCAGGAGGCATGTATTACATGAAGCAAGATAAAAATGGCAGCTGCTCGTATATTGCTGTGGTTTATGCCAGTGGCCACAGATGGGAAGGAGAGAATGCTTGCATGCACAGGAGAAGAATATGGGATCTTAACACCAGTATTGAGACATGCAGTTTAACTAGATTTGTCCACTTGAGGTATCATCGCTCCCTGCCACTTGATAGCATGTAATGTTGGTGAAATTGGTAAGAATGCTGCTTTTGCATTTGGCATAATCAGGGATTTGCAAATGATTACTAATAATGCCTTTGTGAGGAGAGGCTTGAAATGAATGCTGGTGGAAAATAAGAAGGGGACAATACACTGGGGGCATCTAGTGCAAACAGGACAGTGATGGTGTAAAATTGCTACTGCTGCTTCTGCAATATATTCATGCAGTCAACAGGAGCACAGAAACAAGTTGAACAGCATATTTCAGGTACCTCCATCCAAGCAGTTCTCCTTTTACTGCTTTTTACAGTCCTACAGTGCAGCACTATGCCAATAAATGAGATTGATAGCAGGTCTCCTGGAGCAAAGGTGCCTCGGCAATTATCCAATACAGCTTGTCAGTTTTCCTGGGGCTTGCCAGGCTATGAGCCAGATGTGACTCATTTGGTAGCAGCAGTAGCCTCCAGACCCTGGGGTCTTCTGACTGTAAAAAGAGGGGCATATCCAGCTCTTGAGTGGAGAAGTTTGAGGAAGAGGACAGCAGGAAGATGTCTGCACCAAAGAACAGTCCACCTGATTCACCATTATCCTCCCTCTGCTCTTGAGTTGTCCCTAAGAAGGTGGGCACCATTGTTTTTGAGATGAGTTGGATGGCATTGCATGAGAAATTCTGTTGGTGGCCAACTACTCTTTCTCAGGAACAAATGTGAGATAGTATTAGGCTTGGTGAGTCTGAAGTAGTGCTCTTGTTGAACAAGGCAGGTCAAGTGAGATGGGGCAGGTATCTTCTCTGTGTTCATGTGTCTCTGCTGCTATGTTTGACTGATGGCTCTGCTCAGACTACTTGTAATAACAAACAGAGATTGTCCTGGGAAGGTGTGAAGAAAGCCAAATGGATGAAAACCACCCAGTGAGTTCTGTGTTCATCAAACCATGCATTTCTTTTAACAACCACTTGAAAGAAAATCTTGAAACCGCAGTAACCCTCAAAATCGTGCACTTACTGCAATATTACCAAACTCCTGAGATAGACCCCTCAAAAGCACTAAACTAATACACAGCACACTTTATAGGTCTTGTTAAAAATTTATTTGCCTTCTGATTTTTGCGATGCCAGAGTTCCCCTGAGCCATACTTACAAGTTTTATTTTGTAACTTGTGTCAGTAGGAAAGCATCACTTAACTGCTTAGACTTTTTTTCAGCTCCAACAGCCACAGCTCAAAGTAAACTCCATGATAAAAAGCTTCAACAAATTGATGAAAGTGTTGGGGTTTGATTAATGTGTTAGAAAATACAAAGGTTAGATCTTTCTCTTGGTAAAATAGGAAGCAAGGTTGCTGACTGTGAACTTAAGTGAACAAACAGCTGTGTAATTGGCGAGTAGTGTCAGGAAAAGCACAGGAGTAAAACTGGCCATAAATAGTAAACCTTGGTTGCGAAATGTGAGAAAGTCCTAACTCAGATGAGCAAAGCTCTAGGAGAAGCCCTTGCCATAGTAATTGAGCAGTGGTGGTCATCTTCTAAGAGGAAGATTACTTGGATCATGGAGGGAATTCCTCCATGAGCATTTTAAGAGCATTCCTGGTCTTCCTAAAAAGAGAAACCTCCACTGGGGCAGTTCCCAGTGGTGCTTATTTGAAAAGAGCAAAACCATCTCACTTCAACTCACAGTAGGAGGCTGTGAAACTTGCCTTTGGGATGTAAACCAATAATGATCTATGCTGTACTCAACTCTGTATCTAATAAAAGATCTAATTATATACCTCGGATTGAGTCTTTTGTTAGCCCCTCGCAAGTCATAATGGGATTCTGACCAGGCCTGATTTCAGGAGTGTAAAATGGACCAAAGAAAAATAATCTTAATTTTTTTAATTCAAAATTTTGTTTAATTCTGATCATCTTCCCCACCCAACTGCCCCTCCTCTTGCCATCTCAAATGAGTTTTGATATAACTTGTGAGAGAAGAAACAGGACTTGAGTCGTGCCCTGTAAATGAAGACCTGTACAATCATTTTTTACAAATTATTGTGTAGCAAAATGCAATTAATATTTTGATGTGACCCAGAAGTGACCTTTCCCAGCCTCCAGCATCAGGCTTGCTCTCACAAATGCACTGTTGTGGAAAGCTGGTGTGCGCTGGGTGTACTAAAATAAAAAACATGAGCTGATTTCTTCCCTCCCCCCAGCTGCCACTGAACTGTCATAAGTTATTGCTAAAAATGGTGCAGGTCCTCGGACCTTCAAGGTTGAGATGTGCCGTTTGCTGGCATGCCAGCCTACTGCAAAGGGCACCCTTACACCTTTCTGCACTGTGCCCTTCACTGAAGTCTACTCTCTTCTAAGCAGACCCTACCATGCTACCAGCTCCTCAGTCCCCCAAACAGGTAGGTAGGGATGAAATCTGTAACTTTCTGGATACACTACGAGGAGTACACATGTGTGATTTTTGTGTGCTGTCTTGATTTTAAAGATGTGAGACTCATTCTAAGGTTAAAGAAAAAAAAATAAAAATTTCTGGAATTTGAACAGCTCACAGGGCTTTTTGAAGACACAGGACAGAAAGGAAAGGAAACTACATGCAGTCAAGATGTTACACGATGGAATCTTTAAAGGCTTCTCTTCTTACCGCCCAGGGAGAAGCAGACTTGCTTGCCATGTATTGCCAGGACTCCCACTGTGCTGAGCATCCCTAGTCTTTGGGCAGCAACCGAAGGAGGTCTGCTTGAATAAGGGGCTGGTTATTGCCTGTTGTTTTTTTTTTTTTCTCACCCCCCTTGGTTCATGGCTTGGTGGGAGAGAGGGATGCAAGGGTGTGCTTCAATCTTGGGCCTTTCTGCTCTCACAGATGTTCTATTTCCTGACTTAGATGTTATATAGTTAACCTCTGGAAATGGTGGTGATGCTGGGCATTGCCAGCCTTTACCATCTCCCATCCAGGCAACTAACAGGTTTTGTTCAGCTTGTCCCATGTGCTTTCTAGTTTCATGGCCTCATTCGAGTAGAATGTGACCTTTGAGGGTCTCTAGTCCAACTGTTGCTCCAGCAAGACCAACATCTAAATTGGATCAGCTTCTGGCTAAGCATGCTCAGCTCACTCTGCAGCTCCTTGTTGCATTGTGTGCTCCAGTTCTCAACCGCCATGGTAGTGGTTGAGTAGTGGAACTCCACTGAGCTCCCTCCCCTCTGCACTTGGGAAACGGCCAGACAATGTTCCAGGTGCAGCTTTGAGTTATGGGTAGCATGGAAGAAACACTTCTGTTGCCCTCTTGTCTTAGGTAAGGATTGGCCTTCATTGCTACAAGGACGTACTGCTGTCCCATCTGCCTGCCTGCTCTCTTCTGCAGAGCTGATCCCCAGCAAATCCTGTGCTGCATGCACAGCCAGCATGCTGCAGCTACGCAGCAGGACAGATTCTGTCTTCCTGTTTATCATGTAATCCTCTTCCCCACAAACTGAATCCCATTTTGCATGAACCATGTTTTCATCAGTCACATATTGCATTGCTGTGTTGATAAGATTAGTGCCTACCTCTTGTTAAGGGTGACACTTGACAGTAAAGAAGTACTCCAAAGTGAAACCCTGTGATTTGGAATGACTGAGCTCCTCCATCTTCCTGTTGGCATGCTATGTGTAAATAATATGCATTTGACATAGTATTTTTGTATACACTTGACAACGTTTCCTCAGTAGACCAAAAAGCTGTGACTTAATCCTTTTCCTAATGTAGCAAACATTTGACAAGTTATTGCTTAAACTGAGGACTATTTATAGGTTGTTTTACTATTTAGTTTTGAACTCATGGTGACTAATGATAAAAATGATATTGTACAACCATCAAGTATTTTTAAATACTCTCTGGTTGGTTTCTTCTAACACTTTGATTTTTATTATCTTTTTTTTCCATGAAGTAAGGAGGAGGGAAGTTTAAAGTGGTTGGTTCTTTCACTTTTAGGGGGCAAAAAAAAACCCACCGAAGAGCATATTTCTAATCTAGTGCCTCTTTCTAAAAAACAAACATTAAAATTTCAGCAGTGAAATAATCAGCTTATCTATCAGTGGGGGTTTTGCCAGCAGTTCTGTTGCTGAGCTTCCTTTACATCCTTTTTCCACTGAAGGAAGATAGTTGCATCAGTCAGAAATGTGAACACGTTGCCTGTGGGTAATTCAGTTTATGATTCTGTGAAATTCTTGCCTAAGCTGGAACAAGTCTCAGTTTGTCTTGCCTCCTTTTTTGAACCCAATTTTTAGCCTATTTTAACTTCATAAATACACTCAAATTGTGCAAGCATGGTACGAGAGCAATGCCTCCACAGTGGCAATATTACCTAAACTATAGGGATTTTCCACCAGTAAACATGGCTGTTGCCACTGAGATACACCCATTGGGATGGGAGGACCTTTTTCAATTTCTGTATCAATTTAATGGGGGTGGGAGGTAGAGAAATCCCACAGGATAGACCCTGCCACAGCAAGCAATGTTGTTCCTCTTTCCTTGCTGCTTGCATCTGACGAGTGAACTCCTCCATGCTACAGCAGCAACTGTTCTCTTCCACAGCTTGGAGGTGCTTCAAGCCTGAGGAGGTTGGGCTGAGAAGTTGGGAAAGGAAAAGATGCAGGGTTAGGCTTTGCCCCTCAGGATACAGCAGCTTGGGTAGGTCTCCAGTAATTTATCTCTGGCAGACTAAACGTGTAGGAGGGGAGGCAAGTTATTAAGGGCACAGAGCTAGGATTTGCCAAGCTTACTTGCGCCAAAAGGCTGAATTTGCAGTACCTGTGCTAAAACCTACCCAAAAAATCTTTTTGGCTTGTGTAAGTATTCCTGATGAAATCTGAGGAGCAAGAGAAGTGGGAGATGGTGCCAATGCTATAGGGCTGCCCCTTGGGTGCTGCTTCCTCCTCCTTTCTAGCACAAGCCAGCACTCTGAGCATATGGGTGGCCTGCAGCACCCATGCATGTCTTGTTTTTCATATCACAGACTGCTGCAGAACTATAGTTCATCTATCTGGCTAATTATGTCCAGCAATTAAAATGCCTTTTTTCCTCTCTCTGTCAGAGGAATCTCTTAGCCACAGTGCTAGAATGACTCTTCTTATTCATTTTATAAAACTTCATTTTCTGTGCCTGTGTGTTAAGACCCCTGTTCAGACTAACATCAGTGTAACAAAAGAAAAGCCAAGCTGTTCTAGCTGGAGAGAAGCCAGGGGAGGTAGTCAGAATATAGTGAGAACTGATGGGATCTGGCCACCGTAGTGCCTCGAAAGGCAGGCTTAATTCCTTTTAAAACTGAAAGTTAGCCAAAACCCTACCTTATGAGCAAGCTGAAATTCACTGTTTGGCTGCAAGGGGAGGTTTTGCATGTTTACAGCCCTGTTTGCCCATGGGGTTCCTACTAAGACAGGCTGTCCTGGAGATCGGCCAATGGCTGCCTTGGGGACTTGGTAATGCAGCAGCCCAAGCCCCTGCTCAGGAGGGCAGCACCCTTCTCTGTGCCCTGGGTTTCACCCACATAGGTTAGGATATTGCTGGTACTGACCTGCCCCTTGGCTTTCTCTGTTAAACTTGTCCTCAACAGCAGCAACACAAGGAAAAAACTTCTTCAAGCCAAGCCTTGCTTCTTTCTCATTTCCCTCTTCTCTAGCTTGCCTGGGTATTTCAGGAGATGAAAACATAAGCGTATGTCTGAGGTGTATTAAATGTGCATACCCTTCAAAACCAGCTGTTATTTTAAACTCAGTTTGGTAATGAGTTGGCTCAGTGGAGGTGTTATGCTGAATGCAGGCTCTGGTCCATCACAACTGAACAAAGCCAAGGCAGACTCAAGACTGATCTTGTCACCCTGCTGTGATACACATTCACTTGTAAAAACTGATGAATTAGTTGCAGTATAGAGGCTTTGTTCAGTCAAAATCTGTTCTGAAAAATTGCTATTGCAGTGAGTGCTTTTGATTATGATAGCATAAATAAGTGCTTTGGGGGGGACAGAAAGGAATATTAAATAAGCTCATATTCACACAAGAATCTGGTTCTTGAAGAACTCTAAAATTCTTCACTTATTATCAGGTATTGCAAAGTTGGAGATTAAAAATAACCAACACTTTAAAAATTAGAATATCTTTCACAAAGCTGTAAGTTAATTTAATAATCATCTTCCATTGTCTTGCTAATTTAAATTGCTATTAGCTGCCTTGTCATCATAGGCTGATATGCATGATGACTGTTCCATATTGCTCTCAGCTGGGTACCTAGCACCTACAAGGATTCATCGCAAAATTACATTTAATCTTTCACATAATTGCTACTATTATGCTATTACTAAGTTTGGGTGCCTTCAAAGCCTAACTTGAGCTACTGACTTTATTTCCCTGATTTCCATTAGGATTTAGTCCGATAGGGATAGCACAGTCATATTTGAAATTCAATTTAATGATAACAACATTTTGAAGGCAGTATTGGTTGAAAATCAGAAGATGGGTTTTTCCCTTGTCAGGCTTGTGCTCGTGTTCTTCCTAGCCAAGGTGCAACGTGCTTTCCAGTGCAAGTCAGCATGTGGTGTGAAACTTCTAGTACCAAAAAACCCCAGTAGAAATTTCTAGAAGAACCTAACACTGAAATAGCAGAAATGCCTCTGCTCCCCCCCTCCCCCCATGTTGCAGTTTAATGGCTCAAGTCTTTAATATCCGATTCCTATGGGATTTGATCAAGAATTGGCTTTAATGCTTTGATAGAATGCTTAAGAAATCAGTGTCTTCATTTTGCTCCCCAATATTTTGATGTGTATCTACTGGAAAATAAACTAGTTGGAGCATTAAACAAAAAAAAAAGGTTGCTTCACCACTAACATTAACATTCTGTGAATTAAATAGTTGTAGATCGATCTCTTGATCCCTTATTAAATTAGTGCTTAGTCAAATATTCATATTTAGCTTTCATAATATTTTCTCAAATATTTGTCCCTCCAGAACCACAGCCCCTTTGATGCTTTTCTCTGAGTTCCATGTGAATGTCTTTGTCTTGGATTCTTTTTCCCCAGAGGTAATGGCGTTCATATTTTCAAGCCAGAAACTCATGTTGCTGTCTGTCCTGCAGCTGTACGCTTTTCTCATTGATGACTAGAATGCTTCCAGGTTGAGGACACTGTAACTCTAATAATGCATTTATTTTCTCATATAGGTCAGGACTTAAGACACTTGTGTTGCCAGACATATGCACCAAATATTTATTTCTGTTTTGGGTTGGTGTTTCCTTTAAATGTTACTTGTTTGCAGCCCTTTTGGTTCTCCACTCCTGACTTAGCAGAACAACTATGGAGGCTGATCTACCTTGAGGGCTGGTAAGGGCTTTGCAGGCCCTCTGTTATCTCCTTCAGCAGGGATTATCCCAGCTCCTCAGCACCCTGCCTTTCCTGCCCACAGATCTTTGAAACCTCTCTTTTCCCTTCTTTGAACTTGGTGCATCAGGGAATGTGTCTAACCAGGTCCAGGTAGCCTAACCTAATGCCTCTGGGCACCAGGGAGCATCAGACAAGTCCAAAAAGATCGGAAGCCAGAAATGAATGAAAAGAGGCAAACAAATGCATCTTAATGTGCATTGACTTGTTAATTTGTACATTAAAAATAAAAATCCAACTCTGACTAATTGGATATCATGCAGGGATGTACAGGAAACTGTGTGGAGATGGGCAGGATCTGAAATGCTAAGCTAAGCAAGAGACTGGCAGAGACACGATGTGGTGGGGACAGCTCAGGCAGGGAAAACTCTGCAGGATGGAAGGGAAATCTGCAGGGAAGGAAGGAAAATCACTGTTAAGCTTTCCTTTCTTCCATAAACAAGAAAGTTCTTGCCCCACTGTAATGATCCTGTGTTTACTTTTGAAAAACTTCTTCTCTTTGGACATTTTTTCCCTGTGTACATCTGCCACCTGGAAACCAACTTAACTATGAAGTTTCATATACTTCCTCTGTGCTCCACTTCTAACCTCCTTTTGCATTTTCAGTAGAGATTTTGGCTGCCATGGCCCAAGTTTGTTTTATACATCTTCCACTCCCTGTATCTCCCGGAACTGACCACGTAACAAACACTGAAAGTTTGTCAGCTGCTTAAAGAATTCTTTGCACACTTTAAATGATTCTACACAGGTACTGTACTACAAAAGTACCTGTTTATTAGATACATTAACATAAAATATATGCAGTGATCAGGTGGACCATTTTCCCACTGAATAGGTATCTTCTTGTCAAAGAAGATGTTAGAATTTTGTTAGAGATGTGGTAGAAGCATTGAACTCTGCCTTTATAAAACAATGTCTGTAAAAGATTACTTATCAGGAAAAGAACTGAGATTATATTTGATACTTAGCAGAAATCTGTAATGTAAGCTTCCAACAGCATTGTGTTGAAGACTTTGTTAAGAATATAAGAAAACATAACTGGTGACAGACACAGCTGAGCTGGAAGGAGCTGTATACTAGTGATGCTGAATCCATACTCAAAGTGACGTTCTGACATGTTATCTCAAAAGCACCCTTTGAAGATGGACATAGTTTATTTGGAAATAGTCTCAAAACACACAAGAGAAGAATGTTTTGATACCAAACAGTATAACTGAGAATGATCAGCAGTCTTAAGTAAAAGAATCAGAATAGATATGCTGAGTGGTGGGCTGGGTTTTGGATTTCTTTTTAAAGAAAATACAATGTGCCCTGATGAGTGGAAAGCAACAAATGGTTTTCACTTAAATACAGTATTTGACTGAAGCCTGTTGTGGAAGAACAATCAATGACCACGGTCAAGTTGGACAGGGCTGTGAGCAACCTGATCTAGTTGAAAATGTCCCTGCTCATTGCTAGGGAAATGGATTAGATGACCTTTAAAGGTCCCTTCCAACCCAAATGATTCTATGATTTTTATGACATAGAAAAATATTTGATGGGGGGAAATGCCAAGCAAGGTCCACAAAATATTGAAGTAGCAACGAAGTGAGGAGAATATAAAGAGTTATGATGAGAAAAGCAGTACAGTTTGGGATACAGTTTGTGGAACTGTCTTGGAAATTAAACCAAAATGAGCAAATATATGATATAGGGAAAAGGTTGATCATAGTTCCCTTTCAGGAGCTGTAATACATCTGAGTCTTAGCTATACTAACTAAGATTATTTGGCTAGGATATTATCATTTATAGTCAAACATCTGTTTCTTCTAGCATTATGAATCCTAATAATCCAACAAGTTTTTTAAAAGTTACGAAGCAGTTATCCACATAATGCAATTAAAAATGTCTACTGGTACTTAGATCTTTATCCTTTTTCTCATCTTCTCTGTGAGTCCCTCTCAGGCAACAGTAATTAAAATGCTTTTTTTTAATGAATTGTTAAACTGCCAAAAGTAATTTAAAGTGGAATTTTGAAATGCTTCCCCAAAATCTTTCATAAACTCTTTCACAATCTTTCAAACAAGATACTGACATGAAGTTTCCTTCATGTTATGTTTGTTCTACTCTTCAGGCTGCTAGTACATGCTTCCTTGGTCAGGTGCCTCTCCTGTCTCCTCTGGCTCTTGTTTGACAAACAGTGTGCTAGGGCATGAGAACATAAAAATCTTTCTACTCTGGCTGACAAAAAAAAGAGGAAAGAGGCTTTTAAATTACTGCTGGCTAGCTTGTAATAATGAGGCTGTTAAAGCCCTGGGGAAGTGTCTCATCAGACACTTGTCCTCTGCACTGAAGGCTATCCCTGGCCAGAATTTTCTAACATCTTAGAAGTTCAACACGTATTTACTTCTTCCTGAAGCAGAAAAGCTGCAGAACTAATACAGAGTGAGGAAGGACTGTGGAAGTCTTAGCACCAAAATAAGAACCCTCAAAATATGCAAAATTACTTTTATCAGTTTTCTTTCAGTACCACAGTATTCTCACTATCCCAGGGGTCTGCTGAAAATTTTAGGAAGAATGGCTTAGAAAAAGTCAGATCATACCTATACAGGAGAGAAGCTTCTTTTCATTATGAAATACTGGTATATCATGCAATTGAAATAGATTTAACAAGCATAAATCTGGTATGAAGCGGAAAAACTGGCTTTTCTGGCCAATAATTTTAGGGTAAGACAGCAAAAGTTTGGCAGATGCTCTGCTACAGGAGAATTTTTGTTACCCTTTCACTGGCCCTAAAAGCAGCTATGCCTGCTTGCTTTTATTGGGGTTTGAAGTACAGGTGAGGAAGACGGGAAGCTGAGCTTCTGAAATATAGTAGCATTAATGAATTACCTCCCATTGTACAGAAGCATGCAAGAGTTCATTAAATAGCTGTCATGACTGGTACAGTATGCACTATGCACCCCTTTATCCCTAGCATTAGAAGAGCCTAAATAAGCATCAGTAGAGCTGTTTACAAAAATGACAAGATACGATGCTCTTAAAGATTCCTGATCTACCTTGGGTTGAAAATATTTTACATGTTATTAGATTTTAAGCACACACTTGTCCAGATGATCCCTGAAAGACTTTCTCTGGCAGACTGACATACTTGCAGCTGCTTTGCTCCCAGACTCTCCGGTGAGAGCACCTAGCTCCAGCTCCTCTTAGAAACTCCATACCTGTCCACAGCAGCTCACCTCCAGGCGCCCTGTGAATCAGAGTCCATGTCCCTCCTCCAGATCAGACAAACCCAAATCAGGGCAGTGAGCTCTGCTAATGCCCAGCTATCTCCAGTTCAGCTGTGGAACAGGGCCAGCTTGTGAGCTCTACTGTGCAGGTTCACTAGAGCTAAAAAGAGTTGAACTCCACATGCTTGACAGCTTGCTGGGGTCTTCCTATAGTGTTATTCATGCAGTTGTTCAGTAGTTACTGAAATATTAGACAAGCTTCACATGAGGTTGTGAAAAAGAAACAGGGAAGTACAGCTGATGGCTATTAATAAATACAGGCTGTTACAATAAGTATAGCTGGTAGGTAGCTTTGAAATTTCTTGAGCTCTAAGCAAGAGGAGATATCAAGGGCTTAGAAAACATCCTCTGTATGTGGGAGAAATCAAGCATTTTTGCAGTGAAGTATTGTACAGATTTAAACTTGAGAAATCCTGATCCAATTTATGTTGCAAGGTTTGGCATCTTGTGGACTTTGCCTTTCTGAAGATGTGCTTTCATCCTCTATTATTGGGCTTGCTCCAGGAGATGTAGTGAAATTCAGTGGTGTATTTGGACTGCTGGACAAAGTGGGTGATGTGACTGTTTCCTCCCTTCTTAATCTACCACTTTGATAGCTTAAATCCTTGACACAGATGAATGGATGAAACAAATATAATTAGGTAGCTAAAATATGATATGGTAGCTGAAAATTGTATGCTTTTTTTAACAAAAAAAATATGTAGTGAAAGTTCCATTAAAACATATGCCTTAGTGTTAGAGATCAAGCAGCTTTTTCTCATGAACGTTATTTTAGATAATGGATATGGGGGGGGAGGAGCATTGCCTTTTTTTCTTGTACTTTTGTCTAGCTCAAAAAAAAAACTAAAAAAAAAACCTTTAATCATAGTTTTCACTACAAGACTACATGCATGAAAGCTGTGCACCACCCCTCCTTGGAAAGCTAGTGCTAAAGATGAGCTGTCAACCATTTTCTGGCATACCTCTATTTCTGGTATAAAAGTAATATATTAAAAAACAAACATCTCCTTGGATGGCATGAAGAATTTGAGTTTTAGTCATAGCTGTCTACAAGGCAGAACTGAAACTGGGCACTTAAGCCTTGTTGTGTGGTCCTCAAAATACGTCATCCCATAGGCATCTTGAGTTTTATCTTGCCTGGTTCTTTCTGCATGGACCCAAGGCCTCCTTTGCTTTTTAAGTTTGTGAGGCATCTCTTCCTCAGCCAGAACAACTTGATTCCTGGAAGATTATGACAGCTTCCTGCCCAGAGTCCAGATAGACATTCCCGATAGATGTTATTCTGACTAAACTTCCTGACCCTGTTTAATTATGCTGAAGGTGCATATGTTAAAGTACATATCAACAAACAACACAAGGGGGTTGGAACTAGATGATCTTAAGGTTCTTTCCAACCCTAACCATTCTATGATTCTATGATCCTTGTCACTAAAAGAAAAAAGAGGGATTAGAGGAGGGTTAAAAGTCTCTTCCTTCATCAGTCTGAATCCAACCTACTGCTCTCCCTTCTTTAGGAGTGTGCTATAAATACTAAGTTCTGCCTGTGAAAAGGTACTGGTAAATGGGCAGAATCATTCTTCCCATCTCTTGCTGTTTTAACCTGTGGAGCAGAGGAAGGGAGACATCAGGATGTGGGGCAGAAGGGCTGCTGCTGCAGGACCAGCTGAGGCACTGGGCACAGGTAGGGAAGGTCACATGTGCTGCTTAAGGAATGCTTGCCCAGCACAGGACATCCAAGATCCAGGAGTTATGTCCTCTCCTTAGTACCAGACACAGAAATCGGTTTGGTAGAAAGGAATACAGAGCTGAGGTAGAATACACATCCAGGGGAAAATAAGAGCCTCCAGTGCCATTCTTTTTAGAACACCAATTTTCTTGTTCGTTAGAGTAACAACATCAGTATTGCAGCCCAAAGGTAGGCTCCTAAATCATAAAGGAGTAAGATTTAAGACGCCTCTTTTGTGTTTCCCATTGATTTGATAGGTTCCCTTTGCTCAGAGAGCTATTTTATCGCTTGAAATGTTTTGACTTCTGCTAAAAAGCTATGTAACTCAGTGAATACTCTTACTGACACTCTAGTCTTTCACTCTTTGCTTGCACGGAGAGACGTTTCCAGCTTTGATAATGATCATTTGACTCAATATTTGGTTTTCATGCACTAGTGAATATTTCCCTCTGCAGGAAACTGTAAGGCAATAGCAGCCACAGCCTCTGGCAGCATAGGAAAAAAAGTTTGAGTCCTGAAGTTGTAACTCGTATAGCTGAACTTACTGAAATGGGTACTCGTTTCTTGGCAAGCTGCCCTAGCAGCATGGCCATGTTTACGTAAAGTTTTCTATCAAGGTATGGATTTCCACTGACTTTCAGATAGTTTTGTTTGTTTCTTTTTCTCTCTCCAGCAGATTTTGACTACACACAAATAATCTGTCTTTACCCATCCAGAATATTTTAACATTGGTACTTACAAGTATTACCCTCCTTGGGTTGTCATCTTTCATACTCTGCCACAGCTTTCTTGACTTCCTACCTAAGCTGAACTGCAGTAAACAGACCAGCTTCTGTGAGCCACAGTATGCCCTTGTAGGTGCTTCTGGTTCCTGCACTGCTTCATTTCAGTTCCTGATTGTGTCAGTTTTGTGTCACTCACTTGATTTTGTAACAGTCAAGCTCCTGTACCTCAATGCTTTCCCTTCCCCATCTAAAACTCGCAATAGTATGCCTTCTTTCTCAAGGACCGCAGGTTTTAAAATGCAGAGTACGGTCACTACTGTTTCATCTACAAGCCAGTGCTGCACTTGATGGTTATTACTGTAGATTATTCACCTCTTTCAAGTCTAAAGCTTTATCTGTTGGCTTAGTTAAAAAGCATCACTGCATTCTCAAAACATAGACTGGAACAATCTTGGGTTTGCAGGCTTCTTTTTGAAGATACTGAAGTATTCTTTTACTTCCTGAAATTTCAAGCAGTACATACAATTTTCTTTCAACTCCCATGAGCAGGTATTTGCATTCTGGAGTCCTAAAAATTCCATCTGGTTTGACATTGTTCTACAGCTGTCATTTATATTTTTGGAGACAGAAAAGCTTATTTTCAAGAAAATGAAAATGAGGCCTTGCAGAAACTAAGCCCTTCTGCAGTAAGGTGAAAGTTATGCCAGTTGGATGGAAGACCATTTAAACAAAAAATAAGCTACTACTGAGGCATTCTTAAACAATTATTGTCAATTAATGCCTCTCTGTGGCAGTTTTGCTGTGCCTGTACCTTTGGAAAAGGCCTGCTCTCACCCCTGATCTATATGCCTGGTGCTATCCTTCTGGCTTCAGTACTGCTTTTACAAGGCAACAACAGGCTCTGCCTCCTGATGTGGTTGTTTTTGTTACTGATGCAGCCTGCAATGTGCTGAGGAGGGCCAGCCTTCCTACTCAGACTCCTTAAGCTGGAGAGTTCAGCCACAGACAACTTGGAATGGCTGCATGTTGTGTGGCTCCTAACAAACAGCTTTGTTAGCCGGTGAAAAACTGAGGGGTTGAGAGAGGAGATCTGACTGCTTTAAACCTTCCCTTTTCTTGGATGCTCTGGGGACTATTAGGGTTTTTTGTAACTGCAGGGAAGTTGTACTGCAGACTGCTGGATCATTACCTCTTTTCCTTCCCCTGGCTGTCCATGAAGTGGAATACTAAATAGCACAAAATGATGCTAAACTGGCCATTCTCTGTTACAGTGATTATGATAAGAAATTCACTGAAAGAGACTTGTAACAGCTGATTTCTTGGGGCTTGCTTTTACGTCAAGTGTGCATTAACCTAGTAACTCCCAGATGACTTTGTGCTTAATATTGTTTCCTATTTACAAGAAATCTGCATTTAGTAACTTTTGCTTGTTATGTAAGATGCTAGCTCTTGGTGACAAACAGCCTTAGCTCCCCCACCTCATCTACTGAGGTTTTTGTAGGTATTTTTTTCCTGTAAAAAGAAAAGAAAAAAACACAAAACCTGGGGTTGGAAGACAGAAGCTGAATCCCGCAGACACGCTTGCTCTGTAACAGTGGCTTTACCATCTGTCACAAACCATAACATAGTAATTATAATACTTTAAAAGGCAAGAAAACATGAAAAAATGTAACTGTAGGAATAAGGACTGTCTTCTCTTATTTAGGGCAGGTTCTTAACACAGTGGGTTGAGCACAAAGGAACAAAACTTTGTTTCAGTGAAGTCAGTGACCTTTGCTTTCAGACGGACTTCTGGTTTCTACACCAGTTACAGAACAGCATGGCATATGGATTCACTTGTCAGTTTTACGACTACTGTAAAACTATGCAGCACCATGTTTTCCTTTGTCATCATAGTATTTATAGAATACATGGTTTATTTTTCAAAGGTTAATAAGCTCCAGTGAGATTTCTCTAAATGCAAAAAATATGCTTGCAATTTTGCACAGATTACATTTTTAATGATGTGTTCCAAATAAACTTCAAAAAAAATGAATTAACAGCCACTGAGTGCTACTGCTGCTTCAGCTGCTTATTCCTTACACCTTTGCTCTTATCTGCAAAACAAAGACCAAATTCTGCCTGAGGGCTGTGTTTGGCTTGCATTCACCTATGACATACTACACTTAAACATTTGATTGTTGGTTTATGCAATCACACTTGTTGGGACTATTGAAAATAATTGCCACGGTACACACTTTAGTTAATGACTGGAGCTGCTAGTTTATAGCAAAAGTGCTTTTTGCACAGAACTACTTCACAGATGGTAGCACAATCAAATCTGAACAAGAAGGATCTCGCATACCTGAAAAATACAACCCATTCTTCTACAATACTGATCACTACCTCTTTCTGTTCCTGGGGTAAGTCAGCTCTCCTGCAGGTATTCATTTTAATATTCTGCAGTCTTTTTTTGCAGTTCATCACACCATTCCCTTGAGTAGCTAACAATAGCAGTTCTACCTAGCTTTGGCTGGCCCAGACTTCCATTAGAAGTATCACAGAATATTACTGAAAAGTCTACTCTATTTTCAGGTGTCATTAAAGATTGGTGTTTTGGCCTCAGGGACCACTTAGTTTAAAAGTGAACTAAAACAAGCCCCCTCTTCTTTCCGCCCAACAGAGTTTCTTAGGAAATCATTACAGTTTAACAACTTTAAAATGGGACAGAAGGTATGAAGCAAAATAATATTTTAAAAATGTCTCTTCTTTTTTCAAGGTTTTGCTAAGCCACTTCATTACGGTTCCTCTTGTTCAGCAAAGCACCTGCACTGGAGCTTCTGGCCAAAACCTGCTACTTGAGAAAGCAAAGTGAATCCTGTGAAGGTACCATACATAAAAAATAGTGTTTCTTTTACACGCACCACATACTAACAGTGTAAATTTAATAGAAATGCGAATTCAAGTACAGAAGTCAAACACATGATTTCAACATTAAAAATTAAAACACTTAAAACAACTATTATGTAGCTAATATCAAACGCAAATTAAACTCCTATAACTACACTGAAATTGACACAGAAAAAAAGACAATATGGTGATGAAACATGTTGAACCAAAATATGTGATGGACCACAATAGTTGACTGCTTTTAAGAAGAACTATTCAGCTTTAGATCTTTCCATTGCATCATTTTCTGTCTACATAATAGTTTTGACAAACACTTTTCAGGCAAAAAAGCTTACAACCAATACTTGCATAGGTGAGGCTCTCAGACTCTTAAAAGTATGCCACTTGACTGATGCATTCCTTGAACAGGAACTGAAACTGTATATTAAATTCCAAAAAGAAGGATGATCGACTCCATTAGCTTCAGATTTTAAAAACAGACAAAACACGCCCCTTATTTTTTGGTCATTCAATAAATAAAGCACTTTACTGAGAAAGGCTAAATAGTCACAATGAAAATCAAGATGGCTCACTCAAAATTAATTATATTTACCCAATTTTAAAAATTCAAAACTATTTTCAGTTTAATGCTAAACAATGCTTTCTTCAGAAGAACATGGCCTGATTAGAAAGTGAGCAAACTGCTGTTCAACATGGCTACCACAAGCAAGTAGAAGTGTTGGTTACAAGGGATAGCCTGGATATGAATAAGGCCTCTGTAAACATGGAAGCACACGTCCAACAGAGCGGTGCTAACAACAGTAAATGCAACTTAGTGAGCTGTACATAAAAGTACATGTAATTTGTATGTATCAAGTTGCGGGGTTTTTGCTCATTTTTTGTCTCAAAGAATTACCTAAGGTATTGAAGCTCAACATTACAAATACAGTAATACATCTTATGTAGCCTGATGGTAAGTTGACATCAAAACAGGCCCTTCAAAATACCACTCCTCTGTTGATGCAATGCTGTACCAGAAGATGCTATTGAGCATGTTCCTCCTATAAAATTTTGCATCAAGTTACAGAAACAAATCTGAGTATGATATTTAAGTTTTGTATTATGCATGTTTACGTACGAAAAGGCAGAGTTGCCAAGGTGGTGTATTGCTGGTTATGTTTTTTAATGATTCTTAACATTTATTATCACAGAAGCTGTAACATTTGTGTGAAACTCAAAATACAAGGAATTGTAGCAAATTATTTCAACACTAAAAATAAACTGTTTTATAAACTACTACAGCTAACAAATCTTTTAAACAAATTATCTTTAAGTAAATCTAATCAAGTTATCCAAAACAATTTAATATCCCATGTCACTAATCTTGAAAGTGAAATGTTTAATAAACATATGTGTTTTACAGAATTATTCATCAATAAACATGTAATGTGATTTTCCAGGGAATCACAGAATGTATCAATGTAGTTGGTGGTCTTTTTCCTTTCGTAGCAAGATCCAAAGCAAAACATCCTGAACTTTTCTTGAGGGCAATTCAAGCCAAATAGGGTGTACAGTTGGCTGGAGAAAAAGAGGGGGAGTAGAGAAGAGAGAGAATTTGATTTCAGCAAGCATACTGAATTACCTATCCAAAATGGACTTAAGTTTCTTCAGAGTTAAGATAATGGTATAATGAACATTTTCACAGTCTTATGCTAATTCTGAATTCTTCCCTTTCCTCTGCACTCCTAATACTAAAGTCAACAAGAAATTATATTAGTTCAAGCACCATCAGTCTTTGGTATAGAACGTAAGTATTTTCCCATTATAGATAGATATACATACACTTTTTTAAAACCAAACTTCACAGTAACAACCCTTTGTTTCACCTCAACTGAACACAAAATATTAATGAAGACAAATTTAATGTGTGTATTAGATCACTCTTCTGAGTTGTAGTTATTTTTTATATAAATATGAGAATATACATAATATAAATAATATATATAATATATATAATATATATAAAAAATTTTATATATATAAATACATTAAAAAATACATACCATAGCATAATAGTACTATTAACTAAGTACCAAGTTCTGCCACATGTACCCCAATGGGGATATGATCGTACTAGAAAAATACGGTAAATTCAGTAAATACCTGTTTTGAAGTGACTGATTTTACTGAAGTCAGTCAAGTCATTTCATTGATAAACATAGTCCAACATCATTAAATTTATCTTTTTTTTTCCAAGTTATCCTACACAGGCATAGATTTACAAATTTATGTTCCCTTTCCCTAAGCAGCAGCAGCAACAGAAAAGTAACAGAATCTTCAGGACAAGTCCTGAGTGACTGAGATGCTTCCAGCAGTAAAGTTAACACTGAGTATGGATTTAATGCTGTTTTCAAACTGACTTACAAGCTTTTAAAAACTGAATCTCGCAACACTCAGAAAAGATGGTAATCCCCATTTAAAAAAAATGAGAGGCCTCAAGTGACAGACATCTACACTTAGATGCATCTACAATAGCATATTTGAAAAAAGGGAATGTTTACCCTTGTGGCATAAAATGCAGGAGGTTAAAAATAACAGGTTTTGCAAATTGGAGGAGATGTTAGTCTTTTTTAGATTAAACTAACTACCCAAAGAAAAAGTCTAGGTCACGACTGTAGTAAGAATCCACTGCTGAACATAGACTTAAACTCAAGTTGGAAACACAAATAATTCAGAAATGACTGAAAAATTACCAAGAGTCATTTTAGGAGTAAAAACTGTAACCTTTCTTTGTGCTGCAAAATCCACATGAACATCAGACTGACTGATTAATCAGAGGTCTACAAAAGCAAAGTTGTTGTCTCCTTTGAAGCTAAGACAGTGTCTCTGAGGGGGTGGAAAAGCCTGCACCAAACACCATCCTAGGAGGTTTACTTGCCTCTACTATCCTACTATGCTGCATTCATGGACAGCAAAGTTACATATGCTTGTTTAGGGACTATGCTAAAAATCATTATGCATAAGTCATCTGATAAATATTTAAGACTTCCAAAGTCATATTCTTAAGTCATACTCTTAAGGAGCATCTTATACTACACTCTAAGCCTTTCTAAAATTCACTAAAAAAAAAAAAACTAAAAAACAAAACAACACCCCAATCATCACTTATCATCTGTATTTGCTAAACAAAGCCAGTGACCTTGTACTAACAAACAAAAAAGAGCTGGCTGGAGATAAGAAGGCTGGGGGCAGCATTGGCGGCAGTGACCATGAGATGATGGAGTTCAGGATCCTGCATGAAGGAAACAAGGCAGTAAGCAGGACTGCAACCTTGGATTTAGAGAGCTAACCTTGGACTTCTCAAGGACCTACTTGGAGTAATCCCATGGATTATGGCTCTAGAAGGTAAGGACAGGATCCAAGAGACCTGGGTAAGGTTCAAGCATCATTTCCTCCAAGCTCAGTATAAGTGCATCCCTATGAATAAGAGATCGAGTGCAGGGGACAGTGTGTTTCAGTACCATTTACTTTATACATTCTATGTGGCAAACTGGAATTACTACTATCTATGTGCTATACTTATTAAAATGCTTTCCCTTAATTTCAGAGATTTATCAGTGTTTTTTTTCTTTTCAGTAGTTTGTTAAATATTTTTAAGTGTTCTCTTCTGGCTAATTGCTATAAATTGTGTCTCAGTGAGATGCCACATGGGACAGCCTGTGTGAATAAACTGAGTACCCTATTGTGGAATAGGTCTAAAACTTGGCAGATCCCCCAAACTAAGGAAACTTTACCAAAACTTCTTCCCTTCTCCATCATACTCAGTAGGGAGAGAACTCCCCAAGACTCAGACTTTTCTACAGAGGGTATTGTCTTAAATACTGGAAAGAGGGTCTGACATTTTCTGGTATTTCCTTAAACTACTGGAATTCTACCAGCAATAAGTGAAAACAAAATAAAACAACAACAAAAACTAAAAGAACCCCACAGTCATTCTCAGAACAATGTTCTGCTTTTCCAGGCTTCAGATGTCTACTCCCACTAAAGAAAGGGAAGTGAAGTTCTACAGTTCAGAGCACACCTATGCAACTTCAGGTTCTCTTCTGCCTATACTTAAGAAAGTCACCTGGATGAGCCAGTCTGAGTCCATAAACTACAAAGCTATTATATTACTGATGCCAAGGACCAGAATAATAATTAACATCTCATATTTTAGGACTGACTGTGCACTAACACTGCTTCTAGATCACAGGTGGAATACAGAGTGTGTATTAATCAGCATAACTATACAATCTTCAAATTGGAGCTGTGTTACATCTAGTCAGCCTCCAGAACAGACAAGAGCAGGAATTCTTACATGTTTTTCTAACTGGATACCACATTTAATAGCCAAGCACCATTCTGCAAACAATACTAAAGTGTTGTGTAACTTCTAAAGATGCAGATTTGTGTTGAAATCAGATTCAAATTAATGAAAAAGGTACTTCTTCTACAGGGCATTCAGTTGGGTTTTAATTTGTTCCCCTCCCCAAACATTTACTTTCTAAACTTCAACATGTAGCAGGGCTCCCCTTCTAGCAAAGGGACATCCAGACATGTAATTTTCATATATTTAAACAAGCCTGACTTTTATTTTTCTTCACTCCCTTGATCTGTTCATGATCTATCTAGTAAAACTAAAACACAGCTTTCTGCATTTTCGCCAAGCATCATTTTCAAAATATTCAGGCGACACCAAGTGGTTAGTTGTTGTACTGCTCTCCATTCAGGACTACTGTATGTAGCAACAACCAAGTATACCATTATGTGGAAGTAAATACAGAAATATGCATCACCAAAAAAACCCCGAAGAGCATGCTTTAAGAGTATTAATTTTAGCAGCCCAATTTTAAATTCTTCCAAAGCATCCCTTTCTCATTTACTTAACTTAGTCTGCTTATATGCTTTAAAAAGGGGGGAAAAAAAATTAAAAATTAAGTGGGAAGAAAAACTAAGCTCCTGTAAGAGCAGACCAATACCAGAAGGAATCATTCCTTGTCATCTTTGTAAATGCATACTTATAGTAAGTTGCTTCCAAGAAAAACATTCACACTTTTCTCAAAATCACTGCTACTTAAAAAAAAAAAAACACAAACAAACAAAACAAAACAAACAAACCCAACAAAAAAAACACCTCAAAGAAAATAAAAGACAGGGAAAAAAAAAAACAAACAAACAAAAAAACCCCAACCAAGAACAAAAAAAGAAAACCCACAACACATGCATCCCTGCACCATCATTCAACATGCCAAACTACACAAAATGCTTCAGTGAGGAGGGGATCCACTGTCACATCTAGCAGCTCTTCTTTGGCTTCAGATGTTTCATTCAACATATTGTGTTACATTAAGTTTGAATGAAAATGGCTTCTGCAGATTAGATAGGGAAAAGAAATTCTATTTCTAGACTCCTTAGGGCTACTTTTCAGTACCATGACAATTCCAATGAAAATGTGTTTCATCTACCTGAAAGAGGTGCATCTTTCAAAAGCCAGCCATGTACGTTTGCTTTAAAATATGGGTCCCGCACAGAGCAGCCAGAGCAAATTCTCAGAAACAGTAAGGCCATCAAAAGTTTCATAGTTCAAAGATAACAAGACAGCATTACTAGCACTAGGCCATTAGGTAGACAGCTTTTAAAAACCAAACATGGGATCTGGGAATTCTGCTAAGTAAGAATTCACATTAACTGTGATCATGTGGCATACTGAAGTACTAAAAAGCTTTCAAATACTGTTAATTTAAATTCACCTTAAAATGTTTTCCCTACAGCACTTGTAACTGTAATTACAAAGATAAAAATCTCAACGCATACTTTCTTAATCTTTTTAAACTTGTTTACATTCTGGATTTTACCATAGCTGTGAATAATCATTCTTCACCTAATTTTTTTATATTACTCAGGCAATTCTTTCCCGAAGTAGTACAGAAAATACTATTTTTAGATAATGCTATCTGTGAAACACAGAATGGGCAGGCACAGAACTTGAAGCTGTCTCCATTCTTCTTTCAAATAAATTTTCAGGACCACAATCATCACACAGATGACTTTTTACCTAAGTCACTTAACATGTCATCTAGTTCTTCTTTATAAATCATTATGGCAGATAAATGTAAGCAAAAATGACCCTAGCATTGCATTGTATACATGTTTACAGTGTTACTCCAGTGCTCTCATCTGATGGTCCAGACTCAGCTGACTACACAAGAAACAATTCTTCCGTAAACTAACTTATCTACATAAAAATATACACAAAAGCTAAGATATATACACAAAGAACACTTGAAAAGTAACTTTTCTAGCTTCAGTTGGGAAGCATTTATGCTTACCTAGATGTAGAAGCGTGAACTGTGCTGCCAATTCCTTTGCACCTTCCACTGTTGTGCATAGTTTGTCTGGCATGAAAATACTCTGGGAAGCATCAGCAATACCAGGAATAAGCACCTTGTACACCAAGAGTATTTTCCCATCCTGACTTGTGGTTGAAAACAGGTAGTATTCTGGCGGTGCCCAATTATTTTTATTACAAAAATAATCCAGATGCATTGCTGCAGAACTGAAGTGACTGGATTTTAAAGAATACATGCTAATTGGAGTAAGTTTTATTCCTGGAAAAAATGGGTACGTACATCTTTCAACTTCAGTGGGGACTGGACTGTGCTGACCATTAAGATGAACTGGAAGACTCACTGGTTTCCCTAAGGATTTTTGATGACCATCTTCTTTGTTAGGAAACCCCAAGAGATTTTCAGAACTGGGACTTATCTGACCATTAAAATGTTGCTTCCAAGTACTTTCTTTGTTAACTGGCTTTGCCAGTGTTACCTCAATACTGGCTCCATCAATGCACTTTCCATTCATTACAGACATAGCAGCCAGTGCATCATCTCGGTGGAAAAAGTGAACAAAAGCATAGTCTCTCAGCTTCTTTACACGTTCAACTATTCCTGGCTTGAACTTGTTGAATTCGGCTTTAATTGTCTCCTCTGTAGTAGATATCATTAAATTTCTTACATATAATACCTTAACTTTTTGCATTGTTTCTTCATCAACTTCTTTCTCAGGATCTGCCCAGTCTACTTGAATAGTATGACCCCAAAGCTGAAATGTTCCTACAGCAAAGTAATACAACAAAAAGAAATACACAAGTGAAAACAAAAATCATTCTTAGCAGTTCCTCTACAAAAAAGCAAACATGATGCATGCCACATGGAAATGGTTTGTGTTCCCTGCATCTACTTAAGCCAAATATGTAAAATATTGCTACTTGAAATTACTAAAGAAAATAAGGTGCAAAGAAAAACTTGTCTTTTACTTGAACATAATTTTAAGAGTTTGTCATGGGTTCAGCAGTACCAGTCATTTTTCTCCTGTCAAAACACAGCACTGCACCAGCTACCAAGAAGGAGAAAAATGACTGCTACTGCTGAACCCAGGACAGAGTTTAACAAGTAAAAGATTAAAGACCTACTTTCAAACATTTTTACAGTATGAAGTATCAATAATGTCACTCATGCAGCTCAAAGAAAATAAGGGACACATCCCAAACACTGTATTTTTTAAACTCAGCCTTAAGAGAATTCATGTGCAGGGACAACATATGTAAATGAAAACTGGATGTGTGCCCAAGGAAATACATATCTTGATGTAAATTACAGTAACTTGAGTTTATGAAACAGATGTCTCTTTCATTCTCACAACTGCTTAAATTTCAGTTTCTTAAGAAATAAATAAATCCCAACAAAAAATGTTGATGAACAAAAAATAAAATAAAAAATTCCTCTTTAGCTGAAAGGCACTACTGCAGTTTTGTAACTCTCAAAATACATTAAACAAAGGAAAACAGAGATGATCCACCACCCCACTCCATGCAATGTGGAGACACATCCTCCTGCAGTTGAATTACGTATCAGTTTACCTGGGATAAGCCGCCTCCTAGCCATTGCAGCTGCTCTGTGAGATTCATATTCTACAAAAGCAAAGCCACGATTTTTAGTTTTGTCAGTGGCATTTGGATAAACAATGACATCCACCACTCCTTCTGTAACTTTCTTCATTTCATTCAGTATTTCTTCTTTCTTCTTTTCTTTTGGAATTGCTCCAATAAACAGTCTGCAGTTGTCCAAGCTTACACAGACACCAATAAACTTCCCTGGACGAATTTCATAATTGTTAAGAATCTTGATTGCTAGCTGGGCTTCCTCTTTAGTAGTATACATCACAAAAGCATAGCCTCGATTCTCACCACTGAATTCCATCATGAGTCTAAATTCATAGATCTTCCCAGCTCTCTCAAAAACAGGAACCAATTCATCTTCATACATGTCACGAGGAATCTTACCCACAAAAACTTCACATCCACGAGGTGGTGGAGGACCTTCCCAACCTTAGAAGAAATTGTCCAACAACAATCTTAGTACAAATAAAGGTAAATACATTTCCCCCAGACTTCCAATTTGAAGGTGGGAGTTACTTATATTTAGTCTCTATTTAAAACTAGCATATTGTCATCCTGTATTTAACCCTTTTCTGTTATGTTTAAATACACCAAAAAAAAAAAAGTCATAAGCCCACATTTTTTATTTCTTTTAATTCCATCTTCTGGGTTTTTTCACCGAAACCAACTGAACCCAGCATTACTTAAAACACAGATAGGTTTCTAAGAGTCTACATGTAAATAAAACTTTTTCCTTCATGTAAGAATCAAAAAGCACATAATCTACTCATGAAAAACATGTCTTAACAGAATTGGGAAACTTTTGCCTTCCCACAGAATAAATTTTCCTCTATAAACTGTACACCAAGAACTACATGGTACATAAGGAAGCTATCCAGACATCACAATTGGCATGTGTTTGCAGCTATGCTGTCATGGCTTACTCAGGAAAAAGTCTGGCTCTGTTCCACACAGCATTCAACATCTTTATGACTTTCAGCTTTATAAACATTAATAACCACTTCAGCTGAGGTCTGACAGGACATGGCAAGTAGTACAGTTTGCAAGCTAGTACTGCCATCGCTCACATGCCAGTCAGCTGCCCACATAAAAAAGCGTAAACCAACAGTATACCATTTAGCAACTCCGAAGAGAAAAGCAACTGCATACCTTCATCGGGAAAGAGGGGAGGAGGCTATGCTTGATGGCATAGGGAAGTCATGACATTAAATAAGAATGTTAATTTATTAACTAGACAAATTCACTATTATCTTCAGCCTGATAACCAATTAAACTGTGATTCTCAGTAACTAAAAGCCACCTACCATTCAAAAAGTTCCTCTTCTAATATTGAAGCTGCATGGTAACTTAGCATTACAGCACATTACTGCTAACTGGGAGAAAGTTGCAACTCCTGACTTAAAAGAAAACCCCATCTGTGCCACATTTGCCATGAGCAACATGGCAGATGCCACCATGGAAATGGTTAACCAAAAGCACCATTCCTCATGTAGATACCAACAGACCAGAAAGTTTCCTTGACTGGGTATTTGACTGATCACTGGACAACAGACTATGGGATTCCTTTTTTTGCAGTAATTCAAGTAATCGAACTTCAATCAGCATTAGAGAGTTATAATCCTCCAAGTGTTACTGAGATCCATGCTATCTTAAATTTTCTTCCACACTATTCTGATCACTTAAATACCTAATGACATCATTATGTCTGCAGCAACCTAAGCAGAAGACACAAATGAAGCAATGAAAATCTACTTTCTCCACTTCCCCACCACTCCCATTCAACAGATAAATTTTCCACAAGTGACATAAGCTGAAGAACTGAGCTGAGGTGGGAAAAAAGAATACAGTTTGTTTAAGGCAATTTTGAACCAGATCAGCTCTTTGCTCTGGAGAGCAGCCAGAAAAAAAACAAGATGGTAAGAGGAAAAAACAGCTGACACAGAGACTATCTCACCTGGCAGCAATACAAGCTTATAGAAACCACAGCTTAAACAAGCAAAATTAACAGTAAAACTCTTCATTTACAAACAGTTATCATCATTTCTTACAAGTCATCTACTACTGATCATGGTCAAGATACAGGATGCAGGGCTACACAAATTTTCAGCGTGATTCAGTGCAACTCTCCTTACAGCAAATAAACTCCAACTTTGTCATCTCAAAAGAAATGCTTACCTGGTGGAGGCCCACCAAATTTTCTTTGTCCATTCTCTTGAACCATGCTGTATCCAGTCTTCTCCATAAGGGCAAGTAAAGCAGCCTCATTCTGAGTGCCACTTCGGATTTTGCCACATACATTTGCTGCAGCTTTGTTTTCCTCATGCATATCTGCAATAGCTTCAATAGAACATTACAGATACTTCAATTCAGGTAATTCTACATTGTTATACATACACAGAAGTTACCAAAGCACAGAAAAACAATTTATGCTATATTTGTCTATTTACTGTGACTTTGTTTAGCATAAAGCTTTAATACCAAATCCATCTACTATTGTCTGCGCATTTGTTTTCAAAGCACTGTTTTGTAGTTTTGATAATCTTGAACTTTAACCAGCAACTAGACATTCTATATTCAGATTTTCCTAAACTGTATCACAACTCTTTTCTAAGTATGCTGCCCTTCACCTAAATTAATGAATTATTTCATAAATCATGTTATCACAGTTGTGTGGAGACCTGTATGCTACCTGAAGTGCCAAGTTCCACTTTCTTATTACCACATTTTATAGAAATACTCCTGATCTTGAAACTGTACTTTAGTACCAAAATACTTAATACATTAAGTCCATGCCTAAATAATATAAAGAATTCAAAGAATTCATGAACAAAAGTGATTTAATTCAATCCAATACATAATAAAACTAGGCTGAATTGTCTGACAAAACTAAGGGGTTGAAATAATCCCACTTCTGGGGTCCTTATTTTCATTACTTTATCAATTTTTACAGTCGCCAAAGCTAAAAACATCTACCTATATGGTTGTTGTTGTTCCAGCCACTATTTCTCTGGCATGCCAAATCTTGTACAACAGCTTTGGGTTTCTGTCACTCAGGTGATGGGAAACAATCACACTAAGGAGCCCATTTAGCAATTACTCTACCAGTCAAGCCCCTTAAAAAATTAACTTTCAAGTCAGATTTTTTTTTATAGCCTCCTTTTCACTGAATTTATGTCTTCTTTTTCCAAAAGTCTATGCTTTAAGGTTCAGTAATTCAAACCTTTGCAAAAAAAATTACCACCAGAAAAATGAGCTACAACTCCTACTTGTTCTTTGATGCCCCTTATGTTTTCAGCTTGCTTTGTCTTCAGGATCACGGTCCAATTAATTATGATCTGAGACATGGCAGTTTATTTTTTTCCAAGAAAAACAGTTAAAACCAGCTGTTTCTTGTCAACTCACTTTTACTTCATCAATTGAGGCCTTACCTAGGAAGTCTTGCTGTTCAGCAAGTATCTGGAAAACAGAAAATAAAAGAAACTAAATCAAGGACAGTAAAGTGAATAAACATTCATATGCCTCTCCTTTCATTAGGCTTCCACTATTGAAGGTCCCAAGAAACCAACCATCTCAAGCACTGCAGCAAACTCAAAACTAGTTGCACTGAACTGAATACTGCCAAAAGGGAGAGAAGAAGAGCTCAAGAACAGTTACAATTGCATCCTTTTTCTAAAGCCTGAAGCTGAAGCGACCTTCTCTTCAGCTTGTAACTTTGGTGCTTTTGCACCAGCTAAGCTATTATTTTTAGCTTGATGATCCAAATGAGCACCATTATCTACACAAATTATTTTACTTGACAGCTAACTATAACTCCCTATCACTAGCAAAAGTAAGAATTAGTAAAAGTAAAGCCATAATAATGTACCAAATGTTATCTCACCTATCTTTATATCTAAAGGTTTTCAGATGATTGCTGGTTACACTAAGTAAGCTTTTACTCCATACTCAAAACACTAACCACCTCCACAGTTGCTAGTCTTTTCAGTTACACATTCTACTGAAAACTACCCCAGCACTTCCAAAATTATTTTGCATATTTTTTAAAAAAGATTATATAGCCAATTTATGGAGGGATTAAGCCCCTTCCTCTGCCACATTTATGCATATTATGCAATGTCCTGAGGTGGCCTTCTCCTCGCAGAACAGCTCAGTCATTTCAAAGGCGCTTTGAATCAAAGTACTAGCGCATTCTTTTCACAGCAGCCTTCACGTGACATTATAGACTTCACATATCCCTTAATTAGAATGTGAATAGAATAAACACAACTATATTTTTCCATCCTAGAAAAAGACAACTTTTGGTGGAGATACATTTTGTTTTTGTTTTTTCTATCAAGCTTGTATTCATTTTGGGGCAAGAATCCATGCAAGCAACCACCCTAGTCAAGTTTATATGACACCCATCAGTGGTCATTTAAAAAAAGACAAATGCCAAACAAGTCCTGGCTTCATTAAAATGAGATTCCAGAAAGGAAGCAGGATAGAGCACAAAAAAAATCTCTGACAGGCAACAGCAGCAACAGCATGACTCCTACCTGCTACAAGCAGTGTCCCATCTCCTTTCAGCAAATTAATTAAGATTTACTGCGTTTCACAGGCTACATACTTTACAAAGATTCCATAATCAGGAAAACTCTCTGCAACTTCAGGCCTAACAAGGTATGGAAACAGACAACAGAACTGGAGCAAGGAAGAGGCAAACTTTTTTCCCCTTTTCCCAACGAGTTCAAACATCCAGTCAAGAACAACATTATCTGTAAGATCAGCAAAGGGACACAAGATAAAACCGTGGGAGTTGACAAGACCGCCCTCACCCCTCCCACAGAGGTGAAGACGCAGTGAGGAGCTACGACACCAGACCAGTGGGAGAAGCAACCGAACCAGGCAGGCCCTAAGCCAAGAATGCCACCTGAAGCAAGACCGCATGTGAGACAGGGAGAGAAAAGAGAAACAGCAACCCTGGCAATACCCTGCTCTGCTCTGGCCGACTTTGCACGTTGAGGACGCCCGCCACGGCCCTTTCTCCACACGCCCTCGTCCCTCACGCAGCCTCCGCCTCTCCCCACAGCACAAGGACCAGTGTCCGAGCCCGCCGCCACAGCAGCTACACAGATAGAACCGCAGGACACACCACCACCCCGTGACCCGCGTAAGCCCCGCCGCCTCAGCTTTCTCCCTCTCTGTTCCCTCTCAGCCAATCACCAGGCCGCCAGGGCGGGCACGGGCATAATTGACAGGCAGCGCCAGCCAATCGCAGCAAGGCAGAGGGAGGTGCGAGGCACGCGAGCTTTAAAACGGACGACCGTTGACCTGACGAGAACGCTGCCGGTGCGCGTGGCGTGCTTGCGCCGGCTGGGGCGGGCGTTGGAACGGCGCGTGCTGGGAGGCGCCGCTTGGAGCCTCGAGGGTGGAGAAGCGCTGACGCCTCAGCGTGCCCTCGTGAGGGAGGTAAGCCGGTGCCCGACACCTGCTGCAAGGAGAGGCTTGTTTTTAGGCTCACCGTAAACGTTTCAGAACGCGGCTGGTATTAGTCATACAAACACAGAACAGTTTGGGTGGGAAGGGACTTTCACAAGTCATCTAGTCTAGCCCTTCTGCAGGGACATCTTCAACTAGGTTAGGTCGCCCAGAGCCGTGTCCAGCCTGGCCTTGAATGTCTCCGAGGATGGTGTGTCTACCACCTCTTTGAGCAACCTGTGCCAGTACTTTGCCACCCTCATTGTAAATAAAAATGCCTTCCTCATATTCAGCCTGATTCTCCCCTCTTTAAGAAGTCTCTCCCTATCTTTCTTGCAGGCCCCTTTTTAAGTACTGAAAGGCTGCAATAAGGTCTCCCCTGAGCCTTCTCCAGGCTGAACAGCCTTGATTCTCTCTGCCTTTCCTCACATGAGAGGTGTTCCATCCCTCTGATCATTTCTGTGGCCCTAGATCCAAAGTAGAGGGGAGAAAGAATAAAAGAAAACTAAGAGAAATAGGTTCATCACCCCATGGATGCAGCACTGTCTTCTCAGTCAGCAAGTTGAAATCCTTTCAGTTTCAATATCTTTCTGTTGCAGCCGCTCTTTAAAAAGTGTGTTTTGGCCTTCAGCATGTGCTCTGATGTGTGCTTGTGCTTTAGGGAGCATTTAGTGTCATGCAGGTTCATGTTTACCAGTAATACCCACGTGAAAAAGGTCTGCTTTCAATCTGTGTTGTTTTATTTAATATTTTAGGCCCTTGGAAAGGGAACTTAAAAGCTATAGGCACTTCTCAGGCTGACTGGGCTGGTGGTCTTGCAGTTTTAGCATAGCCCCTGAACTCCCATCAAAACTCCTTTGAGATCACAGCTGTGCAGCTGCAGCATGCCACTTTGATGGACACATCAGATGCACCTGGGTCAATAGCTTGCAGTTTCTTCACTCTGTTATCAAAATGTTACAGTCCATTTTCCCCATCTAGCAAATTAAAGTCTCTCAAAGCCATCATACTTTCAACAAAGACTTCTTCCCCTCCCTTTTCTGAAACTTTAAATGCTCAACTGCACTTAGTGATAAGGCAGAGAATCCCAGAACTGTTATCTTAGGGACATGTAAATTCGTCTTAATTATGAGTATGTTCCAGAGCTTTTAGCAATCTAGTTTTAAATATGTACTGCCATAAAATTGTCACAACATCATATTAGACATCTGCCTATTCAAGCTTGCTTATTTTTCAAAGAGAAAGCTTGTTATCCTTTTATTAATAATGGCATGAGATGCTAATAATGTATTTTACAAATGATATGCCTCCAGTTGAAAGTTCTGATTATATATATACATACCAAAGCAAATATACCAAAGCTGTTGCCTTTGAGATTATACCACCTTTTCATTTTAGGTGTCATCTTTTGTTTTGACTGCAGGTGAGTCAGCCACAAAGCCTCTAACAGGAATGAAATCTGGGGTATGTTAAGTAAAATTTGGGGCATTTTGACTGCAGCTCGGTGTCCTTTTTCCTGGCAGAGAACTCCATGTGTCTCACTTGGTATTGCTGGTGGAAAGTACTGAAAGAATGAGGACAATCATCTCTTCTAAGTGGAAAGAAAAAAAACAAACCAACAAAATGAAAAAACAACAAAAAATACCCCAACAAAACACAAACAAAACCCACCTACAACTCATTATTTTCTTTGTATTTCATATAAGTGACATCTAACTGGAGTACAGATGACTGACTACTGCTCAAGGGTAGAGTTGCTGAACAAGTGCTCAGCTGGAAATGTTAAACCATTCCAGCACTTAACAGGAGAAGGTTTCAAGGAAAACACACAGATTTGCCACCAGGTTTTTCACTGTATGACATGACATGAATAAAAGAGAAAATACCCAAAAAGTATTTGAAGCCTACATTATTATCTCTTATTAAACATCAAAGTCAGACATAGGAACTAAAAGACTCATTTGATTTTGTTGCTGACCCCTGCCTCTGTAAAAGAAATTAATGATCCTTTTCTTCCTTTGTTGCCCATGTGCTAATTGGGTATCAGAGTCCTTACAACCTCACTTGTCCACATGTGCTAGCTGCTTTTTTTCTCTCTGACACTCTTTAAGTGTTCAGTATAATTAGGTTTTACTAAGAAGAACTGTTTCTAACCTGTATTTGTCTTTGATTTTGCTGTGACTCATGGTAAAGTCTGAGCTGGATATTTTATAGTAAGAAAAGATTTGCAGGGAAATGCAATATTTTTCATAAATCAAGCAGTATATCTGACAACTTCAGGTCTTCAAAAAAGAGTTTGCACACCTGAAGGCTTCTCATGGCTAAATCAAAACTAGTTACCTCAGCACTCTCTGCTTTTCTTGTATTACAACAAGCAGAATTCTCAACAAGCAAACCCCTCAGTTAATCTCCCATTTCAAAATTTTAGGTTTAGTTACTTTTAACTCATTGTGTAATTCTGTCAAGTTGGAACAGTTGTAGGAGATAAATGCTTCTCTCTCCTCCATGTAAGCACTGCCCCCAGTAAATTCCACCTTGGTTTAATTTCCCTTTCTCTCACGTAGTATGATTGCTTTGTGTATTCAAAAGACATGCCTCACTTATTTATCTGGAGCCATCGCTTGGATACCTGTGGTAGAAGGAGAAGGAAGATTAACATTTTAGTTCCCGTTTCTATGAGTGACAACTGTTGACAGCAAAGCAACAGTTTATCACTATTGTGATTTCTTTCTCACTCCCCATGCATCTGTAAACACCACTCATTCAAATTAATGCCATATTTTAATTCTTTTATTATTAACAAAGATTCACTAAAGAATGGGAAAGAAGACCAGGCCCAGAACAATGTTTGTTATCGATCAGAGTATTTAGTTCTTTACTGCGTTATTGAATCGGTACCTTAGAACATCACTGTTTAACTTTTAAACCTGATAAATAGAAACTTATTTCAGTAATTTTTTACAAGAGTTTCAGCATAATTTATAAAAAGCACTTGGCACAATTTCTGGTTAGAAGATTACCTTAAATTGCAAATAATGTGCTATTTACCCTAAAGTTTTATACCATTCCTATTAACAGAGTTAGTTTCCTCACAAATGTATTTTTGAAACTGTCACAAGTCTGATGGATGAGGAATGAGAGCAGAGTCCTGTCAGGATTATGCCATTTATTCCTTTGGCTAAATTTGAAAATGTGAAAGAGGTCTTTTTCTTACATGTTTTATTTTATAGCACTGCACCAGACAGTTGCTTTGCTTCTCCAAGTTATTTTAAGTAGCTGTAACACAGTAGTCCTTGATGTTTTTTAACTTCTGTTTCATTGGAATGCTAGCAAGCCCCAGCATATATATTCCTGGAGTGGGCTATTACTGCAGTTGTAATATACGTTAATAGAAGCATAAGCTTTTTTTGCTGGTGTAAATTTTACTATGGCCTGGAGCAGGAAAAGAGGGTATGTAGTATTTTTGCACTCTGACAGGTTTGATATGTAGGTAGTGGAAATACTTTAAAAGGAAGCAGACGTCCTTTGAAGTTTAGACAAAAGTCTCCGTAGAAAACCTAGACATAATAGGATTGTAAATCTAATTATAATAAGCTGTCTAGAAAGACTTCATTTCAATCAGTCAGTCCATTTTATTTGCTGGTTTGTTTTATCAAGTAGCTGCATTGCCAGGTTAGGTAGGATCCTCCTAACAAGGCATCCTAGTGCCTAAAGGGTCTTTTTTCTCAAAAGGTGCTGTTTGCTCTCATTCAGCTTTCTGCCTTTAAAGAGTTGGGATCTTTTTAATCATAAAATTATGAATCTGATATTGCTGAATAAGAATTTGAGGGAACAGAATATTAATTGTAGGGAAATCATACAAAATTGGTTTCTTTTTTAGTAAAGCACTTTGAGACACACATACCACATGATTTTAACTTACAGATAATGCAGTGAATATGAAATAATGGATCCTCAAGCATGTTCCATCTTCACTTAGATGAGTGAATATCAACAATTTCACTGATGTAAATTGAATGAAATCCACTTTAAGCCAACATTGCTGAGTGCAGAGTGATGTAAAATGTGCATAATGAAGTGTATAAAATCACTTCCCCTCATTGCCTCCAGAATGATTGCCTTCTGCTCCCTCCACATCTCACTCTAAAAACCTGGACCCTGCGTAAAAAAGCCAGTCACACAGCAAAGCCCTGTTGTCTAGCAGTGGAGCCAGCCCTCTACTGCCAGACAACAGTAGGATCAGATGGGAACTGCTGTAAAAGTAACACCGCAAACATGTGGTGGAAGAAGAGGTGAGTGTCAGAAAATAGAAGGGAAAACAGGATGGGAATGGGAAGGACCAAGGGAGATGGAGAATTCTGTACTGCGGTACTGTGATCTTTTGATGCTCCACTGTCACAGAATGCTTTCCTGTCTGCTTTTTAGGCAGATGTTTTAAATGAGTTCTGAAATGACAGTATATCCTCCACATGTCTGTACAGCAGCAGTTAAAGAGGTTTGGCAGTCTTAGTGCTTCTGAAAGTGGCCACTGCCCCAGCAACCTGGAAACCAAAGTTTTCTTTCCGCAAGGATATGAAACAGAAAGAGCTACGGAGTGGGTTCCCTTCAGCACACTGCTGTTGTCTCCATACTCACCAGAGGGCATAGAAACATCAGAGACAGTCCCCTCTCAGTCAGTGGTCAGTTTTTAATTTCTTTGCAAACGTCATCAGAAAATACTTGCACTTACAGCACCTTCTGTGAAATTCTTAGACAGTGTTTCAGCATCAGAACCAAACAAGCATCAGGCATCAAACTAAATCTTTGGTCATACCTGATCTAACCTAGACGTTAACTGGAAGTTTACCGGGGGGCTACAGATTTTTATATCACATTAATTTTTGAATATTTAATAATTCTGGAAATACGTGACGTTGTATGTAACAGTGGAGAACAGGATTTCATTTTTACTTTTTCTAGATTTAAATATTTAAAATACCTTAACTAAATATTTTAAATACCTTAACTGAAGTTTGAAAAGGGGAAGGAGTCCATTCTTTCTTTAGGCTGTTCCTACTTGGTATTGAAGTCCAGCTTATTCTATGAATCCTAAGAAACGTCAATTTATCAAGCTCACATCCTTTTAATTTATGATACAGCTGCTGTGAGCTGCTAACTAGCTTTTAAGTCAGAAAACTCTGGACTGTCAATGGCAATTATAGTTAGGCTAATTACAATGCTTCTGTGTAATTTTCTTCATATTTTCCCTGAGGCTTTAAAGATACAGTGCTGTGCTTGGAGACACAATTAAGAATGTCCGAAGCAGTGTAACCTGTGGTTTTGTGTGTTTCTTTCATTTATATGCTATACATATTTTTATATATTGATTATATACATATGTATATATATATTTGTATATTATACACACATAGAATCCCATGACTTATCTTTGAGGTTTTTTACAGGATTCATGAAATACAGATAACAGAATGATTTCTAAATGCTTGTCTGTATCCAACTGTTGTCGTTTCCACAAACCTAGTGCCACAGCCAAAACTGTGATGAAAAAGTAAAATGAACTACTACATTGTGAGCAACTATAAACAAAACCAATGTTATGCAGTTTAACAGTACGTTCCTGATTTTCGGTTAGATGTCACATTAGTGAAACAGGAATTCAAAAATCAACATTTCTAAACCTACTTAGCAGTTATGTCATCTTAAATAATCTGATTTACCCATTCTTTAAATGTGAGTTTCACAGTTAACTGCCGTATTTGCTGGGGATGGTGCATTTTCCTGAATGGAAGAGAGCCACTAGGTGGGAGTATGTTATCTTCAGAAAAGCTTTGTCAGCCCCGGCTGGTTTTCTTTTCAAGTAGATCAGCACTTTGCTTTTCCCAACATCGAGAGATGCTGCAACACTGTCCACACCATGCCGAGCTGGAGAGCGATTTGGGATTTTTTCTTTTATGCTCGTGTCTACACTGGACGCTGAGGAGACACTGCTTTGCTCCTTCTTCAGCCCAGGAGGACCAGAGCTGGGCATGGATACAAGCAAAGGCCGACTAGAAGTGCCACCCTTCAAAAAGCAGGTCTCTTACCTAAACAAACAGCACAAGCACTCTTCAAAAGCTAGTTAATTAGAAAACCCCAGGGACCTAGGCTAAAATAGATTCAGAGGATCACCTTGCTAACATAAAATCTAATAAATATTTTTTTTAAAAAACAGCCATGTTAAAATATATTAAAAGACAGGCATTTGCCAGAGAGAGGAATGGAAGATGATGTAGAAAGGGCCTTTTGAGGAATTGGGCTGTTAGGGGGGAAAAAAACAAAACAAAACCCCCAAAAAACAACAACAAAAACCCAAACACCACCACCTTTTTTAATATTCAACACTAAAGTTTTCAAAACAAGCCAGTTCTTGTTTACAGGCAGTAAGAGCTTCACAGTAGTCATAAACTGAGGGGTCTATAAAAGGCATTTTAGGACAGAGGAGTAAATCAGAACAAACTAACAAGACTGGTTGTATTCAAGTCTAAGGAAACTCCAGGATGGCGAAGTTGGACTGAGAGGTGTAATGTGGAGTAAGTTTCTGAGGGCAGCCGTGGTCCTAGAATAATGGTGCCAAATTTCTGAAGAATTTCACTACAGATCTGGAGAAACCGCAAAAACTCTTGAGTTCCACATCAGGAATATCTGATTTGTAAGACAGCAAGGGGAAAAAAATTAACCCAAAATGAGTACTCATTGTTCCCTGTCATACAAGAATGGGAGGGACAGATAACATAATCATCAAGTAGCCAAATAAAAAGAAAGTGCTTTTTTGTATCACAGTCTTGCCATATAACACTTTGCCCAGACACATAAACTAAAAAAGGAGTAGGAAAGACAAGCAAATGTAGAGAAAGAGTATTAAACATGATGAAATGAATGCAAGCTTTAAAGCTGAAAATTCGTGAATTGTTGGTTACGGAAATATTTGACAATGTGTCAAGACCCTGTACCAGTACCCTGTCCCCAAGGGCTCACTGTTGGAGAACAACATGGGGCTAAACTGACCTTCACATATGGCCAAGCTCATTCTGATGTTGCAGAAAAAATTTCGTGCTTGTATATATGGCTCTCAAAGATAGTTATTAACAGCTCCTTTTTGGCTTGCTGCAGCTCTGGATTGAGAGTTGAGTTTTCCTGAAGCTTAATGGGAATGATTGTGTTCACAGAAAAAGATCACAGAAGGCAGCTGAAGCATACATTGACGAGATCAGCAAAAAACAAAAAGAGACAGAAACACTGGTGACAGACAGTCCACAGGCAGCTGTCTGAATAATTTGAAAAACTACAGAAAAAAATTTAAAAGCTGCCCAGTTTATGACCTGTAAGATTCTTCAAATCATAGTTGAATGTAAAGTTCGTAGTCACCAGGGGGTTCATTGCTGAACATTGTTATTGAATTTCCTTAGGTACAAGATTTTGGGGAGGTCATGAAATGGTGGGAATACTTCACACTTAGTCTTGCTCTCTGTGAAGCCAGTGACAAAGCTCCTGTTGATTTGAGCTGGAAGAAATGTAACCCAGTGATGCTGGTGTAATAAGGAAGCCTTCATTACCACACACTCAATGGTAGATCTGGTGAATTACTGTGACTCTTCTAAATGGGGTATTTTTTAAATATGCAGTGCTAGTAAAGTGATTTTATTTTTAAAGTAACTTCTCTTTATTTTTTTATTAGGCTCAAATTTTGTTTTGTATAAACAGATGTTTTGCTCACATCACATGCTCTCTTCCTCCTCAGTTATACAGTAAGCTCACAGTTAAAGTCACAAATCCAGTGGCTTTCCCATAAGAGCAGACTGTTTTTTGCAAGCACAAATTTGGATTTAATTGCAGAACTGTCTGTGGGAGGGCTTTTAACACAAACAGTCCTGAAGCTGAAAAATGCAAACTAGAAAGTTACTGAGGGAAAGGAATCTCTGTAACTGGTTCGGGTGGATATTTCCAGTTTGCTTGTAAAAAAATTATTTGCAAGTCATAAAAACCTCATTATAATTTTGAAACACATTTACATAACTATGCATCAGGTCTACTGCCTGTGCAATTCTCAGTTTTTGAACAGTGAGAGTTACTGGAATTTCTCAAAGATATCAGCAGTGGAAACACTTTGTTCCTCAGCAGAATTTCAGTTCATTGGCCACATAGAATTACTGCTTTCTCCAGGCTAGTTTTTGAAAAGACATTCCCAGTCTACACCCTGTTTGTCAATATGTGATGGAATTGTCATTCTAAAATAATTACTTGTACAACAAAGTGGTTCTTTCTTAACATACAGCATGACCAAACCCTAGCCTTCTTTTGCTAGGGCTAAATGCAGTATGGTGTTTCTCACAGCTGTGCTGTTTCTAGTTCTGGAGGCAACCAAGTCATCCTTGGCTCCAGGCTACTGATAGAGGGCACTGCCAGTCCTTTAGACAGACCCAATGAGAGTGGTTGAAAGACCATGCCTCCCTCCCCCCGAGCATTCACTTGCAACAACCTTGTCTGCAAACAGAAATAGAGAAAGTTACTCTTTAATGCTATTTTTCCACCAGGGGTGCAGGAGACCTCTCATTATCTTCACACCCACATTGCTTCCCTTTTGGTTAGAAGTAATTACTAACATTTTACCTGCTGTGGAGCAGTAGCAGACCTACTCCTTTCTGTATTTCTGTGCAGTACTGAATGGAAATGTGCAGGTACTTTCTGCAAAATAGCAAGGTGCACATCTGAGCCAGGTCTAAGACTATGCAGAAGCAGAAGATAAGGTGGCTTGGCAAGTTTAGCAGAGCATAACCCTTCATTTGCTTGTATTCTTAATTACATAAAATAGTATACCTCCTGAGCCTCATGGAAAACTCTGGTTTCACAGGCAGGGAGGTTGCCTTCTGGTAAAAAGCCATGCATTCTATTTATTTGGTATGTTCAATGCAGGGTACCCACAACCTTATGCAAATATTAAGTCTCGCAGCTTGCGGGAAAACAGAGATGATCATTGTCATCATCAGTTATAGAAACTGGAAAGAACTGGAAAAAGAGAAACTGTAGGCAATAGTTAGAGAGGTACAGCATTCACTCCCTGGTCCTTCAGAAAGCTTAGTGTGCCTTGCCCTTGCAAGTAACATAAACCTACATTATCCGCCTTCCCCCACTTTCACTGCCTTGTGAGGCCAAGCACCTAGTTATAGGTGTGATGTAGTTGCAGGGAATCCAAATCACGCTGTCACAAGAGCAGCCGACTGTTTTCCAATTCACAGACACACCATAGAGAAGAGGCAACTATTAAAACAAGGTCACAGGGCTAAATATCCCTTATAATCAGGGAAAACATTAAGAAGATACAGAACATCTTAGAGAAAGCTTTCTACCCTACGAGACAGATAGTAAATATAAATCACTGCAGAACAGCAGAACTGCAATCAGTGTAATTCTTATTTGTCTCCTAAAGATCACCCCACTTCCCCCTTTCTCCCACAGTCTCTGAGCACTTAGGGCCATTTCCTTTATGTTCCCTTGACTTCAGAAGCAAAGCTAAGCCCCAAAATCCAGCACAGAATACATTTTTAGGAAATTATGCCAAAAATAGCTCTCAAATACTTCTGGTGATTTATTCCTACAGCAGAAATTGTTTATTCTACTGGCAGTGTTCTGAAAGATTTCTGTAAGGCTTACAGGAGAGTGTAGTGCACTACAGAAAAGCCTCAAAACTACTAAGCTTTTGTCTTCACTTCCCATCAGTAAGCCCATTCATGATGGTTAAGTGCTCAGAAGAGTCGGGTCCTAAGCTATTACAAAGTATAAGCAGCAAAGGGCTCCTAGAGTCACCTGAGAACTTCTTTTAAAGGAAGTTCAGGGGATAAAGGAGATGCTAACTAATGACTGTATGGTACAGTTCTATATCATTCAGTGGTGTCTGATACTTCAATGCGAGAACATGAAATAAATTATATAACACCATATTGTTTCTACAGATCACAGTTCTAACATTTGTTGCTGCAGCTTGCTGTCTGAAACCTGTCTGGACGATGTCAAGTCACACACAAGTTTAATTCCCTCTTCCCCACCCCCTCAGACTTTAACAAGTATTGCTATGATTTTGTTTTCATTAAAAGCCTCAATGGTATTTATATGTAGAATTCTCCTTCAGCACAGGAGGACCCAAAGGTGAAATCAAGCAGCAGATGACTGTTCACCACAAAATGAGTAATCATTTATGTTCCAAGCTAAAATTAATACAAACAGAAAGCTCACTGTTCTAATATCTTCATTTAGCAAATTTCTTTTTCCTTTTTTTTCTTTTAAATACATGTTTTGTAAAAATATTTTAAGCCTTGTGGATACTCATTTTGTTTTTGTTTTCTTTGGAAAGCCTGAAGTGAAATATCTATCCTTTTAATCTGGTATCTTCACTACTTGCCTTTCCCAGTGGCACAGGGGTGATTGTTACACTCCTCCATTCCATATTCTGGCTTAACCACACAGCTTTTCTAAATAGCCCCACCACTAAAATAAGCTGCAGCTCTAGACTTACACTCCTCATCACCATCACTTAGTTACTAATGAACAACTTCATTTCTAAGCACACACACTTCCAAACAGTTGAACTGCTCCACAGTTTTCTGTGTTTATCATACTATAACTAGCTCCTTCATTTCAGTGGCATCACAGTTGAGCTCACGCCTGAAATGCAGTGCTCCACCTAGGACAAGTGCTTATTTTTACTCACATAGTTACAGAAAAAAAGTTGACACTGACATTTACCAAAATATTTCAAAGCACAAACACCACACACTGAGCTGAACATGAGAATTCATGCCTACTAGTCATGTTTTCCCCCCTCAGAGTATGACTGAATCAACTCATGCCTGACCTGTAACAAAATTTCCAGATCTCTGCTAGAATTATAGGTGGTAGGAAAAACTGAACATGCAAGTGAACTTCTGTTCCTATACCCACATTATTACTTGTCTTTGATGAAAGGATACAGTAAAACATTATGTCATAAGCTTAGAAGTTTACATATTGAAGGAAAATTCTCTACTAATGCAGCTGGAAGTCTGCACCAGACTGCTTTCATTTCTTTCATAGACACCTGTGAAAATCCTGCTTTAGTCCCCCAGTCTGATCTGGATGCTTTTTGCTCAACAGCATTAGCAAAGTGCTGGTCTTAGAATCAGGGAATCAACTAGGTTGGAAAAGACCTTTAAGATGATAAAGTCCAACTGTTATCCCAGGACTGCCAAGTTCACCACTAAACCATGTCACTATGGGCCTTATCTACACACTTTTTGAACACTTCCAGGGACAGTGATTCCACCTCTTCCCTGAGCAGCCTGTTCCAATGCCTGATGATCCTTTTGGTGAAGAAATGTTTCCTAATATCCAACTAAACCTCCCCTTGTGCAGCTTGAGGCCATTACCTCTTGTCCTATCGCTTGTTACTTGGGAGACCAGCCACCTCCTCACTCCAGCCTCCTTTCAGGTAGTTGTAGAGAATGATAAGGTCCCCCCAGTCCTTCTACAAACTAAACACTCCCAGTTCCCTCAGCCACTCCCCATAAGACCTGTGCTCCAAGGCCTTCACCAGCTTTGTTGCCCTTCTCTGGACCTGCTCCAACACCTCAGTATTTCTCTTGTAGTGAGGGGCCCAGAACTGAACACAATGTTCAAGGTCCTTAGATACTGAAGTTAAAGCGGGAACATTTCTTTGCCTTCCAGAAATCTCACTTGTGATTTGGTTAGTGGTCATGACCCCACTGTTTATTGTATAAGCAAATCATAAGAATTACTGGAATTCTTATAAATCCCAAGTAAACAAAGGGGAAAAGAAAAGCCCACCTGTAATCAGACACCATGTAGCTGCATGTTAATGGACTGTTCAGTGCCCTACTGGGATATGTTAGAGTAATGCTATAGCATTATACTCGATTTCAAGAGGCTGATAGATGTTTTTAAATGAATAAATTCTATTTATATAATTACAGTAATGACTACAGTTCATACCTTATACACAGCAAGTAAAAAAAACCACACTGGAATTTATGTAGATATTACTAATGCATACACTGTGAAAAAGCAATTCATGTTAATTAAAAAACACCTTAATTTTAGAAGTTTACTAAAAACAGTTACACTGAGCATTGCAATCTTTGAAAGCAGAGCAGAAGTAGCTTACAAGGATCCAACAGAAATTGGTACCGAGCACCATGAAGCTGGGCTGCAGGCTGAATGTGCACCGAAAGCTGAGTTGGAATCCCCTCTTGGCTGATGGCAGCAGCAGTCAGGCTGCTGCTTCCTATGAGCCTGGAATTTCACCCCAGTCTTTACATTCTTTGTCGGTTATAGTGGAGAAGCCAGAAGAAAGATGGTTAGAGAGCAGCCAAGTAGACTCACAGTTCAAGAATCCCATCTTCAAGCAGCTGTAAGGTCTAGGGGAAAAGAAGGGGGTTTATAGCACAGTTAAAATGAGTCTCTAAAAATGGCAAAAGTGGCCACTTCAGTAGCAGAGCTGATGACAAGATACGGAGCATTGCCCACAGAAAGAAACAAATCTCAGGTTCAGTCCTTGGTGAATACACCGCCGTATTTGCCTTTGACTAGAAAGGAAGACAGGCAACAGCACGTGAATGTGTATAAGTACATGTGTCACACAGAAGACATTCCAGAAGCTGAACAATTTCTCTGCATACATCAAGATATTGCTAAGAAATAAATTAGCAAAGGTTTTTAGCACTCAAACAGATTAACTTGATTTCAAATCCAACAGTACACATTCTCAATAAACAGGATGAAACACCAGCTGATGGCTTGAAAGTGAGTACTTACTTGCAAGAGATGAGTATACAAAGGCATGCCATCTTTCACCAAGAGGTGTTTGTTTTAAGGCAATATCCAAAATGACAATAAAGCTACCACAGAAAATGCTTCAATGATGTTGGATGCTTTACGGCACTCACATGGGTCACGTGACCGAAGGAAGGTAGGGACTAAATTGGCCTCTGTCCTCCTCCTCCTCCCTACCACGTGCCCTGCAACGCTGGAAATTTCTGATGTCTGATGTTACTGGTTGTCATAAAGCATTCTAGCTTCTTCCTGTACCCCCTCAAGCCCTCTGTCACCATTTCTCTTAGCCACACTAGCCACTCCCAGCGGCAAGAAAATGCTGACGAATTGCCATCTTTCCTTACCATGAACTCAGTTAAAGAGTTGTTCAGTACAGCAGTGTTTATGCAGTTAATGTGAATGAGAGATTTGCGAACATTTCCCAAGAGGGAAATGACTGTGGCCAGTCCCAGATGTGCTTCTGCAGCACCCAGAGCCCAACCTAGGGTTAGTTTTATTGCTTTGCTATCAAAAAGAGTCAGTTTACTCACTTGGATCTCCACTGAAGAGTATTTTAGAGACAGAGCCAGTAACTTCTGAATACTCACTATATCTACCGAATGAAGAGGTAAGCAGTTTGTTCTGAATATTCATCACTTCGTGGAACTCCATCATCTATTTTTAGTAACAGTTGTGGCACCTGGGTATGTAGCTAAGAAATTAAGGAACATGAAGAATATTACCGGAATCGCTTACAGTGAAAGGCAAGGAGCAGAACTGCATCATAACCCTACTTTTTCATGATTTAAAGGTGTGTTAAAATGTACCGAGATTTTCAGGAAATCTATTATTTGGCTTACACAGTAAGCTTTGCCTTGTGCACTGTGTTCTAGACAAAGTTGTATTTAAAAGTGGCACACAAGGTTAGGAGACTTTACACAATGATGATGACTAATGTGTGCTTTCATAAATACAGTAGTATACATCCTATATACAGGTGCTGGTCACGAGCCTTTGGGAAGGCTGTTAGCCAGCCATCCACAGAAAGAAGGGAATGAAGATCGTAGGCAGCGTGGTGGAGGGTGCCAAACCGAGGCAGAATATCGATGCTAATCCCACCAGCACTGAAGCAAGAACACTCCTCTGATCGCGAATAATCATCTTCACAGTCTCACAGAACTGGAAAAAGAAGGAAAGAGGAAAAGATAAGGGTTAAGGAGGAAAGCTTCAACCGGACAGCTGAAGATGCCCACTCCTTCCCTCAGAACAGGCAGTTGCCAGCCGGCTCTCCCGCGGGCCCGGCTTTGGCTCCGGCCGCAGCACTGACTTGCTTCCGAGCATTTTAAGAGCACAGTAATTGTATTATGAATTCCGCTTCGCTTTCCTCGCCACCTGAAGCCAACAGAGCCCCGGCCACCCACCCGGCCGAGCAGCGCCGCGGCAGTGCCCGCCTGCTCCAGGAGAACGGCCCCGGGCAGCATCCCGGGGGTCCGGCGCTCACTCAGTTTAGGGGAGCGGAGCGCCCGGGAGACCGCCGCAGCCGGGAAGGGCCGTGCCTTGCCGCTCCCGGCCGCCCGTCTCCAGGCAGCTGCGCGCCGTCGCGGGTCGCGCCTCCCCGGCGGTGGCTCGGGCCATACCTTGTCGGTCTGGAAGCTGACGGGGGATCCGTATCGGCAGTAGGTGACGAAGTGCTCGCAGTTGTTCCAGAGCAGGCTGTAGGCCGTGGCGCCCACCAGCTTCTCCGCCCGGCGGGCCGCCTCCTCGCTACTCAGCACCTGGTCCTGGAACAGCCGGTCCATGTGGTTGACGAGGATGCTGCCGCCATAGGCGAAGTCCTCCACCGTGTCCACGCGGATGCTGGCTGTCTTGGTGATGACGCCCAGGATAAGCCGCTTGTTGGTCACGACCTGCTGGATCTGTCGGCGGTCGCCGGTGAAGGCGGGCAGGATGTCGGGCATCAGGTGGGCAACGCGGTTCTCGCCCAGGTAGATGCCGAAGTGAATGAAAAGGGTGCGGGGCACCTCCAGCAGGTCACCCCGCTTGAAGCAGCTGGTGTCGTAATAGGCGGGGGCCGGCGGCGGTTCCCCGCTGGAGCTCGAGGGCAGGGGCCGGACGTGGACGAGGAGCAGCAGCTTCTCCAGCAGCAGCGACGCTACCTGAGGCACCGGGTTCTTCATGGTCGGCGGGGGCAGCCCTGGCAGCCGCCGAGCAGCCCCCGCCCCCCGCACCCGCTTTTCTAGGCTACCGGCCGGGGCGGGGCGGGCGCCTGGGCCAGCCCATCGGGGAGCGCCCGCCCCGACGAGCAGCCACGCTTCACCGGGGAGCCCACCCGGCTCACCCCGCAGTCCGGTCCCGGCTCGGCCCTCGGGGTGGCGCGGTGGACCCTGGGGCCGGCCGCCGCCTGCAGCAACCGCCGGCGCTGCCCAGGTAGAGAAGGGCAAGACAAAGTGCGCTCAGCGACCTTCACCCTCCAGGGCAACGCCGAGGAGGGTTCCCTCCCGGGACCGGGTCCGCCTCGTTCACCTTTCCCTGCTAACGGGACCCAAGTGGCTCCAGGCAGCGCCCCGCTGAGCCCCGCGTGGCGAGGGGAAGGGAGGGAGGCGGGGGACTGCCGCGGTGCTCAGTCGGCGGCGGGCGAGGAGCGGAGCGGAGCGGTGGCCTCGGAGCGCGCCTTTCTTCCTCGGCAGAAAACAGGTCTCCGAGGGAGAGAGGGAATCCGCATTTATGAATTAACTCGCCCGGCTGAAAAAGAGTGGGAACAGGCGAAGAGGCATTCCCGCGCGTTTTGTTTCATGCTGATCCATTATGTAAATGGCTAAATCCTGGCAACGGAGCCCACAAAAGAGCGGCCCTGTCAGGCCAACAAAGCCAGCCCATCCCCGTCTGATGAGGTTCGAATTCCCGTCGCCTCGGGGACCGTGGGATGATGGATGGGGCAGACATTCATCTTACCTGGAAGATGACAGGGCCTGCGAGTGGCTCGGCGGGAGGGTGGGGGCCGCATCCCCGCTGCCAGCGGCTGTTCGCTCCGCAGACAGCCCCGCTCGGCGGCAGGGGAAGCGCTCGGCCCCGTGGGAAACGCGGAGTGAGAGGGGCAGGGGGTGGGAGCACTGCCGGAGAAGTGGTTTGTTGGAGCACCTTACCCCAAAGCCAGCCCCTTAGCTGCCAGCGCCCCGGGTCTGCTCGCCGGCGGGCAGGCAAGGCAAGACACGCGGTGCCAAGTACGGAAACAGGCAGCGAGAAGAGCGCTGGTGTGGAAGAGCCTGTGCCTGTGCCTCTCCCCAGGCCAGCCCTATTGGAACACCAAGTCATTTTTCTCTCCTCTGTGACTTTCAACCAGAGAGTCTGTGGATCACGAACGAGGTGTCTAGACCGCTGTCGAGCTGTAGACCTCCTTCGGTCATACTAGAAAAGGAAGAGGAAAGGTTCTCCATCCCTTTTCCTTTCCATCAGGGAACAGCTCTGGTGTGAGCAGAAAGGCAAAGTGGATGTGAAGGATCCAGTGGGTGAGAGCTTCCTACTACCATAGATACCGAACCAAGGTTTCAGGCTGGATCTTGTGCACAGGGAAAATGAGGCTTATTGATGACCCAAAGCAAGTTTTACACACCGTTGTGAATACAGTATTTCAGGCAAGTGGGTTACCTCACTGCTTGCCAACAAAACCCCGTGGCTGGTGTTGCCCTCCTGTTTCCTTCTGCTTGCAGCAGAGAGCAGCTTCTCAGAGAACTGAAGGCCATCCTCACCTTGTTTCACCTGCTATGAGAGAGACCAGCCATATCCTCTTGTTTGGTCGTTGATTACAGCCCAGAGCCCCAGCACCTCTCACCAGAGCAATCAGGCATTTGGGATTTTCTTTGGAGAGTCTCAGCCAAGTTTTTATGCAACAGAGGCTCACCTCAGTCAAATCCCCTACTTCAAATTGTGTCACTTATGAAAGAGAAAATACTACATAGATGTGGCTTGTGATGCTGACAAGAGCCCTGAGCATTAGCCACCAGCCTGCATAATTGCATAATTGAGAGAGCTTCTTTCATTCAGAATCAAGATGTTTAAATGTATTTGGAAGGTTTGAAGCTTTTGCTACTAGTAAATAAAAACGGGGGGGGGGGGGGGGGGGGAGCTTTTCTCATTTTAAATTAGTGCATATTTTTAAGGGACAGGGGAAAAAGAAAAGATTAAACCCCCTCATCATGGTAACAGGTCTCACCCATCTGGCAATGGTCACAGCACTGGAGCATTGATTGTGCCACAGCCAGAAGGTTATCAAAGCCTCCACAGAAAGTCCTGGCACAGAAAGGTTCCTGTCTCCTTCCTGCAGGGATGAGCACTGGTCCTGCCCTGGGCTGCCATCTCCACACACCCACCCCCAAGATGTCAAGGGAATGCCTGGATGAGCGTTGCTGAATTAGGTGCTAAGAGATGCTTCAGTTCTACAGTTCAGATTTCTCTCCTCAGCCCAAAGGAAGGTAGAGGAATTCGGTGAACTCCTGGCAAACACAGACAGTTCCCAATGGCATCTTTTACTTTGAGACATCCTTTGTTTGTCTTCTTAATGCCAGCTAGCTTTAATCCCAAAAACACTAGGGTCCATTTCAAGTAAATCCGGAAAGGAAATCAGGATGAAACCAAAGAAGAGGAATTGCCAGGAGGAGGAGACTTACTACATGGGAGGGTTTCAAAGGACTAAGGCGAGAGCTGTGACAGTTCTGCAGTGTAATTTCCTCATACCCGAGGCACTAAAGACCCTCCTCTCCCTCCCCCATGACTACTCACTTATTTTCAGGCTCAGACAGAACAAGAGTTAGGGGCAGCAGACACGTCTCCAGAACAGCCTCACTTCTCCAGCCAACACACATCCCCACTAAGGGAAATCCACTCAGATACTGCCTCACCGGTACCTCATAATGGTTGTGAGCATCCCTGACTGAAAAGCACTTCAAACAACATCAAGTCATTTCTGAATGAAGCCATTCAGATTCCTGAATGGCAACATGTAACACAACACTTTCTGCTTTCAAACCTGAAGGGCTGCAGTCCTATTACTTTCAAACTGCCATGATGCAAAGTGAAATCTGAAAGGTATACTTACAGTTATTTTTCCTCTGCTCTGGTCCCTCCTATTCTAGTGGGAAAATGGCTTCACTGGAGCTGGCTAAACTGAAAATACACTTTTGCCTGGCACATCCTCCTTTATCTTGAGTCACTTTTGTATAATAAGTTTTGTACCTTTAACACACAAATTGCAGTGGGAAAATCACTTTGAAATATTAAAGAGCAAACATTGGCAAAGTATTTGCTTGGACTGTTAGCTGCTGTAGAATACTTATAATGATAAACCCCATGATTTATTTTGAAGAGTTAGGTGAGATGCAAAAAGAAAACTGTGAGAGGTAAGAGAATTCAGCCTTTGTTTTGTAGAGTGGATGAGCTACAGCACAAAAACATCCCACATAAGAGATGTAAGCACTGAAACTTATATTATATAGAACCTTGTTTTATACACTAGGCACTATGATCTCCATCCTGCCCTCACAGCTAATGCAGTAGAGAAAAAGCAGGAAAGAAGGCAATTGAAAGGGTAAATTCTCATCCATGTGAGGAACAGCCTTAGTTTAACAAGCAGGCAAAACGCTTTTAAGTGACTGAGGTCAAACCTATGCTGCCTGCGTACACACTCATGTTCGAGCACAATGTATGTTTTACCAAACCTTTCTCAATTCTGTAGATTAAGAAACAAGTGCAGCTTTAACCAGCTTTCAGGTCAGCTGGGATTGCTGGAACAAGTATAGGTTCATGAATTCAAAACATGTGAAGGAGGTCAAGGAGAATAAAATCCTTGGATATGGATTTTTGGAGGCTGTGATTTGCAAGAAAAGTATCTGAAAAGCAATGCCCACTTGGTTTAAGCTGCTGCACTGAAAGAAATAATGGGACAGAAAGCATGTTTGTGAGGGATGGTCTCACAGCATCCAAAAGGGCAATTCCAGAGATAAAATAACTCCTTTGTATTCCCATATCCAACCCATTTGAACACTGTACCATTCTTTTCAGCTAATTGCTGCTTCCATTGTAGAGCTGTAAATGACCAGCTCTCCAGAAAAGAGTATCACTTTTTCAGGTTTTGTATTTAACAAAGACCAGGGACAGAACAGATAAAACCTGAAGGGAGAAGGGACCTAGCAAGACAATGCATGAAACTGCAGGCAAATGAAACCACCCCAGAACAAAGAACCTTTGAACTAAGTATCTCTTCTTCCAGTAGAAGAAACAACATAAATAACTGCAACAAATCTGTTCGTTATAAATGTTCACTTTTATTCAGAAATGATTGCATACACATTTACAGAGTCACTTTAGCAGCATATTGAGTGAACTGCAAGTACTTACTGTAGCCTTTTTATCCTTGTAGGATATCCTTGCTACTGAAGTCTACCCCTTTTTCATTTCCTCTCAATACCTTTGTCTGTTTTGTTAGGATTCCACATTATTAACAAGAATTTTCTAACAAACAAGGGCTGTAAACATAAAACCAGCATGCTGGTTATTAAGCTGGGTATTTTTCTGCAATGAAATGACTCATGTTTACAACTAGACAGAATCATACTGTATACATAGATCGTACTTATGACTCACTAAGAGAATAGTGTGTTTAGTTGGATAAAGCGTTAATTTATGATGTCTTCAATGCAAATGAACAAAACCACAGAAAAGGTGGGAATAATTCATTGTATAGTCTTCATTAGCAATCAGAAGGCTAGGAAATTAGTATTAGGGGTAGCACAAACAGATTTAGGAACAACAGGTATTTTGGTGACAATTTAAAATATTTTTCATAATTTTATCTCGTTTGTCAGCACTAACAATTAATAGTCTCCCCAAAATAAAGGAAAATACTGATTTCTGAATACATAACACCTGAACATGTGGAGTAATATTTCTGTGGCTTCTGCAGAAGAAATACACACCGTTGTCAGGCCAGAACTTCCACCCTGATACTGTCCCAGGAAGTATGATATGAGGTCTCCACGCAGCCTTCTCTTCTCCAGGCTGAACAGCCCCAACTTCCTCAGCCTCTCTTCATACAGGAGGTGCTCCAGCCCCCTGATCATCCTCATGGTCCTCCTCTGGACTTGTTCCAACAGTTCCATGTCCTTTTTATGTTGAGGACACCAGAACTGCACACAATACTCCAAGTGAGGTCTCACAAGAGCAGAGTAGAGGGGCAGGATCACCTCCTTCAACCTGCTGGTCACGTTCCTTTTAATGCAGCCCAGGATGCGGTTGGCTTTCTGGGCTGCCAGCGCACACTGAAGCCGGCTCGTGTTCATTTTCTCATCAACCAACACCCCCAAGTCCTTCTCCACAGGGCTGCTCTGAATCTCTCCTCTGCCCAACCTGTAGCTGTGCCTGGGATTGCTCTGACCCAGGTGTAGGACCTTGCACTTGGCATGGTTAAAGTTCATGAGGTTGGCATCAGCCCACCTCACAAGCATGTCAAGGTCCCTCTGGATGGCATTCCTTCCCTCCAGCGTATCAACCGAACCACACAGCTTGGTGTCATCGGCAAACTTGCTGAGGACGCACTCAATCCCACTGTCCATGTCAGCGATGAAGATGTTGAACAAGACCGGTCCCAACACTGATCCCTGAGGGACATCACTCGTTACTGGTCTCCAGCCAGACATTGAGCCATTGACCACAACTCTGTGTGTGCGGCCATCCAGCCAGTTCTTTATCCACCGAGTGGTCCATCCATCAAATTGATGTCTCTCCAATTTAGAGACAAGGATGTCGTGTGGGACAGTGTCGAACGCTTTACAGAAGTCCAGGTAGATGACATCAACTGCTCTACTCCTGTCCATCAGTACTGTAGCCCCATCATAGAAGGCCACCAAATTGGTCAGGCAGGATTTCCCCTTAGTGAAGCCATGCTGGCTGTCACCAAGCACCTTGTTGATTTTCATGTGCCTTAGCATGCCATCCAGGAGAATCTGCTCCAAGATTTTGCCAGGCACAGAGGTGAGACTGACTGGTCTGTAATTCCCCGGGTCATCCATTTTCCTCTTCTTGACAATGGGGGTTATATTTCCCTTTTTCCAGTCATCGGGAACTTCACCTGACTGCCACAGTTTTTCAAATATGATGGACAATGGCTTAGCAACTTCATTTGCCAGCTCCTTCAGGACCTGCAGATGGATCTCATCAGGTCCCATGGACTTGTACGCATTCAGATTTTTAAGATGGTCTCGAACCAGTTCCTCTCCTACAGTGGGCGCAAGGTCTTCATTCTCATCTTCAGATTTAATCCCACACTAAGATCTGCAATTTCTTAACAGTCACTGCTTTCAATCGACAGATTAACTAGTAAGAGATGTTGTAAAATATAATAATGAAACCTGTCATTAGCTGGACAAAGTGCTGGAAGTTTGGTGGATCACCATCAAAGGTCAGCATTTACTACCAGTCACTGTACAACAACAGCAATTATAACTTTCCTTTACTGCCCCACAGGGAAAGCTGCTCCCCAGTACCAGACCATGCTGACTCTGCAGCAATGCACAGCAGGTTATCCAGCCTCATTCTGTGCACAGAACAGCTAGATCAGTCCATTTAATTTTCAAATAAAGACTGACAGAAGGAAAAGGGAAATGGACTGAACAGGATGTAATTTCCATCTTTGAACAAAGTTCATCTTATTATTAAATGTTATGTTGCAATTTAATTAATTCTTTTTTACAGAAAATAAATTAATTCTTCATCCAATGTATTATCTGGACGGGAAATGTTATCAGTCAAAGACAAAGCTATTAGTCTTGTATTGCTCAAAACATTTGCTAATCTGTGCCATATAGCTAAGCCTCTGAGAGATAACTGTCACTAATTTCTACTCTTTAAGAAAAAAGAATATCTCAAGAAGCCAGTTCTTGTTTGTAACGTTTTGATACCACTCAGTGTTAAAAGCATATGTATTAAACACCTGTTACTCTATCAGTGATTTTAAATCAGGAACATTTTTAATCTGAAAATCCAACAGCATCTGTCCAAGTGCTTTGCCCTGTAAGAAAAAGAACAAAACCAACATCTCATTCTACTATCTTAAATATACCACCTCTGTAAATTAAATTCTTATAAATGGTTTAGTAAGGTATTTTTCCTATAGTCAGGGTGAGAATTCAGTATGTTTTGTAGGTTTTATGAATACTTATCTCTAAATATACTTTTACATAAATTTTGGGTGAGTTTTTTCAAGCCTTGGATTGTAGGTTAGCCAAATAAATGGAAAAGATAAATAGAAGTTTGGATTTCTCACTTGTGAATCAGTATACCTAATAAGAACTATACAGCTGAATTTTCAAGCATCTAAACCTGAACAGACTGAATGGTTTCTTCAACTTACTTGGTACCTAGTACTAAAATCAATTTATTTGGGGTTCAGTTCTGCTATATGATTCATACATAGCATCAGCTTATTTTGTGAACAGTTGTCTTGACTATGCTGAACTTATTTGTGGACATAAGCATTTCTCAGCCTATGGTGGCAGAACTGTGCTTTGCTGTAGCCACAGGATTGCCTCATTAAGATCTCTCATCTTCAGGTTTAGATATTTCAAATATTTAACACTGAAATTGTACGCTTGCAAAAATATAGTTTTGCATTCACATATCATCAACAAAAGAGATCACCTATCCATCTACTTTTATCTTTCACATTTATATTAATTATCAGTGGTTTAACTATACAGGCTAAGCTCGAGGAGCTCTTGTACAGTTAATGGTTCCTGTATACACTTGGAAACATTTAATCAGAATTGTCTAGTAATTCTGCATTCTCCAGAACAAGACAGCCTTTTCTGAGAAACTAATTTTGCTGGTGCATCTAAGCACCAGCAGCACACCATAAAAAGCTTAACTGATTCAAAGACACTGAATAGTTCCTTGTACACGTCCTTTTCACCAAATACTCTAAATAACTTTCTACTTCCCTAATTCTTTTAAGGTTTGAAAACAACATACATAGATAACATATATAAACAGGAAATTAAAAGGAACTAAAGAGTAAAAGCCAAAAGCTTAACAGTTCCAGCCCAAAAGTTGGTTACAAACAGACTGTTTAATACACAGATATTAAAGATAATGACATTAAAATCAATGCTTTGATACATGCCTGTGGGTCACTTCTTAGGGATGCTATGCCACCACCACCAAGGGAATTCTTCAGAACAAAATTTAATCCATGGATTCCTGGCAACTCATATCTGTAAAATAAAATCCGCACATTGTTTCTCAGGAGATTTTGTAAGAAACACTTGCACAGATCACCAAGCAAAAGACAGCATGCAAAAATTTCACACTACTGATGGCACCCCACTACTGAGTCAAGCCTAAAAGTTAAACGAAAATGAACCCATCATCTTCCCTGCCTTCTTGTTCCTTCTCCTTACTCCAAATCAACAGTCCGTAATAGTTTTACGGTAGTACCATAAAGTAATAATTCTCCTCTTATTCAAGTTCAGAACTCCTTCATCTGTCATGAGGTCCCTTTCTACTTCACCAGCAGCCCCCCACCCACCCCCTAGAGCTGAAGCCCATATAGGAAGCTCCGTAGACAAGAGGTTCAAGATCCAATATGAACTCAGAGAACACAGTGGCCAGAAGGAAGTATTTTTAATATTTTCTAGTTCTGTACTGAAAAGTACAATTACTTAATTCCTGGAACTCGCTTTTGCTAACAAAGGCTGCCAGCTCCTTGATAATGCGTCCTCTTTATTACTGAGAAATAACTATGAGTCACTAGATCGAACCCTTAACTACAGATAATAGCAAATGAAAAGTACAGGTACACTTCAACGCTTTCTTGCAGCCATGTACTTTGCTCAGATAAAATTTTATTTCAATGTTACAGACCTGTTTTTCTTCATTGCCACTCTAAGCATTTTTCCATCCTTGCTTTTGACTGGTGCATTTCCAATTTGGAAACTTTCACAGAAGTTGGAAAAATGGCTCTGCGGTTTCCTAACAAAGTTGTTTCAAATTCTATAAATAGATCTACAGCATATTTCCATTTGCACAGATTTTCAGTGTTTCGTCATCTTCCTTGTATTATTTTCTTTGGCTTTGCTTTCCTCCAGTATTTTCTTGGTCTAAAGACTTGATAGCTTTCCTTTTTTTTTTCCATAGGAAAAGGATTTAATCAGAACGTGACATGAAGAACAACTGAGAAAGATTATATCCAATTCTTGCTCTGTCTCCAGAGGTGTGACTGCTGCAATTTGAATCCCACTTCCTCCACCACCACCTATTTTTCTTTAGTCATCTATCTGATCTTCATCAGTTTGAGATGGATCCCTCCAAACCTGCTCTCTGAAATAGCTGGGATTCTTGCAGTGGTCTTGTACTGCTGATTTTGTCATTCTGAGGTTAATCTTTTTCAGCTCCTTTTTACCATTGTAAAAATTATGGCTTTCTGATATTCACCACCCTTGTATCTTGGGCATATGACCTAAACCTCTCCTGGAAGGAGACGATTCCTCCAAACACTTCAGGTTCTCACTATGCTCTTGCAAACAGTAGTTGTGGAATGTCTGCACCTATCTGCTAGGCAAGACACTGTTTTCACTGTTCCTTGTACTCTTTCATTATGTCCTGGTTTTAACTGGGATGAAGTTAATTTTCTTCCATGTAGCTGGTGCAGTGCTGTGTTTCAGTCTGAGAATAACACTGATAGCAACACCTAAAACATGGGTGTGTTAAGTAATGCTTTTTCTGATCAAGGACTGTTCAGTCTCTCATGCTCTGCCAGTGAGGAGGGGCACAAGAAGCCACGAGGAAGCAGAGACAGGACACCTGACCCAAACTAGCCAAAGGGGTATTCCATACCACAGCACGTCATGCCCAGCACATAAACTAGGGGGGAGTCACCCAAAAGGGACCAATTGCTGCTCGGGTTGGGCTGGGTGTATGTCAGTGAGTGGTGAGCAACTGTGCATCACTTATCACGACAGTCCTTTTTGGTGTCCAATGTGGGGGACAAAGGGCTGAAATAATGACAGATCCGACCAGAGTGTGTCAAAACATTATAAACATTCACTGTATTGGTTTAATAGTCACTGCTCACAGTGCTGATTTACTTGCTCTCAAGAGCTGTTGCATTACATAATACCTTACTTGCAGCATGCATTCCCTGCAGTGGTGTTTATTATCCTTGGGCCTGGCCTAAGATTATCATTCTGCTGTACTTTGTAACACTGGGTTTATAATGTTAGAATTGCTGGCCGTGAAACTAATCCGGTATGTGTAGTTAGCACAGCTGCCACCGCTGTACTTCAGGAGTCATCTATTGGGAACTGCTAGTAATTACACCTTTTGCCTTTTCTCCTCGGAGATCCAGCCTATGGAGGGGGGGACGGGACACACATCTTCCTACATTTTCCTTCTTTCTGACCTCTTTGTTCTCCTCCAGGCTGATTACAGTGTTTGAGAATTTTACCCTGTTTGTTTGCTACAGTGTTTGAGAATTTTAAGGGTTTTGAACACCAGTACTCCAACTCTGGCGACACGCACGGCAGCCACTCCAACCCCCAACACTACCACACTCTAGCATTATAATTGTTAGTTATTAAGAGGAAAACTGGTGTTAGCATTCGGCTGACCTTCCTTCAAAACTAGTTGACAGGAAACACTATCATGCATGCTTAAAGGCAAATCCAGTCAGAAGGCAGGAAAGTTTGATTAATCTGTGCTCTACTAGACAACAGGAATACAAGGAATAAAGCAATTTCCACAATAAGTCATCTACATAATTTGCTAAATGTAATAGGATAATCAACTACATATAGCAGGATCAGAGAACCACACAAAATTTTCAACCGAAAAACTCAATGCAAATTACCAATAACCATATACTATGAAAACTACAGGTCTATATTGTATTACTATACTATACTGTAAATTTTACTCTGAAAAGCTAGTGAAGACTTCCAGGCAGCAAGCAATCTCACAAATGGCAGATCTCTCCACAAGAACTTGACTTATGGAATACGTATTACAGAGCTCTCAAAAGAAGCTTCATGAAAATCAATCATTTAAACAAATCATGAGAGAAACTGAAGAGTGTACAACAGCAGAAGCACACAAAAGAGTGGAAAAATTTCATTTCACTTTCTGCAGTCATTCTGGCAAAGGGAGTATGTAACACAAACAACAGATCTTCATTTTGAACGTCAGAATGGCACATGCACTTCAAGTACTTGGAGGAAGTATTTACAGTAAGATACTCTAGCTAAAAACTAGGATTACAGAATTATATAAAAAGATCAGCATTTTCAGTATTTTAAGTCCTGGTTGAAGAATCTGAGCATCCAAAATATTTCTTCACAATAAATACACTCCCACAATAAAAAAAAGAAAAACCACTATAACCGTCCTAACAGTCTTAAGCAGCAACAATACATTAACCAAACTGTTGACATGCATTTACCCAGTACAATTTAACAATTTAATTAACTGAGATCTAAAGGAAGAAAATACTATCCAGTTGTACAATTCAATCAAAAATTTTAAGAGCTCCTTTTAAAAAGCACAGAAAACAAATAAATCCTTCAAAGAATACCAAGTCTGTGACAGGAACCAGTAAAACAAGGAAAATTCACTGTTCTAGCTGAACTCTTATGCACAATGGGGTGTCTACTTAACTACTTCCTTTAAAGTGCTGTCTGTACATATTCAAAGAAGTCAGGTTTCCCTGTGAACTTCCTGTTAAAATGCATAGAAATAGTAATGTCATTTAAACCAAGGAAAAGATAGAATTCCTTCCATCAGAGGAAAGCAGGAACTGAGTCCATAGGCTTAAAGAGGTGTTTCCATATGAGATATACTACAGAATGGTATTTTTACTCCCCAGTAATAAATATACTTTAAAAGAAAAAAAAAAAGCATTCTAGAAGCATCAGTATCCTCATTTCTTGTTCTTCAGCTCTTAGTAAAAATATCCCATAAGAAGAAATTGTCTGTCATTTTTATTTCTGATGGGATGCTCAAAACATAAAGATAATAGTATTTCAGAAGATGAAGCCAGCAAATTCTCAGAGGATATTTTTACTACCCTTCTTAAATGACTAACCTAATATCACTATATTAAAAGTTTCTTATTCCATATTTTAAGATTATCAGATCTTTTACAAATGCACTCTATACAGAATGGGGAGCAATCGCATCGGTTTGGGGTTTTAGGGTATGGGGGTGAGTGGGTTGAAAGACCACCTTTTGTTACTATGCTACCTGAAAATCTGGAAGTTTAGGAGCTTTCACTGTTCTCTATCAAAATAATTCCACCTTTTATCTGTTCAGTACACCTATTTAACAGTTTTAATGAGAAACAACGAAAGGCAACTGGTTCTGTAGTGAGGCAGAGCCATGGCTGGTATGGTTTTAGTAGCAAAACCAATATATATTTCTTAACCACTCAATTTAAATAAAAGAAATGAAGGAAAATGAAAGAGTAAGATAGCTCTTTTTATGACAATTAAAGCTAAAATATAAAAAAGTAATTTAAAAAGAAACTATACAATCTGAAGCACATGAGCATAATCCTTATAATCCTAAATTTTTCCACAAAAGGATTTACTCTTTTTCCCTAGTAGTTTTTCAATTCACTCACAGAGCTCCATTATCACATCATTAAAGGAAGCCAAACCCAGGAACAGATAATCTAATTAATCAAAATAAATTGGCTTCATCCAGACACAGCAAACTTAAACTTTTATTTATGAACATAAACAGCATTAAGGAACAACAATGAATCAATTTCTAGAAGTATCATTAAGAGGCTTGACATTTTTGATCTCTTCCCTTCTCTGCTGTTTCAGAGGAAATTTAATTACATTTCTCAGTATTACAATTTATCAGACACATAGATTTGTTAGCACTTACAAAACAGTGGGTGAGATCTGCACTGAGCCGCTTATAAAGACAAAGAACAGCACTTACAACTCAAAGATCAGGGGTTGAAACAACTCAGAACTCTCTGAGCTCTGAGGTGCACTCCTCCAACTCAAGCTCTTTGAATAAGCAAAAGAACATTTAACAGTTTATCCACTATCAATGGAAATATATGATTTTGGCAGAATCTCCACAGTTGCAGAATAACTGACTTTGTTATCAAAACATATTTTAGAAGACTAAATGGTTTGTTGCAGTATTAAGCTTTTGAATTTTTTTTAACAGGAAAAGATTTAAAATCTGTTGACTGTTTTATTGGACATCCTTAGGAGAATGAGTCCTATTATCCTACAACATCCTAGAATAACAGTGTATGGCTCATTTGCTCAGGAAGGACCCTGAGCATCAGGTGAAGATATCAGGAAACCAAAAATGTTACATATGCTGTCTGCTGGCAGACAATATTCTTTTGTAGGTGAATACAAGGTACAAGTGTCCTGTTTGCAATGTATGCTCTTTCATATTTTAAACAGGGAAATTAGCTGTGCATTTGGGGTTTCTTCCCTTAAATTCTGGCTTGGTATGCATGGCAAAAAAATGGGTCAGAGTGTGGTACTCAAAGGAATACTTTCTCTCAAGTAAGTGAACTTCATGTGTCTGATGGCTGTGGTAGCATTTTGGGGATGTCAAGCTGCCAGTTCTGCAGTGGCTGAGTCTTGGGAAGCTTCAGTTACTAAGGCTCCTGCAGTCTCAAAATGGTTAAGGAACAATGGGAAGTTAAATTTCTCAGAGGACATTAAGTTATTTTTATCTGGTAGAGACATTCTGTACTGGAACAGAACAAAGAAATAGCCCCAACACTAGTATGTTAATTCTGGGAATTTAAATACCTTCACTAAACTGCCTTTGTCCAGTTTTAGGAGAGGCCCAAGCTTGTGTTCCTTTTTTAATGACTATAGTTTAAGTTACTATTTGAAAAGGCAAAGAAAAAATACTGAAGACAGTACCCGTGTTTGCACTATTTATGCTAACAAACTACTCACCTCGTTACTAGCTCTTCTTCAGGTTTTTCTTGCTCAAAAAGGTGTTGGAAGTAGTTCTCCAGGGCTTGAGCAGTTAAAGTTTTCTTTAGGTACGGATAGTAGAGGGGATGCCGTGCTATCACACCTGTTGGGTATAACTGGTGTTAGTTAGAATAGGGGTTGTTAAAACCAATTTGTATTTATGCTTTCAAAACTGATCTGTGATCCTCCTTTTAACTGAAATTGTACATATGGATCTTTTTTAATGAACTCTTGAATAAAACACAACACTATGACAGTTTTCCCTCTATCCCTAGAGGTAGTGCGGAGCATGACATGAAAGAATGCTCCCACACTGTGACTGTTGGACTTTTTCTGGCTGCAGTTCCTGCCACTGAAAAGACACCTGAAGAACAATGACATCACAACAAACAACCCACAGGCAGTTCTCTTCCACTAAATGGTTTGCAAGACTTAGACAAGTAATTGCAATTAACCGTAACAAGGCACCATCAGTGACTGAAAGTTTGGATCTTGCCCTCCTCCTAAGCATGAAATCCTGATGTAAGTGTGAGAAGTTACATTTTTATTGCTGTAAATACGCTTTCATAAACTTCAGGTTAACTTTATGCTGAAGCTGAGGCTCCACAGCAGGATCAGGAAAGCAGACTGGTGTCACAAGAATCTTTTTCTCTGTGGACTTTGAAGCCAAATTAATCTTCAAGGTCAAGTTTGTTGTTGTTATTGTTGTTCCTTAATAAAGCAGTAGTGTCTTTATATCTGAGGAAGGCTATTAGCTATGCATTATTCACAATCTGGCAACGCTATATTGCAACAGTGGCCAACCATGAGTAAAGAAAAAGAAAAAAGGAAATTATTAATAATAATTAATAACACTAAACAATAACAATAATAATTCCTTCATTCAACCCAAAAAACAGTTTCACAAACAAGAAGAAGAAAACTATATCCCTAAATATAAATGAATAAAATTCATCATTTTTAGCATGACAGCAAATCAAACCGCAAACGCACCTTTAATTCATACTGAGCTTTGAACACCACACGCTCTCATCTTCCAACAAGTAAGAGAGCCAGTTGTTGCATGCAGAAGTAAGGAACAGAAGGAATTATTAAACAATGCAAGAAGCAGCATATCAAGGTAGAGAGATGCACACTTAAATAAACCATTTGGATTAACAGTATAATAAAACCACTCTCTTACATGCAAGAACAACTGGTATTTCCAAACACTGTTGGTATTTTAGCCATATATATGTCACAAAATTCATGTACGGAAATATTACAAACGATTGAACAACCAAGAGACTACATGACGCAACATATCCACGAAGGAGTAGCAACTGACATGTAAAGGAAACCTTAAAAAGGCATTTTTTAACTTCATTTCTTTACTTTTCAGCCCTAAACAAAGATTTTTCTTTGCATGTATTTTTTTTCATGACATTCAAGTATTATTTCTTAGCACCTCAGATTTCAACAGCCGCTGAACATAAAACTAACGATATTTCGTTACAAAAATCCTTGTTTTATATCTATTTGTTGTTTCAGCAGAGACAATTAAAAACACCCCACAAAAATCAAGTGACGCGAGAGATTTACAAAAGAACAGCACTTGATACTGAAACTTATGTGAAAATCTTACATCAGTTCAGAAAGCAAGAAAAATACCTATGTTTGCAGAGTTGCCTTTGTCTCCACTTCTAGTATAGGCAAGATCTTCTAAGCGGTAAGTATGTGGACCACTTGGCAGATCTATACAACATAAAAATGAATACATTTAAAGACAGCTGCAAATAACAGTATATTTTGAAGTAGTAACTGTCATTTTAACTTCCTGCATTGTTTGTAGTATTCCTGAAAACATTTCTCTAAAGCTTTCTTCCCACAGGAACATCTAGAGAAGAGGCGAGGCTGAAGGCTAAAACTACAAAATTGATCCCTCTTGCTCCATCTCCCAAATCCCTATTATCTTTTTACAGCTGAATGCTGTGCCAGACATCATCTCTTACACCACCTTTGAATATGAAAAATCATCTTGATCTTAGCAATGTGGTATCTCTGAAGGAGGCATAGCAGCTTCCTGTCATTTCTTGACTAGGTTACAACTTCTGTCCCCTTAAATCTCTCTGCTTCCAGTGCAGGTAGAAAGCACATGTAGTTGCTACCATCCTGATAATCGTGTAAGGTCTGTTTATTCTGACACTGTCTGTAGAGAATAGTCACAATTTAAAATTCCTTTTCAAGACACCACGTGTATCTGACTTTCACAGCCACTTATAACAGTTACTAATTCAGGTGCATAGAAGAAATTCAAGATTTCTTTTTCAAATCACTAATTTCGTAAATATCTTAGTATTATCTAAGAAAAGGTCATAAATGTGCTACAGGAAGCCAACCTTATTTTTTAACTTGTTGATGTCTGAAATTGGAATTTCAAACCTTTAGGAACATAAAGATTGTTGTGTTTCATTGATCAGAATTCATATTAGGTATTTTTATCAATTTACATCAATACATCAAAAAAAGCAAACCCACTCCTGCCCAAATCCAGAACAGTTTATATGTGAGGTTTGATGGTTAAGTTACACCGCACAGACCTCTTGAAATAACTAAGATTAGTAGGCTGTCACCATTTAATTTCTGTTCCCCAAAGCAAGATATGAAGTGCTCACTTTGCCACCCAGTTTCAGTTGTTTGCTGATAGGACTCATCTATACTCCTGACCCCTAGCAGACTTCCCATCCCTCAGCTGCCCTCCTCTCTGACCCCTTCCTGCCGTTTTCTGATCCTTCTGCACAGAAGTAGCTGCTCTTCCATCTCTCTGCTCTCAGACACCAGTAGGGGGAACATTTGGAGCAGAGAAGCACCAGCCTTCCTGCTCTGTCACAACTTCAACCAGAAATGTGCCATAAAACGTCTCAGAAAATATTAAAGATTGTATTTATTTAATTGGGGAATATTACATTTGATTAACCGTCTCCATTGTGAGAGGATCTGAAAAAGTCCAGCTAAAGCTCACTGTTAATTTTGGACAAGACTACCACATTTCATACACCACAGAAATCACATTATTTTTAATAAATGAATTCAATACACCCCTAAAGAAGAAATGCAGTCCTTCGTCAAAGGCTAAAGTATGACAATGTTTAAACTGTATAAGCTGTAGAAGTCTTTTCTCCATCAGACATTTTACACAGACAGTCTTTGACAGCCTCTCTTTAAACAAAACCAGTTCAAGGCAGTGTTCTGGTGTTCTCATTATTACCCTAATTGATTTATCTTTCATGATCTGTTTATCAGGAAATTGTTTTCATTTAATAAACATCTTAAACAAATCTACATAAAGAATTCCCTTCAAAGCTAGGGCAAATGGTAAATTCAAATTCCACCCTTCCAGAACCACATCCAGCAGCATTTTTGAAATCCATTTTCACATATTTCTCTTATCTATTCAAAGACAACTAACAGTCCCTCACACTTGAGATAACCATGAAACTACTTCCCTCCTTAATAAATGCTGACAGAAAATGTTTTAGCAGAAGCTACTCCTTTTACAGTGTAATCCATTTGTCTATTTCTCATCCATGCTGTCCATGGCCTTAAGCCACAGAAGTAGGTAAGTATTTAGCCACATAAAGAAAACGTTTCTATTTACAACTAAAGGCAAAAGTTCAGAGATCCTTCTCAGGAGAAGGAACCAGAGGAGCTCTGCTGTCCCTCAAAAGTGCAGTTTGCTTGAATGAAGACTGAAGAATTCAGTACTTAAATACTGATGTCAGGCATCTCTGAAAGTTTTCTCCAATGATAAGAAGGCAATGGGAAGCCCAATAGATTTTTGTTTCTCCAATATTTAAGATTGTAGTCACCTTAGCAAAAAAAAAAAAACAAACAAAACACCAGAACCTTTGCTAACCCTGTTATTAAACCGAACAAACTTGCACAGTTCAATGGTGCAAATCCCCCACTGCTCCCTACCTGGGAACTCTCAGGTATCATAAGGATTCTGATGTGACAACAGATTTGCAATAAATGTAAGAGCTGAAAACACATTTCAGAGTTTAACTTGTTTCTGTGCTACGCACAAGTCATCACATTAGAGATGTTTACGTGGGGAAAATAAACTCATGCATGGCAACCAGGCATCCACTGTCAGTGACTTTCAAATGGCATCATGCACAGTCATATGTGTATTCCAGTATTTCTCTCTGTGATCCAGAACATTCCCTACTAACTTATAATTAGTTCTTCCACTATTCTATTAATAATTTTTGAGAAATGCTACTCATCTATATGTGGAATCCAGAATAAATGTTACCATATTGGTACCTTCACATCAGTAATTTTTTGAGTATACACAGACTTAAATACCTGAATCACTCTTTCAGCATCAGTATTATTTTTAGAACTATTTCTAACAAGTAATATTTAGCTACAGCCACCTTAGATTTTAAAATACAGCTTTAAATCTCTCATTTCTCTAGTGAGGAGGAGCAAGGTAATAAAGACTCTGCTAGGACTGAAAGGCAAGTAAAAAGTGTGCTATACGTTAAGAAGTACTGTATATAGTTCTGTCATTAGAAAGAATATAAGAATTTTCCAAGTGTCTAACTTGCAATAATCTGTAACCTAGTACCTAGCTTGTATGAACAACACTGAACACTTCCTTTTCATTGCTGACATCCTGACCCACTCCATTCAGCTCACTGGTTTGCCCTTCTCAAGTTTCTTTTATTTCTGCAGAAAACTGGGTTAGACAAATCGAACAGCAACACAGGAATTACCATGCTGGATCATTAGCCCTGTGTGTCTTTCTTTAAAACTCACCAGTTCCAGGTTGATCCCATTCTTCTGCATTTTGTGAAAGCTGCCATATGGAGAAGGGCCAAGTTTTAATTATCTAAATGTTAACCATTCTGTTAAGTCTGTCCTCCATTCTGAACACATCTATTTTGATGTAAGGTAAACTTAACTATTCCCAGGATTAACAAAGTAAGATTGCAGTATACTTTGAAACCATGTTTCAATTTAAAGTCAGCATTTTAACCATCTTCAGTTGTGTCTAAGGCTTAGGCTTTTTGAATAACAACTTAAAAACCTGTTACAGTCTAAAATTCATTTTATACTGTGTGATGCTAACCTCTTTTGCTTAAGTATTTTACAATGGACTTAAAAATATAAAAAGGTAAAATATATTTCACAGACAAAATCTAGCATGTGATTTTCCAGGACAAAGACAAACATACCTTTCAATTCAGTGCTAATCTCAGGTGGATCAAATGAAACAACCTCATCTGATGTAAAGGTAATATCCTCCTCAAACGTCTCAACGTGCTGCCCATTTAGAAATAGGCTGACCTGGAAAAAAATACCCATTTTCAAACCATCAAATTAGAAATTCAGTGAAACATATAAATAAAGTATATTTCTAATTAAGTACTGCTCTGGCACATTTTCAGTAACAGCTTTATAGATCAGATTCTGCTGTTCTCTTTTAAAAAGTCACAATAACAATAATGATCCATTATAAACATAAAAGGAATCTTCACGTAGGGCAAAAAACATAAAAATCAAAGAAATGCTCTATGTAGTTGGGTATGTTTTAAAAGAAGACAGATTTTTTCTTTCCGTCTTCCTCTATATACCGCAGCACTGCATGGAATTTTGCGTCACAACTGTTGACAGTTGGATCCCAAAACCTGAAAGCTTCCAGCTCTTCCATGATATAGCCCCCTTTTCTTCTTAATGTCACTGTCTGTATTAATGCTGGAATTCTGTCTGGATCCTTTATTTATCTTGAAATAATATATTAAAAAAAAAGTAATACTGGATATTTGGGGGTTAAGACAAAAATATGAAGTTAAAGAATGCATGCTGTGAACAGCATGCATGATGAGCTCTTCCTATCCCCTACCCCAAAGGTACCTGAAAACATACATAGTCAAGTGTTCTATTTCATTAGCTGATCGAACTATTCACTTAAGATGTAAGCAAAGTTTCTCTGGATAAATCATATAGCACAAACACGTAGAGGCATTAACTGCATCCATTTCATCTGTACTGGAGGACTCCCAGTAGTAAAGAGTCAGACATACAATCAGGTTACACTGCCACAACAAAACTATACACCAACTTAGCTGCAGCAGTTATCAGTGCTCAGTTGTCAGCAAATGCAAGATAATGCTACTCAGCCCTCTTTAGGATTGTTATTAGAGAACAGCTAATAGTGACAAAGGCCTCCAATGGTTATGCAAGATTTAAAATTTATTGATTTATTGCCCCAGAAAAGCTGAATCAGTAGATTTGCCGGAATCCTGTTCCCTGAGGAAAAGTTTTAGGTTACTTTTTAAACACGAGAAACCACGCATGGGAAATAACCACTGTAAAACCGCTGGTGATCTGATAAAATTGGGACAATTGCATAAAAGCAGTGAGAACAACAAACAAGATATTGAAACCAGTATCTGACACCCAGAATGGTTTTATCAAACACAAAACAAAAGAACCCACTGTGGGAGTATTAACATATCTGCAAATCTCCTTATGGAGTGCTTTTGGGTTTAGGTCAAATGCTGAACTAGAGCAAGTAGGCTCTTTGTACCTGAACTTCCAATCTAGAAAAGCAGTTAATTCCTTATGTACTCTCTAACCTTATGTACTCTCTAACCTCTAGCTAGGCCACTGCTGTTAATACATGGCTGAAACTCTGAATTAAGGACTTGAATCACTTACACCCCACTGTTACGTAACCTTTAATATTACTGCAGTACAACAGTGATGGTCATGTGACATTCTGTTAACCGTGTACTCATGCACTCATCAGATTAGCTACATAGAGCAGAGATTTTGATTTTCTGTATGGAAAAGAGTAGATGAGACACTGCTTTCCTTCCCTGCCAAATTAGATAACTATCTGAACTCAACCGCATTTTACAAAGTCTGGAACACAGTGATAATTAGTAAGGTTACATTTAATTTGATGAACAAAAGAATGATAGGCTAAATTTCCATTAAAATAATAACTGCATATGAGACTTGGCAAAGACAAGCCATTCATGTAAAGCAAATTACAACAATAAGTACTTGAACTTAATTGACAAGCTGAGGTGTTTGTTTAATGCTTTTTCACTATGCACTGTTTATGAACTTAGTTTTAATAACTAAATAGCATCTCCTCAGTAAATGATTCTTAAATTATTTCCCGCTAATGCACAGTACTACTGAAAAGAAAATGCAGTGTCTGGACACATTTGTACCAACCACTGTATGGAAATGAAACAGTCCTTTCCTGAAATGCTCAGAACACTTAAACTGATTTGTGATAATTGTTTTAAGTTTGGTTGGGTTTCTTGGGTTTTTGGTTGGTTGCTTTTTGTTTTTGTTTGGGGGGGGGGGGGGGGGGGAGGGGTTGTTTGGTTTGGGTTTTTTGTTTGTTTGAGGTGGGGATTTTTGTTGTTGGAGTTTTTTTCCTTTAATCAACTGGTTTTTGCTTGTTCCTCGCCTCTTCCCCCCACCTTTTCACTTGCTGCCTGTGCTTCTAAGGCTTCCCATCACCACCCTAAGCCTGTCACAAAACCAGCAGTCTGACACAGACCAACATTCTGGCCTTTGGCCACTTTCTTGAGTAAATTAGAGAGAAAGCTCTTACTGAGTGAGAAGCACCATTATCAGGATACCTTGGCACAAGATGCATGCAACAGCTGCAAGACTTAACAAGGGCATTGGAAAAAGAAAGGCATATATGCAGTTTTGTCTGTAGCCTCCAAAGGATAAATTAAATACCTGATGGCATTCAGAAAAGCAGAAACCAATATTTATAAATCCAAACATTTTACATTTTCAGTAAAACCAGTTTCCTCATGTTTACCTTGAGGATTTCAATCAAGACAGGGGTATGTGAACAACGGAACAGAAGTACGGCTCTAGTTCAGTGTTCCATCTCACACTGTAATTTTTCACCTAGGACCGCCTAGTTATCTGAACGATAATTTCTCAGACTGAAAGGACCTACTGCTATGAAGTGAATACGACCACAGGGATATTATTTACAGGGTCCTCCATCATACTCATCACAATACTTGCACAGGCTTTCATAATTTTCCAGGTTTTGCAGTATAGGCAAGAGCAGAAATTACTACTCCTACTTCTACAGACAGGAGAAGGTCCAACTCTCTGTAGTAAAACCTATGTGAATTAGAGGATATTCACTGATTGTACTTCCCTCCAATAGCAACACATACAAAATGCAGATACCCCAAAAAGTCAGAAGATGTGTCTTTCTTGTTAACAAGAAAAATGATCAACTGTAAATACCCTCTTTAAACAGGGCCCTTTAACTCCCAAGAGATGTATAATTTTCATTAGCACTCTTTGCAAATGCGGTAAAATAATTCAGACCTACAATTCCAGGACCCTGAAAAGAGGTGTTCAGTTTTGATGCAAGATACTTCACAATTCACAGCAACTAACATGCAAGGTTGCCAAGTTCAACTGTTGTAAAATGTTCCGTGTGAATAACATTAGTCTCTAGGAAAGTATTTAATAAAAGTTACAAGAATACTTTGCAGATTTAGGACTTGAAGTCACAAAACAATGCCAGTGTCGACAGCATCTTTCAAATTACTTCAAAAGAACATAGTAGGCTCTTACCTGAACATTGCTTTTGGGATAATAGAAGAAAAATGGCTTCAAAACTGGAGACCTAGGCACACAAAACAACTAGCATAAATGCATTTAACCACAAATTAATGAACATGTCAGATCGTACACCTGCACACTATTCATACACCAGACAAACACTTCCATGTCATCATTAAGAAACAAACGATTTTGTTAAAAAACAAACAAACAAACCCCAAGAAAATTTTATGGGATGGAGTAGCCAAAGTATAGAAAATATTTTCTTCACAAAGGATGCACTTCATGACACTGAAGTCTACTGCACATCACTGGCCCCACACTGATACCTAGGCTAGTTACACAGAGCTACTGGAAATATATCTGTAGTTTCTACCCCAGTCTCCATACACAAGACAGACATAATGAAGTATTCACTTAGGGACAGGAAAGTTGTAGATGCCCTTATGAGTATGGAAAGGTGAGCATATCAATCACCAGCAGATTTTAGCCATACCTAGGAAATACTGCATTAAACCAGGATTTTTATTGTTTTTTTTTTTTATTTTTCATATGCTCAACATTACTCTGTTCACCTTGCTAACACAATGGGTTCATGTTTTATGGGATGGTCCAGGACATTTGACCTCACACTTCTAGGTGAGGTGAGCTGGTACAGACACAAATTTGCTGTGCCCACATTCCAAACTAACAGGTACAAGAGAAATCTCATCCAGAAATCTGCATGTATTAGCATGTGCTTGAGCTACTGCTCTGCCATAAAGTCATATTTAAAGTTCTCCCTACAGCTCATCACGCAAAGACAAGCATATTGTTATGAGCTGATCTGACACCTACTGAGAAAATAACTCTCATTCAATATTTCAATAAAGAATTTCACTATTTGTGCACTTATCTTGTAGTACTCACTATTATCTTGTTATCAGTTATTAAGCACAGCATGTAACACAGGCTAGTTGCTTCTGTGGTCTGTATTTCAAGGTAGGGAAGCTTGCGATGGTGAGTGGTAGGAACACGACCATCACACATTACAAGAAGTTAATTATCAGGAGTTAACTTACACTCTGGGGTGCCCTCCAACAATTCCAGTGAGGCCAGGTGCTGGAAATGGAAATTAAATTCACAAAAGAACGGTTAAAACCATCTTCAAAACACTAATGTAGCTTGAATAATTTCTATAAAGCACATCTAATAAATGCTGGGAAATATCTAGCAAATCACACATATTCTCATAAATTAATAAAACTGAACATTTTATACAACAATTAAAACATGTAAAAGGTACTATGACTTCTAATAAAAATAATTTATTTCAAAATGTGCAAATTATAAACTAATCTTAGGTTATTATATTTTGTATACCAATACAAGTCAGGCAATACATTTGACAGAAAAAAGAGCTTAGCTTTGGTGGTTTTGTTGCTGTTGTTTTATTTAAAGAGAGCAGAAAAACAATTCTGACCTGAACCATGCTGTGTTTTAACACTTGCTTAGCATGGCCTTGCTTACTAGATGAACTATTTCAAGATTAAATTGCATCTTTAGCATTTTCAGTGGCTACCTTTGCTTTTCTTAAGGTGCTGGGTAGTGCAGATCTCATCCTCTCTCTTTGATACATAGGTAATTTAGAAGCTTAAGTCATTAGCATGATCCCAGATTTGCAGTAAATCAGCACTGTGATTAGACTCTTGTTTATTCTCAGTATCAGGTTGCCAGGTTTTCCTACCATTAAATCCATCTACCCAGCTCTACCTCTGAAACAAACATTTCTGCTCTCCTCATCCTGAGCATAGCTTTACACCATTTTTTTCTGGCATGGAGCATGCATAAAGCTTCATATAATACTGCAAGGGAAAGAAATGGTAAAGTGCATACATTGAATCAGTCGAGGAATTAAGAAGTGTGTTAAGCAGTCCCTTAGCAGCAAATGCTGTGGGAAGCTGCCCACATGGTGTATTTACCCAAATTAATCCTGGCTAAAATGGGATTACTGCTTCCTCCAGGTGTGAATCCTCTGTGTTTGTGCTCCAAACAGACTAAAAGCCATGTAACCTTGCTGCTGTGGTACTAAGCTTACACTAATAACCTCTACTTCTCAGCATGCTCTTTTAGGTTGGAGTCAGTGTCTTGGTAATGTTGACACACACCAGCAGCATCATAGATGTACAACACAGCACAGATTACAGAGTCTTGCCATATTCATTCACTGGAAGTGATTTCCCTGAAATAGTGATTAACAAGGGTTTTTTTCTTACTGAAGTTTTTGAAGGTGGGTGCTGTTACACAGTCCTTATCTTGATCACACTACACTGTAACCGAACACATTTGGAATCAACAGAACTAAATTTCAGTGCACATCTGAATGACTGATTCAGAGATGGTAACAGTAATAAATCTAGACGGAGTCTTTTGCCTAAAGCTAGCCTGTAATAACTCTGCCAGCCTGGCCATTGTGCTAGTACAGTACTTGCACATTGTAACTTAACTCAAAATAAACAGGCTTCACTGAGTATACTTTTAGTCAGAGGCTGAAAAAAACCCAAACCAACCAATCGACCTCAAATAACAGCAACCTTTAGAAGGTGCTACAGTTGAGAACAACCAGAAGGGATTACTAGTGTTAGTATTAACTCTTCCTTTTCCCACAAAAAAGCCTATGATGTTTTTTAGTACAGGAAAAAAAAAGAGTGCCTTCAACAAAAGGAATCAAAAAACCCCCCAAAACCAACAACAAAAGACATGAACCACCTCCTTACCCAGCAGGTTCTGCTGCAAAACATGTGGCAGTGGATAGAATGAGAAAGAATCCCTTACATTAGTGTTACACAACTTTAAATGATCCAGTGAAGATTCTCTATTCATATTACCTGTGCACTCTTTCAAGCATAAAACTGCCATTCCACATTAAAACTAACTACACTTACTTTACTGCACTGTGTGCCTCCTAATTTGTTTATTTAGGTTGCTGGTGGAGGAGGCTGGATATGGGAAGGTCATGTTGAAAGTATAGGTTCATAAAGTTAGTTCATTTAAATTATCTGCAGATTGTCACATGGCCCACTTCCTGCTAGGCAGCTGAACTGCTCATTAAGGATACCAGATTTTGTTCTGACACCAATTTCAACTTCCTGAAAGTTCTCACTTGCCTGCTCTCACACAATAGAAATTGGCTCCTACAACAAAGCAGGGCTCTAATCACAGCAAGAAAACAATCTAAGAGCAACCACTGCTCACACCTCGTGGCTACAATAACTTTCTACTGCTGCTTGCTACTGCTAGTCTTTCAAAGTTCTCTAGTACAAGCTACTGTACCAACAGATCTGCCTCTTGAGATACTAGATACCCCTGCACTTAAATGCGATTGCAGAGCAAAGCTACGCCGGTGCAACATCACAGTTACAGTGTTATTAACTTCTGTACCTAAGCCACTGCTTACATTAACAATAGCAAAATGGGAGAGCTTGTAAGTACAATTTAATTTTACTATATGCAATTCCTATTTAGGCTTCAGGCAGAGAAAACAAAGCAAATCTTAAATTGATGATGACTTATACTCAATAGTTTACTTGTGTAAACAGCACTAGAGCACACCACCCCACCTCAACCCAGGGCTCACATCCCTATTACACTCTCCCAGTAAAACAGGACAATAGAAGATGAAGCGCAACTTGGTAAGAGTGGACTTGTCACTGTTGCAAGACCTACTTCTGGTAAGTTAACTGATTCCTTAAATCAACAGTTGGCCCAAGACACCTTCTTTAACAAGATCTCCTCATGCCGTACTTTATGCTTACTTTGCATTGCAGAGCATCTGTCTGTGCAGATGCCCCCTCTGCCTCTTTTCTGGAACACTTTATCTACGACACGAAGAATTTGACATAGAGTATCAATCAGGCTGCATTATCAAGTCAGTAAGATTATCAGCTAGATTGAAGCTGCTGATCTCCTTTCCCAGAAACTTTATGTGATCACTGTTTGTTATCAGAGCTCTATTCATTAGTTCCTCAAGGCAGATAGAAGTATCAGTAGCACAGCGTCATCCTATCTGACCAGTCACACTCTTGAACAAGTTGCTTCACTTCAAGTTGATGAACAACTTCACCACCACTATCTGTCAGATTCTTTGCTTCAGAATGGCACAAAAATGATTCACTACAAAATGGCTAAATGCTGGAGACCTTCCTTTCAATCCATTTATAGTCACTTCATCTGTAGGTACAGGACTGTTCTGGTGTAATCATCGAACTGAATATGATGCTATTTATTTTGCTTCAAGTGTTTGACCCAAAAGCCTACCATTTCTGAGCACATTTTCCTTTGCAGTGCCAGAGAACCTAGCCTGAGAACTACAAATTCTCCAGCTGGCTGGGCATGTAAAAGCCACGAGTCAGTACTGGGGATTACACCACCTGAATCCACTGCTTTCATTAACTCCCAAGTATGTGGCATTGCCCTGGGTTCTGGAGCAGGGGGGGAAGAAGGGGGAGAGTGAGTGAGCGGCTGCACAATTCTGAGTTAGGGGCTGGGCTTACACCATGGCAAGCATGGTTAAAGAAATGTCAGGCACTAAATCCATTAAATTCTTTCTAGGTAACTAAGCACTAGTACAGGACCCTTCCTCTGGATTCTGCACTTGAAGGTTTGAATCTACACTGAATCTACAAAACAAAGAATCAATTATTAGTTAGCAAGTGCTTCATTTTGGTTAATCTGTGCAATTCTTCATAGTCTTATCCCACCTTCATTTTATGACTCCTCCCTCCAGCCTACCTTCAATCTTACTCATTTTCAGGCCAATTACCTTAAGGAAAACAGACTAGCATCATCTGTGTGTATATGTATGTATATTTATACATGTCAGGTTTTTTCCTCTGTGTCATGATGCTTCCAGCGCTCCTGCAAGACCCCAAATTTTAGGTACAAATTTTCTGTAGAAATCTGTATTTTTTAACATAATAAACCATTATGCAATATATCAAAGAAAGACACTAGACTACACAAAACATCTTGTAAAATGTTTCGGAGTAAAGAAGCATGAAAAGGCTCTGACTTGTTGAAATCTGAAATACTTTAAGTACTTTAAATTTAACAGGTGACACTTCTTTCTTTGGAACTTCACAGAGTTTTAAAACACAATGAAGTCTCCTGCTCACCAACTTAGTTTTTGACCCCAAATGGTTTGTTCCTTACATTTCCAGTGACCAAACCAAAATGTTATTACTATATTCACTGCATATTCTAAAGATCTATATATATAAACTCCATATATTTCTATATAAAAAGCAGACTTTAAAGACATCTTCAAGTGATCAAACTAGACAAATCTGAAATCTCAGGTTTTACACTCAACAGTTCTTCCAGTATAGTTGAGTAGAAGTACAAAATGCAGACAATCTGTTTTTTACAGGGGTCAGTCATAATTCTTAATTATTCTATCTATGTCCTCTGAATACAGCAGATAAACTATCTTCAGCAATATTATTCTCAAAAACTGGGGACTGCAGTAAACTGCTAGAATGAGGACATTTCTTGAAGCATCTTCCAATGCACTTAGGATATCAGTCATAATATTTACAGATACTCAAGCACTTTAAAATCTCAAGTTGTATTAACCAGCTGTCATCTTAGTGTCAAACTCCGGTCATTTTAATGTGAAATAAGGGTCAGCACATGACTTCAGCTATTATTAAAACATTTCTTAGCTACTGAACTCCTATTAAACTATAAATGTCAGTTTCCCACAGCAAAGCTTTTCTTGAACCCCTGCTACACTACATTTTATTCAGAGTAAAATCTCCGAATCAAAGAAGACAAAGTGAATACACTACATCAACATAAATTATTTACATGCTAACCATGTGGCTGACCAGACTGTATATAATGAAGACATTTTCCTTGAGTAGTACAAACCTGGTCTGTGACTGCTAGCTTTTATGAAGTGAAGGTGTATTTCCATAGTCTGGGCAATGCAGAATTGCACTGAACTCCCACAGGCTCCTGCAGATTTAAAAATCTGAGTCTGTGTGTCCAGGATTTTTCACTGCCAAGTATAGAAAAGCTTACTTTATAGAACAAGAAAATAGCTGTGAAGACCGCAGATGCATTTGAAATTTTATTTTTTTTCAGGACACCATACATGCATAAAACCAAACTTGCTCATTGCTGTTAAAAAAAAAAGAAAAAGGCTACTATCAACTTTCAAACTATTGAGAAATAAACAAAGTATACCTTTACCAATCAAAAGTTAAACAAACTCAGGTATTAACTGCAATTGGATTAGGTGTGTCAGCATATATATTTTTTTAATAGCTTGTATCCCCTTTTAAACTCCTCAGAACAACATAATCCAAATGAAAACTGACAAAGTATTGAAACTGGCAGACTAAATACCATGCTTAACAGAAGTTTACACTAAAAGCCTTCCATTCCAAACAGTAAATGAACAACAAATCGCTCTCTAATATATGACATGTCTATATACAGTAACTTCAAATTCTTCTCTGGCCTCAAGAATCACATCTGCAGTTTTAGTAACACTTCAGAAAATTTTTGTACAAGTACACTCATGTGCCCATTGGTCTTCAACAAAACACTGGGAATTTAAAAAGGATTAGAAAAACATATTAGGGAATAGCTATGAAAATCTCAGTCTTTCACTTCAGATTATGGAAGCTTTTTAGAATATGCCACCTTCTCAAACTTCGATCTTGCAGGTCTAACCCCTTGCCTACATTGCAGAGCACAAACACACACATGCTTCAGCCCATTCCAACACATAGGTAGCATCCCTTTATCATTTCTTTCTGACATCAAGGATGAGATTTCATAAGAAATAGGGAATTTCAAATCAGCACAATGCCCTGAGATGCCTTTCTACTCATTATCAGAAGATCTACCATAAAAGGGGTGGTGGGGGATAATCAGCACTCTCAAGTTAGTGCTCTCCTTTTATGTAGCGCAAGTTTTATTATCCATTACATTTACACAAAAATGTATCAAAATATATTTTGGAAAAAAGCTGCAAAATAAGTAAAAATTCAGAAATACTGACAACAAGACTTTAAATTCACTAGAAGAGCTAAAAAGCACATCTCTGACACAAGACCTAACAACCTAAGTTTTAAATCTCTGCTGTGAAGCATGAGAAAGATCACCCCTCAACACAATTGTTGCAATAAGCTTTTTAATCACAGGAAGAAAAAGAATTTCTTTCATCTTACTGTTGTTCCCTGTAGTGTCTGAAAAAGTATAACAAAAAATTCCCCCAAAATTTTGAGTCAAGTGATTTAATTTCAGCCTAATCAAAAGCCACCAAACTAGGCTTTCAGTACTGGCTACTAAAGATACCAATACCTTTTTTACCTGTAATTTGTAATTCTCATATTATGATCCTATTACCAAACCAGAACTGCTTACCAAACCTAGCTCAGGGCTCCACAAGTAGCAACTACTAAGCTGAAATGACCTCATCAACAGTGACAGTGCTCCTGGATTTTATCTCAAAAAAAGGCATCTGATAAACACAAGTAAGTCTAACAGACTAGGCTTGGTGCTGCCTCTCTCAGATACATGAGTACTGGAAAATTCTATGGACTAGAGCAGAAGCAATTAGGACTCTCCACTCTTATTCTGAACCATCAAATCTTCTTTCTCTAACCCTCTCCTCCTCTACTCCCCATTCCTAAATTTTAGCCAGCCCGGTTCCCTTAAATACTGGTGGAGTTCCCCTCTAGCATTTCTTTCAGGAAAGCAGAACCGAGGACTCCAAATTCTTTTGTGGTTATGCTTCCTTCCGCTATCTCAGGAAACCATCTATAAAGCAGAGTACTTTCCAATGTTACTAGACACTAGAAAGGTTAGTCGGTGGTGTTTACACAGCTTGAAGATTCTTTGATAAAAGGTACCATATATGAAACTTATTATCTGTACAACTGTCCACACACCACTTACAGTAACAAACATCAACTGCAAGAAGAATAAAGTTAAAAACAATACTCCACAATACTCCACAATCATTAGATGCAGTCCAAGCAGATGACCAAAACTTTCCCTTTTTTCCTCTTTTTGTCTGGTACAGACCAAGTGACTGTTCTTTGTTTCTTAAATGTCCAAAAAATAATGGAATTAAGTGCTTAAGTTCAGGTGACATTGCCCTGCAAGACAACAAATCCTCCTTTCTCCTTGCTGCTCATTAGGAAGGACTTGTAACTTGTCCCTGCTTTTCCTCAGTTTTTCAATAAATGACTCCAGAAATATGGTCTTTCCCATTGCTGCTCACTATCAGTCTTACTATGAAATTATTTATTATTTAATTAATTTTCTATTATTATATTTTAGAGAATAACTGCTACAATATATTCTAAAAAGTTTAAGCTATTTCTCTAGGAAACAAAACTAGCACCTTAACCATCATTCATGCAGACTGCCCAACCTGATTCTACACTGTTTCACCAGGAAAAGCCCTGATAACATGAACTGAAAGCTTGCCAGCCACCTTAAGACACAGATGTCCTCATCTTGCGGTAACTCAATTTCAATGCTGTACATACTCCACCCAACCCAAGTACTGCAGATTTTTTTACTTTTTTCATTCTGTGAAGAATGATGGTGAAAGGGAAAACTGAAACCTGAACAAACCCAGCACGTTCAGAGTATGACACTGTTGCACATTGGTGTAACCGTGGGCAGGAAAACAAAGACTACTGAAGAGAAGGAAAAAAGGCAGGAAGACAGTAGTAGCAATGGAAGAATAAAGAGTATCAAGGAAACAAAAAGGTGGACTTCCAGAGATATCCTTTTATCATTTTTCTAACATCTACAGGTTGTATTTCTACACCAAACATAAATACCCTTTGAAAACTTACAATTTCACTATGCACAGTGCAATGAAATCAAACACGGCTAAGTTTTGGGTGATAGTCATGCTCATGGAAAAGTAAAAAAGTAACTTTAAAATCCTCAGAAGACAACGTGAATATTTACCCATGCCAGTTCCAGCTGAAGCAACTTCTCTGGAGAAGATTTCTACAGCTTCTTTTTGCTTATGGTGTACAGCAAGCCAAATAACAGCTTCTCGAGGACCCTGCTTCAAAATAGCAGACATTAGATTAGATGCAGAATGTCAGTTAAATTTACCAAACTGAAAAATAACTGCAGCTCAGCACTCAAGTTATATTTAACTGAAATATTTAGTGCTCACTGCCACAAGCTACAACTTTCATTCAGTGACTTTTCATCCAGCATCACTATAATTTTCTGTTAACGTTTCATTATCTGTTTTTAATTTACTACCATGAAATCAGCTATTGGATACTTCAGACTGCTAGAACACTGTGCTGTTTCTCCACTGTTCTCAAAGTACTAGAACTAACAGTACTTTATAAGAAACTAAACACTTGGCTTCACTCAGTGGAACTGGCAAACAAACTCTCCTCTTACTTGAAGTGCACTGAGAATACTTTAGGGTCAAATCAAGAGCCAGAATTACTTTTCTTAGCATCAAGAAATAAGCAAATCTGCTCACAGAAAAGAACTCCAACCTAATCCTTGGGAGTTAAATAGGAAAATATAACTTGTAAAAGCCACCACGTTTCCAGAGAAAAGAGCAGATCTCTTCTGAAGGGAAACCCAACCAGTACTCTGTTCCCTAATCTGCAGTCAGCTAAGACACCCACCCTTGCAGACGAGAACTCTCTCACTTACGATTTTACTTCTTTAAAAATCTCCTTTCTGCCACCACAAAATCTACTGTTGGAATTAATACACTGGCAAAAGCCTTAGAATGAACTTTAGGTCTCACTGAGGGCAAAGACTGTATTTATTTGAGAATCTGCATCCGTCAGTAAGAACCACCTTTGGTCTGCCTTTGAATCTAAAAATATGAAGCCTGTTCACAATACAAGTCTGTCCTTAAGTGTCTCTTACTTGTCCCAAAGCACAAGCACAACCACTTCAATCATACATATGAAAAGGGACTGCATAAGACATCAAGATCTACTGGTCAGGAGTTTCTCATGCAAAACTACTTCAAGTATAGAGTTTTGCAGCAGAGTACTTCTCTCTGGTAGTCAAAGTCAGCTTTTTTTTGTTAGTGAACACAAAGAACTTTCTAAAGATTCTTTGGTAATGTTACATGAAATTCTTGGCTTACTTATAGCAATGTAAAATACAAAGGAGTTTGACCACAAGATACTAGGGTATTTCTTCCAGTGTTTATGTTCTTTTTCTATATAAACAGGAAAGGATGTATTTCATGAAGGCATGAAAAAAAATGAAAAAACAAAACAAACAAAACACCAAAGTCTGGTTGGTTGGGTTTTTTTGGGTTCTTTTATTCTACAGTTCTATAGAGCTCAGAGCACTTCACACCTCTCTAAATGCCCTGGGGCTAAAGAGTTTCTGTAGATACGGCAGCTGTTCTACTAAAAATGTAGAAAAGTAAAAAAGAAAAAAAAAATTGAACATATAGCTACTTAGGATACAGAAAAGGACATTCTCCTGGAAGAAAGGAACAATTGGATTCTGGAAGAGCCAACCTTTTTTTAATTTATGGCAGATGTTTACTATACCAGGAAGTGAATACACATGACTAAATAACCCGGCTTTAGTTTATTCCAACTTTTTCCTTACATATAATAATTTTAAAATAATGTTTTTCTGGCTAGTATAACATTTTTAATGGATTTTAGCAAAAAACCTATTTCTTTACAAATGCAGAAACCAGTGACACTTCTGAAAGCATCAGAGACTCTAAGTACTCAGCACACAGGAAAGATATAGATGCTGCTAGAATTCAACAGCATCAACTTCAAATTGTTGGGGATTGATGTATGGAGGAGAGGAGACACATTTTATGGTCAGATGAAAAGAACAGAGCCGTGACTCCTTAAAGGAGTCCTCTCACCTCTAGGCTAAGGAACAGCAAAACCCTACACAGCACCGAATTTTTCATGACTTAACACTGTACAGACAGAGGAACCTTTCTTCATGCTAACAGCATCCTTTGTCTAATAGATAGGAACAGGAGAGAAAAAATGAACATCTTGAAGTTGTTATTATATGCAAGCAGTTGTTTGATCACAAATTTAATTCAGTTCATCTAAAACCACATCTCAGCCTTTTTGCTGTATGTTTTGATGTTTATTCACTACCCAAAGTCGAATAGGTGTCCCTGATTACAAGAACTAGAAACCATGTCAATTCTAAAATTACTTTAACCCACTGTCAATTTACGCAGATAGCAGTGAAAAGACTCGCACACCTGACAAAATGGAAATTTACTCCTTAGAATTCTAGTGAATCTAACAGTATCATAACAAAATAAAGTGTATTCCACCCCCTACTTCTCACTCCCAATTTTAATACTTGACTAAATGTTTTGAACTTATGTTTTTTCCTAAGAAACTACATGCTGGATCTGAACTCCTAAATTGCCCATCTTTTAATGCATCTCCTAAATCTTAAAATAATTATTTTAATTGCCCACATTTCTGTAAAGCTGTGTTGTTTAAAACCACATAAACCAGATGTGAAATCCGAGCATCAACTTTAAAAATATTGATGCCTTGTATATTAGTATAATTTTCCTCTCTGTATACAGCACATTTTTCTTAAAAGCAATACTGTTGAACACGTCAACATTCAAAATCTCAAGTCAATCTGAGGAATTTAAGTAACTTCAGCAATGTAGGAACATGGATGTATTTCCTAGTGGCAGCTGCTGAAATGGTATTTATCATAAATGTTGTAATACACTGCACGAGTGTTCTGGCTACTGTAAGAGTATCCCAAAGAGACCGTTATGTTAACACACTACCAAACCCTCCGTTCTAGCTCAAATACATGACAAAATCCCAACACAAACAAGCTCCCTTATGCCAGCTTGTATCAAGGCAGGAAAGCTTCCTGACTTTATAGCTGGTGATCAGGGAAAACCTAATGATAAAGGGCCTTCTTGGTTCAGTACGTTTAAACCTAAATTCTAAATATTCATAAATTTGAAAGATGACTTTTCTCTATTTCCTATTCTAGTGGCATATCCTCACAGAGGTACTCTGAGATACTGTAATGATAAACGTAATTGCTTTCAGCTTGCTTAGGTACCCCTGTGTAGATATACTCACAGGGAGACACACACAGTTCATTTCTCAGCCTCCAAGATCCCAGCCTGGAAAATACCTACCGCACTACTATGATTCAGGAGATCCTGCAAACTTGGTTCACATTTTTGTTAGTTTACCTCAATACTCATGTAGATAAACCCTAAAATAAAAGTTTAGCAGAGCCAATGTAGGAGAGGTTATATTATTCCAGCAGACCATGTATCACAGAATAGGGTTGGAAAAGTCAGGCAGGAATGCATCACTGAAAGGACAGAAATTTCCCTCTATGAATACAGAAACAGATGTCCTGATCAAGATAATATAAATAAGAAACCAAACAGGTTTCCAATTTAAAAGTTTCACTACATTCTTGTTGCTACACAGAAAATATGCAGCCATGCCACATTCAACAAATGCATTTAACATTATTTCCAAGTATTTCCATTTAACAGTCTACCACAAGATTAAATTACTACAAATAATACTTAATAGGAAATACTCTTGCAAAAAATATAATTATGCACTCACATCTGCTTCCTTGTTCTAAACTACCACGTTTTCTTCCTTGCTCACAGATCCAAAATACAGTGGTCTGTGAAAATAATAAGCTGATTCCTGTTTTGAGTGGATGAATCCAGATATACAGACTATTTTAAAGTATGATATCTTACAGTATCATAATAAAAAAATAGAAAAAAGTTATATTCCATCAAGTCTTAAGATGTGTTTACAACACATTTACAGTGTGTTGCAACCTGGTTAACAAATGGTTAGTATAAGATGAGAATACACAGCAGTTTTTAATACACCAAACTCTTAATACCTGATGTACTATTAATAGGTAATCAATCTTTCACATGAAACACATCAAGTATCTCTAAACCATGAACTCACTGATGCTGTGACACTATCATAACCGCCTTCTTCCCCTGTCACAGAAAGCAATAAAGCAGGAGATACTGCTTAATTAAGTTACTCAGTACTGACTCAGGTCCCTTTGTTGCTCATGCTGGGCTGCTGCTGCTAAAGCAAGCTATTGGAACGGCAAACAACCACCACATAAAGAGGTGAGGAAGACCAAGAGAAGAGAGGAGGCAAGCATTTCTTCATTTCTCAGGATACTTTGTGTTGTCAGAACAGTCAAGACTCCACACAGCAGCTCAAACTACAGCATACAGGCCTACATAAGACAGGATGTACAGCCATTTTACATCTGCAAAGGCAAACCTTTGCACCCAGTTTGACAGACCTGCTGACAGACCTGTATGAGGATTAGTCGAGCCACACCAGCCATCCACACTGAGCTCCAACTGTTGTTCAACTTACCCTGTCTTGGTATTTATATACATATTTACTTCTCTCTAAATTTAGACATTAGAACCTTAGAACTGTTTTCCTGCTGTGCTAATACATTGCTTAACACAACATAGCTCTGATTTTGAGCACTGTTATTTGCAACCCAAATAACCATGTCTAATTTGGATGGAAACACACAGTTGGAAAGAGCATTTAAGAGACTACGTTATTTCTACATGAAGCCCCAAAAGGCAGATGTTTTCCTTAGGATTCCATGACTTTGTATTTTAAACGGAAAAGCAAACACCACCCCCCACCCCTTCTACTATGGCTACTTTCCAGATGAAAACTCGTCGGGTTAGTGTCTTCTGAACTTTTGGAGGAACCAAGTAAAGGGGAAAGGCAATAGTATGATTCAGCCTTAGCTCTCACATACTATTTCAGGCATGTATAGGAAGCACATATAATAGAGATAACACTATTTTTAATGTAGGGCCTGGGAGTTGAGGCTGAAAATACAGAAAATAATTACAATTACGCAATTTCATTTGGAAAATTCGTATACTGTACTCTTAACAAGACAGAATGAACAGTAAGAAAGAAAAAAAAACCCACTCTTTTTCAAATCATTCTTCACTCTATAGGATCAGAGAGAAAACTTTCTATGTAACATTAAAGAATGTATTACAGCAGATAACCATAAGGAGCTGGTATGAACAGAATACAGACAAGTTCAACAACTGGAACACTTGTTCCTTTGTTTCAAAACTTTGATTCTGCAATCTCAGCAACACACTTCACATTGCAGGGTTTATGGTCCTGAAAGGAAAAAGACCTTGTTTCTCATGAAGCAACTCTTGCTCCTGGGCAGAATGAAATGGAAGCTGAAGCACTAAAATGAGCAGCTACAGATGTAACTTGCCCAATTCCTAAGAACACTAGTAAGACGTTTGCTCTCTTTCTCCACATCATGTTCTTGTTTCCTATACATACAAATTGTCAGCTATTTTAAGTGTCAGCACTCCTAAGATTGACCTCAGAGCTGAGTTTTGCCACATGTACCTTAAGAGCGTTGCAAGACTACCACTGTTAAAGAAGAAATAAATGCTGCCGTTCTGGAATACACTAAACTGTCTAAATATTTAAAGTGCATGTAAGTGAGGACAAGATTTGAAGTCTTTTTCCTCAAAAAAAACCAACCAAACAAACAAAAAAAAAAAAACAAAAACCCCAAAACCAACCAAAAAAAAAACCAAACCAACCAACCAAAAAGTCCCTAAACTTTCATATTCTAGATCTGGAAAACAGACCATGGCACATCACAGCTGCAGTGGCTATGGCCATCATTCATATTCTTACATATACATTTATTAAGTCACAAACTACAATGCATAATTATATAGTTGATGATTGTTTCACGAATAGTACTCACAGACAGTTTTAAATTTGCAGAGGTAACAGTAATTCTGTCATTTCCTGACTCTGCAATCTTTATAATGTGGTCTTTTAGTTACATCTAATGCAATTTAAGTTTACATCATGAGAACTTTTATAAGAAGACATTTCTTTAGATGAATAACATTAGAACAGACTACAACAACATTTTTGTAAGATTTCATATCAGTGCTTTTGGAAGATCCAATACTGCAAAGACCTTGTCAGTGTTAATTTTATACACTAAGTAGTGACACTGAATTCTTTGCAAGATGATGGGGTGAAAGTCCCAAGATGATAGTGACTTCCTTTAAAGTTGTGGAAAAGATAACAATATGGAGAGATTAAGAGAGGTCAGTAAAAGTTTAAGAACACTCCACTGAATACTTACACCATCTATACTCCTTCTAGCATGAGGTCCATATGTATCTTCAGACCCTAAAACCTGTATGTTAACTGCACTGTAATCTTCATACCCAAGCTGACTGAAAATAAGACGAGTCCTGCAACAAATGATTTTTATTAGTAAACTTCCTGATTACCTGAAGAAGTCCTGTGTGGTCCACAGGGGTTAGCTTTGTCATGTAAACTGGACTATGAATACTTTACACTAAGCAAACGTATCTGAACACTACAAATCAAGCAATTACTGACAAGGAAGTCATACCTCTGAGTTTATCCCCAGGTTTCAAACTGAGCCTTTTGTTTATTTACATTAATTGAAAGATGACAGTCAAAGACAAATAAATGGATTTCAGCTCTTACTTTTATCTTTAAAACAAAGACAGCTTGAAATGTAATTACAGATATGCAGTATTCCTGGTTTTCATACTGGTAATTCAGTTTTTAGCTCTGTTTGTGCTACAAGGCATTATAAACTACCAGTAAGTACATGGAACTACCTTGTTACATCACAGGCACCAATGAATCAAAAAAAAGTCAAACTGAAGAAGGAACGTCTCTTCAAACCTTAAAGATATTTACTTGAGATTCCTGAACATACAGCTCAAATACCAAAAAGTAGGTCAAGTTTTTGGACAGAACATTTCTTTATTACTCATACCTTTCCAGTCTGGCACTGAAAGCCCTCTGACTCTTTCTATAAGGTTATTTCCACCAAAAGCACGTTCTGTCAAGAGCGCCAAGTTTGTCCAATCATGATTAATAATGGGGCTGAATATTACCTTTTCATACACCATGAAAACACACACTTCTTTAAGAGAGCCAAGAATTTTTTGACAAATACTAAATTTAACAGACTGTTTGCTACAACTATTAGAAAAAACAGCCCAACGCTCAAGCACTAAAACTGAAAATGATCGCTACAGTTTTAAAACCATAATCAACTGAGGTCCAAATCCTGTCGTTCCCCTCCCCCCCCCCCAAAAAAAAAAAAAAAAAAAATCACAAAAATCACAGTAAACAAGTTAGAAAAAAGTTTTAAAAGAATCCAACCATTAAAATCAGTCCAATTTATTAACATCTTGCAAATTGGAAAAGTCAGCTGAATGCTTAAGCACCTAAACTGATCTCCCAGTAATCTGGTGTCCTTCTAGATGTATAAAAGATTTTGTCAGTTGAAACACTGGAATTATGTTAGGATGAGAAAAATATTTTTCATCAGTGAAACATTTTGAAGACACTTTTAATATATCATCATCTTTGCAAATATTAGCAGTATAGACAACCTAAACAGAAAATATGATTTTCTAATTGTTGTAATGAGATGAAGGTGGTCCACGTACCACAAATAAGGTAGCCATCTTTACGACCACGGAAAGACAGACACTTGATTTAAGGTACCTAAATTTGAAAACCATGTCTAGTAAGTTATTTTAAGTTACTTATCTACAAACGTTACCTTTAGAGATCCTAGAGTTCAAAATACATTCTGTGGGTAACCTTTAGCCCTTTCATGTGTCTTGGTAATGCAACAGAGTACCATCAAAAATAAAAGGACACCAAAGACTACTCCAAAAAGACTTCTTCACATACATACTTGCCAAATTGTTCCTGCTTTTGAAAATGAATAAACAAATAAAGTATAGGCATGCAGAAAAGAAATGAAAGAAGTCGTATTACAAACTGCCAAAACTGCTTGACGACTTAGACTGCCAACTAGATTGACCTATATGATTGAAGCACCTTAAATCTGTGCACCTTATTCTGTACTCATTGCCATTAGACTACTGGACAGAGTTTAACCTGTAATGGACTAGAAGCTGGCTAGCTGACAGATCATGTCCTTACAACATTCTCTTGCAACAGGAAGTGGTGAAAAGACTGAAGTTGTAACTTTCTGATGAGATGCAGTTGCTGGTAGAACATTCCCTGAAGGTAACCAGAATAGCTTAACTCCTGTGTCTGGGTTGACACAGACAAATCTTTCAAAGATGCTGAATAAATGATTTCACACATTAAGTTGTTAATATGTTCTCCATCTCAAACAGTCTTATGGGTAAAACTGTTGTGATTTTTAACACACAGAACAAACCACAGCTGCTGCAGGCATGCCTCATGGGCTAGAGGCCACTTAGCAAGCCAGCTAACGAGTCTTTGGCTATCTCCCATCAGCCCTCATCTGAGGATTACTCAGGACAGCACAGCAAGCAGGCTGAATTTATTTTCTAATAGAGAAAATAAGTAGAGGCACTAACCACCACAAGCTGTTTCAATCGGCAGTCTGGTCTGAAATAATGTCCAAGAGCAAACACGAAAGGGACAACATACCCCTTTTTTTTTTTGTTCTGTTGGGTTTTTGTTTGGTTTGGTTTGTTCTTGGGTTGTGGGTTTGTTTGGTTTTTTTATTTCTCAGATACTTGGGAGGCCTCTTTGTATTTTAACAGCTCTTGAAAGGCTTTCCTTTCACTGATTTTCTCAGTAGCTCTTGGACACATACACTTATCCACATGACTCTTAAGAAAAGGTTCCTTGACTTCATTACACATCCTGCAACAGCCTGCTGTCATCTGCTACGTCTCTCGAGTGAAATCACATAGCTCCTCCTTCACCACAGTACATGGGCACATAAGCAGTAAGTCACACCTTGCATTTCTGACAGGTGTCTATCCTACTGTACTTGCTGCATAGGCCTGTACTAGGGTGTAACAGGGAGTTTTATAAAACATGGCACAAAGAGACTGACCTCACTAGAGGTCTAGAAAGGTTGGAACTATTGGAGTAAATGTTCCAACACTTTCATGAGGATATGGAATTGTATTTAAGAGGAATCCCTCTTAACCCAAGTAACAGTATGACTAGAGGTTTATCAGTCTGTCACACAGCTGTAAAATTATTCAAGCAAACAAAACCGTTAGTCAGGTTTTACCAGGAACTAAGAATTTTGTTTTAAACACAAACTGCCTACATTTCATAGCACTAGGATTTTTAATCAAGTTCTGTGAAAATCAGTGAAAAACAGTTTCATAAGGGTTGCTCTCTGGCACTGAATAAATTTTAATCTGAAGCACAGTTTTTCCATCATTAATTTCGGATTCTCTCCACTGTCCAGCCATCTATTTTCAATAGTATTTGAGACCTTTCTTTCTCTGTCAAATGTAGCCGAAGTGTAGTTATACACTGAAAACACATTTCCTAAACAGGCTACTTAAGTCTTGAAATGTTTTCTGAACTGCAAGATTACAGTCTTTTAGGGTTCTTACAAGGTTCATATGGTTGGCATTGTATATTACAGTTCTATTTTCATCATCTCTGAAAAGAAAAAGCCCAAACCCCTTCCAAGACACAGATACTAACCTCTGCAGAATACCTTCTGCAGTGCGTTTTCCTTTTTGTACTGCTTTTGGACCTCCCACTGGACAGACAGCAGTAGCTCTGAAGCCATCAAGATAAGTGGCATTAACCTGATGATAAAGGGATTATAAAATTACATGGGATTCAGTACTGATATGCTATTAATGCTCTCTGACAATCATCCACACATAAAGGAGAAGCAGAATAGAAAGGAACCATCACCACACGAATTTCCTCTTATTATTTAAAATTCAGAATTGTATTGGAGGAAGAGTCAAATCTGCAAAACTCTGGAACTTGGAATCACTTCTCGTTGTTATCCTTAAATTTTCCTGTGTTTATCACTTTTGCTACATGGAACACATTCTAATGTTGAAAAGCTGAATAACCTATCACAGTAAAACAGATCAGATGCAAGCTTCCCAGAAGTATTGAAGAAAATATGGAAAAATATCAAATACATATGAACACACAAAAGAACATGCTATGCAGTGCAAACACAGAACTAACAGGCATCTTACTAGACTTCTAGTGCTATAGCTGCTTAATAGAGCTGTAATACAGTGACAGTAATAACCATAATGCATGGCCATAAATGGAAAAAAAACAACAAAAAAAAACACAGAACAAAACATTTTTGAAACTGAACATCTTTTAGAAATGTGCTATAATTTATTTTTTCTGTTGTTTCAAACACAACAAAAATGTTATTTTCAGATTAAAAAGACAGAGATATTCCCAGATGCAGATAATGCAGACACAGACTCAGAAATTAATTTACTGTTCCAGCATTATGTAACTTGAACTGTTGGAACTAGCAATTCTGAGCAAATGCAAAGACCTGACAGACAATATTGTGCTGAAATTGTAGGCTGCCTACCAAAAAAAGAACGAAAATCAACACTTCATTAGATGAAAGTTTAGAAAAATTCATGTTCAGATTACACTTCCACAATACTTTAAAAATAACAAATTCCTTCTTCATAAAGCTGATACAGAACTGAAAAACTAACTAAGGTCATAAGTAAAGTGACCTGTGGTGTACTACTAAATTCTAAAACTGCTTTATGAGTATGCTTTAATTACCGAGTCTCTAGAGAGCTCTTCCATTCTGCCTTTACAAAAACCAAACCTGCTGGGGTGACATTATTATTTATTTTTTAAATACTGCATCTTTTAAAAACCGAAACTTATAAAAAAATGGTTTTGAGAGTTTCAGAAATATTTTAAAACTGCAGTAAAAAGTTCCAAAGAAAATTATGCTCAGGCACACATTATATTATTCAAGCATAAATATTAGCACAGTTCCCTGCTTAGGTGAACTCACTTGATATGGCTGTACTAAGCAGTTAATTTCTGATCTCAACCTTGCTTCTGTAAAAGTCAGTTTGACACTAGTTTAAACAAGAAAAGGATCCAGCCCTACTGATACTTCACTAGACCTGTATTACCTTATCATTCATTCAGGGAAAGACCATCACTAGAAAACTATAGACTAGAAGACAAACAGACAACTTCATGATTTTACTGGCACTGCAGTTTTCTTTCAACAGAGCATTTCAGGAGATGATCTGTCTCATTCTTAGTTGCTCTCTTGACAGATGTAGCTACTCATCACTTACCTTTTGAAAACTTGGTAGATAAATTTCACAAGGAAAGAGAACAAAATTAACACACCAGTATAAAAATCAACAAGTACAAAGGTGTGACTGGGCTAAGACGTTTTAAAAATTATTATTAGTAGTAGTACAAAAGAATGATCCCAGCCTTCACAGTAGGTTTGTGGATATGCTTGTTAGATGAATTAACATTTTTTTACGTACCAAATAATTTATTTCTTTGGCAAGGGGAAGGAGGAGGATTTTAAAGTGGTAACAGTTTATGGTAGAAAATATATAGTATTTTCTCCAAAATACAAAATTTTGCAAATCAAAAATACCTGCCATACAAAGAGGTAATACCTTATAAAATGCTGAAGGAGGTGATCCTTTTGCTCCGTGAACTTTCACTGCCCCACCATCAAAACCTACAGTGGTTAAAAATCAGTATTTAACCTTCTTCAATATAACTTCAAAGACATTCTTCTGTGATAATTATTAAGCAAATGCACTTAATTAAAAAGCAAGTCACTGATAGCTGCACTGCCACAGAAGAGAGAACCTTTCAGGAAACAGTCCTCCCTGCCTTAGAAACCCAAACAACAAATTAGTGACTGAATTTGTGATTTCAAGGAGGCTTTTAACAGAATGACTGAAATGTTTATTCATGTACTTAAAAAACACTTAACATAGAAAGCAGCCTTAGGACTTCAGGCCCAACAGTTATTCTCCACTTAACATAAAGTTATTGCACACACACAGAGCAAACAATTTGCTGTACTTGGCTGGAGTCAACTGAGGTCCTTCACTTGGTAAAGAAACAGTACAACAAAGATGAGAAACCAAAAATGACAGCTTATTTGCTGATAGCTTATTAAGTCAAGAGACAACTTTAGCTTTTTTATCAATTAACAGAAACAGAACAGTCTGAATGTATGTTCCAGGGCAATTACCATGTTCAGTATTAGGAATATTAATACTAAAAGGGAACTGCAGAAAATTGCCATCATGGCATCAGGTTCAAGCTTGAACTGGAGAAACAGCTCCTTGAAAATCAGCCGTGCAGGATCAGCGTCAGACCTCAAGTCAGACAGACAGCATTTCACTATAGCTCACTTGCAGTTAACCTGAGCTTGCAAATATTGAGGAAGCAGTTCAAAGCTTTACACAAATACTCTGAAAAGATCAAATCAGAACCTATCTGAAAAAGTGAATGTGACCAGCAGAAATCTTACACATCACTCAGACAACATCATCACTCTCTCTGCTAGACTGACATAAAACTAATTTAATTCTCAATAAAGAATGATATCCCTACAGTCAGAGTGAAAAATCTGAAAGAGTTTCACACAGGTGAAGGAGTAATACAAAGCAAAAAAAACCTGCACAAAACAAAATGCATAGCATGCATCAACAAAAAGAAAACAGAAGCACCTCTCAGTTCAAACATTGCAAGTAATCCAGCAGGACAATAAAATCAGCAATGTAAACAGCAAAAATAGATAGCTTGCTTGTTTTTACTGGTGTACGTGTCAAAGCACTTCAAACTAAAAATATTTAAGAAATCTGCCCATTTTCCATCTGTTACATTTCTAAGAGGGCTAACTGAAAGTTCATGTGGAAGTTCATTTTAAGTTCAAACATGTCATATCAGGTCATTTGCAAGCTAAAAGTTCATAGGAAGGTTAGGGTTTCTTTTTTAGTTTTATAATAAGAACTAGTGGCTAAGAGCAGCAAACTGGTCTTATCAGACAGCCATTTGGTTCACTGTGCAATTTTACAGTACTTTTATTATTGATGCAAAACATTTTTGATGCAAAACATTTTTGATGCTACGGTGTTTTAAGTTTTATCACAGTAAGATTTTATTTTAAGATATCAATTCTTCTAAGTCTTATAAAGACACTCAGCATACTGTCACAGGTAATTTCCATTAGAATGAAAGAATATATAATACAGATCTGGTAAAAAACAAACATCAAATGACCATAGCTAAGCATTGTTTCCAAGCTGTCTTATGCAACCAACAGATCTTCAAATCTGTTAAGCCTGGGGCCTTTCCGTTTGTTTTGTTTCTAAAGCTAAATGCAGAACATACATATCCACCTTTAATCTACCAGCTTTTGAGAGTTTCAAGAATAGTAAATGGACCTTTTCAAACTGACATTCTTTGGTGGAAATCCTGTACCTCAGCACACTTCTACCAGTTAAGAAGATCCAACCAAATGCCTAAGAAAAGCATTACCACGTAGTGCTTTGAAAGACACAACTTTTCCATTGTTACTAACATTTCAAATGCCATATGAGACAAAAAAAGGACAAAAATTTTTTTTTTTCTTTTTAGCAAAAAAACTGAGGAGCAGTTTAAAAAGAATACTGAAATCATAGTGGAGCTGTCTCAATGTTGCTTATCCAGAACACAGTTTAAAGACTTGGTATGTGCAAGGCATGGAATAAGAAGTAAAGCAAAAGGAGCAGTGAGCAAACATTTAAATTAGCCAGCCAACAAGATAAATCAAGAGCATGATCAGAACTTCTAAAGGAATTTCTAGCAAAAGTCATTGAAAAATCAGTTTAATACATATCACACTTTAAGGAACTGATTGAACAAGGAATATGCAGAGAAAATATGGAAATTAATTGCTTTAGTTTGATAAAGCTTGGAAATTCAAATAAATGCTTTAGTTTGATACCTCAGTTCACTGACACAGATCTCTTAACATATAAGGGAACTAACCTGGAATTTCAGTGATGGAAACTTTGGAAAAGTCACATGTGACATCTGGTAAGAGATAGCGCTGAGGATCGCCCAATTCATACACCAGCTGTTCAGCTACAGTGCCAAAAGAGATTAGTCCCCCAGTGTCTGGTGGTTTGGAAAGAATGAAGTCTCCTTCAGAGGAACATTCTACAATGGGAAAGCCTATGTTGTGCCTAGAATATGAAAGACATTGAAAAAACCCTATAAATACACAGGGAAAGTGAAAAGAAAAACGAGTAACATACCAGAATTTTACAGTAATGACTAATTAAATAAAACTGATCAAGATTTGTAACATATCTGGTTGTTTCTACTGAAAAACACATGAGAAAAAGCACTGACCAAACATTTTATTTCCTGGCAAAGACTGCAGATGTAACAAGAGATATCAACAGTAAACAGACAGAATTGGAACAGGAAATGGAGAAGGACACTAACAAAAATAGTTAAAGTAAAAAGAAACTTAAAGAATTAGAGAACTACAATTAAAGAGGTAAATTCAGAAGAGGCACCACAACTGCTAATTCTAGGCTCATCTGGCTATGAAAGCACACACAGCATGAAGGTGAAGACATGTAAATATATCCGGCACTCTGGATTTGAAAAATCAGTCAAAGCAGGAAGAACAGACTATGCTGGAAATCTCAGAGATGAAGGGAAGCAGGAGACAGGAGTAATCACACTTACTACGGGCAATCTCACAGGTTAATAATAATTTACACACAGAAAAGTTATAATCAGAAAGCAGAAAGATATATGAAAATTAAGATCTTCAGCCCAGAACAATAATAATAATAGAATGAACAGAAAATTATGAGGCATACCAAAAAGAAAAGCAGTAAACCAGAAAGTTATAGATATGCTTGTAAATGAAAATACTCTTTCTCCTCACATTCTCACCAGAGTAATATACAGAAAGTGATCAAGTAACTCATAGTTTGTAATTTGGTCATTACAGTAGCAGGGCAGAATTTCAGTTTTATGTGGATATCTGCTCTCCCGAATAAAAGGTTTTTATTTTATTTACAGAGAATGTGAGTGAAAGTAATAACCTAAAAATAACGAGGTGCCTGAAAATTAAGAGAGACTTAATATTTTTCTAAAAAGGTCACCTGGCTCAATCCCTCTCACAGGAAGTTGGAAATCTGTGCAAGTAAAGTATCCAAGAGACACAAGGAGTTAAGGAGATACAGCCCCTTGCAAAAGCAAAATTGTTCTAAAAGGGTCCTAATAATGAAAGGTGGTGAACATCAAGATTCTCATTAAAGAATGAGATTAATCAATGGCCTTCAGGTCCATTGTACAAAATTAAAGTTAGCCCATCCCTGAAATTAACTGGTTTTGGGTGCTAGTGGTAACAATGTGCTGAACATACAACCACATTGGTTATCAGCAAAGGTTAGACGAACATAGTTTGTATAACATAAATCCACAAAGTTCTGAAGGAAGTAAGCAAAGAAACCAGTGAACTCTTCAGTGACATTTGTGAAAGTTCATGGGAGCTTGAACAGATTCCTTATCATTGGGAAGCTTCAAACATAACCCTGTTATTTAAAAAAAGGATTATGAGACAAGCTCTGTTACCAGAGATCAGCAATTTTAATACTGATAGCGTACAAAACTTGCGAAGTATGGTAGCTGGAAGACACCTAGAAAAGCCCATTTCAAATCAGTAACAATTACACTTCATTAGACTGGGCTTTGAAACTATTTAAACCACTAAACAGATAAATGTAAACAAACAACAACAACCCCAAACCCTCACCCTGCTGAATACAAAGAATTGAATAGAATTAACAATTCCTTACACAATTATTCTAGGGTTGGAGGGGGTTGTGAGGGGAAAAGAGGGACAAAAATGGCTGCAAGAAGCATGTAACATTCAACATTTTAAAAGTCTGACACAGAAAAAAGTAACACCCCAACCCCCCCTCAATTCCTGGCCCTCAGTATTAATGCAGAATAACAGACTAATGTGTCATTATAACAATTTTAGAGGTAAGGAGACATGTACAAGAAGCATCACAATTTGCCCAGTGTTACACAGCAGGATCAGTGAATGAACAGTAATGCTAGAATTAAGAAGCTTTTACTCTGTTGGTGCCATGCCTATGCGTTTGACGCTACCATCTATCTGTCTTGTCTTAAGGCAACAGCCTCAGGTACCTTGCCAGCAAGCTCAATGAAGCTTATTTGAATCACCTACCCACAAGTGAAATGACTTCCATAAAGACACATTACCCAGTGCAATCTATCCCACTGCAGTGACAACTGGTATCCTTGCTACAGCCCACTTTGAGCCAAGTCACCAGCACATGCAACTCTTATTATACATTCCTGAACCTATGGCCCAGTGATCTTTGTTTTGAAGGAAAAAGAGGTGAACTGTAGACCCAACTTCCTACTCTGAACCACTCAATCTACCAACATCAATTTAACTTCAGTTTGCTCAAGCTCCACTCTCAGAAGACCCGAACCATTCAAAAAACAAAAAACAGCAACAGTATAGTGAGGCAAAAAAAAAAAAATTTCAGTCCCTAAAATGGTTAAAATATGGCAAACACTTAAGTCATTAAAAGTAGCCCAGTCATGGAAGGCAAGAGATAAACAGTATCAGTATAAACAATACTATTATTCAGGTCCCTTCATATGCAAAAGGAAGGACAGACTGATTTTCCTGTTATCTTAGGACCATCAAAGTCAGAAAATCTTTATGGTAGAATTTTTTATGCTGCCAGAGTTCCTGAAAGGAGACCATATAGGTACAAATATACTGTCTGCAACCACTTCCAAATAACCTCCAAGGGTTGAGACATACTTGCCACATAAAAATTAAACTCAGTTCTTACCACTTAGAGCGAAGTGCTGACCCAAAGCTTGTAAGAAAATCACAAGGAGAAGAGCCATTCTAACACAAAAAAAAAAACAGACAAAAATCCAAACAAAACCAAACCCATACCAGCCTTTCCTCCCCTTCCCTAAAAAACACCCCAAGCAACCAAAACCAAAAGGTGACACCCAAAGTCTTCCTAGGAAAGGCATGCCTACACAGCACACTAGCATGTCCTAGCATAAGAATTTTTATGCTATAAAGCATTCTGAAATCCAAGACCCAGAAGGTCAGTGAAAAGAACACTACAATCAGTGACTTACTCTTCGTTCATTTCTCAAAATGTTCATTTACTTCATTCATGTTTCAAAAGTTAGCAAAGGTATCAAGGAAGACTTTTTGCTTTTGTCCGAGATATGCGTGAGGGATATTTCCTCCTCCAGGTACACCATTACCCCATGAACTTCCCTGAATGTTCAGTTAGTTCAGAGATGTGTGTTCTCCCAGGCCACATCATCCTTGAAAGTTTCCCTCAGTTTTTAACAATTCAGAACATAACGATCAAACGAATTGAGTAAGATGCCCCTGGATTCTACCTGTTCTGTAACTGGATGACTGAGAAAATATATACATCCTATACTGCCTTGTAGCAGATGCCAATAATAACCTACATTATGCATAAGAGAAAAAGGTCTTTTGTGCATTGTTAATAGACCTTAATTAAAATAAATTTTCTGCTTGGAAACAAACTGGGATAAGTCGCTCCTATGGCATGATTCAGTCAAGTGACAGCTACTTAAATTTGTCATTAGAGCTTGCCAGCAGCAACAACTCCCTGGATGAGCTATTCTAGCACATAGCAGCAGTACTTTGATCACACCATCACCCTGATCCACATTTCCACTGAAGGAAGTAACTCTTTGCCCAATTCACTAGTAGGTTTTGCTTGGTAGCGACACACCATAACATTCCAGCTTTATGCTGGCCTAACCCACAGCCATGTTGTAATTTTGTACAGTGTAGCAGGGGAGTTAAACCGCAGACCTATGAACTTGAACTTAACAACAACTACAGTCATGGCATCCAAAGCGGCACAGGAGCCAAGTGGTTTTAATAAGAGAATTGCATCAGTTCGGCCATAAAATCCCCTAGCAGAATGGGGCAATATCAAGCAATGTAAACAATCCTGAAAGGAAACTACTAAAATGAATTCTAATCAAATTATATGACAGTGTGATTAATAAAATATGAGGAAAAAAATATTATTTTTAAAACATTTTGAGTAGTTCTTTTCGCACAGAGTTCAAATACAGAAATAACATACATCAGTTTGTGAAAGGAGATGACAACTACCACTCGTTCATCCAAAACAAGTTTTGGCTTGTGTGTTTGGTATTTAAATAACCAATAAATTATATGCATTAGTAAACCAGCCACTGAATAAACATAAGCCAAGATTAAACCTCAGAAACCCCCTAACAGTTAAATCAGGTCCTCACTGACTACAGCACACAGATAAAGCTCTAAAATAGGCTTTGTTGCTCAAGCTACCTTTCTCATTGAACACCCACAGCTGCTGCCCTACTGTAATAGAGTAAGGACTCTGAAACAGTCTCCTGTCCTTTCTCTGCCTGCCAATGACTTAATCTTGGATTATTTTTTCCATGTAAAATGCTGTTTTTTCTTCCATTCTGGCTGTCACAAATGTTACAGTTCATGGGCATGTCACAAGTGATAATGTGAACTATCTAAGCAAAGATCTTCTGCCTACTCTGTGATAATGCACTATTCAATCTCTGGCAGCTATGAAGACAGCCTTCCTTCTCATTTTGCCACAAATCTTACACCATTTGTATTACCCCAAAAAATAAAATCCATTATCAGTACTGAGTCCTGTTTGGCTCAGGGAGAAAGATACTGAGATAAAATGGGTATTTCTTCCCTCATAAGCTGCCAAACCCACAAGTATCTCATTCTGGCCACTGCTGATAGACTGAGACTACTGGCAACAAAAGATGGGGCAGCTGGTGTAGTACATTAACTTGCAGGGGAAGATCCTGGAAGAAAAAAACAAAACAAACCAAAAAAGCCACAGCAATACGCATGACATGGAAGTGAACCAGGGTCCAACTAGGCTGTGGTATGAACTTTTAGCTTTACAATTAATGCTGTTTCCTGGGATATGACTCAATGAATGTCACGCTGAGGACAGCTCTAAGCTGACCTTCTCAACTCCCTGGGCATGTATTTTAACCACTATGCCATTAAGTAAAAAGCAGAAACTGCTACCACTTTAGCGGTGTTTTTACAACCAATTCAAAACTGCTAACACGTCAGGCACGATCAGCACAAACTTACAGGTAAGATACAGGCATCTCTTTACATGTAGGTACCAACACGCTTCCTAACTTCTGCTGCAATTCCAATTTAGGCAAAAATTATTGGATCACTTATCTTCTCTGACTAGGGCATTTCAGAGTATGCATTGTATGTAAACACTTAATACCCAGGCAATTTCAGGCCAACCAGACTGGGTGCCTGGTGTTTTCAGCTGCCTGGAATAGATGGCATTACATAGAAAAAGGCATTCCACATTGCTGATTGGGACTCACATGCTGGATTCTGTTCAAGTCCCAAATTAAGCAATCTGGATCCAGCCCTTAAGAAACTACAACTATTGACTTACCCTTTTGGTCATCCCAGGCCAGAGGATTATGCAGTCTCAACCATTGCACGCTCTTGGCTTAGGGCAAAATGTCAGTGTTTATCATCTCCTCAAAATGATTACTCTACTGATCAGCATTAGTTTATTCTCTCCTGCATTTCAAAACAAAACAAAACAATGTACTAATCACCCACTGGCACTAAATAATAGTAAGAGACAGCAATGTCTTGGGTTAAATGAAATTAAAAACAGAGCTGTGCATTATCAGTATAGGTCTGGCATCATGGTTCACTTTTGCACATTACATGAATTCCCTACAGAGTGCTGCACACTAGACAGTAAATAGGGAGCAGTGATGTATTATCACTTCTTCCGGCCATATGCTGACATATATTACTACACAAATAACAGGAGTAAGTGCTTTTTTTGACAACATTTATTTTAAATCAGTCAATTAAGAATGCACACTAGTCTTCTATAAACTGTGAACTGATAGTTTCTTGCATTTTCTCTGCTAAACATGAAAGAATTCACACAAGAGGCAAGCCAAGCAGCACTCTTCTCACTGGAAAAGTAAACAGCATCTAGCCCCTCTATCTGTCTGACCATTTTCGTGCAAACTGGAGAAAACCTTACAGCTTCAAGATCCTTGCCTTTAAGTCAAATACATTCAGGAGATACTGCCAGCACAATTTAAAAATCCCAGTGCCTCAGTTAAACAGACAGAAACCAATTAAGTTTGGCTTCTATTAACTAAAGTAACTTGGAGAGTCACAAGTTGGAACATATACTTTACTTGTTTTACATTAAAAGCTTACTTTAACAAGACAAAAAGAAAGAAGTTTTAACAGCTAATCATTCAATGGCCACTATATACCCACATGAACATTACTGAGGCTTAAAGCACCTTTTTGCAGTGGAATTAAGTTCCCAGAAGTGGCATGCATCAACCATTTCGAGAAAATTTCTTAAACAAACAAACAACTCCCATAAAACTCAAAAACTAAGGTGGATGAATGAAGTGGGTCTAATCCAGTGCCTCAATACTCCTAAAGACATGATAATATATGCATGGAATTTGAGCTCTGACTCTGATTTGCCTAGCTTTACTTGGTTTAAGTTAAAGTGCTCTTGTTTACCCAGCTGATTATTTTTGCTTATACATAAACAACAGACAGATAAGGTTTATAAGCCTAAAATTGGATAAATGCTTCCTTTTTTGTTTACAAGTTAAAAGAACTCACACCCATCAGTGCTTCTTTACAGTAAACTTACACCTCTTTCAGCAGCCAAACACAGAACAGCAATGTACACTACTGTTCTTGGGGAGAAATAAAATCCAAAGAGAGTCTAAATATGACCCGAGTCCAATCATAACCAAACCTACACTCTGCAGTAAGATGTGACAAAAAGACAGACTGACCTCTTGTGTTTAGCCACCAGAGAACAGCATAAATACTGTGAAAGGTTCTCTTAAGCTCTAGTGTAAAGGTCCAGAAAACATTTGCAGAGCTGAATGGTAAGTAGTCTTGGCTGCATGAACACACTCACAGCAGTGGGAAATTTATATTTGAAAGGCACTCTTAACGACTAACAGAGATTTGACTTTGCTTCTTCCCCCGCATTTAATGACTTCGTTGGGCTGATCTGGAATTAACATTATGTATCACAGACGCTATGATTTATTGAGATCTAAACTATATACACTTACTTTCAGGAGACTGCTAAAAATGTAGCTTTTCCTAAATGAGGGAGAAATCATTAATACAGCATACTGAAGTAACTTCTGCAAACTCTGTCAGAGCTCTGCTGACCTACTGGCAATACAACTGATGCTGGTGGCAGCAAATATTGCATGTTTTGGGCATTAAGACTACAAATTACTGTATTATTAATGTGCATTATTACACAACGCATTATCTGCATGCATTGATAAAAGATTCAGACTGTCTAATAACAAAAAAAAAACATGCCATCAAGTTTCTTTAACTTAAGGAGTCAATAGGTTACTATTAAGCTATTGGATGGAAAATGCAGTTTAGTATAGACCAAAAGCTTTTGTATTTCCTCTTCATGCATTTGGGCTTAAATATAGTATCTATTTATTGGGGTGGGGGAGAACAGCAAAGTTCTAACAGATCTCCTCCCCTCCTAAGTGGATGTGCTGGACTACAAGCCCACTTTAGTCAGTCATCTACTCTGCCTCTCCAAATATAAAATTAAAGCTCACATGTTAGTTTAGTTTTGACTAGATTCACGAGTTTATCACACAGGCTGACACACAACCTGCTTTTATTTCAAAAATTTCATCAACTAAATGCTTAAGACTGATTGAATTTGCAAACAAACCCACTAGTTTTAAAGCACCATGATTAATTCTTTAGTAGGCAACCTGAAAGTAAATAAATTACTGTTATATTAGCACAGTTACAATCATGCATAGTTCAGAAGGATGCAATGGGACAAGGTAACAGACCCGTATTAGGTGCTGACCTTCTATATTGTTTAGCAGCTATACAAGCTAGGACCAGTCAGCTCTAAGCCACAAGACTACTATGATTTTAGATACAGTTACATGATTTTTACATATACCCCCACAGGTATTAGGTAAGCATATCCAAGGTATGTACACTTGTCTATAAAATTAGGTACACCCTAATTTTTATGAGCTACACCAGTAGCTCATAGCTTAATAAACTCAAACTTCCTTTTTTCTTTTTTTCCCAAACCAGACTGCCATTTCTCAAATAAAAATCCTTAAAAATAATACAGCATAGTTAAGTCATCAGGAAATACAACAGAATAGGAATAAAATTAGCACTTACACATTTCCAAACTGAACACTGTCTTGTTACTGTAAACTCTCTCATGTGACCTCCTACTAAATACAACAGTAAGTCCAGCTTGTTCAGGGCTACTAGCCTGACAGTAAGTGAAAAGAAATGGTCTGACCTTTCACCTATACATCAGCAGTGTTCAGGAACTCAGAAGAGCAGAATGCACCTTTCAGGATCACACTCAATCTGAAACAGTCACTACAAGAAGAAAAAAATCTTGGCAGCCCTAAGGAACTACTCAGGAGAGCAGCTCTTCAGATTGAAGGGCCCAATGTCCTGCTGGTTCATTCACCTGGACTACAGGTTGCTCCCAGTGGCCTTCATCCCAGAGTGACATTAGGAGCAAGAACACACAGGATTAAAACCACACTTCTCTCCTGCATTCCTCCCACTGCTCTTCAGCACTCTCCTCAGCCATGTAAAAGCAGCACTGCCTTTTATGTGACATGGCACAGGACAAGATTCTTCTCTCTTATCCCAGTGACAACAGGGATAAACTGCAGCCAGAATCACTCATCCTACCTAAAATATATTCCCTATTTTAAGCTGCTCTTAAAAACAAGTTGGTCAAAAGGAGGCTACATTAAGTCCTTCCTTAGCAGGCAGAAGGACCTACCTGCGTGAAAATCCAATTCAGTAAGACTGAACACAAGATACGTAACTTTTTGAAAGGACTTGTGATCTCCAGAAATGTATTGAGCTACATCATACAGCAAGAGAAGACTGTGGTATACATTCATCTCTATCAAAGAAATTACATAAAATTCGTGACTGAACAGTAGGCAACTGTTCTAGCTGATGACTGATGCATATTGTTTGTCCCATTACAATAATACATAAGAGCCAATAACAAATCTTTCAAAAGAGCAGATGATAAAGGAAAAAAACAGTTAAAAAAAAAATCAAAGTGATATAATTTTTTCAAATCATCTGCTTAAGTTAACAAAGCAAGCCCCCAGTTGGCCAGAAAGGAAAACTGCAACAGGGAGAACAGACCACAGAAAAGTAACATTAAGATGGAAAAATATCAAGAGGCCCATCTTGCTTCCTCCAAAAGAATAAAGTAGAAGCAGTTATCACAACACATATAGTAGGAAACCTCATCTTTGGTCCCCTACAGACGTACATGCTGATGTCACAATTACGTACCAGTCTGGTACCGCATGCCAATCAGTGAATATTCCACCTGTACATTGAGCACCACATTCAATGAGATGACCTGCAAGGCTGGGAAAATGACATTCAAATAACTAAGTATTCTGTAAAATCAAGTTTCACAAATCCAGCTTTAAAAATATAATAGTAATAACAAGGGATTCTGAAAGATGAGTGTAAGAAGAGTTGAAAGGAATAACTTCTACATGAAGAATCAAATTAACTTCCAGGGAAATACGAACACTTACAAGCTTATCTAAATATGCACAGCCCATTTTTAAATCAAGAAATGAAAGATCTCACTTCAAATGTGAAGGACAGAATGTATTATGATTACGTACTATGATTTTCAAATCTCTAATTGTGATAGCCCACAAACACTCAACAGAATTAGAGGGAAAATCCTTATCTATCATCCCCAATTCAGCGGAGACAAAGTTTCTCTCCACATTTATTCTCATGGAAAAGGAGATCCAATCATATTATTACTAGGCATACTCAGGTACCTATGCAGACACTCATTTTTATAGACTTCAACACAGTCAGATTACACAGAATATTAAACTAGGTGACAGAATTTTACCCCATGCTTTTTGCACCAGATTCCTAACCTTAGGGCTTACAACTAGGGTTTGCAAATGGAGTACTGACACTGAGCTTCTGCAAAACCATACAACGATGCTGATCTCTGACTGAATCACTATGCATCTCTGAGGATAAGAGCTGCTACCATCTCAACTACCAATAGTGATGGCAAACAGAAAAAGCTGGGAATTGCTGATCTACACTGTAAGGTTTCACCTCTTGACACAAAATGGAGAGGAAGAGAAAGTTAAGCTGTTTAAATAAAATCATTCACTCCTTTCCTCATTTTGTATTTTAAGTTGATTCCAAAATGAAGTTTCTGTAATTTCAATTCCAAGCAACAGTATTAAACGAGCCTTACAAAAGAACCCAAAACCTAACAAAAACATTTAAATAAATAATTTCAATAATAACATGCAAAATCACAGATTAAAAAGTTTGTTATCCTGACATTTTGCTACGAAATATAAATTTACCCATTTCTTCCTATATCACTTACCTTCCCGCAGCAAGCAAGTCAAATTCATCCCTATTCCAGCCAAACTAGAAGAAAAATACAAAACTGTTAAATACAGAGACATTTCATACAGTACAGAAAACTGCATATAGTATGTTCACTGCTTTGAGTGACAATGCATTGGACATGTTTTTACTTAATTGCAGAAATCTAAAGAACAATAACTGGCAGAGGCTGTTAAGTGGATTTGAGTTGCTATACAGTAAGTTTGTAAAAGAGCTCTGATGTATTTCAGTTTCCCTCTTACTAATACACAAATATAATTTCTTATAGTCAACACATTCTTTAAACAAACTGGAAGTGAAATATTATTAAAAATTTGCATGACCCAGAATTTTAAAAGTCTAGCATCTATTTGGTGTCATGGAAACAGACCAGTACAGATTTTCAGTTTTTGAAGATTATCACTTACTGAAGTACTACCAGTCATCCTTAATAACTGGAAATATGTTTTCTGTTTAACTAGAAATTATTTTTCCCCCAAGTTAAACACAATGCAAGCAATATATTCATTGTTTCTTATTTAGACTATGGCAGAAGACTCCCTAAAATCTTTCAGTAAGTTAGATAAGGCTCCTCTGGAGTAGATAAAACACACTGACAGCTATTTTAAGAATGTAAATAGCTAGGAATAAAATAACCACACACAATGGCAACTACAAATGGGAAAGTTTAATTCTAGATTAGGCAGTATTGGATATGGAGGAAGTCAGGAGAGTATGAAGTTTTAGAAAGGATGTTTGTAACCAGACATTAATGTATACCGTGTTTTATTTTTCTTAATGTGCACCAAAACTAAGCTTGCATATTTCACAGTGTGTGGTCATTCACAGAAATGTATAACCTATCTAAAATACTTCAGAAAACCACATATACTACTTCTATAATTTAATGAAATTCAAAAAATTTTATAAATGTTGCACTGAAATTCAACTACTTAAAATAATACTGTTTACCCACTAAAAAGAGACCAGTGTTTCAGACCACCTGATGCGCCTCCCAAGAAAAAACAAAGTGAGCTCTACTATCGCCATCTTGTGGTAAAGAAAAACACAGTTTTTCTTAACCTCACACATCAAATTTTAAAAGGGGGAAAGTTAAGTAGTGAAATGCTGGTGAAACATGGCAAGATTCTTAGCTTCACCAAATCCAGCTTCATGATAGTCAAGTTCATAAACATTCCTGCTGTAAGTTTAGAAGTGAAAACTGGCAACTTTTCATGCATGTCAGGAAAAAAATAATTAAGGTGCGTACTATTTTTAATTTAGTATCTGCATTTTAATAATGGACAAAAACTGGCTGACAATGATTGTTGAATATTCATTCAATTAAGTTCCCTATATGGGAATTAACTTGTACTTACAGAATGAATGAGCGGTCCTAATACAATCCCACTGTCGACACATCTACCTGTCACAACAATATCAGCTCCAAGGTCAAGAGCTCTGCTTATTGGCCTTGCTCTAGAGATGAAAAAAACAAAACAGCAAATACTTCATTTTTTTAATGATTATTTAAAAAAAAAAACAAAACCAAACATCAGTTTCCTGCCATACACAGGATAAAAATCACTTAAAAAATCCTGTGGGAAATCAGTAAAATCAATTTGTCATTTCGTACATACACCAAGATTATTTTAAAAAGCAAATATCAGAATACCTTATCAAATACAGGTACCTAAATGGCATAATCAAAACACATAATGCTCACAGAAACTGTCCTGAACACAGTGCATAGAGGACCACTTCTATCATCAGTAAGAGAAAATACTGTTTTTCAGAGATTCATTACTCACTTCATTTGTAAATGAGTATATAAAAAACCCCAATATTCTTCACAGAGAAAGCTTGGTGTCTTTCCGCTCCGATTTTAAACCCTCCAGATGAATTTCCGTGTTTTTACAACTTGCAATATCAACCAACTTCAAAGAAAAATCACTGTGCAATCATTATTTCTGAAGAAACTCAAGACCACAGATTTTCCAGATTCTTCAGGTAGGAGTCAGCGCAGTTAAAATTTGTCAGGCTTGAAAATATTCACCCAGGTGAACTGCTCAAGTTTATATACTTTAGGGAGCAAGCTTTGACCAGAGTGCATGGCTCCTGGCTTCTAAACCCATGATATCTGCTGGACCCTTCTATTCTTCATCAAATAGGCAGCTTGAAGACACAAACCACATAAACCATGGGCCTCAAAGAACAAAACCAAGTGCAGTGTTTTTCCACAGTTTCTATAGACATAGCCCTGTTTTTGTCAAGAGGTAATTTAGAAGACACAGAAGTTCTTAGTAATGTAAGCATTAAGTACAGTGGCTTGGTTTTGGATTTGTTTTTCCAATACTACCTGAACCAAAGGATACTAGCTAAAACAACAAGCAAATATACAGCACACAGAAACAATTTATACCTCTGGGCACAGCATTAAGTAACCCTCATAGGTAAAAAAACCAAATGGGGTTTCTGTATACATACAGGACACTGAGGAAAAACTGCATAACTACCTTTAGAAAGCAGTAAATACAGCTGTTTGGTTCTTACTGTTAAAAATGCATGCGAGCTTAGTCCACAGAACTCCTAATAGCCCAAATCAGGAGAGACAAAAGAAACCCTTCAGGACTGATATCCATCTGAAAAATTTCACTGGGAGTTTACATACTTGAATCAAGAATCAAAACATCATCAGTATCAGGGAATGAAGAGTGAACTATCTACAGACCTTACAGGTTGTACCCAATTCACTCTGATGTTGACTTGTTTTACAGGTGCCTATATATAAATCTATTATTTGGTTTACGAATAAGCATCCACTGCTGATGCTATCAAAGAAAACTGTAACTTCAGAAACAACCCATTTAAGAGGCTGGTAATAGTGTTATGTGTCAGTGCAACTGAGTTTAAGGGGCCCATAAAGAAATACTGGTTTTATTAGAAAACCAAGACCTCAAGTCCAATGTTCTAGAATCTGTTAACGAACCAGAGGTAATGGATTTTTAAAATACCTCATCCTCATACTAGCCTGCTTTTGTCCTCTCTGCTTCAATTTACATTGCTTTTTTAATCTCTAATAAATCATAAACCACCAGAATCGGAATGAATGCTTTCTCACAATTACAAATCTTAAACATTATTTATTTGATTTCATGTTGTTACCCATGATCTGCAAATGATGCAAGTCAAAGTTTAACAAACAGAAAATCCAGCTACAACAGAAAATGCTGAAGAATTTAAAAAGACTCATCTACTAAAAGGCTTTATTTTACAAATTAAAATATATGCTGGTTCAGGTACAGACATACCCTGTTATGTACCAGTGATGTGTTTTAAAAATGCAATGATAGTAAGAGACAGAGCACGGCAGTTTTTCCATGAACATTAATGTAAAAGAGGAGCTACTGTGTGCAGACTCCAGAAAAACGCCGAACAGAAAAACAGCAGGCATCACATACATGACATGGAGGATGCAAAACCAGGATCACCAGGATCATCAACTGGGAGAGATTCTGGCTTTTTGGGAACACCTGACCACAGGGCATCACCAGCAAAGACAAAGAAGTCATCATGCCACTTCAAACTTGTCAGGCCACATCTATAATACTATGTTCAGTTTTAGCCCCTGTTGTACTAAAAAAAACATGGACAGGCTGAAGAAGGTCCAGAGAAAACTACAAGGACTATGAAAGGACTGGGAAGCCTGCTGCACAAGCAGTGGCCAAGACAGCCGAGTTTGCTCAGCTTAGAGAAAAGGCAGCTCATGACAGGCCTTACCAACATGTTCCACTATTTCAAGAGTGACTACAAAGATAGAGACTCCCTTTTTACAAGTAATCACATGTAAAATACAAAGGCTAATGGGCAGAAGTTATTGCTGGGGAGATTCTGGCTGGGCACAAGAGAAGAATTTCCACAATGAAAACAATTAGCCATTGGAATAATCTCCCCAGGGAAGTGATGGATTCCCCAGCTGGACATTTTCAAGATTCAGCTGGACAGGGTGCTGGGACACCTAGTCTAGGTCATGCTTTGCCTAGAAAGAATGGACCAGGTGATCCCTGAGGTCCCTTCCAAACTGGTATTCTATGATACTATGATTGCCCCATTTCTCAGTTCTTTTCAGAACCTGGTAAGGTTCTAAATTAAAAGCTTACTTACAAGTTACAAAGAAAATTTTTTCTGGTTGCCTGAATAACACAGATGTGAACCTCACATAGTAGGTGGTTGTAGCCAATGTGTAAAAAGTATTTTTCCATAATAAAAACAACTTGTGAAATAACTCACCCAAGATACGCATTCATGCTATGAATGCTCTCTGGAAATTGCTTGCCACTGTCTATATCAGTGATACCAGCTCCTTTTAAGTTCTCCTTCTGTCAGAAAACAAACAGAACACCACACCAATGAGCATTTTGTAGTTACCTGCTCCAAGCCTTTTATTAGTATCAGACAACAGGTCTACTTCATAGCAACTCTGAGCAACATACAATCATTAAAATTAGCAACAACACAAATCAGCTGAATGGCTAAAACCCTGAGACACACTTTTAACCACAGTTTTCCAGCACACATTAAAATAAACCAGTCTTTGAAGAATCCTAGTTTATTCACAGATGATAACTGAAATGAACTTGTATACTCCCTGGGCTTTAAAACTATCTTTAATTGCTGTAGAACTGTATAAATCAAACCCTGAAAATAGAAATTTGTCTGCCATAACAGCAGTGGTGGCGTGTCCAGAAAACATGGCTAATTCTGCAGCTCCAGGTCATACCTGGAATACATTGTGTTTCCAGAGAGGTATGTAGGTAGGGGAGGAGGGCATTTTTGACCATGTATTGGTAGCTTGGGAAACCAGTGGCTCAAGGGGCCAGTGACTGCATAGACTCAGCAGATAATGCTAGTTACAGGGGGAAACTAGAGTGTGGAAAAAAAAAAAATCCATGTTGAATTATTTTGGTATTCTACTGAAATCCTCCAAACCACAAGTAACATTTCCTCGTTTTATTTATGATGTCTGGTATCAACAGTAAGAGTTGTCTAGACAGTAAATGCTGTCTCTTTTTGTTCCTGTAAGTTATGTACTCACAATAGAAAAATCATCTCAGATCAGAAATGTCTGTGCCAAGCTCAAATAATTACTATTTCACTGTCATGCCAGTAATGAAATTCTGGACCATGAATGCTAAAGAGATCTTAGTAGGACAGAAGTTCCTTGAAAGGAAGTCCAAGCACTGCACATAATTTGCAAATAAAGAATCTTACTTGACCATCTTCCACATTCAATAGCATGCAAGGAGGAACAGAGCCTACACAGATAAATAATTTTCCAAGTTAAAAGCAGAGATCTAACCACAGCACAAACCTATCTCCTCTTAACCATTATCAACGTGTAAACTGTTTTCACAATATCTTTTCAGGTATGGCCAATGCTTTTTGCAGAACCAGAGTTTATACATAAAGCACCATCCTTTAATTCAAAAAACCTATATATTTCATCTTTCAAGTTTTGTTTGTTTGTTTAATGTTACAGTTTCAATACTCCCACTTAACATTACCTTACCAGCCATAAATTAATTACTTGGAAACAGAAATTGCTACCTATAAACAAAATGACATCAGGAAATGCCTGTAAATTACTAAAAACGGCTAGAAGAGATGAACATTTGAATATGTGGTAACTACATCACATTTCAGTCCAAGAGATTTTAACAGTCAGGATTATTTAGTTTAGGCAGAAACAGTAAGTAACACCCTAGCTTCTCCTGAAGAGTAAGCAACCCTTAGATCACACTCAGTTCACTTAAAAAAGATAAGCACCAGACCCAGTCATAAAATTCACCCCCTACACACACTAAACATAGATGTGCCATGAATTGTTTTCATGCACAAAAAATGAAGCAATAATTTTTAGATGCCTTTAATGGTAGGAGACTACTGCATAAAGATACACAAAATAAGTTCCTATAGGACAGTAAATGCCACCTTCAAGCTATATAGACTAATTTTCACAGTGCTACTACGCCTTAAGACAAAGTACAATACCTCACTCATTAAATCATCTCCAGCAACAACAGCTATTTTCAAATCAACATCTGCTTTCTTTGCCACCTCCTGAAGGGCAGCTGCACAAGCTAGCGGATTAACTCCACCAGCGTTACTGATGACACGAACACCTAAACAAAAAAGAAACATCAAGTGCAGCAGCATCAACAATCACTTATATTTAAAAAACTTTAAAAAGCAGGCTGGAACACAAGCAAGGTACCATCAGACATCTAATAGAGTACTAAAATCATGTTAACATATGTACCCCACTTAATCTGTCAAAGGATCAGAATAAGTCAATGCAGAATAGTTCACAGAAAAGTAATTGTTACAGACACTTCCCACCTTTCCTTTACACACGGAAGGAGAAACTGACCACAAACACATACATGATGAGGCAGACAGTATCAAAACAACTTCTACAGAAACAGTATTTGACACCAGTCATTCAAGAACCCTTGCTCTTCAAACAACTGCATTTTAGCAGAAATACTCATCTACCTCTTAGAAACTCCAGACTGTGTTAGCAAGGTACTAGGTACTTCGACGTGATTCCCTTTCTCCTCTCAAGCTCAGAAAGCTGTATAGACATACTAATGTAAACAGAGGAGAAAGTAATCAGAAAATATATTCTACAATTATATGGGAAGGCTCAAAAACTTCTACACTGCATTGAAAATGTCTAGCTCTGATGTTTTAACAAAGACCTGCAAAGTGATCTTCCATTCAAAAATTAAAGCTACAGTAAGAAATATATGGAGATGTATGTACACATTTATAACAAGCATTTCAAATTAATCAAATTTAAACATCACCATCAGACTGCACTTCACATCTATTATGACAGGTTTTTGCTGATGGTTAAAGTATTATTCCTAGAGGACAGCAAAACACTGGGGTAAAAACCATCCATTTATAGTAACAGAAACAACACAAAACTCACCTAAAAAAGTGAACTGAATTAACATACAAACTCACACGAAGAGTAGCATACCTTTCCTGTGAACATCTTTTATATAGGGAGCCATGGCAGCAGAGACAAAATCTGGAGTGCAACCTAAAACCTGAAATAATTAAAAGCTGTAACCATCGGTTATGATTAAGTCAACCCCATCCCCTTCCCTGGTTAAGAGGGAAGAACAACTAGGTCTCAAGATGTTTGGATAATGCTATGGAAAAGGACGTGATCACTTCTACTAGGTGAAACAGAATATGTAAAAATAACGGCCAAGCTCTATGGGGCTTCGAGCTACCTGGTCTAGCGGGAGGTGCCCCTGACCACGGCAGGGGGCTTGGACCTAGATTATGCGTAAGGTCCCTTCCAACCCAAACCATTGTATGATTCTATGAGATGAATACATTTAAGTAACAAGTACGCAAAAGCAAACGTGTCCCCATAACCTGACATGTCCTAAGCAGACCCGGAGTATCACCCGCATCGGAGGAGAGCTCGGAGGCACGGGAGCCCTCGCATCAACGTGGAGCTTCACTACCCAGCCCGGCTTCTCGCCAGAGCTAAGTCGGGCAGTCCGGGACTGAGGCGCAGCTACTTACGGGAGACCGGGCTTTGGCAGCCGCCAGCAACGACATGGTAATCTCCGAGAGATAATCGAAGACGAGGAAATCCAGCTTCCCTCCGTACAGCAGCTGCGGCACTGGCGGGGCAGGGAAGAACCGGCCGTGAGCATCGCGGTTTCCCGGCCCGGCCGCGGGATAGCGCTGAGGCGGGGCGCGCCGAGCCGGCCCACCCCTGCTCTCGGCGGCTGCCATGCGGGCAGCCCGCCCCGCCCGGGCGTGCAGCGGCAGCCCTGACCGGGCGCTTACGCAACGGGGCTGTTTGCGGCGCTAGTAGCCGCCGCCCGCCCTGCCGCGGGCCTCGCCAGGCCTCCGTGCCCCACCGACAGCCCCCACCGCCCAGCCGGCTCTCCCCGCAACCCCCGCGGGCAGCTGCCTCCCTGGCCCCGTGCTTATACCTACCCGCTATCGTCGTGTCTCCCCAGAAGCCCGAAGCGCAGCCGATGCGCACCGCGGCTCCCGCCGGGGGCTCGCAGCCGGTGCTGCGCCGCCTGCTCCAGCGGGGAGGGCGGGCGACGGCCCTCAACAACCGCTGTCCCCTAAGCCCCAGCAGCGCGGTACAGCTCATGGCGATGGCGGCCGAGCGACCTCGGGGCTCAGCGGCACCGCCCTTGGCTGAGGCCCGGTCCCGCCCCGCAGAGCGGCCCAGCCCAACGCGCGGAAGCGAGCTGATAGATTGCTGGGGTCGCACAGGGGGCAGGCGGGGTGACTGGGGAAGGCTTATAAACCCGATCTTGATGGAAAGAATGGCAGGAGTTGGGGAGCTCCCGCTCGGGCCGGCCGATGCTGAACGGCTGCGGTGGCTCCAGGCAGCATGTGCCTAAACGGGGCATCTGGCTTTTGGTTTTATTCTGTCCCATGCCAGACGTGGATCCATGGCAGGCAGGTTTGGGGCTGCTGCATCACGGAGGTGCTCAGGGTTGGCAAGGGCACCCGTGCCACTTCTGGAGCTCCACGTTTGGAGTGTGGGGTTAACCATAAAGTGGAAACCCCATTTAGGGCTACAGTAATGTCAGTCTGGGTATGAAATTTTAATGACGCTACCTCCTTCTCCCGTAGATAAAAGATGTGTTTATTTAAAAATAAGGCTTTCTGTGGGAGTACATGTCTCAGTTTCGACAGGAAGGGTTTTGCAGGTCCCAGACTGTATTTCTAGTGAGAGGTAAATGTCACCAAAGCAGCAAATTCCCCAGTATTTGGGGAGGAACAATTTCGCAGTCCTGTGGTCTGCATTGGAGAGCTGTCTTTGAACACACTGTATATTATGAGGAAAGGCTTATTATGGAGAGAGGCTTTTCAGCAGGGCCTGTTGCAATAGGATGAGGGGTAATGGTTTTAAACTAAAAAAGAGGGGAGATTCAGGCTGGATGTGAGGAAGAAAAATTTTTACACAGAGGGTGGTAAAACACTGGCACAGGTTTCCTGGCACATGCTTTCTGTAGTTAAATTATAAGTGGCTTCCATGTGTGTTACGATGCACATCGGAATACATTGCAATGTGTATTGAAGATCCAACTTACTGTAACATAGGAGGAAACATGGCTAATCCATAGCAAGTCTTCAAATGATCTCAAATCCAGTAGTGAAAATAAAATGCCGTTTACCTTGGCTGAGGCTCCATAACCAACATGCTGCAGTCCTCATTCACATCTGTGCTTAAGCATAGCCAAAATAAATGCCAATCACGAATGAACATCATAATTTATACCCCATGAATATAAGTAAAGCTCCTGCTGAAATGGGCTGGGACAAGATTTCGTGCTCCAAAACTGAGTTTCTGGATACGAGAAGCCTAGGCGACATGAACAGTGCGGACCAGAGGCCAGTAGGTGGCTGTGTTTCAACACGAGCCGCACCCGCTTCGCCGGCAAGTTGCCCCACGAAGTATCATCTGCTCCCAGCATCCCCTGTGCCGACTGCACTATTTAGAGTCAAATGTGACCATTTCGCCCTGGATGAACAAATGCATTTTATCTATATTACGATATAAGTATTCACCTGCACCTGTGTTCACTGGCAGAACAGTTTCGGAATCTAGAGGGTGCTTTATTCTTTTAACTTTCAAAAATTTTTGTAGCCTGGTTTGCCAGCAACTGCCATTTGTTCTGTGAAGGGCTGGGTCTTGCTTTGTCAGAAACCATTTTAAGGTCTTAGGGAGCCTTAAATGCAATTTTAGAAGGTTTGAAAATGATGTTTACATGTGTGTGAGAAAATTAATATCTAACGTGCATAAAATACTAATACACAACTGTCGTTGTTTCAGCTGGGATAGAATTATTTGTTGTGGCTTAAACTGTGCCAACACTTCTTAGTTGATCTACCAAAAACACAAGGAAAGGGTTTAGGATTGTTTCCATATTGTTTCCATTATTTGCAATGGTGCACTGAAGAGATGGAGGGGTCAAAGACTGTATTCTGTTGGTTCCCCCATCAGTTTGTTTCTTACACAATTTAGACTTGTCGATAAGAAGGTTGAGGCTCCAACAAAATAATCCATTTTACTGGCAAGAGTAAATTATACAGTTCCTCTATTCCTTCCATTTGATTAGACAAATTATTTTCTTAAAGACTGTGAGTTTTCATCATCATCATCATCATTCCATTTTGAGCACTAATAATTAGCTCAGACCCTATCATTTCATCCGTTAGGCTAGGGTTGTATTGATGAAAACAGAGGCAAAATTATTTAGAGGCTCTTTACCAGGTAGGCTCAGGAAACAACGTTCTGTCACCATCAAGTCTTAATTTTGAGACTGTGGGCTTCCGGTGAGATTTTAGAAACGGTTTGTTGCTCTTTGAGGACATTAGGTGGCACTGTGTGGTTATTGATGAAACCCAGAAGAAGAAACTACAGTCAATGACATGCCTATGTGAAATTCATATCGGAAGTACTACTAAAACACTTGACTGTATTTGTGGCCTACAAGGGGACATAGGTCAATAATAATAGATGCTGTAATTCTGTCACATAATAGGAATCCATTGTTTAATGTGTAGCTTTTGAGTAAGCAAGATTCTGAATTCTTCTCATAAATCTCATAAATTATGGCTTAAATTTTCATACTGGAGAAAAAAAAAAAGCTTCAGAGTAGGAAAAAAGCAAAACAGCAAAGAGTATTGTTCAAGGGTCAAATGTTGGTGAATCCAAGATCCAGTTTCCTTCAGTGACTGTAAATACTTCAATTTACTTTTATCATGCTAGTGCCGTTGATGTTTCAAACATAGGCCCGTGCTTCCCTCCCTGTAAACAGATTTGTGCACCAGCATGGAGCACACATGATGTGTAAAAGAAATGTGAAATTCATTCTTCTACTAATATCATCCTGAATTAATAGTGTTCTGAGATAATCCTGGAAGTCAGGGAAGACAACAAAGAGTGCATTTTAACAAAGCAAATACATTGTGCATAATTTCTCTAGGATTTTTCTGACAGTCAGGCTTCCTTTAACTGCTTAAAAAACGTACAAGAAACGTATTTCACATGCCAGGATTTTACTGGCCTGAATAGGCTCTGTTTATTGAGGGTCTGTCCTCTCAACTAATTACAAAATATTCAGCAAATATTTGAATTTATTACTTATCTCATTCCCACAAATTAGTGTATCTCTGTTTAACAAATGGAGTTCACTGCTCTTGCCCTCAAGGTAAAGTATACATTGCAATCTCTCTTTTGCAGACGGTCTGAAAGCCAACCTTTTCTAAGTGAATCAACAGTTGAAAATGATCTCTGTAAATCAGTAAAGGGAGAGAATTTGCCATGTTGCATCTAATACTCCTATTTAAGGCACAAACAACTCAAAGCTCAATAATGATGTTTAACTCATCACAACACCTGGTTTGGGGCTTTATAGTATTTTAGTAGATGTTTAGCATGTTGAAGTTTAACATCCTATGCTCTGGGACTCAGGAAAACCTCAGCTGTGACAAATCAACAAAAATGTAATCTTCTGAGCTATATTGATTTTGTTCCTTTATATCCTATTTCTGTTGTGTTTAGAGATATGTTCTCTCTTAGTTCCTTAAGATTTGGATGAAATATAAATAAAGTCTTTGACGTATGAAAGTAAGCAAGGACTAAACAAAAACATTATATGATTTTTATAACATAAGATAATATCTCATCCAAACCATCAAACATCTGGCTTATGGACATGAGTTATTTTCAGAAGTATGTTAATGATGAGGTGCCTTGATTTTTGACCTTTTTAATTGTTAACTATTTTTGAAAATCTGTAATAATATTCAAAATCAAAATAAGAACTATGTATTGAACTGATGATGCATTAGCTGCATAAACACCCCTTGGTTATTCTTTGCAGAAATCCAACAGTCTTTTATGTTCCTATATTATGTACAAAAAGTGATGGGAAAAATTACCACAAGAACATTACTAACAAACTAGATGACTTTCAGCAGTCATGCATCAGTGTAATATCCATGCTTAGGTTTAAGAAACTATAGTATCCCATGGTTATGTAAGAATACACTCTAAAGTGAGTGAAAGCATCTCTTCTGCATTCATGGTTTGCATGCAGCAGCGTATCCCATAAATTCTTTCAAAATTGAAGCTTCTGGCTGAGATGAAATATAAAAATTTATTTTTTCCTCACTCAGTTTTCAAAGAATGAATCATTTCCAGCCTGTATTTAAACAGAATTATAGAGAATATCTGTACTGCTGTCACAGGTGAAAAAGAAATTAAAGCATCTCCCACGCAGAGCAACTGATTTTTGCTGACTCACAAATCCTCCAGGCATTTCACTTCAGGAGGGGTGAGAAGGAAATCTGTTGCACAGAATGGACTATTTTGGCCATTTGCCAAGAATGTTGTGATTTCACTTTTGCCCAAGTTTTTCATATTGAAAGAGAAAGGTGAGTTACAAAACTTTTTTTTTTTCATTTTCACTTTCCTGCAGTTGTTTGTTTAGCACACCAGCAACATAACTTCAACACTAGACTGCTTTTTTCTCGTCTCTGTTTCTCATCCTAATTATGACTCACTCATTGACTGACCTAGCAAAGGGAATTTTGCCCACTAATCTGTATAGCTTATAGCTTATTAGTTGTACAAGCAGGGTGATGCTTATTAGTGATAGACTGCAATGGAGACAATTTTTTTCAGTATTTACTATTGGGAATTTTTCAACTTTTACTTTTGGTATTTATTTTTAAATAAGAAAATCAACTTCTGGAGCATCTGGGGAGAAAAAAAAAAGCGAAGATCTTCAGTTAAAACAATAATAAAATCCACTGGGAAATGTTAAAATGTATCACTAAAGTATTTCTGAAATGTTGCAACTGAGTTTTCAAGTTAGATTGTTAAGGCATGTATGTACGAGTCATAATTTAAAGAACACTTATTTTTCCGAGACAGACATGAGAATACTCTGGAACTAATACTCAGGAACTAAACAAACACAAGCATATTTCTGATTTGTATTTCTGAGGGAAGATTTACTATGAATAATGGGAAGGTGTTGGATAGTCTCCCAGTGGCTGTTTGACAAAAATACTAACTAAAATTGAGTTGGAGAAAGCTCTTTTTAAACAAATAATGATTCACCTTTCCTATCTGCTCAAAAATAAGTTGAAGGAAAAGAGTAAACTGACTGAGAACTCTTCTTTTCACCTGTGCTACACGAGTTGTTCCTCATTTGTTACCAAATTAGCAAATAGACTTACTGGAAAGAAAAAGCTGTTCAGAAAATCAATGCAGTCAAATTACGTTGGACACGTCTCAGGGTACAACTAGGTCTCTAGCACATTTGTTTGGTAAATGGGTCAGCTCCTTTGCAGCCAGGGCAATCCAAGACAAAATTACATGTAAGGGAGGAAAAATACTACATAGTCATTCCACTAAGAATACCTGGTTTTCCAACTGAATGAAAAGCAGGAACAATTTATTTCTAAGTCATGCAAGGTAAAACTTTTGAAGAAAAGGAAGCAAATATAGGAAGGGATTAATTATTCAAGGCTAAATCATGATCATGTAATCAGTAAAGCAAACCAAAATTTCCTGAGGTTTAAATATTTACATCTTCTGCTAAGAAGTACAAGTGTTTGCAACCAGAAATACAGCTATGCAACACTTATAAATGCGGTGTACAGGTATTTTATACAGTAAAGCAATGTTTTTGCTTTATTCAAAATTTATCGATTCCTTCATGCATGTAAATATATGTAGTAACAATTTTGTGTAGCACAAGTATCTCACTGAAAATTCAGTTTTCCAATTCCTAACCTATTTGCAGGCATAATGATCCTTTTGTTTTACCCACTGAACTAGCTAATTGTCTAGAACAGTTAAACTCTACTTATACATTGAAATTATTTGATTACAGCCATTTTCATGTTTTAATTGTAAAATGTTAGGCATTTAATGTCAAGATTAACTAAGGTATTACCGCCAGTGTTGAATGTTGTAATCTTTTCTGACTCCTGAAATTCCTGCCTAGGAACGTAAGAAAAATTTTTCCTTATTCTGTTACCAGATATTCTTCTGAAATTGTTTCAAGCCTGTACGTACTGCTATTAGTGACAAAAGGGAAGGGTGTATTCTTTAATCTGTTAAAGGATGAAGGGTACTTGGATTGTGTTACCTGGTTCGCCCGTCATATCATGAACATTACGTGCCTGTCTGCACTCTTGAGTGTACATCTGTGCTTGGAGCTTGGCCAGTCAGTATACAAAGTTCATACCAGCGACATACTCCTGCTATATTGTCATCTAAGGGAATCTTGGCAGTGCACACCCACCTTCAGGACTCTCTGGATCCCATGTCATGACCTGCAGCCAGTGAAGCAGCAAAGCAAGCTCAGTATGTGAGCAGCAGTGGCAAGGAGATTAACATGTTAACAGCACTAATGAAACAATAGAAGACACAAGAGCAGGTAGACTTTTAGGCAGTTGTATTTACTTTATTTTCACTCTTTAGGAAACAGGGCTAACCATGTGAAAGGTGGAGCTGTGTCCTATTTGTGTCAGTAAGGACAACAGAAGCAGATTCTGCACATGACTCTTTGAAGTGGGCAAGTGGATTAATGCCAGATTTGGAAGGACAAACTTCTACCATTGGCCATCCATTGGAAAGGACTTTTGGCAGTGTGGCAGCTAACTCACTGGTCATCAGTAGAGTTACTGGAAAGCTGGCTCTCCCATGAACAGTGCTTCAGTTTCACATAAGTGTCACATGAATTTGATTTTTGGCATCATAAATGCTCAGGTTTTCTTATAGTAGTATGTGGCTGGATCCTTAAGCATGATGTATTGAAGTCAAAAGCTTCATTCAACATTGTCTCATCACAGATGATACTGTACGGACACAAATGAGGATTTCACTGGAGAAGCAACAGCCTAAAGATCAGGTGCAGGGCATGCAGTTAAAGCTATTAATGCTATAATACAGATAGCAAGCAGAGGCACATACATGAAATAATTTATTTGGGATAAAGGCCAAAGTAGAAGACAGAGCCAGTCACCAGTTTTGTAGGTGTATCGCATAAGGCAGGCACTGACAACGTTAGTTCCCCAGCAAGGAAGCTTTGACCACAGTCGTTCAGGTGGACTCTTTGTGTTGAAGGGTAAGGAAGAGTCATACTTTCATTGTCTCTGAGAAATACCACAGGCTTCTTTTCCAGATGTGCCACTGCCTAACATGACTTCGTACCTTTCTGTGCCTCAGTTTTGTCATCTGCAGGATAGGGAAAATAGTGCTGATTCTCTTTACAAAGAGTTCTGTGTCAGGGAAGTGCTACATAACCACGAAACAGTATTTATTGTCAGGCTATCAACAGTTGCTACACATAATTCAGGTAACTACTGTGGCTTTTCCTTGTGCTGTTTAAGTGAAACTTCTACCAGCTACCATCCCAGTGCCATGTATGCGTTTCCTTACGCTCATATTACTAAAAGTAGCATCTCCATGCCTCATCTCACCTTCCTGCCTCCCCTGAGACCTCCTGGCTGGAGCAGAGATCAAGCAGATAACTGGGAAGCAGGTTCTGAAAATGGGAGGAGTAAGAGAAGTGTGCAAATTCTGGGAATCCACCTCAATCCCTACCCCACCTCCTCCCGCCACCTCCTGGTGCCCGCCCCCAGCCCCAGCCTGCTGCCTTAAACTACTGCCGCCCTGTGCTGGGTTGAACATTTTCGGCTGCTGGCTGCGCCGACTACACTGAGCAGCAGTCGGCACCCAGTGGGGCAGACATGATGGTGCTGAGGTTACAGGACTGGGCTGCCTTGGGGCCTCTCCTCTCCCTGCTCTTTTCTACCAGTGTGGCGGTAAGTGAGGAGACAGTGTTAAAAACTGTGTTGGCACAGAAAGCACTGTTGGAGAAAATTCACTGGAAATGGTCTTCTTTCTTCCCTTCAGTACATTGCTACCAGAGAAAACTGCTGCATATTAGATGAACGATTTGTAAGTACCTGAACGATTTTCTTGTATTTTAAAAGCCTAATTAGAGTTTTCCTACACTGATTATGAACTACCGTTATCACCCGATCCTCACTGTTATTTTCAATACCTATTAAATGCTCTGTGCTTAAACCTGTTACTTATTAATAGCAGTACATGCTTGGTAAAAACACAGGGGAGGCTGCACCATTGATGAAAGCATATATCTAGAATACAGTGCAAATAATAGCGTGCACTGTTTTCCTGCTATGTGTGCACACGGTGTGGAAGTAAACCACCTCTGTAAATTCAAATACAGCAAAGTGGCGAATGCCTACCCTTTGTTATCCGCAATTGTCTGTGTAAGCAGTGCCCGAAAGTTCCCCTGCCCAAATACTCTGCTTTCCTTTTGTTGCTCCTGAAACATTGCCTATGATTATTCTTTCCTCTTTAGGGTAGCTACTGCCCAACGACCTGTGGCATTGCAGATTTCTTTAATAAATACCATCTTACCATGGATAATGAACTGCAGGAAATGGAGAGAATTTTGCGGGAAATTGCTAATTCCTCAGTAACAGCAGATCATTTGATTCAACACATTCAAAGCCTCTACCCTCCAGAGAAGCAGACACTACCAAGTGAGAATATAAAAATAACTACACAACTGATAAATATAATTTATGTACCTTTGTTGGGTTTTTTATTCATCAAATTGCAATAATTTTATACCTCTGTTTTACAGATTCAATTGAAGATTTCACTAAGAAGTCCAAGAAAATAATTGAAGAAATCATCAGATATGAAAACACAATTTTCACTCATGAAAGTACTATACAGTAGGTATCTTTCATTCTATTTTATACCATTTGACAATCCACATTGTTTTCTTTTTGTTCTTTTATAAAGTGCAGCTAAGGATCCCCCAGAAGGTGGTTTTGTTCTCATGTAGACAATTGTGCCCACACTTTCATTAGTAGCTGCCTAGTATGACACAGAAAGAGCATGAAGATCACATACTGCATTCCCCGCTATCTGCATAAGCCATTAATTGTGCAAGAAGTGCAAGATAAGAATGTCAGGAAGCCTGGCAATATTTTTATTTACATTTCTTTTGCTGTGCCAGCTGGTCCTAAAATCTTTTTCATGACCTTTGGATATTTTATTTCTATGAGTTTGTGCTGTAAAGCATAGTGTGTGGAATGCTTATATAACCTGACTAATATCTAGCTAATTTTGCTGCATACAACCATGAAAATCAGCTCAGTACATCAATGTAAATCATAAGCAGCTATAAACTCAGTGGTAGTCTTTTGTAAACTGATATTGAAAATAAAATTGAAAAACATCATTAACTTTTCTAAATCTTAAGGGTATTTTTTTTTTATTTCAAAGTAGAGAAATATCCACCTTTTTAACATTATATCAAAGATGGTTTAGGTATTCTGACATTTGCAGCAGTTTATTTACAGTATTTATGTTTTACAAATGCATCCATGATGTGAGCTGGCATTGACTTTTGGAGAACAAAGAAAAACTTTCCATAGCATAATATTCATACATTAATTACTGGTTTGAGTTTTGCAGATTAGAGTCAGGTTAAGTTTAGTTTAAGGTTAAGTGTGTGCTTTCCTGTTTTGGTTAGTTTCTGCAACATTTAATCAGTGCTCATAGAAGCAGACCCTTTTACATGGCTGTATGTAGCAGCATGCTACATAGGTGAAGCATGGGCATGTGTATTACTTATTCAGAAACAGCTGAAACAATAAGCCATTTTTATGTCTCTCTGTCTAGGCAGTTGACAGATGCACATATAATGAACAGCAACAGAATCACGCAGCTGAAACAGAAGATTGCCCAGCTTGAGTCAGAATGTCAGGAGCCATGCAGAGACACAGCTGAAATACAAGAGACAACTGGAAGAGGTACCCCAAATGCTTCTTGTATGGTCGAGGGTTTGTTCACTTACAAGTATTGCCAGGTGGCATAACAGCAATGAGTTATTTGTAATCTTATGGGCCACAGATTTCTGCAAAGATGAATAAAATTGCAAGTTATGAAAACAGTGCTTAGATCAATATAAGCACCAGGTAGATGCTCTGCAAACAAGGCATTCAGATGGGACAGAGTTCTTGTTTGTTCTTTTGGCCTTTTTGGCCAAAATGTGATTATCCCCAAATGTATGCTAAACATGAGGGACCTGAGTAGGGTTTTCATGGACATAGGACAAAGAGAAGATAACCCATTATCACATTTCTACTGAGTCATCTGAAAAAAAATTTAATTATTCCATTAGCTCCAAAAGTGCATTAATGCAGTGACTGTATTTTATATTTAAGTTGCTCAACTTCTATGTGAGACTAAACTTCTCCTCATCTCACACAACTCCTGTGACATTCAGTAGGATTTCTTATAGAAATGGCATTAAAGTATATGGACTAAATAGCTAACTTTGCAACAATGACGTTTAGATTAGTTATATTTCTTCTACTAAGAAAGCTACAATATCAAATAAATGTGAGGATAGAGCTGTAGGTTAAATAACGATCCTTTGAATATCTTTGCTTCAGATTGCCAAGACATTGCAAATAAAGGTGCCAGAAAAAGTGGTCTTTACTTTATCAAGCCTCAAAAAGCCAAGCAGTCATTCCTAGTCTACTGTGAGATTGATTCATATGGCAACGGCTGGACAGTATTACAGAGGGTATGCCACTTACGTATTATTACCACAAGCAAGCTTATTGCATCAGCACTGTCTTTATTTACCTACACCAGGTGCACATATTTTTTACTGAGGTTTTTTATTTTGCTTGCTTGTTTGCTTGTTTATTTTCCCAGAGACTGGACGGGAGTGAGGACTTCAGGAGAAATTGGGTTCAGTACAAGGAAGGATTCGGACACCTGTCTCCAGATGACACCACGGAGTTCTGGCTGGGTAATGAAAAGATCCATTTAATAACCACGCAGTCCACTCTGCCATACACCTTACGAATAGAACTGGAGGACTGGAGTGGCAAAAAAAGGTATGTGCTCATGATGCTTCTAAACATGACAGCTTCAAGCCTACTGCTCCTGTTGCTGTGTCCATTTGTGCAGCTTTCTGAAAAAATACTGAGCCCTTAGACCTGCTGTCATGCGTATGACACTGCTTTGGCTCCTGAACTCACCACTGTGACAGTAGTCACCACATGTGACCTGTTGGCATGCAAATGTATGTGTCTGAAGGCCGTGTGCTGGCAGCCCTAGTTTTTTTGGCAGAAAGGATGTTTCTTCTTTCTTCACATGAGACATGAGCTCCTTCTTCCCACCGAGAATTTCCTCATGACCTAAGGAAGCCTTAGCATTATGAACCTGGGAGATATATATATGTGGGTATATATAACATAGATTATTCATACATCACTGAAGACTAGTAGTCAGAAAACATCTCTGATACTGGAGCACAAAAGTTCATTGGATGTGTGTCATTGAACTGAGGCACATAGTCATGCAAAACCAATTCCTTTCAGACACTATTATGCCTTTTCTGCATTTCTAACACGTATTTTTCATTTTTTCATGTACTGGAAATGCAACATTCTCATATTCACCATTCTGTTTTGTTAACAGCACTGCTGACTATGCTGTATTCAAAGTGGGAAGTGAAGGAGACAAGTATCGACTGACTTATGCCTACTTTATTGGTGGTGAAGCTGGGGATGCCTTTGATGGCTTTGATTTCGGAGATGATCCAAGTGACAAGTCCTTTACCTATCATAATGGCATGCGGTTCAGTACCTATGATAACGACAATGATAACTTTGCTGGCAACTGTGCTGAGCAAGATGGATCTGGATGGTGGATGAATAGGTGTCATGCTGGTCACCTCAATGGCAAATATTATATAGGTAAAGTATCTCCTAAATACCTGTAATCCAGGACACCACATTTCAGTGACAAAGAAAAATGGGTCACTTTCATTGAGTATGTTTTGTCATCTGGATTTCCCAGAGCTGAGGTAGCCCATTCTTTGCAATAGGTGATAACGCTAGCAGTAGGAACTCACATCTGAGTGGGAAAATCAGTCCTGACAGAAACAAGGAAGGGTAGTGGACAAGGCCTGTTAGCATGCCCAGGGATGCCATGGAGGTGTTAGTACCAGAAAAATGTATGGGCACATTAAGTATTCTAGAAAGCAACTAATGGTTTTGCTCCAACTGGTATTTTTCAGATGGTGTGTACACATCAAAAGATGCTGGTCCATCTGGATATGACAATGGTATTACCTGGGCAACCTGGCGTGACCGGTGGTACTCCATGAAGAAAACTGCAATGAAAATCATTCCATTCAACAGACTGTCAGTAGACGGACAGCAGCACAACTTGGGTAGCGCCAAACAGGTTAGACCACAGGGCTAAGGCAATATTAAACATGACAACAGAACATAGTTAATCACTTCAAACACTGAGCGTGGAAAGCTGAAGCGTTAATCCCACTGCATCTTAGAGAAGTTGGGTTTGATTCCCATTTTGTCACAGAAATATTTGTACTTTGATTTTATTCTCACCGATTCTTTTAACAGATAACTAAATGTATAGTCTTGTGATCAGAAATAATTCCCTGCTTTCATGTGCTTCAAATATGTATGAATGCTATCAACATGTCATTATAGCTTTATGTACTTTTTTCTTTAGAAGAACATTAAAATGCTCTTTCTTTTTTTTCTGTTGTAGGTTGGAGACTCATAAAGGGACAATTCTACAAAGACTGGTCTGAACAGGGAGAACAAATCTATTATCTTTTTAGGCACTGAACTTACCTAACACTAAAGAATTCAGTTTTGACTTTAAAACACTGTTGACTGTAAAATGCCCAAGCCTCTTCCCTGAGCAGTGCTTACCTTTGTACATGGTTATTTTTTTCTGTACAAATTCTCAATAAATTTTTGATTATTACAAAAAATCTGAATTTCTGTGCTTTACTGTTGGCCAAACAAAACAAAGTAAAATTTATGATTGTTGGAGGGTTGATGATCAAACATGTAAAGTTGTAACCCTCATTCAGTCATTTCTGAATTGCACACCAGTAGTTTCTGCTTTTTTTTTAGAGGTGAGTGTTGGAGTTATTTCTCCTGAAAGTGGCTGTTTCCAAAAGTTTTCATTCTATTTTCTGATGAAACTGATTTGTGACATAGATACTTTTGTACATAGCAACTTGAAAGAGGACTAGGTTGCTGCTGAGTGCTACTTAATTGAGCTTACAATGAAGTAATGAACGTATTTTAAATCAGGATGCGTTAGGAAGTATACTATCAATGACCAAGAACAAATATTTTACTCCAAACCAACAAGTTTCTCAAATATTACTGATAATAAAAGTTTCATTTGCTTTATAGCGCATAGTATTACACTACCAACCATTACTCTCAAATGCCCCCTTTTTATGCATAAATATCTAAAAATGAATCTAACATATCTAGTGCCATTATCCAACAACAACAACAACAACAAAAATTACAGCAGAAATTCATTGTATTTTATTTGCATTTTCTTTTTTTAGATCTGGTAATAATTTTCCATGTGATCCACATAAGCAAACTTGCAGCACAGTTCAAGAACAGCAAAGAATTTGCAATGGTGTCTGAATGTACTCACTCAGAGTATCTGACGAGTGCATTTGAGGGGTGCATTAGGAAATCAAATTAGATTTGCGGATAAATTGCTCAACAAAAAATACACTCAGACCTAGAATCTATACCTCTATATCTATGTCTCTGTATCTATGTCTATATCTACATATCTGTATCTATATCTATATAGCTCAAGTTGATATATTTAGAAGTGAAATACAAAGTATATCCTGGTCTTTATTTTCAGTTACTAGTAAAAGGCCAGAGGTTCACCTGATATTTCTGAATAGCACATTCAAATGCTTTAAAGACAGAAAGACATTAGTCTTATAATACAGATCTAAAAGGCAGTTTATGCAGCCTCAACACTTTTCCAGGTCTGATGCAAGGCTGATGCTGAGCCTCTTTCCCTGGATCTGAGACCCCACAGCATGATAAATTTCTGTCCCCATGTAATTTTTACTGAGGTTGTTTTGACTTGGTGAAGTTTCAGACTTGAGCCAAAATCTAAGAGGAAGGCAGGTTTCCCAGGAGTAGGTGAGTAGAAGCCATTGTGTAACATAGGGTCAGCATGGGTTTAAAAACTGTTTGGGATGAGGGACAACCCCTCCATACTACTGAACACAATATTTGCACAGCAATATTGCACCCATGCAACCAGCCACGCTGCTGGCTCACCACAAGCCTTGACATCTAATTCCTCACAACGCAAAGCAGTTTTTCTCACCATTTTGTGCTGTGAGGCCTCTCCCATGGTTCCTTGTAGCTGAAGCAGTACGTGTAGAGAGGCCTGGTGGAAAGATATGAGCTGGGGATTGGCAAGTCCTGTCTGATCCTGGTTCTGCAAACAGCCACTTGAGTGGCATTGCCCAAGTCCCTTCCACTTTCTGTTTTCAGTTTATACCACCTATGACATGACATTAAAGTTATTATCTACATGTTTGCAACATGGAATTATAAAATACTCCTTTCCCCTCCACTGCTTTGACTTCTGTATCCACACTCTACTAGGTCTGAACTGTGATTGGCCTCTCCTGATTAGCTTTCGGACACCATGATTTATTAGATGAGAATTTGCTGTGTCTGCACACATTTCAGTGGTGTGAGTTGGCATTTTGTAGGTTGCTCACCAGAACCAAGATTGCCTTATTCTTCTAGTTGATTTGTTGACTGGTGTCCTAAGTTTTTACAACTCATTTTAACCTCTTTGGAGAGGACCATCTGCTCCAGTGGTCAGAGCTATCAAATCCAAGAACTAGAAAAAGTTCTCTGCCAGAATTTATCAGGGAGTCTGCAGGATCCCAGTCTGCAGTTACATTCTCTGAGTCCTGAAAGAAGACTGGAAACACTCATGCCTTTTGGCACTTCTTTCTACTGTTTCCAACCATCTAACTATCAGAAAGGGGCCTGAAAAGATCTCATGTTTCTTCTGACTCTTAGAGAATAATACTCTGGATATTATTTTTTTGCAAGAAAATATATTTCAGTTTGAATTAATGCCCTTATTCTGTAGTAGTGGTGGAATCACCATCCCTGGAAAGTGTTTGAAAACCATGTAGATGAGGCCCTCAGTGACATGGTTTAGTGGTGGTCTTGGCAGTCCTGGGGTAATGGTTGGACTTGATGATCTTAAAGGTCTTTTCCAACCTAGGTGATTCTATGATTCTATACTGGGAGGTCATATTTCTCTTTTCTAAATCAGTCTTTATCATACATGACCCTCAAACTATTAGCTATATTATCTATAGTGAAAGTTGTCTGGTTTTGGGCAAGCCTGCCCCGCTCTGAGTTTGTAAAAGTTCATTATAGGATTTGGTGGCTATGATGAGTTTGCCTTTCTCTCACACCTCATGCTTGCAGTCACTCTTCCAAAGACCAGTGTAGCACAAAACAGAAGAAAGTGGATGAGGAAAGGGTAGAGGTAGAAAAAAGCAAGTAAGGTGGATGGACTGGAGGACTTGCTGGGTCCCTCAGTCTTTGGGACATTGCACGGAGACAATGTGGAACCAGATGCTGGGACTGGCTAGTGACAAATTTAAAAGAGTTAAGTAGTATGAGGAACATATGAAGAGAAGGTAGAGCTGAGAGCTGGAGCTGAAGAAGACTGGAATCTAAGGCAGGGTATCTAGAGGAGGAACATGAATGAGCAGGCAAGAGGAGAAGTCAGTGTTTGAGAACTGATGGTAAGGACTTGTGGTAGTATAGGAGACAGGGGCACTGCTGGGCAAACAAGGGCTGGCTCACATCTAGGGTACACAAGCCAGAGTTAAATCCCAGATTCCCAGCTATTGCTGTGGCAACCTGCCAGGAGCAGGGCAGATGAAGTCTGTCCTTTGATGGTGAATTAAAGTTAAATCCAAAGTTTATCTAGCTCTTGGCCTTTAGCCTTTCAAACAAACACAGGGAGAAGTGATTGGATGATTGCAACAGGAAAGCAAAGGTACAGGCTGAAGGTCAGGCCCAGATTCAGTCCTCAACTGGAAATCCTGAGGAGATCCTCCTTCACCTCAGCTTCACCCAGAAACCCCTTCACATGAAGCAGGAAACACCACTTAGTTTACTTAATGGTAATGGTTGGTTATCAGCTTTTTCCAGTCCCTTTAGCCATGGTGGCCAAGTTTTTCTTGGACCAGAGCTTTAGTTTTCTACATTTGAAGGTCACCAGAGAGCTTTGTCCTCCATCAGGGTTTGTGGAGGCCCAGCACATGCTTTGTGCCGTGTCCAGTTTTACACTGGTAGCTGGTATCTGGGTCACCACCTAGCAAATTGTTGCATCCTCTGTGAGCACAGTTGGAAAGGCAGAAAATCATCTGCTTGGTGTGCTCTGACTACTATCAATTTCTAAGTCCTATTAAATTACCAAAATAATGTTCAGACATTATTGAAGATCACAAAGTCAAGCTCTTCCAAAGTGAGAGAAGCCAGAACTAAGGTGCCATGTCACATCACATCTGAATTATGAAGGATGCTTTCGTTGTTGCATAGGTTGTAATGCAGGTAGGGAATAAAACCAGGTGGGATATAGTTGTCTCTTACTTACAGCTGTTACCCTGCAAAATCAGGTGCTATTCCTGCCCTCATCCCTCAGTTCCTGTGGGATCAGAAGCAAGATACTCGGGTAAAGCACTGCGGTAGCTGAGTGATGAGCACTATAGGAAAATATGTGAAGCTTTAAACAGTCTGCAGAGCATCATCATACAATGAAAAGAATGTACAGCTCTGAGCAGCTGCTTGCTGTCTTTTCCTCCTTCAAGCATTTGATTGTCTGATAAGCTTTTAATAAGTCTTCCACAGAATTGCTGCAACAGAATGAATAAAACTGTGTAGGACTTGGAGTGGGGAAGCATCACCAATTGTGCCCCAGATGAAGTTAGTAGCTGGGGGTTTTGGTGTGTAAGAATATTGATTATCTGCTTTGAGTTTAGGAGCTGCCTTATGGACATTTATCAAAGAACACAGCAACGGCTGGCTGATCTTCAAACTGAGCAAAGGTAATACATGGTCTGTTTGGACGTTTGTTGCAGAAGTTATTTGGGCTGTCTTGTTGCTGAAATAGAAGTCTGTTGAATCACAGCATTACTAGCGCTGCACTAGCAGTGGGATTACTAGCACTGAGATTCAGCAGAAGATTTACAGAGCATGTTGCAGGGAATTTATATGAACAAAATGTCTTGTTTCAGAATGTGCACAGACAAAATAAGACTAAGCCTTAAACATAATAGAAACACTTTGTCATGTAAAACCAGGTCTTGGTGGTGTGTTAATCAATTTAGCACCATCTTAATGAGCTCTTCTGCTACCTGAGAATAAGACTTGGGTAGATTTAGATTATACATTAAGAAAAAATTCTTCACACAAAAATGTGATGAGACATTGGCACACATTACCCAAAAAAGTTGTGGATGCCCCATCTTTGGCAGTGTTCAAGGCCAGGTTGAATAGAGCTTTGAGCAACCTGGTCTAGTGGAAGGCATCCCTGCCCGTGGCAGGGGGTTTGGAACTAGGTGATCTTTAAGGTCCCTTCTAACCCAAACCATTCTATGGTTCTCTGATACCGGTATACGTTAGATTTAAGAGGGGTTCCCTAGATAAGAGAAGCATGAAATACAAGGCCAGAATTGGGAGGAAACAAAGGGTCCCATTCACATCTCTGTAAAGCAGAACATGGCAAGGTGTTGCAGCCTATAAATTATGAGTTTTTCAAACGTCATGTGGTTTTAAAAAGCCAAGAGAGAATTTTGTTCTTTTGACTGATGAGATCAACATGTGCTCTAAACAAAGATTTTCTTGCTCATTCCTGATCACTGTGGTGGCAGCTTTTGAGATGGGCAGCATCTCTCAAGTGTCTGACAGCCATGTGCATCATTCCCCAGTAACGGGATAGTTATAGAGCTCACATTATTATCATCAATTACCACATACAAACTATACCCATTATGCAAACATTTAAGAAGGCATGACTCTTTAGGAATATTTTATTATGCTTAACATCTGTTCTGGGACGTTTTCATGTACCACTCTACTGTGGTACTCTTCATAAATTTGTGTTTATTTCAAACGAATCCTACTTTATAAAAAGTTATAATATACCATTTGTGTAAGAGACAGCATAATGTTAAACACATCATGCATCATACAAATACCAGTAAGGTCTAGCTGTAAAAACTGTTGTAAATTGGGCTCTGGACTCCTCAGTAATTAATTTAGTTGGTGACCAGGTGGTCACAGATAAACTTTCTTAGACCAGTACTTGCCTTGGAAAGGCTGGTGAATTTCACAGCAGTGGAACACAGTCACAGAGAAAGGGCAAACCAATGACTTCCTGTTTCAAATAGCAGCTCTTCGATTATGTTAACTAAGTTCCCATTGCATAGTGTGTGTCTTCCAGGAGGTAAGCATTGCTGGATCTCGCTAGGTCCTGTGTACATCTAAGTTGAACGTCCATTTACGAGAAACCAAGCTTTAGACAGATTTTTATTTTCCTGGAATACATGATGTTGTCCACATGTTGGTGTTGTACAAACTTATCTGGAGCAAATAACAGCCCAAACTTGTGCAACACGCCTTAAGTAATCACCTAAGGGGGAGGGGGATATCTGGCATGTTTTGTCTCCAAACAGAAGTGAGCATAATGATTAATCTCAGCTTCACGCTAAGGTTTAAATTGCACCCAGAGATGGGGGAAGAGTATCCTTTCAGTTAAAGTTCTGCTTGCTCTTCTCCTGAAGATGACATCAATGAGGATCCTCTGTGTGTTGCTGTGCCTCTGCTTAGCCTGGGTATGAATTTGATTCTTTTCATATCTTTCTGTTTTGAAGAGTGTTTATTAGATAGATAAATTTTGACTGTCATCTAGCTTGTAAAATTCAATGCACACCCATATACACAAGCCTACTGCAACCATTTCACTGCTGGACTTTCATCAATAGTTCTTGAGCATCCAGCTCTCTCTAGTTTTCCTTAATTTGGTTTTGCTGAGTCTACCTGGATTCATGAGCAGCATATACATTAATCCATTAATCTGAATTTCTAGATTCATAGGTGATGCTGTAAGTCTGTGGATGCCTGTGGCTCCAGCCAGCCAGGAATTTTCATGTTTATTAGGGTGAATTCTGCTCTCCTTTGGATGGTACTTTAGCAGGGTTTTACACCTACAAATGATACACAATACCTTTATTATAAAACACACATTAAAACCCAAGGATTTCTGTAGCAGCAATATCAGGTTAAACTAGGGCTAAGTAAGAAACAATTTTTAGATAAGGAAACAGATAGACTTGATTTTCAGCTATGTTAATATAAGCTTGTTTTTCTTATTGAGGTCTCAGGCCATAGGTTAGATGTGTTAGATTCTTCACATTTCTCTTTATGACTGTCTTTTGAAGAAAATGCATATTTTAACAAATGACAGAAATTACAGAAAGCCGATGGGACAAAACAGAAGCAGTCATACTGGAGCTGTCAATGCTGAAGGGGCACAAACCACTTAAAAGTAAAGTTTTTATTTGTTACTTTTAAAAGGCCAGATCCTCAGGATTAATCAAACCAGAGTGAATCTGCCAATTTTAATAATACATTCCAGTTTCCCAGGGCTTAACAACAGTATAATGTAGCTATATATAACATATATAAGTAACACAGTAGAAATCCTTACATTGTTTTGGCTTAGAATTAGCTTGTATAGATGCCCTTCTCCTGAGGTTTGAAGAAGATCTCAGTATATTTATTTCTCTTCTTTCCATTAGCACAGTGGAATCCACCCATCAGTGACGTTACTATTTTTATTACAATGTTATTAGCTTTCTTGCTCTTTATGCCAGGCAAAACATGGCTACAAGCTTACATGTAGCAACTGTAATTAAAATCAGAAACACTAATGGGAAAACACTCTTCATATATATATATCTATATTTAAGCCAGTTTTGTGTAGACTGAAGGTGGTAGAATGAAAACACAAATTTAACAATATTGCAGCAAGTGAAAATAGAACATAGGATTTTTTAAGTATTGGCTTTAACTTAACCAGTTTCAATCTGATTTGAAGTTAATTTTATATTTACACACAGAACAAAAGATTTTTATGGAATTAGATTACCATAATATATCTTGAGCATCACCAGCTCTCTACATAGCAGCATTAATTCTAAGAGATGAAAAGCTTTACTCTGACAAAACAAACAAAATCATATCTTCCAAGAAATGTCAGGAATAAAACAGTGCAAGGGCACTGTTCAGTGTGATGCTTTCCAGATGGGTGTAACTGCCACACATCAGCTGTGCCACTGAGTGTCTGAGGACATCAACATTCTGTTTCTGTTCTCTTGGCAGCTGTTTGGTTAATCTTGGTTTTGCTTTTGCCCTTTTTCCTCCTGGCAGGCACAAGATGGAGAAAGCACCTTTGAAAAGGAGGGTGGAGGAGTGCGTGGTCCCAGGATTGTGGAGCACATGTCCCAGTCCACCTGCCAGTATGAGAAGAACTGGCCCATCTGTGCAGATGATGACTGGGTGAGCAATGAGCTCTGGGGGCGAAAGAGGGGCCTATCAGTAGAGTGCTCATGGACCTCAGCTGGACTGCTATGATGGGTGCCATGCAGCCAGCATGCAGTTGGGACTTGGGTCTTAGGGAGGATGGGTAAAACTTCACGTCAGGGCAGCCTGGAAAGATCTGCAGGAAAGCAAGAAAGGAAATAATTAGGAGGAAGAAAGAGGTGGAAGTTTGCCAGGGTGTAGAATCAGAAGAGAGCATAAGTCTAGAAAAGAGAGATGAAATAAAAGAAGGTTATACCTAGAAAAAAATAAGAAGGATTTTTTTTTTTTTTTAAATAATTTTGATAATTGCCACTTTTGTACTTGGTAAGAAAAAGGCACCAGAAAGATGTGTGACAAAGAAAATCAATAGCTAGAAATAACTTTCTCTTCACTACTTACTTTCTAGGACATTAGATGACAAAAAGTTCAGTAAAAGCTTCATAATGATTGATTGGATGTCTTTGTGTATAAACTGTTCATTTGTCTCTCTCCTGCCTCATGCGTCTTAGCCCATCTCTAGGCTACATTTATTTGATGAAATCTTGCCTAAGAGCTTTAGTCTGTAAGAACATTAAGCTTTTCCAAGGAAAATTTTGCTTAAATAAGTTGGCCTCTAACATCCTTGCTTGAACCAGACAACAGACTTCTTACAGCAACCCTTTGGGAAATACATACATATATATAAAAATGGACATCTGAAGAAAACTTGCAGAATCTTGCCCTAACTTTTTTTTTTTTTTTAATTTTTCATGTGTTTTCAGTGTTGGCCAAAAGTCTGAAAATATAATGCTAAAAAAGGTTTACTCATGAAGATTTTAACACAATTATTTCCATCTTCTGATTTTAGGGTACAAAATGTCCATCAGGCTGCAGAATGCAAGGATTGATTGATGAAACAGACCAGGATTATAGTCACAGAATAGACAAAATCAGGAAGCTGCTCCTAGAAAATCAAAACAACTATAAAAAATCAAATCGGATAGTTGTGGAAACTGTAAATGTACTGAAACCAAACCTGGACAGTGCTCAGAGTGAGTATCTTGCACCCAGTTTATATTGCTGAATAGCTTTTTTTTTTTTTTTTTGTGCATAAGCAATATGTAGTGAAAATATATCATGGAATCATAGAATAGTTAGGGTTGGAAAGGATATGCTGCACTGGACCTTATGAACAAGACCCAGAATAAACATAGTAATTAAGACTCTTAACTGCTAACTAGTAAAAACTAATGTACTTTTTATCTGTCGAGTACTGTGAGAAATATATGCTTAATTACATGTTTTAATTACTTATTTTAAAAAACACTACCCTTTTAGGAAAGAAAATCACACGTGCATAGCTGACTGTGAGGCATTTCTGTTTCAGAGATTGATGATGATTATGGTCGCGTGTCAGGAGAACTGAGACAGAGAATTGTGACATTAAAGCAGAGGGTTGTCACTCAAGTAAACAGAATTAAAGCTCTGCAGAGCAGCATCCAGGAACAGGTGACAGAGATGAAGCGCTTGGAGGTGGGTAGCTGCTATGTAGTTTCCATTCTTTCTAGGGCTTAGCTACAGAAGGAGGGTCTATCCATTACACTGTACATGGTGAGCAGTGCCCCCTCTAGAAGAAAACTTGATGCAACTCTCACAGGACCTGATTTGCTGAAACAAATCCCCAAATTAGTTGCTTTTTGTGCAGCTAGGTTTGGAAACGAGTATGAGCTCAGGAGGACTCATTTCTCACTTCTCTCAAAGATCTTATATCTACTGATAACTGGCTCTGCAGGAGGTGTTTCTCCTCCTATAAGGAGTTGCTGAGCAGCTAGGATGAGAGGGGTGTACCCTGTCCTTCCCTAGTGCTACCACTGCTGCCCAAGCCAGTGCTGGCACTAGAGCCCATGTTCCCAAGCTACAGGCAATCCTTTTGACAGTAATGAAAGCAAAAGTCCTGGCACAAACAGTGGTTTTGCTCAAAAGCCTGTTTTGATCCCCAGATCAGAGATCCATCTTTTGAATCATCTAGGAAAGCAGTGGTAGCCTCAGTATGGCAGGCCTCACAGCAGGGCCATGACAGGCTCTGGGACAAGCCCAGTGTCTTGCCCTCTCCTTGGAGGACTCATTTCTGTCCCGGTCCCCAGGGAGTTGCCCAGGTCTACAGCACTCCCTCCAGACCCAGGAAGACACCCCTATGCACCAAGCATAAATGGAGCAGAGATTGGGAACGTGCTACAATGCACTTCTCCGTGGAGCTCATGTGCAGTGTGCTATTGCATGTGTTGTATTTATTGGAAATAAACCCAGGGGTTATTTCAAAACTGAGCTTTGGAAAAGCTCTGCTGTAGGTGGGAGGTGCCAGGATCCCTCACCTTTCCTCCAGTCCAATTAAAGAATACACTTGCTTGAGAAAGTCAGGAAAGGTCCCTAACCAAATTATTTCTCTCTGTTTACATAGGTGGACATTGATATTAAGATACGAGCTTGCAAAGGAACCTGTGATAGAAGTTTTGATTACCAGGTGGACAAAGAAAGCTATGACAATATCCAGAAGCAGCTTACCCAAGCCAACTCCATCAACTTGCACCCAGAGCTTCAAACAACCACCTTGAGCACGCTGAAAATGAGGCCAATTAAGGACTCAAATGTTCCTGAGCATTTTAAGCATAAGCCTCTGCCAGAAATGCAAGCTCTGAATATAATTAATAACATCAAGCAGATGCAAGTGGTATTAGAAAGATCAGAAACAGACACAAAGTCCTCCCGAGGCGACAGCGTGTATCTCGCGGCAGAATCAAGGGGGGATGGACCTTCACACACCAGCAAATTAGTTACTCCTACTCACGGGAGAGAAACTATTAGTCTGGGAGACAAAACCTCCTCCACTGTCCGTAGATGCACCAAAACTACCACCAAAAGAGTTGTCACTGGCCCCGATGGCCCTAGAGAAGAAGTAGTTGAAAAAACAGTTTCTTCTGATGGCTCAGACTGCTCCTATTTGCAAGGGGCAGGAAATGTTAGAGAGGAAGGGAGCATGTACCATGTTGGTGGGACAGATGGCTTCCACAAGCTAGAGAGGTTATTCCCTGAGCTAGAGTCCTTTTTTACTCCTGACTCTGCATCCACTGCTAGCAAGCACTTTGGTGGATCAAGCAGCATTTCATCTAGCAGCCACGCAACTGGTACAGGCAGTAGCCACTTAGGTACTGGAGTATCCAGTCATTCGGGGACTTATGGGGAGAAAGGCAAATTTACAGACTTAGGAGAGGAGGAAGAAGATGACTTTGGAGGACTTCACCTTCAGCCATCTGGATTGCCATCTGGCAGCGCAAGTCACTCCAAGACTGTAGTGACCAGCGCCTCTTCTAGTTTCAACAAGGGAGGCTCCACTTTTGAAACCAAATCCCTAAAGACCCGTGAAATAACTGAGGAGCTAGGTGGGGTGCAACATGATCAGAGTGCAGAGGATACCCCAGACTTTCAGGCACGCAGCATCAGACCATCAGGAAAGAAGCAAAGGAGAGCCAGCACTGGGAAAGGTACACAGGCATCACAGAAGTAGTTAATTGAGGTAGTGGAGCCAAACTCCATCAATAACCAAACTGACACATTGGTTTCAGATACCGTAGTAAAACAGTGTGATGTTAAAATGTGAACACTGTGTCCATTTATTGCCATCTTGGAAACAAAAAGGAAAATATTTCATTGATACGCGGGTATTACATAGACAATTCACAATTTAAGATGTATGTAGTTTTCTTCTCTGAATCCTTTTTAATGTTGCCTGTCCCTATACCTAGTGTATTTCAAGACATGTTTAACAATTTTCCTCAGAACTATTGGTACTTGGATTCCTCTGAACCTTTTATTAAATTTTGCTGATAACTCCTGTCAAACCAGATCAACTTTTTTTTTTAGACTGTGATGATATCCGCCAGAAACACACTTTTGGTGCCAAAAGTGGCATTTTCAAAATCAAGCCAGCGGGATCGAATAAGGTTTTGTCAGTTTATTGCGACCAAGAGACAACTTTGGGAGGATGGCTATTGATCCAACAGAGAATGGATGGATCAGTGAATTTTAACCGGACCTGGCAAGACTACAAGAGAGGTTTCGGCAGCGTGGATGGCAAAGGGCAAGGAGAGTTCTGGCTGGGCAATGAAAACATACACTTGCTGACTCAAAACGACACTCTCCTTCGGGTAGAGTTAGAGGACTGGGATGGAAATGCTGAGTATGCAGAGTATATCATACAGGTAGGATCTGAAGCAGAAGGGTACGCCCTTGCCGTGTCCTCTTATGAGGGGACTGCTGGGGATGCGCTGATAGAGGGCTGGCTGGAAGATGGCACTGAATACACATCCCATGCCCAGATGCGGTTTAGCACCTTCGACCGGGACCAGGACCGCTGGGAGGAGAGCTGTGCAGAGATGTACGGGGGCGGCTGGTGGTACAACAGCTGCCAGGCAGCCAACCTCAATGGCATTTACTACCTGGGGGGCCACTATGACCCCAGGTACAACGTTCCTTATGAGATCGAAAATGGTGTGGTCTGGCTGCCATTTAGAGCCTCTGACTATTCCCTCAAAATTGTTAGAATGAAAATCAGGCCCATTCAAACCATGTAGAAAGACAGGCTTTTAATGTATGTTACAATTTTATGTTGAAAAGATTTTTTTATATGTGAATGTGCATGATGTACCTTTACTCTGTGAATTTGAAGGCAACTGGGCACATCTGTGGCTTTAAAAATAAACACTGATTAATAATCAACAAAACAGTTCTTTCATCTTATTTGCAATTTCTAAAACTTTTCAGGGAAACATTGATTTTAAACCCCTTTTTATATGAACTTTGTCTCTGCCTTTCACAAGAGTAGAATCACAGAATAGTTACAGCTGGAAAGGACCTTAAGATCACCTAGTTCCAAACCCCCAGCAATGGGCAGGGACACCTCATCCTAGAGAATGCCATCCAGAGTTCTGTCTTTGACAGGTCACACCTAAGCTGGAGCTAAAAATATTTATAATTTGAATTATTTATTTTGTTTAAAAGTGTTAAAGAAATAAGATAATTTAGAAGTATGTTCACCACGAAGTCCTGCCTCCGCTAGCATCAACCATGAAAGTCTGATCAAGTTCAACAGTCATGCTTCTGGGTGTCCGTTTTGTCCATTTCCATTTTGAGGGCAGCATAACAGTATCAGAGGAGTCAGTTCTCAGGCAGAGCCACAGATGGTTTGGGTTCTTGCTTTTGTCACAGACCTAACATGGAGTACACTTTGATAAATGGTGCATCCATTTTAGGACTAACTTTTCAGGATCTCCTAAGGTGTGGTTTTACAAATATGGACATAGACCTTCCATCCCTTTGATGAATTCTAGGCAGATTGCCACGCATACTGTAGCATCAAAATAAGACAGATCATGATAAATCACCAAAATACAACTTCTCAGAACAGGCAATTATTTTCTAGTGACCACTAAAAGGTTATGACTATAACCAGCACAAGCAAGATATGCATCATCCGGATGGCAGTAGTATGTAGCCTGTAAACCAAGTATCTTTCCTTGGTTTAGAATGTTCCTTGGCACATGTGTCAAGCAAGGATTCTTCTACAGGTAAGGTGTTTAAATCAGCAACTTACTGAGAGTGTATGGTAAGGTTTTTTTAGCAAAAAGCTGGTGCATGGAAAAACAATTATATCAGTTACACAACTGCACAAGAACATGCTGACATAAAATTATACAAGTACTTACTCTGTTTAATATTTCTGTGCTTCTGTTGAGAAACAAGCATGAGCAAACTTTCTTGCCTCCAACCTCATTGGCCAGCGTGTTTCATACTATTTAATAGTATCACTAAATATTGGCAAAATAGCTCACTTTGAGCCTTTTCCCAGTGCTTCTCAAACACAGCCACTGTCTAACCTTTTTGGAGAGTCTGCTGAAGACCAAAGACATCTTTACAGCCAAGTGCAGAGAAGCATCCGTACTGTTGGAAAATGGGCTTCTGCTTTACACCTTGTTTTCTTGTTCCCTAGCCTCAGTGGAAGCCTGCCTGTGGGAATGCTGCACATTTGCACTCATGTATTTAGATGATGCCATTATATCTCCTCCTTGCCCTCCCAAACTCCATAGATTAACACAAGAGGTTACAGATGGGATCCATCTACTGCTAGCTATCTGGGTTGCTTCCTCTATGGAGGAAGGCAGTCCCCTCTGAAAGTTGTTCAATCCTGCCTACCAGGCTTGGGAAGTCCTGTCTTTGGGACAACCTCTGCTTCTGGCTACATAGGGAAGCACAGACTACCAACTTCAGTGAAACACATAATCTCCCCTATGACTGGAGTCACTAATTGCTCTAGTCCCACAAAAGTGATTGCATGAAAAACATATCAGCCAGGTCTTCTATTGCTGTATTTTATTCTGTGATAAAAGTAAGTTTAATATCTTCATCAACAACATAGACAGTAGGATTGACTGCATTGTCAGCAAGTTTGCAGATCACACCAAGCTAAGGTTGGTGCAGTTGACACACCCAAGGGACAGGAAGATATCCAGCAGGACTTGGACAGGCTCGAGAGGTGGGCCCATGCGAACCTCATGAAGTTCAACAGGGCCACGTGCTGGGTCCTGAACCTGGGTAGGGGCAACTCCCAGTATCAATACAGGCTGGGGGATAAAGAGATTGAGAGCATCCCTGAGGAAAAGGCCCTGGGGGTGCTGGTGGATGAAAGATTGGGTATGAGCTGGCAACATGTGCCTGCAGCCCTGGAGGCCAATCCTAAGGAGTGTGGCCAGAAGGTCAAGAGAGATAGTTCTGCCCCTCTACTCTGCTTTGGTGAGACCTTGCCTGGAGTACTGCATCCAGCTCTGGAGTCCTCAGTCTAGGAAAGACATGGACCTGTTGGAGAGGGTACAGAGGAGGGCCACAAAAATGATCAGAGATATGGAACAGCTCTCCTTTAAGGAACATCTGAGCAGGGCTTCTTGTGATAGAACAATGAGCAATGTTTTTAAACTAAAAGAGAGGAGATTCAGGCTGGATGTGACAAAAAAAAAATTTACACAGAGGGTGGTAAAGCACTGGCACACGTTGTCCAGGGAGATGGTGGATGTACCACCCCTGAGGACATTCAAGGCCAGGCTGGAGGTGGCTTCTGGGCAACCTGATCTAGTTGAAGATGACCCTGCTCACTGGAAAGGGCTTGGACTAGATGACCTTTGAAGGTCCCTTCCAACCCAAACTATTCTATGATTGTATGATTCTATGGTGTGGGATGGTGGAAGAGATATTGAGAGGCACAGTATGTGAGCCAGATCCCAGGAAAGGGCATATTTTATCCAGCATACAGGGTTTGAACTAAGTGACTGGTGACCTACCCATTTGTTAGATAGTGTCTTTTCACTTTATTCCTTCTCAACTTTTTACACAGGTAGTTGCCATTATAATATAAAAGAAAATTACTGTCCCTTATTTAGTGGAATGTGTTCGCTCCTTCCCAGATAATTCATAAATATGTAGGAATCATGTGAACAAAACTTTAGTTTTAAGGCTTTATTTAGTTTTCAGAAAACAGAATAATCCTCTCCCTCTTCAAATGTGGTATAGAAGTCCGTTGTGAAACAAGTCGGGATTGTTTTTTTTTTATCAGTGCTATTCTATACTAGCTACCACTGTCTTGTGAACAAGCAAAAAATGGAACAAAATACACTTGAGTTATTTTCATCAGTCAGATTTTGATTTACAGTTGACATTGCTTTTCACTTTAGGTCACAATATGCTCATACATACATATTTGGCTCTCATACGTAAAAACAAGCCTGAATACCATGCCTAAAAAGATAACCAAGTACAAATATTAAAAGAAAATCCCTGATTCTGTACATTTTGATAACAGTTAATGTGGAAAGTATGGCCTGATTTTCATGCTCATCTTCTTCATTGAATACCATGACCCTTTCCAATTCATCCATACAACACCATCATCTGTACCGTGTTTTGCCATATCCCAGCTGTAGGCCCCTCCCCAGTAGTATCTACCATTGGGGTTGGCTGAGTGGCAGCGGTTGTACCACCATCCACCACCATCTTCTTTGGAGCACTGTTTTCTTGGATCTGTAGTTAACCTGATGAAGGGAAGAATGACGAACTGTAAGCAAACAGATCAACAGAGTACATACACCTGCGACTGTACTGAAATTTTCAAACCGTAATAAATATGTAGTGACAGGACAAGGGGAATGGCTTTAAGATGACAGAGGGGAGATTTAGATTAGATATTAGGAAAAAAATTTTCACTATGAGGGTGATGAGACACTGGCACAGGTTGCCCAGAGAAGCTGGGGATGTCCCATCCCTGGCAGTGTTCAAGGCAAGTTGGATGGGGCTTTGAGCAACTTGGTCTAGTGGAAGGTGTCCCTGCCTGTGGCAGGGGGTTGGAAATAGGTGATCTTAAAGGTGCCTTCCAATCCAAAACATTCTATGATTCTATGACCCAGTATGTGTTACTGGAGTGAGTAACAATATTCCTACTTAAGCAAGACAGTGCCATCAGCACATAGAACAATATTGCATCCAGATCTGCGGATTTGCCTATGGTAACATCATTCATGGAATGAATAAAATTCAGTGTGCTTGCTTCTTACTTGTTTGTAGAGCTGCACTAACATTTTATATAGTTTTACCTGCCCTTGGCTATGTCAAAAGAACTGCATGGACATTTGGCTGATAACTTGCAGGGATAAAGCACATTTTAATAAACTACAAAATCCTGTGAAAACTAACAGCAAACTAAAGAAATATTATATACTCAGTTCTATTATTTTTTTAAATTTCTAACACAAGTACATACCATCCATCATTGTCTCTGTCAAAAGTACTGAAGAACATGCCATTGTGAATTGTCATTGTTCTGTTTTCTCCATGCATCTGTGAAGCTCCTTCCATTAGCGCATTGCCTGCATTGCCTTTGTAGTTACTAACTGAAAGTTGGTACTTGTTTCCTTCATTCTGTATGGTGAAACCTCCATAATGAGCGGACACTTTATTGCCATTCCAGTCTTCCATTTCAATTAAAACTTCAGTGGGCCCTATTTTGGTAAGTTGGCTGATTTTGTCATTTCCAAGCCAATATTCACCTGAGAAGCAACAAGTGATTGCTCTGTGAAATAGACTTCAAATATACTTCAAGGCAAATCTATTATTTGCCTATAGGTCTGCCTAAAAGTGGATTAGTTAATTAAAAGAAAAAAAAATCAAGATCTTAAAGAAATACAAGAAAACAGTTTCAGTAAGAAGAGCTCTTTGTGTTTCACGCTCGGTGTTTTACCTGGTGTATCACAGTAGTTCTTCCCTCCACTCTTTGCAACATTGCCAAATCCTTTTTTATACTGATCCCATACTCTTCCGAAATTAACACTGCCATCCTGGCGGTTCTGAATCAATGTCCAGCCTGCAGGAGCAACAGTTTTTAGATTAAATTGCCATTAAGAAAGGAACACGAATTGTTAAGATACAGTCCTTTGATCTTCATCTCAAGACAAGTGGAGCATATTGCATCAGGTCTGAATTTTCAAGCTCAGTCTTACCATTCTTACTCACACTTAAGTAGTGCCTTGCTTCATAAGGAAAGGTGGGAAAAGCAGAACTTGAAGGACTGCCCTGGTCTTTTGTCTAGCACATGGTAGCAGGGTAAGGAATGAGACAGGCTTTCCTGGTCTGCCCACCCAGATATTGTTTATTCTAGTCACAGTAAGATACGTTTTTATTTGCCAACCCTATCCCAGCAATTTATCTCCAGTTTCATTATAGAAGTATCCTACTGTGCATTTGAAGAAGACCGAGAAGACTTTTCAGAATCAGTCAATCATACTTAAACCTCAAGTAATTACAAAAGTGATAACTCCATATTAGTTGTTATAAAATGCAAATTACTAAAATGTTTTTTGAAACATCCATATTAATTAATATTTTAACACCCCAGTTATTTCACACTAACCTCCGTTATCTGTTTCCATGTCACAGTATACTCTGTATGGTCTGACGAAAGGATCTGGCTGGATGAGGTACATTTCAGATGTCTCGCCTCCTTTTCTGATAATATCCTCACATTCTGAGAGAATAACCAGAGACTGTTACTGAAAAAGCTATGAACTTCTTCAACAATCTTCTTATCCTTTTGTTTGATGATTATAAGAGAACAATTTTAAATATACATATAATTCTACTTTCATTTTGATTTCTGTGATACATGATGTGAAAGAGTGAAGGAAGAAAGAACAGCTCACTTTCATTGTTCTACTTTTCCAAATAGGAATTTCTAAAAGTTCAGACTGAGTGGTGGAAGACTGTATATTTCCCAAAGACTTTTTGAACTAGACAAACTCGTGAAAGAACCTTTCCTGACTAAAAATAATCAAGGGTCACAAATGTATCACCTCCACCTTACAAAATGCTGAAGCACCTATTTCTTTAAAATGCCACTAGCAAAGACTGATCTTGCGTAAGAAGATTTTTGGTCTGACCAGTATAGACATCTGTGAAAGATTTTTTGCATTTAGGATAACCTTCCATTTTTTCTGCTATCCTAATCAATGACAGACTTCAGAGCTCATTCAAATCAATTGAATGATGCATCTATCTATTTGCACAGTGATATAAATGGGAGGATTGATGTCATTATAGGTGAATAAGTACCTTTGCCTGAAACCACTGGAATATTGCAGGAAACAACACATGGGGAACGGCAGTAGTCTGTCTGGGTTGCAATGGCATTTTCTAGTTTTTGTATCTTTTTGTGTAAAGTATCCACAACTGAACGAAGGACCCTGAGGCTAGATGGGATGTTATTGTCCAGATTATCCTTTATATAATTATAATGCAATTCCACTTCTGTGTTGTACTGAGAAAGTATATCATCATTGTCTAGAAAAGCAAAGAGATGAAAAGCAGATTAGTTTTCAACATGTTTTCCAGTTACGGAATAATAAAGAGCAATCTGTAACCACAACTTAATAAGCCACTTCTTTCCTTAGCAGGGAGGAAGGATAGGCATTTCATTTGCTTGCATTTCCACAATGCAAAAAAATATGCAGAGATTCTCAGGAAAGTGGTGCATATGTATTGTTATTTCTTTGCTAGCTATTAGGTTTATCAGTGGTGCTATATTCTGCCAAAGAACTATAATGAGTTTCTCTCTAGGGAGCCATAGTGCCAAGCCAGGTGCTGGGCATAACACATTGGATGGACATAGGAAAGCAGGTAAGGGGGAACACATGACCTTCATGTTTAGGGGCTTCATATGAATCTTGCCTTGGTATGAGATCCATTCCTTTGACCCTCTCAAATGATTCTTTTTTTAAGATTTAAGAGGACATGGTTATGGAACCCTGCTTTGCTAGATATTCCATTGTATTTTTAAGTTTTTGAAGAAATTCCATTAACAACAGCGGCAATACCAATAGAATTGAAATAGCATTTACACTAGTAATTCATAGAAATAACATACCTCTTCTTTGTTTTTGCCTATTTACCAATTTATCATCTAGAACATTCACATATTCATAGAAAGTTGCAGAGGTTTCAGACAGCTTGCTCACTTTGTCCTTTAGATCACGAACAACTGATTTCACATTTTTTTCCTGTTTTACCAGTGTAGTTTGCAGCTCGCATCCAGTTGGACACAGCACTCCCTTAAAAACAACAAACAATCAATAAAGTCAATATAAAAAGTATCTATTTCCATTAGTGTATGACCACACCTCTGAATGCACTGAATAGTTAGCAGTGTGAGACCAGATATTTAACTATCTAGATAAGCACTCAAGACATCAAACTTTTGCAAAGCAGCTGCAGCTGAAGGTCAGGCAGGAGCCCTGAGTTCCCCGTAAGGATTCTTTCATAGAAGATCTTAGGAAAAGCCCTCTCTCTTCATACTTTTTTGGTCCACTATTTGCTTTTCACTTTTCTGCCCTGCTAAATGTTCACAGTGTTAGGCCACCTGAACTATGATTAAAGCCTATCAGGAACTACCTGGTGCCTGTGCCATGTTTATACCTACTCCTCTCCTCTTTCTCTGTCCTCAGAGAATCAACCATGTTATCCATACCTTGTTATAGATATCTGTTGTGAAACAGCCACACAATTCATTTAAAAATTACCATCTCAAGAAACTAGGCACCCTTGCTTCCGCAACAAGTGCTGCACCGTCACGGACAGCAATGTTTTAAAAAGAGGTGGGAAATTCTGAGGTCCTGTAAGAACCAAAATACCCAGGCAGCAGTGGGACTTACCACAGCTGTGTACTCATTAAGCTTTAACAGACTTCATTTGTTGTCAACCTCCATACTCAAATTTGCTCCCAGACAACAAAATGTCCCTTAGCACTGTCACAGCTTGCATTTTCCAGCAGAGAGCACAGCAGGGACTACTGCAAGGGTGCAAGGAGTATGCTAGGTCTCAGCATGCTTGCACACTTCTACGTAAGTACTGGGGCAATGACTGAGGGTAATTAGTTTGAAACGAATGGGAGGTTACTTTTTTGCTCTCCAGGTTCCTTGAGATTATCTGAAATTCAAGCCAGTGCTTCTGCAGTGGGTTTTTTGGGGTGTTTTTTTTTTTTTCCTTCTTAACAGTTACATGTTCAAAATCATATGGATATTGCAGGCTAACCCACAGGTACTTCCTTTCCTCATTTGCAGTTCAAATCCCATTGGCTGTCTGACTCTGTGACGAATCCTATGAGCTCTGTGTCATTACCTTTTCTGAATGCAGTCCTACCAAACTCAAATAAAATGAAGCAAAGTTGGACTGCTTTAAATGAATGACTGTCCCTTGTGTGGCAAAGAAAACTCCATGTTGGGTGCACTAGAAGAAAAGGACAGTCTCTTATCAGCAGGCAGACACCTACCAGCTCTTCTAAAGGATGCTTACAGCCACCAGCATCGGGGTATATGATACGTTCTTTCTTGTCTCCTGGTTTCACTCTCTTTGGGGGCCGTGGCTGGTATCCAGTTCCACTGATGGGAGGTGCTACGGGCCGGAGTGTGGGAGCCACTTCCCGCCTTTTGTCCAGGGGTCGGTGGCCTCGAACCCCAAGCTGAGGGCTGTCATCCTGCAAAACCAAGGAGGGAGGAAACTGAATCTGGGATTGCTGTTGTAAAACGTGATGCACAGGGTAGAGGCATCCATTCTTTAGTATCTTAAACAGCAAGGAGAACCATGGAATGGAATGCAAAAAAGCAATAATGGAAACATTACGCTGACATTATCTAAAAGTCATTGCTATGCCTCTCTTGTAAAACTAGTCACACTCCCTCTACCCTGATATAGACAAACTAAAAAGTCTTCAAACCAAAGCAAAACAGTATTTCAGTAGCTCATTCTGATCAAGAATAAAGTTTATGTAGTTCGGAGCCACTAAGCACCATGAGGCCATGTAGTAGGATACAAAACCAAACCCCAACACATTCTTGGGCTTAAGAAGAATATTCAGCATTATGTTATCAGTGTCCCAATTTTTCATCAGGCTACAGGAAAATTTGTAAGGTCTCAGAAAATCAAGCCACAGTCAAATACATCATCAGGTCTCAGGCCACATGCCAGATATTAACTGATGGAATTAGGAAAAGCATTCAATGCTGTCTCTCGGGCTAGGTTTTTAGAGCTTGCTCTGATGCATATGTTCCCCATCCCTGCCAGAAATGGTAAAATCTAAGAGGCTGTGAAGGAAAACAGGCCCTAAACGGTTGTTGAAATTAAACTATTTGAATTAATAGTTGTTTGATCTACAGAATCAAAATCTTCAACAATCTCAGATTCCACTCCAACTTAGCTACAAATAATAAACATTTGTAGGAAACCAGGATCAGGACTTCAAGTGGTTTCAAAAGTAGGCAGCATACAAATCACAAAATTCCTGAATTAGCCTTCCTTAGCATGGTAGCGTTATCAGTAGTAAACATACAGACACAAATGTTTAGATTGTACTAGAGAAAATCACCACATTTTGGCTACCCTGACCTATGTAATTTTTGCAGGAATTTTCAAAAATATAAAAAAATATACTGAGATTCTAAATTATATTTTCCATTAAACATTTTACTTAAAATTACATACAGGTTAAACTGTTATTTTAGATTGATCCTCACGCTTGCCTTTTTTGTTTAACAATTGCTACCTCTCCATTTCTAATGTTAAGCTGTGAGCTGGCAATGTCTATTGAGTCCACAGGGAAGTTTTTACTGGCTTTGAGACAGGACATGATTAATTACACATTAATTCTGCTCTTTTGCACCTGATACTACTTGTGTGTAACATCATCAACAGCATTGCTAAATTAATATTTTTAACAAAATTCAGCTAAATAATTAATCTTACCATTGGACATTTTTCATTCCCTACAGAAGAATAAAATAAATAGGAATAAAATATCCAAACTGAGAAAAGAACTATCATGCAGTTACATGTACATGAATATATAATACAAAGGTCATTTCTTTTAACACTTCAAGTGGGCATAAAGAATATGCACTGGATCATTTTTTCCCACAGCTTCAAACTTAGTTAATTCACATAAGTCATGCACACAATTAAATTAATTATTAATAATTATTATAATTATTATCATAATTATAATTATTATTGCTCTTATTATTATTGATGATCAGTACTACAACCTCATCATCATAGTCTGTAGAGGCCTGGGGTTTAACAGAGGAAACACAGAGCAGGAACAGCAGGAGCAGTTTCATGGTGCTGGCTTGCTTGAGCAGTTCAGTGACTTTCTCCCACCAGCAGCTCTGACAGGGAGATGTCCTCTCTATTCCCATATATATAGGCGGCAATCCTAATTTCCAGCTTCACAGTGATAGGATCAACCCTTCTGAGCAATCACTGTATGTCTGTTAATATTCAACCTTTCTCTTCACTGTGTGCCGGAATGCATTTGTTGTTGAGCAATTTCTTTGGACAAATCTTATCTACATGTCCCAGAGACCTCTGTTGGTGCTGGCACCAAATAGATGTTTAAATCCTTAAAAGTATCTCCTGCTCAGATTACGCAAGGTTACAATTTTCTCAAAAATCACAAGTCTTTCAAAATAGCTGAAAAGGTGAACATCAAAAGAAAAAAAAAACCAACACATCATATCTCACTGTGATGTCTCCCTTTTTTCTCTGCTGAATATTTGAGCATTTCAGAAATATCACATAAATTTGAATTAAACTCACATCATACAGATTGCTACATTCTTCTGGTGCCTGAGAGGTATGCAAGTCTTTGGGTCTCTTTAAGTACAAGAGCAAAAAGGAGTATATTATGTTCAATATGTAAATAATTTTGAATGAAAACATTAAAGATCAGATGAATATTGTAAGCTATTCCACCACTTTAGTATTGTAAATTAACTAAAGTAAATAATTTTACATATGAATTTGCTGGTTTTATTTTTTTAATACAAAAAGTATATCTGTTGAATATTATTTACAGGTTTTTAATAATCTTTTAAAAGAATACAGCATTAAGTTATCTGTAATCATAGTGAAATACTCAAACATGTTTTCTGATGCTTTATAAGAGTATGACATATCACTGCTCTCATATTAGCAGGCTTTTAACATTTTTGTGTCTTTATATAATGTGATTTTCTCATGCATTATAAATGACCATAGCACGCTTTTCAAAAGCCATTCATTCTGGTGTCTGAAGACACAGAGATGCAAACCATGGGCTGATGTTCCATTTCAAAGATCAACTTGATGAAGTGGGAGATTTTATGGTAAGTAAAGATGAGGACAGCTAAAATTACTTGGTTTAGTCCTTTTTTCTGTGCTGTTGCCAGAATTCTTGTAAACTATGGAGATTCCTGAAATATGAAAACTATTTAACCTGACCGGTTTAATTATTAAATAGCTTGGACTAACATCAGTTGTGGCTCAAGGAGCTCTAACTCCACTGAATTTGATCCCTTGCAGGAGGACATCAACAACACTTTGATTTGGAAGAACACAAACTTCTCCTCTCAGGCATTAGAGAATTCTGCCTAAAGCCAAAACTGACATCAATTAACATACAATTTCCAAGATATTATCACTGATTCTGGGCATGTCCCAACCTTAAATGCAGTTTTCCCCCCATGTACCTCTGAGGGAAGTTCAGTCACCCTCATCTTACGTATAAGGAAGGGACATAGCGATGCTGAACCCTTGCTCAGGGTCATGTACAGCAGAACTAAAAGAAGGTCTCACTAGTCCTGACCTAGAAACTTGCTACTAAATTATCCTGTCTCAGTCCAAACAAAACTTAATTAAATGTATGATATTTGTCCTAAATCCATTCTGAAACCATAGCCATGTTCTGCAGTAACTTATGGTGTCCTTCTTCAGGCATTAAGTACACTTTGTCCCCCTACGAAGAAGCGTGGCTATGCCTGTGCAGAGAATGTCAGGGACCAGATGACAGGGATTGGCACAGAAGCCCCCAGGCTTGATGCAGAGTCCCAGACAGGGAACCCCTAGGCTCCATCTGCCTTCAGATGGGACTTCCTCTTTGAAGCTTGTCCTTTGACCCTCCCACCTCCAGTACTTTTCTTTGGTTTCCACAAGAGAGTTGTGTCTCTCTGGGGATTTTCTGTGAACCACACGTGTGTCATACCACACTGGGTTTGTGTCAGAGGAGCAGAAGCCCCACCTAGTGAGCCAATGCCTTGTCTACACTGCAAAGATTTTGCCTGGAGTTTTATCAGCAAAAAATGGTCCAAATTTGAACTGCCTATAAAGCAACCTACACTGGCAAATGTGTATACAAAGAACATTTTGGCAGCAGAATTTAATCTACATTAGCATGCTGGTTATGAGATGTGATTTTTCTCTCATGCTTGCAACCAAATACAGTTTGATTGATGCTTTCTAAGGACTGAATGAAGCCTTATTAACAACCACAGCCATGGCTTAAATTTCTTCTAAAAATGATACCAAAAAGGCTTTCTTTTCAAAACAGGACACCTAATCTTTGTTCCTTCATATGCCCTCCTCCAACTTGTGGTTAATGAGAAGCTGTTCCCAGAGTTAACGGTACCACAACAAACCTGCTATTAGGAACTGCAATAATACAACATGGACCTGATGGTGTTTCAGGACATCCCTTTGTACAGTATTTTTGTACTGAAAAGGCACTTACTGGCAGAGGTGTATGTGTATGTTTGGAGGAATGACTATTTGCTTGCTGCCCCTTGTGTTTGTTGTGCCGACGTGTCTGGCAGTGGTGGAACCCTCTTTACACAAACCCCTGTCAGGCAAGTCATGGTCACTGAATCACAGCTTTTCAGAGTTGAATGTGCCTTCTGAAGTGTTCTTGGGGTGGGAGAACACGATGTGCCACGATGAGATGTAGTATTGACTAAATTAAACTTTAAAATAGCGGTTCATTTATAAATGTCCTTTTGAACAACTAGTGTTGTAATAGTGTCATACTATGAAAAGAATACTGTAAACTTTAATGTTGGTCTCTGCTGAGATGAACATCCCCATTTCTTGCTTTTACTGGTAAGAAATATTACTTCAAAGGTTTTTCATAAATGAGAATTAATGCTCTATGCATGATCTGGAAGCAAACAAATTCTCAAACATTAATGAGTGGGGCTGTTCACTTTGAACTTAAAAAAGCACTAAAAGCACATGCAACTTACTAGTCACCTTCATCTAAGTAGCAATTTATAAAAAATTACATAGCGTATTATTTCCAGAATTACAGCTGGCAACTGCTGCTGACATGCAAGAAGACATATAATGAAGAAAATTAATAAAGTGCATACCCTAATTAGTACTGCTGTCATTAATTTATTGAAATTCTGGGGCTAAATTTCACCTTGGACTACGTATTCTGTCAAAAAAAAAAATTATTACAGAGATTAATTTGGCCCCTGATTTTCTAAAGCTTTCCAAGGACACCAGGAAATAAGGTGAGATTATAAACTTCTGAGGGGAATGTTTATTTGTAAAAAACAAAAATAAAAATGAGAGCAACTACAGGGCCATGTGCACACTAGTAATAATAGCAAGAAACAACACATAGGAGCAAAATTTCTTGGAAAATATAAATGGATAATTTTTTATTTATTTTTGCACTGCTACAAGAGCCTGTATTTGAAATTTAGTTTCCTTTAAAAAGGCAGTAAAAATAAGCCTGATTTCTTTCAACAGACAATAGAAACAACTGCATTATGATACTCTGTGTTGCCAGAAATTAGCCCTTAAACCATTTCCACATATCAAATCCACTGACCAATCAACAGGCACAGACTACTCTGTGTAAACTTAAAAACCACCAAACCTGTTTGAAATCCCTTGCCCCCAAAATCTCCTTTTAAACCTTGTGTGTCTTCAATCTAGCCTCACCAGCTTGGGAGGATGCAACAGCTTTGCCTCATTTTAACACACCACCCCATGGAGTTTGCGCTTTAAGACCGGACGGATGATGCTCCTCCTCCTTAAGGTGCTGTGCTGGCCTTTACCCAAGGCTCAGAAACCTAACAGGGATCACCAGAGGGACTATCAAAATAGGTCCTCTTGTTAAACATGAAACCTGGCTGGCTTGTCTTGAAACTGAACTGGCAATGCTCCTCTGCTGTTAGCGGTACAACATAACCGACACCTCTCCCACACCTCAACCCCAAACCAGGAACTGGGAGCCAAAGCCACTTGCAGCACATGTCCAGCTGTCACTGTACCTTAAATAACTAAATATAAACTGCCAGTGCCGCCACCAGGCATGACCCATCAACTCCAAAAGAGAGAAGAGATGGTCATTATGTCAAGCAGGCAGTTCATGTGCCAGAAATAATGCCAAGTTAATTCTATCCTGTGGCTAATCAAAAGCACAGGTTTGGGCTGAGTGATGTTGCACTGGATTGCATTTAAACCAAATCAGTTTGCAAACTCCTCACAGCTCAGGCACACAGAGAGATGTAGTAAGTGGCAGGCACAGTGGTAAAGAAAAGCAATGTGATGGTAGGGTTGCAGAAGATGTGTTTGCCAAATGCCAGCTTTAGCTTGGGAGGTTAAGACTTCCTAAGTTTAAGAGCAAGTGAGTGTATGTGAAGAAAGTCGATGCCAATTTGCACATATGCATTTGGTTATTCTGCCTACGAAGGCAAGTGAAAAATCAACTGGAGTATCCGGGTACCTTTGGAAAAGAACTACAAGCCCTTACACAGCATACATGCCATTAGGTGTAGGGATTGCCAGATATCAGTCTCCGCTAAAAGACAATCCTGTAGACTCACACTAAAAGTACTTTCTCCAAAATGCCAAGTATAATGGCTAGCATCCCCTATTGCAATGTTTTCTTTTGTTTAGAGGTTGCATTTCAGGCCTGGGACTATTTTCCCACATCCCGCTCGTGCTGTGCAATTCCCTGAACTGAATTTAACCTTGGGAACCCACAACGAACACGACGCCTAAACGCTGTAGCTGCACGGCCCAAAACAACGGCAAAGGCCAAAGATTTCTGTAAAACCAGGCTGACCAGAGGGCACCCAACCCCTCAGCGAGGGGAACCGCTGCGTAAACGGCGCCGACTCCTCCATCGCCCTGGTTCATGAAAGTCCAGGCGCCTTTCACAAAGGTGAGCATTGCTCTCTCCTGGCGGGTACCGCTCACTGCAGCCCTCTCACCGCACACTCCCACACCACTCGCAGGTCTCGAACCTACGACCTCAGCCCGCACCACAAGATCCGTAAATCCCACCTCCATCAGGTCCCGCCCCCGGGCCTTTATCTGCTCCGCCTCTTGCGCGCGCGAGTCTGTGCCCGCGCCTTCGCGATGCGTCACTTCCGTTGCGGCGCGGGGCAGGTGCCGGAAGTCTCTCCATAGCGGTGTCGGAGTGCGGTGGTGGTGGTGTTCGGTGCTTGCCGGCGCCATGGTGGAGGTGAGAGGCCGGAGGGGGTTCGGTTACCTCCAGTGGGTACCTTGCGTGGTCCCTGCCTTGCCGTTGAGTCGTGCCGGGAGGGACTAGGGAGCGCTGCTGGGGCGGCGGGGCGGCTTGGGCCCGTGATGGGGGGGAAGCCGGCGGGGACTACCGAGCACCTCAGCGCACCCCCACTTCGACCTCGGTGTGAAAGCGCCGCTGTGGTGATAGACCACGGCTGTCCCTCTGCCTTCCTAGCCCCTGCCGCGGGGACAGCGAGTGGGGCGCCGGTGTGAAGGCTGCCGGGCGCGGGTTTCGGGCGGGAGTAAGCGGCAGGCAGCAGTTTTGATTTGAAAGACTTACGCCGTATGCGGTATTTGTGCTGGGAAATGGTGTTGTGATTCCCAGCCTCCGGTGACTTATTGGCTTGGTCAGCTAGCCAAAGAAACGGAATCCGGCCTGTGAGGGCTTGGAAGTGAAATCATGGAGAAAGCCACTGTTTTTACGGACCCTGGAATAGTTACTGTGGAGTGAACATCATGCATTTCTAAAAGCATGTAGTGTTGTCAGGAGCATGTACGAAGATGCAGACACTGCTGCTGTATGTAACGGTAGCAGGGCTTTTTTTTACAAAAGAATGTTTGTCAGAAAATATTTGAAATGCTTTTTCCCTACTGGGGAGGTGTTGTGTTACCTAGTACTCGTGTTGATTTCAACAGCTGCTGTTGTTGAATAGTAATTAGCTTCTATTATTCTAATCTCTTTCTTCAGATGTATGAAATTCCTAATCCTACTCTAAATGTTTTGGCTTGTTTTTTTTTCTCCTGTTTAATACCTGGAGATTGTAGGAAAGTATTGAGCTAGAGCAGCAAACTTTGTGTAGCTGCTACTGAGTCAGGAAGCTAATAGCCACTGCAAAATGGGCTGGTAAGTGGCCAAACAACTTTGAAGGCAGGAAAACAAAACTTACAGATAACTAAATAGGGAAAGCGCTTGTGTAGTGATTCTTGAAGGCTGGGCAGTGCCAGAAGTTATTCAAGTAGCTTCCAATTTGTTGCTGTTTTTTGTGTGACATACAGAACGTACAGTCATGCAAAGAGTTTTGGCTTTGTACCTGAGCAAGCAGGCTCAGATTTACAATGATTTTTTTTTTTTTCCATTGGGAGGAAAATATTAGCAAGAAATTACTTGTGCTGTTAATAAGTAAAAAGCCTCTATAAATTAATAGCTTTAACCTTGCTTGTTAGTTTCTGGATGGGAATTGTAAGTATGTTTTGCTCATAGTAACAAATGAATATTACAAAAGGAAAACAAGTTTTGTCAGGTTTTATCCCAAGTTTTCTCTTAGTAAACTGCCGTGTTTATGTAAGGTGTCACAGAAACTGGTGATTGCTCTTGTTCTTTTTCTGGTGGTAGTGAAATAAAACTTACAGAACTGTTTTCAGAATTCGTTATTTTATTGCCTGCTTACAAAAACAGAATGTGAAAGGAGGAGGGGGAAAAAGCTTGTACGCTCATGGAGCTGTTTTGTAGATGCCAGTGCAGAAAGCCTGATCAAAGTTTTTGGCAGTTTTCAAGAAAGGGATTGTTATTTTGAGTAAATGATAAATTAACAATTAACAGCTAAACATAATTTTCTAGTTTCCAAGATGAGTGGTGTTTTCTGTGAACTAAACAGTGCTATGTTATCTAATGGGACTGAAGTCTGGAAATTGCTACTTGGTTTAACCTGTGTTTCAGTTTTTCATGTAATTATAATCAAATGTGTTTAAATGTTCTTTTCTTTCCTCTTAGGAAGTCCAAAAGCATTCTGTGCATACACTTGTGTTCAGATCTTTGAAGAGGACTCATGATATGTTTGTAGCTGATAATGCCAAGCCTATCCCATTAGATGATGAAAGGTAAGTACTGCACTCAGTCAGGTTTTAACCTGTTAGCGATTGCTCCATCCAAGTCAGAAGTTCAGAAGGTTCTGTAGAGTTAACAAAGTAGTCTTAAGGGGAAAAAAAATACCATAAAGTGAGTCATATAAAGTCTCTCAGATCTTTCAAAACTTAGTAACAACAAAAATCAGGGTTTATTCAGGATTGTGCTTTACTCTCCCAACAGTCACAAAGTAAAGATGGCAGTCAAGTTACGTACGGAGTATGGCTCAGTATTACACATGCCTACTCTTAAAGAAAACTTGAGAGAAAAAGGAGGTCCAAACACCGGGGATCCTTATGGACACAAACAGTACTCTGGAAATCAAGGTTAGTTTGCTTTTAAGGGTATATTTGTCCTTTCTTTTGTAACAGCCTCACTGATGTATAATCCAAAGAATGCAGTACAGTGTTAATCCATTGGTAATAAATGTGGAAAACAAAATACTTTTTTTATTTATTTTTTATTGTTTCATATTTTTCTTGCTACGGTCCATAGGAGTCAAGTGATTCAGAACAAGGAGGAAATTTGTTTTAACAAGGAATAATAGGCTGCTGTGAAGGTTTTACACTGATGCATTAGTAAAAAGAGCAAATTTTATGGTAACATTAGTGTAAGCTATACTTGGGTGTTAGAAAGATGAGTAATATATTTCTCCTTTTTACATATTCATGATGGTCAAGGGCGTGTTTATTTGGTTGGGGTTTGTTTTGGTTTTGTTTTTATTTTGTTTCATAACATTTTTTCATGCTTCCTTTAGCTCTGCGACTATGAAACCAGAAAATTATATTAAATCTGTAGGCTTTTTTTCAACCGATGTTTGGTTATATATAAAATCTGTATGTAATAAGTAGATCCCATATGGAAACTTCTCTTCTAAAGAGTGCCAAATGCCACCTTATTTCAGTTAAGATTTGTTGTTTTTTTTCTCAAGGTACTTTATGTGGGAGTATTCTGAAATATGTTGAGAGATAATGAAAAATCTTTAAAGAAAAAGAAAAACTTTTCTTTTCTGATACCATAGACAACCAGTTGTCTTTACTAGCTTACATTTCAGATACCAGTGCTATTTGTGTACTTGAATTCTTTTCTATGATTGCTGCTACAAAAGGCATCTTTGACAGTATGAAGATTTTTCTCTTGAGAGTCCCTCTTGATAATGGGTATCCTCACCATTTAAAAAATTATTTTATTTTTTTTACTATTGAGTTTTAGAATACAGAGGTAATTGGAACAAATGAAATTAAAATAAAAATGCTTGTGTAGTACACTAGAAGTGATTGTTAGTTTCTTCTACTGCTGTTTTGATTTATTTCCTGTTTGAGTACATCATTTGCAGTATGAGATGTAATTATTAATACAACATTTTGTTGCTTTTCAGGACAAGAACTTGAATATTTGATAACTGGCACACATCCATATCCACCCGGGCCTGGTAAGTAAAATTCTGTGTGTGCCGGGGTTTTTTGCCTCCATCCTAGCAGGAGCAGTCTTTCTCTTGCTGTGAATCCGTATCTTATAGTAGTGGGAAATGCAGTTGAAGACTTTCATGGTATTGATGCAGATAGTTTTGTGACTGATAGGAAGGAGGAGGATCTAGGTACAGATGCTGTGTCTTCTCACTGAGCCTCAGTGAATATAAGCTTGCTGTGAGGTAGTCATTCATTTCTATGAGGTTTCACCTTCTGTGGTAACATTATGACAAAAATGTTTTAGAAATCTGCTCTTTGATATTGTGGTCCTCTTTCTCTGGGAGACTTTTCCCTGAGAAAGAGACATTAGGTCTAATAATTTGTGTCATTTGGTTTTGTCTGTGCTTGGAAGGGTTATGTTTCTATGTTGTTACATTGGCCATTGCTAATTGTCACTACTGTTTTATTTTTTTCAAGGTGTGGCTCTGACAGCAGATACTAAGGTACAGAGGATGCCTAGTGAATCTGCAGCACAGTCCTTAGCTGTGGCACTTCCTGCTTCTCAATCCAGGTACTGATGTGTTACTTCATTAACACTTTTCTACGGGGATTTCAAGGCAAAATACTGAAGTCAGAATAGGAGCTACTTTGAGTATTTTTTATGAACTCATTTATGAAATGATTAAAGAAACTACTTTTAGTGTGGTCAGGCGTCATTTTTCTGTGCCCTACTGTTTTCATGGAAAAGAAAAAATGAGGCTTTGTTTGTGGATGTCTTTTACCTTGAGGTGGTCAGTCACAGGAGCAGGTTGCCCAGAGAGGTTGTGGAGTCTCCATTCTTGGAGGTGTACAACGCTCAACTGGATGTAGCCCTGCGATAACTTATTGTTTAGTAAAAGAAAGTTGATTCCAATCCATCAATCATTTTCATTCAACCTAGGTTGGATGCAAGTCGAACAGCTGCTGGTGTGGGTGATATTTACAGACATGCTGGAATATCTGAGCGTTCACAGCCTCCTGGGATGTCTGTGGTGAGTTGCACATCTAATGTGAAAAGTATGTAGTATTCACCAGATTTGCTTCTGGATACATTTGTGTGTTGTGTGGAAATCTCCTGACTGACTAAACATAATCAGTGTTGAGATGTCACAGCAAGAAGGCTTTAGGTTCTAGGTAAGGAGGTAAGTTATAAAACATAAGAGTAACCTTCCTTTTGACTTACAGGCTATGGTGGAAGCTGGTGGAAACAAAAATTCAGCATTAATGGCAAAGAAGGCTCCAACCATGCCCAAACCTCAGTGGCATCCGCCTTGGAAACTGTACAGAGTAAGTTACAAATACGTGAATATGAACATGCACATAAAAGTAAATGAGTATTTAATGTTCTATGAAGACCTCAAAGCATAATTTTCCTTCTCATTCACAAAAATTAAATCAAATTAAAAGTGATCACAGCTAAGTTGCATATGTACACTTCCTTAAATAACAAAGAGGTTAAATTACGAACATCATTCTATATGGCAAATTTTTTTGTAAACATTGTAAATTTTACCCTTATATTTACTTACGTGTAGCTGTGTTGTGATAAATTTGTTATAGAGTTTGTTTTTTCTAGTGTGATTCTTTGATAGAGGAACCTAAAGGCAAAGTGCAAAATTTGAAACTGATAACATGTTCAAGAAATACTGTTAATGCAGTAAAATTGTCACCAGAAACACTTAAAGGCAGTCACTGAATCAGCAAGACTTCTTTTACTTGATATGAAAATGGGGAGAAGAGCTGAATACTTAAATTACAAATTATCTCTGTGGTTTAGATTGGTTGACTTCTAGTCTTGTCTTTTAATTACTCTAATTTGCCTTTTAATTTTCTTAGCCATTCCCCCCAAATCTGATACCATCTTCAAATGTTTTGGTGATAAGTATGGCAAAGGAGCTGAGTTGAAGAGAAAATCTCTAAGCATGTGTATCTGTTCAGATCTTTTTAACTTTTCAGGTGCATCTGTTTGAACATGTACCTTTTTTTCTTAAGGGGCTGATTCTTACTATGAAATTTGAGCAATTTGATATTTTGTATTGGTTGTGTATTTTTATGTGAATCATAGAATCATTAGGGTTGAAAAAGAACTTAAGATCATCTAGTTCCAACCCCCCTGCCGTGGGCAGGGACACCTTACACTAAATCATATCACCCAAGGCCTCGTCCAGCCTGGCCTTGAACACTGCCAGGGATGGAGCATTCACAACCTCCCTGGGCAACCCATTCCAGTGCCTCACCACCCTAACAGGAAAGAATTTCCTTCTTATATCCAACCTAAGCTTCCCCTGTTTAAGTTTTAACCCATTACCCCTTGTCCTGTCACTACAGTCCCTAATGAAGAGTCCCTCTCCAGCATCCCTATAGCCCCCTTCAGATACTGGAAGGCTGCTATGAGGTCTCCACGCAGCCTTCTCTTCTCCAGGCTGAACAGCCCCAGCTTTCTCAGCCAGTCTTCATACGGGAGGTGCTCCAGTCCCCTGATCATCCTTGTGGCCCTTCTTTGGACTTGTTCCAACAGTTCCATGTCCTTTTTATGTTGAGGACACCAGAACTGCACACAATACTCCAGGTGAGGTCTCACAAGAGCAGAGTAAAGGGGCAGGATCACCTCCTTCGACCTGCTGGTCACGCTCCTTTTGATGCAGCCCAGGATACGAAAGAAAGGGTCAACATTATGAATGTTAGGCTTTCCTGACACTGAAAAATCTTATGCTCTGGTATCAGAACTGGATTAGCAATTTTCATCTGAATGTAGCACCATGTATAGGCATTTAGATTTTCAGAAGAGTACTGAGTGCTGCATTAGTCATGAATCTTAAATTACTTTTTGAGATTAGCCTTTTTGAGAAAAGCACTTTAGCTCAAAGGAATACAGAGGTTTTCTAAATGTGGCAGTAGTGGAATGTGCTCTTCATAAAAATCAAAGCAAATGCCATGTGAAAAAAATTGCACCAAAATAAACCCATGAAAGATTTAAGATAAGTGAAAAATGCGTACTTGTTAAGGAACACTTTCTTTTCAGAGAGACTGTAAATACAATTGAAGTCACTGTATTAATTCTACATGTAAACGGTTTTAGTGGGAGTTTGCTGTTAAAATCCTTGCTCAGCATGAAGAAGCTTTTTCAGAAATAAAGCATAGATAGAATGGTAAATGTGGGTTTCATCTTGTCTGTTGCATTTTAACTGATCTCCCCAAGTTTGTGAAAGGTGAGGACCTCAAATAGGTCAGATAAACTATTTCTTAGATTTCTTCCCTGGAAATTCCTGTTTCTATTTTTAGACTAGGAAGAAATCTAGACAGCTATCTCAAATGTGGCTGTGGTCTTATCTGGTCAGAAGAATCCACTTTAGCTTTCCAAAGTATTTCTATCTAAGAACTTTTATTGTTTCAGATTTTTTTAAAATTAACTGTGTAACAGTGCATGAAATACAACATCCAGTGAAACCAAATACGGGGTTTGATGTTTAGCTGTTTGACTTCAGAGAAATTAAAGAGACAAGCGGCTGTAAACAAGCCCTGTGTTGGTAGAGCTTTCCTTATGAGATCTGTCTCCAGCATTTTGTTACCAGAAAGCTTCTGACGTATTATCCCTTATTTAGAGAAAAGGAGGTGGTAGTATGCTTTAACAAGTTCTTATATGGCAACATGATTTAATAGCTAAGATTTTATATAATTGTTCTTTATTTTTGTGTAAGTGGTATGAAGCAGCAAAAGGAACTTGTGCTTAAGTCCAGTCTTTCTCTGCAAAGCCTCAAGTGGTGAGCCACAGTGTTATGGACTGTCAAAGGACTTGAAAAGGTTGCATATAGGAACAGGATCTTTCTATATTGCAAGTTCCCAAAGTCTGTATGACTTCTAAATTTTCATTAGTTTCTTCATTTAACTAAAGTAGAAATCAAGCTCTCTTCAGATCTAATTTTACATTTGACTTTTTGGGGAGTATACATTTCCTGATGAGTACAAACGAATTCCAGTGCTGAGAAATGAAAGTTATACTGGCAGATGTATGTGTATTATTTCTTATTTAAAAAAAATTTATTCTTTCTAAAGGTTATCAGTGGTCACCTGGGCTGGGTGAGATGTATTGCAGTAGAACCAGGAAATCAGTGGTTTGTTACTGGCTCTGCTGACAGAACCATAAAGGTAAGAGGCTGGAAGAAATCGCTGACAAAGTTGAGGTGGGGGTGTTTAGCTTTTTGTTTTGTTATTTAAAAATGTCTTCAGCCCTTGGAAACAACTTCTTGCAACTCCTTGTAGCATAACTGCTTGCAGAATAATGAACTGCAGAGCAGTTTTTTTTAATTTATCACCTAGTCATAAAGGATTTGTGGAGTACTACTACTTCTTAAGATTTCATTTATTACATGGTAATAGCTGGAGGGCAAATGTCTATGTTACTGTAAGTTTTGATTTACAGTGCAGCAGGGTCACTTACATCTGGGCTGTTTACCCAGACTGTTACTAGATAGCTTTTACCTGTCTACCTCAAAACCCCTATTTTGATGCAGATCTGGGACCTTGCTAGCGGCAAATTGAAATTGTCTTTGACGGGACACATCAGTACTGTGCGAGGGGTGATAGTAAGTGCAAGAAGTCCATACCTCTTTTCTTGTGGAGAAGACAAACAAGTGAAATGCTGGGATCTTGAGTACAATAAGGTAAGCTAGTTTCTTTAATTTGAATTAATTGGTGGTGTCAAATATAAAAATCAAAGCATTTAGAAAATTCTTTCAAATATCAAGTTAGCATGTGTGCATTTTTTTTACTCATCTAGGTTATTAGGCATTACCATGGTCATCTCAGTGCTGTGTATGGTTTAGACCTGCATCCAACAATAGATGTACTGGTAACGTGTAGTAGAGATTCAACAGCACGAGTAAGTATAGCATTGTTACTTTTTAATATCTTGGTATGTCAGTGTTTCAACATCTTCCATTTGTAAAAGTTAACATGAAATCAAGATGAAAATACTAAGATGATTTATTTTAGCTTTGTCTTCCGTTGTTGATAAAACTCAAGCCTGAATACACAAAAATGCAGTGTCACTTTAAGATAAGGTTTTATTTCTTAATTTAGTGGGTAGACCTCATAGTGTTTATATAGGATTGCTTAGCATTTAGAAGGGTAGTATGGCTTTATGGTGACTTCAAGTTATTTGTATGTTTAAAAATTCAGTGGCAGGCTTCCTGCTCCCCTTGCAGTTTTCCAGCTGAGGCAACTGTGTGATGAACTGTTGGATGAAAAAAAATACAACCTAAATACTTTTTAATCTGTAGAACTATGGCAAGGAATTCATGTAATCAATGACAGTGCCTAAGATACATTGAATGTGCACCTCTTACTGACCTCTGACATACTTACTGTAAATTCATAGATCTGGGATGTAAGGACAAAAGCCAGCGTGCACACACTATCGGGACACACAAATGCAGTAGCAACAGTGAAGTGCCAGGCTGCAGAACCACAAATTATTACAGGTATGGTGGGCTTATAGGTTACTTCACAAGTAACATGATTGAAAAACCTAATAATTTTTGTATGTGCTCATTAATTATGTGAGGTTCATAATGCAATCCTTGTTAAGTTACTTAATTTCTCTTATTAGTTTTCTGTTGAAAATAGTCAATGCTGTGGTTATTTCATGCTGTTATGTTTATTAAATTGTATGTTTAAGCAAATATAGATGTACATTGCTAGAATATTTTTCTGCACTTTGTTTCTGGTGTTTACTTTTTCTGTTGTACTATGAATTGAGACTTGCCTTCTCTGTGATATATCACAGTTCTCCCAAATGAAGTTAAGACGTGTCTGGTACCATGGTAAAATATTGTTTATCTTCTTTCCCATTGCATAAAAATTCAGCTTTGCTGTGTAACTTAGCTCTTAAATTTCAAACGGTGTAAAAAGACCACTACAACCCAGCATCTTCTTCACCTACAGAGGCATTTAATAGAATATTTTTGTAACAAGCATGGTGTTTTTGTCTTTTTTGCATATAAGGTTTTGGCTGCCTTGTCAAAATAATAACGGTGATAGAATCAATATGATGGTTGCTACTACTTCTTGTTTTCATTGTAGGCAGTCATGATACTACCATACGGCTCTGGGATTTAGTGGCAGGAAAAACTCGTGTTACTTTAACAAATCACAAGAAATCTGTTAGAGCAGTAGTGCTACACCCAAGACAGTAAGTTTTCCTCATTCTTTTACACTTTCGCAGTTCAGAACATTGCGTGGTGACAGAAAGCCAATGTGAGTGATGATTTAGAATGGTAGGGCATAATAATGTGGAAAAACTTGTGAGCTTAGAATGCTGTAAAAAGTACGTATATCAGTTCTCAAATACCTTTTACTACATTGATTGTGCTCCCCAGGCATTGCTGTACATTAGCAATCCTGAGAATGTGTTACATCCCACAGAATTTCTTATATATGTGCCTTTGAAGTCATTGAAATCAGTGACACAGTAAGGCTAATGATAAAGGTGTAACTAAATGATTGTTAGCAGAAAGTGAAGTCGGTTTGTAGAATGATGCATGTGTGAATAATGCTAAAGGAGACAGGGATTAATACAAAGTGGGGGTTTTGAATATGTGGTTCTCTGCACAAAACATTCCAGTCTAACTGATCTTAAAAAGAAACTTCTTGAGCTTAGTCTTTGAAGCAGGTGTTGTTGGAAGTGTTCTCAATTTAGATGCTATATTTTGATGCATCAGCAGTTGCCTGTTTGAATAAATACACATTAAAACAATGCAGAAAAGGAATTCAAATAGAACTATAATACTTCACTTCTAATATTTTAAAATTCTGTCAATGCAGAAATTCAGAATCTTTAATATTAATAAATTCTGACCAATCTGTGCGTCTTAAAAATTGCGATGGTCTTACGCTATGCCTGTTAGCTGGACCAGAGAAAAACCCTAATTTTACTTACATTCTGAAAAACAGTCTGGTTTCAGATTCATCAGTTGTACCTCTTTGGAACTAAACTTGAACAGGTTTTATCAAGCTATAGCAGCTGTCAGCCTAGTATATTTTTTATATTTTAGTATTTCTGTTTTTTTAAAAAGGTCTAGTTCTTTTCCTAATTATTTTTTTAGTTGAAGGGTATATTGAATAGACAGCAAATGGCTTAGACGTTGTGTCAATTGAAAATATTCCTACAGGGTTTTGTATGTGCTACCCAAATAACAGTGTAACTCCTTGCACATACTAAAATGAGGGAATTGCTTGTTTTAGGGTAACTCGGTAAAACAAGTTGTCTTTCATAGTTCACTTTTTTGCAGTTCTTTATCTTTGGTTGTATAGTTTTGAATGACTAACCAATAGTGGGATTTGTTTTGTTTCGGGTGTGCTGCTTTTTTTTCCTTTGGTACCTTTGCTGAGGGTGCACTTAAACCTGAAAATTTGCCAGAATAACAATTGAGAAGAACTTAGTGTGCATTTTTAATATTTGTTGGCATATTAACACTCTATATGGCATAGGACTAATAAATTTTAGGTAGTCTATGGAACAGAAAGAAAACAGTACAAATAGGTAATTCATGACGTCATAAATTTGCTTCATTTTATGTGAAGTAAAAATGTCAGAAAAGCAGTTTGAAGTAACTTTGAAGCTAGCATTTAACAGCAGTTTCAGTGAAGGATGTCTGCTATACCTACAGCTGTTTTGAATTTCAACATACTGTGCTTATTTTCTTTCAGTTACACATTTGCGTCTGGTTCTCCAGATAATATTAAGCAGTGGAAATTCCCAGATGGAAATTTCATTCAGAACCTGTCTGGTCACAATGCTATTATCAACACACTGGCTGTAAATTCCGATGGTGTTCTGGTCTCAGGAGGTAAAAATGAGAAACAAATGCTTGTATTTCCCCTTTACACTCCTCTACAATGGCTGGAGGTCCTTAGACAAAGATGCTAGCTGAGATGTCCTTTATCTGGGCCTATAAACGTGCTACAGCATACAATTTCATAGTCAGTAGGGCCACTTTTATCTTCTTGGATGTTACCGAGCTGCATGCACAAAAATGTATTTGAAGTTACATTTAATGTGCTGCAGGGAAGAGGTTTCCTCTTCTCACCTGACTGCTTGTGCAGGGCTCCAGATTTCACCTTCTGTGATCTCCTGATGATTAGAATTCCCTCAGGAGTGGTGTGGAAACTGGGAGCTGCCTCAGAGAGCAGCTAAAGAACCTGGTGTCTCTGTTAGTAACAAGTTGATGCAGTGAGAATGGGTAGAGCATATAGAAACATCTTGCCCAGGCTTGCTGTACCATTTAAATGTGAACTCTTCCTTGGTCCTTATGCAGCACAAATGGACTGGTTCTGTTGTCTTAAGGTTTCCTGCACACGTTTTCTGATGTTACTTTGATTGTTCAAAAGATTGATGGCTAATCTCCAAATATTACTGTGAATCAAACCCATGTTTACTTAGCAATATTATGTGTTCAAACGTTCAGAAATTAAGAAACTAGTCCTTTGGCTCCAGTGCTTATGGGAGGATTTTATGTCTATTGTGACACACGGATTTAATTTTTTCATTCAAAAGGTTCCAGAATTTAATAATAATCTGATACATTATTGTTTAGCGGTCTGTGAGCCCCCGACCTCTTGGAGCTATTAGTTTGCTTTCATGTATCTGTGTTGGGGTAGCAGAAGAATCCCAAATGCTTACTGTGTCTGATCATGAATAATTTTATGTCAGAACAGTTACCTCATTGTAGGTAGCATTTTTCTGTATATTAGTTATCCAAGCACTGTTATAGAATTATTTTGTTGGAAGTATGTGTTACTTAAACCGTAGTTTGTGAAATTTGAGTTCTGTGTTTGTACAAGACAAAGTACATACATAGATGTCCAGTTGCCCGCTGGGTTTAAACCATGACAGTAGACTTTCTTTCAAAAAAAGCTTGTCACTAAAAAAGCTTTTAGAAATCCCAATAGGAAGACGGTGTGTTTTTAATGTAGATGTTGTTATAAACAGGGAAGGAATAAACAGTGTGGAAAAAGAAAGTGCTAATTTTACAGCTTGAGAGCTCAGCTCTAGAGTAACAGTTCAGGATTGCATGGGAGTTTAAACCCAAATCTCTGAGGTCCTAGAGCAGTTGCTTAATTACGAGATTGTCCTGGGAGAGCTCTAGCAGAGAAAAGTGAATTAAGAGGCCAGGCTGTGGTGTTCCACATAACTTGCAGAGCATGAGTTTTTATGTCTCAGTTTTGCTTGTCTAATACTTTGGCTAGTTGCGAGCAAGGAGAGGACTCAATTCACAGCATCGCACATGATAGCTTAAGATGCGTTCCATGAGTTTACATGATAGTTACAAAAAAACGTATGTGTGTTTGTAACCAGAGAATAACAAGAAAAGTAACTGAAGCTACACTGTGGAATTAGATTTGGTCCCTGTTGGTCTCATTAGATACAGTATATCCTGTAGGCTAGGGATGTGGATAAGATGGAAATGTGCTAAGCAGGATTTGGAAGATAGCTGATAGTAAGTCACTTTACCCTGATTATGTTTTCAAGCATGTATAAATAAGTTGATGCTGAATTAAAATAAGTTGAGGTTACCTTAGGAACTGTAAAAACACCCTTCTTAGTTTGTTTTGGTTGTTTCGTTTTTTTTTTCTATCTCATAGCTGTGGAGCATTTTTTAATAGATCTGTTTTGGTTAGATAATGCTTTGGGAGGAGAGGTTGTTTTTTGTAACTGAAAAATTCCTTTGAGATCATCCTTGTGAATACAGAGCTCAGATTGCTATGAATACGCTGTAGCTGATGACAGTAGCAGTAATGCTGGCAGTGGTTTGAACTGGATTTGAAATAGAACCTCTGCAAACATTAAGCTATTTCCCATTACCGACTCCTTAATGTCTGTAATCTGTTTGACAGGATGATGTCTGTTCAACTTTAGTTGAGCTACTGAACAAGGAGCTTGATACTGAGAATGCCAGTCCTTGCTGTGCTTCCAAAGCACCTTGCTTCAGTTGCCATGTGATGTAGTGTGTCATCTCTCTGGGTTATCTAATACAAAGCTGGATGAGATTCTGAGGAAGCTTCTATCAGCCTTAAACAAGATCAGCCTTTCTTAACTGAGAAGGAAACTAGTAGAAAATAGGAAACCTTGTAGGCTCTACTGAGCTGTTCTGCGTGAATGTTATAGCTGATGTATTAATTACTTGTTCATGATACTGTTTTTAGAAAACTAGTAGAAATTAACTGGTTAAAAATACTGTTTCTTTGTTTTAGCTGACAATGGTACAATGCATCTTTGGGACTGGAGAACTGGATACAACTTCCAGAGAGTACATGCAGCTGTGCAGCCAGGCTCTTTGGACAGTGAATCAGGAATATTTGCATGTGTGTTTGACCAGTCAGAAAGCAGACTGCTAACTGCTGAAGCTGATAAGACCATCAAAGTATACAAAGAAGATGATACTGCGGTATGTCATAGTGGCTTTTTAATGTTATGCAGATCAATAAGAGACATGCACAGACTTGTGTAATCAATTTTATTGAAGTTTGGAAGCAATATGTTTGCAATAACATTAAGAGGACAGTAGCTAGTTTCTGCACTCCTAATTTTTTATTATATGCTATAGTACAAATAAGTGTCAGGCCTGTCAACTCTTCTGCAGAAGTCCCTTGTGATGAGGCTTGGAGAAATCTTAATACAATGATGCATACTGCATTTTAAAGCCAGTAGGGGACTGTGTGTGTTTGTATTGATTAAAACATGGGAATTTGAAAAAAGATTACATTTGAAAGATTTATTGTACTTCTGTATATGATTTAGATTAGTCATTTGCTTTGGCAATTTCTAGAGTAAATAGTCTATTTTTAAGCTGTTATTCTGAAATCCAGATCCATTTACTAATAGATAAGACAGAAGATTATTATATAGTTTATCAGCGTATGTCTTCGATATAAAGGATATAAGGATTTTCATTAAATCTTAGGATTTTTGCATTGAATTAGACTTGGAACAACTCTTAGGTCTGAAGGAATATGGACTATTTTATCCATTTTGTGACTGGGCAGAATGTAGACTCTGGCATCAGCCAGTACTGATGTTAATATTGCTGGAAGGACTGTCTCTGGAATTCATGTTCTTGTGCTTTGATCACTACAGTGTTGTTCCTGAAATGCCACTGGCAACCTGTTTTTTGTCCGTGTTGCAAAAAAAAAAAAACAAACCCACAGAATAAGTTTTGTCATGTACTTCAGACATTGGGATAAAGTTCCATATGGATAAATTAATTCCATAGTAGATTAGGTAATTACAATGTTACATATGTCATAGAGTATATATGCTATGTGAGTAATTTTAAACTAAACCCTAATTAGAGGTGAATTTTGTGTTAAAAAAAACCTTATGAGATTTTTCTTTTTTTCCTTTAGACTGAAGAAACTCATCCTGTCAGCTGGAAGCCAGAAATTATCAAGAGAAAGCGATTTTAGTGCAGCAGGATACTTATACTATAATTTTGTTTTGGCTTTCCTGAGAGCATTCAGTCACATTTTGCTCTGTCTAGAACAGCAGAGCAGGAAGTCAGCTAAGTCATTGCTATTTCAACATGTTTTATAATAAATCTTATTTCTCTTCCCTTTTGTATTTTTTTTTGTTTTGGTGTGATCCCAGCAAACCACTTGCAGCTGTTAACTTTCTTTCTGTGGAGCATGTATAGTTCATGAAAAGGATAGGTGTGCAGGTGGTTACTTTTTTGTATGAATCTGCTGAGTGTAGGTCTAAACATATTTTGATGAGCCAGGTTTTCTAAAAGACCTTTACTTGACTCCAGAAGTTAATTGCAAGTTCATGCATAGAAGCCATGTACTGGGAATTTGTTGATTGACACTTTTAGATTTTAGACCAGTATAGCTTAGTGTACATATGCTAATTGTATACTGCAATGAAACGGTATATATACTAAATTACAGAGTAACTGTAATCAAGAAAGGAGGAGGACAGTATAATAATGATGTAGTTTACCTTATAAACTCAGCCACTGAGCATTGCCAGTGCTGTATTATTGAATGAAATAGATCTTCAAAGTGTTTCTTTCCTTAGGAAAGCTTTCATATGCAACTACTCATTTCATTTCAGAGTGGACCTCCTATAGGAAGTACCACTGTCAAATCATACTGTTCACCATCGCCATAGTGTTAGGACCAGTTGACTTTCTTTGTAAACCACCTGTTTGGTTTTTTCAGTTATCTAAAGTATATATGACATTAGAGTACAGTTAACCTTTAAAACTGAGGTCTAAGAGGAAAAGCTCTTAAGTCATTCCAGCCTTAATTTTACATGTTGCTGTCTCCCCATGATCTTCTGAAGGAATTTAAAATATTTCTGAAAGATAATTTGTCCTCCTGAAGGGACAAATCTTTCATTGTGTTTACAAACAGTCACATAACATGCAGTAAACATAAAAGCCTCCTTGCTACAACTTTTCTGTGATGTATGTGATGCTCTGAAGCGCTTTCTATTCATGGGGGAGAGAAGTGTTAAAGCCATCAAGCCATCCAGTTGTTGGCAACTTTGCTAGCAGTTTTAATAGGTGCAGCAGCAAGTTTCATGCTGGGTAGGTCCTGAGAATTGTTCTGTGGCCGCAGCATTGATAGCAAGGAGTTCATAATAATTATTTCTGTTCTCTGTCAGTCTGACTTTTTTCAAGCCTGGAATTAATGTTGGAGAAATGACAGTTACTTGCAATGTAACTTACAAAAAGCTAGTAAAACTAGGTGTTGCTTAAATTACGAGAATTTTTGTCTTTTTTTTATGGTACTCAGGAAGTCTTCTACTTATAATTTGAATGTTTGACAATATCATTTTAAGGGATTCCATGCTGCATAAATACCTGATTTTTGGTTGACAGCTATTGTCTGAAGCATCTTTACAAAAGAGAGAGGGCCGTATTTGGTATTACAAGTTGGATTAAACATCTTTTATTTTGATAATTTGATTTTTTTCTAGATCTTTATTACAGCTGTTATGATGTTAACTAACGTAACAGGGGAAAACACAGATTGTGACTTAGATGTATTTTGTATTACTGCTAATACTTCGTTCCAGAAACCGTTGAATTATTGGTATTACACAAAAGTTTCTTGCTCACAGTGAAATCCCCTGAAGGTAACCAGAGTGGAGAGGAAGAGAGGAATAATGCACTTGAAAAGGGGTGGGATTGTGGGCGGGATTGTTGTGAGGTTTTTTGGTTTTGGGGGGAGTTGTTTTGTTGGAGTTTTTTTTAGTGTCTATTTCTTGTGACAATTTGGAGTCAGGAAGGGGAAATCAGAGATTTTGGCTTACAGTTCCAGCACATCTCTTCTCCTTTAAAAACTGCATTTATTCCACTATCACTTTGAAGATCGATCAGAAAGTCTCCTGCAGAACCTGTGCACAGGGTAAATATTTGGCTTGCAGAAAAGGCTACTCACTATTATTTAGAATAACACTTTTCCTTTTTGGTTCTATAATATGTTGTTCCAGTTCTAAATGTCTTTTTTCTTTAAAATTGTATTCTTTAACATTTGATTTGCATGTTCATTTCCATCCCAACAGTGTTTTTCTTCCGCTTGACAGTAATGTGAATAGCATCACGTATGTAGTATTCATGACATGTCTAAATTATTGGATTTCATTTAAGTTCTTCTCTAGTGCAAAGTGTGCCTGAATTTATACACATATATCTGTTTGTGGAGGATACACAGTGATATTAGATTTGTCCGTGTAAGTCACAAGGTAAAGCAAAATAGGAGGGTCTGGTCCACTGGATGTATTGTCCATGATTCTGGAAAGCGTCGCACTGCAATGTCAGTTAATAGGAGCCTAATCTCAGAAAACAATTGTAATTTATTTCATAAAATTTTGTTATCTTCTGTATATGATTAAATCATACACATTTCTACCACAAACCCTGAGTTTTGTTTTATACTCTACATAATTGCAGAGAAGAAAATGGTTTTTTTTTGTTTGTTTGTAACATAATTCAAAAAAGTGTAACTGGTAAAATTGAGAGTTTTTAAGATCACTCTTTGCTGTATACTGAAGCTTACAATGTAAACTATGGAGCTAGAATGCTGCCATTTGCTGGCAGCATGAAAATTGTGCAGAACGGTATGTGTTTGGCACCTTAAAGACCTACAGAAGTAAATCTTTAATAGCCAATTTCTTTTTAGTCCTGTTAGATAAAAATTAAAAGCGCTATGCCGGATTTAAGTGACAGCAGTTTAGCCATCAATAAAGCCTTCAATACAATATGATGTCTTTTTTTTTTTTTTCTATTTGGGGTTTTGTAGCTAGAAGAACGGAAAATAACTGTGTATTGAAAGTTAAAGTTATTTAGAATTAAAATGGATTGTTTCCCACAGTACAGTAACAAATACTCTTGCAGATCAGCTGTAATGGAGAGAAAGCATTGCTAGCTATTTTATGCACAGCTTCCTATTTGCATGAAAGGATTAGCAAAACAAATGCAGTATTGTTCATTAATTTTTCTCTATCGTGTTTAATTTTGGTATGTTTATGGGGAACAAATTAAAGGGGTATTTCTGTCTGTGGCACATAACCGAAAATTTTGTTGCAGTGAAATCAATGGGAGCTTAGCATTAATTTTGACTTTTTTTTCTTTTTTTTTCAAGTCAAGATTTCACTCAGTGGGGTGCTTTGGTTTTGATTTTGTTGTTTTCAAGTGAGTTGGAGAAACCATCAAGTCTGGCACATCATGTATGTAAGTACCCGCACAAGGTGCAGGGTTTTCATTTGTGCACAAGATGCATCATTCTTTTTTAGGTGGGGCTTCAAAATTATTAGTATACCAAAGAAAATGGTGAGGATTTGGAAACTGATGAATGCTGATAAGCCTGATCAGCTGAAAAAATGTCAGTTTGCAATTTTTCTGTAAATTTAATACTAGATTAGCAGGCCTTGAAACTAGTGTAAATATGACTTTCTGTGGAAGCTGTTCCATAAGCAGAATATGCAGGTGGTGAATCACTTCATTTCTTTGAAAGCAGGCAAACAGCTAAAATGAGCTTGGAGGCTGCATGAAGAGGGAGAAACGCTTCTTGACTTTTTTTTTTGTCTGTGGTTTGAAAACTTGGCAGACAGGGAGCTGAATTTCACTGGTGGTCATTTGGGTCACTTCTGGAAAACTCCATCTGATGCTACTTTAATGGCAGCAGCTAAGAAGCAGCTTTCTGGCTTAGTAGGACAGAAGCTGTCTGAAAACTGGCAAAAAAATGTTGAATGAAAAATGCATGGCCATCCCCGTCTAAAGATGATTCTTCCAAGAAAAGTATCAGCATTTTTCAAGTCGGTATCAGTACAAACACAAATTTTGATGTTGGAGATTACTTGAGAGGTTGTCCAGTAAAATGATCTAATCGGCATAATTTTCACATTAATTAGTATCTATTTACAAATTCCTGTGAAGCAATGCTTGGGTATTTTTAAGGATGTGTGGAAAACTCCATGGGATTTGCTTTAAATGGGAACTGTGAAGTTTCTAGGTGTGGATTTGCTTTTTTCAAAACATTCACTTGAAAATCTTTTCCATTATTTTGACTTTAGGGATTTGCAGGGTCAGCCCTTAGGTGTTAACTAGTTTCCTATTGCTGCTTGCATTGAAACTGTAATATTAGCTTTGTAGGGTTTAGTTTTGAACTTTAAAGTCAGTAACATTATAACTTCCTTCAGGTGCATGTTGTCACCAGGCTTTTGATAGTCTTTCTTTAGGTTTTTGTTTTGAATATAATAAGTACACAAGCCTCAAATGTGTATCTGAAGCATGGATTAATTGGGGCACTTTCCTGCAAATTAGACCTCAACAGTACACACAATAACTGAGCTAATTGTCTTCAGGTAAGGAAGACTGAAATCACTGACAAGAAAACTACAGCTGAAAATGAGAAATCTTAAGCTTGCACAGGCTTGGAAAAACTTTATGCTGCTGGGGTTTTTATTTTCTTGAAAAAAAAAACACACCTTGCACTTGTGCTTGAGAAGTGCAGGTAATGTACGTGGAACACTTGTTTCTACCAACCCTTTTTGCTTTATTTTTAGGGAGAGTAAGTGTCCCTGTAAGACACTTCACCTTTACTCCTTCTGCTGCAGGAAAAGCTCTTCAGCTTTTTTTTGGATGCTGCAAATGTTTGAGGATTTGTTTGGGTTTTCTTTTCAGCTGATGCATTGCTAGGAGGAGGGCTGAAGGGTTAAGCCCTCCAGAGCAAGGAAAAATCAATGCAAGATCAATATGAATTATGGATACCAAGGGCTACACCTAGAGAAGAGAGAGACCTCCTAGAGACCCAATAAGAAAGAGCTGTAATTAATGGAAATCTCTCAGGGAGGTGAAAAGGACAGTGGAAAAACAGAGTAGAGGAGACCAGAGCTATGACATCTGAAAGAAAGTGTTTGAAAACATGCTGCATTTACCTGTCAGGCTGGAGGAAAGGAGATATTTCTGGATTAGATGAATGCTGTACGGGTATAAATGAAGGAATGGGAGAGAACAGTGTGCTAGTGTGGGCGCAGGCAGTGGTGAAAGTGAAAACGTGAGCACCTGAATGCAAATTCATTTGACAGCAACTTACAAATGCATTTCTGAGAAGCGCTGGCATTGCATGTATCTGCATGGTCCAGGTACCCTCATGCTCTGAAGTATAACGTATACCTTAGAAAATTCTGTGGCACATGAAAAATAGCAGAGCAATGCAGTGAGGAGTCTGGAGGGTTTTGCTGTCACAATGGGATTTTTATAAAGGAAACACAAGTGCAATTCTAAACAAGACCAAAGAGTAAAGCGTGAAGAGTGAAACCAAAGTTTGCATTGTGAATAGCTTAAAATACGGTGAGACTGATTTTCACAGCTGATTGAGTGTAAGGATTGCCTTACAACACTTGCGTATGCTTCTTTCTGACAGGCCAATGGTGTGCTGTAGAATGAGATGTGACTCTAGCCATGGAGATATCATGCTGACAGGATGCATTGCTGTTGGGAGACTATCATGTGATAAATAAGGGCGTAGTGTATGCAATCAGAAAAACTTTTGTGCTGCATCCAACAGTGCTTTTCTTAAATAGGAAAAGACACTACGAATTGTAACATGACTTAACTGTTTCCAAGTAATCCCCTTGACAAGCAAGCTTCCTGCATTGACAACTAGAGATCTGCTGTCAATAAAGCAGCAATATAGAGTATGAATAGAAAAATTCCATACAAAAATTTGAACATGGATTCAGCTGCCAGATGACTCAAATTTCATCTCAAAGTATAGTAATTCTTTCCTGCTCATTCAATTTATTTTCTTCCCATGCAACATGGTAATGACCATGCTTCTTTCAAAGAAAGCTTGGCAGTGCAAACCTACAGGGATCAATCAGTTCTGTTAATGGCTTTGTTCTATTTTGGAACTGAAAATCCCAGTGAAGGAGTTTTATTATTCCATGTTGCTCAAAATCAATGTGTAACAGGAAATTCAAAAGTAACTAGCGACTTGGAGTCATCATGGTAGCTAAATGAAATAGGTAAAAATGCTTGCTTCTAATTAAAATGAATGTAGTGAAATGCAGTGTATTTCTCTTCCGGAGCGAGTCTATTTTGTTAATTTATTTCTTAATTTGTAGGTGAGCTTTTAAATGTCCTTTAATCACATAAGGGGAAAGAAAACTGCTCCTGTTGTTTCTCCAGCTTTAGCTGTGTAGGTACATGCAGTTGCCAGGTCAATGATGCAGTTTTTCCCCAGCCATTAAAGTGGGATGACTGTGCTTAAAACAGCACAATGTGTTTCAGACTTTCACACGCGGAAGAAAAGTTCCAGATGCTTTGTAGCAACATAGCCCTGTGGTCTGTGGCAGTGCGTTTTGTAGTGTGTTCTCTCCCACAGGTTTCAATTTCTACTTGATTTTTGGTTTTTAAGGTGACTGTAGCCTTTAATGGGGAAAACACTGCTAAGAAATTGGAAGCTATCTCTAGCCTGTATCTCCAGCCTGATTAATTATGACCTGGTAACTCCTTTTATTCCTTTACCCAAACTTGTTCTGGTCTTCTTCCATCAACAGCATCCCCATGGAGCCTGCAAGATCCTCAGCTGTTCTGGTGAGCTTCACACTGTCCAGTTACAGTGTGCAGTGCTATGGATTGCTCTTCCAGGTGTCCACATGGCTCTGCCTCATTATATCAAACATGGAAACTGAACTATGTGGTGGGAAGTTGTTCTTGGAGATGAGGAAAATATTGACTGGATAAAATCTTATTTTCTCTCCTGATATGCAACCTGATGTCAAGAGGTGACTGTTCTCCCTCCATCCTCCCAGTTCTTACCCCACTTGATTTTTCTTGAGGTATCCTTCTGGTGTACAGCACACTGTGTATAACATATGCCAGTGGTTGCTAGCAACACCTCACAATGATTTTCCTAACAAAATCTGACAACAATTTTCACATTCTTGGCAGAATAAAGGCAAATGGTAAAGGCTAAGACTGAATGAGATTCATGCCCTGGAAACCTAAACCAAATTCAGAAGCTGTTTAAGTAAATCATATCTGTAGGCTTTTTCTCTTTAACCTCCTGTTCTGCTCAGCATCATGCTCAGTTCCAGTTTATTGGTCTGAGCTTACTCTCAGATAAGTTCAGGCTGACTGAGCTGAGACTGTCCCAGCAGATGCTTTGTATTGGTTCAGCTGAGTGGAAGATGAGGTGGAGAAATGCCCAAAACTCTGCTAGTGAAAGGCTGTCTTCCTTGTGAGGGGACAGTGTCTAGCTTTTCTCTGTTTCACAAAGTACTCTTCATTTCTTAAACACTGTAAATAGTTGCTCTGAATAGTGTAGTAAAAAGACCTAATGTTGCAGGTAATATAGGTCTCTAAATTATGGACAGAACTTCTAAATTGTCTTAAGATTGTGGGCACCAGAATATCCCAAGACTTACTATAACATGGTATCTCTTACTATAAGAAAACAACAGCCAAGAAGCCACTATCAATTATAGTCACAATTAGGAAATGGGAGAACTTTCTGCTCCTTAGAATCCACATCTGAATGTCGGAAGGGGTGGTGGGGTATGTGTGTGCGTGTGTGTTTAGAAATGGAATGGCCAGAGCATAAATGTCTGCGTGCTGTAGTGTAAATGTATGCTTTACACCCTGTTTATACTGAGGCAGTTCATTTGAAACTGATATCTGTGTGGAGAGGTGAACCTTGCATGTGAAAAACAAAACTGGTGATTATCTGCAGGGGACACCTTACAATTAACCACCAGGAGCCAGCACATGTTAACATAACACAGCTGTTGTAACTCATACCTAAGGGCAATAGCGTGTTTTCACGCTGCCCCAGTTTTAAGGCGTATCAGTTCACACTTTTTTTAACTTGGTGTGTTTCTCTGGTGGAGACAGGACCAGAGGAATATGTGGTGGAATTTAGGAACATTGCTGTATGGAAGGATACGCTTTGCCAAGAACAGGAAACCTCATCCTCTTTCATCTTTTCTCTCCCATGGGTTTTATTGAAAGGTTTTCCTGCACTTTCTCACATGCAGTTCATATAATTTCCTCAATAGAATGGGAACCGAATCAGTATTAAGCAAGAGAGGGTAAAAGTAAAGTTCCCTAAGACTTTACGTGGGAAAGATTAAAAAGTATTAGCTTAACTTTTTTCTGTTGATAAGCGGATATAAAGGAGATACAGTCAGCTAAGCCTCTTGCAAAAAATGCGTTTGATGTCTCAGCTCTTAGAAGGCACTTTCAGTGCTTTCAGATTTCCTTAGGCTGCTGTAATTTCACCCTGTGCCAAGGCTGATAAGGGTACCAGCGCAGCAGAGTGAAATTCTGCTTCCCTCCTTCCTCATCTGCAGCCTGTCTCTCCCAGGGAGGTGGTGAGCAGAAATCCAGCCACAACCCAGAGCTCTGCCCCTTCCTCCAGTCATACCCAAAGCCTCTTTGCCTCTTACTTGTTCATGAGCGCAATAAAAGAGTATTCTCTTATTTCCTTCATGTGCATCAGAGACCATCATGAAGGTGAGTGTATTGCAGGGAATGAATTATTTTTTCCTCTTTGATACTGAGAGATGAGAAAGGGATCTCCTGCTTTCTCTTGTCTGAAAGCAGCAGAAGGATAAAAATAATGCTGGTGATCTATCATATACCACAACGAGCACTGAGTGTGGAGTTATATTTTCACATGCTTTTTTTCCAGATTTTTATCTTCTTTTCGATTTTGTCTTTGAAATGGGACTGGGCAGCATCACTGATTAACTCCATTGGATTTCTAGATTTTGTTTGGTGAGATCAACGTGGTTTATAGAAAAGAAACTGTACAAATGAATATAAAACATAGCTGGCTTTGCTCACCGCTTCACTGCAGCAATCATTGTCCCTAGCAAACATACAGCCTGAGCAGTAACTGAGCATGGCAGAGTGGGCTCCTGCTCCTACAGCTATGGTGATAGGACTGTATGACTATAGTTACTTGTAAAGCTTGTTCATCACAAATTGCATTATCTCTGGTGGTTGCTTGGATGGTTTTGATCTAGGCCACTGATAGAAGATGCTAGTGTTGATTATTTTTATTGTTAAAAAGCCCATAAAATGTTTCCCACGGGACTCAGGGTGGTGTAGTCCTATCAGCCATGGGGGCCATGTCACTGTCTGGAGGTTTCCTCACAGGTACCTCCTGTGTAGATCCCACCTCTGCTCTCCATACGTGTTCCACCTCTTGCCTCACTTTCCTAGGGATGACTGGCAGTGACAGCAGCTTTGGCAGTGCAGTGTGAGCTATTTGCAAGCATGCCCAGCTGTTCAGGCTGTTTGCTGCTGCCTCATCCGTTCCCTGTCCCCTCTGGGAAAGAGGCAGTAGGCCACTGAAATGCATGCTAGATCCATAAGGGCACTGTTGTGGCCTATGCTGCCAGACTTGGTGGGGGAGGTAGGGTTTCGCTCAAAATGCTCAGCCCTATCTCTCTTGTCATTAACAATGTGAGATCTTTATGCCAAACCAAGTGTGCTTCACAACTTAACCATCTATGTTGCATGATGGACGTTAAGCAAGAAAAATAAAGCATATGCACATTCCTGAGCACATAAAATTTGGGAAGATAAGTTTGCAGCTCCTATTTCATGTGTTCTTTTCGTCTCATTTTACATGAAGTATCAAGACAGCAATGCTGTGAGTTGTATTGTGTGTGTGTGTGGCAATCCTTGCTGCTGCATCTCATAATGGAAGGAAGAGAGGAAGTGTTGCTTGTATATGCTCTGTTCTGAAGTGGTCTTTGCCTTGCCAAAATCTCTTCATTGGCATTTTCTCCCTATCTGGCTCATTGGAGCCATGCATTTGTTTTGCATTAGTTGCCTCAGTTAAAATGATGAGTTTCTTTCTTGTTATTCTTAAATATTGCTTTTTAAGTGGAAAAAATAACACAATGGCCTGATAAATCGTTGGAAGACTGTTGTGTTTTTTTTTTTATTTTCCTCATGCTCTTCACCCATTTTCCTTTTTTTTTCCTTTTTTTTTCCTTTGTTTCACTCCTTTTCTTTGAGCCAGCCTTGCTCACCCACACACTGAGTTTAATGTTTCCGTGTACTTTGTGCTGCACACACAAACTCCTGCTGTCTGCCCGCGGTAGGGAGAGCCCAGCTGACCAGTGTGCTGGGAACAGGGCACCGGAGGTACCAGAGACAAGATGATGACAGGTGAAAAAAAGCATGGTGTGGTTAAATAGCAGCATTACTTTAAATACCTGTCCCAGCTGGTTGCCTGACTCACTTTCCATCTACCTCTATATGTTCCATATCTGTTCAGGGGTTTTGCTTCCTTTAAAAGGAAGTAGGGAAAAAAGAAGATTAAGAAAGAGTGCGCGAGAGTATTGAGAAATAATGCTGAAGTGAGGTCTTTCATATTCTCTTTGTGTCCTATAAACTCACCAGCAGTAGAACCAGAGGATCAAGCCTTCCAGATTTCATACTGTAAAGCTTCCTCTATCAAATCCTTAATTTTTCCTTTTTTCTCCCCTTGCAAAGATTTAAGCCAACAGATAAACCTTGCCTCATAGCCCAAAGGGCAATAAATCCACCCGACATACACCTATGGGGAAATTAAAAAGCTACATTGTCCTCATGGCTGCATTTTCTATGATGTTTCTCTCTGCTAGTACTTCTGGTCATAAGCCCTTTGCAGCAAATTCTGCAGTTGTGTTTGTGCCTCGAAGCTGTACTAACAGGGGAGTTGATTTCTACCATACTGAGCGGTTTCCTTTCTCAAAGTATATTCAGTTACAATCAGTTAATGCTAATTGAGGTGAGGGTAATCTAGGCGTGCTGAGATGAGATGTTTTCATTCCTTTTAAAACGTTCTAACAGTGTTAATGTGCTGCTTCTTTCTTTAATGTCCTTCCCCAGCTCAGAAAGTGATAAATCATAGGATCAATATTTGTTCTGTCTAAACACCTGTTTAAAACACTGCTTTGAACCATTTTCTTGTTTTTATGCCTTTGCCTTTTCCGTAAGTTTCTTCAAAAAGGGAAAAAAACCCAGGCTGGGATATCAACACAAGTGTTTTGTCTTTCCAACAGAAAGGTCAAATAACATTAAGTGGCTTCTGAACTTGGGCGTACAAAAACTCCCTGCATCAAATGGCTGTGTTAGATCTGGGTTTTGAAGAGAGAATTGCATCTTCCAGAGCTCTGTTGAGGCTTTTTAATACCTGAATTGATGTGTGGGGGAAAGCCAGGCAAGAGTTCACAGAACAGCAATTTAGTAGGAAATCAAAGTCTCCCAAGAGAGAATGTTACCGCTTTCTCCTTTCCCAAGAGATATTTATTTTTCCAAGCATCTCTCTCCTTGTGGGGAGTTCTTACCTGTTATCTGCAACAGTTTGAGATCCTCAGATATCCCATATTGCTGCTCATGTTGGGGTGTACATGAGAATGGGTTGCAGTCCCTGGGTCATCACCCTGTACCTGCCTGGCCATGGTGCCCTGGCCTAAGGCAGCTGTCAGGAGGAGCCTGCCTCCCTTGCAGCAGCGGCAATTTGCTGCCCCATATGTTAATACAAATTGAGGTACTTAAGGTTAACTCATGGGAGTGTGGAGAAGCTGAAATGATGACCTGGGTCTGGTCCTGTGACTGTGGGACAGCAATCATTGCAGAAGAGTAGCAGAGGGCAGGGAGCGGTAGGTCATGTGCCACTGCTGTGATGGTTATGCATCTTTGAATACTTTTCTCTGCCCAGCTTACTCTCACTAGTGTGGGTAATTGCCCTTGTACTTGTTGAGAGGCGCTTCAATGCATTTCCCTGTCCTTAAACATTCCACTTCACAGTTTGTTCCTTGTTTCATGATTGATTGTGTTTGAAATTGGACATGGAGACGTGTACGAGCAGAAAACTGAAGGATGGGTCTTAAACTGTGCTGCTGCACAATATTAGCAGCAGGGCTAGCAGCCAGTGAGTTCACTTGGCTATGCCAAACCCAGATTAGACAGTACAAACTCTGACAATTTGGTATCATTTTCTGAAGGAATTATTCCAAGTGTATTTTCGTGTTTTGGGAGAAAAGAACAATTTTCTTTAGCTGTTGAGCAAATACAGAGCGTCTGCCTTATATGCATTATGCATATTCAAGGAAATGTACGCAAAAAAAGGTTTATTTTGGAACTTAGTGGAAAAAATCTAGTCCCTGTGGAGTAGATGGGAGATTTGCCATTGACTTCAGTCAGGCCAGCATTTCACCTGATACTTTTTACATATGTTTTTATATGTTATGATAATTCATGAATGAACTAAAACAATTACCTGTAGAGAATATAAGAAGATTGCTCTTCTCTACCTTGGGGGGAGTAATCTTCATTTGTGGCTTACTATATGGGTCTGAGTTCTCAGAAAGAAATGTGGATGGGAGAGTCTTTACTGCATTAAAGTTACATACTTTATCTTTTATCTCTCTTTTGTATAATCCATCAATGGCAGCGTTACACAGAGGTTAGCTGAGAAAGGAGCACAGATGGGAAGAAAATGTCTGAAACCAGATCTGAAGGGGGCTGAGGTGATGTTGTCTGGATGGGGGTTGTAACATGAGCAGAAAGCAAAGCGAGTATCTTGCCCTTTGAGCAAGTCTGTCTTAGGTTGTTCCAAGTCTACAGTCCAAAGGCCTGGTTGGGTTTCCAGTCTTGTTCTGGCTGGATTTCTAAATACTCAGAACCGTGTTAGTAGCCAGGACAAATATTTTCTGTTGTTTTTGTTTGTTGCCTGGCCAGGATTGACTCTGATGAATCCTTCTGGAAACAGACCTTGCCATTTCATCCAGGCCTTTGCCTCCCAGCTGCGGGTTTGTTCAACATCTTTCTTACAAAGATGCATCTTCCATCAGATCAGAAAGCAATACCATGGAGATTATGAGCTGGTTTTATCCCCCGTGAGCCTGTGCTCCACAGTCTACTTTGGCCACTTCTTGCCTTGGTTTGAACATGTTAGTTTTGGCCCGGCAAGCTCCAGCAATCCAAGGGAGCTTGTCCTTTCCTGGCCCAGCCACCAGCTAGTGCTGGCCCTCGGCCTGGAAAGCTGCTAATGTGAGAGAGAAAAGGGGTAGCAGGAGAGTCATTTTCTGTTCAAGATCTTTGACTTGGAAACTTGCTTTCTCTTCTTGGTCAGAATGCCTTGAGTGGGGTGAATTAAGTGGTTTGAAGTTTAGAGGAGAGGAAAAGGCTGAAGCTAATGTCGTGCTATTTTCTGTTGCAAGACTCTTGTTAGCAGGCAGTTGGGGGAATCCTCTATTATTGTAACTTCAGTAGGTTTAAATATCCAGTGAAGTAGGAAGTGGCCACCCAGAGAAAATAAAACTATAGCTAATATAAAGCCTAAGTAAATCAGAGTGTGAGAAGGTATTACAAACAACTGGCAGGAGGAAAACGCTGATGACTGCATAGTGCAGAGGTCCCAAGCCTTTGCTGACAAATCCATGTTGCTCAGCTCAGGTGTGGAAGGAGTAGGGCTGTTTGGGTGCTGCCGCAAGCAAGTAAATAAGCTTGTTTTTTCAGAGCAGCTGGAGTGTCTTCCATACCTGTGGTATGACTAATTCCCAGCCACAATAATTTATTTCCACATAACTGGCAGCTATCTGTATTTCCGAATTGATCCCACAGTTAGGATTACATAGCTGTTATTTATGCAGTTGAAAAAGTGTATTTAAAATTATTAAGAAGATTTAATTGCTCATTGCGGAAGACATCTGTTTATTAGCCTAATGGTGTGCAGTTCCGAGTGGTCTGGGTTTTTCATTTCCCTGGTACACTATTGAGTCCTGACTTCTAGGTGGTACTTCTGCTATACTTCTGTCAGGCGATTAATCTACGCAGTAATGACATGAAATTATTGCAGTAAATAAAGCATTTCAAATAAGTGCATTAGTGATCAAGCAACGAAGCCCATGGGGGTATTTCAACTCATTCTGATTTCCTTTAAAGATTACCTTGGCCACAAAGTACTGTTATTCGCCCTTGCAATATGAAATTTTCTGGAAAGCTTTACCACAAGTTCTCTTATATCGTATTGTGTTATAATAAATTATCATGTTTTGGCTGATGTTCTGGTTTAAGTCTGCTCTAAAACAGAAGGAAGGAAAGTAGCCTAAAATAGCAATTAGAATAGAGGTTTGAGGGTCATGAATTATTTTCTATTTCTGTCACTAGTTTAGGTCTTAGCTCAGAATGCCTTGAAATCACAGAAGAACTTTCATTGATTTCAGTAGATTTTGGATCAGGTGCATTCAGTCTAACCTTGGACAACTCAGGTGCCTTCTGTGCTTGGGAATCAAATGTGCATGCTCTGCTTATGCCTCTGACAAGATTGCTGTAAAGCTTCATTCATCCATTCACATCTGTAGAGAGCTTTAGGACTCACAAATGAATGCCACTTTCAAAGTACAAACTGTTATTTCAGTGTAGATTAAGTCAGTTTACCTTCCCATCAGCTGCCAACAATCTGTTTAGTACAGTGAAATCCTGACAGCCTCTGTCAACTACTGAAAGCAGCTCTTTCATGACAGAGGAAAAAGAGTAAAGGCAGACCTGAACTCTTCCCCTCACAGAGAATGTCTTTGTGTATGAAAATAAAAATCCTGTCATTTCAAAAGGCCTCTCATAAATGAAATGCACGTTAAATTAAAACCGCTGTTATTCTTTAGATTCCATTGCAATACGGACCCCTCCTGGTTCTTGATGAAGAGTGAGGTGAAATATCGCACAACTGAGCTACAGAGAAAACAGCAGCCTGTTCCAAGAGTGTAAGCCAAAATGAGCGTTCAGAGAGAGATCACCATGTCATGAGCTCATGCTGGCAATGTGGTTTTTTCTATGGGTGTAAGCTGAGAGTTGAGCCTGAGAAAGACCTATATTGAGCCTCACAGGAGCACTTTCATGTGTGTTGTTTTCCTTAGCATCAAGAGGAAGTTGTGAACTGCTCCCACATCTAGAAAAATTCCTACAGCCTCCAGCAAGTCCCACTGCCCGATGGTCTCCTCCCCTATCCTCGCCACCACGCATCAATAAACTGAAGATGGAGCCAGAGATAAAATGTACAGATTTTACTGGGACAAAACCATTTTGCCCTGCGTTAACTATTTGAGTTTGTGTGGTGGTCCGAGAGTCTTGCCCGTGTTCATTGCAGACGTGGTGGGCAGATGTAGGGATGTGGTGGACAGGGACATGGTGATCAAGGCTTGGAAGCTGAAAAGCAGATTGAGGCCCATGCTAGGTGGGCACAGCACAGAGCCTGGTTTCCCTGCCCCTGCATGTCATCAGGGAGCCCATGTGTGTCATCCCATCAGCAGCTCTTCCCTTGCAGAGCAGGGGACCCGGGGTGGCTGTGGCATCCCTGAGGAAGGTCCCCTCCTAGGGGCCAGCTCAGAGGCCAGCTGCAGAAATGGTCTTTCTCTGGTTCTTGTGAAGGGAAAACGATGCCCTGGGCACCACCCGAAGTCAGCAGAGTGCCCAGTTTCTCTGTACTCTGAATTTTCAGCCAAGTAATTACTGTGCTGCACAGGGATGATGGCATTTAAATTCACTAGGATATTTTATGGCTTTCTCATTGCTGCTTTTTTTTCCTTCTAGTTGTGAGCAACACTGCTATAGACATGTTCTTCCCTGTGCCTGGGGTCTGCTTCCAGCAGAGTATAATTCAGTGCTCATCCATTTCTACACCTAAACACCATACAATTCCTTTTAAGAGTGTCATATCTTTCTTCCTGGCAAAATCTGAAAAGCACAGCTGTGATTCTTTTCCTTGGTCTACTAAACAAGCCTTTAAGTCTTGTTAGGAGAAATGTATTTAAAAATAGGTGCACTCTTCTGATCCGAAAAGTGCGAATGCCCAGTTTTAGAGTACGATGGACACTGGAGGAAACCCAGCTTTGGAAGGGCCTGTCCCCAGCTGCGCTAGCCCCAAGACACCTACTGTGACCAGTGGGTTTAGGAATCCAGTCTCATTTTCCTGATGGCCTTTTTCAGCAAAGGGATGCATTTTGTGTTATTCTGAAAAAAAGCAGCTGTAAAGCCTTTGATGCAGGAATTCGGGAACAATGGAATCAAGCCAGGCACAGACGCGTAGCAAGTGCAATTGAAATAGTGAGCTAGGCCTATGAAAGCTCTTGCCTAAAATTAGCTGTATGAATTTAGTCTTCCTGTGATGCTTTCTTGTTCCTGTAGTAGCCACATTCTAGGGCATCTGTGTATAGGGATTTAGAAGAACTATTTTCCTGTTACAAATACCCAGCAGTGTTCCTTTTCCCTATAAATGTATGACAGAAGTTTATCTTGAGCCTCACTTAAAGGCTTGAGAAGCTTCTCCTTCCTATCCTTTTTTGGCTGAGTTCATTCTGAACAACAAACACTGATTTCTGTATTTACTGCTGAATGATACCTGAAAGCATTGCAACCCATGAACAGTTAAAGGTAACAAAGGTGAATATTCAGGAATATGACTAGGATTAATGAAAAGACACTTTAAAAGATATTTCATTGGCGGTTCTATGTTGGGAAACTGCAATCTCAGTGTTTGAAACTTTAAAACCGCTGCTGTGACACTGGGATCTCAAGCATCTCATAGTTGGCATTCCAGCAACCAAAGCAGAAGATACATAGCTGAAACTGGTAAAAGCCTGTGTTATTTTATGCTTGAGCACATGAGGAAAAAAAAGGTCAGCAGCTCAAATACAGTTGAGCAAGCAGCAAAAAACAAGCCTGAAGACACTGCCTTAGGATTCAGGAGGGGTATCGCTTGTGTTGCTGACCCCCTGTGTGAGTGCAGGCAAACTAAGCTAGTGTGCAGCATGGAGCTTTTCACCCCAATGTATTCATGTGCTGTTCACCTGCCTAGCAAATCTTTTGTGCAGCTGAGAGTCCTTCAAAGAGGTGTTGCTGAAATCAATACACATGTGCCTGGGGAACTATAAATAATGAAACACCTGATGCTCTAAGATACTAGTTTGGCTCTAGGGATTATAATGGTGAGATAGCTGGGGCTTTTCTGGCATATAACTCTCCCCTTTGGTCTGTTATTGCAGGCTGGGGACCCTGAGGGTGCTGCTATGACATCTCCAGCTGAAGAGCAAGGCTGGAATTACCTAAGGACTCTGTCTGTTGTAGGATACAAAACGTACCCTATGGACACATAACTTAATATCTGTGTGTGGTCCTCTGTGGAATGGTGATAATGGACCTTCTCAGCCCCATAAAGATTCTGTAAAGATAAACTCTGTAAAAAAGGATAAGGACATTGGATAATTCAGTGAGAACACTAAAAATAAGGTTTCCCCCTGCAGATATGGAGTGGCTGGAGGAAGCTGGCAGAACTGCTTTTAGATGCAGCTTGTACTTCCTAAATTAAAATAGGCAATCAAGTTCTGTTTCCAGCACTCAATTTGGCTTACTTTCAAGAAAATAAGATCCATTAGTTAGGATTTGCACAAATGTGTTTTCACACATAGTAAAAATGGGTGCCTATCCAAAAGCTGCTAGGTGCTCCACTACCACTTACTGAAATGAAAGGAGCAGAATTAGCCAGCAGCAGTTTACTGCCAGCTGCCAACAAAAACAAACCTGCTACAGGAGCTAATGCAAGCATCTGCTCCCCTATGGCTTCTATGTGGTTTCACCCTGTCCAGCTGCACCTCCAGCTGACACCTTCCTGAAGAAAGGCATAGTACTGCATAATACGTGTGCCCTGAAAATCAGCAGGTCAGGGCACTTGCGCACTGGGACAAGGAGGAGTGCTTTGTTCTTGTATATTTATAGCCTTGTCTTAATAGGCTCTCTAAGAAAACAGGAGAACCTTTTAGGATCGTAATTGTGGTAGTGTCAGTTGGAGCACGGGAGCCAAGACTCAGGCATCCAAACTCCTTATGAAATTATCATCTGGAAAAGGAGTGGAAAGGCTCAAAAACTGCTGGTGAATTAGTTGCTTTTAGCATTTGTGTGCATGTGAGAGAAGAAGAAAATAACCAGCAGCCTTAATTCACACGTAAATTACAGTATATTTTATTTTGAAAAGCAAAGCCCTTTTCTGATTTACAGCTATTTTAAATAATTACTTAGGCATAGTGGCTTAGCCTATTAAGATCCAGCTTTATGTGTCGACTCTCTCTCTTCTCAGTGCCACAAGCTTGAGTCCTCAGCAGGGACTTTGGCTGATGAAGTGATAGCAGCAGGTTTCCAGCTCTTAAGCCTGCTGTGTGGGCTACTCCTCCTGATGAGGGCAGCTGCCCTGGGAAACTGGATTTTCATGGATGTGAAAGCCAGAAAGGAACAGTCTAATCATACAGCCTGACTTCATTCTACTTGTAATTCCTGCCTAAAGCCCTGTCATTTGTGGCTGAAATTGAACATGCCTTTTTGCCTTATTTTAAAGACCATAAGTGACAGAAAATGCATTCTATCCCATGTCATGACATTGCAATTGTTCTTGCTATTTGCATCTTGTTTGCAGCTTGAGCTCTTCTAACAGGCTTTCAGCTTTCAGCCGCTGTATTTTGGCTTGCTGGCACCAGCAGTGCTTTGCACAGTGTTCGGCAATGTTAACATCAGCTAACTGACATCCCTGAGGGGAAATCTGGGAAGAGTGAATTCAGAACAATCCTCTACTGGATGATTTCTTATGTATTCAGATATGGTTGTAATCATTTTGTTTTGCTTGCTCTCAGCCAACTCTTGTTTTCCAAAGCTTCAAAGTTTAGAGAGAAAGATTTTGGAAGTGTAGGAAATGCCATGGTTTCGTATTCTGTAGATGCAGAATAACTTTCCTAACGCTGCATCCCTGAGTTAAGAGGCTTCATCTAGATGAAAATTATCTGTGGATTTAGAGCTCCTGCAACTGCATCTGGTCACTGCATACTTCTCGTATCATCTGCAGTTCAGACAAACATATCAGATAACAGAATTTGGTCCTGTTTTGTTTCTAACATCTGTTCTTATACGCACACGGAATTTAACTACTGGATCTGACTGCAAGTTGTGATCTATTATTGTGTGAGAAGAGTTGATTCTATAGATAATTTTATACATTTTGTGTGAAAACTCAACACAGTAGTCAAGGGAGGTATTTTATTAAGAGAGTATTAAATCCAACCTGGAACTATGTTTTATCAAGCTTTCTGGAGCTCACCTCTGAGCTGGAGAGAGACCACTAAGCTCTTGATTCAGTGGTGGCAAGCAGATGGCAAAAGACAGCTTTATGTGAATGTAACCCAGTGTAGGGGGAAGTTCTTTTGTGTTTATTTCTGTCCCAAAAGGGTGAACCATTTGCTGTCTTAAAGGGATTGTTTCAAATCTGCATCAGCTTGTCAGAATGATAGATAGCAAAAGAAAGAAGTCTTTTTGTTTTGTTTTAAAGATGTGTTTTGTTTTAAAGATATGTTTTGTTTTAAAGATATGTTTTAAAGATAAATTCACAATATGTGAATAGTGATATAGATTGCAAATCACATGAGGAAGTCAACAGCAATCAAAAACAGGGTTTTCTACTTTTGTATAAATCCCATTGCTAGAGTAGTAAGATCTGTGGCTAAGTTCACAAACTAAATGTAAATATGTATTTAAAAATGGTTAGAATGTCAAAATCTGAATGCACACCTATTATAGAATCATAAAATCACAGAATCATAGAATCATAGAACAGTTAGGGTTGGAAAGGACCTTAAGATCATCTAGTTCCAACCCCCCTGCATTGTCAGAGACACCTCACTCTAAAGTATAAATAGAATGGTTTGAGTTGGAAGGGACTTTAAAGCTCATCTAGTTCCAAACCCTCTGCCCTGGGCAGGGACGCCTTCCACTAATCAAGGTAGCTCAAAAGCCCTATCTTATCTAGTAGTATCTAATTAAATTCTGTTAACATTTATTTTCGTATTTTATTTGATATTTTCTAGAAACTTTATCCATAAAAAGTTATCAGGTTTGTTTTATGCATAACAAGAAATGTCTTCAACCTGCAGGGGATAGTGGGATTAAAATGACATGAGTTAAAGAACATATTCAAATTTTCCAGGCAGATACAAATATATTTGAGTAGTCATCCGGACAAGTGATGTGACACTCAGTTTGAAGCTAAACAGAGTTGACGGCAAAGAGACTAATGAAGATCCACAAGGCAGAAGCACAACATCAGGACAGATGATTAGGCCTGGGTGATAGCATATGAGATAAGTGAACTAGAAATAAGGTTAATCTGAAAGTATTGATCTGGGTAGCCCTACTTAGGCAGTTATATCTGAGCAACAAATTCTGAAATGATTACCCACAGAAAGCAGCAGCAAAATCCACTCCACAGGAGGGGCAAAAGCATCCAAAATACATCTAGAACAAAAGGAAAAAGAAGCCACTATTACTACCTGTCCCATAGCTTCATAACTTTCAAACCAGTCTTTTCTGGAAGTCTTTCCTACCTTTCAGGACAGACTCAGTACATTATTTCCAGCCAGATTCTAGCAATAATATGATTCTTCATCAGTGAAGGCCAAGCATCTGTTCCACAGCAAAATGAGTTCTGCAAACTACTTTGTGATCAAGAGTGAAGGGGATGGCTACCAGAAAAAAACAAACAAAAACGAACAAAAAAACCTCTACATCTCACTGCATCTATAAGGAAACCAGTCCTACGCATAGCTTTCTATTATAGCAACTGTGACCAGGCTTCATTGGGTCACCAGCAAATCTTTTGTGCAGCTGACACTCCTTCAAAGAGGTGTTGCTGAAATCAATATACGTGTGCCTGGGGAGCTATAAATAACGAAACACCTGATGCTCTGCAAAGTTAACGCTTTCTCCATACATCATATATTCCAGGCTGAATATATGTTGTGACCCCAACCAGTAAGGCTGTAGGCAGACGTCGTTTCTTAGATCCAGCTGCAATAGTTGAAGATATTAGTGTTTCCTCACCCCACAGTTTTGCCAGAAAACTGATTTATATGGGATCTCTGTAATCCAGCACAGGGGAAAAAAAAATCACTGGGTTTAACAGAAATAATTGTTTCAGTGTTGCTTAAACTAATCTTTGACCCTACAAGTAAACCCAAGGAAGATCAGGGAACACCACCTGGCAGGCAGAAATGGAACCATGGTGCCTGCTGGCTGAAAGGCAGTAACTAGCAGCTGAGCCCATACTGCCTTCAAACAGCACAGGAAATAACTTCATGGAAAGACTTATTTATTTCATGTTATTTGCTTCAGCTCTATCTGGAGCAGTTTAGCCACTCTCTGCCCTCAGCTGGCTGCTACCGCCCATCCGATGAGTGCTGGAATGGATCCTGTCTCTCTCCCACCCTGCGTCAAACCCGAGTCAGCTGGTTTGGCTTGAACTACTACTGCTGCTGCTGCTGAAGACGATGTGCAGCGAGCCAGGGAGCTGCAGAAGAAGGAAGCAGTCATGCTGCTTTACCACCTCTGCCATCTCTGTCTTCAGTGCGGGAAGGTCACATCTTAAGCTGCCACAGCTGTTGCGTGGGCAAGGCAATGTTTGTAGGTAGAATTAACTGGAATTATGATGCACCTTCATGGTAAGAACAACACTATCTCTGTTTCAGTAATTTTTTGTGTGCTAGAATTGTACCACAGCTTTAGTTTGCTACAGTTTAATTCTCCTTAAAGGAAAAAATTTCCTGTTAATCCAGGGAGGATCAAGCTACAGAAAATATTGATTTACAAATACAGGATGATTAAAATTGAGCAGCTGATGCAGTTATCGCCTTCCAGCTTCCTGCCTTTCTCCTTTCCTAGAGGTTGGGTCTGTGCCACAAGGACAGCTGAATTGGCATTCAGAGCTGCTTGGGGAGCATCAGTTCTCTGCCTTGCACATGGAGAACAGCAAAGAGGAAGGGCTGGAAACTTCAGTGTTTTGAAAGTGGATCCACATGTTGTTCACCTGCCTACCAAGTCAGAGGTGGCCATCTTTAGGAAAGGGATGGGAGAAGAGATGGGTGACTGCTATCTGACTGAGCATGCTGGCTCACAGATGGTCCCTTCTAAACTGTAGTGGACAGGCATTTAGCACACTCTAACACACATCCTCTTCCTTCAAACAAGGCTGTGCTCCTGTCCGCTTTTTACACTAAAAGGCTTGGTAGATCTGAGGAGTTAGCAAGTGTCTTCACTAAGAGAGACCGCTTGAGGATGCAAGGAGGTAGCTAGTGCACTAGAACTTTGCACCCTTGCTTCCTTTGTTATAATGTCATTGCGGCAGCTTCCCTTCAAGTCTTACGTGATGGGACTTGTCTTTTTTGTGTAGGTCACCATGTCACAGAGAAAAAAGGGAACAGCAGGGGTAGCTAAATATATCCAGGAGACCGCAAACATCTCCTCAAGATTTAAAAACTTCTGGTGGTGATTTGTGGAAGAAATGAGGTCATGAACATGGTAAAAGAGAGGGAGAGAAAAAGCTTAAGAAGGGAACAATAGAAAGAAGAAAAGGCTCAGAGAAGGCAGAAAAACGAAGAAGGTGGAAGAACACTTACAAGGCAAGGCTCATATGCGCAGTAGAAAGAACATCTATAGTGTCCCAAAGATGTGGTATTTCTGGAAACATCTTGTAGCTGGACAGTGCTTTTGACTTCCCATGTTACAAAACTGCTAAAGCACCCTGGTCTCACAAAACACATGAGTGAGTACTGCCAGAACCACAGATAACTGCATTCATCTTACTTTTTCCCCCCTATCTCGATGCATGCTGTATCTGAATACAGAACTTTGCTCTTTAGGCACTGCCTGACCTTGGCAACAGAAGGTTTTGCTTAGTGTTGCAGTGAATGTGCCTGATTGAACATGATTCACATGTTTTCTTAGTGACTGCATGGGCTGCATGGGACATGGCTGTTTTTCCAAACTTGCTGTGATTCAATGGAATTCAGGCATTTTCATGCTGAACATCTGTGACTTGGGGAGGATCCATGTGTTTTCTCAATGAATATGAATGAAACTGGCAAGGTCCTCAGTGTTTCCTTCTTGCTTCTATGCTTGTAATTATCATAGTATATAAATATACAGAGACTTTCTCAGAATGTGTCTAAGAAGGTTTTACAAAAGCTATCTTTTGCTCAGCCCTATCTCTCTTGCAAGGGAGGCAAGTCAGAGACAGTGGATAACATCTTGTGTCTCCCCTTCCATGCATGCAGACACACACATGCGCTAAGACTTCCTGCCTTACTTCAGAACCCAGATCTCCTGCTTACTTGGATACGTGGAATTGTTGGGTCCCAGCAGTGTCGGAAAAAACACTTCTCCCCTGTGTGGATACATCAAGGGCTGTTACAGTGGCTTTGTCCCCTCCTCGGGAAACCAGTGCTCTGGCAGTGGGACTTGGGTAGATCTTCCATGACTTGAAAAACGGCAAACAGCAAACCAGCTGCCCTCCCTAGTGCCCCTTTGTAAGAGAGGAGCAAGCTACAGCAACTTCTCCTGCTACATTATTGTCTTTGCCCTGATTTTCCTTGTCTGTCCTAGGATGAATTTACTTTTTTTTCTATGACCAACTGTCAGACTTTTGCCATAAAGGTGAAATTAAGTTTGGCAAAGGACCAGTGGGAACAGCAAGAGACTGGTAAATGCTGAAGTATTTTACTAAGCTTTCATGGAAAGATGGATGGTTGGTACTTAGCGTTTATATGATGCTGTATATTCTCACTGTCACTGGAGAAACAATAATTCATCCTCAGACCATTCCCAATTAGATATGAGAGTCAGGAACAGTGAAAAGGGAAAGAAATTCTGGTCTCCCTGAAGCTGATGAAGTTTCTACTTAAAGCTTATTTATAGTAAATGCTTCCCTGCCATGCCAAGCACCATTTACTGACCTAATGCTAGGATAGCAAGCAAGCCTTTACATGGAAAGCGAGGACAACGTTATTAAGGTGAGAAAATTCCTTGCTCAATTGGGCATCCCCGTTAATCCTCGCACATTTCTGTCCCATTTAAAGTCCCTACCTTCATGCGGCATGTCACCTGCGCTGGCCACCGCTTTCCCACCCTCAGCAGCTGATTCCCCGAGGAATCAGTATCGGCGAAGCCTCCTCCGAGTCTTCCAAACGCTGCTCGACACGTGCACGCGGGGGTCGCCAGCCCCGGGCGCGGGGAAGGGGCGGGACGGGCGATGTCCCGGCAGCGCAGCGGGGGCGGCGGGGCGGGGGCTGCGCCGGGCGGTAGCGGTGGGAGCCGCCCTCCCCGCCTCCTCGCACAGGCTTGTCCTTCCCGGCACCAGCGGCGGCCTGTAGGATTTCCTCGCGCGGCAGCGGGGCGAAGCCACCTGCCCTGCTGAGGGGAGCGGCGCGGCGCGGGCTGCCCGCGATGCCGGCTTAGCTACGAGGCATGGCGCGGCGGCAGCGGGGCGGCAGGTGCCGGGGCGGCGGTCCCCCGACGGGGCGGGCGCTGGCGCTGCTGGTACCTCTGTGGCTGTGCGCGGCGTGCGGCGGTACGGCGCCGGTGTACAACCTCAGCCTGACAGTGGACGAGGGGCTGCCGGCCGAGACGCTGGTGGGGGACATTCGCGCGGGGCTGCCGCCAGGCGCGGGACCGCCGGGCGGGTTCTTGCTCTCGGAGGGGAGCGGCGAGTCGGCGGTACTAGCGGACTTCCACGTCCAGCCGGAGACGGGAGTTATCCGCACTGCTCGGCGGCTGGACCGGGAGCGGCGGGCGCGTTATAGCTTCGCGGCGGCTACGCTGCGCGGCGAGGTGGTGCAGGTGGAGATTGCGGTCACTGACGTGAACGACCACCCGCCGCGCTTCCCGCGGGACTACCTGCAGCTCAACATTTCAGAGCTCAGCCCGCCCGGCACCGCCTTCCGCCTCCCGGCAGCCCGCGACCCCGACGCCGGCCGCTTCGGTACTCAGGGCTATGCCCTGCTGGAGGAGGGCAGCGCGGCGGGGGAGCCGCCGCTCTTCCAGCTGCGCTACGGGCGGCCGGAGCCGCTGGAGCTGGTGCTGCTGCAGCGGCTGGACCGGGAGCGGGCGGACGCGCACCGGTTGGTAGTGGAGGCGTGGGATGGAGGCAGCCCGCGGCGCCGCGGCCGCCTGCGGGTGTCCGTGCGGGTGCTGGACGAGAACGACAACGCGCCCGCTTTCAGCCGCAGCGAGTACTGGGCGCGGCTGCGGGAGGACGCGCCGCCGGGCACCTCGGTCTGCCGCCTGAGGGCCACGGACCCCGACCTGGGCCCCAACGGCGAGGTGCGCTACTCCATCAACCGCCGGCAGAGCGACCCCGACGGCTACTTCGCGGTGGAGGAGCGCAGCGGCGTGCTGCGCCTCCGCCGCCCGCTGGACCGCGAGGCGCGGGCCCTGCACCGCCTGGTCCTGGAGGCACGGGACGGCGGCGCCCAGCCCGAGGTCTCCAGCGCGCTCGTCTCCGTGTCCGTGTTGGACGTGAACGACAACCGCCCTGCCATCCGCCTGCTCTACCTCACCGAGAGCGGCGGCCCGTGGGTCTCCGAGGGGGCGCGCCCCGGCGACTATGTGGCCCGCGTCTCCGTCTCGGACGCGGACGAGGAGGGCGCGGAAGAGGGCGGCGGCGGCGGCATCGCGCTGGCCCTGCTGGGCGGCGACGGCGCCTTCGCGCTGCGGCCGTCGGGCGTCGGCATCTTCTTCCTCTGCGTTGCGGGGCCGCTGGACCGCGAGACCCGCGACCTGTACGAGCTTCGACTGGTGGCCACGGACGGCGGCGCCCCGCCGCTCTCGGCCGAGGAGCCGCTGCTGCTGCGCGTCGCCGACCTCAACGACGAGGCGCCCGCCTTCCCGCAGCCCCACTACCGAGCCGCCGTCTCCGAAGCCGCCTCCCCCGGCACCGCCGTGCTGCGCCTCAGCGCCTCTGACGCGGACGAGCCGGGCTCGCCCAACGCGGAGGTGCGGTACGCGTTGGAGGGGGACCCGGCCGCGTTGGCCCTGCTGCGCATCGACGCGCGGAGCGGCGCCGTCAGCACGCGCGCCCGCCTGGACCGGGAGCGGCAGGCGGCGCTGGAGGTGCGCGTGGTGGCGCGGGACGGCGGGCATCCGCAGCGCGCCGCCGCCTGCCGCCTCAGCGTCCGGGTCGAGGACGCCAACGACAACGAGCCGCGCTTCGAGCGCCAGGTCTACCGCGGGAGGCTGCCCGAACACGCCGCGCCCGGCCGCTGCCTCCTCCAGGTGAGCTCCTCCCCGGGCCCGGCGGGGTGGCACGGAGCCTTCGTGTGGTGCGGGGTGGCGACCTCGGCGCCCCGCGCGGCTGGTGAGCGCAGTCGGTGCGCAGTCGCTGCCGTAACCTCCGGGAGTGCCACTAAACCCTCGTTCCGTGTCCCGGAGAACTTGTTGAGCGGGCAGTGGGCACAGAAGCTAGGCCTTCAGAGGGACTCAAGCGTTTGCTCTCAAAGAGTGTTAAATTCCTGTGCTCCTCAGGGTTTGAGGACCTGAGGTAGTCCTCGGAGCAAAACCAGTAAGACCCATCTCTGAGGGTCAGTGTGATCCACACGGGAACAGAGAGGAGGCCAGGCAAGTTAACACAGACAGACCTGGATGGGCTTTTTTGGTTGGTTGGTTGGGATTTCTTTTTCCTAAATTTTAAGTGCTTCTGGGACTTGCAGTATTTCAAGAGCTTTCTGCTAATCGTAGAATCATAGAACAGTTAGAGTTGGGAGGGATCTTAAAATTCACCTGGTTCCAACCGCCCTACCATGGTCAAGGACACCTTCCGGTCGACCAGGTTGCTCAAAGCCCAGTCCAGCCTGGCCTTGAACACTTGCAGGGGTGGGGCATCCACAATTTCTCTGGGCAACCTGTGCCAGTGCCTCACCACCCACACAGTGAAGAACTTCTTATTGATAATCAATTCACTCCACCTTCACAGCAATTGATTAATAGAAAAGCTTCCTACTTGTACGTTAAAAAAAAACAACAACAAAAAACCTTTATTCTTTGCAGGTGCAGTTGAATAGAGGCTTTGCAGAGCTAGGAGTTGCCAGATAGCCCTGTTGCTTTTACCTTGTGAGGGCATTTTGGAACTTATACCTGTAAACTGAGCAAAGTCTTTTCCACTCGTAGCAAATTCTCAGCAGTTGATCCTAGGAGGAGGTACCAGTGTTTCAGAGTTCGTGCAGAAATGTACACAGATCTGGGGGAAAAGCATGTTTAACGAGACCTCGGGAGAGCTGCACTGTGTTTTCTCAGTGCTTTTGAAGAAAACTCATTCTCTCTTTAGCTCTGGGTGGCCAGCTTCATTTGTTTTAGATAAGGGTGGTGTGGGTGTAAACATGCGCTCAGGCGTGAATGTCCGTGGTGCTGAAATGCAGCAGGATGGAAGCTATGGGGGTGCATTGCCACAGCCTGATGCATGGCTGGGGTTGGTGAATAGTGATTTCTTTTGATTTAATCAGATGGAAGCATCCTGAAGGATTCCTAGAGCATTTTAAAGAAAATAAACGGTGATTGTGGCTTTACTTTTTCTTGTAGGTTTTGGTACATTAATAATGCAGATTGTCTATCAGGTTAAAGGTGTCATAAACTATGGATATCATCCGTTATGTACTGGATTTTGAAAGTGTCACTGTGCTGCTGTAATCCTGTTTAGAGAGTAGAAAGAAATAGTTAGGTCCTGGTGGCTGAATGAATTAAGGCCAAAGGTGAACAAAATGAGACACTGGAGACGTGCGTAGACAAAGAGTGAATGAGCACCCCATGGACTGACAGGGAAGGAAACTGGTGTTTTTACTTGCAGGTTAATCCTGGATCATCAGAGTAATATCCAGGTTTTATACTGCATGATATAGTAGGGTTAAGTTTTAAACAAACCCACCTTTTTAGATTTAAATGTATAATAGGATCATATGCCAGGTTGGAAGGGACCTTGAGCGTCATCTAGTCCAACCTTTCTAGGCAAAGCACGACCTAAACTAGATATCCCAGCATGCTGTCCTGCTGAATTTAAAAGTGTCCAGTGTTGGGGAATACGCCTGGATAATCTCCACTTCCCTGGAGAGATTATTCCAATGGTTGATTGCTCTCACTGTAAGCAAGAAAAGCTATCATGAAGCAGGTTGTCTTCATTTATTTATCATTCTATATATTCATTTAGCTTCAGGAGCTGCAGCTAATGATAAGAATGAAGAGAATAAGTTTTGGTCCTGCCAAGTCATACTCAGAGTCTGTGGTATGAGTCCTGTCTCTAACTGGGCTCTTGAACTTAAAAGCTAGCATGGAGAGGAGGTAATCACAGACTGTGTTAATGTTGCTCCTAGAGAACTGGAAATAATCCAAGACACCAAAGGAGGCTATTCATGTCTCTTAGCTTCCTCTGCTCCACAACCTGGAGGGTGTTGGAAGAGGTCTGAGGTTGTTATCACATATTTGTGAGAAACATTTCTGTTCTGTTCAGTGCTTTGGTTGCAATCATAGTAGCTGGATGTCTTCTAAAGCTTCCAGTCTTTCCCCTCCGTAAGCAGAGGGACTCTTGCACTAGTGCATTGCTGGGCTCTTGCTCATGAATAACCTTTGCTTGGGGACCAGCTAGTGACAAACCAATGCTTCATAGGTGGTGTGTCCAGAGCTTTCTGTACTAGTGCTTTTGCTGTAGCTTTGCCCAGCCACAGTTTATTCACTCATGTTCTTGACTGCATATTTATAATAGATTTCTTTCCTTCTGGGAAATCTTTTACTCCTGCTGTGATTATTATTTAGTTTACCTCCCCATCCCCCCCCCAGTATAGTCCATAATGTGGACTAGATCTGTGAAGTGGATTAGCTTGCATTTGTCTGTCTTTTACCAGTTTCTCCTAATCTGTAGGAATTCACCTTTGAGAAACATTAGCTGTGCACTTAGGAGATATAGTTTTCAGCACTTCTGGAAATACTACTTCATTCCAGGCATATACGTGTGTTTTTCTGTGTTGACAAAAGCTCTTCTTTCCAGTGCAGATTGACCAGTAAGTGAGAATATGCATCCTGAGAAATAGGTGTAATTTGTTTGGATCAGCTAATACAAGGAAGACATGTGGCAATATAATAATTGCATTAGTGGGGAAAATAATGCAGGTGGAGATCAGAAATCTGAGCAGAAAAATGGGAGAAAGTCTAAATGAAGAAAAGGGAAAATCAATGGGAAAGTAATGAGTTATCGAATATTAGAAACTGGAGCACAGGTGTGAAACACATAAGCAGATTTTTGAAGACACGGACAGCATTTTTCATGTTTTTGTCCATTTTTGGATGCTAAACTTGTGGTTTATTACTGGTCGTTACAGACACACCTTTGTTAAAATTTAGGCTTTACTGCTGGGAGGATTAAAAAGCAGCAAATGAGAAAAAGATACAGGCACAGGGAGGAAAAGATGAACACAGTTGGAAAGAAATTGTAGACCAAGGCAATTTGCAGTAACTAAAGTGGAAGCAGCAGAAGCACTCTGTGTGATGTGATGTTAGCAGATGTTTTATTAACTCTTTGATTTTTGCAGGTACATCAACATCCTGTTTCTTCATGTAAGAGATACTGTATGTTGGTTTTGAGTGGTCATTGGCCTTACGGATGAATTAGTTATTCAATTGTTATAATGAACTTTCATCATAATATGTATCTGTTTCCTGAAGATCTTCAGCATGACCTAGAAAGGCAATAAGCTAGAGGAATGTGTGAGAGCACCTTGGGCTTTCTCCTGTTTTTCTCACTACACCTTTCACCCCATTCTCAAGGACAAACATGATTACAAATGCCTGTGGACTGTTGATCAATGTTATGTCCTATTTCTGCACTCCTTGCTGTCAGCTTGGGAAATCCAGCTGCATTTAGCATCTGATGATGTATACCTCTGTGATGATTGCACCTCTATGACCCAAGAGTGAGGAGTGTGACAGTGTCTCTTTTCTGAGCCATTCCCTTAATCGTATGAGTAAATTAAGGAATAAAGCTTTTCTGTAGACCTGCCTTGATAACATACGTTGAATTCAATAGATTGATTACAAATTTTATTTTCAAGCTTTTTTGGTGATAGCAGTGCTGCTTAATACTCACTGTATAATATGTCTCCAAATTATAGTATTGAGTAGCCAGGTTTGTCAGGATTTTCGGTATTCTACCTAAAGCGGCAATATATTGTATTTCTATCCTCCTCCCTCCCCCCACCTCCCCATTGCAGCAGGCTAAAACTTGCCATAAAGAGAAATAATTCAGCACATAGGTTGGCACCAGTTTTCCTTGTGTGGCAGCTTTCACCCTGATGGGGTGAAACCCCATTCTATTTTGTATCCTCCAGGGATTCCTGAATGAAAGAGTTTTTCTCCCTTACTGGGCTGTGCAGAGTTCATAGTTAGAGATTTGGTGACTGAGGCAGCTCTCAGGTGAACTCAGATTTTAAACTTAATGAAAGTGCCTATTTTGTGTTATACAGTATAGTACTCCTATATCTGTCTGGGGCTTGTAGGTTAAACTTACTTCCACTGCTGGGGTATGCTGCTGTAGCGTGTAAGGTATTCTGTGGTATAAATGTCATTCACTTTATCCTCTGCATGGGTTCTTACGAAAACTATAACAACTTATGTACCTGTAACTGCAACTTGGAAGAGAACTTTAATCCTCATGAATTAGTAACAGTCATGTCTGTAGTTTTTTACTAAATTTATTTTATGGTTTATTAGAAAATACATGTTTATTTGCTTTAGAGTCATCTCTGACAGAGCAGAGGAAGTGGAAAAGCATATGTTCTCTCTCAAATGATAAAGACCCATATGAATTTCACTGTTAGGATAACTTGCACTTTTCAGGTCTGTTAAGGAGGCTGTTTTAACTCACTGGTTAGAGCTCCTCAGTTCCTTTTATTTTAAAATAACAGACTTTCTGATGCTAAGATTGTGGGGCGTTTGAAAATGCAATGCCAGCAAAGAAACATTTTGTTTAAAGCTCTTAAAGCTAACTTAGGTATATCAGAAATCATGGAATAATAGACCTGTGTGGGTTTAGAAGGTAATATTTAAAGGTATAACATATGTAAGAAAAATGCATGGGTTCTGAGGACTTTGTAAGTGCTTAGCATATTTGAGAGAAGTTGTTCATTCTTACATGAAATTCACATTTCCAAGAGGTACTTGCAGCACGAGAGTGTTCTAAATAAGACATTTTAAAATACATATTTTCTGAATTATTCTCTGCCTTCTGCAGCAGTAAAAAGAAAACTAAGAGGATAAAAAGTGATGGAGAATACTGCTGATACTGATGTCCCTACTGTGAGGGATGGAAACTCAGAGACTCATTTGTTATTGAGCTGCTGAGCAGGAAGCAGCATTGGTTGGAGACTGCATTTTCCTTCCTTTTCTCTCACTAAAAGTTGAAGCAATGAGCTAAAAGGATAGTCCTTTCTCTGATGGCTATGGTACTGGATCATTTAGTTCACACTGCAATTTCTGAAATCAGAAATGAAGCCAGCAAACTAGGTTCACGTAAGTTATAGAAAGCTATAAAATCCAACTCATCCTACTTAGAATTAAAACAGGAAGCCAGAAGAGATCAATCCATGCATTCCTCTGTTGTCTTGACATTTCCAGGTCTAATGTTCACTGCATCTGATTTAAAGAAGTCAGCTGCAGAAAAGACACATTTTGTTTGTTGACTTAGAATGCTACCGTGTTTTAAAGCTAATTCAATTGACAACAGGAAGACCAAACACCAGGCTGAACTACAGTTACAGCAAAGAAATTTATCATCTAACCTGTAACTATAATGCAGAGCTATTTATTTGTTCATCCAATTCATGTTATTATTTTACTGAGCCTGAAAGCATTTAACATGTCATCATTTATCTGTTAGGTATATGTATATATTTATAATTTTGTAACAATTATTTCTTTCTAAATTCACAACTAATTTCCCTTTTCACTCCAGAAGCCATTCAGTAGATTCTCAGTAGATTCTAATACCTTTGTGGCTATCAAATTACTTGTTATGGCTGTGCACAACTTTTTGCAATCTGTTAATATGTAGTTTTGGAAGTGTGGATGGTCTGGGCTCAGATATAAATAAATGTCTCTTTGAATGTGTGCAGTAGCTGCTGATTGCATGACAGGAGGAAAATTGAAAAAAAGAATCAGAAAAGGAAATATATTATTTTAATAATTATTTTTTAGTAGCTTTACATGAATGGAATTTCTACATATTCTTTTGCTTAAGAATACTAATTGTGGTGTCCTTCTAGGTTTTTAACAATAGGAAAACCCTTCCGTTTAATAATTGAAATGTTTCTAAGAGTGAGAGTCTGTTCTTTGATGGAATCCTTTCAATACCAGCATCCAACAGTGAATGGATGCTTGCAGATGTAAACACTCTGATCCTGAAAGTGAAAGGATGTGATAAATGGGAGGTGGAAGCCTCTGACATTTGCTGCTTTTAGTTTGTAGTTACTCTTAAACATGGCAAGTGTTAAATTTTCAGTATTCAACACCCGGAAAAAACCCAGATCTCTGGAGGTAAGTAATTCCTCCTCTTCCATGTACTGAATGTACAGTTGTTTGCTAAGTAACCCACCACTTAGAGAACACATGAAACATGGAAACATCAAAAACATTGACATGGAAACATTTGGTTTTTATTTGATGATTAAAAATCATGTGAAAGTTTGAGAACAAAAACATTTTTAAAATTACTGCAGAAAATGACCTTTTTTTCCCCAGTTCTCAGGGAAGTCTTTTAATTGATGTCAGCAAGCTGGGTCTGGGAAGAGGGAAAGTTTGAAGGCTTGTGCGTGACCGAGTCTGAAATTCTGTGTATACTTTGATCTGTAGCCATGATGAGAAAAGAGACATGCATGATAAAGGTATTGTTGTTAGAGAAATCAGATGTATCCCTAGCTTTGGAGTAGTGGAAGAGGAGTAATAATATTAAATAGTCTTAATCATGTGCTTTATATCACGGAGATCTCTGCATTAAAATATAAGCTGGAAGACCAGGGGCAAACAGAGTCCTCGAATACCTTTGGCTGCTAATTTTGTAGAATTTTATGCAGCATAACAAATTCAGTTATGTGTCCAGCAAAAGTTCCTTTATAGAGACTGACCTTCTGGAATAATGATTGTGAACAACCCTTTCAGATGGAAAGCATTCCAATGCAGAAATGCAGGGGTTTTGCTGGTGTTCACCTTTATATAAAAAATGCTGACTTTGGCACTTGTCTTATTAGTAATTTGCTCAAGTGTATTATAAGCTGTAAATGGCTGGGTATAGCCTGTCTGTTCATTTATCAAATATTAATGTCAGTTTATCATATGTATAGATTTTCATAAATTGCTAGATAAGCAGAATACTTAGTCTTTCCTGGAAGGCTTCAAAGCATTGGGAAACAGATGAGTTACGAATCTTTTAACTTCTAGCCTACTGTGCAAACAGATTGACACGCTGCAGAATGAGCCCTTTATTTTACTTTGCTGTTCAATTCATTCTTGAAAACAAGCTTCTAATTGCATGCTGAAAAAACATCAATGATTTACACACTCTTCATTTCTCTTTTAAAATCATGGATTTGATTTAGAACCAAGTCAGGAGCTTTATGGGCTTCAATGTGCATTTAGATAGCTTGGAAAACTTGTGCAGTGCATTAAGGATAGAGTTTGTCTGAGCAATCCTTACTCCACATTCAGTGCAAAACGGTAAGTAATATGAACACTGCTGTAGCAAGCAGTGGGGCTGTCTGTCAAACTGACTATCCAAATCCTGCTGCAGGTGCCAACAGTACGAAGTCACAGATATCAGCTAACAAAACACTTGGGGGAAAATACCACACAACTCACTTGGCACAGCTGTTACATGTAAGAGCCTTTGTACGTATTGTGTCACACCAATATTCCTCCTACTCCCATATCTTTTTTCTCATAGGTGCTAACACTGTATGCAGAAGAGTGTAAGAACAAGGCAAACATGTAAGTCTTTCCCTCATGGATTCTTGGTGTTAAGCTGTTTTCAGCTCAAGGACACCCCAAGCAAGACAGATTCTATGTATTTGCAACCCCAAATGATTTTTTTTTTTTTCAGTGAATACATACCTAGCCCTCAGCTTTTCTCAAATATCATCAGCCACAACATAATGTGGCAAGGGGTGTGCTGATCAGCTACCTGCTCCATGACAAATTGCCCTTTTGCTTTGAACCTGAAGAAAGAAGAGTGATCAGTCCCGACTACTAATAATTTCACACATTTGTTATATCACTTCTCCACCTCATTTCCAGGATTCATTCTTGTTAGCTGAAAAATAAAAAAATAGCATTTGGACAGCAGCAGCTCTTGAATGCCAAATGCTGAAATGTGCCACTGGTGAAAACAGAAAATTAAGCTTTGTTTGCAAAGGTGGTGCAGCAGAAGAAAGTTCACATTTTATAGAATTGATAGAAAACAGTATCCTAGCTCTCAGTCTATGAAGAAAGTTTACCAATCTGTGTAAAAAGGTATTTGTTTTGGGAGAAGTAATAGATTTTTAAGGTACTACTTATAAATCACAGTTCATGCAGTCAGTTTTAAGCTCTTTGAGACTCCTCTCTAAAAAATTGTACAAAATCAGGAGCATTGACACTTAGGTGAAATCATTCCTCTCTGTTGAATGCTGAATTGCAAGGGATTTACGTCATGCCTGGAGACCATGGTCAGCAGTGGTATATTTAACATTGCAACAGAAGTTGTGCAGCTGTTTCTCACCTTTTTGTACTGAACTGCTGTCCTGTATAAATTTGTCTATATAATTTTATATATATATAAAATGTGCAGCAGATTAAACTGTTGTATTCTGTCACATACATGGCCAAATGTAGTAACTGTCAGCATTTACAGTAACTGCTAATGCAGAGAGAAAGTTTGTAAAGACCTGTGTGCTGGCTGGCCATTCTTGGATGCAAACCCTCTGCCTAATCTTCTTGATAATTACTTGGTGTCGTGGTTTAAGCCCAACCTGTCACTCAGAAACCACGCAGCTGTTCGCTCACTCCCCCCACTTCCTCCCCCAGCTCCCAGAGGGATGGGGAGGAGAATGGAAAGAATGTAACTCCCACGGGTTGAGCTAAGAACAGCCCAGTAACTAAGGTATAACACAAACTACTACTGCTACCACCAATAATAATTAATGATGAGGAAAGTAACAAGGGAAGAGAATACAACTGCTCACCACCCACTGGCCGATACCCAGCCTGACCTGAGAAGTGGTCTAGCCCTTCTGGGTAACTGCCCCCAGTTTATATGCTGGGCATGACGTGCTGTGGTATGGAATACCTCTTTGGCTAGTTTGGGTCAGGTGTCCTGTCTCTGCTTCCTCCCAGCTTCCGCTCCTCCCTGGCAGAGCATGAAACTGACGAAGTCCTATGGCCAGTCTAAACATTACTGAGCAATAACTAAAAACATTGGTGTTATCAGCACTGTTCCCACACCGAAAGTCAAAGCCACAGCACTGCCCCAGCTACCAAGAAGGAGGAAAATGCTGCTGCTGAACACAGGACACTTGGTTATGGTTTTCAGGGTAGGTGCAGGAACTATTTTTGAAAGTAGAATGATTAGTGATGAAATTGTGCTGTGGATGAAGTCAGTTCCTATTCCTTACTTAGTCCCATTTAAATGAAGCAGTGTAAAGAAAATTTTAACTAGGCTTTTTTTTTATGTGGGTAAACTTGAGAGTGCAACTCAAAGCCTCACTCATCTGGCAGTGAGAGTTAGCCACACATGGTTTAAGGGACAAAGCTTTTGTTGCAATCTCGTCTTGTGCCTATTTCCTTACTTCCTTCACTTCCCTTGTTATGTTGGTTACTTTAAATGGGTCAAATCTATAGACTTTGAAATAGTGCTTTGTTTGGAAACACTGTTGTACAGAACAGGTTTTTGTTCTGTAACTGAAAGTACAGCATTAGAGAGGCAGCTTTAGGTTCTGTCTCTTCCTCTCCTTTGCAGTGAACGAAAAACAAGCATTACATTTATGCCAGACTTTACTAGCTCGATTTCCTGCTGGATATGACTTAAAATAAAAATCAGGATACTGTCATGCCTATTTACTTGTGCTCACAGGCTGCAGTGCTTTAAGCATTAAACTGTTGCATTACCAGCAATATTTGCTGTAATAAAAGCAAATGTACTAACTTCCAGCCTTGACAGATGTCTCAATCCCCTGCACTGATCTTGTGTAAAGTGTTTATGTCTCCCCTTCCCCCTCCCTGTCCTCAGCTACCTCCCTCATGCAGAGAATTAGGTTGTCATGCTTATGTCTGCTCCACTTCCACTAGCTTGTGCCTACATCTGGTACTGGAAAAGGAGTAACAGGAAGGGTGATTTTTTAACTAATGCCCGACTAAACATATGCGAGACAACTTGTGTATGCCCTGATTTTTTAGCAGCTATAAGCAAACACATATGGTTTAATACAGTCCAAGGAGCTGATGTGTCTTACCAGTCAGAGTAATTGCTGGCAATTGCTGCATTCAGCTTCTGGTACATTACCTTCTATGTGACCTTTTGTTTTCAAACGTGTAAAACCCCAATAAATACAATTTTTTACTACACATTCAGTTTTTTCCTGCTATGTTTTGTAGGTGCTTTGAATTCTGAACTTATGTGCAGGCATACCAGAGTAGTGACTTACAAAGCCTTTTCTCCCAGGTGTCCTTCTGTGGTGTGGCAGCATTGATAATAGACCTGTTGTTTGTATGAAACTGTGTTTTCTGTTAGACTGTTGTCAGTCACAGTTATATTGACATCTTTATCTCTGCTTCCGTACACAAATGGAGTTAGGTATTAAACATTTTCCATAGATGCATAGGCACCTGATTATTTTTACTTAGGGATACATTATTCTTCTTTTGATAGGCTATTGCCTTGGATATTTACCCAGTTTGATTCTGTGAGAAATCCCAACATTTTTAATTAGCTAATTTTATGGATACATTTCAGTTTGGTACTTTTATCAGTATGGTGCTTAAAAAGATTTCTGTAGGAATGATGTTCACTTACGTGGGCATGGACTCAATAAAACGTGTGTTGTGCTGAAAAGATTTTCAGTTGTCTTAAGATGCTTTGGAATGAAGGTGAATAAGCTCTTTGAGGCAAGGATCCCTTTGTTAATGCTGATGCTGTACATTGTATCATAAGTGCATGCTCTATAGATTTTTTTTTTTGCTGTACTATTAGAAAATATTAGAAACATTCTCAAGAATATATCAACACAGAATTTAAACCTAAAAATGTGCAGTGACATTGAGGGGAAGGGGAGCAGTAACCTGAATGTGCCACCTCAGTGCTTGCTCAGTTTTCAGCAGGTTGGTTCCTGTTTCGAGTGTTTTGTGTGTGTACTCTTGCTCATGAAGACATCAACTGGAATTTGATTTTACAGCACATTGAGAAATGAAATCACTGAGAGAACTTCAGATTTCTTGGGGCAGGCTGTGCTCCGTTTGTAGTTACTCTAGTGTGGCTGCGGGGTAGCTTTTTAGCACCTTTAGTAACAAGGGTCAGTTGATGTTTGGAGCCCCATCAGAATCCAGTCTCCAGTGCAGGGTGCAAAATTAGGATGGGGCAAAAGTTGCTTAAATTGAAGATTGGCTTGGAATACAAGATTCAGTAATGCTGGATTTTAAAAGTGACCAAACCTGGTAATTCCTGCCTGCTTTCTGCTTTGTGTAGATCTATAGGAGGGCTATACAACAACATCACACCAGTTGATGGCTGCAGAAGTTGTGAGGCAGTGGGGAACTGGGAAGGTCTTTTCAGAAAAGCTTTTGTTGCACAAGTGTGCAGGGAGCTTAGGAACCCAAGCTGCAATGAAATCAGCCATGACTTGTTCTCTGGGGGGCTTTCACGTTCTCTGGATTTTGAAAATCCCAACTAATTTAATGTGTGTCTGTGGGTTTCTGAGGGGAAGAGAGGTCACGGTGTACATGATGCTGTAGGAGCAAGGGAATGAAATGAAATAAACTCCAATACAAATGTGACCTGCTTTCCCAGAGCACAGAACTTTTTAATGTAACATATTTTAAAACAATATATGCTGCCATCAGTAGTAATACTATAGTCATTATTTCCACCACAAGTTTAATTTGATAACAAAGTCACAACTTAGAAAATTCTTTCTCCTTTAGACTTACATTTGTATACTTTCTAAAGGACCTAAGAGCATTTCATGCTGGTTTTAAAAAGAAAAAAGGAAGGCAAACCTCATATATTTGGCCTCTCTTGTTTGTTTGTTTGCTCTCTTTTGTTACTATAAAGTAAAACTCCGTATTTTGGAATTTGTTTCTTCTTTTCTTTTTTTAGTGTCTTTGAAGTTGATGTCTTTAGCAAGAATTTTGGCAGTGCTGCAGCCTTACAATGATTTTGCTCTGATACAAGGCTGCTTTTGTGTTCCCTTTCCATTGAAAAAGCCCAAAATCTCTTAGGTTTGTAATTCATAGTTCAAGAAGTAAGGTTTGAATTTCATGGAACTAATCAATAATTACTGTCCTCCTTTTTTTTTTGGTTTAATTTTAATCTCCATTTGTGCCTGTAATCTGAGGAGGGGGAAAAGACCTGACAGCAGTCGAAACACACTTTTTGAAAGGCTGACTGCTTTTAATTGTCAGAAATGTTTGTCTGGAGAGAGAACCCAAGCCAATATTTGGGAGATAGACCAGAGCATGTGATATATTTGCAAAATCCTGTGGTCATGGGACACAAGTTTTCCTGCAGTTTCTGAAACTGTTGTTGAAATGCTGTGTTGAAAAAAAGTTTGTTTCCTGGAAGGTTTCTGTTGTCTGCTGTATCTTACGGGAGGCAACTTAAAGCATGCTTTTTGAGACTTCAATTTTTTGCTATGGTATTATTCTTACTAATTGCTCATAACAGAAGCCATGTTTTAGGCCTGTGAGCATGCACTAAACTGTGGTTGTTCTTCCTAGAAAGCGTGGATGAAAGTTAGAAACATTGCTGGGCATTACCAGGTACAAATCTCAATAACGCCATCCCCAAGGGCTCCCAGTGACTGCACCTCCCCTCACAAACACCACATCTCCAGGAAGCAGAGCAGAACTGCTGCACCTTCTAAAACACATGGGCAGGCAGGCGGGCGTTACCATCAAGTTTCTGGCTCTAGCTAGACCACTGGTCCTCTCTACTCCATCATTTGTGCTCAGTATTTTCCAAATGGGAACTGAGAAGTTGTTTGCACAGGAATATTAATATTTAGCTAGTAATATCTCACCTAAATCAGTTTGCACTTGTCTTTGTTTTAGGCTGGATCACTTTGACTCATAGTCATCCATGTATTTTTTATTTTTTTAATCCTCTTCAGTTTCCAAGGAATACATTCCCAGATTACAGAAAAAATACTACTTTGTTTGTATGTAATTTCATATTTTGTCATTCTACATTTATTACTTCAGTCTTCTAGCTTTTCTGTATAAAGATCCTCTTGATCTGCTACATCGACAGTGCTTTCTAGTTTCAAGAACTGGTGAATGTTGAAGGGCTTATGCTATTTTTTTTTCTGGTTAATGAATAGAATTAACAAGCTGGTTATCAATACAACCAAACTATTTGTTACTTCCCTAGGCATGTTTTAATTTCTTCTTTACCTAGTTTCTTACCATATGATCTTTTGACTAAGAGATGCATTGTCTACTAAATAAAATGTAAAGAACTGTGATTTCCATTGGTCGCTTTACTAAATCCAGATTGACTGACTTGTGCATCTAGAAATATCCATTATTGGAAGGATACTGAGGTACTTTGCAAAATGTTTTATTTTATCTTCTTTTCTGTCTTCTCTTTATTTTGTATCTGTTTCAGTCAGGCTGCTAGGATTGTAGTGTTCACATTCAGTTGTTCTCCTTTTCTAAATGTAGTCCCTTCATTTTATATTTTCAAGACAGATGGTTTTGTTAAGGTCTAGAGTGGTTGTGGCTGCAAACTTGCAGTTTTGTTTGTCAGTTCTTTAATAGTTCTAGGTTTGTTCCTCCCACTTTGAATGCTGTTTGAGTTTTAACTATAAGGTGCATAACTTCCATTCCTGTACTGTTTAGTTATGATGGCAACTATCATTGCTGATGGAAGAAGTGAGGAAGGTACCCCAATTTTAACAGTGCGCTACCTTCTCAGCACGCTGATTTCTGCTTATATTCTTCTGTTCATAAACACCTATATATCTTTATCATGATTGACTAAAGTCCCAGACTTCTTTCATTTCCAACCCCCTTTTTTCATGTACAGTCTTTGTTAATGGTTCATTTTTAACAGTATGTATTTATCACTTTAAAATACTGAGATGCAGACTGTTGTTTATTCTTTTTTTTTTTTATTATTATTATTCCTTGTTATGTATTCCTATTTGTCATTTAATTTAAGTTATAATTATATGGTCTGAACTATTCGTCTCAAATGGCTTTGTTACTTTCATTGATTGGTGAGTCTCTGAGAAGTTAAAGCCCCACATAAATAAATGATTCCAGGTGATATTCCTTCTCCAAGAACATTATAATTATCTCTGTCTATCTTAAAGTGTGACCCTGGTGCCAGGGAGGCCTATAGCAGGTACTTGGCTTTATTCCATGTGATTCTTGGAAAAAAAAAATTTCCACTGAACAATGTAGCCTCTGAGCACTTAACAGCACTTAACGGCTGTTAAAATTTGATCTTCTTGCTCTTGAGGACCAACCATCTCTGTTTCTCTTGGCTTACAGGCTTGCATGAGAATTCATTCTGTGTTTTTGGTTTTTTTGTGGAGTTTTTTTCATAACATGCAGGTTAACTGGGGTTGCAAATAGAGTTCCTCCTCTGATAGGACATTTTGCTGGCTGATATGTTAGGGATTTATTTTGTTAGGCCATTCATTCTTTAGCCCCCTGGAATCTGAACCTCTGTGGGGTCTCTAAGTACCTTCTGGAGATACCATAAATCTTCCAAGTGATTGTTGGGATTCAGCCCAGCTCCTCTTGGCTTCTGCACCTTCCAGCTCTTCATAACAAAGCTTTTCTCACATTTTGTTCTCAGCGAATCTTACATGTCTCCATCTAAGTAAGAGCCCATCTTCTTTCTTCTCTCAGAAAATTAATGAGATTGTCTCCTGTGAAGGCCCTTCTTTCAAGTCTTTTTGAGCTCATGTTTTATCCACTTTCAGTGAATTTTTCTTGCTTAGATGTCCTCTGCTCTCTACACTTTCTCCTTGTGGATAAGCAGGAGAAAACTCATTCCTGGCTTTAATCAGCCTCACCCAATGAAGCCATAGTTATTCTTAACGGCCAGCTATTCTGTCTGGTTGGAGTGGTGTGGCTGGAAATGGTGTGTGTGAGGGTTACTCATTGAATAAACAATATTTATAAAACAATTTCCAAATGTCAGACAACGCTCATGGGTAATTTACAGTAAAGATTCCTGGATATTCTCACTGTGCAGTACCAAAACTGCTCTTCTGTGGAATTGTTAATGAAGCCTTCAGAGAGCTTCAAGAGGCATACAGTTGTTTGTTGTATTCCTCATCCTATTTTTAAAAATTTTTTAGAAAATTCAGGACTTCTGAATATTTAGAATATCTGTAATCCCTTTTAGAGGTAACAATTATTGAATTAAATAAAATGCATCCCTAAAAAGCAAGAAATAAAAACTGTGATTGGGGAAAATAATCATCGTCGTTCTATTCCTCTTGTGTCTGTGAAGTTCCTAAGTATGAGTATGAGATCTTTGGTGGCCGTAACTCAGCCTACTTTCATTGATAACTTTGCTGTTGCATATACCAAATGGGAGGAAAGAAGAATACCCAAGTCATTAAAGTATTGATGAATGATAGAAACAGTTGTAAAGTATAAGAGGGAGGCAGACTAATAGAGACAGAGATGAGACTGGAATACTAAGCTGTCATCAGCCAGGGAAAAAAAAAAAGGTATTTTGTCTTTATCATGACTTGGTATTCAGAAGAGAAAGATGACAAGAGCCAAAGGGAATGTGCTGAATTGTCTCTGAAAAGAGTCCTGCAGAGTCTTTAGGTTTGTGTGGGTAGTGTTGCAAATGTGTTGTGATTACTGTGCTTAGAATACTTGAAAGCAAAAAAGAAAGCATTTTAGTGTGGGGATGAATGCTGTTGTGCAAGTTTCACATGGTTCATGATAGGATTGAAGTAGAGCTCTAGAAACTGCCAGAAATTCACTTAAGCTTTCAGAGCAAAACAATGTGTCAGTTTTCCTTTTGTATGTAATAGAACACGGTCAAAGTTGTGTTACAAATAGAACAGTTGTGTTACAAAGTTAAGGATTTGTGCAAATAGTTTTGTAATGAGGTGAAGCTGCATATGTTTAGCGTTAAATATGCTGGTCTCCATACCGATCTACAGGAATAGCCTCCTAGCTGTGAGACAGGGACTGAGCATTGGTTGCAGCATCATCTTTTGGAGAGAGTCACAGTTACAGGCACTTTGTGTGCTCAGTATTTTCTGGTCGTTTAAAACACAATAATATAAGAGCGTAGGTATATGAGACTTCTGTTTGATACAAATTTCCATTGTGGAATTAACTATCATCTAAAAAACAAATTCTTCAGGGAGAAGGAGAATTTAGGGAAGAGATTTCCTCTAAGGTAGTACATATTTTTTGTCGCAAATCATAGAAGGGGATGTGCTGATAAAGTGATAGGCAGGCTGGCCTATTTTTGTTTCTTGCTGTAAAAAGGCCTATTTCCAGAGGTAGATGTTAAGCTGATAGCCCCATTCAATACCATATACATCTAGAACAATTTCTTCTGTTTAAATATCTCTGTGCTTTTTACCAAGTATACAGTAATTTGTCCATTCAAGACTCTTGTCATATCCTTTTGAAAAAATAAAAATAAAGTGGTAGTGTTACTTCTTTAAAAGATAATGAAAATGGGGTTCAGTCAGGTAGAGAAGCATAAGTTGAGCTCTAGTCATTTGGATACTCTTGTTTAAAAAGTAACTTCAAGAATACTTTTGCATGTAACTCCTCTACAATTATTCAGCTTTCTGGAATAGTGCATGTCCTCCTCATATGTATAGTTGTTGTAGACCTTCTTACAAACTGTAATGTACTACACAGATTTAGATACTAGGAACATGATGTGTATTTGTGACAATTCCAGGAGGATTTTATGTCTTCAGCGAGTTAGTAGGCTGTAAGGATATTAATCTCTTCTAGCTACAGCATTGATAACATGGATAATCTCTATGTGATAGATTATTCAAAGACTTCAAATACAAACATTAATTTGGTAGAGCCATCATTAATTTGTTTTTTAGTCTATGTGTTTTGGGATTATTTATCAATTTTCAGTAACTCTAGCACCATCAGTCAGAATGGTGAATTTTTTGGATCATCAATATGGTTTTGACGTTTCAACTAGCAGCACAGAATAAGTAGTAGCAAGATTAAGCTGTTATTGATATCTTCTCTGGGTCACATCCCCAGAGGTTTGGCTTCTGATAGCTCTTTTATCACACTTGTTCTGATTCAGTGCTTTAGATCTTATCATGCCTTGTCTGAGCTGAAAAATGAATACAGGCTTTCAATCAGAATGAATCTGAAATTCATTTTATTGCCTTTTCCTATTTCAAATTAAATATGAAATTAACAAGGTGTTGCAGGCAGAATGAAGCATTGACATTCTTTGGCAATAAAGCAGATTTTTTTGATTCTTCAAGGTAAGCAAAGAAATTAACAAAGTAAATGTTCTCTCATTTTCGTCTCAGTTGTAAACTCACTCAATACAGGGCCTGAGGCAGAAATCAAGCTCCCCTTTCCCATTTTCTGGAAGGAGGTGTGTGATATCTATAAGTGAAGGCTTTTCCTGATTATTGAAAATAGTCACAATTCAGACTGTATTTTCCACAATAACAGATGTAGATGTATGTTTGGAAAACATTTCTAGTCTTGAAGGTGCTCTTAATCACTGTGATATTATTCTGGTGAGATGCTATAGCATACCAGGATGTTTCCCAGGGAACTGATGATAAGAAAACCAGAACATGGAATTCATCTTGCAGAAATGAGACATAAGAAAGGAAAGAGAAAGAAAAGTCCTGGAAACTATGGCAAGGTTCTCTTTCAGGAAGGAGAGGTTGCCATGAATTTTCAGTTTTCTTTGTTTTCACTCCCACTCTGGCATTGCTGTTGGTTTATTTTCCCCAGAGGTCTCTTTGATACTGAAAGCCTGACTTAATTATCTGGAATTAATGAGTTAAATAGAAAGCAGAGGAGATGGGAATGACCTCCAGTGAAGTTGTAGAAATGGCATAAAAGTGAGTCTTCAGGAATGCTTCTGCAGCAGTACTTGCTGGGAATGGTAATGAGTTACTTTGGAGCTTAATTGCTTTGTACAGGTGTTAATAAAGGGGAAAGCCTCAGCTGCATTCACTGTAGTGTGATCTAGTGTAACACTTTCTGCAGTTAATACAATTCCTCAGGAGAGATTATTAATGCATTCATTCCCATTCTGTAGAAATTTCACCTGTTCAGCATTTAATATGCTCCTTGCCTTTGGCAGCCCTTTACTGGAGTGTCACTGACCCTTGTGTAATATGTTAGTCTTTCTTTGGTTAGTATATGTTGTGAGCAGGAAAAATGGATTACTGGAAGCTTAAACCTGTGTATTACAATTAAAACCTCAATAAGTTTAGATAGTGTCCTGAATGTCTGTTGATCACATTTTGTTTCATTAGTTGCATGTAGGAAAAAGCTCCAGTAACTTAAGGTACTTGTAATTCTCACAGACTAAGACTTTGATAAGGATTGTATTTTAGTGAACTCTGCTTAACTAGAGTTCATGTTGCTGTTCCCTGTGATTAGAAATGGATGGGTTTAATAAGTTACTAGTAGATGTCTTTTTGGTCATTTTTGTCTTTATTTAGCTGTTTTGATAGTGTCTGAAAGGTATTTTTAAGATACTGAGATGTGGTGAGTGCATACCCAATTTAAAATCCCCAGGTTAGGCTATTGAGACCACTAGGACAATGAATTATAGTTGGCATGCTACCACATAGAAGTGGTCAAGTATTCTGCTGTTCACAAGCTTTATTATTTGATTTGAAAGTCTTCTTTAACTATAAATATCAGGTTGTGGGAGCCTGCACAGCAAAAAGTTAGGATTTTTTACATCTTAGTAAAGGTACTACCTAGAAATCTTCTGGTAGTCCAGCAGATAATTAAAACAGATCTTTTGGTGAATTTTAGACATTGATATTTTCAGTAAAAATTGTGCAAAAAGATACCCTTTTTTTTTTCTCTCTGGCCCTGATTTTGTAATAAAGGGAATTAAAAATAATATTATTTTTATTAAAATAAATAAAATTTTTATTAAAATAAAAAATAATAAACATTTTTATTAAAATAAAAAATATTAAAAATAATAATTAGTTACCTTTCCCACTCCTACCTATGCTAGGGTCCAGCTCTGACCCATATCTAGATTCATGCAAAGCTTTGGGCCTCTAAACCCAGCGATATACAACGTGGAGTGTATCCGGGTTACCAAGGCTTTTCTGCAATTGTGCCTTCAGATAAAGTAGTGTTTCTGAGCAGTGAGCGGGATAATTGATAGTGCTTAAGTTAGAGTGGGAGGGAGGGTTCTTTGCTCCCAGTCCTCTGTACAAACTACAAAACCTAATCTTGTTTCTTGTGTATTTTTAGTTACATTGGGTTTCTTTTTAATTGATCATGTGAAACTTTTGCATTATAATTATAGTATTCATCAGCTCAATAGAATTATCTTAGAATTTTTCATAGCATGAGCCAGGGTGGTGACTTGTTTTGTCTGCTGCTCAGAAACTTGCTTATATGAAAAATGTGCTTTTAATAATACAGATGGCAGTAGATTATTGAAGAAGCTTTTATGTTTGTCAGCAACATTTGCATTTTCATGCTTTAACAGTCAGGAGCATTTAGTAACATCAATGTGACAAATGCAGAACATTGAGTCCTGTCATGTATTTTTGGTGTGTGGCAGAGTTCCTCTTTTTCTAATTAAGTCAATTAAGTCAACCATGCAACCAAAGACCTTTTTTCTTTTTTCCTTTGTCTCTTTCTGCACTGTGGTTGGTAAGTCCCAGTCTTACCCAAGATAGTGGTCAGTCTGTTTCATTCCTGCAGAGACCGCCTGACATGTATCAGCAAACTTTTCTGAACATTAAAGCTTAGTCTGTTAACCATCCTACTTCTCTAGTTCTGTCCGTGTTGTTATACTTTTATATCAAAAGGTACATTTGCTCCTGTATTCCTGGCCATTATGAGTCTTCATGTCTAGTTCAGTAATTGTGGAGTTTAGTATATAGTCCTATTTCTAATTCCTTGTCCACTGAAGTTGAAAGCCTTAATTGATAAAACTGGAGTGAAAATAAGCATTCAGGGATGGTTTCTCAGCCATTTGCTTCTCTTCCTGCTGTCACTCTTCATTTTTCCTTTTAGTGCTGTCTGACTTGAAAAGAGCAAGTGTCTTCTTTCAAAACTGTTGATTATCCTTCTTGGGCAATGATGTCCAAAGCCTTAGACTAAAAAAAATATCTCTTCCAGTCTAGTCCTGTCTTAAGGCCTTGAAAACGTATGGTACCCAGGGCTTTACCAACACGTGTAAGTACCTGTAGTTACGTAGTCATCTAGCATGTAAGTATAAACAGGAAGACCAGCTTTAATTTTATCACTCTCTGTTCTCTGATGTCTGTAATAGCAATAGTGTTCCTGTTTATTTAGATCTAGCTTTGGATAGTGTACTTGTATAGCAACTTAAGCTGTGTCATTGACTACAGTGGTCCTAGCCACGGAAAAGGGCAAAATTCAATGTGCTTCACTCTGCTATTTATATTTCTATTTGTTTCTGGAACTTGATGGCACTATTTTCATTAGTATTATAGTATAAATTCCTTATAATTGTGAATAACCTTTCAGAGGTTTTCTGCTTGCTATTCGGATTTTTTTTGGTCTGTATATCTGTGATATTGTGAAGAAAGTTACTTTGAATGAACTTTCTGATTCATTGCAGCTTCTCTTTAGATGCATATATGTAAGAGCAGCTTGATTTTGCTGTCTGAGTCCAAGGATTTTTAACTCAAGAATCAAAGCTTGAATTCTTTGATAGCAGGATTTTCAGCAGGAGTTGAAAAACTTCCTGAGGTTATTTTAGTTAACAGTGACTGTTAAATTTCCCAAATTTCTTTACTGCAGAAAAACTCCACCCCAGTTGTGTATATTTCCTATGCATTTCACAGATACAGTTTGTCAACTGCTATCCTAAAACAAATTTAAAGTCACACATTTTATGTCTTCAGAATGACTGTGGGAAGTATTTTATTACTCTCTTCCGGAGCTGAGCAGCTGCAGTGTGTCCAACTGCCCTCATCTGAGAAGGTCCAGAACCAACAGATCAGGTCCTGTTGTGAAAAAGAAACCAACCACCCACTTTTATTTGTAAAACAGGATACTGACTCCTCACTGTGAAATCAGGGCTCACAGGAGAATGAGAAATCTAACAGCTGTTTTTAGTTTATTCTGAGAAGACTCGCATGCTTCCACAAGGCTTGCATCTGTAGGCAGCAAGAAACCTGACTGCTTGAAAACACTCTCATTCCTTCCACTTGCCTGGATGTTATTCTCTGTGCCTGGGTGATGATTGTTTTCATGGCTGCTTATCCTCAGCTCTGACTGTAGAGGTTGGACATGTGTAGACGAGTAGGTGCGAGTAGACTTGTTTTAACAAACAACTTTGTAGTTGAAGCTACATGACAAAAGCAGTTATGGCTTTCCTGGGGGACAGAAAACTCCACGGGGCACTGGATATGTGACAGATGCAGTTACAGTAAGGAAAGAATTGTGTAAGCTTTATCTTCTGGGACAAAAGCAGTCAGTGTACCTGAAACTCTTCATGGAGCATGACAGAGCTCTGGTGCCACCTCCTTTTTCAGACCCTTGGACTGGAAGCTTGGCACTGCCAGATGACAAACACAAAGAAGTTATTGAAGTGTAAAGTAAGGCATTATTATGTAATATTAATGACCAGAGAAGGAGCACACAAAGTCCAATTTGTAAAACTAGTCAATGTACTGGGGTTTTGTTAGTGTAAGAAAAAACATCTGTATTTTTCCGAAGCATATTGAATAACAATACTATAAAAATACTGTTTTTCTAATACATCCTTGTGAGATTTTGATTTAGTAGTTACATAAATGCTTAGCTTGTTGAAATGGCCCAATTGAAAAGACACGCTTCTTACCTTCTGTGTAGTGAAGTAATGTCTTAATAAGCTCTAAGATCTTCTAAACGGGGGAAGTTTAGATGGATATAAGGAAGAAATTCTTTACTGTAAGGGTGGTGAGGCACTGGAATGGGCTGCCCATGGAAGTTGTGAATGCTCCATCCCTGGTGGTGTTCAAGGCCAGGTTGAACAGAGTCTTGAGTGACATGGTTTAGCGTGAGGTGTCCCTGCCCATGGCAGGGAGGTTAGAACTAGATCATCTTAAGGTCCTCTCCAACCCTAACTATTCTATGATTCTATGTCATCAACATCTTTTCTTTAGGCCCCAAATAACACTAATTCTTTCTTTGGCTGTAATTCTCCAATTCTGATCTTTCCTTTCCCTCTCCTTGGTTATGTTCTTGTGTTATCCCTGAGTGTCCCCCAGACACTCCAGAATCAACCAGTGCTTCTGGAAGCCTTCAGCCTTGCATTGTAAGACCTGACTGAATCACAGCTATAGATTCTTCCTGCTTGAACGGCTACTTCAGTGTTCATTGCTTTGTTGAGAAGGGAATTTCTGTAATCATCTGGAAGGAATTTAATTTTGTTCAAGGGAAAGACTTGCATGTCTGTCTCTTTCAGAAACCAGTGGTGCCTTTGGCCATGGTGCTTGCTTGCCTAAGAGAACACAGATTTGTTTCTTTCTCCTTTGTTTTTATGGTGCTGACCACATACTGCTTACTTGGGGAGGAGGATGATTTTGGTTTAGCTGGTTTTGTCAGAAGAGTAGTTTAAGGAAAGGGGTTTTGCCTTCTGTTTTGATAAAGCTAAGCTTTTTGTTGTCCTCATCCCTCATGGAAATGGTCTCTGAACTTTTTGTGTCCATCATGGAAAAAAAGCGTTTGAACACGTAACTTGAAACTGATGTTTCTGTCACTTTAGAAAAGCAGTTTCTCTTGTAGGTAAGCCATTTCCACTGAAGAGTTCTAAAGATGAGGATGGGAGTGTTGAATTTGACCTGTTATTTAATGGAGAGTTAGCCAAAGGAAGACAAAGTAAGAGGAGATGTGGTGACTGTGACCTTGTCTTTCAGTCTGGTTGGAGCCTTGAAGTTGTAGTGTGTTCAGTTATCTGCTCCATTTGAAGTGATGAGGCCTAAAGGTGAAAAAGCTTGTGATCATTGTGTTTAAGTCCAACAGGGACAGGAATGGGACCCTCTGAGCTGCTCTGGCCTTCTGAGTGTTTGGGAAGGATGATGAATTCAAATGAATACTAAAATAGGTTGTCTCATGTTCTGCAGGGAGGTTATATTTGATACTGGTGATACTTGAATGGCGATAAATTTTTTTAACAACTCTTCTTTTTCACCAGAGCCAGTTTAAGATTGCTAGGGTTCAGCCAGCTGTCTAGTATCCACATGCAAATCTTATTTACATCTTGGATACCTAGGAAATAACTCTAATGTTTGATAGCAGAGAGGGATGTTAGCACACATAGCATACATCCCAGTACATAAACCATTATATTTAATTTTCCCAATGGTTTTGTGGAGAGGAAGAGCAGGATGTTTTAGGATTTTCTGAGAAGAGCTCTGAAACCAGCTCAGTGTAATCTCCATAACCCCTGTGAGGTGTTTATGGCAGTAACATCCGCAGTCAGGAGGAATTCCGCTTCTTGGCAGTTCCTGCATGAACTTGGAGGCAATTCTCGTCAAGTCTCTTATTTGGCTTCCTCAGGAATTGGGAGGTTATGTTACAGATGGTAAGTAAATAGAGGAGTTGAATAAATGGAGAGCCAAATACGGTGTGCTTCAAAGGAGACCCTTCTCATAAGAGTTTTAAAAGGGAATATATCATAACTGAAAAACAGTGAAGAATTTGTTTGTCTTTATCCTACAAACCCAGATTATTAGGAACAGCTCTGTAGCATGTGACTAAGGAATATTCTTACTCTTTATTCCTTAGCCTTCAGGAATTAGACTGAATGTCTTGTGCTGGTTACTGCTGCTTCATTTGTTTTTATCACAAAAACTACTGTGAAAGAAGCTGCTACTTTTGGCAGCCAAGCAAAAAAACCAGAAAATCCAAACGTACACATAGTGAAATCTTGATACTAAAAGTGTGTTGTTTTGTGGTTGGTGCTTATTCACATCAACAGGAACTTATCCTGTCAGAAGAGAGAAGGGGTTTCATTTTGCCAGTGCTGTTGGTTTGGGGCTTTATGGGAACCAAATGTATCCTATGGAAATATCTGAGAGTTTACCACAAAATTCATAAAGTCTTATTACACTTGTTTACATTAAAAGGTCCAAATGCAGTTTTTCACATGACATTATCTGGTTGAACACAAAGTGACTGCTGTGTGACCTTTTAAATTAGATAAAAGTAGTATGTAATTGTGGACAGGTTAATCCAATAGACAAAATAATAATAGTTACTTTACTGAGTGATTAAAGCCCCCCAAAGAGGAAAAATATATCTGTTTAAATACTACCCAGCCAAAGAAAATAAGGACTGAAACCTCGGCAGTAGCTGAGATTTATGGGATTCTGATGCTCACTGAAGAAAAGGGCTTATATCAACTATATACTAGCTTAAAATTAATTCAACGTTTATAATTTTATGTCTACATTGTAGCTGTATTTATGTGCTTAAGTATGTTAATGTGAGACAGCTGCTGCAGCTTTGTTCAGAGATGAAGACCACATGAACTGGGTTTGCATGCAAGAGAGAGACTCTACTACTATTCATACTTGAAAGTGCTATAGAAAAATGCTGTTTCACCGCAGAACTTTGTCTTGGCACTAAGCAAGCAGTAAGTTGTATCTCACTGCAGGTTTTTTTTATTTCCACTTCTTTAAAGGTCAACACTGTAGATGCTTATTGCCTGCAAATCAGCAGAAACAGCTTACTTGCAGTAACACATGTGAAGATGAGAAGCTTATAAAGATTACCAAGGTGTCTATCAATGTCCAATTTGTCCACCGATGAAGTCAGATGATCTTTGTAGTAGTAGTACGAATTCCTCAAGACTGCTGAGAAGCTGCATGTAAACTAAAGTAGACAGATATACTGCAATGACATTCATCACAAGATTTGTGCACTAAAGACTCTGCTTTTCCACGCTTGATCTTTTGAGTCGTGTCATTTGCTGTCATGTAATTCTTGCTTTCTGAATTAATGAGTTTGTTTTCATGGTGACAGACATGCGTATATGATGATCAGGTATTCATTAAGGATTTAATATTTCTGCTGAGTTCTGTGCTAATTTTGTTTGCTTTGAAGAAGCTTTTAACCACAGTATTTTGCAAGAGACATTTATCATGTCAGTCATGAAATTGTTCCATTTGGTATTGGCATAACCACTTTGCTTTTCTTGATGAAGTCCAGAAATAAATAACCATAGAATTGACTTTTACAAGGTGAGTTTTTACACTTAATGCATGAATCCTACACCTTGTTTATTTCCTGAAATGCATTTTTCTTCCCTATTGCATTCCATATTTGGGCATTGGTAGTCTGATCTCTGGGCAGGGCTCTTTATCTATAGTATTATCATCCGTCCCAGCAGTTGTGCCTGCTTGCAGCTGCCCGGAAGCAGAGGGCTCTCTTGAAGCTGCAGTCCAAAACACCTGATTGTTACAGGCTTCCCATGATTTCGCTTTAACCACTTATTCTGCAAAACATTATCAATATTTAGTAATTTATTTTCATTGTCTTTGGGAAAGTTATCTTGGTGCTATTGATTTGGGCATGGATATCAGATGAATGCATGCCAGCATGACTGCTCACATTTTATCACTGATATTAGTGCTGTGGAGTGATGTTATTTTCTATACTAGGTGTGAAATGAGCCTTGAAAAAGGCATAGAGTCAGCATTCCTTTTCCTTTAAATGCCAAGGTGATGACATTATAAAACTAATGATAATTTGACGGAAATTTCCTAGTCTATTGCTAGCATATTAAAATAGAGTAGAATTCTTTGGAAGAGGAAAGATTATTAAAGGAGGGTAAATATACCATGGCACAGTTTGCTTTGAATTTGGTATTAAATATATTTTTATAAATTCCATAAATGAGAAATGGTATCGGAGTGCTTATTTGTGAAAAATTTTAGTTTAAGCATTTTGAAATACTGAAGATGCAATTCTCCTATAATTCAAGGAGTCATTGAGACTGCAGGGAAGGTAGAGCAACTAGTAGTTGTTTGTTTTTCATCATGTTGTAGATGTTACAGATTAATTGGCAGGACAGAAAGCAAACACTTTATTGGAGGAATATAATGCTGAGAGAGAGACCTTTCTCTGCATGCTGGCCTGCATAATGGGCTTTTCTTTTGTCTGGAACCCACAGGTGGTGACAGTGGGGTTAGTTCCAAAATGTGTTTGAGTGCATTCATGGTCAGTTCAAATCAGTCTCTCAGGATTTCATGCTGTAATAGAGAATACTGCCTATGCTGGGAAATGGATTTTGACATACATTTTACAAATGCCTTTGTGTGCTACTGTGACAGTGTTACTAAACTCGTGGATTCCTTGTGTTGCAGAACAGTAGGAATTCACGACAATGTTGCCATGGGTTTTTGTCTTCAGCACAGAATCTATCGCGTTATTTTATAATTTTTATCTCTGTAGTATAATTTTATATTCATTTTATAGTAGAATTTTGTAACTTCTTTCCTGCCCTTTGAATTGGGTGAAAAAAATCCCACCTTAAACAGTTTTTCTGTCCTATCTTGTCTCATGGCTTTAGAAATTGTTTTGGTGGATTTGTTTTTTCATCAGAGAGTTTCTACAGTTTTTTTTATATCCTTTCTTTGGTCTCAAGCTGAGGCTAGGAAGCACCTAAAGCTTTCTCCTAGTTGTGCTAGCAGCACACAATTACAGCTGATGGAAGTTGACTGCATCAACTCCAGCAAACTATTTAAGCCATTTCCAGTAAAGCTAAAGGAGACAGATTGGTTAGTTAAACATAACTAACCCTTCAAAGACCCTTCACATCATCTCCTGGTACTTCTGTCACTTGTCCAGTGCCTATATCATGGTCTCATGTCTCACAGCCTTCTCCCTTTCACCCACTCCTCCTCTGCAGGATTCAGTTTGCTTCTCCACAGTTAGCCACAGAGTAAAGGTTTGCAATCCTGGCTGTGCAACTCTCAGTGACGGCACTAGTGCACTGCATGCTGTGATTTTTGGGTCACCAATCATTCCCACCCCTCCTGTGTCATACCCTTACTTATCAGCTTGGATTTTGTATTGCAAAGTATAGTAGCAGTAGCAGTGCATATATGAAGCGATTATTTTCGTGATATTTTCTCCTGATAATGGCAATTTTTTCTGAGTAAAGAATAGTACAGGTCCTATGGACAGTTTCTAGACAGAGAAAAACCATTTTAAGTTGTCAGTAGTGAGAGAAAATAATTGTAAATCTTACTGTTCTATCTTACAGTGTCTGTGGAGATTGCATCTTTGGCAGATGGAGAATGCATTGTAACTTCAAAGAAGGTTTTGCCTCTTAATAGAACACAAAGTATAATTTTTGTTGTTTGTTTGTTTTTTTTTCCTATAAATCTCTTTACCTTGCTTACAAATATTTTGGAGCGTATTGCACAGCCTAGCAGGTAATTATTGCAATCAAGTACTTGGCAAACATTGTCTGCTGTGTGACAGCCCTGTCAGTCTCTTTTTTCCATGTAGGCTACTTATGAATGTACATTAATGGTAAAGTAGCTCTACCAAGAATTATTAAAGACAGCTCACTGTTCACGAGCTTTGGCAGCTACTGACATGGTCACTGTATTCAGTTATTTCTAGATAACACTTCCAGTCCATTCTGCATTAACTTCAAAGCACACTGATTTTATGTCATCCCACCTGTGCTCCTGGTGCATGACACTACCAGATTATTTGTTCAGGCAGGACTGCTGGAGCGTTAGATTACAGATGTGAAAGCAGCTCAAATGGCAGAGTTGTGAGTCTTAATGGTGCACAGAGCATGGTGGCTGCGTGGGGATCGTGTTTCTGTTTCCTGTCACAAAAAACGATGTCTGCAAAACACAGCAGTTGACTGCTAAAGTGTGTGGGCTTCTCTAACTGTATGTTTGGAAGAGCTGGTGGGCCAGATGGACTACACTTACTTTGTGGTAGAGCTGGTGCTTTCCCACCAAAGCCCATCACTATCAGCATAATTAATTCTTACATAAATTTTTGAAGTGTCTTTTTAATACCTCATAAGAAGAGTCACATTTAAAAATGTTATTTTCCTCCTTTTTTCCTGCTCAGATTGCTTTCCCCTCTTTTTATTCTTAGTTTTCAGCTCTTTCTGCAAAGTCCAGCTCCTTGATGGGTTTTTGTTTGTCCCACCCCCTCTCCCCCCCCCCCCCGATGTTTTTAAAATGTCAATTTTTAACTTGAACTTTTGCCCTGTGTTTCCTCCAACGGCATTTCTCCTCCCCTCATCACTTCTCTGCTGGAGTTAATTTGAGCTGCACAGGTGCTTGCTTAGGCCACACGTGTTCTTCCATTATTCCCTATTGTCAATTTGTATTCTTTAGCCTATCAGTTGATTTCAGTCCTGCTCTCTGCACCATTATTGCAGCCTACCTTTACATCTGCATACAGAATGAATCTAGCATTACAGGAAGTGACATATTTCCAAATTTGAAGCATCTGCCAATTAAGCAAGTTCCATACTTTATGGTGAAGTGAATCTCCCTGTCAGACTTTATTGTGGAGGTATACCACAGTGGTGTGTTTTGATGGCAGCTCCCATGATGATAAAGGTCTGAAGAAGACTGATCAACCAGCTCCATGTTCCTTCTTGGTGGAGGACTCTGGCATATTTATTGGGGAAATTCTTAAGAGACCACCTCATGCCTTTTCACTTTTCATGAGTAAGTGATCATTAGCGATGATTAGTTACTAGTCATCATCAGTGTTCCCATTACCTCAGGAAGTAGATACCTCAATCATCATCAGTGGAGAAAGATCTTTACTGGCACTGCATCACTATTTTCTAGGACATTGTCAGAGGCTAAGGTTTTTCTTTACTACAGTGCTGACCAATACCAGCTTCATACTGGGTCAAGGGGATTGGGCTTTTCTAGTGCTGAATGATGGGAGTCTGCAGATCCATTCACCCAGCTTCACAGTGCATGCTGTTACTTAATGTCAAATGTTTCTCATTTGAGAAATGAGAATAGAAAGGAAAGATTGGTATTGTTTCTCTTGGCCAGAAAATTAACAAAGGGGCACATTAGAATAATTATGAAATAATGAATAGTTCAGAGTAGATATGAGGAGCTTTTCATTCCTTGTCTAACAACATAAAATACTCCATTAAATTGAAAAGACATAAATTGAAAAATACGAGATAAAATTCTTACTGAGTAGGGAATTTGTAGCCATGACTTGTCTTGGTTATTAGCCTATTTAACTATTATGTTGAATCCTTTCAGGGAGAGGGGGAAGGAGAAGAAGGGAGAGAGGTAGAGAGTAGTTTTATTGATTGTGGGGTTCTTGCATCTCAGTCATCAGGCTCTGGCACCGGCCATTGTCTAGGAACAAGGTCCTGGACTAAAGATTCAGTTGTTCTGCTACAGTCTGGAAGTTTTATATCTTCATAATGTTCCTTCAAAAGCTACAGTTTCACTTGGGAAAGAAGGAAGGGGGGGAGGGAAATAAATGAGGTTTTAATGTGGCAGGACAAACTAGAAAACAAGCTTTGATTCTGTACAGTGGAACAAGATCTTGAGAATAAAATCTGCTGGTGTATTTACAAGTGAAGTGGAAACCAGTGGTGCAAAGTGGAAAAAGCACATACTGTAGCCCCGATATCCCCATCTCTCTACTGAATGCTCTCCAGTGTGTCTTGTGTGGCTGAATTATAATAGCTCTGTTGTGAAATCTTAGCTGCTGTGATTCCCGTTTGTGTAGTTTAACAGGAGCCAGGTCTCTTTAAGAAACTGTTTGTTTAAAAAGTTAAATGAAAAGCCTGTTGCTATGTGTTTGTGCTATAGCTGCTGGTGAGGTGGAGCTGCCCCTCTCTGTGGAGGTATGGGAAGGATGGGACCAGAGCTAGGAATGGAATGACATGGCAAGCTACTGGGAAAAACAAGCTATTTATTTTGTCCAGATGGTGAAAAGCTCAAGTAAAGGCAGCTGAGAACTGACTAACATCATGGACAGGTACCAATAATACACATGAGAGATGGAAGCACTTGAGAGCAGAATCTATATTCAGCAGTTCGCTATTCTAATGTGTCTTTCTAGTTTCTCCAGAAAATGGAGAAACATTACACAGCAATGAAAATTACAGCTACAAATTTAGCACATAGATGGGACAAAACTGCTGGGATCCTTTTGGCTTAATAAGAATATCTGATCTGTTTATAGTTTAAATACCATGCTACAAATGGTCTCGTATGTTAGTTTGAGAAAAATGTAATGAGGAAATAGGGAATGGATTGTCTAAAAGTAGCACATGTGATAAAGTGATTTAGTATTAGAGACATACTGTCTGAATATCCAGGGAGGCCTCAATCCTCTCTAAACATATGGATACACAAATTCTGCATACACCAAGTTGGACATACATTTCTTTTTGGAGTTGCTATGTTTTCAATTTTTGTTTCTGCAGAGCAGGTAATGAAGAATGCCTCTACTTGCCAGCACCATCTTCTGATTGCTGAAGCTGAAATTCATTCCAGTTAACTGTTTTGGTCACTGAAAGGGTTACATCCAACATGTTCAGAACAAGTCCCCAGAACACAGTATTTCCTTTTCCTAAGAGAAAACAAAAGACTTCAGAGAATTCTAGAGCTGAGCAAATGGACCTAGCCATCTGATTTTCATCATCTTCCACTTCAAAACAGCTCTAATGCTCTGCAAGAAGTGTAGGAACAGTGGACTCCAGTGTCCTGTTTATGGGAGAATTCCTTATCAGAAAAAAAGGGATGCTTCTGTTTGTGTCACTGATGTGGCCAATTTATACCCTGTCAGCCCTTCTCATTTGCTTCCTGGAACTTAATCCATCTGTTGCTTTTACTAATTAAAATTCACTGCTAGTACACAGTGAGCTTTCCTTGGATGTTATGCTATAAAACTCAGCCTCATTTTGTACTTGTAGACGTGCTTAAGCTGCACCCATGTATGATGTTCCTTTCGTTATGTGATGTATTTTGCAAAGGCTTAAGGTTCTTCAGGCATTAGATCATGCTATTTAAAAGCTTTCAACACATGCAGCAAAAGGTATTGCTGTATAAAGTATATGGAGTTTATAATACATCAGATGTAATGGGCCGTGATCCACTTGTGCTGTAGGTTTGTGGCTATAGCACTGGTTATTCTCTCCCCTTTCTCTTTGATTTGGCTGTTTGTTGGCTCTGGACTCTTCTGGCATGCAAACTTCTGTAACTTGGCAATTCTCAACTTCTCAGCTGTGAAGCAGGACAGTCTGCTCCTGGGTCCCCATCTGATGAAGGTGCATCCATCACATTGTCAAATGAAACTTGCAGGTAATGCACCATCTGGCTGTGTATTCTGACTTGCATGCGACACGCTGGTTTTGTGGTCATCATGTAATTGGGGTTGTGCACAGAAGCTGTATGAACAGAGATGGATCGAGGGAGAAGGAAGGTTGAAGGACCTCACATCAGGTGCACCTGATGTCATTCAGACATCTAGCCTGGTCATAAAGGGGATAGAGGTACTTCTAGCCAGGTAATTCTGAGATGGTATAGTTAATGGTGTTACTGGGTTCATCTGAAGAGCTGTAGCATTTAAAAGGGTTTTAATTATTGATATGTATGGCTTAGTTGGCATAATATGTATTGGGTCATTTTTTGCTCACTCTTCACTGAATGGAGTTTTCGTTGTACACATAAGTGCAATTCTCATAATACTAATTAGGATTTGTAGTTTAGGAGCAGGAAGTAATTTATGGTAAGCTCTGATTTAGATACTGAGAGTATTTTTAGAACAGCTTGTGTTAACTGTAGAGTGGTGGTGACTTTATGATGCTTCTGCGTATCATTGCTTAGACATCATGGCTCATAGGTGATGTCCTTTAAATTTTTGGGAATGGCTTTGCCACGTCCACATACCCAAAACTGGGCCGTCAATTATATTTGTAAAATTTATAGCTAACTTGAATTGAAAAAATTGCTGGTTTAGTTACACACATTTATTGTGCACTCGGTGGGTTTTGTATTTCAGATCAAATGAAGTACTACAGGCTTATGCTTTTGTTAGACAGTATCACAGATATTGCTTCATGTTGTGCAGTTGAGGTTAAGATCTTGCATGTTCTGTGTCTTTTGATCTTTCTGATGATTGCTTATTTTTGCACACTGTAGTCTGCTAGCCTCTAAATTGTGAGTGGAGACTCTATAGAGAAAATGTAGACATGTAGTGTTGGAGAGTAAGAAAACAAAATTGTGTGTATATGAAAAATTCATTTAGAAGGAAGGAGAGGAGAAATGTCTCTACATTTTGTGTCAGGCTTCATTTCTGCACTAGATAATGCTAATGTTTTTGTCTACAATGAACAAAATAAAATTTTTTTTTTTTTTTTTTCCAAATTATATGATTATTCAAGCTGTAAGTTTGGCCATGTTTTAAATTTTCCATAAAGGCAGCAGTGAACTAAGAGAGCCCTTATCTGCTTAGTTCCAAATATAAATTTGCTATGATTTATAAGACTCCAGTCACTCAAAATGTATGCTTCCCTTAGGAGAGAGTTTATTCTTCTTTTTAATGCTTAGGGACACAACTTCTACAGGAATAGCTGAAAGTAGTGCAGCATGTAAGTGAGCAGTGCCTGAAGACTGAAAGGCATTTCATATTTGTTAAAATTTGACTATTTGAATGAGCATTCAGATTCTGAGTGTTAGCGGCGCAAAGTGATAGAAACCTTTGCTTAACTATGCTGATGTGACCTGAAAAGCCTGTCTTGAACTAGTGCTGTTGAACCTTACCCTGCTGATCAAAACGAGACAAACAGAATGATGATAATGATATTGCTGTTATCTGACCTACATTAGTACCATGGGCTACAGTCATTACAACATCTAAGTTTTAACAGATGTAATAAAAATACGTGTTTTACAAGTGTGTGTGGATGAGAGTAGGTAAACAAACCCATTGTCACTTAACACACTGACTCAGGCAGTGGTCAAAAGGACAAATACTTGTAAAAGAAGTATGGCTAAAAGGAAGCCCACCACTAATTGAGGAAATAAATAAGCTGAAATGGCAGGTCAAAATCTGGTGTCGCAAAGAATGCAAAAGAACCTGTTTAGCTTTGATCAACTTGCTTGTTTTGGGGACTTTTTTGAGGAGGACTCCCTCCTGATTTATGGAAAGGTAAGGACCAGCCAACTCACTGCTTCAGCAAACACCCAGGTGCAATGCATAGAATAGCCACAGCTGTAATACAGGAAGAGGAGGGATTGGGCTCTGGGTGGACCCTCTCTGGGGCCTTCTCTGGGCTTGTGCAAGCTGTACAGTTTCTGAGGTAACCTGCTAGGGCTCTTTGGGCCAGTAATGATAACTCAAAGGTTGCTTCTCCAGTGACAGTTGGCCTGCCATACTGCCCTTTCCCCTACATTAAGCCACCGCATTTACCCAACGAGTGCCGCAATTTACAAGTGTAAGTGCCAGTTTGGGCAGCTCATCCGTCATCTTTGTTTAATACAAAGGTGCATGAACAAACCTTTTTACTCTGACAGCAAAATCAATTGAAGAGATTTGTACCCTGGCTGCTCATTGATTCTTGCTAGTCTGACCCTGGAGTAAACTAGGAAAAGATTTTTTTTTTTTAGATAATCTGACTATAGGCCAATAACTTCTTGGGTTTTATTTTGCTTTCTGTTTCTTTAAATGGAGGGATTAAGCTCTGCTCTTAGACATCCTGTTCACAATGTAGTTCCATAAATAGTTGTATCAGTCTAGCCAGAAGCCCTAGTTGGAGCATTGTAGTTCATGAGCAGGAATTAGCAGATCAAACTGGTTTGGGAGCTTGGAAAATGTTTACACGAACATGTATAAGTGTGCAGTTTGATCCTGTCTTAAATCCATGCCACTGCAAGACCACGAAAACAACATGTTCTATACCAAATATTCCTTTGTGAAATAGATATTCTAGATTATTAAACCCATGACTCCTTGCTTTGTGCAATTAGCCCAGAATAGGGAAATTTTTGTGTTCTGCTCTTGCTTGGCGGAGCTATTCAGTCTTGGAGCTCTGTAGCATACTCAAGTTAATGAATAAAAATGGATTTGTACTTAAACTCTTCACAGTGCTTTGCAAGGATGTAGGATGTTATAAAATCGAAAATTATAGCAGCATTAATGAATAGATGGAGTTGCTTTTACTGAAAAGTAGGGTCTTAACTTTGATGATTAAACAAAGCTTTAGTCCTGCAAATATTTGCTAGTTGCTACAAAAATTAGTTTTCCTTCTTCAAAAATATGTTCTCTTTTAATTTCTGTTCTTCCAGTTTATGTAGGCAGTAAAAGCAGATGCTGCTCTATTTGGTTATATTTGCATTGTAAGAAGGAAGGCAATGTAGACCAAATAGACAGAGTAATTGGTCCTTTTAGTAGATATTTTTGATGCTGGAACCTAAGCTTCCTGCTCCCAAGACACATTTTTTAACCACCTCTCTACCATATAATAAGAAGGCATCAGCAGCATTGCTGCTTGCTATGCATTCAGACATCAACAACTGTTAGTTATTTTGCAGTGGTCCAGGTCCTATTGGTGTGTTAGGAGTGATAAGGACATGCCTTCCAAATTGGACCTGCCTCCCACACTTCTGTATCCTGGCTAGCATCAGGAGGATTTAGATGCTTGTGCTGTTTTGCAGCAGGTGTAGCAACAAAACTGAAGGCATGTCAGGAACTTTTTGGTTAAGTAGGAGCGAACGCAGGCTCTGGATAGCATCAGAACAAGAATTACAGATTACTATAAAGGCTGAATTGGCCAGTTCTTCCTGGATCTGGGCTTGGCTTGCTGGATGATGTCTGGTTTCCAGAATGAAAGCATAATGTACTAATGCTGTTTTCTCCTTTGGTGATTTTAATCTTTCTTTTTAGAGACTAACTGAAAGCAGTAAATCAAAGATATGTCAATATTTCTGTTGGCAGGTTTGTTTATTGTCATCAGTTATATACTTAGAAGCTCAGAGAAGGCTAAAAGCTAAAATCTCATAATCATTCGTCAAGTAAAATATGTTTACGTTCAGTTACTTGTATCGGGGAAGATACAAAATGTTAAAAAAATCAATGTGTTATTAAAAAGATAAAAATCAGTGGGATCTTTTATGTGAGATTCATATGTCAAATGAGATTATTCTTACCTCATTTTAAAACCTTGTTGTTTATTGGGAATTTCTATACAACTAATGGGCCACCCACAAGCAAAAATAAAAAGGCAGGTAGCACAAAATGCGTTTGCTGAACCATTTAATAACTGTTTGAAAGGCCAAAACCAAAAGCTGTATCATTATTAAAAAATGTGGTGCTTACTTGAGGTTACAGGGAATCGTACATTCCACATGCTGTCACTGAGTACAGTGCATGTCCACCCTCTTTTTCTTCTTGAGCTTAGTCTTCTGTACTTTTGCTTTAAATGCTGTTGAGATGGAGGTGGGACTTGACTGAAAAGGTTATGAGCAGCTTTGGAAAACTGACAACAATTCTGGAGTGACCTGGGGAAGTGTGCATCTGCTGCAGGCGAGGTTAGTTAGGTCATGTATGTGTTGTGCTTAGTGTCAGTGTTTCAGCTGTTGTAGTCTCCATGCTATAGCAAATGAAAAGAATGCAGAAAGATTGACGTTAGTCAAGTGGAGATATTTTGCATCAGAGCAAAGATGAGTGCTATCAATTTTACTGTTTGTTTTCTGGAGTATGTGGTACTTGTAGTGGTTGGCAAAGCGATCAACAATGCCAGTTGAACGTTCAGCTTAAATTCCAGTTATTATTTTGGCTTGTGGCTTTCTAGATGGGGCCCAGTTTGAGGATGAGTAGTGGGGCTTTTTGTGTTGTCAGTACAAGTTCTCTTTCAAGTACAGGCTGTCAAGTCCTCAGACAGTTCCTGTTGTTGAAGTCAAAGCTTATGCCCTAGGACTTCAGCAAGTAGTTCTGAGGCTTTATTCCTGTTTCTGTACATTAAACCTCCCTTATGAGGGAGATGGTGACTGAGCATACATATTGAGACAGACAGATAAAAATCCAGAGACATAATGTAGTTACTAAAAGTCTTCAGGTTTGGTGTTGGCATTATTGTGCTTACTCCCTCACGAAGCTATGAGGTCAAGATCATTTGAGTGTATTTTATATACTGTTTTCTTGCCAACCAGGGTTATAAGTGAGAACACTAAATCGAAGACATCTGATGATGTGTGCTTCTGGCTGCTCATGCGCTAATCTCACAGGTGCAGTTGCACCTGGATGACCCTTGAGGAGCATCGACTACCAGTAGTTTTACTGTTGGTATTTCTGCAGTCTCATTTTACTGACAGCATGCCACAAAAGCAGGTTGTTCCCCTCCTTCCCTGTGGCCATGGACTTGGCATGAAGATCTGGCTTAGCAGATAATTCTGCAATGTGGTTGTCAGCCATTTGGGTTGTGTTTGAATTGGCTGCATGTGAAATTGCAGTGCTTATTTGGTAAGGGTCTGCGATCAGGCATTACTGTATTGCCATAAACGAGCCTGCTGTCCTTTGACCCTTTGATTGGAAGGATGTTGGCTTTTGTGTTAGTCATGTCTGCAGACAGGAATATGCTTACACTGTTCATCAGCAAGGTAACTCTATCATTGAACAGTCTCCTTTCAGTTGCCTGGTAGTTTCCCTATGTCTTCATCCATATATTTTGTCCTTTCTTACATTCTGATGATGAATATTTTGGAGTAGAGGAGTATGCTTTTTGTTTACCCTGTATTCCAATTTTCTTTGAAACTGAGTGCTGGAGACTAACTTGTTTTTCATGCTATCGGTACGACTGACAGAATTAAATACACTTTTTATGCACAAAATAGAAGTCTGTCTTATGCTCTGGCACTGAGTCCCTCCAAACAGATTTTATGAGCTATAAAAGCTACATATTGGTTAGCTGAAATTAAGTGGAGTAAACTTGACAAAAATGTGTTATGGGAGCAATTCTTAAGTCATAAAAAAATTGATCTAATATTATTTTTAGTCTCATTTAACTGCTATCTGAGATGACCACTGTCATAAGTTATTTGGCAAACTGTCTGCTCTTTCTCATCACAGCCTACTTTTATGTTGTCTAGCTGAAAGCCATAAAATTAATTCTGGTCACTCACATGTGAAATTCAGTGTTGCAGAACAGTCATCTTTCAGGCTGCATACTCTAAATCCTAGAAATAGTCTTTGTATAGATTCTTAATTTTTGATCTGCACAGTTAATAAGATTGTTTTTTCTGATGTGGTTTTGTGTGCACAAGTGTTTTCTCCATTTTGCATATAACACAAAATATTTGCTCTGCTTTTCAGTGTATGTTCAGCTAATATAAACCAGGAAACAAATGCCTAGAAAAGAAAGTAAAGAAAGTAAGATCTGTAGACAGGAACTTCATTTTAATCTGTTGATACTGAAGTGGCCCTGTTCAATATATGCTTGAGGATTTTTAAAGAGTGGAAATGAAAAATAAATTTAAAAGGGAGGGGGGATGACTTTGTTTTAAACACTAAACCAAACCATTTAAGGGAATCTGGGCTTTAGGAGCTGATATAATTCTTTATGATCTTGTTTACTAATCATTTATTGATAACACTGTTTCATGCATGTAAAATAAAAGGACATATTGCCCATTGCTGAGTTGTCATTGTTCTGCTGAAGTGAAGGGAACCAGCTGAGGATCTGACAAGCGTTTGCTTTCTACAAGCTCTGAAGTCTCTCCTTCCTTAGCATAGCACTGAAAAAAATATTTCTGTCCCCTCCTATTTAAGTGTATTGTCAGCATTTTGTTCACCATTCAAACCTGTACAGGTATTATAGGATTAAATGTACATTTAGGTGATGTTAATTAATTATACAGTGATTCCCTTTACTTTCTTTTCTCTGAGATCAGCCTCTTTTCCCATATGCAAATGGAAGGTTATTTCTGCGCTTCCAGCACTAATTTTCTTTCCTTATCTTCTTGCAACCTTTGGTGTCTACCAGTTTCTACCATTTATTCTTCTCATGGGCTGGTCTGTTTGAGCATCACATAGACTGATCAGCTCTTTTTTTAATTGTTTTCCATGGGATTTCTCTAGGTCCCCCTTTTTCCTCCTCCTGGGAGAATGTCTGCATTCTGGCCATTTGTTACCTTATTGGTAGTGTCAGCAGGACAGAAGAAACTTTCTTTTCTATAATGGATTTGCTGTCTAGACAGTGTAAAAACTGTCTAAAGGAGTAGGCTACAGAAAGCATGACAGAAGTCCAGCCAGTAGGTGGCCATACCATGACTTTTGTTGGCTTTTAAAAATGATTCTTTTGGATATACTTTGTCCTGTAGTTACTTATTCCTAAGTTTACACTCTTTAATATGACAATCTTCAACTTAGTGTACTGAAAACATATTTAGTGAAAGAATGAGAAAGGTCCTGTGAGCATAGCCCTCTTTTTTATCCCCTTCTTTTCTCCTAGATCTCAATCTCATATTCAGCCTGTCAGAAAAGATACGTTACAGATTTGGTACTCTCTTGCCTCCCACATCTTCAAGGCATATAAATCCTTTCAGCTCTATCACCTCTGTGATGTTGTTGACATACAACACCCTTGATTAATCCACTGTGAAAATTCCTGCTTCTTCCTTCATTTCCTCCTGTTTGAACTGCTATAATTCACAGCTCTTTGGCATTTAACTACTGCAATACTCTGTAGGATTAGTACTTCTTGCAGTACGCTGTGATAACCTGATGTGTTTTGGACAGTGACTGCTGCAAATTCTAAAATCTGTGATGACTTGGTCTCTTAACTGTGTCAGAAAACTTGAATTTGTTACAGGTTTTCACCTTCTAAAACAGCTTTGATGATCTTGAGGGTCTTTTCCACCTAAATGATTCTATGATTCAGTCATAACAGTTAATTGTTTCCCTGACCTCAAGTGTAGTGCCGTTCAACATCAGCTCTGTCTGCTACTGTAAACTTTTAATTCACTTTTAATTCCAGATTCTTCCCTCTTCAGATCAAAGGTTCCACGGTGAGTGATTAAAAAAGGACCCATTTAATGTGGGTGGAAATTGAATGGATGTGAAGGACTTTTACAGGGAGAAAGATCATATTTTTATAATGCAGAAATTGATGCCACTTTGTTCTGCTGCCTGAGAGGTGATTAAAGTAGTTGAAGGTGAACCCAATTAGACTCTCAAATTTGTATTACTTTGAACTACAGCATTTTTATTCAAATTTGTTACTCATTATGCCTTTGCATGTGCTGTTCAGTGTCTGAGCACTGCATAATTTACCAGAAATAAAACAAGTTGGTGGGTTAAACTTCTAACAATACCCTTGAATTTCACACCTGTAATTAATCACTCATGCTCAATTGCAGACATAAATGTTAGCGTACGTAACCGTGTGCAGGCACAGGGAGACAGAACATTTCAGTATTGTCACCCATATTATATTTCAGGCATGAGAAATAAACTGCAATACTTTTCTTATAAGGGCCAAATGGCAGAGTACCAAGAGCACACTAGACTTATGGTTTATTATTTTTTATGATAGAAATAACAAAGTACAAGGCTGGTGAAATACGTGTGTTGTAGATTTGATTTATATACAGCTGTAGAGAATTTTTAGGGCCAAATCTTTGTTCTGCTGAAGTTGAGTGTGAGTTCTGCTTTTGACTTACCCAGAACAAGTGGTTGGACTGGGGTCAGGAGTGACTGCACGTTGCACCCTCTGCTGAAGCCATGGGATGCAAGCTGCAAGGGTGTGAAAGGGGCATGAAGGGCTCTGTAAACTCAGGGCTCCCCTGGAGGAGCTTTCTATTTGCAGCCGCAGCAACTCTGCTATAATGGCCCTCAGTGCTATGAGAAGACATTTTTTTCTTGGGGGAGGAATGCATTGGAGTATGTGGTCCAATTACAGTCACAATGATACCTCTTCTGAAAGACAGCAAATCTTAAGCATCCCATGCAGAAGTGGAGAAGTCCACAGGGTGCTTAAAAATAAACAAATAGTAAACCACAACAAGCAAAAAAATAATTGAAATAACATGTGCATCTTTTGGGCTAGCTGTCATTTTTAAATTCTGACTGAAGTAACTGGTCTAGAGTAACATTTAGCTTTATAATTTGCCTTGGCACTTTTTACATGGTTTCCCTTTCCCCACTTCTATGATTTTCAGACTTTCCAAGGCATGTTTCATTCATTTGGTTTTAATTCAGTCCCAGTTCAGTATCTTCGTGCCAAAACAATTCCTCTGTGGGCAAAAAAGCGAGTGTGCGATGAAAGCACTGACTGCTCTCTAAGTCCATGTTTGTACTACTAGGAGAAGCAGACAAAGGGTGTTCTGGGGCACTAAGGCCATATGACCAGGCACAGCTTGGGTCTCTGCAGCTAAATTAATTTACATCCCAAAACAGGATGACCTCATCCAAACTTACTGCTAGCAATAGTCCCTGGCCTGTCCTGCTTGGTCTTTTTTGAAACCATGCCTAAAACCATGCCAGATGTTTATCTTTATGGGCAGTCATGTGCAGACCTCTACCTTTGCCCTGTCTGTGGTAGATGCCTGTGAGTCTCACTTTAACAGACCATGTGTAGGCAATGGCTGGCACAGGCCTCCTCTTTGAACTCCCAGCTGTACTAACTCTTGGGCTTTGCGACAATAAGGTTTCCAAAGCTCTCTTAAGGCATTGTACTTCAGTACTTTGTGCAAGTAGGCTGATGGAAAAAACACAGGATTTATCATCAAAAAGTGAGTAGAAAATTAAACCAGCTGAGAAGGAGAAAGCCTTTAAGTATCTCCAAATTACAGAACTAAAAATACTGTCTCTCTTAATGTATGCATGTTTTTATAAATTATTTTCTTCCAGGTTGTTTGCAAGTGTAAGTGAAAGCTTTCATCATAGAACATGCCAGAGAAGAGCCAAACTCAGCACATAATGTTTTGTTATCAGAGATCTTAGAGCAATAAAAGTGAGGGCACAATATACAAAACTGTTCTGTTTATCAAGTACGTATTTAACCAATCCACCTCTCAGCCAAAGAGCAAGAGTTTCACACTCAAGCATCCTGCTGACTTGACTTTTGGTGGCTGGTGAAGCAGCACTGCTGTGTTGCAGTGCTAATGCAGCTGGGCAGCATTTTATTCCTTGGCCCTGCTGTGGGTGTAGGGATCAGCAGGAGGTCTTTGCCACAACCCTGGCTGCTCAGGGCTGTGTTACCTTTGATTTCAAAACTCTAAGGATGGAGACCCCAGCCCCTCTGGGCAGGGAGCCTTTTCTAGTGCTGAATCATCTTCACAGTAAATACTGCCTTAGGTCTAGCTGGTACCTCGGCAGCTTAAGCTTGTGATTACTGTTTCCTCATCTGCTGCCCTGCAGACAGACAGTCCCTGAGAACAGAGCCTAGTGTTGTCTTTTTGATAATCTCCTCTAGGGCACAGGAGGGCACTTATCAAATCCCCCACTCCAAGCCTTCTCCACCATGAACAAGCCCACATCTCAGCCTTGCCTCATGCAGGGCCACATGTATATGGTATTGGCAAAATATACTGCTACGGTAAACATTTATTAAACTATCTAAGAGGTATGTTGATTTCTGTTTCCCCCCATGTCTTGTAAAAAGGAAAATATTTCTGTTAGAAAAAAATCTTTGGGTAAGTTCTGTATTAAAATTTATAATCACCTGATGGTTTTAAACTGTTGGGGTTTTGTACTTTCTAGACTAGTCAGTGCTTTAATCATTCATTCAGTTAAAGAGCATAACCTCGTACTGTTTGTGTAACGCTGTATGAGTCCTTCAAAACTCAGCTGAAGGAAGGCAATACAGCATCTTGAAAGTTACTCTGAGTTTTCATGTCTTGTTTGGGATTTACAGCAGAATTCACGCTGCTTTATAGATGTACTTAATATAGCTGAAAAGGTGTTAGGCTTGTTTGTCAGTCAGCAGATACAGCTACATGCAAGTCTATGCTTGCAAGGTAATTAAGTCTCTCACAGGGACTTGCTGTAGTCTGCATCTCTTGCTTTGTTCTGTGCATACATGCAATGGTCACGTTTAGCTGTGTTGATAGAACTCAGGTTCCTTGGAGAGATGACTGGAGATTAAAACACCCCCTCCGGTCCTTAACTTGTATGAATCACTGTGCCACCAAGCCCTCTTTCAAATGGAAACTAAGTTAAGCTCTGGGGAGTCTTTTAGAAAGAATAAAAAAGGTAAGAATGTCCCTTTTCTGACCTAAGTGTGTCATGGTTTTTGTAAGAAGTACCTCCATGGGTAAAAATAATGTGAAGGGAAAGTAGCTTAAGGTATGGCCTCCTGATACGGTTTAATATGTGAGGCTTTTCCAGTCACAGGAAGTTCACTTGACAGATAATTATTGACAGATAAACGAATCATGTTACAGACAGGTCTAATCGATCTTGTGTGCTTGTTGCAATAAATATGCTGTCAGTAGCTGAGTCATCATTTTGCAAACTGCAGACAGACAGCTGAGGTAGCAGTGTGTTTGCATTTCTTTTGCTTTTACAACACAAGCGGGTAACTTTAAAACAAAGTATCTGTGATTTTTTGAATGAATGAGTAATGGTTTCACTGTCTTAATTTTTTATCTCCTTTTAACCTGCAGGTCAAGGCAACAGATGCAGATGCCAACCAGTTTGGTGAAATTGAGTATTTCCTTTATGATGGATTTCATTATTACGAGAAATCCAAAGCCTTCCAGATTGACCCACGTACTGGTCAGATCTGTGTTTCTCAAGACATTGACAGAGAAGGAGATCCAACCACTTACGATCTCTTAGTAAAAGCTACAGATGGGGTAAGTTTAACCTTTCCACACTGCCAGACTTGTGAATGCATTTGCAAATTTGGATGGACTGTATACTTCTAAATGAGAATGTAATGAGTATGTGAAAGTTGCATGAATTCGAATAAAATTTCTTATCATTGCAGAGGGCAGAAAGTGATACTTAGTGAACCATAAATTTTTATCAACCCAAATTGAGAAAATTGGCTGTGAAATCCACATTTGCTCCTAAAGAAGTTGTTGAAAACCATTTCTAGGCTGTGTGGATTTTTCTCCTCTTCTCAGGACTGGTGGGCTCCAGGTAATCTCTGCCCTCTGCTTTCAAGATGACTGCAGCAGTAATAAACCAGTGTCTTGTCCTAGAGCTGCGTGGCTGCCAGTGATTTTCTTGGATAAATTCCTTGTCCTTTGTAGCTAGCTTGTGCCATTGCTGCTGCTGTGGCTGAGTGCAGCCTACCTGCAATGGCGTGTCTGAGTTTTCCCACTTTACAAGATCTGATGCTTGGAAGTAGGTATTCATGATACAGACCTGTCTCTAATCTTTACAGTAGAAGTAAGTCTATGTGACCATTTTGGAATTTCTCTAATTTGTGATTTTTGTCTTCAAAATTCCTTTCTGGGCAAAATTTTGTAGCATACAGCTGAGTACAGATACCCAAGCCTTGAAGAGTAAAACACTATTACAGTGTATGGCAGCAGAAAATTACGTATTCTGCTGTACTTGATCCCTTCATTTTTTCTCTCACTCACATGTTTTGAAGCTGTATTAGCATAAAGAACATGTACATGTATCTGGAATATCCAGATTAGTCTTATTAGTAAAGGCTGTGTGAGAGCTGGACAACAGCAGTCAAATTCTGACAAGTTTCTAAGATATCTGGTCTGGGACAGAAAATTATTTTGAAAATGTGAAAGAAAATAGGTTCACACGAAGAAAGCTTGATGCAGTTTTTGGTTAAATTATTGCTCTTGAGATAAATCTTATGTCAAAAATTAAAGGAAAACAGCCAATGCATATTAAATCCTATATGCATTAAATACTATAGGCTATTTATTTTATAAACTGATCTGTCATTTATCTTCATTTAGAGACCTTGTGTTTTCAGAAGCTCAATAATAGGAATAGGGGTTCAATTTTCTATTGCCTTGTCTGTGACAGGCAGGACTTGATCTTTTATTGGAAGTCAGCACTTTATAGATCCCATTGATTTCTTTCTAAAAATTTGCTTATCTGACACTTAAATACCAAAGCACCTAAAAATTTAGTATTAGCTTTCCAAAATTTTCAGTATATCTGAATTTTTGTAGAGCCACTTTCCACCTTTAGTAGGTATTTTAGTAAGATATTTTACCTCCTGGCATTCCACTGCTGATTTTGATGGATCAAAGAAGTTAGGTGAGGGGTTCAAAGTAGATTGTATGTTCAGGGGAGAAACGTGTATGGAAAAGACAGAGGAAGAGTTGAAGGGTCACTGTTGACAAAGCAGGGAGGAGAGATGGAAAGGAAACAAAATAACAAAGTTAATTAGAAATGAGGAGGAAAAGGAAGTATTTTGCAGTTGGTGCTCAGTTTCTCTTACGGCAAAACTATTAGTTTCCTCCACCTGTTCATGCCTACTCCATTACATGGTTTTGGAACTTGTCGGTCATGTCTTTTATGTATTGTGTAGAAAATGTAATGGGAGAACTAAAATTGCACACAAGAGCCCATGGAGAGGCAAGATTCTGTTAAACTGGTGTTAAATAAACATCCCGTTGAGAACTTTTGGGAGCACCGATTAAGTGGAACACAACTGATGATAATATTAGCATTAGCCTTTTCAGTTGGCAGCACCAGTTTTAGTCCCAGTCACTTACTTCACATGCATATTTGTTATTCCTCCTTGAAACGCTTTTATATGAAAATAAATTACGAGGCTAGGTTTATAGAAGGGTGTTTGCACTGAATCCCACAGCTTCTGCATCTAGCCTTCTTCCTGGGTCTCTGAACGGTGGCAGACTGAGAGCTGTTCCAGTAGTGAGGTGACCCTTTAGTGATCCACATGCCACCTCAGCCTGGGACACCCAACATTCAGACTGCACCCTTGTGCACTTGTGACAGATCAGAAGGAGTTTCAGTTGGCATTTGGGGAGTTTTTGAATTTACAGTCTGCCAAAAATTTCTTGTAAAGATGTTAATGTTGTAAGTTTTTTTTTTCTTTCTCTGGAAAAAGCCAGTTAGAAGAAGGTATGTTGCTTGGGGAACCTCCACACGCAGTTGAGAGGTTTAGATCAGATGTACCGTGAAATAAAGACCTGTGAAAGGAAAATATGGAAAACCAGGGATTGCAGTAAAAGTATTTGCATGTTTTGAAAGCATTATAGAGGAAAAAATCAGTACTTCTTTTGTTCTTCACTATGTGAAAATTAGGTCTTGTATGTTCCAATTCCTCTGTTTGGCTTCTTTTGTTTCCCTTCACAACATGACTGAAATGGACACTCCATTGTATGTTCTTCCCTATTTGCTTGGCGGTCTCCTAACTATGACATACATAAATTCATGCTTCCTATCATGCTTGTTTTATATATTCCTGTCTTAGTGAGGCTTAATGTGAATTCATTTTCATACTGTAAACATTTTTTTTTTAACAACACACATTTATGCTGCTGGATGGCAGCAAGTTTTATTGCTTTGTATCCTGCATAATTCAATCATCTTGTTTATTCATTTGCATTTTTTATGATGCCCATCACCTCTCTTTTTCTTCCAACCAAATAAACAGTATACTGCAGCTGTTAATCTGTCATAATCTAGAGAAATTTAATTGGAATAATGCTAATATATATTCTGTCTAGCAGCATCTATACTATACTACCTGCTTACAGACAACACTTGTCTGGCCTTCAAAGCCAAAATCTGAGTTGCATAATCTTGATGCTGGTGAACAGTGAGGGGTGTTCAGGAGAGTCCCACCTTGCATCTGTGAGCTGGCACACACAGGTTTTCTTCAAAGGCTGGGCAAAATTAGATGACCTAAGCCTATGAGAGCTTCTACCAGTTATGGACCAATGCCAGCAACAAACACCTCTGTACATAGCGCAGTACATGTGCCAGTGTACCAACTGTTTTCATCAGTGGGGCAAGAAGTTCCGAAAACTGCAGAGCACAGTCAGGGTATTCTTCCCATCTTAATATTGAATTTGATTCATGTGAGAGAATACACCGCTGCTTCAGGAAAGAACGTTCTGTCTCCATAATAAAATTTGGTCTGTCTTCTGAGAGATTTGATTCCCCCAGATACTTAATCAATTTCTGAAGACTTTGCAGTCTTTACATAACACATAGGTCCCTCAGGGATCAGTGTTGGGACTGGTCTTGTTTAACATCTTTGTCGCTGACATGGACAGTGGGATTGAGTGCGCCCTCAGCAAGTTTGCCGATGACACCAAGCTGTGTGGTTCGGTTGATACCCTGGAGGGAAGGAATGCCATCCAGAGGGACCTTGACACACTTGTGAGGTGGGCTGATGCCAACCTTATGAAGTTTAACCATGACAAGTGCAAGGTCCTACACCTGGGTTGGAGCAATCCCAGGCACAGCTGCAGGTTGGGCAAAGAAGAGATTCAGAGCAGCCCTGCGGAGAAGGACTTGAGGGTGTTGGTTGATGAGAAAATGAACATGAGCCGGCTTCAGTGTGCGCTCGCAGCCCAGAAAGCCAACCGTATCCTGAGCTGCATCAAAAGGAGCGTGAGCAGCAGGTCGAAGGAGGTGATCCTGCCCCTCTACTCTGCTCTTGTGAGACCTCACCTGGAGTATTGTGTGCAGTTCTGGTGTCCTCAACATAAAAAGGACATGGAACTGTTGGAACAAGTCCAGAGGAGGGCCATGAGGATGATCAGGGGGCTGGAGCACCTCCCATATGAAGACAGGCTGAGAAAGTTGGGGCTGTTCAGCCTGGAGAAGAGAAGGCTGCGAGGAGACCTCATAGCAGCCTTCCAGTATCGAAGAGGGCCTATAGGGATGCTGAGGAGGGACTCTTCATTAGGGACTGTAGTGATATGATGAGGGGTAATGGGTTCAAACTTAAACAGGGAAAGTTTAGATTGCATATATGGAAGAAGTTCTTTCCTGTAAGAATGATGAGGCACTGGAATGGGTTGCCCAGGGAAGTTATGAATGCTCCATCCCTGTTGGTGTTCAAGGCCAGGTTGGACAGAGCCTTGGGTGGCACGGCTTAGTGTGAGGTGTCCCTACCCATGGCACGAGGGTTGGAACTTGATCTTAAGGCCCTTTCCAACCCTAACTGTTCTATGATTCTATAGGATAAATACAATTTGGCTGGTGAATGGTAGGTGGGGTTGGGTTGGTTTGGTTTGTTTTTTTGATGTCTGTGTAGCATAATGAAACTTGGCAGAAGCAGTTTAACACAAATTCTGATGAGCTCTTGCAGATTGGTTTCATGCTGTTCCAACCATCCTTTTAGATGCTTTTTGCTTTTGACCTCACTTCTTCCTTTTCCCTGCTGCCTTAAAAATTCCGTGGAGCCACAGAGCATCCTCTGACAGTTAACAAAGCACTCCCCCACTCTCACCCCTTAGCTCCTGTGCAGGTTTTCCTTCCTATGGAAATCATGGTATTGGGTAAGGGACTTGCAATGAAGTGGGGTTGATGTCTTGGCCATGAGCCTGCTATGTCTTCACATCTCCATATCAACACAGGGTTCAGGATTTTATGGCTGTTTCAGTAGTTCTGAGACTGAAGGTAGCCCTGGTCCCCAGGCATGTGTCCTGGCTGCTGGATGCCTCTGCAGCAGTGTGAGCTCTGGAAGCATGCCTTATTTTCTTCATAAGAAAACCCAAGTGTGCCGGGAGGATCTGGACCTGATCTCCTAGTTTGCAGTTGAAGCACAGACATGTGATGCACAGGATCTTGATTTTCTACATACTTGAGCCTTCATGGGCATGTTACTGCCACCCAGCAGATATAATATTACAACATGGAATAGAAAAAACAAAACAGAACAAAGCAAAAATCCCAATGGAAATGTGGAAGAGAATGCTGATAGTATTTTTAACCCCAGAGTAAGTCTGAACCTGTGGACATAAGAACAAAATCCTCAAAAATACTTTTTGGGAAGATTGTCGCCTCTATAGAGCAAGTCTAAAGGAGTAGCATCCATCTGAATCATTGGATAGTTTCCTGAAGGTCAGGTTTGAAAATAATTGGTATGAATAATTAGACTGAAGAAATATGCAGCCTAGTTATTTTTCTCGTATCATAACTCCTGTGACTGCAAAATTAAGTTTGGGCGAGCTCAGCATGACCTGTTATGTATAGCCACCAACATCTGATCTGTGTCAGCGGTTTCTGTAAGTGACTAATTGGCATGAGTACAGCATGCTCAGTGTGACTTTGAAGAGCACAGGATTCTTCCTCCATCTGTATCTTAATGTACTGCATACAGCACATGCAGGCTATATATACGTGTGCAGTTTTGTGCCTCCATTGTACATGTCAGTGCCCCACTACATTAGCTGTGCCACAACAGAGCAGATTTCTTGTAAAAATGTTGGTAGTTATGGCTATAAAATAACCTTGGAAATATCAGACCCTCGAAACTGATGGAGGGAGTCCACAGGGAGTGCGAGGTAGTGCCTCTGAGAAGTAAATTGTTGTTTCAGTGCTTTGCCATGGCCAATTGTGATTTTGCTGTGGCATAGTTTGAGAAGCCAACTTGCAGTTGCTCCTTGTTTCTCTGGTTTCACTGCAGAGCAAAGGTAAGTATTGCCCTGTGGCTGCCCAGGTGGTATTTTAGTGCGCTCTTGGTGGGCATATCAACTGTGTGGAGAGCAGCTCAGTGGTTGGGCTGGGATTGGAAAGAAGTATGGTGCTGAAGCTGTGACCAAGGCTTCACTGTTTTCCCAGCTCTTTGTGTAGGGAAAAGAAACAAGAGCAGGGAAGTTGAGCCAGGCCCCCTAGAAAGCATGGTGAGATCTCTTTCCCTGTAAAATCAAAAATGTGCTGGAAATAATTTTATGGAATCAGTTATGAATTTTACATTAACAAACTGGTTGCAGCTATGTGCTTTAGTCGAATTTGGTATTTGTTTTGTCTCTGTGTACACAAAATGAATGTGGGTATATAGACAAGCACATGTGCATATATAGAGAAATATATATGCGCACACTTATGTATAAGCAAATAAACATATATGTATAGGCACACACATTGCATGAGCAGTACTGCTTGAACCTCTCAGGGTGGTAAATTGAGGCTGGCTCTTGCAGGCAGGAGCCTGACAGATCAGCTTTTGACTGTTCTACACTCTCTGTGTTCCTAACCAGCAGTTGAAAAAGCCTCAAATTTGCTGTCATGATGCTCATGCTTTTAAGTCAGACTCAAAGATAAAAGTTATTCCCACTTTACTGGAGCAACACAATCACCTGAGGGGCATGTGTTTCTGGGGCAGAAAGCCCTGACTTTTATCTGTGAAAGAATAAGTGATGTGTAGGTGACTACAGTAAAAACAAGTGAGGTTAGACTAGTAAGGGTTTTAACCTGTGTGCTGCTCATTAGTATTAACAAAAATAACTTTGTGTTCAGGCCTCGCCAATATAAGAATTTGAATTTAGTGTAGTCTATCAGCCCACTGGAGTTGTTCTGAGCATTTAGCTTGCCTAAATGTAGTATTTTGGGGTATTATAAATACCAGAAGTTGCTTTTAATTGACATTTTCATTGCTCAGTATTGCAGCATGTTCTGTTCCTAATGATGGGCTGAAAACAGATGTGCAGCATCTTATTGTGTACACTTTTAAAATTGACCTTGTGTTTTTGGTTTTATCTCTTCTGATTTATCCAACAGGGTGGGCTGAGTGCCCAGGCTTTTGTTCGCATTGAGATAGAAGATATTAATGATAATCATCCTGTTTTTGAACAAGCTGTCTATGTGACGAGCATCAGCAGTCACACAAAGCCAGGAACAGAGATCATCAACGTTGTTGCTACAGACAGAGATTCGGGAATATATGGTGCTGTCATGTACGAACTGGTCCCGGGAGAATTTTCTTCTTTTTTCACAGTAGATGCATCCACAGGTATCGTATGAGTCTATGTTTCACAAAGGCTATAAATATACAGCATGTAGCTTTTCCTTGCTGATGCTTTTTTTATTTGGAGTCAGGTCATACAGTTGAAACTTATATCCTAATCGAAAATAATTCTAGAGGAAGTTGGAGGATTTAGGTTTAAAATAAAACCTTTGCATTCACTGAAACAAATAGGAGAATGGGAAACATAGTACATGCCATTACAACACAGAACAAGCAGTATACCACTTACCCTCTATTTTCAGCCTTAAATATATTCAAAATTGTAAGAAATAATAAAAACTTTATTTTTTTGTAATAACATTTGAATTCCTGAAATGTTTAGGTCTTACTCTTGAGGAGCAATGAAAGACCCTTCAAAATGCTTTCATTTCATCTCTCTCTTTCTGTCATAATCTTCTTTCCTCACACTGTGCTAGAATAAGTCCCCATTCTGCTCAGTCATAATGTCCAGCTGCCTCCCTGCTTGACTCAGTGATTAGCTTTGTAAATATCTTTTTCTGTGTTTTGCTTCATGATGTGGCTCTTTGTTCTTCTGGTTTCTGGAGAGATTCAATGAAGGAGTGATGAAGAGAGCAAGAAAACAACTATGGTAAAAGCAAACCTGGTTGAATGGTTTTGAAGATGGGTGAATCTCACAGATTGAATTATTTTTCCCAAGGCCATAAAGCAGCCCCTGTAGTCTGCTTTCTAACTTTAAGATACTTATCAAGATCAGCTAGAAAGAACAAGAGCAGTGTATTTATAAATGTCCACCACACCTTTCAGAGAGAGGGTATCTAAACTGCGGCTACCATTTTACTTGAGAGCCAGCCTTTCCATATGAATGTATCCTAATCAGTGGTTTTGTTTTGTGATGGTCATGGTACAGAGGATTATTTTATATGTTATAAGAATATTTAGGGCTGTCGTATGTGTGTATGTATTAGCTGTTTGGCATACAAAATGTTGGAAGGCTCTATTCTTTCAAAATGGTGTCTATTTTCACTTTCTTACATGATCTCCAAAATATTCTGATGAACAGAAGAAACTAATCTTCTTAGGAAGTCGGTCTGCTTGTCTTGGCTATTTCAGAAGTTACTTAACAGAGGACTTTTAACTGCTTGTCAAATCAGATTCTCGGGGGCATAACTAATGCCAAAAATACATAGGTCAATCAATAATTAGGGAGCTGGATCTCCACAGGCCTTTAACTGGTCATTTTAAAACTGCCCCAGCAGACTTGTCAGAGAGAGCCTGTATAGATCATGCTGGCAGTGCTGGCTTTGCAGCAGTCCTCTCTTTTGAAAGGCTTCTTCCTCAGATTGTGACCTTATGGCCTTTTTTTCTAGTTTTGGCACTTTGTATAGGAAAAAATGTCATGCTCAATCATGAAGACCATATACGTTTATAAGTTGCTATTATCTGTGGATCAGTCATGGTATTTTATCAAAGGCAGGCCAAATTCAGGGTGAAGTTGCTTGAGGTCATTATTGCTGACATTTCATGATGAGAAGAACATTTAGGTCAGAGACTATTCCCGACATCATAGTGCTTTGAATCTGATTGCACTTAATCAGATCTCCGGGGTAATTCATGAGGTCAGACTGTGTCTATTATTTTTAACTTATTAATATTAATGGTGTGTGGAGGTTTTTTTTCTGAAGAATACACTGTTTCCTTTTATATTCTTCCACATCTACCTACAACAGTGCTTAGGCTCAGTCATTGGCGAGCAGAAAGATTTTTAAACTCTTAAAAAAATACACGTTATAAACATTAAAATTGCCTATTTGTCACACAGAAGTTCTGCCATCTTTGTGGGTTAAACAGCTGCGAAACCAGTTCAGTATTCATAGTGAGGTGAAGCAGGTGCCTTGCTGCTACGGGACAGAGATTTTGAGCTCTTCCTCCTTACTTCATGCTAGGACAGTGACATTTCCCAGTTCTTGTTGTGCTAAGGCTGTCTTCATATTCTCTGATATATGGCTTGATTTAAAGGTGTCTCCAGTCTGAAGGTTATGTAAGGAACTTTATCTAATTATGTGGGCTGCGTTTTGTGAACACAGGACAATGGACAAGAATGACAAGCAACAGGAATTCTTCAGGGCATGGATCCCCAAACCCATAAGCCAAATAAGATCATATTACAGCTTTTGTCTTTGGTTTTCTGATCTTGTGGACGTGCAGTTTGTTACTGATGTGTTCTACGGGGGGGGTTATTTGCATTATGATGTATTGTGGTTTATCAGCTTTTTCATTATTACAGAACCTGAAAGGATATGATGGTGTTGGAGTCTTCCATGAACTTGCCTTACTGCTAAGTTTTATTTTTTAAACAATTAATTTTTCTCACTGATAGAGCATTTAGAAATGAGCAATGAAATCCAGTGCATTAGACTTTTTTGACTTATGTTCACTATAGCACTTAGCATTATATATAGAAGTGGACAGAGACATTTTCAGTATTATGAGATATGGATCAGTCAGTAGCTAACTGTTTGTCACATTACACTATGATACATTAAAGTCATATGCAAGATGATGATGTAGTCCATGGCATATGTAATTCCTATTTTATGGCATCCAGGTTGCGGATTTGAAAACTTGTGTCACTGTAGTTTTCTTTGTGGGTGTTTTTGGAGTTCTGCACTTAGAATTCACTTTTTTGCCTCATTAACATTTTCATTTTTAAAAGAGAAATGGATAAAAAATTAAAAAACTGAACACAAATTGTTCAATGCTGTGGCTTGCTTCTGGCTGTTCTGTTAAAGCAATTGTATGGTTGTAGCAAGAAAGCTTTTAGCTTTGCATAGTGAACTGAGTTCACAGTATAGGATATATCAGCTGGTCAAGCACTGAATGTACAGAGTATATGAGTGGTACTTTTGATACAGAAATATTATGAGGTCAAGCCACATTCAAACTCCTTGAAGGGGCTGCATGATTTGTTTCAAGCCCTGTGATCTGGATGTTGTATATCAATAAATTCAATGGGAGTGGGAAGGAAGAGCCTTTCATAAAGCAAATAGATATTCCATTTAAAAGTTTTTTGAATTCTAAACAAGTCTTTATTAACAATATTTGTTTGCTATTTTAGCTTTCATATCGTGCATTTATTATTTTTATATGCCCTTGTACAAATAAATAACATTTGTTGTATTTTCCTTTGAGAAAAAAAATGAAATGAAGTATTTTTAATTTGATTAATGATAGAATGTCCACAAGAAAAAACACTCAAAGAACTGTGTAACTAGAAAAATGTATGGATAGGAAACTAAACCAGTTCCTCTGCTAGTTCGTGACTCTTGCTATCGTTTGTTTCTAGTGTTTGTGTAAACAACATCTTGGCTTCGTTATATTTCCTTTTGTAGATATCTGATCCATGCATGATCTATGAACAGCACTCATGAATTGATTAGAACAGGGCAAGTTGAAGAGCTCTTCTGGCTAAGAAACTGTTTGAGCTATGTTTGTTTATTTTCCTGTTGTTACCTAAAAAGCTATCTGAAAGACAGCTTTTTATAACTATTTATAGTTATAGCTCAGCAGGTAATTCAAAATGTAAGTCACAGGATACAATCACAAGTGTTGCAGAAAACCTATGCAGTGCTAACTTTAAGAATTTGAGATTAACAGCTGAATTTATAAACTTTTACTATGTTACAGGCATTAATATTTTCCTTCACTCAAAGGCACATAATTAATTTTTACATTGATCTTACTGAAGGCCTTCATGAGAGCTGGATAAAAAAAATTGTTATCATCTTATTGTAGCCCTGGTTCAAGGAAGCTCTTTTACCTCCACAAAACTAATAGTAGTCTTTGAAAATTACTTTAGGCCAGGGTGACTTCATGTGTCAGTCTTCAGGTAAATGGTCTGTTTCATATTCTTAGAGCAAGTCCCCTAGCTAGCCACTGTGTGCAGAGAAACTTCCTCTGAAGGCTAAGTAAAAGGCAGCAGCTATTGGTTTATGTTTGTTTGAAGGTGTTGATGATTTAAACCTTGTATGAAAAGGATGTGGAGAAGGTAGCATTTACGTAGTGTGTGTTACAGCAGTATAAGCATTTAATTTAGCTTCTCTGTTTCTTTTGACTATGTAAGATATTTAGGCTTGTGTTTCTGTGTATCCTATCTAAATTAAATGCTATACCCTTCCTCCTTTGTATTTTAATGAGAATGTTCCTGTTGAGTGTGGTGGGTTGACTGTGGCTGGACACCAGGTGCCCACCAAAGATGCTCTGTCACTCTTCTCAGCTGGCCAGGGGAGAAAAATTATAATGAAAGGCTCATAGGTCGGGATGAGGACAGAGAGAGATCATTCACCTTCACGGACAAACAGACTCAACTTGGGGAAATTGATTTAGTTTATTACCAATTAAATCAGAGTAGGATCATGAGAAATAAAACTAGATCTAAAAAACGCCTTCTTCCCACCCCTCCCTTCTTTCCAGGCTTAGCTTAGAATCATAGAAAGGTTATGGTTGGAAAGGACCTTAAGATCATCTTGTTCCAACCCCCCTGCCATGGGCAGGGACACCTCACATTAGACCATGTCACCCAAGACTCTGTCCAACCTGGCTTTGAATGCTGGCAGGGATGGAGCATTTACCACTTCTTTGGGCAACCTGATCCAGTGCCTCACCACCCTCACAGTAAAGAACTTCTTCCTTATATCTAATCTAAACTTCCCCTGGTTTAGTTTATATCCATTACCCCTTGACTTACTGCTTGGCCTTGGCCAGCATCAGGTCTGTCTTGGAGCTGTCTGGCATTGGCTGTACTGCATAAGGGGGAAGTTTCTGGCAACTTCTCATAGAAGCCAGTCCCCTACTACCAAAACCTTTATACACAAACCCAATAAAGTGAGGAATTTGGAGATCCTTCTGTTGACTTGAAGATACTTGGATCAACCTTTTGTCATAATACATCTGTTACTTATTTATACCAAAAAATACATACTGAGTACAACAGACACGCCTTGTTACAAGAGCTGCTTTAGCAAGAGGATTTTTAATGCTAATACTTTAGCATTAAAAATTTATTTTTGACACAGAAGTACAGCTTTTTCTACAAAATGAACATCCCCCTGAGGAAACTTTAACTTGCTAAAAAATAATTTATTGCCTTTAGGATGCATTCTGATTTCTTTTTAACTAAATAGCATATGGTATCATGCAACTAAAATGTCCTGTAAAAGATACAGAGCAGTCTAGGAGCTTAGTCCATTGGAGAAAAACAAAGGGAGGGATATATCTGATGGACATACAAATTTAAGAATGTAAGAATTATTAACTTAATTAGCCAAACCACAGATTTAAGTCCAGCATCTCATCTTTAACAGTGTCTGACAATGGATACAAAAAGACAGATTAAGTGTAGAGCTTGTGCAGAACAGTCCTTCCATTGATACATTTTTCTTGCTTTGGCAGCGTGAAGTTTAGTGCTGTACTGCTTCCATTACTGTACTGTGGCACCATATGTAAATGTGGTTTAATGTCAAACTGACTTAAAATAAACTTTTGGGTTCAGAGCACCAGAATAGATTCATTCTAGTTAAAGATGTTGACAAGTTTTGTTGTATTGAAGAAAATGGAAATGTTGTTTAACAGTCATATCTTAGGATATTTTCCATGCATGATAAAGTTTTGTCTTTTTTTTTAGTACAGTGCAGGTTGAAAACAAAAGCTGAAATACCAAGATTTCTTCTTGGAAAAAAAAATCCAAACTTTGCTTAATTCCAAACTTTGCTTAATTCCATGTATTATAGAACGTAATATATAGCAGATTGTAATGTGCATCAAAGTAAAATGGGGATGCATCTTTTCTAAAGAAAACAAGGCAATTTTTATGATGATTTATGATGTTCTTGTATAGTATCGTAGGAAAAAATAGTTTATTTTTAAACTATTTTTGACATTTTCATACAGCATGTACTACATTTGCTAAACATATGAAGAGGTTTGCATAAATAACATTTAAATTTAGGAATGTTTTATTTTTTAATGTTTTGAGGCCACTTTTTAAAAAAAATACAGTTTCTTCAGTTACTGTATTTCTGATCTTTCATATGGAATGGGTAGCATATTCAGAATGCTACAAATCAGAGGAATATGTCTGAGGCGTTGTTTTCGCTCACTAAGTTTTCACCTTTGAAGGATTTTGTTTGAGTTAAGTCACAAAGGAAAAATTAGTGGCCTTAGCTGAGTAATTTGTGGGCATTTACCCTCACTGAGATCTCATCTAATGAAAAACCTAACATAAAGAATACAGGAAATGGTATATTCTCCTTGAAGCACACAAAATTTTGTGTATTAAGTGCTGGAGTGCAGATTTTGGCCTTGAAAGTAAGTTGTGCAGTTGAACAGCACAATAAAAACACCCATAGTGCCAGCTCTTAATGTATGCATCTCTTTTTTCTTTTATGAATAAAATCCAATAGAATTGACCACCAACAAAGAGAAGAATTCCTACAGGCTATGTGCCAAAAACTCAACCACGCGATAGTGTGGTGACATGTGTACTTGAGTTTCATTGTACAAGATATAATGCAAATTATTTACAAAAATACTCTAGCCCACCCCCTTTTCTTATAGTTAAGTCAATGCCAGATCTCAGAAACACAAGCACACACCAGATGAGACAGAGACTGAACTCCTTTGGCATTGCACAGATGATGTGGGCTGCTAACAAGAAAAATGGAAAAAAGCAAAAAAAAAAAAAAAAATGCCCAAACCTCCCCTTTTGGAGGAGACAAGTAATGTGAGATTTGTACAGTAAAGTTCAGGCAATCAACACTTTCCTGGGATAGAGACTATACGAGTCTTAAATGCAGATGTATTTAATGTACTTCATGTTCTCAGTTAACATAAAGAAAAGAAAGCGGCAGGTCACACAAAGAGAGCAGACAGCCTTGGCAAAATGCCTTCATACTGTTGGACTGTTAAAATGAATGTAGTAGGGAGTGGCAGAAAATCAATTCACGAGGATTAAGATGAGCATGTGTTTTGTGATGCTCTTAATATGAGAACAGCAAATGTATCTTACTGGTCTTATATTAGGCTTCATTCTGTATCTGTGCTGGAAACGTGCATCATTTGGTACCGTGTCTTCAAAGAAATAGCATTTCCAGTTACATTGGCAGTCGAGTTGTGCACTGAGCTATTTTTGGATCTGCAGGCTGTCAGCTTGATTGAAAAGGTCCTTGGTTAAAAAGATGTTTTAGGAAAACTTCAATAAGCTAAGCAAGCAAAGGTGACCTAGTGGGATGCTGTGGCAGTGTAGACTGTATTATGAAAGCTCTGCCTTTGTCTTTGAAAATACAGCAGTTCAGCTGACCAGAGTCCTGCCCAGTTATTGGTGCATGCTTTGATTTTTGGTTGGGGATTTTTTAAAACTCATGTTTTATGTGGAAGCATTCTCTTTGTATGCAGTCAGACAACAAACATGCTCTGCATTACTATTATGTTATTTGGTTATATGCTGCTTTACTGACAAATTAGCATTTTGGCTGGTGTCGGTTTTTTTTTGTTAGGGAATAATTATTTAAACATGTAATAGTTAATATAGAGAAAGCTACATCAAAGTAATACTTGTTTTTCTATATTAAGTTTTAATTTTGATGTCCTATGGTGAGCCATAAAAACTCCGTTGTATTATTAACATTAACATTCTACTAAGCAAAACCCCCACCAAACCCTAGTCCTGTCCTGTGAGTTTTGTGGTAGGCTGAAATAATGAGACAACAGTGGATTATTATGACAATCAGTTGGTTCAGTATCTCCAGGTTTCTTTAAATATGTACTATGGAAAATTAGTTTTTGGGAAGCTGTTAGATTTGACAGTATTCTGAAGGATATGTAGCAAATACGAATTCATTCAGAGTCTGAGGCGGTTTTATGTTGAAATTAAAAATGGGAGGAAGTGGATCAAACAAAATATTTAATTTGACTTGAATGTTAAAAATATAGGAAATGAAGCAATAGATTTACAAAGTAAGCTAGAAACTGAAATCCCTCAGTTTAACAATTGCTGTGGTGACCAGAAGGACCCAGTTGAGTTCATAAAAGGGTCTGGGTTGGAAGGGACCTTAAAGACCACCTAGTCCCAATCCCTCTGCCAAAGGCAAGCAGGTTGCTCAAAGCTCCATCCAACATAGTCTTGGGTAATGGGTATAAGCTAAACCAGGGGAAGTTTAGATTAGATATGAGGAAGAAGTTCTTTACTGTAAGGGTGGTGAGGCACTGGAATGGGTTTTCCAAAAAAATGGTAAATGCTCCATCCCTGGCAGTGTTCAAGGCCAGGTTGAACAGTGTCTTGAGTGACGTGGTTTCGTGGGAGGTGTCCCTGCCCATGGCAGGGGGGTTGGAACTTGATGATCTTAAGGTTGTTTCCAACCCTAACTATTCTATGATTCTATGATAATACAAAATCATTCAACATGAGAGGCTGATGCTCAGGTGGATATTCTGCTTGTGAATAACGGAGTTGCCTTAATTAGAAATTAATGTTTTGTGTGTTGATGAATATTTATTTGCTCACAAAAGTTATTTCTAACCTGTAGTATTTAAAATAACAAAAAATGCTCTAAAAGTAGAGAGCCGCAGTGTTAAAACTGTACATTAGCTTACAGATCCAGATACTGGTTTCTTATATTGCAGATTACCAACCTGGTCAGATTTGGATGAAGTACTCTTGAATAGACTTTCATACGCTAAGTAAAATCTTGCTCTTAAACACAGTATCTTTATATAGTATTGATTATAGGCACTAAGCTATTTTATTTATAATTCCTTTTCTAAGAGGAAAACTGTGGGTTTAGCAGAGAAATCTGCTAGCAAGGGGCCATTATCAAAAGCATCCCCGGTGCAAGGTATAAGGCTTCTGTAAAATACAAATGTAGAAAAGAGATCGATACCAGTTGAATCATTAAATTACTAGAAAAACGTTCAAATGCCAAATACTTTTGGACTTGAAATGGTCTTATTCACTGAAATGCAACACAGTGTTTATTCCATCAAAATTAAGTTTTTAAAGCTTTTTGTTATGAGCTGAAGCTCTGTGTATTACAGCAGGTAGACTATAAATAACAATGTAATTCCTCATTAATTCTTTCCTTTCCCCTGACAGTTATTAAACCAGCTCTTCAAACAGTGCATTTGGCAGAGTGTTGTTATGGTTACCATCAAGAATGCAGCTTCACTTAAAAAGGTGCATTTTAAATACAGGTAGATAGCTAAAACAGGAACCTAAATGGCAACCTAAGATTAGAGCATAGACAATGAGTCGGATAAAGTTCAATGGAAATGTCAAGTAGAAACACTGTTGTTCTTCCCTAGAACAATGCTGGTTTTAATGTTCATGCAAGGTCTATACCTCCTAACTGCATGCAGCTCTCAGACATATAGTATTAAACAGCAGGTCCAGCTGCCAGCTTTGACGGTGAATTGGGGTGATGAACTGTGCATACTTTTTGCCATCTGCTCACTGTCTGAGCTGTGTCAGGTCACGTCAGCTGACCCATCATAGAATATTTGGTGAAGAAACACTGATGTTATTTAAAGTTGTTAGGGCGTTCAGTTTCGTGGTCTTAGGGGACACTGTTGATAGTTGCTGATTTTGTTCTTCTTGCTGTGTTCTAAAGTGCCTTCTTATTTCATGAACAATGAGAAAATACTGGAAGCTTTTTAAGCAAGAACACATTTCTATGCAATCCAGTGTCCTGAAGTTAGTATGTCCTGATTTTTATCTTTGCCTCTGCAGTGCTTGACTAATGGAAAACATTTTGTTTACCTACAAATAGCTATAAATGTAGGTCTGGTTTTTGCTTTGGTTCCATGAGGACCCTATGGAAAAACAGGTTTTCAAATTGGTCAGCTAGAGGCTATGTGCAGAAATCCTATTGGGATAACCAGTATTATGTCTGCTGTACAAAAAGTGCTTATGCTGAGTGAACCTACTTTGGTGGTAGAGGCTGTTGTAATGTTAAGACTGAACACGATCATGAAGATGATCAGATACATATTTTAAGAGAATCATTAGATGTGTACCCCTGTCTCCTGTCTTTAACTGTTGAGAAACAGCCCTTGGCAGCTGACTCACCTGTGGAGTAGGGTGCATCTCCACAAAAATAAGAACAACAAATCCCATCAGAATTACCAGGAGATGGCAGGTGCTGCAGAATCCTGTCTTTCACTAATGTGTTTGCATGTTCTGCACAAGCACTGGCTTCTTTTATCTTTCATTGTTAGTAGGCACAAAGTGGAGAGCAAGAACTTCTTGGAAGTTAGTACTGTAGCAGGTAATAGTGACTGAGAGAGCATGAAGGAGATCAAAGATTTGACAGTCATGATTTTGCCTTTTATTAGTACTAGCTCTCACCGTACATTGAATCCCTGAAACCACTGTAACGATTTATGCTAGCCAGTGAGCCCAGATTGTTCTGCAGCAAAACATCTGTAAATTCCAGTGTGGCTGTGCTGAGCTAACCTGCCCTGGAGCAAGGCCTGCAGTGGCAGTTTCAGCAAGCATTGCAGATCCTATCTAAAATGTGTATGTAAATCATGATGGGCAGTCTCTGTGTCATGTTTTTGATTTGTAAAGGTTGGAATCTGCAGTTAGTTATACCCATGCAGATCTAGTCAAGAAAATGAGGTTGCCAAGGTGCAAGTGAGGCTGGATGTTAATGCTTCATCTGGTATGTAATTATATGATTGTTCACCTGTGACGCACAATTGATTCCAGCTCTCTCTTGTGCACAATGAGAAATTACTTGAAATTACATTTTCAAGGCACTGCAGTAACATAAACAATAGATTTTGAAAAAGGGAATTAAATGTTATTAAAGGCAGCAGATAAGATTGCCCATATATATATATGGGGAGCCAAGCTATAAGAAAGAAAGTGGCATTTTTCACACAGTGCCTTCTTAAAGTGGAACCACATTTGTGTCTGTTTGGTCTCCTGCTGAGAGCTTTGGTCTTGGTAAAATGTTCTTCACAGAGGAGCCATCTCATTATTCCCTTTATGTTGTCAGCATTTCTAGAAACTGTTGTATGAACTGTTATATTTGTAATAGAAGAATATATTCTGTACCACAGCGATCTAATTGTCATTTAAGTTTCCTGAAGCCACAGATTGCAGGCTGCAAATGACCATGGTAATAACAATAATAAACACCGTATTTTCTTAATTACAGAACAGGAAAGAAAAAAAACCTGTGACTCGTCTTCAGCCTGTTATTTAGCAAGACATACCTTGAGTTTTCACACACCAAGTGTGTGACTTACACAGTTAGTTCCTGCCACATGCTTCTTGCAGTTAGCCCTCTGTTCCTGCCTTTGCAATGTAGTCCTGGGGAACTCCTACACTGTACATTAGCAGATCAAATATGCCTAGCCAGCCTGCTCCGAGGTATGCTGGCAGCTGCTTTGCACCCAAGCAGTCATGGCTGTTCATTTTAGTCATAGTCTCACATTGTTACCTAACCACATAGAAAGTAGGATCCCAGATGCTGCTTAGTTCTACAGCTTCTTTCCCGTCATATAGTGCCATAATAGAGCCTAATGTGTCATGTTCCTCAACATACAGTAGAGCTGTCTCAATGTCTGTATGGGTTATATATTGCCAGATGCAAAGCTAATGCCCAGTCCTACAAATGTTGGAAGAAACAGAATATATATAATTAAAAGTCAAACTGGGTTATAAACTTTCCTGCATACTACAGTTTTGAGGCTGGAAAGAACTATATGGAAGACAGATACTTTTTACTGTCATCTACCACTGTTCTTAGGGCATCCCTGGTCCCGCAGGAGAGGGCTAAGTTGGTGAGATGTGCTTGACTATTGCCTTTCCTCCCTAGGACACAGAAAAAAAAATGAATCTTTTACCAGTATTTTTCCCTGTCTCCTCTCTGTAGCTGATCTGGCATGGACTGTGCTGTAATCTGTCTAGATGAGCAGAGAAGGAATTTTGATTCTGAAATATGTCTGTTCCACCAGGTCACCATTCCTGGAATGGAGCACTATTTGCTCCCCTCTTTGCTAAGGGATATTCTGAAGTTAGTTACTGCTTTGAGAGTAAGAATTTCAACATGATAATTTTCTGTAGGAGATTTCCCACTCTTCACATCTTGAAGTATCCAAAATGGGAATGAGATATTTTTTGCCTTGTTAATAGAAAAATACCCAATTAGTCAAGTTACTAAAAAACAGTCCATTTGATTGGTTTCACTTGATTTGACAGCAACGGTGTTTAAAATCCACGTTTATATGTTTAACCTCTGGAAAAGAAAAGGCAAAACCCCTTTTTCCTTCAAGCTACAGTTGCTCAGATTACCTCAGGAAATGCGAAAGTATATATCTAACTAAATGTAAAACCCAATCATCAAAAGACAAAAAATAAAATATTTAAAAAAGGCCAAAATAAGGTTGAGTCTTGGAAGTGCATCTGTTATTGGAATAGGAGCTGGATCAGCAATGAATTCTGAATCCATCTGTAGCTCTGTTGGTTTTTTACTGTGGTTTGTCATACTGGAATGTGACATTTGTTGGTAGTGGAAAGTATTCTTCCTTCATCCTGAAGCCCCTTTGAATGCATTTTAAGCATGTCAAGACACAGTTTGTTATCATAATGTCCTGGCAGTGTAATTGGAAAGTATACCACATGCGTATTTGAGTATTTATAAGGATTTTATATATTTTCCATTATTCTGCTTAAGAATGTATTGTAGCAAATTAGTGTTGTGGCTTCACCAAAATTTTGAGAGGATATATTGTAGTTGAATAATGCACTGATTCTCCTAAGGCACTTTTGAGTTAAACCAAATTTTTACCCTGTCTGACAAATAGGACAATTAAATGTCTGACTTGAATACCAAACAACATTCCTAATAAACCTGTCTCAGGAGCCAGGAAATTACAAAGGTAGCTCAAAGTTTAAAGGCTGGGTTTTACTGAGCTGCTAGAAGTTTTGTGTCTTCACCAGTGTCTACAAAACTGTATGAACTGTAGGAAAAAGAGTAGGTGAGTTCTTAAAAATACCTGTTGGTATGTAGAAATTGTCCCTATTGAATCACTTGAGTTTACTGTGACCTTACTACTTAGCATACTGCAATTGTAGTGTTTAGTGTATATTTAGTTAAACTCAGTCATTGCTGAGAATTTTCTTGCATTTGGTCACCTCCCATCTTCATTTTCATGTTCAAAACCTTACTTTACAAATAGTACTGCAACATTTGTGACCACCAAAGAATGTTGATGGATTTTTCCCACCTCAAATAATGTTTAAGTGCTCTTCCTTCTGGTGAGTGATAGGGAAGATGCTGGAATGGATAAGATAAACCAATTTTAATGCTCTCTAGGGCATAATTACATTTCTTTATTCCATCTTTTACCTGGCTGTAAACACCTGGTCTTCAGCTGTGTGCCTCACGTTATAATTTGTAATATTTAATTATAAATTAATTTATAATTTAGGTTATAATTTAGTTGTACCGTTTATGAAATCACAAACATACTGTGATCTGCTGTATTACCCTTCGATCTAGTGTTTACCCCTAAATTTTTAACTAGTTATGTTCACTTCACCTGGACCAGACATTTAATAGTACTCTGAAGGCTAATGATTTATTTTTGGGTTTATATCTTCATTTACAAATCCTTAATTTGCTTGCAAAGGACAATGTATGACTGTCACAGAACAATTAACAAGTATCAGTTTTGGATAATTGTTGTGGACCGTTATGAACATCCCATAGAGACCTGTGGTTTGAATATAATTCTCATTGCTGAGTCTGATGTCTTCACTCAAACAAAGCTTTCTTTGAAGTTCATGCAATTTTTACTCATAGAAGAAGAATGGGACAGGATTCCTGCCATGTTCATTCTTTCTACTCATACTGCCATCTTAAGTAATAATAGTTAGATGTGGGTTTCTGTAGTTATATGGAGAGTATTTGAAAATTGGGCATAATTATCTAATATTACTAAAGATTTATTTTAGCAGTCAGAAGAGAATGTATTTGGAGACAGCTAGTCTCATTCATCACAGTTAAAGGATGAAAAATATATTTATCTTGAGGAAGGGACATCCAAAGTGCTGTATTTCTGGACAGAGCATTGTATTCTCAAATAATTACTTATCTCATATAGTTTATATAAAATGTAATTGCTAGCAGCTTGCAAATTCATCAGATGTTAGGATTTACTATTAAAGGGTATTTTATGAGAAACTTGTGATCAGACAGCAAGTGACTGCTTCCCAGAAGCCGCACAAAAAGTGCCCATTATCTGGCCTTCTCTAAGAGTAGAAGTTCATGTTGAAACTGTTTTGTCAGGCTGCTAAATTTTAACTTATTTCATTGCTCTTGCATTTCTGTGTACTTTCAGGAAGTATTTACCTGATCTCAGCTCTTGGCCACCTGACACATTCTGTGCTCTTCCTGACCGTTTCTGCACGGGATGGGGGTGGCCTTTCCTCTGCCACCAATGCAGCCATCACAGTAAACATCCTTCAGACTGCTTTGGCCCCTGCCATATTTGAGAGATCCCGGTATGCGTTTTCTGTTCCTGAAGATGCACCTGAAGACAGCCCAGTTGGCTCTGTAAAGGCCAGAGAGCCTCCAGGTAAGTTGCATGCTCAGTCAGAGATTGCATTGAAGTTAGTTTTTTAATGTGACCATTAACTGTAAATACCTGCAGGTAATTTTTTTTAAGCTTTCATATTATTCATTCAGGCTGCCAAGCATTAAATAGTATTTACTGTTGGTGTTTACAGCAACTGGTGTAATCGCTGCTGTATCAGGATGTCCTTTTGAAAAGACTGAGATTCATGGTACTCTCCTTGGTGGTTCATGGGGGTTGGCAACTGCCTCCAGTTTCTTCCAGGTGGATTTCTGTAATTGCAAGTGGGGAGACTGGGAGCATGTTGTGAAAGTGTGAGGAAGGATCTGTATGATGGTGTGGCTTCTGTTAAATCATTAGCCATGTGAGAAAAATCTCAGAGCAATACTCATGCCTAGAAAGTATTCAGAAGCTTCAGAGAATCTTGACAGCCATATATATTTGTTTCCTATGCAGAACAGTGGGAGCCATAAGTCCACATACCAACTTAATGATGGATCTATACTTGTAAGGTGGTAGAGGCAGAGGTTTTATGTAAGTTTAATTAGTCAGGTCCTCCTCACTAACTTTCCTCCTTTTGGAAGGACAGTGCATTGACCACTGTCCTCAGGGTGAGGTAGCATCTGCAGAGTGGCCTTTGTAATAAGCCTGAACCTTTAAACAGCTTTTGCTTTAGGTAGCGTCTGATGTATAAGAGTAATAACAATGGTTTTCCATGAACAGTAAGTTCAGTAAAATTAAGTTTGTTCAGAGAACAGCCAGCTGTTTCATTCCTTCATATAGTGAAGTGTGTAGTGAAATTAATCACATAAGACTAATTTATAGATGTGGGTTACTCTCTATATTTTAGATCAGAGAAAACCAAGAGGCTATTATACTATTTTCCCTCTAGAGTTTTATCATACCAGTGAGATGAAAATCAAATGCTGCATAAATGGGCAAACTATATACAATCACATTTTACTGAAGAGCTCCAGCAGCAGGGAGAAGGAAGCGTAAAAAGGCCAAAGAAGTCAAATAAACATTTGTGTAACTTATATTTATTCCACTGAATTTAACAGCATGCATTCTTTACAGATATGTTCTTACCAATATTAATGTTATCTCTTTCCTCTTTTTTTTTTTTTTTTACGTTTTTGTGTTATTTCCCTTTCTAGATTCTTTAGAAGCCGTTTCTTACAGAATTTCCTCTGGTGATCCACATGGAAAATTCTCTATTGACCCCCAGTTTGGTGTCATCCGCACCCAAAAACAGCTTGACCATGAAACTCAGTCTGTTGCGGTGCTCACCGTTCAGTCACAGCTGGGTAACTCCCCTGTCTACAGTAGCACCCAGGTCAACATATCTGTAATCGATATTAATGACAACCCCCCAGTATTTCTTACCAGATCTGATAAGGTAACTATTTCACATACCCAGCCTCCTGGCACTGCTGTCTACATTGCTCATGCAGAAGACAAAGACAGTGGCTTAAATGGGGCTATCAAATATAGTATTGCAAGCAAGCAGTCAAATCCATTTAGCATTGATCCAAGCCTTGGAGTGGTAAACCTCACCAGGACAGTGTTTGCAGATAAGCAGAGGGAATATACTCTGCATATAGCAGCTGAAGACTGTGGAAGTCCTCCTCTGACTTCTTTCCTGATGTTGACAGTGATTATTGAAGAGCAGAAGATGGGCCCTACTTTGGTTTTTCAAAACTTGGTGTATCAAGTAGAAATCAGTGAAGCTACCTCTCCAGGAGCCAGAATCCTTCAGGTTAAAGCCCACTCACTTGATCTACACAGTGTTACCTCCAAGCTGACATATTCCTTAGAGCCTAGCACGGATTCTATTGCATTTGAAATCAACTCTGATACTGGTTGGCTTTATCTTCGGAAACATTTGAACTATGAATGTACACAGATACTAAGTTTTAGAGCCCTGGTCAGCACCTCTGAGGATGAAAACCTCAGGCAAAATGCAAGTACATCGGTAATAGTTAATGTCCTGGATGAAAATGATAACCCTCCTGTGTTTATGCGTGAGAGCTTCTTCTTTGAAATGGAGGAAAATCCAGTTCCTAGGGGTGTGGTTGGCACCATTACAGCTGTTGACAAAGACTCTGGAAGAAATGGACAACTTTCCTACTTCCTCTTATCTGATGGAAAGTATTTCAAGATGAATTCCAACACAGGTAGCATTTTATGATTTGTGATCTGCTTCATAGTGCTTTTGGAAAGCAGCCTTCCCTAAGGGAATGGGAGTAAAGTGTAAAGCTTTCAGGAACTACTGTGAATCTCTTGGGTTGGTATGTGAATATCCTAACTCAGAGCTTCACAATTTGGGGAATGAAATAAATCTAATACATGTTCGTGGAGAATGAGCTAACCCTTAGGATTTGATTTTTTCATTACTCCATTCTGGTGACTTGGTTGTAAGTTTTAGTGTTTGACTGTAACAAATTAAAAGAAGGAGTTTTGAGTTACAACTTTAGTAGTTCATATGAGGAAATTAATTGCCTGTGATCAAGTACAGTTGAAAAGTGCAAATCAGCCATAAATAACTGTAATGGTAACTATGACATTTGACAGTTACAGTGATTTAAGATATTTGCAGAAAGTTCTGTAAGTTACCTCAAACCTGAGTTCATGTTGTACATGGCACCACAGAAATCAAATTGACTGAGAAAATTTTTTCACAGCACAGGGTGTACCCCGCAGTGAATCCCAAATGTCTTAGTAATAGGTACTTTGTCCACATGGCTCAACACCACTGACCACAGCATGGAGAGCCCAGAGGAAGGGAATCCTGGAAGGAACCCCAGCACTGTAAATAATCCTGTTTAGCAAAATGATATGTAGCAGCAAAGATACGCCATTTAAAATTCCTGTTCACAAATGTCCTGTGCTCAGGGGAAGTGGATAGGCTCTCCCAGAATTTCTCTGTATGAATCTCAAAATAAAATTGCCCTTTCAAAGCAGGTTGCTGTTGAGTACGTTTATGGAAGTTTAAAGGCAAATAGAGTACTAGGGGTTAATGTGGAAGATTTTAAAATAATACATGGTTATCTGTGTGAAGGACTGTGGTCAACCACAAATCTACAGCTATATCGAGTATGGCTGAGCAAATGGAGAGAAGTTTGGGTCAGATTTTTTCACTGGGTTTTCTAGAACATATAGGAGACATAAGGGTTCCTGATTAATATAGAGACATTGTGTTGAGAGCTTCCTAACCTGTGGGTGTAATAAAGGCCATTTGTCAGCAGTTAAAACCCTGTGCTGCTATATTGTCTGCCCTGAAGTGTGGTGAAGAAAAGGCCAGATGAATTTCTTTGGAAGGTCAGCACAGTGTTTTGTACTGTTTTATACCTTTGCTCCGGGGCATCCACTGTGCAGTAAAGAAAGTAATATGGTGCTAAAGTAGAAGGGCAAAGTGACTGACAGGGTGCTTCTGTGGAATGGAGCTTGGAAAGCTGAATTTTTAATGTCAGCCGTAAGATATATCAGAAGACATTTACCATTGTTTCATGTTAAGTATGTAATTGCACGTAGTAAGATGACTGCTAGCATATAATAAATACCCAACTCACTTTCTCCTTCATTTTTTTTTGTTCATCAGGTGAAATCATAAACTGGGTTGCACTGGACCGTGAAAAACAAGCTCACCACCAGCTGACCGTGCTAGTGACCGACCACGGGTCACCGCGGCTCAATGCCACAGCAGCCGTGTACATCACCGTGAGGGACCTCAACGACAACAGGCCCTTCTTCCCTCAGGCGGCACCGGGACACGGGCTGCACCTGAAGGTGGGTGCTGCAGGCGGGATGCGCTGCCTTGCTCCGAGCACCACCCTGTGGCAGGAGCCCAAATCCCCCGTGCTCTGAAACAAAAATCCTGCACTGAGACTCGGATATATTTGGGAATTTCAAAATATGAATTAATGATTACAAAATGATTACAAAAGATTTTATACTGTTAGATGTAGAGGATATATACATGTAATTTTATTTAGTTGTGCTCTAGAATCTCTTTTAATTTCTGACCTCTGAGTCTGCTCAGGTAAAGGCTTTGAATTGGCAATATATGCAGACTATAGATTGCTAGAGCTGGATTATTTACCAGTTCCTGAAACGCTCTTTGTACTACTGTAAATATTAATGAAATGGAAAACAGAGCAACAGCTAAACTCTTGCGTTATGGCAAGGGATTTATTTTAAGACTCACTGTTATCCATGTGTATCTCCAAATTATTTATAAACCGCTTGATGACAGGTTTTGGAAGGTCAGCCACCAGGGACACTTATTACCACTGTCTTCGCAAAAGACCCTGATTCTGGAAACAACGGTGTTGTGTTATATTCAATAGATTCAGGTAAGAATTTAAAGTGTTATCCATAAGAAAAGATACACTGAAGTAGAGTTTTAAAACTAGAGCTTTAGAGGTGCCATGTATACATACAGGATGCTATGTCTGTTTTGTGTCTGTTTGAATAAATGTGGCTCCGTAAATAGGAATCAGGACATCATATGTCTTATGAAGTATTTAAAAAGGTGCAAGCAGTTATCTTTTCTCCCTCCCTCTCTGCCCCATCTTCCCAGGGGTTTGATTGCTTAATTGACAGCTGGCCAGAGAGCACTTAGAAAAGATTAGGGCCATGATCTTGTACTGTACAGTTTAGTATTTCAATTGTTAACATCTTAAAGGAAAAACAATCTCCCTTTTCCCATGACCAATTGAAAATTTTCTAAAAGAATGGTTCATGACAGTCTGAGACAGGGATTGGAAGGATCAGCAGATAATCTGGGCAAACAATGAGGCTTGTGGGTTTTAGCTCATGTTTCACCCTTTGTTTAGCACTGTGTTAGCCTGACATAGGGTGGCCACTTAAAAACACTTCCCCTCTATAGTTTTCCCTGTAATTGCTGCATGTATTGGTTCACTTCTGGGGTAAGCTATGGTATCCAGTTTTGTGTGCAGTGGAATCGATAACAGAGCAGTCCTAAATTGGAACATTAGTGGGACTGGGCATTAATGCTGGTAAGAGATATAGATGTGATCTCTGGTTTTGCCACATACCACTTGCTACAGTTTTACACAAGAGATCTCCATCTGTAACCAATGAGGAAAACGTCTGTTACTTCTGCCCTGCTTTGCTATTGGTTCAAGACAGCAAGAGGTGCCAAGAACAGAACTATTTATTTTATTTCGGTACCTGCTCTATTTACCAGCTTAATGTAATCAATACCTTTTAAGCTTGGTGTTTGTAGTCTGTGGTAATTTGCTCACAAAGTATACTGTTTCATCAGAGCAAAAAAGCATTTCCAGTATTTCCATCCACTCAGTGCATTTCCTCAAGTGTTCTTTTCTGTGTAGGCAAAGCTCGAATATGGACTCAGTTGGTAAAGAAAAAAATATTGCAAAGCTACCTTACTCCTCGCTCTTAAAGAGCAAGGGTATCTGTAGTCTCTTCTTGCCAAGGCTGAAATTACCAAAAGAATCCCATGGATTATGTTATACTGTGTATTTATGCACCCTTTTGACTTCTGTGGAGTAATGGAAGGACTTTAAGATTCAAATCCACAAGGGCCAGGGAGCTAACTCTGCCGTCTTCCAACATGAGATGCTTAAAAAAATGAGACATTTAACAACTCTATTGAAAATTTTGCAGTTGAAAATATTTAGATAATAAAATACTGTAGGGTCGGTTTATGGCTGTGCTATTATTCCCTTAATTTGGATACAAGTGACTGCCTCTTCCAGAGAGAACTGGAGAGAATTATACTTTTCTGCTTTGTGAATAACAATATTTTGCACGAAATTATCTCCCTTAAGAAAAAGGGAATGAGTAATGTGCAATCCTTTGTTTGAAGGATGGTGGCCAGGCAACATGGGAAGTGTCCTTCAGGGGTCTCTGCCTGTCTGTATATCTAACTATATCCCCTTTCTTCAAACAGCACATTGGATGTTTTTTACTGGCTTCACTGTAGAGCCCCAGAGGGGAGTAAGTAAGAGTTCAAATTATAAAAATGACTAGCAACACAAAATATGACTGGTCTTGTAAATGCTGTCTCTAGAAAGAGCAAAAGGATAAAAACAGCAGCAAAAAAAAAACCCACAAACCAACACTAGAAGAGCCCTCCCAGCCTTGGAACGAGATATTTTCCTGATAAACAAATCCAGAAACAGCTGAGCTCCTCTGATACTAATTTTTGTTGTTGTTGTTGTGAGTTGGCTCACAGCCTTTAACATCTGGTCTTGTGTTTCATGGTGAAGTTCTTGCCTGGTTTATATTTAAAATAGTATTTTCAAGTTCTGGGACATTGTTCAGTACTAATATATGAAGAAGAAATATGATCTGATTTACAGCCTTATTTGTTAAACACAGAGAAACCAGGTTAATTGGAGGACTGCATGCAGACCAGTGCTCTTTTCAACAGTTGAGGCACTGCCACAAGACTAAGAGCTGTGTCAGTGTCAGCTGTTGAGCTTGTAAGAGTCGCTCTGTAATTCTTAATGTTCTTGAGACCTTAAAGAAATGCCAAGATAGCAGCAATAGATCAAGCTATGCAGGAGGGCTGATGACTGATGCCAACAAATGACATAAGGAAAAATCTGTTAAAGAACTCTGAGATTTACACAACAGATGAATTTTAACATTCACAGGAGAAGTGTTTCCTTCAAAGTACCCCTCCCTCTTGCCAGAAAATTAAACCAAATCCTCGTTAGACATTCGTGTGTATGGGAATGCATGGTCAATGGCCATACCTCCACTTTTGCATTATCAATGAAAGAGCAACTGAATTCAGAGGGAGGTGGATCTCAGCTATGTGTATTATTCCTTAGTGACACTGCCAATTGCAAAGTGATTTGCCTTCTTTATGACTCTCAATAGCTTGTACTATAGCATTTATAACAAAAAACATTCTGTATTTGTAGCGCATCATAAACTATTCCTTTGTATGTTAAGACTGGCACTGGCAAAGTAGAGGCTTTTACAGTTTTATTTGGACCAATTCTGTGCATACATTAGTACGTGACCACCAGAGTGTTAGGAGAAGCCTAGTTTGCCCTGCTAACACACACAAATTGACAAGTGTTGAACGTATGTCAGTGGACAAGTACTTGTTCTCCAGGGTGATTTGCAAGCAGCATGCAGAGAGCATTTCTAGACTTGCAAAAGGCTGTGTTTCTGCAGCAGCCCCCTGGTATTCAAGCTCTTTGGGAGACATGGCTTCTTAGTGCAAAAAAAGAGATAAAAATTGCAAACACTTTCACAGTGGGAGTCCCAAGGAGTTCTGGTTTTACACAGTATCTCTTTCCAGAATTATCAGATTTTTCTGTCACTTTTGGCGCCACCAAAATATGCACAAAACTGACTGTTTCATGCAGTATTAGGATTTTAATGGAGTTGTGGACTCTGGTGAGTAACACTATTGGTAATTCCTGACCAGCTCTCTTTTATTCAGAAAAGTAGACTCTGACCATTCCTTTTTCCTGTCAAATAAGCTTCAACTGCCTAGAAGTTCCAGCTCTGTTCCACTACATGAAACAAAAAACCAAGTATCAGTCTTTATGCTAAGAGTTACTGACTATCCTCGTCACTCCTGAAACAAGGATGAATCCTCATAGCCTCATGCTCAGATTGCAATTACACACTGGGAATGTTTTTGTTCTCTGATTATTATACTTTAAGTGATTTTTTATTTTTGGTTCAGTTTGGTAACTGAAGCTTTATTTTGGTAGAAAAATGAAGGGAATAGTAGCCTGTTAACTGTTTTCTTGTTCTTGTTAGTTCTCCCTATCGGTTATTTTAAATGTCAGTTTTAGCAAAATGTTAAAATTCTATGCATGCAATTCACATTATGTGTTCTGTTTTTCATATCTCCTCTGCCTTTTGCTTAGCTGGGATTTTGTGCTGTGAAACTCTATATGGAACAAAATAGCGTATCTATGAATGTAGACATACTGTTGGGACCTAAACCAGGAAAGTAACCAAAAGCTATTTATGAAAACAGTAATATAGCACCGTTAATATTTCGAAACTATCATGAAAAATGCAGAGTGCGGGACTGTCTCATCCAATATAATTGTGTCTACATATTATTTCCTTTGTCGGCAATTTCCTTGTTACATTCCAGACTGCAAGAGTCAACCCAGAAGGGACTCATGGAGCATTAGGAGCCGATAGTTAGTCAAAAATAGCAGAACAATATTTGAAAACCCCTCATGTTTGTTGATTGTGAACCCCCTGTTTTGTAGCTGGTGTACCCAGTATTGTTTTCAGATTGCACAGGTGCAGATATTTTCCAGCTGCAGGTGAGGTGGTTGTCTACAAAACCCAACATCTGTATATGCAGCTAACTAATTTGCATGTGCAGATTTGGAGACCATAAACAACTTCATGCTCACTTAGGTGCCTATGGAAATAAAGTTCTTTATGGATGTTTTGTGTACTACATCTGCACTGAATTTATTTTTACCACAGCTGCTTATTAGAATTGCAGCTGTTATGCTGCATGACTTTAACCCACTAGCACACCTTATTAAAACTCCACATAACAAAAGGGTGTTTGCATAGTGTTCTAAGAGAGAAGCAGTAATGACAAATTCCATTTTCTCAGTTTCTGGTAAGGTATACCAGGTAATAGACACTTTCCCATTTCACTAAAAATTTGAGAGTAATTTGTGTTGCATTTCTTGAAAATGGGGGAGATGGAAGTCAGTCTCTTTCCCCAGTAACAAGTGATAGGATGAGAGGAAAGGGCTTCAATTTCTGCCAGGGGAGGTTTAGATTGGATATTAGGAAACATTTCTTCATGTAAAGGGTTGTCAAGCTTTGGAACAGGCTGCCCAGGGAAGTGATTGAGTCACCGTCCCTGGAGGCATTTAAAAGACATGTAGATGTGGCACTCTGGGACATGGTTTAAAGGTGGACTTTGTAGTGTTAGGTTAATGGTTGGACTCAATGATCTGCAGGGTCTGTTCCAACCTAAATAATTCTGTGATTCTAAGTCACAAAGAGCTGTTTACTCTTCTATGGTAGAATTTTTCTTTGCAACTCTAGCCTAAATGTAATATGATGTACCTTCAAGTAGTAATTTTAATTAGAAGTCGCTTGTTATTAGCATGCAGCCAGTCTTTGATGAAGGATGTAAGCATAATTTCCAAAATTCACAAGTTACTCTGCAACAATGTACTGTAAGATTTTAGCTACCACCAGTAACCTCTCGGTTCAGAGCACAGACAGGGCAGGTGGCATCCCTGCAGTTATGGTGTCTTAGAGGTGGCTAGGGCTCTTTTCTGACCTGTAGTCTATGAGGGACATGAGCCAGCTGTATGCCCAGCATTACTTACTTGACCATTCATGCCAGTGTAGGGACTTAGTTTTTATTCTGGCCCTGCCTGCAGCTTTTGTTGGAAGTAGGAGTATCAATCCTGAGGTGTCTGCTGCTCTCAGTGGTGTGAATAACAATGGTATAAAACTGAACAGTTGCTTTAGTACTCCATAGTGTTTCTCTCTGTCGCTCTCTAAATCCTGAGTGTTTTATAATAACTATTTACTCAAAGGAAGAAAGGTGATCCAAATGAGCCACAAAGAGCTGCCATGAGTGCAGCGGGTTCTCTTTCCTCTGTGTCCTGCTCTTTCTTACTAATTACAATGTTCAGTACTGTAGAGGAAAGCTGAAGAGATCTGCAGTAACTCATACCCATTTTATCCCCTAGAACAGGATAAAGGATACTTCCAGATTGATGCTGTCAGTGGGGAGATAAGAACAACCTGCTTTCTGTCACATGCTGAGAGATCAGACTACAGAATTATGGTCACAGCCAAGGACCAGGGAATGCCTTCACTTCAAGGACATGCTGCTGTTTATGTCCAGGTACTTATTTATGCTGTACAGATAGAAGAGTTATGTTAGATACTTAGTTTCTTTGAAAATAAAATAAAAATTGGGGGGGAGAAGCTAGGGGAAAAAGCTGAAGAAAGAAAGAGGTTCAAAATTACAAGCACCTTGAATCATGGTAGTTTAGCTATTTTTCTGTTGAGGGAGAAAATGAGGGCTGACTCATTTTGATTTGTTAAGAGTGCACAACAGCATTCTGGATTGTCTTGCAAGTAGATGATGTTTGTGCTTTAGTAGAAGGTCATTATGAACACTGGAAAAGAGTAGGAAAATACTTTGTCTCTGTAACCCGGTATAAAGATAGCTCATTCTTTTGTGCTGGTTTATACAGGGCTGCTCTGCATGGGAGTGTGAAATCCAGCGTGTGCTCCTTCCACAGCCAGCCACCTGCTGTTCATTGAGCCGCAGTGGGGCTGCTTTGTCCAGGCTGCCTGTGTGCTCCTTTATGAGAGGTTGAATGTCACTGAGGCTGCTATTTTCATGTCACCCAAAAGCTGGTTTGTTTTGGATAGCTTGGGGAAAAGAAAAAAAAAAAGCTTCAGTCAAGACAAGGCAAATGCAGTTCCCACAGTGGAAGAGATTCTTTCATTTTGAAGCATTAACTTGGAACACTGCAGCAATCTGTAATGAATGAAACCCTGTAATGATATAAACAACCCTCAAAAATCCCCAGCTATCTCTGTTTGGCAAGCTGCATAACTACTGTGCCTTCTTTGTCACATCTGTCCCTGTCAGGCTGTCCTATGTCAAAGGCAATTGAAGTGCTTCAGAGTAGGGGCAGAGATAGCAATATTCAAGTCATCTCGTCTTCAGACCCTGTTATTAAGGGGGTGAGAGAGTCTTATTAGTTCTTTTAATGTAGGAATGCAAAACAGTTACGAAATGACATGGAGCATGTTGAGCTTGTTTTCTGGCTTTGAGGCATGCTTAGGATCAATATAGTCACAAAAAAATAAACTATTAAGGAAAAAGAAATAATTATACTATTTGTAATAACAATGGGAAAGTATTGAGGTCTTTGTGCTTTTGTTTCAGATAATCCCACTTCCCAATGGGAGATCTGTCTTCTCTCAAGATTTCAAGCACTTTATCATACCTGAAAATTTTAGACCTGCGCAAGTGTTGAATGCTCTGAAGTGGCCTGATAATCATCTAACTGCCAATAGGAAACTGCATTTCAGTATTGCCAGAGATGATGATGACGATGATATTCATTTTGAAATAGACAGCTTGACAGGAGACCTTTATCTTTCCAAGGAACTTGACTATGAAACAGCTTCGCACTTCCTTTTGCAAGTTATTATAAAGGATTATAATAATAATCCTCCACAGAATAACACTGTTTTCCTAAGTATTGATGTAGAAGATCAGAATGATCATTCTCCTTTTTTTCAAGATGACTTTGTAGTGATTGGCATAGAGGAAAATGTACCTATTGGCACTCTGGTTTACACATTCAATGCAAAAGATGGAGATGGCAGTTTTCTGAACAGCAAAATACAGTATTTCCTAGAAATTAGTAACATGGGTGAAAATCTATTTCATATTCACCCTTTGTACGGCACCTTGACCACAGCTTTTGCACTGGACAGGGAGATTATTCACTCTGTGGTCCTTACAGTGTCTGCAACAGACCAGGCAATAAATCTGAGTGATCGCAGGCTTGATTCTCTGGCTGTGAAAATTGTTATTTTAGATACCAATGACAACAGTCCCAGTTTTACATCTTCACCTCTATCCTATGTCATGGAGGATGTGGAGGTGGGCTTCCTTGTGCACCGCATAATTGCAAAGGATCTTGATGAGGGAAGAAATGGACAAGTTACATTTCACATTGTTTCAGGCAATGAAAACAAAGCATTTGTATTGGATAAAATCACAGGTACTGTAACTACTGTTCTCTGGAGTTTCTTGTGTGCTTTTCACGGTAATATTTGGGAGTACATACAATGCCATGTGCATGAAATACCACATTTTGATGGTACTTACTGTCCTCAGGGGTGATAACTTTGGGCAGAGCGCCACACAAGCATGGCAGTACTACGTGTAGTAGGCAAGCTCGATGATGCTCAGCTCAGAAATTGCCACATGACACTGTTATTGTGTTGTGTAGATGTTCTGGAGCACCTTCCAAACAGCACATTAAGGAATGTGGGAAGAACGTGTGTGCAGTGAAATGCTTCATCCTCATTTTTGCATGCTGCTCACATATATTGCTATACATACACACAGGGAAAGGCAAAGTCAAGATCAAGGAGTGTGCATTACACTGTGGTGGAACATGGTTGGTGGCAGCTCAAAGTGCTGATGAATTTCATCAGCCCTCTGAAATTTTCTCACTCCTGAATGAATTGTGCAGCTATTATACCATCTGCGTGCAAATGCAGATCTCGCCCTAATGGTTGCAGTATTTTCTGGTTCTTACTCTGGTTTTGAATACATTAGGGGATATAGCTGAGGCTGATTTGTAGAGCTCCTAATTGCATAACTTATGTACTAAAGAAGACAAATATTTAAGTTAAAAATATTTAAGTTTAATATTTAAGCTAAAAAGTTGAGACCGAAGTTAAATAAAAAGGAATCTCTGAACTTCACTTGAATATTCTGTGAATCTTAGTTTTCCCTGATGTCAAAATGAGCATTTCTGGGCAAATTGTCAGCCTAATCACATGTAATGATTGACTTCAAAGTCTGGAAGCCGTGCTGCAGTGCCACGGCATGCACAGTGATGCTACCACTGAAGCTGTGAGTGCTGGAACAACTGGGATCCTAACCTGGATCAGAATACTTTTTTAATACCTTCAGAATACTTTATAAATAACTTCTTTCTTTATAATAGGACTCTTAACTACAGCCCAGCTTCTGGACCGTGAGACTCAGGAGTGCTACAATTTGACAGTCATAGCTCTTGATGATGGCAGCCCAGCTCTCTCTGCCACACAAGTTCTAACCATCATTGTTGTTGATGTTAATGATGAGACCCCGATATTTCTGAAGCAACTTTATGAGACTGCAGTTCATGAAAACCAAGATCCAGGGCAGTTTGTCATAAAGGTGGAAGCTGTGGACAGAGATGCAGGTAATTTCTGTCCTTTTGCTATTAATTTCATTGTGGACTGTAGTAGATCTATCAAATCTTGCTGCCTGTTCTGCTTGAGCATACAGCTGTTGTGATTTACCCAAGGTATATATCACTTTTGAGTGATACATACCTTGATATATTGATCTCAAAACATGGCTTTTGCTTCAGGCCCTCAACCTTTATTCAGGTCTTGGAGGCATTTGAACTTGCACACTGGGGTAGTTTCAGCTGTGACTGGTAAATTAAGTGTAAACTGTACACTTGCAAGATGCAGAGTAACTCAGTGTACTATGCCTTTCATGTGAAGGTAGCCGGCGTGCTCTGGTTATAAGCCAGCAAGCAATGCTTAGCTGAGTTAAAGTTAATATTTGAACGTTTTGTTGCTCTCAATCAGAACATTTTGTGTAGTTATAAAACGGTTTGCTAGACAAGAATTCTGGTTTTGTAAGAGACCCTGCAAATATGCATTAATCTTTTCTGACCAGAGAGGGGCACTGTCATCCAAGATTTTCCAGCTAGTTGCGCTCTGCCGGGATCGTGGAACCGCTCTGGATTTCAAATGGGATTTTACATACATAATGATGTTAATGGACTGCTTTTCAAACATATGCAGAATAGACGAGTAAGAAGAGGTGGTTCATACGCTATTTGAATCACAGGTAATGACTAAAAGTGAGAGAATCTTTGCAAAGCAACAAAAAAATCCATCTGGCTCTACAACTACCTGCTCTTTTGAAATATCTAAAATGCAGATGATGTTATAGGTAGTCTGTGTGCTGGAGAGAATCTTATCTTAGTAATACCACGCACGGCACATACAGTTGATGTAACATGAAGCAGTTACATGGAGCCTGTAGTTTGCAGGAAAGATAGAATCTGGAAAGAGAATTAAATATTACAGTACTGCTGCAGCTGGCCCAAAGGTGGTCTCAGCTCTGTGAATTACTTTCTTTTTGCTGTGTGTTCACTTTCTGCACATCCTTATAATTGTTTACAGTTGTGCTACCCAAGAAATAAGTAAAACAACAGATCTCGTTTGCAAAATAGTTTTCTGTATTCAGTAACGTTTGTCATTTTAATGTAGAGTATGTATTGATTGCAAAAAGCTGATGTGAGCTCACTGGAGGTGCTGTACAGAAGAGACATTTCCCCACAAGTATGTAAAGTATTTAGAAATTAAGAAGCGGGGGGGGGGGGGGTGTAGCTCTTCAATGAAAATCCTTGTGACAGCTGAGCAGCATTACAGTCTACCTCTGGATCTTGCTCTTCCAAGTATTTTCTTTCTTTTGTGGATCACACTATATATATAAAAATTTGCAAGATAATAGAGAAAATAAGTAGGAATTTGCTTTATTTCCTTTCCCTCCTTTCTCTATCCCTTATATTTATTTATTGCACATCTTGTGGGAAATACAGCAGAGGAAAATGTGGGGAGCCGCTAGGAGGAGGGCCCAGGGCCGGCTTGGCTGGGTGGAGAGGAAGGGCATTCCAAGTGTACTGGGTGGCACAGTGTGCGCCTGCCTGTATAGACGCTCTGGGCTGCAGCACTGTTGTGGCTGATGGCTCCTTCCTGTCTTTTTCTAAATGCATTTTTCAGTAACCACAGTCCTTCTGTTGACTTTTTTTTTTTTGCTCACATTTGGCTAATTTGGCCCCTGTCATGTGGATGTAACAGCATAGTTCCAAACAAATGCTGAAGTGATGCTCCTAAGGTAAGAAAACAGGGTTTATGTAGGTGTCATATAAGTACAATGCTACTCGCTTTTCTTACATTTTTGGAACTGAATTTTTGAATGAGATGACTCCTCTCATGGTGGTCTTTATTTTTTTACATCATATTTTTTACTTTATTTGCTCTTTAAATTGCAGTTCACATCCCGTAATGTTTGCATAGTTTTAGTGGATGACTTTCCTGTTATCACAGACCTTTCTGGGTTTTTTACTTCATATGTTCCTTGACTGACCACAGGGAGGAATCATTTTTACTGACAATATCAGCCTTGTGCTATCACTGTGTAATACAGGTAAATAGTGGGGTAAAAAAATTGCATGGGAAATCAAAGATATCTGCAGCATATTAAAGATAGTTCAGGGGTTTGTCTTGAGATATGTCTTTGCAGAAGCTCTGAATGGACTGAAATAGCATTTGTCAAGGTCTGCTTTTAAGCTGATGTGGACCTCTGTGGTTTAGTAGTTATGTCTGGAGCCTTAGGAGGAAAGTCTCAGAACGTTAAAAGGGACTGCTGACTTAGAGTTATGGGACAGGGCATGCTGCCATTCACTAGACATTTTGTCTTGCTCAAATTTATGGATTAGTGTAGTCTTAAAAACACTTGTATTATAAAGATGAGACTTGAGCCTAGATTTGGGACGGGGAGACCTTGCTCCCATTGCTTCTTCACTGGTGTTGGAATGATGTAATGCCACAGCTGCTGCTTTTGAGAAGCTGTGGGAGCACAGGGATTGCTGGTGCTGTGGCGAGGGAACAGGAAAGGGGCTGAAGCTTTTCTCTGGCTGCTGCTCAGACACCATGCATCCACCCTGCCATTTTGCCTGCAGGGAAAGGGGTCCTGCAAGGAAGGGGCTTAGCTCCTCTTCGAGCTTGTAATGCAGGGTAAGAATTGTTTGTTTCTAATTTCAGTGTGTAATTTTAGCCCCCAAAGGTGACTAGCGTTACTGAATAATTTACCAACAGGTTGGACCAAGTGCAGACTTGTCAGCTGTTATGCCGTGTTATGTGAATGCATAGAGTTGTCATGCTCCTCTCTTGGGCAGGGTGTGCAGGTTTCTCCTGCTGCTAGGTGTGTGCTCCTAGCAGCTGACTATGGGAAAGAAGGCAATAAGTGCTTGGTAGAGAAATCTAATTAAGGTGTCACATATCTGTGTCCTTGAAGGGTTAAAAGTTTAATTTCAATAGCATGTGAATAGTCAGCTTGGGTGGCACCTGTGTGTTTTTTGGCACTGTCTGTAAATAATGGCCATTGTGAAATCTGCAAGTGAAGGCACTGGGTTGAAGCAGTTCAGTTGCAGCAGACCAAAGGCTAATAGTTAGTATCAGCTCTGCAATGTCATGTGTCCTATTTTTCCCCATCTGTAGCATATTGGTGAGTAATAATAGATAAATGCAGGCAGAGTTCATAAAAATAGTTGTTTCTAAATTGTTTCTAATAGTTGTTTCTAAAAATAGTTGAATGGTATCCAATATGGGCAGATCAAGGAGTGTGTGTTGGTAACCTTAAACTTTCAAGATGTTCTCCTTGATTGTCGTTACTGCTGTGATTTTTCTCCTTCCTGCTAGAAAGCTGGAAGGATTTCTGTAACTTATTTTTCCTTCTGCTGTGTCTTGTATGAGTATGTCCTTCCTTTGACTTCATTTAGGTGCAAATGCATTTACAGTAGTAATTCTCTTAATCAAATTTTGTCAACTAGTTAGCAAAGCTATTCAAAGATAAACAAAGGAAATCATGGATGTTAAAAACTGTAGGCTCTGTTTCTTCTCTCATGCTGGTATTTCTCCACCAATTCCAGCACAGATTGTCCTGGTTTTGACTGCAGCAAAGAACAGGCAGGCAGTGTTTGACTGAGTAGCATGTTTCATATGACTAGAAGTGGTGTAGTTTTCCAGGTGCGCCAACTGTCCCTACCCTACTAAAAGACTGATTGTTGGTTGGGAAAACACAGAGTGATTGAATGAAATGTAGAAAAAATTGAAAGAAAAATAAAAACCACAATAGTACAAGCCCTTCAAGTATAATGTAGGATTAAACTCACTAAAATTAATATTCTAAGTGTGATGGAGATGACATTGTACTTTCCTCAGGAGGGTGATGAAACTAGAAGAAATATGAAAGAAATTATTTTATAACCATAATAGGTAAGAATGTGGAATCATATTTCTTGTTCAATTCAGGCAACTTTGAAAGAAATGTTTTCAAAAGCCTGTACAGTTTTACCCTATTTCCTAGAGAAAGACAGGAAAGCTAATATCCCTGTGCTATGTACAAATGGTAGGTATGATTAAGAACTGAATGGAATTGGCATTCAGAAAAACTTGGAGGGAAGGAAACTATTTAAGCCTCCCCTTCTGGAAATCCTGCACGACTTTATAAACCCAAGCAGTATCATTTCAGAGACTGCTACAAGTGGGAGCAGTCTAAAAGGTCTGAGATGAACATTCCCATAGCACACCAAATTGGCTTTTCTGTTGCAGACAGCTAGGAGCTGGCTAGCCCGTGAGACCTGATGGGGCTTAGACATCTGCCTGCTCAGTATAATGAATACTTAGAACTGGTGGTCATGCCAAGAAGTGGATGTTTTTTCAGAATATTTATACTATTCAGTGTTGTACTGTATAGAGGTTCTTGTGTTGCCTCCGAGTGAAGTTAAGTGGAGAACCAGAGCAGCCCAGTACTCTGCCTGACATCCTGTTGAGAAATAAACTAACTACCTTGGGAAAGCAGACGACAAATGTATCAATTGCGCTAAGTTAATGCTCTCTTGCATCATGTTAATATGTCAGCTTCTTTGGAGGCATGCCCTGAGTGCCTAGAAATGTTGTTGGGGTCACTTTGAGTATCTGGAAAAGCTAGGCACAAAGCAGCATCTGGACAAAGATTTCGAAGAACCAGGTTTTGAATTTGTATCTTGTGTGCTAATGAAGAAGCAGTTACTGTATTAAAAATAAGATCATACACATAACCCATGTCCCAGGGAGGAGACGAAAAAAGAGACAAATCTGTTGACCTGAATGTGTGGCTGTGATCTACTAAGACTTCCATTCTGCTTTTAAGGACTGAATTCCCTGCTTCAATATGAAATCTTACCAGGAAATGATTATGAGAATTTCAAGATGAACTCAGATAGTGGAGAACTCGTAACAACTGCATCACTGGACAGGGAAACCCAGGAGGTTTTCCGTATTAAAGGTAACAGTGTGAAATGTCTACAAGTGCCATTAAAATGAGAAGTGAGGATGGGTGTGGTGTCACTATCAGCATTACCCTTTTTCATGCCATCTGAATTAGATGGAAATGGTAAGATTTTCAGGTACAGAAGAGCACTTTTTGCACAGCACAAAGAGCTCTCCTATTCTGCCATTATTAAGGAACATCTCTTGCTGAACCTGCAACCACTGTATAAAATTTGCTTTCTTTTTATTAATCTTAGTTTTGGTTCGAGATAGTGGAACCCCATCACTTTCGAGCACAGTAACAGTTATCTGCACAGTGCTGGATGAAAATGATCACTCTCCCACATTTCTTCTTCCCACCTCTGAGATTTGTATTCCAGAGAATCAAGAGCCTTCTGTCATTTACATTATGCGGGCTGTAGATATGGATGCTGGCAATAATGGAGCTCTGAGATACAAAATAGTTGGTAAGTTATACTCCATCATTTTTGTTAGCATAAATCAGAAAGTATATAAACAGCAGTATCCAAGATTTAGATTTTACCAGGCCTCCCTAGCTCCCATCTTGTCCATATGCTTATTTCGTGTGGAAGAAAAAAAGATTCTTCACCCCTTTGTTAGCATTAATAAGCACTTGCCAGGCATACTTTTAGTCTGCTTTCTGGATTTGAAATAGTACAGAAAAGACAACCAAAAAAACCTACCAAATGCTGGAAGGAGTCATTAATCATGGGGGCATAATTTTGTCCATTTGTTATAGTTGTGGATTTTCTGAATGTCATATGCCCTTGCAAATAAGTACAATAATCTAATTTTATTTGTTAGTTTTATCTGTTTTATTTCATGAGAGCTGCTTTCACTGAGCAATTAGTAATGTCATACTTGGGTTTCATATTGTCAAGCTCTTCCCATGTCTACTGTGTCAATGTAAGCTCCACAGCTGTTCAAAGCCTCCTGCAATATCTTTGCACAAATACAAGTTTGCTGGTCTTACTTTGGTTTGTGGCCCTCAGCAGTATCTCCAATGCAGGCAAATAGCTACTGTGGTAATAGCCAACACATTTTTCTTTGAAGAAACAGTTATAAATTCCTTTATGTGTTCTTGGGTTTAATTTCACAATCTTTTGTGATCCTTAATTGTCTTTCTACATATTATAAAGTAGGTATGCCATTCACTGTTACCAAACACCCTGACTTTTCTGTTGACTGCTTTATTATATCTATTTATACTTGAATAAATGTAAGTTATTTTATATTATTAGTTCTATTTACCTCTCTCTCCCACACCCCCCAAATCAAGACCTTGTACAACTATTCACTTCCAAGAGACAGGTTTGTAGAAGAGAACGAAGAGCAAGTAATTACAACTGTCAGCAATGCTTTATAGGTTTCTGGAATTTGTAACTAAGGTTGGGAAGAGGTCACTTTATGCAGCAGCGTAGTTGCAGGAGATTTTTCTCAAAGCAGCACACCTTATAAGAAGATGCGTACCTGCCAAAATAGCCACTCTGTAAAATGATACGACATTCTGTATTTACTGTCATTGCCACCCACTGATTTAAATGAAATGCAGGTTTTAATTCATATAAGAGGAATAAAAAATGTAAAAGGCACATGAGTGCATCAGCTGTATGAGCAATCTCATCATGTTATTGCAATTAACATAGAAGTATTCACAAGTGATTCTTTTTTTCAAAAGCAATTGTTTGTGACCAGTTTGTTTTTAATGTGTTTGAAAGGTGGAAATGTTGGAGAATACTTCACAGTAAATGTCACTTCAGGAAAACTGCTTGTCACTCGTAGCTTAGACAGAGAAGACATCAGCAGCTTCACTCTTGTAATTGAATGCCGTGACCTAGGAAGTCCCTCAAGAAGCTCCACTGCACAGCTCTATCTAACAGTCTTGGATGAAAATGACCACAACCCATTGTTTGCAAAGACCCAGTATCAAATCTCCGTGAGAGAAGACCTAGAGGAAGGCTCAGCCATCCTGCACCTCTCTGCTTCTGATGAAGATGATGGTCTGAATGGTGAAGTTACATACTCCTTCATTGATGACACCTTTGGAGCATTTGCTATTGACAGTGTAACTGGGTCTATAGTTACTACGAAGGCATTGGACCGGGAGACCAAATCCCAGTATACATTTAGGGCTGTGGCAAGTGACTGTAGCGCACATTTGCCAAGAAGCACCACTGTCAGTGTTGTGGTGCACATTGATGATGTCAATGACAATGATCCCATTTTTTTGCAGAATCCTATCAGGTCCTTTGTGCCTGCTGAAACCCCTGTGAATGAGACAGTAGCCACTGTGCGAGCAGAAGACATGGATCTGGGGTCAAATGGAGCTGTTGTGTTTAGTTTGATGATAGCAGAAACCGCGTTTCAGATCGACGTGAAGACCGGTGACATTATTCTTCAGGAGCCCTTGGCTTCCAAAGACTTCAGTACCCAGCTGGTAGTGATGGCTTCAGATCAAGGTATCTCACCTCGAACAGCCACAGCTATGGTCATCATCTTTACAGAAGAACAAGAGGAGGAGATATCGTTCAGCCGTAGCCTGTATGAAGCAAGCATGCCTGAGAACAGTGCAGCAGGTGGGCATCAAATCCCAATTTGTGTTCTTGAAGTTGCCCATCTCCCCTCGTTTTGGAATCGTAATTGTAATGAAAAGTATAGGGAAGCCTTTTCCCTGTGAAGCAGAAGGGAAAAGTTAATTTGGATGTAGCAAATACCTGTCTGCCCTTTTCCAGTGCACAAGCATGAAAAAGAAGTTGGAGACATTGTTTGGCGCTAGAGTTTGCTGCCCACGTACAGCAGCAATGCTCACAATAAACAGAAGCTCCTTTGACAAAGGTGGTGTGTTTCCACCCCTCAGCCTGGGATGCCCTGAGCATCAGTGGGTTCACTCTTTTAGCAAAATTTCGCTAGCGATCTCAATGCACATAAGCTCAGGCGAGATGAGTGGTGTGTACCAGTTGCAACATGACATTTCTTGGTTTTGCAAAACCCGTCATGAATGGTAGTAGCTTGCAGAGATACTGTAAAACCTTACTGAAAACCTGGACTTTCCAAAAGTAGGAGAATAAGGAGTATGAGGGGTGAAGGGGAGAGGAATTTGGAGGCTGTAGTACATTGTCACTTGGACAGGCTTCTACAGTGTACCTCTAAGTAGAGTCTGCACTGTTGAAAGCTACCTATAGACAAACCAGCTTCAATCACAAGATGCTTACAGACTTATTTTTGCTCCATATTGTGATAAGAATTACTGCTCTACTTTTTATCATTCTGAGACTATTAGTAGTTATATCTCCTGCCAGTTATATATGGCAAGTACCTTTTCCTGCTTCATCCTAATAAAGGGCAGAAAGGAGCACCTTTCACATTTTTTCTGAACACAAATCCCACTGTACAATCGACCAGAAGTATTGTGAGATCTGACCTGCGCTGTATTCTTGATTCAAGCACTGCCTCATAAGGCTAACCTTGAGCAAGTCATTTATCCTCTTTATAGTTCAAATTTCCCTCAGTAAAACAAAAGCAATATTCCTTTGTATCCTAAGGGTATTGTGAGACTAGTGAACTCTTAGATCTTGACTAATAACCTGTATATTTGATTAGGAACTAGTAAAAAAGAAATATGTTAATAAATTTGAAAAACCAATCAATATTCTTGGATAATTATAAACAGAAAAAAGGATGAAAGGTAAAGACTGCTGTTGCGGTAATTACTGCTGTGGTTACTCAGCTGTTGCTTCCTCTGTGCCTGTTTGGGACTAAAAGCCTAATTTTCATCCTTGTATTTTAAGGTAAATATAATGCTGTGAGTATTACTGATGTTTCAATTAACACATCAAAAATAGGCAATAAGGTGAGGTTTGATTATTTATTTTTTTAATTACATTTTTCTTTTATTTTTTTTATTTTTTTAAGCATAGGTGAAATATTTTGGTTTCAGGCTATCTTGAAAAATTTAATCAATCAAAGCACCAAACTAGAGCATCCTTCTAGCTCTTCCCTTGTTTGTCAGAAAATGTGAGATTTTGAAAAAAGCAAAAGGCTTCCAATAGGAAAGAGTAGAGCATGCAGTACACGGGTGGTTAAAACACTACTGAAATATGAAAGGTGTAGGTTCAGGTCTTCTTAGGCAGAGGAGTATTTATTTCCCTTTCACTCTATACTGAACCCTCCGAGTAGGGAGCCTGAAGGATAAATTCTTTAGGGTGCTTTATTTGTTGCTTCTATTACAAATGCAAAAACAAAATTAAAAGAAATTCCCTTAACACATTTGTCCTGCAATTTAAAAAATATTGCTTTTATTCCATTAATTTGAGCACAATTTACAGGTAGTTTTGGACACCATAAAACTGTTTTTTTTTTTTGTGTGAGTGTAAATCACCAACAACCCAAGGCCTCAAAGCCCTGTTTTGCTAGAGTCAACACTGTATAGTGTTTAATTGTGTGTCACTTTGCAAATGAGATTCTGCCCTGGGAGAGGTGCTGCTTCCAGAAGCTACAATTTGGATGCCACAGCAATGTATGTTAAATCTGTCATTTTCTGTCTTTTTTGATAAAATCCATTGAGTGTCAATTGTGGTGATGTCTGGAGCCCTCCATCCTAAATGTCCGGGAAGCAGAGAAAACAGGGTACTCCATAGGTGAGCTCCAGGCTCTCAATTTTGTTTCTCCCTTGCTGCAGCAGCTTATATGCTCAGAAAATATCCTGAGAACCTGTTTGTCAGGCTTCCTAGCAAAGTAAAGACAAGGTCCTGGGGTTTCAGTCTTTTCAGGAGAGATGGGATTAACCTGCATTAAAATTTCCTTCTGGTTAAGGAAAAAATAGTAAGAGGAAAGACAGGTTTTGTTAGGTTTAAAGAAAGAAAATTAAAATCAGGGCTTTATGGCAATAGATAAACTGATCTGATCCTAAATTTTCCTAAGTGTAGATAAAATCTGAGGTCAGACTAGAAAAATCAACCCTGGAATTACAAAATGCCCCAAGAAGCTGAGGTATCAGAATGCCATAGTCACATGTTGTCCCATTCAATCTGTAGAAAATATAAATAATACCCAATTTAAGATGTTTTGATTAAAGAAAATTGAGCAAAGCTGCAGGGTAAACAAGAGGGTTTCATTCCCAAATATTAGTTTGTATATTTAATAAAAGTTTATTTGCTAAGAAGATCATACTTTTTAGAGTATACTCTAAAAAAATGCTTTTTAGAGTATGAGAGATTTTACTAAATACTAATAATTTTTGGCTGGTTTTTTTTAGTACTTTCTTATTTATATAAGCATAAATAAATATCAAATATTTTACATTTCAGGGGAAAAATTGTGATTATAATTAAAACTCTCACAGAAGTTAGCTTATAGAATATATGTGATCCTGGGACCCCTATAAATATGAATGGTACCAGTGTATTTAGTCCAGGGGAGATTTACATTGTGCACTGATTATTTGTAGACCTGGTATTAATAAATGTGACTTTTCCTCCTAATTTTATTTTTCTACCTTAACTAATAGAGTTAAAGTAGAAAGTTTATTTTTAAAATAATCAAAAATCTGAATAGTGTAATCAACAAAAGCCAGAGCCAAGGGTCCTTAGCCTTAATTTAGTCTGGACTTGTCAACTGGTCTTAATTTAGTCTGGACTTGTCAACTGCGTGAGTGCCTCAGGTACTGGTCCTTGTGGTCATATTTTTCTTTAAGTGTTTGACCTCCAAGTTTGACCTTCAGAAAACCACATTCTTCTACTTTTTGTTTATTATTGAATATTTAATGTCTTTAAATATTATAAACTGCATTATAACAGGTACTTAGAAGCCAGTCAATAAATAATCAAGTCACTGCAGTCTCCAGAGGGTAAGAAACCTTTATTATTCTCCAAGCTTTTACTCGAACGGTTGTGTGCTTCATTGGAGACAAATTCACGAGTAAAACTTGTTAAGTCCTCTATTTTTTTTCTATTAGATATCAAATATATAGCCTCTCTGTAAGTAACCTCTTACTGTTTGTGCAGTTAGCTTTTTCTTTCGTAAGCAATTAAGGGGTTTGAAGAAATAATGACAAGGATGAAAGGGGGTTAGATGGCAAAGGAGGAGGAAAGAGACTACCGTAATTGGTACTGAGGAGAGAAGGAAAACAATAATATAGTGATACATTAGCTCAGTTCCAGTGTATATGTTATGGCCTAACACCATGGCCAGTACTTGGCCAGGTAGGCAAATACTGTCTGTGCTGCCATGCTTCAGTTTCAAGCAGGCAGGCATAATGCAAAGGTTGGTGTGAGGCTATTTAAAGCAGTTTGAGGTACTTTCAAATGCAGTTAGCTTGTCTGTAATTGAACTGAAAAAAGAAAACAACCAAAAAACCTAAATATAAACATTTTAAATCACTCTTCACTTCCTTTGACATTTTTAACTAATTCAGAAGTCAATTGCATAGTGTTTCAAGCCAGTTTTCATTCTTCTATGGTCCTGATCTCCCCCCTTCTTTGCACGAGCTTCAGTGTTGATCTCATACACATCATGCCATTTCTATGCAGCCAGAAAGCTACTTTCCTCCTAATTTTATCCAAGCTAAGTGTTATTTTTTGTGACCTCTACTTCAAGCAGTCTTTGAATCATGTGTATTTGAAATTGCGAGCTTCATCAGATGGGTACTATCTTTTGTTATTTACCTGTATGGGACCTGTTTGTGTTACGATAGGTCACACAACAAACCTCCCAGTTGGGTCATATTTTTTTGACAATGAACTACAAAATTCACTATTTGAAGGAGTAATTTTCTGTGAAAAGTATCAGAAATGAGAAGTTTCTGCCAAAAAAAAATGTAAACAATTTTAACTATGTGAAAAATAGGAAACTTTAAGGATTAGGATTTGAAGACTTAGAGCAACAGTTTATTAACCTAAACCCTGAAAAACAGGATTTCAAGAAGAAATGATGCTGCTTCCTTTACTTCTGGTAGTTTTTGTTCTTAAACACGCAAGCAAAGAAACAGAAATGCTGTTGAAAGCATTAGAAGATAAATAGTAACGTTTTTCAAAAGTTGAACTTTTTTCTTCAAGTCTGCTCTGAGGATGCTATGAATGATGGTGCTTGCAGGCTCTTGTAGTACTTCAAAGTTCCTTGGCAATGAAAATTCATCCTACAACTCCCTATTTTAGTTTCTAAAAAAAAACCCAACAGTGCAGTCTTTACCCATTGTGTGGTTATTTTACTTCCAGAACTTTTTTATAAATATCTTACAATATATTGACTAGTACAGAAAATTGTGTCTGTTGAAAGTGGCAAGGTTTTGCTTTTGATAGATTTTGGGAGCAAGTGACAAACCACAAAACAAAACTTCCTGTGTTTAAAAATTAGTAACAATGCTTAAAAAAAAGGTAGCAGATAGATAGTTGTAACAGCAATGTTTCCTCCCTCTCATTTTTACACTAAAGATACATGTCTTTGCCTCTGACATCCAGGAGACTGAGTGTGAACAGCATGCCCTTTGTAATGTAATAAAATATCTAGTTATCTGTGATGCTGTTTGGAAGAGTTCAGGTTGCACAGTAGTCTCACTCCATCACAGTTATATGGAATCAATTACAGTTAAATTACATAATTAAAATCCATTAAAAGAAATTGCCATATATGCTAAAAAAGTTCGTAACTCACTTGGAAAGAATAATTATTTGGAAATCTTGATAATGGTTTTTAAACTTGATGCATTTTTGTTAAAACAAGATAATGTATTCGGTTCCCCATTTTTCCTCTAATCTCGTTTCAAACAGGATTTTTATTTCATGTCCCTTGTTTTCTGTATTAAATTATTGCTCTTTTCATGGAATTTGGATTCTGCTAGAATTGACACATAATTATGCATGTAGTTTCATCTCTTGATTCCCTCTGTTAAAAGATGGCTAATTAAAAAATTAAAGAATATTTCATTTATAATATTGTTTAGGAATCCCAATAGAATTCAGATAAATGAGTGAAAATAAGCTTTTTATGGTGATTCAGGGGTATTATGCATTCCTATGCTGCACAAAAAAAGAAGGGATTAGTTTTCTTAAAAGAATTAATGAAAAAGTGGGATTTAAGCGACCACAAATGGCATAACCTGAATAAAAGGAATACATAGGATCTCAGGTAAGTGGTAATTCATGTAGTGTGAAAAATTAGGAAATCTTTGCAGTTCAGAGAAGTTAAAACTCATCATTTTATTTGGACAGGTGATGAAATTATGATCTGATGAGTAATTTACTGGGCAAGGAGGGATAGGCAGTGCCTTGTCTATGAAGTTATAATGCAGTGAAACTCATAGAAGAATTGTTGTTATTGTCTACTATTTTAATTCATGAAGTAGCATCTCACCTAATACACAGATGTTTGGCTGTGCACCTGCTATTAATCATAGTAATACAAAATTAGAATGAAACCTTCTAAAGTGGTCATGATGAAAATGTTGCATTGCTTTCATAGGTACATCACTTCTAACCATAGAAGCATATGAACGCAAATTTACAGGAGAAAGCATAAAATACAGCATCTTCAGTGACAAGGAAAACATATTTTCCATACACCCCATTACAGGTACATTTTTATAAATACATATTTTTCTTCAAGTGTCTGTGTGTAGCTTAATCTCTAAAATAGAGCAAGCTCCTACCACAAGAGCAGGGGGTACATGCCTTAAGAATATCACTCTCCTGTTACAATGAATAAATCATTAGTAAAACCAGGAATGTTTTACTGCAGATGAGACCTGTAGTAGTGTAAACTTGATGTGGAAAGAAGTTGAACACCAGTATACCTGTTTAAAACGCTCAGTTCTGATTAACTATTGATCACCAGGTGTTGGGAGTTGATAAACTATCGGTTTGTGATCCAAGGCCGAGATGCGGCTTTGTTTCTCATCATCAAGCTGCCCAAAAACTCAATAAACATAATCCTTCAAAACACTCTTAATGTAAGAAGTGTTAGACCCTTGTTGAGTTTAATGCTCTTTGTTTCAGGCAAACCTTGACAAGTCTGACAGTCAATTTTGTGCTTTCTTTTTTTGCAATTTTATTTGCGTTCTGCAGCAGATCTGCTTCACCTGCTCTTCAGTCAGGAAATTTGGATGGCAGGAGAGCAGGACATTCCCCGTGTGCATTTACATGCTCTTACCTAAGGCATGTAAGAGAGCATAGCTACTCTGGTTGCCTCTCAGCTCCTAAACATCTGCAACAAAAGAATTTGCCTTCTGAATAGCTGTAGTCTTTCTGAGATTGCATAGACAGTGCAAACAGTTTTCCTCAGAAATAGTATAAATAGTTGTACCCTTAACAGTTGTCTTTCTCCCTGGCTTCCTGGAGGCTTTAGTCTCTGATTATTCTGGTGTCTGCAGGTATCAAGTGGCTTTACTCCTGTAAAGCTAGTATGTTTGATGCTGATGGACAGTTAAGATTGGTTTGGTTTGTTTAGAAGAAGGGCACTAAAAGTGCATACGCTTGATCTCAAAGTCTTTCTTTCATTGAAATGAAGATGTACTTTAAGATTAATCTTAAAAGACTGAGATAAATTTATCCTCAAGAAAGTGATTCTCAAATGGGATTTTCGTTTTTTTTACCAAACCAGGCTGAAAAGTGGTTACATGGTGTATGTAAGAGTCTCAGAAGCGCTCTCTTCACAAACAATAGTGGAATTTCTACAGCAGTGAATGTCCTAAGTCTTCCTTTGAGAAATTTGAGCCACTGTGGTTTCTTCTGGTTTCTTTCTTTTGTTTTTCAGAAAATGTTAATTGAAGTGCAGCCTTTCAGGACATTTTAAAAGCAGTTCTTACCCTCAGCATTAATTATGACACCAATAGCTCTAGCCATTGTTTCTACAGCAGACATATTTTGAGCTGTATTGATGCCGTTTCTTTGTTATGTATTTTTGATACCCGAAGGTCTGCTCTACTTGTCTTTATAAGCACTGATGTTAATTAACTGCACTTTGGAGATTTTCTCCCATCCTAGGAGGATTCATGTATAAAGTATAGTAGGAAGTGATCTAAACACAAATTCTGCAAACCCCCTCAGTAGTCTGTCTAAGCAGTTGGAAAGGTTTTATTCATACTTATCTGAATGCTTGTTGAAATGATTTAAACTTAATAATTCTTAACCTAGTAATAGTAGACATAAGACAAAAACCCTATTCTTTAGATATTTGGAGGCTGCTACCCTGTTTCTTTTTTATGTGCACTTCGCTAGAATGAGCAACTCTGGTTCTTTCACTTGTTCCTCCTAGGTGGTGTACCTCAAACTTGGTTATTTGCTCCACTCTACACTATAGTCTTCCAGTTACTCTCTTGTCATCTTGAAGTGTATTCCTTCTGTCACTGCCTACTTTACTTTTCCTGTATATAGAATACAGTAATTTTTAAGTGTTGTACTTAGGAGAGATAACCTGAGAGCTTTGAAATCTTTATGTTCAAGACGCAATTCTTGAACACTGGGCAGATCCATAAGCAATAGCCAATAATTGCTGCTTATCATAGAAAATAAAAACTAAAAAGCACTAGCTTGGAGAGGCACAGTAGATGAGTTCTTCTGCTATCACAACTTGGGATATAGATATTTATGGCATTATTTTTGAAAAATCTATGCAAATCTGAATTTCAGTTCTAATGAAATTAACATACAAATAATTATGTTTGATGTTTAGATGTAATGATGAATTTTGAGTATATTACTATATTACCTAGAACATCAAAATAGTGACCATGGGTTTTCAAAGACATTGCAGAAGTTGATACAGCTACTGCCCAGTTTGGATATAGATGGGGGGCTGGATGTAGCCACTCTCAGATGAAGGACAAGAATCACTCAAGAGGCACAGCTGGCTCATTGTCACATGTCAAGAAGCACACATCATGCAGCCACTTTCTTCCTGTGTCTAGTCCTCTACAAGTAAATCAGCTTTGTTTTAGGAAATTGCCAATGTGGTAGTTGTTCAGCAAAAAATCCACTGTCCAAGACTTGTACAGTACTTAGCATGTGAGGGTGATGTTAGGTAGAAGAAGAACATGGTGGGAAGGGAGCTTGCTGGAATTTGGTCATGTGTTCAGTAAAGGAGACCCTATATGTTAGGGACTTCATAACTGCATTTGTGCATGATTTTCCCTGAATACTTATATCACATCTCCCTTTTTTAATTCTATTTTTTGTTTTAATAAACCAGGTGAAATCACAGTAAAAGAGCCAAAGTTTCTTGATTATGAAGTTAAGAATAAAATACGTTTGTCAGTTTTGGCTGAAAATAGCTTAAACTCAGCACTCTGTGGAGTGACAGTTTTGATACAAGATGTGAATGACAATGTACCTAAATTTGAGCAAAGCTATTACAGAGCATCAGTATGGGAAGGCCAAAGTCCTAAAACAGACATCATACAGGTAAGTGGAAATACACCTTCCCAAGCCCAGTGCCGTAGTTAAAAAGACGTTTGGTTGATCCATTCATGATTACAATCCTGTTAAGTCTGTTCTGGACCACTGTCTCTTAAAAACTGAAAGATGGATTCTTGGTGTTGCTACTACTTTGTTTAAATATCTAAAATATTAAATGATTCTTTTTCTAGACCACATTTCAGATTTAAGTTGAAAGATAATTCTTTATATAATTCTTTATCTTCTTAATAGTTGTGCAGCTGGACTTGAAGTACTTTTTTTTTGTTGTTGTGGTTTTTTTTTGTTTTTTTTTTGTTTTTTTTTGTTTTTAATTTTCTGTTTCTCTCTTCAAGTAGTTGAAAAACACCATTCAAAGCCGTGGCTCTTGTTACAATATAAGGCTGGGTCTTGCATAAGGCATCTACTGAAAGGGCTATAGCAATAAAAAGAATACTTTCAACTCATCAGAATAGTAGAGTCAGCCCAAGTGTTCAATTTAAAACCTGATGCCTAAAGAGCAGCTTGTCTCAATTTAAATGTGTAAACATTTCTTCCTCTGAATGGATCTATTCTCCGAAAGTGTTTCCAGCTGGCCGTGTTAGAGCAAAAGAAGACATCAGTTGGACTAGAAGAACACATTATTTCCTCAGTTCATGTTCTTGCATTGCAAGTCAGGTCACAGTGAGGGTCATGTTAGGTACTAAAGATATTCCTCCTCTAGAGAATAAATAAATGGAAAGCTACAAATGCCTCCAGGGCAAAGTGATTAGAAACTGATGGACGTTGTATTTAGAGAAACATATGTCCAGGAATGGAGAAAAATCACAAAGCAGTCAACACAGATGTGTAGTCAAAATTTTATGACAGAACACATTCTATTTCCTTTATTCAATCTGTCTTGTTGCCTCTGCTATGGTTTGGATCCTGTACTGATTATAATGCTTGTTCAGCAACCAGAAAAATGCAAAGACGGCTCTTCAAAGAGCCAGAGGAGTCTTTGAGAAACCTGTTCACTGTTGCTGAATGTTACTTATTCTGCTGGTTTTATAGCTTGCCTCTCCCCTTTTTGCATTTTCTGGTTTGTATTTTAAAAAGTAATCAATGAACTGTTCCATGAAAGTTATCTGAAAACTTCATCTAATTATTTTATCCTTTTTCTGTTAGTATAGCAGTAATATGTTAAGGGCTTGTTAGTAATATAAGCAGTTTCCAATTATTACGTTCAACCCTAGTGCTTTGTGGAGTTGAATTTCAGATTACTCAGGGAAAGAATTTGTATGCTTCCTATAATGAGCAGATTTTTGTAACCTCACATGACACTCATGTTGGGGACCAGTATGATTATTTGCTTAAATCTGTGCAGTCAAAAATAACCAGAAATACATGACCTTAGTAAAGGGGGTTTATTTCTGAAATTGCATTCTGACATTTTGAATTAAGTTTCAGGTTTGCTCCCAAACAGGTATTTGCAACTGACCTTGACAGTGGGATGAATGGGGAAACTGAATACTCAATTTTATCTGGTAATGAAAATGCAGCATTTCTAATTGATTCAGCACGAGGGATTTTAGCAACTAATACAGTCCTAGATCATGAAAACACTTCATCTTACAGGTTTGTATGCAAGGTTCTTATGAAAATGTATTTTTTTCTTGTTCACTTTGAGGTTGCTCATGTTACATGTTTTATAGTTTTCTGTTGATATCTGTTGCCCACAAATCCTGTGTGCAAGCCAGACAACATTGAGAACAGCACTGAAGCTGCTCATTTGTATGATGAATTCTTGCATACTTCTTAAATTTAGGGGAAGAAATAAAGTCTTGTTTAATCAATGGGAACACTTACTGATACAAGTGAGTGGGATGATTCACTATAGGAATGATCGCAGTTCCTGGATTTTAGTTGATTAAGAATTGTACAGCTATTCCCTGTCTGGAATGGTTTTTTTAAGTATGTAAAGACACAGGGAAAACATTTAAACTGAATACAAGAAATAGACACACGTGTTCTGTTCTTTAATTAGAATATTGTTCCAACTTCCTTCACCATAATCTGATAAAGATGCTTCTGAAGGCTCTTTCCACCTAGAAGCTGTCTTGTACTAAGTATTAGGGGTTTTCCCGTTTCCAAGAAACTCTGAGTAAATATGATCAAGTGGACATGGCAATTTTTCTATACAGGTCATGCCATAATTGGAATTAGGAAGCAAATAAATCATGCCTTGAAGAGAAAATATGAGTATGTGGATTCATACTCATATTTTTATCTACTGCAATTTATATAAAAAGTAGATTTCTGTGTATGTGTCTGTAGAAATTACCTTCTTTTCTTTCTTTCCATGTTGTTATGGCATCAGTTAAAGTATTCACAAGGTTTCCTATCCTCTGGACCCACAAAGTTTTAAACATCCAATCGGAATTCTTAGGAACCAGAATACCTTTTCTAAAACCACATCAAAAAGCTCAACAGAATATGTTGGGTTTTTAATATCAGCGTAATTTGACAATAGTGTCCTAAAGGAAATACTTTGTTTTAACTTAATATACAGAACACTTCATTTGAAGTTTATTTCTTCAGTTTTTCACTGACTCAAAAGTGTCCATTCTGATTTTTAGTCATTTAAATAGTGTAATAAATTTTATTTGTAACCAGTACTTTAAAAGAATGCCTGCAATAAATCCTTGAAAGGAAGGACGTTTACTGTTGGTGAAACATTGGATATGTAAGCATAATAATTCTCCTATCTGTCTTTAACTGACTGCCTGATCTATTTCAGTGTTTAGGTTGAAATTCTAGCCTTTTAAATTGACAGTTTGTTCAAGGAATTCGAAGTTTTATGTTCCTTCTCTTTATTAATATGTTATTAATCTGTACATTGTTAGGTGAAATGTGAACAGCAACAGAAACTTTCAAAACCATTTTCCTGTTTAATTTCAAAATGTTACGAAACAAAAATGTTTCAAACTTGCAAGGAGTTGTTTATTTTATCTATAAATTGAACATTTTCATTTCCATAAGTTCTAAGTCCCTTATATAGGAGTTATAAGGAAAGTGTTGACAGAACCTTAATTTTAATGCCTTGGCTGAGATTTTTTTATGAGGGTTTTTTTCCCTTAGAACGTGATTTTTTTTTTAGTAAAATATTTCCATATGTATACTTTACCAATATTTATTCTACAAAAATTCACTTTCTATATGGAATTATGCATGGTTATTGTTTGAATACTAGCCTGCAATTTGAGTTATATGTTCAGTTGGCATCAGAAACCGTGAGGAAACACCAAACCACAGCTAGTGTGATTCTGGAATGGAAGTGCTGCAATCCACTTAAGTAACTGCCTTGGTATTCCGTATTGTCCTATGAACATATAAGAAGTAACATCTATTTGACACTTTAAACAGAAACTGAATTAGAATAAAGAAGGAGATACAAAGCATTCAGGATATTTGCAGAAAGACACAGAAAATATCATGCAACATACAGGCATTTGCTAGTACACAAAATACTTAATTCAGATGCCAAGCTCTGACTTGTATATCCTTTTGCATAGCTGGGTGGTTGGTTTTAGGGTTTGTTTAGCCCACTTGTTGAGCTTGTTGAGCTAGATTTAATTTTTAATTCCCTTCTGGGTAATTTTTAATATTGAAGAGTGGTCTTCCAACAAATTCCTGCTTACACTAAACATTTGCTCTTTGCTGTTCAGAGGATAGTTCTCACAGAGAATAAGCATCCTTTTACCTAAATTTATCAGTCATTACTAACCTTTTTTTTTTTTTTGCTCCACTGTTTGTGGAAATTTTAAGGTTGTTAAGAGAATCTACAACCCATCCTTATGCAGGTGTAAAATGGAAGTGTACAGGCAAACTCTCTCAATCTGACAGTGAGACTGTGGTCCCACTAAAATCAGTGAGAACTTTGCAAATGTCAAATGGTGTATGTATCCTGTTTTTTCACTTTATCACTTATATTTGTAATTTAAAAGGGGGACTATTCTGTGTCTCTGCAGATGTTTGGCTGAGTATTACTTTGTATGTTTTTATCTTACCCAATTTTCACATTCCTGTTGTCCCTTTGTAAACAATGAGGACAGTCAGGTTCCTCCAGAGGACAATTTAGTACTTAAGTTTTAATTCCTGCTCTGAATTACCATCTGGAGAAATATGTCTTATTTGAAAGAGTCTTGATAGCTTGTTTTATTTCATTTGGTATGAAATTGGGTGAAACGAATACAAATTAATACTTTCTCTTTTTTGTATTATTTTGTCACGGTCTTGCCATCTATAATCTCCTGGACATTTTTCCTGCAAGACAAAAAAAATAAAACTCCAGACAGTCAACGTCACAGAAAGATGGAATTGAAGAGCTGCAATGAGGGGCAGAAAGGGCTAACCTTTTAGTTTTTAATTTTTCCCCTGCTTATAACATCAGTGGGTAATTCAGTGATTTCTGACCAGTAGTGAAAATTACTGCTTCCTATAATTGTAGGCTGGTTGTACAAGCTGCTGATAAAGGAAACCCCAGACTTTCTGCTACAACTATTGTGCAGATACAAGTATTGGATGTTAATGACAATGCTCCAGTTGTCCGACCACTGAGTGAAGTGGAGGTCCCAGAAGGTAAGTATGATAGTACAGCTAAGTTTTGTTAGGACTGGGAGTTCTCAGGTGATAGTGCTTTTGGTGATTGGTGTAACCAAGCAACTGTAGTAAAAAGCATAATGGATCGTATTAATACCAAAATATCTGCTTTTGTTCTCAGAGGCATTATTCTTAATCTTCAGACATTGTGTTTAAGAATTGTTTGGAACAAAACCATAGGCAATTCAGAAAGAGGGAAACAAACTACAAAATTATGTCTGTAATCTCTTCGTTTTGGACTCCTGCATAGTATTCTTCAGATGTCTTCAGTTTCTGCTTTTCTCCAATGAAAATACTTGGTGTTAAACCCAGCATTGCTAGAAATTAGACATTTTGGACTTCATTGTCATGAAAGAAATAATTTCTGTAAATTTGAATGGAGTATAAAAATGTTCTATAGCTTGATCCAGTTTATGATCATAAAGAAGGGGACCCAGTACCTCCTGAGTTCCCACCTCATACATCTGGTATGTTGTGTGACAGTAGCTCAACATTTGCAGACCTGGAGTCTTAAGCCTGGTATTTTTAAATACAGGCATTATACCTGTGATGCATTAAGATACACCACAGAAATGCTATAAAGATTTAGGTGCTGAAATTCCAGTACTCCTGCTAACAAAAAACATCAAGGCTATCTTTCTATTGATATTTTTTTAGCCTTTCCTAAATTCAGCTGCCAATGATAATGACAAGTATGGAAGTCATGGGTGCACAGCAACTGAACCATTTGCTACTTATTCAGGTTTTTGTATTCTGTTTAAGAATACTTACTGTAGGACATTGCACAGCATGTTTTAGGCTTAACGCCCCAGGCATGCAAATGAGAAATGGTTCAGTTTCTGTTAGCTCCAGGGTTTTTTAGATGATCACTAATAAGTTCAGTTTGCAATCCCTGGTACTGTCAATTTGGCACATGACAAAAGCTGTCTGTATCCAGTTTCTCAGCCAAGACTATACCTTGAGCTCCTAAAATTTTTATGCCACATAGGTTTGCTGGAGATCTCATTTCTCTCTGTCAGCTTTCTCCTTTGGAAAAGCTCAAGAATTGCATCACTGGTTCTACACAGACCAGGAGACTCTGAGGCCCCAGTTAAATATTCTTGTGGAAGTCTGTAACACTGTTCAATAAATTAACATCACCTAAATGCTTGTGGAAGACCATGCAAGTGCCTGTTGCTGGTTATGTCTACACTGGATCCGCGGAAGTCTGAAGACCTGAATTAAAATTGAGATAAAGTAGATGTATTTGAAGAAATCTACTGCTGTTTCCATAGTGTTTCTGGATATTGCTGTTACTCTAAAACACAAAGTCAAAATACACCAAAAGCTAATACGCAAAGATTACATATATCTAAGATGCAATATTACAAAATTGGCAAAATCTTCAGAAACTGTAACATCATCTTTTAACTATGACTTACTCTGAAAATTATTGTTTCAGATGCCCTACCTGGTTTTATAGTGACTCAGGTGTCAGCAAATGATGTGGACTCAAGCCCAGCACTTCGGTTTGGTTTTATTTACGATAATAGTCTTGGAATGAAATTTTCCATGGATCAACACACTGGTGTAATCAGAGTGGTGGAACCATTAGATTTTGAAGAAACTGCTGTGTATAAGCTGAGAATTACAGTTTCAGATTCTGTACATCAAACAGAAGCAGAACTTACCATCCTTGTTTTGGACGTCAATGATAACCCACCAGTGTTCACTCAGGATTCATATCAGGTGGGAACATGGCAAATGGACAACAAATATGTGATGTCTGTCTTTATATGATGATAAATAGTAGGAGTGCTTATATTTGTCTTGTTTATGTTTGTGTTATAAACATTTGAACACTGAGAAGAAGGGTCTCTCCAAATTATTACTGAGCAGAAACAGAGCAGAGCTCTTCTGGGAAACTCCAGCCCCTTCCTGGGAATTCTGCTAAAAGGACTGAGGGAATTGTTCAGTTTTCATGTTTGTGGTTTCTGACTTCAGAAGAAAAGTGGTGTGTATGCTAGCTGTACTCCATTACCACTCATTCATTACTAGAAGTTACTAGAGACAATTCAAACCAGTTTGGGGAACAGGGTGCAGTGCTCAGAACTCCGTCTTCTGAGACAATGGTAAACAAGTTGGTACATTTATTCTGGCCCCTTTACTATGTCATGAATTTCTACCATTTCAGTTAGACGGCTCCACAGAGGTGTAGCAAATGTCCCTGTGGTAGATTATGCACATGTAGTTTGTAATATGTAACCCTGCCTCATCACAATGGCACTCATCCAGAGATTGAGGCATGTGAATTTTGACCTCCCCAACATTCCCTACTAGACTGAGAAGGGTACAAGGCTCAGCTTTTAGACTTCTGGACAAGCATTTGAAATGCTAGACTGTTGTAGGAGTCGTTGTCCAACAGTGTTTTGAAACAAATCTGGTTTAGTGACATGGACAACTATGGGCCACTAAGACAATTAAGGGAATTGCAGCATGAGTAGAATAGGAATAGTATAGAGTAGAATATAATAGAATATTTAGTTGGAAGGAACCTACAGCAATCTTCTTGTCCAACTGACTGACCAATTCACGGTTGACCAAAACTTAAAGCATGTTGTTAAGGTCATTGTCCAAATGCCTTTTAAACACTGACAGGCTTGGGGCATTGGCCACCTCTCTAGGAAGCCTATACCAGTGCTTGACCACCCTCTTGGTAAAGAAATGCTTCCTAATGTCTAGCCTCAGCTTCTCCTAGTGCAGCTTTGAACCATCCCCATGTGTCCTGTCAATGGAACACAGGCAAAAGAGATTCAGCACCTCCCTCTCCATGTACCTTCCTCAGGAAGCTGTAGAGAGTGATGAGGTCACCCCTCACTCTCCTTGTCTCCAAACTAGACAAGCCCAAAGTCCTTAGTTGCTGCTCGTAGGACATGCCTTCCAGACTTTTCACCAGCTTCACATCCTTATACTGTGGGGCCCAGAACTGCACACAGTATTTAAGGCATAGGCTACACCAATACCGAATAGAGTAAGATAATCATGTCTGTTGACCAGCTGGTTATACTGTGTTTGATGCACCCCAGGGTGCAGTTTGCCATCTTGGCTGCCAGGGCACAGTGCTGACTCATACTGAGCCTGCTGTCAACCAGCACCTCCAGATCCCTAAAAAAATAAAATATATGAAATGCTTCATGAATTTGGGTGTTGTCCTTGCACAGGAACCATGCTAATCTGTGTCATTTCAATTTTAGCATAGGTGCTGCCGAAGCAAGCATAATATCCTACAAAGCTCTGAAGGGTAGGCTGCTAAAAGGATTTTGCCCTGACTTCATCAGTCCTAAGGCTGTGGGGCTTGAGCTAAGTCCCAGCACATGTAACAGCTTGGAATTGTGGTTAGGGATGGGAGACAGACAAAATCTGGAGCTCCAGGTGAGGTTAGGCTCCATAGGAAATGTGAGGCTGCCAGAGGAGTTGTTTCCTTAGGACTTGTGTGGGGCTAAGCTGTGCGGCTTGGGCTCAGGACCAAGAGAATCTAGAACATGGATAATTCAGCCTAGAAAATAGAAGGGTCATCTAAGATGATCTTACCAATGTGTGTAAATATTAGTGGGGGGAGTAAAGAAGACAGAGCCAGACTCTCCTGTGTGGTGTTCAGTGACGGGACAAGAGGCAGTGAGCACAAACTGACATACAGGATATTCTGTTCAAACATCTGGGAAAACTTTTATGTTTCCTTTGAGCTCTGACAGTGACTAAGCAGTGGTACAGGTTGCCCAGAGAGTTTGTGGATTCTCCATCCCTGGAGGTATTCAAAACTCAACTGTACATGGTCGTGGGCACCCTGCTATAGTGACCCTGCTCTGAGTAAGGGCTGGAAAAGATGCTCTCCAGAGGTGCCTGTCAGCCTCAGCCATTCTGTGATCGTGTGAACTGAGCTGTTTGCTTGACTTGGTGCTTTCTGTGTGTGGTAGATGTGCTCAGAGCCAAAAATATGAGGCACCACAGAAGTGGTGGATTTACTACTGCTTCATTTATAAATCTCAGACAGATTTAGTCAAGAAATAAGTCTAAACATTTGTCTTAGTAAGGAAATTTCAACCTTTGAGCATGTGAAGTCACAGCAGTTTAGTCACTTATCTAAGTATAGGGCAGACTGTAGGCACCTGTGAAACTTTCAGGTGCCTGAGTTGTCAGGATTTGTGTAAATTGCCCACTTAAACTCATAAGTCTAAGTTCTGGAAAAAACAAAAAGAAGCACTATTATTGCTCAAGTCATTTTTAGACCTTGCCTTAAGTTTTCCACACCCCCATCTGTGTCTGATTTTGGAGAATAGTTTAGACAAGTACGTGCTTGTGCAAGTGCTAGGAATTTTTCTGTAGATCAGAGCAGTCATTACAGGCAGGATTATTAACTGATGCAAAACAGTGCAGCTCTATTGACCATGCTAACATAAACAGCTGAGCTTCTCTCCCCACAATCCTTATGTTTTGATGTGTTGCTTGCAGGGTAAGGTACACTGCTTCTTTTTGGTCGATGGTGCATATAATTCTCTATTCATCATCCTGTAATTTTTACCCTTTTATTGTCCTTTCAAGTGTTTTAATATTTATACTTTTCTATATAGTTTCATATATGTTTATGGCTGTTATATACATACACACTCTCTGCTAAAATGATTTAAACTAACACTTGAAATTATGACAAAGGTAGCTGCTGAATCATACTGTTCATTTGAAACTGGATTTATAAGATGGAAGGAAACTTTGGACACAAAAGTACAGTATCTAGATTTCAAATAATGGACGCTCTTAAGAAGGGAAAGGATTTTGCTGGTTTTCTACATTACATGAAGAGAAAAAGGGAGCATTTTGAAAAACTAAATTCTGGGAATAATCCAGTGATGTTTAAGTGCTATTATCTGCTGGAATTTTCAGGGCATGCATGTTGTTTTTTGTAATGGTCAATCATGTACTAGAGATGGTGACTGCAGACTGTATTCTGTGTACAACAATCAAGGTGATTCTACAAGTAGGGAGTAAAGCCAATTTTAGTTCCAGTCTATTGTAGGTATTCTTTCCATTACCCTCTATTGAAAAAAGAGATTCAGTGAGTCTCTGAACTTATTGTCATAATGAACTAGAACTAGATGGGTTTTACTGCTGGTTTTAGTTTACTATAAGATTTGGCTGTATTGTATGCACCATTTTCAATATCTCAACTCTTTAAAGTTTTGTCCCAGAAGAAAACAGGTGATTTTTTTCCAAACCTGGGAACTGTGTTTGGGTTTTTTTTTTTAGTTTTCTCCTAATGAAATCCAAGTGAAGGAAAACACATTTTTTTAATGTTCAAAATCTTTTATTAAACTCTATCAAAACTGTAATTTTGCTTTATATGTCAGGTGAGCTTGCCAGAGCGCATTTCTATGGATGGCACTGTTCTGATAGTCTCTGCTGTGGATAGGGATTCAGAGCAAAATGGAGTGATTTCCTACAAAATCCTCTCTTCTACTGAGGGATTTTCCATTGACCACAAGAATGGTGAGTCTGTAAGCATGGTTTATTACTTCAGCTTTTTCAGTGCGAATTGAGCAGTCCTATTGTACGTCCTCATCAGTTGCCAGTGATCACATGTGTTCTGGAAATCTTTGGAGGCAAAAGTCCACTATATGTTTTGTCTAAATCTGCCATTATCACTGAAGAACTGATTGCATTGGGGGCTGGAGTTCTCAGTTTGTCCCTGAACCATGCAGAAGGCAAGCAGCCACAACATCCTATAGGTGCTATTCCTTTGGTGTGCTTTGATAGAAAAGTTACTGTATGTTTTGCATTGATTCATAACATTTCAGCTCATGTATTAGATTTAATTCAATTTAAGTTCATACTTCCTATTTTTTCAGTGTAAGTTGAACCTGTCATAATGGAGCTTCTCTACAGCTTAGTATTTTTTTAATATTGCATCTTTACAGAGCTTATGTTATCTTGTAATCTTGTAAATGGAATATAAAATTTTTCTAAATTGAGAACACTCTCTCCAAAGTACATAATTTTTTCTTCAGTGGTTACAAGATTTAGCAATTTGAATTTTCTGGCCTAATACCATAGCATTCTGGGAGAAGGAAATATGTGTGTCTCTTTATATGTATATGAACATAAGATTTTTGGGAATATCAGCCTCAGAGATTACTAGATGCTGCAAAAATTATGTGCAACTGTTGTTCAGTGAGCAAGTTCTTATCTCTTATTTGCTGTTCCTACGTGTTTACATGAGGTGAATTTTTGAACGCAGTGTTTGTTGGATGATGGTAACTGCAATCACTGAAATACAGATGTTTCACCCAGTTAAAACAGATTTCATTTTTACCCATTTTTTTTATTCTGTAGCCTGCCTTTATGTTTTGCGAGTGGCTGTTTTCCACTGCGATCAGAAAATTGTTGTCTCTGGTGCTTAGCTATACACAGTGAAGGGTGAAGTAGAAATAGATGGCTTATGAACGTAAAGTCATTGAATGGTTTGGGTTGGAAGGGACCTTTCAAGATCATCCAACCCCCATGTTCAGATGAACGATTTGAATGAAACATGTTTACATAACTTATTGGCAAACCTATCTAAATAACAAACAAGCCCATAAGGCTGTTACTGGGCTGCAAGTAAAACAGAACTAATGACCTTCAGTAATGAACTTGCACAGCATAGCTGCCTCTAGTAAGGAGCCCCTATTTCCTTAGCTTTGTTTACTTTTTTATTTTATGTATTTTGCATCTTCAGTCTGTTACTAGGAAGAGAAATTTTTGCTGGTCTAAATGCAGTATGTGTGTTTGATACTGCCTCATTATGGATAGGCCTTGGCTTTACAGCATAAGCTAGGATTTGTAGAATCAGAATCATTGAATAGTTTGGGTTGGAAGGGACTTTTAAAGATCGCCTAGTGCAGCCCCCTGCAATGAGCAGGGACAACTTCAACTAGATCAGATTGCTCAGAGCCCCATCCAATCTAACCTTGAATCTTTCCAGGAATGGAACATTCACAACTTCTCTGGGCACCCTGTTCCACTGTTTCACCACCCTCATTGTAAAAGATTCCTTAGTTATATCTAGTATGAAACTACCCTCTTTTAGTTTAAAAACATTACCTCTTGTCCTACTAGAAGAGGTGCTCCAGCCCTCTAATGATTTTTGTGGTCCTCATCTGGACCACATCCAATGAGTGTTTTCTGTGTTGAGGACTCTAGAGGTGGACACAGTATTCCAGTTGGGGTCTCACCAGAGTGGAGTAGAGAGGGAGAATCACCTTCCTTGACCTCATTTGGCCTGCTGGCCATGCTTCTCATGATGCAGCTTTCTGGGCTGCGAGTGCACATTGTCAGCTCATACCCATTTTTCATCCAGCAGTACCCCCAAGTCCTTCTCCACTGGGATGCTCTCAATCCCCCAGCCTAGATAGATACTGGGGGTTGTCCCAACCCACGTGCAGGACCTTGGGCTTGTTAACTTTCATAAGGTTCACATGGGCCTACTTTCATGTTTGTCTAGGTCCCTCTGGATGGCATCCTGTCCATTAGGAGTGTTAACTGCACCACACAGCTTTATGTCATCGGGAAACTTGCTGAGGTGCACCTGATCCCACTGTTTATGTCACTGATGATAATATTAAACAGTACTGGTCTCAATACAGACACCCTGGGGGACACCACTCATCAGTGTTTTGTACCCAGACCTTGAGCCATTGACCCACTACTCTTTGGATGCAAGAGAATTACTTTGGGGTATGCAGACATTATAGTTGAGTCATTTTCAAGTACAATTAAATAGCTACAGCTTTTTGAATCACATTTACTTGCCTTAGAGAGTGCGAAGTGTTAGCTTTTATTAATTTTGTTTTATTTTCAGGTTCAGTGTTTGCTACGGGACCAGTGACACAACTGGAAAAGATTTCCATTATTCAGCTCCTGATAGAAGCCACGGATGGTGGCAGTCCGGCTCTGAGTGCAGTCACTTCTGTAGAAGTGCATGTAGAAGATGTAAATACCCATGCCCCTCAGTTCACACAGGTTCTGTACAATCTCAGTGTGAGTGAGAATGCCACAGTTGGAGAAAGTGTCCTCATGTTTTCAGTCATTGACAATGACTGGACACATGAAAACACGTATGTTGAATACTCTATTATTGATGGCAACGACAAGAATTTATTCACTGTGGAAACAAGTGTCATGGAGTCAGAAACATCCTACAGACTTGTTGGCAGTCTTGTTTTGATCAGTGTTCTTGACAGGGAAATGGCTTCTTCTCACCGTTTGGTCCTTCTTGCCTCTGATCATGGAACACCCTCCTTGAATTCAACTGCTATTGTGCTAATAACTGTCCTGGATGTTAATGATAATCCTCCAGTATTTAGCAGCCCAGAGTACCATATTCACGTCAAAGAAAGCATCTCTGTAGGTAGTCATGTCACTGAAGTCTCAGCAAATGACTGCGATGCAGGCACAAATGCAGAGGTCACTTACACTATCATCTCTGGAAATGACAGGGGACATTTTCGCTTAGATGGGAAAACAGGATCAGTGGATTTGATGAAAACGTTGGATTATGAGGATACCGTAAAATTCACTCTGATCATACAAGCCACAGATGGAGGAGCTGATGTAAAAAATGTGGCTTTTTCCATTGTCCTTATTAGTGTCCTAGATGACAATGATTATGCCCCACTGTTTTTGTTTCCCAGCCTGAGCTGCACTGTCAGTGAAAATCTGCCTACCTTTTCTTTTGTGTGCTCTGTTAATGCACTGGATTTTGATAAAGGCTCCTATGGACACCTTACCTACTCCATCCAGTCATCATGTCTGGCTCATCGTGAAGCTCCTAGAGACCATGACATGTTCTTCATTGATCCTTTGACGGGAGATATTCATACAAAACAAATATTTGACTATGAAAGTAAGAATAGGTACTGTCTCATAATCCAAGCAAAAGACAAAGGTGACTCACTGGCTACTGTTACAGTTCAGGTAGATATTGAGGGGAGGGATGAATTTGACCCAGTGTTTACACAAGATCGGTATTTCTTTAATCTCCCTGAGAAGAATGAAGCAGGCCAGTTGCTTGGTAGAGTGACAGCATCGGACAGTGATGGTGGACTGGATGGAGTTGTTACTTACTCTCTGCTAAAAACTTCTCCATTCTTTTCAGTGAATAAAACCAGTGGTAATATTTATTTGACTCAGACTGTGCACAGGAAGAAAAATGGCAGCAAAAGGAATGATGATACCCTGGAATTGTTGGTAAGAGCTCATAGCCCCAAAACTGAGTCCAAGTTCACAGTATGCACTGTTTTGGTAAATGTTTCCAATTCTCCTCAAAGTTACCCGGTAGTGTCAGCATACAACCTAACCATTAGCATTTCAGCCTTCTTGATAGTGTTGCTACTGCTTGCAGTCAGTCTTTCTGCGCTTACTATGAGATGTAAGCAGAATGATCTGATGAACTCTTGCGTGAAAAAAGAAGCATCATGCTCCTCAGCTACTGATGTGAATTTAGCCAGCAAAGAAAAGGACTGCCAGAAAATCCATAGTACTGAGAGCAGTATGCTTCCCATGGGTGCCATAGCAGAATGGCTGAGCCTAGCAGGAATTGGAGAGGAAAAGGATGATAATGTCCCCTGCAGGCATTCAGACTCCAGTGGCCATGGTTCTGCTGAAGGAGAAACAACAGAGGATGAGGAAATCAAACGGATCAATGAGCGTTCATGCAGAAAGAGTGACGGCTCAGCGGTGAGTGTGTGTGGCTCACGGGTACCAGATTCGGGGATCCCAAGAGAGTCTGATCAGCTCTCCTGTCAGTCTGGAGAAACAGATGTTGTGGCTAACACACAAAGCATGGAAAGCATGAAGGCCATTAAAAGAGGGGGCAGAGAAGAAGCCTGTGACACAGCCTATGCACACAAAATATCATCCCCAACATATAAGAAAATTGGAATAAAAGAGAAGGACATAATGACAGACCTCACAAGAGAGTATGTCTTAATGTCAGATAGGCAGGACTCTGGGTATGATTCATTTGCAACACTTGGCACCTGTGATGAGGATCCTGGAGGTGGTTATAACTGGGATTATGTGCTCAGCTGGGAACCCAGATTTCAACATCTTGCTTCAGTGTTTAATGATATTTCAAAACTGAAAGATGAAGACATGTACACTCATAGCTTCCCTAATGAGAAGACATCTCTTGTTTTCCCACCTCCCTTGATAACATCAGTAGCTCAGCCTGGCATAAGGACAGTGCCACCACGAATGCCAAATATAGTATCAGGACAAGCGTTTAAAAAATACCCTCACACTCCCCTTATCAGTAATCTTAGATATCCTCCACCAACCATGACTCCAAGTTTTTCTCCTTCTCTCTCTTTACTTACCATGCAGACACCTGCTGCTTCTCCAGTAATGTCCGATGGGAAAATTATAGGAATGTGTCTTATCAATCAAAGCCATGAACTGGCAACAGAGGAAGAAATTCAGGTCTAGATTATTAACTGACAGTAGATTATGGTATAAAAAAATAAGGCTAAAAATATATTTTGTTACTGTTAAAAAAGCAAAATATGCCTGTCAGAGCTATATCACCAGTATTATTTTTGTTTTCATGAGCTGAAAAGTTTAAAATACAAAATAGCTGCAAACTTGGTAACTATCCATCTTGTTCTTCCCAGAATTCATTGTGAGGCCATGAAGCTCCTCCTCTTTCAGCTCCAAAAACCTGTGGTAAATCATGCAGCCAGTTGCCTGATAACCAACTTAACCAATTTTACTGTTTTTCTTATAAAATATGTCAATAACAAGTAATAGTAGCAATTCTTTTCTGTGGAAAAACTTTATTAGCATGCTGGTGGGTTATGACCACCTCTGTGGTGGTACTAGAAGAAGGTACTAAAGGCATGTGTAAGTACAGCAGGTTTGGGGGTGGGCAAAGAATAAAGCAAGGATTCTTACTGAGCTCTTTCTTGAGTGTTTGCCCAGGCTTTCCACATCTTAGCCCCTGGGTCACAACAGCCTGTTCACCTTGGTGCAGTTTCATCATCTGCCATGGCTCCCCAGTGGGTTTTCTAAGCTGTCTTTGTGCTGTGGAATCCTATTTAGCAGTTTCTGTGGACATTTTGTTTATCTCCTGGTGTAAAGCCAGCGAGTAATGTTTATCTGAATAATAATAGATCACCCTTGGAAAACAGATCAAAGGTAAAAGCAACCATTTTCTCCATTACTAGATCTAAAATAGATACCTACTGTCAGTCCTATTACAGAAGTTGTCCTGGTCCCCAGGCATCTGTAAGAATAGGCAATGTTACAGTTCTGAAGGGCCTCTATGCCTCCACCCTTGGTTTTGGTCCTGGGCTGGGCATATCTCTGCAAGACCAGATAATCTGGCCTTTTTTGTTGTATGTATCATACATATGGCAATTTGTGTATGTATGTATATCCAGACACATGCACATGCCTATACTGCTGTGTATGCTTGTATCTTGTATCAGATCAATAAAATACACAGAAAATGCATCTAAAGTAACTCTTGTTTCTCTTCGGTGTATATTTAAAAGTCTTTTGCATCATGTGTATGAAAACTGGTCTGTAGGGAAGGGTCTAATTGTTGCCTGGGAACCTGTTATATGTTGGATGTGTACAGAGGTGTATATTATACAGGTCACAGCAGGAGGTGGAGGAAAAGCATACTGTGCTGTTTGAGTGATTCTGTGCTATCAGCATCATGTGTGCAGTGGCTTTTGTCTTTTCCTCAATCATGCATGTCAAGATTTACAGCCTGCGGGCTCATAACCTGTGTTTGAATAAGGTCCCGTTTCTAAGGCTGCACCTGCACTATCCTATCATGTGTTAGGATCCATACTGCTCTGCCTAAGTGCTTCTTTTAAAGCTGACATTTGTTCTTTGTACTTTGTGGAGTATGAAACAAGACAAGTTAGAAATTCTTCAGGACAGACAAATATTACTAAGAAAGGAGACAGTGTGATAAGTTTCATAGTCAGACAAAGCCCCATGACAGGAAGAGGAAAGCAAAGAGGAGGAGTCATTCTCAGTTTTTAATCCGAATGTGAAATATCAGTTTAAGGCCATTGTTTCAGAATGAATATTATTATTAACATTATGCGATCTACAGCCTGTTTGGTTTTGACTTGCATGACTTGTAAAGTAATTTCTAATAGAATGAGAGGTGTTCTTTGTGGTGGCCAGTTCTGTGCAGTTGCAGTTTCAGGAGGCACACATGGCATACAGAACTAACTTTTCTATTTAGTCAACAATTTAGCTAATCTGATTTTAGTTTCAGGTGGTAATGGTCAAGTGGTAGCTCTTGCCCAGAGGAGCAATGATCCAAGCTGTCCTGAAAGGGGTCAACTTTCCAATGGGTGATTGGTGGAAGAATAAATGCTTTACACAAGAAAACTGTGTTTGGTCTCTCACAGTGATAGATATGAAGTGGCACTAGGGCCTCATTTCATGCATAGAATCTAGGCTAATGGATAAGTAACGTTTTCCTCACTAATACTGCTGTTGCAAATGAAATACTATTAGCATTAGAAGGCATTCAGTCATCACATTTAGGACAAGATTTGGAGCTCACCATGCTAATGTGTGCCCACTTCCCATAGCTCTGCTTGAAAAGTGAGAAAACCCTGTTTCTCTTTGTAACCTTTTTGCTACTTCAAATGCAGCTTGTTTTCAATGTCTTTTTGAAAATATTAGATATTATTTGCATTCTATTTATCAAACACATGACATAACCAATGCATACCTTGTGCTCCTTTTAAGTGTTACAGCAATCTTTTCCTTGTCTCTTACGTATTTGTTCATTCTGTATCAAATGAGAAAGAATGCTTAGAGAATATATTGTTATTTCATATATAGTCAAGCTTAAAAATGTGACCATTTAAACAAGTGTCTGCAATAAATCGTGTAGTTCTTTTAACCTTAATGTTTTTTTCCCTAAGTAAACAGTATAACTTCTATAATTTACCATGAGTTTAATATTAGCCTGACTCGAAGAGGCTGTATTACTTTGCAATACTGCACACAAGTTTTAGCACTTTGGAGAAGGTACAGAACTTGTTAGTGGAAAATCATATTAAGCTCAAAATGCATAAGCTATAAAATAAAAGACAGTTGTCTCTTCTGGAATTTGGCTGCCTGCCTTCTGGATTTTCTTGTTGGCAGCCTTGAAAACACTGGTGTAAATCACTACCAAATGGATATAAAAATTCCATCTACCAGTAGTAATCATTAAATTGATGTTCAAGCAGATTCCTGTACAAAGAGGAAAAGCCTTCATATTTTTAGGGAATCCATAATTTACAGGTTATAAAAATATATATACTTATTTCCTAGAATGATACTAAAAATGCCAGTTCCCTACACAAGTCCATATTTAGTTTGTATTTTATCTTCATCTACAGTCAGGAATTGTTTGTTCCTAAAGAAGTTTTAGATAAAAATGAATCATCATTGCTAAGTTTATGGCACCACCAATTCTTATTATCATTTACGTTTGGTTGCCATCAATTTTTTGTGCTGTATCTCACTTGTTTTCTTTAACTGCATGTAGTTTCCTGAAGAACTATGTTTAACTCTTCTCTTTGAGACACCTATAGGCCTATAATGTTGCTAGAATACCAGACTGATGATTGTGCCTGTATGGCCTTATACTTCTACACTTCATGGAGTCAAAGGTCAGTTGGCAATCCAGTTGGCCATTGTAGGTGTGCGCGGCCATTGGGATTAGACCTCCTCCCAGTGCGTGCTGGCTGCATTGCTCTTTGAAAACCACCCCCGAGGGTGAAGGACACAGAGGAATCCTTGCAGAGAGGGAACTGGCACTGGCTGGCTGAGAGTGATGGGTGGTGTTCCTTAAAATCCTGTAAAAACGCTGATTGGAATCGGAGACGGTTGCCACTTTGTAATTGAATATACTCTGGTGGGAGGTTTATATTTAGTGTTTGGCTTACTTTGCAAGTGAAATGGCTTTACAGCTTCTTGCTCTTAGTATCTGGCGCAAAAGAATCAACTTACTATGGTGTTATGTGGCGTAGTTCCCTGTAGATGATCTGGTTGAAATAACTAAGGTGTTGCAGAATCAAATTGAGTATACTTTTGGGTGTTATACAGCTGTAGCTCTGCTAGCTGTTCACTAGCAAGTATGCAAAGCCTAATGTATATTCAATATGTATATGGATTTGGATGTTCAGATCTCATAAGAGGAGCTGGAGTCTGGCATCCAGATCCTCTCTGTGACTTTGAAAATTCCATGATAAGTGCATACAACATTTTTTAAAAGTTTGAGAAAAAGGAGGATCTAAAACTTACTTTAGACCTGTACTTTTGGTGCTAGGGCTATTCCTCATAAAATGTCAGATGCTTTTCTTCTAAAATGGTAAAATGTAATAGAAAAGCATCTGTAAGGAATATAGAGAGGCATAAGGGTAGGGTAGAATTGCAAAACTGTTCTGTTTCTGACATATTTGAGTTACTTGAGCAATGTAGAAAATACCAAATCCTTTAATTGATGATGGTCATAAAAATAAAAATTGCTGCCTCATTATTGTATAAATGTTTGACTGACCCAAACAAGTCCTGTCCTGACTGAAGCATGGGATGCCAGACCACATGCCTGAAAATGCAGCTGTCATGGTAAAGGACCATCCACCATGGTATTCAAAACTTCAGTTGAAAATCTAATTATAATTACAAAACTCAAATTTCTTGAATATCCTGTTAAAAAAAAAAAAAAAAAAGGATTGCCACACTACAAACTGCATTAAAACTGTCAGCCATGTCCATGTCACCGTATCTGCTTGAACATAATCTTATGTTTAACTTTCTTTTTAGAGTATTTAGCACAGTCCTGGCCACCTTCCCTAAAACTGCATGTTAATTGCCTATGAAAAGCTCTCAGAAGCTCAGGAAATGGACGTTGAACTGTTGATTGTGAGAGCTGGTCAGCCAACAGTAGCTGTTATGTGAAGGTGGCATTTGCGAATGGATAGGGCAGATGATGTCCACTCACTATCCCAACCTGGAGGAATACCTTGCTGTTACTCATATATGCCTACAGTGTTTCGTTGAAAACTTTCAAATGGGAAACCTGAAAGAGTTTCTAAAATGGTGTTACTGGTGCCAGAACCAGAATAAATGAGTAGCAAGCCAAGCTTGCTTGCATTGACCTCAGAAATTCCTGTCTCAAGCCCCATCTAGCTGGGTGTAGACTCATTTCCAGCATCTCCCTTTTAACAAACTGTAGGGTTCATTTAATTTCAAAAGGTTTGAAAATACCGAGTTCTGATCCAACACCCCAAGACTTCTTCCACTTATTTCAGTGGGACTTGAATAAAATATGCACCTGGAAGAAATGGACAACATGTGTGCCTCCCTGGTACTGTAACAAGAGTCACTGGCAGCAGAAAGCTGGCGCCCCAGTGTGCAGGGCTGTAAACCAGCAGGAAGAAGCATTAAAAGAAGGGAAATCAAGAGCCTGGAAAAGAGAGTAGAACCAGCATGGGGTGGTGGGGGAAGTGGGATTTAGAGGGGAGGTTCCTCTATGCTTCACAGTGATTGATGCAAGCCTTGCTTTATATGCTTATTTTGGAGTGACTTTTAGAAAGGTCTGAGAAGGTCTGTAAGGCAAAGGTCACTTACTGTTTCCTCATTCTACTTTTATGTAAACTGCAGTCTGCTGGTTGATTTGCTACTGCTTTTACTGAATGCATAGAGTAATCATGTCTTCAGACAGGGATTCCACTACTTGTTTTTGTCTTGTAAGCACTTCACCTGAGGTCAAGTGCTGGGTAGCACTTGCCTTCAGAATGATCCTCGTAACTGTTAACATTAAGGTAGCCGGGAACGGTTTGGGGTTTGTTGAGTGGCTGGGGTCTGTGGGTTTGTTTGGGTTTGGGGGGGAGGTTGTGGGTTTTTTTTCTGAGGTGCATATGTTTTTTTCCAATTTTAAGCTGAACTCCGCAGTCATATAGCTTTTGCAGTTTGAATTTGGGCTTCTGTCGCACTAATGGAATATCCTGTGCCATTGTCTGATCACACATTCACTGGCTAGAATGGGTAAGTTTCAGCAGCATGCTCTGTTTGCTGGCAGCAGAATTACAGAAAACTGCATATAACTTTGTTGCTGAATATCATACATTGTACTTGATCAATGATATATTTGAACTCACATATCCTCCAGATTTTTTCCATATCTAGCTAGAATGTTCCAGTGTCCACCATTTCCATCCTTCGTATATGTCTGATAACTTAGATTTAGTAACTGAAAATACAGGATCCTGATCCCTAATCAGTTAAGGTGTGAAGACAGGATGTGAATGTTTCCTATCAGATGAATGTCATGTTCCTTTAATAGGAAATTAGAGATACATGAAGGTTTAGTAGCACAAGCCTCATATTACCAACAGTTTTGGGATAGGGTTTAGTGAGGTATTTTGTGACTTAAATTTAGCTAAGTAGTGATGTTTATACCATAGAAACCAAAAGCAGCAAGGAAATTTGATTACTGCAAGTAGTGTAAAGATGAAATGGTGAAGCAAAGAGGACATCTTGATAACTGAGTTTTAAAAAATGAGACTGAGTAAAAAGCTCATCTGGTTCATCCACTTGCTTGAGGCATTAACTGCTTAGGAAGATCTTGTGATGGTCAAGACTACTAGATCTGGGGCATGTAAAGCTGCTAGTCTTTTATTACAGCTCTTCTCTTTTATAGCAGTGATAATGCTCACATGTATAAACAAAAGTGCCTAGTATTGTATCCTATGGCAGGATCAGCAATGCTTTGTGGCAAGAGTGGAGGGTGGTAGAACACCACAGAACCTATCATCCACTCTGCTGCTTAACTAAAAAAAAAAATATATATATATATATATATATATATATATATATATATATATATATAAAAGACAGATGTGGGGGTATTTTCCTAAAAGGGAAGTGAATTATGAATAATCTGAGCACAGTCCTTCCAGTGACTGCTGACTGCATGTTTCTGAAATGTATGTGCTTTTTCTACTTTGTGTATCTCCTAAGCAGAGATGTTGTTGAGTCTCAGCACTGAACAAAGAGGGTGATATGTGAAAGTCTATGACAGAGAAGATGGGATAAACTACAGTTGAAAGGAAGAGCAAAGATACATACAGACATGGGGCAGATCTCTGTCAATGAGGTCTGCCTGTTAAGAAGAACTGAGTACTTGCTGGTCCAGAAGAACAGAGTTGTGCTGCCTGCCAAGGACAGTTACATGTTAAAGACCTGACATGGAGAATTAACTTCTGAGGAATAAAAAAAGCTTCTTTTGCTCACCTGTAGTCTCAACAAAAGAAACTGTCTGCTAGAGTCCATCAAGGATATTCATGAGAGGTGGAAGTTTCAAGACCTTGCAGCTTAGATGACCTTCAGTAGAGTTCTGCTGGTCTGTCAAGAAGCAGAAAAGAATCAGGGAAGACAGTGTGGAGAAAGTCAGGGAGAGCATGTAATTTCTCAAGGCTGGATCTATTACAAGGAAGAGAAGAATCAGGTGAGTTGGGAAGGGATAAGGGAGAAAGGAATCACAGAGGCAAGGTGAATGGACAAAAGATTTGGAGGTTTGCAAAACCGAATGGTACCCTGATCAAATTGATATCTTTGAAGCTTGCATGGCTTTGAGCAAGAGGTATAATTACAGATTTCAAGAAGTCCTTTCTGACTTAAATTATTCTGTAAGTCTGTTATGTTAAGAAAGAAGTGTTACCACCAAGAATACGGATCACGTAGATGATGCAGTGGGTGATGAAAGGTTAGGTCTGATATTGAATGAGGTTGGACACAACTGAGGTTCCTCTGTTTCTTGAGCACTGTACTTTGCAGTATGGTGAAACTTCAGCTGTTCATGCAGGATATGAAATCAAATATAATAATTACAACTGGAACACAATTATAAAAAAAAAAAGTGGGCTGGTCAGGGAGAGCAGAACTAAATGCAAAATGTGATGTGGTAGCACCATATATTACTAATGTGGTAGACTGTAGAGAAATGGGAAGGGACAGCAAAAATAAAGCTGATCTGAATTACTGTCACTTTGGCAGAAAGTAGCCAAAGAACTCTTTTTGGATTTGGTTGGTTACAGAGCTGACTGTTGTGCCTAAGTTTGGTTTAGACACTAGTATATACATACACATAGAATTTTCTGTGATTGTATTGCTGGGATGTTTCCTTGTAGAAAACAAGCTTATATCTGTAATCAAAATTTAGTTTTGTTTAAATTAAAAAAGTTCCAATAAAAGGAAGAAATAGGTCTGTAACTAAGAACTGTGTCTACCCAACATTATATAGCCAGCAAAGAGAACCAAATTAGTTCTGAATGGGCTGATTTGAATATCTAAAGCTGTACTGCCACATGCTTTGCTCTGGCTAACAGATTCAAACTATATTAGCTCAAGTGGAACATCACGCTGACATAGCTACACTACCCAAAATAGCTTTGATCATATTCCCTACTGTGTCATGTAAGCTAAATGCTAGGATTACTTACTTCAAAGAGCAAACTTTCATGAATATAGAGGTGAAGACATTGGGACACAGCAGTCTGAATGCTGAGGAAGTTTAGAATTTTATCAAGCCAAAGATGTGAACATTTGCTGGAACTGTCTGGATAGCAAAGATTATCCAGAGAAAAGAAAATAGGACATGGACTGTCTAGTAAGGAGCTTTTCTGTTTTAAAGGGGACAAAGTGTAAGGATTGCAAAAACTCAGTGAATAGATTTAAGAAAATTACAACAAACTGACAAAGTTTCTTTGCTTGTAAAAAGGAAGGAAAGAAGTAGGACCCATGAAAAATGAGGTGGAGGTTAAAAATAAGGTCTTCTGGCTCAAATGAAAGCATTTTTAACCTTAATTTGCAGTAAAGCTAGTGGCAATGTTGACCATGGGATGAATGGTAGGACAGACCTAATAGTAAGGGCAGGGAAGGAAGGGAGACCACACACAAAATGAAAATAGTCCTTTTCCTAAGACACTGAATAAGTATGTGTGCGTGGAGTTAACATGCCCAAGACATGGCGTGACATTGAAATTATTTCATCAAGGAAGGGATGAGAGCATGCTACTAGAAAATCGTGATGGAGTTCCCCCTAGTAAAGAAGGGGAAAATAAAGTGATTCACACAACTTCTCTTGGATTAGAATCAGCTTTGAAGAAAAATCACGACACACAGATGCAATCACATTGTGCGTGGGTTTCAGTGTAGGTAGGTCATGTGCCCAAACCCTGCAATCTTTGGGAAGGTAACTTCTTAGATAAATTCAATGGAATTTTTGTATTTGAGTTTCAGAAAAGCATTTGACACAGTTCCAAGTAACAGTTAATTCTAGAATTCCAACATTATACATTTATTGCAGATTATATTGCCAGTTAGATGAATAGTGCAGTGCTAGAGCAGGAGCAAAGGGTGACCTTTGAAAAGGGAAGAGCAGACCTGGAACAAGGTCATTGGTAGAGACAGATTTTTCTGGATTGGTTTTTACAAATAGGTTTTTCTGGCTTGTGTAATATTTTCCAATAGATCCAGTGACAGAAACAAGCCTGACCGGAAGAGATCTTCATCAGTTTGTAAGAGGGAATATGGACTAATTTCCAATATGAATTTGTCAAACTTCATTGTCCAGATATTGGTTCCTATAATACCTTGTTCTGCTCTAGATTAAGGAGCACCTGAATTTCTAATATGATTGCTCACTGTAACCAAATCAATTTTGATCTCTTTTTTTACCTAGTAAAAATATTGACCTTTTTTACTGTCACACCATGAGTCATTTTCTCTAGTCCCTGAGCAATTTTTGCAACTGTCATCAGTACTTTTTCAGCATCTTGAAATAAATTGTTATTCCAGTATTCTTTTACTACCAAAAATTATTGCGACTTAGCATTTGCATACCTGAAGCATTTGCAGCCAGTTCTTACTTGATTCTTGAATGCAGAATACCCTCGCTGTTAATTCAGACATATCCATCCTCTTATGTCTTTTCTGACCTTAGTAACATTATCATTCCCTTCACTTATTAATGAACTGGGTAATGCTTGTTGTTCCTAAAAATGGTGAAGCTTCTTTATATTTCTTCAGTAGTACAAACCAGAAAGAGGTATTGACTGCTTTTTGATTAATAGCACTTCACACGGTTGTATTTGAAGAGAGAATTTAACCTGATTTGCACAAAGAAAATACTGTCATTCAGAGAAGTTGCATAAAACATGAATGCAAATACAAAAGAGAATGTGCTGAGATGGTGGTGTCCAGAATCATGAATATTGGCATGGACCTCAGTACTCTTAAAGGCACCATAACTCACAGAGCTATGTTTAATACATTAGGCTATCTAGAACTGCCATTTCTCGATGCAAACTTTGGAACAATAGAGTTGTATCAGGTTTTGCTCAGGGATTCAAATATTTCAAAATGTTTTGTTTGAATTTTCGTCAAGATATTTTGAAACATAATAGAGTTTATCACATATAATAAATAATGCATGAACATTCAAAAGCAGGCACATTTAATTTAAGCTTCCAATTGCACAAATCTACCTCTCCTTCCTTTTCTGTTTTCCTGCCTCTTTTTCCTCTCCCTCCTTCCCCAGTATCTCTTCCTGCCAAAAATTGTTTGGGGAACTGAACTCAAACTGGGTAGCTGTAGTAAAATGACTGCAAGCACATTTATCCATTAAATGTTGCATTACTGAATCATCTCACTGATTTTAGAGATGTGAAAATAAAAAAGATGTATATGGGATATATAAAGATTGTAACATTTTTGGAACGTGGTCTGAAAAGGTTTTGCAGCATGTATTTGGAAAGGTGCACTATTTCTGAGTGGAGATGCTGTTAGTGAGTTATGTAGGTCATCTCCAAGAAGCAGCAATAAGACCTTTAGAGTATTTGACACCAATGTGTGCTCTGTGGATGCCTGATATTCTACAGCAACTTATTCGTAAAGTATTTTAGTAAGATTTAAAGTTTTATTGTTGCTATTTCTGTCTCTGCCTGTAAAGCCAAACTCCATTAATGCTACAATTCCAACTGTAAAGAATTTTGGGAGAGGAAAGGAACTTATAAATAATGAATTTAGAAACCTCTAAAATTGATTTGCAGAAATTTTGACACACTTCTTAAAGTGGAATATCTTGTGATCAGCCACAGGCAGAGGTTTGTTTTTTAACCATGGACAGGTAGGAATTGCTTCCTGTTTTTTTAATGAAATGAAGTCTCTTGTTTGCAGCCTAGGAGGGTCATTAAGCTTATCGGTAGCTTCTATTTGGATCAGGCTAATTCCAAGGGGGAGATTCATAGTTTGTTGGGGGGGGAGAGGAGTCAACTTGGGGATAGTGGCACCCTGCTCACAGGGATTAGGGCCTCAGTTCTCTGTGAAAATGAAACTGCCATAGCTGAATCCCAAGTTCCTGGTTGCTGAAAGTCTGCAGAGTGTCATCTATGGCTCAAAGGCTGAATCAGTCACTGGATGTTATGTATTAGAGCCTAAAATCTGGATAGTTTTCTGTGGAAATTTTGGAGGAAGTTTCCCAAATACAACAGTAGTATCTCTTTCCCAAGAATTTTCACAACAGGCTTTGTTGTTGTAAATGGATTGTTGGGGGTTTAATTAACTGTTTTTTCCTATGGGTATTGCTCCTAGTCAGAGTGCTGCAATACAAACAGAATGCAAACAATTCCCTTCCCCAAGTGGCTTTCAAGCCAGGGACCAGTTTATGTGATGAGCCACAGGAGAGAAATGTCCTACTCTTTTTCTTGTCTGTAACATGTTTTCCACTTCTTGGCATTATCCACGAAGTTTCCCGCTTTTCAGTATCTGTAAGTATAAAAACCGTAACTTAGCCATCAGGGATTGATCTTTTCCAAGGTCTTTTCCAACCTAGCTGATTCTATGATTCTAATAATTCTGTTGAATCCAATTCTCCCTCAGGGCTTCAGTGGGATTCTGACACAGGGAAGTTATCTTAGATACATGGAAGGGTGCTCACAACATGAAAATAACATCATTTTATGCTTCCCTCTACAATAAATCTAATGCTTTATGATTTTCTCAAAACTTGCTGCTCGGAAACCAAATTTGCAAGTCAAAAACAACTTCAATGAAGACACTGTAGAAGATATAGAGAAATGAGAAGAAAAGAGGTAGCCCTCCTGTGGGAGCAGTGTTAATTGCCAGTGGTTGAAATACCTTTGGAAGCATGTGCTTAAATCCTGTGCAGATTCATGTTTAGGTATAGAAGGTGTAGCAAAATGTAGTTTGAAAAATTGCAAGAATTCCTTGCTGGCTTTCACCGAAGGAAAAATAAATCTTTAATTTCTTTTATTTCCTTCTCTCTATTTTATTGTGGACATTCTGAATGCTTTTCTCACTTTTTCTTCTTCCGATTCCTCATTTTTTAAGTATTTCAACGCTGTACAAGCATCCTCAGTATTTAAGCTGCCTTAAGGAAGGGAGGGCCAGGTTCTTTTGTCTGCTACATTCCCATAAATGTTAAATAGTTCCTGTTGTTTGCACAAGGTACAGGCATAACAGAATACAATGCAAGAAATAACTTTGATATTGTTATGCTGAAGAACAAACCTGGAGATCTTAAAGGGGAAAGCTGGAGGCTGGACAAACAGATAGAAAAGGAAGTGAGCTGAATGCCCTCCCAAATTTTGTGGTTGTCAGATGGCTTGGCACAATTTTCAGGTTTCTTTTTTTGGTGAAGTTCCTGAATTGCAGCTAGGAGTTTTAAGCCAGGTTCTGCAATTTCTGCCGTTGGAATGTGCTTTGTTCTCTGGTCGGTTCCCGATGTGATCCACCCGCTGCTAGGATGAACTTTAAAGTTGTAATCCGGTCTTTGTGGGATCAAAGGCAACCCGTCAAAATAAGAGACTCTTGAGGATGAATTCTTTATTCCCTATCTTGCTACTTGCAGTCCTATCCATTTACTGTAAAACCATTTAGCACATGATCAAAGTCTTTTAATGGCAAGCGACGAAAATTAGGAACTCAACTAGTGGGATTGGGAGCCCATAAAAGAAAAGATAATTTAGGGTTTCTAACAGAAACAACTATATTACATTGCCAAAGGATTTCAAAGCTGACTCTTTCCTTGGGTCTGACTAGGTTTTTTATTGTCTAAACTGAGATGCTTCATATATTCCAGTCCTTCCTACAGTGGTAATTAAAGGTTGATTAACCCAGCATTAAAATAATTTTTTTATGTTTGGGAAAGAATACGTAAGTTGCTTATTTTGATTCAGATGCTCATTATACTTCGATCTGGAGTACTGCTAAAATTAATATTGAAAATAATTCTTCATTTTGAAAGAAATAGGAATTGTCATGGATTGTTTCTCTTTAGATTTATGTTAATAGGTTTTATTCAGTTGTAGCTGCATCTTTGCAAAAGGGTTGAAACTTGTAATGCAGTGGAAGCCTAAGATTGTACAGAATTTAAGAAATTTTATTTTATTCATACCTAACCCTGCCCCAGGTCATCCATTCTAGTGTTTTGTATATTAAAAGTGATTCTAGCATCATGTTCTTGCGTAATCTTCTGTGGCCAACCTTTTTGGCACTTCCTTTTCTCAAAGGGCATTATATATGTTGATGAAGGACAAAATAGATAAATACATTAAATGAGAAGAACAGATAAGCATCTGAAAAAAAAACCAAACAAAACCCATGTACAATAAGTGTAAATCATCTAAATAACTTCTAGAGTTCTGTGTTTCAACATTGCATGCCGGGTAACAGCGTTTCCTGGGGGTGCATAAATTCAAGGTAGTAATCTGTCATGCATCATCCAATTTCCAAATAGGAAAAAAGCACAATAGCAATTTCCGATGAGTCAGAATGACGTTATCTTTCTTTATTCTAGCATTTATAAAATTTGTCCAAAAAAAGGGTTGCTCTTTTATTTAGTTATCCAAGGAAATGATTCCCAGAAGAGGAATCTTATTTTAAAGGGCTATAAATTGATACATCAGAAATTGCTTCATCAGAATTTCTTTGAAGGTTAGTGACAGAAGTGAAAACTTTCAGACACTGTGAGAACTGTTCATTCATGTAAAGGTGTGCAAATAGGTGGTGCCTAGGTATAAGGAAATGTTTCAGGAGAACTCTGGTTTTTGTTTGTTGCTTTGCTGGATGTTATCTTATGCAATTTCTTGTGTTGTTTCGAGCACAACCGAAAAATAATCAAATATGGCCACCATTAAGGGAAATATTCATTCTAAAACTCTGAGGGGGAAGCTCAAGTAGCCTGACATGGTCACTGACCTATCAGTTTTATACACATTTGGCCCTACTAAGGTTCTTGCCTAGTTTAAATTTTACTCAGTGAATTTCTTATAGAGGCAATGGATGCCTCTGGGAATGTCGCACGAAGCAGTCAGGTGTTTAACTTCCTAAAGAAACTTGTCAGGCTCAGAAAATGACCCAGCCACTGCCAGGGTCCCACAGACTTCACAGAGAAGAGCAGAAATCTCCAATTGCCCCTGTTTACCCAGGAATCATCCTGTTCCCTGGCTGCAAATGGGTCAAAACGTTTGTCCAAGAAGCAAGAGTTATGAGGTAAGACATATCTTAAGGCGTCCTAATCACCACGGTTTATATCTCAGGGAAGTTCCAGTGGACCACTGGGTTTTCTGAGAAAGGACTCTTCCCATGTAAAGGTGAGCTGCTGCAAGGATTTCCTTCCCAGAAAGAAAGAGTGAGAAGCTGATCCTTTCAGACTCAGTAGTGCTCTTGGTTTATTGATTCCTTCTCGTTGGTTTATTGATTCCTTCTTGTTGGTTTATTGGTTCCTTCCTGTTTACCTCTCCTACCTTATTCCATCAGTCTGAGGATGCACAGGGCCCTCTCACACCTGCTGGAGGTTAGAGGAAGTTCAAGGGCTGGATTGGCTCAGATCTTGTGAAAGCAAGCCCTGGATGATTTTTTTTTTAACATCACACCCATAAAAGAGAATTACTTTTATACAGGGTGACTTCAGTGAGTGGCAGGTTCTGCAACAACATAGGGTTCTCTATGAAATCAGTGTGTGTGCTCACTGACTCCTCAGTATGTCCACCTGTAGACAATATCTCAGCTGTCAGTATGTGGCACATTGTTTTTAAAAAGCCACAACTTTACTAAATTAAAGCCAATTCATTTCAAAGCATGCAAGAGCACTAATTTTCATTGATTACGCAGTCATGGCCAAGTTTCAGATTTCATCTGTTTTTACTGTAGCTCTTCTGGAAAAAGTTTGGTTAGAATCATTCTCCCATAACCTAAAAATGGTTGCAGGGAGTTTGCTTTGACTTTAAGGGGATAAGAAAAAAAACCCTCTCTTTAGGCATGGAAAACTTCAGCCTGAACAATGAGTGATTCAGAAGACTGTGGTTGTGAGAAAAATAGGCTTTTAATTGGCTTCATTTTGCTTATGTAACCATTTGGCCCCTATCAAGCAGCTACTCTAATAATCGTTTTGCTTATCAATGATACATAGTCTACTCTAGACTAGTGTATCTATGACAACAAAAACGTGCCACATACATATGCCTGTGTTTGCATGCAAGGTTTAAAAAGTCCCTGCAACAGTTTGTGGAATAAAAGTCCGCTCAAGGGTCTTACTAGAAAGAAGTTGCTTCTGGCTCAGGGAATCCTTCAGCCGCAACCGGCTGGAGCCTGGGAACGTATTCTGGAAAAACTAGATTTGCCGGTTTGGATGAACCTTTGATCCAGTACTCTTAAACTTGGGTGAACAAAACAATAGCAGCATGAAGAGAATCTTCCTGTGAGAAGATGGAATGTTTACTGTTTTGTCCTGAGTTCCATAGAAGAACCCAGGCTTAGCCCTCTCCCTGCAGCTGCTGTCACTGTCAGTTAGACAGACATGCTGAGTTTGTTCTCAGTGAGCTCCTGCTCAGGATGGTTGGAGAAAGGTCTTGCTTTCTTGTGGCTGTGTGGAGACGATGATCTGGGGCTTGGTTCTTGGGTTTGTAGCTGGCTTTGCTGTTGAATGACTCAAGCTGTTAATCCCACTGGGTCAGCCACAGTAGATGAAGCTAAGCAGAAGGATTTAGCACTGAGGTTTCTGTCAGGCAAATACTGGAGATGACAGATGGAAAAGGCAAGCAGGCAATGCTTTTATGCTGGTTGATGCTGAAATGCCTTCCACTAACACAGTAATCAAGCAGGTTAAGCCACAGGTCTCGATAATTAGATCATAGGAGTTTGTAATGAGCTACCTGAGAAGGGGCTGGTTTTTAAACGTGGTGGTCCCACACATCCTGGGGAATTAATATAGATGTAAATAGTAAGTCGGTATTTAAATGGAGACAGTTGGAGTAATCACTGTGCACTTGTCAGCCTGACTGAACAAACTGCTGGAAAGGCTGAGGTGTCACTTAAGAGGGAATTTAGCAGCAGTAAAATACATAATGCCAGTTTGCAAAGGCTGAGACAGACTTAAGATGAGGGAAAAGAGAACTTACCAGTTAAATTTGATAGAGCTGTGCTAAGGTTGTGGGTTTACTTGGTAATGATTGTTGTGCTGATGTGAGGTTCCTGGTGTTTTATTTTCGCGGCTTTTTTTCCCCACTATATTTTACTTTTGATGTAAAAAAAATGCAAAATCCATATGACCTCATCAGGGGAATGAACAGGATAAGATCTTGGACCAATACAATTTCCTGCCTTTTATCAATAGCCTGAAAACATAAGTTGCAGTTAACCTAGAGACCAGTGAATGAAAAGTAGTCAGGGGATGTGTTACAGCAAAAAGGGCAGATACTTTCTGTTCTGGTATGGCATTCTGTCCTGGTGCAATGCTGGCCACATTTGTCATAGTACTCTGCAATCCAAGGAAAGCACTGGGAATCATGGTGCTAATGGATTAACTCCTGGTCCCTGTACAGTCCTCTGGCTAAAAAGGTGAACTGAGCCTTCAGCATTGTATCTAAAATCAAGGAGATATTAGGTGGTGTGGGGGCTTTTTCATGTTTGTACTTGGCACAGTGACTGCTGTGCAAGCTCTCCTTTTCTGGCAGCCATTATTCAAGAATATGTTGAATATGGGTTGGATTTAGATGTGAACAGTAAGACTGATAACAGCATTGCTAAATGACACTGATTTTCCTCTGCTGAAGTTGTATTGCTGAGCACCAAATAAATCCAGATTTGGTTAGATGGGAAAGGCCTTCTGAGAATGAGCCTGACCTTCTAAACTGCTGATTAGGGCCTTTACCTCCAAGGTAACTGCTGACTTTAAAACACTGAAGTTCTGGGAGGAGGCAACAGCATGACCCCATTTCACAAGTGAGAGGCTGCTTCTTCTGGCATAAGAAGTAGAGCCAAGAGGGCATTAAGAAGAATAACTTCCTTTGTGAGATATTTAAAGAACCTCCAGGCACAAGGTCTCACTAGGTAGAAATAGACCCAACTCTAGAGAAAACTAGGAAATTGTGCACCTCGGTTTGGAGCATAGTGCCATGCAGTGATCATAAGCTCCCTGAACATTTTGAGCGCTGCCAATTTGCCTATGAGCTCTCCTCTGGTTGATCAGCTGGGTTAGGGAGTGTTAAGGCTTTGCAAAAGCAAGTCTCACTGGGAAGGCATTTCTGAATTGCAGTAAGCAGGAAAATAGTTATTCCTGACTGCCTGAATGGCAGACATGCTAAGACAATAAGCTTTTGGTTTTGGTAGACAACCTGAAAACTGGAGTAAAGGGTAAAGAAGGTTCAATGAATTAAGTTATTGTAAAATCATCACAACCACCAAGAATGGATTTAACTGAGAGCTGAATAAAAGTAATTTTTATTTTAAAAAGTCCTTAGTAAAGCAGGAAGCAAACCAGTTCAAGTGAATGACAAATCAAAACTGAAGTGTTCTGAAATGTTTGAAGGTTTAATTATTTTTGGCCAAAAAATACCAGTCAAATTGCAAAGAATTTTGGTTGACTCAAATAAATGTTTTTTAGAGGAAAAGCATTTCTTCCAAAGAAATGTCACCCTTCTTTAGTCAACAGAGCATTAAGCAAGCCAAGTAAAATCATTTATCTGTTATGCAAAACTACATAAAGACCCATCAGAGAATGATATTGCCTCTTGAGTATATCTGCTCCAGTTGATCAAAAATGTGAGCAAGAGCTTAGATATGATAATAGAGTTTTAAGGCTAAAGTTTCTTCTCTGCCCCACCTTACGAAGTTGGGCAGTTTAATTCAAAAACTTTTCACTGGTCTAGTGTTCAAATCTCAGCACATATCTACTGATCTGCAAGACTTCTACATATTCTGTCTGGGGGCTCTTTTGCCATGGAGTCTAATAGGATATTTAAGTATATGACCATGGAGAAGATTGTTTAGGATTACAGCATGTGGCTGCTTGCCTTCTCCATGTGGCAAGAACATTGGGCTCAAGTCCTTCAGCTGGCTCTTAGCTCTGGATGATGGGTTAGGGTCTTCCCAGTCTTCCACCATGTTTATCAGTCAAGTCCCAGCTACACTGAAAGGTTGACTATCAGTTTGCATGCCACCAGCACAGCTGTGACACTGCAGACTGGCACACCCAATTGCGTTGTGTGATGGCTCAGGTACAAGTGCCTGAAAGGGATTGGGCAAGCATCGAGTGGATGCCTTGAGGAAGCACAGCAAAACCTCCATCTTTCCTGCCTTCCGAATTACCATTTGCAAAACTGACTGTCTCCTTTCAGTTGCTTCCTCCCTCCAGCTCTTCTCAACCAGATTTTCCTCAAAAAAGAAACAAGTCAGAGATTGTAGAAAAGTCCTGGTGGATTTTAGTAATTTAAACAATGTGTGCTCAGATTTATTTATTTTTTGATGATGGACATCATTAGAAAACTCAAAATTAGTTTGGGTAGGCTGAGAAGAGTTTGGAAAAATGCAGAGGAAATTAAAACAGTATTTTAAAGAGCAGCAGTTTATTTCACAATAAAAATGTCATCTTTGGAAATATATTTCCTTTTTATTGTATTCCTTTTATGTATTTTATACACAGAGAAAGGTAGAGTCCAATATTTGGCACTTCACACTGTAGGTATTTAGATTAAGAAGGAAGAGCAAAAAGAAATACTGCATCTCCAGTTTGCTGTCTCTTCAGATGTGGCTTCAGTTTGAGCACAGAGGCATCTCTTAGGGAACTGCCAGATACATCAATGTCTTTGTGAAAATGAACAAAATGGAATTGTCAATTGTTTGAAAGTGTAGATGCAGCAGCTAGTGAGCAGTTTGCTGTCTGGCATTCCTTGCAAAGAAGGGTGCCAGAAATTTACTGGCAAAACACTTTAGCTAAATGATCTCAGATGAAAAAATGACAGCTTCTGCTAATGAATACTCAGTGCTGTGAGCGTAAACATTCATCAATAGTCCCAGAATGGAAGGGGTGTGGTAATATTTGACTTTGCAAAGACTCTCATTTTCTTTGCACCCATTTAGCCCAATCTTACTGTGTGATGGCACCAGAGCTGGAACACATACCACCAGAAGAAAGAACAAAGGGCATCTGCTCCCAAGAGCACAGCTCAAACACCTTGGTGGTCTCATCCCAGAGTGTCATAACTTTGCTCCAGAGGCAGCTGCAGGAAGATTTGCTGTATCCACAGCTCCTAAGGGAGGCAGAGAAGATCATGGGAACCATCCCATGTCTTGCCCCAGCCTTGGCCAACAGCAGATGCCTGCAAGAAGAGTACAAAAACCAGCCCAGTATGGTCCACCAGGGGCCTGGCGTCTGCCATGACACGTGGTAAGCTGCAAGCTGTATGGGCAAACTTGTCTTTGAGAGCCATTGTGCTAACTTGTTTTCTATTAACTGCCCTAATCTCTCTTTTAATCCCTTTAAACTTCTGGTATCCATAAGGTAAGGGTGACACATTTCACCATTTAATTTTGCACTGTGTGGGAAAAGGCCTTTCTTTCTTTATGGCATTCAGAATGAAATGTTTTGGGTGACGTGTATGTTTGGGAATATTTCTGTACAACCACAAATGAATTACTAAGACTGATACAAGTGTCAACTTGATTTAAAACCTAAAGCATTAGATCAGCAGTTTATGCACTGCAGACACTAACAAACACTTTAAAATGTTTTATAGTCAAAAACTGTAGAGAAAGAAGTCAGCTGTGGCTACGGTGCTAAAGACTTAGTGTCTTTATTTGTGGGAAGCCCATGTTAAGTGGCATAAATAACATCCTGACATTGCCAAAAGGGGTCTTTGTAATGCCTTTCCCTCACCTCCAGATGACAAACACACACACAGATGTGTACAGCGTTTGCAAATTGAATGCAAGCCTGGAAGAGGTTGGGTGTTTTCAGAAGGATTTTCTACAGCATTAGTGGAAAAGAAGTAGGAGTTGTACATATCAGCGTGGTGTAAGAAAACTTGCAGAAATGTCCAGTCTCTGAGAAAGTACAGGCTGTTGTGGCCGGTCATGGCATGGGGTTGACCACCCACCTCTCACCTGCCCCACTCAGGACTTCTTTAGAATGCCTGATAGGTTATTCCTTGGGCATGGAGAAAAGCATATTCAGAACCATAAGTTTAGGCCAATTGCAAAGTATAAAACTGAGGAAAGGTATTTCATTCTTTCCTTGAAAGAATAGATGATCACACATGCCAAGGATATGTACCCAGGCAAATGAAAGAGTTACTGTCGGTGGCCAAGAAAAATTCCTGCCCCTCAGAGGGGGCAGAGGTGAATCAAGATCCTGCCAGTTAGTTTACATTTACTGCAAAAGCTACATTCTCATTTTAAACAGGTATTGTCAGTGCCTTGCAATAGTCCCTTAGTGTAATCCACCTGCTAGAATGGACTGTAGCGAAGCAGAAATAGGATGCATTTAGTCCAGTCAGGCATAACTCAACAACTTATCTTTTATCCTTAAATGTTATCCCCTTCATATTTAGCCTTTGTGGTTTTATTGTACTCATACAATGCTTTACATGTCACTTTTCAGGCAGGAGGCATGCTATTAGCCAATTCACCGCAAAGTGCAGTTTTGTTTAGGTAGCTATTAATCTCTGCTGTGCTCAATTCACTTCATATGGGAAAATGTTAGTAAACAATATAATGGCTCCTGGAGAAAACTGCACAGCCATCTGTCTGTGTATCTATCTGTACATGTTTCCTGGGTTCAGCAGTAGCAGTCATTTTTCTCCTTCTTAGCAGCTGGTGCAGTGCTGTGGTTTTGACTCAGCCTGGGAAGAGCACTGATAACACTGGTGTTTTTAGATGTTGCTCAGCAATGTTTACTCTGACCAAGGACTTTGTGAGTTTCATGCTCTGCCAGGGAGGAGGGGAAGCCAGGAAGAAGTAGAGACAGGACACCTGACCCAAACTAGCCAAAGAGTTATTCCATACCACAGCACGTCATGCCCAGTATATAAACTGGGGGCAGTTACCCAGAAGGGCTAGATCACTGCTCAGGTCAGGCTAGGTATTGGTTGGCTGATGGTGAGCGGTTATATTCTCTTCCCTTGTTATTTCACTTATCATTCTTATTATTGATGGTAGCAATAGTAGTTTTGTGTTATAGAACCATAGAATAGTTAGGGCTGGAAAGGACCTTAAGATCATTAAGTTCCAACCCCCCTGCCATGGGCAGGGACACCTCACACTAAACCATGTCACCCAAGGCTCCATCCAACCTGGCCTTGAACACTGTGAGCGCACACTGCAGCTGGCTCATGTTACATTTCTCATCAACCAACACCCCCAAGTCCTTCTCCACATGGCTGCTCTGAATCTCTTCTTTGCCCAACCTGTAGCTGTGCCTGGGATTGCTCTGACCCAGGTGTAGGACCTTGCACTTGGCATGGTTAAACTTCATGAGGTTGGCATCAGCCCACCTCACAAGCATGTTAGGGTCCCTCTGGATGGCATTCCTTCCCTCCAGCGTATCAACTGAACCACACAGCTCGGTGTCGTTGGCAAACCAATGGGGGAATTCTGAGCAAAATCACAGCCTGTGGATGTAGGCAAAAATCCACATTAAGACAACTACAGAAGACCTTCCTCCAGATGCAGCAGCACACCTGAAAAGTGAGTTTTCTATGAAAGAACTTGGCTTGTGCACCTGCCAATCAGGTAGGCACCATAAAACGCGGAGTCTGTGAGTTAAATAATATTTTACCAGTCTTATGGGCTCTTTACTAATGTTCACATAAAAATGTTTTATAATCCTTGCTATGTTTCTGGTTTTATTTATTTCCCACCCTCTATTCTTTGTCTTTTTAACTCTTTTTCCAGGGCTTGCTTCTCATCCTTCTGCTTGTTTATCTTTTGGAGCAGCCCTTCCCCACTCCTCCCGCACTCTTCCCAGTGGGCTTTTCTCCCCTGGCTTTACTGAGCTGTAGTATTCTTTCCCATGCATGTTTTAGATCTGTGTGGGTACTTATGCTGCAGACTTTTCTTTCTTATTCTATGAATGTAGTTGGTACTTTGCAGGCTTAAGCTGATTTGGCTCATCTCAGTGGATTTTGCGTCTGGTTTTGCACACTCATTTTATATGCTGGTGCAGTTGCTTTAGTGTAGGGTACAAGAGGCTTCTTGGACTGGCACTAAGCAGCCATTAAGCAAGGAGCATGGTGGTGCTCCTTGCTCTTTCCTGCATGAGAGGGAGGAGCAGGGAGACAAGAAGTGACTTGAAGTCACTCAACTGTCAGATGTGACAGCAGGAGTAGAAGTGGGGCTTCCACCTTCTTCTTTCTTATCTCTGAAAATGCCATGAACTGTCATTCCCACTGTACTGTCCTTTAGGGACCTTTAGATATGAGCTGGAACTGGTGCATAGAAACTGTGCACTGAAATTGGTCTGTTAGGAGTTAAATATAGACATTTCTAGCCAATATGACAGAAGGAGACTAGTCAATTTTCCTCGCATCAATCACTTGCAAAGTTGTGTTTTCAAAATGCATGATAAATACAAAAAGATTGATCTGAGCTGTCTGAGGTGATCCATTGCATCTCTTCTGTAGCTATCAACAGCAAGAAAGTTGGTTCGCTGTCTCACATCCAATTAAGTAACAAAATTAATTGGCCGTATTTAAGACAGCTACTCCCTACTTCTGAAATTTTTTGGGAAATCACTGGGAGAAAAAAATAGGGTTTGAGTATTATCGAAGATAAATCTGGTTTTTTAGACAATGAAAACGTTTTATTCTCTAAGTTAAAACAGAATGTATGCAGCCTGTTTCTAATTCACATTGTCCATGAAATTAAAGCAATGTATTCATCTTGACTTTCATGCTTGTTGTCCCTAGTAAAAAATGTTCTACATCAAATAATCATTATTTGCTGAGGTTGTTTACTGTTAAGTTTGTGTATGATTGCAAATTAAACAAGCACATTGAAACTCCTCAGCTAACATATGCCCGCTATTCATATCTGGCAAGGCCTATTTTTCTCACTGAGTATTGAAAAACCACTGCAGATGTAATATTTTCCTTGATACTGAAACAGTGCCGTGTATCAGATCTTCTGCTAGACAGAAAGTACAGGAGATAAGCATGAAGGGGTAGTATAAAAACAAGCTGACATATTATTTCATACCTGAAATACTAACTAAACTTATTCTATGCAAGTGATTGAATGTTAACATTAGCTTAATGAAAGGTAAGAAAGTAATGATTTTGTCAATGGCTCTATGTACAAATATCCAGCAGAACTACACTGATTAATTATTGCTACATCAAAATTACAGTTGAATGGGTTATAGAAACTTTTTTTAAAATATACCGGGGTTTTTAGGGTCAAATTTCTTGTATGCCTATACCAAATATAACTTAGAAAGGATTCATTTTCAGAAGATTACTGCTTGATGCTTTCTGAAGAGCTGGCACTTGTGGAGCCTCCCGTGTTGAATACCTAAGAGGTGATACGCTTAGTACTATTATTTTGTAATTTTACCCACTTTCATTCATAAAAATGATTTTAAAAAATCTTCAGAAAAGCAGCAGATTTACTAAAGGAGAAAAAAATCTACACCACCACTTTTTCTTTCTGATGGATGACTACTTTCTAAGCATCAAGCTGTGCAAGTACACAAAAACCAGTATGTTCTCTTCATTATAGTCTCCTCAAGGCCATACTTTCAGAAGCTTGTGAGTCGGCCAGGAGATGCTCCTGGCACCACACTTGGCTGGTGGTGGACATTGTCTCTGCTTGTCATGGATGCTTCATGTGGCTGAAAACACCCTCCCAGCTACAGCTGCCTTACATGGACTATTGCTGCATGCTGTAGGAGAGCTCACTGGCTGTTTATCTTTTCTTCACCTCCAGCTGCTACAACCCATCTATCATGGTAACTGATTTCTCTCCCTCACTTAAGAACCTTCATCTGTTTTCTCCTGTTTGGAGCCTGATCTCACAGGAGTCTGGGAAGCCATAGCCTACTGACATCTGTGATGGATAAAGAAGTAAAAGTGAAGGATGAGGCACTGCCACCCTCAAGCAAAGCCTGTCATACTGCTCTTTCTGATTTCTTCCTATTTCCTTTCTGCTGCTGCCACTCTTGGAAAGATGGAGCCCTGCGGTGTCGGAGACAAGCTGGTACAAAGGCAGTTGTCCAACAGTTACTGGCTAAGGATACAAGAAGCTGTAGCCTCAAGTTTGAAAATTAATGATGGTATCACATTGTCAGTGCTGCTGCTCACCATCAGCCCTGGATCTTCCTATTCCCAGTGGCCCACCAGTGGTCTTTGCAACAGGGTGATCATCAGCTGTATCAATGGGGTAAATGGCACTGGGTCTTCCCCATGAGCTACGGTTGTGAGTGTGCAAAATCACAGCAGCCAGGCATCCACCACTGGGTAGATGAAAGCTGTATAATCTAGGAATGGCATGTGACAAGCTGCTGGGGGAGAAAGGGCTGACAGCAAAACAGGGAGAGTAGCAAATTTTATCTTCCATGTGGCAGCATTTGGTGATAAAACAGCACTAGGATTTGTGTTCCAGAATCGGACTTGTCACTGGCCAAGCAGAAGCGTTTCATGGGACAAGTAGCAACATCAACAGAACATGCATGTGCAATTTACATTTCTGAATGACCCAAGAATGCCAGCACAAGGTAACAGCTGACATCAAACCACTATTTCTTTGGGCCTCTATACCTTTATCTCGGTCTCATACCCTGCACAATTTAACCCTTGGGTCTCCAACTCTTAAAGTTATCTGTTGTAAGACTATGTAACTGAGCCAAAAGCATTGGAGAATGAGGTGACCCATCTGAGTTAACTAGAAATGGAGATTGATAAGCAGCTGTGGAGGTCAGGCTGTAAGTGCTATACAATTGCTCATGAATGATACAGAATTTTGCAGTAGCGCATTTGACACAAGGATTAAGTTTCTTAAATTCTACTGTTAAAGAAGGAAATGATGCATTTTTTATACCATAAGGAGTCATAGACAAATTTACAGGAACACGCAGGTACCCATAGCTATTGGCAGACTTCTTGTGAAACTGATAAATGGAGGGAGCAGCCTGTTCTTACCCAGCGGGAGCCCTGTCAGCTTTTCTTCATGGGCTCCACCTGCAGCAGGGAGGCACCAACTTGCAGGTGATTTGCTGACACTTGGGCACAGTCCAGCACATCAAATTAAATCACTGGTGAAGGCAAAAGGGAGACTTTTCAACTCATACTGAAGAGGACCTGCCCTCTGTTATTTAAAATCAGATTGTTGCAGTTTCCTACTGCGGTACGTTGGTGAGAAGATGGAGATCATATGCTACCATGTCAAGGATGGATACGAAATCTTGCTTCAGAGAAAGCTTGTCCTTCTGATGCACTCAGTCCTACAAAAAATGATTGTTTGCTACTTTCTACAAATTATGATTGCTTGCTGTATTTTTTTCACTGTCACAGAGCAAAATGTCTTTTAATGCTTCACCTCCATTCGGTAGCTCTGTGTAAGGCTGTGGTTTGGAGTAGGGAGGAGAAAGGCTCCAGGCACAGGAATGAGACAAAATGATCTTGTGGTCATCCGTGTAGCTTGTCACCAGCTCCAGGGGAGGTAGCAACAGCTCTTGTGAACCTGACAGCCTTCACAAGGCCCTGAAACCACCTGGGATAGCAGGGAAAATGCAGAGGAAGAAAAGTCCTGGCATGACGAACCCGTTACTCTTGTGGAAAAAGACCACCACAGAGTGTAAAGCTGACCCAGCAGTGCCATCACTCTGGGGGGATGCAGAGGGGTTTGAGAGCACATTAACACGAGGTCACTGATGCTTTTTCCTGGCACTTTCTGCACCCTCACAACACAGATACACAAAAAATACTGCTTCTGCAGGGGTGGATAGGAGACCTGCTCTTTGCTCTGAGCAGTGTGCGGACAGTGAAAAGGACAGTGCAAAGGACAGTGCTTACCATAATGGGCAGGGGGAGAGCCACCATTGCCCCATGGCTCTCTGCCTGGCCTGAAGCATGGCCCCTGCAGCCAAGGGACGCCTTGTCCTCCAGACGATGCACTGTGCTTTTCCTGACGCAAACCCAAATTATCCACGTTTCAGCTCCATGGGGGTCTTTTCCAAAAGGAGGGAGTGCCAAAGGGAAAAAATGAAAATGACACCCTTCTCATTCCAAAGAAAACAGCTCTCCTCCCGAACCCCTAATTACAATGGGAAGATTTAATATACAAACCAGCAGAAAGCTTAATCATTGTGATTTAGCTCATGGGAAAGACGTCCAGTGTTTCAGCTGAACAGCAGCGCACGGTTGGCTTCCTATGAGGAGAGACTACTGTTCATCATTCCCTGGAAAGTGCCTGATGTTTTGATTATAGGGGATGTAAGCAATGGCCTGTTGTCTCTCACTTGCAAGGGAGACAAATTCCAGTGAAAGAGGTGAGGGCCTCCCCGGAGAGCAAGCCTGGAGTTCTAGGCTCTCAGAGCTGTGGTAGAGATTGGGCTGTCATCCTGCAACATTAACTGGACCCAGATCTTTGTCAACAGGCACTTCTTGGGTCTGATCTTGAGTATCTTCATCCTCCACAGGCAGGCTTGGACTGTGCTACATTGTGAGAATTTTTTTCTTGGTATCTAACCTAAGTGTCCCAGGGTCTGTCCTGGCCATCTGGTGCCATTGTCCTTGTAGCCTTGCCCTTGTTCTGACTGAACTGTGCCCTTTACTTGCCTCTACTGAGGTCCAATTTTATGTCATTCAACTCAGGCATTATATATTTTCAAGTAAGCAACAGATGTTGGGCACCTGATAGAATCATAGAATGGTTCTGCATAGCATCTCGATGCACTATAGTTCAACACAGCACGCATGTATATATATACGCATATGTATGTATTCATGAGTTTTTACACACACCTATATATGTATTAAGTGAGAACCAATCTTCTATTTTTATATCAGCTTTGTGGTATAATATGAAGTTAATGACTTGGTATGGATTAAAAACATGAAGCTTCAAGGCAAGTACATTTACTTGTAAATTCATGTAAAACTCCATGAATGTTTCTGGTCTGAATAAAAAGAAGGAAAAAACCAAAAAAGAACACCATTTTTTTCAGCATTTGATAAGCAAATTGGAAAAAATAGAATTTTGATAGGTTTTTACCTGAAAATTAGTTTGTACTAAAAGTTTTGTAGGATGTTTTAGTCAACGGGAAGTACCATTGAGAAGGGAAGTATTCTGATGATGAAACAAACAAATGCAATTTGAAATTGGGGTCAGCCTGAAACAATTTCCCTTCTCTCTCTCAGGTTGGCTGGTGAATTGAGGAGAATTCGTTGCATGGCTTCCACTGCCCCTCAATACAGGGGTGCAGGAATCCTTGTACCCTGGATTTGTGACCACAAGAGCCTGTGAATCACAAAAGAACATTTCAGCGCAGGACTTTGACTGCACATAAGAATATATCTTTGGGGAAATCTAATGATCAGATAAAACACAGGCATGTTTATTAGTAGGAATCCTTTGCGTAAAATGCATGGGTAAGTCAAAACATTGATTAAAATACCACCCAGGTAAATCAGTTTCCCAGGCAATATATGCAGAGCACTGCCATTTAACCGCTCTGAGGCAGCCAGCAAAAATGCCAGAGTGGCCTGCCAAATACCGAGATGTTGCTGATGGAAAAAATTAGCCTCAGTACATTGGCATCTGGAGTCTGTGACTACCATCCAAAAAGAAAAGGGGCTGGTGCTGTGGAATTGAGTAATTGCACTCCAGAAGCCTACCACAAGTCTGCTGTGGCTTTGTCGTTAAAGAAAAATTAGGAAAAAAAATAGGTGTTTTTAATTAACAAATAAGGCTTTGAAAGTACAGAAAGTAAGATGTTAGGGGAAGACATACAATTAACTGGATAAAAGGGATCACAGTGTCTGTGTGTGACTGCGTAAAACACAGATGTATATGCATATGTGTGCGTGTGCCAGTTTGTGTTTCTGAATATTTGTTTCTGCGTTAATTCTGTGTCCATTTCACAAAGAATTATACACTCCATTTACTTGAGATTCCAAAGTATATTACTTGGGGAAAAAAGGCAATTTCTGAGTACAGCCCATGTTTTAGCAATTATATTCCTTTCTCTCTTTTTTCTCCCCTTTTTCTGGTTTGGGTTTTTTTTTATCATTATTCCAGGGGCAGCTGTCAGATGCAGGCAATAACCCCCTGTTGTGATCCCCAGGGTGGGGGTGTAGCTGAAGCGACAAGAGTGGAGCCAGTAGAAATAAGTTGCCAGTCTTTAATTTAAAACATTCTTATTCAAAGGAGAAATTTACGGGAATCATGATACACTAATACAGACCTTATAGTTTTATCTGACTGGTCACAGTTTACTTTACTGCTGATGCCGTGAAATGACACTGAAACCCCTCTGTTTATATTTCTGCATGGCATTTGCTTTTGACAACTTTAGTCGCAGGTGCTTATAAGTCGTTCCCTCCAAAACAGCAATAGCACATACTTCTCATATTTGAAACTTTAAGGAAAATCCACTTAGGCATTTTCCCATCAAATTAAAAATTGCTGTATTTCTTGTACAAGACTGGCTGAAGGATGGTGTGTGTTTTAAAACCTCAGGTCTAGAGAACATCTAGCTCGAAAGGAATACGCTCAGTGCCAAGTTACCCATTTCTAAGAATTCAAATGTTTATCAACAATAAACTGCCCAACATGTGGACATAAAATACTATTTTTATCTATTTTATATATATACATACATATATAAATGCATGGATTTGATAAAATCTGATCTATCCGCTTCAGAGGCAGTGAGAGGAAGCATATTATTTGTTGTAGATATAGATGGGATTAATCATATACTTAAAGTTAAGGGAGCGCTTAAAGTGCTTTGCTGGATGATGGCCTAAAGAACCATGTGTGCTGCACCAGGTACTCATAAGAAGGATCAGTGAGGGATGCAATGCAATTACATTGTAGCCCAGACTTTTCTGGATGTCTTTTTGGCCTTCAGCGCTATTTGTGTGTGTCAGACAGGAAATAAACTTCACTTTCTATAAAGAGAGCAACAAACAGGACATGGTTCATGTGCCGTGGTGGAATGCCCACAGAACAAGCCAGGTATTTCTGCCTGCCACAACCTTTCCACACTACAAGCCAATGTGCAAGAAGGTGAGGGAGAAATTAGCTAGAGGTCACTACTGGGTGAAAATATCTGGTGTCAAGAGGGGTGTTCAGAGGTGTGCTGGAAGACATGCGCTCTTCATGTGGAATGCTAGAAGACATGCTGAAATCAGTGTTTATTTTCAGAGACACTTCTTGTATGCTTAACTAGTGGCAGATAAGAAACATTACTGATAAATATTTTAAAATGTTTTTAGCCATGTCTGAAAAGCTGTTCTTCTTAAAATCAAATGAAGCAGAAACAGAATGCAAGAACAAGGCAAGACACAGGTTATTGCAGGAAAAAAACTCATTGACTTAAACACAACCTTATGCAGCAAAGCACTTAAGCAGGTACTTTAGTTTCGGTATATGCCTAACTGCTTTCCTGCATCATAGCCATGATTACAGGGCATTCATTTGCTCTTTGTAGTGTCCTCAGGTCCTGAGATCTTTTGCTTTCACAAAGAAACCACAGTAATCAATCAAAAGGCATTAGCATTCCCACCGCTGGGATTATGAATTACATTTCTGTAATAAATGTGAATGCCATTTCCCTCATCTCCTGTTCTTTCAAGAGCCCTTGAAAGTTTTATTTCAACTTTCAAACTTGCACTGAGTGCTTTGGCTATGAGTTAGTGCTTCTGGCTTGCTTGAGCTAATTTGGCAAGTAATTTTAAAACAGCTTCTATTGTATGTAGAGTTTCAGGATTTGAAATATTGCTCAGTCAGCTCTTATTTCATGAACGGTTTGTTTGATTAGGCACCTATGTGAAACACAGTCCGGGGAACCTGGTGAGCTGTAAACCGTCCATGGGGAGGAGGAAATGAAGTGGATTTGCTTATTCATTAGAGCGTTACAGCCACTTGGCTTTTGTCTAAAAGGGGTATTGCCTCCCTCTGTCCACCCTCTCTCCGTCCTCCAATGTCATGAGCACTGCTGCTGTATTTTCTGAAAATCCTGAATTTTCTGAAAATTCTGACACCATCTATTAGGCATGCCCTCGGACACCTACTGGAACAACCCTATAAGGGCATCTTGTTAGTGGGCCTTGACCTGGCTTAAGCCCCAAGGCTTGGGGCAGCTTCTGGTGTGGGCAGAAGGACCATGTCAATGGGGCATCTAGTGTGGGCAGAAGGCCTTTGTCAATGAGGCATCCAGGTCCCAGTGCTTCTCGGTAGGTCAGCTCCATGCTGTCAGGATTCGTGGTTTGGATTTAACCTTCTAAACTTGATCTGAGCCCTACTTCAGGTCTCTCAGGACTTTTTGTGGACTTTCACCCATTCGAGCTTCCTAAAAGACGCTTTGGTTGGGGTGGATTTCACAGCATCCACACAGTGACAAAGCTGAGCTGGAAGAAAGGGCACTGGTGTGATCGGGCTGTTTGGGGTCTCACCAATTGCTCACTGGTCATGGTGGGCCCATGCTGGCAAAACTGCAGGCTTCAGCATTTAGGACATGCAGTAGTGTGGATATGGGCAGAATTCCCCATGCCCAGTTGCTGCTGCAGCTGCTGTGGGGAGCCTTGTTCACCAGGTCTGCAAGGGGTAAGGAGTCCTAAGACCACTGACAGAAATCCCAACAATTTACCTTCAGCAAGGAGTTAATAGATAATTAAAACCCAAACCCAGAGCATGTTTCTAAACTCTTAGTGAAGAAAGACATGCTGTATCCTGAGGACAGAACAAGAAACCAGACCAAGTTTATGTAAAGCAGCATGTGGAAACCTCCCCGTAACAAAATGAGCAATAAAAATCAAATATCAATGAGAATCCAAATATTCATCTTTAAAATCACTGAGCAGTAAATTACACATCACAGGCCTCTTCAGTCTTCTGGCAAAAGCTGCACAAATGGAAACTCCTCAACACAAATAAAAACCGTGTTTGTTTAATTCTGCAGCTAGAGCAAGTCTCTGTACAAGATGCATTTTCTAAATAAGGTTTCACCTGGGTTGAAGAATGCCTTTATCCAGCACAACTTACAAAGCATTTAATCAATCCTGATGGTAAAATTAAAATGACAAATTCCTTCCTTCCTTGCCCAAAAGCGAAGAGATGGGCACGTTTGAAAGGGTTTGTCAGACATTCTTTACCAAAACCCACAATCTTAAAACAAATCCAAAGGAATCAGGTGGGATTCATGTTCACTTTCTGTCAGGAGCTTTGGTTTGTTTTCAGCCGGGGCTGGATCACATCATGATATCATGGGATACTGCTCAGCAGTTCAGAGAACAAGCTCCTGTTGTTATCTTCTAAAGCTCAAGCACAAGGAAGAGGCTCAGGGTGCCTGGGGAGGATGGGGGAGAAACACAAGTGGCATTTGGAGGATAGCTTGAACCCATCTTTTGCCTGTGACCTGAAGCTGTGCCAATTTATGTCTAACCCTTCAGACTGGCATTTTGCCTTAATGCATCACTCTGAAGAATGATCTCCTTTACAGGTAAGGGACATTTCAAATAAGCCAATACCCAATTTCCTATTTTTCCTGCATCACAAGGCAACAGCAAGCCCAAGTGACTGCCGCTGTCGGAGCAGTTTCTGCTCAACGCAGGGGCTGCAGAGTCAGCGCTTTAAGCAGGGCTGTCATGCGGAGATTGATAGATACAAGGCTTTCACATCACCTTTATCCCTGTAGTGATGCGATAGGCCCGTGGTCCTGTGCTCCACAGGTGCTCTGGTTTTCTCAGTGCCCTATGTGTTGGTCATGGCAAAGTCTCCACCACCTGAACTAGGCGCAGACAAAAGATCATCACCTTTCTGAGCAACTGAAGTATCAGAAAGACCTTCACAGAACTCATTATTATTTTTATTGACTGGAAATAAAGCGATATGCCATCTGATATTTTATGAAGTAACACACAGACACTGTTAATACGAGGACCGGCATAGTGGTGTTGCAAGCCCTTAAAAGTTGTTTTAGCAATTCTCTTCTCCAAACTGTTTTAAGGTGACTAGCACAAAAAGCTGTATTGATGATTATTTGGATCTTTCCCTTTTTTGCCTTTGGTGAGCTGTGGTGTATTCATGTGAAATGCCATTTTTGGTAGCATTTAATTGTGGATGTCTGCACAAGACATTTTAAAGCTTCAGTGATAGATTATGAACCCTTTCTTTTAAACATGCCATTACAATTTCCCATTATATTGTTGCAGTGGACGGAACATAGCAGCAAACCAAATCCTAAATCCATAAAAACAGTAAATTAAATGTGGCTCCAGTGGTTTTGGAGCTTGACCAACAAGTTATCTTTATTAATGCATTCAGGGAAAAGGTTTCATTTTATTACATTATTTTCTTAATGATAAAGGCAGTAATGGAATCTGAGCAGAACACACCAAAGGAATCTTAGTTTGCTGGCACTTGGGTCAAATTCTTGTCTGTGTGTGCTTGGTACAGGGTTAAGACTTGGCAGTGTCTGACTCGCTGACTTCTGTCTTGAAAAGCACAGTCTTTTGCTGCTTCTCTGTACTTGCCAGTTGACATTTTCTTGGCTTTAAATGAAATTTTGACACATAAATCCCACATGTCAAATGATATTGTAAAACAAGCATCCAAGTGTCAGCACATAGCCCAATAGTCTAGGGAGTAGAGAATAGAATAAGGAACACCTTTATGCAGTCTTTCATCTACATCCAGCCATCTGCAAGTAATTTGAAACCAGTTTCAAATGAAGCTAGGTTGTTTGGCCTGTTAAAGCACACAAAGCCAAAGCAGAAGTTTGGAGTCTTCATGGCTTTTATTGACTTGCTAATAAGTAGATAAAGCCTTTATTTTCCAAAACTGTTCTTTTCTCAGATAGCCCATTCCAAAGAAAGCCTAATTGAAATTACAGAAGTCTCTTGCAGAGTGCCACAAATTCCATTTTTAAATAGCCTGCTGATATTGAAAGACTTCATGATGAGCCTTTCACTTGCAAAGCAGGGCCAGTGGGTTCCCCACTGATGAGCTGTTTTGCTGGACTTGGAAAGACATTAATGGTACCAGGTTCCTACAAACCAGCACCAACAAAGGAGTGTGGATTTACATGGTGGGCTGGCCCCAAGATTCACCACAAAAATACTAGAGCAAGCTACATATAGTTGCCAGCTGCAGTGGGTACTTCTTTTCTGTGTAGTACCATTGGAAAAACAGTCTCAGGTAAGCCATGATTTAACAGAGGTTACAAGGGCCTTCAGATGTGGCAAACTGTTAATTCAGTAGAAATAAACTGCACATTCAAATGATATTTTAGATTTGAAACCAGTTATGAATTTCAGATGGCACAGAAACATGGACTTTGAAAAAAAAAAAATCCAAACCAATCAACAGGATTTACACGTGTCCCTAAGAAGAAAGGTCCTGTGAACCTCAATGTGTAGGCACTGTCAGTGGAACCAGAGAAACATGGGAAGGAGCACTATGACATGCAGAATCCCAACTGAGGCTTGTGAAGATATCCAGAACATAATCAGTGTGAAACAGGTGTAGATGTGAAGAGCCAGGAGCTTGGGATACCTCAATTAAATGCAACTATTTGTAGCTGTCAGTCTATCAAATATGAAAAATATGTATATATATATGGATGGCATATATATCTGTAAATACATAATTTCTAGGAAAATACCAAAGTGATTTTAGGAAATGCCTATTATATCTGGCTGAAAAAAAAAGGCCACTGAGGAGGCTTAACCTTGAATTACTTTTAAAGGAGAATAAAACCCCAACATTTGATTCTTACATGATTTTCCTGGCCTTTACTTGATGTGACTGGTTTTACTTCACTGGCAGCGTCGCACTGAGGACAGCGCACTGAGGTTTGCCAGCGGTTGACCACACAGCTGTGATGCTCACTGAGTGCACCCTGAGGACAGGTCCAGGTGGCTTCTGACTGTCCCCCCCCAACCTGGGGCTCCCTGGAGGTCCCTCTAGCACTGCTCAGAGGCTGTTCCCACAGGCAGCCTTCAGCAAAGCTTAAGGAGATCCAGCTGCTGCCCTGTAACACTGGAGTGAAAGGGGATCCCATGCAGCCAGGAGCTAGTGTGGGGAAGAGCTGAGCTTGGCTTCCTTCATTGGATGCCACTAACTGTGTGTTTAGTTGTGTAACAGGAGTCTGGGTTGTAAAAAACCCAGTGGCCCAATAGGCTTTGCTGAAAGCCACACGTCTATCTGACAGAGAGCGTCCTGAGCAATAGATCCACACCCACATCATTAAGCACATCCAGTCTATTACTTAAGTTCTTAGCTAGATAAACAGATAGTCTTTACAGCTGTGATTAAACATGAAAAGAAACCAGTGGAGGCCAGCAAGACAAATCCATACAGACAGGAGTGGGTAGTGGTTTTGGTTGTTTTTCAGCCTGATGGGGCCTTTCAGCTGAATTTAGTGTTTCTGTGTTTGGGAAGGTGCCAAGACTGAATAGCACAACTCAGCTGGGGATACAGAGGTATCTAAGCCCTTGCCATGTAATTTAAATGGTTGTTTGGACTTCAGCAAGTGACTGAGATGCTGTCAATTTGTGCTGATTGGTTTTAAGGACAAAGAAAAAGCCATTCACAGCCAATGTATATGGTGGTGCAAAAACAAAAGCAAACACTGATGGTACAAGGCTGGAGTTGCAAGAAACTCTTTTGTGAACTACTGGTATGACTAAGGCTTTGAGAGATCTCAGTCCAATTTGGTCTGATTCTTGTCTGTGTTTATTGTGCTGCCTTTTGACTTCTGGGAGTGACTTGTGTGAGCAAGCAGGTAATCAGATATTGCTATTGGAGGTGGTTTCATCCTGGTGCTGAGGTCCTTAGCTGAAGGTAGCCAAGCCCTGGACAGCTACTCCTGCCTCTGCTGTCTTCTGACTCCCTAGCAGAGGGTGGCACAAGCAGAACCCCTGGGAGCCTGAATGGCTCTGAGGGGAGTGCAATCCCAGGGCATCGACACGTCCCAGAAACATATGTCAATAGCAATAGGCACTGTCTGCTCACCACAGGAGCGGCTGCAGCATTTCTGTCCACTCTCGGCTCCTCACACACGGCTGCCAAGTACTGCTGGGGTAAGTGGACACAGCCACAGCTCCTGTTGGGTCAAAACATGCATATTTCACTCCTCGGCTTCTGTAAAACCTGTTGAAGAAAGCTGACATGTGCCATGAGGAAGAGGGTGGGAGTGCCGGATGCACTGATGAATGCCAACTCTCTCTCCTCTGTTTCAGAGAATTTCACTTTTCCAAGTGTATCCACAAGACAAGACTACAGTGTACATGGGAGGAACCCATAAGAAGATCCTTTTCTTTAGATTAAGGCTTTTTTTTCATCAAACTATATGCTGCAGTGACAAAAAGAGTTATGGGAGCAGTTAAAGAAAGAAGTACACATCCCTTGGAAAGTACATACTGATGAATATGGGCCCACCAAGTGCAATGTGGAGATAGCAATCTTTCCCCACCATGCCTAGAAACTGTTTATGAGAACAGGTAGGGACTACAACAATGTGTTTTCTGGTACTGCTTAATTTACAACTGTTGGTGTAGCCTTGTCTTGTTGGGACCCTTGTCTGTTATACCTGTAGAAATGTGGCCATCGTTATTGGATTAGATTCTCAACATCACATTTTATCAGGTGCCTGGGCTTCTCAGGATTTGTCCTGCTGTCTTATTTCAGAAACATAAAAATGTATTTAGCTGACTGAAAAATAATTGTGGCTTTGCCTTCCCCTTGCCTAACACAGCCAATGTCTTGCTTTGTTAATATGTAATACAGTACACTACATGTCATCCCTCTTTGCTCAGCTGTGCAGCATAGAAATACAATATTACAGACATTTCTATGAGAACTCATGTAGAAATATGAGTCACCTTAGCATTTAATAACTGTTTGTATCAAATAATTGTCCAAAAGCATTTTTGGTATAACTCCCTTAAAATCCATGCAGCTCCTCTTAGGGGATATTTTTATTCACATATATTTATTTCACATTCCTGCAATGTTTTATTTTCATGAATTATGAATTTAAGACTCACAGTTTTCACATACTTGAAGCTGAGTTCACTGATGGACACTGCTGTTACAAAATCATGCAGAAAAATTACAGGACTAAGTGTAAGATCTGGAATTTAAGACATGTAGAGCTCAACCTATTTTTGAGGATGACATAATCACACTGAAAATGAATGTGATCCATTTAATGTACCGATCTCATTCAACAGCTAGCAAATTTCTAAGTGTTGCTTGCAGAGATAAACTCCTCACTTTTTCTGTGAGTGTATATGAATTTCTTCCAATACACTCAGTTTCTCCAGTTCACAAGGCTACACCAGAAACTGGGTTTATTTCATACTTGTGTGCAGCCAGCAAAGCATACCAACACACTTGAACAGTTTATTGATCTTGGCCATTAACAAAGGCATCACAAAAACAGTGATGCAAATTGCATTTTCAGGAGTTTCAATATTCTGTTCTTCCACGTTTTTGGAGCAGTGAGCCTGAGAGAAAAGGGAGAGAGCTAGCAGAAAGGTATGCTCCTGCAATGACTGTAATTGTGTTAGGGCAGCACAATCACCGTGGTTTTAACAAGCTTCACTCATTTTGTAATTAAAAGTTTCATCAACACAGCAGAGAGAATGTGTGGCCTCTAAAGACTTCGGTTTGTTTTCATTGCAGTGTTGATTCAGGCCAGACAAATAGGAGACTAATGCTATCTCAAGGCATATGTTTCTGCAACAAATTTTACACTCAGTGCTTTTCTCCACTCAGGGGTCAGCTGTGTACCCTGTATATTGGCAGGATAGAGATAATAGTAAGATAGAGTGATTTTTTTTTTACAAAACTTGGTCTTCTTTAATAGCACTGAAATGTATAACAAACAGCTTGATGAGCTTTCAAGAAATTATTCATCATCAGAGACTTTCCTCATCCAGAAGAAAATGTTCCTAAGTTGAGTACAGTCATAACAAAGAAGCTTTCTCATGCTGCCAACTTGGCGATCACTGAGCTCATCCACATTTTGCTCGTATACATCTACACATGGATGTACGTAATAGACTTGGAAGAAACTCCCTACCATTTATTTTTCTTACACACATCTATAGCATTGTACAATGAATTACCTTAAGTGTATGAGCAAATCAGCCTCACGTAGCATATTCATCTACTTCACTGGCTGGGTTAATCTACCTCTATGGCATTCAGGGCAGTTTCAAATAGACTACGTTTTTAAAAACATGTGGTTATAGCAATGTTTCTTTTCTCCCTGGGTTTTTCACTCACCACCAAATATGCTTTAAAATGCAAACTAAAATTTAACCCTCGGCCAGAGACACGTTTGAAGGATACATGGGGTTCAGCATGCAGGGTGAAATCCAAAGCTGAAGTATTCAGTTTTCTTCTAGACTTATATCCAAACAGCTGAGAGCATAAGTTGGTGTGAGTTACATACTGCGATCTAGAAGACAAGTTAGGAGGACCTGATTTAAGAGGCTTGAGTATTTGGCTCTTTGAGTTGCTTGACTGTAGGGTTTTTCCTAGCTTGCTGGCCTGTGTCTTTCTTCCTCTTTTTCTGTTAGCCCATTTGCATGAGTGCAAAATGCAAAATGCAGGATTTGTATGTCTTGTGAGGGAATGCTTTTGCTGATCTGCTGCTTCTATATAAAACACATATGCTATTATCAGGAGCTGCCTGAAATAATAAAGGAACTTTCTTTAATATCCCCGAAGGCACTGTGCTGAAAATTTATTTTTACTGTTAACACCATGACTAAATAAACAAATAAAATATGAAAAGATAGTAGCTGAATTGAAAACATTTGCATATTAGCATGATTTCTATTAAGTGCACTGATGCTAGGCACAAATATTTGAAACTTAGTCCGGCATTCAGACGGCTATCTTTCCTTAAAAATTTCCTTGCTTTCCCCTTCCTCCTACATCAAGTCGTTGATCATGGGAATTCTCAGTTTTACTCAGACAAAGAGTCCTTATTGTCTACTTTAACATGGCAAATTTTCTGTCTGCCTGTTGGAGCCTAAAATAGCCCCTAAGCTTTTCTAACCAGACTTAGTTTAGAAGGTTGAGAATGTGTACAGGAATAATGCATAATAATACAACTGGGCCCTAAGATCTTAGGAGACACTGGGCATGCTTAGACATTGGCCTGATCTTCATTAACATTATTCATGAGACTGTGCTAGAGAAGACTGAACTTCAGCTCCACAGTGGGAGAAAAAATGTTTAACTGGCCACAGTAAAATTTGGGCATAATTTCTGAATGTAATTTTAAGCCTGTAATTCTGGATAGCCACTTTCATCCGCTCCGTAACTTCATATATTGCTTCTCTCTTGTTCGCCAGACACCCAAGCTGTGCCTCTGAGAGAACAGAAGTGTTTCCTCCAGGGAAGACTGTGGCAGGGATGCATGAGTTTGCTCTTAGGAGACTAAAACTTATACAGCTGGAAAAAGGTTTCAAGATCCATCCCTGCACACTGGAACAAGGTCAGCTATACCTTCCTCATTCTTGAGAAAAGCCTTACTTGGTCCTGGCTGTAGAGATTCTATGCACAACTGTGCTGTGCTACCTGTCCTATTGGAAAGTCTCCAAAATGTCTGATTGGAACCTTTTTGATGTTAAGCTGAGTCCTCTACACCTTGGTCTATTCCCAAGGACACAGAGAACAGTGTGTTGCTTCTCCTTGCAGCATGATGGGATAGTTACTTTCCCCTTTCTTGGTCTTTGCATCTCAAGGGTATCCTGAGCAGTCTCAGTTTGTTTGGCCTTTACTCAGAGGTCACATTTTTGAGATCATTCTTGCTAATCTCTCCTCTGCACTCTCTCCAGTATTTGTGTATTTGATCTGGTGACCATTAAATATAAAATGTGGCCACGCAAAAAGTTGCTTTTGGCGCCTGTAGATGCTCCATGTGAGCCAGGATTTCTCCACAGCTGCCTTGGCCCTTCTGTCCTCTGTGGAATGCCTGTGGCAAGAAAGCCGTACATGAATTGAGCTTGCAGCAGCTCGTGGGGAAAGGGAACATATGTGAATATCCTCTGACAGCTAAGAAGACAAGCAGTGAAAGGATGCTTTACAGGGAGAATACTTACGGTAACGTGCTGAGAAAAAAATAAACATATTTAATTTTCTTGGCAGCCAATCAACCTTGCAAAAATCTGTTCCCTTCTGTTTAGGGATGGCCTCAGGCAAAGTCAGTGGTACCCAGAAAGCAAAAAATGCTGTGTTTGGGAAAGCGATCACACTGAAACAAGTGACTGTTTTCTCTGAGATGCTCGCCTCCAGCAGAAGCAAGATCCAGCAGCGGCTGTGAGATTCCTCATGCTTGGGTCATGGTCTTGGGGATCTGGGGGGTGTGCAGCCCTATGGGGCTATCAGGTGAGAGGTGCCTCGGGTGTGTATCTGCACACCAGCTGTGCACCCCAGGCATCCCCAATGGATGCACAGCTGGGAAGCATGGTGGCAAGGCTGGACCCCTGGTCTTGCAGTCTCCTGGGCTCCTGCCAGCCTTAGGCAGAAGAGGAAGCTGATGCTCCTTCCCCTTTCTGCAGCTTCAATGGCCAGTGCCCCGCAGGGGAAGTGGGAGCGAGGATCTCTGACCACCGTGTCTCTTAGGGGGAATAAGCTGTAGTGCCCAGAGCGGCGTGGAAGCAACCGAAACATGCGGCGCCTGGATGCAAGCAGTCAGCCGAGAGGATGCCAGCAGATGGTGCTCCAGCCCATGCTGCCTCTCAGGTTTGCAAACGTTAGTACTGGAAGTTGTCTTGTTCTGAGGAGCACCTTGCTTGTTCGCCCCTCTAGTTTAGAGCTTGAAGCTCTCTACACCGCATGATTTAGAGGATGGAGTCAACTGATGAGGACTGACTGAATTTTGGGTACTAGCTATCAAATACGTGCAGACGATGGTCAATGACTGGTATTTAGAATAGAAGCAGACCTATAAGGACTGTTACAAATGTGATGGATAAAACAACAGTTTGAGGAAAACACAATTTCTTGTGGTCATACTGAGGACAGACAAGGAATGAAATTAATTCTTAAAAACCAGACATTCTCTGATTTATTTATAACTCAAAGGAGACCTCAGGAAGTCCTGTGTATCTTTTCTTCCACCTTTATGCTGCAGCAGGTGATAGAAGCTGAGATTAAAAATCTTCCCCACAAGCAGGGGAGTTGTACAATAATGAAACATATACCATAAGTTAATAAAGTCATCTTACTTCCCTAGTTTTATATCCAACATAACTCGATGCTAGCCTTCTTGCAATAGCGCGGTAACTCTTTAGGCAAATCCATCTATGCACTTATCCACTGATCCCCAGTGGCTGCTTTAGAGTCAAAGTACTCAATTTTTAAGGGCTGCTAGCACAGGAAACAAAAAGAAACTGGAAGCTTAACTCCATCTCCCACCTAAAAAAAAAAAAAAGTGCAATCTATTTTTTTAATCGGGATAAAATATATCAATAATTGCCTACTCATGTTTTTGAAAAAAAGCACTAAAAACAGAAGGTACATACAGTGTGTCTATATAATAAACCAATATAGCTGACAAGGCTTTTTAGCAGACAAAGGTAACAGACACTGCCCAGAAACAATTCCTACATCTCTTCTTTATCTCTGCTATTGCTTGTATTTTGCTCTTCTCTGTACTTTTTACTCTGTCTGGACTGTATTAATAGTGTTTAATCCATTCACTTAAAATCCGAGACTGAAATGAGGAGCTGCACACCTTATGGCGCTCAGTGACCCTGTGCTCCATATGTAGGGGTGGAATCGGATGAAGCTGACATATCTTATTCCCCAGACCACTGCAGGGACAGGGCTTTTTGGAGACAGGTTTTTATCTTGGCCTGCAATGAGGTTATACACAGCAAAAAATCTAGAGGCTTCCAAGGACTAAGTTGAGGATTCCCTCCTTGCCATTACATGTGAAATGCCAGCAGAGATACCCCGTGGACTTCATCTTTATGCAAGAGAGCTCCAGTTTGTCATCCTCAGCGTCACTCTTCCCTGCTGTTTAATCCATCCTCTGCACAGCCAGATCTGGGACTGAAATGAAATCAGTTTTCTATGTCATGCCACCTTCTCTCTAGCTGTTTGTGTCACTACTCTTGCTTATTTGTAAAGAGATCAGTGCAGGTGATACCTGGAAATTGCTTACTCTCTTTAATCTCTAAAGCACCTTAAATGGTGCTGCCCTGCTGCTGTAGCTCTGCAATGCTTGTTCAACATTTTCCCCTTTGCCCTCACACACTTCATTTACAAATGCTATTATTTTGATATATACCAAATAGACTCTTCAGTCAGGCAATAAAATCTTGTGGGGGTATCACTATAGATGGAGGGGTAATAATTTAGTGGAATACAAAGAAGCATCATTAGGTGCAAGTTAAACTTGTATGATTTCTGTCAGCTCCCATGGCCTTGTGCACCTTCAGATCCTTGGCCTCAAACCTGATCTTCTCCTACAGTGGGCAGTTCTCCATCCTTCCAGTCCCTGCCTTTGCCTTCTGTGACATGGGCGGTGTGGCTGGAGCACTTGCCAATGAAGACGAAGCAAAAATGTTGTTGAGCTCTCTAAATCAAATAACAGTTCTAAAAGTAATGTTGCTTCAAAACAGAAGCACCAAAATGTTTCATTCTGAAATTGACAAAATTCATGAAATTATAATTGCACTTAATTGCCATCCTCCTATCTTCTGGACCCAAATGACCCAGGAAATCAAGCCAAATTTGCTGTTGTTTCTGCTGCCTAACAAAACTTTGCTGTACTCAAAACAATTTCTCAGTTAGACCCATGAAGCTTTGTGTTCAGCATCAGTGCGTTTTCCAAACCAGCTCCTGCAGTTGTTATTTGTGTTAGCACCTGTTGGTTTAGGGGTCTGGCTGTGCAATAACAACAGTCTTCGCCTCTTAAACCTCACAATTTTCAACATCTCTGAGGGATTTTGATGTATGAAATCATTCAGTTCTGCTGCTCTGTTTGAGCTAACTAGTTATTTAATTCTTTGAGTGATGCACATAAGATGCTGGGGTACTGTGAAAGAGACAGCAGGCATGACTCCTGACAAAAAAAAAAACCATAACTTTTACCAGATTTAGATGTCCTCATTTTCATTCTATCTCCAGCCTAGTCACATGAAAGACCAAATGAATGAGCTATAAGAAATTCACACCATGCAAGATTACTATAAGTAATAAATCTCTTGCAGTAAAGGAATTTGTATATAAATAATAAAAGTATTGGATGCTAAGAAGAAGTAAAACCAGCTGTGTAATATAAAAGAAAATCTTTATCCTTCTTTCACTGGTGAAAACTAATTCAAACAAAATCCATTACATAAATCATACACTTTGAAATTATTTACATAAAAACAGATGGAGAAAGTTCCTGCTGCGATAATGATGTTTTAGCAAAGCATGTCTTTTAGAGAATAACCATCTTTCTGCAGACAATGGGGTTTATTCACCAGGGGTGTAAATCTCTGATGGCTCCCCTGACTTCCCTGAGGCTCAGGTATGGAGCAGGGCAGAGCCTGTTGTTGCTGTATCATCCTGCAAGTTTGCAGTTATAGCCTGCAGAAACATTAGGGTCTACAGGAAGGCAGTTTTTGCATGTTCCCTGCTTTCTGGGGCCAGTGCAGCACATACTGGTGGTTCTCACAAACAGCAGTATGGCCTGAAGAAGCACGTGCTCTGCTGAGCATTCCCTGCCATTGCATTAGTTAGCCCAATGTGCTTTTATGTGTTTGCCCATTTATCAGTTTATTTCCCCCCATGCTGGTGAGCTGTCAGCCCATAGGCTTTTTGTGGGCAATCAGGTGGGACCACATCCCTCTTGCGTGTGATTTTCTGTCCCAGAGTACATCACAGCTTTTCAGATGGGCTTTTGCCAGGGGGTGCAGGATCTGCCCACCAGCCTGGGAGCCACATCCCACAGTGACTTGGGAAACCATGTCCTCCCTCTTTAAAGCTCTTCTGCTCCTGCAAATTATTCTTCTTTTTAAAAATAGAAATTGAAATCACTGTAATTTCTACTATGTTTCATGGTGCTTCTCCCACCAGAGAGTCCCCACAGAAGCTAACACCACAGCTCCTGTGCTGCTTCTTCAGCTGCCGTCAAAAACTGATGCATGCTAGAAGCACATTATTCCTGTCAAAATAACAGCCTTCATTTCTTCCACATGATGGAAATATATGCTGTCCCTTTAAAAATGTATCCTGAAAATGAATGTTCATAAAATATGAGTCAAGTTTCCGTATACCTTAATCAAATTCTAGAGGGTCTCTGGGGGACAGCACTTACACTGCAGCTGTGCAATGTGAAGTTTGTTCCAGTACTGATTGAAAATATTTTTGTGCTTCCTTCATTTTCACCAGTGAAAACCCCAAGGCTCTTTCTGCAGTCTAAAGGTGCCGTTATTTGGGGTGACAGTGATGGGTCACAGCAATGGTGCAGAGAACTAACTACCTGACTGGAAACTAGCTGAGTCCCCAAACTGATTGTCAGTCCCCAAACTGATTGAAACCTTCAGAATAAATTGTGTCTGTCTTTCTCATTCCCTATTTTTATTCTTCAGGGGAACAGGCAGGACCAGGTTTGCATGAGCTATAGAGCTTGTCTGTAAAATCAATAATGTGATTGGGTGTCATAGTTTTTAAATACTTTCTTTTAAATGATCAGTAGGGTTTCTGGACTTGTTCGATGTGTTTTTTTCCCTTCCTCTATTGCTTTCCTCATCAGTAACCATCTCCTGTTCTATCAGGCTTGTGTAGGTCAGCTATGGCAGTACCCACAGTTGCCCCATGCTTTCTTCCTAGTCTAAGCATCTCCACTCAATCCCAAATTTTCCATCAGGGAGCACATTACCTTTGTAGTCTTTGCTCTTTCCCTTTGTAGTCTTTGCTCTTTCCCAGTGTTTCCAGTGTTCCTGGGCAGCTTGTCCTTTTGTTAGCCAGGAATCTTCCTCCCTCTGGCGACACAGGACTGTCATAGGCTCAGGGCAGCTGTAGCAGTTCATTTTCAATAGAGGGTTCTCCAGTCTGCATTAGGTTTTAATTACTGACTCAGGAAAACTGCCCTCATCTGATGCATTAGGTGAAGACTTGTACAAGTCCTTCAGGTCCAAATAGACTTAAAAGCCTTTAAGCAAATCAAAGCTTAGCCAAACCCCCTGGATTTCAAAAGAAGAAAAAGACATCCCAATCCTCAAACAACTCTGACCGTGAGGCTCTGAACTTTGTGCTGTCATGCCATGTACATGGTACCCACCTGGGTGAGGTGGAGGTAAGTGGTGCGTGTTGGAGTTGATGAATGCTGCATGCTGCCTCTTAGCCAAATTCCCAGGTGTAAGGGCTGGTCTCAGTTGAGAGAGACTTCCATGATCACATCAGGATGAGTCCACTTGTACCAAACATGTCCTGTGTGCTTTCTGGCCACTTTCAGATGCGACTGATCTGGCGTTTTGAAGCCTTGGCACCTGAACTCCCATCCCTCCCAAAATGACACTGGTGGTGACTTTTTGAAGAATGACAGAAATCAGAGATCTGCCAGTGGAAAGTAGTCCTTCATTCACAGTGTATTTTCCCATGTTTGCACCAACCCAGTTTTAAGTGGTTCAATCAATTAGGCTTCCCTCTGCCATTTCACTGGGGTAGACATGCGTCTGAATAGTAGACCTCACTGTCAGGAAGTTTTTTCCCAATATTCTGCCTAAAATTTCTTTTCTTTCTTTTTTTTTTTTTCTCCTCAGGGAAACATTTTGGATGTATGTCACTGTCAATAAAAGACAAAGTCAGTGTTTTTATCATCTGAAACAGCCACTTCCCTGGTACTTGAGCTGATGTTCATTTTGTTATTCAGAAGATTTGTCAGTCTGCTTCACCATTCCTCTCCAGGCCTGACCTTATTTTTATGAGCTACTAAAACCATCCACTTATTATTACTGGCAACAAGTAAGATCCATGCATTCTTGAGGACATAAGAAATGATCCAGCTCTAGACATCACCTGAGCAAAGACACGTAATAAATGAGTGGAAACCATGGTTAGAATCCCCATGTTTCTCTTCAGCCTGCCAGATACTTGCGAAATGAGGAATTTTATGAAAAATGAACTGCAGAAGGATGTCAGATTCTTGCTATTGCATTTCAAGGTTGGTGATGATACCCCTTTTTCTTGATCAAATTTCCAGGCACAGCTGCTTTAAGCTTTGACCCAAAAAACTCTACCTGTGAGCCCACATTTATTTGCCCCTTCCATGCTGGAGCATCCTTCTTAGACTTGTGCAATCAGATCTGTGTTATTCAGCCTATAGTCTCTATTAATTGACAAACACGGCTTGTGTCTAGATTGAATACCAAATCAAAAGAAATAACACAGGAAAATATTTCATGCATATTTTTAAGAAATACTACTTTTTTTAAGAGCAGCAGTTATCTTTTTAAGAGCTTACTTTTATGCTCACTGGGGATGGTGAATCTCATCTTTTCAAAACATACTTTGGGTTGAAAAGAGGAAGGTAATGGGAATATTGATCTCTGATTTTTGCCAGAAAAATGTATGGAGCCCAGTTGGGAGATTTGTATTTGTTTATAGACTATGAACAAAGCTTACAAAGATGCTGAAAGCATGTGAACCATGTATATTCTTTCCATAAAAGTAATTATATCCAGACGCAGAATGAAAATGGCTACTACAAAATGCTGCAGCACAGACCTTTTCCACCTCCGACTGTTCAACACTTAGCATAAAGTCCACTTTTTCCAAGTTTTGAAATGTCTGCTCTGAAAACACTCCAGGTGTCCTTTCACAAGGTACTCTCTGGAAGAACATGAGGATACATGATGAATCAGAACAAAGGTGCATACTTATGTCTGAAGTTTGGATCTCCCTTGATGTTCTTCCCTTGGAGTTCTGTTGGCAGCAAGGGATGCCAGGACTGGGGATGTTTTTTAAGACTCAAAGCCAAAGATGAAAAGGGCTGCTGAAAGTGAGAGAAAGGGTTGGGCCTCTTATAGGCATTGCTGAAGGGTTTAACAGGGTTTGTGTAGTATGTTCGGCGTCCATCAGTATGTGAGAAACCCCAAATGCTTTTTAATTTCCTACACACCTACAGCACAGTTTCGCAGCAATTTGCTAATGGCCATGGAAGCTTTGGCCGAAATCTTGCAGTCTTCTCTCAAGCAAAATTTCCACTTGCTTAGAGGTCACCTTCCTTAATGCCATTTACTGCTCAGACCTGGAGAGAAGTTCGGTCAAGGCAGAGAAACCTGCTCTGATGCAGAGGATAGAATCAGCACCTGACGTGGCACAGCTGTTTTCTTAAAAACTAAGTACTGTTGTCTGGAGGCAGTATTTTACAGTTTTCATTGTATAGCACCATGACTTTCGGTGTTGGTGTGTTTGGGCTTTTTCAAATGCTTTCTTCTATCAGCCTGATTGGTGTCACTGGGATTTGAGATATTTTTTTGACATATTATTACTTTTGTGGATCTAGAATAAGAGATGTATGTTAAAAAAAGTTGTAATTGAAGTGATTCTTAGTGCCATCATGTTGGGAGGGAAGGAGGCTTGTCTGTTTCTGTGTTAGCAGTGCTGGTCTCGCAGGAGTAGTAGAGTCAGGACAAGGTTTGTCTATGCTCCCTCTCTGTTTTGGGGAGTTGTGGGAAATTGCTGGGGCTTCTGGAGGATGGGAAGGTGGGGTTTCTCTCTGCTGAGTGGATGTCCTAGGAACCTGCTCTAAAATAGGCAGCTGTAGTGCTCAGTTAGATATTAGGAGGCATCTGCAAGCAAGTTAGCCATTGCTGCTATACGTTTGAACAATGTAGTGATTGCTTGTAGACTTTCTGAATACAATTGTGGATGGAAAAACAGGGAAAAAAAAGAGCTTTGATACACTTATAGGCTGACTGTCAGATTTACATATGTGCCTGCAGACCTAATGAACTGAGCAGATCTCTCCCAGAAAGGCTAAAATTAATGAAAGGACATCACTGAGTTCAGTGGAGGTAAGCCCATGTCAAACTGATATAAACACATGTGAAATCAGGTTTCAAGTAGCATTTTTAGGCAGTAGAAATGTTTCAAAATCACCCTCATTCTGTAAACCCTGTGCAGGCAAAACTCTGGGATCAGGCCCTCATAACATCATTGCTGACAATTTGCGTGTCTGAGACACAAAAAATAGGGTCTGGCTTTATATGCTGTAATGAAAGTGAGAGATGTGAAAATAATAATAATAATTTTTGATCCCACCCAGCAGTAAATTCATGTAACTGATAAAGACAATTGATGACTTCTAACTTGAGCATCTGCTGTCAACAGGCATCTAAGCCTTAGAATTAAAGGAGCCCTCAACAAAAACAGAAAAGCTTTGCTGATACTTCAGATGGATTTCATTTCATGTTGCAAAGTTGCCAAGGCTAAGGGGAGAAGGGAGTGGCTGTAAGATTTAGCATTTTTACACACTTGGAGCAACGTCTGAGGAAAGCAAAGAGTGAGGGGCATAAGCTGGGGACTGGGCTACAGCTGTCTGCTGGAGTTTGTAAAGTGTGTGTGTGTGCACATCATCTGTGAGCTATTAAGCTCGTATTGCTTTTGCCATCTAATATCCTTGTTCAGGAATGTACATACTTCAAAATAAATTAGACAGGGATATAGTATCTTGTATCTGACTTAACTCATCTGTCTCTGCAGAAGGAAATTCCCCACTCCTGGGGTCCAAACCTTTCTGGTTACCCAGAAGCAGCAACAACCATATTTGAAGCATTCAGAGGGATTCAGAAGCATTCATATTTGAAGCATAGAGGGAGGTGAGAAGCAGCAAGTCCTCATGTGCAAATAGGTGTGTGGCTCATGAGGTGGTCATATAAGGGTCGTGCAATGACTCAGGTGAACCTTGTACAGGGTTTTCAAGACCTGAACTGATCTGACCTATTTGTGCAGAATTTGCTGACTTATTTATTGTTCCAGTTGTTAATTAAAAAAACAAACAAAACAAAAAATCTCCCAAACAAAAAAAAACACATTAAAAATATAATGTCTATAAAAATAAATACAATAAAAATACTAAATAATTAAAAAAAAGAGAGACAAGGCAGTGAAGGCTGCATTTCTGAGATCAGCAAGGCCAGGGGGCAGCACCCTGGAGCTGCCCCAAAGGAGGCTGTGCCCTGCCTGGGGCAAGCCAGGAGAGCCCTGCACCCCCGGGTTGGGGACACATCAGGCACTGCCATAACCCTTTCCCAGTTAACACTGATGAGTGATTTCTTAGACATCTATTGGGCTGAAATTATGTTGCTCAGACTAAACATATTAAATGAATTACAGCAAATTAGTCCACGTTCCCTGGTGACCTAAGCCCTGTTAAAAGACAGCTATGATAGTTATCAGAGCATTGCCTTTAGCTACTGCTTTGTGGATTCAGTGGCCCTTGCATGTAAAAAAATCTGATCAGAGGTGGATTGCTCTGTGGCAAACATGTACTGGATCAAAGGGACAGGTATCACACTCCACCACAGACATTTCTCCCAGGGTTCCAGGTGAGGTTTGCTGGAGGGGCACTGTAAACATAGGTGGCTGTTGTGGGCTTTCCTCCATGCACAGTAAAATCCCAGGTGTCTGAAGGAGTCTGTGAGGCAGAGGGACCACTGATAACTTCATTAATACAAGTGGGAATAGAACTTCCTGGGCCTTGCCCAAAAGGTTTTCGTAAGTCAGTGCTCTTCTCCTCAGAGGCTTTCCCCTGCGGGAGAGAGAGCAGTGAAGGAAACTGAAAGAATGGGAAAATCACTGTTCAGGGGCAGCATTTGCCATGGTTTACTATTGCACATCCTTTGAGGGCTGAAAACATCTGCTGGGGACCAAAGCTGCACTGCTGAGCATGCGGAAACTTGGAAGTTTCCACAGGTTACATAGGACAAGCCGCGAGCAAAATGCCATGAGTTTTGAATCCAACTGACATCTACTTCCTGAGGACCATTTCTCATAAAATCAGGATTACCCTGAGTTGCTGGAAAGCACAGGGTACTTTGGCTGCTGGAGTCACCTTTCCTCCCCTGGGGGCCTTGCACCTTGAGCTCCTTGCTCTTGAACAGTGAAGTCAGTCAGAAGTGGCTGCTAACATTTAACCAGTCAGGTGTAATGGCAGTGTGCCTCATATCACATACTAAGATTATTGCTGTGAAATGGGCTGGGTTTCTCATTTATTAGTTTTTAAGATGATGATGCAGGTATTTGTATTTTTTTTCTCTTGTAATTTCAGCTAAAGAAAAAGCTATCCTAACGTGACTATCCACAGAGAGTTCCTGAAGAAACCTACAAAGGCAGGTAAATGGAACAATTCACTCCACCTATTAAGCCCAAAAAACAAAGTTGTGATTTTTCACTTATAAATATTTTACTGAAAATGCTTTATGTGAAACAATTCATAACTTGATGATCTTAAGGGTCTTTTCCAACCTAAATGATTTTACAGTCAAGCAATGTACTGAAGTATTTGCCTTCTCATGGCTTGTTGAACCTTAGATGCTTATAATTTTTTTTTTCAATATATATGAATAGAGTTGTCAGTAATACAAATTTAGAGCAACACCAAGACTGAGAGATGAAAATATTTCTCCTGAAGGGCTGTATAATGTAGTAATTAGAAGTGGAAATAGGACTCTGGCCATAGCAGTTCTCTGAAAGTCTGGAAAAGCTACATTTGGCCTCTGCATAGGGCTCCTGGGATAAGCAGGACCTAGAAGGCTTTGCTGGCAGCCAGGGTTTTGCTTCATATTGTGGTTAATTAGAAAAGCAATGCAGCCCTCGCATGGCTCCCTGACAGCCCTCCAGGTGGGTGAACCTCCAATCCACCTTGAGCTTCATCCTGATACCTCATCCCTTCGCCATTGCATCCTCGTGTGCTCCTCAGGACCCCCATGAGTTCATATTTCCTCCTTAAAGCTCCTCTTCCCAGTTCTGCTGATGAACCACTGGAATTCCAGGTTCATCCCAAGAAAATGCCCTGCAGCATGGAGGAGATCTTCGTGGGGAATGAATGGCTCCAGTGCTGCATTTCGGCTGAGGACTGTGCAGTTCTATTTCTAGGCTAGCGGCTAATTTAATTTAGGAGGTTGTTTGTCTTCAAAACAGCTCATATCTCCTCAAAATAAGCTCCCTATTCTCTGCTACCCAAAGGAGTGCCACTCAGATGCTTGGGCCAGGGAGCCGACACAGGAGCATTGTTCGACAGATAACACTGGGCTGATCCCAGATTCCCAAAGGAGGCAAATGGTGAAAGAGGGCTGAGACAAGGTCAGATTCCAGTTTCCTCTGGTGTTTGTATAAAGAACAGATCGGGTTTCTTCCTGTCAACTAAGATTTAGCTATGAGCACAGCACTGGAATAATTCATAAAATGACAATGTCTGCCAAAGTCTTCACTTGAATTGATCCTTTGGGTGTTTTATTTTGAGGTTTGTTTTTTTTTTTTTTCCCCATTTTGTTCCTCACATCATTTTATTTCCTATTAAACAAAGTCATGGTGTGACATAAGCGTAATGAACCTTATTCCTTAAAACCTAAAAAAACAGTGCTATTCTAGCCGATAGCATGAGCCATAGCATGTGTGAGTGAGTTTTCTTTTCTCTTCATACTTTTAAGAGGTTTTCTTTGTGAACAGTTTGGGAGCTCTAAGTTGGAAGACTGTTTTATAACCAACCTGTGAAATATATGCTACGTATATGTTCATATGCATTCATTTAATATGTTTTCAGCTACATTAACAGCGATAGAAGGATGGACATTTCCATTCCTGTGCAAGAAGGGTGGCAGGCCCAAATGCAATGGGATTACATACAGCACCATGTGTCCACTGGGTGGAGAGCTGGGAAGGGCATCTGGAGGCCCTTTCCCATCCCAGGCAGGATTACCTATACCTAATGGATCATCTAACTTTTCTATAAATCCCCTGATGCTGAGGGCTGAAAAATTGCTTCTGTTGAGCAATTTATTGCATGACTCACTACCCTTTCTGGTAAAATGCTTTTCTTAAGTCACCACTGCTGAAGTGACAGCCCATCCTTTCATGTCTGATTGCAATGGACACAGAGATAAGTTTCTCCGACTCCTCTCGGTAGCAAGCTTTTACAGGTAGTCACACCTACCCTACATCTTCCCTTCTTGGGACTTCATAACTTTCTAATGTTACTGGTCCCATTGTGTAGTCTCCCTGCTCTTATCCTGGCTGTCTATAAATGAGTGATGAAGTGACCCATGGGATTCAACCTATGTTGGACCAAAGGGAGGAACATCATCTGAAATAGTGTTTCACAAGCCGCAGGTGGCTGCTCCCATGTGCACAGAAGATCACATGCACTTAGGATAGATCCAGGGGGCCAGTCATACTGGTTGGAAGTTTTGCCCCTGCCAGGTTTCACATGTTCTTTGTCAGTATTTAGAGCTGTAACACCCCAAGCATTCAAACCAGGAAAGCCATGATGAGAAACAAATCTTTGCTAAGCCTCTACCTTTGTTCTGGGAGGAGTGGAGGTGCCTACTGGAGCTGGGAGACTAACAAACCCTATCTATCTCCTAACCCTACAGTCTGAGTCAAAGAGCCCTAAGTGTGCTGATGCCTGAGAAGGTTTTGCAGGGTTCTACCTGGGTTGTAAACACCCTGTGTAATCACAGACCAGAGCCCCGTGTGCCCTGGGCTGCTCAGGTCCCACCGTCCCAGCAGGGAGAAATTACCTTCTACTCTTAGGGACATGGTGTAGTGGTGGCAGTGTTAGGTTTACAGTTGGACTCAATGATCTTAAAGGTCGTTTCCAACCTAAATGTTTCTATGATTCCATGATTCTATACTCTTAGATTAGATCCATTTTCTAATTGGTCAAGTGTTATGGATATCAGGAAAGAATCAGTGACAACAGGATGGAATGAAAACTGTCTTTAATGCCCCCTCAGAAAGGTGGCACTTCTGAAAGTTACTAAGGGATGAGACTGGAAAATATCATGGATCTACAGTGGGATAGCTCATCCATTTCTATGGCAAGAGGTAGGGCAAGGGCGCTGCCTGCAGCCGTTCCACAGGGCTCAGGGGTCTGGGGAGAGGTGGTGGAAGGACGTATTGCGGTGGGGGCATGCTCTGCGGCTGTTTCTCCAGCAGTGGTTTGCTGCTCCATCTGAAAGCCCAGTGGCGGTTTGCTGCAGGCAGCTGCCTGCCAGCCAGGGGTCATAGAGGCATGAGTCACCACGGCAGAGCCAGTGTCTGCAGGGAGTTGAAATGAAGAGAAATTCGCAACTCTTAAATAGTTGGGGGATGAAAAAGCCACTGCTGGCGGGTGCTGAAACCCAGCCTTTTAAACACCGTGATAATCAAGAGTCCCTAGACTTTTAAGCTAATTAAAATAAAGCTGGATGGAATTAATACAAACCGGCCTCAAACTAGGCGAAGGAAAAACAAAACCCCATGCAAGCTGATCTGATGAAGATTATGGAATGTAAGTGCCATTCAATTTTCTGGAATACCACATTATTTTTTATTCTGATGTTAATAGGAAAGTATTTTACAGACTCCCTCAATAGGTTATGTTGGACTTGATTCCAGTGTCTCCTTTTGCAATAATGCTAGTGGCAAAAGAAATGCACATCAATGTTGTTTTAGCTGCAGTAGAAATACCAGGGAACTCAGACCTACACTGTGCACTATCACCTCGTCAACTGGTAAATTACTAAATCGGAATTTTATGAAATTACTCAATCAATATTTGTGCAGATGGCTTCCAGGAAAAAGCACTTGTGTGTCTGTTTAACTCCAGTATGTAACAGATGGCTAGAGACAAGGCATTTCTTTTAAGCCAGGCTCATATTGACATTTTAAGATAGCTTCCTTCAGATGCTTATTAGTTCTTGTAAGCCAGCCATTAAATCTTACCTTATATATTACAGTTAAAATAAAATTCAGTCATATAAAAGGCCTTTAAGAAGTTGCTTACAAAGTTGCAGTTTGCTTACAAAGAAATTAAGTGCAAACCATCGCTTCAAATTTGTATTTAGTTTTAGGTTGTAGCATGCAGATGTTAGAAATCAGTTACTTGTCTATACATTTACTGCTGTTTTTACTGAATTATGGATCAGAGCAGTTCAGCCCTTATTACTAATTGGCATATATGCCTTTTTCTTACTGTTCTCTTCTTCTTGCAACTCTAAACACCAGTCACGCTCTAGGCAGTGTAACACATCTCAAGACAGACCAGTAAGGAGCATGCAACACCTAATTCTGTAGGTTACATCTTTAATCGCTGTCTCAGGTCACAGTGACAGATGCCTTATGAGTAAGGCTGCCAGACAGCCATCTCCCCCTGGGGTCAGCAGTAGTGCTGGCAGCCTCCATGTCTGCCCCATCCGTGATGGTGCATGAGCAAAGCCTCACCACTCTACCTACAGTTCTGCTGCTGTGCCTTCAACTTCAGCATCCTGTGCCAAAGCTGTTCAGGTTTAAGCCTCTTCTTCCTCACGTGGCAATGTGGAAAAAGTGGGAGACTCTTTCATAAGCCTCCAAACCACCCTGAGTCCTGCATACAGCTCTGCCATTTATAGTCTCATTGCACAGACAAAAGTGAGGTAGGTGCTGGGATCTAAAAAGCGTATTCTCTGACTCAAACCATTTCCACCAGCCTCACGCTCTATTGCCTCTAATGTGCAAAAATGTATTTCTCTGTAAGTGTTTCTGTTCCATCTATCTTTTCCAGCCTCCCAGCCATGATTGCTTACACTGGAGTTTTAGTATTTAAGTGGCAAAACTTAATCATCTGCTGTTTCACACTTGTTTCTGAAGTGTTGTGACCATAAGGGTAAAAAGAGGACAACACATTTCTGAAATGAATGGCAGTCAGGGAATGTAAATACAATTTCCCAGCATATCCCCAGCACTGTGTGTCTGACTTAAAGCTTTTAGATGAGTCTTCATCTGAATGCATCTTTGTTGGGGTTTGTACATTCACTGCACACTTCGCCAAGTTTTACTGTGTAAGAACAACACTACCAGCTGTAGATTCTGCTTTCTGATATCATCCTGAAAATTATTATGTGGTGACTTAAGCATTCACTTAGAAATCTTAGCTTTGTCATAATGAGTTTCTTGCCAGAAAACATTCATGGTAGAACTCAATACTATTTGACACCTATCGAAGAACTACTGTTAAATCCCAAATAGCTGGCATTTTTCTCTATCATTGCACCCACTGCAGTTGAGACATTATTGAGCAATGAACAACTTCTCTGCAAGATCCATTCTATCACTCACTCTAGTGTTTTGATCTCCCTGCAAGGGAGAGGTGCCCCAAAGTGCTTTTGAAGTATTATTGCAGCCTTGCAGTAGGGGCAAAGAGCAGTTTCACTGCTCATCTCAGAATGGGTTTGCCACCCATAGCTGTGTGCACAGCCTAGTGGTAGGATGCTTACTCGTTCAGGTAGCTCCACGGATGGTCTTGCACCCAGGACAGGTTCTGCCCACCAGAGATGTCTGTGCAAAAGAAAAAGAAAAGCCCACTCCTAAGACTTTATTTTGTTTGCTTTGACACAGGGATTAAGAAAGAGAAGCTCTCTTGATCAGCACATAGTTACACAAGCATTCCTCACCAGCCACAGTGGAAAAGGAAAACGGTGGCATTCTCAAAATAAGGTAAATTTTGGTGGTATTTTACACCAGGAAAATTCTTGCAGAATCCTCTCATTATTTCAACATCAGCCTATGGAACAAACCGAATCCTTACAGATGTTCATAAAGTCAATTTCTCTAGCAGAATCCACACAGGGTACCTCTGCCCCTTAAGAAAGACTCTGACTACAGACAACAGAGGGGGAGATCCTCCAGTGACTCCTACTGCCAACCCTGCTCAGCTCTTGGTGGCTCTCTACACATTTTTCTTTCTCCTTCATTTCCCCTCTCCCCACTCCCTCTCTGTCTGAATAAGAACTGTGGGATGTGATAAAGGCTGGTGTGCTAAGGTTTTATACTCACTGTTCTGAAATGGAGAAGGCTTTCCACATGGATGGTTGAAGTCATCCTACAACATTTTCTACTTGGATGCTTTATCAGTATGTATTTTCAGCAACCCCCCCTAGGGTGTAAGTAACTCTAAGGTTACTTTGGCCATGATGACCTACACATACATTTTCAAGGATGCAGTTATCTGAAAATTAATTTCTTGTCTCCCTACAAAAACTGCTGCCTCTGTGGAAATGTTATTGCTCTCTGCTGAGCAGAGTTCTCCCCATCTCTTTCTGACCCAGAAAGTAAGACTCATTAAACAAATGGGACTGGCTTTAATGGATTTGACAAAGAGGAACTTTCCATTACAGATGTGGCAATAACAGCACGATATATACTGTAAGCACATCACTATTTTCCTTGACCTAGGGAAGTTCTGATTTTTTTTTTAATCACAATGTGTTCCTTTGAATAGTAAATTTGTGTCACTAGTCTCTTTTTAATACCCTATCTTAGAAGAAGTCACTGTATACAAAAAACCCTGAGACATTTAACATAATGGGGGCTTGCAGACTACATAAACCACAGATTTATTTTCAAAAGCTCACTGAAAAAATATTCCTCCTATAGTACCCCTTACATAGCTCCACATAAATATTTATATATGGTCTATATTTTAAAATGCCTGACCTTTCAGCTCAAGAATCTTTCAAAACCAGCTGAAGTGAGGTACCTCCAGAGAGGTGACCTGTTTCAGCTGAAGCATAGCCCTGTCCCTGCTCCATCACTTAGGGCACAGTGAGACTTTTTGAGCTGGACCAGCCGTAGAGGGTTGCCTGCTACAAAGCTTCCAAGATTTCTGTACCCCATGCACAGCAGAATTTGCAACTGGACCCTTTTCTGTGTGAGACACTTATTTTTCCTTTGAGGCTCCTTTGGCAGGATATATGGGGAGTGCACGGAGTCGGTGCTGCTTCCCCTGTTTTGGGTCTTGTAAGAGAGTGGGAAGGCAGCTGCTGAATCTTAGCTGGCTCCATCCTTGGGCCACAGATAGGGAGGAGAGAGCCCCCATGCTGCTTCCCTGCTGGCAACCTGCCCTGTCCCAGGACAGGGAGAAGCTGCTCTGAGACAGGTTTGATGAGTGTCATTGCCAATTTGCGGCCATTCCTTCATGTTCTTTGCTTTTTCATAATCAACGCTTGGAAAAGGCAACTGTGAGGTTATCATCCCTTAGAACATTATTAAAGTCTAGTGGAAGTATTCATTTAGTACCAGCAAGCTGGATATTTCATATAACTGCTACTTTTTCATAATACAGCATGTTATTAAATGTGTTTTAAAAAACAATTGTGGATCCCATTTTACCAGTTGTATAACATAGATACTTGCTTGTCCAAGCAAAGCAGCCCAATGCATCAGTATATTGCAGAGACATTCATAGGGGCAAAGTGCCTGCTGGGCTGAAATCTGCATTCAGGTGTTAGTTTCCTTATGTCTAGGGAATTTTACAGTCGTCCATTTAGAATAGTTTTACAGCAGCTTGTGCTATCAGAGAAGCATTAAGGGTCTGCTCAAGGCCGACAGAGAAGAAGAGCAAAAGGATGGAAGTGACCACTTCCAGCAGGTCATGCCCTCATACTGGAGGAGTTGGAGGAATAAAGGCTGTCTATCTAAGTAGTGCTGCTTCAGGCTGTGTGCTCTTGTGCTGAGGTGGCTGTGGATGTTATCCCCAGATCCCGCCATGCAAGCAGGATGACCCAACCTGGCTCCTTTATCTCTAGCCACAGACCCCTGCATTTTACAGGCAGGCTGTCTGAATCCTTTTCCAGCTAAACCACTGTCAGTTGAACAAGGAAGCTTTATGTATTTGCCCCAACAACATCTTCACTGTTGGGAGACCGCTGCAGCTCGCCATCCCTCTCCTCCCAGGGGCTCCTTCCAGCTCCTGGCTCACTTGGAGTCAGGAGTCAGGAGCTTACCCTGCTTGGTGTGGGGGAGCTGGAGACAGTATTGCACTCTGTGTGTTGCAACCCATTACATCATTGGGACTGTGATTCTCAAAACCCCTCACACCAGCAAGAACAAGAGTATATTTTATAGCCTTGATGAGCAATGGCAGCCCTTTGGGTTCAGAAACTTGCAGGTGGCTCCATAAGAACAAGACCTTGCATCTTAGCAGCAAGTCCTGTACAGCTGGGACCCCACAAACTCCTTCCCCTGAGCAAGGATTAATAGTGATTCATGCCTGTGTGTATACTGTTAATGTGTGTGAGTGAGTTTTACTGAAGCTTAAAGGAAGTATGTGCCAAAGTACACACAACAATGCACTGATAGTCACTTTGTAAAAGTTAATCATGAGATAAATGAGAAAAAAAGATGTTTTCTTTAATTAATATGCAGAAAACTCTTTAAGCAGAGAAATGATGAGCTACTTTGAATGTGTGAAAAATGCACACTTACAAAGGAAAGGTTCATCTTGGCGTCAGAAAGATATTTGTATGCCCTGAACTCCCAACCTCAGGCCATGTTTCTATGCAGATACATTTTCCCAAGGCTAAGCAGACAGCAGAATATGCTGCTGCACCACTTTCTGTTAAATGGGTTGTTATTCATCCTGCTAGAGAGGTTGTGCTGTGCACTTCTCAGGAGGGCACCCAAAGCATCAGCATATTCAATGAAAAATGACACACTAAACCCAGAAAATCACTATAGATTTTCTATCCTTTTCCAGGAAATCTGGGAGTGGGGAGCAGGGTGAAATATTCCACCTTACTCTATAAGCTGCTATCAGTCCCAGAGCCCAGCTCCCATATCTCAGGAGCCAGTTCCAGAGAAAAGCTTGCCTGTTCCTCTCTAAGCATCACGTAGTGCTGCATATTTCCTGGAGCCTCTTGAACATGAGACTTTCTGTCCTGTAGGAAACTGCAATTCAACATTTGGTTTTATCGGCAACTAGAATGAGCTTTCCAAATGTCCATTTCCCGCAGAGGGGAAAAATTTAAGAGAAATATGATTTTAAAAAGTCAGGATAACCTATGACACTGCCACAGGCCAGTCCATAAAAGCAAGTGGTTCTGATATGGCTTGAAGTGTAGCTTTAGATATAGCAATAAGCTAAACTCTGGTGGCACAAGTCCAGAATATGTACCCTCACATATCCTCGGTCACAGACAGTTTCCCCACAGCAGCATTTCAGCTTCAGCCACTGCATCTGTTGTGTAGCCAGGATGTCAGGATCCACCAGGTGGATTTGGCAGCTGATGGCATTTGCAGCATCACAGCATTTTGGGCAAGTGCCGAAGGGTGAAATGTCTGAGGCTCATCTGGTATGCTCCTGCGTTTTCCCCTGTTTTAGCCACAAAGTAAGTGATGACTTTAATGTTTGTCTTTATAAAGTAAGTAGGAGTTATATTGGCTATACTGTTACTTGGCAGTCTTAATGGCACTACACTCACTATTAATAAGGAATAACTGTCTTGCAGTTCAGCCATAGAATGAAATGGGAAATTTCGGTAGCAGTAACCAAAGAAAATGTTGGCAGTGGTGCTGTCTTTGGGCTATTTTTGCCTAACCAGACTAATGTGAATAGATTTTTTTAAAGGGTTCAATTGTATAAATATTCAAAGAGATGGCATTAGATTTTATTAAAACCAGCGTGTTGCTTAGAGGGCAGAAGGAAATAATGGCTCAGGGGTCTGGGAATGGGAGATGGAACTATTTACGTCTAAGTCACTCTTTCACATCCAGCCAAGGTCAGCAGTAAACAAGAATCGTATCGTTACCAGCTGGTGGCCCACAGAATGAGAAATAAATTGATAGTGTGAGTCCGGTTTCCATTAACAGAGGCAAATATCACAAAAACAGAACCAGAAGTGGAATTAATTGACACTGTTGCTGGCTTTACCTGGGAAGTTAAGGACAGAGCTGTGGTGGAAACCTGACCACTTTCTCAGCATGGCGGGTGGTCCCACCAGAGCCAGAGTGGAGCACGGCGTGGCTCCTTCCTCCTCTGGTGCAACACGCCCAGTGTCCAGCATGAGCCCCACAGAGATGCTAAACACAGACATCCTCCCAGCAGGGCAAGGAGGGACCCCCTCACCCTCCTGCCTTCCCTGGGAACCGTATGCTTCCAGAACAAATGCTTATGTCTGATAGTTTCATTGGCATTTGCATCAGTAATGGTCTCTTCCTCCACTTTCCTGTAATTATACGTCCTCTTGAAATAATAAAGTTTTAAAGCATAATAGGTGAGCTTAGACTGAAGTGGCAGCTGATATTTATTAATATTTTATTGTTTGTTTCTTCTAGATTTTCTGGTGTAATTAATTTATCTAGCCATAATATTTTAAGAACACAATTGAATGTCATTTTCATTCGAAGCCAAAAAATATACTCACAGTATACGAATGCTTAAGAAATGATGGCTCTTTTTTTTTAAATACTACAAAGAGAACACCAATTTAGCAAAATTACATTAAAGAACAATCCCTGAGAGAGAGAGGAGAGGGGGAAGAAAGAGTAAAGACCTGCCAAAAATAAAAAGACTGCACGGGTCAGTGGTCACTTGATTACAATGTACACATTACAATATACATGTGTATATATAAGCACATACATGCTTGTACATAATCATATCTAAACCAGCATACTTTAGCACTTGGCTACAAATTTGTACTTTACAAAATGGTCCTTTCATAGGTATTAAGAGAGCATGAGATCGAGAACTACAAAAGGAAGTGTGCTGGTTTGTTTTTACTTTTCTCATATGACAGGCCAAATACTGCCTTTCTTGATGTTAATATCTGGAAATTTGTTACACAAGTAAGGTAGGGGGAAAAAATTAATAAATGGGACTCATTAAAGGTATTGCCAGAAAAAACTTACAAGATTTGGCCAGGCCACTGATTTAATCAACATTTTTTCTTATTGAAAGCAAATGTTGAAGCGCAGTGGAGTTGAACTGGCTAAATGGGGAGTTTCAAAAGACGGAAAATGAGCCTGTATAAGTCTATATATACCAAATATTAAATGGAAGATAGCTCTGTCTGCATATTCTGGGAAAGGCAGAAATAAACTCAGCAGTGGCCAGCTTGGCTGGCTGTGTCTCCAAATCCCATCACCTGCCCTGGAGAGTCCAAGGGCACTCATGTCATCTTGCTGGGTGAGGTGGCTGAATCCCAGCTGTGATCGATGTATCTGGGGGCAAAGGTAAAGGCAGCTGAGGTGGTGGGGGCAGTTTTCCGCCATCACCCTCAGACATCAATACGCATATGCTCCTCTGATAGCTGGTGCCTCATAAGGAAAGTCCTGGTGTCTTCAGCTCCTTGAAATATCACCTGCAGCATGTATGTACCTTTATGCACCTAAATCAGGCCTTATAGCTCTCGGGACATGGGGTGGGCAGTCCTGTACATCAGTGGATGCAAATGTTACCATCACCTGTGCCTGAAGGGGTGAACCTCTCCTGGCTTTCTGCACAAGGGGTGGGAGAAATGGCCAGTCTACACCATCTTCCCTTTGCACAGAAGCAGAGGAAAGAACAGGAGCATCCAAGATAAGCAAGATGAGCAGTTTAGTCTCATTTCATTTCCTTTCCTGATATTCGGGAGAGAAACTTCATGCCTTACAACTGGCATAGCAATGGGTTGAAGCAGATAAAAACACTAAGCAGGCACTATTTGAAGTGCCGCATCTACAAGTAATGCAGTACAAGGTGGTTGTGAAAGCTAAATATTTTCCTTACCCCTCTGTGCGTGCAATCTGCACCTTGAGGCAACCATGCCACCTTGCTATAGACAAAGATTTAGTTTTATGTACGGGAGTCTTAAAAATAACCTTCACCTCCTGAACCCCTTTCTACAAATGCTCCTCCACTTAGCCACAAGCTGAAGCTAATTTTCACACAACATCTGCTGTAATCAAAACCATCTGTGTGGATATAAGTTAAGGACAGAGAATTTACAGCCCATGCTCTTCTCATCTGACACTGGGAAGCTTTTCTGTGCATTGTCTATATGTCTGCATTAGCTATATGACTTTGGGTCCAGACACCCACACATTGTTTCTTTTTCAAAAGCACTTTTTTTTTTTAAGTCAGCAAGGAATGCTCATTACCATGATGCGAAGGAAGGAGTAAGTGATGCCAAGCTGACTCTAGCAGAGGCGCAGGCTACTGTGCACAATTGGTTGTTAGGCAAGGAAGAGGCCTGTCGTGGTTTTTTTGATCATCCAATGTGTTTTATAAAGGTTCCTCAGCTTGGACCAGCTTTCCCTCACTATAGGTAATTAGGAAAGAAAAATAAACGAAAGCCGGACTCCTCTGGCTGCAGAGGAGTGCTGTGCTCAACATAACCCCTTCAGCTGTACAGTGCCAGAGGGAGCTGCTAACAGCACTGACAGTTCAGGGGAGTGATTTATGAAGCATTTCTTTTGTGAAAAGTTGGCTTCTAGACAAACTATACCCCTGCTGCTGCCTGTGTACACCTCTGGCAAATATATAACCTGAGAATATTCTATAAACAGACCATTATGCCCAGTGACTCCTCTTAAAAAAAACATGATTAGAAAACAAAACAGCTTGATCCACATTCATTTAATACATGTATCAGAGATTATGATACAGCAGCAGCAGAACAAGACACACACCACACCACCTGGTAAAACAGAAGATAAGTAACCATTTGTTTGCTTAGATATAAACCTGAAATTCTCTCCTGCTGAGCACGTATTGCTGAGCTAATTTACTCTGTTATACCAAACATATTTTTCTTACAGTATATCACTAATGAACAGCTTCTCTGCTGGTTTGGATGAGGCAACGACAAATCTCTATCTGTATAATTTCTTGTATCCTGTTCTTGTCACTATTCCAAGAGCAGCAGTATGCACAAACTTCACAGGTTAGTTTGGTGACAAACACCAATTCATACCTTTTACACAGTTTCTAATGTCCTCATGCAATGGCTCACAGATACCTTTCATGAACAGTGTCATTATGTTAATGGGTATTAGTCAGTATTAGTGCTTGCTTAAAAAACACCTCTCCAAGAAACATCCCATACCCTTCCTTGGGCAGCAGACCATTATGCTGTATTTATGACACTTTAAAGAGTCAGTAAACTATTTTTAAGTAATTATTTGCCGGGAAGCTTAAAATTTAAAAAGTCTCTGATGCTGTATTTCTGTACCTCACAAGAATGATGTAGTCCAGCTGTGTGGTCAGAGATAATGTAGCACTAAGGAGTTCTTCATTATAAGAGATTTATTTCCATGCAAGAACAACTGCAGAGGCAGATGAGAAAGAGTGCTGCTGAGCCACTTGGCTATTGCAAAGCTGCTCATAATTTGAGTGAAAACCAGTAACCCAGATTTAAGGCAGCTTAAGAATGGGCTAACATGCTTAACCTACAAGTAACTCAATCAAAGCTTTCCGGATCCTGCTGTAAGTGTACAATATACTTAACCCAGCGCAAGAGATGTCATCTCTGCAGCCTCCACAGGGGTGTTTTGCTGCTCTGTTGAGCTGTTTTTGTTAAGGTAAATGGACTGCACTGTCACAATCAGCACTGAATCCACACATATTTCCAGGCACGAGTTAAATTCCCCGTGACGGCTGGATTCTACTTATGCTGAGAAGTTGGAGAATGATGATAGTATGAAATGCAGAAGGGATAGAAAGAGCGAGAGCAAGTGTGGGCACACTCGCAGTCACTTCAGAGCTGGGCTTACATAACATCAGCTGAGAAGCACCTCTAGTGACTATGCTAGCATGAGATCCCCAAGTGTCTCATGGCAGAAGGACCAGGCACAGTGGAGTCCCACTCACCTTTTCATTAGCATGAGCCAACCCAGTTAGGAGGCAGCGGTGATGCTGCACAGGCTGGACCGCACGGTCAAGGCTGGACCCTTGATAACACAGGCACTGGATGTGAGCTTTGTGGCACAGCTAGTTTGGATTATTGTTCATCTGCATCCCTTTGTCAGCACAACTCAGAACTGAACTGTTGTGTTTGTTACGAGGAGAAAAATGCAGAAACAGCATTACAAAACCTCACACAAATGAAGTTTCAGTGACTCCCAGAAGACAGTTTCATGTCACTTCTAATTCAGGAGTCTCAAGTTATTACTGGATGTTCCAGCTAACGAGGCACTCCCCCTCTACTCGGCTCTCATGAGACCTCACCTGGAGTATTGTGTGCAGTTCTGGTGTCCACAAGATAAAAAGGACATGGAACTGTTGGAACAAGTCCAGAGAAGGGCCACGAGGATGATCAGGGGACCGGATGAAGATAGGCTGAGAAAGTTGGGGCTGTTCATCCTGGAGAAGAGAAGGCTGCATGGAGACCTCATAGCAGCCTTCCAGTATCTGAAGGGGGCCTATAGGGATGCTGGTAGTGGTAGTCATTAGGGACTGTAGTGACAGGACAAGGGGTAATGGGTTAGGGGAAGTTTATGTTGGATATAAGGAAGAAGTTCTTTACTGTAAGGGTGGTGAGGCACTGGAATGGGTTCCCCAGGAAGGCTGTGAATGCTCCATCCCTGCCAGTGTTCAAGGCCAGGTTGGACAGAGCCTTGGGTGACATGGTTTAGCGTGAGGTGTCTCTACCCATGGCAGGGGTGTTGGAACTTAATGATCTTAAGGTCTTTTCGAACCCTAACTATTCTATGATTCTATGAGAATAAAGTAATACCTGATCTTGAGGGCTGATGATAACTACTTCTCCAAAACTACTACTCCTCAGATGTAGTGAAAGACATCTATAAAAAAGCGATGGTTATTGACTTAAAAAAAAAAAAAAAGATACATCTTGAGGATGCATTAATATCAAATCCCCTCAGCTTTTATAGCCAATCAAGTACCACCACCTTTAAAGTATGGAAAGAAGATTTCTTCATGGCACAAAGGAGCGCCATAAAGAAATAACTTCTTCAGGGACTTAATTTAGAAGGACATGTAGCCCTTTTCCTACCCCATCACATTTGTCACCAAAATCAGATAGAGAGGCATGTTTGGCTGGAAAGCTACAGGAAAAGAAAGGTGAGGAGCTGAGGTGGGTGTTTTGGATGACATCCATAGGGGGATACTGTTTTTTCAAGGTGCTGTTTTTGTCAGCTTTGCACCTGTCCTGCCTGGGAAGCTGTGCAGACCAGCCTGCTTAACACAAGTGAGCTTAATCAGGGCTTGAGAGGTCACCTCCTTGCCAAAAACCTGGGAGTTTTTTATAGGCCACCTATGCCATCACATCAGCTAAATAAACTCTCCCTGTTCTTTCTGGAGTGGTGACAACATTTATTTGATCTCTTTGGCACCACAGATTAAATGCAAAGCTGCACACTAAAGGGGAGATATTTTTTTCTTCAATTACATTTTAGGTGAGATGGAGCAAGAGTAAAAGAGAGAGAGAAAGAGCAAAGTCAAATAACCAAGGTGTTATGCTAGAAAAAAAGACCTTTCCTTGGCGCAAAGTAATTGGAAGTAGAGCCAGGAAATTATGATTCTAATACCTACTCTGTCATCTGATTCTGTGTGGTCTTGGGCAAGTCCTTTAAACCTGCCTCTTTAATTCCTTCAACCTGTAAAATGGGGACAACCAACCACAGAGGAGTTTGATGAGTACTAGCAGATGTTTTCACAGCACATTGAAAAAATGTGAGAATCCATGGATATGCTGTTATTGCTCCCCAGGAGTACACCTGAATGAAATGAATCTAAACTGAAAAACCTTATATAAGATGTAGAAACCACTCCTCTTTCTGCAGTGGGTGATTTTATTTAATTTTTATTTGACTTTTAATTATTTTTAATCATGTTGCAAAAGTACCCTTACTAAGAATTCTTGCTCTAAATCTGCCTGGGAAACACCTTGCAATGTTTTATCATCAGAAATGTCTGCTGTTTTGACTGGATCCCTAAGATTTGTGGTATGATTCTGTTTCTTAACTACTTGAGTATGACATTAGGGATTAAGTTGCTGGGGAAAATACTAGAAAATTTGAGATTTCCTCAAAATTTGCTCATTCAGGATGAAATTCAATCCATCCTCTTCAAGGTAGACATGACTGGAGGCTGTATTCTGTCTCTTTGCATTTCTCTCTTCCTTCTACCAGTTTTGACAATAAAAACCCCTCCCCAGAGGCCTCATATAAGAGAAAAACAGGAAGGCCATGCACATGAACAAATAGAAGACACAAGACATTAAAATTGGGAGTCAGCAGGAAGACATGATGACAACCTCCCCAGCTAATTGGGTATTCAGTAGCTCTCACTGCAAGAACATGAGCCGCACAGCAGAAAGCTTAGATACAGCAGTTTGATAACTTGATGCCTAAAAGTAGTGCCCTTTGCTCCCAGTCAGAACCTTCCTATAGGTCTGATTTGCAAAGATGCTGACTGTTTGTTAGTCTTCACAGAAATCCACAGGAGCTGAGAGACACTGAGCTGGGTCAAAAAACAAGCCCCTTGCCTGAGTGCCTCAGTCCAGTGTGAAAATCTAACTCACGGTGTCTCTGAAATTTCTGTCTTAAATTTGCTTTCAAATGTCTGCTATGCTAACTCTAGCTTTGGTGCAAATCAGCAGATTTAGGGATTTCTTATTGGCTTGAGATACACTGTAAAGTCCATTTCCAGCAGCTGAAGAAGGGGCTAGGATTTCTTGCAGTGTGGAAGCCAGGGTGTGACAGTACAAATTCAGGCTAATGGAGCCAATCCTGTTCAAATTTCAAACATTTTCCACCCCTTGGAACAAGTGTTGCTTTAGACAAGTTGCACAACATGATAGAAGAAAACTGGGACTCCACTGTCATTCTCAAACAAAGAGCATATTCATTAGGAAAACCACCCCCTCCAAAGCACTTACACTGGCATATGTTTCCTACAGACAGCAAGGGCTTCAAATCATATCATATGTTACTCATTTACATATCACATTAACTAGTGAAGACAGCAGAAATCTAATGTTACTTCCTAACCAGCTCAGGATCTCTCTGCAGCTTATTAGTCACCTCTTCCCTCAGAGGACTTGTGCTGTGCTGTATGGTTGCAGTTAAGTCACCAGATGGTGTGGAGTCAGCACGCTAGCTTTTTACACCCAAAGTCCATTCTTTTTCTTTTAAGCCACAGGTTGTTTTATGAAAATCCAGCTAAATGAGGAAGAAAGGACTCTCAGTTTGGGAGAGGCATGCATATGGTGGGCGCATGCATCAAGTGGTGAGGATGGTGCCACCAAGCACCTGCAATCGATGGTGCTGCTTGTTGTCCATGTGGATGGGCCAGCAGGGGAAAGAGCTCACAAACAGATGCCCCAACAGCACAGAACTGTGCGTAACCTGAAGGGAAATGCATCTCACCACTTACCTTACTAACACTCCCGGGGCTGCACAACTCAACTACCCAAGTGTTGAAACTGTGGCCAGTAAAAAAATGTCAGTTATTTAATAATAGTGCAGCAGCTCAAAGTGGCCCCAGAAACCAGTAACATAAATTTTAAGGAGTGAGATCTTTCAAGGTAGTCCACTGATTTCTTTTCTTTAGAGGCTTCTAGGAAGACTTTAATTTCTTTGCCCCATGGAAAAGAGTTGTCACGAGCAATAGTTCACCCTTTAATGTGGCACACTGTTGATTTCATTTAAGCCACTTAGCAACCCTGCTTAAGGCATCTGGTTGTGTAACCAACCTTCCACTGATGCTCCCAATCTCCAGAATTCATATGCTGGTGGGCCAGCACACTGAATGGCTTACCAGCTCCACAAGTTCTGCATTCACAATGCCTGAAAGACAAGACGTTTCTGAAGCTCGCCAAGTAGACTTGTTTCAATATCACTGTATTCTAGTAGTGGGTTTAGGATATATGTCAATAGCTTTTGTTTAGTGCAGTTTAGTTGGACCATTGTATATGTGATTGATGCATCAGAAAGTAACTTTGGGAGAGCTGAAGCAGAGCCATTTAAAGCCTCCATTTTGGAAGCATTAAAATAGGTGATTATTCTTTTGAGAGCCTCTGGGTTTCCTTAGGCATGTAATTTTTTCAGGATCTTTCAGGATCTTCCTTTTTTCAGGATCTCAGTATGGAGTGGAAGCTTGCAACTTCACCTGGAGCTCCACATCACAAAATGGGCTGTGGTGTAGCCAACAGCATTAGCAAGGAGTGACACACAGATGAAGAGTAAAACACCCTGGCAAAGGTTTTCAGGGAAGTTTATACAAGCTGTGCCTAATTAAACTTAGTTTAAGGTCACTGCTATTAGCCTCTAACTTTATCAAGAAAATTATTTAAAAAAGGGTTCTTGGATAAAAAAGCTTTGGTTTTTTTTCAGCAATAATCTGTTTTCTGTGTTGGATTTTAAATTAAAACCTTTTGCATTGTAGTTTTTCCACTTACAAGTGGATTATTGCCACTTAAAACAATGAGAGGCAATTGTTATCCTTGTGTTATAGAAGGATCCGAAAAAAATGCAAAAGCAATAGAAATATGCCAACTTTTGTTTACACATGTGTGCATATCAATGGTTTCTGGTGGAGGCACATGAGAGGAGGGCTGAGAAGAAAGTGCCGGCATGATGGATTGCATTTTCCTGTTCATGGTCATCTGTCTATGTGACATACATAGAACAGTACATATGGTTAGCATAGCCTTCCTAACTCAGTATATTTCACACATAGCCACCTCAAAATCAAAGCTATAGCTCCTTGCACTTGTTTATTTTACTGGGGTAATATACAGGGAAAGGTGACTCAAAGAAAACAAAATGCATAATACCAGAGAATTCCATTTTTAGTCAAAACTTAGCAAAACCAGACAAAGTTTTCTGGGGCACAGAGAAGATGAGGGAGTACTGTGGCCGTCTGACCCTTTTCCCATGGATGCTGCCATCTCCGTCATCAATCCTTCACTTCTTACCTATTTTTGGAAACTGTTCTCACACTAAATTTCCAGAAGTTTTTTCAGCTGGGTTAGAATGAATGCAAACTGAATTAGGTGCAACATCTTGTCTTTTATGTGGGTAATATATTTGAAGAGAGGACTGTTTAAACCTTTTGTCTTGCACAGAATGAAGCACATTGCCCCTGCTACACAACCTGCCCATGAATAACCACAGTCTTTCAAGGCTACTTTGTCCCCTTCTTCCAGCATGTTTTTCAGGTTTATATATCTTTTCTCAGAACTGCAGGAAGTATTGAAATAACTTTGAGAGATGCCTTTTTGATAGTCTTTCTGCTTCAATGCAAGAAAAAAAAAACAAAACAAAGTAGGGAAAAAAAAAAAAAGAGAAAGATTGATCTGGGAATTTTACTCCTTAAGTTTTTGGATTTAGAAGTAGAGCTCTTGTAATTACAAGATCTCTTTCAGGCTCTTAGGTTTCTTGAAACACAGCAGCCTTGTTTTGATACAGGAGAACTCGGACACTCGGATGGTTGTTGCATTATACATTACCACTGTTGATCCTACATTAGCATCATGTGGTGGACATGTTTCATTTAGAGAGACACTCAGTTTTCAGTGGATATCATTCTGACTCTGGGAAACATGGCAGTCTGGCAGTGTTACATTACACCCAATATCAGAATCTGGTCACTGTCTCCAAAATACACCTTTGTTTAGTTCATTTACCAGAAAGCAGAAGACAAAAGATTTTTGTTCTCAGAGTCCCTGGGTCCACAGATGTCTGGTTTGCCCCAGTACACACAAAAAAGTTTTTTTCCATATCGCCTTCTACATTTTATTTAATTTTAATTTAGTTTAAATTAAATTAATTTAGAATGGATTTAATAAATTCTTTTTTTTAAATTTATTACTTTTTTAAAAGGTCACTTGCCATCTGTTATCAACGAGTATGTTAGACCCAAAACATAGCTCTTTTTTCATATGCAGTATGAAGAATAATAACTATTTTAAGAATAAAACTGATACTCAAGCAAAATTCTGTTATACAATACTCCCCTGTCGGGGAAAGAAAATAAGCCATAACCACGGCCTATCCGCTTACTTTTTCCATTTCTAGTCTCCTTCTGTCTAAGGAACATTGTCAACATTTTGCAGAGAGAACCAAGTGCCAGAGAAAGAGTAAGAGGAATTTGATGGCTACCGTTCCAGCAACGTGTTTTCCTGTCCAGTTCTCCCCAGCCATTTGATTCAGCTCTGCCGGGGAATTCAGTGCCTGCCACCCTGCACCTGCAGTGCCTGGGACTCCCATTTCCCAGGATGCTCAGTATGATAGCGGGGATCTGTCCTACCTCTTCCTCAATGTGCTTCATTCAGAACCTCACCAGGCATGTTTGGCTGTGGCTTTGAGTTCATACATACCTTCACTGCAGATGTCTCCCACTCAAGTGCGCTGGCAGCATTAGCTCTCCCAAACTTTGCAGGCTGTTGTCTCGTCTTCTCTAAAAAAGGGATGTCAGATTATTTTCACAGCCTGTCTTCTATGTCCCTTCCTTGTTCCCTTTCACTTACAAATACAGGAGACATGCTTTAGGCAAGAGTGCTTGCTAAAGCTGCAAGCTGGAAGGTAATTCTGGAGACTATTTGAGGAGGGTGCAGGGCTTTTACCCCACTGTCATGGGAATATGCCGTGCAGCTGATCACAACCAAGCAGATTTGATGAGCAAGCTCTTACCAAGCTGTTCAACAGCTCTCCACAGACTCCGGGCTGCTTATAGACATTAAAAGGGGTTGGACTGTTAATGGGCAATACAAATGAAGGTTCTTGTATTCTTTCAAAATGTGTTTCTGCACTTGGTGCACCTTATCCTAAGATACACAGCTGCAAAAGTCTTCCTCCCCTGCGTGGTCTGCAGAAAGGTTAGAAACCATCGTTATGCGTGTACTAAAGCTTCATCTCTTTCCCCAGTGAGGGCACCACAGGCTCCCAGCCCTGGGGCACAGGGCCTCCTGCACTCCTGCCCCTACGCTGGCCAATGGAGCAGCTCCAACACAGGGCAAGCTCTTTCTTCCTGCGGATTTGTGGCAGGAGGATGTGCTGTTCTTGTACTCCAAGAGGCTTGGGATGCAGATCTGCCCAGAATGCGGTGCTCAGGTGGCCAGGTTGGAAAATGTCCCACCTGCTTGTGGGTAATTCACAAAGAAGGAAGAGAAAGAAAGTTGCTGAATAAAGTCTTCCTCTCAGATAGGTTTCCCAGCCCCAATCATAATTTTTCCTCACCCAGAATTTGTTGCCATTACTAAAATAACCAAGCCATGAGCGCAGTGCATGTGGGAAGAGCAGACTCATCCCATAAAGAGAGGACGACTGAGCACCCCAAGGCCCTGCAGCAGAAGCATAGTGCAGACAGCGCCTGCTTTGAGGCCTCAGCCTCTCAAGACAGTCTGATAGGAAAAAGGTCCTCAGATCCCCTCCCAGAACTAACCAAAGAAAACACACATAATTAAATTAAGGCACTTTGTTTTTGTATCAGTACAATTTATAAAGATACCAGTGTGACAGTTTCTAGGCACAGATATAGCCTTCATATTTTTCCTGGATGTAGCGCATTGTTTTCTCAGCCAGAAAGCTGCGCTGGAAGACTCTTGGGCACAAAGCAAAGCTCCAGGCCATCTTCCTTGGTAAAAAGAAGGGTGGTATTTGCCCCTAAATTGTGTTTCTATCTAATTAAATTCAGGAAGAGTGCCTTGTTTAACCAAAGCCAGTCACATGGAAGTATTTGGAGCAGGGAATTCTGATATCTGATACAAAAGTTCACACCAGCTGTCATGCCTTTTAAAGATGATAAAATGTTCAATCAAGCCATAAGTTGGATCGTTACTTTTTTGACAGCCTATTTCCTGTATTCAGCGTCTCCAGTTGTAACAGGGGATATTTTCAGTACAGAGCCAATTCATTTTGGGTGTAGGCAATTTTATGAGTGCTGTTATATGCTGACAAGTTGAGAGCAGATGTATCTCTGTCGCCAATTGCAGACAACCAAGACACTTGGGAGTCATTGCTGTGGGGGCAGAGTTTGTTAGCAAAGGTCTCCGTACCTCCTGCCCTGATAGCATAAAGGGTTCTTCCATTCCCACATTTTTCCCAGTTAACACTGAGCACTGTCTTTTTCTGTCCCCTGTGCTCCCCAGTTGCCTTTTATTTTCTTCCCTTGGAGAAGACATGAACATGAAGAACAAAAATCAAGCAATAACTTCCTTACCAGTTTCAGATTGATGAAGGATGGGGACGTCCATCAAAGACCAGCAAGTGGGGGAAGAAGGTGGACTGAAGCCTGTGGGCTGCAAGCATAGAACATGTCCAAGTGAGGAGACAGGTATAAAAAGCATGCAAAGTACTGATGGACAAACAGGTTACCCTGAAGTTTTCTCTCTAGATCCATGGTCCCCTAAAAGGAAGGAGAGTTTAATTTTCTTTCAGGTAAACAGCTCAGGATCTACAGGCAGCATTTCTCTGAGCTTCCCACACTCTGCATGACATTTGGCATCAAAAATGGTGAAGAACTAGAAAAAGAACTAGAAAAGTTCCAGCTTTCCAGTGCCTTGGAAGAAGGCGGTTGCTGCTAGCTGATTTGTCCATCCTGTACCACAAGATGATCCTGGAGACAGCGAAGCACGCTCTCCAATGACACATGTGGAAAGGCTACTATAGTTGCCATGCAAAAACAGCATCTCTGAGCCCAGTAATCACCCATGTGGAGCAGGAGGAGCAGCACAGCACTGGGACTGGGGGGGACATCCACATTACCTCAAAGCCCTGGAAGCCTCACGCCAACATGGTGCAGGTGCCTCCAGAGGCTGCCCGTCTCCAAGAGAAGGCAGACTTTCCTCCCAGGCATGCAGGGAATGAGGTGTCCCCTTGTCCTCAGAAAGAGAAACATCCATCTTCCTGAAAGACAGATGCTTGAGCATTATCTGGTGAGTGCAAGCAGCTGCCAGCTGAAGTGCTGAGTCTGAGCCTGGACTGACAGCAGAAATGGCCTTGGCTGACAGCAGAATTATTGCTGATGTTATTTATGAATTACCATCTTTGATGCTTAACAGACCCGGACATGCTGTAAATTAAATTATTATTTGTTCATGGATTCATAAAATGCAGTTATTGTCAGTTGGAAATTATAGCAATAACCCACAACAAACGAGATTTGGCTTTAGTTTTTAATTTAGGGGCAGACTGCCATGCCCTTGTTCACAATGAAATAGTGACTTACTTTACAAAGATTATGTGCTTTTATTAGCACAAAGGGTGTTTGGAGTGGAGGCCTTGCACTCAGCCTGGCCTTGATATTTACTGAAAATAGAACTATTTCATGTAGTTCTTGAAATATCAGCAATTAGGAAATTGTGCTTGATTTCTTCTGCTACAGATAAGGAGGTGATCCAGTTGGTATTTGGGCTGGTCAAGGTTAATGTTATTGGTTGAACTGGGACCGTGAGTCTGCCAGATGCCCTGTCTATATGACCTTAAGAAAAGAAAGGGCAGCAAGGGTTATTTTGAGACAGCCAGCTTTCTCATACAGTTGAACTGGAGGATCCCAATAAACGTATTTCGCTTAATTTACAGCCTCCTACGCTTGCCCATCAGAGCATACTGTGATATCCTTTTGCTGTGGGAGTGTGTTGAACTTAATCTAATTATTTTTTCCTGAGTTGAGAAACTAAGAAAAATAACTCAGGTACAGGTTTTATGTGTAATGTTTGCTTAATCTTATGGACTGACTTAGGCATATTATTCATACAATTGTAGCCACTAAAAAACTGAGGTTGCACTGAAAAAACTAAGGACTAGATGTGGAAGAGAGAACCAACACAGTTTTCTTCTTAGACTAGTTTGTCTTCTTGTCATTGACCCACTGGAAGCCACTGGGTTAACTAAGGAAAAAAAGAACCTTCTAAAAGCAAAGTCCCAGTGATCTCAGATCAAATTTACATGGAGAAAAAAAGCAGAGCATTTGACTTTCCTCTAGAGCTCAACATCACACACATGCAATCATCCATCTGTTTCGTTAAATAGCTTTTAGCTAGGAAAACATGAGCAGTGAAGTGAATTTTATCAAAGACCACAGGAGGACTACAAAATGTTGTGTACCAAACAGTAAATATTTGTTTCAGTATTACAATATATGCTTACAAGATCAAAAGAGAATAGGTGAGTAGTGACCAAGGCCCAGAGTCTTGATGTGAAATACAATTTTGCCTGCATACTGGCTTGGTACTTTGGCCATAGGCCAGAGAAGGAGCAATGCTAGAGAGTAAAACTTTCAATACCCTCTGAAAACAAAACAGTCTGTTCAAATGAGTGTCTAGTACACCCACCTAACTTACGAAGCGCCCTGAAGTTTTAACAGCTATGACCCTGAGACTTCCTGGGGCAGCATGCTGTCTGCTTAAGCCATGAGTCCAGAGACATTAGTTTAGGAATAAACTTAATACAGATGAGACATTGGTTTTATTGTGAAAACAGATTGCATTAGGAAAGGAAAGGTAGATTAAGGTCTTTATGCCTCTTGAGCTTCATATATAGGCATACAGGGTGGGCCTTTGGCTTGAGACTATTTTCTCCTCCCTACATACTCTCTCTATGCCACTGTTAATCCAGAGTTAGTGAAGAGTTATTGTCCATCTGAGTGGGTTGTAACCTCTTGCATTAAGACCATATCTGAGAGCCTTATAAAAATATCACATTGCACGCCCACCTAATATCTTGATCCTAAAAGGCTCCCATTTGTGGAACTTGAAATTCATTAAAAAGTCAATACATCCTCATTTATATCCTTAGTTGTTGAGAAAGAGATGTGTGAGGCATTCTGGGTTTTTGAGGTTTTTTTTGGTTTTATTCATTTTACTGGGATCATAATGAAACACATCACTAAAGTATCCCATCCATCACATCATCACCAAAGTATTCATTTGTTCTTCTCCAACTGGGATTAAATTTTTAATACGGAATTTGTACCTATGTAAAGATAAACTCTTAAGCTCAGCATGTGATTTTTTCTCTGTGTTTCCAAAGAACTGAAAATATGATTCATTTTTTTCTGGTTCTTGCAGATAATTTGATACAGAGTATTTTAGGAAATTTCCTTTGTATTTACATTTTGGCACGAGTACATCACATTGTTACATTGTTCACAGCATTTCTATTGTCACTGCCAACTTCTTTTGGAGAAAATCAAAGAAAAGCTGAGACAAGATATATCAAGCCACAGCCATTTGGATGCCTAGTATTTTATTGCTCCCTTCTTTCTTACTGGTTTCCAGTTCTCAATCTTGTCATTTAGTGCTTCTAAATAAACTATTTTCTTGATTGTTTAGCAAATAATTTTATAAACAGAGCTGTTTGAGCAGACTCTTCTTCATGTTAAACAAGTTAAAACACTCTACAAAGCCATATCGTGGTTGCCTGATGTTTGGAAGATTTCCAAATCTGATGATTGGAAGATGTTTATGATGGTACATTCTAAAAAGAGAAATGAGGCAACTTTCACTGAGCTTTCTTAAAAACAAAGGACACTCATAATGTAGCCATTTGGGGAATCTAAGACTTTGATTGTTGAAGCCTTCTGCCTCTAAAGAGACTCACAAGAAATAAATGCACTTTCTCTTGCACATTTATTTTTTCCAAGTGGTCTTACCTATAATTATGTGGGGGCTCCTTCTCTGAAGACATTTGAAGCCCATCTGCATGCTTTCCTGTGTAGCCTGCTCAAAATGTCCCTGCCTTGGCCTAGATGGGGTTGAACTAAATGATCTCTAGAGGTCTCTTCCAACCCTAATGATTCTGTGATTTTAGCAGAATAGAAAAATCCCTACAGTGAGGGCTATCTCTTCAGAAATCTAGGGTGATCCAACCTAGGAGCTCGAATTTGCTCCTTACCACCACCTCCTTTGCACCCCCTTTTCCACATCGTGGTCCTGTGGCGAAAAAGGCTAGCTCAGATATTTCTCTGCATTATGAAGGCTTTCTGCCTCTGACTCCCCACAGGCTCACAAAAGGTTCAGACATGCGGGGTAATTTTGGGGCAGTGACCCAGTAGAGAATCAAAAAACTTTTGCCATCAGGCAAGTGCTATCATGGATCTGCTGGTTTATTCTTCCCTAAAAGTCAGGAGGGCGCCACCAGGTATAGCCAGTGCTTCTTGATAGCATTTCAACAGTGGATGCAAGCTAGCTTCAGGTGTTAAATAAATAAGACTAAATTGAACACAATTTGGAATGTGGGCAAAGCTCTCTTTTCAATCAAGCTGTTCATGAAGTCTACATAAATAGTCCCCTAAGGACCTCATTAGGCATTATTCCATTTTAAAAGTTATTCCAATACTATCTTTTTTTCATTTATTTCCCCCTGGAGACTGGATGATACAGTTTATTTAGCACACAACTTTTTTTTTTTTTGTTTTATTTTCTTTTTCTGTGTTTTTTTTCCTTGCTTCCATTTCATTATATGCCTTTATTTAACTACAGATTTAGTTCTAGTCAGACTCAATTAAGGTCTTTTTTTGGTTGTTGTTATTTAAAATCTTTATCTTACATTATTGGCCATCACAATCTCATCTACTCTCTTATGAGACATTTTTCATGACATGCAGGGCAGTTCCGCAGCACTTCGCCATGCAGCAGAACACAGTCCACCCTTGCTAAAGGCCCCTGGGGTCAATGGGGATTTCCATATACCTCAGACTGGAAAATAGGCCTGAATGGAAGGGTGAATCTTTGGGGATTTTATTCTCTCTGAAGGTTTATGCCGCATTTCTTCAAAACAGTTTGTATGGGCCTAATCCTGTCTACATTCTGGAGAGCACTTCAGCATATGCTTAGCTGGAAGCATGTGCTCAGGGCCATTAAAGTTAATGATGCTTAGGCAGATTTCAAAGTTAACTGCGTGTTAAGGGTCTCTCTGCAGCGATGGTTTCCAACGGTTTGCCTGGAAGAAACTCCATAAAATATAGCTGGATTGAACTGCATAGTGTTTTCACTGTGGCAAATCTGTCTGCCATGAAAACATGAATGGGGAAGTGTAAAATTCTATACTAAATACTGCTAGAGGAATGATTTATACACAGCATTAAAAAAATATTGTTGCAATAGAACAGATTACCATAAACTCTCTGGGGAGACACTACGCTTTCCTTGGGTTTTGCACAGTGCCTGGCAGACTACAGATGCCAGAGTTAGCAAATAGCTATTAATAATAATAAAATACTTCTACTGACAGAGCAGACGTCAGTTCTTTGTATCGACCACATGTGTCAGACAAATACATATCAGACAGATAAATATAAACCTGCTTAAATTAACTCTTTGTGAGTTAGTAATTTTTTCTTAAAATGGGACTGGCTCTATTTTGTGTCTTTTTCCACCCCTTACTCCGTCTCACTTCAGTTGAAATCCTTTTGTCAGCCATCTGCCTGAGTCAAATCAACCAGCATAAGTACAAGATCATCAACCATCCTTATTTCGATATAGGAATGATAGCAGAGCACAAGCTGTTGACAATTAATGGCTCTGTACCTCACATCTGACTTCTTCACAGCATAATTCTTAGACCTTTATTCATTAGAGCTCAGAACGTCTTGTTGCACGTTAATTGCTTCACTGCCCAGCCATGAGACATGCTGAAAGGTGCACCCTTTCAGGGAAAGGGCATGTGCTTTCAGATTAATGCTGCCAAATTCAGGTGAAAAAGGCAAATTTTTCCAAGTTGCCAACTGCAGCGAGAGTGTTGCACTGGGTATTGCATGGGTATTGCAAGGCTGTAGATATCAAAACCTAACACAATGAAAATGCACTATTATGAGGTTTAGGGTAGAAACACGAAGTGAAAGCAAGCTGACTTGTTATGAGATACAAACAACTCCTTTTCTAACTCTTTGTTCTTCTGCTACCAATTGTTCCCAGCATGACCAACGCGTGCACCAGCCCGGACCCTGTGAAATGCCTCTGTGAGGCAGTGAGGCAGCAGCACTGCAGCACATGGCGTGGACACCTTGACTTCGACAAGACTGAAGCTTCTGCAAGACAGAAAATCCATGTCTCATGCCTGCAGTCCCAGCTGGGCTCTCTTTGTTCCTATTCTGATTTTAGCACATCCAAAGCACAACGCATGTTTTCAAGCTACTTTTTCCACAGCCACAAGGGCTAGGAACTCGCTTTTAAAAAAATAAATAAATATGAAAGCTAAGATTCCAACCTAATCAAAGCACTCTGGAGGCTCAGACAATAAAAATAACAAGGGAAGTTATGAGAGCCGCCAATGCAGCCAGCATCGCACTTGTGCCCCTGCCACCTCTAGCTGCCTGAAGAGGCAGGCGCTGAGTTTGTCAGGCATTCAGGCTTCTTGAGAGCCCAAAAAAGCTCACATGTTTTGAGGAACACAGGATTATTTTGACAAGAGCTGCCAGAAACTAAAAGGTTCATACATGCGAGGAAGACTGACTCTTCTATTTACAATGAACCGGCCTGGCGGCTCCCAGCCCAGCTCCTAAGGGCTCTCCAGGGCAAAGGCAAAAAGATGTTTTTTTGGAAGCGTCCATGCTCTCCTGCTACCTCCTCCAGGCAGCTGTCCTATATTTCCTTGATGGGACCCTCCCAGACGAAGCAATATCCCTGGCCAGAAGTCAGGCACCTAGTGGTACCTTGGGGACCTGCCACTAATGGTGCACACCCACCCATCCCTTCCCATCCACAGACACTCCCACAGCTCCCAGCCCATCACTTGTCTCCTCAAAACGGCACACAGATGTCCTGCCCGCGTTGCTGGCATTGCAAGAGGGAGAGGTTTCAGGAGAACAAGCCCTGCCTGCACAAGGCAGGGGTGTAAGCTGTGAGAAAGGAGCAAGGCTCCTCCTTCACAAGTGAACTTGGACAATCATGCTTTGCATTCTGCCATCTACACCAACTTTAAAAGCCGTTTCACAAATAAGTACATTAGTATGTGGAAAATTGTCCTTAACAGAGTGTGTAAAGGGTTTTGGCACAGAAAAGGTGTGTGATAAAGTGCATTCCAAACCCCAGCCCTGAATTAAGTATTGAAGAGTGTTCTCCAATGGGGAAAAAGGGTAAAGAATAAAAGGATGAAGTGAAAAGAAAAGAACTGAAGCAATTGGCAAAGGCACAGATGAATCATGAAACTCTAAATAGAGCTGCCAAAGTTCCAAAAACACTCTTAGGCACAATTTACTAAACCAACCAAGTAAGAGACGCTCGTAAATTACGGATGTATGCAGACGTTGGTGGACTCCAGAATTAACTTTAAGCCTATTAAAACTTTAAACACTCAGTGTGCTTGACTGTCAACAAAGGTTTTAAATAGTGTTGCAGTTTGCAGATCACCAGGGATTCAACTTTCTCAACTGAACACCTTTATGCTGGAGGCTCAAGGGCTGCAGTCCACTATGCTTTAGTGGGATGCAAACACCAAAAAGGTGGAACCTCCAAATAAGTGAATTCATGGAAAGGTCCAGCAGAGTGGCTGAAACCATGGCATGTCGCAGATTTGAGATCAAGAGCCTTCCATGAACATTAAGATGTTAAATGGTAATATTTACATCTTGGCATCTGCTGAGTTATTTGGTGAATCATGAGGTACCTCAGTAGGGCACGGTCTGGGGAATGCCCCCCTTTCCTGCTCTCTGCATGGAAAAGGCTGAAACTTTTAGTACAAAAAGATTGAGTCTCTCCTAATGATATGCTTAGACACCCAATCTTATGTTGAAGCCACTTCTCCTGTACCGACAGCCCCAGTTTCACCTGAGGTATCTCTATTTTGGGACGGTCTCTGAAGAGGATGAAATGACAAGAGGACTAACTTACAAAACACAAGCTTTTTTATGATGGAAAAATCTTGCTTAGAGCATAAAAAAAATATGGACTATCGTCTATTCCACTAAATAGAATTCCAGCCTTAATATCAAGGACCATTTCAGAAAGGAAGGTGCACAACAGACCAGATCTATTTTTTAGTGGGCACAAGCAGAGAGGTCCAGTGCTTATTTATACAACCTAAGCTACTGGATGTTGGCTATTCTGCCAAGGCTGTCTCTGTCCTAAAGACAAAAAAAGGAGAATTAATGCAGATATAGCATTGCCTATTTTTTAATGAAGTCCACTCATGCTCTTGGGAGAAGGTGAAGCAGGAATCCTCATCCTTTGCTGATCTTAGGTTCCAAACCTTTTTTTTGCCATCTGAACTTATTAAAATCCTTTATACACTTATAAATTCTTCTGTGGTACATGATATGTTTAAAGCCAAAATAATGAGAGAACGAGAGTGTTTCTGCCCAGAGATCCTTAAAAATTGAATGCAAATTTCCTGATAAAAATCCCAAAGAATCACAACATAGTCTAGTGTCCTATAAATTATGCTAAATCAAATAAATCAGACTATATCATCCCTAGTGGCTCCTACACAGTCTTTAAATATATTACCCACTCCTCATCAGTCCATTCCACTCAATAACCAGCTCTGTCTTCAGTCCCCAGGCCTGCTTTAATTTGAGCAGTATATTAGCCTTTGCAGTATAAAGGAGAAAGAAACCTCAAGAAGAAGGTAGGCCAGCTTACAGATGAATCTCCTGTGGCAGCTCACTTGGACATGTAGGACGGATAGATATGCTGAGCAGTTTGCGTTCCAAATGCAGCCAGGGCAATAAATCCTTCCCTGGCAGGCCAGTCAGCAGCTGAGAGACCAAGCGGTCCCTGCCTCTGCCTTCCCCCAGTCTTCACCCTCTCATCCCTCCTAAATACAAAGGCTTGAAGCCTCTCTACCTCCATTCAGAGGGCATGTTTTGTGGCAGACCTGGTAAGAGCAGAATCAGAAGCTCAGCCTCAAGGGAAGGAGATCTCCCCTGGTGGGTCTCCAATTGTTGGGTGGCCATGACCATCCTTGCATGGGAGGTGGCACTGGGTAGAGCCAGAGCCTGAAGCTGCCATCCTCCTAAATGAACCCCCAGGGCCATGCCAGGGCACGTGGTAAAGAGAATGGACCTGAGCATCACCTCCCTTAAGCTGCTCCTGGGAGGCTGAAGAGGGCAACCAGAGGTAGCCAGCCAAGAACCTGCTCCTTCTTAAGGTGTCTTAAAAGCAGGGAGATGAAACCAGGGTACAGGCTAGTGTACAATGTGCCTGAGATACAGGGCCACAAGCTGAAGGATTCTGGTGCTGAGCCAAGGCTTTGCTCGGCCTTCCCCCGAGAAAAGAGCAAACGGCCTTGTGTCTAGCATCGTAAAACATATGGTAGGGCTATCAGGAAGGAGACTGCTGAGGATACAGTTTAACAGAGCTGCTGGGACTTCTATTTTATTGCATTTATTTTCACAAATCATAATAATAAAGAAAGGAAAAGTTGGAGTCCACTCAATTGAGTTAATGCTTTCGGAATTTTATTAATCAACGTCTCAGCATTCATAAAAAAATGACGCCTTTTAAAACCAGTGGAGAGGAACTTTTCCAAATACTTCCAATCAAAAGAAATTATTTTAAAACTCACATTACATGTATTTTTAAACCAGCCCCTTGGGGAGATGGGTGTGAACTCTGAATTATCCCAATTAACTTCAGTGCCAGACATCAAGGCCAAAAAATGCAAAGTCAGCTCTAAGCTTTCTGAGTCGGTTGCTGAGGGTGTTACAATGCCAGTAAAGCAGCGACCATGTGCAGCAGAGGTTTTTCATGCCCTGTGCCTGTGTCTCTCCTGAAGCACCACTAAGAGCTCCAGCAACACAGAGCACGGGGCATGACAAAGAGCAAAAAAGGCACAGCCTTTGATAGCCCTGATACTGACTAAATAAAATCTGCCTAGTAGGGAGAAAATAGAAACCAAATTATTTTCATGCCCATAAAAAGTTGTTTACTGACCAAACAAATGCGTTCCTTTTGTCTGGGTACATGGTTAACATTCACTTAAGGGTACTAATTTCAGTGCTGAATTTAGACACTGTATTTCATGCCCACGGCAGGGCTGGATACCCACGTTTTCACTGTGAGTCTGAGTAAGTGAGGGGGCAGCACATTAAAAGTGATTCCCCCTGGGTCTTGTCTTCTATAACTCCAAATGCCAGATAATACAACATGTCCTGTTATTTACTTTGGAGATTGAAAATAAATAGTAGAAACATCTAAACTTAGAGCAGCAAAGCTAAAGCCTAGGGTCATGGAGGAGGCTCCTCCAGTGGGAGATCTGGGGGAAAAGCAGTCTTTACCCTAGTAAATGCTAGTTTCATCTCAGAAGCTGTTTCCCCACCTCTTCTTCCAAAGCTTAATTTCTCCTTTCTTTTTTTCAGCCTCTCTTTTCTTGCTATCTGACTGCTTTGCTTCTTCCCTAAGAGGTTCAGTCTCCTCCTCATCCCATGCTCATTTTTCCTCCTGCAATATCTGCTTGGCCCCACTACCTCAACCAAGGGAACGCATGAGAATTCAGACTATCCTTCTCCAGGAAGGTGCAGCATCACTGTCTCTCCTACTGCTTGGAAGGGCAGCGCAAGAAGGAAGGTAATAATAATGAAATAGATGTGAAGAAAAAGATTTGGTGGACCTGCCCCAAGTTCTTAGTGCTGTGGAACGCAGCTCAACCAGACAGGCGAAAGCTGCTCGTATCTGTTGTGTAGGGAGCGCAACACAGGTCTGATCATGATGAAGAGGATTTTTGGTGAACAAGACAGTTGTTCTCATTGGAACATGATGCCTTCAAAGAACAAAATACTGCAAGAGAAACATCTTGCAGCAGCCCTCAGCAAGGTCCTGCCTTCCAGTGGTGCAGCTCCCTCTGTAGGAGAGCTGGCTCTGCGTGACTGTACTCTTCTGAGACACTTCCAGCAGGTCGGGTCCTACAGAAACCAGACTCAGTGCACTGACCCTGTTTGTCTTGTGAAATCAAATGGTGAAAGAGAGGATTTGACAGAGGGGAGTGGTTGTCATTAACCCCATGAGATATGGGAGCTTTTTTCTGACTATGAATGGAAGAATAACGTTCAGAAACTATTAAGGTTCTTCATTCAAACAGACACTATTGAGCACTATTAATGCCACAAAGGTTTATTTAACCAGAAGACAGTGAGGGTCCAGGAGTGAATAAACACAGAGTTTTAAAGTTTTCAAGGATGCTAAGTTAAATTTAAAATAATACTCTATGAAGGCAAACTGTGTGCTGCTCACAGAAGTCCATTGTGAGCAGAAATGCTCATGTGAGCAAATGTTACTGTGCAATGCTTGAGCTTTAACACTGTGCAAAACACAGTCCAAGAGTCACTCAGCTACGCAGAGCAAAAGGCAAGGTTTTACCACAAGCCCATGTTCTTCAAAACAAGTTTTAGTGTGACAGGCAAGACTTGGTGGCATACTGTCTGCAACAGCAGCCAAGTAGCCCATGATCCTTGAAGGGCCAGGTTTCTGTCAACCATATTGAGCCAGTTCTCAAATCCACTTTGAGAAGGGAACTTCCAGTTGGAGTGAGTGGGAACCTACTCGTTTGGCAGCTGGTGCTGTTCAAGTAAGTGTCTGGTAGTGAGGAATTCAATAATTCAAGAAGTTGTTGGATTTTGACCAGATCCCATTGACTCATCTCAAATTATTCAGCAGACTGCAATATTTACAGAACATTGTTTTAAGAAAATTATGCAAACTATATGTCCTTGTCAGATAAATTATTCACAGTGAGTAATATGACCCTGCCTCTGTTCATAAATATAGCTCCCAACCCAGTTATTTCTCCTGTTGTCTAACTACTGCTTCAGTTAGCTCAGGCTCTGGATAAACTCTAGGCTTCAACAAAAATAATGCAGCCATTTCAGTTGACTTATGTCTGCAATGCCACATCTCCTTTGCCGCTGAGACTCAGAGTGCTTTACAAAAAAAAACCTGTTACCTTCATTTTATGGATAAGACAGTAGAGCCATGGTAAAGGTAGTGTCCTATCCAAAGATGAACGGTGGTTACCGATAGAGCCAGGAGCACAATCAAAGATGCTCAGTCCTGTACTGAAATTCATACTTTTCTTTTTAAGATGTGTCTGGCAGCTCTGTCGCTTTGTCAAATGCCTCTGTATTTTCAGATAGCTGAGCTACTGTTAAGCTGTCAGTATGGGACTAAAGTCCCACAGAAGGACACTTAAGGATCCCAGCACACTCTGAGTCTCAAGCTCTTGATGCTTTGGCCATCCCAGAAAGCTCGAGATCCCATGTGAAGAAATTCAGATCAGAGAAGCCCACAGAGCCTGAACCCCTTAGGAGCTGTACATGGAGACTCCTTTGCTGTGGTATATAACAGAAACCAAGCAGACACCTGGCATTTAGAAAAAGAGATCAGATCCATCATAAGCCTTCCTTGGAGTGTTCAAGCTCTAGACTAGAGTAGTGCCAGAAAGAGTAACATTAACATTACAAGGAAACCCACAGAAAACAGGGTGTTAATGGCTAAAATACAAGTCTTACCAAATTGAGGAAGGAGAAGCATGGAAGCTGAGAGAGAGCAGAAGAAGCTGTAAGTGCATAGTCTATGCAATTGGGTAGAAATGCAGCCAAACCTTAAAAAGTCTCATTTATGTACATCATTGGAAGAATGTAACATGGAAAAATGGAATTTTACCCTCCAAGGGGAAAAGTCTTTGGAGAGGTGGTTGATGCCAAATGTTTTTGCTGTGCTTGATATGAGGTTTTGGCAGGTACCACTACACAAATGGAGCACACATTTGTGCTCATTTAACAAAGGAAAAGACACCTCTTCTCCATGTGGATTGGAAATCAAATGGCTTTGATGACTGAATGAATGTATTATGGTTTTGACAGCGTAAAGTGTACAAAGGTTTACAGAAATAAAGTTTTAATCAGAAGGAAAATAACTGGAATGGAGGCTCTGCGCAAGACAGAAAAAAACCCAAACCCAAACCAAAAAAACAGAGTGCTGACCTAAATCTGAAAAATTGAAAATACATTTTGTATGTAAGAGAAATAATGTTCCTAGGAGAAAAATAAATACAGAAAAATGGCCAAGAAGTACCAGGACTAAGACTCTAGGAACTCTGGCAGAGACAGGTGCAAGAAGGACAAGCATCCCTCAAAATACTGAGTGAGAACAGGAAATTCATGCTTAATCCAGCTACTTGACCTGAGAGCCTGAAAGGTGTGCAGATGATGGCAGTATTAAAATGTCTGAGGTAGCTAATCAGAGTACTGCACTGAAGAATTTCAGCCTTGAGCCACTAAAACTGTGAGTAAAAAGCTGAGAAGCCCTTAGACTCTTCCATGAACGGTATTGGTGAGATCCTCCTAAAAGCATGAGTTTATGTCTCATGGATGCTAATAAAAATGTCAGTATATTGTAACAGAGAACGGTTTTGACTATGGTATTTGGGTGTCAAAGGTTTTATGTCTTCAGCTACTGGAGGCTTGTAATAGCTGGAAAGAACATGATGTCACTACTGCTATTGAAAAGATCATGACAAACTTGCCCTGGGAACAGTGGAGTTTGTTTTTTTTTTTGTTATTAAGGGAAAATATTTGGATATCTAATAAAAACATAGAAGAGAGTTCATAGTCAAAAACACAGCCTCTAGATCAACAATCTAGAGGATTAGCAGGGGATAGCACCAGTAAACAAGGGCTGCTTTGCGCTCTACCTGTACTCACTGTGGCAGTCATTGTGTAAAGGTACCTGACCACAAGCTGCATCAGTGATCTGGAGCTTGAAACATAAAGCAGTGAAGTCCCAGACACACAGCTGCAGGCCCCCTTTATAGCACCATATTGGGCCAGTGAGTGAAGCTGTCAATGTAATAAGGCACCTATTGGCAAAGGAGGGAGAGAGGTCATCAGATCTATATGAAGTACTTTTAAATTATGAAATAACAAGGATGACATATGGGTTGTCAGCAGCAGAAATATTTAAAAAAAACAAAACAAAACAAGAAATTGAGATTGCCAATGCTATAAGAAAGTGAGCTCAGGGATGTCAGGGACTTGCTGGTGCATAGAGAAATATTTAAGGATGAGACAAATATAAAACACAATGGGGCATCCTGAAAGCTGCTGCCATGTACTGGAATTAGATGAAGCTGTAGATATGTGTCCATATGGGAAACTGCACTTAATCCAGACCTGCAGGAGGAAGATGAGGAGTGTGTCTACAGCATTTTTGACCAGAAAGGCTACCTGCAGCAGCCTGAGCTCCCCACAGCACTGAATGGTTTTGCTTCTGCTCAGTGCTTATGAAGCTGCTGTCCTCTCTGTGGACAGAAATAGCCAGAGCCTCAGATGTAAGTTGGATGATCATGGTTACTTTGATTAACAATCAAATTATAAGCTTTTCATATGCTTTCTAAATGCCATTAGTGCAATGAAGCTTAGCTCAGAAAGGACAAGGTAGGGAACTGTGCATTTGTAAGTCTCTGACAACCTGGTTGGACTGACCATTGTGTTACACAATAGTGGGCATTTAAAAGCCAGGCACTAAAAGAAATCTGCTCTCCCAAACTTCATGGCCTTCAGGGCTTTCTGACCAAACACAGAAATGCCAACTGAATTATAGGAAACTTCTGTTATTGTGCAGTCCGTGCACATACTTCTGAGGTCTGGTTGGTTCTCTCTGTTCTCCCTAAAGGGAAGGCTGCAATACATTCAAAAGACAGATGCCCTTTGAGAAAAGACAACGCCCAGAGACAGTACAGCTGCTTCTTCATGCAGATATCCCACCAAATACGCAGATCCTTAAACATTAAAGGAACATTAAATATCTCCAGATCTGGCCTGATCCGGTCAGAGGAAGTCTCCAGTTCCTTTATGGCAGGCAATCACTGAAAGTTTGTTACTTGCTGCTACAGAAAAATACTCCCACAAATTTAAGTTTTCTTTGACAGGACAGTTGATGTTTCCATCATTGAAACATCAGTTGAGGTTTCAACATAGCTGAAGTTTCTGTCACTGAAAGACATGTCTCTGAATTCAGAGTTTCCTGCAGATATTTGTGAAGCTAAAAAGCTCTCTCCCTCTATCACACAGGAGTGGGATGTTTGAAGGTCTGTTTCCCACAGATGCCACCACTCTTGCAGTGCACACACACATGGAAGTGAAGCAGCTCCTGTTTTCCTTTGCACAAACAGCAAAGTATGAGAGAAGAAGGAGTCCTGGAGGATTATGAGGGTTTCACATGGGTGATCTGAAACCACAGATGAGCTTTCTTGGCTGAAAGAGCAAAAATTATTATTTCCTATTTGCAGTTGCTCTGAGGGAAATTGTAGCATGGGAGCAACTGTACCTGAAGCCATAGCAGACAGTAGTGCTGTGATTAGAAAGGGGTAATGTGTTACCATGCATGGGGAGTCATGAGTGGGCACAGATCAAGTATTCCCTTTTCCTTCCTCTCCATATCCCTTCTTCTCCAGTCAGCCCCTCCTTGAGAAAACAAGATAATGTGCAGAGAGAAAGATACATTTCCACCCCTTTGTTTGAATAAAATAGCACTTTTCTATCCTTTGAAATATGGATTTGTTCCACAGAGTCCCTGGAGACTCAGCACCAGAAAATACCACCCCATGGTGAGAGCTAATGGCTTGTGTCTTGTGCTGTACCCATCTGCTGGGCTCTAGCCTACACTGACACTTCATGTGCTGGCAAAGGCAGCAAGACCGCTCTCCACAAGTGGATAGCAGCTTTATTCCTGTAAGAGATGCCATTTAAAGCAATGTTAAAGGCAACTTTCTGGTAGCTAGTTTGTGTGAGTATAAAAAAATATAATAAACCAAATAAAATTCTTGGTGTCCAGCAAAGTTACTGGATCTCAGACTTGCTGGCATTTGCTTTTGGACTGAAGAGAGAAATATCTGTAAAGTTTCCATTGATCTATAAAGCAGAAACATCTGCTGGTAGTGCTGTCCCAGGCCGTCTTCAACTGCAGTCAGCAGGAGGCGGGCCTGCGGTTAATAAGCTTTCTCTCTCCCTTCCACAGTAGATGTCATTGCAATGAGTATGAAGCACAATAAGAAAGTTTACAGGATACGGGCTAACTCAGCCAGAAAATACAAAACACAAACATGGAAAAAAAGCATCACTGAGAAGACTGTCAACAGCTTTCATATTAGTGATGTACTCCTGCCAAAGTGAAAACAACCACTGGACCAGCTACCCCAAAACAGCCCTGGGACTGGCCTCCGTTAAAAATGCCGTAAGGACCATTTTAAGGCTCTCTTCTGCAATCCTATATAAAAGCACTTGCAAGGCTGGGATTTAATCAGTAAAAGGCTGTCCTCTCTGGCAGGATTTTCAGGGAGTTTAATTTGATTTGTAGTGTAGCTTATGCCATATACCCACACTGAGTTTTTTCATTTCCTCCATGATGCTAATTGGTACACACTTCCAATGTGGCTAAAGCATCCCACAGGTACCAAGGGAGTGGAAATTCCCCTGCTCAGAGATGAACCTGGGATTCACCACTGACAGCAACATTAAAAAAGTTGAGTAAAGTCTGTGCTTTCTTGGGCAAAGTTTGTGTTCACCACAGGCTGCTTTTCACAACAAGATTGCTGGCTGTTTCCACCTGCAGAAAACTTTGGTGGGAAGGTTCCAGCATTTCACCTAGACACCTCCCTAGTAAGGCCACTTCCCCACCACCCTGCCATGCCACATGCTGCAGCCTCCTGCACTGATGAGTACCTACTGCTTTACTTCCCCTGCCTTTGGGAAAACAGAGGGGCAAAGAGGGTCTGTCCTCTGCACCTGCAGAGCCAAAAACGCCCTGGAACGGCTTGTGAAAAATGATTTTTGTGCACTGGAGGGACTTGCTAATACAGCCCTCCTGCTGGCACATCCTCCTGTCTGCCAAAATTGAGGCGGGTGCTCAGTGCCTGGGGAGGGCTTGGTTTGAACAAGTTCCCCCAGGACAAACACCCCAACTGTGTCATGGCCAGTGCTGCTGCCCCCAGAGACTGCCAGGACATCCTGAGACTCTGCCTCCCCCAATGCTCTGATGCCTCTAGGTCCTTAACAGCCTCTGGGTAAGTGTCAAGCAAATGTCACTGCTACAGGCACAGCCAGTGCTTCTGTGAGGCTTAGCATCATTTTGCTTCTCCTGGGGAACCAAAAGTTAGCTGGTACAGAGAACAGCCTTTTTAATAGCAGGAACAAGACTCTTCTGATTATGCTGTGCTGGTTATAGCATGTCACTCTGTCATCACCCTATCATTTCTCTGCTGCACACACCACTTGTTCTAACTTTAATGGTGTTACACTTACCAAGGTTATAATTACACATTATGGTGCGGCTTTCCTACACTGAAAAAGGACTAAACATACAATTACGCAGCTCATAAATAGAAGGACGCCGTACTACTGCACTAGCACACATAGCCACATAAACCCTTCAATTTTGGTTTCAAATAGATTATAGACATTTTACAAGGATGCTATCCCGACTGTGGTAATTGTTAGCACCACCTCTTGGTGAAAACCTTCAACTGCACCCGACTTTTCCGAGTAATGCCTCTCTTTTACAGGGGTGAAGACCACGGCTCCTGAAAAGCCAGTCATTAACTAGAAAAGAATAATGAAAAAAGGATTTCCTGGTTGTTTGTTATTATTGTTGTTACAAATATTTGAAGATAAATATGTGAGCCTACGTGTACCTCCTTAAACCATTTTAGGATTTAGAAACACTTACTGCCCCCTAATAGTCACACGGTCAAATGAAAAAGCATGTGTGCCAAATTCAGTGACCCCTTGAAACTTTAACATTACAGCTAAAGAGAAAAACATATGGAAAATACAAATGCCTCGACAATGATAAATACTAAGCCTAACTGCCACTGTGACAAAATGAGACCTAAGTGCTTACCTCTAAAATCACCCCTCATTTTGGTCATAAATACTAATCAAAGGGGATCGGAGGGCAAACTAATCACATCTCCAATCCCCAGAGGGTTTCTGAGAGCAACACGTTGTTGTGAGAAGTCAGGATGCAACTACACTCTACCAAGAGGATCTCCCACACATTCACAGATTCTCAGCACTCAGTAGTTCAGTTAAAATAAAAGCATATTGAATGGTTATGGCCTTTCTTAGCCACTCCCTTGTCTAAAAGTATTCATTTAAAGCCACTCACATCTGAGATTTTATGACCACACGAAACTTTATTCCTCAAACTGTCTTGCCAAGAACACCACGTACATCCCACCATATGCGTTCACAACAGTGTCCTTGCTGTCGTGGGGCCACCAACAGCATCAGCTGCGAGGCACTGACCCTGATGATCAGCTCCACCAGGACTGTGCTGGGGTCATGGAGGATGGTCATGGTGTGAGGGGAGGGGCAGAGCCTGTAAGGCACAGGGGCAGAGCGGCTCAGAGCACCCTGAGCTCCCGTCCTGAAGGACAACACCAAGATTTCTGGCAAAGGAAAGCCTTTTCGCCTGAAGTCTTTTAGTGAAAAGGCCCAGGGCAGGCCAGGTAGAGGTATCTGACAACAATCTCAAATGACAACTCCGGCCATCCTATGTCTGCGTGCCTAACATCCATTTATTTCATAGGACTGATGCAGATGGTTAAATTTCATTGTTTATCAAGTGACCACATTGGCTAAACATTGAGCTATATGTTCACATGCACAGATTTAGTCCCTGTCATAAGAGTGATGTGACATCTAAGATTTTGTAGCTTTCCCTGTGATTTCTAGTATTGTATTCCTGTATGTTTTACACCATTAGGGAAATTCCCATATCTTACATTTGCTACTTGGCTACAGTAACTTCATGTTTCTCTCTCTTGGTTCCTGCAGCAAAAGCTGTAGGCTCATACAGGCATAATTAACAAGAATATACATGTATATACTGGGCCACGTAAATCCTGATCAAGGGTATGGATAGGAACATACACATGCATAAATAGGGTCAACTTCTGCCTCCCTTATTCATTAAGAATTCCAACTGGAAGTACTTAACAGAGGGATATGAAGAAAGTGTGCAGGATGTGGGTCTGGAACTTGGAGGTAGAAGAAAATTTCAGTTCTGAGGGTCAAGTGAGTTTGTGATGCCTTTTGTATAATAGCAGCGGCTTAAGTCAAAATTTTCAGGAATGATTTTCAATTCTAAGTGCTTTAAAATGAGACTGAAGCCTGATCTTTTTAAAGGGGCATGATAATTTCTCAAATCCAGACCACTTGCTTTGGTCAAGTAGAATACAGAACAATGGATACTAACTTTCATTTTTTGAATCCCCACATTTTGGTTGATAGCTCTTGCCCTTTGGCAACACTATTGACTGTGAAGTATCTGCCAAAATTGTGTACACTCACAACTTAGCCATCTTCCTGCACAGGGTAAACTGACAAGAGAAAATGGAAGAAATTTTACAGTTTTGGGATTTTTTTTTTTGGCAACATGAATTAGTTCTTTACCAGGAAAAAACATGAGAAATACATATGTATTTGAGAGCCTCATGCCCTGATTAGTTATTAGCTGACAGCAATGAATACTCCTTGTGAGCTCTCATACTTCCATTTCATGCTATGGAGACAGTGGGACAGACTTCTTGTGGAAGCAGAACATCTCCAGGGAGATAGAGGTGAGCTTTAGTGAACTGAGGTCTTGAGATCACAGTGGCGATGTTCACCCCAGCAGAAATGGAGGGGAATAGGCTGGGCAATAAAAGCCGAGTAAGGTCCTCTCAGAGAGATTGGAGAAGGACGAAAAATAAGCAGAAAGCAGTCTCTTGGGTTTGAAGATGGAGAAACAAGAAGAAAGTCCCTGAGGGGAGTCATGGAACAGTCAGAAATGAGAAGTGGGAAAGAACTGATTAAAAACAAATAACAAGTGACTGGGTCACTTGAACTCATGGATGAACATACATGTTAGTAAGACCTGCAGTAATTTTCAATGTTACAGAACAGACGGGGTGCTATTTTTGTTCCCAGGGGTTCAAAAATTTACTGTTCAGTAAGATACGCCAATGACATTGCCAAATCTGCCAAAAGAAAATGAGCCAAAAACATTGGAAGAAAGAGAACCACTAAGTTCATCTCCCCACTACGCAAAGAAATACAGCTCCTTACAGTGTTTAGAGTCACAACATACTCAGTTCAGTGCTTCACACTCAAAGAACAGGATAAGACGGTCCAAGCCCTGTCAGTGTTACAGAAGAAATAGCCAAACCCACTGAACGGTGTTTACCAGTGGTTATAAGGCCTTAACAAAAACAGACGAGTCAGCATATCCTTTGACCTGAATCCACAAAACGAAGTGCGTGAGAGAACACTGTCCTATCCGCAGTGGACAACATCTTTCCAAGATGAATGCCCAAGTTTTTTCCCCTTTTAGATGCCGCAAATAGTTTTTGGCAGATGCTTCTACACCCAGATGGCGCCAAGTTAACTACTTTTATTATGCCTTTTGGATGGTAATCTTTCCGCAGACTTCCTTTTGGCATTGCTACTGCACCCAATATATTCCAAAGGAAATGACAAGGCTACTGCAGCACCTGGAAAGGGATAGTTGCTTGTACAGACAAAGTCCTGGGATATTGCCATTAAGAAGCGAAATATGATAAAAGCCAGTCTAGATTTCCAGAGACACTTGGTATCCGCATCTAAAATGCAATAAACATTGGGCTACATCAAAACTAGCTGAACTACTGAGATAACATGCACAAAACCTAGGCCTAAGGGCAGACTGAGAAAAGGTAAATTGGCCTAAGTATGCAATAAATTAATGCAAGTTCCTGAATCTATGTCAAAATGAAATGAATGCTGGGTTATGAATGGCAATAATACATCCTTGGAATGAACTCCTGGAAAATGTAAGCACCTGATATTTGAACATAATACGGGAATATGTTTTCAACTGAGCAGAAGCCCTACCTGAGGCACACCAGTGCTCCCTTCCCGTAACCACTTGCAGCCGCCTGCTGTAATTGCGTTGTAGATTACTGCATTATTGCAGCCTGGCCAGACTGGAGGGGCTGCTACATACTGCTCCTGGTCATTCACTGATGATATAAATCACTCTCTGAAGACTGAGGAGTGTCTCGTTGTAAAAGAAGCATGTGAAAAATGCATAAGAAAGCTCTTCCAATTACTCTTCCAGAGTAATTTCAACTTTTGACTGACCACAAACCACTTGTACCCCTGATAAATAAGAAAGACTTGGATCATATGCCAATGACTTGTCAAGCCCTACTTAGGGCTTAATTAAGTACAATCCACAGACATAATACAGGACTGTGCCTGGCACAGCCTTGGAATTTGGTGGTACCCTGTCTAGATACCTTGCGAATGTGACAGAAGTATGAATATTGCAAATGGCTAAGGAAATTAAAGCTTTATGAGAGAGGTCTGCAAGCCTTAAAACCAATGTCTGAGTCATAATTATAACACATCTGACTGGCTACTACCAAAAATGCAGAACCGCAATATTAGAGTGTGGGAAAAGAGACTGCCTTAAGTACATTAGAAACATATCAATAATAACTGGACTCTCATTCCAGAAAGAAGCAGCATTTTGTAGCCAACATGGTTATCCCAGCAAAAATATCCCTATGGTATTTCATTAGTGAGAATTATGAATAAGCCAAGATGTCCATTTAGTGGTCTGCCACTGGTAGAAGACATCCTGATTATTATAGCCGTGCCTGAATGTAGTTGTCTGTAAAACACAAGGGCTACCACAGTCTTCTGCTAACAGCTGAGATGTCTACATCGCTCCTATCAGGAGCACCAAGTGCTCAGAGGAGAAGCTCCTGACCCAGGCCTTGCCTACAGGGACTCCACTGTGCTGTGCCAGGAATATTGAAGCATGCAGTGGAGCAACACCATTACTTCCCATTTATTCAGTATTCTTTTATCTAGGTTATTACCCTTAACACAATGACTTTGAAACCGGAATGCCCTTACTCAAATGTTTTAAGGTGTAAGCTTTCCAGCAAAGCATTGTACATCTCTATCTGAAATTTTCTCTCCCCCCTTCTCTCTCCTGGAATTCTTGCTTTCAGCAACCACATCCCTAGTTTTCTGATTCCTGGAAAAAAATTCTCCTTTCTCATGGCATCTTGCTTGATCATTAAAGTTGACATGCCAAAAGCTTCCCACCGAGATCTTGTTGGCTTTTTTGGCATCCTACTTCTCCACATCTGGTATTTTATATAGCTGTCCATAATATTATAATTCTTTTGCCAGTAGCTTGTCTTCTTCATGTGCAGGCCATATCTCTCACAAATTTCTCCCGAAATGAGTGCCTTCTCTGCTACATTAGCTCCTCCAGCCCCAAACAACCCAGCTGTCTGAAAAGCTCTACATTTTTCAGAAAACATAAATCATCAAGTCCCAAAATACCTGACAGCCTTATACATAATGAAATTCCTGAAAGTAATGCATTCATAACTTGTGATTGAAGGCCAATGAAAATGACACAAGAAACTTTCTTTTCCTCCATTCTGTTGCAGCTTAAGTAGCATCCAGAAACTTGCTGATGATTGATGCCAACAGAAACGGCAATTGATGCTGTTTGTCAATGAATTATCAAGATTACTTTATTTTTATGTAAAAGTGAGCTTCTATTTGTAGACATTAAAATGATAATGCACACCGTTCCCTTACAAATGAGGAGAAAAACCCATCAATCTCTCTCAGATTATATGCCATCCTTTGTCCACATCATAAAAACTTGCCTTGAAAGGCTGATGAAAACTACTAGGGATAAAAATAGAGGAATCCCAGAACAGAGGAACACCATCTATGAGCCATACCAAACTTTTACCATATTCAGCAGTAATACAAAATATCTTAATCTATACAAGGCAACTGGATATGCTCATAACTATCTGCTCTTATTCAAAATAAGTATTAACATTTATTTGCTACTTAATGTTCACACTAATTCTACTAAAATTTTGCTCATAGTTTCATTTCATTTGTGTCTTTCATGTTGGTATTTTCTGATCCTGCAATTTCTGTTCAGCCTGCTAGAGCTAGGTTGAAATAAGGTGTCAGTAACTGCTACTCAAACTAGCAAACTACTACTTTTACTCTCATACTACCCTCTCTATAATGGTTATTATATACTATCTCCTATATTACCTCACACTGCATACTGTCCTACCAGAAAATTTGTTCACAGGTCTACAACTGCCAGAGTGAAAGGTCTATGAACTGTGAGGCCTTACAGCAAAAGTGATTCCTTTTTTTCCGCAGTCAGTGTTAAAAACAAAATCAGGTAAGTTTTCTGACCCAATGCCACAATCAGGAAAACCCCAACACCCCAAATAAAAAATCAGCCCACCAACCAACTGACCAAAACCAAACCCCAACCCTCAAAGCAAGCAGCTAATGAGTCTGAACTGAATTTTCATTAAAAAGTCACAAACGGAAAGAAAAACTTCACCAAATATTTGAAAAAATCAATAGAGGGACTGCTCCCAGCCTTCAGGAATTGCTCAGTTGACTAGAGCAGGTCAAACTCTGGAAAGCAAGTCTTTGTCTCCAGGTACGTGTACAGCTACCTGCATTTTAAGGTGCTTAAAGAGTAAAGTGCCCAATTTACACTGAGCTTTTCTGGAAATCAGGAAATAAATCTTTTCTTACCTGTCTCTTGGAAGAGAGAAGAGGATTCTTCGTGGAGGGGGCAGTTGAGCACAGGAACAGATTGTCCAGAGACGCTGCAGCAACCCCACTCCTGCAAAGATACAAATCTTCACCAAACGAGGCCTTGGGCAACCTCACCTGATTGTGAAGGCAGCTCTGCTTTCAGCATGGGGTTGGATCAGACTACCTCCAAACATCCTTTCCAATCCGTGTTTTTCTATAGTTTGATGATTCTAATCACCCACTAAATAAAAAACTAAATATCAGCCAATGGTTTTGACATCTTTCTTCTGTGATAAATAACACTTCTAGTTTCACCATGTTGAGATAGAGACACGACAGCTATTGATGGTTTCCGGTTTAGCTACAGGTGTAAAACATTTCTACATATGCAAAAATACTATACCTGTGATTTTAGCATCTGTGTGCTACTTGGGCATGTTTTACCATTTGAACTATGATAAATGCCAGTGCTCGTTTCACAAAACCTTAAATTAAGCCTTAAGCTGTAAGGATATACTTATCCCTACACTCTCCTGCACACGGCTTCCATGTTTCACATGTGGAGAACTAAAGCACAAAGGAAGCCTGTGGACAGGTTGCCAGCTGAACCTTTCCTCCTGAATCTCTGTCTGGTGCTTTCAACACAAATGCATCCTTTGGTCCTTGCTTGGTCTGTGGGCAATTTCTTTCAGTCCATAAGAGTTTCTTCTCATAGCTACAGCAGGTGATAGAAAGTATTCAGTGGCAAAAATACAGTCATCCAACCTGCTCCTTCTACATAGCTTAGTTCATGGAGTTTATAGCATATTTTGAGATGGGACATAACTGTAAGCATTTACTTCAGCGGCTGCTTTATAAAGACTCTTCTGTGAAGGAAGAATGTTGCTTTCATTATATGCCACTGGAAGAGCCAATTATCTCCAAGTTGTTTTATCTGTGGGGGGCAAGGATGAAACTGAAAATGCAGACAGCATCAGGCACATGCTGATCCTGGGGACTGTATTAAAACATCCAAGCTGTGCACCCACTCTGCTTCCAGATGTTCAGCACTGGCACATCCACGGGGAAGAGCTGAGCTGATATGCATCTTATTCCTTCCTGACTCTCCCCATATGGTCTCTAGTCCCGAAGGCACACATCCTGCATCCCATAGGCCCTGGTGACCTCCACTTATCTGCAGAATTTGTAGAATTTTCTCGGTTTTGTGGCTAGCCACTTTTTTTGTTTGAGCTTTGCAGTAGTTGCTAATAATCTCAGCATTACCTTTGTCAGCTGTCGCTTGGGCTATGTGCTCTAAAATATTATCCATTTCAATAAGAAGGATACCCCAGGGACACAGATGCCGAACAAGTGTCTAACTGCTTAGCTTTCTACTGGACTACCAAGCCTGCTTTTCGCTAAACTGCTAAAAACAGAGCAACAAAACCACTTGCCAGATCCTGATCACTTTCTGTACAAGTCCCTCTTTACCCGCCAGAGACTTTTCAGCTCGTCAGGACATGGTGGAAGAAACTGGCCCTTCTGTTCAAACTTCATTACCCCATAGTGGCACATATGTGTGTCCCACCCCTGAGTGTGTCACACTACTGACCATTGGTATACTCATTCAAGTGAAATGCCGCTGCTCAAAACCAGAAAAGTCCCTAACTATACTTACAGCAGTGGAAGCCAAGTTTCCAAATACTTACAAGGCAAAGAGGGGTGTTTCCAAGGACATGAACAGCAGCCATGCTCCCAACTGGTTGTTGTGCTTGAGAAAATCTGTCTTGCATGTGTGAGCAGCTGGGGCAGGGCATGATCTCCCTCTGGGGACATCCTCTTTCTGCATTGTTTTCCCTTTTTAAGAGTACAAGTGTTGGGCAGCCGCCTGCAACTGTTGCTGTGTAGGATGAAATGAAATATAGTGTTATTAATAAAAGAAAAAAGTAACACACAATAGTGAGATTTAGTTAGGTTTCTGAAAAAGGAAGAGTGAAGCAGCAGTTCTTCCCACATCTCTAAGGATTTCTGGGGTGAATATTTAGTTCATACAACTGTAAGGATCTTGGCAACATGTGCCTAATTTCCAGTGGGAAGGCAGAATGGCCAGTGAGAAGGGATGCTGACAGGCAAGGAATTGAGTAGCAGTGTGGTATTTTAACGAAGATGAAAAGTGTTGCTCTACATCTGAGAGCAGCTTTGTTAATGCAGTTGCATTTCTCAGGCCACATAGCTGAACCGTCAGTGGGTTTGGCTGTGTCACCTTGGTATAAGCAAAGCTGGATGAAATGTGAGTAATTTTTAACAGAAAGCATTTCTGTGGGTTTGATTTTCTGTTTTGTGGTTATTGCCTTGGAAGGAACGTTAGTCATTTGGGGTTTTTGCACTTGCATTACAAAAAATAATAAAAAGAGGGGGGGAAAAGGGTGAGAGATACAAAGGGTTTCAGCAACGGTGACATGTTCACTGGGGCCCACACTCACAGCCTTGCTGACCCACAGTGACACCTGGTTTGAGGAGGGGAAGAGAGGCTGCTTGCCCTCCCCTTCCACCTCCTCCCGGCCAGGAGCAGAGCTGAGTGTGAAGTAAGCTCCCCTCTGTTCACACACATGCCTGACAGAGTCCAGGAGGGCACACACTCACTACCCCTGCCCTGCATCCCCCCCATGCAAACCTGGGTGCAGGATGAGCATGAGACAGTGGAAATCAGCCAGTGCACAGCAGTGAGACAAGCACTAACCAACATCTACACCTTGTTGAAGGAAGGCACCTACATCCATCTGGGCTCCATGTCCATCCATCCCCCTCTTAGAGCTGGTCTGTAGACTGGTCCTGTGCAATCTTTTTCCAGAAGAGTTGTCAACCAGCAGGATGGCGAGATTCATCATTCCTCAGCCCAAATGCAAACATCCCCCTTCCTCCCTTGTAGATGCATCTGCCCCAGGGTTAAGAGCCTGGCAGCTCCCACCACTGGCCATACCTGACAGGAACTCATCTTTGGGCTTGCAAAAGGCTGTCAAGTCCAAGGCTTTTCATAGCCCTAGTATATTGGACCCTGCAAGCTGTTGGGAGGTTCCCAACAAAATTCTGACTTGCTGAGAAATTTCCAACCAAACCCGTGTCAGCTGTGTAGCTGTGAGCTGAGAAAAAGGGGGGAAAAATAACATGATCTTATTTGGTTTGTAATTGTAGCTCAGTTACAGTTATCTGCTCTAAAATAGTCTTTTCCTTTGTAAAAATTCTTGAACAATAGAAAGCTGTCTCTATCGCCACCTCAAATGCAGTGTAAGCTTTGTAGCTAACTAGGAATAGGATCTGTAACATGTATTATGCCACTTGCTACATTCCAAAAATAATTTTCCAATAGCTTTGAAACAGAGTGACTGCAGTGCATATAAACAAACAGAAAGCTCTTTAGGGCTGGACCTTTAAAGTTTTACCTCCCAGTTCTCCCTGAAAAAGTAGTATCATCTCTGGCTCTTGTACTAATGGTAACAGATGCAAAAATGCATATATTTAGCTTTGCAACTGCCCTAAGCCATTAATTTGATTCCCATGTGAGACTTGGCTAGCTGATCCCCCAGTTTTAAAAAGTCTGCTGGGCTGTATTTTTCTGACATGTCAAAGGATCACAACAGAATCAGTTTAAAGGGTGCGATGGCTTCATGGCACTTAGACTTGTTTCACGATAAAAACACCTTTCCACAAAGACTTTGTATGTCCTCAGCAGGGTGGATCTGCTGAGGGAGAGGTGCTTGAAATATCTATGGAGTATAATGAAGTAAAGATGACACTCGCCCATAGCTCAGGTGAAAAAGTTGATATTATTGATAGTTTAGGCAAAATATTATTATGTTGATATTATTGATTAGCTGTAGGTAAAATAAGCTCTGTGCTAAGGGAGGAGCAATCCTGTCTCTCTGTCCGGAGCCAGAGAAAGAGCCACTACAGACTGAAGACCAAGAGCTAGATCTCACTGTACTGTAAGAGAGATTTCCATTCTGCCATGCTGCTTATGCTGCACCACAAGGCTTAGGAAGCTGTCCCAACCAAGCAACTTCACTCTGAGCAACAACAGAGGCAATGTGGTTGTCACAACTCATCCACAATTAGTCACATTTTTTCCTCAGTCCTTACAGTGGAAAGGGACCAAGGAAATCAGTGAAAGGTACAAACAGGCCCATTTCAGTTGCTTTTCCCACTTTTCCTCTCTGCATCTGCTTTTTGATTCCTGGCTTGCAGATACTTTGATAGCAAAGCACAGAAAACACTGCAGCAAGTACTTCACCGGTACTGGCAAAACTCTCAAGGGAGAGGAGAAGAAATAGGTATGAAATTTTTACTCTTTTTGCTCTCTGTGTTTATTTATTTTGGATCCATTGAGCTAGACCGCAACTAAAACTTTATGAACCTAATAAAATTCCCAACATTCTCAGACATGGGTCGTGATGTTTATATATTAGGCAGAATACAAAGGTGTATTTATGAGGAGATTGGAAGTACTTAGAGATGCTTGAGCTCAGGCAAGACATAAAGCACATGTAAGAAGTGTTTTCAAACTTAGCGCAGGTACAATCGATCCAACCAGTGCTCTTTCCACCTGTGAAGGTGAAGACAAATCACATAGCACATCAAAACCAAGCATTTTGGAAGAGCTGTGCAACTCATCATAGAACAGTCTCACCTCCTCACAAGTGGCAGGGTACAGGGCAATTTCATCATTTTTTAATACATGTTATTTATTGCCTAGTTTTGCTACGGCTAAAATATGAGCTCTCCCATTTTGGTAGTGGTGGTAAATATACTGTGCTATATATATATATATAATATAAATAAACAGCATAAGGTTACAAGAGTGAACATCTCTTTTCCCTTCTGTCCTCATAAAACACACAGTATTCAATAAGCAAGATATACTGTCTGACTCAATTGAAGGGATAATGGGTCTTGGAGACAGATTGGGCTTTGTGTCTTTATAAATAAGAAAAGGCTAGTGGGAATATATGCTGAGATCTATTTTTGCCAGAGAAAAATAAACCGTTCTGTCAATACAGAGATAATCCCACTTCCCCCTATCCCTCTCTTGCCTTTGGCCATCTCCATCCTCCCAGCCTTATCCCCCCCATGAAAAAAAAAGAAAGGTTATGTGTTCATTCTCCTCCTGTCACGCATGATTTTTTTACTGGTTTCAGCATTAACTTTTTTGGATACTTCCTGTCACTGAAAGATCTCTCTCTCCCCACAAGAGGAGCATACGTTTTCAATTTAGATTATGTTCCCAGCAGATGTTGCAGGATGTGAAGGTCTTGCTTTCTCTTTCACTAAAAAGGCACTTGTAACACGTTTTATTGTCTTGAATGGAAAAAAAAGAAAAAGCTATTGCAATGTTCAGAAATCTGTCAATGTGATTTCATAAACTCTACCTTAAAAAAATCATAACTGGTTAACAGAAAAAAATAAAATACAGGTCTGTGTTGAATATATATCCCTGAAGAGTATTTGTAAGCATTCCTTTAAAGGGTGCTGTGGAAGGAAAGGCTTACTATCTTAAGAACAACTCTCCAACTCTCATGCACAGTCACCCCAAGAAACACTTCTTGTTATTTTCATAATATTTTGCATGAAAATTCCAAATACATATCAGTGCCTCTGGTTCTCCACATGGAGCTTCAAACTATCCTGTGCGCATATGGCTTTATCTGAAGTTAGACCTGTTAACACAAACCCTTCTGTTCTCAAGATATGACACTGACATCCAACGTGAAGCCTGAGGTCTGGGTTCAAATGTAGCATCCATATACACCACGCAGAGCTTCCTGCTGGTCAGGGTCATGTCACACATGTCCTCCTTGCAGCAGGAGGACCGGCTTGAAGTGGATCGAAACACCCAAAACCTCAGTGCTTTGAACTTACCTAAGAAAGACGGACCAGAGCAAGTGAGGTCCTGCTTCATTAATACTCACCTAAGAGTAAGGCTTGAAAGGAAAAGAATAAGGTAGGCTGCATTAAAACAAACAAGCAAGGAGGACTAATCAGGCACTCAGCATACCAGAAAATGGTATCCTACAGTATCCAGTCTCTGAAGATTCTCTTTAATACCTTCAAGTTTATACACACTAGGAAGTTGCTGTTGGTAGTCTGTAGGATGCTTGCAGTGTCATAGAACCATCTGTTATCATCTGTTTTCACAAATGCCTACTGCTAAAGATATGTATATGTGTGTGTGCACACGTATGTGTATGCATCTGTGTGTGTATACTTTAAATACACTCATATTTACTTATTCCATCCTTTGTGTTGAAACTAGGAACAAAATGAGGTTGTACCCTATGGCAAAATATGTTCAAACATAATGCAGAATCTCCAGAGCTGCCAAAAAATCCTTGCTGTAGAGACAGAATTAAGTCTAACAAAATGGACAGCAAACCACAAGTTTCATACAGAAAGCTTGTTTCCAATACAGTCAGATTTTATCCTTCCATTTTTTGTTCTTGTATAATGGAAGCAATTGGTTTCTACTAAGACATAGGTATGTCAGAGCCAGAAGCAATGGTCCATCTAAACCTACATTTGTGACACTAAGCAATAAAGACAGATTGATATCTCAGCATCTATTCCCAACTGCATAAATCCAGCCAGTGTCTATATCTCATTTTCTATATATCCTCATTTTCCATAAATTTGTCTATCTTCCCTTGAACTGATATGCACAGCTTTTGTTACTGACTTTGGAAATGGCTCCATAATTTAAAAACTCTTTGTGTAATAGAAATTCAGCTGGAGCTAAAACTGAGGTTGGTTGTTTCCACCTGGTCTATTTCGTTTCCTGATTACACACACAAGCTTCCAACTTACACCTTTCTGTAAGCAATTACTAGAGACCAGGATCAGCCATAGGCAGGAGAGAGAAGAAGCAGCCACAGACATGGGGACAGACATCCATCCTTCTCCAGGTCTGGGGAAGAGCCTGCAGGAGGGCAGCACAGGGATGGGAACAGCTGGAAGGCAGAAAAGTTATCCTGAAAACACAGTGGCTCCTCGTGGGCAGAAGATCTGAATTGAGCATATAAATGTCTCACACTTCCCAGCATGGCTTTAAATTAATAAAACCCATTCTGTAACACTGCCATGGAATGACTGACCGAGACATTTATAGCCCAAAGTATCCAGGAATTCACTCTCTATTACACTGTGAGCATTTATTAAAAATATAAAAATTAAATTAAAATGGCCATATTAGGAAGATTTTATGTCCTTTGTGGACACATATCTTTTATTTTCAAAGTAGCTTTTCTTCCAAGAAGACTGATGAATTCAGAGATGGAAACTTGCTAAAATCATCAGCGATGGTATTGTATAGCTCTTTGCTTGCCGTTAGGTGATATTCTGTAGTTCCTGCATTACCTCGAGAGGCTGAGTTGACTGGAGCGGGTTAAGCCAAAAAAGACAAAAATAGAAATAGAAAATCCACAGAATATTGTAGCAGACATTCAAAATCATAAATCTGTAATCAGCAAAGCAGAGAACCTCTGTTAACATCTTCTTCACTTATAACAACTATTTGTTGAGGCATGCAAATAAAAAGAGTAAATGAGACCGATATAAAAAGTAGCTTTTGCAACCCAAAGAGTTTTGGATTACTTGTATAAATATCCCTATTGTTGAAAGCTGGGCTGCTCTCCGGAATCCCTTAAGTTTTTGACATATCTACACCATGCATTTACATCCCTATGAGCTCCACTGGTCCTGCCTGGGAGAGGCGGCCTTCCAAAGGGACCAGTCATGCATTTTCCATGCCCCAGCCCCTGAATAAAAAGCAGTGCTAATCCCAGAAGCAGGGATCATTGGCTGCCACTTGCAGAACCCCACTGGGTACTGGCCATGCTGTTCCAGGCAGCCAGTGGAAACCTTTACTCAGGATGGGCAGCACACCCTAGAAGTGTTGGAGAGCAGGGTGCTGTCCTCCAGCACAGAGTGCTGCCATGGAGACTCAGCCATGCAGGCCTTGTCTTGTCTTTCTAGGAAGCAGCAAAACACCTGAAAGGGGTACCAGGATTTACTTCGGCCACAGTTTTTTTTAGCACAGTTTTGCGCCATGCTGATAACTGGATCAATAAAATAAACACACCTATGTCAGAATCTTCACGTTCTGCTTTCTTTCTTTCTTTTGAATTGAATTGAATTGAATTTCTGAGAAATTCAACTCAAAAAACTTACTATATGCATTGCCTCCTATGAAAAACCATCCAGGTTTGGTCTCTGTAGATTGCTTCTTTATACTGCCCACAAGATGTGGACAGTATAACAAGATGTTATCACTTTGATTTATTTTTTTTATACTATTACTACCTTCATTTCTAAGCTGGTGCATCTTCCAGTTACTCCTGGGCAGGTCCTTCACTCTTGCTTTAGGGTACAAGATGTCACCTCTTTCCTGAGGGACTATCAATGAGCATATAGGAACTATGAAATCATTAACCTGTAGGTGAAACTCTTCTTACAAGTGTGTGACCAAGTAAGCTGGTAAACTCATGTTCATGGCTCTCAAAAGATAAATATGTATTTCTGTGTGACATATACTTTACAAATACCCAGCATGACTGAAAAAACTAACTTTCTAGATGCTGCCATACAAACCCAGGTTTTCAGTTTGCTGCAACAGATACGTTCACCCTGAGAGTTACAGAGCACCTAAAACAACCACAGTCTTGGCAGAAAAATCCTTGTTGATACTTATATCACTGTAAAATCCACTCATGCTGAGTGAATTAATTACTTACTAAGCTGACAGTTTTTAAGACGGCGCAAAATAAAACCAACCAGAAGAGCAGAACATAAAAATCCAAATATAATCACAATGTCTGTTGAAATGTTAAAGTAAGGATGGAATAACGTTTGCAGTGCTGAACCTCGGCCCTTGGATGAGTTTCTTAGTATCAGATTTCAAAACACATTAACGCCTACAGACCCATACAGGTTTCTTGCAATGCTTTTCAACATGCATATCAGGCAGTCCCAATAGTCTAAAACCACTCAGACCAACTCTGGAAACTATTTAGCACCTGAATCAAATTTATTTCCCCATAAACCTCTCAGTTCCTTAATCATAATTGGTAAAACTGTACTTCTCTGCCCCTCAGGAATTATTCAATAAATTCTACATAAGACTTCTGAAGTCCTTTAGGTATGATGGCAAGGGGAGAGCCCAGAAGTGTCCTGGACAGATCCAAGTGAAATGAAGAATTAAGTAAAGGAGATTGACAATGACAAAATGAGCTTTGCTTTGCTTCCTGGAGATAGACAGACAGACAGGCAGACAGACAGTGCGTAAACACTCCTCTAAAAGCCTCAAATTACAATCTGCAGTCTGTAAAACCCAGCTAGCACCATTTTCAGTGAAACAAACCCCAAATTAGTCCTAATTCATGACACTGAAATTTTCCTCAGTGCCACTTACAAGATATCAAATTATTTCCATTATTCACTGGAACAAATAAATAGCAAAATGCAGAAATTCATACCAGAAGTTGTATTTATGGAAATACTGTTTAATTTTTGGAGAAAACACTCTGTACCAGGTCATCAGTTCAAGACAGATGGCCTCATAAACCTCTCAGCAACGTATAAAACCTAAGGTTATATTTGATGGGTTCCAGGAGCTGCATTTCACACAGATGACTGAGTGCTGCAGCAGACAAGCAGAGGCCATTTACCGCCTAGTAATGGGATGTGAGCTGAATACACCCATCACCCACACTAGATGCAGGATGAGACCAAAACACAGGGTGACTGAGAGCTGCTGTCCCCACTGCTGTGCCACACTATTGCATGCTGCCAATGGTGAGCTGCAGATTTGTGAACTCCTACACCACTTAAATTGTTTTCTGCCATTTTCTCACCTACAAGGACTGAGTGATGATGCTGAAAGGAAAGCCCAGGAAAGTAGCGTGCTTTACGGCATAGCAGAGACTGCATTTATATACCTGGCTCTTCAAACGTTGCTAGGCATCCCTTTTCTATTATTAAGATGCGTGGTGAGAGCATCAAGCTTCACTCATTTATTGGCATTTTACAAGGGAACCCTGTTTACTTAAGTTTACACATCTGAAACATTTACTCGTATCTAAGAGACAGACAAGTTACACAGTGTTAGAAGTTTATCAATATTTTCCAGCTTCATACTCTTTTTCACAAATCAGTAAACAATCTATCACCCCGAGTGCCTACACACATAAAGGTGTAGCAGAAGGCATCATATAAATAAATATAGCTACCATATGGTACGTCGATCTTGCCACTGCAAAGCAGGCACAAGCATTCTGTTGTCTGTCTGATCTGGAAAGCTCTCGATTATTTAACAGTACCTGATGTGCACTGGTCTTTCACATGAAAAATAATCTCATACTAAGAGACATCACTTTAAATTTTAGAAAAGAGAACACACATATTTTGAAGAGAGAAGGAGACAAATCTTTTCACACGTGAACAAAATACTGCAAACAGGGCTACAAGGGATATGCTGTAACTTGGGACTGGGAAATATGTGAGGGTTTTGCTAGTATTTCACCCACTTAAGTGATTCTACTGTTTTAAAGGAATGAAATTATGTAGATGGAGCTTGCAACTTGTTTACTCATTGGTTTAGAAATTTCCTGGTGTTGCTACAGATCAGGTGCCACTGGAAATCATTAGTGATGTTACTGTTTGTTTCTTTAAATAAACATAAAACTAGTGTGTACACCTGACCAATTGATACCACTCAAGCCCTTTTTTTAATATATACTGCTTGAATCCAACAATATTTTTAACGATTTCTATGTTTTGCTATGGAATAATTCTTTAAAGCAACTTCTTTGTGAAAATGTCTCTCAGCAAGCAGTTACAGCCTCACCAACACATAGTTCTGGGTAGGCCTGGTGGCACTGCCCCATTGCTGACTTCATTCAATTCTTCTTTGTATTCCTTGCCTTTAGATGCTTACAACTGCCTGGGCTGAAATTTCTCATTTTACAAATCTGCCTGAGGATTAATTATTCAAAAAATGCCTGGAAAACTTCTAAAACCTCTGGAAAGGTACAGCTTGCAGATGCTGAGGGATGCCCTGCCCCAGGATCACCTTGTGCTTGCCCAGTGATGCTTGCCTGCACTGGGCACAGCTGGCAAGCAACAAGACCATGCACATGCACTGGTCTCCAGGAGCCTGGTCTCCTCTGCCCTTCTGGTGCTTCTTGCTGGGCTTGTGTGCTTAGAGGGTAGAATACAACAAGCTTCAAAGCAGAGGGGCACAGCTGGAAGGGGGAAGTTCAAGAGAAGATATTTCTGGACAAGTACACTCAACACTGCCAGATGCACACACTTCTATTTGCTGATTTTTTAAGGACTCTTGGCTCTGAGACATCTTTCTTCTGTTTTAATCAGTAGATACTTTATCAGATATAATTATGATCCAAAACCCCTATGTGCCTGCTAATATAGTTTGAAAAGGAACTTGAGTATCTGCAATGTGGTGGTGGTGGGGGGGGGGGGTTAGTTTACTCTGCTTTCAGTGATTATCAGGTTATTTAATATTAGCCCATGATTCCACTAATAATACTTGTAAATATCCCTCCCCATCCTTGATTTGCTTTGCCTTGCCTAGCTCTAGCTCATTATGGATTTTAAATCTCATTTTTTCCTGCTAGCAGTAACTTAGAGAATGTTCTTGTGTAGCTGCCACCTCTGTTTTCCATTTCCAGAGTTCATTTGTTAATCTCAGATATTTTTGAGCAGTCCCTTGTGAAGCCACACTGGCTTTTTAACTTGTTCTTAGCATATCTTTTTTTCAGAGGAATTTTAATCTGTTGCAATCTAAATTGAGGTTTCTTATTAGAATTCTCCAGCTTGCTTGCACACCCTTGGATCTGAGGTACTTCTCATTGCATCGAGCCCACTAAGTCCTTAATTTAACTAAGTAGTTAAGGATGTGCTTAATTTAAAGAATGTGTATAATCCTGTCCCTGCTCAACAGAACACATATATCAATGGCTGTTCCAATGGCACAAAAGCACATGCTGAAAGTTACTGTAAATTTGTAAAAACTTCTATTTTTGAAATGTAATCCTCCAGTACTACTGCAGCACCTTCTGGCTCCTAAAGAGTTTTCCTCAAGTAAACAAAAGGAGACTTACAATACTCTGTTGTTTTCATGTTTTAATTTTCACAGGACTTACTACCTTCGCGGTTTTGGGGTCAGTGCAGGCTTTTACATCCCCTAGAGAAAAGTATCTGCATGTTTTACTATGCTGGGATGACAAGACATCATGCTCTTGAAAAGCAAGACGCCCTTTATTCAGAGTAAGCAAAATAAAGCAGACTTTTTAGACCTCCAGTTTCTGACTGGTAGGATTTGCATTTGAGGAGGAATCTGCAGAAATCTGCTGTGAAGGCTCAAGCCCACATCATTCCCTCCAGGGCTCAGGCTGAGAGGCTGCATGGAACCCATAGGCTCTCAGACCAGGCTTTAGCTCATCTCACTAGTTAGATGACTTTTTACCTTCTTGAAGAAAGTGACACATACCATGCACTCAGAAGCATGTTTCCACAAGATGAAGAAGCAAGGAGAGGCTTACCACTTTCACGCTCCTTGGGATTATTTGTCCCTTTTTCATTATAAGACTCAAATGAACCACCCTGGAAGAGCAAAGTTGTGATTCAGTAGTATAGTACTGTCTTGTTGAATTTTTGTTTACATCCTAAGCTGCTAAAAATAATAACTTTTGCTCTAGTAATCAAATGCAATGCAAATTGAGAAGAAATGGAAAGGAAGCGACATGACAGAGCAGCAAACCCGCTTTTTATCTGTCAGTTTTGCATTATAAATTAAAGCTGACAAAGTAAAGATAATGCTTAAAAACTTTGAACCTTGAGGCAACCAAGTAACTCATCGTCCCTGCAGTCAATCAGATGCAGTACTTACAGCTTTGCTCCCTGTCTCTTAAGAAATAGGTTGTTTTGCTTCTTGGCTAAACTGTTGAGTTGGGGTGGAACGTGATTTCCGGGCAAAAGGCAGAACACAGCATAGACCTGTTTGATTCCTGGCTTTGGTGTCCTGTCATTGGCTCAGAGAAAGTTTCAGTTTAAATTATTTTGGGTTGTCTTTCTCTTTCTTTTCCTTTTTCTTTTTTTTTTTTTTTTGGTAAGTTTGCCTCATGTTTCAGTATTATCTGTTAAATATACTGTGCAGCTTGATGCTATCACCCACACCCCAACAGCACTTTAGCACTTTATCACTTACTCCCTTTCAAGCAGAAGAGGAATTTTTCTTGGTGTTAATGGAAGTGCAGTCAAGGGCTATGCGGGACTGCTCTGAGAAGAGAAGCGCGTACCATGCACAGGGGCCTTTTTTAAACACAAAAATAAAAGATTTTATTAACATAGGAAATGATTCAAAAGAATCTACAGGCTACAAAGCAGGGTAATATCCCTCAGGTGGTACAATTACCCAGACAACTGGAAAAACTAGCAATTATACAAATAAGGCGTAGCCTGGCAAAGCTGATAGCAATGTAGGAAGTTACAGAAGAGTATTGCTCTTCTAGGGAATAAAGGGTGAGCATGTTGCAATCAGCAGCCAAACTTGGATAACGTGATACCTAACATATTAAGGAAAGATGTTTAACATTTCTTCATAACAAAGTAGAGGAGTCATAAATCACAAAGTACTGATTCCTTTGGGTGCCACAATTCTACAAGTTTGAAGACAAAAGATGGATCAAGTTTCATTCTTATTCTCATTATAATCTCCACGTAGCAACCCTGAGGTCAGAGAGAAAGGCAAGAGTGATGGAAGTACACCTTCAATGAGGGAGAAGTGATTTTGCTTTTCATTGCTTGGATTTATTACAAGAAGAATCTGCTGCCTGAGTAGTTGGGAGCGTTTTGCCTCATAGGGCTGAAATAGCAGAAAAATTGGTAATACATTGAGTTATTCAGAAATTGTAACAGAGACTGCCCTTTAAATTTAACCACTTTCCCTATCAAATGCTCCTTTCCAAGAAGTAATTACTGAATCATTCTCTTCCTGTGTCATATAAGTACTATTTCTTTCCATTTTCAGGGTTTTTTGTGCTTGCACGAACTATTCCTGTTTTTCCACACTAACACACTTTAGCTACTAAAAAAAAAATAAATACAAAAACCCAAACCTAAATGTAGAAAAGACAATTCAAAGTGAACAGACATCTTGTGTCAGAAGAGATTTAGCAAGCTCTAATAACTGTCTGGGCATGTATTTGCTATCATTTACCTGATCGTTTCAAAGTACTTTTGAGCCATTAAATCTTTACAACATCCCATGAGGCTGGTGGTTTTAACCTTCTTTCACAGACAGTAAAAATGATACAGAAATAGCTTAGCTCCCGTGCTGTAGGTCAAATGGGCAGTTGCAGAGAGGGGCCATAAACATGCTGACAAGGTTATAATATTCCAGCCATTAGACAACACCACCTCCTTCTGGAATGAAAAGTCAGTAACACAGCTATTGGATACGGGGGGGGGGGGGGGGAAGGAGAAAAATCACTGCAGCTTCTTGAAAAAGATTACAAGGCAGCATTCCTTCAAAAACAGACACCAAAAGGTTAAAAGGTGAATTATAAAATTCACCTTTTCAATCACATCCAGTACCTGGGCTGGGCAGTTAAGGGGTAGGTATGCTGCTGTACGTATGCTGTATGTATGTATAGCCACCCCATCCATCTGGTCAATCCGCCATGCAGGGCGGATTCTGAGAATGTAACTCAGAGACTGCTTCTGAAGTTTCAGCCCTATGGGGAGAAGACTGTCTGAGCAGATTGCATCCAGCACCAGGGATATATAGAGCTCAGATCATTACAGTGCCGTGACGACCACAGCAAACACTGAAAAGAGTCCAGGCAATTATTGCATAAGAGTTGAGCACTTTCCTGGCAGTGACTGTGAAGAATATGAAAATGTTGAAACTGAATTTATTCTCCGTTTCAACATCATCTCTCCAAAAGAGTCAACCAGCAATGGAATTTCGAGGGGGAAAAGCTCCTATAAAGCTAATGGCTTTTTACTCTCTCTCTGTCAGCAGATGATTAATTACTGGTGCTGGAGTTGCATCTGAGCAACTTAGAACGGAGTTCTGGAAGTCATGAAGAAGCAAGAGAGGTTTTGACCAAGGCTTAATCATTCTATTCTCAGCCCTTGCTCTGTCCAAAGCTCCGCTGATTAGAAGCCAGCAAGAATTTTTCCTTGAAAAAGGCAAAGGAAAACTTCAAGATAATCTTGGTTTGCAACTTGGGATCTCACATTAACAAGAAACTAAAGCAAAACATTAAAAAGTGATATTTTTCTCTTCAAAGTCAGATGCCTGACATTCAGCACCTAAATTTGTTTTCTGAAACTTATGTGTCTATCCCCAAAGCCACTATAAAGTCACTGACTGGGGCCTCGGAAACGTATGCTGCGCATAGACTGACACATTAATTTGGAATCATGAGTTTAATTAGAATGACCCAAGTTAAAAACTTTCACTAAGTGAGTCACCAGTGATTACAGAAAAAAACCAAGTCCAACATCTCCTTTCTCCCTGTTGCTATGTTCTGAACACAAGAGCACGCAAACCTACACCGCCCCCCCCAGCTCCTCAAGTCACACCAAACCACACCATTTCTGGAAACACATTCCCCAGCCTAATACGAACTTGTGGTAGTCACTGCAAAGTAGGTCTCGATAATCTAAAGCAGAACAATAGAGAAAGAAGCTGATCTGAAAATACTTCCTGAACAACAATTTATAAACAAGTACCTTCCAAAAACCTCCTGTACTAGAGCTGAGACTACAGAGTTGAAAACATGTAAGATTTTATCATTGTACTTTATAGATTTAAAAATTAATAAATATATAATATAGATCCAGCACATATGCATAGAGATTACTGTATTTTTTATATTTAAATATTTCTACCATTTTTTATGAAGCTTCCCTCCAAACATCTGGAAATTTTAATTAATTTTTTTAAACAATCTTTTTAGCAAGCAATAGAACAGCCAAAGCTTTCTTGCCAAAACATTCCCAAATACTGATTTCATTTTCTTCCAAAATTTCATAAATATTTTTTAAAAATCCTCATAATATTTTTTTTTCCTGAAATGGAAAAGTTTGGGTCAAGCAGTGTTGCCATTACAGGCAAATAAATTCTTGTTCCTGAGGGAGATATTCAAGAATCTTCATATGCATTAGCCATTCTCTTTCCACATGACCCTTCATCCAGACAATACTTTTGACTCCTACAATAGGAAAAGCAGGTATCCCCCAGAACAAATTGCCTGATGCACCATGCAACTCTAGAGCAGCTCTAGCCAACAGAGAGTCTTTACAAGGAACTTGGTGGACATACTATGGAAAAAAACCTTGGGATCACCTAATTAAAGACTGTTTAATAACATAAGCAAACTTTAATCAACCTAGGGAGTTACATTAGGATGGCTTATCAAAGAAATTTGTACCAAAGTCTTAATTTCTTCACCTTGCCTTTTGTGTTGCTATATTTTGTCCCATCTCTGCCCCGCCATCCAGAAGGTCCATGCTTTTTCCCCAGGATGATATTTCAATCCTTCCCTCAGCAGACAATGATTCTCATGCTTTGAGTGTGCTGTCACTTCTGGTGACAAAGTTATCAAATGGCAAGATTAAGTTGGAACGCTTTCCAGATGGTGCAGGAGGAATGCCATGGCTCTCTTCCTCCAGCTCAACCCTTGCCCTTTCAGGCAGCAGCTCTGTGGCCTCTTCTTTAACCTGTTGACAGTCTGCCTACAAATCCTCATCTCCTTCAGGTAATTTCAGTCTCCCACACATTTCACTTCATTTGAAGAGGAATTATCTTGCCATAGAGAAATATCAGCTAATCTGGTACAATTCAACTTTGAAAAACTCCTGTTGCTTTTATTTTTTCCATTTTCTACTTGCCTTTCTATCTGTATTCTCTACCGTTTCAAATCCTTGCATGGAACTAAAGTGACACTAATGACCTGCCCAGATATTTTTTCCCTTCCTTCTACAGATGGTGTTACAGGCATTATCCCAGAATGATAAAGTGCTACCTTTGAGTTTATAGATTATTAAAAATCCTTCCTATCAGACTTGTAATTTCCTCTGCCAGATCTTGGACTGTTATGAGATGGACATTATCCAGCCTCTCTTCCATTGCAAACGCATACATTTGCACTTCTGCAGTTATTCCTTGCTACCTTCTTCCCCACAGTCTACCTTACAAAATATAGCCTCACTATAAAACAAAGCAAAGTATTCTTTAGTTTGAGGTAATACTTGGACTACCTTTATCTTCATTCCTCCCTTATTTGACTGGGGGGAAGAGGGAATTTTTTTGACCTCATTTCTAACCAGGGTGAAGAAGTATATTAATATTGGAAATAGTCTTGTGTCCAGTGACAAGATGTCAAAACGTGCCTCTAAAGGGTTCAGCTAAGCTATTTATGTCATTATGTTATGTGACAGGAAGGTCCTAATGTTTACTCAAATGTGAAGCTGCTTTGCTCTAGAATTGCACTGGCCAATGTAGCAGTAATCATCCAAACCCCACATTTGGTCCAAAAGAGAAAGGAAAAACATTCTGATATTGATTTCAGATTCCAATATATTTGTCATTTTGAGTCTCTATGTCAGTAAAGACTGACCAGAAACTGATTTAGTGACTGTCTTACCTTGTGTGCTGCAGTGTCCCCGGAAATGCTCCATCTGACTAGAATGGATGTGCCTGGGCCAAGGTTTCTGCAGAGCACTCCCTTGCCTGCCATGCTTCCTATAACCAATACAGTCCAAGCTCCCCCATCACCCAGCAGACAAAACAAGTGCACACAGCAGATATAGGAAAAGTAGGGAAAGTTTAATGATTATTTTCTGTTTCTCCCAGGGAAAGCCATAGGCAGCTGCCTAGTCATTAAATTCCCAAACCCCTCTTCCAAGTCCTTCTGGCTTGAATGTATAAGGAAGATCCTCCCTTCTCTGTCTCAAGCTCCTTCCATCTTCACCATGCCAAAACCCCACATCAAGCCTCATTTAAGCAATACACAAGGAACAATTTCAATCCACTTAATATGTGTAATCAAATAGCTCACTGCTCAGTATATTCCAGAGTTTGGGAATGCTTATGAAGCTGCCACAAAGTTTTCAGTGCACTGCAGAGCTCTGCTTTGAACTGCCAAAGAAATTGGAGGTTCTTGCTATAAAATTGAGGTTCAATGTGTCACAGAGTGTACATTGTTTTGTCTAATTTGAACCTGGAAACAATTTCTATGCCTGTTTCTGAACTGGTAAGTAACCATTGAGGGACCAGATTCATGTGTCCATATTAGTTCTGAAAGAGATTTTCACTGTGGGTTTGGCCTTCTAAGATACCCCATGATGCCATCTCCTCTCTTACCATCCATGCATTAAATTCCACTAAAGAATGGCTGAAATGCAGGATGTTTTTTAACTCGTATCACTCCTCTGAGGAAACCTTTCCTTTTATCTTCCTTAAGAATTTCATGAAAGACTGAGAGCACTGAGAAATCCTCACAACAGTCTCGATAATACATTGGTTAAAAATGTGTATTTTTAGCCAGCATCCATAATGTTTTATATTTAAACTAAATGGTATGTCTGTGAACTATATTCCCATGAAAGCTGCCTTATCTGGCAGTGGCATAATGGTGTTCCCAAGTACCACACTGAAGCACACTGAAGCAGACCTTCACATCAGGATGCCCTTGGTACAAGGCATGCAGGAGTGCTCCTGGGCTTCTGAGGGCTTTAACAGCATATGGAGATGCAAAATGCCCTCTGAGGGCAGACCGGCCATCCACCTAGCCCTGTAATCTATCTGTGACAGTGGCTTGTTGTAAATAAGACTGTACAGATGTGAAAGCACTAATACATCTGGCAGAGCTTACTCAATCCCTGTCGTTGCAATCATTGCAACAGAGCACTCTTTTTGGATGAGTAATGCACACCTTTGTGTCATGATCTGTACAATCCTAATGACCAAACAAAATAAACTTGGTCAGTTTAATCCCTTGATCTGTCCTCAAAGAGCCTTTCTGATTGCAAACAATGAGCAGGCGGCACCTCTTCATTTAGAAAAAGAGAGAGAAGAAACAAATAAGCATACAAAACCCATAGGCTAAATATTTATTAAAATCTATCAGGCCTGTCTAGGATATGTTATCAAGCAGAGCCAAAAAACAATGTCTCCAAGTGGGCATGGAGGGAGTCTCCAATTTTGCTAGCATCTTTGAAAGAGAGAAAACGCCCCTGGAACAAACTATATGGAAAGGAAGAGAGAGGTCTGCACTCACCTCTGGAAATCCCCCAGGGCTTCATGGCAGTTGTGGCCAACCTGTGGCCTCCCTGAGGAAGGATGCCCTGAAGTCTTCTCCTCCTGTGATGCACCTCATCTCCCCTCATCAATGCCTCTTTTGGGGGTGTATAGGCAGGCCCACAGTATAGTCCCAGCTTTCAGCTAGAGACATCAATGGGGTCATGAGGCAACCTAACTACAACAGCCATCATGCAACACAAGAGCATATCCAAATCAGAACTTTTTTCTTTTTTTCCTGTCAGTCCTTTGGAGTTTTGTTTGTTTTATTTAAATTCTGGTAATTTCCAGAGAGTTTTCTTGGAGGTAGATGTTCAGCTGAAAGTTAAACCCTCTGTCAAAAAGCAGACTTAGTGAAGAATACTTGACTAAGCCCTTCAATTTCCATCTCAGAAAAGCCTGTGCTAGCCTGTGGACCCTCTTTTCTTGCCCCTGGACTAGCACACACTACCAGGAACTTGTGACTTGGAAGGAGCTACCTCTCACACTGCTTTCCAGCTTGTCAGCAGCGAAAAAAGAGAGATGGAGGGGGAGATAGCATTCAAGGAAGGCAGAATCCCTCGAAACAACAAGTAATGAAGACAGACAACTTAGAAGTGAAATATTATAAAACGATGTTGTCAGATGTTCTCAAAAATGGCCCACAGTGGAGAACTGGCTAGTCATGCAGAGCTGGCTCTCCTTAGTCCCAGCTATTATACTGTTACGAAGCTAAAATTGCATGAAATAGTTTCCTAACTATACTTTGCCATGTATGTAATAAGTATCCACACCACAAGGGTGTTTCACAACTGCAAAAAGGGAAGGGGAGATATACACAAGACACTCTGTCTTAAAATGTGATACGTGCTATGAAAAACAAATGAGAACTCTGGATCTGACCTAACTGTGAAGTAATTTCAAGTGATAATAAGATACCAATGGTGAATTTGTTAAATCTGGAGTACATGTGGAACTCATCTGAAGCATACAACCAAAAAATAAATAACACCAATTTCAAAAGTGATGCAACGTGACATCTTGTCCATAAGCAACTAGCTGAGGACAGTCTAGCTTACAGTTATATTTTTGTAGACCTAAGTTTGGTAATTTTTTTAGTGCATGTTAATATTTCTCGTTTACATAATAGGTGAGCAAGTCAACATTCTCATTGATCTAGCGACACAAAAAGTCACACTGTGTGGTGCAAGCAAAGGGTCTACCAACCCTAGAAGATACATCCACACAGTGTATTTGTCTTTTAGTTCAAAATTAAATCTAATACCAAAGTCTGGCTTCATATACATCACAATTATTTTGAACTGATCATGCATTTCTAATATCAGTGTGTTCAAAAAATAACTAGATTCAGTCATTATTGTAACTGTCCATATGTCCATGGCAGGACCAAAGTAGTTAATTTTCTGAAATCCTCTTCAGCACAATATTCCTGTGATTTTATCCCATCAAGCATGTGCTGCTTTGCTCTCTGATGTGCCCAGACTGTCCTTCCTAGATTCTGTCTAATCTCTTCTTGAAAGACCTCAGTGACAGCAATTTGGCTACTTCCAACAAAGTCTTTTTTCAAAATCTATGCCTTCTGGATATGCCTATGGAGTATCTCTGTTTTCCATCTACTATATATTTTGTAAGTATAGTTCTCTGCAATTTTCATTACTGGCATTTATGGACAAGATTTTGCAATAATTTATCCCATTCTTATATACTGATTTCCACTTATTCACTGGATAAGGAACTTAGGTCTCCAAGACACATTTCTTTTTTCTGTTCCCAGTGCGAGGAGCTTACAAGTCAGGTGTAGAGATGCAGAGCACCAAAGAAGTGATGGATATGGATATAAGTACCTCTAATCAATAAGATGCATCTACATATAAATCTGTTTCAGAAGAAAGTACAACTTGAAATGAAAATAGGAATAATTCTATGATAACCCTATGGTTAGGCAACTCTTTATTGGCTAAAATAGCATATTTTTCTGAAATACTGATACCTTGCAGAGAGAGCAGTCATATGGATATCTCTTTGCATTGCTAAGCTTTTGGAGACAGAAAACTAGATGCGTCCTCCTCATCCATCAACAGTATAATTCACTGTCAGGCTGCTTACTACCAATTTTGTTTCTAACAGGTTTTGACTTTACATAACTCAAGAACATTTGCCCACTTAACAGAGACTTCATTTTCACTGTACAGCAAACAGTTGAAATATGTGAATATTGCCATGTAATATGAATAATGTCAGAAGTCAAAGTATTTTCTGTTTCGTATTTTTGCTGTCTCCAGAACATCGGTCCTTTTCTTTTCCACAGCCTAATACTGAACAAAGTATTTTTATGCTAAACATTGATAATTTATCAATAATGGAGGAGGGATAGTGATTTACCAGGGAGACAGATGACCAGTTACTCCCAAGTACTGTGACAATAAAAATGGAGCATTTTAAATTTTCAGGGACTTTTTGGAAAAGCTATTTTGGATTGCCCCATGAGGAAATCAGGAAGCAGGAGGCATATGTTGCACTGCAACCTTTCACAACACAACAGCCTGAGGGCAATGAGAACATTGTCATACTGCTGAGGATAAGCAGTCCATGAGTCCTACAGTAAAATATTCTGTGTCAGGAAAATGACCTTGGTCTTTGACCTCTGCATGATTCATATTTTTCCAAGTTAATACTGAAGACAAAACATATGACAGTAAAGTTATGATGCATGTTTAGCTGTAAACACAGGACTGTCTGGTCAAAATCACATGTAAGTTTTACTCCATTTAATTTTGTCTTTCTGCACATAGTGTTGCCACTGAGAATTAAATCCCCAATAAGCCTCTGGATAGGTTTTCAGACTGATTTCAGTTTATTGAGTATTCAAATGGCTATGTAATAAACATGGGACCCACTCTAGAACTCTCATGAAAAATTATCCTTTTAATCTTAATTATTTAATTAATAGCAATTATATTCTTAAGTAGGCTTTTAGGAACTGAAAAATTGACAAAAAAAAGTATTTCTAGTGATTTCACAAACCAGGATACTCGTTAACTTTTTTTTAACATCGTCCTTGAAGACTTGCCACGCCTGTAGGCAGAAATTTCCCAACCAATAGATAAACACAGCCACTGTAAATATCTGGTTGCAGATTAATAAAAAATGTCATAGAGACAAGCACGTGTGTTGCTCCACCATCCTCTCAAAATCCCTCTGTTTTGGAAACACTAACACTTCCCTCCAAAAAAAAAGAACACCCCAAACCAAGTTATAATTCCAGTCCTTATACTGGTGAAGTTTCAGAACAAGCTGATTTAGCACTGACAAGAAAAAAGCTGAGGGAAAGCAAACAGTATGTCTGACCCTCATCCACACTGAGTCTCTTATATGCTAATTTGACATTACAAAAAAAGCCTTTGCTGATGTGCAGTTCATATTTCCACCCATACACTACTGCTTTACTTCACCAGAAGAGTACAAAGAAGCCCTGGTAAATGAAAACAAGCCCAGCATTTGCATATAAAATATAAGTGTCCCTCCTCTTCTCAGTCAATGCGATTAAGTTTATGAATAGTACCTACTTTCCTAACAGGAAGCCAATCTGCACACACATCTTTACATAATTGCTTACATTTCTATTATTATGTCATATATAGGGGTAAGACTCAATATGCCCCATGTAAACATGAACTTTGCACCTTCAGTTACAGCAACTGTGTGTTAAAAACCAGGCCTGGGCTCAATATTACCTCTGGATATCTACAATCCATATACCAGAAGTACAAGACCAGTTTTGAGCATCATCATTTCAAAATACTCCACTGTTTAACATCCTGGTGGCTACTCACCAAAGACCCCGCCTGGAGCCTGTGAGGATGCTTACTTTTGTTTAAATTTCACAAGAATTTTCTTAGTGTCTCCAGGTCTGCAAGAGCTGTAAACTTCTCATGGAGTTTAGAAAGTACGGAGTGCCTTAGGTCAGGACACCTACTCAGCAAAATGCACCATCCTCCCCAGTGGATGGGATTAGCCCCTACAGACACAAACTTTTAGGAGGACCACTACAGGGAGACCAGAGCTGCCCCATCCACATCAGGGTCCTTACTGAGGCTGCCTTCTGTCACACAGCCACAGCCACAGTGAGGTGGACAGGCTTTGCATGTGTCTTATAAGTCAACATTAAGATGGGATAAATTCACCCTATGTCAACAGCTCCAGCAAGACCATATAACACTTCATTTGTGTGCTACAAAACTCAATGGGGATTTAAATTAATTAGATCCTTGTGCACAAGAGAAAGTTAACCCTTGCTGAATTTTCACTAGTGGATAAGAATTAGATAGGATATATTTCTTATGAAGCAGTTTAATTAGAATGTGAATTAAATTACTGACATACCATGTCTTTCAATGTTCCTTTTTCATATTTTGTTTCTTCTTTTGTTTCATGAGAGGATCCACCAGGATCTTGTTTTATCTCTGTGTAACAAAAACAAAGATAACTTCCAAAACCAGAGGAAATAAATCAGAACACTCGAAGTCAAGGTTTTTTCTCCAGTTTGACTTGATTCAGTGAAAACACATTACCAAGTAGAGCAAAAGTTTGCCAAGTCTCTTTAATGACCCAGAAACTGATTATGATGTACTGAATTTTGCAAGTTAGTAAATCTGCCCACATACACAATAACAAACCAAAATGTTTGGACTGCCACCAGCAGGATTTTCCATTCAGAATTACATGGATCCAGTAGCATAGGGACACCCAAGAAAATCTCTTGGTGGCTAGCTGGATGAAACCAACAGTCACAAGAAGATATTATCTGCAGACATCAGCATAATCATCTTCAGTAGAACATTTCTGCCAGCCATGCTGCAGTCATTCACGGTCACCCCTGACCCTCAAAAGGCTTTGATGAAACTGAAGGGCTAAAGCCAAATCTCCATCCTGGTGTTTGTGCCTGCCTCCTTCTCTTGCCTCTGTATTCTTGGCAGCGTCCTTGCATGTGAAGGTAATTGTGCTGTTTCATGTTCCCTTGTGGAGCAGTGGAGGACAAAGCCACAAAAGTTCCTCTCAGGTGTATCATTCCTTTTTTCATTAGTACCAGACATAATTAGGACCTGACCCAAAGACACCTCAAGCTGGCTAATGTACATCCGTTCACTCCCCTGGGGTTTTGACCACCACAGGTCCCAGTGTGGCACAAAACAGCACAATTATTTTCACACACAAGTACATTGACAAGAGGTCACCATCATCTTAATGATGTACATGCTGTGCCTATCAAAGCCAAGGGGTGTTAAACATAAGAAATGACTGAATTTATATATACAAGGAGGAGGATGGAGAACTAAATTACATTTTCTATAGAAAATCCATCTTTGTTTTCCAAGCTGTTCTTGCTTTCAAACTCAAGTGTTTTGCATTTCCCTCATCAGTAAGCACCACCAGTTGGGAATGGCTGTGTCCTTTGGTGGACACAGTAAGCCGTGGTGTTACTGCTGCAGCATCTATGGGTATTCCTAGAAAATTTGTCTTAATTGTACTTCTCTCAAAAAAAAATGTGCTTTTAAGTCAATCAGGGTTTACAAATATCTCACCAAGTCAAGTGAAGTCCAAATGGGTGAAAGGTGGTTTTATTTTCCTGCTACGCATTTTCCAGTCACACTTATTTTTATGCTAGCAGGGGAAACCTCCGTGATTTAATAACTACAATCCGTTTAACAAACATGAACTCAAACAAGCACTTGTAAAGAACAAAAACAAATGCTTCACTCTGAAAGGTATGTTTTTCTTTTAAACTCTTCTTCCGTTACAGAAACATAAATTTAACTGATTTTTACTTTTTTTTTTAAAACAAAAAGTTATCCCCCTCTCTCCAATCCCAGATGGTTAGATGTTTACTTAGTGCAAGGAACTTGGGAGGTTATACAAACACGAACCTAGTTTGACAATCCATTATAACTTGGCTAATGCCCCTCTGTCACCAATAATCAAGGCTCTGCTAACACTTTCATTCGTTTCTTTCTTATTTTTGCTGAGTACATTGCACTCTGCCCAGCTGAATAACTAGGATTTCTTTTCTTTCAAGAGAGTACTTGCTTTTAAAGCCTCTTAAGGGAAAAATATTTATTCTTCAAATGAAGCCCTTGACAGGGTTTGCTGCTTGCAGGTGAATTTTTAGAAATGTTCATTTTCAGAGCGGTTTCAGACATAGTTTTCTGTCTGCTCTCCTTTTTCCAAAGGACAGCACTGTGCAAGGAAACAGTGCCCAGCTGCAGCACCTAACCCTGTATGTCTGCCCTGCCCCAGAACTACTTGATCAAAAATCCAAAATTGAGACCTGATCTTACCAGAGTTGCCAAAGCCCTGAGTCCACCCCATACCAAGTTCCTCAACATTAGAGAAAAAGGTCCAAACATAAAACCCCTGTTAATTCAAGACTTACTTATCTGCTTCTTTATGGGCACCTAAAATATCAGTTGTAAAGGGGTACCGGAGTAGGCCACAGTGTCAGCCTGTGAGCTCAGCTTCTCCAACCACATGAATTCAGCTGTCCTAGGGGAAACCTGGGAATCCCACTGAGAAGTGCAGTGGCACGGTGAACCCACAGTCCAGCCATTGATTCACAAGCTTGCGTGGACCCCTGTAACTCCCCCTTCACTTGCCAGTACAGTCTCCAAAGAGGCTTTAGCATGGCCACAGGCTCTGATCTTGCTCTGCTCCCATGCACAAAGGAGCTGTGGCTATGTAAAGGACAGGGCTTCCATGGGCTGGCACCCCAGTACCCATCTCAGCAAAGCAGCCTTCTGGGGCGCTGACCTGACACATAAATCACATGCAATACAGGGGGTACGTGTCCTTCTTCTGCTAGGCAGTACATCTCCTCTGGCTGGTGTCGAAAGTGTGTTGGACCCGTGCATCTGTCAATGTGCTGGATCTCATGCTGGGTTGAGGTAAGTAAAGCTTGGCAAGTTTGCATTTCCCTGCAGAGCATTGCTACTGCTCGCGGGAGCACCTCTTGGGCTAAGCAAAGCATAAAGAATGGGGCCCTCCGGCTTCTCCCAGTTGGGGTCTCTTTGACAAAGCAAAGCAGAACTGAATAAATAAATTCCTCTTACCCAGCCTCTGTGGGAATCCAAACATTTCTGAAGATGTTGTCATCTGAAGCTGAATACAGAAGTGAGGGTAGCATATTGAAAGGATCCTGAGGGAGTAAACCTTCATTTAAAAGAGAAGTGAATTAGGAGCTCTGGAACTTACCCCTGCCAAAGCCCCCAGATATAGGGTCTTAAATCACTTTTGTGCTCCTAAAGACAGGGAATTTAGGAGTTTAAAAGGGGTGTCTAAGGTCTTCATCCAGACAGCAACCTTTAAAATTGCCATGTTTGCAAAGGTTTTGAAATCTCATTCTTGCTCTTCTCAACCAAAAGACAATCTACTCAAATGCAATAACATTAAGGCAAAAAAGTCTCTAAACCACAACCACTGAAATAAAGCATTTTCCCGCCCCTTTTGTCACTGCCACTAAAAGAAGGCACAGCCCTGTGGAGGACCCTCTGTGGCATGAGGCTACTCTGGGCAGGGAGAGACAGTGCTGGAGTGGAGCCATCGGAATGGGTTGCAACCTCCTGGAAACCAGTGCAGGTCCTGGAGACCACCAGCAGACAGAGAGCAGCATGCCAGTGGAGCTGAGGACCATGTTGTGTGGACTGCCTGCAGAAGAGGAGACAATGTGGTGTGGCCCCACACGCCACAGTATGCTCCAGCCTGCTGGGGTGAGCATGGGGACAGCGATCTCATCTCCCACCACAAAATAACAGAGGAAAGTTTCTACCTGCTGAAGCAATGCTAGTGTGCTGCCTCACCTCCAAAGCCATAAAGAGATGGGGCCCAACTGTCAGCACAGGAGAATCCTAAAGCACTCGCAGGGCCAAACAGTCAGGGAGCCAGATGTGGAGAGAGCCAGTGAAGAGTGCAGCATCGAATTCAGCATATCCCGTAGGTATGTGTTTAAGTAAGTGCTTTACTAAATCAGGACCACAGGGTGTCTGCACAGATGGCCCTCACTGATTCTGGGATCCTGTGAAGGGACAAGGAGGTGGCTCACTCCCCTGAAATAACAGGCAATGGTAAGTAAAGACAGCACAGGAAAACAGCAGAGCCTGCAGAATTCTGTAGCAGAAATCATCTGCATCCAGAAGGATGCTCCTCAGAGCAGCCCATTTCTCCAGGCAGTCACATTGAATTATTACCATACAGTATCTTTTTCCATTTTTTTGCTTTTCTTTTTTTAACTCCTCTACACCCCACCCCCCCCACCCCCCCCCATGTTGTTTGTTTCAATTTTCTGATCTCCACTCTTGACAATGGAAAAGCCATATCCTACATATGTTCTGCAGATTATTGGACCCACCTCCCCTTCCAAGTGTTCCAACAACAATCAGTTGTTTTCTGTGCAGTGAGAGGGATTACAGCCCTGTGGTATCTTTCCACATTCTTTAAAATCTTCTCTCCTCTCTGGGGAAGAATCTGTTTCTGATGTTAATGTGGTGCTACGTGTTTGTAAAGTGTTCTGATCCTGCCTGCTGTCACCACAACATGGTGATAAATTAGGACTTTAATTTCACTTTAATTTGCACATGCAGATTAACAAAAGCAGAGGATAGGGCATGGAAGGACAAAATACAACTCATATCTCTGCTCCAGTCAGCTCACTCATATGCATCTCTGGGGACTGTAACTGCTTCATCTTAGTGTCAATACAAAAAAAAAACCAAGAAACTTGAATATTTAATAGAATTAATATTATTTTGACTCAGATATTATGGAGGAAGAGTGTTTAAGAAAGACTCTTGGCGACAGACTTAACACAAATCTGTGTTAAGTACTGCAAGAAAGCATCATGTGCTACATTTTTGAAGTGTGCCCTTAACCTCACTGAGCTGAAGGGTGGTGGATAAATAGCTGTTCCAGCACTTTAAGTGGATAGAAACAGAAATGTTAGCAGTCTCTCACAACGAAAGCATGAACCATCCCAAGGCACTTTGAAGGATATGACCCCATCGCTGCCAAAGGCACGATGGTCTTCAGCCTCACAGGCCATGAGGGAGCCAGGCAGGATGCAGTACATCCAGAGATGGTCAGGCTCACTTTTGTCATATGGCCAGCTGGCCTTGGAGACATTTGCAAAAGTACCGAGTCACCATGGGGACTCCGCACTTCTAAGGCACCCATTTCTCAGCCACTTAGAAGAAAGGGATGAGGTCAGAAAATGTTACGAAGGAAAGGACTGGAGCAGAGACCCATCGGATCTTGGGAAGACAGCTTAAATTGATTGAAGTGTTAAATATGAAAGACCACATTTTGGCTGTAATATATAAAAATTGTGGTAGGCATCAGGAACTTTTCAAAGAGTGCTAATTTATAGATGCTTTTCTAAGGAGGACAACTGAGTATATTACTTTTCCTTTAAAGTGCAGCTGCAACAGCAAACCACACACACTGTAGGTTTTATAACCTTGCTAATTTTCCCCAAGTCTTGGGAGCTATTGGTGGTAAGTATAAAGGTATTTTGTTTCAACCTAAAAAGAAAAAGAAAATTGAAAATTAAAGAATTTGTTTTCAGAGTGCAGTTAAAAGCTAAACTAGAGATATCGACTCCGATCTGCACAGAACAGCCAGTGATGCCAGAGAGATTGGTTTATACCAATTACTCTTGATTCAGCTGAAGGAATTGGGGTTTTATTTTTATTCGTATTCATATCAATGGAAAAACTGGGCACATAAAGCATGCAGCAACAAAATGGCAAACTAAAGGAAATGCTGGATGAATTAGTAACCCTTTTGGCTGTATGCAGAAAGTCTGTAGCCACAAGAAGAGAGATCCTGGGAGCACTGCACTGGATGAGGTACTTTCACAAAGAGGAATCAACTTCCATCTCTGCATCACATTTTTTTGCTTTCACATTCCCATTTGTAAAACAGGCAACTATAAAACTAGTTCATTGGGATACAAGAGGCTTAGATACCACAGCAAGGAGAAGCGTGTAAGTGCTGAGACTGAAATCTTCATCTTCCAATCCCATTACTGCAAAAAGCTCCAACCAGCCATTTTATGTCAGCTGTTAAAGCTGTGAATGTTGCTTTTGTCCTACAGGAGAAGGAAACCACATTTTTCATGGTATCATGACAGAATAGCTCAGCACCAGGGTACCAGCCAGTACAGTACAGTAGAGAAGTAGAGTTCAGTACAGTAGAGAAGGCTTGCGTTCGTCTTCCCATTTTACCAGTGTCAGGGGAAAATTTTTAATGCGGGTCAGCAAGAACAGAGCTTTGACCACAGGTTTGTCTAACTGCCTATGCAGAAGGGCTGGATGAAACTTTCTCTGCAACTAAAGTATTTTCTGGGGACATGAAAAGAAGATCTTCTGCTCAAACTCTAACCACAGTCCAAATTTTTAAACAAAATATTTTAACTATGCCCTAATATGAGGGGGCAGGCTGCAGGGAAAGGTTATTTGCGTTTAACAGCCCAAAAATGGAACTGAAGATTTTTCTCCCTCCCAGTTCTCTGGACTTTTGTCCTTGCTAGACAGTCTATGGGGAAAAAATTCACTGTCAAACCACTATGGAGGTCCAAAATGCTTCTTATGCTCCAAAATCACTGGGAGAGCTCACACAATAAAGTATTTGCTGGAAAAGTGTCAGAGCATATTAAGCATAGGGAGACAACTTTAACTCTCATTTTCCGTGCTTTCATGAGCCTGCGTCAGAACTGTAATGCTATTAGACCTATATTTTCTATTTAAATTAAAGCATTTCTTCACCTGGCCAACACCTTATTATTTACTCCCATATGTTATCCCACATTATCTCATTAGTTACATTATTTTAGCTGCACTAAGGATGCAGGTGATATTGCCAATTTGCTACCAAGTCATAAAACTATGTATCCTTTTATTATAATTAGTTTTCTAAAATATGAGCTAATTGTACCATCTCAAGATACATTCCACCAGCTGAAGAGTACTCTATTAAGCATTTCATTACCACAATAAAAATTAAAATGTATGAACAGAAAATTATAGAACTTTTTATCCTACTCTCATTGTTCCAATTTTCATTTGCCCCTGATACTATAGATACAAATATCCTGCTTAACAAACGTCACATGGGGGATTTAAAACTAAATGGTCTGAAACAGGAAAAGGAGTTAAGTAAGTCCATAATGGCACCCAGAGATCTGCCAAAATAGTTTTTAAACTGTTCCTGACCAAGCTATAAAAGTACATGGCTAACTATACTTACCAGCGCGCAGACAATCATATCATCAGCTTGCTAATATATCTTTCATTTTAAGGCCACCAGCAGTCAAGCAGAAGATTCAGCCTGGGTTGTTCCATAAATAGTTATTAGCCACAGCACTGAGCAGAGTGAGGGAAGAATGTTAATGTCCAGGAATGAGTTTGTGTTGCAATGAAGAAGCAGCAACAGAAATTAAGACTATACACTGTTTTGTCCTTTATACACTGAGAGATCTTCCTCTGGCTCATTAGGAGAACACAGCTAAGTCCCAGTAAAGCTCTGAAGACCCTCTTGCTTTCCACCTTGCCTTACTGGTCTGAGGCCAAGACTTTTCAGGGGAGTTTAACATAAAAATTCAGCATACAAGAAAAGAAAGTTATAAACATGCATGATGAGAGTTGGGAGAGCTGTCTGGAAGTTATACAGTCATTTACTGAATTCACAGGAAAACAGTTTATCACATAAACCTTTACAAACAAAAACCTTATAGTTTGGAGTTAGTCAGCACAACATACCATTCATGGTGGCTTCCTTTCTTAGGCATAAAATGTGAAAGGCTTTCTGAACTTCTTTTCTTCCTTCTGAAACTGAAACACTGTTGTAGCACATGTGAAACAGGTTTCCTAATCTACAACATTGGTACAGAAAAGACTTGCTGATAAAAGAGAACTGTATAACATTGAGTGAGATGGCAAGTAATGTATTTGCTGAACTATTTAACAGAGAACAAGATTTTCTATGTGTCTCATTGCTGAATTTTCAATCATGATTAACTTATTAAGTAGAACTGGTGAAATAATAAGCAAAAGTAAACCACATGAACTCCTTTGACTGTACAGAAAAATCACACTTTGCCCCAACCCTATGAAAAGTGACAGTGAGACTAAGCTGCAGTGACTGGATTCACCAAAGATCAAAGTGAAAATAAGAAGCAAGTATCTTGCAGTGTTAAAGTGTGGGTTTCTTCACAATAATTTGCAAAGATAGGCCAAATGTTACTGGTCTTAAAAAAATGTGCATCCAGTCTGCCAACTCAGCTCTGCTGAGCAGCAGCAGATAGGGCAGGATCCTCAAGCTCACAGCAGCTAACTTCAGGAGCTTATTTCAGCTCTAGTGAACCTTTCAGAGTACATACTATACACTGGAGCATATATCAGTGGAACCATTGACGGCTGTACACAGCACCCCTACTTCCAAACAAGGAAATAAAAAGGACAACCAGCAAGGCTTATCTTCACCTTCAACCAGAGATACATACCTTACAATTAGCATGCTTGTACTATACAGAGTGGGATGAAAACAACAAAGCACACCAAACATAACTCTGTTCTCAGAAGAGTGCTGCTCCAGCAGCACCATCATCTCTAGGCTCCAGCAAGTCCATTGCCAAATGCAGACCAAAATGCTGTCCCCCAGTCTGTCACCTAGGCACAGTTCTGTGAAACCACACATGCCAAAGCCTAAGAAAGATTGTGCAGGAAGCCAAACTGTGTCTTTTCTGAGGAAGAGTTACTGGCACACTGCAGTAACATAGAAATCTATGCATGCATCCTTTATATGCAAAGAAACCAGTAAAGATCTTCGCTACCAGTCCGAACTTGCACCCTTTCATGTACATCTTCTTCAACCATGCAGAGAAAGTTCAGAAATTATCCTTGAGTGATGAAAAAAAACACAATTCACAAGCCTTCCTTAAACCCAATGAGAAACAGTAGTGGTTACTGCACTAGGACTCAGTCAAATCAAAATCTGTATTTGACTTTCCTACAGAGAGATGGTGGAATCTTGACTACCCAATTCCTCACTAATTTCTGAAAACAGAGGGTATGGATGCCAACTATACATTGAAATGTGTAAGAGCTGAGTGTTACAGCTATTTTCTTGTGCAATGCTATTCTTAAGTGCTATTAATTCCATAACTCCATAATAATAATTCAGTATTTCCATAATTTCATAACCATGTAACTTCATAAGCACTGACTTTCATTAACACTGCATGGAATTATATTCAGTGTCAGTGTGTGAACGTCTCACAAGAACCATAAATTACTGTAAATTATAGGTCATGCCAGAAGAGAAGAATGTGTTGGTGATGCCTTCTAAATGATAATTCTGCAACTTTTTCTTACTGCAACCAATATCCAGCATCACTTGCCAGCTGTTTGAGTGCTATGTTTCTCAAATGAAACCTACACCAAAACATTCTCATCAAGTTGGTGTAAAGTATCCTGTATTGTCTGACAGAGAATTATCTACTAGACCTTGCAAGTTTTCAATTATGTATTTAATCATATACTAATGTATTTAATGAATAATTAAAAAATTAAGATATTGCACAGCATTTTAATATCAGCTGTCACATAAATTATGATTGCTCTGCTCTACAATCACAAACAATCCTGAGGTGAATATTTCTTCAAGACAAGGTCAGCTGAAGAAAAGCCTCCTTTAGGAAAAAAGGTGGATGATGCCCCCTTTCATCCACTTCTGAAACTTCAGTCACCTTGTAGCTTGCATGGCACGAGAAAACACTCCTGAGAAAGGGTGCTGTAATATAAGAAACGAACACTGGGATTCTTGGAATTGTTTAAAAGTGAAATAAAAATGTAGACATTGGATTCCTCAAAGCCACAATTTTCAACTTTGCGCTGGTCAAAAGCCCACTAAAATTAACCTGAATTTACTGATTTGCTTTAAAATCTGCCTTTCATTGTGCATGTCATATGAGCATAACCACATTTTTGATTCAATGAGATATGCCCCATTTCTCTTACCAGTTCCAGAAGAGGATCAGAGATATTACATGATGAATATGCTGCACTTAGCTGAGATTTTATTGTACCTCGATTCCTGCTGCTTTGTGGAATGTGCAGAGAAGCTGGTTTCCATGATGAGAACAATCCAAAATGGATAGGAAATAGAAGTTAAACAACTATTACTAATTTAATGTATATTCATAGGACTATTGTTTCTATCCAGTTACTTGAATATTCTAGTTCAGCAGACGCCCCTAACGTCTGTTAACCCCTATCAGTCTGCTTTTTCAGCAACCCAACAGAGGACATCACCACTGACGTAAGTGGGTCAATGTCACATAATAGCTCTGGGACTGCACACTCACAGATTTAGTGTACGACTCTGTACGTGTTACTGGGTTTTTACCAAAAAAGACATTGATCACCATGACAGACACAAAGCAGCGCTATTCACACTCCCTGAACTGAGACATCAAATGGACCCATTGCTAATTAGGATGATGACAGCCAAGAATTAAGTTTCAAAGCCTGTGTTTATTCTCACTTCTTAACATTATTCCTCTTTGTCCCATCCTTTTCCTTCTCACAAATACGGTAGTAAAACTTCAGGCAGTCTCTTCTGTGATTCTGCTGAACAGTTTTTTGTTAACAGACACACAATAACAATGATAAACGAGATAGAAGAAAGTGGTCATTAAGCTATTAGAAACTGAATGTACACCGTCTGAGCACACCCAGCATTTAGCTTTAGCTTGCTTTCTTAAGCCAGGAATATAAAATGATACAGAGCAGAAAATGCAAATCATCAATGATGTAATAGTGACCTGTGCGATACCTTGGAAGATCTTAAGCATACATTAACATTTTCTTTACAAAAAAAACCATTCTCCTATCCTGACATATGAATGCTTGCTTACTTTCTTCAGGGCTCTCCAGAATGCATTAACACTCTGTATTCCTTAAAACTACATTGGCCCTCATGCCTCTGAGAAGATGCAGCAATGTTTTCCTGCAGCTGGCTGTGTAGCCAATAGGTTTTGACTCATGGGGGGTGGGACTGAATACTAAGAAATGTGTGGTGGTTTTAAGTTTTAATTTTTAAACAGCTCGTAAGAAGCACTCAGCTATACTGCCAGTGAATTCCTGCTGGTCTTGGTAGAGGGAAAATGTAAATAAGGGAAAAAGCAAAAAACTTGTGCTTACAGAGTCATTTGTCATGGGAACCTGGTAAAATCTTGTGGAAGGAATGCACTTAGCAATGAATAAAAGTACTCTGAATGATTCATCTCTGGCTTGCCGAAAGAGGCACAAAGATGATGAGGAACTTGACACATCCATACCCGGAAGTTGCAGACACAGAGACCAAGCAACATGGGAGACCTTGTTGGGAGATTTGAATATCCAAGAAGAGCAGATGTGGGCAGAGCTGCCCTCAAAACCTGATGGTATCGAGGGGCAATGAACGAATCCAGAGAAACAGCTGAGGTGAAACTCTTTCCAGAGATAATGCTTTGCCTGTCTCGTTAAGGAGATTAATGAGCTGACAGGTGGTGATGATTAGCTTTTTAAAAAAGGCTTTGTTGGGGAAAATTTGGAATGTTAATTTCTTTCCTGTTTTCTGAAGTTTGAGGTTTGTGTGTTTGTCAAGTCATGCTTTGAAATGATCTTTTATCTAAAGTGGTTATGGTTTGCTTTCTTTAGACAAAACATTTTGATAACATGCTTTGAATAAGTTCCAATAACCATTTCAGAGCAAACTATCACTGACATTTCCAGGAGGTAAAGTGTTGGAAAAGCCCAGCTTTTCCCACAAGTATTGTTTTCCTCTGAAAGAAGCCCATGCTGGAATGAAAAAAATTCTTATCAAGCTTCAAAACTCTCATCTGATGATTCTGAGAGTTCACTATTATGTGAGATGATGATTCATTAGCAGAAGAAAGATCTACTCAAACAGAAGGGTATCCCAGAGTCTGTGACTTTCTTACCTTGGTTAAATGTTCACAGGAGGAAGTTGGAGAAGAAAAGTAACCTCTTCAGTCTTTTTGACCAAAGACAGCACCTGTGTAGAAATAAGCGGCTTGTTAGCATGCATAGCCTATCATCTTCGTAGAATAGGTAATTTGCACTCATTTCTCCTCATGCTGAAATGGGCTTTTTTACCTGCCTACATTTTGCACCTTTGTTTTACTTTCTTTCAGTGTAGCTACATCTATAATTTCATTGATGTTATTTTTACAAGTCAATACTGAATTAACTGCAGGCTGACAAAAAGACATAACAGAAGAAAAATTCTCTGCCTTAATATGCAATTACAATATAGTGAGAAAGAAACAGTGCTTTACAATTAAAACATTCAACTAGTTAAAATAACAATGCATAAATTTCTGCAAGAAGAAACCAAAGCCCTTCACAGGTAATCTTGGATTCAAGTTATTAATACCAGTCAGATAAGTGAGAATATCCACTGGCAGGGCATCAATAACAAGGGAAGTTCAGTTTTAAAAGAGCCACAAGAAAAAACCCATGAATAGCTCTTAATGCTTCTCATAGCAATGAAACAGCCACTTAAATGGAAAACGAAAATTTAAAAAACAAATGGAGTGTAACTTTGAGCAAGGATTTGTTTTTCAAAGGCATTCATCTATGTTATATGACTGGTAGACTTGAGTCCCTGTAGTGCAACAAGTTCATATCCAAGCTCAGATTTTAGGGAGTACATGATGTTTTGATTGGAAACTGGATATAAGGAGACTCCTTCAAACAATAACCAAAATAAAGACATTGACATGAAGAATTCAGCTGTGGTTTCACATGTAGCCCCGACAGTCTGGCAGCTCGCTGACCAAGGCAGGGCTGCTGCTCTCCTTCCCCCCCATTTAGCTGCTTTTGCCCCAGCACCAGGCTTGCCCCATCCCAGGCTGCCCCACTGCTTCTTCCCTTCACTGACACGCATCAGATGACAGAAACCAACACAAGGTTTCTACTTCTTATTTTCCTATTTTTTTTGGCCAATTTAGTGAGCTAAATCAGGTAACAGAGAAACCCAGCAAGTAGAAGGGGAGCACTGTAAGCACATGGCATGAGGGAGGTACTGGGGAAGGACCTCTTCCTCCCTAGGTCAACACCAAGCTTTGTTCACTGAGGTCAATAGGGAGGGCCCCACTGACTCCATCAGGCACTTGATTGGTCCCACATTTGGAAGGAGAAGGAGAACAGATTCATATGTGAAGCCCATCTTCATTCTGCATGTGCTAGTGCACACCTATGCAGGTAAACTGTACCCAGCACCCAGTCTCCTCTTTGATGGTACACTGTATGCCTCTGTTAGGGAGCAACAAAGCTTGTACCAAAATTGCCATAAGGAATAATCTATGAAAACTCACAAGTCTTGCATCCTCCTCTTGCCCACAGTGCTACTTACCTCGAAGACCGATCCTATGACTCTTTTGTCTCATTCCCTCTTTGCCCACATGGCCAGGTAAGAACTTTGAGATGGAGTAGAAGCTTGGCAACTTCAATTTAGGCCAGAGCACCCCCACCCAAACCAGGGCCCATTCTTCATTTCATGGAAAATTTCAAGCTGCAGAAGGTTAATTATGAACAGTGGCAAGGTGAGAATGAACAGTGGTGGCACCTGTCAAGCCATGAGCTGCACTGGATTTATAAACAGGTTCTGTACTCAATTAATGCTCTTGCCTTTGGCATGCAGAATAAGTTTGCTCAAGAGTAGAAAAAGACTGAGTAATACAAAGCTGCACACTGCAGCACTTTATTCATTTTTTCACGTTGAACCTAGGAGCTAATTAGTTATGTTAGTGTAGAACTAATAGCACATTTCTTATAACAGCTGTTTCTTTCCTAAATGTTTTATGTAAAGCTCACAAGTTTGGTATCTGAGTATGCAAAAAAAAAGTGAGAAATGCTTTCTCTGCTCTTGAAAAATCTTAGTCTAATTAGGTTGTCCATTTTTCTATCTAGATGTTAAAGTGTAGAGAGTTTCCCTTGGTAAAAGATACCAGAAATATCAATTCTTCTGGTTTAAAAGGTGCTCAGGAACAAATCTATTCTAACCACTGATTTGTAACATTAAAGTAGCAGTGAACATACTTTGGTTAGATGTTCTATAGTTATCTGTAAACCTGGGGATACACTAAATATGGTCCAAATGTGCCAACTGGTTTTAATAATCATGAGTCTGTGTGTGATGTATGTTAATTACATCAGTAATCACATAGTATAGACCCCAGCATTCAAGGCCTCTTTTTCTTATTTTAATTTGTACAGTATTTATACCACCAAGACAGTAACTAACAAAACCAGCTTCCCTTCCTGCTTGCTCTTCAGAAGATTTATACAAGCATTTTCTGCTTGTAAGAAAATTCCTGCCTGTGGCAACCCTTTTACCCCAGCCTTCACAGCTCCCTGCATTGGGAAGGGAGGTCAAAGATATGACAATGGATGCAGAGCGATTGCCTAGCCCAAAGCTGCTGCATGGCCACAGTTAACTCTAATAACGGATTTGTCCAAAGACTTCCAGTAACATGCTGGTATTATTACAGCAAGAGAACACACCACTGTAGATCATGCAACACCCAGCGTATATTAACATAAACTTCACACACACACCTCCACATGCCCCTCTTTGCATATGGCTATGAAAAGCCTAGAGGGGATTAAGTGCTTCAAGCACAGAAAGAGAGAAGAAGAAGAGAGTCTACAAACAAGCCACCATTTGATTGCTTGACCTCCTAATCCTTTTTTTTTTAAATCACATTGCTGATGTTATCTGAGTATAGCTGGAGTGCAAGCAGCAAGCACAGCTCCTGCATCCAAGACAGATTTACAGCTGAATAGATCAAAAACCAACAACCAAACAAAAATTAACGGTTGACAACTTTTAAAAAGTGAGTTAAAGGCTCTTTGAGAAACAGAAAGGAGGCAGAAACACACACTGTAACAATTGAGGCCAGGAAAAAGAAAGAAACCTAGAGAAGAGAAAGAAACCTAGAGTCTCTGTGCTCTGCTTAGGTGCCCTAACAAACAGCTGCTTCAATGTAAAGCACATAATCCCTCCTTCATGCACAGACTGCAACCCAGAGCTGTCTCCCCACATGCACTTATATTTTCCCAGCAGAATGCCCTAGACACTCGGTGTCGAGTCAACATTATACCCCAGTCAGTGCAATGTGATTTATTTTACGTGATGTAGCACAGTTTCATAAGAAAGGGGCTGCGAGTCCCCCTCCGCAAGCTGTGCCCCAGCACCCCCTTTTCCCTGTGGCTACAGCTTCATTTGGCTTTGAGGAATGCTGGTTTCCTTCCTGAAAGCAAAATGCTCCTGTGAACACGCAACACGACAGGCATGCTTAAAAACACCTCCCAAGCTGAGTGCCCCAGGGAAAAACACCTTGTCTGGATATTGCATGGAACAAGGCATGGGGAGGTGCTAAACTGCTCACCCAGCAGTGCACGGCAGAAGAGTCTCATGGTCAGAGCTACAGCCCAGCTGCTGGTGCCACAGAGGTGCAGAAACCTGAGCAGGAATCCCAAGTCCCCAAATTTGGCCTCAAGCACTGACATTAGTTACTGGGCCTTTAAAAACAGTCTTTTGGAACATAAATATACAGATAGATATTTTTTTTAATCAAGATACAAATTTTCCTTGGAAGGGTTATTTTGTTCTTTTATTATCTGTACATGAACTATGCAGGGCATTTGTTTAGGATCTGTAAAAATCTGTTTCCCATAAGCAGCTTGGCATTCTGTCTTTATTAGCTACAACTTTCATAGAGAAAACATTGTACTATCAAAAAGAATCATTATTACTTTAACTTTATCACACCAGGTGATTACAACTGAGATAATTAGAGGCTAATTTGAGAGGAGCCAAAGGGGAAGTGGAGCTAGAAGTTAATCAGTGTGCCTGTATTTAAATCAGGAGTGCACAGAGGTTGATTTTTAGCAGATTTTTGCAGCTCAAATAGCTCGCCTTGAAGGATATAAGAAGGAAAAACATGTATAGAAAGAGGCGAAGGAGATAGGACAGGCAACTGCAGTGTGGGGAAGTGCATGTTTAACCTGCTGGGCTGAAGCCACCTTTCATGTGTGCAAGGCTCCCACCTTGGCCAGCTTGCTGCTCTCTCCTTCCCAAAAGCCAAGCATGAGCCCAGTCCTGTGACAGGGAGCCCCTGAGCAGCTCCACACAGAGTGTGCTGGAAAGAGCATTTCCCACTACCAGTGCTTCCAGGTGGGAGCCAGAGGCAGAGCTCTTTGAGAAAGAGCCCAGAAAAGGCATTTTGCAAGTAAAAAAGTTTAAACTAAAATAAAAAAAAAAAGTTTAAAATAAAAATTAAAATTAAAAAATATAGCTCTGGCTCAGATATTAGGGAAAGGTAATTTTGGGGCACAGAAGGAGTCATTTCAATCAGAGCAATGGCTGCTGGAGGGCAGATTACATCCTGCAGGCTCTTTCCAGAGCAAGATTGTTTCTCTCTCTGAGTATGCTCACAGAAGATGCCTTACCACCACCTCACCACCACCACTCTGGGGAGAAACAGGGAGACATGAGCCCGTGCCACACTAGTCAAGCTGTGCTGCTTCCAGCATTCTTGCCGGCTCAAGCGCCTCCTCATAGCTCTATGTTATAGCACACATGTACCCCTTTGCTTTGTTCAGCATAACTCACTACAAACATCCAGCCATGACAGCTCCTGTGCATCTGCTGAATGTTCTCTTCCCTGCCATCAGATACAGTAGGAACTAAGCCCTGGCATTCTTGCTTGCTGTTGAGCAGACCCGTTAGAAAAGCTTGGGGGATGCGGATCCATTTAATCTGCCTGGCTGTGCATTAGGAAATATTTAGTAGAGTATTTTTTTTCCACCACCACCTTCTCAGAAAAATGGGTCGTTTGCCTTGCCAGAATAACTTATAACAGGTCAGTGCGTGAAATATGCTATTACCAATAAAAGCATTATTATGATAGGATAAGGGAAATTTATGGTAGGGCTTTTAGCTGTATGGCAATGCGGCTAAGAGAATTACAATGGGAAAAAGAGTGTTTGCTACACCTGATCATTGAATAAAGCAGCTCTTGGCTCCTGCCTGCTTCCTCTGATAGTTTGGGTTCACAGGAGCATTGGTGCACCAGTTAAGGGAGGTTGAACCCTGCCCTGCTGTCCATCAATCCAGACTGCCACAGGAGCAGCATCAAGGGCATTTCTGTTATCCCAGTTACTGACCCAAGCTCACTGAAAGATGGGATGCTCTTGTTTCCATTGCAAGGAGATTCAGCACATAGACTTTAACAAGGTGGGAACCAGGGACTCTTTCTTCCTAGATCCAAGCCCCAGGAATCCCCTTTCTCCAGAATAAAGCCTTCCTGTGCATGTCTGATGTCTGCAGGTGAAGCAGGATTTTGCTTGACTTCCCTAGACAAAAAAAGCAAGGGCACGAACTGACACATGAGCTCTAGACACACTAGCGTCTGGCAACTGCCCCATCTCTGTTTTCTTGCTTCCTGTTTAATAGGCCCTTTAGGGAAGTTTATTGCTGATCTATACTAGAAAATTACTCATATAATTGAAACATCAGTGTAATATTGTTTGCCCAGTAAAACGTTTTCTTCAGGAATTTCTGGATGCAATTATCCCTTGTGACTAATACAAACAACAACTTAATTGCAAATATATGGTCAGAAATGTCATTTTATGTTTAAACATAAAATGCCTGTTGTCTCAGCATTTCAGATCAAATAGACTGCCCTTGCTGAGAGCAGCCAAGGGAATTCAAGGAGCAGAAACAGGGTAGGAATGACAGAGGCTAATTATCCTTTCCTCGGGAATTTTGTTAAGTAAGCGTGTGAGATCCAATTTACTATTATAACCCTGAGATGCTCCTGAGAGAGTCTCAGGTGCTTCTGAACCCCAAGACACCTTTAAACCCACCAGCAGTGCAAGCAGTGAGCCTCTGCCAGGTTCAGGCTTAACAGCACCTCTTCCCCACTGCCATCTGCATCCCTAATCCCAGCTCTACCTGAGCAGGGCCATAGCATGACCATGGGAGCTGCTCAGCATTTACCCTCAGTTTTCAGAATTTCCGAGAGCAGAGAATGACACAATACTTAAAATACTCTGCAAGGGTTTGGCTGGATCATTGTTATTTTTCAGATTTTTGCATTAAATCCTTTACTTTTTATATATCCATATGTGCATACACCAAAAATTCTACATACGCAGAGATGCAAAGTCATGGAGGAAGAGGAGGGAATAATGGGGTTTGAATCCCTATAAAATCCCCAAATTACTCCTTTTTAAAATACTTGTGTTATAGTAAAATGAAGAAAACTGTTTTACAATCCTATATTCTGAGAAATGAGGGCTACTGGCAAACATGACTAAGGCACAATAGTTTTCAAACCTGGTACAATCTGCACAACTTCACTAGAAACCAACCATAAGGCATTAATAATTTCTTTTCAAAATAACATTAAACAACCAGTGCTCAAATAACTCCAGGAAGTGGCCTAAAAATGGAAAGGTCGCTTATTCAGACGTTAGCACTAAACATGAGAGTCTTGAGCTCATGAAGTGAACAAATTGTGTCCTTCTGTCCTCCTCTACATGAAAGAGGATTCAATATGAGTAACACAACATTGTCCACATTCACTGAAATGGAACAGAATTCCCACATTATGTCACCAAAATGTCTATTTGTTATTAATTAAGAGAGTTTAAATATAATTCACTAATATTAAGATAGGGAAAAAAAAACAAAAAAAAAAGAAGAAAACCACCCAAACCAGACCTCTAAATCAAATCGCTTGTTTGAACACCTGTGAGATCACTGGAGTCCACACCTGAAGCGCAAGAATGTTCTTTCCTTACAAGCAGCCAAGACAAAACTAGACAACATGGGAACCACAAGAAAACTTGGATCCTAGTTCTCATGCTCACTCACAAATGGTTCTAGTCTTTGCAAGAAAGGAAAGCAGTCTCCTAGCTCCAAACACCACAAACCCAGAGGAAACCCTGAAACTATACAGTCGATCCTTTCTTTTAATTTATCATGCAGAGCATTCGCTTTGGGTTTTGAATGATTTACTACTAGTACAGCTTAACTCTACTAAAGTTGAAATCAGCATATTACCATGTATTGAAACAATTTTGGCCTTTCGTTAGTCTTCATACAACATCACTTAAGCATTGATACCAGCTTCAGCGTCAGCAGAATACACATTTCAATATGTACTCTAAATTAAATATGTATGAGAATCTGAGAGCCACAATGACAATTATTGCACCTTGGAATGAGACTTGGAATGTTTCGTCTGGCAGAGTTCAAAAGACTTTTCAGCTGGGAGCAGCTGCAGCTTGGTTAGTGCAAGAATGGCTTGATTGCAATTCATAACTTGGAATATGGATTAATGCAATATTCATGGAAAAGTGTGTGTGCAGAGCTCCATATGGCCAGTGCAGCTCTGAAAGCATTTTGCTTCAGGGAAGAATCATGTCACCAGAATGCATTTGCCTTTAGTGTGTCCAACTTAGGAAGGAAGCTATTTTCCTTGCTTAGCTGGTATGCAGGTTGTGGAGGCTAAAACTCCTCCCCACTACCCAAGGAGGCTGGAACAGACCTGCTGGTTCTTTTGACTGTGGCTTGACTGGCTCCTTATTTGTTCCCAGCAGAATGTACAGTGTATTAGCTCTATCTAGAGCATCCTCACAAATCCTCTGAGACGGCTCTTGAGATTAGAAATGCTGTCAATATAGACAAGAATCAGGACCTACACACAGTCCAGGTGGGCTCTCTACACATCAAACACACCCAGCAGCTTTGTACAGTATGAATAAACACTTTGGTGACTGAATAAGCCATCAGACAGGCTCGAGCAGATGAGATGAATGCAAAGACAGCAGGCAGACGCAGTACTTGCAGTCTTCTATCAAAGGCTGAACAGAGCACTGCAACCGCCCTTATGCTGAGTACCGGGGGAGGCCAGTCAAACTCCCACACTTAGTCATTTGGCACCTGCTTTCTTGTTGCTCTGGTGATACTGAAGATCTTAAAGTCAAGACTGAAGAGTGTATCTGACAGATCTCATTTGGGGAGACAAAATGGGGGGGTGACACAAAAAAGATGTGATGCCAAATAGGACTCTTAGTTGGGTCCTCATTCTTCACATGGCTTTATTTCAGGGCACTGCAGGAAAATACTAGAAAAAGAAAAAAAAAGAAGGATTCATCCTAGGTCACAGAATGGTTGAGATTGGAAGAGACCTCTGGATTTCATCTGGTCCAACCCTCCTGCTCTAGCCAGACTCCCGGCACCAGTTGCCCAAGGCCCTGTCCAGTCAAATTTTGAATACCTCCAAGGATGGAGACTTCACAACCATTCTGGTCAAACTCTGGCAGAGCTTGATTGCCCTCACAGTAAAAGAAGGTTCTTCTTTTGTTCCAGTTTGCACCCATTGCCTCTGATCCTGTCACTGCCTGCATGACTGGAAAGAGCCTGGCTCCATGCACTTTACACCCTCCCTTCAGGTATTTGTACAAATTGATGAGATCCTCCCAGAGCCTTCTATTCTCCAGGTTGAACAGTCGCAGATCTCTCAGCCTTTCCTCATAGGAAGAATGCTCCAGTCCCTACATCATCTCTGTGGCCGTTCACTAGACACTATCAATGTGTCTATCTCTCTCTTGCACCAGAGAGCTAAGAACTGGACCCAGCATTCCAGGAGTGGCCTCACCAGTGCTAGTAAAGGGGAAGGATCACATCCCTCAACCTGCTAACAATACCTTTCCTAATGCAGCCCAAGGTACCACTCATCTTCTTTGCCACAAGCACACATTGTTGGCCCCCCAGCTCCTTTTCTGCCAATCCACTTTCCATCTGGGTGGCCTCCAGTGTGTACAAGTGCCTGGAGTTCTTCCTCCCCAGGTGCAGGAATTTGCTCTTTCCCCTAACTGAACTTCATGAGGTTCCTGGATGAAAGACACTGTGCAAAGATGCTGCAGTTGCTGTTGGAATGAGTAACCCTCATTTGCTTTGCAAATTTGGATCACCAACGTAGGCTTCATGAGCAGAAATCATTCTCCTTCCAATAGGGTAAAATACTGCAGCTGCACTAATACACAAGGCATCAATTTAACATTTGAAGTAAATAATATTCTTTTGAAAAGGAATATACTTCTGAAGGATGAACTTGCAAGAAAGCCAGAGTGGAATTATCCAAGTTTGAATTGAGCCAGGACCCTGGAGCATGACACAGGTTACCATCCTCACCTCACGGAGATCACAGTTATTCAGAACAATTAGAAATGCCTTTGGCAGATAAGCTTTGACCACATGAGATCACCTGCCACTGCTCAGCAGAGGGGATGCTGCTCTGCAGCATGTGCAGCTCACTCCATGCTTGAACAAGGCCAAAACAGGAATCTTAGCCTTTCCAAGAAATATTGACTCACAAGGACCAAGTAGCATGATAAAAGGAAAAGCAAATTAATAACAGCAGCAGGGAGACACCTGATGCACTTCCCAGGTATGTATTTTGGGGTGATAGTTAAGCAACTGCAGCTGACTTAAAAATGTGGCTAGTTCCCGTAATTTCATTTCTGTCAGGAGGATCGCGCACCTTCACACCTTTCCCTGGTGTTACTTCATCTCTTCCTACTTTTCTATCATTTCTGTATTTTCTGACAAAGTGCTAGCACATTGGGAGCACCCTCTTGGTTCAAAAGGGGCTGTGATCTCACATACATATTTCCAGTGAAACCACAGCGTAGCTTGGGGAAATAGGAATGTGCTTAAAGCAACTTGTGCAACTCACTGAAGATCACACCAGCTATTACATGGAGGAAGGTGCAATTATTGCATGCTGTTATCTGACTTCTGAGAATTTGGATGAGTGTTGCTCCAAGTGCAACAAGATCAGTGAAAGATATTCCAACTGATTTCAGAGGGTCAGCAGTCTAGCTCTAGGTGTTCAGTGCTCTAAGTTGATGTTTCCTTGAAGTTCCTTTCCAGAGGTTAAAAGTGGTTTGGGGGGGAAATAAATTTTCAATTCTAGGACTCCTGTTTCTCCTCAGTGTTCAAGAGTTGTCCATTTGCAGTCTTCACAGAATAGCAAACCTTCAGCCAATATTCATGTGATGCTGCTGAACACAGACTTCTTGATGATTTCTTTTTCAGCAACATCCCTGGCTGGTAGAGGTTGTGATAACTTGCTAGAACATTTTATTGTACTCTTTAAGTGGATTGTTTTCCTTGCATCATGTCCTCTAAGGCATACTGAAATGATTTAGGACCTGGCAGATCTTATTTGGGGAGACGAAATGATCAGACCTGATGCTAAAGTGCATTCCAATTTGTGCATCTTCTCATTCTTCGCAGGGCACTGTTTCAAAACATTTTTCAAAAATAGAATCTTTTGTACAGATATTCTATTATTCCATATAATAGAAAATAATATCATAGAATAGAATAGAATAGAATTTACATCCATGGATTAAAAACAACATTGTGCCTTATCTTCTCAGGACTAATCTACAATTACAAAGCATTGCCTTATGTGGGAGCATTTCACAAACAAATAATTATGCTTTCTAGAAGGCAAAGCTGTCACCGCCACCATCACCACTTTGTTAGCATTATGTTACAGACTGTGTGTGTTGTCTTCTTAAGCTCATTTTCCCTAAACTTGGATAATACTTCCTTCAGGAGATACCATGGTCTTCTGCACTCTGCACCTTCCAACAACTTCCCTTTCCTAACAGCTTAAGAGCTCTTAAGGTGGGTCACGGCCATGTGAGGTTGTGGCAGAAGACCCAGAAGTATAAGAAAAAGAGCTAGAGGCTGCCAGGAGCTACAGATAGAAAACATCCATCTGATCTCCACCTTCAGCCAAGCAGTGAGGCAAACCTGCACTTTCCTCAAGCACCTAAACCTCTATTCCATTGTCAAAGGCATAGGAAGAGCCTGCCCCTGTGGTACTAACATATGATTCAGAAAGTGAAAGGTCACCAAAAATCTCCAGTATCACCATCACACAAGGCGAAGATTGATGCAGCCTGAAGCATGCTCTCTCTCTCTCTCTCCCTCTTTCTCTACCACCCAGAAATTCAGCCAAATGAAAAGCAAAGCCTTCCCTCCAGGAAAACCAAACAAAAGCCATGTGTCCTGAACCCTCATTGTGTCCAGACAGGCATAGGGAGTTTGCCAGAGCAAACAAGTTCCAGAGTCAAAGGATTTCCGCTGAGAGCTCTCTGCATCCAGTCCTCCTCAGCCTGGCCCCGCGCTTCCCAGCCAGCTCTCACTGCTCAAACCGCGGCAAAGAGGCCTCCCATTACAATGACATATTTGACAGCTTTGCCAAGAGCACTTGGTGAGGTGCCAAAGAAAGAAGCAGCGTGCTTTCCTGAAAAAAGCAGACACACCGCAGAGGAATACTTGAAACGCTCCTTCTAGTAAACCTGAATGGCTGAGTGCCCATGTGGAGAAGTCCTTGTGTTGTTATACCAAGGGAGAGTGGAGAACAGGCTACATGGGGCCTCTCTCTCTCCAGAACTTGCCCTCCCATTCCCAATGGCATTCCAGGCATCTGCACTGGAGAGCAACCAATCTTTTTCTGCACTTGGGTTCACTTTGAACACATTCTCACCTGCTGAATTTCAAGCTAATACCTTGAATTTACCTTGTATCAATTAGCAGCACTTCAGAGCCCCAGTGCTCAACACAGATTTTACTAGGTCTCCTCTTTACCCAAGCAAAAGCCCCAGGCCTGGCTCCAGCTGCTCCCATGGTGAGAAGCGCCATATCCACCAAAATCCCTCAGCCCAGTGGAAAACCACTATAAGAAAACCAGAGATGCTTGAGAGGGCATACAGTATTTAGGAAACATTTTCAGGTAGATGCTGAGTGACACAAAGATAGCCATGTGACTCCAAAGACAGTGTCGCCCCAAAGCACCAGCTCTGAGTAAGGGGATAAGGGTTCAAAATAATTATACTTTCATGTGTCTAGACAGAGACAGAAGGCACAACCCTGTCCAGGTTTTCTTGCTGTAGGGAAAACCTGAGGAGGAGTAAATGCCATTGCAGACACTAGAGCACTTTTCTCCATGACCCAGAATAAAACAATGCTTTCCAGTGGCAGAATTTTAAGGGGCTTATGGAGAAAAGCGTGTGTGTGTGTGTAATGAGTGGATGAAATGTCTTCATCATAAGGTCTCCCATATATTTATCTGAGGCATCAATCTACTTCTAAATTTGCATGTTACAGGAAGCTTTTAATAGCATGGCATAATCTAAGGCACGTACCGATTCCATTTTTAAGACAGTTAACTTCTCTCTGGTTTACACAACTTCCTCTGATTTTACACAAACTCAAGCATAACGGAAGGTTCTTCTTCCATTGCTTTTGTGTAGCATATCCTTTCTTCTTGTTTCTTCTTTAAACCACACTGTTGTTTTGGGGTTTGGTTTGTGGGTTTTATTTTATCATTACTATTTAATGCAGGATTGTGCATCCAGAGCCTTGCAGATGTAATGCATAATTGAACATTATATTCCACTCTTAAGAGAGACACCATAAAATTAATATTCAAACTATATTCTTGATGATCCAATGGAAGACAGCAAAATAACACAAAGAAAATATTCTAAAGCAATTTGTGGCCTACCTACAGATTATTTTTCAGATATTAGCATAGTAAGAGGAAGACTTAACATGAATAGAAGGTGGGGTTTAATTCACAAGCAGTGTTATACTGTGCAAGAATGCTTTGGGCAATTTTGCACTTAAGGAGTCAGAGTGAACAGGATTTGGGATGATGGGGAAAAAAGAGAGTGAGAAAAGACCAGATTTCAAGCAATGGTCCCTTATCCCTGTGGGGAAAGAGACTACTAGAGCTCAAACTATATTGCAGATGGGACCACAGTGGGGTCAGTGTTTCAGAGCATGGTGCTCCTGGCTTCAGGAAAGACATTTGAAACACTTTTAGAACAAAACTTTATGGGTACCATTTGATGCAGTATTACTCTAAAGCCAGACAGAAAGGGGGTTTGTGTGTGGGTGTGGGTGTGTGTGCGTGTGTGTGTGAAGTATAAAGTGATGCAAAAACTGTATTCAAGAGAGAATCAAGGTAGGGGGAATCAGAAAGGGATGGCCATTAACTAATCAGCTACTTCAGTCATTACCACAGTCGTGAAACTAAGATATGAATTTGGAGTAAAAAGTGCCTCATATGGGGCTGTTTTGCTCTGAGATATTGGTGTGAACAAAGAGATGTCAAGTCATTAAAGTTTGAGCTGATGCCAGCTAGTCTCAGATTTCAGAGTCAGGATCCAGAGTTTCTATTTGTGTCCCAAACTGTTTCTAGAAGTAGAAATTATGAATTTGAACTTTATCATAGGAGCACTGATGCCTGATCTTGATATCTACTGGCATCTAAAAACATCTGAGTTCTATGTAAGCTGTGTTTTTGTGCATTGCTGGGGCTCCATTTTTCATTTTCATCAGGTTAAGGTTTTCCTCAGTTAAAATGCTGAGTCCTGGTATTTGTGGCTGCAGAAACATATCCTTAAAGGCATACAATAAGTAAATGATGGAGTTCTGCCATTGTAAACACGCAGCTTAAAATGGTGGCTGAAATGGAAATCTGCTTTTTCAACTAGGCTGACATCTCTGCACTCCATAAATGGGCAAGGAACAAAGAGAAGGTGCATTATTTTATGCTCAGAAATAGCTAAGGTGCATAACCGTAACCAGCAATTGCCTGAGTAATTAATACTAGAAAAGGTCCAGGGAACAGGTACACCTACACTACCACATCTGCTGTTCAGATGTTTATTAGTCACAACTTGACATTAAAAGGCCTTCTAATTGGCAAGGATTTATTCCCTTTGATCTCAGGAAGTTTGTAATTGTGAGGGTCATAGACACAACGCAAATGATGTCTAAGTCTCCCACCCTTCCTTACGTATTGCAGAAATCATGAACTGCAGTGCAGAAAGCAGGGTGGCAGCAAACAAAAAGCAAAGGAGCTCCCATCTCTGGTCTATAGGGAGAAAAGGACACACACCTCCCCACGTGCCCAGATCAGGGGTGAAAACCTGATTTCTCACATATAGCTTTGATTACCTCTCCAACTTTATGATTCTCTCCAGTGACTGGCAGCCGAGTCCAGAAAGCACAGCTTTCTGCAGCATCACCTTACACACTCCTGCTAGTCACCCCATGTGGGAGCCAGCCAGCACCCTGGTGGTCCTCTTTACACAGTGCAGGGGCCACCACACTGCTAGTGGACAGGGTTAGGGCACAAGTGCCCCAGTAGCATAGCGCTGGGAAGCACACATATGGTGCTGCCCACACACAGAGCTGTGATGGGGACGGCATGGTGGCAAGTTTAGCCCTGCCGCTCCATCATGTCCCGTGCTCACCCCGGCATACCAGGCCTGGCCACTGCTGCCCGGGAAGGAAGCACTGTTGCAATGCCAGGGATGTTCTGGCAAGAAACATTTCCAGAGAGCTGCACATTTGAGAAGGCACTTAAAAAGCTCAGACCGCTTTGTTTAAATTCCATTTGAAGACAGACCCATAAGCTCTGTGTATTATTTATTGGTTATTGTCTTATTTAATCCCCTTTGGAAATGCAACAATAGAGGAGTTAGCTCTCCATTATTTTTTTCCAAGCTAGCGATGTTATTCCTTTACTTAGGAACAGAAAGCAGAGCTTACCATGCATTTAACTACCAGCATAGATGGGTTATGTGACCACACTTTCCCAGTTTCTGACTCACCATCAGCCACCGTAAGTGATGCATTGGTCACTGGTACACCACTTGGGAACACAGACCTTTGACTAGCTACCTCAGCAGGTGCATCTCTGCCCCCAAGCCAAAGTGCACCTTTCCTGATGACTCCTGAAGAACACCAGAGGTTTGGCCATAGGAAATAAGCTTCCAGGAGACTGTAGGTGTCTTGTCCCACATGCACCACTACACTAGTTTGAAATTCTCACCTCCAGGCTAACCTACAAGGGAAAATCAGGAGTAGAAAAGGGCACTTGCAAAAAGAAGGGAGATTGTCATCACCTAAGAGTGGTCTGCTCACACTGTCATTGAGGAGCACCGATACTCCCACAGGAGGATCTCTGGTTTTCACTATAAGCTTTCTTTAAAAAAGCCCAATGCAAAAAACACACGCAAAAGCCCCACATCACCACTGCTCTCTCATGCTACGTAAAAGCCAGTTAAAAAAGCAGGAAGATCCTCAGACTTCCACCTTCACTTTCACACTGAAGCAAGCTGCCCTCAGACACAAATTTCATTTATACACATCTGTTGAGCTTTTTTGCTTTGAAGAGGCATTTGTTTACAGGGAAGACATGCATAAGAGTCAGACTTCACCCTGAAATCAGATTTTACTCCTGTAATGGTGGGCTTGGGCATCTGGAGTGTATATGCACAGCAGCTAGTCTCCAGTTCAGCTTGTAAAATCTTTTTGTGGGGGGTAGTGACTTTCCTAGTATTTTTCATGTTAGAATAAATTAACTTAAGTGTGCATGGAAGGTAGGAATACATATGACTGAAATGAAAAGTTGGGCTAAAAATAGCACTAAACCAATTGCATTGTTCACACTGAGGGAAAGGAAACCTTGGGGGGGGGGGGGGGGAGAAATATATTTAACAGCTGTCTCAACATAACGTCAGATTTATTCAAGATTTCTAAAATGGTCTTTGACAAGCATTGACTCATTGTGTAGGGCTGGAAAGGGTATTGAGGGTGGACTATTTCTTGGGATTTATAAGAGACCACTGTGACTAGTCTGAAAAACCTGCATACAAGTGCCGTAAATTAAAACAGAAGCCTACATAAGACATGTACCTTACAGACAAAAGGCTTAAAGCATTCTTCAGTCTGACTCACCAGAGTGTGGTTTGCAAAGGGAAATGGGTTTCAAGAATTTCTGCTAGCCAAAGATGTATTCTCCAAACTCTAGAAGAACTGAATTCTTCCATTAACGCATTTTGGAAATTAAAACCTAAACTCAAGCAGCTATATCATGCTTCCAAAAGCACTGCACTTGGATTCTGGATCAAAAATTCAGTGGCTCATTAACACTGAATCACGTACTAGCCTCATTTGTTGAAAAGCTTGCATGGCACATACAGGAACTTCTACATGAGTACAGCTTCAAAAGCACTAAAATTTGCATGTGTGGAAGAGTGGAAAATAATGAAACTATGTGCATTTGATCAAAGATGAACATGTTGGACTCCCCCTTAGCTCTGAGACATAATTGCACAAATTTTCACCTAAAATTTGAACATTACCGGAATTATCAACAGAACCTTGCACAGGGTGTACTATAAAGAAAACACTCCAGACATCTTCACAGCAAGCAAGGAGGAAGTAAAAACCCCACAGCTAGAGGTGCCCTGCATAAGAAGTGTATTAGTTTCACAGACTGAAGAGAAGTCAGATTGTGATCTTCCTTAAAACCCTGGATTTCCCTTTCCCTCCAGGCTAATACTCGCATTCCCCTGCAGAGTCCAAGAAATTACTAAGCAGAGGTTAAGTCTGACTCCCACAGCTCTCTCCAAGCCCCATGAGTAGCTCCATACGGGCAGCCCCTTTGACTTCTACCAAATGTTTCAGAGGTATGTGATCAACTCCTAATATTGTGGGAAAGGCCTAATACTTCTCCTGTGCAGCTCTGGCATAGATTTGGATGGCCAGCACCACTGGACACTAAAAAAGGTCACTTTTCCTTGGAAGTATGACACAGAACTTGAGATTAGGCCTGAAATCCTTAACTTTACATCATTTAAAAATGTTAGAGTAATAGCTAGTGGTATCCCACTGGAGAACAGATTGGGGGAAAATGGCATCTTATGAATATGTTTTGCTTCCCATTGACTTTTCATGATGCCAGCTGGTGATTTGTATAACAGCCACCTCAAATCACATATGGCAACTCATGAGCCAAAACCTTCCCACCCAGACTACATGATGACCCTACAACTTCTGTGTCACCATGCATATATGGGGAATCAAAACCAAGCGAACCTCCCAGAACCTTCTACACAGAGTCATAATACCCCTTTTCAGGGGTGGGGCTTTGGAGGAATAGTGCTTACAGAGGAATGACTGGAAACAGACCAGCTAATAGTCTTAATGAAGGCTTGACAGCTCTCCTTTTATAACAGTGTTCCTATACTTTATGTAATACAGCCAGGAAGGTATAGGCAAAGGCAGAGGGCTGGAGAACGTAAAAGTCACTCCAAAAGAAAAAAGAAAGTCACAAACAAGAGGAGATGAGACTTCCAGCTCCTTCATAACCTCCATAATAATTACACAACTCAGAACACCACGTCTGGGACATTTCTTGCCCAATGTGAAGGATGCTATAAGGAATCAAGTATTTTTTTGAGTGCATCTACTCCCGTTTGCCTCATACAACCACAGTGAAAAAAAATATTTCTACATGAAACCTTGGGGGAAAAGGTTCCTATCCAATATTAAATAATCCTCCCTTATTCCACAGAAGTTATCCAAGATATCATTCCCAAACTTGAGGAGTTACGAGTGTCTATAGCAACATATTTTGCGTCAGCTAAAATAAAGGATCCAGATTCTGAATTCCCACACATACACATGTAAACCCAAATTCAAGTCAGCACAGCTCTACCAGAGAAGAGCCGCTGTAAGATGCAAATGTCTTTTATCTGCCGGACTTCCTACATGTTGCTCTGAAATGATGGCTCAGTCATCACAGTGCTGTGTTCTGCCTGGGATGAACGAGGATAGTAAGTTGAGATCTCTTTAATCACTCCAGCTCCTATTGCTCCTGCAGAGAGAACTGTTATGGCAACAGAGGCCTGAAACCCAGGTTTACAGTAACTGAACAGATGCATTCCAAAAGTCTGGGATGTTCTTGCAATGGAAAAGCTGATGAATTACAGAACAAAAACATATGCCACTTACTTAACTTTCTGATTTTCTTTGATTCATTGCTAGGACAAGGAAACAAAAAAGGAAACAATGAAAACCTGAGGTAAACTGTAATGAGACTATCAGTTCTATATTTCATGCAGTAGTGATTCCTTCCATGCCAGCACAATGGCTGCTCCTTGACTTTCCCCAGCTCAGGGACTCCATATCTATATGAATACTGGCAGCTAAGCAGGGGACAGAAACCCAAAACTGATCCCACAGCTAACAGCAGCTGTGGGAACCTCCACACGCAGCCTTACTCCCTGGGCAGAGGGAGGGAAGGGAAGACTAGAAGTGATGTGCAATCTAAGGACCTGAGATTTCTGCAGGGGATGTAGGATTCTTGGTAGGAAAGCTGGTTACACTGCTCAGGAGCAGATCTCTGTGCATCTTTGAACTAAAAATTGAAACGTTTCCCCCCTGAAATAGAAGAGAAACGGTTGTAGAGCTGCACTGCGATGAATATGAGTATTCATGACCTGTGGCTGTGTAAAATGGGAAGAAAACAACTTCTGCATTCAACCTTTCCTCTGTGTGCACACAACCAGAATACATACACACACACACAACCAGAGTATACGCACACACAGAGCACACACATATGTGCACACACACACCGGGGTACAGTTAAACACTGGAATTATTGCAAGTATATCTATGCACATGCACACAGACAAAACCTGGGATTTCTAGCAAAGCTCGAGCAATTCAATGTAATAAAAAAGGACTCCTTGCAACAAAACACTTAATGAATGGCAGATTGTGTCCAAAGGGTGTCATTACAAAAGGGAGCCAGGGGGTTTGGCTGCAGTGTGCAGTATGAACAAATGGCCTAAAGATTTGTTAGGGTGAGGACTGAATTCAGCACAATCAGAAGGCTTCATCTCCTCTGAAGCCTTATATATTTCATCCCCAGAGAAGATTAAGCTGCAGTATTTTTCCACACTTTAAAAGTAAATTTTTTGTAAGAGAAATTCAATTTCTGAAAACTGCTGAACCCTCCCAGTATTTTTAGAGTCAAGTTCTCCTCTCAGGCCCACTAGCAAAGAAACATGAAGTAATACATTTCATTATCATTTAATTTCATTATTATCTTCTTGTATACTGACTGGGAAAATTGAAAAATCTAGCAAGAGACAAAAACTTGCTGTTCTAAATGGCCAGTAGAGATAAATGGTGGCTCTAACACTGGATACGTTCTAGAAATCATGTTTTCACTTTCACCTATAACCCATAATTTGAAGTATTTGTAACTCCTCTTGCCCTGAGGAAAATGTATTATTTACAGCATGTTTTCTATTTTAGGAGATCAGAATTCCTCCTTGACTCCAGCTCATACATCACTTTGGTGTCAAACTCTGACCTCATCCCTATTTGCATTTTCTACTCTGATGGAGCAGCTATTTCTGATTACAGACTGGCAAGATAAATCATAGAAAATTGGAATTCCAAGGAAAAAAAACATTTCATGGTTCGTCATGTTGTTGTTATGAGACAGGCAGGCTTTCAGCTTGATTGTTTTATTTTTATCAGGGGATGCTCAGCACTATGTTTTATGTGCTCTCAGAATACAAGCCCATGTAGTCAAAACCCACTGTCGATTATACTCCTAAAGAATTCTGACTCTAGATTCCTGACAATCAGTTTCTCCTGAGGTACTGCTGGCTCCATCTGTCCCACGAAGCCATACTCATCACAGCTTTAAAAATGCACTGACTCACAGGATGGTTGAGGTTTAAAGAGATGCCTGGAGGTTATCTTGTCCAACGCAACCCCTCAAGCAGGGACACTTACTGCCAGTTGCCCAGGACCATGTTCAATCAAGTTTTGAATACCTCCAGAGATGGAGACTTCACCACCTCTTTGGAAAACCTCTGCCAATAGGTTTTCCAAGCTCACCCTCACAGTAAAAGAGATTATTTTTATGTTATCTGAACAGGCTCCTCCTGTGTTCCAGTTTGTGCCCATTGCCTCTTATCCTGTCACTGGGCACCACTGTAAAAAGCCTGTCTTCATCCTCTTTACACCCTCCCTTCAGGTGTTTATAAGCACTGATGAGATACCCCTGAGCCTTTTCTTCACCAGGATGACCAGTCCCAGCTCTCTCAGCCTTTCCTTATAGGAGAGATGCTCAAATCCCTTCATCTTCACTGGATTCTGTCAGGTACACCCACATCTCTCTTGTACTTGGGATTCAAAACTGGACCCAGCACTCTGGGAGTGACCTCACCAGTGCTGAGTAAAGGGGAAGGGTCACCTCCCTCAACCTGCCAGCAACACTCCTAACGCAGCCCAGGGTACTTGTTAGCTTTTCTTGCCACAAGGGTGCAATTGCTGGCTCATAGCCAGCTTGGTCTCTGCCAGGACCGCCAGGTCCTTCTCTGCCAAGCTGCTTTTGAGACAGTCAGCCCCCAGCACGCACTGGTGCTTAGGGTTACTTGTCCTGAGATGCTGGACCTTGCGTTTTTCTTTCCTGAACTTCATGAGAATCCTAGGGCCCATTCCTCCAGCTTATCAGGGACCCTTTGAATGGCAATACAACTGCTTGGTCTATCAGCCACCCCTCTGAGTCTTGTATCGTCTGATGTGATGATACATTTTATTTCAAACTTGCTGAGGGTGCACTCTGTCTTAGTGTGATGAGGTCATTAAGGAACAGGTTAAACAAAATCGGCCCCCAGTGAAAACTGAGATGAAGAAGGCATTTGTTTCTACCAGCCTACATCTTCCCAGCCAGCTCTTCCTTCTTTACAAATATGAGGTCCAGCAGAGCACCTCCCCTCATTGCCTCCTCAATCACCTGCATCAGGATATTACCATCAATGAACTCCAGAAACTTCCTACATTGCTTGTGTCCCGCTGTGTTGTCCATTCAGCAGCTAACTAGGGTGGTCGAAGCCTCCTATGGGGCCTGTGAACACAAGGCTGTCTGAAAGCCTCACCTTTTTCTTCTTGATCAGTAGGCCACAGTTAAAAATATTATTAAATTCATACTAGTTTGTAGTTTGTGACATTTCCACAAGTGTTTCTGTGCAGTGGTTCTTCACCAGAATATGAGAGAAATAAAATCTAATGCAGGAAATACATCTCTGCGTAGTCAAGCTCATCGCCTTTCTTCCTGTCACTTCATCTGTGGGACTAGCAACTTGCAAATGATACCCAATAATTAAGAACACACTGTGTTGAAATCAATATGTAGTAAGCCACAGTTTGGGATATCCAGACTTATACTTTCAATACTGCTTAATTTACAGATTCCCAACTTGAAGATGTTTCACGCTTAAGCTCCCAGCTACCGTGTGAAGACTGTAAGGCATAAGGTCCCCTTCTCCAAAGGAATATGTTTGTAAATACTGAATGGCATCACTCACAACGAACCACTAATTTAGGGAAGGGAATAACTTTCAAAAGACAATCCTGATTTGCTACCCACAGATGGGAAAAAGCTGTACCTTGTTAAAGCCATCAAAAGTAGTCAGGCCTTTTTTCTATTTACGTAAATTTAAGCCAAAATGTAACACACAGATACACATTTTTATCACCTGCAATTTAAGCATGAACAGAATTGTTAAGTAACTGATGAGTGTCAAGGAAGTAACAGATAGTTTCTTCTCACCATGTGCAATACCAACAGCATGATGTTACCAGTGAGTGACCTTGGTTCAAATATACATTATGGTGTAAATGCTCCTAAAATATTCTTAAAACTAGAGCTGTGTAAAGTTGTTTGTTAGAATTTTTCCCCTCCTTATGAAACATGTTCTTCCTATGCAAAATATGAGTATGTTTAAAAATAATGAATTGCAAGCAGCAAGGTGCCAATTTTCTCCTTAAGCAGAAGACATATTGTCCTAAAAAGGCACAACGGAGGGGTTTTGCTTTATGTAAGAACACTTCTACAGTCAAATCCAAGCCTTCCTTAGATTGGTAGCAGGGCTGTGCATCCCCATGTGCTAGGCTAAATAATAAGCTAAGTTCCAGAGCTCAGTGCTGAGGCCTTTGTGTGCCATAGGGGGTATTAGTGAATTGACTCTAATAATGTCACTTGACTAGAAAAGAAAACATATACAGAGGGTTGCAATGATTTGTTCAAAATCACACAGAATTAAGCAAAGTTGAGAATAGAAGCCAGGTTTTTCCCAGCCCTTTTCCTCTTTCATAGAGCCACCCCTCTGCTTTCCCAGAACGAAAAAAGTTCAAGAGGGGGCATACGCATACATTGCTGTAAAGGATAGAAAAGTAGCTGCAAACTGACACCATTAAATCAGTGCAATCTCATTTGCTTAATGTATTAGGCAACATAAGAAGGGAAACCTCAAGACACTGCTCAGTAGTCATCATTCTCAACAATCAAACAGCCAAAGGAAAATTTTCTGCTCAAGCACAAGATAAGTATTCATGGACATATTGCAGATACATTTAAAAATGCTAATAGGTCTCCTACATCTCTACATAGGCTGGAAATGCCAGATGCTTTTCTCTCTTCTTCACAAAATCAAGAGGTGAGGAAAAAAAAAGACAAAAAACAAATTCAGAAACATATCCCAAAAATAATAGCAGGCATTTCAAGTATATGGCCAGGTCTTATGGCTATAGGCACAGCTGCACATTGCATACCATTACAGAATTAAAGCTGTTACCTGCACACATTCTAAATGCACAGCCAGCATTAATGACACAGGCCATCTAGGAAGGATTAAGGATTAGTTATCATTTCAGCTCAATGAAAGAAGACCTATATTTCTCTTTTAGACACGTAATTCACAGGAGAATCGTTCTTGCCAACACTCTGAAAAAATAATCTTTCAGAATTCTTGCAAACCCACTGTGTTATGATTTCATCTCATGAAATACAACACCTTTACATTAAACCTCATAAAACTAAATCCTGCTGGATCTCTTCCAGGCTCAGAGAATAAACAGCTATATCAGTGATGCTTAGAACAGTAAAATCTGGCCCACTGTCATATGGCATGCTCCCATTTACAGAGGGGAGCAGGTCTGCAAACAGCTAATTCACATTGCTATTACAAAATCTTCACATATAATGAATTTCTCACATAATTGGTCTAAGAAATACTTCAGGGGGGAAAAGAATGCTTTGAACACCATAATACATATTTATTTCTACTTTTTTTTTTTCTTTTTAACCTATTCCCTGCCTTCCCCTTAATGAAATATGTGCTGCAGAGATGCTCTGTTTTTTAGCAAGCAGGAGTGAGTTTAGTTGCATCTGCAACTCTGGCAGATAGCAAAGGGGGGAAAATTGTTGTCAAAACAGTTCAAAAGTGCAGACGAATATATCCAATGAGATTACTTTGTAAAGCCAGATTATTTTCCCTTTGCAGTCAGAAGGCCTACAGATTCCTTTTAGTCTTGCCGATCCCACCCAAAGCATGAGTAAGAAGGACGTTAAAATAACCAAGTACAATTACACCGTAGATATGGAGACCAGCGTATGGCCAAAGAACAAAAGTGATTTCCTGTGTGAATTAGACTCTTCCTTGAACCCTGTGTAGAGCTACGCCTTAATCCCCAGATCTGGGCAGAGGCTGGCAAGTCTTCATGCAGAAACTGCAATCACAGACCCAGATACACACATGTCACACATTCCTTCCTATCACTTAGCAGGCTAATTACATCTCAGGCAGACTGCACCCAGGTCATCCTCAGTACCAAAGCTCACTTGGTGCAAGCACAGCAGCCAAGGCTGACACTAACTGTTACCACACCTCACCAGGGCCTGAATTCCCCTAAGGCTCCCCTCCTCATTTTTAACATTTTGACCATGGCACTCTGGATTTTAGTAGCCACTGCTAGAAGATGGTATTGCTATAGCAAAAAGGGGAGGTTAACTGTACTGCAAACCGCCAGTGACAGAAAGCAGAGGGAGTAACCCTAAAGTGTACAGGGAGGCAAGCTACTGAGGCTTCAGCGGGAGGGATCTGATGGAGAAGGGGCAAAGGTTCCCAGAGAACTGTCAATGTCCCTTTTGAACTAGGCAGAAGAGAAACGTCCCTGTTAAGATGGTTGGTAACGGCAGGGCAAGGTCACTGACCCTGCACTGGAAACAATTAGGACAGGATGTGCACTTGGAAAGCAGTAGATTGAGCCTGCAAGAGGATGGTGCAGGACACCTTCACTACCCTGGGGTCATCGTGCCCATCCTTTTCCTGCGAGTGGGGAAGGCTGATGCGCTAGGATGGCTCTCTGTGGATTTGGGGCTATCCCAAACAGTGAGTGACTTCTGTCAGAAAACTGTAGACATAGGTTCTCAGCGTGTACAAACACCTGAGGCTGGGATGAGGGAGTGGCAATTGTTTGCACAACTTGTCCACATAAGATGCTCTAACTCTCAAACTGGCTAATGATCCTACCCCAGAATTAGCTGCTCTTATTCAGGGCATGCCCGAGCTGACTGCAACACATCACCAGGTGAAATCCCAGTATCCACAGAGGCCTATAATCCTTAGGGAAAGAAAGTTAAAAAAGAGCAAGAGAGAGGTGATAGAATACCAGGCTAAAGTGAAACTGATCTGACCTAGTATTAACATTCTTAAGGCTTTATTCTGATATTTCAAGCATTGTTTTCAACGCAGTTTTTGCCAAAGCAGGTGAAGATAACAGAACTTGGTTTCAGCTTTGTTTGTCTTTTTCAGTGTGAACACTTTCAAGATTCAAATGTTTAACTCTACACATTATTAAGTAGCAAAGGACACGTGTCTGTAAACCATGGTACCTTTACTTTCAGTGTTTATAGAACTACTCAAAACAACATAATTTCACCATTTACTCACAGATGTAAATATTAATTCTAAGTTGACCCTAACACACTTTCTGCCACAACTTTGCTTACAGGGACTAAACAAACCTTCTTCACCCTGAAACCTTACAGGGAAAAAAAAAATATTATGCAAGTAAACCATTCTCACCTTTTTTTCCAGACATGAATTTAAGTTTTCCCTGCAGGGGGTCAATCCAGCCAGCTACATGTCAGTTGGGAACATGGGTTGCAGGACACTGTCATCCCTTAAAACTAGCAGCTTCAACCAGACCAGAAGGCCAAGCATTGACTTGGATCCCAAGGTCAGATCTGTTGGCTACGTTTAATTCACTGTCAATTTCAGCCTGCAGCATTTCCATATCACATACAAACAGTGCAAGAGTATGTGAATAAAGGGGCACAATAAAAGTGACAAGCAAGCATTCCGCTTAGCAAAGCTCCTGCTCTAGCACAATGCAATCTCTCAAGAAGGAAATTAAGATAACAAGGTAGGAGAAAAGCACAACAATTCTTTTTCCTGACATGTCTCCCTCCTATAGTACAAATGCCATGTGTGAAGAGCCCTATTAACTCACGCTGAAGCACCCCTTTGGTCAGGAGCAGAATTTCTACTGCTGCAATGCCACGATGAGCTTTGGGGTGGGACAGCATCTCACGTTTTGCAAACAAAGAAGTCCAGCTGATGCATGGCAAGGAATTGCAGTCTTCCTCAGCATACTGGTAGCCTGCCTTACCCACATACCCTTCCAGCTACAGCCTTGGCCACAGTGCTTCACGGTTCATCTCACAAACTATTTGGCCAGAGTCATTACAGCTAGCAGAGTCCTTCAGCTCTGACCCAACAGGCTTGCAGAATTGAAATGTTAACTACTAGACCGAGCACTACTAGGTGCGGTTGGAACTTGATTAAACCAAGCTGGGGTTGGGAAAAATGTCATGAGGAGATGTGCATTTGGGTAAATGGAGGATGAAATGGGTTATTCACAGCAACAAAGGAGAACTGAGAATATTGGAATTAATAGAAACAAATCAATAATTAAAGGTATGTAAAAAAAACCCAAATAATAAATAAATGTACTGGGTGGTTCTTAAACTTATGTCAGCCTATGTTACGTGTAAGTATTTGCACATACTGAGAAAGTAAAAATACACATGGAGAAGATAACAATGTTTAAAATGTACATTAACAGGTTTGTTTTATTTGAATGAGCTTCTTCAGCTTTACTTTTCTGTGTCAAGTTTATGAAGGTAGAACTGTAAATTTCTAGTTTTAAAGCAAAATAGTAGAGGAAAGAAGAAATTGGAGATGAGGACCAAAAGTTTGAATATATTCTTTGTTGAATGCATGTTAAGTGAACATTGCTGCTGCCTTTTCCAATCATTTCTGAACTTCATGAAAACTGAAGATGTAATACTAAGATGTCATGAGCCATGTCACCCAAACTGCTTCTGGTTCAGCTTCTTCACACATCTGGATTATTTTTTATATATTTGGAAATAGCAACTTTATACTTTAATTACTGATTATGTGCCTACTAGTTTGATTACTTAAATCACTTTGTAATTGAACCCAAATCCAGTGTAGAGACTAATTTGCTGATTAGATCAATCTGTCATCATGAGCAGATTGTTTCACTGCTTTATTTTAAGTCAGGCTTAATAATATTTGAAGCAGCATAGCTTTGGGCAAGAAGTTCCCTTGATTTTGTTTTTTGAAGATGTTTTACTACAAATTATTATTTAATAATAATTTCTCAGCAAATAACAGGTGCCCGACCCTTGAAGCCATTAGAATTGCTCTCTACCTGCAAATCTGACCATTTCCTTACAGGTAGAATTTAGCTCTGAAAATTACTTTCTGTGCTTGCATCTCTCACGCATTTACAGTCATTTCCTCTGTTAAGCACTGCAAAAGCATCTACAGAACTGTATGACCCCACAGCATGTAGACCCAATCCAAAACTCACTGATATCCACAGCTTTGGCCATTCATCAGGGGAAGTACTACAGCAACCTTGAATGCAAATGGTCAAAACCCACCCAAGTCCTGATTTGAAGAGCAAAATTTGGAGCTGGACCCTTCATGACCAGCAACAACACAGCAAACTGTTGCTGTGGCCAATGATGGTAGCATTTCTGCCCCATGCCACCCTGCCCAGAGGCAGAAGTTCTCCTTTTTTCCTTTCTGCAGCATCTGTGCCCTAGCCAGAGCCCAAGCATTTTGACATAAACACCCGGGCTTTCTGTATGGCTCACATAGCAAGGTCCTGCTCTCTGTTCAAGGTGCTAGCTACTAACAGGCTGCAGACAACGGGGAGGAAAAAGGGGGAGGAGGAAGATTTGTTACATCATAGCTTTTTAAATAAAATACACTAGAAACACAAGGTACCATGCAATTGTAGTCCTCTAGGGCATGGTCTCTGCTATCTTTGTCATCCAGCACTTAGATTAGATACATAATAAAGGGAGTGGTAATCGCAAACAGACACTCTGCATGAACAAAAATGCTCACTATGACAAAAACTGTAGCCAAATATAGATGCATGTGAGATAAATTTGAAGAATCATAACTTGCTAAAGCACTAGCACACAAATAAATCTAATTTATATACATATATATGTTTGTATGTGCATAATACAGCAACCAAGCACCTATATTTATCATTTAACATAAACAGAGGAAAGTACAATGCAACTTTGAAAAACAGAGGCTTGCAATAATATTTAATAACGTTCCTATGGAAAAAGTTCCAAATCAGAAAAATTTGCCTGAAAATTTTAAGCTACTAGATACAGGAAAACTATTGAGGGAACAGCCACTAAAACAAATATAAAACAGAAAAGCAACTAGAAAACCCCTTGTGACTCGCTTTCGTTTCCACGTGAAAGTAATCAGACCTGGTTTGATCTTTCCCCTCATGACACGACACCCTGATTAAAGATGGTCTAGAGTTTTGGTCCCCGAGCACATCGATTCTGAAGCAGGACGGCAGCAAGCAGAAATACAGAGCGTTAGAAGAGCGGTACCCGGTGTCCCTGCGCAAATTAAGAAACGACGTGGTGTGCACAAGCGCCACCAAGAGGATTTTCTTCCCAAATAGGATTTTTTCCCCACCCCCAGAGCAGCACCCTGGGTTGCTCAGGCACTCGCTCAGCGCCCTTCGAGCATGAGCCGCCCACTGCTGCATTCTCAGTGAGCACTGCAAATGGAGAGGGAAGCATAAACGACTTTTTTAGGGTTCCTTTCAGAACACCGGGGGGGAGGGGGGAAGGAAGATGCATCTGCAGCACATGCAGTTTTTGACAAAGGAGCTTTTAAATGCTGTGGTAACAGAAAACAAGACCGCTGCCCAGTCCTGGATCTGGAAAATGTTAAATTCCACCTTATCAGCCACCAAAACAGTCAGGAGGGATCTGTTGCTGAGCTGCCTCCCCCCAAAACCTGTGCAATTTTGCTTTTTTCCTATTGAATGTAATTGTGAGGTTCAAATACTATTTTGGTAGTGTGATGCTGGAGCCCGTTTTTAAAGGTAAGCAGACATTCTCATCAGATTTTTTTTCATTATGGGGAAAAAGCCAGTTTTGTCTTCACCACTGCCATTTTACGGGATGAAAAGAACAAGCTAAAAAGCCACAGCTTTTTCATTCCTTTACACTGTTACTAACCAGAGGGTAATACCTCAACCCCAAATTCATGCTCAGAGAGACTCTGAGGTCAGTATCTCCCTAATCTGCCTGGCCTGGCTACACGCACCAGTGAGTGGCCAGTGGGTCTGGGCCTCCTCTGAGGGTGAAAGCAGCACCTAGCTGCTTGGGAAAGGTGGGTGCTTTGTGTTGGGTAAGGCTTGGCTGCCCTCCAGGTGTGTGTGCCTCCTGCAAATCACTGCTCTCAGTGTGGCTGATAACACAGCCTGGTCTTGCCATCTTCCACGGTGGGAAAACAACCTGTGAGATGCTCAGGGACTGAAAGCTCAGTTTTGTCCAGGAAGCAGAGGGGAGGGAGGTTGTAACAGAAGCTTGAATCAAGCCTCCCAGGTGCCAGGTAAGTGTTAGCAAGCAAGGGCTCAGCTGGATAAGGCTGCAAACCACCTAGACAAACTCTGAACTTGGAGCATGGGTAGGACTAAATGGTCTTCTGAGGTCCCTGCCACAGTTAGCCTATGATTCTGCAACTGAAAAGGTGATGTTGCCTGCAGGTTGGTGACAAGCAACTAAGAGGCTCAGACTGGGGGAGCCATCAGTGATGGCAGTTTCCATCCCAAGCTCATCACATCAGCAAAAGCACCTGAATGCGTCATAGGGTCTGGGGTGCAAAGAGGCTCCCACATACAGTACATACCCAGGTAAGGGATTAAGCGATCTCAAGACAGTGGATTTGGAAAAATATGCAAGGCAGTTTAACAGTGGTGGTATTTATTGCTGCCTGAGTTGAGGCAAGTCTTGCCCACCCTTTTGCAGACAGACGTTTATTCTCTTTTTTCCACTTCTCAGCTTCTAGGTCTGGCCAGGAAAAGGTACAAAAGGTCCGAATTCACACCAAGGCTTGAGAGCAAGAGGAAGCAGCATTATGGCTGTAACACAGCACAGACAACACAGTGCTACTTTTAACTCCCTACAAGCACTCAGGAGTCAAGTCATTTTCCCCATAGTTCATTTTCACCACCATCCATCAGTTAACATTTACTGAGAGGTTAGGGGGGTGGGGCGGGGAAAGAACTGGGGTTAGGGTCTTTTTTCCAGGCAGCTCATTCTCTCACCTAACTCCTAAGACTTAAGGTGATTTAAGCACTTAAGGATTAAAGGCGTTTTAACAGCTTATATTGCTTTAAGCATCTAAGGTAGCTTAAACGCTTATGCTACTTTCAGGGGTTTATAGCGGCTTAACTGTCCCTGCCACTTGATGAATTTACGGGTGCTCAAAAGCCTATGCTCCCTTTAAAACATTAAAAACCTACCTTAAAACATCATTGTTTCTTAAGCATGTCGTCCTACTTGGCTCCCCCAGGTTGGGAGAGGGTGGTACCCCAACCCCTCAGCTTTTCTTGGGGTGACAGCGCCCTTACCTGATGGCAGCAAGCTCCAGGGAGACTGGGACTCCCATAAGCTCGGGTCCGAGTCCACGGTTAAAGGGTCGGGCCGGTTCAGAGCAGCGGCCTCTGCCGGGCAGGGCCCTGGCGGGGGGTTAAACCGCTCTGGGGCTGCGCCAGCCAGCGACAGTAAGGAGCTCATTAGTTTCATTCCCAATTAACCGTGAGGCAGCGTCTGTTTATTGAGCACATGCAGAGGGACACCCCCTCACCCCATCCCAGTCCCAGCTCCTGACTGAGTCCCCCCGGTCCCGATGTGTCCCCTAAAGCCGGGGAAGGCAACGGCACCAGGGGCAGCCCGAAACGCCACCCGAAGGCTGCCCGCACCAGCCTGTCAGGGCTGCAGGCTGGGAACGCCGTGCCCGGTTTGCCCCCAAGGAGCACGGATGGCAGCCACCTCCCTCTCCGGCACTTTCCCCTGCAAGGGATCAGAGCGAGGGCAGCAGCGGTTGCCCCGGTCTTCAGGCTTGGGCTGGTTTTGTTTACGTGATCTCGGATCGTTTCAATTTTATAGTAAATGAGTTCGCCAAGGGTGATTAAAAGTGGAAACAGTAAGGTCTCATAAAGCCTCGTTTCAAATCAAAGCTTAACCCTGGGAAAACTGTGTGTTTTTCCTTCTTATTTCCTGTGGGCTGGAAACAAACAAGCAAACCGTTCTCGTGAAAAAAAAAAAAAAAAAAAAGAGCCGATTTCTGCTGGATATGTCTCACCCTCCATCCCAGAAAATAAATGGTTATTATCTCCAACCTAAACAAAGTCTGTTCAGGTTTGGGTCCTTGCTTTCACACAGCCCAGCTGACTGGATCTGCAGAAAGCAGTGTACGGGGCCACCAGAAGTTATGGAGCGGCACATTGTATTCTGATCATACTGAGATCCACCTGAAGGAACATCAGTTACTCCAAGCAATGAGAAGCAGTGAAAAATAAGGAGGAGGCAGACACCCCAGCTACAAACCTGTCCATTTTATAAAGACCTGATGAATAGCCCAGCTGTTCGGGGTAAGACCATACATGCTGGTAGGTCCTCTTCCACAGAAGAGGAGTTTGAGGACAGAGGAAGGGGCATCTTCTGCAAGTGGCAACAGCTACAACCTCTGGCAATCCTCAGGACTTGGCAAAACAAGCTCGAAATGGGCACCATAAATCACCAGCGGGGCTCAGAGCCATGGAAGCCAACTGAGGCCAAGAGTTTGCAGATTTATTGTTTAAAGGAATGAGTTGAACAAAGAAAATAAATGGTAAGAATATGTGGAGCTGTAAGAAATAAACTACTTTTACGCTCTTCCACAAGTGATATTAGACATTCAGGGTGTTTGTTTTCCAGGTATGAAACAACTTCAAGAAGAGAGAAGCTAGCCTTACAGGGAGATGACACCAACCAGCATGGCTTGATGGAAAGGATCTTGAAACCTCCTCTGAAGGAGCTGGCACTGGCTTCAGTGTGTGACAGCCACTTGCCTGGGGCAGCACTGCACTCCAGCAGGGCAGCCCTATGCTTTCCTAGTGGGAATGCTGCAAGTCCCATCTCTTTCCTGCCCAAGCAGCAACCCAAACCTCTGGGAAGCCCAGCCTGGAAACTGGACATAGAGGAATCCTGTAGTTTACAGAAGTCATCACAGTTAAGCTTAGCTTCCCATAAAACATGTCTATAAGGAGATATATTCAGTAGCTGATTAATGAATGTGGCTTACCACAAAATGATACTACACAGGCCTACTCTTTTCAATAATAATCCCATAAATAATATTACTAAAATTCCAAGAAATCCAAATCCCACTGAAGCTGCGTCATGATCCCAGTGCCCTGTCTGTTGTCTTCCCTTTTGTGGTAAATCAACGCAATCATAATTCTTTAAGGGAGCTTCTAGGTGAAGACAGGATCGAAGGCAGAGGGACATGCCTGTGCTGCGCAGAGTCAGGGCCACACTTCTTGCCTCAGAGAAACGTGCCAGGTGACCGTATTGCAAAAGTACTCGGATCCTCCCGCTCGGGGAACCCCCCTTTTGGCGGTCGGGGGCCATCCAGGGGCTGTGGGGCCGGGGTCCACTGCAGCCCCCAGCTCCTCGTGGGGGCAGGAGGGCAGGAGGAGCCCTACCGGCAGACCCTGCCTAGCCGGGGGCGAGGAGAACCGGCAGCCCCCAGCCGCTGCCTGCGGCTCCAGCGCCTGGCCGAGCCCTGCCAGCATCGCGGGGAGGGGCAGAAGTGCCGGACACCCCCCGGGGGATGGGGCAGCAGCAGCTTCGCTCCCCGCTTGAGGAACCGCTGGCAGCGAAAGCACCGAACGTGGGCGGGGGGGGCGGAGGGGCGAGGGCGGTCCCGCCGCTCCTCAGTAACTGCGTTGGCGGCGGAGCTCACCTCCAGCTACCCCAGGCTGGAGCGGCCCCTCTCGCCCTGCTCGCCCCAGGATCTTCTCCGGCTTTCGTGGCTCTTTGTTCGCGGGGACCTCTCCCCCCTTCCCCGTGCTCGCACGGTAACGTTTCTCGCAAGGATTTCCTGCCAAAAGACAATCCCCCTGAGCTAAAGCAGACCGAGAAAGTAGTGACCAATCCTTTCTGGATGGCTGTCACCAGGCTCCTCCCAGCCCCCACTCCCCCTGCTATTTGCATACAAAAAAATCCAGAAAACTCCCGTTTGCCCCCACATCTCGCTCAGACCCTCAGTCCCCGTCTGGCAGCAGGAGCCCGAGCGGGGGACGCTGCCTGCGGCTGAGGGCAGCGGCGCGCCGCCCGCTCCGCGCCCCGCCACCCCGACCCCTTCGAGCCCCTCGCCAACCCCCCACCTCCTCCTCCGCGCCCCAAAATGCAGCGCCGCCTCTGCGCCCTGCTCCTTCTGGCGTCCCAGTGCATGGGCTCGGCCGCCGGGCTCTTCCCCTTCGGGGAGCCCGACTTCTCCTACAAGCGCTCCAACTGCAAGCCCATCCCCGCCCCGATGCTGCTGTGCCGGGGCATCGAGTACCAGAGCATGCGGCTGCCCAACCTGCTGGGGCATGAGACGGTACAGGAGGTGCTGGAGCAGGCCTCCACTTGGATCCCGCTGGTGCAGAAGCAATGCCACCCCGATACGAGGAAGTTCCTCTGCTCCCTCTTTGCCCCCGTCTGCATCGACGACCTGGACGAGATCATTCAGCCCTGCCACTCGCTCTGCGAGGAGGTGAAGGAGAGCTGCGCCCCTGTGATGTCTGCCTTCGGCTTCCCCTGGCCCGACATGCTGGACTGCAGTCGCTTCCCCAAGGACAACGACCTCTGCATCCCGCTGGCCAGCAGCGACCACATCCTCCCCGTCACCAGGGAAGGTAAGAGGAGCCGCTTCTGCCCTCATGAGCAGCCCCGGCGGCGGGGTCGTCCACCCCCCGGCTTTCCCTGGGGAGCGGAGGTCGTTCCTTCCCGTTACAGCACGCCCGGTGCTCCGGGATGGGGCGCCGCGGAGGGAGCCACAGGTCAGCCTCAGGGAGGCTTTCCCGAGGGGATGGGGAAAAACCTCAGGCACAGTCGGGGAACTGGTATCAGCCCGCACCCCACGGCCGCGGCCCGTCTCCGTGCCCAAAGCAAAGGTCCGGGCCGCTGGACTCTAGCCGCCCGGCTTCCAGAGGGGCAATCCCCATATGCGAAGGTCGCGGCGCTGGGCTGTTTTGTGTGCCCCTCTCTCTTTATCCTTTCCCCCGGATTAAAAAAGCCCCAAACAAAACCTCAATAACTTTTGGTTGAGGCGTGACCTGAAAAGCACACCGCGCCCCCGCCAGAGGGGCTGCAGCAAGGTAAGGCGCCTCTAAGTGTCCCCGAGCCGCGGGGAAAAGGCAGGGGCTGGTGTGGAGGGATGGGAGCCTGGTGTTTCCCGAAGGGCTCCCAACGCCACCTGCTGTTCCTTTCTCCCCGGACTTGACGGGGGCTGTCCCTTGCACTTCCAGCACCCAAGGTCTGCGACGCCTGCAAAAACAGAAATGAAGACGATAATGACATCGTGGAAAACCTCTGCAAAAACGACTTTGGTAAGTGGAAGCGGAACTCCCCTCGGTTGAAACTTGAGAGTTGAGGATCAGGTAGAACTCCCAGTGGAGTCAGAGATGTGCCTGGATAAAGGTAGGGCTTTGTCTTATCTGCAGATTAACCCATCTGACCATTGGGTCATGAAACATAGAATTCCACCTTGGAGTAGAAAGTGGTCCCTTTTATAGTCCTTTTCTGTTTGCTGTTTTGAAGTAGTGCTCCTTTATGTGGATGTTGCTGGCAAGCCAAGTAGAAAGTAAAATGGAAAAAAATAAAGAAAGGATCTTTCATCCAGACTATTGCCTGGGGAGAAGTAGAGCAAAGCTTCATTTAGACGTATGAGAAAAAGCCGCATGACCAATCTCACGTATCGCAAGAAAGACTCTCCCCACAGATTAAGAATGAAGCTCTATGTATCATTTGACAGAGAAGGTAATGCACAGACAATTGGGGATATAAACTTAATGGGAAGATCTGGGGTTAGAAGAGGACAAGAAAGCCCCTTCGACACAGACAACTGAACGGCACATTATCCGCACATTAGCATTTCAAGAGAAAAAGGGAATAAGGAGGGGAATCCTTTTATAATAGGTCAATGTTTATACCTGGAAACAGATTTGTAGTATAAATATCTGCAACAATTCAAAAGTCTTTCTTAAGAAAGAAAAACCAAAATCCAACAAAAAAACCCACCACCCCAAATCCGAAACCATGACTGTGGGACATAATTGCTAAAACAACCAATAGCTTTGGCCTGGCAAATTGCACTCAGATAAATCCTCCTAAAACTAAACATGCCCCACAGATTCTTACAGAGCCCTGTATCCCCCTCCTAGTTGTTTTACCAAATCAAATGCAGCTGTTGGACCAATTTGCCCTCCATGGGATCTATTCTTTCAAAAAAACAATGCATGTGAAATATTATTTCCTTACAGGTTTGCCTAAAATCCTGTCCAGCCTAATAAATTAAGTTTAGAAGTTTTCAGCTGCAGAAGAGATCAGGTTTCAGATTAGGTCTAGGTACTAGCCTCCCCACCTCCCTTTCAAACTCTAGTTTCAGGAAGACTGACCTCTTCCAGAAAAAAAAAAAAACAACAAAAACAACCAGAGTTCTGCTTAACATAGTGATCCTGCCTGCTCCTTGTTTGCAAACAGGAGAAAGGCTGGAGAAAATATTAATTTAGAAAGGAAGGAAAAAGAGGGGGAGGGGGTAGAGGAGAAAAGAAACTCAAAAAACCCCTCAGCCCTAAGGTTGATTCAAACTGAAATGACTTGCATGCCCTTTGTGGCTTTAGAAATGGAGCCACCTGCTGCCTCTTCTGTCAGCCCTGACAGTTTAATTAGCAATAGAGCACCTCCCTCCCCAGGTCCTCTTTATGTGCACTAATGGGAAAAAGCCTCTCAATCTCTCTCCCTCTTCCCGCTTCCCCCTCCTCTCGCTCTATTAGCCTTGAAGATAAAAGTGAAGGAGATTGCCTACATCAATGGGGATACCAAGATCACCCCCGAAACAAAGAGCAAAACCATCTACAAGCTGAATGGGCTGACGGAAAGGGATCTGAGGAAGATCGTGCTCTGGCTCAAAGGTGGCCTTCAGTGTACCTGCGATGAGATGAATGACATCAACGTCCCCTACTTGGTGATGGGGCAGAAGCAAGCTGGGGAACTGGTGATCACGTCTCTGAAACGGTGGCAGAAAGGGCAGCGGGCTTTCAAGCGGTTTTCCCGCAGCATCCGCAAACTGCAGTGTTAGTGGCTTTGGCTCTGGCTGCCTCCAGCCGCCTCTGTCCTGAGCTCTCTGGGCCTCCAGCACCTTCTTGCTTCGGCCCCTCTGAGCCTTGAGATGCCACGGGCATGAGACACGGTGACCGCTCTCCAAGGGGGGAGGGAGCCCCCCACTCCTGTACATAGGTTAAAATGTAATAAACAAAAAAATATCATGATGATTTTGGGGAAGCATTAAAGTATCTTGCTTAAAGCTTGGGTTATTTTATGGTTGCAAATGTGACTTTGGTCTGAGGTTCTTCCCTCTTCATTTTTTGGTAATGCTGGTTCATTTATGTTGCTGCTTCTCTGTATACATGCATGTTTGTTGTGCAAAAGTAGGAGATACAGAGAAAGACAGCCACACGTGTGACTGGCTTGTCACAGTGGGTACGACTCTTTCACTGAGATGAAATGGCTTGCCATCTATATTAACACTATAAAGGTCACATTACGACTCTTGCATGTGATACATAGGCACCAGTAAGAGTATATTAACCATTCTCACATTTTATTTTCCACAAGTCTGAGCCCTTCTCTCAGAAAAAATGTACAAGTTTTGGAGCTGGTTGATCTGAATGCAACTTTTTTTTATTCTTATTGTTTTGCAAATTAAACCATCTGTAGCCTAACTGTAATATACCTAGTGGTTAACCTGAAAGAGTTGTAAAATATTGCTTTAATTAACCTTGTAAATACTCCAGATAAATGTTATATTCTTGTACATAAACTTTACATCATAGATTACCCATTGTCTCAGTCTGCATTCGCTTTAATCTGGTTTGGGAGAGCTGGGGAAAACTGTCCAACTGGGTTTTGCCATGACAAAGCAAAATTTGGCCTTCCACCCAAGTGGCGAGTAGAGAAGCAAGAGGAAGTATCTAGTGCTGCAATCAGCAAAAACATAGTGGACCTCATTTCCCCAAAGATGAAACCACAAGATACAGGACTGGGGCTCAACCACCTTATTTTTACATGTGTCTGTTAAGCACTTTGAGATGAAGAGTTTTCTGTGGCTCCTTTGTTGGACAGCCAATGTTTTAATCTCATCTTCTCAGAAGACTCTGCTGACGTGGAATTGAAATAAGGCCACTTGCTTAAAAAACAAACCCATTTATCAATTTCTTACACTGGAAAAATACATATTAAGGAGTGTAAGAGTAGACAGAAAAAAAAAATCATTTGCAACTAGCAATTCATGTTTTGTGTGTGTGTATGTATACTCACTACTCTTACTGAAAGAAAATAAACCATACATAATAGTGTAACTGGAGGACTGTTTTTCAGCATTTTTCTTACAAATGTTCTTTTGATGAAGAGCATTACCTGAAAGAATTTTATTGTCCTAATCCTGAAAAACAGCCTTGCTTCCCAGTGCTGTCACACACAAAAAATTTCTCTCAGCTTCACTGAGAAGATGAGCAGTCCAACGTTCCCAAGGACAAAGTGCAATTGTAACCATTCACAGACGGAATACAAATCCAACACTAGATTTTTCTTTGAAGTAAAAAATAATGTTAATTTCATATATTTAATGCTGGGTTTTTTTTCACCATTAGGATAAAAAGCTAAAATCTAAAGATCCGTCCTGTCAAGTTTGTTTTAGTAAAATTAATTGTTTGCCCTCTCCCAGAGTCTTAATGTGCTCACTACACCTGGTACAAGCAATGGTAAGGCTCTGACCAAGCAAGATATCCTCACAAATGCCCTCAAAAGTATAACAATTAATACAACAAACAAAAAAAAGCAACAAACCACCAAAAAGAAAAGAAAAAAAAGCCCTATTGCAAACTGCCCAAATGTAATTCTTTTGTGAAACAGTATCTTTATTTAAAGGCCAATACACTGCTGAAATGGCATTAAAGCTGTTCTTCTGAATAGACCTGGCTTCCCAGGAAACAGATTTTGGGTCTTTTCATGCCCTGGTATAATTATTTTAATACCAGCACTATGACCATCATTTTACAGAGCCATCAGCATTCAGCTCTACCTGTCTCATTCAGTGTATAATGTAATACCTGTCCCTGAACAGCCTTGGGTTTAGAGGGAACAAACTCACAGATAAAGAGGAGCTGGCAGAAGATGAGCCTGCAAAAATGGGCTTGTGCTGCATGGTGGAGGAAAGCACTTCAAAGAGGCAATGCAGTTGTTGCAATGCAGTCTCTGGGGATAGAAAATAAACAGGCAGGAGTACTCAACTCGGCCTGCCTTACAGATATATGAAGTCCTCCTACAGCAACCATAAAATTATCTTAATTGGGCTGCCCTAGACAGCAGCAGTACTGATGGTGATGAGGACAGACAGGTCACAAGTTACTCACTCTGAGGTCATGCTAAGGCCAAGACTACATGACAGAGTTTTGCCAAATCACTTAAACCTATAAAGACACATTACCTATGACCAACATTGCTCTGCCTCAGAAAAAAACAACTCCTCTTCCTCCATCACAAAATAAACACCATTACACCAGCAAAATCCTGTTCCTGTCAAGACAAATTCAGGAAAAGAAGAATAAACTAGATTGGCAAACATTCAGTTTTACTAATATAATCAGTGTCCTGGATTAAGAGCATCCTGCCGTACAGCATACCCCTACTGACAAAGCCTTCTGCATGTGGCCCTGGGCTGAACCACTAGGACTATCCACCTTCAGGGTGAATTGGCAAAGGCAGGATTACCTTTCAGGTAAGCAGGATTTAGCAAATATGAAGAGTAATGGGACTCATGTTTTCCCAGCTAACAGTGCTGTATTAAAAGACTGGTCATATTCACCTCACCAAGGAGAGGGAGTGTCAGTGGTTGTTACACTATCTGTTTCCGAAGGTGTATAAGGCAGACATTGAAAACTATTCATCTGAAAATCAGGATTTTAAAGTCACAGCCTGAGGAAACTTCATCTCTCACATGCTGGTAAAGAAGTAAACACATACATTTTTCACATTTTTACCCTTACTCTTACTTGCTCAACAATAACTGAAAATCTTCAGCTGTGCCAGGCAAACAGTGAACCAAACACATAACGAAAAATGGTCAAAGCCTGTTACTTTTGATCATTGTGCCACATACACTTCAGAGTAACTTTATTACCTGGTATGGTATGGTTCAGTTGCAGCAATTTATTTATTTATTTGGTTTGCAGTTGATGAAAAAAAGCAACCACTGTTGCATTTTTCAGACACTTTTTGTCTTCTCCTAATTGAAACAACATTGTTAGGCAGCCAATTATGTAGCTCCCATTGTATTTGCTTTCATAAAAACTATAAAAGCAGTTGACTAGAATGGATTAGTTTAAGAACAATAATAATGATACTTGACATTTATACAGAAGTTTCCATTTAAGTTTCTCAGACTGCCTTCACAAAAATAGGCATTAATATCCCTCTTTTGTAGATCAAGAAAATGAGGCACAGTGAAGTGAAATAATTCATTCAAAACCACCCAGCAAGTCCTTTACAGTCATGAAAAGCAGCATATTTTTTGTCTCCGAGTTTTATGCTCTAATCACTAGGCCACATGTCGTGGTTTAACCCCAGCTGGCAACTAAATACCATGCAGCCACTCACTCATCCCCTGGAGTGTGGGATGAGGAGGAGAACCAGAAAAAAAGGTAAAACCTGCAGGTTGAGGTAAGAGCAGTTTAATAGTTTAAATAAAGTAAAATTTTATAGTAATAAAATACTATTATTATTATTATTAATAATAATAGGAAAAAGGGAAGTAATAAACCCCAAGAAATACAAGTGGTGCATAATACAATCGCTCATCACCTGCCAACCAATACCCATCCTGACCCAAACAGCAATCTGCTCTTCCGGGTAACTCCCTCTTGTTTCTATACCAAGTATGATGTGCTGTGGTATGGAATACCCCTTTGCCTAATTTGGGTCAGGTGTCCTGTCTCTGCTCCCTCCTGACTCCTTGTTCTGGCAGAACATGAGAGACTGAAAAGTCCTCAATCAGGGTAAACTACTTAGCAACAAGTAAAACATCAGTGTGTTATCAGTATTGTTCTCAGACTAAAGCCAAAACACAGCACCATACAGCTGCTAGGAAGAAAACTGACTTTATCACAGTCAAAACCAGGACAGCGTCGCAATTAGAGTTGTGTATAATCAAAGCAGCACTTAGATTTTAATTTGAAAGCAAAGCAGCAACCAAGGCTCCCTCCAACTTCTTCCCTATGAATGTGTAAAAAAAAAATGCCCAAATTCAAACTTAAAATTCATCAGCAATATTCCTCACAGCCTTTTCCTTTCTTCTTTATTTATCATTCTCTCTATCCTTTAATTACTTCTTAATCCTTTCTTTTCTCCCTCACTTCTCATTCATTTCAGACACTCACAGAGAAGCCACTCAGCTTTTCTCAGCCCTCTCACAAGACACTTTCACCCTCACTATGGTTTATTAAAGAATTCATGCAGTATAACGACACACAAGCCACAAAAATCCTAATGACCAGCTGAAGACGTAAAAAGATCCGTGCAGGAAATTCAGCAAGACGCATTTAAATTTACTTAATGATTTTCTGTGAGGACAGGATGGTGGTTAGATGCCACAAGGAACACCGCAGACACATGCTGGTTGCCCCAGGCACGGCCACTACTCTTTTTCTGCAGCAGGAGAATGTAAAGAATATAGTGAGCATGAGGAACACACAGATAAAGTACACTTCCCCTTGCATGGCCTTGTCTCCCGCACATCTCAGCCCCATTGTAACAACCCTGTCTCCCTCCACTGGGGCCATGGTGCACCTCTGTCAGCCTTCTTCCAGATGTCTTACTACCCCTCTTCAGCCATCAAGGGCATCAGCCAAGAGAAGAACCATTGTGCCTCGAGAACAGACTACCTCATCATCTCCTGGGTACCTTCTGGGGCATGAGCAACCCCTGTGAAGTTTGCAGGGCAGCTCCTTTCTTACTGCTTCTGTGGCTTGCTGCCAACCTCACCAAACCCACCAGTCCTATAAGACCTCACATTATGTCCGCAGTTGGCAATGCCAGGGGAAGTGCGATGGATTGATTGCTATTAGAGCAGTAGGCTGCCCAACCTTCCTTAGGTTGGGCAGCCCAGGCTTTTGTTACTGGAGCCAGAAGTTCTTATTTCTAGGCCTCAGAGACATTCCTGTAAGATTTATCTAGAAGCTGCTTTCTTATCAGCAGATGTAGGTTCTGTACAGCCTGAGTATCTGATGAAACAACCACAGGAATGGATCTTATTTGCCTCTGTACAAAGAGAAGAGTGCAAGATATTCACAGTACAGGAATCCAAGACCCCAGGCTGTCTTACAAACATAAATTAGCCCATGATATATCCCGTTGGGGTGAGTGTAATAGGGTAACATTTTCCAAATGCATCAACCCCCTTCAGGGTGAGCCATGGGCTCCTAAATCACCCAGATGCCTTGGAAAATATTAGCCGCTATCCCCCTCTGGAGTTAAAGCCAGTTGGCCGAGGTCAGCCAGCAAGCCTGTCACCCAGCCAGGAGGAACACCTCAGCAATCAGCCAGCCAGGTCATCGCTCTCACGACTGATCAAAATAGCCAACCAAGGCAAAAAGCTGCGTCGCCAAGCAGCTGATGGAGCAAACTTCAAAACCAATTACTGCACACACAGAGAAGCTGTCCGGCAAGGAAGAGCAGCACGAGTCAGGAGGTATGCTCAGTGTCTTACAGAACAGACGCAAAAAAGAGCATATAGGCCTTCTAAGACTCACAATAAGGTGATACTATTAATGCAGCCCTTTCAAAACCCAGATGCTGCGGATCATCTTTTTTAGTCTGCAAAGGTGATGATAAAATAATTGAGAATTTTCTGTTTGCACAAAGCAGATTATCAAAACTAGCAACCCCCAGATTTAGGAGTGATATGAAAAGGTAGCAGAAATGCTAATTTAAGCATGCTTTCAGATTTCCAGGTCTTTGTTTTCAGAGCTTAACCCTGGCAGTCTTTATTAGGTATTAAACTTTCCATATGGATCCACTATAGAAAGACAATTTAAGAGTTTTCCATTGATACCTGCCTTTATCAGGCAAGAGATAACTAATCCTTTCCTGCAATTTCCCTGCATTGTTCCTTTGCTTCAAATCCCTAACATTGTCTAATTGTCTTTTTTGTTATGTGAATCTCCATCCATGCACAATAGTGAACCCTGGCTGGTTACACACTGAGACAGGTGCCTTAGTGGCTGGAGGTCTCACATCATTAGGCGCACACAGAGCTATTAATCATTTCAGTTTACTCTGAGGCACAAACCTGAATTAAGCTGGGCCACTTTCCTAAGCAAAATAATAGCTTAATTGTAAAAGCTAAGGCAAAAAAGCTTTGAGAGGCAGTTTCAGAAACTAGAGCAACCCCCTCACCCCCCAAACAATCAGGCAAGACAAGAAAATGCACCATCATTTAAAAATTAGGAGTTTTAATACATTTTTTTTCAACAAGAGAAGGAAATAATTTTGAAGACAACATTATAGCCTCACACAGCTTTTCCTTTAGATGCTGCGTTCGTCAATATGGGAAAACATTGCAGTACTCTCATTTACATTCTGTGATTTGTAGCACTGCAATCATTCCTGTGATAAGAATGGTGGGTTTTTTTTCACACAATACGGATTTTTAAATAGGGTTTTCAAAGGACTCTATGAAGCTAAAGCATCATCTCAATTTTCAAAGTATTATTACCTTTTGATTTTTAAGTAAGTTATAAAAAGAAAGAAAAATAAGATGTTAGAAGCAATGTATTCAGAATCCTGTTAGATTTTTTACAGGTTTACAGGTGTTTATCTGCTGCTTGAGGTGCCCACATATATTTAAAATTTGGCTGCAGCACATGTATGTTTAGAGAGTTTAATGTACTTGGCACCCAAGGATTTTGGAAATGGAATCTAGACTATTTAAATATTAGCAAGTAGTGTAAATATTAACAGATATCATAATCTGTCCCACATGCATGAAAGGTTAAAATTGCCTTAACCTTTTTGTTTCATCATTGGACTAGAATATGTGATTTACTGGGAGAGCACAAATAAGATGCCCCTCCTTTCCCACAGAAACAAACTTCATACCTTCATAAGGTATCTCTGGAATTCTAAAGCTCGCTCTACCTTAATGAGGAAACAATGCATAAAAATCAGCTCATCAATCCAGAACTAAACTTCAGAAGTCTTAGTGGAAGGATTAGTATCCTTCGCAACTTGTACTGCTACATTAAGTAAGTGAATAAGAAAAGGCATTTATAAAACACTACTTTCTACAACACAGTGTAACAGGAAACTACATTAACTGTTAAGATTTGCCTTGCAACTAACTAGCACATAGCAAGGAGTAATATAAAAATCAGCAATATAGGGTACATGCAAAACTTAAAAGGACCACTGGAGACATCTAGAACATGGATTGCAATACAGCAGATCTATGCTAGTAGTGTCATAACCTAACTTTGGGTGAATTTCACCTAGCAATAACTACAATAAACTTGTACATATTGTATCTAAATGTGAGCTGCCCCATAGAGGCTCCATTTTCTGTATAATACCACCCCCACCCCACCCCCTACCCCCTGAGCTGTGTGCTCCCACCACCTTCTTCAATCACAGAGGGCAGACAGTGCATTAATCCAGCTCTTTTACTCAACCCTAAATGAGCCCTGAATCATAGAATCATAGGGTGGTTTGGATTGGAAGGGACCTCAAAGCTCATCTGGTTCCAAACCCATGCCATGGGCAGGGACACCTTCCATTAGACCAGGTTGCCCAAAGCCCCGTCCAGCCTGGCCTTGAACACTGCCAGGGATGGAGCAGTCACAGCTTCTCTGGGCAATCTGTGCCAGGGCCTCATCACCCTGACAGTAAAGAACTGCTTCCTTATACCTAATCTTGATCTGACCTCTTTCAATTTAAAGCCACTTGACCTTGTCCTGTCACTATGTACCCTTGGAAAAAGAATGAAAACAACTGAGTACAATGAGTGATTTGTGGTGAGTTCAGCATCTGAGCAGAAGACCTTCCCAGCCCATGGCTGCATCATCTGACGCATGGGGAGCAGGTGATGCAGGTGCCAGGTAGGTCACACAAAGAACATCCTAAAAATGGGCTCTCAGCCCAGATATTTGCAAATAAACAAGTATATTACAGCAGGCTGAGTCTCAGTTTGCTGCTATGGCTTTCCCAGGACTGAGGGAAGTTTGCAAGGACTATTAAGGAGCTTCCAGTATAAACTTTTCTTGATTTAGCTTGTCCCTGCAGCACATGAAAGGATCCCCTAGGGACATATCCCTCGGGGTATAGGAGGGTAGGAGCAAGGGCTGGGGTGCTGCTCCAGCCCTTTGAGCTCCCACAGGGCAGGAAAGCAACCGGCTGGATCCCTTCAGATGGCAGGCTAACGACCATCCACAGGGCAAGGCTCAGCACACTTGTATCTCAGATATGAAAAATACACCTTTTCTGCACCACACTAATCTTGGTAAGGCTCTGCACCTGAGGCCCAGGCTTGCTGCATTTGCAAACTGGGCTCTCCTCCTGCTTGCCTGTCTGCCACACTCATTCTATCTTTGATCCTCTCAAGGAGAAAAAGGATCTAGAAGAGCTTGTGGAAAACTTTGCACACAGCAGCACTCGAAAAAGAGATAAGAAGAAGGTGCTGGTGAATACTGTAATGGCATAATCTACTTCAGTGAGAGAGTCTCATCTGGCTGATGCATTCCATTTCTGATACACTACTGAAAGGGTGGTGTATAAACAGGGATTTAAAAGGAAAAGAGAACAAGATTTGCCAGGGAATCTGGTACCAACACACATTCTAGGAAGACTTTATGAAGCGTGAAATGATGGCCTAGAGCTGGTCCCAGGGAAATCAATGGTAAAATTCCAGATACATTAACAGAAGCAGAGTAAATCCAGTATCGACCACTTTTGAAGCATCTGACTGTTAACAGTGAGAGTATTTCTTTTCTAAATGTCATGCTATGTATAAGTTAAGGACACCAAGAATTCAAAAGAGCCACACCTGCTCAAGCTCCAGTTAGAAGAGAATCATTTTGAATGGATTTAATGGAGCCCTACTGAAGTCACTGCTCTAAAATAGTATTAATACAAGTGACTAAGTCTGAATAAGATGTGAACTTATATGTAAATGGAGTAGCAGAAGCTATCTGGAAGAAAAAACAGCAACCCTGATTGTCACTGGTTCAGCACATAAACAGGCAGACAAGTGACTGTGGTCAGGATGAAGTCATTCTCACCATATAGCATCAGGCAACTGGCTGAGCACAAAGCTGCCTGAGGTTCAGTGGAGTCAGCCTGGTGACATGTGGAGCAGATGCTGAAAGTCTGACAGCAGGAAATGTTGGAAGCACTTGTCATCAGGAGGTGGCAGGAAGCTTATGTCAGCTGGAAAAGAGCTGGATGCTTCTTGCTAGGGCAGCAGAGAAGTTTTTGACAGATAAAAGTGTTGGTGAGCCACGACAGAGATAAGAGTGCAGATCCCTGGGAAGGCAGAGGAGGGCTGGTTCTTCAAGTTTATCTTTAGAGATAGGGATACAACAGGTCACAGCCAACCCCCAGTTTGGGGCAGAGGCTTGCATAGTTCTCAAAATCATCTGCCGGTAGCTTAACCCCAGAAGGGAATTGTTAGTTTGACATTTCATGCTCATTCTCAGTGTTATGGTATAAATGCTACAGCTAGCAGGGAGGTTGCAGATGAGGAAGAAAGCAAGGGGTGGGGAGAAGAAAATGCTCATCTTTGATTAGATTCCCTAAACTTGACCTTGAGAATATGAATGACAAAAGTTTACATACACTTAGGTCTGTGCCTGGCAAAACACCTTCTTTTTGTATTTTTCTTTCCTCTGGAGGCATTCAGAATAAAGCACCAAAGACCCGCATATGTGCCTTTGAGTAAATCTTAGTTGGTCCTGAAAAACAAAAATAGAGGGGAGAAAATATCCAAGAGGTTCCCAGGTGAGATTGGTAAAATATAAGTATGTTAAAGAACAGGAAGGAAACCTGAAGACTATGAAAAATACATAGTCCTCAGAAAGACAGAAATAAGACCTTGTTAGTAGCTAGTACCACAGATAAAGACACTAGAAAAAAAAATATAGAAAGCCTTTTTCAAGTTTTGTGGTTTTTTTTTTAATAAACTTTCCCAAAAGTACAATATTGCTCAGAGATTTTCCAGAGCAAGAGCTTCTTCAGAAAGTGTTATAAAAGTTACAGTATTGATAGCAATTTCAGATACATGGAAAACCCAAGGTCTTTATCAGTTCTCACACTATGGTATGTTCTTTTAACTAAGTACAGCTGGCTGAGCTTTATTTCACTAAATGGCTTATTGGTTTGGGTGACTCTAATAAATTGGGGAAATTCACCTAGTGCTGTTTCTTTTGTATTTCCAAGGTGGTGAGTGGACATTTCTCAAATGAAATATTCCAGGTTTGGCAGCAGACTAGCACAGTCACAGGCATTATCTATACTCACTGATGCGCACTCAAATAGATACATGAGACAAGATGGCAAACACTTGTCTAGGCTGTGGGAGATCCAGGTTTAAATCTGTCCTATCTTCTTGCCCATGTCCCAGTTCAAATCAAGATGGGGAGTATGCCAGGTGTTCCACTCTCAACTTGGTTACTGAAGCTCTTCCAAATTATAAAAAATCATAGACTAAATTGGATAAAGAATAAGCTTATGCCTGATAACTGGTTACTCGCTTTGCAAATCAGCAGGAGTAGATGGGTCAGAGCCTATCTCTGATCCTTATCCTCTCTCTTGCCCTTGTAGATGTGTGCCATGGCCCTATGTCAGACTTGTAAACAAAGAAACCTTACTCACAGCACAAGAAACCTTACTCACAAGTTCTAATTTTGCTTGCTTGATCCATTGGGGTTATTTTTTAATCCAGGCATCCTAGGAAAGAAAGACAGCTCCATCCCAGAATGCTTCATTTCCAGTGTTAAAACTTTCATCTGGATGTTAGGTGAACCTTACTAAAAGCTTGAATCAGTTTGGTGTCTTGAATGTAAGTTGTTAACGTCCCAGGTAAATGGCCCTACTCACTCAAGCAGTAGATAAAACGGGAGAGCTGGGACTACTTCCCTCTCATGTTTATGATCCAATCATTTGCTTTTATTAAATGTACCTGAAAACCAAATGAAACAGTTTGCCAGGTGTTAAAAAATGTTTCTATAACCTCAAATCAATCCTTGCTTCTGTGCAGACAATTCTAAAGAAATGGAGTTTCCATTCAGTCCATAACTTTTTTTTTTTTCAGTTCAGCTGCCAAAATACTTTAAACCCACCAACTATTTGCACAGCCCTATAAATTAGGTTTACTAAAGGAAACAATTAGCAAGCTTGTAGCCTACAGGAATTTCAATTGGTGCTGCTACAGTGCATTGTTTAAGTAATTAGAAAATGATTCCAACTATTATAGGTATTTGCAACACAAATGCAGAGCACATAGATGCTGTCCTATTAATAATGGGAGCTATAAAAAGATTGAAAAGCTAGTCTGCAGAGGAGGTCACATGCTTATTAGTCTAACCAGTATATGCTTTTCATTGTCACTGAATAGCAATATTAAAATAAAATAGGACTGTGCAAGGAAATGTGCTCCTGCACTGCTAAATTAGCGAGAAATGAAAAGTTACAGATGTGTCACTTACTCCATTTGAGTTTAAACAGATAAGCATCTTGATAAAGACATGAATATAATCATTAGCGAAGTGAAGGTGTACCACCAGGCTAGAATTCTGTATGAGACGCTGAGCAGAGCTATAAAATCAGCAGCAAGATGTCATGAAACCAAAATGAGTTTCCAAATGAGGGTCTCTTTCCAAATGGAAATAGCTTCAATCATAAATGTTGATCTTGTGGAAACTAATTTAAAGGGAAAACTCAGTAGAGATGCTCAAACCACAATTTAATACACTCTACAATCCTCAAATGCAATTAATCTGCTTAAGACGGTAATACTTTCAAGTAATAATTTGCAGCCTTAAGAAATTCTGCACCTCAGATTTAGCTATTAAGCTTTCGAGATGGGCTAGCAGCCAGATGTTTATAAACTCTTTTCAGGTTACAATTTAGTTACGGTTACAGGGTTAGACAATGTACTCTCATTTAGCCCTTCAACTGACTAGCTTAACCATTATTTGCCACTACACTAGGCATATGCACCCTGCTGGCTGCTACTGTCCAATGCCAAGTCATCTATTTCCCTGCTACTGCTAGGCTGAGGCTGCTCCATTCATCCCCTAGACAGCCTCCTTTCAGGGGAGCATTACAGGCTCAACAGACCTCTTTGTTGGAGCTCTATTTACACCACCATTTTTTTGTTACTCAGATTGTGAAAGGAAACAACAGGAGATGGAGAGGAGACGGACTGCTAACACACTGGACTAGAAGTCATCAACCTCGGTTCTTTGAAGTGATGTGCACAGTAAACATGGAAACTATTCCGATATGTGAAATAACCTGGTGGTCTAAGTGCAGTTCCAATAGACGTGTGGATCTATATCTACAAAAAGTCAGCATCATAATCAACAATAACTGGCAACCTTCCCGTCATTTACAAAGAATTGCAGTGTAATTATTCACCCGGCTACCATTGATTATAATGGGATTTGGCTGTACAAATCCCCATGTAAGTCTTTGAAAATTTGGGAGCTTTGCTGCAGTCGCTGCTCAGAGGTGCAAACCACATTCAGCTGGAATGTGCTCCCTTCTCAATACAGCTAAAATACAGCAGCAAGTACTGTGAGCCTTTGACTCGACCGCTGCTGTCTCAGAGCTGTTGTGAGACAGAAATGCACCTCCCTGCAGCAGGACAGCACAATGACACAGGAGTGCTGGAGCGCACACTGAACTTTGAAGACGTGTTTAATTCCCTTTGACTTCAGCAAGACTAAAGCACGCACACGACTGCTTTGTGGCATGGATTTCGGCATGTGACCCAGGACATAAGGCATATGGCAGTGGTCCAGAGGCCTCGCAGTGGCTTCAGTTGTCAGATTTTAGCTGGGGAGCCTACTTTGCATACACACCATGCTGCTCAGCAGCTGCCTCCCCAGCACACCACGGGCTGGCGTGCTCCTTGCCCACACCACAAAGGCTTTTGCAGGCAAATCGCATCGCTCCCATGATTCACCCTGTCGGCTTCAGTGGGAGCAACACTCTGAATTTCAGTGAGCAATAGCAAGACCAGGGCTTTACACGATGAGGTGAAAGACACAGTATGTTGAACCACAAGCTGAGCAGGCATAAAGGGATTGGGTTCGGTGAGCTCTGCACCATTCAGATAGGCTTCCTACACCAGATAGCAACTCCAGCAACAGAACATGTGTATTGCTCACCTCTTTGCTATGCTTTGGCTGGACTACATCTGTTATCCCCCAGCCATCTTATCTTCTTTACTTAGTACAGCACGCTGTCACCCAACTTCAGCTTTCTCTGCAGTTCTCAGCTATACTGCTCCTTTCTGAGCTTCCCTGAAAGGCAGCTCCACATTACTTCAGTTATTAAATTTTAAGCTTGCAAATGCATAGCATCCTGCTCCCATGCCCATGCTGCCCATCGGCCTTTCCACCACTTGCCCACTCTCTGATACTATTTATCCTCTGCAATAGGATGCATTAGAAAGCGATGCCCTAGACAACATAAGCACTACTGGAGGCAAAAGTCATGCTGCTTCTGTATGAGAACTATACAATGGGAGAGATGGCAGAGCGAGTGCTGTTCTGTAAGACAGGTCTGCATATGGTGCCTTTACCAGAACGGCACCACCAGTCTCAAAACGTTTTACTGGTGACCATATTCTGGGATCCTGGGATGATAGAGACCTCACTGCTTTCATTTTATGAAATGCACATTTTTAATTTTTTCAGAAAAGAAAAAAGAGAACCCTAATAGCTAAAATTTAAAAGTGATTAAGAGGAATTGTATTGTTATTGTTGAAAACTTTCTATTCCTAAACCAGTCACACCACTGGGGGAACAATGAGTTTTCTTTATTTAAAGTAGAGAGGATTTCTTCACTAACTTTTGCAGATATGAGGAGAAGCACATTTTCATGTCCTGTTTTATGGCAGATTAACTTACTATTTCTCCCTTGCCTGGTGTGCTTTGCTGCTTTTTAAGAGCACCTCCTTCACAAAATAAAAATGTTCTTCTTTTATCTGACGATAACCAGAGGCTGGACATAAAATAGACAATGCACAGAGCATAGCGTGAGCATGCATATTTCAGTGCATAGAAATTTGCACATTTAATTTTAACCAGTGCAAATGACAATTAAAAGCAATAGCCTTTTAACTTTTGCAAGAGGTCCCATTTTTTGCATTTTACAGGGTAGTTACAAAACCAAAATTTTATTGCCTGTGTCAGGGAACAATTTTCAGTGATTTAAGCTTACAGTGAAACTAGCTGATGTCCATCTTGCTTTATCCCCACTGCTTTATTCTTTGATCATAAATATATCCAATGAATAATTTTATGTTACTTTATTTTCTTGGTGAATTTTGTGCACCATGAGAGAGAGAAAGAAGTATGGCAGTTAGTATTATTTTCCTAATGGGTTCTCCTTTCCAGTAAAGTACAGTACTGTAGTTATCACATTGAGAATTTGCCAAAATTATCTGACAGACCTGCTCTGGAGATTCTGCAATTCAGACATTCCCACAAAAGTTCAAGGAGAAAAAAGAAAACCCATTATTTTTTGCTTCCCAGGAGCCCCAGAATCCAGCCTAGTCAGCCAGAAAGCATGTTCCCTTGTAAGGCCAAAGCAAGCCTTTGAAGCCTATCAAGTTTATGAAAACACAGATGAACATAGTAAGGCAGTCTTCTGGGGGGAGATCAAGGAATAAAATTTAAAGTGTTTGTTATGTTCTGTTGAATGGTGGGGTAAAGCCAACAACTGACAAGGCTGCTTGGTCATCAAGAGATTGAGATGGAAAAACAGCCCCCCAGATGTTAATTGCCTGTGTCATTTAAATTGCTGTGATTAGGTTTACACTATCTTACACAGCTCCTTGCCTTTGATTAGATTTCTGCCAAGAGCTCTGAGACTCTTCTTTGATAAGTGTTATAAAGGTACAGTATGTGTGTTCTGAACATGAGAACTATTAGTTTATCCAGAAACAGTCCTCTATGCCCTAGTCTCATTTTGGCTGCTTAGCCCTATTTACTGAAACACCGAAGAAAGAAGTGGCAAAGGTAGGATAACAACATGTACAAATTTTGCCTTGAATAATCCTGCTTGTCAGAGGTAAATGGTCTTTAGCCTTCTGACTTTCAAATAAAGAAATCTGCTGCTGTTTTATATACAAATATAAAACTACTACTTTTATAACAAACATTCAGTGACTTCGGCTTATTGTGAAGGTTTTGATAAATATTCTGGGTTAAATGGCAAGGATGGAAGCCCTACAATGAGACTGCATAACATTATGACATGCAACCCACTGTATAATTTTGTTTTCACTTTTTAACCACTTCTACATCGAAATTCCAGCACAGATAGGCTACTATTTGAAGAAAATGTGTCATTATCGGTATGTGTTGGGGAGGAAAAACAACGACAGCAAAAATCAGTATTTTGTACAAGTTCTTCACTTTAATAGTTGGAATGAAGTATTCTAATGGAATATGATGAAATACTACCAAATGGTCTGCTGTCTTTGAAATAAAACCCATTTTAGCTGTAAGGCCCAGTAGGCTTCCTTTTAACTGGTCCCTAGCTTGCTACAGAGCCAAAATGTTACCATGTACAATGTCGAGAAAAGTGGGCTCTAAGCTATCCCAGGAGTATTTCCAGTTTTATTGCATAGTAACAACAGAAATCAGGTCCAATTAGCAAGATATGAATGTATTTTCAGAATCTGCAAGTTCTGTCACTTGCTAGCTGGTAAACAAATCATGCAGTGTGAATTGAAATTCATCCCTAAGCTATATAATGTAATTGTTGAAATTTAATTCAGATGTAATGAGATTAGAGTTTGCAGATGTGTAGTCAAGTGTTTTTGTAAAGGTACATTACCATAAATTTCAACTACAAAAGCAAGTCTCCATTTACAATATTTGCTGACTGAGACTAGACTGTCAACAGTTACCTGACTCTGCAAAACTGAAGTGAATACTTGTTTTTTGCTTCTTGGTTATGGGTGGGGTTTTTTTCCATTATTCACTCAGTTTGGTCTTCATGACCTCCAAAGATCAGGAGCCACTTGCCTCATACTTTTTCTGACAGAAACAGCAAATGGAGCTGGGAAAGCAGAGAATGGCAGCTGGGCATCCAGATGCGTTTGAAGTTTCTGCTAGGTGCAGCTGTATCTCTTGGTACTTTACATCTTAGAATCATAGAATAGTGAGGGTTGGAAAGGACCTTAAGACCATCAAGTTCCAACCCCCCTGACATGGGTAGGACACCTCACACTAAACCATGCCACCCAAGGCTCTGTCCAACCTGGCCTTGAACACCACCAGGGATGGAGCATTCACAGCCTCCTTGGGCAACCCATTTCAAGTCTTCTCAAAGTGTTCATCTTTCCCAAGTGAATGGTGACTTTCATTCGCTGTTTCTCCCTTAGACAGGTACAGAGTGCCACACAGTTAATTAAGGCAGGTGGTGAAACTGCAGCATAACCCTCAATATACAGAGCAAAATGCAAGGACACATCACCCACAGGGCTAAGATGAATATGGCAAAACCAGATATGAAGTGGCACCTTGCCACCTCAAGTTATAGTATTGGCAACCACCACAACCAAACATGAACATTTCAACTGAAAAATAGCAAACATTCATAAAAGTTGGGAAAATTTATACCCTTGAGTTTTAGACTTCTTATAAACATTTTAAAGACTTATTTACAGAATTGGCAGACTTTGAAGGAAAACCAAAAACTAAACACTGTCTCTAATAATCTTTTCTGATGGAACCCAGTTTGGAACCAGAAGTACTACCTTTAGACTTCATTGTATACTCTTTAAGTCCCCTTTTTTAGCCTTTTTTGTGTGAGCTATACCGCAGGCTATATGGTGTAACTGTACAGCTGCCTAATTAGAGCAGCCGAAAGATCAGACCTGGACCTTTTTGATTAAATCTGAGGGACATTTTGATTAAACCTCAGCTCGCTAATTTTGTTGCAGTGATTTTGTCTCCATGTACAGAGGAAAAAAAAAACAACCCAGAATTCACTGGCACAGGAGATGCAGAGAGGCAGCAAAATATCTATCTGTGGAGATATTAATGACTCAGCTGGACTCAGCCCTGATCAATCTGATGTCCTTCACTCCGTTTTGCACTGAGAGGTTCCTCCTGACAACTGCCAAGCTCCCTTCTGGCTGAAGTTACACTATAACTGTGGGTATGTAGAGTATGCGGTGGTCCCCATTGGTCAGTCACCCTAAGGGAATTTGTTAGCAGCATCCATTGTACATCGCAGCCATTGAAATTGTGTGGCCACCACCCTCAGCATAGCTGCAAGATTCTAAGCAGCTTCCAGACAAAAGGGGCAGAGAGAACTTGTTAACATGTCCAGCGACCCACAGGATGGAAGGGGTAGTGAGGGTTAAGAGAAGAAAACCCATCTGGCTGTGTTTGCCGTGAAGTTATAATACTTGTTTTGAATGCGTTTCAGGAAAACGATTTACTATCAACAGAGGAACAATGGAAGTAAGTTAATTTACATATAGCTTGCAAATATTTTCTTAAATGAATTGTACATTTATAGCGACACCAGAAACCTTTAACATTTTGTTCACATAAGTGTATTTAGTAAAGAATTTTCTTTTCTTGAGAAGATTTACTGTAACTTTTTATTCTGTCAGTTTAATTGGCTCCTCAGCAAAACAAAATACGGAACAGCTTTACAGCAATCATTACGGAGATTGCTGTTAAGTACATTGTTTTCCTTTCGGTACAATAAATATAACACTTCCTGCCCTTGAAAATCTAATTAAAAAAATGGTCCTTTAACCATCTTTTAAGTGCCTGCTTCGGGGGGAGCAGGAAGTGTGAGGAGAAGAAAAGCTTATTATGTCATTGTTACCGTCTCCCCTTTCCTTAGAATGCACATTAAGTATGCTATCTCCAGCTATAGTTTTGCTCCCATAAGGGGGCACCCTTGATTGCGGCCTCAGGGACATAAGGTGCATCACACTGGCGAGCTGCTTCAAAATGCTTAACACAAGCACACTGCCAGCAAAGATGTGATGCTCTATGGTACTTGCATAAAGCTGGGAAGATGTTTGGCACTGGTATTGGCCCCCACTTTGGTGCTATGGCATTTGAGTGTACTGTCCATCAGGTAGCCATTTCTTTTTAAAAGGATAAAAGTGTGGCTGCTCTTGCACTTTTGCTTCTGAAGAAGGGATAGGGAAGAACCACGTATTTTAAACTTATACCTAGATTTCTGCAAAGTCGAAAGTTTTAATTGGATTCAAATTTTGGCTAACACGGGATAGCAAGCAATAGTAGCAAAGAATGGCTTCGGGCTTTTGTGTAGTTCCTTGCTCAAATCTGGATCCCAAGTGATTTAACACTGACTGCGTCCAAACAGAGTAGCTGATGCCCATCAGCCACAGGGACACAGAGTCTTGATCTGTGAATCAGCCAGGGCAGGTGTCAATCAGAGCATGCTGCAGCAGCCTTCCAGCCCATGAGAATGGTGTTTCTCTGCACAGGGTCCAGAGCATAGAAGGGGAGGAGAGACAGTGCATGTATGTCTCGTTAGCTTCGTTTCAGAGAGCAGTTGGGCTGGACACAGTGCATACACAGAACTAGAAGCCAGGAGGTGCTGTTGAGTTCTGAAATGAAGTCCCAGAAAGCTCCAGGTAAGGAAAAACTGACATCCAGGTTAATTTGAGTTAAGTTCAGATGAAGATCAAGATTCTTACTACAAGAGTGTGAGGCTCCAATCTAACACAGAAGCTCACTCAGCTTTAGTTATGAAGGAGGTTGATTTACACAGCTCCAAAAGATTCTTAAGGGCTTAAGGAAACATTAACTCTAGAAAGAAGATAAATACCAGCTACAATTCTCACTTGATAGAGAAGGGAGCCGAAACAGGGGTTTAAGTCCTCCTCTGAGTTTACATTCGCATAACTTTGGCCTAAAGATTATGTGGACTCAGATCTGCAATTACAAAATGTCTGCTTAAACTTCATAGGCAGTATGTATTTGTGGCTATATTTATGTTCAGGACTGAGTTACTAGAAAAAGAAAAAAAAAGACAACTCTGCCCATTACTTTACATTTCCTTTTTCAGGATAATAGTTCTGGCTACAAAGACCAAGTATTCTCATCTAGTTGGTCACCTTATATCTTCATGTATAACAACAGTAATCTATTTCTTCGTAAGGTAACTCATGCATAAGCTTACTGTCACCTCCAGGTATAACAAATCAATTTATTAATTTTCATTTTTTTCTTTCTTTTTTTTTTAATAGCAACCTTTTCACACATTGGAAGATGCATGCAAAGCACAATGGCTGTGAATCAATGTATATCAAGATGGTTCCTGTTCTTATTGCAGCCTTAGCTGTCACCCAGATTGTGCTTTCTCAGTGACAGCAAAGACACTGTCGATCATACAGCGTGAATAGCTTGTCAGGAAGACAGCGATTTTGGACCCCTAGTGGTTAAGACATGATCTTTCTCAGGTAAGACTTGGGAGTCATGACATGTTCTTAAGAGTTTACATCTAACAAGACAGCTGAGCCACTGTGGAAAGCACCAAGCCATGGCTTTTGGTCAGATGGAGAATAGCTTTTATGTAGGAACTAAAAACAACTTGTATTTTATTTTCTGTGGATGCATACTGATGCTGTGGTCAGTCTTTAGTAGGTAAAAGCTTTCAAGGAAAAAGCTTTGAGTCTGCAAACTGTCTAAGCAGAGCAAGGTCACTATCCTTATCTAGATGAAGTAATGTTACCGAGGGTTTACTGAAAGAATTCAAGGCCGGTATTCATCAATTTATTCATGCACATGCCTAATTAGAGGGAAAGTTTGTCTTGTGGTTAACGTGCTAAAAACTGGGGCTTATGGTGCTTCACATCACTTCCTTTCCCCTACCACAGACTTCTCTGCAAACCTGAGGAAACAAGAGTGACATGACCTCCACCCCTGACCTCTCTATCCAATAGTTCTTTTAAAAAACAGACTTCTCAGAAAGGGCCATTCCTTAAAAAGCAATGCGAGTTTTAAGTAAATGTTAAACAAATATTGGGGATTACAAACATATTTTGAACAGGCAGAATTTTAAGAAGACAAACAGCTTCTTAGCTTTTCCATCTGCCCTAAATCATCTGCAGATTGAAATCTGGTCTTTGGTAACTGAATTTCTTAATAGCAGGGACATCGATAACTGTCATGATCAATACTTTATCTCTTGGCAATTGCTCCTCAGACTCTAAAGCATCATAACCCCTGATTTGTCAAGTCTGTTAAACACTGAAGAATGAAATCGTGATAAAATTTACAGAAATTGTTTTGGTACAGGATATATAAAAGCAGCCTGATCTATGACAGCTTTACTGTTAGTAGAGTTTCACAGTAGCATAAAATTGCAATACAGAGATTGCAAAACAGGCTTTTCAGCTGTACCTAGAAACAGGTCATCATGACAACATATATGCAGGTGAAGTATCTAATGAAGTCACAGGTAGCACAGGCCACTGAGGTTTTTAGCTTCATATCCTTTGCAAATACACACCCAACCCTGAGCGCACACATAACCTGAGCATGAATAGTATAATCATATACAGTGTTACTTTAATCACTATGTTCTCTTTAACTTCTCTTCTAGACCAGTTCTGCTGTATAATTCAATCGCTTTTTGCTCGTGTTAGCATCTCAGTTCAGAGATTTTCAAGTATTTATTTCCCATCCATTTTGTGTTACTGATTTCAACAGACATTTAGAATAAAGAGCACAGCACTGAAGTGACTGAAGTCACTCAGACTGCCCACGTCTTTGTTTTCTATCGAAAGTATTTCGCATGAGACTGGTATTGAATCATTGTTGAGACATACTTGAATTCTGAGTACGCATACAGTGATGAGCAGCTGTGAAGGTCCCTATCTGCCTGGGAAAGCCTGTAGGAATCTAAAAAACATGCACCCTGGGTTGCATTGGCATTATACTCCTTAGCAGTATTTAAAGTTAGTTAATGTGCACTACATAACTTCTGTCAAAAAATACTAACAGCCAACACTTATCACAGTTCTATTACTTGGGTAACTTAGCCTTCAGCAATTGAAGCTTCATTCCCAACTATTAATTTACAGGAGCCCGTCACATCTACAGAGTGACATAACCGATACAGAAAAATATACATTGAAATAGAAATGAAATTTAGTCTAATATAGGGAGGCTCTAATACAATTGCAACCATCACAACCCTTTCTTTAATAAAACTTTTTGATGGGTTTTGTGTGTTTGCAGTACTTTTTAAAATAAACAAAGCATCTGCACCAGAAATGTGTTGGGGCCTCAATTTCAGTACATAGCTGTGTGGCAGCAGCAAGGCCTCCTCCAGTAAAAGAGGAACTGAAACAGAGCTTCTTTCAGTAAAAATAGCAGCACCAGAAGCTGAAGTTCACTTTGTACTGCATTTTGGCAGTTCTGCTTCATGCTCTGTTTATCTGGGAGAGTAATATATTCTCACACCTATCACCTATGTCTGAAGCTACTTCATAATAGCAAACATCACTCACAGTGGGTCTCTGCCAATGGTTTATTGCATTTATTCCATGTTAGGTAACTTAAGAGTGTTTGTCACCAAAATAACTTAAAAGTTTGTCTGTTAAGTTATAATTGCCCTCATGTTTCATATCCAGATACTTTTGTATAGTTATCAAGCACACCATTGATCTTTAAAAGCACATCATTCAAGTCACAAATTTCTACCAGTATAACTGCAAAAATATGATCCACTGTACTTTGAAAACTAACAAATAGGACAAGCATTAAGACATAAACTTGACTGATGACACAGATGAAAAATAGCTAGTATATATTGTTGCATCAAGTAAGGAACCTGATTTAAGAGAAGAAACTGTAAAGATGGTGGCATTTAGGATTTAAGCAACTTGGTTAATGTATACAGGAAATTGTTCATTTGCCATAAAAATAAACAACAAAAAAATACATCTACTGCTCCCCTAAGTACAGGCAGGTCTAGATTTCTGCATTACAGTTCTTCCAGGTGGCAGTTATTATGCTTGTGTTCATGTGCATATCATTTTTGTTTGATTTGGTAGGAAACATTTTAATAAGTCAAATTTGAAAAACAACCACATGCTCACTAAAGAGAAAACAGCCCTCTCCTTTTGCTGGCTTACGCATTTCTCTTACTTGCCATCCACCTTTTGACTGCTTGGTTTACGCCTGTATAGTTCACATACAGGTTAGACACAACAGTGGCTAATACTGAAGAAAGCAAACACTTTCACCTGCCTATGACAATATGCTTACATCCTTAGGAGCAAAAGAGGAAGTAAATTAGACGTAGAGGTAGAACATGTCGTTTTCAATTCGAGGGGGTAAACTTAAGCTCTTTTTTTCTGATCAAAACCTGCTCTTTTTCTTACATGCAAACATGTGAAAAAAAAAACAAAACCAGAAGCTTGGTTTCTTTTTGAAAGAAAAGGAAATGAAGGTCAAAGGGAGCATAAAATCAGTCCACAATGGAAAGGCCGTTCATAAAGGCTTAAAAATAAAACCCAAAATAAAAAGCAGTGACTACTTACTAGATACAAAAGAAACAGTACCAGCCTGTACCTTCCAAAAGAGCTTTATCCAGGCTTCTTGAGAATGTAAAAAGTCCTCCTGAAAAAACCCAACTCACTCAAAAAGGCTCCTATTTCAAAGAGGCAAGAGCAAAAAGTTGCAGCAAAGCAACAGAGGCTCAGCTGTGGGTAATTTTGGCAAGAGGGAAGAGTTTGCCCTTTACCAGGTGGCTACATCTAAAGTACCATGTCGTGACCTTGGCATGGGAGGGAAACAAAAAATAAGGGAGGGGTTTTTCTAGTAAGTCTTGGACTGAAATAAAATGCAGGCCACTTTTTCTTCTAGATGGTAGGTGGCAGTTTGGGGTTAATGTCTGTATGATGAGGAAGTAGTTAGAGAAAACGATCTTTCCTCAGCTATTTTTGAAAATTCTCTATTGTTATTTGAGATTTTCAGAAATAAATATGGAGCCTGTGTTCTGCTAATTCACATTGTACAAACCCGGTTTCTCAATAGGTTTTCATCTGTGCTCACATAATGCTCTCATTTCTCCATTTTGCTCACAAATTTTGCACTCCTCTAATGCAGTGAGATGCAGGCAATTATATATTTGCAACTGCGTTATGTGCTCTAGGATGGCAACAAAGAGAGCTAGTCAGAGAATTATCATCCTTGAAAAAAACATTCTGTCCTGTCCAAGACTATTCTATCAATTTTTCTCAACATAAAGGCCGGAGTCTGGCATATCAAATGGGGAAGGAAGGAAAAAGCTTATTAGTGTTCTGAATCTGTGTTCTCCCAAAGGAAATTCTAACTACCAGGTACTCATCTGATTCTTATAATGCAATTTGCTTGCTGATGAAAGCTGTCCATTAATGAAAAATAAATATACGTGGACAATGTTGTTCTCCCCTGGTACAATAGAAATCCTGAAATATCTGAGATACGCAGATTTGTAATGGTCTCAGAACAATTTCAAACACAAAAGCCTTACTTCTTGTCCCATATGCAGTTGCCTAGTTGCCCATTTTACTGATTATGTATCTTGTATCATGTGGCAGCCATGTAATCATCTGGCAGTAATGAGAACTTACTGTGGAATATAATTGAAAGATGAAGCTGCATATTTATGACAGCATTGATTTCTATACCTAACTAATGAGGCAAATCTTGAAAATAAGGTTGGTTGATTTACTTAATATTGAAATCCTTGCCAATTTCCAATGTACTATCATGTATAAGCATATTAATTTAAACCTTAAAGAAACCCAAATAGCTGAGTTATTATTTCTTCCATGCATATGTTTTTGAGTATTTGAATATCTCTACATCAAAATAAACTAGATTTTTAGAGAGCTAGGTAGCTTGCGCTGCCAAGTTAACAAGTTCTAGTAAGGTCAGTCTCCCACAATAAATCTAATTATTACACAGCTATTTTCTTTATGTATGCAGTTTTCACCGTATGCTGTAAGATGGAAAAGGTAGTGGAAGCATGCTCTTCTGCTGCATTTGTTGGTGATAGGCATTCTTATTCTCTCAGTTTGGGGGGGAGGGGTTGTGAGGCAAGCAGAGGACAGATGGATGTTTTTCAGTCGGTGCTTGTATGACCTATTTAATCTGCATAATTAGAAATGGGAAAGTTGTTTATGACGCTGATGCTGACTTCATTTCTAGGTCTTTTTGAGCTCATTTAAAGTACGCTAATGAGAAAAACATTTTACCTTTGGGCAGCAATCTGATTTGTCAGGAAATTCCTCTTGCTATGATGGGTGGATGAGGAAAATTTGGAATAACACGATCCAGATGTTAAAGCTCCCATTTAGCAGCAATGCAGATGCATTATTTTATGGAATTGTCCAGATGGTGACCTTCCAGTATTAATAATAAATCAACACTGTGGGTTTCATCTATATGACTGGATTCCTACCCTTGTCCTCATTTACATGACAAAATATTCATGCATTTCATAGAGGCTAATAGTATTAAAATTAACAATCTGGAAAACATAAAAATCAATAAAGAAGTCTGAAACAATTACTGCAAACAATATACACCAATTGATGTGATAACAGCATCACCTGAGGGAAGGTCGTGATACCGTTTTTTAAATCAATTAGCATTTCATTTTGCAGCTAACATGATAGCAAAGTTCTATTACAGATTTGTATTGGAAAGTATCTACTTTACTGAAGATGTATGCCCCTTTCAATTTTGGCTTTGACACTTACATTCAGGCTTTCAGTCTACTGAGAAAAAACAGCCCACAGTCCATATAGACTGTGGAGTCTATGGAGAGGCATCACATTGGATGACAGGAGCAAGACAGGCTGTCAGGCAGGCAACTTGGAGCCTTTGATGGCCTCCAGTGAAAGCCAAGAGACATCAGGCTCCACGAACAGGGATATGTAGGGACCACTGACCTGCGGCATGCCAGAAGAGCACTGATGGAGCTCTTTCACATTTATGGTAACAGGCAGTGTACTCTGGTACTGCAAAGGAAGGGCTGCAGGGTGGAGAAATGCATTATAGCTATGTGATCTGATAATGCCGTGTTATTATCTTTTGCAGTTGTTTCTATCTGTTAACATATAAACTTACTTTGTGAAATATCAGTTTCCTCAATAGTTTCATTCTTTCTGAGGTTTAGGGGATGTTTTTTTTTATGAGTTTCTCCTTTTTCTGAGAAGAAGAAGAATCCAGTCCTGCTTCCCTTTAAATCTGTTGCAACACTGTCTTAGGTTTTGCAGCAAGGAACACATTCCTTCAGAATTCTATTTATTGGATTAAGGAAGGTGATTCATCTTCCATAGAAATAGCTTTTTACTCTAGATAGATTGTGCTTTTTGTTTGCATTTACAAATCCCCTCACCCCAGACCAAATGTAAATTTGAAAACCATTTCCCCTCAGATTTTTTTTTTATATATTTTTGGTAAACTTTCTGCAAGGATGCAGGAGCTAACTCTGCAAACACATATCAAAGCCAGTTTTGCTTTATCTTTGTCATCATCAGGTTTCCACAATCCCAAATCCATGGTTTATTAATGTGATCATGGAGAGAACCGAATTTTGACTCTTCAGTTGGTTTCAAATATTTGCTTATTGGAAAAGATGTTGAATATTTCATCACTGTGGGCACTTCAAGCAAATATACATATTAAATTTGATATAATTTCATTTAGGAAAAAGGTTTAAAAGTTTAAGCCACAGCATTTTGTTGTGCTGAGAAAAAGCTTTCGAGAAAAAGCTTTCAAGAGAAACCTTCAGTAGTCAGGTCATGTAACTGAGCAGCATCCCAAATTAATGCTGTCCAATGTGCCCTTCTGAAAGTTTCTGAGAGTTGTTCTAAGGTTTAAAGGCCAAATTGCCTCCACTTATTTCAGAAAACTTGCTCCCAAATCTTTACTCTGGCAGTCATCATAAATTGAGTTAGAAAACAAACCTGATTTTTTCTTTTTTCAGTAGCATTAATTCTATCAATAGTTTAGTTTTTGGAGGATAGGATGTGGGGGTCTGATGAGTTGTATCCTAGTGTTATAACTGCTTGCTGCAGTGGGATTACTATTTAGTAGCAAGGTACAAGGCAGGATAATGTTATTCTAGGGTCAAAGGCCCTCCTGTGTCAGATGCTGTGCAAGTCACATTTTTTACATGAGTTTTACAGTTTAGCAATCTTTTAAGCAAACCTAACCATGCAAAATGGAGCTGTAGGAAGTCATTACTTTGAAATGCCTGTCTCAAATTTGTCAACAGCTAGTCACGCTGCTGCAGATGTGGGTTGTTCCTTTTTATTTCACCATCAGACTCTACTGGTGTAGATCCCTGTCCATCTGTGGAATGTTCTCAGTTATCCCAGTTTACATCACTTTCAGAGCAACCTGCAAGGCTTTCTTGGGAAGATCACAACAGTACATCCTTTTTTTATTGTTTTTGCCTTCGTTTTGGGTGGGGGTTTTTTGATATTGTTTTTAAAGGAAAGCTGTAGGAGAAGAGCAAATAAGAATCTCCCTGGAACAAATCTTCATAGATTACAAAAAGGGCCATTAGCAATTATCAAACATGACATGCAAATGAAAAGGACTTAAACAAGAATTAAAATTAAATTCATTCCATCAGTTCTATTTCAGTTTTTCATTCTTCAGACTCTTACCACCAGCAGTCATTCCAGGTGTTATTTAGCCTGATAGCTCAATTTGGTATACATACCAAATAGTCTGAATTTATTTATTAGATCCCCCTTTACTCCCCTAAAGAGAGGTCTCCTTCTTATTTCTCCAGTCTTCTGAAATTCTGCCTCTCTACCCTGGACTCACAAAGACAATTATTAATGCTTCAGATGCTGTTTCTGCTAACTTTTAAGTATTTTAAATAAAATTCATTGGTGGTATACTGACTTGACTATATCTAAATTATCTCAGTTTCTTTTCACCTGCTCTTATTCTGCTCTGTCCTACATCTTCCTCCTTCAGAATTCCCAACTGTTAGTTTTAATTATGTTAGCAATCTGTTCACAATTACCTTTTCTTGTGAAGCCTTAGGGGGAAAAAAAAAAAAAAAGGTTTTGGTTGTTTCTCTTTTCCCTGAACTTTTTCATTTTTATTCATGTTTAAGTAAGCAAGAAATAGAGAAGTGTAAAACTTGCATTATATTTATATGAATACTTCAGCAGAAGCTATATATGTGGCATTTTATGTCACTCTAGAAAATACTTACGGTCTTGAGCAGTCTTTTTTTATCTTATCCACAGGTTGGTCTACAAATGTTTCCTCCTGATCTATAAACTGATTTATGCATTTGGAATTCTGGATTATCTAGCCATAATGTTTGGATTTCAACACAATGTTTGGATTTATTTTCTAGGTTGGTATTTTCACATAAAATTGGGATTTGCAACTGTTATAATTTCCTATTCAATAGATTTTTCTTCTTCTGCTCCAGGTGGATCTCTTCACCACCCACTTCAACATCTGAAATCCCTTTTACGTTGTGTAGCTGTAGATTCTCTTACTTCTTGATTTTTATAGCCACATAGTTGTTCTGAAGTCTGATATTTAGTCATTTTACAACTTGTGCTTCTGGTGTGAAGAGAGGAGGGGAAAAACTTAAAAATTCGTACATGCGTTCACTCATTTAATCCCCTAATTTAACTAAACTAATCCTCACTTCTTCATTTATGTACCTGGAGGAGATGAGACATAAAAACGCTTGACATAAACAACAAAAATAGATGAGCGCATTCATACCAAAACCACATTCTAATTCTTTTTGAAAATTATGATTTCCCACTCTACTATGCTATAATGTTGCTAGGGGGTTCTCCTCTTTTTATTTTGACTATTGCCAAAGACAATGCTGTACTCTTGATCCCGCTGGAATTTTTGCCTGGGTAGAATTTGGATTTTCTTTATGTTTGTCCAGAATTCCTGTCTGACAAATAGCCCAGCCAGAGCTACTGTGCTGGACCCTGTTTGAGGTACAGTCTGACCAGAAGTTCCAGGAATTCATCAACAGTGTGTTGATCAACTACATAATACATCTGCTATAAGTCCAACACATCTTGGAGCTATTGGAGATATTGCACATAAATGAATCAGTTGTTCCATTAAGTGTCAGATTTATTGCCTGTATGTTGTATAGTTGATTAACTCAAAAGTATGTAGCTCTGATGGAAAATTCCGGGCAGAAACAACAGTTTTGTGTTACCGATACCATTAAGCTTTATTCAGCTGAGGTATTTTATTTAACCAGCTAAATGCCCCCACCAGTGTATTTCAAAAATATCGCTATAAAATTTGTTAGCTCTATTTTAAAGGTTTTCAGTTAGTGTCCTATTGCAGCAGAAATGATGAGTCTTTCTTAATGCTTAGAAGCTCTATTTTTATGAGTATTTGGTAGCCAGATTTCAATCTTCCAAGACCTGTAACACATATAATCTCGGAGAGGTGGCAAGAGATGTTTGTTAACATTTTTGCAGACTCTATTGAATTGGGGTTTTGAGGGGATAGTGGGTTAAACACAGCTTGCTGAAATTTAGCAAAGATTTTATTCAGGAGAACAGTGGGCTCTTTCAGATACTGCCTTATTTAGATTTGGCTGATCTCATTACTTCTGCAAAACTATTACATCTATCTAATTGTTCTGTATAATAAGACTCTAAGAAAAGTCCCTTTCTGTAAGAAAATGTGTCAGTTTGGCCTTCCTATAAACAGAGCTAAGTAGTCATGACTCCAAAAGCAGTTCATAGCCTACTTTCAATGTTGCTTACCATGAAGCATATTGATGCTTCCAAGTATGAGTGTGTCTGCTGCTGCAAGAGAAAACGAAACTAAACCTGCAGTTTGAAGGAAGCAGGAGCTACCTGGAGTAAAAAAAAAACATTGTTGATATTTTATTCTGACAATTTGGACAAGAACAGACCCACCTGAGTACTCTTTTGTAGATTTATGAATGAATCAAGTCTGATGGCTCCATGGATTTTGCTGTGTCACTGTTTCTTGTGGGCTGTACTATGGAGTGATGGAAAGAGACTTGGCAGAGATTTGTTCTGACTACATGGCTTACACCGTTTCTCTAAGTGCTGAGGGTCACCATCCTGAAAACCACTTGGAAGGTCTGGAAGTGAGCTGTTGAATCTCTTGTGCCCCTAGGTTCATGAGACTGAGTTCTACTGGATACTTTTGCAGTAGATTAACCTCACTTTTCATGAGGAGAGCTGTTTTTGTACCACAGACAAACTGCTGAGCTCCTTCATCAGTCTTATGATTAGAAGAATAGTCTTAATGAAGTAGTAACCAGTGACATATGCCAGTGTCTGATTTGGGGTTTTCAATAGGTGGGCCCCTATGTACAAGAGACTACATAATTTTCCATAGGAGACAAGCTTCTTCCCCAAAGTTTGTGAAAGACTCTTCTTGCGCTTTCCTTTTTATAGCTCCTATCTTCCCTTTCCAAATAAAGCGATTATCTCAGCACAAATCTCCTATGTCGCAGTTACTTAAAATCAAGCAGACTGTTGCTGAATTTTTTTGCATCAGCACTAAGATTTTATTTTGTGTGCATCCTGGCAGTAGTAAACTGAGACAACTGTAGCCATTTCTGTGTTGCCCTTATCTCTGGCAGCATTTAAAATGTATTTATGCACCCTTGACTTTAAGCAAATATTCTGTTGTTCTTTGGCTTCTTTTTTCCTGTAAATTTCATCTTGACAGTTTTACATCATCAGTGGCATACCAACAAGGAATTTGTCCAGTGACATCTGTGCAGTCTGTGGGCAGAAAATTCTTGTGGGTATAAATGAAGAAGGGATTATTGAAAATACCTACCAGCTGTCCTGTAATCATGTGTATCTTTTCCATGTAATTATGGAACACTTGTTTTCTCCTCTTTTATACTGCATTAAAAAAATAGTAACAGCAGCAATAAATACTAAGAAAAAAAAAAGGAACCAAAACCACATTCAGAAACAACGTAGCAGAAAAATAAAAATAGGAGCATGAAATATATTTCAGTTCTGTGACACAAGTTGAGTCCATGCAGCTTTTTGACAGATGAACTGATGCAAAAGTGTCTGTAAGACCAAAGTTTGTATCCTACGTCTGCCTTTCAGGTACTTTGTGTGCAGCCGGTGTGGGTGTGCTTGGCAGTATGTTAGATTAGGCATGCTGACCCAGTGGTCAGGTCTGCTAACCCAGACTCCCCCATACAGCAGAGGATTCCCCCCAGCTGCACCTGGGGCTGTGTTTGCTGGGTAAATTTTAAGGCAGATGTGGAACCTTTCTCAAACATGGCATGTACATACCCTACGGGTGGACAGAAGATGCAGTGTCTCATACCTGGGGATACCAAACAGCTCCTCACTTTGCATTCCAGAAATTAAAGTGAAAGGTATCACATATATGTTGGAACAATATTACTAATAACCCCCTTTTGCAGTTCATAAAAGTATCCTGGCTTCTTGCAAGCTGGAAAATATGAATACCAGTCTAGATGTTCAGGACATTGGATTTAACTTCAAAATAATTCCACATGTTTTAAGTAAGTTGAAATTGCTCGGTTATAAAATAAAGCAGTATCCATAATCAGGCATTAAAATAGTCTGTTGATGGTTTGACTAGGTTTGCAGATGTAAGCACTGGACCTTCTTTATATTTGAAAGAACTTTTAACTATACACCTGATCTCAGGTTTCATGAATCCTACATCCATGGCTGGTGCCTTGTTGGCAAGGACCAGGCTTGCCCATACTGCCTTAAGAAAGTTAATTCAAAGAGAATGTTAAGTAACCCATACGCTCTCCCTAGCAAGTGTTTTTGATTTTGATTTTCTAAACTGTAGCCTGATTATTTACTAATTCTTGTTTTGATCTGCAGTGAAAGGATGAGATGGTCACATTAAATAGGTCAAAACCCAATTATTATTAAGGAACAATTACATTTAGGGAAGATGATAGTTATGTTTGGCTTTCTGTTATCTAAGACCCCAAGCAAGCTAGGAAAAGTCCATATATTTCTTCCTTCTTGCTTTTAAGACATCCGGAAATCATTTTTATAATGAGAGGAACATTTTAAAGAATGTAAATCACAATTCTAGAAAGACCATGCAGTGGATTTTGCTCTTTAATGAAATAACAAAATTGATATAATCCCCTTTCAGAACAAGTGCTGGTTTCCCTGTCTTCTCTTAGTAGTTAGCAAACAACATTTTTTTCTTTAGTAAATGAAATCATAGTTGAAGATCTGCTGCTGCCGCTGAAGATACCTGCTCAAGTAGAAGCAAAGTTTGGCTTGCTTTTTTGAAGCTTATTTTAACCATTTATAGGGAGGATATTTAATTCCAACCTGACCCCTAGTAAAAAAAAAAAAAAAAAGTAAATTAGAAATGTTGAAGGCATTTCAAAATTTTAATCCTTTTTCTTTGATTCTGGCTAAGAAAAAGACTAAGATTTACCTATTGCTGCATTTTTTCTGCAGACTGCTTAACAAAAGAGTAGGTGGGAACACATATATATTGTATAGACAACTTTTGGACTGGCTCTGCTACCTGGTGGCTTGGCAACCAGATGTTATAAGCCTCATCCAAGACATTAGTTACTCGTTGGGTCTAGAATAGGACTCAGATTATTAATCAGAATGCAAAGTGTTGGATATTTACTGGTCTATAATGATATGTATATTCTGTACGTAATTTTAAAAGACTAGAAAAAATAGCAGTTGGTTGAACTCTAGTGTGCTATACACCCTTTTGCAAGACAGTGCCTCTTTTTGTATTACAGCAAGACTGTTCAGCATGCTACTAAAGCATTTCTTTAATTTACTCAAAATAAGAATTAAAAGAAATTTCTGCCAAAAGGCCCAACTCTTAATAAACAGCTTCTCAAACACAAACAAAAAGAACAACCAGATCAAAATGGACGCGTACGTCTTGCCGCTTAGCAGCTGAATGATTGACATCTATACTACTCTGGGCACACTGTGGGGAACTGAAATGCATGATGCTTATCCAAGAATGGTGAGTTCTTCTTAGGAAGTAGAGAAGCTGGTCTTAAAAGTTAATTAGCGTAGCTGAAGTAGCTTTGGAACTCAAATGAAATATGGTCAATATACCAACAATCTTTACATTGTTATTAGAAATAAGAGATAAAGATTTAATTTACACTTCAATATACAGATGAGAATAAAGCAGAGACCACACAAAGCCATCTACTGATGAAGGTAAGTTTTGGATACTAGAAGTAGAAAACGCTGCAACTAAAAATGTTAATTAAATGAAATAAAGAGCAGAACTAAAGTATATCGAAAGCAGATGGCTTTGTTTATTCAGATGAAGTAGCAAACTTAATAATTCTTACAATGTGTCATGCTTGTATTCATATATGCAAAAATTCACATAAATAAATCATTTGTGTTACACAGACAGAGTTGCCCAGCTGTGGGTGTAATGGAAGAATATTTGTCCTCAGCTTTCTCAATGGCGAGCAAGGACAGGGGGACTTCAGCTCTCACTGACATGATGGCTCTGAGGAGAATTTCCAAAAAGCATTAATACAATAGGTAATTAGCTGTGAGATGAGACTTTCAATGCACTGATTCAACTACAAGTATTGAGGTGTTTAAACAGAGATTTTATATGCATTAGATGCCCAAGACCAAACACAACAATAAAACACTAACTTCGATGCTATCTTATCATGGATATAACCAAACGCTGTAGGCAATTGCATGTGAAGGGTTTTAAGGTCTGCTTCTCTATATGCCTGGAAATTCCCTACACTTTGTGTAAGCGCTGTACTGATCTGGAAGTTAGTTGTCCCTCTGGCCTACTAGACTCAAGATGTTAGGATTCTTCTGAAATTTCCTCTGGCTGCAAGGCAGCATCACCTAAGATACTCCTTTCTTTCTAAATCACCTCTGAAGGAAGAGCTTAATGCCAGTGTTTCCCATTTGTTCCACTTTTCCAGCAGTTAGAGGCCTTGTCCCAGTAATCTAGAGAAAACATGGGTCCACCAGACAGCAAACATGATATCTGCTCTTTAACTTCCTCACTATGTCCTCTCTTCATTTATAGAGACAAGAGGTAGGAAACACCATATTCGTGCCTGTGCTAAGGCTGCTGATCAGAGAAAGGAATAACGGTGTTAAATTGAAAGACTACATACATATTAGTGTTTCCCATATTCTAGATGAGAATAGCTTAAACTCCATTCGAAAAAGTCAAAAGAGTATTTGGACAATACTCTGAAACACCTATTACCACATATGGCACAGTGGAACTAGAGAGAAATCATCCTCCGTAGGCATCTTTCATCAAGAAAGTCGTCTGCCATGGAACATATATGCTACAACAGCCAAACCCACAGTGTGAAAGTGTGTTTTTACAATAAGACTTGCAGACGTGATGCTCTGGAGATCTGGACATTTAACTCACGGCGATTGTGAAATGCTTCTGAGAATCAGTCCTTAGATCCACAAACTGGTATAGCTAGGACAAAAACCTGTGCTGCATAAACTGACATTTATTGCATTTGATTATAAGTGGTTTGCACAAAGAATGCAGAAAACCCCTTGGTTAGGCAGGCTCTCTTCAAAAGCTTTTACAAAGATAGAGATATATAAACTACATAGCTGGATACATAAACGACTTTTCATCATTAAATATTTAAATGAAACAGCTTTTGCTAACACTGTTGATTAACATGTGTAAACAACTGTCATGCTTTAACCCCAGACAGTATCTGAGCACTACACAACTGCTTCCTCACTTACCCCACAGTGGAATGGGGCAGAGAAATAAGTAGGGTAAAAGTGAGAAAATTCATAGGTTGAGATAAAGACCGTTCAATTGGTAAGATAAAAGCTGCATGCATGAAAAGCAAACCAAGGAATTTGTTCACCAGTTCCTGTTAGCAGGTAGACGTTTAGCCATTTCCAAGAAAGCAGGGCTCCATCAAACTTAACAGTTACTTGGGAAGACAAACACCTTAACTCCAAATGTCCTCCCTTCCTCCTTTTTTCTCACAACTTTTACTGGCAAGCACGACATTATATGGGATCAGACATCCTTTTGGTTGCCTGGGATCTGAGGTCCCACCTGTGTCCCCTCCCAGCATCTTGCACTCCCAGCATCTTGCACTCCCAGCCAACTCACTAGCAGGACAGAGTGAGAAACAGAAAAGGCCTTGATGCCGTGCAACATCTCTTCAGCAATAACTAAAACATCCCTGCATAATCATCACTGATTTTGTCACAAATCCAAACCACAGCAACAAAAGAGAAACTACGATGAATATTAACTCTATTCCAGACTGGATCAGCAAAACAATCCATGACCACAGCTATAATAAAAAAGTAATGTACATGGATACAAAAAGAAAGTAATAGAATTTATAGTATTATATATTATATATATTATATATATTAGAAGCTCAGCCTTCTAATCTCAACATACAGATAGGTGATAAGATGAAACAGGAAACAAATCCAAAGTATACTTGGTATCTAAGTATTCCTTAATGTCCCTCTCTAGGATTTTAGAGCTATTTTCAAATTAAACCAAAACATCGCCTGTTGCTCTTCTTCAAGAGGCCACTCCAGGTAGGTCTTGGTGTTCATGATCTTCCGCAGCTTGCAGAACCTCTTGGGAATCGCTTGACTCTGGATGGGCTCCAGAAGGATGAGAATCGCTGCGTCGTTGTTCTCATCAAAGAGGCGGAAGTGCGAGAAGTCCAGCTCATATTTGCACCACTCGCTCTGCACAAAGTGCTCGGACAGCACAAAGAGCGTTTTGTGGCTCTTCTCGATGGAGTCAATGATGTTGTCCACAATCCACTTCCCGGGCACAAAGTCCCGCTTGTGAAGGCAGAGCCGAAAGGGGGGACAGGCCTGCTCCAGCTCCCGCACCATGATGTTTTCCACCCAGTCCGAGTCATTCTCGCTGTAGGAGACAAAAGCATCATAGCAGAGGTCCTCTGGGGGAGCTCGCCTGGGCTTCCGCTTGGCTCGCAGCCATGCCCAGGTCATTCTCAGGTACCAGACCGCGTGGTACTTGTAGCCGACAGCCACGAGGGAGAGGATGGCCAGGAACACCAGGGTGCAGATCAACGACACCATGAGGGACTGGTGGCACTCCATCAGCGAGAGGTGCACGGCTCCAACCTGAGCCCCTCTCACTGCCAGGGGAGAGTCACACACGTAGCTCTCCGGCCACCCCACCAGCACTTGCGCTAGTCCTGCCTGGTGGTGGATGAAGGAGAGGAACTCACAGGAGCAGATGAAGTTGTTGTCGCCGGCGTCCAGCAGCTCCATGTGCTCGAAGGACTCGAGCTCCGCCTTGGAGAAACTGTTGAGCTTGTTTCCTCTGACCGACATGGCCACTAAGTTAGGGACGGGTGCTGCATCAGGCAAGGTCTTCAGCTGGTTTCTGGTGAGGTACAGCTCTTTCAGAAATGGCAGTCTCAGCCCAAACTCCTTCAGGTTGTTCACGCTAACATCCAATACTTCCAGCGTTGGGGGAATGCAAGTCGTTACCTTAGGAATTTGAGTTCGGGAGAGGTTTAAATATTTCAGGGTCTTTGGCCATTCACACACATCTGGAATATCACCAAAATTATTTTGGCTAATGTCTAAGAGAATTAGGTGTCTCAGATGAGACAAACTTTTACCCGTCATCCCTAAGTCACTCAGTGAGTTCTGACTTAAATTTAGAATTTGCAGTGAGGGCCAACCACCCCGACACGCTGAGTGCTCCAAACTCTGGTCTCCAAGCAAATTCGAACTAAGGTCAAGATACTCTAATGATCTAAGGTGCTGTGAAACCCTGCATGGTACCAAAAAGACCTTGGTGTTTTCAACTGTGACTTTGGTAAGAAGACTTAGTAGACCTTCCACATCCTGAAGGTCTGTAAACAAATAGAATTGCTCTATAGACAATTTATCTATTGTTATAATTTTAATAGTCTGTGACTGATTTACATGAATTTGCATTTTCCATCGTCCGGTTCCCATGAGTCTACAGTCTATAAACTCAACCTCCTCTAACTTTGGCATGTCTGCTATAATGCTGACAGACTCAGGAACAGTGGCATCTGTTATTAAGGTCTCTTTGAAAGAAATTTTGCTTGCAAAGGAGTTAGACATGACTCTCAATAGTTGTGTTTCAGCAGGTTCATTGAGGTCAATTTCTCTCACTTCTAACCAAGTGACAGAGTGCAGAAGGTCCCTGACAATTGCTGAGACTATGCTAATGTTTCTTACGTTTATGATCATGTGATTTATCTTCCTAATCAGCTCCAAACTTCCTGGCTCGTAATGACTGAGGTTGCCCCCGTCAATCCACAGCTTGTCAAGAAGCACAACGCCCTCAAAGTTCCCTTGCCTTATTGTGGAGAACCATGGGTTGCCCAGGTGGAGAGAGCTCAGGTTCCTCAGCTTAGAAAACAGGGAGCTTTGCCCCAGGTCTCTGTAGGAGCTGCCTTGCAGGTGGAGGTGCTGGAGTGAAAAGAGGCGCTCAAACCACGCAGGGGACAAGTGAGCCAAGCTGTTATTTGACAAGTCCAAGAGCTCCAGTTTCCCAAGGGAGCGGAACGAATCCTCATCTATTGAGCTGATTTTGTTGGCCTGCAGCAGCAGGGCTCTCAGGTTCACAGCCTGCCGCAGGTCCTGGGAGTGGATGTGCTTTATCCTGTTGTGGGCCAGGTTTAACACTGTGGTTTTGGCTGTGAGCCCAGGTGGAATGAATTCCAAGCCCATGGAAGAGCAGTTGCAAATCTCAGTAGTATCACAGGAAGGACAAGTCTGCTTCATCTCTTGCTCTCTGGAGAGATTTACAGCTAAGACCATGTACATGGCCCACACTTGCCAGGTGTGTGTATTCATTATTTTGCCTTAAAATATAAAATACAGTCAGAGCAAATATAAGATGAATAGTTAGTTTTGGAGAATGTATGTTTTGGATTTATCTAATCCATAGCCTTTACTGTTCTCTCCAGTTGATTCTACTATAAATATATTTAACACTGTTCAGAGATTAAAGAGATTAGTCGAAACCAGGCATACTATACACAAATATTCCAGAATTATTTATCAAAAGCTACACTCCTTGGATTTACTTTTTTTCCCCTGCGATTTCTAATTCCATGAGAACTACCAAATAAATTAACAGCTGCACAAATCTTTACCTGATTCACCTCAACATCTGAATAATCACAACATTACTACTAACCTGATCCTTTGCCTGTTTAGGGTATGGTCCTCATACATCCCTCTTCAGCCCTGTCTTAGTCATTTTTCTTCTGAATTTGCGAGTATTATTTTGTGCATATAATTTTTTACTAATTCTAATCCTGGATATGTTAAGAAGAGTCAGCATCTTGCAAGAGACGGTGACATTCGCATTTAATATTCATATCAGGTAAATGTCTAATCTCTATTCTGACAATAAGGAGAAGAATATGCTTCAGTCCCCTTCCTCATTTTATCTGCCTTAGGCTATTCTGTTTGTAAATGTGCTAGGAGCAGGGAGAGAAATATTTGCCTGGATGTCTGTGTGGGCCATTATTATCATGTTGACAACAGTGCAATACTTGCTAATGAAACATAAGCTGGGAAAGCTGACCATTGTAGCTTACTGACTCTTAGCTCTTCCTTTTTACTGACAGACTTCTCTGCCAGTGGCTTTTTCTGCTTTGGGTATCTGTGGCAGGGAGGAAGTCAGGCCAAGTCATGAGAAAGAGCCAGGGGCTTTTGGAGCCTCCTGCAGATCAGATCGGCTGGACTAGATCAGCTTTTTCCAGGCCCCCAGCCTGTTCCTCGTCTGGACTGAAATTATTCAAGAGAAGCTGCACAGCTGCGGATCCTGTGTCACTTCTCTTACCCCTCAGAGCCAGGCCTTTCATAGTACTGATTTGCCATGGCATTTTGTGTTACAGAGCTTGCTGCATATCCAGTCTGTCCTTACTCCTGGCGAGGTGACTTTAGTTCTTCTGTCTCTCTGAGGAGTTGGAAAAACAATTCTTGAAGCCTGAATCCCCTTCAAAACCCTTATTACATATTGAATTATAACCCTTTTTTGTTTATGCTTTCCTGACATGGATCAAGGAGCACTTTTGAAACTTTACTTTTTCCAGCATGTCACAAATCCCTCTATTTCTGTAGGTATCTTACTTAAGAAGGTGAAGAGTGAGCTGACCGCAAAGAGGACAATGAACAGGTTCCCAAAGATCACAGTGGGCTCTGTATAATCAGGTTAGATTGATTGAGAAGTACTTTCTCTCTCAGTCGCCACACTAACACTCTGTGCAAAGACCTACTGTCCTTTGAATTCATGCTCTAATTTGCTGTACAATAGCTGACCCATGCAGACAAGTTCATGCAGACAAGTTCTTCTAGTTACATTATTTTTAGCCAGAGTTGCTTAAAATCATTCAGGAGGGGCAGAATTAGCTGAGATTGTTCAGGCATATGGGAGAGGAGGAAAACTTGTGGATAATTTTTCCAATCATTCCATATCTTCTCACCTGCAGGACTATAAACATTTTGACCTCTTGTGTTATTTTCCTTTAATCTCTGTCTCTCCCTGATGTAGAGCTTTGTGTCTTGAAGGACACAATCCTGTCATCCATCTTTAGATGCCCACAGCTGAGCTAGTCAACCACCGTGTCCTCCAACTTTTAGGGGCAATTCACATCATGTCTCTTGGACACCCACACTAAGATGGGATGACCCCAAGAGAAATTACTCTAATAACTTAAAATGGAGCACCAAAGTTTAGATACATAGATATTTGTCGATGTGAATCCCACCAAAACAAACTGTGGTCTGTATTTACACTCACCTCTTGTACGGCTGAGACTTTTCTATGGGGCTTTTCTGGTCTTGCAGGTCTGGCTGGTTAATACAGTGCTGTAGGCCATAGGAACAAAGCTGTGAGTAAGATGAGTTTCAAACGCGACAAATTTAAGTGGCATTTTTGAAGTTGCCATCTAAAAGATTACTGTTTGGAAAAGAAACAACCAGGCAACGTGGTCAATCAAAATCTATCTATAGGCAGGTTATTTACAGATGGAAAATTAGCAGCACAGAAGGAAACTGGGCAGGTACCGAGGGGGAAGTATTCTCTTTCCCTTCTCATTAATGTCTAATAGTTCATCTTAAGACCCTGATTTAGAGAGTTTTTCAGGCTTCTCTGCACCCACTCAGAAATATAGTCCCAATCCACAATATCATTGCCCTACCAAGAAATCATTTTTCCCTGTTGCACTGGGAGGAAAAAAAGCCACATAGGAGCTGAAATGCAGCTAAAAATATGGAAACTTGCATAGATGCCTTTATGCCATAAGGCACTGTGATGAACTACACATTCAAATTGTGTCTGGATTATGGACAAATCGTCTGAGCCACCAGATTATCTTCCCTGGCCCAGGCAAGTAGAAGTATTTGAGGAAATATGCACATATACTTAAACAGAACCATGAGTGCCAACAAAATGAGGTTGTATAAATGCTAACAAATGCTAAAAGCTAGTGTAACTGCTAAAATTAAGCATGCCAACAGTGTGCAAATTGATTCTAGCTTGGCAAACGCTAGCAAGCTAAATGAGAGGTGATAAATTTGAGCAATGCTATGGATTCTGCAGTGTCAGTAGTTGGTGAAGGGATTGATTCGCAGGCAGACTTGGGAAAGATGCTGCTTTCCACTTGACTGTGTGTGGATTTCACATATCCTAGCTATCACCCACAGCATTGCCTTAATCATGTGTCTGTGTATACACACACACACATATATATAAGCATGCCTCTTCTTGTTTCTGATATAGAGGGTATGCAACAGGGCAGTTAGGTGGGGAGACAGTTGATTCCACTGTCCTGAAGCCATTGCTCAATGAGCCCTTTTCTGGTTGAATTCCTAAAACAAACACAGCCCATCTTCACACCCAGCCTTCCCAGGGCAGCCGGTATCGACACACAAGTGGGACAGCACCCTAAGCACATACAAGGCACCCTCCCACAAGGAAACTGAGCAAGAAAGGGGAGCTATCTCTCCCCTTTCCCAAAGAACATTGCTCCCATTAGCATGTCTCAGCTCTCCTGGCTCTCCTTCCTTTTGCTACCTGCCTGCCACGCAGCCATGCCAGCTGCCTGCAATTGCATGTGCCAGCTCCACTTCTGCTGGCAGCCAGAAATCCCTCCCTCCCCTGCACTCCTGCAGGTGCTGGCCCCTGCCTGGCAGCCCCAGATACCCTGAATCTCCCATGTAGAAGAAGATGACTCAGGGGCAGAGATTATATAGCCTCTTCCCAGTGCTCCCTCCTTGTTTCTGCTCTAGCTCCACTCTCTTTCTGTGCGTCTCCAGCTTCCACCCACCTGCAAACTCACCTCTGTGCAGAAAAGATTCCCAAAGATGCCAGATCCAGCTCCAGTGCCTGCATGCTGGTGAACCTATGTCACATTTCATCTCTCTCTTGCTCTTCACCCAGCTTCCTCCCACGCTGGTGTTTCCTTCCCACTTCACTGATCAGCCTTGGCAATGCAAGCAAGGGAATTCCCACATGGGGGCTCTGATTGACAGAAGAACAGTAACACTATCAGTCCTTTTAAATGTGCCAACTCATAACAATGAACTTATAGTAAGGGCATACTGTGTGAAAGCCAAGGCTTCTCTTACCTCTCTCTCTGACCCTCTCTTTGAAACGACTAGCAAGTCGTGTTTTCCTCCTTACCTCTAGGCACTCAGACTCCTAATCTGTTTTATCACTGCTCAGTGTTTGCTGTTATACCATTTGATCATCACTTACCTGAAGTTCAGCCTGGATTAGCCCATGAGCTATTCTTCTCCAAGAGAGTGTACAGATCAATTCTTTTGTACCAGACTTTGGACTAACCCTACAAATATCATTATAACAGGAAAGCAGAACTGAAAGTGGTGCTTGGAGCCTACACCCAGACAAACCACCGTCTCATGTGTGTATTTGCGTATAACATACACAGAGAAGTGGGAATATATACATATGCATTAGCACATACACAGATACACATATATATGAGCATGTACAACTTTTAGACATGTGTGTATAAGCAAATTTCCCCATTTTTCCAAATACTCATCCTATACAGCAATGGTTTAGTATTTCAGTACAAAATAATTGTGTGTATAAAGTTTAATCAAGACTCATTTAGGCTCTCCTGCACTTAAACTCTAGCAACACAAGCAAAGGGGAGCATGGAAGAGCCAAGTTAAAGAAACCCACACCTAACTTTATCCCCTGAGAGACAAGTTTCCACAAAAACCTCTAAAACGCAAGAAACGCACAACTGTGACTCATGGCACACAGGGTGACATCAGCTATCTTAATATAAACATCTGTATCTACCTGCTTGTAATTGGTGAAGAGCAATACAGTAGTTCCAGGACATACCTCATACTGAAGTAGAAAGATAAACTATCTCTTATCAGTGTGATTTTCTTTCCTGGTTATAAAGAAAGCTAAGTAGAGCTGTAAGGGGTGCTTGGCCCAATGATTACTCAAATGTGCTGTGCAAAGTAGAAGAGCAGAAAGAAGAAGTGAGACAGTCTGCAACGCCATCTAGCCCACCCATTTAAGCACAGCCTTGAGGCCCACAGATAGAGGGCTTCAGCTATTTCTGTGGGTAGGTAGAAGGGAACAACCTGGTCACCGTGAAAGGAGAAACAAGCATTCACAGGGAGAAAGAACCCTATGGAAAAACAAAACAACAGAAAAAAAACCCCACCAACAAACCCCAGTGATTTTATGCCTATGGATTTCATCAGTCATGCAAGGTGCCAGGATGGTTCCTTCCCTCGTACTGAGCAAACCCCAACCTGGGCATGGCGGTACAGATGCTGGTGTAACTAGCCAGAATAACAGACGTGTGAATGGAATTACATAATCAAAACTGTCTTTTATAGTGTTGCACAGCAATGGTAGTGCTTGAGAGAGCTTATTTTGATGTAAGTCCTCAGGGTTTTTTCAGAATTTAATTTTAATTGCTGTGCTATGCATGATGACACTGAAAATAAACCAGAGGAGAAGAACAGACATGGAGAGTATTGAAACACTTGGCTTTTATTTTAATTTGTAAATTACAATAGTATTGTTAGGAACTAGTCAGGAATGCGGTAACAGGAGGAAAAAGTACAGAAATACCCTATATTCATCTAAATGTATTTGTATACATTTAAGTATATGAAGTCCAACAGGGCTTCCAAATATCATAGTCATTGGCAGGGATTTTGACAGATCAGAGTACTAAATCACTGTAAAGCCGAAATAGGGTCTTTCTCATTTAGAAAGATGATAATTATTTCTATATCCAACAAAGCAAGTTCTCCATAGGCAGGAAACAGGAAGGAAAAATTTCTTACCAGGAAGAAACCCTGACATATACATTATGTGAAATATGCCGAAATAGGGGCTCTTCACTTGTCCTACATCTTCAAGGCTCTTTTCAAATTTTCCCAAAACATCTCCTGCTGCTCCTCACCAGAAGGCCACTCCAGGTAGGTCTTGGTGTTCATGATCTTCCGCAGCTTGCAGAACCTCTTGGGAATCGCTTGACTCTGGATGGGCTCCAGAAGGATGAGAATCGCTGCGTCGTTGTTCTCATCAAAGAGGCGGAAGTGCGAGAAGTCCAGCTCATATTTGCACCACTCGCTCTGCACAAAGTGCTCGGACAGCACAAAGAGTGTTTTGTGGCTCTTCTCGATGGAGTCAATGATGTTGTCCACAATCCACTTCCCGGGCACAAAGTCCCGCTTGTGAAGGCAGAGCCGAAAGGGGGGACAGGCCTGCTCCAGCTCCCGCACCATGATGTTTTCCACCCAGTCCGAGTCATTCTCGCTGTAGGAGACAAAAGCATCATAGCAGAGGTCCTTTGGGGGAGCTCGCCTGGGCTTCCGCTTGGCTCGCAGCCATGCCCAGGTCATTCTCAGGTACCAGACCGCGTGGTACTTGTAGCCGACAGCCACGAGGGAGAGGATGGCCAGGAACACCAGGGTGCAGATCAACGACACCATGAGGGACTGGTGGCACTCCATCAGCGAGAGGTGCACGGCTCCAACCTGAGCCCCTCTCACTGCCAGGGGAGAGTCACACACGTAGCTCTCCGGCCACCCCACCAGCACTTGCGCTAGTCCTGCCTGGTGGTGGATGAAGGAGAGGAACTCACAGGAGCAGATGAAGTTGTTGTCGCCGGCGTCCAGCAGCTCCATGTGCTCGAAGGACTCGAGCTCCGCCTTGGAGAAACTGTTGAGCTTGTTTCCTCTGACTGACATGGCCACTAAGTTAGGGACGGGTGCTGCATCAGGCAAGGTCTTCAGCTGGTTTCTGGTGAGGTACAGCTCTTTCAGAAATGGCAGTCTCAGCCCAAACTCCTTCAGGTTGTTCACGCTAACATCCAATACTTCCAGCGTTGGGGGAATGCAAGTCGTTACCTTAGGAATTTGAGTTCGGGAGAGGTTTAAATATTTCAGGGTCTTTGGCCATTCACACACATCTGGAATATCACCAAAATTATTTTGGCTAATGTCTAAGAGAATTAGGTGTCTCAGATGAGACAAACTTTTACCCGTCATCCCTAAGTCACTCAGTGAGTTCTGACTTAAATTTAGAATTTGCAGTGAGGGCCAACCACCCCGACACGCTGAGTGCTCCAAACTCTGGTCTCCAAGCAAATTCGAACTAAGGTCAAGATACTCTAATGATCTAAGGTGCTGTGAAACCCTGCATGGTACCAAAAAGACCTTGGTGTTTTCAACTGTGACTTTGGTAAGAAGACTTAGTAGACCTTCCACATCCTGAAGGTCTGTAAACAAATAGAATTGCTCTATAGACAATTTATCTATTGTTATAATTTTAATAGTCTGTGACTGATTTACATGAATTTGCATTTTCCATCGTCCGGTTCCCATGAGTCTACAGTCTATAAACTCAACCTCCTCTAACTTTGGCATGTCTGCTATAATGCTGACAGACTCAGGAACAGTGGCATCTGTTATTAAGGTCTCTTTGAAAGAAATTTTGCTTGCAAAGGAGTTAGACATGACTCTCAATAGTTGTGTTTCAGCAGGTTCATTGAGGTCAATTTCTCTCACTTCTAACCAAGTGACAGAGTGCAGAAGGTCCCTGACAATTGCTGAGACTATGCTAATGTTTCTTACGTTTATGATCATGTGATTTATCTTCCTAATCAGCTCCAAACTTCCTGGCTCGTAATGACTGAGGTTGCCCCCGTCAATCCACAGCTTGTCAAGAAGCACAACGCCCTCAAAGTTCCCTTGCCTTATTGTGGAGAACCATGGGTTGCCCAGGTGGAGAGAGCTCAGGTTCCTCAGCTTAGAAAACAGGGAGCTTTGCCCCAGGTCTCTGTAGGAGCTGCCTTGCAGGTGGAGGTGCTGGAGTGAAAAGAGGCGCTCAAACCACGCAGGGGACAAGTGAGCCAAGCTGTTATTTGACAAGTCCAAGAGCTCCAGTTTCCCAAGGGAGCGGAACGAATCCTCATCTATTGAGCTGATTTTGTTGGCCTGCAGCAGCAGGGCTCTCAGGTTCACAGCCTGCCGCAGGTCCTGGGAGTGGATGTGCTTTATCCTGTTGTGGGCCAGGTTTAACACTGTGGTTTTGGCTGTGAGCCCAGGTGGAATGAATTCCAAGCCCATGGAAGAGCAGTTGCAAATCTCAGTAGTATCACAGGAAGGACAAGTCTGCTTCATCTCTTGCTCTCTGGAGAGATTTACAGCTAAGACCATGTACATGGCCCACACTTGCCAGGTGTGTATAGTTCTTGATTTGTGTTTTGTTTGTCTGAACATTTCGCTGTAGGAAACACAAAGGAGACAAGGTAGTGTCAGGTTTTATTTTTGAACAGGAACTGAAACAATTGAAAACTTGACATCTGTCTGACTCTCCTGCTTCAGCCATTCAGCTCTGCAGACATGGTGTGCTACTCGTCTTTGGACTCCAGGCATATCATGTCTCAGCAATCATCAAGGACCATTATTAATGTTCTGCCTTTTCATATGTGCATTGGCTATGGCTCTCACCTCTTACATCTCTTGCATTGTGCTTCCCCTCAAGAATGAAGCTATGGCTGTATCTTTCAACTCTAACAGGAGTTTAAATGTCCCCTAGTCCAGATCTGGGCTAGGGAATCATGTGCACCTTCAGTAAGCTTGCAGAAGACACTAAGTTGGACAGGAGTGTTGATCTGCGAGAGTGTAGGAAAGCTCTGCAGAGGGATCTGGACAGGCTGGATCGATGAGCTATGGCAAACTGCATATGGGTTGACAAGGCTCAGTGTCAGGTCGTGTACCTGGGTCACAACAACCCGTGCAACGCTATAGGCTTGGGGAAGATTGGCTAGAAATCTGCCTGGTGGAAAAGGACAGGGCAGTATAGTTCAACGGCTGGCTGAACATGAGCCAGCAGTGTGCCCAGGTGGCCAAGAAGGCCAACAGCATCCTGGCCTGTATGAGAAATAGAGTGGCCAGCCTGTATTTGGCATTTGTGAAGACCCTTGCTACAAGAGAGATGTTGAGGTGCTGGAGTGGGTCCAGAGAAGGGCAATGAAGCTGGTGAAGCATCTGGGGCAGAAGACCTGTGAGGAGCGGCTGAAGGAAATGGGGTTCTTTAGTCTGGAGAAAAGGAGGCTCAGGGGAGACTTTACTGCTCTCTATAACTACCTGAAAGGAGGTTGTAGTGAGGTGGGTGTTGGTCTTGGTCTCATCTCCCAAGCAGCAAGTGATGGGATGAGAGGAAATGACCTCAAATTGCACCAGGGGAGGTTTAGACTGGGTATTAAGAAAAAACTGTATTCACCGAAAGAGTGGTCAGGCATTGGAACAGGCTGCCCAGGGAGGTGGTGGAATCGCTGTCCCTGGAGGTATTTAAAAGACATGTAGACATGGCATTTAGGGACATGCTCTAGCAGCGGACTTGGCAGTGTTAGCTTAATGGTGGGACTTGATAATCTTAAGGATCTTTTTCAGCCTAAATGATTCTGTGACTATGATTCTAAATGCTCATAGCTTTTGTAGCATCAGCCTGCCTGTATAGTATGGCTACCTGCTAGGGAGAAGCTCAGACAGGAGCATGTTCTTCCTTCTTGCCCCAAGTGTGCTGTGGCTTCCAACACTGCAGACTTCCCCAGAAGAGATTTTGAGGTCTTCTGCATAAAGTCTCACCAGCCTCAGGGTTTTCAAAAAGCAAAGTTGCGTTTGCTCCTGGCACACCCTTTTAGACACTGTGTAAGCAATTTACATTCTTTACTGGAAAGGCAGAACATGCTGATACGCAACCAAACAAGTCTATCACCCTTTTCTGAATACCAACGCTGGTAATAGATGGGAATTGGATGTTGCTGTCAACATATAAACAGTGAATGTAATTAGAAAAATACTGATTTTGATTTACAGAAGGGCTGTGTTTCCTGCCATGGGTGCCAAAGTTCATTTTTGCATTGGCTACACCAGAAAGTAAGTCACTTATTAAAGTTCACAAGCTGCTCTTAAACAGTTCCAGTACTGCAGACAAACAATACCCCCAAATCCTGAATAACCCTCCAGTAAATACTTACCTTGTGTACTGCATGCTGTGTTTCAGTTTCCTTGTGTGAGAATCACGTATTCTGGGATCCAAGTGATCGCCTCGCACCTGCGAGAACAACAAAAGCTGTAAACCCTTTGGCAGGTCTGATGTGATAACAGTCCTGGAGTAAGAAAATATTTCAGTGTGCTTCTGAAACAAAACTTTATGTTAACTATTTCCCAACATCCTCTAACTATTCAGCCTGTGAAGCATACCTGTCTACACAGCTTTTGTTCAATGATTGCTCTTCTAAGGAATCCATGGCTTCTGAAGAGCTCGTCACTGTCCGGCATACATGACGCGGCCCTTCAAACTCACATTTCAACTTCTTCTATCACTTCTGCTGACATGAAAATAAGCATAGATTGTGTTTGCGCTCTCTTCTTCTCGAGCTGAAATTCAGTGGCAGATCGCTCTCCTTTTGTCGGTCATCACCCATCACTGGAAAGGCTGATGCAACCATTTTGCGTAAGTCATTCTTTCACAATCACTTCCTCCAGCATTAAGTGCAGAAATAGTTCCTAGGCAGAACTGCATTCACCTCCCTGTATCTCTGCTTTTGAGACTTATTGTTTGGTATGCACTGGGAGGTTATTAACTATACTGAGCAACAGAACATTTGAGAACAGCAAAGTTATTTTTTTGTGTAGGTTCCATAAAATGTTATCAATAAATAAATTGATATATGTATTAATTTGATAAAAAATTGGAGTCAAATTGTTCAAAGTCAGTGCTAGAAAAACATGTAACATCATTTCATTTTCTAGGACACAAGCAGACCTATGTTATCAAGGAATAGAAAATGTGTAAGAGTGGGAATGATATTCTGCCTGAAAAAGAAGACAGTTTGAAGGAAAGTATCCACCTGTAAGCATCCAAATCGATTCTGAGAGGGGAGGTTTGATAATATTTTAGCCTGACTGAATGGAAACACATGGTTGGTCAAATGACCATAAAGGTGTAGGGAGTCTTCCTAACAGCTCTGAAAGGTAAACCCATTAAATTCTCAAGGGTGCACAGAAGCTTGAGTACATCTCATAGCAACCTTCAGTCCCACTGAGTTGAAATTAGCATTGCACATTAGGTTAAGAACTTGACACTTTCCAAACAAAAAAGGAATTGAAAAACTGAAACACCTTTGTATTTTCTGTCTGCTACAGAGGATAGATGATAATCAAAACATTTTAAAATAGAGACAGAGCAGCTGTGGGACACAGCAGAGAAGGGAACTGGTCTTTTAGTGAAGGGTTAACACCAATTTCCCCAAAGCTACCTCTTCCCTACAGCACCTCTCAGTTCCTGGTCTGAAACAGGGAAGACTTTCAGCTTTCAAAATGTATAAAAATGTTAATTCTGAGTTTTATGTGACTCATTCCTATATGCTTTTGTCATCAAAACTGCAACTCCTTGATACAGTTAAGTATATTTATGAAAACTTTTGAAGAAGACCACATATGAGGCCACATACTTCCCTGAATGCGAAATGGGCATGATGTTCTATTTGTTGCAGCTTTGCAACCATGCATTCGTGGATATTTGAGGTAGGTGCCAGCTGTTTCGTCATAAGTACCCACTTTCTCCTAGCATCCAAACTCAACCCACTCTCATCATTCTTCTAAACTCGGCTGGGCTTCTGGTTTCTCTCAGGAAGAGAAGACTGGAGCAACCCTACCCAAACTCCCATGCTGAAGTTCAGAAACCAAGCAGTTCATTTCAGTAAGCTGCTTCAAAAGCCAAGAAACCTGGGTGGGTCTTCTGCTGGTTTCCATCAGTAGGGAAAAAAGACTACAAGCAACATATCTCTCTCTCGTTCCAGGTCAATTTGTCAGGATTCATAAGGTTATCCAGAGACAAGAAGGTTTGAGGATGTTCAAGGTGGCCAGAAATGCCATCCACAAGCTGCCCCACACACAGAAGAAACACCTGCCTCCCAGAGCATCAGCTGTTAGCATGGACTTCTTTTGAAATCAGAGTCTAAAGTAGGAGAAAGCTGCTGTCTTTTAAGGTGAGAATATCATCCTTTTTCCCTTTCTCCAGAGTAAACATGTTCAGCATTGAACAAAGTTGCACCTTGTGGGTGCTTTCTCACAACCTTCAAGTTTAAGCTATGGTTATCCTTCCTCCTTTGTTTAAAAAGAGGGCATGTGCCTTCACCTGTGCCAGTACATTCCTTTTTCCCACCTAGAGGGGCACAGAGCTGCAAAAAGCCTGTGTTTTTGTAACTTCAGGTGCTCCAAGCAGAGACAACGCACAAGCCTTTGCCAACAGATAGGCAGGGCTGAGGCAGAACTCTGGCCATCATTTTTGAAGGTCTCTTGTTTCCTGTTTATTTGACTCCCTTTATTTGATTCCCTCTGCCAGCTCTTCCCTGATCCCCAGCTACAGCCTGCTCAGCATCCCTGGCTCCGACAGCTCTGTGCCAGCTCCCTGAGTGCTGGCTGAGGGACAGGCTCCTGCCACAACCCTCTTCCACTGGTAAGCTGCTGCTGCTAGACAGGGCAGCGACCAGTGATGGAGGGCTGTATGAGATGAGTGTTGACCAAAACAGATGTAGAAACAGAAATACACTTATGTGGGATAGAACCCCACAAGGATGAACTTGTTTATCAAAAGCCACAAATCAGGTGGCAACACTGGTCCTCAGCCAGTCTGCCATCGGAGTTACAAGGATTATTTCACTGCTACATTCCCCACTGCCTCTTCTTTCTGCATCTGTGTTGTGCTACTCAAGGAACGAAGCTTTGGGATCAGACTCCAGCTGCTAGAGCCCTGAGTCCTCTCCCCTCTGCCAGCTAGAGGTACTGACTCCTCCATCTCCTGCTGCATCTGGCACATCACACTCTTTAAAGCACTTCTCCTCCCCAGTCCCACATGAGAGGATCCTCCACCCTGCCCCCTCCCTTCCTTCCTTCTGTATGTCAGCATCCACACTCAGAACGGTTTTTGCTTTTCTGCTGAGAAAGGACAAGCAAGCAGTGCAGAGAGGGCACAACCCGGGTGACACCCTGCCCCAGAACCCTTGAAGAAGAGGCAGAAGCAGTAGAACGGGGAGGGAGCTTACAAACACGTTGGCCAGGCTGTGTTATGCGCAGAAACGCCTTCCAAATATTTGCAAGCAGTGCAAAACTGCTTCCTGATACTCACCCCTGGTAACCAGGATGTGTCAGCGCGTTGGCTTGTCCACAGCGGTGCCAGCTGGACTGAGTCGGGGGCGCTCTTCTCCTAACCCCCCAGGAAATGGATGGCGAGGAAAAGTGATCAAAGCTGTGCTTGCAGTCTTTGGAGCAGGAGGTGTAATACTCGTGTAATTAAAAGCAGAATGGCTTGGCATCCTTTCACGGTCCTGGAAGCAGAGCCTTGGCATGCACTGTTGGTGCCTGTGCTTCAAGTTGACTTGCAGGGCTTCGGCTATTCATCTTCCAACTACCACAAAAAGGAGCTCTATAACAAAATATAAACATTTTTAACTTTGTCATGTTTGGTATCAGGCCTATCTGTCAGCTGCTCAATATCCTGGTTACGTCTTCAGACTGAAATTTTAAATGCAAAGGAGCAGATTCCCTTTATTTTTCTTCTGAGCTATCCTCACCCTGCTGCTGTGGCAGAGCATGGAAGTGCTGTGTAAACGGCTACTCATTCAGCAGCGAGCCTTTGGGACTGCCTCTGCCAAGGAAGCAGTGCTGTGTTGTGTTTTTTTATCATATCCTGTCTGAAAGCATTCAGTGGGAATAACATGATGCTGATTTGCTGCCTTAACAGAGGAGCAAGCGAGCAGGCAAATTCACAGGCTAAGGCACCAAAGCTTGTTCTAATAATACGGAAAGTTTTGTTTTTCTAGACCAGTTGCATCCGCATTACTCAACAAGAGAAAAGACCTCATTTCTGGCAAAATAGTCCTGATGAGGTTTTGACTCCCAAGGAAGTTGCATCAACAGAAAGCAATCTACATGCAAGGCAAAGCTGGACAATGCACTTCCTCTCTCACTTGGCACTTTAGGCAAGTTGAAAACTCTATGTTTCTGAAGCAATGTTAGGATTTTCCATGAATACACAGTTACAAAACAGTAAATGCTGTAGCAAGTTTTGGCACCCTGTTCTGAAGACCGCTATGACAAACACGCAAGAACCCATTACCAGCACTGCTCAAAATTGTTGCTCCAAAATGAGAACTCTGAGACAACTCATACAGAATGGGTCCCCCCAGCCATCACTGCTTGCTCCCAGAACTGCATGGAGCTGGATGCCAGAGAAGCATACCTGGGTACCACTCAGTATTTTGAAGGACTTCTTTTCTTTGCACTGCATCTTGTTGTGTCAATCAGTTTTCTTTGCTGTATCCCAAGCTACAGGACAGAGATCATGCACAGAGAGCATTTGGAGACATAAAACATCTTTGCAGTTTTTAAGAAAACAAGGTGCCATGCCTATTCCAAAACAAGGATTTTGCAGGTTTCCAGACAGAGCCACAACCACCCTCAGCTCTGGCCTCATAGGAGGCAGCAAACCTGCTTGCACTGAGATGGTGCTGTCCCCCCAGTACATCCCCAGCTATCAGGGGCACTGTAAGTACCCCAGGGTTGGGTTCCTCAAGTGGGCTGCACTGTAGGGGGGTCAGGAAATGAGAGGAATGGGATCTCTTACTCTCACTGTTGGACAGCTTCTGCTTCATTTCTGCTCACCAGGAGAGAAAATACCCTGTTACAGCCCACCGGGTGCAAGCCATCACTGGCAGGCTGTTGTGAGGAAGTTAGGGTTTAACATCCCAGCACTGGAATTTCCCAGAAGGAGGAAAAACAGCTTTGCTCAGCTCTGGCGAAAAGCTTCTTCAAAAGAGGCTGAGCAAAGGGACACTGTGTCAGTGGGCTTCAGTGCGGGAAAGGTCCATCAAACCTTGTCTTGCCTCACTGAGAGGAATGCGTGGACACATGTCTCATGTCTAGGTCTAACTAGTGCTGATAAAGTACTTGCTTTCTTTCTGGTTTTGCTGTTGTTGAGAGGGTGTCTTTTGTTGGGTTTTTTTAATGGAAGGGAAACATTCCTGGGAATGGGACCAAGTCATTGCAGAATCAGACAGAGTTTGTTTCCTGAATGGAGGTGGAAAACACTGTGCTGGGGTGCAGAGATACATATTTAACTGCTTGTTGTACCAAAAAAAAAGTAATTGTGTTTAAGAGCTGGGCAAGAATCTGAGCAGGAAATGAAGCAGATCATTATCATATGCCATAAAATATCGAGATTTTTGTGTTTGTTCCAAGAAAGACAATGCCAGGATATGTTAGGTACAGGTAGTTCAGGCTTCGCATTCAGCTGCTGCCTCCTTCTGTCTCTGATGACATGAAATATTTCAGGCATGACAGTGCATTTCAGAAACATAAAGCCAGTCCATTCCAAATCTTTGTTTTCAGTTATTCAAGGCTTCAGAACTTCTTCCTTCAGTGCAGGTACTTCTCTTGATTTACCACCTATCAAAGCTCCATATTTTTAAAAAATAGGGAAAAATCTAATGAGTTAATTCCTAAGTTTTTTGCACTTTCATGACATGTTTCATGAGTCTCTCACAGGGATTATTTCTTTTGTGTTCCTTTACAATTGTATAATTTTTTAAATCAACTTTTTAGGAGCTTGAATACAGCAGAGCTGTAAACACCCATGAAAAAAATCATTTTTACTAAAAGTTAAAATTCTGATCATAAAACAATGTCAGTATTTGAAAAGCATGCATTGACTCTGACAGAGCCACCAAAACATCTTCAAATAATTAGATATTTCCAATATGTGACCATTCTCTGTCTTTCCAGACTGGAACATGATTAAAAGCAGACATCCCAAGCTGATTTTCAAGTACGCGCTCAGCTATTTTAATCATTCCTCCTAAATTACCCTCAGATTGCTTTTCTTGCTCTTTTGTAAGTTTCCTTGAGTGTAGCAGTACCAGCTTAGGAATGATATATTCAGAACAGACTGTGTAACTCTTGTGCCTGTGCTGTAAGATGCCTTTTTGTCCTTATTGCAATATCTATAGAAAGAAATACCCCCTATTAGGGGTCAAACTCCAAAACAAGGTGCTTTCTACTGCTGTGAAATACCCACATTTACAAACTTTGAACTTAATTCCTCTCTAACATATCATAGAAGCACAGACTGGTTTGGGTTAGAAGCTACCTTAAAGCTCATCCAGTTCCAAGCCCCTGTCACGGGCAGGGACACCTTCCATTAGACCAGGTTGCCCAAAGCCCCATCCAGTCTGGCCTTGAACACTGGCAGGGATGAGGCAGCCACAGCTTCTCTGGACAACCTGTGCCAGTGTCTCACCACCCTCACAGTGAAGGATTTCTTCACAGTATCTAATCTAAATCTCCCCTCTGTCAGTTTAAAGCCATTCCCCCTTGTCCTGTCACTCCATGCCCTTGTAAAAAGCCTCTCTCCAGATTTCTTGTAAGCCTCCTTTAGTCACTGGAAGCTGCTCTAAGGTCTCCACGCAGCCTTCTCTTCTCCAGACTGAACAAGCCCAACTCTCTCAGCCTGTCTTCATAGGAGAGATGCTCCAGCCCTCAGATCAACTCTGGACTCACTCCAACAGGCCCAGGTCCTTCAGATGCTAGGGCTCCCAGAGCTGGATGTAGTACTCCAAGTGAGGTCTCATGAGAACAGAATAGAGGGGCAGGATCACCTCCTTCGACCTGCTGGTCACGCTCCTTTTGGTGCAGCCCAGGATAAGGTTGGCTTTCTGGGCTGGCAGCGCACACTGAATCCGGATCATGTTAAGTTTCTCATCAATCAACACCCCCAAGTCTTTCTCCTCAGGGTTGCTCTAAATCCAGTCTCTGCACAGCCTGTAACTGTGCTTGGGATTGCCCTGACCCACGTGCAGGACCTTGCACTTAGCTTTGTTGAACTTCATGAGGTTGCCACTGGCCCTCCACTAAAGCATGTCAAGGTCCCAGGGACTGCATTCCTTCCCTCCAGTGTGTCAACCACACCACAAAGCTTGGTGTTGCTGGCAAAGTTGCTGAGGGCAAACTCGATCCCACTGTCCATGTCGCTGGCAAAGATGTTAAACAGGATCAGTCCCAATACTGCCCCCTGATGAACACAATCCAAACAATCTTCCACAGCATTCAAACATCCAAACAAAGCTGTGTGGTTCGGTTGATACACTGGAGGGAAGGAATGCCATCCAGAGGGACCTTGACACGCTTGTGAGGTGGACTGATGCCAACCTCATGAAGTTTAACCATGCCAAGTGCAAGGTCCTACACCTGGGTCAGAGCAATCCCAGGCACAGCTACAGGTTGGGCAGAGAAGAGATTCAGAACAGCCCTGCAGAGAAGGACTTGGGGGTGTTGGTCGATGAGAAAATGAACATGAGCCAGCTGCAGTGTGCCCTGGCAGCCCAGAAAGCCAACCGTATCCTGGGCTGCATCAAAAGGAGAGTGACCAGCAGGTCAAAGGAGGTGATCCTGCCCCTCTACTCTGCTCTCGTGAGACCTCACCTGGAGTATTGTGTGCAGTTCTGGTGTCCTCAACATAAAAAGGATATGGAACTGTTGGAACAAGTCCAGAGGAGGGCCACGAGGATGATCAGGGGACTGGAGCACCTCCCATATGAAGACAGGATGAGGAAGTTGGGGCTGTTCAGCCTGGAGAAGAGAAGGCTGCGTGGAGACCTCATAGGCCCCCTTCAGATACTGGAAGGCTGCTATAGGGATGCTGAAGAGAGACTCTTCAGTAGGGACTGTAGTGACAGGACAAGGGGTAACGGGTTAAAACTTAAACAGGGGAAGTTTAGATTGTATATAAGGAGGAAATTCTTTCCTGTTAGGGTGGTGAGGCACTGGAATGGGTTGCCCAGGGAGGCTGTGAATGCTCCATTCCTGGCGGTGTTCAAGACCAGGGTGGACGGAGCCTTGGGTGACATGGTTTAGTGTGAGGTGTCCCTGCCCATGGCAGGGCAGTTGGAACTTGATGATCTTAAGGTCCTTTCCAACCCTAACTATTCTACGATTCTATGACATGCCATGCAGCGCATGGCTGTGCATTGGCAATGCAAATGTAGCCAGGGAATCATCACCACAGCTGACCACACTCTCCCAGAGTGGTGCTTTTAGGCAATGGCTTTAATGGGAAAATTTTTGCATTGCTTTTCTTTCTTCAGGTTTTGTTTCACCCCAGTGGTTTTGGCCAGGTCACAGTGTCTGAATTAAAGGAAGCATAGGCTGGGTAGCTATGGCATGGACTTGAGAGGGAATCATCCTTTCATAACAATGTCCCGTTACTCCAGTAGTGACACTGCAGAGAAACTATGGGCACTGCAGGCCTTTCAGCAGGATTTAGGAACTCCAGTAGAGACCAAAACTGGTGCAACAAGGTACAAGCACAGGGTAGGAGAAAACAAAAAAAAACAACCCTCTCTTCACATGAAAGCAAGTAGGGAACTTGTACAAAGATCACACCAGGGGCTTGTAGTAATGTTAAAAAGACTTTTGTAGAACTCTAATGAGTGTAGGATGCATTTGCTTCACAGTTTGCAGCTTTTGGACAGAAGAATTATCAAAGAAAGAGGAATCAAAGGAAATAGCATAGGCAAAAAATTAAAACCAACCAACTTCCATCTCAACAGGAGAAGAGTAAGTTGGTTCAGAGACAACGATAGGATAACAAAATTTGTTCACCTTATATCTGCTCTACTGTGGGAAAAAACATCAAATTAGATGCATTCTCTTACCTTGTATCAATTTAGGCGATATTCCTTCAACATTGAACTCACCATGAGGTTTGCACTTGAAGGGAAAAGAAGATCTTTGTTTCTCTGGGTCTTAGCATCCAGTGTTTAACACCACTTACCCAGTAGGCTAGCCAGCTGGTTTGTTTTCAGCTTATAACTTACACAAGTGTCAGCATAAGGATTCTTTTCTATTTATAGAAATTATGTCACATTTGCACTTCTTTCATGCGCTATTTTTATGACATCATTTTAAATTAATTCCCTGTATGTTCCATGATCAATAGTTTCAACAAATTTCCTTTAAAATCAGTCCTTCAGAGTACTTTTTTCCTCTGGGGTTGGTTCCTTGAACTCTTTTTGCCCAGCTCATATCTGGGAGCGAAAGGCCAAGCAAAGCATACTGAGAGGCACAACTCTCTCTTGGTCACCTCTCTGGTGTCCCCACGTTTTTCCATCTGATAGTGTCCTCTATGACTGCGAAATCTTCCCGTTGAATAGTATCTGTCAAGGGTCACTAACAGAAATGCAGTGAGTAATGGGAGAAGGGTCAGAGAAGGTGAATGCTGGCTGAGCTTTTCTCCCCTGCTGTTCAGAGGCCTAAGTTTTTCTGTAAAATAAGTAATCCTCACACTTGTCATGGTGAAACACAGCTTATGAATGAGTTTGACTTGTTCCCTCTTTCTGCAGGTGAAGAAATCCCATCTCCAGCCTGGGTGGCCCCTTCCTTTCCACAGGGAACTCAGAAAGGAGCTGGCAAGCTGGTTTGCTGGACAAAAAACCCCTGTGAGCTTGTAACTTGTCACCAAGTTACGGGACAACATTGATACCACTGACTCACTCTGGGTAAACCAGGTCTGCAACTGGCTTAAGGGAGAAGGGAAAGTTTCCATTCATTTTGGCTCCTCCTGCCAAAACAGCATCCTGGCCATGAAGGAACTGCTTTGTACTCCACTCTGCCTCTTACTCCTGCTAGGAAGTCCGTCCCTAAAAGAAACCCTCCCATGCACCGGGAATGCCACCGATCATAAAACAATCCCTCCCCGTTTGCTCTCCCTAGCTCTGCTGGCACAATGACTACACACGCTGCCAAAGTTAACAAGCAAGCACATTAATCCCTCCTCTTTCTAGAGAGTCTTTCCAGACCTGTCGAAGCTTTCTGCCTGTGGCTGTGTACGGAGGCAGGTTTGTCTCAGGGTGATTGCTTATAAGCCTATCAGCAGAAGAACGGCAAGCGAGCACCTAATCTGGAATGACTAAAGCACTGGCAGGCAGGGGACCAGCATTGCTCTGCGGCTGGTTTTTAAATCTGCAATTTTTCATTCGGGTGGTTTACTTTGGCTGTCTGTCCTTGGTAAACATCACACAACATGGAAACCAGGAAATACCCGAGAATAAATAGAGAAACGGGCGATTACCAATAGATCTTCCTTTGTCGTCCCAGCAATCAGCCTTACTTTGGCCAGATCTTGCCATCCCAAGAGGAGTAAAACCTCCCTGGGGAGCTCCCGGGAGCGATGGATACCCCCGATACAAGAGGCAGCCGGGATGGGGGGCCTCAGCACTGCTACCTTGTGCAACCACTGCCACGCCTGGCTGCACAAGCATTTGGAAGCTGCAGGCTGAGCAAGGGCCTCTCCTCAGCCATTCCGGAAGCACGGGATGATGAGAGAATCATCACTGTGCCTCTGAGGCTTCTCTGTCCTGTTCTGTCCTTAGAAGTTCCCGTTTCCCACTCCGCAGTTCAGCCAGCAGGTTTCCTGCCCCTCCAACCCTTTTCCTATAACTTCTGGCACAAAGAGAACTTTGCAGATACAGCTGTGCCTCTAATCGTGTGTTTGCTCTCTCATTAGATGGACCCCTACTGCATTTTAAAGAGGGAATTAAATAGTGAAGGCACTGAGGTGCTGCAGAGCTGTCTGCTTGCACCCACTCCTCCTTGCTCTGCTCCCCCTCCTCCAGGGTGAAAAGCCAGGAGATGGGGCAGACCAGAGATAATGAGATGCCCGCCCCAGCTCTGCATCCCCACTGGGTCGCTGCAAGCACATACATTTAATCTGGCCTCACATTTGGCAGACAGCAGGACAAGACTGTTCCTGCATGCGGAGGCACTGGCTTTGCCTGGCCCTGAAAGCTGTGATCTTCTGTCCAAGAGGCTGTGGCAGGGGGAGTCACTGAGAACAACTGTCACAACCGATCCTTTACAGTAAGCAGGATAAACACAGACATTGAGGGCAGATATCCCATGACTGCTCTGTCCAATGGCAGAGGGGATTTTTTGGAACCCAAGGGCTCCCTAAACTTCTGTAAATGCTCCTACAAGTGATGTACAGAAGAAAAGGAAGTGCTACTTTCTCCTCTTCTGGACATGAATATGGGACACCCAAGAACTAAATGCTGAACACTTACATGTCTAAAGGGGCAGCAGGATCCCAGACTTTGCCCCAGTCTCTCAGTTGTCGCTGAGGTAAGACTGCGGTGTCTGATTCTTAAAGCACATTACGAATGTCTCTAAACATAGCTTGCTGATGATCTACCTACCAAAGGAAAGCTGACCCTCTTTCCTTCTCTCTTCATTATAGGAGAAGCATTAAAGTCTAACTGATAAGATTGAATTTGAGGAAAAAAAATCCCTGCCATAGATTTCTTTGCACAAGTTCTGTAGGCAACACTGACATGCAGCTTCTTGCATAGGCTTTCTGGAAACTTGACTTGAGGCCATTTTGATAGGGAATCCAGAGGAAGGGTACTGTTACCAGATCTGTAGGTTTCTTAACTGTGCCCTAAATATCCACTGCAAAAAATACGCTTTTAAGTCAAGCTAAGTAAAAGCTTAAGCTCCTTAAAAACAAACGCACATGCACATAACAAACAAAATGGAAGCCTGTGGCCTGGGAAGCCAAGTTTCAGTATGGTAAAAGGAGTTAAGAGTCAAAGCACATGCAGTGGCATTCCCCTCTGATAGCACTGGGTTTGGCTAGCAGAGCAGAGCAGAGGCGCAGGAGAGAGGCTTTCCAACAGAGCTCAGTGTTTGTGGAAAGCAGCAGCTGCTGTCCCGCAGGCAAACTAATAGAAGTCAGCGTCTCGCATAAAGAGCAAGCTTTAGCTCACCTGTAACTCTAAAGAAATCTGGACACTAAAAGGTTTATTCCAGCTTGGGAGAAACAGTCTCTTCTACCCTCAGAATGAACTGTACAACTGGAGGTCAGTTTTCCGTGTTGCAAGCACACAGCATTCCCGCCTGCTGCTACACTGCCCTGCAGCTCCCGTGGGTTCAGTCATGCTAGACATCATACCTGTAGCCTGCCCAACAAGTCACAGGGCAGGGCCAGCCTGAACCAATCTAAATCAGGCATGCCACAGTCTGTCTTCTCCCTGTCTTTTTCTGGAAGTTAAAACACGCACCCACAGGCAAGCAAATTGTTCTAAACAGGGTGGATGCTGCTGACATACTGAGCCCCTTCAGGAGCCCTGGGCAGCTCCAGAGGCTTCCTATTTCTTCTCTCATAAAACCCTTCCTTACCAGGATCTCTGTTGGTCCTCAGACTTGCAGACTTCTCTTAATATCTACAGGATGTTTGAGGCAATGCTGGGTCCACAGTAGTAGCAGTAAAACCCAAAACAAAACAAAAAAACACTACCAAAAAACCCAGAGCAGCCATTAGGCTTTATTCACTGCAGGAATACATGGGGGAATTTGAAATCAGCAGGTCAGCCCCATTACTGTAAGGGCACATTTGGTCTGTCATCTATTAAAACGCATGGCTGTGTGTGCCTGGAAAATGCTTCAAAGTTTCCTTTTGATCTTTGCAAAGATAAAACTGTAATATTTTTGTAGGTATATGAGAACTTTAGTTACTGGACTAGTTAAAAACCACTTAACTTTTCAAACTGGTGCCATCTGTTCCCTGTATTTATGTTTAGAACTCAATACTCACTCTCTCCAGGACTTGTCTAACAAACTGTCTCTATACACAACATCAGAACACCAGTGATGCTTTGGCCAAGACTCTTGCTTCACAGGTCTGCGGATGGGGCTGTTCATGTAGCAGCTTTAGCTCATCCCTCAGGTCAGCTCTTCAGAAAGAAGAATACTGTCTTGGTTAGGCTTCATGTTTCTCTATTACAGCAAATGGCATATTAGGTTCTTGCAACCAAAAGCAAGCCTGCAGCTTACTGAGTTTCAGTCATGTAAGCTGTTCTGGAGGATGCTCATAGGCTTACGTTCAACCAAAGAAATTAATAAATAAAGAGTTAAGAAATACTTTATATCCCACTTAAGGATTCTGAAGCATTTCTATAGGAGAGTATTTGGTCCTCAGCAAATTGTGTGACAAATTTTAGTCAAACTGATAAATCACTGAAAAGCTTCCAAGTGAATAGACAGGATCTTTCCTTAGAAAAAACCCCAAACCAACCTTTCACTAACCAGTCATGTGCAGGCCATGTTGAAAAGCCACAAAGATATCTCTCCTTAATGACCCTGTGAATTGAGGGCTTCCAAAACTTGCACATTGCTGTAGGGTATTGAACTGGGTCATGAACTTCAGCTATTGCAAGGGAAACTCATAATCTTGCCTGGTCAGAAAGCAGAAATAGACAGGAAAAGCTTGTGTCACCTTGAGCTCAGCCCCCACAGGCTGCCCACCCCAGCATCTTGATCAGGGCTTTGTGTCCCAGGTTTTTGCTTGCTATCAGGAGCGTCTCACCCTGGAAGCTGCAGATAGCTCAGGCCAAGCCACACAGAGCTGCAATGTTCAAGGCTGCAACTGAAAGCGTAGGTAAACCCTGCAAGCCAGGAGAGAGTGAGACCAGCTGCGCTTGCTGTGATGTACCAGTGTTGAAGGTGATAGCAAAGTGCCAGGAGATAACTGCTCAGCCACATCTGTGCTCACCAGAGCAGCAGCATGGGAAAACCAGATGACTGAGCCTTGATTAAGCAGAAGATACCTATGGTCTGACTTCTTGCAGCCCTGGAAAATGCATTGCGTGCCAAGGACATGCAGACAGGAACAACTGATACGCGTACTCAAAGTCATTTGGTGGGTGCATGAACTGAGCACAGCACTAGCAGTGGGAGCCACAAGGCACACATAGTGTGTGCCTGATGTCCTTAGCCAATGGGAAGGGGTGGTAGGTGCCTAATTAAAATCTAATAACTGAAGGAAGAACACAAGCTGTGATTCAGCAGTCTTTCATCAACAGAAGCGGGGCTGACATCTCCTCTGGTTAACAACTGGTTGCTGTCCACAGAGAGACTGAACAACCTGCAGGCAGCTCTGGAAAGAACAGATCAATATGAAAGCATCGCTGAGCTCCAGAAACCATTTACACCATATACCATGGGTCATGTGGTTGAAAAGCACAGGGGGAACAGAGGGGAAGCAAGGGCTTCCCACGCTGCTCTGGAAACAGAGTGGCACTGAGGTCATTTTCCATTCCCTCACAAGCACCACACATCCCATCCTGGAGGTATGTGTGCGGTCACAAGCTGGCCCTAGAGGAAGAGTGAGCTAGCCTGTGTGCAAGCGGCCGGAGGAACGCCGCCAAGCTGCTGCCTTCCTCATCTGAGCACTGCTGAGAAGACAGCAAGGACCTCCCACTGCCACACTACTGTCTCACAGGTCTGACAGCAGCGGTGGGAAGGTTGCGGCGTTTTCTGCCATTTCTGCAGGATTCCCTTATCAGCTTCAACATCTGGTTTGCACTTCTTGGCGTTTCCTACAACACACAGCAAAGCACCTTTCATCTAACAAGGTCTTGTTGAGCAAATGAGGTGAAACATTTCTCCCCTAAATCAGAACCAGTGACTGTAGCAAGTTCTCACTGATGGCCAAGCGCGTTGCTGCAGCACCTCAGCATTGCGTGAGAAGGTTATTTGTAGTTTTGAGACAGCCCCGCACCACCGTGCCCGCTGACTCCCAGCCCAGCCTTCCACGTCATCGTCCCTGAGAGCCGGAGCAGGTCCAGCGCATATAGGCTTCCCCCACATCTGTGCTAACAAAGACGTGCGAAAGCATCAGCTTCCCCTCACAAATCGTGCATTCACTCAAAATTAAAACCAAACAAGCGTCTTCGGCAAACCGCACGTTTTGCCGGCGCGGTTGGAGAAAGGAGGTCTGGCAGAGCCTCTCATCCCCCAACTACAGCAGCCATACCCCAGAGTGCAACAGGGATGGTCAGGGGTAGGGTCTGTCACCTGCCCGAAATCACTGTATGGGAGTTGGTTTACTGAAGAGGATGGGGGCTTTTTGGTCATTCACAGCAGTGATGTGCTCCTTCCAAGAGATGTATACGCGATGCACTCAGTTGCAAGCCAAGCTTGGCTGCTGGTAGTTTAGCTGACAACAATTAAATTACTGGTTTATGCTAGATGAGAACTTCGTCCACATCAGCTAGAGAAGCTCATCTGGCACCGGTGTGTACACTGGGGAGGCCCCTCTTTCCAGGCCACCATGGTCCCTGCTTGCGCAGGTTGCTGGCAGCCTCCAATCAGCAAAAGCTCCAGAGAGGTGCATGGGGCCACACGGAAGCACCAAACCCCTACCGCCCCTGAATAAGGCTGCTAAACCCTCAGACTGTCCAGGGAGCAGCTTTCATGTACAACCAGGGACAGCCACCCTTCAGAGCAGCTCCAGAGCTAGAATACGTTTGAGGGGTTGTGTTGCTGCTGTTGAAGAAAGCCCCAAGGAATGAAATATAGCAGAGGTGACAGAAGAGGTGAGCCACATGGTGTGCCACCCACAGCAACAAAAGAGGCATTTTTGTCAGGCAGGCACAGACAGCTTTTGGAGGGAAAGCAGCTCCAGAGACGGAGGCAGGAGCAGCAATATTCAGCTTTAGCAGCCTGGGTCCGTGCATTAGTGATGAGCTGCAGAGGCAGCGGGTGTGAGCTCCCAGGACCTCCCCTGCAACATCACTTTGTAGAGCTGGGACAGTAAATCCTCCCCCTGCTCTGCTCATCACCCACCCACAACAGGGCAGAGCACAGCTCACCCACTGCCTCCTGCCCCTCCACATCCCACAGCTCACGAAGACAGGGAGCACCACTGGGTCTCACCCAGCAAAGCATTCTCCAGTGCAGTACTGACAATGCCAGGATCCTCCTTCTCCAGCTGTGACACCTACTGCTGCCAGGTTCCCCCATCAGAAAGGCAGGCGAGTGTTGCATTGCCACTGGGACAGAAGACATCTGCAGCAGCACAGCAGCCCTGGAGAGTGATCTCTCAGTATAGCCAAGCGTGCTGCAGAAGAGGATGCGGTAAACCCTGCCCTGAGCCATTCCCCCATAAAAGTGAATAGGCAGACTGAACAACGGGATGAGGCAACCAAAGGTACAAGGTAAAACACACCCATAGTGACAGGAAGGTGCCACCTTTCCCACAAGTTGCTGAAAGCAAAGCAAGAACACAGAGAGGGCAGAAGAAGATGGAGGTGCCTCGATGACTAATAAAAACAAACAGTGGGTGTTCCCTGAGGCTGTAAGGGGAAAAAGCAAATGCTGGGAAGCAAAGCCCGACACACCACTGTATAGACCAGCCAAGACCTCACCTAGTGGGACAGCGGTGCCAGCTCTATAGGAACCTGTGGTGCTGCCGAGGCTTCCCAAGCGGCATCAGGGCTTTTCCCTAGGCAGAGAATTTCGGTGCTGGAGGTGACGGCACTGCCAGCCCCTGTGCAGGTAGTGAGCACCTCCCATGCCTCCTCCTCTTCCGCCCTCTTGAGCGGATTAAGATAATTAACAGCTCTCTTTAATGAGCTCATTTACCCCGTGGCAGTCAGATCTCTCAGCTGCCCTCAGAGCTCTGAGGCTCATTTCCGCAAGACCAACAGCAAGCTGCCAAGCTGGTCACTGCTCCTTGGGGCGGCTGAACAGCACTGCATGCGCAGGTCCAGCTGCAGGACAGACCTTGCGCTCATGACAAGAGCCACGCTCCCGGGCTGAGCCTGCCTGCAGGCACTGGTACCATCCCACATGTGCTTTGAACCCCACAGGCGGTATTTGCAGCTCAGTCTGGCCAGTGTGCTGCTCTCAAGCAGTTCAGACCTGGCTCCCAGGCCAGACTGGTGCCAGCCAGGCTGCTGGCTAGTCCAAATCCCTCCATCCAGAAGCAAGCTCAACACCACTTACCAAGAAACATGGTCCCAGTGGAGCTGCGTTGGATGCTCCTCTTCCCTTAGCTCTCTGGCTTAGTGCTGTGAGGGGCTGGCTGCAGCCTGGCAACGCAAGGGCAGCTAAACACCCCTGCAGTAGATGCTGGCTTTGTCCAAATGCTGTCTCTCATAGTACCTAAAAGCCTTCACAAAAGGTGCCAGTAAATATTCTCTGGCGAAATACCGGACCAGCTGGGCAGTCCTGGCCAAGATGCCCTGTGCAGATCAAGGGCAGTGACAACTTGGTACCTCTGTCCCCTGTGCATATATAAAAGAAGCCACAAATCCACTGGGAGCAGGGAACAAGACTGTCTCTTCTCCCATGTCTCTTCTTGGGAAAACGCTCGATGTCCTGAGCTAGGTAGCATCTGCATTGTGGTCGAAATCAGCACACTTGTTGGACCGCCCATGTTTTTCCCCCCTCTTCCATCACCAGCCCTACTAGTGAACTGTGCAAGCCATTCCTTTTTTATACTGGCATTTTTGTTTCTTTGTTTCTCCCTTTGCAACCTGAAGCATTTCTTGGGTTAATCGAAAACTTTTGCTGCAGTTTCTCAGAAATTGGTACCAGTTTCAGAGATCAGGGAAGCTCCCGCTGTAAGGAATTCCTGGCACAAGGCAAGAAATTGGGAATTATTTTGCTCACGACAATGCAATGTCTTTAGAGCAACCTCTCCAGTTTCACTCCAGGAGAATTATAATCATCTCAGCACAAAGAAATTCGCAGTGGAATTATTTATTTCATCTTCCCCTTTACTGCAGGAGGAATGATTTTTAACTGAGCCCAAATGCACTTGCATTGAGTGGGCTGCTAATTAAGCTACAGATGTCTCCTGATGGCAGCAATTATTCCTGGTAACTTTAATGAGCCTGTTACATTCCTTAGCTATTGTTATGAAAAGTTATATGAAATACTTTGCCTAATACTACACAGCTCCCAGAAGAATGACTTCTTGATCTGTTCTGGTTTGATTAAAGAGAATGATTGTTTTCTTTCTTAGCAGTCTTTCTCCAGCTGTTTGTGGCTCACTTCCCTTGTCTTTTGCTGGCCTTTAACAACTCTGACCATCTTCTTCACAGAGATCACCTTTTCTAACTTGGTATTTTTTTTAACCCTGTCCCTGAAGTCTACAGTGTCTTTGCCTGGTTTATTGCAAGCTTTTTTCCCTCTTATCCACCAACCTATTCTGTCTCAAACATTACAGTTACTTACAACAGGGACCTAAAGCTGATCATAACTCTGTGGGGTTTTCTTAGAATCACAGAATAGTTAGGGTTGGAAAGGACCTTAAGATCATCTAGTTCCAACCCCCCTGCCATGGGCAGGGACACCTCACACTAAACCATGTCATCCAAGTCTTCGTCCAACCTGGCCTTGAACGCTGCCAGGGATGAAGCATTCACAACCTCCCTGGGCAACCCATTCCAGTGCCTCACCACCCTAACAGGAAAGAATTTCCTCCTTATATCCAATCTAAACTTTCCCTGTTTAAGTTTTAACCCATTACCCCTTGTCCTGTCACTACAGTCCCTACTGAAGAGTCCCTCCCCAGCATCTCTATAGGCCCCCTTCAGATACTGGAAGGCTGCCATGAGGTCTCCATGCAGCCTTGCCTTGCCTTCCCTTGCCTTCCCTTGCCTTCTTCTTGTTGTTACAGGTCATTACAGTTGCAAGAAAAGCATCTACTTATACTGGTACTTGAGGAAAAACTCCAGTGTACGAAAAATACAGATCTCCTTAAAACAATTAACAGAATGAGCTGAGTAAGCTAACTAAGCACAGCTTTGCATGTCCCCTCTTCTCTCCTGTGCCCTTGTACATACAAAATTCAATGAACATGCTATACAACAAGCAAGATCATCAAGGGAATAAAGGATTTCATTATGTTTCGAAGCAAAAGAGCACTTTTCTCTTTTTCATCCATATTTATTGTGTTGGCACTCCCACTCTATTAATCCTGAAGACTCCTACCATAGGCAAGAGGTGCACACAAAGCATGTCAGTGGTCAAGACTATTTCTCATGGCTTAGTACTGATCCCAGGAGCATCAAAGTTCATACGAACATGTGAACTCCCTTCAGAATCCCATGCAATTACGATTAAACTGCAGAGTTAAACAGATTCCTGCCCAGCACAACACAATGTGGAAAGCAGCCAGACTCCAGTCACTAGTTCCTGATCAAGCCATTAAATCACCATGGTTTTCAAAAGCATTCAGGGATGATCCTGTTTTCCTGACATCAAACCAAAGGAAGCCTTAAAAGCACCTTCCCCATGAGCAGTTAAAGCAAGTAAATGTAGCAGCTTTTGAGCATCCCACCCAGTTGCTACCTCCTTCTGAGTTAACTCAAGCACACATGAAAGCATAGCTCGCAGGGTATCTTTCAACAAAGCTTTCTTTGCAGGAACTGTTGATTCATTGAAATAAACTTCATACAGAAATGTTGCTGATGAAACATTTCAAGCCCTGGATGGCATTTCCGGCTGAAACCAGCAAGTCAGAGGAGCTGGTCTGGTCTGATAGCTCAGAGATGTGGCGAGACACACAGGGACAGAATTTAGGTCTGGGAGCTCAGGCTGCCGAGCAGCCTTGCTTGAAGGCTGTCAGCAGTGCCTCCTCTGCTCTGCCTTTGAATAAAACAAATGGGAAAGCCTCAGCATCTCATCGTCAGAGTTCTCATCTTGCAGTCTGTGTTCAAAGGGCAAGAGAACACCAACTGAAGCAGCAAAAAGGAACTTGCTCAAGCTCACAGAATCCTCAGAGTGGTAAATGGACAGTGATGGCCCCTAGTCCAACCTCCCACAAAGAGCAGGACTGCCACCACCACTAGCACTCGTCAGTGCAGCTTTGTTCAGCCATGTCATGAATACCTCCAGGCAGAAAGATCTGTCTGCCCCTTGAGGCAGCCTGTTCTGCAGCACTACTCTCCAAGGGAAGTCACTCCGACTCACTTTCAACCTGAACCTTCCATGTGGCAACCTGCTGCCACTGCCATTTGCCACAGTGCCAGCAGACACCACAGAGGATTTGGTTCTGCCATCTTTATTATACAATCACATAATGGTTTAGGTTGGAAGGGAACTCAAAGATCATCCAGTTCCAATCCCCTGACACAGGCAGGGACACCTTCCACTAGACCAGGTTGCTCAAAGCCCCGTCCAACCTGGCCTTGAACACTGCCAAGGATAGGGCAGCCACAGCTTCCCTGAGCAACTTGCGTCAGCACCTTACTACCCTCATAGTGAAGAATTTCTTTCTAATGCCTGTACAAGCCTGCTACTGGATCCCCCTTCACTCTCTACAGACTTAGCTGAGGACACCTCTGAACCTACGGGACACCTTCCCCTCTTTTTGACACCTAAGAGTAAAGATGCCCAGACACACTCTGCCATGTCAGAAGAAAAGGCTCTACAGAAAGGTAAGCTGAGACATGTTGCATGATGGATTCAGCCCTGACATGGGTGGCAGCACTTTCCTGATTGCCTTTCCCACTACAAAGCTTCAGTCTCACAACAAGAGCTAACACAAAGCTGTTCTGTTTTGGAGAGTGGTGTGAACTCTGCACTCAAAGAAGTGTTTGTTCCAGTTCAAGCTTTGGCGTTTTAAATAAGGGCAGTTAAATGCACTGAAAATGCTATTGCAACATGAAGGCTAAAAATATAAACACAAAATGTCAGGAGTCACTCAGAAGGAAAAGCTCCTGAAGAAATGCCCACTCAACCCACACTGCACAAGCATAACATCGCCCATGTGACAGCTTGCATTTTGAAGCCAGATAAACAAGCCCAATTCGGCCTATTTTCTACTGCCAGAATTTCACACGCTTTCAGCATTAGAAATGGCACCACTTGGGAAATCTCTGATCTGCACCAACAGGCAGGTCCCCAGTGCTACTGTTCAGTACAGATGTGACTGCTTACGAGTGTAAGTTTGTACCTGCAGATCCTAAAGCACTCCCAATTTATACCACAGAATGTAAACTTCAGAAGAAACGTGCAGTACAGGTTCATGGATGCTTTAAGGAACCTAACAGCATCCTTATCCTTGAAAAAAAATGAGTTTTAAATTTATAGCCTTCACCTGACAGTAACAGCATCCTGAATACGCTTTGCTTTGTAAAATGCACTGAATGCTCAGACTTCAGTAAAAAAAATTTATTTTCAATATAAAAGTGCCAAAATATCCACCAACATTGTAATCTATTCAACAACCAGCTTACTCTAGTAATCAAAATTGCAAGCATCTTTATTCACATTTTAAAATCAAATTCCTTTCACACGTTTCCACAGTAACCCGAGTCCCTCGAAAGTGGGAAATTTGCATTTCGATTGGCTGCTGTAGTCCATATGTCCAAGTTCATGTAGGCACGGAAGGGGTTAAACCTTGGATAGTATTCCTGCTTACACATAACTGCCTGGTTCTCCACGTGGGTTGAGTGCTGGGTCGTGGCGCTGACGGGGCAGCAGCTTTCATAAACATCACTCTGAGGTGCCCAGATGGAACCAAAAAGTCCAGACATTGGAGACAAGCTTCGGGTGCTTGAGAGGTAGGGCTGTAGGGCAAAATAAAATCATCATGGGAAACTGCAAAATGGACCAATTGGAAAAAAATGTGGACATGTAGTACTGAGTGGGAGGAAGCTGAATCTACACAGAGAACTTAGGAAATGCACAAGTAGAAAACTGGACAAGTTTACAAAGCAGTATGTTTGCAGAAAATATTACAACAGCATTAGTGTGTGTGTGTGTAAAGGCACTTTGCTAAATGAAGCCATATGAGCTCCTCCCTGCATGGCATTGATATTACTGTAACAGGAACATAATATTCAGTTCTGGTCAGGCTGTTAAGAAAAATAAGAGAGAAATGGAAGACGCAATGAGCACCACATATGTTTTGAGAGTTAAAAGTGAGGACGCCTAAGAAATGACAAGAAAAAGGTTGAAGTATGTGTCAGTACTGAAAGACTGAATGCTAGGAGCAGAGTAGGGTATTCACTGTGGAAAAGAGACTATAACTGGGAGCTAGGGAATTTAGTTAGAAAATTTCGAAAGCTTATAAAGAACCTCCTGGAGGGCAAGATGTGTTAGGCTGTGAGGAAATCCTCTCGGAGAAGGTCACGGAAGTCTTGGGACTTTTAAAACTGAATGAAACACTGAAATGTATTGTAGGGAAAAGCTCACCAGGGAAATGAACTGAATTATCTAATGTATTTTCCAATCTTTACCTTCTGTGTTTCCTGGCATTCCTGAATAAAACATGAAATAAAGCCAACTCTTGTTACCAAAGAGTCTTCTACCAGTTTTGCCACTTTTTAATAGTCATAATTTTCACTTTTGCAGTTGGAAACACTTCTTGGTTAGTTTTAGTCAAAATAAACCTACTGTAAATAAAAAAATAAAATTCTAAAATAGACTATTTTGAAATATGAGCAGAAAAGAAGGTGGTTACTGTTGAAGACCACCTTGAACCAAAGTCACTACATTGCACTATGGGATGACATACACATGGCTAGTCTGGAGCACAACAGATCAAAGTCAGCACTCCGAAATCTGCACGACTCCATCTTCAATCACCTGGATTTCCTAGCATAAAAAACCTGTCAAAGTCACTGAGAGCAGCTGTCCATTCAACTCTACAATTTCCAAATCTCTCTGGGTTTTGCTGTCAGCACTTTTTGTGTTTTACCCTCATCTGGAAAGGTTGATTTTGATAGGAAAAAGTCTCAATAGACTATGTAAGTGCAGAACGTTTTTTCCATATGCAAGATGATTTTAGTCAATTTTCAGGCAAGAGGATTTGTCTTAAAATTTCAAAGACACAGCCCAGTAGCAACCTTGACCAACAGCTGGGAAAAAGCCAGGCCACCAATGCCAGCATCACATACATATACCAGGGTAAAGGATTCATGAAGAATGTGCAAGCAATAGGTAGAAAAGACAGGAATGCACTGGGAAGGCTTTGAAGAGGTGCACAAAGGCAGAGCCTTGCAGTGACAGTACTCACCGTGGAGCTGACATAACTGGTGGGCTCCCAGGTGGGTGGCATGTTGGGAGGTGCATTCCAGGTGGAGGGACAGTTCTGGTCAATGAAGGCTGTATTCTGCACCGCTGCAGTACCTGGGAAGCCACTAGGGTAGTTCATGTTTTCTGCAGTTTATAAAAGCAGGAAGACAAAGTAAGACTTTTACAATATGAACTCTTAACATTTCAGTGGAGAAGCATTGAATCTTCTTGGAGTGAGCAAGGCTGGAACCAGCTTAAGCCTTCAGTGACTTCAGGCAGCTTCAGGGCAGCACAGCAGCAAAGCATAACAATTTCTGTTAACAGGAGTACCACTCTGTATTAGGGACCCACTAACAAACTGCTATTAGGAGGACACGATAAAGGGTTGGCAATCTTTCTACTGGAGAGCAGAGTCTTTATTAGCAACAGAACTCGCATGGCAGAGCATACCCAGGCTTCACTGCCAACTTGCCTCAGCTCTAAGCACCTGAGGGATCACTGTGCTGCCTGTGATACTGTAGCCTGACCTTTAATTATTGCTTAGGTAATGCTAAAGAATTTTAGGTTGTTGCCAGTGTGCTTCCCAAGCCAAGAAATTCTAGCCTGGAAAGGTAATTGGTCACAAGAGGCCTTCTGTTTCACACACTTGAAGGCAGAAGCCTACCAGAGGGGAAACAAAATTACGCAAAAAGATTTGTGTAATACTGTAGTCACGAGAATTTTTTCTCTATTCCCTCTCAGAGTCCTGTATACTGGCTTTGCAGGCTTAATAACTCCATACAAAACCCAGTCTTCTCATCCACCACATGTAGACATTGTTTATTACTACAGAGCACCCAGTCAGCTGGAAACCATAAAGCCCACTTAAGCAATCAACACCCAGATGTTTATAGACAAAGCTCAGCCTTTGCTCTACAAAAGGTGAGAGTTAAAAACATCATGCCCAGTGATAATTCATAAGCTTTATTTCAACTTACCTTCTGGGAAAGCACCGTATTCATTCATCTCTAGTGGACAATACATGTTGGAAAACTGGCTGTCGCAAGCTGCATTCCAGTCGATGAAGCTGTCCCAAGAAAAAGAAAAATCTGCTGTCAGAAACAATTTGCAGAACTTCTGAAAACTGTTTAGAAATACTTATTTAACGTAAAGCTGTTGGATGCAAAATGCCTGCAACTGATGATGAGGATTTTCACATTCTGCTTGCCAATTCTGCCAGGATCCACTCTGACACACTACGCAACGATTCTCTCACTGAGCTCTTTTCCCTCTGGGAGGCTGAACAACTTGTAATGACAGCTACCAGAGTCCTGCAACATCTAACTGGCTTCAACTTCTTCCTCTGTAAAAAAGAAAATAATTGTACTTCTTTCCCACAACCATGGAAATGGTAGATATAAAGTGAAATAATGTAATGTGAGGTAGAAGAAAATGTAACCCATTCTCAAGCATTTGAATGCTTGAGAATAGCAATTCAAATGGAGATTTCTACTTTCCCTACCACACACGTTAAAGTCCTGTTAAACAGTATGTTTTCTAAACTACACATTAATTTCTAGGGATTGTACTTATTTTAATTAAAATAATTAAAATTTAATTAAAATAATAAAAGAAGACTTTTCAAAAGTAATTCTTGAAGATACGTCAGTAGCGAAACAAGCCCTGCTATGCAGAAAGCCTGAAGAAGTCCAAGACTGCATACAGTCTGGACAAGGTAGGCATATGAAGGTGGGATTTCAGTTCAAGTTGTACTAATTCAATTTTACTATTCGGGCAAGAAGCTATTGTAAGTTATTACTACCATATATGAATAACGAATTATACATATTTTTTGCATATAAAGTCCGAATTGAGATGGGCATATGAAAGCAAATTAGCATAATACATAATCTGCCACAAATCACATGTATTTCATCTGATTCCAGAGTCAGACAGATTGCCGGCCACTGCTCCCAATCACTAGGGTTGCAGTTTGTTAACATGACAGTCAGAATTGAGGTCAGCAGGTTGGTTGGGATCACAAGACTGTCACTAGGGGATTTCCACGTTACCACTATGTCATTTCGGATGACAGGATCTGACTTGAAGAACTAGCTCTAATTCACTGCTATGTGGTGGCAGAGTATTTCTTCTCCGTAGTTTGTGGTGCATCTTTCATTAGTAAAATTTGCAGTGTGGAGAGTCTAAAGTACAAGAACTACTCAAGTTCATTACTACAGGAAGATCAACACAAATCTACACAGAGCCTGAAACAGTAAGATGAGCTTGCATCCTTACACCACACTGGATTATTTGTCTTTATTTAACAATGTCTGTTCATGCCATTTAACACAGTACACACTGCATAACAGACCCCATGATAAGCAGAAGCCATGTGTTTAGCAAGAGGGCAACAAATGTAAAAGCCAGGCCCTCTGCCTGGCCAGGCAACAGAAGTGGAAGAAACTAAAAACTTTCCAAAAAGTATTTAATTAAACTTGAAAGAAGTTCCTGGATATCTCTATATGAGCAGAAACACCTCTGTCAGCAAAAATTAATCCCAATTTACTAATGGAAGAGCATAAACAACTACAACCGAGATTGAACTGGCAGCAAGAATTTAACTATTATCTGCTTTTCAGATATTGTAAGATAAGTTCAAGTGCAAGTGCAGTCCTCTGCATGTTTACATAACTTACCTGTTGTGGACAGAGGGGGTTTCTTGGATCATGCATGGTATATTATTCTCAAGGTTGTAGTTTAAACTGCTTGTCAGGCAGACTGGCTGGGCAGGCCACAAGTCTCCTGTTGGATAAAGACCTAAAAAGGGAAAAGGGAATGAAATGTAGAACAACAGGAAGGAGGCTCCACAAACTCCAAGTATCACAAGGACACTTTATTCTCAGATCCATAAGGACTGTATGTTAGACTAAAAATATCCAGTTAGCAACCAATCTATTCTTCTGTGATGAATGTCCATCTTTAAACAAATCTCAAAATTTCTACGTGTTAAAATATATATACATAAAAAGACTTGAACTGAGAAGCAGAAATTCAACAAAACAGGGCAAGAAATTCCTACAGACTGTCCTTAATTCATCAGCCATCAGCATTAGGTGGCACCCTTCCTCACAGCAGGACAGACGGCAGGGATACCAGCCTCTCTCTCACCCACCAGTCAGTAACCATCTCTGAAGTCTAACCAAGGATGAATGCAGTGGCAACAGGGTCCCGTTCTTAATGGACTAAAGCTATTCACAACCAAACAATTTGTGAACTCATTATGGATGTATTTAGCCCCTAGGGCAGATTTTCATTGTGCTGCTGTCTATGGACTAAGTGCTCTGACTGCCCACAGATACTTGGTTTCTATCAACCCTGGGAGAACAGGCAGCTGGAGAAAAGAAAAATTCCAAATTAGCAGTTTCCACAAGAAAAAGGTTGCAAAGTTGGTTCTACTTCACTATTTCACATGATAGATGTAACGGATACTGCTACCATGGAAAAAGTTTAATCAGCATTTGTGACCTACAAGATTCAGGTTAAACCCACAGCAGAATGGACAGTCACAGGCAGGCAGTTCTGTTGCCTGAAAGAACCATGTGTCCTAACCATCTTTCAAACTCCACCTCACCGCGCCTGATGCTTTTATGAATCCCACTCAACAAGCTAGTATTACTTCCCTTAGAGATACAAACAATGAAAACTCGGAGAGTTTCAACAGCCCAACCCAGCTTCATTCATTACTGCTTTCAGAAAGACCAAGTCCCAGATGTCTAAATTTAGAGACAAAAGTTCATATTTGATTTGATGCCAAGCTTCATTTTAACACAACCAGTGCTCTTCATCTTCCAGCCATGTTACTTCTGGACATAAATCTCACAAAGCAAGAGGATGACAAAACACCCAAAGAATACCTAAAACAAGTTGAAACCTAAATGTCATCTTCTCCCAAGTAACAAGCGATAGGACAAGAGGTAACAGCCTCAAGCTGCATCAGGGAAGGTTTAGACTGGGTATTAGGAAAAATTTCTTCACAGAGAGGGTAATCAGGTATTAGAACAGGCTGCCCATGGCAGTGGTGGAATCACCACCCCTGGAAGTGTTAAAAAAACATGTAGATGAGGCCCTTGGTGATATGGTTTAGTGGTGGACTTGGTAGTCCTGGGGTAATGGCTGGACTTGAACTTAAAGGTCTTTTCCAAACCAGTTGTTTCTATGATTAACATAGAGTAGATCCAGAAAAAAAAAAAAAAAAGAAAGAAATCAAAGTTATTAGCTTTCATTTAGCTAAGCTAACTTTGCTCTTAACTGGTTTAGAAGTCAAGTTCTAATAACAACATGTCTATCGAGTTGGCGTATAGAAGTATTATTAGCAACATCAATAAAACTGCTTGACAAAGTGTGCAAAAACCAGCTTCAGTTGTTAATAAAAGTAACTGACCTTTATTTTTGTCAGGATCTGCAGCTATGTCAGTGAAATTGGGACATAAGGTTTCAGGATATTGAGGGATGCTGTTCATGTCTCTGCTGGATGAGAAGAAGATTTAATTTCTTAAGTCTAGACATTTATGTTTCATAATCCAATGTATTTTGAAGGAAATATACAGAGATGTAAAAAATGAACATCATGACTGCTAATGCTTTCCCACTTTCCTGATTTTTCATATTTTGGATTGCCACTGGGCAATTTTATAAAGGTATTTTTTTTCCTCAATTAAAACACATGCAAAATGAATAAGATTAATACATCTTAATTACCCCACTTCTATTATCCAAGCATCAACCTATTGCAAATTAATTCAACAGCTCTTCTCTAAAATTGGAAGATGAGTAGCATCTCTCATAATGTTTCAATGCTCCCAACAACTTTCAGGGAAGTTTACTTTTATGTCCATGAAGATACATAGGTGCACATAAACATCAATTTCATATTTGTCAAAACCCATCAAAGAAACTAGTCAAAATGAATGGAAAGGGAACATTTGCAAGCACCAGAATCCCACAGGATTAAATTATTTCTGCTAGTAAAAAGAGAGTTATGAATGAGAAGTGAAATGAGGACTCACAGTAAAAATTGTAGATGCTATCACTACTACAGTAAAGAGGTAGAAAGGAATGTGGGGGAGGGGGGAATCAATTTTCATGCTGTATATCCTAGGAGAACATTATTCCCATTAAAAGAATAGCATCAACTTGAAAGTCTCATTCCCGCCTTACTTTTTTTGAACTGTTATTACTTGAATATAACAAAGTGGTAATGGAAATGTAGTTAAGTTCTTAAGACCTGGAAGAAATGAGAGGGGAAAAACACTTCCATTTTTTCCCAAATTTTATTTTACAGTTGGAAGCATTTATTGTATTTCCCCAGCATAATCCACTTTGCATACCTCTTTTCATGTACTGAAGAAGATCTTCTTCTTCTAACCAATAAGTACAATTAGATGATCACAGAAAATGACAATAAAACAGGTAGGTATAATTTCTCAAACTGAGACAGGATTTCAAGTTGGTGGTGTTTCTTTAATGTCTTACAGGTGGAGATTCAATTTTTTTACCTGGTATTGCAGATGTTATGAGACAGATTTAAAGTGATAGGAGTTTCAGATGGAAAATCATTTTGTGAAATATTCTCTCCTAAAGAAAAGAATGACTGTGAAAAACAAAGATCCTAAAAAAAGAAGTATGCACAGAATATCCTGTACACAGAAACAGAACCATCAATGGTGTTTATCAAGTTTTCTCTCACACCAGAGTATCACTAACTGCATTAATTTCAAAGCGTGCTATCTACGTCCACATGGTCTTAAATGTATTTTATAAGTGATTACCACACTTTTAATGGAGAGGTTCCTTGTGACTACCAAATCAATTCTGAATTTGAAATTACTTATTTTCTTAAGAGGCATCACAATTTGAACAAACAGAAAAGTTAGGTATGCACAATTCACTACCTATTAGATTGGAGGCATAGATGCACCACATACTATCTTTCGGTAATTTAAAGTTTCACAGAAATACACATGTAAGTACATGAATATTTTTAAATTATTCAGAATGGCTTTTTTCAGGTAAGCTGGGCTTACTTTCTTTAAAATTTAATTCTAGTGCCACATCAGTCTGGATAGTGATGGCAGTGACAGGGTTTAGGCTTTCAACTACTTAAATGATATTCAGGTACTCAAAAATCTGCAGTAATGAACCACAGTTCCCATTTCACGTATCGGTCAAGTGGCTCAAGTTTTCCGGCTATTTATGCCTCAAATACAGCTATGTAATCCTAGCATCCTCAGATCTGGACTGCTTTCACACATTCCTCGTTTGTGGATTTCTTAAAACAGCTGTAGTATTTTTCAAAGAATAATGTGATATAACAGAAATACAAAGGCAGAAATTGTTTTGACTAGTTACTCTCAGTTCTTCCATCTTTCCATGAAAACAAACTGAGCAAGTGAGCAGCCTGACACTTTCTCTGTAACCTGACAGCTCATGTTTATCCTCACAAAACTTGTGGTACTTTTTTCCAAGTACCAAGTTCTTTAAATCTCTCCCCATGTTTGAGACGTGCCCTACAGAAGGCAGCTTACATGTCCCATGCCACAATACCCCTTTCCATTCAGAAGGAAGCCTAAAATTCTGCCCACTACTGTGCAGAGGTGATATTTGCAGAACTTACTGGATGGAAGAAAATGCCTGGCAGTAATCATAGGCTTTTTATCTCCATCTGAACTGCTGGTACTGCTCCAGCTACCCCAGCTCCCACGACTGGCACGAACGCTTCCTGATGAACTTCCACAATCCGAGCTTGAATCAGAGCAAAACTTCTCCAAACACTTCTTTTTGGACCGCTGATAAAAACTTTCTAAAGAAGTTGTAAAAAAAACCCAATGATACAAAACATTAAAAAAAAAATAAAACTTTCGGCTGAAGATTCAGTGAAAAGTCATCTGAAACACGAATTTACATGGTTTCTCTGAATTTACTGATAATAGGACAGAAAATAGTATTTACTGATGGCCTCAAGATAAACGCATAAGCCCCCACCACAAGGAGCTTATAACCTACATGACATCCCCAGTAAAATGAATGCAAGTGAGGACACAGTGCAATTAGAGGCATTGGTTTGAAATAAGAAGCCCACACTGTTCTTTGAAATATATAGTTTATATTTTAAATATGAGACATATCCTTGTGGTAGGAACATGCATACTGAAAGCAGTGACAAATATTGTGAGTAATGAATTCATAAGTAATAGGTTCTCCTTTCCTATTATCTCATCAGGGAGGCAAAGGACAATCCTATAAACATTGGTAGATTCTTCAGCCCTCCTCTTCCCCAAAGCCAAGGAAAATAACTGCTTAACATCTTGACAGAAAGGCAGGAAGCAGGTATCCACGCTAGAGGTGGTTTTTAAAAATGACCTGCCTATTCTAAAGGCGGCTCTCACAATACACCCGCTCCAGTTAATACCAGCTTTAATTTGAGCACACAGGCAGAGCGTCAGCCCTTCAGCCAGGAACTGATGGATTATGACTTTAAACTGACTCCTCTTCTGATTTGCACCACAAACCAACTACATGGACAAAGCATGTGCAGCCCTTCAGAAGTGAGCAGGTATTATTTCAGGCACTGCATCGTGCCAGTCCTGCCATCTTCATGTCGAGGTTAGAAAGGGAGAGAAGCCCAAGTCTCTCAAGGAAGGAATACAGACCTACTGCCACAAAAACCATATTATGCTGCTTCCCCCATTTAAGACAATTAAGAATGCATACCTGTTTCTCCCTGTATGGACAAGCTCCCAGGCTTCTGATCCGCTTTACAGTTTTCCCCGTTACCCTGAGGACACCAGGCTCTTATTCCAATATTTGCTCTCAGATCCGGCCTTTCAAATTCACTGCACATATGCTTCAATTCATTCTGCTCAGGGACCCTAATACAACCACACCCAAAGAAACATGTTTGCACTCTACATTTCTGCTGCATTTTTCCTTTTCAGGCATTAAACACTTCAACTCACTCGACTACTGAGGCAGCATATAGGGCAAAGAACAGGTTCAGGAGTCTTAATTCCCACTTTTACAGAAAGCTAAAAAACCTTTCCCAAAGTGCTCTATCCCACCACACAGGCTACTACTTCTCAAGGGGGTAAGCAAAACAACGTGTGTACGTTTAACTCCATTCTCTAGTGCACTTGCAGAAGCCAACCATATTTACAGCGATAAGTACAGTCTAGCATAGTACAAAGACCTACATACACAGAAAAATGTGCCCTATGTCTATTTCACTGGTGTAATTATAACTAGAGTAAAACCACCATCTGAAGTAATCTCGAGTTTATGCTAGTAAGACTGAAATATCTGGACCCAATATCTTAATCAGAGAGTATTAAGGAGAAATGAATAAAATCCATCTGTCAAGTTTCTACAGGAAGGGAATGGTTACATCTTAACTCAGAAAACAGCAACTGCTGAATCAGTTCAAGGAGCAGAATTATAGTATTTCTCCTCCCATTTTTTTTAATCCTTCCTAGCTACAAAGGTGTGCATCCTACAAAGATTTACACATGCTGACTTCCCACACAATGAACAGTAATTTGTTTATAATGAATTATAACAGCCCCTGCAGATTTACAATCTCCTTGTTAAGTCCACTGACCTCAATAGGACCACTTGCAATAAAAATTAAGTCTGTGAAGGCTTTGTAGGATCATGACCTACGTCAAAGGGCTGGGGGAAGGGAAGGAGGAGGATTTTCTCCTCATAAGTGTTTCTATTCAAGAAGCAGCTTATAACTGGTATCTTTTAATAATAATCCAAATAATTTAAAATACATGAAAAAATATATTAAAAGTAGTTTACAACTGACATCAGAAATGCTTTTAAACAACCCTTAAGAGGAAACCAAAAGTAACCACCCAAAGTGCTCTCAACATTCTTCTGAGCCTAGTGATGCTGTAATATTTGTAATCATTATGGCAAAAATGCAAGCCACTCTTTCCACATATTTCTCTTCATCTTCCAGAACTACTAGAAGACAACATTGCCTCAGTTACTCAATACAGCAGATGATTCTCCTGAAGGTGGGACCATTTCAACAACTTTTTTTTCCTTTCTTCACTGAACAGAATACATGACTCAATTTTATTCACACAATACACAATGGAATTCCAGACTGTAACACAGAGCAACCACTGCTATACAGAATGGGGTGTGTCTATATATGCAGGTTTACAAATGGAATTTTTTTTGGTGATACTTAGTACTGCACATTCTTAAATATAAGGGCTCAGGCCTGGATTAAATTGTGTTTATTTAAACAGATAAAGCAATCCTGCCAAATGTACTATGGAAAACCTTCGGAAATGTTACAGCAACTATGTATTTCTTCATGACTTGGTGAGGCAATACATACCTTGTCGATATATTAACACTCTTCTTCTTATTTTTCCTAGATGTTCTATTTCTATTCCAATTCATATTTGGTAAGTTCCCTTCCTTCTTCTCCTGAGGTTTCTTCTTCCTATACACATCTTCTTGCTAAAGGTAAAAATATGAGCCGAGAAAATACATACATTATAAAATGAAGTCAACTCAGTAAATGAACTCCACTGGATTTTTCCAGCTAAATTTCTCTGGACAGAACAACCAGACCCAAATGCATAGTTACTTCATGATTTAGTGCCTTTCCACAGCACATCCTCTTTCCAGCACCATCAGTTTGACCAGCCTTTCCAAGACTCTGTCCTTCAAGGCACCAGCAGATGATGAGAGAGAAATATCTGAATTCCCAATGTTAGCATTTCCCCCCTCATTGCATCTAGCTCTGACTTCCAGGGAAATAAAAAAGTGGGGGGAGAAAAAGGAAAGCAGTCAATAAAATTCCCAATGCACTAAAAACAAAACACATCTGCCAGATTTATGATCAGTCTGTGTGCAAGTTCAGCAGCAATAAATCCTCTCTTTCCTCAGCAGCTGGGGGGTGGGAGGGGGTTGGGGTATTCATTTGAATTACAACTGAGGAAATTATGGGGTAAGTTAACCAACAAATAATAGTAATTTTAAAAAATGCAAGAAACAAACTGAGCTCCATCAGCCACACATGGAAAGAAGTTTCTAACAACAGTTCCCAAAACAAGACCAGACTCTGTCTGATATATATTCATCAAAGCATAGTAAGCAATTGTTCCTTATACCTTTTTGCCATGAGATTCCTATGCAGTAGACAGGACACAAATATAAACCAAATTCTTGGGTTTATCAACTACCTGATGAAGTTCTTTAAGTGTTTTACTCTGCCTGCAGTAAATGTACGGTCTGCGGCATTAATATGCAGTGGATGTGGACAGCACATCTGCGTACTTTCTTATTCATCTGATTTACAGTGTTTCAGACCTGTGAATAGGTAATAATCCCTACATGTACATACATACCTGTATGTCTCTCTATATATAAATAAACAATAAAAAGACCATTTTAAATTTGGAAAGCACAAAGATCACAACACAAACCTCAGAAGAAGTAATCTCCTCTTTTCCGCAGCACGGAGTCTCTTCTTTAGGTCCCTTACTCATCTTTTTCTCTGTGGAAGGCTTTAGGTTGATCTGCTTTTTTAAAGTCTCACAGTTTTCTGTTTCATTCCTGAGAGGCACTTGCTGGCTATTCCCTACAATTACAACAGTAACATCAGTTTACTTGGGAAGAGAATGGGCTCCCAATCATAACCACAGCATCTTCTACCTTTCTTTAAAAACAGACATGTGTTGGTTTCCAAAACACTCAGAGACCAACATCTAGGCTGATGATGCTGAAAATTTCGAAAGCAAAAGCTAATGTTGTATAAAAATTCTTACAGCAGTTGCAAAAAGTATCTCTGATTCAAGCACACGGGCACACCACTCCTAGCACATGCCTAAGTTACCCAAGAACTGCTCATTTCATCCAAATTTGAACTATTTGGGTCCCAGCCATGGAGCTGTAATATAAGTCAGGGAATACTGAGCTAATAAACGGAAAAAATCCTTCAAGCTGGGTAGGTAGGAGACCTTTCAGAAATGGGTAGATCAAAATAAGAACGGCCTGTATTTGGTGCATGATGTCTCTGAAGTGCCCTCTGCATTCACTATGAAGACAGAGAAACCATCCTTTCTTTCCACATTAGAAGTTCATTTTCTTGAGAGGCTTGTGAAGAAGAAGAAATATTCTTGTGTAATGAAGTCTAAGAGATAAAGAAAATTAGAGGAAACCTGCCTCAACAACCAGCTGAGTTGACCAGCTGAGTCGCAGCCAGTGCTGGATAGGGCAGAACTAACTTCAGCTCTGTTTCAGGTATCTTGGATATCTGGTATACATCCACAGTGATCTGCTACCAATACTCGTCTGCTCCGCATGAGAGATGCCATCACTTACTGGTCTCCTCATACAGTCAAGGTCCACCCAAACTTTTTTTTGTGGTTTCCTATCTATCAACCACCTACAGCGTCCTAGCTCTGACTCAGCCACCTTCTCCTCTCTGCAGCAGGCAGTCACAATGACTGCAAAAGAAGCCCATATGAATGAGACACTGGAAACACCAAGAAAGGGAGGGTGCCAGAGCTTTAAAACCACTCTATTCTTCTCCAGCATACAAACATGGGAGTACCTGAGATCTTTAAGAGTCTGTTTGCACAAAACCAGGTCTGCAACTAAATCAAGATACAAACACTGCAGCATAGTACTTTTTAGACTTCATTTATCCTATCAAACTTCTTGAATCACAGACATACATTCCTGACAGTGCACAAAACAACTGCTCAATAGACAATACATCAGATTACCTGTACTGCTTTACCACTGAATACAAGTACTCCTCAAACACTGCCTCAAGGTGGAAGCTTTGTCAATGAAAATGTCTACTTATTCTCAATTGTTTTATTTATGATTTCCACAGTACTTCTGAGTTACTTTTCGAGTAACTCAAAGTTACTTTCCTGTGCACATAAATACAGTTAAGATATAATTACTGATTATTCTCTCCTCTATCTGATTTCCTAATTCAAAGCAAGGAATGAGTAGCACTCTGCAGTTTAGAAGCACATGAAGAATGTAAAAATACTTTGTAAGTATGGGTGAAATTATTCTGCCTCTACCTGAAGACAGCACTCTTGTACCTGCTGTATCTCACAGATAACAACACAACTGGAAACAACGGGCCCACTACACACTACAGCAGGGCCTGAAATCCCGCTGTGATGGCTCACTAAGTAACTCTGCCACAGTTACAGCAAATGCCAGACTTCAGTGTTCAACTACTCAGCTGAGTTCCCAAATAAAGCCAAGATTCCAGAGGACGCATTCTCCTACCCTGCTCTTTATTGCCTCCAGGTGCTCTCAAGCTGCTCTTAAAATTCTGAGTTGTGAAGGTAAGAGGTAAGACTTCCCAGGCAGCTTAGTTCCACAAGTGGAAAAACCAACCCATCCAAAAGTAAGGTAAAAAATACAGCTATGCAGCTACCAAGAGAAAAGTCAATCTGCAAATTCCTACAAAATATAACTGCACAATACCCTCTTCGTTATCTTAGGTGGTTTTATCAAAGGATATCAAAGAATATCCAGTACTGGAGGTGCTGGCTTCGTGACTAAAAATCAGGCATCAGATTTTCAGTGGACCTGAAATGTTCTGGGATGTTTCTGAATATTTGACAAGGGCAATTTTTGACTTATAAGCAGATCTATGACATCAATTACTTTAACCATTAAGATGTTACTGCATAAGCTCAAAATCTGTAAGCTAAGGCAAATATATGATTTATGAAACTTTTTAATGCAAGCTGTTTCCTTAAGAATGTAAACAGATAAATCATCATGAAAACCTAAAAAACACATCTCCTTGTCCCACACAAGAGACAAAATCCTCACCACAGTGAACTCAACAGAAGATTTCACCCACCAATTCTGACTGTCAGAAATTAAAAAAAGAAAAGAAAATTACCATTATTTTTCCTAGGAATTTCTTGCAGTTCCGGCTGTTGCTGAGGTGAATTTCTGGACAAGTGACTTTCAGGTAGCTTCTTGGACATCTTCACAGGACAGAATTCCTGTTCTTTGAGCTCGACTAGATTTTCTGAAGTTTTAAGGTTAGTTTCCTTAGGAAACATACATGTTTGAAGATCTTCCTTCAGATCACACTCTGAAGAAGTATTTTTCATGAGAACTGTATTTTTCAGTGCACTTTCTTCTTTACCCAGAAAGTCTTCTGGAAGAGTTAAATTCTTGTTAACATTTATGCCATTTGCATATTTCAGAGTTACCCAGTTCTCACTGACAACATCAGTGCAAATGTCCTCTTTTGGTGCTGAGATTTGGTTCTCTGCAATCTGGTTTTGTTTCTCATCGGTAGCTGCAATGGCACTGCCAGCCACTGTGTTTGGTTTCTGCTTACTGTAGTAAACTGAACATTTGTGTTTCTTCTGAGAGTGACTGTAGGTCGCAGGACTTCTCTTTGCTGCATTCTGACTTCGGCTGGAAGAAGTGCCTACAGACAGGAAGCCCTTCCCTTTACCTTTATCTGAGGAACTATAGGAATCCATAAATGTCTTGCAGCTTCCCCTTGAGAAAAAAATAAATTGAGATTTGCTTTTATCTACGAAGCTATCATGAATTGTTTTATAGCCTATTTTTGTAAAAGGGGGGGGGGGGGGGGGCACAGTCACAAGCTGTGACACTGCACTGGGTCTTCAATTTACCATATCAGCTAAGCACATTCTGATTTCAGGGGGAGCTGAGAAAGACTTGGACTTCGAACACATTTATATGCTTCAGTAAGTGCCTAACTGACTACCCAAGGGGGTCAGAACTGAGGACCACTAATGTATTTTCAACTCTTTCCGCAACTGCTGTGATGGATCCTTTACTTCTTTTTTGTGGTTTCCTATGTACTACTATCATAGTAAAGGATACATGCTGTATCTTTTACTTCCATCACACAATTTTTACCCTATGCACTACTAACAATAATCAACATTTATAAAGTTCTTCCATTTCTCTTCTGTGGAGATGAGACCCAACACTAAAGGCTCTCTGAAAAAGGCTGCTTGGAACATCATCTCCTCTAAACCAGTCCACATCAGTATCAAAATACAAACAGACAAAGCATTAGTCCAAAATACATAGGGTACAAAAAAAAAAAAAAGCAATTCAAAAGAAAAAGGTATTCTTACTTGTAGGAATCAGAGCTGATTATGTCAACAGAGTTGCTGTTCTGCTGTGGTGAAGAACTAGGATTTGGCCTCTGTCTTGACTTCATGAACTCTGCTAGGATATACTGGGCTTGCTGGAAGGCTATTAGAATCACGCCGAGCAGGGACAAACTGCCAAAGAAAACTACAGATACTGGTGTCTACAATTTTCAGGTGTATTCAGTGATAAGAGTTAAAAAGCTTTAACAAAATGCATTTTCCAAACATTTTGTTAGTAAATTCTAAATAAGGAGACAAATAAGAAAGCTCAACACACAGTTTAAAAATTAATAATTCTAATGGTCTTTTCTTTTCCTTTTTTCTTTATAGCCCTTGCCAGTTATTCTCAATAAAATAACTCGGCCAAGGAATTTACAAAGGAAAAAAAAAACACCTAATAATGAAAAAATCCATCCTAAAAAAGCTAATACTTGATTTGAAGATCAGTTAGAAGTCTCATTACCACACAATAGCAGCATCTTATAGAAGACTGATAGGTATCTTACTAAGTACTTTCTATTCATTTATGACAGTTATGTCATTATTTTGATACTTATTTAATACTGTCTCTTTTCCTAGAGAAAATACTGGCATAAAATCGGCTACAAATACCACTACACTTTTGAATTAAACTTGAAGCTGCAAAATATCCTCTCTTTCTCTGTTGCCTTAATTGCACCAAATATAAACCGATCAGAATAAAGATTTTTGTAATTCATCAAACCACTTGCTCAATCATGCAGTATGAATTTTTTCAGCAGGAAAACAGAATGAGAAACTCCTGATCTTTCAGATCCCTGTAGTCTGCTTCTGTTGCATCTAGAACCAGTAATGTGGTCCTTAGTGTTGCTTCACTTACGCTCCGTTTTCAGTGTCAAAACAACAATACAAGCAGAACCACAGTGTGCATCAGGATCTCAGTGAGGTACGCATAGGCACATGTATGTATCACCATGACATTCACATTTACTGCTTGTTAGTAATTATTGTAGGAATTCAGATTGGTGTGATGAAAGCACTGGGGATCATCTGTGACAAACACAACGTTCAGTTCACACTACACAGTGTGAAAGGTTAGTTAAAGAAAACAAGAAAAGAATATGTGTAGGAGCAGAACCCTTAATTGTTGTACAAAGGTACTGTCCTCTTAAAAGCAGTTCACCATGTGCAAGCAAGGAGTCAGCTAACAAGAGCCAATTAATCTTTCTGGGCTAGCCTGTTTAGCAGTATGCCGACCAAAACCTAACAACAAACACAAGTATTTTTCAACAAGTGAGAGGAGGAAGAAGGCATAAGGAAAAGCAGGTCTTCACTTGGTTGTCTGAAACTTTATAAATAAAATTCATGTTAATTTTTCAGAAATGCATCAAGATAATCTACCAATCCACTCGATTCTATTTACAACATTCAAATACTAATATGTTACATGTTGTCCTGGGTTCAGCAGTAGCAGAAGGGCAGGAGTGAGAGAGCAGCTGCGTGGTTCTGGGTTGCCAGCTGGGCTTAAAACGTGACACATGTGCATCTCTGCTGTGGCAAGAGTAAGTCTTCTTAGCAAGGGTACTCCTGTGGGGGTATCCTAGTCTTTTTTTCTCTGCAGCCTTAACATGGAATTTATTATTAGGAGCAGAAAGAAACGCTTGACAACTCTGTTACCAGCTACTGAATCACACCTAAGCTGTCCAAGCCATCTGTCAGAAGTCTTGGGACACAGATGCAGTAGAGATTTAGGCCCTATCACCACTAAAAATCTAACACAAGCCAAAAGTGCTTGTGTTAGCATGGGTCCCTTTCGAACTGGTACAGGGGCCCTGAAAGCATTACCTTACGAAGAGGACAGTTAGCCTCCAGAAAGACTCTTCCCAGCTGGGTCCTGGCACCACATCTGCACACAGTGGTAACAGATGGTGAGGAAGAGTCACATTGAGCGTGAAGCGGAACTCCAAATCAGCAGCAGTTACCAGTGTAAGCTCCCGGATTACCCATGAAGATGTAAAGTCAGGAGTAAATCTGTCAGGAAAAGCAGACAGAGATGGTGTTATTTTTCCAGTGCTGGACTGAATTTAATTTTCTGAGTCACACCAATACCAAAAATACAAAATAACTTCTGATTTAACAATATATATATTAAAAAAAAAAAAGACAATGAAATAAGTTACCACTGTCTGCTTAGACTACACAGATGCCATTAGCCCATAACAGAGGTAAGACTGTCAAACTGTCAAGTGTACAGGCAGCATTACTTCAGAAAGGGCCAAGTGCTACAGTAAGCCTAGAACGAGACAGGGAAAGCAGAAGAAACCATCAGATTTGTCTCTTCTTCTATTTATTTCCCTGGCCCATACCATTATTCCATCTGACCGCCACAGGTACTGATAGAAGGTATGACTTGCTTTCCAGTCAGTAGAGGTGATACTTGTATATGAAACAGCAGACACTGCAACACAGTAGTATTAGCTCTATTTGTGTTTAAGTCATGATTCTCACTCAACAGGATTTTAAAAAGAATCAGTTTTAGATTATGTGTAATTTTAGGAAAACATGACTAGATTGTGGTCAGGCTACTTGGAAAAAGCCAGGGAATAACAACCAAATAATAAGAAAAACCCAGTGGCAAAGCATTTCTTACTCTTTGTTGTGACAACTGTTTTGCTTTAGTTTATTACTTCATAATGCACCGATAAAAGACACATAATACTGCTTTTTAAAAATAATTTGAGTCTCACAAAGACACATTATTATCAATTTGTTAGAATAACCCTTACTGAAAAGGGGAAATGCTTATGAAATTTGTATTTGAAGCTCACCAAATTTTATGTGAGGGTGTGCTATTGGAGTGTCTGTTACTGAGATTAATTACTTCAAATTTCCACTTAAGTTAATTTGTCAGCAAATTTGTCAGTGCTTACACAATGCTTATCTCTCGTGATGAGTTCTGAGCCAAGAAAAATTCCTGACAGTCCAACACTTCAAATCCATATCCTTGGCAACTGTAACCATTGATTTTCATTGATGAAATTGTTATAGGAAGAGGCCCAATATTCTCTACTTTGAAGTTCTTCGTAATGGATAGGATTTGCTTGCTGTCTTTCAGCTCTTAAAGGAGAAAAAAAGAAAAATTATTTTACAGTGTTTAAAAAATTATTTTTATTATGTTTATAAATAAATTGCTACTTTTACTTTCAATCTAATAAAAAAATCAGAAGTGATCAACACTGATACAGACTGATTTGCAGTAGTGTATTTCTAGAATCTGTAACTATTATCAGTCAGTGTTTTGAGAAAATAGAATCTACAGCTCTCATGACCAAGCTCTTCAGCTTTTTCTATGTCAACATTCTGTTTACTTTACAATAATGTGTATCTGTACCACTACAGAATAACAAAATAATACAAAATCAAGAGACTTGTTTCTTCTTACTCACGTCGTCTGCAGTCCATTAGTGTAGCTTCTGGCACCTTGAATCGAAGAGATCCTCCTGTACCAGGTAGTCTTCCCCCTACCTTAAGCAATTCTTTGGCTCCAAAGCCTTCTACATTGACCACATCCAGAACAGTCAAGTTGTTTCTGCCATAATACAAAAAACAAGCAATCAGCTGCTAAAACACAAATAAAGTTTGTGAAATCACTGCTTTGCTATCTAGGTGCCAATCCAAGACAACAGCGTTTCAGTAACAGAGTTACTGGCCACACCAGGATAGGTTTCCCCTAAATGCAGGGCAGACCACCCTGGAACCAGTCACCAGTGAATTTCACAGAGTGAAGGAACAAGCTCTGTGACCACTGCCACTGGGTAACAACAGTTCCACCTAGTGAAAATGGTTGCTTTTTCCATAAACTATCTTTTCATTCAGAGACAACCAATGAGTGGCTGCACATCAGACACACTGGATACTCAAATCCTGTCACTATGAAGCTAAACTGAAAATAGCAAAGCCACCCAATGTGTTGCTCACTTAACTCAAAATTACCTCAGTACATTCATATGCATTTTAGAGTCCACTGGTCACATACCAAGGAAAAACAGGTGCTTTTTTAATGACTGAGGCATAAGGCACAAAGACCCTTTAAGCAATTTTTATTAAACTGGAGATATTCTGACTTTCAAATTTTGACCATTTGTCTTTACTTCAAGATTTCGTAAATTCCTTTCCACACTGAGTTATTTGATTCTCACATCTGAAACTTGGCTTACCTGATTAAAATAAGGGAAGCTACTCTTCTGTAGTCAACTGGTGTAAAAATTACACCAACTTTTCTAGTTTCCAGTGGCTGCAAACTTAACCAAAGCAGCTCAGAACTGCATTTCTGGTTGATGAGATCCTCCCGGTATGTGTTCTGTTAAACAAAAACATACTTCTTATTCACAGAAAGCGTGTGTTTAAAGATCTCTATAAAGAAAGCACTACAACTTTACTTAGCACCACATAAGATATTTTTGGCAAGGTGCAGTAACTGCTAATTGACTTGTTATACAAAAGTCTTTCAACTTGACAACATAAAACATCAGATAAGGTTGTTTATTTGAGCAAAAGTTCGTATTACTGCATTTATTATTATGAGGAATGTATGACTTCATTTTTTCAAACAGCTTTTATTTGCTCAGATGGAAAAGAAATTATATAGTGTCTATCATATTCAAGGAATCCTGAAACACTTCACAACACAATGAGAACTGACACTATTCTGATTGCACAGGGAAATGTGGCAACCATTATACCCTCAGTATAAAACTTGCAACTTGATTTAAGTGAGAAAGGGACTGTTGGCAAGTATGTTGACCATTTAAGTCACTGGAAACAAGCCAAAGTGAACTCCCTACCTTATTAATTGAAGACCAGAACTACCAGAAGTACACTGAGTCTGGAAATAATGTGGGTTTTTTTGTTGGTTTTTTTTGTTGTTTGTTTTTTTTTTTTTTTTACACAATTCTGCTGTTTATTCTTTTCCCCATTTAAAAAAAAAAAATAAATAAAAACCACCAAAAACCAACTCTAAAACTCTCTATTCCAGAAGCTGGGGTCTCATCTTAGAAAGGGGTGATCAGACAGCCAGAGCAGTCAAAACAACCATAAACATTACTACACGTTACAAAACAGGCTCTTGCTCAGTGGTTTTTCAATTCATGGCTGTTGTACTAATGGTTCTTCTGGTCTTTTCCAGTCCAAACTGTTTTTATTCTTAGTCCATTTTATGAAAAATGAAGATGCAAAAAAGTTTCAGAACCTGCATTTAACAGTCAATATTTAATAAAAGCAAACCACATGTGGCATTTGCAAACTTCACCCTGTCACTCCCTACAAATAAAGATACTCATGCACTCAAAATGTGAGCCTAACAATTCATTACACGTGTCTATAAAGTGACCAAGGAAATAATGACAAATTCAAAAATGTAAATATTAACAGCTAGTGATTTGTTAAACAAGATCCATCTCATACGTGCTGCATACCTACCTAACTATACATGTTCCCCCTAGCTCTTCAAGTCTCTAATGAAAAACAGGTATTACACACATTGATGTAAAGATCTACTGCTATTTTTCCATTTGGTCAAGCACATGGTGTATGGGACTGTGGAAACTCAGTCCTAAACAAGTACTAGTGGAACTAGCTTCTCTTTTTCAGTGTGTGGCTACAGGCTGCAATTTATGAACTGCTGTCTCCTCTCCTCTTACAACTGTTGCCAGAAAGGAAAGGTCAGCTTAAATTAGTATAGCAAACACAGCCTTTTCTTTTTATAAGGTACTAATGTTTCATTAAGGTTCTAAAGCACATGTGCAGAAATATGTATCTATCTAGGATATTAAAGAGGCGACTGCAGCATGCCCAAACTGCAAGGAAAATATATCAATTCCAGGCTTTTGTACAAACTAGAAGTCTAAGAAGAAACTCTCTGGGACCCTGGACAGTACTCTGGGTTGCCAGAATATTGTTGCCAGAAAGTTGGGGCTGGAGAAGAGAAGGCTGCGTGGAGACCTCATAGCAGCCTTCCAGTATCTGACGGGGGCTATACGGATGCTGGGGAGGGACTCTTCATTAGGGACTGTAGTGACAGGACAAGGGGTAATGGGTTAAAACTTAAACAGGGGAAGTTTAGATTGGATATAAGGAGGAAATTCTTTCCTGTTAGGGTGGTGAGGCACTGGAATGGGTTGCCCAGGGAAGTTGAAAATGCCCCATCCCTGCAGTGTTCAAGGCCAGGCTGGACAAAGCCTTGGGTAAATGGTTTAGTGTGAGGTGTCCCTGCCCATGGCATGGGGGTTGGAACTAGATGATCTTAAGGTCCTTTCCAACCCTAACTATTCTATAATTCTAATATGCCAATATCCCTGATATAGCATCTTCTCTATTCCTGTCATGCATGACACAACACCTCAGGGTTTAACCACAGTTCAGCACCGGTGTGACACAGTGAAGTGTCATCACACTCATGCTAAAAATGAGGCAATGGGAAACAGGCAGCTATAACATCCCAACCCGAGTCTGGTGGAGTTGCAATGAGACTGAGCTGAAGTAGAAATCCAGCTTTCTTCTCCCTTGAACTACTGGACAGTATTTCCCTCTACTGAAAAACATTATCAGCCAGCTTCTGACATAACCAACTCAAAAGCCTGACGCTTCATGGACAATCAGTGGCTAAATGTAAGTCCAAACACAGAATGCAAACTGTGGCCCTTCAACATGTGCACACATGCATGCACACACTCAGACTCAAACTCTGGAAAATAAAGGTAATTGCAAACATGCAAACCTGACAGAGAACCAAGAAAACACTGTTAAATTGCTTTAAATAGCACTCGAGAACAACTCAGATGTAGTGTAGATAGAGCTTTTTCTAGTGTATCAGAACACTTCTATCAAAATTAGCCATCTTACCCTGTAAGAACATTCATCCATGAGCCTGAATTCAGTGGTTGTGAAATTAATAGCTTGCACATTTATGCTGAACCTAAATAAACCAAAACAAAAAATTTAGCACTTCAAACCTAGTCTGTCAGAACTAGATTGGCTTATTTTTAGATACTGGCATTTATTCTAAAATAAAGAATACTTTTATAACTGCACTTTGGCAGATGTGAAATAAATGTGGGTCTACATTTTAACAGAATACACTACAAATCAGTTTTATGTGGATTCCACATATTTGGAAAACAGACAAACGGCTGGGCGTTTCAGATCTCTCAGCAAAAGATCACCACCAAGAAATACAATGTCTAAGCCACACAAACACAAGTGCCTCAAAGCTTTTTCTGCCTGCATAACTGTTAAGAAATAATCATTCTCAAATCTCATTAATTTACTCAAATATCCCTCTTTCTGCTCGTAATTTGGGACAAAAATCTTATTTTCTTCCACATACTTTGTAAATTTAATTCACTTACAGCAGTTATTTGCCTGACTGCAGATTGTAGGCATTTCACATTAAGGTATTAAAAACAGACATAGGAAAACCAATAGGTAATATTTTGATTACAGAGGACTAATGGACCTCCAGCCACTGAACTCATAATTCACTTGTCACAACTTTCTGTGACACTGGATTAAAACAAACTGGTTAATGGACATGATTTCTGGTAAACCTAGAACATCTGCAGAAACAAAAGTGTGCAAATAAAGAGAAAATGTAATTTCAAATCACTAGAAAGAGTCTATGTGGAAATTCTATTTGGTATGCAAACAGATGTAGTTATTAATGTGCATATATACACACACACATATGTATGCACATACTAGTACGCATGTAAAGAAATGAGGTTAAGAAGGCAATTACACAGGGATTTGGAACCCAAATCAGTAAGCGACGCTTAAGCACATGAGTAGTCCCATCGGCTCCAACTAAGGAAATAGTCTACCAACAGTTTTTCAGTTAAGTGTGACAGACAGCGCTCTTCTGCTCTTCTTCAACCAGGGTTTTTACTTAAGAAAAAGTGAAGAGGAAAACTTTTTCTGGTAGGAAGGCTCAGATACATTCCTCCTCACTGATCAGCCTACAGACTCTGTATACTTCCCAACTAGCCTTGTGGGGAGATGCACATCCCCAGCACTGCAAATTGCTCCCCTCACCTGGGCAGTTTGCACAGGCTTGCACTAAGCTCCGGATCTTAAAAGATGACAGATTATAGTCTACAACTGGCAGACATAAACTTGCTGAAAACATGCTCAGTTTGATCAGTGACTAGGTACACTACAAAGTCATTCTGCTTTGTAAGCTGCTCTGAATATTATTATATCTTCAAAAATGGGTCAGAACACTGTCCCCACCTAAGCTACACTGAAAAATTAAAACAAACCGTAAGCAACAATCAGAAGGCATGGGAAATAAGATATTTTAAAAAGGAAAACAGTATCCTGAGATAGTTATACTCATTACCATTTGTTCAGTAGACTCAGTGAAGCTTGGGGATCAGGGTAGTAAGAAAGAGGCAGAAGCTGCAACGTAACTGGGAAGGATGAAGGGTTTCTTAGTACAAAATATTTTACCTAAACAGTTTGGAGGGGAAAAGAAACAGTTAAAAACTACATACTTGAGAACTGGAAGGTAAAATCATTCAGCACTGGTAATATGATCTGCATTTTCAAAGGGCTTCAACCTGGCTTCTGTTTTAATGCAATATAATCAACTGTGCACAAAACTGCATGGAACAGCAGGACATGTCACTACAATGTCATCATTCGTTGAAACGGTTAAGAGTGCATGAAGAACCACATGTGCAAATATACAGACCTTCCCCAGCCCCTAAACAACCCTTTCATTCGGATTTTGATTTATGCAGGCAGATGTGAAGAAAGCTCTTCCACAGAATAAGGTGAAGTTAGTGAGGTGCTACCCTTTCTTACAGAAGTCTGAGTGCAAGCAGGTTATACACATTACTATAATGGCTGATAATTAAAAGGCACAAATAGAGTATTAAGGTAATTCACAATATGTGCATATGAAAACTATCTCCATATGACTGGCTCTGGCCCAGGCTAGGTTAGTAGTGACCTAAATCTGACAAACAAGAAAGAGGCAACTATCAGTGCGACTGAAAGACACATTATGGATCTCTCAAGCATTGTATCTCTTGCAAATGTTTTACACACTTCTGTTGCATAAGACAGTGGCATGAGGAAGGCTATGCTGTAACCACATGCATCCTTAATGACAATACACCCTATCCCTAGCCCCTTGTTCAATTATGTTACCACATGCATGTAACTTACACAATGATGCAGGGAAAGCTTTTACAACCATCAACAATTGTTAGTTAAGACCTACACTGCTTTACTCCTCTCCTTGTATTAAATACTACAATTACGTAGCTAGAGATCTTCTCAAAGAGCCATAGGTATACAAGTCTGGTGTCTTAAATTAGACTTCAAACACTGATCAGCAAGCAGTATTAAAATGCTAAGTATCACCTAATATTAACTGTAGACAATGCTACTTAAACAAGCTAAACATGCATCAGCTCAGAAAAAGTGCAACAACAACCATCCTCACCATACTGCTTTTAACTGCTGTGGCACTGAAGTTGAGCGTAAGGCCAGGCTCTGTAGTCATCCGTGGCAAGAAAAAGGCAAAGGACTCCTCTTCAGGCTTCTTCTGGTTAATAAAGCGAGATGATCCTAAAATACTTCTCCTGCTTTATTGGAAAAAATAGAAAGCTTTGTTAATTTTATTTTCTCTTTTCTTTCAAATGAAGAACAAATTATGATTTGCCAGAACCTATAATTATACCACCTAATCTTTCCTTGAAAATATTCTTCACAAAATAAAGTGCATAAAGTTGTAATCTAGTAGTAGAGAGTCAGTGTAACTTATGCGCATCCCTTCAGTCTCCACTTTTACACCTGCAACACAACTGTGGTTTTCACAGCTCTACCTCCTCATTCTAGAAAGGGGGTGGTGCACTATATCTCCACAAGAGTTTCTCAGTCACAACGACTGCTTCCTTCTCAGCATCCCCAATTTGCAGTACCCATTAAGCCAGGGACTAAAAAACCTTAAAAAGCTATTCAAGGACCCTGATCCTGAAAAGACTCTTACGAGACCTGCTGATGAAAGACTCATGCAACTCCACAAACAATCTGGTAAAACATGCTTTGACTGCTTAAACACTGGGTAGCTATGGTTGTCATAGTAAGAACATTATTTACATTCTAAAGCCCGGCATCTGAAACATTTACTTATGGCTGGCAGTGCCTTGAAATGGCAGCTGGGGGTGTTCGGGGTACTCAAACTCCCAGTGCTTCAAATTAACAAGTGCAGGAAGGCCAAAAAAAGTTTGTTCTAATTAAGAATACTTCAGAACAGAAATACTCTTTCTTATAAAACTGTACTGGCTTGAATTAAGAACTGCAACAGATTCTGTACAGACCTGCAGGCTTCCCCACGTCTTATTTTTTGCCATCTTTCATAAAGTTCACTTGCAAGCTCAGAATCCACATCCCAGGCAGAACGGTCCAGAGAGAGACTCTTCTGCCAAAGCAGATTTGCTAAAACGATAACAGATTTTTTGTATTTTACAGAGGTAACATTTGCTCCTTCCATCAATCTACTTCTGAACACGAGTAATCGGCATCTGCAAAGGGTCCTGACACAAAAATAAAGCAAGAAACCCACTTTTTCCCTTCAAAACAAGCATATGTGCATGTGAGGGTATATACATGTGAGTGTATACATATTACTGTATAAATCTTCTTTGCTTAAGATATCTGCAAAACACAGTAATTCTATATGCAAACAAAAGTACGGGTATAGCACTGGCTTTGTACGCTCCAGTGAGCCCTTTTTACTGTTGCTATTTCTAACGTATGCCATTGAAAAGTCATTATGTTATCAGTGGTCTTTAAACAGAACTCTGCTGATGCCAATAAAGCATCAAGATCATACACTATTTTCTACAGAGTGGTACAAAATTATAACATCACAGCACAGCAGGGAGCAAAACAAATCCCACAGTTTGGCAGAAATGATGTTTATATGTCAGCTTCTCTTTTTGAGGTGCTGATAATTTTCTCAAATTCTTCTAAAGATAAAATTGCAAGGCTTCACATCACTCTAAAGATTAATGCCTCTTAGGAAGTCAAGCATTTTCACATAGCAGAATACAGTTAGAAAAGCAAACTTCTTTGAAAAGAAAAGAAAAATGGCTTATTTTAAAAATGCATCTACTTTACTTTACAATCCTTAGGGTTTAAAGTAACCAACTGAGATTGATGATGACTGGAATAATCCAGCTACAACTTCTTTAGGTCAGTATTTTCAGGCTTTTGCATTAGACTTTTTTATTTAACAAATACTATACTAGTATCCTGTGTTAGAAGGCAGAATACCTGTACATAAAGATCTGATTATGTTCAGATAATCAGATGTGAATGGAATATAAACAATAAGGACTCACTTTTATCAGAAAAATTTCTTTCTAAAGATTAAAAAACAAAACAAAACAAAACAAAAAGCAAACACTTGCTTCCAAGATCTGTACCTAAATGTGCATATGTATCAGTAATTCTTCAAGCCGTATGTTACCATTCATCACCTCAATTCTTTTTTCATTTGACTAACTACTACTGCCTTCTTCATACAAAATACACTGCAGGAAAGCGCCATCTTGAGAACATGTTTGGGAGAGTATTCAATTTAGCATTTCTTTAAAGGGTACCATGGTACCATTTACTTTTAATGGGTACCTATGTTGCCACTACTGGAATTCTTTACTGAGCAGAGATTAAAAAACACTATTGAGAATCACTTTTCATCAGATTCAACATTCTCCACGAAGTTATGTCCATGTAATACCCAACACTATTTTGGTAAATGTCAGCCAGGTACTTAGAACAGCTCCCAGCATTACAGTATCTGGAGATAGATTCCTCAGTTCCAGAAAGAATGAGACCCTTTCTTTCTATTTCACATGATACAGCATTAAGGATGCTATTTAAATGAGCCTGATAAACGGTGTTTTGCAGAAATCTAGGACATTATTTCTGTAAGAAACAGGTGAAGAGAAGGCCTTCAAATTTAACTATGGCTAAAGGCAGGATATTGGTCAACATTTGTTTTCTGTTTCAAAGACTTCCCAGGATCTGGACCCAGATTATACACATTGCCTAACACTTTGAGCTAGTTGGCAGCTTTATCATTCTACCACAACACCTCCAGAGAACATGCATATGAAGAAAGAAAGGCGCAGTACACCGCCAATTGCATCAGAGTCTTAAACATTAAGTCCAAAATAATGTTTCAAGACAGAACAATAGCTTAGCATGTCCTATGGAATTAGAGGTCTGAAATACTGCACAATGTACTCAGAGCGGGTTACTCAAAGCCATTTACATGCTCCCAGAAAAATGAATATTTTTGAAAGACATAAAACTAAGTACACACATTAACAATCTCAATATTCTCAATACAAGTCCTGCTACATAAAATGGATTTTCTACAATGAAACTACTAGCAGATGCAAAAAATCCCCAAGACAAGCTTACCTGAATCAGACTTTCCCAAGTAACACTGAATATCACAGTGGGCAATCGCTTCAAAATGAAGATCTCCCTGCTGGAAAAACAAAATAAAAACTATAACTGACCACATGGTAAGACAACAAGACAAATTCCAGTTTTTCAGTGCATAATTTAGACGAGTCAAGAGAATTAAGGGTGTCTAGAGGACTGTAATTCCATCACTGTTCAACTCTGGGGGCTTAACTTCTCAAGCTACAGAATGGTTTCACAGAATGGTGTGGTTCCAAGTTTTTCTGTCAGGACTAAGGGACAGATTTCTGGCCTAAGAAAGAGGCCGCTGCATTTTGGTTTGCAGGGCATAATAATCATACAACACAACTGAATATGGTACCTTGGACACAGTCGAATATATCTGCAGAGGTATTTCAAACATTATTCCCACATTTGTGGCCAAACAAATACTAGAGAGCACATTTGTTACAGTGTCTTTCACACTGAGCTTCAAAGAAAATACGTTCCAGCAGCCTGGAGGCAGAGTCAAAGGTTCGGCAAAGTTCAGAATCTAGAAAGAATTAAATGACAAGTGAATTAAAACTGGTACAGTATTTTTGGTGCAAGTGGTACCTTGAAGAATGTAAACTTTCTCTTCGTGTTTTTGCTGTTATTACATACACATATGTGCCCATAACTGATCCGTACAGCGCACATATGTAAATCTCCTATCTAAATATACAAAGAGCCAATTAGATGCCTACATCATGTGCTTATTCATAAACCAGATCTGCCTGGTTTGAATCAAGCAATTGCGCGAGTAAATTATTGGCTTTGCCTTCTAAACTTCAAAGCTCATCTATGTAGTAAAGACTTCCATTACAGACTATGAAGAAATGCTGAATCCTATGGAGCACAAACACACATGCAACAATTCTGAGAACAGAGCAATGTTATATAATTTGATGCATCTGTAGCTGCAACTCAAATGAAAGAACAGTTGTTAATGAAACAATGCAAAAACAAGCCGGACAGTGAATAATGCCTGTTGAGAGAGTAAGCTCTTCAGAACCTAACATTTATGGCCATACAAATACCTTTATTTTTAACTGATTTCAACCAGCTCTGAGAACACAGAGTTCTTCAAAGGATCTATTTTGTATGTTGAAGGACTGTATCCCTAAATCAAAGACAAAACAATATTTGAAGCAGAAAAAAAGCTTACCTTTAAAACGTTTTTTGTTTCTCTGGCTATGAAGACTTCTGTCAGTTCAATGCTGAAGTCAAAATTGTTTGTAAACCATATGGACCAAAATCCTGAAGTATTATGATGTGGTTCTATATGAAACAATGCTGCAGAAGGATCTACATCAAAATACCTGTAAGTAAATGCAGAAGAAAAATAAATACGTCTGCAACTGTCCTTGCGCACACATAAGAGGTCCACACAAGCATATAACTAGTATTCTTGCATAACGATGCTCCTTTAAGGTTTTAAGGAGAAAGAACAGAATTATTTCCTTTGGAATACTTACATACAATATCAAAGTAAAAATTGACAGGAGCAATGCAAAAGAGGTAGGCAGGTTTACACTCTTCCTGTGCTATATAGTATATCACTACCTACTGCTTTGGAATATGGTAGCTTGGATGAAATTTGTGAAAGAAGAAAAGACTCCACATTTTTTCTATAACTATCCTGGTTCTGCATAACAAATTTCATCACAGACTCTAAGCAACATTTATATGATATGAGCTGCTAAGGCATACCTCTTTATTGGCTCCTGAAATTCTTCTTGGATAAAATACAGAACTACTACTTGAAATGTCACAGCTCTGTTTCGGCAAACGACACAGTAACAATAGCAAGAAGCCTCGTCACTTTTCCTGGAATTGTTCAGTGACAAAACAAGCTAACCTCATCTCTTAAAGTAGGGTACAATATTCTTCTGACAATATCGTGAATGTTAACAAACAAACAAAAATCCATTGTCAACCTACCCTTCCATCACAGGACAAGAAAGACAGGCTTTTAGTGTTGCAGTGCCTTCCAACTGATTACTCTTCTTGTCACCATAACGACTTTCACTGTCACAGGATGCAGCTGGGCAAAGAACAGACAACATCAGCCAGAACAATTTTCACATGAGGGTTTGGAAAAACACTACAAAGGGGAACACTTGTTAGTCCAATTCTAACACAGGTGAACTAAGCATCTAATCACTTATGTCCTGATTTTCAGAGGTTCCACGCTTTGCTTTAAGAAGAATTTATGAATGCTACACACCTTCCAAAAACACATACACAAAAAGGCTGTGAAGAGCAACCCAACCAATTTTAGCCAGGTGTCACTGGCTCAGCATTTTTACTTATCAGTGCACACTGCCTCCTTTTAATAAATGAAATACTGTTCTGAAAAAAGCAATCACTTAAAATATAGTCCTTTCTTCTTATTTTCACTCTTTTCTAGGAAAAAGAAGTCCCAGCATTATTATGAAAGCAGCCTGGTTCATAAACATTTAAAGTCAATGCACTGCAGTCTAGCGGTCAGAATAGGAAACAGGCTGGAGTCAGGAGTGCCTAAATGTTAATCTTTGCTCTTCCACAAACACGCCTGGTCCCAGGCAAGCCTCGTCAATGATCCTGCCAAGAAATGTCAGAAAATGACCACCCAAGCACAACAGCCTTTAAGAAGATATATTGGAAACAGAAAAATAACCACAAATTATAAAAGGATGTTGAAAAAGCATATTCAGTAATTATGCTTACTGAAAATCAGCTAACATTTTAGCAAATGCTTTCTTCCCTTTTTTTGTAATATGTATAGCTTAGAACCTTCAATCAGCAAAAGAGAAAGCATATATACACCAAAATGGTGGAAACAGTTTGAAGAAAGAGTTCAGCCTCCCTCTCAAAAAAATCCAAGTAAGTTGATTTTGAGATCTTTCAGGGTCTTTTATCTGATGAAATAAAAAGCTACCCTTTTACAATAAAATCCTGTTTAATCATATTATAAGTACACTGTACCTTTACAAGAAATAGAGGCAACTTTTGTAAAGTTAGTAGATGATGAAGATAGCAGTACTGGCTCAAACTGCACAGGTGACGTTTCTTTTTGTGACAACTGCCGTATTTCCTGCATGAAGACAAGACACAATAATCCTTCTAGAAATACTAGCATTATTAGCGCTGCTCCGGTATTAGTGTATCTTCTTGTCAAATTTGCAAGCTAATATCTGCCATTTTCTCACATCTTTTAAATGAACCCATGGATTTTTATTCAAGTTAACAACTCTTATGTCTCTTAACAAAACCCATCACTGAACTACACATCATCATCGAAAAGACCTATTAGATATCTGGGCACCTTTAAAAATATAGAGGCATGACATTTGCTACCAGGAAAATCAATCTGCTATTACAGAGTAAACCAGTGGCCTAATTAATTCCCCAATCAAATTCAAAACCCTAAAATACGACTTCCTTATTCTCACAATTACCTGTATATGTACAAGGCTGCTCCCAGAATGCATGACGTATACATCTACTGAGGAATCACCTGTCCAAAAGAATGAACACTGATGTAAGTTGACCAAGGACAGAAGCACTCTTGCTTTGTCAGATACTCATATGAGAAGGAATCCCAATTTAAGTATAAGAATCTTTGTGCAACAGCTACCCTTGTAAAAAGGAGGAACTATTCACATCTCGAGCTGGCAATCATTTCATAAAGGAGTAAAAATCCACCCAAGCACTTTGGCCATAAATATGAAGGCAAACATCAAAAACATGCAGAGGACCAAAAGAAGAGCAGAGGGACAGAACAAGAGGTGACTATTATACCAGGATGGTCATCATACTTCCATGATGGAAGACTACCTGAGCTTTTACCCTTGCTTATGCTTTAATTACATTAGTAGATGCAGGCTGACATAAAAAGACATTCTCCCAGTTCATTAGGCACAATTTCTAATAATCAGTGTGCTTTGCTCAGCTGCTTGAAAGGAACACTACAGGTGCCAGATTCCAAAAGGGAAGCTGGTTCAAGATACTGACTTTGAATGAGCAGATGGTCCACATACCCACAGCTGCTTAAAGCACATACTCTTCAATCTTTCCAGGTGGCTAGTTCCCCTGTGCAGACCTTGCCTATCTGCTGTCCCGCTCTAAGTGCTAACACACATGCTGTACATGGAGACTAACACAGCACCGTATTCCCTTTTGCCAGATCTTTCTCTCAAGACCACATCTCATTTAATTATAAAAATCAAAGGCAAGCAAGCACTGCTGTCTGATATGGTAAAGCACCATATCAAATGGAGCAAGACCTGGAACTTCCCACTGACAGCAAGTCCTAGACCAAACTCTAACGTAGTGAGGACTTACAACTGCATTCTATTTAATAAAAAACAGTCTTAAGAGCATACTTCTATTATTTAACCATCAAAAGTGTTAACAGTAAGCACCCTTGACACAACAGATGTGAATAATTCTCTGCCAGCATCAGAACAAATGTATGCCCACAACTCAGCAAAACAAAGCACTGGCATCTCACTGGCAGAGAAACTAGGTTTACAGAGGGTTTTTCAGTTTCCACTCTATGTAAATATCACATCTCAGAACAGGCACAGGAAAAAAAGCATATATTGTTTTGTGACTAGATCTTAAACAGAACTTCTCAAAAGAAAACAGATCATGTTCTCTTTTCACTAGTATGTTAAAAAAATATTATTTTAATATGGATTCCTAAGCAATTCTTTCTTCTTTAATCAGAAAGTAAAACTGGCAGAAATGTCTAAAAGAAACTATTCAGACAGACTGCAAAGCTCCGTATGTAATGTAAAATCCCCTGGATTTAAAGGATTTGCTCACCCAAATGATGTAGCATAAAAAATCTGCAAGGAGTTGATTGTTTTGCCTGTGGAATTCTAGCTTACAGGAACAAATAATGCGCACATCTGTACTACCTCACTACCCTACTTTCCACAACAGCTACTATTCCCAGTGCTGTACAAACCATTCTGCCTTCACAGTTATATTATGGTTTATTTAATTAATGTGAAACCAGAAATGCAGCTGTAGAAATCAAAGGACCATGACATTTTCCCATACTATGAGGGACTAAAGAATGAAACAGAAGTAGTTTACAACTTTACAATCATTACCTTCGTAAAGAGCACTGTGCTCACAGTAACTGCCTTAAACAAACTAGCTGACAAGCTGTGTTTAACTGTCAACACTTAGCTTTTTCCCTTACTTGCACAATTTGGCTGCCACTGAATTTGACTAAATTTAGCACATCAAATTACAACTTATGTATAAAACCAAGTTTTATTACAATTAACAGTCATATTTAGGACTTACCCAAGGTCTTCGTATTTTCCATTGCTACATAAACTACAAAAAGATTCTCCAGTAAGTATTGTCTGTGCTCCACAAAATCTTGTTGGGCATTTTCCATTCTTACCGTTAAGCTCATTTCTAGCAGCACTGGGTCATCAGACATAAAACAGCAACTCTGGAGCGAGACAAGGGGATACGGTGTGTATGTGGTGTGAGAGGAAAAAATTAGTACAGTAAGGTATTTTTAGAAGTTAATCAAAGGTATTAGCTAAAAGAGAAGGCTACCAGCACTTTGGCGCTGGCAAAACAGGAGTAATTAGGACCTCAGCTAAAATCTCAGCAGAAACCAAAGACAGTGTGGGTACAAGCAGCACAGCAGAAACAAAGACTAAAAACAACTGAAAAGGACACTGAACCTTTAAAGAATGCAAATTTATTAACTGTCTTAGTCAGTCTCACCTCAGGGACTGCAAAACAGTTTCCTTTGTTAAATCCTCTGCCTTCAATAAAATGTGCCATAAACAGACTGATGCATGTGTCTTAATGGTAGGAAGACAGCTCATGTTCACTGGTCTGTTTATAGTTAATTTTTCCAAATCCTGTGTTTTTTGTCTCCATTTCTCACTGAAGTAATTTTAAAAAAACAAACATACATGTACAATTCTTAATAGAAAACACTGTCGTCTGGCTAGAATACTTCAGATAAACACAAATAGGGTCTTAACTGCCTTCTCTAACTAGTGGCTGCTGTTAAGACAGCTGAGTCTCAGCAACTACAAAGACACAGACACCATTTCACAAAAAATTCACGCCAACAATGAGAAACAAAACTAGATAATCAACAGTGAATAACATAAATTGGTCCTGCATCACACCATGAAGGTCGTTAGGCTTCAATGCCCCACCAAGAGGACTAGTTTGCTCGGGAGGAAGAGGAGAAAACCACTCCTGGCATGCAAAGTGCTCTCATGAAGCGGTAGCAACACACCTTCAGCTAATCTGAAGTGTCACAAGGAGGTACAGTGGGAGTAGGGAAGAGTCTTTGGGAATGGAATGCCAGTTCACTGCTCAAACAGCATCAAAGAAACCATCGCACATGAAATGGCTGTCAGGAGCAGGAGAGGAGGCCACTGTGGAAACTGAAGCACAGGGATGCTGTGCCCCTGGAAAGCTCACACCAAAGAGCAAGCAGGTGCACTACATGCAATCTCAAAAGTTCAGGTGCATCTCAAGCTTAGCGTTATTCACCAATGTAATGCAAGAATCAAACATGGGAGTAAACAGCACAGGGTCACTGTGACATGTAACATACAGGAATACAGCTATAGAGTCCAGGCCTTGTCACACTTGATGGAAGATGCTTCAGACCACAGCACAAGCCTATCTATCTGATCCAACTACCCCATTAAATACCATTAGCACTGTAAACCAATACCCATTTACTGTGCAAGGACATTTAAGGAGAGAAGAAAAATAGATAGCACTGCCCAGGAGGATGGAGAGACCTACTGTCCTGAATGCTCAGAGGTTTTGGAGGGGGCTTTTCTGCTAGCAAGCTCACCCCTCCTCAGCTCTGCCCAATGCCAAAGCCACCTTCAAAGCCTCTTGAGCACAGAGCCCAGACTTCAGCTTCCCAGCTCATTGATTTCTTGTCAGTGTGAATCAGAAACTTGTGAAATGCTTCTGGAGAAAGGGAATTACAGGCATCTAATCACTTATGTACCTCATAGAAGTAATATAATATCTACACATTAAAACACTTAGCCTGCTGGTTTGGACTTGAGGGAGGGGGGGCATGGAGATATTTGATGTCTTTTTCCAACTCCCTTCTTCTAAAGGTTATAGCGTAATGTATGTGACATTTCATGTATACCACAGGGTACAGTTTTATAAAGGCATAGGTAAAAGCACAGTTTCCCTTTAAACTAAGGCACTGGATATTGCATTGTTGCTAAAACTTTTAGAGCTGTGGAAAGTACCCCTCTAAACTTCAACTGAAGTAAGACTTAAATAGGTATAAAATTATGATAAAACACACCTTAACTTGCTGATATGCATCATTAGGTAAACTGCATTCAAGGTGAACACGTAAGAGACTGGCATTCGTAGTTTCTGCCTGTAAGCAAGGAAAGTGAAGAAAACATCAAACATCTGATTCAAATGTGCTTCAAATCCGATTCACACACCACAATTTATAAGGATAACAGGACTGTTTCCACATATGCATGACACAGAAATGTAAGAAAATTTAAAAAAATAAATACAGTTGCTGTATACAGTAGGTGAATAATCAATCTCCAATTCTCAGGAACTCTGTCAATACCTGCTTACTCATCAAACTATTATTCTACATGAATATTAAATATTTATACAGAATGAACATGAGCAATGCTTATGAACTTTCATGTTTCAATAAACTGTATTCAAGAGAGCCTTTTCTGTGTAGTATAAAAGCTTCTTTCCTTGTTTTCTGTGTATTTTTGTTGCCGATTAGATACTACAAAGAACATAGTGCTTCTTGGCCATGGTCTGATACACAGGCTTCATGCCAAAATGGACAGACAGAAAATACTTGTTTTGCCTTTTTGTTCATTTGGAAAGGGAAAAGAGAAGACAACACTGATTGTGCCAGCTTGTAAAGCACTCATAAATCTAATGGGGCAACAGCACCAACAAAGCCCAGTATAGTTCATGAAAGCTCTTTGGAAATCTTTGGACTGCCAAATTAGTTGCACAAACTGCTCAGTCAGAATATCTTGATACTAAATTAAAAACAAAAATAAATTAGAATGCCCGACCTGTCACTCTATCAGAGCCTTAATTACAGCAAAACTAACTAGTGATTTTGAGACTTACATGGAACTCCCCCCAGTTTCTCTTGAGATACTTAACTAAATATCTGAGTGGGGTATCTGCAGGTTCAACTTTCTGCACATGTCAATGCAATTGACTTTAAAGAATGTCTATAATGCCAATTATTGACAATGTCAATATTATATTATTTATAATAATTATCATTATGTATTATTATATATTTATAGCAATTATCATTACTATATATTATGTCAATATTACATTATGTCTACATAATGTCAATAATGCTGAAAAGCTAAACTGTGAATCAAAGTTTTTTTCAGTATCCAGCGCCCTATTCTGCATCTCCCTGGGACAGGCAGAAGGGGACAGGGTGCACCTGAGCCGAAAGTAGATTTACCACATGCGTGGCGTTTCATGGGGTCCAGTTTTACACAAGCACAGTCAAAAGAAAGCCAACATACAGACATTCTGCATTCTCAATTCAAACAAATTTCATACCAAAATGACTGGGACTTCACACAAGAGGGCGATGTAACCTCTGCAAAGGTGGAGATCCACCTCCCAAACCCTGTCCCCATCGCAGCTCTTAGGGGAACACGAACGTCTGCCACCCTTCTTTTTGACAAATGCTTTTGTCCTCATCAAGAGCAGAAATAAAACCCCATTCCATTCCAAAACATGCACCACTTCCTAATCTCTCACAGCCATGACTGCTAGTGTAGCTTTAATGAGGCAGTAAGACTACACAGAGAGCAATTTTGGGGCTGCTTTTCTGGTCAGATAAACCTTGATGCTTAGGCTTCCTTTCTCAGTGGTTCTTGAGAGAATACCACCTTCCCGGTCCTACATAAGGAGTTGTTAGTCTTTAATTCAATACTATTGTAGTTTAAAGAAGTTTGAGACTGCATACCCCTATTAAAAAAGCTAACTCATTTTTCCAAACTTCTTTTTTTTTTTTTCCAGTTTTGCCATGGCATACATCTAACATGAAAAACTGCTGTCACCTTAAAATTGAAGCTGCTAATGTACCACACAGAGATGAAAAAAATGCAGTTGGGGTGTATTTGATGTTGATCTGTTTTCTGCACGATTGACACACACACACTCCCCCCCCCCCCCCCCCCCCCCCCCAACCCGAGAAGCTATCTTCAGAAAAGGAAAAGGGTTTTCATTTATCTAAGGCAGACAACAGATGCATAACTGTCATGCCCACTATCTTACAGCACTGGTAGGACAGCTGTGTTAACCATAAAGCGAAGATAAAGCATCTATGAAGAAAACACTGTCAGAGGCTGAGTTTCCAAGACAAACCCAGGACCATGTCCACATCTCCCAGCAGCACAAGCACTCCGCTTACACTGTAAATATCACTGCCTATGAATCAGAGCAGGGACCTGAGTTATGCAGCATATGTTTGCACCAGAGAACTGCAATAGAGAGGCACGGCACAAGGGAAAAGTCAGAGAGAGTGCTGCAAAGCAGTACAACCACTGCCACATCATTACCTGGTGCCTCTATTTTGTATATGCAGGCATATATACTTGCGCATACACACACTCTCAGGACACACAAATCCTATGTGCGCTGAATAGAGAAGTCTGATAGAAGCCACACAAGCTAAATTCTTGCCAGTTTTGGCAAGTTCTTACACTTTAAATTTAAAGAAACAGAGGCCTCTGTCAAAAAAAAAAAAAACCCACCCTGAAAACCTGAACCATCTGATCTGCAAGGAGCTCCACTCTCCTGGCAAAGGTCGAGGATTCCCACTGGGGGACACTACAGTAGGCAATTACTTAGGAAATAATTCATACTCCAAAAGAGAGACAGAGCACCCACAGGACAGCTGGCACGGGCCAGCTCAAAAGCCACCAAACAACCACAGACCCAGAGTCACTTCTAGGGAAAGAATTCTGTCTTACGTGCCTGTCAATGGCTCTAAACAAGATTTTCACAAAGATGGTCCTGCAACACAATTGGGACTGTAGAGTCCAAACCACTTCCTGGAGTTTGGCTACAGGATAATCAAAAAAGAGCAAGCACTGAACAAGCCCCCCCTTCTTCCTGCAGTCTGATACTTCAGAGTTTCTGTCCTGGACTAGCCCTGGCCCTAAAGAGCTTTTTCCGCTCTGAATGGTGTTAATTAACTGTCCCTGTAACAATGATTCAGCAGGGTTTCATCAGTTTTTTGCAGGCAGTTATCAGGTTGGCACACCAAGAAAACTACTGTCCAACTACCTTCCTTCTCCACACCCAAGCACCACACTTGCACGTATTTGCTTCTTTGATCTTCTGTCTACTGGCACAAAACGCAGCTTAAAGTCTTGGATTCCTGCCAGTATTTGCAACATTACATTGGTTCATAAAGTCTGAACTCCTCTGGGAAGTCAGCAAAGTGATGCCTGTGTCTCCTACGATAAGATGCTCCACCTTGCAGGTCACTCCTCCATTGATATTTCCAGTGTGTTTGTACAGCATTTTGAACATAAAGAGGCACTGATGTAGCTGCCCTGTCAGTGCCATCCAAATATTAAACAATGCCAAAACCCAGACAAGTGGAGCAAAGACTACATCCAGAAGTTGGATAAAAAAAGATGACCTATATGTGCTCCACCATCTGTTACTGCTTAGTGGTAACTAGCCGCTGCTGACTGGCCACGTGGACATACTGTGAATTCACAGTGTTGGGAGACAGGTCTTCTTTCCTCCCGATTGAGTGAGCCAGGAGCCCAGAAGTCCTGGGATCCAGGACCACAGCCAGAGCATGCTCATCCTGAACCATTCAGAAGCTGAAACTTTGAAAATAATAACAGAAAGAGAGTGAAATTCAACAGCAGAGAAGGCAACTTTGTCTTTCTTTTTCTTTCCTTATTAATCTCAGAGTTTCTGCTAAAAAACCCTGGGGGAATGATGAAGAAAAAAGAAAAGCCTGTGCACCTTTGTCTACTAAAGGATAAAAAAGAGCCACAAAATCAATAGGCATTTATTTTCCACAAAAAATTACAAACATAAACTGTATTTCCAATGGAAATACTACTACAGAGGTAAACTTTCCTCTATAATTCCCACAGATACATCATATTTCAATATAAATGCTCTGTAGAGACAAAATTTCATCCCTATCCCTATGTACAGTTCTGGCCAATCACCTTGAAAAGAAGTTTTACAAATTGGAGAAGCTGCAGAAACAGTTTGTCAATTTGGTTAAGAAATGGACAGCCCATCACTGAAGAAGATACTACAGAGCATAGAATGTTCAGCTTGGTAAGGTAAACATGCAATGACTCCTACAAATGCTCCTGGGCTTATACCATGACAGCAGCAGGAGTTATATAAACTAAATGCATATCCTAACAAATATAAACCATCCACAAAGCCGTTTACATTGGAAGTCAGGTGTAGGACTCCAACCATCAAAGGAATAACAACAAGTATTTGGGGTTATGGTAACAATGCCTCGAGCAGTTCTGAGAAGCCACTTTACCAAGCACATGATGGGATTAACTGATGTTACTTTCTTACCAAGGCCTTTATGATCAAGGAAGTCAGCTTAAACAAACCACCTTTAGAACAGTAGACACAGAGGCAAAAAACAGACACACACCATGCAGCACTCAGTGAGTCAGCTTTCTCACAGGTTTCCAAGCAGTAGACTCTGAAGGGAAGGATACCTATGGTGTATCAAACTAGACACTGCTGCCCAAGGTGACAACTCATGCACCCCAAGATGACAAGAGATGTGTAAATGAGGCTTATGCTATCCTGAACTTACAGTGGTATTTTACCTCAGTAAAAATAAACAGGGGAAAGCAAACACACACAGTTAAGTGAGTATGGTTTGTTTCAAATGCTTTTTCACTACAGATCTCCACTGTGTGTTTAATAGCTTTGTATCTTTAAGTTCTCCCATGTGTAGTCATTCACTCAAACCTCATATACCTCTCTTCTTCACAGCTTCTGAGCCTATAATATAAACTGGACAAATCAGAATCATATCAATTTTTATGGTATCTGGATCAGAATATTAGGAAGGTTAACTGAAGGAGGTACTTCTGGACAGCTGTCTGAAGATAGGCTGAGAGTTGGGGTTGTTCAGCCTGGAGAAAAGAAAGCTCCAGCAAGACCTTACAGCAGCTTTCCAATACTTGAAGGGAGCCTACAAGAAATCTGGAGGACTTTTTACAAGGGCATGTAGTGACAGGACAAGGGGGAATGGCTTTAAACTGACAGAGGGGAAAGTCAGATTAGATATTAGGAAAAATTCTTCCCTGCGAGGCTGGTGAGGCCCTGGCACAGGTTGCCCAGAGAAGCTTTGGCTGCCCCATCCCTGGCAGTGTTCAAGGCCAGGTTGAATGGGGCTTTGAGTCCAGGTCTATTGGAAGGTGTCCCTTGCCCACGGCAGAGGGGTTGGAACTGGATGAGCTTTAAGGTCCCTTCCAACTCTAACCACTCTATGATTTTTCTAAATGGAACCCAAACTTGAGCCATTAGGTCCCCTTCAGTATTATGTAGATCTTGTCTACCACCTTGAGCCGAGAAGCTGCTCCCCCTGCTGCAGCACTTCTGTCCAAATGGGTACCTGTGAACTGAAGACGAATTCCTCAGTTACAGGAAAATTACACCCAAATAAATGTTCCTCATGATACATTAAGGACAATGTCAAGTGCTTCACAAAACTTCTCTACTCAGGAATTCAGTCAGTACTGTGAAGCAGCAGTCTGCATTCAAACTTCAGACAGTAGCTGACAATACCTCATTGAGCTAGACATGAAGATGCAGAGACACATCATTAACAGCATCCAAGAAAAGCCTTCTTAGTTCTACCTTTTGCACCCCAAATCACAAAACCTGAAGCCTTTTGGCTTCTTTGCAAGAGTTATGTGTACACTCACAAGCAACCACGCCTGTGTGATTACAACAGAAACTGGTACAAAGGAAAAGAAAGGAAGAGAAGGAAATCATGCATTATCCTCAGCTAGAGGTAGAGTGACCTAACATATATGCAGCCGACTGAAAAACATTACCTAAGCTGAGAATTCTTCTCAGGTACAGAAAACTACATCATGAAGGCAATCAACACAGCTCACATATAGATAGCAGATTAAATTCTGTTACATGCTAAGACATTCTAAATATGTTTTTGAAAAAACTAAATCTGTGCATAATACAAAAGGAAATTTGAAAGATCATTTTTTCCTTATTCACCTGAAAGGCTCTGTATGGCCTTTAAGACTATGAAAATACCTGCAACTGCAGCCAAATGACAGAAATTGTTAAAACTTCTTTCAACTGAAATAGATACACCTCTTAAATCCACCTTGCTGTATTCTCCAGAGCTCTCTGCTTTAGTCAAGCCGAGGTAAGCAAGCCCGGTTATCTTCAGCACCAATATGAGCAGGAGGGGATACTGCAGCCTGACTCCCACCTCTCATTCTCATCCACACAGTACATCACACTTTTTAACTGTGGCAAACTGTTGGCACAGCCCTGCTGTGAGCTGGCATGGGGAACAGGCCTGAAGTAAAAAACAGAACAAACCAAAACAGCCCACCTCCCTGCCTTTATAATACAAAGTTTATTTTTTTAAGGACAGGTCAATCCTCCAGTCTAGTTCAGAGCAGGGCCTCACAAATAGTTCTGGTGGCACAACTGAGACAACACCACACCACAGGAGCATGAACAAGTAGGAACAGTTTAAATGCCAAAGACTTCCAGAAAACCAGAATACCAGCTGATCACAGTAGCCCTGTATCTCACAACCTCTTTCTTGCAGTCATCACTGATACTTGGACTCTTTGTTAATGTTCCTTGCATCCCAGCAACCTGAGGACAAAACCCTTTCATGCCTAAGAAGGTTTATGTTTCATCTCCATTTGAAATGTATACTGTACCAGTGTGTGTGACGCCCGGATGTTTTGAATGTGTGGAAGCAGTAAGTAGGTGCTTGGTAGCTGCATTCTAGGTTCTTCTGGAGAGGGCATCAGAGTTCCTGTTCCAAAAACCTGGAGTTAAAAACAAAATGTTTTAACATTAACATTTAACATAACATATAACATTTTAACATTAACACCTAGTATTTCAGTTATCACGGTAACTTACAAAACTACTTTGCTAATAATAACAATCTTCCCAAGAAACAGATTTGGTTTTCATGTTAGTTCTTTTGAAAGAGAACTTAGGTAAGTTCCAACGTGGAAAATAACTGTACACATAAACAGCACTTTAGCATCTTCACCCATTCAGGCACTATTACAAACACAAAACAGAGCGCTTACCAGCATAGCATCAGGTTATCTCAAAAAGAAAGTATCTAAACTCTCTTACTATTCTTTCGGCAATTACAATACATGTGTCACCATTTGGCAGTGCAGCTATTTCTGGGAAAACTTTGTTACCAGTCCCATTTCATATTTAATTCAATGGTCTTGTCTTAAAAAATGGGTAAAATATTTTATTGTTTTAGTTATTAAATTCTACAGTTTTCAGAGCACTATTAAAATTTGCAAGTTGAGTGATTTTGCTGCACTCATATTCTGCTCCACCAAGCTTAGTTTACAACAAGGTGCAAGATAATGGGGAGGGGATAAAATCATTAGAAGTTAAGAAAATTACCTTGGAGTTTTTCACTTGTATACAAAGATTTTTATTTTTTTTGCTTCTTATAACAGAAAAAACACGTTTTTAAGTGGATAATACAATACATTCTATGTTCGCTGAAGATCTCTGACTACTACATAGAAAATATCAGAACAAAGGGAATAGGTTTCCTTTTTTTTATGGAGGCATTTACAAAGTACATTTTACTATAATGGTACTTTTACTTCACTTGGGTGAATCTTCTGTACATACTCTTGCATAAGTGCATTAGGAACATCACACATATTTCAAGACTTTGGGGCTGTCAAGAGCACCATAACCACTCAAGTTATGCCGTATTTTGAAACTCTTAAACCTGATGCAAGCTGAAATCATAAGCAGCTACTTCTTCTGTTTCAAGTGGCTGGTGAAGCTGCTCATGAAAATCAGTCCATTACTGATTTTATCAGTAGTCCAACAAGAGACAAACATTTTCTGGTAGCACTGACAACTGCTTCCCCATGACTTACTTGATAAAAGGCTCTGCCTGAGCTGATCAGGCAGGTCAATAATCAAAGGGTTAGGAGTGAGTGCAAGGAGAAGAGAGACATCAGAAAGTAAAGGTCAATCACTCTATAATGCACTCTTCCCCCAACCTTGATGAAAAGTTCCTGCCAAATGTGGCATTTCCTCTAATAAACAGTAGATAAATACAACACATGTATTAAAAAACAGGTATTTCAATTGAGATTACCTATGTTTCAATTTAAGGAGCTTTGTTTTCCAGCACAGTATCTAAGTACGGGAATGGAATAGCTGGGTGGTTGATTAAAGCTGGCACTGTAAATCACTGAATTCAGAGACAGATTTTTTTTATTTAAAAAATTAATAAAAGCAAAGAATTTGGAGTATAAAATGTCCCTCATAAAAATAAAAAAGCTTAAGACTGGCTTGTATTCAGTGATTAATCAGACAATAGATGGCTTTAATGCACAACCACTACTTTGACTTTCCTGTTTTAAGGGCCTAAACCTCTCACCTTGTGCTACATCCCCAATGTGTTTACATAAAATCCCACAGAGTAGCTGAAAACCACCTAAAGTATTTCCTAAATAGGTTTTTCATGACAAATGCATTCCAGCACAGTGCAGTCTAGACTGTAGTGTTATATGAAGCCAACTAGTAGGACCATGATCTTTTAAGTACATATATACAAATACATTTTGTTTTACTACTGCAAATAGCCGCACTAACAGTAGTAATTTTAATCATATAGATAGATGTATGAGCCATCACGAGACTAGCGAGATCTGGTACACAGCACAAATTGTAAACACTACCCCACCTGATATGTATCAAGAATTCAATGAACTTTGAAAGTCTGTAAGTTCTAAATGTATGAAAATCACTTTTTAAAACACAAGTAAATCCAAAACTCAAGCTAAAAAGAAGAGTAATTACCTGATATGAAAGTACTCCATGAGATGAGGTATTTATAAATAATGAGCTTTCTATACTGCCTTCTTCTGTTGGCAGGAAGAGTACTCTGAAAGAGATTTTTCCCATCGTAGGAATCACCTGCAGAGACCACAAAGAAGTTTTCTTGCTCCGTGCCAGTGATCACAACACTCACCATTCAGTCACACGGCCCAACAGACACCTCCACATGTACACTCGTGTCTGTAGATCCTATTATGCAAATCTCAGCCCTGAGAAGTTTCTGCTGTCCACATCTCCCAACTCTTACTTCAGAGAAGAACTGAGACCACACACCAACTCGCCATATTATGGCTGGACTTTGTCAGCTTGGGCCTCATCAGTCAAGACTCGTTTGTGTTCGAGAAGTTAACCATGCCTTTTTGTGCCTCTGCGTGCATAAAAATTCTTCCTGCATATAGATACCTATTACAAACTGAATCAATTCCCCCCGTGATACACAGTTGAGTGAGTCAAGGCTGAACTGAGGCAACACAATTAGTAACCAAATCGGTCTAACTGAAAGAACAATGACGTTCATGTCTGCACAGTAATACCCATTCAGTCATCGTAAAAGCACAAATCAGTTGAAAGCATAATAAAAACCCTTTGCACATCAGCAGAGGATAAATGTGGGCTACATCAAACTGAGATCACAGCAATTAATTCTTAACATGCATTATATTATTATACACTGTTAAAAAAAAGTGAAAATAATAGTCTTAGATCATAAGGTAATTATGCTCATAATTGCAATACAAAATGCATAAAACATTTCACTGCAGGTTGTTTTGAGGAACAGGCAAGATCATTCAAAACACTGAGAATTCAAGGCTGTAAAACACCCACATGCCTGTAGATCACTGCATAATGCTGCTTAGAGAAGAATGAGAGTTAAACAGCCTCCTCCTTAACACTGAAAAATTCTTCTTCTCTGTTACTGTAAAACACATTTCCTACTGTAGGTTTTGGATGTCTTTTACCAGTCTAAGGAGAAGTGAGGGGAAAAAAAAAAAAGCTAACAAAACAGAAAAAAAAACACTTGGAGGTCCTACAAAAAAGCACGAAGAGAAAACACTGCATGAAAATCTTAGGCCAAAGGAAGCATGAAGGCTTGGCTCTGGGCCATTACATAGTTTCCAAAAGTACATCAACACTCACCCGGCTATGAGCAGGAGACACATGAAACTGTCTAGTAGCTGTAAACACTGAATTCACTACAACTTCTCTATCTCTACTAGGGTTGTAGGCATGCAGCATTTTAGCTCTGGGTAACCCCAGTAATCTACAGAAGGGGGGGGGAAAAGAGAAAGAAATTATTCACTTTATAAGCACAGACTATGCACAAAACAGCAACAAACACAAATCATTCTAAAACATACTAATATGCAACAATTTTCTAGTCGTATCTATTCTTTGGAAACATGCCAAACAAATTTTGTCTTTTGTTATCTACAAATAAGCAACACTGGGATGTAAGAGGTGCACTCAGCCAAAACTCATTTCAGTCACCTGGAGTTTAAGAAAACTTACAATGCACAAAGTTTTGAATAAAGAAGTTTGAATAACCAAAGCCTTGTTTTATCAGCTAAAACAACCATTATCTCTAGGCTTCTGCTTTCGTTAATACATCCTATACATTCATTCTGTGCATCCCCTGAAACACTCTTTTTAACTCAAAAGGGGACCATGCTTCCTTTGGTTACTGATAGACCAAAGGCTGATTATCATTTAAGAATAATTCTTAAAGTTTTCTTAGAGGAGAACATAAGACCAAACCAAACCAAAAAAAATACGCCTTCCAGTATCTGAAGGAGAGCTATAGGGATGCTGGGGAGGGACTCTTCAGTAGGGACTGTAGTGACAGGACAAGGGGTAACGGGTTAAAACTTAAACAGGGGAAGTTTAGATTGGATATAAGGAAGAAGTTCTTTACTGTGAGGGTGGTGAGGCACTGGAATGTGTTGCCCAGGGAAGTTGTGAATGCTCCATCCCTGGCGGTGTTCAAGACCAGGTTGGACAGAGCCTTGGGTGACATGGTTTAGCGTGAGGTGTCCCTGCCCATGGCAGGGGGGTTGGAACTAGATGATCTTAAGGTCCTTTCCAACCCTAACTGTTCTATGATTCTACCACTATGTTTTGCCTGGGACTTTCTGGATTTTATCTTCAGAAGTTAAAGGAAGCAACAAGCACCCCCCAGGTACTTCCCTAGGAAGGGAGTTTTCCATGAACAACCAGCACGCAGAACTGATTGGACATCCACACAGAATCACCTGAAATGTACCCAGAATGTCTGATGGTTCCCTATTCCCTTTTCCTACTTTCAAGAATTATGTTGATTTTCATTTACAAAGTATTGCAAGGCAAGAAACACAGTTTCAATTCCGTGGCAATTACTTATTATTTTTCTTTCTTTTCAAGAAGACAAGATGTCAGCTAATGCTCTTTACTCAAATGTAGCCCAGTGTAGTTGTCCCTCCCTGCTTTGTTATTAATCAAAATAACAATAATGTAAGATACTTACTGCATTCCAAAATGCAGAACTGACGGGTGAAAATGTAAGGCCTTCCCATTTGGAGGCATCTTTGCTGAGAAGCTGAAAAAAAGGGAAAAGAGGCCACAACTATTATTTAGTGGGTATGATGCTACAACACTGCAGGGAAAGGATAGACTCTGACTCTTTATATTCTAACCATACTCTATTTCCAAATCTTCTCATACATTCCTCTCGCTGCCATAAGACTGACCTTTTAAGAAGGTTTCCATACAACAGCACGTGCTGGAAACATCATGCCAATAAAAGTTCAGTTTAAGAAGTATCCCATTTTAAAGACAATGCTGCCTTGGATAACCTCAGTCATGCTGATACACCTGTTTATGGGGATGCACAGTGAACCACAGAGGGACAACAACTTCAGAGTCCTGGGGAATGAAAACTACATTGGCACGGAGCAGACCCCCAGTCTTGTCAATTCAACATTCACACAAGCACTGGTATGAGCACACCCAAGAGATGCAGAGGTAGAGAAGTAAATAGCAGCTTAGGCAAAAGTTGACATCAAGAGAACTGCTTGCTGAACTGTAGCTTTAATGCAAAAGCCAACTCATTTCTTATATGCAAAAGAGAGTTAGAAATAATGTGTAGCACACACACCATCATCTTTCCTTTGCCCTAGGAAAATTCACAATGCAGTTCCCATCAGTTCTAGCACATTTTTACCTTATTTGAACATGAGTCTATGTCTTATAACATAGAAATCTCAGGATATCTTCACCACTCTCTCAATTAAAACCTGTCCTCTGCAAGTCCTAACAACCACAGTGGTAAAAAGCAAGTCCAGCACTTGTTCACTACATGTGTGTACCTAGTGCTAAGCTGCTGAAAACTTTCCCAGAAGCAGTCTGAATGCTGCATGGCCAGAAACAGTTTCATCTTTACTGGATGATGACAGTAAGTATCCTAGCAAGGATGAGCCTGAGACAGAGGGATGGACTGTGGTCTCATTAGTTATCCAGCTGCCCTGCACAATGTGTGGTAGTATAGTTAATTGGTCCCCAGTTTAAAAATGTAGTTTTGTAACATTACACCTTTAATATATTAAAGTACCTACATAATTCTGTTGTTATATTCCAAACCAACAGACATCATAATTTATTACCACTCAGGAAAAAATAGGTTTATGATTATAAAACCCCACAACTGCTCATGCAAGGGAGCAAACTCCCTTGCTGCTGCAGCAGGAGGAATGCAGAACATCCAGGTAGCATTTCTGGGGAGCTGCTAGAAAGTAATGAAAGAACAGATGACGCAGAACTACAAAGTCTGGATGAATGACAGCCTCCTTCTAACCATTTTGTCTCTGTGCCACACAACTCTTTCTCCATTCCTAGAAACAACGCAGCAACCAGCGTCTTCTTCCTTTTCCGAGTCAGCCTCAGAGACATACCCAGGAGGAAAGTCTGAATATTGCTGTTGTAAACATACGCAAATTAAAATTATTACTGCAGTAAAATCCCCAGATATCTGGGGCAAGTAACACTTCCTAAGGGTCCTCTGATCCTTTTTTTATATGCACACACATATACGGCAAAATAAGCCTGTGGTTTATGCACTGCGGTATCACCCTGAACCCCATCATGGCTTAAGTTTCTAGCATCTTGCAGGTACTGCTGAAATAACCTTTTCCCACCAGAAAAACCTTTGCTGAGAAAGGCAAGAAGCCAAGTGCTCCTCTGTGCCAGCAAGTGTAATTGGTAGTGGCTCTCCAAGACTTACTAATCTTCCTTCTGCAGAGCTCTAGCAGCATCAGCACTTTTCCTCTCAACCCTCACTCTCTGCAATAGGCCCCCAATCCACAGGGTGCGGATGCAGCTCTGAATGTAGGAAGACTGCATTTCATTCGGTTTGGGTGAACAAGGCCATGCTGCAGCACTGATTCTTAGAACAGCAGTGTGTTACTGTCTAGAAAACAATCACAGTCAACCCTTTCCTAGCCAGAAAAAGGGGAAAGCCCTCTGAAGCTTCAGCAGATGTAGCAGGATCCCAGGGCTGCTGTCCTATTCCTTCTGGAGAAGGCAGCCTGGACCTGGGATGGAGGAAGCTAAGCCTCAGCTAACAAACTCTCCAGGGTCTGAACTGACTCTTGAGCATGGAGTTAATTCCAGAGCATCCCTGCACACCACTCCCCAGCAACCCCAGGAACAAGTCTGTGGTTACAAGTAATCCAGATTCTGCTCTGCACCCCACAAAGGCTGCCAAATTACCCCTAGACCCAGCCTGGCCCCAAAAGTAGAACTGCCACATTCCTAGGGCACTGTGCTCACAACCCTGGCCAGCTCCAGGGTGTCTGCACCACTTATCAGCAGCCCCGAAGCAGTGCCAAAACCCAACTTGAAAGCTGATGAGTTTATTCAATGGCAGGGCTAGTGGAAAGAGAAATTCACCACTGTTTTGGGGTTCCCCGCTTCTCCCAAGGGAGATGACAGGTTGGAATAGCAGGAATGGGCAGAGGATCCTCCTGCCCATCAAAAAGGGAAAAGCCCATCTACATTACAAATGGGTTACCACAAGTCTCTTAAAGCCAGCTGGAAGCTGGCAGAACACCCCTCTGCATCCCTGAACTCCAAACACCATTCAACACATCCAGATCTCTGCAGGGGATCTGACATGGAAATAAATGTCAAAGGCAATTTATTAAGACATTTAGAAGCTGAAGTAACTTAAGTAACTTTTTATAACAAAACATTTACTTTTGGGTGTTTTTTTTGGTCGGTGGTGGTTTGTTGGAGCATTTTTTCCCTTCAAGAACCTCATCTCACTAATAGATTCACCTCAAATTATGCCAAAAATTTCTCTTTCGGCTGTAGACAACATGGCCAAAAAAGTACATGGATCGTTTCACGAGAACTTTACAAGCCTGGGAAAGACACACAAATATCAGCCTGAGAATGGAAGTCTTGAAACAACAAATGTGGAGAAACAGTCCTCTTCATAGTTGGAAGCCAGGCTTCTTCTGTTATTTCATTGCTTTTTAAATCAGCTAACATCACATTATGCATGCCATCTAACAAAGCCAGACTCCCCGCTCATGGCATCTGTTTTTTCAGGCAGACCAGTTGAACATCAATTTCTGAATGATAAATTTTGATATAGCAGGTCACTTCCAACATTTCAGGGGGCATTTTCAAGCACAAGTGGAGCACAGAACTGGAGAGGCAATAAGAAATATAAGACGGGAAGGAAATTCCTGGCACCTACTCTGAACTCAGCAGTAATTGCCTTGGTATCAAAAAGCCAGTTTAACTGGCCTCATTATCACTGCCAACCCAACAATTTAAAGACCCTCCTCCTGTCCATCCTCACAATATATCTAAAATGCTGACACCCTGATCATCCATCTGTAGCAAAAAAGGACAGCTGAAACACTGGGGAGGCAACAGAGGGCTCCACAGGGTCACCCAGAACACCCAGAGCAGGGGGAAGATGGGGGCAGGCTCTGGCGGGAAAGAGAGGGTGAACCCAAGAGACCCGCAGTTCCAGTCCGCTCCAGCTCATCACCTGATTCATAGAATCACAGAATCATAGAACGGTTTGGGTTGGAAAAGACCTTAAGATCACACAGACCCAACACCCCTGCCATGGGCAGGGACACCTCACACCAGACCATGTTGCCCAAGGCTCTGCCCATCAGATGGGTGATTCACAGAAAACACCCAGCTGAGAGGGAAAAACCCTGGGCATGCACACAGCTCCCAGCACCAGGGATGCTTGCCAGGGAGAAAGGTGCACATGGAGCAGACAAAAAGGGGTGGAGGGAAAGGTAGGGTGAGGAGAAGGGGTGACACCAGGGGAGAAGAGCCGGATGGAGGAATGCAAGAACCCCCAGACTGCCTGTGCAAACAGAAATGTGTCACTACAGGGCAGCAACTTTGGGTTGTTTTGTTGTTGTTTAAAGGAGCATGAGCTGTAAAATCTTAATCCATAATATTCCCTCTACTGAGAAGCTTCAGATGTGCTTTTCTGTAGGAAAAAGGGCATCAGAGAACATGGATAAGTTGTTCCACCCTTTTACAACATTTCCTGCATCAGAAAAGAGCATTTTGGTGTCCTGCTGATGTGAGACTAAAAGGGGATGCTAATATGGTATGCTGAGAGCGCTGTTAATACACAGTTGAAATTGTTTTGCCCTTGCTTCTTTCAGTTCTGATACTCTTCGATGTAACTAGTAAAAATAGGTAAACAACCATGATTTTGTATATATATATTCATAGCCCCAAACCCTAATATTTATATGCAGTGTACAGGACACACAAACATTTGCTCCAAATAAGCAAAGGCCCTTTTATTTCCCTGAAGACCAACAGAAAAATACCTTTCTTCCTAACATTTAGTCACACTTCACCAGCCAAAATCACAAGAGAAGTATTTCTCCTAAAAATCCCCACAAAAGGCCAAATCTACTCTGAATTTCACCGTTTTTGTGCTGTGGTTTGGGGTTGTTTTGTTTTGCCCCTTTAAAAAAACAACCAAACAAAAAACCTTCAAACTGGAGTTAATTCATCTAATTCCACATAGAAAACACTCAGCAATCTGCAGAATAAGCTGCATCTGACTGGAAGTAAAGGAACATTTCCTGGAAGGAAGTTTATCCCAGTGTCACTTTTTCTTCTATTTGCTCAAGTCTGCCTTGTGTCTTTATTTCTTTACTTTAATTGATTACTCTAGATTAGCTTAGAATGCATGTTATCTGATGATTCAGAGAGCAAGCCTACTGTAGCTGAGAATAATTGCAATTGCCACTTGGTGGCTTTTCTTCATCCTTCCTTTTTGTGCCCTTTGTTCAGAGCAGATGAAAAAAAGCAAGTTGGGGGACAGCATTTTATTGTTGGGTCTTTTTCTTTATGGCTGTGGGGTTTTCTTGGAAACAGCAGGCAAAAAGGTCTGGGCTCTTTAACACACAAAAGGTCCTTTTTGAGTGAAACTGCTTAGGCAGTACTGTTTTATTTTTCAGTATGCTGATAAAGTAAAATTTGACTTCTGTTTGGTTATTTTGGCACTTCGTATCTTCAGTGAAGGAATATTAATGAACCCTCAGGGTGAGGTTTTGAGATAAGAAAGCATGTATGTATTGTTTTGGAAAATATAGTTTTTAATATGTAAACTGAAACAAGAGAAATGAAATTAAAATCCCCTCATTTACTGATGAATTTTAGATTCATTCCTCTAGATTACAGTTCATAAAGAAAAAGCAGACTAAGAGGATGAGATTCACACTATGGGAACAACCAAACCCAAGTAAATATTTCTGATTACAAAAAGTATCTTGACACACAAAACCAGTTAATTAAGAGGAAACTGACATAGAAACAGCAGCTGAACCAAAGTCTTTTGCAGAGCTACTTCAAAGCTTTGGTTTGTCACATCCCCTTGTCCCTCTCTTCTCAACCTCCCATTTACCAAAGGCAATAAAAGCACCAAGCAGGAGTTATGAAGGTTAAACTGCAGCTCCTGAAAAGACACACAGCATCTTTGAAAGAGACAATAAAATTGTTTGGAAATGCAAAACTAAAACTTGAGTTCATCAAAACAAAACAACAAAATTAAAACTTGAGTTCATCATGGCAACTCTGCCAAAACCAGAAACAGATGTATTTTTAAATTCTGATTTTTTGTAACCAAATTCATCCTTTTTCCTAGAGGCAGAAAGTGTTCTCAGAAATCAGAAAATAACATCCCTATACAGCTCTCAGGCAAGCTATATGTGCTGGTGTCCCTGTAGGGCTGTGGCTCCTGTGCAGTACCAGAGCTCAGAGCTCTGACATGCTAACCACCTCATCTCCAGAGACTTACGGAACTTCTCCTAAAGCCCTGTACCAACCTAAGACTCAGGCGATAACACATGAACCTCTCAGTCTTTGTAGATGTTTTTATTTTTTAAAATGTCCAGCAGGTAAAAGAACAAAAATATGAATTTTAAACCCTGGAAATCCAGAAGTCAAAAAACTCCACTACTTTTAGCATTGCATTGTCTAGGAAGAGCGGGAGGACTGACTCACTGCTTCTGAATGCTTGGGGATTGGCAAACCATCCTTAGGGATTCACTTACAACTTTACCAGAGAACAGTGCTGCTGCTTCTAGAAAAAGGATGGTCGTCTTTTTCTCTGAGCTATGCTATGTACATCAGGGACTGAATCCTAGACTGTGGAAAGCAGGAAAGGCCAAAATGGTGTTACCCATCAAATAACGTGTGCATGCATGCCTGACATTTTGCATGTTTCGGCCACAGGAAAATAGGAAAAGGGAGCTAAACCAAAATAAACTGGTGAAATGGATGGGATAATCACTTTAAAAACAAATCCCATGGTTTCTGGCCAAGGTAATGATTTAAGGGGCAGAGAGGTCTAGCAGTCTTCGTTTTCTTTTTCTAAACTTCTGAAATTGGCAAAGCAGCATATAGCCAAGACCTGCTCACTAAAGTTTCAATGGGCTGCTACTTAGTTTACTTTTAAAAGTACTGAGATAAAGAGGTAGGTAAGCCTAGCTCAATGTGTAAAGCACAAACCATTTCCCATTACTTTCATTTGGTCCCTTGTCATCTCAACTTAAGCATCCCCTTCTGCTCCTCTCCTCTAGCCCTGGCGTTTCCACTGCCATTATTTGTCTTTCTGGGTACCCTTCTCTTCTCTTGCTGCTGGTACTCTCTTTTCCTATAAAACTCTGCAATAATGTTTACACAAACCCTTTCCAGAAGAGTCATTTAAGCCAGCAGTACTTCAGTTTCATTTATTACAAAACTACAACAAAACTGCAATGATCAAACTCACAGGATCTCACACGATAGCACTTACAAAGTCAAAATTCTCAATGGGATATAAATGGAAGGACACAGATAAAAAAACCTGACTTTTTCCCCTTCCTTCACACCCAAACAGCCTCCTTGAAAATATCCAAAGAAGTCAAATGCAGACCACAATGAGAACCAGAATAAGACTCATGAAGAAATCTAGAGGAGATGATGAGCAGTGCGGCACAAAGCACTCTAGTGAGCATCCTGGTTAAAAGGCTTTCTTCTCCAGATGTGCCTGTGGTTTGTATTTCAGCAGCAGCAGCACAATAAAGCATGCTTAATGGCAGAATAGAATTACTCCCTCCCATAAACTAGCCCCCAACTTCTGAAATAACTGAAATCTGTACTAAATTAAGAAATTAATTCACAATGACTTGAGTTCATTTGAAGTTGCTTTCTGAAACCTTTCAAAATAGCAGCCTTCCAGTAGCTGAAGGGGGCCTATAAAGATGCTGAGGAGGGACTCTTCATTAGGGACTGTAGTGACAGGACAAGGGGTAGCAGGTTAAAACTTAAACAGGTGAAGGTTAGCTTGGATATAAGAAGGAAATTCTTTCCTGTTAGGGTGGCGAGGCACTGGAATGGGTTGCTCAAGGAAGTTGTGAATGCTCCATCCCTGGCAGTGTTCAAGGCCAGGTTGGACAGAGCCTTGGGTGACATGATCTAGTGTGAGGTGTTCCTGCCCACCTTTCCAACCCAACCCATCCTATGATTATCCTTTAGCTGCCCAGATTTCAAGCAACATCCAACGCTCCCTAGAGATGGTCCAGGGGGACCCTGTATTTTTTAGGCACCTCTGACAGACAGTTACGCTTAAGCAAAAGAAAAGGTACCCTAGAAACTCCCAGGCACAGACCTGGGGGAACAAGAAGTGAGTTATCAGTGAACTGGGAATGTAAATCAGGCACTCATGTGGCCTAAGCTGAACCTTCAACTAACTACTTGTACACACAAAAGAAAAGGAGTCTTGTTCCAGTAAGGCTGAGAAATATCTAAATTATTTGTTTTGGATGAGTATATAGGGCCCACCAGTTCAAAATGCACATATTTTTCTCTACGCATCTCTACCACTGCCAGCAAATTCCAAATATCCTGGCAAGCAGAACATTCACCTTCATTTTCCTTTTTGCTTTGCATAATTTAACAGGTGCACGTTCGTTCTGCAATATTTAATAAGCCAATATCCAAGTACTTAAGACAGCGATAACTGCTCTGAAATAAAACCTTTAGTTTACTTTTTTTTTAAGCTTCTTTAGATTTCAACTTGAAGAAGTCAGCAACCTTCTCCTAAAATTTTAAAGTCACAGAAACAATAAAGTCTGTTCTTTTTTTTTAGTTCTTCCCAAAACAAATTAAGAGTCTCTTGCCTAACACAAAACACACACTTTTGGCTCCATCAGAAGCCCTGGCTTTCTCCATGATTTATCTTGAATTACCAGGTTCTGGACTTCCAGGGGTATTGGAAAATACTGTATTTCATGACTTTTTAACGAGTGCTTCTAGTCCACCAGTTCGCATAATAAAAACACAAATCCCAAAGGCACACAAAGCAGCTCCTGCTATTTTTTACTTTTTAAACCTCAAAGTTTTTAAGCCAAATTCCCTTTTTGAGTAATTTGCTTACCCTGTAGTTGCGAAGCCCTCAAATAAACCCAAAAAACCCCAACTAAAACCAAACCAAAAAACCCAAACAAAACCCAAAACCATTTAAACTGCTTGCATAACCCAGGTTTGTTCTTCAAAAACTGACACTAAGATCACAAGTAATTTCTGAGATGATAATTTCTGCCTATCTTACTCAATCAACAAGCATTAAGAAAGGCAGTCAAACCTGAAAGCACCCTGGCCTCATTTATACATGCAAATAAATGGCTGCTTTTTGAAGAATGCTGCTCAGTGCTCACAAATCAAGATCACTTCAAGAGCAGTTAGGAGACTCCATGCCTCTGAAAGATCACACTGTTCCTCCAAGCTCATGCCCAGAGTCTCTAAACTGAAAATGAAACGTTTTCAAGTGGAGATGTGCTGCTCATAGTCCTTTTCAAACACTCTGAAAACATGAACCCCAGAGAAAAAGCACATAGAGAAGTACCTAGAGAAAAGGCTTCTACCATGTCAGTATGGTGCTTTCTCTAGTTAACAGCAAAGAGGAGACTAACTGCAAACCTCATGCTGAAATACCATGAAATTTAAATAACCATTCCTATCCACAGTTTTCAAAACATTTTACTGAACGCAATCAAATGTCACAGCATGGCCCTGTAAAAGAGCTAGGATAAAACAACTTTAAGAAAGGCAGAGAATAGAACACATACCCACCTACCCCGCACCTAGGGAGAGCACGCTTATTTTTACTTAGTAAAGCAATGGTGAAACCATGACAGGAGACTTCATGGCAATGGCTGTTTTTAAGCACAGTCCTGTACTAACATTATTACGAATCTAACAAAGGAAGAGAGATATTGCAGACGAAACAAATAATTCTATCACACCTGCCTTTACTAAATTAATTCCCTTCAAAATAACAATAAACTAGTTTTCTGTTCTTGCACTGTCTACAGGACAATTAGCAGTATAGACGGAAGAGATTCAAGTGAAAACAGACCTCACCTTTTAACAGATCAATTGACCAGTTAAAAGTTCATTTCATCACACACACACAATTTTACTAATAAAACTCCCCAAGCTGAAGAGTAGAGGGCCAATTTCTGTCAATTCAGCAGCAACCTTCCTCCAAGTGTTTCACTTTCACATGCTGGGGCAATGCAGTATTTCTCCAACTTGGGGAATCTGGATCCTGCCTTGAAAGAAGGGGGGAAGGCATTGACAGGAAGCACAGTGAAGCTGCAAAGTTCACGGCAATAGGAAGTTACATTATTGTCAAATATCATTGCACCCAACCATTTCCTTTTTCTACTTACAGCCACAGCCAAAAATTTCCATCTTGACAGAAACCATTTTAAGTTAGAACAGTTCAGCAAAATGCATGAAAGAGCTCTGTGGCCACTGATAAGCTTGACCTGCTTAATAATTAAGAGTGATAATCTTCCTACAGCAATTAAGAGTTATAATCTTCCTACCAGAGCTGCCTTTTACTGTTTCTATGTTAATCCAAGCCTTTTAGTTTATTTTTATAATGAAAGAATAGGCCTGTAGAACAGCTAAGGCACAGATCTTAACAGACCATATGAAGCCTTTACACTGAGCGCATTCAAAAAATGTACTAAAAAAACCTTCCTTTCGCCAAAACCAGAAAAGAACATTAACTGAAAAGGAAGCTAAGCAAATACAAGAAAACTCATACTTAGGACTTAAAAAAATAGTAATTTTTTTGTTGTTGTTGTTGCCTTTAATTTATTCCCCTTAGCCTGGACAATGCACCTGATACCACCTGCACTGAAAAGAAGCCAAGGAAAAGTCAGTAAGTTCACATCTCAAAGCTGCAAGATCAAAGTTTAAAACAATAGTGGAGAACATCAGCTTAGACTTTGCATGTCTACTCTCTTGTGGATTTCAGCCCATGTCTTGTGTCACTCAGCACTCTGGGTCACGGTATGCAAAATGGGAAGACAGCTCCACGATTTAGCGCTATTAATAAAAGGAAGCACTCTCACAATGTATTTGTGACCTACTCCTATGTACTACCGTGTATTTATACTTTGTCAGATAACGTTGTTAGAGAAAGCAGAGATATGAAAAAAATTTATACCAGAAAATTCCAGCTGGCAACATTTCAAAAACTTTGCCATTACTAGGATTAATAGCTACAACGCTTATTGCAGAAATTGCCAGGTCCTTACAAAACATCTGGGATCTGTTGAAGCCAATGCACAGCATATGCTCTGAGCCAATTTCTTCTGACGTACAAAACGCTGCAACCTTCTGCTATTAAACAAAGCAAAACCATGTGAAACACACCCTGTTTCACAGTTTATTAACAAAATGTCTACCACCAAAAACAACCTCAGGTATGTTACGGCTGCCACGTTAACCTCTAGAGCTCTGATTTCCAGCAAGGGGCACCTTGAGCCAACAAGTTAACATTTGTTTCCTTCAGCAGGATTGCTGGTGGAGAAAAGGAGAAAAACTAGCCTAAAAAGCAGGAAGTCAGCTTTTGATTATTTTGTATCAGTTAAGAAAAAGCCCTTGCAATCAAGCACTATATTAAGGCTGCCTCCCCTAGACTCTTGCATTTCTGCCTTTATTTCAAAGCTAAGAAGCTAATCGGAATTCACTAACTTCAAATTTTCACCTGAGAAACTAAGTGCAAAGAACCAGTAATGCTATTTTGAGTTTCTTAACAAGTCTCAAACCAGAGGTCTTCTTCTACTGCAAGAAAGGACACACTTTGCTTCTGCACACTCTAGATATTAACCTGTCTGACATGGAATTTCTCAAGCTGCCTGTGAGAGGAAAAGATCCTTCAGACAGGCCAAAGATCTCTCTGCAGCCCAAAGGTGCATTTAACTGGGCTTAGCATCTCTCTCCACATCTTCACCACTGCAAGATAAGCAAATCAACGTCATGATCCCATGTGGGAACCTCCTGGAACCTGCACAAAGTCCTCCTGAAGCCAGTGGAGCTTCATGGGCAGAGAGGGGGGCCTGGGAGCGGGACTGGAGTGGACCACTTGGCCCCTTAAGGATGCGTTCTGAAGTACGATACACATGGGACTTAAGAGCATGAAAACAAGCTTGGAAAATGCATTTAACCTCTGAACAGGCTTCTTCATTTCACTCCACAGAAATATTTCACACTAAAACAGGAGCAACAAGGCTTTGTAAAGCAGACTGCTCTTTCAAAATGGAAAACATTGCAAAAAGAGGGAATAAGCAAGCATGAAGTGCTGCCCCAAATCACGTCATGGCTTTGCAGCTACAACGAGGTCACGTTTTCATCATCTTTCCACAGCTTGTAAAATGTCATCAGAGAGGGAAAACAAAATAACATGGTGTGAGTGTTCAAACGAAGTCTCATTGTCCCTAATCCAGTACTTGCTCCCAGAACAACCTAACCTCCAAGCCGCATTAAGACATGGATAGGTCAACTTGCAGTTCTCCAAGTCCCAAACGAGCTTCCTCAGTTTGGGAGCAAAAGCACAGATCCACATCTTACAGTCTGGCAGCGTACACTCTTCATGGTAGGGCACTGCTCTCCCCTCCCTACACAACAAACATTCAGTAACTATTCCAAGCACAAACCATCCACCAAAATGCATCCCACTGCTTCAGTGACCAGAAAGCGTTAATAATTGGTTTTATTTACAAGGAGGAGGAAAAGAAAAACTCCAAGCAATACTGAAAGCTTGGGGACCTGGGCCGGGTGGGTGTTTGTTTTAGAGCAGCTACCCGCATCTGCCGGATCAGCCACCTTATCCCAGCACACTGGGAACGCTCACAAAGGCCAGAAATGCCCCCTTTTCAAAAGGGCAGTTTAAACGCGGCAGAAACTGGGTCAGCGGCAGGCCACAGAAAATACCTAAGCAGGCAGCAGGCACCTCGTGGGTTGTAGGCAGCAGGCTTGCAGCAAAGGACTCGAATAAAAGACACAACACACCAAGACAGAAATCAGACAATAGCTATTGAAGAAAGGCAGTTAATAGCAACAAAGCACGTAAAGCACGGGTCAAGGAGTCGGTCAAGTACAGGCCCTTCAACTCCCTACCCTCCTCCTGTTGCCAGGAATCAAGATTTAGACACAAACCAGGGATGCACATGGCACACAGGACTAGCAGCCAGGCACAGAAACTAAGCCGGTACGTTAAATCCACAAAACAATAAGGAACTACAAAACTCATCCTACAATATTTCAGGGCTGCTCACTTCCCGAGGGCAGCACAGTGCTCCTTGTTGTTTGTTGTTTTTTTTTTAATGAGACTGAAACAGCACAAACTGCATGATTTATGCACTTATATATAGTTAGCATATTCTCCATCTCTGTGTTCAGGTCTCTACTGTTTGCATGCTTACTGATGGGCAGAGACCTTAATTTTAAAATGCCAACCCACAACTCCAGTTGACAGGACAATGTAATTCAGCACAAAAAAATATGTATGCAGGCAAAATATGAGAGGTGACCTCCAGCATCACTAGTGAGACCTGACTCGCTGACTGCTTTGTACCCTGTGCAATAGCTGACATTAAACAAGTGTGCAGCAGGCCTGTTGAACACTTCAGACAGAGTGCAGAGACTTGATTCCATTTTGCACAGACCTTTTAAAATCATTTTACACTGAATTAGTTTTACATATAAGAGGTGGTGGTGGTTACACAAGGTTCAAGCAGTTATGAATCAGTCACTCCCTCCTTTCCCTCATTTCCCTTCTGCTATTGTGTGTCTTTCCTTTCATGGTTAGATTGCAATCTGCTGTTGTCCCTTATCAGTTTTGCCTATCACTTATAAAAAGCAAGCTTTCATTTTTCCCTTCCTACCAGTATCTTTGCTCACTTCGCATTTTTATCAGTGGCACCTTTTTTTTCTTTTCCCTCCTTCTTTCCTCTTCACAATCTTTAGTCATTTTCTCTTGTTACCACACTTCCCCCCCCTTTCCCCGGGCTCTCTGGCAATGATGCCCTGTCCTTCCTCCCCTGCCATATTCTAGCCCAGACAGGTTCACATCACATCTGAGCCGTTTCCGGCACGGTGTTACGTGAGATGTCTCACCAGCACCACGACTCACCAGGTGCTCAGCCTCTTCCCACCAACCATGCATGGATGGTGGGCATCCTGTTCTGGTAGGGTTTTGCCTTCACCAACATGCTATTCTGAGCTTCTGAAGAGGCTACACAGCTGAAGAGGAGAACCCTATGCACCAAAGCAGATGGGAGCCGTAAGCAGCAGCTCCCCAAGAAAGGTCTGGGGTTGCTGGGGTGCCCTTTGGTTCTGCAGCAGAAAGTCCTGCAGTACCCAAGGTGCAGGCTGCCAGTCATAGGCACTGCCCCTGAGCACCACAGACTGAGGCTGGGCGTCTCAAGCCTCTGAATCTGTACAAAAACCTGAGCAGAGAGGGCAGCCAGGTTCATTGTGCAAGTCAGAAATGCTGCAGGGTTGAAAAAGCTACTGCAGCTTTACCTGCCACCGTGCCCTCAGCAAGAAGGGGAAGCTGTGGAGGCAGGAAAGCTTGGGGGGATACGAGCACTCCCTCACCTTGGGCTCCAAATTTAGGAAACCTGTCATTCTCCCTCCCTCTTTAAGTGCTGGGAAAAACAACCTGCTCCTGAGAGCAATTCAAAGCAGCTAAATTAAAGTCCCTTTGACCATCCTCTGGTGAAACCTCTTTCTCGCTGCAGGGAGACCAGCCTTCCAACATCTAAAGCTCTGTCCCAGAATTCGTCCTCCACTACTGCTCAAGTGCTTCCCCAAAGATGAGAACACATACTGATGGTGGGGATGGAACCTGCCTGACACCAAGGGCCAGCCCCAGGTCACAGGGCAGGTAACTTTGACTGGCTACTGTCCTTACAGCTCTTCCATGGCTTTGGAAAACATTTTTATCATGATGCAATCTGACCACTGCCATACTCTCTATCCTTAACGTGTGTTCAAGCAACAGATGGGCAGTGCACAGATGACACGATAGCAATGTAGCATACTACACTGTTGTAATTACAGGGAAACAACACTGCAAAATAGTCTCATGGCCTCAACAACATCACTGATTTTCCCCATTTAGCCACCACTTTGCTGCCATCTCCTTCTCCTCAGATGCTCAGCCTCTCAGACTCCGGCTCCCCGTCAGGTAATGGTTCTGGGCTGCTGCATCCATGGGATTTGTACCAGTCTCTCCAGAGAGAGCTGTGCTGGGACAAGGGTCTGATAAGCCCAGAGGGTACTAAATGGGAAAACCAGCGCTTAGCGCAATTTTGCAGTGTAGTTTGTTGCAAGGCAAACACTGCTGTGTATCCTGCCAGACAGCAGGGATTTAATGAGGAAAGAAAAATCACCCCTCATCCTCCCACATCACACAGCAAAACCCCAGTGCCTCTTCACCCAGAGGTGGAGACACAGGTGTAACCCTGGTACTAGCAGTACTCAGTAATACTGACGGCATCACTACTCCAAAATGCTTGGGATCTGTGATTAGCGTATGGTGAGGGAGTTGACCTGCTACAGCATTACTTCAGCCAGGAGCCCAGTGCCCAGACTGCACCTGAACCATGACTGTCCCAGCCCTGTGGGTGATGACAGTCACTTACTTAATAACTTTGGTCCTAAAATGAAAATCTTTCATGTTTCAATTTCATAGAGCAAACAACTACACTCTGTAATTTCTGCATTAACTCCTGCAAATGCAACCAAATCTTTCAGGACATCTAGTATCTACAACTGTGAAATTCCATGCAATGCACATCTCCATATTCTAAGCAGTGTCTCAGTAGCAGCAGTCACAAAAGTAATTAAACTTTAAACTTACAGCTTTTATTGCCTACCGATTTTTTTATGAATCACAACAATTTACCCTTAAAGAAAATAAATCTACTGTACTGTCAGACATTTCAGTATAATTCAACCAACCAGTTCTGCTTTTTATCCTAAACTCTCTAAGGATTCAGCTCTGTTGTGCAATGACAACTGCTACACTACAATGTGAAAATGGGTTTCAGACAGAGCGAAATGTACCCATAGAACACACTTGTTTATAAAACATCCAGCCTGTAACAGATGAGCAATTAACAGCTTTTAGATATTCCCATCAAGAAAAGCTTTGAGGACATGGTGCACTTTGCTCTGGTGCTATGACACAGAGCGGCAAGGAGGTCCAAGCACCTCGTGGCGTTTTCTATGGCTTGTGGAAGCTCCACCTCTCCTCCAAGCACACTACAGCCATGGAGTTAATAGGCAACACAATGTACAGGAACCTCAAGACCTTGGAAACCAGATAAAGGATCCTCCTCGTAAGTAACACACAAACAAGCACACATCTGTTTTTTCTCTCTCCAGTGCTAAACACATCACACTGAGACTGCTGGCTCAGAGCCCAAGAAGTCTCCAAAGTCCCTCTTTGTTCCAAGTGTATTCCCAAACGCTGCTCCAATAAACACGGTCTGGTCTTCTAATTGCCAGGAGCTGGCACTCAAGCACATGCACATGTATCCACATAGCCCAATTTCGGTTTGATACACGACTGCTGAGCCTGTTTCTGTTCCCACTGATAAGAAACAAATACCTACAGCTAAAGGACTGCAAAGAGTTGCCTGGTCCCACGAAACTCATGTGCTACCCATAAAGGAACTAACTGTTCAGAAGAGCTCACAGGGGAAAGAGCATCAGCAGGAAGCTGGATGCCAGGTGGCCTCTTTTTTTTGGCTTAATTTTGATAACTAGAAATCACAGAAATAGTTGAAGCACCTTCCCAGGAAAGGTCAAGATTTCAGTGCACCAACACATTTAAAAAGTCATTAAGCACTAACATTTGGATCCACTGCTTGCCAAACACTGTCAGCTCTTTAATAACTGTGCAGGAGTTGATGGCAGCACTTGCAGTGACTCAAAGCCAGTCTCTAGAGCTTTCAGAAATAGGAGAGTCCATATAACAATCCCACTCCAGACTCTCTCTTCAGAGTCACAAAAGCTTTTCAAGCATATACCCGCCACACAGGTGACCAGGAGAAGCCCTCCAGTAAATCAGGAGGGGAAACAGGGCTGTAAGAACATGGCAGAATTCAGGGGGCACAGAGAAGAACAAAGAACAGTAGAACAAGAGAGATTATTAGCTTCCACTAGATCAGGTATAAGCATTCACACATAATTAAAAAAGGTTGGGAAATTCCCATGCAGGAGAACAACATGTATATGTTGACAGTAGCAGAAACTAAAATAAGCAGATTACAAACTGGCCATTTATCTCTTTTTCTACTTTGCAAAGCTGATACTGCCTATTTAAATTTGGAGTTAACTTTTTCTTTTTTGAGACAGAGGTACAGAGATATGTGACAATGGAATTATGCTTCAGAAAATAACCAGGTTCTGGAAAGAAGCACTAAAACAATGAACAGCAATTTAAAAAAAAATGGAAATGATGGAATAGATAATTTATATTCAAAAGAAATAGAATGTATGTCAGAACACTTTTGACTTAAGGTCACTTTTTCTTCTTCACATACATGATTCAAGGTTTCTGAAAGTTTTCCTAGCATTTTGAAGAGTGTTAAATTATCATTCTATTGATATACAAGTGTCTCCAAAGGCCAGACCAGTTTCAAATCTTAGGACTGCAAGGGAACTGAGGTCTTTTATAATGCAAACTCAGCTACATTACTGCAAGCATAACCATCCGATCACTCAGAAGAACAATTTCAAGGCTTAAAAAAAAATAAGTGAGTTGTTTTTTGCATTTCTCACATTTCCTTAAAGACCTTCCTGTTGTGAGCAAACATTTTAACATTTTTTTTTTCCCTAGCTCAGAAAGCCAAACTCCTAACTGCAGGACAAAACCACGACCCAGAGTCAACACAGCCCATGCTTTCAACAGAACTGAACATGATTCACTATTTTTTACTTTCAAGTCCTTAGAGCTTCTTCATTTGTCCTCATGAAGTTCTGAAGTAGAAGTTGGCTTTTATCAGGCAAAAAGTATTATTTTGCACTTCAAATTTCTTAATTTTGACATCTGCGGAGTTCTGGTATGCAGGTGGATGAGATGGTAAACCACTGATTACAGCCTGCTAGCTACTGCAACAGTATCCTGAAGCAGACAAGTGGCTGTCAGAAGATGAAAACTTCACCAAGAACAAAACCACAGGGCTACTTCTCAACCTCCTCTAGAAAAGTATTTTCCCTTCTCTCTCCTCTACCTCACAATTCTGAGCAAAAGAAAACTTACTCACAGTGACTGGTTTTGACTGAGGAATTCCCATGTTTCAAATTTATACAAAGTCCACTTTTGTTCTACAGAAAGTAAGGTCTCTCTGTACACACACATAAAAAAAATACCCTCTGTTGCCCTTGGTCAATTATATTTTCACTGCACATCCTGAAAGTTACCAGGACACACACACATGAAAAGAGTCGCTTTATTCGCATGACACTTTGGGGGCAGGAGATGGAGAAGATGATAAACTGACACAGCCAGTTTTGCCCTCTATGTTCCTTATCTCAGGTGGCAGCCTGGACATAACATAGAATGGTGGACCCCTGATACGACAAAGCAGATACCTAAATAATTCATAGTGACCACGTGTTTCTCCTAAGCAATCAGCTTATTTGATTAAAGCAAACTCTTCTATAAATATAAAGCAAATATTTGCAGTGAGTACTCAGAACTCTGCAGAAGGTTAATACACACTGTTGTCAGACGCAAGTGTAATATTTGATGAACTTTTCCTCTCCCTGAAGTAGACAAGGCTATTCTGTCCTAATGAAGAGGTTGGTCATTCTGCAGTAACCACCACAAAGCGAAAATCTTTTCCCAAAGCAGCTACTCAAGAAAGCAGATAAAAAGTGTTTAAGCCAATGTAACTAAGATGGGCTTTTTAAACTTAGGCTTGAATTTATAACAAGACTGAACTGAAAGTGGCACATATGAGCTATTTGCTTTGATTTCCTGCCAATGTTTTTACTTACGCTACTATGGCAAACACCAAAATTACTGAAAGGGCTTCTTTACCTACATGCCTACAAGTCATCCACCCAGAGCCACTGCCAGGGTGGGAGTGCAGCTTTCCCTGTCAAACAAAAATACATGAAACAGCATAAGCCAGGTTTGCTTTACCTTTGAGTCTCCAGGAAGATAAAAGGTAGGTAACAGCATTGCCTAAAACACTGTATCACACTGCATCAGATAGACTTCAGAGAACTTTACACCCAGCTTATAAAACACAAGGTTGGGTTGATTCAGGAGTGGACTGTGCAAATTCCTGAAAGGGAACAAGCTGTTGGTTTGGGTTTGGTTTGGGGTTGAGGGTAGGTGTTTTTGTTTGTTTGGTTTTGGCTTTTTATTTTTTATTTTGTCACGAACTATTTCTGTTGCCAATATGCAGCAACAGAAAAACCAGGGCGTCAATTTTCAGATTGCTGACATCAGTCTATTATTCCAGATAACTATCATTTGACTGCATAATATTAAAATTATGGCAAATTAAGTTCTTTTAAGGGTAACTAAGAAGCAGCTATTAAGGAAATAAAAATATTAATAATAAATTACAGATATAAAGCAAAATCTTTTGTGGCCCACTGCCCACAAATCAGAGGGATTAGCCTGAGATTAACACGCATTTGAAATTCATTATTAGTGTATTAAAATGTAAAAGTAGAAGCATAAGAAGAGAGTTCCTATTCTGAACTACCTATAGAAGCAGTATGCATGGGTTATGGGGACACTAAGTTTACAAGGATTAGAACAAGGACAAACATGCCACAGCACCTGCTTTTGCCTTCTTTTGCTCTCCTCTAAGCATACAAGCATATCCTAACATCCTCTTTTTCCAAACAAGGAAGGTTAAGTTGAACAAGAAAAATGCCATCTACACAGAGGACCTGCAGGGCACTCACAGCATGTGGCTGCTTGGCAGCAAGAGCTGACTGTCCCCATGTGTTTGCTGAATGATGATACTCACAGCCTGCGTCACCATGAAACCTGTCTCTGCTCCTGTGTAGCTTTGCAGACAGTACTGAAACTAACACAGAATGGTAAATAAGACACCATGTTCTCTTTTGTCCCACCTGCTCAGATCAGGACTGCCCTCATCGTAAAGGCCATGAATTCTGGGTGGACTTTGCCCCAAAGCATAAGCTACATACAGGAGGAGCCTCCAAGGCTATCCATCACACAGATGCAAATGCCTTTCCCTTCTCCTACCCAACAGCTATTGATCCAATAAGGCATCACTTCCAACAGGATGTTCTCCCTCTCAGCCCCACACTTTTGGAGACTGATCTGCTCCTCTATCTCACCAACAGTGAGCAGAGCAGCAGATCTGGCTGGGCTCCTCTGCAGCTTCTCCTGCACTGCAGCAGATAAGGGAGCAGAGGCAGCCTTGGCACGAGTACCACCATGCAACCGGAAAGTGGGAAAAGAAAGTGAAGAAATTGACAGAATAAGAGAAAGATACAGGACACCAAAATGTAAAGCAGTTTATTTGTCCATTTAAACCAGGTTATGTGAGATAGTTTACTTCAGTAACACATATTCACACATACAGCTTCTTCGCATACACTAACCCTTGCACAATCAACAACCTCATAGCCCCAGCTGGGAGGAGACTGTCACTGCTGCTATTTGTACCAGTATAGAAACCGGTGTAAAGACAGCCAGTGTGGCTTTTTGAGGGAGTGTGAGCCATATGAAAGCACAAGTGCCAATTCTCAATGACCACACCAAGATTGCTTTCATTTCTCAAAGCCAGGTTGTCACCCATAGATGACAAAGGTCAGTATACAAGCCAGTGTACAGATCCAACAGTCAACAGGCTGACCATGGGCTTCTTCCAACCCAAGAGGGCATACAACAGCAAGAGAGATGCATACATACCATCAGGGCTTCTTCAGTGAAAGCAGGCAAGATTTTGACAAGTGGGATTGCAACAGGGTATCAGTAACAATCTGGCCATGCATCACCTTTAAAGTATTTCAGTTAATGTCAAGTAGGACTTATGCCCAGGACAGAAGCAGGTCAGCTCTTTGCAAGACACAGCAGGGCTGTCCCATTTAGGTACTGTAGTGACAGGACAAGGGATAATAGGTTTAAACACTGGAAGTTCAGGTTAGATATACAGGAGGAGGCCTTTACTGTGAGGGTGGTGAGGCACTGGAATGGGCTGCCCAAAGAAGTTGTGAATGCTCCACCCCTGGCAGTGTTCAAGGCCAGGCTGGATGGGGCTTGGAGCAACCTCTGCTACTGTGAGGCTTCACTGCCCATGGCAGGGGCGGTGGAAGCAGATGATCCTAAGGTCCTTTCCAACCATTCTATGATTTGCTATTAACTCCAGATCTTAGAAGGCCATACATAGCATTAGCTCCTCCGTCTGGTGTGAAACACAGTAGAGCTGGCCTAGGCCCCTCCTCTCATTTCAGAAGTGACTGAAAGCAACTTAAGGACAAATAAATAACTGGATAGCTTGACTCATTTGCTAGCTGTCATACCTTGTCCCAGAAAAAAAAAAAGACCACCACAAACAACAGAACTAAACAGTTTTTTTTACAACCCGTATCAACACAACACAATGCTGCAAAAGGAATGCTATTTTGGCAGAAGCAACACACACAAGCGGACAGCTGTCCCTAACAGCATTTAATACAAAGTTCAGCAAGGCAAAGTTCATCAGGGAATGAATTACAACATATAAAACAGAGATAAAAGATTAAAGCAGCAATAGCTCAACCTGCCACCCTGCCTGTTCCTGGTGGAAGCATACGTAAGGGGAGGAAGAGTAACACTGACAGTTCCTTACAGAACAGTTTGTTTCTTCATCTATAAGAGCCCCCCCAACTTCATTGGCCTTCTAGCAATTTTCATCTGTAAGCTGTTTTTTTGTTCTGGCTTCGCATTACCCTCTGTGCTCCCAAATGTGTTTCTGTAGGGATTTTCACCCAAGCATAACAGGTATGTGTGTGGACATCTCATTTCCGCTCCTTTACTTCTCTAGTACATTATATAAAGTAAATTTCATTTCTTTAGGCACCCAGCAAAACTTAAAACTAGTAGTCCTTTGGTGATTTGGTGTAAGTAGGATACAACAGCAGTGACTTATCAAGTAAAAACAAAAGTTAACCAATGGCGAAGCAGGTTTGGGTGCAACCCAGTAAAAACACCCATTCCATGCATACTGTAGAGATGTGTTGCTATACACAAGTGCATTAATGTTAACTAAAAAGCTTCTTCCACACGAAATGCAGCTTTTTTTTTCAATACACACAATGATTTCTGCTTCTTTTGTAAAGAAAAAAATAATTAAAACTACTAACAACTTAATAAAAGCAAATTTCACGATCACAAGTCAGGATCAAGCACATATTCTAGGAAGTCTTCATGTAATGAGGAGGTAAATTTAATGACAATCTAAATGATTGTGGTACTCAACACAAGCTTAGGTTGAAAATGTTAGTTTAGGATGGTACCTTCAAACAGTTCAAGCACTCACTGATACTATCAAAACTATCTTTCAGCTCTTCATTTCAAAACACTTCCTCAATGGATACTCAGTTTGACTTTAATAAAAATGTTTAAAAAGTAATCAACATAAAACATTGTTTTTATTATAATTTGGATTTTTTTTTCCTGGTACAAAATTTGTATTTCTTTATTGTCAGCTTTCAGTTAAAAAAAAAAAAAAAACAACAAAAAAACAGAAGGAAAAAAATCCAGTTGATTCTAACCTATTTTTTTCAATCTTCATTTCCTGGCTTAGCCACCAGCCAAGCTAGTTATCTGGTACATAGGCCAGTACCACCAGTCCCTTGCCATTACTTCTAAAGAACTGGACTGTCAGAGTTATGGCACTAAGACCAGAGACTTCGTTGAAGGATGAGGCCCCCTCTGAAGTGTCTTAACAGTCCATTCACAGCACCAGACTCATCCATGTCTCGACTGGAGATGAGATGAAGCTCTGGCCAGTGAGAAATTGCCAGGTGTGACCTCACTTGAAGCAGGCTCACCCTCCCCAGCCACTCTGGATTCTTCCTGAGGCAAATGTTACAAACACATCTCTTACACATCCACTAAACCCCCAAGTAATTCTGCAGTCAAGGCACCTTAACTGCTTTATTGTCTCTCAGGCAACCAGTAAGCTACTCCCTTGCTACCTTCCAATTTCTCTTCTGTGTCTGGAGCGCTGCTTCAGGGACACAGCAAAAATCACAGGATTAGGAGTAATCAATCCCACTTGGTAATCAGGAGAGGTCAAAGTGCCAGGCACCAGCTGCCACTCCAGGGCTGCACTACCACCCTAGCAAGAACCCACTGGGAGCTGATACCATCTACTTCCCCAAGCAGTTCCAATCCACAGGGTCAAACGCTCTCCCAGTGATCAAAGGCAAAAGTTCAACAGAAATGCGTGACTGAGCTAACTGCATCACATTTATCATTTTCCTAGCAGCTGATACCTATCTACTCAAAGCAGAGTATGCCCTAACTGTCACAGGTAAGGGCTGGAAATTGTCCTTTTACCAATTACACACCATACTCTTAGCATTGTATGGCTTTTCTTTCTCGTGGACTATTAATGCCCATCACATATTAAGAACGCATGCTCCTCGTCTTGAGTAAAGCAGCCGAGTACAGTGCAAATGTTATTTAACAAGTCAGCTGGGAAACTGGATTCTCAAAAGACCTTTCTCCAGAAGTCCTCAAATCCAAGGATTAATAGTGTCATACATATTAAAACATTTTTTTTTTCTCTGGGTTGTCCAGTGTCTACTTCCTTGAAGTGGAGAGCTGAATATTTTGATAGCACCGTTTGTGCACATCACCTGACAGTACTGTCCCTTTATCTGTGCCCGACTTCTGCATTTGACTCGTTCTGCTGCTTTAGCAAATGCCTAATAAAAAGCAGGCACCTAACTCCTCAAAATTTGCTACTGCCAGCTATGGCAAGTGAACAGTCACCAGTGTGAAGGGGGGTGGGAGACAACAACCACATAAAAAGCCAACACCCACAAAAAAAAACAAACCAAAACAACCTTTCTGTCAACACCCAACATTGACATTCTTCTAATAAAACTTCCCAAGCCACAGTTGTTCTTGGAGACACCTTTTTACTGCTTTTAAACACAAACACTTTTTTTAAGGAAACTAAGCTTTTTTCAATAGGTTAATCCAAATACATATGGCTCTAATTCTGTCACAGACTGTGGCCCGAAGCAGTACATCCAACAACTCAAATATCTACTGTTCAGTATTTCTTATTTCAGAGTTTGATCCAGAGATAAAATAGCAGAAAGCAATCTGTGGTAGCACCCAAGCAACCAGGGAATAGGCTGGAAATCGGGAGTTGCTAATTACCTTTTTCTGACCACAGCCCTCCAAATCAACCACTTCTCATTCACCTCTGAAATAGCTCTTTACAAAAACTGCTATTTTGACAATGTCTTTTTACCTCCATGCAAACTTCTGTATTTGTTAAAGCTAAACCTAAGGCAGAAATAGTGAGACTACATCCTCCCCCCTTGTGCACTTGCCACAAAAACAATAGCAAACCAAGAAGCCCACCACAAATGGAAGCTCCTGTGATGCACATGCACAGGAAGTCAGTTTACAGACTGGTAATACATTACCTTTTATTTTTTTGTTTGTTTAAAGTAGGTTAGCAAGCTCCCAAGGGAGCCCATTAACCTAGAATTAAAAACAGAATAAAACAATGTTTTGGGAGAAGACTTTCTCCTCTATGCCCTAAGATGCCAAACTACACTTTCTTCAGGCCTGGGAAAAAAAAAAAAATCTGTTTTCTCTATCTCCATTAACTTCTTTTCACAGTACTACTTTAAGGTGCTTTGCTTCTATAGGCTTCAAACCAAATTTCAGCAGCTTTAGCTGATTTCCCTAGGGCACGCTGGCAGACAATGAGATGGAGATGCTGCAAGCTTTCAGGTTTTGCTGCTACAGGAAAAGGAAATCCCCATGATTTCACCATATAGTAATATAAGATAAGGGAATGAAAGCTAATCTGGAAACAAACTAAGAAATTCTAGTCTTTTTAACGTACCTTTGCTAGGTCTTCTTTATAAAGTCTACACTACAACGTTCCTTCAGTATCCAGAGCACACATAGATTGGTGTTTATATATGGCAGCAAACCAGAACAGTTTAAGAGATGCGCAAAACCTAGTGTCTGTTTAGGCAAGTTTCCTGAAGCATTTCAGTATGACAATAGAAGGATGTTTCCATTCATACAAGTGAACCTCATAAGCTTCACTTATACAAAACAAGTTCATTTTTGGAAATAATTACTAGAAAAACCTTTAAGCACCTGAATGACAAGAAAAGAGTCAAACCACTTTTTCCTATTTCCTGAGTCTCATAAATAGTTTATCTTTCAACAATATTTTTATTATTGCCATAGTAGCCCATTACTCCATTCACTTCCAGAGAAAAACAGGCAGGTAGGTATTTTTTTCCCTAAGCTACATCTCTGCCTACTAATGAAAAATCTCAGAAACCACTTTAAGCACAGCATTTGAGACCGCTGTCTTCTCACTACCGCTCAATAAAGAGCATGCAGTGAAAATGTAACATTAAAACCCATTCTAGTCCCCAGATGAAAATCAGGGGAAATGCCAGCTCTCAATGGTTTATCCTTCTTTTTGCAACAGGAGGAGGAAAAGAACAAGCCATCAGCTCCAGCTGTCAGAGGCATCAGTAAGCATCCCATCCTGTTTTGATACCACTTTTGTCATTCCCATGGTGATGAGGCACAGGAGTCCTAATGGGATGCCGGGTTCAGACAAGAAGGCTCCCAATGGGGCAGAAAGAGGGAGAGGAAAGTGTTACAGTGCTTCAGGACAGACCACACTCACCATAACCATCCACTTCCCACCCCCAGGTTTACCCCTTCTGCCAGCTCCCAACAAGGCTTGTGTTTTATCAGATCTATTGGCTCTCAAAGCCAAGCTAAGGGCATGGAGATAAATGAGAAAAGCATTTCTGGCTAAATGCAGCCACCAGAGCACAGTGGTGTTACACGTGTTTATTTTAAGTCTTGTGATCTTTCTGCCTGGCATGGCACTGAAAGCTGTACCCACATTAACACATACCAAAGGAAGGAAGTGTTTCACTGGTAGATGTCCAAGCATTTTAATCTGGTCACTCAGAGGAAACAAAATGTGTATTTAAAAAAATAATCTGTGATGCTATTTACCCAACCCTTCAAAACAGTGGAGGCCTGATATTATCAGAAACAGCAGAGTTGAGGCTGTGGTTCTTAAGAGCTTTATTTTTTATCTGATTTCAAGGAATAAGGCAGAATATTTATTGTTCCACAGCAAGACACTAGTAAGCATTTGGCTTTAAACCTTCCTTGCACCTCTCCCTGCCTTGGTACAAATTACGACTCCAAGACTACTTATGTTCGCAGATTTTGGAAAGGAAAATTGTCCTCTTGTTTAAATAAATTCATTACAAAATATACAATAGAGCAGAATTAATAAACACAGGGTTTTTTTAATGTGTAAAAGCAAATGCACCTTAGAATAAGAAGAGATGCAAGAGAACATACCAGTCTTTCATATGTTGCGCACTATTTGCTAGTATTGCTAAGAGATTAGTATCAACATTAGTTGAGAAAACAGCGAGCTACAAGTAATGAAAATCCATTTAATATGCAGCAGAAAAAATATAATAAATATAAATATAATAAAAAAATAATTTTATTAGTTTGTCCAATTACACTTCAGTATTTCCTAAAGAAAAAAAAAAAACAGTTTCACAACTCTTTGTTTTCATTTGAGTTTTGCTTACCTTTGCTCTTGTGGATGCTCTTCCACATCCTCCTCCAAATCAGCCTGACAAACAGAGAAAATACTATGTAAGAATCTCAGAACTGCAACAAAGTACACTGTATGTATACACCATTTTTAACTCCACTGAAGATGGACTCTCATGTGACTTGCTTGCAAAACAAACTCTGAAATCTCGAATTCCTACAGAGATTCCTTCATGATTCGAGTAAGGTAGGTGCTGGCCATCCCATTTGAGGTTTCAGCTCATTTCACCAAGACAAATGGTGACCTAACATGACTGATCCATTATTTTTTCCCCAAGTGTTCACTGAATACTTATTTTTCCACTTATACATCTATACAAAACTCTGCTCACCCATACAATTTCAATCTAAACCAAACAGTTGTCCTCAAACTACAGGAAGACTATTTCCTCCACCTTCAAATTACTTACCCCCATCAGTAAATTTCATTAGTGAGCACCTGAGAAAATAGGATGCAGAATGAAACTCAGATCATGTGGTAATGCCAAAAGCAATGGCAAGGTACCATGTTCAAACAGGAACCACAAGATCCCAAACCCAGATCTCCTCAGTGATCAGCAGCACATAAAGAAACGAGAGAGTGCAGAAGCTCTAAACACAACAGCTTAGCTCAGTAGCTGGACCAGAGCAATTTTTGAGACATGCAGTTAACACACTGTGCCAGCTTGCAGTTCACAACTAACCTCTTTGAGCTGTCTACAGAAATGAACTCAAGCGTTGGTTCAATGAGCTCCCAGCAGGAAAACCATTTAAAACAAGCAGGTAGCTGCTCTGAACCAGCCAAGATCTCCAGGAAAGCTTTAGGTACAACTCAAAATGGAGCACGTTACAGCCACCCAACCAGCACTGATGAAACCAGGGACAACTTTAGGGAGATTAACATTTTTCAGGAAGAGGTCACAGTTATCCTGCCAGGAACAGCTGGTAAGTTTTCCCAGCTACTGCTTCTGGTTTCACAAGACATAAGCTACAGATCATAGCAATGAAAAACTGTGGAGAGCAGTGGGGAAAAAGACTTTTAAAATTAAATGAATGCACCTTCCACCAGCCCTCCTACACGTTTCCCACGTAAGTGCATCACGGAACAGGCCCCAAGTCACCAGCTTTGACTCTAGCTCCTATTTGCACTACATACTGGAAACAGAAAAGAGAAATCACCTGCACAAACACTGAACTGAACATCTTTCTGCAGGCTTCAGATGCTTAAGCAGACCAGGCAGCCCTACTCGTGTACTCAACAGGGCAGACAGGATTTCTGAACACTTGAGCCTTGTGCGGGGGGGACAGGGACTGCAACCATACTAAGGCAGCAAATATGGTTACTAACAATAATATTAATAATTCACACTATAGCTAGAATAATGACAATATGGCTAGTATTATTACAGCTCTTGCCGAAAGCTACCAGATGCATCTAAACATCGATCCTTCTGCCACAAGCAGCTCATCCAACAGCAGCAGCAAAGCCTTCACCATAGTATAACCTAATCTGAACTAGACTGACAAATTAATCTGAGGATTTGACAATCTTTCTGTATGCATGCCCTTAAAGAGTGTTTGGAGACACCATAGTAATTGCCCAGGATCTGCAACATCACATGGGCCTTTAGCACAGATCTGCTTACCTAGAGGTCCTAGCTCCTGCCCCTCACGATCACCCAGCCATCTCCTCCAACAATCCAGCCAAGCCTTACTGTTAGACCCTACAAGTACAGCACAATATAAACCTAACTTCTCAAGGCTCCTTTTGAACTTCAGAACCTCAGTACATACCAAGCAGAATTAGAAAACTCCTTATCCACACCCTCCAGAAACAGCTTCTCTGCCACAACAAGCTGGCGAGCTATCCTCATTTTAAATGGCTTAACTCCTCCTTTAAAAGGCTTAACATCTGCCAGGTATCAGAAACCTGTGTCTCTGTCATTATACGGTGCTCACCCTTAACACTAGCTATCTTGCCACTTCTCCTTTTTGCTTTATCTCAAGCAACAATGACAAAATCCTCCCCAGTCTATAATGCAGCCACAGCATAGAAGATCAACTGTGCAAGAAAAAAAGTAATTACAGAAAGAAAAATTACCCTCTACTCTTAAGCATGCACAGAGTTCCATGTCTTCTCTCCTCTATATGCCACAGGCTACACGTATACTTACACTAGGATTTAACAAGGCAAGCTTTCTTAAACTACCATAGGACCAGACAAGTAGTAACAGGGGGATGGGAGAAAGGGAGCAGCTCTGAAGCTAAAATGCAGGTCCCAGCAGCCTATCCATGACAGGAAAAAAAAAAATCTGCTTCCTCCAAACTTCATCCTGAATATGGGCAGGTGCTTATCTTTGTGCTAGAATGCCCCTGAAAGTGTCCCTCTCATGTCACACAAGTGTTGAGAGCCTGGGCTGACAGCTTCTGCATAATCTGCATGGCCAACCACCCCCACGTCCTATCAGCACCATCCAGAAGCTCAGCTGGGAGGCTGAAGGAGCCCTTTAACAGCCCAAAGAGGAACCCAATTCTCACCCAAGTCTGTCTCAGGCTTTCACACAAATTGTGTACCTTCCGACAAACCCTGCTTTGAAGTCAGTGACTCCGTACATTTAATTTGTGCATAGCTGATGGAATGCGCCTCTGTTAATGACATACTGCAGTGCTGCATATCTCAGATACATAAGCAAGATCAAGGTCTTCATCAGCTTTCGAAATCAGCAGAACAATTAACCTTATTAGCCCCTGAGCTGCACTGAAGACTAGTTGCTACTACATGGGAAAAGAAAAAACAATACAATAATCTTTCAGAACTGAGCAGAACCTTTAAAGTGAAAACCCAGGCAGCATCTCTGTATTTGCCCAGCATCTGTAATAATACAGCAAATATTGTGGCATCTTTCTCTTCTCCAAAATTCAAGCACCCTAAACAGTAAAATGAAATGTCTGTCACTGTAATCTCCTATCTGCAAGCAAACTAAAACATACACAAGGCGTTCCTCTAATGAAACATCTCACTCATCTCCTTCATGCAATGTGCAGGAATGGTAGAAAACCCATCACAGCAGACAGGCATGGCACTGACACCAAAGAGTTTGGTCTATGTTGCCTTTGATGACTTACTATCATTTTCAGTCATGACATCAAGACCTACAATTTAACCTTCATTTCATTTTAAATTAGTTCCTCCCTCAAAAGCAAAGAAGCTGAAAGGAAAGTGCTGCATGCCCTGCTCTGCAGGTACCCAACCCACCTGCCCATGCCTTCAGATGCTCGTAGCAATCACCCACACAGTGCTTCTCCTTTCATACCCTCGTGGCAGTGGAGGCAGCAGGCCCTGTACCCTTACTGTGCTTTTCATTGAGCTCTTGCCTCTCCTTTCCAACAGCAAAAAAAAAAAAAATATAACTGCCTTTAAGTTTTGCACTGAAGTGCTCCACCATGGCTGTTCCTCTTTGGAGCTTTTTTAGCCTTTAATGGTGAAGGGCTTAGGTGTCAAGTCCTACACAAAGGAGCTTTTTTCCCAAGCATTTTACTTAAGTAAGTATTAACAAGTTACAAACAAACAAGCAAAACCACAAAATTATAAGGAGTCTGAATAAAAACCACAACTGCTCTAATCAAGTCTCTCACACTGGAGATTTTCTGTGGTGAAATCCCACTGGTTTTCCAAGCATCTCCCAACCATCAGGGCAGGCAAGGCTCTACATTTCTCCACAGCGAGGACAAACGATGGGAAGAAAAACAAAATCAAAAACCCAGTCACCCACCACAGGGACATTTGCTATAAAATGGAGTTCAAGGCGAAGGAGAGCAAGGTGGCTACCTCACACTTCACACCACCTTCAAAGAGAAAGGGGATCTGGGCACAAAGGAATATGGATACCACATCTGACTGGGAAACCCAGCCTGTCTCAAAGCAAAAAGGGAACCCAGGAAGAAACATTAAAATGCTGGAGGAAGCTGCAGACCAATGGAAGAATGTCAGCATGCTAGATACAGGCAGCTGCTCCTCAGCTCCAGCACGCAAGCCCACGCACATCCTTCAGGCTCGGCTGTGGAGCAAGAGTAGTAGGTGAGCCATCCCCAGACAGCTCTGCAGGCTTCAGAGGAAGCCAAACTCAAAGGATCACAAGCATAAGGGGGTAAGAAAAAAGAAAAGCACAAACACGTGCGAGAGGGAAGCTGGGAGGGGGCATGCAAGAAGCACAGACAATGAAAGGGAAGCAAGAGGAAACAGAAGGTAGAACGACCAACCGGGGTGGAGGCACAGGGGCCCTGGGCGGCTTCGCTGCAGCATGCAAATTCATGCAGTTCACATAGACAAAGCAATGCTGTGAGAGGCCTAGAAAGCAAGTACAAATATTAAAATGCTTTGCTTCCCCCTCCCTCGCCTCCTAACACGATGTCTTTATTCGGTACGGGCTCCTTGAACAAAAGCACGCGCCAGCAACCTGAAGGCTTACTGGGCTACCAACCCGTCCAACTTTCACCCTCAAATTCTGCAGGCAGCAAGGAATGCTCAAAACTGCTCTGTCACAGGCAGCTGATGATGCATGGAAAATAAGATAATAGCGCAAAGTCAAGACTGAAAGGGAAAACATCCATCAGACAGCATTGGTAACCCACCAGAAATGGGCAAAACAGCTGGGCAGACAGGGCACATCCCTGCCTGGAACCTGCAACACACAGGCGAGAGGGAGACACTTTGGGAGAGAAGCATGCACAATTCCTTCTCTAGATTTTTCACTTCTATATGCAAAGTCCTTGCCCTCCTGTGCCACACTCCCTCCTGCCCTCCTCCAAAAGGGAACAGGAAGAACCAGACCGAGAAACCATGGCACTTCCCATTCCCGAAGTCTTCCCCGAGACCCATCTTTAAATACATGAATGAAGCAACCTTCAGATATTCCCTATCAAACAATATTATCCACTCAAAAGCAAGGAAGCTCTTCCTCTTACTAGATCCTCACCATCGCATCACCACTGCTATGGTACACAAACAACAGGCAACAACCCTCTGTGAGGGTTTAAGTGAGAAAGTCTGGTTTTGCAAGGAAGAGAATATGGACAACCTCCTTGTAGAAGTAAGGCAGACCATTTTTCTTTAGTGGAGACAGATAAGCAATAAACCTCTTGCAGTTTAAGTACCCCTCTAAAAAGGAAAGGGCAGTCAAATGTTAATGGATGAAGTGATTTTTCAAGTCTCCAGTGTCTCTGCTGATGCCCCTCACCAACTCAGAACAGTCACCTGGGAGGGTGACGATGCTGAACTGCCTTCAGGACCTTGCAGACACCAGAGCGGATCGTGGCAGAGTGGGTAACCCTCGACTCCTTGGGCACTCAGGAAAAAGCCACAACCAGCAATCACAGAGCAATGCCATGGAAACACTCCATGGAAGGGATGTTGAAGGGTCCCTTGCCGTATCTGCACAGGCTGAGAGAGGTCTCCTTTCATCCTCCCTGACAACTATAAAAGGCAGCTTTAAATTCAGCCACAGACACCAAGCCCACAAGGGAACAGAAATGTGGGCATCAGCCTTGGGCCTGGAATCAAGCTTTGGTCTTAAAACTGTGTTTGAGGAACCCAGGTCCTTCTGCTTCAGCTTGAGCAGTCACAGATGCATCAGATGCTGCTGTGGTCCCCACACTAGGAGGGGAAAAGCATGCAAAACAGCTGATGCACCACCAGTGCTCAGGAAATGGTTCATCTGGCTTTTAACATTCACTTTGTATTTCAATAAGCCTATAGCAATTTTCACTCCTCACTCTGAAAGTGAAACAGCTGAAACCAGAAGACCTGCTCTCTTTCCTGCATACCAACCACAGCATCTACAGTAACGACAGAGAAGAGCAGCAGCCTCAGCTTTGCCTTTCATGCTGCAAGGACTCGGCAGGACCATATGCTCAATCATGCCAAGTTCATGGGCCATTCGTGCCTGGCTTTCCTTCAGCTACACCACAGTTCATTTTTATGAGGATGCTCAAGAACAAAGTGTTTTCCAAGTGGACCTAATCTCCTCAGGAAGCAAACATCACGTCATCATCAGTCAGTTGCAGCTTCGCTATGAGAAGTGACTATAAAGGACTGCATTACATGCTTCTAAATCTAATGCATCTTAATGTCTTCAAGGTAATGAATGCACAAGCAAAAGGTCGAGTTCTTTCAGCATCCCTGGGCACCTTCCCTTAGCTACTGCACCAGGCAAATTCTGAACAGTGTAACTACATATATATATATACACATGTATATATATAATCATTTGCATATATAGTAGGTGACACTTTCATAACACCACAATACAAAATGCTGGGCCCCAATAAGCAGCATCAGTTGTTAGCTAGCTGAGGAAAGAAATAACACTTCTGCTCTTTTTCCCCTGTGTTAATAGGTATCAGCGGCTGAGCACTAAACAGAGAATGATATAATGGCTTAAGAGAAATAAATTACCCTCTTTTCCCTCCCTCACATAAGATGATGTCCCCAAGGACTGCTTCTTCCCATTTATGAGCCTGGTGCCTTCAAGTCTAGGAAGGCACAGCTCAACATATGGCAGAGTCCATGAGTGCAAGTTAAATGACTGCCTCAAATGCCAACAACTCCAGACCACCACCTCCATTCCACACAGCACCCCTCCTCACTCACCAGCCCACCCCTGCCTTTTACCATCTCAGCTCCTCTCACCAGCACAGAATTTAATAAATCTCATTAGCGCTCAAGAGCAGCAGCTAAATAAAACAGAACTGAGCGACGACAGGAGAGGGCCAGCACCAGAAATGATGTGTCATTTGGGGGGGGGGGGGGGAGGGAGGGGAAAAATGGCTTCACCTGAGCAGGTCTGAGACAGAAATACAAAATACCCGGTATTCCTTGTCCGAACATCTAGTATTTACCGTGCACTACTGCATTCATTAAAGAAAGGGGGCAGAGAAAACGGGGGCAGGAAAGGGAAGCACACTGAGGAAAAGGGAGGAATAATGCCTCAGAACCCCACCGTCATTCTCAGCCCGGTAACGGCAAGGCGCGGGGAGGGGGAAGCCGCGGCGGCGACGGGGCTGTGGCGTGTGACAGCGGGCGAGGCCGCCCCCGATCGCCCCCCGCCGGGGCCCCACACCCGCCCCCCGGCCCCACACACTGTCCCTCTAGCCCCGGGGCCCCGTAATACCTCCTGACCCCCCCGGGTCTCGCCCCCACTTCACACCCTCCACCCCGGCCCCAATCACCGCCGCCCCCCCCAAGCGCCCCCTCACCTGTGCGGGCAGCAGGAGCTCACCCTCCTCGGCCTGCCACAGCTCCACCACGCCGGGAATGGGCTCGATGGCTGCAGGGGCAGAGAGAGAAACCGAGGGTGGGCCGGCCGCGCTCGCAGGGGACCGGGAGGCCGAAGCCCGCAGGCAGCGACGCGGGGCCCGGCTGACACCGGGGAGGGAGGAAGGGTGTGGGGGGAGGCTGCGAGCCTTGTCCCATCTCCCTTTGTGCCCCCGGGCTGCCACCGCGGCAGCCGCCCGAGGGACGGCGGTGGGGGCGGCGGCCGCTCTCGCACACCCGAGGCGGGCAGCTGCGGCGGCGCCCCCCGCTCCCTCCCTCCGGTGCGCTCACCTTGCCCCTGCGCCTCACCGGGTCGGAAGCAGGGCAGGAGGACGTGGAAGACGCCGAGCAGGAGGTTCATGGCGGCGGCCGCGCGGCAATAGCCGCTCTGCTGCGGGTAGCGAAGCCCCGCCATGCCGTGCCGCGCCGTGCTGCGGCTGGGCGGGGGCGGGGGCGCGGGGCAGGGCCGCGGGCACCACGCCGACACGCCCACCGGCACGCGCGCGGCTGCGCGACAGCGAGACACGCCTCGGACACGCCCCCTCCGCCCCTCCCTGGCCACGCCTCCCGGCGGCGGCAGCGCCGAGCACATGGCGGGGGAGCAGGCGGGGGGTCCCGGGCCCGAGGGGGCGGGGGGAGCCTCGGGAAAGGACGGTGCCGAGTTGAGGATGCGGCCGCGTTTGTGTGTGTGTGCGGAGGGGCGTGGTTTGAGGTGGGAGCGGGAGCTGCCCGCCCCCCCTTATACCGTGGCCTGACATCGATGCCATCCATCCCTTACCCCGTGCGGGATGTGGGGACACCGGTGCTCCCCTGCTGTTTCAGAGGGAAAAAGAGCGAAGGATGGAAAGCAGGGTTCAGCGTGAAGGGGTGGGGGAGGCACGGAGAGGAAAGCTGAATGGAGGAGGAGAGGGGAAAAGAAAACCCAGATATCTCCAGTGACCTGCGCGTGCAGATGTTCCTGGGAAAAGTGCTGCCAAGCATGCGGCCGGTATACGGTTGGGAAGAGAAACGGTCAGAGAGGTTTATCTGCCTCAGTATTCCTTGCTGCTTACCAGCGCTGCGCATCAGTGGATTTCATCTGCCGTCCTTGCCTATTTGGGTTCTCAGTAACTGCCCCGGTGCTTGGTGGGTCTCTGATGGTTGTGGCGTTTATAAAACACAAGTGTAGAACAGAGCCCAGCAGAAGCAGCATGTGCTGCTTGCACAGTCTTAACGCACGTTGTCTCACATGCCGTTCTTAAACATTTGTCCCTTTTCATCAAAAAATAAACCTTTAGATGCTTAAATTACAGGGGAAAACAGTTGTTACACAAGTTTTGCAAACCTTGAGGAAAACAGCAAATACCTAGCTAACAAGGTTTGCACAAGCCCAGAATTGCATTTGGTTCTCTCCTTACTGATCGCACATAGTAAGTCACATAAACAATGCAAACAACGGTGCTTACTCACTGAAGGCCTATAAATAAAGCCAAGCAAGTATCAAAACCCATTTTCATTTCCAGACGGAGACAGCATATGAGGCCATGGGAGACCTTGGTCTCCATCAGCAGCGGGATAGCTACCCCATGCCTGCTCTGCTTAGCAGCAATGAAAGCTTTTCCCACCCGGAAGCCACCCAGGTTTGGCCAGAGGTGAGGCTGGCCAGCATGCGGGCAGTGCATCTCTCCTGCTGACCTGCTCCCAAAAGGAGAAGACTTTGGTGTCTGCCAGCATTGCACAACAGCTGACATACGGTGATGCAGTCTTGTGTCCTGCCCACATCCTCCTTTCGCTTTCCTCTCTTCCCCCCTTTTTCCTGCTCTCTGCCTATTAGATGGGTCTTCTGTTTTCCAGCCTGTCTCTCTGCGCTGTTGCATGTGCTTCCCCATGCGCAGGCAGAGGAGCGAGTGCTCTGGCACACCCCATGGCACCCCTCTGCCTGCACCCCAGGTTGCCCGGGGCTTGCAGAGAAACAGCACTGTTTAAAACGGGAATGGATGGGTGTTTGTCTGCCGGCAGACATGCAGCCACGCTTGGATAGGTGCTTGAATAGCTGCTTTAGAGAGAAACAGGGTTGTAACGGCATAAACTTTACATAGCAATACCACCGAGGGGCTGTATGGCACCAAGAGCATTCTGTGCATTCAGCAGGGAGTTGTTCCCACCCTTTTTTCGACTGGTCCCAGTAGGAACACCAATTAGAGCCATAGACTGGTATTACTGTAAATTGTTAGCTTTTTCTCCAGAGTTTTTAAAAACCAATGTCAGCATGAGCTGAGGGGTTTGCTTGTCTGAGTCTAGAATTCAACTATGTGTTCTATGTCTACAGAATGGGGTCTAGCTGGCAGTGGGTAGGTGCATAGAGGAAAACTCTTCTAGGCAGTCTTGAGGCTGGTTTAGCTGAACACAGTTTAAAGTGTTAGGTAAGAGGGGGTCTGAGCTGCAGTCCAGCCCAGGACCAGGCCTACCTGGGAAAAACACTTCCCCTGTGAAAAGCAAGGGACATGCTCGCAGGTTTGGGAAGGATGGAGGGAGGCTGTAAGGCTTTCTGCAGTCATGGTAGAGGCACCCCAATTCCATGACATGGCTGAACACACTGCTTTCTGGAGGCTTTTTTGGATGCAATGGGCAGGACTGGGAGGAAATCAGGGCCACGACGCAGAACATTGCAATCAGATGGGGAGATACATGTTGTGTAACAGACATCAGATGGGAGCGGGCAACCTAATTACATTCCCGCTCTTGTGTCTCTGTGCATCCCTTTACCAGCAAAATATGCCTGGTACTGTTCTTCAAGTGCAAGATGAAATGAAATGAAATGAAATGTACCTGCTGCTAGTTGCTCCAAGATGCTCCCGAGCCAGCCCCAGGAAAGCCTGGAGAGCTGCCACTCACCGGTCGGGGGCTCAGGGGAAGACAGGGGAGGGATGATGCTGGGTGAGCAGGGCAGAAGGGAAGCTGAGAGGGAAGCTTTTCCTCCCAAGTGAGGCTCAGAATTATTTCAGAGGGTTCGAGCACTTCTATAAATTCAGGCTGAGAGAGTTGGGCTTGTTCAACCTGGAGAAGAGAAGGCTCCAGGGAGACCTTAGGGCAGCCTTCTAGTACCTAAAGGGGGCTCACAAGAAATGTGGAGAAGGACTTTTTACAAGGGCATGTAGTGACAGGACAAGGGGGTTTAAACAGAGAGATGATAGATGTAGAGAGATACAAGGAACAAGTTCTGTACTATGAGGGTGGTGAGGCACTAGCACAGGTTGCCCAGAGAAGCTGTGGATGCCTCATCTCTGAAGTGTTCAAAGCCAGGTTGGATGGGGCTTTGAGCAACCTGGTGTAATGGAAGGTGTCCCTGCCATGGCAGGGGGGGTTGGAACTAGATGAGTTTTAAGGTCCCTTTCAACCCAAACCATTCTATGATTCTGCAATTGCAAGAGGTGGGATATTTTAGTTTCTCCATGCCAAAACACCTGCCTTTATTTGCCTTGGTTGCACAGGAGGGGCTCCAAGACCTGTGTCCCACCGCAACCATTGCCCGTTGGTTTCTGCCACCCCATTTTCTCTCAGCCATGGTTGGTGGGTGCTGGCCTCACACTCCCCCAGAAAGGTTTTATATCCCCCCACAGTGCAGGGGGCTGTGCTGCTCCTCCTTGCCCACAGCACTGCCTGCAGGAGCTGGCATGTGACATGCAGCCCCTCTCCCTGCTCACATCTCCCTTAGGCAGCCTGGGCACCTCTAACACCACATCCATCACCATCTGGTTGTGCACACATCGGTGCTGCTGCCAACGGCTTTCCAACTGCATCCGACCTACATTCACTGCCACCTTACTGATGCAGCTTGGTTCTACTTAGAAGCAGCCTCACTCCCCTAGAATCACTGTGGACCAGGAGGTGAGAAGGAGCTTGGTGTGCAGCGGGGGGAAACAAAGGCTGCTGGCATGTCCCGGCTGGCCCTCTTTGACAGGCCACCACAGTACTCTTGCGTTCCGCAGGAATTAGTGACTAATACCAAGCAGATAGATTCATCCCACTCAACCTGGAAAAACAAACAACAACTAAGACATTTGGATGAGGAATGATGGGAGATGCACCAGGAGGGGATGGTCCTGCCGCATCACCCCCGCATGGACCAGTCCGTGCAGCTCCCTCAGCTACATGCAGATGCATGGGTGCATTTCCAGAGCTTGCAGACCTATTGACGATGCTGTTTCCAGCTAGGGGAGAGTTTTTTGATGCTGTACACATACTTACTATTCATGCAGAACAAATCCCTGTGCTGGCATATTTTAAGATCTTTAACTTTGTTTTCAGTAGTAGGATGTGCTGCTGAAATATTTACTTTTTACTGTTTCCCTTGCCCTTGAGTTACAAGGGAAAGGAGCTGAGTTTTACCTACAGCAGACTGGAGATACTGCTACAAACTTCTGCAAACCGTAAAGCGCACAGCAATTAATCCAGCCCTAAATGCCATTACAAATCCCCATTACTTTCAGCATGGGAATCACTACTTGCCTGTCAGAAAATACATGAAGCTTTACAGAAACACTAGGCAAAATTAATTCCTGGAGGAGGTGACCCCAGCAGAAGCCTTTCTAGTGAAAGCATGCAATCATTTCATTTGCAGCCACCATATGCTCAGCATAAGCATACCAGTCACCTATAGAGGGGTTCCCATTAGGAACAGTTTGAGAGGTGGTATGAACTGAAGGTGATACTTCTTGGTGTTTTAAAGCTCCAGGGAAGTAGTTAGCCTGCTCTAGAACATTATCTTCACCTTGCCATCCCCAGCCAGGAAACCGGCAGTGATAAGCCCATTGATGTGGGCTGAAATACACCTGTGCTGGAGTCTGAAGCAGGCTCCGGTGGAGCCCAGGGCCTCTCCTTGCCCTCCCCAGCAGCTTCCCTACACTGCTGGGCTCCACTTAATCAGCCCTTTGGCTGTACATCCCCACACCCATCCCACACACCCAGGGTCAGCCCTATCAGCAAGTGCAGTGGTGGCCAGTGCCCGCTGATAAAGCTACAAATCCCAAAGAGAGATTGAGGGGGGATTAACGCCTTCACTTGGGTCACCTCCTCACCCAGCTAGCTCATTCTTCACCAAAGAATGGGGCAGGCTTTCTCCAAACACCCTCTGCTAGGTGATGAGATGAATCCCTAGGGGCTCAATCCCACCCAAGCAGAGCTGAGTCCCACCAACCTCTGCCATGGGGCTGTGTGCTCCCCAGAGATCATCTCATGGGTGAGTGCACAGGGCAGGGGAAAATGAAATAGAGAAAGAGGACCTGGCAGGGCACAGCCATAAATTCCAGTGCTCCCTGTGTGACAACTGAAGATAAGCAGCCCTCCCTTTTCTCCTGATGCTTGCCACACTAGCTTGCTCAGCCAGCCAGCTTTCAGGGAGCAGAGCCTCTCCTACCACCTCGGTGTTTGTGTAACTCCTGGTGGAGCAGGGCCACGATCTCCATCAGGGTGCCTCTGCATCATTAGAATAATAAAACAACACGGGAACAAGAGTTTCTCTCTTCCTCCTGGTGACAATTACCATCATGTGCTGCCCCCACTGCATCCCTAGCAAAGGTTTATAGCGAAGTTGGTGAGTGCAGCTCGAGCTGGGCTGAGCCTACTTCTTCTAAAGCCTAATTCAGCCTGATAAGAGTCCCGGGGAGAAAGCCTGCCCTGGCTGTGTAATTAAAGAAGTACAAATCGTGTCTAAAACCTCACGCTGGAAGAATTTTGACCATTAATGACCAGTTGTCACTGCTGTGGCTTGTCAGGGAGGAACCGCTCTCGTCTTACATGCCTGATCTGGGTCAGCAGCCCGTCCATCGCCTGTCTGGGGACGGGAAAGCGAACAGGCAGTGCGGCACTGCCCCAGTAAGCTGTTAATGACACCGTACTCATTACTGTGGATGACAAACATCGTGCTCCTGTTTCTAAGCAGAATTTTTGCCAGCTCGCTTTGACTTTCTAGGCTGTGATTAAACGCAGCCAGAAGCAGGGTGCCTACCTGGCCTACTTTCTGTCATTTTCCTCTCTTCATGCATTTTTCATTGAAGAAATCTGCACAGCAAAGCAAGCGTCTGTATGATCCCACAGAAGGCTTGATGAATGTTGGACAATATTAAGTTATTCCAATAACACAGCTTATAAAAGATTGAGAAAAAATGATATGGTTAGGTGAGCTATTTAGAAATACCTGCTTGCTTTAGGATCTCAGATAAGAAAACGATATATATATAGCATATATACATGTATACATAGAAAACTTCTCCATGTACTAAAGAAAAAAGGGTAATAAACACTTTTATTTTCAAAAGCAATGTTACCATTCCGCTATCAAATCAAATGCTAGGTAATTCAAAAATATGCTGACATGCTCTGTCCTTTCCTTGCCCTGCTCTGCCTACATTTTTTAGCACATACACTGCATGCACTTGAAAGGGTGGTGGATCCTTGCACACAGCAGGATTTTGCAGTCTCCTGCGGGACCCACCATGTTACAATAGCGTTCAAAGCTTTATAAGCTTCATTTAGTTTCAGCAAGCCTGATGGAGCATTGTCTGTGCTTAAAGAGGCATTTAAAACTGAAGCGAAGCTCTGAAAGCTTCAGAGACAATGACGCTGAGCTCCCTAAACCCATGAGTTCACTGCACGGTTTGAAATGATGGCATCATGTAGAAAACATGACACACTGCTCTGAGTGCCCTGCGGTACATAGGCACAAAAGAGAGGGGGAGAAGAAAATCTGGGGCGCGTGTGGAGCTTCTATTGCTGAAAATCACTCCTGCACCGGGGGGAAGAAAAGCATCTTTAATTTTTCCCTGCCCTTGAGATTTGTACCCATGCATATTTATTCCCTTGCTCTGGAATGGTTTCTAAGCCATCGCTATGTGCATTTCTAAGCTGCTGTGAATAAAAGAAAGCAACGCCTGGAGCGCACGCAATAAAAGCAAGCGGCGACAAGGCAGCAGTGCCATGAGCAGTGCCATGAGGAGATGTCCAGCTTCTGCTGCAGCTCCAACCTGCAGCACAGCACGGGTGCAAGCTGTTTGCACATCTCTGAGCTGAGCAGAAGGCTGCATTTAATGCAGAGCTATGCTATCTACAAGCTGAGAGAAATGCCTGCAAAACAGGCATCAGTAAAGCTGAGCATTCCCAAAAGCACTGATTTTTCAATGTGCGACCCTGTCTGTCACCATTTCTAGGCAAGAGTATGTCATTTGTATAAATACAGTGATAAACTGCACCGCTAACATCTTAAGGTGAGAGGAAAACATACCACTGAGTCCCAAAAATGAGCATCCACCGTACACATGCCACCTTCCTTGGGCTGTGAAGGTCACCTGAATTCTTGGGCTGCAATGGCTCACCTTGTAGGCCTTTCCTGGCAAAACCCTGGTGCTCAGCCACAGACCCCAGCCTGTCGGCCACCTCAGCTACCAGAAAGAATGACAAGCAGAGGGAGACCTATGTAAAAATAGGAATGACCTATGGAAAATAGCACCTTATGGATCAAGTAAGCTATGTGTTAGGATTATAGAATCAACTAGGTTGGAAAAGACCTTTAAGGTCATCAAGTCCAACCATTACCCCAGGACTGTGAAGTCCACAACTAAACCGTATCACTTAGGGCTTCATCTACATGGATTTTTAACACTTTCTGGGAAAGTGATGGCCATAAGCAGATGAAAAGGACAGTCTGTAGCAAACAGGTATAATAAACACCAGCTTTGTGAAAAGCCATTGGGCCTGAGTGGGTTTAGAAATAAAACAGTAAAATAGGATTTCACAGCATGACAAATGCTGTCAGTGAAAGCCGGATGCACCCCGGTGCCAAGGCAGCGCTTGGAGAGCCGCATCATGTCTGTGGGCTGCATCTTGTTCACAAGCCCACAGTATTTCAGTGGGGCACAGATGCAGGCAAACCTCGATGGAACAAAAGCAGAGATGGTGTGAGCCATGGCGAAGTTACTGTAGGGTGTAATTTTCAACTTCAGTAGCTCTGGAAGGTTTTAATGGGGTAAAATGTAGTTTTACTTAACCTCAGTCCAGTGGAGCTGTTTTTCACTGCAACCAAAAATGAGAAAAATAAACTAATTTGAGGTACATAATGAGCATGGGAAATTTTAGCCCAAAGGGTTAAAAACCTGGTAAACCAGAATCAGTTCAGTGTCTCAGTATGCCAGAAAAAATCTTAGCTGTCAGAGATGCAGCAGTTCCACATGCGTACAGATGCAGTTGGGGGAGGAAGAGGCACTGATGACATTGAAAAAACACAGCACAGAAATAAGAAAGACTTCAAAATACACCCAAATTGGAACCGCTACTGTTTAAAGATTACTTAAACACAGTAAAATGTTGCTGTAGCTCTTTGCTAAAGTCCTGGAGTGCTACTATAACAAAAATAAATATGCTGATAAAATATTAGAGAGCAGCAATGCCAAACTCGCAGAGAAGTGAACGACTGCTTTGCCCAAGCCGTGCTTCAGGCCTGGCTCCAAAGCTGGCTTTGCAGCCCAGGATCAGATGTTAATGGGTCACAGATGTTCTGCTGCAAGAAAAAGAGGTTGCATGTGTTTATTTCTTTATGGTACAGGCCAGAGGGCAGTTAGGGGAGCAATTGGAAACCTGCGAGTTGCAGTTACTTGATCGAATAACCAGATTGAGGAAAAGATGCTGCTGTGCATAGTTATTCCCCCCACCTTCCAGTTTTGACCGCGAGTAAGAGTTTCACTTCCATCTGAAACCGAGGGGGGTTTAGGTAACCTAGAAAAACCACGTCACATGCACTTTGTGAAGTACCAGGGATTTTTCCTGCCACAGCCTTAAGGTCCCCTCTTTCTTTTATGTTCCCAAAGAACGAGGTGGGGCTGGCCGCTGCCGTGCTCGGTGCCAGTGCATCATGATGCATGTGCAGGCCAGGCTCTCCCGCCGGGGCAGGGGTCACTGTCTGCCTCATGAGAGCTGTGATGAGGGGGCATCACCCTGGGCATGACTGTCTTCTCACCTCACCTGTTTCCAGATGAGTACCACAGCGGCTGCCATCAGTTTTCTTACTGAGCTCCCTTCCCGAGCACCTTGCTGTGAGTAAATTCAGTGAGGGGCTAATCCTGTACGGAAAAGGACAGCCAGAGTACTACAAGGGAAAAAATAAATGTGTCCCTGAGGACTAGGAATGCTACTACAAAGTTTTCCTGACTATCCCAAAACATTGGCATTTGGCTTTACTCCTGTCAGGGCTGGTTTTAACAGGGGACAAGGAAAGGCATTGGCTTGCACCTGGGCCGCGTGGGGATCAGTGAGGTGGGCAGCAGGCTAAGACGGATCACTACAGTTTGTCTGACATGGAAATGGGAAGGATGGTGAAACTCAAGCTCAACCCATAGCATCAACAACAGTCCTTTCTGGATGCCTATATTACTTAGAGCAGGGAAATCCTAGGCGAGAGTTGACTACCTCATGACAGATACAGGGTACTGAAGTCCCCTTCAGGGCCCCAATTGACCAGTGAGGTCAAATGTCACATGTGAATATGAATGCTTCTTCCAAGGATGGCAGGCATGGATGCCCAGGAGCCACATCACTCCCCTCACCTGACATGGTTTGATTTCTGGAGCAGTCTCTGCAGAAACCCTTGCCATGTATTGGATCCCAGAGCAGAGCAGGGAGCCGGGATGCCCAGGCTGCCCTGGGAAAAGCAGAAAGAACAATGTTTTCCTCTTATTCCTGTAGCTGGGGATCAGCCTGGATACTGAAGATTTCTAATCCATTTGCAGATGCTACCTAGAAAAGCATTGCAGAAAAACAGATGATTTGGACATTCTGAAGATTTTTTTATTTCGCAGAAAGCAATTTTAATCTTGTTTATTTCCTTTTGCAGAACATCTGCAATTTCCTGCAACTGTAATCGCTCTCAGTGTCTTCTGCAAACAACACTGGCGCTTGTACAGCCTCCTTCCAAATAATTGCAGGTACTTTGAATTCCTATGGGGAGTACATTCCTGGCGCACAGGGCTTCACCTCACAGCACTTCTGCCCTTTCCCGAGGGATGTGCATGCATTCATCTGCTGTGCTGACATGCCAGGGGCTGTGGCCCTTCTCTCACCGCCTATTCCCAGCAGCACAGCCCTTGCAGCTGAGCGGGAAGCGGTACGGCTCCAGGACAGCCTGGATGAGGAGCCATGTGGATCCCACCAGCCACAGGAGCCGGGTGCCTAATTCTCTGCATGCCATGCCAAAAATACACCGTGCTGGGTGCCTGAAGGCCATGCAGGGTTGCTTTCCCAAACCTATTGTGTATGCTGGGTGACACTCAACTGCAATGTTGCTCCAAAGTGCTTCATAAAACATCGAACAGGCAGACCCTGAACCAGCCTACCCATCCTAGGAAATACTTTTTGGTTATTTTAATGAATTACATGTTTACATCCAAAATCTGTTCAGTTTCCATCAAGAAATCATAAGATGGCTAACATGCAGTATTTCCTCAGATTCTGCCAAAACAGCCACCTGGGGGCTGGGTAAATGCAGAAGGATTGGGACTTTCTTTAGGATGTTGAAGGCTATCATACAGATGGGTTACAAATAATAGTTTGTGTTTCTGTGTGAAACTGTTAGCCTTCTAACACACAACACTCTGGCTTTGCTCCCGGCTTTCTGAAGCATTATTCCTTATGCTGCTGACTGCACACTTGCACTTACATGTTTGCTTATTTTTTGGCTCAGTGGAGAAAGCAGTCAGCTTTTCCCTCATTCCTGAGGGATATCAGGTTACAACGAATGTTGTTCTGCTCTTATAAATTTACCCAGTGGCATATTAAAAACGCATATTTTCCATTTGGTTTTTCTCCTCGCCAGAGTTGGGTTTAAAGCCACTTTTCTTCTCCCACTTGCTAGGTACTGTTAACAAGCTACTAGCTTATTCCTACATGTCAAAAGGCAGGCAACACAACACACACCCTGTTTAACCCCAGCTGGGGATATAGCCCCTGCAGGTTACAAAAGTGCCATTTTTAAACTAAGGAAATTTATATGGCATCCCTACAGCTAAATGACTTCTGAGTGCATTATTACTGCGAGGAGGATGACTAACAGAGGGGCATAGGGAGGCTGCCTGGCGATGCGACAGCCTCCTGCAGCTGTGAGCATTCCTGCCTGGTGATGGACAGCACATGTTCCCATTGCAGGCCCCACAGGGGCTCCAGTCCCTGCCTGCATGGTGGGTACAGTGCCTGCGCCTCTGCCCTGCCCTCAAGCTGCATGTGTGGGGCCCAGGACCAAGGGTGAGCACCCGCTGCTGAAGCTCTGTGGGACATTCAGGGCCCCTCGCTCTCACTTCTGTTCCATTTTTGAGATCCATTCAGTTGTTAAAACTGAGCAGCAAGTTCAAAGAAATAGCGCCAGAATTATAGTGTGGGTTCATTACTGCTGCGTGCTGAGGTCTGCGAGGTGGTGGGTATCCACCTGCCTGTTCCTTGCTCACCACTGCCGTGGCTCAGCTTAGCAGTCTTATCCATGTCCTGGAAGAAAAAAATCAGCATGAAGTCCCATGGGTAGGTTTGACTTCCCACAGGCATTATCCAGTACTGCTCCAGCAGCCTAGAGCACCATTCAGCTGACCAAAGCCCATTATCCAACCTGAGGAGAAGCTCAAATGCCACAAGGCCAACATCTGCCCATGGCAGAGGGGTTGGAACTTAATGATCATAAGGTCCTTTCCAAACCTAACCATTCTGTGATTCTACGATCTGCCAATGTTTTCTTCCCCATGTCTGCTCTCCATGCTATAGAAGGGCGGTTCATCAGCCCCATGCTCTCACATCAAGGCACTGCAAACACGTCTTCATGTACATGGAGTAACACCAGGACCTTGTTCTCAGTCATCAGATTCTTCAGGTCCAGGAGCAGGCCAACTCGCTTTCACATCTGTGTGCATTCACCAGTGCAATAGAACAAAACCCCACAACTTACCAAGTAACTTTTTTCTTGTCTACAATTAAGTTAAACATTTTGAATCCTTAAGTAGAACTCATGCTAATAATATTATTTCACAGAGGCTAGGAACTGTTAACATAAGAATCTCAAGAGGCAATTTAATCACTGTTGTGAGTCCCCAAAACACCAAGAGGAGGGATATATATAACCGCTTTTCCTACAGCAAAAAAGGGTGAAAGTTTCAGCCTGAAAATACATTTGTGATTTGGTGATTGCCATGTGTGAAGAACATGAGCTACAGGACTAGAGAGAGAGGGACCATAAATTATATGGATATAAAAGCGTGATACCACTCAAGCTAAAAATACTGTTTAAAGGAATTATGTTGTCTGTTGACATAATATTTTATTTTCTCTTAATTGAGCATATAAAGATGTAGATCACACCTCAATGCAAATTTCTGAATGGGTGCCTTACTACTTGGGTTTATCTGTGGCCATGCAATTGCGATTATGGATGAACAAAAACAATTAAATGCATTCATTGAGTAATCATCTTACCAACAGAAACTACATTAAACTGAAAGGTCAAAAAAGTCATAAGAGAAAATGTTCTAGAATTATTTATATATTTACATTCTACTGTGATGTGCAAGAGCAAGGAGGACAGGCTGGTATTTCTTAAAGGTCCTTTTTTTGTGCAAGTAACCAGCAAGGAAAATACCAGAATCATATATTCCACATGATTCATGGTCCTAGCAACCTGAGGTAAGAGTTTGCATGGACATACTGTAACACTTAACCTACAAAGAGACACATCTAGGTTTTATGCCAACTCATGATTCTTTAGCAAGAGAGCAGGGCTATCTTTCTTTGCTTTATACAAATCTAAGCATTCAATTTACACCCATTCCATTGGGGAAAAAATCAAGGTATTTTTTATCCTATTTGGCATGACCAGTGTGTGAAAAGAAAACAGAGGATGCAGCTTTCTCAGAGAAAAAGAGTGCAAACTCACCTCTCGCTCTCCTGGGAGACCCTCCCATTCCAAACCAGAAACAGCATAACGGACTAAAATTGGTAGTTGGTTTGTTTGGATTTCTGCATCCATCCTTCAAAAACATTGAATTGATGAGACTGATCCTCAAAGTGAAAAAGGACACAAGGCTTCTGTCAATTCCAAATACAGTTATTCAGGAAAAAAATAAAAATCTGCTTTACAGCCAGTCCCTGTTGAGATCCGAGATCGCATCCAAGGTATTTGGGGCTCTGAAAACAGCAGTAAGCAAAATGACTTTCATCTAGTTTGCATATTCCTGCTGTATTCAGAACCAGGCTCAATTGCCTCTGCATTAAAGGATGATTTACTTAGCAGAGCTGTACTCCGAGCCCCTGGGGGTGTCAAGGCAGATGCTGAAAAACACTCAATAACCTGCTGAGGGGCCAGGAGAAAAAGAGATCATGTTGTGCTTGAAGCATGTCAGGAAAGCTTCAGTTAGAGAAATTGCACTGTGGAGTATGATTTTTTCCTTAGTTCACAGGTAAAATGGGGAATAAGCAAAAAATAAAAGAATTAGCAGTACTGTTTATGATCCTAATGCAGATACACTAAGGCTAGTCCCTTCCAGAGGCCAGGCTGCAATAGAACTGCACTTTAAGTTGCTTTTGGTGGAGGCATGTTTATCAACAAACCATCTTCAGTCTGGAAGCCCTCTGATGCTGCAGAGAGGGCTGCTTTTCTCCACAGCGGGCTGAAGCTGCATCTCACGTTTCATTTCAACACACGACAGCTGTTTCTGCAGCAAGACATTACAAAGCACGTGGTGTTTGAGGCTTGTTCACAGAGGCTTTGCATGACTAATCTCTGAGCCATCACAAGCTTTGCTCCAGAGAAGCTCCTCAGCGTACAGCAGATTCAAGGCTCTGCCTTGGCATCAAGTGCTGCTCTGGCTGAAACATGTCCTGGGACGGAGATACAAGAAGGCATCAGCAAGGAGGAAAAGGCCGGTGTCCTGCATCATCCTGGATTGCGCTCCCTCCCAGACCTGCTTTGGTAAAAAGGGTGTGCAATTGAAGAAGCTTTAGCTGAAAGGTAAAATGGAAGCCACACACCAAAAATTCTGTAGCACAAACCTCCCTGAGGCAAAAAGGTTTGTACCCCTGAGGCAAAAAGGTACCGAGGCAAAAAGGAGTGGGAGATGGAAATTGTGGAGGTGAAACCCAGGGTACATTTGGTGGAGGTGAATGAAGGCAAGAATGCCGATTCCCTAGAGGTGAATAGGGTTCAAGTAAAAAGGGAATTTTACTAGGCTGAGCAGAGGATTCCTAAAAAGGAAATTATTTTCCTCCTTTTCATCGACAAAAAGATTGTTCCAGTGACAGTTACCATGGAAACTGATTTGGAGAATAACAAGAAAGCATTTATGGTACAGAGCTTATTTTTAAAGGATGGTGAACCGGCAGCATCTCATTCCCCTAACTGGGATGATAACCCGATCATATGGTCTGAAGAGCTAAAGTAACACATTTTAAACTGGCATGGAATAGCATGCTAAATGGAGCTGTCACAGCTTCATATCACTGTGCCTTTATGACTTCAAAGCCGTGGGCAGGGGCCTTGAAAGAAAGTTTCTCCTAGAATACAGCTTCAGCCAGGCTGGCTGGCCCCGCATCTCTCAATGAGCAAAAGCCAGAGGCTGGTGAGCACCTCTCCATGAATTAATTTGATTAATCTGCCATTTTCTTCTGTGTCATTCAGTTTTACTGGGAAGGAGCTTGGGTTTCATTCCCCAGCTGAGAAATGCCTGCTGCCCCAAGGGTTACCATGATGCTGATTGTGCACCTTGGTGGCAAATATTTCCTTCACCAGCAGTGAGGAGATTGCTGATAAAAGCAACTAACCTCACCTGTAAAATCTGGCATACACTGAAACAAACACATAACCCCAAACTGCCCGTCTGTGATTTACTCCAGCCGAAGCAGAAACAGGTCACCCTTTTACATTAAGCTTGGAGGGGTTTTTGCATTATCCCAGCCCTTTGACCTCAAAAAGCCAGGAAAAGCTGTCACCTTTAAGAAGGGCCCATCACCTTGCAAGTCTGCTCTTTAAAGTGAAAGGGTTAATTTCCACCGAGGTATCTCAAGTCCTAAAGGAGGAGGAGGTACTGTCTTGCACAGCCAGAGAGTATCCCTCTGCAGCAGGGAATAAAAAGCCATTACAATAATGGTTATTGCAAGCATGAAGTCACTGGCAACTACAATTTTCATTCTTGTTAAATGGAAATGCAAGCAAATAAAAGCTCCTTGTGTATATTGCCCCAAGGTTTCCCATCTTGGAGGTAGCTGTGTGAGACTGCAAGTGATAATACTCATCCTCTGTGAAGAAAAAAAAAGCCTGTTTTTATTGATCTGGGATTGAGCATGAGGTACAGAAGATGTTTTTAAGGTCTCTCTTAACACATAGTGTTAAAACATTGACTTCAGAGTAGAAGACATGAGGTGTTTTTTTTGCTTCCCCTCATCCTCAGCCTTTGCTCTGTTTTGTATTTAGTTTCCATTTCTGTTGCTTCTAGGACTTCGAATGCTGAGGGACAGGAGGCCGGACACATGCATTATCTGAATTTCAGACTTCAAAGGGAAAGAATAAGTGGATATGAGCTCTAAAATAAAGGGAATAATGTCGTACTAGCACTGCCACAAACATTATCATGCAAGGCTATCAAGAGCTTTTCAGCTTTCCAGACAGATACGAGGCTCTTCTCCATACACCAGTAACCAAGGAGCAGTATCTCTGCTCACAGCCACCTGCAGCACTGGAAGGAGAACCTTGCAGCACAAGCTTCCAGGGCCAGCCTCTAACGGCCACAACCCAAGATAAGATGACACCTGTCAGGTGGAGCAAAGCTGAAAGGCAAACTCTGGGCTTGTGCAGGATGTGAGTACACAAGTGGATGAGAAAGTAAATTACCTCAACCAGATGTGGATGCTCTTCAAAGTACTCAGAAGTCAAGCAGACTGTAAAGACTTAATCACAGACTGGTTTGGGTTGGAAGGGACCTCAAAGCTCATCCAGTTCCAGCTCCCCTGCCATGGGCAGGGACACCTTCCGCTAGACAAGGTTACTCCAAGCCCCGTCCAGCCTGGCCTTGAACACTGGCAGGGATGGGGCAGCCACAGCTTCTCTGGGCAACCTGTGCCAGTGTCTCACCACCCTCACAGTAAAGGACTTCTTTCTAATATCTGATCTAAATCTGCCCTCTGTCAGCTTAAAGACGTTCTGCCTTGTCCTGCCACTACATGCCCTTGTAAGAAGTCCCTCTCCAGATTTCTTGTAGGCCCCCTTTAGGTACTGGGAGCTGCTCTAACGTCTCTACTGGAGAATGTTTCTTTTTCAAGTACGCTGATTCTGCTCGCAAGGTTCTTACTCTGCTGGCTTCCTAGCAAAACTTCTTTCATTTCAGTAAAAGCTGAGGCTGTGTATCCCACCATCATTGCCATTGTCAATACAAGAAACAACCATTGGCATTGGCTTGCTGAAGGAAACTAAAGCTCCTGAAATATATTACCTTAAAAAAAACAAACACATTGTCAAGTAGATGGATTGACAACAAATGGTTTCTTTTAGTGACCCCATAGAGCACCTGCAAGCTTGGTCCTCTGAATTGTTGCATTTAACTGAAAATGATTGCATACACCGTTATGGACTAGTTTACAATGCAAAAACACTTGCATTAGAGCACAATTATTCACCACTCACTCGACAAGATAAGCGTTTGTTAGGGTTACTATGTCAAAAATAAATTTGTCTACAAAGACTGAGAGAGCATCTGCTATCAAATGTAGGTCTAAGTGTAGCTCTTGATAGTGCTTTTAAGCAGTGAACCCTCCTCCCTCTGGCCCTAATTCAGGACAGAGACAAACTCACCAGCAATAGTGACCATAAAAAGGCAAAAACGTCTGCAAAGACCTGTCACTGTTGTTTTATATCTGCTCCTTACCAACAGCTGCATGATGCCGCTGGGAGGTTGGTATAGGAGATAGTTGCACAGTAAGTCAGGAATCGGTGCTTTTCATTTATGTTTTTCTAATTCAGGGATTGGGTCCAAAACAGAGGTCAGACAATGCCCACTCCATTGGCTCAAGACTGACGAGGAGAAAGCCTACAAAGAACAAAAAAATCCAAATTAAATTCCCCTTTTGCATTTCCCAAGTTCCTCTCAAGATAACAGCCACATTTGCATATCAGTAAAGGGCGCTGTCGTGGTTTAAACCCAGTCAGGTAATTCGTTCGCTCACTTCCCCCCCCTTTCTTGCCCTCCCCCTGCTCTCGGAGGGATGGAGAGGAGAATTGAAAAGAATGCAACTCCCACGGGTTGAGATAAGAACAGTTTAGTAACTAAGGTATAACACAAATCACTACTGCTACCACCAATGATAATAATGATAAAGGAAATAACAAGGGAAGAGAATACAACACCTCAGCACCAACTGACCGATAACTCGGCCCCCAAGCCCGACCAAGCTCCGACCGATACCTCCTCCAACCCTGCAGTCCCCCAGCCCTTCCGGCTAACTCCCAGTTACATCCTGGGCATGACGTGCTGTGGTATGGAATAGCTCTTTGGTCAGTTTGGGTCAGGTGTCCTGTCTCTGCTTCCTCCTGGCTTCCCCTCCTCCCTGGCAGAGCATGAGGCTCACAAAGTCCTTGGCCAAACCAAAACATCCTTGTTATCAGCTCTGTTCCCGAGCTGAAAGTCAAAACACTGCACTGCACCAGCTACCAAGGAGGAGAAACATGACTGCTACTGCTGAACCCAGGACAGGCGCTTAACAGGAAACTCTGAATTTCAGTAACTAGCATAAGCATCAAAGAAGAATAAGAAGAATGAAAATATGCATGCAACCCCAAAATGCAGATTTTATATCATGTCTACTCACAAGAGCAAACGCACATGCCCTACTCAGACATGCATGGCTTTCCTAGGTTTGTACAATCTTCTAATGATTTAGACAGTTATTGATAAAGAAAGGGCTCCTAGTTTGGTTTGGGGGTTTTGGTCTGTTTTTTGGTTTCTTTTCAGAAAGAAAGAGACAGCTTCAAACATGCGCCAGCCAGTTTTGAACAAAACATCTTCAGTTGTTTTGATTTTGAATTATTTTAACTATTTTCATTATTACTATTCTGTCTGAGCTAAGGACAGAACAGTAAACCAGTACTTCTGTTACACCTTTACTTGAAAGAACCAGAAAAAGTTGATGGACTCTGAAGATGGATTTGAAGCTGGTTTGTTCAAAATATCTGTTAAAACAAAACAAAGTATTTGCTGAAACTTTGCCAGTAGTTATACCAAAACCAGAACATATCATCCAGGCTTTTCTTCCCTTTATTTTCTTTAATAGCTGAGGATGCTAACAATAAACACCTTGTTGAAATCAGTGCAGAGTAGAAAAGTAAACGTAAAGCTGCTTGCCTTTCACCAGATGATACTGAGACACATGCTTTGGAGCTCGTGGTATAATTTTCTTCAGTGTTATTTCTTACATACCCTTCTCAAATAGATACAATATTAATGACCACGGACTAGCAAATGAGTCTGCTACAGAGCCTTGACTTTGGTTTCTTTAATCAGTGATCTCAGGAACTGACTGACATTTAAAAACATAATCAAAAGCTTATTCCCTAGAGTATATTTTAGGGGGAAAGCAAGCCCACAGAGGACTAGAATTTATTATAATGATTAATTGATGTCCGTGCAAAAAATTAATCAAAAAGCACTCCTGCCACTGGATTAGGTCTTTGACCAAGTACTGAGTAATAGGGAGGGGAGAATTATCCAACTCAGTAGCCAATTAATTTCTCTAAAAAAGTGAAAACAAGATATGAAAATCTGACTTTTATCTCACTTCAAAAATCCTCCAGAATGCTTGGATCAGCCAGAAGTGTTATTTTGCATAGCTAGTAATGGTAACGCAGGAAAACATGATATGATTGACTTTTTTCCTCTCCTCCCTTTTTTTCTTAACAGAAAGGGGAAGAAATAATAATATTTTTTTTCCCACTGTAGACTGCATAAATGAAAAAAAACAAACAATTTTGCACCTCAGCATAGCAATCTGATCTCTGGACTGCTACTGAGGCAGAGCTTGAACACAGGTGACAGGAACAAAGGTGGACAAGGAAAGAGGTGGATGCCTGTAAGACGTGGGTTTGGTGTGCGGGTGGTAACTCAGGCCCTTTTCATTTCAGACACAACGTGATCTTCCCCTGGCTTTCTCTAGGAGCCATATTTTTTAATGGATTTTCCTTTGGAGCTTCAGCAGCGGCACAGTTGAATTTCATCACCCCACCTGAAGGAAAGGTGCCCCTTGGACTGGTTACAGGATTTACTTTGGAGCTGGTTGCCAACAGACCAGGGTTTCTGAAACAAGAGGACAGGCTATTTCAGTTAGAATTAAGCCTTTCATGTGGAAAGGCGCTTCGTTTCTCAGAATAACTTGGGTTTTCATCAAACGACTTGAAACAGAAAATTGCCCAGCAGGTATTGCTTGAAAGCGTTCTTTATAAATACTTAACCAGGATTTTTTTTTTCCAAGAGGAAAATGTTCCTGACTAGGTTAGGGTGAAATAATGACCAGATGACCACATTGTCCATAGCATAAGAACTCCTTGTTCACTTGTACGACATTATAAAGCTTCTGAAGTGACCCTGAAAAGTTCAGTGGTGCTTGTGGTGGTGTTCACAGCCGGTTTTGCCCTTTAGTCTTCTTGACACACAACCTTCTGCACATGCAGTTTAAAGAGGCAAGTCTAAAGCATAGATGCTTGCCTTCCTATATGCCTGTGCACTGGAAGGTGTGCGTGCTGAAAGGCATGTCAGCAAGCGGAGGAGTAAGACAGACAGCCATCTGTACAGACTGCAGTGCTTTGCTCGCTCAGCCTACATGGTTTCTGTAAGCAGATCTGAAAGGGAAATGACAGTGGAGGGGTGGAGGAGAAACCTCAGAAAGGACAAGGAAAAAAGGAAGCTGAAGAGAAAGGATATCACTGCCGTGAAGCAGATCCCTTAAGCAGAAGAATACTTACACGAGCATGGTTTCTAGATGGCAGCTAGAAGAGTCCACTCAGCTGTTGACACTGAGGATTAGCCAAGGACTGCAGCTGCTGAAGCTAGCAGGCATGTGCACTTCTGGGGCATGCTGATTCTATAGACTAGGCAAGATACCTAATTGCTGTCTCAGCAAAGCCTTGTGTGAATTTATAGCAGCACAAACCCCTAGACTAATAATCATGAGCAGCAGAAGTAATGAAGTCTGTCTGCCAAGAGACCAGTTTCCTAGATCCCTGTTCCTTCTCACACCATCCCAACTCAGCCCCAGCAAGGCTGCCTTCACACAAACTCCGCCACCAGCAAACACCAAATGCTCCCGGTCTTTTACAGCCATCTCTGACATTTTTCCTTCCTTCTTCCATCCCCTGTGTGCTCTACCCCTTCTCAGGTCCCTAAACTGGCAGGTGAGAAAGGGAAAGCCTGTATTTATCAGGCAGCTAGCCAAGGAGAACAGATAAATCGTGAGCTCTCACTGCAGGGCCTCAGACTGTATTTGGCTGAAATCCACTGTGAAATTTAAGAACACGGGGAGGGAAAATGAGGAGAGAAATGACAAAAAACATAATCATACAAACCTCACCTCTACAAGAAACAAGTGAAGATAAGCACCAGCCAGATCATCTGGCTCATGGAAATAAGCCCGGGTGACAGGAGGACTCTCTAAGGAGCTTTTGCATCAAACTTCTTAGTCTACATCACAGGCTGGGTTTCTTTTTGCACTGTTCTCTCAGTAAGTTTCAGTTCCAGCTTTGCCGCTTGGTCACAGCGTCACTGGGCTGTTTGCTTCAGAGCCTGGATTTTCCCTTTTAAAACGTGTAGGTAACTACAACCCCAAAAAGTAATGACATTTCAGAGGACACATTAATGAAAGGTTTAGCAGCTGAACTACGTCGAAACCTAAACCTCGGTGACTGCTAACATTTTAATGCTCTGTGAGTACCACAAATGGAGCCCCAGAGCTCATGCTTGGCATTGTACAGAGCAGGAAGATGGCTAGTTAAAAGAAAAGCTGACAAAAAATAGGTTATTTCAGGGCAGATACGGTGTCTAGGTTTCTCCTGTGTCTAGGTTTGCTTCACAGTGGCTAATCGGAATAGCACCCAAAGAATAGGCTTACCCAGCAGCTCAGCCTGGTGCTGTAGTGATAAACTCCCCACAAGATTAGTTGGAAAAGCTGGACCTGATACTGCTCCTGTGAGAGCTGCAGACTCTGCTAAGAACAACTGTGTTTGATTTTCACACTTTGCACTAGTAGCTGCTGCAATTATAAACCTGAATTGTAGTAGGGGCCTGACCTCCTGACTTAACTGTAACAGTTGAAAATATTTACCTTACTTGGGCAAAAATCCTACAGAGCAGAAGAAAAAAGAAAAAAGAAAAAAGAGGAAGACATACACATAATATAGCTGTGACATAACCACAAGAATGACAGCAGAAGTGAGTGTTTAAACCCCATCATTTCCATGCTAGATTCTTTAGAAATATTCCAGAGTCTATCCCAGTAAGACTCTAAAGAAACAAACTGGGACAGAAGATCCAATTGAGTGTTTTCATTTTTGTTATAATAGTCAAAAACATCTCAGGAGAAGGAAAATCATGTTAACTGCTGGTGATTTTTAACTCAGCAGAAAACAAAAGCCTTAGCTTCTTTTAAAAATTAAAGAGAACGCACAGCTCAAACCAGAACGTTGTACATGGCTTCACACTGTGGGATTCAGCAGACTGCTGCATATCTTCTTTAGAAGGAAAGCATCCAAAAGTGAGCAGATGCAGCAGTCCGAAAATGTCTTGGAATATTCAAGACGTACAAATTGTCTTTTTCTCTCAGAAAAGATCTCGATTTGCTTTTCCTGTTGAAAGTCACCTACAGTAAAAGTGAATCATGAGAAAGGTAATACAAGAATCTGTTTCACTAGAGGAACAGGCACCATTTTGTGACAGTGTGCTGTCTGTTCCCTGCCTCTCTTTAGCTGAGAAATCTCTGTTGTGGTTCTTTCAAAACTGCGTCCTTACAGGAGGACATACATTCTCCCACCAGGCTGGCCAGCCAACACCAGGAGTAGGAGAGAGGAGCAGAAAACAGGGCATGACAGCGTGTCTGTGTTCTATCCTGTACCTGTAAAGCAAACCCAAACTCTACTGAAGACTTCATTACTATTAATTCATTGCACTTGAACTACTTAAGTTTTGTGTTCAAAGCATCAGGGCTGTGTTTGACATTTTAAAGGTACTGCTCATGTTGGTCGACTGTAGCAACTTTAAGCAAGCCTCAAAACAACCTCAAATACAGTTGTTTAGTTGCTATTTATTATACTTCATGGTTTTATTACAGTCCACAGTGCTCTTACCCTACAGACAGGAAGCCACAATATTGCAGCTAAACTTATATAGCTGGTCATCTTCATTTCCTTCTTGAATTTGGAAAGTAGCCAAAGCAGTAAAAGTCAGCAAGAAACCCTCATCCACACAGGCTGATGTCGCAGTGTGCTAACTGCTACAGGCCATAAACTACCTGAAGCTCCTTGAGGAGGAGTTTAGTCATGTAAAACTGATTCTAAGAGGTGAGAACCACCAGCAAGTTCACGTGCGTAACGTTCCTTCATACGAATAAGCCTTCTGAGTCATCCTCTCATGTGTGGCAGATACACGCTCTCAAATGCAGATTCCTACACGTGTCAGATGATACAGAATAGATTCACAGAAAAAAAAAAAAGACATTTAGGGTACAAAAAAATCACTTAGGTTCTACAGACAAAGCTCTTTCTCTAGTGTTTCACAGCACACAGTGAAGAGTAAGAACAACCACCCAGGCTACATGTGCATCAATACTTTAGCTTGGCACCATCACTTAGCTGCACTCTGCTCCATACTACCTGCTTGCATTTAACTTTTACCACTTAGCAGCTGGTAAGCTCTTGATCAGTTTGTAGGATGTTATACATTAAATATTAGATATATTAGGACTAAAATCTTTCTAAACACAAAGAAGGAAATGTTGCAATTACAGCTGTAAGGACAGTGACATTTTACTGTCATTACGTTTATGTGCCAGGCATCACATTTTCCTTAGCCAACAGATAGCCCACTATGCTACCTCTATGAGACGAAAATCTTCCACTTGGTATCTTCCCAAGAACCTTGCTGTCTTCATAGATGAGATGACAATAGCAGGGGCACATCTGAAATCCTTGGGTTTTAATGTGCACTGAACTGCTAGGAAACTGTTTAACTGGAAAGGTCACAGGAGACAGCCTATCTTCTAGCGTATCTCTAGTTAAATGTCACCTTTTCAGTGATGCTCTTTTCAGAGGTTACATAAAAGGCAGACAGTCACATTTCAGTGATACAAACATCTACCACCTGCCTCCAAAAGGTAAAGCTTATATCCTCCAGCTGTACAGCAGAAACGCCATTTGTAGCTGTGGGAGGTACAAGACCAGGCTGCACACTCTGCTCCTCTCTTCTGTAGCCACACACCAATCAGAGCTAGAAGTAAACTTGTCACCTAGCAAAAATGAGGCATTCTGAAATTTGTTGTTATTTTGGTTGGCTGCTTTTTACCCTGAAACTGAAAAGCGTGCATAAACCCAAAGATGCTCAATTTTGAACAGCAAATCTGTGTCAGTGACATGGACAGTGGCACTGAGTGCACCCTCAGCAAGTTTGCCGATGACACCAAGCTGTGTGGTTCGGTTGATATGCTGGAGGGAAGGAATGCCATCCAGAGGGACCTTGACACGCTTGTGAGGTGGGCTGATGCCAACCTCATGAGGTTTAACCATGACAAGTGCAAGGTCCTACACCTGGGTCGGAGCAATCCCAGGCACAGCTACAGGTTGGGCAGAGAAGAGATTCAGAGCAGCCCTGCGGAGAAGGACTTGGGGGTGTTGGTTGATGAGAAAATGAACATGAGCCAGCTGCAGTGTGCGCTGGCAGCCCAGAAAGCCAACCGTATCCTGGGCTGCATCAAAAGGAGTGTGACCAGCAGGTCAAAGGAGGTGATCCTGCCCCTCTACTCTGCTCTTGTGAGACCTCACCTGGAGTATCGTGTGCAGTTCTGGGGTCCTCAACATAAAAAGGACATGGAACTGTTGGAACAAGTCCAGAGGAGGGCCACAAGGATGACCAGGGGACTGGAGCACCTCCTGTATGAAGACAGGCTGAGAAAGTTGGGGCTGCTCAGCCTGGAGAAGAGAAGGTTGCATGGAGACCTCATAGCAGCCTTCCAGTATCTGAAGGGGACCTTATAGGGATGCTGGGGAGGGACTCTTCTTTAGGGACTGTAGTGACAGGATAAGGGGCAATGGGTTAAAACTTAAACAGGGGAAGTTTAGATTGGATATAAGGAGGAAATTCTTTCCTGTCAGGGTGGTGAGGCACAGGAATGGGTTGCACAGGGAAGCTGTGAATGCTCCATCCCTGGCAGTGTTCAAGGTCAGGTTGGATGAAGCCTTGGGCGAGATGGTTTAGTGTGAGGTGTCCATGCCCATGGCAGGGGGGTTGGAACTTGATGATCTTAAGGTCCTTTCCAACCCTAACGATTCTATGATTCTCTGAAATTGAATTCAGTCTCCCACATCCCAAATTAACATCCTAAACCTTGGTGCACTGTAGTGCAAATGCATGTATGGGCGATCTTTGCTCCTTCTCCTCTGCAGCAACAATCTTGACTAGTTACACTTTCTCGGTGTCAAATCCAGTATATGCACTGGAACAGATTTTGCTCTGATAAACTAGTATTTTCCAAAACTAAACAAAATTTCAGCCCTAAACTTACTGTGTTGCTAGGACTGCTTGTAAAGAACAACTTGAAATCAGAGCTCAGCTTTTCTATTCATATTATTACTGTTTCACTATTTTCCATGAATGGATTATGGCTCGTTTATTCCTTTGGCAGAGGGAGGGGGAGGAAAGGGGGAAAAGGGAAATCTTTGTATTCCTTATTGTCTCTTGCTGTATCCATTTCAAAGACTTCGTCATATTCTAATGTAAATCCCTGGAGCTTCTCACTGTTAGTACTACTCCTAGTTAAGCAAAAGAAGAGTAAATACCAGTCTCAGGACTTTGTGATAATCATTTCCTATAACCCCTGCCCATTTCTGTCTCAGGGATGAAACCAAGAGGTTTACTATCCACAGAGTACAAGGGAAAAAACGAAATGCAACAAGTTTTTATCATTTTATTTACTTTAACAAAACCTGCAAATTATAAAGCTGCTCGGAAAAGATTCAGATACACATTGAAATGCCAACTGAGAATATTTAAACAAACTATGTACAACTGTGTCAGTCATCAACTGCTGAACACTAATCAATGTAATCCAGATCTTCTGGGATTCCAAAACCTTTGTCAATTCTGCTCTCTTCAAATCCAAATTTACGTTTGGCCCAGGACTTTATTGAGAAGATATTGTCTGTAAACAGAATGAAAAAGATCCAGTTTTGAGTATTTAAGGGAAGCATGAATTAGTTTTGGCTACAACAAAATCCTTCCATTTGCATTATGTCTGTATAGATGAAAAAGGTACATAATGGGGAATATCATTATTAAGTAGATTTAGAACAGAAAACAGGAGGCTTTTGTTAATGACATCCTTTTACTCGATACTGAGTAAAATAAGTCTTCCTTTTTTTTGGAGGTTCCCTTAATCTTTCCTTGCTTCTTTCTTATGGGAAGACTGAAAGGCACAATTACAGTGTAAGCCTGCTGTAGAGTGATGAGCTAAGTGTGAATATGCATAATAAGTATTTCTTATGTCCCTTTTCAACTAGACACCTGCTGTGTGGCTGTCTACAACTGTGAAAAGATTCAAATTAACTACAAGGTCCATTCTAGTCCTGCTTGTGTTTGCTCAGATAACACACATTTTGCCTGAAAGTTAAAAAGAAAAAAAGTAGCTTTATTTTAGTCAGCACTTCTTTTTAGCATCGCATGACTATTATTTTAGCATATACAGTCTTTTCAATTTAACATTATTTTTCACTGCAGTATTGATTGAAACTCACTACGTCATTCCTAACACCCATAAATTACAGCATTCATTAAAGACAGGAAGTGTTCTCTGTGCCTACACACCTTAGAAATATTTTCTTGTCTTTAACCAGACATTTGGTTTTAAAACTGTCTCATGAGAAGAGAAATATGCTGCAGCACATAACCTAATTGTCTAATTAAACAGCAAAAGCACTTTCTACAGGCTGAGGCATAGTTCCTTTACCTCTCTCAAGACCTTGAGAACAGCCTGTCATCAACAGCAGAAAGCCCTCACAACAGTACTCCCAAAAGTAATTTTCAAATACATAACTTCATTTCCTCATATGCAGTAAAAAACCCAGTGCAAATGAAGTTATAAAATAGTAATAGTCAAAAGACTATGACAATGATATCCTACTGCACTTGGCATAACCAATGAGGGTGAGCAGTCTATCAGTAGTAGATGAATTCTAACCGAAAAATTAAAATTATATTCTAAATAATTAAAAAAGACATACGTATTGCTTGCTCTGCAAAATGGAAACATATAGCAATATAGCAAAGCTAAGCAAAAAACAGAAGATTGAGTTAAACTTCCATGAAAATGTTACCACAGTAACCTTCCTAAAAACCATGCAGCATTTTTCCAACTTGTCAAAGCCGACAAATTAGTATGAGAAATACCTATGTTATATTAGCATCCATCATATGATAGCAGCACTAAGGTTCCACAAAACATTCTACTTTTTAGAAACAGACAAAAACTCAAAACAGGAGAATTAAACTTCTGAATACCTGGACACAGCTATTTCCAGTCTCTTTCTATTAATGTTTTCCTGATGTTAAGAGATTACAACTCAATCAAGAAAACAAATTGTAGGTCTTAACGCAGTGTGCAAGACTGCACCAGAAGAACAAATCCATTATGTGATGTGAAGTACATTCAGTAACTAAACTGAGAAAATGTACTCTTCGTCTGAACCGTGATCATTTACAAGTAAAATATATTCCTGCATGCTTTTGTAAGCGAGGTCTATCCTGCATCAGGTCCAAATCTAGTTTAGAATTCTTATCAATGAGTAGGTCTTTTACTGAAATTGCTCTAGTCTGAAGCTGTGTTAAGCAATGTAAGTGCATACCCACCAGTCCATCTGTTGGCTGCCTCCTTGGCTACTTTGTTTGTTTGGCCTGAAATAGAGAAGAAAACCACAACAAAATATCATACATCACAGTAAAATCATACCATAGTGGCAAGGCACAAAGATTAGATTTTTATTGATGTAATTTTTAGGGAACCACACAATATAAGGGAGTTTTTCCACTGCTTCCAAACCCTTCTTCTATTTTATAATTTTAACATTCCAGCAAGGACAGACTGAAGTTAAAGAAAAACAGGAGCAAAGGAACATAAAAGATACCATATGAACAAGTGTGAGTTTTTGAAGTGTATTTTAAAATGAAATAATCCTGGTTTGGTTTGCCTGAGGCCTTAATCGTCTGTACCAAGATTGGAACTAGATACATGGCCTGAAGATATTAAAGGCAACAGAGACGGAAAATATTTTATAATCCTCTCTATACATAAGTAACCCATCACATAGGTATGCATGACTTTATAGATAAGGAAAAGGGTAACAGCCGATCACATTAATCCAAAAGCTTATCATATCACTCTGGAAGGTTTCCCGGGCTTTTAAGAACTGCCTCAATGAAAGGAAGAGAAAGTAGTGTTCCTGGTTATTAAACTTGGCTTCCTTCCCTTACCATTGCTCTAGAGAAAAATGCATATTAGTAAAATGCCATCACTACAAATAGCTTTTCTATAGTTTCCATGAGGCAAAGCAGCATCAAGAAAAATTCCTCTTAGATCACCTTGCTCCCATTAAAGTAAGTACTGAAGCAAATCAAACAGGTTGGTTTGTAACGTGGGAATTTATCAGAATCATTATGGTTCTCACGCCTACACATAGCTTAGTTATTCCCACTTGGTCTTGTTACTACTTGCATGATAATACTCATTTGAATGGTCAGCATGAAATCTGTCTCCAGGGTACTGAGAAGTGAATATATGATCAGCTATCTATTGTTATAAAGATTATACTTCAGGCAAAATGAAATTATGTTGAAAAATCATTTGCCAGCACACAGGAAGGCAAACAGTCATTATTCCGCCCTTAATACATCAGTAACTGATGTGAAAAATATTTAAAACAGTAAAATACCATTTCAAAACCAGTGGAGCTTCTAGAAAAGGCCTATAATTATAGGCACAGTGTGAAGTGAAAAAGATGGGAAGGAAAAAAAAAGGGAGTGGATAAGACTGCATTTTTGCTTGCTTGCATACATCAGAAATTCAAGTTATTCCTGCCTTGAGAGATACTCCTTATTTTCCTTTGCTGACTGCTTGTTGCCACCCCCACTTGTTCAGTCCCATGACTGGCAGCATTGACAGCATACTGACAGCCAATGGCATTTTGAACAGAACTTTACCTAACGCTACTGAAAGCAAGTCTGCAGAGTAACAGCTTTCAGCAGTCAAGATTTTACATGTGTTAGCAATAATACTTCCCTCAGCATTTTCCTGAACTCTGAAGTAAAACTGTAAAGCTTTATCTGACTCCAAGTACTGAAGTTTGAAACAAAGCTATGGGGGAGATATAGGACAGTATTAAACTCCGTAGATCCAGAGCTGCAAGGTGACAGCAGCTTGATGATGGGTGAGCCAGCCTAGTCCACAGCATCCACCAGGTCTCAGTGGAAAACTCTGTTTTGCTGGAAGCAGCTAACCAGCTAAGCTTCTGCATCACACAGCAGCTCTCGGCTTCTGCAGCTTTCAGCACATAGCCCTATGCTTAAAGCCCAGTGACCAGACAGTATGGTGCTTTAAAAAGAAAAACAATAGTGGCAACATGGTAAATTGTCACCCTTTAAATACTGCTTATGCATGTTAAATTGTGTGTTTTGATGATGGTCACGTTTCATGTGATCATGTGTTTTTAAAAATGTGACTTTTTATGTCTGTCAAAGAAAAGGTTGGGGTGATCAACAGATACGGGCTGGGCAACAGGGTGATTAGAATGGCAGGGGCTTCTTATAACCGAGTTGTGGCTAGAAGTGAGATAATGGTAGCAAGAGCAGGAAGCTATAATGGGAAAATCCTGCAGCGGGCAGTGCCTTCAATGACTTAAATAGCAGAGAAATAACAAAAAACAAAAAAACCCTGAACAGAATGAACTGCTGAGATAGAAGTTATAAAAACTAAAAGAAGAACTATTTTAACCTTCTCATTCTCTCCATGCACCACCTGGGACTGATCACAGACTGGCAGCAAAGTGTCATGGTAGAAGTGTGGAAGGATCACAAGCGGAGGCAGAACTTCAGAATGGGGAAGGTGATGTTCAAACAATCTGGTTGAATATCAAAGAAGAGGCTGCCTTAGAGACTGGTAACACGCATCCCCCACGTTACTCTGCTGCCAGGGGCCTCAGAGCTGGGGAAATGAGGACTTACAAAGCCTCGGGCACACAGCATCTCCAGGAAATGCATTCACAAGAGGCTGAGGCGTTTGCTGCTTGCTATTTCCCATTTACCCCACACACCCCATGTATGTGATAGCACCATGGGGATGCACGTATGGATGTACTCTGCCATGCTGACAGTTGCTTAGACTATCAGGCATGTATTAACAGCAACACCAGCTAGCCTGGCAAGCTGCAAGACACCTTCTTGCACCTTCTCTTGTCATCAGGTGGGACAGTCACTGCCACTGCTGCAGGATGGCACTGCACTCTGCTTAACCACCGCTTCCTTCACTTAAATTTTCTCTTCATATTCCTTTTTCAATCTGGGGTGGGGGAAACACATCATCCATCTCCAGAAACTACTATGTCATCACCCCAGCTGTTGCCTCATAGCTATGGGCCAAGCATTTAGCTATCTGAAGACAAGATTTAAGTTCCCTGGGGTCAGGCTCAACCCTTACCTATGGTCCCACTGCAGGATCTTTTCTGCCTGCTGTATCCAACACCATGCCTGAAAGATGAAGGACAGACAGGTATTGGTAGTTATGGACCTTCATCACCTGAAGGCACCAGCTAAATCTGCCTCATTGTCAACATCTTCCAGAAATGCCTGACTCTACCACAAGAACTGACAGACATGAAGGCATCTGCCCACTACCTACTTTCTAGAAGCCTTTTATAGTTGCTTGTTTGGACTTTCATTGGTTTCATCATCTATAAGTGCCTGTGCATGGAGGGTGAGGAAAAGATGAAGGAGTAAAACAGCCATCCCCAGATGCTCCTTTTTTATTAACTGCTATAGCTCAAAGACATGCTACTTCCAATTGCTTATTCTCTAGCTCCACAGCACCACACAGCCATTGGCCTCCTGGTTTTTAGACTGCATTAAATAAGACAGTTTAAGATCTAAAGATGATAATAGCATAGGAACTTAAATATACATATACCAAAGAAAAATCAGGACACAAGCTGTGTGAACTGTAAAAAGTAGAGACATATTAACACAACCTTTGGGTCCTGAGCTTGGCTGGAACCCTGCTGGTCTTCCTGGTGACCAGAGCTGCTCTATCAGAGCTTGATTTCTGACAGCTACTCAATAATGTTCCAGTACCAAAGCTGTGCAAGGCAATGAAAGGGTCAAATATGCAGAAAAGGTGAGCAATACAGGAGGCAACATATGATCCAGATGCTTCCAGATGTTCTCATTACCACTATTAGGCCCTAGTTAATTCTGTAGCTTTACATCTGCACAAAAGCAGACAATATATACAACTGGTATATAATCCATTGTTCTGAATGTTATGTAGTTATTCCACCAATTTGTGTGATAATGCATCAATAGGCTTTCCTGATCCCATGTGTGCAGAATACAAGTCATTCACATGGCTGAGGCACACACCTGTATCCTTTACTAACTAATTTCAGGCACAGTTAGCATTTTCAGAGCAGGAAAATAGAAGCTTGCATTTTCTCTCCTAAACTGAAAAAAAGCAACCACTGTGAGTACAGCAATGCAAAGCCCAGGAGCAGCATTGCTTGCAACACTGGCATGTTATGTTAGCAAAATCAGGAAATGTGCCTTAAATGGTGAAAGGCTAAGAGTCAAAGAGTTAGAACTGACCAGTCTTTATGGAAGTTTCTTCTGCCCTGAACCCCAGGCTACCTCGGGGGAACTGTGGGGAACTCAAGAAGCCCAGATTCTGGGCTTTTTCCTAAGAACAGAGCCATTTTCCTAGGCATCTGTGATTGTCCTTACCACAGAGACAATCCTCCGTACCCCCTTACAGGAAAGCAAAGGTATGGAAAGGAAGGTCCAGCAGCAATGAATGTCTAAAAATAAAGTGAGGGAGGGTTAAAAACATGCTTTCTAATGCAGGCAAGTGACATTCTACCAGTGACCTGCTGGGATTTGGGAGCAGATCAGGAGACAGAGCTGACAAAAGGGCATGTGGACAGCTATAGGAGGTGCAGTAGGAACCCTTTTAAAGCAAATGGACATACCTGGTCAGGGGCAAAGGCCAGCAGCACAAAACATTAACACTGCAGTATTTCTGAACAAATCTGAACTGGCAATACATATTGGCTCAAATCTTAACACAGGAAGGCCACATTTTTCCTGATCTGACTCAGGGAGACCTACAATCATTCTCTGCATACTGCAGAACTACAGCCTCCTCTTTCCTCTTTTCCTTCTTCCTTTCCCCCAGATTTGCTCACTTTGTTCCTGGAAGGGGGTGGTGATGGTGGTGGTGGAATTAAAGGTCTTATTTGCATTCCAAAATGGAATGGCAAAAGCCTGTTGAAGCCTCAAATACTTCCACAGGGATAAGACCGCTACATGTTTTATCAAGACAATATACATGTAGTTAAGGAGAATAAGACTAGATAGACTAAGTTAGTCTTTCTGTTAGACTTTGGCCACTTCTATGGGTAAACAACAATTATGGTAGCCACAACCACCACCATTTCCTCAAAAACATTTTTAAACCTACTTTTAGGTTCTTTCTAAAAGCTTAAGTCCTGCACGTATCATTAAAGGAATACTAAAGAAACAGTTACTGAATAGGATTCAAAATAAAACAATCAAAGGTAACACATTACAGCTCCAATAGCTGTATAATAAATAGATGAATAAATAACTCTCAACAGCCAGAACGTGCTCCCATTAACCTACAGACTTGGAAATTAACAAAGAGCTGTAGCTTTCTTTCCTCTCCTTGTTTCTACTCTGGCATTTTGAGGATGATTTTAAGGATTACTGTAAGTAAAAGTTTTCAGGTCCAGGAATGAACCTCTGTTTCTACAGAATAACAAAACCTAGTTATTTTTATAAAGCTATCACAGTTTGGTGCCAGTTTTGACCTACCGCAACTAATGCCACAAGAATATTGTATGCATTTCCTCACTCGAAAGGCACATGACTGCAGAGGCAATTAGCATCTCTCCTAGAAAACAGTCACCCATCAACCTGTGGGACTGTTAGTAGATACATGCGAAATACAACTGCAGTCTTCAGCATGTGGGCAAGGGAGTACTTTACAGTGTGACTTGCAAATCTTCTACATGGAATGCAGAGAACAGCTGCAACTGTTCTCAGGGGCCAGTGAGAAATATTAGCCCAAAGAGACCCAATCTCTCTCATGAAACTGGTCAGGGTAAATTAATTGCATTAACTGGATTTGAATTCCAGTAGTAATTCTTCATCCACTTACACTGAATTTAAATATGAAAAATGGCAACTACTGGAAGAACAATATGTGAACTTGAATCTCCAGTGACTCTGATTACCCACTGCCTTCTGCAGAGTTATGCATTCCCCTGCTCACAGGCTGCCCTCACTTTCCAGAAACACTGTTATACCTTGCTGTCATCACACTATGACAGATGTGTGTTTCCCCACCTCTCTTGAAGAGGTATCATTATAATACCCTATGATGCACAGCTTCTGAAATCTTTCCCATTAGTGAAAACATCCTATGCAATTAAAAAGCCCATCTCTAAAGGCCAGGCTAGAAGGTGAACATACAAATTATACACTTGTCATCCACAGAGAGTACAAAGGGTAATTGCCTAGTAACTCTTACTGATGTATTCATCCACAGACTGACACAAGAGACTGATCAAGAGACTGTAGCTTGCCACTGGCAACTATTCATGGCAGCGACGTGATGAAGTGGCTTCTTTAAAGTCCATATTTGAGTATGCGTGAGACTAAGCAGTCTACAACACTGTCATGGGGTAGCTCACAACATAGCAAGAACAGCTTTAGAAAAATGTTTTGTGACCAAGTATTAGGCGAAGATACCTTCACACTATATGCAGTCTTTACCTTCCCACATGCTTCCCAAAATGGTGTTTCCTCTTATAAGCAGAATAAAGAGCTCTTGTGCAGAAGAGTGATAGCACATCAGATTCTGTCAAGTCCTTTGAATCCAAAATAACACATCATTCTTCCCCCATACTCCAGTATCCCACATAACACTTATCCCCATGATATTAATCAACAGGTCACAATGCTTCAGAATTCATTACTAAATTCAAATTAATGCATAAATATTATTTCTCATTTAAAAAATCACAAATTCAATAGAACTATTTATACTGACATTCATTTATACTAATTCATAAAAAGGAGTAAGTTTCAGAACTACAAGCAAGTGCTGACAATTATGAATCCTACCTACTCATCTACAACTATTTTGAAAAGCATAGAACACAATATAAGCCATTTGTGATAGAAAAATACTAAAAAAATTGATATATGAATGAATTAGTATTTCAGCTGCACAGCTGTATGTGTACTTGTGTGTATATATATATATATATTTGCTTGAAAATAAACCTGAGCAAATACATAACATAGGGCCAGTCTTGCTACATGATGAGACATGGCAGTGCACAGGAAAGCTAGTAATAAGCTGATCCACGTATCAGGAAATATGCTTTTAAAGGGTCTGAATCTTTGTTAGTGTGTTTGAAAAAAGTGTCAAGTCACATCAGCAAAAGCACCCTCTGTCCCACATGAAAAGGTCACACTGTCAAATTCCATCAGGATGTACACAGTGTCTCTTTGAAAGAGCATCCAATGGAATTTGTCAGAACTGCTACCAAAAGATGCCTCTACACAAAAGACATGCTCTTGCACTTAAGTGGATTATAATCACATAGCCACAGAAAAAAAAAAAGACCATTTACCTTTCAAGTATTCTACCTGAAAAAGTATTCTGCTGAAATCCTAGTTGCTTATCTAAAATTCATCTATTCTTATGCAAAGAACAGAGGGAAGCAATGTTTCTACAAAAGGGAAACAAGCACACCACCTCTTCATTCACGGCTCCCTAACAACACTGTTTTTCTTTCAGGGGAGAGGTCCTCCCTCCTCACTTCGTTTACTAATAAACACCATACTCACTGCGCTGCTAAAGGAACTCACAAACTTCTGTGCTGCTAAAATGCATTTCACCAGGAAGCCCATCCCAGAGCCCCGTGGGTTTTGCCTAGTTCAGCATGTCACTCTGCTGCGTGCCTGGTGTCATGGAAGCTGCAGATAAGAGTCTGGAAGGCATCACAGGAGGTCCTTCACCCTCTGTAGCCATGATTCAATACATGTTCAAACTTACCTATGCCATTTCTAAGGTATTTGTAGCTTGGTTTTAAGGTTCCGGTGTAAAGGCTTTTACAACCTTCCCAGGCAATCTAGTTCTGTGTTTGGTTATTGCAATCATTAGAATAGTTTTTCATCCAACTTACTTTTCCTGTGCAATTTAAGGCTATTACTTATCGCCAAGTTCTCTGTGAACCTGAGCAACAGGCTATACCTTTCCTTTTTTAAAGGAGATACAGAAACCCACCAGAAACAACTGTCTTTTGAGCTCTATTTTTGTAAGTTTTTTTCTCCTAGAATGCAGCTGCTCTATGTCTGGTCTTTTTACTCTACTCTTGAATTCTCCCTAGATAGTTATATATCTCTCAAATATGATATCCAACACTGCTGCAGTGATATAGCTGAACCTTCACTAAAGCCAACCTGAGTAGAAAGATTTTTTTCACACATTTAATTGCTGATTTCCATATCTTAGTATGGCGATTTTGCTTTTCACAAGAAAAATGTCTCAAAAATCAACCTGTAAACTACTATAACATCTTTTCAAACCCTTCCCCCTTCAGCAGCTGCTCCAGATAATTTGCATTACATAATACCCTTGAACGTGCATATGTCCTTGCGCTTCCCACCACTGACTTTTATTTGGTATTTTTTAGATCTTTACAATTTGTCATGCTCATTTTGAAATCTCACCTTGTCCTTGGTCCATGCAGCCTCTCCTAGTTTTGCCATGTGCAAATGTAACAAAAGTATGTCTTCTATTATCCGCCTCATCAATATAAATACTGAGCAGAAGCACAGACCCTATTATAGAGCTTCATTGATTCTACCCCATTTCTGATACTGAATTATGGATGAATACACCTTGATACAATTATAGTTTTAGATTGACACTACTGCAGTTTCATTAGGACTGTATTTCCTTACTTTCCTTAACATAGTATCATCCAAAACTGAGGCAAAACACCAAAGACAAACTTCTCCCAATCAACAAAGGTCTCTTACAGTGGCAAAGACAAATCTGTGTTCTTCTAGGTGTTTCCAAATTGGTTTTTCTGATACCCTGCTCTTTTCAGTGAAACTAGCTCATAAGATGTTAAAGTGAGGAGGGAAAAAAACACTGGAAGTACTCTGAAATATACCACCAGTGCCAAGATTAGTCTTGCAAACATACAACCTGTCCTGCAGAATGTCTGCAGGCAAATAGCAAAGTACAACATATCACTGTATATTCCTAATATAGATTCCTAACCTAGATAAACCCATAATGAAAACACAACTTATCCCATAACATATGGGACACTTCCTAACATACGAGATTGACAACACATTTCTCATCTAACTTAAAATAAGAGGTAACTTGCTAGAGTAGCCATTTTATTTAAGCAGGGTGTTATATATATAATAACTAAACAGCTGATCTTCCAGCTGCCTCTGTGTGTTGAAGTAAAACCCCACTGACAAAAAACAACCTATTTTAAAATTTCCTTTTTTTCACTTAACCAGCTAAAATGCAGCTTCGTTTTAAAGCAAGTTGGCCCAAGTTGACACTCTCCCAGAAGATTAGCCTTGTTAGAATGTGCCTGAAGTATAAAAACACATGTATGCATGTGTCTAAATATTTAGGTCGGTTTTTCATTGTAGAGTAACCTCTTCACTGGAGTCCAAACTTTAGGCCAAACAGAGACAGAAAAATTCTCTGAAATACACAGAATTATGGCCTTTTGCCAAAAGCCAAATGACCATGCTGAATTTCAGCCAAAAGCCCCTTATTTCACTTTAAGCTCTGTGCCTTCAGAATATATGTGCAGATATATCTTAAGCTGCATCATTCTATCCTGGTGCTCCTTTGCTCATTATTCTTCATGGCTGTTACAGTCTCCTTTTTTCCAAGTGCCAGAAGCCACTTACCCCTGCTTCTCTATCAGTTCTTTCAAAATCCATTTTCTACACAGTTCAACTAATTTCAGAGTTCAGGAAGATGCCCTTTGAAGATGTGTCAGCTGATGTGCTCCTAGGTGGTCAGAAGAGCCCTGGTTGATCTTTAGGGAACTACCGCAAGACAAAAAATTCCAGGAGATGCATGACAAATTACCATATAGAATGGTTTTAGTTGGAAGGGGCTTTAAAGACCATCCAGTTCCAACCCCCCTGTAATGGGCAGGTGTGGAGACAGTGTTCTCATGGGAGAATGCATAATTGGTACATAAACTCTGAATAATCCTGAAAGATACAGCAAGGCCATGAGAGGCCCAAAGAAGCTTAAGCAAGCAAGATAAGAGACTGGAATTCACCGAGTTAATGAGAACTGTGAACTGTTGGCAAGCTTTCGAGGTTGAGTTCTCACACCTGTGTTTAACCAATTATATGTTAGTCACTAAGGGTCTTCAGGACATGTATCCAATCATGCAGCCAAATCACTGCAAGTGCATGTAAGAAATAGTATATAAGGGGTTAAGGATTTGTATAAAATGAACAAGAAGCATAACTCATATTGAGTCGTTCTCTTGATTCCGGTCGCTCTCTCCGACAGGCAAGGATACCTTCTACTAGACCAGGTTGCTCAAAGCCCCATCCAACCTGGCCTTGAATGCTTCCAGGGATAGGGCAACCACAACATCTCAATCAGTGTCTCACCACCCTCATAGCGAAGAATATTTTCCTTAATATCTAATCCAAAATTCTCCTTTTTCAATTTAAAACCATTCCACCTTGTCCTATCACTATATGTCCTTATAAAAAGTCCTTCTCCAGATTTCCTGTAGTCTCCCTTTACGTACTGGAAACTGCTCTAGAATTCTCCTGGAGACTTCTCTTCTCCAGGCTGAAGAAACCCAACTCTCTGAACCTGTCTCCATCGGAAAGGTGCTCCAGCCCTCAGATCATCTCTGTGGCACTCCTCCAGACTTGCTTGAGCAGGTCCACATCTCTCTTGTGTTGGGGGCCCCACATGCATGAAAGCCTTCTGAAGAAGCCAGCAAAAACTATAAGACACACTCTTTGGTGCAGAGATTTTAAAGACATTGTTGGAGTCTACCACAAGCCAACAATATATACACCAAAAGTTGCTAAGTCCAACTGATAACTTGTTCTTATCACTGGTGAACCACAACACAGGAATTAAGGGCAAAGGTGAGAACTCTTTAAACCTACTTCTGTCAGGGAAGGTCCTTAAACCATCATATTATGGCCTCGTGTAATCACAGCCAGATTCTGCTCTGCAGATGCTTGGCCTGTCAAAGGACCAGCATTTTCAGTAACCGAACTGCAAACAAGCTTCCCTTGATTTTAAAGAGAGAGAAAATTGGGGAGGATTAAAATAAATGAGCAGAAATACTGCTTAAACTTGCAATTCCTTCTCACTTGCTATGATTACCAAAGGAGCTTAGAGCATTAGTGATCAAGTTTACGTTTTTAATTCCAGTCATTAGTACCCTGTTCCTTTTCAACTTAACAGTTAAAATTTACATGCACTGTTACTGTGTTTAACTATGATTATATACAAGTACATTTATAGATTTATTCGTAATTTTTTCTAAAAATTAGGTTTAGCTTTGGTAAAACATTTTGCTTTGTCTTTTAATGTAGCTTTTGAACAGGTGATTTAATTTGCCAATCTTCCAACTGAATGATAAGCCAGTCAAAGAACAGTTTAGAGAGTTGAGAAATCACAGAAAATACCTTAGCTTGATGCAGTTAGTCAAGGAAATGTGTTCTTTCATTACTGGTGCACTTCCATATACATTCTCGTACTCCATGAGGAAGGAGGAAAAAAGGGGAAAAATAGGGGGTGGGCTTTCTGGTTTTGTTTTTGTTAGCAGCAGGTAGCCCAAAAGTTATGGACATGAACATACATTATCTATTTCCTGTCATATCCTCATCTAGATCTTCAGGAGATGAATATCTTAAATATACAATTCTCTATAAAGATGAGACTAAGTAAAAAAAAAAAGACTGCTTACTTTTATATCTAGTATTTTTTGTGTACTTTAAAGCAAGTGTCTGGTTCGCTCCAAAGAAAGCTTAGTTTAACCCTCTAAGGCTAACACAACTGTGGGTGGAGATACAAGTCTAACTTCAAAAGAATGACTAATTTCTAATTGCAGATCTCTGTTAATGGTATTGATGCATAAACCATAAAAAGCACAGCTTGTGTCTCAGATGCCAGGTGCATATTTCATGGTCAGTAGCTGGAAAATATCCTCTTAATTGCAAACTGAACATATTGAATCTAGAAGTGATTAAAACCCCACTCTGTATAGACTTGATCTGTAGCCTATTAATCTTGTGGCACCTAGACTGGGCTTAAAAGTGTTTGTAGACATTTGCTTTTCCAAATGAATCATTACATTTATATAAAATAGTTACTTAATAGTTCATTAACTGAGAGCACTGACAAGGCTCTTTAGTGCAAATAACCTTTCCGATATGTTTTCTAAACAATAGTCTTTGCCACAAAATATAAAAGAAACCCCGTTAAACCATTTTATATATTATCAGCATTTTGATGAATTTTGAGTAAAACTGAAGAAACTAATTTTAAAGCCAGGTTAGTCTAATCTTCATTTAATTTCTTCACTATTGTTTCCTCTCTGGGAACAGGGACTATTCCCAGTATTAATAAGAAATGTCCAAAAGAATCTACTGTTAAGTTTTTGTGGCATTAAATACATCTGTACCTATAACATATATTCAACCCAATTTGAACATAACAGAACTTAATAGCTGGGTGTCTCAATAAAAAACCCCACAACAAACCAAAACCTAAAAAAAACCCCAAACCCCAAACTATGCACCCCACAAAATCCAGCAGCTAAATCAACATTACCTTTTCAGCATTCAGCTTTAAGATATTAAGATGAATGAAGAAACTGTTTCTCATACTGTCTATATACCCCAATATAATTCTTCACATCAGTATGTCAAGCTGAAATTTTCAGTGTTTATACATATCAGAATTAGAAATTTTTGAGGCCTCCACAATGAAAAAAAAGACACTTTCAGGTACATACTACATAAAGCATGGCATTTTCATGGTATTCAGTAAAGTCTGGATGTTTTCCCAAAGTTTATTTTCACACAGCCAAGTAAGTATTAATCTTACGAAATAATCTAACCCTGAACTGGACTGGTAGCAATGCCTCTGAGATCACACTTTCAGATTCAAAAGGAATCTGGATATTTGTGCTTTGAAATCCTGTCCATTTGAGCCACTTACGCCTTCTACTACAGGATGAAAATAAACAAAGAGAGCAGAAGTAAAAAAGTTGACACCAAAATTGCTATGTTACATGTGTTGTATCTGACAGTTTGCTGATTTTTGAGAACATAGTTTGTCTTGAAATGTTCAGATCACCGTTTTAAAGGTAAAAGCCTAAGACAAAAATTAACACCAATTTGGCATTCTAGAAACATGCTAAATAAAACAGGAATCCTGACAGGCAACATCTAAGACTAGCCCTATAAATATCAGCGATCATACCTCATGGAAGTCGCTTGCATCAGTCAGTATGTAACTACTTGTGAGATTATTGTGCAAAGGCAAAAAGTAACTAAAGCATGCCTACTGTGAAAAAAAAAAAACAGCTAAGACCCAGCAATATCTTAATATACTGTAGATCAACATTCCTCTAATTAGTGAAAGAATGAGAAGTCTGAAATCCTAAAAACGTTTATTTTACAGTGAACACTGAAAATGTTTAGGTGTTGGTAGTTACAAGCTGGACAACAACTCAGAGCAAAATCCACATCATTTATATATCTGGACTGCCAGACAAACCTTTCTATAAAATTAATTGTCAGGGAAATTGTATTAAGTTCCCTAACACCTCTCTCCGACACACAGAAAGAATTAAACTTATGCAGCAGGTTAATCCTGATGTTATGTGGCGATTTCTTTGTTTGCCTTACAAAAATATGGATAAATTATGAACTATAGAAGGCTTGCATTCTCTACTCCTTTGTCCTTGACCATAATCTTTAGGGAATCTAGCATCATTGCATGTATCCAACTTTGCATACACACATGGTATGTCTTACAAGCCTTTCTCCCAGAGGAATAGAGAATCTCTTCTCTATGACTGCTTCCCCAGGACAATATCCTCCAGCCTACAAAAATATGCCTCAAAGTTGAGAAAGAGTGAATTAAAAAACAAGGATTAAAAATGTAACGAAGTAGTATGAAATCACAGAGGGGTTTTTTGCACCCCCAACCCGTTTTTTTCTTCTGATGACTCTTGGCAGTTTTACTGCCTTTAATGTTGAGGAAGAATTTATTACTCAATCCCAACTCACAAAAGATGGCTTAAACAACATTTCCAAGTGTCAAAAATAAGCTTTAACCACTGAACTGCTGTGGTTGTTAGACAAAATCTACATATTTTGAGATTCTAGTCATATTTTCACAATCCCATACAGGTAAAATGGAATTACCCAAATATATCCACAAGCCCAGACTATTATGTAGCTTCCTCTAGTGGTCAGTCCCTAAATCTTGTTTCTTCTGCTATTTACTGTAGATAATTTTATATGCAAATACTGAAATTCTGTGTTCTAACGCTGTACATTTGGGAAGGCATTAGAGTTTATACTTCAGCTCTCTAATACAAAAGCCAAGGAAACCAAGCCAAAACATACAACAGAACATTTGTTACTGATATTAAAAGGACAAACAGTGAAGTCAGCAAAAACTAGAGTTGGTATTTTAGTACTGATTTCCCCCCCCCTGTGAATATGCATTATAGTATATTTAGTTACTAGGCCAAACATGACTTTCCCACCACAAGACTCAGGAAGCAAGACAGATGTTCAGCTTTTAGTTGAGTCTTCAGATATTTGCTATGAATCATCCAAACTTTGTTTTGACCCTGGAATTAGTGTGTGTTTTAACAAGGCTTATCACTGTACAATAGGTTTGTTTCTGCAATGCTCCTTTTAAGGCAAGAGCAATTAAAAAGGCTTAGCAAAGCATTCACCAAATTTGAAATCTGAAATCAGATGACAATTTGATATACCACTAAAATACCACAATAAAAATCAAGGCATCTCTAAGATATGGGATTGGAAATTAATAGACTGAAGTTTTATACTGAGCATCAGAAATACTTCTTTACAGGCTTAAGTCAGTAAGAAAGAAGAGGGAAAGCCCAAATGTAGAAAGTGACAACTGGCCATTACAAAATGTATTACACTAAACAATCCAACTCAGTGTCCTTATAACATAATGGCCATCTCTGACTTCTAACTCAAAATTAAAATAAGGTAGACTTAGTAATCTGCTCAGACAATCTAACTGAAAATAACCACAAGGATTATTTAACTTGTACAGCTAGTAGAAAATGGTATCACTCGTGCAGTTTGAAAATGCTTTAAAATCTGAGAACCAATAACTAGTTATAAGGCTATTGTCTGAAATAGAGACAGTAACTTTCATGTCTAGCTGAACACCTTCCACTGCCTCAGATTCTTTATCACCTTCTTACACTAATAACTGTAACTTCCTGCATCTTGTTTTGTCTTTGCACTTCCCCGCACTATGGAACAAAAGAAATGCCCCCTAAACTCCCACCCCCCCCCCCCCCTTAAAGTGTGTAAAAGTCCATTCAGCTTTGACAAAGACCTCAAAATTGACATCAACATTTATTCATTTATACATTCCCAGCAAAAGTGCACACTGCCAGTGCAACAATGACTGATGAAACATAAAAGGAAGCAGAAACATTTACATCAAAGGTTAGGGACTAATTATTTTCAAAACACTACTGCATATTCCCCTGGGAATCCTACAGTCAGCCCAAGAAGACTAGCCTCACCAATACCCTGGACTGCTCATCCCTTCATTGCAGAGGCTCACATGGAGCTTCCACACACTTGTAACAAAGAAAAAGACAAATGCATGACCAAATAACTAACTTTATGTTTCTTTCCCTCTCTTCAGGATATTAGTCTCTGTGTCACCAGCTAATGCAGTCTGCCCTAGCATTCAAGCTGTGATTTGCCCCTTTGTGCCTAGTATTTAGGAACGTGCTCACTGCTTCAAAAGAGAGGCCCCTCAAATCATTCAGTGCAATGCTTACTATAAGGGTATCTCAGCAGTTAAAATACCTGGCACTACAAATCCATCTCTGCTGTCAGTATCTGCCTGCCCTCATTCATTTCTACAGCTGGAATCAGCTGGAAAGCATCTAACTTGTCCCCAGGAGAGCACACAGTGAGGGATTTACAGCATAGTAACTAACCTCAGGTCTCAAGTTTGCTTATTCCCTGGCATACCATTAAATCCTTGGGGAAAGATAACACAGCTGACAAAAAGTGTCACAGCCCCTCAAAATAAATACTGTCTGTCCAATCTGGGGGTGTGCTGCCAACTTTGTTTATGTTCCTGGCTTTCTTTCAGCACATTTTTAAAGCTGTGGACTTTGTTAGAAGAATAAGGAAGGAAAAAGATTCAGTCAGATATCTTCTCAGAAAAAGGTCTGTGCCTGTTCCTCATCACTCTAATAGCATTTTGCCATTACAGAAATGAATATGCAGTGATGTTTGGGTAGCAACATAAGAGCCTAATAAATAAAACATGAAAGTTGAAGTAGAGAAAATTCAATAAAATTTCATGCATGCTTTTCATTTTTCATGCTAAGGATCAGAATATTAAGTATGTTTCAGTGCCCGATTCTGCATTAAGTATTAAAGTCACTCACCATTACTTGTACTCCATTAGAATTAGAAACTCCAACCAAAACCCAGCATCAGAGACAGTACAAACAGTAAGTCAACATTGCAATAACATATTTACGTATAAGTGATAATTAAGTGTCTCTAATGAAATGGTTACATTAGAAACAGACAAGACAAATTAAGTAGAAAGATACCTGTTTTGACAGCATGGAATTGAAGGTACATGGGAGCCAGAGACTACTCTTCCTACACTCATTCTAGGGCTCAGAACACTTAGAAGTTATAGAATTAATATGGTTCTAGAAAGAACGATTTTGATATTAATTCTAACACATCAGAATATTTCAATTTTAGGATTGTCTGTTAACTGCTTAGTTACTGCCAGGGCAAATACTGATAAAACCCCCCTTACAGCATATACACAGATGAAAAGAAATGGTCAGTGTACCTGTATTGCATACAGCTTTAAAAAGAAAAGCAGCTATTGCTATTCTTTGACTTACCTCTCCATACCAAATTTTAAGCTAAAGAATTGCAGAACTTAAAGTGAACTTTTGCACAAAAACCAATATACAACTTACGCATTTCTTCAATGACGTCTGGGTCACATTCTCTGTATTTGTCTATTTCTGCCTTTAGCTGCTCTTTTTTCTGTCGAAGGGCAGCAAGTTCCTCTAGTAGAGCTGCACGTTCTGCCTGAGGATTCGAAGTATAGTGGGAGATACAAAAATAAAAATCAGTAATTACTGCCCAGAACCTTAAAAAAAAAAAAAGTAAATCTAAAAACTCTTTCATTACTGCCTTCTGTCAATGAACCAAACTGAAGAAAAAAAAAAACATAAGGACAAAATTTTCTACAACCTCTGAACTCTTGACAAACTCCAAACAGATCTTTTAATTGTTTGGCTTAAAGGTTACATGGTATTTAGGAGTGTTAGTCTTGTAATTAAAGACAGCATTACAGAAAACCCTATCATTCACATTTTCCCAAATCAGGATGCTGCATATGAATACCTTCTGAATTTATTATTCACTTCTTTTCCACACCATTTAAGAGTGTGGAAGAGAGTCTTAAAAATAGCTTGAGATATTTATGATATGGTAGTCTTTGCTGGGAGAGTATACAATATCAACCTCAAATACTCTATTGATCAATGAGAATTTTCAGACACTGACTCAACATGAGCCCTCCCATAGCCAACTCGGCACATACTTCTAATTCAGTCTGTAGTAACAGCCAAACATTGTAACTGGCTGATATTCAAAAGAACTCATGCTAGGGCACTGGGTAGCATAGAAAAGCCAGGTTGCCATTACAAAGTCACGCTATCTCCATGGCAGCCCAGGAGCCTCACGTGCTTTATTGTTTGTTTTTAGTGTGTCCTCCCCCCACCCTAAACTTTCTTATTCACAGTGCTTTTGCCAACAGTCTGGAGTCAGCACATCCTGAAAATGCAGATTGGAAATCTGCTCCCAGATGCTGGAGCATGGAGGCCAGCTCCTCAGAAACCTAAATCTTGATCTAGATTTTTCAGGACTTCTTCCTGGTGTATAATTCAGAACTAAAATGCTGGAAGCATCAACCAGAACAGGATTTCCAGTACCACTTGCTTCTTGTGACTAGGCAGGTCATGTGGTGAAGAAGCCCCAGTGTCTCAAACAGTCCAATTTGAAACCTGACAAGTACAACTGCAGGAGAAACTTGCCTATGATTTCCCAATTACAGTCAAACCCAGAATGTTTCTGTATAATATTTTGAATTCTAAGGTTTCGCACTTTCCTGCAAAATCTAATTCCTCCTGAAAGCTTCTAGCTAGCTCTACTTATACATTTATTTACTGGAGGTTTAAACCCCTTTAGACTCAACATCTCAAAACAAATGAACACCTTAGAACACTATATGAAGTACCGCTAACTAATATGCTACTTCATATATATGGTAAATATGAAGACTAAATATCATTTTGCAGTGTTAACAGCTTCAGCATGCAAACAGCACAAGGTTACATGGCTGCTCAGAATGGTAATTCAGAAATCTATAAGACTAAAACCAAACCAAACTAAAAAAAGAAAAAAAAGACCCCCAACACATAAGTTTATAGTTACTGGATTTGGCAGCTCAGCAACCATTGGCAACTTTGGTACATGCCTCTGGGTAGTTCAAGTTTTCAGATTTAAAGATATCTTTAAAAGCCTGAAAGATTGCCAGACTTCAGGCAGTCACACATTTTCTCTGCCTTGGAGCAGCCAGTTGTCAATATTTTACACATTAGGTCATGACCAACTAAGGAAAAATCTAATACCTGATTTATTTTGGCCCTATCTCATCTCCAGTATTTAGAACTCTTAATGGATTTCCAACAAGTACACTAGTATTTATAAACTATGGATACTGGAATGCCTCCCCCACCAAAGCAACTTACAGTATCTTCACGTCCAATTTTTGACTTCTCAATGCTTTTTTGTAAAGTCTCTTTTTTCTGATTGCTTTCAGCAAACTGGTAAATGAAACAAAGACCAAAATCAACCTATTTCAGTAACAAAGATTAAACATACCTATAAAACATGCATACACAGCAACATATTTAAATAAATAGATGAATATACATTTTTAGCTATATAAATTTATATATCTTTAACTTGTGTAATAAACACAAAATAACTGCAAAATCAACCTAATTTAAGTCTGAGGCTCTGAACTACAGAAAAGAATCACAGGAAGCAACTTAAAGTCTAAGAAATTTTCACTCCCACAGCACATCACCTTGTTACGCATTGCATGTTCAGCATGGGTCCAAAATCCTATTTCATAACCTGGCATCTCTGTGCAAAGGACTCCATGACATGGAGGATCTGGATTATATGATTTCTTCTGGTCCTTCTCCAGCTCTCCTTATTCAATGCAAGCAGTAAGGTGCAGCAGATCCACCCGGTCAGCTGCTAATACCAGTCTTTAAAGACTGATGTACCATAGGCATGGCCTCAATCCTTTTTGCATACTGGTGAATAGAAGCCTTTATAGCTCAAAGGCATGTAAAGCCATGTCTCCTATTTTCAGTGCTGCATTCACACTGCTAGACTTCAGAGTTCCCTTCCTTCAGGCCTGAAGCAGAGGAATCTCACAGACGTTGCATCTCACAGGGCTGGTGTGAATACTCTCTCCATTTTCATGTTATTCCAGGAGGAATCATTCATAAAGAGATGTCTTCATTAACCTGCCACCCATCTTGAGCCAGGCCCTTCCAGTTTAGTTGGAAGTTTTCTAGACACACTTTGGAAACTCTTAAAATAAGCAGGATTTATGAGTTGCCCCTTAGGGACACAAAGCATTAGCCTTCTGAAATATTAAATGAGATTAATAAAACTGAAAAAAAAAAGTCTAATAAAATAGTTTGGAAATAACTTACTGCATTGGAAACCAGAACAAAATAAAAATTAAAAAAAAAAAAAACAAACACAAAAGAAGAAACAATAGGATGCTTTGTAAGTACTCAAACTTTGGTTTAGCTTTAAGATGTTCTGAGCAACAGTCAGCTAGAAAACTAGAATATCAGACTAGTCATGAAGCTTATGAAGGTGACTCTCAGAGCCCAGGTTTCATTCTGCTTTCCATCAAAAACCCTCACACAAAACCTCTACTTCCATACTCCCTTTCTCACTGAGGATCCCTGAGTACAAATGCATTCCTTTACATTTCTTGCAATCCCTAGCCTTGATAATATAACCATATTTATACTCTTGTGCAACTGAAACACCACAACCACATTCATACAACACAAACGGAACTGTTTAGGAGCCATAATCACTTCTCAATTTCTATTTAAACTCCTTTTTAGTCTGTATTTTTCAGAAATACATACTAAAATGTAAATGCACGACAAATATTAGGCAGAGCTTACTGCCAAGTCTTAAGAGATCAGCCATAACGGTAAAAAGAAGCTCTGTACTGGTGGTCCATATAGATTAGGACACCACCCAACTGCAGCTCACTGGGTTTAGGGGTTCCTTTTATATAGCTCAATTTTTAAACATTAATTACTCTTTCTGGACCAGTATATGTTCATGCATGTGTGAGCATACATGCAGACAAGGGGGTCTCCTTTCAAAAAGGATGTTTTGGTTTTTCTTCAATTTACATAGAAATTATACGAATGGTAGACATATATAATCTGGGGAAAAGTACATCCAGCTGTTTACTCATTGCTCCCTATGCAAGTAACCACAGAGGCAGTGTGGATTCCAGTATGTGGCCTGAAGTACACCAACACCTTAATTTTGTGGTTAGTTAAACAGTACTTTTTCAGGGTTTTCCACAAAATTCTTAAAGATGTGTGTTAGTCACCACATGATGGTGTACAACAGAGAAGCATATATGCAGTTCAGAAGAGAACAACTATTTAGGTGCAGTTCGCATTTCATGAAGCCCAAGGAAGACAAACACCAGAGCACACATAGTTCAGTGTCTCTGAATAAATTTTTCTTGCAGAAGAAGCCAAGGAGCTTATCTATGCCCATATACTGCAAGTACAAAGAATAAGCCAATGCCTTGTGCAAGGGAAGCCATAAAGGTGTTGCTTTCTATGTTTTTTTCATATTCATGAAGTTATTTATGAATGTATCTGCATTTTTTAAAATAGAAGCAGATAATGAGCTCTCAGGGAATTGCACTAAAATCATAATAGCTGGTTTCCAGCTTGGAAGCATGTTTCTCAGTATGACATCTTACTATCTTATGGATCCTCTATATTCCACAGCATTTAATCATGAAAGAGCATGACAAACACTAAGAATTACAGAAATTACTTAGATTCTAACCTACATAACATGTAAGGTTGCCATGCCATGAAGTTAGAAAATTAGAATATCTCTCTCTGAGAGCAATGATGATTTTTATACAGTTTTATTTAAGATTTTGTTTTCTAATCTCACAGATTGTAATTTCTGATGGAGCTTTTTGTTTGTTTTATTCTGTCTTCACAATCAAGACTTTACCAAATAGAATGAAACCACAGCTCTCTGTGTATTTAGAAGTCACAGTGGGTATTCCCATGACAACAAATAAAAAAGTAAAGGAACAGCAGAAGGAGGCAAGATATTATAAAAAAACAAACGTAGGACAAGGATGCAAAGGCAAAGGAACAGATGGCCAGGGTCTGTGCAAGAAATCTGTAACAATGGGAGAAGCAGGAAGCCTTGAATATAGAGGTGGGAACACCGTTGAAAATAACGGTACATGAAAGAAGGGAAGACCATCAGCAAGGATAAAGGAGTCTGAGGAAGGATGAACACAGATGATACAATACTTAATTGAGAGGTAAGGACAAATGGCAGATGACACGCAGATTTACAGGGCATTAAAAAAGAAAGGCAGAATTTGCAAGTGTTGTATGTATGTATAACAGCAGAGGATCACATCTGGCCAAACAGTGACTTGCTTTCCCACTCACCAGCTGCAGAAAATCCTGACTGCAAAGGTACACAGTAGCAGATGGAAGATTTCAATCCCTGAAGCAATCCTGGGACATTTTTCAAGGTAATCAGCAAATTATTTCTCAAGAAACATCAACCATCCTGAGAGAAATCTGACTCCTGCCAATAGCAGTGGGATTGATCTGGAGAAAAAGATACTTACTGTCTCCCTTCTATGTTTCTTAAAAGTGATGTCTGGCCTGACACATGAACAACTTTCTGTCACAGATGTAATCGACCAGGTGGGGAAAACAAGTACAAAGATACGCTCTACTGTACTAGAAACTTTCATATCTCCGGTCTGACTGCTCCAAATCAGCACATGATAAAAGCAAGATGCTGGAAAAGCAAGAAAGCTGGAAAAATACCATCTGTGGGAAAGCTGTCCGAAGGAGGAGGAGAGACTAGATAATTAGAAGTCAAAAAGTAAAGAAAAAAAATCTCAACAAGAGCATTTTCAGTGTTGGCAAAACATGCTGGGACCCTGCAAGAAGACCGTTTAATGAAGTAACTAACTAACATCTCTAAAACAGGAAAGCTGGGAAACAGTTACTTTAGTTTTACAGACCACTGTGGTCAGTTAACTGACCACTGGCCTAGCTTCAAAACAAATTCAATCCAAAGTCCCCCAAAGAGATGTTCTTTCTTACATTGGAACAGTCTCACAATGTTTAGTTATACCTTTGTGCAGTAGTTTGCATGTGCTAAGTGCTACGTCCTGATGATAATCATCTGTTCCATCACTGGCCTCAGGGTCTGGTTTCTATCAAAGGATAGATTAGATGTACACAGATAATTTATAATATACTATGCATGCATCATTACTAGGATTTCACTTTGGCAAGTTGGTGATGTACACTTGGATGAGGAACATTTAACCCTGACACACAATGGTAGCAGGTTTCAGCTATCCTCCTTCTCAAAACCTGTCTGATACTGTCCTAGCTCTAAATGACTGGATTTTTATTCTCTAGCAAGAGTTTTTGCTGGTCATATTCCTTCTGGTTCCTCATTCTTAACCACTCTAACCACCAACATCCCACCAAATATGTAGCTTGCCTCCCTAGCATAATATCTACAAACCTTGAGTAAGCCACGCAAACACAGACCATAAAGTATGTACAATGCACAAGAACCAAACCAAGGTCTCATATGCTAACCACCAAGAGCATTCACAGCTGTTAGCCCACTGTCATTATGGTCTTAAAGAGAATTATCATACACTCAAGTGTTCTTTCAGCAACACTCAACTAAAAGTTGTATTAAAAACTACTGCTATTGTGAATGCTACTCACCATGGCACTACAGAATAGTAATTCAAGACATCAATTTTTTAATTGTTTATAATTTTGCAGTTATTTACTTTGGGTTTGAAGCTCACAATACTTTGCAAGGCAAGGGCTTCCTTACTTTTAGCTTAAACAAAAGCATCTCAAGATTTTTAGGGTGACATTTGTTGTAGATGGGTGTATTTCTTTCCTATATTAAACCTAACCCACCAGAGAAAAATAGAATTGACAGAAGGCATGGAGAGAAAGTACTTCAAAGCATTCCTCTAGATTTTAAAGAAAGAAAAAAATTTAAAGCCAGAAAGCAGACTAATACGGAGAGTAAAAACACAAAGATTAACAGCCATAGGACAGTCTGAATATATTGAGAACAGACCTGGAGTGTTAAAAGAAAGGCATAGAACATTACTAAAAGAAACTGCTCAGCAATCAATATTGTTGACTAAAACAATAAAACTTAAAAGAAGGGAAAAAAAAGGTGTAGCACATCCATGTGCAGAATTGCTTTATAAAGTACTACACAATAAGCATACAACTACTGCTTTTACATGTAGAGTCACAAATACATACTTGCCAGGGCCTCCAAATATACAGAAGTAAAACTTCTAAACTAGCTAATTGTGTTCATAGTGCAGTAGAAAGTACTACCATGAACCGCAGTATGGTCACTTCCACTCTGCTCTCAGGATGCCTGCGTACCACTCATATAACCTACCTAGTGAACTCAGTTACAGTAGAAGCAGGTCCCAGGCTCACTGAGACTTCAGTCAGGGACATGACACTTAGTGAAGCACAGACAGCAAACATATGCTTGTTATGTAAATACAATTAAAAGATCTCTTTTATGTTTGTGAAAGGGAAAGAAGCATGCAATGTCTTACCCGAAGTCACTGTAAGTCACTTCAGCAATACGAAGCAGGAAATCATGTATGCTGGGACTGAGGAGAAACATGAGAGAAGCAACTGGGAGACTGCAATGGTTCAAGAAATACAGGCAAGAGCAAGAATAGAGATTAAAGCCATTTTCAGAAATTGAAGAACTGACAATGAGATTACTTTCTTTTTCAGCAAGAGAACACCATAAAATGGATGGGAAACAGTGTAGAAAAAGAGAAGAGACTCAAATAGGCCCACCATATTTGTGTACTCTTTCTTAAATACTACATTATAGGTATACTAGAAAGCATTCAATTCAAGAACTCTCGTTATGTATGCTACAAACTTTACCTTAAGATTACCTTAGTTTCAAAGCAATCTTTGAAAGAGTCAGTTCAAAAACTTGGGAGAATGTAGGGAATAATTTTCTGATAAAAAGGAGACCCAAAACACATTGTATTTGCTATTAAAAAAGCTAAGTAAGAGAAAGCTTTTTTCAGGGAACTGACTGAACAAATATCTGACTCTCCATACAATTGTCCAACAAAGCACTACAAAGATTCTCAGAAAATAAGAACTCTGAAGTTAGATCTCTGCATTCACGTACATGTTTTGCTAGGATATTCATGTGGGTAAAACCAATTTACTTGCCCCTCCCACAGAAACACAGTCCATTGTGTTTCAAGATTAAATTTAGGTTTATAATCCTGATTTATTAGGCATGCTAAGACATGAGAGTGAGACTGAAATATTCCATAGTAAATCAGGCATGGCTCTGTCCTCAGGTCACACTGAGGATGAGTCCTTCTTCCTGCAATTGCTTTTGGGTAAAGAAAACAGAACATGTTGGGTAATCAGAACAAACAAATGAGGAACTCCCCACTCCACTGAAACCTTCACCTATCCGTACACAAACCTTATACTGCTAGCTACAATTATTTTAAAGACTATTACAATACAGTTAACCACTCTACATTAAAAGTAGCTTTTAATTCCATCTTTTTAGATTTGCTATAATAGTTAAAAGTTTACTTAGGGAAGATATCTTGCCATGAGCTTTTGGTGTTGCGTCCTTCATTTGCAGCACCATTTGGTGAGTACTAGCTATACAACAGAAAATAACCACTCCAGGCCAACTCCTTAATAGACAAAAGGTGAAACAGTCTTTCAGGCTGAATGAAAGAACTGAACTTCTCTGGCTGCTGTCAGAGTTGGCATAATTGGCACAACCCGAGGGACAGATGGCTGCCTACTCAGATACAAATACCAAGTATGCCAAATCAGCCTAAAAAAACAACCCCAAAAGAAAAAAAAACAAACAAAAACCCCAACAACCCTGTTTCACAAATGCAGCCTAAAGCCTAACACGGAAAGCTGAAAGAGCCAAAAGGCATTGACATGACTGGCAGGGCTATAGAAAATTTTAATACCTGGACAAGAAGAATGATTGCTACTGCACGCTACTGTACTTAGTAAGCCTACAAAGTCCAAAGTGCTAGTTAACTAGTCTGTTCAAGGTAGAAAGAACATGGAAAAGTATTTTCTCATGGAAAGAAAGAAAGAAGAAAAGTTCTTTCTTTTCCCTAAAGGGCTTTTTAAGATTGCTGTCCTGACCATCTGGGCCATACACTGACAATGCCTTCAGGGACTAAGCACAGACAGTCCCAAGTTAAAACACAATAATCATCTGATATTCCCTGAGCTAAAGTCCTGCCTAAAGACTAGAAAAAAAACAAAACAAAACTTTATTCCACAGCTTTTTAAAGAAGCCCAAATCCAACACCGAGATATTATCAGTAAAATACAAAGCTCCAGTAAAATATGTCTATCAAATTTCAGAGTTTTGACAGCACTTATATATTTACTCTTTATGCCAATTTCACCATTTTTAAGCAATGCTCAGACAGATAACCAACTCATCTCAAATTCCTGATACAAAGAACAGTCTTTGGTGGAATTACCATGTGTTCAGCAATAATGAGCTGTTTGACTGTGCTGAGAAAGACCTTTCCTCTAAAGTCTCCCTGCTGCAAATTAACTTCACGCATTTTGGTTTTATACTCTGCTTTTTCATTTTTTTTCTTCCATTCCTTTCAGAAGAGGAGAATGCAATGAAATGAGACACAACTACATGCTTGTATTTTATTTCTGCATTCATGCTAAGTTTCTCAAATAAAATATGCTGTATTAATTGAATGATAAGATTTTAAGATGAAAATCAAAGCTCAAATTAAATAAAATCAAAACCTCACTGTCTCCAAATCCGGCTTTGAAAGCACAATTGCCTCTGCCCTGCCTCCAGGCTGAAAGCTGCTGGCCTTACAGCACAGACAAGCTTACAGGTTTGCCAGAGAGCACAGAACACGTAAGCCTTGAAACTTTCTCAGGATGTTGGGTTTCTGCTGATATGCTGAGCCATCACTCATACCTGCCATGCCTACTGTGGGACATGGGAAGACTTGCAGGGCATAGAGCTGCATCTGTGACAGATGTGACTGGTTCCTGGAGCAAAAGGCCCATATTTATTCTCAATTTCTTTGCATTTTAGATTAACATTGTAGTAGCAATGTCAGGAATGGAGCCAGCAGCCAGCATGCAAGCCTCTTTGAAAAGGAAATGCAAACCATGCAATCATAGTACCTAAAAAATTTACAGTTGCACAGAAAACACTGTTAGAAAAAGCTAGGATTTTTTATCCTGCATTGTATCATAAAGAATATATAATATACACTATCAGGACACAGTAACAATATATCCTTTTTAACAGAGTAGGATTCTTCCTTCAAACCGACTTTATAATCTTCACAGTAACTACAGAGCCAGCTTAATGCTCTTAAATCGTGCCAATTTTAACTTATGCTCACCAAGAAGGCAGGAAAGGAAAACCTATACTTCTCAGTTACCATCAATCTAGTTACATATTAACAGCTAGTAAAAGGAAAAGCATGAAATTCAACTAATGAACACCAAATTATGAGGGTGCTTAATTCTACCAGAAGCCTCCAGAGCACTGTATTTTTAGAAGTCTGCCATGACAGCAGTAACTAAGCATACCCTCCAGGGCTTTGTAGCATGCCATTAAACATAACTCCAGAAGGCTCTAATAAGTAACAGCACTAGAAGAGTATTCTCTGCTGAACATTTTAGGACTTCAGGACCATTTTAAGACATCAACATTTCTCAAGTACAAGATGCAAAGAGGTAACAAACCCCCTGGACTGCTTCAGATAAAACTTTATTAGCATCTTCCAGGAGGTTGATCCAGGGAATAAGCTTATCAGGATCAACAAGCAAACAACCATAGATGTAATCAACATATTCTCAGTGTTTAAGTGATGCAAATTCTCAGCCTTTTGCTTTTAGGGTACTTCTTACTGCCTCGGCTCCCACTGGATGGTATGACGTTGGCCATTTCTTCATACGTCTAGTCCTTTATTTCAAAGAAAATGTACAGGTCAGTGAAAGTCTGCAGGCTGAATACAGGGAGGGGTGACTGCCTGGTGGGAGAGTCATTACTCTGCAAGAGAGGAGAAAGAAAACGCTGAGCCAGAAGGGAATGGAATCACTCAGCAGATTATCAAAATGGCCAGGCCAATCCAAAGAAGAATAAATAAATAAAGTAGAAAGCTAAATGAGATGCCCTCAAATATGAGGGGAAGAGGGTGGCCCAGCATGGATATGGGAAGACTGCTGTAACTGCTTAGTCAACATATTGGGATCCTGCCTATGTATTACAATGGGCATTAAAAGAGAGAACTCTTCAGCAATTAGACTTTTATTTTTCCTGGAAAAGGACAATTTATTATGTTTTCTGCAACCTAATAAAATTAAATTGTAAACATACATAATAGAGAAAAATGTCCAACAAGATAATTTCTAACACAAGTCACATGCATTATTTGTAAAAGTACTGATGTACTCTGGTTTTAGAGAACAATTCTTTAACTACACTATTCATAGAGTCATAGAATGGTTTGGGTTGGAATGGACCTTAAAGCTCATCCAGTTCCAACCCCTTGCCATGGGCATGGCCACCTTCCACTAGATCAGGGTGCTCAAAGCCCCATCCAACCTGGCCTTGAACACTGCCAGGGATGGGGCAGCCACAACTTCTCTCAGCAACCTGTTCCAGTGTCTCACCACCCTCAAAGTAAAGAATTTATTCCTAATATCTAATCTAAATCTCCCCTCTGTCAGCTTAAAGCCATTCCCCCTTGTCCTGTCACTACATGCCCTTATAAAAAGTCCCTCTCCAGATTTCTTGAAGGTCCCCTTTAGGTATTGGAAGACTACTGGAAAGTCTCCCCACAGCCTTGCCTTCTCAGGGCGAGATAGGATAGGATACTTCCCCCAACATTTATAAATTTCATACTAAAAAGATAGTGCTAAGCTTTTCTAAAACATATTCAGCAAATATTAAGATCACAATAAACCTTAAGACACTTTGTCCAATGTCCTTAATGTTGAACAACACAAGGAAAGAAAAAAAAAAAAACAAAAAACCAGAACAACAGTGAGACTCTCCATTCAAACCCATTGACAGGATGAAAACTGAAATAGAGATCTGAGTGTGTAAGGAGCTCAGTTAAAGGCTGGTAACACCATCTATGGAGGACACTCCTACAAAACAATGCAAAAGGCTTGCTTCAGAGCAGTAGGTCCCACAGACACTCCCTCGCTATTCAAAGCGCCAGCCATGTACACATCTTGTCTGGCATCTTCAGCAATGTCACTCAACTCCAAGCACCACCAGATACGTTACCCCTTACTGAACATCTATCATCTCCATCGATTCGTACCTCCTTTCACGGCTGATTACTTTAAGCTAGCCACCTCTGAGCACTTGTACCTACTTGCAGTCCAGAATCAATCTCCAGACTGTGTGGAAATACACTGACAATGAGTGAGCCAATTAGATCAAGGAGGAAGCTGTTCAGAGTGAAACAATGTGGATGGCAGAAGTTCCTTGTGCTTCATTCAGTGGACTCAAGCAGTCCCTATTCAGCAATTTTCCATGCAGTAATCCAGTCATAGTATTTGAGGACAAAAAATGTATCTGACTAAAAGGACAGAAATAAACTAAACCATATCTTGAAAGGACTTTCTGATCATTAAAATTCAAAATTTTCTGTGTGCATTCTGAACAAATAAGGTTCTCTCCTTTTAGGTATGCTGTCAAACATCTCCAGGAGGCTTCAAGCCAGATTACTCACCAATGTGATTATTTTTTTCCATTAACTATTTCCAAACAATGTGCATTCCTAACAAAGCATTTCCTAATACAGCATTCCCCAAGTCTTTTTTATTACTATTATTTAATAAAATTAATCCTTTCTCTTTTCATATTTCAATGCTCATAAGTACAAACAATTTGATATATATGAAGTCACTCTATTTCAACAATTCCTGGGATTTGGGGATTTTTATTTGGGGATTTAATTCTATTTTTTTTTAAACTATCTGCCAAATGATAATGAGGATGTACTGACTTCCAAATTCTTCCCTTGGCTCAATACATGAGTCATGGGAAGTGAAAATCCCTCCTCTTACCAACCCTAGGGCAGGGATTTAAGGAATGAAACATCAACTAATCCCTTCCATCTTAACTAACAGTGGCCCAGTGCAATGCTTAGTGAAGGAAAAAAATTGCCAGAAACTGTCCTCAAGTCTCTGTTGTTCACATGTATCTTGAAATGAACACAGGGAACATCACAAAAAGTCCATCCTGTATCCTTCTTTAAGAAGACTCAGCTTAATCTTTCTTTGCAGTACAAGGTGTCACCATCCTGCTCCCAGTTTCAGAAGGAACAGCAGCTTTGATACTGTATTCTGTTAAACTTTCCCTTGCAAATCCTAAGAATACAAAAGAATAACCCACGAGAAAGCAATGTCATGAGAAATGAGGTAAGTGGAACAATTAATAATGAAACAGTGAAATGAACAGCTTTGAACTGAACAATGGAATGAAATGTCGCAAAACCAAACTGGGGAAAGGAAGTAAACTGGTTGTTTCCCCAAGCTACTGAATTACAGTGCTCAGAGGACTGTCAACAGTTCCACTAACAACTGCAAGATCTTTGAAAAAATTGGTATTTCCGGTCCCTATCTGTTAAAATATTAGACTATGCTGTGGCAATGCTCAGTGACATTATGGTTCAATCACAAAGCCCACCCAGACACTCTTCGATATCAGCAAGGACCATTGAAATTGCTTCTGTGCCCCTTAAGCTCTGTAGCATCAGTACTAAACCTGCCAAGACTCTCCCTAAGTCACGCTGAGTATGGTAGAGAAAGTTCTGGAGAGATGGGACTTTCCTTATGGCTTTTGAGGGTTGTGGTCTGCAGACTCAACAGGCCTTGTGTGAAAAAAGCCTCATTTTTACTAGTTAATTACTACTTAATTCAAGCCACTATAAAACAAAATGCAAACAAGTATTTGCAATAGCCTCTTATTTAAAAGAGACAGCACAGTTGTGTTTTACCAAAGACACATATGAAAAAGTGAAAGAAAAATCTAAACTGAACCTGCTTATACTAAGGTTATATCATAAAGGCTTCTCTTTCCTCACTGTTAATGCCAGTTCCTACCCGACACAACTGTTGTCAATGTTTTGGTTGCATTTGTGGCTTCTCTTCTTCAGCAGGTAACATAAATGTACATCAGAACAATACAAAAAACAAGCAGGCACGTAATCGTATGAAACATATTAGCAGCCCTTGCCCAGGATTGAACAGGACTGTTATTAACACGCTGGAGTTGCTTATCTCCAGTCTCCACATTTTATGCATGAAATCAACAGGCAGCAGAATCATCAATAAATGATCTTTCTTCTTTCATTGTGTAGGTCAAATTCTTCATTAGTTTAATAAAACTTCTAAGCTTCTGGTATTATTATGCCAAGGGTAAACATCTCATTTTGTCAAAATACGATTGATCATAGGTAATTCAAAACTTCAGAACCTGGCTGCCAGGAAAATACTGATAAGGAATAAAACCACATCGTTTCACCCTTTCTTATTGAAGGAAAAAAACCCACCAACCTCTCAGTAAAGCTTCCACAGTTCTCTCAACAAGGTAAAGTTCCATTAAAAATGTCTCCACTTATAAACCTTGTTAAAACAATACTTTTCAATCTACACCCTTGCTCTGCTATCACCATCTCATAGCTGTACTGATGCAACTATAAACCAAAATGCAGCTTCCCACGTCTTTTTACTTTTCAGTGGTCCAATTCACAGTTGCATAAGCATAACCAAGAGGTGAAGAATAAGCATCCAGTAGAAGCCATAAACCTTTAAGTCATCCACTGCAAAACAAATCAATACAAAACCCATAGGGACCTACTTAGCAAACCTTACTCTGTGAGCCATCAATGAAAAAAATGGCAGCAGATGCTACACAAACTGAAGATGCTCATCGTCCTGGCTTTTCAGAAGAACAGGAAGAAGTCTAAATAGTAATTCCGGGTTAGAGAGCAGCACCAACATCCTTTATTTCAAGCACTGTTTTTAATTGCCATTCCTCTGCACAAAAGGATCACACTGATGACTTAAATCCCTTCTGACATAAATCTATGATATACACAACTACTGTGAGGCGCAACTTTAAAACATCCAGCCAAAACTGGCTCGCTCTTCATTATGAACACCAAGCTAGACTTCTTTGCTCCCAAGTTTCTAAACTGAGATGTGGCTTAATAATCACAAAAATATCTGAAACAAAGTATTTGTTTCAAGAACAGTTCCTAAACCAGCCTCCCCATGATCACAAGCTCTGTAAGATGCAGAGAGGCAAAAGCAACTTCACTAAAATGACATGAAGTACCAACGTATGCAAGCAAAAGGTTCTGTAGCAGGCCCAATTTGTCCAGCGTAAGCCTCAGCACTATGAATTAATAGGAGAATGTGCATCTTATAGAAGCTTCTTCTGTTCTTCCACTTATTTTCAAATGTCTGTCTTCAGTATTTGGGATCGCTCCTTTCTCTTCACCTCTTGCCCATTCGCTCAGCAAACAAAGATACTGCTTCCTAGTAAAAAGCTTTAATTGCAGTATGAACTGAACTACTAGATTTTTAAACTTGTACTTTAAGTAAGGTGGCTTGATTCCAGCTTTTAATAACTGAAGAAAGAGACCAACTCATGTAACAAGTGATCTGGACAAGACACAGAAAGAAAACATGTCGCTCAGCTTGCCACAAGCTGCGTGCAGGAATGATGAAAGACAGGCAACGTGCAACAGAAATCGTACAATAGCTTACTTCTTTTCCTTTGCTTTGCATGGTCTGACAAGAAGTTTTGTGATATGCGGTGACTGGATTCAGAAACCCTTAAGAAAAATCTGTATGTGTTCACATGAAGAAGCATACACACATTAAAAAGAGCAAATTTCAGCTCACAGACAGAATCTGTTATCTTGCAAAAACGTTCAGAGAGCTATTCATTGAAAATGCCGCCTTTCTACCATGTCAACAGAGAAGTCATTTTCAGCTATCGAAAATGTTTTCCCTTGAAATGCTGTAACATTCCCATTCTCATCAGAAAAGCAAGGTAACGAATATGAATATTTTAAGGGCTCATAACATGGTCTAAAGAGAGCTCTTGCATCAATAACCCTGTATGTTAGGAGCAGGACTTGGCTTGCAAATAAATGTCTGGCAACAAAACTATTTCAGCTGGAACAGGTTTATATCACAAAACTGTTTATATCAGCAGTTTCTTTCATACACATAAGTAGCCATAAAATAACATTACAATACAATAATTACATGCCTATATTTCCATAATGATAGATAGCTTTATTTTTAATAATGTAATAGTACATTTAAAGGAGTTAGTAGATAACTCCTGTATACTTATGATAGAGCATATTAGGCAGATTCTGCAAGACATTCCAAGGAAGATACTCATCAGGGTATGACAAAGACCTGCTTGATCAATTATCTTTACAATTCATGATGGGACTGGGCCCAAGGGCAAAGACAACAAATACCAACTGCTTCATTCAGCTACTTGGATTAATGTGGAGCATAAGCAAAAAATATAAAATATCCAGGAGCAAATCATTTGCATTCAACATGACAGTTTCACCAGGGTGTTTGGTGAACAAAGCAGGAATTTGGGCATGTATTTGTACAACTGTTCAGTTGGCATTGTGTTCTGGCAGAGTAAGCAGCCTGGTCTAAAACTTGTGTGAACATCCTAATAACCTGAGTAACGTTACTAGGACACTCAGCTCCAAATTGGGGTAGAGTTAAACTGATCTCCTGTTTCAGACAAACAGAACTCAGAGTAGGAATCAGTGTATTTTTACTAGCAACCAATGAATGAATTTAAACCCTGTCATGCCAGACTAAGTCCATGCCTGAAAATAGTACAAGCATATTCAGCTAAACTGAGTAAGTTCTTCATGCCTGGACTCATCTGAGTTCTGAAAGCAAAGGCAATAAAGCGGCAGACAAAATTGTCAGTGTGACAACTTAATATTAACCAAGTCTCAGTACCACAATGTACTGTTTATATCCATGATACATCTGATGCTGAGAAAGTTACTCAAAACATGGAGCAAGTCAGTGGTAGAACCTGAAATTAAAGACTCAATGATTTTGGTGACCCATACACAAAAATACAGCCCACAGCAGCTATATCAAGTAGCATTTCCCAACTCATCTGAGGCACCTGCCTAAAAGGTTATCAACTTACAGCTAATGACAGAAAGGACTGCAATACTTCCTCCTTACTGCCACAGACCCCTGAATGTATCACTGGCTCATAAAAATGACATGAGGTAGTGAACAAGGAGAAATGAAGTGAAAGCTCCAGGAATTCTTATTCTTGATCCTGAAAATTGTAGCAAACGCATTGGGCATGTGACAAGAGTACCCCTCTGCCAGATCTACACAAGCAGACACACTAAATGCTTTCAGACAGCCATCAAGATTATCCAAGCCATTAATGAAAATATTCAGAGCAAAAGGAAATTACTTTTTTTGACCTATGTTGGTTAAAACAGATGAGTGGATTGGACTCTTTCAGTTTTTTAATAAGATTTACAAGCCATGACAGCATAGCAAGGGATAACTGACAAGGTTACCTCTCAGCTGGTCACACTACATTTTATGCGTAAACAAGTGTTTATGCATATAAAAACCTGCTTTTACTATACAAGCTTGGGAAGAAAGCACGAGCTCCAACGCTCAGTTTGGAGCCTTAAAGTAGCAGCTGAAGTGGCCAACACTGTACATAAGATGGCAATGATAACACCAGAGCTATGTCTGAAGAAAATAATGGCTGTAGACATGTTCAGATACTAGCAATAATTTCGCATTAATTCAGATGATTCTTTGAGGAACAGACATAATGCTAAATAAGCATGGGAAAGGTTGGCAGTGCCATGGCACCATCAGACCAAAGCCAGTTTATTGATCTTGTTATGATGTACTCCACTTGTAAACAAAACTGATGAATAGATGTCTTCCCACTCCAATTAAGAGAAGCAAGAACGACAGTTGTTAAAAAGTAGGAAAGAACCAGATCAATAGAATAGAAATGTTGCAAACAAAAGATGCCTGGCTCTTCTGCAGAAGATCATGACTAATTTGCTCTTCTCTCTTCATGAGAGTACAATATGGGATTAGACAAATGCTCGTAAATTAAGCTACCAATAAAAACAGAGAGGAAAGCACATTGGCCATAAGAACAAACCACTGTCACATTTACTTAGGTTACGCATTTCAGTCCTCTCATGGTTTTTAGATCATTACCACATGATGGCCTACATATATAAAAGACGCATAAAAGCATATGCTACTTAAATATTTAGAGAAACTCATTAAATGATGTTTTGCATCACAAATAACATGCTTTCAGAAAGCAGCAAGTAGACAAAGTCTTCTCAAGCTCCAACTAAACCAACTTCCAAAAGTTTTCTGACGTGATAGCAAGATGTCATACCATGTGTGCCAGATGATTCCTATAGTAAAATCTGTGTACAGTACAGTAGTACACACACACATGCACACACACGAGAGAGCATAATATGAACAAGAATGACAAGAAAGTATAAGAAAAAAGCAAATCCATTCAGGTAAACAAGCACTTTCCTTAAAATAGATTTACCTGAGACTCCAATTCTCCTAATTTACGCTTCCTGGCATGAAGAGCTTTACTTGGAAAAGCCCAGAAATAATTGGAAGTTCCAATTCTATCAGTGTCCACCATGCCATCATCAACTAAGCTCTGCAGAATCTCTTTCACTGACATCGAGGCTAATAAAAGCAAAAATATTAAATTAGAAATTCATAGCATCTAAACTACAGAAAATTATGCAAACCCTAAGTTTACAATAATCTGCATGAATATTTTACTCAGCATCGGTTAGCTGGAAGATTTCAAGAGGACACCATGCCTGATGCTTCACTTGAAGGGATAAATCTCAGATCAGCAGTTTATACATCAAGGCTGCTACTCGGTACAGTCTGCTACCAGATGTTTGTAAAACGCCACTCATGAGTATCATAAGACATACATGCATATTACAGTACAAACCATAACAAACTCATGAGAGGGTATTTGAGAAGTTATCTTGCAATCTTAATTCCAACATGGATTAATTTACAATTTCTTGATTAGGAGTGCAATTACATTTCACTTCGTAATGCCTATCAAAGCATTTAACAGCAGCAGAGGCACCAAAGCCATCTGTCTATAAACTCAGGAGAAGCAGATCTTACTTTTGATTATAGTCAGCTCCAATACAAAAAGTGAACTGCAGTCAAAGGATCCAAAACATTTCTGAACGCAATTGTTCATTTTCTAGCAAATGTGTGGTATAACTCACCACTTTAAGAATTGTGTCTGTTCCAAGTAATTGTTATTATACTCAAGCACTGCAGACATAAAGACTTTTGAGCTACTTTATGGTTTTCAGTGTCTGACTTTCAAGTCTAAAGGGGATCTCAGATCAGAAACACCCAATCTTTTGGAAGCTACAGGTTGGATGCCAGCATGGGGGCATTTTCACAGCCCAGACATTGCTCTTTCCAGAGTAACTGGGGTCTAGGGTGAATGGCTAAATGCCTCTATATACAGAGGCAGGATGAATGTGGACTATTAAAATGTGTTGATGGTTTTAGAAACTCTACATTCCAGATTTTTTAATACGACATTCCATTGCTTGTATTTACTGTTTTGCATCCTCTTCCTGCAAATTATGATTAAATATATGCATTGACAAACCAATCAAGACCACAGCACATCTCTTCAGAAGCTTGTCAGTGTCCCTCTTAGCTGAAGACATAACTGAAAAACGCTGCTTTGCAATATTCACATATGCCTGCAGTTCTTCCAAGAAGCTCATTTACTCTTGCAGTGCCATAAAGACATGCTAGTCAAGGACAGTGGCAACTACACAAACTTTATGCCTTGCACCCTTTTGTTAATGAGCACAGAAGGAAGCGGAATGAGGAACATATAAAACACTTCAACAGCACAAGATAAACCCTTCTGGACCTAATCCTAAACCAATGGATCTCATCAGGAAGACTTTCACTGAAAGACAACCTCTTTCCATTTACAGCTGTCCAGCCATTTTCTGGGGGGAGAAAAGCTTATATGGCCTGTGTAAATCTGGACTAGCATTTTAAGATATTTGTGACATTACAGACAGACATTTAAATCCTCTGTTCACTACCTGAGTGCACTGCAAGTCAGCCATCTCAGAGCCTAGGAAAAATCCCATCCCATTTAACATCAGTAAACTGAGATAGCAGTATGCTGTTCATGCCACTTTTAAACCTACAGCCCTGCCATTGACAGGTCTCCCTTTCTAGCTATTTTTCCCCATTACAATCACAAACCTAAGATTGTAGCCAAGAAAGTTTACACTGTATGACCTGTATGACTTACGAGAATTAAGTTTTGTAACACTTACTAATCCCTTTTTCTTTTGGAGCAATCTTCTCTATATCCTTCAACTGGAACACATCTTTCTGTGCAAAACATAAAAGACACTTTAGCTCCAAATGACAGCATCATCTAAGTCTGGGTGGGTTTTTTACACTAAATTGATGCAAAAAAAAAAAGCAAGTAGGAAATACATTCCATATTTATGTTTTGCTAGGGAAATAGGCTGCACATCCCTCAATAGACTTAGAACACTTATTAATTAAATAATTTTAAAAGACTATTATTGTAACAAGTCCTTTTCTGCTCTTTGGTGATCTCAAGTCACAGAACCACGGAATAGTTGAGGCTGAAAGGGACCACTATTCCTTGAAATGGGGATGGCGGTCATCCATCCCCATTCCAAATGGAAGTTGAGTCATCCAGCTCAACTTCCCTGCTCAAGCAGGGTCACCTAGGTCTTGTCTCTACTTAAGGCTGTAAACCTCTTAGAACAGACAGAGCACAGGTTACACTGTCAGCACCAGGTGCACCACATTGCTCAAGTACTCAGATACCACAGTGTTCTTTTTAATAGGTGAAATATTGTGAATCACCTATGTCACATTCTAATTCTATCTCTGCTTCTGGATCCCCTGGTTTCGTCTCACCAGTGACCTCTTCCAAGTCTCCTCATCTTTTCTACACTCAAATGTCTTCTTCCTCCTCCCACAAACTGCAGTGAGGTATTTCCTAATGTTCCTAATCCCTCTGATAGAACAAAGTCAGAATTAGAAAATTTGAATAGAGAGCACCTGAAGCATTTGGTATCACCTAAGCATCTGAATGCCTTGGCTCCGCCTGGGGATGAGGCACCTGATCAGAGGCTGTACAAATCAAGCTCTGTCCCTGTAATTTATACATTGGTGACACAGGGCATCAGTGAAATGCACAGCAGGATATACAGAGGTCATCTACAGCTAAGCTTCTTTCAGGACCTGTTTTCCCAACAACGTAAATATAGGAGAATTACAAGTTACTTACTGTTTCAAAGAAGATCTCCATCATGCGGGCTCTCTTCTCCTCAAAGCTCAAACCTTTTTTCTTGGACTAGAACAGGGTAAAAGAAACCAGCAAACCAATACATTCAGCAACCTGAATAATTAACATCTATTCAGAATTCAAATCTATTTACATCTAAGTTATATTTGCTGTCCTTTAAAATACTACACCACTAAGCCCAGACTTTCAGATAAACTACTTCTTCCCAAAGAATCATTACACCAAGCTAACACCTGCAGTCTAACAAACTGAGGGAACCTACACTGTAAATTTGGAGCTGACCTTTCACACAACCCAATCCAGCTCATGCCCCCATGTTTCTTGGCATACCAAGGCCAGGCTGGATGGGGCTTTGAGCAACCTGGTCTACTGGAAGGCGTCCCTACCTGTGACCTGTGGGTTGGAACTAGATGGTCTTTGAAGTCCCTTCCAATGTTACTAGTTTTAAAATGTATATTTATATCAAGGGTCAGCAACTCACCTAAATGTTTAATAGTCCTTAGAAAGATAAGAAGGAATATCTTTTGGGTTTGGGTTTTTTGTTTCAGGATTTTTTTTTGTTAGAGCTGTTATTTATCTTGTGATACAGAGGCGCTAGTGTGAGATGTAGTCCATTTAGTTTTTTATCAAGGAGATAAAGTACATTTGAAGGTACTACATCTTTCTTCAAACTTCCTACCTAACCTTCTGATTTCAAAGTCACACTTTAAAAACTATGCTTCTTGCTCTGCAGTTGTGTGACTGAGCAGTAAATAACATGGATTGAAATAGAAGCAAAAGGGAGAAATGACTACTCATAAACTGCTACCTGTAATACAAAACCAAGAGATGCTATTTTGACATGCCCCTGTAAAATCAGGACATAAAGTACTTCACAGAGAACTGGAGTTTTATTAACAGCATCTAGCACACGCCTCAACAACCCAAAAGCAGTGGCTGTAACATTAAACAGGACTGTTTCCCCTTGCCCCACTCCTTGCTTCATGGTCTATGTGACCCTGCACTGCTGCATGTGACTACAGGAGACTGAAAGGGGGATGGAAAGAGCAAAATAGGATGTTGGCAAAAGGTGGTCTCCCTCAAAAAAAGAAAAACAAAACAACATAAATATTGCTGCTCTGCAGTCAATGGAAGTAAGGATTCTAATAACATGGTGCTTCAAGAAAGATGACTCGGGCTTGTGTCCAAGTCGTGCTGGAAGGGAATTAACGGCTAATGCCATTTTTTACTTCTTCACTATTGCTTCCTTCTTAAACAAATCGCACAGTAGGGCGGCACAATGTTTAAAACATCTTTCAGGAGCAAAACAGCCAGACTGACTTAAATTTTTAACAATAAATTGAGAAACCAGCTTATGCAGTTACAGTAACACGCAGGCAGGAACACAAGCAAATCAGTACATTTAACAAAAGCACTATTAATACTTTCTGAAGTCTCCTCCCTCCTGCTTTAGCTGCTGATGCCCTACATCAGCACTGACAACACAGCTGTCTCTGATGACATCAGTACATCACAGCATTGGTATCCGGAGCCTCAACATACACACAAGTAGGTGCACGAACAGAGGACAGACCGATCACCTTCTTTCTCCCTGCCTTCCCAAACAGCCCGAATGACATCTGCAGCAAAAGGAGCAAAAGCCACAAAGCCTGACATCCCTCAGGCGCCAACCTTTACACCAGCACTCCGACAGAGAAAAGTGACAACGTGTTTTCCAGGTAAGCTTTATTAACCTTCACGTTGGTTTCGCTCTCCTACCTCTCAGCTAGGTGCTCACACCTGTACACCACAGCAGGCAGATAGCTGCTCGGCACACTTGGCCACACCGGCCACCCCTTCAGCTCCCCTCACCTCCGCACCACCCGCGGCCACACAGCGGTACCCCCGCCCGAGCTGCGGTTGCGGGGCCTGCTCTTCCGGGTTCCTTAGATTTACATTGCCCTTCAAGAACCCAAACATGGCCCACGCTGCACCCCCCGCACCGGCGCCGCGGGATCCTCAAGAGCGGGGGGAGCGCGACAGGGGACACGGCCCAGCAGCCCCGCCGCGCTGCCTCAGCGGCCGCAGCTACGAAAGAAAGAGGAGGAGCGGGTTACCAGAGGCAATGGCCGGGTTGCTCCGCCAGCTCAACAGCCTCATTAACCGGACACGGCGCCGCGGCTCACGCCGCGAAAGAGAGAGGAGGGAAGGAGGGAGAGCAGCAGCCTCGCCGCAGCCGCCGCTTACCATTGTCGCCTCCGGCGCGGTTTGATTTCGGCGCCACCGGGAGGGAAAAGGCACCGGGCACCGCCCCCAGCACCGCCCCCAGCTGCGCGGCAAACCCCGGCCGCTGCGAGGAGCTGCCGGGGGCACCGGTGCGCTGTAGCCCGGCTGAGGCGGTGCGGAGGGCCGGGCGAGGGGCGGGATTGAGGCGGGGCCGGGGCGGACTCGGGCGGGCTGTGCCTCGGGCGGTCATAGAGTGGTTTGGGTTGGAAGGGACCTTAAAGCTCATCCGGTTCCAACCCCCTGCCGTGGACAGGGACACCTTCCACTTGACCAGGTTGCTCCAAGCCCCGTCCAGCCTGGCCTTGAACACTGCCAGGGATGGGGCAGCCACAGCTTCTCTGGGCAATACAGGAGAGGAAAAAAGACGCATAAAGTTGAATTCCGGTGCAATCAACCATGGAATATACCTTGCGTTTTTAGAAAGCAGTCTTGCCCGCCCAGAAAGCAGCTGTCATTCCTCTCGTTTTATGTGCTGTAATACCATGTTTGGTTTGGGGGGTTTTGTTTGGTTTTTTAAACACATGGTGCAAGTCACAGTGAATGTGCTGAGATGTTGGGGCCATGCTTCAGGTTTACTTTTGCATTTGGCATAGCCCAGGCTTTAGAGCAAAATCCCTCAAGTTTTCTTTTTGTTTCCTTGTGTTTCTCAGTACGTACCCGTTTTGTGTTTTGGTAGAAAGCGCACTTTTCTTGACTGACGCCACTGCCATATCTTCAGTATGTATCTCCTGTATTACTGGAAATTATAAAAAATAACAAAATAGAAAGTTTAAAAATATTTTAAACCCCACCACCATTGGCCCTAATCGTCAGGTAAAGAGTAGTTGTTTCTGAGTCTCTGCCTACAGTGGTGGGGCTGGAGACCCGAGGATAGGAGCTTGCTGCCTCCGGGTGGCTGCACCTCTGAGGTGAGGCCCTGGGGCTCCCTGCCAGCTGTGCAATGCATGTTCTTTGCTCTCTGAGGCCTACCAGCAAAGGTGAGAGACAAACACATTAACGGTGGTCTACATGTCTTGTATGAGTAGCCCATTACAGGAGCAACAGGACCTGGAGAAATAAACCTCTCTGCCCCTGGAAGCAAAGGACCTGGCCACATCTGGTGCTGCTTGAAACAGTTGTTTGTTGTGATGGCTGATCTAGGGGCCAGGTTGGATGGGGCTTTGAGCAACCTGGTCTAGTGGAAGGTGTCTCTGCCTGTGGAAGGGGAGTTGGAACTAGATGATCTTTAAAGTCTCTTCAAGCCCAGACCAGTCTGTGACTATGATTCTATGACTTCAGTTGCTTACAGTTTAATTATTACTTGTGCTGAGGTGAATTGCCTTCCTTCAGCTATAGCAGTTACGGGAAATTGCTCTGCAGTTTAAGTGATGGGTTTGCATCTGCCACACTGATTCCAGAGTTTAAATTCAAGCAGATGAAAACATGTGAGCCAAAATATGCAGGCAGTCCCCGTGAGGGTGTTTTGTCACCTTTGCAAGGTGCTCCCTTTCCTGAAACCTGGGGTTCTCTTCCACACAGACCTGGGATATGGTCCGTTTCCTCATTGTGCATGCCAGTGTATTACTAAAAGTGAAATACAGATTAGAAAGGACGTTGTTAATACAAAGCTTCTTACTCATACAGAACACAAAGCTGCTCCTTCTTCCACACTTTCTTGTGCACCACATTTTCAACTCTCTATCTGGCAATGAAATCTGCTGGCACACCTCCTCATCTGTTGCAAGGGCTCATATTCCGTTCCCCCACTTTTCCCTTCCTTTGGCCAGCCCTCCAAGTGAGCATGTCCCCATGCTCCCTGTAGCAGTTATTTTCCTCCTGTCACCACGACCTCCTCTCCCCAGGGACATGGGCTCCTTCCTGCTCCTTCACAGCCAAAATAAAACCAAGCTCCACTAATTGCTTTACCACTGCCAAGCAAATGGTTGCTACCACATTTGCTGAGCACGTGTTGCAATGTGAGTTTTCTCCAAGCGACATGTGAGGGGAGGGTGGGTGTCAGAGCTGAACATGCTGCTGGGAGAAGAGGAAGAGGAGATGAAGGAAGGGGATTCAGAGAGACGCTCACTCTGAAGCGGCCTTCGGGCATGTGCCGCAGCACTGCTCCTGTCTCCCCATCACACCTGGAAGTAGACTGTCAGCAAACACCCAGGTCTAACCTCTTCACACACCTGGAGCCACAGCTGGCAGGTGTTCCTGATCTCACCAGTTTAATGTGATCACAGCAACCAAGCCAGCCCAGCACATCCTCCTCTAAAACATTAGGTCATGCTCTTGGGTGACAGTGGGGCAGGAAGGAGACTCAGCAAGTTCTTCTGCCCATGTCCCTGGGGACAGCCAGGGTTAGCTGCCCCAAGTGCATTGGCAGCCCGTAAACCCTTCCTTGGCCAAATAGTTAGGCTTGACTTACTTTGTAGTAGGAGGTTCCTTGACACCTCCCAGATTTCACAGTACCAGATCAAAACTAGCTGGCTTGAAAGGCCATGGGGTGGAAGAGGTCCCAAACAGAGGGAGAATATATAGGAGTATCTCCTGCTTTGTTATGTGACAGTAATTTTCCATTCCTGGGTAAAGGGGATTAAACTACTAATACACATAAGGGTCTGACATTCTTAATGGGCTCCAGAAGGTCTAAATGTGGTATTTCACAAAACTGCTAATCATATAGTATAATATAAAATCAAGATAATAGATGGAAATACTGTGTATGGGGGACGCTTAACTGCTTTTCTGTTAGAAGCCTGTTCTCATTCACTGAGATTTTCTTAAACTTTAGCAGTTTGAGCTGAAATTTTCTATGCTGGGTGTCTCACTGAGACTTTTAATTACTGGCCAAAACAGGTTTTTTCTGTTCCAGAGGCAGAGAAAATACATTGCTTTGTCAGTGTTAAAATATGCTTAGATGGGATGAAATTTGTGCTCTCCTTCATTTTGCTCTTACAAACTTGTAATTGAATTAAATACATAAATTCTGTTTTGAGAGGACATTAAAGTGACAATGGCAGGCAGGAAGGTTGGGAAGTAGGAGAATTAAAATTGTCCTACTTTAAGTTTGTTCCTTTCATATGCACCATAGTGTAGTCTTTAATTACATGAGCTAGTTTTTCAGCAGAAGGGAAGAATGCAATTTGAACAGCAGATCAGTTTATTTCCAGAAGAGTAATAGCAAACATTTTGCTTCTTGTGGCTACCTCCCACATCATCTATATGATTGACAGCAAAAAGATGCTTCAATAGAGCTTGAGGATGGAAGACAGGGAGAGCTCTAGGAGATGCTCATGCATGGGAGGTAATATCACCTTCTCTTAGGTCCAATCAGTCTATGGTGGGATGAGGCTGGGTATTGGGAAGGAGTACGATCCATGAGTATCCCACACAGGTCAGTCTCTGCAGCATCTGCTGCTTCATTTCATTCTCATCCTGTCTTCCTGCATTATGGGGCTATTTTGGGGGACAGTGAGTATGAGACGTGAAAAATAAATCCGCAACCATGAAAGTAACAGAGGAAACAAGCTTTATTTTTATTGTTTGAAAGTTTTGTGCGTGGTAAAGGTACACATTTGACTCTGGTTTTCCTACATTTCCAAGACAGAGTAATTCTTTTTAATCATCAGCTAAAGCATCAAGAATACTGTGGCACACAAGAAGCTAAAGCTAAACACACATACACACACGCGCACACACACACACACACATACACACAAACACTTTGATGTGCATCTTTCATCCTTGACCTTAATGAGACAAAGTTTGTATTTAGCCTCACAGGAATTAAAAAAAACCAAACAACAAAAGAAAAACAACAACAGAAAGAACAAGTGAGAGGAATATTTCATTGTGTCAAGAGAGTGCAAGGCTTACGTGTACACAAAACATACGAGATTGACTGACAAAGATGGAATGTACAAAACCTTTAAGAAAAATAAAATAAACAGACCGACTCATTCCCAGAAGTGGAAAACTGCAGCGTTATCAGCTGGTAGAGGTTTCTAACAGGGGCTACAGCCCCACACCGTGCAGCTTAGGGAACATTCCCATGTCATAAAGCCAAAGCAAAAGTGTCAGGGTTAAGGCCGTGTTGCTCACAAACATCAACTGAAAGTGCTGTACATTCATCAGAAATAACACAACCCCTTAGGAATCTTCGACTCCAAAGCACAGGTACCTTCCGCGCACTCTCCACAAACAGGCCTAAACAATTGCTGCTCACAATTCTGGAAGAAAATTTTCAGTGTACATCATGATTTCATAACTAGCTGTCACCCACAACTGAAAGTAATTGTTTTATAGCAAATACAACATATTGGGCACTTAGAGTTCTCATTATGGCAACACCAGATCCTTAGTTATAAAAAATATTGACATAAAATCGAAAGCCCTCTAGCTTTTACAGAAGAGAAGAGCATTTTCTAATAAATCACTCTCCCATTACATTAGGCAAATGCTTGCCTAAACCATTTTCCTTTCCTTCATCAGCTACATTGCTGCTGGTTTAGCATATGTAAAAATCCCCTACTGGTTATATTGGATTTATCTGAACAGATCCTTTTATTCTATTCACAAAACAATGAAGGTACAGTTGGCTAGTTTGTCCTAAAATGCTCCAATTACACAAGATCTGATAACCTTCTGAGATTATTTCTGGGTCAAAGATTAGTTAAATGAAGCAAATACTTTCACCATTCATGCTGTGCTGCTAGTCAATTAGCATTCCAGGGAAGTCAAGGGAACATTTGGTTATACCTGAAATCTGGCAGCAAAATGCCTATAAACCTTTAATAAATGGTAGCAACTCAGCAAAATAAGTAGTGCAATTTTGCTGTTCACTTAGTTGGACGAGAAAAACAATCTGGCAGGTTTTAGAACAGAATTTCTGCATTGGTTGCTCGTTGTAAGCTTTGTAAGCCAAGCATTTTAGCCAAGTTAGCTTCAGAAGCACACTGTAAAAGCAATGTGTTTCTTTGTTTCCCGATGCCAGGCAGATAAGGTCAGACTTTGGAAATGAATACCCTATGCCGCTGAATTTGAAACTGGAGTTGGCAGAATTTGCTATCAGAAGGAACTCCAAATTAGTGACATTTTTCAGGTGCAGTAATTGCTGCTCTGGTGATACTGTCTGAAAATCCAAAAGACTATTCAGTCTTAAGAAAAAACCTTACACCATACCTAATAGCTGTTAGCTGGGTTGTAAGGGGGGTTGTGTGCAGAATTCCATATTTGATAAGGATGCATATGATTGACACAGGTTATATAAAATCCCGGTAAACAATAACGAGTCAAAGGGACTGGAAATCTTTTGAAGAAAAGTGTTTACATTAAATAGCACAAGTCTTAAGTATATGTTTTGATAAATAGGTTAGGGTTTGATTTCTGTGCTCTCAGAGTTCCTGGCAACAGAGGGATTCGTCAATTTTTTCCCAAGTGGAAACCTTGCAAGATTAGTAAAATGTTATTATAAAAATCTGAACTTGGAACTACATTTGATTCATATTATCTGTAACTAACAGCAACAGCACATTTCTCATTTTCTTTTTATCTCAATGAACCCATTCAACCTCTTCTCTCCTAATAAATACAGTTAAAATTATACATACCTTTTCTTCATTGATAAATTTTCCATTTATAGGCATTCCAATGTCAGAATTTGTACATTTGCCAGAAGGTTGCTTATAAGGACACTTAGAAGGAAATTACTTGATCATCAGAAAATTTGGTCTACAACTTTGTTAAATTTTGATACAACAGTTTATTGTGTAATGACTGAGATACAGTCTTCAGAATTTTAGGACAAACTCAGTTCAAGCAGAGGATATTTTGTTCTCTTGGTAATAACAAACTTGAGTTTTAACATTTCAAAAATGTAACCACCAGTTTCTTAGCTGCATTATGTAGTCCAAACCTTTAACCTTATACACGAAATATTTATTCCAATGATATAAGGAAAGTTACCTTTGCATGCAAATTTGTAAATTGACTCTATGTGCAAAAAATAAACAAGGGAAAGAAGAGGAAATATCTTTAAGAAACAATAATTAAAATCAGACAAGCTCCACATTTGAGAACCTTGGGGTCTGCATTTTTACAAACCAAATGCATCTTTACATAAAAACCATTATTTTTTCTCAAATTCATTGAAACAACAACCTTAACCTTTTAGAAATAAGACAAATACTTATAACAAGTAATTTAATAAAGATTTCTTTCCATTTTGCAAACATGCTTAAAATAATCCCTTGTTCCTGACCCAATGCCCTTTTGTTTCAAGGCCCTAAAAATGAGAAAAGAAAGACAGTACTTCCCATGCTATTGTAGGCATTGGCAGCAAGCTCACCAGCTCCTCAAATGAGGTTTAAGAGTGTTCACCACTCTATCTTTATTAGGCTACGGTAGCAATTCATTCTTTGACCACTGGATTTAGAAATAAGAATAAAGCCAATGCTACTTTAAAAAGGACAAGTTCACACTTTAAAAAAAAACACATTAAAAACAGAACCATGATTGTAAGCATTTCCAGTTAAATTAATACTTCAACAAAGGACATGGTAGAGAGATCCGGCAGGAAGGAGGAGGGACATTGTTTTCAGAGTACTGCCATTTACAAATGGCATTCATATGTTCCAGTTTGCTGAAATAACCTACTTTTTTATTATTATTATGCCCATCAGTCATACATACATACAAACAAATCAGAACAAATCTCAGAGTCCTTGTTTTCTCCTCTAACAAAATTCCCTTTGATGAAGGACTTCAGGAATTGGTTCAAATTCATTCTTATTTGCAATGTATTTTTTCTCATGTAAAAACAAATAGCTTTGGTAACCCTTGGCTTTCCTATACAACCTCTGTTTACCACAGTTCCTTTGGTTGTATAACGTAGGTCCTCCATAGGGGTACCTCTCTGGCTTTCTGTCCTGTGTGATGCTGCATTTTATTTTATTGGTTAATACAATGAATTGCCTTAAGGAAAACACGGCAAAGAACACGTACAAAAGAGTGGCACACATGAGGTTAATTGAGTTGACATTGTAATAACCCTGATCCTAATAAACTAGTTTGGTGTCAAAAGGTCTGTCGTTACACAGAAATTCAGTTCTCACTAATGTATCACTACAGTTAAGTTTTTCCAGAGCTTTAGAAATGTCAGGTCTCTGCAAAGAACTTCCAGCACATTGAGCAAGAGGAAGAGTGAAAACAAGCACATGAAACAATCCTTCATTAATCCCACATGAGTAAGGAATTTGCATTGATTCTCATAGTGCTAAACATTGAGCTGTGTTAGGTCTGACAGCTAGAGCTAGAAGGATTTTGTGAGACTTAACCTTATACTAAAAGGACCTACTTGTTACAGATAGTAAGACGGAAGAATGTTAAAAGTGTAATACCTACCATGATTATGAGATCTAGAAGATTCCCAGGATTACTTCTGGGATAAATAATGCATAACAATGATACTTCTTCAAATTTGGAAGCTCTGAGCAGGAGCTACCCTTCGCAGTCTTCAAAAAGCTTTGGGGACTTTTCCCAAATTTTCCTCATTTTTGCCTAATAGTTAATTCCAGTTCCATAAGTTGCAGTTTGTGTTTAATATCCCATTGTCTTTATGAATTCAGTTAAAGAGTATTTGCTGTATTAACCCTTGCAACAAAAAGTTCAGTGAGTAACATATGAGGTGCAAGACCTATGTAAACAAGGTAAGTTTGGAAATTAACACAAGAAGTCCATAAGAGACTCCCTCATTATTAAAAAGGAACTCAAAGTAGGAGACATCCTGCATTGGATCTCTAGGATCAGTCTTTTCTTAAGGGTGGACGAATATCCAGCTCCAGAGCTCATTGCTACTGTAAGTATCGATAGACCTTGAAGCAGTGATTTCCAGAGTCTGCAACTACAACATGGCCATCTGAAGTAAGGGCAAGACCTTGAGGGCCATAAAGTGGGTCAGCAGAGGTGTTAATGTAGGACAAAAATGATCCACTTCCATCAAAAACCTTGGAGGGTGAGAAAGCACAGAATAAATGTTATGAATAAAAAAGAACAATAGAGGACACAAATCTGCTGTCAATTATACCATTATACTTCTCATTTTTTAAATGGTTGAAATACACTAGAATAAACAAGGGCAGAATCTGATTTGTTATTCTCATAATATACAAGTTTATATTCTTGTATTCAAGTATTTTCTTGTCTAAAAGAACTAATTAAAGCTTCCAGAATCTTTGGAAAGAATTAAACATGCAATGAAATAATAATAGCATCTCAGCTTTTCCTTGTTCTAAAAATAGTCAACTACAATAAATCCAACTCAATCAAGGACTCAACCAACACCTTGCTTTCCTAACAAGTATTACTACTGTGGCTAGCACAACTCTTGGCTTCCCACGCAGAGAAAACAAGGAATTTGTTTGCACTGTTGTCAGTGCTTTCTGAGAACAACTCAGAAGCAGCTTGCTTATTTTTATATTCAGTGAAAATAATACATACAATTAGTTATTTATTAGATATCCTTCGGCAAGGAGGCAGGCTTTGTGATTAGCACTTGAAAGATAAAACGAGCGTAAGTCTCATAAATCAAAACCAGAATATTTTCTCCACATTTAATAAAGATTATAAAAACCATTTGCCCCAGGGTCTATCCAGATCGTTTGCTTTTTCATGTTTTCCACCATGTCTCCAATCTTCTGTTACGGTGATTATAAATTACTATCATCTCAGCAATGCTTGCAAGTCTTCTAAATCATCAAATCGCTTTTGGGGAACTACTTGGATTCAAAAGCCTTGGTCAGAGTAACCATCAGAGTTACTAGCAGTCACACTGGAAAGTCATCTGACACCTCCAGTTCTAAGTGTGGACAGACCAGCAATGAGGCATATAAAAAGCTGTGTTAAAAACCACATCACTTCAAATGCTATCATCTTGCTTCTTGGGAAGTCTTAAGACTTCAGTAGCCAGAGTTATCAATCCATTGGTTCTCTTAATCAAGCACCTTTGAAATATAGAAATTTCTACCTGTATTCGGCTGTTTCCCCAGTCGGCTACAATAATATTTCCATTGGAATCTACAGCTACTCCAGTTGGTGCATTAAATTGTCCATTTCCTTCTCCGTTTGACCCAAACTTCAGTAGGAATTCTCCCTCCTGGTTAAATACCTGTATGGGTTAAAACAAAAACCTATGTATGACGTATCAAATATAAACCTAGGCATTGAAGAGTTCCCAGGAACACAGCCCCTACACACACACATATAAGGTGCCCATCTCTCTGTCCAGCTCCATTACACCAGACAGTATTTTCCATTTCATTTAAGATCTGATTCAGCTCTGACACAGAGGGGAGGGCCCCAGGAGCCCTTCTACAGCTTCTGCATCTTGAATTAAGAGGAGCTGAGTACAGATATGGCACTGGGAGTCAGTCCTACAGAAACAGATGCACTCTGACTTCAATAATCTAGCACATATTGAGAATCATGGCATGCTGCTGTCTGTACAGACAGTTTAGTAACTGAATTCTCTGTGATGGTAACAGGTTTAGACAGCAGAAAGATGGAACCAGTCAATGACTATTCTGCCAGTGACCTGGATGCACCAGTGGGACCAAATGAGATACAGGATGTGTCATTTACATAGTACCATGCCATCTCTATTTATTTTGGTCCATCTTGGACTCAGGCCCAGCTGCGCCAAAGGTCCAACAACGTTCTTAGATCCCAGCTGTGGTTTGCACAAGAAAATGCAAAGACCCAACAAGTGCCAAGTACACACTGAAGTGCTAATGAAGTGCAAGATGTGAGGAAATCATCCTGTTCTTGAACACCCACAGTGAACAGAAATAAGGCATATGGTGGAAGAAATGAATGAAGTACCAGGTTGGTGCCTCAGATGATTAAAGGAAGTAGAAAAAAGTCAACTAATTAAAAAAAACAGGCAATGATGTATTGCTCTCTGCCTGGGTGTAAGCGGGGATGGTGACTGATGGAATGAGAGAGAAGCCTGCACTGAGTAGGTTTTTCCATAGAATATGCCTGAAGGAAGGGATATGCTTGAAGGTTGATGGGGAAGAGTAATGTTGCTGGGTGACAATATTTAATTCAAGACACAGGTGGCAGGAAGACCCTTGGGACCCATAAGAGTGACATTGATTTGTTTATAAACTTATTTATTATTTAAACCAAAATATACTTTTTCCTCTTCACCAACAAAAGATAACAACATCGCCCAGACTATAAATGACTCTCCACAATGACAACAATTATCTGTACTGATTTAGAGGACGCTGCAAAAATAATAATCTTTTCCTGTTTGTTAGTACCAGACTGTAACAACTAACATTTTTATCCCATTGACTCACACTGGAGACAGATGGAAACGCTCTGTTCTCATTAAGAATGCAACAATTAGAAATTTGCTAAGATGTCACACTTCTTACATCTCTTCGCTTGCTTTTTTTCGTTTTAGGTTGTCCTTGTTAACCCTCTCCAGCGTTCTTGTTACCATGACAAGCCCTGCTAGTGGAGGGGTAATTTATGGGAGCCATAGGCCTCCTGCTGCTAAACCACAGGAACAATCTGTTTTAGGGCTCCTGCAGCAGGCTTAGTTTCTTTGTTGTAATCCAAACACGAGCTACTATTTCTTCTCTAATTCTCCTCTAATTCCAAAAGGATACAAAAGTAAAGTTGCTATTCAAAAGCTAGATGACTCAGCGCCACTCAGGATATGAGGGTGTCTATGGTCTGACAGCGATTTCCTCTTTCAGGTGAAGAAGTGGACTGAGGTTTAAATCAGAATCCTCAATCGTTGTGTTCAATCAGAACAGGCAACCATTACATGAAATCCCTGGGATCTCATTGGTGTATGGGACCCGTGCACCTGTCCTGAGAACTGGGACAGGACAGTGTTCTGCTGCCCGTGTCCTCCTACTGCTGCTGTGTATTGAGGGAGGGAAAAAGAGCATGGAAAGTGACTGAAAGTGAATGTCATGGCCTGAAAACACACATGCAAAGGTGAGCAATTTCTGAAATGGCCTGTACCTCTTTGTATACTTTTTCAACCATGTGACCTGTATACTTGCATTGGTTTATTACTGGGACAAACAAATATACCACCCGATCTCACCATGGCTATTTAACAGGTATGGAATTAAAGATTGCCAGGTACTTTGTTATACTTTTATTCAATTAGAAATGTGGGAAGCTTTTGTTGGGAAATTCAAAAGCAGTTACCAGACTTACTTAAAATAGGAAAGAATATAGGATAAATAACAGGTTTGGCAGAGAGCTAATAACTAAATTGATATTATTTATCTTAGGTACAACTTGTGTTTATGCAATTGAACTAGAGAACATTATAGTGGCACCAAAGGCAACAGATTATATCTCTATTAAGCAATGCACTGCATGCAAAGGTCTCTGAATATGCAGTCGTTATATCAGACATCATACATACAGTGTTATATCTTTGGTCTTAGCAATACTTTATTTTCCCCACGAAAGTACCAGGATAAAGTAAAAAGCTTTCTGAGTTGCCGTTAATTGACAGTACCTTGACAGAATGGTTATGAAAATCTGTAATGATGATTTCATTGTTGCTGTTTACAGCTGCAAAATGAGGACCTGCAATGCAAAGGAAGAAACAAATATAAACAAGAACAACACTAAATCAAAATGTTTTCTTAATTAAAAGGTTATTCAGCCTGCCAAAATATTATATTTGGCTTCTGAGCAATAACAGCCAAGTTGAGAATATCAGTTTCAAGTTAGGAGTAATTTCATTTCATGGTTTAAAAAGCTCAGTATGCCTTTTCCTACCATTTTGCATTTGCATAACTGTGTCTTCCTGATCTCAGTCTGAACTCTATTTCATTACACCCATTTTCTAATGGGAAGATAACACTTAGGGCACTGGTTAATGTGTATCTGATCACTGGAAACACAAAGCACCATGTAGTTTATTATCATGAGCAGCTGCATGTGGGCATTACAAATCATTTATAAAATACTAGTTAAGATCAGTCTTTCTTGGGTCACTGGTCCGAAATGCTTCCAGGCATGCGGAGGTAGATAAAAATATTTGGTTACAGCTCTGTTTGCAGAACAGATGTTGCTGTCTTCCCTACCAATTAAAAAGTGAGGTGAACAGGAGCTGTATGTTTAGTAGAACCATTCTCCCCCAGGGGAAACAAGAAGGATATAGCGTCTTCAACATGCTCAAACATCATGCAAATGTGAGCAGAAGAGGCAAGAAAAGGGGATTTACATATTAACATCAAGTGTACCTGCAAACTGCTTGTCACCGTTTCCTCGACTGCCGAACCTGGTCACTATTTTCCCGTTTGGCTGGAAGATGAAGACACAGCATGCTTTATTGTCCACTACAATGATGTGTCCATTACGATCCACAGAAACACCTTTAGGGCCCATGAGCTTTCCAGACCCAATTTTGGCCTAAAAGGGAAAACACAAAACAGGAAAATATGTTGGCATGATAGAAATAAGTTACTACAGTTCAAAGATTGCATTACATGCTGACAGTGGGATGGAGAGACATTTTTTGTCATCAAAAGTTTCCCAGAAGGCAGTGATGGTTTTTATCAGCTCTTATTGTATACTTCATAATTTTTTTCTTCATCGAAAATAAAGACTGCTTTCTGTATGTCCTTTCTAGAGTGGAAAATCTGCCACCTCAGCAACTGAGTCTAAACACACAACTCATAAGAAATACAATCTCAGTCAATGTGGGGCAGGCAGTAGAAATTGTCTACCTGGATTTCTCTAAGGCTTTTGGTAGTTTCCCACAGCTTCCTCCTGGAGAAACTGATATGTTAGTCTTGACAAATGGTCTGTGTGGTGGGTGGGAAAATGGCTGACCAGAGGGTCGTGGTGAATCACTCCTTTTCCAGCTGGTGACCTATCTCCAGGGGTTGATACTGAGCCCTACGCTGTTCAATGTCTTCATAAGTGATCTGGGTGATGGGATCAAAGGATGAAGTTTGCCAGTAATATCAAACTGATTGGGGAAGTGGGCAATGGTGAACGGAGAGCCACCCTGCAGAAAACAAGGACAAGTATAAGGTGTTGCACCTGGAAAAACACAACCCAGGAGTGCAGCACAGGCTGGAGCCTGCCCAGCTGCGGGGCAGCTCTCTAGAAAGGAACCTGGAGGTCCCGGTGAACAAGAAGCTCAATGTGAGTGAAAAGTGTGCTGCTGTGGTAAAGAAAGCCAATAGGATGCTGGGTTACATCAACAGGGGCACCACCAGCAGAGATAAAGAAGCCATCATCCCACTCTACTCAGTGCTGGAATACTGTGTTCAGTTTTAGTCTCCGCTAAGCAAAAAAAGATGTGGTCAGGCTGGAGCTGGTCCAGAGAAGGGCCACAAAGATGAACTGAGCACTGGGAAGCCTGCTGTATGAGGAAAGGCAGAGATAACCAGATTTGTTCAGCATAGAGAAAAGAAGGCTCAGAAAAAGAATGGCTTATTACCATGTCCCAGTATTTAAAGGGTGGCTACAAAGAAGACAGAGACGCCCTTTTTGTAAGGAGTCACATGGAAAATACAAGGGTGAATGGGTACAAGCTACTGCTGGAGAGATTCCATCTGGACACGAGAGGAAAATTTTTCACAATGAGCACAATGAACCATTGGAATAATCTCCTCAGGGAAGTGGTGGAATCCCCAGCAGTGGACACTTTTAAGATTCAGCTGGACAGGGTGCTGGGACATCTAGTCTAGATCATGCTTCACCTAAAAGTTGGACCAGATGATCCTTGAGGTCTTTTCCAATCTGGTATTCTATGACTCTGTGATCTCTTTGGTGGAGAACATAACTTCCTGTTTCCATCAGAATTTAAATGAAGTAGATACTAAGATACCTCCTTTATGAAACAAGACTATCTTTGACTCACTGCCTTTGCAGGGTGGAACAGATCACCACCTAGAACAGGCAATGCTTCTGACTTTTCTACCCCTATTCCCTTCCTCTTGCAAGTGATGAGGAGCAGCTGAAACTCTGTTAGTCTGTGACTAACTATAAAGGTGAGACACATTACAAGGCACAAGAGAAGATGCATAACCTGACTTATTTCCCTCAATTCTCTAATGTTTTCAAAGCAAATACCCATGTTGATATCTGAAGGAGCTCAACTAACCTTAGTAAATCCCATGGTCCTATTCCACAGTACATTCTCACAGGTGGGGTTGAAGGTAAAAATAGAAGATATCCCAAACTAAAGTCATCTAAGTTCCCTGATGCTGTCTGGTACAAATTCACCAGCATTACTACAAAACATCTTTCAGTCTTAAATGAAGAAAACTCCAAGGAGTAAATCTTGCAGCTTCAAGACTATGCTTAGCCAATATGCAATGATCACGTATCTGTTTTATGTTCAGGTACATATGCTGTTATAAAATGCTAAATATTTAGGAAAAACCCACCTAATTAAATCATGCTAAAATATCCCCAGGGAAGACTATTAAAAATGACTTTGTGTTCACCAGGGGAAAGATATGAGCAAGCCTACAAAATGTATTCAGGTTTGCATAACAACAAAGCAGCAAAACCATAAGCTAATGCAAATCAGTAGATTTATTTCCTTTGGTGTGATTAAATCATATTCCTTTTTTTCCTCTGGGATGCCGCTGTGTTTGTCTGCTTGTGCATTGCACCACCTCCTTACTTCCAGGATTCCTATGACTCAGTCTCATGAGTAAAGTGTCAATACATATGGAAAAAAGTCATGAATAAATCATGTACTATGTTAATGGGCACTCAGTGCTGAGAAGAGTAATAAAAATCACCATTCTTGGGCCAGAATTTCATATATAATTTGCAGGCAGCAATAAATTAAGCCCAGCTAGACGTTGCAGTGCTTTTTACAAAAAAATCTCTGTTTCCAGTTTAGATCAAAATATGCTGATGACACATTACTGGGTCTGGCTGAACATACGCTTTGTATATTTTTATTTCAGAAGGTTTCTTAGAATTATAGGTTTGATTATTCGGAACAGAACATTATGAAACCCAGTCATTCCTGTTAAGTGTATGAATGGAAGTATTTTCAGACTTTTCTGCAATTAGAAATGAGAAAAGTATAATGAATCATCTGAACCCTTAATACAAATAGTGTGTTTAATTGAATTCAGTCAAGGACATTATGTCCCTTATTTTATAGGATTGTATGAATTTAGACTGGTTTTCAAATACGTGTTTATAAAGCCACCCTACTGAGGTGGAAAACGTTCTACTGTGGGATACTGCTAGAGGTAAAGAAGTCAGCTAGCCTCTATAAAGATTTATAAAGACTTTTTCACTGTAGAAATAGGTGTGTTAGGGCTTTAACTCCACCAATCTTGTTGCTACCTGAAAGGTTCATGATTGTCGGGAATTAATTTACAGACTTTCAACATACCCTCTTTTCCTATTTGAGAACTTCCCTAATACAGAGATACAGCTTTGTCACACATTGCAGCGTTACACAATAAATGGATTTATCATTTATACAACTGTCTTAATTCAACTGTAACCACTTAACCGTACCCCATTTTCCTATCTGAACATGACAACCAGCTACAACCATCTTCCTTAATTCTTCTAATGAGACACAAAGAATTTTCTGTCAGAGAAAATGTTTCCTCTTTCCCACTCATCTAAACCTGATCTTGACTTGCAGCCCTGTTTGACTACTAACAAGTTATCTTAGATACAACCCTTCAAGACTAGAAAGAAAGTAATTCTCAGAAGTCTAAGAATCATTTTCTTGGCTCTGTTCTCTAGTTCCTTCACTAGGCTTGAATACCACCACTGACACAGAAGCTCCTGCTGCTGCTTCACCATGTGTTCTCTCCTTGGCCTAGCAATATGTCTTCTATAACAGTTTTCTTAAGCAATTTCAGAGTAATTTACAGAGGAAGCCCCAACACTGTTACCTGCCTTTTATAGATAAGGAAAATAGAGCACTGGGAAGTGAAAAGGAAGATCACTAGTTACCCGCAAGACCTGTGGCATAGGCAGTAACAGAAGCCTCAAATGCTAAGACCCCATCTGAGGCTTTACAATTCACAAGATAACACAGCCTCATTAAGATGCTCATATTTTGGTGTAACCTCAGATTGCCCACCTCTTCACTGTGCAAGTTTTACAGCCTTAGAAAATTGAGCTCTGTTTCTACCAGCAACTGAGGAAGGTGACACATTTCTGCCTGGCAGCAGAGGTTGCTGGGGTAAGCCAGCCCTGTGCTGTATCAGGGAGATGCCTGGGCCTGGCTCCAGGGGAAATTTGCCTCCTGGCTCACATGACTATTAAAATGCTGCTAAGGCAGAGTAGGTGTAAGCAGACGTAGAAAGAGGGGGACAAAAAAAACCCCACCCAAAATAGTTAGGTTAAGTTCAGAATAGTCCCCGATAATGCCGAGTTAACAACTAGCAGACTGCCTGCATCAGAGATCGTATACAATGGCTTGCAGGCACAGTCCTTTGAAGGGAAACACCATTATACCTTTATCTCTCTCTCTGTGTATCTTAGCAAGTGTTGCACAATTTAATCTGACAGAGCCACTGTAAGAATTACCATTGCAAACACACAAGATATTAGAAGGCTTTGGCTAGATTCCTACATGCTAGCTCTGTTATATCCACGTCCTGTGTTTCAACTGTATGATTATGCCTGCCCTCCATATGTAAAATGCTTCTACAAAACACTTGTATATTTTTTCTCCCCTAAGTATAGCCTTCTGCATTCAATCTAATAATAGTACTTTATATCACTGATGTTTCATCTCTCATTTCCGTCTAGTCTCAGGAACTATAAAGTCCAATGCATTAACTTGCATTAACCACACAAATATTGCCAACTTCACACAGCTCTTGCAATCCAACAAAAGCATTGACTAAAAACAAAGCTAGGCTCCACGTCACAGGAACTACCTTAATAATTTATTTTTTTTAATACCTGTCTCCCTGCTGATAGTGTATAGCCCATAAATCCTGGCTTCTCCAGAGGCATGGCTTTTTTCTCCAGAGCTGGAACCATCCAAAATGCTGGATTTACAAGTCTTGAGAAGGAAGGAAAATAAGCTCTCCATGCTCTGCGTCCAGATCAAGCCAGTTCACAGAAAAGATGTTAATAATTATTTAAAACACACTTTGCTTACTCAGGGTTTTTAGATTCTTAACTAAATCATGTCTTTCTTTGGTTTTGTTTTGCTGCTTTCATTTCATTCAAGCACTTCAGCCAAAACCAACGTTTTCCTTTGTTAGCTATACATTTTCAAAACTACTTGACAAGGAAAATCACATATTCTCTTCCAATGCAAGTGATTTGTATTTTTTTTTTTTTTGACACTTGCATTGTATATTAGTATTGTTTTATTTTAGCTTCAGGTCTACACAGGATCTGGATACTTTTAAAAGCATACACGTCTGTTTCCCAGATGGAGGTCACTGAGGACTATGCAAGCACAATTGCCTATTTGCTATGGCATTTGTCACTTTGCAAAGCCTACTCAAAGGAAGGCCGTTTCTTAGTACACATGTGAGCAGCTCTGGGCCTGAGCTTTTTGTTCATTAGGCTTCCAGAAAATTAGCCAAACAGGCAATTTTGCTCCAATGCAAGACTGTAGAACTAAGTAACTATGGTAGCAATTTCCCTGCAGGTCCTTTATATTGCTGAATGGTGTATACCGCTAACCTCTCCTGTAGGTGACTATTTCTGGCATGCATCGCCAGACTCGGTAACATATATTCAGAGGACACGCCAAAGGAAGACAACCTCTAATTCTCTCTGGAATTGCACCTGAACCCAAACAAAATAAATATTGCAGGTTGTCAAGCATCAGTGTAGCATAGTATCTGCCTTCTTATTTTACTCCTATTAAAGGGATCAGAGATGCTATGAAAATGAGGAGTGCTTTCCTCAGAACTTCTGATTTCTGAAACCTAAGACATTATTACTGCCTTTCAGTTTTTCCGGTGCACATCACTCCACCTAAAACACTCCTGTCTATGCTGTAGCACTGGAACAACATCCTTGGTTGCCCTTCCCTGCATTTATTACCAACAGGATCATACGTGAATTATACACTTGATTTGCTGGTACACACGGAGTAAATAGAGGAAGTCATCATCAGTCTGCTACCTTATTTTTCATTGTTGCTGGAGAACCTTATGTCCTCCTCATAGGTTTTTATGTCTGTCTGTGTGTATATGCATATATGCACACATCTTCCTGTACAATGAGAATACTAAAGATATGAAGGTTGTTGAGCTAGTCCAACTAAACTTGATTACTTTAGCTATCCCTGACTACAGGTTATGGAAAGGCATTTAAGCATGTAGTATGTAGAACTGTAAAATGGAACCTAGTGTCTCTATTTGGTAAAACATAAGCATCACAGCTGTGACCTCCTCCTATTAATTACACAACATGGCTGTGTCATCACAACAATGGAATTTGGACTAAGTTACAACCAAAATATGTAGTTTCTGGACAAAAAAAAAAGCAACCAACATTACTTTGCATTCCTTTGTAAGATGGAGAAAGCTCCGGAGAGTTCCCATGGTATTTCGTACCTTAAATTTTCCATCTGATGAGAATATGCTAACCCATTTGTTATCATAATCTGCAATAATGATGTCACCACTGGGATGCACAGCCACTCCTGTTGGCCGCTGCAACTGGCCAGGAGACCTTCCTCGTATGCCAAAACGGCTCTTGAACTGACCATCATTGGAAAATATCTGTAACAGAAAATATTCATTTTAAATAATAACATCATCTGTGTCTTGGAGCATAGATTTTAGCAAGTCGCTAATGAACACTACAGTCAGAAAGAGAGGAACATGAAGAACATTTACCAGTCCATATTTGAAAGTGATATGCATAATTTAAGAAGAGGCTTCACCTGGACCCTAATTCTGAAATAAAGAAGTTCTCTGGACTTACATTGCACTGTTTCTTCAGTGATCTCAAAGTACTTAGCAAACATTAGTGAATTAAGCTTTAAAATGTCCCTCTTAGCTGGAAGGAAGTGGTATTATTCCCATATTAGAAATGAGGAAACTGAGGCACTGAGCTATTTGGCCACAGCCAAAGACTAAGTCAGTAGAAAACATAGGAATAGAAGCAAAATGAAAATTTCAGAATTTAATAATTTGACTCCAGGGTAAGCATTAGGCCATTTCCTGAAAGATGCTTTAGCCACACAAAATTCAGTCCACTGGTTGTGTCCCCAAGCCAGGTAATTAGACACTGAACTTCCTCTGAAGTGGCTGCAAATTACACAGTGTGCCTCTTTGAAAAGGCCTGGAATGGAATTCTTACTGCATGTGGCTTGCTGTTTCCCACATACTGAAGAACAAGCCACACACTGCTGCCTTGTTCATTGCTACCACATGGGCAGCCTGAAGAGTGATGACAAATTGCTAGTGGTAAAAAAGATACATAGCAAGCAAATGAAAAAACACAGCTTGATTTTCACACAGGTTACAGAAGCCAAGAAATCATGGGTGTCAAGTGTGCTACCAAGGAGGAAATTTGATCATGATATCAGACACAAAAATCAATTAAGTAGACTAAAAGCCATTTGAAAATGACATCTATGTGTTTGTATTTGCTTGAGAAATTATATAAAAATATAAATCTAGGGCATCCTGACCTAGATTTATAGTTGTAAACATAGACTGATAAATTTACTATGTAAAATTATATTTACAGAAAGGTGTTTTTCCAGATTTTTTCTTTATTCATTGCCAAACATCATAAGGAAGGGAAGTTAACTCTGATATATATACTAGATATAGTGTAGATCTGAAAAAGATAGCTGCAGGTCAAGAAGACGGAATTATAATAGATAACGAACAAGTTGAGCTTCCTCTGTATTTTCTAGATCTGCTCGATTTGTACAAAATGTGTCTGCCTTGGACTACAAAGAGGGCAGAGGTGTGGCAGTGGAGAGAAAAAGAAAACTGCTAGAAGTGGCATATCCTCGTACCTGCACACACTGGTTGTTACTATCTGCTATTAATATTTTTCCATTTGTAGATGCAGCTACACCTTGAAGATTTGTAAATTCACCTTTGTTTCTTCCCTTGGTGCCTAAAATAGAACACAAAGCACATAAGAAATCAGGTTAGGCAGGACTAATGAGGTAGCACCTAAGTGCCAATACATGCATTTAATACATCCTTGATCTACAGTTTTCTGTTTTGAAGAGTTTTTGTATCTGCTAAAGCTTCAAAGCACCATCTCAGTACCATCCACAGTTCTAAGTACAAGAAGTTCTTACTTTTTGGCATACATAAGCCCCATCAACATAATTACCTCTTTGGCTTTCACAAGTCAAAGCGTTCGTGATTTGCCTCTTGTGTGAGGGAACTGGTAAAATGTTTTCTCATAAGTGATGGACTTTTTTTAAACTTTGGATTTTTATTCAACTGAGAAGGCAATGAAAGGGGTGGTACCGTGGGAACATACAGGCAGAGGCTAAGATAAGAACCTGAAGAGATGACAAGGTTTTAGTACAATTATCTAAATGTCCTCAGTGAAGTCACAAAGTTGAGATAGAACATACTGGTGAACACTTTGGATGAGGCCATTTCAAGACAGGGAAGTTTCCTGTTGACTCATACACAGTTCTCAGTCACAGACTTTAACAATTCCCTTAGAAGCGAAACTCAGATGAAGAACTGCCTTTGAATGATTGGGACACGTGGGCCAATGAGGACCAACAGTTGGAGACTGAACGTTTCTGGCAGAGACCTTAGATTGTTCCAATAAAGCAGCGTACACACACAGAGGTCCTATTTTTACCCAGAACAAATGCAACAGTAATTTACATAAAACTCTAAGTCTTTTTCCCAGTGGCTTAAGGGGATAAGGAGCTGTAGAAATGACAAATTTTCACAAAAGTTCATTAAGCTTAGGTGCCTCGGTACTTAAATATTTGTTTTGAGATGCTACAAGGACAGTCACACAGCAAACTGATGTCTTTAAAAGATCAGCCCTAAAGTGGCTCGTCCAGATTACATCTGGAGCACAGAAAGAATATCCAGATTCCGGCTTTGTTTGTAAAGGAGGCTCAGGGGTCTTTAGACAAGACTGCAGTTATGATCTTGGACCCCGAGGCTATTCATAAGGAATGAATGAGTTTTGAAACAAAAAGTCTCTCTATAAGCTGTTCTTTCCAAGTATTGGATGTAGCACTACTTTTCCTGATGAAGTATTTTTATAAGCATTCACTGGCTGCGTATCAGACATTAACTGGTTTCAATATATGGGTTTAACTGAAAAACTTGCATTTTATTTTCATCAGTCCAAAATACCCTGGAGCTCGGTGATTAAAACTGTTCTGACTGTGATGCCCAATATAAGACATATATATTACCTCTGATTTGTATTTAGCTTTCATTAGGGATATATATGCTCTTAACAACCCTTCTTTCTGCTGTAGTGATGGGTATGGGATGCATATTTCCTGTCACTGCCTAACAAGTAACATTTAATTCCTCTGTACTTGGTGGTGTGAGCATGTCCCTTCGCTTCATGGCTTGTTTTCTTGAACTCCAAATGCTCCATCCCCTAAAAAAGGCAAATACTTCTCAGTTTTTGTACTGTAAGGGGAAAGCACATATTCAGGGAACAGCGAGTTACACACCAATTACATTACCCACACTTGAGCCATTTCTGTGTATTCTGTTAATGAGCAGTGCCTGAGGGATGCATGCGGTAATTTTTTTCCACCATATGCTAATGATAAGTTTCCTTTTTGCCTTTTAGCCAAAGAGAGTAGATGAAAAGGGAGAAACATTCCTTTTACTACTGAGAGTAAAGGGAAACCATTTGTTAGAAAAGAGGAGGCATAAGCTAGAGCATCTGGAACCAACTAGCACAAGCTATATGGAATGTATGTTCTTTACCCTTAGAAAAATCTTCTTGAAAGTCAAGGAATTTCATTTTTAAAGATAAGAGAGACCTATATAAAGAGTTACTCAGAATGATCTTCAGTGGATTCTTGTAAACATACATCAAAGGAAAAGGAGAACAAATTACCCAGGAATTCCATAGTCACATTTCACAGTAAGTTTAAGAAATAGTAATTTATTAGCACAGTGTGCATGAAATTCAGCTCCATGCAGTGTCCTTCTATATAGTACTTTGCAGCTATTAAACACATTACATAGGTCCTAATTTGCACACAAGCCTTGATACAGTCCCCTCTGCAGTGGCACAAATTTCTCTGATGAAGAAAGCTAAGATTAGTGAAACACAGCTTATTTCCTAATTTACGTTCAAGAGGAAGACAGATAGCTTTGAACTTTCTGATCTGAATAATTCACTATGCCAGCAAAGATCTGAATCCAAGCATAGGCAGTGGTAGGAGTTCAGATGATGAGAGGAAAGCTTTTGCTAAAGTATGTCAGCCTCTGGAAAAGCAGGCTCCTGCAACTGACCCCGTCATGCCAAACGATAATAGCTCCTTCCTGTAGAGATTCTTGCCTTACAAACACACCTGCCTGAGAGACAGTCTTCAGCAAGTCTTTTCCTGCAAGATGTCACCCCTCTGTATCAAGGCACCCCGTGCTTTGTCTTCTCTCAGTCATGGGAAGTCACCCATCTCCTTAGCCTAGGGAGGCACCAACATTTCACATGCACAGGGCTGGATCCAGAGGATAGTTGCAAAATCCTCATGCCAGTGTTCCCCAAGCAGCCTGATTTAGAGATGAGAGCTCACACGTTTCATGCCTGTCTTTGCCCAGCCTTACCTCCCTCCTGTTCTGAGCTACTGCATGGCACAAAGGAGGAAAAGACAGACATTTTACTGCAACTTCTGTGGCAAGCTGACTGGGAGAGGACAGCAGAGTTTTCATTAGGGCAAGGGTGAACAGAGTTATTAGGAAGAAGATCTGCAGCCTGTGGAATAGCTCCCTTTATATCATCTTTGTATACAGATAATGAACAACCAGATTTGCCTTAGCATTACCTAATTCCTTCTGGTATTACTGAGCGTAGCCTGCACAAATCAATTAATTTAGCTTTGAAGATATGCTTTCAACAAAAAGCATCCATTTTCAGCTCAAGACAATCTAGCACATGGAAAATACTTCATAATTTCAATCTTTTATTCTTGAACAATACAAGCCAGATTAAATCTCACCAAAAAGAAGGAAGGTAGAGGGGGGGGAACAACCCCCAAACCAAAAGCCCATTAACTTTACAGAAGATGTTAAAAATTACATCATGCAACTGTAATAATAATTTGCTCTGTAAGTGCTGGGCATCTGGACAAACCTGCTGTACGATGTACATTTTTGATTATCATAGTGATAGGAGTGTCTTTTTCTTTCCAAGTTTTACAAATATGACTAATACCTCTCTGCTTGCTGAGCTAGATCTACCAGCTTCCTAAAACACAATGAAAAACCATGTCACTGCCCCCAGCAGGAAAGAAATGGATTCAGAGAGACAAGAACCCTGCAGAAAGATTACAGATTAATGGAGAGACTTTGGAAGTTTCAAGTAGCCATAACCTGTTGTGTAAGTACAGTTTCTTTCCTCCTTACACCAGTTCAAATACTTTTTGAACTGCTCTGTATGTGGTACTGAAAAAAGCAATGAAACTAGACAGTATGGAGAGGTCTATATAAATACTGCATAGACATGTATGAAAGAGTTGCTTTCTTGTTCCTTACCTTCATTTCTTTTTTCCTCAGAGCACTAAACCATATTTAGTCAAATCTTACACATTCTGAGTATGTGATGACATCTCTCATAATAGACACAGCTGAAATACAAAAGGCTCTCTAGTAAAACTGTACCAAATCAGATTGTTAACAAGCTATGTGCTTACTGTAAAATAAATGTCAATGTTTCTAACCCAAGTTCTCATGCAAACCTAAATTTTAGAATTCAGTCAATCTGTTGGATGAAGGCACACAGTGTTTGTGGCCTTTAAAGAGGTATGAATAATGCAGTAGAAACTCTGGCAGGTACTCCCACACACTGATGGTAGTGAAGTTCGGGCTGATCTGTATTAGTTTGGTTTGCACAGAATCTGGCCCTAAAAGCTTGGCCAAGACCACCTCCAAGCCTTCCTTGTGCAGTGGAGCCCCTGCCACCACAACTAAGTATACACACATCTTTGGGTAGGTGAACCTCAGGAGCAGTTCTTCGCTGGTATAGCAGCAAAACCCTGAATGATGAACCAAGACCAGGTCTCTGTCATCAGGACATCAGACCCACACAGGGGATTCTCTGGACCGTCCATAGAAGAGGGCTAGCTGCAGTTGGGAAAATGTTTTTTCAAGATGTGTACCCATATAACCCATCTGTATTTTTTTAAAACCTCAAAAAGTATATATATCTGTAGGCAGCTCTGTTCCTTTCAAACAGGACAATCTAATACAGAGCTTCAGGCAGAGGCCTTCAGAGGAAAGTAAAGAAGGGAAACCTGATCAAGAATCCCTTTGCTCCACCTAAGCATGCTTTTAAACTGCACTAAAACAATTATTACATAGGCCCTGTTCTTGAGTTTTTATGTAGAGTTCCTAATATACTTTCAGCATTGATAACAGACCAGAAGGTGACATCCACACCTACTAAGGAGGCTGACAGAAGGTACTGTTAAAGGCACAGAATCAGAGTGAATTACACACATTAAATGTACCAGCTAAACTTAGATGCTCAGTTACATGACTGAATAGACAACTAAACACAATCAGAGGAAAAGGAAAATTGAACTTTCTAGCAGAGAACCAGCTCTCCATCTGGCTGTATCTAATGCCGATCCTAAGTATAAATAAATGAAGAGAAAAACAAGTTAAAGTGGGAAATAGTACCACTACTGCTAAAAGGTGTCAAAGAACCCAGTCACGAGAAGTGCCAGAAGAGAAAAAATACCAAGGCATATGGCATAGCACGGCAAAGCTAGAGCTATGGGGTCCTGGACAGAGTAGCTAACTCATGCTACCCATAGCTTTTAATCCTCCTTCAGAGACCAGGGAATAGATTTACCAGAGAAGGTGGAAGTTGCTGATACTGTGAACATCCCTCAGCTTCATCATCCTCTGCTCAGCATGCGTCTAAGGCAAAACAGCAGGGTAATGGAAAAGAGCCTTCCCTTTCCACTTACAGAGGTAGCAAAAAACATGGCACAACAATTATCTTCTGGGTATCATTAGTGCATTCTTGTTTTCTTTCGTATAAACCAAGTAGGTGCTACACAGATATTGCATGGACACCCTGTTAGAGATTATTCCTGTTTAAAACAAAAATTTAAATGTTAAGGATGCAAACTATTGAGAGAAAAGAGGACGAAGCAAGAAATACTCTGTTCTTGTAAATATTAATTACATGAATGCATGAATGTGCACTCAATAGTTTGACCTTAAAATGTCTGAATAGAGCCACATGCTGTTTTAAAAGCCATGAATAACAGAATGGGCAAAAGATACAATGCACAATGCCCCATGAACGAAAGCACTTAGCTGTACTAATGTTGTATTAATGCTATCTCTGTTAATCCTAGCACAAGAACAATCTCCTGCTAGGAGCTGATCAATTTACTTGTGCATAAAAGCCCTTACATCAGCATATATACAATAGCATACTCAGCATACTTGCATGCCAATAGGAATATTACAGTATGATTCTCCAACACAGCTGTGTGAGCTTCTGGCAGCTCAAATAGAAGATTTATCTTGCCCAGTTTAAACTACAAATCCAGATTTGGCCAGGGCTATCAGAAGAATTCAAAAATGGGTTCAAAATAGATACGCAGTTGTACTGGAAAACAGTGATAAACACTATTTTATGTTACCTCATCAAAAAATGTAAAGTGAGCTGAAACTGGAACTAAACAAACTCTCAAATCCATGGAGACAATCCCTGTGAAAATGTCAGAATTTTTACCTGTCTTCATTAATTTTGCATATTTTGGAAGAGTTTAAAAACCTAGAGCATTACAGCTGCAATGGCTTAAGAGACCTTTCAGACAATGCATACATAAGCCCACAGAAACCCAGAGGGACATCTCTATTTAGGGTCATTCTGTGAAATGATGGCTGAGAAGTGAACATGTAATAGGATGAAGCATTACTCTCAGCTTAGTTTTTCAATAAAACAGTTGTCCATATATCCCAAACGTGGACATTCTTGAGATGTTTCATCAAACAAAAGCTCTGAGACACCCATAGCTCTTATTCTAATTATTTTTCCTTCTTTTTCTGGGGAGATAGAATGGTGAAGATGGGGAGGAGGCAGAACTCCAAAACAAAGCACATGGTCACGACTGCATCACGACACAAAGAAGGGCACTGCACTTTTTGGAAAACATTTAAGACTTCTAGAGTTTATGAATTGTTGCAGAGAGCAGTTAAACAAAACTAAAATCCAACAAACACAACCAACAACAAAACCCAAAGCAGAACCATACCACAGGCTAGAAACTGCTCACTAGAAACAAGGGATACAGAAGCAGAAATTACAAGCTGAAAACACTCAATCCATACCAAAAGCTTTAAACAAGAATAGTAACAGGTTTAAAATAATTTCAGGACATAATTTTTTTTCCCTTTTTCTTTTAAAGTATTTATATCTGTGATTTCCACACTGGAACAAATCAGCACTTGATACATGTGAACAAGAGGGCTTGGTACTTAGTGAAGGTGTCAGCCAGTGTTCTCCTGTTACTCATAGGCCCAATGTACCTGTGCAGGCTTTGCTGTCCTGCTCCTACCTGCTGTGGACGCACAGACTCTGCTTGTATCTGTCCATCCAGCTCTGTCTAGCATACAACATGTCACAACCATTCCAGAAGAAATCAGAGAGATGTTGTCTTTCTAAACAGGGTTCAGACATTATTCTTAACTATTTTGTTTAACCCTGATTCAAAACAGGGCCCCAGAAAGACCTAGGCTACATTTATACATATCCTCTGCCTCTCTTACCAGTACCAGCAATGATATTAGGAGGAAGTTCTTGACTGTGAGGGTGATGAGACACTGGAACAGGCTGACAGAGAAGCTGTGGCTGGCCCATCCCTGGCAGTGTTCAAGGCCAGGCTGGACAGGGCTTGAAGCAACCTGGTCTAGTGGAAGGTGTCCCTGCCCATGGCAGGGGAGTTGGAACTGGATGAGCTTTAAGGTCCCTTCCAACCCAAACCATTCTATGATTTTATATTTATAGGAAATGCACTGGCCATCTGGGAAAGCTGGTAATTTTACGGGTGGCTTTACTCAAAGCTTATATTGCATTTCCCTATTCAGCAAGCAAAGCATACTTCCCGAATTCATTTTCTGATAGAAAACCATTACGTTGTTGCATGTAATCTCTATCAAAGCAAGGAATCTATCAGAAATACTGACAGATGAGAACCCAGATGGACAGGGTTATTCAACTGACAAATGGTGCCCACATGAATTTTCAATAAAATGATTAATAAATCCTCCAGGATTAACAATCATCAGTTCTCTGCTACAAAGGAGGAAGCCACCTTACTCACTGGTTGTCAGACTTGGTAACACACACTGCTGAAATCCTGATTTGTACATATTAAAAATTAATCTGCCTTTTTTCTTTAGAAAACATTTTATTACTTCACATTTTGCAAAATGAAAAGTATTTTCTAACTGTATAAGTAGATATTATATTAATACAGTAGCCCATGGTACAGGCTTTTAAAATGAATTATTATTATTATATAGCTTAAAACAAGTGTATATCAAGAGACCTGACAGAAAATCCCAGTAAATGGCACCAAGATGTTACATTTTTGCCAAGAATTAGAAGTCCATAGATAACATTACACTATATAAAGAACCAAAACATATTTAGATGATGGGGAAAAATGAAAATAAAATAAACCATCATTTTGTCCTGTGCTGACATAATGAAATAACTATATATGACCACAGGATTTATCATTTATAGTTCTAGGTCAGTGAATTAGATTAATCTCTAGGGCAATAGGTTTAGAGAAAGAGAGCTCCCACTTCCCTTCTTTTTAAAGTAATTTAATCTGATCTAAAACATTGATCTTATTTATATTTTCATTTTAGGATGCCCGATAGAGTGCAGAAGAGGTGGTAAAATACTGTATCCCAAATCAGACATATGCATTTTTCAATCCAATTTCCAATTAAATAATTGCTGCAAACAGAATTTCTAAAGTATGTGCTTTTAAAATTTACATATGAGCAAAAGTGGAGGCCTAAAGATATTGTCAGGCTGCTCTCCTTACAGCTGTAACCTTAAAATACTTTAACTTCCAGATTTTTTTCAGTCAGTTTCCATGAACTATTTAAGATATGTCAGTAGGAAGCAGACAAGTCACCTACCTACTCTGAAGATCAAATCATCTTCAATGGGATTCTCTTTTCTTTTGCCGGTGCTGTACATGCTCGCAGGTCTCTTCACCGCTTTCTGCTTCACATGACCACTGCCAGGAGATTTAACACGCCTCTTAACCCCCTCAGTGGTAGGGGACACATCTGCTGATCTGACCACTTTAAGTTTGAATGGGCTACCCTTGATATGTTGATCATAAAGTCTCAGTGACAAAGTGAAGTCCCCTTCTTTCTGAACAGTATACAAAAATTCGTAAGTGCCATTTTTATTGTCAAGTATTTCTCCATCTGCTACACTCCCATCAGGCGTGCTCAGTTCAGCAGTGAGGTAAGCATTCCCAGATTTACACAGCTCCCCATCTTTGTCCTTAGTTGTGATGGTAACAGACATGGGCTGTCCGATCACTGTCTGCCTCAGTCCCTCACCTGTGGCAACTGTTTCAGAGGCAACAGCATTGGTGGTTAAAATAGTACCCAGGTTGTGAATGGACTTCTTCAGGCCTTCTGTTTCCACTATGAAGTCCAACTGGTCATTTTCACGGGGCTGCAACGGGAAGTCCCGCTCAGCCAGTTCATTCAGCTTGTCACTCATTTGCTTCTTCACCAGCAGAACTTCAGTTTCAGTGCCATGGTTGAGGGCTTGGGCTGTAAAGTTGCTGCAACTTTTAATGCTTTCTTGTCCTTCAAGCAGGGAGTCCAGCTGTGTCTGGAGGACCTGTGTACATTACCAGACACCAGATTAGCATTATGTTACAGGAAGTCTCCTAGCAAGACGTAGCATGCTTTATATCTGAAGACCCTTGTAGAAACCCAATTTATAGGGCTTTTAGAGTTTATTTTAAAGTTTCATTTCTGAAAAAGTACCACACTGATCCCCTACATGTTCTTGGAATAACATGCTGCAACACAAAAACAGGTGCCCTGTTTTGGGTTTTCAAGGCTTCACAGATCCACTGTCACGCTAAGTTGCCCCACCTGCTCCACCTACCTCTCAGTATTCATAGTTAGTGAGATAATTACTGGAATTGAGCTGCATGCACAGGGGTAGAGATATTTTGGAGTCACAGGTCCATTACTAGGGGAGGCTGCAAGAAACTTCTTGAAAATTTCTTCAGAGCCCAGGGAAACCTTGGGTTGCTCCTCCATGGAGACAGACAAGAAGGCACTGTACATCCATCTTGAGGAAAAGTGTGATTCCTGATCTAGGTAAGTGAAGAAGGAAGTCTCTCCAGCAGAAGTGGGTAAAAGGATTCCCTAGTTTCAGCAGACAGGAAAGCAAAATGTAAAGGATGGATTGTGGATATTGGGAAAAGTTGAGTTGAGTAGCCTGAAATTTTGTTGGGCAGCAAGCAGCTACTCCGTATTTAAGACCGAGGAAGAGCTTTTATTATAGGCTTGGTTCTGTCCCTTGGTGTAAAATCCTCAAAACAATACTGACCTCAAAATTGTTAGGTGTGGGCTGGGAACAAGGCTAACTTTTTGTTTAAAACCAATTTTGCAATGAACTGGAAAAAGGATCCTGAATTATAACAACCTAGCAGAGAAATTCACAACAGTCAGGAAAACCCAAATGTTCCAGCTACCCCCAACACTCTCTGATGAAATCCCCAAACCAAAGTACTCAGTCACACATGTGGTACGTTTTTTCCCCACAGAGAAGAACTAGGGCACAGACATTCCTGTGCATCAGAGAAGTTATTTTGTTGACTATCACTGTAAAGTAAATATTTTCAAAACTTTTCAATTGATTTTAAAGCAAACTTGGAGACTGGGTGTATTTATTGCTATGGCTTCTCTTGCGGAGACACCCCATGTAATGACACCACGTTCTAAAGGCATTTTTCTTCTGATTTTTACAAAGCTGCCTGCTTTTCACCCACTGGAGAAAATCCAGGCTGATGAGAAAGTGATAACACAAAATCTTTGTCAAGCAAAACAGAATGAACAAATTTCAAGACTACACTGAAATTTCAAGTTGTCTGTTTTTCTAGGCAAGTCTCAGGATTCAATACAGGGCATTTCTAATCTGCTTTGTGTTTATTCAAGGACACAAGTAGTTAAGCAGATAGCTTAGCTAATAAAGTCCTAGAATGACAAAACCCCATATGCTTGGCATAAAAACCCACAAACTGAGGAGGAAGACAATTTGCAGCTACATTATAAACCCATTATTTTCTCAAAATAGTTTTCTTTCATTACAAAGATGGAAAATATTAAATCTTACCATAGCTAATATTTAAAATGCATTTTAGAGTATTTTACACGAGGCCCCTTTCAGTCCATTGCACAACTCAAACTGAATCACCAACTTTCTTCTAGTAAAGTGCAGCTCTTTCATTTTTATGTTTTTATAAAGTACGTGACCAGAATAACAGAATATTTGGGTTTGCATTATTTTGCAGCACCACTTTTTATTCAGAAGTAAAATCCAATTCCAATAGCTCTTTTTTATACAAACAGGGGAGATGCCTCTTTTATTGCTTTACAGCTTTGTAAAAATTTGGTTCTCTGATGCCCAAAATAGGTTTCAAACTATTTTAAATCCCTTTAAAAACCAGTAAGATAAATTAATGTCATACTCCATCTTGTGTGAACTTCGTACATACCCTGAGTATATTTACTTGATAAAAAAATAAGGTTTTGTGACATCTTGAATACATTTAGATGAACCTGGGATCTACGTCCAAGTTTTTGATGCTAAAAGCTCCACAACTCCTGCTTAGCTCTGAAGATGTCTGAATTCTGTGCCCTGAGGGTTTTGGGCTCCGTGTGTTCCTGAAAGTACACATCTTGTGCACATGTTAGAATTCCTCCATATTCACAGGCTCAGCAGTTCAATACCTTCCTAATGACCTAGCCTGTTCCAGATCCAGGAATGCAGCATTCCTCAGTTTCAGACATCTGGAGATGCTCAAGCTGCTCAGTAATTGCAGAGAATGCCCAACATTATCAGGCACACTTGAAACTCCAGTTGTTAATGCTACTTTTCTTTGAAGGCTTTGAGGGAAAAGATCTTTCTTTATATAAAGCAGACAAACGATACCCAGGAACACAAGGACTAAATTATTTCATTTGCCTGATTCAGACTGACTAATTCTCAACAAGAACCCTGCACAACCAGGCTACAAGCTCATCTTCACAGATGCACAGATTTCTGTCCTCTTCCTTCGAAGCTTAGTCTACTATACAGGGGGAAGAGCACAATCTTCAATCATCCAGATAGGAAATAAGAGAGTGAATAGAGCTCTGGAATCTACTGCTGCCTGCATTCCCCTGAGAAAGTGAGTTGTCCCTCCAATCTTTACGTGTTCCAATGAGTGACATCTAACACAATATACGTTAGCAGGCACTTGAAAGGAAAACACTGCCTTAAAGCAAAACAGCAAGCCTTTCTCAGTTCTTCAGGAGAAATTGTTTGGCATGTATCTTCATGAAGGGAGGTGGTGGGGAGTCATAGGATTGCAGCACAAGGATTTCAGACTTTCCTTTGGTGTTCTCTTATTGTCATCTATACATCAGTATGCTGGCTTTAAGCAGATGTCTACTTAGTGTATTGGCCATTTTAGATCCTCACACACCATGCACAAAGGGCTACCTGCCCATACAGGGTCTCAATTTCATTTATAAGGCTGGGCACCCACAAGCAAGGCTCTGCAGCACTTGATTTCAGGAAAACAAAGCTCTTCCCTGGATCTGAGACACAATTGGTCAAACTGGTGTCCTGCATCATTTGTAAAATTTGTTTCGTTAAATTAATAGGTTTTTATTGAAACAAAACATGCATCTTACTTTGTGTTTAAGGCCATAATTCACTTCCAGTTCCATAAGCAGCACGCTCTTTCGCACATTTAAAGTCTTCTGGAGTTCATCAAAAGTGGAATGAATGTCATCTACAATGCTAGCCTTTTGGTTGGTTAACTGGTGTATGATTTCAGATATAAAATGAAGTGCTGAGTCGATCTCTGGAAGCCTGAGGGAGGGATTAAATTACAAAGATTGCTGTTTCAAAAGTCATTAAACATTGGCCCTTGCTCTGATATCTTTGATGAAACCATCTCATCAGCAGGCTGGCTTTAAACTCGGTCATTTCCCAGAAGTAAGTTCATTCCTTTTACAACCACACAGTGATTTTGGTTTCATAAAGTATAGCTAGGCCAGGGCCCTCCCTTGTGGAAATCCATTAGACTTTAGGCATTTCTAACAATGAGGCCTTGTATCCTTTGTCCTTTATGCAAATGTATCTGCTCAGGAAAATATAACTAGATCTATCCCACTTCCACCTTTATTTTTTTAGCCTTTCTGCCACCATAGTGTTTGTATTAGTCTTTTAAGCATCCAATATTATTTATTTATCATTAAATTCATGACTGGCTGGCACTTTTCTCCTTAACATTTTATGCCCCTTATTTGGAGGGCACTTGAATTTCTACTGGCCTCTGTTTTGTGAAGGATAGATTGAAATCTTTAGCACTTTTCTCTGACCCTTCAGTGCATTGCACTCAAAGGATTTTCTTTTCCTTATGCTAGCCTCACTGTTTCTGTTTTCTAGGCAAAAGTCCATTGCACATCTACCCGGGGTAACACAGAAATCCAGTAGTAGAACTGAAAATAGAAAATAATCAGTGGAGTCTCCATACCTTTTGTTGACAGCATCCAGCTGGACTTGGAGGGAAGCCTTATGTTGTTCCACCACATCCTTGAGGGGTACCGTGGGATGCTCTGCATGCTCTCCTTCTGTACACTCTCGGCACATGGCAGTCTCACAGGACTGGCAGTAAAACTCCATCACCTGGAAAAGTGCACAACTCTAAATTCAAACACCGCAGCAGTAACATCACTCAAAGGACATCTTACTGGGTCTTGAACTCCTGTTATTATCCAAGCTCTAAGACCAAGTTTCTCGTTTCTTAGCCACCACTAATTTCCTGCCTAAAAGATGGCTGTTCTATATTCATAACAAAATGCTGATTTAAATGCATTTCATTGCATCAGAAAGTGTCACAACAGCAGCCTGGGAAACAGAATGCTGGACTTCAAGGCAGTCCCTAACATCATATTTATACTGTGTAATAGTAAGTTTTGGTGTCTCTCTCAACTGCTCTCTGAAACAACTCGAAAAAATAGGGCATTCAAGTCCCCTCACTAACTCAATCCTTAGTCTCCCCATCCTGTCTGCCAAAAAGAGTGTAGACTTAGGATGTTTTTCATAACCAGCCCACCCAAGGAACATGACCTTGATGGCACTCACCAAACAGCATGGGTTTTTGCTAGAGAAAACCACTCTAAATGAATCAATGTGCGACAGAGAAAAATCTCCATATCTCATTACTAATCCCTTAAAACCATCAAAACCTCATATCTGAGATTATAATAAGAGTGCTGGTCTAAACTTGAAAGAGGAAGAGATTCTTTCAACCTGTTATGTACCCAGTAAGATGCTCTCTGGAGATAAAACCAGATCTTCTGAATATGTTCATGAAGAGAAAGAAAGAGAAAAGTGCTGTGCCCAAAATAATGGACACAGATGCAAATTTGGCATAAGATTTTCTTCTACAGCTAGGAAGTCCTCAAGCACAAAGCATTTTAGGCTTATTAAAAGTGCATAAGGAAGCTCATAGTATATGCTTCAAAGCGAGACACTGGCAGCTCTCTTGCATTCACAGCATAGCATCAGACTCTTGAATAACTCAGCTGATGCTTCTGGCACTTAGACCTTGCACACAAAGATGGCTGGGCTGGACATGCTGATTGACAACAAGATGGTTGTGTAGAAACAGCTGTTTTCAGGTGAGCAGAGGAACCTGTAAAAGCACCATGCAAAGTAGCTGGCTACTCCAAGACATCTTGAGAATTAGGAGGGTGAAGTAAGACTGTGATTTGCATGTGGCTATCAGCATTAATAGGGATTTGCCTTTGATAAGCTCCTTTCTGTCTCATTCCCATTCTTCTCTCTTATCTCCATTCACAAGATATGGGATTCACACACAAGGAGGGTTTAAGACATTTGCTGGCCATTTGTGTAAGCCACTTCAGAGAAAATTTAAAAGCTGCTCCAAATAAACAGTGTAAGATCAAATATATCAGCCAGGAAAACAAAACAAAATCAAAACAGACCTTCTAAACAATGACAACCCCTATCAACACCACTGCGGTCACTGTGAATTTAGCAGTTTCACATTAGTAGATCCTCCAAGGCCTGACAGTTACTTTGGTAGGCACTAAGATGTGATGCAGTCTTACTGTGCCTAGAGGAAATAAGTTAAAAACAGTTTATGCTTTAAATTCTTTTCAAAGGCTTCAAAAATTTGCAACCAGAAACAACCAAAAGGAGCAACATTTTATGTATTTTATTAGGATTTTTTTTTTTTTAGTCTTTTTATATGGTCAGAAAATTTCATTTCTTTTGAATGAGTGTCAAAAGTTCATCTTTCTGCCTCTTCATAATTTAATGTGCAGATTCAAGATGTTTTAACAAGCCTTTATTAAATATTTTTATCTTTGGATACAACAATTAGAGTAATTTAATATTTCTTTTCCTATTGAACGATTCATAATAAACATATTTGCAGCAATATATATAGGAAAGAAAGCATCTCATTGGCATATTAAAGTTTAGCCTAATAAACTTCTTTCCTTTTTATTAAAGCACCAGAGAATCAATCACATAAGCTAGAATGGTAACAGCTTGAAACCCATAAAGATCTAATGTATGTGTCTGCATAGAAACAGTCATCTTTGCCTCAGTCAAACTACAATCTTTTGAGTGAAGCAGCTTTCATTTCGCATCAAAATCTGGGGTTTGTGCCATAGCTGAAGAAAAAGAAAACCCAGTATTAATACCATCCAGTCTTCAAGTGCCTAGATAAGCCAATTCCCTAAGATTTTGTGTAGCACTTCTTAATCAGGTGAGATTCATTTCCAAGTGTAGACAGACACGTCTTACTGGCTTTTCCTCTCTTCCTTCCATGTCCAACATGGGTATCCCATTTTGTGACAGGCAGAACAAAATTTTGCCAGCAGAGAGCTCAGTTTGTTAGCTGTAATGCTCATAAGAGTCTAACTCTGATACCCTGAATTTTTTATTTAGCCTCAATGACACAGTGAGTATTGCACAATGAGATACACAACTAAGTGCCATGGTGGGAAGTACAGAGGTGAAGAGAAAAAGCAAGGTTTTATAAGGTCTGTTATGAAGTCACTTCATCAGAGTACCAAGGACAGGCACCACTCACTGGGAGTGAGTGAACAAGTTACCTGACTGGGTTTAAACCACGACATTTTCTAACAGAAGCATACAGGCAGTAAGCGACACCTGAACAAGTTCAGGAAATATTTTTCTAGACAAAATCTTATACCTGTCAAATTTCCAAGCTATTCACTGATCTTTTGAGAAAAAGCTAGTCAGAGATAAGGCACTCTCTCCTGTTATCAAGCATTTAATTTAATATGGGGTATGCTCTCTTGTTACACTCCATAGGCAGAAAATACACTGCACCTGTAAAAGCATGGATCCTAGACTCTGGGCTGGCTCTTACCTCAAATTCAAACAAAGCCCAAGCATGGACTTTTCAGGATGGGTGACTGCAAAGAGGCTACACCACTTATTACATATTATGAAGTAATGGACCTAGAATTTCACAGCCTTCCCTGTCCTGGCTGCTGTACCTGCCCCTAAATGATTGTAGATCAATGTTTGCAAACCAGGATGCTTACTTCCAACAAGAGCTGCAGCAGATGAGGATAAAGCCAATCTTATTTTAATGTGTAGGTAGAAGATAAGAATCTTCTGTTAGGTTCAAAAGTTCCATCATGTATGTGCCCTATTACCTTAGTTTAACAAGAACATATATTTGTGTTTTGTGTTGGGTGCATATGAGGAAGCATTTCTTAATAGTTCAAGCACAGGAAACCATCTCTTGTGTTAAGATCCTACAAGCGAAGTTTCATTTTTTGTAAGAATACACACAACAAAGATGCCACAACAGAGGATGAGAGGTTGTGAGCAGAAGGAATAGGATACACACACATATGGAAAATATGAGTGATGGGAGTAAGAGACCAACTGGAAGGGAAAGTACATGGCCTGAGGAAGGCTAAGTTACAAGCAGAAAGGCATGACAATGAGAAAGTATTGGCACATCATTTTCTATCTGATTTTAATCAGAGAGGCTTAAATCCAGCATGGCTGGAAAGACTGAAAAAACTTACTTAAATAGAAACTTATTTCCAAGCTGATGCAAAGAAAATCTGGTAATATTTAGATGAATTATACCGGATGTAAATTTTTACCCTTGATAATAAAAATACAATGGGTCTGGCCCTACCCCAAGCAATACATTAAAACTAACAGAGAGCAGAGGCATTCTGCTTCAGCTACCAGCTCAGTCCTCTTTCACCCTCTAAAGCCCCCAGCAAAGGTGCTAGCAGCCAGGCACTTGCCATACAGTGCCCTCATGCTGTGTACACGTGGAGCCAGCAGAAATGTGTTTCCTCAGTCAGGTCTAATGTGCCCAACACCTTGCCCTGCACACCCTGCCCTTCAGCCAGACCCACTGATCAGCCTCAAGCAGTTCTCTCCAAAGCTTATCTCAGCTCCTCCCATCGCAAGGACTAATGTGTGCACTTTAGCTCTTAACTTCCTAGCTCCACAAAGCTTTAAACTGGAGTCACCCTCAGCCTATCCCCACCCCCCCCAGATACTTACTGAAGCAAGAAGATACTCCCAGCACACACTACTCAGCATCCTAAAGGGCATACTGTTTTTCAAGGCCAGACAAGTACATGGGGTTTGGAGGACTTATAAAAACACCTTTCCCTAGAAAGTTCTCAGAGTGGTATAAGGTGTCATTTTTAATTGTAGAGAAAAGTTTTTTCTAAGCACACCCAAAGAATGATCAGCTGAAAATGTAAAATGCAAACCAAGTAATATCTTCATTTTGATCATTTTCTGCATTTCACAATCAAATGATCCCTTTCATGATTGCTGTGTCAGAAAAGAACTGTGATTCATTTTAAGGAGAGACAATAAAATGCAAATAAAAACTAGGAATGCATTAACCAGTAACCACTACACACACATAGGTATAGCACACAATTCAAAAGTTATACTAGTTATTCATTAATCAGAGTGTACAGCAAATCAGTCCTACAAGTCCATCTAATTCCAGCAGGTCAGTAAAGGTAAAAGAACTGAGCTGTTCCTCTATAACAGTAATCACTAATTATCAGCTAAATTATTCCTACAAAACTGCTATACCTAAACTGAACATCAAATAAAACAGTTCCCCGAAAGTTGTCTTAAAATACTAACACGTATTTCTTGGCTTGCACAGAAGCACAGCACTCGGTTCATAACACAGCATCACTCAGCTTTGCAGTGTTGCCCACTTACATATTTGCATAAGCCTGGCTGTAAGATAGGAGCTCATATGCCTACCATGAAGCCACACAGGTTAACACTGAAAATTTTTAAGTAAGCAGAGTTGTTAGAGCTGTTCTTGTAATAATCTAGGAATACTTACCCGGTTGGGAGTACTTGCCGACGCATTCAGTGATCCAATTTGAGGGTGTATGTGGGAGGGATGCTGGGTGAAAAAAGTAGGTGGAGGAAAAAAATAAAGCATCCTCCAAGAACTGATACATGAGACGCACAAAACACTGCAGATAAAAAGAAGCTCTCTGTTTCTAGCCTGCGCTGACCCAAATCATCCTGAGCCCTTGGCTCCATGGTAATATGCTCACACAGCTTTTGGTACTGCCTCAGTGTGCAGGTCAGTTAAGCTTGTAAGGTCCCTGCCACATACTGACTAAACAAGCACATAGGCTTCCGTGACAATAGTTGATTCTACAAGCAAAAGAGTTACGGAAACCCATCACATTGTGGCAAAAGCACAAGGTTTGGCACTTACAGGACAATAATTTTGATCAAATGTGCTAAAAGACAGTATCATCCAAGATGACTGGTTAGATGAAATAATATCCTGACTACTTGAAAATGCTCCACTAAAAGTATCTGAGTTAATCATAAGAATCACTTGTCTTTTGTCGGCATATTATAAATCAAAGAACTAGTGTGATTACAATTCCCCACTATCTTTTTTGAACAAAATAGCTATGACAAACCAGACTAACCAGTACGTATCAGTAACTGTACACATCACAGGAGTTCATCTCACTTACATTTCCATCATGATTGGGACAGGAGAGCGGTTTGCCTGCCGCAACAGCAGTGACAGTCTCCAAGATGGAGGAGTCTTCAATGCTGTTGTCTGGCGTTCGTTGCAGGACATCCATCAGGTTGGTGATAAAGAAGTTGTTCTGGAGTGCAGAAACCCCTTTCTCTGGCAGAATGGAGGTCTGGCGGCACACGGGGCAAGAAAGGGTTAAGCTATGGGCTGGAATGTAATTCTGTAAGCACCTATGGGAAAGGAGGTGGAAGGGGAGAGAAAGGCAAAGTGTCATCAAAGAGGGAAAAAAACTCCTTTCAGTTGAAGAACTGGTTTGACCCCTACTTACAAAAGGAAAGGTACATCACCAGGCTTCAGAAGTAAAAGTGGTTACCGTGCGTTTTTTTTCTTTTAAGCCTTTTTCCTCTGCCACATGAGAAAAGGTTTATAAACAGGCATCACTGTAAGAGTTATGTGCCTGCCTTTGATATATTTATGCAGAGGGGATCTGCACTTCCAAACACCTACTGCATCCTATTCACAGGCTAGTAAGAATGATAGCCTACCAGACAAAGTTTGACAGACATGAAGTTATTGCATCAAGTATTTGAGCCTGTGTCTTTAATGGCCTAACCGGTGGTTGACCCTTGTCTTTCCAATAGAATCTCCTTTATTAACTTTTATTTGTGGGTTTAGTGTTTCAGAGCTCAAACCTGGTCCCAGTGAAACCAATGGAAATTTTTCCATCTATTTCAACTGGGGAAGTTATTTGGCAGCTAGCCGGAATCAACAGAGCTGTCTTCATTACATAGAGAAGCACAGCCTGGGTTATCACAGTTTATGTTCAGGGGAGTTTTGGAGGAGATTTTTGTTTGTTTGTGTTTGATTTGTGTGAGGGGAGAGGGTTGCTGGGGGCTTTTTAGAAAAATTATATTTCACAGAATGTAAATCTGACACAGAAGTTCTGTGATCAACAACATGCAGCAGACTGGCCTAGGTAACTGGTCTTGAAAAGTTAATGGCTGCTGGGCATGCAACGTCCAACTGCAATTTGCAATTCAGTACAGTCCCATAAGCACAGGAAGCTTTGCAGAATGCAGTCCTTAATGTGAGCAGTGCTACACCACATTCCTTAAGAGATGCCAACCAAGAAAGTGTGACCTTGCACAGCCACACAGCTCTTATCCACTTCCAAGGGTTTTTCTGGCACCAAACCTCCCATGGCAGCTCTCCTTCTGACCCCCCAGTAAGGGCTCTGTGAATGGAGAGCTTAGGCTTTGCACATCAGGAATACAGTAGAAGAGTTCTTCCAGCCTCTCTCCATAACCAGATCAGCATAAGAGGATTACAGTGAAAACCAGAAGCTGACCTTAGGATTTACACATGAACTGAAGTCAAGAAACTTAAGACATGATGGTGAAAATTCTGATTTCCCTGACTTCAGTGAGAGTTTCACTGCTGACTTCAGTAAAGTCAGGGTTTCCTATTCTACAAAAGACCAGTTCATCTGACACACTCAGAGATCCACAATTTTTCCTGCACCCTCTGCAAAGTTTAATATGCACACCACAATTCTAGGAAGTGGAAATCTCGTGAACTAAATGTTCACACAAAACATCATTTATTAAAATCCTCATGCCATTCAACATATAATCCGAAGAGTTCAATCACATCACTGGGTAAAGAACTCTAACAAATAATTCATCAGCTAACTTTTCTGCAGATACTGTATTTTCTCCAGCATTTGATGGATAATATAGTATTAACATTATCACTATGGATATTCAATTAATTTAGCTAAATACAGTAGGTGCCAGGTTTCTGGTTTATCACATCTCTTTTCAGAGCTTTTCCACTTCAGTCAACCAAGCTGCAGAATAATGAAGACATTTAATCACAGGTTATTAATAATGTATATATCATGTCTAACCCTTGGACATTAAAGGATGGGATAATTAATTCTCTGCTTAGTAAATCAACAAAGAAAGGGTTTTATTGTTTCTAATTATACTAATCAGGATAAATTTGAGGCCATTAATTTGAGATCCAAATTCTGAATGCCAACACATTTCACATGGTTGTAACTGTATTCATTAGTTTCATTAGATTTACTTTTTATTTACCCTTCCATAAAGGGAATGTATTCCAAATATTCCACTGCCATCTCTTCTTCCTGCCTCCCACAAATAACAGTGTTTTTCCTCATCCCTGACTTTCCAGCATTCCCAGACTTCATCATGCCTTGGTATGACCTTTACAACTAAGTCCCCATCCACGTGCTTGTTACACGACACAAAAACCTCATTACCAGCTTGAGGAAAGGACTTACCTCTCACAGAAAGTGTGCAGGCAGGGGAGTACTTTGGGGTTCTTGTAACGGTCCAGGCATATGCTGCAAATCAGAAACTGCTTGTCAATCTGGCGGACCACAGGACTTGGGATGTTGGAGCCTTCACTGGCCATCCTAGACCACTGACATATGCGTCCTGTTCCCTTCTACCCTGCACGCTGCTGGAGTGGGGTGGGGAAAAGAAGAAAAGAAGAAAAATGGCTTATAAACTCCATGAAATAACAAGATCAACAGCTAATTCACTGATGTTTCATCCTTGTGCAGGAATTCATATTTCCCTCTAAAACCAAACCAGTGAAGAATTAAACTTCCAAAATGACTTATCGCTGATGAGAACTTGTGAAGCAGCCATATCTACAACATGTAACACCTCTGTTTGAGCAGGCATTCTGGAAAGGCATGCTGCCTCTGGACTGATGGAGTTACAGGACTGTCTGGTTTTAAAAAAATCCCATGATATAAATGTTCTTGCACCAGTAGTTTCAGTCAGTGCTAACAAACACAGGATTTCTTATATCTACAGTACTGCTGGCAAAATGATTAGACTGGAACTGCACCAGGCAGTCAAAGGGCCGCATCACAGGCAAAATGACGCAGCCTAACAATTTTTTCCTTATCAGTGCTGGTGTTGCCAAAGATATGGCAGGTTTGGACTCCAGGAAGTCCCCAGAAAGGAACCTCCAGAACCAGTCAGCCTCTGGAAAGGTTGTGCTCCATTTCTGCATCAGCTACGCAGGTGGGATAGGTGAAAATCCTCATGATATAAGAAACTGAGCAAAGGAGAGGCAACTAATAGGTGCCAAGAATCAGCAAAGGTAGGGTGAAGGATGCATGAAAGCACATCAAAATAATTAATGCAAGAAAAATACCATTGTAGGCAGAAAGAATAGTAAGAATCATGTTTCTAGGACTCTTATTAATCCTGTCATATAGTGCATGAAATAGAAGGGTAAGAAAAAAGTCTATGACTGACAGAATTAAATTTACAGGTTAAGGAATCCCAGCAGGATTGGAGCACCTAAGGCACGAGGAGAGAAAAACTTAAGTTTCTTTTCAGCTGGAGGTACAGATTCTAGCCAACAGAATTCATATGTGGAAAGAGAAGACGGGAGGAAAAGGAAGGAAGCAATCTCAGGGAAAAGTAAACTTCCTGCTAAAATAGTTTAGGAAAACCTGCCAAGCAGAGGCCATGCGGGGTGGCCCTGCAAGAACTCCTCTCCACCAGCATTTCTACTGGGCTGGTGCAAGTGCCTGTGCTGCAGCACAGATTTCAGGGGCTCCTTTTCTGTGTGAGCAGTGCCCAGCTGGGCTCCACTGCAGGTACACTCCTCAGGAGGTAACTTCTTCCCTAAACATTTTCTACCCCAGTTTTTAGTCATCCACTTCAGACAATTTGATATTTGGCTCAGGGGCAGTTCAGCCTTTCCAAGACAGAAATAAGGAGCCCTCTGCCTTGGTGCTGATTACCCTCATTCAAAGTCACTCAATTCAACAATGATTTGCATGCCCTGTAGCATCTTATTGGCAGCGTTGCATCAGATCTTCTTCCTGTGCTGAATGCATGGCACACTAATCTGGCAGAGTTGAACTCATATTGTTCTTCCTGAGCTGTGTATTTTGCCATACAGGTATGGCTTACTTACTACATTGAGCAAGTGGCTATTTCTAGGATAATAACAGTGAGTATGGATTAGGCTGTACTGACTTCCTTGATAACAGGCTCCTCATGAATCACCTCTGTGTTAGCACATAGAGCAGCAGAAAGTTATTCACAGTTAAAAATACCCAACAGCAGTAACTGACATTTAATTCAGAGGAAAGCATTTATGGCTGGCCCTTTTGTTTCCTTTCTTTTTCCAAGAAGGGAGAATCCACAAGGTTAAAAATGGCTATAATCCTTGTAAAATATCATGTTTGTTCATAATCCAAAAATGCATGATTTCAGGATTGAGCATGTTTCATTTTTTTTTTTAATTTCTTTCTCCATAGTAAGGTAAAATCAAGTATTACATAGACACAAATTAATTTTACCTATTTAGATGCCATAAATAACACATAATAAACCTTAGGAGATCAACCGGGAATCTGTGTTACTTTTTAAAAGCTTGCGTTAAAAATGGCTTTACAAGCAGTGGAAATAAAATATCTAGCTTTCACAAAAGGGAATAGAAAGAGCAGACTCTCAAACATGCACTAACGTGTCCGTGCGTTTGGCAGCATAACACGTGGAACTTCCCTGATGTCTTGCAAAAGAAGTGTCACTTCACCACGGATGCAGCTGTGTTTGCTTCCCATACAGGTATAGATCGTACCCCCAAAAGTTAGGTGTGGGGACCAAACAAAGCAGGGAAGATAATCAGAAGCAGGAAGACTTCTTATCAAAAGCACAGTTTCCGAACTGGACACTGATACACTACAAACAGTGTAGATTTTTTGTTACAGACTAAGTACAGACTATTGAGAGAAAAACCCCCTACTCATATGAAAGAATAGGTCTGCAGTGAGTGCTGCCTGTCATTTAACAGAAGAAAATTCTCTAGCAATCAGATATTTTCTGTGATTTCATCTTGCTGCTATCAAGTGCAGCTACACCAGGAAACAGCGTTTACACAAGGAAAACTCCTGCTGCCTGAAAAACATCGTATTCATTTAATCTGATCTTCACCTTGGCTTTTTACATTTTCCCAATCTCATTGCAAAATCAGGTGATTCTTGGTGTTTCATACACAAGGCTCATGCCAGCCACTTTAATTTCCAAATGTTCACACTTTAAGCTTTGTCAGTGGAGGAAATCATTAACAATTCAGAAGTAAGTGCTTGCAACATCTGATGTTTTGTCTGGAACACAGCAGGCCATGACTGTCATTTATCCCCTGTGCTCACATAAATCAGGCTCAAAACATGCACCTGGAAATACAGTTCCGTCAGCACATTTCAAGCTGTACCACTACCTGGTACAACAACGTCTTTCACAGGTGATTCATATTAAAAAGTGGTTTGAGTATGGAATTTTCAGTATTCTGCAGCCTCCCTGAGCCAACTCCACCTTTGATGCAATTTTGATGAATGCGATGTACCTACACGAGGATGATTTTACCCGCTGACTCAATGAAAGAACTGTATAATAAAAGAGTATTGGACAAAAAGCTGCAGATTTTACATGGTGCTTTCATCATCTAAATCAGAATACTGTCTTTTGAATTTCACCAAAGACAGTATTCTGACTTACTGCAGTGGTCACAGCAGTTCCTGGAAACAGCAACCTAAGTTTCAGATGCATTAGCAGTGGGAGATTTTGCACAGTAACACTAGTTTCACAAAAAAAAAGATCATTCTTTTTTGTAGCAGCATCTTCTGAGCTTGGAAACTGCCAGAGCTCTTTTGGATGTTCATCCTGCCTCACAATCTAATAAAGAACAGCTGAAGCATGAGCTCTGAAACCAAGTCTAAGAATCCATTCTCTGTATAGTTAACACTTCATAATTTAAACATGCAAAATCAAAGGTTTATGAAACATTGCACCAAACAAGACATAAACCCCCACCCATTTATCTATAAGAAGCACACACTGGAAACCCAGTTCATGTGTGCTAAATCAAGCGCAGAAAAGGGTTCTGAAACGCATACCCTTTGTTACCCCTTTGAAGCTCAAGGACTGTTATCTTTCCAGCCACCCGAAACATAACACTTCTTTTCTTTCAGCTTGGAGATACAACTATCAATTTTCATTCACAATATACCATACAGCAAAGAAAGGAGAACACAATGGCTCTCTAAGCTAGTGGAAAGCCTTGCCTTGTTATGCATGCATGCCTTCAGGAACCAAAGTCAGGGTGCGGCCCCACCCATATGAAAAGAACTTCCTATAGCATTAGAAAAGGAAAAAAATCCACATTAGGGCACAGCAAATAACAGCTCAACACAGCTGTTTCAGATAGAGCCATGTAATAGGAAGGTGCACTCTTCCTACAGGTATCTTCAAATGAGCTCTGGAATTTCCCAACAGTTACTGAATTCTCTATTAGTTTCTGCAGCTCAGCCAACAAAAAGGCATTGGAAAACTTAAAGCTGTCTGTTCAATTCCAGGATTTATTCCTAAAAGTGCAGAATTCCCTGTTGCTGATACACTGCCATCACTGAACTCCACCCAGCCAGAGCTGCAACTAGCCTGAAAGTACAGGCTGAGGAGAACAAATTGCTTGCAGCTTGTTCATCCTCTTCTTATCGATGGTATTCACAACCTAGAGGGTCTATTCATGTATTATAAATGAATAGGTTTCCAATGGCAACATTTCCAAAGGAACGGTTAGGCCTTGAGAGCTGTAAGAAAGGGTGGGGAACCTCGATATTGTTGCTCCAAGGAATGGGGGAGTTGAGGTTTAAAAGTCCTTAAAACAGATATATCATGTGTCCAGACTCTTTAGGAATAAAGAACAGATTCTAACACCAGCCCCAAAACTAGCCAACACACCACGCAAATTAATAATCATAACCTCCACACAGTCCACTTGTGTAAAAGGCTTGATAAGCTAAATTTTCATTCTCTCCCACTCTTGCCATCAGCTGGGTGCCCTGTTTAAAACACAGCAACCCTCTTCATTCTTACAGCATGCAGAAGCATAATGAACGACTGGTGGCCAAAACAGAAGGAGCAACGCAGCAGCAGCCACGAGGAATAACACTGAGAGAACTTGAGCATTATTTAGACCTACCCATCTTTGCAGAAAAATAGCTTAATCAGTGCAGTGCTGAGGATAAAATCCTTGCAGGGACGGAGCTGCAGTTCCGCAGTAATCCAAACGAACAAACCATCATCTGTCAATATTGCAAGCCTCACGCGTAAAACTGTCTCAGAATCCCTATCACAGCACAGTCATTATTAGATGCATGACAGATTTTGTGCTCTAAGGAATGACGCTCCATTCCACGGAGAGGACAGGTGGAAAGAAAAATGGAAGAACAAGAGGAGGCCCAGAGAAGTCGTCATGATTTTTTTTTCCTCCGGGTCATTTACAAGGGGGAGACCCCTTCGGGATTCAAACCAATCAATCTTTATTTAGCACATCTTTTTCTCACTCAGCCTGTGTAGAAAGACTGCAGCAAACGGTGCAAGGGATTGTGGGATAGGGATGCAGCAGAGAGCTGCGACGAGATTCGCTGGGTGGGTTTTTTCCCTCCCTACTCAGCAATCAGCTGTTCCAAGGCTCCGCGCAGGGCCATTGAATTTGGTCACCAGAATGTTATTACAGGATTAGCAGGCAGGCACGGCTACCGCTGTGCATCTGGCATCTCAATGCCGCTAAGAAATACATATGCAAATATTACTTGGGAATCGGAAAAAGGATTTAACTCCGAAGGGGAGAGTAAATATTACGTAACGCCCATTACCAGGACAGTCGCCACAGAAGAAACGAAAGCACTTTCGTTTGTAAAGGAGACAAAGTTTAACACCCAACAATTACACCTTGATTTTGTCAGGATTCAAAGTATTTCTCAGGATATAATTCTGCCCTGCCTCGACTTCCAGCAACAAAAGACCCCCACAAGAGCTCTTTGTCTCGCCAGATGTTTAAGAAGCAGCAAAGGACCCCTTCAGAAAGCTGTGCTACTGACACACAAGCCATCAGCAGTTTCTTGTACTACAGAGTTGCGTATTTGACCTGACTCAGACTCAAGTCAAATACATAAGGCAGCAATTAGTAAACTCATATTCAATGAACGTGAAAATCAGAGCTAACAGTCAGCCCAACTGTTTTACAAACATTAATGCAAAGGTGTATTGTCTTAGTTAATCTATTTACTTGTTTAAATTAAAAAAAAAAAAAGTAAAATCACAGATCAATTCAGATTTAACTAGGCTATTACCAAAAGCAATTCGGTGTCTGGTATTCTTCAGCTATGCAGAGAAGGTTGTTAAAAAGATGCTTGTGAATATGCAGATGCTACTGAAGTAAAGCAACAGAGAATTAGCTTTGTCTTCCAGTATAACAGCTGGTGGGTTTTGCAGACTAGGTAGTATTTGCATCTCTAAATACAGTGTATCTTTTCTTTTGAAAAAGCAAATCATATGCAAGTATTTCAGCTAACTGAGGCTAACAAAGCTTCCCACAAATAAAAGGACACAAAGGTCCATTTGCATCAAGAACAAAAAATGTGGGGTTTAAACATTGTCTGTGCTACTCTGACTTAATTAGGACAGATATTGTTATTTCAGAAGTTTAAAATGTTGTCCTAAGTTTTTCAAGCACAGTTTCCAAAAAAGAATGAATTTATTCAATTCTTGCACCAATGAGGTAAATAGTATTAATAATCATTTAGCATGGCTGAAGAGTAGTCTAAATTCCTGTTAAAAGTACAGATTCCTCACACATCATTTGCTTGTCACGTGGCAATCATTTACCAGATCTGTTTTATGCATCAGGCAGATCCAGCCTGGTTTCCCTGGGTAATGCCCACAGGGTAAAAGCATGTTGTAATCCAGTTTATAACCTGAAATGAAACATCAGGCAGCGTGTGTGTATGTGTTAGGATTTTGGGTGCTTGTGCCAAAATACTGCTCCTCTGATTCTCTCAACATGTGCTAACTCCGTCAAAGAGAGAGAACAAAGTATGTTTCATTTTAGCTCCAGCATTCAGCAGGTCAGAAGAAACAGGCATCTGCACAGCAGGGTTCACAGTTTCAAAAGAAGGGCAGAGATTTCAGGCACGTTTTTGAGGGGTGGGTTTTTATGTTTCTTTGGGGGTTTTTTGCTTTCTTTTTAAGCTGCCTAGAACCCCCACTGCAAACAGCAAGCCACATATTTCACTCCCACAAGGAGATCCAAGGCCTTTTGTTTTTGCCACTGGAACACTGACACACATAAAACAAAAATCAAGAGGGAAAATTCAGGAGTCCCCCCACCCCCACCCCAGACCCGAAGTGAAAACTCTCAGACTGAAGCATACAGGCACCACATAGCTGCTTGCTTTCCTTGCTCATTTCAAGCATCAAATTTACATCCACTAAAGCAGAATGACAAGTATTGCTCAAATTACTATTTCCATTTACAATCAGTAGTGAGGGCTGCGTACCCCTCAGATCAGAACCGATCCCATAACATACCTCATGGCCAAAGGAGACTGGAGGAGCCACAGCTGCAGGCACTCTCACAGAGGTCTACACCTCCAAATGAGAGATTGCTTCAAAGTGCAATTCTCTTGCAATTAACTCTGAGAAACTGCCTGCTGACAGGGAGTTGATATTCTGCAAATAATCCTGCTTCTTCAGCAAAACAAAAATGTGGTACTGTGGCAAGGAAAATAAGACAAAAGTCTTAGAATTTCCCTTGTGATTCTTGCTCTTATATGTTGAATGTTGAATCATGGTTTTCTTCTCCCTAGTGAAGAGGAAATGGATTTGTAGCTGAGCGAACAGTTGTGTACTTTACCCCCATAGCAGTTAATACCAGCCTGTTTCAAGTAGGGTTATTGTATATGTCTTTGGAGCTGGGAGTGGGGGTTGTTGTTATGTGCTTGGTTTTGGTTTTGTGGTTTGTTTTGTCTTTTTTGTTTTAAAAAGAACAGGCTACTTTCCCTCAGAGATTTGCTGCACTCATTGCTGTGAGGTGCTCCTGCCCATGGCGGGGGTTGGAACTAGATGATCTTAAGGTCCTTTTCAACCCAAACCATTCTATGATTCTATGATTTATCTGCATCACTGCTGACTTAAAGTTCAGGAATGAAGTTCAGGAGAAGAAAATACATAGCATATGCCATCTTCATAGTGTCGTGGAAGTGATCTAGCCCCTGTAAATATCATGGGTTTTGAAAACATTATTCTTGTCCCTGTTCCAAACACAACCTCAGTTCATATTCTTAGGGAGCCCATTAATAGTAAGTTCTAAAAAACCCCACAGCTAATTTACAGACTATAGGAAGATAGGTATTGGTATAACCTTCCTGACATTAAATAAGTCATCCAAACATGCCAGGTTAAAATTAGTGGTCTGCACCGAAGCCTGTACTACAAATTGACTGAAGGGAGAGTAGTTTAAATCAGTCTATAGGAAAGAGATCGTAAGGTCAGCAGAAAAAAATAATATTGGGTTGACCCAGATTAAATGGCCAGCTAATAAAGTCCTGGCAATTAAGACTGACTGGAAAACAAGAAGTGTGAGAGACCAGAAATCAATTACCCGAAGCTGACATGCTGCGAATGAGGGCTAGTTTGGGAACACAAATATAGGAAAGGATAGGCTGTTACAGTCATCGCCCAGTTCCAACGTCCTTAATTTGACCGTGGCGCCAGGAAAGCACGTGGGTTGAAAACACCAGGCTCTGTCACTGTGGGACCATGCCCACACCAGGAATAAAGGGGCCTTTGTCATCCTCATGAGACAGCAGCAGTGGAGGCACCTTTACCTTTCTTTACCCATGCAGATGCAGCAGCTCCCACAGAACAAGAGCGGCTTCCAGCCCCAACTCCACAGTCTCCAGTAGCCCAGGCTGTAGCTCACGTGGCCTGGGAAGAGCCACAGCTTCCTCCCACTGTGGGTTTGTAGCTAAAGGGCCCATCTGCCCCAAAAGGAACTCTGCTAGGTCCTGGTTCCTCCCCAGCAGCCACAGCCTGGGCCCTCAATCCCTATCCCATGTTGTGATTCAGTGGAGCAGATGCTCTTCCCTGAAGCTTGTGACCCAACACGTGGCTTGTCATAGCCTGGGAGGCAAAGAACTTGAAAGGTTTGCCTGGGATAAAATGCTGGGCTGCTGGAGACCTTCCCAGCCCCCCCAGCACACATCCTCTTATGCCTTTGCCACCTTATTCTATTTCCTTCTGCCTTCTGCTTACACGTAGTTTAGTTTGCCAAGGTGCGGCTTTTCTAGCACAACTGCAGCAAGGCTGGGACAGCCTGGCCTCCTGGCTCAGCCAACCCAAGCTTGGCTGCAGTGACTGCATTCCCTGCCTGTACCCGGCACTGATGTTGCAAGCCAGACAGCACCAAACACCAACTGCTTTTCTCCCCTCTGTGTTACTTTTTCTCTTTCCCCTTTTGGGTATTTGCCATTGAGGTTGCAAGGCCAGGCACTACGGACACCAGAAACAACCTCTGGTGACTGCATTCTGGCATTTCTTCTGCACAGCAATGGGCTCACCCTGAGTACCAGTCAGATTCTGATGTCACGAACAAGGTTTCTTCTAAAAGCTTTCAACCACTAAAGGCAGGAATAACAGGAAAAGAAGCCACTGCTATAAATGAAAGCCTTGCTTAATAGTTTTACATATTTAATGCTTTGTTGCTTTTTTCTCCTTCCTTTCCTTAGTCTGTAATCAAAGGTTATAACAGGATGAACACCTGAAATACAGGGGTGGGCCTCGTAAGATATCAACATACTAATGCTTTATATTCTTCTAGAGGAGGAAAGGGTTATGAGTGGAATCTAATACACCCTCTTCTTCTCTCTCCCCATTCCCACAGCTTCTGCCTGCCTCTGCAGAATCCCTTCACCACCCTTTGGTGGTGCAATAGTCCTGCTTCCATCCCCACAAACCCCACCTCCTAGCTGTCTAGTCCTTGGACACAGAGAAGACCTGCTGGTGGCTGCCCTACACACACCAAGAGATGAGACTGGGAAGTTAGAGCTTGTATGGTCACACAGTCATCACTCAACTGAGATATGATACCTAGTTCAAGACTGTTTGTCTGCCTGAGGTTTTCAGGACCTCATCTTGGGTCAGAACCTTGCACAATAAATTCCACCACATTTGGAGAACACTGGATTTATTGCATGTGCAGGGGCAATTTGAATGCTTGCAGTGGAAGTCCATGAATCCCCAGCTAAATGGCCAACATTCTCACAAATGAAGTTTCAGAGAAAGAGGGTAGGAAATGAGGGGGAAAGGGCATGCTGAGGGAAATGACAGGATTAAATCATCACATATCAGGTTAAATGACAGCCTCAGAGCTGTCATTTAGGGCCCTTTCCATGTTTAATAAAAAGACATATTCTCAGGTGAGCCATTACAATCTGCAGTGTGGTAGGTCCAAGTAATTATTTCAGGAGCTAGATGTTGTACAAGCCCAAGTAGAAGGATCTAAAAGCAGCGAGTCAGAGCACCTATAGTGAAAAGCCCCTTACCCTGGTTAAGTACCAGGTGCTGTTAACATCACCCTTACAACTGTACATTTTTGACTCCCTGGGCCTACCTGTTTTGTTAACACTGACAGGTCTCTGTTCAGCCTTTATAAGCACAGGCTCAAATAAAGCCAAGCTGAACTGACAAATAATTAAAACTGCACATCAGATCACTGCTGCTTCTATAAACATCTGCTCTGAAATGCTAGTTGAAATAAAATTGCTCCACGGAGACTTGATACTAATCACTGTTAACCCCTCCAGGCACAGGATAACAAGCAGTACAGACAAAAAGCAGAAGATTGAGCAGGAATCTATTTGGAAAGATGTCCTTGGCCTTTCCTGGATATTGTAGGAATATATAAGGTGTATTTTAAAAGCTATAGGCATCTTCTTCAGAGTTGCTCAGCAATGGCAAGAAAAATAGAGGCAAGTAATAAATGCCCAGTGCTTTTGGGACTGAGCTGTGCTGTGAAGGCTGAACTGCTCAGAGACCATCCTCTTCAGTCGCCCCTGACACACACCTCTGGATCTGTCCCGCACTGCACCTCCACTTGATCTTACAGTTCTGTAATTCTCCCTTTAGGAGAGGTGATATACATTGGGTACTGGAGCTTAGTTATATATTCTCCATTGATCACTGCAAAGTTAAGTTCATCTGCCTCTGTTTCCATTTACTTCAGTAGGATTTTGTTGAACTAGCACAAAGTTTAAGTCAGCAAGGGAGAAGGCAGCACCCAGCAATCACCACATACCATGGAACTTCTTCACAAAATTAACTTAGAGACCGACAGCACTTTAGAATTGTTTTCTTGCAGCCTTCACAACCCCACTTCCCAGCAGATACAGCATGTGGAAAGTAAATCGGGAGAAAAAAATAGGTGTTTCACAGCAAGAAACAGCAGACAGAATATAAGCGTTAAAACAGCAAAAAATGGAGGCAGAAGACAAAGGAACTCATGTCTTCTTAGTGCACAGCACACAGCAGATAGGGTGCCTGAGCAGGTAGGGTTTCTGCCAAAAAAAATTTTGGGATAGAAATTAAGAAAGAGAGAGAAGGAACAACCCCCCTCCAGTCTGTAAGCAGGCTGAATTCGGGCTCTCATCCTCTGCAGCACTTCCATTGCTTAAAAGATGAAATACTGGTTGCTGCACCTCCATATTTACCTTGGCTTGTGTACAGTACCCACCTCATTTTCTTGCCCAGAGCACAGCAGCGACGTTACCCTCTCTCTGCTAAGTTTTCTTGTGAACTGATACGTCTTTCAAAAACACAGCACTATATCTAAATGTTTATATTGTCCTTGGGTTCAGCAAAACCCTTGCTCAAGCATAAAGTGGCAGGCAGCAGTTTACCCAGGCAGGCTCTTTAAGTTGGCAAGAATGCAACACTGAACTTCCACAGCAAGTAGGCAAACACGTAGCTGCATACAGCAGGTAGCTTGGCAGCACCAGCAATAGTGAGAAGCAATGTCAGAACAACCTTGGCAAAAGAAGCTCTGTGGGTTTTAACAATGCTTGTAGGCACAGGAGCTGAACCGATCAAACAACAGTAACAAAAAGCCACCTACAGCTCCTGCAGGGTGCTCCAAGCACACAGCCTGAGCATGCAGGCTGCAATGCCCTGTCCTCCTCTTCTGCACTCACAGGGTCACTGCATTTGACTTAGCAGGAGTCATGTCCAGCAGTTCAAAGCTTGGAAACACCCCGTGGCTGAACTTCACCCAGTAAACACGTCTTTCCAGTCCTTAGCAAGGACAACCGTTTGCTGATTGCATGCCAGCACTCCTATTTAAAGAACTGCTGTTATGGGAAAAAGCCAAAACTTTTCTACAGCAGAGACGAAGCATTCCCCGTATCTCGTGCCTTGTCTGCAAAATGCATCAATTCCCAGTATGTGTTTCCACTCCAGAGTTTCACTTCAGCCACAGTAAGATGCAGTTATCTGACTCCAAAACCACCATATCCCTGAGCAGGCAGACAGTCTAGTGACCCTCTCTCAGGGCCTACCAAGCAGATGCTCCGACTCAGACCAGGTTTCCCTCAAGTCTCTTCCTTGAGGGACAAGGTTTTATACCTGACACAAGCAGGAAAGAGGAGCAGTAGTAAAAAGTGTCCACTTTTATCCTTCATCTCCAAAAATAACTCTCCTAAGCTTTCTGTTAGACATCTCTTCCAGGTTCTCAGCCCAAGCAGGTTCAGGCTAGATGCCCAAGGGGCATTGCCAGACTTGATATAGGTCAGACTTCTGCAAAAATTACATTCTCAGAAGACCCTTATACATAACTGCCTGCATGAATATCCATCTTTTAGACTGACATCACAACTTACAAAGCAGAAGCTATTGAAAGAGGAGGCAAGTAGAACCACTTAAATGACACAGTTTAAAGACTCTCCCAAGCTGAACTGGGGTACACAGTACATTCATTTCTGTATAAAAACACATCCATTTGACCTTACAATAGAACAAATACATTTTTAGGTACATGAAAATCAAATTAGGAAACAGTCTAGGAAACAATAACCATGTGAATGCAGCTATCTCTTTAAAGAAAAAAAAAAAAAACACTTGGAAAAAACACGGGCATCAGGATAGCTAAGAACAAAATTGTCTTAAACCAGCCACATTATCATTCAGATTGTGATAGTACCTGGAAATATATTCCAAGTGTCAGAATCCCACTGTGATAGGCACCAGCTACACAGAACACAGATCCTGTGCGAGCATAGGTAGCCAATGTCTTAACGCCTCACGCAATTCAGCTATCACCATTTAACCGTGACACTAGGTTTAAATGACACACCGTTTAACCATTTCTACACTAGGAAATAAGTTGTCATAGCCAGCCATTAATTTGGATAACAACTATTTTTGTGAAGAAAGAGGTGCAAGATGGTGGCTTATTTAGCCTGAATCTTTTGCAGTCAGAGAACAGGAGCAGATCTTAGAATCCTCCTCCCTTTGCAAAGGATACAAGAACTACCTGACACTTTAGAAGTAGTTCTTGCGACGACTGCAACAAGATGTACCGTGTTGTTACTGATACAGGTTATATGAGTAAATGATAAAACCCATCTGAGGTGTATGTAAAGAAACCAGCTCTGGGCATTGCTGTTAAAAGTAATTGAGAAATCCTAGCAGAAAACCTGTTACGAACAGGACATACAGAGGCTGCACTATCTCAGGTACTGAATTACTTCTCTTCAGATACCACAGTGAGGGGCTGTTAGGATGTATTTCACGTAAGTTAAATGCTTTTGAAAGCCTGATGAAACAGCATTCACTACGTTTTTTTTAGGTGGAGCATGCTGTATTCTGAGTTAAGTTTTAGTCAAAATTTAGATCTGCTGCTTTTTACTCTTCCTATTTACTGTCCATAGATGTGCTGGATATTCTGTCATCCTGTGAGCTGTGAAAACCATTGGCCCAGGATGCTACAATTGTTAATATTTCACAGGCATTCCAGAAAGAAGTACAAATTCATGCTGGATAAACTGATTAAAGATTTTAAAACACAAAGACACCGCCTCTGCCAGAAGCAGAACTGGAAGCACAAATCACTGAATATGAAAGGGCATTCTGGAGAGCACCATGGTATGTGTGATCTATTCAGATGCCCTTCTGTAGGCATTCACCGTCAGCCACCATCCAAATTATAAGGCTAGGCTAGATTTACTTCTAATTAGGTCCAGACAAGCCTTCAAAATACTCAGTGTAGACATCACAAGGGCTGTCATAATAGCCACTCCCTTTTGGCACAGTTAATGGACATTAATGGCTCCACAAGGCTGTTTTTATCACTTGGCAGAGCCCTGCCATTCAGGGATGTCAGGTGAAATGAATCCAGCACACAGCTGCCTTAATACACTACTCTTGCATGAAAAATGCCACTTTAGCAGTTACACCCATTTCTAAGTCATACAAACAGGACACACAACAATGAATGGAAATTGACTAGTCATCACCCCAAGCAGAGAACCCTTTCATAGTGAATACAGTACTTACCTAGCATATCTCCCCACTACCTCCTACCTTTTCAAATTTATTTTAATTTCAAGAAGGAAAAAAAAGAAACTTTTAGAGATATTTCCATAAGAGTGACATTTGTCTTGTTTCTTTACAGAGGTACTCTGTATTATTCTAAAAGCAATGCCATGGAGCATGGGGAAATCATGCCTTGATAACTGTCTTGGTTCTCCTCATTTAAAACTTGTCCATTTTCCTCAACAGAGGTCCCTCCAGAAGGTGCACACCTTCCAAGCAGGCCTTCTGCAAGAGAACATCCCAGAGGGAAACCGGTGGTTGTTCAGAGGGTAAATGGCACCATTCAGGAGCTCAGATAAAGATCCATACCAAAAAATTAAATCTGGGAAGAAGCTTTCCTGCTCTTCTACTTACTTGTATTCGAGACTATGCAATGTGTCAGCTGCTGATAAGACACACAAATTGTGGACTTTGCAAGCACAGGAAAATGGAACCACTCATTTTTTGCAAATTCACCTTCTTTTATGCTAACATTTTTGCATGCACTAGTCTGGTCTGGGGGGTTTTATTATTATTTTACTTTTCTAGGAGGGACTAGTAAAAAAGTTAATTAGAATGAGGAAGCTAAGGGATGAGGGTGTTCTACGCCTACACCGAACATGTAGCACAGTTCTCATGGAAGTCCTCTGTTACATACTGTCTTCTGTTTCCAGTATAATAAAAGATTGCACTTGTCTCCACAGAGGTTTTAAGTAAAGCATTACATTTGTGAATGAATGGAAGATTATTCCTCTTTAATTAGGAATGAAGTATCTCAGATCGTGTTTGTATTTCACAATCAAAATTTATTTCCAACTATTTTGGATGCAAAACAAAAAAAAATACCACCGCATATTTGAGAAATAGCATGAAATCTTCATGGAGCAACACTTAATTTTATCTCTTTCTTATAAAATGTTTTCTGAGCTGAGATGCAGAAAGATCAGTTCTTCCCAAGACTACACAGAGCAGATTAAGTAAACAAGTAAGAGAAGCGCCTGTTTCCTGTGGGGTGTCCAGGAAGCCTTTTTAGCGCATTGGGAAGACCACACATTAACTCCTACCATAATATTGTCTCAGAGTAACACTTAGAACAAAAAAAACTTACATGGTATGAAATCAAGCTGTGGCTCTACCTGACTTGTGGGCCCTAGATTTCCTAACCTCAGTACAGTGCAATTAGAAAGCTTATCATGTGGAAGTTAGTCCCTGAAGGTTTATATTAACACTTCCACCAATACAGGGATTTCGGGAGTAAAGCTGTAGAAGGGTATTAGATGAATAACATTTCCTCACTGGAATAGGAGGCAAAAAAAACCAACTGTGCAATGCAGACAAACTGTGGCAGTATTCTCTCTTCAACAGTTTATGTATGCTGCAAAAGGCCTGTCCCTCAGCCAGATTTATCATTCCTAGGGGTTATTTTAGATCCTGAGGAATTTGTAAACAGGCTGATTCACAGTGTTTATAACACATAGCTGTTTTCAGGAAGAACCAGGGTGGCCTTGAAGACACCTGACATCATTGAACTTGGTGACATCTGCTCTTTCGGACATCCTGTTTTTTACAGAGTAAGCAAGCTCTCTAATAATATAAATCATGGGCCAAATATGGCTAGGGCTAAATATGGTACACATACTCTCACCAAGGGCCACTATGGAGATTAATGCATTCAGAGGCACATGAAAACGTAATTGTTCAGATCTTTTCAAGAGCACTTCCAAGTTCAGCAAAATTTATTGAGTGCAATCTCCTTTTTTGGTTGTTCTGTAAGTAATCATGTCGTGTGTTTGCTCATTATTTCATTACCATTTTGGAGGGGTTTTGTTCTGCACAAGGTGCAGAAGCATCCTTGCATTTATATTTTCATACTAGTCAGAGTTACGCAGCTGAGAGTAATCCAGCCACTGCTCCTTCCTTGCCAAATCAACTCCTGAATACTTCACAAAACATACTGGTCAATACCACACACCTTTAAAACTCACAAATAAACCAACATCCACTAAATTGTGATGTAGAAGGAAGCAGTCACAGTATAGATGACAATTTTCTGAATTATGAGTTCAGTGAAGGGATATCCTCAAGCCTAGCATTGCACACACATTAAAAAATACAGGAGAAAAAGAAAGGATTGCCACTCTATATTTCCAGTATTGAAAGAGAAAAATAATCAACAATAGAAAATCAATGTAGCACAGAACAAATAGCTATACATGACAAAAGAACAGAAAGTCACCCAGAAATAAACTGATCATACACATGTTTAGGCAGACTAATAACACTAAGACAAATTAGGAGCAGGCAGATTGCTGAATACTCATCTCATGCATTTAGAACTTGATCAAAAGTAACTGCATCTACTCCAATCTTTATGCCCCTTTCATAGAGGGAGTCTGTCCTGGCATAAGGACTGAAGATCACCATCTACCTAATTACTTGCTCCTAAAATACATCCAAACCTGACAATATTCAGAAGGCTTTAAAGTGAGAGAGAATGAATAACACTTTTACACATGAGCAAAAGTGCTGACCATAAGAAGCAGAGTTGTCTGCAGTTCTTCCAGGGGAACATTTAGGGTATGCATCACTACAGTTCATTTTCAAGTCATTTGTCTTTTCCCAGTGACAGGGCATATTCTTAAAGTTTTTATAGCCTGGATTTAATATCTAACAGTAAACCATCATAGCCATTCTGTCAGCAGTTTCTTTGTAAACTACCATAGCAGTCCAGCTATACAGGATATATTTTGATGCTTGCATTAACAGGATCACCATGTAATGTAAGAAGTGCCAGAATACATGCTGCTAACATTTTTCACATGTCTGTGATTAGTCTCCTTCTTAATTTAGCTGTGCCTCTTTTAACCCTACTGCAACTAACTAGTAGCAAAACAGATGGAGCCAGCCAACATCCACCTGCCACTCTATCTCTTCAGCACCTCAAAAACCATATTCCAATTTCTATTTCAATTCTTCCTTTTGAATGGGATTTGTTTTTGAGTTATTGCTCTAAGGCCCAGCTGGGAAGTGGGAAGGCTGCCTGGTTGCCAGCAGGCTTCTCGGCTGACTACATCCTTGGCTGTCCCCATACGGTACACTAGTGTGACATATTAAATAATTTATTTAACTTCATGCTATTCCAGTTACAAACTGCTATTCCTGTGATCAAACTAAATTACCGACAATTAATTCACCATTTAAAATAAGCAATGCCTAATCCAAATATAGCAAACTACCCCAATTATGAGAAGGAATGATATGCAGTGCGAAGATACGCCTACAAATTCTGAGACAGAAAATGTCTAGAGAGTCTGTGGTAGAAAACAAAGACAAATGCCTTTAATGTTAGAATTTACACAATAAATATTTAGTTATTTAAACCACAGAAATAAAACACAGAAATAGAACTAAAACAATACAGAAAGTTTGACATGAAATGCCATTTTAATCTCTCCAAAGATCAACCGGAGTTTTGTTCAGTGGGATGTGGGCTTTATTCCAGTTGATCAAAAATAAAGAAGAGAAAGAAATCTTGCACAATTTCTCACAAACACGAATTCTTCCGAACTACATTTGCTAAGTGTCTGCAACCAAGCAGCTCTGGCTATTGCAGTCACATGTTAACATAAACCTCACATTACTTATAGGAGGAAAGAGACTGCCTCCTATCCATTCATCTCACGTAAGAAATACAAGAGCAGGCCCAATTCTAACAGAAGCAGCGTGTCTTGAGAAGTAATCTGTCACAAATGGAGGTATAGAGAGGTGAAGTCTATTTATGTGAAGGCTAAGTCCTGCACTATTCCCTTTAGTATTTTAGAAACCTCCAAACAATCATTTCCTTTCCAACATTTATCCCTTTCAATAAATATTGATTTTGTTTCAGTCCTCGCTTTTTTAACAACTCATGACAAACATTTCACGTAGCTTCCCTGTATACCCCCCTTTTTTTATTCAACCCACAAACATTAGCAATAACATAACCACAACCTGTAGTCTCTGAAAATAGTGTATCTAATTTTGGTTGAAGGTGTCAGCCAAGTGTAGGATCTGCAGTAGTCGATTTCAGTCTGACAGTCACTGAACTTTTCCAACGTGGTCCCTGAAAGCTGACTAAAAAAAGCAAGTTCATAAATGTTACCCTGCAAAATATGGATGGGCAAAATCCCAAGAGAAAATTTTTAAGGCTTCTTTGGAATTAATGGCTCTTTATAACAAAGCATATTGCACTGTTCTTAAAACAGCTATTTAAATCTGAAGACCTAATCCTTTCTATGATGTAATTGTATTAAGAATCATTCTTTATAAACTGAATTTATTATTTAGAGGAATAGATATGTTTGCTGCTGTGTATAAACAAATAGTTCAAACTAGATACATTTGTATCTTCAGGCACATTTAATTTGATGAGACAATACACTTGCCAGCTGATCAAACCCAATTTCTTTTACATTTGGCTCAAGGATTTATCCTAACCTGATTTTGGTTTTGTAGAAATAGTTCATGTGTCTAGAGTAGTATTACGTGTTTCTGCAGAACTGTGTACGTTTAATACTTTATGCAGATGATTACATTTCAGTTTCACTATCATAATGCGCAAGACTTAGATTTTCACATTAGGACACCCAAAACCTCTCCAGTTCATTTAATTCCTCAGTTTTCCTCACAGGAATCAGGAGCACTGCTGTGTTTATATAAGCTGTCCAAATCCTTGTTTTGTTATGAGATAATGAAATTCCATTATCAGGCAAAGACATGCCCAGCATGTTTTCATGGTGGCTTCAAGCACAAATTATCTGGGATTTTCCAGTAAACAACCTGGCCTTCAAGCTAAAACTGGTATTTCCAGAGAAAAAGACAGTATCATGGGCCAAGGAAATCCCCCAGCAGTATTGTCATCTTCGTCCAAGTAAAGTCTAATTTTCCAAACACTATGCATGCTGCTGGACATAGCAGAATTCAGACAGCACTCACATGTGCTGTAAGGCTATGGACATTGCTTGTCTCAAACTTAACCTCAAAACTAAGATATCACTGAACTCGTATATCACAGAATGGTTTGGGTTGGAAGGGTCCTTAAAGATCATCTGGTTCCAATCTCCTGCCATGGGCAGGGACACCTTCCACAAGAGCAGTCTGCTCCAAGCCCCACCCAACCTGGCCTTGAACACTGTCAGAGATGGCACATCCACAGCTTCTCTGGGCAACCTGTGCCAGTGTCTGACCACCCTCACAGTGAAGGATATTCTAGTTAGTACATGGAAAATCACTTCCATGAAAAAGACAAACATCTAAGCACCTCCAAAAGGCATTAAACATATACGCTTCTAATTTTTATTCTGCATATGGCATGATACATTTGCTGTCTTCCTTTATGAATTACACATAGAAACCAGAAGATTTTTACCAGTTGGCTGAAATAAATATTTCCATGATTTTAATTTCTCCTTCTTCCCAGAAACCCTATAATCAAATCTAGAACTGGTTCTGTCATAAAACCCGCTTTATGTTTCTGTCCTGGGTTCAGCAGTAGCAGTCATGTTTCTCCTCCTTGGTAGCTGGTGCAGTGCAGTGTTTTGACTTTCGGCTCGGGAACAGAGCTGATAGAGATGTTTTGGTTTGGCCAAGGACTTTGTGAGCCTCATGCTCTGCCAGGGAGGAGGGGAAGCCGGGAGGAAGCAGAGACAGGACACCTGACCCAAACTGACCAAAGAGGTATTCCATACCACAGCACGTCATGCCCAGGATGTAACTGGGAGTTAGCCGGAAGGGCTGGGAGACTGCAGGGTTGGAGGAGGTATCGGTCGGAGCTTGGTCGGGCTTGGGGGGCGAGTTATCGGTCAGCGGGTGGTGAGGTGTTGTATTCTGTTCCCTTGTTATTTCCTTTATCATTATTATCATTGGTGGTAGCAGTAGTGATTTGTGTTATACCTTAGTTACTAAACTGTTCTTATCTCAACCCGTGGGAGTTGCATTCTTTTGATTCTCCTCTCCGTCCCTCCGAGAGCAGGGGGAGGGCAAGAAAGGGGGGGAAGTGAGCGAACGAATTACCTGACTGGGTTTAAACCACGACAGTTTCCTTCTGGGCCTCAAGCAGCATGTGTTAACAGTGCTCCTCGAAGCAACAAAGAACTTCTGTTTAGCCTTCTCCAAGAGGAAAGCCATGGTGTATTAAAAGTGTATCAAAGCCATTTCTCATTAAACAGGATGAATCTCAAGGACTGAAATGAGCCCTCAAACAAGCAAACACCAAGCTGTCCTTTACAGCCGATCTGTGGATACTGCAGGTCCAGATCAGACAAAGATGTTTCTTCACAACTCAAGTTTCTCAAATGCTTTTCTGAGAAGTTTAAGGAAACCTTTGGTTTATGGTAAGCAGTAGATGACAGCCAAAGCACAGAAGCCTTATTTCACTTTGTCAGCCAACTGAATGATTTGCCCCTCAAAAACTGTCTGGAAACAGAGACTAACCTGCTCTTTTGGCTGGCTTTGTTTTCTAGCAGGACAATGCGGTTCCAAGACCAGGTACAACAGCTTCCTGGTACCTTCTCTGTATAACTACTCCAGGCTTTAGATATCATGTGCCTATCTTCCAGAAAATTATGGGACTAGCATTAAAATAAACAAATTTATGCAGATTTCGACAAACTAAACCTTTTCATGTGCTTTTCAAGCCCTACAGTTTATATTCCAGAGTTTATTCCAAATACTTAGATAGTCTAGAAACTCTCATTGGTATCACTAGTCAATTTAATTTCAGTTCTCACACAAGCAGCAACGTGGAACTTTAAGACAAAAACTTCTGACTATTAAATCACAATAGCTGGCCACAGAACGTTATGTGGGTAATAAATCCATTGCCCTCAAAGACAAAATATCCAAGGCTGGAACAGAAAGCAACTTTTCTTATGCCACATCCTTATCTAAGAAATATTCATTAAGTCATTGTACTTTCACCACAATTTTCTTATTTGTCCCCATATATAAATGAACATTCATGTAATTGTTTTGACCTAATGAGTGAGTTCAGGGTGATTTTTGTATTATTACTATTATATTACCTGATACATCATCATTATAATCTCTTGTTTTCACTTAAACCTATCATCTGCCTGACAGCCTGCCTAGACTGCACGTTGAAAATAGTAACATGAACTCAAAGGAGGGAAGCCAACCAATGTAAGTAACTTACGAAGAGCTACGCACCAGGTAATGGCTCAAGTTACTCTTCACAGAAGCACAGCAGAGTACAGCAACATGAATGTTAACTGCTAACTTCAAAAACCTGAGCACCTGGGAAAACTAAACTCCCCTAATCAGACCTTGGTGCTGTCCTCTCAGATTTACACAGTTGTTATTTTGCTTTGAATGAGCATCACTATTTCTTCCCTAGGCAAACTGCTTGGCTCTGTTCCAATTATTTCTTTTAAATATTAAAGAGCAGGAAACATTTGTCACATCCTGTCCTCTTTGCGCAGCATCACACGATCCCCTTTGAAATGCCTGCTCTTACGGCAAGCCTGACATACAGTTCAATCAGAACATTTGCCATTGTCTTTTGCCAACTACAGACGAATCTCTGCACAAACACTGAAAAGGTTTAAAGGTTTTGACAGCCATCTAAAGTCGAGCTAGCACGACTGTCAAAGAAACGTGGTGTCAAGCTGCTCGGCTTCCCCACTACAGATCTGACTTAAGAGAAAGAAAGACAAAGCAATTCCCTCAATCACACAGCATAGCTCCTGGCAAGAGCTCCCTTGCTGTATAACCACTGCTCTCACAAAACACTCGAAAGCAGAAAAAGCAGACAGAGAGATGAGTGTGAAAGGGTAACTTACATTATTTAGAAAGACAGTGGGAAAGGACTGCTGCAGTTTCTTCGTTATTTTACACTGCTGTTGACAGAGCAGACAACCGAAAGAGTTCACCTAAAGAAAGCTCTCCTTTTAATTCTCTCTCTCCCAGTTCATTCACTCTGGAGTCTCTCAGCCTGAAGGGATCCGACAGTCAAAAGTTTATCCCCTTGTATTTCCGAATGATATGGCTGACTTTCCTTGGACACATACCAATGATGCAGTAAAAATAGACAAAAGGGGGGGGAGGGAAGAAGCAATCTAGCTTGAGCCTGAATCTTAACCCAGTGTTTTCTGTAAAAGCTGCTCTGATGTCAGAAGCTCCTGTTCCTATACTGACTTGCAGAGCACAGGATCATCCATCTGGTTTCCATCAGCTGCAAATCACAGGCAAACCAGGGAACATATACAGCCCAGTTTCAGCAGAACTCCCCAAGCACCAGCCTTACAAGTAACCTGAGGTACAAAGGCTTTGAAAATAAACAGCCAGCCCCACGCTGGGATGGTCTCCCATATGTAGATGACTGACTGCTCCCCCAGCAGTCCTCAGCATCCAGAGTACCACACACACCACTCACAAAGGTGGTGGCTGGGTCCCCCCCCACCCTGTGGAAACAAACCAACCTTGCAGCCCTCCCTACCAACACAAACAGCCTCTCTGGAAGGCAAGGAGGGTTGATAAAATCCAGCGCATTACTTGAAATAGTTCAGCAGTTTAGCAAGTCATTTTGAACAACCTGGTTTTTATCAACAGGGAAGTGAATGCTGATCCACTTACATCCTTTAAATGCCTCCAGGTGGGAAGCAGATCTATTGTGTTGGGAGGTTTTGGTTAGGCTGGGGGGGGGGGGGGGGGGGGGGGGAAGGTCTCTAACGAGACAACTCTCAGAGTCAGCAGATGGTTGTTTGATAGAGAATCTCTGGGGTGATCTGATCCATTAATTACAGGAATGAACATTTTACCAAAAGTACCAGAAGCAGAACTTTTAAAAACACTCTGTGAAAGTCCATGGCTTGAAGCTCCTACATCGATTCCAGTCCCTGTTTTCAGCTATTTAAAGGCCTACTGCCCTAGCTAAATTCAGGTACCAGAGGCTTAAGAGGTCACCTATAGTTTTGGATACCTCAAAGTTTTTGAATCAGCATTGAAGAAGATTGTTTTCCCAATAAAAAACTGGGAGACCAATTTTATGGTGGTTAAAAAAATTTTTAACACTGTTTAAATGTCAAAATTGTGGCTAAAAAAAGTTTTGACATTCCTCAAAGCTAAAGTTGTTATCTGCATGTTCTTTTACTTTAAAATTTATTTAGTCTTTAGTTTTGCCAGAGGACTTTTGCAAGCTTTTCCACTGGGAATAATCTTATTCTATTTTAACAGTGAGACAGCTTTCATTAAAATATAGGTGAATCAGTACACTGAGTCATTAACAAAACAAAAATACCGCTGTAAGCACTCTGCCCAAAAGTCCTGAGCCCTGTCACTTGCTCAGGTTTTCATCTTTGCACAGTTATGACTGTGCTCACTGTCTATTCGTCTTGTACCTGGATCCCTGGGTCCAGGATTGACATGACTGGACTGCTAATATCAAAAGCAGTTGAATTATTAAAAAATACATATAGTTTATATATATATAAAGACTAATCAATAGAAGCAAAGGAGAAGATTATGAAACAATTTTCTTTTCATGTATTTTTGCCTGTGCTATCACAATTCCTTCCAATAGTTATATAAACCCATTGAATAATTTCAATCAGATCAGGTAGAATGCTAGAGATCTCAAAGGTATTATATTGCTACAGCTTTTGTGGAAACAGGCAGCCCTCCAGATGAGTGAAATGTGATCCAGTGATCCAATGTTAAAGACTACACATGAACTCAGTCTTATTACTAGTCATCAGAGCACCCCACACAAACAAGAGGTACATTGGGAGCAGATTTCATGTGCCCTACTGCTCGGCTGCAACCGCAGTTGTGCATCTTTGGCCTACATTCTAGCATTTTTCCTCTCTTCTGTTCTCTTCTTCCATAAAGTAGTAAGCAGCAAAACACTTGAAATGCAGACATCAGCTACGAGCTGAAGCAAATAATATTGTTTTTTGAAACAGCAGTAAACAAGGCTTGTTAACAGCTGAGTTATTCTTCTCCCACTTAGTAAATAGGTAGGGTGAACTGACTACATCTTGTTTTCATCAGGACTGATATTTTCCATTAAATCAAAGAACTTGATCCTGGTAGAGCAGACTTTCAGGTTTGATGTCAGTAATTATTTCATGGGGTACAACAGAGTAGCCTTCGCATGATTTTCTGCACACGTAGTCTCTCTTCCCCACTGTACTATCACATTATGGGACAGCAAAATCACTGTTATCTTTGGAATAAGAACTCTTTTTTTTCTGAGACAGGATGTTAAAGCAGAGAGTAGGTGTAAATAACAACTTTCAGCTTGTGATGCTCATGCTGACTGAATAGCTTTCTATCCCCAAGGAGCAAATGCATTAATTCACGCTGATCTCTCAGGTACTCTTCAATATATATGTTCTCTAAAAAAAAAAGTCCACTTTTATCAAAGACTGCTTTCACAAATATCAACTCTGTGAGAAAATGTCAAGAAAATTCAAGATTCAAAAATAGAAGACTGATCTTAAATGGCCTTTCATTTTCCATGCTCCAGGGATCATTTTTATTCATCATCTTTTTCTCCCTTCTTTTCTAGTCTTCACTTCCTCTTTTGTACCATCCATGTGGGGCACTAGAATCCTGCTGTCCATAGATAGCTCCTGCCTGTAGGCAGGCCAGCTGTGTGTCCCCTCACTGTTGCCTGGATATTACAAAGGCACCATTTGAAGCCCACTTATTCACACTGTGTCTCCATGAACTTTGAGGCAGTCAAGCACCATGTGCCTATCTAGTGCAAATGTTTTCCGAAGAAATGGAGATGGAAGATATTCATCAGTTTGACGGCAAGAGAAAATTCACTGTAGAAAGCTTCATATAATAAAGACTGCAACAAAGAACAGTTGTGATATGGAAAACGACCTGCTAAGAGTACTTTGCCTTCTCAGAAAAACAGCAGCTTCCATTTAGGATGTTTTCAAATATCAGCTACAAACAACCTTATTATTTTCCATCTAAGTAGAAAACAATTGTGATTTTTCACTGACATCAAGTATGTTGGTGATGTGAGTAGGACAAGAGTGGAGTAGGATGCAGCTTACATATTCATTATACTGATTATATGCAGCTTTGTATGTAGGCTCTTGAAAGTGTTTTTTTTTAAACCTCATTGTGCATTCATTAAAGCAAGGAAAAGGTGCCTCTCCTTGGTCAGGGTGGACAGGCAGTGATGCACGGTAGATGTCAGAATATGTATCTCTCTTGGTCAGGATTCTGCTCCTACCAGGTCTAGTGTGGTTGTACTGGGATTGCTGAATGGCAAAGGTACAGATGAAAGCAAACTGTTTTCCATCCTGTTCTTTGCAGTCTAAATACTGTGACAGGTGAAAGGCCTGGGTTTGGTGGAGGATGCACTTTGCCATTTAATTTGAACCTGTGAAATCACCTGAATGATAGAAGCTCAGGATGGCAGATTAACAAGCCAGAGATGCACCAAAGCTATGTGTTCACCTTTCATTTTAGCAGTAGTCTACTTGGCACAGGATCTTAAATATGTTTATGCAGATTTCTAGTCAGTCATAGTTTAAGTCCTAGATGAATTTTCTGATGCAAACATGCTGGCAGGCTTTGTGCAGACTGAAAAACCACAAGTCTGATAAACTGAGACAGATCAACCCTTGGAGATGTTCAAGGCAAAGCTTCAGTTCACTTACTCTTCGTGAAATAAAATAATGTAGATTTTAGCACTGACAACAATCCAATTTTAAAAATGATTTAGCTGTGCTATTATAAATCATTTTATCACCAGCATTTTAAAGACAGCACATGGAATATCTTAGGTCTGGTTTCAAATGCTAATCTTGTACTTCACATACATGTATCTTGCTTTATAATGTATTATTTCTTTTCCACAGAAAGAAAATACGCAGCTCAGACAACAACATAATGCGTTATAACCTTGATGTCATTGTTGGAGAAGCCTGTGGCTGCTGCTCTTTACACGACAGCCTGCAGTAGCCCCGCTGTTCCCAGCCCACTAAGCCACTTTTTCCCATTAACTCTCACTAGCATCTGTGACTGCAGGGATCTGGGTTTGCCTGGGACACATGATCTCATTCTGCGTTCTTTGTTGACAGAGACATGCAGCTTTTTCCCTTAAAAGTGAGCTGGCACGATGGTCTCTTTTTTCCTCAACCTGAAGCCCACAGTACTTTGTATTCTCTAAGTATGGAGCCAGCAAACAACATGCAACGTATATTTCCCAGTGGTTTTCATCAGGGAAGGTGAAATACTGGAAGGATGCAATCGCAAAAGGTAAACATTAGGCTGTTTTCAAAGGCTCTAGCTATACCTTCCCACTTCTTACCTTGCAATGAGGAACCTGTTGGGACTCCCAGTGAACAGACACAGTTCATCGCCTGACAGAAAACTGACACATGACAAAATGCATCGCTTTTCTGCAAGGTGAATGAGGTGAATTAGCTCACAGGGGTCCACTGGATGCTGCTGCTAACACAGACATGGGGCATCAAAGACCAGAGCAGGGGAAGAAAGAAGACTGTGAGCCAAATGCTCAAGCTGCTTATGAAAACATACCACGAAACAGCAGGTAAGCCCCATGCTCCTCCTGACAGTAATCTTACTTTAAGCTCTAAGTCACACTTCTGTGGCAACCATGACTCTTAAATACTGTCACACATTCAGTTTGTGCCAGGCTCATGCTTCTGCTCTGTACTGCCCTGAATCATAGTTTGCTCCTCACAAAAATTAACCACCAGCCCTGGCTCATATAAAATCATAGTGCCTCAGAATTGCTGTTTTTCACAAACTTCATTCATGTAAGTAAGCTTTCTTTCAAAAGCAAGTATCCAGGAAACACTGATGTAATACATTTTCACATGGCTGCATTCATTAAAAGTTCTGAACCAAAAGTAATGTGTCCAAATCCCTCTTTTTGTTTGAAAACATCATTCATCCAAGAATCAGAAATGTTACCATGTGACCAGTGACACAAAGAAATGAATACATAAAAAATCACAGCCAACAGTTCAAAGGCACCTCTGGGCCTGAAGTTGGTTCACAAGATATGTCTTGAATACTGGACACTTTGTTTACCAAGAGAAATAGAAAGGGCTACACTTTCTAAGACATATACCATGCTTATACTTTCTTGGCTTAGTCTTTAGCTGACCTTGCCTGGAGCTATCCATTCTTACAATGTACAAAAGGCTACTATGTGCCTGGTTTACGCTGGACCTGCCCTACTTTCCTGTCTTCAAGTACAGCAAGAAAGAGGAAAAAGAGATATGTTGAGACCTTTGCACTGACAAACCTGAGGCACTGGGGGAAAAGAAACAGCCCCCTGTTTCTCAGACTGCAAACACTGGGCTATAAGTGAGGACAACTGAGAGTAGGAGGAGAATATGGCAGAGAGCAAAGGGCTCCTGGGAAACTTACAAGACTGTAAGGCAGGCAGGGAGAATGTATGTAGCTCACAGGTTCAGGACCATAGGATCTGGGAGGCCTGGGAAAAAGAGAAGTCTAGGATGGGCAGAGAGGAGTTGTGGCTGAAAGATGAGGCTGTGAACTATGTGATTGAGGCAGGGGGGCATGAATCACAGGGGAAAGCTGGATGCACTACACTCACATGAGCTGGAGGCCCAGTTCAAGAATGAGGGACCTCATTCTATGAGACAGTAAAGGCAAGAGTGAAAGGGTGAAAGGCTTGAGGCTGTGCAGGGCTTTGGGGCAGGTGGGAATACCAGATATCTCTACTGAGAATACCCTAATTTACGTACCTGCACACGTACACAAGAATGCTGCTCTTGCTCTTTCTACCCACACGATCGTTTCTTCCCACTCTTGGTCTTTCGCAGTCAGAGCCACAGTAGCCTTAGGTCACATTTTCCCATCTACGTACTACAATATGACATCAAAACATTTTCCATAGCCACTGTGAACAAAGAAAATGTTTTGATGTAGGTCTGGATATATAAGTATCAAGCATAAATTTCAAAGTGACAGAGAATGGATCTCTGGAGAAAATTATGGTGGCAGATTTCTGTAGAGAAATGGTCTCATGAAGGCAATGTCTGAAAAAAAATATGCTGAAGTTTCAACCACTGCAGTGCTGGAGTTAATATCATCCAATACCTATCAATTTGCTCTTACACATTCAAAAACTAATTAAAAAGAAGGCCAAAGGTATGGCTTTAAAGCATCCCAATCAGAAGCAGAAGCTAAACCATACATGTGAGAAAAGACTGTAATTTTCACAGTCCCATTTCAGCCCTTAAGTAACTAGTCCCCCTGCTGCTTTTAGTGTGAGTTTAGCAGAGTAAGACCTGCAGAATTCCATGCCAGGATATTACTGTAAGAAACATTAACATTTGACAGTTATGGTACATTAGGACGTTATACTATACATTAGGGAGAACTAGGTAAAGTGTCAGCTGAAGTTACTGTGTAAGGAGAAAGGTGTCAGGAAGAAAGTGACCCCCAGTATGATTTGATTTCATGAGGGAAACCACAGAACAATCCTTGAGTCTTAACAGGTACTACGCTTGTCAGCTGGACATGCTGTGAACCAGCATTGATAAGAGGGAATGGCTGACGACAGCTGTGATAATTCTTTTAGACAGCAGCAACAAGGACAGAACACAGCAAGCTACCCACTCAATTAGGGACATTTTAAGCTCCAAGCTAAATTGTTTATTTCTTAGACCTTTGGCCCAGCTACACAGGCAAAAGGATAGAAACTGAAATACTGAAAAGTTCCTTCGTGAAGGAAGGAGCAGTGGCATCTATAATATTTCCTGCCTACTTGAGCACATACTGGGATACAATTTGCTTTCTGGGCCTGAGAGAGGTGAGCTAGAGAGGAATCTGGGTAGGCCATCTGGAGGCTGCAGTTAATTTTATACCAGTCCTGTATGTACTCTAAAAAAGGTTGTTTGCAAGGCTGTGCCTTTTCCACGCTATCAAAGCAGCAATACAGAGAGTCTGTTCTGTAAGCCAGTAATTCCAGTAAGAAGAAAGCTTTGGGCTTGGCTATGGAGTCCAAGGGCACATTATCCCAGCATAGGAACAGAGCACAGCCAGTACATGTATCTGTACACCACTGATCCTTGTTTCCTGCAGCATCACTGGCCAGCTGAGAGGCCAGGTCTATCGGGAGGGAGAGAAAAAACAGTGCTCTCGTTTATACAGATTTAAGGCAGCACAGACCTGAACACCATTTAGCCACAGCCAGGAAGGTAGGAAGTGATCCCTTTTGTCTTAACCTGAGTTTTCTATTATATTCCAGGCAGGCCACCCTTCAGAATTGGCCCTGTGGCATATTCCTGGTTGAGAAACTTCCTCTTTCTCTTGGGATGAATTTTGCACATATAACCTCCCTTGCAATCCTTTTCTTTCCTAAGTGCAGCGCTTTCTCCAAGTAACAGCATCAAACTAAAATGCACACGTTAAAAAGAGACCTTCTGCTCTTAATGTATAAGTAAGGTCTGATTATTATAACTCTCCTGCTTTTTCTTCTTTAAGCATACAGGACACACCAGCAGAGCACCAGCTAATAAGTCAAAACCCTGAGAGGGAAAGCACCACTAAAGCCTCCTGCTTTTACTAAGAATTCAAATGCTCAGTGTCGTGAATTACAGCTCCAGTAACTCAAAACTCTTATTAACCTAGAGAGCTGTTCTTTCCTCGAGAGATCACTCAGTTCTGGGAGCTGGTATGACATTCTCAGGGGCAAAGAAGGGGAAACCTAGTAGATCAGATTGAATGTTACAAGCTTTGTAATCTGGTAACTGTAAGTATATTCAGGAATTACTGGTAAGAGGTCAGGGTTTCGGTCAACCCCAAATTGGTACCTTCCATTAACTGCTGAAGAACTGAGCAATAGCTATATTGCAAATATGACTGCAGACTAAAGACTCAGCCACAGGAAAATGTTGGCAAGGGATCCCACAGTCAACATACAGCTACAGAGAACTACACAGCCAGGAGAAGAAAATCAACTGCAGTAAAAGCTCAGCCCTTGGAAGCAGATCTTAATTCTATTTCCAGCTTTCTTGCAGATTTCATTTGCCTCTTTTGTAGTTTGAGGATGATATGCTTATCTGCTTCTCAGCCTATCTGAAGGCTCAGTTAATGAGTATTAGAAAATCATTTTGTTTTCACAAACTGCCAACCATCTCAGAATCAGAAAGTACGATTATAGCATATGCAGTTCAGAGCAGTCAGGTTTTTTTTCTGAAGGATGTTGATTCAGAGCCCTGTGAATCCATCTTGAAAATTATCTCTCTGGGAGGAAGACAAATCAATTTTAATCTTCTGCCTGTTTACTCTAATGTAAATCAAACAGGCACGGTCTGCCCCTACAGAGCAAGCCATGTTGTGCTGAGCTCGTGATGCACAAGGGAGTTCTTTCTTTAGTCAAGAGAGAGACAATGTGGTAAGCATATTGATTACTCCTTACTATGTACTGAGAGAGCACAGCAAAAACTTCTAGGTGTGTATTTATGCCTGATGTGTATCTCATTGCTTCCACTGGTATTTAAGCACTGAGCTCCTGCTTTCTTGGACAAAAAACTATTTCATTCTCATCTTTAACCAGTCAAGGCTTGGTATCTATGTTCTACTTAGAAAGAGTGATTGAAAAGCTCTGGCTTGTGTTCACAGCCTGGCACAGAAGCAGTTTATTGCTGTTATTAGCTTTAGTTCATACACTGCCATGCATGCAGTGTACTGCTGTAGAGGAGGCTCAGTCACAGAGCTAAACTGCAAGTGTTGTGACCCATGTAGTTAAAATGGACTAAGTACAGTAGCTGCCCATAATTTGACCAGTTTTTATTTGAAAGTTCCTGTTTAACTGTCTCTTAGTCACTGCTCCCCACATACAATATCGCTTGACTGGTCCTCTGCAATTCAAGACTCATTGAATGATGCAGTCCTTTAAAAGCATTATAGATGAGTAGGAGAGCTGAGCCAAAGGTCTCCAGACTGCATCAGGGCTGTCTGCAGAAGGTCTGCAGAGCCCCAAAACACAAGCAGCATGACAGGCAAGGGCACAGCCCCCAGGGCATCCCACTATTGGGTATATCCGGAGGGGGCAAGTTAGACAAGCTGGAAAGAAGATGCTTCAGATTTGCTTTTATTTTTTGTCATGACTCAAGGCTAACAAAGACCTGAATGAAATTCAGAAGTAAGATAATTCCTGTGATTTAAAGAGGCATAATGAACACACTTATTTATAGTGATGGCTTCTTTTTATCCCCCAGGTTTCTTGAACTCAAAGTCTGAGCTGAATTTTCTGGGGATCCTGGCACTTTTGGTTCTGGAGAGAGATGAAGTACCCTGGAGAAAGGACCACCGGCAATACTGAAGTGCTGCTATGGTCCCGCATTGGACTTTTCCAGCCATGCCAAAAGAAGGAAGAAATAAATATATTGCTACAGCCTACTCTGCTTGAGGCCTCCCATCCAGTTCTGAGCTCAGAGTGTTTTGGATAAGCAGCCAACTCACGAGGTTTTTCTCTCAGCCAATCTGTACACTGTGAGGTGCACACAGTCATCCCTAGAAATTACTACTTGCATCGTCTGATAGGATTCTGTAAAATAAATTAAAGGAAGAAATAATACAGTACAGAGACCTTAGTAACAGACTGTTGGGTGCTGACACTTATTTTGCTCTATGGTCATGCCAAAGCCACTTCATCTGTCATCTCTTTTATCTTCTTCATTTATAGAAAGATATCTGTAGATGAGCTCCTTAGTTACCACATGAAATCTTGCCACAGACTTGCCAAAAGTTCAGGGCCAGACTAGTTCTGAGATTCTGCATGGTGTCCAGCTCTGAATGGGACATAAAGATTTTCTTTGCTGGTGTAAAGGACAAAAAAACCCATCTGAAAAGTCTGTCAATATTTGCAATGCAGGAATAAGTTGAAGAATACTGTCCAAACATGGAATATTTTATATAAAACTCTGAGCATTAGAAAGGATGTGTTAAAGATGCAAAAACTCAAGCTCGTTCCATCTCTGCAGTTTTTTGCTCTGTGGAGCTGTGAACACTTCCTAAAGGCAGCCAGCAAAAAGGACTGAAATCTCTGAACATGACTTCACTTTTTCTACTGCTAGCCATATGTCTCAAAATATGGCAGTACCTATCAGCATTTGGGGGAGCACTCATTTTATAGTATCCCATTTCTAGCCCTTTCAAACTTTTCTGAACAATGCTACTTATGACCTTGCAAAAAAAAATTCTGTTGTTGGAAATATGGCCAGATGACCAAATACTGGAAATGCAGCTAAAAATGAAAACTAGATGCAAGTTAACTAAAGTCATATAAAGAAAAAAACTTTGACAAGTTTAAATAGGTTATGTCCCTATTAACTTTTTCCCTCTTGCCTCCCAGGAAGGTCTCATTTGAGATTGAAATAGCGTAGTCCTTGTAGTCATGACACTGCATACAAAGTAGCTGCTCTTTTACTTCAGACAGAGGAAAATACTTTAATAGCTGCCTCTCTGAATGACAGCACCTACCTGCCTTGCTAAAACATGCCTTTAGTCTTACGAGAAAAGCCACGAGACAGAAGGCTACTTACTAGTGTTCCATTGAGTCCACGCAGGAGTATCAGAGACTGAAATTCACTGTGCCTCTGATCAGAAGATTTAGCTCCCTGCAGCATTCAGACAGTTGGTCCCATTATAGCCATCAGGCGGCTGAGTTAAAGGGTGGCCTTGCACAAACATAAACAGCTTGTCAGCACAAGCCAAAGAGGCGGGCCTGCCCTGCCAGCCACAATGTGAGCCAATGATTAGCTTCTTCGCATTCTGGGTGTTCAAGATATTGTGTTTCATTCTTAAGTAGAGGAACAAGAAGGACTGACTGGGAAGGGCTGGTGCTTGACGGTTTACTGCTGGGCAGTGAAATGCTTAAGGTGGAAAGAAAAAAATACTCAGTAAGTCACTTTAGGAAAAGCACATATTTGCAGTGTAGTCATACAAACACTTTTAGAATGCCCAGAGGCATCCCCAGTGCATTGTTCCATTTAGGTCAACCAATCAATCAAACAAAACCCCTGTGAATAAGTTTAGCCCATATTCACTGTAAAGAAGTTTCACTTGCAAAGTCTGTGATTTTTCTTATTCTTCTCCTTCCCAACGTACTGTCACAAACATCTTACCCTGACCTTCTTAACCTGACCCCCCCAATCTTCACTGATCCTCCTATGATTGTTTCTCTTCATCTCCATCTTAACCACTTGTTCTTTTGGTCCTGATCTCCCCCTAAGAGCATGATCACAATATAAGCACCTTATGGTAAGGTTCTGTGAGACAATCAAGCTCATCTAGCAACTTACTACTGTCAAAAGTGTAAGTGTTGAGACCCCACTCTCTTCAGCACCACACCATGTCCCCCGTCTGTCTGTCCCCTCCCATCATTTCAAGGAAAGGATATACAACACAGAAGCAAGTATTTCTCTGCCAGTTTAGTGATCTTAAAGAGACAAAAGAGGTATTACATGGAGTGAATACTCCCTGAAATTTAAGCTCCTTCTGATCTTGCCTCATTCATCTATGATCCCACCTGTCTCCCCAAGTTCCTCTCTCCTTTGTTGTCTGAACTGAATTGTTCCTAGTTAATTGAATACCTTGTTTACAGCTGCTGATCCCATTTCATTACAGCTCTGTCCTACTTTCTTGTGCCTCTAGTTTGGCTGTGAGGCCTGTCTGCCACCAAAATCAGTCTCAACAGGTCTCTTATAGTAACTCCCTGTGTAATATCATGTTTTGTACTTCAGCCTCGGCCTCTTTGAGACTTTTCTGCTTTGGGAATAATTAAAATTGTCCATAAAAACCATGTCATCTTTTTGGCTTTCACTTTTTTTTGTCTCTGACCTTTCTGATTAATTCTTTGCCTACCTCTTCCTCTCTCACACTCCCCAAGGCACCCTACTTCTTGTTATATTCTATCCAGCTTTTATTATTTGCTTGTGCAGGCTCCTGTACCACTTTTATGTCAATGATTTATAAGCATGCATTTTTATTTTTCAGCTTTCTGCCTTTCTCCAATCCCGTATTTTACCCTATGTTTTAGGTATTATGTATTAAATGCCTTGACAGCTCCTAATTTTAAGATGCTTTTCTGGGAGGCAAATAAAGCAATCCAATCACACCACATTCATTACTGCATTACTTGGCACGAGTCATTTCCCCATGCTCTGCTTTGGTAAAGGAGCTGAGCCCTCCGCAGAAGCAGATGCTGAAGTTAGCACCTCGTTCAGATGGGCAGGCATATCACAGCTCTCAGTCTTTTGCTGACAGGCTGCACAGAAGTTCTGGCACATATTGCTGCATCACAATGTGCTGGGGTCACATTTGCAAGCTTTTCTTCACAATGAGACATACTAGGCACCTTCTTCAATGATATCTGACATGCTGGTGCATTGCATGGCTCCTTCAGCTGCCACCCAAGCATATAACCTACACCGCTCATACTTTCACTCAGATTTTCTGCTTTGTTAACCCTATGGTATCCACATGAACAACACCATTTTACCAGAGCTCTCCTCTAGTATTTTTTAATATGTAAATTTGTGCCCAGATCCACCATGTGATCATAGTATTTGATTACTTTAATTATTCTAATTACTAAGCCTAGATCTTATTCCCAATGCACCTACACTGTTCTACACAGAAAATTCAGCACCTGAGGTTGTCTTTTGTTCCATATCCCAGCCATACTGCCTACATTCCCATGAAAGCCATGCTTTCTTGTCCTGAGCTTCAAGGCCTTTTCAGAGACTCTTTTTTCTTACTGATCTGCTCCCAAAGCTCCCTTCATCACAAGGCCTGTCTTCTCAGCCTCCTCTCTTCCTACAAAGCTCTCTTTTGGGGGTTTTGTTCTTTTTTTTTTTACCTTGTTCTCTATGTAGAGAATGCTTGCTTCATCAAATCAAGTTATCTATTCTTCTTTCTTTTCTACAATCCACATGTCAGAAAATAAGGAATGAACGTATCAGAATGATAGTGAGGAGCAATAAATAGGTGACAAGTCACTCCAGAGAGATATCCCAACTGCATATATAAACGAACATGTGCTAGAAATTTTCTAACTATCAGCCATATAAATGTCAAGCACCTTACGCTGTTAATATTTTTACAGAACAGAAAAGGCATCAAAAGCCATTGATGGATATAGATCAAGTGCCCAAACACTGTACATGAGATTGTGAAAAGCCTGCTATGAAAAGACTGACTGTAGATGCACAGGAGAAAACAAGCTAGCTATTTCACCTCTGATTCCCATGGCAATTTATTTAAGATGCTAATTCAGTGTAGGCACAAATGAAGAAACAAAAGAGAGAGCAAGAATGAGCTGATTTAGTGGACTATGTTGAAAAGGCACACTTCAGACAAAGTCACCCTGGGTATAACTACTGCAGCTCCACTCGTAGAATTATGCCAAGAATGAAGCTGACTCTTTGTCCTTGAGCCTTGCATGGCACAGGAAAATTGTTACCAGCACTGCCAACAGTACCAACCCAGACACCAGCTAAGTGAGAAAGCCAAGCTGATTTAACAGCTTACTTCAACCTAAAGGGTCATCCTGCCCCCTCTCTTCACCACCATTCCCAGCTGCCCAGATCCGCTCCCTCCCTTACACATCTTCCAGTAATGGTCTGGAAGCCCACAGAACAAATTCATCTTGCTGGATGTTTTTCAGACAGGTTAATGATCTGACTCATCTCCCTGCCACGTTAAACAGCACAAGAACCAGTGGAGGGAAGCAGTAAACACATGTGGCTGGAAGCAGAAGAGGGAAAGAGGTGGAGACCAGAATCACCAACCTCTTTTTCATAAGCAGAAAGCTGGCTGTCAGCCCCAGAAGCTATTAGCAATTCTGGGGTAAGACCTAAAACTATGAGCCCCAAAAGCATGCCACTCAAACACAAGGTCCTAAAAGATCCTGTAGCCACTTGTTTGATTTTCAGCATGCACTAAAATGTCTTTTTGAAACGTATTTTCCAAAGGAAAGTGAGATTTTATTTTCATTAAAGGCAAATTTCTGAGAACACAGCAATCATTTGACTTCCTTGGAAAAAAATCTGGATAGGAGGAAGCTTCTGATGAGCAAAATAAGGGTAACATTTAAGTTTTCTACATCCAGAACCATAAAGTATTTGGGTTATGAATCACCAGAACTTCACCTACTCCCTAGGTTTCAGGCTCCATGCAATAATATTTTGATTGCCACCTTATGTATTGCCATCCATGCATCTGGCTTCTTACATTTATTGTTCGTTGGTAAAACTGGGTTTTTTTTTCCTTTCCATTTTTGTGGCTTCAGCCTAGCCTAACTCTGCTCCTCTTCTCAAAACACAGTCCCAGCTGGATGCCATTTTGTCCTCCGCTTCTCCTTTGGGAGCCAACAAGGAACCTCAGGCCTCCTGAGGCTCAGTCTGACTGGTTTGTATCTATGCCTCTGCTGGGAGGAGACCTCTCCTGCTTCTCCAGCAGTAGCCAGAGATGCTGCAGAATGGAGTGGAGCAGGAAGATTTTTGTCATGTTTTACTGGCCTGGTTTCAATTTTAAAGTGGGTCACAAGTTACTCCCAGAAAGCACACAAGCTCAAGCAATGAAAGACTGGGGATGGTGACAAAAGAAGTGAAACTCTGTAGATGAGCTGTTGCATTTTAATTTTTAAAAAGGAAAAAAAAAAAAAAGGCAAGAATGGCAAGGCAGAGACCATGTGCAGATACAGCACACTAACAGAGGGGGCTGCAATCAATGGGAACTTGGGCTTAAGTCCCAGCTCAGGCCATGTGCGTTTTGAACTTTGAGCTTCTGGATCATTTCCTAATTAGAGAGTAAGTAACACACTGTGGGACTATTTAACCCTTTGGTGGTGCCTTATGAGGTGTAGCAAATGCCAGAAAAGACTCTGGGGATGTGTCTAAAAACCCTGGAGGCCACATGTGCCTACAGGAAATATCCCTGTGCTCCACACGGCTTAGTGAAACATCTGCTGTCGGCACCTCACTCTTCATGGCTCTCTACACAGAAAGGTCAGGCTTACAACTGTTCCTTCCTGCACTGCTGAATGACGGCTGGGATCCCACTCCCCACCTGCAATGTGCCAGCTCCCCATGAAGAATCTGCCTCTCTTCAAGGCTTGCCATGTCTCTTCCAAACTCATCAGTAATGCCACACCAAGGATCAGATCAAAGAGAGATACGTGCCTGAACTTAATAGTGTAAATAATGCCATACTGCCTACAGAGACTTGCTTCTCTACTTTACAGGAATGGAAAAGCAGCAGACTATTATAAAACTGTAACTGTAACCAAAAATACAAACATAGCATTAAAAGCTGTATGGAAAGAAAGAAGGAAGGGTTAGATAGCTGATGTACATCAACAGCTGTCCTATTATTTTTATCCTATCACTGATGTTCTAGATAGATCTGGAGTAGTGATTTCATTTCATACACCCTGCTGTAAAGTGCTAATATTATGTCTTACCTATTTCACAGAAGTACTGTGCATATACCTTTACAATGCTTTGAAGCTTTCACTGAAGAACTTTTGGACATAAAAACTGTTCCTACTTTCATTATGGACTTGAGAAATACATCTTTCAAAAGCCAATAAACAGGTTAACTACTTTGGCAGGGTAAGTTTTGTTCAGTATTCCCTGCCACCTCTAAGGTCACTCATGCCAAACATATCAAATACACTAACAAAAGGAGAGGCGCCTCCAAAAATACATGCACCATTGGTAAAGATTAGCTTTGGGGTTGTAGAGCACAGTAAACCTATAAGCTTCAATTCCATTTCTGCAAGTTTTCTCCCTATTTTTCCTTGAGTCCTGCGTCCTGGTAAGAGGTGGTTCACAGGCCTCAATTGCCACAAAGCTTGCAGGAGGCCTTTCAAGTACAAACTACTCTTTGCACATGCCTTTCTTTTGTCATTCAGGTGTAGGCTCTAGCTTCTTGCAGACTAAAAGCCTCAATTTCCCATCTCACCTGGAAGTCTGGTCGTCTGAGAGTTCTTGAGCCTCAAGGTTGTCTAGACTGCACTGTGACAGCAGGGTAGCCAGAAATATCAAAGTTAGGTCTAAAATAGCTGTCTGGTATTTGTGCTGCTGAAGTACTAGAGAACTCAGTCAAGAAGCAAAGCAAATTAGCCTGTCTTGGACACCATGCTGCCATAACTGAGTTTGTATACTCAAGCTGGCTACAAGCTACTTTGAGGTGTTCTATACTACACTACAGGCATTTCACTATTAAATTCTGTGAATGAATCTAGACACAACATTTACATAACGTTTAAATTCCACTGCTGCTCAGTGATTCATGAACTTCTTGTGGGATTTCTCAAACAGTGCTGAAACACCCCTCAGCTATGATTAGCTTTAGAGTTCACAAAAATATTTCAGAAGGACAAATGTTTTAGCTTTGAAGCAGACCTACATTCAGAGTGTCAGCTACTTCCACAAAGAGCCACTGATACCAACAGCACACACTCCACCCTAATTTCAAATTACAATATGACTCGTCTCCAAGGAGCCCTTTTCTAGATAACAGTAAAACATTTCCAGCAGTATCTCCGGAACAGTCAAATTGGTATGAAAAAAAGATACTATCTCCCTTACTAGGTACGGCCTTTGCAATGTGGGCTTGTTCACAAGGAAAAAGCTTCCCCAGTTCCTCACACTTCCCTGTGCTGCTGAGATGGCCCTGCTCACACAGACGAACTCAAGGGAGGTATTCAAAAGAACTCTTTTGTGAAGAACTTGCTGTCGGAAAACAAATAGATATGATTAATTAGAAGACTGCCTGCAAGATAACAGCGCCTCATGCTCCCATTATAAACCCTATTCATCTTGAACTCAGCGGTAAATATCCCACTTGCTTCCTTGGCACAGAATTAAACCTCTGCATCAGCAAGAGCAAAGGATGCTCAGAGACCAGGAGGTATTTGCTCATCACAGGAAAAATGCTCAGATTAGCAACGCAGTGACCTTGGTTCAAAGAAAGCACTTTAATATGTGCCTTCCTTCTAAGCATATGAGAACTCCCGCTGATTTCACTGTCACATCAATGAGGTCAGCCATGGATTTATCCAGGAACTAAAAAGAATTAACTCCCTTCACACACACTTACCCTGAATAATGGCCAGAGTGGTCTGTGCTTCAGGCTGCAGATGTGACTTGCCACTCCTCACTCCCAATGCAGATCAGCAGTTTACCTCTCCTTGAATGAGATTACCCCTGCATTTTATGTCTGCCTACTTGCTGAATTCGAGTGAAGGGGATACCAAGACAAATGCTATACCCAGCTTACTTCTATACTCCCTTTCCACCCAGCATGCCTAGAGAAAGTGTGCTAGTTATCCAGCATGCGGAAACACTTAAATGATTTAAACACTTGAAATGGAACTGCAGAGGCACAACAGAGGTCAGAATCATTCACTTGAAAGAACAAATGCTTTTAAAAGATGGCAATGTGTACTTATAGAGGCCTACAAGCAAACACAACAGTCCGAGTTTTCAGTATCCTTATATAACAGGCTAGTAAGTGGGAATTCTGATGAATCCCAGATGTTCTCATGTCAGGTTCCTGGTGATTACACATTCCCCTATAAAAACAGGGCCACACTAGTTCTCAAGCAAAGCTCTGTTATGGTGATATTCTGAACAGTAGGAAAGGGAAGAAGACCTTAATATCAAAAGACATTACAAACTTCAGCGGTGCAGGAGAACCCAATTAAAATATAAAAGTCCCCTGACCCAAGGAGCATACGGCTAAAGCTGCCATGTACTCAGAACAACCACCCCCATGTCTGGATTTAATTATGTCATGCCATTTTATAGCAGCCTAAGAAAACTGAACTGGGATCAAAATAATCCCAAAGTAATTCTTCAGTCTAGTACACATATAGGATCCTGGGTAAAAATGGTTACGGACAGTAGCAGCAGACTGAGCATGCAAAGATTCTTAATAATGGCAAGAACAGCAAACAAGTCTATAGACAAATGGCTCACTGCAGAGTGAAAACACCAAGGCTATCACAAATTTCTGTCTGGTCTACAGACTTCAAGCAAAAAACTAATGCATACCGAAAGAACTGAGTTCTTTTCAATATGCTCTTATTGATTTGAAAAGAAAATTAATTCATGGCATGCTAAAATGTTTCAGAAATATGTATTTTGTTATGAGTTCTGCATGTACTTAAATTCTCCATGAGAAAATATTTGCATGAGATTTGTATAGCAACTATAAGGGGGAAAAATCTACATAAGAACATACTCGTAATTAATATGGAAGGATAAAGGACATGGCTGAGAATTAAACATGACATTTAATTTTGTATTTAATCGGAATCTAAAATCAACTACATTGTATAGTTCTATTTGCAAACAAAATGCCTGGATAGATTTCTTGCAAATATTAACTTTGTTGCAGTCTTTTGAAATATTACACAGCCAACAAAGAAGTGTGGGGATACTGTATAATCTATCTCAAGCAAATAAATAAAGAAAAATGTATACACAAAAGCAACACCACTGCTATATAAATCAGTAGAGGTTTTCTGAAGACCTTTGACAGAATGAAATAAATGTTAATTTCTATAACCTGGATCCAGTATCACTATACTTTTATAGTAATATGAAATCAGTTCCATCCCAGTTTGCTTTTCGTGCTTTTAATTGCCATTTAAAAAACAAAACAAAACCAACACATTTCTTTCAGCTTTCAGTCTTGCTATTGCTCTAAAAGTAGTGAATATGACAACTTACTCCTTGAGCAAAGGCTCCCTGATTTCTGTTAAAACAGTCACAGATGCTTGACTGCAGCCCAGTGCTCTACCAGAGCCTCTGTGTTGACCCTTCCTACAACATGGATTAAATTATAGCTTGAATCCTGTGATTCTATTTGCATGCAAGGAACAAAATCCGTTGTGAAGCAATATTGCATAGTACCCAGTATCTGGATGAAAAGCAGGCCTTGAAAATTTCTGTGCATTCACTTGTGCTTTTCTGCATGCTTGTCAAGATCAGCAATATGCCATGTTTAAAGGAGGCTTTGAAAGGATTGTTGTTTGCTCTTGGCTGCTTTCTGACTGGAGCTGAAAAAGACCTCAGAGAATGAGGCAATGATAATTACAATATAATTGCTAAAATTAAGCAATTGCTTGGATTAATGCAGTAATTTCTAAGCCATATTTCCTGGACATTTTAAGGAGAGGTTAGAAACAGTAAAAAGCACAGGTCAGCCAGAAAGGAAGCTTATTTTACAGTCAATCCCACTGGAATCCCTAGATATGATAATACCTAAAACAAAATACATGTGAACCCCTTGATATTCCAGAAGGTTCAAGAGCAGTAATGTGTACAATTCAGAACAACAGGACACAGGCTCTCTGTAAAGGAAATATTTTGAGATTCAAAAATCTGTTTAACTTTTGAATGAGGGAAAAGGTTAAATTTTCCCAGCAGCATTTCAAAAAAATGAAGCTGAAGATGTACGGACCAGTCTTTTTGTCTTTCACTTGCGTCCTCACCTACAGTAATTTCAGCCTCTACAACAAGCTCCAGTATATCTATCTTCTTAAATGGGAAAGAACACACAGAGATATTTAATACCATCCTCAACAGAATTAATTACCATTCAGAGTTTTTCTAAGAAATCTTGTTACAGCTATGGTTTTAGGAACCTTCTTGCTATATGGAGGTAACTGAATGCCATGAGGTCTGCCCAAAGATGCATTTTGGTGTCAATTGTGCATTTTTAGTGCATTTTGGTAACACCATCTGTATACATGGTAATTTCATATGTCTCCATTAAGTGACCCTGCCTTCAGCAGTTAATAGGCTGACAGTCTTATGGTTCAGATGATATTTTTTGTGCTAGATATTTGCATCATTAAAAATAATCAGCCAAAATCATTGAGTTAGTTGAGAACAAGACAAAAATCAGATTGCTTTGCAGGATAAAAATTCCAGTGCTTTTATTTGGGAACCATTACAATCCTCCGCTCTGCAGTAGGAGCCTGAACAGTAACAATAAGGAAAGGCTTTATTCCAGAAAATGTCTTTCTTAAAATCACATGGATATGTACACTAACTTCATTGTGTCCTGATGCATACCCATGTGGGAGATAAATTTTTTATGTGATATAGGTACCTTTCTTTTTTCTTATATTTAGTCTTATTATTTGACACTCATTAACAGAATTACAGAATCACAGAACCACAGAATGGTTCAGAGGGAAAGGATCCTCTGGAGTTATCCATCCCCCACTGCTGAAGCATGGCCACCTAGAGCCAGTTGCCCAGCACCATGTTTAGTCAAGTTTTAAGTATCTCCAAGGACAGAGATTTCACAACCTCACAACCTCTCTGGGCAACCTCTGCAATTGCTCAGTCACTCTCACAGTTAAAAACTGTTTCCTGATATTTAGATGGCACCTCTTGTGTTTCAGTTTGTGCCCATTACCTCTGGTCCTTCACTGGGCATCACTGAAAAGGGTCTGGCTCCATCTTCTTTACCCAACCTCCCCTTCAGGTATTCGTACACATTGATGAGATTCTCTGTGAGCTTTCTTTTCTCCAGGCTAAATGGTCCCAGGTCTCTCAGCCCTTCTTTACAGGAGAGATCCTCCAGTCCATCATTTTCATGGTCCTTTGCTAGACTCTCCAATGTGCCCATCTCTCTCATATACTGGGGAGCCCAAAACTGGACCCAGCACTGCACCTGTGGCCTCACCATTGCTGAGTGGAAGGGAAGGATCACCTCCCTCCACCTGTGGGCAATACCTCTACTAATGCAGCCCATGGTACCACTCACCTTCTTTGCTGCAAGAGTACTCATATTTGAAGAAAGCCTGCTTTGGGATGCTAGTTTTTGATGCCAATGAAAGACTTCGTCCTCATTGTAAAAACAATTAATGGGTCAAGTTATATATAACAAGAAGAATAAAAGAATAACACACACCTGGATTTGGGCGCAAATTTTTTGGTCAAAGAGAATGGAAGAAATTAGGTGAGACCAAACAAGACACATACTTCCTTTGTGAAAAGTATTTTCTTCTTCGTTTATAAGTCTGATTTGTCCTTTCTCATGTAGCAAGCCTCAATCAACAATTACAGAGAGAAGAGTGATAACATGTGAACAGATAAAACAAGAAACCCCATTTAGATAGATAATTTGTTCCAAGAAATAAAATTAAAAAAAAAATTTAAAAAAAATCAAATACTCTGTAAAGTCCTCCAGAGATATCAGTACTGCAGCCAAATTTACATAGAGGGTTGCACCAGAGGTAGCCTTAAGTATAAACCTTGCAGCAGACAAAGATATTAAGCAATACACATCAAATCCAGTTCAACAAAAGAGGACAGATTAAATTCACAGGGCACTAGATGAACTTCTCTGGCATGAAGTATTCCCATAGGCAGCTCTCTTAGAAGATAGCAACTTTACATATTGTCCTGCAAAAATTCCTCCACATGAAATACTGCTCTTTTTACTGCATATTGTGCTAACACAATTTCCTCACTGTCAGGGCTGTGCCTTCCCTATTTGCAGCTATGTTAGCCAGCTCAAGACCTCATAGTGGCCAAGAATTGTACTTTGCAGGTGAGTAATAGTGGAAGGGCTTTACCCAGACAGAGCCAGTGGACTCTGTTCTGTGAATGAAGCTAAGTGAATGGAAAAGACTCCCCTATCACTGTATTTCTCCAAGTTGGCTCTTAGTGGGATCATACTTTGTCTATAGCAAATAAAATGGCCAACAATTGTTAGTGGCAACAATTAAGCCATTCATCATGCCTTTTGGAAAATGATGGAGTTTCTTGTACCATCCACATCCCAGCTGCACTCTTTATCAATTCCTCCGTCATGGAAGTTGTGCTATTTCAGCATCTGCTCTGAATCAGTAGATAAACAAACCACTGTGGACTTCTTTGTACACATACACAATGACAGACGATTCTGTAAAGAGACAGCAATCCACTGACCCAGAGAATTGCACTGTGAGTTGATAGGCAGCCCTACACCTACTTTTAATCGCCATACCTGATTAAACCAATCAGTTGAAGGTCTCTCTTGAGCTCCCTTTATAAACACCTTTATTTAGATAGATTACCTGAAGCACAGATGATGACATAGTAATGTTGTGGCACTTCTTGCTCTGGCAACACCCAAACTTTCCCCACTGTCAGAGGGGAAGCATATTTACTGGAAAAGACTTTCCAGACAACAAGGTCAGAGTAGTGTGGGGATCTCTGCGGCTGGAGGATCTAAGCAATCATTTTGCAGTTTCTCCATAAATCAGGGCTACATAACACCAGCTCTGATTTCTCCTAGGGCTAGCTGGCTGAGGATCAGTGAGTATCAAAGAGCTTTCTTCTTTCTGCCCTCCAGAGCACTTGCAATAAGGTGAGGTCCCCTCTGTGTCTAACTGTCCTCACATTTTCAAGAATAAAGCAAAGCAAAACCTTTCAGAAGATATTTTAAGGAGAGAACCATTTTTTAAAAGCATTGCCCTAAGCCAATGATGTGGTCTTCTGTTGCCCCAAAGGGGTAAACTCATATTTCCATAGAAATAAATATAAGTGTTTTGCATAGTAGTCCTCCCTTACCTACACTCTGTGATGCTGACCAAGAAATGAGCATTTCTGGAAAAAGAAATTAGCTGTGACTATTATTTCATGAACAATCAAGGTCAAAAACAAAGGAAGCCATCATGAGTCTCCTAATCATTACAATGAATAATTACTTTTCCCATCAATAATTACTGATTGCTAGAACACCTCTGAAGTCCATAGCATGGTACTCATTATAAGCACTATAGAAAGCTACCCATATTACAGGTTCACTCTGTTAACTCTCAATATGCTCTTAAAAAAAAGCTGAACAAATTATCTCATTCTCATTTTAAATTGCACAATCTTGATCTCATAGAGAAAAAGAGCATGCTGGCTATCACTCCTGTAGGAACACTGACAGTTGGAAACTCTTTCAGGGTAAAATTTTGCCATGAGAATATGCAGTATGAGTTAGATTCACTTTTAGGATGGCTACATCTTGGCCCAAGGTTAATGTCTGTATTGTTCTGGAACTCCAAACATGCTAAAATAATTTGGGTGTTAGTTGATCTAATTCTTTGATCAGTTTTCAGCCTCACTGCTTTACTTTTACATAGCAATTACCTAATGCCTCAGCATTAACTGATGGCTAATTTAAAATCAGTCTGAGGACTACAAATACTGCAACAAAGCTGTAACAATCTATGGATTCAGGTTATGTTAGTAGTGCAACACTCAGAATGTCAAAGGAGTCAATGTCCTGTATGTCCAAAAACCTAGCCCTGCCACCTTGGAGGAAGTACTCCGCATTCTGCCAAGAAAGAGCCAAAGGCATATATTCCAGTGAAGCTATTTTCATCCAGAGATGAATGGAAGCTGGTTCATTACAATGTATTCAACAGAGGTAGCTCATGGTATGTAGGCTCTCTCAGTTCTCAAAAAGACCCCTTGCATGAACTAATTCCCACTGAATTGAAGAGGAGGAGGGGACAGAAGAAGTATTTAACTTTTTTGAATACTTTCCTAGGTATCTAAAGGGGTCTCAAAAGAACTGAAGCCTTTAAATTAAGGATACCCATCTTTCTAAATGACAAACAAGCTCTGATGATTTGGTTATTTCTGATTTACTGCCTTTAAAATTAGGTCATTACTTTCAGGAATGCTTTGAACTACATGAATGATAGGAGAGGATTTTAGAATGTTCTTAACAATAATCCGTACCACTCCTCAGGATAAATTATTTTGCCTTTGACCTTCTAGCTTACCCATTTGGGAATCATAGTATTGTCTCATAAAAAAAAGAGGTACCTGTCTTAATATTCCTGAACTAATGAGTTCTGCAAAATCCTCTCAAAGTACTAGCTAACCAGATTGATAAACTACTGCTTTATCCATCCAGATCAAGCTGGATTTATGATTGATTGCATGCATGCAAATAATCCTTCAGACTCTTTCATTCATTGTTCTCTGTATGGAAAAACGAAAAACGGGGAAAAAAGACATTTGATGAATACAATAGCCCTTCACGTTTGGCAGCTTGCATTCACTTAGATTCTTTCAACTGCTTTATGGAAGGGACAACAGTGATGTTATCAGAATATATTTAAATTTTGGTTGACACCAATGCCTGCTGTTAGTGCTAAATATGTCACCACAGTTACACAAGTTGCAGTGTCAATGCAAAAAAAAATTACTATTGCAAAGCACAATTTCAAACTGAAATTAAAAAACCCTGGGAAATCCAATGCATTGTGTCTTTCCAACTGCAGCTTGGGCCTCTGGGATCCTTTAGCTTTTTTATTCTTGCATATGCAACTAGGTATATGACCTCATAATAAAATCAGAGCTTAGAAACCATAGTGGCTTGCACAATAGAAATTTCCAGAAAGAACAACTGTGAAATTTTTCCAAGTTTTGTCAGTGACAATGCTCAGTTAAGTTATAGCTTATTTTCCTATGTTACAGTCTTGCTTCATGAAGGATGATCTGAAGAGTGTATGAAGTGAATAAATGAAATACCTTCAGAATGGAATAGTCTATTACAGTATGGCTTTGTAAACTGTAGAGTTGTTTTGACTGATTTCAGATGGCAGATTCAGTCCTAGTTTATGGGTATAAAAATACCACATACCTTACACCACACTGTTCAAAAATGTGATGTTAAATGTACTTGTTAGATGGGCAGAGAGATGGGAAAAATTGGGCTTATAGAAAATACAGATAGACTCTTATCGCACACTATGATCCCTGCTGTTCACCTGCTTGAATCACAGTACATGACCCATGATGAGTCAATTACTGTCTGATGGTTGTGTGTCATGTCAATAATTAACATTGAAATTTACATCCTGTAAATAACTGCAGGTAAACATGCTTCATTAAACTTAATAATTAACATTATTGCCTTAGTAATTAATTTTATCAAGAGTCTTATTAACTTAGTAATTGACAATAGTGTCTTCTTGATTTGGTGGCCCACAACTATTTTGTAATTATAGTCATGCTTTGGTCAGTTGAGATAATTTCAGTTAACATACTTCATTAACTTAATAGCTAAACATTAACAGCCTAAGGGAGATACTCCAAGTGAATCAGTAAGACAGTTTTAAAATAAGGTCACAGTAAGTGTATTTTATTTTCTTATTTCAATTCCATGGAATTTCAAGCCCATGTCTAGTCTGCCTAGGCAAACTCTGGTATCCTGGTGACCAATTCAGTTATAACATATTACTACTGGCATCTGTATTCTGAATTCAGATAAAATGCCAAAACAAGAAAGGTGGTCAACTTTTTGCTTTGTTTTAATATAGCTTGTAAGCAATCTGGGCCACGGATGACCTTCTGTCTCTATACACTACCTAGATCAGCGATCTTCCAATAAAAGTGTCCCTAGAAGCTACAGCAATAGCAATTTCTCTACATTTTGGAGACTTAGGCAGGGGTTTTCAATGTTTAATCCAGGCAAGCAGTGGATTAACTGCCTTCAGCTGAAAGCCTGCCAGCTGACAGTCCTTCCCCACACACATGGCATTTGATGTCTGCCATTTTAATATTTTGACATTTTTGTGAGAGACATTATCCTGAAAGGTCACCACTTGTCTCAGCAGTTGGCTGGCTGCCACTCAGCCTTGGGAAACTTAGTTCCACAGCTGTCATCAAAAAAATGACCATTTTCACAGCTAAGTTTCAGGGACGCTATGAATTTCTGACTGTGTATGAGGAGAAAAGGAGACAAGAGGAAGGAAAGAGAATCTCCAAAATCACCTTTCACTTGCTACAATGAAGGCAGGCATTTCTACATATAAATCTGTAAGGCTGAAATATTGCAGCTTATAAACAACAGATTGACCAAACAGACCTGTGTTATAAAAGCATTATCAGGGGTTATACCATTAATATCTTTAGCTGTCTATGTGTAGCAAACCACACAACATATACAGTCTCCCCGCAGTCATTTAATGGCAGTCACCTGTTAACTGTGATCATGACATTTTCACATGGTTCATAAAAGGCTTACAGTACCACAGTGGTCCCTAAGAAATGAAAAGATCTGTAAATAAAGAAATGCGATATGGCAACACAAACTGGCTACAGCCTGCACTTCTTGTGCAATTAATCTGACATTTCTACTTGGTACTGATCACAGGCTGGTTTCAATAAGCAGATTTCATTCACAGCACAGTAAGAATTCACTAACTATAGACTCAATACGACAATGACACTATAAAAGCTTTCAATTAGAAAGGAGAATAAAAGCCAATACACTGTTCCTTCAGTGCTATGTGACCAAAAAACACTAACAAATACCCATTACCCATTCTTTTCCTTACAGTATCACAACACTGAGAAACCTTCGACTCTGCTTCTTCCCAACCACCTTACTATCCTGCCTTCAGCCACACAGCAGATAAAGATCACCTTCATGTACAGACAAAGTGAGATCGGTGAAAAACATGCATTGCTCACCATGCTATGTTCATCGTCCTTAATCAGGTCAGATGCAGACTTACTGGTGCCCCTTATGATGACTATTTGTGCTTCTGATAATAAGGTATTGTTGAGTTTCTTAATGAGAAGTCCAAGTCTGCATTTATGGATTTTTAAAGAGAAGATTCCAGATGAAAACTACCATGGCAGGTTTCTCTCCCATACGCTCACAAGCCACCTATCACTGCTGAAGTATCTTTCTCACTAATTCTAATATTATCTAATCTAAGCAGAAAAACACCCCTCTAGAAGTCCCTCCTGCACTTGCTTGGCTTCTCTCCTCACAAAGCAGCAAGCATACATCCCAAAAAGCAAACACAACTGCAAACTATTTGCTCCCGAAAGCTTTCATGCATCCTCTCCCCTCAGTAGCTCTTCCACTGAAAGGCAGAACAATACTGCAGAGAAGCTTTCTCTGTCAGGATGTTTTCAGCCTTCGTCTCTCTGCTTTTTCAAGCAGAAGACTGAGGTACAAACCCTAATTAGCAATCTGAAAGCACTACGCAGGCAAAGAATACTTACATTTGCAACTGTATTTGTGATATTTGCGCACTGATCCAGCGACTGGTGATTACAAAGAAGAGAAAGAGCTTTTTGGGCTGCCTTTCAAGCCTCGCAGCAGTGAAAAAAAGGCTGTTATCTGAAAGCTACTCATTTTCTATATGCTGTGCTCTACTTGCTTCCCATGTGCATACAACACAGCTGCCAGATTTAATAACCATGTCAGCCTGCTTTCCCCTTAAAGCAGCAGAGAGATGACAGGATGAAGTAGCCAGTGCGTTAATCTGTAGTTATGGCTGCACTAAGCCTTGAATGACTGTCACGGGTTTATTGCCCTTGAAGGAAAAAATTAAACAAATCAACAGTATCTGTGAAATAAATGTGCAAAGGATTTCAGAAACATTAATCCATACTTGCCTCTGTGACATTATAGAGACATTTCTCCTTTTTTTCCTCAGTTAGTAAATCCTAGGACTTAATTCCTTTTTACTACCTCCTGATCTTTCAGAATACATTTTTCCTAGCAGTGCATGCTTGTACCCCAAAATAACAAAACATTAACTGACAAATCAGTTGAGCATCACTCCTCTCTGGTTCCTTTCTGGATGGAAGGAATTCCATACCTGTCTCTCTTTGCTGTCCTCTTTCAGGAAAAATACAAGTTAATAAAAAAGGGGGAAGAGTCTCCTTTACCATTTAAATTCTCCCACGTGCAGTGGTTCCTACAGCACTGGATTTTAGCATCTGATGTGGTCAGTTCACCACCAAGGTGGAGCATTTGCCGTACCTCCAGCTGCAAAACCAGTTCCATGTGAGGGAAGAGTGGACAGAGTTTATGTGACAAGAGAAGGTGCCAGTGATACAATCAAAAACAGAAAACTGAAAATAAGCCCAGAAATGTTCGGTTGAGTTTGCAACAGTGCGGGGATGCCGCAGAGATCATATGACATCTGTGCGCGTCTTTTTCCTCTCTCTCATTTATATTCCCTCCACTTCCCTCGGAGGCACCTGTCTCAGCGGGGAGTGGTTTCTGTGGAAACTATGGACAGTCAGTTTTCCCCTCGGAGAAAATGTTACTATGGCAACCTTACATAATGTATATGGCCTAGATTCTTCCTTTAAAATAATCCAGCACTGAAATTCTCATTATAAAATTAGAGTGGATTGGGGAGCAGGTGGAGGGAGAGGGGGGGGAATATAGTTATTTAAAAACTGCATTACAGATGCAGGATAAAAAAAAACAAATGGTATTACAAATGAAATGAGAGTGTAGGGGGCACTGTCATTGCATCAGTCACAAAAGACAAAATAATTTGTGAATTCCAGTAAACAAGGTCTATTATTTAGCATGTGTGGTAAGCAAGGCAGAAGGGAAGCATTTACTTGACATCCTTGGTCAATGTAGGAATCAATACTGCATCTTACAGAGTGGGGCTTTTTTCTGTGTGTTTATTCTTCCAGCAACCAGGACTTCACTTACTGATGTAAGCCCAAATTCTGCTTACATCTACCCCATTCAAAACTGAAACATCAAAATCACTTACTCTACATTATGAAATCATGCTACGTTAAAACTCGAGGAAGCTCCTCAAAGGAGCTGCATGAGTCAGTGTGGCATAGCGTGCAGTGGAGCAGAGGCAGAAAAGGCACACTGCTGTTTATACAACTTTCAGCACAGAGGAAACAAGCGTGCCTGCAGCTACAGTGGGGAGGGCAGATCTGTCAGACCATATCGGGCAAGACAGGGAGGTTAGGGCCCCCGTAATGGGACTGGGCAGGGTGAGGGGACTTTGCCTTCTAAGTCAGCAGCTGAAGACCTGCCTGGGTTGGGAATTACATGAAGGGGTAGTCACATCACAGATGTTTTGTGACCCCTGTGAAATGGGTAGGTAGATGTCCCCCTCCCTATCTGCAGCCACCCTTGCAGATGACCCTTTTATTGGAAATATAAATCAAAAGTCAAATGGTTAAGGAGGCAGTTTAACAGCCTGTTTACCTCTACACAAAATCAGTGATTTCAGTTTGAAAAATATTGTTGGGGAAACTTCAGTAAAAACTTGTCTGCAATATCTGTGTTGTGACTCAGTGGATCAAGATCTCTCCTGACCTGCCAGTCCAGCAACTGTTATTAGCATGAACTGCATTAATATACATGGGGACTGATTTTTCTTCTCTACTCTTATTCAGAAGATGAACAAGGAGAGCATCAGAACACTTCCCCCAAACTTACATGAGGTCCTCCAACACTCTACAGTGCAAAGGGATTTTCCATGTGGGACAGAGCAGGCAGGAAGCATTGCTTCAAACCCCACATGTTTATGTTCCTTTTTTGCACAGCAGAGACATAATTACAAATAAGACTCATGCTGCCTGAAATGAGGTGTTGTTTGGGATGCTGTTTCTCTTTTTAGCTTCACCAGCTAAAAACCGTGCTGGTGCCATGAGTGATGAGACATTCTCTAATACAAAATCCTCCAAAGGGGTTTCCGTATACTGGGAAAAGTTTGATGTTTAAGTTACAGAACAAAATTGCTCCATAGCTTGCATCGAATATCCAAACTGACCTAGACAGGAGACCTCCTCTGACAATCACACAGAGCAGTAATTTGTCAGAGGCTGTGCACACACCTTTTTGTCTGTAAAACTCAAGTGTTACATGAAAATGTGAAAGCATTGAACATTATCTCCTTTTACCCAGAAAAAAAAAAGAGATTTAGTGCATAGTGTTAAATTCAATTGAGAAAATTCAGCACTATCAGGACACACTCTGCATCCTATATGACTGAAACTTTTATGATTTATCGAATATCACATTCTTAGTCAAACATTACACAGGAGTCAGGCCTCCCTTTGAACCCCATGGTTCTCATGTTCTATCCACAGGACATAACCACCACAATGTGTTAAAATCTTTTGCCTTCCAAAACTGACAAAAAAAAGAAAATATTTTCAACAGGACATCTACATCCACTTCTGAATTAATCTTACACCCAAAATTAAAAAAATAATTGGACAATGTCAAGTGAAACACATGTTTAGTGGCCCTGGAAAAGACGATATATTCAAAAGAAAAGCACTAAAATCAAAAGATTCCTTAAGCAGATTAGAAAGAGCTAAGCTGTCACTTAAACTCAATGCAGTTCTGATATTTTGCTGCGTAAAACCTTGAACTTCAGAGAGTACATTGCACAAAGACAGCAACAGGGACAAATTGAGGAATGAATATTATAACAATGTAAAGCAATGAAGTTAATAGCTTGTTAAAAAAAAAAAAAAGGTGCACATACCCAACATAAAATGACATAAAAGCTACTTATCACAGCTGTGCCAAAGCTCCCAACACAGAAAAGCATAGCACAATGAAAGCCAACATAGTTACACAGCTTCTGGACTGAGCTAAGTAACCTCTAGCCAGCTCAGCATGGAAGCAGCATGAACTTGGATCCCTCCTCATTTATCTATGTAAATATTCTGTGTGTATCCAATTCATGGACAGTTGTGGCTTTCTCAAGCATCACACAGGGTGTCTGGAGACCAACCTCAGGGTTGAGCATCTCACTATTACCATTAGTTAACAAAGCATTTATATTTCTCTCCTTAAACTCTGCCTTTAGCTACCTGGGGATCCCAAGTTACCCAGATTTCTGGTCACACTATAAGGGACTTGGCCAAGATACTGCTGAGAAGGCAGTTAGTCGAACAAAAGAAAGATCTGTGTTCACAGCAGGACTCAGACACACAGAGATGCAGCTGTAACCTGTGAACTTACTGTTAAGTTTCCTTCCAGGAGGGACTTAGCTCTCTCCAGAAGTCCAAGCTTCTCTTGACAGGATCTGCTGTAATGGTCTCTCAGAGAACAGACTTGGAAAATAAGTAATTGAGCTGTTACGACCTGGACATGGTTTGGCACACGTCACTGAACATGACAGCAACCCTACAGCCTAGCATACAGCTGAGAAAGGCAGACTTCCAGTGGTTATTTAAAATGGTAACCACCCATTCCAGCAGTATTTATTGTATGTTCCCCACATCTTTTCCCAAGCCATTCATTATATCAAGCCTATGAAAAAATATATTAGCAACACAATATTACATATGGCTTTGCTCAGGGGTAGAGAAAAGTGTCAAAAGATACCCTTTGTACAGTATTACATTATTTATTCCAAAAGAAATCTCTAGTTGACACACCTCACTTAACTCCATGGTAGGCTTTTACATAGACAAGCTACTTATATTTCCAGGGTATTGACTGCTCATCAGACATATATTGCTTTTGATATTGCAATCTCTTTTCTCCTATGTTATTATTTGCTATACAAAAAGTCCTCCTTTCTATCTAGCTCAATTGACATGCTTTGGTTGAGGAAAAAAATCTTAGCAGTAAATAAAGGGAGAGACAGAATCACAAAGAGGCACAGACAGGGTTGTCAGTTCCTAACCACAAGGTGCCTTGCAGTCTGCAGATGCCCCTGCCAAGAGTTCTGTGCTTAAGCAATCCACAGGAATGACACCCACAAAAGCCAGCACACTGGTGCAGAGCTGCCTAACTCAGCTGCCATGAAATGCCAAGATCTTAAGCTCACTTCATGCATCCTTGGCATCCTCAACTGAGCTGCAGAAAAATGCCCATCTCCAACTGGAATTCATACATACCCATTCTCCTGAGTTAACTTCCCTTTCTCACAAAACTGACTGGGGAAGAGACAAGAGGCAACTACAGTACTCAAAAGATGGCAGGTTGGGGTTTAAATCTGCTAGCAGCCAGATGAAAGTTTAACCAACATTCCCTTATTTAATCATGTCTTTTTAGGTTATTCTAAGGTAGGAATCCTTCTGAAGCTGCTGTCCTGATGCTACTAAATAATGAAGGGAGTGAGGAAGACAACAAAGACCACTATGTAGAACAGTAGTCTGGTTGCTGTTTAAGACACTAACCTTGAAAGTCCAATCTCTGCTTCAGTAACTGACTTTTCATTAGGAGTAGACTCAGGTTTCTGTGTCCCTGATGGCATAAGCTATTTTTCTGGGGTCAACAGGTGCCCTCCGAGCAATGCCAAACTAACTGCTTCAGAGAAGACAGGCACAGAGTGCCTTCTGTGACAGCCCTGACATGTCTAGATATAAGGAGATGCCCAACCCTTGCTGCTACTTAGCATCTCCAGACATCTGGGTTATGTGGCAGATTTTGAAGGCCTACATTTCTGCCTGAAGCATTTGAAGTGGCCACCACATACTTAAGGCCATGTACGCAATGTGGGAGCATGTTCACCTGAGCTGGCAGGGATCTGCATACTGACTCAGAAACCAGAAATGTTGGGAGTTCGGTGCAGAAACACACAATCTGGCTCTGTACATGGTCCCTGATAAACAATACTGCTGTGTACAAGGCTGCACTCCACTGTGACTTTTCCAGATTGAGGGCTCCTGAACTCATCTACCCCAGAGAGTAGTCAGGCCCTACATCTGGCCTCAGTCCCTTCACAGATCTTGCCCAAGTTCAGCCAAGGAAATAATCATTATGGGGATTAAAACTAATCTGATTTCATCTAGTCTAGAACACACAGGAAACAGATCAAAGGTGGATTTCTGCCTGGGTTTCTCATGGATTTCAATTTCAGTTAATGCTCCTAATTGAAGCCCTGCCTACTTGTTTCCTCGTTTTAGAAGCAGAAATCATTGCCAAGCCTCTGGCAGCCAGGCCAGAAAATAGTGACAAATAGTGTAAGCTGATCTGGCAGGCTTCATTAAGGGCAGATTAAACACTGATGGTCCCCAAGGTTTTTGTGACATGATTGCATGACATGGCCAATGAACTAGTCACTCCCTAGGGTGAGAAGCAGAGATGATGTTCAACTGCCTGGAGAGTGAACCATAGACTACTCTGTAAAATTACATATTCTAGCAATGTAAGATGCAAAACAACCATGTCTAAACAAGGTGCTTCACCTCAAATAAACCTTGTGAACAGCTAAATACAAGTCTGTCTATTCCTAAGAGGGATGAGCAATGTAGGGAAAAAAAATAAAATAAAATAATCAAGAGACCTGCAAAAGGCCAGTGTAGGAACTCATCCCAGTCAGGATGCCTGGCCTTCTTCCTAGGGAAAGTCCAGAGCATTCATCATTTAAGATTATATTTTCAAGAAATATGAGAATGGACCCTCATTTACTGGGTGAAGGATTATTACATCAGAAGGACAAGAACTCTCTCAGTTGTCTGCGTGTCTGTGGCAAGGTTGTCTTGGATGTAAAACACCTAATTCTACCATCTACTGTAACCTGATGTTTTTCCTTGCTCTACAAGTTGCTGGATCTATAAGTTTCTAATGACAAAGACTGCATGATACCATTTCCCTTTTCAACCCAGAATACTCCAAATGCTTCCAGATTTTCTCTTATATCAGCAAAGGAAATAAAACTGATCCTACCTGAAATGTTGACACTTAACATTTATTCAGACACAAATAAAATGCTTATGAAACCAAATGCTTTTAAATTGAAATTAAAAACCAACCAAAACAATAATCAATCAATAAATCCCCACAACTTCAAAAGAAGAATGTTAGCCAGCAGTCTTGATCTGATTTGTAGATGCAAAATGCACAGGGTAGAAAGAAACTTACCTGAGTTTCCATATTTCTCACTGAGGTCTGGACTGTATCTATTGTCACAGATTTGGAAGAGGAAAAAGGTGCTGTTGAATTGGCTCATACCCAGTGAACACTGCATCCAGGAAGCACAGCACAGCTTCTTAGCTATCTCCTGGATTTAGTGTCACATGGAAGATCTGTGCTGCAGGTTCTGCCTTTAACAGCTATTAGTGATTTCAGCAACAACTGGACACATTTTAATGATGTTAAATCTAGCAAAAGCCTCTTGAACACAGTGTCCTGTTTGCAGGGGTCTACCCTGCCTCTATTATGATACAAATTTTTCTGGTTTACAATTACTACAGGATAGCAGGTAAGAGCAGGTGGAACTGAGGCACTGGTATACAAATGGGAAGATGTCTCTGTAAAAGGGAAGCCAAATGTAGTGTTATTTGGGAGACAAATGAGCAGCTGGTGTCACAACTTGGTCCTTTCCTCATCCATCTTCCTTTTCCTTCCTGCATTTTAATACCTCAACACCATCACCATAACCAGCATTCAGAACTTTTTCATTTAGCCCTTTTAGCTAAGGAAGCTCAAAAAAGAGTAAGAAATAATTACCTTTAGTTCTCCTGCTTCATCAAGTCAATGCAGAGACATTCTGTCACCTCCTGAGATATCATTTGTGCCCTAGAAGTTCTGAACTGAAATGGATGCCTCCACACTCCAGGGACATCCAGAGGGAATTTTCCACAAACAGCCCTACTTACTTGGAATGTCTTTATGTTTGTTAAATACAAGGAAACAAGTTAAAACACACAAACCAAAATTATCCACCAGGAGAATTCTATTCCAATGTGACCAAAACATCCAGCTAGTTAGACCTCTTTATGGCTTTACCTCCAATTTAGAATGAATTGAGCAATTTTCTGGGCTTGTGAAGGTTCCAAGTGGAATGGAAATTATGAAAGCACTCATTCAAAACACTTGTTAGCAATCTTTTCCAGCACTCCAGTCCAAATCAGTTGAGTGGATTACTTGTAATTTAGGAACCACATACTATACCATGCCTGAAAAAACAAATTCCCACAGACAACCAGAATGCTGCAGAAATCACTGTGATTTAAGACAAAGATTGCTGGAAGAGGGAGGACACAGCTGCAATGATGTATGCTAGCAGCATCTCTTCTCTCCTTCAGATTTTGCAGAAGTCCTTCCCCATATACAGAGTTTCCTGATTTCTACAAGTGATGGCTTGTATGGGAAGGAATCAAAGGTGTGAGTCTGCTCCATACAAAATCAGGTAATCCCAGTGCCTGGAACTAAACTTTTGACTCCAGGAATTGCAAACTTCCTCCTGTTCCCAGGCTGAGCCTGTAATCAGGGAATAGAAAACAAACCCTTCATTTTGCAGCATAATGCTCTCGCATCAACCCCAGAAACAGGCTTCTGCCTTGACCTGCACAGTTTTTTTGGCAATATGTCTCACTGTACCCTTCAACCTGAATCCACAGAATTGAAAATACCACTTGCTTGACCTTGTCCAAATAGAGTCCTGCTGCAGTAGATGTCATCTGTAAGGGAAGCCTTGGTACTAAAAAGTCATCAAAGTAGCTTTCAACTGCACCTTGGTTCCAGAAAGCAAGAAAATTTGGACAAAGTCCTGTGCTCATTTTCTTTTGGCTACTTCTTTGTTGAGCCTGAACGCTCTTCATTGACTCCACAGGTGCCCAATTCTGGTGCCTAGGTGTAACCTGTTAGGACTAAGCATCATTTTTACAGGCACTGCAGTACAGAACTGGAATTCTTGAGGCAGATCTTGCAAATCTAAAAGTAGAGCATTTTTATTATAGGATCTCAAGTTATTAGTCTTGTTTCTAAGCAGATTCATGGTAGTATCTCAGAGTGTACAGAAGTACTTGCTACATTATTCAAGGATACAAACATTCCATCATAGTCTTTGCACACACTGCGTGCAGCCATGTTCCTGCTTTCTCAGCTCAGGTGCAGCATCATTCACATCGAAATATTTTGTGTTAGGAATATTAGATCCTAAACGTTTTTACTTTGCTGAAGATCATGTATCCCTTGTGTAAAATAAGCTTTCCAGGTTCTGCTATAATTAACAGTATGCCCAAGCAAACAACTGCTCTAACAGGATTGATTACAGACCAAATGGGATTGAAATTCCATTGCTGAAAAAGCAGATAAATAGCTCCTTTTCTTTAGCATCAGCACCTCATTTGCTTTGTGTGCCTAGAAAGTAAAACGTGATGGGAAGAGCCCATATTTCTTAGGGAAAGCCTGTCTTAAATCTCTGGGCAGTTAGAGCATAGTGACTTCTCTCCTTTTTAGATTATGGAAACTGGTGTTATTTTCCACAGAAGCACCAGTTTCTTGCTATGAACTATTTGTATCTCACTATAAAAATACTTTGAGATTAACATTATACTAGTCAATAGCTAAGCCTAATTAAACTTGCTGCCTAGCTGTGCTAGAACCAAATAAACCTGGCCATCATGGCCACATCCAGAATTACTGACTACCAGAGAAGGTCATAATCATAACCACTGCCTGACATACAAGTGGTTGTTGTGATCACATTTATGGATTCACCCTTCTTTTGTTGCCTTCCTATAAATGCAAACAATGGATGTATAGTTCCTGCTCTGTTGCTCTGCCGCTCGGAACAGAAATTGTACTACCATCTTTTGACTGTAAGGAGAACTACACCTTTAGAGAGTCTCCCTTCTGTACTGTCACATCAGGAGGTAATCTTTAATTCAGTGAAAGAAACATAAAAATCCATTTAAATATGGAGACACAAGATGAACAGTGTAGTCTATGAGCTGAGTCCTTTACAAAAAGCAACTTATTTTGAACATGTCCATAAGAAGGCTCATATTTTGGGAAATCACATATACCCAAGAAAAAAAACATACAAACATCAACAGTCTTAAATGTGTCAGCCACAGTGCATCTATTTCTATTTCATGTGTCCTACTAAACTGTTTGGATGCAGCTTCACTATTACAGGTCCATGTTTCCTCTGGCACTTTACATCTGTATGACAGCTTTTGAGCAGATCAGTATGGATTTGAGTTGGTATTAATTATGAACTCTTTGATTTTCAATGAGTAGTTCATATCTAGATTAATTCCAAAGTGAAGCACAGTACTACTTTCTGAAATGTACAGTGATCTATAGAAAAATTATTTTTGTTCCTAATTACAGTTAAGTGTCCTTATCTTAGTACCAAGGATTCTTCCAGATATGCCTAGACACAGTTCTTCTGAAACAAGTCACAAACACATTGGAGAAGCTCCTAACAGATTTTCAGAGGTTGGTTATCCTACACTGTGCTCATACACAAAATTGTGAAGTTTTGAAACCATGCTATACACAATACTGACTTTTTTAGGCAAATGCAGATGACTCTTATGCATTCAAAGGCAAATTCCAAAGCACTGTAAATAGACAAATGTATTTAAAATCCAAAAGTAACATGTAAAAATGTATACTGTGCATCTGACATTAAGAACAGTTTTGGGAGTGGAGTGTTTAGTATCATTCCTCTGAGTACCAAAGAAGGTTTTGTTGGCTATCTGACAATAGAAACACTAGTTTAATACCCCATGATCTCACAACAGCATTTTTGCCAATCCCTGAAAAGAAACCACTGGCATTTTGGGTGTGCATTGTGGCTTGTGTGGTTTGGTAGTGCTTTACCACTTCATAAATTCAGGGCAAAATCTTGGTTTCAGTGAAGTCAATGAGATATTTGCTACAGACCTCCATGGTGCTGAGCTTTCATCCATAATATTTAAGAAGTGGGTCTGTGTTCTGAACAAGATCAAAGGTGAAATGCAATATTTTTTTTTTCCATTACAAAAAAAAAAAAACCAACCAAACAACAACAACAACAAAAGTTACAATAAACAGTAATGGGTAAAATTGAAGTTTTTCGTAAGACAATTTTCCCTATCAATTATGCTGTACCATACACAGTTTTTAAGCAACTCTCATTAATTTATCTATGTAGACATGCAAAGAAATTGGAAAATAATATAGACATATACACACACACACAGAGGCTATAGTCCCTCTGGTGTAGCTGAAATTACATTTGATAATAAAGGACAGAGTAGAACTACTAATTCAAAGAAATCTTTGTCTTCACATGTAGCATTATTAAATGGAGCTATTACAAAGTAGTGGTCAAGGGTTATCTTCACAGTTATGTTTCATTTTGAACTCTGATCCACATCCTCTTTGCAGTACACCATCATATACCACGATACTACAGTACTAACTCCTTCACACTGGAAAAACCCAGTGCACAGATCTAACTTTCACACCTGCTGGATGGAAAGAACACTTTACTGATGAATAATTCAACAAAGTCACATTGTATGCAAATAAACTGGTATATTCCCTACTCAGCAGCAATGAAAGCAATCTTTCTGACCTCATCCCTCAACTTCCCTGAATTATCTAGAAGCTACTTTTATCCTTAGCATGCTTAAATAGAGCAAGAAAACATTTTTCTGTCACTGGTAACAATGTTTCTACAGTTGCACACAGCACCTAAGTTACTGCACTAGTAAATCCTTTCCTTTTAGACTGCAGGTTCAGGAAATAAATTGTCATTGTGTCTCTCAAGCCCCAGGACCTCTTGATTTCAAATCCACTGTCTCACAAAAGATGCTGGTTATCTGCATGGTGAACCGACAGAATAATCAAGAATTGGTAATGTAGCTAACTTCTGATGTCTTTTACATGCCCATACCCCATATTGGTTTATAAGGATATGGCTTTGTGAAGAGCTACATACTGAAGTTTGAGCATCATCAATCTGCTGAAAGAAAAATTATGTTGCACTAAACTAATGATTTGTTTGTAGTCCAGTGAAGCAACCAGCCTGTATACCACCTGGAAGGAGATTACTCTCCCTAGCTAACATCTGAAATGCATGAGCATTTCTACAGTAAGGTGAACTGTCACTTGTACTGTAGGAGAATATTCAAACTGACCTCTAACTGTAGGAAACAATGATTTAATAAAAAAAAAAAAGTATTCTGACTACTTTGTTAGTTGAAGAAGAGCTACAGGTAGATAAAAAGATTTGCTTTTCTTTCTTTCAGCTTACCTCTGCACCTACTAACTTTGCTGTCTATATTTGGCGTATGCAAATAAATTATCCTTCCACTTTTATGTTATGGGGGATTTTAGGCTAGCTGGCAACAAATAAAACATTCTGCTCTGATGGGTGTGAATGATCATTAAGACATGGGTATTGGACCCATTTTCAAGGTGCCAGGATATTACCACAAGTAATCACACAGCATAAAAAGTGAGGAGGACCTCCTTTTTGCAAGCTGTTCTGCCTGGCTGGGAAGCTGGCAGTGCAGAGTGCCAGTGTCACTGCGGAGGAAATGTCATACCCACTGATTAACATCAGTTGGAGCTATCCCAGCATACAAGAAACCTATGGGGAGAATGCCAGGACCTTGGTTATCACCCAGACCTCTTCAATGATTCATATTGTAGTACTCCATCTGGCCCAGGCAGCACTGAGCAAGAACCTGATACGTACACATATATTCCTAAATTGCATCAGAAATGTTTTGAACATCCCCTGGTATTGAATGTTCCTGTTCCTTGCACAGCAATGACAAGAGGTGCTTCTCCTTCTGAACAAATAGTCATCAAACCACAACCACTCTGATGCAGGCAATTCCTCAGGCTTCACCTCTTTAGAGTGAATTATTAGCCTGTTTATTATCACTGTTCTTTCCTAAGGTTATCAATACAACACAAACATACAGATGAATGGAAAAACAACACTTTGAAAGTTTATGTTATGGGGCTCATGAGTTGCAGCTATGTATATACTCTGCATCATATTTGATTAAAGAATTCTTTTTGAACAATTTTGGACTTCCTGTTTACAGTAGTGAACAGGAATATTTGTGGCGACATTCCAAATGTTCAGAATGTGGATTCCTTCCTATTTCACTGGGAACTCTGAATTAGACCCCTACTGAAAAGACCAATCCAAATAAAATAAAAGCCATTTGCATAGAAAACTGATCCACGATACAGCAGTGTTCACTGCATGGGCAATGCAGTACTTCGTGATTTTCCCTTCTCACAGAAACAATTTCCATGTGCTCAATTACCAGCTACAACTGAATTCAGAGATTTCTCTGCACGCCACAGCATGAAAGTGATGATCTACATTTGATCTTAAATGCCTGGCAGACCTATGTTCTAATATGCCTTTGTGTCTCACCTCATTTTTCTTCAAAACTCAGGCTTCTTTTTCAAATGTGCCTGCTTTATGCATACGTTTTGAAGTTTTTATTCTATACCAAAAATACCTGGAAAACACGATGACAGAGAACATAAGAAAAAAAAACAGAAAAAAGCTATATAGTTATTTAAAAAAGTCAGGGTTGGCAGCATGTTCTGGAAAATGCCAAAGGGTTTGTGGAATAAATTCCATTTGGCAAGCTTAGAGATAAAAGAACCCAGCTGCTTTCAAACACCAAATGCACCACTAAAAAGTCTCTAAAACTGCAGAAACATCTTAAATCAACAACAACAAAAAAAATCATCCTCCCACACAAAACAAGAACAGCAGCAACAAAAGAACCACAAAACATTCCTATTTAGATAGACTTCAATGCTAGCTGAAGTATGTTTGTTCGAGCCAGTTTGTCAAAGAATGCACTTCAATACAACAAAGGGCACAGGGTTGATGGATTTTGTGATGCTTCAGGCTATTGCAAAGCTAGGCAAAGAGATGGAAGCAGTCACACTGCTGGAAGGACCTAAAGGAATCAGGCTGAGCCATATGACAATTGGAATCCTTTGCAAAAGTGTTTCATAGAATCATAAAATAGTTATGATTTTATGCATCCTTTCTTCCAAGTTTAGATACAGCCAGTTCAACTCCTTCACGACATGCATGACATGTAAAACACACTTGTAGCAAAACTGGAATGTGGAAGTACCTAAGATAGGGACTACCTCCTTCACTGTAAGGGAGTAAATACTCATGGAAGAGTTTGCAGAAATGGCAAGAATACTGCCCTTTTAATTCTAATAAAATCTGTATTTTCAGGCTGCTGCTCCTTGTCATTGTTCCTTCAACAGAATATCCACTGAGAGGTTTCTAGCTCTGCTCCTCACAGCCACAGTCCCTTCTCAGAAGTTAATAGCACAATCCAATACCTCTCCAGAGCAGACTTGAAAAATGGGTTGGCCCTACTGAAATATGAGCATAATTTATTTCATTTTAAATGGACCATTTCACAGATCTAAGTTTGAAGTTAGTTACACTAGCACAAGTAAGGGTAAGGTACCTTCCAGTAAATGAAGACAAATGAACCAGTGGAAGCTACTGAGAGAATAGTACCCAGGGACAACTACCTGGATGTCCAAAAAGCCAGCAAAGAGTCCTTACTGACAGTCCTCCTTGTAGATAACTAACACGCAAAGGTAACAATTTCATTAACTACTTTAAGAATCAAAATTAATAAACATTCTAAAGTTCCTTTCATCTCTCCTTATTTCCCGATAATACTATAGTGTCACATATGAAGAGCTTTGAAACTCACATTTCTAGCTGGTAATTTCCAGTTAGTCTTTAAAAAAAACATAATAAATCTAAGCAAAAGCAGTTCAGTAACTTTGCAGTATGAAAAATAAATATAAGACACTCCATTTCTAAACATATACACATACAAACAATGTAGAAAAGTCTTGTGATCAAATGGCTGGAGATAGAAGGCACAAGTCTGGCAGGCAAGATGACTAAGTAAGAGGAAATGCCTTCACATTTTCCAATTAAAATGGGATTTGCTTTGACTGATCTGCTGCAAATCAGTCTTTCTGTCCTTTATCAAGTATTTTTCCTCAGCTTGAAAGGAAGCAGCTAAGGAACATCATGCTGTGCTTGCGTACAATTAACTTAGCCAAGCAATGAAACATTTAGAGAAGAAACAGAACAGCCCTGTCTGCAATATGCAGATTTTTATATTGTGCTTACGTAGTGCTGAACATCCAGTATGATAAAGACACTGTAGCTCTCGAGATGTGTGTATTTCTGATATCCTATTTACATATAACTTCCATAGTCTGTAAAATACCTAAATACAAAAGCTGTAACATCATAGAAAGCTTTTTTCTATTCAGTAATCAATATAGGCACCAGGGCTTCAATCCACAAAGGCATGTCTACATGTCCCTATAGATCAATTATAATCATATATATCAATTTTATATCAATTATGGTTATAATTAAGGTGAGAATCACCTTACTACAGAGGGTCTGTGTAATTCCTTTACATACTACCTTAGGTCAATGATTTCAGATGTCTGAAGACCTCCAAAGAGGTCTATTACAGGTACTCCTACATATGACATGTCTTTTCCCAATACTATACTTGGCCTTTAATTTGCCAGCAACTGCTTTGTTAGGAAAAAAAAATAATCTTGCTTTTATCTCTTTGTCATATCCCATTGCTGAAACATTACACTGATTCAGCATCAAACTGACATGACACACCTTGCTGTAACCTTACTGAAGTAGCCTTCACAGTTTTCCCCATAGATTTCTTTAGGTAATAATAAGCTTTACTTTTGATGCTCCAGTCTATAGTGATGGACATTTGTATGCAAATGGCCAAATTGCATAGCTGCAGAAAATTAGACTTTGTATTTTTTTTTATGTTGGTTGGCTGAATTATCTCAGCATGTCTATATAAAGTTGACTAGAAAGAGACATTATCTTTCTATAAGCTATGTCTCCTACAAGCAGACAATTTACTATTCTCTACACTTCCAGGAATTTAGCTTCTTTGAGAGTTTAAGTGCCAGTGTTGGAGCTGGCTGAATACTATTTACCAGCTGACACTAATTTTGATCTTCTCTAATTCACAATCATTCACAAATATTTCTCACTGTTGAGAAATGCATTTTGTCCCTTTATGCTTCTGCCAAATGGCTTGGTGGCCTATTTTTCAGATTCTGGTTGCTCACAAACATACCAGCTATTGATTATTCAAGTTATGTGTATGCTTTTCATCCACTGCCTTTTTTGCTGAGTGGGTGGCTGAAACTTTTAACAAAAACAATTGATAGCAAACAAAGAGTTGATTTCCATGACTAATCCTTTGGGATGTGCAAACATCTCCATGACCGTTCCACCATTGTACCAATATTAAAGATTGGCAAATAGCAGAGTCACCATGGTCTTCAAGAATGTTGAATTAAAATTATTTAATTGTTATTATATTTGTAAGAGTTCCCTTTTCCACTGTTCTGCCAGCCTTAACCACTATTCCACAGCAACAGTGGCTAAAAAAAAGACACCAGCAGATCATGCTAATGGCCTGCAGGAAAAGCACTGAGAAACAGGCTTGCCTTCCACCTTCAGCTAATATGGAATCTGGAAGTTGCACCCATATTCCTTTCAGATCTTCAGGTATCTCCAGGTTGGCCTACTGCAAATGTCCAGATTCCTGCTGCTTGCCTTCCAGGAACCTGAACACAGAATGCATCAGGTATCTGGCACAGCTGATCTAGCTCACCCTCTAGACCTCCAAAGCACTAAGGGTGAACTTGATTTATAAGAACCAAAGGGAAATGACAACAAAGGATGGTCAAGGGTACAAATACTAATTTATATCAACATAAAATGGAGCTTACATACTGTTACTCAAGCTCAAGATCTATATGGCTCCATGCTCCCAGTTCAGTCAAATGGTATGTATAAAAATAAAAAGGCATATGAGTAGTCCCTTAGTTACAATATCTATGCCATTCACAGCAGAATGAGTGCCTGGCCGCAACAAAGCTTTGGGTAAGGTTACTGATCATGTGCATCCATGAAAGTCTGCATTAAAGCTGCTTTTAGTAGTACATAGTTCATACACAGTATGAATATTTGCTACAATCACGTTCAAGACAAAGCACCTATACAGAGACTTTCATTCACCCTTTTTAAAACGGTTTACAAGGGTGGCTGATAAGAATTGGCTGAACTACTGAAGAATAAGTAGTGACCAGTAAGAATTGGTCACTACTGAAGGCAACTGAGGCACTAAGGAAATAAGAATCTCTTTTTCCCTCCCCCCACCTCCCCGAAAGGGCTTCTTCTTTGAGGGCCCTAATGTTTCTGGTCCAGGGTTAAGCAATTGAAAAGACTGTTAGAGGCCGTGGTGTTCCCCTGAAAAATCCTGTCATCACTGCAGGCACTTAGTATTTCTGAAAATGTTACCAGAGCCCGGAGGTTAACACTTCAAGCTAAATACCTGGATCAGAACAACACTTCTGAATATAAAGACTTGTCTCTATGACCACAGTCACACAAGAAGTCAGTAGCAGAGTCAAATTCCATAACTCTCGAAGATGTTTCTCCTTCAGAGTAAGTGTAAATACAAGTAAATGGAACAACCTATACCACATGGCTTGTTTGTTCAACAAAAGTAGCAAGACTGACTTGTATGTGGAGGACTTCTCAACATGAAGGCATGTGCTGGCATGACAATACATTAAAAAGCTATTAGCTATTGTGTAGAAATACAACAAGTTAATACACAAGGGGATTACTATGATGACAGTATTCCAGAGTCTCACCAAATGTGGTTTGTTAGAAATAGGAACAAATAACACTTTCTCTAACCTGGTTCAACTTGCAGCAATGACCCTTAAAGCTAGTAATAAAATTTTCCAAAGATCTGAAACAAACAGAAGCTGCTTTTGTTCTACTCCTCCCTTTGTAACTTTTCAGGAATATTTTAGGCCTAGAAAATTTACCAGTTTCAACTTATGGGTTTTATTTTACCAGCTTCTTTGTCACCCTGTGTGTATATATATTATTTCAATCACCTCATAACTTCTGTTCTCCTCTCTGATCCTTTTGTTTCCTTCATCAGGGCTTCAAAAGTAAAAATTTATAAACAAGTTTTGGCTGAGATAGAGTTAATTTTCTTCCAAGTAAATGGTACAGTGCTGTGTTTTGGCACAAGAAGTCACTTCAAACAGCTAAAACAAATAAACACAATTTACTATATTCATGAAGGACTAGACTGGCACTTTAACCCTTTTACTTGAAACAATATTAAGTTATATTCCAAGTCTTGTTCTGAGAAGATACTTTTAGAATTATACTAAGAGGTTTTTGCTACCTGAAGATTAATCTTTTGGCCTCAATGAAAATTTAATTCAATAAAGCAAGTCCTCTTCTGTAAGATACATCATTCCTCAGCTACAGAGAAAATAATTTCCAAAACCATCCTTTTTATGACCTTCACTGTCCCGGCAGATAAGATGATCTGTATTCTTGCTCCAGACAGCAAAAATTAGACTGCCCAGATTACGTTTTCCATTTAAAGTGAATGAAAGCTTTCAGGATCTCAGGTTTCCCTTCCTAGTCAGCCAGCCCTGTTAATATGGGGTGTTTTCTTTTGGCACATAGTTTCCTAGCAGTAGCCAGGACTAGCGAGACATAAAGCTGTGTTAGCAGGTGGAAAGACAGAAGCAACTCTATAGAACATTAAATGTGTTGATCAATGAAGTTTTATAAATGTTGATGTTGCTCTCGTATCTATGAAGTTCAATCCAGACACATCTGCAATACAGTCCTGCACTTGATTGTCATTGATGTACACAGGAAAAGAGCAACAACAACAGCACAGGTTTCAGCTCTCAGACATGTGGTTTGTGCTGCTTCAACCACAGTGTGACAATAACTACATTCAGTCTCAAACTATCTGGGGCATCTCTGTGTGTCACTCTGCAGGCATACCCATATCAAGGAAGCTAGACGTGTTAAAAATTGAAGTCCTGGGGTGGCAGGCTCTCTGGGTCATTCACCATAACATCCAGTTGTGGTAATGAAAGCATGAAACTTTCTGTAGAAAAGGCTATTAAAAACTACAGTACTTTAAATTTCTCAGCGATTTTTCTATCCAGAAAATGAAAATGTAAGTATTTCAGTATGATACGTGATCAATCAACTTTTGATAGAATACCACTTAAAATTAACTCTAAATGTGTGTAGTTTGTATTCTATTTAAAAATCTACTTTTTCCTTCTTCCAAAGAAGGAAATCCCCTTGTTGTCAGGGTCTGTTTCACCTCAGGCTTGTCATGATACTTAATTCTTCATAGTTTTGCATTCTTCTCCTCAGAGCGCATTCTTCTGTCAGCTCAGCAAGCTTTTTCATTCTATGTTTTCTTTTTTTGCTCTCTTTTTTCCTCTCAGGCTCTCTCTGCTACACTCACAATAACTATACATGACCATGGTTTAAATTTCCTATTACTTTCCTAGGGTTTCTTTAATCTCATTTATCCCATTTATAAGAAACACACAGACATCGCATATTTCTCTTCTTCAGGCATCCTTCCTCATCTCCACACAGTTGTCAAGTCACTCCCCTGCCTTTTTCTTTCAGTCTTTTTCCTTTTCAGACTTGTATGACCTTCCTCTGCTAATATCACTATCAAACTGATAAATTATTTCTGGAGTTCAGAGGCTGTGGACAGATGGACTGTATTCACTTGTTTGAAGTTAGCATCCATTCAGGAAAAGGGATATCACTGTCCTTCCACAGTGAAAACTGACACACATCAAAGCCCCAAAATTGTCCCACAGTGAGTCTGAGGAGATGCCACTGTGGATGCAACCTGCTCTTAGGAGCTTTAAGAAATCGTGTATTACAACATTTCATCATTACTAATCCTGTACCGATCTTCAGAACAACTGCAGTTGAAAAATCACATTCCAATTGAAGTAACTTGGGTGACTACAAATTTTCTTTGCTTCAAAAGTCTACCCTCAGCCCTGTGAGGAGTCCTTTGCTATGGCAGCCTCATAGTAGTCTTATCTTGATTAGCTTCTAAACAGGCAAAGGAGCAGCATGTGTAAAATCCAGGAGGTATCTCACTTGACAGGGCAGTACTAATAACAAGTGAAGGAGAAAAAATGGAAAATCAGCTTCTGCAGATAGAGCTAATAAATATTGGAACATAAGATATCCATTAGTCCCAGAGAATTTAAAGAACTAGAAGGTGCCATAAATAAACTAACTAGCAATCCCAATGACAGCCATATGTTTTTCTCTACCCATGTTTTCAAAACAAACCAGCACACAAGCACACATTAGATGGGAAATTCTCCAAAGAGCATGTAAGGCGGTTTACAACCTCTGACCTCCAAGGCCAGGGCAGGTGCAGAGGACAGAGTCACCATTAGCCAAGAGCTGTTGGTCTCAGCTTGGCTGGGCCAGAAAGTAAAAGAAGATGCTATCAGGCAGAGGCAGTGCCGCTCCTCAGACAACAGTAGCCAGGAAGAGAGGCAGCTTTAAAAAGAATGCTCAGGAGCTAGCTGTGATCTTAATATTTGGTCCTAATGAGCTGGACTGAACTTTTTCCAGCACAGCTGTGCTTAAAGCTGTTTTTCTGGACTGAGGATGCTGTCCTCATCTAATTGTTGTAGTAATTCCACATTTCCCTGCATTCTGCAATTAACTTGCATTTGTGGTTTTGCAGAGAAGACCGCTATTAAAATCAAGCTGGTTAGTGGCAGCAATAGTGTCTGTATTACTGCAGCACCTCTAAAACCTAACCATGGCTCAAGATTCTAGTGTCCTGAGGCAGTGCTGAGGAGGATGAAGAAACATAATGGAGGACACACTACATGTCACAAGATGGAAGCACTGCATCTTTCTCCAGCTTGTCAGTATGGCTCAGCAACGCACATTTGGTTCTATGCAGACACATGATTTCCAGTTGTCCTGAATACTAGCCTGGGGACCAGCTCACAATGCTAAAATATTATTCAGCATCTATTCAGATACAAAGCCACTCTCCACAGGGCAGGGCCTTCTGCAGGAAGATGGGGTGACTATTGAAGGTACTCACAAGGTTCCCATCAGAGCAATATTGAAACAGCTCACTGTCCCTCACATACTCATCACTGCAATGTCCCTGTGTGTAGAAATAGCCTTGGTCTTGAGAGACCTTTACTGACAAAGCACCTTGCTCAAGGTCATTAAAAAAAAAAAAATAATAATAATAATAATAATAGAAGATCTGTGGCAGAGCAGGAGCTCAATTCAGATTTTCCTGGTGGCCTCAAAGCTTAAGAGTCTACTATTCTCTGAGCAACCTTTCCTTACATCACACTAGGTTTGCATGCCATTTTAAAAGCCAAGATACAAATGTTTATAGAGCACATCTAATTTCTTCCTTTTAAAAGACAGGTGTAAGGCAATGATATGCTACCAGAAAAATTCTGTAATTTTCCTTTTGTTTTAAAATAAGCCAAGGAGTTTTAAGGTTTTCGGGGATGAGCGGAAGAGGGTTGGGGACAGAAGAAGGGAATATCAAAGGTATTGAACAGTACAGGGTTTCATAGCTTTAGAGTACAACTGAAACCAGTGTACACTCTTGATGCCTTCCATTTTCTTAATCATGTTTCATCTAAAACAGTTACACCATATCCCAAGTAGCTGCTATATAATCATAGCTGCACTTGCACTGCTTTTCCTCCACATTTTTTATATATTAAGAAAAAAATCTAAGCACATTTGAGAAGCTGAAAACCAAAGATAATAAATGAAACTTCGCAGAGCAAGTAATTAAAGCTGCAAGAGGGCAACCCAGCATTACAGGAATGTCATGTGGGCCCTCTGGTTCCTGTGCCATGGTTTTTGCTTTGCATGGCAGCAATGGGGACCATGTACATGGGCTTTTGGGAGATCAACAGTCACAGCTAGGCAGAAGGTCTGTCAGTAAGCACACAAGAAGCAGAGTTTTAAAGAGCCAGAAAATGTAGTTTGAAACCCGGAAAGGGAAGAGGTGGTTCGGAAGCCATTGAAATACTCCATTCACGATGATAAGCCTGTAACCTGAATTTTCAATTAAAAGTATCTGTTCTTCTACATTTAGATAAAAGTAGCCTGTGAGCTGAAACTCTCCACAGAGGAGTAAGTATTAGGCAACTGCAAAGGACTAAACAGTAGTGAGTTGGCTCATTTAGGTCTTTATTTAAGGGAGTACTTGGTACAAAATAAAGTTTTATTTCAGTCTGGATGTCTCCCAAATATTATTTTTTACATTTTTGCTCTCCCTACACATAGTTTTTCAGTTCAACTCAATTTTTCCCTTTTCAATTCTACGCTCAAACATGTAACCCCTCTTCTTTGTCCAGTTGCACTGGTCTTTGTTTTCCCCTTGGCCTTACCCACATTCCCCCCTGGACCCTTTTTGTTTGCAGTCTTTAGGAAAGAAACATTATAAACTGGAATTTTGGTAAAGACTTCATTCTGTGATGGAAAGGAAATTTCCAATTCAAGGGCATAACAGTTCTGAATGAAACAGCCTGATGTGTTAGACCCAGGCACACGGAGCCCTGATCTGAATACTAGCCTATTATTTTATCTAACAGTACACTCTAAAAGATAACTATGCTGATCATACCAGAAAGTCTGCAAACAGACTGGGGTTGCCTATTTACTAGGAAGCACTTGAAACAGTTACTGGCACAACCATACATCATTTGATATGTGTTCAAGATAAAGTTCAAACACTGTTTATACCTTTCAGCTTATATCCTGTTATCTTTGTCTGTGTACTAAGAAGATTTAAAATCTCCAGACCATCCTTTATATCAAATAACAGATTAGCAAAAAAATCATACGGCTGTAAGAAAAATATTTAACAGATAGATACGTTATCATTAATCCTCAACATGGTAAAACATAATGAAATTATAAGAATAGGTATAAGTATACTAGAATATTTGTAGTAATAATATATCACTCATAGATTTCTAAATGAACCCCAGTGATAATGAACAAATACCATGAAAAAAAACCACGAAGTAGTAATGAGGTAAAGTAAGGAGTCCCTGCTAAGCCAAGCCATTTCATTGGTGGGCACTGCAAAATCAAAGAAATGTTATAATATTTTCTATGCCCAACAACCCAACTTTAAGCAACTCTTGTTTAAAAATGCAGACAAGGAGAGTTCACAGATCATGGATTCTCTCATCAATTTATCACCTGTCTCCAGTGCTGTTTCTCTGTTTTCAGACCCAGAGGAGCAGGCAGTGTCACAGACAACATTCAGCTGCAGACAAAAGGTAAAGAAGCTCATCTGCTCTATTAACAAGAAAGAATGACCTTGCTAAGAACCTACCTTCTCCTCATTTTCTTGGTTCCAGCTCCTAAACAGTCTTCAGCCTTTCAAAACTCCCCCAGCATGTGTGACCCTGCAACAAACTCATTGTGGCAAACTTCCTTCTGTTCAGCTTCAGTTTATGTGGCCAGACTGGCTGAGGTGGGAGGAAAAAAAAAAAAAAAAAAAAAAAATGAAAACCAAACAAACAAAAAAATAAAAAGTGCAGGCATTGACAGGAGAAATAAAAACCATCTTAAGAAACAGTGGATCTGGTCAAGGCACACGTTCTTTCACCATGTCAGAGTTATTTTACTGACTATTGACTTTGGCTGTAGGTCACTAGGGTGCTAATGCCAGGCAAGGCAAAAGGCATCTTGTCCTTTGATAGGATTTAAGAGTAATCTTCGGGAGAAAGAGTGAGAACAGCTATTAGCATTTGGGGGTGTGATTGCTAATCATGCTAAATGATGCATGACTGATTTATTAACTATTTTACTCACCAAAAATATGGAAGAAAGTTCTGCCAAGAATCTGCCATTCTTTGATGGAGACCACAATGTCTGAATCCCTTTTTTAGAGCAAAGCCATGGCAAATGCTGAGCCTGTGTGTTTTGCAACAAGGGATTAATTCTGTCTTAATGCATAATCCTATATGCTCACAGAGGAGAGAGTGCTGCAGAGAATTAAAAGGGAAAAGAAAAAAGCATGCAGAAATGTATCTGGTGTGGTTTTATAGACATGGTATTTATAGACAAAGAAGAAGAAATACTTCTGCACGCATTTTCCCCCCGTTTATCAACACCATTAGTAGCTAAAGTAGGTCACACGTCCAAAGTAAGAAAAAACCATTAGCGCTTTCCCTACTTCTCCTCCCCACCTCCATCCCGATTCCACATGTGACATAGCCACAATGCACCTAAACTGCATGTTGTAGATTACTCTTCTACAGGACTATGGGGCCTTGAAGAACACTGGAGCCTTTTAAACAAGAAAACATTCCCTGTCCCAAAAGACTTACAATCCAACCATTCACCAGACTGAAACAGCTGCATTAGCAACTCTGAAAAAAAGTTCATATGCAGCATTCTGTAAATTCCCATCCCATAGACACCTATTTGCATCTTGCAATTATGTGTCCAGGAAATTACTTGCTGATCCACACACTGACCCAAGTACAAGGAGGTAGAATTTTCTACCCTGAAGGGCCAGATGTGCAATGCTGAGCTTTCACATACCCACGTCCTTTATCACACACAGCACTGAGCCTTTTAAGTTAAATTCATGTGTCACTGTCAAAATGCTTCTTGAGTAACCTACTCACGTATCCTAAATGACATCTACTCCCTGTTATGGCTTAAGAAAACACTGCTTTTGAAATAAGAGCAATCAGCATTTGCATTATGTCTTTATGCCAGGACTTCTCTACTTGTCAGTTTGTTAATTACTTTACATACCAGATACCTCCTAAAGACAAGTCAAGACACACATCTTGGTTTAAACAGCCTACATTCAGCATCATATAACAAATAAGAATTGTTAATTAGCAATAAATAAAACAAGAGAGACTGAAACAGAAAGAGTGAGGAGGGGAACACAGTGTGTAATAAAGGCCAAAAGTTACCTAGGCCTTCAGCCTGATCCATAGTGCCAGAGGTCTCTGCCTGTATGAATCCCAGAACAGCTAAACATCATTGCTAAGCCTTCTACTACATTTTTATCTCTTCAACTCCTGCCTTTTAACAGAACATGTTATTAACACCAAAATGCAATCCACTACTCTTCACACAGCAAAAAGCCTCCATTCAGTACACCATTCCCTACATAATTTGAATAAAGTTGTCTTGAAAGTAGGTAGAGTTGGCCACACTACATCAGCTGCACAAAGGTGTACAACCAGTGTGCCATTGTAAGAGATCTGAAGATAAAGATCCCTTACAAGCAAGCAAAAAAAAGGTGAAAGATCCTGCCAAAAATGGATAAACTTTTTTTTTTCTTTCTAATGAATGTCCTACAGAAAAGAAAAAAACAAAAACCCAAGTAACAACAAAAAAAAACAGTAAGCCTTGAGTAAGAAGTTGCAAGCTGTGGACAAAATGAAATGCATTTGCCTACTCTTGCTCTCTCAGCAAGTCCTCTGACTTGCACTCTGTATGCTTTCACTGCTGATGTAAGAGCCCTGCCTAACTCTCTGAACCTCGCTTTGCTTTGGCTTGTACTATGTAGTATTATACTGTGCTTCATCTTCACAATTAATCTCAGTGACTTTTTCAGACAGATTTGGACCTGTTCTCTGATAATTTATGAATCTTACAAGCTGATCTGGGTGTTAGAACATCTACTCCATCTACTACATCTCACCTTGGTTAAGCAATGACCTTAAAAAGCAGTACAGAAATGACACAATGTCTCAAGATGGGCACATGTCATTAAAAACTGGGATAATGGCACAACATCAAGAGATCTTCCCTCTACTTTCAGTCAACTTCACAAGCCTGCTTTGCTGTCTATGGAAGGAAAAGGCCTGGAAATAAATAGCTACAGGACACCTTAGCAGAGGGAGGTACAAGAGCAGGGCACATTTCAGATGGAACAAGAAGGCAATTCAGTGAGGGAGTCTGGCCTACCTCAGTCTCTAATGACAGGAGCACCACAGGGTAACTGGTTAAGCCAAGTGGAAAAATTTATCCTAATAGTCTGGTTTCCCACAAAGTGTATAGCCTTCCAACCCCATTACAATCCCACTTTATTTTCTTTAGTATAACATTATCTGTCAAGAATTAAAGTGAAAGTAAGGTAACTACTTTGAAGAAATTCACTAAAGTTTAAATTTTAAGTTTTCTTCTTGCTTACAGATGGCATCTTTCTCCTTACTTAGCTGATACATATTCAGCACCAGACTAATTTAAAACACTGAGACCTTATCAACTATCTCTCTATATAGACTCCTAAAAATACAGAACTCTTCTTCCTTCTTTTTGTAATATGTTCACACAAAGTAAAACAGCCTTTTACTGTATTTATTTGAAGGCTCCATATAAATTGTTCCTTCAAGCCCTTTATTGCTTTCAGAGCAGGAAAGTCATAAACATCCCTTTGCTGTAGTGCCCGATACTTGAAAGCTCATGCTGGCTATTTGCACCTTTAGATACCAGAGTCCCTGGCAGTACTACCAAGAACCTCAAACACATATACATAAAACATCAAATCAAGGCACATGAACACTGTAATTGCTCAATATCAAAATATTTAAATGCGAACATTCAAACAGTATATGCCAGGACTCATGTCATATTTATTGCACATGCTGATTCTATCTTCCTGTATCAGTCCAGTTATAGACTTGTATGTATTATTTCCAGCAAAAATAATAATGTAGAAAAAATAGCCTAGTCTATTGCACTGAGAATTATAGCACCCAAGAACTGCAGCTGAGTCATTTGCAGTTTAGTCTTCGGTCTGAAACCAGCTTACACTGACAGAAATTGAGAAGGTTATCTCCTATTAACCTGTAAGTTTTTTCTTTATAAAAAAAAAAAATAAATAAAAATCACTGTATCTTCAAGGGTTGAACAGTCTTCAAACATGAATCTTAACAGCTCTGTAAACATCTTCATGATGGTTCATCAATCACCCTGCCCTGCCTTCTGTCACTAGCAAAGTTGGGGGAGAATTTGTCTCACTGGAGAGTGACTTGCTCTGGAATAAAAGCCCATGTCTTTTCTTTGTTCCATGCTTAGAAAGAGAATTAAGACACATCGCCAGGTTGTTAATCTAATCAATTGCTTTACCAGAGACTTTCTTCTCTGTTTTTCAGTGAACTTTAATTTCATTAGCTCCCTAGAGACTTCCAGGTTTGTTGTTACTAGGTGCTTTGAAGCTGTTGCACAATGCAAGAAAGGGCAGAGATGCTGAAGTCACCTCAGTATGAACTGCTTCCACAACCAGCCTAGGTCAGTAGCCAGGAACACTCCAGGAAGACTTTCCTTAGCAGCTAGCTACACATCATGTCCAAATATGACATGTAGGGACAAACCCTACAAGTTTTCAAAAGGCAACTTTGAGTCTGATTGTCATCTTCATTCTGTCCATGTAAATGAGAAGTTACTTCCATTAGTGCTGAAGAAGAACTTAGCTAGATGCTGGACTTAGTGAGATTCAAACAAATCACCCATCAGCCCTTTCACGAAGGGCCCTTTTCTTCCTGACCTGTATAGCAGCTAAGCAGCCAGCTCACACACCACCCTGATCTGCAACAAGGTTTTCTAGGCACAAGAGAAGAGAGGGGACAAACGGAGAAACAGAATATGCATGAAGAGCCTCATCTGCCAGTCAGGAAGGAAAGATAAATTGTATGAAAAGGATCCATGGCCTGTAGGAGGTTCTCACATTATCATTTATAAAATGTTACAGCTTTGATCTATAATCCATGCTCTCTTATTCCTCATCCTCCTTTTACATCCACAAGCAATTGCTAACCTTTATCTTACTTGGAGCTAGAGCTGTAGGTCTGAGTAGACCAGATCCTTGTAAAGCATTCTGCCCTTTTGTGACAGCATTAAAAAGACAGAGCTTTCCATGACTGCATTTTCTGTAGGAGCAGGATCTCTCAAGCAGGAGATACTGCCCACTAACTATCATTAAGGAGCACTTGGATATTTAAGTGCACAATATCAGTACACACATTTTAAAACCCAAGAGACCATCTTCTGTTTAATAATTAATGTAAGTTACAGAGTTTCCCAGGCTTTTCAAGGATAACTCAAAACCTCTGATCAGTGCCTTTTTCTTTAAGGTTACCACAGAGGTCCCCAAAGTAAAACAAAGCACACCTGCAAGAAAAATATCACACAAAAACTAACCACTATTTTTTTAGGACTTATGGGACTGAGTCCTGCTTAATAACATAAATCAAGCAAATACTAAGAATCAGTAAGTTTGACCCATGGCATTCTACTCTCTGCAACAAACCAGTTAAAGGTCATGCTTACAAAGATGTGTCCATTCCATCTGTGATACAGGTGCACAAACAAGCACAGGAGAGGATGGAAGGATGCAGTCATGAGGCTATTATTTTGCAAGAATCCAGGCAAAACCCAGGTAAGACAATTGAAAATGAGGAGAGTTCTTGTCTTACAAGAGGGGCTAAATAAGTTCTCATTTCAAATAAGCTGTAAAGTTGTAACATTGAAAGGAAGAGTAGGGATATGCAATGTAAAGGGGCAACATTTACTCTCCTGGTACAAAGGAGCTATTCAAAAAAGGAAAAACTGAGCTCAAATCTATACTTTACTGTTCACTGCATTTGCTGACTAGCAAATAAATACTGAATGAGTGAAAACGTTTAGGGATTCGACATATACTGGCAAAGAAAAATCATCATCATCTCCATCCCTTGCAGCTGCTGATAATCAGCCAACACACTCCCACTCTGATGTCAGTGGTCTAAATGAGGGCCATACTCTGACAGTTTAATCCCAGGAAATCTCTGCTGAACTATTTAGCTGAGGCTCTGACTTTCACAACAACGGCACACTGCTCCTCAAGCACAGAGAAGATTCCCTAGCTTCTGATTCAGGAAGGGAAGATTCTGCAACTATTAAACACTGGTGCAAAGTTCAAACTTACTTTCAAGACAGATCTGGTAACATGTGTTCACCACTACCGTGAGCTCTGAGAGAACAGAAAAGAATCACCCAGTCCCTCAAGTGTTTACAGCTAGGCTATGTCAGTAATAATTATTAAGTGCAGCAAAAAGACATCTTGGCACTGAATATACATTCAGAACGCATGAAAATACTGCAATGGTATTTCACCTCCCCTTCTAGTGGCTGGAAACTAAAGCCTGTTCAGCTTTCAGAGTCTCTTGTGAATATAATCATTTTACATATAACTGGAAAATTTGGTCATGACTCATCTGCCTGTGTTTCCAACTGGATTTTTTAGTCCAATAGCCAGACATCTATCATGTGGGCTGCTAAATGATTTACACTGATTGAGAATGCACAGTATGCAGCTCTTGCAAATTTTATATGCTGGCTGTATGGGGAATGAATGCTTGCTGATTATGTTCCAAATAGCAAGGAACAAAATAACCTAAGCCACTAAGTCCCAGTAAGGAAGCTAGAAATACAGCTATTGCTTCAACTGCCTTAAAGAAACATATTCTATTTGGATCCTAAACTACTGTAAGTAAATGGGAGATATACATTAGTGAAGAACAAGCACATGAGTTCAGATCACCTCTTTAAACCACAGAATCATAGAATAGTTAGGGTTGGAAAGGACCTTAAAATCATCTAGTTCTAACCCCTCTGCCAAGGGTAGGGAAATAACCATTGTTAACTCCTTATGCTCTAGATCTTGTATTCCAGAGTAAGGCTTCACACCACACCTGAAAAAATAGACAAGAATCCAGCTATTTTGGGAATTCTGAGATGGGGCCACCAAGATGGGGGGGGGGGAGGAAGGCAAATTTAGAGGAGAAACATAATGACACTTCTGAATCATCTTGTGGTGAAAAAGTGACTTCTATTATACACAACCAGAGTAAACTTTGGTATGAGGAACACAGGCAGAGGTCACTTATTCCAAATACCTTTTCTACAAAGGATTAACTTCACATTCAATATTGAGATCCTGTGCCTTGTCCACTCAAGGTTCAATGTGGATTGAGATATCATGTTTCTGGCACTGGTTCAGTGTTCTGCCACTCTCACCGGGAAGAAATTTCCCCCCCCATGTACCTTATTGCAACATTTCACAGTTGCCCCTTACCCTTTCATTGCGCACCTCTGGGCTTTTCTGAGTGACAGAGCAGAACTATCACCACAGGCACTGCATGCAGAGCAGCGACAAGAGTGGGCCCATACAGGTACAAGACCAAAGGGACATCACCACTGCAGGGAACAACTGCAGTTCTAAAGATTGAGTTTAGCCAAGAGCCTCATTTATTAGCTAATATTGCATTTCAAGGCTCTAATGCACAGATAATTATCTGACGTCACCATGCAACCCTGCATCTGCAACGCTGCTGAGTCTGTGCTTCAGGGAAGGACTTAAAGCTAGGACTGGAATAACAGGAAAATCAGAGGAGGGTGAAGAATAAGCTTATTCTTTTAAGTTCACAAATCACCTGTCATACAAAACACTTATTCCTTTCATGAACACCAGAGAAAATCACATGGTATATCACAGAATTAAATGAAAAAGCTCAAAATTACTAACATGACTGAAATCAGGCCCCTCTGCTCTTGTTCACTGAGCACATTATGCAGATTAATGGTAAAGAGATTTTCTATTTCAATCAATACGAAATAGCTGTCCATAGTCAGTAAGGTTTTAGCTCCTGTTCCAGACTCTGAGGTATATCCACAAGTACATTCATCACTAAAAACCATGAGTGGGGAGGCACCCCCTCACACACATCACACTGGTGCACACCTCGGGAGACTCAGTGTAGATGTAGTCTCTTCAGTTTTGCAACACAACTGATCCCATTCAAAAAAAGAAGACAAAAACCCACAAACCAACAAAATACCTCCTCTCTTTTTAAATAGATTTCTGCATGTGAGAATCGTCTGTCTTCCAAAACTCTCAAGTTATTTTTACAGATATAAATGGATAAGGCTTAACTGTACTGTGGAACCCAAGATGGCTGCCTGCATCTAACCACAGGGTCTGGGAATAGGAAACAGTGCACACCACCAAAATGCAGGTTTCCCAGTTAGCAAAAGGCACAGCTCCAACTGCACTGAATCAGGCAAAGCACTAAGAAATTAATTATGAAACTCCTCTTTACAAATGTGATTTGAGGATTCAATCTATATCCCTTTCTTGCTAGAAAGAAAGATAAAGTGCTTTGGAGGAACATTCTGGAGGCCAATTTATCTGCCTGTTCTCTCCTACTCTGAATCTTCCAGACTACTTCATACAGTGGCTAAAAGGGAGGATATGAACAGACAGCTGTTTGCTCTGATAACTGTGTCTCTTCCTAGTCAGATTAATTGGTTACAACCCAGTTAAAGATCACAGCATGGTAAAATGATACAGACAGTCCTCCAGTTAGTCTTCACAATCTATGAGAAGAGACTAAAATACATTCCTAAGAATGAAATCCAAGTTTCAGTACATGCTAGGGATTGTGCAAAACACACTGCTCCACAGTATTTGCTCTTCCAGACTACAGTTTTAAAGAGCATAAAATATACTGGAACATGAAGGTCAAATGGAGATTTAGAGAAACAAGGCATTCATGAGAATCAACAAACCTTAGGGTATTTGACAGAACAGTATCAGTGTCATGACTACTTTTTGTTTATCCAGGCTTTTGGCATCAAGCAGCTCATGAGACTTAAGGGCTGCTGTTATACCTAATTTCATACCTCTTCTGATCATGCTGAGAAGAGATTTCTCTTCAAAAAACTGGGAACGTGCCAGAAGACTGGAGCATTGTACTGATAATACATAGTCTCCCCACTGAGGAGAATGGGTTGACCTCAGTAACTGTAACCCTCAGGGCAAGGCAAGATAATGGCAAAAACTATGCAATGCAATCAATAAAGAATGAACGGATGGCAACATAAGTAGGGCTGGTCTACGTGATTATACGGAATGGATGGTAACATAACTAGGGCTGGTCTACGTGATTATATGGGACGGATGGGAATGTAAGTAGGGCTGGTCTACCTGATTATATGGAAAATTGACTCACAAACCTGATTGCATTCCCTGAGACCATGGGATTGACTACTACTGATAATTGTGAAAATGCAATAATTTTAGTAGAGTACTTGATACAGAGCTGCTGGGTCACTACTTTAAAAGGTAGCTATTACCCTACACCAATGAAAGCACAATAAATGGGTTAACAACTGGCTAACTGGTGAACTCACAGACAGTGGGGAAACATGATCAGTTGAGGAAGTTTGTAGCGGGGTTCTGCAGGCTTTTATTCTAGGTACACAGCCCATAAAGGTGGGGGTTTACCTCCCTCTTGTACAAGACAGATGTATAACATAACATGTATGTGTGTGTGTGTGTGTGATACCTACATGTGTATGTTTATTACACTGAGACTGACAATGGGTAAAAGAACTTGATCAAAAGCATATTCAGCTCAGTAACACACAGTACTCAAGCAAAAGCAATGCAATAAATATAAGAATAGCAAGAATGGGCCTCACAGGACAAGAGTGTATTCAAGAAAACAAGGATCTTGGAAAGAATTCAGGTTTACACAAAATTAAGAGATTACAGAAACATCTGAGGAAGCAAAATGAGAGAGTACAATCTCTTGTGTTTGTACTGTGCAGGAGCTTGTTTCTCAGGTCTTTGATTAAGAACCAGGAAAGAGGCAGAAAGAGCCACAAAGAAGAGGTGAGAGCTCAGTAAGATGCTTTGCAGGAGAAGCCTATAGAGCTCCAGCTGTTCAGGCTACCATAAGACAAAAAAGATGACTTGGTTACAGTGCATGAATCCTTTGAAATGAGAAAATTAACATTATTAAAGAGATGTTTCATGCAGCAGAGAAACACACACACACACAAAACCCCAGTGATTTAAGCCACGAGAATTAATTTGTGAAATCAGACAAAGCTGTAATCTACAAGGTGATTAACCAGAGGATCAAAGCACCTGGGGGAAGATTTTTCTCATCTTTGCTTGGTGTTTCCAAACCAAGACAGGATGCCTTAATGGAGAACAGAAGCTTTAGTCTGACTTTTCAGATCAAGGAGAAAACAAAACTGAAACTGCCAAAAGCACCAGCTTTCAGCCTGTGGGGCTTGCCCATGGTTTACTTCAGAAGTTAAATGATCCCTCTCACAGTGCTGAGATCCATGTCTTTTATCAGTCACCTGCGCTTAGCTAAGATTCATTTTTCCCCACTACCATGTCTCAGGTTTCTTTACACATACCACACGTATCTTTAAGCAGGATAAAGAGTAGGCATATCCATTTTTAATGTATGTAATGAAAGAAAAAGTAACATTTCAAGCAGGTATCTAAAAACTCGGGAAAATACACATCATCTACATGATGAATAGTTGTAAGACATCCCTAACACACACTTTTAACTGCTTTCAATCCTGACCTCATCTCTTCCTCTGCTGCTAAAAGATGCATAGAGTGTACCAGGCCAATACATGTGCCCCACACTCCCTCCCTCCAAATAAAATTGGTGTAACACTTTTTTCCTTTTTTAATCTGAAGATAAATCCCAGGATCACACTAAAATGAGTTGTTTGGGGTTTTTTTATTGTTATTAGATCATATCCTCTCTCATAACTTGGTCATTACCTCTGCCCCAGCAGGCAAAAAAGCCTTCAGAAACACACCCTGCAAATCCCTTATTGACAGACAGATTTCTTCCTGTAGAGCAACTTACGCCAGTTTTGAAACATAAGGCCAAAACATGCCTCACGACATACTCTTTCAGCACTTCGCAGAAACACACGGCCTCCCCCTAAGTCTCACCCTACAGCTGCAAGACTAAATCACCACCCAGGGGCGCAAACCCCACTCCCGACACCCGCCAGGGGTAGGCCGCTCGCGTTAAACGACTGCCGGGCGCCGCTTCCAGCAGCACACCGCATTACTCCGCGCACAGCCACGGCCCCGCAGCAAGGAAATGGCTGCCGCCACCTCAGCTGCCGGCGCGGCCGTTGGAGGCCTCTGGCGCCACCCAGCGGGTGCCGTGTGCCGTCGCTGCCGGCCCCGGTGTGAGTGGGGAACCCGCCGCTGGCCACGGCCTTTCCATCCGGGGCACGAGCCCCGGAGCCAGAGAGCAGGGCAGAGCCGTGGGAAGGATTAAATCCTACACCTCCTCCCTTAGACCCTGAGGGAAAGAGGAAGTCGGCTTTCCTGTTAGCAGAGCCACTATACCCCTCCCATTCCACTCCATTTTCTCCCCCTTTCGCAGTATTTTTTTTGCAGATTGTATCCTCACCGTTTATATGAGGCAGCATCTCCCCACAGAGCAGACAAGGACCCATTTGTGAGGATTTACCACAGGAGCAAAGTCCCGCTCACCGCCCTGGGCCAGCAGGAATAGAGCTCAGCTGCAGCCACCCACACCCTTTGTTAATCAAACCATTAACGAGCAGGAAGAGAAAAAGCACTCAAGTGCTGTAAAGAGCACCAGAAGTGCCATCTGTCAACAGGAAGCAATATGAAATGGCCACCTCTGCTGGCTCTTTGTGACCTTTCTTATTGCTGAGGCCACAGTCATTGATCATGGGCTTTTCACAGCATTGCTGGGGCAGCAATGACCATGGGCTTCCCCATGCTCCTCCAGAGCCCTTAGAAGCAGCAATAGTAACATACATTACATTGCATTACATTACAATACATTAACTACTGCTAAGTAATGCTCTACTCCATCATAGAATCAGCTAGGTTGGAAAAGACTTTTAAGTCCAACCTTTACCCCAGGACTGCCAAGTCCACCGCTAAACCATGTCACTGAGGGCCTCATCTAGACTGCTTTTGAAGAGTTCCAGGGATGGTGACTCCACCACTCCACTGGGCAGCTTGTTCCAGTGCCTGAGCACCCTTTCAGTGAAGAAATTTTTCCTAATGTCCAGTCTGAACCTCCCCTGGCACAAACTGAGGCCGTTACCTCTTGTCCTATCCCTTGTTATTTGGGAAAAGAGAACTTGGGATGAAGCATTGGGATGGAGCTCTTCCACATATCACATGGCTGCACTGGGCTGGAAGTCCTTCAGAGCTTTCAGAGACCTATGCAGAGAGGGGGCAAATAATGAGGAATATGCATGTCCACATATTTATAGGTTTTGGGGGGGTTGTAGAGGGGTCTGTACATAAGAAATTCTGCTTGTATTTATGCGGGGTTGTATCTGTGAAGGATGAAGGTTTGAAAGTTTGCCCATTGCTAAGCATAAAACAGCCAGCCTGGGTTTTCTGAGATTTTTCCCTTATGTCAAAGCAGACTGAAAACTTCATTTAGGGTTCAGTTCTAGCACCCAACCCAACTTTGATGAAAAAGTCAAAGGCAGCCCCTCCTCTGCCCCCAGCTGTGAGATCTAGGCCTGCAAATTTGCTATATGATTTTTAAAAATGCAATTTTATTCTAAGAAATGCTGCCAAAGCTTAGTGGTAGGACCACACTGAAGTGGGTGCAACAAAGATATACAATAATACCTTCAGATGTCCTTAAATGCATTGCCTCCTTCAACCACTTAACTGATACAATGAGCTAAATGAAAGCATACGGGGATTTTTATATGACAGAGCTGCTGCTTACAGTAGGTGAACTAACTCAATTTTAATGTAATGTCTCAACCCTTTATCTTGACTTTCAACATCTTCAGGAACTAAGCTATAAAATCTAATGATGGCTAACCTGCAGACTTCAGACTTGGTCTGAATTTACTCCCGTTCTCTGTCTTTTTCACTCCTTCTCCTATCTCTTCCTGGAGTGTCCTCTGCCCTCATGCTGTTTCCCCACCACCCGCACCGAGCAAGCCAAAATTCTTCCTTCCTTCCTCCCTATATTTTTTCTCAGTACTGTATACTTCTATCTTTGTATGCTACAGGATCACTTTGGCATAGCTTTGTGTTTTGATACCAACATACTGATCGTTATTCACAGAGAAGACAACTTCTCTGTGTTTCCCAGTTGTTCTGTTTTGTATATCTTGTAATTTTTATGACAGGGCTTTTTTGGGTCCCCAAGTCCTGAAAGTGGTATTTTTCTTAGCATTGCTGTTTAATACTTCTCTTTTGAACTCTGCAAGCATCTTTCCTCTGAAGAGTGGAATGCAAATACATATTCCAGAACAGTCTATCCTTCTCTGTCTGAAGGAGAACCACCTGGGGTATCTAAGAAGTATTTTTTAAAAAGCTGTTTTTCTGTTAGCTTATTGTGTCAATGATCCATCAAAGGAGCTGTTTATCAGGTCTCTCCCTTGCAAATTGCTGTTAATGGGCACATATACCTTATACCCACACTAAACCTTGTTTGGTGGGCTGTGTGGGTGAACCTGGGCCTGCATTCCTGCAAATACCTGTGGGCACAACCTGGTCATATCCTTACATTTTAGTGTTGTCTTCAGATATGCTTAAGATAAGTGTTCATTGTGAATGATTTTTTTGTCTCAGTTTCATGCTCCTTAAAGGGTATGGGCCATCTTGTCATCTCTACTTATTCAGTGCTTGCCAATTTGCTGTCACAGCTTGCTGAAAGGTCTGCTAGATACTATGCCAATACACATAAGTAACAACAAGTAATAAATTGAGGCATAGAAACCTCACCAGTAAGGTTTCTCTGGAGGTAGGACACAAAATATCATATGTCCTACGTATGTAAGAGAAGGGCCTGAAAGGATGACTTCTGATTATGATTACTTTGTGGAAAACAAAGATGTGTTTGGGTTCTATATGTCTGATTTACAGAATTGGTAAGCATGTATAATCCCCCAATAGCCAGCAGGAGCTGAGACTGTTACGTATCTGCAAGGCCATCTGCAAGAGGAGTAATAGCACTGTATTCCAGCACGGAACTTGTTGTTCTTAGCACTGGTTTAAAGATGGAGATTGAGACTTTGGTTTCACTTCCTAAATGACTGGCAGTGTCATTTTAACAGCAAAATCCACATGCTTTTAAGGAATGAGGAGCTAGAGCCTGTCAGGTGGATTAGCCATATGTCAACTCCCCAGTGCACTACAGCAGAGACATCCTTAATCTGAAAACTTGATTACAAGCCAAAGGGAACAATTATATAACTGAGAAATCTGAAAGGTGAATAGTACAAAAACAAACAAGAAAGAACAATCATCCTTACTTATACCCAGGCACATTTTACTATGACTATTAAGCAATCAAGATTGTCATATAATTGGCTTTTTTTAAACTACAAAAATGATGGAAGGGTTGCAGTAATTAAAAAGTGAAGGCAAGATGTTGAAAGACAATAAATTACATAAAGGCAAAATGCAAATGAAGCAAAATCTTTACATGCGTTTGTTTTCTCCACAATTTAGAGAATTTGTGGTTTTGCTGTTTGCCTGTTCCTGACTGCCATTGACAAGCCAGTGTCAAATTGGTCAGAGGGACAGAGAGCCATCAGAAGGAATTGAATTACCAGAGCAGATGACTACTTCAAAAGAAAAATTGTGTCAATCCCCAGAGAAGATACAAGCTGTAGGAGTGGGGCTCTTCACCAAGACAGATTGCATGGGCAAGTTCTGTGGCACATGCCTGAATTGCCATGAACGTCCAAAGCAAACTTTGGAAAACTGACACAAGAAGAAAAAGGTCCACTAACATTATTCCTCCCACATGGTTAAAGGAGATGATCATGCAATTAATTAATCTTATTTATTAGGACAGGGCTTAGGGCTCCTGAAGGTGGGGCCTTATTTTGTTAGGCATGTAAAAGCAGAACAAGTCTATGCCCCAAAAAGACTTCTACCGTCCTTGTACAAGGCAGGAGAGAGGAGGATAAAATATAAATGAAGTAGCTGTGGAAGTGAGGTTAAGATAATACTCTGAACCACACTGGAAATTATTCCAAAAGGAAAGTGTCTACTTGGGTAGTCTGAAATGCCAGTGTTTACATACTGCCCCAGTGCCATCCTCCAGAGATCTGCTATGGAACTCGAAGCCAATGTTATTTCCCACAGGAAGGTCACCAGTCTGTAGTAAACTCTTGGAGCTACCTGATCCTCAGGGCTGATTTCAACAGAATGACTCTTGGGAAGCTAATGGTCCACCTGCTTCAAGGGCCCTGGTAGCAAGTCTCCAAACCGTGTATGCAGTTTTATACCCAATATCTGGACATATACTTTTGTACCTATTGTCTCCTGAGATATTACTTGCAATACATGGGTTGCAAACAACTTATTTGTACTTGCAGATCCCTTCCCTTTCTTTTCCTATCTCTTCCTTCTCCTTCCTTTCCTTCTCTTTCCTATCTCTTCCTTCTTCCTTTCCTTCTCTTTCCTTTTCTTCTTTGTGCTAAGTAATGCTAGTAATAATAACATTTGTTATTTTTCTGTTCTTATGTATCTTCAAAGCATTGAACAAATTAAGTATCTAAGTTGCTAGAAAAGCTCTTCAAGCAGCATTTCAGATTTCACAAACCCACCCATTTGCTCTGTGCCCAAGCTCTCAAGACACTGTGGTGCAAGTACCGAGGTAATACAGCAAAGACATTTCAGACCTGACATAATCTCCACTACAGGACATGTATATATCCACAAACCTGCAAGTTAGATGTACGAGTCATTCAGCTGAGGTCACAGACAGTGGACACTATAGCTGAAGGTTTGGTTTGGTTTGGTTTGGGGTTATGTATATATATATATATATATATATGTGATATATAAAGAGTGATTGCAACGAGAATAACCCTTAGTTTGGATTAAGGGACTAGAAAGAAACAACCCAGGCAAAAGAGTAGCGGGAGGGTGTCACATACAATTTTGTCTGTATTAGCCTGTGCTGAGCTGGAGACAAAATGGCTGTTGAGCTTTCTTGCCAACTGTGACATTACCAGGAGACAGGGAAGCCAAGGGATTGTGTGCCGGCCTCAGACTGAGGAAGCCTGCACCCTGCAAGCAGCTGGCTGAGTGACACGAGGCGTACTGCGCTTCCCCATGCCTTGCTCTCCTTTCCCACCCATCGCTACTTTTGTAGATGGTGAACTCATCTGGAGAGAAGCTGTTTTCGTGTTCCATCTGTGCACAGCAGAGCCCTGAGCTCAGTTGGGCCTCTAGGCATCAGGTTAATATATATAATAATAGTGTGGTACAAAAAAACAAAGGCATAACAGTTTCATGACAGAACGCATCTCAGATGAGTTAATGTGTGAAAAGCACTTTGAAGTTGAAAGGTTCTGCAACACGTAAAAGCTGAGCATTACTTTCATATGGATTTGTTGATCTTGAAGACTTACAAAGCCATACAAAACATGCCTCTACTCAGCAAAGTGCAGAATGCGAATCCCTGCTATACACTCTGATCTCCAACTGGAATAGTATGTCCAAGAAATTCCTATTCAAGGATGTCATTAGGAAAACCCATGTCATTATAAGAAAATATCCTTACTTTTAGCACCTCTCTATATTAAAAACAAGCAAAAATGAGGTATTAAAAATGAGCATCCCTGGGGAAAAATGCAAATAGGCTTTTCACAATCCTGCTGATTTTGGCATTATCTCTTCTCCATTGCTTTGAGTCACTCTCGCTTTCTGGTTCTCCTACGTTAAGTTGCCATGGGAAATACAAGTATTGAAAGAAAAAGTGTTATAAGCTGCCAACAGATTGACATGAATCTTATCCATTCTGGATCCTGGACCTGAACTGACTTTCCAAGGTTCACTGAAGCCCAGCTGATTCCCAGCCAGGAATAAAGAGCATTTTGTGACTCCATATGCAGGTTTGTTGGCCAGGTCCTTTCTGGGGCCAGAGCTGAGACCCAGCCCAAACGCTACTTAGGATCATGCTTACTTCAGTTGCTCTCATACCTCACCACCTCTTTTGGATTATTAGTTACTGTACTTCAAGAGCAGGGAGCACCCTAGTTCAGGATTAAGGACCTGTATCATGAAGTGCTGCCCAAGCACACCCCATAGTGGTCCCAGAGCTCATCTTCTGACTGAGACCAGATGCAGCAACCAAGCAAAGCATTCCCTAAAGAAAGCAGACGCTTTACAGGAGAACAAGGGGTGGTTCTGCATCATTCCAACTCTTCTGCACCGTTGTGTGTATGTATTATTATAGAGATCCACACCAAAATGCACGCTTACTCATGCGTCTATCCAAAAGGAGAAAAGTTGCAATTAAATACGCCTCATGGACACCCACCGTCCCCACGGGCCGTGTACCCTCCCACGGCCGCAGCCGTCTTTCCAGAGGCTGTACCACTAGGTGGAGCTGAGCAACAAAATTCTTCCTCCAGGCCCTGTGCACAGCTGCAGCATCAGCCGCATTGCCCAAGCCGCGGGTTTAAACATGTTTCTTGCTTAATGGGCACTAATGTTGTTTCCCTGGCCAGTTGATACAGGGACAGGCTGTGGTGAATTGTCATTAAGAGATTGCAAAACCATACTCCGCAACTGCGCTGATTCACCCTTAGCAGAGGATGATGTCAGTCCGGGTAGATTTGGCAGCCAGAAATGAGTTTGGAAAACGAAAGGAGGGGCTTCTGCATGCCCCACAGTTTGTGGGATGGAAAAGCCTCCTCTGGAATCGCTTCTTTCGGTTATCTAGGGAACAGGGGCTCTCACAGCTCTTGCGATGGGATTGAAACACTTGTGCTCATCAGCAGCTTCCTGAGAGCCTGGGAGACAGGTGGGAAGCATGTCTGCTTCCCCATGGCTGCCCCTCCAGCCTTTCAAATGATCCAGTGACACCAAACTGGACATGAAGCTGCCTGTCTTCCTTGGTGAGGGCTACTGCAACAGAGAGAAAAAAAGGCAGGGAAGAGCAGTGGTAAAATAAAAACCAAGCCTCATGGTCTGGACAGAGCAGAAATTTCAGAGAAACAATAAAAACGCAGGTGCATCTGGTAGCAAGACAACTGTCACTCTCATCTTGCACAGGTAGTGGTGCCAAGAAGTTGAAAACTGGTGCTGTGGAAATGCACCGCCCTGGGATGCCCCACCTGAGAGAAGTGACATTGCCAGGTCTTGTTTACACACAGCATTGGCAGTAATCTGTCTTCATCTCTTCAAAGGCAGCCAAAGTTAAGTGTGCTCAGATCCCCACAGGAGAAGGGATTAGCCCACCATAAAGGTGGTTAAAACCAGCCCATTTATTTTGTATACTAACTTACCTATAAACACTTCTGTATCTAAACAATTATGGTGGCAGGAAATCTGCTTATAACTACTTAAAGCTGTTACAAGCAGAGGATATAAACAAATGTGGCAACAAAGCTGGGAAAAAGTAGAAATTTTAGCAAATCAGGTAATAGCAACATCTAAAAATTTGTTTGGATGCAGATTGTCAGGCTAAATTTGAATTATATCTGTTAACAAATATCATAGACTGCCATGAGCTGAGAGCAAACTGCAAACAGAACCACAGCTGGTAACATTTGACATTATTTAGGTTATGTGTTGAAATGAGAATAGGGATTAGTTGAATTTGAACTATGGTAGCTCTAATACAAACTTCAGAGAAACCAATGTGAAAACAGAATGAGATTTTAAACTTTGCAAAGCACTTATACAGATTACATGTTCATGTAGGGGAAAAAAAAACAACCAAACATTAATAAATCATTGGATGAATCAAAAAATGCTGTTTCTGTACAAGCCTAAATGTATTATCCAAAACAAGGCTGGCTTTGTATCTGCCTAATCAAGGAATGCATCTACAGAGATACAGTACAGATCATGTCTCACTTTCTTTATTCCATGTGTGTGTCATATTGTGGTAACCTCAGCTTTAGATTATTATAAAATGAATGCTTTCTGCATCCCAGGTGCTTAAGTGGCAAATGTCTGCAGGCAAACCCCACTAAGATGTTTTAACAGTATGTTTTGCAAAGCAGGTCATGCAGCAGTAGGTTTCTATAATGGTAGCCAAGTGGCTAACCTGTCAAGGACCACTTTTCTCAAACCAACAGTACTAAGATGTTTCAGTCAAGGTGTGCTGAAAGCTGCAGGAAAGGGTGTGGTAAGCTCACAAAAGTGTGTCTGTGGCCAAGGTGTTCCCAGGAACGTGGGGTGAGTCACCAGTGTCACATAGCTCAGCTGTCTGTGACAGGTGACATTTGGTAGCTGCATTATTACTAAACAGAAGTATGAGCAGGTCTTGATACATGCAAGCACTGAAGTGTGCTGTGACTGATGCCTTAGAGAAGGCTTCAAGAAGCACACAGAACTGAAGCTGTAGGATTATAGCCACAGAAAAATGGGCCCTTTCTCCCTGGTGAACAATTTGGAGGAGACTGATAATTTTCAAGAGTCTAGCCGTATATTAGCCCACTGTAATGAACAGAAATAGCTTTTTAATGATTTCTAATCTAATTTGATAATTAACTTTGTCTTTGGAAAGCAAATCAGTGTCTACTGTAATTGAAATTTGATGCTGGGAAGCTGGAAAATAAAACTCTTTTTTTTTCCTACCCTATTGGGCTTTAGGCAAACTTCAACGGCATCCTTAGCCAAGGCTAGTTCAGGCTTTGACTTCAGCTGTGCTACCTGACGTAGGCATATGGTACCCTGATGTGGCACTGTCTTGTTAAAGCCTCCTTGGCTGTCCTCTAAAAGGTGCAGAGGTACTCCACTTCCCAGGTCCTACATTGCACCATTGCCCACGCCACCAGGGAAGCTTTCTCCAGACCTGCTGAGACTTGTCAGCCACCCAGCACACTTGCACACCAGCCTCCGGTCAGGACTTCCAGCTCCCCTGGGGCACCCTTTGGAGAGGGAAAACTCAGATACCCTCATGCAAGCCTAGCCCATCAAGTCTGCAGTGCTGGAGGAGCCAGACATAGGTGGCAGCAAGCCGGGCAGCAGGCAGCCCAAGTGACTCTGCAAGAGCATGCAGGTTGCAGGGCTAAGCATGCTAAAGTCTGCCCGAAGTACAGGCGTGGCCCAAGGAGGGTTGTGAGCTGTGCCTCTGCCCTGTTAGAAACACGTATTAGCCCTGTGCTTTCTGGGGACTATCTCTGGCTCCTGCATTCCCCAGTTTTATGGGGTCTCAGAACCCAAAAGCTCAGTTCAGCCTCAGTTCATGGTGCGCATGAAGATCTTCCCTCATCCTCATTGACACAAGGGGATAGTGGCAAGCATGGCACTGACCCAGAGGAAGACCCATGTGTGTGTACTGTCCAGGGGATCCCCAGTTCCCAGCTCCTCAGGCCTGACGTTATCTTCCACACATCCATGCTAGAGTAGTGACCACAAGCACTTTTAGCCACTGCCAAGCAGCCTGCTTTCCAGCACCACAGACCCTGTGCCTTTTGACATAAATCTGAGCTGAATATAGCCTCAGGCTTCAACTCACATTAATCCTGCTACAAGTCCATAGAGTGTGGTGTGGCCAAGGATTAAAGTGTGAGAAATGGAAGAAGGGGGAGAGAGAGATAAAAAGGGAATGGAGAGGGGATTGGCACCTGCACTGGGGACATGGTAGGGAGCAGTTGAAGGATTTCTGACAGCCAGTTTCAGATCAGCTTTCATTTAAAAGGCAGTCCTGCCTATGAGCTGCAACACCTTGCTTGCAATAATAAAAAAGCAAGCATAAATCAGTTTTGCTGTTCATGGGTTTTGTCTTGCGCTTCTGGTGGTGAATGAAAGAGGAGAGCTGGAGAGTTGCAGCATGCAGGGAGCTGGTATCTCTCTTTCCACCCAGAGACCCTCACTGACATAGCACAGTACAGCTGAGTACAGGATATGTCCCCCACCACAGTAAGCTGAATGAAAGGTACTTTTCTCTGGATGTATATGCCCGTTGACACTGTTCATCACAGATTCAGTACTAAACATGGTGTGGTGATGGTTTTTCCTCCCTTCCTCCTCTTCTCTGTTTTGTAATCCCCAGGACTGTTTCCTGCACTTACAAAGGAGTTGTGTGTCCTCTCAGGACGGACAAGAGATTATTTGTAAATCCAGCATCTGTTATTTATTGTTCACAGTGAAAGCTTCAGCTTTGAGCTGAGATCAATGCAGTTGCTTTAAGTGTTGGATGAAGTGTTCAATTATCAAAATTATTCCTGTCATTTGTTCATTTTCCTCTGCTCTCCACTCAGGCTTTAGACCCAAACTCCAGCAAAGCCTCCAGAGCTGGACTGCAAAGAGAGACATGAAAGACACACACACACAGAGTTATGCTAAGCTGCTGAAATTAATGCTGGTTAGAGCGATGTGAAACACCCTGCAGGCAGCAGGATAGTGTCATTTTCCTAGGTCCCTTTCGCCTAGGTAAGGATGAAAGGACATCTGTCAGGGAAGCCTCTTCCTGTCCTGCCTTTGCAACGTAATTTGCTTTGCCAAAATAAAGCTGGTGCCTCTTGATAGCAGGAATGCTCATGCCTAATAGTGGCCTGCCTTGCCTCTTCCAGCGTGTGTGTTGTGGTCACATCGAAAGACCCCAGATCAAGATTGGAGCAGTGCTGTGGTAGATGCTGCAGAGTGATATGCTGGTGTAGGAAGTCCCACACCCTGCCACAAACCATTTCCAACCTGATGTGGAACAGACCAGGGGAGCCAACAACTGGCTGCAAGAAAGGCCATGGCTAATGGCAATGTGATGAGACTTGAAGACATGTTCTGGGAACAATCTGATCCTTCAAAATCACACATAAAGGAAATCAAGCAAACCCTTGTACAAATAGAGCCAGTTAGCTTTGAAAGCTATTCCAGTCAGCTCTCACTGTCTCTCACTGGCTGACACAGACCATCATCACCTCTGTGGCCCCACTCTGCATGGTGAAGGTGGCACAGACCCTTCTGAGTGGCAGTGAGGGCACCACAGGGCTGCCCCATCCCCTGCGCAGAGCACGTGCCTGCTGGTACCTCCTGGAGGCCTCGGGCCAAGAACCACAGCCCCTTACGCCCTCAGTAATTCTGCTCCGTCAAAAACTGGGTGGAGGGGACCTAGCCCCACACAGCTTCAAGGCACTTACAATGGGAACGCAAATTAAAGCCACCCATTTATGTAAACTACCTCAAAGCACTGAATACAAAAGCAGATGCATAGAAACAGAATTGCAATACCAGTTTCAGGCAGGATCCACTGGAACACAAGATGAATTATATACATATAGGATTTCAAAGGGGATCATTAGGACAGGCTGAGTTCTGCCCACGTCTTAATGACCTGAATAGATTAGCCTCTCCCTCCTCACTGCCTTGTGCTATCTGGCTGGGGATTGAAACTGCAGAGATTTTTGCTTTGCTTCAGGCCTTAAAGTGCAGCTTCAAGGAGAGGGCAGGGGGGTGATGAATGCAGTGCTGCATCCCAAGTTGCTCCCATCACCCTGCCAGAGGTGGCTTGTTTGTAGATACAAACCCTGGGGCCACCCTCAAAGCACAAAACAGGCAAAGGGAAAGGAGAGGGAGCCTCGCTGAGTGCACTCGGAGGGAGCAAAGAAGGACAAGGGGGAAGAGACTGCCTGAAATGAGTGTTTCTCTGGTGTTTCTCAAGCATCACTAGAGGAAAAAGAGATAAAAAAAAAGAGAATAAACAGAGGGAAGAAGCAATGAAGGAAGAAGTATCATATTAACTAGATGTAGAGGTTAAACAAAAAAAAAACAAAAACAAAAGATGAGTAAAGGGCATAGGAGATGCCCCTATACCTTACAGATCCTTTCAGTGTTTTCTTACAACTACTCTCAGTTCTGTGAAGTAAGTGATGGTGTCCGGTGTTGGAAAGGCTGAGCATGGTCTCTCCGCATCCCATGCAGGGTTTCCCTACAGGGCACACACTGCCCATCCCTGAGTGGAGCAGCTGTGCCCTTCCACTGCACTGGCAAATAATGCCATGCTTGCACACCTTGGGGCAAGTACATTTTTCCCAGGTGAATACAGTTTTTCCAAGTGATCAAGATAGGATAACCAGCAGTAAGAGACCAGGTTACACACCAGGGCTCATGAATTTCCATGGGAGCCCAGGAATGCTGTGACACAAGTAAGCACTGCTGTCACCTCTGTTATTTTCCAAGGCCAATTTCCAAAGGTAATTTTTGGTTTACAGTAAACAGCCTTGGAGTCTCTCTGGATTTATTCTCTCTAGATCACATCCATTAATTGGCCCCTTATCCAGATAGTTGATGTCCTTATGACCCCAAATTTATAGCCCCTGAGGGATGCCCACTGAGCCACAGCAAACACACCATCGGGTTTCCCATGTCCTACATGCACAGTGGGTCTGCATAGCCACATAAAAAAGCCCACCCCAAAACTGTGACACGTTGTACAGCACCAGAAGACTTTTGGGTAGAGCAGACCTAGGGCCAACATTAGCAATACTTTAATCCCAGGCAGGTGCAGAAGAGGCAACCTGACACAATCTGTGTCCTACCTCTCTCTGCCCGGCAAAAAATGCTGCTGTTTGGGTTCCCATGCCATGTATTTTATATACTTTTATCTTAAAGCTCCGTTTGTGTTCTTTAATATAATAAACAAATCACAAGTCTTGTTTTACATACCTCCGCACATGAAATCTCTTTCCGGCACTTTGTCTTTATACTTGTCTAAAGTGCCTTGCAAGCTGCTGCATTAAACAAAAATGAGGTTGAGCTTGGGGCTCACATACCCAGAGCCCTGGGGTTTTACAGAGCCTTCTTTGTGGAGCTTCTATTTCTGTCTGATTAAGCTATCTAATTCTCAAAGATTAAGCTATCTAAACTGAGTACTGAAGCATTTAAAATGTAAACGCACTGAGCTTTAATCACAGCCTGCAGACTACCCTACTCTCTCCATCTGTGTATATGTAGGGGCTGTTTCCTCACAATTTCTTGATGTTACACCTGCATCAAGTGGCACTTGCACATCCTACAAGTAAACAGAGTGTGCCAGGGTGAAGGACAAAGTGCCCAGGTGAATGCATGTGAGGCTGCCAGAGCAGCTAACATGATCCTATCTCCCCTCTCTGTCCTGCTGCCCCCACAGTCTCGCATACCCAAGTCAGCACCCACCCTCTTGCCTTTCCCAGGGGCTCTTGGTCAAGCAACACCACTGCCAGCATGAAGCCAGAGAGGGGGAAGAAGGCAAAAACACATCTCTCTGAATTGGGCCTGCTTATGCTCCCATAGTAATGCACCTCAGAGAAATGAGAGCTACCAAGCTCTCCCAAGTATCATAGTGAGGTACTGGGAGACTCCCCTCCGGTCCTCCAGTCCTTTGATTTTTTATATTCGAGAAAAACCCTTACAGAGGGAGTACTTCTAGTCTGGCACAGTGAGCTCCAGGAAGGGAAGACACACTACAGCTGTTCTGTGGCTCTGGCCTGTAGGGGTTATGGTGGGAAGAGTGGGATAAGCCTGGCCCAGCCCTGCAAACCCCACTACTTGGCAGGCCAGGGACTTCCCAAGCCACAGGCTGTGTCTGCAGCAGCAGCTCTAACAGGCCTCCGTAGACCTCTGTCCCATTAATTTGCCTAATTGCTTTTTGAACCCATGTATAGTTTTAGCACCTGAAGCGTCCCATGGCAATGAGCTCCACTGGTTAATTATGGTTGTGTGAAACAAAGGCTTCCTGCTCTCTACATTAAAAAATATCTGTTTGATGATTTCATTTCACATCCCTCAGTTCATGTGTTATGAGCAACTGCTGCCATTCTTCCTGCTATTTGTCATGTTGTAGATCTCTGCTTTAGCCCAGAGTCCTCTCTCTTTTAGGCTGAAGTGGGTTCATTCAGATCTCATACAGCCAGCATGATGCATCTCTGATCATTCCCGTCATACATCTCTCTGCCTTTTCCCTTTCAGGTAGAGCCTGAATTTCAGGAGTGCCACACACCCACAACCTCGAGGTTGTTCAGTAAGAATCAAAGGCATTAAGTACTGTATCCTTTAAAACATCAAATTTGCTGCTGTGGGTTGTGCACCAAAACTGACTACAGCCATCTCAGCAGCTGACCTGGAGATGTTGGGTGCTAACCCTGCCTTTGGTGGAGGGGTGGTGGCACCAAGCCTGGCTCCCAGGGCTCCTGCAGGCAGTGGGTCTTGGCATGCCATCCATGGCTGCTCTGGCACTTGTTTATTGGCACCTCTGTCACTAAGCCCACAAACAGTAGGTGACTGCCACAACATTTGTATTTGAGATCATGGGGACAATAGAGGTAATATGTTCATTGAGCAATTGTAAGCATTGCCTCAATGAAACCATTATAGGCACTTGCAATAGAAATATTGCAGATAGGAAAAGAAATTACCTCAGACAGGATCAAATATGCAAAGCTAACTGTGGCTGCAGACTTCTCCCACAAGATAAACAAGTGGCTCAGCCCTCGAGGGGAACAGCAGGAAAGGAGAATCCTGGTGAGCTATTCCTGTGCCAGGTTTGTTCTGCAGGGCTTTAGCAGGAGCAGTGCCAGAGAGGCTGGGGATGGTCTTCTCCCTGCTCACCCTCCCACAGCAGCCCTGCCAGCAGAGCAATACCACTGAACCCCTGCTTACATGGAGCCCTTTACCCAAGCCCAGCACACCAGGCTTGTGCCTGCTCCATGTCAGCATTTGCTCTGAAGCACAGTAGGACAAAAACGGAGACACAGGCTTTGCAAGGAGGAGGGGATATTTACAAGGGCTGGGCATGGAAGGTGACTTTCTCTTGCTCCTGAGATGCAGAGATGATTCCAGCTTTCCATCTTCTCCAAGATAGCCATAAGAAGGAAAGACAAAATATGGAACAGAGAAAAAGTTGTGATTCAAAATACTATGTGCACCTCCCCATATCCTTCAGCTGTGGGATAACAACCTGTCAGCCACTTCTCCCAGTGCCACAAAAGCGGGGAGGGGGGGGAGCTGCAGCGTGCCAGCTGGAGATTATCTTTGCCATCTCTGGCACTTTTCTAGCGCAGCATACAGTCCATCTTCCTTTAAGCAGTCTATGTTTTTCTCGAACAACATTGCCTTCCCTTCAAAACATAGCTCTGTTTATTGAAAACAAGCAAGGGTTGGTATCTCACCACGCCAAATGGCAGATGTGCTGCTGCTGGGTGGCGCTTGACAGCGCCAAGCTGCCAGTGACAACTCCTTTTTAGTAGGTAAAACAGGCAAGTGCCAGCAAGGATGTGTCCATAATAAACCACCACTTATCTGTTGGGACAGAGCTTTCTCCTCTGGTTGCCAACATGGGTTACAGCCTGAATCTTCCTTTTCTTTAGCAAAAAAAAACATTTACAGACATTTCCACCTTTCCTTCTCTAAGGTTATTCTGCGAAAGTTGAGCCCAACAATGAAACTGTTGGCTTAGCAGGACAGAGGCAGCTCCTCTTTTAAACAGAGGATTTTGATTGTGCCCTGTTATTTTATCTCTTTAGAATATTCACTAGACAAAGTAATTTCCCTGTCTCTGAGCAGTGCTAAGTTGTCAGACTCCTTCTCTCTGAGCAAAAGGTAGTACAGCATCTTCTCCCCACACAAGCACTTTTTTATGAAAATAAAAAAGGAAAAGAAGGAACACCCTCACCCCCCCACTGGTCATTTAGAGCCATATGGTTTTCCAGAGGTAGAAAGAAGCAGCAAACTGTGGCTGTTCATGCAGAACTCCAGCACCAGGAATCGCTCCTGGCAAGATTGCCATCCTGGGAGGATCAGCCCCACCTGGCAGCGTGACATCAGGAGGCTCGTTTAGCACCTAAAATAACCCACCCTGCAAATATTCTTCCATTTAGTTTTAAACAGCGTTGGGGCCAAAACTTGGCCTCAAACAGAAATGGAGATGTGACACGGGTGAAGGATGGGGGTAGGGGAAAAAGGGATTACCCAGAGTCCTTCCTTGTATCCAGTGCAGACACTGCCCGTGTTGTTTCTTTAATGGGTGAAACAATGTGCTCTTTCAGGGGCTGCAGGTGGCTCAGGGCATTGCAGAAAAGGGACATTATGGCTTTCCATGATAGCGTGGTTGAAAGGTTTGGAGCCCTATGTACAAAAAAGCCTTTGCTGAGGGTATTGCTGCTGCATCAAGTATCAATGAAAGCTGCATAACTGCTGTTATGAATCCATTTGCCGCAGAAAATGAATGGCAAGCATTAAGAGCTGCAAAATAGTGTTTCAAGCTGCAATGAACAGCAACCAATTCATCAGTGAATAGCAGGCCTGGGTGAGTGGAATAATAGCTCTGTTTGAAAGAAATATGGAAGAGCCTTGAACAGTCTGAAGAAGCAGATGTGCAAAAGTAACTAGAACTGCAGGCACTTCTGAGGTCTAAGGTAGTGCCAGCTTTGAGCAAGGCTCCCTGCGTGAACCAGTTTATGGGCCTTTAACAGCATGCCACTCCCCTGGCTTTGGAGACAAACTTCTCTGAAGAAGAAAAGCAACCTGTATGTGCAAGAGCACTATAGCCCAGCAATTTACCTCCAAACATCATGGTCAGTCTTCAGAAAAGAAACTGGCATTAAAAAACATGAAGGCATTAGTGGTTTTACAGGTAGGGAAAGTGAGGGTGTGTAGTAAAGCCAGAAGCAGAACTTGAATGTCCTAGTTTCTCATCCCTAATTTTGACCCCACTCCTCCACCAGCCCCGTTCCTCTGATTTCTGGGATGCTGTAGTGATGAGAGCTGCAAAATCCAAATGCAAGCCCTGTTCATGCCAGAGCAGCACAGCACAGCCTCGGATTGTTACCAGTGGGTGCTGGGGACCACATGCAGGACCAAACACTTGCCTCATCACAGCCTCAGCTCAGCTTGCCCCCTCGCCTGCTGGCCAGGGCTTAGGAGGCCCTGCATGTGTTTTTTCCTAGGTGTGTGGGATCCATGCAATGCTGGTGAGACCCCTGTCACATGTGCCACCAACTAAAGGAGGACAGAGAGGCCATGTGCTCGGCAGGGAGTTAGCTGAGACTTGGGATTTTGTCCTGCTGGCTGCTAGTCCCTGAGCTGCTGGGGGTGCCATGGGGCTGGCCCAGTCCCAGGATGTGTCCCCCCAGTTCTGCACTGCTTTGGGCCACACACTGGACTTTTACCCAGAGATTTCTCTGCCTGACCTCTCCATGGCAGATGCTGTCTTCAAGGGGTGATGACACAAGAATAGCTAGACAGCTGATAAGGTTTGATGGCTCTTTGCTTAAGGGAATCCTCTTGACTATTGCCCAGGGCAAATAAGACTGAGAGGCCTGAATTCCCAGGGGAGGCATCAATGCACCAGATCAAAGTCTGCTCCCCAGCTGTCACCACAGAGGCATCACCTCCAGCCGTAGCAGGAGGTTATAAAAACAAGGTCTCTCCCTGACACATCCCAGGCTGCACAGAGAAACTGGCTCCAAAAAAAAAAGGAAAGACAGATAGACCTAGCTGCAAGTGCATTGTGGACTGTGGGTCCAAGTGGCAAGCTCCCAAAAACACTGTGGAATGGTGGCTACAGCCCCAAAGACGCTCTAGAGATCATGTCAGAGCTGTGGCAGGGAAGGACTGCCTATTTCTCTCGTTAGCTCTCTAGGAAGGGGTGCATCTGTCTGCTTCTGTTGTTACAGTCTCACATAAGGGAACTTAAAGTCCAGAGTGCCGTGAGTCCTGGAGCATAGTCCTGAGCTTTTAAACAAAGGGGGGCATGGGATCCTGCTGCTGACAGTGTGATTTCTTTCAGGTGGAGGCTTTCCAAAAAGCCTCACTGCTGCTGGGACTTCATAAGGAACGCGGTTACAGGCGGGCACAGCCTTTATCACCCTACTCATCGACCATGGGACTCACTAGCAGGGCACCACATGCTCTCGCTGCCTGTTGGGGCTGGGCTGCCGGCACTGCTGGCACCAATCACACCAAGTCAGTGTCAGGAGCAGCCGGCAGCCCCACAGGAGCTCCCCTGGCACAGAAAAGGCCAAAGAGTTGAACTGTATTAGCTGATGGTGCCTTGATAATTTATATCACACTTTATAGCTGATGTTGGCATTACAACTCCTTCAAGGTACTCCAGCATGAAAGATGGCAAGGTCCCTGCCTTGGAGAGCTTACAGTCTAGTACAGACAGGTAAACATAACAAGTAGAAACATTAAACCTTAGGTAGGGAGTGGGGACAGGTCGAGGGAGTATGTACAGAAATTATCTTTGGCACATCAAAGAGCTGGAAGAAGTCCACCAGAGGAACCTTTAGGCTATTTATGTATTTCAGGTAGCGAGATAAAATCATGAATAATGAGCTCCTGCAACCTCTTTGCAGAACCGGCACTGAAGCAATGCTTACAGAGGCACTTCCCTGCTAACATATGGCCTTCAGATGCGGAACACTGAATCCTCCCCAGATTTACTCTGTTGTCTTTTAACCAGTAAGGAGAAAAGAAATGACAAGCAGCACAAGCACACCAGCATTGTTCCATGTTTTGGTCCCTGTCCATGGCTATATGATCACAATGTCTATCTGTCAGGCACCATCCTTAGCAACTCTCTGTTCTCCACAGACTGCTTTTTCTGAACTCCCAAGCTACTTCCCCCCCCCCAAAAAAAAACCACTATTTTGAAGTAAACATTCTCAATCCTTATTCCTTCTCTTACTCACTATACCCAATCCATGCTGTCTTCTCTGAAACATTAGAGTGAGAAAGGTTGCACACCAAAGTGAGGAACGACTAGACCCAGCTTCAACAGAGCTTGCTGTCACCTCAGCTCCTGCAGCCAGAGAGCCAGCGTGCACCAAGATGCAGTACAGGGTCCATCCCACCAGCACCTGCTTGCACAGCTTCTCTGGGTGGGGGGCAAAGGGCTTGGACCCTTCCCTTACAGGCTATCAAAATGTCTAAGTATTGCAGAACTCATGATTTCATTACGGAAACAGGAAAGAAGGTAACCGGCTTGTGCTACACTGTCAGGCTCACAATCACCAGAGGCAGCTTGGGTGCAGACCAGGAGATGTTTCTATGCTTATTCTTCTCATGTGTGAAGGCTCCCTTGAGCAGACTGACACAGGATATGAACTCTTTCCAGTACAATGCAAAAATGTATCATCCAAAAAGCAGACAAATATACATGATGGCACTGTTAGCCATTTCACTGCCAAATAGACCAAGACAAGTCAGTCAATAAAAACATAAAATCATAGAATGGTTAGGGTTGGAAAGGGCTTTAAGATCGTCTAGTTCCAACCCCCCTGTCATGGGCAGGGGCATCTCACACTGGCCCATGTTGCCCAAGGCTCTGTCAATCAAATCACAAAGAAGTCCTGTGTGTACAGAGGCCAGAGACCCTTTACACCAGGCTGATGAAGGTACTGTCAGTAACCATGGTGTGAAGTTACAGGAAAAAAAGCAGCTCCTGCCCACGCTGCTGCTCCATCTCCTGGGCTGCCTCTCCCACTCCACTGGCCCAAGCCCTGGTGCAAAAAGCTGAGTGGAAAAAGGTGGTCCAGCTGAAAAAGAGCCTGGTGAAAAGTATTATTTCTTAGCCAGGAAAATTCTGCAATCAAGTTCATCCTATAACAGCACCTGCAGGCTGTGTCAACAGGCTCCATCCGTAATCAGCCCATGGGCAACTGAGTTATGACTCTTCGACTTAGTGGCAAATAATTGCAAGAGGCTGACATTGTTTTGTTGTTTGGGCTTTTTTTCTCTCTTGCTGTTTCAGCCCCGGTTTGCTGAAGTCTCTCTTGTGGCTGTGGCAGATCAAGGATCTTGGTGGTACTAAGGTCCCTTCCAAACCATTCTTTGATTATGGTATTTTCGACTGGAGAAGATAATTTGCTTCTCTGCTGCCTGGCCTCAGGGCATGTAGAGAAACCTAGGCCAAACCACACAACCCAATGGCAACAGCAGTCAAAGGCTTTGCTGGTGAAGGGGCTGGCAGGTTGTTTCCCCTTCGCGCAGCTGGTGACACACAGGGTGAGGAGAGGCTGTCTTTGCTTTACCCCCTGATAAACTCTGAGACAACTATCAAATTTCTGTTCCCCCTTCTCCCACTTGTGTTCCTCCCACCAGCACTGCCAAAGACCTGCCTCCCAAATCAGCCAGGGGGAACCTCCCTGACCCTGTCCCTGCAGCTCTTCTTCTCATGCCTTTCCCCACCAGGGTACCACCCACCAGTTACACAAGCCGGGATCCACCTCCCTCCCGTCCCTTTCCCTCACCTACAGCAAATACCACCTTGTTGTTTCCCTTCTGTTTTGACGACCCTATCAAACTGCCATGGAAAAGCAGAGGCAGATCTCCAACACCTCCTCCTCAGGCTGGTGGGTAAACAGAGACACAGCAGCAGGGAGGAGGCACAGCCTGTGCTCACCCCTGTGAGCAACTGCTTATGTCTGCAGAGGGGATACAGATTTGAAGACACAAAGTACTCCACAGTATATTGTGTGAAGAATTACAAAAGGCTTTGAAGTCACCAAACGTCTCCTTTCCGTTTCTACAGTGGACATTGTAAAACCATGGTACGCTATAGACTGCAGCTCTCTGAGGATGGGGTCATCTGGTTGCCCTGCTGGGCACAGAGCCCAGTGGTTTGCACACAGCCATCCCCATCCCTTCCGGGCTCCTCTGCTATGAAATAAAAATAAATAATAAAAAAAAGCACCATGTAAGTGAGTGGAATCACCAATCACTTAAGGGCAAACTAAACAATCAGAGAGAAAAAGACTTTGTAAGTGGGTTGGCTTAATCCGTGCCAGGAGGAAGGGATGCTTGTTGCACAAATAAAGTGAGTGGGAGCAAGACTTTCCAGCCTGACTGGTGAAGAGGTCCATAAATCAAGACTGGAACTCCTTGCCACGTATATGAATCAATTAAAGCACTCCATGAATCATCTATTTTCAACATAGGCAATCAGCAACAATGGTTTGATGTTCAATTGATTTCTCATTTGTCTTGCTCCCCTGAGTAATAACGAACAACTCACCACATACATGGTGCATGCCTCAACCCGACTGCTCCTTGGAGCAGCTTCCTCTGCAAGGAATCACCTGCTTCTACCTGCTGACATTTCACACCTCTTGATCACTACCCACTGACACCTTTGGCTCTTCTTGTCTCACTCTTCTCACACCTCATGCTCTTCCTTTCTCTCTTACTTTAAAATCAATAATGGCAAAGCTTCATTTTCAGTGAGTGGCAGTAAGGCCAGACTCCTCACCAGAAAGCATCAACATCCTACTTTTCAAAAGGTGGAATATCAAGAATTGCCAGGGAAGCAGCACAGCTCTGTGTAGAGCAGATGACGTGAGACACTCTAAAGAAAGGAGAGTGTCTTTAGAATATTTTCTGTTAGATACCTTATCCATGTGGCACATTTCCTTCATCCAAAGCGCTTGTAAAGTGCTTTGTGGAGACCTCTGATTTGTACCGTGAGGCATACAAAATACAATTCACTAGTTACAGTGAACACCAAAAGGAAGCCCTCGGTTCAGATGCTGGGCTATGCTGAAGTCACAGCAATTAAGACATCATTCAGGCAGTGAGGAGTCCTGGAGTCACACAGTTAATTTTAAGGTGTGCAGTTCTCACAGCCCTACATATCTGTCCTGAAACGGGAAGACTTGGCTGTGGCTGTTGGTTGTTTCCAGCAGATACAAGGCACCCCTGGGCTTAGGCCAAGATGAACATGATCATAATCCTATTATGACGAATAAATGGGGGAGAAAAAAAATACTGGGACACGCTGAGCTTTCCTGTTCATGAAAACAAGGCGCACACAGGGCTGTGGAAAGCAGAGGCTGGAGCTGCACCACCTCCTGTGCCTGGTGGGACCATGGCCTTGGCTTGGTCACTGCTAACACACCAGCTACTGGTGGCACAACAGGCAGCCCAGAGGCTACAGGTGAAATTCAGGCATCTGGGAAGGAGTAAGAGCAGGCTCCTTTGGCTGTATTAGGGTGAATATCAGAGATACATGAGCTGTGCTTCACATCTCTCTGCCTGCAGTCCCCCCATGAACATCCCCTCCCTGTCACAAGGCCCTTGGGGCCCCCTTTCCCCTCCGGCAAGCAGGGCAACCAACCAACAGATCTTGCTTCTTTGTCCTTCCCCATCACTATGTAGCTCTTCAAAAATCTTTTTTGGCCATATTTGTGCATAAAGCACCCCTGAGAGAGAGCTGTGGGACGATAAACAACTTGTTTCCTCTGCACTCAGAACATTTCCAAACACTTTTGCCTTTCAGTCAGTTCACTGGAGAGCATCTCATAAAACCCTCTTCCATTTATAGCCATGATTCGAAGATTTTAGCTCCTTTGCCTACCTCATCTCTAAAGCTTTCAGAGAAAAGGGCCAGTCACAGGTACCGCACTTCTGGCTCCCACAGGAGTGTGGCATGGAGAGAGCAGCATCCACTCCGCGCCCCTTCCCGTGCACAGGTGCTCTGTCTTTTTAAAACCTGCTCAATAGGAACATATCTGTATTTCCAAGATTACCTAACCCACTGCACTGCAATCTGTTGAGACACCTCTCTCAAAGAGCAAATCTTGCATCATTTGCTGCACGCGGGCAGCACCACGCACGGTGCGGGTATGACTCAAGAGAGCAGTGCAGCACCTAAGGAAAGTCCTTTCAAAAGGCTCCAGATTCACCTCCAAGGAGCGGGCACAGAGTTCACTGAGCCCGAATTTGGTGTTAGCTGCCTGATGTCATCATGGTTGCAGCTCACTTCCTTAAAGCCCTGCAAGCCAGAACAGCTGGTAATCATGGAGGCCATGCAAATAGTGCCCTCGGTGCTCCAGCTCTGGCTTGGGCCATGCTTGGATCCACGCTTGCACTAACAAAGCAGCTGGTCTGGAAAGGACAAAAAGCCTTTTATCTGATAGTTTCCATCTTACCTGCAAAACCATTACAGAGCTTCCCAGGTCATGCAGTGCATCCTGCAAGTGCAGAGGGATCCTTTGTTGCAGTTTAGCCACCCTTTGCTTTCACCAGGGAAGCAATCAGGCTGCCCCAGGATGAACAAATGTTATAAACAGACCAGGAAGCCGAATGGAAGGAGGAAAACATACCTGGCCAGTTTTCCCAGGTACTTTCAATGTGGAGCCTGATACCTTTGAACCAGTGTGACACTGAGAACCACCACATTCAAACTCAGTTGAGATTTTCACAAGGATTTTTGGTGACACATGGCAACGTTGGGCCTGGGGAAGGGAAAATTCATGGATGTGACTGGGGGTGGGCTTGGTGGCACAGTCTGATGGTCTATGGTGAAGAAGTACCATGTGGGATCAGTTTCTTCAGTTTCTTCTCTCCTATCAGCACGTAGCCCAGTGATTTCATTCTCTAACCAGTGCTGTTAAATGTGGTTAGCCACCAACATACACCTAACAGAGCCAAAGAATTGAAAGCAGCTGACAAAATACTACTTTGGATATTGTCAGCACTATGCAATTAGCACTGACACAGGGGAATGCCTTGCCCAGGAAGAGGGATAATGGCTATTGCACACAGCTCAAGGAGCAAGCGCACGCAGGAGTTGGTCCCCACTGACTGCTCCTCACTGCAGCCCGCTGGCTTCCTGCAGAGAGGGTACGTGCCTCAGAGCCAGCAGCTGCAGCACCTTGAAGTCCCAGGGAGCTCTGGGATTAAATTTTCTCCTCTTTCTCCTGAGGTCTGAGCTCTAGCTGCCAGCAACAGGGGCAAGGAGCAGCTCTGAGGTGCTTCACTGTCACAGAGACAAATTCCAGCTTCATCAGGTCCACCCCACCAGACTTTCTTAACAAACCATGAGCTAACTTTTCATGTCTGTAAAATTCTCAGTTTGGTACAATTTCAAGACATTAAAAAAAAAAAATTAATCTACAGATATCTGCACTGATCTTGATTTTACAAGCTCACACATATTAAATAAGTAACTAGCACTTTTCGTAGCATTTCGAGGTTTGCCTTAGGAGAAGTGAAAAGACCACTCGATGCCTGCTCAGAAACTGGCAACCTCTTCGAAATAATGACAAATCCAATGGACACAGAAAACAGTTGTGAATTTATTTTTCAGAAAAGGCAGAAGCCCTTGATTTCAGCCGGAGGTAAACTCTGTAAATCCTTCAGCTGGGTTTGGCAAGTCGGTTTGAACCATGATCCCAGTAACTGAGCTCCATGGGCAGGGCACGGTATGCAAAGATTACATCATCGGACTTCACGTTGTGATCACTCAGGATAGGCAATGCCACTTAGAAAATCATAAAAGCAAAAGAAAACAGGCAATGCAAAGAGAAATACTTAAACTAAGTCCTTTGTGGACCCTGTGCCATATCATTCCTCCTTCCCTTACAGGTTTTGTTATGAAAGCCACCTGGGATTATTTGTGTGCATCTTGCAGTCTCTTCCTTCCTTCCCTGCAAAAAGGATTTTTGTGCAGTCTGGTACCATAATACTGAATTACATGCCTGGTTAGGTCACCTACGAGCTCTTTGCTGTGATGCCGTTTTCCCCGGCTCCGAAAGCACAGCTCCACGTGACTTTATCCTTATTCACCCCAGCGGGCAATGAGATCATCCTTCTGGTGGCCCAGAAATTGTTGCAAGTCTTCTCAGGCTGCAGTGATTCACGTGGAAGCTGCCGGAGGTGGCTTTGGTGGAGCATGGCACCCTTCCATGACTCACTGCCGCCGTGCTGGATAAACACCCGCGTCACAGCAAGCTGGCAGGGTGCTGGAGCAGGGCTGGTCCCACACTGCAACTGCAGAGTCCTTCCTCCCTCCGCCCTGCTCCAGCTCCGAAGACTACAGCTCCTTTGGTTGCCATAGCACAGGGCTCCACAATAACATCAATAAAGAAAAATGACCCAGGAGGAGGCCATCTGTTTTATAGCCCGCTCGAGGCACTGCAGCAAAGGTGTTGTGCTCAATGGAGAGAGGTGTTTTGCTTCCACGGCACAGCAAACAGGAGCGATCGGGGAGTGGTGCGGCTCAGAAAGGAAAAGCTTGGGGAAAAAATGGAAAATAAGTAAGAGTCTCCTCTTTCTAAAAGGAAGTTTTTAAATAGAGAAAATGGTCAACACCATCAAAAAATGGTCAACTGAGAAGTAAATGACATCCTCACCATTTAATCTGCAGAATAGCTCCAGGCTCCTCACCAGCCTTGGGTAAGGGAAGGGGGGAAGGAAACCCAGAAGAGGGGCAGTCTCAGAGCTCCCTTTTTAAAGGATGTCAGTAAATGAATCGTTTGATGTTATCACTGTTTGCTTAATTACAGAATGTTCAACACAGCCCCAAGGGGGAAGGAAGAGTAGTTTACTAAAAAATGTATATCCCTAGCTTAAGGGACAGCAGGACAAGGCCAAAGAGTTGCAGGCCAGCTGCAGAACACAAGGGGTGAGTCAATAGGGTTTATCAGCAACCACATTGCCTCCATCAGGGAGAAAGGAACGGCCAGTAGAATGGGTGTGACCAAAGAGTCCTGGTGATTTCCAGCAGCATTGCTCTGTAATTGGCCAGATAGTAGATGTTAAAAATAAACATTTAAACACAACCGCCATGTCGTTCTGAAACCAGTCCCTTTTGTTAGTCACATTTTTAATGTGACAGAGGCTAAACTTGAGTTAGCAAGGGTGGTTTTGGGAAACCACTGCAGCCAACACAGGTCCAGCCTTCCAGAGCTTCTGCTCTGTGTCACAATGAACGCTGAACAGGTTTATGGATCACGCCTGGGGGTACAGATTGTACATCTCTGGAGGGACAGGCCAGAGGCCAAGAGCCAGGAAAACTGCCCCAATGCCAGCATTAACCATGGTCCACTAAGAACAAGGTACCTCCTGTCCCCACCTAGTAGTGGGAGCACATTGGGACACCCTCTCGCATGGTGCCATGTATTTATTTCTACACCCCACACTGCCCCTGCAACACTGGCTGGCCCCACAGCTGCTACGGGTCTTCACTAGGGGAAATCACAGCTCCTTTCCTGCAAAGGCTTAATCCAAGAAGCAGAAATCTGATAATAAGAGCTTGCCAGTTTGGCACACAGCATTGTAACAGATCCAGTTACCAGCAATTAGACACTCCACCCCGATTAATTTGTGCTAGAAATACTATGACAGTTTTAAACAGAGAGCTTGATTATCTGTTCAAAGTATTTACCAAAGGTTGGGGTGACTTTGTCATTGAAAATGTTGTATATTAAGGCTGGAAATTTTATTCACAGATATTTACTGTACTTTAAATGAGACCCATTCAGAGAAGTATTTTCATTAAACAAGAGATTAGACTTGATCGTACAATGGACCTCTGTGATTAGTCATGGACCCACTTTGCCAATTCATGCTGCATTTTCAAGCTACGCATTCTTGCAAATCTCTGCTTTATAGTCTTTTATAATACCATTAGTTGCTTCTACAGTTACAAAATGTCTCCTGCTGTATTTCCACATGCCCTTCTCTCACATGTTGCTTATGCCACGTTTCACATTACTCCAGATACTGTCTTTGTGCGGGGTGAGGACACTACAGCCACTGGGAGTCGTGGGGCACAGGGCTGCATGTGGTGGCCTCGCTCCTCTGCTTGCTGCCCATGATTTCAGGGGTATTTCTCACCATTAGGAGCTCCTGCTGCTAACTCCCTGCTCCCGGCCGCTCATCCCTGCCTCTGTGCTGGATCTTCTGCTGGAAACTCATCTGTAGTCTTGCAGAGGTTTTGGTTTGGCTGGTGGTTTTATTTAGTTGTGCGTCCATGTGGCTGGCAAAAATTGGTTACACCTCTACTGCAAGGTGCACACAGGGGAGGCACTGGTTAAGATTTGGCTTCAGCATTCGTGCTTTCCTGGCTCAGTATGAGGACCTTGAGAGCATGAGCTCTGATCTCCACAGGGACTATCTCCATGGGGGTATGAAATGGTCTCAGATATTGCAGAGGCCACTAAAAGCACCAAAAGGAGCTGCCATGTGGTCCAGCCCACACTCCATCCAGTTGAGTTACAAGTAACAGATTGCATTGAATCCTTCAGAGCAAGCCAGGCAGCATTTTGCTGCAATGAAAAAATAATACTTGCTAGATTTGTAGGCTTAGCAGTTAGCTGCTGCTCTACACACTCTGTATGAGCAGTTGCATTACTTGGGAGGACCACAGTGGTGCTACTGGAAGCATGGGGGTGCTGGCTTCATTAGTAAAGTCATGTTGCAAGAGAAGACGTGCATCAAAAGTATCACATTTATCAGACTTGCTGCTTAGCTGCATCCACATAAGCAGGCACTCCATCCTGAGGGACACAAGCCAGTCATCGGGAATACTTACGGTAACTTGCTATTCTATCTGGCTCTTAATTCCCTTAAGAAAAGGGTAAACAAACATCCTGCAGGAAGGGCTGAGCTGTTGAGCTTATGGGGGTCATTCCTCAGTGTCCCACAGACCAATGATCGCAGCTCCAGCACCATAACCAATCTGTGCTCAGGTGAACAGTGCTGGGCCAATTCACAGCCTGGCTGATGAACATCTCTCACCTCTTTTCTCTCTTCATCCAAACTGCAGATAACCACCCTTTCCCACAAGCCTCTGCAACCTGAAGTGTTTTTTTCCCCTCTGGTTTCTCCTAAGCCACAAACTTCTTCCTTTCTTGCACCGAGTAGGTTCCCTCCTGCTTTTGAGGTTTCTCTCAAATTTCTTTCCTGACTCCTGCCTTTACTTGCTTTACTGACTTTACATTGCCATAAGGCACCTAAGGCAGACCAGCATTGAAAATTGCAATATATTCCTTGAACTAAGTCTTGAACATTTTTCGATCCATAGCCTACAGAGGACCAGCATTTCCTTAGTGGTTTTCCATCTTCAGCACCCTTATTTCAGGAGCAAAATCACATCTCCCTCTCATAACCACTTTGCGCTAAGAACAACACCCTACAGACCTCAGCAAAGCAACTTAGGTGTGAAGTTAGCCTTTCTTGGAGCAGGAGGCTGGGCTGGGTGACCTCCTTCTCAGCTCAACTAGTCAGTGGCTTAGGCTATAACCTCCTGGGAGAAAAGACTGTCTTAAAGAGGATTCAGTTCTTGTTAGAAAGAACACGTGAACAGTGCATACCCTATACTAATCCACTATGCACACATTCTAAGCACTCTCCAGTTTATGCAGTGGCCAGTCACTTCCAGCAGAAAGAAAACTGAGTACATATTCTCCAAGAACCAACTTCGGGCTTCCAAGTGCTATCTCTTGTTGTAAAAAGGTCTTGGTCCTTACACTGTAAGAGGAAACCAAAATCTACTGAAGCCTTAACCCCTACCATGAAAAGCTACGTGCTAAGTTAAGAAACAATAACACAATTATTTTGCTCTGATGCACAGGAATCAGCACTGCACTGACTGCACAAATCTATTTGCTTGTGGTACCGTGATGACGGGTGGGGTCAGGAATCACTTCGCCAAATGGCTGTTTAAGCTGTCGTCGACAGTCTTTCATTAGGGCTTTTTAGACACCGCAAAGCTAAATTACTCACACCTTTATTTGAACAGACTTTCCTCACCCACCTCTGCAAAATCACCCCATGCACTCAGCTCTCCGGCTCTTCCCCCTTCCCCTGCAAAGGCTGCTTGGCGTAGGGGGTGAGAGACGTTCACGGCGAAAAGATGCAAAGACGCACTTCTGCTCAGCGATAGCCTCCCCCAGCTACTCGCTCACAGTGACAAGGCAAAGCTACGAAGTACAGACACGTAAACCTTAAAAACTGAGTCCATTTTGTTGCTCTCTTCCCACATCTCACTGGAAGCTGGCAGCAAAAAGACTCAGCTTGCAGATTTTGCAGACAGGCTTTTGGGGAAAGACTCGCATTGGCAGAAAGAAGAAAGCAAGGGATGTAGCAAAAGGGCCACTGGAGTCAAGAAATGCACAGAAAGGGGGATGAAGTGGATGGAAGAGTGCAGAAAACCTGCCACGTGAAAGGAGATAAAGGAGAAGGATGAGTTATTAGCGGAGGTTGTAATATTTAAGGGGATGATGGAAAATTATAATAGAGGAAATAGGAGTGGGAGGAAGCAATCATGGGACGTAAAGGGGCCGATACAGCTGTAAAAGGGTGGGGAAAATCAAAACCACATTTACACCCATTTTTCATCCTAAAAAAGGAGATTAAAGATTTGCATAGGGAATACGTCTGAATCAGTTCAAAATGCTGCGTGAGAAACACCAGAAACCAAAACACAAAGCTAGCAGCGTGTCCTGTTCTTAGCCCCAGAGCTGAAGCGATTCCAGCAGTTCTCAGTCAAATACTTTCTTGCAGTGATTCGGAGGAATCCTGATTTCTCCTGGAGAATAAGGTTTAAACCTGGGTTTACCAGAAACAGCAGACACTCAGGGAAGCATGATGACGCTAATGTCAGAGAGAAAAGTACCCATATGGCTTTTGAAAACTTGTCTCCAGTTGTGCCTACCCATTTTTCACCATCACATTTCCCTATAAGCACACATTCCTAATTTCCATAGGCGCATCAGCTACCAGGCTTCAGTAATTCGTAACACCTGTCGTGCCTGTATTCATTTTACTGTGCTCAGTTCCTTCCCAGAAGGTGTGCTAGCCCACCAGGAACATGGAAAACCTTACTCTGTGGAAGAAACTATCAAACATGCATATGCACATAGGCAGTTCATTTGTTTCCCTAAGGCTACAGGACAGGGCCCTGGGGGCTAAGCCCCAGGAGAAGCAACCTAGCTGTGGAGTGTGTTTACACCCATCAGCCCTGCTTTACTGCTCTCTGTTGAAGGCAGCTTTTACTCCTAATGACAATGAAACGGGATGAGTAATGGGAATTAAAATTCATTGTAAACAGTAATTCAGAAGTAGTATCAATACCTTCTAGCCAGCCCCTTTTGGGTGCCTGAATGAACATTGCCTGTGCTCAGTTGATAGGATTTATATTTCAAAGTAGAGGAAAGAGTCATTTGGATGTGCTCTGGAACTAAACAGAGCTTTTGCTCTTATGCATGTTTTTTCTTCTGGATCACTGCAACCACTGAAAATATGTGGTGCCTCTGGGCAGCAGAGGGATATTTGAAGCTACCACCTCTATTTATCAGTCAAAATCCTATTGTTTAAAAAGAAAAGAAGTAGTAGAGTTCATGTATTTCCTTCACTTGACCCAAGAGGAGGCATCAAAGTGTTCTGCCTTTCTTTTTTTCTCCTCTTCCCAATAAATAAGGATGGAATAGGATAAAAAGGAGCTATTGTTCAGACCTGATCAAAAGGAAAGAGACACATCCCTGTTCAAAGGGAGCCTGTCCCCAGCCTCTGCTTCAGATGGGGTCAACAGTCTCAGAAACGCATGTAACCCTCTCCCCTCTGTGCAGACAAAGCCACCCTTGCTGAGCATCTGCTTGGCCACGGCAAACCTCACCCTGAACACCACCACTAAAACCAATGTGCTTCAGGTCCCCTCGGTGGGCTCTAATGGGCCAGTGCCAGTAGAAAGGACATCAGCAGCTGGAGGCTAATGAGGATTTTTCTTTCCCTTTTTTTCTGTTAATCAGAGCAAGCTGCAAGCTGTGACTGCACTCTCAGCCTTCAGCCTGAAAACACACAGAAACCAACCCCACAGCAAGGAACAACCACTGGCTGGAAAGAGTTTTCTCCAGGTGCAGGTAGTTGACACTGGTGGTGGTGACCACACGTTGGGAAGATAAACATGCTCTCCTTCAACAAGACCCTTCACACGTTCATCGCCTCAGTGCCACTTTCTTCTACAGTTGCAAGGATGTTTGTGCAGACACCAGTTTTTAACAGCATACAAGGTGTCCAAAATGCATCTTTCAGCCAGGAGAACATGACAGGTTTTTTAATACTGGCTTACGAGTAATGAAAAAGTAATGTATTTCTGGCTATTTGGACAGTGATGTGGCTAAAACAAACTCCTTTGTTTTCAGCAGCTGTTATCAATACCGGTAGGGAGCTGTTCCCAAGGCAGTTATCTCTGGCACTGGTGGCAGTAGGATGTAAACAGCATGGATCAGGTTAATGGAAAAGGCTGAGCAGCCAAATCTGAAAGGAGCCATGTTTGGCTGGGCTTCTCTTGCAGGGATTACATTCTCATGTGTAGCAGCAGCAGCGGTGGCTTTTGGAGGGCAGGTCTTCCTTGGGGTTGGTGTGCGCTGAGCGGGAGGCAGCGAGCCTGGCTGAGGGTGTGCAATTACAGTCACAGTATATGAGCTCAGGGTCAGCACCCAGCTAATGCACTGCATACCTCCAGCATGGAGCTGGCTCAGGTCTGGTTAGGTCGGAGCCAACGTGTGGCTGTCTGCATCCGTCCACGCAGACATACCCTAAGATTAGAAAGATACAGATGGATTATTTTGAATGACATAGTCCAGACTTGTACACTGTAGGAGGTGTGATGAGAACTCTTTCTTGATAATTTAATGAGCTGTTGTAATGAGGGATACATTGAGCCCCTCATTTGTATGCAGTTCCCACATGAGATGTGAATATTAAATTCCTCTAAGTATGAATCAGCAGCTCTTACTCCCACAGATCTTTCGCCTATCTCTCAATCTCCACAGTCTCCACAGCTCCAGATCCCCTCGTGGTCCCCTGGACCCCCCTACTTCACTGCCACCTCAACAGCCACCAAAGGAGAGAGATGCGCCCCATCTGCCCCCAGTGACAGTTAGAAGCATCGGCCCTTGGGAGAACAAAGCTGGAGAAAAGGTCTCTGCTGCTTCCTGAAAACTGGCTGCAGCTGCGCTAGCCCTGTGGCCTCTTAGTGTTTGAGAAACTTGCATGACATGGGAAATTAAACCTAGAGGGCATCGCTGCCTCTGACAGCTGGTAGTTTAAATAATGAATTGGTAATTATAAACCCTTTTGAAATAAAAATGAAGTTTAAAAGAACATAAACTCCTGAGACACACCTTTTGATGGTGAAGGGCTTTCCCACATAGATTCCACCAGCAGCCATCACTCAGCACTGGCAGACAGCAGGTGCTTGCCACTCCGCACGGGGAGACACACTCACCAAACAAGAAAAGTCAGGGGCTAAACAAGTTTGCAAATAGCAGCAATTCCAGTCCAAAAAACATCTTCATAGCAGAGGGGAGGAAGTGCTCCCTGAGGACAAGGAGGCTGGGCTGGCTTTCGCTTTTTTCCTGCTGAATAGATATTCTTTTGTACACAGTAAAGAAGGAAAACTAATGGGAGAATTGGGTGAAAATGAGAAATTCAGAATTGCAGTGTAAAAGTCACCACCTGCTCCTGCAAAACAGGCTATTCTTTATTTCCAAAGTCCTGGGAGTTGTAAACCCAGATTTCTCAATCAAGTGTGCTCAGCTAAAAGGCATGAAGATAGCGACAGATCCAGACTTGTTAGTGCCATGAACATTTGTCTTGGCCACAACATACAACGTGTACACAGTGTGCTGCATCTACCAATCTAATGCCTTCCATGTTATACCCAAACCTGTGCAGAAAGTCCTGCTCAGAAACATTCAGAAACTGAAGTTAAACTGCATGTCTTAGTATAAAACCAACCCTCAAACCTAGCATTTGAAGCGCCAGGATTTCTGCTGTAAGGTCCTTCCTTTTGGGACTTTACCACAGTGACCTACACCCCGACTCCAGTTGTGTGACATCTCCAGGACTAAAGCCAGGAGCATAACAGGAAAGAGAAAATACAAACCTCATACCCAGTAAATGGGAACTTTATTAAACTACTGAGTTACTCCGAAATGTATAAATGCTCCATTAAATACATTCAGTTCTCTTTTACACAGATTTATAGAAATTTATTTACATGTTCCAAACACATTTAAATTATTTTTCAAGCTTGCTACCAATAAATTTTTTTGGTTTTTTTTTCGTTAAAAAAAAAAAGGGAAAAAAGTCAATCATCTGCTCTTGCAGATGTGCATACATACACACAGATACAAATAAGGGAGATGCTTTTGTATCTAAGCCACAGGGGAGGCAGTATCCAAAAAGCTTATAGGGTTTCAAGCAAAGGTTTGCCCTTGCTGAAAAGTGGGCTATGTAAGTTTTCCTTGTGGGACAGACTCAAAGAAGAGGCCCTGTGTAATACTTAGCAGGGTTTGGGTATGATGTCTGCATCCAAATTTGCTGGTATGTGGGAAAAGCTAAAGGCCCTTTACCAGATTCAAAACACTAAGTTAGCTGGGCCTGATACTAGTCCATGAGAAACATGTGAGCAATTAAACGGCTCATTCTCACTGAGTTATGCTCTCCTGGCACTGAGGGATAGAGCAGACAAACAGATCGACCATACTAAGTCAATGCCACTTGTCCAAAGAGATTTTCCTTTTATTTTCCATTTTATTCTTAAATGAGGCTTCATTCATAAGTGAATGAAAAAGCAACTCTTTAAGTAGGATGCTTGGGAGAACAGCAATCAGTTTCCCCGCCTACATATATTTCTCTTGGGAAGATGCACGGCATGCTGAACAAGTTTTCCCTCATTCTCTGTACCTTAGTCTGACTGGAGTTAAAATTTGTATCTGCAGGAAAAAAGAGATGCTTTTATTTTGTAAAAAGCTTATCAAATACTAGCTTAATTCATCCCTTAGAGTCTTTAAAACATTAAAAACCACATTTGAAGCAACAAAGGAAGTCTACAAAAACATAGGCATGCATAAGCTCTGTGTTTCATGCTAAATATTCATGTTGACAGGGAGAGGAGGACGAGGAGGCAGGGAAACTCATGGCTCAATCAGAGCCATTGCAACATTCAAGTAATTTGGTAGTAGATAAACCAGTGGAAACATGGAATGGTAAGAAAGTGCTCAGCACTACATCGCAGCCTTCCAGAGCTGAACTGCAAACATCCTTGATATGTATCATAAATATGGCACTTCTGTATGACCAAAAGCTGGCGAGTTTGCTTGTGACCGAAACAGGTCAGGAGTAGTCATTATCCCAATGGTTACTGATGGCCCTGCAATAGGCACAGCTTCCAGCCGTGCTACTCGGTGCAGCACTAGCCATATCTACTTGGGCATGCAAGACAACGCTGCCACATTCTTGGAGAATAAGCCTCCCGTCCAGCAGAAAGCCTTCTCCAGACACACATACATTCATACAACATGCTATAAATTCTTCAGTGAGGTTAAGGACAGCCACAAACAGCAAATGTTTTGTTTTACTATTTTTTGGCCAGCAGTCCTCAGTCTGTCCAATTGCCAGCAATGGACTTAGCAACAGGCAAAAAGAGTTCCCAAATCCAAGGAACCGAAAAGCAAAGGAAAACACAATCACCTAAGTTCATTTTCAGTACTGTTCCACAGGATTCACTTTGACATTGAATAAGGAACCAACCCGCACAAAGGCTCGAGTCTAAGGAAGAATCTTATGTACACAAAAACTGGCCTTTATCCATGTTTCCTGTCACAAAGCTTTTCATCTTGCAGTTTAACTTCTTAAAAAATTTGGCTTTTGGTGACCTTCTGTATGACAAATATGCACAGATTTGCTGGTACGCTCGCGTTCCATCACAGTAGCTTCAAATACATTCAGATTCATAAAAAAGGATTTAGACCAGAACACAACTATTTGCCCTTTTCCAACAGTGTGCTGAATTTCAAAGAGCACATGATGATGCTTAGCAACAGTGTTACTGTTTTCAAGGAATTTCACCATACAGACATCCAGTGCTTGAACAAGAGTTCACATTCCACGAGTCAAAAAACCCCTCTCCCTTATTTCAGTAATGGCTTCAATATTTTACCAATCGCAGTCCGGTTTGCATCTTTCAGTTTAAGAGAGGCCTTCTCCCCTGCTCCTTGCTCCTTCGGTGCAGGCTCTACTTTAGTGCTGACGGCTTCTCCCTGCAGGATGCTTCTTCCAACCACTCTGGCACTACTTGCTCTCTTTAAGGTACTCACATTGTTCTCCTTTGGACTTGGATCATCAGAGGTCACTGCTGGCTTCGCTTTAGGCAGCCGCTGGGACACAGACCTTGTGATGGTTGGAGGTCTGGATGAGGTGGACAGATCCACTTTCGCACGCTTTGAAGAAGAAGCCACTGTATTCCTTGCAAAGTTTGGGACAGCAGATGGTGTTTTGGGAACACTGACTGTGGCAACCTTGGTGTCATCTGTAGGGGTCTGGGGTTTTACACTGGAGCGACACATCTTTATTTCATCTGTCTTTGCTTTGACGTTACTCCTAACAGGTTTAGAGCTTGGCTTCTTAAGAGAGACTCTGTCCCTCTCAAAATGGGCACTGCTCGAGGTGAAAGTGCCTCTTTGTAACCTTGGCTCTTCTACTGACATGCTGTGCCTGTAAGGACTTCTTGGCAGTGTGTCTGTTGTGCCTCGGACAGAGCTGCGGTGCGAGAGCCGGCTTTCCACTGTGCTGGTTTCACGGGGTGCTGGCTTGGCTTCTGGCTTTTTCACACTGCTCGGTGCTCTGTTTGACCGAGAAATGGGCACCACTTTCCTCATACTTTCATTCTCAGAGGCATTCAAAGTTCTTACAGGCCTGGAAGGAGCTGTGTGGCTAGAGCGAGTGCCACTGGACTTTGAGGAGCTTGGAGATCTATCTTTCAGAGAGTTTCTCTTTGGTCCTGCTGAGTCTCTGTTTTTTATGGGCTTTTCTTTAGGAAGGGCATGCTTGCTATTGGCATCATCCTTATCATTTGCCGAAGTGTGAAGATCCTTGGCAGAAGCAGAATTCAGGTTTGAGAAGAATGTTCTAGCCCTGTATTGAGCATTATTCCCAGAAGAGCGTGCTTTGCCAGCCCCAATTCTTATTTCATTGCCTGCAGATTTAAAGTCATTTCCCTCTTCAGAGTCCAGTGTCAAAGAACAATCAGTTGTTGTGTCTGACACATAGAACATCGGCCCATCTTCCCTGCTTCCTGAAACGCTTGTATCCATAGATACGGGGCTGCTACTGCTGGGCTCTGAAGCTTCACTCTTGCAACCCACTGCTTTGGCTTTATGGTCACGGGCCTCTCTGGAACTTCTGCAAGCTGGAGGCAGGTCATCATCGGCAGTGCTAAGGGAATGAAAGCTTAGATCATCTAGAGTCTCCAGGTCTGTTCCACCAGCATCCTCCAAATAGATTAAAGGTGTTTCCTCTGCAGGCTTCGATCCTTGAATATCAAATTTATGTAATCCTTTAACAAGCTCACGCTCTTCAATTGCAAGGGCCAGAGCATTTATATCTGTCGACTCCTCGCAGGACACATTGGCAGTGTGCACACTGTAGTCGGTGCTTCTTTGTGAGTAACGGGTACCAGGACCGCTTGAGCTGCTGAAGTGATTGGGCTGAGCTGGAGGAACCTGGAGTAGGCCACCACTTTTCACTTCAATTTCAGACTGTTGGTCTAAGTGCAATGTATTTAAGTTGAGATCTCTTGTTTCTTTGGATTCAGTCCAGGCTACATTTGGTCTTGCTTGTCGGGTATTTGCACGAGGAAGGCTGTTAAACTTGTTTGGATCCTCATCTTTTGAGATTTCTAGGAAACTCTGCAACTCCCTGTCTGCAGTAATCCCCAAAGAAAGTCGAGAGCGTCTAGAATTGGGGTTTCTGTACGAAGGGCTTTGCGATCTCTGCTGCAAGAAGGGAAGAAATTCTTCAAGTCCTTTTTTGGCCAACATCTCCACATCATTTTCACTGCTGCTCCGCCCAAAGCTCCCAAGCTCTCCAGCTGCCCAGGATCGACGCTTCTCCTCCAGCTCCTTTCGCCTTTGCAGATTATGAAGTTCCTGGATCTCTCGTTCCCTATTTTCCTGATGAGAAAAAGCATAAACACATCTCAGAGGAAGTATCGTATGCATTAGAACAAGTCACACTCCTTTATCTTCCTTTTTATTTCTTCCCATCAATGTTAGCTCTTATTGCTATCACACTGCCCCAACCCCTAACACATACACAAATGAAACCACAATGGCACCCGCAGCCCACAGCCATTCATTGTATGGACAGCAGTTCCCTGTGTAACTAATGCTGGCAACACATCAGCCTGGTTAGCATCAGAAAAAAATGTTCAAGTGCCTGCAGAGACCAAGAATGTGACCTATCAAACCCAAGCAGATGTCCAGACAGAGTTCCTGCTATAAAATGGAGGGTTTCAAGCTCCCAACATGTTTAAAGTTAGCAGTTTTATCAGGTGAGTAAAGCTGTACCTAATCATTACATTCATATTTTAAGACAAACTTGTCTGATGAGCACTCAACCAATGTGTTCCTCCTACCCTCCCTTATTACAATTGTTCCTCAGCAAGTGCAGTGTCTACAGGGTGCTACTTATCTCTGACTCGAACATTATGGGTTGGAAATGTTGTGAAAAGACATTACTTAATTGCATATGAAAGCAAACAGAAGTTTACACAATGCCTTACAATCATTACTTAGACTGCAAGTGAACCCCTCAAGGACCATTAATCAATACTTCATTCCAGTTTTGGATCTCGTATTCACTGTTGGCTTCAAAAACTGGCAACTATTGCGTAGAAGTTGCCCAGGGCAAGCTGGAGATTTTGGCAGGCAGGCTAAGGAGTTTTGGTTCAGGATGCCATAGGAAGAGGTAGTTTGTGTTTGAAAGACAACACAGTAACACCTGTTTACTAAAATCATTAGCAGTAGATTACTGCAAATATCAACCTTTTAACTGTCACCTCTAGGCTTCAGATTTAATCTAGCTGAACCTTTGGTTGAACTTTCCAGGTTCTTGTCTGAAATGGAGAGCCTGGTTTTCTAAAGCCGGCATAGCTGTAGCAGAAGAAAGAGGAGGGAGGCCAGTCTTGACAGAGGATTCAAAAATCACATTATTTTCCAGCATGTTGTTTAATCCATTCAGAGCAATGACACACTGTTTAAAAAAACCCACACCTATATTTGTCTGAAGCACTGTTTAGCTTGATCTTCCCATTGTTGTGACAACAGAAGAGCACACAACTAAGAAAAGTTGCCTGAAAGCTTTCAGTAAATAAAAGCCTAATGCTGAAGCTCTTCTTGATGAATGGGTTAATCTACACCTCTTAAAGTGGATTTGGGACTACACTGGTCTCTGAAAGACAAGATGCATTAAGAGACCCAAGAAATCTGAACACCTAAGATTGGATAAAGACAAAAGCTCGCAGGAAAAATGGCTGTGGCAGGGAGCTTTCTTTCAGGTATGGAATTACAGAATGAATTCTTGCCAAATGCTAAAGCTCAACTTTAAATATCCCATTGTAAAGAGAAATGGATAAAAATAGTTGTAGATATTATTCTTACATCCCGTATGAGACACAGCACATTTTAACCTCATCCAAAACATGTTTGGGAGATTTTAGTCAAATAAAAAAAAAAATCTATTTTAAGTATACAAAGACCTGTTTAAGCATCTGAAATACATGCACATGGCCACTGTGTTGTAAGCCATCATTTTAGACCGCTGGCTGTGCAGTCCACACATCACAGTCATTTGTTAGAACTGCAATCTTTATTCTGAATTGTTCTGTTAACATGTAGGGACAGAATTTAACCCCACAAAATACACAGTAAGCAAAACCTCTCAATATTTGCAAGTAAGAGACTAATTTATCATTTTTAGTGTAACTACTTACTACAGGGAGAGGAAGAAAAATTCCCATTGGACCTTAAAGTAATATCTATCCAACAACCACTTGTAATGTGTGACTATGAATTAAATCCCCAATCCCAAATAATTGAACATATATGCACAAAGCCATCTCTCATTAAAATGCCTGCAATAGTTATCACTATTCGGTTTTATATGTTTGTATAATGTTCACACAGATGCGCAACTATGTGCTGTCTTGGGCGGTAGAGGTTAGGCAAGCTAATGGTACAACAAGCATGCTAGCTGAACATCCTGTCAGCTTGCTATAAATCAGGATTGTTCTCTCTTTTCTGAACTAAAGCTCTTATACAAAGTGCTGTCGAATGCAGATTGCGTAAGGAAGAAAAATAACGACATGTGGATCCATCTAATTCATGCTGTTTATAAAGGACTAAAAAATATCTGTAACAACAGGCAGACTTTGCTGAGCCAAAACTGCTGTCAATGCCAGTACTGCTCCTTCATCTTAATATATTTTGCAATATCTGGGACCAATTCAGGGTACTTTGCAAATGAATGGTGACAGCGCGGATGAGGTATCTTGCTTCTGTATGCCTGTTTAATTTCTTGAATTTTCACCTACAGTAAGTATTTGAAAGAACAAGGTAGAATGCACAGTCCTGACTTTACTTGGCCAAGTGTATCTAATCATGTAAGGGAGGGTGGGGGAGAGCTTGAGCTAGTGCTGATTCAGGCTGGTATGCCCATGTTATGGGGTGCCACATCTTAAGGTCTTTCCAGTGATCTAACACTACAAGTCCATGGGCTGAACAGCAAGCACTAGTCAGGAAGTCTGTGCAATCTGTCTCGCTGCTCAGCTAAGCAATCACCAGGCTCCTCACCAGAAGAGGAAGGAGCCCAGTTACAAGCCAGCCAATAGACTACCCTGAAGTATCAGTGGTCTAGCTGCCTGCACCAGAAGATGCAGAGCAGGGGGCTGCACAGAGTGCTGGCCACTATGACCATTTCCCACCTGGTTTATGGCAAGAAATGCCTACAAGAGGGCAGTTTGCTGTAGCCATTCAAGCAAATATGTCAAATATTACAAGATATAAAATGTCCCTTTAAGCAGAAAAACAACTTAATTCATGCAAGCAATGTGTGAGAATCTCATTCAGTGCTCTTACCTTAACAGCCTTGTTGAATCTTATGCAGAAATCCCTGAATATCTGGAAACATTCATCCAACTTCATAGTTTCTTTGTCTTCACAGAAAAAGTCAATAAGAGCATTTCCCTCCTTTTGTAATTCTTGTTTCTGGTGTTCAAGCTCCTTTAGATGTCTTACAGCAAACTGTAGCAAAAAAAAAACAAACAACAAAACAACATACATGACACGAATCAGACAGAAAAAGACACAACAGGCCATGTATACATTAGGAACTTATAAAAGTCATGTTCCAACCTAGGATCTGTTAGAGAGCCCAAGAAATTAACACTTTGAAGGATAACTCCTACTAACAAAAGATAATGTGTCATTTCAGGACAGTCAGATGGAAATATGTGTATTTTAAGACATCCAGAAAACGTCTCGTAAGGTAACATTTTGAATCATAAATGTAGAGCTATACAGTCATGGTTAGAGTAGATCAGTAGAAAAAGATTCAGGAGGAAGAGAACAAGGCTGTGGTTAGACTTTGAGCAGCAGAACTGCTTAAAGCACTTTGAGCAGCTGCCCCTCTGTCTCCCCTATCTGCACCACCAGCCATTCAGTCCCGCACAATCCCAGAGGTTAGACCGCCTGTAGCTCAGAGTAACCCAGGGAGAAAAGTTAACCTGTCCTCTGACAACATCTTACTCATGATCACCTAAATACTTCTGTCACTGCAGCACCAGGGTGGGAATCTGCAGCTGGAGGCACTGGTGACCATTTAAGCCAACCCTGCTTAAGTTACTTGGCAAATGATGGCAGGAGAATAGGAACAAATCTTGTTAGTCTTAAAAAGAAATGCCCAATAAAAAGATGGATTGAAGATAAACTGGACAATTGATAAAAGCATCCATAGAAAATTAGTTCCTCCCACTTATTTTAGTAATTTATTCACAGGGTTGAGATAATGAGAGCTGACTTTTAAATCAGCTTGGTTATCACCTGTAATTTAGAAGCAAAAACCGGAAGTGTTTATGTAAGGTATGCATTTGTAAAATGATTTTTTCCCCAACGCTTCTTTTGGAATGTGGCCTGAACAAGGTTGTAGTGTTACATAAAACCAGCTATCGAATTAAAAAAAAATCCCAAACATGTTAGAACATAACATTAAAGAGTCTGGGTGCAATGGATGAAAGCCAACAATTTGGAGTGCGTGAGGACAGGTATTTCAATCTTAACCTGCCCCTTTCTTCATCAACTTCTCATCTCCTGAAAAACTGCAGGGGCTATTAACTACATTTGTAAGTTGAAAATCAGGGCGGGTTAAATTCCAGATCAACACCTGCTTTCTTACTGTTAACAATCATCTACAGTGTGAAACAGAAAAATCATTTAACTGAAGTATAATATGTATTTCTTCAGGCATCGCCACGTACTCGGAAAATACCAAGAACTCTGCTTCAAAGTTAAGTGCTATACACATTCATGTCTATAAAGCAACTGCAGTACTAAAAAGGAAAATGAGAACCCACCCAGAGCTAATGATATGGCTCAGAATACTTACACTCTGTGCTAAGGGTAAGTACGTACAGAAAACAGCCTCTTAACCTTCCAGCTTCTAACAGTATTTCTTCAGTCACCCAACACCAGGATTCTTATGCATAGCACAGCCTCAGCTAAAACCAGCATGCTCCAGTATAACACAACAGGCAGACACTATGTTTTGGGCAGCTGTGAAGTACAAAACCAGTGACCAATCCAAAGTGTCTTCTATTTTAACCACTGATGCTCATCAGTCATTTCACAGGCATTAAACACACTTGCCTAACAAGCCTTGGGCAATGTACACTCAATATCCCTCCCTGTAAAAACATAGCCCTTCCAACACTTAGTTGACAAACAGCATGGAGCTGGAACACCTTTGTACAACTGACAGGGTAGACATATTAAAACAATGCTTCTGTTTATTACTATGCCCACATGTTTATTAACATGTCCACACAAATTACATCCAGCTGAGAAATACTCCTGTATTCAGGCAACAATGTAACACATTAACACAGATATCCCACAAACCTGGAGAAAGCTTTCCATCTGGTGAAAGAGTTTTGGGTCTCGCCGAATGCTGTCTTTAACAGATCTTGCCTTGAAAGACAGCGAGTGGAGCTCTGCTTCTATATTATCAATGGATAACCTAAAAATAGCACATACAGAGAATGTTTATCAAGGGGGAAGAAGCTTCCTACAGGTTATCCACAATGTGCTTCAAAAAATGGATGTTTAACATGAGGTGCAACCTGACTATCAAACAAGACCTGCTGGTTCAGGAAATCTTTCCAGAGTAGACACTGAGAATTAAGAGAGAGATAAGCAGATTTCTTCTTATTTGCAACCGGAAAAGATTCCCATGGGGTGTGGTTTCTCCATTAAGTCCAGCCAGTCCTACCTCTTTACCATGAGAAAGGGGAATGCCGCCCTGCCTCTGACCAGGCAGTTTCTTTTCTCTCCCTGGTGCTTCTGTTAGCACTCATTTCTAGATAGCCAGCCATATCTGTATACTGAAAATTAACCTAGGAAAGGGAAAAAAACAATTTGCTCCCGGGTGGATCATTTGCTTGGTCCAGCTGATTACATGACTGTTCCAAGTGCAGGAGCTGGCATAAAAAAGGGGGTTACAAGGGACTGCCAGCCAGGACTACCCATTTTGGCAGCAGCGTTTGGCATCATGAAATTGCATGTTATGTTCTTCTAAGCAGCCTACACAGTCTCAACCCAGCAGCTGTAACATTCATCCTTGTACCACATACCAGCAGCAGAGCTGCTCCCGGGGAGAGTTAACTTAGAAATCGAAGACCACAGGAAAGAGCTCTGATCTGACGTAATCTAAGTTTTATCCTGTGAGATCCACATGCCATACAACAGGAGCTCCCACCCAAATCTCTCAGTCTGAGGGTTAAACTCTTCTAAATCTATGGTACTTCCTTCACAAGAGAAATGAGCTTTGCCTAGGAGTTGAAGAACTACAGCTTCCAAAATGATAAAAACTAAAAACATGCTCCTAACTAAGGTCATTTTACCAGCAGCATGACTTAAAACGGTAAAGCTGAATAATAAGTGGCAGACTAACAAAGCAGAGCATGGTGACAGCATGCATAAGTTGGTCAGTGCACACACAAATGAATGTAATGTGTGCTGTTTTCTTCTCTGATTACTTCATCTGCAAAGGTTAGTTTCCTGTTCAGGACAGATCATGGGTGTTTTTGCAAATAAGAAAAGCAGTAGAAGATACAGGCTATGTTTTTCTGCCTGTGAAGGAGAAAGAGGACGGCCCACAAGTAAAGAAGGCAAGACAATAAGAAAATAAAGAACATAATGGTGGTTATTTTAACATGATCTAATTGGAAGGATTTATGAGCAACTTGTATACGACAGTTGTCTCTAATAAAGATCTTCCTCATGCCCAATGGTGAGACAAGCATTTAATTTTGTTTCATTTTCCTGTACAGAGTGCATTCCCTGAACAGATTTCAACATGATTTACAACACAAGTTGTTCAGCGTTAGCGAATGTGATCAAAGAACAAAGCGGCTAGCAAAAATATGGCCAGGTTTGGGATTCTGCCTGCTCCCCTGCTGTTTGCCAGGGGGCTTGCATGCTGAGGGAAGCCACATTCCCCAGAAGGCCACAAGGCAGACTGCCAGAAAGGTGTGTGGGTTGGATGGCAGAGAGCCACACAGGTGGTCCCTCAAAAGTCTTCTGATTAACTCCATGACCACTCCTTCCCTCAGAAGATTTCAGTCTCCTTTGCAGACATTACTTAGCCCTGCATTAGATCTAAGATACTGGATCCATTTAACAGCAGGGAGAAGAATGTAAATAGACTGCCCAAAGCACAAGAGTTAAGGAAGTAGCAAAAATGGGAATGGAACTTCAGCACTGCTAGGTTCCAGTTCTAACAGAAGCCAGGGCCAGTACCTGTACCTGGTACCAGATCTGGAAAAGTACTGTAGCCTGCTCAGAGACACATGAAAATTAGTGTAAGGGAAAACAGTAACATGCTTTTATTTCAATCCCTTCAAAATAACACATATGTACATGTATTTGACAGAGACAAAACTACCAATAAACCATGGAGATCATGTCATAAAATCCCTCATACCTGAAGGCACATTGCAGGCATACTTCTGCTAGCAAATGGAAATGAAGCCCTCAAAGCTATAGTAAACATCTGTAAAGATCTCAGGTTTTGTGCCAAGATTATTTCTCTGAATAAGCCTCACTGCTTCACAAAGAAGAACACAAATAAGTCAGTTGTACCAGATGTTCTCAGTTTTCTTTTGACTTACCTGGCGGCATCATGAACATCCCTAATTTTTTCTGAGAAGCTAAGAAGAGCAGCATCTTTCTTTTGGGCTTCCTGAAACAAACAGAACAAAACCAAAACACACACAATCCATTAACATTCCACCACCATGCCAAAGTCCCTAAGCCCAGCAATTCTAAAGCCTCTGGAAGAGCACTTAAAGGTTTCTCTCCCTCACTGTTTTTCTTCCCATCCAACCCTAACACAATTGAGCAGAGGACATCACTTAACAATAGGGAAGGATCAGAACTGGAAACTTCAAACAACAGCTTCCACTTCCAGTGTACAATAACAGCTGCTTCTGCCAGTGAATACAAGTCATGTATTAATAGGGAACGTTAGGGAAAGAACAATTTAGTGATGTCCATTGTTTCAGCCAATACTATGTTTCCTGCACAAACATCAATTAAAACCCTATTGTTAGCGGACTGGAAATCTGTTAAGCCAGTTTGTACACAGATAACCAAGTCACAGATAGAGGCATTTAAATTCTCTCCCTTCTGAAATCCCCTTGTTTAAATTTTCCTTTATAATGATGAAATTCTGAAAGTTTGAAAGGAAGGAAAAATAACTTGAAACGTGCCTGCAACAGCTTTAAAAAGAAAAACGTCAGTCACCAAGAGAGAGGAAGAACAACCCTCTACCAGTAATGCTGCTCAAAAGACTCAAAAGGATTCCTGAATGAGTATTCACCAAAATAAACCACTTCCATGGTTTCAGAATTCAGGACAATAAAACTACAATGAGGAAGTTAGATGAAGGCAAGTTTTTACATCATATAAAAAGCTTAAGTTTTCTATGTGCTCCTGGGTAAGATGACCAGACATAGGTGAACTGGTGAATTTCGTGGCAGGAGAAGAAAGGGGAAGATTCAGATCAAAGCTGTAAAAAAGTTGCTTTTTCTGAGGCACACGGCCCCTTCTATTGTCTATTAGCTATGGCTCTACAATTGTAGCAGATGCTTATACCAACAAAATAGCTTTTCTATACCAGAGCAACAAAATGCAGCAGACTCATCCCAGGTTTGTTTGCTTTTGTGTCCGCCAGCTTGAGCAGTGACGAGAGTTTAAATCCAACAGCGTTGCCAGCATAACCTCCCTAAAAAGAAAAGAGCAAACAGCTGAGGTGTGACATCAATGGACTGCAGTACTAACAAGGAAGTTTGGTCAACCAGCTATGTCCATTTTGGACGTCACTTACCGCATTCATAATATTCCCAGCCTGAAGGACCAAGTGCAATATGGAATGCAGTTCCTCACAAGTCATTAACTCTGTAAGGAACAAGAACATTACTGTCTAACAATTGTTTGTTTAGAAATATACACAGCCAGTTACCAAACACCTATTCATCTTAAGTGCTTAAAGGTGAAAACTTTCATTTTAACAGGAAACTACAACAAATGGAAAAGGTCATGGGGAAAAAAATGGTACTATAAAATTCAAATTCCCAGGCACAGTTGATAAACCTCAAGTACAGGTTCAGACTTTAGCTTAGCAAGTGTAGTATTTCCAAGGCAACCCCCTAACTGTAGCAGACAACCGCTAACAAACATTTTGGGCCTAACGCTGCAATGTGCAACGTGCCTTATGCAAGTGGTTAAGTGTCCTCACCACCTACTAATTGCAGTGTGAGGCAAGTGCTCTGCACCCTGCAGGATCCATTTGCCATCTGCCGGGACTGGGCCTTTGAGCAATTATTCTCTTTTGGGGAGGCTTAGCCATCAAGCCTGAAAAGATAACAGGCAATGTTTAAATTTTCCTTGCTTATGCCACTCCAACTATGAATCATAATTTTATTTATGTATGCTCACCAACTCACAGCAGCATTTATTTCACCTCGGTCGTGTCACAGATGATTTAGCGCAGTTGCATTCAGTGTGATGCTAACAGTCTAATGGAACAAAGCTACCTTTGAAAGCTTTTCCATCACAGAAGCCCGTTTTGTACACATTTCCATTTTTTTCCAAAATGCACAGTAGTGCTCTATCTGAATTCATACACCTTTCCACCCAGCCACATCTGAACACAAACCAATACATGTGCTTAAAAGTCACCAAACGGATTGCCTTAGGAATAAGATACAGAAATTCAGAACTGTAAAGAGTTAATGAATTGGCATTACACAGGTGGCACAGCAAACCAAGTAATTCCAAATTTGCAAGTGCTCATAGAGCAAGAAAAATAACATGAGCTGGTTTTAATGTAAGGTACTATAGTTTACACTAATGATAAAAGGTGAAATCCTTTTGATTGCAGTGTAAGCACTTTTAAAAGCTATTTTGTTTCAAAATTCACATTCTATAACCTATCCTGCATTTGACTGTTCAGCAGCAGAATACACTAACCTATCATTTTGGAAGCAGACAGCCCTTGTATCTTCGGATTTCAGTATTATCAGCCTAAAAACATACAACTGATTAAATAACCTTTGATCTAACAAGCTGTGAGGAAGCAAGAAAGAAAAAGAATACAGAAGGGAACACCAGCTTCCACAAGGCCAAGAGGGCAACTTCTAAATATTTTGCATAGTGAAAGCCTGCTCAGCGTCACTAGGAGCTACCTCCATTTGCAGGCTAGATGAGAATCCATCAGGTGATTTAGACCACCCTAACCCCTAGTGATTATCAGCGTTAGAATTTAAGTAAATATTCTCTCAGCTTAATTACAAGGAAAGAAACACAGGAGACAGGAATAGGAAAGTAGACATAATTCCTAAACAACTTCGGGCTATCAACAAACCCTGAAGTGGAAACACCAAATGGAGAAGAGTACATGACACAAGTGGACTGAAAACAGGGAAGCGCAGTCAGTCTGATTTGCATGACTGGCCTGATGCAGGAGCTGGAGACCAAAGTGTCTCCTCTGGATGGAACGAATTCATCAGTTCACAGATGTCCTGGGTGAAGGACATGAAGGACAGCAGGGCGCGGCTGCTTTTATACATAACAGATTCTCTCACCTATGTCTGTTGCTCAAAACACAAAGAACAACGATTTGAAAGAGATCCCAATAAAAGGCCAAACTCAAATGTCAGCCTAAGCTAAGGCACATTTTTCTAAGTCCAGAAGGACCAGTTCAGTCCCCACTGGTGGGAAAAACACACCAGACTTTTCACCCTTTCCTTTCACTAGAAAGGACTGTCCTAATCACCAGTGATCACAGTGGAATATTTTTACTACTGCATCTTTTTATACCACCAGAAACAGTTTAAACAGTGCTCTAGGAGCCTGTCAAAAAAACTGCCAGCATGAATAGGAATTTCATTTTGAGGAACAGGACAAATGTGCACTCAGAGCATTTGAAAAAGCCAGCATTAATGTTTAACTGAAACCAGGAATGAACTGTTTTCCTGCGGAGTAAAAGACACCAGATTACCTTATGAATAATCAGCTGCAGCATTTTAAAACTTACGAGATTTAGAGACAAGAGAGAAACGTAGAGAAACACAGATAACAAAAACAGAAAACAAAGGAATAGCATTAGGTCTCCACAACAAAGATTTCTGCCCAACAATTCTGCCACCTCAAAAAGCAACGGCATACAGAGGAATTGGAAATGACATACAGTGATTTTCTCTATGGATCTCTGAGAGACTGAGCAGAGGGGTGTAACAACTGCATTCAATCGCAGACACAGCAATGCATGAATGAGCAAACTGTACTCAAAAGACGATTTATCCTAATTTGGCCATGGACGCCTTTGCTTCTGTCAGGTTTGGATAAGCTGCTTGCAGGCCTTCATCATGAACTCATTGCTATTGTGTCCAAAGTCTCCAGATTTCTGATTCTGGAAGCAAAGATTTGCCAGGCACACCCTGATGGCAGCTGTCAGAGGGGAGTTAGCTTTTTAATAGTGAAGGTACCTGAAATTCAAGCTCTAGCCTTCATAATGCAGACTAATTAACATGCTAACAAAAACAAGAGTATTATGCATGTCCCAACATGCTTAATTACCTTTTGTTGCCCGTCTTATAATTTTCATGTCATCCTGTAGAGAAGCACAGGAGGGTGAGAATTCCCTCTCTAGCACCATGGCTTCAATCCTAAGAGCGTAGCTGGAGCAAACAAACAAACACATTTAGAACTGTTTAGATCTGACAGCCAAAAGAGAACAATTACTGCTAACAGAATAAACCTATCTCCTTACTTTGGCACCTGGATTAGTAAATACATGAAGGAATCAGCTTGAGACAGTTTTGATACATCTCCATCAAAGGCTTTTAATTTCTTTACCTAGAAAAGAGAAAAAAAACACTAGAAAACAATTTTATCAAAGGTCAAGATTAACTTGACTTTGGAGGGAAACACATCTTCAGAAGCAGTGAATTTAAAAGGAGGCATTAGAGAGTACCCTTAGTAACCAGCTGGATGGCTTCACTGTCCAAGCACCTGTAATTTGCACACACCTCAATCACAAAAAAGTAAGAACAGTAACATCACTCTTCTCCCAAAAACCTAGCTACGAATCCCAGTGGAAAAAATACAATGCCATCGTTCTGATTGGTGATTCTGATCAATGTTTTCTGGTTTCCGATTCATCATTCTGATTCATAATCAATGACTGCTCTCATCACTATGTTTAGGACACTGTTGTTTCAGTTTCTCCACAAGAACCCTTCTTTCTGACTGGTTGATTTGGTATTCTCTAGCTGTTTGTCCAGTAAATAGCTGCTTAAGTGATGATCTGCACAAATGATCCTCAACTCTTCAAAACTGTGATATACACTTGGGCATAGCTTTAAGTGTTCAGCATTTCCAGCACAGGACTGCCTAGATCTTGCTGGCAAAATGCAGCTAAGGTTTAAGTTACGGGTTTTCCAGATACTCGCATCAACCATTTCCTCTAAACCTCTCTTAAGGGGCAAACTTCATGATCTTGAGTTTGTGTTTTCATTCATATGAAATATTTTAAAGATAAATGCAACCTTGCATTTAAATTACTTATTTTCAGTACTTTGAGAAAACCATTTACATGCAAAGAAAATATCACTGCATTAATTTTGTCAGTCTTTCTTCCCAGCTCCACCAAAAACCATGTATTTGCATGATCTGGAAGTCACTGATCTGCCCACATACTTACTATTTGTTTATACAGAAGGACTGGAAAATACATGCACATATGTTTAAGTGTAACTGGAATTTCTTCCACTTCTTCCAACACAGCAACCGTGTCCAAAAGCAGCACTCACTCTCAACTACAGTATTTCTTCATTCAACCAACAAGTTCACACCCAGTACCAGTTGTATGTTTCCACTGATTTACACACCAGCTATCATCCTTCCTTTTTGTAATGCTACACTTAAAGCCCATTTGCAACCACTTCTACAGTCTTCAGTTTTAGAAAGCATATTAAGCTATCTTGGAAAGAGCCACACTACATCAGAGCATCAACAGCTATCAGGTTGCCACGATTTAGCAGGATATCCACAGGTTTTTAAAAGTATCAGGCTCTAAATTCATTACTTTTTTTACTGTGAAAGTAGAAAAATAACTGGTTTTGTATTTTTGTAGAAAAATAACTGGAAAACAACAAATGCTATGCTAATCCAGGGATTTAAAATACATTCTGGACTAGCAGAAGAAAAGGATTCTTTTCCTTATAAAGAAATAGACACGTTGAGAGCACATGAAGAGAAACCAACATTAAAAATAAAGTCTACAATAGAAATAAACTTGCTTTTCAAAAACAAACAAGCAAACAAAAGAACCCACCCAAACCAACAACCCACCTTATGACCCAGAAAGAGAATTCTGAATCAAAGAGCAATCTTTATTCATGCTATCTAACTCCTTCTCCTAACATGCACACACGCCCTCTTTTAACTCATGACACTCAGACAAAAGCTGCTTCTAAAGGTAAACAGCATACCCATTTTTTTGAGGCCTGAGAAAACTCCTAATTTAGAGTCATTTAAGACGTCTGCCAACAAAAAACAGGAAAGACCAGACTTGACATTTCTGATATTTCTAAAATGTTAAACGAGCAAGGAGCAAACTGAGACCAAGCACTTGTCCATACATCATGAAGAGGGCAGGGGCAGATGTCTACTATCTGTCTTTGCAGGTGCTCTTTAACCTAGCTTCCAAAAAATAGTGGTCTGCACCCTAAACAACAAAAATGGCAAGTTTTCCAACCTCATTTTAGTATGTTGCAAATATCAAAGTTTGCCTGAACAGGAGAGAGGCATTTAGATTTGGGGTGGGGGGAGGAGGAAAAGAAAAAAAAAAGCAGCTCACCAAAAAAGCCACCCCAAATTACCAAAATTAAGATCATATAAACCACAGGAAGATGCAATTTTAAGATTTAAATGCACAAAAAAGAACAAGAGATCCTGAGATACTCACAGGAATATTAACTTACTCATGCCACCTGTACTATTCTTAAGTACACTTTTGAAGCTAAGTAGCAATCGATGTTATCTATATGGAATGTTACTTTTACAGACACTGGATGAAATCCTCTTTCTTCTATGCTATTGTATTAGGAAAAATGCCTAGAGTGGTACAAGGGAGTACTAAATCCCAGAATTCATCCAGAGGAGGAACTTTCCTATATACACACAACAGAAGACATTGATGGGGCTGCCTTCTGGTGAGTAGGATGGGGTGTGAATGTCACAATGCAAAAAGCTTTGGGCAGCAGTCAACCCAAAAGACAGTCAGTGTAATCAGCCTTAAAACAAAGATGTGGTCACTGTCACCTGGTTACATTTGTACCAGCAGGTATCAGCCATCTTACCCACACTGTCTTTGCCTTAGGCGTCCAAAAGAAGTAGCACCTGACAAGCCTCAAACCCAAGCAAGGTGAAGGATAGTGACCCATTCCACAAACGGAGAAAACAGAACACAAGACAGTTATAAGGTCCTTTTTGTACTGGAATTCAGCAGAGCACTGCCTGGTTCTTCATACATGTCATATGTTTTTGGCACAGTAGACTAAATCCTCTGTTAACTTGGCCTTAGAATACTAAATGGTCTGCGGAACAGCTAATATAAAGTTGGGACAACAATTTATTTTGTGTTCCCTCTTTCTTACAGACTTCATCGTTGAAAAATACCAGATATCTCACCATGAAGCAGAAAAAAAGTAATTATTTGACTTAATTGACACTACCTATAAATTAAAACTGCTTCTGAACCTCAAAGCTAGAAATTACTGAAACACATTTTGGGTGGCTGCCCCTACGCATTCCAAGGCAGGCTAATCAAAAGCCGGTGGGATTGGCCTCTTCTCTCTGCACCCAAGTTGTCCAGGTCTTCCCAAAGAGAACTGAGATTCTCTGATGGCTCCTAGAAGTTGGGTCAAATTCAAATACCAAATGCAGCCAGGAACTGCACAGAAACTATGGGGATTGACAACAATGTTCATGATTAATCATGTTAACAGATAGAGTAGACAGGTTTATAATTAGTCTGAGAACAAAAGAGCTAAAAATTGTGATTTATTTTACAACCACAAGAAGGCCTTGACCTCCTCTCCTCAAGCACAACAAAACCTTTTCCACAACAGTACACAGCCACATACCAAGATATGGCAGTGTAGTGTGTAGACGCAAGAGTGCATAACTACATCATACGCTTAGTTCTGTATTACTCAAATTGGGCACAGAGCTACTAATTTAATTTTTCATTATATTTGTATATGGAATATGCACTGGCACTGTCCCTGCATGCCCATGCACACTAAATCAGATTTTAGATACAGAAGGTTCTCACATATGTAATTTGCTTCATTTTAAAAACAGTTATGACAGGAAAGATCTTTGGTCTGTGAACAACTGGAGTAGATATGCCTATTACACGTATCTTGCTATTCCTCACAGACAGGAAAGCTACTGCATTCCTGTCACTCCAGTTCTCAGTTATTTTTGAGCTACCAGTAGCACTTCCTTACAACTAGTGGGATTTTACTTTATGGCATCAAATAGGTATGTTGCACTCCTATGCAGGATCTTTGAAGAGTATAAATCCCTACACTACTCATCTTTACATATGCTCGTAACTAAGTATTTCCCTGCGTTCTGGTTAAGTCAAGTATTCCCCACGTTATAAATGAGTAAGTAAAGCCAAGTGCGGTAATCCAGAGGAATAAACATCACGGTGTTTTGGTGTTTGGTTTGGTTTTTCTACTATTTCTACACCACTGCAAACATTCTGGGAGAATTCACACTAAAGAAAAAGTTGAAAAATACCAAAATCCCCAAAGATTTCACAGTGGAATCCAACTACAACAGCATGTGGGAAAGCAGCTAGAACATTAGGCGGGGAGGCACCATGGAGCACATGCCTGGGCAGTGACAAACCTCAATCAGCAGATGATTCGAAGGAAAGGAGAAAAACCTGCAGCTACCAAAGGGGTGAAAGAAGGAACCAGGAGATGAAAGCTGAGACAGATGCTCAGCCACATACAGTGCTGGCTAAGGAAAGGAGGGGGCAGTTAACTACAAAAACATGGTTTGATAAGGGTAGAGGTGACAGACAGAAACAATTCCAGTAAAGCAGCTGACAGATGACTAGGGTTTTAGAACAGAGTATATGTGCAAAGGACAGGCATGAGACATTATAAAGGAAGTTAAAACATTGTGTTGATAACCTGGGCGTGCATGTGTGTGGGTGCGCTGATTAGCAGTGTGATATGCTCCATTCTGTATGTATTTAAAGTACAAATTCTAGCTATTCTAGCTCATTAAACACTGGACTCTCTCGACTTTTACCAGTCTGGGCCTGCTCAAGAGTGCAATGATATACACATAAAAGCAAAATAAAGCTTCTCTGCTTTGGTCAGGATGTCAGTAAATGGAAGCTGTCAGCCATTTAACAGGGTATCATTAAGAAACAGCTAGGAATCTTTTTAGAAGTGCTATAGCAGAGAAGGTCACTGCTTCATTAAAGACAAAGGCTCCCTGGAAATAAAACATGAGCTGCAGAAGGGATGAAGCAGAGGAGATTCCAAAGAGGCTTTTCTTCCTCTTACAAAACTGCCAACCACAGTAAGGCACAAAGAGCAGGGCTTCCAGCAAGGCTTACACTAAACCAGTGATCATATCTTACTTATTAGTGCTGGAGAATTTTTATACCTTTCCTTGGTCTGTTTTCTTTAACCACTGTATCATGGCTGGGCTGGTGCCACACCCACAGCCCTGAACAAAACATCCAGTGGAACCCTGCAGCAAGCTCCAGGTTTACCAGCGTCAGGAACTTGTCAAGTTTCTCCAATGAAACATTTAAAAATACTCAGACATTTTCAGTTGACAAAAGACTTCGCAGCAGTGCCAGCATTTCAATAATGGTCTTATTCACATCAGCAAAAACATCCAAAGAGCCAGTATTTGCCAGTTGTACACAAAAATCCCAACAGCTTTAACAGCTGCTGGGTTTTTTCATAGAAAACAGCTAGAAAATTACTAGCAGTGAGACCTATTCCTGCATATAAAGTGGCCACATTACAATACTGCAAAAAGGTAGTTTTAAAGACAACGGATGTTACATCTATTTGTTAGCCTGGGACTTAGCCTCTGCTGTCAAAAAGCTGCTCCATCTCAAAGATGCTGGAACATCCATCAGAAGCCTGAAATAATATAGGCTGAAATTATGTAAAATATGTCACATACGTCAAACTGGTGACCGGGGCACGTTCAGGTAACGTGACTATGTATCACACTTCTTGATAAGATAACACTGGAGTATAAAGCCAGTGTTTATTCACACTAGACAAACTGAATCGGTTGCCAGTAAAGAAAGAAGAAACATGATGGCCCAAGTTGCCCTTTCTAAAGCTTTGACCAGGAATGGTATTCCTCTCTTCCCATCCTTTAACTTTCACAGCCTAAGGATTCGTGGTACTGTATAAAAGAGAAAGTAGATGGTATCTCCAAACACTGGGGTGGAGCCCATGCCTGGCAGGGGGTACTTGGCTCTCATTCCAACCTGCAAGACAACTATGCCATTGGGAAATGTGACTGTAAATACCCAAGCTGCTGAAAAGAAGTGCATACAAAGAGACACTGCAGAAGCCCACCCATGGTTACACCAAGAGTTCACCCTGGTAACTGAATAACAACTAACCTTTTTAGCATCTGACTGCTCAAGTCTCTGCTCAGAGTAATTCTCAACCCCTACAAAAACAAAGCAGGTCTTCAGGAAAACAGGATGTATCTAAAGGTAATCCCACGAAACCCTTGCTTAGGACAGGTACAATGTTCTGCAGGGATAGGCCAATGCGATGACACTTTGCCAGAGACAACCACCACACTGGAGAGACATTAGAGACTATTAAACAGAATAGGGACCAGCAGAACAAATAACACCACTTCATCTGACATCTCTAGTGATTTTGGATTATTTGACTGTGGAGAGGGACTGTATAGTTCTGGTGGCTTCCCCGTAGCAAATGGTGAATTGCTATTCCAGGAGACAGGTATTCAGACTTGGAGGCAGACAATAAACTAACAAAAAAGAAGGGAGAACAATGAACATACATGTGGGCCAAAAAAATGCTGGGAAAGATGAACAACAAAAGTTCTGAAGCTCCTAAAGAGAATGAGCATTTTACCTGACTAAGCTAAAATCTTAGGAGCCATGGCAGTAAATGGGTTATTGGACCCACTTATTCTTTGAAGCATGGAGGACATGAAGGCACTGACATGTTTATCCATACCTGCTGAAGCATCAGTACCTAACACTCAGCATCTTCTCCCTGTCCTGCCCCTCCAGCCCAGCTCTTGAGGAGAATGCTCCCAAGAAGTTAAACAATTACGGGGAGAATAACAAAGAGAAAGGGGGTCTTCTCCCTTTCCTGACAGTGAGCAATGAGATCTCTGGAGCACGGAACTAATTAAATACATATAAATACCTGCACACTAGGAACAAGCCTCTTTCCAGCCTTCTCTTGGGCACACCCAACAAATCTAACATCTAATGCCCCTTAATTTCTAATGCTCCTCTGCACCATAAGATTTCTTCTATTAATTTCTCAAGTACCTTCTTAAAAACACTTCTTAAGTGCTCTGGCCCCACTTGAGGAGGGACGCTGTTGTCAAATCATCTAATGGGAAATAAATATACCTTTTCACTCCTAGCAGAAACTACTGGATATCTAAAGCATCTAGCCGAGTATTGCAGATAAAATTCTGACAGAATTCAGCAACTTCCCATTCTGGCTGAATTCCGTTTCTATCACATACAAGTACACTATTGGAAACATTTTCTACTTGTTGTAAAATATCAACCAAGATCTAAACCAGAAAGAAGAAAAGAAATAAAAATACCTTTCTTCTAGTCTAATCTGCTGAATTTACACAAAGCTAACTAGGAGCCACTTCCTTTTACTGTTCTCCTCTGTATGACTCTTTCAGAGGAAGGAGATAAATTCTGTTCAAATAGATGAATATGTACTGAAAGCCAAATAAAGACGTAAGGGGGAATAGTTTTGAGCTCCCAGAACTGTCACCTTTTTTTTTTTTTTAGATTAATTACATTTCAGCTTGTTGATATTCCCTAACCTCAAAAAGTGTATTAATCAAATATAATAACACAACACTGCTTTTACAAGATTCCCTGCAAAAGCAGCCTGATTTAGGATTATATATTTGGCAGCAACATGATAGATGTTTTGCTGTTGACTGGATGTGAGGTTTGCAGCTGCACAGAGGAAACAGTGCTTTGACAGTATGACCTTGAAGTGGTAAAGCATGTGTGTTGAGGTTGATCTGTACATGGACATTAACTAGCAGTTCCCCAGGTTTCCACCATCACTTTGATGTGAAGCACTCAAGCAATTCTAATGCTAATTTTGTCAAGTTTGTGGTATACATTTCTCTCAAGTACATACAAATGGGTCAGTGCAAGTATGTGAGCAGACAAGGAACTTTGCATCATTAAGCAGGGCTCCCAGGTCAGTCAGTGAAGCTTCACATCTTTAATCATGCGAATGGACTTGAAGGTTGGAGCTGGAAGGGGAGAAAGCAGCACTTGTATGCTGGTCATATGGTGACTATGGAGACTTTGCAGAAGGTACTGCTGGTAGTTCTGTGCCTCCTAACACACCTTGTTTGGAACACTAAGCCATGTTAGCAAATCCTATGGGGGCTGCACAGTGGAGCAATCTTTCCTCCCTGTTGGAACCCAACAACCCAGGCGCAGGAGTGGGCAGATCCCAGATCAACAAGTAGACAGCAAGCCAGAAGGGAGAAGAGACAGTAGCATAGGACTACCAGTACTCAATATGCAGGCACTGCAATGGGAAAACATGAGGCAGGTGCCAAGAAATGAAACTTAATTTGCATTAGGATATGCTTTGATTCTGAGTTCTATGACAACACCACCAGTCCACCCCAGCAGTTATCTGCACACAGGAGGGTTCCAGCTCTTATTAAAATGTTTATGGGACAAAAAGTACATTGTAAGGAACATCAGAGAAACAAGAATACCTTTATCACTACTTTCATTAAGAAGCACCTTACAAGTAAGTGAAACTACTTGATTGTGACCTCAATACCACATACCAAATGAAGATGAAACCCTTGCACTCAGTGGTTTCCTACCCCTAGCCTCAGTAAGGCTTTGGGAATCCCAGACAGTAGAACTCTACAAAACACAAGTTCCATGTAAAACCATTGTTTACCTCTTCTGCTTCTGGTAATAATTTAAGAAATTCATGCAGCAGTTCAGAACCATAGGGCTCACTTCTTCCATGATAAATATCTTCAATGATGGATTCAGCAGACCTTGAAGAAACAATTGAGCATACACATTTCTAATACTTGCAGGGTGAACAGTTAAAAAGAACCAAAAACCCATGCCAAAGCTACTCAAAGGAACTGTAATGAGGTTATGTATCATTGTCCACAGCAGGACTGTTCTAATACCACTTTCAGTGATGCCTTTACTGACGGGCAACATTATCAGTGAATAAAGATAACACTGAAACTGCTAGCTCCTAAAAAGGAATTCCCCACCTCACCCCTTTCTATTAATTCTTTATAAAAAAAAAGGAAGCCAGTGAAAAGCAGCTCTCACACAGTATTACATGAGATATAAGGATTCCCCTGAACTATACCTGAAAACTCACTTCAACTGGTCCATAGTAGCAAACTCTAAATGTTTGGTGCTAAGTCATAATGGCACTCAAAACTGAACATCTTAGAAAACAAATTATGACAACTTACTTATGACAAACCTGTACAGAATTATAAACTCCACAATGAATAGAGCACAATATACAATACATTTCATGAGAACTACATCTATAATGAGAACATGAGAATTACTACTATAATTTTATACATCCATAGCTTGCACTAGCTGCATAGAAAAAACAAATCTTACTTTTTGAACTGTTTGAGAAATATCCCAATGTTCATACTTCTTTTTGCATCCAAAATGGAAACCTGGGAGAGAAAACAAGAGATTAATGTACCAGTACCTAAGAAAATAGCAGGTATCATTTCTTAAATTGTTACAGATAATTGTTTGCAGCTGCCACCAAATCACAGGCCAAATGAATACACAGAGTCACTTCTTATCAACAATCATATATTACAGAACTATTTTTTTACCAGGGAAATACACAGCACGACCACAAAAGCCTTTTCCAAGTGAAGAACAAAAACCATAGCAACATTTACAGAAGGAAGGAATCAAGGTAAGTTTTATTTCATTACAAAGTAAAAACATTCTTCTTGCTTATTTCATAATGCTGCATCTGCAAGATGTTGCTTGTCAAGTAATACACTATTGCATTTGAAGGCCACATGGGTAGTGAGCACCACACTTCAAGCCCCGCTTATTTCAGAGGGTTTGTAACAAATGTGGATGGGTGTTCTAAGCAGAGGTCAGTATGCACTACTGACTTCATACATGCAAACTAACAGCCACGCTGATCCACAGGAAGGTAAGTTGATCTTGAATCGAAACCTGAGACAGATAATGCTCAAATCCACTTGCTTGCAAACAGAAACCCATAATAATAATAGTCTCCACACGCATTATATGTTAAAGCTGATTTGCTGTACCACCTTAAGTGTACAATTCTGGAGGTTAAGAGACAAAAAAACCCTCCGCAACATTAATTTTTTTCCCTCTAATTAATTTCGGAAAAAATTAATACTTTTTATAGTAGCTTTTGTTCCTTTAACAGCACACAAGCTCAAACCTGAGAAGTTTGCCCTGTTTCAGGGAATCGCATCCTAAAGGTTACAATTTTACCACAGCTATTTTGGCGATAACAGCTACAAAAGTCATGAGATTTACAAGGACAAGAGAACTGCTTCACATTAACAATGCTACCCGACTGCTACAATAAAACAACTTGGTACACACAGATGTTCAAGACTGCTGTTGGACTCATTATGTTTGAGGTTTTGGCAGCTGGAAAGGTGTCTTGACCTCTGTGACAGTACACAAATTAGAAATACATATATAAACGCAATGTTAGCACTGTCACAGAATTGACTTAGTCTGCAGTTAGCAGTAGTGACAGTGATTAATGCGCCATCCCCAACATGCACCCAGGAGACAGCCTCCTCAGCTACTGAAAAGAGTGAACCAAATTCAGGAGTTTTCTGAAATTTTGGAATTTCCTCTCTTCTGAAACCAGTAAAGACTGGCAAACACAGGATATATCTATCAGCATACTGGTTGTAATCAGATGACTGCGAGCCTGAAGCCCTTCAGTTTTAGCATATGCCAAGATAAGAGGACAGATTGTGGTTTATTCTCCTGTTATCTCAGGATTCAAGAGGCCCCCAACAGATCATTAAGGAAAAGCCCCTTAACATAGGACAGGTTCAACCCTCTCTCCTCCTGCAGTATCTAATCTTTTTCAAAAGCTTTACTACAGGGACCTCTCACTGACCTCTCAAACTGCAGCTTCAGTCTCCAATTGCTCTGGTCACTCCTAACTCTGATTTCCCCACTGTAAGCTTTGCCATCTCGAGTTGGCTTTTGGTTTGTTGTTTTTTTTAAAGCATATTCAACCTTCTGTACATACTATTTTCAGGTACAGCAACTGTGACAATAAGACTGGTCATCAGTTGGGTAAGCTTGGCTTCCATGGCACAACTCAGATTCACAGTACAACCTCAGACAAAAGTGGAGAATTTTTCTAACATCTTCCCCTGCAGAAAAACAACAGATGGCTACAGATCCAGCTGCAGCTGCCTTATCAGTACAACATAAAAATGTCATAGCTGTTCTTAAGTACAAGGACCTTACACACACTTCTTGCTCTGTATATGACTGTACTCTATTTTTCCCTCTGATTTCTTGTTCAAGCACACAATCAAAACACATGGCTCAGTTTTTGGTCACTCTCTGCTTGGTGTCCACTTCAAGATTATCAGAAGTGTTTGAAAAAGCTGTCATTACTCAATCACCTTAAAGGTGTTTCTAGGTAGGAGCATGAGGAGGAGAAAAGGGGAACCTGGCAGATACTCCATAACTACAACTCCATGCACAAAAATACAGTATATTCCATCTCACATGCAGTTGCATATTAGATTCATAATCTTGGCCTTAACATCTGTTTGTAATGTCTACTCTTCCTCCCCCACCAAGCTTTCATTTGATTTTGTCCTTGCAGAAAGCTGTCTGCATGACTTCCTAACAACCTGTTACTTTTCACTCTTTAAACATTACCCCAGCTTCTTATAAATTCTGCTCAGCTTACTCCTGTGTTCTATTCAGGCACATTTTCAGCACTGGTGCCCCCACAGCATGTTCCAGATCTCTGTTTGCCACCTAAGGAGATCTTTAAAGTGCTGCCCACCAATAATACCCTTGGACTTCTTGACTCGAAAAGTTACACTGGACTGTAATTAAAGATTGAGAACAGACTTTCCTAGTCCCACTGAATGTGCTTCTCATCACCACAGTATTCAACTCAGCCTATTTCTGAAATCTGCAGCAGGCACAGATCATGCGGGGTAATAACGGCATCAGTTGCACCAGTGTTAACCCGCCACTGAAATATTCACTGCTGTAGATGTATCAAGGGACAGGGAAATTCAGCAAGAGTACCATGGTGAAGTTGTTATGATGGTAAAAGGAAGCACTCCTGAACTCTGACACAAACTTGCAATCAACATGAAAGATCAAGGAGTGTTTTGGGAGACACATAAAGCCTCACATCAATATTGACTTTGTGGTGACTGCAGAAATGCAATAGAAGTTTCTTGCCCTGAGACTGTCAATGAGGAACAAGAACACAACAAAGTGGATGATAGCTTTGTGAAAGCAAAACATTATGTGTATTCTTTGGGTAAGAACAACGGAGTTTCACATGGTGGGATAGAGTTTAAAAATTACAGCAAGCATAGAACAGCCTGGTGGCACAGGCTCAGGGCTGGAGGTTAGGAAGGCTATAAACACCTTCCTGCTTCAGCATCCATTTCACTTACAACACATCCTTGTTGCAGAGTTTAACACTTTGGCCTCTGTTCTCAGAGCCACATACACTGCCTGGAGTGGCTGAGGAAAGGTGAACTTCCACAGCATGGCAGCGTGAACACAGCAGCTTACTACAGGGCCGTTCTGCTCCATGTCATCCTCTGTTGTCACATTCATAGCCTGCTCTTTCCCTTAGGCAGGCACTGGTACTCATCTCATTGGTTTTTTGCTGTGTTAGTCCTTCGCTGGATTAAGAGGTTGAATAAGCTCTCAAGAAGATGGAATGAGCATCAGAGCCAGCACAGGGAAAATAAGAGAGAGGGAATGGCTACGAGACGGCTGAATAGGCATCCTATTCACCCCTTCCATCTTTCTCTCTGTCACTAGCTCCTTGCACAGTGCTCTGGAATTTGCTGCACCCTTTCCCAAGCCATCAAAACTCACTGAAACACCGGAAAACTACACCAGTAGAAAACAAACAAAACACCCCAACAGCATTCTGCTGAGCTACTTGAATCTGTTTACAGAGGGTCCAGTGTCTGCCAGAGCCAGCGCTCAGACTGGGGGGAGGTGAGGGACAGGAGCAAAGGGGCAGTTCAAACGAGAAAGCAAGACCAGCTCCCTTGGCTGGCAACAAGCTGTTGTGCCCACTCTGCTGCCAGGCCAGGTGAAACCTGGGTGAGCGCATGTTGTGCTACTGTAACACCACTAAAGGATGGGGAAAGTAAATTGGTGCATAAACTTAACTCTATACCCCTTATTTTTCAGAGGCTCAACTTAGATGAAACCATAGGGCAAACTGAGCCTTCAGTCAAGGAAACATGTTAATTAATCTCCTAAGGGTTTGGCGAGGAGTTGTTTACAAAAAGGAAAGCATTTGCTGTAGGAGCTTGACTCACGTCTCCAAAGGGACTTCTGTTATAATGATGATGTTTAGCGCAACTAACCTGAGCTGGGCATCTAAATTCCCTGTGTAAATCACAGGGACATGGAGTATTGTAAGCTCCGACATGAAGTGAGAGCTTTTCCCAAAACTGCTCGGTGGGGCCAGTTTTGTGATTTCATAATCAACAGTGATCTCTGGAGATCACTAAACCCCTACCTCTACCGCAGTCTCTGGGGGAGCGCCCTCAGCACTGGCTAAGGGGTCACTCCTCACCACTTCCACTGAAGCTATGCCACTGCACCAAGGACAGCCTTGCTGAGCCAAAAGAGCAGACACGCCAGCCACACACTTCTGGACATGTGCTGGCTTTTTTCACATTTGGATCTAAGTGACTGACTTGAATTTATGCCCGTGAATTTATCTTGAAAATCTGTTGTTAACATACCACACCAACTAGACCAATTCCACTGTTTAAACTCCAAAGAACAATTTTCACTGCTAGACCACAAAGCACTTTCTAAAGTCAGCTGTGTTTTACACAAAAGGAATAGAGATACTGACACACAAAGTGTCTTGTCCAGCTTCCCCTGGACAAGGGGGAAGCCAGGGCAACGACACAGCCAGGAACAGAACTGCAGCTTCCTCAGCTCCATGCTGACACGCTCTCCACAGGGTCACACAGATGTTGCGTACCCCAGCCTGCCTCAAACTCCTTTCAGCCTCTGTAGGTACAGTGAGCTGAGGATAACCATCACACATTAAAGTAAGCGAGCGGCAGCTGACAGCACTGATGACGGAAATCACAAGCATTGCTTATGCTTCAAATGTCCATACTCCTGCTGAATGACGCCTGTAGTAACGTTAAGCATGTGAGCTGTTGCTTATCTGTGCTTCCGCACTTCCAATAATGCATAGCTCTTGCGGATTATCTCCTTCCCTCCTTGCTAAGCAGCTAGTGCTGCAAAGACCATTAACTCACACTAGAAATGGCTCACCGCTGTCTGACACACTGCTGCGGCATGCTCGGCACAGCTTAGCAACGGAGTCACACATTTTGTCACTGAAGTAGCGTAACTCGGTGCTGCCGTGTGCTATGGAACTGCGTGCGCCCTGCGCCAGGGTGCACAAGCATCAGGCATTGGAGATGCACTGGACCACCGTATCAGCTCCAGGCAGATACACAAAAACATTAACTTGTAGCTAGGCAGGTTTTTGCTTTCAAGGCACTGAATCCTGGGGAAACCCTTATTTTGCAGGCCTGTAATTTTAACCTCCCAACATCACTCTTAGGATGCTGATTTCCAAGCTACACATGAAAATGTGTGAGTTCTGGAGGGAGCTTGTTTTCTCTGCTACTGTACTAGGGGCCACATTCAGTTTATGAACTGATCATCATTTTTACTGTAATTAGATCTTCACCACACATCAGTCCTGAAAGGGAGAACTTCTAAGGAAACACACAGGGCTGGAGTTGTGTACATACACCTGTCTGCAGCACAGTCCTGAAAGGGGGAGCTTCTAAGGAAACACATGGGGCTGGAGTTGCGTACATCTGTATGCTACACAGGAAGTCCACTCACTACCATCCTGATTTGAAGATGAACACAGCCTGAAAACAGCGCAGAGGTTAATGACTACCTCTGATGATGGCCCCAATTACTCCTTCCCGATGTCAGCGTTTCAGAGTCTGCAATACACATACCTGTTTTAAACCCCTTATTTTAGTCTATGTACAATACGCACACTATCAGTACATTGGTTTCTCACCTCGTCCCTACTGATCTTACTTTGACATCATCTCCAGAGTCCTGCAAGACACCACCAACTTCAAGCTCCTATTTTCTTAGTAAAAACTAATGCATCATTACAAGTCTTAACCCTGTGCCCTCTGTATTTTGTTTACAAGCTAACATGTATGTAGAGACACACCAGTGATTAAATCTACATTTCAACCCTCCAATTACTTCACAGAATGATCACTTGAGACAATTCAATTCAGGCTTAACAAAGAGGCTGTCTATAAACCAGGATCTAAGAACCAGACAAGCTACTTATCAGTTCACTGGGAAGTGCTTGAACCTGAAGGTGCTTGGTATAGACCTTGCCACCAGAACAGAAAGCAGGAACAACCTTCAGACCTTCCTGGGAGGTTATTTTAGTGTTCAGAAAAGCAGGGTAGATGACAAAGTTTTCATCAGCAGGAAAGCAACATTTACAAAAGTTGAAACTTTAAAATTATCTCAATTAAATAATAAATTCTCTTAGCCACTATATTACGCTTTATTTCCAAGCTGTCACACTGGTACTTCCCTTCCTTGATGCCTCCAGGGCATCATGGGTATATACAGCATTAACCCTTGCAATATGATTCTCTTCCCTCTTGCCTGCTTCATGTTTGCACGTAGAACATTTTGTTCAAACAACAGACACAGTGGAAGAGCTGAAAAGTTACAATACACCTATGTTTCCACTGAAGACTCAAGAGCTATCCAACATGAGTAAATACAGATGCCTTCAGCTCCCTCCACTTATTTATATTAACAGGTGATCAAATCACAGCACTTACCAAGTTAAAATAATAAAACACTGTTAGCTCCTTCAACAACAAATCTGTGCCACTAAGAATAAAGAGGTTCCCCCGCTCCTTCAAATCAACACACATTTGCCATATGGATGAAACACGACAGAGAGGAGACAGATGCGAGTCAGAATTCACACCAATTCCCACAGCATGATGTAAAAGAAAGGTTAGACTTTGGTTCTTACCTCCTCTTTAGTCTCTTTAAATGAAGACTTTAAAGACCGACTTCGGAGGTCCTGGGGCTTGGTTTCTTCCTGCTGCCCAAAAAGCTCCTCAATTGTCTTTGTGTCGATCTGATACTGCGGTCTTGCAGCAATCGTCCAGATATTGGTTTTACCACGGACTTGCTCCTCAGGGATGGTTTTCCAGAAAAAACTCCGCATCCGTTTCTTTTTGCCGTGGCTGTCGTGCCCATTTATCAGCTGTGGAGGCAGAGGTACATTTGGCCCAGGCAGTGGAGGAGGAGGTGGTGGTGGTGGTGGCATCCCTGGGGGGAGCGGAGGGGCTGCAGGTGCCCCTGCGAGGGGACATGGCGGAGGGGGCAGCGGTGCTGCAGGCTGAGAAAGCTGAGGTGCTGTTGTCGTATCCTCGTTCATTAATCCCGTTGTGACTGGAATAGCCCCATTTTCTTTATCATTGACCAAGGAGAGACAATTCATAACATGCATTTTATGGCCTCTCCAAAGAGGAGAGTGTTACTTCCTTGGATCGGTTTGAAACATTGAATAGTGAGTGCAGCAGCAACAGATTTCACGCGCTCTCAAACTCTAGTCTGCCAGCATCAGCAACAGAAGAGGGGACTGTACCATCTTCGCAACCTACAACAAAGCACAATGGGAAACTCAGATCAGAGAGACTGGATCTTGTCCCTTGTGCTAAAAGATGCTAAAATGAAGGTATAACAGTTACCAAATGTTTAATCCAGAAGGGAAATCCAGTGAATCAAAGGTCTTTGCCAAAGCAATCGTATGAAATTTAGCCATACTAAGATTTCAGATAGCTTTGGGTACCTAGATTTCAAAAACTCAACTAAAAATAAGACTACCTCTCAGATTACCCACAGTAGATACCAAAACCATCTACTAATCTGTTTATTTCAATTCTGTAAGAGAATATATCTCAAATTATTAAACCAAACATCATTTCACTCCTAATTTTACACACACTGATTACACACAGTTAGAAAATATAAGTATTAACTAGGCTACTGGATTAACTGGATCAAACAGCCCCTGTTTGAATCTGTTTAATTCATGGCTTAAATCCAAGCTGCATCAAAATAATGAACGATAAATATATTGATGATTTAACAATCCAGCCCAATGTACTGCTTTTTTTGCCTTTGTATTTTTCACACAGCTGTCAGTAAGAGAAAACCAGTGAGCAGTCCCTAAACTCTCCATGTTCACTGAGAATAAACTTCCAGTATCTGCATTTTACCATTGTTGGTCTGGTTACATTAACTCCTAAAATGCAGTAAGAGAAGAAAGACCACAGTTTAAGCTGCCCCTTATAACTTACTTCAGCATCTAGGTTAACACAGCCAGTTCAGTAAGTGGAAGAGAGAGAAAGGACAGAGGAGCTGACAGAACAGTAACCTACGCTAAAAGCTTTCCTATTTAGGAGGGCTTTTAGATCTACATTACCTCATGAAGCAGCTTAACAGGAATCAAAACAGTTTTGAGAAATGTTTATTATACTGTCACCTCCTAAATGAAGATGCTGTTGTTGACAGTAAACCTTCAAGTAAGAGGATGAGTTCAGCAAACCCCACAGTTTTGGTAAGACCAATCTATTAGAACAGGTATACTTTTTAAGTCTCTGAGAAAACAAATCAAGGTGTTTCAAACATAGATCAGTGAAGAATCCCACAGTTGTATGGAAATTTGTAAGTTATCTCAAAAAAAAAGAAAGGGAATTCACTAATAAAGATCAAAGGTGGCACACAACAAATTTTGATAAAGACCGGCAGCCCCTCAGCAAAAACCAGTTGCAGGAAAGCTCGACAGAAAAAGCTGAAGTAATGCACTGGCACAAGAGCAGTATCAAATCAGAAATTTGGCACTGATTTAGTTAGTTGTCTGTCTCTTCAGCAGGGTTCACAGAGCTAATAGCAACCAAGATCAATTTAACATTGTACAATAGTAATGAAAAGCCTTCACTGTTTTTGCCAGAGATCCATCATTGGGGTGTTCTCAAACAGACCCAAGTCACAGAAACAAGCCTCAGGGCAAATTCTCTCTGGGTCTGCAAGGACTCAGCCACTCACAGCTTCACTGAAGTCAATGGAAACCGACCAAAATGATCCACTGTTACCTTTTCTTCTCAAAAGCTTGCATAGGTAGCAACAAACTCCTTTTTCATGCTTCAGATTTTCTAACATCATACCCTACATTACCAAAGTATTCACAAGAACAGAAAACATACATAAAAACCTGTATGAGGTTTAAGTCATGGGAATGATGGAAAATATTTTAATGGCAGGATGAGAAGGGGAAGAGCTACAAAAAACGTGGATTGGGACAGAGAGTTTCCAATTTAAGTCAGCATTAATACCCAGCTGCTATTACAGAGCTCTCTATGTTCATGCCTCTCCTCCCAGGTTCATGATCATAGAAGCAGAGAGGCATAAAAAAAGCAGGTGCAAGGTGGTGGAAAGACATTAACCACTCAAAGCAATTAAGTGTTGCATTAATTTAAAGAAACTCAACTAGGAAAAAAAGATTTCCCTCCCTACCACTTATTTAAAAATGAAAAATGCATTAGCTGGTTTTCCACCATCACAAAGCAGCATTCAACAGTTATTATTTTCCCACTTTGGTTCCCACAGATTTCAAGAAAGAAGGAAAATAAGAGACAGACAGAGGACCGACCATGCCCCCAGGGCAATGTGCAAGAACCTCATTTTGAAACTTCCAATAAATTTAGATGCTTTAAGAAAAATGGGATCAAATCCTAGTGGAACAACGTTCCAGACGATGAATCATCAGAGTCCCAGTGCTAACACACAAGAGTGGAAAACGACTGATCTCAGTCCTGAGCGCTTCCGAGTTAGACGAGGGACACTCCTAGCAAAAGGAGTGGAGAACGCAAGGGGAAGAAAACATCCCAGCCTAAGATGCAAAGATAGAAACATAGATAGATAGAACAGGAAAAACTGTTTTCAAGCCAACGAGCCCTGTACTGCTTTGGATGAGGTAACTGTCACTCAGAACCAGGAAAGGGGAAGAATCAGCATTTGGAAGGCAGGCATGAAAGGAAAGGCACTGCATAAAGGCTGAGCATTCAGCTTTGTCGTCGGACAGGTAAGCACGATGCAGGTGACAGAGATCACCGGCTTGTAAGAGGATGGTGGGCTCCAGTTACCAGGAGACCGGTCAAAGTTCCCTGCTCCTGCAGCCTGCTGGAGGAGCAGCTCCAAGATGTTCCCAGCGCCCCCGCCATTACCGTGGGTGGGAGAGGAGAGAAGCTGGCAGCCGGGACAGGCACTGGGCCGCTTGCTGGTATCAGCAGGTGCCTCCAAAGAAGGAAATACAGCAAGAGGAGGTAGGGAGCAATGCAGCCGTTCCAACTATAGATTAACGAGACACGGCGGGAATGGGATGCGTAATAAAAGCCAAGGAAAATTTTAACTCCTAAGGAGCCTCTCCACACTTTTCAAAGGATTAAAGAGGGAGAAAAGAACAAACGCTTAAGATGTCTCAATTGCACTTCACTATTGCATGTTTATCATCCAAAACAGCCAAAGAAGTGCAAGAGCCATAAAGTAACATCTTCACTGCACGTTTTAATTGCGTCCATATTTGGCATGAAAGAAATACCTTATTTCTTTGTCTCATTCATTGTCTTAGCCAACCTAATCATACTTGGAAATGCATTTCAAAGTTTGAGGGTGGGGACAACTTTCTCCCCTGGTAAGACGACGAACGCTCTAAAATAATTTGTTTCTTGCAAAAATGGTTGTTGCCACCCAGACGGACATACATTATATTTGCATACCCAAATGAGCAGGTGAAACGCGCAATGCGTTGCGCTGAAGGGCATTTCATAATTCATACTGCAAGATATTACTGCCTTTCACTCACACCTTATGTTCCCTGCTGCCCACGTTTCTGCACCAGGCACCCTCCAAATTCTCATGAGAACAACGCCGATTTTGACACTAAAGCCCGACCACAGCATTTGGATACCTGGGTCTGAACAGCAGCCATACAGAAAAGGTAAACTCCAGCTAAAGGAATTGCTGCCACCACCTCCCTCACCTTGCCAAAACATGTGGGTTACAAAGAACACACAACTCGCGCTATCGCTGCAACTCAGTGCTTAACCACTCAATTCATCCAATAAAATCCCTCATGCGGCACGAGCTCCCAGGCTGGGAAGGGAACCCCAGGCAGGCTTACCACAGGAGCCACATGGGCAGAGGACCCCGGGCCACCCCGGCACCGTGCGAGTTTGGTCAGTGGGCTGGGTTCCAGCCGTTTCCCCTTCCCTGCCGCAGGAAAGGAAAGGGGTCGCCAGGGCACAGCCCTCACCTTACCGTCCTGTTCTCAATCCGGAGCGGACGCGTGGCCAGGGTGCTCACGGAAGTCGGGCAGCGCGCCCAGGTGCCCGAGGAGACCCTTACTTCGTAGCACCCTTCAAGCGCCGCCGCGGCGGCGGGCAGCTCGGCCGGACCCGAGGTACAACCGCTGCCGTCTCACCTCAGGATCCCGCCCGCCGTCGGATCCCAGGCACCCGCCAAGCGCCCCGCCCCAGCGGACGGGCCCCGCCCCGCCCGCAGGGGGCGCCATGGGGCGCGCTGTTCCGCGGCGTGAGCTGCCCGCGCCCCCTTCGCGGGAGGCTGCGGAGCAGTGGTGAGGGTCTCCCTCACGGAGGCAGCGGCGGCCTCACCAGACCGAGCCTGGGCTCCCCGCCGCGGACACGCCCGCTGTGCGAGCGGAGCGGCGGCGGCTCCCTCCCGTTGACAGGGGCGGCTGGAGGGGCGCCGGGGGACACCGGACCCCGCGGTCTGGGTGCGGGAACGCGTTTCCCAGGAGCGCGCTCCGCCGCCTCGGGACGGTGCAGAAAGACCCGCGCAGGTGACGGGGACCCCGCCGCGCTCCCTGACCGCGCCCCCCAGACCCCCCCACACCGGCAGCGCGGAGCCCCAGCGCGGCCAGGAGGAGACCCGCGCGCAGCCCACCGCCCCCATCCCCGATCTCCTCCGCGCCCCTCCCGCCACTGCCGCTCACCTCCGCGCCCGCGGGAGCACGCGGTGCCGCGCGTAGCAGGGCCCGGTGCCGCCGCCGCCGCCTCCTCCTCCTCCCATCGCGCCGCGGCCGCGCCGCCGGGGCTGGCGGGGGCGGGGCAGCGCGCAGGCGCGGGCGCTGCAGGTGACAGCGGCGGTGGCACCCGGGAGCGCCCCGCGGGACAGCGGCGGCCCGCGCTCCTCCGCACCGGCACCGCCGAACCGGGACCTCTGCGGGGCGCCGGGGGTGTGCGTGGCGGCCGCGGGGGACTTGGGCTGAGCACGCTGCGGGTAAGGTGGGTGAGAGCTATGTACGTGTATACATACATCACATACGTGTATACATGCTATCACCGAAATCAATGACAGCAGTTGCTTCTGGAGGAATAGAACAGTGGTATCAACCGCGCTACCAGTTAGAAGGAGAGGGTTCCCTTCCGTGGCTGAAGCCTTTCATCCTCTGCCTTCACCCCCAAGGCAAACACCCCGTTTTCCATCCCCTTCCCGCCCCAGGCACTGCCCTCTGGCTCAGCGCCGCAGGTGGCAACCCAGGCACACCAGCAGGCTGTGGGAGCCCCATACATCAGCAGCAAGCTCAAAGGTCATGTCCAATGAAGACAGCGTGAGAGAACTTAAGTCAGATGTAAGAGGTCATCACACCCTGGGTTATATGGCACCAGGATTGTGGCACTGAAAGCCGAAGTGCCATCCACAGATGATCCAGCAAACAAATACGTAGTTCTAAAATATTTTTTGCAGGGAGATTGAGCCACATTTCAAAAATAAAACCATTTCTCCAGAAGAGTGAATGCAAAGGACTTCGTTGAAGTAAGCAAGCAGTCACAGCTGCAAGGAACACACAGAGCCCACACACCCCAACACTGCTTCTTACAAGTGGCCAATTCCAAGGCAGAATCAGAAATGCTTCCTTTCCTGAGGAAGAAGGGAGAAAGAAAAGCCTCACCTCCAGCCTTGCACAATCACCAACCAGAGCTGCTGAGCTGAGCACGAGAGAGAAAATAACACCTTGGCATGTCCAGGGCTGGGAGGGCAGGTGCAGAAGGACAAACATGTGCCTCACCTGGTGTGGAGTGCCTAACCTGGGCTGCTGCTGCCTCTGCCTGGGGGTCAGGTGGCTGGACCAGGGGAAGAGCAGGAGGGCAGGAAGCCTCCTCTGGCCCCTGTGTCCCTGAGGTGACACCATTCCAGCTTACAGTTCTGCAGCCAGAGATGGGACCTGCTGGTCTGGCAAGACAGCCCGCTTGACTCACTCGATCTAAAAGGAAAAAAATGCATTAGAGCAAAGCCACATTTACAAAGTGCGATGTCAGAACCTGGTCATTTAAGCTCCAAATTCACTGAGCGAACAGCTCAGCTGCAGTGAATGGCAGCTCCGGTCACACCACACCACACATCCCCACTTGGCACAGCTAGCAGCAGCTGGGGAGGGCACCCTCAGCACAGAGCCAGCGTGGACATTCCTCGAGAGTGTCGGGTCACCCCTGAGGTCACCCTCGAGGAAGCGCGCTCGCTGCCCCTTGGACTGTGGCTGCTTGTGTTGGAACCAAAGAGGTTTGTTTTCACTGCTGCCAGTCATGAGCACAAATGTTCGCTCCAAAAGACGGAAAGAGCAAGCCAAACAGGAGACTTGCATAATGGCATTGTATTTAAAAACCTCAAAACCGAACAGGGCAGCAGAGGAACCGGGAGCCAGCCCGGATATGAAGTTAAACTCTTAACTTTCCCTCACCCTGTGGGTTGTTTTTTTTTCAGCAGAACTTTTCAGAAACACAGTGTTAAATTAATTTTATGCTTTTATCCGATTCCTCCCTCTACCCCCAAAAAATGTGAACACTCAGCAGGCAAAGATTTTGCCCACATGGCTAAAATTAATCCAAGTTACAAACAACTGAAAACAGGTCTTTACAGTAGGAATTATTAAGCAACTTTAATAATAGGTAGATCCAGCAGCCCCACCTATAACAAGCAACAAATGCACCTCCCTAGAACAGATAGCATTTACATGAGTTGGTATGCTACAGAAACATATCCTATCGTTAGTATTTTAAGGTTTCTAGTTAATTAAATGCTTGGGACAGTTTCAAGATTATTACTTTTTTAATGCATTTTCCTATGAGAGAAGGAAAAAAAAAGTTTTTTTGTAAACACTGCTTTTCTTTAGGTTGAACATGGTTTTAACGACTGAACAGATCTAATATGAACAAAGCAACTTATACCACCTGAACAAAAGGTGTTGTCATCTTCGTTACAAGCCCTCATCTCCACAGTGTTCGGACAAAGGCAGGAGAGAAAGTTAATTGTGGCACTCCAGCCACATTACAACCAATTTGGTTTCAAAATCTGGTTTCAAAATTAAGCATTGTGGTAGTTAACCTCTCAAAACACAACCCTGCAATTAATTACCACTATCACACAAAACTAGCATGATGCATACACGTATGTAAGAAAGGCAAATCAAGACTGAACAGGCAACACCAGGTTTTAGCATTATTTAACTCAAGTGCTTGAATTCACAGCCTTCAGTAGCCTTTAAAAGGCAGCAAGATGTGTAATTATTTAATTAGCCCAGTAGGACATACCATTTGTTAAGTACCATTTACTGGGAACACACTGCAGATAGCTGAACTGTTCCAGACTGAACCAATGGGTTTACGCTGGCATGAACAGTAGTAACAGGGCAAACCCAAACTAAAGATTTGTTTCAGGTTACTCTGTTCTGTATCTGATCTCTGCACTTAATTAAGAAATGTTATCATCCAACCACACCGGTACCCATCTAAGTTCTACCAACCAGTGATGCAAGGGTACTCTGCAAAGATGATCTCTTTTTCTGCTTCTTCCGGAATACCACATACTTCCATTCTTCTAATAGCTATTACCTTTAAAACGCATTCTTATGAAGAGATGAGATGGACTGTATTTGCTGAGAAAATTTTTTTTACCTACAGCGATTATAAAAAGTTGAGCACACATTTTGCTGCGTACTTACCAGAAGTACACTACCAACAGTGGGCAACACAGAACTGTCCCTGCTCCTGCCCTGTTCTGAAATTATTATTTAACTGTTTTTAGAAAGGCAGCTGAAGTGTAAAAAGCAATGCTTTTGTGCCAGTACTCCCAGCCATCAGAAATAAAGTTTGTGAACCACAGATTGAGCTTTTATGTCCAATGCCAGTGCTCTGCAAGGGTTATACGCTGCTTCTCTGCATTTTGGTATAGGGACTCTGATGAAATACCAACACATTGCTTTTCCTTCCCACTGCTTCTTTACCAATATATGCCCTTCTGCTCCAAGGCAGCCACAAACCATCCTACTTGCCTCTCTTGTAATTCCTTAATATGCATTTTGTCATCATGGCAATGTGTAAGCGCACCACATCTACCTGGTTTCCATGTAAGACTGACAGAAATAAACAGGAAGAACTTTGGTGAAAACAGGCAAATGGTAAGATGAACAGGGCTGCTGTCACAGACACAGAACTGTGTTTTCTACACATCACTAGCTTTAACTAACCAAAACAACCTGAAAGAACACAAAGATGTCAAAGAGCCGTTAACAAGGCCAAGTAACAAGGATAGAAGATTAAAATACAAATCAAGCAACAGTCAACTCCTCTGTGGATCTTCTCATCAAAAGAACCCCAAACTTTCAATTTCACAAACTTAGGTGTCAGTAGTTTGGTAAGTTTGGGCTGGGCAGCAATCACAAAGTATGAAAAGATTCACAACTGATTAAAAAGACCTGTGACTAGTACAACCCCCACATCAGGCATGCAGCATGAAACGATAAGCAGACTAGAAAAAAAGCCTAAAGATAATTGCAGATGAGGAATGCTAAGTAATTATAATACCTTATTATTCTTGTGATACCACAACAAGGAAAAAGAGCAGATAAGCAGAGAATACAAACTGAACATGCCCCCTGTTCAGTTCAAAATGGGGTAGAGGGGAACATTTAGCTTTCCTTTTATATTACTTTGATGATTTTCTGAAGCAGAGACAAAACAGAGATAAGCTTGCTGGGAAAACCAGTTGACAGAAGATTGGAATCAAGCTGTTAGTTTAATGCTACTGGTGTGTTACTGTGCTCTACTTGCATGGACCTCTTTTCAAATATAACCATAGATACACAAAGAACCTTTTTGGTTATAAAATGTAAGGACTTGACAAAACATGAAGTATGCCAAAGAGCATTTTTAGAGTAGAAGGGCTGTTTGTTGAATTCATAACAACAAAATAACAGGACCTACATGTTTCAGACAAGCCAGAAGCGTGGATAACTTACAGTATGGTCACCAAGAAAACAAACAGCTCCCTGCACCTCTGCTTGGTAGAGCAGCTACAACAGTGTATCTGAAACACTATTAGCTGCTTTACATTCTTCTTCCTGAGAAACCTCACAGAACACTAGAAGCATTCATGTGATAACGTGTAACAGAGATGAAATCTTTCACAGACAAGCCTATACTAAGTGGTTATGGCCCCCTCTTCAGACAAAATCCATCCTGACAACTGTCTACCTAGATAAATGCCAGTATTACGACCTTAAGATACGTATGCAGCCTTTGTGTTAGTATCAGAAAGCCTGACAACTGTAATTACTTCCCACTAGAGACTTCAGAAGTGTCTTGCTCTTGTGATCTCCAAAAGCAAAAGTTTCTAAATTTGGTGAGATCTAAAGAGCTAACTTTGAATACAAGACATGTGTTTGAATTATTTCATAAGCACATATATTTGAATGGCGGCAAAGAAAGAACAAACTAACAAAAAGGCAATCAGTTTAATATCCTATTGATCAGCTTAACACAAAACCCTCCCCCCTGAGGCCATCAATTAGAACAACTGCTTCTGTGAGTAAAATGGAAGATACACACACAGATTTTAGCAAGTCATCTCTTTTGTCCCACTTTTCTTCACAGCGAAGAGACTCTAGCAGTTTTAAGCTACTGCAAAAGTTGGAGGGTTACACAATGCCACATGGGTCATTGCTGCATTAGGCAATTTCAGGTTCAAATTCACTCGTACCATTTCTGACAGATCAGCTCCTCCTGGGGAGGGACTACTCTCAGCAGGAGATGCGTGAATTCGAGATAAAAACTGACAACACGTGTTCCGTATGCATCCTCTTCCTGCAGCATTCTGAAAGCTAATACTTCAATTGTAGTCAGCAGGTTTGCATTCTTCATCCCTGCTATAATGCTGCTATCTGTATTTCCTAGTTCAACTATAGTTACACAGCTAATTTCTTTCTTGCACCATCATATCATACGCATGCCAAGATCTGGAATTCGGTGGCTCTGTAATAGTTGTAAAGGTAATGAAATTTCTTTAAAAGTTTAAGTCAAGAATTACATATACTAGAAGACTTGTTTCACTGTGAGTTCCCATTCAGGTTGAACTTGCACACTATTAAATCATCCCGAAATGATTTACCACCTACTACCTTTTTAACAGAAATTCTTGGGCAGAGGTGGTAACTCAGAAAAACAGGACTAAGCTTTCACTGCAGAAGCTGAGCTCTGCTCTTAACCATCACAAGGCAAGGAAGTTTGACTGCAAACACCTTTAATATGAATACAAAATTCACATAAGATATACATTCTGAGGAACATAAATGAACTATTACAAGAGATTATGACAGAACAAAAACATAAAGAAGGCTCTGTCAGGCCCAGAATTTAATGCGGAATGATTACAAAGTTTGATTTACAGTTACATTACAGCTGTGTTAAGCACTGAAAACTTTAAGAATGTCAGCTGAAAGGCATTTGAACATACAGTACATAAATCATACAATCCACACTGCTGTAATTAACATATTTGAAGTATTTTGTCTTACTTAACAGAACACAAAGCAACATAACGTGCAAACGAGGACTCCAATATACTGAATTTAAAATGTCCATGATAAAACTGACATAAAATTTTACATTTAAGGACTACACGATCAATGGAGAAATTAAAAAAGTATCCTCCATTCCATTACCGAAGTATGCTTTTCAACTAAACAGAAAAACCATACTGGCCCGATGTCCTCGCTCAAAATCACACCTGTCCATAAAGGTTAACCAGAGCTTTAACTTGCTCCAAGTGTACAACAAAACAGCATTTACACAGTCTCCTTCCCCTCACTGGGAACTGACTCAGGATTACATGAAAGGGTTCTTGGATTATGTACATTGATGGAAAATATTATCTTATAAAAAGGCACATACCTGTGATTTAAGGCTAGTACGGTATTTGTTTCATATAGAAAGTAAAATTTTAAATGAGATTAGTACATTGAATGGTTGGCTTCACTCAGCAAACCACGTGGTGCAAAGCAAAAGTGTGTGCTTAGAAGCCTCAGACTGACAAGTGATTCTTGCTTTAGTGTTTTCCTGGATTTCCCTGAACCCATAATGAAAAGTTACATCTTTTAAAAATGCATTTGCTGCAATTCCACTAGTCAATGAGCCATCTGCTACAGTTGCCTTACATGCAGATATCACATATAAGCCTTATATTATTAATCTGCAAAATACTCTTTTAACTCTCTCCTTTTTAAAAGTCATATGAAAATCACTAAAGATGTTTTCTATATTCATCTATAAAATACCAGATGTTGGTACAAATCATGTAAACCTCCATTTGCAAATATTTTGACTAGCCACCAAAATGACCAGAAATCACAAACATCATTTGTCAGTGCAAATCTATTATAGTTTTGCTTTCCCTCCCTCCCCCCCATCCCAGTTACAGAAATAACCACCAACCTTTACATACAAAAGGAGTGCATATGAAATGACAGAAATCATGTCTGGTTATCTTTAAGTCACCCACTTTCCCACCAAATTCAGTTTTACAGTATTATAAAAGGGGCAAATAATTAAAGCTGTCTGTGCAAGAATCACTACAACAGTCCTTCAACCCCCAACCCTTGATTATTATCAGATTTAAAGATTTAGGTTAAACATTGGGTCCTCATTTCTGATCCGATTACTGTTCTTCAAGCCAGGATGGGGCATCTGCTCCAGGTGTTTTCAATTTGATGTGGAACTGTTTAAGTGTCTGTTCAAGCTGTTTTTGATTCCCAGCAAAGTACGCTGCAATGGCATTGTGGAACAGAACAAGCTGATTGTGCAATACCTTAACCTGCAGGGAAGGATACAGATAGGTTAAGAAGAGGAGGCAGATGTCAACAGCAGCGCAGGTCAGCTATAAAAATTAAATAAAAAAAATAGGTGTATTTGAGATGTTCAGACTTCATACAGATTTATTTAATAAAAGTTTAAAAATATAAAATGCAAACACAAAATTCTTTAACCTCAGATTATGCATAACAGTCAATACCAACTCAGTACGCACGGACCAAAAGCAATTCACTAAACAGCATGTTATTTAGTATTGAACTCTTGATTACAAGTACTTGATTCCTTGAAAGTAGATACCAAACCTCTGTTTAAGGTACCAACCTGCAGGCCAAATGCACTTCCCTGACACAGTACGTAACAAATACATTATCTAAGGATACAGTTCATTTATTTATCACTCTTGCAGACAGTTGCTGTTTTCCAGCTCTGGTATAACTAAACCAAATGAAACTTCTGTTGTTTGCCCAGCAATATTTCTTGCCTATCTCCTGTAACACAGTATTATTTAAAGCACATTGGTCAATACCTTGACTATTAACGTTTGTGCAAAGTAGTCATGAAACACACAAGTCATAGCAGTAGTCAAAACCTGGGGAGAAGACCACAAGAACAGCTGGAGGGCATCACTGTTTCTCTCTTCCAGTCTAGTCCATGATTACAAGCTACAGCACTAATGAAGTCAAAGTTAAAGTTATGTTTTCATCCTAGCACACCAGTAAACCTGAAGTTGTGAATGAACAATAATGGTATGACAAGGCACCTCTCCAGTTTCTCCTGCAGCTAAAACCTGTCCTTTTTATTCTTGAGTGTACTCTCAGCCCAACACAACCTTATTCTTGTGTCTGTTTTCAGCCTACAAGACTTTGAGCCCAATAGCATTTTGCCAACAAAGAAGAGAACAGAGGAACAAGATGGCTGACTGAGCCCAAATGAAGGATGTGGCAGGTAGCGGATTAAGCTTTCTCTATTTGGATCATGCCCTCATCTCTCAGTGAAGTCCACAAAGGACAGTCTACTCCTGTCATGCAGGGAAGTAGAAGCGTCCTTGGGCCAAGGCTCGCCTATGCCTACCAGTTGTCCATGCCTGTTCTAACAAGTTACTTGGCTAACATGCTTTTCTTAAATGCATGCATTTCTGACTCAATACAGAAATACTTTATTGCCCTCATTTAAGAAAATATCTCAAATTAAAAAAAATCCCAACATATATTAGACATGCCATTACGCAAGAAAAGTGTAACATTTACATTATTACACAGAAATGTAATAATATACCTTTAAAACAAAACACTTCGATAAAAAACGGGCTGAGCATGTGTGTGTATGCATGCATGCATGCAGGTGTATATAAAAGTTTCAGCACTAAAAGTTGAAGGGGTTGGTTTGTTTGGCTTTTTTTCTGAATAGTCTCATTTCACAAATGAAGTTTTGCCCATAAACTGACAACTGTACAGAGCTCAGTATTCTACTTGTGATAACCTCTCTTTGGTGGTCAAAGCTGCTCTGACAATTTGAAAACTGGTATCCCTCTGTTTTACCCTCTAATAATTCAGGCTAACTTAATTAATATATGTCAAAGAGGAGGCTTTTTGCCTCATTAATGGTGTAATACAGAAAAAAAAACCCAGCCATGAGAGGTGTGTATGGTTAGAAAGGACTTCACTGTGCACATCATATCTTGAGACAATGTTTTTTTTCATTTATAACAGACATCACAAAATTCATCACGTACTGATGTTTTAGCATTTAGGAGATACAGAATTTAGCTAGCTACACTTCTTCAACATCGTTCAGCTTTTCTGAGTCATAAAAGATGCCCTCTTTTTCAGTTTGTGTGGGAGCATACATCTATAAATACACATTTTTTTAAATCTACAAAAATTTTCAGCCTCAAACCATTATGGAAAATGTCACAAGTGGAAAATGTCACAGCAACATAAAGGGTTTGCTTTTAAAAGTTTAGAGCACAAAAAAGTTAGGAGGTACAGACTTTGCTTGAGCAAATTCTTTCATCTTTGACACGCAAGACTTCATGCAATCCAAGCCAAGAATTCTAGACAGAAGTACACTCACTGTTGTAGCATATTATTAAAATTCTATAAGAGTTTTATTCATACTGTTTATAGGAACTCAAATAAAACATGGGTAATTAATCCACCCTCTCAGCCCAAGTTCATCAATTTGAAACCAAAATTGGTACTTTGTTAGTCGCTTCTAACACGAAGCTTCTGTGAACTGCCCTGAAGTCTCAGATACTTGTATAAAGTCAGTCAGATCTAGGGTCAGGTATGTGTGCACACACACACACAAAAAGGCAGGAACTCGCAGTGTAGAGACTGATGATTTGGACTGAGAAAATATGTTCTGTTTTGGTGGAGTTTTTGAACTGCCAGAGCTACCCCATCGTATGAGGTTCTATCTTGATCACTGTGATGTAAATTTCATGATTGTTATCAAATTCATTGCAGAGGTAAAAGGTCTTACAATTTCTGCTCTCCTTCAGTAGCTGATTGCTAAGTGAATCCCAAAAGTGATGGTGGGATCTTCTTATCCGCAACTTAATTCAGGTAACTGAGTTTCTAGAAAAAGACTTCAGCTGCCTGACACTATACAAAGCTCTGCTGAGCTCTACTATGATGTGCCAGCCAACTATGACAGAAAAAACTGCATCGCAAATCACCTGATGCCCACTGCGAAAACACCTGCAATCAAAGCTGAGAACTGGACAAGTATTGACTTAAAGCCAAGTTCAAATCTAAGAAGTTTTCCCACGAAAGAATCTCAGCCTTACCCACTCCCATATCCAGATATCGATTCCTACTTCCACACTATGTTTCACCTTAGCCCTCTGTTGGCAAAACATTCATGCAGTTATGTAGTCAGTTGGATCAGGGAACAGATCTAGATTAAAACTAACCTGACAACAACATGCTTGCTTTAACCTGGATCAGTTCCCCAATCTGATTCTGTGCACAGCTGCAAAAACACTTCTGTAAACATAACATAGAAGGCAATGTGGAGAAAGGGATAGAGGATGAAAGGACCACACTTTTTTGCAGCAAAGCTTGAAATGACTGTTAGACTATGGTGCTAAATGCCAACCCTTGAGGTCTGTAGCACCTATTCCAGCAAAGGAGCATCAAAGATTTGCTTTTCAATCAAAGAACATTAGCGGTATGTTGCTAAAAATGGGTTCCAATGTATGACTAGCATGCCTGTCAAAAAGCCATCATGTTTTACACCTGGACAGCATTTAAAATAATTGTTCCTTGTTAATTAATGACATACACCTATTTGTTCCTAATTACAAGCAGAGTAAGCATTCTATAATAGACTTGGCAAACTTAAGTCTCAAAACAAAACTGAACTTTGTGGATAAGCATAAAAAAATGGGCATGCCCTAAACAGAAAATTAAAGTAGATACTATAGGTTGGATTTAAGCTTTCACATTTCCTCTGGATGCTCTTAATATTTTACTCGTAAAGACTGTCCTCTTTCCCCCACCTCTCTCTGAACACCAGATTTTCTGTGTCACAGTAACTACAGATTTCTTTACAACCTCCTCATTCAGACTGTTTCACCCATCTCAACAACCAGAAAGACTACCCCATTCTAATCTCACAGCTCCTCACAGCTATCATAATCCTTTCCCCTAGCTATCTTTACTTGAAGTTATTTCGTCTAAACAGTTACATCATCTGGGTTTCCACTACATTGCATATTGCTTTCATTTGCAGAAGCAAGCATTTACACATCCAACTCCAGAAGTACAACTCACATCAGCTCATTCAACCTCCTTCTGTACATAGCACAATCAGTTCTGACCTCAGGATCAATTGCTATAATGAAAATTAATAGAAACCTTGTATATGGTGGTTTTGCAGACAGAAACTTGCAGCTTTACTTGCTGCAAGTAATGAAGTTCTCTGAACTTTTGGAGGCTTTTAACTGAAACATTAACTTATAAAACCTAGAAGGAAACAAGAAGACAGCACAAGGAGACTGCAACCATGTGATGCATGTTTTCTCCTAAATGTAGGGCCCAACCAGAGCCCACCAGCCAGTTAAACTGGCTTTATAGTTCCTTTGCAGTGACATCTTGAATCACCTCCCAGTTTTCCCTGCTGTCTTCATATGTCATGCTTAACCAAATACGGGACAAACGTTTTGAGTGTGAACATAACCGACCGCATCTAGTGGAGATACATTTACAAAAGAATATCTAGGATTTTGTTTTGACATAAATTTGTCAGACAAAAAAAAGATTCAGTTTACTCTTTTTAAATGTTCAATACTGGTCAGACTGTAATAGCATTTATTGGGAGATAATAATGAATGGATTTATCTAATCTAAAATTAAACCCCAAATTGCTTAATTGCTTAGCTCAGAAGGTTTCATTACACAATTCTGTTTTCAACACAGAAGTGATAACAACAACTAAGCTTGAGACTACACTGTACTACATCCTGCATCAATATTTACAGGCCCTGAAGTCGAAAGGTTTACCATCTACAACAGAAAAATTATACGGCTACTGTACCATTTTCTTACCTAAAAAGACTTTTAGACTCAGAACAAATATTACTTCACATCCGGATCCAGCACCATAACAATATGCATTAATAAAGTTGATGATTAGAGATCTGCATGTTCTAGTATATAATAATATCAGTCTGGCAAGGCCATGCCTTGATACAGCTGCTCAAATACTAACCTTCTACTTGCCTTGCAATAAGCCTGCAACAACACAGGCTTTCTAATACAGGCTACAAAAAGGCTCTTTGTGAGAGACTGAGTAAACCTAGCTTTTTGTCCATCTGATCTTCCTTTATTTTGATTCTATTAAATGGGCACCAACATGGACCTGGGGATAGATACACAAAATGGCAAGTTCCTGTTACTAAGAATACAGCATCAGTATAACCAGCATAATTCCCTTTCCGGGACGACTGTAACAGCTTCACAATACCAAAACTGCCCTTCCATTTGGGAGTTCAGCATCATCTAAGGTCTTCAGTTTAAGCCATTTCCTAAACAGTGCACTACTCCCACAGCTGAAGTAGCTGTGTTGCAGACACACTCATAAGACTGTGCCCATTGTGTTCTTTCTTCTTTCTCCTTCATGTTTGGCACATGCTGTATTTATAGATGTTTAAATTGTGATGGATTGTTATCATGTACCTTTCAAAGAAGTAGACCATCTGAGATTATTAAATCTAACTGAAATTAAAGTCTAGTTCCTATACTTACTGAACCTATACTTATTGAGTTAATAATCCTTTAAAATGTAATAAGTAACTGACTTAAGAGAAATCACATACACTTTGTATGCAGCTTAAAATCAAATGTAATGTTTGTAACAGTTATATAGTTGTCTAGCACATCAGTTGTGCATCCCAAATTCTTATTACTAGCTGTAGGACAAGTATGAGCTCTAACAGGACCTCCCCTTCATTGACATTAGTGCTAATAAAAATAAAAAAATCAGCTGACACCAGAAAAAGGAATAAGGATGTCAGATTAGTACGAACATCACCTCTCAGATAACCACCACCTCCTACTACATCCCAGGAAGCAGTCTGGGAACAGAAGAACAAAAACTACCAGAGACAAATGCAAGCTGGGAAAAAAAAGTGCTCCTGAAATGAAAATTTACAATCAGGATTAAGATTACATTTTGTTTACTATGGAGAGTCCTATACAACAAACAGAAAACACCAAAGTAAAGCTTACATGAGTAAAGCTCTCAGTAATTATATTTAAGCCAGTATTTGACTGCAAAGGAAGTCCTTTCTATGGCTTATTTGGGAAAAAAAAATTACATACACCCTTTAGTAAATATTTTGACATATCTAGTGTCAAAACTGAGAAATGTCCACCAGTGATAAAAAGGCTTAAGCATGTGAAAGTTCCCTCTGTATTAATCTAAAAGAAAAGGCAGGAAGGAAAAAACAATCTCCTTCAGAAACAAAATTTGTAGGTGTGACTGCTAACAGGATGCTTGGTCTAATTGAAGACTGTCACTACGAAGACAATTTCTTTAGTGTTCCCTAAATTATCATCTAATTTAGTTTTTTAAAACATATGGAAACTTTTTTTTTGAGATGGAAATAAAATGTTTTCATTGTGCAGCTTTCCTATCTGTAGAAACATAAACTGATCAGTCTCCCATGCAGTTAATGCAAACCAAGAGGAAGCTGGGTAAGTGCTATTTTCAACCAATCTGAACTTAAGCATCTGAATTCCTGTACAGGAATCAAACCATTTCAACAGAAGTACGTTATATGAGTAGCAAAGTACTTAGTAAAAAATAGAAAGGGGGGGGGCAGGAGAGAGGGGGAGAAGGCGCACCTTCAATATACCCATTTTCAACCGAGCACTGTTTTAAAAATCAGTTCTTATGAGCATTTTCTAACTCAAGCATAAATATCCACATTTAGATTAGACTTCAGCTTGTTCAAGAATATTAATTTCAATATGGATTTTTTCAATTTGAAAGTTAACGGACTACAAGATCTGCAAGAAACATACATGAAAAGTCAGTTTTCAATCATCTAATGATCTGGTTCATCAGCTCTTAATTGGCTATGTGGTCCCAGACCCCCGGTCCTAATGCAAATGCCCATATGAAGTATCAGCGCTCACAAGCTACATTTTTAGCATGTATTGTTTTGGAAACCAAAAGTTTTGTTGATTTGCTCCACTTTTATCCTCATCTGTTGACAATTCATGAGTCTTCTGTTGTCATCTGGGGACACTCCTATATTCTCTGATAGGCAGCTGTTACCTACATACAGATAGAATCACAGAATCATAGAATAGTTAGGGTTGGAAAGGACCATAAGATCATCAAGTTCCAACCCCCCTGCCATGGGCAGGGACACCTCACACTAAACCATGTCACCCAAGGCTCTGTCCAACCTGGCCTTGAACACCGCCAGGGATGGAGCGTTCACAACTTCCCTGGGCAACCCATTCCAGTGCCTCACCACCCTCACAATAAAGAACTTGTTCCTTATATCTAACCTAAACTTCCCCTGTTTAAGTTTTAACCCATTACCCCTTGTCCTGTCACTACAGTCCCTCCCCAGCATCCTTATAAGCCCCCTTTCAGATACTGGAAGGCTGCTACGAGGTCTCCATGCAGCCTTCTCTTCTCCAGGCTGAACAGCCCCAACTTCCTCAGCCTGTCTTCATACGGGAGGTGCGCCAGTCCCCTGGTCATCCTCGTGGCCCTTCTCTGGACTTGTTCCAACAGTTCCATGTCCTTTTTATGTTGAGGACACCAGAACTGCACACAATACTCCAGGTGAGGTCTCACAAGAGCAGAGTAGAGGGGCAGGATCACCTCCTCCGACCTGCTGGTCATGCTCCTTTTGATGCAGCCCAGGATACAGTTGGCTTTCTGGGTTGCGAGCGCACACTAAAGCCAGCTCATGTTCATTTTCTCATCAACCAACACCCCCAAGTCCTTCTCCACAGGGCTGCTCTGAATCTCTGCTCTGCCCAACCTGTAGCTGTGCCTGGGATTGCTCCGACCCAGGTGTAGGACCCTGCACTTGTCATGGTTAAACTTCATAAGGTTGGCATCAGCCCACCTCACTAATTAACTCACACTGAAAATGTTAATCCACTGCTAGACATGAACAAACTGACAAACTACTATCTTTTATGTAAGTTTTGACCACATTTTCCTTCCTCTGAAGACACAGGAAATATAGTCAGAGATTATTATAACCATTTCACTTACTATGAGTATGAACAAAAATGAGATCTTGAAAAACCATCATTTTTACATCTAATTAGAAACAATTTAGAAAGACTTGTTTATCAAAGAAAGCACAATTTAAAGGTGTGTTCCATCTGGCTACTCTATTTTTGGCTGGTAGACAGAATAAGAGGGGTAAGAATCCTGTCATTAAGTAGGTATAAATGAAATGGTATGGTTGAAATAAACACATACGGGGAAAACCCTTCAAACCAACAGTTCAAAAGCCCTTTTTAGAATTAAAACTATAAAAGGCATTAATTACAGAAAACTCTATTTCTCAGTTCAGGCTTAGTTCAGGTTATCAGTTTAAAGAAAGCTTAATTTTGAAGAAGCCTATTCACAGTTCTCTTACTTTTTCTGTGCATATCCTCCCTGCCAGTGTTGGCAAATATAAGTTTTAACTCAATCTTAAATCAGTAGTTATATGACTCATTTAACCATTAAATGTAATAAACTAGAAAAAGAATGCTTTTCCAAACTTGAAGATTCAAGTATTAACAACTTACTGCCATGTTTGCTATTTATGGCTAGAACAGCTTGATAAGGGACTTCTAGGGCTGCCTGCTCTAATAATGTGTCCTCCAGCAAGAACTCAGAAGATGCAGCTTATTTTCTTTGCTCATTCTGCTTTTCAAATCAGATACACTTTAAGAACTAACAACTAAAGTAATTACAAAAAAGCAGAAACTTACAGCATAAAACTCCTAAACATATAATCAGAAGTTGTAGCTTACCTTATTTTCTTCCAAAAATTTCAATTTGATAGATACATCGTTACGCATTTTGTCATATTTCTCTTTATGCGCTTGAAACAGTTGCTGTGATTGCTCAATCTTTGGCAGAGTGTTTGCATCACGAGGGCCAAGATTCAGCTCTTCTAGGTCTGTTCGATAGGCATCATATTCAATCCTGGGAAAAAAGGAAAGAGGAGGAGGTAAAAACAAAAATTATAAAAATCTAAAGGTAGAGTGTCTTCAAAACAGACCTCTAGGGCCAAATACAAGAGAAGATGAACAAAACAGTCAAGTAGAGAAGAAATAAAAAACCTGGCCAAGTTTTTCCCCCCCCTCCTCCTATTCATCAAGCAAAACCACCACTGTATAAAGCTGCCTCAGAAAGTATCCTCCCTCTTCTGTTCCTGTCTTGGCCACATGCTCCCAACCCACTGTTTTGTGCTGACTTCAGTGGTCAGAGCCTTTTCTGCAACATCTCAGCTTATTAGCCCAGATAAAGGTTAATATTCTGCTGTTGAATTACTACAGTGAAAAGCTTGTATTGAGAACAAGAGAAGCACCAAGAGCAGGACAGCCCCTTTTAGCAGATGTTTTGAGCAACGGCTCACTTATACGAAAGTCTGCGCTGAGGGTTTTTCAGCATGCTCTAGGCTTCTCTGTATGCATTAACTGGAACAGTTTTATAGTTCTTCAAGAGTTAGTTTTGTGAGAACTTGTCTGCCCTACAGATAAACAGGCTGCAAAGAGATGATGCATTATTTATACTCTACTGAGGGCCTAACTTATTTTCCTAGGGAAGTCAGACCCTACACATCAGTACCACCACTGAAAGAGATAAGGGAAAAGAAGGACAGGAGGTTAAGAGTAACAGCTGAATAAGTATTTAAGCTAACTCTGCACCAAAGGTATATATCCTACTTTCAGATAGGACAGCTTAAAAGTATTTTCTAGTTCACTCTTGCCGTCTCCAAATTACCAATCCTGGATACTGCTAGCAAAACTAGAATTAATGTTACAGTATGGGCTCTTGCCTGCAGATACCTGTCAACTTTTTAACTGAACCAGCTAGTCTTCATATACTACTATTTATTTTAAAAAGTTAAAAACCTCCTTGATATGCTTCCATGTATTAGACTGTACCACTTCATTGCATCACTAGAGATGAACCAGTCATATCTTCTTCTCATTTTATTGGAAAAAATGAAAATGTCTTTAAAGTATTTTTAATACAGAAGTTTGAATATTCAGTTTGGTTTTCGAAAACTTCTGTTCTTCCCCAAGACAGTTTAAGTTAAGCTTTCCATTAATCAACATCTAGCATTTGTAAGTGGGAAAATGTTAGTAGTTTAAAGATTGTATCACTAAATTAATCTTCTGTTTCCCAGTGTTACATATAAGCCTATGGAATACTGGATCCTTGCCACATAAACTATTTTTATATTTTAAATAAACTATTTTTATATTTAAAAGTGGATGAGACAAACGTAGTAACAGCTTCTAACCTTTTTCTTCTTCCCCTTATACAACATGTGCTCCTTTGTTCACAGCCATCTAGCACTTGACCAGGTAAAGCAACAGACAACAACCAGAAATCACTCCAAGGTCATGGGCGACCCTGCCTAAAGCCACATTCTTCCTTCTGTATTTCTTTGTAGCTTTCAACTAATGGAACCTGGCTTCTCAGCATACGATACATGCCAACTTTAATGAAACAAACCAACCTATTTCTAGCTTTTCTAATATGCTTTCTCACAGGCATAGCTAAAACGGGAAGCAAATCATGATTAAAAACTGGTTAGAAAAAAACAACTTTTCAGTTGGTGTAACTGCTCCAAAGTAAAATGCAACATTTTCAGAGGTAAAAGGAATAATTATTCCCAGGGCTCTTCCCGATTTTCATTGCCACTATGATTCAGGCTTTATTTAAAGAGCTTATGACTTAATTCCAAAAAAGTAACAAATAGGGAATTGATAGGAGCGGAACAGATGAATGCTGAAGTACAAGTGAGGACAGGGAAGAAAAGACACAGAAATAACCTCTTTTCACATTGCCTATCTAAATATCAAAACAGTAAGTCACTATTTTGCTTATAAATAAGCATTAGAACAGAACAATTAAAAGGGCGAGAAAGAACTTAAACTCATGCAGTTTGCGTTTCTTTTTTACTTGAAAAGAAAAATCACTAAATATTATAAACTACAATCTTTGGCAAACCAACACATTTTATCCTATTAAGTCAATGAAGGTCAGAATGAACCAAGCATCAGAAAGGACAAGTCCAAACCCAGGCTTTAGAGTACTTTGCCACATTCAGAAGTGACCTTCTCCAGAGCAGGAAACCCATTATCTACTGCTACATGTTATTCACTAAGAATTTTCTTCTTTATTTTCCCCCTTCTGACCAAGCCAACAACTTCAGCGTTAAAACTGAAGTGTGAACTGCACGTTTTGTGCATCTCCAGGAGAACAAGATTAAATGTTTTTCAGTCAAAGAGATTATTTTACCTATTACAATGTAGCTGGATAAAAGGGTTAATCTTGCATGGTCACACTGCTTAGAAAGCCACCTTAATCTAGCACAAGGGACTAAAATAGATATAATTACTCCTAGAGCTAACAAGTAAAATTAAGTCTACAACACAACATTTACAGAACATTTGAAGATATATGCAATGAGGCATTTAACTGTAAATCCTAATTATATGTGATCTGTATTATAAGGTTTTTATCTGACAGGTTAGCCACTCAAATACAAAGATGATGCAAAGTCTGTAGTTCCCTGCAGATTAGTTTGTAATGAAAACAGCTAAACGTAGAATAGCTACCTGGCACTTTCATACTGTTTCACAGTCAATAATGTATCCTCAATTGTTTTATTCACCAATGTATTCACACTGGCAATAAAAAAGTTAATAGCCCCAAGAAGAGTTTCTCCATTTTTAGCTAGAAGTTTCTGCGTATCTGCATTGTAGCCAAACTCCTCCTATAAACAAAGAGCAGAGAAAACAAAACTGTGTATCATTGAAAATCGTAACATTCATCAGCAACTATATTAAAAAATACAAACACACAGATGCAGCAGTTTTTTCACGTCTGTTTTGGTATGGTTATGAATAAACAGCTATGATTTCAATACAATATTCAGTTCACAGTTTTTTTATGAAATCTAACATCAGTAAACCCTGGTTTACAATTCTGTTACCACACAATGTTAAATCCTATTTTATAATGTGATTTTTCTGCACTTGGAAGTCTTGAATGTTACATAAAAGTAAGTGGTAATGTAATCTTTACATTGTCATTCATCAAGGTTTTAATCCAGCATCTCCCACATTAGGTAATACTTTAATACCCACAGAGACACTACTACATTAAATACAGTAATATGACTAAATTCACAGGGGCATACTGCATTAATTAGCTATTAACTTTTGTTCTTCCATTCTGGAAAAGACCATTATAAAAAAAACCCAACATCTATCACAATTTAATAGGCTGTAAATAATTGAAGAGCAGAGCATTATAATGAACAGCAAATAAAAATCATACTGTAGCTAAGCCATAAATTTCAAAGGGACAAGGGTGAAATTATTTCCAAGGCATTTCAATCACATTTAGATATGTTTGTTCATGTCTTTTTGTTAACAGCAGTGTAAGCCTTGACCAAGTCTGCAAAGATTTTCCTAATGCACGGATGCCAAATGAGCCCAATTATTATATTTACGTCATCCATATGGCATCTTCATATTCTGCAGATGGGATTTCTCACAAGAGTACAATCTCTGGATGCAATGGCTGTAAAACACTAGGTTCATCATATTTGGAACTTGGTTTTCTTAGGCTTGCACACTGCCAATAACTGACTCAGAAGTGCCTTATACTCCCAGTTTCCTTTAATCTATCTAGAACATGAACAGCTAAGCTAAACGTATTTCATGTTAACATTAACGGCCTCATGAAGGTAAGAGTAATGGGCAATAGTAAGGGGAGAATCCTCTAGAACAGGAAGCACAGTGGAAGTGAGCAATCCAAAGCAGAAATAAAAAGGAAGAGAACTTGGAGCAAGTGTTCATGAGCTAAACCCTGTCACCTTTGCTTTGATTTTTGCTTGGGTGACAAAAGCAGTCAGCCAAATCACTACAGATCTTGCTGAAATAAAAATAAGTCTTTTTCAGCTGGTTTTGTTCTAATGTTACTATGTAGCTGGCAATGTAAGTGCTAGCACAGGAAAGAAATAGGAGGATATAGGCAGAGACAACAGCAGTAGGACCACCCTTTTCAGCCGTGTTTAGTCCCATCTCTTTTCCTTCCCCCAGGCATGACTGCAATTAGTTTTCCTGCTGGTCCTCCTACACTACAGACCCAAGTGAGCAACATTACCAATTTAAAGGAAAGGGTTAAGGATGGGACGGCAGTGGCCTCCACACTAGACACCAAAACTGTCCTGCTGGTTTGTACAGTTTCATATAAAAGCTTTTGAGTTACGTCCATCACTTCTGCAGATACCTCTTACAAAACAGACAGGAGGAAATCCTTTCTGTATCAGAAGTTTACACTCAGTTCATCCTCTATGCACAGGTCAATTAAAATCGGAATTCATATGTCTATATAATTAGAGGCACATAAGCCTGGAACCAGGAGTTATCTTTATATCCAGATGAGAAACAGCAAAACATTTGCATTAAGTAATGCCTCTCCAGATATCACTCTGAGATCTCATTTTGTAATCATGTATAAAGTAAGAAATATTACATTAAGAATCGGTGTGGGTTTTTTTTTGGTTTGTTTTTTTAAGGCTTGTTTGTTTGTTTTAAAAAACTTACGTACTGTTACCACATTAAACATTAAGGACTAACTGGTCAGAAATTTTACTGTAGCCTTGCACAAGTTTTAGAGGCAACAATGCTATCCAAACATCCGAGAAGAACAGGCCAGGCTACAGATGGTAATACAGTACAGATTAAACAAAGGGGAAACACAAAGAGGAAAGAGACAAACATCAGGCAAGTCTCCAAGAGGCAAAGGTTAGATAACTTTTATTACAGCAGCCGAAACCTTTATTTGATTTTCATCAACAGCCCCATTCAATAACCTACACAAGAGATGAATGAGTGAAACAAATTCCAAGACCAGTACAAGATGCTGAAAGAACCTGGAAGAACAGTTTCCCACTAGAAGTTACAAGCTACTCATGGAAAAAACCCAAAACAACCCACATTGATTAAACAAGAGCATGATGCCAGATTTAATCCAAATCTCAGAAAAAAAAAACATCCAGCTTCAGCAAACACTTCATAATAATCACTCAGTTCTGCCATGTGGTCATGCTCACATTTGTGTCAAGAGTAAACTGCTGATTAAAAACTTTTTAGCTGATTTCTTAGCTGCTAAAAGCACTCTACTTTCACAAATTTTCATCTGTCAGACTAATATTAAAAATTCCTGTACTCCAGTGCAGGAGTCTCAATTTTTTTCAGATAGCTATCAATTAAAAGCTCCTCTATGCAAGCATGAACTCTACTTCCTCCCTTAAAACTCAATGGGAATGGACAATCATGAAAAGGGGAAAAAACAGAGTTTTAAGTTTAATAATCACAAAGATAATTTGGGCTGTCTCAGCAGCTATGTTTTAGGGAATCATTTGTTTTTCCAAAGGATTAGCAGCAGTATCAAAATGCTTTAACTTTGGAAGTACAGAACAGTTAATGTAGAAGCAAGCCAGCTGCTATGCTTTGTATGCAACACCTACCTTCTCTCTTTACAGCAGAGAGTTTTATTATCAGCAACAAATGTGCCAGTGTTACCTAAACTTCCAAACCAAGGATTCATAACAACCCAAGTGCAGATAGATATCTAAAGATTGCCTCTCTTGCTCAGAAGCTCCAAACAATGTTATGAATACAGATTAGTCCTATTAGCAGCAAAATTCTGATTAAAAAAGGACTTTGAGATGAAATCTCAATGCTTAAATATGCTACAGAAAAATAATTTACTCGCATTCAATGTTCACAAGTGAAGCAATGTGCCCTATTCTACTTACTCCCAGGCATATTCCTCAAAGACATCCTGTAATTGAAATGACGTAACACTCTGGAACACTTTGATGACATACATTAGAAGCAAAATTAATAGTAAAATGCATCTTCCATACAAAGGAAAGTTATCAAGTTCTTGAGTCCAACCATCAACTAAAGGCATTTAAGAAACAATAATGAACCACAGTAATTTCAATAATTTCCTATAGTCTTAAGTGAATTACATGAGGTTTTAACACAAAGAATATGTAATATGTTGTTAACTATAATGTTTAGAAAAGTACTGCTAACTACTATGTACCCTGCACAAGTCAATTAAGGCTTATCTTCATCTCTGCCATTTCATTTTTTAACACTTAAAAGTCTTACATGAAGTTCCAATGATTTCAAACTCAGGTCAGCAAACGCGTCTCCAAGTTGCCTTTGGGTATGTACCATCTGGAAGAGCTGTGTGGACAGCGTCTGTGCCAGTCTCAAGATATTTTCGTATTTCTTTTTGTTATCTCTCAATATATCTATTTGAGCTTCTAGTTCCAGATCTACTGTTCTTGAGCCACGACCCAATTTTTCAGAGATGATCTGCCGTGTACACTGGGGGGGGGGGGGAGGAGGAGGGAGAAGAAAAGAATTAAATTGTAAAGAATCAAGTATATTCAACAGAACACAGCATACACCCATCTTCAGCTTCAAGGGACATATAATTACACACAATTCTTTCACAATCGCCCCTCCCAATGGAAGTTTGCACAACAAACTGAAAAAACAACACACTCTTTAGAAGTTTATCAGGACTCAGCAAGAACAGTTGGACAAGTCTCAACTCCTACTAAGATGAATATTCAAGTTAGCAAATCAAGAGCGTAACTAATTGTTTCTCAAGTAAAAGAACACTTATCTCTTTTTAGGTTTGGTGAATCTCATTAAGTTAAAAGAAGCTATGCAGGCCACTGAATTAAAGTCAGTTAATGGAGTATTACCAGTTTTGCTTAAAAAAATATCTAGTTTGTGATCTTCTGCACCTTTTCTACTAACCGTTCAATTCCAAATAATCCATGATATGTTTTCAAAAACTGTTATTTTGTTGGGTTTTCTTGGGAAGGGGAACGTAAGGAAATGATGGTTTTCAGCACGCTTTTTAAAGCTGACTAGGAAACTGGAAACTCCTACTAAGAAATACTCAGTATTTCTATTACTATTAAATAGCAATTAAATATTAAATAGTATTACTATTAAATTAATTTCACATTATTACCACATCTTTAAAATGGAACTGATCGTGTCAGAAAGACCTAATATTTCTTTTCACAAGTCTAATTCTGAACAGATTTGCAGTATATTAACACAGACAGCAGAAAACATGCTTTTACAAGGCTGCAGACACTTTCACCCAGCCAATGACTGGGACAGCTCAGGCTGCTACCACAGTCCAATTATCTGTGACACCACCTCTGCCAGAGATTTGAGTCCAGCTTGGCAGTAAGCTTCCCAAGATACACACTGAGGTTTCCATTGACTTGGACATACGAGAAGCCATTTGCGAAGCAGATGTGCCATACAATTTCACTATGAAAAGCAGGAAATATTTACTGTTACAGTAAGTCACTTGAAGTTAATCTGTGGTCCCAAGAGTTGAAGAGATAACCAGGTTATGCATACAAAGAATTAGTGCTAGAAACAGAATTACAAGGAAACAAAGTTAGTGGTGAATGCCAGAACTGCTCTGAAGGGGCTTAACCTAAGTGCAAAGCTGCTATTTTGTTAGGTGAAATAATGCTCAAGTCTGTCTTATATCACATTCCCCTAATATATTCCATCACTGCATTTCCCAGGGTTTCCAAATTTGAGGACTTTAGTTAAGTCCAGTCCTTATTTACATCTAAAGGAGATACACATTTGATCTCCTAGAACTTTTACGCCCTTTCTAAATTTAATACACAAACACATGAAAGGCTCAAGAATGATCAAACACAACAATCTGGTCATAATCACAAGCTTTAGATGGGAAGGTACAGACTATCTGGGCTACTTCATTAGATTCAATTAACAAGAAGGAACATGGCCCATCTTGTCTGTCAAGAACCAGAAATTTGAGAGAGCAAACAAAACGCATCAAGACAGAATACAACACTACTACTAAAGCCTGCAACAGAAATTGCAAAATACAGCTTATCAGTAAGCGTGGTCAGAGCATAAATAAGCATCTCACTAGAAACTACGGAATCAATGGACAAATTTGGTTGTTTTCCATAAAAGATGTAAAATACCCCAACGCACCCTATGGAAATGCAAGAGAAAAATCTGAATCATGAAGGGCATAATTTTTTGGAAGCAAAAATAAATTACAAAGGAAAGACTTATTTTCAACAAAGGAGTATCTGCTTCAGAAGCTACAGCAAAACACCTGAAAAAAAACCCAGCAGTGATAAGTAAGAAAAAATAGTACTTGGAAAGACTTACACTGCATGCTTTGTTAAACTGAGATGTAGCTGAACACTGAGACTGAAAAAGAGCAACTGACAAAGAAGATGCACCTATCTGTTTTGATTTACTCTGATTCTAAGCAGACTAGTACAGACTCACAAGTTGCTATATATTCTCACTAGCAAATGGAGAGAATTCCGTATGTGAATTCCATTTTGCATTGGTTTAAAGAACATTGTCCTGAATAAGACTACACTCCTCAAAAAGAAGTCACACAAGACAAAGTTTAAGGAAAACTACTGCAAAGTAAAAAGCCCCAAAGTATGCGTACAGGAACTATATTTTAAATTGCATGTTAAAAGGCAGACAGATGTTACTGAATTTGTCTCAGAAGTAAATGTTCCACTAGTAGCCCAGTATTAGAGGGAGGCCTGTAAAACAGGTATATTGGTTTTCCTCCTTAAAAGTTTAAGGAATTGTACAAAACCCAAGAAGATATGCTTTTTATTAGAATTGCTGAAAAACAAGAGGAGTCACAACTTTCCCATGCCTATGTCTTTGCTAAACTGAAAATACTTTTTTCATCCAAAGGGGAGACAAGAGAAGGAGAAAGAACAGAACAAGCTTTTGCCACCAGATTATGGGAAGAAAGGCAATTTCATTTGATGCAAAGTCACAATTACTAGACAGCGTAAGACTGGAGAGAGTAAGAATGGACAGTAGTTGCAAATGCAACAGAATAATTCTACCAAGTTATAAGTTATGTGAAAAAACAGTCTACAAAAATTCATGGTTAGACTAGACAGAAGAGCAGCTTTAACCTCCTGTGATTTTTCAATTGGAAGCAGTTTTTTAAAACAAAAGTGGGAGATAACAAAAGCAATTGTCTCTCATTCACAGAAAAACATATGGAACAAAAAACAAGGTACCCAAAATAAAGGCATACTTAATCATCTCTTCACAGATGGGTATAACTTCTGAATGTATCCAATAACATAGATTTCACAACTCCCAATACAGACACTTTCACAGAGGAACTACTGTCAGATTCCTAAAGAACTTTCTAACAGTAAGTTTCCCTTCTAACTCCACTTGCAGATTAACAATTGGTACGTTGAACAGCATGGATTTCAGCTCAGAAGGGTTCAACTGCTGACTCTCCACTAACAAGTTACTCTTGCCCTTTATTTCTCCATTTCCTAACCTATGATCAGTTAGCTATTATGAAATAAGGAGCAGACTTCTTCCTACCTTACAGGAACCAAAACAAGCCAGTATATCCACAAACTGAAAGATCGTCCTTAATCAAATTAAATAGGTTTTTTTTATGTAGCCTACATATAAAGTGTTCTTAAATGTATGGCACCTCCAGGGACATTTGCATAACAGTCCCTCAAGTCAGAATGTCTTCATAAACTCTCTGAACAATCCTATTCTTAAAAAAAACCTGTACAGAAGTCAGCATGGGACTCCAGAAAGATAATAACTGATCAACAAACTTACAGATTTCAAGAAAACAGAGTAATTTAGTTTCCTGAAGTGCTAGTCTTTGTTTGCTATGCTGTAACTGGTGGGATTCTGGATTTAGGAAGAGGGAGGTTTAAGCCAAGAAAGAAATCTAAAAATGTAGACTTTGCAAAGACTACTGCCCAAAAATAATGTTCTAAACAAAGACCTGAGACCACTTTTCCCATCAGTTTTCACCAGTCCTCTGCTGTTGCTTCACGTGTGTTTTCACTCATTCTGTGATTGAGACATGGGGATTTTTTTTAGTTTTGTTTTCTAAATTAAGGCACAAAAAAAGAGAGAATAAGGTCAAGTCCTCCCTATTTCGTTTGTGGTACAGCAGATTCAATCTCAAGAGTCAATGTTTCTTAAACACACAGAGAATTTTAAAGAATGGCTTCAGCTTAATAACATGTATTCTGATCAGGCCACAGCATGCTCCAGGAGTAGCTGACAGCCTTCTGCAGTTGCCACAAAATTTAGATTATAAGAAAAGCAGAAATTTAAAAAAAAATTAATTAGGCATAAAGATGCAAACTTCAAACACAAAGAACAGCATAAGCATTTACTAGTGGGTAAAATGTCTCCATCCCTGCTTCCCATCCTCACTAGGAAGGAAGTTCCTATCAGGACTTAAGAACACAGGAGGCATTGAGGCCTGTGTTCTACAAAGAAAATTTTTTTCCACAGGTTCATTTTTTTCAGGGTTTGATGTAGGTCCCACTGATGCACAACCCACCTGCCCACACTTCTGTCACTGAAGTTGCAGGCATAACAAAAAGCTATTTTTCAAAACTGGTCTTCGTTTAAAACTCCTGACAGTAATGTATTCCCTGAAAATTGTTCCTCACCTTACGGTTTTTTAATGAGTCACTTCTAGCTAACTGCTGTGCTTAAAGCACCTTCTCTTTTTTCTTTTGTTATTATTTTAACTTCATCAAATCCCAACTGATCACAAAGAAGCACCATATACAAAACACACAATTGAAGCAACGATTCCAACACTAAGAAAAAACAATCATCAGATAGAACAAAACCAGCAGAATAGCAATTAACAAGTGCTGAAATCTGTACATTCCATATGTTGAAGGGGACATTAGAAATGCAATATTCTTAACCTTGTTAAATCAATAAATACCTATGAAAGGTTTTCCACTTAAACCCAGGGATTTGAAAAGGATGCTACACTTGGAAGAAAACTAAGCCTTCCCTATGCACTCTCACTTATGCTCCCTGTAACAACAGATTACTTTCATGCAGCAGTACAATACTGTATGGTTGTCCAACGCAGTAGCAAACTCATTTCTAGAAAAAACACAGACACACACACAAATCTGTCTGCTTACCTTGTAAGTGTTTAGGCTCCACCTTCTCACCAATTCCAGTTTCTCCATTGCTGGATTCTTCACTTCATCTGCTAACACAACTGGTCCGCTCTTATGTTGGGCTCTGCCCCCTATGTCAGATAAAGCAGATCTTCAAGGCCTTGCTTTTTGCTTGTTTTAAAGGGTTAATAGCAGATATGGAAGATTTGTGCAATTTCACATGCAAAAGCAGAGCAAGGTGACAGCAAGAACTTCAGATGAATATGCAGATTTTCAAAATCAGCTCCAGAAAGAAAGAATTATTTAAAAACTAATATAAAACCTGCATGTGTATCTCACTATTTCATTTAATAATAGGCTGAATAAAGCTTACCTGAATGCATAGAATTTTACTAACCAACCTTAAACCAGCTTTTTAGACATGTTTACTTCCTTAAGCTATGTTTTAAAATTCCAGTAGTTGGACACCCTCTTGGATTTAGCCAATGTAAAAGCCTGTTTACAACCTGCAGACCATTACATGAAAATTACTGGCATATAAAAACTGTTGACACAAAATACAACTAATAAATTTCAAAGCAGATTTTAAAAATCTTTTCCAATGAACATCATCCTTTCCAGAAGACGTATTCAGCCAATATGTATTTATTTCAGCTTTATTAGCTCATTGCATTAGGAATAATTAATTCTATAAACCACCAGCATAAAAACAGCAGTGAAGATTTACAGTCATAAAATATCTAGGGCAAATTACCACAAATTCATTGCCAACACTTAGCATTTTCATGCTAGTATGCGATATCGTGGAATTCCAAGTTTTAATTTTGCAAAAATATTTCCTAGTGTCCTAAATAGCAAGAACTGCAAAGCACTACCACTTTTTAAGCAGTAGTTTTATTTATTCTTGCACAATTTTGACACTCCTGCTGCTACTTAAAGTCACCTTAGCCTTGCCAGGTGACTGCATTATTTACGTAAATAGGTGTTGGAAAAAGGTCTATACAGATGCCTCAAGATACTCCTTTAGCATCAAGCTCTACTATGTTCTTTACATCTTCAAAATGCTGTGCAAACATTAAGTAATTAATCCTCTCAACACCCTTATAAGGTGACCGAATAGGTCTTCTCCTTTTATATAGGAGGAAACAAAGATGTTAAGTAATTTGCCCATAGGCACAAATGAGTCAAGTGGCGAAGGGTGTTGTGAATTCCTAATGGCCACCTCATATTCAATTCTACTGGAATATGTGATCATTTTGGCAAAAAACAGCCAAAAAATTCAGCTTAGATCTTAATGAAAAATTTTAGTTACTCCCATTTCAGCTACCATTTGTTATTATTAATATTTGGTAATTATAGAGCAAAAAGCAGCATACAGGAAGGAAAGCAGAGGTTACTTAGTGAACTGTTAAAGCCAGAGATGAGAGCTACCAAAAAACCCCGCAAGTTTTATTTCCAGCTAACAGTAAATCAAATTATTAGAGACATGAAGGAGTTAGTACAGTGTCAGCAGAGACAAGGGCGTTTATCCATCCAGGGCTATGATACCTGTGGGAATAATTAAATCACAACCTTGTCCAGCCAGTCTGCTAGCTGCTGCACTGCTAGGAGATATAACAGATGATTTGGGTGATGCTGAGGAACCTGAAAAGGGGACATATTTAACCATGAAAATCCACCTCTTGCCTTAGAAGGTAATGTACACTTTCACACAGACAGATTTGGGATTTATTTGGGGTGTGGGCAGGGCTGCTGTTTTGTTTGCCCGTCTTATTTTGGGGAAAAAAAACACAAAAACATTTGCTTCAGCAACACACTAAATAGAAGCATTCAATGAAAAGTTGCTGGAATTTGATGGAAATGCTTTTTAAGAGGTACAGCTGTTCATGTGAACTACTCCAAGTTTTCATGACTTAATCTTTTTCTCTAGGTCATTACTGTCAAACTGTTTTTTGTAACAGTAATCAAAATACAACCGACAGCTTCATCAGTGAAGTATGCACTATCAACAGAAAATTCCATGGAACATTGTTATATAGAGCTTCCACAGCTGAAACCTCCTTTTTCAGTTCTAGGTAGATTTCACTCTGCACTGTCACTGAATGGTAAGTCACAGCATTAAGGGGTGAAGTAAGCTCTGAAATCTATGCCAATTTCAGATATACTTGATTAACATCTGCTCCTAAGTCTGTGTAAATACACAGCAATAAGCTATCCTGAAGATAATACAAGCCATTAGTTGTTAAGGTGTGTAACCTCCTTCCCAAAAGAAAGATTCTACAGCATTCATTTGTTCTCTTTCAAAAAGAAAAAACAAGAAGCCAAAGTGACCTGCTCCATGTGTGCTCTCTAAGCTGCGCTAGCGTTCTGCTTTTCAGAGCTTTGCCTTCTTTCCTATCACATAAATGTGAAGTAACATTCTTCTAAAATATTCAGGAGTTATAAAACCAAACAACCAAATCAGCTTTTCCTCTGTAGTGGTGTGTAGGCATTATACAGGGGGGAGCTTTTATTGCTTTTGTTGACAGATTCTGAGATAAGTCAGGGCTGACAGTGTGCTGGAGGAAAGGAAATCAAACCTAAACTCTGGCAGTTTCAGCAAAATTTAAGTTACCAGTAACACAAAAAATACCACTCAATGTAACTGAATCAAGAATCAACTTCTGCCTTTTAAACATACTACAGAGCACTACTAACATGGGGTATATGACTCCAATGATTTGGATCCAATAGCACAGAAAAGATGAAACTGAAAGACAGCTCACTTGCTGTGTCCTTCTGCAGTGATACATTGCGTAAGAGCTGCAACTGGATTCATTCAGGCATAAACGTTTAACTGCAAGATCCTGCTAAAGGCCTAAAGACTGAATCACTTCAGCAAGCGAGCCAAGACAAGCAGTTAAAAAAAAAATCCTAATAATTTGACAGAGTATTTATTAATGCAGCCTATGCATGCTTCATCATTCAACTTCCCCCAAATCTTAAAGGCCCTTCCCCTCCAGTACTGCCTGCTTTGCACTCAAAAACGAAGCCCTGATAAGGACACTCAAACAAAAAACAGAAATTTTAGAAATAGGGCAATCTTTTTACTTTTGTCTATTGATTCATAAGAAGTCTGAGTGTCTACCACTTCTCTCTCTCCAATTTAGAGCATTAGGAAAAAATATCCTTGGAGGAAAACTGTGATATTGTTAAAGATTAAATGTCCAAACCTCATCGTTTGTATACATAGCTTTCTACAGAACATCTGAATAAATGTATTAGTGTAGCTTCAAACATATCTTCAGACACTTTTTCCTTTACAGGCTAATGCACTTGACAGATACAAAAGTTACCCTGCTAATAGAATACAGAAAGGGAAGCACGGTGAGCAGTTTACCATCTGCCCAGTTTTTAGCTCAATATTTTGCTAATTTCAAAGACTTAAAGAAACCACAGCATTCACTTTGTAATATATGCAAAGTACTACATGTAAATCACTGTTTTCATAAGCACAGAATTTTAACAAACAGGAAATGAAACAACATGTAAATTCAATCTACGGCTACAAAGAGACTTATTTTCACAGCTGCTCATTTGAGACAATTTCAAACCTTTCAAATTCAGAAACTGTCAAGGCTGCATAATTCCTTACAATATCACTTTCACATACTCTATCATGGCACTCTACTGTTTTTAGACAGGTGGGGAACACTGACATTACTGGCTTGTTTATCACTTTGTATTTCTCATTGGTTTATACTAACTTAGATTCTCTGAAATATACATCAATACTTCCACAGTGAATTAAATATTAATTAACTAAAATCCTTCTGCTATAAACAACCGCAACTCTGTGCTGAGAAAATGAGAACAGCCACTTTTTCATTAGTTAATGCCTGGAAAAACAGACCAGAAGCATTATGACTCCTAACAACCATAAAGTAATACATGCACTATAACAAAAAAAAGACAGACACGTCTCAAGGGCAAAGAAGAATTCCATTCATTAATCTCCTCCAAGTGAACTGTGTATCAAGAAGTAAATAACTCCCCAGTCATATTTCAAATCAGAACAATACCTGCAACATTTAAATAAAACTTCAATGCAACGTAATAGCAAAATTCTCCTAACACCATTTCAAGGTGCTCAATGACCTCCTTTCCTGTAAATGCAGACCAACTTAACACTGGGTAGGTTCCACTAGTCCCCTGACAGACACTACAAGTGCAGCATATATCCTCTATTTTAACAACCCAGCTACCAGAGAAGATAAACCAGACTGTCACTAATGCACATCTCAATGTGTTCACTTGCACCAAGATACTCAAAGCAGCTAGAGGGCATTGTCCTCCTGTCAATATGAAATTATGCCTAAAGATTTTAAATCAAAAAATAAAGACAAAAAAAAACCCAGTTACCTTTTCCTGGAAACGGTCCTGCCTCAACGACTCCCTCTTTGGTGCTGTCAAAGCCATGAGATGTTATTTTGGTTTCAGAAAGTCCAAGTTCAACTGGTAATGAATGTTTCAAGTCCTTGGAAATATATGAATAAGATCGGAAAGTCAATGTTTAAGAAAGATAAAAGCGACTCAGAAGTATTAGAATGCAATTCCAGCAGCTCTCAGACAGGCACTTTTTGCCTTTAGCCTGGAACACCTTCACTGGTGTCACAGCATTCTACTGCAATGCACAAATAGGACATAAACAAACAAGAAATACTAATTATTACCTGTGTATTTATTATGGAATATTTTTTTATTGATGAACAACCAGAGTGCCACCTCAGAGCAGCAGTTACCAAAAATGGAGCCCAAAACATTTGCATGTAGTCTGAAGCTGGTCCAAACAACCACATCAGTTTAATAGCTATATATTTTAACAATAGTTAAAAACTTACAGGCATACAGAATGACCCAAAACTAAGTGCAGACAACACCTACAAACCAAAAATGTGTAAACAATTATCATAATGTTAAAGCTAAAACAAACAAACAAAAGGCACTGAGCAAGAAATTGCTTTAAAATTCACAGCAACCTTTATTTCTACAAATAGCACACGAAATCTCTCCAATATTTGATAAGGGAGAAACATCTAAAAGGCACCATCATTTCAACAGCTTCCTTTTGAGCACCTAGTCTACATTTCACAGCACAAAGTTGCCATTTGCTTCTGTTTGCTTTTGAAACTCATGGATCTAAAATTGCCCAAGATCACCTTGTTTAACTTCTGAGAGACAGATTAAGCAGTACAACCAACTTCCAGGCAACTGAAGTCTTCACAAAAACCCAAGCAAGGCCTAGTACTGAACTATGAATTCATACACCATAATTCACATACCATCCTAATGCCCAGTTCTTCTATCTCACCCACCTCTACAAATGACTCCCAAAGTTTCCTTGACTATTATTTCCAGCCATCTGATTGAAGTTTAAGCCTCTGGTATTATGGAATATACTTAGAGCTTTAAAAAAGTTCAGATATTCAAAGCATTTTAAAACCACTAATTGATAAAAGCGAAAGCTGAGGGAAATACTACTCGAAGTAAATAGTGAAATTTGCAGAGAAAAACTATACGTAGCTTTAAGAGGTCAGTGTCTGGACACATGCGGTAACTATTTATGATATATGCAATGCTCCTAATTACAAAGAAAACACAAGCTTTAAAATCCAGTTCATGTTTGACATATCACTGTAGTTGCTCCATGCATAAACCAGAAGCAAGCTAGTGCCTAAGAATGATACCGCCTAGAGGCTCAGATTGTTAAGAAGTGACTTTGGATCACATCCCCACAGACTCAGTTAGCTGTCTTTAGTTTAAGACAAACTCCTGTCAAGAAGAGAAAAGGAAGAGCTACAAACATGAATTCCAGCAGAACAGAAATCCTGTTGACATAGAAAACCCAGGATGTTACTGTAATCAGAGCAACCTACACCTATAGCCGTACTTTCACTCACATGGAATACCTATTTAAGAATAATTAAGCTGTATTTGTGTATCTGAAGCATTACACCAAAAAAATCCAAACAAACAAACAAGCAAAAGCACACTGAAAACCCTCAGCATGAATAACAAATAATAGTCACATGCAGAACCTGACCGCACAAATTAAGTATATCACAACACTGGATAAATTGCTGTTTTCAGTCTTCACAACGGACTTAACACTGGTGCTTCCATTTAAGTACTCGCAGTTGGTGGTATGCCTTTGCTTCAACTTAGTTTAGCTAACAGACTGAGTCCACTTAATTCAAAATGTAGCAAGTCACTAAGAGCTGAAAAAGCAGAGAGACTTGAAAGAGGATAACCAGACTGAAGAGGAGAAGATACATTGAGTATTGATTTAACAAAAAGGACATGGCATCAACTCTTTTTTCTTTTCCTGAAGGCACCTTGTCACATTGTAGAGCTTTTGGAAGTATCTAAATCTGTAGCCAAATAAACATAGACAGCTAACCTGCTGAAGCATGTTCGCAATAGGAATCTAAGCAATCATCTGTATTTAAGGTTAAAATGCAGAACATCTGCTTTGTAAAGACAAAAGTTTATACCTAAACTTAAGCATTTGGACAACTTCTGTACATTCAATTTTATTCTAATTTCAAGCTAAATACAAGCTGAACAAACTATACTTAAATAAATCAGAATATTATAACACACGCATCTCTTAAATAAAAACCCTGATATTTGGAGCATGAAAATTATTAAGATCTACAGTTGTGTTTATATACACATCAGGGTATTTACATAAAAATATACATATGTATGTATATGTACACAAACATACTTGTTTGAAGAGAGCTATACTTTGTTCATTCAAAAAGGCAAAGTCCAATGTAAAGAACTGGTTTCAAACGCATTTTAAACACTTATATTAACCAACTGAAATACACTCTGCTAAAGAAACATAGCTTTGCACATGAATTTAAAAGAAAGATTTACCATTTGTTGATTTATACATGACCAGAATTGTCATCAAAAATGCAGTGATCATCAAATACTACCTTTTTGTTGTTTATAAACATACAGGTTACTGTTCAGTGGAGACACACTTCTGCATGTAAGCTTCAAATTTTAACATGTCATTCTTGTAACATGCTTGCTTTTTTATTTTTCACACAAGTGTAGATAAACAAAAAGAGCTACCCAAAAATCTGCAATCATTCTGACAAAGCAGTCTATCCCTTCAATAATTTACAAAGAATAACTTAGAAACAGCCTTAGATTAAGAAAAGACATACACAAAACTTCACATTCATGAGAAGGTATGATAGTACTTAAGGAGATTTCAGAGTGGTAAGAAGGCAACATAAAGATTTCTTTGTTCCCACCAAATGTAGATTTGCTGTTCCAACAGGGGAAGTGAAGACAGATTACCTTACTATACGGTGACTATACTTTGACTACATATTGCTTTTCTAGTTAAGAGGAAGAGTTTGATGATCATAAGATCTGGTTTCAAATTCTAAGTGACTTCCCCCCTTCCTCATAAAAGGGAAATAAAGTCTTTAGAATTCACGAGAATTTGCTGATACATTTCAAAGTCACAAATCTGCTAATGGATCACCACCAGCTCCTCCCCTTCCCCAGCTTAATTCCTAATTTTCAATTTTATGAGGCTGAAAGCCATTGCACATTCATGCAATTATCAGCTAGCAGAAGTATTTTTAATATGGTAACTTCACTGAGATCCAGAGCTAGAGGTATAAAAATCTTACAACTCAGATTTCCAAGAAGTCAAAAGGTTTGATTACCTGCCCTATTCTTAAGTCCTTTAGCACACTAAGGGCTCAAAGCAACAAAAGGACAGAATAAAGGGACACACAACAGCTGTACTAGCTTAGTTAGGTCTACTCAAGACTGTGCAAACCTATATTGCACAGAGCATTTAAACCACTTTAACCCTTTGTTAAAATCCCATTTTAATTAGTTCAAGTCACCATATCAAATGAAACATATCTTAGTAAAGTTAGCCTTATTTACATTACTCACAGGAATATTCATCAGCTTATTATACAGATCACCTACATGAACCAGTAGGGATTTTTGACGTATCAATCCTGTTAAGACAGCAGACACAGCAAAGGAGTCGCTCAGAATGCATGCTTATAAAGAAATGTTGGTTGGGTTACAGTACTATTATCCAAAAGATACTTCCCATCCATGCTACCCATAGTATGCTAAAATGAAGAGGGGAAAGATAACAGAATTGCATTGCTTCTTTATCTGTTGAAACTTACTTTGTAGATACTTACTGGAAACTAAGGCAGAAGTAAGCAAACAACATCTATTAATTTCTTAGTTTTGTCAATCCATTATAATGCATGACTCTTGCTTAGTACCAACAGGAAGTTTAATAGATATGGTTTTGCTTGCCCTTATTACCTTGAATAAAAGTGTTTTAGAACCTCCACACCACTAGCTAGTTCAAGTAGTCTATTGAAAGTGGAGCAACAAAACTGGGAACAACATACGCTTGTTTATTTTTTAATGATGGATGACATTTTAAATAAAACTACTCAAGTCACCTTCAGGAAAAATTTGTACCACATCTGATTGTAAAGCTCAAAGTGTAAGTTTTAAAGATTACAAGTCCCATGAAACAAAGTGTTACGTAGAGACACATAACATCTATCCAGAAAGATAACTGGCCTTTAACTTATTACCCTAATTTGTAGAGCTGCATGTATGTATTCAGCATTTCTTCTTCTCTTTGTCCTGTTAGGTCACTCAGCTCCTATTTTACATGAATTCAACTACTAAATTCTCACATCAATATAAATTCAAGCATAAAAATAAATGGGAGGAGAGCTTCAGCTTTATTCTATGCTAAAGTGGCAAACAAGATGGGCTGACAGATTTCTTCTGCTCTCCAATACACTGCTCTTCACTCAGAAGACCCTTCTACTTCATCCCATTTGACTTACCTAATGTACTATGAAGTTTTAAATTAGCATTCCTTTTCCTTTCATCATTAACATTCATGTCTTTAGTTTTTAAGACTGTATGAAGCAGACTACTTGGCAACAAAGACTATTTTTTTTTGTTTCATCTCCTAGAAACGGTTTTCTAGAACTGACACATAGAAATATACTTTAAATATCTCTATATTAATTAAAATATCATTTCCCAGTGTAAAAATCTAACCACGTTAAAAACCTAAGAGATGAACTCACATGGTTCAGATAGAATGTGAGTGACAAGGCTTGGCATTTTTTTCAGAAGGCAAAAGACAAAAAGGAATTCACCTTATCTATTTGTGCAGCCTGGCAATACAATCACAGAACAAGATATTGAACACATGCACTCAAAGTCATCAGATCCCAGAGCTTATTTCATACTTCTAAGATCAATTAAAGACTCATGACAAAGTTAATGCCTCTTTTGCAGCCTTAAGTTTATTACTGGTATTACATACAAATGTTTAGTAGCAGTTTTGTCCCCATAAGAGTACAAAAAGAGCCAAGAGAAGAAAGTCTATATTGAAAATAAAAGGAAACAACTGGGTCAACAATTTCAGAGAGTCAGAAGGACTTCCTATTGATTTTGTACAATAGTTTAAACATAATAGCTTACAACTGCCCAAATACCTTTGCAGGCACACCGAACAGTTTTTTGATTAATTTAATTTATTCCGATACAGCTTTCACACTATATGGCACTGCACTGAATTAGGAATAACACACTTCCTCACTCCTTCCCATAGTCCTCAGCTCCCAATCCCCTCAGTGACATTAAAACCCTACTATTCTAATCACATAATTATAATAGCACGTGAGGAAAACTGTTCTCAAAGTCAAAGGTAAAAGAAATAAACCAGTGGAGAACATAAACCAATGAGACTTTTTTGTATATTGAGTTTTCTTGTACAAAGTAGTCAGAAAAACATGTTTGATTAGGAAACACTGAAGTCCTTCCTCTGTTATTAAGACAGACTAATAAACACGCAAACATTGGCAAAAGCTTGTATACACCAAGTTTTTAATGTTTGAGTTTCAACAGAGCTTGGAGAGCTGAAAAGCACTAGGTCAAGCTTTTTTGTAATGAAAGGACATCAGACATTTCATCCAATGATGTCAGATGTTAGTTAAAAAAGTTTTCATCCATCATACAGGCAGGTCAAAACTTGTCAGAATTCCACAGGCATCTCTTATTACAAGCAAGACAGAATTAGAATGTAGCAGCATATTTCTGAACAAGACTTCACAGTTAGGCAAATGCTTATTTAATTTACCTTATAAATATGCTTTTGATTCTTTTTCTTAAACATAAGAACCAAGATGATGCGTCACGTAGCGCTACATCGCATTCCCACAAGACTGGAATTAATATGCTTCCTTCTGAAATGACATTATGGCAATCTGTGCTGTCTGATGCTCTGCAAAAATAATGGCATTTTTCTTCAAAGAAGGAGCAACCCTGCTTGCTATTTCCAGGTTCAAAAAGAAAAATTTGCACTGCATTGCCTTGCAAAATGAAATACTTCTCATGCTTGAGTGTATACAAATACTGCATTTGGCAGAAAATAAATGTGCCTTTTCATGCCTGAGCAGCTTATGGATGAGATTCTAATGGAAGTATCATGCCTGAGCAGCTTATGGATGAGATTCTAATGGAAGTATTAAACAGAATGTGAGAATAGAGAAAAGCTTAGTTTTGTAATTAGAGAACTCTGAAGAAGAGGTTGTACAACTATCTCTTTACTCAGTCTATCAAAAACATACAATCAAATCTGCTCAAGTGTTTGTTGCAAAATAGCTGAAGAAGACCTAATTAAAAAATAGAGAAGAAATCATGTTTTGTTGCTTATATCTGAACTGTACATCATCTAAATGAATGCCTCCCTGATGATAGCAGTAACAAGAAACTAAGATAACTTTGTTGCCCAGCTGCCCAAGAAGGTAACTGAAGTCAGTATATTGGAGTTCAAGCGCTCTAAACTATACTGTGCTCGCATACTCTTCCCAGCCACTGTGGTAGCAGTACAACATCAAGTGGTAATGCTTTCTTGCCTCTTTCTTAAGCTACCTCTTAAAAATCAGTACTTGGCTTGCCATTTCCATAAATCAATAGGAAACAAGACCCTTGAAAACTTGGCACAGAAGTTTTGTGGTGCAATGCATACTCCTTTAGGTTAAAACAAAAAATTACCTGGCAGTGAAAAAAGGAAAATTGTAGCATTAAGGATTAGAAATAACAAACACAAAGCAAGATTAATAGAAACTAAATATTAGAATTTGAGACTACCAGATTAGTAAACAGACCTAGATGTTAATTCCAAGAAGTTTGTTTTCTGTGTTTTGTTTATAAGCAGCCTTGATTATCACATATTCTGAGTTTAGGTCACACATGCAGGTGTTAACTTGTACTTGACAGTTAAAATAATTAAAGTGCACTTCACCTTCACTGATCTCAAAATAAGCATTGTGAAAATAATTACAGCAGGAAACTCAAATATGGTTGCACAGTATAAATTTTCTGCAACTCGGCCAAGTATTTGGCCCATTTTTGTGAAAGTGGCAGTCTCAAAATATAGTTGACTCCAAGCCAGCAAAATTATTGGCATACCAGCAAAAACCTACTTCAACTTTTATGTGGCCACAGACAAAAATTACCTAACATTTCAACTTGCTGTAGAAAACTGTGATAATATTTTGACTGAACAAGGGCTCTGACCCAGTCAACAAGAGCACAAGTTTCATTTACCGTAACTAAGCATTAAGCACTACACTGAAGAAGCAATTATTATGTAAGGAAAAGATAACTTAGCAGCATCAAGACATGGCAGCATCAAGGTCATCAGGCTCAGAAACAGTAAACCTGTTTCTCTACTTGCAGGTGAACCCAAATTCATTACCACTTCGAGGTGTGCCTCTGTTGCCCCCCTAGACACAGGTACATCTTTATTGACATTCAGTTTTAACTTCATTTCATTAAACATTTTTACATTATGTTACTGGCAGGTCTTAGTTCAATGACAAATCTTAAGAAATACAAGCTTTCCCTCACTGCAGTGGTATTTATAAAATAATCATGGACAATTCAGCAGAAGCAGAAAAATTGCTCACTGGTAAGTGCAGTATTTTCCAGTAAGAGCTCTAATACAGATGAATTTCCATCACACGAAGTTTTATACTTTACAGCCGTGCTCACTATACAGCTACCCTGAAAGCATTATCAAATGCCTTTGATGTTATTTTCAGAATGTATTTTTATTTTTAATATTTAAAATACATGTCTACATATTCAAATTAATTTTAGTTATAAAGATAATATCAAACATGTTTAAAACTATACTTTTAATATATATTTAAATGCTTGCTTTTCTGCTTTATGAATAAAACTGCTGCTTTAAAAATCAGTATCCTCAAGGCTTAGAATCAATAATTTGAAATGTATATACTTGATTGTGCATTACAGAGCACCAAAACTTTACACTACTTAACTTTAAAAAAACTTGCCACTTAACACAACTTTCAGACAAAAAAGTTATTACAATGTTCAATATCTGCTTTGGGTTTTTTAGTAAGCTTTAACAACAACTTATCAGCTTTGAAGGAGTTTTTCCATTAAAGCTAAAACCAGAAGAAGAAATTAGGTAGATGCTTATTTCACCAATATTCAGGACGTTTATGTCATTTATTTTTAAATTGATGAAATTCCCCAACTCTAATCAGGATTTTAGCAGAACAGAAGTAAAATGTTGAAGCTCTTATCAGTATTTCTTTTAGAAATAATCCTTCACTGCAAGTCAGCATGGGACTGTTAAAGATTAGAGATTTCCTTAAAATCTAAGTCTCAGCAGGTATCAAATATACGTGGACAAATAACTTGCCTTCATATTTCCAACTGAAATACAAAATAAAATCAATCCCAAATTCCATAAACTGTACCACAGCACCCTCTGCTGGACAGCAAACATGAGAAGAACAGTAAAATAATATCGATGCTAAGGGAAAGAACTCAAAATTGCATACAAATGATTACAGAAGTATAACTTCGTTTTCTAACATACAGCAAATAAGATGTCATCTATACAGCATACAGCAATATCATAGTGATTTTTCAGTTTCAACCCAAGTTGCTTCTTTCCTATTTACACCTTCAAATCAGAACGCGACTAACTTTCCTTAGTTTTAGGCATGTTGCACCCAAACCTAACACCAATTAGAAGCAGCTTGCCCTGAACAATTTGATACTTATTCACAAAAAATTTAGGCTTTAACAAGTCCTGTGAATTCAGGCTATCGAGTCTCTCATTTTAAAAATGTTTGTTGTCCTGTTTATGACTAAAATTTTCTGATTAAAAATCAGTATCCTCAAGGATCAGAGACAAGAATGTAGCAGCATTCTTGATTGTGCATTACAGAGCACCCAATTCTTTACACTATTTCATGCTCAGAAATATCTGCCATTGCTAGCATGCCTTTCATACAAAATTGCAATGTGCAACTTTAATAATAATTTCTGAGCTTCAAAGGGGTTTTGCCATTAAAGCTCTAAAAAACTGCGTCAAGTGCAGTCTGCTACGCATCGCATTGTAACTTTAGCATTTCTGATAATGGTACCTTGTTAAGACACCAAACAAAATTCTTACCCTGTTAAAGCTGTGCTCATGAGAATCTTCCAGCTGTCCATTGCTAGTCACAGGAATTTCTGCTGCTGAATTTTTGGGAGACTCTTGAGCCATTGCACCTTCCTACAGTATAAGAAGAAACAGGTTAGCATTTGTCTTTAATTTCCAGTGAGTGATCCATATGAAAGTACTTGATGTATAGGTTTCATGACAGCTGATTTTATTTCAAACTCTTATTTGTAATATTCTGATATACTAGGTCTGTATATATTCATTTAACCACACACCCAAATCACATTCATATGCTAGCACAACTCAGAGAGAAGTAATGGAAAGCTTCAAGATCCAAGAGAAAAGAAACACTAAAATTTAACCCATTGATAAGGGGGTCAGGAGGTGCCAAACACAAATGAGACATGTGGGGCCAGACAAGTATTTTTTATGCACACCTGACCTTTAGAGTATTTTATGTACCTCAAGCTGTAAGAAGATGAACTTGGCTAAACAAAAAAAAAAACTAACAAAAAAACAAACAAAAAAAAAAACAACACCAAACAACCTAAAAACCCACCCCCAAGATTGTACTAGATAAAACTACAAAAAGAAAGTACTGATTCCAAACTTTCAAATAGTTTAACTTGCTTCTTATTTTAGCATAATATAGTGCCACCTTCTGACTGAACTGTCGTTATACAACACTCATTCAGCCAACAGCAGTAAATCTGAAATGAAATGCAGAAACAAGAACTTAAAAGCACTGACGCAATTCAAGAATCAAAGTTAGTTTCAAAATGCAGCTGAATTATGAACAGCAGCAGCAGCTGTGAAACCACCGCTTTTAAGAATGACCTAAGGTGTAAGAGAAATTCCCAGAAGAAATTTACACCTGCAGAGGGTGTTTACAGGCACCCAAAGAGGGAATGGCAATCTAACACTCTCCAAAACTAAGAAACCAAGAACTTCCAAATGTTCATGCTTACATAAAAGTCACCTGCAGTGTTCAAACCAGCCCCTACACCTGTGCCAAACTGTGCCAACACCATCAACAAGTACCTGAGAAAAGGGGTTTTCTTCTCTTAAAGATCCTAAAAAGGGAACAAGCTCTTTTCAGTCAAAGGGTCAGGAAGAGGCCAAGTGTCTGAGATTACAGCTTTTAAAAAAAATTCTACACACACAGAGAACAGATTTCACATCAGTTACGAGAAAATCAGTGTGCTGTGAATTCAAGAAGTAACTTTAACACTCGAACTTACCTCACCAACCCCTGTCATTTAGGACTTAGTCAGCAACTTCTTTCAGCACTGGGAAGGAATAGCTCACAATGCCACATATTAAACATTGGCCTAGCATACCAAATCCCTCAGACAGCCCAGTCTTCACCCACCCAACACAAAGCAACTTTTTGGGGGGTCATCGTTCATACAACAGAACAAACTCAGAACTCATAGCCTTTAAGTAAATGAAAATACTGAAGCACAACAAAAAGGTCTGTTTCTTTTATGAGTACTTTTAAAGTAGCAATTTGTTTCATTTCATAGGACATCTCAAGTTGGAAGGAACCCATGAGGATTAAGTCCAATTCCCTGTTGCTATCAACATCTTTAGATCAAATGTTCTAGTTATCTGTCATATTAGATACTCATTTAGGAAATCTGTCCAATAGCTTAAGCTCCTTAAGATTGCTCTCAATCTCACACCTGCTAGAACTCCCAGACTGCTAAGAACTATGCTTCTACTTGACACAGTCAAGTGGGGTATTTTTCTAAATGCTTGGCCTGTCACAGCTACCTGCACAACACTGAAATGTCAGCGCAGGCTCACACAGCTATTTTTGTTCTTCTTTCTGCAAATTGTCAGGAAAGTGTCAAAGGGAAGTCCTGTACTATCAGGGGATACACTTCATTTGGCAGGGATCACAAAGCTGCATTTCCAAATTTAATTAAAGGCAAAACATATATTGGCTTGGATCCTTTTCATCAAGAATCTCAAATAATTTTGCTAATGTTGTACACTGATGTATGTTTATCCATTTCTTCAGAGATATACATGCTCACACATACGTATACATTTCTGCAGAAAATACTTACATTAGAAAACAAAAATTCATCAGCTTTTCTGAACAACTTCTAATATCTAAGACAAGTAAGAAGCAATACACATTTTTTTAGGCATTCTTACCCAAGTCAAATCTATGTACCAAGTTCAGAGAACGCAAAAAACAACCTGCTAACTTCAGTTTCAAGTTAGGTATGTACTAAAACATCATTTTCCATTGCTGAAAGAAGGACATTTCATCACTCTGCTTTCCCAGTCTCTACTGTTAGCTACAGTGTTCCACCTCCCAGCCACTCGCCTGACTGTGCTGTAAACACATTCAACTCACTAGCCTGGCAACAGACCTTTCCACCAGCTTATTTTTCCCCCAGTTTCAGGGACTTGATTCAGTTTGCAATGAGGCTAGACAAGCACCAAAGACATGAAATGAGCAGCTGAAAAACAGAAGTAGGATAAACTGCTAATTTGGAGCGGCCAAAACAAGAAATCATCACCTGCATTTTAGTCAACAGCCAAAGCTAACACTGCTGCCAAGAAACAATTCCTTGCCCTTTTTTCTGGCCTTTACCCCTAAGTCTTCCCCCCAACAGCTTTCCTCATTCCCCTACCTGCTCCCTGGGCCAGAACAATGCATTTGTACAGAAAAAAAGACTGCAGAAACACTGCACGTTAAAAGATGCCCAAGGCTCAAAATTTTCCCATTCAAATTAGTTCATCACACAGCTCTAACACTTGCACCTATGAAACAGAAGGTGTGACAATGCAGTAAGAAACCGAGAATGAAAGACTGCTCTCAGCCACAGCATCAGCTTACTTCTGCAGTGCAGCATCTCACTGAATTGTGTAGTATGGTTGGAAGGGACCTTAGTATCATCCAGTTCCAACCCCCCTGCCATGGGCAGAGACGCCTCACACTTAAAGCTCTGTCCAACCTGACCTTGACCAAATACTTCCTCTAACTGTGGCCAAAACCAGCAGCCATTTCTCTTTGCCTCTGGATGCATGTTCCTGCAACCTCACACAACAATGGTAGGCTTACTGATCTGAGATCAAATTAAACCACCAAACCACAACAGTACTTCTGTTGAAACACTGAGTATGATTGCTGAATTGTGTGCCCTTTGGTAAGTGGAGCTCACAGCTGATTTAAACTAAGTATATAAAAAAACCCTGAATCGGGAGAGGGGAGAGCCTAAAGTAAATCTAAAGAAGTTCCTAAATTTGTATTGATGCATTAGGCATGAATGACTAATACACAAAAGAAAATTCCCCTTTCTTCTTGCAATACTTGCACATTTCAGACTCTACCACACCTAAATCTATTCAATTTACAAAGCAAATACTGCAGCACACCAATAAACTACTGGTTGAAGTAATCCTTTGTTATGAACTAACTGTTCTTCATAGTGTCTCAAAAGCAGCCCCACCCATTCAAGATAATGTACATGGACTCATACCCCCATACTAACTTCCCTGTGCTCTGTATGTGAGAACTTTTGACCTGAAACTGTTGCTGGGAATGGTTGACTTCACACTAATATAATGATCATCTCGGCTAGACTGAACCTCTTCTGCAGCTGGATGAGACTTATCAAGTACTGTGGATTCACTGCTGTTTTCTGACATACCGGAACATGAGACAGGTTTGGCATGCATTGATAGATCTGAAAGGAGCCAGATATTGCAACTTACAGAAACCAAAGTAGACTTTCAGTAAGCATTCATTTTACAAGTTCTTCTAAGGCAAACAGAAACCTCACTCTTTTGATGGTGAACAGGTCTTTAGCTCTCCAAAATCTAACTAGGACTAGGAATACAGTCTAGCTGTAGTCTAGTCTTCCTAGTAGCTTCCACTGGCAAAGCAAGCTTCCCCACACAGACAGCTAAGCTTGCAACATAAAACCCAGGAAGTCAAACAACGTTCTTCAGCTGATATTTACTGTCACCTGCAACAATACATTAATTGTATCCTACCATTACAAAGATCACAATTTTATTAAGACATGAGATTTACCCAAACACTGAGAGTTTATATTCATGTTAAGCCACTGGAACCTAGCAAGTTGTTAAGTCTGTTACACCTAACTAGAAACAGAATCCCTTTCATTTTATTCTCAAAAAAAAATAACCCCCTCACCTACACAAGGCAAAGAAAAGTCAGTAACACTGAGCACATGTGCAAGAAATCAGCTCTGTGAGTACAGTGATCATGAAAGGTAAGTTATGCACCTGAAAGAGCTTCAGTAAGAAGCTAAATTTCATTTCACATAGCTGGTAAATACAGGTGACACTGCAACTCACCCAGCTGTTTAAGAGGAGGAGACAACCAATCATCAAAAATTAAACAGTCTATCAGTATTGAGCATAATTCACACATGGCTTCATTAACTCTTGCACCATTTTATACGTGCTCAGCCACATACCAGATTAAGAAAAACTATGACGAGATCATTATTTTTACTGATATTGTGTTTCCTAAGCTACAAAACATTTCAATTAAAGCAAATAATTAATAAGGTAAGCAGCTCACATGACAAGGGAAATAAGGACACAAAGGCTGAGAAACTGAATCATCTAGATCATCTAGATAATAGTACACCAGATAACCTATTACTTTACTTTGGAAAACCAAACACACAAAACAAGACATTTTTCCCCAGAAAAACAATTCATTCAGGGCTACCACTGAATAAAGTTGGATTTTTCTCCAACCAATACAAAATCCCTTGAAGTAATTAAAAAACAAGTATAATTTATTTGTCTGTCTTAATTTTCTATAATTCTTTTGAATATGAAAGACTGCACAGCAGACATGCTGTTTTCCCCAGAGTCCTGTCCAAACTCTGCTTGTGGCTGAAAACAATCTCCTGCTCAACAGCTTATTTCTGAGCAGTTAACACATCTCCATTAAGGACTAGAAGAATGTAATTTCTTTGCTTTGCTGGTTAAACAAGAAGCTCAATTCATCTTGTAGTGCAGTCTTGCTAAGACAATTTGTACCTCAGTTTTACCACATTAGTGATCCTGGACTTGGGTTTGTACCTCATAAACTTACATACCATGGTATCGCTGTTTAAAACTATTAAATGATACAAGCAGCAAAAAAGATTTTCTTGATTGCCTTAAGAACTCTTAACAACAAGGCACAAATCATGTCATAAGCCCCTGCAGAAGACACTGCATAATGACAATTAAGTCTGTAAAATCCAAATTAATTCACTATTTGTGTTACAACCTCCCCCCACACACAATTTTTTGGATAGTAGTATTCTCCCACAAGCAGTAGCAACACTTTCAGCACAGCTCTGCAGGATCACACTGACCAACTTTAGAACATCAGAAGGGAAAAACTGTAGATTAAAGGTGGCTTTTTAACTGCACATTCTACTTTAACTACAGAATTTGCTGATGACTGCTTCAGTGGCAAAAAAAAAAAAAGGCATGTAAACATCAAATGCTGGATGTAAGGGTAAAAAATTTCTACATGTTTACAAAGATTCAGAAGGCAAGATATTCATGTGAAATTGTGCAAACATGGTATCTACATACATGTATTACCTATATTTAACGTTCATTAAAAAAATGCATAGAGACTTTTGTATCTCAGTGCTCTTGTAGATATTAGAGAAAGGCTCTTTATAAGCTCTTCAATGCAGTGTGAATTTTGCATTATCAATTACCTTTTCACTAAAGCAGCCATGACTTTAAAACATAATAGGTGTTCAGTGTTCCCGGACATTTGTTACCATCACCCGCAATTACAACAAATCAAAGATCTCCTATTTGGAAAAAACATGCCTGATCCATACTCTGACATTAATCTAAGCCCAAACACCCATCCTCATCACTCGTGTCTCTGGATTTTCTGGTTTTTCCCACTAGACCAATCCTGCAACTCCACACGACTACTGCACCAGAGTAAAACAGAGGGACAGAACAGACTGAAAATCTCCCCCCATGGCAAAGCCGCTCTAAATGCATAGCTGACTACAACCTCAATTATAGCCCACCATAACTAAAAGTGAACAATTTTAAAGTTTTGGGGATTTATATATATAATTTCTTCAAAGTACGAAGTAAAATGGAAAGCAAAGCAAAAACTTATAAACAACAAGTTTCCTTCAGGATGACGACTTCAGAGACATTTAACCAGCTATAGTTAGTGGTTATAAGAGCATGCATATGGACTTCTCATAAAAAAAGACAAATTCTTATTTGCTTATCCGTGCAAATATGAATTACATCTCATCAACAATAAGTCTGCTTTGAATAAAGGACTTATTCTTCACATAGTTATATTACTTAAGTAAATGAGAACCATGGGATCCGCATCAATTACAACTGCTTTTCTGAGCAGGATGCACTGCTTCTTCACTTAAGTTCTTATCTTAAATTAATTGCTAATAAAGCAAAAGCAAGATATCTTTTGTCCAAATAAAGTTAATTACACTTTTATTACTCCACTGCATAGACAAACAATGAATGTTTTTGTAACACCACACTAAATGCAAGGGCTGGTGGAAAATAACAATAACCCATTTCCTTAATTTCGATTTCTATGAACACTTATCACTAATTCTTGTCAATATTAACTGGCTTTTAAGAAGTATTTAAAGAACTGTATCAAACAGTTTCTGCTGCAATCACACCACAAGTTTCCTCCTTATGCTCCTGAATTCCCCGGCTGCTCCACTTGCATGATCTAATTATGCTTGAAAGTTACAAGACATGGTGGAGGCAAGGACTGAAGAACTGGGCTGCCACTAACTTCCACACTCTCTGCCCCTAAACACCTTAACACTCTGCTCTTCTCCACATTAGCTAAGGCATGGGCTCCCATTACGGTTTCAATGACTACCAAAACAGAAAGCAGCAGCTGATAAAGATATTGCCTCAGCTTCCAGTTTTTCCCATCTAATGTTCTTCTGTATTAGTTACTCCTTATATTTTAACCATGCATGCATGCATATATACATACATGCGTAAAGATATATAGGAGTCAGACAGCCGTTTAGAGTTGCACTGATCAAATGACATCCTCCTCCAGCCCTGAAAAAAAACCTCTTCTTTTCTAGAAAATCAACACTTAGATAATAAAGCAAGGGCAAACTCCTTGTTACCAGTTCCACCAAGCATAAAAACCACGTCAGACACTGATATTGACATCCAGTTCAGGGCATGAAAGATGAAAGGCTGTGAGGGGGTTTCAGTGAAAAATGATAGATCGGAGATGTACTACAAGCAACACCAGAAGAACTGCTTTTGGTGTGTAAACAATACCAAATGTAAGACCTGCTTGTCACACAACACCACGGTGTTTCCGTATTTTAAGAACAGAAAGCCAGCTGCAAAAAGACAAATTGAAACGCTTAAACCAGTAATCGTCAGGGTGCGGAGTAAGTCCCAGGGGCATGAAATTTATGCAGCATCTGAAGTTTGCTTCCCCCCCTAAGAAACAGGTGCCTTTTCCCTCTCGTGAAAGCCAACTTCTGCCAGCCCCCTCCGGGTGCCCACCACCACCCGGAGATCCCGCCATAAACAGGCAAGGAGATGGGCAGACCGTAAACCGCCCCGCGCACCCGGCCCCAGCCGCCAGCACCTGCCATGAAGGGCAGGGCAAGGCGGCCGGGAGCAGCCCCCGGTGGGCCCCCCTACCGGCTGCGGGCTCCCCCCGCTCCGCCGACAGGCCCAGCCGCCCGCTGCCAGCGCCAAGGGATTGCTGGGGAAGCGGAGACCACTCCCGCGGTATGACACGTAGGACCGGACGAAGCGGGTACAACCCCGCTGCTGCGCCTCCCGCGCCAGGCCGGGCCAGGCCCGACCTGACCCCGGGGCCCAAAGGCCTCGCTCCAGCCTGCCCCTCACCTGCCGGCGGCACTGCTGCGACCCCGGAGGTGTCGTGCCGAGGGGGAAGGGATAAAGGGAAGGGGGAGGGAGGAAACTGGGCAGGGCGGCGCCGGCGCCCCTTCTCCAGCTTTATTTTCTTCCTCCTCCGGTACCAGGAGGAGCCGGAAACACTTGGCCGGAAAGGCGGCTGACGGCGGCAGGCTGCGGTCTCTCTAGGCTGTTGCCTGTGTGTCTATGGTTGCTACCCCGCCGAGCCGGAGCCATAGCAACCAGAGCTGGGGCCTCACCGGGCGGCAGCGCCGCCTGCCTTGCCCGCTCCGCTCTGTCCTGCCCTGTCTGCTCCTCCTCTCCTGCCGGCACTTTAATTTCACTCCCTCCGGCAGATGCTTCTGCAAGGGCGGCCCTGGTCTGGAGGCCCAGAGGCAGTTCCCTCCCCGGTGCTGCCGGCGCGGCGGGAGGCGCTGGCTCCTTTCCTGTGGGGCAGGTGTGGGTAGGCTGGTCCCAGCCGTGGTACCGGCCCTGTCTAGTCCTCGGCGTGAGGCGCGGCTCTGGGCCGGCTCCGCAGGCGAGGCGCTGTTGTGCGGGTGTCAGCCGAAACGGGGAGGCTGCCCCAGCCCCTGCCAACTGCCATGCCCCTGAGGTCAGAGCAGGGGACTGGACACCGGCCTCATCCAAGGCGCCGTGCAGCCGAAAGCGGCAGAGCCCCAGTGTGCCTGTCCGGGTGCGCGGCTCCGGAATTCGGCCCTGGAACCATGGCTGAGGCTTCGGGGAGTCCCCTGTCCCAACCCACAGTGCGGAGGAAAAAAAGCATATCTATCGAGGAGAAAATTGACATCATAAGCGCGGTGGAGAGTGGTGAGAAGAAGGCAGACATTGCAGCCAAGTATGGCATAAAGAAGAACTCCTTGTCTTCAATCATGAAGAATAAAGAAAAAGTTTTGGAAGCCTTTGAATCCTTACGATTTGATCCTAAAAGGAAAAGGCTAAGGACCGCTTTTTACACCGACCTGGAGGAGGCATTGGTGAAGTGGTACCGAATTGCTCAGTGCTTGAACATGCCAGTAAACGGTCCTATGTTGCGCCTCAAGGCTAATGATTTTGCCCAGAAGCTCGGACATAATGATTTTAAATGCAGTAATGGCTGGCTTGATCGTTTCAAGTCAAGGTATGGATTAGTTTTCAGAGCTCAGCCTGCAGAAGCAGCTGCTACTACTACAGTAGATGCTTCAACACTTTGGTACCAAAATGTTCTTCCTTATTATTTAAATGAGTATCAGCCAAAAAACGTGTTTTACATTCAGGAGACTGGATTGTTGTATCAGATGTTACCACATAACACATTTGCATTTAAAGGGGAAACTTGTTCTGTAGGTGAACTAAGCAAAGAGAGAATAACTGTAGTGGTGGGTACAAATATGGATGGCTCCGAGAAACTTCCTTTGCTTATTATAGGAAAAAACAAAAGTCCACACTTTTCCAAAGATGTGGAGTCACTACCTGTGGATTATGTAGGAAATGATATGGCATGGATGACTTCAGAAGTGTTTGAACAGTGGATGCACAAACTTGATGACAAATTTCAAGCACAGCAGCGACAAGTAGTTATTCTTGTTGATTCTCTCCCAGCTCACACAGAAGTAAATAACCTGAAGTCTATCAAATTAATGTTCTTTCCTCCAGACCCTTCTTCATGTACAACTGTGAAACAAAGGGTTATCAGAAGTCTGAAGGTTAAATACAGGCACTGTCTTATCAAGAGATTTGTTGACTGCATAGAAGGTAATGAAGAGTTTATGCTGCTTCTTCGTGATGCAATTGAGATGTTGTACCTGTGCTGGAGGGAAGTAATGCCAGAGACCATTGTAAAACATTATAAAGAAGCAGGATTCAAATTAGAAACCAAGGCAAATGGTGATGACACAGAGGCTGAGACTGATTTTAATTTGCTTGCACACGCACAGGCAGCTGGAGTGGAGTTTCCAGAAGGTTTATCTTTGGAGGAATATGCAGCTCTAGATGATGGCTTGGTAACTTACGAAATGCCCACAAATAACAAAGGGATGGGTGCCAAAGAAAGTGAATCAGATAAAGCTGTGACATTTGTTTGCAATGAAGATGAGGATGAAGATCAATTTCAGGGAGCTGAACAGCCTTTACCGTCAAAATCTGAGGCTATGAATGCTTTAGATACCCTTCGAAAGTTTCTCAGAAGTCAAGACACGGATGATTCTCTTCACAATTCCTTAGCTGACCTGGAGAATTTTATTCAACATGTAGTATGTAAATAAATAATTTTAGCAAAGTGTGAAAGCATGTAGTTGGAGAAAAAAAAAGGGAAGTATATAAAGACTTGTATAAACATAGAAAAATATAAAAAGGAATCATATAAGTAAACACAAATAGGCAGTTTAATAAGAAGTGTTGCTGCAGTGTTTTCTAGTGTACTTTTCTTAGGTGCCCAGATGTACATAATGAAAGAAATCTGAACGTATGAAAAAGGGCTGTGAACTGGAGTTTTCCACAAAATCAGGAGGAAAGAACACAAAATTTGGGGTTGAGAGAGGAAATAAGTTGAACCTTTAAAATGATAACTGTAGTAAGTACGGTGGAGGCAAAAGCAATTCTCTGAGCAGTTCAGTGCAGTCAGGATGAACCGGTGCCCACTTGAAATTCTTTCTTCAGGAAGAGATTTAACACTTCTTCACAGTGATAGTATCATTGGTGTCTTTGGTATTGTTGACAGTAGAACAGTAAATATTTATCAGCTTGGTGCTTTTGATACTTCAACAAAAAATGGAGTAACACAGAAAACCCATACTGAAGTTCTGAGAACTAAGGGTTGTTTAACATAATTTTTTTTGTCCTTGTTCAAGAATTCTGGTCATAGTTTATTCTTGCAGCAGAAAGTTTGCAGTTTGGGATGGGTGTTGTTTTCTTAAAGCTCCTCATGTGTGTAGATACAGGAATGGCATAATCATTTATCTGAGACTCAAAAGACAAACAAACCTTTACTTGGTCTTTGAAGAGGTCAAAAGGGAAGGTCATTCTGTCCCCTTCAGCCTCTCTGGTATTTGGATTTGATGTAGGTCCTTCTGTGCAGCTCCCATGTATTTTTACAGAACACAACCAGCTGATGCAGTATCTGTAAACCTTACCAACTCTTGTTTTATTTACTATACTTGATGGTTGTGCTGTAGGATTCAATGCACGGATGTCGTTTATTATTATAACTGCCATGAGCAGGGGAGCTGTTTGTGTGAGTGCAGTGTTGAGTAAATCACAGTACCTTTACACATCTTCAAGTATGCATTTCAAGCGATGTAATCATACCAGAGCCAAAAATAGCAATTTATATGAGACATACTGTTCCTGACTTTTTTAAAAACCCATTTAAATATTTTCCATATCTGTCAATTTTAATTTTTTTTCCAAAAGTTAGAGATATTTTTTCTCATTTAGAGGAAGAACAAAATATTTTATGGAAGCCCTTTTAGGGTACCTGTGTAATAAAGAATCTGTTATGGTGCCTATAAGCCATGAGAAACAATCTCTTGCTTATTTGAATCTTCAGTTTTCAATAAATAGTTTGGCTGAAGTTTTTTTGACCATTCTTTCTGGTGAGGACAGTTTATCCACTTGTAAAAGCATTTCAGAAAATGAATCAAATTGTTGGAAGACTGTGAAAATATGGGGTAGGACGGACACTCATGAGAAAGTGCCTATGGCTAAACTGTATGAATATTTTACTAGAACCCCTATAAAAAACCCTCTTGTTATAAAATATCTGATGTGAATTCTATCCAAAGGATATTCTGATAAAACAAGAACTATCTGTTGAAATTCCAGTAAATAAAATCCCACCCAGAGATGTATAGATTCTGTGAAAGAGGTATCCCTCTGCATTATCTGTGTTATTATTATTTTAAAGTGCACATGCAAAGCCTTTTAAATCCAGATGCTGTATCAGATAAATCAATACATTTTCCTTGCTCAAATACTTTAGAACAAGCTTATGAAAAGCACTTTTTATTTTGGCTAAGCTTATTTGAAGTTCATCTAAATCACACAGAGCCCTATGGATAATTTTCCTATAGTAATCTTCTATTTAAAATATGTGGTTTTCTTTGCAACAGCCCCTGCTAAAGGCAAGTTAGAAAAAGACATCTAGTATACGTATAGTACATGTGTTTATTCTTTAAGATTTTACTTCACATGGACCTCATTGGCCTGGGATCCAGATAAGGAGACTCTCTGTCCCTTCTAAGAGAATTCTGAGTGTGAAAGACTTTTGTAAATAAGCAGTAAAATTGGTTAAACGAGGGTTCAATCTACCAGAAGTGTAATCATTGCAAGATGAGACTTAGAAAATCAGGAGGTAGGAAATAATGTTGGTAGCTGATAATGAAGGAAGTAAATTACTGAGTATTGTCATACTGCCTCATGAAAACTACAGGAAGGATTTACTAATTTGGCCTGTACTTTGAAGCTGAATTGTGTAACTTGCTTTACAAAACATAGAACCTGTCAAAATCCCATCTCTTTAGAGAATATATGATTTTTTTCCTAGCCACCTAGTTCATTCTGAGAAACAAAGCAAAAATGAACTCACTGAAATAGTTGTTTTGTTTTTTTTTTTAGGTCAGACACTTTATATTCTAATGCTATAGCTTTCAGAATTATTGAGGAGGCCAAGTATTTCTTTTCACCTGGAATTTGGTCACATTTGTAGTCGAACAGAGAGTGTGAAATCCATTCTGAAGCTTGTTGCTCTTTCAGGTGTTTGTTCACAGGGAAATGCAGACTCCTTAGATCCAAAATGCTAGCAGCAAAAAAGGAAGTGGTACGCTATGTAAATGTTAGTTATTTTAGCCCGTGTACACAGTTAGAGCTAGAGATTTTTTCACAGTGTCTAGGTAAATCACCAGGACACTGGCTTTTTATATCTGAGGTAGGATCTTTTGGTGTGAGAAGAAAAACATTGCTTTAGATTGCGCCATGTTTAAAAAGAAGAACCTTTTCTACAAAAGGCAGGTTACTAAAGCTGCCATTTACTCTGATACTTCAGATATCAGTTTGGACATCTACGTGCTTTTTGCTGTATGCTTTTCCACTTAGCTAATGATTGTGTACTTTGGCATCTAGTCAGTGAAGTCGCTTTCACTAACCCAAGGTGACTTCTAGAGGCATGAACTCAAAGTATGAAGCTTTAAAAATATAACTGACTTCCAAACACGGCCAAAATTGAAAAAAAATTTGGAAAGTATGTTTGATATAATCAAAAGCATCCTCAAAGTCATTTTTGTATCATGCATACAAGGAGACACCTTACTGAAACCACTGCTTTCTTCTAGTGGGGTCAGTGCCTTGTACTGCTAAGCTGTATAAATGATGGACTATGATATTTTGCCGTTTAAAAGTGTATTTCTTTCCTTTTCCACATACTTTTTTAACTATTGCCTTTTATCATTTGGTATTCTAGCGTCAGTGTTAGGATCATTGGCGCAACCTTCTGGCAAGCTGCTTTTCTCCATACTCTCCCTATTTCTAATATTATCTTTTGAAGGTGGTATTTTTGAATCATAATACTTATCAGCTGCTGTCACCCTCTTGGTACACATGCTCGTGATCTCAGGCCCAAATTTCTCCAGTGCTCTATTTAGTGGTCTTCCCAAATCTTTGCTTCATTTAGCTGAGAATATTTAGTATGTCCACATTTCTTTTTGTATTTCCCTTTTGTAGAGGAAGGTGAGGAGTGCTTTTTCCAGCAGTCACCTGGGATGTCTGAAAAAATTGGTTATAAACACATAATCTTTCTCTCCCTTCAGGTGTCTCCATTTTTTCCTTCTGTCAGTGGTCCCTTCTGACCTGTACTTCTGAGATTCTCAGTTTGATATTTAGTATCTTCACCTATACCATTCCCTTTTCTTTTTCATCTCTTTCACCCTTATCTGCCTGTACAGCATCCTCGCCACAGTTCACTTTAAATTTGCATTTCTAAATATCATACCCCCTAACCTCAGCTATTTGGATCTTTCTTCCTTCCTCTTTTACTGACTACATCTAACGTTTAAACTACGTATCAAAGTCCCTTTTCCTCCTTTCCACAATTTGATGTCTGTTTCTGTTCTCCAAAACCAAATAATCAACTCTTTCTGGAGACAGCCAGTTTTTTACTTTCTATTTTACTTGGCGTATTTTCATGATACCCTTAGGCTAAACATTACGTAATGATTAAAAGTATGTTGCTTTCTCTAAATATACCTCTTTGCCTTTTGTTTTCTCCCATCATTCTGTATTCTTAGTACTTTCAAGTCTTTCCTTTGTTTGAGGCTTACTGTTGCACTCCTGGTCACCAGCATGTATTTGATTTTTTTTTATATTTAACCCTTTTATTAAAAAATAAACCCACAAACCAAACTTTGTTACAATGTTGCATAAAATAAATCTGATTGAAAGCCAGCTCAGACATTAGCTGGTTTCTATCATAGAATCATAGAATCGTCCACGTTGGAAAAGACCTTTAAGATCATCAAGTCCAACCATATCAAGTTTTTTAATTTGAATTTACATTTTTGTTGTTTATTTTCACTCCGATTTTTTCCTATTTCAGTAGCTGCTGGTGAGATTTCGAATATTTATGCCCTGTTCAGATTTGTACCCAGCCTGTATGGCCTGAGATCATGGAAGAAAGCAGGTAGATCATAACAACAGAGTTAAAAGGTGAGGTCCTGGTCCATTGAGATTTCCCTGCAGGAACTCAAGAAGAACTTGTAAGTCAGGTTAAGCAGAACTTTTACTCAAAATCAATATTCAGAGTCCTCTGAAAGTCCACATCCATACACAGATTAGCCACAGAAATTGGTACAAGAGATAACACCACAAGTTATCTAGATGTAGGATGGCAAGAAGTGGCCACCTATAATTCAGTTCCACTTCAAAATTAATTGATGGATATCAAATTTAGTGCTCTGAGAAAAAGTGGCAAAGAACATTACATATACAACATACGGCACAGACAAACTTTACAATTCAAATTCTAGCAGAGACAAACCCTCAATTTCCTGTGAGAGCTGAGGGTGAGCAGACTCAGTGCATTATATAGCAAATATATGCAGAGGAGCAGATGTGGCATAGACTATAGACATGTAACAGACCGAAAAGACAAGTTACAGGCAGACAGAGCTATGGGCTCTCAGCTCAGCTTGTTGAATGACTCTAAAGAACTGTCTATGCCCCATCAGAAGGGCTTTCCCTATGTGTCCCATTACCAACTGCTTTTTCCAAAATGCAAAAGAAATCCTCTTATGAACTGAAATTTAAGTTTTGATAATTTGTTGCCAATTTGGCAATATTGTGCTTCATACCTTTTGTAGCACTTGGCAGCAGAAACCAGAACTAAAAAAGGTAAAGCTGAAATAAATGCATAATGGAGCTTGTAGGTATTTATGCCCCATTCTCACCTGGTATTCACTCAGCCCATGTAGAGTTAGGTGCCCTAAATCATACAGCACCTTCAAAGATGCCACAAAATCTAATTTAAAGCTAGCAACTTGTCCACTACAGCTAACAGGAGAGTATTCGGCAAACTTAATGAAACCACCTTGCAATTTCATCCTAAATATTCACTGTTAAACGCTTTAGGGGGCTTAAAGGACTTTATAATTCCCTAACAATACCTATACTATTCTCCATACCCAGCCATAATAACATGTGCAACTCCAAACCTATATTCCTTTTTAAATGCCTGTATTCTCAGTGTTGATCTGTTGAGGACTACTACTAGGATGGCAGGTAGCATCCTGGACAATGAGATTATGTGAAATTTACATTAATGTAAGCTTCCTAAGGGATTATTTAGAATGGGGACTAGGGAGCTTTATGCATTTAAAATTTCATTCAATTTCTTCATCCTCTCACCTCATCACTCAGAGGGGAGAACCCAGTGGCTCATAGGGGGTAGCATGATCATTTTGAACAGCCTTCTTTGTGGGGAGCTCTGCTATGCTCACCAGCATATTAGTCTGCAAGAATTAGGCGGAGATTTTGCAGCATATGGAAAACAGCCCTTATGCTCCGGCCAGCGGGAGGTGTAACTGCTGCTCTTACTGGGATGACGATTCCTCGGGCAAGGTACGTATTTGTGAGATCACGTCTTCCAAAAACAGAAATGCAGATACTGGTTTGCTTTTCATTATTCATCTCCACTCTCCTTCCTGTCTGCCATGCCAGCTCCTCAGAGGTTACACATGCCCTGTCAGCTGCCTACCTGATCCAGTCAGTCCCCCAGTTTGGAAAACTGGGATAGTTCTGTACCATCCACACGCCTGGTTCATAGGCTTTAAATATAGGCATCTTTTTTGTGCTTTTTTGAGTACCATATATTTGCATTCTTTAAAAGCATTTCCAGCTCTAATGGGAAAAGAATGAGTTGTGGACCTCAAATGAACCCCATGTTTCTCTCTCTCTGTGGTGATAGAATTGAAAGAATTTACACGATGCAGAGATCTGCCCTTACTGACTTCCATGGGGGTTGTAGACTCAGGCTGTGTGCGGACTGACCTTTGCAGACATGGTACAAGACTTAAACCTTCAAAATTTAGTACTTAGAACCAAAATGGATTAACAGAGGAATTATACATTCACTTCCAGGAAGCCTCTATTTCCTGTAGCATCATATCTACAATTCTTTCCATTGTGGGTTTCATTACCAGTCATTAACATTGATTGACCTCTTTTACTCCTGGTGCATTTGCCTGCAACTGGATGAATGCCAGTTCTCACATGAGTTTAATATTGCTTACGTCCTACAGAGGGTACACCCAAGTGTAAAAATGGTGCCTTCTGACAGTAGATCGATCTTCAGAGAGCAGCATATAGGCAATATAGCTGCCTGCCTGACCCAGGAGCTTCTTACTTCACACCACACTTGGTGCACCTACACTTTGGCATGGGAGTGCGACTATGGCATGGATAGGTACACAGAAAAGGAGGCATAGGAATCAAAGGGTGTCATTTTTTATTCTGCTATTAGGATATGCAACTGGGCTGCTAGCCCATACTGAAGTGTATTTTGCAGCTCTCTACAGCAAGCAAACAAAAAATACCTAATAAGGTAGGTGACTTGAACTGCTATCACAGATACTGCTCAAAACATGGTTTCACCTAAAAATCAGCTTCAGCTCATCTAACCCAGCTGTTTTGAAAGGATTTCTCCCCATGCCAGACTCAAGCAGGCTGAAGAAAACATAGACAGTTGCTTGTATTTTGGCAAACTCAACATTTCTACAATTTATACAAATTCATGAGGTTTCGGTAAGTGACATTTTGGCAAGCTCAGCACTTGTACAACTTACAGTCTTAAGGCTTCACTAAGTGACAGCTATATTGCTACTTAAATAGGAAGCCGTTATGTATGTTCAGACAAAATTAAGTGAATAAACACATAAACTTACTTTAACCATGTAATAAAATGGCATCGTTTCTCATGGGGAATGAAGAAAGGCATATCTCAGAGAGAAACCAAACATAAAGTAGCAGAAAAGCCACAAGGCACAATTTCTGATCACTTTTTTTCTCTGAAGTAGCTTCGCAACACTACAGTCAGCTCTACTGAGGTGAAAGTTTAATTTAAACACAGGGTGCTGAGAAGTGGGGCTTCCTGCCACTTCTGGCATATCCCTCTGTGGGTTGTAAATTATGGCATTTTGGATTAATAAAATATCACACAAAAAATATTATCACCTGCATGAAGACCTGTCAGTGGCTGAATACACCACATGTTGGGACAGGGCACCGTTTTCAGAGAGATAAGAATTTTAGGCTAGATGCTACTCACACTGCCTACTGAAAATGAGGGTGCAGGTACATGATTTCTCAGGTTTCAATGTGGTATCTGAATGATTTCCGATACTAGGCAGAAGTTTAAAATTCCTGAAATAGTGTCCATGGTATTGCAAAGACTGTAGAAAACTCATAAGAGTTAGCTATCACTGTGCTTAATACAATCACACTGACAAAGAGACATATCCCATATTAGCATCCGGTGGTGGTCAAACCAGTATTAACAACATAGCACCATAGAAAATACTTTAATTGCATTTTTTTTAATTGTGTTTCAGAAATATGTCTAGGTCCATTTTAAAACAACCATCTATGCTTCATTGCCTCAGCCCTAGTTTCCACTGGCATAGAACAGCAGGCAAAGTGCCTTCAGGAGCATCAACAACTTTCTGTACAGGAGCCTGTAGTTAAAAAAGCACATGCTCGAAATGCAGGCTGAAAGCCATGCAAACAGCCTTAATTTAGCCTCTTGTTTGAATACACATTATGAACACAGTCTCTCTACAGACTATCACACTTTTTTCCTTTAATATTTGTCTGGTTTTCAGCTGGACGCTGTCTCTTCAGTTCTACTGGGAGTATTTACATGCTTAAATATGTGCATGACTTCTGCAGAGCTGGATTAAGACAGGACTGGAGGCAACCTCCAGGATTTTGAAGGGTGGCATACAACCCTGGACTAGAACTGGGCACTTGGGTTAGGTACTTTAAAGCTATTTAAATGACCAAGGAAAATACACTTTTCAAAGTATCTAGGAACGAAACTTGCCCCAGATCAGATATCCATACTAGTAGTTATGTAGTTAGTGCTTATTTGCATCTTAAGGTATCTGAGTAGCTTTAAAAAAGCTCATCTTTAATAATTCTTTAGAGTCTGGACTCTATATTAACTATTTCTGAAGTAAAGTTCAGTAATTACAGTGAAAATATGCAAAGAAAAGAGAACATTTTAATTCAAGAATAGAGAAAGGGACTTATATGCGAGGATCAAATGAGAGCTGCCACAGCCTAAAAAAAGTATCAAGCAACATTTAAGCAGCATTATTTTAAGACATCAAAGTTTATCTTCAGATACTTAAGGTGTGGCTGGAAAAATCCAAGTACTCACATTACAGTTTGGATGTGCTGGTGGGTTTTTTATAGTTGAGTATTACTGAAGGAACGTGTTTTTCAGATTTTATTCTCTTCCTATGAATTGTTCACAGCTGAGAAAATACCTTCAAACAGTCAGCTGAAGCACCCTAGAAATAAAAGGAGGGTTTAAAAAAGCCAGTTTACTTTCCCTCAAGTACCTTGTTTCTCTTTAATTTACTAAATTCACTAATTATTACACCCGAGATAGATTTATGTTTGTTTTTCAGTCCTTTTCTTCATCAATCTCACTTTCTATTATCTATTATCTGTTTAAAAGAAATGTTTCAATTTCTATAGAGCACTGTGGGTTTCTTTCAGGCCAGATCTTAAGCCAACATTGACTTGAAAGCGACAACTAATGAGTAGGCGCCTCCATGTAGGACACACAGTACTGGTGTTTCATGTAAAGATAATTCACCAGCCGACAGCTTTTCCCCTATTTAAGTTGCTGACTGCACATGTATTAACTGAGCTGGCACATGAAAGCCTGTGGCCAGACAAGGCTCTGATCCTTGCGCGGGCACCTGGGCAGTGTTACTTCTCTTGTTCCCAGGAGTATTCACACAAAATTTCCATTCTCTAAAGTGTTTTTCCGAATTGGAGATACTCTTTTTAGCATTACACTTATATTGTCCATCTTGTATCTGCCTGTACGGCGAGGTCTGCTCCCCTCCTGTGCCTGCCCAGCCATTTCCACACAAAAAGGCTTTGTTCCAGATACTGGAGACTGCAGTCAGCTCCTGTTCTGAGCAGGCATTTGAGCATACTCACATCCCACTGCAAGGCATTTCAGGCAATTAATTGCTCCTAGCTTACTACATGACTCTGCTCTTTTCGGGTCTAATTCTGGTCAGACATCTTCCCAAATCTCTGATGTGGAGTGGAAGGTACACTCTCCTGTCAACAGAACTGCAGTGCCCTGATGAACCACTTGTTCATTAAATTAGACTATCTTGGACTATTTACACCAAATATGCATGTACAGTACAAGTTTGGTGTACATTGCAACCCTGCAGAAAACGTACATGCAAATAATTTCCATCCCTAATTCCAGCTTAGAACCTAAGCATTATAATAGGACATAATTATTTTCAAAGAATGAGACAGGTCTTTAGCTAATAATTCCCTGTGCTGCTCTGCAAAGAAGCATGTGCAAAATGTATAATCCATGTACCACATTCCAATAAAACAAACAGAAACTAAGTGTCCAGCTACACTTCAGTGTAAATCTGCCAGCACCCTAGTTACACCCTGTGGCCTTTTTCATTTCAGACAAGTCTCTCTTTGAATCCATTTTTCATTTTGGTAAAGGAGACTTAGATACAAATATCTGGATATTTTCAAGTACAGTTTTATGTTTTCTTTCTGTTCCTATTTAAGTCTCAAAAATACTATAGCCGTGATTTAACAGCCCATGTTGTGTGTAAGGAAGAAAATAAAGTAAAAGACAATAGCAGAAAGCAGGAATTTACAAGTCCAGTTAGGCAAAATGTTACTTAAAACTGACAGGTATGGGGGCATATGCTTTTATTGTAACTCTCATTTTAGTTATGTTACGACACCCAGTTAGGGACAATATCTCATTGTTCTAAGCATTGTTCTAATTCACACTGGTGGCATTGGTTTCAGAAAGGTACAACTTTTTCTTGACTACCTCTGCAGCTGAAATAAAATGTAACTTCTCTTTTCCTATAATCCATAATTGAGAGTTTACTGAAGAGAGAGCTTTACCTTCTGCAACTCACCCGGGAAAAGCTTGCTTTGAAACAAGTGCAACCATGGATGTCGTTTGAGATCCACATGAGGTTTCTACACACGGGTGCTGTGGATTTTAGCCTTGATTTTGGAACTCTCACTTAGCTTGCCAGCCTGCAGAAGCACCATTGCAGCTGGTGCTTGGGTGGGCTTGAGAAGATCCCTGTGGACCCTCCTTTGCTTTGGGGCATTTATTTACTTATTACATTGCAGTGAATTGCAGTTCAGTGCAATTTCCTGTTCTTTCACAGTGACCTGTGAGAAAAGTTTATCTGTCCTTTCCCAACATATGTCAGAGGCAGAAATAAGTCATTAAGGGACTAGCAGAACTCGACTGGCGCTAGCCTCTGCCTCTACTTGAGAGAGCAAGCACATTAGCTGCTGACATCTGTGGCAGACAAACTGCGCTTGCAGGAGTTTGTAATACAAGCCCTATAACTAACCAGCAACTTGCTCCATCACTCTCAAAGGTTTACCTGTTGTTGTTGTTGTTGCAGTTTTCATAGGAAGAAGGAACAAGAAAAGTGTGAGCCAAGAGGCTGCAGTGTTACAAAACATTTCTGTTTTTCTGAAAATGTCACACTGTAATGTCATCCTGTAATCTCAGTGATGCAAACCCTTCTCTGGTTAGGGAAGAACATTAGCAAACAGCCTAGCTAGGTGGTCAGAGATGCCCTTTCATAGAATCATAGAACAGTTAGGGTTGGAAAGGACCTTAAGATCATCAAGTTCCAACCCCCCTGCTATGGGCAGGGACACTTCACTCTAAACCATATCACCCAAAGCCTCATCCAACCTGGTCTTGAACACTGCCAGGGATGGAGCGTTCACAACTTCCCTGGGCAACCCATTCCAGTGCCTCACCACCCTAACAGGAAAGAATTTCCTCCTTATATCCAATCTAAACTTCCCCTGTTTAAGTTTGAACCCGTTACCCCTTGTCCTATCACTACAGTCCCTAATGAAGAGTCCCTCCCCAGCATCCCTATAGGCGCCCTTCAGATACTGGAAGGCTGCTATGAGGTCTCCATGCAGCCTTCTCTTCTCCAGGATGAACAGCCCCAACTTCCTCAGCCTGTCTTCATACAGGAGGTGCTCCAGTCCCCTGATCATCCTCATGGTCCTCCTCTGGACTTGTTCCAACAGTTCCATGTCCTTTTATGTTGAGGACACCAGAACTGCACACAATACTCCAGGTGAGATCTCACAAGAGCAGAGTAGAGGGGCAGGATCACCTCCTTCGACCTGCTGGTCATGCTCCTTTTGATGCAGCCCAGGATACAGTTGGCTTTCTGGTCTGCAAGCGCACACTGCAGCTGGCTCATGTTCATTTTCTCATCAACCAACACTCCCAAGTCCTTCTCCGCAGGGCTGTTCTGAATCTCTTCTCTGCCCAACCTGTAGCTGTGCCTGGGATTGCTCTGACCCAGGTGTAGGACCTTGCACTTGGCATGGTTAAACTTCATGAGGTTGGCATCAGCCCACCTCACAAGCGTGTCAAGGTCCCTCTGGATGGCATTCCTTCCCTCCAGCGTATCAACCGAACCACACAGCTTGGTGTCATCGGCAAACTTGCTGAGGGCACACTCAATCCCACTGTCCATGTCAGCAATGAAGATGTTAAACAAGACTGGTCCCAACAGCAATCCCTAAGGGACACCACTTGTTACTGGTCTCCAGCTGGACATTGAGCCATTGACCACAAAGCTTTGTATGTGGCCATCCAGCCAGTTCTTTATCCACTGAGTGGTCCATCCATCAAATTGATGTCTCTTCAAATTCAAGATTTTGCCAGGCACAGAGGTGAGACTGACTGGTCTGTAATTCCCTGGGTCATCCACTTTCCCCTTCTTGAAAATGGGGGTTATATTTCCCTTTTTCCAGTCGTCGGGAACTTCACCTGACTGCCATGATTTCTCAAATATGATGGACAGTGGCTTAGCAACTTCATTTGCCAGCTCCTTCAGCACCCGTGGATGGATTTCTTCACTGCCCATGGACTTGTGCAAGTTCAGGTTTTTAAGATGGTCTCGAACCAGTTCCTCTCCTACAGTGGGCCCAAGGTCTTCATTCTCACAGTCCTTGCATCTGCCTTCCAAGACTTGGGTGGTTTGGTCAGAGCCTTTGCCAGTGAAGACCGAGGCAAAGAAGTCATTCAGAACCTCAGCCTTCTCCAAATCCAGGGCCTACGTTCTCCCTAGTCTGTTTTTATTTGCTATGTACCTGTAGAATCCCTTCCTGTTATCCTTAATATCCCTAGCCAAGTTTAATTCTAACTGGGCCTTAGCTTTCCTAACCTGGTCCCTAGCTTCCCGGGCAACGTCCCTGTACTCTTCCCATGCTGCCTGTCCTTGCTTCCACTTATTATAAGCCTCTTTTTTCATTTGAATTTTCCTGAGCAGCTCCTTATCCATCCAAGGAGGTCTCCTGGCCCTCCTGCTGCACTTCCTTCTAGTCGGGATGCAACACTCCTGAACTTGGAGCAGGTGATCCTTGAATACCAACCAAAAGCCTTGGGCCCCCCTGCCCTCTAGGGCTGTATCCCATGGAAGCTTACTAAGCAGGTTCCTGAAGAGGCCAGAGTCTGCTCTTTTGAAGTCCCAGGGCAGTGAGCTTGCTGCACGCTCTTCTCACTGTCCTGAGGATCTCAAATTTGAGCATCTCATGATTGCTGCATCCAAGGCTGCCCTGGAGCGTCACATTTCCAACGAGCCCTTCCCTGTTGGTGAGCACAAGGTCAAGCATGGCACCTCTCCTTGTCGGTTCCTCTGTTACTTGCAGAAGGAAGTTGTCTTCTACACAATTGAGGAACCTCCAGGATTGCTTGTGCTAGGCCGTACCGTCCTTCCAACAGATGTCAGGGTGGTTGAAGTCACCCATGAGAACAAGGGCCTGTGAGCGTGAGGCTGTTCCTATCTGTCTATGGAGTGCTTCATCTGCAGGTTCTCCTTGATCAGGCGGTCTGTAACAGATCCCCTCAGTAGTGTCTCCCATAGCTATATTCCCTTTAACCCTGACCCACAAACTCTCTGTGGACTCCTCACCTGTCCCCAGACAGAGTTCCATACTCTCCAGCCTATCCCTAACATAAAGGGCAACTCCCCCTCCCTGCCTGCCAGGCCTGTCTTTTCTAAAGAGCCTGTAACCTTCCGTTCCAACACTCCAGTCATAGGAGCCATCCCACCATGTTTCTGTGATACCTATTATATCATACCCCTGTAGACGTGCACACATCTCTAATTCCTCTTGTTTGTTCCCCATGCTGCGGGCATTTGTAGAGGCATCTGAGCCGAGCTCCAACTGAAGCTGGCTCATTGGCTGGAGCGGCTGGAATATCTCTGCATTGCTCCAAGCATTTATTATAGGTGCTGGCAACTGACTGGGTGTGTTGGGGTGGAATGATGCCCCCCTCCCCCAACACGTCTAGTTTAAAGCCTCCTTGACCAGTCTGGCAAGCCTCATACCAAAACTGCTCTTTCCCTTCTTTATCATCAGACCAGCTCCACCAGCCCCCACTAGACCTGGCCTACAAGCTTGGGTCCTGTGTTCAAGACACCCTAACCCCTGACTATGACACCACCCTTTTAACCAGTTATTAACCTGGCTAATCCTCCTAGCTTTTTTTAGGTCCTCCCCTGTATCCTGGAGAATGCCCTTTATAACATAAAAATCGATGAAACGGTACTGAAAGCACACACAGCTGGGTAACATATGCTGAAAGTACCCAGGAAACTTAGTTGTCTTACCTGTGAGAAGACATTTCCGTTTGCTAAGCTACATTGTGGATCCTAGTAAATATACTAAGGCCTATGAAATTATCAGATACAATCTACCCCTCTTACAAAATCATCTGTGGCTGAAGCCACCTGGTTTTCCAAAGGCACAAGTTTGTTTGCAGCAAGGTTGTCACTGTAGCATTTGGGTTCCGTATTTCTACTGTGAAGAGAAGCAAAGGTAGTAACCTTGCTTCCCAGGCAGGCAAAAGGGAGCCAGCTGGGAGTGCTTCAGGGCAGCACAGCCATGATGGTGGTGTAGATGGATGGAGGTGACAGCCCTCTGTGACACTGTGGCTTGTACGCATCCAAAATATCTCGTTCCTCTTTCTCTACATTTTTAAAAATTAAAATAGTAAAAAGCCTGCCAGGCTGCCTTTGTATCACTTGGAAGTCTTAATGAAAATGTAATGTAGCACAAAGTCACACTTCCTGAACTTTAATTTGCCTAAGAAGTCATTGATTTGGTACACACCAGGGGGTGGCTATCTTGATTTCAGGGGTCAGCAATGAGTTGTTACCCAAACGTGTGTCAAAAATAGTTGATGGAAATCCAGGTGGGAAATGCTACAGCCTATGTAGACAAGACTGGAAAGAATCAGGTTTTGGAAAGGGGAAAGGACCTGGTTTTGGTTTGTATCTTTGCTAAATTTTTATATCATATTTTCAATGTACAAGACTATATCCTTTCCTCTTTTCCCTTCCAGTCTTTCTGTCTAGGTTTATGTTCTAGTAAGGGATGAGTGAGCTGGGCCAAGTCTACAGAATGGGACAAAATAGCCAAATATGCAGGGCAGGATAAATGGGAGAGAATGTTTGGAGCCCATGTGGTATTTAGAAAGACTGAGAGTGGCAAACTTGGGAAAGAGATGGGTAAAAAACAAAAAAGAAGAATAGCACATTCTTTACACCATTGACTAAAGTCAAAGAAAAGCTGGGGCTGGACAACAATAACAGCCTTCGGACCTGAGTCACTTGAAAGCACATTCTGCCCTTGCTGGCTCCCTGGCTGGTTACAGTTTTCCTATCACCTGCCTAGACAAAGTCATTGTGCCTCTGAGCACATACGAGATGCCTGGGTAGCCTCTATTTCTGAACTTTCATAACTGAAAGCATCTATATCAATTAGACACTATTACTAATACTTGAAACTTCTGTCATTTTTAAATGGGAAAACCTTAAAAGCATTTGTGAGTCTCACCTCTGACACTTCTATTAAGTGTTATCATGTACGGTTATGACATCATATTAAAGAATATCTCCAGGAAACATTTAATTAGTGAGTCAGCAGTTTCATAACTCAGAGCTCCTCTCTGTCTTCTTGTAGCTGCAATGTTGTAACTTTGCTTTTGCTTTGCTTTTTCCCCCACAGAAAATGCATAAACATACGTTGCCAATACTGAGCAACCAGTTTGGATTTTTAGTTAGCTAAATTATTCAACTGTTTTAAATCTATTATATGGTATATAATCTAATATGTATATATTACATACATATAATATGTAATATATATCTATTATATATAATAAGCTGGTCATTAAATGAATCACTGATGTATTTCTCAGCTACTCAAGCTAAGAAACTATAACTGATGATCTATAAAAGCATCAGTGTGTTAAGAAAAATCAGCTGGAGAAGAGCAGCAATTGGTCACTTCAGCAGCACCCACCAATCTGAACAGAAAGATTCACCAATGCCAGCTTCAACTAAATTACCAGAAATCAGATTTTGACACAGACTGATGTCTAGGGGAAGTACCATGAAACTGCTACATAGGCAGCATACATCTCTTGTTCCTTAAGTTATTACTGGAATATTTTATAGAAGTATTTAAAATGGATCAAATTTGGGATGCTCCAGAGCAAAATCTGGGGTGCAGAATCTCCTGGACTCAGAGGGATGAATTTTAGACCTAGCACTTATTTGTACAATGGAAAAAAGCAAACCTGTGGTCCAACCACTCTGCCTGCTTGGGAAAAACTATAGTTTAGATCAAGGTCCAAATACTGAGCCCTGGCTAGGCCCACCCCCTATAGCAAGAAGGTTGAAAATGTTAGGTTTAATGTTGAGCTCCTCCATTGCTCTTATCAGTGACAGGCAATGTGTGGAAGCCCCTGGTCAACCCTCGTGTGTTTCTGGGTGGGAAGTGGTAGGACAGTGGGGATACAGGATGGAGCAGCATGGGGTGGGGCACAGCCCTACGATCCACACACCCAGCCAGAACTGCTGGGGGGAAGTGAAATGAAGAGAAGGCAAAAAGGGAGGTGGGAGTTACCTCATGACCTCCATCAACCATAGCACTGTGGACCCTCACCTCAGCCACTGCCCCTTGGTTGGGCTTGAGACCCTCTGTCGCCTGTCATCTACACCCAGCATCAGACTGGTGTCTAAGTGCTCTCCAGGTAAGCCACCTGCTCTTAACAAATTTTGTGGTTTTCTGCTTTTTCCTCTTTCCTGGCTCAAACCAGCCCAAAATACTCAGCTGCAGGCTGCTGAGCAAACCAGACATTTTTCACATTTGCTGGAGACAGCCCCACTCAGGGGTTGCCTGTTGGAGTCATAAATGCACAGTGTCCCACCACACTGGGGGAGAATTAAAGCCTGAGAACCAAGGCACTGTTGAAATATGCTTGCTCAACCACCCTGAAAAGCAATCTAAAACCTTCCTGTTAACACACATAAATGAAATTTCTGTCTGACTTGTATTTGCGTGATGTTTGTCCCCATGACACTGTATGAAGATAGATGGTAGTAAAGTCAGGAGTCAAAGAAGTAGAGGACAGTAGGAGTGTGCTCACCTACAGCATGAAGGTGCTTCGGTGAGGGAGTGCTTGAAGAGCAACTTCTTTTTTTGACTCCTCCTTTCTGTTGCAATCATTGCTTGCTTGACAGGCCCAGACGGAATTACATCACTTCCTAAAACCCATCAAAGAGAGTCCATCTCCTCAAGAAATGCAGCTCAGATGCACCCCGGCAGGAAACAGGAAATGTAAATGTTTGGGTGAAGCAGGGAGCCAGCCAAAGAGCCCCTCAGGTGGGAGCACCGCCAAGGTAACATGCAAAAGCAAAACCTCATCGTGCTGCTTTCTGCCCTGTCACTGGCTGGAGGATCTGCTGGGAATGGTGAGTAAGGAAGCACCTTTTTCCTCTGAGGTGGGACCGTGTTCCGTGCCTGCAGTGCTGGGACCAAGTTGGAGGGCAACACCCTCCAAACTGAGCATGAGGGAGATCTGTGGGGACTTGCTCTCTGCCGCTTTTTGCTGTATTTGCCTGCTCTGTTTTCAGTTCCCTGACTCTTTCCAAGCTTTGACTTTTTCCCCTTAGATCTAACCCCGAACAGCAGCGACCAAATCCTACAATTCCCACGTTTCCTAAACTGCAGGTGTGTAGGGAACCTGAATTTCCATGCTGGCCTACCATGCATTTTGGTTCTAATTTTAATTATTTGTTGTACTTGTTTAACCTCACACCCATACTATCAGCATTTAATAGCAAAGTGAAGGACAGAGTATGGATTCCGTTCAAAAACTGTCTGCCGCTTTCCATGCTCTCAGTGCACTGAAACCGGTTTAACGAAAGATCAGCTGGTTCTGGAGATAAATACTTTGAATTCTCGGGCCCAGAACAAAGTGGTCAGCACCGTGGGTTTAGGTACTGACCTTCTGAAGGGAAGAACCATGAATGGGAAAGCCACTTGCAATAAAATGCTGAAGCACTGGGGTGTCGTTGCAGAGGCTCTCAGCTGTTTGCAGGGAGTAGTTTGTTCCACTGGCACTTTGGCAGCCAGTGACTGAACAAGACAGGCAGCTCTTTCAGAAAAACCTTGCCAGGTGGTGTTTATATGCCTTTCGGTGTCAAGCAAATCACTGCCTTAGTGCCTCGGCATGGACTACAAGTGTTTGCTGCCTCTATGCTGCTGCAGCGAGCAGGAGCTCTGCAGAAAGCAGGGAGAGGAGGACCATTCTCAGCTATCACTGGACTTCCTCTGTTAAGGGTTTAAAATGCATTGGTGAAATAGGTGGTTTGGTATGGGTAGTTTTGCCCTGAAAACCAGTAAGATAAGTAGGGTGTAAAACTGTGCTGCTGGCTCCAGGTGTGATGCTGAGCTGCTTGCAGTCAGCTTTAGGATTCTTGCTTAGCTATAAGGGTGAGCTCAATGAGGTATGAAATGGCTTGGTCTTGTCTGCATGACTACAGCCCTGCTGCATTACAGACATGTTAGGAAAATACTCTGCAAGCATTGAATGTAGCTCAGAATCAAAGTGGTATGAGGAAAAAATCCTGCCATGGACAGAGCAAACTGGAGGTCCCAGAGAAAGAGAGGGACATGATGCAAGCAATGCAGAGTGATCAGGTTCTGGCCTCCTTTGCTCATTTGCAGTGTACTCATCACTAGTACTTCATCCCCATCTCCACTGGGAAGAGGAACACCTTAGTCCCTGACTCCCCCAGCCCACAACTGGACCCCCCTTGCCCTTCTTTACAATGGGCATTAAAGGCTGCATAAAACACTGGGCAGATACCACATACCAGGTGCCCCAACCCACTGCCTTTAGAGGCTTCCTACTGGTAGGTCCACCCATAAATTCTAGCTGATTTTGAAATGGTTCCTCCATGAAAGTGAGTCAGTCCTGACAGAGCTCTCCCTGAGCCTTGTCAGCCTAGGCTCTCCTGAGTCAGTCCCCAGCTGCTGGGGAAAGGGAGGAGAGCACCCAGCAGGAGAAGAGCAGTATCACTTCCCCCCATACAAAGGCAGCTTTTGGTTGTGCAACCAGCTCCCAAAAGTACCTGGGGCTTATGCTGACTGCAAGAGTGGGAGAGGTGAAATTGTGAACTTGGGCTTTGAGGGGGGAAAATTGAACTGGAGGGGGAAAGAGTTTATGTAGAGGTTTATGTATGCCACAGGCACTGGTGGGTTGGGAGCCCCCCTGCTGATGGCAGCCTCCCAGAGGGATCCTTTGCTCTCACCCCTCCTCATTTACAAATCAACAGGGAAGGACCTTTAAAAGAGCTTTATTCCTTCTTCTTCCAGTCCCAGGCACAGCCCTCAACTTTAAAGCAGTCTGCTGTCTAGAAGCCACTTACCCTTACTGCCTATTTTGTACGATTAAATCTTGCAGCATAGACAGATTGAAGCCTTTATAAGTCCTGTTCCTATACCATGCTGGAGCCTTGTAAAACGCTAGCCTTGCCATTTGGATTATGATTAACATATGGGTTTTCTCCCGGCTACACTATAATTACTCTAAGCCAGCAGCTCTTAGAGCATGCCTGAGGTCTCAGCTCCAGGTGATGGTGTTCACTGCTTAGCGTCACAGCAGCCCTGAAAGCCTACCTAAGTATGTTCTGACCCTAGGAACAAGTATTCAGGCCCTTACTATAGTTTACAGGAAAAGGATGTGACCCTACAGCCATTTCCCAGGTTATGCCATGTACCACAGTGTTTGGTGAAGCATGCAGAAAATTGCGGCATAAGTGGTCTGACATGAGGAGCAAAAAAACATGTGCAGGAGAGGAGCAGCAAAACATGTGAGATTGTTAAGTGGGAGAGCTGGGATGGTTGCAGGTAGTGCTTTATTTTGGCTGTGCCTCTGAGCTGTCATTTAGAGCTGTTGTTCAAAGAAACATTGCTATCAAAGATCCAGACTTTCAGCAGCTTTTACCATAAGGACAGGTAGCCATTCTGTCTTCAGTAGAAAAGTGCCTTTTAGGTTAAGTTCCTTATGAAGCCAAGGTCTCTTAGGGAGTGATATTTTTGACCTGTTACCCCTAGAGTAAATAACTTGCGAATGGGTTTGAACCCATCAGAATCACCTTGCTTCTAACAAAGCAACAACATGAGAAATAAGGATTTGCTACATCTCTTTCCAAAGTGCAGCCCCCTAAAAGCAGATTAAAACCCCTTTCTACTGAACACATCAATTCCTTGTATATATTTACTCCTGTTTCTCCCTTTTATCTACACACACAAGCTTCCACTGTGTTTTATTCAAGTGCTTCAGGGATACTTCAGAAAATCTCTCCCTTACATCAGCAAGATTGTATACTAAATTTCAGTCAGTGACACCAGTCTATTTTCCTTCAAGAGATTTTGTGATAGCTGGAGAGCCTCTGGAGCTTTTGAATCTTTAATTTCAGGGTCCTCCTGAGAGTAAGGAGCACTGAAAGATCTGCATCACTGTGAAGTCACACGGATATCACTGATGCAGAGCTAGAAGGCCACAGGATTAAGTAGATGCGACCATAAATTTGTATGGAAAACCTTTAATACTGGGAGTGAGAAATGAGACTACAGGTTCACAGTTTGACTCTAAACACATAACTGAATTTGCAACACTGGCATTTAAGACAGCACTTCAGCTGGATGGCAGTATAGTGAGGAGAAAGGAGTTTCCATCATTTATAAGTGAGCTTAAACAGTTGTTTCCTCTTTCAGCTCATACCTAGATAACACTTTCTAAGCACCCCATTTTAATAGGATCTTGTCTACAGATTAGCCATCCTGAAATATTTGTGCTCCTCATCAGAAGGGCGTACGCACCTGACAGCTAGCCTGCAGGCTTTTAAGGATTCCTCTTCTAGCCAGACTGACATGCAGGACCTGCAGCAACAAGCAGCTGGGCAAGCCCTGGCTACGGCAAGAACAGCCTTTCTTACAGCACGAAATGTAAGGAGAGGAACAGAGCAGGGATGAGTCAAGCAATAAGGAAAGAGGATCATACAGACCACGTGGAGTGGTATGATTGATACCACCAGAGGAATGTGTGTATGGAACAGAGTGATACAGGACGCGGTAACTTTACATACACAGCTTTATAGCCTTTTCTGTTTTGTCACCCTCTTGTGAGCCTTCCTTTCACTGCACTTTTATAGCTTATAGGGGAAACAAAAAATCTTTCAGACTGATAAGCTTGACTATACCATTGACTTAGCTCTTGCTTTTTCTCTATACCATCCTTTCTTTTTTCTATAAGCTGGTACTATAGTGTGATTTAAAAGATTCCCTATAGAGTCTCTTTCCTCGAGTCTGATGAGGAGGCAGCAGGGAGACTGATGATTTTACACAGAACCAAATGTGCTGACTGCTGGCTATTTTGTCTTGCCTCGCATCCAGCTGAAATCAGAAACCTGTTTGCCCGCTTACTTCAGCAGGTAGCACGTATCGCCACCTCTGAGTGCTACAGCACAAACCTCAGAGGAAGAAATGCTGCAACAGCAGAAATACTGTTTGTTTGTTTGTTTGAGATGCAATTGTCTGGACTGCAATCTGTAAAGCTGGGCAGACTCAACTCCCTCTGTTTCCTTTGAAAGGCAGGCTTGGGAGTAACAGGCAGAAGAGCTAGAGGGAGGTGTGTTGAGGCAGCAGGTGAAAAGCAGGAAATGCGAGCAATATCCTTGCAAAAACATTGTGCAATTGGCTGCCCTTCTGCTGAAGGACTTATTTAATTCACTTGCAGAAAAGATCTCTGTAAGAGGAAATGGTGTTCACAGAAGAGGTGCTGTTTTGTTCCTGAAATTACGCAAAGTGAACAAAAATACATGGCAGCAAGGTCACTCCCTGTGATTTGCCATTTTCTTTGCCTAGAGACTAGAAAAGATAATTCTATTTCACACAAAGACAAATTATTTGAAATCTGTTTCACAGCCCAAACCCAGGCAAATAAAAAGTGCCAGAGACACTGGAAAAGCCTCTCTTGGAAATCAAATGCAGCACAGACTGCAGCCGAAAGTTCAGCACTGCAGTTAATGAGGTGTGACTGGTTGCTTTTGCTTTCAAGTCACACCACACTTTAGACATTTGAAAAATCCATTTTAGCTCTAAGAGTAAATGAAAAATTAAGGTATTTTCCCCACAAACTTTCCCATTTGTATTATTTTAAGCAATGGATTTGTCAGTGTATCAAATGCAGCAGATGATAGGTTTCAAGGGCAACAGCTAAAGAAGGAAAATGAAGCAAGGTCATTGATGCAGTTTGGTAGGGCTGCGGTGGTCCATCATGCCATGGTTTGTGGTGTGGACATCTCTAGTAATATCTCCCTGGTCCATGCAACAGCAATAGAAACAGAGCATCTGCAGGCACTGGGGACTATAAACTACCTTGGGAAAGAAAAGTCAAGTGACCAAACTAATAATGGAGAGGAGTGCTCCCTCCCATCCTCTGGAATAGGAGTAAGGACTGCCATCAAATCATGTGAAGAGGTGGAGAAGCACACACGTAAAGGGGTCATTACCTGCAAGGAGGCAGAAATTATGGTTTGCTCTTGACTGAAATACTAAATACAGAAGAAAATGACAGAGAGACTACTGATATGAAGTGCTTTGCCACTGAACACCTGACATTTTCATTGCTGTATTATGGTGAAAGAGTCTTGTGACAGTTGCATAATACCTAATGTTTGAACTATATTCCAACATTAGGTATTATTTATTAAGTATTAAAATCCTTTCCTAGCTTTTAGGAAAGGATGAAACAATCATGTGCCTGAGTGATAAGCATGACTTAAAAATCTAGATAAATTATTGCTATCATACTCAAATAATTTTATTCATTTGAAATTGGGTTTCCTGGAATATGATCTCATGAGATACTCATCTCCTCTTTGAGACAAATCTGTCAGGAGAGGAGATGCTGCAGAGTGGATTAAGCAAGAGCTAGCACTCTAATCCCAGTTTTCTCTTTCAGTTGGCATCCCTGAGAAGGACAGCATCCATGTCCTTCTGATTTCTCATTTGTAAAATGGAGATAACTGCTCATCTCTCAGGGCCATTATGAAGATTAATGTGTTTACAAAAGCATTTAAAATTCTAAGTACTGTTGGTTCCAGTCCTGTGAGATTGAAAATGCCAGCACTGAAATGCTGAAAACCTTAAACTCTTGCTAACTCTAGTGGAAACTATGGCTGCCCAGCATTTTATGAGAACAGGGAGAAACAGGTCATTGCAAAAGTCATGCAAAAGTCCTGCTTTATTGCATAAAATGAGAGACGCAACACACCAGCATCGTATCCGAAAGGGCAGATAACAAAAAAATCCTCATTTAATTTCATGCTAAGAAAATTACTGAAGGCTTTGCATTTAGAAACATGCTTGTGTAATTTACCTAAAGACTGATTCCTGCACTTCTGGCTACAACAGGATTTTTAGCATCAGTATAGATTGCAGTATCAGCCCAGAATCTGCTGTACTTGTTTTGAACTTTAAATTCCATGACAGTCAGCAGAGTTTTAATTAGCCTCAAAAAAAGGCTTGTTTCACTATTACTAATATAGCAAATTTTAGCCATTTTTCTTGCAAAATGCATGGTAAACAAGACCAAAACCCAAATCAAGGTTCAAAACCCCCAGTCTTAGCATCTGTGAAGCGTAACCAGCACTGAGTCTTTACCCTCCGCTCCTTCAGCCAGCCCATAGGATTGGACAGAGGAACAGTTAATTGCACCTGTATCCAGTAAAGTCCCCTTGTTACTACCACCTCTTCACATCCATGCAGAAATGAAAGTCAACAGCTTCTGCAGGCTTCAGACTTCTTTTCACCAGTTCTGTTTTTCACAGTGAAACAATTTAAATTTGAGAAAGAATCAGGGACATGAGTGAGCTGGAGGAATTGGTGAACCAGAGATAATGTTCTCCCTGAAGAGAGTACTAACTCCTTGGGTAAGGGGAAGGATGAAAGTGGTTGTGGCTGTACATGCCACAGCTGACGAGCAAAGCAGGATAGTGTAGTTTACTGAGAAGTAGAAGACCTATGTGAGAGCAAAACCAGATGCCAACCTGCAGGGAAAAAAAGTCTATTTGTGCAAGACAGCTGCGTGCAGACAGACCACACACTCCGACATGTCCCAGTAAAACGTGAAGAACGTGGTCAGGACTGTAAGATTTTGTGATGAACTTACAATTTAATTTTACATCTGATGCCCCAGACTCCAAATATGATGTCTGTGGAGCATCTGCTGATTTCTTTTTAAGAAAACAAATATTTACTTTTCATCAAATGAAAAGTAAACATTAAAGCTATATTCTTTGACTCACTGATAATGCTAATAAAATTAACAAAATACTAAGTTGTCCTCATATATTTGGCAGGCTTTGAAAACGATGGTTCAGGAGATGGATCACCAATATTACCCACTGTTACAGTAACGCCTCCTGCTACACGTTCTTCAACTGCAGATGACCATGAGCCAGTACTTGGCACTGCAGGCGCTACTGAAAGCGGCCCTGAAGGAAGAAGTACTCCAAGTACTGAACTGGATACCGTAAACGATCAAGACAGCCTAGCAGCAGCAGAACAGTCTATCTTGATATACGTTGTCCCTGTCGTGCTGCTGGTCCTGTTGATTTTGCTCATCATATCTTTTGTAATACATCATAAAAGGAAAAAGTCTAAGCAAGGTAAATTTGTCTTCTCATGCATCAGAACGATATTTTTAGGACACACTTAACCTTAACAAAATGTTATTTGGAGGCCTGGAATGCCACATTTAGGATGCACTTCTCTGGTTGTGGCTGCACGTTTGACAGTTAGGAAAGGGATCCACCAATAGACAGCAGCACCTGGGCACACATCCTTCCTTGGGTAGGAGCTAGTTCTGCTCCTGCTCACACTGCACACTCATGGGAGCCATAGCACTGAGCTCCAGCTCCTGGCAGGGCCAGGAATGGTGTATGAATGCAACCATGTGGCTACAAAAGATTATTCTGTCTTTATACTTGATAACTTCATGCAAGTTGAATTTAATGCTTCTATTGCCTATATTGCCCACAAGGTAAAGCTGCATCAGTAAAATAAGAACAAGCAATACCATTTTAAAGAACACATTTAAGGGCTTCTGTGGGGTGGTGGCAACTATGAAGATACCACAAAATGAGTTAGGAATCCCATGGTCAGAGTGCCTGGGTGCTATGATAGGGTGAGCAGTCCTTCCAGAAGGTACCTCTATCTGTTAGTAAAGAAATTGATAGCATGGAGTGTCAAGCCACAGAAAACAAACTGAGGATTAAAACCATACAGTTGGTAAGTGAAATGGTCATATCAGTGTCTCTACAGAACAAGAGTGCAGCTATAAGCTCCTCAGCCTGCAGTGACGTGTCTTCAACATGTGTTTAAGGTCCATTTTTCAGGGCATATTTAGGCTGCACATGCCTTATCGCTGGGTTACCCTCTGTTGCTGAACCCAGGACACCCTCATAGCAAACTCTGAATTCACAGCCAGGTACCTAGTTGCCTGCCTGTTTCTGGATGACCTGAAATGCAGGTACAACCTTCAGGTCCTTAGACCTGTTGCCCTGTACCTACTTGCTCAGAGCTGGGATTTTGAGCATCCTCAAAGCAGGGGCAGAGAGCTCTGTGGCCCTGACATGGCTCTGCAGTCTGTGAACGTGCTGGAACAAGCGGGAGGCAGCAGCACCCCAGCAACAATGAATTAAAAATAAGCCGATTTAACAGAGTATACAATGTGAAACCTATATGGAGTTCTTAATACTTGAGAGCACTTAATTCCTGCAGGGGAAATTATTTGTCTGAATAATTGCTGTAACACTCTTCCCACTCCACTCCCCATCTTTACTTTGTCATAGGGTTTTAACAAACTCGGGATCCCTTATGACATCTGGCTAGTTCAGCTTCATTTGCCTAACTGAGCTTTAATCTGCCATGCAAGTCCATCCCCCATCTTCTCTCCATGAGCAGCTCCCAGAGTCTCCAGGCAGAGACAGATTGCCTGCATGTCGTCTGCAGCAAAACGTCCCAGCACTTGAAGTAAATAATTTTGCAGCAGCGGTTTCCTTCCAGGATACCATTTCTCTCATAACATCTGTTTTGCTCAGGGAAGTGAGCATCTGCCCACTGCAGTGCTAACAGTTGGTTTCCTCCCAGCATGACTGAGCTAAATAAACTGAGCACTGCTTTTACTATGTTCAAGATTAAAAATAATGGGTTCCTCTGATAATTACAAACAGGATGAGATGTTTTTTCTTTCATCTATAACTATTATGCCTTCTGAAAATGCAACCTGTTTTACATGACACTATTCAAGGCTTGCTTGCAGTCTGGACAATTTACATACAAAAAGCAGAACTATGAACACCAAGTTTTTTCTTTTCCAGATGAGCTGGGAAGTGAAAATGTGAAAAGGTAAAGTTTATGACCATCATTTTTATTTTTACTATAACAGTGTATTATGATTTTCAGCTCCTTCACTGTCTGTTTTAATTTAACCGTACACTAAACCCCATTACCTTTTGCCATCAATTACTCCAGTTAACTATCTCTAGAGGTGGCTAAAGTGTGACTTCATTATCTAGCTGAAAATGTGTGACTAGAGCAGGAGAACAAGAGTTATAATGGCCAAGGTGAGCACTGCCCGCAGTTACCCACTGCCTGCCCTGGGCACTCCCAGCTCCACCAGCCACAAGACACCACCAGACATACAAGCTGCCCCACGAGCAAAGGGGATCAGTTCCCAGACTCAGCACAGGCTTTTACTATTCAGAATAAGCTGTGTGTCTTGCTCCCCTGTTTTTCAAGTTTGTCTTCTCACTCTGAGTCGAGGTAGAAAGGCTCACCCAGCTCCCATGGAAGCAATGCCTTCACTGGTGGGAAAACAAGCCAAAAGCTGCATGGTTCTTAGAATGATAATTTTTACTGGTACCTTCTGTTTAGCAAGATGGAGCTCACTGATGCTGGATGTTATTAAATTGGCTTGGCAGGGTAGGGCTGGGGTGCTAAAAATATTTTTAATACCATGTGACTCCAGGAATGATCAGCAAAGAGAAGCTAAACAGAAGCATTTAAATAAATGCAGAGTTACTCTAGACATGACCTTTCCTTATGAAGTTGCTGCCAACAGTCACAGCTAGGACATAACTCCAAACAACAGGACTTTTGCCACATGTTCCAGCAGATCAAACTGTTTCAGTTATCTGTTTACAGAAGTAGCTGCAGTGGTCCTGGGCTCTGCCGTACCCTAGGCTGCACCTTCTGAGTCCCTCTGTATGCAATGTCCCACCCAGCCCTGCCTCTGCCCAGGCCTGGCATCTCACCACTGCTCTTTTGCATCTATGTGCAGCCATTTCATTCACACCCATTGGGCTGACATCTCAGATTACTAGGCTAGGATAGCTTTCCAGAGTTTATTTGTGTGTCTGGAATTATGAAAGGCTCATACAAAATTAACTAAGTTGTAAATTGTTGGAATTAAGCTTTTTGTGTAATGCCTTTTTCCCCCCTCTCCCTGCTTTCAAGTCCTATTTTTGAAGAAGACACACCCTCTGTTATGGAGATAGAAATGGAAGAGCTTGACAAATGGATGAACAGCATGAACAAAAACGGTACATGGTAACCCCTCTACTCCATTCCCCTTCTCATTCTAGCCGACGTAGATCCCATGTGTGCAAAATACCTTACATTGATTTTCTATGTGTGTCACTGCTTTTCCTATGACATTTTTAGTTGTGTTCTTGGCTCCCTACTACTAAAATAGCAGTACAAATGTCAGGGGTAGAATTCTTGAGAGTAGTATTTTAGTTTGTGTGGGAGCTTATTTTTAACATATGATAGAATATCATAAATGTTTTGAGTTTCCAGTAGACACTTCTATTAAACATCTATAGCTGTGAACAGTATTTATACTTTTAAACACATTTTAAGTACTAGTTTCTTTGAAGCATCTAGTCCTTTCAGTCTTCAGAGTTCCTACACTTTCGTGCTCCACGTTGTGCTATTGTAGATGGATTTACTCATCGTTCAGACCACCATTTATTTAAAATTGCTGCCTGGATCCTATGAACGCATGCCTCCCCTCTTTGAGACCCTTCCCTTGCTTTCCATATCTACAGCATGAAGCACAAGCTGCTCTTTACTGCCAGCACCATTCATCATCTGCATCCTCCCTGGCAAATCTATCAGCCCTTAGCACCTGAGGTAACTAGCACCAGCAGCATCTTCAGCTCCTTCTTAACTTGAAGTACCTTTTCTTCCCTCCCCTCCCCCCATTTTCCTCCCAACTGAAGTCTCCTGGTCAAAATCTCCAAGGGCCCTGCATCCTCCTTCAAGATTCTCCTCAGAAATCTCAGGTCTTTGGTGTGAATTAAGAAGCCTCATTTTGAACTGCTAACAGCTTTTTACTGCCTAGGAAATGCTGAAATGCTGCTTTACTTATTTATTTATTTATCATTCTTGGTTTCTTGCCTTATATCCAAACGGCTCATTGGCCTGACCTCCTACGGGATGCTTTGTTTCTCAGGACATAAAACTCTTTGGAGCATTTCTTTGCATCAGCAGAGTGCTCTATGTGATAGGGTTTTAACCTTCGCGGTCCGTAAACTCTAGCAGAAAACATGTGCTAAGTGGCAGTAGTGAACTAGAGGCATTAAGTATAGTACATACAGAACCCATGCTGTAAATTAATTCTTTTTAAAGTTCTGTGGACAGAAGGGAGAAAACAGTTTACATATGTGAGGGGTTTTTTGCTAGTGTTCCCTAAACCCCATCCCCAAATTCCCAGCTCGACTATAAAGCATAGGTGCAACTATAAGCAGTAGGTGGTTAACAAATAGTCCTCCCCATGGCTGTTTATAGGAAACAGTGCTCAGAAGTAGTGAATTTGTATAGGTGTGCATAAACAACTGAAATATATGTAATAAAAAAAACTATTGCAGCACCTATCAAAGGGGAAGGAAGATTTAAACTTTATAATTTATGCTATAGGAACCATACTATTTTGCAGATTAAAAGGTGCAGAAAAGCATTTACAATTTTACATTCATGCTAGAGCTGACACAAATTTGAAATGTATGTGGGAGAACCACAAGGAATAACCATAGTCTTGTTTCTTACCCTCTTACAGCTGACTGTGAATGCTTGCCTACTGTAAGAGAAGAAGAAAAAGAATCCATTGCCAACCCAAGGTACTTTTACTTCGTTATATAATTTGAAGAAATACAGTCAAAGTCATTTCAAAATAATATCTTTTTTAATACATAATTATATACAGATAAATTCTTTGGTCTCTTTAAGTTTTTATAGAGAGACTTTGATTTCAGTTTATAAGGTTTGCCACTCTTATTTCTAAACCAGTCTCTGCCTGTAAATTGCACGGCTAAATAATCTTGCAGTTGTAAACCTGTGCGAGACAGACAACCAGATGGCACAGATGGAGTTTCACTTGCTGATCAGACTTTAGTCACAGCTTCTCAAGGTGTTAATACAAGCATTCAGAATAGCTTCCTTGACATTCCTCATTGGCACGGACACCCAGCTCCCTCTGCTACCGAGCACCTGTAGGTCCCCAAGAAACACTGCCAGATGTTCTGGCTGGAGTTGTGACCTGTTGGACAGGGGCTTGTCTGACTCAAAGAGAAACCCAAAGGATCTTCCCAGTGCCCCCATGCAACCTTTCCCCAGAGCTGGGTCATGGTCCAGAGATCCCAGAGAGATGCAAAGCCACAATCCTGACAGCTTGTAGACGAAAAAACTTTCTGGCTGGTTTCCCCAGGATTTTGGCCACAACCCCTAAACTCCTCTCAAGCTTCCATTTTCTCTAATTAAAAATTCTGGTTCCAGCTGGAAGTAAGGGACTGTACATCACCCTTTCCTGCACTTGTGTTGCAGCTGCATTCTGGGGAGTGCGAAAAGCATCTGCTCTGTGCCAGGTCACAATAACAAACAATTAGACCATCCTGTGTGCCAAGAAAATCCCTGGTGCAGCGGAAGCAACAGATGCAAGCAGGCAAGGCTGGAAGCAGACAGGGTTGGAAGGAGGGGGACACAAGCCTTCCCCTTCTCATGGCACCAGCTCAACATGCCTCTATTAGAGCTGCACCTCCCACTGCACACTATCATGGTAACTCAGAAAAGAGGAGAACTGGGATTTCTTGATTAGGAATGGAATAGCAGTGATTTTAAATCACCACTGCTGGACAGCCTGCAACTCCAAAGCTGCAGTTTCAGGGTAGCTTTCTGATGGGGCTGCACCACTGCACCTATTTGTGTTGAAAAGGTTTCTGCTTATGTCTATTGCAAGAGAAAATTGATGGGGTATGTGGATTATTTAATTTTTTCAAGACTTAGATCCTAGGTTCCAAATGCAACCAAGCACAGTAATTTTACCCGAAGCAGCTGGAAAAGATGCTAGATTCACTAGCCATCTGGGTCTTCCCTTCCAGCCCCTAAATGGTAACTCAGAGTGTGGGAATTATTAAGGAGAGGCAGCTGCACAGTTGTTCTCTAAAAACAGATTTGCTGAGCATACCACTAACTATAGTAGGGAGTATAGGACGAAGTGTGCTTCAGTCATGTGTTAACACAGAAGTTAGTCATACTATAAAAGGCGTTTTAGTCACAACACCACCCTGAGCACTGTTTACTTCTACTAAACAGTTCCTTTTCAGAAAAAAAAAATCATCATGACATACCAGCTTGACTGACATTTTAGATACCATCCTTGCTAAAGCACTTTTACACTGTATTTGCATTAACCCCATCAGAAGTCAAGGTTTCTGCTCTTGAGTGGTAAAAGGTAACTTTGGGCTACGTCCTGCCTGAAGTTCCTCACCTGTAAAATAGAGATATTGTCACTTCAAAGCACTATAGTGAGGCTTAAGCCTTGGTGCAAAAAAGCAGCCCTGTTCAGGTAAGTATGCCTCAGTCAGAGTGAAGGTACACACATTATTTCAGCATATTTTCTTATGCCTGGTATCTTAGGATCAGACTGCAGAGAAATTTATGCTTCTGAGTTGTAGGAAGGCAAACAAATGCAAATAAAAAGAGGAGATTTATCTCTAAAATATTCCGAGATTCTCAGACAAAGGATATTAGTTGAATACAAAATACTAAATTATTAGGTGTAATTTCAGATTCTGAAAGACTCCTTTGTTTGAGCAAATTTCTTCCTATATTATGGTAATTCCTCTTTTAGATTTTATTGATTATATTCAACATGGGAAACATCTCAAGGCCTCACTGAACACAGCTGGCTGAGTGTTGTTTTTCTGCCTCATAAATATGCTGGGGGGAGTTCATCAACAACCAAATGTTTGAACTGTGAATTAGTTTTGATATCATTTTGAAAACATCCAAGACTAAACATTTCAATAATGACATTTTGACATTTTCAGAATGCAACTTGTTCCAAAACTTCTTTCAGAGTAAGTGACTTTTTAATATAAAATTTTAAAAGGTTTAAAGAACAGAATCCTGTGGTGGTGACATATTTCTAAGATAAGCATTTCTCTTAACTCAAAGCTACTTTTTCAAATTTCATTTTACATGAAAATTTGAAACATGCTCCCTTTCAAAGAGAAAAAGTATCTGAAATGGTGGGATTTCATGGTAAACACAAAAATTTATTCTCATTTCTGCAATTGAACCTAATCAGACCAAGATCATCTGCTTTTCCTGACCAAACTCTTAGCTGAGTTAGAAATGTCAGAATAAGAACTACATACAAATAAATGGCTGTTTGCAGCAGCTCTTTTGAGAAAAGTGAAGTAAAATGGAAGAAAACTATTATTATTGCAAAAAAATTGTATTCATGAGCATCAAGGCTGCAGATTTGTGCACAAGAGGCAAGATATGACTGCCTGAGCTCCTTTGTAGGTTGAGGTCATCTGCCTTGCACGTAAACTAAGTTAAAAATATATATTTTAAATATATATTAAAAAAGTGTATATTCATCTTGCCTTTGAAACCTAGTGCTAAAATCCTGTTTGTGCCTGAGCAGAAAGCCACGAAATCTCCCCAGCCTCACTGGAGTTCCCATCCTGTGCATGCAGGAAGGAGCTGGCAGGTGGGCACAGGCAGGGGTTGACACTCCTGTGCTGCACAAGTGGGTGCAAGACCAATCTCTTCTCCAGGGACCTTTACTCCCCTGGCAAAACAGAAGCACAGTGTGTCCCCTTCAAAGCACAAGTCTTTGCAGGCTGCTGAGTACCATGAACCTTGCTTTATCATATCTCCCGAGGGAGTTCGGTTTTCCTTGGGCACTGCTGGGCACCCTCCTAATCTTTCTGTCTGAAAAAGCGTGACTTTCTTACGGGGAAATGTTCTGTATAGGGAGTAAGTCAGTACAGAAAAATACTCTTCTCCTAGCTGTGCTTTAGTTTGTCAAGGTACTTCAAACCCATGTGAAATATTATGAGTGGCCCTTTTAACTTCAGAGGTGGTTTAAAACCCTGCTGTTAATGCTGACTGAAATCTGATCATCTGATAAAAGTCACATTTGAACATTGGCATGAACCAAACATTATTAATAAAACACTAGGGAGCAAGTTAGCTCTACAGAAACCAGTGGGATAAAGAAAATTCACCTGTTACAAAGCCAGATTTAGTATAAAAATTCCATCTGTAAAATACTACCCTCCCCTGTAGAAAGAGGGCAATTTCATTGCTCAGTCCTCACCTGTGAGCAGGAGAAAGGGGGCACCAGGTAGCGCCTAACCAGCAGAGAAGTAAGACCAGCCCATGGTGACAGCATCTAGCATCGCAGATGGGGTCATTTGAAGCACTGCATGGCTGACACATTTGTTTTGATAACACATTCTCAGGGACTCCAGAGATACTTCTGCATATTATTTCCTGCTGAGAAAACTAACCCAACAGCGTGACACTGGTATGTTTCTTTCTTTTCCATGTACATGCAGTGATGGTGAATCATGAAGTCACAATAGCAAAGAACTGGTTAAAATGAAGCAGTGCACAAGCTAACTATCCTCCAGATATTGGATGGACTGGATTTACATAGAATTCATCTCAAAAGGCCGGAGAAGCAAAAGCTTTTGTTGTGTTCTGCTACATAGTCTTCAGAAAGGAAACATCACCAAAGGGAAGGAAATAGAAAAAGGAAGAGGACTATAGTAAGATCAGGGGCTGATTTAAATTCCTTCTGCAATGAGAATTATCTCACTTCAAGAGAAGCCTTTTCTCCTCCTAAAAGTTCTCAAAATAGTTCCTGTTTCTGTCTAGTCCTTCAGTTGTGTATTGTGTGGCACTTAAAACCACTTCTGTTCCAAGTTTGGTGGGTTTGTTTTGTTTGGTTTTTTTTTTGTGAGTTATTGTTTTTATATATAAATAGCAGCCATAATTCTGGACTGCCCTGGTTTGGTGGATGTGATGCTCATGCCTATGCAATGTTTGGTTTTCAATTTTCTGTTCGGTACTGGTGCACTGATTTGCACAGGGCATCTGCTGGGGAGGTACTAGACTAGGACTGACAGACCAACTCTGAGAACAGAGCAGCTGAAAAGACTCTCAAAGGATTTGCCACAGGTGACTGCAGCCCAGTGAGGGCATGGTTTGTGTAGCATGCTTTTTGGTTTTCAAATTAAAAGCATTGGAGAAGTGAAAAATACTATTTTGAGATTGCCTTTCAGTTCACTATCTTCACAGATTAGTACCTTGGGCTACCTCTCACCATTGAACCCTCCTCCAGGGCCAGTGCTGTTCTTTTAACAATCACTTGCTTCAGGAATATTCAACTTGAAAACGTTTTTTTTTTCTTTTTTAAAAACGAGAGGTTGAAAAATTGAACACCACAATACTTATACCAAACAAGTTCAGGTAAGTACAAGTTATGTGTAACTACTTGGTCAAGGTATTAAGATGCAGTAGGATCTCTGCTTCTTCTGGTTTTGAATACTGAGGTTGCAATATCTGAAAGACATGAACTCCTGAGTGTGCCTGGTCAACTTTAATGACACTGAAAAAAAGGACTCCTTAGATGATGAGACTATAAATGTTATAATTGCATCCACTGATCTTTAGGTGGCACATCTCTTATGGGTGTAGCTTAAATATTTAACACACATGAAAGTGGATCCTTGTCTGTGCAAAGCTTACCCCACCTTATTTAAAATATTAAATTCATATCCTACTGTATCTCATATCCTACCCTATCACATCCTACCTGTCCTCATCTATTTAAATACATAATTTCTTCCCACTTAATACATGTTTAATATGATTGGGTTTGTTTTGCCTGCAAATATTTCACTACTGTGGTATCATGCATAGCTTGGTTAAAGACAGCAAACAAACACCTCAAGCCTCTGGGATGACAGCTAAATGCCACTAGCAGCAGACTTACACAGGAGGGTTCAGCTTTGAGTAACTGAGAATGAGCCAAAATAGAAAAGGAAAAAATATTTACAGCTATCCATATTCATTCATTACTGAGTATGACTTGATTAGTAATTTCCTCAAAGAGTAAAAGATCTATTCATTGTTCCAAAAGAATTTATTGCAAATATTGGATTTAATATGTGAGTGGGGGTAAAATAATTTTCCCTGCTTAGATGATTAAGTTTGAAAAAGTTTAAGGTCATATTTCACAACTTTTTCTTTAAAAACATTTCCACAAGTTCCTGGCAGTAAACTCATTTTCTAGGATATTTATTTAAAATAATGCAATGACAAAAGGAAAAAAGTGAAAGACAAATTTAGAAAATTCAAAAAATGGAAGTTAATATTTTCTGGTAGCAGCCTTGTTAGCAATTTCTTTCCAACAAAGATGTTATGCACAGATTTCCTGCAGTTTGCAAAGCAGTAACCTGAAGACGCCCAAAACAGAGGATGTTTTCTTTAACAGTACAAGGTGGAAAGATTTATTTTGAGACCATTAACTGCTGTGAGGCTCGTGGGCAGTCAGTGGTGACTCAGCAGTCTCAGCCCACCTTACTCTAGCCCATGCAGCTCTGCAGCCAGCAGCCACTATGTTCTCTCTAAAGGGACCTGAAGCACAGCTGGGACATGAAGAATTGGAGTCCTTGTCTTTATTTTATTACTTCTGAAAAACAATCACCCCCCCAAAAGTGACATTGTATGGCATAACTCAGTTCTGACATGCTGATGATCCTTCACCCTGTCCTAGCTACCGTCTATGACAGTGCAAATCACTAACAGTCTGCTACTGCCATTTGAAAAGCAGCTGTGTGAAGCATGCTGTTGGTTTGAGATTAATGGTGATTCTGTGAAGTTCTTCTGCCACATAAAATGCTGTACTATGTCAAGTAAAATGCTCAGATTTAGTTTCACATAAAAAAAACAAACAAATGTTTAAGTGAATGTGTATTCTGTAAACTCATGTTAATAAGCATTGATTCTTATTCCAGAGTCAATGATAGATCAATCTCCATATCAACCTTTAAAATCAGTTTTGTCCAGAACTAAGGTCTAGGTTAGACCTCTATAATTATCTAGATTATGCCATTTACCCTCCCTAAAATCTGGCATGTCAGGAAATTTCTTTTCCTCTTCAGGAACTTCCTAAGCATTTAAAAAAACCACAAAGTAACGCTTTGGGCACTATCTTGGCAAATTCTGGATATAAATTACCTCTATTTTCTGCTTTTTAAAAGTACAAATCACATAGTTGTTGAGTTACTATTGAAAAATATGGCATTTCATCAAATCATGGCTGGCATCAAATGCTGTCCTCCTCGTGTGAAGGAGACCAAGTGGTAAGTAATTTGCATTCCAGTATAGTTATGAATATTTCTAATAGCTTGCCTTTGTACCAGACAAATATGATCTTTAGTATTTCTGTTTTCCCTCAAACATTTTTATATCACTGTTAGTCTTCCCCTCTGAACAGAAACGCTATGGAGGGGGATCACTCATTCATCCCATACCTCACCCTGGCTCTACACTTTCCCATTTCACCCTTCTGGTCTCTTCCTTTGATCTTCATTTTTACACCAACTTCTGCATTTGCCACAGCCATCACTCAGCATGTACTCACTCAGGTGACAGCCAAGTTGCTGTGGACCTCGGGTTCATGGGCACAGCATCAGCCAGCACGGTCACTGCCTTGGCTCCTGTCCTCCCTCACCCTATTTGGCATTTCCCTTTCCTGCTCACTTGTGTGCCCCTGGCACTCTTGTTTGGTTTACACTTGCCATCTGTTCCTGGTCATTTCCTTTTCCACAGTTTTATCACAATATTTTATTCTTGTAGATGGTTTGAATTACAGGGGATTTAGGCCATTTTACTCCTACATTAGTACAGCCAAAATATCATAATATTCCAGTTTACAAGTATTACCTTTAAATCATTGCTTGACACACCATAATTTTCCCTAAATGATGCACACAGTCAGGTTCCCTCACCCACAGAAGAAAAAAGGAGGACAGCCAGACAGCAGATAAGATACTAGCAGACTTATTTCAATATTATCATGGCCTACACAGTATTTATGCCTCACCACCAGCCCGATCTGAACTAACCTAATCGCACCAGTTTGCAACATATACCACCAACTGTTAAGTCATTAACCCTCAGCAGATACTGAGAGAAAGTATGCAAAGTCACTCGTACAAAGCATTGCTCAAATGATAGCAAATGCAATGATCCCAAGAACTGTTACCCCCTCTTCCATTTTCTTCAAGTATTTCAGTAGTTATCCAGCACTTCAAGATAATTTGACATTTAATTTACAGCGTGATCACTTTTTGTCCTACAGAAGGCAGAAAAGCTATGGACTGAAAGGAGGAATTGTTGGAGAAAGATGTGGATAGAAGGAAGAATAATGAAGTACCAACATCTCTCCTACATATGCTAAAACAGTATCTTAACAGAGAATTTAAAAACACACCAAACACCACACCACAGAAATAGCTCCTCCATAAAGTTACAAACAAGGTTATTGGCATTGACAGCAGTTAACCAATACCACAGTAGTCCTGCACTTGTAACTAATATTAACCTCGGCAAAAAAGAACGTGGTTTTTAGTTTCCAGGTAGTCACAAGTCATGGATCCACAGATAACTCATGATCCAAGATAAAAAAACTGTTTTGTAATACTAAACCTGATGGAGAGCTATAAAAAAAACCACTTTTGTTTACTTTCTATATGGTAAATTGCTGCATGTGCAACTTTCATCAAATAGCTGTTTCAAATTATTTTGTAATGTAAATATTTCAAAGTCATAATATTTCTTAATTATATATGAGTTTGAAATTTTTAAAGAACTTCTAATAAAGGATAAAACAGTTTTTAGTCTCTCCAGGTTCTCTTCTCTCCATAGTCCTGCCAATCCATTCAAGTCAATGGGTGCTAATTATGTGTTATTGATGTCAAGATTACTCAGGCCTTAGAAGATGTGCAAAGATATATGTGGTACATAGATATGTTACCCATCTGCTCTCAAATTCAAGCTGAGAAAATGCTAGTGCACTGGCTTGTTCAACTACAGAAGTGCTTTGACATTTATTTTACTGAAGGAAGAAAGCTGCTTTTATTTTATTATATTTTTTGTTGGGATATTCCAGATAGTCTTTATCAACAATCAGATTCTGGCTCCAATGAAACTGGTGATTACTCCCATGATTTCTCCTTGGGTGACTGTAGACATCTATCAACATCAACCATTTCCCAGGTCATTCTAGTTAAGCACCAAAATAGGAGTCTCTAGATTAATAAAACCGGTAAAGTGATTTTCAGACTTTTCAGATTTTCAGAGCATTACTTTCATCAATTTTTGCAACAGACAGTTTCATTAGAGGAGAGCAGAATGGCCCAGTAGCATCCAAACAGTTGAAGTCAGTTCTAATTCTGTTTAATCCTTTCCATGTTCAAGCTATCGCAATACGAGACCATCATAGCAATGACCAGGCAGAAACAGTTATCTCCCCAACCCTAGCTCCCTCTAACTTTCCCACCCCCCAAACCCCCCAAACATCACACGAGCAAGAAATCTGTCTTTGGTACACGTATAGACTCAAAAAGGTCTGTATTTTGGGGCAACACTTGTCTAGTTTTCTAGGGAGTTGCAAGAGAGGACTTTACAACAGAGCCCCAGAAGTAACACAGAGTTACTCTCCATCCCCAAGCACTCACACCCCATTCTGACCCTATTAATACCTTCATGCTGCCCCACAGATCAGGTGCTCCTCCAATGTGCACTAAAAGGAGGGTGGAAGGCTTCATGGGGGAAAACTGTTTTGGCAAGAGGAGACAAGATAGTAAAGTGTGTAGGGAAGGTTTCCCTGCCCATGGTGGTGGTTGGCCCCTTCAAACCCACACCATTCCATGATTCTATGACAGATGAGCAAAGGACAAATCCTGCACCACCATTATCAACATACATGGTAATGCATCCCAAGCATTTATTTTCTGCTTAGGTTTTAAGAAAGGCTTAAGCCATGCTTTCTGTGATTATTAGTGAAAATAGCAGCAGTATGACATGACAATGTAAGGCAGCACCAGTCACTCTCCCACAAGCTGCTATGCCCTTCCAGCACACAGTTGCTTCGGGTCTGGTTTTGCACTGGATCAGTTTCTTGGCCTGATTTTGAGTGGAATCCCACATGCTGTGGACTGGGAGTATTTTCTTACTACTAAACAACCCTCCAAGCAGACACTGCAGAGGGATGCATGGCTGGAACAGGCAGTATCGTCATCCCTCTCTGCAATATGACACACAGTCCTGGGGCAGTTGGTTTGTGCAATTACATAAATGGTCAAACACAAGATACTTTATACATGTGCTAGTGCCAACGCTATCATCTGCTCTGTGGGAAATCATCTTTCTCTGCTAACGAAGGCTAGAAGCGTAACTGAAATATAACACTAAAGGAAGAAAGGTTAGAAACAGCACAGCTCTGGAAGCACACTGACCCTTATTTCCACATCCAGGCGGCTGAGCAGCAGCAAGGCACTGGTACAGAGAATCACAGTCACACCGACACACTCACCAGCTGGGGACTATTTTAGTGCATTACTGCAGCCCAGTTTGCACTCCTACAGGTTTAATTGCCTTTTTTGATTATCAGATTCCCAATGGTTATTTTCATACCAGCAATACATAATTGTAGCTTGAGAATTGCCAGATTGGCTCTGGCAACTGGAGAAAAAAAACTGCTAATTTGAGCACCTGAAAGACACAGGAAGCCATTTGATACACACTAAAGAGAACTTTGGCATAAAGATGAGGTTTCTTTCCTTCGCTCAATTTTTAAGAGATTAGATGTGCTAGAACCATCAAAGAGAAGGGGAACAAAACAAATGTATCTAGCTCTTATTCAGCTAATTTTGACTTCTTTTCTTTTTTTTAGTCTTTCAGTAGAAGGCTCAGGACATCTTTTGACTACCTGCTTTTTCATGAGAGGGATGAATTCTCAAATCCAAACATTTCTAAATATAGGTGTTTTAGTGGTTTTCAGTTTTTCAGTAATCTTAAATTTGCAAAAGGGAATTTAACATATTTTAGAAGACAGTTTTGAAACAAAAGTATTTTTCCAAATACAATACTAACATCAAGTCTAGAAGTGGAGTGAAACTCCTTAGTTCAATTAACTTCCCCCCCCCCCCAGTCAACTCAGCGTTTTTTTATTTATTCTTACTTCAATTCATAGAAGAGACCAATGTTTGAGACTTGTGTTTTTTAAAATACATGAAGGAAATACATGAAGGAAAATACCACCCAGAAATTACTGCTAGAAATACATGAAGGAAAATGTAGTACATAAATACCCACCCAGAAATTACTGCTAGAAGTACAAGTTTGAACTTACATATGTAATTTTGGGAAGCAATGCCCAGTGCTGATGCATATACTACTATCAGCACCAGGAAGGCAGTATTATCTCAAATTTTATTTCCTTCATAAGCTGAAAAGACTAATACACTTGTGTAATGTGAACATAGATAGAGCAGAAGTTGAAGATTTGCTTTGTAATCTCTGATGTTTACCAGATTTGATAGGTTTTAGGAATATACTTGGATTTACTTGTAATCAGACTTTTGATTCTGTTCTTTTACAACCTGAAATAAGGAGCAAATGGCATATGCTCTGCTGCTGTCACTGGGATTTGTATAACAAGGTATCAAAACGAGCAAGTTTCTCCAATAAGAAGCAGTCCTACTAATTCCTTATTCAAGTAATTCCAGCAGATTCACCCCCACCCCCTTTTTTAATAAACATAGTACTTGAGTTTCATTGGCTTTCTACTCTCAGGGATGCTAGTTGGGCTTTTTGTTGAAACAGGTCCCAGAAATATCCAGAAAAAAAAAAACCAACCAAAACCTCCCCACAGTCTCTCCAACTTCTGTAGCAAATGCATTCAGGCAGCAGATGCAATTTTAGCAACAATTTATCTGCCTTATTACCATTTGCCATAGATCAGCTCTAACATCCATTATTCAGTTTACCGTAGCCAAATTGCAGCTATCAAAAATAAGCACACACCCTCATTAAAGTACCTATACACTTGTCCTGCTTTTCATTTTTCCTGCTGAACACAGCAAGCCCCACTCACCACAGGAAAAATGTCCAGTAGACTATTAGAAATGAGTGAATTGTGCACACAGTGGGATAATATTATCAAAACCCCTCGTCCAGATTTTCTTAATATATATTTGGACATGGTATTGCCGTGAACCAGTGTCTTTTCGGCAAGAGGCTGGAGGCTTCCTGTGCAGCCCTCAGCTATCAGCAGAGGAATATTTTTGGTTCTAGTTGCACTACTGGGAACTCTCACAGCCATACCTTGGCTTTGATGCACCCAGCTCTGGTTCAAAATGATACTCTGCCACCCCCAGGAGAGAACCCCAACCTGCAGCTGCAAAGCTCTTTTTGCCACAGTGCGATTCTACATCAAACCGCAATTTGAAGTTCTGAAAGGAGCCCAGGGTTTGTGGGTAGCTTGCCTTGCCAGCAGCCTCCTGAAGCATAGGAGAGGGGGGGAAATGTTCTTTCTCCCAAACACACTGGCTTGCCTGCTTTGCTCCCGAGGCTTTGGCCTGGGTTGGTAACAAGCTGATTGCTCTGTCCACAGCAAAGGGGTGCCCAGCATCTGTTGGAGCACACTGCTGACCCCACTCTGGGGCTCGCTGCAGCTGTGGGGCTGTGAGATGCTCACTGTGCTGACGCAATCAGCTGTAAGGGTATGACCCCAGGGGATGAAGCCATGTTGGTCACTGCCACAGCCAGAGGAAAACTCTTCAAGAGAGGGTCACCCACAACCAACACTTCTTCCACAGAAATATGTGGTTTTGGCTCCCACAGCACACCAGAGCAGTATGACATTCAACCAGACCTTTTGTCTTATCTGATGCTAGCCATGCAGACCAATCCAAATGGTACAAAAATACTCGTCAAAGCACTGAAAATTATCCTTACAGTCTATATTTTGACCATTTTCCTCAAACAGGACTTCTCTCAAGTAAGAACTGCAAGGTTGACCCTGATTGCTTAAAATCAGCATTTACTTTCCCAGTGTATAAAATTATTTTCAACAAATCTTAAGAATATTTGTAGCAAAATAGGGGCAGTTTAAGAAAGAACAAAACTAGATAACATTGTTCCCTCCCTTTTTCTCCCTCTCCCCTCAAATAAGTGCAAGCATTTTCTTTGAGGAAAATAGATACTTCTTATCCACTAGGTTGTGTGGTGTTTGTGTACAGAGTTAATGCAGAACAAATCAGACAGCAACTTCCAAGACCAGGTTAATTTAAGAAATCTGGTTTCTTTTAGTCACTATATAGCCAGACCTGTCGAAGGATTTAATGCTTTATTCACAAAGAGTAAAGGGAAAATAGGACTCACGGAGATAGCAAAGCGGAATCTTTCTGAAGATGGCTCATCTTCAGATGGCTTGGGTGACAATGCTATAGGGATAAGTGCAGAGCATCACTATCCATGGGACAGTGAATGTCAGAGTACACAGATAAAAGGAGTAACCAAGGAGAAATAACTGAGTGGATATAAAATAAGGAGCCCAAAGCCCTAGAGGAAAACTAAGGATTTGTATAGCCATGCATTAGTTGGATTCACAAAAGAGATTTATTTTTAGAAAACACATGAACAATGAAAGGCCTCTGCTCTAATTTAAATACTTTAGGTTAAACATACTGCTAGCACTTAATTTAATCATAGATAATTCTTTTGAGTTTTTAAGCCTTGTGAAGAGTTTTATAGGAAACCTTAAAAATATAAGAGCAGAGCTAGTCAACTCCTAGAAGACTGTAGTCAAAAAGAGCAGATCTTTGTGTTACCTCACTTGAGCCAAATTACTGAACTGAAAGCAAAAACCAGGAGGCATGAATTGAAGTATTATCCTTGTGCATTCCACTAGCACAGGAAGAGATGTAGTCTGGGGGTGGACTCGTAGGTCCAGGCAGGCAGCACTAAAATGGCCCCTCTCCGTTCTATTTATTTTGCACAGAGTGCATCTATTCTGAGAACACAAGATTAGTCAGAGAAGACTCAAATTAATACTATTTATGGATATACATATTAGCACAAAATAACACCAGCCCTAAACTACTCCCTCAGTTTTTGATCAAGTGTTATTTATTAATAAATAGGTTTAATGCTCCCATACACTAGACCTCAGAACTTGTTTACAACACTTTGTGCCAAAGCTTCAATGAATTAAAGGGGAAATTAATTACTTTTTATTTATAATCATCTATGACAAGAAAGATCTTAGACAAGAGCAGAATAGAGAGGGAAATGATCTACTCATTCTGCTTATGCAACTTCTACAAAGAGACATGTAATGGTTTTGGCCTCAGTCCAGCTACCATTCATCTCTATATGACTCTTTCTATAACTCCCATACAAGTATCATGAAGCCCTTTTCAACCTTGAAATAATTCAGGTATAGACAGGCAATTGCTCTCAGTCTACAAAGATCCCAAGCTGGTGCCTTATGCTTGATAAACTATCAAGTGACAGAACAACAAAAATCTGTTGATATATGGCATTATTGTTCTCCTGCAGATAAATTTTCCTGTAGCCTCAGTGATTCACTTTTCCCCCATCTCCATGTCATTAACTATCAACTGGGAAACTCAGCTACGTTTGTGTAGTTCTGGGAAACCTAGGGCGAAAAACCAACCAGCCAAAACTCTTATTTAAAATCAGTAACACTTGACACTTCAGTGATGTCAACTCTGGAGCCACATTGTTCCCCAACACAACCCCTGTGCAGCAAGCAGGAGTGCCCCAGCGGCAGCCTGTCTTGTGTCCTCCTCATACCCTGACAGAGCTGCTTCAAGGGTTCAGCAGCTTGGGCGTCTTTGGCAAGTGCCTCTACACCAACGTCAGTTCCAGTTTCCTCCTCAGGATCTGCCTCTGCAGTGCTGTGGCAAACAGGACTTGTCAAGCAAGGCTTGCCAAGTCCCCTGCACAGCTCACTGTATCCCATCTCTGCAGTCCCCTGTCCATTAAACCTCACAAAGACATGGAGCAGTGGGGGGTTTAATCCCCCAGGAGACACCTTTGTTGGATATCTACAGTTTTATTATTAGGGTCTTTACCCCATTACATTGGGGAACTGAAATACTACAGTTTAAAATTTTATAGCCATCTCATCTTTGGCCTATTCAGTATCTTATGCCTTCCCCCCCCCCCCCCCCCCAGTCTATTCAAAATGCCAAATATAAAACCCTAATGATTTTTTTCTCTTTCGTAGAAAACCTTGTCAGGGTTTTGCTCACATCCATACACACATTTTATTCCCCGTAGGCTCCTCATTTCATTACCCTTGTCTTTCCTTGGACCCCAAATTTATGGCTTTGTTTGCTGTTTCCTTGCATGTAATTCCACGCCTTATATATTGTCTTGATGTTTCTCTGCCTGCTTTCCTAACACAATCCTTGATCCTAGACAGACATGGCTTGCTTCTTTTTGCTAAAGAAAAAAAGAACTCACTTCCTTAGCAATCCTTCCAGCAATAAACCACTAATCTCTTTCAGATTAATATGAGAAGTCACATATATTATTTTTACTTTCAGTCTACATGTTCTTGCATTTGTGCATAAGATGTTTTATACTTGAATATAAAGCTGAAATTAAAAAGAATAAAACAAATTAATTACTTTCATCCTCCCACCCATTCTAAACTGCATTTATAGAATCTATTCCATTGCCACATAAGCATCTCACTCCTTGGCCCCCAGCCTGGCTGCCTTATAAATATAATGAGTTCCTCCCGGCACAACATGCTGCTCTGTTTTTCTTCCCCTTTAACCTCACTCTGCACCCACATTTTCCATATAGGAGTGGTACAGAGCTAAAGCAGGGAGCTTTGGCTATCTCTGCTGGGAGCAGGAGATAACTCAGAGCAGGACATCTCAGAGCAGGACTTAGCCCATGCCAGGTTGTACTGGGGTCTGGTTTTATTCCTCCTAGGTTTGAGCTGGGCAGAAGCAAAAATATAGCTCAAAGCTATCTTTCACTCCACCCATATAAAGGATACTGCAACTGCTATCCATCTGGAAATTCAATTCTTTACTTCATCTGAGACAAAGGCAATTCAGGCATTACACCATCCACCTTGCCCAAGGCAGGCTCCCCTCCCATAATTGCCAGGGTGGGCAGTCATGCAGCTTGCAGAGGAGAGCTACACAGCTCCTCTCACTCTCAACCCAACAGCTTCAGCACCTGATCTGTCAGTGCTTTGAATTACCGATAGCATTCACACTTAGCAGGGCTGCTAAGAGTGGCAAGGAGTACATTTCAACTTTGCAGAATCAGCAACATCTGAAAGAGACCCACTGGATGTCTATAAGGGAGCAGAAGAGGATGTTTTACACAGATTGCACAAGCATGTTTAGGCCTGTTATTCATCATTCATTTTGAGATAAAGTCAAGCTGTTATTCTTTTGACAGTTAAATATATACTTCCTCAATCCCAAGATTATGCCTAAACTGACGTACCTCGGGCAGAAGCAGATGTACTACTACTGCCTGTACTGTTGAAGGCAGTTAACCCAAGGGACATACTGGGATAGGGAGGAGTGGGATGTCAGTTATGAAAAATGCCCCCCATGCAGGGTCTTCAATACACTTAGAAAAAAGCCTGTTTTTTTGAGGACACATGGGTATGGCTGGAGGATATTGATAGAGGTGAAAATCCAAGATCTGGGAGTTAGATGGCAAACTCATTCCTTCTCTTCCACTTATCATTGGACTATCTGGAAGTCAGTATATTAAGAGGATTTGAATTGTGAACCAGATTTTTTTTTTAATTAGTGTTTCTCATACTTGTGATCCCTCAGCATACATCACCTGAGTGATGAACCTCTTGCTGAGGCATTCCCCATCACCAAGCTGCTCCACAGCCACCTGGTGGGTTGTACTGTAGCACATTCCAGCCAGCAGCTCCTCCTCAAAAGCTCACACCACAGCAAACCATTACTGCACTTCTTGCATGGCCATTAGGAATAAGTACTGTAAAGGATTTTATCTGGTTCCTAGCTGTGCAAAGGCAAGTTTCATCTTTGCTTCTCTGGCCACAGACATCTATCAAAACAAGAACCTAAACATTTCCAGAGCTTGCTGCCTTCAGCCTCCTTCCTACATAGGCAGGAGAAACTACCAAATTTTTGCCCATATCCTGCTGCTTGCCAACATGCCCAACTGAACCATCACATTGCTGTTAGACATCCCAGCTGTGCTGCTCATTTACTGCCACTGTGTTACTTTACAAGAAAGCCCACAGAGATCAGTTTGAAGTGTCTATCTTGTTTGGTGGTTTGTTTTTTTTTTCATTACTGAAGCCTTCCTTCCAAGTGTTTTTTAACCTGCAGCAGTTCTGGGTTTTTTGCTTGCCTACTGCAGGTGGTAGCTCCTCAGTTGCCATGACACTCACTACTGTGTAGAAGATTAGAGCCTAAGAACAGAAAACAGCCCAGTCTCATGAGAAAGCAGTCAAGTTGTCAAGCAGATAAGGCTAAAAAGCACACTGAGACTCCTTGGTTAATGTAAATCAGTGCAGTGCCATTGAAGTCAGAATTACAAATCTCTCCCTCTGACCCAGTAAATACCTTTAGGGATCAGAGAGCTGTACCTGCAGATCTGCAGTGCTGGAATAAGTGTTTTGCTCATAGATACCTTTTCACCAATATAGATAACATTTCAAGTTACACAAATCAAAACACAACTGATTCTAGGTATACACTTGAAACTGTTTTTCTCCCCATCTTTTGAATCTCTAGACATACTGAAACACCTGAAAAACCCTGATTTCAAGTAATACCAGGCAGCTAGAAACATTTACAAACAATAATGAATAACAACTATATTACATACTTACTATTTGTCAAATTACAACTCTGACCATCACTGTCAAGCACTAGTAACTTAGCCAATGGGACATCTGTTGCCCAATACCTTCCTTTTGTGGTTTCTCTTTGGTCACATTACACAGTGCCTGCCTCCCAAAGACGCTTCTGAACAACAGTACAGAACACTCCCATGCTAAGCCAGAAGCTGCTGAGAACCCTCAGCACAGGGGAATGTTCAATTTCCTATTTGACTCTTCATTAAACTAACACAAAAGCAGGCCAACTCAAAAAATACAGGAAAAATAGAGATTTCATAAAAAGCCTCTATCTTCAGCATTTACATGTAATAGCTACTTTCAAATCCAACATACCATTTATTAAGAGCAGTCTCCAAGGTATCTGTTGCTTTCTGGCACCACACAAGACCAACACACATAACTCAAAGCTCTAATACAAGTTTCAACAGATTAATTAAAAAGTATTATTTAGTGTCTAGCCTGCCTAAGACTCTCTAGTGGGCATCTTCCCTTAGAAACAGAAAAACTAGCATTATGCTACCTACTTCCCCTAACAAAAGCCCACAGGCAATCAGCCTTGCTTTTATTTCCATGCTTATCTTGACTCTCAAGCTACAGCTGTGAGCCAGGAACACAAGGTTGTAGTACTGCTGCTTGAAATCTACAGCATAAGAGAACCACACCAAAGCAAACTGGTGGGCAAGGTCACTCCAGGTAATACCCATTCCTGAGGCTGGGCTGAATTGCTCCTGGGGCTGAGATGTAAGGACTTCAGTGTAGGTGGCTGCTGATGGTTGGCTCAGGTGGAGGATGGTTTGAAGGGGTAGGCTTTGATGTCAGTGCAGATAAAGCTTCAAAGGTTGGTCACTGCCAAGATTACAGGTATCCGAAATCTTTAGTGGCTGTAGCATCAAAACTATCTTGGAAGCTTATAACTGATGAGAAAGTAGAGAGTGAGAGAGATTTCAAGTATTCACTGTTGTCAGATATTGGTGATTTTCTTTGTATTTGGTTTGGCAGAAATATTTTCTTTTGCCACCTAAAAGGCAGAAATATCTGATACTTCAGTGCTGGTCTTCTCTTAATCAGAGATTATGAATTGTGGTGATGAGAAACCAGATTTAAATAACAAAATTCATATTACATGTGAACTATTTTGAAGTAGAATTTAGGACTTTGTCAGCAAAAGCCCAATGCATTAACCCTACTACGCTTCCCATGCTAGAATTGCCATAGATGGATCTTCATGAAACATGCTGTAGTTACTTTTGCTTAAAAAAAAAACCCAACAACCAACCAAAAACCAAACCCCCAAAACCAAAAAGTTATACAAGATTGTAACCTAATTTAGGTAAGGAAAGACAGGTGAAGAGAAAAGAAAAAAAAGTAGGAGATGTCATTAATCAATTTGTTCACCAAGTTCAGCATCTTAACACTGGCCATGACAAATATGTACTGTTTCAAAGAGCAAATCTTCCTACAGTACATCTAGATTCTGTGGATATATAACAAGAATTCCTCCTTGGTTTCTGTAGTTGCTATAAAGCGTTGGCTTTAATTATCTGACTACAAACTTCAGGCAGTTACCTAAAAATTTCAGCTTATTCTACACCTTTTAAACAATTACCAAGTTTTCTTATGTAGCAATATTTTAAAGGGGGACTATTTTTAGTGTATGAATTTAAACATCAGAATGTTTGTAGCAACATAACACCGCATGACAAAGCTGAGCTCTGCAGCCATTTTGCTGAAATCCTTTGTAATCCTCAGCATGCTATTCATCCGGATTGCCTGCTGAATTTTACTAAGGTGAGAGGGATAAGATGAAGAGAGTGAATGCTGTGGGTTTTGTTGGCGCACTTGAACGTTTAGGAACTACAGTTACAGATTTGGAAATAAGCATAAACATGGATGTAAGTATGCAATTCAACACTTACTGGAAGATACTTAATAACTTTCCTGGAAATATAACAACAAAATGCAGTTAATACTGTGTATAGAATGTGAAAACTGAAAGAAAAGCAGAGATGAAACTAAAATTCAGATGGAACATATTTGAATTTCATGGCACAATCTCCTCCCATCCCATTCAGAGACACATCCCTGAATATCAAGAGCTTAAAATCAAAGCGACTGACAGGAAAAAATGAACCAAATTTCACACTTTCCTTCCTGCTGGAAAGTAAAAGTAAAGAAATGCAGGATCTTTCAGCTTATACATTAGAATATTAGGTCATATCCAGCTTGGAAGACTTTATGGTAGCCATGGGACAGGTAAGTTTATGACGACACTACAAGAAATACTTTATTGCCCTTTTATTTAAAGGGCTGAAGTCCTTGACCTAGTAAGGTCAGTGTGACTTCTGCCAATTGTTCAGGGGCTTCTATTTTATGTTTGCTTTAACAACCATTTAACACAAATGAGTGAACCCTCTGGCTATATGAAACCTGCTTCCTTAGCTGCTTGTTCTCAGGTGGGATCAGTGCACCAGCCACCAGCATCACCATAAGAAATAAAGGAGCAGTTAGCTGACTGAGCTTCAAAATAAACCTCCTGAGAAGGGGTTATTTCTGATCTGGTTTTCATTAAGGCTGTACAAAAAGCTGCAATCACAGTTTTTGGGGTTGGAACAGAGCTGTGTGGTGTGGAGGTGACAGGGGCCTCCAAGGCCAGCACATGCTAAAATTGTGGCATGACACTCAGGGCCCTACCCTCTGCAACTGGACAGGGGAAAACACAGCCCATTTTTCTGAAGCCGCTGCCAAATCAGGAGGCAAAACTAAGAGAGACCTGGCTTTTTATAAAGAGATCCCAAGCAGAGCATATGATTTCAAAGCATTTTTTACTACTCCTCAATTCTTGAGTGAAAAGCCAAACCCCAGCGACTGTCTTTACCTTTTCAGACTGCCTAACCTGCTGATCAGACAGTAAAATGATGGCCTTTTTATTGGTAGCAGTGTTAACAAAACTCCAGAAGGCCACACCTTGTCTAGTAGCAGTTGCTAGGGAGCATCGGGTTTTCTGTGCAGCTCTATTACCACACCAAATAGGATGCTGAAGGAGTGGTTTCTGCTGCAGCCCAGGCTCTCAGGGGAAGGCAGCGATGCCATCTGCTAAGCCTTAGCAAGCTACTTTTCCTCTACAGCCTTGTCTGTGGGAATGTGTGTGTTTTCCTAACCCCCTTTCCCAAATTCTGCTGCTAAAGTGTGCACAGTGGGACTGCAGGCAGCATCAGGAACCAGTACAAGCTTTTCCTCAGCTCTAGCAACCGCTTTTAGTTCTGTGTCTTTAAGGCATGCTCCCAGGAGGCCTGATAAGCACAATACTGAATAAGTCTGCAGTTTGAGAACTACTTAGATGAAGGCTCTCAGCACTATTAATATTCATGAAACTGATTGAGTATTGTTATTCTAGGCATTTTTTTCTACAAACAACATGGATCAAGGTTGCCTGCTGAATCAGGAGTTTTATTGCATGGTAACCTTCTGAGCAACACTGAAGATGATAACTGAGAAGATGTTCTAGCTGAAAGATTTTTGTTTGTTATTTTCTAGTACTGCTTCTGCTAAGGGGTAATTCTGCAAAATAACATTTGTAGGCTCATTGCTTTGCTTAATAGAACAGTGAAGAACCTGACCTGAGCAGAGCTTCAGAAGAGATATTATGGTATCTCAGCTTTTTCCAAGCTTATGACATGGTTCAAGCCCATTATATTAGCTAAACTACAGTAAATATTTGACTGGTGAGTGCTAGAAGGGAATTCATCCTTACTTCCTCCTCCTGATTGCATAAATCTGAATGACAAGCTATTTAATCTGGGTAATAGTTAACAGTCTCTGATTGCAGCTGTTAATATTACCCAAAGGAATACTAGCTACTAGTCAAGAGAGCTGTGGTAACACCTTGCTAATGAGAACCACATTTGAGGATACTCAGACTAACAGTTTGATTCCCATAAACACATTCATTTAAAAAAATAATTGCTTTTACAATGACAGGGCCAGTAAGAGGGTCCAACTGTATAAGAATCCTGTACATTTTTGGAAACTTATTCGGACAGCCTCTGAACATCCTGGAATTGCCTTCAGTTTCCCTCTCAGGCAGCTGAGACTACTTACTTCTAATATGCAATTGCTTTCAGGCTGGTTTATTATTTTATAGCACTTATTTTGAAGCACTTCACATTGCATGATATAGTCTGCACAGAAGCTCCGTATCTGAAAGTGATGATGACCCTCAGAATAATCCCTGAAAGCACTCAGGGAATTTTTTTCTTATTTCAAGACCATCTTTCCTAGCTATGCTTGGAGATTCCCTAGCTTTTATCTTCTGGAAAGGGCCTTTATGCTGCACTGCTCACTTCTGTATCCGAGATAAATAGAACATAATAATCTTAAGCAATTTTTCATCATAGCAATGGTCAGGGCTGTAACATCTTCTCTTTACAGGGTTTCCTTTTTCAGGGGAAAAAGACAGTACTCAGCACAAGTTTCTGTTAATATTTTTTCCCTCCCCTGATCCAGGGCCTTCCCTAGGAGCCTATTTAGCTGTCTGTGCTACTGTTTTCTGGAAAAAATTGTGTCATCTGCCTACAGCAAATGTATGCTCTGAAGAAAGAACAAATCTGCAGCTGTCTGCTTGGTTCCTTAGGTAATGTCTGTTGGTTCTGCCTTTGAAAAGCAAATTTGGGAATTCTCTCTGTAAAGCTGGGCTCTTGGATGCAGGTACTTTAAATGTTTAGTGTTCCCTATGACTTGAATGTTTCTGTTTCTCAATGCATTTGGCTGCCTTCGGACTTAACGTGACATGGGTTTATCTGATGGGAAAGGCATTTTCTAAAGGAAGCCATACAGTGTAGCACTATTCTTTAAATCTGCTGTGTAGATGCCACTCTTCATTATATAGTTTAATAACTTAGTGTTAAATTGTTTATAATTTATTGAGAAATTATCCCAAAGAGCACCGAGGGAGTGTAAAATGTTAAACCTCACTGTCTTTCCATTCTTCCTAGGGGCCTGGATTTATTTAGCTGATGCTAAGTAAAAAAGGATAGCAGCATGACTGGCTAGCCATAACCATTATTTTGGATTGCATAAAAAAGAGATAGAAAGAATATTCCTTTTTCAGATGTCTTGCCAGATCTGTACAGTTTTCAGATTGTATTGTACAGTTATGTCTTGATATTTTAGTATGCAGCTCAGAACTGTAAAAGTTGTTGTTGTTCACTTTCTTTCTGTATGTCTATATATATAATTAAAATATTGTTTTAATGTAATAAATGTAAGTAGTTAAAGTTTATTCTGAAGCAGCACAACTACAGAAACTTGATTCTAGTCTGTTCAGTCACAGGAGAGGTTGATTTGTTTAGACATAGGAGAAGTAAGGATGAAATACCAAATAAAAGAAAACAACACAGGAAACAAGCTATTAACTGGAAAGAATGCAAACTAATTGAAATAAAGTTCTAGGCTTATATCCATTTGCCAGTGTTTTTGATTGGAAAACGTAATTTCAGAAAGGCCTCAAAGCCTAGAATTTGATGAGATACTGTTGCCGCTCCATGGCAGTACTAATAGCCTAATTCAGATAAATTGAGAGCTGTTTCTCTCAGATAGCTTTGGGAAAGTGTCTTTACCCCCACTCCCCTGACTTTATTAGCTTGGAGAACCAGGTACTGATTGCCTAAAACTTCAGTATCACATTTTGTAGCCACATAATTAAAATCAAAAGTAGAAACGGCTTCAGAAACTTTAATTGATGAGAATGCTGTATTGACTGTTGCAGCTCGTGATTATTCTCCAAGTTAGCTGAATACATGAGTCCAATGTGATTTTCTTCCTAAGATTGTTTTTTTTACATCTGTGCAAACCTTTTTGCAAGAGCTGATGTACTGAACAATTGTTTTAAAAAATGTATCTAGGGGGGTGGGTGCTGATGGCCACAGGGAGAAGACTGCATAAAATGTTAACTATGCCAGTGAACAGGGCAGTCTTAGATAGTATTTGAAATATAGGATTCAAAATTAAGTCAAAACATGAATCTTAAGTTTTGCAGCACTACACCTGAAGATGTGGACAAGAAATTAATGAAATTTTTGAGGGTGGCTAGGGAAGGAGGAAGGCTCTGCTAAGGCTTGGGGTTATTCAGCACTGAGGTCAGTGTATAGCAGAGAAGAATAATGTTATTGAAAACAGGTTTCCACAGTGGTTTCCTGCAAATTGTTGTTTAATGGTATTATAAATATCTTAAATACTACAACTGTGAGTCAACTATTTTCAGTACTGGGGGATACCTTATTAGGATTTGCTTCCACCAAACCTGCTTTGCTTACCATGACAGTTAGACTACCATGGCTAAATATAGTTTATAGAAGAAAGGTGCTAACACTTTCAACATCAATGACACACTTAGACAAATACTATAAATAGGTTGATGTTTCATAAACTAGTACTTGACAGAGGCACAGAATAGATGCTCTCCTGTGGGGATTTTCTGTGTTCCCTCTATGGCTTTTATGGGACAAGTAACTGCTCTTAGATATCTGAACATTCTTTTTATTACTATTAATTTCAGGTCAAATAGCAGCAAGAGACTGACAAAGCTTGCTAGCAGTGAGCTTTCAGGCAAGCTGCCCAATGTAGTTTTGCCGATACATTGATCTACACTATCCTTGCTATGTCTGCCCTGACCTTTCTGGGTACAGTTACTTTTAAATAAGGTTCTAGTGCTGGTTTAGTCCTGCTGTAATCATGGCCTTGGTGGACGTGACAAACTCGTGTTCTCGTGCAGATTTGGAGAACATTCAGAAATCACTGCGTTATCAGGTGTGCTGGTAGTAGGGATGGAGTTAAATACCTGCCCATGAGGTTTTTAAGTTGGAGATCAGAGCCTGCAATGTTGCATATATTAGGTCAAACTAGGGCTCGGTTCCAAACACTTCACAAAACGCAGTGTTTTTGTTTAAAGCTGTACCTTTTAAAAGTACATTTTTGCATGCAGTGTTCAACAGTAAAGAAACCCCCCAGAAACACTCTTGTATTAAAAGCAAACTAAAATATCAATATGTAGCACACTTAGGCTGGACGTGTTTAACTCAAGTTGTATTTGCATTAAGCTATAGCTAGACATGCAAAGGTAATTAACAATTAGAAAACTAATATATTTATATAGACAATCTTTAGCCAACCTTCTCACTGATTGCACTGTTTCTTTTATTGTATATGTTGCTCTTGCCAAAATCATTGCAGTACCTGCAACAGAATGAGCAGAAATGGAGAAAGGGAATGGGGGTGGGGGGTGAGGGGTGGGGGGGTGGAGAGGAGGGAACTAAAGGTCTTGTTCTGTATCATCTCTGCAGCCAAATGGCCAAAAACGTGGCCATTTTCTTGAGTCAGGGTAGGAATTAGCAAACCCTCTCTGCTACGAAATTTGAAGTAGATATCCATGGCAAAGGATGGCGTTGTCACCAAGGCCTATGGTTTGAGGTTGAAATTCCTTGTTGATGAGACATCTATGCTACCAGGTTCCCAAGCTGGTGCTGTCACAGCACTGTTCTTTATCTTAATTTGCAGTCTGATCCATGCTGCCTGCAGTTATGTGTGGCTAAACTTTCATCGATGCTGGTTGCAGTAAATTACTCCATTTGTCTCCCAAGCAGGGAGGAGGGTCGGGATATAGGCTCCATTAATTTGACTGCATCCATGAAAATTTGCCTTATCTATCTTGGAAATTTCTTCTCTCTTTCCCAGACTTTCTGTCTGTAACTGGGAAGTGTTAGGTTGTTATGTCTCTTGAAAATGATATATTGGCTAGCTCCGTTTTCTTTCATTGCTTTCATTAACTGCTCCTTTCATTGGAACAGAAAAATTACATTATAACTCTGCCTGGGCTCAGTAGGTCTGTGAGGCCCTGCTTCCTAAGGGAATGAAGATGAAAGAAAATTTTCATTCTTGTTTTCTTGTTGTCACTTCTGTTATATCTTCTATATTTTGTTTGAATAGAATAGGTTCTATCTACAATCATGATTTTATTACCTCAGTCTGGTGCAACTTACTTGCACACAGCTTTACAGTACTCAGTAAAACCATGGGAGAAACATGAATTGTGCCTTACCAGTTACTCTAAAAACAGTCCTGAAAAGTGTAATAAGAAAACAGAAATGAACCCTCTAGCTGCTAGGAGGGAGGAGGTTTCAGTTCCATCATGCAGGGTTATTTAAAATGAACTTCACAAGGTCAGTGAGGACAGCAGTTTCATTTGTTGGGAATTAAAAGTAGAACTAACTGTGAATTTGCTGGGAAGGTTGTCTGTAAGAAAAGGAGCTCGTTGCTTCTTTATTTGAAGTCCGTCATATCCTTACATGCAGCAGGCAGACAGGATGTTTCATACCACTTAGGAAGTGGCAGCAGGAGGTCAGAATTATTAGATTTAGCATGAAGGTTTTGACAGCCTATGTGCAACATATGCACTGCAGCTAGTGGGGTGAAGTTCTAGACAGACGAACCAATCTGTATTTCACTAACAACAGAAAGTGTGGTTCTACTCCCTTGTCACTTGCTTATCTTGCCCGTTTTGCTACCTTTTGTCTGCTCCTGAGATTTTTCTCACCCATCAGAACATGCTGTGATTAAGACAGCTGTTGATCTGGCATCCCCCGCTCCATTGCCTGCCTCCTCCTACACCTGAAGCACAACAGCATAGCTTCTTCGCAGCTCTGACCTGCGTTTGACAGGAGGGATCTAAAACATGGATCAGCAATTCACTGCAAGCCAGGCATTTGTGTCTAGTGGGACTTCCTCCTTGTAGGAGCCTTGCTAAAGGGTGTGTTTCTCAGGCAACAACCCTGCCTCCGAAACCCTCCTCAGTCCAAGACCCCAACGTATGTGCACTAATGTCACCCAAATATATGGGCTGCCTGCCTCTGTCACCCCAAACCCTGGCACATGGAGCTGCCTTGGATATGGGCAGGTTAAAGATCTGAGACAGCGCTCGGTTTACATTTTAATTTCTGCAGGCAGTGTGAGGCACAGCACTGTAAGCCATTAGGATATAGCTATCTGTAAACATTTGGGGCAAATAGGCTTAAAAAAAGTAAGGATATGGATTTAAACTGCATTAGTCAAAATGGACTAAACCTTGTACAGAAGGCCTCCTTCAGCATTAACTTCATTTAGGTCCATGTTTTTCCCCACACAAAGAAATCCTTTATGACTCCTCTAATCTCCAAGCAGCACTTCAAGCTTACAAAATTTATCATAAGCATCTATTAAAACCAGAAATATTGGCAAATGAATCAGATTTAAAAAAATAGTGGTTTAATATTTGAATTTGCTCCTTTCATTTGGTAATTTCAACTTATTATTTATGTAATTATAAAGATGACATAGTACGATACAGGGTCAGCTTCCCTCTATAATAACAATTTGGTTGTAGATTTGTTGCTAATGCATATACCCTCTCTCTTCTGGATAACTCATTTTTGAATCATCATCTAATTTTTCTACGCTTTTTAGCATGTAGTCTCTTCAGTTGCCAAGGTCATAGGGAAGTTTTAATGTATTTCAGTGCAGTTCTTCTTCTACATACATTTTAAGAGTAATAAAAAAGATGATAGATTGCAGTCTTGCCATTAAGCTTAATACCAACTTCTGGTACAGATGGTAGTTCATGAAGATTACAAACACCATGGGAAGAAAATACATCCAGACAGCCAGCAGATATCCCTTCAGCCTCCAGACAGCGTGTTTAAAAAACCCCAGTGTTTCCCTAGCACTGTCACTATTTCATGCACACTAATAATCTGTGGCAAGTTTTATTTCCCTTCTCACTGGATTGCTTGCTGAAAACAATACATTCTGCTTAAAACTGTTCTGTGTTTTATTTTAAAATGAAGTTCTATTGAAACTGTATGTGTGGTGGCACTGAAGTCTGGCATATGACAGTGTTAATCTCCCTGCTTAGTTTAGTTCTGCCAGTACATTGATCTGCAGTACGATCCTATTTTTATCCCTAATGTTTGAAGTACAGTCGTGACCACATTTCCATTAATGACTAGGCTCTGAACCATTTTAATCTGTGACTAATAAAAAAATCGTAACATTTTCATTAAATCCACATACAGTCTCAGCGCTATCATTGGTGCTGGCAGAGTAGTGATTTTCTGTTTCTTGAGTGATGCATCTGCCATTATCAGTGATCTGCTTTGATAGACAGCTAACTCCTTCTTTCACTCCCAAGTAGCATGTACTCAGTGTCCCAGATGTTTGATCTATGTGTAAATCTATTATTCAACTGGCAGAGGGGGAACACCATAGTACAATGGAAAGCTAGAAGAATAAGCAGAATGTCCAAGAAACAGAAACTAGTAACCCCTTGATGTGGATAAGGTCTGAAGGGAGAGACCTCCATTCTCCTAGCTGAAGGGGCAGAGATCCATCCTGTAGATGTAAAGTTTTAGCATTTCTATTTCCTTTGTAGAAGGCAAAATATGCACATGTGTTTTTGTCAACTTTGAGGAAAAAACACTTACCAAAATGAAAATATTAGAATTAGATTACTCATGCAAACTTAATTCCTGACTGCTCCAGAATTATAAAGCTTACATTAATTACCTGACTACATGTTTACCTACATATTCATTAGAGGCCTGCTTTGTCATTCTGTGGGAAAGGTAAGTGATGCTCTGTGAGGAATCGGGGCTCACTGGTGAAAGCGGTGGCTGTCTACAAAAGCACCCCCTGCTAATTTGTGAGGCAGTGGCTGTGGTGTAGAGCTTCAGCAGTTGAGGAAGGGGCCTGGCTGTAGCTCTGGAGACCAACTCCTCTGTTATGTCATCCACATGGGTACAAGGAAAGGTTTACAGATGCATGTAAGCCCAAACATCTGTTTTTAATACAGAGGAAATCAGGTAAAGGAGGTTATGAGAAAGGGTAAAAAAACATCAAGTGTAAGATGGCGCAGAATAAGAGGCGGTATTAAAGGTGAACGGCAGATGGCAAAAAGCCAGTGGGCAATTAGGTGGCTTTCAGCATAGCCCTGGCTGAGGGCTAGAATGGTGTCTGGGCAGGGTAGCCACCACCTGCCCGTGGTCTGCCTGCCACATACAGTGACATGGCAAAGAGTAGCATGCAAAGGGTAGGGAATGACAGGCCGAAGTTACAGGAGTAGTTTCAGTTTTGCTCTCGTGTATGCATTTCATGACAGCAACACGATCAAAGAGCACTTATTTTTCGGTGTTTTATTTCCACAGATCCCCAGCTTTTCTTGTTGCACAGGCTGTGAGCAGCCGTCCTACACACTTAATGAGCGGCAATTAAGTATTTTTTCCCTCATGTTAAACGAACAGCGTTGCCTCTTCTGCACTGCGTACCGAAGGAACCCTAGCAGAGTTCTTCTGCAAGGGCCACAACTCCGCAATGCCAGAGGCTCCTATAATTACTCTGTACTTTCCATCTCCAGGAGCGCAGGGCCTGTACGACCGCCGCCCTCACTGCTGAGCTGAGGCGCCTGGAGCCGCTGCGGGAAGCCCGACCAGAGACACGGTGTCCTGCTGGGCACGAGCTCTGCAGGCACCCGCGGCACGGCACCGGCCGTGAGCTCCAAACGCCGTCCCAAGCCGTTCAAGAACACCGCGCCGCTCCTGACGTAAAGAGGCACAACGCCGGCGTCCTCCGGCCGCTGCGAGCCGTTTCCATGGCAGCGCCAACGCCCGCCGCCGCACGTGAGCGCGTGCGAGAAACGGCTCCGCGCCCTCCCCGCCGCCGTGACGTCAGCGGGGAGAGGAGGAGTGACGGAGCCCGCCTCCCCGCGTCGCGCTCAACCCGCGAGCTTCCCCACCCCGCGCGGCGGACCGCGCCGAGACCGCCCACTGCGGTTGCGCGCAGGCCTGGCCCCGCCCCCTTGTCCCGGGCTGAACCGTGCCGCTCCAGCGGTACCTGCTCGGCTCCACCTTGCCCTCCTGTGGCGTCATCGCTCCGCGCCGGCACCGGGGCGGGGCGGTGCCTGTTGCTGGGTTACGGCTGTCATCCGTGCGCGCCGCCGCCGTGCTCGCGCTCTCTCTCTCTCCCTCTCTCTCTCTCTCTCGCCCTCTCTCTCGCCTGCCCTCCCCGCCCCCTCCCGGCGCCGCAGGAAACGAGCGGATCCCGGGGCGCTGCCGCCCGCCGCCCCCCTCCTGCGCCCGGCCCCGGCCCGGCCCTGCCCCGCTGCGCCGACCAGCGCCCCGCGCCGCCGCTCCCACATGCCGGAGAGCGGAGCGGCCGCGGCGCCGAGCCCCGCTGCCCGGCTGCCCCGCGCCTCCCGGCTGGGGCCCTAGCGACCCCCCCGCCGCTGGAGCCGAGGCCCGGCGGCCCCCGCAGTGCATGAGAGGGAAGAGTGGGGCGGGGGCCGCGGCCCGAGCCACTCGCCTCCCGGCCGGCGGCGGCGCGGGGACCGGCCCGGGGGGCAGCGAGGGGCGGCGAGGCGGCGGCTCCATGTGAGAGGAGGCGGCGGCGCACCTGAGCCGCCGGGACAGCCGCAGCCGGCGGGGCGGTGGGGGGAGCGGGCCCAGCGCCCGACCCCGAGGACCACCTGCCCATAGCCCGCCCAGGGGGGCCTGGACCTGCCTGCCCTCTTGAAGCCGCCTGGCCCCCGGCGGCAGCCCCGGGGCAGGGGGCAGCGTGCCCCCTCCCGCCGGGGGAGAGGGGCTCCGCCTCGCCGCCGGCATCGCCCCGCCGGCGGGAAGACTTGTACGTCGCGAACGGAGGAAGAGCCCAGCCGAGCGCGTTCCGAAAAGTGAGTGTGAGCGGGAGGGGCCGTCACCGGAGGGCGGCTGGGTGCCCCAGGGCCGCCGGTGGAGCTATACGAGGCCGGGGCGGGCGCGCCGCCGCTTCCCATGCGGCTCACGTTGCCGGCTGCGCACGGTCTGGTGCCCCGCAGGCGGGCGGGCGGCTCCCGCCTGCCGCGGGCTGAGGGGATGGGGCGGGGGGCGCCTCTGTGAAGGGCTGAGGTCCCCTCCACAACTTCTGCCGCCCCTTTGTGCCTGCCGCGGCGCGGGCCGGGAGCGCCGGCCCCTGCGAACAAAGGCGGCGGGCCGCTGGAGGGCTCGGGATCCCCCGGTCCCCGCCCGTGGGAGCTGAGCGGAACCGCCGGGGCGGAAAGTTGTGCCAGGCTGGGAGCGGAGCGCACGGCAGCGGTCTGTGAGCCGTGAGGTTCTCAAACACGGCCCCCCACACTCCCCCGTGCTGTTTTTTTTTTCTTCTCTAAAGGGTTGAATGGCTCCTAACAGACCCTATGGCTGCCTCCCGACTGCTCATTTACATAACGCCCGTGTGGAAAACGCTGCTGCAGTTGTTACGGGAAAACGTTACTGAGTTGCTTTTTCAAGTAAAGCATTTTTCTAGTGCCGTTTCAAAGCCAGAAGTAATGTTGGCTCTTCCTGTTTGTCGAAGTTTTGTCTTCACGAAGCACGAACAAGTGCTCTTGCTGTCACTCCAAACCTTATTCTGTGGCAGGGGAGTGAAGGGTCTCGTTTACTACCGGGTCTGTGTTTGCCTGGGTTTTGGTTTGCTTTGCTTTTTAGCTTTTGCTTCTGCAGCATGCAGAACTTGAGCAAAAACTGCAGCAGAACTTAGGCTGTTTTAATAGAATATCTTAACTTACTCTTGACTGAAGAGAACACCACCACAGTAGTTGGTTGGGAAAGGAACGTTTATGTCTGTCAGCACTAAGTTGTTCTATTCAGGAGTTAAAATTTATACAAGTGTTTGTTACAAGTTCCAGGCAAGGTTGAACAGGGCTTTGAGCAACCTGGCCTAGTAGGAGGTGGCCTTGCCCATGACAGGGTGGTTGGAACTAGATGATCTTTAAGGTAGCTTCCAACCCAAGTCATTCTGTGATTATATGATATGATATGAAAACTACGCACTAAAAAGTGAAAAGATTAAGTTGAATGTCATTTATTTGATAGTGTTCTGGCATAGATCCTGACATCATAACTGCAAAACGTGTGCTCTGCATGACTCCTCTTCATATTTCCCTGGAAGGATTCTAGAAAGACTTGGAAGGGAGAAGTAGGATTTGAAGGTGTCCCTGCCTGTGGGAGGGTGCTTGGAACCAGGTAATCTTTAAGGTCCCTTCCAAGCCAAACCATTCTGTGGTTGTCTGGTTCTTCATTAAAAGAACAAACAGCTTGTGAACTTCCTGTGGGTTAGTAGCTGGGATCCTGCTCCTCTGTGTTTTCTTTACCAGGTGGAACTGAAAGTAGAGAAAAATAAGATGTAGCAGAAGTGCATAGTGGCTGAAGGTCCAAAATACACGTGTGAAGGGAAAGCTATACTCCAGAGTTCCAGCAGTGTGTGCTCACTCTGTGCTTTAGTTTGTGATACATGCTTGAGAATGGGTAAGGTCTGTTTCCCAGCTGTGTACTTGTCTATTCCAGTGAGAAAGAGGCAGCCTCTAAAAACTCAGGGGACAACCTAGACATCAGTAGGAAGCTCAAAGGTGGATGAGGCACCTGACATTTCCCAGTTTCTTTTAGATACCAAGTATTCTGACAGGTAAGAAGACTCTTCTTTTGAGACTAAAATATCTCTGTATCTTAAGTTCCCTGTTTTTAAAAGGGACTTAAAAGAACCTGAACGTTCCATTCAGTTTGCTTTTTGCTCTTCTTGGCCCTGGAACTAGGAGGTCAGGAAAGGAAATTGGATTCTCTTCAGGCCGTAGTCTTAAAGAGATGTGCAGTGCTATGCTCTATGTAATACCTATAGGAGCTAAAAGGTGTTACGTCCTTTTTTGGACATGGTGATGACACTTTTATATCACTTCCTGGTTCCAAACTGAAATCTGCCCTTTCTGCACTCCTATCATCATCTGATTGCTAATGGCAGTCTGGTTCTGTCTCTTGATGGTACTTGCGTATTCTAGGTATCTCAAGCAGATACATTACTTTGATACTAAAATGATTTTTGCCCAGGTTTGTTTTTTTTTTCTCCTATCGCAGCTTAACATTTAATCAGGGTAGTTCCTTTCTTCAATCTGAATAATTTACTATTACAGTGGTGCTTGTTTGTAAACGTGTTTATCAGAAAGTATGTGATTTTCATTTGCATTAACTGTAAGAGAAGCTTTTGTAATAAATAGCTTTTAAATTCAGAGAAAGGAATAATTTTTACCCTCTGACAAATTAACTCGACTTCGCCTCATTATGTACTTTGCAAAAGTTTTTTTAATTACTTCAGTGGAATTTATTGTCTCTGAATCAGTAAAAAAAAAGAAAGAATAGGGTGTGATTATTTAAGGCTGAAAGTTATTAAACAGAGAGGAATGCTATTCTGTCTCTTTAAAGTAAACTTAAGTCTCTTTTGGTCAGCGTGTTTTAAATCAGGCTGTTCTTAATAAACATACTTAATCTTCCAGATCTTTTTCTGAAGAACATGTGCTTGTTAACTGACTGTATGTGCATTGCATTTGAAATAAATGTTATGTGTAGACCCTATCTGCAGAGCTGCTTCAGACTTCTCTTATGGGGACTGTGTATATCATGTAATCCTTGAAAGAGACAAGGAGGATTGCGTGTACTCTTGAAAATGTTCTCCTGTGACAAAGTATTGTGATTTAGTGAATTTAGTGGAAACTGATGGATGGTTCTGTATTGAAATGGCCTATATATTCACAGGATAGGCAAAAGCTGTTCACCAAGATCTTTTCTACAGACTTTAAGGTCGCCTTTGCTGTTGCAAGAGACTACAAAGACTTCAAATATTTGTCTGATGGAGACTAGAATATGTAAGCGTAACTTACTGTTAACAAACTTCGTGGTCTTGCTTTGTGGTGATACAGCCACTGACTATTACACAGACTGTTTTGGCTTAAATCAAATGTCATTTTAGCCCTGTTTCCCAGTGGTGACCAGTGGATGTCTGTGAAAAACTGTAGGCAGCGCTATGTGCTGTAAGTCCCTTTTGCAGAACACCCTTCTGGTTGTTCCTAGTACATATTCCAGGGCTGTGTCATTTCTGTGTTTGGCAACCCTTAGTGGCTTCCTCCTGGGTGAACATGTTTGGTGCCTTTGAGGGAAGACTGGACAATTCACTGCTTAGTGACTTGTTTTGAATGTAGAAGTCAGCTGTGTTGGATACCTTCTAATTCCTGTGCGAGGAGAGAGGAGGAGCACTTGATCCCTGTCCACTCCTAACCTGTCACAGTTTTATGTTTAATAGAAAATGGGACATGGTTTGGAGAACCATGCTTTCACTTTATAAAGATTATGTGTGAAAAAAAAAAGTAATTTTTTAGCTCCATTCTCTGCTCAGCTGGAATTAGTAAAGAAGCATAATGATTTGAATAAGCACTTAAATATTCAAGTACACATTTGCCTTTTGTCTTTGGGAACTCTGCATATGCAAGATACTTTTTGGCTGTAGTGAACACAAGAGGCATTGCAGCTCACTTCTGAGGGAACATTTCTTGGGCAAAGAATGGGAGCAATTATTCTGTTGCAATGTTGTGGATACTCCCTAGTTCATTCCACCAGTGGTTCTGATCAGCCACTCCAGAATTCATCCTGTATCAAGGCATACATTGCAGTTAAGTGGTTTCTAATAGATACTTGCCAGTTGTTTTTTTTTTGTCTGTAATACTGATATGATTTTTATCTGTAAGCACTTCCACTCGCAGCCCATATTCCTGAATTTTGTGCTTAAAAACTGTTAATAACTATTTATGTGTTGTTTTGTGTGTGTGTCCCCATTTATTCTGAAATAGCAGATTTCTTTCCAAAGCTTGTTAAAAATAATTTAAATTTGGAAACAGAATGCCTGTATATTATAATTTAGTTTGTAAAGTCAAGTATTTCAAAAGTAGCAAGCGTCAGAATAGAAAGGAACTACTGCATTCAGTCTTGTTCACGCTTTCTGTGACAAGAAGTATGTGGTTGTCTCCTCAAGACTGCTCATCTTTGCAAAATGGATAGGTCTTTGTTATTCAGTAGCTCTTCAATATTTTGTTTTCTCAGTGTTCTCTGAAACAATTGCAGTTATTTTTACAAGGGTGAAACAATGTATTTTTTCCATACTGTTGTATCTTAACCTATCAGCACACATTTTTTCCATTTGCTGGGACAATTGAACATGCTTACCATAGGCTGGAGAATACAGCACCCACAGCTTGGCTGGGAAGAGGAGGTGTGTGAGATATTCCCCATTGTCTAGAATGAGCTTGCTTAGCTCAGATAAGCTTTGCCTGTATCTTGAGCAGAGAGGGTTGGCTTTGTGCTAGAGTACTAGGAGTGTTGGTGCGTGCTGTTTTGCTGGCACAATTCTGATACAATGGTTTCAGCAGGTGCATGCTCATAAGTAGCTACAAGAGCAAGATTTGCTCTCAAGCAGCTCTTTTATCCCCTCTTGAATCCTTCCAACATGATCAGTGGTGGCTGTTGCAGTAACCAGTAAAATTTGCTTTTTTTTTTTTTTTTTTTTTTTTACCAAACACAAATAGGGCCCTAAGTGGAGAAGCAGGGGATATGTTAATTATATGTGCTGCTTTCAGTTTTGGCTGTAGTTGAGAGTTGTACCACTATGATACATTTTGCAATATTTACCTCAGATTGTACTTAAAGAAGAAGAACAATTTCCGTTTAATAGTGCTGTTCAGGTTTTGTAACCCAAATACCTTGTTAGTATATAGAATAATATTTTGATATGCCTTAGATGTCATGAGGGCATGGAATTGTTTGAATATTGGAGGAAAAAGTAATTAATTTATTGAAATTGCTTGATCAGTGTTTCTGATTGGCCATGCAGAATGCTGGACTGTTTTCTAGCAGCTACAGCATCATGGAAGCCTGTAGTAACTAAATGGCTAAACTGGCCTAGATGAATTTAGTTTGTCTTGTGACCCGAAATGGAAGGCTGCTTATAGCAAAAGGACAGCTCTAAGGTAATCTTAAGTAATGCTTCCTGTTTAAATACTGGCTGTCCAAAATGTGAATGTTTTGAAATGCTTGCTTTCTTGAAAACCTTGTGATAATATGGATGGCGTCAACTGCCTGCTGTTTCTCTGGAGAAACACTGAGAAGGCTGAGCTCTTCAGCATGGGCAGGCTGAGGTGTGGTGTATTCAGAGGGCAGGGCACGCTGCTGAAGCAATGCTTTCTAAGCACAGCATTTGCCTCCTTACAAAGACAGGTGGAGCCGAGAGGTGTGGGTGTGCTGTGGTGAGACCTGGCTTTGTAGCTGGAGCTGTGGAGAGGGGGAACATTGGGGGAGGAGAAATTGCAATAATTTCCTTTAAACTCTTCATAAACTTCGATCAGAGAGTCTTGCCGCTGCAATATCCTGGGTTATAACAGTGGATTCTTTCTTTCTCTTCTCTGGTGCCCCTTCTTAACGCACGGCGCTATCCTTGAAAATTAGAAACCTGAACTGATTTTGGGGTAGTTGCTATGCTTGTTCCTATATTCCCTTTTGCAGTTCCTCAGCCTTTTGGTCTGATGTCAGAGCAAGTCACTCTCCATCTTCAGCACTTCTTCCTTTAGAAACGTTGCTCTGGGTGGCTAAGAAGGTGGGAGGAGACCTTGACAGGATGCAGGTTACACTTCCCTTCTGTGTTCTCTTGTTGGGATTATCAAAGAGTTTACCGGTGAGGGTGAAAAGCTGACTGCGCATGGAATGTTTGGGTTATTTTTGATGGATTGAAGTACTCCTGAACTTGGTCATGCGGAGTCAGGGTTACTCAGCTGTGCCCTTCTGTTGTTGTAGGTTGTGGCAATTGCTTTGAATTTCTGAAGGACAGGAACTGCTAACCCAGGGTGTGTGTTATGGACAGTATCTGCTTAACTCTGCCCTCTTTTACTGGCGTAGTGTGCTTACTGCGTACATTGGCTCTGTGTTCTCACAGATGTTGGTGAATACTTTTGGAGTGTGTGTTTTTCAGGATAAAGTCTATCATGTTTTCTTTAAGGTGAAACTTTACATTTAGATCTGCTGTAGCGTGCAAGATCTGCCTACACTCTTAGGGAGTTTGCTGTACTACAAACTGCATGTGAAAGAATATTGTTCTCCATGTAAAATGTGATATCTTTTATAGGATAGAATGTGTGTTCTTATATATCTGAAGGAATGAAAATAGTCACAATGTTTTCTGAAGTGAACAGGCTACTTCAGGACAAGCTACTGGTCTTACAAAGCGACTGACAAGCCCAAAACACCACAAGCTAAAGCCAACGGGGAATAAAAGGTTTCAAGCTTTTTCCCAACTTCCCTTTTTAGGAGGTTAAGCTGCTCAGTGTGTTCACTGGCAAGTGCAAGCCTTTCAGCATTGTAGCATAGTTCATGCTTGAGAAGTTGCTCACTAGCAATTGCAGCCTCAAAATACAGCGTTTTGCTAGACCTGACAATAGTGGGTACGTGCTTTTGTTGACTTCATTGCCTAATAAGGCTCGTTTTTTTGAAAGAGTATTTTCTTCAGTGTTCAATGCCATAACTACTTAGTAATGATAACTGAAACTACAACTTTGGATTCTGGCCTCTCTGAAGAAATGTCATTCATCTTTTGTGGCAAGTGTGGTGCCACATAGCTTGGCATGGTTTTGAATCTGTGGAAGATTGGATGTCTACACCTTTGCTTTACCATGTGCTGTGTCTTTGCCAAGCAGTGTTACCTGTGGCTCTGAGCTCAGGTCAGGTAGTCAGTAAACCTGCAGTTTGCCAGGAGTGCCTACTTCTTTGGCTATTTATATCTTGTCTCTTTGTTTTAATTCCTTCAGTGGTGCTCAAAGCAAGAGATCTCCTAGCAGAGCAGGAAAGGGTCCTTAAACTGTGATCCTGGAGATACCCTCATGGAAGTTGTTCATAATATTAGTTTCTGAGTTCCGTTGTGGCAGTTTCATCTGTTGTTGCCAGAGCTGATGAATATGTCTTTAGATCTGTGGCATTTCTATGAGTAGGTGGATCACTGTGATGACAGGTAACTTCTTTTTTTGTTCACTGCAGAGTACAATTGTGACAGTTTTTATGGATCTTGAGGGCATCTTTTAGATCACGTTAAGGCAAAGCAGCTTTGTGGGTTTCCCCTCCCTACCCTCCTCAGGAAACTTTTGACACTGGTTCTACATGTACCTAGATAGCAGGCCCCACTGGATATTCCAGCAAGATGGAATTTGAAATAGTCAGTTTGTTTGGAGCAGCATGTTTGGGAATTGCTTTTCTGCTAACATGCTACTTGTTGCAAGAGTCCTCGGGGAGGGAGACAGTGATTCAACCTGCTATACTTCCCTCCACCCCAGACTGCCCACTTTGTGCATGTTTAAACTTCTCTGTATATGCAGGAGAGGGACAGATGTGCATACCCTTGTGGCAAGCCTCTGGTGGAAGGGGGCACTTGTACCCCTCCACTTTCATGATGTGTTAGTTGTGTTATCACATACTTGTGATAGCAAGTGGATTTTGACTGTGCTGTCCCTCATCCAGTTTAGAGCCAGACATAGTCACTACTTCACTCCCGGCTTGCTTGACTTCGTCTTGCCATGGATCTAGTCTGCACTACCAGCTATGCAGCACGCAGTCCTGAATGGCTGCTTCATGTTCATGAAACATGGCATGAGTACCATGAGGGCTTGGGTGGTCCTTTAGTAATGCAGTAGTAATCTTACCTGTATTTTGACATTATATGTTTTCAGGGAAGTGATATGTGTGAAATAGGTCCTGCTAAGAATATCTTGTGTGGGCTGTAAACTTGGGTGGGTTCTAATAGACAGGTGTCTGAAATTTTCAAACCTGTAATACCAAAGTATGTTTGTGTTAACCCTGATTATCTCCAAAATGTCAGTTTCTTAGCTTGTCTAGAAGCTTAACTCAATTTTGAAACCTGTACATACCTGAGAGTGCATTAAAACTGGAGTGATTCTTAGGCATGACTTGCTATAGTAGAACATCTTTGACATTCATTTGATTTGTTTCCAGGTCCATTTCAACTTCAAGGCCAGGTTGGACAGGGCATTAAGCAACCTGGTCTAGTGGAAGGTGTCCCTGCCTGTGGCACCGAAGTTGGAACTAGATGATCTTTAAGGGCCCTTCCAATCCAAACCGTTCTGTGATTTCAGGTTTTGTGTTGTATTCCCAGCTTTATAGCTTATTACCATGATAAATCCTGCAATTTTTTAATTGTTATTTGTCCTTTGAATACTGTTATGCTTGGCTAGTTTGAAATCAAGTAATTCCTGATAACAGAAAAGAAGTGGGCTGACACTGAAATAACCCAGGGTCAAACTTAGCTCAGCCATTACTGATGTTTGACTGTGCCTGGTGGGAGCACTAGATAACACTCAGCATGACTCAGGAGCACAGGCAGGGTTTTTGTTTGAAGGGTAGAGGTGGGTGGGTTCCCATGTGGTGGGGTGGATGTGTGGCTGTCTAGTTAGTTGAGCTACATGCCGTGATTGTTGGCTGCCTATGTAGGAGGTACATACAGTCATCCCTCTCTGCTTGAGTGTTGTTTACTTGGCTGTGGGAACCTTTCAAAAGGGTGCTGGGAATGACTGGGAAAACAAAAGCTTGTTTGGAGGCACAAAAGAAATGTTAATGTTTTGGTCCTTCTCATTCCTACTGTTTGTTTACACTGCAGTGAGGTGGGAACAAAATTGATAGCGTAGGTTAGACATGACTTAGCAAAGATTAAAAAAGAGAAACTTAAAATTGTAACAATTTACCCTCCCTTAATGAAATCTTTTCAAACTTTATAAAGAGTGAGGGTTCCCAAGATGTTACATTCACTTGTCCATTATTGTAATGTCATTTTGTATTGCATTGTACTTCCTTAGTTGCTGCTGAAAGGAATGGTTCCAAAGAATTTCTCTCACCCTCAACCTTTTCCTGTGCTAGCTATTGGTTTAATATGACTTTTTGGTAATTACTTTTGTGCTGTTTGTTTTCTGCCATTTTAGGTCCCTGGAGGTGAGAAGAGAACTAAAAATTAAATTGAGTTGGCTCAATGTGACATGGAATGTGTGCTGGAGCTGGCATGCTGGGGGATGCGCAGCTGGCAGTGAATCCCCCAAATGGCACAGGCAGGCCATTAGATCAATTTAGCTGTTCTCTGAAACCTCATGGTTGTGGTTTGATGATGTGCTGGAGCTGGTGTGGAGTATGTCTGCAACTGGCTGATCTTGCTCTCCTGCACCCCTTTTTGGCTTTTGTTGTTGTGCTGTCCACTTCTTGAATCTAGCTGGTCATGAACCAACATGAGTGCTACTGCTGCCTGCCATCTTAGCCCCTTGGGTAAGGGGAGAGTGGGATTGCCCTTTTTAACAAGACAAATATAAGTAATCTAAAAATGCTTGTAATCTCTATACTAAACTGCAGAAGTATTGTCTTGTGTGTCATACTGTATATGCATGACACAAAACACCTTTAGCTACTACTACCAGCTCAACCTACAAACTCGAGCGCACACTTGATCTTCAAAGGTTTTCCCCTAGTGTTCTCTTCATAGCACAGTCATAACTATGCCAATGGAGACAAACTAATCCTTTTATTCAGTAGAGCTACATTTAATACGGTGATCAAAGCCACAGTGTGCAGAAACATTAGTATTCAAATCTGTAAAACACAAGGGAGACAAATTGTTCTATGAGCAGCAGAGCTGACAAAACCTAGTTTCCTGTGGATTTGTATCCTCTGCCTGCTGCTGTATCCCACCACTGCAGTAACAGGATCCTCATTGCTATCCTGTGACCTCCCGTATCACAATAAGTTTGGATCCTGAAGCCCGACTAGTATGCCACATAAAACCTACCAACCTTTTCTAATTGCTAGCTGGGCTAAGGCAGTATGTGCTGTAACTATTGCACAGCCATGTGTATGCTTGCTAGCTGCTGCCAAAGCACAAAAAAAAAAAAAAATCATGTTCAAGAATTCTACAGATTGGAGAGCTGACAACTTAACTTTTGTGCTATTGTTTCTGCTTATTAGTTACCACCTTCAGAAAATAGTTAGGATTTTATTATAGAACATGTGTCTTTTTTGTCTTTCCTTTTCAAATAACTTCTGGAGAGGTGTGTAGTGCCACTGAAAAGTTTCAGTACTCAAAGTACTCAAACTTTGAGTAGATTACTGTTCTTCACGATCCATCTTAACTGTTGTTACAGCTTATTATGCTGTTTCATAAAACTTGTAGTGCTTTATAAAAGTATGTTAGGTTTGTAGTATAAGTGATTTTTTTTTTTTTTTTTTTTTAATTTCCCCTCCTCTAACCAAGTTTGGGGATCTGATCACTTGCTGTATGCATGTACTTGCTGCTGAAATGTATTGTGTCATACTAATAGTGAATTTCTTAGTAATGTCTTATGTTACATGTGATGTTTTAACCCCATATTCACTCAAAGTCCTTAGTATTTTTCTGTACTTTTTCCTGTGTTATTCTGCATCTCTTAGTTACAGTTAACATGCCTGATCCTTCTGATGCTTTTTGGCATTCCCTTTAAGATGACTGTTGTCAGCTTCCACCTTTTTTTTTTTGAAACTGTTTTAGTTTAATTAGCATTTCATTTCAAACCATTTTATTTTTTTTTTTTGTTTGCGTTGTGTGCCTACCTGGAGTGCTGGATACTTACGGAGTGCCTACTTTGAGTGCTCTATTCAGTTTATAATGTACCAGTTGTAATACTCTCCAAAACATTATACATACATTCTAACATTTTTTTCAATCGTTCTTAAGTGGACTATCCAGAGTAAATGTGTCTCGGAATTTATTGTTAAAATCCAGAAAATTGGTGAGTAGAATGTTCACCTTGACATGCAGTACTTTGTTGATAATTCTTTTTGTCTTTCATGTGTTTCGGTTGATCTATCTGATTAGACTGTCAGAAGTTTTTACAGTTCCTTCTTACGACTTAACCTTAATCATTTTGATGTGAGTTTTGCCACTTTTGCTTTCTTGGACTATTAAGCAATGTAGTTCTGGTGCAGAACCCTGGCCTTCTGCTGTTAACCCTTTTCTGCAGCAGACCACTTACTGCTTTTTGTTTTGATGCTTTATTCCTTATGTCTAAAGGCAAATGATGTTTTCCCCTAACACCAAGATTAATTTTACTTTATGACCCCTTGAGACTTTAGGGGAGGCTTTCTGAAAGCCAGTTTTTAAGCAATTTCTCCTAAGTTTACCATTGTTGTTATAAAATTCTCCTAGCCTAAAAAAAAAGAAGCATAGTTTCCTTTCCAGAAACCATGCTGTATATGTTCTCTGGTACCAACCTGCATATGGTTTACAACAGTATTCTCTAAACAATTGTTTCAGCTAGTTGCTGATTCATGAAAGGCTTGTTTGCTTGTAACATGCTAAATCATATTTACTGGCTCTTTTAAATGCAGCTCAGTACTGTGTTTTCCCACATTCTAATATCGGGTATTGTTAGTAGGATGTTAATGTAATTTTTTTATATTTACAAATTTTTTTCTTTTTTCTCCTCTGACATAACCCTGTTCTGATTGCTGCTTGTAAAATTAGAAAATGCGAAAGTATCAGATTTTCTCTAAATGAGGTGTTAATCATTTAGGTTTATAAGCTCTGTTCCATTCCCCCAGATTGTGTAGTAGAGTGCTCAGGCAGGCTTTCTTAGACTTTGAATTTAGGATCTAGGAGGTCTTGAATTCAGATGGCAGAAACACTGAGATGTGCAGTGGAGAGGGAGCTAAGAGGAATGTAGATGTGTCCTTAATTAGCGAACAGACTTGATCTTCCATTTATTTTTTTGTATCCCTTTTCAGGAGGGAAAACAGCATGTAAACCCAGAGTGAGTCATTTAGCTTTTCTGAGGGGACAAATGGCAGCAAGGACTGTTTGGTGGTAGACCTTTCTACTGGATCACACTGGCATTCTTTCTAGCCTAGTATCTTATGTCTGAAAGCAGCCATAAAGGAGAAAATCCTGTACAGGAACCTAGAAGTTTCCTAATTCTTCACATGACCCATCTCAAAACCTCTGTAAGTGGATGCTTGGGAACATTGAGAACAAGATAAGGGTTAGATATTTTTCTTTTCGTGCTTTCTCTCCAGCTACTTTCAGTTCACGGAATCTCTGAGCCAGAGATAAGCAATCTTATGTTTATCTAGAAACTCTTGAGTGATTTATCTCAGAATTTGTCCAATTTCTCCTTGAACCCATGTAAATTTTTCATCTCCATTGTATGCTTTCTTAACAAATTCCACAGGTCTACTAGCTATTGGTTGAAGAGTCACTCATATTTTCAAGTTGGTTCCTACTACCTTCATTAGCTGCTGTCTAGTGTTTGTGCTGGAAAGGGCAATGAACAGTCAGTCAGGTATTATCCTTTGCTTTTAATGTCACTTGTCACTGGAATAGTCCCTTGAAACTGGGCTCTTTGGTCCGAAACGGACCATTTTCCAGGTACCAGTTCTTATATACCAAAGTAATTTTTGCTGAAACAATGCAGATCTGTAAGAGGACAGATATTTCTTCACTACCTGCTTGATTTTCCTTATTGAAAATGAGAGGTGCTGTTTGGGCGCCAGTGCTTACTAGTATTTCAGGATTAAAGTCAACCCTCAGAATAGCAACTGCAACTGAAGTTTTAGCTATCAGGGATATGTTTCCTGGAGAATTGCTTGACCCAGTGGAAATGACGGGTACTGAAGTAAGGATGAGGAATTCTCATCTGTGTCTCCAGGAAATGGCAATTCCTGTGTAGCTGTTCCTGTGGCCGTCTTTTAATGTGGTTAGAACATCAGCTTAGCAGCTCTTAAGTTTCAGTGTCTTGATAATATGGATTCTAAGGAAAAAAAAAAGAATAATACTAGGATCTTTCTGAAAGGATAAATAGCAAGTTTCCTATGTCAGTATTACAACTGTTGCAACCAGGCAAAGCGAACAGAAGTTCAGCTCTTGTAGATGAAGTTGTCTTTTGGTCTGCTTTGTTGATAGTACATTGTCAACTTCCATTTTTTAAATTATCCTCATATATATGATTACTTTTGTGAAGAAAAGTAAATTAGGTGCTGCTAGGTTTTCTGTAAACCTCTAAAGCTTTTATTTAACGGGTAATTTGTAGAATTGTTATAGAAGAAATTGATTCTGCAAGCTACATTTTGAGGCCTTAATGTGTTAATGGCTTGCAACTTAAAATGTTTCTTTAAAATCTTTAAAATTTGAAAGAATAATAGGGAGTTGTGTTTATTTATTTTTGTCAAATTGATCCCTATTACTGAGACAAATCTGAAGACACTTGTGATGCATTTTTACCTCTGTTGTTAATTTTCTGTTACCACTACTGGTATAGGCTGTCATCATTTTTCTGTTAAGTAGAGGTGAAGATGGATAAATGAAACCCAGGTCTAATCCTGCAGTCATTGGAGTATACACTTAAATGTAGTCAAAAGAATACCTGTAGAAAGCTAAGTCTGCATGAATGTTTGCTGCATCAGTGATAAACTGTTGTTGCTTCAGAACAAAACTGTCAGTTTGTCATTAATAACACAATCTAAAAAGTACTGTGAACTTTTCATTAGTGAAAAAGCAGTAAGATAATCTGTGAAGAGCAGGATTTGTGAATTCCACTAAAGTCACTTAGGGGCATAAATTCTGTTGACTTTGTACTGTGAGAGGAGTAGAATGGGACCAAAGCAGAGGATTAATTTTGGAAGTTAAGCAAACTAAAATTGCAGTTGATCATAAATATCAGGCAGCATATTGTTTTATGGAGGTCTTATTCTTGTGTGAATCTTTTTAAGCCTAAATGGACATTTGGCTGTAAAATTGTAGAAAGAATTGGTCAGATACGGACAGAGAGAATTAGCAAAATTTGAATTCAGAACTTTATTAGGAAAGCATTATGTTTAATTTTTAATCACTATTTAGAAGTTGTATTTATTTGCTTTCAAGGAGGATATAGGCAAAAGGAAATTTTTGTGTAACTCTCTCTTTTTAATTGATGTCTTTGCAATAGTTATTGTTCTGCTGTTTTCTTTCCCAGCACATGTCAGTGGTGCAGTGGTAGGCCAAACACTTCAAAGTCCAAGAAAACCTTTAAGTGATAAACTTAGAAGATGGTTGAAACTTTACAAATAAGCAAAACCACCTGCCTGTTTTTGCTATGAAATGTGGTGATAGTTTGGTTACTTGACTACTCATTGATTAACTGTTTGGCAGTAGCTAGGAAGACTGCGAAACTCGTGGTATGACTCTTGTTTCAGCTATCAGTTGTCTTTCTGTGCCTTATCAGGCTGCTTGATAACTGTTTAATTGAAAAGTTTCATGTGCTATTGAAGTGTTATTGTTAGAGTAAGCACTTAATTCCAGAAGGAGGATATAATCTCATGGCTAGATAGTGAGAGTCACAGTGTAGGAGGAGGGATCCTATCACTGTCCCAGATAGTGGACTTGTTTATTTTATAAATATACATTATTTTTCTAAATAGCAAAGTCAGAACCTTGGCTCATTGTAAATATCTCTGAGTGGGGACAAATATCTTACCGTCATTCTGTTACAAGAACTTCTGAGAATTCAGATGCTACATCCATTGTAACGAATGGGAATCTTGGCACTGAAAAATTGCAGTAATAAGGATAAAACATGCTTATTTATTTTTGCATGGATGGTTGTGCATGTAAAACCCCCCAGTAGTTAGCACTATGCTTGACAAAAAGAAGCAATGAGAAATGGTAGCAGAATGATTTCACATTGGTTTTACACTGGCTTGCCACTCGGACAAGGTGTATTACACTGTTAAATAGCAGTAATAGAGCGCATATATATACTTTTCCCCCCTCGGATCTTGTTTTGCTTTGTTGTCAGTGTTAACGTGTTATGCAGCTAGAATATTTATGTGTTACTGCTGGTAAAAATGTCTTTCACAGCTTCTAAATAAGGTGGTTCACAGGAACTATATCTGCCTGGCTTTTTTGCTTAGCTGGTGGTGATTAGATGCAAGGATGCACTTTTTTCTTTTTTTTTCCATTTTTCTCTCCTCTTTCCTAGTCTCTAATCACAGAATAATGGAGCTGACTTCTTAACGAAGCAAGTTTAGAAGTTGTGACTAAAGGAGGAGGCTTCATTTTAATTCTTTGAAGGGTTGCTGATGCTGTACATCTAAAGTTAGGGCAAAAATACTGATCTTGCTTGGAGGAAGTTTGTTGCCATAGTCATGTTAGAGCTGGTTGTCAGCAATAGTTACAATACCCTTCCCTCTCCCCATCTCCTCAACAACACTCCTGAGGTTCAAACTTTGCTTCAGTTTAATTGAAAGCATTGGGCACAGGTATTTACAGCATGTTTGATCTTTGCTCACTACAGCTCTTCTAATTTCTTTTGTCAAATCCAAATGAATCTTTGGATCCAAACTGAGTGCATCCGTTGAGTAATTTTGTTGTTGTACAGTATTATGGTGCTCTTTTTATTACAGATGGTAAGTGTTGCATAGGAAGCTTTGCATAAGTCATTAAATCTGTTAAATTTGAGCTTTTGGCAGGAGGGGATACCTTCACCAAGAACCCTAAACTTTTCTGTTGCTGAATAGGCATGAAAGTTTGCCTTGAACATACTATCTTTTAAAAAGTTAATGCAAAGGATTTTTATTGTCAGTTTAAGGAAGTGGTGAAGTTAACAGATTTTGGAACTTTTGAGTTGGTGATTTTTAAGAAAGCATAGTTAAATGCATTCTGTGAGGTTTCTGATGTTTCATAGACTAACAAAAGGTTGCTTTATTAGTAGCTTTAATGAACAAATCGCTTTATTGGCTTAGACATACTGGTTGCTTTGTCGGCCCAAACAGCTATGGGTTCTTGTTTCAATTCACCATTGTGCTAGAGTAGAGAAGTGATAGCCATTGACCTTCTGTTAAAGCACAAGAAAAAGTTTTTTGTGGAGAAGGAAAGTGTGCGGGGAAAAGAGCAATGTAGTTCTGAGTTGAGCTCAGCAATGCAAAAATCAAGAGACCGTGTACCTCTCCCGTTGCTTTTCTTCCTAAGTGGCTCAGTGTGGCGAACCACCTGAAACAAGAAAAGGCAAGATTGACTTTCTGAAGGCTGTTTTTCAAGGAACATGTGTGTAAAGTAAGAAAGTATTTGTACTGTAGCTGTAAGGAAGCATATTGAGTGCTCATATAGTTCTGAATGGAAACTGTGCTAGTCTTCAAAACAAATGTCTTTTTTTTTTATTCCTGATTGTCTGGCTTGTTTTATTAAGTAATTAACACACAGGACTTAGACAGAATCTTTTAATGAATTAAGTGACAGTATTTTGTTTCTTTAATTACTTCATGAGAATTTGTTTAAATGAGCAAATATTTTTTTTTTTTCCTGGCTGTATGGTTAAGACAAAGAAAATTAGTTCAATATTTTAGAGTTTTGTTAGTGATAATAATTAATTCTCAAAGTTGTTGTCTCTGTAATTAATAACAATGCTAAAATCAGGTGGGATGCCACTGCAGTCCCCCAGCTCATTCTTGACGTTGTCAGAGTACTTTAAAAACTTTACTTGTAAAAGATAAGCATCTTCCTGTAACCATAATAATAGTGTTGCCATTGAATAAGCTGGACATTCAGATGAGTTTGCCAAATGTATTTATATTACATAGCACGTGAAGTTATGATTAAAAGGATCAGGAACTTTCGTTTTAATGAAAGCACTGTATGAGAACAATTTACCATTTTTTGCAAATACCTTTTTTATTCTTCTCTTTTGGGGGGGGGGGGGAATAAAGTGCAGCTCAGACATTCTGTAGTGGACTGGTTTCTGGTTTGCACATTTGCACTGAAACACGTCATTTGGTGGGAGCAGCTGCTGGAATATGTATTACACTTCAGTTGTATGTATGTCGTTTTCTGTAAGGATTGTGTTGTATGCTTGGAGGTTATGATGGGCCTAGTTCATAGTGCTATCTCTATTTGTATTACAATAAAGTGTTTGAATTATTGTTTTTCTTGTGGAGCAGTTTTGTGCCCTGATACTTACCTAATTCCTTTTTCCTGAGACCATTTCTTGGGGAAGCTTATGGGATGCCGTAAAGTTGTCCTTGAATAGATTTATCTGTATTTCTCTGTTGGGTTGATTGCTCCCTATAAACTTTTGAAGTGAGGAATGAGGTTGGGTGAGCTTGTATATGAACACATTGAGGAGAAGCAGTGCCCTGAGTATGTGTTCAGACAGTGCATTGCCGATCTTGTTCAGAGAGGAGCTGACTTGCCATGGTCCTCTGTCTGGTTTTGTTGCTATAGCTTAGCGTTAGAGTAAGTGCCTTTCAACTTCAGTTTTCTTCTGAATCTATAGCATCAAAATGTCACTAATATAAAATTTGCATGGAGGAACCAAAGCAGGAAATCTTTTTTTTTTTTCCTCATTTCCTCTTCCCATGAAGAGATGGGTTGGAGTTGTTGCCGCTGTATGCAGTGCCCTTTTTCCTAGCTCTTCTGGTTACTGCCTGCCCTGCTTTCCATCTTTCTGTGGTCTTTCAGCGTGTGCTAGGAGGTTTTTATTTTGCATTCTAGTGCATTCTTTTCTTGGTGTTATCTCCCTATCTCCTTCTGGCTGCGGTTTTTTTTTCAACTCTCCTCCTTTTCTTCTCCAGTTCTGCCCTCCCTTGGTTTGCATTTTAATGTTGTTTCATTTGTATATGTCATCAAAATACTTGGGTTTCTTTTGTGAGCCTAAAAAAGTTATGAGTCAGCCCTGATTTTTTTGATGGAGCCACCTCTTCCAGAGTCCATGTTGGCAGCCCCTTCTGCCAGATATTCACAGATGTTCCTCAACAGCTCTGCTTGCCACTGAGTTTGTACCTCAGTTCCCAGATGTAAGGTAACTTATGTGCTTAAAATTGTTTACAATCAATTCAGGGGTCTGAGGGTTTTGACATTATAATAGTAACAACAAAAAATACTGTGAAAGCAGTCAACAATGGAATTTAGTTCAGAGGTAGCAGTTGGCTAAACAGGATTCATATTTGTAAATTCTTAATGTCCAGTGTATTGTTCCGAGTAATAGAATGGAAGAGGTTGTGTTGCTTTGAATAATACTTTTTAACCCTTTGTCCTACTATATGGAAACTTGTGTTTTAACAGAGCTCGGGGGGGGAACTGGTTTTGAGGTTGCGGTGATACTATGGCTGCATGTCACCTGTAACTTGAGTATGCATGTAGGTATAGCAACTGATGCCAGCTGTACATGTCAAAAGTGGTAATTTTGGTGCAGTTTTCATTGAAAAGATAGGTTTAGTAAAGATAAAGAAACCCAGTGAATTGCAGAATTCTAGCTGTCTAGAGCTCTGCTGCAGTTAGCTTTTCATTACCCATTTCTTCATCAACAGCAACTTCCTAAACATCCATCTCAATAACAAATGGGAGCCCACAAACTGCATGTATTGAAGAAGACACAACTAACATCTATTTGTTTTAAAACCAGCAACTGTCTGCAACATGCAATAAAACATGTACTGTTTAGCCCTAGGATATCACTGCATCTGAAACAAGAAGAGTGCATGTTATTGGTAGTTCAAAATATAAACCTCAGAACACTGTTCCTCTAGAGAAACAATAAAATCTTTCAATATCGTGCAAGATCTTGCTGCAATACAGGTTTCTGTAGTGGCTTAGCATTGTGCCTTGAAATCTATACAGAAAATGATTAAACATTACCAGCTGTAGTGGAAAATGTATACGGAAGAAATTTCTCTCTGACCCTCTTCCCTAGCTTTCTAATAATCCCTTACCATCAAGTTCATGACCAGAGCCAAACTTTTTGTAGGTGAACTTGCCTCCAATAGTACCAGGCCCTGCAGACCAACAAATACAAGGCTTGCCAGTGAATCTTCACCATCCCATGGTAAATATTTGCTCCCCCCCCCCCCCCCCCCCCCCAGTTAAAATCAACAAAATCAGTGGGTCTTACACATTCATATACCCGAATTTAATGAACTCAGTACAGTTCACTAAATGTTCTTACGGGAGTAAAGGGAAGGAAAGCAAACAACTGCTAAGCACCCAGAAGAACTCGCATCTACAATTGAGGAAAGACCCAGACACTATTCTTTCAGGCAAGTTAAGGTATCAAGAGGAACTGCCTAGTTGTGGTTTAACCAACATGGGCCTAAAGCAACCTTCAGAAGACAGATCTGGATCTTTTAAGTATGGGCATATGCAGCCTATTGTGGTCTCAAGAAAGGGGTTTTGTGGAATGGCATAAATTTTCCTACTCCTTTAAATCTTTGGTATATCACGGGTAAATAGTAATTGTCTATTTTACCCTCCTTGAATGACAAAGGCATTTTAACTTTTCCCATCTTCCTTGAAAAATCTCCATTCCACAGGTTTTCAGACACCTCATATTAGTTAGTACCATTGCTTCTAACAGTTCTTCAGACCAAAATTATTGTTTTATAAAACTTGGTTTCACTTAATTTGAGCAGAATGTTAACATGGCCTTAAAATGTTCAATTTCACCAGCTTAGAGTCTGGTCCTACCTTCAGTGAGTTCTGGCTCATACGGTTTCCATAGGGCTTCTGTCTTCATCAGTGCCTCGCTAATCAGATGTTATTTTTAACTCCTATGGCTGTGTCTTTCATCAGACCGTTGGGGGTGGAGATGTAGACAGAGCAGTGGCATGATAGTTTGGAGAACTGGGGTTTCTGTTCCTAAATTCTGCCACTGACTTTGTCAGAAATTCTTTTATTTAAGAGCATGTTATTACTTTTAGGGCCTCATCCTTTACAGAATGAGAGTGCTTGCCAGATTCATAAAATATTTTGAGATCTTTAGGTAAACACTATTCTGAGTATTCTTATTTGTTTCAGAGGATCATGGTCTGTGATGATAATACAATAATACAGTTTTATTTCTCTGTGCAAAAGAAGCAGCACCAGTAGTTCACCATTCTGCATGCAAATGGCAGTCTGTAGCTTCTGTAATATTCTGAAGTTAACGTGGTCTTTAACATATGTGTAACTACTCATTGTTTAATGGGAGCAGTGACTTAAAATGAGTTGCTATTAGTTTTCCTGGGCATGAGACGTTTTAAGGAAAACAGGTTTGTATTAGTTACTTCAGCATTTGTGGAACTGTTTTAGGAGATGCTGAATATCTGCCCTGTTGGTATTGTTCAAAACACATTTAATGAATCATAAATATTGTTTTCCTGTAATGCATGTAATATTCAAGACAGACCCACAAAATCCAAACGGGAAGTTGCTCTGCTTAATGGTCTACATCTTATGTTTTTTCACTCTTATGGGAAGAGCTTACTGCTATAGTTGCCGCATTAATCCATAATCCAATAAACGGGATTTGAGGGGTTGAAGGCAGAGAGAAGAAAAAGATTGTGTCTGTGGGCAATAGTTAAGCTAAAAATAAGATAGAGCTCTTGAATGGCTTCATGTTTGCCTTTCTCAGTGTGCGAGACACACACTGAAGTTTCACAGCAAGATTTGAAGGTGTGATTATATCCTTTCTCCTGCTCCTCAAGGAAAAAGACCACACCAGCAAACCAAACAATCAGCTTCTGAGGCCCAAGTTGTTCTTCCTGTTATTTCAGCTGCCACAAATGCAGGGCTAACTTGGCCATTACTTGAATCCATACAATTGGCCTGCTATAAGTATCATATGATATTAAATGAATGCTGACCCTCCAGCTTTGGTAAGAACAATGTCGGTTCAGTGTACAGGTCCACTGTGGTATACCTAGCACACTTCTAGTAGCATGTATATAGAAATACATGACCTCAAGACTCTTCAGAAATTAAGCATTGTATAGGTACAATGTTGAAGCGTCTATGTAACTTTGTGTAGTAAAATGCAATGAATTACAGCCATTCCTGATTGCAGAGAATGCAAATGGATGGCTGGTAAATGGCAGCTGGCAGATTCTGCATGTGGACTTTTAAATCTTTAAAGACAAAATTGAAAGAAGTAATGCATTTACTCATTAGTAATGACAATCTGATCAGTGACAGTCTGATTCCTTCAAGGGCATGCTGACAGGCATTGCTGCAAGTTTTCATGTTGATACGTCATTGCTAGAATTGCTATTTTTTCTTTTTCCTCAAGGGAAGCTAAGACCTTGGTATATCATTCTTTGAGTTTGGATCTTAGTAATTGAATGCAGGATCTTTGAGCAACATTAGTTGTTTTTGCTAGAGTTTGAAAGGTGCAATTACATGACTCAATCTCTGGAAAGTGAGCTCTGTGGAGTTTTCAACTGTAAATGTCAGGTACAATAATTTTCATTCCTTTCTCCCCTCTTCTGATGTGAAGGCTTTGCCTATAAATTTTAATGCAATTTTTGAAGAACTCTGAAGGAACTTTATTATAATAGTCAGACTTCTGAGAACACATGTTAGTGCTTACCTCTTCTTTTGAATATGGGTTGACTTCTCAGAACTGTTAAATGCCCTATCTGGATCTTGCAAATCAATACAAATGTATCTTCCTGTGCGTCAAATTAATTGAAAAGAAGTTTTGACCAGGATTAAATGAAGGCATATGAATTATAGGCCTAAATTTTGGATTTGGCAGCTGCCATTATGTGATACAAGCAAAGCCTTGAGCTGTTGTCAAAATGCTTGAGCCAGTGGACTGCAAAGAGAAGCCTGCAGACATCACCAGAGTGTAATCCCCAAAGCGCTGCCTGCCTCAGACAGGAAGCAGCACAGGAAAGAACTGCTGGGAGTGTCCAGGAGACGCTGAAGCAAGGTGAGGAGATGCAAAAAACTGCTCTAACAAGCTTGTCTCAGTTTGAGTCCATGTTCTAGGCAGTAGTGAAGTGCAGGGGCAGCTCGACACATCCCTCTGGTCAGATACAGCTGTAGCTAGCCAGCAGATCTGGTGTTCTGGCCTGCAGTTCCTCATTCTTCTCTCAGCTGGCAGTGGACTAGTTACTTCTAAAAATAGTGCATGTTACAGATGCTCCTGTTACCATTGCGCGAAGGAATGGGATCCTTCTGCTTTGTGTGGGTAGAATTTCAGTCCCTGAACACAAACAGAATCAGAGCTGCAGGAGCCCATGTCTTTTAATGGGCACTGGTGTCTGGAGCACCTGAATCTGCTTCTGGTGCTCATCAGCTGGCTTATATATTGTTTCTTCAAAGTACAGGTTTTGCAGGTCTTTGAATACTATCATGCTAATTTAAACAGCAGCCAGCAGAAGGATCAGGCACACAATATGCCATTAGGAAGTACTGATTCTTTTCTTCCCTTTATTTCAAGTTTGGGAATTTGTATATAGGACCTCCTTATTTTTGGGAGGAAATGCTCCTCAAATTAGGTTGTTAGAGTTCTTTTTTCAAAGACCGTAATCTTTTTTTTTTTTTCTTTTTCTTTTTTAACGTCACTGATCAGTTTAAAGACAGCTTCATTTTTATCCTTACCTTTTTGTACTTTGCTGCTGAAGTGGTAGTTACTGGGAGAGAGTCCTGTATCCCATTTAAGTTTTAATCCCTTTCTCTTTGTTCATTCTGAGTGCTGCTATTTTATAAAGTCAGACAGAATGTTTTGTTAGCTAACAAATGGGAAGTAGAAAGCAAACAGACCTTCCTTCTCTAATAAATGCTTCTATTATTCTTTCTTATGGTTAGATAGAGTTTAATGTCATGGGCCAAACTTGAATTGATAGCTAAGCTGGAAATGATAATAATGTCTCAGTTGTGGGAAATGGATAAGGTTACTGATAAACTTTGTATTTTAAAGGTGGCTGGTGTCTTCTTGAGAGTCTTTTGTCTTTTCTTAGTTTAGACTTACTGGCTTTGCTAACTCTCATACTTCCCCCCCCCCCCCCCCTTCTTTTTTGTGAGCTTGGAATTTATTATTTTACCAATAATGATACCTCAGACTGTTGGAAATAGTTGGCATGGCTTATTCAGTTGTATCCACTTAAAATAGGAGGATACATGTAATGAATGAAATATTTATTTTCCTGTTTAAATACGAATATAAAAATTTAGATGGCCACAGAACTGAAATATCTTGAATGATAATTTAATAATACTGCATATGAATCTGGATGCGGATGCAGTGTCGTGGTTTAAAACCAGTCAGGCAGCTCGTTCACTCACTTCCCCCCCTTCTTGCCTTCCCCCTACTCCTGGAGGGACAGAGAGGAGAATCAAAAAGAACGCATCTCCCACAGGTTGAGATAAGAACAGTTTAGTAACTAAGGTATAACACAGATCACTACTGATACCACCAATAATAATAATGATAAAGGAAATAACAAGGAAATACAACACCTCAGCACCAGCCGACCGATAACTTGCCCCCCCCCCCCCCCCCCCCCCCCCAGCTCAGCCAAGCACTGACAAATACTTTGTCCAGCCCTGCAGTGCTAGCCCTTCTGGGTAACTCCCAGTTACATCCTGGGCATGTGGTATGGAATACCTCTTTGGCTAGCTTGGGTCAGGTGTCCTGTCTCTGCTTCCTCCCAGCTTCCCCTCCTCCCTGGCAGAGCATGAGGCTCAGAAGGTCCTTGGCCAGACTAAAACATTTGAGCGGTAACTAAAAACATCAGTGTTATCAGCACCGTTCCCAGGCCAAAAGTCAAAACCCAATGCTGCACCAGCTACTAAGAAGGAGAAAAATGACTGCTACTGCTGAACCCAGGACATGCAGATTTAGGTGTTGATCTGAATATCTCAATTTACTAGAGTATTGAACAAAAAACCTGTGTGGCCATATGCAAGCTACTGAGAACCTGAGAGATGTTCTTATTGAGAGTAGTTTCAAAGTTGTTCCAAGAATTGCCTGTCTGTCCAGTACCTTGTGGTAATTTCACTCTTAAAATAACAAAGGCCTGCATTGGCTGAACACGAGTATGTGTGAGAAATCATATATTCATATATATGTGTATATATATAAAATATGTGTATCTATAATATCATAATCATAATATATAATATAATATATATATTGCATATAACATATATAATATACAAGATATAATATATAACAAATATATTAGTATTTTCATATGCTTTCTATAAATTTTTATATATAATATAGATTAGCTATATATTGCATATATTTATATATATAATACATATTATGTATTATAGTATTATACCTTTATAATTTCATATATAGTTATGTCTTACATATTATATCTATTTTTATACATAATATTATAATTATATATTATATATACACACATATATTATATATATATACACACACAATATGTATATGAATGGACCAGCTGCTTCAAAGGGGTCCACTGGATTCTGGGTATACAGTAGAGTAACAGATACGGTGCTTTCCAGACCAGAGTATCTCACAATTATATACACTTCATGTTAACATGGAGAAATGTTAGATGCCTTTGGTAAAGGCTCTTATCCAAGGCCGTGCTGAGGAATTTCTTGGTTTTTATTCACTTCAGTGATGTTCTGTTTTCTAGAAAACAAAATTTCTTCTGTCTGCTAGTAAATAGAATTGCTAGTTTTCCATACCTGGTGCTAAAATCAAAATGACAGTTCAAAGAATTTGAAAGATTCTAGGGACTGCTAAGAGTTGGTTTGACACACCATTCCTTAATCTTATGCAAACTAAACTGAATGGAAAATAAAATTGCAAACCCTCCTTAATATCACAGACTGATTGCTAGGCTTTTCAGCTGTTTTACTAGAAAACTTGGCATCCTATCTCTTTTGACATTGCAGATTCCCATTATCGTAAATTTAGCTGCCTTTCTGCAGACATCTGATCTGTGTTGCTCTGTAAGGTTTTTCTTTATAAATCATGGCTTGAAAATAGGTAGAGAGTGTACTACCTCAGAACAATAACAGAGAATAAGCTTATCTAACTTTATGTACCTAATTTAGTGGCACATAAGCCATTAGAAGATTGATGTGTGAGGACAGTAATAAGTTTTTGCTTACATAGTAGTTTTTTAGACTGAGGGAAGATAATGTTACATTACATTTATTACCCCCACCAGGAGAGGTGAGCTGCAGTCCCTGAAAGCATTGTTGAAAAATGCCTTTCCATTTCTGTTTACTCTGTCTTCCAGTTGCAAAGCAGAATTACTGTGTGTGAGCTTGATTCACTGTGTTGGAACTATTTGAGGTTATCATGGATTACTCATGGGAACTATTGCATCCTGAAAAGTTGGTTATTCCAATGCTTATAAAAATTAGAATCCTTTACAGCCAAGTTATCATTGGTGGTAGTTTCAGACATCCTAGGAGAATGAGCCCTTGATGGACCAAAAGACCAATGTTAAATGTTCTGTTAATGGCCTATTAATGTTTCATATTTCTTTGTGTGAGGTTCCATAAGATTGCTTCTTCCTTCTCCCTCTGTTAACTGATTAAGCAGGGACCTTAGGGAGGCTATTGAAACTGTCTTATAGAAAACTGAGAAAAACTCAATGTGTAGGCTGTTTTGTTGCTTCATGTTTCCACCAGAGTCGTCCTAATCACATTAGCATCTGTAAGCATGCACTGGCACTCACAGATCTGTTAAATCGTCTCCATAGTTCAAAAGGGACGGACTTGATGCAGTGATGCAGTGCCTCACCTCTTTATGATTGTCTGTTTGGATAGTTGATGATAAAAATCCACAAATAACTGTTTATCTTTCACAGTGACAGACATAGCTTAAACTTTGGTGTCTTTGTAAACTTTAAATTATTCTTACTGTGGCTTCATGTGTATGCTGTGGTTCACATTTGTTCTCTTTGTATTACAGCTAAATTGCTGAAATAACTGCAACTGCTGGACAAGGAAGAAGACTTTTGTTCAGTTCTATTTAGTAGAACTAATCCTATATAACAATGAAGAGTAAGTTCAGAGTTGAAGGGCTGCACAGATATAACTGAGGACTGAACTGGCGTTTAGAATTTCTACTGCTGTATATGGAATCAGAAAAGATTTTGACAGTGACATTCTAATCTCTGCTGCCAGCTCTGATAATTAGCATCCACTTTGATCCAGAATTTCAGTCAGCCCACAGGAGTTACTCACCAGTCTAATTTCCTCCAAGAGGCAACACCAGTAACTCAGAGGCTTAGCTCTGAATCTCTAGCTGAATCCCAGGTCATCTTGACAGACAATCTGAAGCAAATTGTTCCATTCCTGGTACCTGAGATGTGTAACTGTACTGCTAAGAAAGTAATCTTGGCATACCATTAAGATATTTCGCTGTGTGCGTGGATTGGGGATCCGAAAAATCTCAAAAGTATGTAATTGACATCTTATGCCCATGGCAGTGTGATGAGGATAGTCTGTCGCTGAACTGTTGCACTCAAAATGTACATTTGACAGAGTTCTTAGCAAGCTTTTTAGCTTCTTTTATTCCCAATGAAAAAATTCTCAATATAAAGCCTTGCCTGTGGTTGCAGTTGTTGTTCTATTTAGAGTTAAGTACCGTGCTGCGTTTGTATGGTGTGATCTTTCTGAAGCAATGTCAGCTGTGACATTAATAAAAGAGGAGTACACTAGAGGAGCTCCACTTCATCCGTGTTCTAGTTCATCATCCATCTACCTTAAAGCTTTGTAATAGTTATGGGTCGCATCTATCGCTTTTGAGTATGGATAGTAAAGCACACTTTATATATTGCATAATGATGTTCTCCAGCCTCTTGCTTGTTCTATCACATGCCAGCAGTGAAGTATTGGTAAAAAACAATGTACTGAGCTGATGAAGAAAAAAAACCCAAAATGTTTCTCTTTTGTAGATATTTAGAAAACCTGTGTTGTGAAGGTGTTCACTCTCATTCTTCCCTTCAGCTCCGAATAGTAGTATTGATGTACTGGGTTGTGGTTATTTAAGTTAGGTAATTGGAACACAGCAAAATGAGTTTATTTTTCTGTTTTGGGTCTCCATTATGGCTCTCAAGTGTTTCCTCCTTTATCTCCGGTAGAGAGCACTACCAGCTGCACTGCAAAGGCCTCTCATGTATTTACCAAAATGCTGATTGTGATGTGACGATTGGTCCCGTATAAAATATCACTAGAAATTGTGGTAACCTCCTGTTATCTTGTCACATGTGCTCGTTAAGATACACTAAGGCCAGAAGGGACTTTGGGAGATCATTTGAGACCCTTCTTCCTCAGGACAAAAATCTACTGTGTCTAGACTGGTGTCTGTCAGGAGTGTTTTGATCTTTTTTAAATTCTTTGGTGAAGGAAATTCCATGTTTTCCCTAGCCATTTTTTTCTGCCACTGTTATCTGTAGAGTTGCCATACCGCTTTGCCCCCTTCTTGGTGTCACCTTTCCTGCAGTGCTGTTCCATTTTTTTTTTTCCTCTGTGTTTGCTGTAGACATGATAAATGGTATATAGCTTCTTTCCTCCGTACACACATGCTTTTTGCCTTTAAAGAGTGCTGTTTTCCTCACTTTTGTCATCTAAGCCGGAGGTTGACACATCCATGTGGCACCGTAACATCATTTGCAGTGATTGGTGTGGGCATCCAGCAGTGATACAGCTGCATCTAAAATCCTTACCAGTAGCAGTTTCTGGCTCTGCTGGGCCATATAATGCTCTGAGGTAGCTTGTGTGTCAGCTGTGGTGCATTGCCAGTGCTTTTGAGTTCATGTTTTATAACCTATGTGTTGCTGAGGAGGGACTGTGCCCACAGGAGGCCTGGCCTCGCCTCATGGACATTGTAGGTCTTGCGAGCACTCCTGTGCCAGAGGCTGAGGAGGTAGCAGCAGCAGAGCGAAGGGTTGTTGTCAGGGGTGCACTGTGGAAGGAGTCCTGCTGAACCTTGCTAGGTTTGCTATGCTGTGCTAGGCTCAGGGACAAAAAGAGGTGGAGAAGCACAGCTTCCAGGTGAGCTCCAGTGTCTTCAGTGTTTGTTGTGAGGTGCCATTCCAGGCTTTTGCTTGTTGTTTCCTATAAGTAACATGGTGAAGACTGAAGTGTTTCTTCAATTTGTGAAGATGTGTTCAAAAAATAAGCATCAATAGAATTTGGTTGTTTTTTTCTTTTTGTAAACCAAGTACAAAAGTGTGTCAAAAGTGTGGTGTTATGGAGAAACATGATTTTTCATACATGTGTATTCAGGGAAGCTGGTATATTTTTTGTACTTGGCTTACTTGTTTCTACACACTTGCTTCGGACAGTATAGCTTTAGATGAAACTTTGGACTGACCTAGGGAAAAGCACAAATAACAGGCTGTTCTAACAGAAGTCTGACTTCTGTTTTATAAAAGGTAGAATTAGCTCTCCGTGCTTGTTCAGTCACTGCTTCGTGTGCTGAAGCAGGCAGCTTCTGTCTGGTTGGCAGAACCTAGTGTGCAGGAATGGGAACTCTTGTCAGATTTGCATTCTCCAGAGTGGAGGGCAAGGATTTAAAATCGAGTATGACTGCAGCTCCTCCCAGTGGCAGGTCTTTCTCTGCTTCTGTTTGCTGGTACGGCAATGCCAGACCAAGTGGTGTTCAGAGAAACTCTACCCTGCTGCATTTTTACATGTGGGAAGGAGTGATTTTATGTTTGGTAGGATCGGTAATAAGAAATTGATTGTCTATCTGTAGCAGCCCACTGCACAGAAAGACTGCCAGGAACATACATGTCATCCCTCATTCAACATCACTTCACATTGTCTCAATACAGGTTTCAAAAACAGTGTATCTCTACAAAGAAAAAGAAACCTGCTGCTGTTGTTTTCCACATGCAATCACTGTGATTCTTCCTGCAGAAAATCTGTGAGTTTCATATTCTGTCCACATAGTTAAACCTCTTGTCATCTGGCATCGTGATTGCTGCAGCATCCTCCATATCAGACCTTTACAAATGCAGTCTTGCTGTTGCTGTATCAGCTTGGACTATTGCTGCATGTGAATTTTATTCTTGTATAATAAGCTGTTCCAAAAGTGTTTGTCCAGTGCTTCCAGGAGGCATTGGAGGAGATACCATGACTGCTGACACCAAATGTTTTAGGCTCTGTGCCAATCCATGTAATTCTGAGATCTTTTCTATGCTGTTTGTATATGTAAAGCCTGTGTGTGTGTGCATATGGACACACACTATGTGAATATGTAAGACCTTATTGTTAAAAATCACACAGGATTTTTGAAAATCATTACTCATTAGGCTTTCTCTTGCATTTCTAATTGCACAGGCAGTTGCACATATTGAATTCCATTTCAGTTCTGCTTACAGTATTCCCTTTTTCTTCCATCCTTAATTGGTAAGCAGGTGTGTACATCGACAGACTTGGTCTGCAAAGTACAAACCCTCCGCCACATTCTTGAAGGTTTTCAAGACTTGACAAAACCCTGAGCAACTTGGTCTGCATTCAGTGTTGAACCCTCATTTGAATAGAAGGTTGTATCTGATCTCTCCTGAGATCTCTTAAGTCTAAACTTGCCTGACATTTTTTCTTTTAGTGGGCAGAATGAAAACCTGGCACTATAATCAGTAGTAAAGGCTGAAGTGTGAGTGCTTGACAACTAATGCGAGGGTTCAGCTTCTACCGACTTCTGTCAGTCTACTGTAGCACCGAATATATCAAAAATACCTTGCATTTTCCTGTCTCTGCCTTGGGTAGGATGCTAGGATGTGCTTCAGTGCGTGCGCACAGCTGCAGAGCAAGCCTCCTGGCTCAGCGTATGTACATACTCCATATTCTGTGGAGGATGTACAACTCCAAAGTTGTACATCATTACCAACATGTGCTTCAAACCTTGATAATATTTGTAGCAAGAGCATAAATTTGAGCACTGGTATGGTAGAAGCTGCTCTGTCTGCTAGTAGTAGTGTAGGAAGAACGTTGTCTTCACTGGAGTTGTAGCTTTCAAAGGTAAACTTGTTTAGGATTTTTGGTATATGGGAAGAAGTTTGTCCTCAGTAAAGCCAAGGGTAAGGTAAAAATGTGTGAAATAATCTTTGTTCATTGTCCTGTCTGCTGTTAATACTAGTCTCGCATAATTTTAGAATCTATGCAAGATTCTTAGTTGGTCTGTGCTACCTACTACAAAGCAGGCTGGGCTCTAAAGCCTTTGATTTTTTGGTCTTACAGTAGATCAAAGTTGTGGAACGGAGCACAGACACTTCCCATCCTTTCCTTCAGCTGCCAGCCAGCAGTTACTAGGCTTGCAAAACTCTTACCTCTCTTTCTGGAAGATACCTGAATCATTAGCCCTTAGTAGTTAATGAATGAGGTTTTTAAAGGGAGCTGCTCTTGGGGGGGTTTGGCTAAGGGTCCCTCTCACTTTAGGAATGCCATCCCTCTTTGCAACTTCTGTGCTTTCATCCATCCATCAAGTCTGATCCTTGTTTGGACCTTTTGCTGGCTTGTGTTATTTGGTACATGAGTTGTGTGCATTATAAACTTTGTCAGTGATAATACTTTGCAGTAAAATGAAAACTTAAAATGATGCACTTCCAAAAGGTATTTCATAAAAATCAATTTTTGACATGTTTAATTAAAAAGGTGCAAAGTTGGAGTTGCCCATCAAATTCCAGTTGCCTGTGGTTTAACTTTAGCTTTCTTTCAAGAATTTCACATCTTCCTAGAAATAGGATCTCCTGGGACAGTCATTCAAAAAATAATGCTTTTTTGTTGATGATTCCTTCAAGTAGTTGTAGTAACACTTGATTAATCAGTGTAGTGGTTGTTTTTTTGTTGTTGTTTTTATTTTTTTTTCCCCTATTTGGAGCTCCATTTAAAAAAATCTTTTTATCTTTTTTGTGATGTTTCCTATTGCTCACATCTTGAGCTAGATGCATTTTGAATAATTAAATGAAACTGCGCTTTTACTAGACTTATCCCCAGAAAGATTTTGGGTGTTTTCTAGCTAATTAATTAGATACCAATTGTAAATTGAATTTAAAATTCTGTTCCTTAACACTTCAAACAGCACAAATTAGTAACTTATGTGCTATTTTCCTTTTTCCTTTGGGAAACGGCAAGAACATTTCCAAGAGGGCTCTTCATGCATACTACTCCACTTTGATCTAGAGCTGAACGTAATGCAAAATACTCTTTAGCTACCAAAGTCTCCTTGTAAGAGGACATTGCAGCTAGTGATTTAGTATGATAGCCAGCCCTTCATTTTAATGTCGGTTAAGAGAATGCTGCTATTAGTCCTTTTCCTTGAATAGCCTTTAGGAGGATATCTTGCATCCAGTGAGATAAACTTGAAGAGCAGCCGTCATTGCCTCGGTGCAAAACGACCTGCTGGCTTGCAGGGATGGCAAAAGATGACCTTTTGCAGGATAGTTCATGGATTAAGCTCGTACTGATACTGCCTGCTGGGATGGTCTTAATTGAGGTTGCTAATGATATTACAGGATATCTGTCTGCATTGTGGACTGAGGTGCTTACGCAGCAGCTCCTCAACTGCTGCAATCTACAGTCAGGCATTTTTAAGGTAAACAAGCATCAATTTTGTTTGGGTCAGAAAGCTACTTTTATAATTCAGTTTCAATTGCACAAAACATGAATATTTAATAACATACTTACAATTGTTTCTTTAACTGAAGTTTTGAAGTATATCCTGATTTGCCAGCTACCGGAGGATGATGAAATATTTAGCTGAATATAAACTTTAGTAGAAAATTATTATTTTGGGAAAAATTTAAGGGAAATGCTTCTTTAAATTTGTGTGAACTTTTAAACTTGTATGAAATGCTAGAATAAAAGCCTTGCATTTGAAAGCTGTGACAGGAAGGGTTTGAAATAGTTACGAGAATTGTTCATACCTAGAGGTGATTATACAGTGTTTTCTGCTCCTCACTGACACAATGGCTGGGCTAATGGGTGCAATATGTTACTGGTTGACATAGTCCATTGGTCCATGAAGACTTATTTACATTTCATACATTGCATTGCATTAACCAAGTAGCAAAATCACTGAATAGGAATAGAAGCTATTTGCAGAAAGCTAAGAAAATGTGATTTTTGTGATAGTAAAGATGACATGAAGAGTTCCAGAAGAACTCCAGGTTATCTGACATGCTCCATAATCACTGCTGCTTAGCTATAATATTCACAAGACTAATACTCACAGACTGTCCTGAAATGAGTGTATAAAACAGGTAGAGGTATGTGCTCTGAAAGGTCCACATTGAATTCAGGAGTGGCAGCTCTGAAGAGTATTGTGATAAGAGACAGGATGACCATTGAAAACAGGAATATTCAAAGTCAGGTTGTTAAGAGCCTGGGAACTGGGCTGCAGTTAACCAGGGCCACGGACCCAGCTGACATATCTAGGTGTTAGAATACAATACTGGGAGGGACAATGGCACTCCTTCATGGGAAAGGTTATTGACTGAGTAAATATAACATAGAATTGCAAATAAATATCATTGTGTGTTTTGACAAAGTCATTCCTAGTATAGTGTTTATGTAAAACTGAAGATAAATCAATTAAAACCTTCAAGAAACAATGTGGGAGAACTCTTCCTCATGGCTTGTTGATTGAAATCTTAGTCACTGAGAAATTCAAAGTTTGTGCCAGATTGTATATACTTTCTTTTATGCCAGTTTGAAAGCTTAGTGCCTAAGAGTTTTAAAATCACTTAAAATTTGTGTGTTGTGGAATGCTTGTGAGACACGGGAGCATCCTGAGGAGTGGGTGCAGCAAATCATAACATCATTGACAATATGATGGGGTAGAAGAATGAGAGTAAGGCCAAGCTTGTTCTGCAGTGAGGGGCAGCAGAAGGAAGAAGGGTAATATCCCTTATTATACCAGCTGTTGAAGAGGAGTGGGATTTTCTAGTGTAAGAGTTCTTAGGTGTAAATGGCAAATGATAAATTAGTTACACTGATTAATTAACTAAAGCATTTAATTTAATTGAAATTGATTTAGTTGCATTATGGGAGACAAAAACAAGCATGAGCAAACTGAGACTTCACCTTGACTGTGTCCTTAAGCACTCTATTTACAGTGCTACAACAAATGAAATGAGGTTTGTGTTTAAATGGCAACTATGCCAAAAGGTCTTGGTGTCATTGTTTCCCTATCACCTACACCCAACAAAAGAGGTAAAAAAACCAGCTCCTAAATACTGAAAAATAAACTGAATAACAACAAAAACCAGCTAGTCTAACAAGATGCTGTTCTGTAGGTTTTACATTCTTCAGTATGATCCTTAGGAAACTGAGCTAGGAATGGATTGCTTAGGATGCATTGCACTAAGTATATTGCATCTCTTCAGATGATATAAAGATTCTTCACCTAATGGGATCTTGAAGAAAAATGTTGTATTGCAGGTAAACACCTTAGAATTATGTTGGGAAAAGCTCCACTTGTACTGTTCTTTAGTTAATAGATGAGGATAATAGTAATGTTATACTACTGTTTTCTGTCTTTTTAAGTGGTATTTTTAATGGTAAATGGATGTCTTGTTAATTAGGTCAAATATGATTGTTGGAGCTTTACAGAGCATGTTAACTTTTCTGTATGTCAAGGGAAATGTTATTTCTGAAGTCAGGTCAAGCCTGGTTCTGAAGTCTGGAGAAAGAATGTCATGATCTCCTGAGAAACTACTTGTTCTTTAGAATCTCAGTGGCTCAATTATCCTTCGCTACTTTTTCTGCTCATCAAGCTAGAATATGAAGTAGTTGTCATTTAGGGTTCTTGCATATGCTTGTACACTTATCAGTTCATTTGGTGTTGCTTTAGGGTGAAACTACTTCCTGAAGTTTGAAAACTAGTAAGTCATATGTATTCTAAAGATGGCTTGTAAATTGGAGATTCAGGGACCAAAGATGTTCAGAACTGTAGGGAAACTGAATACTTATAATAACTGCTAAAAGGCATGTAATCATATATGAATTTTGCAAGATCCTTGTGTACTTATTTCTGCTTCCAGTTAATTTTAACTTGAACCTTACATGACTTTGTATGGCTTGCTTCATCTGCGCTAGCTGCTCACTGCTAGGTGATTACATGAAGATGTGTGTATGTAAAGCTTGACTCCCAGGATGTGCACAGGTGACCTCACTGTGACCTTACTACTTAATTGGTCTTTCACATCTTGGTATTAATTGAAGCTTGCTCAAGAAAATAATGAGCCTTAGAATGCAAGAACTAGTTGTCATTTAGAAGTAAAAAATCTCATTTTGATAATACATAATGAAAATCTGTTTAGGGTGTTTGATGGCTAATTCTCCTGTACAGCTAGGGTGCTGGTTCCAAGTCAGTTTTCTCTTCTTCCCTTGTAATGTGGTGGGTCCACTTGCTGCTCAAATGCAAAGGCAACCATGGACAATTAAGAGCTGGAGCGCTTTGTGCAGCACATTAGACTGCATCCAGCTCAAGCGCCCCCTGAGCAGGGTTCAGAATGTTTCTTGCTGCAACTCTGCTCTTAGATTTGAGCATTTCTTTCTGTCTGACAGGCTGGTTCTGTCATGCCAAAACCCTTGACGTTTATTTCTCCTATAATTTTGTTACAGGAAAAAGAAGGAAAACTACTTACTTCTCTCATTAGCTGTCTTTTCTTGCCCTGTCTTCAAGAAGAATTGCATTCCTCCTTTTCTATCCCCTCATTACCAATAAAGTAAGTAAATAACTTATTCCTTAGCTTCTTTACCCTAAGGAGTACCCTAAGTATAGTAAGCATTATTTCCATTTTATAGACAAGGAAGTGAAGAGCAGAGCAACAAATAATTTCATCAGTATGACAAATGACATCGATGGATTTGGTTGTGCTTGAATGGCGGTGATAGCCGTGCTGGCTCAAACAGCAATATCTCCAGCCTCCCCTGGTAGCCTTCATCTTTCCTGTCCTCCTTTACCCTGCATCTGACCATCTACCTCCATGTTAAGTCACGAGTAGCATAGCACAGTGCCCTAGATTGGCCATTTTGTGAAGTGTGGCCTGGGTTGTTTTTCATCCAAATCTATTTTCTATTCTTCCCTGTCCAACTATATGAACAATTACACTGCTGTATTCCCCTCTGTATGGGAGGGAGAGGGGTTTGAAACAAAGGATCAAAGGCTGTGTAACCTCACATAAGCACCACTGCTACTGAGATTGAAACTTGTGTTAGGCTATAGTTTTTGAGAACTTTAAAGAAGGCACTGTTACTGAAATAAATTACTATCATCAGCTTATGACTTGACTTCTAGAAGTTTTGGAGTATCTGTGCAGTGAACTAGATTTCAGGTTAAAACTTATTACCTAGAGAACACCTCAAATGTCTGTGCAGTCTGCACAGGTACTTGTGGCAACACAAGGCCAGAGATGACATGGGAGGGAAATGCCTGAGAGGGGAGTGAAGTATGTTTCTGATGCTAGCCAAGTGGTTCTGCTGCCAGTGCTTGTCGGACTACAGCAGCCTCAGGTGAACTTCCCTATGGTGAGTACTGACACTAGGTTACTCTAGCTTGCCAGAAGTCTAGGATGTGACAGTAGTGGGAGTTAATACACCTGTGGTACTGTGTGTTTAGCTAGTGACTTTAATGATGGAGAGTGCTTCAGTTCTGCACTCTGACACGCACTTAAGGCTTGTATTGAGCATCTGTAGTTCTACTGTTACTTGTGTTGCCAGATTAGGCTCATACATGATAATACCTTGATTTTTCTGTGTAGATAATAGATGGTATGGCATAAAGAGGTAGGGAAAAGATCATTGTCTTTTGTTTTCTGTCCTGTAGATAAGTTGAGAAATACAAGTATATTTGATAATTTAGAAAAGATTTAACTGTTTCTTCATTTCTTTTTGTATGTCTCTGATTTTTGAATGGATGAAATTATTATAAGATGTATTAAGAAATTCAGTATATAGCCATCTTAAATATGGAATGCCTTGTAGGTTGTTCCTTACTACTTAACCCAGTTCAAGAACTGACATACTGTATTTTTTTGTGAATAAATTTTGCACTGCATCTGTATGTATGCCAATTTTTTTTTTTTTTCCTATCTTATTTTGTTAGGAGGAGATTAATGAAAGAATGTGACTTCTGTTTACCTTGCTTTTCTCTGTTTTGCTTTAGGAGTTGAAGTTCACTGAGTCTTTGTTAAGGCAGTGTGAAGTATCCTTTAGGAAGTACAGTTTGCAAAATGCTAACTTTCTGTGACTGATAGCTTTGGATTACCTTCACTTTTGTAGCTGGAGGATGCAGATTCTCTTCTAGGATTACCAGACTTGATGATCTCATATGAAAAAAGTGAACAGGCAAGGTATTTTTGCATACTGTTACATCAACATCTGTTAATGTTTTCTGCTGTTGAATGTAGCCAGATTCTCCTGTTTAAGAAGCCACAGCTTTTCTCCAGGAAGTCAACAGGGGCATAAAGCATAACTGCGTTGTGATGAACTTCTATCTAAATTAAAAACAGCTTTTTAAACTTTCATAACCTCCTGGTGTTAAGCTAGCATTTTTACATATGACTCACTCGTACGGATTGTATTAGCTGTAGCCGTGGGTAAGGCTGTGCAGAAAGAGCTGGACTGTGACTTCCACAGGGGCAATGAAAGCACATTTGGCAGTGAATAAGGACTTCAGACTATTGCAGAAGGTAATGTTTATAGTAAATATTTTGCCTTACTGTAAGCCTCTAGGTGGAGGGTGAGGCTTCAGTGGGGAAATGGGGCAAAAAAACTCCCAACTTGATAATGGTTATGTTAATGATGTAAGGTTTTATTTGAAGTAGGCAGTCAACTTTGAGTTTTTTACATCTTAAACATAATAAAGGCCAATCCACTTGTTTCCTGAAGCCTGAAGTGTATAGAGGATTATAATAGATTCATTGTTGTTGGATTTCTGGATTTAACGTGAAATATAGTGGGAACATTGATCTTTATAAGGCTCTTGTCCTGTTTTGAACTTTGAAATTGGCTTGTAAGGTTTCTTTTTTGAACTATTAGTATTGGTTAACCAGAAAGTAAAGGTCTGCTTTCCTCTATGCTCACACATGAATAAATCTCCTATTTCTTGATTTTTTTGGTTTGGTGTGTTTTTTTTTTATTTGGCATTTTCAAAAAAATATTGCTGAAAAACGGAATTTCATAAAGCTGACTTCTGTCTGCAGCTCTATACGAAGACCTAGATTGTGGATGAGAGCAAATTACATTTTTAAAAGAATTTAGTAATTCTGAATAATGCTTGAAATTATGTAAACAGAAAGTATTACAGGTTTTGCTTTATGGTATGATTTGACATGCGAACATTATAATTTCTGTATCTAAGGTTGGCTGTTTTGCCAGGGAGCCTTTCTCACGTTTTGCCTGTTGTTCCCAGAAATGCACCTGGCTGGCTGATGTGGTACTTGCAGGAGCTGGGGAAGGGAGTATGGTCTCTCCTTCCTTGTCACTTGGCACATTTAAGAAGAAGTACCAGGCATAAATTGATAGTGTTTCCTTTTTAAATCAGTAGATAGCCTGAAACAAGAGCTGTGAAAGAGGGAAACATTCAGTGCTTCCACAGGAGGGTTACCTCTGAGGAAAATATTAACTATTTCACTGCTTGGGTGTAACTTGGCAGTCAGCTAAATGCTTATCTCAAACTGCTTCCCAGAGCTGCAAAGGAGGGAGGAAAATCACTAACTTTTAGGAATAGGCACGTGTAGATATCTTTTACAACTCTTAAAACTAATGAGATAATACTTTAGCATACTGAAAATGAGTAGGTAATACACAGTAGAATGAATTATTCTCTACTTGAAGGATTACTGACTTTTTGTATTCAGTTGGTTTATAATCTCCAGCTGTTTTCCTGTGCTGTCAAAAACTGTCTTGTGCAGATTGTTTTTAGGGAAGAGGTGAGAAGAGAAGGGGAAGTAGAGACTACTCAGTAAATCTGTAAATACATTTGGGAGGACTGGAGGAGAGGAACAACTCCTGTGCAGATTTCCCTGTGTTTAGCTGTAATAGCTCCATACCTAATTTGGTGCAAGTGGTTTGGTGCCTGTGTTCATGACTCAAATGTAGGCTTCCAGTCTTATGCCAAGAACTACATGTCTGTCAGCAGCACTACTTAAGCTAAGTGATTTATAGCTCCCAAGCCAAATTATGAAATCTGTTGTCCTTAAGCCCACTATAAAAGGTATCCAGAAATCTGCCACTGAATCATCTCCTGCTTATTCAGGAGACACTCCTCACGAGCTCCACACTGATTACCCTTGTTAGGCTACACTCAGTGTGTGGGCTGAACCTTTTTTTTTTTTTTTTCTCTCATACAGCTGGAAGATGGGAGAAAGGACTTGGAATCATAGAATAGTTTGGGTTGGAAGGGATCTTAAAGCTCATCCAGTTCCAACTCCTGTACCACAGGCAGCTTCCAGTAGACCAGGATGTGCAAAGCCCATCCAGCCTGGCCTTAAACACTGCCAGGGATGGGGCATCCACAGTGTTTCTGGGCACCCTGTTCCAATGTCTCGCCTAATTCTACCCTCATTTGGTTTAAAGCCATTCCCCCTTGTCCTGTCACTACATGCCCTTGTAAAAACTCCCTAGACTTTTGTTTTAGCAGATGCTTGGAATTGTTGAAGGTGAGGTGGTCGGCCTAGATGAAGAGTGCTTTTTCTGAGGGTTGAAGTATGGGGAAGTTAGCTAGTGAGACAAGAACAGTGGCTGGAGGACTCCCTCGAGTCAAAGAAATGCTATCCCTACTTTACCCTACCTTCTTTCTCCCCCAGGCCTTGTTTCCTTGCTTGCCTGCAGTAAAGGCAGAAAACACTTTAATCGATATACAGGAACAACTTTTTCTTCTTGCTGCATCAACTTGCAATAAATATCAAACAATGTTTCATCTGGAAGGAGTGCTGTAACAAAACTGAGACAAAGAAATGCAGCTGGTATGTGGGTGTCTCAGGTATAATGTGATGTGAATAGATATATCTGGTTAAGTGAATATATATATCTGGTTAGATGTGAATATATATATCTGGTTAAGTGATGGAGTGGCTCTTACAAAATTACAGAGAACAAGTTGGTATCCTTTTTTCCTCTCCAACAGAGAGTCCAGGTAGACAGACAGCATGCAAGATGAATACTGAAAATATGAGCACAGCATGGAGTTAATGAGAAGGCAGTGTGCATGTACATTAGGCAAAGGGAGCCTCTAATTTGGAAGGCTAATGATCATGTATCTATACTGAGATGTTTGCGAGTTCAGTTAGTTGGGTATGTCACAGAATTTCCTTCAGTGAATGGTGTTAAGAAATTAGAACGGCAGTTGTGTGGACTCTTACCTTGGAGCAGATGAGTGAAACACAGGCCCCAGACTTCCCAGCACTGCAGTGCTTTCATGCTCTGGGAAACCAGGGTTTGGGTCATGTGCCTGTGCTGCACAGGAGAAGGATGGCAAGTCCGCTGATGTCTGGGATAGTTCAAGAAAACGCATCCTGCTGGAACTGCATTCTTTTTATCTCTGTGGTGAAGCTGGGAAGAGTACCACCATTTGGTTTCTGGAGAGAGGTGCTATTTCTGTGGTTTGTTTTGCAAATTCAAAAACTAGTCATCAATAAAGGGGGTCAGGTATGAGATGGGACCCTTAGGAGGTGCAGCCAGTGCCATGATTGTCCTGCATAAGCTTATGCAAACTGCACAATTCTGGAGCAAAAAGAATCATCTCCCAATTTTTCTCTCTTTTGGTGATGCCTCTTGTGCAAGGGGGGAAAGAATGAGACTAAGTTTGATTACCCATTCATCTCTCCCCACCCCGGACAGACGGAAGGGGCCTTGAGAAAAGCTGAAGAACCTAAAACCCACCACTTCTGTCACCTTGTGTCTTGGGTGAAATTAGACATTGCTGCTTATATCCTTCCATCAGCTGCTTTAAAATCTGTCTGTTGCAGGGGACAGTGTACTTGTCTGTTGTGAATTTTTTTTTTTCTTCTTAAATTTTAAATCTTTGTTTTGTTTTATTGTCTTTGAGATGAGAACGCAAACAGCCAAAGACTGTTTTCACATCTCAAAGTTGCAATCTGGAGAGTGCAGCAGATGATGTAATTTTTAAAGCTGCTTCTCCCAATGGAGAGTTTTTAGAAGTTTTTATTACCAGTAGCAAACCTTCAATTAGAAGCTCTCTTTTACCTATTTACTTAGTGTACTGGTATGTGAAAGGATTCTTAGTCTTTCTTATGTACCAATAAAGCAGCTCTTGAGATTATGAAGAAATACATAACTTAGGTTTAGTTCATGAAACTACAAGTTCTTTTCTTATTTTAATGAGATTTATAGAATTTCATTCCGATCGCTATCATCTTTACTTGAAAAATAATTTCAAAAAATCTCCTTTCTTGTACTTGAAAAGTGTAATGTTGGTGGTGATTCTGCATGTTGGGTTTATTTTCTGAGACTGTGGAGCTGGCTGCAGATGGAACAAGGGTACCTGGCCAGCAGTGTGGCAAGCCACATGGGTCTCTGGTGTTTCCAACTGTCTTTCAGAGAGTTGTCTTAAAACTTGTTAATCTGTTGTGGAGAGTATCTTCCCTCCTAAACACTTGAGAGTTGTAGCTTCTCTTACATTCTCTTTCTGTTTTCTAGGTATGTAACAAGCCTGTTGGTTTTTTTTCAGTTTGAGTGTCTTACTGTATATCATGTGTTGTGTTTAGATCTCAGCAATGTGCTTAGGCATTCAGACTTTACGATGAATTGCATAGTGTAGTGGGTTTGCCCTAATGATGTATTACTAAGCATGTGCTACACGGATTTCATAGAATCATAGAACAGTTAGGGTTGGAAAGGAGCTTAAGATCATCTAGTTCCAACTCCCCTACCGTGGGCAGGAACACCTCCCACTATACCATGTCGCCCAAGGCTCTGTCCAACCTGACCTTGAACAGTGTCAGAGATGGGAGCATTCACAGCTTCCTTGGGCAACCTGTTCCAGTGTCTCACCATGTTAACAGTAAATAATTTCTTCCTTATATCCAATCTAAACTTCCCCTGTTTAAGTTTTAACTTGTTACCCCTTGTCCTGTCACTGAAGTCCCTAATGAAGAGTCCCTCCCCAGCATCCCTATAGCTCCCCTTCAGATACTGGAAGGCTTCTATGAGGTCTCCATGCAGCCTTCTCTTCTCCAGGCTGAACAGCCCCAACTTTCCCAGCCTGTTTTCATACAGGAGGTGCTCCAGTCCCCTGATCATCCTCGTGGCCCTCCTCTGGACTTGTTCCAACAGTTCCATGTCCTTTTTATGTTGAGGACACCAGAACTGCACACAATACTCCAGGTGAGATCTCACAAAAGCAGGGTAGAGGGGCAAGAATCGCCTCCTTCGACCTGCTGGTCACACTCCTTTTGATGCAGCGTAGGATACAGCTGGCTTTCTGCGAGTGCACGCTGCCAGCTCATGTTAAGTTTCTCATCGACCAGCACCCCCAAGTCCTTCTCTGCAGGGCTGCTCCGAATTGGCAAGGATCTTTTTGTAGGAAGGCGTTCCCCAGTTCAAATTTGTGTGTACTTCATTATTTGTTCAGTAACTGTGTTTCATAATTTATGTACTGTTTCTATATGTATATCCTTGCAAACATCTAAGTGAAGTATATGTTCTGCACGTCTACTGTCTTTTCGACTTCCTGCGTCAAAGTATTTCATTCAGGCTCTTTAACTAAGAGTGTGTCTGGCTGTTTGCCCAATGAGATTTTGCATACATGAGAGTATGGCCTTAGCTTAGCAAGAAATATTTTTTCCTTTGCCTTTATGGATATATGTACATATATATATAAACATAAGAACAGTCTGTGGCTTATAATGAAGAGTATTGCAAGAAAGCTTTGTTAGTACGATAAATGTTCCTTTAAAATTATAAACAATCCTGCTGTGTTTTAAAGTTTGGATTTGACTAAGTTTGAGGAAGTCATGGGAGCTAATATAATGATAAAAATAGCTGGTATTCTGAAAGGTAGCTGTGACTGTGGGGACATTGTCTTCATGACTTTGCCCTGTTAAAGACTTTTATGGAGAATGCCATGCATTTAGTGCTTTAATTAGAAATGGGGAAGTAACTAAAAAGATACATAGGAAGCAAGTTCAATTTCAGGTGAAACATTGTAGTGAAGGTTTTGCTGAGAACTAGAAAAGTAAAAGAAACAAAATACAGTGGCAACACCAATGTAAACTTTAAACAAGTTTGTCTTCACATTTTAAATGATACTGCAGGATGCTTTGGGGGGGGTGTGTGAAGTTTGTTCATCTCCACCTATGTCACTGAGACTGGGACTTCAATTTTGTTGTCCGTTGATAACAAAAAAATATCCCACAGTGAAATTACTTTGGTATCCTTGAAAATATTAATATATATTACAGATACTTAATCTATGAAAGTGTGGCTGTCAGTCACTGGCTTTATCTGCATGTGCCCTGAGATCAATAGTACATTAAGGAAACTGACATGAGGAGGGGAAAAATTCATAAATAATGAATAGCAGGCTTTGCTGCTGGCTCTTCATTTCTTCCAAGAATAATACAAATTCTAGTGAAGTACTCCTGTACTTCCTAACCCTATTACTCAAGACCATTATCCCGAATATCGATGCTTTCCTTTAGGCTGTTTCTTCTTAAGAAATATATCTGTGTTAACCTTAACTACATGCTGGCAAAGAAAAAAGCTAGTGTTTCTATTTATCAGATATACAGGTACAGTAAGAGTATTTATAGGAGAACTTATCTGCAGTCTACTGAGAGACCAGGATTTGAAATAGGGAGATGCAAGGCTTGCTTTTAAGTGGTTTCTTAGCTCTATGAACAATAGATGCTTCTGAAAAGGGATTTTCGTGGTATGCAGGACATGTGAAATGTTGAGCATTGGAGCATGATCCTTGCACTTTAAATCTGTGTATTAATTTTTTTTCATTAGCTCTCTGCTTCCACATCCTGCATATTGCTGGCAAGCATGCATCAGCAATAAGAATTTCTTCACTAATGTGTCTGACACATCTGTGAAATGTGGCTGGTCAGAGCTATGGCTGCTTTTTTGGAAGTTGGCTCCTTTCTAGCCATTTAAGTAATTTCACCTGATATTACTTTAAATTTCAATATTATGTGCTCTTTTGATGAATAGTCGTGTAGAATCAGCACAGGAAGAGCAAAGTCCTTGGCAATACCAGCTCAATTGCATCTGCAGATGAGGATTTAAAATTCTATGCAGCAGACAGTACCTCCAGCAGGCGAGTAAAAGGTTACTGCATTATTTTGCTTGTTTGCATCTGTAGTCTTTATCTACCAAAAGGGATTTTTTTTTAATTAATGTTCAATTTATTGTGCATGCTTGTATATAGATACCACTGGAAATTGATCTAATAGAAACATGAATATCAAAAGGGCACAGCAAGGTGAAGGGAGAGGCTCAGTTCAGCTTTAAACCAAGGAAAGGGGAGGGGGAAAGAGGAGAGTAAAGGGGAGGGAGAGAGCAGCAGCGAAATTCAGCTTTCAGTGCAGTGTGAAAATGAGAAGTTGTTTTGTGACTATATTCATTTCAGCTGTTCTCACATCGCTTGCATTTTTCTTTAAGCTTTTGCTAGAGAGTATGCTGTTGAACAAGGACTGATAGCTCTATGAATGTGACAATTATTTCAAGTCAGATTATCCTGTAATCAGGTTAAGCAGTTTTGTTAATGTGAGACCTTCTACTTTCAGAAGTAGTATCCCATACCATCTTAAACCAATTAAAGTGAGCTTTTTGCAATATTACTTGCTTTTTCTTTTTTTTTTTTTTCCTCCCACTATGGAAAGGAAAAAGAAGCATATAGTTATTGTATTAGTATCTCTTGCAAGTGAGAAGACATTTCCAGGACTAAGTTACTTGCGTGTGTTAAACTAGAGGGGCAGTCAAGCTTATATTTTGAGCAGAGTATACCTCTTTTGAAAGGTTAGAAGACCTGTTTATGTCTGACTGCTCATTTGAATTAGTTTTGCAATTTTTTTTTTCCTTTTGTCAGAGCTAAGGGCTCCTCGAGGACTTTATTAAAGCTTAATATGATCTGCCTCTAACTTACTTGGGGAGTTGGTTGTGGTACCTTTAGACATTTTACTATAAATTCTCTCGTGCTTGTTTCTTCCCGGGTTTAAATTTCTGTTGGCTTTTCCTAGTGTTGTTCTCACTCACGTAGCTTTGTAGCAGCCATTCTTAAGTCAGGATCTGGTGCACCTGGGCAGCATTTTTCTCACAGATTCTGACTTTTCAGGAAGAGTTTCTGTTTATTTTTTGTTCCTCTCAGGCGCTGCAAATAGCCTGGGAGTATAGCAGTCAGACAGGTCCCGTCGTTCTCCTGTGTAATTGGAAGGTCCTTTTCAAGCAGAGGCATTACAATGGGTTGGCAGCTCCGGACGTGTGCTGAGTGCCGCAGCCGTGCAGAGCGGAGGCCCTCGCCGGCGCGGAGGATGCTGTGGGCGAGCGTGGGGCCGCGCGGGGTGGGGCTCCCGGCTGTGGGCTGCTGGCGTAGCCTCCTGGCCGGGACCCAGGCTGGGCAGGCTGCACTGTGGGCAGGGTGAAACAGGCTGGAAGTGACAGAAGCCACAGAAGAAGTAGTCAGCAAGCAGGTTGGAGAGGCTGCCACCCCGGAATTCACTCCTCTGTTAAACAGCTGCCCATCTTTTCAAAGGAGCTTACTTTGCAAAGAGGAGTACAGGAAAGAATGAACGTGGTTTTTAAATGGGAGGTATTACTTGCTGAGGAGACTGGCTGACATTTTTTTTGAGGGTTTTTTTTTTTTCTTTTTTTTTTCCCTTCTCCTATTTTGTTTAGCAGTCATAATTTCAGCCAGGGAGCTGCAGAATGAGGCAGCTGGCCAATTTTGAGTGTTTATGGGACAGTACGAGTCCTAATTTCTTTAAGAATAAACTCATCTGATGAGCAAGTCAATGTGTGGCTGTGGCTGCAGCATTATTTCTTCTTTAATGAAGAGGCTGGGCTGTTCAACCTGCTGCTCCAATCTTCTGTCTTGCAGTCATACATCAGAGCAGTTGCAGAGACTATCTATTGAATGTCTCAATCGGCCAAAGAAGGTAACTCTATTTTAAATTTTCACTATACCATTAAAAGGGTGATGTATAATTTGGACTAACATGATAAAAAGACAAATTTCAGATGTTCTTAGCAGGTTTTTTTGACCTTGCAGTAACTATCCAATATCATTTTGCCATTATCAGGTTGTGTAGCAATAGAAATGTGCTGCAGTAATTGATTTTGTAATAGGATCAGGTGATTTACTGGCTGCACTGACAACCACTTGCTTGCTTGTTCTGAAACGTGGAGCACTCTAATGGATGTTTTGATTGCAGCCCCGAGTTCCTCTGAAACTGCTGGATGCTCAAAGATGTAACATCTCATTTGTCAGAATAAAAGCTTCTCTAGCGGTGTCATTGGAAGTTCATTGAATATTTAAATACTGACTCCAGATTTGGGATTCTTTGTAAAATCCTTTCTGTGTAGAAGTGAAAATTGTTTTAGTCAACTTCATGCATGTCAAATTATCCCCTTTCCTGATAGCCACTTGAAACACATTAATGCATGTGCTGTATGCGTTTCCTGAGAATTTTGTCTGTGCTAAATGTATTCCAAGTCTGTGCCTAGAGGAGAGTGTACAGCAGTTATTTGTGGATTGCTATTAAATGTCATAATTTTCATATATTATGCTTTGGAAACAGAAATCTGTCTCTAATTAGAAAACAAACCAAACTGAACTAAACAAAACCCACTCTGTATCAGAATATAGAATTTACTGTAGAAGAAGTCACTAGGAGATGTGATCCAGTGAATGAAATTGGGGAGTTTAATTGGGTCCACCTTTTGGACCAAGCTGTCTTAGGCTGATAAAATTGAATCTTCTTAAACTCTTAGAGCTTTTAAGATATGTAATACACCATTAATTTCCAGGTTAATTGGAGAGTCGTATGAGCACAAAATGTATTACAGTGGTTATTAATAGTATATACCTAATTCTTTTCATTTTTCAAAGAAGTCTTAGTTCTTCCCAGTTATTGTGCAAGAATAAACATGCCCTTCTCAATGTTTTTTCACTGTTATGTGTTATATCACATAAGAATGAAAATGAAAAACCAGAAAAAACCCATGGAGTTACGAAAAGTGGCTTTTAATTGTTGTTTTTTCAATCTTGAAGTGAAAACTGATGGGGAAAAACTTGCAGCAGGAAGTAGAAGTGTCTCAATTGGACCTCAAAATAAGAAACAGTCAAAAGATAACTTCAGCATACAGAAATTTAGAGAATGGCACTCATTTTGTCCTGAAGACACTGGTATGCTGTGTACTGTAGGTGATTGAATAACTAATAGCCAAGATCAAATATGTAACAATTTCTAAAGTAATCATATATATGCAGTGATTTAAATGGCCTGAAATAAATCAAGGTGGCTGGATTTGAAATTGTTGAAACTAGTCATGATTAAACTAAACTGAAGTTTAGTATTTTTCAACAAGTTCTCACTTGATAAAAAACAGTGAGCAAGAAACATTTGATTTAAACTAATAGGTTTTAACTTTGGTTTTCCATTTATACCTCAGACAAGCCAACTAAAAGAAATGGTTTCTTTTCTTATAATTTTTTACACCTTTATCTTAATGAGGAGAAGATACCTGCATTTGTTCATGTAGTTCAGATTCTTCTCAGCTGTTTGATTTGGGTTTGTTGTAGTGTGGCTTGTTTGGTGTTGTGAAACGGGTATGAGTGCCTTTGGTGAAATAGGTTTGTATCTCACCAATTTGTATGTGTGAAAAGAAACCCAAATTCCTATTTCACCAGCATATAATACGTGTTTACAGTCTGAAAGAACTGGGCATTGTTTTGGAGTAGCAGAATGAGTCCAAGCATGTTTTCTGAACCTGAAGAGGAGTAGTGTTCACGGGTGGTGATGATGGTCGGGGGGTAGCACTTCACTGAGCTCGGGTTGCAGCATTTACTTAGTGATTGAGTTCAGTGATTTGACTTTAAAAAAGCTGTGTGTGGAGGCAACAGTGTTGCAGTGTTTCACCTGTTTACTTTAAATTGTCTTAAATGACATGAGGAAATGCACCTATTAGCTGTAGAGAGAGATCAATTAAAAATCACTTCCATTTAAAGGAGTTAATTCGATGAAGAAAAATAAGCTTAAATAGTTTTTATTTTTTATACATCTTAAGGTTAGTTTATAACTACATGGGAATTTTGCCCCCATGATGATGTATTCTTATAAAAATATTTGAGAAAGTTGATGTCATCCATTGTATTTTGCGATTCTAAACACAATGAGAAAAGAGCTAATGAAATGTGTTCTGAAGTTCAAGAGAAAAATCTTTTAAAATTACTAAGGAAAGTAGTTGGAAAGAATTACATTTTTTTTTCAGAGAAAATGGAAAATGGGCTTGTTTTGTAAAATGGTAGGATTTTGTGTACAAAACCGCAGTGCAAAACATGCAGCTCCATGAAACTCTAGCTAGCCCAGAGAGGAGGAAAGGGCCTTTCTGTTAAGAGTGAAATGTTACTGAAGTGATAGTAAATACCGGAATATGTGCTGTGGGAGTACTGTTACGCTAATGGAGCGGAAGGAGTAATGGAACTAATGGAACAGTAGTATCAGAATCATTGAAATTGGATTTAGCAGTCTGAAAGGTCAGCTGGAGACTTGTCAAAGTGCCTCTAGTGCATGTTGGTGACCCTTGGGTCCACAGTGCCCATGGCCACCCCGCTGCACCCTTACTGTGGGCTCCCAGCTCCCACTGCACAGTCACGTCTGGGGCAGATAGGCATGTAGACCTTATGAACAGCATGTTACTTCAGGTACAAACACCTAAGCGGAGCTATAATTAACAAAAGCCAGCTCTTTGCCGGATTTAAAATGAGGGTAGCTGTTTTCTTATTCAGCCATAAGATATTTATAGTGGAAGCTGCTACAGTATGCCTGGGAAGGACTTGTTTTCTAAAGAAATTGTCATAGAACAAAACTGAGTGTGTAAAACATTAGGCTAAACATTATAGTAAAAGCCTATATTAAAGTTGAAGAGAAACTGTCTTTATCTTAAATTGTTTATTCATTGCTGAAAATTAACCTTGTTAATTAGGCCTTAGTATTTGCCAGAATTGGTTGAATTGTGCAATTGATTTAATGGGATGATTTTGCAGGCTTAAAATGTTGCATGTTTAAAATTTTCCCAAAATGAAAGCAGAAGAAATGTTTCAACAGATTAGATTGCTTTATTTTTTTAAGAAGCATGTGAGAGAATTACTTTGATTTTATAAAAGCCATCATTGCTAATATACCTTTTATATGCCTTAGCAGAAGTCTTAGAGGTGTTTTCCGGAGAAATACTGACAAAATGATGTTTCCTGGAAGAAAAACACCATTTTTAACCCGTCTAGGTTAGTCTGATTTTGCTGAAATGTGGTAGTACTATGTTTTTGTGCTGTTTCGCATAGCCATGCTAGCTTCTGGGGAAGCTGGAAGCGTTACTACATTGTGAGTGCTTGGTACCAATAAAAGTCTTGTACTTCTGTGTAGTGATCTCTTTGCAAAAATCAGATGATCTTTAAGGTCCCTTCCAACCCTAACCATTCTATAATTCTATGATTAAGTGAAAAGAATCACTTTTGAAATATTTCAGTCTTTTGTTTGAGAAGTTCTTGCATTTTCTCTCCATTCTGGAAATGGAGCACAGACCTACATTCCCTTCTGATTTAGAATTACACTGGATGAAGAGTTGGACGTGGACAACATACATTGTAATGGCATGATCAGTCTCTATGGAAAGCAGAAGTAGCTCTGTCTCCCTGGCTGTTGTATGGTAGGGCAAGCAGGGTCTCTGCTTTCACTTTGCCAGTGCTTGCTTTGGGGAGCAGATGCTTTTGGGAAGAGAGATGGCTGAGCAGGGAAGCAGTTCTGGGGGTCAGGCTGTAATGCTTCCTGTTTGCATCATACTGGGGGGGGTTTGAATTAGGATGAGAAGAAGTGAGGCTAGAGAATGAGAGTTTTTGCATGATTGTGGAAGCAACGTAGCTAGGTTAAAAGTTATTTCTAGTGATCTTAACTGTTATAGTAGGGTTGGGATATTGGCAGTAAGCAGTCTGTCTCTAATGCAGAGTTGTGGAGTGAAAGCAAGCGCTTAGCTATTTATGAACACCTGTGTAGCTAAAGACAAAAGGTAATGATCTTGTAAACTCTATTTTTCACTCTCCCTGACCTTGCAGATCAGCTGAAGGCTTCTGTACCTGATTACTTAATGAGGAATTGATTAGATTGATTGATTGCTTCCCTCCCTTGTATTTTCAGTAGGAACAAATAGTAGTTCACTGGCAATTGCAGGTCATTTTAGGGCCTGTTCTAAACCTAACTTGAATTAAATCCGGAATAAGGTAATCTGACTGAAAAAAGATGCATGGCATATCTTGCACCTCAAAATTTGTCAGACATGCTCATTTTATAAGAATGGCTATTACTGCCTTCTTATATGTTTAGTTTTCATCTCAAAGTGGAAAAGTACCAGTAGTGGAAGAAGTGCTTGGAAAAAAAAAAGGGGGAAAAAATCAACAAGTCCTGCATGAAATTGGTGGAAGACTTGAGGAAGCTAAAAATGGATTACTAAGGAGAGAAGCAATAAGTTATTAGGAACTAGAAGCAGGCAGGAACTTTACCAGAGGGTCGAAAACCTTGCTGTGAGCCACTGACCTTTTTTTCCATGTATATATGAATCTTGAATAGCTGCTGAATTACAGGGATTTTTCTTTCATTTGCAAATAGTGGTGCAGTGTATGTATATAAAAATACACACACACACACACACACACACAAGAGTTATAGTTGGGATTTGTGTTTTCTTGTTTGCTTCCTGCAGGCTTCCAAATTGGTGTCATTGGAAACTTACCTGGGATCTGAATGTCAGGCTTCATTCTCTAAGAAATAAAATTTGTGATCATAATTCTGCATTTTAGATAGCGGCCCTAATGTTTCTAAAAGGAACCTGGTAACTCCCACATGGCTAAATTTAGTTCTGCTGAGAATATACATATATATTCTTAGCAGTGTTTCCCAGAATATATAGAGTATATATATCCTAAGAATATATCTATGTATATTAAAGACAAAAATCAAAGCTTTAAGTAGACTGAAGAGAAAATACAACTCTAGATATATCTTCTTAAAAAAGTACAATTATGCTTTTTTAGGTCAAGACCCTTTGAAAATTTAATTCTTTTTGTAAATGGATTTTCATATATAAATGCTATGTCATATGGGTGCTGAAGACTAAAACTTCCTAGCTTCTCTTTCCTGTGGAGATACCTACTTCACGTATTTTGTGTATGGTAGAACAAAACCAAGTAACACGCAACAATGGCATGAAGTATTTCACCTTAGTGAGCAGAAAGGTGTTTTTGGGAACTTTGTTGTTTGTGCCATTTTATGTCTACTTTCTGGGTTGAGAGGTTAGCATAATCGTAAGGGTGGAGAGGGTAAAATGGACTGTGAATACCTCAAGGTATGAGCTTAACATTGAATAGCATTAGACATTTCTTCTAAATAATCTGGAGGAAAGAACCATGCTTGGTGGTGTTTGAATGAGGAGATGGGGGTGAGGGCGCAGAACCAAGAGGGAGGAAGCCTTCTGTGTGTGGGAGACAGCAGACTATGCTGAGGAACTAAGCAGGGGACATTTCTAAGATCAGAGGAACCACTATGATTCTGTAGTCAGACCATCTGCTTAGCGCAGCACAGGATTCCGTTTGTGCTGTAACCCCGAGTTTGGGGCTCAGCAGTAACAGTGTTCAGAGCTAAATTGTACCGCTCGTTCTCTTGATGCAGGCTGTTCTGTAACACGAAGACCTAATCCAGCTTTTGTTGCATTGTCATCTATTAACTCTTTTAAAGATTCCTTCTTCCTATGTTAGTATTTCAGTTGTCCTTGGTCTTTGTCAAGCCTAAGTGGTTTCTCTCTTTCACTTTTTTTTTTTTTAAACAGCATCACATAATTTCTTTCCTGCTGTTGGCAAAACAGGAAAAATAATGACAACCCAGCAAACAGTAACATTTTGTGGTAAAATGCTATTACTGTCATCAATATTGTCATTATCAAGATAACAGCAATGTAAGAGCTAGCAAAACCATTGCAATATCCTTTTGCTCAAAGCTGAATGTAGGGAGGGGAGAAATCGATTTCAGAAATAAATGAGATTTCCCGAAAAGTCCTAATTGGGACAGTTTACCAGAACAGTAGAGTTTTTCTTCATCCCAGCAGGCTGACATTGCAAATCCTGATTTTTAGTAGACTCACTTTCTTAAAAAATGGTATTGTAAGTGCTACAACACAGGTAGCCCTGTTAATAATATTAAAGGCTATGAGATTCTGGGGTTCAAATTAAATATTGCCAATTTTAATAAAACCAATTTTGTATACAATCTCGATAACTCCTCCTCCCTTCCTCACAGCCCCCCCCTAATGGTTGCTTTTTACTCATTAAATTACACAAGACAGCAATGAGCCATAGGAAGTGAAATGTCATCACAGCAATAAAGAGATTCACGTTCTTGGAGCAAAAACGAATATGCGTGCATGGTGTGACTGGTTTGCGAGGCACTCCAAGAAACTTCCTACCTACTGGTAGCTTAATGTTCCTGTGAATGCGTTTTTATTTTGCAGAGTACCAGACTTTTCTGTTTAGGACTTTGTGCTGTGACTCGGAGCCTGTTCACTTCCAGCCTTAGTAGGTGGTATTCAGGGGCACAGGAATAAAGCTGATGCAGTAAGAACTGTTCTGGCCATTCTTCCAACACTGAGTTGCTTAAAAGTCTGTCTGTTACATCCTCATAAGCTAAATGCTATACTCTGCTCAGTGTTTTAGTAAAGTGATTGCAAAGACTTTTTTCTTACACATTTTTTTTAAAGCTTCTGTTCTGAAGCTTTCAAAAAAATTGTTTTCTCAGTACTGTTTTTATTCCTGTTCTAGTCGTATTTTATCTGCAACCTTAACTGTCTTTGCAGTTATACTGCAATGTAAGAAAAACAGAAACAAATATCTGAAGGGGGCCTGCAAGGATGCTGGAGAGGGACTCTTCACCACAGACTGTAGTGATAGGAAAAGGGTTAATGGGTTTAAACTTAAACAGGCAAAGTTCAGGTTAGATATAAGGAAGTTTTTCACTGTGAGGGTGGTGAGGCACTGGAGTGGGTTTCCCCAAAAAGTTGTGAATGCTCCATCCCTGGCAGTGTTCAAGGCCAGGTTGGCTACAGCCTTGGGCAGCATGGTCTAGTGTGAGGCGTCCCTGCCCCTGATATGCTATGCTTTATAGATAATATTAGAATCAGACTGTAAGTTTAACAACTTGTTCTCCATGGACTTCAAAAGATATGTATTTTTTTATTAATACATGTGTAATTTTTCTAAATTCCATAAGAATCCTCTTTCTTCCTTTATCCTCCCTGTTGAGATGTCTGATTCTGTATTGATCCGCTTAAAAGGTTTTCAGTGAAGCTTTTTACTTGATGTTAGCTGTCTTTTTAATTATAGCTATGCCACTGTGCTGTGCAGAACTCTGTAGTTAGGGTTGTGTCAGCACTTACATTTAAAATCTCTCATTTTTATCAGCAACTTAGTATTTACAGTAAAAAATTACTTTGAGCTAAATCATAGCAAGATCTTAGCCTTCAGGGTGAGTGAATAAGAGTTCACTATATTAAAAACTATTCAGATGAATCTGAGTTAATGAAAGGTTATAACCTTCTCTTTTATACACACACTCCGTATGCCTGCAGCTAATGTTTTGTTTGGTTTTTGTTTGGGTTTGTTTTTTTTAAGTCTCTTTTCTTACTTGAGGTACTGTCATTCAGCATCTAAAAAGCAGCACAATTTCATTACTCCATTTCTCTGGGCACTTGTAAGGGATCTCCAGTAGCTCCTGAGCCTGCATGTGCCTTTGTCTTGGTTCCTTCCTTTGCTTTCTCTCCACCCAAACCTGCAGTTGGTCTGAGGAGGGGAACTAACAATGAAGGATGTCAGTCTCTGTTGTGTTGTTTGCTATGTGTATTCTTATCAAATGTTTAATCCCACATAAGAAGGTATGTGTGCAATAAGGTACTTTCTCCTTATTTTACAAACATAAAGCTGCTATTGTAAAAGAATGTTTCTCATATTGCAGACTGAGGCTGTTGGAAATGCTGTGCGTTAGATCCCTATGCTGGCTTACACTGCAGAGCACAAGAGCTGGTCCCTAGTGATGACAGCCTAAATGAACAGGCCTTTTCTGGAATGGTGTTAGTGGTAATGCCTATCATTTGAATGAAAGGATGATGGCAAGAGTGCTGAAGGCCAGTTTCTGTTTCTTCCTGATTCTGCAAGGGTGTAAGCACATCACTTTTTCTAGAAGACTGCTGAGAAATTATTTGGGTGGGGGCATCTGTTGTGGTGTGTAAGCCACTGTGTGATCAAGGATGAGGGGGAAGAAAGCAAGAAGAAAGAAAGATTTTGCAGACTTGGTGTACTTTGCCCGAGTTTGGGGAAGAGATGCCCAAGTACCAGAATCTGCTCCCTGTGTTATTTCCAGGTCTGCCTTGAAAACTTGCTAACAATATGGAAAGAACAGGACTAAAATATAGCTTTTCCTCCTAGCTGACACCCTAGCAACTGGTTAGAATCCTTATTCCTTTTGTTATTCTGTGCTATCTTGTTAGAATGCTGTGCTGAAGGGAAATAAATGCTGAAATAATCAATCTCCATCAGATTTCACTCTGATAATGTTCATGTGTGTGTTTCTTCATTGCTCATCTAACTGAGCCTGACATACAGACTGTAAAATCTTCTGACATTTTTGCTTAATTTTTGCTTTAGGGCCAGGTCTTAGCCTGGTCATCAGGCCTTTCTGGGATGGGGAAATGCTAGAGGAAGAAGGAGCATAATCAGCACAGTCAGCTTGTGATGGTTCCAACAAGCTAAAAGGAGAGGGGAGAGGTGTAGTGCTCAGGAAATCGAGTTTGAATGAAGAGTTGGAGTTGTAGCATAGCTGTGCTTTGAACTCTGACATTGTTATAGATACAAGTCTGAATTTCAGAGGAACTTGGTATCACAGTTAAGTTCAGCATAGCTGACCTTGGTGAAGTCTGTGCAGGCCTGTCTGCTGCAGAAGGGAGACAAAAATCACTCCAGCCACAAAGCATACATACACACTATAACATTAAGCATTCTAGAAAATATATATAATATAACCTGGAAACTTGCACTGAATAATGAAGGTGGAAAGTACCTCACTGAATACCCCTTGTTTGCATTCTGTGGGCAGGTTGATAGGCCCTGAGGGCAAAACTGGTGAGAGGTTGTAATGCATGGGCAGGAAGAAGTTGGACTGACAAGGCAACCATGTTCTTGATCCTTTGTTTTTCACTTTTTCAAAGACTTTTTGCAGGAAAGAATGTTTAATAAACCTCACTTTATAAATGGGGAGACAGACTCTGAAAGTCAAGAGGCTGAAGGTCCCTCTTCCAGCCCCTGGCAAATCTGAGCATGGAAACCAGTTCTCAGATTGTTTTCAGCTGTTTTCCCCCTGGATCGCATTTTCTTTTTATAGCTTTTCCTTTCTGGGAAAAACACCAAGAAAAGTTAAGTCTTGAGTGACTGAAAGGCGGGGAAACACCCATAGGGTGTTCCAAGTACCTTAAAAAGGTGACTTCCCCTTCATATAGCTGGTGAAAAAGGGCATAAGGTAGATAGTGACTCACCTAAATTCTCACATCTAGAGTTAGGATAAAAATCAAATCCAATTCTTAGCTTTTTAACACAGCTAAGGGAGTGTAGAGCCTCTGGAAAGAATTTAATCTGGAAATTTTCAGGGATTTTGTCTGCTTTTAAGTCAGTGTAAACTTTGCTATATAGATCCAGCCAAATTCAGGATGTTGAAGTTTTCACAATAAGGTCTTAATAGGTACTGAGCACTTCAGATGTCATCCGATGTACTGAATGTGTCAGTAGCAATAAGTGGGCACAGGATTTGATTTCTTTACAGGTCAGTAGGAGAGGCTATAGCACTCTGTTAGTGCACAAAGTGGCCATTTTTGGAACAGTGGGTTGCAGAAGTGCTAAAAGACAGTGGCATCAGATTCGTGTAACTTATGGAACAGACTCTTAATGTCCTCTCTTGTCTACTGATGAGAGAAGCACGCCTTCAAACTAGATCTCCACATACTGAATGAAGTGGATGCTGTTGAAATGTGTGTAGTTGATCTTTGACTTTCAGAATTAAAATTCTAAGTGTGGAAACTGTAGAAAATAATGCATACAAGTGCCTGCTTGTGGGAATAGCTGAGAAATAAAAAGGTGATGGCAGTTTATTGACTGTCTAACTGTTACCAGTTTATTTTAGCCATTGCATCTGGAAAGGTCTTGTATTGGCACATGCAGCTTTACAGGTATTTGTGACTTTGGTTCCATGAGCAGGAAAATGTAGGTACTTGAATACTTAAACCTTGTGCTATCACTTGCAGAGTGATGGCTATGGTAAATGTCCTGATGACATATATTATATAAGATATAATTAGGTGACAGATGGTGTCAAACCTCACTTGCAGTTGTAGTTGGCATAGTTTTTTGAGGAGGGAACGGTAAGGACACACTGGTATTTTTGTACTTTATTTAGCCACTTCTAATCACAAATAGCAGATTTTGTGCATTTGCTCATGCTGTTTGAATGCAATTATACTTTTGGTTCTAAAAAGCAAGTTCTCAGATGGCCAGTTAAGATATCCTTGATGCTGAGAAAGGCAGGTACTACTGCTGTAGAACTTTAGGCTTCTTTTTTAGTGTGAATATACAGTAGTTATCATATCTTGACAGGCCTTCTTATCACAGTAGCAGGACTGATATTCCTAGAACCATGAGTCCAGTATTTTCCACTGTAAAACTTGCTAGAACTCTAAATATATTCAAGTGCTGCTAATACATGAAGACTTTTCTCTTTAGTTGTTTTACATTAATGATTGTACTGATGACTGGTAAATATCTTCTGGTATTGGGTAAAGTCTGTTGCAAACAGAACATTTGATTAATTTTCATGCAAGGATTGTAGTACAGTCTTTCATTTGCTCAGGTAGAGTGCAAGAAGGCATTATTTGGTTCATAACTCTCATTGTATCCTGTTGTAGATCTGTCATACCAGCTCTAAATAACTCTGCTCTTGCTGAGAGTTCCATGCAGAGATAAATAGATTTTTTTTTTTTTTTTTTGCTGCTTTCACACGATGTAAAACTTGGGTTGTGGTTTAGCAGCCTTTAAGGTTCAGGTCTGTACACAGTTTTACACAGGTATATGTTGGGTATGTAAAATGGAGTTCAGAGAGATGAAGATATTTTGAAAATGCTTCTAAGCATTGTAGCTACTTTAGACATTAGTGTAGTTGGTGAACTAGTTTAACTTATTGTTAGTTTCCATTTTGAAAGTTTTGTTCTAGCAGCATCAATAATATGCTGCAAGGACAATGCTGCTTGGGCTCCCTTCATCTCCATTGTTAGGTAAACTTTAAATATTAAATTAAGGAATTGAGTTCTTGGCCTTTATGACAGTGTTCCTCTTCTCAGTGCACAAAGCCAATTTATTTTGAAGCATAAAATAAGCAATTGAGTATTAATGTTACAAAGTGTATATTTCTCCTTGTTTCAGCTGTTACTAAATATAAAAATTGATATGCTGGAACACTTACTCCTGAGTTGTCGTCTCTTTCCAAGCCCTGCATAATACAGTAGATCAATAATGCACTTTCATGGCTTTGGACATTGAACAGATCAGATCCTGTTTGCTCTGTATCTAGTAATGAATTATCTATAATTCGCCCGAGACCTTATACTGTATAATTTATTCTACTCTTCACATTTTTTTTCTTGCTATCCCTTATACTTCAATTCTAGTTGTATGCTATCACACGTGCCTGGAATATTCTCTGTTATGGCACACAGCTTCTAACTTCACCTTCCAGTTTTTTTCTCAAAATACTGGTTTTCTGTGATCTCAAGCCCCACTTTCCTGTGTTACTACTTTTAATTTCCTTAAACAGCAGTGGAGCAACTTAAAAGCAGCGTATCTGTCCCATTGCAAGCAACTAATGCATATCTTGATTTTACATATTCCTTCTCTTCTTGGTCTGAGACTTTGGATTTTTTTGAGCAGATACTGTCCTTTAGACAGTATAGATGATGGTCTCTGTTGTACAAGAGCCACTTGGCTCATTCTCTCTGGAAAGGTATGTGTGTATTGACAGTGGGAAATCCTAATTGTTATTTGTCGAGCCTGTAGTTGGAAAAAGGATTTGCCCTGTGAAGGGCAAGTGAAAGCACTTGCATTTGGATTTTTTGGATTTCATGTTTATGTACTGGCTATGAAGCTTACTGGTAAGTAATTTAGAGGTGATACATGCATATTAAGAAGCAAGCCCTGTGGTGGTTCTACTCCTGCAGATACTAAGGACTTCAACAGACTTTTCCAAAATTTAACTGAGGCTGTGGAGCACCACTGAGCATTTCAGCTGTGGGATATTGTATAGTGGAAATGGAAAATGTAAAGGTATGGCAGTCTTCCCACTCGGGATTTTTTTCAAAAGAGAGCAGAGGTTTTACAGGCCGCTTTGTTACTATCTTTTACTACCCCTACTGTCTTTCATTATTACTGAAGCATGAAGTCCCAAATGTGTGGTCATTACATGAGCAAATAAATGAATGCTCAAAACCAACTGCAGATACTTTTCAGAATTAACAAAGAATCTTCTCATCAGACATTTTGGACTTCTTGCTGCATCTTGTAAGCAAGTCCTTTATAAAATGTGAATGAATGCATGATCTGTAAGTGTTAGGTTTTGAGGGTTTTGTGTTAACTTTTGAAATAGCGTATGGCACTCCTGCTGCCAGAGCAGAGAAGCTTCAGGTGATGTAAATGACCTGTGTTTTATTTCTTCTACTTTAATAACAACATCTGTGAATGTCAAAAGGCAGTAGCTGTTTCTGCGTTCAGTTGTGATCTTTCCCACTGCTACTTATTGTTGAGGATTTGGTAAGTAGCACCGTGTATTTAACACTGGCACCGTATTTTATAGCTAGAAATTCCTTATTCTTCGATCTGTTGCATCTTCATGAAGTGTCTTACTTCTCCCACCCAACCCCCTGTCTTGAAATTATCTGTCTTCATGAGCTTTCTCAGGATGCTCGGTTCTGAAAGTGACTGCCAAAGAAGCAGGAAGCTCACACATTAGGGTAGTGACGTAGTGAGGATCTTTCTGGTGATTTCATTTGACCAGTACTCTATTCCTCATTTATCTATCAAAAAATAGAATAAGATTATTTTACCTCTTGGAAAATATTCAATATTTTAACTGCATTTGCAGCTTGTTCTGTGATTAAATAAAGAGGAGTGGCAGCAGTTTGTCTCTAAATACCATTTGTACAGTTCTTGGGATTTCTGGGATGTGTTAAAACTTTAACAGGGGAAGTTTAGGTTGGATATAAGGAAGAAGTTCTTTACTGTAAGGGTGGTGAGGCACTGGAGTGGGTTGCCCAGGGAAGTTGTGAATGCTCCATCCCTGGCAGTGTTCAAGGCCAGGTTGGACAGAGCCTTGGGTGGCATGGTTTAGTGTGAGGTGTCCCAGCCCATGGCAGGGGAGTTGAAACTTGATGATCTTAAGGTCCTTTCCAACCCTAACTATTCTATGGTTCTGTCTCAAACTGTGTAGGCTGGAGATGCCAGCTACTTTGTAAGACTAGGGCTGATATCCTTGGTTCACTTCTGATGGGTCTTATTAACATGGGGGAAACTGTGAACCAGAAAAGACTATGAATCTGAAGTGAACTATTACTAATTTTCATTGCTGGGCTGCCATGGGCGTTCAGTTCAGGTGTAGCTGGGCTGATTGCAGGTTACAGCCATGTGCCGCATGTCTTGTCCCCCTGCTGAACGAGATTGTTCGCACCTCTAATCCGTGGAACTGCTCGTGCAAGTGCTTCCTAATCTATTTCAGGCAAAATGAATCTGCTTAGCTGAGAACTTAAACTTGTAAGTCAACCTGGCTCATTCTGACTGAAGCAGATTAGTGATGCTTGTACATGCAGGTATGCCAGGAGATCTGGTTGGATGCAGTGATAAGCAGGTTGGATGTGAGAGGCTGAGCTCTGCCTTGGGAATAGTGTATGCATGTCTGTCTACGCTCCTTTCTGAAAGTTTCTTTAAATAGCTTATTTTCATGTTTCAGGGAGTCTATTTTGAAAGCAAAATAAATCTTGTGCTGAAGAAGTGTGCTGGGGAGGTTGCTAAGCAGTTTTTATTAGCTGCTAGTCCTTACCTATTCCTATACCTAAACTTTTTTTTATTTTTTTTTTCCCTTAGTATGTGAGTGTTCTGTTGCAATTTTGTCTCTTAATTCAGTGAGCTAGGATTTCCTTATGATGCTTGGTTTAGTCCTAGTATTCTTCTTGTTATAAAAAGTTGCCTTCTCCTGTCCACTTGTAACCAGTCATTGAAAACAGACAGCTCTGAACCTATTGAGCTAAGATTTCTCTCTGGTGAGCCTCGGTGCCGAGCCTGGCAGACGCTGCTCTTTGGGGCAGTTCTACCTCCCAACCCAGGTGTGCAGCAGGCTGCTTCTTTTTTTTTCCCAACTCAGAAGTCAAGTAATGCTAGGCTGTAGTTGGGCAGCGTATACAAAGTGGCTTTGGGCCAGAAGTTCCAAAAAGAACCACAACTACCTACATTTACACAGACCAGTACTTTTAAAACAGTCAGTTCCTCAAAAGAGAACATTGAATGTAGGGGCTGCTGTGAACACCCACTATCCAGAAACAGTTGGTACCCTCAGTGTCAATGTAGTCATTTCACATCTTGAAATAAGACAGCAGAAGTACCCAAAGGAGCTTGGGGGTTTCAGGTCAGTGCCCATCCATGGAGATGAAATACCTTAGAAATGTATGCTTGATCTCATTAGTATGAGGTGTAAGTGCAGATCTGTGGACCTGATTGCTGCCGTTACCTCACGTTAACTACAAAACCTTTGACAATGGCATAATCATCATGGGAATGGATTTCAGTATGTGATTAGTGCACTACGACAAGTAGAAAATATGTTCTTGCCAGGCTTTGATAAAAATCTGATTAATGTCACCAGCAAATTAAAACATGTTGTAGAGCCTAGTTTCTTTCTAGGATACTTACCAGAGGAAGAAAGTTTGTGTGCTAAATATTTCGCAGGCATCAAGATGACAGGAATGGAAATGCAAATACCTTAGGGAGTTCTGGTTTATTTTTTTGTAACATTTTGCAGTTTATACCTAATCATTACTCCTGAGCATCAAATAGCTGACTCCTGTACCCTGGTGTCCAGAAAGTGATGTCTGAACTTTGGACATTTGTTAATCAGCCTTGTATCTGAGAACGTGGAAGTCCACATGTAGATTGTAAGAAAAATTAAGATAAACACAGAAGGCCATGATGAATGACTTAGACTTCACATTGCCAGCATGGTTTGTACTATATTCTGTTTTCCTCGGTGAAGGACTGGGCCTCTTGAAAAGTTGAGCTATTTAGTGAGATTCTTATTGTTCCTAAAAGCCTTTTTGCATTGCTCTGGTGAAAATGGTTACTGCAAGGTCCATTTTCTAGGCTTCAAGCTATGCCTGTCATAGGACACAACCTAATCAGCCAGGTTTTGTCGTAAGGACAAAGACAGATTGCCCCAGTTTTGATTGTGCTGTTGCTATCAACAACCAGTGTATTATTCAGAAAGTCTCCAATTTGGCTTTCTGTCAATAGAAACAGTTGTAGTAAAAGGCCACCTTTTGCAGCTGCATTGTTCCACATGTCACTCACATTGTAGCGATAAAACGATGTTCTGAGGCCTCAAGATTTGGTTTAAATCAGTTATTTTACAAAGTTTTTTCTTGAACAGGTTTGGTGTTTGTTTTTTTTTTTTTGTTTTTTTTTTTTTTTTTGTTTTTTTTTTTTTTGTTTTTTTTTTGGGTTTGGGGTTTTTTGTTTTTTTGGTAGAAAATACACTACCAGGCTGGAACTGTGCCTTGTCTGTCAGGTGAATCAAGAGCTGTGTTCCCTTGTGTCGGCAGGTTTGACTCTTCAGGCTCCCTTCCCTATTGTGTTGTGGGTCCCTGTGGCACACAGGAGGCAGGTCTCTCCCTCTGCACATCAACACACACTTCACTAGGGCTTGAGCAATTTCATTTACTTTCTTCAGAAACGTACTGGTCTCAAAAGATCTGCAGGGTAGCTGTGCAGCGTAGCAACTGACCTGTGTGGAATGCTGTGTGCCTGATGTAGCATCAAGGACAGGCATGGGGTTTAGACTGGGAGTAATGCAGTCTGTGTTTGATCAATACAGCTGATGCTGCTTAGCACTGCTGTCCATGAAGGACAGTCATTACTCTTCACCTCCATGAATTTGTACTGACAATGCCCTTGAAAAATCAGGAACATGGGCTGGCCTGCAGTAAAGGTGCAATGACACTGGAGCCTCTTCCTCTTTGCAGCTGCCGTTGTGTGACAGATTCACTGTTGCCAAGAAACTCTCCTAGCTCTGCATGCCTTTCCACATAGGCATGAAAAATGGCTCGTGCGCTCCAATTTCTGCAGACTGGTGGTCTGGTGAGACTTCTGACAACAGTCAAGTTTAGATCCATGATGCTATCAATGAAGTATGGCTTGCTTTTATTGAAGAGCATAGCTTCAAGTTTACAGGTAGGTATTTGTTTTGCAGTGATGTAAGGTGTTAGGTGGTCCTTAGCTGTTACCTGCCCTCTGCTGCAAGGGGGTAAGGTCTGTTGTCCTTACAACAGTTTATATTAGCCAGTCTTAATCCAGTGCCAGCAACATCATGTGAGTTAGAGGTAACTGGTGAGTTAAAATTGACTTGCATATTTTTGTCTGGAATGGGTTAGGGGGCGCTCAGTTGACTTCAGTGACGTGTCAGTGCAGCATAGCTGCTGCCCTTTCAGTGAAGCTCCACTGAAAATATCCTGTGGCAGAGCAGTATCAGCATCTTACATGACATCAGTCTCCAAAAAGCATCTGTTGTTTTTCTGTGGGCTTTTTTTTTTTTTCCCAGTCAAATTATAATCCAAATCTCAAATTTTAAGATTAAGGCTGTAGTAGTACCTCTTTTAGTTGATAGTCCAGGTAAATCATTTATTTGTTCACTGTATCTGTGGTCTGAGTTTTCCTGCATCGGACTCAGCTGTTTTTTACTGCTTGCTTACACCTCCTTTCTGTAGTAGGAAAGTGCTGTAGAACAGAAGCATAGAATATTTAGAGTGAATGGCTTCATAGGATTTCAAAGAAAGTTGGACTGCCGGCCTGGCATCAGTATTGAAGGCCACCTTACATTTTTGCTTAGGCACCTACTTTCACCTTCGGTCATGCAGATACAAAAAATTACTTTCTTGCTTCCAAAAGTAGTTTAGCTAAGCAAATTTAGGTTTCTGTAGGTTATTAGGCAAATGCCCTGCTGCTGAACCATACTGCTTAATCAGTTACTGAAATAAGATTCTCAGCCATTCTAAGGACATTAAATCAATAACAATAATTGCAACCATTTCTATTTGTCCACTGGAGCCTGCTAAGAGTCTATTTGGGCTAGGGCCAGATTCTTTTAGACAGGTTGAGATATTATCTTCCTTCAAACCTGGCAATCTCACATGCTGTTTGTCAGCAAGTGCCTTGTTGTGCAAGGTCACATTTTAGATCTACTGCCGGAAAGCTTCCCCATGACACAGACAACATAACACTTAAGAACCAATGTGTGGTAGGCAGTGTTCTGGAGACGTGAGGTTAACGAGAAGGCATTTGCTTTTTTTTTTTTTTAATACCATGTGGAGACCATAATTGTGTGGTTTTGCTTTTAAGTGAGACACCAGGAAGGGGACTTTCTTCAGTTGTGTGCTTTTAGCAGTAGTATGTGACCTTGTTTTATTTATGGCTTTCTACTGTTGAAGATGCTGAAAATACAAAGTATTAACAAATTTCAGCAAGTCTGGTAAATGGCCATTCTGTTTCTCTTTGTATTTCTTGTTTTTATTAAAGGAAAAAAGTGCAGGTCAAAGGCTTCTTGTTGATGAAAAGGCATTTAACAAGTTCATTGACTAGATCTGGAAGAAAGGACATCATTTGGAGTTCATCTTTGAAAATGCAGTATTCAGAATGGAGACAGTATTGCCCAGCGGATACTGCACAAAATCTGATTGAATGTACACAGCTGAGCATTTCATAAGATATGAATTAGGACTGTGAACAGATAGGCATTCTTCATAAAATGTATATTACTCCTTGTTCTTTTCGGGCAACCTCACAGGGATAAGGCTGAGCTGTATTTTTCTCCCACCAAAATGGTAAAATACACCAGTGCCAATATCTTGCATTGCTCACATGAAGCATGCTTTCTAACCCAACCTGATCCCAGGCTACCTTTTTCTTATTTCAGAAAGTCAGTTTATAACTCTGAACTAAACACAAATAAGAAATCATCTTTGTCCAGAATATATTACGTCTTCTACTCCCAGCTGTTTTAACAGTACTTACAGAATGACTTCATTTATTTCCCTAGCAATTAGGACTATATGACAGCTGACTGTTATAGATAATTGTCCTTCAGGCTTTTTCTAAAGAATAGGCAACTGAAAACAGAAGATTAAATGAGACATTTTTGGTAGTAGCCCGGAGTAAGCATTTTCCTCTGTGGATCTTGAGGCAGAAAATGTTCTTGCTGATAGCTTGGCAGGACTTGGAGGGGTTTGTTCTTCTTCCCTTGCCTCTCATCATCTTGTATGCTTGGAATAACATAGAAGAGTTGGGAATTAAAAATAAATACTTAAAAAAAGTAGTGTTCGGATATCTAGGTGGCTGTTTAATCTCTGGGAGGGAATTCTTTATTTTTACAATAACCCTTTCTGGAAGGTTAGCCTGATGTGGAAGTCTGTGTCCCAACAGAATAAAGAGATTGCATTTTTCATGGCAAAGTCTGCATTGCTGCTTCTTTACTTCATTCGTCTTTATTCAGAGGTTTGAAAATACTGTTCTGTGCCTTGAAGCTTGGGAGTTAAAGGAGTGATTATTCTTGGTGATTAGAGGTTGTATAAGAGCGGCTTGGAAAGGGGGTACTTACTTTAAATTTTTAATCATTTAAATACAAATGTTCTTAAATAGTAGTCACTGCTCTTGATTCTCACTTTCCTCAGGTTCAATCCTACTGTTTTTTAACCACTAAAACGCTTTTTAGTGTAAAGGGTGTATGTGTTTCCATCTCTGTGTGTGTCATTCGTTACTAGATGTCTCTTTCAAGCATCTCTGAGGTAGGGGAGATTTAAGTATTTCACATTAATCTCCTCCACTTCCCCCCATTTAAATTTAACTGAAGTTAGTTTAAATTAAACTAAACTTAGTTGGTGTTTGTCTTTAAGGTCTGTTCCCTCACTTCATTTAAAGATGACCTTTTTTAGTCCACCTTTTCTGCTCTGTGTTTGAAGTTGACCTTTGTTTTTGGCCATCTCTGCTGTTCTGCTTGTATGCCTGTTTGTGCTGCACTTCTGCAGCATTGAATTGGAGATTCAGTCCAAGAAATCATGCTGCCGTTTTGCCAGAAGCTGACACCAGCCATCTGGTAGAACTACAATTCAGTATCAGTAAACCCCATAATCTGGGGAATGTACCAAAAATTACTTCTATGATTAGTGGACAGGAAAGAAACTGAGACAGATAAGTCAGTTGGGTACTCTATAAATCACCTTGAGGTTTTCAGACCAAGCATCTTAATGGCAGTGTTCTTGCTGCCAAATGCTGTTTTGCTTTTTGCCTTCAGAATATTTGCATTAATAATGAGCAATTCTGCTTGCAAGTTATTTATGCTCCTATGGTGCAGCTTTGCAAAGCAGCACCAGGCTAGGTAACACCGAATGAATTCACAAAGCAGTTTAGCGTATCGTACTCCTAAGGTCTATAGGTTTTCCCATTGAAAATGCATCCCAGCCCCCTTACCACATTCATCAGTGTTGTGAATATGGAGGAAAAAATTATATTAAGGCCACTTTGGCCATGCCGTGCTAGCCTGTGTGTTAAAACTGGCTGTGAAATAAATCTGCACGAGCTGGGCAGGTTTTAGTCAGCAGTTTGGTAATACGTTTTGCCTCTCTGTCACTTTGGGAGTAGAGAGGAGGTTGACAGCAGCTCTAGTTTGTGTGCATTCCCACGGAGAGGTGGTCAGCTAACCAAGCCTGGGTAGCTGTGCATGTGCTGCATGTTCTTCAGCTGTTGAATGTGTATGTTAAACCAAGATGGAATGTATTTCTATTTTAAGACTTAAAGTGGTGATGAATTTACTGTCTTCCTAGTAAGCTATTACAGTGAGTAATTATCCTCATTGTTAATTCCATTTGGATTTTTCTCATTTTAGCATTCAGTGATTGGATCTTGCTTTTCGTCTAGGAGAAAATCTGTGTTTGCCTAGATAGTTGGAAAGAAAGTTATTCCTGCATAGTAAACATATTTTTTTGGTATGTCAGGGCTGAGATTTCTAGCTCCTTTTGTTGGTACCTATAGCTCTATAGGTTAATGTGTGTTAACAGTAGTTTTCCCGTGACACAGTTTTCTCCAGCACAGCTTAACCCAAGTTTACTACTTCTGCAAGACTATCAGTGTCATCCTTACAGGTCCTCATGCTCCTTTGCTATAGATGACAGGTCTTGAGCTGCATAAACCCATCCTAAGCAGGTGTTGCTCCAGGCAGCTAGGGAGGTCCCTATATGCAGTGCTCTTGATGATGCTGTAAAACTGACCATGAGAACTTCTGTTAAAGGGAATATGGGTGGTCTGATCTGGGGACAGAAAGCATGTATAGAAAGTGAAACACAGTGCTTAGTGCTGTGGAGATTTTTGAGCCAGCTTGGAAAGCTGTCACAGCTACCACAGACCCACAGGCCTCAATTACTTACTTTTTGGGAAGAGGCATGAATCCAACCCCCAAATTAACCAAACCTGTTAAGTTTCAGGGACTGCCTAGTCTCCTGTTGTACTGTAAGAGGATTTGTGATTTTTTTTTTTTTTTAAGGGATTCTGTACTACATGTGTGTGTCATGTAATAAGAGTTGGGATGAATCTGTATATTTCCAGCCTTTGCTAAGTAGGCATGCAGTAGTGTCTTTAATTTTGAAGGGAGTGTAATAAATTGCATGCCTAGTTTTCTAGTCTGAGAATTTTTCAGCCCATGTGCTTCTCAACTAATGTAGCTAAAGATACTCTGTGTTGCTATAAGTATGATCTAATGTTTGCTTTTGGCAAGAAGCTCTTCCTTGTTAGTATGCGCAGAAGGCATAGTTTACATGAGACAGAAATGCTAACAGATAGAAACTTGCAGTTCTAAATTGAGCAAACAAGTGCTTGTGTCATATCACTAGCAGTAGTAGTAGTACAGGCTTCTAATTTGATGGGGAGGAACACTCAAAATCCCCAACAAAATCATACCCCCGCCCCCCAACAGAATCATTATGCAAGGTAAGATCTTATCTAGAGAGATAAAAAAATTATTACAAGAATCCAAGTAATGATACAGTTGCCAAAGCAGAAAGGATAAGACAAAGTAACTGAAAATTGTGTGCAGATTAGTTGCCTGTTTTGATTTCAATAGCTGCTGGAAAACTTGGCACCCTTTAAATAACCCAAAGCTTTTCTTTCTACTTTCCCTTTTCTGCTAAAAGGGGAGAGAAGCCTTTCATTAGTCACACATGATAGTTAACTTGTCACATTTTACAGCTTAATCCTTTTTCTTTAAAGAGTTTTTAGTGAAAACACAAACCAGCCATCTTCTGTATAACAGTCATTATTAATAAAGCTACTAAAAATAACACAATTATTTATATGAACACAGTAAGATCAGTCATAATACTGATCTCCTCCTAATGTGGATTGTTGCCTCCCATGATATCTTTCAAGGAATTTAAATGATTTTGTTCTAAATTATATCCATTCACTCTTCTTCATGAAAACATAATAATGCAGAATTAAAAATAAGGAGTAACTTATGTACTTCTGCTGTTGGTCTTGGGTTTCAGGGGGTTAAAAGGTATGAACAGCGTTCTTGATAAACAGATATGAGCTCCCCACTTCTTCTATAACACTGTATTGGTGCTACCATCACTTGGGATATGGTTTTGAGGAAGCGGACTTTTAATTTTTTTTTTAATACAATTTCCTTACTAGTGGAAGATTGAGATTTTAAGTCATTTCTTCATGGGTCACTTTCACATTTCCCTCTGACCTCCATCCCATCCTTACCATGGTATCTCACGATAATTCTCATCTTCTTAAGTACTGGATTTTAAGGTAAAAACCAACTGGTGTAACACACTATTCACTAGTGATTTGCACTGATATTTTTGTCCTTTTTGAATCAAGGAAAATTCAGGCTTTTTTAACACTTCAAATACAAGTATTAAAGTAATGAATTACTTACGAAGATATGTTCCCAGAAAAAAAAATCGGTGGTTTTCTCTCTTCTAGCTGTGTGTTGATTGCTTTAATTTTGTCATCAGGTCTCTATTAATACATTTTATAGCATAATTCTCTGTGCTAGAGTGATAAAAACTTGTACAGCTTTAACTCAAATTGATCCCCCCCTCAAGAATTCTGTGTGGGTTATCTCTTTGTAAAATTTTAGCCAAGCAGTCCTGTTTTTGTGGAAAACACACAAGGAGGAAGAAAAGGGCTTTTTCATTTAAAGCATTAAGACTTGACATTCCATGCTTTTGTAAGGCAAGTCTATGGAATCCATTTTACCTGTAATGCATTCAGATTTGGTGTTTGTATGTCCATGAACCCTACAGGTGGTTGTGTTGCCTACAGGAATGGGATGAATCTGTGTGTCCCCTGCCTGTACACAGCAAAGGAAGCATATTGCACCTTTCTGCAGCTTTTCCCACAGTCATTATCTGTGAAGGCTAAATGAGTCTGTATTGAAGAGACTGGGCCAGGTTGTCTTGAGCTTCTTATCAACTCATACCCTCAAGTCCTTCCTCTCAGGGCTTCTCTCAGTCCGTTCTCTGCCCAGCCTGTAGTTGTGCTTGGGATTGCCCTGATGTGATCGTACCTACCATAATCTAAAAAATAAGTAAGTTGACTGCTTGTAGCTCAAGCTTTCTTCTAAACTTGCTCATGAAAGGTCTGTTAATCTCTCTGCTACCTCTAATATTTCCATGTCACTCATCTGAAAAACTGCTAAAGATATGTAAATTCTTGTAGCAGTTACTCATTTCCTGAACTACTTTTTTTATTCTTGTTCTCTAGTGGGTTTTTTGTGCTATTTCATGTTTTATCCTATATTAAATATTTTACCTGTGTCTACCAAAAGAGGTGGGATTATGTGATAGGTCCTCCCTACCCTTTTGTCTTTCCAGCCCAGAGTTAAAACAAAGTTTTCTTTATAATGATTTCTGCGTGTTTGTCCCCATAAATTGATAGCCAGGGACGTTGCTCTGCCACACGCTTACTACCCAGGTATTGTCAACCATTGTCGCTCATCCGAATCCCTTCACTGTCTGCAGGGAATGGATCAGAATGGAGCAAAGTGTCTGGGACTGTAAATTAGCACTGTGGGCTAAGAGGAATTGGGAAAATGAGGCATGGGATTATTAGAGAGGGAGCTGTGTTAAGAGGAAATCCTGGAAGAAAAATGTAAGTTTGGATGATGAAATAGGGAAAGAAGGAATGAGGTCTGTCGAAGTAGGATAGTGGGGGTGATAGAAGTTAGGTGAACAGAAGGGAGAGACACCTTATAGTAGGCTCTCTGTGGTGGGAAAACTGGAATTGTCTTTTTTCAGAAACATTTGGGAGTGGAGGTCAGGGCCCAAGGGCGTGATACAAAGCCTCAGTAGGTATATACAATGTTGGAGCCAGATTATGGTGGGGATGGGTCTAATTAAAACTGGCCACACAAGAAGATTAGAGGCAGCTGGGCTTCACTAAATTTGCACAGGAAACTTTTAATTGTGATTATTTCTTATTTTTTCTTAATGAAAACTGAATCTAGTTTTTTGTGTGCTGTCAGGTTTATGTTCAACATAAGTAATCAGAGGGGCAGTGTCATTTAATGTTGGTTACTTCAGCCATTTTGGACTGAATAAACAACATGAATTGGTTGTTAAAGTGTATTGAGGGAGAGTGGAAAAGTGAGCAGGAAGATTTATAATCCAACAGAAAAGTTATGTGTGCTGCTCCACAAAGTGTTAGCAGGTCTTTGTTGGGCAGGGTAAAGCAGAGGATTTTTTTAGTTGCTAATATGTTCTGGAGCTTGGAGCTGCAAATAATGGAGCTGACAGATTTGAGATGCATATATGTTTGGAAGAAGTGGTGCTCTTAGGAAAAACATGCCTGCTTGTAGAATGAGATGTATTATTAACGATGTACTTTGTTTTGATGAAAAGTTACTTAAAGTTTTTAAAGCTGTATGTTAATCTTGCTCTAATCAATCTTTTGTGCTGGTGAAATATGGAAAGCATTATTATTTTCCTTATACAATGTATTCAACTCAGAATTGTATGACTTGGGTCATTACTATTATCGAGTTTCCCATCCTGCGCAACACAGCAAAATTCTTCTCTTGTAACTTAGGTGTCTGGCAGCGCAGGTGTGTGCCTGTCGTTGGGTGCATTGGCACTGTATGTTTTAGTCTGGATTTGGATCCAGAGCACACTTTAAAGTGTAGCTGCTGATTGTTCACACCTGCTCCCCAGTAGAGTTAAAGCACAGCTGGCCCAAGCACCTTCTGGGTGAAACTAAAACAGATAATGCATTCCAGCTGTGAGAGTCAGTTTAGGTCTCAGTGGTCATAGCTGGAGATAACAGCTCTTTCCTTTTCCTAGAGCCTTATTATGTGGGTGCTGAGTCTCAGCTTGGCACATCTGTTCCTACTGCACTGTTGGCTCAATACGAGCTAACTTTAAGTTGCCAACGCACCACTGGCAATCTTGGGCCCAATGTGCTTGTAAGGATTTTATTTTTTGTTTGAGAAGGTAGGTTGGGATGTTGAAATGGAATCATAGGACATCCTTAGCTTGAGTGGGATGTTTCTTTTTTGCTTTCTATTTACCTCAGTTCGGTATTACTCAATTTAATGTATGTCAGCTTTTTATCGGGTTATTTATATAGACTTAGGTTAGTTTTCAAGTCAGTCTACCTGTCTAATTTGAAAGTTAATTCTTTAAAATCTTTTCAAGTTCTGGTATACTTTGTGAAAACAACAAAAGCCCCCACCCTTTACCCTCATCACCACCTCATTTCCCTTTTCTTTACAGTTTCAAGTGATAAAAAAGGAATTAACAAACCAGCAGTTTCCCGATTTTTACTTAGTTGTATGTTTTCATAAGTAAAAAGCATTTGACAACTTTTGTATCTACTAGAGGGACAGAGATATTTCAGTAATAAAGCAAGAAGTGAAGTTGTCATCCTCCTCTCTCAGTACAGAATGTAACCTATTGTAGATAAATCTGAGGCATTTTCTCTATAGTTTCTCAGTGTTGCTCGGCGTTTCTTACGGGTGGTTTTGAGCAGCTGTTATTCTGGTATTTTTGTAAAGTGCCTTGTGTGCAAATTTAATGGATAAAGAATTCTGCTTAATCTTCAATATATATGGGAGGATGCATTCATCAACTCTGATTTTACAGTTGTGTGAGTCCAGGGACTTCCATTGTCCTTGGGGATTCCATGTATTTTGCTTTTCCATATGACCCACTACAAGTGTTAAGAAACTTAACCTGGGAGTTGTTGACCAAGTTTAATGAGTTTTACATGTTTATGCAAAGCCTTGACACTGCACTACAATGTTTTGGTGTCCTTCTAAAAATACCTCTTTGTGGTCTAAGGTGGGTAGGAAAGCAACAGCTTACCTCTGTGGGACTGCTGGGGTTTAGCTGTTTTGAGACATTTTGGGCTCTGAGGGTGTAAATGAAGGAGGCACTGTACTAACTGAAAACACAGCATTTTAGTTCTTGGGTAGCTGATTTGTAAATAAGTTCTTCCTGCAAAGTAATAATCCTGTCTTATTCGTTATATACCTTATATATGAAAATGATCGCATCTTGTGAATTAGCTTACAGTAGTTAATTCTGAAAGCACTTAGATGACAGAAGGCAGCTTTAATGTTTCAAATCTCTCAGATAATGTACATCCATCTGTTCTTTAGAGAATGCATCACCTCTTTGCATATTGATGATTTCTGATGTAATTAAATTTTGATGATATGTTTTGCAGGCTTCTGGAAAAACCAAGTTGAGCTTATTTCTGCAAATACAGAGTAAAACTCAAATCATTTATGACTGAAGCTAATTTTGTGAATTGATAGTCACTACAAAAATGTAGGAATAATTAAAAAGATATAATAGTACTAGTGTGTGTTCATTTTCTTAACTGGCTGGAATTTCATTTGGGTATATTAACAGTGCCAATAGTGTTATTTTTGTCACTTAAGCACTTAGCAGAATTATGCATTTTATTACTTCTGTATTTCAGTGCTACCTGTCACATCAGTTGCTTACAGATACAAACTGAAATTATGTATTAAATTAATGAAACAAATGCAGCATTTGAAGTTTTATCAAGTAAATTATATTATCCTAAACTGATAACTGAGGCGTATATTTGAAACAATGCTTTCGATAGTGGAAAAATAGATGAAAACTTTTTAAGCTTTATTCATGGCTATTTACAGAATCATTTTTGGTGGAAGCTAAGTTCTCTAGATTGTGAAGATATAAATCTCTTTTTTTGGTCTTTATTATTATTGCTGTTTTGTTTTTTTTTCAGATTTAATGCTTTAAAAAATCCAAATCTCTTATTTTTAATGAGAAAGCAAGATGTAGTGTTGTCAAGCTCCTAACTATGTAGCAGGCCTGATAAATAGGTTACACTAATGTCAGATTACATATGCAGTAAAATTTGATGTTTGTTGAAATGGAGTTAATGAAACATCACTTCAAAACGCTAAGGTTTCCAGGCTTTGGGAAAAAATGTTAAGTGAAAATATTTCTCTGTGATGTTATGAAGAGTTCACTGTTTTTCAAGTGCCACTTACTATATATAGAAAATTAAACACATTTGCTTTTGATGCCCCTTGCTCCCAAGGTTGAAGTCATTAGCTTTTGGTTTGTGCACCCCAGTGTCCTAATGTGTTTTTTCCGCTCATAAAAAGTAGGAGTCAGCACAGCCTCTGCTTGCTTCCATCATGTCATTGCCTTGATGTGTGGAGCTTAATTGTCTTTTTAGTGTTAGCTTCCTCTTCATTGATTGGAGCTAATTGCTGGTGGACACGTTCTTTGGAACACAGATTTTAGCTTTTGAGCTTCTAAGTTTTATTTGGGGGTAAGTGTCATCCAGGTGTACATATGTGAAAACTTGAAAACCATGTCTTTGGGATTTACATAATGTTTCCTTGAGGAAGTGGGCCAAGGGTGCAGAATCTATGAATCCTTCTCGATGCAGGACTTGAAAAATCTCTGTAAATGTGTTTCAGTGGCTTTCATGGTACCATACAATGAAATTTACCTTAGAGCTATGGTTTCAGGTGCTTTCTTCTCACTTCACCTCTAAGTTCAATGTTTTCACAAATGTCATGGAACAAAGTTGGAGTTTTTCGGTTCCACACCTCCATCATTCAAGGCTCTAGGTTTTTTGTTGTGAGATTGTTATTATTAGTTATTTTTAAACAATAACAGATGGAGGACTTTCTAAATAAAGAAGGGGGGGGGGGAAGGCAGGGGAGAGATTAGGAGACTATCTTCCTGTACTCATGGTAATATGTATTTTTTTTTTTTACTGCTCCTGCTCCAAGGAGGCTGAGAAGTCATGCTCTTTTCCAGTGTTGTATTGTCTGAATCCCTCTCTCAGTGTAGCCTGCTGAGTGTGTGGTGTGGTCTGTGGCCACCTGAGAACAGTGGTTCTATAAACATTAAAAACCCTAGTTATTTTCTCTTTGCAGATGTTTTTGTGTGCATGTGAATCTGACTACATGTTGTTCATGTCTGACTTGATCAGCATATAACTTTAATCTAGGGGCACTGGAGGCAGGATGTGCCAACCTCAAAGGTTATATAGCTGGAAACCTAATACCAAATTTAAGGTCTAGCTAGAATATGTTATATTCCACTGTTCTTATCTATTGTTTGCATGTGCATGTGTAGCCAAATGTGTGGATAATCTGGAAATTGTGTTAATTTTTATTTCTATTAATATGCACCTAAATTTGGCATGTTTTTTTAACTTCTCTGAGCCTCATTTAACAATTTTTATCACTTCTTCAAGTTTGGAGAACTTCATTGGTAGCAGTGATTTTTGCCAGGTGAGGTGTGAGCTGTTTCTGGCCTGCACAGGCTGCCTGGTGTTGTCTACTTTAGACCACTGGGCATCAGTGTGGCCAGTTTAAGACTTGGGAGTATCCTTTAGTAGGTTGTATGCTTTAGTGGTTGTTCTCTTTTTCATTTATCTGAAAGAATATAATAACAAGAAAGAAAACTTAGAATTATACCTGAAAATGTGCCTGCTCTTAAGGCATAAGGCCAGAAGCAGTTAATAATTTTGAGATAAATGTTATGTCTGTAATCAAATAAAATGCCATTTGAAAATTATCTTTGTCCAATTATTAGCAAGTAATATACTTGGATCTTTTGTTAACATGGATGTTAATGGTTCTTGTGGATTCTCTAGGAGGGCAAGCAGTTCTGAATTTCGCAGAATGTGGTGCTTACAGAGTTCATGGTCAGACTGTTTGATAGAAGATATAACTTGCTAGCAAGTTGCCTGCAGTACGGGTTTCTCCAGTTGTGTGTCACGTACAAATTCTTCCTGGTTTCTTGGAGTTTGAAATCAGGATTAATACATTGAAATAAGTTTTCAGTGCTTTATCTAATTAACATAATACAGCTTTTCTAATTTTCCACCTTTTATTTTTTGTCTCCTTAGAATGTGAAAGCATTTGCATCTTCAGATAGCCTAGCCAAGGTCCAAGAAGTAGCAAGCTGGCTTTTGGAAATGAATCAGGAACTGCTCTCTGTGGGCAGCAAGAGGCGACGAACTGGTGGATCTCTTCGAGGTAATGCTTCCTCAAGCCAAGTAGATGAGGAGCAGATGAATCGGGTTGTAGAAGAGGAGGAGCAGCAGCAAAGACGACAACAAGAAGAGCAGCACATTGGGAGGAATGGGGAGATAGGAGGAGAAGAACCTGGATTTGATGATAGGCACGAGTCTCAGCAGGAACAGTTAGAAGAAAACAACAATAGACTTATTACAGTGGATGAAGAATCCACTTGTAACCAAGAAGAAGATGATGATGAACATACTGGTGATCAAGAGGAGGAGGTGGAAGAGGAGGAGGAAATGGACCAGGAGAGTGATGATTTTGATCAGTCTGATGACAGCAGTAGAGAAGATGAACACGCTAACAGTAACAGTGTCACAAATTCCAATAGCCTCATGGACTTGCCCGTTCACCAGTCATCGCCATTCTACGCAAAGACAAAGGTGAGAAACTACTTTTTTGTTTTATTGTTTGTTTTCTTAGTCCTTGTTAATTCAGGATTTTGGTTAGCTATTTGCATGTTTAACTTAAAGTTTTACAATGAAGCAAAGGTTTTACTACTTAGAGCTCATTATGAAGAATTTATGTAGTCCACAAAAATTATGCTGGTTTAACTGTTAATAAAATTATTTGTATACATTTGACATGAGCAAATACTCACATGTATTTTAAAGTATAGGGCTCTGATGAGTATGTTCAAAAGATCAAGGTGCTTCTTTATATTTCTCATGTCAATTCATACACTTAAGACCCTCCCAACATTATTTATGATATTTTCCTTCTCAAAGCAGGCAAGAAGGAAGGTAAGCAATTGTGCATCTGTGATGGTCTTTGAGAATATCTTGTTCATTTAGATGTGGTAATAATGAGTTTATTGGCAAAATACGGATTAAAAAAAATACAGTAAATGGTTATGGAGTATTAGCTCCAGTGTAGTTTAGTAGTTCACCATATGTTCAGAATTTTTCAGGAAGGATGAATTGTGTTAACTCTTAGCAGTGGTGAAAAATGAAAGAATGAAAACAGTGATACTGAGTAATTAACAAGAAGGACAGGAAGGTGCTCTTGTGAGTAATGGTATTCCTAAGCCTATGTACCAATTTCTTTTCCTTAATCATTAATTGGTAGTAGAACACCTAGCCTTTTCTCACCTTTCAAGAAACAAAATGGCAAAACCCTCTCAAATTTTTTACAATGCACTTGGAAAAAAAAAAAATACATCCCACCCAAAACACCTGATGAAAAACAAACCCACAAAAATCTGTTAACATAAGTTAAAAGGATTCCATATGTGTTCAAGTGTGAACATAAATGTACAGAGGTGGAGAATCGGTCTTGAAGATGCTCTAGAAGAGGTAAATAGGATGAACGCTTGCTTCTGGAAGCTGCAGAAATATGGTTTTGGTAATAGGGATTAATATGTAATTCACTTGTCAGTTGAGATATTTTAAACGCCCATCTTTGATTTTTGAAAAGTCAAGGTTATCACATAATTTTATAGTAAATTATATATTTTATATTGATAATTCTACTGTTCAAGGTATGAAATATGTGATTTCTAATTTGGAGTGAAATACTGTCATATTCATGTCATTCACTTGGCTTTTCACAACTCAAATTCTTGGTTTTATTCCAGTGCGTTGGTTTTCCCTGTTTTAGTATGACTTAGTGAGTATTCTGTAACGCTTTGCATCCAGTATGGACTTGATATTTAATGCAGGAAATCCTTAACTCAAAAATATATTTTTAAGTCTCTGAATTATAAACTATGAATTGCTTTGTAAATAACCATAATCAAATTATATAGACAGAGCAGAGCATAGTTTTAAGTGATGGTCAGTTCTGAAGTTTTCATCATCATCTCCAATAATGAATGCGTTTTTTTTTCCTTTCATTTTTTAAGTAGTATTTGACATAAACTGAAACAAGATGGGCTAGTCTGAAGGGAGCTGTCTGAAAGATTTTTTTTTTTATAGATTCATAATTTCTGTGTGGTCTGATAGTGCCTTTGTGTATTGTTTTGGTGCAGTGCTAGCCATTTTTGTCCTTTGTCTCCAGTCTGTGCTCGTGCAGGAACTGTTGGGGAACTATGTAGCAAACCATATTTGGGACTTATTCTTGATTCATGGTGCAGCTCTATTTTAGGTAGTTTTAACTGTGTACCTGAAGGATCAGCTTGAAATGAGAAGATTGATGATTCAGGAGAGCCTTTGTTGCATTCACCCAGGAATCTTGAAGGGTCCTGTTCTGTATTGACTTCTGCACAAACTAAAGCATATTTTCAGAGAAATTTCACCATTTGTAAACAGGAAAGAGTCCAGCAAAGTGAATCTAACTCAAGCTTGGATTAATAGTTTGCTACTTATCATCTGTGTTTAGATTTCTGCACCTTTACTTTCTTCCTGTTATCTGAGGGGTTTTTTGACCATTGGCAATTTATTATTTTCATGTTGTACCAAAGAGCTGTTTAATAAGCAGGGCTTCTTTCCTCAAGTACAGAATCAAATTAATTCCTGAAAGGTCTCTTAAATGTAAATAAGGACACTATGTCTATTGGGCATATAATTTTTAGTTTTCTTTATTCTCATTATGGTATTTCCCTGAATGTTCTGATTTTTGAACATCCATCTTGAATCATAGATACCAGAACTGAGATTAAACTGAGATTAAACTCCAGTAGCAACTGTAGCAAGGACAAATAAAATTTGTTCATGCTTTGTATTTACTTGTGTATGTAACAAAACTATGCCACTATCAGTTTCGACTGCAGTATTCCATTGGGATTTCATGTTTGAATGATTTGTCTTACATGTGCAAGCCTTTTTCTAAGAGCCTTCCTTTCTGTAGCTATGGCCTGTGTCCTCTGTACCTAGAGATAACAATTGATGCTTGGTTGTATTCTAGTGACTAGAGTTTTCTCACATCCATGTACTTCATCAGAGCCTTTATTGTTTGTTAATTTTTGTTCCAGTTGTTGTCATGCCTGTAATATAAAAATATTATATAGCACATGGGGGCAAAGTAATTAATATGTGCAGGACTAACAGAAGAAAACTAGATGCTAATTCTTCGCTGATTGCATTGTATTTGTGGCATCCATTTTCAGTGCTCTGTGATGACTTTGTATTACTTGAACCCCTTAGGAATGGTCATATAACAATTAACCACAACATAAGCATATGGATATATTTACAATGAATCATGTATCTTGCAGTAACTGCCCTTAAATGTTCTTATTGCTCAGTGCGTGTGGGATTCTGTAGCACTGCAAGGATGAGAATGTGTTACTGGTAGTCACCATCACTGGGAAATAGCTCGTGTAAATTAACATTCTTGCTTACTTTTGATTTAAATCGTTTGTCTACTTGTCTTCATACTCTTGAAAGTGTAGTATTAACAAATATATCATGCCAGCAGTATTTTATTTGTATCAAAGCTGGTGCTTATGGCATATGTGATAACCAGCATGTTTTTATGGGAAAATTGACATGAATTAATCCTATGTCAACCACTACATTATGTTTTCTTGGTCTGACACCTTGGTTTCAGCCTGTGTTTATCCAGGTTTTTCTCTGTTTCTTTTTGTATGGGAGATGCTCAATACCTCTGGACAACGGGCACTGTTCAATGAGAGTCTTTGCAACAAAACCCCTCTTAAACTTTTATATCCCTTTCTTTTTAAGCAGTAATTTCCCTTCTAGTTACTCTGTCATGAAGCTTAGCAAATGAGGTCATATGAATCCAAACATTATTTCTGTATCTAAGTATTTGGATTGTGATGGTGACCCCTCATTAAGGGGTCAGGCATTCTGCATGAAGAACCCTGCACTAACTTCCCACTTATTGTTGTCTTCAAATGGAGGTTTGCTTGTTGCAGGATTGTGGGCTGGGGTGGTGATTGATTTGTTGGTTAACCAGGGTTTCCTAAGAACCAGAAACCAGATTATCTAAAATGAAGATGAAAACTTGTATAGTCAGGTCTACAGCCACAATAACCATTTTTCTGCCCCTTCAGCATCTGTCATATTTGAGCATTTGCTTCATTACTAAATATAATGATTTTTTAATAGATTTCTTCTATATGTAACATATATTACATATAACAGCGGTAAAGGCTGAGAAGCAGCTTAATTTTCTTGTAAAAGTAGTGTATTTTGAAGCATCCTCTGTGGTGCCATACTGTCTGTTTGACTCTGTCATTTGGCACATGCGTGTAAGTAATGGTGTCTTCTCATGGTTGTTCGAGAACCCTATAGAGCGAAGTGGGAGAAACAGAGCAGATAAGCTAGATTGACTTGGTGAAGCTATGACGTACCACAGGAAGACCTGCCCCTTGGAGCTTAGACAGCCATCTCTCAGGTGCTGAAACAAATCTAAAGCCATGCTGACATCTATAGCTTTTAGCTCTCAAATAGTCCAGACTGGGACAGAATTTCTTGCTGCGAGGTGCCTGGTCCAAGCTAGCACATAGAATTTAAAGGATTCTTTTTTTCAGTGATTTCTGCCTTTGTATGGAAGGATAACATTGATTTTTTTTTTTTCTTTTTTTTTTTCTTTTTTTTCTTTGAAGCTGAAGAAAACTAAGAATGCACTGGGCACTTTGTGCATAGAAGGAAGTGAGAAGGGACTCCTGTATGAAAGTCTGCTGTTACTCTCAGGGTGTTAATAAAGGGGTAGGAGGAATAAAGGATGATTAGAGGAGTGCTGCTCCTTGGAAGTAGTTCTTTCTTTTGTGTACAGGCAGTACATGCAATTGAGTGAAGGTTAGAATTCTCTGTGTAGATGGGGCTGTGGTTTTGGAACAATGCATGTCAGTATTTTTCTCTTCTGAGCAGCAGAGGGAGCTGCTATTGCTCTTCTGCAGCCCTATAGAGACCTGTGCAGGGTTCCTTTGCAAAGGTTTTTCCTGCTCTTGCAGCTAAAAAATTGAAGCATATTTTTTTTTAAGTCTGGCAAATAAATAGAACTGGAACAGAAGGATTCATTATTTTATATTTGAGAAGAAATATGTTTCCAGTATATGAAATGATGTAGGATTATTTCCTTTAAAAATAAATATTAAACGTTTTCAAATGGCTTGTGTGATAAGAATGCAGTGTATAGTTCTGTGCTCTGCATGCATAAGAGAAAGAGAAAAACATTATCCTACAGAAAGATTTTTTTTTTTTCTCTTTCTTTTTCCCCATCTTTATTTTCTGCCAGAATCATGCATAGGATGTGTAGATTCTTCATGCCTTTCATTTCCTGAGTTTGCTAACAGTTACTGCTTTAAGGAGTTTTTAAATTAAGTAATAGTATGGCTAAAGCCATGTCAAAAAGGATGCATGCTAAGAATCACTCTGATTGTAAAAACCAACAAAATAACAACGAACCAAGCAACCTCCCCCCCCCCAAAAAAAAAAAATCCAACTGTACAATGCCAAACAAAACCAATAACCTCAATAACGCCCACTCTGCCAAAACAACAAAACCAAAAAACCTTCAGCAGGATCTTTTTTTCCCCTCTTGCTTCTCCCTGGGATAAGTACATGACTCTAGTATACACAATAAATGGTCTTTACAGCTGCCAGTCAGAATTACTTCTTCATTATGTAGCAGTTATTTTGGAGCAAGTTTTGTAGTTTTATAGAATATTTTTATGTTAGGTTTTTTGTTCTGTGGGGTTTTTTGTGTTTTTTTTTGTTTTTTTTATTCTTCAGGTACGGAATCTTATTTTTATATTGGACTGCAATAACATTAGAAATATTCATACTCTTAGATTAATATCAACATGTTTAACCTTTGACTTTTTTCTCATTTATATGTTACACAACCTAGTTGCTAATGATTCCAAGCATGCTGGATCATTTGGAAAGGTTATGAAACTGTCATTAAGAAGTAGTTTGTTAAATATTGAAGCATCCATGGAAGGAATACAGATTCTCGAATTCTCTGGATTGCAAGATTCTTCCCCATCTGTACTAACTTGTACCATGCTGCTTTACTACAAATATCAAAACTTTTGAAAAGTACTTCTCACTTGCTCCGCTTTTACTTGCGTTAAGTAATGGCTTCATTTTCTGTGTGAGGTTTGCAGAGGTGTAGCTGGTACTTCTGCCTTTTCTAAGCAGAATTGCTCCTGCACCATCATTTGCAGGTAAAACTGGTGTTAAATAATTGCTGCTCTGCTAATTTTCCCTACTCTGCAAGTGGAACATGAAGCTTGCTAACTGATATGGGGGTTCTGCTTGTAGTAAGGGGCTTATCTAAAAACTTAGGTATCTAGTTCAGCTTTCTCACAAAGTTCTTGAAATACCCAGTAATTAAATTTAACTGTTATGTTAAAATGTTACTTGCAGTCAAAGGAAAAGGAAATCTTCCATAATAAATGCTCATTTTTCTTTCCCTTAGTGAAGGATATCTTACCTCTTTTCAGTATAGTTTTACACATACTACTACAGAAATAAGTGACAGTGCTAATGTGTAATTTTTGAAGCAAATAATCATGTATAGAAAGGAAAGTCAAGAATCTCAGTGCCTGGGAAGGAAGAGGAGTAGTTCAACAGAAAATATTGATGATGGTTTCAGTCTTAGTTTTGAGTAAGTTACTGTATTTAATAAGTAGATTTCCATTTATATCCACCCTAATTACAGAAGGATGAACATTTTTTAATTTGGAAATTGGTAGTTCTGATTTAGCTATTCTTTTATTTTCCCATTACAGAGATTGCTTACTAGACTGAAGACCTAGCTGAATAAAACACAAGCAATTTTCTGTTTATGTGACAATAACTGAGGTCAGTTACTCGACTCCAGTCACGAAATTAATCTCAACTAGCCACACTGGAAAATAAACCTACAGAGGTTTTGGTTGTGCCAAATTTGTCTGTGCATTATCTGACTTAATGAACAATTCCACCTTCTTTGCAGTGAAGCATGCATCACAGAGTGTATACGTTTCTTATTCCCTGGTGGTTCTTACAGATATGTCCAGTAGTTTTTCCTGAACACATGTAATATGTGGGATCAGGGAAATAGCTTCTTGGTTTAGACTTTCCCAGAATTGTTATGTTGCCACAAGGTTGTATAGAATTTTCTTTTAGTTCCTTGGCCTATGAAGAGCTCCTTAAAGGTAAACATTGGAAAGGAACTTGCCTGTGTTACTCAAACTGCAGTATCAGTTCACTTTGTATCGAATAAGCTAAATTGATACTTTCAGGATAACTACCTGTAGCAGTGTCTTGTAGTTGCGCACTTTTTCACAGGATTTCAAATCAGTGTAAGGCACGTACATGGTTTTTACTTTACATGTTTGTTCTCAAAATGAAAATGAGCTTTTTTTTTTTTAGAAAAAAAAAACAACGCACCAAAACCAAAAAGACACCAAAACCAAAAAAACCTTGGAAACATGAAGTAAAAATAATGAAAATGTGCTTGCAATACTTTGAATATGCTTACCCTGTTGGGATATATGGCTTGTCTAACAAATACGTTTGGGATCTCTGCCCCACTTAAATATTCCATTTGTTCCTTATGTTGTTCTCAGCTATGTGGCAGGTGCTGTTGCCTGATGTGATTGTTAGCCAAATGTCTCCAGACTGTACTGATACAGCTGTATTTACTGAGCATTTTATCAGTGGATGCTGTTGCTCCAAGTGTCAATTTTAAGCTGCTTTTGGGGCTTAACTGAAGTTGATATTACTGGTTATGAAAAATTTTATGCAAATGGTGAATTTGATTGTGTGAAGAAAATAAAACTTCTGCTGGTAAGTTAGTTTTCAGTTTTGATGACACCCTCCCCACCCTTCCACCCTCCCTCCCCAAACTTCCCAAATGGGTGATGTTAAATATTCTTTTGGCTAAGAATTTGATGTTTAAAAATATAAGATACTATCAGTACATTTCTTGTATTTACTGGTGGTTCATACTTATAAAATTATGAGACCTGAAATTAGCTTAGAGGGTCAGAGGAAAAGAAGGTGATCTGAGGACCAGAATCGTGTTTAACAGCTGCTGCGGGACTAACATTTTTTCCTGATGCATTTCTCACTGCATCCTGATGCATTACTATAATCTGTAAAATAGCAGCATGGCCTTTCTATGGGAGACTTTTTATTATCTGCAGAACATGTTGCTGTTTAGCAAACTGTACAGTGAAATAATTTACGTATCTTTACAAATTCTTGATTATCAAGAAGAAAACTAGAGAATGAGGATTTCATTGCTAGTTTAATAATTTCTGAACAGGCAGAGTGCTTAAAAAGAAATTTCCAAGATGTCTTAGCAGAATGTTTGAACAGACAACATCTTACATCTATTACCAAAGAATGATTTTTGACACATGAACTGATTTTCTTCAGTAGTATGTGATATCGGATCTGTGCATGAAGCTATGGTTGTGTAATAATGATATTACATGCATTTTGTGTAGATGTTTTGCTGCTGTTTTGTTTAGGTCATGTGTGAATGTTTTACACTTTTCTTTATTGGTGAAACTTCTCTTGGAAAAATCCCTATAAAACCTAGAACCAGTGTTTCTATAAGCTGTTCTCTTCATCGCAAGCATCTTCTCCCCTCTTGTCCATAGCATGGTTAATGAAAACACTGCGTAAACTTCAACTTCATGCAAATTTTGCCAGAGTTCCACCCATTCTCTCCTGTTCAGAAAAGTTCAGGACTTCACCAAATTACTGTAAATTTTATGTTAAAAAACACCCCGACAAACCAACAACCCAGAAACCCCCCAAAACTCTCTATAAAACTTTGTGTGCGTTGACTCTGTGTAGTACAACTTACGATGTAATTTTGCATATAGTTAATTGGTATTGAGTTTTTAAAGGTGAAGATCATGACTTCTTGTGTGTAGATTGAATATTTGTAATAGTCACTGAAATACAATTGGAAAACATTGCTATCAGGCATCTCTTCTGTTCTTATTTTTCTATTCTCCCCTTCTTGCTAATTTTAAATTTTGTTTCTTTAGTTTGTAACAACAAGAATTGGGAAGAGGGAGAGGATCTGAGAAGGACACACTAAGGAAGTGCAGAGTTTTCTATCCCAAGACAAGGTGGTCTAAACCAACTACTTCTGTATAGAATCTTCTTTTTATGTTTGTTCTTACTGGAAGCTGATGTTCTCTACTTTACTACCTGATCATATATTGCAAAATATGAAAGGAGAAAATTGTAAGTTTTAGTAATACTCAGTGTCATTCAGTCTTGGGAAAGAGTGGCTATGCTTTTCAGCTGTGTCATGAAATACTGCTCTGTTAATGCTTATAAAATTTTAATACATTTGTTCAATCCCCGGTGTCTTTGCTGAAGTGGAAAATGTACCTACTGCTACCACAGATTGCCAGCAGGGATAAATTCCACCTTATTCATCATCAGAAGTCACTACTATTATTAAGTATGAGCAATGTTTCCTGTAAGTGGAAATCACATTCTTATTCTTATGTCATCCAGCGACTGGTTATCTGTGTTTGGAAGTGGGCAGGAGACTCTTTGTTCTATTCACTAAAATTATGGAGTGTCCCTTAAGGATGGCAGTTACCATGATCATTATTGACCCAAATATGTTAAGTACTAAAAAAAAAATAAAAGATAACAAATAATGAACATTCTTTTTACCAATGTCATTATTCCTTCAGTTCTAATCTCTTGGTCAGATATTCTGAAACACACTGAAAATAATTCACTGAATTAACATGAATAAGTAAAATGAAATGAAGAAACTGGCAGTGACACAGCTAAATGGAAGAAATGAGACTTAAAATCATTTGTTATGGATCCCTAGTTCTTGCCAAATATAATAACATTGTTCCTTTTCTTTAAGCTGGGCTTCATCCAAAGCAGGGACACTTTCAATTGGTACCCTGAGGCATTCACCCATGAGCACAATTTTTGGCTTTGGTGTAAACTACTGGTATTACATGACCTACAACAAGTACGTTAAATGGCGTGCTTACATATATATACTTGTATCTGTTTTGGGGGGCAGACTTTTGAAACTTCCTACACTGTGCCAGTCAGAATTCGGTACTGCTTCACTGCATTTCTCTGCTGGCAGGATTTGAAATCAGAGTATCAGACGAGCAGTAAACTCAAAGCTCAAGTTGGTTGTCTGTATATGAAAAGTATATTTTTATGAAATACTTGTAAGCATTTTAAATAATAAGTGATATTAGAACAAATCAGAGAAAGCCAGTGTCTGCTAAAAATACAGGCAAAGCTCCCCCTTCCTCTCCAAAGGAAAGAAAAGCGGGAGAGGAAGGGAAAGAATGGACACATAAAAGATCAAGGTGGCAACCCTACCAACCAAGAGTGCCAGCCCTTCCATAGGCTACCTGCTTTTTTTTTTTTTGTAGTCTGGGCATTCTTTACTTCACATAACTTGAGCTTTATAAATAGCTTCGCACCCCTTTACAGTATGCTATTAACCAGCTGAAAAGGATTATATAGCTTAATTTGATGCTATCAAATGAATGCCAGTGAAACAGTCAGTTGTTGCATTTGTTGGATATGTGTATTTTACAGTTCTAGTAAGAAAAACACCATCTTGTATCAAAATAAACCTTCATCTAGATTGCTTCAAACATACAAAATTTAATACTTGGCATTGTTCAACCTTTTCTTTTGGCAGTGGATAATATTGCTAATACGAACAGCATTACTGCATTGTAAGGCTTTATACAAGAGGAATTTTCTAAAATGCTGAATAAATGGTATCTGGACAGATTTTTTTTTGCTATGGAAGAAAAAAGTATTTTTTTTTAAGGTGTATTGGCGATAAAATAGGTGACAACACCTTTCTGAAGTTTGGGGATTGTTAGTTTTCCTATTTAATATGTAGAAAGGAAGAAAATTCAAAGTCTAAAATAAATTTTTGGCAGTACTTTTTGGACACTATTCAGGAACTGGTAATAATTTAAATATTTTGGTACAGCCTTGTGTATATTTTGTGTATGTATGTACATAAGTAGAGAATTTCTCATTGAAAGTCTTGCATTTTACATGAAAGCGTGATACAGTGATAAGACAATCTGATTTACCGTATGGAAAACTAATTTTTTGGTTTCCTATATTCCTTTTTCATAAAAGCAGCTTCACTAGTAAAACACCTGCTTTCCCTTCCCCCAGCTTATCCTCAGTTGGGAATTTGACTTGCATTTTAATCCAGTGTTAAATATTGCATTACTTCCCTACCTGTTGTCGTAGTCCTTAATTCTTGTCTCAGCTTTATTTAAAGGTGCAACAACAGCATGAATAAGTGGTCAGCAAATAAATTCCTGTAGAACAGCTGTAGCAATTCTTTTTAACAGCTGGTGCAATTCTGCCTAGACCAAAGAGTTAAACTTGCTTATCCAACAAGTTATATTATAGTCAGTGAGAGCTGAGCAGGCATTTCTGGAATATTTGTAAAACACAAAATGATGCAGCTGGATTTCTTGCTACATACCTGGGATATTTTCTGAAATGTTTAATGAAGAAATGAAAACACATGCTTTAAAGAGAATAATTAAAAAAAAAACAAACAAACAGAAGTGACAATGACAACAAGAGCTCATAGTGCAGTAAATAAAGTTATGAGGCTTGTGGAATAAACCCAAGTAATATAGGCCTCTAGTTACAAATGATAACGTGCACTTATAGGGATGTCTAAATATGGTGGGAATTAACACATGGTTAAGTATATGTTTTAATGATATGATAGTGTCATTAGTATTGATATTATAAAGTCTTGACAGTATTTAGTTCACTAGATAGTCTCTATGTTTCTTGCATGAGCATTTAATGTGACTTTAGAAAAAGTTAGTTTGTGGAAATGATCCCCTGTAGTTTGTCATGACGTAGGGCAGATCTCATGCCTATAGCTGTGTGTACTTGCATGTTCCCTTTCCATTCTTTTAAAATGAAACTCTCTATTCATTGAAATGCCTAGGAACTATTTATCATTGGCGTCTCTCTGGGACCAGTGTCACATGCAAAGGGATCCATGGACAAAGAGAGTTGATCTCATAGCTCATTTTTTGCCCAAAGATGGAGGTCTTGACTACTTTCCACTTCCAAATACTTTGCTGATTGTCTTGAGTTTGTCTCATCATGTATCTGTCCACTTTGTGAGCTGTTTACATTTGCTAATCTAGTGAAAAAATAACTGAGCAACCACAAAAATGGAGGATTTTCAGGTATCCTACATACTGGAGTAATTTCAGAGCTCACAAGCATGACACATTCCACAGCTAGTTTAAGCAAGAGTTTGAAATAACATGGCTAGAGTAAGGAGGGGAGGTGCTGCTCTTCTTTTTGGTACTAGAATCTCCAGGCCTGTTTTGCCCATTTCAGCTCCAAAGAAGATCAGCCCTGGGATCAAACACATCTGGTGGAGACTTACGTTTTTATTGAGGGTCATTCAAACTCACTTGTATTGGAGGTTACAGTTAGAAGCTGGAACTAATGAACCCTTGCTGTTAATAAGTGTGACCTACTGCTTGGGTTTCCCAACAGGCAAGGGTAGTGTAGTTAAATGCTGTACACAAGTATTTGAGCAAATCAAATTTGTTAAATGGTCAAATTTGGGTATGATTTAATTTCTCCATTCACCCACACCTAGACACCAGGATGCTTAAAGAAATATGAGCATGTACATAGTCATGAAAAATGTCTGGTATGTATGTTAATCTAATGATTTCCCCTTTGGTGATATACATGATATTTCGTATCTTCTTTGGCTCGTAGATTTCTGTGGAAAAAGCTGTCTTGTGGAATGTGAAGTATTTTGCTAGACAGCAGCTTTACCATCATCCTTGTTTATTTGTTTGAACTTTTATAATTTTTTTCAATATAGGAGTGTCATACAAGTTGTACCATCTTCCAGCAGCGCTGCAAAAGGCATGTTCCTCCTTGCCTTTTCATGGCAAAAAGTTTGAAGAGTCTGTTTTGTATCAGATACAAACTTCTTTCACCACGGTAGTTATTAGTAGCCATGCCTCAGTGTGATTCCAGAGCCAGAATTATGATCAGGAAATATCATCTATGTGAATCCAAGTTAAGAAAATCTGGATTCTTCTTCACTATGTTGTTAAGCTTTGTTGCCAAAGAAAACAAAGCTTGTGCAGTTGAGAAATATGCCTGTCATTGTGTTTCTTCCTTTCTAGAGCTTATAATCTCTTGGCACATTTTCACCCAATTTTACAAAGAGAGAGATTAAGATTATACAAATTTCAAGATGACTAGAGGATAGGTAGGAAATGGAGAGATTTGTTGGTGCATCTGCTGAGGGAGAAGTCTACAAGATGACCATTACCTGGTTAGACACCATTTGAAACCATGTGGAATTGGGGTTTGTTCTGACCATGTAAATGGATTCAATTGTCATTTGTTCCTTAGTTTACACTATAGAAGCCATTTATTCATCAAAACTCTCAGTAAGGCATAAGCCTGAAATGAAAGCTTTGCTATGGCTGGACTGGTCAGAATGACTCCTTGTAGGTCCCCTGATGTTTTGGGATCATAAGGTCTTGGAGAGGCCATGCTGTAATTCAAGCCCAATTCATGACAATCTCACCTGGTTTACATTTGTGGTTTTGGAGGTGAAGGACAGAGAAAGCCATCAGTTCACATGTGTAACTAGCAGTTTTGCCTCTTTGTGGGTACTATTCAAGCGTACATTTCTTAGGAAATTCTGATGTTGTGAGGTCAGAATGATCCTCTTTTAATTCCCTCCATACCTTTTTCAGGGGTCTAGGTCATGTTTTCTTATGCATGAAGATCTTTGTTTTGGGTAAACTTGAGTATGATAGACTCTTCAGAGCAATAGTATTTTCTGTGCAGCACCATTAATACAGTTGTAGCTAGTTTTGTACAGCAGTGCCTTTTTTCTATACAGCTGATTTGTTTGCGTGTACAAAGCAGACTAATGTGCATTGTATCATTTAGGAACTATTTATATACTGGTATCAGAAACCCCTCACATAAATGAACTTGGGACCATAGTTGCTCCATATGAGTAGTTACTAGTGTAATATAGACTTTCTTTGCTAACAAAATGGTTCTTGCTCTTTGTATCATGCTGGGAAGGGACCAGCATGAATATCAAGGGAGCAATAAGGATTGTGTATAATGTAAATTATAGTGCATCCTGTATGCTACAGCTGTGCAGAACTTACTAAAAATATCTTTTAGGAAGTATTTTATCAAATATTTTCAAAGGATTATTGTGATACTGGTATTTTGAGAAAGTGAATTTTAAAATGTTGCAGTGCTCTGCTTTATCCATTTGAGGGCAGCTGTTCACCGATTTTAAGAACTCTGGAAAAGCTGCCTAGGGTTCTGCTTTCTGCCTTATTATAATATTTCTGTATTTGCAAATACTTCATTTAGGTCTCCCGAGGTCTTGTACTGTTCCATCACCGTATTAAAATCATAGAATCATAGAATGGTTTGGGTTGGAAGGGGTCTTAAAGATCATCCAGTTCCAACCCCCTCTGCAATGAGCAGGGACACCTTCCATTAGACCAGGTTGTTCAAAGACTCATCCAACCTGGCTTTGAACACTTATGGGGATGGGGCAGCCACAGCTTCTCTGGGCAACCTGTGCCAGTGCCTCATCAACCTCACGGGGAAGAACTTCTTTCTAATATCTGATCTAAATCTCCCGTCTTTCAGTTTAATGCCATTCACCTTGTCCTGTCACTACATGCCTTTGTAAAAAGTCCCTCTCCAGATTTCTTTTAGGCCCCCCTTATGTACTGGAAGACTGCTCTAAGGTCTCCCCAAAGCCTTCTCTTCTCCAAGCTAAATAAAAGTTGTGAGTTTATTTTCTTTCCCAATAAAGTTAATATTCAAACCAATTGTCAGCTCTAGGAGAAGACTCTGTGAAGGTTTGAGTAAGCTGGTTTTCGTGTTTGTGATACATTTCTAGATCCATATTTTAAAACCATGACCTTCCTGAGTTAAGTATACTGAATGAGCTAGTTAATTCTTTTAACGTTTGCTTACTGGTAAACAGTTCCTAAAAAGCTCTGCTACAGGATCACTTTGAATTACTGTGACTGGAAGGTAGAAAAATTATTGCTGCTTCCTATGTGTTTTAGTTTTACAAAGATGTCTCTTAACTGGATCAGCTAAAAAACAAAGAGAAGTCTTCTGGATTCTTAAGTTTACAGTTAATAGCTCATAAGTATCTCAAACTAGTATTTTCAGACTCCAGTTTTCAGGCATTTTTATGTATCTAAACAAAGTGATTACAGATGTGATCTTCTGATTAAATTGATAGGCAGGCACTTAAAAGAACATAATTGGAAATCAGCCCCACTTCATCTAGAAACAGGATGTTGGAGAAAATATGACAAAGATTAAAGCTCAGATTTTCATTTTCACATTTGTCAAGGTTATACATGTTCTCACAGTGTATAATATAAAAATTACACACTTTTCAAGATAAAAGCAAGAGTGGCTCTTTAAAGCTTACATTTAGAGCTTAAATTAGGATTATATGTGTAATAAATACAAAAATAAGTGATACCTGCTATATGCAATATATTCCTGACACTTCTAAGATAGCCAACCGTCTGTTTTTGTCTTTCTGTTACACCCTCTTACTGCTTAAATTAGCCTGTTGTATTTTCAGACTAAGGACTTCCATTTATTAAACATACATAGCTGTCCAGCATAGCTTGGGGCCTTTAAACTTGGTGTAAGACAATAATACCTACGGTCAGTAATGCGTGGCAACTCTAAAATGAAGTGATGATACATGGAAATAAACTTTGGCCAACAAATTTTCATCTCGTAGTGCAAGTGTTTTTTCTGTGAGATGATAAAAAAACGGGGAAGAACCAGGAAGAGGTAAAAACTGAAGCTCTTGTTGCTATGGTAAAGTCTGAAATCTAGTACTGTAATTTCACATGGAGGGAAACAAGTGCTTTATTTTGATTTGTACTTATCTGCTTAGAAAGGGGGGACTATGCTGAATCTGAACTTTATTTGCATCTAGAAGACTGTTCCTATGGAATTACTTTAGAATAGTTTGGAAGTTCGTGAGGTAAAACTAATGTAGTGTTGGGACTTCTAACTCAAACCACAGAAGAAGAAAGGCTGGAAATCAGAGTTTTGTCTTTTTTGAAGGTTGTGAGAATAACCTGTGACTGGAGGCTTACACTATGAGTGGTACTTGGAAAATGCCATACGTCAGACTTGTTTACTCCCCAGTCGTGTAAATCTGTAAATGGGACAAGTTGTGTTCTGTTTTGCACTTGGGCTATGAGTTAATATTGCAAAAAAAAAAAAAAAAAAGGCCGGGGGGGGGGGGGGATCAGGGAAGTAAGCCTGTAAATTACTAAGATACTAGGCTCTGATATCAACTAGTAAGGTCTAGTACTAAAATACTACCACTCCACCTTGCCAAAATCTGGCACACAGCACACAGTCAAATTCTCTTCAGCAATTACGCAGTGAAATAATCTTTTAAAACTGAGTTTATTTCAGTAGTTCCTCTTAGCACGTGTAGACGTTTCTGCATGCAATGAAATGAAACATTGAGTATTTATTAAACTAGAATCTGAGGTTTGCTTTGTATGAAATACTGTATCTGATATTGTTATGTTACATACCTACTATTCAGATCTCAAATTCTATTAGTACAAATACATTTTGGTAAACTTCCCACTTTGTTGGGCTGATTTAGACAGTGACTGGTACACCAGACATGGAAAGCTTTGGCCTTTTGCTTCTTTTTAATGATGCATCATAGAGGTGTGTGAGTTGACCTCCTGGTCTTTTGGCTCTGCTCTTCACTTTATTCAAAGTAGAAATAAAAGGCTACTCTTTCTCCCTCTTTGGAGTATTTCAGTAAACTTTTCTAATTTGAGTGAAACTGAGGTCTCAAGGCACCTTCTAAAGGCTTCCAGCTAAGTGAAAGGCCTATTTTCGTGATAGAAACTATGAAGTAATTCAGAATGAAACCATAAACTGTGGTCTAGTGATATCGCTGTTGAGTACAGGCTAATAGTAAACTATTTTTTTGGCATTTATAGGATGAAATATCAAGAAGGAAATGTAAAGAGTCTTTTAGAAGAAAATATCTGTTTAAATGTGCTTTAGAATGGCATTTGAATGAAATGCTAGAAAAGAAAAAAATAAAATAACTAGTGCATGAAGATACTGTGCTACCCAGCATTCTAGCACAGAATTTCTGTATGCAACATCTGTAGAGAAATAAGAATTTTTTTGTTTGTCTGAGAGAGAATTTGTTATAAATGAATGCTTACTCTAGTGTATGCATACTCAAAGAAAAATTAAGGATTTTTACAGATTTTTTTTGTATAAAGCATTCAAGAAGCAAATGTTTGGTCAGAAGCGGCTCTACCCATGACTGAGACATACTTACAGCTTGGCTTTTTGAAGGGGAAACAAAGGGCTAAATGGAGATGCTAATACAGCCATATTTTAATGCTGTCTTTTGTTAAGTTGCAGTGTTGTGCTTCAAGCATTAAAGCATTACTACACTCCCTCTTTTGCCCTTACATAATTATACAGTTAATTATCTTTGCTGAGTTGTGCATAAAGGGACTTGGAATATTTCTTAGTGGTCATTTATTCACTGTGCTACAGACTGTACTGACTTTGTTCATACGAGGGCTTTGATGGCTTTCTGTGTCTTATCAGCAATTTCATGAGACATTTTTACTGTCTTTTGTCTCTTTCTACTTAGTTTTGCTGTAAAAGGTTTTCAAAATTTGAATATATTTTGAAGAAACATGTCCACATATAGGGATCGGAAAGGGATTGTGGGAACCTAGAGGCATTGTAAGCAATGGTAAACTTATTTCATCGAGAAATTATTTAAAATGGAAATAAACTAATTGCAGATAATCTGAGTAATAGACACGGCTGTTCTAGCTTTGCTCAGTGGAGTAAGAACTTTTTTCCTGAAAAACGGCCCTCTTTCAGATTTGTTGCTAAGGGCAGGGAGGCCTCTCTCCACATCCACAAGAAACACTGTTCTTGGAGGAAAAGCCCTTCTCCTTTTCATCAGTGTGATGGATGGGCCTGAGCAAGCTGGTACCCAAACTCCTGATGGCTGGAAGAGGGAAGACTGTTTCAGTACCACTGTATCCCTGGAGCCAGAGCTCCCTGGATGCTGTTCCCCCACAGCAGCAGGGAAAGGGGAGGAGATGCAGGCTGTGGTACCAGTTCATAAGTAAGGAGGACTGGGAAGAAGGGGGTAAAAATCACAGTGTAGGTGAAAATAAAATGGTAGTCTCTACTTATATTAAATGAACAAATTTCAAGCCAGTATCTTCATTTTGGGGGACTCCTATTTTTTTTTTTTTTTTTAGCTTTTTATTCTTATTTTAACTTTTTTTTCCTTTGTAACTTTTGGACTTAACAGTATATTCTGTTTGTGAAGACAGTGGTTAAGAAACAACAAGGTCCAGGTCAGGTTTTGAGTCCTTAGCTGTCCAATTCTATTGAAAGTTCAGAAGTGTGCCCACAGAGCTGTAGAGTTGTTTCTGCAGTAACACTGCTACTGCTTGAAGGTTGCAGTCTCCTTGGATTCTCCTTCTGAAAGCACAACTCCAAGTCATAGATTTTTTTAAATTATTATTATTATTTTCCTTTAAAGACCAGGTGTAAGTGGTTGTGGTTATTAAAACTCCGGGCAGTCTTGATTTTATTCTTTTTTTAATCAGAGTATCCCTTTTTGGAGAAGGGCTCTTCTGACATTGCAGGGGAGGTCTACCAGCTGTTTGACTGGCAGGAGCAGTCTGCCTGCCCCTTGGTAGTTTAATTCCTGTCTATACTAGGATAGCTTGCACTTCACTGAGCAGCAGACAGGTCAGGACACTTGGCAGGAGAAGGTTGAGAGACAAAGGCAGCAGGCTGTGGCGAGCTGAATCACCAGTCTGAAACTTTAAGAGAAGGAAAAAAGAAATCATGCAACTTTAGAAGCAAAGTTTTTAGCAATGTTCTTGAATTATTAGTAGGCTTGACAAAGTGAGAGTGATAAAATGTCCAAACCTGGGAAAACCGCCATCAACCATGGCTTGGTTCCTGTTGATCTTAAAAGTGCCAAAGACCCTCTACCACACCAAACCGTGATGAAGATATTTAGCATCAGCATCATTGCACAGGGGCTGCCCTTCTGCCGTAGGCGGGTAAGTGTAAAAGTCTTTAAAACCTGGATTTTGATCGCTTGGCTTGTAGCTCAGTGCTTTGTCATGGTGCATTCATTCCGTTAAGAAATACTTGTATCTGTATTATCTCTTCACTCAGGGGGCTGTAGAGGAGCCCTTGGGTCATTTATTGCAATAATTCTTGTGCTTTAATTAAAATTTGTACATGTTGTCTTAGCTATTACTGATTTAAAGGGACATGCCAGAGATTCTCTTACAGTTGCAAGCCAGTTAGATGAACACAAATGCTGTACAAATAAATGCATTCAGAAATATGTATTTTACTTTTATTCACTCTTTTAGGTGATGTAGATAGTTCGGAGTAAATCTGTTGAATGCAGTTCTGAATTATATTGATACATGTGACTTGCTGGATAAAAAAGTAGAGAATTTAAAGATGTTAAACTATTTAATATTTAAACATTTTTAGTAGGAATTCTTAAGATACAATTTTAATGCTTTTGTAACTCAGTAATAGAGATAACATTTTTGCTGTTACAGAAAATAAAAATAGCATGTTACTATGTGGTGGTTGCGATATAGTTTATATATAGACAATCCTAGCCTGACAAACTATCATGGGTCTTATGCTACAGCTTCAGGATCTATATGGATAAAGTGGCCCTTAAAGCACATTATATAAGTTTTTTAAAAAAGTAATTTTTTTTAATTTTGTTGTCTTTGTAATACACCATTTTCAATAAAAAGTGAGTACTTTCAAAGCAACTTACATCACTATTTTGTTGCTCAGGTGCATACAGCTGAACTTGTATTCTTTAAAATTAATTTTTCTCCTTTGTTACTCTTTCAGTAAAATGATAAATAAGTTTGTTCTTCATAATGAATTTTCCCAACATTACTTTGGGTTTTCTGTTGCTACTGAAGAAATACTGTTTCCATTTATTGATGCATATACTAAAATCTAGCTCAGTTTTTGTAAATGTGCTGGCTTTCCTTGAATGTCAGCATGCTTCTTTTCAGTAAACTTACTTAAATCACAGATGAAATTTAAATCACCACCCTTTGCAAGCTTGGTTTCTTTTTACTATGTTGCTTTGAATGTCTGAGAATGTTTCTTATATGTAAAAGGTGGATGGCGTGTGTTGGAAGCTAGCAACTTAGTATCAACCTGCAGCAATGCAAAAATTAGAACATATGTATATACACACATGACTAGTATTGGATCATATGCATTTCAGAACAGTATTTTTTCAGTACTACACATGTTTTGAACACTAAATAGGAACATTTCGTAAGGTTGAAAGTGTTAAAGTAACCCTTTTTATTGTACTAGACACGCTTTCAAATTTTTATGATTTGAGAACTGTTTGCTTGAATATAAGTGTTTGGAATATGTTTGGATAGTTTTGGTTCCTTTATCCTGGTAGAAGATAATTTAGCAGATATATTTCACAAGTCTTTCTGTGGCTGTTTTAAGACATTATACTGTTGCAACTTTACTATGTGCTGGTGTTTTATGTGTGTATTTTATGTAGTGAGAAGTGTGGTCACACACTAACTTATCTCAAATATGTAAAAAAATTAATTTCTACATCAGGTCTCTGAAGACTTTGTCCCAAAGAAATCACAGTCTATCTCAGTTGTCCTGTCTTGCCCAAGCAGTCAAATCGATGACTCAGTGGTTTTAGGTTTAATAAGCTTTTATTTTTCTTGTAGCATTAGGACTGAAGAGGAAATTTAGGAACATTGTAAATGTATGCTTTAACAGCTTTAACTATCATTAATCTATTTCTTGTCTTCTAAAGCTAATAGTTCTCAGTATGATGGCTGCTCATCAGATTATAGCTCCGCCTTTAGTCTCATGCCTTGCAACACTCAAAGCCTGCACGTAACTCATAATGTTACCATATTGGGTTCCTTCCCAACATGTGTAAGTTGCATATAGGATCCATATATTAACAAAAAAATCCTGAACTACCAAACCTAATTTTAGATACCTACAGATGAGAGAATTGATACATTTGTTACCTAGTCTTAGCACTTTATTAAACATCACAAGAATTAAAAAAGTATTTTTCATGTAAAATAGTTCTGACAAAAAGTCTTCAATATGCAACTCTTAGATTTTATTTTATTGTATTTTATTAATTCTACTTTTCATTTAACAAGGCATTGAATTTTTTAGCATTTAATGTTTATACCTAAACTTGATGGGCTTTACAGTGTGAGCTACAGTTTGCTTCTAGGTTATTGGATTGATAGTATGTCAATACCAATTTTTTTTCTGGAAAGTGTATGGCTGGGCTGTTCAAACACTGACATGACTTAAAGATTACCAACCTTCTCCTTGTTTGAACTCATTTCTTCCCCTCCTTAATTGTACATTAAACGAAGCAAAACATCTTTAAAATGTGTGCTATGATCCTTGGGAGTAAAAATACTTCCGTTATGAGAGCTGGCAATTCATAGCTTCTGCATCCTCTGCATTGGTTATACTGGGCTTCTGTCAAGAAGTGCACTATAAATGGTCACAGGACTTAACAGTTTGCCCTTATGTGTTTTGTCAGTTTACACATGTAGCTAAAACACTTTTCTGCAGTACTACTAATCTGAATCCAGTTAAAAATAGTATTACTTAGCATTCTTTGTGTAGTACTTGAGAATAACTTTAGCACATAGCTCTAAATGTACTGTACTTACACAATAAATGCCTCTATTCCTTCAAAGCTCTCACTGAAAACACTGATGCAGTATCATTTAATGTAGATGTAGCCATGGTCCTCTTCAGTCTTTAGTGTATCTGTCGTAGGCACTGAAGTAGATTTTGCAGTACAATGTGAAGAAGCAATGAATACCTTTCAACTAGTACACACTTCAGGTATCAGATATCATTTAGCTCTTTGGTGCGATGTAATTGCAGCTGGTATCGAACATACTTAACAAGATAGTCACGCATGTCACGTATGTTCCAAAATCAACTGCTGTTGTTTGCCATGGCAAATAATTTCAGTTGACAAAAAATTGGTCTTTTAGTTAACTACATGATTACTCCCTTAAACTACTGCTAAACCGCTAACAGTGGCAGTGTTTTTACTTCTGAACTATTAGATTTTGAAACTACTTCAAAGGCTGTATGTCCTGGGTTCAGCAGTAGCAATCATTCCTGCTGAGCCTAGGACACTGTACTGCAAAATTCAATTTCTTCCCTCTTTAGTTTTCCATGTGTTTTTCCTAAATATTCCTGTACTTGTTGCCCTTGGAGCAACAGTTTCACCATATTGAATATATGTTTTTAAGAAGCGCTAATAAGCTGGAGAACTTGTGAAAGTATTTTACTCACTGGCAACATTTCTTAATTGCAAGTGGCTTGAAGTAGAACTGAATTGGTACAAAGCGGGGGTTTTAGTGTGTACAAGGTGATAATTCCAAGCTAGAAAAGTCAAGGTAATAAATGTATCCATTTTCAATGTCCCTACCCTCAGAAATTCCAAAGACTCTGTTACACTGTACTGTTTTGTGAGAATAGTTTTGTTGCATGTGCATGTTTTGCCTTTGAAACGTACCTGACCAAGCTTAGGCAATTCATAAACTTCGCTCCTGAGTGAAATGCTTCTGTCTGTAGGGTGTGCTTGTTAGGTGAACAAAGGGTAATGCATTTCAGCATTGATGTATAACACCTGTGGATGCTCTTTTATATAAATTACATATGGTATCGGTCCATATTGTTACTACAGTAAAGCACCTTGAGCTAGATTCCTGTTCCTTTTCCTTCCTGTGGTTGAGTAGTATGCTAATAATGTATTTGAAATACTAATGCTTCTTATGCATGAGCAGCTTTACTTATTTGGACTTGTTTTTTTTTTATCCCTTCATTTCTGTGTTAAAACAACCAAAACACCCTTTTCATTGTCAGTCTGATCTATGTAAATGCTTGTGCCACTAGCGTAACCAAGTAGTCCATCCATTCAGTTTCTGAGGGAAATGAAGCCCTGATTTTTTCTGCAACAAATCATATTTCATGCTTGAGTACAGCATGTTGTTTCATGGATGACAGTAAAAAGTTACTTAATGGGCAAGAAACTATTTAGCTTTCTCTGAAATGGTATATCGTCCCATACTTCCGTGTATGTCAGCTGACTTTGTATCAGCTCCTGAATAATATGAAAAAAAAAACCAAACTATTTTCCCCTTAAACACAACATGAAAAAAAGAAAAAATTCCCTTTCCCTTGGAATTTCTTGCCATTTGGTAAGAAGAGACTGTCAGAAGAGCATAAAGAAAAACGTGTGAAAATATGCATATGAGTACATATATATGCATGCATGTATATTTTTTTAATTTATAACTTAAGGGAGTTTTAAGAGTCTGTCACTGGACAAATCGGAGCACTCCCACATGTCTGCATATTTTACAGCAGACTTTTTGGTTCTGGGCTTTATGGCAGGGAACTTGTGCTATGGCCACTGCGGGTAAGAAGCCTCTTCGGGTGTCAGAAATAACTTTCTTTCAAAGACGGTTTAGCCTTGACTTTAAATTGTCTTGTTTGTGTTAGAATTTGTCACCCAAATGGAAGTACAGGTTGCGGACTGATCAGTAGATATCTACGTGAAAGGAAGTTTGTTGTTGTCCCTGTGCTTTTCATAAATGAATGTGTCCATTGCTCTGAATATCCAAATACTCACAATAAAGTTGGCCTTACAGAGGTTTTACTTTTCATGGTTAAACTTAGTGTCTGATTTCTTGCTTTTATTATTTTTGGGATTTCAATTTTGGGAGATTTTTGTAATGAAACAGGAATAATTAAGAGGTCCAGCAGAAGGAATTTAATTGAAAAGGCAGATGTTTTAAGTGCAAAGAAAAGAGAACTGAAAAGTTACAGAAATGAGCAAGGTTAAGTCTTGTGTAACACTTTGCCTAGAGGATAACTCCTTTTAGAAGATAAATAATCTTGAATGATGAACTGTTTCCTCTTTTTTTTTCTTTTTTTTTTTTTCTTACAGTATATGCCGTATCTCTATGCTGAATCTGCTATTCCCATGCTTTTTTCCATCCCCTCTCACAAGGGGAATAAAAGTTTTTCCTGTGTTAGGTAATAGCCTTGAAATATTACTTATTTTCTTAATGTGGAGCAGAGGCAGTCTAAAAATTAACATTTCCCCCATATTTTTTTGTTCTTGCTGCAATTATCTCTTTCATTTTGCTTGCTTTCAGTTGACTCTGTACTGTATGTGAGAGGGACTAAAATAGGAATTACAGAAGTGGAAAAAGGAATGGGCAGATCCTCAGTTATCTGGTCAACTCAAGGTGGTGTGGCTCAACCTGATTGAAGAGCCTTGTGGTCTCCCAGGCTATGCTTACAAGAGGTTTGTCAAGCCATACCAAAATCCATCTTCTAAACTATGGATACATTCAGTTGTAGCCAGTGTTTATGGCTCTGTAGAACTAGATACAGGCAGAAGTATGCTTCTGTCTACCCCCTCCCATTCTGTGGGTTGTTACAGAAGCTGTGGGCTTAAGATAGCCATTTATGTGTAGGAGGGAGCACTTAGTCTGCTGTTCACGCAGCTGTTCCCTGTGTCCCCTGGAAAGACAGAAAGTTTCTAGCCTAAACCATGCATATGTAGTCTAAACTGCTGTATTGACTCAAAAACAGTCAAGACAACCTCTGAAAATTTCCTTTTTTTGGGGGGGGGTGGGGGGGGTGGGGGGTGAGGGGTAGGGGAGGAGTTGGTAAGGTTTTGTTGTTACCCACTGCAACACATGTCATAGCACTCCCAGACTGCTTTTTCAGAATATTCGGTGAACCTCTGTCACTGTACTGACTCTTGAGAAACACTTTTATATTTAAATTGTTCTACCTATTTCTGGCCAAGATAAAAGCAGCAATCGAAAACTCATTTATATTTAACACTAGCTAAAATGTTTTTCTTTGTGGTTTTGATGCATTTAAAACTTCCATTTCTTGTGCAGTGAGCAGTGCTGTCTTACAGACTGATGCCTGAGTGCAGGTGCTAAAAGCATGTTATGAGAGGTCTGCAGTCAGTCGCTTCCCTTCAGGAGGTGTCAGAAGGAAGGTTGCTTGAGCAATTTTACTCTTTTGTGCCCAATTGTTTAGATGTCTTTAGAAACCTTTATTGTAATTCATGTTGAGCTATTAAAACATGCTGGATTGACTCTGTGAAAGCTCTTTACCTGCTTAGAAGTCTGTCATTTATTGTCTCAAGCTGTGGAGGTTATAGCATCCAGCAGAAGAAAATAGAGAACGGGAGAAAGCAGTGGTGCCGTAAACTGACCCAGCTGCCTCTTTGCTGATTGATCATGCTGCATGGGAACTCATGAAATGTGTAATTAAATACTTAATTTATTGCTTTGAAACCTAATTGCCTTAACCCTGAATCTCCTTTTTCTCTTTTTGCAGTCCCTTGTATCGCTAAGTAAACACTCTTTGTCCTTCTACAACAAATGAAGCCATTTTATTTTCCTGAACATGAGATAATTTTTTTCAGGTATGGGCAAAGGATCCTTTGTGAGGCAAAAAATACTCTGCTGTGTCATGACCGTCTCTTAATACAGAAACACAAAGAGGGCAAATTAATTTTAACTATCAGTCTTTGTCCTGGCATTCCCCAGATTTTGAATGGAAGTTGAACGGAACTAGAATGATGCCCAGACAAGTCATAAGCAGGGCTGTAGCATTTGCATCCTTCTCTCGGATCTTTGCCACTTACCGCAACCAACTGTTGTTCTTTATGTCTTAAACTGTTACTGTCAGAAAATGATGGTTTTGCCAGTTCAAGTAGCTCCACTCCTCAGAGTGAAGATCGCACCTCATCCCTAGTTTCACTGCTGGGCTTGTGTTCAGCTTCCAAAATACGAAGCCCTGATCTGCTCTATTTCATTTGCCCTTTAACTGGTTTTGGATTTCTAATTCTGCTTTCTCTCCACAGCTTCTCATTGCTATTGTCCATTAAATATGGGCCTCTTTTTCCTGTTCTTCCTTTGCCCTCTTTACAGCTCTTGGTACACTTACGTATCTTCATTTGAGGATAAAAGTGCTTGGAAAATACAGTTTGCATAGGGACAGCAGCAGTATCTTTCTAAATTCTCTTCAGGTATTTTACAATGTTACTCAGTTGTTTGAAAAGGCAAGAAAACAACACTAGAGTTGACATGACTTTTCCCTTTCTATCTTTTTTTTTTAGTCAAGGAAGTCTGTACTTCTGATTTGTTGCATTCCTTAAGTTTTTTGAGTAACTAATTGTAAGGTTTCTTGATAAGAAGTTCAAGATGGCTGCAGATCATATGTGTAATCACATGCAGTTTGATCACATTTCAGAAAAACTCCTCTAGCTACTCGCCTTTTAAATGGACATGATTTTAATAATAAAATATGCAATCCATGCAGTAGGACAATGATTTTTCTTTAAATGTGCAGATGATAATTGCAAACTGTACTATATTTTTAATATGCTGGAAACATATGTTTGTGAAAGAGAAGTGCTGGTTATGTATGTCATATGAAATGTTGATCCTGTGCAAGCAGGTGATACGGTAAATCTGGTTTTAATAACTTTGCTGCTACTGTAACATTTTGAAATAGGAGGCAAAACATTGTAAGATTTGTGTGTGGTGATTTTCATTTATTTTGTAGATCATATTCTAATATAGTGCAGGACCACCAAAGATTCACTGACCCTAAACTGAATGATAAAAGAGAAGAATTGCATGAATGATAGAAGTCTAAATATATTCTTCTACATATCTTCTTCCCTTATGAATTATCTGACATTAGCAATACTTCCTTAACCCAACTTATTTTATACTTAGTATCAAAGGACTCATAACACTTGGTAAATGCTAATATATTAAACTTCTTTGTGAGCTAGGGAAATGTTTGGGTTATATTTACAGGGAATAGGATAATCATGTGGCAAAGACAGCAAATGTTTTGTGTTGTAATTAGGAAGACATGTTTCTGTCTTCTCTGTTTCAGATGGTTCATTATTTCAGATTGTTTATTAAGCTTCTGTGTGCTGCATTGCTTTGTGTGTGCAAGGTAGTAGATAGAATTTTATTTGCAAATTGTGAAAAAGAGGCAACTGGTATGTAGAAGACTCAGGTGGGTAAAAGATTTATTTTAGAAATTCATGATATGTAAATACATGCAAATTTGGGACCAGGTATTTTAATATGTGTATCTTCCTGTGGAATTTCTAAAGTTGCATTTGACTCTATTTTCTGTAGTCAGCATGTATTTAAGTTTATTAAGGTAGCTAATGCATAATTAAGATAACCAGTTGCAGCTTAGAGCTCTTGCATGGTATCATGTGGCATCTTCTCTCATGATGTATGTGCTCCCATTTATATGTACAGACATGGTTTTAGAAAGCATACTTTTATTTCCAAATACTACTATAATAATATTGTACTAAATGCTGTATGGAAAATTGTCTCTGCACAGAGCACTTACTTCTTGTAGAGATGAAAGAGAGAAGGCAAAATGGGAATGGAAACATGATGTGTTGTTAGCTGCTAGAAGCAGAAAATTGTTCCTTGGCTCACAGGCCAGGAATCAGTAGGTGACACTATACTGCTCTCTTTCTAAGGATACTCTCCCAACAGAATTTTACTTTCTGAAAAGTGAAAAAGAACAGCTAAGGATGTGCTACAAAGGTATTTTTGGTATGTTTTTAGCACCATTTTTTCCTACTTTTACCCTGTGTTTAGGTAGATTTACTACTATACTTAAACAGTTAAGATTTTATTGCTCTAAGTCAATCTGCATGATACAGTGTTCTGTAAGTGCAAATGGCAGTCTCTTCCAAAGCATGTTGCTATTAATAAACCTTAACACAAGATTACTTCTCATGATAACAGCAGCAGCTGGTAAGAATGTTTGCAATTTTAACATATTTGCAGCACTACTACATTCCGTCTTGCATTTCTCCTGTGGTTCATTGTCAGTAAAATTTCAGACTGAATTCTTACAATGAATTTCTTCATGTCCTCACTGTCTTCCCTTCCTTTGCCTCCTCTTCTCCAAATCCTGTCTAGATACCAAGCTATGAAAAAAGCATCTTTCTTCTTAACCTCTCCTGCCTTTTTACACCCACAGTGTTCCTGTCCTTTGCCTCTCTGGTTACGCTGTGTGCAGTTCTGCGAAGCCCTTCCTGCCCACACAGGAATTATCTGTAGCTGGCTAGTCTTAATAATTTCTAGTTGAACCAGATAAGCCATCAGGTTAAAGAAATATAAGAATGCAGCTGCTGCACCATCTATTAATTAATTTTAAAAATACATGCATTTAGGTTTAAGCATTAATCAGTCTCTAGGCAGGTAATAAACTTAGTTGCTCTAAGTTTCTCTTCTCTTGAATGGGATCCAGAAGAATATATGCCTGTGCATCTTTCAGTTTTGGGGAGGAATGTGTTTGTTCAACCAGTAATAATCTTCTATTTATTTCATGTGTTAGATATGTAAGATTGCCGCTTACTTGCAGTTTCCATTTGCACTGATGGAAGAAGTAAGAAAGATTATCTAACAGACACTGTACATGGCAAAAAGAACTAATCATACAAATTCAAGGAAGCTAGGCTACATCATCCCTTTAGCTTATGGCAAGATCTGTTTGTGTTTGTGCTGTTTCTGACTGAGATTTATCTAATGGTATAAAATTGCTTCTGATAAAAATTGGTAGTTTTCTCATCGTTTGAAATATTACTGTGTTGAGGTCACTTTGCACTATAAAAATTTGACGCTGGTCGCAGTTAACATGAAGGTTGATTAATTTCTAGATTTATTAACTGCATGTGTCCATAGCAGTACCTCGGAAAGAAAATGTGTTAGAATAACAGCAGCTATTGTGGTCGGTGCCTAATCCATATGTAATTAAAATTGCAAAAGTAGAATCATTTTAGGGTTAGTTTGTTTCTCTCCCCTCATGGGTTCGAGAAAGGTTATTATAATTCTGTTGAAATTATTCCATTTAATTGTCAAATTAGCTTGCTGTGTATTTCTTTTAGTTTCTTCTCTGCTTCTCTTTTCTTGTTGCATAAAGAACTGGTCATCATGGAGGGAAACTTTTGTGAGTTGTCGTCATTCCCTCCCAGAAGAAAAAGAGGAGGCAGCTTGAACTGCCTGGTAACAAGCTGTGTGAGTTTCCATGAGATCTGTTGGTATGACTAAAGTAAGGTTTCCAAATGGCCTGCGTATTACACTGCCTTACTGAGAGAAATTTCTTTGGGGCATCTGATTAACATGGATCACTTTCTGAACCTGGCACCACCTCAGTTTATTACATCTGTTCAACCTGTCTTCCTTGGTTTGTCCTGTGCATTCCCATGAAGGGATGTATCCAGATGCAGCTGTCTTCCAGGCACAGTACTAAGCCCTACGCCAGTCTTGAGATTTCTGGGAAGGCATCCAAACTTCTGAGAGGGTCAAGAGGAAATAGTTTCCTGTTCTGAAGTGCTGGCCCATTTTAATTTAAGCATACAAATGAATGTTTTAAATGTCCAGAAATACTGCATATTTGTCTGTTTATGGCTGTGTTTAGCAGGTCCAGCATTTCTTCTCTCAATTTAGGAAGAGTTTGTGTCAGAAATGACCTATTCTTTCTGGTCTGTGGAGAAAGTAAATGCTTGAAGATGTCTAAGGCATCTTCAGGGAATTAATTAATTCCTGAAAACATGGCAGTGAGGTGAGGTGGGTGCAAACACCTTCTTTTCTTCTTCCCCCCAACTCCCCTCTTTCTCTCTTCCTGATACAGAGGGAAACCTGCGCTAAAAATTCTCACTAGTCACTAAAGTGCAGGAATATTTAAAACCGTAAGTTGCACCTCTCTCCACTAATTTGGTGTGCTTTTCCGACTTTGGCGACCTAATTTACAAAAACAGGTATTGCTGGCAGCTCCTTGCAGTGGACACATAGACCATGTGAATTCATAATTGCTAAAAATTTTCAGCATATTTTTGGGGCTTCAGTAGACAATTTATGTCCCCTGAGGGTTATTCAGACATAGGTCCCCAGTCACAATAGGTACTGCAAGCTTAATAAAACTAATCCTTCAAGATACATCTGTGTTTATCTGCTCTTAGCATTATCTGGTTTTTGCATATATATATTGATACAGAAATTGAGACATGATATGTTATAATTGGCCCTGAGGCCGTCTGTTTTCTTGGTGATTTTAAGATTTGTAATTCAGATTTACACTGCCTAAGCTTGAATGTTAGGGAGCAAAAAACCTTTAAATCAAAAGTCTTCTCCATGAAGAGATAACTGTAATCTTTGATAGAAATATCAAAATGTGTATTTTTTTTTGCAGTTCAGTGAGTGTACACATAAAGTACAGTATTGTATTTGCATGTATTTTCCAGAAGGTAAATGGAAGGTACTTGTATTGACACAGATCAAACCTCAGTGCAGTGAAATGGGAGAATTATTGGAAAATGAAGAAGTATACTAAGTAGTAGCTTAAAATGTAATTTAAACTATTTTCCACTGTTTTTCTAGTTTTAATTTCTGATCACCTGTATCTTAGAGTTGTTCTACTTTTTTTGCTTAGCCTTCAGAACTATGAAGTCAGGACACCTATTTGTGCATTTTGATGCAAGAAATTCCTTGCTGTGAGGCCACACAGGGGACAAGATTTGCTCTCAGTCTTTTTTTTATGTATTCTGTAGCACAAATTTGAAGCTTTGGTTGATCTTTATTAGGAGCTTTAACTTCTTTACAGAGTCTTGAGGAATAGTTCATGTTTTGATGGTATGTTGTCGTGGGGAATGAATCTTCTCTGGAGTCTCGAGACAAAACTGTTGAAAACCTGAAGTATTGTGTTTGGTTTTTTTTTAGTGTTGTTTTTGTTTGTGTTTTTTAAGCTTACCAGGATAAAAATTTGGGTGAAAACAGGAAGGGAGATGGTGGAGAAAGGGAATTAAATGCAAACACTGGGGCTTCAAAGACACTGTATTCCCTTATAGGTGTTTCCAATTTAATTTTCCAAAACAAATACTGAAATTAAGGGGAAAAAGTTACTGCTACAAAGTAGCCAACATAATAAAAACAATTGAATAAATCACCTTTTTATCCCAAATATGCCCCTCTTTGTATTGTATGTACCTTGAGAGTATTGTCTATTTCATGCTAATATTTAAATTAGCTCAGCATTATCAATAAACTTTTTTGTCCCGAATAACAAAAAAATCAGTAGGCATTACAGTAGAGAGGACATACAAATATACATTGTCTTTGAAGAATCAGAGTGCCAGGTATTGGATGTGGCATTCCAAAGCATGTAATGACACAGATCACAAAGCTGTTGCCCTATTAAAAACCTAATATATGGAAACATCTCTGTATTTCTAAAAGAATGTCAGTTGCTTCTTATAAATATGCTAAAAACCTTTCTGAGCTCCTGTATTCCTTTGACAGTGCTTGTGAACTTCATGGTTTATTTTAAAAATACAATATATAATTTTCATTCCATAGTATGCAGTATTAAAGCTAGTAGGTAATTGCTCCCTTTCTTCTTCTATTCAGAGCTGGGGATTCATAGCGTCTTGTTATCTTAATAACAATCCTCAGAATACATACACAGATACACATGCTGTTCTTTCAGGGAGAGTTTTAAGATTACCTTCTAGCTTCTTGCCAATAGTTAGTGGCAGTGCTGCTTTGTAAGACTCTGCCCTTAATGATGTGTGTCTATCACAGACATGTCAAAAACTGTATCAAACACAAAGGCTTCATGTGGCCCATTTTAGGTGTGCTTTCATTAAGGGCTTTCACAAATAGACAAATAGGCAAATTTACTACTATTATCCAGAAAAAAAAACCTTTCAGTTTTTTATTTTTTTTATTTTTATTTCCCTTTATATTACATTCTTAACTTGAAAGTAATCAGTTTTTTTTTTTTTCAGTGCAAACAAGAGATCAGTTTTCAATAGGAAACATACTAAATAAGAAAAGCCTTGCATATTGTCTTTTAATGTATCATAAATTTTTTTCTTTAGGAAACTTTTTTCTTTCTTCAGTCCTTTCCTCCTTATGTCTTAAAAATAATAAAATAAAAAATTTTCCCAGCACTACTTTGTTTACAAAGTTTATTAGGTGTTGAAAAATTGTCACTACATTCAAAGTGTAAAACGCGCTTGACCTCATTTATAAATGAGAATGTTTGAGCTTCAGTTTACAGCTGTGTTTATTTTAATAAAAATATAAAAATCCCCAAATCTGAGCCTCACCTGAAAGCAAAACTGGAAGTGGGCGGGAACAGGTCATAGATTACTCTAAAAAATTTGAGAGATTTGGCTCATCTACAGGTGCAGTTTGAGCTGCATTTTGTGTGGTTTTAATGCAGTGATTCAGTTCGTTTACAGCGGTTGCTTGAAGGGAAATGGTTTTCTATGCTTCTCTGGTGGATGCTTCAAATTCGGAGACTGTTTAGCAATACTGTTATAGTTATCACAGGGTAGAGAAAACCAGGCAGTGCCACACTAGTCCCAGGCTTGTGTTGCAGATACAGCATTGTTTCAGTGACTACAAATGACATGAGATACAGAGAAAGCGCGACTGACAAAACACAGAAAAGAAAAATGAGTTGCTATAGTACCAAGTAGCCAGAGCTGTGTTGTTAAAACTGTGACTGTTTCTGTGTATGTGTGTCAGCAAAATAGAAGATTTCTGTAGTGGTAGAAGGTGTTGAAGTATTTTCTTAGTACTCCCAGGGTGGCAGTCTCAGTTGACAAGAACTTTACATCATTTAAAAAACATGATGCTATATATTACACAGTGAAGTCTCTCAAACAAGAATATATTCTTGAGAAAGAAGATATCATTACTTGTTTGAGAATCTATTAATCTTATATAAAGAAGTCCTGATACTGAGTGCTGGACAGCCAAACTGTGCCATAGATCCTTTTTTAATCTTGTTTTATGCCTTGCTCAGAGAGTCAAAGCTGGATTGGTTGAAGTTGCAGAGATCTGACCTCAAGATGCCACCGGTATGATAGAAATACAAGCCCCTGTTCTTAATCAAAAACCTTTCCATTAATCTAATTCTGAAGTTGCAGACAGCAACCTCTGTCCTACAGAAGAAACCCCTGAAGAGGTCGTACTGGTTCCCTTGAGTGTCAGCTTCATTTCAAAGCTCAGAATATCTGTTTTAAGGGGAAGATCCCATATAGTATAGAGGTTGACACTTTATGTTAAGAAAATCATATGACTAGGTAGAGAAGAAAATAAAATACGTAATGGCCCAGATATTGTCACTGAAATAACTGTAATAACTGTTTTTCGAGATCTTTATGTTGTCTTTTAAGTGTCCTTGTTTCTATTTGCATGTAGTCAGAAGAAAAAGCTTGAATTTCTTTTTCCCATTGTTGGTAGAGAGTCCTTTGGATATTATCTTTATGAAGAACTCTGGTGTACCATTTATTTAAATTTACTATACCAGTGAAATGGACAGAGCAGATTTAGGTTATTTTATAAGCAAAGAAGTTTTCTAAAGCACATTTTCTGCTTAAGGCTATGCTTACCTTATGTACCATATGAACATTTGTAGCATGGTAAATATTTTGAGCATAATTTTTTTTAAAAATGCAAATTGTGCCATTCTAGTTTTTAAAAATACATATTTGCCTCTGTGCAATATAATGGTTTGGTTTGTAGTGTCACTGTGCACCCCATTTTGTTTTCAGAACAAAAAATGCAATTTTGGATCACAGTAGCATTCAGTATGCTTCTTGTCATCATGCACCTCTCGTACACCAATTTATCATATTGTAGGAAGGGCTAGGGGGAACTGCTTGAGAAGGATTTCATAATACTGGGAAAATCCTCAAGTTACTGTAGTAATCTTCTCTACAACAACCAGTTCTTAAGGAAAAAAAAAAAAAAAGCTGAATTTCTCGGTTTTCCAATAATGAAATCTAAACTGAAAAAGGTACAAGTTGATTTCTGCCTTTTTTTTTTTATTTTCTACAGATAAGTCGTTATGAATTTCTAGAGATGTTAGGTAGTTTATCTGAACAAATGGACAAATGGCATGAAGTACATATTTTTTCTTATTGACGTGAATGAGTAATATGTTTTATTCTAAAATAGCAAGAGGCAATTCTAGTAGGTCTGGATAGAAATGCTAACTATTAACTTAGAGTCTCAACACGACTAGATACTATTAACTTTAATAAAAACTAAGACTTTTTAATGAATGTAATAAATTTACTCACCCTGCTTTGCTCCTCTTACGGTTTTGTTTACTAACAGTTTTTCAAGTGCAAGCAAGCCACAGGTATTGAAATCAAAACTATCTTCTTCTGTCTTGCTCACATGGCTGTAGAACATACAGAAAAGTAATCTCTTCTGTTATTCCTTTATTTTTTCTTCAGAATAGAATCACAAAAGTCTTGTTGTCTTTTATGCAATTTAGGAACAGTATGGAGTGCACTGTGATTTCTCAGGATTCATATTCAGTTTGAAACTGAATAGCTCTGCTGCATTGAAAAGGTAGAAATTACAGCTTTACTCACACTAGAAAATAAATTATAATATTTTTCTTGCTTTTGTATTTAAGTTCTTACTTTTGAAAAGGCTGAGAGATTAAACCAGCGAGAAGGTTATCCAAAACTAATATCATTAGTAATGGAGAAGGAAAGAAAGGGGAGAGCGGGATAAGCGTTTATGCATGAGATGATTGAATTATTTATGAATAAAGTTCACCTTCCCCATAGTAAAGGTTTTCAAGTTGTGTGGGTGTGCCATGTACTTGTGAAATACTGTGTGCTTGCAATTATTAGATATCTACTTGCAAACCAAATGAAGATGCCAGATGCCTCATTTTCTGTGCGATTTTCTAGTTATGTTTTCACAGAAAACGTATTATTATCCTACCAAAGCTTTTAGAAATGATCCATGACTTTTACATTCATCTCTTGGCCCCAGGGTATAAATATACACTGATTTTTATTTTATTATTTTTACTTATTTATTTATTTTAAATTGTTCTCAAAGCATAGCCTTTAGGGGAAGGTTAAGTCAAAAGGGCAGTGAAAAATTAATAACTATTAGATTACTCTTGGGAAGACATTATTCCTGACTGGATGAAAGTCTTAACGCTTTTTATATATATGCTTTTATATGTCTTGATGTCTGCTGATGTTACTCAGAGGGATGTGCCCTGTGGAGATACGAGATACCATTTGTTATCCAATCTAAAATTTCTGACTGACATTCTATTTAAGCTACCTGAAACAAAAATGTGTACATCAATCGGAACGACAAATTTAACATTAAATTACAAGGCAAATATTAATTGAATTCTAAATTAGAAGAAATAGGACACTTGGGGAAAAAATCGTATTATTTAAAACGTTGAGGGAATTTATAAGAAGTGTGAAATAGCTTAGATACCAGTAAATAATTTCTCTTGCCTTTAGGAGTTGATTTTGATGGAAGCTTTATTATTCCGTTCTTAAAACTTTGTCATGGCTAAGTATATCCATTTTAGTGGGTATTTTTTCTCCCTAGAGAAATGTTAATACCTGAATTGGTTTTGTTCTTAAATTGTAATCCACCATGTAATCAAGGTGGAAAATTGATACCTTTTTTTTTTTTAAGAGAAAAGACTAACTATGAATATCAATGTAAAACAAAAACAAGTGTTTTTCTGGCTAAAGTACAAGTTTAATTTATTCCAGTTCTCTTCCATTGTCTGTATGCCTGGGGGAGGGGGGGGGGCTGTCAAATATACAAATTTAAGAAATTTACAGTTTAACTTAGTCACCGTGTTAATTTTCAGTGAATTTTTCACATCCTGCAGCTTGTGGTGCTGTTTCTGTAGTGGACGTGAAGGGGCAGTGTAGTGCTGTCTATAAATGCACTGTTTTCATTTTTTCAATCTGTTCTGAAAGATCACGGTTTGAAGTATGTTAATCCTTTTAAGCTAAATATCCTAGAAATGTCAATACACTTAAGATTATTCTTGTTTAAAATGAGTCAGTGTTTCCTCCTTGATACTGTTTATACTCATGAATATAGATAATATTCAGTATTTTTTCAAGATTGGTAGCGTTTAAAGGTTTCCATGTGCTAGAAACACGTGAAGAGTATGGACAAGTGCTTGCAAAGTACAGCTAGGGTTGAAATATAAAAGGATATTGCCAAAGTAACTTTGATTCCTTTCTTGTTTGTTTGTTTTAAAACTTTGGATATTAAAGTACATTTGAAGTACATTTTCCTTGTTAATGGCAGCTATTGCATATGCATTACTTGAGACCCTGCAAAACTGAACTCCTAGAGATGTCTGATACATTTTGCTCAAGTCAGATAAGTTGGTATCCAAAGCAGTCACTGTGTCAGTGTCTCTTGAAACCACCATCACAAACAGAAGGGTAGCCCATCATCTTGGGATGTATGGTTTGAAACAATGACAGATAAAAGCCTGAGGTATGAGAAAGATAGAAGGACGAAGATGATTTTGGTTTTTTTTTACATGAGGGTGGTGAGACACTAACACAGGTTTCCCAGAGAAGCTGTGGATGCCCCATCCCCGAAATGGTCAAGGCTAGGCTGGGTGGGGCTTTGAACAACCCGGTCTAGTGAAAGATATCCCTGTTCATGGCAGGGGTATAGACTGGATGATCTTTAAAGGTTCCTTTCAACACAGACCTGTCTGTGATTCCATGATTGTTTCTGATGTCACTGTTTTAGCAACAAAGCCAACATTCACTCCTGTCTTTTCCCATGACAGTGTTCTGGTTGGTATAGTTGTTATTCTGTACAAATATTGTGAAGACATAGAGGTTAAACTTTAGGAATGTGTGAGTGTAGCTCTGCCAGTTGCAGTGGCAAGCTTTTTCTTGCATAGTGTCATATTTTTGAATGTTTTTAAGTTGTAGGCTTTTTATAGACAACTTTGTTTCTGCGAATATCTAATTTTGTTTCTAAGTAGTAAAACATTAAATTTTAGAAGATTTCATAATATGGAATATGCAAAAATCTTGCACTTTTCAAATTTAAATCTTCCAGAATAAGTGGGGCTTTCCATGTTCATTGGCTCTGCTTTAGCAGGACCATAGCCTGAAGAGGTAAATAATGATACTTTACCTCAGGAGTAAAGCATCACTAGGAGCTCAGGCTCCTTTGAAGATAACAAGCAAGGCAAACCTGAGTTAGTAGCTTAGCAAATACCATCTAGGTACAGCATTTCTGTAGGATCGTATTCCTTCCTCCTGGGGTCCTGATGGGCTGAATGTATCTGGGAAGAATCAGTTATTTTGGCAATAGGTTTTCCATTGAGAAATTACTGTAACTTCTCTCATAATGAAATACTTTCATTTACTTGTTTTTAAGCAAACAGTTTTCATCTTGGTGCTTATTAAACAATTCAGAGAACAGATTGAAAAATAAGAACTAAGAATAATATAATTTTTAAGTACAGAAAATTATGGGAACCACTGATAATTTTAATGACTGAAAATTAATATATAGACAGAATATTAACACTTTTTAAGCCAATAAATGGTTTGTGATTAATCATTAGTTATTTCATGCATCTCTGTTCAATATGTCTCTTACCTGGTTTTCCTTTTGATAAACTCTCTATCAATTCCTTAAGGGTGCTTAAAATACAAAAAACATTTTGAATGTGTGCTAGGATTCTCCAGAAAAGATCAAAGCACGTGTTCTTTAACTCAAATTCAATAGATTTGACCTACATTAAAATTTGAAATTAGGTGGAGATTTTCATTGAACTTTAATAGTGATTTTTTTCTTCTATTCATTACAGGGTTATGACAGGCATGAGCAATAAAAACATCATTTGAGAATGCCATTGTATAGCCGTGTGACAAGCTCTTTCATGCCCTGAGAAAATTGCTTTCTCTTTTTTGTGTATTCTGTGATCACCAGTGAGAAGAAGCACAGTAACACAGCCAGTTCTGTGTGTTCTGTTTAACTCTCCAAGTGCAGTGTATAAAGGTTAAAAGATTGTGTGCTTTCTTAGGAGCTGCATTACGATGACCTTAGAGGTAAATGTATTTGGGTTTTGTCCAACCCCCCCCCGGTTTCACTCTTCGCTGCTTTTAGAAGCAATACAATGTTTTTATTGCCGTATGTCTTACTAGATGGATTTTTGAAAAATATCTTACTAGCCTTACTTGTCACACAAGACAAATGTTAGGATGCTAAGGGATAGAAACAGTAAGGCTTTTCAATTAGGAATTTGAAAACCCAAAGCCCTACATATCAAACTTTTGACAGAGCACGTGTTTAAGCAGAGTCAATACACCATCTTTTCCCATGTTTTTCTTAGAAAGCATTAGACTCCAGTTCTTCAAAAGCAGCCACAGCACTCTGGATGCCATAGGGAAATCGCAAACAAGAAAAAAGTCATGTATTTTCACGTCAGCTTTATGTCTCGGAACTGCATGCGTCTTTCACAACTGCCTATAGATAGATGCATGCAATTTCAAGTGCAAAAGTGCATGTACAGTATTTGGCTTTTACACAAACAGCGTATATCTAATTAGCTGCTTGCATAAACAGATACTCAACTGTGTGCCTTGCATTCACATCAGCTGGATGCAGTTATGTACAGATTTTCTTAAAAGTGAGTGTCTTTTATGCTCACTGCTTTAAAAAGCTTGTCAGTGTCTGGAGGGTAGTGTGGATGTTATCAGCGTTTTAAAAAATGGCTTTGCAAAAATGGGTAGGCTGAGAGGGCTATTATGCAGAAAGTTAATACAGTGCTTGTTGGTCACATATGCTGATAGTACCAGAAACTGAAGTAGGAGAGCGTGTTCCTGTTCTTAAAGGCTTCCCCTGCCCCCAGCCGATGAAGAGATTTGTTAATGAATGGAAAACTTTCATTAACAAGTTGCCTCCTTTAAAAATTAACTTAACTTGCAAATGATCAGAATAGCATTTGGCATATCATTAGTAAGCAAGGAATAAGCCTTAGAAAATTTAAAGAATTGGTTCATACAGTTCAACAAAAGTACTTTAGAATTTGGGCTTTTCTTTGGTAGCTTGTGCCCCTTTGGTCTCTTTTCATTTTCTTGCTATCTGTGCAGACCCTTTACATTTTTCCAAACCTCCCCCCACCCCTGTTCAATAGCTAATCTGCTAAATTCATGCTACAACTGCTTCTTTGAGTGGAAGCGTTGTTCTGCCCGCTTCGTACCAGCTTTGTTACTGTGCAGTATTTTTCAGCTGTTTGTGCTCATTACCATACAGCTGGTATTTAGAGGAGAGAGGGAAGCAGGCAGAAGCTTTACTGTCTGCAAGTATAAGAAGCTCTTTTGCAAATGGGGTACTGGCAGATGGGACATGTGTTTAAACGGGTTTTGCTGATAACAGACTGCATTAAAAATCATTCTGAGAAAGCCTAAGGTCAGCCCCATGAATTCAGAACTTGAGAGGTATTCAGCTTTTGGAAGACCTTTATAGAATATTAATTAACCCCGGTCCATGAAAGTGACAAATGGATTGTTTGCAGAAGTGTTAGATACTAGCCTGATGCCCCCACTTTATGGTTGATATCCTTTAGCATCTCCTGATTGGGGGGGGGGGGGGGGGGGGGAGTGTGGTTAAAAAACCATAGGGTTATATACTGTGTTCATGATCGGAGTTTTTGCCAAAGCAGATGAATGAACAAATGGTAAAATTCCAGATCTCATGAAAGGAAAAATAATTTCCCTTTTAATGTTGTGATTGAACTTCACATTATGTACAGTTATGTAAATCTTTGCCAGCAGCCAACTCTTTGCATATACATGGAAACTGATTCTCTTGCTAGCAATATGGGTAGTACTGTACTAGCTGAGATGATCTGAAGAGATAATTGAACAAAGTTTGTGTCTGGAGGTGGTACGTGTTCTGCTGGATCTATTACTGTAGCTGGGAAGGGGGAACAAGCTTTTGGGCATACAGGCTGCTCTTCCAGGCCTGAAATGGAAGTAGGAGATTTTGAGGCTAAATGTGAGCTGAGAACAGGTGTTCTGCATTGCGACATATATGTTAATCGTTTGCTGTCTGAAATACAGGTAATTGCTATTGGCATAGGTCTGATGCATGACCCTTGTAACAGGCTCATCAAATCAAATTCCTGGCTTCCTCCTGGAATTTGGTGCGTTTCTTGCAGTGCTCCGAGACCCTTGGGACACCCAGGGGTGACTAAGCAGTCACCTTGAGGAGACTGAGTGCTCTGACAGATGATAAGGATAGAAACACCACTCGGTTAACATTTCTCAGAGTACCCAGACTGTCTCTGGCCTTCTTAGTCTTAACCCTCCAGAAAGAGCTGCAGAATGCTTTCCAAAGCATTGAGTATGGGACAATAAAACCATAGACTCAATTGAGCTATTGATTTCATGGCATGTTATAATCTTGGGGTTTTTTTCCCTTGTTTCACCCCTTTTTTCCCATTGGAGACAAACACCTTACTTCTCCATTACTAACACTACCCTTTCTGTTCAGTGGGAACCAGAAAGTCTCAGATACATATCTGAAAGCAGGCCAAGTGGTCTCAGAAGCATACCCAAAACCTTGTCAGCTCAACTTCTCGCTCGCTTCCCCTTTTCCCCCAACTCCAACTATATTATTTGTGGTAGTGAAAGATACTGCCTCTACCCATAAACCTTGCTTTACTGGTAATAAAGAGACATGCTGTATCTGTGAATGTTGGTCCTGCAGCACAGTAAACTTGTAGTTCCTAAAACCAATGCCTGGAAGTTAGAAGATGAGCTGACAGGTATTTGTACAACATAGGCCAGATTTTTGTTTTGGGGAGAAGAAATCAGTTGAGATGCTTCTTAGCTACTTAAGTATTTGCCCAGAGTTTTATTGCAGGAATAGATACAAAGTAGATAGAGATTTTCAAGAACAACACTGTTAAGTTGCAGATTACTATTGCTGCTTTATAACATGAGCTACACATGTGGAAAATGTGATGCAAAGACTTTTGCTTTAAATGAGTTAAAGTAATCATGTTTAAAATTACATTAATAAAATTGAAGGCTAAGGTGTGGCTTTATATGTGTTTCGAGTTGCATTTTAAATGCTGTTCACTGACTAGCTTTCAGAATTTAAGCACATTCAGTCTGTGTTTGGCAAGAGTTAAGTGCAGAATTCACTAACTGCAACTTGTTAAAATTCTTTAAATCAAATATAATTTATTACAACGCTTTGTGTATTGCAGTGCAGCAAAAAAAAATCATGGCCAAATTAAGACCTTGTTGTGATAGCTGCTGCACCAGGGGTAGTTCTCCTCCACCCCCCAAGTTTATAAGCTGTAGTGCTTTGCTTTTGCACTTCTGTCTTAAAATGCAGTTATACAAAAGTACAGGAAGAGGTTATCAACAGCTGCCATCTTCTTCATCCAGCTTTGCTGACTGGGGGCTCCATTTGCACATCCCTGTCTTTAACCAATCCCCCCTCCTTTCTTCCTCTTTTTCCAGTACTACTACTCTGCCAGAAGTTGTTTCCTCCCTTCTGCTTTGCTGGTAAATGGATCTTGTAAATGCTCTCATTTGCTTTAGGCAAAGTTAGTTAAGTTTAAGAGGCTATCAGAAGTGATTTAAGCTACCTGGAAAATCTTTTGCATGAAGGAGATGAAAGAGCAGCAGAGCTCTAAGGTCAGTGACCTCTTCCAGAAAGGTGATAGAATACCTGGGAGTAAAACATCGTTAACTGGCCAAGCTGTTCAGAGTGAGCATCTATCTGTGGCACATGTAGAGTGGATGCAAACATTTCTGCCTCTGTAACTGCCCTCCTACAACTGCTTATGCTAGTATTGCTACTTTGATTAAAAATCACATGCTAGAGGTTGCAGACAGACATTCACTTGGCTAAAATCCATGCTGCTGGAAACCTTCATCTCCCCCTAGTTAGTTGCTATTGCCCCTTTGCTAGCAGTTATGGCCTCACTGGAGCCAGCAGAGCTCCCACACTGGCTGTGGGGCAATCAGCCAGAAAAGCTTAGCCAGTTTAAATGGGTGATTTGCGCTAACCCAGCTAATTTTGCTTAAAGTGAATTTAAAAACTCTCCTTATGGATCATTCCTTTGGTTCTGCAGTGGGACAGTAGCATCTTCTGTTGGCACCAGTGAACATGGGGGAGGATGTGATACAAAAGCTGCCTGGTGTAGGTGTGACAAATGGGCAGCATGCTGAGTAAAGAAGTCTACTCAGCACTTGTGGCTTAAAGTTAAGGAAATGTTAAAGTTTCCTGTGAAGTGGCTTGATGAGTAGAGATGCATATTTCAGAAGTCCTTTGAAGTAAACTAAGAAGGGCAACTGTAAATTAACTTGGTTTGTTCTTGCATAGCAGAAAGCACTAGGTACTTTGCAGGCTGTGGGTAGGTGGTAACAGGGAACTTTATCATCAAAGTCGGGATGTTTATAATCATGCTGTAATTTCAACGTTAATTTAAATTCCGTTCATGTATAAAACTAATTCAGTGGGAGTATTTGGCCAGTAAATAATTTAAGCTTTTGCTATAAAAGAAATCGGAGTGTCTAGATAAGTTTTTCACAAAACCATTACATTAGTTTTACAAGTTAGAATCTTCCAGATCTATGATGTCGTATTTGTGTTTGTGGTAGGGCATCTCAAATGACTGAGACTTACAAGAAACAAATGTCTAAGAGCCACCTTTTGGAAAGCCTTTTGGATGTTCCTACCTTAAATATTTTGAAAAAGGAACATAATTCCTTTGAATTAGTATCATTTTTACAGTGTATAGTTTGTCTGTTCCACATTGTTTAAAAGATAATGCATGGGACTACTAATGTTTCTTAATGTCCAGTTAACCTTTGGTGCTCAGAACTGATAGGTGTACAGGTTTGAACAGATTCAGAGATCTCGGGTTATGTATCTTAGCCTGTAACTCTGCTTACGCAGTTTGTGGTAGGATCTTATGTCCCTTAAGATTAATAGATGAGCTTGTGTTAAAGACTAAAAGAAATATTCCTAACAAGCAGTCAGACAGCAGCCATTGCTGTAGCTGAAGTGTCATGTAGTTCCATCCAGAACCTCATGCCACGAAAGTTATTTTATACTAACTTGTTTTAGAGTTCATGATAAAACTGTCGGAGAAAGAACACTAGTGTAGTTACCTATGGGAACTGAGAACAGTGGAGAAATCAGTGGAATGAATAATCAACATCTGAAGCAACTGACTGGGAATGAAAACACATCAGTTTTCAGTGAAAGGATGGAAATTACTGAAACTTAAGTGTTTAGAGGTGTAGTTCTGTCTTTGTTACGCTGAGGTCCTGTATCTCCAGCAGTGGATGCTTCTTTTTGTTTGCAACCCATGGGCGAAAAAGAAGTTGTCAGTCACTGAAAATAGAAAAATGTCTTCTTGACATTTTCACTTTTGTGAAAAGATTGTCTGCTTCTGTAGCAAAAGACGGGCTTTTAGCTTAGTTTTCCTGTTGGGATTATTGTTGGGGTTTGGACAGATAGTCCAGCCCAGTGAAGCTACCTAGTTAAATACATAAATAAAATTTCAGTCCTGCATCTCAGGAGTCTGTGTTAACAGCTGTACTTTAAACTCAAGAGTTCAATGTTGCTTCAGTGATGACTCATTTTTGATGGTTAGTATCCAATTAGAAAACCTTCTCAAAAAAATGAGGCAAATTAATTGGGAAATTGTTGCAGTGTTGGCCCTTGATATGTACTGTTGAAGCAGAAGTATACACAGATATACGGCAGGTGGAAATGCCACTAGGCAAGGTATACCTGCAACAGTGTGAGAGTCCGTAAGGAACGTGATTAGTAGCCTTATTCACCAGCCTTGCTGTAATCCACTTTGCCGACTAGTTTTACACTGATGCTGCTGTCTTCATTGAGTCAGTCCCCAACTAGCTGTCCGTAACTTTGGTTCAATAAAATTGTTAGATGTTGTCTTATAAATACGTTCTGTGAAGCTGCGCAGAAGTCAGAGGTGCTGTATTTTCATCCTGCTTCAGGTATTGAGCAATCTCTGGAAGTACCTTTGGGTTACGAAGGATCTTTTATAGAAATTCAGGATGGAATTATGCAACCTGTTCTATCAAGTCTCTTCAAGATTAGTATTATTAGCATAATACTAATCCATCTTCTGTTCTCTCAGTTTGTGTATGACTAGCGACTGTTTCAGTCACGTCTGTCCCTACATCCTTTGTTTGTCTTTAGGAGAGAAGGAAGTACAATCCTAATTCACATTAGTTTTGCAGATGGATGGATGGAAAGCTGACTCAAATTGACACACTTATTTCAGCATATCATGATTTCCAGTAAGCACAGGATGGATACACAGTGTCAGAGAAGTCAGCCTGAAGGCCTGTAATGAAAGTGAATACTGTGGGGAACAAGTCTTCTGAGAATAATGTTGATAAAAGACTTGAAAATGGCCTTAATTCAAAATATGAAGTACAATGAAACAAACATGCTGTCCCCTCTGAAAACAATGTGAGAAATACAAATATATCCCCCATTTGTGAAACAGACAGACAAATTATTATGACAGATGTCACTTGCAAATAATGGAAAGGACTTATTCTGGTCCATAGTACTTTAGACGGTACCAGGAAGAGTTGAGAGTACAGAGTACAGTCTCCATTGTCTGCAGTGCAGTGCAGTGATTCACTGAGATCTTGAAACTAGAGCTAACAGATTTATTCTGGTTAGCTGAAAACATCATATGATGAGGAATTTATAAGTAATAGCCATCAGGAGTTCAGCTATTTCCAAAGCAGAAAGACAATCACCTTCCGCTTGGTTATAGAAATTTCCAACTGCAGTCTGTGCTGTAAATCAGATGAAAAATGTACATAAGGCAGCAGAGTTTACCAGGCAGAAATTGGATTTTGGTGTGACACCCTGTCCATGGGTGCCCTTGCTCCCTGGTAATCTACTGAATAGGCTGCTAGTTACTTTTTTTGCCTTGAGGGGAAAATGGGCATGGGGCAGCAGTAAGATTATTGTTATTATTATTATTTGGTCTCCCAGTTGTCAGGATTTGAGAGAAAACAAACCATCTCACAAAGCCGGCAATAATCTAGGTGCAGTATGTCATTTTTCAAAACAGGACTAACATAGACAAATGCTGTACTGGCTGATGGAGCAATGGTTCTTGGGCTGGTCAGGTTGGTAGTGAACTTACTTGATGCTTCTGCCTCCACCAGGAAGATTTGTTACTTCAAGGATCTTTTCAGTGCCACCAGATTAAAAACTGTGGTTAACATTTGCACTGCAAACGCTCTTTTATCTGTGCTTGAGAATATCAACAAGTTGTCAATTTAATTGCAGTAAATTCTTTCTGAAGGGATATGAGTAGTTGAAGATCTTCACTCATCTATTTCTCAACAAAAGTCAGGACAGACACTTTTGGAAATCTTAGTGAACTATGTTTTTCTTTTTCCCTTTGTGAGGACAAGCACAGTGGTAGAACTGCACTTTCAGTCCTTCCAGCACAGCACCAGTTGATTCTCTGTGGGAGTTATCATATTTCTTATCCATTAAAGCAGACTTCTTAATAGCTCCTGTCACAGTCAGGCAAGCTTTAGAAGTTTAGAGCGTCTCTTATGAGACCTGGTATTATACATGTAATTCAGACAAGTATGTCTCACAATCACAATTGCATTGTTTTCAAAGAAAATACAAGAATTATCCTTTCCTCTGACACATCAAAGCCCAACTCATAAGAGGGCTAAATCTCCTGGCAAGAAGGTTGCGGTAAGACTTGCTGTTCAGCTATGCAGCAGCCAGTGCAGAAAAGCTGGCTAAATACCTTTGGATTGGCCATCAACATTTAGCTGTGCATTCTTGATGGAAGTTTTCCGTTTGATGTGTTCCCTTTACAAGAAGAACTGCATAAACTGTGTACAATCTTTACAATGCTTTTGGTTGTTGAAGTGCAAAGAGTGATTCTTTTTTCTACAGTAGAGAGGAAAGAATACTATTATAACCATCTCTACACAGTAGCAGGATTAAAAGAGGAAGAGAAACCTACTTCGTCTTAACTGAGGAGCTTATTTCTTTTGAGTAACAAGTTTGCAAGTGGTGTTCCACATTGGAAAAAGGGTCTATCCAGAACACAGAGAGAAATCAATATTAAAAGTTTGGTTCTATATTGTCAAAAGATGTTATCTGTGCTATAGAATATAAGTGAGGGAATATCAGCCTGTATGTTAGGACATACTTCACCTTGACTGTGAGAACTGTTACATGGTGGGAGTTACAGAGAGCAGGATGAATGTTGCTTTGGTGCCAGTGATTGGCAGGTCTGGTTTGCCTGTAATTCCCATCTAGCATGGAAAGCAGTGCCTGAGGTAGGAGGTGGAGGCAAGACCACCCCAGTTGGGTACAGCTGCTTTTTCCACTGGCATTAGACAGACCGCAGACTTCGGAGGCGTGAGCTTTGGCCCTGTCAAAGGGGAGAAGCTTTGAGGCCAAACCAGAGTTTTTTGCAGTTTCTTTCCCCAAAGGCCTTTTCTTCTCATTTCAACTTGAGCAGAATTGAAACTGCAGGGAAGAATACAGTCTGCTGTCTCTTGTCCCTGTCGTAGCGGTGGCATAAGCTGTTTGCCGTGGTATTTCTTTTGCACTAAGAGCCACTAATTCATTAAAAATCTTCAGTTTCTAGAAGTATATTCAAGATCTGAAGCAGTATTTTTAAGAACAAAAATGCCATTTTTATTAAAATGTGATGTTATAATAACGCCTTTCTGGTTGGCAAATAACTTATATGCAACAAGCCGCAAATTAAAACATAATGCTTGGAACACCATGAATGCAAAATTGTATCCTTTCCTATCCCATGTGTAGGAGGGAAACCATCACGATTTGCAGATACAATGAAGCAGTGGATTTTGACATTTTATTAAGGTTTGGACATATAATCACTCTTCGGTATTCTCTTCAAAGAAGCCTCTGCAGAAAATAGCAGAAAATTACCATACACTGATAATGGAAAGAAGCACATACTGAACTTCAGGCTTATACTCCTATTACTTGGTCCATCACATTCCCAGTTCTTTGTGTGTTGTCTTTTTGGCTTCTGGTGTTCTGAGAGTAAAGTTCCCATTCATGTTTTGGAACTAAAAGGACATAAATAGTAATGGCTGAATTCAGATATGACACAGGTTAACAATAAGTATAGAAATTCTTTACTCACAGTTCTCAAAAGCAAAGCCAATGTATTTTCCTACTATTTTCTTTTGATTTCTTTTCCAAATGTACAAGTTAGCTGTATCTGACCATTAGTTGAGGTCCAGTAGCTCTTGTGTTATATTTCTTTGTGGTAAAGCTAGGGTGAGGGTTACTTTCTTTTAGTAAGGTACTTCTGTGATTACTATCTTGAGGATTTTACATTAAAAAAAAAAGAAAAATGTATTAAGTTGCTTTTCAGTACACATTTTGGCACAAGAAATTGATCCTAGTGAAAATGAAAGGATAATTGTTTATGTGGTAAGAGGAGCTCTCTCATCTCAAGAGGTATACCATGTTTAAAGATACCCATGGTTTATTGATTAAAGAATTATTCAAATAAACCAGTGCATTCAGGTAAGTAATGATCTCTCATCTCATGTCTGCTGCAACTTTTAAGAAAAAACTGTTTATTATGATGACTTCACTAAAATAGGTGCGAGAGGAATTGCCTGTTCTGTTTACTTGACAGTGAACAGATGTTTTTAAAAAGGGAGGAAAAAAATCCACCCCCAAACCACCAAAACGAAGATCGGGTATTCAAGTGGGAGTTTTAAAAAAAGACATACAGAAAGAAAAGGTCATAAATTCTTTGTACTGTCTTTGACTGTGTACTTTTTTGTATATTTGAACTCTCCCTCCCAGGATTTATTTCATATTGCAGATTTCTGTGCATGAGGGGTTTCTTAAAGAGCTTGCAGGTACAACCTTAAAGGTGTCCTTCAAGTCAGTAGAGTCTTAAGCTTCTGTAAAGAGATGAGGCCTTTTTTTTCTTTTTTTTTTTTTTTTTTTTTTGTAATCTTTGTTAGCAAAGTATGGTCTACGTTGTAGCCTATCAGGTTGTTTCTCAATATCCATTCAGAGGTCATCTGTGACAGCATATACTATTACAAGCAAATCACATGGATCATGAATATGCCTTCATGATAGCATACAGAGATTTTCCGGTTAAAGAAAAAGTGATACAGCTGCTTTGCCAGAGTCCTTTTCATAGAAGTGGTGATCATCTGTTTTAACAGCTTTGCTGATGTAGCCATAAGGTCTCATGCCCTGAAACATCCCATTTTTTACCTGCTGTTTCTCAGCTAACCAAATCCTTCATTTGGTTATAGCAAAGCTGGGCTTAGAGCACTGTTGTTGGCAAAGAGCTCAGTCTTAACAAGAAGCTGTAGCAGCTTAAGATACTGTTTTGTCCAGCTGTTTGGCTGCTCTAATCCCACAGCACAACTGGTAGAAGAAATACACTAATGCTCCACAGCCATATCTCTGCAAAATCCAGGGGCTTAGTTTACAACCATTGCAGTCATTGATAAACACATGTCGAAGTCTCATAGATTGTTTGCCTGGGTAAGCTCAGCACAAGTCCTCTGTTTAAGGGGAATGCCCTCTCAAATCTGCTGGCGAAGTTGTTTGTCAAAATGAAATGGATATTTTAAATAGTAAGGCTGTGCCAACCTGGCTTGTTTGATTGGAGTGGATTAGGTTGGGCTGTTTGCACAAGCACTGCTTTGCTGGCAGGCAAAAAGGATGTGTGACAGATGACTGAGGAAGCGTGCTACCACCTGGGGCACAGTGGGCACTGCTTCCACAGGTACAGCACCAGTAATGTAATCATGTCAGCATGGAGGGTTGTCGCTATTTTAGGGAGGCTCTGTTGGCACTGGTATAGCAGGAGCTAGGGGTCTAAAGTAAAATCATCTTGTGAATTGTCGTGGCAGTGCACAGTATGGGGAAGGTGGTGAAGGAAACATTTGAAGATATTGTAGATACTGTGTCAGTGGGTTTAGAGTACATAGAGTACATAACATCCTTGATAAAAACTAGTTAGTTCTGAAACTTACACTTTTATGTGGGTGCAAATGCATGCTATGAGTAATATCTGAGCAGAATGACTTTGATTTCACTGGAAAACCTTTCCATCTGGTGAAACAAGAAACACTTCCAAAACACATCAATAAAAAGTTACTAGAGCTTGCTTCTCTGATGCATCGTTTTGTGCTTGCAGAATCAAAGTGCAATTTCATTTAGTTGGCCTGAGCAATAGTAAGGGAATCATTGTGGGGTGAGCTTCAGAGCACATATCCAGGGTCCCTGAAAAGTTTACACTTTGTCTGCTAGTACTAATTTAACCTTGTGCTTTTGTTTCTCATTGCTGTTCTAACCTATCTCATAAACTGAGAAAGCAAGTCCTCACTGCAGCTGGCTGCTGTTAGCTGTCTATAAGGTGACCCATGGATATTTACTAACATGTAATTCTTACAGAAGTTAGGCCTCTTGTATATCTACCCTGTGAGTAGGTGACTGTCGTTTTCCCTTCACAGAATCAAAGGATGTTGCACAAAGTCACACGTAGCAGCACTAGAAACAGAACTCAGGACTCCTTTTTAAAAAGAAAAGGATAGACCAAAGACTTTGTTGTCTTTTGAACTGAATAAGTGAAATGCACTGTAGCAATGCTATTTACCTATCTGTTCAAAGCACTTGTGGTACAGATGACTTGGTCTGACCCATTGCACAATAGGGGTGGTTTTGTGTGTGTGTGTGTGTCCGTGTATGTGTGTGTGAATGAGGTGGGACTGCCAGTACAGGAGAAGGTACTGTAACTGTGGATAGCAGTGGATAGAAAGCACAACTGAATTTTGCAATGGGTCTCTTGATACGGGATTAAGTCATTTACCTCTAGTATTCCTCAAAGAAAGCCACTCTTGAAAGTCCAGTATGCCACTCTGCAGGTATCAGAATCAGGAGGTTTTAATGGTTAAACCAGCAGTAGTGGTGGTTTAAAAGATCTCAGTTCAAATTCTGGCAGTACCATGAGTTCCCAATGAATTGGGATCACTCATCCTACCAATCAGGAATCCAGTATATTTTGGCTTCTGTGAGTCTGACCGGTTGGTACTGTGAACATGTCATCTTCCAACTCAGCTAGGTTGGCTAAATACAGTGCTACCCTTCAGGCTACTTGCAGGTATTTGTCATGCATCCTGCCAGCAGACTTCTGCTGTTTCAGATCTGCCACTTAAGCTGCTCATGTCATTACTTCTTAGCCTGTTGAAGGGGAAAAAAAGTGCATTTATTGCCAAAAATCTGCTACTGTATATAGTAGCCAGTTAAGCTCACTGACTGAAATTAAGTTAAGGAGGGAAGAGTAACCACTTATTCTGGTACAGCTATAGCCGGAAGAGGATATGCCCATGGCTTTCCAAGTCAAGAGCTGGTTTTAACTAGTTTGTTTCAGAAAAGCTTATGAAAGGTACACCATCTTACAAGACGGAAATCTGTAGAGGGCTGTGGGATTGTCAGTAGGAGGAGATAGCAGCTGGCATGAAGCATGTTTCTGGAGTAGACAAACCTTCGGTATATGATTGTTCTTCATGTAAAACATGTTTGATCTGTCAGTGGTCATCTTCCCATAGAGCTGAAAATGGGTTTTGAACTGGGAAAATTACAGTATCCTCTTTTTCTGAAAGATTTGTTTCCTTGTCAGTTGCAGTTTTCTACTGATGCAGTCTAAGTCATCCTCTCTGGTCCGTGCAGGAGCATTGGTACAGCAAGCGTGCACTTGTAAACTTGCTGTTCCCAGCAGTTGCCTCAGGGTTTCTTTGCAACCAAAAGGTGGAAATGGCAAGTTGACAGTCTGATTTGTAGCCAGGTTTTCAGTCTTTTCCTCTTTTAGGTTAGTTAAGCCCTAAGCTTGTGGGCCCCTTCCTCCACTGGGTCCCACTGAGCTGGGGTCTCTACCATATCTCTCAGTAGTTCTTGCTTTGAAAGGGTGATCTTATTACAAGGAATAGTGATGTTATTTGACAAGCCGTTATTATGCTCATTGAGTTATCTGTTCTCTTCCTTTCCAGCTTCAAGATCACTCCCAAAAAGTGCTAACAAATGTATTAGGAGCTCCTTAAAATTAGTTTAACATGAAGAAGCAAATATGCTCAATACTGTTACTGGTTTAATGCAGATCAAGATAATATTCTCACCTCATTCCCAAAGGGCTTGAAAGGAATAATGCAATTCTGTGCTGGCATCCACACAGATAAAAGGTTGTATAATTGCATTATATGGAAAGTACTGCAAGCTGCTCCTCTTTTCCCTTTCATTTAAAAACATTTTGAAGACACTAATGCTGGGGGGAAGGGGACTTGACATCTGAGCATTGGGAAATTTTTTCTTGGCCGTGTGCTCTTCCAGAGTGTGGAACTGTGGTTTTATTTTGGGGAGATGAAAAGCCAGAAGAACTGGATAAAGGCTTAGAAAGACCTGTCGGGGGCATAGAGTGGTTAATTTGCATTCCTGAAATTCTTGTGTTGTCTGGAAGGAATCAGTTGATAATTTCTTTCAGGCCGAGGTTTCTGTTGGGCAGGACGGGACTTGTTCAGATATAGGTGTTGCTGTTCAAACTGAGGTTAGAGAGTACATGATACATGAGAGAAGCCCAGCGGAATGATAACTGCAGCAGCCTTTGTCCATCTAATTTCAACCTACCCTCAGAAAACTTCTTGACACCATCAGCTAGCTGGTTACATGGTGGGGTCTTGTCTGGAGACCAGTTATCCATTCTGTTTTATCAAGTGCCAAGTCTGACAGTACCTCAGCAGAGAAAGTATTCGAACCACTCATTGAGATCTCTGTAGGTATAACATGTCCTTGAGCACAAATTCTCCTCTGGAGCTGAAGACACTTTGCTTACTTATTTGCATGTTTAGGTAGATAAAAAAACCTAAAGAAACACTAACTGCCAGATGTAGATAAAAAAAATAGTCTTCAAAAAGATAAAGAGGATTGGATTCAGCCTGCTGGTTATTCTCAGTCTTTGACTGCTCTTCAGCCTGGTACTCCCATTTTCATACTTGGGCATCTGCTAAACTTCTAAGTTAGAGCTCCACTTCCTGTTGCAACAGCAAAGTACAGGTTTTGTGGAGGTGGAGGGGGCATTATGATTTGTTTTTCTGGCTTTTTTTTTTCTTCTCTTCTGAGATTTCTTTTGCTACAACTATCTCTTTAACCTTGGTGTACATTGCCTCTGCTTAGAGAACAGCTTTAGGATCACAGCTCCTCAAAACAGATACCTTTTAGATTGTAATAGATGTCCCCTGGAGCTTGGAAATGGGAAATGAATTGGATTTTTCATGTCTTGGAACTGTTGACCCATGCTTTAGATCAATGCAGGCTTTGGCTGAGTCTTCCTCTTTTCTCTTTCTCACATTTAGTCTGTGTACAGCTAACTCAGCTCACTATTCGCATTTCTCTAGCTCTTTTTGGAGTGCAACACAGTACAGCCAGCTGTCTACCTTCTGTAAAAGGGAAAAAATATCATTCTTAAACTAGATGCATGTAATACAGTACTGTAACTAGTTATCATGAATGGGAAAGTGAACGAATCCCAGTTAGTGTAAATGTTCCTGCTTCTTGGTATCCTCACCTGCTGAGAAACATTTAACTTTCCTCAGTGATATGGCAAATTAAGTACTTAGCGTTTTTTCCCCCTCTGTATTTTGCATAAAGAAGCATAAAGTGCATTCATAGTGTCTGGTTAATGAGATACTACTCTGAGAGCACCTAGTGTGCTCTTCACTACTGAGTAGCCCACACATCTTGCCACAGATTTGAGGCTTGTGTGTCTAAAAGAAACAGGATTTCAGAGGATTCTTTGAAGGATTGTGCTGATAAGGAGACTGACATCCCGATCTTAAGCTGAAATATATCTCATTGTTTCAGCTTTTGACCCAGTAGTCTCTCGTACCTAACATGATGCCCTGAATTACAGGGGAGGTTGGTATCTTCAGTATTTTCTGTGGCAGGTTGACTGCTCAGTATAAACTTGAGGCTACTGGATTCCTCCTTAAATTAGCTTTCTACCAAAAAGCTGCCTTACTTTGTGTTAATTAGAATCAGTAAACATTAGCATACTTTTCATAAGGCACATGAAAAGACTGTTGCTGCAGTTGTGGTTAAAAATAACCCCAAACTTGCCAGATGACTCGTGACCAGGTACATTCTCATGCTGACGTAATCACGCTAGCGTGAACACCTTCATTTTCTTTAGCCTTGCGTACCAGAGAAGAAGAGGATTGCTCAGTGTAATGTTGCATGCAGATCCAGAGACCACCCCCTGTTCCTAAACACAGCGATTTCAAATAACTTTGAATGAAGCTTGCCAGATATCTAGTAGTAACCAACATAAAGGAAACCCTCGTATTGGTCAACCAGTTCAGCTTTTTGAATTGACATAGCCTAGGAGTTTCTAATCCCTCTGGTGATAGTGGTCTGCCTTCTAATTTTAGTCCCTTTCAGTTTGCAGTTACTTGGAAAGCACAATAAACCAGTGGAAAAAAAATCCGCATTTTAAAACAGTTTTTGAAGAACAGGGTAGGCATGAGTCATACCTGTCCCTGCAGGCTGCAGAATTGCTGTCGACAGTTAACTGGGAAGAAGTGTATTTAAACTTAGTTCTTGCCAATTTAAATCATTTTATTCAAAAGCATGAATGAGGTAGTAGTATTCCATTAAGACTGTTCTAATCAAATTTTAATGAGGAAATATATTTATACAAGCAGCAAATGAGCTGTTCCCAGTATTTTCTTTATAATCAAATATTCCTAAACGTTGTCTATGATTAAACAAGGGACAAAAATGAACATTTTCCAGTTTGTCCCAAGGGGGAATTCAGTGAAGAACTGGGACTGGATTTAAATAACTGCATAGAGGTTGAAATTTTGGTGGATAAGCAGATGATCTGGTCAGTGGCTTATAGCACATTTTGTTGGAGGTAGATAGTAAAATGGGGATTGTTCAGATCTGGCCAGTTTTCAAGGCACTAGTTTGTTCTGCTTATGGAATTAGACTAAAGGGAAGAGACCACACAATAGGCAAAGCTTGTGTTGAACGTTAAAGTACAAGGAACCTAATGGTAGTCTGCACTTCGATTTTTGCCAACTTTCTGCTTGGAAAACTACGACTTCTAAATACCAGACTGCAGACTGGTGCTCTTGTACTCCTCCCTCGCGCTTCCCTTTCCCACTTCATTCAGTCTCTCCCTGTCGCATCAGCAGGCCTATGATGTATAGCAGTATTCCTTTTTCCATTTCTGTGAGAAAGATTGGCATACATAAACTGGTTTGGCACTGATTGAATATTAGAGATGGAATATGATAATAAAAGGAAAGTGGGCAAAAAAACAACCCTAGAGATTTGTCAGAACATCACTGGCATCACTTTAGCAATGTTATAACATGCTTTAGCAGTTGCTTTCAGTGAAAGAGAAGGAATAGGAATTAGGACATATATTTGCACAGGCTTTATTGCAGCATCTTTAATCCCTCTTCTCATGTGCTAATGTCAAATAATAGTTTGGCATCTTTCTGGGGTATTAAAATAGTTTAAGTTATGTCCTTATACAGCCAACCACATTGGTGACTTGGACTATTCCTAGACATTCTTTCATTTTTTTGCTAAAGCAGTAACATTAGATGGGCTACGCTTCCTTCAGTAATTGGATTTCTGAAATACTAAGAGTCTCCATAACGGTACAGACTTTAGAACCATGGTTGCCATCTAATTTTGTGGTTACAAGTGAATTGAACAGCAAGCCAAAAATTTCTGAAATCTCTAATTCACTCCATCCTGTCTATAAATAATGAAATTATGAGTTTCAAAAGCCAGGAATTTAGATAACTGACTTGCTCTTTATCCCACAGCAAATGGATTGGCTTAAGGAGCACATCAGTTGCCTCACACTGAACTGGCAAGTTGACAGAAGTTTTGCAGAAATGGTTATAATACGTGATGACTGAGGTTATGTCAAGGTTGCACTATGCAGGTTTCCTTGAGGGTAGAAATGGGTTTTTTTGACTTGTAATCTTTTAATTCAATTATAAATATTACACTTTGATAAAAGGAGCATAAGATTTTACTGAATAAAATGCTTTCCAAAAAGAAGCTTAGACACAGCAGTGGATATGTATGGCCATTTCCTTTTTTACTAGTGTTTAGGTTTCATACAGGTAGCACTGTGTTTGAAAATCTCTCTGACACACTATGAAATGTGCCACCTTATTTCATACTTTTTTGCATTCGAGGGGAGATCTCTGTTAGAAATGTCTGTTCTGGGCTTGAATGTATTAGAGGTATTTATCCCTAATCTTACCTAAATGATGCTATATTCAGTGTGAAAAAATGGATTTGCAATTTGGATGAGGGACTACTTACCCTAAATTATGCAGTGCTGTGTTTCTCGTAGAGGCAGGCAAGCTGTTGTATGGTTTCTAGGCTGGAAGCACCTGTTCAGGGAAGAGTTTTGTTTAGATGGGGCAGGTTTACTGACCTGCTTGCTCTGCCTATAGCCCCTTTTGACATGAAATTGCACAGCATAAGGTTAATGACAGTGGGTTAGCAAGGCTTCAAAGCATCCGGCATGACCCTGGCATGCCTAGCATTCCTTTCTGCTGTGCAAAGGTTTGGCATCAATTCCCGTGTGGCGGAAAGAATGTTTTCAGGAGAAACCAGCTCATGCGGCTCTCCCAGGCCTCTGGAGAGGGTAGAGTTGTCATGGCAGTAAGTCATGAGGATTTGTGGAACATGAGTAAATCCCCTTCTTTGTGCTCTACTCTAGGCATGGGTTGTGGTGAGAAAAGGAAGCTGGATCAAGCAGGTATAATGTGTCATTGTCCCCTTTATAACCACTGCTGTCACTTACCAGTAGGGCAGTGTGTGTGTCATGGAAAAATGACTACTTGTGTGTACCAGAAACACTTGGGGCAGTGAAGAATGTGTCCCACCAGGTGCTGAGCAGACTGACCTGCATTGGAGCACGCTGTAGCCAAAGGCAATGTTGGCAGAGCTGCATCTTCCCCATATTGGCTGCTTCCAGCTGCGCTGCAGATGTGGCCTGGTGTGGGAGGAGAAAAGCTAAACATTCTCTACGTCCTGCAGTCCAGACACATGCCCCTCCCCCCCGCTGATGCTTGGACATAGTATAGAAAATGGCTTCCCCTGTATTCAAGGGAAGGAGAAAACATGGAAGAGGATGGAGAAGGAAAGGTGGGACAGTAAGTCTTGTTAGACTGAGATGCCGTGGAGAGGACAGGAGGGAGGAAACTAAATGGAGAATTGCTGGGCCAGGAGATTGATACAGGGAGCAGGGGCCAGAGGAGTGGAGGACCCTGCAGCTGGTGATTACAGAGAAGTGAGGAATAAGGAAGTGATGGGGGGAGCCCAGGAGATTGATGCACATTCAACAGAACATCCTGTTTCATTTTCTAGTGCTGTTGCACCAAGGATGGCATCCTGCTGTATTCCTCACCACTGGTTACCTGCAGCAGCGGGGGTTTAGGCTGTAGCATGCCACTGGCATGCTGAACAGGGAGTCACTGTGTTGCCAGATGATGGAGAGGGGGTTGGAACTAAATTCCCTTGACATTATAAAATTCTGCCAGGATGCCATGCCTAAAATGTTCACAGGTTTGCCTTTGCAAACTTGATGCATGTGCACAAACGGGTAAAGATGTATCTTAAATGACAACCTCAGACACTCTTTTTCCCACAGAATCTGTCTCTTATTTAGTATGCACCATGCACAGGGCTGTCTTAGTAAGCAGCTTTTCAGGAGCAAAAGCATCTTACACCTGTCATTTCAAACTCCTTTGAATGCTTGGGTTTGTAACCTTTAATACTCTCCTTAGGTAACGCAGGTGGGGAAAGAGATTTGACATTTTTAATAGGTTTTTTTCTTCATATTGTTCCTAATTCCTTCTGGTATAGTCTATAATTCCAGGAATTCTTCTGTCTGTAGCCTAAAGGCTCACCACTAACCCCCTTATCATTCTCATATACCACAAGTGAGGGACAACAGCTATTTTGTAAATAGATTTCTGTAGACTATGCCAGATAAGTAAGCACTTCTCTTGGCAATCAAAATTAAACTGTCTCCAAAGAAAGTAAAAATGGAAAACTTGACAGAAAACAGGCAGTAGGTACCAGTGCTCTATTTGTATTCAGTGCGAAGGATGGATGTTTTAGAAAGCCTTCCAAGTCCAAATAGACTTTTCTTTTTCTGTACAAAGGTGATTTCCCAACGTGCTTATATTTAAGTGAAAACAGTTTGACCACTGGTGTTCAAAGGCAGAAATGCACGCTTCACCAATTTGGAAACATTCATGTCAATATAAACGAAACCAACTCAGCTTTATGGTTGAAATACTGTAAAAAAGAACTGATCCCTATTAGGCTTGGGTTTGGTTTTGTTTCTTTTTTTTTTTGATGTTGTGGTCAATAACCGTTGGTCAGAAGGGCTTGTGCTTTGTGCTGCTATGGCAGGATTTAATGAGAGTCTCAAGTGCCTGGTTTTCTGACTTTATGGACTATATCACAAGCAGGATCTGTGAAGTTACTATAATAGGAATATAAGATAAAATTACTAAAAATGGAGCCTGGGGTGGTATTTTAGAAAGCAACATGTAAGCACCTAAAGAGTAAGGTGTGGACTGCTATCTTTGTATTGTCCCACACTGAATACTCTGTGCCCAAGTGGCATTTGGCTGCTGGTGCAGCAGCCCCTGCTCTTGGCTTCAGTGGCGTGTAAGGATATCCAGAAGAGCTGACCAAGGGAGGAACCCGGCTGGGATGCATGGTGCCACCTGCCTCCACAGAGCATGGGTGGGTGCCAGCAGGTTGGAGGAGCTGTTCATGGGGCAGGGTGACACTAGGCTGGCTGGCCACAGCCACCTGCACAGCATCACTTGGGCTTGTGCAGGATGCAGCATGCAAGGTCATCTCTTCAGGGAAACTTGGGAAGGTGCTTTGGTGTCTGAAGCAACTGCTGCTGTGTCTCAGAAGCACAGCCCTGTTCAATGTGAACTTGAGTGATTAGCACAGCCATTACTGCATCTATAAATAGAATTCATCTTACAATATATTAAGTTTAATGATATAATAAATAGATTACAGTTAACTTTAATGGGAGCACAATGAATGGAGATGCAGTCCTTATGAAGATCTGCTGCCATTAGTGAGTGTTTTGCAAGATGCATTATATGTAATACCACTGTCTTCCTTTGAAAAATGAATAATCTAACAATACTGAGGAGAAACAAAACAAAATGCAACTCGTAATGTTCCTGTTGCATAGAAAATGGTCAAGTACATGAAAGTGCGGGTTGCATTAGCAACCTTAACTCTGCTCCTTATGAATTTGCATTATGAAAAATGTTTATTATATGATAACATTGCTAGTTTTAAAACAAACCATACAGGATTTCTCTGTAGGAAGTTTGCATGTGGTTACTGTCACAGGGAATTAAAAGCAACGTGAAGCCTAGCTCCACTAATATTTTTATTTTCAATTTTCTTTAACAAGGAAAAAAAATGCTTTGGGAAGAAAATATTTTTGATTGTGTTTAGGTTGTTTTTTTTTTTCAGTGAAATAATATACAGTTCTAATGAGACAAGCTCCCTGGAGTTTAAACATGACATGTTTAAGGGAGGTTGACATTATACCCCCTGCCTGTGGTTCACCTTGTTGTGCTTGTTTTATGGTAAAACTTCAATATTTGAGCATCCATTTCCATTTGACAGAGACTTAAGTATGTTTGTCAATGCAAATAAGTCTCTCTGTGGTAGTAGTACAGCCCCGAAGGCTGGGAGGACAAAGCCTAAACCCCACTTCCTTGCCATTTCAACTGAGGCTGTAGTTTGGCAAGCAGTCAAGGTAGCTCTTCTGGGGGCTTGAGGAGGTTAAAAAGGCAAGCAGGCTGTACCTCTTGCTATGCCGGCATGGACATCTACATGGCTCTTCAGTGGGTGAGATGGGGAATCTGAAGTAGCTGACAAATAGCCTGGTGAAAAAGTCCATTGCCAGCCCTGGTTGACCACACGGCCATACAGTGAAGGCTGTGGTGGCACACCTGAGAAGGTGACATAGTCATAGAAATGAATGGCCAAGGGCAGCCACAGGTGCAGGGACTGTCTATTCCGTGCCCCCCACCCTGTAGTTGTGCTGACTTAAATGCACATCAAACTGTAGTGGAGAGAATGATGCCTCTAGGTGTAAATAATAGGCTTATGCTCTCTGCATGGGACGCTAAGGTCACAGCTCTTCATACCTCTTTCTCAGTGGTGTAGCTGGCCCAGGAAGTTGGTGCCCTGCCTGTGAATTGCTCATTTGCTTCTGGCTCAGTTGTTTGTGATGGCATGGTGGAAAATTAAACCACTAACTGGTTCTAAAAAAAAATAACCCAAAGGGAAAAACTTAAAACCATTTCTCCTCACCTCACTTAATGAATCTGGCTCACAGAGCATTTCTATGGAAGTTTGTTCCTGTAGAAATAAGGGCAAGAGCCATTCAGGGCTGGGAATGAGCAGGTGAGACTGGGACATCTTTAAGCTGGTGTTGCCACCAAGAAACTGTGTGGAACTGTCCTCATCATATAAACGGGTCTGTGACAGCTTTGGCTGTACTTCAAAATAGCCTACGCATCAAAGCATATGTTGCAAGTTCTGTGCCCAACTACAGGCAACCAACAAACAGGACAGGAAGTATGACCTTCAGAGGGGAGTTCTGCTCTGCAGGAGACATGGTGATGCCATATTATATTAAGCCTGTCTTTGCAATCTCCCTGCTCTTAAAACAATTTGAAGCTTATTCTTAATATCGAGTGCTGAAGTCTGTAACATACACTTCATGTATAAATCCTTTTCAAACCAATTTTTGCAGCCATTAGCTAGCACACTTTTAATATATTTTAAAACTTAATTTTTTTTTAAAGGAAGTTGTTTAATGTAAATCTCTGCTGCAGATATATAACTTTAAAAACAGTGTTTGTAATCAGATTTCATACTATTCTAATAAAATCAGGCTTTATTAAGAAATATTAATCTGATTTTTCAGTTGCTATCTATGCCATCACCTTCCTTGCAAAAGCAAATCTTAGGGGTATTTAGAATATTGTTTAACTACATTACCTTACTTTGCATGGAAATAATAGTAATGTGCGGTAAATTCCAGTTTGAAAGCAGTCTTCAAATGCTTTGCCAAGAAGCATTATGCAATTAATAAAACAATGCAGTAATACCTATCATGCTTTGTAGCACTTATTCTCCACTCAGGTAAGCTTTAGAAGACTTATTCCAATTTATTGTAGTGCCAGTGTGTCCTTCCTTCCATAATAGTTCCTGTGGCTTTCCCTGCTGCATCTCAAACCTTAAGTTTATCAATACTGCAAAAATGTGTCACTGATCAGGAAGTTGCTGATCAGTGTACACTGTAATGTGCAGGATTGTGTTTGACTTGTACTGCACAAGATCATAAGCCTGTATTTCTTTCTGTAACAATGTTGAGGGAAACATGCTGGAGTGGTCCTTTGTAAGCCTGCTGCAGGCATTGTAAGCCAATTCAGTAGAAATTCCTCCATCTAAACTGCTTCCAAAGAGTAGATCTTCCTTCATATGCAGAACATAGCAGCTGATGGTCACAAACTGGTGCACTTAAATTCATTTCTTCCAATCTGTTCTGTTACATCAGTACTAATTCTATGTTCTGCACAAACACAGTTACACCGGTGTGATAAAATAGCCTTAACGTCAGTGCCTAGCCCAAGCTGAACCAGGGGAAACCATGAGAACATGATATTTCTAAGATCCCAGTGGGTCACTGATTTCATTTTATCATCCATTCAGAAAGAAAGAGAAAGATCTGACAATAATAGTGGTTCCCTTTTGTAGCAGAAAGGCCTGCCCTGCATTACTCTGGAACATGTTTAGCACTTGCTATCGTACGGCGTTTTTTTCTCCTCTTCTAAGACTTTCTATACAAGTTAGGCTGTAGCATCTGCCTTTCTCATCGACTGAATGAGGAACTTAGGCTTTTAAATGTAGGTGTGCTAAGCTAAGCTGTAGTTAAATGTCTAAAGCAGATGGCAGAAGTACCTCTCTGTGGGCCCAGATTCTTGCTTGAATGGAAGCATTTGGCAAATTAAATGGCGTATGTGGTTGGATGAAGAGGTCAAATGTAGAAGACAAAGCGCTGGCTGCTGCAGCTGCCCAAACTAGATTACCAAGCAGAAGGGAAGTGTTCAAAACCTAAGTGGGTCTAATTTTCAGAAAGGGAAACAGAAGTGTGACTATCCTTCTCTGGTCATCTTCACCCTCTCCAGGGTAAGGCTTGCACAGCTAAGGATTTGGCCCCACTTGATTACAATGTTTGGTTTCCCTGGTGGGAAAAAATGCAATCCTATTAGACAACACACAAAAATCCCTCTGAAATGTTTCTAAAGGAGTCAGTCTGCTAAACGTCTGCTAAATGTGCAGAGTACACAGAATCCCTTCTGGCACTGTCGTGAATGATGCATTTACCAATATTAATGGAGATACCAAACCATATTGCTCCACAGTTCCTCCTGCACACATTATGCTCCTAACACACATATGTGTATGTGAAATGCCAAATATGGTTTTTTGCATTCTATGGTTTAACCACCAGTGTACTTCCAGAATGCTGACTGGCCATTACCACGGCCAGACCATCCTGTGGTCTCTCAACTCAAAAAATGTTTCTCCAACTAAAAAAAAACCAAGAAAAATGTTGTTTTTTTGGTCTGCTGCACTGTAATCTCTGTTCTTCTGGGGATTATACAGCTCTGCGGGTGATTTCTGTAATTCATTCTAGTCTTTCATTAGAAGTAATAGACGGTCTTAATTACAGCAGGCCACATGACAAACTGGTAAAGGTGCTAGAAATGGTGCCAACAGGATAAGAATTGGATGGTGTGAATTTTTTTTAATTAAGAGCTGGCAGAACTGTCGGGAAATAGGATTGGACTCCTGTCCACTGGAAAGTGTGTCATTTTGGTGCAGGCGTTTTTGTAAATGTCACGCATTTTATGCTGGTTATGGTTTGAGAAACTTGAAAAATCATCTTCAGCTTAAACAAAATAAAACCAACCTTTGAAGTTGAATGTATCAAATAGGGAAAGAAATACAGCAACTTTTGATATTTTTTTTTTCTTTCTCTTGACATGGTGTTATCAACTGTAGCCTTCCTCAGTGTACCTTGATTTACTTCATACCATTAAGTATTCTTAAACCATACTAAGTTACTGCAATAAGGATTGTTGCAAATGTCAGTAGTGATGTAAATGATCATCTCTGCTACTTGCTGTGAGGACCTCAAAAGCATCTGAGGGGTTGGGGTCTTATTCCCCCACCATTGTATTTTCCTGGAAGGCACAGGGTAAAGGTTCTCAGTCTTCCCACGTTCATCAGTTCCCCGCTACTTAAGTCATTTCTTACAGTTGAGTGTTTGGTGTATTCATGACACAACTTGTCTGAGGACAGAGAAGTCCTGAAAATGAAAGGAGAAAGAGAGAAAGCCCTTTCTAGACAGTAACAGTAACCTAACAGTAGGTGCCCTCAGCCTCTACTGGAGCAGGTTCCACTCCATCAACTGTGGAGGGCCCAAGCTGTGGTTAGGCATTCTGGGGAAGAGCAGACACCCAACTAGAGTGGTCTTGCAACTACCCAGATACTACCAAACTTAGTTTGAGGTAGAGGGGATGCTTCTTTGTAGAGAATCAAAAGTGGTACCACGATAGAGGAAAAATACTAAGTGAGAGCCATATCTGTATCCGTATGGAATGTTTGTCTCTTGCTGTGAGAAAGGCAGACTGCTAGATAAAAGATGGTCACCATTCAAATGTCAAAATCTGTCTGTGGTATCTGTTTCTAAAATAAGGTAAACCCCAAAACCTTTTGTGCCAAATAAGCACCTGATATACCAAGTTTTCTCCTAGTAGCTAATGATTGTTTGGGTTACTACATGGGTCCTGACTGAGGCAAAGAGATTAACAGTTAAGTCAGTGTTTTTCTACCATGAGAGAATATCTGCCAATCATTATCAAAAGAGAAGGGATCGGCAACAGTAGTACTCTGAAAGAGAGGAAAACAGTAATTTCTAATTATTATTCAACTCATTGACTGCTTACACCAAAGCACATTTTGTTCAAAAGCTAAATCTCTCTATGCTGTCAGGTTCCACTTGCCTTTTGGCTGGGGAGAGGATGATCCCTGAGGATTTCCTGCCAGTGCCCACTGTGGTGCTGGAGGAAGGGTGTTACCTCTCTGCACTGAGTGCATTCACAGACTGGTGAAGGGGCAGAGAGAACTGTGAACATTACATTGCATTATGCATGCATGTGTATGAAGTATTTTGAAATCCCCCCAGCAGTAATGTTCAATTCTTTCTGATGATTTGCGTATTAATTTCCTTCCTGTGATTATTTAATGTGTATATGCAGCCCATGTAGGTTTTTTCCTTCCCTTTTGCATGTGATGCGTTAGCAAAGGAAGACAGTAATAGTCTCCAGGGATGTGCAAGCTCTGTTCATATCTGAGGTATGAAGTCAACCCAAGACCATTTTGTTCTCATAAAATATACAGCACTGCAGTTTAATGGGTAATGGCATAAATGCCAAGATTTGACGGGCAGAACCATTTTCACTGGGAGACAAGAGAGACTATGAGCACTCAGTGTTGGAGGGAGATCTGTAAAACCATATTTAAGCAGATCTTGTGTGCTATGGGGGTGGTGATTTTGCTTTACCTGAGTGTGGTAACACGGGGCATGCTTAGCTATTATAAAGTAATAATACATATGAGTTGAGCTTTTTAAGTACAAATGGGAAGCTGACAGGTTTTACACAAAGTAATTCCACTCCTTTAGATGTGTGTTCTTTTTCCTACTTTTGTTGTAATGCTCTAGGTGATAAAGATGGTTTCCCCTCAGGTTGACAGGAACTGACTACGTGTTTGCTTCTGCTGAGCACATCGGTGGGGAAAATCAGTGGGGAACGTGGCACCTCCACATCATGTGCTGAGTATGGGTATGCTCTGCGCCTCACTTGGGCTTAAAGGCTCAAAACTTTGTCGAAGGGAAAAAGAAATACAAAACGAGGAAATTTGCAGAAACTGGAGTCCCCTTGAGTTAAAAAAAAACCAAACAAACTGTCAGGCTGCTGTGCTGATTGCAGGTATCTGTCTGAGAGCCCAACCATATGTCAGGAACCAGAGTGCCCTTGAATCAAACCGTAAGGGTGAATTGAACGGATTAGTTGATGCGCACAGAGTAGGAGACCGAAAAAGGACCGTTCCTTTAGCAAGTAATTACCCGAGGCTTTCCTTATGCTTGCACCGAAGCACAGGTGAGAACCCTTCACGGGATTTGAAGACCCGAGCTAAAATGGCTTGGTGTCGCCGGTGGGTTGGCTTTAACGGAGAGGGGAGCCAGTGTGCGCGCAGCCGGCTCCAGGTGCGCGGGGAGAGGAGGGGAAGGGAAGGGGAGGGAAGGCAGGCACCCTGCCTGCCTCCCTGCCTGGGAAACCCGAGGGGAACCCGCTCCACCGCCGCTTTGCTGTGCCTTTAGTCTTTTAATGCGTATTATATAATTGTTGGACTCTGCGGTCCTCCAGCTCCGTTTATGCCATTGTCTAGCCAACAGAGGGTATTTCGGCATCTCCCCCCCTACACACACCCTCCCCTGGTGAAACTGTTACTTCAAATTATTCTAACATGAACCGCACTTTTGAAGGACTGATTTGCGTCCGTCCACGGAACGCATTCACGTACGAGTCCAGCCAGGCACGCTGAGGGCGATGGTATAATTATAATTAGTGGAAATGAGCTTGTTTTGCTCCCGCTTGGAAAAGCGTGAAGCGTGTGCGGCACCGGGGGAATAGCGCGAGGGGTAGGGGCAGGTCCCGATCTCCGACAGGGAAAAAAAACCGGGGGGGGGGGATAAAGGGAGGGAAGGGTAACCCCAACTCACTGAGCGCTATTTTTATTTCCCCCCCCCCCCGCATCCTCACCAACCCGTTCCCCGGGGTGGGGCGGCAGCAGCCGCCGCCGGGGCCCGCGGCTCCCTCCCGGCCGCGCAGCCCGCAGTGCCGCGCCGCCGCTGCGGAGGGAGGCGGGAGGGGAGGGAAGGAGGGACGGACGGGGGGCGGGAGGAGGGAGGGGGGCGGGCAGCGAGGGAGGGAGGGAGGACGGGCGGGCAGGGGGAGCCGGGCTCCGCACGGCGCAGGCAGGGCAGGGCCGAGCAGAGCCGGGCCGAGCCGCGCCGCGCCGCGCCGCGCCGCCGCCGCCCGCCGTGCCCGAGCATGTCGGCGCGGGAGGCGGTGACCTACCTGCCGGAGAAGGGGCTGTACTGCCAGCGCCTGCCCGGCCGCCGGGCCCGCGGTGCACCGCAGCCGCGCAAGGGGAAGCGCGCCGACACCATGGGCTTCTACGGCACCCTCAAGATGATCTTCTACAAAGTGAGTGGCTGCCCGCCCATCCGCCCCGGCTCCGCGCCCGCGGAAGCAGGGAAGCAGACAGGGAGGGAGAGAGAGGCGGGGGCTGCGGGGGGCGCGCATCTCCCGCGGTGCCACTCCGCGCCGGCGGAGACGTGCGGCAGGCGCGGGGCTGAGGCTGCGGTGTGCGGCCGGGGAGAGCTGCCAGCGCTCGGCGGCGGGTGGCGATGCGGAATACGGAATACAGTTCGCTGCCCCTCTCAGTATTTTTTTGATATGCTGCAGTCTCGCTTATTTGGATAAATAAACGCTGTCTGAAGGAGCGGTGTTTCCCAGAGACAGATTAAATAGTGACGGGGGTGTTTGCTCGGCGGTTTCTGTTTTTCGGTTCCGCAGACACCCGAGCAATGTCTAAATCTTGTCACCAGACATCTCTGCTGTAGAGAAAGTTTTATCTTCTTCGTGTGGTAAACGGCATTTTTGACAGTGTATTTACTTAGCACGGTCTGAGATGCTGGAAGTCTGGCGGTGCAGTGGATCTCATGAGAAAGTTCCCTGAAATACCTGAAAAAAACCCCAAACCAACTGAAAAGGTGAAATCATTGTTAGGCAGTAGAATAGGAAACTGCATATTGTTTATTCTGCTACCGCACAAGAGTAAATCCCTACAGCTGCTCACTCTGCTTGCTGCAGGCTTCGTACTTCTTATTTTAAGGTGTGCTTTTGGGAAACCGCATCTCCCTCTTGTGAGAAGCAGAACAGGGATATGATGAGGATAACCTCTCAGGAAGGCAGGCTGGAAATAAGTATTTCCATTGAACAAGAAAAATCCTCTCTGAGAAGTCTATCACGAAATCTGAAATTAATGCTCACACATCATATTTATGCTCCCAGTAATTTTGGTGGCTCACTTGCTTAGCCCAGCGATGAAAGATGATATCCAATTATTTTTCAGGGATGCTCACATCTGGTTTTCCTGGGGAAGCACCGGGAGCTGATCTTCATGGGGCGTGGGAAGCTGGGAGGGTGAGGTTGGTGGTGGTTCAGCAGCGCTCAGGGCGGTTCTGGCTGAATGCTGCTCCGGTGAAATGCTGTGGAGTGTCCCATGCGAGGCATGGGCAAGCCCACACAGCCGCAAGGCAAGCTCCTCTGGCTGCCTTGTAGCTGCTACGGTAAAAATGAGACCAGTTACTCGTAGTTAGCTTTCCTTTGTAATCGGTAATGAGGCGAAACACGAGATCTTCAGTGTCTGTTTCTCGGCAAAACCATAAAGGGGTTTTAAAAGTAAAAGAAAAGAATCACAACAGAAGTATATGGACCATGAGCTTTAGCTAATCCTGTTGGGGTTTTGGTGGTTTGTTTTTAGGTAGGTAGGTTGGTACAGTAAATGGTTAAAGAGCTATGGTATAACAGAGCATTAAAAAAGATCAAATCAAATGCCAACTTTTAAACTGTGTCTTAAAGATGAGATTTCGGAAAAGGAGCAAACGGTCAAACTAAAGTCTGAATTGTCATACGAGTGCTTCATGTATTCTGCAGCTCACAGTTGTAAACAGCAGCAGGCATTCTTCTCCTGGCTGAAGTGTTTTGTCGTATCACACATCTTAAAAAAAGAAAACCAACAAACCCTCAGGAATCGCATTTGGCACACGTATGTCTCGCCGAGTCCAAGAGCCTGTGGTTAAAGATTACCCAAATATGTAGAAAGTAATCTTTATGTGTCTGACTGGATAAATGCGGCTTTCACTGCTCTCCGTCTCTTCGGTAATTTTTGCAGACTGGCTTTCCCTTTTAGCAGCTGCCCTGCTCATTATTTCGGTTTGATCAGATCTAATTGCGGGTGACATTCAGGACCGAGGCGCAGGGGGTTTCATTCTTACCCTTCTTGTAGAAATGTGGGTTAATCCATCAGGCAGGTTTAGAAATGTTTTGAAGATACAACTTTAAGAGAGACAAGAGAAAAAAATGGATTTGATTTTTTTTGTTTGTTTGTTTCAGGCCCCAAAATGAATATTTGGTTTATAATGCAGACAGGCTGCCTAAAATTTAACCATTTCCATGAGAGACTTAGCGATGAACATGAACACAATGGAGAGGTTTGGTTTAGTTCTTTCCATCCCTTCCCAGGAGAACAGAGAGAGAACAGCTTAGTAAATAAACCAACGCAGAGTTCTGCACACTTTCTCACATTTGAAATTTGGATATAAATGTAATTCCAATAGATTTTGGACACTAAACCAGCAATAACATATACATGCACTATATAGAAGATGTATCAAATACTGTTGAAGTTAGGAACTACAATGTTGCTTTAAATCATCTTCTGAGTGTCAACTTTGTTGAAATTCAATATTGAAGTAAAAGGTAAAAATGGATTAATTTTACAGAAGTACTTGTAAGTAAAGCTGGTCATGTCACTAAATCTGTGTTGTTACTCTTTTCCTTCACCTTACAGATGAAGAGAAAGTTGGACCATGGCTCCGAGGTCCGTTCTTTCTCTCTGGGAAAGAAACCCTGCAAAGTCTCAGAATACACAAGGTAATTAAATGCAACATGAGATCGCCGGATCCTGATTCTTGCGTATATCCTGTCTTTCCAATTGCTAAGCCTGATTCATGGCTCTCTTAATGTTAAAGCACTGTACAGCAAAGAAGTGGTGGTATCAGCATTCGTATATTGCTTAGTTAATTTAAATGACATGAACTGAAGATGAGTTTTAATGAAGTAGCCAGACTTGCATTTCTTCAGTTGAGGTTTGTGTTTCATTCTAAATATAGCATACCCATTTACTCAGAGACTTTTTTGAGGGCTGAAGCATTCCTGGGAATAAAATCAATCAGATTTTTAAAAAGGCACATAATGATAAACCCTTAGACTATTACAAACTGTGATCAAATGTATCACTTTGCTATGGTAACGGGAATGAGAGAATGGAAATTTATGTAGGCAGAGCAGACCATCTGATCTTAACAGGAACACACACGTACTTTTTATCCACAGTATTAAAGCATTAGGGGTTCTAGTTTGCTTCCTTACTACTCCTGAATGGTACCAGATCACACAAACAACTGCTGCTGTTCCGGTCAGATGCACTGTGGGGTAAAGCATTTCTAAACGTGAGCAGCAGTGGTAGAACAGGGCCCTGGGTGCGCACCTTAAAACTGCAGTTCTGACTGTAGAGTTGCCATAACAATCGTGCTCGGGTGTGACGCTGCTTCCCAGCCTGTTTGAGTTCACACCATCTTACGTTTTTAACCTGTAAGAAGCATCAGACCTCCCACAAGCATTACACATGCATCCCCAAACTGTCTGGGGATGTTACTTCTTCTGAACATGCAGTAGTAGTGCTCAGTCACTGATGGCTCTTCAAAAGTAGTTTGTATTTTATTTCTCTTCCTTTAAGAGGTTTATCAGGTGATGAGTGAAAAGTTAGGACTGTGGGGAAACAGGTTCCAGGGTTGCTTTTCAGATATGTAAATGCTTCAGCAGAGGAAAAGAGGCAATGCCTTGTTGCTGAGAAGCACATGTTGCAGCTCCCACATCCCCCTCGAAGTTGGTAGCTTCTCTGAGTTTCTAAATCAGTCTAATGGAAGAATGCTCTTGTGGCCACCAGTTCTTCAGGTGACAGATCATTCTCTGCACTCCCACAGGAATACACAGTTCAGCAACAAAGGAAGCGTGTGTTTTGTCAAGTGTATCTGTCAGATTCAGAGGAACCACTGGACTTGTCCAGCTTCTACAGAAACTTGGGTGACTGTTTCAGGGGCATGAAAACATACAGAAAAAATGAAGCACAAACAGAAAATCTTGTGGTTTAATCTCAGGTCAAAGGAAAGGGGCTTTTAGATCCTGGTTCTGACTGAGAACAGCAGAAATGGAAGCGTAACTGTTCTGCTGGGGCAGGCTTAAGGCTACATACTGCTCTGATCCGATATAAGTCAATTTTAAGAGCCTTATTTTGGACCTTAAGTGATAGCACCTTCACAAAGATACAGCATCTCTGTACAGATGCTGAGAATGAGTAAGCTGGAAACCCAGTTTTTATTTTAAGAATACTTTCAAATTAATGTGGTTTGGATTTTGAGCCATTATTAGCATAAAAGACTCTTTAAATAACATCCAATCCTCTCTCTTTTAGACTGTTTGGTTATGTTTTATTTAAATGGCATTTAGGCAAACAATGCAGTTCGTGTACCTGCTTGTTTTCCATATTCCCTAAGATCAGACACTCTTTAAAAGTGGCAAGCCTGATGAACTTTCTTTGCACGTAAGAGGGATAGCCGGTAAACAAATGTCATTGAGAGGATCCTTCATCTGTGAAACAGTATTTTTATATCAGCTTCTGTTTCTGTTATTACTCAGTAAAATCAGCAGCTAAAAATAAGCCTGTTCAAACCAATCTTTACCACTTTGGGTAAAGGCTAGGACATGCTGTGATTGTCCTTCAGAACAAGGAAGAGTAGAGTGCAATATTCGTAGAGTATGTTGAGATAAATATTAAAATGAACTTGCCTTGCATCGTTTGAAGCTATTTCTGTAGCCACTGAGAAGTCAGTAAACCCCTGAAGCTCACATCTACTTAAAAGCTGGATTTATCGTACACAAAAGCAAAAGGTTTTTTGGAGTCCCACATTGTATTTAAAATTTTCATGCTTGTGCAAACGCCACTGGAGTTCCCCATCTCCTGCGAGGGAGCACAACTTTGATAGGCTGTGAATGGAGTGCTTTACGTTATGTAAAAAAAATAGAAAACCCAGTCAGCTGTAGTTCTTTAGGCTCCTGCAACAGCAGCTTAATCGCAGCTCTTCTGAAAGCTCCATCCCATCTGAATGAGCTGGTTTTTAACATGTCAGAGTGAAAACATCAGACTGTAATTCAGAAAGCACCTTTGGCTCCTTTTCCTTTTTCACCTCCCCCCCCCCCCCCTTTATTCCTGTATCAGTACATCAACAGGCAAACTTTAAAAGACTGCATAGAGTATTTCAAAGCCCAGTTCCAAACCCCTCGGCCAGTAGAACTGCTTGATATTACTAGTTCTTTGTCAACAAATTAAGAGCTAAAAACCGATACATTTTTTTTCCTGTTTGGTTATGAAGCAGCACTAGCACATTTTACATACAGGTGAGACTGAACTCTTGGCTTTGCTACATCACCATAAACACCAGAAGGCACCAGCACAGCTCAAAAGAAAAGGGAATACTCTGGCAAGGAAAGGAATATGCAAATCTGCGTCTTCAGAGGCAACCTGCTGACCAGTTAACAGAGTGGTAATTTTTCAGCCTTGAGAGGTGGTCCCCATTTCCCCCCCAGCTGGAGGATTAGCACTGCAGTGATAGAAACTGATTTATGAAGGTGAGGGATCTGACCTCATGAGTGACCAGCAGAACCATTTTTCATGTTGCTCCTTTTGCATGAATTTAAGAGTTTTAAGTAAAAGCTGCAAATTCTGTGCTCTTTTTTTTTTGTTCTTCAGTAGACTTCTAAATCTTCAATAATGTTTCACATGTGACTATCACTGTTTGTATTGTAGTACTACGGGGCTGGTGCCATGCTCTGCCACACCTACTACTTTTGGGGACCTGAGAGCAGCCAATGGCCAGGGGCAGCAACGTCGTCGCATTACATCTGTGCAGCCACCAACAGGCCTTCAGGAATGGCTGAAAATGTTTCAGGTAACTCATGCTTAGAGAAATACTTGGAGCAGCTTGCCTCCATGATTTAAGTGAGAGGTTGCTTCAGTAGAGCCAGATTCCTCATCCATTCCAGAATATCTCTGTCATTGATTTTGTGGACTCTTGCAAAAAGAAACGGGCACCAGCTTTTGAGGAATTGTTGTTCCCTGTTTCAGGTAGTTACTGTAGAGACACACAAAAAATAACTGCTTTTTCTGGTTTCTTAGTAAAATAACCCTTCCTGTTTGATGCTTTTGCATCTTCTGCAAAGTCTGTCCAACACGTAATGGATGCCTCCATGGCCTCAAGCTAAGCTTTAGCACATGGTTTGCTTCAGTGCAGGTATAGCACTAAATTTGTCATAAGTCTGGTGCCTTCTAAGGATAGAAATAAAACTTTAACAAAAATAGATGAAAAGGAAACTCAGTGTGTATTTTTACTCATCTTTGTATATGGAACACAGTGTCTGCCAGTACACACATGTGCTGCTGAAGGGAGCAGCAAAAGAGGTTTTCTGTATCTTGCCAACAGCCTTCAGCAATGCCTAAAACATAATCTGACAAAAGGAAAGGTGTGAAGGACAGTGCTATGGACCACTTGCACAGGTTGAAACTGAAATCTGTGTGGGCACAGATCTGGTAGCACCTAAGCCACTTTTATGTGTGTTAATACAAACACAGCTTGGAGTAGGCCTCTGCTCCTGTTCTGTAACCTGTACTGTGGACACCTGTTTACTGCAGAGTTTTGCTCTTGTGTTTTTAAGAAGCAGGGATAAGTCCTAGTCATTGATTTGAGAAATGGAAATATTATGTCTTCCTATCATGATTAATAAACTGTTACTTCTAAAAACGTTTTCAGAAGGACTAACTAATACAGGCATTGTTTCAATGACTTTATCAGGTAAAGATAGAAGCAATATTGTAGATACAGTAGCAAGCATACAATTTAGCAGGCAGAAGCGTGCTTTTGGCTTGATTTATGCTGCCACAGAATACCACTGATCTCAATCACTGTCAGTTCTGAACATTAAAATAATAATGCAGAACTCCTTCATTCTTTATTTTTACACATGCTTCTTAAAACAGTAGAAGTTTGGAATTAAGATATTCTTGTACACATCATTCAGTTTCTTAAAAATATTCACATATAATTATTATAATGTATCTTTTGTGAGACTGTTCATGTAAATATGTCTTTTTAACCCCTAAGAATCCTATTTGAATAGTATTTTGTGTATATGATGTTAATACTACATTGTATTTTAACATTTTGTAGCATTACAGCCTTTGTACTAGCAAAAGCTATTTTTAGCTGCAGTAGCTATCTGCAATTTACAATGTGTATCTTCTTGCATAGGATTGCTAGTTATCAACAGATACATATTTTTTAAACAAAGATTATGAAAGGTTGAAATGTTTTGAGAGAGTGGTGCCAACATGCTCAACAGTAAAAGCAATGCTGTTGGCTGTTTGGTCCGGATAAGGAAAAGAAGTCTATAAGCCCATGGAAATTCTGCCTATAGTTCAGTTGTTATTATTTTAGGGTCCTAAACTTGGAGTCAGTAATGTAGAAACCATGCTTTAATAAATACATGATTAGATACTTTTGACTTCTCAAAATACTTGGTTGCAGTACTAAGTGCCTAAATGCTGATCTGTACTCGAGAAAGAGGCCTTTCTCATAACTGGAGATCACTGGGTAGCACCTACTGACCACTTCTGTCACTGGCAGTTTCTACTGTATTCACAGAAGAGAGTCCCTTACTTCAGGACCAAAAGCTTTCAGACTCACGTAGCTGTACCTCAGTGTTACATCTCCTTGGCTAATGCCAAGGCACCTCATTTTCTGTGTGCTTCTTTTCCACGTGAGTTTTATGAAAGGGGCAGGTCTTAAACAGTCAAAAGATAAAAGCACATTCTTAAAGTAAGGGAGGTTGCTCTGCCCAAAGGGCAGAATTAAATAGCAAATGTAGAATCTTCCTTGCAATACAAAGTGTTTCCTGTAGAGAAACAGAAACGGGAGCGCTTTCTTCATTATGTACTGTATGCCAGCTAAGGCTGCTTAATAGCACCATCTTATTTTATGTGAAAGTATATTTCCAATTAATTTTAAAGTTAAATTTCCAGGGGCACGGTAGCTGAACATGCACTGTTTCAAGGTAGAACTGTCCTCTGGCATAGAAGCTGTCAGGAGCAAGTGATACTCAGTTATTTGGAGGTCTCCTACCTGTACATTGGCCTTCAATCATTTCTGTGTTACCTTTTAAAATTAAAAAGCAAGACCACTGTTCAAATATTAAGAAAACCTCAGATGGCCTTGAAGGGGGTTTTAAAAATTCATCTTTTATGTGTTAAATTTATCTTTTGCTGTTCTAAGACTTTCATTTTTAAAGTGACAGAAAACTAATGCAGAAACAGTTGAAAGCGTAGTTGCGCCTTCCCTTTAAAAATGAAGACTTCTATTGATTTCAATGAAATGTTAGTCTGGAAAGGAAAATAGAAAAGCATTTTAATAGGTTCAAACCATTTAATTTCTTAAAGGCCTATTTATTTTTTCTGTTTCGCAGTGGCTCTTGGCTTCAGGTCTTTTTAATATCCACTAGAAGATCTTTTAAAGGAACTCAGTGCCCAAGTGTATCTTTAACAAGAGCTCTTCTTTTACAAGGAATTTTATTTTATTTGAAGCAGGATATATTTTTTTTAAAGCACCAACTTGCTTGCCATAAGGGGAAAAAACCTCAGCTGCATGCTAAGCTCAGTCAGAGATAGTACTGCTTTAAATATAATAAGTTCTCTCTTCATTCTTCCTACTTCACATACTTAGAGTGTTGGGTTTTATTTAAGTAATGTGATAAAAAAAAAAACGTATTTCTTGGAATATTGATATTGAAAAGCTGTTCCATACACAGCGACTACAGGCAATCACTTTGAGTAACTGGTGAATGCTATTATTTTACCTACAATTGGAAGCATTCTTTTTCTCAGCAGTTTAGATAGTATCCAAAATGCTTTTGCCATTTCTGGCTGGCAAGAGTACCGTTCCTTGCTTTTACATAAGTAGTTGGCTAAGCCACCTGATTTCAAATTGCTTCCCATTTTCCATTTCTTACTCTTCCAGAGATGCTCGTCAATGCATAAATGTGCAACTGAGGAGTCCACCTCTTACTTGAAGCAGGCAGAAAGATTGTGTCATAGCCAGCATTGCCATGTTTGCTGGTCTGTGTCTCATGGTGGGGCCAGGTCAAGGGTTTGGTGTTTCTGCACAGCCTCCCTGCATAGAATGGGAGGGATCCACACTACAGCTACATACCTCTTGTGGCTGTATCACCATTAGCGGTTTATTTCAGAGGAGCGGTGCAGACTTAAAACATATCTCCTGATCATTCCTGCTTATTTCCCATTGCTTTAGGTCTCAGGGCAGTTTTCATACACGCAAACTAGACTTTGCGAAGAAAAGCTACGTTGTCCAGCCCATAGTTTGGACAAATGGGTCTGAACCAGTCACTGCCTCCTGAAGACAGGTGCATGCCACGTGTGGTGCAGGTGTTAGGCCAAGAGGCTAGACTAAGGTCATAGGGATGAGTTGATGTGGGGGCTTCAGCACCAGCTGCTCCCAAACCTCTCCTGTTGTGACAGACTGCTTGCTGATGTAGATGATGTTTCTTTCAGTGGGTTTTGCCTGTGTGCTGTTTTTATCTGGGCTGAGATACCTTTAAGGTGGAGGATGGCAGGGTTCTCAGTAACTGCTCCAAGAGTTGGGCAGAGGCAACCTCCAGAAGAGGTAATGTGTAATGACAGACCTCCATTGACAGAACTCAGTAATGGAGAACAGCACCCTGCAATGAAGCCCTTTAAAATAGGTGTTCTAAATATACCTATCGTAGAAAAAGCATGTAATTGCTGCAAACTGTAATTCTGCAAACTGGAGCTAGCAAATGAGAGATGTGCGATAGGAAAGCGTAGGTCATGGAAGAGTGGAGGTGCAGAAAGAGGAGGTAATGAAGGGATAGGTGGCACATCAGACAGGAGGGATGAGGTGGAAGTTGCAGAAGAAGCAAAGTTGTTCGTATTAATAATAAAGTTTTGCATGCCTGAAAGGAAAGGAAGGATTTTTTAAACATAATAGCAAAGGGTAAAAGGAAGGGATGGATAGTGCCGTGGTTGCAGCAACTGCACAATGGAACCAAGAAGTGGCATGAACCAGCCAAAGAGCCTTGTAAAGTAAACACCTCCCTGAATAAACGTGAGGGAAGAGGAATACGTGCCTCTGCATTGGTCATCTGCAGTGTTTGAAACTTTGCAGACTGCTTGGCACACATTTGTTTTTTTTCCTCTTCCACAGCCTTCATTCGCTGTTGTTTCTCATCGAAGCCACAAAGCTGTTTCTTGCTCTCTCTGCTCCATGTGCTAGATGCATTTCTTTTTCTGCAGACGGATCAAGCCATGGGGCCCAGAAGCAGTAATTTACTAGTCCTGCCTTCGTTAACCCAAACAGTTGTGTTCATCTGGCAAGGCTTCATCCCAATTTTCCATGCCAAACATTTCCCTCAGAGACCCTTTACCGACTGTAGCTGGAGGTTTGTTTGCTTAAGTGAAAGACTAAGGGGACAATGTCCTAGAGAAAACATTTTGTAGCGGCTGATTGTTTAAAAAGAGCCTTAGGAAGCTGCCTGTAGCCATCCCCTAATGATGAATGGACAGATGAAAGAGGATACTGCTTTTATTCATTAGCATCTCTTCCCCATTTTCAAATCTTTTCCTTTTTCTGTTCAGATCTGTATTTTATGTTAAACCCAGAAATGTCTAAGTTTAAGAGAGCTACAGATGAAGATAGCACACAGTGAAATTATTAATCAATAACGTGCTCATAACTGTGAGCAGTGTTCACCACAGCAAAAAACAATGCTCTTCAGGTTGAGTTGTTCTAATTTAATAAATGTCGCTGCTTATAAATTAAGGGAAGACTGACCTTGGAAATTTATATTATAAGGAAGTAGCACAGGTATTACTTTCCCTTTTTTTTAATTCTCTTAAATTCAAACACAGCTGACAGATGAGATTATAGATTGCAAACGTTTGTACCTAGCACCAGCTAAGCTCTGGGTTAATGAAACAAACAGCAGTGGGAAAGTTGGTGAGATAAACAGTTCCTCAGTGCATGATTTATGGAGAGCCGCTCTGTGAGGCAAATGTTTGTTGAAAGAAATTTATAATAAAAGCTGTTTATAACAGCATTGCTGCAATTTATGCTGAGATGTTCTTGTTTCTTTTTAATATTCTGAGGTACTGGATATGAAGGAAAACCCTCATCTCAGATGGTCACGGTCTGCACACACACACGGATGGGGAGCGTTTGCTTGCCCACTTAGACCATTATACAGTTGCCAGCAGTGTGCGGAAAGGCTCAGGCCATAGGAACTTCCTTCCCCCTCCATTCCTCTGTTAGGGTGGGCTATAGGGTGGCTATATCTGCCACGCTTTTGCTGTAGAACGAGAGTGTGTGGCTACGCACTCCCTTCTTGCTCACGGCCACCCCAGCAGGTGCTTGCTCTGTCATTAGGGTAGCTCAAAGCTGCTTTCACTGCCCTGGTGGAACGGGGTCACCTGCTTGAGTAAGTCCAGGGAAGGGCTGTGCAGCTGATCCAAGGGCTGGAGCACCACTCCTATGAAGACAGGCTGACAAAGTTGGGCTTGTTCAGCCTGGAGAAGAAGAGGCTTCAGGGAGACCTTAGAGCAGCTTCCAGTACCTAAAGGGGGCCTGTAAGAATGCTGGAGAGAGACTTTTTACAAGGACATGGAGTGACAGGACAAGTGGGAATGACTTTAAACTGACAGAGGAGAGATCTAGATTAGATATAAGGAAGAAATTCTTCCCTGTGAGGGTGGTGAGACCCTGGTACAGGTTGCCCAGAGAAGCTGTGGCTGCCCCATCCCTGCCAGTGTTTAAGGCCAGGTTGGACGGGGCTTTAGGCAATCTGGTCAGGTGGAAGGTGTCCCTGCCCATGGCAGGGGGTTGGGACTGCATGAGCTTTAAGGCGCATTCCAACTCTAACCACTGTATGATTCTGTGAAAGTCAGGTGGATCATTGTGTGTGTAAATGATACTTTTCCTGACAAAAAGGATTTTGTCATTCTAATTAGAAAGGATGCAACGTGTATCCTGGGCTGCATTAAAAGGAACGTGACCAGCAGGTCAAAGGAGGTGATCCTGCCCCTCTACTCTGCTCTTGTGAGACCTCACCTGGAGTATTGTGTGCAGTTCTGGTGTCCTCAACATAAAAAGGACATGGAACTGTTGGAACAAGTCCAGAGAAGGGCCACGAGGATGACCAGGGGACTGCAGCACCTCCTCTATGAAGACAGGCTGAGGAAGTTGGAGCTGTTCATCCTGGAGAAGAGAAGGCTGCATGGAGACCTCATAGCAGCCTTCCAGTATCTGAAGGGGGCCTATAGGGATGCTGGGGAGGGGCTCTTCATTAGGGACTGTAGTGACAGGACAAGGGGTAATGGGTTAAAACTTAAACAGGGGAAGTTTAGGTTGGATATAAGGAGGAAATTCTTTCCTGTCAGGGTGGTGAGACACTGGAATGGGTTGCCCAGGGAGGTTGTGAATGCTTCATCCCCGGCAGTGTTCAAGGCCAGGTTGGACGATGCCTTAGGTGATAGGATTTAGCGTTAGGTGTCCCTGCCCACGGCAGGGGGGTTGGAACTAGATGATCTTAAGGTCCTTTCCAACCCTAACTATTCTATGATTCTATGATGATCTTTCTACATAAGTAAAGCTGGGTATTTATCTGCATGTTGTTTGCTTTCAAAAATTCCGCCTTCTCCTTCACTTGCCTCGTGTTCTGCAGAAACTTCACAATATACAAACATTGTAGTATTGTGGAGACTGGATTTGATTGTCAGAATCAAAGCCAGAGAACAGAAATTTAGAGCATAAGCAATAAAGGTCCTGAGATACATGGCAGATTAATACAGAACTCTTAATTGTAAGGTATCTTGCCTTTTTTTTCAGTTAGCCTCTTGCCATAACTACAATATCATTTGTATGTGCTAATTTACTTGTAAATGTCACTCTAGAAGACATGCAAGAGTATGAATGTGAATCTGCTCTCAAAAAGTGTTATGTCTCATTTTCTCTCTAAGGCTTTATTCATGCTCTAATTCTGTTGCTCCATCACTTAGTGGTGGCTGTTGTTTTTTCCTGTAGAAATTGTTTTTTTCTTTAAATTGCTTTCGCATAGCAAATCAAAACTCTTTGCTGAGCACAGATGAGTTTAAGACTTGCTTTTCATACATGCAGTATATTCAGTTATTAATTCTTTTCTACAAATGCTGCTGCTGATCTGCTCTGCTCTCAGATGAGTGCCTTATTAACATCTTCATGTTTTATGGTGCCCATTAGTAAAAATGTGAAGTAAGAAAATTACCAATTGAAATTCTGTGTTTATTCAGGTGTAAATTGATACTTACAAAATACACGTTGGTTTATAGCCAGGATTCTGAAATTACAGCATTGTCACTTAGGGACATACATAGTAATGAGCAGGCAGTAAGCTAATGCACCTCTACAGAAAGTTTCTTTTCCTCTCTTTTCATTTGAAGTTTTTGGTCTGCCAGATGAAAGGTTAGAAGTTGTCATCTCACTCAATGCACAGTGGAGAGATGGAAAGGGAATGCGTTCTGTTGCAACCCCTTCACTGTCAGTAATGTGTGTGTAGATTTCATCAACTTCAAAAGAAGCTTAATTAATTTAATTATTATTATTAAATATTATTATCTGTTTAATTGCTAATCTGTATGTGTGTGTGTAACAAATCCTTTCTTAGCTTATGAATCAATGTAGTAATTTTGAATATTCCGTGTTGATGAGCTTCTCATTTTTATGTAATTAACATGAGCATTTATCTTCCTGGCTTTTTATATGCTTGTCTATAGGTCGATGAGGACTTAAATAACTTAACTTGCCTTATTGGCAAAGCGACAGCACTTTCTGATATAAACCAAACTAGTGTGTTAAACTGACCTTACTGTTTCTTTCTTTCTTTTTCCTTGCAGAGCTGGAGTGGACCAGAGAAATTACTTGCTTTAGATGAACTCATTGATAGTTGTGAACCAACACAAGTAAAACACATGATGCAAGTGATAGAGCCCCAGTTTCAAAGAGACTTCATTTCCTTGCTCCCAAAAGAGGTGAGAAATATAGTTTCATGCTGGACAATGCAGTGCATCAGCTGCCACCTTTTAAAAACTTCCTTGCTAAATATCGTACTCAGATTTGCCAGTGTAGTGAGTAAACTGGTGTTACAGATCCACAGTTTGGTACACTGTCGTGACATGGTTACTGTAATTTCAGATGACCATACCTTTACCTCTTGATAGGCATTCAGATACCTGGAAATACCATCTAACCTGGAAATACCTTTGGAAATACCTCTGTATCTTAATTGGGCTGACAGAACTCAATCTGTTAGTGCATGCACACACAAACATTTCCTCTGGATGCAAGGCCTTTTGCACATTGTTCTGTAAGTGTGTTACTGTTTAATGCTTTAAGTGATGGGTGGGGGGTTGTTAATATTATCTTTAAACAGACTGAGCCCTGAAATCTCTACCAAAAACCTAAAAAGTAAACCCAGAAGAGCACTTCTCCCCAAGGATAAAGGCAAACCCTAATTAAGCAGATGTGTTACAGTAAATCCGTTGCTGCAAATCAGGTCATGTTGTATCAGGTTAAAGAGAAACTAAGATTTAGATTTCAGTGTGTGTGCTTTTCAGCCTGAGTCACTAAGTGATGTCCACAGAATAGTAATAGAACAGAAGGGTGGATATGAAAGATTGCAAACCCAGTTTGCTACAATTATTAGATGAATGTGTTTTAGTGAATTTTGACATGGTACTTCTGGGCTTTGATTAATTTTAGGGAATAGCAAATTGGTTTGTTATTTGGAGTGGGAGAAAGTCTATTTTCTTTTTCCAGATCTACTGCATGTTGGGTTTTCCATGTGGAAATTTTCATAAGGGCTGAAGTCTTTGTAACTGTTCAGTTGCTAACAGGTTATAAAGCAAGTTCTGGTACTAGTATTTGGTTACTGTGTTCAGCACAGTCTTATTACCAGAAGATTGTTCTGTATCTCTTGTTTCTTGACATTTTTTCTGGTATTTATCCTGTTTTTGAATGCTTAGATGCGTACGACCCTTCTTGCCTTTTATATACTGTCATATCTTCATGAGTCAGGGAGCATCACAGCCTTCCCTTGCTGGTTAGCATTTGTAAGGGTTGGAAGCAATTTATACAACAAGTATTAATTTAGGACACATGACTTGAGATTAGTATTTACAGAAGCACTTGATGTTGCAGCCTCCTTCATAAATGGGAAGGATGCTGGGGGAGGAGAAGAGTTCAGGAGGACCTCTGCATGGTTGCCATGTTTCTAGAGAAGCTGCCCAAAGCAGCCTTCGTTCAAAGGTGGAAGAACTTTTCCTTCATACTTTGAGAAGACAGAAGATGCTTTGCCACTTCGGCATCCCTGAAGGCCAGCCATTTAATACAGAATTAATAACTGTAACTCACAGCTCAGTTGTCTTTGCATGATTTAGTGGCAAAACTAATTCAAGAACAAGCAGTGATCTAGTTATGCTGTAACTGATGATCATGTATTTATTTCAGTTTTAGTAATTTCTTCACAGAAAAGATAAGTTATTTAGCTGTAAAACCTTCATTCTCATTTGTTTCTTGACTCCATTGTAAGCTGCTTGTGTTTAGTTCGTTTTGTTGTTTTTACTTGACACCAGAATATTGTCAGGTGCATAGCAGCTGCACGAAAGGCTGACCTCACCAGTGAGGCTGTCTTAAATGATCTTTGCCTCCTAAACCTCCATCACTGTCACCAAAACGAACTGAGTTAGAAAAAAAAACAACACTGAGGTAACTCCACCATCGCCTCTCCTTTTTGAAGCTCTTTCTTCACCCTTACCTCCTAAGTGATACTGCCCCAGTTGCAGATGCCAGCTGCAGCAGGGGGTGACGAACTGAGCTGTGGGGGCAAGAACAAGTTGTTGGGGTCAGTAATTTTGTAAACAGGCTTCCCTGTCAAAGCCAGCATCCTGGGAAACCACGCTCCCTTGAGTTGTCACTCTGCGTTAACATCAGTAGTTGTCTTCAGTGCTGTTGGACGCAGACCAGGACGAGAAGATGAATTGGACAGGAGGGCTTTCCTTCAAGAACGTTTTCAGCAATGCAAAGGCAGTAACTTAATAGCTGAATAACCAAGATGTTTGCTTTCCTCCTGAGGAAACATGCAATCTAAACAATTAATCTGAAATGAATATTCCTGCTTTCTTGCTGAGACTTTAGAAATAATTATTGAAATTACTTGTTTGTGAAACCAGGTCTAGAAACCAACAGATTAGGAGTTTAGCTGAAATCAGCCATTTTTGTTGGTGCTCTGTGTGTGCATGAAGGAAATGGCAAGAGACTGTTTATTATTAGGTATTATTAATGCTCCAGTGGAGAGTAGTCCTAAATACAGTGGAGTCAAAGGTCAGATCTTTGCTACCTGAAGTTTTCTTGGAACTAAGTCCACGAGCTGAGGCAAAGGGACATCATCTTCCATGCACCGCTAATCTTAAAGTCAGCTGCAGGCTGTCTTGACCCTTGATGACTATTTAGATAAATACAGTCTAAAATAAATGTTACCCATATGTAACTTGTTAAAGAACCAGTTGGCTCGCAGGTTTTAATTAACACCATCTTAGCAAGCGTCCACATCTGTATAGACAGGACATGTGATATGCAAACAAATTCTGCTGTCAGTTAAGGAACATGCAGCAGAAATGGGAAGGACTATCTGATGTGTGTTAGGAAACAGCACTTGTTAAATAATTATACATACCAGGAGTTAAGACAGAAAGTCTCAAAGGATGGGTACGGTTGTTGCTCTTGTAGCAGAGCCTTATACCCAATCCTAAATGCTGACTCCCAGAGTAGGGAAAGAAGATAGATTCCTCAGCTTTATGACCTGGGGTGTATATGGGACCTAATGCATAATTTAAGGCACAGGCCCCTCAGTCTGAAGTCCTGCATGCTCAACATGAGCTGCAGGTGATGACCTGCAAACAAGGTACGTGTGTGGTCAGAATGCAAACAGTTCTGGCATACTGCATTTTTATTTCGTGCTCAGTCACTGGCTGCTCTAGGTTACTGAAAGTAAATGTTTCTCACATAATAAGGTCAAAAATCTGCTGAGGTCAACAGCTTATCGTTATGGCTTCCTTACTGAATTTCAGTGTGTGCTGCTTTGAAGGGCAGAATCTATTTATATGCATCATAACTTGAGCTAAAAATTAAACACAAAATCCCAAACACAAAAAGATACGTCAAGCAGAAGCAAAACCTGTCAGTGAAATCAGATCATCCAGTTTTACATCCTGTTAGTTACTGACAAAGACCCCGCATGCAGGTAGTTCTCTGCATCCCTTTTTATCAATATTGGTATTTCTGCAGAGGTTTTAGCTATGGAAGGGACTTCCCTGATTGTACACTTTCATTCTTCATGACTGGGGACACACATTGTTGCTGTCAAGTAGAAAGGCTGTACTTGGTCGTCCTACCCTTAATTATAGTCTTCCTTCTATTTTGGATTGTGTTTTAGATGCCCCTGCCCTGTTTAAGACTTCAGTACACCTGGAGATGTTTGTGGAGATTTTGGGGGTTTATCATGGGCATTACATGGCTTACCTTCGTCAGTTCTCCCAATAGGCTTTAATCCTGTCACATGGAAAAGTTCATCTTTTGTTTGTCTTCTGGGGCTCGGTGGATCTCCCATATGTTTTTGGTAATGTAGTGAGCACAGTACTGAAGTGATGTTTCAGTCTTCCTGCATTCCAGTCCCCAAACCCCCGGTAACACTGCTCAGGGGCGCATTTGTGCTCAGGTCAGGAAATGAGGGGTAGGTAAGCTAGGTGCAGGTAGCAGTTACTTTTCCTGTAGTTAGGCTTTTACTGACTGGCGTTACTCATCAAACTGCACTTTCCTATTTGCTCACACGGTCAATGTTGTGTTTACTAGGTGAACTCTCAAAATAACTTTTGGTATACTTGTCAGCTAAAATAACATCATTATTTAAGTAATAATTCAATTCTGTTAATGGTTCAAAGTAATTTGGATTACATTAAAAAAAAAAAATAATAGTGATTTCAGGTGACATCTACATTCCTGCGAGTATAAGCATTATTTCCAGTGTGATCTGTATGGATCTAGTTACTTCAGATGATTGTTACACTTCCGTGTGCCCACCAGAATAAACTGTAGCTCTGTTACGGTTCTGAGACTATTCAATAATTTATCGTCTCAATTTTCTGTATTTCAGCCCCTGATGTGTGATCATACTTGGAGTTAGTTCACTTTTCCTTCCAAAAGCAGTGCAGAAAATACACTTTCTTCCTCTTTCTCACAGCTGGCACTGTATGTGCTGTCATTCCTGGAACCCAGGGACCTTCTGCAGGCAGCCCAGACATGTCGTTACTGGAGAATTCTGGCTGAAGATAATCTTCTCTGGAGAGAGAAATGCAAAGAGGAGGGTAAGGCTGAGCAAAAAGATGGATGTAGTGGTCAAAGTGTTGCTGTTGTAGAAACTGCAGTTCCTTTACATAATATTAAAGTTATATGAAGGAAATTGGTGTGATTTTAAATTTACTGCTACTGATGCTTTGAGCTACCTGGTACGTATCGCTGTCGAAAGTAGGAAGCAGAAATAATCCATGGGATACTAGAAGTGAAAGTAGAGTTCATTTTGAGCATCCTATTTATAAAGTATATTAGATGCATGTTTTTAAAATAGAATTATTTTTGCTTTTTAAGGCCTATTTTTATTTAAAATATAGCCAAAGCAAGTAAGAGCTGAGATGTAAAAATGCCAGGAGTACAGTCTTGCACTTTGTAAATAACATGGAGGACAAACTATTCTGGTGGTTGGGATGCTGGAATTTCATGTTATTTGTAGGAAAATGAACAGAGAAATGGCACATAGTGGGTGAAAAAGGTGTTAACCTGACGGCTAACAAGGGATGCACAGTCCACAAGCCTGCTCAGTATTGCCTGCTCATGCCAAATTAAGAAGGTAACAGTGGTTCAGCAGTAGTAGGAATGGGCAACAAAAGGCTCCCGGGACAGTAACCAGGTATTTGAGCACAAGAAGAACACAAGCTTTTATTTTTAAAGGAGAATTAATTACATGAACAAGGAGTCTGTTTTGGGGGCAGAGCACAGGCACAGGATTGCACAGCAGTATCCTTCTTGGACAAAGGCAAATTTAGGGACTGCACAGGCTGCATTGGAGTATGGGGAAAAGAATTTGTGAGAGGCCAGTGCAAAGGCTTTAAAGACCATGACAGTATGAATATACCTGGTTATTTGTAAAGGTATCTAAACCAATTAATTTTACTCTGCAATGGAAACCAGGTATCTAACCTCTTAAATGTCTAAAGATTATTCCTTAACACTTTTCAGTGAAAACACATTAGGAGGTCAGAGTGAGGAAAAAGGAGAAATTTTGAGAGGGGAACGAGCCTGCATTTGTGATCCTGCAAGTAATAATAAACATGGGCAGGCATGAGAGCCCAGGCCAACACCACAGTATTGTAGACTGGTTAGAGACTTAGTGAGGTGTTCAGTCATATGAAGGAACAGTTAATTCCAGGCTTGCAGATGGGGACACCAGAGAAGGGGCCAAAGGCAGAAGAGTGAAATCCACATACTGGCAGGAGACAAGGCTCTTGGTAGTAACGAGATGTGGTGGAGAGAGTTGCCCTGTGGTGGAGAAAAGAGAGAGATGGGTGAGAGAACTGTAAGAAAAAAATGTCTCTGTAATAGCAAGGCTGAAAGGAAGCAGTGCTGCCCATGTGTCAGTTCAGAAAGGACAGAGCTGGACTTAAATTCCAGCTAGGAGAGAACAGTGCCAAAAGCACACAGCCTTTCAAATCAAGAAAAGAATTAAAAGCTCACTAATACCAAGGCTCATGGTGACCTCAAAGGCAGTGAAGATGGGTGGCCACAGACAGAAAGGTTTACTTTCAGAAGGGTTCCAAAATGAGCATACGATGGTTATGGTATTTGTTGGACAACACCCAGTTGCAAAAGGCAATATCCTGCTACACTGCCTCAGAAAGGGAGATCCAGAACCATGCTGGTAGGTTGCCAGCAAGGAAGGATGAACTGGAGCATTTCCAGCCATGATTACAGTAATGATTTAGCTTAAACAAGAAGGAAAGGCATAGTATGAAGGGCTGAGGAGTAGGGTGGTGTTGCTGACTGCAAATACCAGCATGCAGGAGGTTGGTATGTCAGTGCAGTATGGACTGAAGCCTTGGGAGAGAGGGAAGTTGTTTTCTTTGGGGTGGCCTCATCTCTCCCTCTCTCCCCCTTTTTTAAAATTCATTTTAGGCATTGATGAACCATTACATATCAAGAGGAGGAAAGTAATAAAACCAGGCTTCATACACAGTCCATGGAAAAGCGCCTACATTAGACAGCACAGGATTGATACCAACTGGCGGCGAGGGGAACTTAAATCCCCTAAGGTGAGTTTCTGAGCTGTGTGCATGGTGCCACGAACAAAGTGGGATCAACTCGTGGGTTTGCTCTGGGGTTTTTTGTTTTGTTTCTTTTGGACAAGCCAGACTATCCATGCACAAAAAAACCCAACTTTGTATTTCAGCTTACCCTGGGTTTAAATTATTTTCTGGGCACCACATTAGCAAATCGAAATGGGACTCTTTCTTAATACAACAGAATTCTTTTACTGCTGTTTGAAAAATTCCTGTACCATGTAGTGAATTCCTATAAATACGCCAGTCTCCGAGACAGACAATCTCAGAAACTTGATTGGAAATACTTATATTTAAACATGCACACACATATATAATAGATACATAAATACATATGTATGTATGTATGTATGTATTTGTAGAGCTGGGCCATGTCGCAACATAAAAATACTTCACAGCTATTCTGTGATCGTTTTTTGCTTTATTTTTATACATACTCTAAATTGAGCAGCACAAGACAATAGCTTCATTCCATGTTAAAATTTTTAAGTGTTTAAGCAAACCTGGTATTGAAGAAGCATTGAGAACCACAAAGGAAACCCGCATTCCTCGCCTCTTAAGGTTTTAAATCAATTTGCCTGTTTTCTTGAGGACTGTATAACAGAAGAATAAAAATCAGAACAAAAAGATTCCCATGGAAAACCCATGGCTCTCGCCTGCTGCTTATTTGGCCATGACTTACGTACATCTCTGGCAACGGCTCTGTGTTTCTTGCCTTGATATGCCACATCCAGTTATGTTGGAATTACTGTGAAAATTACAGCTTCGGGCATTATCCAAATGCCCATTTCACTTCAATGAACATCTTGAAAAGTGTACAGAGAACTTAAATAAAAAATTCCTCATTCTATGTGCTCTGATAAGGGTTCTTTTTGCTGTATTGCAGTAAAATATCCTGTGAATTGCCATTTCTCCCAAATCAAGCAATGAAAATCACACCTCCCTAAAGCAACATTCCAATCCCCATTGCCAGCACTTTAAATTATCGCTTTTGTTTGTGTTTAATTGAGTTAACGGTTTTCTAGTTTTTGACTTAGTGCTGCCTGTCATTTAATAGATTACAATGCTTGGCTGGGAAGGAAAAAAATAGATATAGTCAGCCTTGACCACTGCAATACAAGTATGCAGCAAATACCACAACCCCATTCTTTTTGTTCCAAGATTGAAACAACTCTTCAAAGGTAAAAGTAACTCAGCTGAAAAATAAAGAGATGGAATAACTGCAGGGGAATTGAGCAATGTCCAGGTACTAATTCAGCCTACTTTTATTAGCGATTTTTCCTGGTTCTCTTAGGAGACTTGCAGTAATGGTGATGTGCTTGCTACACAATGCAGTATCACCCCATGAGAGAAGGAAAATACCTTCTTCGGTTGCAGCTGGTGGCAAATTAGACTTGACACGTGGGACCAAGGGGCCTTATTATTACTGAAGCAACTCTAGCCTTTTATAATTCATGAATGGGAAGAGCAGTTTGTTCCTCCTGCTCTTTCTAATCTCCTGTGTTAAGTTGTGACTGTATATTTCATGTTCTTTATCATCAGGTGCTCAAAGGCCATGATGACCACGTGATCACATGCCTTCAGTTCTGCGGGAACCGAATAGTGAGCGGTTCTGACGACAACACGCTGAAAGTGTGGTCAGCGGTCACAGGCAAGGTAAGCCGGTTATTTTGCTGAATTCCTCAGGAAATGAGCTACAGGTAGAGCACTGGTATGGCAAAACTCTGCTGCTCTGCCATCAGAGCGTGTTCCAAGGGTGGTCTTCAGCACTGTCTGGTGCAAGGATTGGAAAAAGCACCGGTAAACATTTGGGTCATCTTTTCCTACACGGAAACTAGTCTAGTTTGAAAAAAGTCACCTTGATGTGAAATTGCAATGCTGCTCATGTTACTGTTGGCATAGATCCTTGTTCTCCTGGCAATTCTGCTATTCTTGCCGAGTCGTTTGTGACATGGATTCTAAAGAATTCCGACAGATACGTTACTTCATCTCCCTTAAAGCTTAATTTAGCTTGCTTTTCCCCTTCCAGATCTCCCTTTCTCACTTGTCTTCCAGCATTCTTTCTGTTGTTTTCAAGTGACTGAAATGGTGTGTTCACCTTACTGGCTCTGATTTCAAACACAGAGTTTGTTTTTTTTCTTTCTAAGCTACTATATTGCTGAGCCACCAAAAAAAATAGTAACTTGCTTTAGGTTTAAATATTTCCTATTAAATTAGATCCAGCTCAGGCAGGAATTTAATAAGCTTCAATAATTTAATTTTGGCTCAGGGAAGCAAAACAATGTGTGCAATCAAAAAGACAGTACTGAACATTTCACTCGTGTTAGAACATCGCAGCCAGCTACTCAGCACACAGAATTTTTGGTTTAAGGTTACTGGCTGACTGTGCTCCAAAGATACAGAAAAGGCCTCTGGGAAAGAGTGCTTTTTTCTTTCTGGACTAGTATTGTATGTACTTAGCTTTGTTTTAATGCTATAGTTACGTGAACAACAGGAAAGCTGTTGAGGATATAACATGTTTAAGACGTAAAAGGTATCCACTTTATAATGTTGGAAGCTGAACGTGTTAAGCACTTGTCTTTGCATGCCTAGAAGATCCTTGATAGGACTGTAAATACTACTGTGGGGAAGAATAAAATTAAAAGCCATGGGCAGCCTCACCCTGCCTCTGCTGGCTTCTCTACAACAAACTTGTCTAATGAAGGAGCCCATATTGAAATTTACATTTTTTAATTGAAAAAGGCAGCTTAAACCCAACTGAAAAATACTTCTTTTGTACATACCACCCTCTCAAAAGCAAAACGTTCCTTTAAATATATCACACACTGATCATAGTAGCATGACTTCACAATTCCTGTTCAGTAAGTTTTTGAAAGTAATTACAAATCGTGGTGTGAGCATTTACCCTAAACTTTTAAGAGAGCCAGAGGTTGTATATGAAGGATGGAAGAATGCTGTATCAGCCCTCATGCTTACTGAGGCTGAAGAATTAATAAAATAAAAAACCCTAAAGGTTGGTTTGTGCAAATGAACATGACTAAATAATTCCCTTGACAGATGTAAAACCCAAAATAAGGATTCTGTGTTCTTGCTGAAGGATGATTTCTTAAAATATGAGCAAATCGGCTGAGATTTAAAAAAAATCCAGGAGCTGTAAAAGTGAATAACAGCTATGAACTGAGCAAGATGGATTTGATAGCAGTGAATTAAGCTAGAGCCAGGAATTGCAGAAGACTGGTAAAAAAATGTTAAGGAACAGGAAATCTATGTATAGCAAAAGAGTAAGGCATTTTCAAGGATGTTAGAACAGGATATTAACAACAGAAATTAGTATACTATCACTGGTGCAGAAAAATATTTTGGGAGAAGATTCATGTGATGGAAATACAGCATGCAATGATAATAGAACACTTCATTTCAGCACGAACTGACAAGGATGTTAAGCAGCAACTACCAGTTACAGTTTTGCATAGCACAGTTGATCCAGACAGTTTGAATTCCGTAATTTCTTTTTCTGAAGTTACTTGTGGGGCAAAATAGGTGTTTTTTCAGAAGGTGCAAGCACGAGGAGAAGATCCAAAGGATGGCAGAAAGCTGAAATATGTCAATAACTGAAAGACGGGGTATTTAGGATACATTATCTCAGATAAAAATATACTGGACTACGTCAAGAGGAGTCAACTAACAGTTAAAGGGAGGCCACAGCAATTAATACCACTTAGCATTAGATTACAGAAAAAGAGATCATCAAACTGTCTTGACCTCTTTTCTCATGCAGTTACAGGTTTGACTGATAAAAATCATAGTGCAGCAGTAGAGGGCTATGTGCACTGCAAGACTGTATCCCCATGACAGATTGAAGAAAATAGAACAATGCAAAAATCAGCATGGTACATACTTAAGTGGGTTAGAAAGTGAGTAATTATAGAGCTCATGTTGTTAATTTAAATGCAGAATCTTCATGGAGTATCTTTCTAGAGGGGTCTTGCAAGGATCTCTTCTTGTCTGTGCTAATTAGCACTTATTGCAGCCTGGTGCGAAAGCATATAGAGTCATTACTTGTGAGCAATACAGGCTGAGACATGGAGACAAGTCATTGCTCCAGAGTGACGGAGGTTTTCTAGAAGTAGGTGTGAGCAAACACTGTCTGTGCATGGTGAGAAATCATGTCATACATTTGGGATCAGAGAAGGTAGGCTGTGCTCAAGTCATGTGGGATTCTCTCCAGGCCAACGGTAAAGTCTGAAAAAGGTTTGAAACAGGACTTTGCGGTATTGATGCTGCAGCTAAGGGTTATAGAATGCCATGTTTCTCAGATAAACAGAAAAATACAGTAAGAGTATATGGTTTATGGATGGGTGGTAAAACTACAAGGTGAATGCTCTCTTCAGTTGTAACACTTACGCTTCAAAAAGCTATTAGAAAACCTGCAGTGACTCAGAAAAATGTCAGGAAAATGACTCAAGGCTGTAAAACATTCCCTGTGTTGAGAAATTTGGGAAGACAATTTAGTTTATCAAGGGGAAAATTATAGGGAAAATTCCTTCTAGTTGAAGTACTGACAACACAGAGAGAAATTTGATGAGTATTTATAAAAGGTAGGATTTTTTTTGTTCAATCACAAAGCAGTCTCCAGGGGTTCTTCTGGCTCTTGCTGTGAGAGACCGCTGTTACCTCCTAGATCGCTTTTTCTTAAGTTTCCATTCAACTCTGTCAAAAGGGTAACTAAGCAAAATACCTCTTTTCAGTGTTTGAGAACGCTGGTTGGGCACACAGGCGGAGTCTGGTCATCACAGATGAGGGACAATATCATCATCAGTGGATCTACAGACCGAACGCTGAAAGTCTGGAATGCTGAGACTGGAGAATGCATACACACCTTATACGGACACACCTCCACTGTGCGCTGCATGCATCTTCATGAGAAAAGGTGAGGCTTGTCCAACGCTACAGTCACTGTTCAGCATATAATTTACACTTGTGCTCACAGCAAATGATTGTTAAACTTGGGTAGCTCATCCAAGATGGGGTGAAATACAAACCAGGTGAACCATTCAAACTAAACTACATAAATCAACACAAGGGAGGAGATGATTAATAGAAGCAAAAGCACAAGAGTGCTAATTAAAGAACAGAAATTGAGTCATGTACTTTATAAAGTCACATTCTGCCTTATTTCAAAACTAGTTCTTTGTTACGCTGTGATCCAGTCTCCCACGCTCTAAATAATTTCTTCTTTTTTGTCAGTGCCACAAACTTGTACTCATCTTGCAGAGTGACTGTTTAAGTATCGGCACTGCAGTCTTTTCTGTACCTTTTAGCTGATTATATCATAATTCCTCCCATGGTAAACCATGTCTTGATCCACACAACAAATGCTGGCAAAGCTCCTTTACCTGGCTGTGCTACGGAGCTGCTGACAGAGTGCCTGTTGGTTGCTTTCCTTCTTTTTCAAAGAACGATGAGGTTTTATCTTTATCAGTTCCATTAATATTAATTCCTTCTCATTTCTGTACTTGCCTAAAAAAGCCTTAAAAAGTTTAAACTGAAAAGAATCAAGCAGAATAACTGTTACTTTACTAAAACTTCTAAAGATCTTTGTTTCATTGTTATAATTAGTTAACTTAGTCATTAAAACAGAATGCTCCTAGCACTGACTGGAGCTCAGCATATTCATAAGCTTTCATAGACAGATACAAGAGCCCACATAATTTCTCATGGCATCATCATTTTGCTGTTCAGGAATTAAATGCCTTTTTAAATACTGGTTGCTAATTATATCAAATAGATCCTGAGGAGGTGAGTAAAGCACAGAAGGAAAAACAGTGAAGTAATTTTTGACCCTAGTAAAATGCCAGACTGGATCTTTGGTGGGTAGTGGACTAATGCTATCTCATGTCTCAAAATAAAACGTGTAACTGATTTATTGTAATACTTCTATGTCCAACGCTAAGTACAGAAGGGGTTTTCTTGTTCCTCCAGAGTGGTCAGTGGGTCTCGAGATGCTACCCTGAGAGTCTGGGACATAGAGACGGGCCAGTGTTTACACGTTCTGATGGGCCACGTAGCTGCAGTTCGGTGCGTTCAGTATGATGGCAGAAGGGTTGTAAGTGGTGCATATGATTTTATGGTCAAAGTGTGGGATCCAGAGACAGAGACCTGTCTGCACACACTGCAAGGGCATACTAACAGAGTCTACTCATTACAGGTATGTGATTTTCATCTGCTGCTTTAGTTTCCTTAAGTAACATTTGAAGTCAGTTTATTTCACCTTGTTTATTAAGTTGTGGGTACCTACTCCAGAATGACACCGGCCACAGGAACACAGAGGCATCTGCGATAGTGCCCTCTTTCATTTTGTTACACTGGTTATATGTTGTCTTTATTTAGAAACAGACATACTTTTTTTAGAAAAGTACTATCTAAAGCACCCAGTACAATAAAGCCCAAATCTCTATACCAGCAAATGAAACAGTTTTGTGGTTGCTGGGTTGTTTGGTTGGGTATTTTTTTTTAATCTTGCATGTGTTTTGGAGCTATGTTTTTGCTTTCCCCAAAGAAATTCAAAACTTACTGTTTTAAATAAATCAGATGATACAGTAATTGAAAATGTGCCAAAAACCTCATTGGATTAATGTTCTGAATTATGCAGATCCGCTTATCCTTATTTTGTAGTCCCATATTGCAGTTCTAAACTGTAATTCACAGAAAGACTGAACCTAAAATTTTAATGTTCCAGTGTAAATCTCCAGCCTTCTACTTCCTCTTCTCTGAGTAGAGGCCAGATCTACAACTGTGAGGCTTTGTCAACAGCGACATGTTACTGTAGATGCAGGTTATTGTGGTAGTGCTCTGTGGCATGGCTCTATTGCCTTCCGCTCACCCAGACTGCTCATCAGAACAAAGCTGGCAAAGATGCACAGAGCCCTCATGTAGACTTTCCTTACCTTTACTAACCCAAAAGAGTCTTGCTCATTCATAGAGTCAGAGCATCACTTCCAGGCGTTGAAAGGCGAAAGAAATTAATTTCATGCTTGTGCCTGTTCTCACCACAATCTGGCAGGACTTGAAAAACAAATTAACAAAGACAGTTCAAAATGGGGAAATCGCATTCAGCATGTAACTGGTCTGTGGCTCAGAAAGTGAAGCTTGGTGCTGGAGACATTTTTCATAAAGTTTGTCTTTCATAAGGTGTATCTCGCCATCATAGATAAAATATGAACAAAATACATAATTGGTTTCCTTTCTGTAAATACGTAGTAAAATTTATCAAACATCTCCAGCAATTCTCTTACATTCATATGCTGAGGAGTACTCTGTAGACAAGCAGCGAGCATGTTAAAAATGCTGTATGACCTACCTATCTCCAAAATATTCCGAGGGTTGTGTTTCAGCTAGGGCAGTTGGGAACATTTATGTTATTCTGCCTTATCTTCACCAGTGGCTCTTGTTTTGCCTTATGAATATTCATATCTTGCTCTGATACACTGGCAATAATGGATCAAATAATTGGGTTACGTTACACAGTCATGCTATGCACGCATGGCATTCTGAAACAAACTGGGGAGGGGCAAGAGGCTGCAGGTACTTTCAGTTTTAAGGACAGAAAGACTTTAAAATTGCATGGTGAGCCCCTGCCCTTTAGCCTGAATAGCCCCAAACATCAGAACTGCCATAAATAGAATGATCAGGCTGAATAACCAGCCTGTCCTCCCTGGCCCTGTGCAATGGCAGGTTCTGTTACACCTCAGTATTTCCCCAGTTGTACACCCCTTACCATTTTCCAGAGGTCCTTGCACAGAGGTTGAAGACTGCTGACCACATTGTGTTTTCTTACTCTTCCTTAGCTGACTTTGAAGTAACCCCCAGACTCTCTGGGTTCATAGATACAGCTCAACCACTGATCCAAACAGTTCTGTGTTTGACTGTGGTAGTATCAGGTAAAGTTTGTCTTGATGCCCAGCCTTAAAGCTCTTTTCTGATTACCTTACATGCAATAGAAATGAATACCATACATGGAATACAATTAATTTGCAGGGAAAGGGGAAAGAATTCAGAATTTTACATAAACCTGGTTTAGTTCCATTTAGGGGAGAAGAACATTCTCTAGTGTTTCCACCCAGCAAGTCTGCTCTGCTGCTTAACACTCCTCATCCTTTTATCTGAACTCAGATTAGTGTGCATCCTCTTTTGAAAGCAGAGTACCCAAAACAGGATGCAAAATTCCAGCCAAAGTCTTACCAATGCTTACTAGAAGTGAAAACTTACGTTATGTGCCTTACATAGCATACCCCTCTTTCAGATACGAAAGTGTCTTTTTTTTTTTTTTAGTTTATTTTCACCAGAAATGCAGTGCATGCAGCAGATAAGCAGTCTGTGTGTGCCAGTTGCTCTCTGCATTCTTTGGAACCCTGGTGCCATGCTCAACCATTTTTGACTGTAGAGGTCCGAGATGGGAGTCTTCTGCAGGTCTTATAAAAAGAAGCAGTCTCAGATAGTTGAGTTCCCTTAATTGGGTTCTTTCTTTGCCATTATTAGATACCAGCCAGTCCACATGGCCAAGTCGTGTCAGATTGCCCTTGCTACAACAAAGGCTCCTGCCCAGCCTCCATTCTCCCAGGCTGCAGCTGTACATTCATTCCCTGCCAAGCTGAAATCCTCACAGTTTTCTCTTGACTTTTACACTCTTTGCTTTGGGTCAGTTCTACTCTTTCAAATGTCACCCAAATCCTAATGAAAATACCAAATGCCAGACCCCACCTGCAACTCTTTCTGATATCTCTAATAATGCTGTGGACAAAGTTCTGAGCAGGATAGTATCCCTGCCTCAGATCTGCCTGCCTCTTTCTGAAAACGCAACCAAGACATCAGCCATTTCACATGGCTTTTTTACTCTGTCACAGGAAAAAAAAAATCATACTGGTTAAGATCATTTCCCCACAAATCTGTGTTTGCTGCTACTTACTGCATTGCTAAGGGCTTGCAACCAGATCAATTTGTTAGTTCCTTGTGAAAATTGAGCTTAGTCTGACCGATCCATAATTCCCCATCTCCCATCATCATCTCCTTCAATAAAGAAAGGAACTGTATTTGCTATCTGAAACTTGTCTGTTTTCCATGGGTTCTCAAAGATAGCAGCAGATGTCTCTGAGATTGTCTTAAAACAACTTGCCTTATGTGGATTTTTTTTCCCCATTCTAGCAAAAGCTTGTACTCAGTTGTCAGTGGTGTCAAGGCTGTGAGCCTACACTCAGATGGCTGAGGACTGAAGCAAAAAACAAGTCAAAGTAGCTGGCCTCACGTGCTGTTTCCTTCCCACTGAGCATAAGTGAGCTATTTTTTATTTTGGCTGTCCTCTTGTTTGGTTTTGGTTTGGGTTTTTTTTTACAGAATAGTAAAGCAGCTTTTGCTAGTTTTATCTTGTTTTATGCCCTGCCTTTCTGATTTTGTCCCAGTGCGCTCTTTTAAACACATCTATTGATCTGCTTTCTACTTTTTCGTACAATTCCTTGTGCTTTAGCCAAGTGGGTCTTGGTAATTTACTACGCTTCCTATCTTCCCTTCACACAAGGATAGTTTGTGTCTTTAAGAAGTGCCAACTCTCCTGAACTCTTCTTCCCCTCAGAGAATACATAGATAAAAACCTTATGGGAAGGAAGTCTCGATTTATTGAAGTATTCCTCCTTGAAGCCCACTGGTTTTATTCTACTGCTCTTTTCCTTCTTTGAGAATTCTGGACTCTTATCTTATTGTCACAATCACTCAAGTTACTTTCCACCTTTGTATTCTCTGCATGTTCAGTCCTCTTGGTCGAAAGTGTCTCATCTGTTAGCCGATTTCTCTACAAGTTCACATTCTACATTATTTTATATATACTGTATGCTCAGAAAAATCCAAGAATTTGGACACCCACGTTAGCCTGTTTGCCTTTCCTTACAATGACTTGGAAGTTAAAGTTTGTTACTGCACACAATGATGATTATAAAATGGCTAAACTCAGCATTTTTCAATTATATTCCTTCTACTTTCCTATGCTGCTCTTTTTCTGTAGATGATTCTGCATTAATGCTTTTGCCCTTCTCCAGCTTGAAGTCCCTCTGATTCGCAGAAAGCAGTTTTGGCTTGTTAATATTTTTATTAGGAAAACTACATTCTCTTAACTGTTGTATGCTGTAGTACAGTCAGGATTCTGTTGTGCTTAAAGGAGTTGTATTACCGCTAAAAGACCAGTGGTTCAGAGTCTTTTTCTCCTCGAACTGGGTACCGCAATAGCCCACGTCTGTTACAGGAAATCACGCTGACCATTAATCACCTGCTCTGATACCAAACGGCCATCTCTACTTAGACTGAATTCTTACATTATCATGCAGTTGCCATGGTGTATATATAGTATCTAATGTTGCACTTAGTGAGTTAAATGCTTAATAATCTTCTTTATAAGATCCTAATGTAATTGTTTGTAATAGATTTACCTTTCTTGTAGTTTGATGGTATCCATGTGGTGAGTGGATCTCTTGATACTTCCATCCGAGTTTGGGATGTGGAGACAGGCAACTGCATTCACACACTAACAGGCCACCAGTCTCTCACAAGTGGAATGGAACTCAAGGACAATATACTCGTGTCTGGGAATGCTGATTCTACAGTCAAAATCTGGGACATTAAAACAGGACAATGTTTACAGACATTGCAAGGTGAGCCTAAACTACCTTCATGTCAGTCAAGCTGTCCGCAGTAATCTATGCTGCAGATTCTCTATGAAAAAAACAAACAACTTGAAAATAATTACATACAGATAAACAAGCACAGACCACTTACATCTTAAATATTTTTCTGATGACAGCAGTATGATCTTTCTCTGAATTAGAAGAACAAAATGTATTTAATTTAATCTATTCAGATCACTTGCCTATTATGAAAGGCAGATGGTCTGGACTGATAGCAATTTGCTATGGGTGTATTAGCCTAATAAGCCACAGAAATATGTAGGAAGTGACATCTCAAAACAGTCAACGTATTTATATAGGGGTCACTTGGATTTTTCAAAGCTCACTGATTAATTGGATCGGGAGGCAAAGTACACTGTCTGTTGCAATAAATCAAATGAGTGGAAGATGTTTTCTTTATTTCAGTAAAGAAGAAAGATTGTTGTTGCTGTTTTGACAGTTGCCACTCAGGCATCGTGTACATGAACACATTGGTTTGTTCCTCCCCACAAAAAAGGTCCTTATATCATCCCCATATACCATATGCAGCATTGCTGGTTGGAACAGAGAATTAAATTTCCCTGTAAAGCAGATTCTGCTGATTTAACAGTCTATATTTATATGTCAATATATAACTGTCAATATTTAGTGATAATCTCATAGTAACACTTCAGAGCGACTTGGAGACAAACGCTTACAGCAGTCACCTCATTCTGGATGGTTAAGTTCATTTTCATCATCATCCAAGTGCACACTTGTCCTCCTGCTTGTACACAAGAAAATGAGATCACTGTAACAAAGAAGGAAATCCTGGGGGACTTTTCTATACCTGCATTCACTTATTTAAAGCATGGCAAGGCTTCTGTACCTCTAAAAGCACAAAAATTGAGTTAACACATCTAATAGATAGAAACAGCTGTATGCAAATAGTTAGGTATTTATTCTATAGGCAGTGCTGTCTGACTTTGCTTTCTAATTATACATGAAAATGTTTTGGTTTACCGTTACAGGTCCCAACAAGCATCAGAGTGCTGTGACCTGTTTACAGTTCAACAAGAACTTTGTAATTACCAGCTCAGATGATGGGACTGTAAAACTTTGGGACTTGAAAACGGGTGAATTTATCCGAAATCTAGTCACATTGGAGAGCGGGGGAAGTGGAGGCGTCGTGTGGCGGATCAGAGCTTCTAACACAAAGCTGGTGTGTGCGGTTGGGAGCCGCAATGGGACTGAGGAAACAAAGCTGCTGGTGTTGGACTTTGACGTGGATATGAAGTGAAGGGCAGAAAGATGAATTTGTCCAAACGTGCAGACGATGTTCTCCTGTCCCTCCCCCTGGGAAAAAAAAAAAAAAAAAAAAGGAAAAAAGAAAAAAAAAAAGAAAAAAAAATCCCTTGTCCTTGGTGGTGCAGGATGTTGCCTTGGGGCAGCAGATCCTAAAGACCTACAGACTACGAAGGAGAAGACAAAGATGACAAACTCTAACTGACAAGAGAGGCATTTGCTGTCTCGTCACATAAAAAGGCTACACTTCTGACCGGGGCAGCTTTGCAAAAATGCGACTTTTGAAACGAAACCAGGTGCAATTATTTCTTTACTTTCCTCCGTCTGCTCCTTGAGCAGTTTGGAGGTGAAAAAAAAATATTGTTACAGTTCTTGTTAAAAGGTTATTTTACCACAAAGATCTCAAAAGAAGCTGCACAGGCAAGCCTGCTCGTGCACCCCTGGGCCACCCTGGGTCCCGGCAGCCCCTCTGAGCAACATGCTGTCCTTTAGCCCCACTCTGAGCAGAGGGTTGGACCGGACAACCTCCAGAGGTCCCTTCCAACCTCTATGAGCAGTCACTGGTTGACTTTCAGAAACTAGAGAGCATCTGCAGTGAAACAAAACAAAAACAAAGAGTCCATTCCTGGTGTGGAAAAGCTAAAATATTACTGTGAATTGTTTTGTACAGTTTTATCAGAGCTTTTTCTTTTTTTTCCTTTGATTCCTCTTTTTTTTTTTTCCTTATTTTGCCAACCATTGCCAATGTCAATCACAGTATTAGCCTCTGTTTAATCTATTTACTGTTGCTTCCATCTACACTCTTCAACGCATAAGTTGCTCTGAGGTGGCAAGTTGTCCTGGGTTTTGAGAGTCCTCTGATGGATTTAATTCGCAATGCTGGTGCTAGAAGTAGGTCTTCAATTACGGGATTGTTGTCCCACCCCTGTACTGTATTCCCAGTGGCCAAACTTATTTATGCTGCTAAATGAAAGAAAGAAAAGCAAATTATTTTTTTTTATTTTTGTTTCTGCTGTGACGTTTTAGTCCCAGACTGAATTCCAAATTTGCTCTAGTTTGGTTACAGAAAAAGACTTTTTGCCACTGAAACTTGAGCCAACTGTGCCTCTAAGAGGCTGAGAGTGGAAGAGTTTCAGACAATTAAGAGTGAAGTTTGCCTGCAAATAAAGAATTGAGTGTGTGTGCAAAGCTTATTTTCTTTTTTCTGGGCAAAAATTAAAACACATTCCTTAGAACAAAGCTATTGCAGCCTGTTCTGTGGGGAAATTTTTCTTTGTGAGGGCTGTGGTGAATGGAATGAACATACATTAAAAAAAAAGACAAAATTTTTAAAAAATATGATAAAATACAAAAATGGAAATAAAGTTGCTGGTCAGTCTTAGTGTTTTACAGTATTTGAGAAAAAAAGAAACAATTGTTACAGTTATTGCTGGGAGGAACTGACAGAGCAAAAACTTCGTGTTTTTGTAAAGATGTCACATGCAAACAAGATGAGAAACGAAAGAGTCAAATGGTTTGCCTCATTCTCCAAGAGCCACAACTCAAGCTGAACTGTGAAAGTGGTTTAACACTGTATCCTAGGCGATCTTTTTTTCCTCCTTTTTTTTTGTTTTGTTTTTGTTTTATTTATAGTCTGATTTAAAACAATCAGATTCCAGTTGGTTAATTTTAGTTATGTAACAACTTGACATGATGGAGGAAAACAACCTTTAAAGGGATTGTGTCTATGGTTTGATTCACTTAGAAATTTTATTTTCTTATAACTTAAGTGCAATAAAATGTGTTTTTTCATGTTAGTATGTCTTTTTTTCCCCCCCCTTCCATTCCCCCAGTTGTTAATTCAATATCATCTCTCCTACAAAGGGTAAAGCAGGTCAAGTTGCTCAGCTTACTGGTAGATGCTGAAATATGTCGCAGGACTTTTTATGTAACCCTTCCACAAACAGGTGCACGAATGTCCTCTCCTTCAGTTACCGTATAGGATTTGTCACATGGGCTTCACAAACATGCGGGAAAGCCATTAGCTTCCTATCACTAAGAACGTGTCAGGATTTGGCTATAAAAAGCTGTTCAAGTACGCAAAACTTCTTCCGATAGCATCTTGTTACTGCATTAAATTGAAACTTGATGTTTATTATTTATGGATTTCAATCAATTGATTGCAGTCTGACAGCAGAGAACAAATCCATAAATACAACTAAAAATCAAAGTTAGGATTGTAGGAGAGCTTAAAATAAAGCTTCTGAAGAAGAAAAAAAACCACCCCCACATCATTCCAGATCAGTCCAACAGCAGTGTTATCAGTGCCCTGAAACCAAGGTAAGTCAAGTCATCAGCTGTCTTAGAAACTTACCACTTGAGTGTCATTTTCTCTCTCAAATCTCCTTGACCAAAATCATCATTTTTTCCTGTGTAAGACTATTCTGTTAGGGCAGAACATTTACTTGTTTGTCACAGTTTTCCCTGTAGAAAACTTGCATTGAAGAAAACCAAACCAAAACATTAGAAGAGAAAATACATGGATGGAAAAGCCAAATATTTACACACTTACACATCTATGACTATGTGCTATTCAAATGTAGTTCCAATCCCAGTGTTACGCAAAACGAGCGATGCTGAAGGATGACGCTTCCATCTGGCCCTAGAGATTAAAAAGCCGTAGAGGATGACTGAGGAGCTACAAATTGTAAAAATCTGTTCACTGAACTGGCGTTTAAGGAGAAAAAAATGCAGCAGTCACTGACAAAAGCTATGATCATCTCAGTATTTATATGAAAACAATGCAAGAACTAATCCTCTCCTAAAATGACAGTGAAGGATTGCCAGGACTTCACATTGTTCTGCTGAGAATGTGGGCCAGGACTCGGCCCGCTGGATGACAGAAGGTACGTCAGGCTGCACTGAACTTCTGGTGAGAGGGGATGGAAATACAATGGTAAAACTATGAATAATTGAACGCAGAGAGCAGAGCCATAGCTTTTAAGATTATATAATTCTCTTTCATGATTTGGAGAAATTGCAACAACATGTATTCAAAGAGCTAAGGCGCTGGCCTGACACTGCAGGAGAAGGAGAGATTTCTGAGTAACACTGTGCTGGAGGGCAGGAATACAAATCGGGGCAGAAGAGAAAAATGACAGAAAAGGAAAACTTTACAAATCCACATTAGTTCAAGGTGTGTTTAAGCAGCCAGTATGACCAGGAGCAAAATGTGCTTAACCAGAATTGCGAAGTTTTCCCATTGTTAGTATAGTTCCAACACTATCTTAAGTTCACATTCATGCAGAATAACTTGAACCTGCTAAGCAAACAGCGTTTATAGCTTCCTTCACCCCAGATTTAGGTTAGAAAAAAACGGTGGCTGCAAAATGTAGATACGCCAGACTAAATACAAAGCCCAACACGGTACTTTTAGAAAAGTAATTTTTGAGTCTTTTTTTCCCCTTCAGTAAAATAACTTCACAAAGTTAATTGTGTGGCACTCTGCAGACTTCTGTTTTGTGAGAAATCTGGTTAGGTTTGTAGGATTTGATGTTGCTGATGGGACATCTCAACAACATAGCTCAATAAGCACAAATTTGTTCATTTGTTTAAGTAACGACATTTCAAAAATGGGCCTGTAGCAAACACATTGTGTGTAAGAAGCTGTTGAAGCACTTTTGCTTTACCATCTCCTTATTACCCGCTTTATGTTGAAGCACTCACCCTAACACAGTTCACTTCATATGAAGTCTGGTTTGGCAGCGCATGCTCCAACCATGACTGTTCAGGAAGCATCTTCCTTTTGTGTAATTAATTAGATTTGGATTTTAAGGTGGGTGGTGGTGTTTTAAATAAAAACATTCAATAATGCTAGTAGAAGAGTAACTGCTTTATGCTTTCAATACACAGGCACTTGCATCTAATGGCTTAGTTATGGTAAGCTATGTCAAAATATCCACAGCTATCCCAGAGAGATAATTGCAGTAGTGTTTCTGGCATCTTAGCTTCTTATTTTAACATGGATTCCCTTTTTAATTCTTGATTTAGCCCCAGAAAGCAGAAAGAGCTTCCTTATTTTCTCCTGTATCTGAAGCCAAGTGAACAACATTAAACAAAAATTTTTAATAGGTATTATTCTTACTGGACCTTGATTTTAGCTAACAGTAAGTAAGAGCTAGTGTTGCCACTGCCTCCAACAGCCCATTCCTATGGTCTCAATTTAGTTACTCAGAAAGACCAGCTATGTCCTTTCCAATTTGTAGTTCAGATCAGCAGCTCTCCCAACAGAGCACAGTGCTGCCCTGAAGCCCAGAGACAGGATTCCTTTGGGGTGTAACTAAATCAGAAGCAGCTCTCCAAGAGCACACCCCAGGCACCTGAGCCACTACATGAGCATGTGGGACTAAACCAGAGCTAGTCCAACACCTCAAAAATACATGCAGGTGGACATTAGATCCTCAGGACCAAGAAACTGGCATTACAGCTCTGTCTCTACTGCACAGCACTTCGTGCTAGTGCAAGTGTAACCTTCAACAAACCATATCCCACAGCACCCCTGCCTCCTGGTTCATAAGCAGCACCCAGCTCCCATCCAGATTATCAGCAGCAGAAAAACAGAACCTGCCCGATAACACTATAGAGGTTTTGCCAAACTCTCAGCATGCTTACGGACATGTTCTTCTGATTGGCTTACGGAATCCAGTTTAAAAGAAATACATACCTCTCAGTATCAGTCTAGCCAAAATTTCCTACCAGCAAGTCAATACCTGAATCATTCAAAAAAAGAATGGAATTCTGTAATTAGGTAGGTGAAAGAACCAGATTCTAAAAACAAACAAAACTTGCCAGTAATTACTTGAGTCACTCTGACCAAACAAATGTTAGTTACTTGAAGGGTAATATCCATACTGACCACTGAATCTTTAATAAAGTGGGAATTTTTCCACATCTCCTGCCATTTTATCTATAACCTTGATCCCTGACAGCGTTCAGATACACATGCTGTGTGATGATGTTTCGTTTTTTACGATCGTATACGATGTTTATACATTAAGTATATGACCTATACGATATACACCAGGCTTTTCAAACTTCACCTAAAAATGATATATACAATTTTTCAAACCCCTCTTCAAGCATCAGTGCAGGTTTGTAAATACAATAGATATTTTAACATAAAAGCTGCTCCAGATCCCTTCTGAGACAGACAGTCTGACAAAGTAGGTGTCACCAAAAAGTCAGCAGCTACTACAGGCTCCTGCTCCCTGTTCAGATTGCCAAACACCCCAGCAGCTGTAGCGGCACTTCAGAGGAAAGAAATGGTGCATTGTGCTGCCATGAGTACACACTGACAAGGAGAAATGCTGCAGCATTCTGTGAGTGCAGCTGCCTAAGGACTAATGGCTTTAAGCCCATGTACACTGCATTGCTCAGCCTGGATGGGACATTAAGAGTCCTATAAAATCATAACTAAGCTAGGACAGAATCTCCCCACCAACTAGAGATGGCAGAAATCATTAATCACAGAGGTTGCTGCTCAAGATCTTGCAGCACCCAAGAATCTAGCGGTGACTCTAAACTACTCGCTGTACAGGACAACTGAGACTTGTTCAAAGGCATCCTCCAGCTCTCCTGTATCCTCACCTCTGGCTTGCTTAGATCCAACTTCTACTGCCTGATTCCTACTCACAAGCCGATTTTGTTGAGCCCTACATGGTAGCAATAGTTTTGGTGAAAGATAAACTGCCTGATTTGTCTTCTGCATCTCTGTTCTGCTGGAATCTCTTCTGTACTTTTTGCCACTTTCTGCACAGGGACAGCACAACCTCAAGTCTTAATACTTACTGCTCCAAGGCAGTACACGAAGATGAGAAGGCATGATTCAGCCCAGTATGACACATTTATCATCAGTATTGCTAAAATTATTTCCACCCTCAGTCTAGACTGAAAATAATATTCTAGACCTGGTGTAATGAAATGAGTTTCAAGTTGATTTCAATTATTTATTTTTTCCACACATGAAGATTTGAATGTCACAAACTTCATCCAGCTTGGGTTTCTTCATGCCTGTAAAATAGGCACATCCTAAGAAGCTTCACAGTTTAAGTAGGATCATGAATCTTGTTGCCTAGAAGCTGAGAGAAGTCATGATCTACGGACAATGAAAAACAGGAAAGCCTATGTGAGCTGGATGAGAAATGACCTATGGAATTAAGGGAAAGAGAGGTGAAATGAATTTGGGGATTTTTCTGTCCAAGAGATCATAGTTTTAAGTCCTAAAAGAGCTAGTATGGGGTATTTCATCATCCTGGCCAACAAAACACAGGAGTAAGCTTTCTTTAATGAACCCTTGAGTCTGGCTGCCCTGTAATTGAGGATACGACTGATGGTGTTAGCTCTGAGTCGCATGAACTTCTCTTACCTCAGGCAGGTTGCTTGATGGGAAGATGAATGAAATGCCCCTGGACCTCCTCCTTCTGTCTGGCTCCTCATGTCAGCTGGCCAGATGTCTGACATGCAGGTTTCACAGGGTGCTTACAGTGCACTATTCCAGAGTGCTTTGTTCTTTCAATTTAAAACAGGAAACACGGAATGCAGAAGATCCAAAAACTTCAAAGGCAGTTTCCATTGCCAAAGGAGGTGCATTTCAACTCAAGTTCACTCTCTAGATTAAATATTTAAATCTGACAGTGTGGGAAGATGCTTCCCACCTTCAAGAGGACGGATGGTTTCTAAGGAATAGAGAAATTTAGATTACTTGGCCATAAATATCAGTGTGGTAAACTGAGCAGTAAAACTGTTGCTAAAAAGGAGTTTTATTTTGAGCTCCTTGGTTTATTTTCTAATAATAGCACAGCTTTGCAAACACACAAACAATATAAAACATGTTTCCTTTACCCTGATACACAGAAGATCTGAGTACTACATTTCCCTCTCTTTTCAAACTGTTATTTGCTTTTAAGTTTCTTGATATATTTCATTGCTGATTTGAAATTTTCACATTATAGTTTGGTAAAAAAGGAAGAACTCAAAAGCTGTAGACTAGACAGGGCTCCAAAAATGTGCCTGCAAACAGTTTGCTGCTATTTGTCTGCTTTGGTGTTCCTCCAGTCAATTCTCAGTTGACAGGAGGGAATGTTTCAATTAACTAGCATACACATTTTCCCAAACAAACAAGTTTTATAGAAACGTGTTATGATGTTGGCCCCAGGGGAAAAGTTTCTTGATTGTTTCTGTTGATGTTTCTATTGCCTATTTAGCACATGCTTTAGGCATGTAGGATGCTGTCTTTACCATTCTGCTGACTACTGCCCCACTTCAAATACCCCAGTTTCATCCAGAACAACATGGTAAGCGATGGTATTTGTTTCCACCCTTCAGTCTCACACACAGTTTTACATTTCAAAAGCAGGTAACTGTTCAGTCCATTCACCTGTTCACCCGCAGTCATTTACCAGCGGAACCACCTCTTAAGACCTCACCATTTATCACTGTTGGCCATATGGCAGAATAGGGACAACCCAGGGCACAGGAGCAGTAAGACAGAGGAATGTTCTATGTGAGGTATCGCTAATGTGTCCATCTGTTAGTATAACTAAAGGGGATATGGCTCCGCTAAGCCACAGGTCTTCAATTTGAGTTGAAAAATTCAAGATTACAGCCTGTATTTTAAAAGGCTCAAACTACATGTTCATTTCTATATATACATAGTCACATCTTGAAACATTTCTGGTTTTACATATTTTAAAAAGACTTGATAACTACATAATCTTTCTGTTTTCCTCTATTTGCTTCCCTCATTTTCTCTTTTCTTTGACACTCACACTTCAGTTTCCTTTCTCCTTCAGTTTCATTTCCTCCTTTGTCCTGTTCCCTATGTTTTTCTTTTCATGTTTTACCAATCCAGCCCCTGTTTTTCACTTTTTTTTTCCAATCCTCCCCATCTTTCCCTATTTGCAGGCTTCTCCACTTAAAACTGTCATAGCCAGCTTCTCTCTCTTCCCTCTGTTGGCGAGCTGGAGCCTTTTTCACACCACTCTATAGATACAAGATATACAAGAGAAACATAAGACAGATGAGAAACAAATACAGAGCACTCAGAAAAAAATAAATTGTCTGCTTGAAAATGAAAGATCTAACGTTACTCTATCCACAGCCCACAGATGATCCAAATGGTCTAGCAGGACTAGGTTCAGGCCTTCTAAGCACAGACTGGTCTACCACCACTTTCATAAACAACTGAGCAAAAACCATTGCCTAATTCAGGAAGCAGGCAGAAGCATTCTCTCTTTTGCTGTCTGCAAAAATATAGTGTTTTCTTTAAAAATCCCATTTTCTTGCTCCTTAAGAAAAAGGCAAGTTTGAAAATATTCCTCATTACAAAACATGGGTGATACATGGTTTGCTAAATCGGTGCAGAATTTAGAATTTACTTTTGGCAACAAGCCTCTAGACAGATTCACCTCTGGACAGAAGCTGTCATCCCAGCAGATGCCTATTTCATAAAGCTCTGTAGAAGTATAAATAAGAATTTGAGGCTGTAAATGAACCTGTGTTCCAAACTTAACAACAGTGGCCGATATTCCTTCCGGTACTACCAACACAGCACAGCTGGGATAGCACGGTCTGTCAGGGTATGTTAGGAACAGAATATAAACCACGTCTAAAACAATCTAGTGCACACTGCTCACTAATTCTTAATATGCACTGACAGCATAAGCAATAAAAGCTGCAGAGCCAGCATATGAGGTGACTGCATACCAGGTATACTACACTGGCACTGGTGAAATTTAACTCTTCTAGTGACACAATAAATCTCTATATAAATGAAAAAAGGCCAGGGACATCCACCACTTCTCTGATGCTTGGCTTCCGCATAGTGTTAAACCAGTGTAACCTAATTCAAAAGGATAAGCAGCTATTAAGCACACAAACTGTCCAAAGCAACAAAGACACAGACAAGACATTCTCATCTTTGCAGAACAAAAAGCAGTAAAACCAACCAAACAAAAACCACACAACAACCACTCAAACCAACAAAACTCAAATTCCAGTATCTTTTACCTCCTTGTTTGTTTCATTTCAGCTTAATGATACTACTAACAATTGCCGGTGAGAGGTCTCCTTGTAAATGCATTCCCACCCCAGCTCTGTGTATACCATCCACACAGACTGTACGGCTGCATTTACCCAGTGGGAAAGATAAATAGGATTTGCCTCATGGTTCTGTTTTTATTTTTGCTCATTCTAGTCAAGCATTTTGCTCTTGGTTGTTGCTTTATAAACAGAACACAACTACCCGACTTCCCCACAGCTTGAACAGATGAGTGTTGCAGCTCAGCCTTTCCAGGCTGAAGGATCATTGGATCAGGGAAAATGAGTTAGAATTAGACAGACGTTCAAAGTCCAACAAAGCGGGACATGTGGCTAGCATTGTATCTCGAATGCCTGAGGTGAAGAAGCCTTCCCCACTGACAACCAGACTAATGCCCCACACAGCTAACAAGAGTCACCACGTATCCTACAAAGGCAGTTCAAATTGACATTAAGGGAGCAGAAACTCTTCCATAAACATAAGGAGCACACCAGAGAGAAAAAGAAACACACAGGTTTAATATTATAATATTCTGATTTGCTCTTGGAAAACCCACACAATATCCCCTTTATGCAATCTGATTTATCAGCCAGCACAATGTAGACAAAATTGTTCTGACAGGAAGGTATGAGTTCCTTTAATTTGCAATTCTCCAAATGAAGCTAATTAATACCTGAATCCAGTTATTTATGCACACAAATCAGAGCTTAAATTTTCTGCATCACAGAAGTGCCCTCTTCCCACACACCCAGCTGGAACAAGCACATGCAGATGTACCTCCAGCCATTGACCATTTCCTCTAGGCTGGGCATAGCCACCAAACATCAAACAGACCCTCTATAAAAGGATCTCTCTCTCTCCATGGCTGTTCTCTAAAAGTTCCGACTATTGCCTGTAAAGGTTATACTTCCTATGACTTTGGCTTTTGGTAAAAACAACACAGGTGAAACAAAAACACTGCTCAACAGGCCTGAGAATGGAAAAATTGTTTTTTTAGCTGTGTGATAAACAGGAAGAAGTTATCTCGGTCATAAAATAAATAAAGTGACAGTAGTAATACCTCACACAAATCCGAAATTTACCTTACCTACACTGTAGGACACTTTCCCTGTACCTAGGTAAGACACAGGGAGACAAATAACCGTGAAGTTCTTGTGGTATTTTTCTTTTACAGGAGGGATGGCTATTCCAACTTGCTCTTATTACAAAATGTAGAAAACCTACTTTCAGTGTAACCCTTGTCTCACCTTCTGCCAACTCAGGATATAAATTTTGCACTACTCTTGGAAAGCAGTGTGGGTTTTTGAGAGGCACTTCTGTTCAGAAGCCTGCTGCAGGATGCAGCATGTCCTCTGACATCCGTGTTTAGTAATGAGAGTGCCTAAGTTTCCATCTCGCATCTTCTTAGGCATCTTCCAGCATCCACCTATTATGCATTAAACAGTGAGCAATTGAGAGTTCAAGCAAATGACAGGGAGGAATTAGCCCCTAGGAATACGTCTAGCTACAGTTATGCTCTATGAAGGTTAGAGGCCCAATTCCTCCTCATTTAAATCTGATATTGAAGGAATTTATGGAGCTTTATCCAAGCTACTAATTTGCAATTTTACTGCAAACAATTTACAATCAAATGAAGGGAAAGCTAGAAGCAAAGAGTACATTAATGACTTAGTTTTCCTTTTGCATTTCTCTTCATTTTATTTTCCAGCAAAGACCAAGAATTAAAAAATTGGATAATTGGCCAGTAAATAAACTTTTTTCTTATAATTATTACTTGCATGAAAGCTGCAAGTAATATTTATAAGAAAATAAACTGCTGGAAGTGTTGTCTTCTGCTGAGGACAATCCTGTATGACCAACCTCCAGCAAGAGAAATCAGGAAAACATCATTGTTTCTCACACTGTAAGTTCATGCTCTAACAAAGCAGCACAACTGTCAATTCGTATCTGAATATAAAATTTGTTGTTCTAGGATAGCAATATGCAATTTGTAAATTATACAGCCACATGTACTGTAAGATGATACTTAAAAACACAGTAACTATTATGTCAAAAATAAAGCATGATTGTCAAAGCAGCTTTTGTAATACACCACTAGAGTTTCACCTACAGTGCAGCTAAATCAGTGATGATGTTATTAGGTTTGGAGGCAGTCTAAAGGCATTGGTCAAGCACTAAGCCTCAGTCTAGGAGAAGGAGTTAGGACAGGTGGCTGTTTCACAGGGCAGCAGTCAGTCTGAGTCTTGCTCCTAAAAGACACACCCCGCTGCCCCCTCCGGAACCAGCTCTGGTGCCAAGCTGATCTGCCAAGACAGTTGGAGAACTCGGTTTTATAAACAGTTCATTTACTGGAGGGTTAGTGAGGCTGAGTTGGCTCAAGGCAGTCAGTTACCTTCCAACACATGGGAAGCAAGCGGCCAGGAGCAAGACAGGTCTGTCCCTCCCAGCATCAGAGAGATGCTAAACCTCAGAAGACACTGAGCCAGGTTAATATCTCAAACCAAAACCTGCCAGGGAAACTGGGGGTGCTGCACTCATCTCAACTCCTTTCATTCCTGCATCTGTTGTCTTACTTATTCTCACGTTCATAGGACACCCAGACCCATTCAGATAGTTAAATCCCTTTGGCAACAGTTACCAGCAAGATCAGCTTAGGAGCTCAAAGCACATCCTCTGAGCAGCTTAACCATCTCAGCAAACATCACCATAACACTGGACCAGACTGAACTGGTTTTCTTAAAGAAGTGATCTGAAATTTTACCCCAACTTAATGTCCATGGCTAGGCAATCAGCACAGACTCTGAACACCAAGACCACCTGCTGCTCTTATATAAAGAAACCTTCTGAAGGAAACGTAATGGCTGGAGAGAAGATGCTCAAGATGCCTTAGCCAGCACATCTTCAACACAACCTCTGCAGAAAAAAGGACTCAAGCACCTATACAGCAAACTTTCAACTCATCTCTGTTCCCAGACCTGTTCATTTGCATGATGCCGCATGGGAAAACAGGAAGCTGTTGTAGGAGTAGAAATCCCACACGCTGCCGAGAAGGTGTTCAATGTCTGGGGTGGAACCCGCCGTTTTTGCCTCCAGGTGTATCTGTACCGTGTTTGCTCATTATGAAGAGCAGTTACAGAGCTTGATCCCAGCATGGAGGAACAAGTCTGAGTCCTGCTTAAGATGTGAAAGTGCAAGACGCTGAGACACGTAATTGGGCAGAAAGCTGGGCCTGGCCCAACTTGGCTGAGTAAAGTAAATCAATATGCCATCAAGGAGAGTAATGCAGCAAGGTAAAAAGTTTGGTTTGCAGACCACACTCTCTCCAGTGGTTTGAAATCAAAAAGCTTTCTTCTTCTAGCTAGGCAGACACACACAAAGCACTCCTCTGAACCAGAAGCATATGACAGAAACCCAAGGTCCCATGAGCACTTTCCTGAAAGCATCCTCCTAGGCTGACAAGAGAGACAGAGAGAACCTCTACAGCTGAATCAAGCATTAGTACCCAGAAAGAAAACAGTTTCAGCCAAAGTCTTGCTGGGCTGAGAAAAAGAAGGAAGAACTGAATTCAGGTAACTAGCACCGGATATTAAACATTATACCGGTAAACAAAGAACAGACATCAATTCCAACATCCAAATACCTGTCAAATAGCTCAGATTATTTTCAGGACTGAATCACAGAAGAGTTTGGGTTTGAGGGGACCTTTAAGTATCATCTAGTCCAATCCTCCTGTGATAAGCAGGGACTTGAACACTTCAAATGAAGGGGCATCCACAAGTTCTCTGTGCAACCTGTTCCAGTGTCTCAGCCCCCGCATCATAAAAAAACTTCTTCCTTGTGTCCAATCTAAATCTACTCTCAGTTAAAACCATTGTCTCTGGACCTGTCACCACAGGCCTTGGTAAAAAGTCTCTCCCTTTCTTATAAGCCCCCTTTATATATCTCACTGATGCTCTCATTGGAAAATGCTATGAGGAACAGGCCAAGGAAATGCAGACTGGGAAAACATCCTGAATGCCTAAGAGAAAAGATAAATGCCACACCAGGCTTTAGGGAGGCAGCAAACTCAACTAGAGATAAAAGGTTACGTCTTGAAAAACTTAAGCAAATGAAAGCAGCCGCGTTTCTCTGTCATCTTGTATTCTGCAGGATCGTTCATGCTTGTACAAAAAGAGCAAAGCGAACATAAGTTGTATAATGCTAGAAGTGCTCGTACAGTTATAAAGGGCTGCATGAAGTGCATGCCCTTGAGCTGAGGCCTACACCCTCCTAAAAAGGAACACTCGGTGGGGCAGCAGTAGCAATCGTTAGCTCTCACCACAGAATACTTGGCAAAGACAAGGAGCAAAATGCAGCTGTAGTTTTAAATTAGCCTTTGCACTCTGCTACCCACCTTGGAGCTGCTTCGTGGTGGTCCAGCCTTCCAGCACAAGGCAGAGCAGCTGAAAGATGCCAACTGCTAGTGCCCCCAAGGGCTCATTACAGCAGTCACAGGCTGCCATATATTTTCCTCAGGTGCAGGGATTACCCAGATATTCTTCTCTTCCCTCCTTCTTTTCCCTGCAATCATGTTTGAATTGAACAATCGTTAATCTAAAAGCTTTCTGCTACACAATAAATGTTTCAATCATTTCTCTGTGCTAATGTCTTAAGAGTTTAAATGAGCTAACTTGCATTTTGGCACCAGAGCAGGGTAAAAAACTTTCAGAAATTACCTGGGAAAGGTACTTGTGAAACACAAATTTGGCAAACAAATTAACAAATAAGAGATTAGGCTGCGCAAGGAGAGGCATAAGTGGAAGATGTAAATAAAGGAAGAGGTAACGGATCATTTTAGGACTATATATTCAGGGCTAAGCATCTTAATGTGGGAAAACAATACAAAGATTCACAGGGCAGACATCCAACGAGCCCAAGAGACCTAAAAGGAAAAGGACATAAAACTAGATTACATAAAATCTACATGTATTTGCAGATGTGAAGCTGGGAATTTTGTGGATTAAAATAATGACAATGATCTAAGCATAACAAGAAGAAATCAAGAAAAAAAAAAAAAAATCAGACAACTGAGATGAAAATGTTTCATAGTAAAAATTACAAGGGAATGGAATGGTTTCTCAAAATCAGCAGCTAAAGTTTGAAAAACCTTGACTTTAAAAGTGCATCAGAAAAAAATAACAGAATAGCAATATAGATTAGAAACTTGGAAAACTTACAAGGCTGTAAATCACTGAGAATAGAAGCATACATGTTTCTTAAAGTCCTCCACAAGGAAGTATCTCACAGAGAGTATTGCATGAGATAGGAATATGGGTCTAGAGTTTTTCCCACTTGCAGTATGCAATTCTCTTTCCTTCCCCCACCAAGTCCATATCGACTACTTCTACCATGCAGCAAAGTGGGACATGTTCTAGTGATGTGCAATTACTCTTTGGAAGACAAACAGAACTTCAGACATGGGGCTGAAATCTCAGCGGTAGCCTCTAATGGAAGTTGTCTCCTTTTTCCCATTTCCGTTGGGATGGCAGCCTATGATGCAACTCTACTGTCAGTCTGGCCTAGACTGCTCCCCTGAGACTCCAGACCCATTCAATGTGTTGAAAAAGTAATTTTAAGAAACACAGAAACATAAGTACTTTATCCTTACTTGACTCCATGCCAAGGGAGTTACACAAAAAACCTCTGGATGTTTCAGGGCTAAATATTATGTAACAGCTACTTTTCTCATTTAAAATCCTCAGTTGTTACCAGAAAATCTCTCCAAATAAAACCCTCTTGATAATTAGAAAATCCTCACTCTGATAGTCCAGAAGCTGTCACAACATAGTAAGGTTTCTCAGTTGAGTTTTCTCTCCTACAAACACAGAATTTTTTTATCTTCAAGCAAATTTGGTTACTGTTTTCATTGTTTCTCATGTAATGGCGCAGTCAGACCTGTTCCCTTCAGGACCACCATTCTATGTCATTAAGAACAGCTCTCTGCTATTGTTAATCACCAACATCCATTAATCCCTCATTAATTTAAATATATTCTAAAAGGCACTTGGCTTTCTACTGGGACTCCAAAACAACCACTCTATTAAGAGAATCCTATACATGCTTTACTTTCTAAGTGCAAGACAACTGTCACACCCACTCCCTGGAAGCATCAATACTGGTAGATGTTTCTGCTGGGAGGCAAAAAATATCGAGCTTCTCTAGCTCAGCAGGAAGACGAAGGGCTGCAAAAGGACTAATTTTTGGAAGAGATCTCACAGGTCTAGTGACATTGAGGTCTCTAAGTGCCAGTGCAAAAAGCTGAACACATTTATTTTTTTAATGGAGGCCTGAGAAGGTTTCTGGAAAGTAAAGAAGTGTCACTTACAGAATATAGCCAAAAGTTCTTAGACAAAGATCTCCAAGGGCTTTAAAGAAATATTGGTATCATTATCGTCACTTTACAGGTGGAAAGATGATAGGTAATGCCAATGTCAGGGTCATCAACTCAACTCGGACGTCTTGGGATTGTTCACTGAGACACATATCCATTCTTTATCCAGATTTATTTAACATGTAATGAAATAGACTGCAGAGGATTTGGTCTTGTTCTGAAAACATAAATTCTTATAATATTGTTTCTGCCTGTACAAAAAAAAAAAAAAAAAAAAAAAAAAAAAATCAAGATTATATGCTCTCCTTATTCTCTACTTAGTTTTGACTGAAGAGTGGTTAGAAAGAAAAAAGTGAGCTTAGCAAAATGAAACACATTACTTAAGGCTTGCACAATACAACCATACTTTAAATTCAAGGGTAAAATTTCTGACCTAACTGAAGCTCATACTGAATTCAGTGGGGCAAGGTTTTCACCCTATAGTGTGCGGTAAAAGGGAAGAAAGATCACTTTAAAGACACTTTAAAGAAGTACTATATTCGAAGGAGGGAAAAGTTAAGTCAATGAAGTATTTCATGTAAACTCAGTGAGCTCATTTCCCAGATGAGCCAGGTATCTGCTGAGCTTGCCTTAAAGGGTAAAAGCAAAGATGGCTTCACCTCCTAAATGTGGCCTGGGGCACAGTGAGGATGATTTACCTTGAGCCAATTTAAATGCTCTTGGCTTATTCTAGCTGAAGATCACATCTCCTGACAGCCAAAAATACCGAGTCACTGAAGTTAGGTCAAAACCTCGCCCCAAGACTCCAGAATAAAATAGAAAAGCACATCACAAACAGGTGAAAAGAACAGCCTTCATCTCAAAAAGCTATCAAAGAACAGCTTTGCCAAACAAGAGGGGGCAGTAATAGTAATTAAAAAGAGTATATTAATTGAAAGGTTGACATTTTCTTGCACATTGACACCTACAAGCTAATAATTACAAGGAAGCCCAAGTAGAAAGTGTCAGCATGATATAAGCAATGACAACAACCTTGTAGGCAAGAAAAGTTTTCAATAAAAGTTTTCAAGAACTTGTGGAAGACAAAAAGATACTTAAAGACTGGAAAGAGGCAGATACACAGAACAGGAAATGAAGAATAGAGAATCAGATTTCAGTACACCTACCTGTATTTGCTGACAAGTTTAAAGAACAACAGAGATTTAATCTACAGACATGGGGAAGACAGCAAAGTGATCAGTAGCAGTCAAAACAAATGACATGAATTCAAATCCCTATGACATTACTAGAAAACCTACCAATGATGCCCTGACCTACCTCATGCAACACTTTCATAGTGAACCAAAGGGAATATGAGAAATATAAAGCAGGCACATTCCTAGTTGAAAAACTATCTGAAGGACAGCTATCACCAGCTTGTTGTCTGAGACTTGCAACATACAGTTATTTCATCAGTGCCTTGGGTGATGTAATACACTTGCTGCATTTGCAGACTACATGAAGCTGCAAAGGGCAAAAACCGCTGGAGAACAGGATTAGAATCCCAAACAACCCTAAGAAAATGGAAAAGTGTTCTGAAATAAATAGGATGTGCCTCAGTAAAGACAAACACTAAGTGTTATACTTCAGATCTTGTCAGCCAGCTGAAGGTCATAACAATCAACTGCACAAATACTGAATGCAAAATAACCAGCTGGGAGACAGAAGACAACCTAAGGGGTTAAAACGCCTCAGAAATCAAGCATCAATCAACACTGTCACACTGCTGGGAGAAGAAAATAATCCCTCCAAACACTATGGCGCTAAGAGCTAACAAAGCCTCCTCTGAAGTGGTTTGTTCAGTTTAGGACTCTACACTTCAACAAATCCACTCTCTGTACACTGCTTAGAATTTAGAGGCAAGAAGGCAACGATGAGCAATGTCTGGACAGAAGGCTCTTCGAGCAAACACTGAAAGAATGAAAGGTGCCCCATCTGAGGAAGAGACTGAGAAGTCAGTTAACATGTAACACGTATATGAAGTGTTGTTATAAAGACGAAGAACTAAAATGTCCTCCACATTCAGTGGTATAAGGAACCACCAGTGAATTAAATATGCTGCTTAGGGATATTGCTCAATTTCCATAATGGCAATCTCTTTGAAAAGGTTAGATAAACATCGGTAGTAATGTTCGAGGTACAGCTGAACTGCCCTGGAGACGGGGGTTAAACAGATAAATGTGAGGTCCCTATTTTACATGATTTTTATGATAAACCCTAGTTTTTAGAACACTGCATATGATTCACTCACTAGGCATATATGTCATTCACAAATGACTATTTTCAATGTGTTTTCTCTCTTTAGAAAACACTGCCATTTTCTTGACTCTGGTTTGTGATATTCCCCACACAGTTTCTATCTACAGAAGCATTTACTTTAGAACTTTGCACATCAGACATGCACATTTGAACAGTATGCAGTATTCATGACGCTATCCTGGCTGATTAAGGCATGAAGCCAACGATACTCTGAGAGCGTAGGCAAGGGAGAAACAGGAGGGAGCAGTGCCAGCAGTGCTTGTGGAGGGAGGGGAATGTAGGCTGGGAAGAGAAAAATTAAAGGAATGGACTCCAAACTAGCCAGAACTGACCAGAGAGTAAAGAATTTCAAAGTAAGGCAACACTCCAAATTTAAAGAAAAGTGATCTGTCTTATTATAACTGCACTGAGCAGGCTGTTGTGCCTTTTTTCCTCCCTTCCTCTCTCTCCCAGGATAACCGGAGTAGAAAACCATGTTTATACTTGTTCTGCTTATTGAACACGATCTTAAAATTGTGTGAGGTGGAGGTGGGACTGATGCTGAGCTGTCAAAGAAAGTGGAAACCAAAAATAGTCAAATGTCAACTTCACTGGGAACTGAAGTCAGAGTGGCTTTTGAGGTTTGTACTTTTTGTAATGGGCTGCAAATCAGAGCTTAGATGAAAACGAACACTTTGTTTAGAACTTCCTTCCCTATGGTAGATATCCCATGCCTTCGACTTTCCTAAGCAAATGGTGGCAAAAGACCATGAAAAGATTAAAATTTCCACTCCCTTCTTAGGTACTTGGCAGCTCTGCCTCCCAATATACTGCTTCTTATTTAATTACCACTTCAAACAAAACTGCCTTATATCCACAGTCAGTGCTTTGCTTTCCAAAAGGCAGAGCAACATTATAAGGAACATTTAAGGCACATCACTTTAACAGCCATAGGAAGAGAATACAATATCCTTACCAGAAAGGAACAGAAGAAACAATCTTTGCATGACAGGCTGCTTAAAAAGGGAGGGCAGGGCAGTTAGGGAAATTGTTACTAAGGACAGGGAAAGAAGAAAGGGCACACAGAAGTGGAAGGATGTGGATTTTGTTGCTTCAGCTCTTACACTGAACATTGAAGAGCTATGATCTAAAGCATACTTCAAATTAATGCTAACGTTTTAGTCTTGCAGCCACAACACTTGAACTACTGCAGTTACCATACTGGGAACACAGAACACAAGGCACTTGCTGCCTTTTGCTATTTTACTTACTAGGCAGCAGCTACTACCTTATCTGCCTATCATTTTCCCCCTATTGCTCTCCTGTTGCAAGGGGCCACCAATGCTACCATTGCTCCAAAGGAATAGAGGGGCGCCTTAGGCAGTTTCTGCTGTTTCACCACTGTATTAGTAAAATCAGTAGAGGTTTATTTGATACAGCTAATGCATCAGCAGGCACAAGAGCCTTCTCTGCACTACACCACCTGCCACTCTTGTTTCTTCGGAAGCACTGAATGGATTTGTTATGAGAAGGAACTATGAAATCACCTGAGATAAGCAGATACAGAAAACCTTTTTTCCAAAGTAAATTTTCTTATACTGAAAAGTGGCAAATTTTGCTTTCATGTAGTAATACATGGACTGAGTTGGGATGGTATTTTTCTGCCTGTTTAAATTTACATCTCTCCAACAGATGGAACAGAATAGTTGTTGCTGCAGGCCAAACTCAGAATTATTCTAGTGTAGGCAATAATAATGATCATAAATGGTAAAATGAAAGAAAAGTTCAAATTCAACTCATCAATACATCACTCCCCTCCTTACCACAGAAAACTTGGCAATAACTGCTCCCTGCTTGTGATCCTTTCTGAAGGCAGCCAAAGACTCAGCGTGGGATTTCCAAAAGTCATCTAAGGGACTCCAGAGCATAGCTGGGCAGGAATTCTCATGTTTCTTCTCCACAAACAATACCAACCTTTGCAATATAGCTAGGGAACATTTGTTCCTTAGAGGAATAAAAATTTAAATTATCTGTGTTTCCTACCAAACAGGAATTTCAGGATTTCCTTTCAAGTAAGTCAAAGCTGCTAGATTGCTGTATAGCTGAGGAGTGTGGGAACTGAAGCACTAAGGAGCTGCAGGCTTAGCAGCTCCAGGGATTCAGGCTCATGAGGTGTCACAAGTCAGAAATGTAGAAGTTTCAACTGCCAAATGGCTGGTGCACAACCAAAGAACCTGGGATTTGGGGAAAATGACAACTCACCATACTGCCCCTAAAAGGCTAAGGATACGGAATCAACTCCCATGACTTTCATCTAAGTACACCAGGAATTTTTTATATATATATATTATTTTTTTTTAAATAAAACCTCAGATTTATAAATTGACTCTGAATGAAATCTGTGATCTCATGTCACTTAAGTGATTTAGAAAATCCATCCCTCCTCTAACAAGTCTGAAACAACACTTTCAGAGAAAGATTAATAAATATAGAAGGCTAAGTTTATCTCTACATGCAACAGAGTTCAGTTGCGCTTACCAGATTTTATTTTGTAACAACATAATACCAAAAGGAATTGCAACCCATTGACAGCTCTTTAGTCCTGAGAGAAGCATGAGAAGTCTAACATGACAATATGAAGCTTATCTGGACCGTTAGGTACTTGCCAAAGTGCAACAGCACAGTATATTTTTGGGATCTTGACTGCTAACACTTCCTTGCACTTCACAGTTTTTTCAAGTTCTACACAAAGGTGACAAGAACTATAGGAAATTCGTCTCCATCCTGCATATTATCACATAAATTGTGAATATCCATAAATGCAGTATGGGATCCAGCCAAGAAGCATGTAATGACCGGTCTCCTCTGAGCGGGAATAAAAGCATGAATATCTGGGTGTTGCCTAAAGAGAACTAGAAATCTTTCAAAAATAATTGAAGAAAAAATGTTTTACCTAGTTTCTTATTCTTTACCTCTTCAGTTGCAATACCCCAATGGATGAGAAGCTACAGATCCCTGTCAACACTTAGCTGCAAAGCCATGCAAACATTTAAACTGAGTTGGAAATCCCTGGAAGGCAAAACACCTTTTCAACGTCTCAAAATTTTTTATTAGATCACAGCTTTCTACACTATACAATCTTCTTATCTACCACAGAAAATGGTAGGTAAGGTACCAGATAAAATCAGCTGCACAGCCACAAGGCATAGTGCAATAAAGAATCCATTACCCAAATCATTTTATACCTAAGCAAATGGAAAATGTAAAGACATTTACATTAGCATCTGATGTGAATGTAAACCCTGTGTTACTGATGGGGAAATGATAGTACAGCTGTCCATTCTGTGTGTGACTGCAATACTGGGCCACCCGTTTATCAAACTGCCTCTTTTATATAAAAATGTATTAAATGTGTGCATGAGCTCTGCATTATACAGTGGCAACAAAGCCAAGAAACATTCTTCTACTATTTGTTATCTGCCATCAACACAAAATTGGAGGCTGAGATGTTATTATAAATCATATTTTTTCAATGAGTTTCTAAACAAGCCTATATATTTCCTTTAGTAATGTTTATTATTCCAGAGTTGATCACATAATCCAATCCAGGTAATAACCTTACTTAGGATTTCATTGTGGTTTCTTCCCCCCCCATTTTCAGAGCTCTGAAAAAAGAAAACCAACCAAATACTCATGTGGGCATTTTTTTAGATGTCCAAATTCTCTGTCTCAAGAAGGCAGAAGAAGATGAACCAAAATGTGCTAAATTTTGCTTACTATGTTCATTTTGCTTACTATAGTTCAGCTGAAATGAGTAAGACTGTCTCTTAAACAGACCCCATCATCCATGAAATCCATGTGCAGAAAACTAAAATGGAAGGAGTGGAAACAAAGAACATCCTTTGGTCCATAGTTGGACCATCTGGTGGCAACATCCCTGATGTCAGCTTTTTACCAGTCACCTTCACGGATGGACTACCAGTGACTCAAGACTACATGTGCTGCTTTGGGCATGAGTGCGCGAACAGCAACTTCCACCTAATACTAGGAGACACTGAGACACTGTGACACAAATGACACAATGTAAAACAGTGTTCCCCCCATCACTTGAGGCTGTTGCATAGTTCACAGCTTTTTTCTTACGAAGAGAACAGGTCTTGTCTAAACACTGTCCAAATCTCAATTTAGAAGATGGCATTCTGACTTTCTAAGATTAAGTTCAAGCAGAAAAGAGAAAAAAAAATAAAAGAAAAAGAAAGTACTTCCCATGAAAGTCTTTAAACTAGACTGATATGGGGACTACATTCTGCTGGCCACAATTTGTGAATGAATACATAGCTGGCATAATTTATCATCATACCCCAATGTTAATAAAAGATTATAACATGTACTGCCACGTCAGGTCACATTCAAGATAGTTGATGACTGCTCAAGAAAGGACAGCCCTATCAAAATGAAAACAGCCTTTTAAGAACGTTATTTCAGTGCTTCTCAATTTCCATTACCAACTCAGCTGGTGAAAAGTGAGATACCAAAGTAATTTCCCTTTCTTGTATATAATGAAAACAGTTGATTTTTTTCTTCTTTATTAATGGTACCCACTGTAGTACTCATTTTGTTTCCATTCTTATTCCAAGAAGATCTGTTTTTATAAACAGCCACTGAAATGAAAACCAATGAACACATTTAAAAGACTAAAGGATAAATAATAAGCCAGCCTAGGATTTCTCACCCATACAGCACACAACTGAGCTGTCTCCATCTCACCATGGCTAGAAGTTCTTTTCAGAGAATAAAGCTGAACAGAACTACACTTTTCATTTTCACAGCTCTATAATAACGATACACCATAGAAATAATAGTCTGCTATGGTCTTGTAGCAAGTATTTTTATAATAGTCTATCCAGTGAGAAGTGCTATCATTTGACTGGAGAACAAGTATATGTAATGCCTGCATTAAGAATAGGAAAGTAATACAAATGAATAGTCCTGTAAGTCTGACCTCATGAGTATGGAATAATTTAAAACAAACTCTGAAAGGAAGGTTAACAAGTGACATGAACATAAAGACAAAATGGGCTAAAAATCAAAGAGTTCTCCAGGCTGACATGGAAAGATAATCCATGTTTTAGACAAAGACAAAAGAAATTCAGTCTCCTACAGCTGGACTCCAGTAAAACATTTCCAGTGGAAACCATTTGTCAATTTAGAAAGTAGTAGCTAGTGGGTAGGCAGCTGTGTGAAGGAAAAACAGCGACAAGAAGTATTAAGGGAAAGAATGCCAGGCAGCAGGGAGCTTGGCTACTGGAGCTTTCCAAAGGTAAATCTAGTTTAGGATTTTCTTTAATAACCTTGGTAAGAACACATGGACTAATGAGAGTCAGCGATGTGGGGTGTCATTGCCAACACAGAGGAGAATTTCAATAACTACCCCAAAAGAAATGGATTTCTTTGCCGACAAGAACAACAGAAATGTGAAATGAGTTCCACATGAACAAAAAAATATTGTGATTCTATACTTGGGAGCTAACTGCAAGAACTCCTGCAAGAAGCTGAGAGCTCATCAATAAGACATTATTAAGGTGGAGAATGTATGGTCTGTAAGAGTCAGCTATGAAAGAGACAAATGTAATGTTAGGAAGCATCAATCAAGGCATTTTTAGTAGATAGAAAAGTATTAATGCCACTGTACAAGGGCTTTCTTTCAAAAACTGCATGTGATAATGCCTTCGACATTCAAGACAGAGATTCACAAACCAGAACAGGATAAAGAAGTGATGCCACAACAATCCGAAAATGCATATCTTACAAGAGAAGGGCAGAGAAGCTGAAACGTTTAGCTTGATAGACAAGTGGGATGTTATATGTAATTACAACGGGGTAAAACAGGCAGGAAAACAAGATGACACAAGAATAAAATGGTATAAACTCGCCATTAGGCTGAAAATTAGCAGCAGTTTCTCAGATGTTAGAAGTATTTGGTTGCAGAGGAGCCAATCAGAGCATCTGAAGCTAAGAAACCCAACCCATGCTGCTAGGTACAAGATGCAGTACTCTCTACCACTCCACACCACCAAGGAGGACTAAGATTAAATGCATTTTATGCACTAATGATGCCCAGCAGGGTTGCAGTGACAGGGAGTAAAGGGGGAAAAGTGCTCAAAGTGTCTTATTCAAAAGAAAACAGTCACTACATCAACAGTGGTGCTTGATATAATATAGCCTGCAACATAAGAGTCTGAAGATGACACTTTCAATTTTACGTGTGTGAATATGCTGGCCTGCATTTTGTTTATAATACATAAATAATAATAATATCCATGGAATACCAAAAAAGCAAGCAAAGCCTGCAATTTTATTTACTTTATCATATTTCAGGAATCAAAAGCAGTAAAAAGCAGTTCAGAAGAGACTAGTGGGTACTAATGCTTTCACTTCATTAGGTGACCTTCTCATAGGAACACTGACAGGGTGTCTTAGTGCATAACACTGATAAATAAAGACAGAATAGCAAATGAAAGACATGAAGACATTCTCCAGAAGCATTCCAGGATGATGAAACAAATTAATTCTCTGTATAATGCCTGAAGTGTTTTTTTTTTTTCCAAGGTGCACTTATTCCTATAAAATCAAAGGTGCTAATGAGACCAGATGTAACAGACCTTCCCCTATCAGTACAGTTGACTAAACACAGCACACACAATGCATGGTTTAAAAGTATTAGAGCAAACAAATTAATAAACTATCAGTCTTACTAACACACATCTGGCCATTAACATTAGATATTTTCATGAGTTAAACTTTGTTAAGGAAAATAGCTTCATGCTGTCCATACTTCAGTATTAAACATAGCACAAACATGTCTGTCTCCCCTCTACTCAGTGTTAACAAGAAGTACTTAGGAGTCATACAGTACCTTTTACTATCAAATGGCTTCAAATCTAGGTTGACTCTAATAGCACACAAGTGAATGTGCTGGGGGTGAGTGGGTTTACTTTGTTTCTCCTGAATGGAAGTTTCTGGCAGCTGGTAGCTACTCACATGAATGCAGATTTTTAGATTTGCCATATAGGATTAAAAAAAGATGAAGGAAAAATAAGAGAAGAGAAAAGAAAATAAGCAAGTAGTTTTCCTGAAAGGTTGTTCAACATTGACAGCAAATTCCAGTGTGTATTTAGCTCAGTTTGTCTGGGCTTGACATCAGGATCACACCTATGCAGAGCAGCTCACTCCCCAAACACCCCCAGGACTGACTGCTCAGCAGTATTATGGCTTTGACAGTTGAGGGAGACTGTCTCAAGAAAGTGCTATTAATTTCTGAAGTGAAATACCACAGATCAACACTCATGGTTATTTCACACAGTAAGTCCATTCCAATAGCACTCAGGGAGAAGCGGAACAAAAATGAAGTTTGGCCTCGTGAGTACATGTGTAAGGAAGATTACAATGAACCACCATTTTGCACATCAAACATAAAACCACACCTCTCTGTGTGAATGCATTTCTGGGATTACCAGGAGGTCTGAGATTCCCTGGATGCATGCAGAGACAGGAGAAGAGCGTAATGAAGGGAAAATTAGCTTTCTTCCCATTGAAGAACTTCCATGGCTCATGTAAATCAATTTAATATGGCTCTTATGCTGAAGAAAAAAAAAAATCCCAAACAAATTCCTGCAATGCTGAAACTTGATGCCTGCATAATACACGCTCTCCTGGGTAACCTGCAGCATCCAGACACTGCCACTGCATGAGTCCCTTCCCTGCAAAGGATTGATAATACACACCACTGGGAGAAAGAATATTCTTTTTTTTCCTCACAGCTCTGGCTGGGACATGATGCAAAACAGCAGCTCTCTTACCTTAGATAGCAGGAAAGTTCACATCGCTTTGAAAAAACAGTCTGTGAGCATATCTTAAGTCTTTCAGCATCATTGCACTAGGCCCCCTTTTCTGAGCTCTGCCTGAATGGTGCAGTTATGCCACTCCATCATTTTATTCTGAAGCTAGCAAAAGCCAGAAGCTTTCTGAAATGCAGTGAGAGCTGCTGTTGCCCTGGGATTCCTGCAGAATTGCTGAACAGGTGGGCCAAGAGGCTGCTGCTTCAGACAGCTGAAGGGTGTCATCACACAGCTGACTTGCAGCATCTCACTCCTGTGGCAGAGATGAACCACCAGGTCAGTGGGAACCGAGAGACTTCCTAACCCCAGAAGCAAGAATTTGCCTCCATGACAAGGAGGGGCTGTTGGGCCAAAGCAACCCTAACAAGATGTAGAGGTCAACAGGAGCTAAAAGACTGCATGGAACCAGGAAGGAAGATTTTGTTTGTGTTCATTTGCCTGAAGTAGGCAAGGATTTACCAAGGGGAACTGAGAATTCTAAAGTTTTTCCCTTGTCTGTTGAACACACTGCTGGCAGCTCCCACAGTCCAGGGTGCTCCAGGGCACAGCAGCTTCTCCCCAGCTCCTTCAAGGTGAAAGAAATGCAGCACTGATGGGTCATAGGCAGGGACATGCATGTCTTATTCTAGCTGTATAACTGCCACTGCAGGACATGCCCCTAACCCATGATGGGTCCTGAGAGTTCAACAAGCCTCCCCCACCTTTTTTGTCTGAGCAGTCATTCATCAGTGTCACAAAAGCCCAGCCAGGCCTAGGGGACAAAACTGAACCACAAGACTTTGGAGAAGGTCCTGGATTCACATTAACCTCCTCAGGCTTAACTACATTATTCAATATAAAAATATGCTTTCTTCTTAAAACTATGGCCTGGAGATTCTGAATTTCAGAATTTGTAAACTAACGTAAGAAAAGGTAATTAAACAGGGGGAAAGTGAAGCAGTTAAGACCATAGTACAGTGTATCACAGAGGAAGCAGGAGAACCAGGCCTTTACAGGAATGTTGGATTTACTTAGTGAACAATCTGCACACTGAAGAGTTAGAAGTGTTTTTCTTGTGTTTATGTAATGTTAGTCTAATATACAGAGCTGGTTTCTCTTATTTCTTGTCTTTAAATCGGTGCATTTCATCTTTAAACCATGTTGAACTGATTTTTTTACCCCAAGGTACTCAGTCCACTGACCACAGCTACCTTGGAATCATACCTATACACTATGAGAAAGTGTTTTGTGGACCTATATTGAAAATCCAAGAAGTGTAAGGAAATCTGGGATTTGAGATTAAGCTAGCAGAATTTTCCAGTCCATCTGCTGGTATATAAAACTTCATTTATCTTCTGCAAAACCCTACTACTTTCCCATTGTCAGATGGCATGGCTGCAAAACGAATGCTGTCTCTCTGCAGTCCTTGGTAGCAAAGACTCCTGCATCCAGATTCCCAATTGCATAGCCGGATGACTCCGAGTGAGCTGCCCCATTGAGGAACCAATACAGGCTGGTAGAAGGGAGGAGTATTACAGGAGAAAACCTAAAGGTTGCTTCAGAAGGAATTTCACCTGAAGTAGCTTCTCTAGCTACAGTCCTGTTTCTCAGCTGAGAAAAGGAAAACATAGTGAATGAACAAGACCATGCAAGTCCTTGAGGACCATCCCTGCGTTTGGAAGTCCAGGACAACACAAGCCTTTTCTAAAGCTTAGGCAGCAGCATATCACCACCAGAATTCCCTTCCCTCACAGGACAAAGACTTCCTCACTAACCTACAAAATGTCACAACTTCAAGCAAGCATCCAACTACTGCAGTGCTGGTAGAACTGGAATCAGCTATAAAGGAGGAGGCAATGTGCCAGCACATATAGCTTGACTCAAGGACAATTTCTGCTGGATTTGATCAGCTGAGGTTTGCATGTGACACATTGCCACTTACCAGCCAACAAAAAGGTTATTTCTTCCTGTGGATTTAAAACCTAGATGATTTCTCTGGAACATCCAACAGCAGTAATACTGAAGGAGTCTAACACAAAGCTGGACATCCCTCCTTCCATGAGAAAGGGAATTTTTTCTCACAAGAACGCTACGATGGTCCACTGTCATTCAGGAAACCCAGATTCCCTGGCTTTGACTGGTCATTTGGCAAGGAGTCATAAGTTGTTTAATTATCTCCTAAGGAGCAGCAAAATGGCAGTGGAGCATGCTTTTGGAAGGCTAAAAGGCAGCACCTAATGACAAGCTGCTGAGCAAAATCTGCTTCCTGTGATAACTGCTTGCTGCTTTTTAACACTATCTGTGAAGCTGGAAACTGATCTTCACTCACAGAGGCAAAGACAAGATGGACAGTAACTGCAGAAGCACTGCTGCAGATTCTCTTTACACTGGACATAGGGAAGGACTTGCTAAAAGGCAATGCACAAACCAGTAAGATATGGTGTGCTGTTATCCATCAAACTGGCCTGAACCCAAGAAGACCAGCATCAGTGCAAGCAGTTTCAAAAGCCTGCACTGCCTTGCATTATGAATGCCAGCCTAAAATCAGGTCAGTTTTTGTCTGCAATAAACAACTATTTAGTAAACTGTCAGATGTTAGAAAGCACCTCTCAGACTACAGGGTTTTATCAGATGGGCGTGCAACAAATGAAATCTACCAAGTCTTACTACAAAGGCCTTGGTCTCTGCTTTTGTGATAGGTGAATCCAGGGACCTTTCATGAAAGTTCTGATCCAAACATCACATGTGCATCAATAAAACAATGTTTGCTCCTCTAACAGCACCTAGCACTCAAGTGTCTTCAGCTGAGGATATATCATGTCAGTTTTGCAGGATGCAGAAAGTGAAAGAACAGAATGATCAGCACTGATTCCGACTTTCCTTTCAGAGGTTGCTGAGGTCAACATTTGCAAGGTGTGGTAATGCTTCAAACCCAATTTTAATCCCTTCAAGCCCCTGCAATGACACAAAAGTCTTACAGTGTCAGATCTAGGCATACTCTCCAACCTTTTCCATGACTTAGACTCCTGTGTTCAGAATAGGAAACAGCTGCTATCAAGCTGGCAGAGAATTGACAAAGAGCAAGTGCAGTGTCTGCTCTGCCCCATGGAAAATCATCATTTTCAGTTTAACCAAAAGCACTGAAGAGGCTGTTATCAATGAAAACTATGTGTGTGGTGTGTGACATCATGTTGAATAGCGCACAAGTCCTTGGACTGCACTACTGCATCTGCTTAAACAGGCAAATGTAAAAGCTATGAATTCAGCAATAAGGGACAGGACTGTAATTCTATGAAGGCCAGGTGAAGGGCAGGTTATAGACAACAAGGAGCAATCCAATTTGGTTACACTACCTAAGGTAAAATTTACAACGGCTATCAATCCTCATGCTTTAAGGCATAAACTGAGCACCATCTGGGGCCAGAAAGAAATTTCCCTCTGTGGTACACTATAACACAATTGGCTGCGTGTATTTCTTCCTCTGAATCATCGCATACTGGCTACTGTCAGAGACAGGATACAAGACTCTACGGATCACTGGTCTCTTCCACAGCAGCAATTTCTATGTTGCTCATTTTCTTCACTGTCCTTACAGATTACAATAACGTTATTAATACTGCAGCAGTCATTTTCCCAATATACATTAATAGTTTCTCTAATTCTTGCAGCAACTTAAACTAGTCAAAAGCACTAGTCTGCGTTTCTATGGGGTCTGAGTGATTTACTAGTTCTGTTTTGAAAAACAAATTCCACCATCTAATTGTATTTTTAAATTACACATCAAGCATATTATCTAGCATTCAATTTAACAATAGCAATAGCATGAAGAAAAGGCATCAATGATACCTAAAAAAGTAATTTAGAATTCAGCTTTGAATTTATTTTAAAGAAAAGATGTAAGTATTGTCTTCCTGACTGAGATTTATTAACACTCCCCCTTTCCATTATCTGAACATCTCACTTGCCCTAAAGCGCATCTGTAAAGACAGTGAGATACTGCATACGTTTTCTGTATCCATAAATTACAGATGTTGCTCTGAGCTACTCATCTATCAAGACAATTTTCCGTAAGAGTAAGACCAACCTGAAAAGTATCTATCTAACAGAGAATATGGAAAATAATTAGTAAAAGCACACAGTCTGCAGACTTAATTTGCTTTACTGGGAACATTCTCTACCCCAAGCTTTGTAATAGGGTGTGACAGAACACAGAGAAGCAAATCCAAGCCCAAACAACACTTCTGGGTATCAAAACAAAGACCTTGAAGCATCAGAAACACGCTGTTGTGTATACGTAAACTCAGTAAAGAGGATATGGATAATTTTAGGATGCAATTTGTGTTGAATAACTTAGCTAGTTCATATTTTCCAACTAGTAACTTTACGTCATGTATTTCACAGGTTAGCACATCTGCTGTTTCTTGTCTGCATACATTTGAATTATATTCAGTTCCATGAACACACTATGTACATCTAAAGAAGACCTGTATCTAAGATAAGATTATCTTGCAGCTGAAGTGTATAGAACAAAAGGCAAATTGAGAATAAAATGCAAGAAGAGGTTTTACAAAGAAGGATTCTGTAACTACAGATCCCAGTTACTGTATCTTAACCTTTCCACTTCCGTAGGCAATAGAAAAGTTGAAAAACGCTGAGAAAGCAGATAACAAGATTAAGAACACAGAGGCTTTTCTAGGTTGCATAAAATATAAAACATGACTTGATTGAGAAGAAAGAGGGAAAACAGTACTTCTGGGAGATAAAAGAAAGACACACACTTGAACGCTTAATGCCAATCATGTGCTTATCCTAAACAGAAGCAAATAATGTATTACTACTTTCAGAGCTGGGTGAAAGAAAAAAGAGCTTTCACGTATAGAAAAATGTCCCTTCTTCACTGCAATTTGCATTTCAGAAATAATAAAATATCCTGGGTTCCCCTGGGTTCTCTCTTTTACAACCTCTGCAAAAGACATTGTTTCCCTTTGTTTTGTAAAGCATTTTTGTAAAGATGAAACTACAGGTTTCTAAACCTATGAGACAAGTTGTTGGTTTTCTTTTCCTTCTCACCAAAACAGAAATCTTCAGTGGAAAGAAAAGTACTTCAATGCTATTCTGACTTATGCAAATAGAAAAGAAAATGATAGGGAGCAGCTGTAACATATGATACAACAATACTTTAGGCTTGATTTCCCCACAGTCAAATGAAGAATATCTTATGAAACAAGGGAAGGAAAAGGAAACACACTAGAGTAGAACAGATCAACAGCCACTTTTCGTAGAGTTATCGTCAGCTATGAAAAAAGTGGTTTATATCAATAGTTCCATCTTGCAACCTACCTAAAATTTCCTGACCACCTACACTGCGTCCAGTAGGCAACAGTTTCAAAACCTGGTGCCTGTCAGACATGTGTTTGTATGTAGGTACTTACATAAGTACTCTGATTCTCTTGAACGCTGAGCACCTACTAGTCCTCTGCAGATTAAAACAAGAACTGCTGGGTACTCAGCAGAAAAAAAAAAGACTGCAGTGGTTTGGAAGCTTAACTTTTAAGCCTCACTTTTAAAAAAAATATATCTTGGTTTGTATCATTACGGTTAAAGGACTGAAAGAGACTCCCTTTGGGGTCCATCTGTGCAACTCTTAATAGGCTGCAAGAATACCTGCTGAAGAGAGACAGGCACTGCCTCTGTTTCAAGCATAAGCACATGTTCCCCGCTGCAGTATTTCTAGCCCTTGTGCATATGGGAAACAAGAGAACACAGCTAGAATCATACCTAATTTTCTGGAAGTCAGTACCAATAGGATATAGGGCACACTCCAAATAAGCACTTCATAGGTTTAATGGTGCAACTGACTTGCTTTAAATCTTCCATTTAAAACATCAGTATTTCTTACACAGATGAGCCACTGTTGTTTACACTTTCAATAGTCAGGGTAGAAAGAGGAAAGACTCTGAGCACTACACTTTTTCATAACAACACAACCTTGTGCTTGGTGGTACAAAAGGTAAGAAAAGTAAGTTTGTGGGGTTTTTTTTGTTTTGTTTTGTTTTTGTTTTTTTTTTTTTGCATATCAAGTAGATTTCACAAGAAGGTTCGTTGTAATGAAACCCTAAAACAACATTTACAGGATTAAAGTCAAAGCCTGGAAAGGCAGTAAATCGTCTACTGTAAACACAAAGAAATTGAGGGCAGTTGAAAATTGAGGCAATATCTTTGGTCCACCGTCTCTCATCACCAGTGAAATCTGAGAAAACACAGAGAAATATGTTGTATTCCCCAGGAAACTGAAATACAGTTAATTAAGAAACAGAATTTTGCCTTTTGATCCTTCTAATAACTCACCCTCATTCTCACTATACACAGAGCGATAAGACAATGAAGGGTTTAGGTCACTGCTGCTAGAGGCATTATTTTCTACAACCTTTGCCTCCCATGGTGCTATGGAGAGCTTGCAGCTCTTGTCTATCTTTGCTATGTATTATAGTTCTCATATACACATACTTACAAATAAGGAATGTGGTTGACCTGGCAACAGGATGTTCATTTCCTAATTTATCCACCATTTCTTTTAATAACATTAGTCTCAGCTAAGTAGAGAACAGCTCTAATATTATGAAATTTTGCATGTGTCTAGTTATACCAAGTACAAACAGCAATCCTCAAACCACTCCATGTTGTGAGATACACTTTGCTATCAAGAACGTGTTTCTACCAAATGGGGAAATAGAACATCATAATCAAAACCTTCTATCTAACTTCTATAATTCAGGACATTTTTTGACCTTAGGACATTTTTTTCCCCAATTTACTTATCTAGAATCAGAAGGATTGAAAACTATCCCCTGCAAAGAAGATTCTAGGCAGTGGTCTTGTCAGAGGAAGGTTAAAAATAGGGTGACAGACAAGGAAAAAGATCTGTCCAGGATGCACCGATGCCTGAGAAATCTCTGATCAATGCAAAGGCCCACAGAGGCTGATGTGATAGTAATGTATGTAAGGGAAGGCCTTATCCCATTTTTCCCAGCCCTGAAAAATAAGAGGAACACTGGTATCTGAAAGTCTTGATTTGAAGTGTCTAACCTGAGGCAAATTTACAAAGCCTTGATTTTTCAGAGAGGATGATCTGCATCATCTGAAATGTAAGCCTATATTTAACAAAGCTCCTGAAAAACACAGCTAAACAGGAAGATGAGCTCATGTTCCCATTCTGCTATGATGATTATTTTGTTCATGTTCTGTACCTATTTTCCTCTAACCTTTTTGTACAGATCTAATGATTCAATCTGAATTTGCCATATGATTCAGTGGTCTCTGTGAGAAAGACACAGATGCAGTTAGTTGTACCATAAGCAATCTGCACCATGTCTTGAACTTAATTTCTCTGAATAAGCGGCACTATAGATAAAGCATCACTACAGATAAGCTCTGATCACTATCACGAGTGCCACACTGCTCACAAGACATTCAAACCTTTCCACCATATTTCTGCAAGATTTTGTTGACAAAACCACAATACACAGTGCAACTCTCCTCTTCTTAATAAAGACAACTGCAATCCCCAAGGCTGGCTGTGCAAGCTACTGTTGTGTGTGCACAAGGGTTGCCTACATAGTAGCACAGTGCCAGCATCGAACTTTGTACAAAATAAGAAATAGGATTCAGTCCTTTCTGGCACAAAGTGCTTAACAATCAAAATAACCATTTTATTCTGTTTGATTACTCCCTTCCAACTCTTTCCAGCTAAATCAGGCTGTCAGGAATACTTTCAATATATATAGCAAAGAAGCGTAAAATCCAACAACATATATTCCTTTAAGCTGAAATTTTGCATCACCTGGTTCTTGCAAAAGTAGTGTATTAAAAGACAGCTAATTTGAAGGAAGTGTTTGCCAGTAAAAGCTGGAACACAGCCAGAAAACCACAGTATACAAGGATTTTAATGGCTATAAAATGCTTGGTATTCTGTGATGAAATTAGCTAATAGCCTAATTTTTCCTCTCTGGGGGCTACACTCAAAAGCCTGCAGGTGTGAGACCTGAGTGCCTGAGTATTCTTGTCCACACCTGAAACCATTTGCCTGCCACAGAATTTAAGCAGCACTGCACTGTTCAGGAGCACTGAGGAATAGTGTGTCTGTAAGTTAGTATTTTAAGTAGTAACAGCAGCATACTGTGATGCATGTGCACCACAGCAGTTCACACTCCTGCCTGCCTCTAGACTGCAGCGTCTGTTCTTCTTGCAGATAATGACTGAATTTGATAGCTATATTCTCTAGAGCCTCCCCCCTCCAGCACTACTTCACACCTGAACAAACCCAAGTGCAAAATGCTTCCACTCTGATTTGGTAGCAGTTAAGACTACCATCTTTACAGGGTATAAACAACATGCAAGACAGCAAAAGCTCAAGCTCTGCACATAGCGACTCAGGAGATCCATAGCAACTACATCAAAACATCTTAAATTTCTGCATTAGCAACATTACTTTTAGCATACTATCTACTGGACTACCCACTGGCTCCCTTGCTAGGTAGAGCTTTCCAAATAAGGCACAACGCTGGCAGTATGTAAGTCTACGTATTGTAAAAAATAAAAATAGCTACTATGCATAGTGGGTAAGTCCTTACCAACATTTGTCAACAAGAATCACTTGTAAGAATTCATCTAAAATGTTCACAGTACAGAGAAATTGTTAATTGGTAAGGCAAATCTAACCTAGCAATTACAGGCTCAGTGCCAAACTAGATACAGAACTGCAGTCAAATTGTTTTCCCCTAGCATGAAAACACATCTTTTAGGTTCTTGCCAGTCCAGAAGCAAACCAATACAGAAAAAACCCTGCAGATACCTGACCATCCTCTTCTGGGCAGAAGAAAGTTCTCTTCTGTACACATCATTGACCTAGGACATACCTGCACACAATCTGGAAATATTGCTGGGCTACATTAATATCACACATTGCTAAGATGACCAAAAGATGTTTGCAAACACCAATGTACCACAAACAGCACTGTCACTCTGCACTTATTGTATACAATCTATCAAGCAGGTACTTACAGTCTTCAGGGTTCCCTTAAGAAGTCTCTGACATTCCTGTTTTAAGGCTAGATGGGATTTGTAGGTTGCCTGTACTAGGACAGAACTGCTGCTGCCTCTCAGGGACAAATTGGATGCCAGATGCAAAACCCAGAAACGCACAATGCTCACAGAACCATCCCACCAGATACAACACAGGTGTGCTCACTGTGAATGTGTCTGAAAGACTTCTGATTGATCAGACATGTTCACTGTCACCTGTGATGCGTGTTTTCCAGGTGCAGCACACTAAGAAACGGTGGGATTGCTGCTGCAACCCGAGATTCAGGGTGCTGCTACTGCTGCTGGTAGGGGGAGCAGGCGCTGCTGCAGTGAATCTTCCTTTTCCAGCAACAGCCCCTTCCTCATTGCTTTCTTCCTGCCTTCCCTGTCACCACCCAATGCTCCTTGTTAGGCTGAACAAGCAAAAGAGGGAGCATGCCACCCCCTCAGCTGCATTTCTTGATAGGACAGCTCCCTTCTTCCTCTAGGGAGAATAAAGCAGTCAATGGGGCAAAATCATCCCATGGACTCTCAGTTCAACCACACTGGCCTGCTCATCTTGTCAGGGAAGGAGACGATACAGCTGTTCTCCTGAACACCCACTTTTATCCAGGTGTGGGGAAGAAACTGGTCATCAGAAATATGGATCCCTGCTGAATAAGGGAAACTGACTCACACATGCTTCTATCTGGTTCACCTTCTTCCATATGTCCTCAGGAAAATCAAAGGACAAGGGTTTCTATAAGCTCCAGGTGGGTATTACAATACCCTCAAAACATTGCTGCAGTTTCTAACAACAGAAACTTCTCACTTTTTCCTATGACTTCCCCAGGCAATTCTCTGCTGCACTCTAGAATCCCTGCTCTGGGTCAGCAGCAGCTCCTGCGGAATGCAAACTATTAACTACAGAAATACAGTTCCCCAGGTCAAGAAGTCCTTCCAAAATACCAGCATTTAGCAATGGACTGTTGAGAGTTAGTTAGCTATAAGAGCAGTAGATAGCTCTGTTTAATGAATCACTAGCTGACTGCAGCTAACTACATAGTCCTTTAATACTTCCTAGCCTTAAAAAAAAAATTCTTTGAACAAGGTAGCCATTGCTGTCTGTAAATTTACTATTCTAGCATGGCACTTCTTTCATGTTTTTTCTACTTAGACAAAGATTTTTATAGAATTTCTTGGTGGTCAGACAGGGGAAGAGTACTGACCATGCACCTGTTCTCTGCAGGTTCAGAAATGGTCTCCATACCTCTTTTAAGCTCCTCAATCAAGAAGCAGGATTGAACAGCATTTGGGGTAAGAGTCTCTTTAGCACTTAGCGCTAAAGATGGTCTTTTTAATAGCCATAAAATCTGCAGAGGGAATAAGTGAACTAAGAGTTTTAATGGCTGGCTTGCGTTTTACTGCATTCCATGGGGACCAGGTGGTTTTACATCCTATATCTACACTTTTGCTGAAGGTGGTTTAGAATTTTCATTTCAATCAATGCATAGCTTTTATCAGTGCTCTTCCCAAAACCACATCCATTATATGGTGAAACTCAATTATATAAACTTGATTTCAAGATGTTAAATCATTGTCTGGGAAAGGCAAGTCTCCATGAAGTTACACAGATTATTCTGTAGCATCAGTAACAGACTACTGTGTAATCCTCAGTACTGTCTCATATTCAACATCTTTTTTTTCAAATAAAGTATATTTATAGCAAGGTGGGGACTGGAGGTTTAAGGCAGCTTTATGCAACATTTTTGTTCAGGAAATTAACACCTTGGTCCTTTCTTCGTGCAGCTTTGGATTTGAAATCTCTCTAGAGGGGCAGTTTGGAAGGATAGTCATTGTTTAATTAGTATTCTTCTGAATTAGCATCTGGAGTTAAAGATACACAAGTAGGTATATGACCAAGAAATTCTCAGAAGAATTACCTACTGGTAACTGAATATGCAGAAGTTCAGAAAATCACTTATCCTCCCTCATTTCAGCTTCTTCAGAGGTTTTATTCCTTTAAATTAGGAAAAACAAGTGCAAATAAGCAGGGCTACATGCTCTTCTTCTGCTTCCAAAAGTATGTACTCAAAGAGTACAACCCAGAGACAGCTATAAAATCACTTTCTTTTTCAGTTCCTACACTCAACACATGTGCACCTAAGAACATAAGCAGGTAAGGTACACTCTGAAACAACAGTAATATCACTGACAACAAAAGATCAACATGGTGCTGCTTAGGCATGCATGTAGCTGCTCTGGATATCAGAACTATCAAGGACCAACAGCTGCTCAGAACCCTGGAAAAATCAGGATCTTGTGTACAGATTTGGAAGCCAAAGTTTAGGTATCAACTCAACTATGCAGAGACTTTCACAGCTTCTAAGGAAGCCACCCTCTCTAGCAGACTATGATGTATGTCTTCTTTAGTCAGCCCTCTTGATCAAAGAGCATACAGACAACAACAGGCAGAAACAAATATTTAGTAGGGAGATTTAGGTAGAAAAAAGAAATCCTGCCTGCCACTCACCAATTACTAGCTGTTCTGAACCATGACATCAAGAACTTTAAAGGACTCCATTATCTTGATTCTTCAGAAACATTGGGTAAAACTAAGCCAAACCACTACACTAAAAATTTCAGGTCATTTATTCTTATTTTCTATTACTTTACCACAAATTCTTCTTCTTTTTTTTTTTTTTTTTTCCTAACAACTGCAGTGTAAAGGTTTGCTTATGGAGGGCTGTTTCTACCCATGGAAAAGCAAGCTGTTCCATACAGGTTACCATACTGTTGGGAGAAGCACTATAGCGCCAGCTCCTACTATACCTCACTTCTGGCAAGAACAGCTATGCTAGTAACTGCTTCAGTCCCACTGAGCAAGGAAGGGACTGCAGTATTTAGGCAACAGTTACTGGGAGAGGGAAGGAAGGGTACCTCACATCAGTACTTCTCGTCTACCCACAGCAGCAATGGCATTCCTGTCTGGCCTTTCTCCTTAGAGCAGAGAATCACACCTTTGCCTTCACCTCTGAGATGCCTTAAGCCAACTCTGTTTATGAATACCTGAAAGCAGGACAGCTCAAAGTAAGCATGCTAAAATAATTAATTTTTATACACTATTAATATGGCATATATGTCAGTATATGCCACATATGGCATTTATATGCCATACAATATGCAAAATGTGCCAACAACAAACAGACAATTTCTAGTTGAAAATCATCTATGGCAGAGCCAAACTTATTGTTATGCTGAGAGAAGCATGAGGAGGAATCTTTCTCTTTTAATTCATAACAAGCCTGAAGAGCAAAGTCATTTAACATCCAGGGGATCATCACCTAAACATTCTTCACAAAATGAGTTTATTTCAGTTGTAAGTAATTTTATTTTCTCGGAAAATAATTCCATTTGTATCATGCCAAAGACAACAGAAGGCCACAGGTATTCCTCAAGCAGGCTGATTCTTTGCCTTCTGAAATGACTCAATAAGAAACTACTCAGAAAACCAAGGAGAGTTGAATGAGTGGGAATATATACTGATCAACTATCTTCTGCCTGTTTAGATGTAAATTCAGTATTCCAGGTCACAAGACCCCTTTTTGCCTAAGGAAAAAATGTTGAACCATGAGTGAGCACAGGAAGGCTGGAGAGGGAAGAACAGGAATGCCAGTTGCACAGCTTTTACATGAATCCTTATCAGACCACTCTCAGCGCAGACTATCTGCTCCTTTTTGCTTTCTTAGCTATAGGTAAGGTGTCTTTATTGGGAGTCAACTGTGGATATGAGGGAAATAATGATAGGAGAACAAATAATATAAAATGTTGGAGAAACAGCTGATGAGGGAACAGAATCTACTCTTGTATTCAGCAAACAGGAAGAGTTTTCCCCTCCCACTAACACAGCTGCCTCTGGGTTCAGTTCTGCCCCATGGCAGAGGCCTGCTTTATTACTAATGCACCAGTTTGCTGCTGATTATAGACTAGAAATAGATTTAATCTGGGTATATACATATGTTTTTGCTAAACTCACCTTCTATGTACTGAATATCTCTGCAGCTAGGGTAGAGTAGAAGAAAAGCAAAGATGGTTTCATGGGAGAAAGAGCTTTTCATTACAGCTATCATGTTTAGCAGAAAGAAAAACACCTATGGAAGCCCCCTGTTGCAGGTCTATGCAAAGAGCCTCACACCTAAATACCAAAATAATGAACAAGAGAGGGATTCAGTACAAATGCTAACACGTAATATTGTAATGCAACTAGGAAACAGTAGCGACTGCATATTTATTCTCACAGAACAAAAACATTAGCCTGCTGGAAACACACACTGTGTTTTAGCAATCACAGTCAGGCAGGATCAGAGCCCCAGAGATCCTACACTGTAGCAGAAGCACATATTTACAAATATATCATTAAACCAAATATTTAACCTGCACATGAGAGATACCACCCAGACAAGCTTAATTCTGGCTTTCTTTCATTCTCGAGTATTTACTTGCTGAGAAAAAATCTCATACTCAAGGCTACAATTCCCGTTCTTTCCCTCTATTTCCATTCACATTCACTTCAGCTCCTGTCCCTTTTTTTGTATTCCATCCATCTTGCTTGTTCCTGCCCTCCCATGCCCTTGACCCTGTTCAATCTCAGTTCTGCTTGCCCTCACCCTACATGCTATATCTTCTCCCACACATCAGTCACCATTCCCCCCTCTTCTGCCCCTCCAAAGACCCTCACCACTTTCTCTTCCACCTACTCCCACTCCCTTACTCCATGTTCCAGTTCCCGTCTCCCTCCTTGCTCTCTCCAGTTCCCAAAGGTCCCTCCTGGGCTTCCTGCACCCAACCTCCCCCTCTCTGCATGCAGCCATGCCAGCTTTCCTTCAGGCTGCAATGGCAGGAGCTCTCAGAAGACAAGGGGAAAATCAGCCCTGGCACTGCACACTGCTGCAGCAGGAAAAGATTAAACATTGAGAGCAATCAACTCAGACCCCAAAGCCTTAAGATAAAGCATATTCAGTTGAGTGGGCATCAAAAATACCCAAAGGGACAGAACATGCTGTGTGGACACAGAGACTTCAGAGCCGTACAGAAATATGCACAAACATATTTAGGCTTACAGCTCCTACCTAAATGTCTGATTTCCTGCCCCCCTCCAAACCTACATCTTGTCAGAAGACTGAAGACCTTTGAGAATCTTGAACTCAGCCATTAGGTTCTGACAAGTCTGCCTGCTGTGCGAGCTAGCGTAGATTTTCAGAGGCTCACAAATTGACCAAAAATGGAGAACTTAACATAGCTAAATGTAGACTTGGATGGCTGCCCTGAGAAATTTCAAGTCTCTGCTTGTAAACAGACTACAGCTTCAAATGCAAAACAGGTATGCATTTATTTCAAGATAGACAAAACATCTTTACTTCTTAACCTTGTTCTCAGAAAAGGACAAACTTACTTGGAACTGTCCCACAATGCAGCCTGAGGCAGATGCTTGGCTTAAAGAAGTTCACCCCAAATGCCTGTAATTTGAAAAATTGCATACAATTTAAAATGAGGTCTCTCTAACAGAAAGCACCAGATTTCAGTATCTTCATTCACAATTAGCACATACACAGCTTTTTAACTGCTTTTTCCAAGTTCTTGCCATTGCAGCTACTGTAAACATCATGCTTGAACATTTAGTCATCATTTTACGTCAGCATTATTTTGTTCTGCCGGGCAGAGCAAAAATTCCACATCAAGAATTACTGGAATTGTGAGGCTTTTTGCCAACATTGGATGAGGCTTCTCTGATGGAAAAGGCATGTTACACTAACCCAATATTTCCATTAGTGTTTATTTTAATGTAAAAAAGTATTAAATCTGTCTTAAGTTTCTTTGCAAACAAGCAATACCAGAGTTGGCAGGCCTGTAACTGCTTCCAACCACTCTTCCAGGAGCTTATCATTATTATTATTATTATTATTATTATTATTACTATCATTAATTTCTCCAACTATCCATCAAGCCTGCTGTGCAAAGCAAGGCTGAACTGCCACACAACTTTTTGCTGATGGGCTCTGCCAGATATTCTCAAGAACAGTATTGGTATCTTTTTAAAGCTACTGAAACTTGGCCCATATTCTTCCCCTTCAATAATGTCAGCATAAACCTCAAAAATCATCATTCAACCTCAGAAGCAAAATAATGGCTTTACCAGAACAGAAAAGATACTTAAATGTGGGTCCTACAGATCGATACATCTATTAGAACCGATCACATAAACCTATTCACAACTCTGTGTTGGGAAGGATGTTGTAAGCTTAAGTAGCCTAAGACCAAACAAAAATGAACAAAAAGCCACCTCATTGCCTTTCTGTGGCAGTCTCTGTTCAAACAATGCAGGATATTTCAGCAACCTCTACAGTTTTGTGAAAGCAATGAAAATTCTGTGAAAGTAGTGCAAATAAAAAAGTAAATGAATAAAACATTTCCAGTAACATGGAATTCTCTTTACTCAAACTTTTCTTAGTCAAACTTTTAAAAAATAGGTTATAAAGTCTGCTAATTATAGAATACTGAACCTCATTCAGTCAGTCACAGCATTGAATTCACTCAGAATAAACACTATCACTACCGATAAATGTATAATATTCTTCTTAATATCATTTAGCTCCTCATATGAGTAAGGGCATAATTAAGGTGCTTGATGCTGATCTATGCGGAATACTCATGTTTAAAGGAGCCACTGTCAATATTTTACATTGCTGGATGTAGCGTAATGAACACTAATGAAGAGCTTTGTCGTGGTCTCCTAAAGAAGAAGTCTAATAGCTTGGGAATCCTGACACTGAACATACCAGTTAATTCCAATCTTGTTTCCTAGTCCTTCACCTGCAATCTTTGATTCTAGTCAGAAAACTTAAGCTATTTTTTCCTATGCCAAATATATCTCTCTATTCTCAGGTGTCTGTCGCATGAACCCAGACTCTCCATACACTCATGAGTACCTATCCAGAAGAGGCAAAGCAAAGCAGAGAAGAAACAGTAACATACTTTTACAGTGCTGCAAGGAAATAGAACATTAAAATTACATACTCTCATTTGGTCAACACACTAAATTTACATTCAACTACTAGTGTTTTCACATTCTGTAATGCAGTTATATGTGCTTCTGTGATGCACATAATCCTCTTCTCTTTAGGAAGCTCCAGGAAACACACTTGTTGATTCACAACAGAATGTAACATTATTAACTAAAAGTAGTATTCATAAGAGTGTGAATGTGCCATAGAAAGCAAGCAAAGTGGATCTCAAAAGAGCATCTTATCTTTGCATCTATACTTTTGCTGAGATTATTCAAAATGCATCCTGGTTACAAGAGATCTCACAATACAGCTATTACACTTGTGCAGGGATGCCATTCGAATTATGTAATAAAACCTACTGAGTAGTAAGACTTTAATTCTTAGTATTTGTATTGCACAAAGACCTTTAAATAGCTTTTTATGAAATTTGAATTAGATGAACAGAATAACCCCAATAAATACACAAAAGGGGTTTCTCTTAGTAGCTCTGTCCTACTTTTAAAGCTTTCACTCTAATAGCAATGCTATTCTCTGCCTCCCCTGTAGCAGATTGCAGAGTTTTCTCCTGTCTTTGTAGCATGGCTAATAAGTTCTGGGTTAGAGCAGCTTAGACCTCAGGCTACTACTATGTTGAAATCAATTATGCAAAGCCCATTCATTTTGATACAATGTACTAAACTGCTGCTGTCACCGCAGTAGAATACCCGCTCAAGATTGGTTTCTTGGATTTCTCCCCCCTCTTCTTTTTTATCATTACAATGTCTTCATCCACTGCCAAAGTTGGCATTCTTTGTCAAATACACTGTCTCCTACCTAGGATGCAGTGCTCACTTCAAGATTAATCAAAACCAACTTGAAATGCCAGTAGCAATGAAAGCTGAAAACATGAATTCTGCGTATTGCATGAGTTTTACATGCAATGAGATTAAGAACTTAATTCATTACATCAAATTCAGCATATCAAATCACTAATTTGGTTACAAATGACTCTTCCAAGATTAAAGAAAGAAAATTCTCTAAAAGCCTAAGAGCTGCACAAATTCAGAAGTCCTTCTCTAACCTTCATTTTTAAATGGATTGACAATGTGTGTATCAACAAGATACAATACGTATATTTACTTATAAATTTACTTAGGATGTAGGTGGATACCTTACAGTTCTTAAAAGTGGAATTGGCATTAGCTATCTCAGATTTCTTGTCAAATTTACTTTACTTTTATAACATATTAATCCATTTCAATGGCAGTGATAATTCTTATATGAAAATATCATTTATGGTAATAAAATGAGGAACATTAATATAAAAATGATTATTAAAATACACACATGAGACATTATGAATATACACCTGAGGTTTCTTAAGACACCTGAACCAATCATTAATTCAAAGGCACTGAAACGGACTTCTCAACGAGCTTTTCAGCTTGCGACACTTGCAGGAAAGCTTTTTCTGTTTTTGAAAAAGTGAACATTTCTCTGGTGATTTAGTATGCCAAGTCAGCTCAACAAAGGGTCAGACAAGAACCAGAAAGAAGGAGGGAGCAGGACTACCGCTTTTGGCAGTAGCAAGCCATTTCATTGGCACAGCCAACTCATGAAACCTCACATCTTACCTTACTAAAGGATGTGAAAAACAATATATGAAAAAGTACTAATACCACTGAAAATTCTCAACTTATAATGTATGATTCAATGTTACATCTTATTCAGAAAATAAGTGCTCTTAAGATTGTATTTGAGCCTGTGCATGAAATAAAAAATTAGTAGCAAAAGAATCACAAGTGGCTCACATATTGCAAGGGAGATGAATTCAGAAAGAAACAAGAAACAATGCTTCAGTCTCTAAATGTGAGGTACTAATGTGGAAGGAGGGGCATAACTTTCAACTTGCAGATCCCAAGCTTATTCAAAAGGCTCCAAACAAAGGACACACAAGAACCCCTCAGGAGGGCTGCCGAAACCAAAGTATCAGTACTTCACTACAAAACTGAGACTGTATTTCCAGGTACATTATTTCTGACAGCGAAGCCAATTTAAAAAGGACCCGACTTCCCTCACCCCATCTTCAACTGCCTTCCTTTGCCTGTCCATGCACAGCCCATTGTTTCCTGCGAGGTTCCAATGTTATTGCTTGAGTAAGGCATATCACAGAAAAGCCCCAGATTAAAAAAGACAAAACAGCCCCCCAAAAACCAAACCTTCTAATTAGACTCAGTAACTGTGACATAAATACTTTCCAACAGTAAGAATGATACAGCACTTGAATACAGAATAGGGAAATGGTTGAACTAAGTTATGCACCACATAACAAAAGGCTGTAAAGTTACAGAGAAATTTCTCTCTAGATCTACAGTCCTGAGACTCAATGACTACATTTCTACGTGCCTCCTGGGCAGAGGAGCACACAGCCTAATTATTCTGAGCCTAAGTTACCCCTTCACAAGAGTGCTTGTGAACTAACCAACAGAAAACATGCAAATTATCTGCAAAAGAAACACCTTGTGACCAGTCACACATTTAGCTTGGATGCTACCAATTACACACCGACCTCAGACTTATGCGAAGTTTGTGAAATAAAGAAGGTGCAACATGCCACAGGAGAGCTATGTCCACTGTCAGCACTGTGGGAATGCAAACACAGTGCAGTGTAAATGCTGCAGGTCTTGGCAGAATGCTCATTTTCTGCTCTGCTGCTGTGGAACTGGCTTACCAATGCTTGCAAAACTTGTTCCTTCCCCATCTCCCAGCCTCCCCCAAACCTTTTCAATTCAATCTCAAACTGCAATGATCATTAAAAACAATGAGTATGTCTGGCGCAAGTAAACGTGCCTTGACTAGCAACGATTCATTAAGTACCTGGCACTGGATCCATAATATGGGATTCTGACATGGAAAGAAAAGCTTTAGAGCTCATTCAAAGCACGAGCTTTACATATAAAGGAGTTAAAAGTGCATCTTTGTCTAATAAGTAAGAAAAGGCTAAGTCCTGTGCGATAATGTTGGTAGTTCCATCCTCTGTATAAGCTAATTCTCCTATTTAGATACCACCTTTTCCAAATCACAGATAAATTCAGTCAACTTCAGCTAATGTGGTAATGATTTGTAGTGAGTGGCAGAAATTCCCCTGTAATTATGCATGAATTGATGTGTGATTTCCTAATGAGCTTAAGTGAAGAAATCATCATTTTGTGATAAATGCTTTATTTCTTAAAATGCTCGTAACACATTTCTAATAAATTTAATCAAGCGACTCGCACTCATGTAACATTTACAATTATTAAGTGTGTAGTCTTTTACACTGCCTTATAGCTTTGGCTGATTGCTGTGTGTTAAACTTTAGCATTTCATAAACATGGTTATAATAACCATTATGTTATTTTTGCTTGGAACCATGAATTATTTCAGTTTGAAGTTAATTTAAATTCTGTACCAGTTTTGTGCCTCAAAGGCAAAATTCTTTCGCCATTTACATACGGATGTACACATTAGGAAATGAAATCAAGTGCTTCTACCTTCTATGATACACCACATCCTTCAACACGTCATGTGAGGGACAGCAAAGTCTCACTATAGTAAGCTTATTACTGGATTCGCAATTTAAAAGAACTCCTGTAGTACAACTACTTCATCTATCTGAAACAGCCTTGATCAGTCACCCCCAGTCCTTCCAACTCTCCTGGCTGAAAACCAGTACAAATTCAACTTGGTTGCAGAGCTGGATTTCTGCAGGAGATGGGGAGGGAGAAAACTTTCTAAAATGACCTGAAGGCATCTTATCCTATGTCCTCTTTACTAAGAATTTTAGTTCAGCTATTTCCTTCCATAGTAAGTTGCAATAGGTAATGGATGACCTAAGGGAGTTACAGATCTAGAAACTTTAAGGCTTTGCCACATCCTTAAAGCCTGAAAATCAAATGCTTCATGTACTTCCACACATTTAGGTGCTGGAATTTAGCTATTCCAAGTGTACCATATGGGTTAGCAACTACCTAAAACAAGGACTGCCTGACTGAGGGGATCTTCCACTTCTGCTATGCTTCCTCATGCTCTCTTCACCAATCCCTTCTTAGAACTTCGGAAGAAAAAGGTAAAAAAAATGAACCCATCTTGGCATTCCATATCTGTAAGAAATTTCTGTTTGATTTCTCACTACAAATAAAAACCTAATTTAAAAAGTATATTAAACTCCAGGTGGTGAATCTGGCCAGTTTTAAATGCCAGTCAGTGTACTGGTACCAGTACTAAAAAATAGTACTGGTGCTAAATCTCAGACTCCACAATACCTTACATGGTGCTGTCCCTAGAGCTAGAAAAGATAATTCATAGAACTACACATTAGCACCTAAAAGACAAGAAATGATCTTACCTGTATCAAATACATACAAATGTTTATTTTGATGTTAGGGTCGACTGGGGCCATTTAAACCTGAGTTAACATGAAGAATATATCTAAAAATAAACCCTGCTATCTCAAGAACAAAAAGAAAGAGGCTTGGAATAACTACTTGAACATCCAAGTTCCCTGGAACATAGTATTAATGCATAAATATCACTGAATACATTGATTTTGGTTTGAACTTAGTAACTTATCAGTGAACCCAAGTTCCAGTGATCTAAATTCAAAAGGATTTTATTAGATGTTCAATTCCCTTAAGATGCCTAGAAGAATTGTAGCACAAGTACATCTTAGCAAATCTCTCTCTTTGGAACCTCTGTATTATAGCTGTCAATAAATCCATCTAGATGATAATCTTCCTATCTTCCCACCTGTTCCCACATGAGGTCAAAAAGGTGAGTGACAGTGCAAAACTGAAATCCTTTTCCCTGAGCAGGTATGCATTCCTTCCTGATCCTCACAGGCATTCTTCAAGTTTTTCCCCCCCTCTCTGGTATAAAGTTGAATCATAGAAGTCAGAATCAAGCTTCGGATTCCTCTGTCCTGCCAATCTGTTATTGCCAAAGTCTATCCTCCCACAGCTAGAATCTGTTTCACAATCTAATTCAGATCATTTAATCATCCTCCTTCAAATATCTAAACTCCTCCTCACCTAAGTTATACTCCCTGACTGCACAACCGTTAAAGTTCTTTCACTACAATTGATAGCAATGCCAAAGATTTAAGAAGAAAGACACAGTAATCATGCAGGCTGGGATTTCTGAAGGAGGAAGATATTGAACTTCCATTGGATTCCACCATGAGTTGGGCTTCTATTTGTTTTACATGCCCCTGAATATCTCAGACCTAATATATCAAAGATACAGTGTGAGAAAGACAGGGGAAAGAAAAGTTTTGAAAAATGTGTGAGTAGCAGTTCTCTTCAGAAGAAGGGCAAGAAATTGTCAGTTGACTTAAATGCTCAGGCTTTAGGAAAACCAAACATCTTCTGGCTTGCTTCACTTTAAGGATCAGGGCATAGTCTTCCTAAAAGACAGAATAGGGATAACGTGGGCACTCTCCAGAAGCTGTCAGGAGAACTGGCTACCCTGGATTTGGAAAAGGCTGAGGTTCTGAATGACTTCTTTGCCTCAGTCTTCACTGGCAAATGTTCTGACCATGCCACCCAAGTCTTGGAAGGCAGACGTGAGGACTGTGAGAATGAAGACCCTAGGCCCACTGTAGGAGAGGATCTGGTTCTAGACCATCTTAAGAACTCGAACATGCACAAGTCCATGGGACCTGATGAAATCCATCCTCCGGTACTGAAGGAGCTGGCGAATGAAGTCGCTAAGACACTGGCCATCATATTTGAGAAATCATGGCAGTCAGGTGAAGTTCCCTTGGAGTATTGTGTGCAGTTCTGGTGTCCTCAACGTAAAAAGGACATGGAACTGTTGGAACAAGTCCAGAGGAGGGCTACGAGGATGACTGAGGCACCTCCCATATGAAGATAGGCTGAGAAAGTTGGGGCTGTTGAGCCTGGAGAAGAGAAGGCTGCGTGGAGACCTCATAGCAGCCTTCCAGTATCTGAAGGGGGCCTATAGAGATGCTGGGGAGGGACTCTTCATCAGGGACTGTAGTGATAGGACAGGAGGTAATGGGTTTAAAACAGGGGAAGTTTAGATTCGATATAAGGAAGAAGTTCTTTACTGTGAGGGTGGTGAGGCACTGGAATGGGTTGCCCAGGGAAGTTGTGAATGCTCCATCCTTGGCAGTGTTCAAGGCCAGGCTGGAGAGTGCCTTGGGTGACACGGTTTAGTGTGACGTGTCCCTGCCCACGGCAGGGGGTTTGGAATTAGATGATCTTAAGGTCCTTTCCAACCCTAACTATTCTATTATTCTCCATTCCGCTGCTTGCTTACAACAAAATACTAGCTTTTTAGTGTAAAAGTTAACAAAGCTTCAACTTATTGAACCTCAACAGTCAAAATCTGCACTATTTTCCTGCAGCTGTGTGTACTATTTCAACTGGCTCACATTTAAATGCTGTTAAAAAAGCCCATCAAAAATGCAACCAATACATGTAGTATTTCATTAAAAGCTGTCCAAAAATCTCACTTTTCTATTGTAAAAGTCTTCTGAATAAAGTTGTGTACATTTTTATTTCCCCTGAAATATTCATTTAATTTTCAAAATATAAATATTGCATTTGTAAGTATGCAAAGGACAGAACATTGCAATATGCTTTTTCAAGTAAGTACATGAAACATTCAGTATTTCTCACTTAAATAAGAACAGTCATGAAGTATCCTTAGACCTTTTGTTTTACATGCAAAGCCAGAGGCCCTCTCTTAAAAACATCAAAAACATTGCGTTTCATATCTTTCTCCAAAACGTTGTTGCATTTAGAACTGCTTAACTGGTATTTTTCTTCATGAGGCCTTCTATTTTATATGGGTCTAGAGGTAATAGTTCTCCAATCTTGTATCCTGTATACGGGATCAGTTATGACACTAGTGACTATTCCATATTTCAGCGTAAAAACTATTTAAAGGCAAATCATTATAAAATCATCAGGAAATTGTTATATTAGCATTGTGTTTTCTGAGTCTAAACTCCCATCCTGAAGTAAAAAGGAAACATTGCTTTCATATGATCTGGATCTCAGATTAATTCATCAATAATATTTTATAATTTTATCTGGCTATCTACATTTTATGATTGCCATTTGCACTTTCCACTGAGCTGTAAAAATAATGAACAATATAAATTCTGTTTTTTATCTTCCCCTGAAACACTGTATAGTCAAATCTAAGCCAAAACACCACTAAAATGCACAAAGAAAAATGCACAATCAAACTACTTTTAGAGAAGGCTGTTGAGCTACACACTTTTTTGTTAACACAGATTAATTTTGTAAAATGAAAACAAAATATGTCATTTGTCCTTTCTATAAATATACTGGATTCTAAACTGACACATGTACACAGTCTGTCAGGCAGTAAGAGACAGTTATATATATTGCTTATTGTTTACCTAATAACACAAGCTAACTTTGGAATAGTACTGTCCTGGTGACCAGCAGACAGTAACAACGATATGCATTTCACTCGAGTAAAAATCCTTGCAAATTTTGCCAACATAAGGAGACCAAATCTAGGAGTACTGCAGCTCTGAAGTGTTTTCTAACTGACCGCCATGCAAACACCTGCGGTGAACATGCATATGAGCATGAGACGTGACACATATAAGCCTGAGACATCACAGCATACAGCTACTCTTCACAGCTTCAGCTAAAGTGTTTCAGTATATACCTAAATCAATTAAATTCTAAAAAAACCTTTCAAAACCTCTCTCAACTGTATTGTCTGTAATGGCACATTCCATTCCAACTGTAAAAGAAGGCATAAAAGCATAAATGTTTTAATATGTTGGCGTTACCTATGGCAGTGAATATTTTTATTGTACCTGATACATTTCACTTTACGTTGGACTACATTTGTATCAATAAAAGGCATGGGACAGACACAAAACAGGTACACTGCCTCAAAACTGTTTCCAAGAGTAAGCTGCAATTCTTTGGATGAGTGACTTAGTGAAGACCTTTTATGAGTCATGTTTTTGAAAATTTAATGGTATTAAATGAATAGTAAATAGCACACTTTACACCACCACCACCCCCCCCCCCAAAAAAAAAAAAAATCAATCCCACTCCAGAATTTGTCAATATATGATATACAGTTATTGGAACACATTGAAGATTAATGAGCACACTGAAAAGTGCCCACACTCCCTGTTTCAGTGCCACTTCGAGTCAAAATTATGGCATTAACTCACAGGCACTGCATCCCAGGAACCAGTAAGCAGTGCCAAAGAACCCTTGTTAAGTTATAATTACAAGATTTCTGTTTTGCCAGCCACTTCAGAGCCAGATGCATATGATCTCAAGATGCCAGCTCTTTAGTATTAGATGGAAACAGGACAAGATCATTAATGAAAACTAGTTAATAATGAAAAAAATCAAGTATTTTCTATGAACTGCTCTCATTTTCCAGTGCACCATAGCTGCTACACAAGCCTATGTGGTTTTGTAATTGAAGTTTTACAGAAAAAGGGGAAATATATTTCTAAGGGAATATAGTTGGCATACAAAAAAAAAAGAGATATACCAGAGTGGATGCAGTCCAGCATCAGCTGAAATGTGGCTTAGCTATTTTTCTTTAAACTTACTCCTGCCTTTCCCACATTACTTTCTTTATATGAGTCTATGAAATTTTAAATAAATACAGAATTGTAAAGTGAATAACTTCCCTGCCTTATGCAGAAGTAGAAGGAAGGTTGACTGCAGCAACTTCAATTTTCCTACATACAATAAACTCCCTGAGACGTTCCTATTAGTAATCACTGACAAATGTAAAGAAAAAAATAAAATCAAGACCTGAGTAAAGTTTTAGGAAGAATGAGGGCTTATCAGTTGTGGAATTAATCTGGGTATGATACAGGTTGCTACTGACATAAAGGCATTGAAAGTCCTTGCTTCAGGGTTCTGGAATATAAAATATTCATGGTGTATAATTTTGCATAATTTGTTTAGCTACTGAAGCATAATATAGTTCTTTAGTGCACAGATATAAAGAAAAGATTGAGGGAAAGTACAAAATATTTTACCAAAAATAAAGGGGTTTTACTACTCTGTTGTGTGTGGCATATGATATCCACATGCATACAAACTTGTCTTTAGATATTACACATCAACAGATATGTATAGATATCAATACCAGAGCATTTTAATGTGTTAGGTGTTAGATTCTCATGCTTTTGCTCATTCGCTGAGGATATCGACTTCCCCCAGGCCACACGCTGTACCCCCAGAAATACATCCAAGTTGGGCATAGTCAAGCTCCTGATTCAGAAAGCATCTTCTGCTGCATTCACCCGCCCTAGGCTAGTTTGTACTCACTTAAATGCTCTGTATACAAAGGGAAAACACAACTACAAAGAATCCAAGAAATGTTGTGGATAGGCTATTCAAAGCTATTGGTATTTCAGCCTGATTTCCTTTCTATTGAGCTAAATCCAATCTGAAATGAACTCTGCCAGTTCAGAACACAAAGCCATAAACTCTATTCTGGATTTGCAAAATCAAACCCAAATCTAAAGCTGCCCATGACAAACCCACATCCTTTTTCTGACATTCACTCTACATCGAAGTCCCAGTGACCAGATTCAAAAGAACACAACAAAATAAGAAGTGCTCATTCCTCTTTAACCACTTGCTCATTTTCACCCTTTTACTTAGTGTTGTAATAAAAATGATTGCAAGATAGGATGGAAAGAAAGGGATGACACTTCAAGAACTCACATTTAAAAATACAGTGTACAAGAGAGGGAAGGAAAAATGGCAATAAGATGACTGTCCATGTTTTACTGAATTTGTGTATTATAGTCTGTCATCTGCTTTTTAAAAATGTTATTATATGAAATTTTAATAAAACATCATTAACAAAAGTAACTTTTCATACACAGAGGCAAAAAGATAACTGACAATATTGCTGTAGATCAAATTTTGTCAGTTGTTCTTCCAACTCATACATATGCAATGCCTTGGAAACACGTATATGAATATACAGAGATACATAGGTAGCAGAAGGTATTTTAAGATAAATATTTTTGGAGATTGTTTTTCCATATTTATTGTTACAATATTTTTACAGCCATCTATAAACCATAATAGACTTTATATTTTTAAATCATGACATCTCACTTCTTTCTTCTCTTATTCCAAACACATTCCATAGGGAGTTTGGCCCAAGCAAATAAGACGTACAAATAAAAATACAAACATTAACATGCATTGTATCTTAGGGAAGAAGTGTCAAAAGTTAGTAAGGGAGTTAGGCTTTCCATTTCCCTCAAAAACTAGACCCAACTGAGTATTTAACTACATTTAGAACTTTTCAGATGGCCCATTTATTTCTTATGAAACTCACATGGAAAAATATAGCTAGATGGACAGACAGACAGATGAATTGCTCTGCTCTTTCAGTTTAACCACTGAAGGCATGGAGAGCTGTGCATTTTCTGTCACAGTACAGCAACGCCTAACCCTGCAGGGGAAAGAAAAAAAAAAAGATTAAAATCATCATGAAATAGGCAACACCCCCCTGATTTTGAAAGACTTTCTTGAATTCTGGTACCTTTTTATATGGGAAATTACTTCTGCATATTTATTTGCAAACTAAGTTTCTTCACGTCAAACCACTAATTTTAGTCCATTATGCCAGCTTCAGCATAAGTAGTCATAATCTGGAAGGCCTGATAAGGAGAAAAGAAATTACCAATAATTGAAAGATGTTATGACCTTACTGGTATGCACAAAACTGTAAAAGAGGAAACCATCTATTCAGTGCAACCCCAAATGAGTTTTTGACCTGCTATAGCCAGAGGGAACATAATCATCTTCTGCAAAATTACTTTCCTAAATTTTTTAATTCACATAAAATTCAACAAGTATGTAAAACAAAGAGGGAGGGAAGACAGAGTAAACACACAATAGAAACTCCTGCAAACTGCAAATTTTCTTTGAAGTCCCTAACAAGCAGATCAAACTTAACTATTTCCATGTTAACTGCCTGTCAGTTCTGCCTTAGTATCTCAAGAAGCTCTAGGAGCAAGAACTACCTTGTCTTGGTCAACCAGCAGCAGCATATGTGTTGCCTGCGTTTACCATCTGTTTGCACAAGAACAGAGCGATAGTATATAACATAACAGTTATTTAAAGCCCTTTGGAAAATCAAGTCACTACTGCTGAGTGTTTCTATACCTCAGGCTGTATGAAGACAACTTAAGTGCTGATTCTGAACTCTACCATTTTGTTTTATTTCACTACGATGGGCAGGCTGGGAGTTACCCAAGACAACGAACGTAGCCATAACCCTTCTTCATGGTAAACATATAATTTCCCCAGTGATCCAGTAAGCAATAACAAAAAGTTATGTGTAGTACATATAGTGTTTATATTCCCCTGGGTTTAATATGGCTCACAGTAAAATTGATTTTCTGGAATCCTGCAATAAATCTCATCAAAGTAAATGAAACCCACGCTGGCTTTTTATAAAGTGATTGGATTCAGGGTGATAAACTAACCTTCACCATCAGAGAGACTCCCAATAATGCACTTGCTCGATTAAACTCCTCCAGACTCTGCTTAGATTTTAATTTTTCTATAGGACTTATTTAACTCTCTCAAATACTCTAACTTAATGCTTGCAGAAGGGATAGCAGCTGAAAGCTATACTTTTCCTTCTCAGACTAAACAGATCAACCAGATTTATATTTGCCTAGCATTTGCTTGACACTATTTTCTAACCTATATAAAAACCCACACTGATAGCTACTCATATTGTGTGGGAGTGAGGAGGAGGGAAAAAATCACTTTCTGCTTATTAAGAGTTCCTAATGAAATACCAGGAAGGTATTTCCAAGAAGGATTTAATAATTCTAAACTTTCGTGCACATCTGAAATCAACATTTTAAAGAGAAACTAGAACAAAATCCAATGCATATCCTACAATAACCTACAGAAGCCTGTCTCACAACAGGCTTTCCTGAACTATCCATCCCCAACAGATGATTTTCACCCCAAGTGACCACCTATACTTACCAAGGTAGATTATTCCTATCACTTTGCCAGTCTTTGGACATTCCATTTTTTCCACTGTCCAGCTCCTATTTCAGCAGGAGGCAAAATGTGTAAAAAAAAAAACCAAAATTCAAAGTGACCTTCCCTAACATTCTTCAGCCTCTAGTGGCTTACTTGAATAAACCCCCACAATCTCTATGCACAGCCACTGTGCAATATGTATGAAAATGATTTTTGTTGCCATATTTATTCCTGGTTAAATGAAAAAATTATTCATTTAACCAGGAGTAAAACCTCTGAGATTTTTTCCTCGTTTCCCAGCCTGTCTAGGGAAAACAGGCTGCAGTAAACAATCATGCCCTATTTTATTCCTACTTAAATGAATTATCATAATAATAATTACTAGCAAAAACATCTGGTTTCTGCTCAGTACAGACGGCAAATTCTTTGACACATTGCTTGCATTTCCCCTTCTTCTTGTCTCCGGGCTGAGGGTCTCAGGCTTTTTTTAGACCAGAATACATGCCAACCTCACAGCACGCCTGATGGTACAGATTTATGGAGAGACTGCTGATGACCATAAAATGTTTCCTCTGTTTTTTTTCTGCCTCCGGAAAATTATGGCTTTGTAATAATATCTTCTCTTTAGAGCATTTCCCTGATTTTCATACAGATGACATTTGCATGTAAACAAGTTCTTGCTGTTTTTGTTTACTACTGACCAACAGCCAGGAAAAGAATTGTTCCCATTGACATCATTATGGCCTGTTATTGTAGAATGATCCATTATTTTAAGATTTTGAATTAGAAAATGGGGCTATCCAACAAAAGCAATTTAACTTTTGATTTAATTAATATTTCCACTGTAACAGAATATTGTTATTTTGTGTAAAAAAGAAAGAAGAATGAGAAATCAATTAATTTATCATGTGAGACTTGGAACAGTACTGATACTTAAGTGCATTATCACCTTTTGCATTTCCATAATGCCTTTTATCAAAGGATCTGTGTTAGGGGCTGCTTGAGTTGATCTGCCTCCACTGAAAAATCCTGGAATAGAAAGGAGAGCTCAAACTCAGTAGCAGTTCAAGAACCAAGCAGAGCTATGGTTCAAGAAGCCCAAAAGTAGAAAATAGTTGAGAGTGGAGAGGGGACCTCATGAAGTCGACAACAACTGCCTGTGGTCATGATCTCTGCTTGCTTTTCCCCAAGGTAAAACAGGATGTAAAGTCCATAAGAGACCCTGAGAGGTTTTAAAGGGTGATGTATATGAAGAAGCCTTTTCAGGGCCCCTGAAGGGTTAAAAATATACCAGACAAGAAAGGGCTTAACAAATCACTTCAGAGCCATGAGCTTTAAAAGACAAGTCTCATAACTTGGGAAGCCATTCAGCATCTCTGGCCACTGGTGCTATGCAAAGCTTCTTAAAGGGAGCATGAAACTCTTGTGCGGGGAAAGGCATTTACTTTCACAGTGTGGCTGCAGCCCACTTTGTTATCGAATCATAAAATGATTTGGATTGGAAGGGACCTTAAAGATCATCTGGTTCCAAACCCCCTGCCATGGGCAGGGACACCTTCCTCTAGACCAGGTTGCTCAAAGCTCCATCAAACCTTGCCTTGAAACAAATCCTGCATGCAGGGCAGCCTCATCCAAAGGAGTCTGTCTGGCAGTCTCCAGCATTTCACCTCCATTTAATGGGCCACATTTTCTACCTTTCATCCTCTTCAGCCCCTTGGCCTGGGGAGGGGACCTTTCCTAAGCAGAGCAGGCGGTCAGGTCCCCCAGTGTCCACCTAAGGCCCTGCTGTGCATAAAGCAGTAAGGAGGACATACAGATAATACTGCCCCTAGTGTGTTAAAAGGCTTTCACTTTTGCTGACAGATGTCTCAAGTCTGCTCTGCACTAAGTACTATGTCTGTATTGGTGGACAGCATGTATCAGCTGTAAAGCAGTTCTAAGCTCCCTCAGTACTACAAGGGTATGTCAGGTCACCCCAGACTCACTTCCTTGCCAGTGAAGTACAAAGGAGATTTGCCAGAACTTGGCTTGAAAACAGTATATTAATATCAAGCAATTTTGGATCCCAAAGTGTTTGAGAAAGTAAGTATTAGTCTCAATTCATAAATGGAAACCAGAAGCACCAAGACGCTCAATAACTCGGAGCCAGGGGCAGAGTTCAGGATCTGGACTTTGCTATCTGACCATTCCCACAAAGGTCCCCTTCACATTTTTGGAATAATCTACATTAATACTGGCCATTGGTCTGCCAGCTTGTGTGATGTAAATATTTGGTTTGGGGTCTCAGTGATCTGCGCTAGAAGAAAACCTGCCGCAGTCTGTGTGGTGTCATTCCCAGGATATGGCTTAGCTCTATACCTACTGATATAATCAGTATCATCTGTTTCATGTCCCTGTTTGAATCACAAATGGTTCACCTTTCTTTCATCTAAATTTAACTTTATCTCAACAGCCCATGGTATCTAAGATTTCAAAGTTAATAATTATAAGCTCAAGTTCATAAAACCACTCTTACATGAAAGAAGCAATTAAAATCAAGCATGTATTCACTTAATAATAAAAGGCCTATACTAACACAAGGGTCAATATATTTAAATGCTTTCAGCAGATTACTATAAATCTTATTAAAACATTTTACATTCCTTGTATCTTTTTTATAACCTCTTTGTGAACTTTCAAGGTGACTTCCTTGTCATTTCTTCAAATTTTATAACATAAAAAAGTTATCTTCAACTTGTTATTAAACATTCAAGAAGCAAACAACCCAACCCCCCTCCAAATAAAATACAAAACATAGTGAGAATGTTACTATATAAAAACATTTTAAACACATGAAGGAAATATGAAAGAAATCTTATCCATTATTTCTGGCACTACATGGAATTAAATAAGTTTACAGTTTACAATATGTGATCAAGAAAATAAGTTCCTGTGACATTGTACAAGAATCTTTACGTAGAGAATAACCTGGTTCCTGAGTACGAGTCAGCTGATTGGTATCTAACTGAAGTTTTGCATTAATAGAAAGAATACAACAAACTTTTTTTATAAAAGTTTATGCTAACCAGATGAGAATTGCAATTTTTTGAGCTATGATTAATTTGGTTACATTCTAAGACCCTAATCTGCAGGCCATACTAATACAAATAACCTCATGGATTCAATTACTTACATGAGTGAAAGCTGCAGTATGAAATTATCTGTTCTAAGAAGCAATGAAAACCAAATGGAAATAGTCTTCATGATCCAAAAAGAAGAATTAATCAGAAGCAAACAGAAGTTTGGAGGGAAACAACTTAGGACTTACACTTGCCAGTACCTACCTCAGGTTTCTTTCACTTTCCAAAGGAAATAAAAAAACCCAAGCATATTTTTAATTGCTGTTATGAAATGTATCCATTTTACTAGGTTGTCTTTCACACAGACAGGGCAAACAGTCCTCTGTGGTGTGGTTTGAATTTTCTACTGCATTTCACAGTTCCAATTTCAGCGGTACTGACTTTTTTAAAAAGTTTTAATTTTACAGCATTCCCAGACACCTCAAAAATCCATTTCAGTGACTAAATCTTGGGGCAAAACCATGTATTTAGGCAGATACAGCAATAACTCACATAACATCAGGTACATCTGAGGGTGAATTTATCAGTGCTTAGAACTGGCATCCTGGTCCATTCACCATCCCTCAAGTGTGCATATAAAAACAAGTGCTTCCTCACAGCAGTCTGCTCTTTTCATAGTAGGATAATTTCTATGGAAAGTCTTCACAGAGATTGACAGGGAGCAGGTAAAAGGAAATCAAGGAAAGCAACTACTCTACTGTGAGGTCTACCAAGAACCCCTGTGAGAAAAGCAAAACCAAACAAAAGGTCTTTCTGGATGTAAATGTGGATAGTGGTATGGGAAGGCTAAGGTTACAGTAAATTCACCTGCATTCCTCTTACACTCTTGTGCTGTTTTAGAAAGGATTTTGGGGGCTGCTATGGTAAAAACTAGAAGCCTTGTTAATCAACTTCTGTGAGCGCTGGTATCAGCCTCAGGATCAGTGTGGTAGCAGCAGACTTTTCGTCTCTATAAAGGACATAACAGAAGTGTGATGCTTCGAAACTTTGAACCCTTCATTTTGTTGTTCCAATCCCACAATACAGCTAGATTCAAACAGTAGACATAAATATCTAATAATAACAGGCACTACTTTTACATCAGATCATCAATAAAAACATGCAAGATGGAGGCCAATGATGAGCCAAGCCCATCTGACCCCCCAAAAGATAACTCTGATTATAACTGGTTGTCTGTAAACAGCAGTTCTAGAACCTCCACATTTTCTAATAATGTGCTTTTGTACACAATGCATTTTCTTCCACACTGGCATCACCACAACACTCAGCACTGCTGAAAATCAAACTGCTTCCATTTATATGCCTAAGCATCGATTTAGGAGCCTATTTTAAGCATCTCTGTCTGAAAAGGTTTCCATTTTCTCCATAATAAAGGAGTGCGAGCAGCATTAATGTGCTGTCAAAGCATATGGCTTGAGTAGGAATATGAGCCCCAGTAAAACCCTATCCAGATGCTCACTCACCCTCTATCTTCCCCTCTCCCACAAAAGTTCCTGATTTCTAGATACATGTGAAACATTCAACATTTACTATAAGACAGTCTGGTGACAGAGGGACTGCCTCCTCCTCATATGCAATGGTGAGCCAGGCTGAGCTTGGGGGTACAACCTGGTGGATTCACTGTCTCTATGCTAGACCCGGGCTGCCTCTTCACATGAAGTTCAGGCTTCCCAGTTAGCAAGGAAAGGATCCAACTGCTCTGTGAGGAGCTGGGCTATGCAGGAAAGGGGTCTTCCTTCAGGTACAGTGACTGGAGGTAGTTAAGTCAATAGCCCTGAAGGCCAATAGCAAGTAAATGCTTTCAGAGGCCTTGGCCAGAGTACCTCCAGCAAGGAAATCAAGCGCAGCATTTGAGGAAGAGTTATAAAAGTGGAAAATCAAGCATATATAATGTTAAACATAGGAGAGTTTGGAATAATTAGAGAAAGCAATATAAAAATGTGGGGTAGGTCAGATAATGGAAAGGCCAGTACGGATGAAGTGGTACAGAGGGGTAGGTAAGAGCACAGCTGAATGGCTAATAATGGAATTCTAACTGGACTGTAATGGAGAAGGTTTCTCAAACAAGAAGAAAATGTATATTGAAGGTGACCTCAGCTTCACAGGGATGTGAAGGGAGCATCTTTTTTAAATCAGAGAATAGTAATAAACTCAAGGGGAGAAGAATCCCTTCAGTGAAAAAAAGATGGTCTTCTATTGTCAGACAAGCATGAGACAGAAAACCTGTCTGCAGGAGGGCTTTCGGTTCATGTGTCAAAGAAGAAGGGAGTTCTGGGAATATAGAACAAGCCCAGGGATGCAATGCAGCATCATCACTCTCTGACTGGAAGAACCATGCCCATCTGGAAGCAATGGGCATCCAAGCAGCAAAAAAGAGAGCTCATTACTTACTGAACTCACAGCTGCACTCCCAAGCACCTGTGACTTCAACATGGAGCTGCTTCTTACCTGCAGAGCAAGTGGCTAGTAAAAACATTAATCACACTGAAGAATATCTATATTCATTAGGAACCTTATGCTATCACTGGATAACATGCACAGGCTCAAAAGGACCTCCTCCTTATGTGATTATTGTGTAGAACAATGCTTTTAGTGATGATACAAAAGTACAGGTGTATTGTTTAGGGCAGGGCTCCTTCCTGGGAATTCTCCCACCTTCTCACAGAAGTTGGTGGTACACAGGGACATGAAAATTCATCTGAGTGTTCTGTAAGGATGGGTCCAGGTAGACTGGGAAAATGGTGTTGCCTAATCAAGAAATTCAAAGATCAAATCTGCTGAATTAGGTTTTGAAATTGGTTGCAAGGGTAATTCTAAAAACAATTCACCTTTTATTTTGACAGTTCTGCCTGATTATCTCCTTGGGAAGGTATCTGTGCTTGAAACACATGACACACTAACTTTGATTTAGAAAATATCTTTAAACAAAACACAAATCTCCTCTTCCCTATATTTGCTCTGACAGAGATCCCAGCAACTTTTTTTTCAAATGCCTGCAGCAGGAAAGATATAAACTCTTTCCTCTCCCCTGTTCTTTCTTCAATCTGTAATTTCAGCAGCTCCTACCCAAACTTTTTGCTCCAGGTAAGCTAATGAACTGGATATCAGATAGTCTTATTTGGCATTCACTGTCTCAACTTACTACTCAAGAAATGCTTCCTTTAGACCCAAATTTCTGGTAATCCTGGCAAAAAACTTTATCTTGCCCATGCCTCATTTCCTCCAACACTAATCATCTACTTCACTGCTTTCTCCTCCTCTGTTTTATTTCTTTACTACTTATTCCTTCATTCATCTAGAGTCTTCTGCCTCCTAGTTATACAAATATTTGATTTTCCCAGACCCAGCAAATTATCTTAGCCCTCACTGTCCTTTTTAACTCAGCTTTCTGTCCTGGACTAGAGTTCCCCAGCTGCTCTGCCACTCTAAACTTGCCTCATTCCCAAATATACAAATCGAAAACTTCCTTCTGCAAGTAATAGAGGAACTGACAAGGAGAGGTGCCGTGCTTGACCTCGTGCTCACCAACAGGGAAGGGCTCGTTGGAAATGTGACTCTCCAGGGCAGCCTTGGATGCAGCGATCACGAGATGCTTGAATTTGAAATCCTCAGGACAGTGAGAAGAGCGTGCAGCAAGCTCACTGCCCTGGACTTCAAAAGAGCAGACTTTGGCCTCTTCAAGAACCTGCTTCGGAAGGTTCCATGGGATACAGCCCTAGAGGAGAGAGGGGCCCAAGACTGTTGGTTGATATTCAAGGATCACCTGCTGCAAGCTCAGGAGTGTTGCATCCCAACTAGAAGGAAGTGCAGCAGGAGGGCCAGGAGACCTCCTTGGATGGATAAGGAGCTGCTGAGGAAAATTCAAATGAAAAAAGAGGCTTATAATAAGTGGAAGCAAGGACAGGCAGCCTGGGAAGAATACAGGGATGTTGCCCAGGAACCTAGGGACCAGGTTAGGAAAGCTAAGGCTCAATTAGAATTAAACTTAGCTAGAGGCATTAAAGATAACAGGAAGGGATTCTACACATACATAGCAAATAAAAAACAGACTAGGGAGAATGTAGGCCCCCTCTGGAAGCTCTCCGGAGAACTGGCTACACAGGATTTGGAGAAGGCTGAGGTTCTGAATAACTTCTTTGCTTCGGTCTTCACTCGCAAAGGCTCTGACCACACCACCCAAGTCTTGGAAGGCAGATGCAGGGACTGCGAGAATGAAGACCTTGGTCCCACTGTAGGAGAGGAACTGGTTCGAGACCATCTTAAAAACCTGAATGTGCACAAGTCCATGGGACCTGATGAAATCCATCCATGAGTCCTGAATGAGCTGGCAAATGAAGTTGCGAAGCCTCTGGCCATCATATTTGAGAAATCATGGCAGTCAGGTGAAGTTCCCAACGACTGGAAAAAGGGAAATATAACCCCCATTTTCAAGAAGGGGAAAATGGATGACCCAGGGAATTACAGAGCTGTCAGTCTCACCTCTGTGCCTGGCAAAATCTTGGAGCAGATTCTCCTGGATGGCATGCTAAGGCACATGAAAAACATCAGAGTGCTTGGTGACATCCAGCATGGCTTCACTAAGGGGAAATCCTGCCTGACCAATTTGGTGGCCTTCTATGATGGGGCTGTGGAACTGATGGACAGGGGTAGAGCAGTTGATGTCATCTACCTGGACTTGTGTAAAGCGTTCGACACTGTCCCACACGACATCCTTGTCTCTAAATTGGAGAGACATCAATTTGATGGATGGACAACTTGGTGGATAAAGAACTGGCTGGATGGCCACATGCAAAGAGTTGTGGTCAATGGCTCAATGTCCAGCTGGAGACCAGTAACGAGTGGTGTCCCTCAGCGATCGGTGTTGGGACCAGTCTTGTTTAACATCTTTGTTGCTGACATGGACAGTGGGATTGAGTGTGCATTCAGCAAGTTTGCCGATGACACCGAGCTGTGTGGTTCGGTTGATACGCTGGAGGAAAGGAATGCCATCCAGAGGGACCCTGACATGCTTGTGAGGTGGGCTGATGCCAACCTCATGAGGTTTAACCATGCCAAGTGCAAGGTCCTACACCTGGATCGGAGCAATCCCAGGCACAGCTACAGGTTGGGCAAAGAAGAGATTCAGAGCAGCCCTGCGGAGAAGGACTTGGGGGTGCTGGTCGATGAGAAAATGAACATGAGCTGGCGGTGTGCGCTTACAGCCCAGAAAGCCAACCGTATCCTGGGCTGCATCAAAAGGAGTGTGACCAGCAGGTCGAAGGAGGTGATCCTGCCCCTCTACTCTGCTCTTGTGAGACCTCACTTGCAGTACTGTGTGCAGTTCTGGTGTCCTCAGCATAAAAAGGACATGGAACTGTTGGAACAAGTCCAGAGAAGGGCCACGAGGATGATCAGGGGACTGGAGCACCTCCCGCATGAAGACAGGCTGAGGAAGTTGGGGCTGTTCATCCTGGAGAAGAGAAGGTTGCGTGGAGACCTCATAGCAGCCTTCCAGTATCTGAAGGGGGCCTATAGGGATGCTGGAGAGGGACTGTTCATTAGGGACTGTAGTGACAGGACAAGGGGTAACGGGTTGAAACTTAAAACAGGGGAAGTTCTGGTTGGATATAAGAAGAAAATTCTTTCCTGTTAGGGTGGTGAGGCACTGGAATGGGTTGCCCAGGGAGGTTGTGAATGCTCCATCCCTGGCAGTGTTCAAGGCCAGGTTGGACGAGGCCTTGGGTGACATGATTTAGTGTAAGGTGTCGCTGCCCACAGCAGGGGGGTTGGAACTAGATGATCTTAAGGTCCTTTCCAATCCTAATGATTCTATGATTCTATGAATGTCTGCATTCTCCTTTTTCCCTGTGTATTTTCTTGCTGGCAGAGAAAGTCTCCATTTTCTGACACTATGTGAAAGGTCTTTAGCAGGAGAGTAACAAAGACCCAGATGAAGGTTAAATAAATGGCTGTGACCCCTTTCCTAAATGCAAACGCTCAAAGTAAACCAGCTTGATGCAGCACAGCCTAGGAATATATTAAGAGGAAACAGTAGATGCCATGAACAGAAAACATTTCCACATTGATCTTGATTATGTCTAGCAGAGAAAGAGGGTAACAACAAACAATACCTCATACCATGCGATTCATTATAATGTCAAAAGAGATAGCATTTCTGGAACAATGGATATATTAGTGTGATACATCTTGCTACACATAAAGGAAGTGGATTTCCAGTGTTTAAATACAGGAGGTCGTCCGCATTTTTAATAAACTGAACAACACAGAGGTCATGGGTTTTTGTCTCTTCACTGTGGGTTTCTAAACTTGAGTCTCTAAGAACATCTCCTGGAAAGTATTAAGTTCCTTATCTGTTGTCTTGGGAATTGACATAAACTGCGACTGAATTCACCTGCATCTGCTAGAACATGCTCAGGACATCACAGGATCAGACCTATGTAAAAATAAACACATAAAAATGCTGCATCTACCTGAATCGCCTGACTCGCTTTATCAAATTCACAGCCATAAGGCTCCACAGGAAGACACAGAGATACTAGTTTTCTTATTATTTTTACTATTTCAGAAAACATGGAAGAGCGAAGACTGTAACTTGTATGAAGATGGGGATGGGAGGAGGGAGAGCGTAGAAGGATAATGTACGCAATGTTGACGCTTTCCTATTTTTTTGCAATTGTTGCTAAAATGACAACCGCTGATGTTTATGAAATGTATAATTCAAAGCAAATCTGCCTATATAACCAAGTTAAAAATGCTTTATCTTTCCTAATAAACATTATATGGCAATCAGCAAAACCCAAAGTACATAATACAAACTGAAAATGCAAGAAAACAAATGTTTTCTTTTCCCCTAAGTCAACAGATTTTCTGAGCCCAAATAAAGTTCTTGGCTTTCTTTCAAATCTTCACAGCTAATCAATAGTTTATTCTTACAATGAAAAATGATGTATCCATATTCTTCCCAACTGACATTTACTAACTCTCTGCAAGGTCACATTGATTGCCAGTTGTTCAGTTTACCCAACTTCTGTTTTGAGCCAAATAATATGATTTTTGTTTCATTAATATTTAATAGTAATTTAGATCATACCATATGATCCTAAAGCTCATTTAAATCAGCTTGAAGATAATATTAAGCTTTCTTCTAGTATAATCTATTACCATAAATGATTGTGTCATCTGCATATAAATGGTGAGTTGAATATGATAATGAAGTGCAAAGATTATCAATACAGAATGACAAATGCATCTGACTTAAAATAAATCCTTCAGGGACCCATTTATTCTGTTTTAGTGGTAAAAGATGCATTGCTTCACTTCAAGTATTCTACAGAAAACATAAAGGATTTGGATCATGAAAGATAATATTTATCCTGTGTGAAAAAAAGAAAATAAAAATTCTAAATTGTAGAACTCCCTCTTATCAAGTGTGGCAATTACAGATCATACAGGTATGTACAGATTATATTTTTGATATAATAGGCCTTGATTAAATATCAGATTTTTTTTTAAAAGTGATTACACTGAAGACTGTGGTTTACTTAGACTGGGTTTAGTTTGCATTTGTTTTTCACTAGCTGGGCATTTTAATTAGTTCATTTCAATTATTGCTAAATGCCATGCCCATTGAAGAAAAGTACCTGAATGCAGTTAATGGCATGACACCCAAAGCTGTTTCCTCTATAAAAACAACAGCTGGAAGGGCTTCAGGGAAACACTGCTTGGCAATAAGGCTGCATTTAAAAGAATTAAACTGTCAAATTCTCTAGGCTCATGGATTTAATTAAAGTCATTGGACAATTTCAGGGACAAAAGAAAATTACAGTAGTGATAAATACTAATAAATAGATTAGAAATGGTTAAAAACAGCAGAAGAGAAAGTAAGTACATTTACTGGCAGATATTGTCTAAGGACATTATATAAAATAGCCATGACACAGCACTGTGGAAAACAGTGAGGTGACAGAGACTACTGGAACTCAGCACTTGCTGAGCACTGTGGGAACAGATACACCAGATCTGCAAAGCCTCTCTTTTGCTTTCCATTCAAAATCTTCCCATTCAAGATTTCAGGTGTTTTGATATCACCGAGACCTTACAATTTGTAAAATTTTACATATCTGAACTACTAATTTAGCTTGGATGCAGGTACATATGGAAAAAGTTACATGGTTATTTTGGTCTCCTAGCATCTCAGCTCAGAAATTCTCAGCATTTGGTCTGGCAGATTCATCTGTTGCAATAAACTGGTCACAAATAAATCTGAACTAAGATGAAAGGTTTTATCTATTTGAGAATGAAATTCTGGAAAAGACTTGTAAATGTGGTCATGGGAGAAAGAAATGTAGGAAACAAGATAGGATTATAAATTAAATTAAGAAAACTTCTAAACCCAGGAAGTTATTCTGTGGTATGATTCCTAGGGAATCCAGTCCTCAAGCATAAGCAAAGAATTCTGAGTGCCATCTGGACTGCTGGATGTCTGCACTCCACTTGTATTAACTTCATGGTTCAAGACTCTAACTTGTGTGCACCAGAAAGGAATTTTCTTTTCCTTCCTTAGTCTATCATTTGGCTTCTGGAAATGGGATGACACAAAACCCAGGATGTAAACAGAGTACAGCTGTGTTCCTAGTGACGTAAAATTCTCAGATGAATGGTGTCCTGCTCACACACAAAGGATTAAGCCATTCATCAGATTTAAGATCAGGAGGACATCTGTCCTCCAAGTCAGATTAGCAGGGATCAGAGGGGTTTTATTTGCCCTAATAATAATTCAGGGCATGAACTGCTTCTTGGGATCACACAGGAGTTAATTTTATAAATATTTTTCTAGCACACAGACCTGGAAGGCTAGCAATAACCTCCACTTTCTTGCTTTCTGCATGTGACACATTACAGGTGCAGCTTTCAGATGCGAAAACGTCTTGTTGATGTTTCAATTGTCATTCTCAATTGAAAATTGTTGAGAATTAGGATGAACCATGGATTCTCCTGAACTAGTATCTACTGTATGGTTGTCTGCCAGAGCAAGAAAGAGAGGATTCAGTTGCCCAGATGCTGCCTGCTAATCCTGCGTTCTTACTCATCTATGTGAACGTACATCAAGTACAGTGTGCTCATATACACCCTTTATTATGACAGGGCACCATAGCATATGACAGGCTTCTAAAACATCAGGTCCCAATTGCAACCTGTATGGCCGTATCACGTGCTCTGAAGCTGATTGACAAATCCTACGGAACAATAACATTTACTAGTTTGTCAGTTCTATGCGGTTACACCTGTATCTCTAAGAACGTGGGCTGACAGTGGTCCATAGGTTCAAAGTCTGGGAAACACTAGCATTCATAGTTTCTACCTTGGTATGTCAAAGATATCCGGCTCATAACAGTAAGTAACTGCACGCACACTCTGAAGATGCACACTTGTTCAGCTTCAGCCTTCACCTCTCAGTACCTATGGAATGCTGAGACACCTTTGTTAATGTGCCCTGCATTTCATAGCTCACAATGGTATAAATATTTCAGCCCTTAGTCCAACGGCTTCTCTGAAGGACAGGTATCAAATCACCATATTCCTTCCACTGGCTCTGTACCCCATCTACTAACTCATTCCTCTGTGACTGAAACTTGCTTCTTCTGGTGACAAATACATTCTTAAATATAAGGCCAAGAAACAAAGGATTTACTGTCATGTAATTAATTATAATATTTAGTAGTTATTAAGATCTTAAGTATACTAAAGTAAGAGCTCAACAGATCGGGCTAACATATCATAAGTATGCTTACATCAGTGTCACACATGCTTACACGCAGAGCAGCATTCTTGTAGATGGCAAATTTCATCCCCACAATTGCTAAATATTCATAATTTCTTTGTAGGATCACAAACAAATTCGAAGAGATCCTGGATGTATTCTCATCTTTGTGTTTATCTGTTTCTGAGATCTCAAAACACTCTTGCAGATTGACAGTGATTCCTGTGCTACGGGTGATGTGAAAGACAGCTGTAAACCTCCCAAGTACCTAGCCAAAGCTGTGCCATATAATATGCCAGAGATGAGAGCACACCATGGTATGGGGTATTTGAGAACCACTTGTATTAAACCATATTGCTCTGCAGAGTTTCTGGGCAATGCTGTTATCTTTAGGTGAGCTATTGCAACTACTTACACTCTTGGTTTATGCTTGTTGCTGCCAACATGTACAGCACACTCGTATCAGCTAAGTGCAAAGATGTCCAAGGTACAGGAAGTAATAGCAAGCCACCTTATAAATTAGACCCTACAAGAAAACTTCCCACATATACACCCTATGAATTATAAGACTATTTACATGTCAGCAGTAACACTACTGTATAATTGATATAACAGCATGAGTACAGATGGGTGTTGCTTTTTGTAGAGGAGGAAAAAGAAATTGTACACAATCCAATGGAGAGAGATGTTTTTTGAGTTTGTATTACATTTTCTATACTGGCCATTTTTCATTAAAAATTTGATTGCAGCTCAGCTTCAACTGAAGTGCAAAGCAGTGAGAGAACTATGAATCATTACGGAAGTATTTTTACAATGTAGAGCTATTTATTCTTTGACTTAAATTTAGCTTTAGTAAATGATTTTTAGTCTTTTAAGAATTAAGAATTGTAGCATTTTGATTAATTCAAGTTGTTCCCCAAGGAATCATCTAGGACACTGATGATAACTTTGAGGGGAAAAAGTCATGAAAACCAACAATTACAATTTGTTTAAGATCAGCATATGAAAGATTTCGATGGTATAAACTGCAGAAAGGTCAAACTTTGAATTAGTACATTTATCTTTCAAAAAAAAAAGCCTCTCACACCTGAAATTATAGTATTAGCTCTTAAAAGACAAAAGACAACCAAGTGAGATTTTCTTTTGTAGTTTTCAAGTTCAAATCCAGACTGCCTGGGTAGATATTAAAATTACTATAATCTGATGGATGTGTGGTGTCTCCCAAAATTAGCTCTGTAGATCTCACTTCAAACTCCCCACAGTCCTTTGCACCAAATGACAAGACGCACAGGCAACAAAAACCAGACGGGTCCTGAAAAGCCACACAGCTTCTGATACTGCTCAGAAGATACTACTATTCCTCCTTTGGCGCTTGGCAAGCATGTCTCTGCCATAAAGTTAATCCAGGCTCTCATTCAAGCAATGCCTGAAATCCACAAAGACAACCCACTGACCTGAGTTATAAGTAATTTCCAAACCCAGATTGGCTTTTACAACCTTAGTGTCAGGTATAACTCAGACTCAAAGAGGAGTAGCATACAATAAGAATGAAAGGGAAACTGGAGACAGTGAGGAAGGGAAATCATTTTAGTGTCCTTGGTCACTAAAAGGTGATTACTTAAGGGATGACGAGATGAACAAATATATTTCCTTTCTGCATATAATACAGATTTTTATCAGATAGAAGAGCAACTTTTTCTAACTGTCATCACCATCACATCCAACTGTTAGAGAAGCACGACTTTAGCAGTTGTGTTTTCTGTAGCTCAGAAAACTATGACAAAGAAATCCAGGAGGTCAGAGAAAGTAAGATTTCATTAATCAAGGTGAGTAAAGAAAAGAGCTTGAACAGAAGTTACAGCTGTCTGGACAGAATGAAAACAACTAATTCTCATAGTAATGGGCTGGAGACACATTAAGATTTAGAACCAGTCTGTATGTCATGAACAGGAAAAAGGAAGAGCTGGAGGCAATCTGCAGGCTACAAAAGCGTCAGTGACAAAAGGTTAGGGATACTGGGACAGTCTGCTGATCTGCCCATCAGTGTACAGCTTCTATTTGATGCTCTGGATATATTTTGTACTTTGATACTTAGCAAGCCAGTATAGATTAGAACTACTTTGTGATGGAAAACTTTACCATGGTGGAAAGGACAAAGCTGGGCCATCAGCTGGAACAGCCTTACTGTAACAGGCCACAGGTCATGACCAGCTTTAGTCATTGAACTCTATGACCAACTCCCAGCACTCTCCTCAAGAGTCCAAAACTATGAAAATGATGTAAATTAGTGTAAAAGAAAGTCTGTGAGACAAAGGGTTTGACACAGGGGTAACAGACTCAGCAAAGTGAAACAGGCAGGACATTCTGGCCTCTCTGAAAACACTAGCCAGAACTCAGAAGACTTTCAAGAATAGGAAGGATTTCAAGGGAGGGAATTTTATTCAGGTGAGTGCTACTACTCAGACATCAGCAATTCTCCCATACTCCAAGTGACACAGATCTATTTGTCTTGCACCTAACTGAGCAGAGCTGAATAGAAAGCAGGCAGTCATCAGTGCCCTTTTTCCTCTCATTCCCAGAAGAGAATGCTTGCAGAGGCAAAACTAGAGATGGTGCTTGCATGCTGCCAGAGCTCACTTTTAGTTTAGAAGCAATGACGTTCAGCTGGGTCTGGGCCTAATGCAGCTGATATAGAAAAAGGGACAAAAGACTGAGGAAAATGCCCCTATGAATTTTCAATTTACTAACCTGTTCTCACTGCTACAAAAACAAGGGTTTATCTCTCAAAACACTGACATGAAGGAAAGGGTGAAAGTGGCTGCTAAATGAAACACAGATAATATCATTACAAGTAGGCAAAACATGTTCGTGTATCTCCAGTAACTTGTTCTATTCCAAATATCCTACAACAGGTGGCAGAGCCTGGATACAAGGTATTTTGTACCTTGCAACAGCTGTGAACGGGGGTACACACTGAAATGTTAAAGAGAGGTTACTTGTCACAAATGTCTCACATGACCAAGAGCAACTCCAGAATTCAAAATATTTCCTTGTTCTGAAGTTAAATTAGGCCACTATGATATTCATTTTGCAGTTTGATACTCAAAGGCTTTGAGAGACAAATACACAGATAGACAGAATAAAATGGGATTAGAAGCCTGCAACATTTTTTCACATTTTGACAGGTTTTTACATGATATTAGCACAAGACCATGTAAAGTAGCTTTTAAATTACAGACTTCAGGGACCAGTTCTTCAGCTAATGCAAGCTGGCACAGTTCTGTTGACTTTAGCTATGATGATTTCCATTAGTTGACAGTCTCTATATACACACCCTATGCAGTTCAGTATTTACAGCTTCATTCAAACCGAATTATAACCACTAAATTGGAAATCTAGATAAAATGTCTGTTAGCTGACTTCCAAAGGAGAAGCCAAAGCAGCTGATAACACCAGTTTACAATATCTAAAATTACAGTTTTTTTTATGAATAATCTGGGGAAACCAAAGAGAAAAAGTGGTTGAGTGAATGAACGATGTAACCAGCCAGCTTCACTTAGAGGCTTCATAGAAACATCTTTTTTTCATGCAACTTGCACATAATATATACCTTTCTCAGATTAATACTGAAGGCTATCCACAGAAATGCAGCAGTTCATTATCGCCATCAGGAAACAATGCAACATATATGGTTTCTTACAGAAGACCATAAACACACATTACAGTAACTCCCTTCTTGTCTATATAAAATTCTTCCAAGGACCTAGAAAGAGAAGAGCCTGGCAGGTTTGTGTGTTTCTTTTTTTAAAATAAGCGTTCTACAGCTGCATCATTTCTAGTGAAATTGTAATAATCTATACACACTTTCAAAAATACAAACTTAATTTTAAATATGGCACTATGTGTACATATTACACGGTTTATCTGCCTTCTACATTATAAATATTTCTGGGCAACAGCCCTAGAACCCATTAATGTTAAATATAACAACTGTTCTCAGAGATTAAACATGTTACAACTTGATGAATGTTACACATTTATTATACTGTGTGTATATAAGATGCAGCATATCATGCTCTGCCCATAAAAGATCAATGGGTGCTTCTCTTTTAAACATTGTTTTGAAGGCAATTATATTTCATATTTTAATCAAATCCACCTTAAGTCAGAAATGTTTATTCACTTCCCAGAAATCAATCTCTTAAAAAAAACAAACCTTCTGTGGATTCAAGTTTTCTTCTACTACCATTTATTTTCCTACTTCAGCCTAATATTAAAATAAATAGATTTAAAAAAGCCCTAGGGGCAAAAATAAATGTACAGATACATCAATGCATAGCTCCCACCTGTACATATATTTATTATTTCTTTGTTGAAACAGCATTTTTACCCTTCAAAAAGGTACTCTATAACTTTCTCACAGAAAAAAAAAAGAGTATAAACTAAAGATCACCACAGAAATTTAGTTTTTTAGCACAGTGACAGCCACACAGAGAATCAGTGGCAAGGACACTGAGCAAGAAAAGACTAGGGGACAAATTGTGGCCAAATAGCCTTCGTGAAACTCAACTGACAATTTTGAAGCATACTCCCTGAAGCTGGAGGAAAAGAGTACATTACAGAACTGCCAGTAACATCTGTCTATTCTGTCTCCATTTTATTTAAAGAATGTGCTTGGTAGCACTGTTTGCCCTACTCCAGCCTACTTTGTTCATACAGCTTTAGACATTCAGCATATGTTAGCCTATTGTACTCTCCTAGACTACACGAGGCCTGCTCTGCTTATGTAGGAAGGCTCCGAACTAAGCTGCAGTTCCTCTAGTCTTACTATACGCATGGAAAACAGTCAAGTCTGAATTTTAGCTAAGTCTGGAACTGCTGCAACCTCTTATGTCTACCAAAATAGCCAGATGACTACAGGGCTTCAACTCACAGCCTGCAGACCACACACAGCCCACAATGGGCATGTGCCTGCCCACTGCTAACAGGATTTCAGTCTGACACAAAACTGGTGGCTGTCCTTGGGCAGGATCTGTTCTCTTCAGAGAACAGATTGCAAGCACAGCAATTCTGTCACTAATGTCTTGTTATGCCCCTGTTAGCATCTGAATCTGGCTTCTGACCTACTCACAAACACCTTGCTCAAATACCCTCTCCTGGGGAGAAGAGTCTGTGCTCTCCCACTTACCAAAATGCATGTTCAGTCTCAACAAGGTGAAAATGCACAACACAACTGTGAGAGAATAACATTATGGGCATTTTCAATTTGCAACAAAAGTGGAAGCAGAATGGTGGTCATAGCAGATTATAGGCTACAGATTATTTCTTTTGATCTCATGTACTTCCACTTTATTTCCAATACAGTCCAGTTAAAAAGCCATTTGAAAAGTCTTGATTTGCAAATGGCCTTAAACACCAGTACTTGCCCTTTTCTAGACAAACAAACTTCTTGCTATCAGCTCATATCACCTCTCCAGCAAAACAGGACTAATCTCAGAATCAGTGAAATAGCACTTCGAAGAGACCTTCAAAGTAGCCTTTTTGGTTTACTGGTTGGACTCAAGTCTCCATTTTGTTAGCTTTTTTCAAAGTATTTTTGTTGCATTTACTGAATCATTTCATTTATGTGTTTGTGATAAATTATTAAAACATCAAAGAAAAAGTACAGAGGTTCCATTAAGATGACACATCAGATGCAATCTTAATACCTATGAATAACCACCACCATTTTGTCAATAGTGCACCATCAATTTTGCACCGGGCTACCAATCAAAAAAATCTTATCAGCATTCAGACATTCACAAATCCCACACACAAGCAAAGGATCAAATCCCATTTCCTCTTGCTTACAGGCCATCGGATCAGTTCTGTTTTGTATCACAGTTTCAGAAAATAGCTTCCCAGGCATCCAGCCTTTTCCTGTGGAGGAAGACAGGACTGCCCTCTCCACCATGCTGCTTGCAACAGGAGCTTCACCACAGTAGAGTGCTCTGGGAGGCACTCTGCAGAGCTGCTGCGGGCACCACAGCTTTGTCATCATGACATTGGAGCAGACTCGCAAGCCTCACTCAGGGCCGCATCCTGATGTAGGGCCCAATTTCCTTCACTCATCTCCTGTATATATGTTACTGAAAAATTAGCAGTACAGCACTCTTCTCATACCAGTGATAGAGTTGGAGTCTGTTTCTTCAGCCTACATATAGGCTGAAAGCCTATTAGCCTGAAAGCTAGATACCCTTGAAAGTGACCATGCTTAGCACCTTGAACCTTCAGAACCCCTGTGCCTCAGTTCTTCAGTTGTAATATGAGGATAAAAGTTATTTCCCTAACTCATAAGAATGTGAAAATCAAAACTGCAGGGTAGCCTACTTACAAGGTGACAGGGATAATAAATGTTCTCTGGAGTACTGCATGAAGAAATGATCTTGGCAAATAAAACGTTTTCATTTAACACTCCCTGGCCACTCACAAATTAAACATTCACTTAAAAAAAGTGTAAAAGGTATAAAGGTCAAGAAGCCTAAAGTTTTAACAGGATTGATAATATTTACTTCACCCTCTACTACCCTAGCTGGGCAGTCCCCTTAGGGTACAAGCTGATTTTATATACAGTAAAACAAGCACTGCAGGACAGTGAGTGAAATTATGGATTAGAGTATCAGCTTCTGAATTCTGTTTTTAACAGGTTTAAATCTGAACTTTATTGTTAGGTTGTTTTAAGCTGTGCTTTTCTGTGTCTAATTTCTGAACCATTACGTGTATGTACATTCTTCTAAAACTGCCAGGTAACTTAGTTCACTTGTGGAACTGAAATGTAACCTTTAATTTTACAGCCTGTACTTTAGAAAATTATGCGTTTGAGTGGCTGAGACTTTCGGAAGGTGGGAGTGGTACACCAACCACATAAGAAATGAAAAACCACAAGAGAATTCTTTGTGCTGTGAATAATGAGTCAGGAATACAGTTATAAAAAGTGCATATCCCACTCTTTCATCAATGTGCAGACTCTTTCCTAAAGCTATTCTCATCTTCTGCAGCCACTGGTAAAATGCACAGACATAACTTCAGACCCACGATACAAATGTAATGTAAATGTCAGTGTGGTTGTAGCTACCTCCCCTAAAGCTGATTTGCCACAGGATTAGACTTATTGTAAATAATAGGGAAAGTACAGCACTTTGAAAGAAACATGTCAATTTACATTAAATACAGCTTCTTATCTTACAAATTATGATCCAAGTAAGATTCTCTGGCTTTCTGCCAAGCAACTGGGCAACAAACACTGAAGGCCAATGAGTATTTTGCCTTATGTGACACTTGAAAATCTTTGGATTAATCACAGCCCGCTATTTGCAACCCAACTCAAGAACAGCTCACTGCTGAACTTTCATTGCCTGTCCCTTTGGTGTCTGCTATACCTTGCTAAACAGAGCATCCCCAAAGCAAATCTCCCTGGGAGCAAGGTCACGCAGGCAAGTACATACAGGATGACTGCCAGCCTCCTACGCACTTGGGATACTTTATACAGTCTATATAAGTATGTATATAGACACTCATCCCCTCCTCAAACACCACACCCTGGAACAGCTGAAAGAACAGGCCTTAACTCTGCTGTAACTTGTCCTGTGTGTTCAGTTTTGTAGCCTCCATTTGACTCAAAGGTTTAGTTCCGATTAAACCTGCCTCTGTAGGTTCACTTCCCTAGTCAAGACAAATGAAAGTTTACTGAAGCACACTCATTACTGCTTTCTAAAACTTCAAAGACAACCTCAACTAAGCAGGACAAGTCTACTCAGCTATAAGTATTATTACACGAATATAATCATTTGATCTTCAGGAACAAAAAGTTTAAGAACCATTATTTATAGCATGTGGTGGTGCTAGATTGTTTTAGCTCACAGAAAATACTGTTCTTAATAGTATGGCTTCCCCAAGAATAGTGTAAGCACTCTTTTCCTTTAAAAACGTGGGCTAAATAAGAGGCCATATAGATCTCCTTCTAGGTTTAGGTCTCAGCTCTTCAGGAACTTTGGTTAGTGACTCTTGAAATACTATTCAGCTTGATCCCACTTTTTTTTTTCCCACAACATCTTTGCTGAGAAATATACACATAGAGTTTTCTAAACGAACTGTTTCAACTCTATTGCTATCTACTAAACATAATACGCTGCACAAATACAGGTATGTGGGGAGATGTGGCTACAGATGAACATCTTGGGCCCTAGACTGGTCTAGTTTGCTTTGACCTACTGATTACAGCCCAAGCACACCTCAACCCCTTTTACAAGTTGACAGTGCAAAGATGGCCTCTGAACAGAGGCTTCTGCAGCATGAGATGGAATAAAAGAGTTGTGGTCATTTCTAAAGTAATGGTTTCATAAAGTATTGTAAATAGTAATAATATTTATATTTAAATAGCTAATGTTTCAAAGGACAAGATATCCATCTGATTAGTATATGTTTGAAATTTCACATGGCATTACCAGGAATGTTTTCTCAGCACATGTAAACAAAGATTAGAGCTTTTTCATTACAATATTCATACGGAAGCTTATGACAGTTATCAAACAATACGCTACTGGAAAGTGACATTGCTGACATTAGTAATATGGAGCCACCAGTATCAACAGAACAGTATCTTTCTTGTTTGATACTATTTTAAGGCAAGAGTATGACAATTATACAAGGAGATATGGGCAACAAAAAAGCAGCTTACTGAAATCATCAGAGTAAGATGGTGCTTGGCAAGGCCCGTGAGACTGAAGGAACTGCTGATGCTGGAGGTGAGCCTGTATTATCTATCTTACTTCTCCCAGTGTGGGCAGTACTGGACAATGTAGTATGAGCAAACACAGACCTCTCCAGCGGGCAATAATAACGTAAGGAATGAGATTAAATCAAAGCAGGAATGAAGACATTTTACCCTATTCCCCTAAGCATTTGATTGTCAAACCTGCTGTGATTGCCTTAAGCAAAGATTGACCCATTGACTGTCCTGAAATCAAACATGGTGATACATTTTGGAAGGTACAAGCTCTACGCACAAGTCTCAGATGCCTTCCAGAGACATTTAGTTTATGTAAACTGCCATAGAAAAAGCACAATTACATTTCCTCCTACACTATCCTTCAACTCAGTCACATTCTGATTTAAACTTTTGACTCATTCAATTTTTATGCTGGTTGTTCATTTTATAATCCAGTTGTTACACATTTCACTTTTATTACTTATTTTCTTTTGCAATCATCCTAGGATAGGGACTAATTATTTTAATAGCTCTCATTACAACATGCGGTGCATTTGCTTTTCCTTTTTAAATGGAGATTGTTTATACAATCTGCTTTTTTCCTTATTTTTTTTTCCTCATCGCTAAACCACAAGAGAAATGGCAAACTCCAGTATGGGTTATAGAAATGAACAGTGCTTTTAGCAAACTTTTCAACAACAGATCAAGGAAATGGGAGTGAGCATGATGAAAGGGCTGGAAAGACTCATGCCCAAGGAATTAAAAGGATACAAAATGCTGCAACATCACTGCATCTAACTCCACTGAAAAGGTTTTAAGGTTAACAAAAGCTTGAAAATAGGATGGCTGTACAAATAATTTTATCTAATATACAAGCCTGAGAGTGATACGTGGGCACAACTTAACAGCAGCAAATGTTAAAGGCAAAGTAAAATAACCCCTGTGTGTATGCATACACATCTGCATGCATAATCAGCTAAATGGCTCATCTCCAAGGTGAGAAATTTTGATGAGCAAATAGATTTTCCCTTACCCATATCTTGGTTGCTTGCACAGTCCTGACTAGAAATAGTCCCTTCGGTGAATGGCTTCTGAAACCCTGGAAGGAGGAGGAGGGTCTTGAAAAGGGGAAGGAAGTTCCTTTAGAAAATATCAAGAGACAAAGCTAGAAGTCCAGATACTTGGACACAACAGGTATTTACACTGCTGCCTGAACTTACAGACCTACTCTGTCATGTGTGTTCATTTGTTCTGCGTATGCCTGCATGTGTCATGTTATGTTTGGACCCTGTGAAAAATCAAACAAACCAACCCCACACAGACTCAAAGAGGAATGGAGAGTGGTAGGGACCTCTTAAAGTCTGTGGTCAACCTCCTGCTCAAAGCAAGGCTATGATGAAAGCTCAATCAAGTGGCAGAGGACCTCTTCCCATAAAGTCCTGAATGTCTCCAGAGATAGATTTCCTGCAGCCTCTGTTGGGAGAACTGGCTCAGGGCTTTACCACCTTCTTTGGGAAACATTTTTCCTAACACAGCCAGTTCTGCCCTTGCCCCAACTTGCTGGCTTCTGTCCTTTTGCTACCCATGCATCTGAGAAGAGTGCCTCCGTCTTCTCTGTGGCCTCTGGGCAGCATTTGAAGAGAACAATTCCACCCCCTCAGTCTGCTTTTTGCCATACTGAACCACCTTTGTGGCCCTGCTCGGGACTTTCTTCAGGCTACCAATATTGCTTTTGTTCCAGGGGGTCCCAAAGCTAGACACAAGATATTCCAGATAAAGCCTCCGAAGCAGCTGAGCAGAGAGTAACAGTCCCTTCCCTGTACTCGCAGCTACACTCTCTCTCAGGACATGGGTGGCCTTAAGCATCACAAGGTCATACTCCTAACTGATGTTCTCCTTCTTGCCCCCTGGGACTCAGCCCCTTCTCAGCAGGTCTGCCACTGGCCTGCCAGCCCAAAGCTGCGCCTTGAGCTTCCTGAGGTTCCTGGCAGGCCACCCCTCCAGCTCGACAAGAGCCTTGTGCATGCCAGGAGGGACATGTGTCAGGATGCCCTCTGAAGGACCTTCCAGCATCTCAACAGCTCATCCCATGTCAGCGTCCCCTGAGAACCTCCTGAGGGCACGCTTTGTCCTTTTGATCAGAATGTTGCTGCAGATGTTAAGTCGTACCAGCCCCAGAAGTGACTTACGAGAAACACCACTTACAATGAGCCTGCAGCCAAAGTACTAATCATTGGCCTTTTAAGCATGATAGTTCAGCCAGGTTTTTGCCCATTCTGTAATTCTATCCATTATTACTCTCTATTTCCTCAAGTTCACTAAGGGGATGCTTTCCCAGAAGGACTGGAAAGCCTTGTTAATGTAAATCCACTTCTCTCCCCTCATTCAACAGAGCCAGTCATTTTAACATGGAAGGCATTCAGGCTGATCATCTGCAATTTGTCCTTCAAATCCGACATTAGCTGTTCTCAATGCCCTTCTTATCCTTCACATGCCAGGAAATACTGTTTATGAGAATTGATCTGTAATTTTCAGGCCATAGGGGATGTAAGGCTATCCAACTTGCAGTTTCCCAGGTGTCCTTTTTGAAAAGGGGTGCACCATTTCAGTTTTGGGTCTACAGAAGCCTCCCAATTGCCACAACCTCTCAAAGATAAGAACTCAGCTTTTCAATAACATTTGCAAGCTTCGTCAGCATCCTTAGATGCAATTTGTCTTACCTGATGGACTTTATACATCCAACTTACTTAATATAGTCCCTAAGTTGGTCCTTCCTACCATGAATAGAAATTCTGTTGCTAGGCATGGAGATCTGGGAGGCCTATACATACTTAGCTGCTGTAAATACACACATAAACACAGACACTACATCCAGAGTACTCAACCAAATAGCAGCTATATATATAAACCTGCCTACTTATGTGTGGTAGCAAATCAGACAATTAAATACAACAAGAGACATAATTAACCTCCTTACAGTATGAAGGGACCTTGTCAGCAGCAGGACACCAGTCTAAAAGAGCTCTGTTTACCTGAGAACAGAAAGATATGCCCTCAACCCATCAACCTGAGAGGACTTTATACATAGCCACTAATAAAGGCAACATGGCATTCACAAGGAGCTATGCTGATGGTGAATGCTTGCAATGAGTTTGCTGTCCAGCCAGTGCATCTCATGCTGAGAAAACGAAACCAGATTTGGAGATTTGCCAGTTCAAATTTCAGTTTGAATTCTGTGCCTTTTTCTTGTATTCCAAACTCTGTTTCCCTGTGTGCGTGCTGTGTTTGAAGCATGTTGACACACTCTGCCATGATGCAGCTGGCACCCCATATCAATTACTGGACGCCCAACTTGAAAACACTTGAAAGGAAAACTACAAGGGCAGACGATATGGTTGGCTCTCAAGCCTGTTGGATATTGGCTGGCCCAGCATAGCTTCATCCCAGTGGAGTTCCTTTATTTTGTATCTCTTCTTTGAAAACCATAGAGATTTCCAAATATATGGTGTACTAATTCAATTTTCCAGTAGCTATCACACTACTGACATGATAATTAACAACATCATTTCCTAGGATGCACTCTGAACTTTGCAAGCAGCCTTTTTTGGTTCCTACAGTAGTCTGATCTGCTTCCAATTCTCAACTTCCTTTTGATCTTCCTCTGCAGAGATACCCAGACTAGTACTACTGCAGGCTGGCGATTCTGATCAGTAACTGATAAGACTATGAGACTTTATTTGGCTTTTTTTGTAGTTCCTCAAGATCCAGTTTGGATTAAGGCCCACCTCACTACATATACAGATTGAGTAAAAGAGACTCCCAGTTTTGTACAGCTTAGCGAAAAAAAGCAAACAGTCACCATTCACTGCAGGAGTGACTGCTCTATTGAAGGTGAGGCTTCCAGCACAGATTATGCTAACAAACTGGTGGCAGGCAGACAACTCATGCCAACAGCAGAGCTTCGGCCGTTGCTATCGCTTACATGGAGCAGCACTGAAAAGGACAAGCAAACTAAAGCCCTGCTTTCCACCACGATGGGGGAGAGACTCCCATACTCCCAATCAGTAATGACAGTAATATCCTGCTATGTTACGAAACTAAGTACACCAACAGCAACAGCAGTTTTGAAGTAAGCTCTCCTTGGTTTTCTGCTCCCCAGACAGCCCCTCCTTAGGTGCCAAGGTACACCAAAGCCCTGTGCCTGAAGCTTGCTATTCATAGTATTAAGGAAGCCATTAAGAATTTTAATTGTAGACAGCGCTTTACAGTTTTGATAGCTGGTTAACTTCTATTCAGGTAAAAATAATGTGAGGAAGAACTAAAAAAGATTTTTTTTCTCACTTTTCATTTTGTCTGCACATGGTCATGCATGGTAGTTTTATCCTTAATTTAAATACTAATAAAAAGAGACAGCTCCACATTATGAATAGCTCCTCATACTTCATGCATAGCCAACATTATTATGTATTCATAGCCAACTTGAAGGCAAACAGAAGGCCTTGGCTACTAGCATTTTTCTTTAAGAGTCGAGTGAGCATTCTTTTCCCCCTAGTATTAAGTTCTGTCCTGATGTAAAGGAGACAGCATTAAGTGAAGATGAACTGTTTGTCACTACCGCGTATTCCACAAAATTACCATTTATGCATCAGGAAAAACCCTGCCTGTTACACTGAAACACCTAATGACATTTTCCATTAATATTCAGTCTTTTGTTCTCACTTCTCCATGGTTCTGGCAGCAATTCCCCATGACCACTGCATAAGGTTTCATTAGGTTACTTATCCTCGAGAAGCACTTTCATTTGCCATAGAAATGACTGGAAGGATAAGCTGGTTGCTCAGTAGTGGGCTCTTCTCTCCCTCCCCCTCCCTACTCCTTTCATTTAATTTAAGGAAAACAATAAGAGAGATTTAACTCTGCTTCTTCCCTTCTCTTTCAGATATGATGAAAATAAGATAAAAACCCTGTCAGGTCTGTCACTAAAATTTCAGTTTATTTATTATGAAATAACATAGTTTTCCCATGGGAGCAAGCTATTCAGCTTCTCCTGTCATCGTCATATACTAAAAGGGAGGGAGAATTGCCTACTTTTGATCAATAAATTCTTTTGTGCCATTTAATGTGAAAATTTCAGGTAAGATTTTTTTTTTTTAATATATTATTCAGGAGAACAATTTGTAAACAACCTACTGACTGGCTTATTTTTTCTCTATAGGAACCTCTGTGCACTACTGCCAGTACTGCTAAGAGTATTTCTGGGAGAGACAATAAAAAATCCTGACAACCATTTGGACATCTCTTCTCCCCCTACTCCTCCCTCCCCTCCACCCCATCTCTTCTTTATGCCTTTTCCTTCTCTTGTCTGTATTTTATATTCTGCCTTTTGTTTCCTTATCTGCCCCCTATTCTTTATTCCCCTCCCCCACAAGAGCTTGTGGGTCTTCCTCCCTCCCTCCTTCCTTGTGAATGCCATTGCCCCTAGAGACATCAGGAAAATTTCCAGATGTAAACAAAAACATGAATCCCTTTGCTTCTCTGCTTCTACCTTCTTTTCTTCTGTATTCCCCCCTCTCCTACCCCTTGCTTCAGAAGGGCTTTTGTATGTTTAGCCACTTGCAGAGACTGAGGGTGTAAGACATGAAATCAGAAGCAAACAAAACCTCTGCGTGCTTTAGCTTAGTCATTAATAGCACCATTAGCTTATTGAACTTCAGGATATATCATGCCACAGTTCATGATTCAGGGTCTCTCAATTGCTCTTGCATTGTTTATATCCTGAGTCAGAGTCTTTCAGATAATGGCTTAATCATTCTTCTGCAACAACAGCCTTATGCGTGCTGTTTAATCAAATATTTCAGTCATGTGACAAGATCCCTTGAGGTTTCAGAGGAATCACCAGGCACTGACTTAGCTTTTATTTACTCATGGGAGTAAAACTGTTATTTGTTCTTCAGCTTGGTGAAAATGCTAAATGATAAGGAAGCTGGGTGACCTGAGATACCTATATCTGTTTTGTTGGTTTGGAAACAGGGAGCTCGACCAGGTAGCAGGGATGAGGAAAGAAGCCTGACCTGAAACAGCAGCCACAAACCAACCACTCTGAGTTACTGCACACAATCTGCTTTGCTTTCTTCTGTGACTGGACCAATGCAGACAGAAAACAAAGCAAATACTAGCCATTAAAACTGTAAAGAGCTGAAAAACCTTATTCCAATGTGTTGATACAGCACCTGTCATCTGAATGCTTTTGAGAAGTATTTTACAATATAGATGTATTTATTCTTTTGCTCCCCCTTCACCCCTGAGAGATCACCCATAGGCAGCAAGATGAGTCAGCACTGCCACATGATTTGTATGATATCACAGTTCCATAAATAAAGAATAAAACCCTCAATAGCCTGATCTTGAGTTCAAACTTGATCCGCAAGTCTACCTTTTGCCACTTGCAAAATCATCAAAGCAAAATACTGGGGGAAAGGTCTAAGAACGCATTCTGCAGAGAAGAACTGTGCTCTTTATTTCAGATTTGTTTTTAAAGACTTAAGAATAGCAAGGGAGGTTCCAGTCATTTAGTGCAAATGGGGTTTGGATTTATTTTTTTTTTAAATGCACACACTGTGTTTTCTTGCGCATTTAAGCACTGGTTAGCAAGGAAACCAGCCTCTAATGTGTTGTCTGCCAATTCAGACACCCAGTCAATACAGATATACATGTATCCTCTACAGTCCAAAAGAATAAAACTGAAGAAATTCTAATCTTCTATTGTTGTTATTTATAAAAATGGTATTTAAGTATGGGGCAGTATCACATGTGACCTGCTCTGGCTTTAATGCTCCTGGCAATACTGAGAAATTATTCAATTTAGATGAGAATTAGTAGTTTCCCAAATCAAATTTATATCACTGACTCAAAGACTTCTTAAAAGGCTGGACAAATCCTCCAAAGTCTCACCTGGCTGACAAGTTTTAGTGAAGCAATATTTAGCAAACAACATCCTTTTTCATACTTTTTTTTTTACATATTACAGTGGGATAAGCAGCTTGCTCCTGTGAAAGAAAATTTCTCAGGCTTTGTAGAACAAAATGTTTTGCTTCTAGATCACATCCAACCTACAGACAGCTAAGCAATTTAAGCCATTAGTATCTGCAAATTTCTCTAAAGCACAGAATACTATTAATCTTTGGATTATGGATAGGGAAAACAATAAAAAATACAATTAAGCTTCACAAAGTACTTGCAGCAAAACAAGGAACAGAAATAACACCTCAAAGGGAACAGCTCTGCATTTGGTTCCCATAAGCACTTCTCCTAAAGAGTCTCCATGCTCTTAATTCATGGTGTTACACAACTGCCTCTTCACTTTTAAGAGAATCATGTGGGTAGCTGAGTGTTCTCTGCCCAACACTGTTGGGAGCTTGTGCACAACTGTCTGTCCTGGGACCTTCTCTTGCACACGCTGAATCACATTCATCTCATTTGTTTTCAAACCTCATATGATAAACATACATATCTATATCATCCACTTCCTCTCCCTGGTGTCTTACTCCTCCACTAAGCCTCAGCTCTGTCACCTACAGATAGCTCAGTGTCCTGGGGTACCAGACTGTATTCAGTGCTCTCTCCCACAGTCCATCAAAGATACGAATTGACAACTCCTCACAAATACAAGGGACTAAAGCATGCTTATGGCACAACTCTGTTTCCCAATGTTTATTGATTTTCACCTAAGGCGTATCTGTCTGGACTGAGTCTGTCAGGTTGTAGCTGCTGTTCAAAAGCTTCTGCAGTTTTTTCCTGTTTTCATAGAGCCCCCATCTTACTCATGGATCTGTTCAAGTTGGTTGCCCACGAGAATACCCAGGAGAAATTCAACAGATGAGGATGCTGCCCCTAAGCAGAGTTTCTTTAGGCTGAGACTCTGGGCTCCTTTAAAAGGAAACCATTAGGGAGGGTATCTCCTTGATATGCTCTCTAGATGCCTTTGTTCTGCTGCTGTGCACTAAAACTTAGTGGTTTAGCACTGTGCACTAAAACTTCTTAGTTTCATGTTCTTTGTATCCTAGAATTGAATGAAAGCAAGCCTGCAGTGCCTTTTATCAGCCCTAGTCTAATTGGCCTCATCTTCAGTTTCACTTGCAGGTAGCTGACAACCACATATACTAAATTTCTCCTAACACGCACATCTTCACATTTTTCTGGCAATCTCCATGGCATTTTTGAAAAATAACTGTTTCTATCTTCAGGGACAGAACTAAGAGAACAGCACTTTCCCAACAGTAATATCAGCACGATGGAGTTCACAGTTGTTTTCCAAAGTAGGGTTTGCCACATTTGCTTTGACCACATTTTGCTGTTTAAAAAGAGTATGTTTACCATTATTTGAAGAGATGGAATGAAGTGCTTTTGGAGTAATTGGTCTGTGCAGTAAATAAAAACTGCCATTTAGGAAACAGGTAGGGCACTACTTGTTTACACAAGTAAACACAAGTGTAAACTGTTCAGAAACCAGTTTACACTTCCTCATTCACATCATCAAGCTTGTTCAGAAACCAGTTTACACTTGCTCGTTCACATCATCAACCTTGACCCATTATTCAGCAGTGCAGTTGAACATAAGGAATTAAGCTACCTGACCAGCATGTTACACTTACGGCTTTGCCACTTTTGTTGGCAATCAGATAACAACAGCAACTAACCTGCACTCTCAATTCCTACCTTTACTGTGGTAGTGGTGGCTCAAATTTATGTTTTAATTTCATGAGGTTTCAAGCAATGCTGAAATGTCTCATAACCATGAGATGTGAATGAGCTGTGCACATATCTATCTAGTGATACTTTATGGCAAGTATATTAAAATATTCTTCATCTGTTTATTGCTTTGAATTAATAACATTCATATTTGTTCTAAGATTCTATATATTCTTGGAAACCTGCAATCAACCTTTAAAAAACTGAAATGGTTCGAAAAATGAGGTTTGTAGGTTCATTTGTCACAATGCCAGAGACAACTCGGACCATTAAAATCATGCCCATACATGTCAAAGACAAGAATGACTTGGGTGAGATGCTGAAACACTGCAAACAGTGAGAGAGTGCTGTGCTCTGACTACCATTAGAGAAATAAAATGCTTCTTTGAGAAGGCAAAGGCACTAATAGGAGAGAGGCTGTGGACAGACAGGCATATCTGAGAAAACTTGATGAATACTAAGGATAGCAAACTAAGGAATAGGTTACCTCCATTGTTCTTAAATGGCTATGCTACTATGCTATTTCCATAGGCAAATGTCTTTCAAGAATACTTGGATAAAGCTGATCCTGATCCTGGAGCAGAGATAATAAATAAATAAATCAATCAATCTGACTATCTGCAGCCTTTTCTGTGGAAAGTTCCAGTGTAACCCAACATGGCTTCACTGAGGGCAAATTGTGCCTGACAAATTTGGTGGCCTTCTGTGATGGGACCATGACATCAGTGGATAAGGGCAGAGTGACAGACATCATTTACCTGGACTTCTCAGGTAGATGCAGGCAAGACATTTGTCAGTGACCTGCATGACATCCTTGTTTCTAAATTGGAGAGATATGATTTTGACAGATGGACTACTCAATGGATAAGGAACTGGCTGGATGGTTGCACTCCCAGAGTTGCAGTCAACAGCTCGATGTCCAAGTGGAGACCAGTGACAAGTGGTGCTCCTCAGGGGTCAGTCCTGGGACCCATGCTGTTCAACATCTTTGTTGGAGACAGTGACAGTGGCATCAAGTGCACCCTCAGCAAGTTTGCAGCAACACCAAGCTGTGTGGTGTGGTAGACATGCTGGAGGGAAGGGATGCCATCCAGAGGAAGCTTGACATACCTGAGAAGAAGTGGGCCGATGCCAACCTCATGAAGTTCAACAAGGCCAAGTGCAAGTTAGTGTTTATGCTGAGGTCTCTTTGGAATGGAATAGATACCCTTCTGCTTCAGCCTTCAACATTTTGCTCTTTGGTATTTGGTTTTTTTTGCTTTTTGTTTTTTTCCAGACTGCATCCCTTTGTTACTCCTGATACCACTGCCTTCCTGACAGTACACTCACCGGTACACACCCCAAGCTAACAAGGCAGGAACCGCCTTTTACTTTGTATTCTCTTGCAGGTCTTGGCTTTAATATTGGTGTTCCTCATTAGGAAGATCTGATGGGCTACACAATCTCTCAATAACCCTCCCAGCCATATTTCCATTATTCTGTTCTCCTGCTATTTACTAACATAAAGCTAGATTCATGACAACTGAAACAGACTGAAAGGAAGGAAAAAAAATCCCTAAAGTAAATGGGAGAGAAAAAGGAGGAAAATCTTTATATTAAAGAAACATAGTGGCCCAAACATCCAACACAGCTGTTGAAATTTTGCCTAGAATCCTGAATTTTTTAAGTGCTGAGTACTTTCATCTGCCATTAATTGTTACCTTGGTACTTTGCAAGTCCCATCACTGAATTAACTGCTCTTAAAAGCAAGACCCATGTTTATCTTCCAGCACCTGGAGTGACTGATGTGGATGCAGGCGTTTAATTTTAGGCACGCAGACTTGAAAAATACAAGTGATTAGTTCCAGGGTTAGTTCCCAGATAGATTTACCATAGCTAGATAAAAAACAAAATCCATCTGGTTTACTTTTTACCAGGAAAGTAGCCATGTAACATACAGCTGGATTAGTGAGCTATTGAAGAGCCCCTACTCTTGCAAGAACACTGGACACTGGAACATCACCCAGGTAACAGCAACTTCAGCCTTCAATAAAATAGATACATCTGGTCTTTCATACTAACCTGAGGCACTTTCTATCATTTAAGTTATCATGTATCTGCTCTCACATGTGTATGAAAGCTAAGGCACAATTAGGAAAAGCTACAACCGCTGGGTTCCCTTTGGGCAAAACTGTGGCTCCAGTCCCCTGTCCTTGATTACTTAATAGGAAGGGGAGTATTTTCCATTACTTTGTACTATGCGCCAGGTCTGTGCTACTAGAATACTCTTCTAAAACCGTTATCTTAGCCTCAGATTTAAAAGCTGCTTTTATTCCTTCTAGTTCCAGAAATCTGACACATGCATACCTTCTCCCTTCTAGAAAAAGGCTTCAAATGCTTTGAGACACAGATTAATACAACAAAGATAACAAGTTTGTGAACATGTTGCACACTGCAGTGCTGTTATTAATAAAATTAATTTACATGCCCACAGTAGGGAAAATTCTAACAGATCAAACAGCCCTGAAGCATTTGAGTGTGAAACCACCTGAACCACTTAATGACAGTGAGATTCCCGAGGGACTTGTCAGCTTTAGGAAAAATTTACCAGATTTGGAATAGAAAATAACCTTTTTAGTCAGACATAACTTTATGCTCTGCTGCAGGATGTCTGGCCTGTGTGCTCAGCAAATGAAAGGTGGAGTCCTGATGCATTTGCCTGTGCCCCACAGGAGAATGTTCTGAATGAAGAAACTCCTCTTGTCACTGATCAGTTGGTCCCAAAGCCCAAGGGGAGGCTCTAGATGGAGTTAAATGCCAACTAGGAAAGCTTATTTGTCTATTTTTTTGGTGGTATTTTCCAGAAAAAAAAAACCAACAAGGGACATGATAGGAAAGTAGCAATGACATGGGGAAGAGCATGTTTAACTCGTAACTTTGAAGGGAACATTTTTCTAACTCTCTTGAGGGAATCCTTGCTTTTTCCATCCGGTTTAATAAAACTGATCACACAGAACTAATTTCTGCTAGGTAAATAGCAACTGGTACATCAATTTCCTGTCAGCAGCTGCAGTTTCAACAGTTGCAGTCTTTCATTCAAATGTGTGAATGCTTTGCTTAAATTGCACATTTATCATTTAGTGTACCTTGAAAGTACGTACTGTCACTCATTCAGCCTCCGAGAAGAATTTGGCTGTGCTCTGGTTTGCATAAAGCAGCACTAGAGAGGATCATTCAAGCAGATAAGAGGAGACATTAGAAAACACGCAGACAGAGTATGGGAGGATTAAAAAAGGCTTCTGCCTACAATCCTGTGTAGCAAATGAGACACCCATAAGCGTAAGTTCTAAATCAGCTCACCAGATCCATCTGATTTCTCTGAAGAGTTAAAGGCTAACTACTTGTGTTAAAAAATACATTATCACACAGACTGAAGGAGCTTAAAAATATAAAAAGTGTCACATAAAAAAAGCCCAATTTGGAAGTCTTAAACATAGTAATGAATTAATGCAAATCTTCAGGAAATTCTACCTTGCTAGTGCAAATGCCTGTAAGTAACCTTTCTTTTTGTCTCTGACTCTGTTATATTGACAGGAAGAAACTAGAATGTCATTTACTTAACCTAGCTAAGACTTCTCATTTGTAATTCCAGTGATGCCATTTCTCCTCCCTTCTAGCCTAGGAGCTGTGTGATTTATGTGTGTTCTTACCACTGGCTGCTCTGGGGATTCCAGACCTCCCCATGTGCCATGCCGACATTTTGCAATCAGCCCTTGTTGGAGCCCAAAAATAAGTTACAAGACAGCCTCTTGGATAAAACTAAGGCTTTTCCAAAAAATTCCAACTAGGGTTTGTTTGGTTTTTTTTTTTCCCCCCACTAGAAAATGCCTGTTTACCAAATGTCGTATTTTTACAATAGTACTCTATTTTGGAAAAAAAAACAAACAGGTGGATTCACTACAAACAGTTCTGTTTTCAAAACAGTTCCTCAAAATACAGTAAAAGTAAAATTCAAAATCTCACTACTATTTTTGTTAAAATTCAACTAGTTTTTAATAAACACTGGTTTGGGAAGGCATTTTACAAACTTTTTTTTTTTTAATCCCCAAATTCTTTATTCTTATTTTTGCTTTGAGACAAGGCAGACTTTAAAGACATGAAACTTCCTACAAAATGGAAAAATTCAGGTTTAGCACTTTTAGAACAAAGCTAGTTATTAAATTTGTTTGTATCTTCTTTGATGTATACTGCCTACAAGTGTATTCGCATTATGGATGCATCACAATGCAAATCCTGAAAGCCAGAGATTTTCTTACCCTAGCAGTATCAATGGCTTATCTGAAGCCATGGTTCATTAAGCATGGAGTTTGTGATCCTATAAAAGGGAGTAGCAGTTAAGAAGTGAACATATAATTAGACACATCACCATGACAAAAACCCCCATTGCACATCTTTTTCCTTCAAGTGTTTTTCTACATGCACATTTATACTGTGTCTGATTCTCAAGCAGCATTCACCCCAACATTTACCTACAGGATGGCAGAGATCCTAGGAATATTAAAAACTGAGGAGCTGATAACCTGACCCCCCAGAAGCAGCATTGCTGCGAAGTTTCAGCAAGAGCACTGTGTGCAATTGATATGTGAGGCTCCCATGGTAGGTATGGGTGCATTCTGCAAGGATGCCATCGGTGATGCTTCAGTTCTGGCTCAGTGAGCAGGATGCTCCTTCCCAGCAACCTCATAATGCTTTTTCACACAATTTGTCATCCAGGGAGAAAACCTCCATGTTGGAACAGATGGTTCCTTAACCAGTTGGTAACCAACTCAAAAATACAAGTCTTCCTAAGGCATCTCGCACTGCTAGTACAAACCAGACAAAGCAAACATTTCAAACATGCAAAGCAGTCATAGATGGAGATGGGCAGCTCAGAAAACAAATGAAAACACAGGCAGATTAGTAGTTTCACTTGGGAGAATCTCTGACATTATATTTAGTAAGAATCCAGAAATATTTCTGAGTCTGATTTTGTCCTTACAAAAGGTTTAAGAGAATGTGCAGGTAGTGCTCAATTATGTTAACTGCCCCAGCTAATAGCTATTCAGAAAGAGGCTTTCATGGACAAACAAAGAAGGAAAATGTTCCTACGTATTCAAAGGTTCTTCCCACTAACAACATTATTGCCAAATTCAGTATAATTGCAGAAGCATATGGGATGAGGAGAAACAGGAAGGCTAACTAAACATTCAAAATCTTGTAGGTAGGAATACATTTTCTAAAATGTTTTGGGGGATGTTGGGCAGAAACAGTTGCCAATTAGTTACCAAGCTAATAGAAGAGAAACCTATTTCTTTGCAGATTAAATTAGTAATTCAGAACTACAGTGGATTAACAGTACCATTCTGTAAATCTTAGTTGCTCAGCCACATCGCTTAGCCTTTCTAGTGGATTGATGGCTGCTGTTAGTAACTGAGACAATAAGCCTTAAGGAAACCTAACATATTCTAACCTGAGAGTCAACACATATCTATGCAGGAAAATAAAAAAAAAAACATGAGGTCTAAATGATAAAAGCTAGAAATTTTCTCTGTCCTCTCTATACAGAGTGTTTCATTTGTGCATATCAATAGCAAGGACCTTAGGAAAAGTGTTTTTTTCTTTCTTAATGAATGATGTTGGCTACTTCTGTGATGGCAGACTGGGGCTGCAGTGCCCTGTCATTCTTGGACAGTTCAGTGGCATTAAGCCCACTAGGAGGAAATCCTGGGAAGACTGCAACAGTTGTGCTCTTTAGAAGAGGAAAAGGTTCCACCACAAAAAATACAATATTTCTTTCTACTTTTCCAGTTGGCAGTCAACTGGATAAGTAGGAAGAAAATACTAATGCTTACCAAATTCATTCTGGCAGGCTTTTTCCAGTGAGGCTTTGTATTACTAACATTGTGTTGCAGGACACAGCAAAGATTTATCTTCAATAAAAGCTGTTTTAGTAACAGTAATTTGATGTGCAAGTGTTCAAACAGCCCCAGGAATCAACTGAAAAATCAGATTTATCTTTTTAACAACCAAAATTCAAGCCCATGAAAGCCCCTTTTTTTCCCCCCATAATATTCTTCATTTGTATGGGACGAAGAACTGCTGAATTTACAGATGACTGAAGAGTGAAAAGCTCAGGGTATTTAATTTTCCAAAATTCCTGGCTGAGAAGTATTAATACCATGTTACAAAAGTATGTAAAGATCTCTAAAAGACTGGGCTGAACCACTCTTAAGAAAAATAAAATGTGGGTATGAGTCTGACGACAGACAAATTCTGGCACCTGTCACAAACCTCTGTAAAGCTCTTGTAATACCTTCATAGCTGACATCACTACATACATCTTCTTGCATGTAACATGCCCAAATCATAAAACAAAAAACTATACTGTCAACAAAGCATTTCTTTCGCCTAAAATGACATGCCACCATTAACATTAATGCTGCTAGCTTTGAATGATACGTTACCTACTGTTCCAGCTACTGAGCAGAGAGAAAAATAGGGGAGAAAAAAGGATCCCTACAGTTCTGAATTGATCCTATAGCCTGCCCTAGCACACAGAAAGCAAATCCTTTCAGACATGAAAATTGATTTGGGTCCTTTAGTCTTTAGTTTCAGCCTGAGCATCTGGAACTCCCTTGGGCTGATTCAGAGACTGAGGTGCTCACGTCTTCTGGAGATGGTTGCATTAGTAAGTGTCTCTTCAGAATTAAGAATGACTCCTTCCAGATCAGGCTGTCTCTTTCCAACTCTCCTGTCACATGCTGTTGTTAGGAACAAATGACTGATTCAAACCTAGGTGCCATTAATAAAATTACAGAACAAAAGTAGATTGAATAGACACCAGAAATCCAAGGGGGTAGAACACCCACTGCTCTAGGCACTTAAACAGGCAAGTCTCTTGTGCTACAGCACTAAGCTATAGTGTCAAACATAACTAATTGTTACAGACATTTATTTCTCAAACACAACACTACTTAGGAAAACAGAAACAGTGAATCCAAAGTACACTAGAAGTAAAGGCCATTTTCTTACACTTCTTAGAACAATGGTCTTTTGAAGTATTTTCTCCTTTCTATGAAATCACTTCGTAGAAAAACCACCCTTTTCTATTTCTCACGTCTTTCTTTGTGGCATACCCAGCCATGGCTTGCAGTCATCAGTCAGAGTTCCATTGGCCAGTGATGCCCATCAGCAGCTCTAGCTTGTAGCGGAAATATTACCTCCCTTCTACTACAGAGACTCATTCTTGTTTCAGGCCACAAAATGACATCCCATTTCTGCACTCTTTCCTCCAAAAATAACATTACCTTTCATGTCATCCAGTCATGTAGTTGCCCACCACAGAAAACCTTTTTGTAGCACTTCTACTGTTCGTGAAAACACAGTTTCCTTTGCAATGAAAGATATCATATCTGGCTCTAAAGGTATCCTGATAGTGCTCTAACCTCTCACAAGCATCCCAGATTCAAGATGTAAACTCTCATCAAACCATGAACTGGTTTGCTGCTATTTGGCTGCTATTAAAGCAGCTTAATAGCAAACTAGATACTGAAAAAAAAACCTGGTTGCATAAAAACCTAAACAAAAGCAATGGACTGCTTTCCCTCAACAATATATTTCTCACTCAGGATATAGTAAATACTGTTCTGTTCCTTTATACCAGTATAAAAAATTTCATGTGAAGTTCAGGCACAATAATTAGGAAAAGTGATGCAAACTAGTCTCTTTCTCCAATTACTCATGCAAATTACCCTCTTCAATTTCATTAGTGCCTATGGTAGAGAAAATCACTTCCAGTTCTTAGGCCAAAGGACTACAACCATGCTGTGCAATGCAAGGGGGCCTATATAAGAGAAAGCACCTATGCCTAAGAGACAATTTTTAAGCCCTATTTATAATACAGTGAAGTTATAAATACATTAGCAAGACAAAAAAATATTTATATGAATATTTTGCTTCTGCTCTGGCAAAAGAACTCTCAAGAAAAAAAAAAAGGCCCCATAAAAGTCAAACATCCACAGACACAGAGCAGTAGCTTGTGCAGCAGTTCTCATTGAGTTTCTTCAATTTCAGGCTTCCAGAAAGATTGCTTTCTCTTTGCCAGCCAGTCCTTTGATATGCTTATCATGCATTTAAAGCGATTTATGGATGAGTATACAGTCCCGTCTAAATCAATTTAAAAAAAAATTAAATCAATCCACCAGCATCTACTGTATTAAATCATGTAGTCATTAGGAAACACTCTGGAACACCAAACCTACCCATTAACAAGCGTAGTTGAGGAAAAAATGTGACAATAGGATCCCAGACAAGTTCTCTTTCTCTCTCTCTCTCATTCTTGTGAGTGAGAGAATTTAACAAGCAACCGTTTTCCAGCAGTTGACCATGAAATAGTCATGTTTTATTTATTCTGCACAAATGGCAAATCACAGCAAAGTGTAGCCTTGGGATTAATCAGTGGGCTTTTATCACTGGGGCACCAGTTGGACTTTGGTTCCTCTCAGAGCAGCTACAAATCACTCTGATTAGATGCCTGCCTGAGACATACATCATTTGACTTTGCTGGCCTCAGGCATAATAGCTGGAAGACTGTATAAAGGGGATGAGCTTCCACAGCGTTGGTCACTAAGGCTCGATGTAAAGGGTGAAAATTAGTGTGTCTGAGAGAAGGTTAGTGAACAACAGCCAGCTATGCTGCAAAAGCCTAATCTAGAAAAGAGAGTTACAGAGCCTTGAAACACTGAGCTGCCCTGATTCCTGGATAAAGGTCTGTCACTTTTACAGCTCAATGCTAATGCTGGTGGTACTGATGGGGGTCATAAAAGTTGCAGCTTTCCTACCTCCAGTAGAAGAAAAGGAGCTACTATGGAGAAGAATGAGAAGCCAACACAAAGATAAGAGGAAAATTGATATTGGTTAAGATTATCTGTAATTGATGTTATGATGCCAGCTCTCTTCTGGATGGCAGCCTGGAGCACCTGGCCTAATGGATCTACCCCAAAGACATGCAAGCCTGCAATGTCAGTGACTTGGTCTTTCTAGAAATGTTGGCAGAGGAGGACCTTAACATTTAGCAATCCTGACAAGATGATGTTTGTTTTCTGATCTGTCTTGGGTTCAGCAGTAGCGGTCAGGTTTTCTCCTTCTTAGTAGGTGGTGCAGCACTGTGTTTTGACTTTCAGCCTGAGAACATCGCTGATAACACTGATGTTTTTAGTTGCTGTTCAGTAATGTTTACTCTGACTGAGGACTTTGTGAGTCTCATGCTCTGCCAGGGAGGAGGGGAAGCCGGGAGGAAGCAGAGACAGGACACCTGACCCAAGCTAGCCAAAGAGGTATTTCATACCACAGCACGTCATGCCTGGGGAGATAACTGGGAGTTACCCAGAAGGGCACTCGCTCTCTTCTGGCATGGGCTCGTTTTGGCAGGTGGTATCATATTCTCTTCCCTTGTTATTTCTCTTATCATTATTATCATTGGTGGTAGCAGTAGTGATTTGTGTTATACATTAGTTACTGGCCTGTTCTTATCTCAACCCATGGGAGTTACATTCTTTCAATTCTCCTCCCCATCCCTCAGTGTGGCTGACTGGGTTTAAACTACAACATGGTCCCATTAAAATCTGCCCAAATTTGGCCCAATGCAAACACATGGAATTGCTGGCTTTAGATATGCTGAAGCTCTTACTAAGGAATTTATTTTTTTCTACATTCCATTTATACTGCACAGCTCCCCATCCATTGATGCTAACATGCCAGGTTCAAATCTGAGTTGTTTCATTTTCCAGTTCCCAAATCCAGATGCTTCTATATACTACCTGCAGCACAGGCTTCCCTGCTGAGGTGCTGTATGGCTCTCCATTGTGAGTCTCCACACAAAGTAACAGTTACTGCTGCTACTGTCAGGGAAAGCAATACTAGTTGCAGTGTGATGGTACCTGCATCAACACAGAATAACAAAGGCTGTAAATCTAGCACTGAAGATTTAGGTCCACACCCTGTATGGCATGCTGTGTGTTGTAACGGCTTGCTAAAACAATATGCATTTAACTATTTGGAAAGTGCTTCATTTGGTTTATATATGATACATAAATTTGCAGAGTCCATTCCTGGCATTTAGGATCCCTGCGTTCCTGACTTCACTGTGTATGTTTCCCTGCGTATACACACAGATCTTGTACTGTTTGTGAATTAAAATAATATTTTGAGCTCAGTCAGGGTACGAGGTTTATATAAATGTAAACCATTCTAATTTGGAAAAGTAAGTATTACAGCAATATTACTTATTACCGGCTGCATGAACATGATGGATGTGTTTTCTCTTCCCTTTACACATTATCCATTTGATTCCTTTAGCCTCTTGTCAATACCCATATCCACAGCAGCTCCTTCTGTTCAGTGAGCAGAAAGAAAAAGTATTTTTCTTTGAAGCTAATGTGACCACTGCTCAATGAATCATTCAGCAAGTACTACTGCAGCTCAGTCATCCTACAGGCTGTATTAGTCCCAGGATCCTTGAATCTATAGCCAAAATGAGCCTTAGTATAGAGTGTCTTCTGAGTTAAGATAAGCAGTAGCTTGCAAAGTATTAGTGAAAAATCCCATACTCTGATCTGAGGTATATTATAATAGGATCTGCTTAATATTCAATAGAGCGCTTTCAACATGCTTTCATTTTAAATACAGTTAAAATGCATTGCAATCTCATATTTAGCTCTCTGGAGAGCCTAAGAATATTTTCTTCATTGTACTGCAAATGGAAAAGAATACTCCAGTGTCCTGACACATTCCTTTGGAGATTTTCAGTGCTTTAAATCAAAGCACCAAAACAAGAGTTTATTGTAGCAACCCAGGGGGAAGCATCATCTCCAATATCCTGATTCTTTGCAGCTGCTCATTCAGCACGGATGCAACCTGGTTATTAACAGTAACAAAGCTATCAAATGGGGACTTCCTTTGGAAGAAAGACCATCTATATGTCCACACTGCATATTCTTTACATGTAAGAGCTATCCAAAAAAATTTGGGGGAATTTATATCCAGATGCATACCTACTCATATACTTTCATTCTTTTTAAGTATAACGTTTTCATTACAGGAAATAAAATGTCTAAGGTGAAAAAGGCCATCAACTTGAAGAGTCAAGAGTTCAGAACAAGCAATAACAAAAAACTTAATTCAGTTTCACTGTACAGACAGGTTATGATATAGTTATTAATTACATGCATACATTTTTTCAGTTGGACTCCTGTCTCCTTCAGGACCCTGGATACACAGAGCTCAGAGTGAGTCATTATAACCTTTTGGTTACGCTCACTCAAATTTTGGCGTTTGGCCTTAACTACACAACAGACTTTCCTATGCAAACTATAGAGTTGCTAATTTTCTCATGGTTGTTTCCACAGTAGTCTCCCCCAGATCATCTCAGCTATTCCAGTCAATTTTGTTACTGTCCCCTATTTTTCAGACATGGGAACCAATGCACAGTGTCAAAGCAAAACACACAAGAATTCCTGGCCTAAACTGAAACAGAAAATTTGATTTATCAGATTACATAGCCTCTGTATGTCAAAGCAAAGCTCAACCAGACATCAGCTGTGGCTGTGAGAGCTCAGCACTTTTACAGCATTAGGTTTGTAGAAAATAAGACCTACATTAAGTGACTACTTATCAGAACATAAGAAACTTCACTGGGTTATTTTGAGGCCGATGCAGGAACAGCCTACAAGGGCTACAAGTGGCATTTATTTGCTTTATCTGTGACACAGTTCTTCTAACACACCCCTCATCCTTTCCTCATCCACCTTCTCATTTCTGCAACTATGAACTATACAACTTCCATTCCATGTACTTCACGTGGCTGGAGCCTTTTGGAGGAAAAAAACATGTAATAGATTAGTGTACTGTAGCATTTATGCACATGAATATCAGTTTAAGATTGCAGAGAAAACTGACTGCAGTATTTCTTAACTTTGACAGCCTAACTGTTCCAACATCAGCATTGTTTTAACATATGAAATCACACTTTAAAGTACCTGGGCTTTTAATGTAAATTTCTTTAGGCAGAACAACACGTAATAGTGAGACGTCTAGATACAATTTAATACAAGTTTCTAATGCTTGAATTAATGAAGCCACAGATAGCATGACATTATTTCTCAGGGTGACCAGGTAGTAAGGGTGTTAGGAACACAGACCTTCAAAGTAGTTTTCAAAGCCATTTGCTGGTAGTAGAGGTTATTAAAGTTAAGAATTCTTCAGCATTTTCCAAACGCCTCAAGTTTTAGGGAAAATATGCTCTCAAAGATGACTTCCTTCTGTACTTTTTAGTCTTTCTTTCACACTTAGTATGATTCCTCGTATGCGCAAGGAACAATTGCAGGAGAGCTCTGATCAGTGTATTCCTGGGACTGCACATATTCAGGGACATTAGGGCAGACTTAATTTATGCTAATTTCAGCTTGAGTTATGCACGTTTCACAAAATTCAAAATGCTAAATTACAGATCTACCTATATAAAACATAATCACAGATCTTGTCAGCAGTAATACCTATAACAGATTAAACATAGTACCTAATCAACAAAAATTAAGAATCAAATTTAGGAAATAGGGAGGTGTGTTTCGATATATCCCAAATTTAGTCATTTCTGGATTTCATCAAAGGCAACATGAGGTACTTTTGCTTTTCATCCAAGTCATTTAATTCTGTTTTTGAAGAAGCACTACATCTTATCTCTTAGAGTAAAACCTAGGTAGCAATAATGAACTACCCTGAAGAAGAAATTTTTTAAGAAGAAAGAGAATGAGTAAGCAAGCAAGGATTGTCCATGTTCTGATAAAACATCCATATCAGAATCAATCAAAACTTTCACAGTTTTTTTGCTGCTGTTCACAAGAGATTTATCAAGGGTATAGACATTCTTAACTCTTGTAAAGAAATGACTCTTTAGGTATGTATCTGGGCTGTATGAAAAATATGGATGGTGCCAATAACTCCGGTACTCAGGAAAACATCCTATTAGATTATCGCAACTTAACTGAAATCAGAACAAACAGGATATATGATGGGTTGTTAGAACATAATTCAAATGCTTCTGTTCAGAAATGCATGCAAATCCACATAAGGAGATGCATGCATTTTCTTATAAAACCATACATCTCACACAGAAAACAATCCACCTCTATTTCCACGTACATAAAACATCCATCTTAACAGCTGGAGAATGCTGCCAGGCAGCGATGTGGGCCATAAGGAGGTTAGCAGTTGCATTCCTCCCCTGCCTCTCCCCTGCAAATACTCTTAGACCCAGTTAAGCGAAGGAAGACAGAGGCAGATTGTAAGATAAGCCATGGGGCAGTAAGTTATTCCTGATGTAGAAGTATGTCTTTAACAAATGGAAAATACTGGTATGATACTCGATACAATTTTATTTTCCTTTCAAGGTTATGGAAGCATCCAGAGTAGGATTAAAAAAATCACAAGCATGTGATACTAGCCCTTATCCCCAGCTGACAGCAATGGGGAAGTTAACCATTCCACTCAAAGGCACTAAGATACTCTGCCATGAATTAATAAGTTCCCTGAAACTTGCATTCTACAGATATGTGAATTTTGATCTGAGGGGTGGAGCACCTCTCCTGTGAAGACAGGCTGAGAGAGTTGGAATTGTTCAGCCTGGAGAAGAGCAGGCTCAGGGAGACCTGACAACAGCCTCCCAGTACCTAAAGGGAGCCTACAAGAAATCTGCAATGACAGGACAAGGGTGAATGGCTTTAAACTGAAAGAGGGGAGATTTATATTAGATAAAAGGAAGTTCTTTACCATTAGGGTGATGAGGTACTGAAACAGGCTGCCCAGAGAAGTTGCAGATGCACCATCCCTGGAAGTGTTCAAAGCTGGGTTGGATGGGGCTTTGAGCAACCTGTTCTAGTAGAAGGTGTCCCTGCCCATGTCAAGGGGCCTGGAACTGGATGATCTTTAAGGCCCCTTCCAACCCAAACCATTATGCGATTCTACAACTTTGGATGGGGACACAATCCAGAACTCCGCAGGTGCACCACTCTCTTGTGGTGGCAAAATATACCCCATCAGGCCTCCTACTGAGGCAAAAATTTCTTGCTGACTCAAGGTATCTTGCTCCCATGTGTGGCGGCTGTTCCCACCCCCACTCCACTTTGCTCCACAATGCTCCTGGGAATCAGCTGAAACAGGAAGCGCTGCCCTGCTTGGAGCAGTTGCTGAGTACAAGCTACTCCTGTCCCAGTACAAGCAAGTGGCTCCCACAGCTCCTGCAGGAACTTGTAGAGCCACCTCTTGTGAGGGAACAGTGCTGGAATGCAGTTTTTCAGGCTAAAAAAGCAGTGGCCTGATGTACAGCCTCCTATGCCCCACTTCAAACGCTACTTACAGCCAAGTTCAGCTGGCCCTGAATTTCATTCTCTCTCCAGATGGTGATTAGTGCCCACACATTGGTCTCAAGCCATAAGGCAGCATGTTCACAGGAAGGCCTGTAGTGAGATGTTAGCAGTTGAAAAGGAGCAGAGCCAATCATTGCAGAAGGAGCAGACAGCTGAGAGAACAGCATGAAGCTGTGCTCCATGGTCTGAGCAGTGCTGCCTATACAATTAAGCAGCTTCCAACAAATATGACCTCTGTTCAACTGACTGCAGAAAGCAGACAAAAAGTATCCTCCCCAGGAATGATTGCTCTGTTCAGCTACAACAATGCAGAAATTGGCTCTACCTTAGGGGTTGTTCCATCACTGAAACCTGTTCACCTTTATAAAGCACAGCAGAAGACTTCACAGTAGTTTTTACTCAAACTCTAACCTACCTGGCAATGTGATTATTAATAGACCCACCCTCCATGCATAAATATAACATGTAAAAAGAACTAATCATGGTCAGGACACTGAACTGGTGTGGACAAGACTAAAGTCTAAGTGAAGTATTGTAACTGTTGCTAAGTAGTCTGTGTGTCCTGTGCCTATCACAGGAAAGGCAGACAGGTTTAAGCACAAAGGTTTGTAAGTACTCTGATCACACCTCAAAGGACTTCACCCATCTCCTGCAAACACTATTTTCTCTTCAACACTTATCAATTCCATTCTTCAGGTGGAATACAGTTGACATAATGATACTGTTCATGACATTCCTTATGAAACCGATTAACTATAAATTAAGTGCAAGGCCAAAACCTTGAATTCAACCTATAACTCAACAGAAGTGGCATTACGAGAGAAACTAACACAGTATGGGATTTTGGCAGTCTGCATCATGAAAACAGTGGCACACAGCATTTTGGACTTACCATATCTTCTGCAAGCTTTGAAGCCCTGGTCATGAACATGAAAACTACCATAACTACAATAAAAGAAAGAAAAATAAAAGCAATTTGTGGAGAAGAACAGAATCTAAACCCCAACAAATCCAGGTAAAGACAGTTTAACATACTATCTTCAGACTGAAAGTGGAAACGTTGGAAATGCTGTATGTGAGAGCTGAGTTGACTTCCTTTCTCTACCCTCATCACCCTAGCTTTTCTGGAACTCACTGCCAGTCTGTTTTTCTTCAGCCAAGTGCTTATCTCAAGTGCTATGGGTGACTAGCAATACATGCTGTTTGTATTGGAAAACAAGTTATCTTTTGTCCATCATTGCCATTTTAGGCCATATTGTGTCAAAACTGTCACTTGTGGCATGGCAAAGAATCAGGGGAGAAGAGAGACATGATGGTGGCTGCAAAGGCAGTCAGCAAGTGAAAACTGACAGAAAATAATGGAGCTATGTTACCCTATCAAGACATTAAAAAGCCACAAGACATGAACGTCCACCTACATATAACAACTGGAGCAAAGCACAAAAACATAAGAAAGGACAGAGAAAGAGGAAAAGTGTAACTAATCAAAAAGACACAAACAATGGCCCAAAAGAAAATGTGTAAATCAATAGTGTATGCACTCCATGCCTTTAATTATCAGGACATTTTTAACTATACACATAATATTAGACTATCATCTGTCTCTGTTTAAACAATGGGGACTGGATTGCCATATCTGTACTAAGTTTGTTCAGATTACACACATAAAAAAATGAAATTTCCTAATGTGTATAATTCCTATACTGCCTATGCCCTTTCAACAGAAAACAAGACAGAACTGCTGATAAGCCCTGCCTCCCAATGTCAGGTATATCTGAAGTTGTCTGGTGCTCTATTTCAGAACTCCATCACCAAACAGCTCCATGCCATCCACCATCAATCACTGGAAAACAGGAAACATAATAAGTGCTTTAGAAATTTTATGAAGGACTAGAATATTTTACAGCCTCTGAAGTATTTTATGTCACAATTTAATCTTGCTGTACTCTGAATCTAAGAATAGACAAGTATCTCAAGCTTCACAGACTCCAAGAAGCCCCTCATGGGGCTATAAGCTGACTGGTAACCACTGAACGTGCACCTCCTTACACGACGCATTCTGTTCAGTATGTGATACAGTATGATTCAACAGAAGCTGTGCTCAGTCCAGTATGCAGTATCTGTTTCTATGGATTCAGATTCCAGTTTCTGCAGAGATCATTTCAAAACACAGTTTGTGCTTTTCTGAATAAACAGGTTTGAATTAGTTCCCTAACTCAGCCTTTATAAATTCAACTATAGCACTTAATAGATTATTTATGACTTTTATAAAGTGACGAGTGTCTGACAGACAAGCATTTGGGGAATTATACAGTTTGAATGTCATCAGTTAAAAGCCAGCCTCCAGCCTCCATATTTTTGTAAGATCAAAGCTGGTATTTCCTGTTTAGCCCTCATTCAGAAAGGAGATGTCAAATCTCAGCCAGAGTTTTTCTGCATTCAGACTTTAACAGCCACTGATTATGCCCTATCACAGTTAAACCTGCTGGAAGCTGTTTGGAAAAATCCTCCTGTAGTTTTCTTTCCCTGTGCCTTCCTCAAAGCATTCTGTAGGATACTAAGGTAACCCTCAAACCAGAAGGGAGCCATGGCTCCCCCATAACCTCTGATTCTTATGGATGTGATGGAGCCTTCCATGCAGATTAACACAGCATGACTTTGTGAGGGTTTCTTTGATTCTCTGCACACACAAATCAAAGAGGAGAAGAAGGTAAAGTGTGACCCTATGTTTGCCTCTAAATTACTACCCTTTTTTCCCCCCATAGATCCCAGAAACACAGTATTCCTGTGGGAGGGACTAACAGGATGGGGAAGAGGGTGGGCGGTGGAAGGAAATACCTTTTTATCTCCAAGCTCCGTTAGAAGAGGCTCATCTTTCTTTCTTGTACAAGGGTAAGGATAGGTGCTAGCATTCAATGTCTACAGCATGTAAATTTTACTCAGATAAATCTCTTGTAACGCAGGTAAAGAACGATCCCTAAGGCCACTTAGACGAGATTCCCACAATCAGAGGTAATAGTACTACAGATGTCTTATTCACAACATCTGTTCCACACAGCACCATAAATCATGTCTTTCAGTAAAACACACAGACACACACAAACACACACACACACACACAAATCACAGAAATTTAATGTGCCATAGGAAGAGAGTAGAAGAGACTCAGGTCCCTGAATGGCACTGGATTATTTAGATAACACAGTTTCTGAGCAGACCTGAAAAGGCTCATGACTCACATTACAGGGCATTGCAAAAATCAAATCGATTGGCAAAAAAAGCCCCAAACCAAAGAACCAAAAACCCCAGAAAAAAATCAAGCAAAAACCCAGCTGTACAGTTTTCCAAGCAAATTTCCTGCTGAGCTGGAGTAAGACAATGACAACCTAACCAAAAAAGCACACCAAAAAGGTACCTGACAATTCAAGGAGCACTCATAGATCCTGACTGTAGCTCCTCTCCAGTTGCAAACAGTCTAGCTGATTCAGGGGATAACAAACAGAAGGGAAATAAAATAAGCCTCAAGACAACCAGCAACTGCAACAGCACTGTGCAGCACTGGGCAGGAAGAGAAAGGGGCTGGAAAATCCCTCCCAGTCCACAGGAGAACATCAGGAAGCCCTGGTGCATAGGAATAATACGGTACAAATCCTCAAAAAAACCCATCAAACAGTTGTCCAGATTCCTTTCAAGAAAGATAACCTTTCTATCCAGGAAGATAACCTCTCTCTTTGACAGATCCAAGGAAAAAAAAAGAAACAAACAAAGTCAGATAACAAGGGACCCCTAACAGAAACTGAATTTCTTGAGTCAGAAATCATAAATGTTCTTTCCTGGTTATACATTTAAATTTCCATACGATGGTCAAGACTTAAAACACTTACCTTCACTGTACTCTTCAGAAGGCCATTATCAATTGGCTCCAAGTCATGCTTTTTCAACAGTTTGTAGGATTTTTGGGGGGAATCATTATACTAACTGTAATCATTTTAGATGTTTGTGGTGCTAGTAAATATTTTATTACTTTAAAATGCTTTGGAAATTGGAACCTGCTTCACATCCATATGCGAAAGTGCATGGAAACAATAAAATGGACTAGTACAAGTCAGACAAAATTAATTTCATCCTGGGGCTTTGGTGGCAAAATAAACCAAAGATTACTGAATCTTCTGATGAAACTGTGTCATTACAGCTTCCTACAGCTCATATATTATCCTCTGTAAAAAAAAACCAAACCAAAACAAATACGTTTCTAAAAATTTCATGTTCTTGTAGACAGAACAAAAAGTATTGATGTCACTTCATATACTCATTTTAGTACTGGATATAGCATATTGATTTCAATGTCTTGAAATATGTAAAGTAAATGGATTTTTTCCTAACCATGTATCACAGATACATAATACACACAACAGTTGTACAAATTAATGAAATGTCAGCTAAGGTCTGGACTGAGCAGTAAAGGCTGTGACAAATATCAAAATAATGGTACTTCTGCCTTCACATGTTATGCCCAGGTAGTTCTGGGCGTGATGGCAGCTGCAGCATCCACAAACAATTTGAAAAAAAAATAAAATTATGGCAGGATGCTCTTATTAACAATCTGCATTTCCATTTTACTGGTAGACATTTCTCTAAATGTGATTGCTGTTCATCTACCATGGAATATTTCTTTTCAACAGCTTTTCAACATGAAGCATTCTCTTTTGAGCTACATTGGACAAACTAAGTGAACATGTCCTCCTTGCTCTCCTAGTCCCCAGCCTCTTTTTACATTCACAACACATACCACATCCAGTCCTTTCCCTTACCTTTGTACTCCAGGGACAGCTGTGCCATCCATTCTCTAACAGTTGCCTAAGTTTTAATATAAGATACATCCTAACAGGCTCACGGGACTTTTTCACTTCAATCAACCCCAGTGATCACCAAATGTCCTTTGGGGAAGTAAGGTAAGAAATTCAGGTAAGGTGACTTCAGAGGTGGGAACTTATAAGCAGTAAAGGACTGTGCCTGCGTGTGGTCAGCTTATTTCATTCTTAGTCTGTTTCTCTCTCTTGCTTATTTTGTGCCTCTCTCTTCTAGATCCTCTCAGTACTGATGTAAAACATCTACCCAACAGGTGAAACTACAGCTACCATACGGTAAGAAGCTTCTTGCACCTTCTTGGAAGCAGCTGATTCCAGTTACTGTCAAAGATGCAAAACTAAAGAAGTCTAGGAAGTAATAAAACAGTTTCTACATCCCAAAAGCTGAGTATCCTTCATTTACCACCAGATCTCCAGTCTCCCCAAGCCATCTCGTGAAAACACAAGGAGATCTTTCTTTCCTTAAGTTTCTTACATCACTCGTATCAGGGTCAGCGTCTTGTTAAAAAAAGAGTTACTTTGACCACTTGGAATAATAAAAGCTGCACTTGCACTCTCTTCTCTCCTTCTATTGCTTTTTAAAGGAAGCAAACTATACCTAAATTAAGTTCTGTTGCAACTCCAGCTGAGTCAGTGAAATTACACTGGGATTGATTTGCCTGCCTGTGTCTGACCATGCTCTGAACAGAGTTCTCTGGTCTGCTCAGATAAACTTTTGCAGGTTGTTTTGTTTGGTTTAGTCTCTTATTTTAGGTAAAACAGCAAGTACATTTAGGTGTCAGCATACATAGGCTACTGGAACCACCTAAACATATGGCAGAGCTAATTATGCTGGGCACTCCATGTGGTGTTCAACTGCAGAATTCCCTTGGCTACAGAAATAAGTGCTCATTCACCAAGGGAAACACAGGCCTTCCCTTGGCAGAAGCTCTTCTGCAGTGCCATTATGTAACAGGTTTGCACTGACTCCCCTACGATAAACAATCAGAAATATTTCAGAACTATAAATTATTAAACAACAAGAAGCAAGCAACGATCTAATCATGCCAACTGCAAAACACAAGTACATTTCAGGTGCGGATCTGTCTATGGAAGCATTAGGAATACCTGCAATTCATAAACATGAAACCAGAATCTAGAAAGGAAGGATAAAGTATTAAAGAGTGGATATAATATGTGCAAGATTTTTGTTTGTTTGATATGCAGATTTTAACTTGCAAATTGCATCAACAGTATTCCTATAAAAAACACCCAGGTGGACTATGGTAGTATTGCTGGCTTATAGCACAGTGACAAAATGAGCAGTGATTTCCACAACTGCTGGCACATAGAAGAATTCCTAGCCTCAGGGCTGATGTGTTAAGCTCTTTCAATGCTAAGGAACAGTAATGTATAAGGGTTGTGCATTTATATCCATTAGGATACAAATACCAGACCTGAATTCACTGACTTGAAACTATTTTTTGATGGTAGGAAACCAGCACAGTTGGATCCTGAAGCCAAGGTCTAAAATTGCACATAGGAAGCTGAATGGCAATGACTAAGAAATAAAGTCATAATACAAGAAAGTTAAAAAAAACCCCACTGCCTAGACACATAGACAGCAACTTCCATGTCTCACAACACTTCCCATAGTGTCATGTTCATAAAGTTTATTTTGCATTCTCACAACATTCTCTTTCATTACCTCTCCTTTCAAAATTCATTTTTTAAAAAGACTTATGCATGAACTGTTCTTGTTAAACTGTTTAAGACTCCAATTAAAACAGTGTGACTAAAGGAACATTTTGTAACTCAAGGTGACTGAAATCCCAAATGACTGTGTGATCTTAAAGTCTGGTTCTTGCCTTCTTTTTTTTTTAACCATTCTTTTCTGCAATCCCTTCTTGTTCTCATCTTAATTTAAAACCCAGTCTGCTAACATCTTGTATGGTATCAATTGTCAGTAAGGCATTACTTGGTACAAATCAGTGTCACATGAAAACCTTCAGGAAAAAAAAATGCCCGTTTTGAGAAGAGCTCCACATGCATACAGCCATGTAAGTGATAAGCATCCAGTATTAAAAAGAGGTATCTAGGACTATTTCGCTGGAGAGCCTTGGGCAACATGGTTTAGTGTGAGGAGTCGCTGTCCATGGCAGGGGGGTTGGAACCAGATGATGTTAAGGTCCTTTCCAACCCTAACTATTCTATGATTCAATGATTCTGTACTGTAACAAATGCTGCTCAGCACTCTCAATATAATAATCCAGTGAATTGCATCACTTGCAGAATAACTTTAACAGAAAGGATATAAAATTTGATCATGAGATGAATAAATTAGGACCTTTCACAATAGAGCATATGTGGAATAAATCCAGGAAGGGTGTGTTGGGGGCAAAAGTACTCCCATTGATTGAAAGGAAAGACATAATAAATGTTTACCTGAAGTAAAGATTATCTACCCAGCCCTTCAGGTCTTCCAGAGCATCTCATGGTAGAAGACACCTATAATGACTAAAGGGAGTTCCATACATAAGCAGTATGTCACCAGAATGCGCTTCCTAGAATATTAATGAAATAAAAAAACCCAACTGAACTAAAACACAGACCTATAGATACACTGATAGAACTACAAATATATTTTAAAGCCTATAGCAGGAATTAAGTGCAATATGCTTTCCCTAATAAATTAATAATTGAAAGTCAGATTTTTCATTCAACCTGCTTCCATAGTTCTGCATGACATGCTACCTATACCCGAGATTATAATCTCTGTTTTCCTCCTCCTTATTATGCAAACTATTTCTTCCCTCTTCTGACTAATACTGCCATCCTATGGTCACCCCCTTACTCTCTGTCAATGCCTTCTTTCATTTGCCTTTAAAATTCTATGCCTCCTATGTGGTTTCTAATCCTTGACTGCCATGCAGCATTTCTTAGCATCTCCACCTACAAAACGTGCAATCTTTTCTTGTTCAGCAGGTTCATTTTCTCTCTTCTTCTCCTTTTCAATACCAAACTCAGCCCCATGCTAGGTACTTCTAGCTAGGCTGTAACTCCTGGTCAGCTGACACAACTTGCAGATCAGTTAAGCAGCCCAAAAAGCAACAAACTTCTAGAAAACAACCCAGAGCTGTGACAGACAGCAGGGCTTAAAAATACTGATAATGCCTATGAAGCCTTCTCTTCAAATCACCAGGTTTGCCAGGCCCCAAGCCACTCTGGCAAAGACTTTGACTCATCTTCAGCCTTTGGAGTCGGTGTGGAGGAAGAGATCTTGGCAATTACAGTCCCAATGCTCCATTTGCAAGACTAATTTAGAAATCAAAATGAAAAAGGAGGAAAATGCATTTGTTTATTAATTCTTACTTTAATAGCTTGCAAAATGGTCTTCTTGGATCCCAAAGCCTGGCTCTGCACCAAACCATACAGTAATGAATACCAGAGGCTTAGAGTAAAAAAGTAAAACTGAAGAAGGCAAAAGGATTCAAGCTCTGTGTAAGAATATTAACAAGTCTGAAAGTTAACAGGTACACAGATACCAAAGAAAACCTACGGAATAAGAAATTATTGCTAACCTTTAGTCTGTCTGGATCTTAGTTTTGTTCCTACCTTTCTGAAAGGTAGAGTCCATGCTAGAGGTCCATGATGAGGTCAAAGTTGGTGTGGGAAGGGAGAGAAAGACAGGTTATTGTCATCAACAAGAACTGCCACTGCAATGCCAAAACAGGTATAGCTGAGTATTCATCATGCTGAAAGATACAGCTCCCTGCATCTAGACAGACCATTACTGACAACAGTGATTCAATCTTTAAAAGCAAGAAAACATTTAGGATGCGTGGGTTCAGTACTGGTAAGTTAAACTATCTTTGCTGCCAGGAAGTGTGAGCAATGAGAGTGAAACAAGCCTGTATGCAGGGTTTGTCCTACCAATGGCTTCCCTGAGCCATGGTTCTCCTCACTTGGGATCAGATACCCTCCACATACGATGGAAACAAGTTAGATGTGGCATCAGTCATACAGTGATACTATAAATATAGTAGAAACTAGGAGCTCATATAAACAGTAAGTACCTTAAGGTGAACTATTAAATATTGGAAAGCTGGATTTTATTATCTGTTTCATTTATTGCTCCTCAGTTAACAGAGAAGCCAGTTGTCATTTAAGGCTCCTCAAAGAAACATGAATAATGCTGAAATGCTATTGCCTTCTGCCATTGCTAGAATTAACAGCAAAAAGTAGCAGCCACAAACTGCCTAGTAATTCAGGAAGAATTGCTGAAGGGTCAGTAAGGTACCAGGAATTTCAATCAAAGGCTAAACAAACTTGTCACTTATCGCCCAACTCCTTCAAAAGTAAACATACTACTGCACTCACAATTTTCCCTCTGGGAAAGACAATCAGAAAGGCAACAGATGTTATACACATCACTTAGCATCCTCCAGAAAGCATTCAGAGAAGCTATAGTGATGAGTACGGTATAAAACCCTAGATAAACCTTTTGAGAAAATGATAAGAAAGTAGTAGCAAAATCTTTCATGGAGAGGGCTTCCTTGGGGTTTGCCGACAGAAAGTTTTAAATCAGAACAGAAACAATAAATGATAAAACCAAATCAGATTAAAATGAAACTAGCATTTCCTGCAAGGGAGAGCTGCATTTTCTGAATCACACAATGTTAGCCAGGTCATTCTTTAGTAAAGATCGATTTCCAATAGAATTGCCTGTATTAATCCCTAAACTCTCTATCCCTTATATCTATTATCAGAATGATGAAACAGTGTTTGTTTGCAGGAAATTAATTCCATAAACAGCAATAAACTGATTGGTACTAAAAAAGCTTTCCATAACATGAATGTGTACCTAGGTATGTTAGCTAGAGACAGCAAACATAAACCTAAAGTAACCTAGCACACAAAAAGCCCCATTTCTGATTGTCTTTGAAAGCATCTTTAGACTTCCCCAGAGAAAGGCTCTGCCTACAAGCAATGACTATGCCTGATATGCAACTACTGGAATTCCTGTCATGTAGTTACGTAAATTCATAAGTTATTTAATAAAGTTGTAAATAAGGAAATAACAGAGAGAAAAATCTTAAATGATACCTTACTGAAGTTACGGTAAGCTGTCTTGTCTCTTTAAGTAACTGTGATGGCAAACTGCACAAATATCTGAAGCTAACTTTTCAAATCCTAAGTAAATCTAGGAGGTACTATCAAAACATATATATAAACTCAAAAAAATCCCCAAAACACCAGGACATTCAATAGATGTTACTTTTGCAGCTGTTTTGTAGGGATTCAAAGATAAACTGTAATTAAAAGATAGTGGGGTTTCTAGAAGATCCTAGTAGATGAGGCTTTGAAAATTTAACCAGGAGGGAATTAGCTGATGAAAGGAAATTAGAAGATTATTAGCAAACAAATAATCAGTCATCAAGCAAGATTCTCTCTGCAGATTTTCTTTTTAAAACAGGTCCAACAAAAAAAAAAAAAGAAAGAAAAGAAAAAAAGCAGAATTCTGCAACAGCTCCAAAGATGAAACAATTTTCCTCAACTGAAATTCTTTACAGAAAACCCACAACCCCACAGGCCCTGAAGTGATGTACCTATGAGTGCTGAGGGAGCTGGCAGACATCACTGCTAGGCCACTCCTGATCATCTTTGAAAGGTCATGGAGAACAGCAGAGCTGCCTGAGGACTGGATGAAAGACAGTGTCATCCCAGTCTTTAGTAAGGGCAAGAAGGAGGACCCAGGAAAATTATAGGCCAGCCAGCCTTACCTCTGTCCTTGGAGGTGAGGAAAGGTGATGGAATGGCTCATCCTGGAGACCATCTCTAAGTACATGGCAGACAAAATGGAGATCAGGAATAGTCAGCATGGATTCACCAAAGGGAAATTATGCTTAATCAACCTGATTGCCTTCTATAATGGGACACCTGGCCAGATATTGAGGGGAGAGCAGTAGACATTGTCTACCTGGACTTCAGCAAAGCTTTCAACACTGTCTTCCCCTTGACATCTTCACAGGCAAGCTCAGGAAGTGGACAAGTGGACAGTGAGGTGGATTGAGAACTGGCTGAATGGTATGCGTCAGAGACTTGTGATCAGCAGCACAGAGTCTAGTTGCAGATGTTTAAGTAGTGGTGCTTCCCAAGGGTCCCCTACTGTTCCACGTATTCATCAATGACTTGGATGAAGGGATAGAATCCCTCCTCAACAAGTTTGGTGATACAAAACTGGAAGGAGTGGTTGATAACCCAGAGTGCTGTACTGTCATTCAGAAAGATCTAGACAGACTGAAGAGATCGGAAGAGAGGAACTTTCTGAAATTCAACAAAGGCAAGTTCAGGGTCCTGCACATGGGAAGGAATAACCCCATGCACCAGTACTGGTTAGGGGCTGACCTGCTGGAAAGTAGCTCTGCGGAGGAGCGACCTGGAAATCCTGGTGGAAATAAACTGTCCATGAGCCAGCAACATGCCCTTGGGGCCAAGGCCAGCAATACCCTGGGCTGCATTAGGAAGAGTATTGCCAGCAGTTTGGGGGAGATAATCCTCCCTTTCTACTTAGCCCTGGTGAGACCTTACCTGGAGTAGTGTGTCCAGTACTGGGCTCACTGGTATGAGAGGCCTATCCAGCCTAGAGACAGCGCAGGGGATATCTGATCATAGTACATAAGCATCTGAATGAAGGGTGTAAAGAGGATGGGCCAGACCCTTCTCAGCAGTGCCAGGTGACAGGATGAGAGGCAATGGGCATAAACTAAACCACAGAAAGTTCTACCTGAACACAAGGAAGAACTTTATTGTGAGGGTGGCTGAACATTGGAATAGGTTGCCCAGAGAGGCTGGAGAATTTCAGAGGTCCCTACCAATCTGCATTTCTCTTTGAGTCTGTGTGGGGTTGGTTGGTTTGATTTTTACAAGGTCTACAAATACTTCTTCACACATTCTCTGAATGAAATGTGTGACAGATGCAGGCATACACATGAACAAATGGACACAGAGTAGGTCTGTAAGTTCAGGCAGCAGTGTAAATACCTGTTGTGTCCAAGTATCTGGACTTCTAGCTTTGTCTCTTGATATTTTCTGAAGGAACTTCCTTCCCCTTTTCAAGATCCTCCTCCTCCTTCCAGGGTTTCAGAAGCCATTCACCGAAGGGACTATTTATAGTCAGGACTGTGCAAGCAACCAAGATATGGGTAAGGGAAAACCTATTTGCTCATCAAAATTTCTCACCTTGGAGGTGAGCTATTTAGCTGATTACACATGCAGATGTGTACGCATACACACAGGGGTTATTTTACTTTGCCTTTAACATTTGCTGTTGTTGTTAAGTTGTGCTCACATAACCCTCAGGCTTGTATATTTGATAAAATTATTTGCAGTTACTCCTGTGACTAGAGACTTTCAGAGGTCCCTCCCAATACAATCTTTTCCCCTGATCCTGCGTGACACAAATATCTTGGATGCTTATAACAGAAGGGTAAAAAAAACCCCTCCTCAGTCACCATGGGCATAGAAGCCAGTGATATAATTGCCAGGGACAAGACCTAAACCTGTTTATTGCAGAGATAAGGTCTCTAGTAGAATGAAGAAAAGAAAATCCTAGCACAGTATATTGATCCACTAAGACCTGCTAGTGGAAATTCCAGAAGAGTAAATATGAACGTGTAAGTCTTTAGCTTTGACTTCTTCCTGAGAGCCAAAAAGGATCCAAAAGACAATGCTTCTCAAATCCCACAAGAACACCTGAAAAACTACAGCATTTACACTGCTGGGGCCAGGAGATGAAACAAGTGCCATCCACTTCAACACGATGGTGTTTTACAAGGATATATAGAGTTTCTCCCTGTACAGCCTCAACTGCCAATGGCTGGCTTTAGAAAAGTTCTCTGAATCCCTCTAATCCCACTTATCATTCTCATTCCCTCTGAGCAAATGAGCATGGATACAATTAGTCTGTTCAAGAAGAACTTAGTAGAATATCAGACTCTCTGTACAATAATAAACAGCATCTCCCATTACACTGAGGCCCTATCCTGACATCTCATTAATGCCAAGGTAATTGCTGACAGAAACAACTTTTCCAGTTAGTAACATCCCAGAAGAAAGGCAGACAAGGAAGGGGCTAGTGTCACAACAAAACCCAGGCATGAACTTTATAGTTTACGTGGATCAAGTTGCTAAAAGCTGTAGTTTACCATTTCAAACACATGATCTGGTGCAATGATTAAACCAGAGAGCAGATGCTGAAAAAAACACATCAGCCATTTCACAAAACCCCAGATCAGCAGCTGCTGTCTGCCTTATTTTACTATGGGGATTGCTACCAATCTCCACATGCTTCTCCCTGGTCACATTTCTCTGTAACCACCAAGACAAAGACATCTTAAACTTGATAAAGCCTGGGTATAATGAGCCATCCTCGACACCACACTATGTCTTAGATTTAATATAAAAGCTAGAAGACACAGTGAGGCTGGCCCAAGAGAGCCTGCTAGGAACCAGCCTGATTAGCAGAAACATTACAACATAGTGGCCTAATCGAGGGTTGATGCATTGCTGTTATTTCATTCAGTAAAACTGTTTTCAAACATAATAGTTGAATAGCTGGGTTAAGTGCATTGCCTATACTATGAACCTGACAAGAAGAACCAGCTGGAACCTTGAACAGAAGCTCTTTATCATCACAAGTGAAAAAATCTGGATACCATGGGAGAGAAGCTGTCACAACAGAGAGACCAAGAAGTTCAGATAGTGAAAATCTTTGAAGGTGTCTTCTGGCTACAGGCCAGCAAGATACAGCTAATTCGGCATGGAAACTACAATAAACCCACAAACTTAGCTGGGAATCTATGCAGTGGGTACATTAGAAACTAAGGACCATCACTGAAAAAGAGGGGAAAACAATGTTAATAAGCAAATATAACTGGAAAACGTTAAAGCCCCCTCATACTGAACTGAGAGGACAACATGATTCTACATTCATTTAAGGTATATGCATACCAGGTGACAGGCCAGCTCCTTTCCTGTGTGTCCTGGGTTCAGCAGTAGCAGTCATTTTTCTCCTTCTTGGTAGCTGGTGCAGTGCAGTGTTTTGACTTTTGGATTGGGAACAGAGCTGATAACAAGGATGTTTTGGTTTGGCCAAGGACTTTGTGAGCCTCATGCTCTGCCAGGGAGGAGGAGAAGCTGGGAGGAAGCAGAGACAGGACACCTGACCCAAGCTAGCCAAAGAGGCATTCCATACCACAGCATGTCATGCCCAGGATGTAACTGAGAGTTACCCAGAAGGGCTGGTGCACTGCGGGGTTGGAGGAGGTATGGGTTGGTGCTTGGTCGGGCTGGGGGGGGGCGAGTTATCGGTTGGCTGGTGGTGAGGTGATGTATTCTCTTCCCTTGTTATTTCCTTTATCATTGTTATTATTGGTAGTAGCAGTAGTGATTTGTGTTATACCTTAGTTACTAAACTGTTCTTATCTCAACCCATGGGAGTTGCATTCTTTTCGATTCTCCTCTCCGTCCCTCCGGGAGTAGGGGGAGGGAAAGAAGGGGGGGAGTGAGTGAACGAGTTACCTGACTGGGTTTAAACCACGACACCGTGCCACATATTGAAAAGAGCCTAGGGAAGGTTCAGTATATGAATAAACCAGATTTTATCACGTGTACTGACAGACTGATTTAACTGATTCTTGGACTCCAGAATTAGACCAATTTTACCATTCTCAAAGTCTAAGCAAGTTAAATAGGAAGTCATCTGAGGTACATAAAGCTTCAACCACTTTTAAAAGGATTAATACACCCTTATCCTCAGATTCTGTATGTTGCTCTACACTTAAGTAGAGCAAAGTCAAAATTTACAGGGAAGTCTAGAAGTCTAGACCTCAGAGGTCCAGAGAGGGAAAAGCTGCTCTTCCAGATTTCTCTGGATACTGCCCATTGTGTTGTCTCAGATCAGGTGCTTGGATATGGAGCAAAAACAACATGAAGGGAAAACATGTAGGGACAAAGAAGCTTCCAGCACACTGAGCTTAAAGAAACACCTGGGCTTGCAGCAGATCTCTGCAGCCACTCAACAGATGTAGGACACCTCTGGTTTTGTGTTCTGCAATATGATTATAAACACTTTGAATAATAACTGAATAATAATTGGAGTACAAATCCTTTTCTGATGTGTGTTTAAGCTTAAGACCTCTATCAGATCAAAAACATACTTAAGAACAACAGACAGCAGAGGTAATGAAGATGCACTCTACCCATTTCAAACAAAGCTGCCATTTTTAATGGATCTTATAATAACTTTAGAGAGCTACATTGATTTTTTTATTTTTTTTTTAATACTGCCTGGAAGGGAAGGAACCTGTTTCATTTGTTTTATTTTTTCTTATGGGAAACTGTGTTCGTTCTTCATTACAGCTCCAGTTTCAAGTCAGTATTACGAAACAGACTGCAACATCTCCATAAGAATCAGCAATGAAGCCAGTCACTGCTGCAAAAAAGCTGAAGTCTGAGAAACAGCATCAAAACCGAAGAGAGGCTCCAACATTTTCATTGCATGCTGGCAAAGCACACAGTAGTTGCCCAGCTGTGTTCTTCACAGGTTGGGAACATAAAGGCAAAACTAGATCTTAAAATAGCAGCAAATGTACCTCTAGAAGGAGATGGTAAGGGTAACTTAAGAGAGACTTAACTCTTGGGGTATTTTCCAAGCACTTTACAAACCAGCACACTCCTCCTGCATGCCACTCTTCTACAAACATTCTTGTTGCTATGATGATCAGCAACTGAAGACTCAATACTTCTGTCACACCAAAAGCAGATATTTGTTATGTATTATTGGCAATATTTTTATATTAATAATTTCTCACATATTATTGAGCTTCTGAATAAATTTAATTGCTGTGACAGAAATACTGAACCCTTCTTTGAAGTATCCAGTGGTTTTCAAAATACAAGGAAGAAGTCCATAAGCTCACCTCCTACTTCCTTTCAGCTCAACAGTCTCTTAGGACAAGGTTGTAGAATTGAGATGACTATTCATCATGGAAAGGGAGTAAACCTTGGTAGTGCACAGAGGACACAGCAACTCCAGTCCACTGAATAGGATGGTTGCGATCTGATCTTGTCTTTGGTCACCCTCACAATGTATTTCTTTTTCGGGGGGGGGGGGGGGGGGGGGGGAGACAAGGAGTAGAAAATTGCAGTCCTATGTCACACCCTCAAAGCCTTCACCTTAATTTCTCTAAAGAAGTTGAACAAATTTGACATTTCAAACACAGATCACATTGCTATATTGTCCCTGGTAACTTTTAAAAATACCATCTATTCATATGATTTCCTCATTTAAGTCAAAATAGTAAATAAAGTTAATTTCAGGCAGTCCCTGGAAAGATCTCAATGCAATTGCTGAGGTGAGCAGCTCGAGAGAGGACGCCTTCAACACCGGAGCGGGGGGAAGCTCAGGGTCCGGGAGCCTCAGCTCAGAGCGGCAACAGCCACCGAGGGAGCCTCAAGTCCTCGCCAGGACCTGCCTAGGAGCCGGCAGCTCAGCTGACGGCAGCAGCTGACCCACAGGGGGCGGAGCCAGGAGGAGCAGCACCAGCCCTGGCTGGGTAAAAACCTGCCCCGGGAAGCACGAAGGGCAGTGCTGGGCAGCGCAGTGCAGCGCAGCGCAGCGCAGCGCGCGCGGCCGGTGAGCGGGATGGTGAGCACTCGCCTCATGAGCAGGGCCCGGTCTGGGAGTTCTGCTCTGGCTGCCCCGATGGCGGCAGCGTCGGCACCAGACAGAGCCGATGAGAGGGGAGAGTGCCTGCACTGGTCTCCTGAGGCGAGGGTGCACAATGGGCAGGGCTGCACTCAGTGCTCCCCTGGTGGAGGTCCTCCTGCAGCAGGGGCTGAGCTGCGGGAGGCTGTCAATAGGATAAAAGAGGTCAGGGAAGCTCAGAGGAAGCAGGACTGCTTGCTCCAGGCCCAAACGGTGCAGGGGCCTCAAGTGTCCACTGTAGCTCATGGAGGAAGGAAGGAAGCCGTTAACTCAAGAAGCTGGGAACTGCTAACGAAAAAAAATAACAAAAAAACCCCACCAAAATCCAAACCACACCCACAACACACCCGCCACCACCAAAAAAAAAAAAAAAAAAAAAAGAGGAAGAAGACGAGCAAGAGGAGGAAAAAAGGAGGAAGAGCAAGGGGCTTCCCCCTAAATCTGATGTCCCTACCCTACCCAGAACCGCTTTGCAGTTCTGCAGGGGTCTAATGAGAAAACACACTTACACCATGAAAACCGGCTGATGCGCTGGTAAAGAAGATCACTACTGGTGCTGCCAGGAAAAAGCAGTGGGTCCTAGTAGTAGGGGACTCTACTTTGAAAGGCACAGAGGCACCATCTGTTGGCCTGACCCAGTCTCAAGGGAGGTGTTCCCTGCAAGGGCTCGGATCAGGGATGTTGCAGAGAGGCTGCCTGCTCTAATAAGTCCCACTGACTATTACCCACTTCTAGTGATACATGCGGGTGCTAGGGATATAGATAGCAGTAGCCTGGAGGACATAAAGAAGGACAACAGAGCCCTGGAAGAGGTGGTTAGGGGCTGTGAAGCTCAGATAGTCTTTTCATCAATTCTCCAGGATAAAGGAGAGGACCTTAAAAAGGCTAGGCAGATTTGGCAGATTAATAAATGGTTAGAACAGTGGTGCCATAGACAGGGGTTTGGGTGTCTTGGACATGGGACCCAAGTTAGTAGGCCAGGTCTAGTGGGGGCTGGTGGAGCTGGTCTAAAGGGAAGAAGGGTTTTGGTAGGAGGCTTGCCAGACTGGTCAAGGAGGCTTTAAAGTAGACGTGTTGGGGGAGGGGGGCATCATTCCACCCCAACACACCCAGTCAGTTGACAGAACCTATAATAGGCTGGCTTCATTTGGAGCTCGGCTCAGATGCCTCTACAAATGCCCGCAGCATGGGGAACAAACAAGAGGAATTAGAGATGTGTGCACGTCTACGGGGGTATGATATAATAGGCATCACAGAAACATGGTGGGATGGCTCCTATGACTGGAGTGTTGGAATGGAAGGTTACAGGCTCTTTAGAAAAGGCAGGCCTGGCAGACAGGGAGGAGGAGTTGCCCTTTATGTTAGGGATAGGCTGGAGAGTATGGAACTCTGTCTGGGGACAGGTGAGCAGTCAATAGAGAGTTTGTGGGTCAGGGTTAAAGCGAGAACAGTGATGGGAGACATTACTGTGGGGATCTGTTACAGACCACCTGATCAAGAGGAATCTGTGGATGAAGCACTCTACAGATAGGAACAGCCTCACGCTCACAGGCCCTTGTCCTCATGGGGGACTTCAACCACCCTGACATCTGTTGGAGGGACAGTACGGCCCAGCACAAGCAATCAAGGAGGTTCCTTGATTGCGTGGAAGACAACTTCCTTCTGCAAGTAACAGAGGAACCGAGAGGTGCCATGCTTGACCTCGTGCTCACCAACAGGGAAGGGCTCGTTGGAAATGTGACGCTCCAGGGCAGCCTTGGTTGCAGCAATCATGAGATGCTCGAATTTGAGATCCTCCCGACAGTGAGAAGAGCGTGCAGCAAGCTCACTGCCCTGGACTTCAAAAGAGCAGATTTGGCCTCTTCAGGAACCTGCTTAGTAAGCTTCCATGGGATATAGCCCTAGAGGGCAGGGGGACACAAGACTGTTGGTTGATATTCAAGGATCACCTGCTGCAAGCTCAGGAGTGTTGCATCCCAACTAGAAGGAAGTGCAGCAGGAGGGCCAGGAGACCTCCTTGGATGGATAAGGAGCTGCTGAGGAAACTTGGAAGGAAAAAGGAGGCTTATAAAAGGTGGAAGCAAGGACAGGCAGCCTGGGAAGAATACAGGGATGTTGTCCAGGAACCTAGGGACCAGGTTAGGAAAGCTAAGGCCCTGTTAGAATTAAACTTGGCTAGGGATGTGAGAGATAACAGGAAAGGATTCTATAGGTACGTAGTGAATAAAAGACAGACTAGGGACAACGCAGGCCCCCTCTGGAAGCTATGGGGAGAACTGGCTACCCTGGGTTTGGAGAAGGCTGAGGTTCTGAATGACTTCTTTGCCTCAGTCTTCACTGGCAAATGTTCTGACCATGCCACCCAAGTCCTGGAAGGCAGATGCAGGGACTGTGAGAATGAAGACCTTGGTCCCACTGTAGGAGAGGATCTGGTTCAAGACCATCTTAAAAATCTGAACGTGCACAAGTCCATGGGACCTGATGAGATCCATCCACGGGTCCTGAAGGAGCTGGCAAAAGAAGTTGCTAAGCCACTGTCCATCATATTTGAAAAATCATGGCAGTCAGGTGAAGTTCCCAATGACTGGAAAAAGGGAAATATAACCCCCATTGTCAGGAAGGGGAAATTACAGAGCAGTCAGTCTCACCTCTGTGCCTGGCAAAATCTTGGAGCTGATTCTCCTGGATGGCATGCTAAGGCACATGAAAAACAACAAGGTGCTTGGTGACAGCCAGCATGGCTTCACTAAGGGGAAGTCCTGCCTGACCAATTTGGTGGCCTTCTGTGATGGGGCTATGGAACTGATGGACATGGGTAGAGCAGCTGACATTATCTACCTGGACTTGTGCAAAGCATTCAACACTGTCCCACATGTCACCCTTGTTTGATAGGTGGACCACTCAGTGGATAAAGAACTGACTGTATGGCCACACGCAAAGAGTTGCGGTCAATGGCTCAATGTCCGGCTGGAGACCAGTAACGAGTGGTGTCCGCCAGGGATCACTGTTGGGACCAGTCTTGTTCAACATCTTTGTCGCTGACATGGACAGTGGGATTGAGTGTGCTCAAGCTCCTTTGCTCAAGAAAAAAACTCGGGCAGAGGTGCATGATGTGGAAAGGGGAACAGAGAAAATATCATTTTTATCAAATGTTTATGAACCTTATCTACTTAGTTCAGGTATTTATAGGAAAGACCAACCTACTAAAGCACAGAGCACCAGAAATCTCCCCTCTAAACACTGTTTCCTGAAAATTCACACCATTCCATGACAGGAGAGTAGAATCTGCTATTCCAGGAGATACCAGTCTTACATATCCCACTGTACCTCTGCATTAAAATGAGGCAATTTTTTCTTTCATTGAGTTCATGCCACCCACTTGTTCACCTCAATTTAATGCCATCAGCAAAAGCCCTGAGAAAGCTAAACTACTCAGAACTGTTTGTAAATTGAATAGATACTATTTACCAACTATGTTTATTACATTTGCCATGCATCTTTCAATATTACAGGAAAATAACCTGCTAATACATTGCAGACTGAGTGCATGTGAAAAAGACAAAGAAAAATCCACAAGTGACATCTATCATCTAGGTATGATTTCTCCTCGTGTAAAGCTAACAGAATCATAAGCTGCTATTGACACTGAGCCAGCTGAAAATGTGAACTGCAGCAAGGGACATAATGCAGATAAATGTCCCTTTTTTGTGCTTTAAAGAGCTCCATAGGCTCTTTTTCCTAAATCCTCTCATTGATTACACTGTCCAGTAGAATCCAGCATTTCTGCAGAGGCTAAATCCTCCTTGTCACATTTTGAGCTTGCTTTCCCCTTCCCCAGCCCCATCAGCTTCCAGAGAGAGTGGTTATTCTGTTGCAAAATACGGAACCTACATCCAAACACACACTCTGGACCATAAACAAAATGGCAACAGGCTACAAGTCCTACCTATATGTAGACGCACAGGAATTAGTTCAAACTTCTTATAACACAAATATGCTTTTTTATAAAGCAGTACATTGATTACAGTTACTCTTACCATCTCCTTCTAGAGGTAGATCAGCTGTTATTTTAAGATCTAGGTGTACAATTACATCTCCTGACACAGTGAATTCATCATCATCATCTAGTCTTTAGTCATACGCATTGCGGGAAGATACAGTATTTGCTAGGCTTCATTTGTATAAAACTGTTGAGGTTTTTGGCACAGTAGTTTAGATACAGTTTCTAAAACAGCAGAAATATCACTGGGAGAAAACATTCCTCCACCTTCAAACTCATTTTAAAATGGAGACAAGTGCAATGTCATGTACATATGCATGTCCATATGCAGAGCCTTGCTCCATGTTGCTCTCCCTTGTGGAAACAAGTGATGACAAATTTTACAAGCAGAGGTACCTAGTTGAGATCTGAGCTGTGGACACTATAATACTCTCGATTATAAACAGACTTCGCTGAAGTGAATGTCAGTATTTCAGCTATTTCTGTGGCTTTCTCTTGTGAGCACTGGAGCAGCAACTCTTCAGTGAACAGTGATTTCTGGCGAACCGATTTGTTAAGTACTGCTGAAGGAATACAGTGGAGACGTGGGTGTGCAGTGCTCCATCTTAACAGTCATTTGAAATGAGTATGAACAGACAGCATTACAAATCAGCTGGCTGTGCCTCAACTGAGGAATTATTCAGTGTGTTGTGATTTCTGGAAAGTAGCATTTACTTCAGTGGACAGATAAATGCCCTAAAGCAAAAGGAGGACATAAGAAGCTGGGGAAGGAGAGCCTCTGTAGCCTAGCATGTGTCTTTTCAATTGGGACTGGGAATAATGTTGGGTTTATTCTTTTAAAAGTATTTCAAGCAATCAGATACTGTTCAATGTAGTGCCAACCAGTGCTTGCTCATGCCATCTCTACTGCTGACAGTAGTACTCTTTAGCCTGCAAGTTTCAAGGTCACACTATATTAAGCTTCCAAATGCATTGGCATAAAGAAGGTAATAGATGTTGTTAACAAGAGTGACACATCTACCTGAAATAATCACTCTTTTCATTTATTATATCATATTCAAATCCAAATGATTTTGCAATGAATTATGACACAAAACAGCTTATAAACCTCCACATTTCTCAGGGAAAAAATATTCTCATCTGTGAGTTGCTTAGAAATCTGGTAACAACTAAAGTAAGTACTGCCATTTGACACAAAAAGGAATCCAAGACACAGAAATGATGAAATCTCCAACCTTAAACAGAGAGAAGGTGTGCTTGTACTGTACAGTGGCCTGGGATCTGGACAGTACACACAACTTTGTGTTAGAGGGTCCACAGCACAAACTTCATTACACTGCATCTGAACAGTAGCTGGTTACAACGTAGTCTCTTTCTTGAGTAGCCATGGTTCAAATGAAGATTCATGTAAATTTCTACGTAAATCTGTTAAGATACATTCAATATTTCCTTCTTCTGTACTTTACATGCCTCTGGTGGTACAAGTAAATCTAACTAAACTTCATCTTCAGTCTTTTGGCATTGTGAGGTCAGAGACTGTATGAATTTAGATCAATGATAAGCAAACGCTCTTGAAGTGAAACAAATCAATTTCAATAATTATGGCTCACAGGAGCTGGTAAATTCACCCTGTCCCTTTTAAGTGCACTTGATAGTTTTATGTCTGTTTTCACTTTAAAATAAATTGTTTTGATTATATACATTTACTTTTTTACCCCTTTATTAAGTAAATTGTAACTATATAGAAATTATTGCATCTTGAAACTAGAAAAACACAAGACAGTGGATCTCTACCTTCGTATCCCCATTGCTCTTCAGAATAGTAAAAAATTATTTCTGTTTTGATTTGGATGTTCAAGAAATTAAATTAGCACTTTGTTCCACAGGAAGTAAGGCAGCTGGTTAGAGGGAGACTTTTTGCATATGCGGCTTGTTTGATTCCTAAAGCATTCAAAAGATTTTCTTGCCCAGGACGTCTGAGATGAAAACTCACTTTTATAAGAATGTACATTTAATCTCAAAGTACTGTGGATGAGAAGTGCCACAGTAAAAAGCAGGAAAAAGAGTTTCTTACTTTTAACTTGGAAAAGACAAAATCCCAGTCTCCAAAAAGTGAGGGTACCAATTTTTTGCTTAAGTTATGAGTTGTGGTGCAACATTTGCAGTGACTTCTGTTTCCCAGAACTCACTTCTGGACTGTTATTTGGGGAAAGAATTCCTCCCTCCAGCAAATCCCAAAGGATAGAGGGGAAAAAAGCAGCAAAATTTTGACTAAACAGAAACCACTGAATTTCACAAGAAACATCACAAATACGTACAATCAGGTCTGTGTTCTTAAGAAATTATGGCCACTTGCCTGCTTTTCTCAATTCCATTTCTGTCCTTTCTTATGCCATGCAGCTTTGGCTCTTTTTCCACCTACTCCCAAAACTACTGCTAACTGCCAGTTATATTTGACAGCTGACTTGCAGTTTCCAAGGGCAGTCTGGATATAAATTCAGATCCAAAATCCAACCAAAAGAGTAAAAATCTTGCAGAAGTCTCACAGAAGTAACTCTGGTTATTTCATTCTCTTTTCTACCATCACTCTTCTCATCTTGGTGTAAATTTAGGCTTACCATTACTCCACTATTAATACCATCTTTTGTAGAAGTCCCACATAATCCAGGTTCCTCAGAAGAGTATCAGTTAGCATTTTCCATATAACTTTTGGGTTGTAAGTAGAATAAACGCTGCTGGAGATCTTAGAGACAGGAAGGTCCTGAAGGTAAGGATATGCAGAAACACCATAGACAGAAGAAAAACAGGCCAAGTTTTGTGCTTATTATTCTGTTAGCAAAGTTGCAACCTGGACCTGTATTCTAAAAACCACAGTCCTCAGAGTCCTTAAGAATGTGACTACAAACACTCTTCTTCCAAATCTGATGGATACAAGGATAGTATAAAGGGTTGAGAAGGGGAAACAGAATCACTCCTTTTAAGAAAGACCCACTCCAGGCAGGAAACTAGTAAAGATCTTCCTGCAGTAGCTGAGGGCATTTTTGTTACGGGTATGTTTTCTTTGATTCATGTTTTCTGGATGGATGATATACTATACAAGCAATGCCAATGTTTTGTTTGCCCAATATTGGGTCAAAAATATGTGCCCGCAAGGAGACTTTATTGAAAATGTCATGCAATTAAAATGCTTGCATGACAGCACAAAGATACAAGGCTGATTACAGATTCTCACAGATCCTGCAGTTTATTCTGCCATACTAACCAACCACAAGTAGATTAAGGAATGACTGTCATATAAGAATATATTAATCTGTATTAATAATGTACCTGTCCAAAGCTACATTTCAAAATTATTAAACAAATAGTTTAGCAAGTACTAAGGTCTTACAGACTCAAAATATTACCCAGTTCATCCAGATAGGCCAGTTTATTTTTGAAATATCAAACAATTAGAAAAAAATATGATAGAAAAGGTCAATTGGATGAAATAAGTTGATTACTTAATGATTGGTAAAGGAATGAAGAACAGTTTCTTCTATTTGTTCTTTTGAGCCTGGGCTGGACAATTCAACTATCTGGGCTGGTATATTACTTGTCCATCAAATAAATCTTTAAAGAATTTTGGCTGTTATTAAATTTCAGCTCCCATTTCTCAACCTTTTCTTCTCTATCACTGCAATTTTTACTATATGAAAGTAGTAAAGACCACAATAACAGAACAAAGCTTTGCAGACTCATTCTTTCTGATTGCACTTCAGGTCATCATTTGAAGGCTGTTTTCTACAAATACCTTGAACTCATTCCCACAGCATCTCATCTCATTTTAACTCATTCAAATTACTGTACTTTAAGTAAGAAATGTAATCTGGGATTGTCTAACTTTTAACTGAAAAGCTATCACTTCTTATTGAATGCAGACACTGCCTCTTGAACTTGGAGTTCCTTTTTGTTCTTAGTACCTACTGCAAACAGAATCCATTACAAATCCTATGAATACTGCACTGAACTAACTTCTAGAAACACGTAAGTTCTAGTCTAAAAATGGTATCACATTTTTCATTAATGCTTCTCCAGAAGAGGAGAATTAATTATAAATAGAATGCACTATAAACAAAATGGCAAATCATGAAATCCTTGCTTAGTTTCTATTCAGGAAAAATGTTCAGCATAAGTAGGAGTTATGATCAAGTATGGACACAGCGAAACTCAAGTGAAACTTCCAAATTGAACTACATGCTGATTTTCATTTTGAAAAGTACTGAAAATATCAAACTTCCATCTCCAAGATGTCTGTCACTGTGTTGCCAACAACACTGATGTTCTGCAGAGCCCAGAGTACAGCTAGTGGTATTAAACCAAACCCATGCTTTTTTTCAGAGAGCACTCAGGTTCATCAAAGAGATTGAGAACTGCAAAACATGGCAAGAAGCAGATTCCTATTCATGAATCCTGTAAAAGTTTTGATAGCATTCCAGATATAAATTAAAAAAAAAAAAAAAAAAAAAAGAAAAAAAAAACAACAAAAAAAAAACCTGACAAAACAACAATCAAACCAAATCTGCTTTATACCTCAGGTCATGTTAGTGAGTTAGTAATTTTGTATGTGAATCTTGAATGGTCTCTCCCTATTCTGTGAGTGGAGGGATTACTTCTTTCCTGGCGTACATGATGGCACCTTTGAAGACTGCTACATTCACTTGAAAAAGTAGTTCTAGAAACAATATATTGTGTAGTACTCTGCCCCTTGTCAAGTTGCTTTTGAAGTAGAGAAGGAGAGCTGAAGCAGACAGGGACAGCTTCCTAGTACATTTACTTTTGATTAAAGACAGTATTACTCCATTCCATGTGATCAGTGAAAATTTCTGCTTTAGTAACAGTCTATGGCACCCTAATGAACTCTGGCAGAACACAGAAGGAAAAGCAGGTCCCTGCTGAGTTGTCTGGAGGAGCCAGAGGGAACCAATGAAAAAACACAGGCAAGATGTTAACAGGAGAACTCAGGCAAAATCCTGACTACAAAGAAAAATGAAAAGCTTATTTTAAGGGGAAGAAGTTTTCTAAATAATAACAGGATGCTTTCAGTGTAGGCTTATCAAGCATGGGTTTTCTGCTCCGTTTGAGTCAGATACCATCGTCTATTGTCTATTACTATAAACATAGTGTCACCAGTTAGTTTTGCCTAAGTAGCCCCCACTGGCTTGTTTAAACTGGAGCATTCCTTTCTAAAGACTCATTTCTTTTCTAGTTGCTTTGCATGCAGTGTGAAACAGTGCACACTACACTAAAACACAGAGCTGCACAGGAGGAGGCCAACTGCATAATAATTCTTGAAGAGACTGACAATAGCTGGAATTACATTATGCTTTCATTTTTTGTATGTGTTTCAATCTGATTTGTCTTAATTGCATGTTTGCAACATGTTAATTATCAGGGCCTGACACTGTACAGTTGCTATCTGGTAGAAGAATGATTTGCCTAGAAAAGTGCAATCTTCTAAATAACTGATACGCACACAAATGTTTGGCAACAAATTAGATTTGCAAATAAGCAACCTTTACTGCATTCTCACAAATGCAGAATTTCTAAAAATAACCACCAGAAATCACCATATCTCAGGTATCCTTTCACATATTTAGTTGTTCTACAAAATAATCAAAGAAAACTTACACTATGCAAAATCTACCCAAAAGCCAAATGAATAATACACAAAATCCTTGTGTATTACTCCTGAGCTGAGACTGTGCTGTGTTAGAGTATTATCATTAGCCTATAATGGGAGTGAGACCACACATTGAAAGCAGCACCAGAATTTCTCTGAAGTCACTTGCAGCAACTCTGAGTTTGGCGCACTAGGTTCCAGTACGTACCAAGGAGGTGACAGGAACAAATTTTAACTACTAAAGGTAACATACTCATATATTCCTTAAGTAATTAGAAATTAGACTAAAATGTTATTAAAAAAACCCAACCAAACAAAAAAAAAGTGAGGTGACTTGCTGACACCAATTTGTCTTTGAAATACCTTTAGGTAATAAAATGGGCTTCCCTTGATACTTCAATGAATTGTCACTTTCACCCAGATCTCAGGAGGTGTCGATAACACTCAGCTTCAAATAGAGGAAATGCTCTGTACCTCCTCCCTGGATGAGTTCTTTTTGAGGTGGGAGGGCTAGGTAGTTTGGCAGAAAATGTACTATAAAACCACTTCAGGAGAAGAAGCTGAACAGGTTTTCACTGAACTGCTGTACCCAGTTAGATTTGTGCTTCTGCTAATAACAGCCCCTACCGGCTTCAACCCTAAAGAGCTGAGATGCAAAAGACAGCATGAATAATTCAGTGCGCACTAGGTCCTGAACTCACCTTTCCTTTCCTAAAGAGAGAAGTAATGCACCTCAGGTATAAAGTTTTAGTCTAGCAGGGCTTAATCTTTCTTTCTCTTTCAGTGCTTTATTACCAAGTGCTGTGTAGGTGTGAAAAGCCTTATTACCATGTAATTTTGTTAGGATCAGACTTCCAACTACCTGCTTTGCTTCATATTCATATACACAGAACTATCAAAATCTGTTTTATTTCCTAACAATAGCCAATTTTGCTATAATTATTTTAAAATAGAAAATTTAAGGAATAGTGCCCTGGTTAATTCACATATGGCATCTATCCACACACAAATAAAATACCTTATTATTTATTACCTTCCTCATAATGAACTTTGCAATAAACAACTGAAAAACTAATTTGTTTTTTGACAATGCCGAACCTTTGAATAGAGAAAATCACAGAGTTGAACACAGAGTGCAGTCCTGTGTGGTAAGTGGTCTCCATAGCAACCAATAGATTTTTATGCTAAGTCTGGCCTTTAAAAACATTTCACGTTTACCACCGAGAAAAAGATGGCCTTGATTTAAAAAATGATACAACAAGTATCTTGAATGTGCATGCTTCCTCTTCTCTCTTGCAAATGAAATTAACAGGCATCCCTTTAACACTAAATCCTCTCAGCGCTGTATGTCATCACTGACGTACGTGTGGGCCTGCTTTAGGCTTGGAATTGTTTTTTTTCTCTTGCATATCATTGCAAGACATGAAGCCCTTTCCCCTCATTTTCCCCTCCTTGTTTTTCTCTATCCTGACCAAAAATAGAACATCAAGCTCTTATCTCAGTCAGTGATCATGGTGACAGTGAAAATATTATTGCATGCTTATCTATAGCAGTTTCAATCATACAAGCCCATAACAACTTGCAATAATGGAAGGAGTAGTAACTACAGCTGTAACTCCTGCTACAGCCTAACTTGCTTTCACTTCACATTCAAGTAACTCCCTAAAAGGGAGTGCACTTTTAATAGAGAAAGATTCCAACTTAAGAATGTGTATGTATTGACAATACGCTATGAAGAGTTATATGATTCTAATCATTAGCACTTAATGAGAATTTTGTTTGCAGCACTGGAATTTGAATAACAGGACATAAGGGTAGATGGACAGAATTACAACTGAGTTAATCATTATACTGTTCATTCTTGTTAACTGACAATGGGGGGTACATGCCTTTAACATTTAATTCAAAGCAGAGCTTGCATGCTTAGGTTATTCCTCTCGGCATGGGTGTGGGATGCCTACTTTTGGTTGATTAAGAATGCAGCCTTGAGAGCTCTGGATGAGTAGGAGGGGAAGATACAGAGACCATCTGTTGCTATTCTTGTAAAGGTAATTTCAACATGCATTCAGTCATCATCATGACAGTAATAGCACTTCATACATAGCCTTTCACATCATCAAATGTTTGGTCTTTGCATTCCATTCTATCTCAAATACAGTATAAGCATCACTTTCTCACCATGCTGAATGCTTCCTCCACAATTTCCTTTGTCCAAGATATACTTTACTTTCCCCATAACTTCAGAAAGGTCCTCTGTTAAGCCTCAGTGAAGAAGGGAGCAAACAGTCAAGTTCCTGTTTGCCAAGAAATAAAACAATGTAACAGAATTTATTACCCTTTGTGCTCCACTCCTATGTGCTATTGGACTTCAGTTTCTCCAAAGGTGATCATCAATGCAGCAACAAACATTAGTTCCCACTGTAAATGAAACAGGCAGCCAAACAGAAGCTAAAAGCTTCTGTATGAAGAATCATAATCCCCAGTGCATCTCTAGGGAAGACAGAACTTTGTCCCCTGTAGAAAATAAATGTGCTATGAACAAATCTAGGAGTGATACAAACACCACAGCCAGAACAGCACCAGAGAATTTTCAGGTACCATAGTAGGAAAGGCAGGGTAAACACTCCCTGCCAGTCATTTCTTGCATCAGGATACACTAACCACACTGCACCACAAAGAGGACTAACTAATCACAACAATAGTGCACTATGTACGTCAAAGAAATCTTGCTTATGGTGAATGTTGTAGCATTAATGTTATCATCACCACCGCCACCCCCTCCCATCTTCATTTATTCCACACAGATGGAGGAATCACCGTGCCAGAGTTATGATTACCATAGGGTTGGAGTTATCAGAAACAACTCAGCAGTTCCTGACAGACCACTTTCCATTTCTTATTTAGAAGGGAAACAGAAATACATGTACTGCAACTTCATTGCATAAGGATGAAAGATGCAAGCAGAATGCTCCAAGGGAGGGTCCTATCTGTCAAATGTTTCCCTTGATCCCTTGATCAGCAGACACATTTCTCCAGAACTAACAACAACCACAGTGAGCCCTAAGCCCCCTTTTCCAGCCCAAGCAGCATCACAATTTCTCTTGGAATTATGCTCTCACTGCTTGCCTTTGTGCTCCGATTTGAAGGCAAGGAGCAAGAATCCGCCAGTATAAATACTAAGGGATGCAGCCAAGAAGTTAACAGACAAACCTTAGAATACCATACCAAAAAGACACATTAATGGGTGCAAAACAAAGGATAAAGATGATTGTACAGTACAGCATACCTCCCCCACACAATCTCTTCCCTTCACGTCCTCCTAGAAACTCATTTGTACCTTTTTTTTTTTTTTTAACTACTTACTCATACTTTTAGCAACTCTATTTGGATTGGACAAACCTTTAATTTTCCTCAGTTCTCCAAGAGGAAAAGTTTCACATGGCCAATTTTAAGGCAGAAGAGAACTACTGTGTTCCAAGCAAAATATTTACTCTTGTTCTGTGCTATTTACAGTGCAAGAAAAGACATACATACCAATCTGAAGTCTTCCTCTAAAGCAGGAGTTTCTAATACTGACTCATAGCTAATCTACTGAGTAAGTCTGATGGTATGTGTTTGGGTAAAGAGTGAAATGGTTAAAACACCAGAGACATTCACAAGTCAGCTACAACAACCCTTTTTCTTGCTCCTAAATGGAGATGCAATGAGATTTTTTCTCAGGAGTGGCAGCATACTGATCATATTTGAAAGTGGCAAACTTGTCATTTAATACCTATCAAATATCCCAGCTTCCACAGTTAATTACAATATAATATTCACTGCCCTCAGAGAAAAATATGTCAACATAAATTTGAATTGGGGGGATGAGAGAGAGGAAAACAGTAGGTGCAGCCACTAAACATCAAAACCTAGACACTACGCAGGCAAGACTGAAGGTCCACCAGCTGTTGTCCAAAAAAAGAACAGTCACTGAGAACTATTTTTGATAAATGTTATAAAAGCTTATCAGTGGAGCCAACTTAGAGGTTCTATTTTTTGATGCCACTGCCTATTCCAAACACAGAAAATGTGGCTGTTCTAACAAAACCAAGTTGATAGTTTTACATAATGAAATATTCTTCATTTCTAGTTCCTGTTCCCTTATTAACTTTTACATATAAACTGTTTTAATGTAAAAGTGTCGAGAATCTGAAAATAATGCCTAGTGACAGCTCTAGGATTAAGTTCTTTTCAATTAGTTAGAATGGCTAACTTGGACTGTAAATAGCTTTTAAAGAGGAAAGCATATACTGTAAGCGCTCCCAGTGCCTCCAACAAACTGACATCAACAAGGCATCTGGGACAAGTGTATGCTAGTAATTCATCTTAATTATTTGTCAGCAAAGCTGTCCTGAAAGGATGTGTCTTTCATTTTGATTAAAATGACCCTCTGAAACATGGTCCTCATAGAAAGTTGACAAGCAGAGGTAAATTTTGAAGTGTCTAGCGCTTCTAATTTTGTCTCTGGAAACTGAAAGTGCTGCTAAATACTCTTACGTAACTACTGCCTCTGATTGCCTCTCTCTACTTAGCTTCCACATCATGAAGAGCCTGTTCGTACCTCTTTGGCAATCAACAATGATAATAGTCACCTTTGGTCCATGTGACATTCTTTTTATTTCTAATTTTCTGCCTCCATAGCATGATTTGTACTATTACTTGAGTGCATCAGTAATTCAACACTGTAGTTAAATTAACTACTCTGCTTAAATAAAATATTATTTTTAAGAAGAAAACCCCCCAAACATAGCCATGTATATGACCAACATCTCTCATGCCTTCTGGAAGATTTTACTCTTGTGATTGAATTTTTTTTTTTAAGGTATGAGCTGATGGGTACATCATGTCCCAATATTCAGATATATTACACTCTTTAATAATAGATTTTGATCATGCTGCCGTAACATGATATTTCTTTTAGGAACCTCATTTTTAATATGTCCTAGGACCTATCATCCTGAATTGGTAACATAAACAAAACTGACATTTGCTGTAAGGATGTAAGATCATAGATTTGATATTAGAGTTGTCAATACAGCCTTTCAGAAGTCTTTTAACTGAAGTTAGGCCATAGCACATTTCACTTTATGATTCCAGTTACATATGAAAAGCAATTTCAATATTACTATTCTAGGTAAAGTTGTGTATACAATTAGCAAACACTGATAGTACCTTTAGGGACTAGTATTGGATATCAGACAGACAAAAGGTGCAACAAGGAAAGATGGCTTGCTTAGACAGGCCAGTAGGCTGTCAGTAGGAAGACAATAACTGAGTAAATAGTAATACTAGCTGGAAAATCTGTGAAAAAAAAAAACAAACACAACAAAACCCAAACCAAAACTGAACCCAAACAATTTCTTGTTTTCCAACTACCTCTCACAAATTCTTACAGTGAAAAAACAGGTTGTAACATTTCAGGTAGCTCAAATGAAAATAACAAAACAAAACAAAACAAAAACAAACAAAAAAACCCAACGAGATATACAAGTATTTTTGAGGGAGTTATACAAACTTCTCCCCCCACAGTTTTGGAAAGGGTAACTCATGCCTTACTTAATGGAAGAGTTTGTGGATGCTCCAAGACAGTGTTATATAGCATAACATCTGTTTAGTCTGAGCATAAACATGCTGTATTCCCTTTTTTCCACCCTTATAATCCCATACCTCTACTGTGTCGGCATCAGCCTTAAAAAATAAAAATGACGAGACAAAACATTATCCCACAGATTTTAATTTACTGTCTTGGCACATGGAGGCTAATGATTAATAAGGCTTAGAATACTAATTCAAATTCTGCTCTTGTGAGACCTCACTTGGAGTACTGTGTACAGTTCTGGTGTCTCCAACATAAAAAGGACATGGAACTGTTGGAACAAGTCCAGAGGAGGGCCATGAGGATGATCAGGGGACTGGAGCACCTCCTGTATGAATATAGGCTGAGAAAGATGGGGCTGTTCAGCCTGGAGAAGGCTGCGTGGAAACCTCACAGCAGCCTTCCAGTATCTGAAGAGGGGCTCTAGGGATGCTGGGGAGGGACTCTTCATTAGGGACTGCAGTCATAGGACAGGAGGTAACGGGTTTAAAACAGGGGAAGTTTAGATTAGATATAATGAAGAAGTTCTTTACTGTGAGGGTGGTGAGGCACTGGAATGGGTTGCCCAGGGAAGCTGTGAATGCTCCATCCCTGGTGGTGTTCAAGGCCAGGTTGGACAGAGCCTTTGGTGACATGGTTTAGTGTGAGGTGTCCCTGCCCATGGCAGGGGGGTTGGAACTGGATGATATTAAGGTTTTTTCCAACCCTAACTACTCTACGATTCTATTATTCTATGAATGGCAAAATACGGGAGAGAAAAAAGATGAAACAAGAGAGCTCAGATATCAGCCTTAGTAGTATTTGACTACCTAGATTGATCACTTTAAGCCAGCTTGAACCATGTATTCCCCTCCTTCCTATTTCTGTGCTAGAAAACTTCAGTTGTTCTCTCTACTATGCAAGACAATTCTTTGAACATCATTTCATCTTTGAGTCAATCAGAGAGAAATAGTCCATGTGTATCAAATACAAGAAGTCCCAGGTTGCCCAACTCTATACTACATAAGGACAGAATCGGGCTTTGTACACCTCAGTCTCATACTACAAAAGTAATATGATGCCATTCTTCTACAGTGTAGCTTTTCCTGGTAAAGAACTGGACTCTCAGGCTGTAGTTCTACATAACTACGCAGCACAAAATGGGATTACTGCCAAAAAGCAAAGGAAGAAATATTTCCTTCCCTCTCCTCTACCCTAACCTTCTTGCTTTAGCCTCCATTCTGCCTCTTCCCTTGTGGCCAGCCTTTCAGGATCTGAGCTGAAATGTGAAGGGGAGGAGAGGAGTGGTAAGGACAACTATGGGTAGTCAGCACCTTTTAGTCAGAGATGTACCAATGAAAGGAAAAAGCTGGAGACAGCCAAGGTGAAAGCAGAAGTGGGACCACAACCTGCTATAGGAACACACAAAAACTGCAGCAAGGAGAAAGTGAGCACATGAAGAATCAAGCAGAAAAGGGCATAAACCTTTTTCTGTGTGTTTTTAATAAAAGCAGCAGTCTGATAATAGAATGGATTTTCATACCTGTTTGCACTCTTCCAGTTCTAAATGAGTGCTAGGATCAGATTTGGATGAATACGTACAGTGATCAATAAAAACACCCCTGCAAGGGTTCCACTTATTTTGCCTGGCCTAGGATATCAAACCCCATCCTGAATACTGCATGGTATGTTCCTTGTCATAAATCACACCCAAACACTTGGAGCAGTAAATCAATACTGTTGCTATCTTCTGCAAAAGGAATAGGAGGCTTACATAACCTGAAGAGCAAAAGGGGAAACCTGCCAGCCTGCTCTAAATAGGACTCCCAAACACCAGACTCACAATCCCTGGAAATCTCTTCACTCAGTAGGGAGGAAAGAAAAAAAAAGGGGAAAAAGAAAAAAAAGGGGAAAAAAAAAAAAAAAAGAAGTGAACTACTACTGCTACTGATGCTCCCCCTCTCTCCAGAAATTGTTTGTGGTGTGCAGCTATCATAGCACTGGCATCAACATTCCTGTTCTTCAGAGAAAAAGGTAGGCTGTAGAAAGAAGTAGACCACTGAAGGGGGAAGGCAAAAGCCAAGCATGTCCTGCTCCAAAAGGCAAAAAGGGAATGAAGTATGTCACTGATTCCTTCCAACTTCACAGATAAATTGATGCGCTTGTTCTTGGTGTCACAATCATTCCGCAGAAGTCAAATATCAACAGTGAGGAACAGGCAAAGCAGCAGGACTGACATTCTCTGAAGTACTCAGTCTTTCAGGACTCTTGCCAGTAAGTTAAATAGAATTGTGTGAATTTGTTTTCATGAAGTAAAATAAATAATTAATACTACTAATAAAAAAAACACCCCCAGGTGATATTTAGTAACACCAAGGCTTTTTTCAATTTAATTTCAATTTCATCAAATAGCTTAGGGGGAAAAAGCACCTTAAAAAAAAAACATAAAAGTCCAATTGTTTTGACAACATTTTCTAAATGCATTCTTTATTACTACTCATATTGACTTGTTTTGAATTTTTCTTCACTTTTTATTAAAGACGACCTTCAAATATTAAGAACTAGTCAAAGGATAAGTAAAATAATTAAGTAAAAGGCTCATTTAACCCTCCAAATAAGGGAGATTGATTTAAAATTGCCAAAGAGATTAAATATTCATCATTATCCCAGCTTCAGCACCAGCAGGCTGACAAAATTTCTTTCTACCTTTCTACCACAGAACAGCTTAGGAACATTAATCTTGGAATTGTGTTAGCAAGAAGGTGGTTGGTCCCCCACACCAAAAGCACAGGAACAAAAATGTCCTTTATATTTGAGAGGCTGAATCCTAGTAGAAATATTAACTCTGAGAGCATAGCATGTGAAGGCAGAGACGATTCATCTTTACTTCAGAACAAAGCAGGTGAAGTACTAAGAGGACAGGAAAACCTGTTCATCAAATAGAATGAGCCACACTGGAGTCTGGAAATCAGTTTTCTGGTCTTGGATCTACCATTCCTGCACCCTTGGAATCTGGGCAAGCTCTTTGAATTTCTGTTTGCTTCCATTTCCTCCCCTCCCTCCCCCCGCCCCCCTTTTTTTTCTTTTTCTTTTCAAGATGATTCTTCTTTGAAAAAACAATTCAAGGCGTCGTGATGAAAAACTCTGAAATTAGAAGATTTTCTGCACTTTGCCTAAGTTCAAGAGTCTTAAAACCTTCTGTAATTCACAGTTCAGTGAATTATCCTGAAGCATAAAAGTCTTTGGATAAAAACATTTGCATTTAGATACATTTAACCTTACATTAAAACCAAAAGATGAATAATACTTTAATACTTTTGTCATATTTATTAGCTCTACTCAAGGTGAGAAAAAGCTCTTGGGAACAGCTGTGCCAGACATTCTTCCCCTTCCCCCATTCACTATTTTATCCCTTCTTAAACTGCAGGAGTTCAGCTCTAGCACAGTTTTTTTCATAGTAGCTTTTTTTCCCTCCTGGCACAAAAATCAGAATGCAGCAAAGACATAAGGGATGAAGGATAAAAGAAATAAGACTGACTACTAAATTAACTGTATACAGAGTGAAAGAGCAACAAAACTGGCTGCTCAGAGATACATTCTGACCTATTCTGCCATGAACCTCTACATCATTTTAAACCAAAAATTTTGTCCCAGAACTCAGGCTAATTATTGCTTCTATTTGTATTCACAGAATCATTTAGGTTGGAAGGGACCTCTTGAGAGTGTCTAGTCCAGTCCCACTGCTCAAGCAGGGCCAGCTAGAGCAGGGCGCTCAGGGAGGTGTCCAGCTGAGTTTTTAATATCAAGAAGGCTGGAGACTCCACAATCCCTCTGGGAAACCTGTTTCAGTGTTTAACACCCGTACAGTAGAAAACTGTTTTCTCGTGCCCACTGCCACTTTTATCACTGGGCATCGCAGAAAAGAGTCTGGCTCCCTCATCTGTATTCCCTCCCATTAAGAATTTATATATCTTGATGAGATCCCCTCAAGCCTTCTGTCCCTCAGGCTAAACAGTTGGGGCTTTCTCAGGCTCTCCTCATAGGAGAGATGCTCCAGGCCCTTATCATCTTTATTGCTCTTGCTGGACTCACTCCTGTAAGTCTGTATTCTTCTTGTACTGGGGAGAGCCTAGAACTGGACACAGCACTCCAGATGGGATGACTCACCAGTACCGAGTAAAGACCACCTCCCTTGACCTGCTGGCAAGAGTCTTCCTAATGCAGCCCAGGATGCTGTTGGCTGCCTTTGCCCCAAAGGTCCATTGCTGCCATCTATGAGGACCCCAAGGCCCTTCTCTGCAGAGCTGCCTATGAGCCAGTCAGCACCCAGCGTGGGTGCCTGCGGTTGTTCCTCCTCAGATGTAGGACTTAGCAAGTGGTTAATGCTACCACATCACTGTGGCACACTAAAGGAACATTTGTATAAGCGATTCCATCAGCTCCAGGAATTCACCAAAGAAAGCCTCAGTCTGAGCCTACTGCGCAATATTATACCAGTTATCAGTACTAAACTCTTTTTTGCAGTAGTGAAACCAACTATTTTTGTGATAACAACATCCAAAGAAGTGTTTCTTTTAGGAATTACATTTGTTGATGCAGCAAACGAGACTATTTGGAACTGAAACCCACATTCCCATACTGCTGAATATCCATGTATAGGATATTGGTGATGCAACGTCTTTATTTCTGCTGGTGCAGACATGAGCTGTAAAGATAATGGTCAGAAGCTTAATGGCAAGCCTGCATGTCTTTTAAACACTGTACCATAAAGTGCATTGAGAAACAATCTATAGACAATACACAGACACTGAGAGCTGCGGCTTCAGTCTCTGGTGAGCAGGTTCCCAGATGGAGTGGAAGAGCTGATTTTACTCCAGCTCCTGTGATAACGAAGAATAATCCCTTTCTACAAGACCTAAGTGTCCAACGTTGTGATGACTATTAGAGGGGTCCTGCCTCCAGCCAGGTGGAGGTAGGGGACAATCGGATTTACTGGACTGTGTAGATCAAATGGCCTGGCACACCAGTCCCACAGAAGTATAAGGCTCTAGTAGATACCGGTGCACAGTGTACCCTGATGCCATCAAGCTGTCAAGGGGTGGAACCCATCTGTATTTCTGGAGTGACAGGAGAATCCCAAGAGTTGACTGTACTGGAGGCTGAAATCAGCCTGACTGGGAGGGAATGGCAAAAGCACCCCATTGTGACTGGTCCCGAGGCTCCATGCATCCTCAGCATAGACCACCTCAGGAGAGGGTACTTCAAAGACCCAAAAAGATACCGATGGGCTTTTGGTATTGCTGCTTTGGAGACTGAGGAAACTGAGCAACTGTCCACCTTCCCTGGTCTCTCAGAAGATCCTTCTGCTGTGGAGCTGCTGAAAGTTGAAGAACAAGAAGTGCCAATAGTGACCACAACAGTGCACTGGCAGCAATATCACACCAACCAAGACTCCCTGATTCCCATCCATCAGCTGATCCATAGACTGGAGAGCAAGGAGTGATCAGCAGGACTCGCTCAGTCTTTAATAGCCCCATTTGGCCAGTGTGAAAGTCTAATGGAGAATGGAGACTAACAGTAGACTATCGTGGCCTGAATGAAGTCACACCACCATTGAGTGCTGCCATACCGGACATGCTAGAACTTCAGTATGAACTGGAGTCAAAGGCAGCCAAGTGGTATGCCACGATTGATATTGCCAATGCATTTTTCTCCATTCCTTTGGCAGCAGAGTGCAGGCCACAGTTTGCTTTTACTTGGAGGGGTGTCCAGTTCACTTGGAACCGACTGCCCCAGGGGTGGAAACACAGCCCTACCATTTGCCATGGACTGATCCAGACTGCACTGGAACAGGGGCAAGCTCCAGGACACCTGCAATACATTCATGACATTATTGTGTGGGGCGATACAGTGGAATCTTTGAGAAAGAGAAGAAAATAATCCAAATCCTGCTGAAAGCTGCCAGTTTTGCCATAAAACGGAGTAAGGTCAAGGGACCTGCACAGAAGATTCAATTTGTGGGAATAAATTGGCAAGATGGACGTAGACAGATCCCTACAGATGTGATCAACAAGATAACAGCAATGTCTCCACCAACTGATAAGAAAGAAACACAAGCTTTCTTGGGTGCTGTGGGGTTCTGGAGAATGCACAACCCAAATTACAGTTCGATTGTAAGCCCTCTCTGTCATGTGACCCTGAAGAAGAATGATTTTAAATGGGGCCCTGAACAACAACAAGCCTTTGAGCAAATTAAACGCGAGATAGTTCATGCAGTAGCCCTTGGACCAGTCCGGACCGGGCCAGATGTAAAAAATGTACTGTATACCACAGCTGGGGAGAATGGTCCTACCTGGAGCCTCTGGCAGAAAGCTCCAGGGGAGACTCGAGGTCGATCCCTCGGCTTTTGGAGTCGGGGACACAAAGGATCTGAGGTCAGCTACACCCCAACTGAGAAAGAGATACTGGGAGCCTAGGAAGGGGCTTGAGCTGCTTCAGAAGTGATTGGCACTGAAGCACAGCTCCTCCTGGCACCCCAGTTGCCCATGCTGGGCTGGATGTTCACAGGCAGGGTCTCCTCTACACATCATGCAACTGATGCTACATGGAGTAAATGGGCTGCACTAATTACACAACAAGCTCGAATAGGAAATCTCAGTCGTCCAGGCATTCTAGAAGTCATCATGGACTGGCCAGAGGGCAAAGATTTTGGAATGTCACCAGAGGAGGAGGTGATGCGTGCTGAAGAGGCCCCACCATATAATGAACTGTCAGAAAGTGAAAAGCAGTATGCCTTGCTTACTGATGGGTCCTGCCATACTGTGGGAAAGCATTGGAGATGGAAGGGAGCTGCATGGAGTCCTCAATGACAAGTTGCAGAAACTGCTGAAGGAGAGGGTGAATCGAGTCAATTTGCTGAGGTGAAAGCCATTCAGCTGGCCCTGGACATTGCTGAATGAGAAAAGTGGAGAGTACTTTATCTCTATACTGACTCATGGATGGTGGCAAATGCCCTGTGGGGGTGGTTGCAGCAATGGAAGCAGAACAACTGGCAAAGCAGAGGTAAACCCATCTGGGCTGCTGCACTGTGGCAAGATATTGCTGCCTGGGTGCAGAACCTGGTGGTGAAGGTATGCCATGTAGATGCCCATGTACCCAAGAGTCAGGCCCCTGAGGAATACCAGAACAACCAACAAGTGGACAAAGCAGCTAAGATTGAAGTGGCTCAGATCAACTTAGATTGGCAACATAAAGGTGAATTATTTTTGGCTCGGTGCACCCATGACACTTCAGGCCATCAGGGCAGAGATGCAACATACAGATGCCCCGTGATTGAGGAGGGGACTTAACAATGGACACTATTGCCCAGGTTATTCATGAGTGTGAAAAATGTGCTGCAATTAAACAAGCCAAGCGGTTAAAGCCTCTTTGGTATGGAGGACGATGGCTGAATTACAAATATGGGGAGGCTTGGCAGATTGATTATATCACACTGCCACCAACCCGCCAAGGCAAGCGCCATGTGCTTACCATGGTGGAAGCAACCACCGGGTGGCTGGAAACATACGCTGTGCCCCATGCCACTGTCCAGAACACTATCCTGGGCCTTGAGAAACAGATTTTGTGGTGACATGGCACCCCAGAGAGAATTGAGTCAGACAACGGGACTCATTTCTGGAATAACCTTATAGATATTTGGGCCAAAGAGCATGGCATTGAGTGGGTATATCACATCCCCTACCATGCACCAGCCTCTGGGAAAAATCGAACGGTACAATGGGCTGTTAAAAACTACACTGAGAGCAATGGGTGGGGGAACTTTCAAGCACTGGGATACACACTTACCAAAGGTCAACACCAGAGGATCTGCCAACAGAGCTGGCCCAGCCCAGTCAGAACTTCTACATGCTGTAGATGGGAAGAAGTTCCTGTGGTGCACATGAAGAATTTGCTGGGGAAGACAGTCTGGGTAATTCCTGCTTCAGGTAAAGGCACACCCACTCGTGGGATTGCTTTTGCTCAGGGACCTGGATATACTTGGTGGGTAATGCAGGAAGATGGAAAAGGCCGATGTATACCTCAAGGGGATTTGATTTTAGGGGAAAACAGCCAATGAACTTAATTGTATGCTGTTGCCTGCTGTGTAATCCTTTTAGAGCCCATCAACTACATGTCTTCAGGTCACCAGCGACTAGCCCTGACTTCCCTCTGACCATCATCCCAACAGAGAATGAACTTTGATAGAACCAGATGAGTTCTGCAGTAAAGGAACGATCAGCATCAGCAGGCAACGATCCAACACTGCACACAGCCTCTCCTGCTCCGAAAGACAACAACAAGAGATGGAACCTGAAATCATGGACCAAAGGGACTCAGCAGCATTATAGGGATTGGTCCATGCACTAAGAAATGATCTCTTTCTCTCTGTCTGTGTGTGTATGTGGATATATATATATATGTAAGAGCGATGGTATATTGAAAATGTGGGATCTGAGCATGATGTGTACAGTATGGTGGATACTGTCCTGGGTTTAGCAGTAGCAGTCAATCTTTCTCCTTCTTAGTAGCTGGTGCAGCGCTGTGTTTTGACTTTCAGCCTGGGAACAGAGCTGATAACACTGATGTTTACTTTGACCTAGGACTTTGTGAGTCTCATGCTCTGCCAGGGAGGAAGGGAGGCCAGGAGGAAGCGGGGACAGGACACCTGACCCAAACTAGCCAAACAGGTATTCCATACCACAGCACGTCATGCCTGGGGAGGTAACTGGGAGTTACCCAGAAGGGCATGCTCTTCTTGATCAGGCTCGTTTCGGCAGGTGGTATCGTATTCTCTTCCCTTGTTATTTCCCTTATCATTATTATTATTGGTGGTAGCAGTAGTGGTTTGTGTTATACCTTAATTACTGGACTGTTCTTATCTCAACCCGTGGGAGTTACATTCTTTCCATTCTCCTCCCCATCCCTCCGGGAGCAGGGGGGAGGGAAGAAAGGGGGGGGGGGGGGGGTGGAGTAGACTGTGTGGCTGACTTGCCGACAGGGTTTAAACTACAACAACAGGTTAACTTTATTTCCCTTCACACTTCCCTTCAGAAAATACTCTGAGAGAAACAGACTGCTTGTTCCATAATATTTAACTGAATCTTTGCAAAAGCTTTATGAATGTCAGTACAAGAGAAGAGAAGGAAACACACAGTAAAAGAAACTATTATGAGATTATACCACACTGACTTACTGGTGAGTAACAGTTCTATTTAGGAAAAAGGGGCAGAAGTACTGAGGAGAAACATGAAGAGAGGGAAAAGGGGAATCAAAATGAGAAAAAAACTGGTGTGGGAGATAGATGAATGGAACTTGTCACCAGCATGGGAGAGGAGCAAGGACAACTCAGCAGCAATACAGACTGTCTTTTGTGGCTGTGGTCTGCCCATGTTTTCCACCTCACTTACCTTCCAGTGATGACAGTTGCAGAATAGTGCTAAGACAACAGCTACACCAAAATACCCCATTACTTTTTCTTGAGAAATGCAGCTCTGTGAGATCTCCCCCTAGCAGATGATGACAGCATACCACTTTTTGAATGAAGCATTGCTGACCTGTAGCCTAAGTATTCCTTATTCTTACCTCGCTTTTCCCTTCTGTTTTCACTATTGGACATGCTCACAGTTTCATAGTATGAATCCTATTTGTAAAGTGATTTTTCTGGGGTCCCATTCTTGACTGCTCAGAGCATACAGTCTTCCAATGAGAATTTTTCTGACCAACAGTGTACTAACATCTGACAACTAATTTGTATGTGTGTATCAATACTGTAATCAATGTTAAACCACAGCCCATAGTTTTACTTATTGTCAATCCAGCCAGTAGTCTGGAATGCTATCTTCCATCACAGAATGTCATCTGCCTCTCATCTATTTCTCACCAGAAATGACTAGTAACTAAATGTTTAATGCTTTCTACCAAGATGTGTTATTTAATGCTGATCACCCTCAGGCTTTCCTCAGGCTGCTCCTCACCTTCTCTACCTCCTTCCCACCACCTCCTTTGATGGAAATTATAGCTTCCTCAGATATGTTGGCACAATTGTACCTTCAGTCACTTCCCAAACTGGCTGTTCCAGAAATAGTTGGGTTAGCTTGGACATTTTATAAAAAGAGATTTTATACTCTGAACTATTTTGACAGAATAACACTGGAGAACATTTACCTGTTCAGTCATGAAAGCTGACTGAATTCAGACAGGGCTGAATCTTCTTAACCTGCCCTGAATTCAGTAAGATCATCATGTCTAGCTGCAGTTTCACTACCACCAGTAACCTCCTACATGAAGTCATCCTAGCCATCTGTAAGACAAGATGAAAAAAGAAAAGACTATTCTAGCAGGTATTTTTGTATGACAGAAAACGTGCATTTAACTTCTGCTTCCCTGTTAAAGGCCTGGGTTGCCAATGAAACCAGTATAGCTCCCACTCCCACTTCTAGGAGAACTGACAAAACATTCTTTGTATAGTGAGCCTAACTGCAGCATCTGATTTGCATATCCATACTCAGTATAAGGATTCTCAATAACAGATGTATTTTAGCAGCTGCACGATTTCACCTTTAATTTAAGATGAAGACTAACTGTTGGTGTATTGGGTGTACATAGCAAGGAATTGGAAATGGGGTGGGGCTGCAGGGGTAATCTCTATGAGAAAAAAACAGGGGCCGCCCCATGCCTGACACATCTGGTTCTAGATGGCTCTACAACAGACTCACTGCAGGACACAACTGAGCCCAATAACCGAGCTGGTGGGACCTCTTGTGAAAACATGTAAAAGAAAGGGCAAAAATACCAGAGAAGCACAGGAATTGGGGAGAAGGGGATAAAACAGTAGGTGGAAGTGTGATAAAACAGCAGTATGAACACCAGTGTCAGAGGAAGGAGGAGGAGGAGGTGCTCCAGGTTCTAAGAGTAGATATTGCCCTGCAGCCCATGGAAATCACCATGCCAGAGAAGCTAGATACTTCCCTGGAGCAAGCTGCAGCATGTGGAAAGTCCACACTGGAGCAGGCTCCTGGCAGGAATTATGGCTTGTAAAGGACACAGCAGAGCAGAGGAAAAGCATGAGGAAGAAGGAGTGGCATAGAGGAACTGTGATGGACTGACTGCAATCCCCCATTCCCCATCCCTTGCACTGGGAATTGAGTGGGGGAAGAACTGTTCTTTTAATTTTTGTCTTTGTTTCTCACTATCCGCATCTATTTTAAGTGGCAATAAATCAAATCACTCTTGCCCAAGTTGAATCTGCTTTGCCTTTGACAGCAACTGGTAAGTGATCTCCCCGTCTTTATCTTGACCAATGAATATTTTCCCTCCTGTTTTCTCCCCCTTTACTGCTAAGGAGGAGTACAGAGAGCATCTGGGTGGGCAGCTGGCTTAGGTCAACCTACCACTGAATGAAGACTGGCTTATAAGCCATGATGACAATGAAAATGATATCAGAATTACCCAGCAATGTGCACTTGCAGCCCAGAAACTCAACCATATCCTGAGCTGCATCAAAATAAGTGTGGGCAGCCATCAAGGGAGGTGATTCACCCCCTCTGCTCCACTCTTATGAGACCCTACCTAGAGTACTGCATTCAGTTTTGGGGACCTCAACATAAGAAGGATGTGGACATGTACGAACGGGTTCAAAGGAGGGCCATAAAGACGATCAGAGGGCTGAAGCACTTCCCATATGAAGTCAGACTGAGACAGCTGGGCTTGTTCAGCCTAGAGAAGGCTCCAGCGACAGAAGGCTCCAGGGAGACCTTAGAGCAGCCTTACAGGAAATCTGCAGAGGGGCTTCTTGCAAGGGCATGTAGTCATATGACAAGGGGGAATGGCTTTAAGATGACAGAGGGGAGATTTAGATTAGATATTAGGAACAAATTCTTTACTGTGAGGTTGCTGAGGCGCTGGCACAGGTTGCTCAGAGAAGCTGTGGCTGCCCTATCCCTGGCAGTGTTCAAGGCCAGGCTGGATGGAGTTTTGAGCAACTTGGTCTAGTGGAAGGTGTCCCTGCCCGTGGCATGGGGTTTGGAACTGGATGAGCCTTAAGGTCCCTTCCAACCTAAACCATTCCAAGATTCTATGAAGAATTCGTAATTCATACCAACAAAACATTTGCCACAGAGCTTAAGCTTGACCGTATGCATTCAAAGCTATTAAGAAGCCTAAACAATATTTTTCATTGCAGTGCTGCAGATCTACTGTTTCATACAGCAGAATTCAAAGCTTGCTCTTTAGTGGGAATATTTGTTTAGATTGCCTCATGAACCCCATATCATTAGAAAGCAATTTTGAAAATTCTCATTTGAAGGAAATCTATTCCTGGAAACATCTTAAGATTCACTTGTCTTCTGGTCAAAGAAGCAAAAAGCTTAAGTCACCAACATGACTAAGACCCACCCTGAGGCACAGAACCTTTTTCAACAAAGAATTGATAGTTAGAAAAATTATATTCAAAGTCTCTGCTGCAATGGCAAATGCAAGGAAAACAGAACAAATGAGGATTGGCTGATACTAATAGATATCTATTCAGTTATGCTTCTTTAAAATCACTGTAATCCAATGGATCAGCAATGCCTCCTGGCACATATTGGTACAACAGGGATTGGGAGGAAGAGCAAGAAGAAATGCAGAGAGATGGCCAAACATTACCATATGACTTGATGACAATCCTGTCCTTCCTGCACTGAATAAGATTACAAGAGGATAATTTCTATGTCAGCTAGCAGAAATCTAACTGTACAAATTGTATTAGCCAGTTCCGCTAGTACAGAGCTCATTAGAGTTTTTGACATACACAATGGAAGACACTGAAGCTCTTTTATTCTACAGGAAGCAGTTCTGCCAGCAGTACTGTATATGGGAAACCGTTTCCTCAGTATTCCAAAGCTTGCCAGCCTCAAATTTACCTATTACTTATTCCATCTGAATTTCAAGAGGAAAGTGATACACAAAAAAACACACCCAACAAACTACCAAAGCCCAAACCCAAATCTAAAAAATGCTCAGAAAAAAACCCCTTGCTTACTACCTCCTCCCATGTTCTTTTTTAAGGATGAAGCATGCTTAACAGTTTTACTATTGCTTCCTTGAAATCTAAAAAAAAAAAAAAAGAACAAGAAATAAGAAACATTTAGATCTTACAAGTGATCTCCTTCTCTGGAGCAGAAAATAATTTTTCATGGTATTCTCCTAGCCTGTAAGGTTTACCTTCTACAGATGTTAAAATGTAGGGAAAAGAAGGGCTCCCTTTCTTCCTTTCTCACACACTCATCTGTTCCTTTCCTCTGCTCCCTGAAGGGTGTGAATAAGAAAAGAGTTCAGTAATAGGAAAGAGCAGAATTTATCAGTGACATCTAAGGAGAATGAAGAGTTTCAACCAGAAGGTTGCAGTTGTTGAGCACATATCGCTAGTAGGTCTTATATGCCAGTACTCATGAAGCAACTACAACACAAAGCATGGCACTCTGCTGCCTTTGCAGTGGCAGTCCTAGCAGTGGCTCATGTCACAAAAATGTCTCTGCTGGTCTGTAAAATAATACCCCAATCTGACTATACTTTTATGAGTTTCTATGGGCATTACATCTCAAAATATACTAAATGCTTTCTGCTTACTGCAAGACGTACATGTTTAGCCTAGGATCTGAAAGTCACGGCAAGTTAGTTGTAATAATAAGGTGCTTTAAGTAGGGGCTAGCTGTCACCAGTAAACCTGACTGCACTCAGGAGCAACCCTGGTGAGCCTCACAAATATTCAGCTAATCATCAGGGGAGAGGACACTGAACACACATCAGAAAATCACTAGTGAACAGCCATTCAAATTTCATACTTCTACATACTCCCTAAATATTGTTGAGACTCAGCTACCCTATCATTTAATGGTCTCTGCACCTGAAGAATTTCCTGTGCTGTAAGGAATGGTATCTACACAAACACATGATAGTGTCAATCAGTATCTAACATATGCCATACCACAACATTCCAGCATTGTAAGAATTACTTCATTTGGCCGTATCAACTAACAGTTTCTAAAGCTGTTAAACTTCAATTAGCAAAAAACCTGTAGTTGTTCTATTTCAGGTGACATGGTTTAAGAGGTCAAGTAGAAAGACTTCCTTTCTTTTTTTTTTTATTTTAGTTTAAATGTAAAAAAAGAAACAGTTTATATATATATATATATATATATATAAAGTAACTATTGGAATAATGACATTTTTTACGGACTAGTAACATTTTTTATGGTGGCAGACAAACACATACAAGATTAATTTCCTATGGTATTTAGTAATAGATGGAAAGTGAATTAATCTGTTTTAGCTGGTCTTCCATTTCACCATATATTTAGCAGTTCTACTCATTTGTAAGCTGATGAAATATTATCCAAACAGTGAAGGCTGCTTTGGTGGATGTTTTGGCTAAATAGCTAAGGGTACTGTAGCACAGTATCATATCATATATCCTGTTTACTACAGGCCAAAGACAAAATTACTTGTCCCAGTATTTCAGTTATCTGGAATTCCCATCCTCAGGAATTTTCCCATGGCTGTTTCTAATACAGAGAGATTCAAAAGATAGTCTTTAGAAAGTTGGCCATACATTACTCTGCACTTCCCTACCCCCATGTTTAAGACTTGGGCACAAGAGGTTAAAGTATCTCCACATTATCACTGCAAAGATGAAACTTGAAGGGAAGTGCAAGGATCAAACCCTCACATTAACGTAATGAATTTGAAAAAATACAAGTTATTCACTAACTTGCTGAGTATTTAGTTGGCTGTCTGTATAGTAGTTACCCAATTCTAGTTACCTAATCCTAAAATAGAAAGTCTTACATACAAAGAAACAAGTCTTAGCTGTGAATATTCCTTATAACATTGATTTTGAAAACTAACAATGGTGTATTTTGAATTATAATTTCTAAAAGTAGGGCTGAACAAGACATCAGAATTCATCAATATAAAGAAATGGCAAGAAAATCAGAAATAGGGATGCAAAGACAGCATGCATACCATTGCCCACAAAGTAACTATGAATGTGACATCTATTCAATTTATACCCCAGTTACTCCACAAATGACATAATGAATTACTTTGTTCTATTTTGAAAGCATTAGACTAAAAGATCTATCATAAACCAAGTCCCTTTATTAACTAACTAGCTATATGGCTTGGCACTTTCAATGGAAATCACGATACATCTAAGCTTCCAAATCATGGATTTGGCATACAAGACAGAGCAGGAATACTGTAGAAATTAGGATTATTTTTAGTTTTGTTATACCCTCATACTACTATAAAACTCTGTTAATAGATAAGAAGAATCTTATTCTTATTTGACACTTATCATTTTATAAGAATCAAACATGCTAGATATTGCACACAACTTCTATGATTAAGAATTGCAGTCTACAGGACAAGAAGCATATGACCAGGGAGTTCAAAGATCAGTAAGACAACTGATTGCTGCATTTAATAAGCAGTACACTCAGTTCTATGAGTAAACATTACTTTTGAGGTTTTAGGCATCCTGACAGAGAACTTAAGACAGGATTTGAAATGTGATGATGAGGTAGCTTTGTGGACAATTATAGAAAGTATCTTCCAAGCATAAGAGACATTCTGGAAGAAAGCAGAAAGGTGCCTGTGTAGAAGTGAACAAGTGACAAGATAGACTAGCATCACCAGCCAACAGATGCCTCAAAACCAAATTAAATACAGTAGACAGGGAAGCAGATGCCCTGAAGGTCTCAAAAGCGACAACTAACTTGTATGCAATGAACTTCAGCTGGGAGAGGAAATCAGGAAAAGAATTCAGTAAGTTGATTCTACCAAGAAAATACAGTGTAGCTGTTCAAGGAATTACTGTTTCAGCTGTAGAAAATTCCGTAACAGTATCACGTAGTTTTCCCCCTCCACACATCTCTCTTCTTAAGAGGCTTAGGAAAGGGAGATAGTCATGAGTCACTCACTTTCGTTATTGGACTCAAATCTTTATGATCTAAAAAGAGGGATAAATGGAGGAAGGCAGAAAGTAAAGAATTCTTTTCCTGCCTCTAATGACAATAGTTACGACCCTTGAAGAGTTCAAGGAGCTGCAGCCTCCTAAACGCACTTCCACATTCGCCTGGATCTACAGGATATGGGTTTAGGAAAGAGAAAACTTTGTGAGACTTTAAATCCTCTAAAGTTCTGCAGTGTCTGAAAGCCAGCACAACAGCCATAGCCATTGCTTTCACACCTGTAGCACTTCCGTTGCAAAATATTACAGCAGAAAATGTCTGTGTTGGGTTGCAGTGGGATCTACGCAAGTAAGGAACCTAAGGTAAAACCACGTGGCAAAGACCTACTTACAAAAGAAACCTTTTCTTTTGCAGTAAATGAAACCTTAGCCATTAATATCTTACCATAATTCCAACTAAGTTACAGTCTAAGCCTGCAACAGGAGAGTATCTAGCACTCCAGATCTTCTAATACTCCAAGTATTTACACTTAAGTAATCAATTAGCTTAATTAGGTCTTAGGGAGAATTTGGGAGTGGTTTTATTTGTCTGGGGGATTTTTTTTATTTGGGGGATAGGAAGGTGGTTTGGGGGGGGGGGGGGGGGGGAGTGTTTGTTTGTTTAGGGTTTGTTGTTGTTGATCTTTCTTTCCATAATTTTAAACTAATAGAAACTATTGTTTTACTTAGCTACCATTACTGGTTCTGTATTTTCCCCCTGAGATCAGCAGAACTGATGCAAGAAATACTTGAAGTACCAACAGCAGACACAATACTTATCCAGATAAATAGGGAGATGTAAAATATCTGCAAACACATTATGGGAAATGGCAGTTTGTGTCCATTTCCCAAGAAATTAATGTCTGAAGAAGAACATTTGAAAGCTAAGAAACCTGGCACTACACTCTGCATCCCACAGCTGCAAAGAGATGCATTGCTGAGATTACCTCTGGGTTTTCCTGCCAAGAAATTCTGGACACAAATTACTTCAGAACTTTCAACATATTAGCAGGGATAACCTATTTTGTCCTGGTCTTATTTTCCATTAACAACCATATTTTATATTAGTACCCTTAGAAAAAGTCTAGCAGCCATGCCTCCAGATGGGAATAACATTAATTAATATGCTTTTTTTTGTTTATCAGTAGAACATTCTTATATTAATGCCAAAAGATTTCAGGGCAAAATATATTTACAAGGAATTAATTATCCTTTAAGTATACTGAGGAAATTAAGAGATACCAACAGTTTCAGTACTACCAAGCTGGTAAAAAAACAATGGTCACAGTATTCTCTCTTGCTTATCAACTCCCAAGGAAGCACCCACAGCAATAGCCATTTTCTCATATATTAATAGCTTCTAGTTCCACCATTTCTTAATGTGACCAGTGTGAAAGTACCTATGCTGGAGTCTTTAATTGCTTTGCTTGAAAGCAGAGAACAGATCTCAAAGCTTACTGTTCCTATTTATGTTGCCAGCATTTCTTTGGCACAAACGGGCTACACGATCGATTATTGTTAATGCTAAATAAAGGGGAAAAAAAAAGGCTAATTTAATTTTAAAATTAATTCTAAGCTTCATCTCTGTTTTCTGGAGTTCCAAACTCTTGAAACTGGTTTGGGGTGGTTCAAGCAGATGTGCAATTATTAACCCACAAAACAAGTGTGCATTCAGAGTTTTGCTGTGCTGATCACAAAATGTTTAAACAGCATAACTAGGACACCTGGAAGTGAAGAGACCAAAAGGTAGAGATTAATCTTTTGGAAAGTATTTATCCTCCAGGGTGCACAGATAGTTAAGTTTAGGGAATAATCCCAAATGCCTGAATAGCACTAAACCACCCTCTGGAACAGCCTCCTTCCCTTAACACTGATTATGTATGGTTACAGAGTGGGAAAGGTGAGTAATCCCAACTGTGACACATATTCCTACATACGTAATTCTTAAGACATAGGCATTTTGAGATTGACATTCACATTTCCCTATTTCTATATTGAAGTTATGAATAAAATATTTTGGACTTAACAAGAGATCTACATTCACCTTCTATCTATGCTGGAACTGATTATCTTCAAACACACATAATAAGTAGAACTAAACACAGATAGACTGACTTACACTGTTGACACTCTCTTTCTTCTATCACTCAAGATGAACATAAATGCACATTCACCTTTGTGTGTTTCTTTACCACTTCTGCACTGTTCTGAAATGCATAATATGAGTTTCAAATCTCTTTGCTGTTTCCATTTTCAAGTCTCAGCAGCTAGGAATACACGAATTTCCAAATACTAGAAAGGGTCCAGATTCTTGGGCACATTCCAGCTCCCTTGCACTTTTGTAATTTGCAGCTCCTGGTATCTGGCCCCCTGGAATCTCCCCTTTTGTAGGGATAATCTTTCAGGGGTAGAAAGTTACTGTTGGCAAGAGACACCTAGGATTGTGCATATAACAGATTTTTCTTTTGACAGCCAGTGTGGAAAAATGCATAAAGTAGATATCTACATATTTCCTTCTTCTAGATTCCAGCTGGATCCCAGGGAGCACATGATTCTGTGAAGCAGAATAATGTGTTGCCTCCACTGATTCCAAGTTCCTTACTGCATTGGGATAGGGCATTTCCCACAGCAGTAAGAGATACAAGCACAAACTCTCTCAAAGTAGATGAAGAAACTGAACTTGTTTTCTTGCTGTGTGTTTTATCCACTGCATACACAAAGGGCAGTATTGTCACTCTGTTTTTCTCCAAAGCCTGCGCATTGTAACTACTGAGGGATGCAAATAAGTCGTCCACCCTGAACATACTATAATATGTTTGGAACTTAAGAATCTGCCATAGCGTCCTCATATCAAAGAGAACACAAAATACATGCAAAGGTAACCCTGACCTGAGGATACACTAGCATGATAACAACATGAGAAATGGCAGAAATGAGTAACATGTTATAACAACAGAATGGGGGTACCAGCTTTAATGGAACTGTTAATGGTGGCAGAAACTACCAGGGCAATGACATCCCCAATGTGTGTAAAAATCAGCAAAATCAGGACCAATAGAGAAACAATAAAGGCTAATTTTGGAGGGGATGAAAGTGGTAGAGAGAAAGATTTTGCAAGGGTACAAGGGGGAAAAATAGCCGTAAAAGACAGAAAAATCATTCTGTCAGAGTTGACCGAAATACCTGTCAAGCAGTCATATGCTTGATCACCACAGTTTGCACAGGTCAGTAACGCTGGTGCTGCCATCATACCTGCCTCTGACTTATATGCAGAGTCACAAGCAAACAGACATATTTTCCCTGGCATCAGCAAGGGAATACTTGGAGCACAGTACCTAGTATCAGCATGGAAACACCTCACCATCTCCTCTCTTACAGGAAACATTTGCAAAATTTGACAAATCTAGGTCAAATTCACCATGATGCAACAATTTAAAACCATAATTTTAGCAAACTTAGTATTTAACAAAAATAGAAAAATAACTACTCTATATACATTAATCCTTTTGTCATTCTCAGCGCATGAAGCCTTCTGCAGAAAATGTATAAGCTTTGTTGTACAGGAAGTTTTGGAAAGGTTTTCTTTGTAAGCTTTCTAAGGATGTTGATTGCTGCATTCCATAAAAAGAGAGGTACTTATGATGAGGGAGAGGAAATGGATTGCCAATTATATGCTTAGCAGCAGGCCTGTCACAGACAACTGCACTGTTCTCAAAATATTGACACCAAATCCATCTCAAAAGGATACCTTTTCTACTAGGATAAGCACTCGGAAAAACCCAGGCACTGATTTAAATATGACTGTAACATCCTGAACATCTTGGATTCATAAAATGCAAGCTTTTAAATCTCAGCTTGCTCTCCTGCATGACCTTTTCAGCTTTCTTGGATGAAGAAAACCTTTAGTCTGAATGATTTGATCTTCACTGATTCTAGACCCTTCTGATTTTAGATAACTATAATTCCTCTGTTTTCTTCCAGGAAGGTAATTTCCAGCTCAATGCACATTTTAGACACCTTAAAGCCTATGTAAGCCTAAGTCAACACTATCAGCAAAAGGCCCACTCACAGCCTTTTGCATTCCTTCCCTGTACGCAGCTGCCTCTCTTCTGGCACATGCATTCTGAATCATGAGCAGGACCCGGAAGCTGCCCTGAAGTAACGTAAATATCTGAAGATATTTGTCTTAGCTTTTAAATCCAGATCAACTCTGAGATCTTGTCTTTTGCAGAGCCCCACAGATATTTGGTTATGTACAGGCAAGGGGCTGTATGGGACTCCTTCAAAAGCAGTGCCAGTTTATGTCTACTTCCAGGGTATGAGAAGCCAAGAATCACAAACAGCCCTAACTCAAAGGCACTTTCTGAAAACCCCCCAAAACAAACCCAAACGTGGTCCCCTCCCCTTTCTCCCCTCCTCCAAAAAAAAAGACAAACTAGAAACACTCAGAGAACACAATCTGCCAACAAAACTCCCACCTACTTAAAACCCAGAATTATTCTTGAGAGCTTTGAAACTTACTTCTACAGATTAAAGAGGTTTAGACTAGTGATGCTTGGACAAAATATTGTACTGCTTAGTCTGCAGTTACCTCCTCTTTCTAAAAGCCTTTTCTGGGTGGGACTCATCAAGAAGCCAGCAATGGCAAGTTCGCATCAATTCTTCCTTGACAATTTAGGATTAATTTACACCACTGTAAGGCTGAAATAATCATACCTAGGACAATCAGAAGCTCTCCTTCCCTACCTTAAAGGCTTGTGTTAGTATCCTTATTACCAATGGCTTTGTATTAGGACAGCCCTACCAAGCACCAAAGCCCAAGTAAAGCGATGTTCAAGATGTACACCTAAACTTAACTGAAATCTGTTTTCTCTGTTAATCAGAGGCTTTTCATACTTATTCACATCTATGGATCTTTAAGACCTGATTTTCAAAGGTTTGACACAGTTTTACAGAAAAAAAAGTGAACAGAACACAGGAGAAAACTAGGTCTTGGAAACTCAGGTTTCTTCCTAGAGATTTAAGCTTTACCTCAAGCATAGGACTCTCATTTCAGAATACTTTTTAATATCACTACATTTAGAATTTCAAAAAATACATGTTTGGTAACATAATCAAACCAGAGGCTAGGCCCCTCCTCAGCAAAGACATTTTAATACATAATTCATATAACTTAACCATACAGCATACAAAACCGAACACCCACAAAAAACAAATTGGCACAGTAGCATAAAATCCCAAAGAGCACTTAAGTGCTTTTATATTTTCCACCGTATTGTGGAGAATATCAGATGGAGAAGCCGTAAATGGCAGGTTTCAGTTTATATAAACTTGTTCCAAAAGCCACAGATGAATTCTGTTCTAACTTACCACAAAGGAACAGAAGGCCTTGCCCTTGGGATTTGTATCAGGAAATACTGAGAGCACACACAAGAATATCCCATCACACTTCTCTGGAAAGCGTTTCCTCATCTGATCAATGTGTCTCAGCAGTAGGCAAAAAACCTAATAAAGTTTACTTCAGTTCACACAACAGTTCTTGAAATCTCTTCCTAAACATGTGGGGAAATGTTATCAGATGCATCCCAGCTTTATGAAGCTCTTCCCATAAATCACAGCAGACCTGCAACCACTTCCACCTACATACACAGCTGCTACATATATGTTGAGCACACTATGTGGGTCCTTGGCTTTTTTTTCCCTTTCAGTAGCTAGATACCATCTACAAGAACACTTATTTAAAAAGGGAATCCCTGGTCTTCAGATCAAGAGATTTCACAGCTTCTTTCTCAGAGAAAAAAAAGAAAAGTCTGTCTCTCTGTTGGCATCTCCTTTTCTGAGCAGGGACTTACAATGGAAAGGACAGTTATTCAAGGGTGTAGAGGGAAGCAAGTGAAATGCTCCAATCAAGTACTGAGGGAGGATTTGGAATAGTCTGAATCTTATGCATCTTAGCGCTCTTGATCCATGGCTAACTCCAGCACATTAAGAGTAGCCTCTCTCACCACCATGCAAAACACACAAACAAACCCAGGAGGTTTCATGCTCTACCACTACATCAGCAAAACCTCACATTATGACTCTTTAAGGTAACATTAAAAATACACAGATCCCTAAAATATAATACCCCTTCTGTACTGCTATACCACAATTAAAACAATGCTTATTCAAATAAATTACAACAAACTAACTTTACAGAATCAGATGCTATTTCATACACAGTGAAAAGGTTTCAATACCATTAAGTAAGGCATCTCTTCTAAGGCAACAATATCATTGTGCATTAGAACGGCACAATGTTTTAACTTGCAGTCAAAAGTGGTTATTAAAACTCTATTTTCCACCCAATACAATTTTAAACTGGTCTTTAGAATTTATTTCTAGGTACTAATCTAAAGGAAGAAAATTGTATCCAAACGAAAGCAAACGCTGAAACGCTGCAGCCTTGTACTAGAGCTAATAGATGTTCTACTGAAGAATGTCAGCCATGACTCAGATTCCAAACAGGAGATGTTAAGCTTTGGCATTTGGGAAGCCTGCAGTTATGAAGCTGTAAGCCATTTCCCTCATCCCCTTCACCCCTACGCTCCCTACTCTATCCCCCTCCCCTCCCCCCCCCCCCCCCCCCCCATTATTTTCCTGTGTTTTAAAGTGGAAAAATTATATTTTCTTAGCAGGAGCAGCAGCAGCTTTTAGATAGAGCTGGGCCTTTGCAAAAAAGATCAACTAAGACACATAATAAAGAAAAAAATAAAACACATGATGACAAAGAAACAGGAGCTGGCAGAAAACAAACCACAAGTTAGACAGCATTGTTTCTGTGACTAATATTTTAGCTGTGTTACAGGTATAAAGGAGACTAACGAGGAACCTGCAAGAATTACAGTACCACTAAACTCACAGAAGTCATTGTTCATTGTGGGAGCCTCACAGCTGGCTCCAGCCTTCTTAGCAAGGCACTGCCAGATCCCTCACACTGAGCTGAAAGGAATTTCCATATTTTAAAAGACCTAGGCATGAAAAGGGAGCTATAATACTTATTTTCCTATTGCACAACAAACATGCACAAAAGAACAGGTCACACGTACAAAGAAACGAGTGTCAGGATGCATGCCAGCTACACCTTTCCTGTCTGAGGCTAAAAAGAACCCGTCCAGAAAAGAACAAGAGCCCATCTTCAGCCCCAGCACCCAAGTAGAGGTAAGACAACCAGTATCTAACTACTTGCTTGACATAAATCACATAATAAGCCAAAATTCAAAGGCATCCTGCAGATGCAGGAATAAAGAGGGAAGAGCCATTTTGCACAGGTTCAGAGTGCTGCCTCTGCAGGGAGGCTGGGCTCAGCCCAGCTGACAGCACTGCTCAGTGCTGGCACAGAGGTATTTTTTATTAGCGAAATTTAGGACAATGCATAGTCAGGTCAGCTCTCTTTATGAAGGTCCTTCCAGAGATTTGTTTGACACTATATATTTTCACCAGATCAAAGCCTCTTATATGTGTATTAGGCAAAGTAGAGAGCACGCTGTACTTTCCCCCCTTCTCTCAAAGTTTGAAACAAAGCATTAAGAACCAAGGTATGAGCCATTTATCTGTCAAAAAAAGATCAAGGATGATTAGGAGCCTCTGGCAAATAAAGATCAAGGATAGTTAAGGGCCTCTGGCTAAGCTGATGGTGCAGTCTGTTCCCATCCAGCTTTAAAAAGAATTGATACAGAAGCCCTTACTGCTATTACAAAACAGAATTCTTTGGAAGTTTGAATTCATTCCCTTTAAGATCCATGAAGTTCAGTAGCTCTTCTTCCTGTCTATGGTAACTTATGCGTTTTCCTTTCTCTGATCTTAAGTTTTGAATTAAAATGTCTGTAATGGCTGTTCAGTATTAGGTTATTAGCTGACACTAATAATGAGACTATTATTCTGAAATTTTGTGCTCCTATTATTAAAAAAAAAAAACACAAACAACTGAATAATTTACACTTCTGTCTCCTTATGTTTGCAGCTTGATCAAAATTCAGATTCATAGTTTAAAGAGGTTTAGAGCTGATGTATGAATCCAGCTCTATAGATATGGGTAAGTAAAAGCTGATTATAAAGAGAAGAAATCAAACCAAACAAAGCCCATCAACTTTAATTTTTACTGAGTATTTGGATTACACTCGAGAAGAAACACTGTAGAGATATCTCTAGAGACTACAGGTTTGGGACTCTCCATTATAGTCTGGGATGCTTTAACAGATGACAGTGCCAGACTGATTAGAAGTTACCCAGCTGAACATTTTACTGCCAGAAAATGTGATTAGTGAGAAGTGAAATAGGTAGTAACTGACATTTATTTTTTTTCCTAAAGAAAAAAACCCCAACAAACAAAAAAACCAGCAACAGCAACACACAGGGAACAAGGGTTTGGTTCAGGCTTTGTTTTAAGATAACACAGAAAACAAGAAATTTATATCTGAAGTATTAAATAATAAAACATTTAAGAAAAAACTTATTAAAAAGTGTTTTTAGAATTGCATTCATCCTTTTTAGGATAGAAAAAATGTGTTTTGATTATTTTAAAAAAATTCATTTCTTCCCATGGCACTATATCTCCTATAAACTAACACAGTGTCTTTGCCTGTTGCTCATCTTTTAGGGGATACTTGTGGGAATTCTAGGATTTGCTGCCTCGTAAGAGATATAGCTGTGGTCCACTGAGGAGTGTGGCAGCATAAGAACTTCCAATGCTGACAAGACCCTAAGAGTACATCTCACTTCTAAGATTCTAGTTCTTCAATCCACATTTTTTAAGTGTGCGTGCAAATCCATCAGTATCTAGCAATTTCTGGGAAATATTTTACTTCACTTCACTCTACTGAAAAATACAGTGCCGTTTCAGCCAGATCTAATTTCTTTATACAGAGCCAAGCAAAAAATACAGGACACCTCCATGTAAGTATATTTGGACAATTCTTCATTCCAATACAGGAAAGTCACCTTCATTCAAAAGGATTACAGTCACTGCTGCTGCTTAACAAAAGGATTCAGAACCACTCAGTTAACTAATTTGCATGAAAGTCATGACCACCACTGATGCTCAACACACCAAAGCTGTGCACAAACCTGGTTATTCCATGATAGGGGAGAAGAAAAATTTAATTCCATTAATTCCATCAAAGCTGATGGTAGTGTTTACTGCTAATATTACCAAAACACCTACTACTGCCTCCCACTTCAGACGTTTCCTCTGTTTTAGCACCTCTAATAGGAACTGCATCTCAAAGTATACTGAATGCTTGTCATTCACCAAGGCTTCCTTTCTAGAAGTGTATCATAGGAATGATTATACATCGCAAGAACCTCTGGTGTCTGAACAACTATTGTCTCTGCCTTTGACTCATTGAAGCTCATTCAAAATTTCCTAAAAGCTATTGAATGACAGTTTCAGACTGAATGCACTGAGAACTATGGATGAGGTACCATGTCTGAGTAGGAGTTCACATACAAAGAGTAGACCTGCACCAAAATCAAGTGGCATGTACAAACCACACAGCAACTTTATGCTTTACACAGATGCAATCTTCACTGGTTCAGCTAGTGACGGCCTGAATTTTCACTGCATATATACTTCACTGCATATATATTTCATTGCACATATGTGGGAGAGACCCCATATTTGTTTGTATTTCTTCCTCCTCTTTTTTGGGTTGGGTTGGGTTTTTTTTTTCCTCATCTCTTCCATTACTGGTTTTCTTCTTAACTCTAGTCTTAAAGCATTATTTAAAAGAAGAATCACTGAATACATATGGCAACCTACGTTTAAAAAACTGCTCTGCAAAATACAACAATTGGGCCAGACATCAGTTTGGTGGCCAAAGCCCTGGAAATCAAATTTTGGCATGAATTATAGAATACCCAAGTACATTGGCATGGACTCTCTGCATCATAATTCAAATTATTCATACTCTAATGCATTTCAAACTAGTATGAAAGCTGATTTACAGAATACATAAAGGTCATGCAACTATGGAGGAAATAGAAGCAAATGGACATTTTCTTCATTCTCAAAGAGAATGCAACTGTTTGCACAATGTGGACTGTTCTTCACAGGTTTTTAAGGTAAATACATTTTTATCACACAGGTAAATATGGCAAAAAATGAAAATCAAACCTATTGTCTTGTCAGCTTTAAATGGTTTTCTGTTTCTAAGATCTCCATTTCAGACCTTATGAACCCTTATTTATCTGTCTATAGTTAAGGCAATAGGACAATGGTCAGAAATGACTTTTTTAAGTTTTTGGTTTTAAAATGTGGTACTAAGTGTCAGAATTGCACAGCTTTTTAGGTATCTAAAAATACATTCAGGCACCTTAGGGTAGATTTCCAATTCCTGTCTAAAAACTTAAAAATGACACTTTTTCTCAACTCTTTGGACCAAAAGTGACTGGAAGGAACCTGCTCATAACAGATTATTTTAGTCTGTAGACAGCAAAGCACCTTTCTTGGGGCTGATGGCAGGCAGCTGGACTTTGGAAGAGAATGAATATTAAGACAGGGTGAAGATAAAGACAGATGCCATCACAGTAGTTTCTATTTAGTCTAGATGGCTCCTAACATCCACATGTGAGTTTCTTTGCATTGCCTTTCAGAAATGCCTTCTTCCTCTGTTTCCTGCACCCTTTTTTAGGTGACTTAAATCCCTTCTAAAGACTGGATTCTTTTTCACATGTCAGATGTCTAAAAATTAGGCCCTGCAGAACATAATTCAGAAGCTCTCATTCGAACAATTCATATTTTGTAAAAGCATCCTTTTAAGTGGCAGCAAAGGAGCTACATTTAGAAAGATGGAGAGGAAGAGAAGCAAGCTATTCAGTAACAAAATAGACAGTACATGTCAACGTTTTGTACATTAGAAGCAACACTACATCTTTCTTCATCTACAAAAAGAACAGAGTCAATGATTCAGCTATTTGTCCAGAGGCAAAAATGATTAGAACATTGAATTGGACACTTCTTGAGTAAAGTGATGGAACAGTTCATGTAGAGAGCATATATATTTATTATCACTCAGGCAAGTTCCAAAAAGGGCACACAGCAACATACATACAGATACCATTGTCAAACAATGAAGAGCTTCTACAGGTCTTTTGGTAATTTAACCAAACAAAACAAAATCACCTTGAGAGAGCTAAAATACTCTCTCTATAAATGTTGAAGGTTCACTTTACACCCCTGAGATTCCATTTTGTTGAATCAAATAAATCTTAATTCTCAGAGGTGAACTGAAGTTTCAGAACAAGTGCTCATGCCTGGGACATTCATAGATTTAAAAGGTTTGGAAGTGGCTTAGAAAATCACAAATGCTTGTATGTATTAATGTTGCAGTGCCCAAACACACTTCCTCCACACTTGGGAGGAAGTGAATCAAAGTCTTTTTATAGCACGTTCAGAGGACTCTCAAAACACCAGCAGTATACATAAAATTCAAATAACACTAACTCCTCTTACAAAATGGGGCTACATGACTGCAGTGAGATCCATCTTCTAATCCAGTAATCTAGTTATTGCCACAATGACTCCATTCATTCTGAGATAAGAAATCACGCTGGAACAGAAAGCCTTGGTTCTTTAATTTGTTTCCTGCCTGCAGGCTGATGTCCTGCATATACACGCATAGTTCCAATGGACTCTCTTGAGCCAAGGCTTGTGGACCATTTCCTGTGACAGGCCATATGACAGCACTTCCGTAGCTTTCAAGTTACTGTGTTCAATGTAACAGTGAAAGAGGATGTTTCTGCTTAGTTCAAATTTGATATACTAATAGTATTCTGCTTCTGTAAAATTTTGAAGCATATAAATAACAAGCCATTACAGTGACAACTACCAAATTTCTTTGTTTATAGAAAACTGGCAGTTCATAAATATTAAAGTATGCTGTTAGCAACAAAGTACAACATATAGATGCTATTTTTCCTAAAGATAGGGAAACAGTAACCATCAGTGAAATAATTCATTATTTACAGACCTTTGAATTTTAATGCCACATGACTGTACTACAATTTTTCCATTAAAATTCAAAAATGTATCTGTTTGTTATCCCTTTGATGAATGTGTTAAAGGCAATGGAAACAGTAACCACTGCTGACAGATTTCCCAATGACACAGTGGTATTTGCCACTTAATCATCAATACATTTTTTAAATGAACCCTAATATTGTCAAATAGCTGTCATGTAGTTTTATTAAAGCTAAAACATTGGAATGCTGTCATAAGTGAAGATTGCAATCATACATCTACAACTTACATTGTGAAAGTATTACAGTGGGCAGAAATACACCCCAAGGGAAACGTCCCTTAGGGCTTATTACAGGGAACTTCTAATACCTCCAGTTAGAAAGGAACACAATCAAATTTGGTATCTGGTCAAACTATGCCTTGAAAGTATTGTGACAACTCTCAGAGTCCTTCAGCTAATTTGTGTGACTTAATTTTTGCAGTCAGAATCTTTCCCTTGCCATCACAGTGGGCACTACCCACCACAGTTTGTCCTCAAAACGATTTCCTTCTTGTAATGCTATCAGTCAGAAAGACCCTGACAGTAAAACATGAATGGACCAATAAAAAAAATTACCAAAAGTAGTCAAACAAGCTATCCAGAAGCAGCAAACTGGAAAACTAACAGTATTTTCTGTAGTCAATCTTCTCTAGCTATAGTAAGTTTGGATCTTATAAAAGCAGCACCATGGCTATTCTGGAGACTATTTTCTACTTGAACTGTAGATGATTCTGATTTTTTTTAATAGAAACTTGGGAGGAAAAAGTCCTTCTATGTAGGTTTGTTTGAGCAAGAATTTTCTATCTTAACTCCAAAATGACCTCTCCACAAAAGCCTAAGTTTTCTTGAAAGATTTAATGACGTTGTAGAGATCAGGACTAACTACAAGACTGGGAAAGACATACTTCAGAAGTTTTATTGGCAGGTAAATTACACTAAGACTATTTTATGAGGCTTCAGTTGAGTTCTTAAAACCTTCCAGGTTCAGATTTCTCTCCTGTTAGGTACTCTTCCTTCCCTCTTCCTGATACACATACAGGAACCTAGGAGGATTTTAACAAATTGTGCCTACACTATCCTATTACAGTGCCCAGGTATCTTTCAAAGCCCAAGTTTGTTGCTTGCTCATGCTGTGCTGCCCTTGAATCTCACTCAGGGCATCATAAAATTTGCCTTGTTGGAATAGTGCAGAGACAAAAAGAAACTCAGCATCCTCCAGTATGTACCTTCATCAGCCTGGATTCCTTAACACGCACTTCCCGTTACCCTTCTGCCTCACTGTCCCCCCAGTCTCACACGTGGCACCACTCTTCAAATATACACACATAGCTGACCTGATGTCACACCAGGAACAAAGTGACAAGAAGTCTGCCACATTACATAAGAAACCTGTTTGATATTCAGTGCCAGTGTACTGTACAAACGTACTCCTTACTGGAGCTTGAGCCTGCCTCATTTCTACAGTGATGAATATGAGCCACTGAAATAATCTGACCACAGTGACTAGTTATACATCCTACAGCTTTCACACATATCAACCCTCAAGGCTGGAGTTCTGGACCCAGCACTGTTAGCCAAGGGCTAATGTCACTGCCACAAATGCCAATCAACCATCCAAGTCTGCCCGGAAGCCAGCAGCACCCACAGATGGTTTGCGGGGCGAGGGTTTGGAACTATAACACTCTTGAATAAATTGGTAGATTAACACTTAAAATCTTCACTGAAGTTTATTTCTCAGAACAGAAGTTGTTCATAGTCCCTCCTACACAGAGAGAAGCTTGACACAGAGAGAACTAAAGAGGTTGTGACAGATGCTTAGTTTTCAGTCAGATGTTGTACCCAGGAAACACCTCCACTACATAGAATGTATACATGTTACATGGCTTCCACTACACTAACAATGCTCTTATTTCCCCAGAGATACCAGGAAAAAAACAGCAGAGAAAGGAAGCTCTTTCAGGACAACTATCAGGGAATCTTCCCTCCAAATGCAACTAGGATGAAGACAAAAGGATAGCATCAGCACACTGTTACCAGCAGTGACTCTTCTGTGTAACTACATGTTTTCACCTAGTGGGTTTTTTTTTGTTTTAATAGGGGTATCAGTAATATTTTGCTAATAAGGAAAACCAATGTACTCTTGGCAAACAAATATGCCAGCAACAAAGATGAAAATTCTCATTAATCTCTCAACATATAGTTGAGACTTGGAAAATACTGCTTATAGAAAAAAATCCTTTGTGTCAAATACATAAAGTGTGGGCAACTTCAGAAGTGCTTAGAGTGTTCTTATCAAACTATTAAACCTTGTCAAAACTTGCAGAGCTCCAGATTTCACAATAACCTCGAATCCCTGGGTTGCCCAAATGTTTTTAACCCAATTGTGAGAGAATCTCTGCTTCGTTAAAAACTAAGCAGAGTTTTTATTTTTTTTTTTAAGTTAGAGTTGAACTCCAAATTCAATATACGTGATTCTTAAAAACAAAACCAAAACCCATACATAAAAAGAGCTATATACACTTTAAAAATGCTAGAGAATTCATAACAGGAAACTAGAAGCAAAATCAGCAGTTTATGCTATGCTTAAAGGTTGCACTTCTGGGAATTTCCTCTAGTGAAGTCTCTGAAATACTGGATTATTTGATCCTATTACAGAAATATCACATGAACAAAAGCATTTTTAGTGGGATTCTTTCATAACTCAAAATTCTAAGTACTTACGAAACAACTGAGAAAAATCTTATCTTTGCTGTTTCTAGCTTTTTCTGAAGATTACCAGAACTAAGGAAAACTCATCTGGGGATGTAACAGCTTCCACTAGACCAACTGTTCTGTGTTAATTTCCCAAGATGGAGTTGTTTTCTAGGACAGAGAGTTGAGTAATTCTATCAAATTAGCTACAATAGGATGCGCTGTGCTAGAGAGAAGGACAGTAAAAGAGAAACAGCTAATGTAATACTTCCTCCAAATCATCACAATCTTTCATGCATTTTCCTCAGGTTCACACAGACCTCAGGAGATCACTTTCAGGGAGTATATTTCTTGATATCTCTAAAGGAAGGAAGAAAGGGGTGAAAAGCCTCTGTGTTGTAATTATTTGTATACAATTCTGCTAAAGACAACTTGACCTTCAACAGGAAGCACAGAAAACTGTCAGAATCTGGGTTTGTGCTGAACTGCAGTCAATTAAGAAAGACTTACTTCCAAAAAATGCAACTGTTAGCTACTTTAAGAAAGCATGGTGGCAGATGGTAGTATATAAAGTTCTGAAAAGAACAGGTCAGAGCACTTTATCATTTCAATATCTCAAAGGAATTTCCAGAATCAAAAGTGAGATGAACTCACAGAATGTGACCAGGAGACTGTGATCAGTTAATGAGATCAAGAAGAGCCTCCAAATTACACTGCAGGACAAAGCTGGCAGCCACAGCATCCCTGAGATAATAAAAATAAATGGTGCAACACAAGCCCCTCTCCACTTTTCTTGGAGAGAAATAGTCAACTTCATGAGTTATATACATAGCACGTAAAATGTATTATAACGGGGAAATACCATTTTAGCAAGAGAAATCATTATTTTTGCATGGATTTATCCTTTCCAGCTGTTCAGATCAGCAGCTGATTCAATCATAGGTCTGTTCCCCCTAAATCCCATGCAAAGACAAAAACATAAGGATGGCAGTTGAGTTTTTTCTTAGTCATGTATCACTTGTTTTTAAGATCCACAATATATTGCAGTACACAATATACTGCCCAACAGTTTTGCAGCACAAAACTGTTTAGCCACCCATGAGCTGCAACACTGACACAAGCTGAAATATCATATACCATACTAGATTTACTCCTCCCCCCGCTTATTTCCTGCAGGCATAGGCTTGAGCAAAGTAAGTTTCAAAGTCATGCTCTCCAGCTTCAAGTTCAAGAGGACCCAGAACAAGGATATCTGTTCTGAAATCACCTCCAATTTTAGTTTGAAATTTTTGTCAATTAATTGGGCTTTTCCCCCTCAATCTCTGCATGTCAACTAAAAAAAAAAAATGTAAGTCTTACACATTCCTTACTGAAACTCACAATAAATGAATTCAAAGATCAGTTAACATCAGTACAGATAGAAGCTGCAAAATGTCCTAAAATATTCAGGTTTAAATTGAAGACTGTTACTACCCCCAACTCCAGAAGGCTGTCCTGGGTTCAGCAGTAGCAGTGCTGTGGTTTTGACTTTCAGCCTGGGAACAACGCTGATAACACCAATGTTTTTAGTTGCTGCTCAGTAATGTTTACTCTGACCAAAGACTTTGTGAGTCTCACGCTCTGCCAGGGAGGAGGGGAAGCTGAGAGGAAGCAGAGACAGGACACCTGACCCAAGCTAGCCAAAGAGGTATTCCATACCACAGCATGTCATGCCCAGTATATAAACTGGGGGTAATTACCCAGAAGGGCTAGATTGCTGCTCAGGTCAAGCTGGGTATTGGTCGGCGGGTGGTGAGAGGTTGTATTCTCTTCCCTTATTATTTCCCTTATCATTATTATTATTGGGGGCAACAGTAGTGGTTTGTGTTATACCTTAGTTACTGGGCTGTTCTTATCTCAACCCATGGGAGTTACATTCTTTCCACTCTCCTCCCCATCCCTCCGGCATCTGGGGGAGGAAGGAGGTGGGGAGTGAGCAAGCAGCTGTGTGGTTCTGAGTTACCATCTGAGCTTAAAACATGACAAAGGTATACTCACGGAAAGTAGTTAAGCCCTAAATCCCATTGTCCAGGGCTGTGAGGAACATCTGTTCTTGTAGATACTCAAAACTTTAATGAACAAGACCTTCTGCAACCTGTTCTAGCCGTTGCATCAGCCCTGCGCCGAGTAAGAGGTTTGACCATTTGACCTGCAGATGAGCCTCCCAGTCTGTTTCTATGATACATATATTGCTTAATGCACAGACCTCCATTTTCCAAGTACACATGCAAGCCTGAATGGTGCATTCAGATGCATTCACAGATAGATTAATTATAGACCCTGTCATGCTTTTGTGTGTTAAGAACCTTGTCAGGTACTCTATAGTTGGCATATAACAACAAACCACAACATACAAAAAAATAATTGTTGAGATTCTGAACAGCCTACAGGATAACCTATAGCTACATCTAATAGTAATCATATGGGCCTTATTAATACTTTACCTCTGCAGAGCCAGAACAATTTAGTTTGCTTATTGTAAATCCTGATTGCAAAGAACCTTCACTGCCTATAGGAAAATCTTCATTTATGATGTAACTGTTCAAAAATCAGTGTTCAAAAGACAGCCTGAGGATCTCCCAGTTATTTACCAGCTAGCTACTTTCTCACTCATCATATTGCCGATGAGCTTCCTTGACTGTGGACCAAATCTGGTCTGGGCAAGCTGCAGATTCTTTGCTTTTCTCAAGGCCAAGCCAGAATCCTGCACCGTGATCCCACATGGGAATAAAATTCCCATAAAGAAATAAAAGAAACATGGTTTGCAAATCACCCCTAATGAGGGAAGAAATCCATAACTTTTGATTCAGATTTTTACAGAACTTGTGTAAATTCATGTCAGTTAATGAGGCTGGAACTGGTCTAAATCAGATGTGGAGAATCTGGTCCTGAGAGTCTCATTTTCCAAATGTAATGTACCATGTATTTATCAGAGCAGGACTCCATTTTGCTAATGTTTGTTTACTCTGTTTTCATATCCAAGACATTTAGTATTATTGCTTGTTAGGGTGTACATGGAGCTCTAAGAGAGCTTAGAGCTTGATTCATAAAACCAGTTACACATGTTCTGTAATTTTGTCATGGATCTCCTATAAAGCAGTCAGGCTGGAGGCTGAATGCTTGATTCAGAGAAAGGGATAGCTGTATTACATGAAAAGACTGTAAAATGCTGGACAGATGCTAGGAAACAGCAGCTCCACACAGAGTTACGGCCTCAGGGACACCCCATATTTGGCCACTGATAGATTTCACCACATTTTCTGTATGATGTCTTTACTTCTTTTTCTCTAAATTTCTTGAGACTGAAAGGACCTCTTGTGAAAGACCCAAAGACCAGCCCTTCAGCCACAACTCTCCCAAGTCATCTAATAGCAAAACCTGCTAGAAAAAGGTCTGTTGGCATGCAGGTTTTTTGATTCCACACCACCTCAGATGCCCATCTCCCATGTCATGCAGGCCTACTTTACTTACTTTCCTAGTGACTCCCTTACTTTGAAAGCATACTCTCTCACACCTCTGGGAGAAGATGCTACAGATTATATAGCTTTCTTAAGCATTTACCTCATCTTATGAATGGTATCTGTATCCCCTACTCTGTGTCAGGTGCCCACAGAGAATCCCAAACTCAGAAGACTACTAGGTTATAAAGTGAGAGAAGGTGCCTTAGGAGGTACTAGCTACTCATTCTTCCCAAACATATGGAGATCAATGAAATATTCATTGTCTACTGGAATTTAGAATACTCTTACAAAAGAAAATGCTCCCTATGTACCCAAAGACCGTTTTGTCAGCAACTTAGACCAGTTATTCATGCCTTCACCCCTTGTGTAATTCTTCCATCCCTATTAATATTTTTAAAAGTCTACTGAGACTATTATACTGAAAAAAAAAGGAGAATCATCTTAGAATTTAAGACATGTAAGTTGCTATGTTTTTTGGAAACTGAATAGAATTCATTAGACATACATTTACCACTAGCTTCTGATCGCCCTGAAATTACCTATTCTTCAGAACACCATAATGAGAGTTTTAATAAAATCTAGTTCCTATATGCTGAAGCATTAATTCTTGTGAAATGGAAATCACCTTATCTAGAAGAGGATGAATAGAGTATAGGACATCACAAATTACCTTTGGTAGAAAAAGCCTCTTGCAAAAATATCAGGTAACTAAGACACTTGCTATAGCATCTGCTATCATTTCTTATTAATGGACTTATTCTATTGGGTTCATTTTCTTTTATAGCATAGAGCCAAATCCAATGGGGGAATGGCATATCTCCTGAAGGATTCTGAATATCCTTCAGGTTCCCTTAAAATAAACAAGGATCAAGGGGGTCCAGCATATCTTAGAGCTCATTTGAAGCCTTGTGAGATGAGTCCCATATATATTGTCAGCATTATACTGATTATTGTATGGAATATCAAGAAGTTAAAAACAAGACACAAGTCTGAATGAAAAACCTAATGTCAGATTTCTGTCTGGTCTGGGTACAAGTCCAAATTTTTTAAGTTGTTATACCCTTCCAATTAATCTAAACAGATTCTAGAGTAAATTCATGGTATTTACAAATTCTTACAGACAGTCAGCGGTCAAGGGGACAACCTGATGTCCATTTAATGCGCTCCTTTTGTTTTTAGAGGACAGTCAGGGCTATCTGATATCAACTAGGGCATGCAAAACTAAGGCATGCAAAAATAAAATGCTAGTCAGCACTGACTATTTATTTTCTGAAGCTCAGGATAGAACCTTAAAGCCCAGAAACTGATTTATGCAATTATACATTATTATTAAAAACTAAGGAATTGAAACCGGATACATGCATTCAGTAAACTAAAAAGTAAAAAGTAAATTCAATAAGTGTTCCACACAGAAAACTGCATGCTCCTGCAGCCTGAAGCTAATGAAGGCAGTTTACAGTCTGCTTTGTAGTACAAATATCTAGTGGGTGCATTGTCTCTTCAGAGTTTAAAGTTATGGGCGTTTAGAAACATAAATTTCAAAGTCACACTGCTTTATGACTGTTCATATGTCTAAAGATTAATTAACTGTGACAAGCTGACCATTAGGAAAAAGCATTCATACACATGACAAAATGACAGATGTTTTAACACAAATGCAATGCCATTTTAATAATAACCTAAAAAAAAAGCTATGACAGATTCAAGTTTCAATTAATTAGATGGTTTAGAATACAGTAATCATTTTCAAACCAATGAACCCTGTTAAACTATGAATAGATATTCCTACTCCCAAAATCTAGTGATTTAATAGCAAGGTATTACATTTGCTCACTGCAATCTGTTCCCTTTCCCCATCCACCTTTACTGACTGAAGGTTGAATACTTCTATTTTCATTTACCTAGAAAAATGAGAGAAAATAGGAAAGGAAGAACATAGGATTCAATTTCAAATATTTTTGCCATCAGCAAAATGAAATACACCCCAACCTTATAATCCTTCATTCTAATGACACACAAAATTGACCTCATGTTTCTGTTTTAAAGCATAAAACCTGGAATATTTGAGGGGAGAAAAACCTAGCAGATTACACCCTGTATTTCCAGTTCTTTTGTATCCTTCATACCAAGAAAACTAAGGCTTCCAATAGTATTCCCCTACCCGGCCTTACTATATTACACTAGAGAACTTTCACAAATGCACCCAAATTCTGGAAGCCTGAGAGCTTTCAGGACAGCCTGGTGGGCATGTGCTTAAGCTGCCTCTTGACATGTTGGCATCTATGCTAGCATTAGCCCAACTCATGCCATAAATTTCAGTAGCCTTCTAAGGAAACATTATGGCACTCTGTAATTATTGCATGAAAGCCACAGTTACATCTTTTCTTTAAACACAGCAGATAAGCTCATGGGCAGAAACTGCAGGCATGACTGCAAAAACATCAGGAAGTTACCCTAGGCAACTTCACACTGCTGTAAAGATGCACAGGCAGAAGTATTTTATGGCTAGCAATGCTAAGCACACAATTAAAAAATCCTGTCTGGAGCACATTCTCCTAAGGGTTTGGTTTGTGGCTTTATGTTGGTTTTTTTGGTGGTTGGGTTTTTTTTATGGAAGGGGGGTGTGGGGGGTGATGGTGGGGTTTTGCTTTTTTGTCTTTGGTTGGTTGGTTGCAGGGTTTTTTTGTTGTTGGGTTTAAGATGAAATTGCAATTTTCCAGCATAAAAATTGCCTTCACCTTTTGCCTGGGCAAAGAAAATAAAATATAACAATTAATTTTCACTTGTTGAAACTCATTAACAGAGTCCCAGCACACACGTGTTACCCTACATCAGAATACAGTCTGAATATAAAAAAATAACTTCCGGCTTAGTATTTATCCACAACCACCCAAAGCCATGGAGTCCTGGGTCACATAAGCATTATGTCGGAATTCCAGTCACAAGTTTGTACCACTCAAATAAAATTTTGTAAAGCCCTGCTTTTTGTGACTGTTCTTACTCAATAAGAGCTCATAATGCCTGCATAAGTGCAACAGAAGAACTGGGGTGGGCACACCATTTCTCTTACCACCCTTGCACCATAGCAGGACATAGATTAAATTTCAGCACAACCCAATGGAATTGTTTCTCTTTACAAATACCCCCAAGATGAGACTGTGGCATCATCTCCCTTACCGCCCACCGTGCAAACCACAGAGCAGGAGAGAATGTTCTGCACTGTGTGAAGACTGGCATATTGGAAGCGTATTCTCATGGTGATCAAAACCTCATAGATCTCTTGGTGAACAAGGGCAGCAATTCTTCATATTTACTTCTTGCATTGTAATTACCCTAAGCCAAAGGAAACGTTTTTTTCTTAATTAATCCACGCCAAATTCCCATTTTGTCCAATGCAGTAGTTTCTGCCTTTTCCCCAAATAAAGTAAGACTTGACCCTAAAAAGTTCATATCCATAGGCATACTCCTTATAGTCTGAGACTTTTGTTCAGGTCTTAAGCTTGTATCTAAAAGATATGGGGGGTGGGGGCAGATAAAAGAAAGAAGATACTGCTATTTTAATCCTTCTGAAAAATGTTAAATATTTCAGGGTCTGGAAAAGCCAATTGTAAAAATCAATGCGTTGTATGTGACATTATTGCCATCTATGATTTTGTTAGTTCCTTAAATATATGTTTCTTCTGTGGAGACTGGCATCCATGTAATAAGCAGGGACTACTCCAGTACTATGCAACAGAAAGTATCAACAATACTGCACAGCAATAATGACAGGAACAACTACTTACATAGGCTTAAACAACTTTTAAAACTCTTGTTTGCATTGTGTAATAGTTCCAACCAGTGGAAAGCTGAGGTAACTTGACAACTTCTGTACACTGCAGCAGTGCTGAGACTGAATTACTCTTGCAGGGAGAAATACATGCAAACACAATTTAAAAGGAACCCAAGTTCCTTTTAAACCTAAGTTTCTTTTAAATTTTAAACCTAAGTTCCTTTTAATTGTGATACAAGAACAGCTACCCCAAAATATTTATTTTCATTAGCAGTTAGTTTTGAGACTTTTCTGAGTAGTATGTTTGCTCCAGATCATCATGCTTAATATCACCCAACAGGCAGCCCTTCCTAAAATTGTCTCAACCTTTTTCAACCCTTGTATATAGATTTTGAATTTCAAAACATCCTCCAACAATTTATGAGATCTAAAAAACTAATTAGTCATGTGAAAAAATAAAACTTCCTTTTATTTAAGTGTTCAATCTGACAATTTTCTATTTTTTATGTTAGGGGCAATAGCGAGTGATATTTCCCTCGTAAATTTTTCTCTTCCTAACTTTATAGGTCCGTAACGTGTTCTCTTAGGTTGACTCTTTGCCAGGCAGGGCAGCCTTACACTCTTCAGTCTCTTGTGTAAAAACTGTTCCATATACTCCTTCATCTGCTCTCTCTAGTTCTACTGCATGTTTTTCACAGTTAAGTATAGTTAAGTGTGCTTTTATTTCATCCCCTTTACAGTTCATTCACAAATATGTTAAATGGCAAAATCCCAGAATCAAAGTGCCTGAAGGAAGACTCTAACAGTTACCTCTTCCCATTGTGAAAGCTGACTATTTTTATCTCTATTTCCTGTCTTTAAGTAACTATTCATCCCCAGGAAGACCTTTCCACTTACTTCATCAAGCTTAATTTCTTCAAGAGCTGTTTATAAGGGCTCTTTACAAAAGACATTTGAAGAATCTCAGCATGCTGCACTAAGCAGATCACACACAGTCATGCTCACTGACACAATTCAAAAACTCTAGGAAAAAAAATAACCTGGTAGATCATTGAGGCAGTTTTTCTTCAAGGTGGGTGAGAGGTAGAAATTACTTTTATAAGTATGTTTCATCCATGCTTATAAGACAGAATTGATTTTTTTTTTTTTTCCTATTAATACACCCAGAACAGAAGTCAGACCTTCTGATTTGTTGTATTTTTGGTTTGGTTTGGTTTTTTCCTATGGATCAGTTCAAATTCTGAGGCCACTCTAAGTAACAGATTTTACCTTTTAGCTCAATAATTTCATAACTGATCGATCTCTTACAACTTGAGTGGACAGCTTCCACCTTTGAGATATTTACATATTAATTTTGCCTTTAATTAATAAAATTATACATTACTGCTAAAATCTATTTCAATGAGAGTTCAACAGGAGTAGTTCCTCAGACCTGTCTCTTGTTAGCCGAAGTTCCAGTGTGAGAACATAGCTGTACTGCCCTGACTGCAGAAGTGAACAATAATGCATCTCAGCTTGGCTACAGTATGAAAACAGCATCATGCCTGTCTTAGACTAAGAGACTACACTTCAGCATCCTACTACTTATTGCTTTGCAGTTTGTTCCCTTTTATCCAAATACCAGAGTATTTAGAGTTTTTGTAGTTTTTTTCAGGGCTTAGTCAGGTTTAGAGATAGATTCTGGGGTTCTGGGCATTGTTTTTGGTTGTGGGGGTCTTTTGGGGCTTCGGGTTGGTTGCTTTTTTTTCTTTGAGGGATTTTTGTGGGATTCAGGGTTTTGGTTGGGGTTTTTGTTTGCTTGTTTTCAGACAGTATATTGTATACCTATGAGGCAAGGAAAATGACAAAAATAACATAACATCTTCTGTCCTCAGTTACAGTTGTGTAGTTTTAGTATAGTATTAACTTCAGTGGACTTCCTCTAAATTTTTGTTGGTATAATTAAGACCAAAAGTGTAGTAGAACTAAAATAAATAACAAAAATGAAACATGGCAATACAATGAATTGCAAATATGACATATCCTAACAAATTTAATTTTTATTAAGATGATAGTCATACCTTTAAGATCAAAAGGCCAGAACTACCTCATATCCTGTTTACCCACCCATAGATAAAAAAATAATCAAAATACTTCTACTTAACCCTATAGCTAAAGTCACAATCAACTTTATAGATTACTCATTATTCATTGACTGAAGCTCCACAGAACCAGGCTGGTAGAGCTGAGTGGAACTAGCATGGAACTCCTGCATCACTGCCCCATGCCAGCCATTACACAGCTGAAGATTTTGTTTACAATTCATCCCATTTTGCACAGAAGCAGGGTTAAAGAGGAAAGAAGGTCTTATACAGGACCTAATTCTTGAATGACAAATATAAACCAAAGTTATAAACTCAAAGTAGTTGCAGGCAGTTTCCCTCCTGGGACCAGAACTTTGGCTAAGACATGAAGGTAAGGATAATCTATGAAGCAGAAGATACTTTCTTCTTCTTCCTCTAATATTCTGCACTGCAAGTAGTGTTAGCAGAGTAGTGTGCCCTCAGAGCATAATTATTTCAATGTTCCTTTTAAATCACCACAGTTATACATCTTCTACTACACAGAGCTTCACATAAACACTCAGCTGACACCTTTACATAGACTCTGCACTAGGAGCAAAAACCTTTGTAGGAATTACATTATGGCTCATCTGAAATTTATGTCACCATTCAAAAGAGGTTGTTCTACAGATTTCTGTCTCCTTGCATTAAAGAAGTGCATCCTTGTTCCTGGTTTTGGTTTCTTTTTTTTTCCCCATTATTGTTTACATTTTCTAATTCTACCAATTATATGTACTAAAAAAAAGTCGTAATTTAAAATCCAAATGCTTAAATTCAATTGCATCAGCAGTTGAATGATCTCTCTAAATTCTGGAGTCAGAGGTAACCAAGCTTAGGTATTTTTAGACAAATTAGCAGGGGATTAATTCAATTTCCAACATACTTATTTGGTTGTTTTGAACCCAGATAATCTTTTGTTCTTTTCAGTTGACTTTCCTTCCAGCACTCACAAATTGAAAAACAGATATCAACATCATTAGAATTCCTTGTACCTCAACTACATATTAACACACCTTCCTTACTGTGAGTACAGAATTTTTACATACATCTTAGGGAGGATAATAAATATAGTAGCACATAATATTTCTGCAAGAGTTTTATCAGAAGTGAATAAGAATCAGGAAACATGAATTACTTTTATTATTGCACAATTTGGCATTTCATTTTTTTCCTCCTAGATTTTATTACAGAAATAGGTAATAGGCTAGATCCTTGTTCCAAAAGCAAGTTTTTTCACTAATATCAGTAGGAACTGAAGTGTTGAGCTATGTACAAAACAAGTTTATTGAAGATTCCTTTTTAGAAACGTCCTTTAAGATTGTTGCTTATGCATTTATGCTCGTTTAGGACTGTTTTTTGTTTTTGTTTTTTAATCAAAAATCCAACAAACTTTTGTGGCTTTTCTAGTTTGGAATATATGAAACTTTCAGGCAAATCAGTATCCTAACTAATTTTGCTGTACTAGGTATAAATACTGTACTCTGATCACTGTACCTACTGTGAGCACACAGCAACAGGACAGCCAGGAGAGGAGCAATTTACACATCCCCTACTCCTCTTAGGTTAAGAAATGTTCTGCTTTTCCCAGACTTGTTTCTGCCTTTCAGCCTTAGGGAATAAAATATTTTCTTGCTCTTCTCAGAAAATGAAACAAATCTTCAACATTACAATACTGTTTGAATTTCATGATGCTTCTTGCTTCTCGGGAATCTTTTCATGTGTATGTGCAATGAAGAGCTCTTCCCCCTCCTTTCTTTGATGAGCCAGATATTAAAAAATATCTGAACAACTCTTCATATTGTATAGCTAAGCTTTTTAGCAAAAGGCAAAGCATAAACAGCTCACAAAATAAAATCTATAAGGCTATCGTCCCACTGAGTTGGTTTAAAACTAAATGGCAACAATGGCTCTCACTACAGACTGCAGAACTTTTTTTGACAGTAGTATAGATATGCATATAAATAGAGAGAGTCAGAAATTAATACACAAAGAATTATGAACTGGAATATCTGGAAAAATAAACTACATGCAGTGTGTGTTCCAAGTACTTCATGACAATATAAACACAAGGTTAACTGAAATAAAGACATCAGTCCTCAGAAGTCTTCCCTATGGACCAATAAATTTTCAGGACAAATTATATTAGTGTTCAGCGGATGCTGAGCCTTAGATTTGTCATCCTCCAATGGGCAAACCAGACAAGGTTAATTCTTGGCATCTGGGCCTGTACACGAGTGCTCTAGGCTCCCCCTGCAATATACCACCTTAACCGATAGTGTTTATGACCACATTTGTCATTTGTTTCTGAGCCTGAGCCTTTTAATGTTGGAGCTAAAGGAATAATCGTCTCTGCCTGCACATACATTTCAATGCTATAAATACCAGAATTTACTGCTAAAACTATTCCAGTGTCTGTGAAGTTAAACCCCTCCTGGAAGTGGCTGGCTCCATGAAAGAACCAAAGGCTGGAGTTAAGGAGGACATCCACAAAGCAACTCAACTGAGCATTCAGCCTGAAGCCTCTCCACCTCTAGTAAGATTGCTAAGTACAGGGGATGTACCAGTGTGACAGGTACAGCCCGTAAAACATCATCCCTTATTCCAACACTTATAGGCTTTAGTATGTGCCATGCTAGTGCACGGCTTTAATGTGTTTATTAGAGACAAAATGCGGATGTTCCATCACGGGCAAAAAAGGATAACTGTCATGACCACACGAGGAGTCAGTATTCCAAAGATATTTAAAGGACCCCTTTTGAAGCATGTGAGAATTGTTAGGAATACTAATATTTCAGCATGCTCCCCTAGGAACAGCAGTGTTAGCAAAATGAGAAACTCCTCTCCTTGATGACAAGAAAAGTCATGATAAAATTCACACAAGAATTCTGTCAGACAGGTACTAAAACAATTCTCTTGAATCTCAACCCAATATCTTAATTGAAACATTGTCCTTACAGATTCAGTAATTCCTGAAATGCAAGATAGTCCTTTACCTTAACATGGCCTTCTCTTTATCAAGCAGATAAAAAGCAAAATGGACCTCCTTGCTGTTGTCAGAAATATGGCAAAGAAATAACTCCAGGTCACAAACTGGAATGCCTCCTCTAACTCATCAAGAGTGAAAAGGGTTAAAAGGAAAACTACTATTGCACAGTAAGTCAGGGTGCTTCGTACTCTGAGATTTTTGAGTATCCTTGTGGCTACAGAAAGTTAAACTAAGAGTATTTTCCATTGTTGATAGTGCCCTTTTCCAGTGCCACACAAATCCTTTAAGTTTTCATGGTTTGGCTGATCCTATTTATTTTTGAATCACATCAACCCCTTCCATGTGTCTTACAGATGTTGAAAAGAGTGAACAAACACCTTGTAAAGACAGCAGAGCAAATCTCTCACATGAGAAGAAATGAGCTTGCTAGAACCCATCAGAGCTTCATTTACCTTCGATACACAACAGTGAAAGACATGGGTAAAGGATTGTGCAGCCTCCAAAATACTTTGCGAGCCATTACTACATCTCTTGGTTATTCTCTGTCCCATCAACTGCCTACGCAATAGACATTGCACAACACCATTTTTTCCAGCATTTTGACATCAGACATAATAATTCCTTTACCAGCCAGAACATAAACCTTTCAAATGCCTGTGCTGCTGGAAATTAAAAAAAAATTATAAAAAACACATCACTTGTGGAAGTGCTAACAGGTTTCAACTGAAGACAGTTTTGCTTGCCCTGCCATACTATGCTAAAGGCATACCCTGCTACAGGCTGAATATCTCTAATTCATTATTTTTACATGTAACAGAGATTTTGTGAACAGATAACATCTGGAGTTTGAACGTGGGTATACTGCATTCTATATTGCAAGTTAACTTTAAAAATTACATTAAACTGAACTCAGAGTTACGTTCAGGGACTCGTGTAAGGTAAGTTCATTAATAGCTCTGAAATCCTTTACTCAGCAACAAAACAGTTGAACTGCTATCCAGAGTGACACAGCAACATTTTGGAATCCTAATCTATATGGACTGTGTTCAGGATTTAGCAGATTAATCAGTCTGTGACCAATTCATTCTTGGCAATTCTGCTGAAGCTGAAAACAAGGACAAGAATTAGCACCAGTAAGGATGATAATTTTTTTCTAGTGCAGACACTTCTTCACCAAGAAATGGACTGGTATAACCAATCCATTCCATAGTGATCAATTAAGTAAATATTTTCCATTTACTAACCAATTTATGGCCACTACTGAGAATGAACTTAATTGAGAAGCCTAAAGATAGAGATAGCCATCCTCCTTTTCCAACCTCCTAAACTCTCAAAATTATCACTTTTCAGACAGTTTTTATTCTTCCTAGGGCAAGTAGTCCCTGTTGTTACTAGCATAAGTGACTGAACCCTATTACTTTCTTCCCCTCACATACAGCTCTCCTAAACCTCGAGACTGAAGCTTCACCTGCTGAAATACACTAGTTTTGTGCATACACAACTCAACTGCATTGCCCAACCTGCTATTAACTTTACAAATACTGCAGAAAACTAATTTTCCTAGAGATTATTTTTTTCCCACTCAGACCATAAACCTCTTTTTTTTCTGAACCATGTAATGCACATGTTTCTCACAGCTCTACTCAAACCAATGTACTTTTTGTACCTTTCAAGATTATAAACCTCTCTACAACAAATCATCACAAAAAAGTTTAGTATGATACACTGGCATAGTCCCAAACTATTATCACTTAAATCAGTTGCACTTTAGCTTTCATTGTGTAGTGCTATGCCTGCTAAGTTCCAATGAAGACAGCAGAATGTAAGTTCTACCAAAAGTACAGTCTGTGTGTCCCCCAGAAGAAACATCACTAACTCTGCAATGCCTAATGCAAAAACATCAGTGTTTTATTAATAACTTCTGGCCTCAAAAAAAAAAAAACAAACACACAACCTGTTATTTTTTGTTTGTGTGTGCTTATTTAAGTTGCTTATTGCCATTACTGTATGGGAAGACATATTATTTGAGAAAACAGCATCTGAAGCCACATTTCAAACCACCACAATTGCATTTCTTCTGATTCTCAAAGTTAGAGACAAAAACACTAATTGTAACATGGACAGTAGTTTTCTATGGGCCCAAGTCTTCTCAGACTATTAGCACGAAGGAAATATCCAGAAAGCTTGAACTGGATCATATACGCCTATTCCTCTGTACGGAATTAAACAGTTAAGATATCCAGCACCTTGCCAAGAAATTTCATCTTTCTCCTGAAGGGTCCTTTACACATAAAATAAAACTAAGTATTTCCTGGGTAGAAATACCGGTTAGGTATTGTATACATACTACAAGCAAGTTTCTTTAGAAGTGAGGTCCAGCTATACATGGAATAAGCCAAATTTAGACTAGCTAGAAAGAAGACTATCCCGAAAAGACTGCCACCGACTAATAGATACAGTGGCAATTGGGATTCAGACAACACACACAAAAGAAAGCAATTTTATAACTTCCATGCATGATCAATGGAATAGAGATGAAACTGGAAATGGTTTATTGAATAATTACTTTCACCATCAGCATGTTTGGAAAACACTCATGATTTCAGAGTTCCTAGGAGGAACTATACGGGGGAAGAGAGGCAGGGGATGAGGTGTGGGAAGGGATGATTTATAAACACCAGTCATAGGAGAGTTCTGTTTGCCTGGACATTATTTGTTTAGCATTTACAGTATCAGATTTTGTTTTCCCCCTGAGTACATGAAGAGGGAGGTGACAAATTAAGAGGGAAATAAACCAATGTGGTAATTAATGATAACATTCATTGTTCATTTATGGTCTGATACTCAGTGTTGGGCTCTCACTGTCGTTAACACGAAACCTGTGTCCTTTCTAAGCTCAGTTGTGCAGTCACGTTTCCGACAAACTTCACTATTTTAAGACTCCTGTGAGTCTTAAAAAAGAGAAAGCCCTATCCACCAAAGAAGAGTGACATGTTATCTATATTTTAAGTATACAGCATGTTATGTGTTTGCTTGCATTTTATCAGCCTAATGATCCAACCTAGAGCACACTGAAGTAGGCAGCCTTTTTTTAAGAAAAACACAGCTCAGTGTTAGAAAGAGTCCTCTTGGGGAACTGAAGGGAGAGGCCTGCAGGATATACACTCAGACTGCGATGTGATCATATACCTAAAATAACACATTCCTAAATTAACTCAGCTTTAAACTTAGAATCATAGAATGGTTGGGGTTGGAAAGGACTCTAAGATCATCTAGTTCCAACCCCCCTGACATGGGCAGGGATGCCTAAACCTAGACATTCTGTCCAGCCTGGCCACTTCTTTGGGCAACCTGTTCCAGTGCCTCACCAGCCTGACAGTAAATAACTTCTTCCTTATACCCAACCTGAACTTCCCCTGTTTAATTTTAAACTCATTACCCCTTGTCCTATCACACAGTACCTGATGAACAGCCCCTCTCTAAATCTCCTTGCAGGCCCCCTTCATATGCTGAAGGCTACTTCATTTCAGGGTTTTCAGCAATTACCCCAAGTCACAGTGGTGAAAATTAACAAAACCAGCGCTACCCTGTATCAATCTGAAATTCAGGGATAGAATAAAAATAAAAAACAACAAAACAAAACAAACAAAACCAAAACAACAAACAAAAAAAACAAACCACAAAAAAGAAACCAACCAAAACACCTCCCGAAACAACCCAGGAAGAAAGGAATTTGTTCTTGAGATTATGAATGCACAGCCAGTCAAATCTAAGAGCTCTTTAAGCTGGAAATTACTCCATCTAATAACATAAAACTGCAATATTCATTTAATTTTTTACAGATCGTTATAAAGAAAGTGATTTTTTTTTTTTTTTACTTTCAAATGTACATACTGGCTTAAGTCTGCACATGAAACTATTAAAAAAAAAAAAGTTGAGAATAAAATTTTCAAATTCAGTAAGCTCCATTCAATTACCTGAAGAAGTTTCTGTCTTAAATATGAACTGTTTGCAAACATTTTATGATTATACCGCATGGCAGAGATTATGAGTATATGGTAAATAAGATGTGCGTTATCACCTTTGTCCAGGTATCGCCTTTTTCAGCTCCTTTTCAAAAGCAGCAACCTTGTGAACTATCTCACCTATACAAAACAAGTCTGACACACCTTCACTTGCCTATAAAAGCACTTTTATTGCCACAGAATAAGTGAGAGATTTAAACCACATCTGGCATTGTGGTTTAAACAATGCTTTTCCCATTTAAAGTAGCAGATGGTGATACCACAGATGAGAATGCATTTGGCAGGACAAAGAGTCATCTGTCCAGCTAGTGAAGCCACCATCAGTGGCTAGTGAAATTCAGTTTGATGGTGTGAAATGAAATCAAACTAATGCTGGAGAAGGTTTGTCTGCAGGACTTAATGAATATATGATAGCAATTCTGCCTAAAATTCTCAACAGTATCCTCTAATCCCTTCTTTTCTTCAAGACACTGCTTTTCTTTTTGCAGTTTATTTGCTTTGTTAGCGACAGACTTGGATGCTCATGCTTGTCCTTTTACTTCCACTGCAGTAACTTATGAAGGCCACATTTTACACGACCAACTTTGTTTTATACCAGCACCATGCTTGTATTAAGCTTCACTGTGCAATTATTTTTGTAATCTACTGCCAGTACTGTCATCATGCCTGAGGCAGCTATAATATACAAACTTTCATATAAGAGAGATTCAAAGCACCATGAAATTCATACAGCTTCCTTATTGGACAGCATAGCAATGCAAATATGTCCATAGCTCTAGAGGTATGCAGCATGTTACATACACGGCCTTTGACTCAGCTGTACCCACCCCCACCCATCCTAACACTGTCTCTGCTCCAATAGTCTATCTACTGATACTTTCTATATGCTTGACGATGAAGGTGTGACAACACAGTACTTATAAGAAGCATTCTTAGGCACAGCAACCTAATTTTATGATTCTTAATGAACAGCATGATTCTTAATCAACAGCAACAACGCTTTCATTAAATAAAATCTTTTTCATTGTAAACATGGCCAAGGTAAAGTCCAAGCCCATTCCTGAAATGCAAAGTTTGACCAAGAAACTAGAAGTTCCCAAATAGTAACACAAATCTGAAACTAGAAAAACTGGGTAATGTCCAATCCAGAAGAGAATATCACTGAAAGATTTACTTTTTATAGCCATTACATGACTAACACCGCAACTGTAGGCAAGATTCCCAATGTTTCTTGTCAAAATCTCCTCAGCATACTTCATGGAGAAAGAACACCAGAACATTTTGCAATGTTGTTATAACACATGCCTCAGTTTTACTACTTTTTTGGTAGCATTTCTAAGACAAATGACAGAGTCAGAATTCTTATATTACAATTAAGACAGATGTGAAAATTTGCATGTCCTGTTTGATATAACATCCAATTGGTCCTTAGGAACAGAATGAAACTCCCCCACTCATAAAAGCGTACCTTGGCAGTGAATGAAACATTCCCCTCTTCCCACGCATACACATAAACAACTGGGCATTAACTTTGATAATCAGGAACACTCTGCAACAAGGATCAAAGGAACCATGTGAAGAAAAATGCAGAAGATGGAATGGAAAATATTCTTCATGGATTTCAGAGTGAAATATAAGTGTACCACCACCCTCTTTCTGCAAACAATTTATTTAGACACTCAGAACAAACTGTTTTGACCTTCTATGATCCAGAAGAGTAATTATTGGTTTGGTTTTCAAAAAACACTTTTTCTAGTTTGAACTTATCACTAGCAGTCTGACCTGCCTTAAAAAGTAGTCACCACATAACCACCATTGATACTTACACCATCTGAAATAGAGACAAGCAAGGGTATTAGCCTAGAGGCCCAGCCCCAAGGCCAGAGCAGTTAGTGTAATAGAGCATTTCTAAGATGGGCCAACACTGTCTTCAAGAAATACATGGGAAGACTATATGATCATATGATATCTACCTTAATATCTCTATAATAATCCTCAGCAGAAATCTGGAACTCCTGAGTCATCTTATAATGACAAGACCTGAATCAGAGACCAAATCAAGTGGAGTTAGAGGTTCTGGCCACACATATGTAACCTGATTCATCAGGTTTCAAAACCATATCTTTCTTCTGTTTCATCTTACACTACAGATTTTCAAAGTACACAGCTGGTTTAACACAGACAAATAATCAAACTAATAATCCATTTTTCATTTCTGCCTTCCAAAACCTGAAAACTAACTTAATTGTACAGCCTAACAAGCTCCGTGATTTACTTTGCTAGGCTGTTCATTATTTCTTACAGATAAATCTTCTGGTTTGTTCAGAGTGCATAAAAAATGCATAAACCCTTGGTGCCTATATGCCCTCATTAGATAACATAATACTAATAAGCCTTCTCATGAGCAACTAGAAACCTATCTGGATTTCCAGAATGAGCACCCAATACAGCTAAATGAGAAATCAATACAGTTCAATAGAATATTTTGCAAGACAAATTCCTGCCCCCATGTACCTAACTTAACATAACGATACACTACCCGGGTGGAGAATGTCTCACCTAGAGTTGCAGCAGAGAACACACTATACAAGCAGGCTAAAATGTCAACCCAGTTAATTATTTGATTACATGTACTTGATAGAAAGATAGAGTTCAATTTCCTATGCAGCAAACAAGGTATTCTTGAGCAATTTGAATATGTGCTCGAGTATCATTTAGCAAAGATATCACAGCTTATCAAAATGAATCACAGTTCTACAGTTTAAAATAGCAATATTCATAATTTTAAAGCCAAAACCAGTACTGTATGGTGTAGTTCTCAAAGAAATATTTCTGGAAAATAGCACAGCTAGAAATAGAACTATATACATTACATACAAGGATGACATTGATCAAAGCCTCTTTCTGCACAAAAGGATTTGTCAGATGGAAGAGGATCACAGTGGTGTAAAGCTATTGGTTTTAATTAGTTTATCTTTTCTAAAGATAATAGTTTCTTTAGTCTATACTATCAATAGGATCTTCTTGAGATTCAGTGCACAATGTATTGGGGAACCCACAAAATTCACTCATGTGCCACTTCCCGCCTGTGATGAAAGGCCTTTCTCACTGTTGCCACAATTCCAGCATAGGCAGCTACCTCTTGATACTCTGTGCTGAATGAGGCTATCTCAGGCTGCAGCAATGAGGAAAATACTCAAATTGGTACTGAACTCACAGCATGTAGATTAGGAGGCATTCCTACCTTAACAGAGGACAGCTGAAGGGGACAGACTGCTTTTATTAAAAGCTATACTCCAAAATTACAGTACTGTTACAAAACAAAAGGTGTTTTAAAAATACCTTCTATTTGTGGCTTGCCTAAAGTTAGTTTTAATGTCCCCTCCTCATCAATACAATTATGGTATTGGAAACCTCACAGCTATAAACCGAGTAACACAATTTTTGCTTCTCATTGCAGCCATCTTGACATGAATCCAAACATACAGGACAGCATGTGCATTTCTATGAAATTTATATAATCTGTTCATAGTTTTTCCCCAAAAATCTTAACTACAGCCTCTCTGTCATAATGTAATACATGTGTTGGTCTCAGTTCAACAGCAACATATGCTTATGACAAACCCATATAAATTCTGTAGTCATATCAAGAACGTTTTGCATCCTCAGCCATCATCACCAGTCAGCCAGGAAATATGAACATTGCAATTTCTCCTTCCTTTCACTGCTCCTGGTGCTAACTCATACTTCTCCCTTGCATTCTGCCCCATCCAGGCTTTTCACACAGTTTTCACACAATCATCTTACTTTCCTAAGTCTGGCAAAAGACTATTTCAGGGGATCTTTTACTCGCCTGGGGTTCCTATGTTCTCAGGTTCTCATTGGGAACTTCATCAAGGTGTTTCCTTTTACAAAGGTTACCATTACTCGTCTAGAAGAAAAGTCTTGGAACAAGTGAGAATATGAAGGACAGATCTGTTTTTTACCCAGGAAGGATGGGGAGAGGAGAATACAAATTTTAGGACTTGCTAAACTGTTCCTGCTCTAGCACAACAGAAGTTCTGGAAGTTTCAGAGAAGAAAGTCAAAGAACAGTGCTGGCTTTCTTAAGTTACTAGGATGAATGACTTCTTTTTCCCAGTGGGTACTCAGATAGGAAATGTAGTCAACCCCAGGCCCCTGCAAAAATACTGCATTGAGGGCTGTAATCACATACTGGGATACCTCACCGAGCTTCCCTTGAATGCAAGATGGGTAGCCAACCTATTAAATTAAAATCTAAAATGGTAAAGACCAATCAATCCACTTGCTCAGAAAAGCTCTAATAGACATGAATTTAAGAACATCCAAACCTTAATACCCTTTTTAATGATGTACCATATGGGTGAAAGAATAACTCCAACATAATAAACCAGTTGGCTTTTTTAGAGGGTTTTTTCATTCTGAGGCCACTCACTTCCTCCAAGAGCTAACAGTGAGCACTTCATTCAGAAAGAGATGTGCACAGGCATGCCAGCAGTACAAGTCTTGCTCCACACTGGAGGTCATAGCTTCAGTATTCCAAATTCAGACTCCTCCTCATACAGGGTCACAAAGGCTCTGCAGTTTACCATCAGGCAGTGTTAAGCATTCAGTTCCTAATGCTTTGAACAATTCAAGAAATATATAACAAGGCAGAAAAAGGAAAGTATATCTTCCAAAGAGATGTAGGGTCAACTTCAGTCACAAAACGTCCTTGGATTGTAAAAAACATATTTGGAAGCTGCGTTTGAATGGTAACTCAGAAAGATGTGTCCAGTCTCTAGAACTGCTTTCTCCTAACAGATCTGAGGGGACTTTTTATCTGCTTGTGGTCCTGGGAAGAATTTGATTTGGCAAATATCTAGGGGGTTGAAGTGGGTATTTTTGGGGTGGGTTCGGTTTTGGTGGAGTTTTATTCAGTTTTCTTCTAACAGTAAAACTTTTCATTTAATATAGAATACTGAAGGCAAATAAAGATATTAGTGATACATAATCAAATCCTATCTACATACAAAATAATTAGCTGTCTTCAAACTTTGTTGATTTACTTTCCATGTTCTTTTAAAGCCATCTGAACATGACCCTAAGGCAAATACAATGAAAAGTTGGCCAGCAAGAAAACACTTTCACTGTATTACTTGGCATCACAGTCAAGGTAAAGCTACACTGGCACCCTTGCCAACTAGGTTCATATGTCAACTGCTACTCAGATTATTTGGAAGATGCAGCCCAAAGAAACTGCCCTAGTAAGGACTGCAAATTAGTGGATCCTTATTCCTCATTACAAAAATACTCTGGAATACAGTATGGAACAGAACTTAAGAAATAACACTCTTATATGGGCTTGAAGCAATGTAGAACCTGTGCAGATTTAACAGTTTTCTTCAAAGAGTTTGATCTGAAAACCATACACAAAAATCCTTAGTACTTACTTCAGTTGTAGTGGCATTTCTATATTAAGAATGAAAACTACAAGATCTGTCTCACAGCCTCAGCTCTCCTTCCCAGCTCCAGCATACACAGGTATCTCTGCTCATGGAGAAAATACAGAGATGCGGGTTCCTTCTTTGGACCTGTTTACAAGAACTTGTATAGATCTGCGTAAGCTCTTTCACAATGTCCTCAAATGGCTGTTTGAAAGACAGGGCATATTAACACCAAACCAAGCTCTTGTGTGGCCAGCTCTGTGAATGAGCAAACCCAAGTCCGTACCTTACACCTACCCCAAGGGATGGTAGAGAAAGGACTAGAAGAAATGCAGTGCCAGCTCTCCCCATCTCAGTTCACTGCTTTCCTCCTGTCCTTTACAGGATCAAGAAGATGCTATTTCAGATTTGAGTTCTTATTAACAAAAAATACATAAATCCTTCTTTTGATATCTTTGGATCTTAGCTTTCAGTTCCTGTCTCCCACACATCCCATTTCTGCATGGTGAAACCACGCCAATTCTGCTGTGGAAGACTTCTGCACTCCTACAGATGAGAAGCTAGACATGCACTTTATAAAAATTAAAATGCTTGAGCTGAAGTGATCTTACTACCACTAACACAAATACAATATTAAAGTCAGATTTACTAAAATTTTGGAGAATTAACAAAACCAATTTCCCTTCCCTCCATGGAAATTAAGAATGAATGTGCTGAGACAAAGCCCAGCAAGGGTGCCCTTCTGAACTACTGGTGTTACGGAGCATCATATTGAAAGAGTAGCACAGAAAACCAAATGCTCTACACAACTGAAACACATGCAAAATACTCCAACTGAATTTGTCTGAATATGTAAAGATCAAAGATAAAATTATTTCAGACAGAATGCTGCTTTTCTAAACAACATGCTTAAGACTGTAAAAAAAACCCTAATAATGCCTGTTTCAATTAAGATTCTGGCACTGGGCTTTGAACATCATAAGTTTGTTAATTTTATGTAAAGCAAAATAAAATTATATTCTCAATGGACTTCAGCAAATTAAATGAAAATACTTCCAGCAGCTAACTTGAAAAGAGATATCATTAAAGTGCTGCATTCAATCTTATCTGTAGTTACCACTTAAACTTCTAGTCACGACACATTCATTCAAAACTAAATAGCAGACTGTAAAGTGGGCTGATATCTGAAGGCATTCCATGAGCGTACTCACGCTGAAGTCTAAATTTTACATGATCACTAAAGAGATTACCTTTGAACTAGTTACAAAAATGTTTTAATTTCTTTGTTCTGTCTCTGAATTAGCATGCAGCATTGGAAATGTCATCCTGATTTCTTTCCATTTATTTTCCTTGACTATGTAGCTAATACAGGATGCAACACAAAACTGGAGATCATTTTCCCTTCTAAGAGGAGTAAAGGCAGAGGCAGAAAAGAGATCATTTAACTATTCAAATTACATAGATTTCAAATTTACTGTCCAAAAATCCCAAGCTACAGAGATGACTATTACATCCATCCATTTTTTGCTGCATTAGTACCATGATTTTCCCCTGTTTGCAACCAGTAGCACTGATGTTTCAATATTTTGTTAAATGAAAAAATTGCTTTGACACTTGTCACTGCATCTTAGCTAGAAAATGAGTGCGATTCTTAATCAGAACAGACAAAAGTACTGTACTGTTTGATGAAAATTACAATTTCTAACTGGCTCCATGTAAACCATTCTAACCTAATGCCAAGTCCTTGATGATAAGTGCTGCTAGGAAACATTACTGGGCAGCTCGGTCCATGCAGATAGTTAATTATGACTTTAGTGGAGAACAGTTCATGAGATTATGCACACTTACAACACAATTCTTGTTTATCATTTCTTACATATCTGCACTGTTAAGTGCATGTGTGCCGCACAGATAGTTTGTGTATCATTTTAACTTTTCTGTTCTCAGGGGTCCAAATCTATAAGAATTTGTATGCTTTTTCTTTTGAACAGGAATAAAGGGACTAAATTACAATCTGTTTACAACCAAGCCTTGTCTCTGACACTTGCTTTTGATACCATATATAAAAATCAGCTAGATCTGTGCCTACTATAGACACCTGCTGAAATCTGTACACCAAAATAAGATCTATAATTGGATATACAAAAACAGAAGCTCTGGATTTACAGCACAACAGGCCAAAAAATTTGCAGCAGGGATAGTAGAATTCTGCAGCACTGCTTATAAGTAGCTGTCAGCAGTTGTACACCCACAGAATCTACTATTAGCAGTTAAAAAAGGCCAAGAAAAAGAAAAAATATCCCTCACACACAACCTACTACTTTTAGCAGCTCTAAGTGTCTTTGCCTTTGCAGGAGCTTTTCCCTGTTCCCTCCCCTGCGCCAGAAGGAGTTCATGGGCCCCATGCTGTAGTGAAGAAATGAGTGGGCCACTGCCATCTATTCCATAGCAGGAATCTAGACAAAAGGGAGATAAGAACACTTAATTCTTTAAGGTTTTCTCAACACAGAACTGTCTTATATATACTCTCTTATAGGGTGAAAACAGAAATTTTAGTTCATTTATTTTTTAATAGGATTTGCTTACATCTATTAGCATCCCATATATGTCTGTGATGACTAAAATTCATATACAAGGCACAAAAAAATGTTCTAGAGTCTCTTCTTCTGCATAACCTTAGATTGTAGTTTTATTTACAACTTAATACCTTAGCATTTCATTTTTAAATCTCCCCCTGCAGTACCAACCCCAACAAAGCTCCTTATACAGAAATATTGGCAGATGTGAAGGACAGAGTTTTAGGACTTTAGCCACTGCACCACCTGGATTTGGTTAATCTCAGCAATACTAGTGGTTAGAATAATAACTGCTACTTTACTTAGCAGTTCCTGGTTGCTACAATACACAGGGGTTCTAAATCCATTGGGAAAAAATAAAAGACTTCCACTACCAAGGCATCTCACGGCATGGTGCTGGCACGTCACAGTATACTGCATTTGACGCTGGAGACATGTCCAAAACCCAAGCATGTTCTAGATCTTCTCCAGCACTGTTCCTGGTGGCCTCAAGAGTAGGAAAGTAAACTTTAAAATCTTTCAACATATATTTGGGATCTGGTCCAAGACCTCAGAACAAACTTCATCCCCAGTTCTGATGCTGAGCATTGAGGCTGAAGCATCTAGAAAATATTCTGTTGACCATTATCATTCTGATATGACTCAAAAGCGAAAGACAAATCTACAGCAGCCCCTGTTGAATTTAAAGCCCTAACAGAAGACACTGCCTATAGATGATTGTGGGGATTTAGTATTCTTTTTATTTTTAAGAAAAATAATATTTCCTCATCTGCTTTTCACCTTAAAAACTTCAGGAGTCAGAGACCTTTACTTGTTCTGCTGAATGTAACTAGCTTCCTGTCATGAACTCCCACATTTTATTTGCAGAGGTGGGCCAGAAACACATCAGCTACTGGCTTCAACTGATGGACACACTGTGCCCACAGAGCAGGGCCCTGCAGGAGTTGTTTTTTTTTCTTAACAGTAAAACCTCCTTTCCTGATGGCTCCTTTTCCTCAGGAAGCAGAGAACTGCCAGAGCTGTTGATAGGATGAGATAGACAAAAGACACACCCCTTTCCACCTGTCTAGTCAAAGAGGCAGTGACGGGGAGCTACTCAAACCATTTCCACAAGGACTGACAATGTCACACATTCTCACAGAAAATACGCAGTGCTCTGGGGTTGTTGCTTCTCTCTCCCTGGCCTCCAAGAGAAGCAATGTCCTGTAATTGCATATGCAATTCACAACAGCACAAGGAGCACACAAGATCAAGGAAGACAAGTTAAATTGAGGGGGGACTGTGAAAATAAAGTTAGTAAACAGAGGCAGGAAAAGAGAATTACAACTTCAGAACCTAAATGAAGCTGCAAGATGCGTATGGCATAGCAGCATGTCACATGAATGTCAGTCTTATCACTTAGTTATGTGGTCCAGAGAGGGCTCCCATAAGAAGCATCAAAAGCACTTCACAGTGTAAACCTGAGAAAATCAGTAACACTAAACTAACACAAAAGCCACACTAGCTAACTAAGGAGAAGCTGTGAGTTCAGAAATGGAGGAAGCTTCACTTTATATTGACAGTGTACCTAACAACCTAAGCACCAAGCCAGTACATGTTCTGCCTCTAAATGTGAGGGACTGACAATGGCATCATTAACATGAAGTTGTGAGTCTTTCAGCGTGGTGCAGTACTGAACATCACTTAACTTGGATTTGTAACATAGCAGGTGTGCTCTAGCACAGATAAGTGCTATTAGAAGGTTCAGTATACCTGCTTGAGGCCCAGACAAGAGAAACTATTTACTTATTACATCACATGCTTCTGGAGAATCTGATCCTCTGCTTCATGGACCTGCCTTCTGAAGGCTGTAATACTTCTTTCCTTCACATCTCAAGTTGAACCAGATATAGAAATGTCAGCTCTAAGAAGTTCAGACTACTGTCATATTTTGTTTGGGGTTTATTTTCTTCACTTGGTAGCACTTAGTAGGTTTCCCACATATCTTCAGTCATGGTAGCTTTTTTACTACTTATATGGAAGCTTAAGCCTCTAATGTATTTCCTCACCTTTGTATCAATCAAAAGGCACAGCAACTGTCAGTTACTGCAGGTTACAAAAAGTACGTTTTAAGCTACAGTAACTGTCTGAATAATTTATGAGTCCTAATATCTTAGCAGTAGCAACAGAACTTTAAAAATTACTTTTTTTCATTTCTAGGCAAACTGAAGTATTATCATGCCCATGCATCAAAAATTGTATAGTAGCTTGGAGATTTACTACATTGCATCTTTGTTCTTCCTTACATTTTGGACCTCATTGGATTCATTCCATACATCAGAGGAACTAATACGCATTGCTCACTATGCACAGCTTATTGAGGAAGGTAAATTTGCTACCAGCACATTTTCTGCTGCACACATTCCCATCTTTGGGCCACCTCTTCTCCCTCTCCTTTCACCCTCCAAACTCAGAACAGTCCTGTTTCACTCCCCACTGGCCTGCCCATCATAATATGTGCTTCCCAGCTCCCTATTAATACTCCTGCTTTTAATACTTTGTGGCACATCTGTTCAGTCCTCAGCCTGTTCTGGGTGACTCAGTTGCCTTCCCCTGCCTCATCAGACCATTTAGCCCAGGATTCTGTTCCTCCAGGTGATTTTAGGGGATTCTATTCAGAAACAACAAGCAAACCTGACACTGACTGCAATCCATTCCTCTAATATTCCCCCAGTATCAGAAAGTGTTGCATTAGAGATGCTGGAGGATACATCCCTGCCTAATCCCCCAGCATCCAGCTTTTAACCTGTTGCACGATTTAGTCTAATCTCTTTCAAACCTGCTGAAATTGCTTATATAGTTCCTTACAGCATGCTCCAGAAGTTCACTGCCTGCTGTGTAAAATACTAGGGCTTCACACAGTGCCAAGATTATGCCCTCTGTCTTGTTAGAATGTCCCCCCATTTTTGCTGGTTCTTTTGGCTGCTGCTACTGCTCATTTAGCCAACAATTTCTGAAATCTCTCAACTGACCCTGAGATATACCTTACGTTGTTATTGCTGTTCTGAGCATGGCATTGTGTGGGTATGGTTAAGATTATTTTTACGTAGATCCGTAATATAACTTTTAGCTGTTCTGAAGCTTGATCTGCCACCTTTCCCTCTCCCCTTGTTACATAAGGTCCTGCTGAAATTCCTCACCATTAGCACACTACATTTGACTGCTGAAACAAGCTCAGCAATTGCACTCCTGGGTATTTCAGTGTTTACCTCCTTCCCTGACTCACTGATGGTGATTCCTGAAGATCCCTCTCTTTAATCTTTTTCAACCCAAGAAGTAACTGATTGCTATTATGCTTAATGGAATCATGAATCATAAAATGGCTTTAGTTGAAAAGAGACCTTAAAGATCACAGAATCATCAGGGTTGGAAAGACCCCTGGAGACAATCCAGTCCAACCCCCCTACCAAGGCAGGGCCACTTAGAGCAGGTTACACAAGTAAGCGTCCAGACAAGTTATGAATGCCTCCAGAGAGGGAGTCTCTGCAACCCTCCAGGGGAGCCTGTTCTGGTGCATTGCCACCTAAACTGCTCAGATACCTGCACCCGAGGGAACACTGATACGTTTTTAGAAGATACGGACATTTTTCCCCCATAGCATCTTCAATCATTGGCTCTATTTCAGGCAGTGCAAATGGGACAAGTAAACTGAAAAGTTTAGTCTCACCATAACTGAAGCATCTTCTCCTACTATCAGTTGCAGCCATCACCAAAAATACTCATAAAATCAGGCAGCACTACATATGGATATCAATATCAACTTTACCTTGTGAGGGCACATACGACAATTACACACAGCTCATGGAGTCCTGAACAAAAAGTTCTTTCAGGAAGAAATTTTTAGGAAGTCTAGCCATACAGCACAGCTCTGAATCACATGCAGTGGAACTGAATGCTGTAGTGCCTTGTGGGGAAAAAAATAAAAAGACCCATAGAAGCAGGACATGAAAGAAACAGGTCAGCATTTACTGAGAACTAGTAGGCAGAAATTTAACCTGGAGGAGCAGCAAAAATTACTATTTTTCCACAGTCCTCTACCTATACAGCCAAATCCTAGTTGACTCTTTTATGGAGAGGGATGATCTGGCTTTATCAGGAGGAAGTGCGTGTCATTAAAACAAATACATTTCTTTATTAAATGAATTCCTGAACAACAGACTGAGACCTTTCCTTTAAGCTCAGAAGGAATTATACTATGCCCATGTCATTGTTTGGCTTTTGATCCAGTAGAGAAAAAGTATAGGTACAATATCTATTTAATATATATGAATATTCTTGGCAGTGGTGTTGGTGAGATGATGCAACAGCAGAATGCTTTGTAAAAGCTATGCTTCAAGAAAGAAGTAAAAAAGAATGAACAACAGTATTTACTTCCTTAATAAAACTGTGGCAGAGCCTTAAGAAGAGTGATTCTTTTCTCCAGTTTGTCTCTTATCAGCTGCTTCATCCATTTGCTTTGTTTGTTTGTTAGACTCAATTGTGATGTGCACTTGCTGCTTGACTGACTAGATGGTCTAAGCTACAATAGCTATGGGCAGTGAAAGAAGTCAGAAGTTCATAATGCCTTGTCCTCTTTCTAAAACGCCAGCTTCAATTTGCTTAGAGCCAGTGGTTCAAATACACACAACACATAATTACTCTTTAAGCGTTCTGGTTGAGAAACAAGGAAAATTATGTTTTTATTAAGGAGAGGGAGCTATTCCTGTGAAACAGTTACTGCTTCAGTTCCCACTGGGAAACAACAAAAATTTTACCTCTCCATAAATGGCATCACCCAAAGATGCATGCACTGAGCATCTTGGAAACTAAGTTCTACTTCTTTAGTCCACCAGATATCCAAGCATGTAGTGTCCTCAGCTCACCTCATTATGTACACCCACTATAGCACCTGAAACTGCCCATCTCACTAGTGTTATACTACATCTCAGTTCCTTTAACACATTGCTTTTTTAAATAACTGTAATAAGGCTCACTGGGGTGAGCAGTTGTTTGTACTCCAGCAGTTAAATAAAATTTAGGATTGTAACAAAACCTACAGTGCATCAGAGCTGGCATTCATGACAAACACTGTTTAAGAGAAACATTATTTATGGGGAAAATGGCTCTGAAAATAAACTCCTACACATGTTTAATGTCTTCTTTCCTTTATTTTTATTCTAAGCAGCAGGAAGGATTTAGAAAAACGGCACAACCCAAGACAACGAAAGAAGGCTTGATGCCCTGCAATAACTATATGTAAAATTGCCTTAAAAAAAATCAGTTCAAGAATTGTTCAATCTACAGTATATCACAGATAAAACATGAAAAAGAAAAGATGCTCAGAGTAATCTTAAATTTCAATCCAGTAAAGGCCATTTATATTCTCGATGATTCATATTCAAGAACAAAGAAAATGTAAATTCTCATCATTACAACCCCTTTTTCATTTCTTATTTGCTGATGTATATCAGATTATTGAATTTTAGAAAATGATGAGAAGATTTGGAGAGTGCTTCACTCTGCAAACTTTCATTATTTTTAAAATATTATCATATTTGAATATGCTCAAGTTTCAAATAAAGTGGAAGTATTTCTAACTAAGAGCTAAAATGGCTTAATTAAATAAAAGACACCTGTGCAGCCTCATCTAGCCTGTGTTTTCATTCTTTGTTCCATAAAACTACAATTATGCACCTGCAGGTCACCCCAGAAACTACAAATTGCTTTTTTATAGAATGAGGCAGATACGGAGGGGCATGGAGTACCACATTGCTTTTAAGATGACACGCACATCCAGATCCTGAGCCTTGATCTCCGAGTCTCCTGTACACAAATATTCCTCTGTATTTTGGTACACAGTGGAATTGTGGAGCATGAGCTCCTTGAATATATGACTGGAAATACTTTGGCTGTTGATCAACACAGATGCCAGAATCCACTTCACATACACATTGCTCATCAGAAGGAACCCAACATGGCTAAGATGCTAAAACTTCAGAAACTTGCTCTATTAACAGGAATGTCAGGCCTTTCTATTGTACATTACTGCTTTCTGTTTATATGAGAAAAATGGGCTTTGTCTGGACTTCCTGGTCCAAAGCCCCAGAGCCATCCTCCTGAGCCTAACATCTGGCAAGAACAGGCAATTTTTCTGCTGGTTCAACTTGATAGTGCCATTGTGTGAAAAACTGCAGTGTACTGAGTAGAGATCTTAAATTATCTTTTTCATGGGTAAGGAAAAAGCAAACAACTAATGTGACAGTACGAAATGCCAGGCATCATTCAACCTCCTGAAACCTGGCTAAGAAAACATCTAAAAGCCAAAAGCTATATTTAGATCTATGTGACAATAGCTTCTGCTCTGTAAATCCATGATTTATTACTCCAGGGGATGGAGTGCATTTTGCCAAGGGAATTTCTCCAGTCAGTAAGTTCCTCTTAAAAATGGGCAGTACCAGTCAAGAGTGAACACTGAGGAGGGGTAAATGTGTTTTCCTTTCCCCATGATACAGATAAGTGGATTTAAAGATGGGGAGGGAAGCCTTTTTTGCATGAACAGGCAGTTAGCATCAATGATAGAAACACATCAAAGACTGCATTATCACAAAAGAAAAGCAATATGTTTATGAGAGATGTTACCATGAAATTTGACAATTATTTTGTGCTACTGCTGACTAGACCTAAAGCTTATTTCCACAGTTCATGCCCACATGATACACAGATACACATACACCTATATATGGGTGGCAATTTTGAACAGTGCATATGCACAATGATAAACACTCACATACTTGCATCTGCACACACTCTCTCAACCATACACACACGCACACCCTATATACAAGAAAGCCATGAGAAACTCATAGGAGGAACTCCATACAGTCATTCATTAGGGCATGGAGACTACCATGTAAAGACTATCAATCAGGTGCAGTGTGACTTATTTTTTAAATGAGATATTTTAACACAGATTTTCTAAGTTACTCAGTTTTACCAGAAAAGAACATTTTGGCAGAATACCTTACATCCCTATGGAATTAATAAGCTACATCTATATGAAGGTTTGCCAATACTGTTGCATTTCAGCAGTGATGCTAAGGTAACTAGGGAGACAACTATTTTCCACAGTGAAATGCCAGCCTGAAAAGTACATTCTACACAGAGCACCACACAAGTCAGAAAGTCTCCTTAACAAGTACAATATTCAGATTCCATGCTAAATAGTTTAAAATAGAACTGAAAAATTATCAAAGTTGAAGATCATTATTGCAAGCTTTGACTTTTTAAGAGAGTCTCAATTCAGTCTTTGGGTTATGGGGTGGGAGATTTGGATTGGGTTTTGTTGGGGTTGAGGGCTATGTGAGCACAGGTTTTCATTGGCAGCAAGTATTTTGAGCATATTAGGATATTAACTAACTTGTGAGATATCTTAATGCTCTATAAGGTGTGTCCAGTTGAATTAACTTGCAAAACTGCCAAGTGTGGTTAGGCCTATCACAAAATTAATTTTCAAAATCAAATCAATAATGAATTACAGATAAGATTACACATTCATCAATATGGAAGTTAACCTACTTGACATTTATGTTCCTCAAACAGACAGTTGGCATGTGCCTTTTCTATGAATGTTGACAAGTCATAAGGAAAACACTGTTACAAGATTTACAGTTAATACTATGACAGATGATTGACTGATAAATCAAATTCTAGGCATGAGATCTACCTGTTTTTCTACCTGCTTTCTACCACATCCTGTGTGTTAGACATGTCACATCTTTCTGCCTCAGTGTCCCCAGAAGGGAAATGTCCACTCCCCTGGAGGTACTGTGAAACTGAATCAGTGTATAAGCTTCATATAATCTAGACAGCATCGATACAAATGGGAGACATTCAGCACCTTGAAATACATGGTAATGCCTTGTAGGATCAAACCTAACTATACATGTTCTTTGAAGATCAATTATGCGGTGACCCAATATAGTCTGAGGGCAAAATTTACCTTCAAAACTTACAAGGGAAGTGCTACACATATTCATTAACATTAGTCAAATCATCACCTATGCTACTGGCTTACAGAATAGCAAACATAACAAGATCTCTAATTTTAGTATCATTTGAAAATCTGGAGTCAGAGCAAATAATGAAGAGTAATACAATCAGATTCCAAAGGATTTGGATCATTTAGGTAATTAGGCTAGCAGATGGCAAATGCAGTTCAGTGCAGAAAAATGTAAAATAATTGGTCTGGGAATATGTGCTAAGTGGAACAATCATATAGCATGATCATTAAGGAGAAGCATTACTTGTGGGGAAAAAATGGAGACAGACAAATAGTCTATGACAACATATTAGCAAATTAAAAATATTAAAAAGGAAATGGTACAAGGCATTTATTAGACTCTCTGAGGTATAATGCCTGTGAACTGTTTTTATAATCAAGAGATCCAGCCAGGAAATTCTTTAATTAGGTAACAGGATCAGCTAGCGTGAAAGTGCAAGTATAAACAGAAGCATTCAACACCTTACAGGATGTGTTTGGCATCACATAGTATCAAATCCAAAGTCAGTCAAGTTCTTTGAAGATCAAGTACACTAGAATATAACTAAGGCTCTTTGAAGTTTAAAGCCACAAAAGAAAACAAGCCTAGATAGCACAAGAAACACTAACCTACGTGATTAATAGTCAATATCCACTGAAGAAGCAACTCTAGGAAACTTCTTGGTCTCACCATTGGAGTGGTTGGGATTTGAGTATGACACCAAAAATGCAAGCTCTTTGTCTAAACTAGGCATACCAAGGACCCTAAACACAATTCTAATTACTACACTCTCAGAAGTTCTAGAGTGAGTTTTCCAATTCTGTTCTAAAGCAAAGGTCTCTTTCCTATTACACATTTCTTTGAAAAGCTTGATAATATAATTCTTATTAAAACTTGGAAAATTCACAACCAGCTGCACTAGTTATTATACATCAGGGATCACCATGGCACAAAAATAATTCATGTAGAAACAAAACCTTGGTTCTACAGTTGTTCTTCAACAATTGCATTGTCCAAAAAAAAAGATATAATACAACAAATGATAAGAGCAACAGAGAGTAATCAGATCTGGGATGCAGCTATGTAAAAGTATTGCAGAGTTGTCAGTTCAGATACAAACTGGTCCTCTTAAAAAATAACAGAACGCAACACAAAGACAAAACGCTAAGCTAAAAAGAAAGATTTGTGAAACATTGATAAATAGGCATTCCTACACTTAAAAGATGTTATTACATATGACTGCTGACATTTTAGGACAATGAAAGTTATGAGGAAAAAATACAGGCAGACATGGCCCATTTTCACTGGAAATCATGACATGGAGATGTGACAAAATAGAGATTTTTCATAGCTACAGACTATTGTTAGGTATTTTTCACAGTAATAAAAGCCAAAAATCTGCAATTAAAAAAAAAAAAGTCAGTCCTGTTTGTGCCATCAGACCTATTCAGAGGTCTGTGCAACCAGAGCAGGATTCAAGTCCAAAATTTGAAAGTTACAGAATAGGAATCAAAATACGAAAACAGCTGAAGGGCTGTAAAAAGCAGACAGGTAGGATTAAGATTTCAATAAATATTAAGAAGCACGTTCCTAATCCTAGAAGATCATTAGTTCTCATATTAAAACAGCAAAGTTCTTCCCTTGGACCATTAATTTCCTTTTTCATCTTAACCTGCTAACTTTATTTTGTGCTGGAGCTATCATATGGAAGTGCTTTGAGTTCTTTTCTCTGATTGCTCTGGCAGAGTTATATGAATCATTACCTACCATTACCTTTATTTCAAATCTGTCAGTTCTTCCTCTCTGTAGCCAACAAGCTGCAAGAAGGGAAAAAAAATGCAGTCTCTATCAGAAAATAAAACCGCCTATACAAAAATGAGCTGAAAGGAGCATGTGAACAAAGGGGAAGGGGGACTTGATAAATCTGCTCGCTCGCTCTCTGCAAATGACATTCTACTCTCCTGCTATTTAAAAATTAACAGACAAACAAACCCACAAGACTAACACACAATATACGCTGGAGCTGGCTACTGCCCATGACTCTCCTTTTTTCTGCCACACCTTGAGTTACCTCAAACATTCCACAAATAATATGTAAATAGAAATAATACTGATACCGCTGCCTCATGCATGGAAAAAATGTCTGTAAATGGAGCTGAAGTACATGAGAGAAGATGCACTACCCTCAAAGCTGTGTACCTTATGAGGTGCTTTTCAGTAAATCCCTCATGAGCCACACAATGAGCTGTGAGCAATTAATGTTAATTAAATGGCCCCCTCTAACCATAGTGCAGCCAGTGACACATTAATGACCTCAAAACGCACTTGGATTTGAAAGGTTTTTTCCCCTCGAGTGCATGCCAGGCTGCCTTACCTCTGTGAAGCTGTGGCATGCTCCAGCTGCTACTGCACATGTATGGAATGTCATTCCCATTTGCAGTAACATGCGCTGTTTGCCAAACACTGAAGAAAAGTAACTGTTACACAAAAGCATTGCAGATATAGCTCGAAGACTAAAACATGCCAGTAAGCTTTGATTTCCCTGCTTGAAACACCCAGAGAAGCTACATGCAATTGCAAAGTGATGGTGTACTGACAGGCAGACCCTCATGAAGGCAGCCAAGTTAATGCAGCAGAAAGATATTTCAGACGCTTATTTATCACACTCCATGCCACAGGTTAGTGGCAATTCTGTCTCTTAACACACCTCAATAATAAATAAGGAAATGAAAAAGAAAAAAAAAACAATCCTAAAGAATCAAATCCTTTCTTCATGTAACACCACAGAGCTAATGCCAAGAACTATGGTGTCCCAGTGTCTCTCAGTATCAGAAGGCAAAGGAACACAAAAGATCAGTTATCCCTGTACTCTGGAAGTATAATGAAAGCTACTAGAAATGACCAGAGGAAATAACGTAATGAAGTCACAAACAGTCAGCTGAATTCATAGTCAGTCCTTATTTGGCCATTATCCACAGACTGAACTGCAAACATTCATCTCGCATATGAATGCAAGATAAAGAAATACAACGGAAGGACAGAGTGACATGTAAATATCCTTTGAAATCAAACGCCTCTGGGAGATACTAGATATTCAATCAAACTGAATTAACTGACAACAAATGCTGAAGTTTAGTAGAGTGTCTGACAACTTTTATCTCCAGAGCTATCCAAAAAAGAAGATAGAAGTATCTGGAATATGTGTTCAAGAATGAAGCCAGAGCATCTGCTGTGGCAAGCATGTTATTGGGCAGCTGGAAGCAACGAAAAGGAATCTATCAAAGATATGAACAGACTTCTAGGACTTAACAACAAAGGATGTGCAAAGAGGGGCAGAACACACAAACGGATTGCTGAGCCCAGCTGATACCCCAAAGGTCATTTAATGGCACAGAAAGGATTCAGATTCAGAAGCAGATTTCCCATCTTGTTTTGAAAGTATACCTATGCTCCTCTTGGACTGTGATTTACTAACACCTGAAAAGCACAAACCAAACAAACCCTGATCCATACACATACACATAATACTTTTCCTCACAGCTGTTTCTTGCTTGTAGGACCTCTTCTTCCCTTCCATCTCTCTTGAATGATCTATTACAGTTAAAACACAAAACTCAAAAGAGTTCAGACCTGTGATTTTGGTGCTTAGGGACAGGCAAAGATATTTCCACTGCTTCTTCAAGATCTAGCTAATGGCAGAGTCAAGAACACAAAGATGAGGGGAGCATTCTGTGACTAGGTTAGAGAAAAGCTCAAAGAAAAGCTGTTCCAAGAGCTTACATGGTGCAAGAAAAGTCTGAAGAATAATGTAGTAGCTTAAAGCAGAGAAGAGTTATGATGATAGCAGTATACATTTCTTGCAGCTAATACGCAGCTTGTCACAGCCCCTAAAAATCACGGGTTAGTAAGTATGAAAACTAGAATGTAATAATGACATAGTGCATTCCAGCCAAAGCAGAATGCACATTTGAATTTTATTTTCATTTCAATACATGGACACATTCACTGAAGGCTACATACAGACTGAGTACAAAAGACCCAGATAAATTCCAGTATTTTTATTAAAAAATAAATCTATTTTGGTGCTTGGATCCAAAAGCAATCAGTGAGAGATGAAAAACCACAAACAGTCAGAGGCACAAAGGAAAAGACCTTGAAAGAAAGAAAAAGAATGGAGAAAGAAGAAAGAGGGGAAAAAACAAACCCCAAAGCAGGAAGAAGTCTTCAAATTGCACTGTAATGACTACATTGTAATTTGTTCATATTAAGCTTTGATAAGTGTGAAATTCTGAACACAGAGCAAAACACAGCCTGCACCAAAAAAAATTAAATCTTTAATTTCAATACAGAAAGGCCAGTATGCAAATATATCAAGCTATCATCTGCTGCATTACATACAGTCAGAATGTAGCAAGTCTTCTTCTTACTACCACCATTTCATTTGAATTATAATTGCACCTGCAGTCCAGGGAATAATTTCCAGAGATTCCATCGTGCTTCAGAAAATTCAGAATCTCAAACAGCAAGCAGCACACACAGAAGGATGGGAGAATATCAAAGCATACCCTTTAAATCAGCAAGTGTTGGCTTCTTCCACCATCAATCTCTCTAGACAAAAAATAAGACCCAATACAAGATTTGCATTACCCCAGGCTTGGTGAAAATCTGTCATCTACTTATCTACTGCATATGGGCAAAATGAGAACAGTCTCAAATTCTAATAACGCTCTACTGAGTAGGCTTGCACTCTCAGCACAAATTGTCATGGAACTGAAGCCTCTGATAAACACCTATGTAACATTCTGAGCTCAAAGAAGAGCATGAAACTACTCATCAGCTGAGGAATATACTTTCCAGAAAGGCTCCATTTCTTAGGCTTCCATTAAGTGCCACATCTGCAGCTGCAACACACAGTTGCACTTTCTCTTGTAGCCTGCAAAATGGGACAATGCTGGCCGACAGACAGCAAACAATTTGACTAGCTGTTTCTAGCATTTGGGCTCATACAGAAACAGAGATGTTAAAATGTGTCTTGTAATTCAGAGAAACGCCAAATTGCAATGGATGCAAGTGGTACAAGTGTTTCTTTCAGTGCACACCATATGAAAAGTATGCACTAAGACTTTCCCACAATTTGACCTGTTTGAAGACATCAAAGCTCCTAATGAGACCAGAGAGCAGAAGTTGCTCACGTGACGCTTCTCTGCTTTAACTGTGAATTTACAGGTGGAATGCTTAAGCAAGGAAAAATGGCAAATAAACTTGTTTTCTGCAGACTCTATTCTCTGAGAGATTTGCAAACACAGTACGCAAATAAGTGGCTTACAGATTGAAAAGAAAGACATAGTCATCAATATTGTCCCTTTGAATTAGTGTTACCATTGTACCTGTGCAACTTGGGTCATTCTTTTAGACACTGTATGAACAAAGATGAAGAAGAAAAAAAAAGAGTCTACTACCACAACTCGAATAAGAGACTGCAGATTACAAAAAAGGAAGAAAAAGAAACAATGGCATAACATCAGCCATTACAAAGAACAGTGGTCATGGCATAACACAGCTGCTTACCTGGTGGTAACCTCTGACAGGCACCATAAAGAAACTTTTTATAAGGGCCTTGAAGGAGGACAGTTTGCAACTGTGCACCTGGTTACAAAATAAATTATAGCATTTTTAAAAATAAAAGGTGTTAAAACTTTTAAAGTGCATTATGGTGATTGGCAACTAAAGGCAGAAATAAATGTTATAATAATGCCAGAAATAAATGGTGTAATAATGCAGATGTGAGAGAGAACAAATTGCCCTGGGGAAAAGAAAAAAAAAGGCAAACAACTTACATTTAATGTGACAGGTTAGAAGTAGCTAGCTGATGAAGTCAAGGGAAGAAGGGACAAAGGTCAAACAGAGCTAAGAAAATTATCTTTAGAGCAGCATTAATCATCGACACAAGTGGGTCAAAACTGCATTGCCAAGCCTATAAGAAAAGCTGCTGGCATAATCAAGGGATACAAGAGAAAGGGATGAGGATGACTGGGAGGGAAGCCTAAGAATTCTGTTTCGGCTATATTGAGCTTCAACAGGTGCACAGACAGGCTCAAGCAGGTTGCAGACCTAGATTTTAGTTTCATCAGGGAAGCCGCAGAATACTTCCATATCTTGTCAGCATCCAGTCAGTATGTACATAGGTTTGATTTCAGAAATCTCAATTTTCAGAAATTGATTTCTGAAATCAAACCTACAAAAAAATGAGATTGTGAGAGACAGAGGACTAAAAACAATGAAGCTTTTGTAGATTACGGATATGAATTAGGATGGTTTTGAGAAGGATAGGATGAAGATACAGGAAGTACAAGAAACAAATTCAGTGCTTTCTATGTACTATATAAAAGCCATGACAATGTCCTTAGCAAAGAGAATGTCAGCTGTTGATCCTTACTATTTCTTTGTCTGTGTAAGCTTCACTATTACTCCACATGCACATGTGCATTAAAAGAAAGAAAGTAGAACCTCAATTAACAACCTGCTAACACATGACTGACAAAGGAATCTGCTAACCACTGCAGGGAAAGTGCAAGACCCTCACCAAACCAAAGACAGATATTGCACTCTGCTTGTCAATATTAAAAATGATTTCTAAGTAGATTCCTAAAAAATGTTGGAAGGGACCTACAAAAGTCACACAGTCCAAATGCTCTGCTATGAGCAGGGACATCTTCAACTAGATCAGGTTGCTCAACAGCCTCGTCAAGCCTGAACTTGAATGTTTCCAGGATGGGGCATTTACAACCTCTCTGGGTTAAGACATTTTCTGGTGAACTGATTCCTATAGTCAAAAGGTATAAATTGCTGGTTGCCCAAAAGGAGCTCACTATTATATTTACTACCATCTATCATCACTTCCCTCAAATCTCCTTTAAAACTGCCCGGCTGAATAGAAATGACAAAAGTATCTTGAGATCTTTGGATCCATAGAAAGCCTGACAAGCACTCCTCTACTTCTAACATGTTCACCTGAGAAGTATCACAAATTCCACCCTTTTCCATACCTTGCTGAAAAACTGTGTTAAACCCTACTGAAAAAAAGCCCTGTCTTTTATGCTGAGGAGTAGCAACATAATATAATTTAGGGGTTTTACCAACCTGCAAACAGGGCCAGTCTTTTTGACCAACTGTTTTCAATTTCTCTAAATAAGTGATGAAATTCACAGATGAAGAGAAGGGAGAGAAATACAAGAGCAGAAACTGTGAGAAAAAAAAATATTTTAGTAAGGTTTTTGGGAGCTGAAGAAGTATGACCTGGAAGAACAGACTATTAGGTAGGCTGAAAATAGGCTGGACTGCTGGGCTCAAGGAGTACGGCTGAGTACTGACTGTTGAATGGCTGGCAGTCAAAAGTCAGAAATGTATGCCAGGGATTAATACTGAGGTCCTTATTGTTCAGTAAGAGTGGAGCAGCAACAATGAGAACCCAGAATAGAGCAAAGTTTTGCACCTGGTGTGCAAAACCCAGCATATGTATATGCTATATATGCTGAGAAGCAGCTGGATAAGTTTCAGCCCTATTGAAAGGAATCTGTGAGACAGAACAGACATGAAGCTGAATATGAGCTACAATGTTCATTCATTCATAATGACCAAGGCAAACCAAGTATTTGACTCTACCAAAAGCATGGCCAACAAATCAAGCGAAGTAGTTATCCCCCTCTACAGAAGGCTAGTAAAGCATCAGGAATCTGTGCCCAGTTCTAGGTGGATATGTCCCGCTGACTACTACCCACTTCTAGTGATCCATGTAGGTGCTAGTGATATAGATAGCAGTAGCCTGGAGAACATAAAGAAGGACTACAGAGCCCTGGAAGAGGTGGTTAGGGGCTCTGGAGCTCAGATAGTCTTTTCATCAATTCTCCAGGATAAAGGGGAGGACCTTAAAAAGGCTAGGAGGATTGGCCAGGTTAATAAACAGTTAGAACAGTGGTGCCATAGTCACGGGTTTGGGTATTTAGAACATGGGACTTGATTTGAGAGGCAAGGTCCACTGGAGGCTGGTGGAGCTGGTCTGTTTTGGTAGGAGGCTTGCCAGACTGGTCAAGGAGGCTTTAAACTAGATGTGTTGGGGAAGGGGGGCATCATTCCACCCCAATACACGCAGTCAGTTGACAGCACATATAATAAATGCTTGCAGCAATGTAGATGTATTCTAGCCACTCCAGCCAATGAGCTGGCTTCATTTGGAGCTTGGCTCAGATGCCTCTATACAAATGCCCATACCATGGGGAACAAACACGAGGAATTAGAGATGTGTGCGTATCTATGGGGGTATGATATAATAGGTATCACAGAAACATGGTGGGATGGCTCCTATGACTGGAGTGTTGGAATGGAAGGTTACAGGCTCTTTAGAAAAGACAGGCCTGGCAGGCGGGGCAAGGAGTTGCTATTTATGTTGGGGATAGGCTGAAGAGTATGGAACTCTGTCTGGGGACAGGTGAGCAGTCAATAGAGAGTTTGTGGGTCAGGGTTAAAGGGAGAACAGTGATGGGAGACATTACTGTGGGGATCTGTTACAGACCGCCTGATCAAGAGGAATCTGTGGATGAAGCACTCCATAGACAGATAGGAACAGCCTCACGCTCGCAGGCCCTATTCTCATGGGGGACTTCAACCATCCTGATAATCTGTTGGAGGGACAGTACGGCCCAGTACAAGCAATCAAGGAGGTTCCTTGATTGTGCGGAAGACAACTTCCTTCTGCAAGTAACAGAGGAACCGACAAGGAGAGGTGCCATGCTTGACCTCGTGCTCACCAACAGGGAAGGGCTCGTTGGAAATGTGACGCTCCAGGGCAGCCTTGGTTGCAGCAATCATGAGATGCTCGAATTTGAGATCCTCAGGACAGTGAGAAGAGCGTGCAGCAAGCTCACTGCCCTGGACTTCAAAAGAGCAGATTTGGCCTCTTCAGGAACCTGCTTAGTAAGCTTCCATGGGATACAGCCCTAGAGGGCAGGGGGGCACAAGATTGTTGGTTGATATTCAAGGATCACCTACTACAAGCTCAGGAGTGTTGCATCCCAACTAGAAGGAAGTGCAGCAGGAGGACCAGGAGACCTCCTTGGATGGATAAGGAGCTGCTGAGGAAACTTGGAAGGAAAAAGAGGCTTATAAAAGGTGGAAGCAAGGACAGGCAGCCTGGGAAGAATACAGGGATGTTGTCCAGAAACCTAGGGACCAGGTTAGGAAAGCTAAGGCCCAGTTAGAATTGGGATGTGAAAGAGAACAGGAAGGGATTCTACAGGTATGTAGCGAATAAAAGACAGACTAGGGACAACACAGGCCCCCTCTGGAAGCTATGGGGAGAACTGGCTACCCTGGGTTTGGAGAAGGCTGAGGTTCTGAATGACTTCTTTGCCTCGGTCTTCACTCGCAAATGTTCTGACCACACCACCCAAGTCCTGGAAGGTATAAGTAGGGACTGTGAGAATGAAGACCTTGGTCCCACTGTAGGAGAGGATCTGGTTCAAGACCATCTTAAAAATGTGAATGTGCACAAGTCCATGGGACCTGATGAAATCCATCTGCAGGTACTGAAGGAGCTGGCAAATGAAGTTGCTAAGCCACTGTCCATCATATTTGAAAAATCATGGCAGTCAGGTGAAGTTCCTAATAACTGGAAAAAGGGAAATATAACCGCCATTCTCAAAAAGGGGAAAATGGATGACCCAGGGAATTACAGAGCAGTCAGTCTCACCTCTGTGCCTGGCAAAATCTTGGAGCAGATTCTCCTGAAAGGCATGCTAAGGCACATGAAAAACATCAGAGTGCTTGGTGACAGCCAGCCTGGCTTCACTAAGGGGAAATCCTGCCTGACCAATTTGGTGGCCTTCTATGATAGGGCTACAGAACTGATGGACAGGGGTAGAGCAGTTGATGTCATCTACCTGGACTTGTGTAAAGCATTCAACACTGTCCCACACAACATCCTTGTCTCTAAATTGGAGAGACATCAATTTGATAAGTGGACCACTTGGTGGATAAAGAACTGGCTGGCTGCACACAAAGAGTTGTGGTCAATGGCTCAATGTCCAGCTGGAGACCAGTAACGAGTGGTGTCCGCCAGGGATCACTGTTGGGACCCGTCTTGTTTAACATCTTTGTTGGTGACATGGACAGTGGGATTGAGTGTGCATTCAGCAAGTTTGTGGATGACACCAAGCTGTGTGGCTTGGTTGTTACACTGGAGGGAAGGAATGCCATCCAGAGGGACCCTGACACGCTTGTGAGGTGGGCTAATGCCAACCTCATGAAGTTTAACCATGCCAAGTGCAAGGTCCTACACCTGGGTCAGAGTAATCCCAGGCACAGCTACAGGTTGGGCTGAGAAGAGATTCAGAGGAGCCCTGCGGAGAAGGACTTGGGGGTGTTGGTTGATGAGAAAATGAACATGAGCAGGCAGTGTGTGCTTACAGCCCAGAAAGCCAACCGTATCCTGGGCTGCATCAAAAGGAGTATGACCAGCAGGTCGAAGGAGGTGATCCTGCCCCTCTACTCTGCTCTTGTAAGACCTCACCTGCAGTATTGTGTGCAGTTCTGGTTTCCTCAACATAAAAAGGACATGGAACTGTTGGAACAAGTGCAGAGGAGAGCCACGAGGATGATCAGGGGACTGGAGCACCTCCCATATGAAGACAGGCTGAGAAAGTTGGGGCTGTTCAGCCTGGAGAAGAGAAGGCTGCGTGACATGGTTTAGTGTGAGGTGTCCCTGCCCATGGCAGGGGGGTTGGAACTAGATGATCTTAAGGTCCTTTCCAACCCTAACTATTCTATGATTCTATAATAAGCTTACTCCTTTTGCTTTTGTTTCTGTCAGATTGGTTATAAGGAGGAAGTTTTTTACTGTGAGAGTGGTGAGGCACTGGAATGGGTTGCCAAGGGAAGTTGTGAATGCTCCATCCCTGGTGGTGTTCAAGGCCAGGTTGGACAGAGCCTTGGGTGACATAGTTTAGTGTGAGGTGTCCTACCCATGGCAGGGGGGTTGAAACTAGATGATCTTAAGGTCCTATTCTATGATTCTACGGAGAATTTGTGAACATCCAGAGCAGTATCATCAAGATGGTCACAGCCTACAGAATGTGATTTATTAGGCGGAATGGAAGGAGCTGGTCTTCTGTTCAATGAAGAGGCTATGGGTTTTTAGAAGAGATACAGTGCTAATGGAGCTACATTTTTCTTGGCAGTAGCAGATTATTTAACAAGCTGTCTTGACCACAGTCTTTGTAATCTTTGGGGATTCCAACTGGACATGAGGAAAATTATATTAGAAATTTGTGTTCTAGAGCTGCTTGATTTACACAAGAGGATCAACACATTCCCCAGTCAACCTTCTTTGCACCCCAAGTGCAGACAGCTAATACCACTGATTTTTTTTGTCAGTACTGAACTTTGGCCTGTTTAATCCAACAGTCAGGTAAAATATCTCCAGTGGAAATATAAAGTAAGAAAAAAACAAAACAAAACCAAATCAAAAAAAGAAGTACAGTAAAAGCTCCAGCTGCATAAGGCCTCCTAAACCCTGCTACTGACTTACTCTGAAAACTTTCTTGTGTAAGGGATGACAGGAAAAAGGAGTACAGGCTGCAGCAGAGAGCATGTCTCCCTTCACATATATCTAGTATCCTGTGAAGTTGCCACAAAAAGGGCTTTGCAGGCCTGAGCTGTCATCACATAACATTTCAAAGCCATACATTTCATTCTGTACTTCTCTTCTAGCCCAGATCTGTAAGTTTCCTTCTTATCGAAGGAAAAACTCAAGGCCCTCTACTTGTAACTACTCTGTACGCCTGCAGTAAAACTGTCGACATCTAAACACTCATGTAAACAGGTGCATATTTTTGTTCTGTCTCCCATCGGCATAATAAATATTATTAAGAGTAGAGCAGGCAGCAGATTTTTAAAAGGCTTTACTTATATCAATGGTAAGTCTGAATGGGTTTTTTGTCTGCTGTAGTAAGGCAGTAAAATATAATAGCCTCTTAACTGACACATTTTTATCAGTCTTATTATGGCTTTCTTCATGCCTGTCAGTGGATTATGGTAATTTTTTTAGTCACAGGTCTAATCAAAGTAGAAGACTCTGAGCTACTGACAGCTGAGGAGAGATAGAACTGCTTACATACTGTCATGAAATTCTAACACAGGCACAAAATTCTGCATCTCTCTCGCCCAACTCTCCTCCTAGCAAAACAAACCAGCTTTTGGAACAACGGGTTCCTTTTCTGTACCATACAAAGGAACAAAGAAGTAAAGTTCAATGCTTTCCCTCAAATTAATACAGCATTCAGAACATGAAATTTTATTCTTCTAGGCAGCTGCTATGGTGCTGTTTACAAATGGTTTTGTGATCACTACTGTAAACTCATCTTAATATCTACCATGTCCAAAATACCTCCTCTGCTCATTTCTGAGGATCTGGTCAACTTAAACCATTACCCTGCATAGCAAGAACTCCTAAGTAAGGTGGAAATACCACTTTCATTCAAGCAAGCAAGCTGCATTTACTTAGTCCTTCAAAGCACCAAGGAATAGCTTTGCTCAAGCATTATACAGTGGCTTAGAAGGGGAACAGCCAGGACTGTAAATACATGCAGGGTGTGCAGTGTGTATGAGCAGGCATACATTACATGCAATGGATATTATCACACTGCAGTTATTGGATTGTGTCATACGTGGGGGGATTTCTGTTTTCCCTAAACTTTATGGATTTCTACTAAAATAGATAAAAACTACACTGAAGTTCCTAGCATTAAAAATTTTACAAAGCATAAAGCTTTTGTGTTCCAAAAACAGTAGTTCCAGTGTAATTGTACTGAACTTGAGGGGCACAGATTAAAAACTGTGAAAGCTGAATTTCTGCATAGATTTAAGGCATAGACAAAACACTGCATGAATGCAGTTCATATCAGGTAACAAAAGAAAGGTAGAGTAGCCTTCACTTCCCATTCGCTTCTGGCCCACCTCATATGCCAGCTGCAGTCAGCTGTCAGCTACCGGTCAGCAACCCAGTGTTTCCATTATAAACATCACTGTGATCATTAACACATTTCACACTGGCTACTGAAGAACAAGATGATATGATGTGAACTTGAAACACTAACCTAGACTTAAGAATACAAGCATGAGATTCTGTCTACTAGACTGTCTACTGAACACTAAATGTAGTAAGTGGTAAAAAAAAACAAGAGACAAACCAAACAAGAAAGACAGACTGGCAGCACATATTCTCACCAGTATTCATCACCATGGACAGTACAAGAGAAAATACGAAAAAACAAAACAGCAATCCAGAAAAGTAACACACCTGCTGCAGAAGACAAGAACAAATTAGTAGGAATGTTGCCATAGCCTGGATTTCAATCATATACCTTTTGTGTATAAAAACAGGTTGTTAGTGTCTTGAAGCTTGATCTGATGGTGAGTGATATTCCTTCAATAGAATCATTTCTTTCTCATAAAGGTGGGGGATATCAGAAGACTCTGAGGCATAGGAACCAAGCACTATGAAGGTGTTTAAGAAAGAATCTATTTACAAAATGTAGCTGCTCTGAACATGACAGTATCAGCCTGAAGAGAGGCCTTCTACATTTGAGTATTTGCAAGTCTTCTCCTTCTTCCACTTCTTTTGATTTTACTTCAGTTACAGACTGCTAAAAAGGCTATGATCAAAACCAAGCATGGACAAGTGAGCTAAGGATTTAATCTTCATGTAAAATAATACAGATAGGTACTGAAGTTCAAGTGCTGCCTGACACTACATTTGCATTATCCGCAACGGTAGAGATAATACCTAAGGAACATTTCTATGACGAAAGGCAAAATATTTACAAAAAAATTCAAATTTGTTGTCTATTGTGTGCAAGCTGAGAAGAGTTTCATTTCTCAAAATCTTTTTAAAGTCCTGGCTACTTGAATGGCCAATGTATTATCAGTAGAGTGCAATAATAAGAACTCCACAGAGCTTCATAAGTCATAGTATTGGATCCAGAGCTTATTGACATAAAAGTGAAATATTATCTTCTCATTGACTTTTAAGGGGCTTGGCTAAAGCCTATAGCAAAATACATTGTATAAACACTTGAAATAAGCTAAAAAACCTCTTAAGATTAAAGACATTATTATACAAAATCTTCTGCACTTACTGCTTAAAATTGTAAGATTTAATGCTATTTCCCATAGTTTCTATTCTGCAATGAACTAAGGTTATCTGCAAAAAAGATTTCTGTAAGACTGTTCACCCTGCTTTTGCCAATCCTTAATCTTTCCCATCCGTTTTTGTTATAGACCTCAATCACATCCATCCTTTTTAACAGCATACTAATTTCAGAAACTACCAAATCAAGCTTTATCATAAACAAGTGTCGTGGTTTAAACCCAGTCAGGTAATTCGTTCGCTCACTTCCCCCCCTTTCTTGCCCTCCCCCTGCTCTCGGAGGGATGGAGAGAAGAATCAAAAGAATGCAACTCCCACGGGTTGAGATAAGAACCGTTTAGTAACTAAGGTATAACACAAATCACTACTGCTACCACCAATGATAATAATGATAAAGGAAATAACAAGGGAACAGAATACAACACCTCACCACCCACTGACCGATAACTCGCCCCCCAAGCCCGACCAAGCTCCGACCGATACCTCCTCCAACCCTGCAGTCTCCCAGCCCTTCCGGCTAACTCCCAGTTACATCCTGGGCATGACGTGCTATGGTATGGAATAGCTCTTTGGTCAGTTTGGGTCAGGTGTCCTGTCTCTGCTTCCTCCTGGCTTCCCCTCCCCCCTGGCAGAGCGTGAGGCTCACAAAGTCCTTGGCCAAACCAAAACATCCTTGTTATCAGCTCTGTTCCCGAGCCGAAAGTCAAAACACTGCACTGCACCAGCTACCAAGGAGGAGAAACATGACTGCTACTGCTGAACCCAGGACATTATCCACCCCTTATTCCATACCATTCACGTCATGCTCAGATCCCACATTTTCAATATACCATCACTCTTATCTCGGTGCACTCTTATCTTAGTGCATGGACCAGTCCCTATAAAGCTGCTGCGTCCATCTGGTCCATGTCAGGCTCCATCTCTTGTAACAGTCTTCCAGAGCAGGAGAGACTGTGTGCAGTGTTCACACTCGTGAATAACCTGGGCAATAGTATCCATTGTTAAGTCCACCCCTCGATCATGAGTCCATCTCTATGTTGCATCTCTGCTCTGATGGCCTGAAGTGCCATGGGCCCACCAGGCTTAAAATAATTTACTGTCCCCTTAAGCAGTTTCTGCAGCTTGTTGCTGGGGACTCCATACAGCTGCCTTCCATCTCCGATGCTTCCAAAGCACTGGAGGGGCCCAGTGGACTAGATACTTGCCCATATTGTCACACACACCCTGCCACTCATGACTGTCCAGCTTTGGGGAAAATCTCTTGGTCACCCTATATCGTCGTCTAACCCCAGACAAGACCCAAACCTGACTCTGCTTAACTTTTGAGATCAGACAAAATGGTTGTGGGTAGAACACAGCCTGTGTGTGTGCCAACATGCTGATCCCCATCACGATCAGCAGGCAGGTCCCAAGGATACCCAAAGTCCATTCAAAACCTTCAGAACTCTCAGTTGATGCTGCTGTACTTGTCACTGGGGCTGGTGTAGCTGCTGTGCTTGCCGGCTCTCCCACCACCGGCTTCTCTTTTCCTGAGTCCAGCTCTTCCTCCTCTGCCTTGCTGGGAAATGCTGCGTGGTCTCCTGCATCCTCCTGGGGCTCGGCGGGCGGCTTCCGGGGAATGCTCTCGGCCGTCGCGGGGCTGGGCTCCTCCGCGGGGCTCGGCTCCTCCGCCGCCTTCTCCCGCTGCTCGGCAGCCGCTTCCTTCTGCTCCTCGACCGCCCCGGCCTCCTCCACCGGCAGCCGTCCCCTGGCGGCCTCCGGCCCCGCTCCCGCCGCCGCTTGGTCCCCGGGGCCGCTCTCCCGGGCCGCTTCAGCAGCCGCCGGCTCCCGGGACCGCTCCCCCTCGGCTCCCCGCAGCCTCACGAAGATGGAAAGTAGGGTGAGGGCCAGGACGGTGAAGAGCAGCCGGACGGCCAGGTACAAGTCCCCGGCCACGTCCGTCCCGCCCTGCTGCTGGAGCCCGCCCGTATTACAAGCCATTGCCATAAAGCACAGTGAGACAAGAACCTTAGCCCAGGCCCCACACTTGATAAACACTATCACAGCAAATACCGGCTCTACGTAAGTTACAACGGTCTGAAGCTGTGAGATCAAGAAGAACAACTCTGATACCCAATAAATCAGCATTGTGACGAATGACTATTAATCCAGTCAAATCTGTCGTTATCTCAACCCTTCGGGCCCCACGTTGGGCGCCAAAAAGAACTGTCGTGGTTTAAACCCAGTCAGGTAATTCGTTCGCTCACTTCCCCCCCTTTCTTGCCCTCCCCCTGCTCTCGGAGGGATGGAGAGGAGAATCAAAAGAATGCAACTCCCACGGGTTGAGATAAGAACCATTTAGTAACTAAGGTATAACACAAATCACTACTGCTACCACCAATGATAATAATGATAAAGGAAATAACAAGGGAACAGAATACAACACCTCACCACCCACTGACCGATAACTCGCCCCCCAAGCCCGACCAAGCTCCGACCGATACCTCCTCCAACCCTGCAGTCTCCCAGCCCTTCCGGCTAACTCCCAGTTACATCCTGGGCATGACGTGCTATGGTATGGAATAGCTCTTTGGTCAGTTTGGGTCAGGTGTCCTGTCTCTGCTTCCTCCTGGCTTCCCCTCCCCCCTGGCAGAGCGTGAGGCTCACAAAGTCCTTGGCCAAACCAAAACATCTCTATCAGCTCTGTTCCCGAGCCGAAAGTCAAAACACTGCACTGCACCAGCTACCAAGGAGGAGAAACATGACTGCTACTGCTGAACCCAGGACAACAAGTCAAAATGTAACTTGAGGTCAGAAACCAGTGGAATCTGAAATATTTTCTGAATAAAAATGATATGGAGTAAGCTTTTGTGTCTGAAGGAAAGGCAGTGCAAGTAGTAAGTAGTACAATGGGGCTCAAATTATACAGAGGAACAAATACCTTCTACTAAAATACTTCCTTTTATAGGTCTCAGAATTTACTGTCCTGTCTGGACCTATCATTCATTTTATTCAGTATCTTAAGGCATATGTGGGAGAGTGGGGGAAGACTCCATTCAGTAACCAGGTCCTAACTGACCAGCACTATACAACATGAATTCTAACTAGTATTAATAGAGCATCTTCAAAACATGGTTTTCAATAGGTCAGCAACAAGCTCGTGTCAGCAACAAGCTCAGCAACAAATACCAGGTGAGCTTCTTTTTTAATTATTTTTAAATCTTTTCCTTGTAAATAAGAAAACCTAGCCAAACTGGAATGAAGCTTTTCAAAGCTCATTATCAATACTCATCTTCTGTTTAATGCCACAAAAATCCAGTCCTTAACATATGATAGAAATACATTTCTGTGGCTGGTACACAGTTAAGTGCTTAGCAGTGACAGGCTAGGTATCAATAGAATAAAGTACTGCTTTTCTAAATGAAAGCCATGGGAAATGCTAAAATAGCAAAATACTAGAATAATATAGTTATGTGCCACACTCTAACACACATTACTTGGAAATTCTGCTCTGGCCATACTGTGCTCCTGTCGTTTAACTACACTTTTCAGCCTGGCACTTCAATGCATTATTTTACATGGATGCCAGCTTGACTGACAAGAACTGCCACTTCATAAGAATGCTGTAAAATTATCATTTTAAGTTTGCTTTGCCTATGAGGTATCCTCTACCTTCCTAGTGGCAGGCTTCCTGTGGGAGGACCTGCTAACTTAAGGTGCTGGAAGGTTTAGCTGATGGCATAACATACACTTCTTGGTGAGATTTCTCACTTACACAGCAAGAACAACTACTGATTGCAAGACTCATCCTAAACTGTCCACTTTAAAGATAACCAATCAAGTGCTAACATCTCTTTCAAATTCCCTGGCATAGGAACATTTCTTCCTCTACCCTACCACCACCCTATAAGGCTCTGCTTGCAAAACTGGCACAGAACAGGCAATATGATTTATGCCGATTTTGGCCCAATAAACAAATAAAAGCTAGAAGAAGGAGCTGAGGGATGAAAGGTATATAAATTAAATGTGGATTTTTGATATCAACTTTGACTAATGTCTTCAGGGGACCCAGAATTTGCTTTTAATACACTGGAATGTTTGGGGGTTTTGGTTGGTTTGGGGCACTGAGTGGGTTGTTCTTTTTGTTTTTTCTCTTCTTGTTTTTTCTGTGTTAAGATTCGGTAATACAGATCAGCCAGCTTTGAAGGTCGCTAGATAAGGACATGATACTATAGTGTTTCTCTTCTCTGTACAGTGCACCTAAAATAATTTCATCATATGCTACTTAGTAGAATTGAATCAATTCTATCAGATTGCTGTGTTGTGTTCAAATACATGAAGCCAAATAATGAGCATTTGGCTTATTGTTCACCCTTTTCAGGAAACTCGGTCTTGGGGGAAACTGACAATCAAAATAAAACACTGTGTTATAGCCTGTGAGAAGAGCTTCTGTTCCAAACCCAATGACAAGTACCATTGTCTTTCATTGTGGAGGTATTCCCCACCAACACAGGCTACTGCTGATTAGCAGTAAATACAGATTAGCAGGCAAATACCAAATGGGCCACCTGTATGCCACAACAGATTTCTGAACAACATCAATTTTAAAGACCCAGAAGTATCAGGCCACAGATGGTGCTTTAAAAATCATTACTAGGGCAATTTACTTCATCTCACCTCAGTGTTTATTGTTGCAATTATGCAACAATAGATGCAAATCAGTTACTGAATTTCACCACAGTCATAGTTTCTTTTTAACAAAATCCAAAGGATCACAACAGTAAACAATAATCCTCATCATGGTCTCACAGAACTGAATAACCATCTCTGATCTGGGGATCAGGTGGACAGTGAAAGTCAAGATGTCACAAATCTTGGTCCCTGTAGAGGTCTCAAAATGACAGTCTTTCAGTGACCAAGGATGCTGATGGAAATACCTAAGTTACTGAGAAAGGAGAAAACATTTTAAGTTTTGGACTGTTCCCAGACTTGTGACAACTGCCACCACTTCTGTCTTTCCTCTTTAGTCTCTTGAGGATTTTTTTGGTTGTGTTCTGGGTTTTGTGGTGGGGAATTTTGTTTCATTTTGGGGGATTGTCCTGGGTTCAGCAGTAGCAGTCATGTTTTTTCCTTTGTGTTAACTGGTGCAGTGCTGTGTTTTGACTTCTAGTTTGAGAACAGTGTTGGTGAAGCCGATGTTTTCGGTTGTTGCTAAGTGATGTTTACCCTGACCAAGGACTCTGTGAGGCTCATGCTCTGCCAGGGAGGAGGGGAAGCTGTGAGGAAGCAGAGACGGGGCGCCTGACCTGGGCTAGCCGGGGAGGTATTCCATACCACAGCACGTCATGCCCGGGGTGGGGGGTAACTGGGAGTTACCCGGAAGGACAGGGGCTTCCGTGTGGAACTCGCTTTCTTGGCCGGTGGTATCGTATTCTCTTCCCTTGTTATTTTCCCTTATCATTGTTTTAGCTGATAGTAGCGGTGGTGATTTGTTGCTGGACTGTTCTTGTCTCAACCCGTAGGAGTTGCACTCTCTCGATCCTCCTCCCCGTTCCTCCGGGAGTGGGGAAGGGGAGAGCCCCGGTGCGGGGGGGGGGGGAGACGGACACGGACTTCGATTGTTGTCAGCTCGGCACCACTCACTGGAAGTGAGCGAACGAGTTACCTGACTGGGTTTAAACCACGACAGGGATTAAAAAAAAAACAAACAAAAAAAAAAACAAAAACAACACCACAAAAACCCAAACCCAAAAGAAAAACCAAAACCAAAAGCCAAGCAAGGTATTAAAGACTTGCTGCTCTTCTTTCTAAAGTCAATCCTCTGAAAAAAGTCTATATATGCTATGATCTGGGAGGAGGTCATATTCTTTCTGTCTAGTCAACCATAATTGCTAGGCTGCAAGGTGATGGTTTCTCAAGAGCTTTAGGTAGAAGAGGTCTTACAACCCATTTATCATTTGCAGTTCAAGTGCCCCAGGCAGATAGGCAGAGCTTCCTTTCCTGCACGAACTCCTGTCCATTAGAGTCCTCTTCACAGATAATTTCAATTTATTTTCCATACAAAGGATTGTCTCTAAAAATAACTCTTTTAGCACATGCATATTCTAACATTCAAACGTGTACTCAGACTTCAATTCTGTAAGAGAACATTATGAAAATGAAATTAGCTAAAATTAGAAAGATTAGCTAAAAAGACTATCACATCCCTAAAATTCTACAGGTGTCTGAAATCCTAACAGACAATTTTAGATCTGACAGGACAAACTGTATTGGCATTGCTCCATATGGCAGAAATTTTGCAATCATCACCTCTGACTGCAAGGTCGCTGTTAAGTTTGCAAAGACAGATTTCCAAAACAATTCCCCTCTTTCACCTATTTCAGAGTAGGAAAACAAAGAAAAAAGCCCACGCTACTCAAAAGAGAAATCTTAAATTGCTACTAAGAAGTCAAATGGACTACAACAGCATTAAATCCCAGAAAAATTGCCTAGAGAAGACTGACTCACCATCTAATTTTTTTCAATTACCATCATCTAATTTTTTTCAATTACCATCATAAAAATTATTTCTTCATTGCTATCGTATCTTTTATAGGGAAAGAGGTAGAACCTGCCTTCTCTTAAGCAGAACAATTAGTCTGTTAAGAAAAATAACATAACTTCTAATAGTAATTGGAAAGCGTTCACGTCAAGTTCATACACTTAGGCGGGAATAATTAAATGCTCAAAACACACAGTGGAGAACAGCCTGCTAGGTATCAGTTCTGTTGGAAAATTCTAGTTGTTACATTGAATCATGAATATGAAATAAATACTTCCATATTTCTTTGGTTTAGTACCATACAATAAGAAAAGCAGATATGCCATTTATAGTCATGAACATAAGCTGAAAGTGAAATAACTATTCAGCACAAGTAACGCATTAGCTAAGGTATGAATCCACATTTGCGTATGACATTTCAGGAAAAACAGACTACATGGAGAGAGTTCAGAGAAGAGGGGAGATCTGGGACCTAAAACGTATCTTCTATGAGGAAAGACAGAGATAGGACTATTTAGCTTTACGTGATCAAATGGAAATGTACTAGTAGGAGTCACAACGTATTATAAAGAACTGCTGCACAGAGGAAGGGATTAATTTGTTCTGCCCATCCACTGTGGACAGGACACAAAGTAGTAGTCAATCACAGCAAAAAAGAGATCTGTGGTAGTTTTGCATTACTGAAGATAGTGGCGTAGGAAATATCTGCTACTTGCTGGTGGTCTTTGAGGCCAGGTTAGAGAAACACCTGTCAGGAACACCACTAGAGTACAGGCCCAGACATAGATGATTTCTTGTGATCCAAGAATATTATCGGATTGTTTGCATACTCTCCTTTTCAAATTGTTTTGTAGCATGTAACTGCTCCCCATTTTCGCGCATTTTCACTTTATGGCCTAGGTTAGCACAAATGTTTATTCACTCACTGAAAGCTGTTGCAAGTACAACTGCCAAGCTTGAGGACTCAAAAACAATGGCTAGTTTTCCTACAGAAAATACCTGAATTCACAAATGGAAAAAAAAGTAGTCTAACAAATAAAAGGAGTATCTTAGGAAGTACAATCCACTGTAAAGGCTTCTTGAGGGCTGGAAAAGGCCTGGGAATATTCTTCCTAAACAAAAGCTATGCATTACTGCAGCTGAGAAGCAATACATCAAAATTGTCAACTTCTCCAATGTACTGTGCTTCATTTCTCTCTTCCAAAAAATTAGAAAAGCTTGTAAATTCTAGGAAGACACACATCATCTTGCACCTGACACATACATGCACACACTAATTGTGCTTGGGAACTGAAATAAAGGAAATTAAGAGAAATTTTAAAAGTGATAAAACAAGAATACTGCAATATTTGCATGCCCTATCCTTCTCTGTGTTCATTTGTCAAAGAAATCACAGCATACCAAACATAACCTCATTCCCTTCTCAAAACTTTTTTAAATTTTTTCATCCCTTGCACATAATTTAGCAAATATAGTATTTATTTGCTGAAGAAGGAAGTGGTAGAGAAGAGGGAGAGAATGAAAAGATATATTAATGGGTAGCATAGCAGTATTAATAAAGCATGGGGGCAGACGGGAAAGAGAGTACAAATAATTTTATTTGAAGTGTCGCACGCTGGCAAGAAGTCTCTGGGGGTCTCTCTCTTTATAAAAATAGCTGTTCACCACTGCAGTGATTAACCTCTTAGCTTTGTAATTTTATCTTCCAGTAAGAACCAACAACAAACAGGATGCCTACAGGTTCCAACAGGATGAACATTGCAAAATCTCCTGCAATTATCCAGCCAAATGTGACAAGTTAATCAATATTATAGTTGGATTGCTACCTTAAGTTTATTTCATCTTTAAATCTTACTACATTGAAATATATATAAAACAAAACAAAAAAAGCTTAAGATATGTGTGTCCATTTGAGTAAATAGTCTCTGTAAGTATGAAATTGTATAGGACTATTCGTGCAATCGAGGAATTACCCAGGTTAGTGAAGACTGAAGGGTTTGACCCAAAATATTCATTCCTCCATCCTTGAGATTAGTTGTGGAATGAGGTACCAATTCAACACGAAAACTATTATCAACATCTGGAACTTCATCTACTTTTGCAAAGGACAGAGTGAAACCACATATTCATGAGTAGTAATTTACACCTCAACCTCACTGAACAGAAAGCATGAGAATGCCATTAGTTTCACATGCCTACGTCAAGGCACAAAACAGATGAACAGTTTGTTCTACTGCTGGAGCAAATGTACAAGCAGCAAAACTGGAATTCTAGACAGGAGGGCAAAACCATGACCATATCTCAGCCAGCCCTCCCCACAGTCCCACACATTAGCACAGCCCTACACTCTGTTATGGCTTCTGCCAATACACCAATGCAGGGACACGTCTCATTCTCTGCAGGAGAAACAGTGTTTATATCTGGCATACAGATGGAGAAAACAGCAGATATGGTAAAAGTTGCCTACACCAAGACCTGATAATAGAGGTGACAATGCCTCTGTCACCCTAGTAGACACTCACATGGTGACTACATTCAGACTGGGTCAGACTGCAAGAGGCCATTTACTGCCATCTTGCATAAGAAGGGAAGAACAGATAGGTCACTCATTTCCCTTTTCCTAAGGAATTTTCCCAAAGGCCTATACATATATAAAATATATAATATATTGTATAATATATATTATATAAAATATACAATATATATAATGTGCATATATATATACACATACACACATTTCAATAAACCACATTTTCTCTGCTGACTGTATTTGCTCCTCCCCATCTCCATTCCAAACTAGTGGAATGAGTTGCCAGTCAGTGTTTGGCTAGCCTGAATTGTCCCGATATGCAAACTAGACTACCCCCTCACTTAAATACCCTAGAGAGCATTTTTTCCTGCACTTTTCATTTCACCATCCATTACATAGATAATGAATCCAGCCCCAATGTTTGTTTATACTAATGAATATGTAACTAATGAAATGAAGATTAAATACTAGTGCAATGACATAAGATAGAAAATACAAATACTAAATTTTACTAATCATGTATTTATGAAATACATGAACAAACTCTGAAGGTTAAAACATCTTTGAATCTAGACATCAAAATCGTGCAATACAAAACTACTGTATTACAGCTGTAATAATTGCTGTGGCAAATCAGTAGTCCAAGCAGGAAGCAGCCCAAGCCATAGGACATCAGGTACCCCATTCACCCAGTTACTACCAGGCAGCGGAGCAGGTGCAGCCCATTCAGAAAATCCTCTGCCCAATAAACAGACCTTCCAGACTGGATACCAGCCTAGACCACAATCATTTCATATGGCTGTAATGACATCCTCCTCATTCCACCAAGTTTTGATTTAAACTAGCATTGATGAAAACCAAGCTTCAACTGCACTACAATTCTGTTTGCAGCCTCTGATTATGGGAAGAAAATATTCAGCCACGTCTGCACTTTGCTAACATACAGGACTGCTGAGAAGCAATTTAACTTCCATTATAACTTAGAAGAGCATCAGGGTGGTTTTAAATTACATCTTAATGAAATGGTACTTAACCAGTTTTTCTGAAATCCTGCACTGCCAACACTCAGAGGAATGCTTCTTTATTTCTTTACCCAAAATCTTAGCCACCTCTTCAGCTTTCTCACACCAACTTTGGGACAATCTGCTCACAACTGTGCTGTCTGAACATGCTTCTTGCCTGGAAAATCCTCATCGGTTTAAAATTCTTTCGAAGGCCCTCCAAAACATTATGGATCATTAATGCTATCATCATTAAAATTCAGGGCACAGGAGTCTGTTTGCTGCTTTGCTGTCATCAGAATGAAGTTTAAGGAAGCTTTCTTGCCTCAGCTAAGGGTTATTTACACTAAAACTGGTATGTGTTATATTATTGGTCAGCAGTTACCACATTATCCGCATCAAAACAGCGGTCAACAGAGGCGTACCGTGGAAGACTGCTTTCTGCAGTTATTTTCTCACGTACAAGCAATGATGCAAGAGGGAACAATGGGAACCTGAACCCAGACCTATTGTAACTGCGCTGAAAAAAGAGGAGAGACAGTGCTGTAAAATCTGTGTGGAAGATTTATATTGCTATTATCCTCTAGATATTTCACAGTTGGATATGAAAGCCAATATATAAAGTGATTTTCAGCTATCTTTTACAAAATTAATCTGAGAGAAATAGCCCAGTGGACAAATACTGAAGGTCAGATTTTTTTGTTTGGTTTAATAAGTAGGTAGATATATAGTATTAGACAAGCCATGCTTAGGAAGCCTAGGTCAGTGGTACTTAAATAGCAGTGCATGGGATGGACATAAACTCTGAAGTCCTAGGGGAGACTGGGTTTCTTGGCATCCTGAGCTACTTGGTAAGTTATAGTGGAGGGTCCTCTACAGAGTGCAAAGACTCTGAGAAAGTCAAACTTGAAGAGTCTGGGAAGAAGAATCACTGCTGCTTACAGATATTGCTGGGTGGCACTGATGAAACTTGGTGATCAATTTGCTGGGCTCACCTGTCAACTCTGGAAATTCAAGTCATGTTCAAAACTTCCAGTTCTCTTTCCCAATATATGCTGTTCTAGCCTGGCCTGCCCCTCCTCTCATGTTAGTGACTTTCAGCCATGCAAGGGAAAGCTAGGCTTTCGTTGTGTTCAAACAATCATCAATGTGAGAGTTGCAGAATAGATATGAAATTAATCCAAATATGTGTGTGGGATGATACAGACCGGTATCTTGATGCCTGTGCAAAACCTGCTGTCGAGATCCATTGATAGCTTAAGTTTCAAAATAGAAAAAGGAATGAACTCAGAAACAATTAAGTCCTGACTGGAAAGAGCCATGTAGGTACCCGAGTCTGCGTGTGAGTGGAGTGCCCATCTGAATTTAATCAGAAGATGGGGGTGTATGTGCATCTAAATCAATGTCTGCCCCAATTGGGGGGGGGGGGGGGGGGGGAGAGAAAGGAAAGCATTAGCCTAGATTTTCTGTCATGTCTGTGATGAACATGCTTCTCTCTCTTTCTTTCAATCTCTTCCCTCAGATAAGGGATTTAGAACTGCAATTTACAAACTTCTCAGCCAGGAGCCAAGAATCATGAAGGTTCAGCTAATGCTCTGATGTGGTCCCATTTCCACTACAGACATTTCTCTGCAAGGGAAAAAACAGGACAGATGACAGCGAGGAAAGACTAGCTACCATCGCTGTTATATATCGTGTTGAATTCGCCTCACTAATACCAGGGCAGATCATGTAAATTACCTGCCTAGGGCGTAGTAAGTTTGGTCCCTTGAGTTTTCAGTTTGGTATAATCACTGGCTTGATTAATGGTGCAGCAGTTCCCTAATCCTGCTCTGCTCACTCAGAGGATATGCACTGGATACTATTTTTTTTTAATTCTTTTTTAAAAAGCTTCTAGAGGCCGAAGTCCGTCTTTAATGCGCAATATTATTTCATTCCTAAACAAACACCTGACTGATTGAAGCAGGTTACAGATGCCCTTGAGCCTTGAATAATCACAGTATGCTCGTGACTTGGTTTACTTCCACTTCAACCAACCACTGTGAATCAACAGCTTCCATTATCAGGTGAAAATACGTAGTGCCAACCAGTGATCTCAAAGCTCCAATATTCCATATTCACTTCATATTTACTTTATAACATTTATAAGAGATAGTAGTTCTGTATCTTCTAACTCAAAGGTACATTTTGATATTTGGCATTCCATCTAAAGTTCCAGCTTTGGAAGTCTGATGGCTTCATGAGAAGATACTCCCCTAAATTTGATTTTAGATTGTTAAAGTGAATTTAAAGAGAAACTGAGAACATGAATCTTTACAGCTTAAAAAAAAAAAAAAAAAAATTAGAAGCCAGGTAATTAAGAAATACTTACTACCACTTAAAAAAAAAAATAATAATAAAAGAATAAATTAAGAAAACCTCATCCCCCTCTTAATTTAAGCCAGTCTAGCGATCTGGATTGGGGGGTTCAGGCTCTGAACTCAATGAATTCACATCACATGGATTTGGATTCATACTTACATACATAATAGAAATTTAAGCCTGAACATCCAAGTGAATACAGCCGCACTGTGAAGAGACAAGCTATGAATGAATAGCTTAATTGGACATTTGCAAAATTAACTTGTCAAAAGTAATTACCCTATACATGATCCAACTGGATATGTTTTATATCAACCACAATTTAAAAGAGTATTTAAGCTATTCCTTGTCCTTTCAAAAATATATTCACAATGTTCTGCTTATTTACCATGTTACTACCATGCACTTTCAAATCTTTGAAGCACTCTTTGGTACAAGCAGACAACAGATTCATTTTTGTGTTCAGTTCTGAAGAGGTTAGCATATACGCAGACTATTTTTCATGGAAATTTTCTCATTCCTTCTTCTTAAGTTAGAGTAAAATCACCCTGACTAAACATATGTCTTTGCTTTCTGTGTGTAACAATAAAAACGGCTTTAAAACAAAACACCTAGATACTAGGAGGGAAAAGACCAAGTAAACATGACCACAAGCAAGACTGTAATTACAAGAGATCAGAATTTGCAAACAAACTACCATGGAAGGCAGTTTACCCCTTTTCATTGAGGGTAGAAGCTTCTTTACATTACCAAACACTACATACACATACCTACAATACAGTATGTCCAGACCCGCACCTTTCAGAGCACAGCTTATTGTATTGCCCTTGTCCTTTGTGTTTTCCAATCACTGCAAGAGTGCCAGTAGTGATATTTATTTTCATGTCTGTCCATTTGTTTTGTGTTTTTTCCAATTAATGCTTAATTTCACATTTTGGAAGATTCTAAGAGAAGAACAGACATGCTTTGAGGAAGAGGACTCAAAGAGGAAGTTTCTCACTTTCAGGACCTAAAAGAAATAGTAAGCTTTGCATGACTCATATAGCAGTAATAAAATGCTCCTGGAATCAGTTCCTATCTAGTGCTATGAGAGAGCAGATAGTAATAGGAAAAATAAAATCTCTTGATACACAGGTGTATTTCTCTCGGCCATGCATAAGGCAGCTGTATATCTACTCAAAATAGTGTCTCACTGTATTTCCATCTCAGTAACACAGGCAGCGGTAATCCAAAGCACACCATTGAGGCCAGGTACATCACAGAGCCTTCCAATACACAGTGACCTCTGCATACCTGGCCTAGCAGAAAGGTTCTTCTATGCATTCATTAAAAACATACAAATTGTCTAGTGACTTGGTAGAGTATCACTTCTTCTCATACCAACACTACCCTAATTAAAAAAGACTTCCTAGGCAATCACTTATGTACTGCATTAATCCATAGAGTAGCAGAAAAAGACAGAAGGGAGATAAAAAGATTGTTAGAACAGAAGCCAGCAATGCATTCTTATACCATTTCAGCTACTTAGGCCACTACAGTAAGCACCAGGAGAGAGAAAATACTACTAGAGTGGACAGAAAGCTGTGCTACCGTATTATTAATGCTAATACTTAGAGAGGAAAGGGAAGGGTATATGGCAAAGATAGAAAGGTGTGCCTCTAAAGTCCCTTAAGCAAAGGCATTATTGCAGTTACCTAACACGTGCTACTTCATTCAGTTTTGCTTTAGCAGCAGTTTTGGGATCAATCCCAAACTCTTACTGAAGTCTCCAGAGACTTTTGTTTGAGCAAGGCCCAGGGAAGCAGCCTTTTGACACAGTCAAAATATACCATGCTGCTGCTGGCTTGTAATGAATTCCTTGCACGTGTTACTATACTGGACAAGGCAAAGAGGAAATACAAACTTCAAAGATTATCCAATTTATTAAAACTTAACGAGCCACTGCCCCAGTATGTGCAAAGCACACAACACCTCTTACATTCTGGCTTCAGACTGCAATTTACTAATCAGTTACTGAAGCACCTCAGTCCCAAAGCAGTTACTGACTGATCAGTTAATAAAAGTTTCTACAGAGAGAATTTCAGCTCCATAATGGAAGCATTCCACCTAATCTGAGATGATGTAATCAGTTGCTGAAGCTGAAGCACATCAGTCCCAAAGCAGTTACTGATTGATTGGTTAATAAAAGTTTCTGCAGAGAGAATTTCACTTCCACAATGGAAGAACTCTATCTAATCTGAGATGATGTTAAAAAAGCACAAAAAAAACAAACCCACACAAAAAAAACACAAAGAACACAACTCCCCCCAAAACACAGCACTTAATTTTTCTCCTTACCTTTAAAATAATAGTAAAAGAGGTATTCTGCTATCAATGTATTTTATATAATGGCATAGAACTTTAATACAGCTATTTACCACAAGATCGCACAATTATTCATACTTTTTCCAAAGAATAAATTGGAAAAATACCAATGGCTGGAAAAACCCTAACCATTCTATAATTCCATGAAATAGCAGCTCTGTGATATAATATGAACAAAACACCACCCCAAGAGTCTTCAATGAGGCGACATTATCCTATGAGTAACGTTATCCCATCCCATCTCCAAAACAAAAGAAAAAAAGATTCTGGTTAGTCAGCAGCCTACGTGACATAAGCTGCTGTTACTGGTGGGCAGCAGTTCATACCAGTCAGCATGAACTGATGGTGCCAGAGAAAGCCCCAGGACAGAACAAATGACACAAAATGAAATACTCAATTTAACTTTGTTAGCAGTCCTTTCCATTAGGACACTAGCTACACAAGTAGCAAAACAGGAAATACACTTGTGCTGCTTCTCTGTGTTCTGCCTGTTTTGTACCCAAAAGCACTCATTTCTCCAGGTTATCACAATACAGCTCTGTTCACAAGCTCTCAGTTAATGCCGGTCACTAATACACTAACTATCTTTACCAGGTCCATGGAGAAATCATAACCAGGATTGCAAAGCAGCAAGTCTTCCAGAGTCTACAGGGGTGAAAAACCCAACCCAACTGCATCCCTCCAAATAATCTACTAAACAGCAGTGCTTACTTTCTTCTTCATTTCATTCATCACTTCATTATGTGACTGGTGTTCATACAGGAATAGGTATTATTTAAACCGCAAGATGGATGAATAATTTCAAGGGCACTGCCATCATCTTTTCATTCTCAGGAGGAAGCAACGTTTACTGTTTTATTGCACCATAAGAAAAGTTACCAAACATATAGACATGGCATATATACAGTATGAGGGTAAGAGGGGGAACACACAACACATGATGATGGTATCAGCCAAATACCCACACACCACAAACATTTTATCACTTATTTAAAAAAAGCAGAACAGAAACCAGGTTTTAGAATAATAGAATCACAGAATAGTTAGAGTTGGAAAGGACCTCAAGATCATCTAGTTTCAACCCCCTGCCACGGGCAGGGATACCTCACACTAAATCATGTCACCCAAGGCTTTGTCCAACCTGGCCTTGAACACTGCCTGGGATAGAGCATTCACAGCTTCCCTGGGCAACCCATTCCAGTGCCTCACCACCCTCACAATAAAGAACCTCTTCCTTATGTCCAATCTCACCTTCACCTGTTTTAAGTTTTAACCTGTTATACCTCCTCCTATCACTACAGTCCCTAATGAAGAGGTCCTCCTCAGCATCCCTATAGGCACCCTTCAGATACTGGAAGGCTGCTATGAGGTCTCCATGCAGCCTTCTCTTCTCCAGGCTGAACAGCCCCAACTTTCTCAGTCTATCTTAATACAGGAGGTGCTCCAGTCCCCTGATCATCCTCGTGGCCCTCCTCTGCACTTGTGCCAACAGTTCCATGTCCTTTTTATGTTGAGGACACCAGAACTGCACACAATACTGCAGGTGAGGTCTCACAAGAGCAGAGTAGAGGGGCAGGATCACCTCCTTCGACCTGCTGGTCACGTTCCTTTTGATGCAGCCCAGGATACGGTTGGCTTTCTGGGCTGTAAGCACACACTGCCTGCTCATGTTCCTTTTCTCATAGACAAACGCCCCCAGGTCCTTCTCCGCAGAGCTGTTCTGAATCTCTTCTCAGCCCAACCTGTAGCTGTGCCTGGGATTGCTCCAACCAAGGTGTAGGACCTTGCACTTGGCATGGTTAAACCTCATGGGGTTCGCATCAGCCCACCTCACAAGCGTGTCAAGGTCCCTCTGGATGGCATTCCTTCCCTCCAGCGTATCAACCGAACCACACAGCTTGGTGTCATTGGCAAACTTGCTGAATGCACACTCAATCTCACTGTCCATGTCACCAACAAAGACATAGAACAAGACCGGTACCAGCACCGATCCCTGGCGGACACCACTCATTACTGGTCTCCAGCTGGACATTGAGCCATTGACCGCAACTCTTTGTGTGCAGCCAGCCAGTTCTTTATCCACCAAGTGGTCCACTCATCAAATTGATGTCTCTTCAATTTAGAGACAAGGATATCGTGTGGGACAGTGTTGAACGCTTTGCACAAGTCCAGGCAGATGTTGTCAACCGCTCTACCCTTCTTCATCAGTTCTGTAGCCCCATCACAGAAGGCCACCAAATTGGTGAGGCAGGATTTCCCCTTAGTGAAGCCATGCTGGCTGTCACAAAGCACCTTGTTGATTTTCATGTGCCTTAGGATGCCTTTCAGGAGAATCTGCTCCAAGATTTTGCCAGGCACAGAGGTGAAACTGCTGCTCTGTAATTCCCCGGGTCATCCATTTTCTCCTTCTTGACAATGGGGGTTATATTTCCCTTTTTCCAGTCGTTGGGAACTTCACCTGACTGCCATGATTTTTCAAATATGATGGACAGTGGCTTAGCAACTTCATTCGCCTGCCCCTTCGGGACCCGCGGATGGATATCTTCACTGCCCATGGACTTGTGCATATTCAGGTTCTTAAGATGGTCTTGAACCAGATCCTCTCCTACAGTGGGACCAAGGTCTTCATTCTCACAGTCCCTACGTGTACCTTCCAAGACTTGGGTGGTGTGGTCACAGCCTTTGCGAGTGAAGACTGAGGCAAAGAAGTCATTCAGAACCTCAGTCTTCTCCAAATCCTGCGTAGCCAGTACTACCGATAGGTTCTGGAGGGGGCCTACATTGTTCCTAGTCTGGTTTTTATTCTCTATTTTGCTTCAAATGCCCCAGGCACTGTGGGAAGATGAGCTCAGCAGTGTAACTATATAAGTAAAAATAAACCATCCCAGAGTAAAGACATAATACCCAGCAGGATAAGGTTTTCAACTTGTGTTCTTCAAGCTCACACGGGTGACGTATAATGCAATGTATAGATGGATATATTTGAAGGCAATGAATATACAAAAGCCTTGAAAATAAATAACCCCTTATAAATCAATCCTAAACAAGCAAAACGTAAGTCTGTGCTGTTGCATAGAAAAAAAGGTGAGACAGGGCTGTCCCACTTCAGAATCTGAAACCTTGAGCAATTATCTGCAGTATTTTCCTTCATTTACATTTCTGTTGTGCTTTTAGTGTACTAATTAATCACAAAGTTCCATCTGGCCAACAGTTTTAGTTCACATCCTTATTGCTTCAGACAGTTAAAAGTAGCCTTTAGTGCCAAGAACAATAAAAGCAGCCCCTTGAAGCACTTTTAAATATAACCTCTTAGAACTGGCTTCAACCCACAAGTAATCTCACATTTTTAAGAAATCCCTCTCTGACAAGCAGCACCTTGACAGGATTTAACACTTGATACTATCTTTAGGTTGGTTTCGATTAAAAAATTAATTATAGACTAAACTAACATCATTATTAGAACTGGTTACCTCCAAGCATTTATGTCACAACTCTTTCAAACAATTCCTTCACTTTATTCGTGACAGAGAAGTCAATAATAATGGAAGGTTTTGCTGATCATTAATACCATCTCTTAGTCAGGAAAAACACTTTGATGCGTGCTCCTGATTTGACTATTCAACTGAACTTTTTCTTCTTTAAAAAGCTGAGCACAGATCTTTGCATCTATTTTTTCCTGGCGTTTGGCTGTCAGCTGGAATTTTACAAATGGGTTTATAAAACTGAAGCCATAAACAATTTAAAATGATACAGACAATATATACCTCAAGTGCACTTTGGAAGGTATAGCTTGCCTAAAATTAGACACTTGGGCAAGCATCAAGACTGTGACAGGCTACCTTCAGAAGCAAAAGATTAGGATTTCGTTTGTACTTTTTACAGCAGCATTTAGTTTCTTCTCTTGTCCTGGGGTCAAGAGAGAAAGTTCTTGTTAGAGTACTGGTTATGTGAAACCATATGCTGCTGAAATTTTATATCCTTGACTTTATGTAAGTCATAGATAGCCTGCAACAAGAGTTGTGGCTCTTAATTTAGGAAGTAACAAGCCTCAGCTCTTTGAAATTTCAATTTAAAATTGTAAACAGAAGAAAGAGAATACATGACAAAGCAATGCAAAAAGTAATAAAACACAGGAACAAATTAGTCTCACTTCTACACGCTTTCTCTATCCTTCCTGGTTCTTCATTCTATGGAGTAAAGTGAAAACCAAAGGCCAGAGAGACATTTTAAAGGCTTTCTTGCAGATATTGGACATAATTACTAGTAAATCTCAGATCAGCTGAAATATTATCAATTACCTTCTTCTGCATTCTCCCTCACAGACAGTACATATGAGATTCATACAGTAAGTTTATAGACATTTCTCCAATGTCTTCTTCATTGGAAGAAGGCTTCTGCCTAGTCTCTGCTGTTTCCAAATGCAGTTCCCATTGCTTGAAAAACAAACTATAAGAACCACTACCAAAACATGTTCCCTATAAACTGAACTGTATCTAAATATAAACCTAATTCTGAATTACAACTCAAGCATTTAGAAAACATTGTGTAACAGGTCCAAACCAAATGGAGTGATCACCCTAGAAGAAAGTCATACTGATTTCCAACTAAGAGAAATTAATCCCTAGGTGGCTGGACATCATACCAAAGGTAGCACAGGCTCGTAATATCAATTTTCTAATAATTTAGTCAAGATACAACACCAAGATGACAGTGATGCACTAGGAAAACCACTTATGCCTATAACAGCAGAATTTCACACTGAAAAATTAAGACTTTAATAAGGATTATAAGTAGTACTCACCATAAGACAAAATTAGTGGTGCTGAACTCCCTCAGACTAAGACTACCTTTGTCTTTAGGGAATGGGCTATAAGGCTTCCCAGCTACAATAATTCCAGTAACTACTTTGCTGCCAACTAACCAAGTGTCCTGAGACACAAGGAGGTTCAATGTACCCAAGTGTTAGTTTTCAAGATCGCCAACATCTGATTCAAATCACAGCTGCAGTCACCTGCTCACTGCAGCATCCCCAGTCAAGCCATGCCATGTGAAAACCAATACACAAGAGACACAGTATAAGGGCTTCTCATGGCTGAACAAAACATACAGGTTCTCTCCTCACAACACAGCCTCCAAGGAACAGTGAATTCACCTTCTACAGCAATATCAGTATCTATGTGTCACTTTTATATTTCCATTAGTGTTTACAGAAATTGCTTGTGCACACATATTTATTGTGTTAGCTCATTCTAGGCAAGTCTAGTGTTTTATCTTCGATTCATGAGTAATTGCACTTCTATGAAATAAAATGGCACTACCTGCCTGTCAATATACATTGATGCCATTTTGTACATTAACACACTTTAATACAAGACCTCTCAAGCCATAAGGCCCTCCATATCACCCAATCTATCACTGCAGGGACGCACACATGCGCAGCAGCTCATACAAGGCAGCTCTATCAGCTTGCTACTGTCTCCTGTGGTCAAGAGAAATACCCTTTTCCAATCTGCAAGATCAGGTACACTTTTTTGTATTTGCCAACTCCTACTTCTGGTAGGTAGACAAATTGAATCAGTAGTCCAGGCTGAAAATCATTGTCCTTATTATTTGAAAGTTGCAGAAAAAGGTACTTTATACCTGTAGAGGAAAAAAAAGTATTTCAAAGTACACTGGCAATCTTAGGGGCCTGAAAGTTTGAAAACATCCCTTACCATAGTTTGCTTCCAAACGTAACAATTCTCTTTACTATTCTTCCCTGTAGGACAATGTCTGATTATTTGGTAGACTACAGATTTATTCTTCTAAAAGCCACACCCTCTGCTTCAAAATCAAAATAAAAAAACAGAGGTTCTCTCTTCTTCCTTATTTCACATGCTGAAATAAGACACTGCAGGCAACCTGTGAGGCATCTAACACCCCAGTCTGAATACCCCATTCCCTGCTATACCAAAAGATCTCACAGTCCACAAAAGGACTAAGTATATTTGCTAAACATGCTTGCAAGAAAGCAGAGTTTAGAACTTAGACTGAAATTCAAGCAGATCTTCTTTCAAATAAATGGGACAGACTGTATGTTTACGGCTTAAATGATACGCTGTTTGGTTTTTGTCTTCTATGAAGTTCCAATTTCCTCTCAGGCATTGGTTAAATTCCTGCAGCAATAAGAAACTCGGACTCGGCAAACTGCCCCCTGGGTCTACCCTCTCTAAGACAGAAATCTACATAGTTAGTACTGAACTATCATCATACAAATCTTTATGCAGTGCTGCAGATATTTTCCTATTCCAGGCCACAGCATGATGTATAAACATATTGCAAAGGCTGCTGCCCAGGGTATATAAGGAACAAATATGTAGCCTTTCCTACTTCAAAGTAAGCTGCTGGGAAAGGCAATTATTCTCTGCTTGTCTGTGATTGATCAGCTTCCGGTATATGGATGCATGAGCTTTCATTTATTACCTACTTGGTTATTGGCATAGGGCTGCAAAGAAAAAGGTCTTTCTAATAGTTGTTTCTTTTTTTTTTTTTTTTCTGGGAAAGGAATTAAAATAGCACTGAGACAATTTAAATCATGAACAATGGCACTTTCCAGTCCTCCTCTCTATGTAAGACAACACCCACACAGCTAAAAGATGTTCCAGTTTGGGATGCCGAAAGTAGATTTCAACCCTGCTGTGTTGTCTACTCCTTTCTAAATAATATGCACAAAGGGCAGAAGTCTGTGCAATCAAGGCAGAGTAAGGCTTTAAGTAACATGATTTTAATATTCATGAGGTTTTAACTTCTTAGTGATTATTTATGAAATCTTCTATTACATCAGGAGAACGGACTTAAACTAAAACAATCCAAACCTTATCATTTTTATACCAGTAAAAACATTTTAGTGCTACATTCTGAGCCTATCCTCATAGCTGGGTTGAAATAATCTATCAGTCCTTACAAAGTATCAAATCATAATTAAATCAAGGTTCATGGAGGACAATTGTTAAAGGAATAAAACTGTTGCCAAAATAACAATCATATACTAAAGCTTCAACCTGAAGTGCATTCTTTGTTACAATCCATTGCATGGGCCCCCTATAAATCCAGAAGACAATGGGTTTTTCTTCATACCAGAATTTTCAGAAACTCTTACCTATTCCATTGGCTTGAAAACTGCTATACAAGCTTTACATCAGGTTGTCTCATATGTGATGAGGTCCATAACAGAAGAGAAGGAAAAGGGTCACTGCAATGTTCTTTCATTTTTCTCAACATGTCCAAGATGGCCTGTGGCTAGTTCTTCTTTACTGGAAAGGATTTTGTCTTGGTCACACTTGGAAGTACAAGGCATTGATATTCCCCAAGAATAGGAATATGACAAGCTAATTAAACTAAGCTATATTGTACAAGTAACTGTAGATCAGTGTCTGCTGAAGTTATCTTTCAACTAGCTCTTCTTATAAAGAATTTTGCATTAATTTAACTCATTTAAATTATAAATATATTAAAAAATTAGTGTTATGTAAAAACCATTATAAAACATTTTCTTAGTTGGATAAATTATCTTCTACATGACTTTGAACCACTCAGCATCTCAAATATATTTGAGCTTGGGAAGACAAGAGGATACAAAGGTTGCAAGATACTGTCAAACGCTTATATGCACCACCATCCTCTGCTGGAAAAAAATCAGTCTTACTCATATGTTCGTAACCGATTAGCTTCTATTAGCAGTAGCTGACATAAGCATCAGCTAATGTACATTCCCATTTAAACTCCACAGGCCTGTGGCTTAGAACAGAAGGTTGCTATTTCTATTGTCTGTTTAACGTAGCTGCGTAAACAGCATTTAAGATGTTTGCATATGCCCTGGACAGCTCTCTTTATTACCATGTATTTATACAGCACTAACACCCGAGGCCCTGCAGAGACTGGACCTTGCTGCTCTACATACACAGAGCTATAAGAGCCAAGATTTCAACTGCATGGTACCATATCATTTCACTTCAAAGATTTGCAAAAACACCTTCTTAAAATACCATCTGGTTTCTTATCACTGTGAACCCATCAGAAAATCATACACATCCCCTTTGAGGACCTGAGCCTAAAACGTTTCAAACTGCTAAAAGACACAAATGCAATTACTCTCTTGCTCCAGCATTTCTAGGTCAAGTGTTGATTTTCCTAGGATAGGCAGAGCACCTTCAGACCAAGTATCAACTCCTCAGATTGTAGCGCTGCTGTGTCTCACACCAACACGTTTTCAGGTGCCTGAGGCAACACCTCTCCAGGAGGAGGTAAGCAGGAGATCTGTGCATGAGGAGGACTAACGCCTGGAAAATCGCCATTACACTGAGCCGTGAAGGCAGAGGAGGCCTTTCCACAGCAAAGGTGAGGGACAAAAATCAACACACACGTTCCCCACAACCCGCACGGAGTCAGTCTTCACACAGCACCTAGTAAAGCAGGCGAAGTGTATAAAAATACCTAGCTCCCCAACTCTACCCTAAAAGGGCAGCAGAACCTTTTACAAATCCTTTACCTCGCCAGACCCCCCCAGCGTCACACACCACACCCAGCCCGCCCGCCTCCACTGCCCTCCTCAGGCGGTGCATGGGGACAAGCCCCGCCCGCGAAGGAGCCTGTAGCAGGGCTTGTCGGGAGTTGTAGTCCACCGCCACCTGCCGCTCTGCGCAGCCGTCGGGGGCAGGACTACATTTCCCAGGGGGCGCTGCGAAAGACCCTCGGCGGGGAGAAAGCAAAATGGCTGCGGCTGCCCGGGGGTGCGGTGGGGTTTGGTGTCGGGTGTGGCAGCGTGGAGCTGGAGGTTCCGCCCCCCGCGGGCAGCGCGTTGTTGCCGGTAGTGCGAGAGGCGTGGCTGTACCGGCGGGGAAGAGCGGGTATGGTGTCGGGGCGGCGCGGGAGAGGGGTCGGTGGAGGTGGCTCTCAGCCGGGGCATCCCGCTCTCCTCAGCTGCAGGTGGTTTGGGTACGAGAGCAGGATGGCAGGACTTTCTCAGTACGCATTTTATGTTACCTTCCTCCTGAACGCCCGCCAGACAGTGTTTGTCTTAGCGGTAGTGCTGTGTTCCTTTGACATGTGGTAAGAGCCAGATGCGACGCAAGCGAATGGGGAAGCGTTGACATTCATGTGTTTGGAGCATAATCAACATGCACTAGTCTGAATAAGTATTTTTTGAAGTTGTTCTGGTCCAAAGAAGCTTTCTCTTCCAGTGGAGAATTGTGAAACCTTGGCAGCGTGCCTGGTAGAGCATTTTATTTCTCCCACAACTGGAAGTTAATGGCCTTTACAAGCTTTCATGTTCTCTGGTGAGATTCAGGTTTCTCTACACAGCTGATCATCTAATGAAGTTGTGTGGAAAGGGGCAGAAGTATGCTGCGGAGTCTTTAGAGACATAAATGTAAACCTTGAGCAAGCAAGGCAAGGAGCTCCAGGTTTCTCATGAGTGGTGTTGATAGGACTCAAGGACTGATGCACAAGTCTTTTATCAGAGTGTAAGCCAACATGCTGATTAAGCGAAAAATGTAATACAATGCTGTGATGTGATGGGGATGAATCTCTAAAGAATGCAGGAAACAAATAAATTTGCCTCCAAAATTTAAAAAACAAACACCCCCCCCGACTTTCACTTTGAGGCGATTTTATGAATAGTTAAAAATGCCAAAGAAAATACTATGTTTCAGTAAAAGAAAACACATTAACTCCTTAAAACGTCTGAACCATAATCCTTTATGAAAATATTTTTCTTCCTAAGTCAGTGATCTAAGTGGCATCAGTAGTTTGGTGTTTATGGGGATGTCCTCAGCTGTTGGAGGGCAGACAGAGAAGTAAAATCTTGGCAATGTATTATGTTCACCTCTGAAGGGAACACTGTACTTGATGTATTTGTTTGATGTTTTTCAATAGCTTGCTTATCTCCTATAGCTATCTGGGTACTTGTACTGCTGAAGTAGTCTGCCATAGAAATGTGATTTCATCACTGAAATATTATTTGTGCCACTTCATTTGTACAAGGCCATATAATTACTTACAGAAACTGTCAGGCAATTCATACTGTGAAGGTGACCTTTTTCTCTTGTCCATATAAAGGTTATGGATGTGAGAACTGCAATTACTTTTCAGATGATATGGAGAAGCTTTATTCTGTGGAATATGTTCAGAGAAGAGTAGCTCTCTAGCTGAAATGATGATTTCTCTGTTACCAGATTACTAATATTTATGCTAATATGCTACTAACACTGCTCTGGAGAGCCACCTTTCCTAGCATGTGACTAGCTGACAATACATAATTTACTATGTTATTGATTTTTGGAGGTTTATCAAACTACCGAAGAAGTAATACATATTTATGATGATTTTGTGATTTTCACGAGATACTAAATTAGGGTTCATCCAGCATGCAAGTTTGCATCATTAACTCTTTAAGTTTTCTCGTGTAAGGGAAAGTTAAAAGTTTCAGACCATTATGTTTCTTTTTTGTGGCATTTTTTTCTGTATATAAGGAAGACACTTTGCTGTACAGTTCCCTCTCTATATTGTCAGTTAGTCTGTTTCTCAGTTCTCCAGTATTGCAGCACAACTTCTGCCATTGCCATAAATTAGATGTATTTACAACATCATTTACATTTTTACAATTACAATTTAATTTTTATTAAAAGAATAAATGAAAAGTTTTTATTCTTGTATTTTTAGATGTTTATGGTGTTTAATGTCCTCTTTATTTAAATTTTATTTCTCTTCTCTTTCCTTTTCAGTCTTGTTCCATGGGTACCAGTTGTTGGTCTGGAAATTCATGCACAGATCAGTTCCAACTCAAAACTCTTCTCTGGATCCCAAGTCCAGTTTGCAGCACCTCCTAACTCTGTGGTATCTTTCTTTGATGCTTCTTTACCAGGAACTTTACCAGTAAGTTATGCTTCAACTTAATTTAGAGTAGGATTGATGTCAGACAACTTCCGAGTATATTTCCAATATTTTGTTCTTTCCAAGAATTGACTATAGGACTACTTTTACATATTTTTCTATTTGCTGGTTGTTTGATAACGTAAGATTCCTGGGACTGTTTCTTTTCAGATTATTCATTCCCTAGTCATCGCTACAGATACTTGATACACACTGCAAAGGAAAAAAAACCAAGGAGTGTCACTTCAAAATACTGAATGAATTGTGGTATTTCTCTGAGGCCAGAGAAATTTGGTTAGTATGCCATGCAGGAAATTCCTTAAATATGAGAGAGACTTAAAATCCTATGAGAGAAGAACATCTTAGATTTCAAAGTGGCCATTTGATGTTACTTTCCCGTATGTTTGTTTATGTAGCTGTCATTTGCCATTTGGAATGTCTTGCTATGGAGGTACTTTGCTTCCTAAGTGGTAAGTCTGTGATTTAGGAAAGTGTCAACCATTCCTATTTCCAGAGCAAAACAATTATTAGCAAAACAAAATCTTACCTCTCTGAAACATTGTGGACTAATAATTCAGAATAGTTAGCTGACACTTAGCAATGAGAGTTCTTAGTGACAACATAGTAAATTTTTGAAGTCACAGCTGAATTATAACTGTGATGGCTATGGCAGTGCTGCTGTAGAATTTTCTGGGAATCTAACAAGTTTAATATTAGTAGTTTTAAAAGTACGAGCTTTTACTCTACAGTGAAAATAAATATTGAATAGATTTAGCTTTGCCTCATTCAACAAGCATGCAGAGACTATAATGGGGTCAAATTATTTAATGCAGAAGTGTTTCACTGAGAGTGGAGATTTGAATTCCAGTTGCAGGTATATATTAACTCCTTAATGTACTGGAAGTTTTTCATCACCATAATACAGCCTTAAATAATATTCTGGAATTGAGAATTAACTTATGGCTGGTTTTCTAAAGTCTTGATGTATGTATGAGATATGATCCTTAAAAAGAGAAATTAGCTAAGATTTTAATTCTGTGTTTGCAAAGTTTTGAAATCTAAGTGAAGGTTACGTGCTGGTAGAATTTGGGCTTCACTCTGGTCTCAGTAGCAATTTAGGGCTGAGTTTCAAATCTAACTATGTGAAAAATTTCCAGAGGGAATGGGAATCTTATGCAATTGTTTGGTTTTAGAAGAGTCTATTTAGACTTGAACATAGAAAATGAGATTCTTTCTTCTGGGGACAGGACTAGGTTAGGGATTCAATAGTCACAACATTTAAAAGGGTATAAGATTTCGGTTTCAGATCTTCTACTTAATGTTCTATTAATGCGCAAAAATCCTTGTAAATTGCTTGTCTTCAGTGAAGTAGAGAAACTGTTCTTCATGGAACAAAAATGAGTATTTATAAAGAGTTTCATTCTTATGTACATAACTGTTTATCTGGGAGTATTTTTATTTGGCCTTTTGCTCTGTTAAACCGCTTTAAAAATGAGGCTTGGTATGACCTTTGTAAGAAGAGCCCCGCACGTGTGGGCTTTGTTAGAATATATAACTGCATGTAAGAAGCAAAAAGCAGAATGGCTAGGTTAATAAGTAGTGATACTATGTTAACTTCTCCCAGCTACTTCATTTTATACAAAGAGAAAAAAGGTTTTTCTCACTGTAGCACTAGTGAAAATAGAATTGAAAGCAAATGTTACAAAATACATGTTCTAGCATGTTGGAATGTGATAGGAAATCCATTCAATAATCATAATTTTATTTTCCCCTTGTTCTTGCTGCACAGGAGTGAATGTTTGAGACCAGTGTTTGTTCTGGAATCAATCAGTTTCTCTTGTTTTCTTGAAATAACTGTATGTATTTGTACACGGCAATAGTATCTGAAATAGAATTGGATTTTGGTGGATTTTGAAAGATGGTAGTTTTTAAAAATTTCCAAGTATTTGTAAAAAAAAACCCAACCAAAAACAGTTTAACAAATGTTAAGATTATTGCCTAATAAGTCTCTTTAGGTGAATATTTGGCCTTTCTTTTTGACTCTTTTTTTGAGAAATTAAAAAAAAAAAATAGGAGCAAAATTTTAGTACAGTAGTTGTGCTGTCTATAGCAGCAAGTCACTGCTGATATGAACAGAGAACTATAGGGACAGTTTTCACTTTCATAGGGACTTAAATTTACTGTGAGGCCATGAGATGATTGCGATAGACAACCGTGCTAGAATTTGCTGACTCACAATGGGACCAGAAAGAATGATGCTAAAAGGAGCTATTGTGGTTGCTATACATTTCTGGTTCATTAATGAGTGTGGGTGTGAGCCCTTGCGCAGGAGAGAGAAAAGTAGATGAATGTATTTAGCCCTTTCTTTCCTCTTTGTATTTTCTTCCAGTGCTGTAATACAGCTTATTTTATGCTTCTGCTGCAAGTAGGCCTTAGAAGGACCATCACACTGTCAGTGTCATGGCCATTTCACTATGCTTCTATTGTAATGTGCCTCTGAGAGACAGCTACAGGCAAAAATAGCTATGCAAGTGCACTGCTGTTTGCCATGAGACAGAAAAAAATGTGGCAAAGCTTTGATTATGAAAATAGATTTTGAAGTAGTGAGACTCATCCTGTGCTGCTCTGCACACTTTTGTGGCTTGTGGTGATGGAGCCTCTCACCCATAGACCAGATAGCATCGTACTCAGGTTACTTTGGACTACAGACATTACAATTTGTGTAATGAAGTGTTCAAAGGCCTGGTTTTTATTACCTGGTAAATGGACTTGGCAATGATCTTAGCTTGCTGTCTTCAGGAGACCTGTTATAAAGGAAATTTTAGCCACATGTGGTGACACATAATGCATCGTGCATGCAGATTTATCTAAAACTCTTCTGAGGATCCATAAAGGTGGTTGAATTCCCAGTCTGATTCATCCTCTTTGAAAATTCTGTGAATCTTTATAAAGGCTATAAAGATAGTACTGGGCTCACAGAAGGAGAATCCATGATTGTCTATTCTCATGATTGAGGTTAATTATAGCTCAGCCACAGAAATAAGATGGTAGATTTATTAGCTAAAGTCTGAAACCTTCTTGTCTGTGCTTAGTCTTTGTGGCTAATCACACCAAAAGATGCACGTTTTACGTTTGTCTCCTGCATGACTGAAGTGAAAGCCTCATCCTATTGTAGGCAATCCTTTGTAGGCAAGTGTACAAAGAAATAATCTGGGATTTACATAACCAAGGTTTAAATTAATAAGATTTGAATTGAATGTCAGCCTTACAGTCTTAAGTATTTTGAAAATTCTGATACCCTCTCATGCATTTGAATTTCATTCTCTTCACAGTGTGAATAGCATCTGGTTTTTGGTTGTTTTGTTTTTTTTTTAAGATAGAATTTTTGAAACACTTGGTAATGATCAGGCTGTTTCTAATGAGGAAAAGGTAAGTAACTTCTGACCTCAGAAGAAACAGAGAAAGAGCTCTGTGGAACGCTGGTGTAGAATATCATGAGATGCATGATTTTATATTAATACATAATTTTTTGCTGTTCCACTGGACATCCTTGAGGGCTTGTCAGCTAACTCATTGCAGCTGTCCTGTACTGAGATTTTCCTACCCTCTTGTTTTAAATTTCTTTGGTTTTCTGTCTGTAAATAGTGTAGGAGGAAGCATTTTGGTCCTACTGTATGTTCTCTCGCCTGTATAATGGTAATTGAGCAACCAGATACGCCTTTTCATGGAAGACAGCAGGGCTAGAACGGCTATTGCCTCTTGTGCCTTCTGGTATTGCACGGCTGGCAACTTGAGCTTCAAACTCTAGCTTCTTCAAAGTTGATGAATGTCACTGCATCACTGCACAGCAGCAGAGAGCATGTGTATTGTGCTGTTGCCTTCACCACCTTGCAATGCTGTGCTGTTGGGATGGCTGCCCAGGAGCATGACAAGGGTAATAATATCCACCTTTGGTGTGTAGAGGGTGCATTAGAAGGTCCCTTTCTTATATGGACATATCCATCCTTGGCAGTGGCAGATACCTGGTGTTTTTCCAGATGTCTTGTGTGGTAGATTATCAGATTTCATGATTAATTTTAAATGTTATTAATATACAGAATTTACCCGATGCCTTTGCTTTTGAAGGCACTGAGAGGTTTATATGAGATTTTGCTGGATCTGTCTTGTCAGCTATACATACTGGAACAGAAACAGCATTTAAGACCAGAATTCATATTTCAAATTACAGTTTGAAACTAGATTTTTTTTTTTTTTTGATATCTTATGTCTGTTAAATCTGGTGATTGCAACAGCTGCTTTACTAACTTGTGATTTCAGTTTTGTTTTGACATTCCTGCTGACATGCGTATGAATTTACTCTGTTCTTGTACTGCTTAAATTTGCAAAAAAACCTGCTTCTTAGCATGACTTTTGATATCTACATTTTCAATTGCACACACGTTTTTAGGGAACTGGACAGTCTTCTTATCTTCATATGCATGTTGGTTTAGCTTCCATTATATACATTTTCTTCTTTTCGAGACCGTGTGATGCCTTGGTTGTTGTATCCATGAGCTCTCCTCTAAAAATAAATTAGTGGCAGTGCCCGAAGGAAAAAGTGAGTTCCTGATTATTTTAAACCATTTACTTATGTCTGGGTTCACTTTAACTGCCTGTTACTTATGTCAGTAAAACTGTAGTAATTGTATTTAGGGGTGAAAAAGGAGATACTTTCTTAGAAATCAGTGCTACCTTTCTGTTGCAGTCCTTTTTTTCCTGGTAAATATTTTGGTTTGCAACATACATTGTATCATCAGTGGTTAAGAGTTTTTGCTGCTCACACAGTCCCAGCTTGTTGGACATGCAGTAAGCCTCTAAAAAACAAATTCAACATAATTTAGACCAAAAAAAAAAAAGAAAAACCAAAACCTTACAGGAGGAAAGTAGGCTTTCAAACCATTTCTCTCTGAGAATGCCTTTGCAGTTCATAGACCCTTACATTTCTGAGTGCTTGATGGATTAAAGCCTACCTGCATAATTTCAAGCTATTAATCAGGTCAGTGCTGTTGTACTGGTCAGGAGAGGGCCTTCTAAGGTGAGGGAGGTGACTTCCAGGGCTGTGTTATGGCACAGGTTGCTCCTCCTTGGATTTCTTTCTCATTCATAGGATCTTTCACAGTCCCAGGGTTACCTCTGGAACTAGGCCTTTTCACTGGAGTCTGAGAAGTGTTATACTTCAGTTACTCAGTTACTGCAGTTGCTCAGCTCAACTTTATTTCATAGTTAACTCTAAATGCCATTTTTCTAGAGACGCCTCTGTTTTTGTGCTTTGATGTATTTGGTGACATTTGTTGCTCTCCTCTCAAGCTTTGAAGGAGTCCCCTGTAAGGTTTTCTCTTGCTTTTTGCTATGTGTTGTTTATTTGTGAGAAGTTCTGACACTCATTCTACGTGTTTTAATCTTTTTGTGAAGGCTAACAATTCCTGTAGGGCTTTGTCTCCTTAGCACCTCGGTAGCTATTGAGCTCTCTTTGTTGTTCTTGTTGGTTTTCCTGTTCATCCTTAACAGGTCCCTCTAGCCGATGTAAACTTGCCGCCTAGAATGGCATTGAGTTGATAAAACATCTTTCTGTCACCTATTTTATTATAGTCTTCAATGCAACAGCAATGTTAGCAATGTATTTTCTCTTATCTCCTTTTGGTTTTGTTTTTATTGCTTTACCTTTTGCTCTAGCAGATACTTTTCTGCTTCTTAATGGGGAGCAGGAGTTTGCAGTATCTCCTTTATTTCACACAGTTCTGTTACTGAAGTTACTGTGCCATCGTTGATACTTCTGGACAGCACAGCCATTACATGAAAACCAGGTAGATCAGTGTCCCCTCTTTCTGGATTCAGTCTGAAATGGCTGCCAAAACACATACTATCTTATTTTTCCATAGTTTTTCTTAGTGGACTGAGAATTTTTTTATTTAAAATTTGAACCGTGAGTGGATTTTCTGGCACAAATTTTTATTACTTCTGTTATCAATCACTATATATGCTTTGGCATCCTTAATGTTTGATTGAATTCATTCCTCTTCGTCAAGCACTGTAGCGCTAGGACAAGGGGTAATGGGTTCAAACTAAAACAGGGGAAGTTCAGGTTGGATATAAGGAAGAAGTTCTTTACTGTGAGGCTGGTGAGACACTGGAACAGGTTTCCCAGGGAAGTTGTGAATGCCTCGTTTCTGGCAGCGTTCAAGGCCAGGCTGGAGCCTTGGGCGACATGGTCTACTGTGAGGTGTCCTTGCCCATGGCAGGGAGGTTGGAACTAGATGATCTTGAGGCTCTTTCTAGCCCTAGCTATTCTATGATTCTAAGTATTTTCTGTCAGCTTGTAAAAAAACAGTCTGATTGCAGGTGACTCCCTTTGTGGAAATCCCAGGTAGTATATTGTATATATGTGTATGAAAGCAGCGCTCTGTTAAGCAGAAGTTTATGTAACAGTCATGGTTTTATCAATTTCTTGGCATTTTAACTTAGTGAACTGACATCTTGCCTCTTTGTTTTTCTTAACAATTTTTTTTCTTTGCAGAGTTTTTTCACTGAAAGGTATTTAGGGAAACATTGTCCAACAGTAATGACGGATAATTGTAGACTGAGTTTGTTCCCTTCATGATTAGCTGTCTTGTGTGTAATGTTGCATATCTGCCAGATTTATGTACTTTGTTTGAAACTTATCTTGATACAATTAGGCTGTAATTGGTTCCTGGGGTAAAATGAATTTATTTCTTTTTCTTCTCTCTGATTATCAGCCACCTTAAATATGACTATATGTGATTTTGTGAGGATTATGTAGCCTTCGGCAACTGGTGTTTCTTAGTTACATATGTACATTTTCCCACTGCAACTGTTATTTTCTGTACAGAAACTCTAGTTCTGCCAAGTTCAGCCAAATTAGCCTCAAAAAATTAGATTTGTAGGGGTTTTTGTGAATATATTAGCAAGCACATGAAGAGGCAATTGGCAGTTGAGTCTCTCCACTAATCTCAGCTTTATTTGGACACTGCTATTCAGATACCTGTGACACTTCTTATACTCTATTTGAGATGTTTGGTGAATGGGGAGAAGTTGAGGGAATCATGGAGGAAAGAGTGTTGAGGTTACTGCTTAAGTAAAGCAAACTAAAGCAACTGTTTATAGGAAACCAGTCTTTGTTGGTTCTGCTGTTCCAGAACAACTTTGTTAAAAAGCAGATAATTTTGGCTTGCTTTCGTAATAGCTTTTTGCAAGACTTGTTGCATTATGTCTCCTGTTCTTTTCCTGAATTAATATATTCTTGTCTCTATGTTTTATCAAGCACTTCTTGTTTGCTCTTGATTTGTATGTTGTGCCCTCTTAAGAGGTCTGGGTCAGTGATGGAAAGATGGCTGCCTCACTGGGAAACAAATAATGGTGTTTCAGGAGATGGCAAATAGAATGAATGAGGGAGTCAGAGCAAGGGCTGGAAGATTTTGGTGTGTTTAGTGTAGGCGTTCAGACACCCAAAGATTGCAAGAAGGAAGAGAGGGCAGGTAGCCAAGACTTAGAAATCCAATCCAAAGTATTCTGTGATTTTGTGATTCTGTGATAGAAAATGGTCAGTATACGCACTGGTATGTGGTCAGATTGTCAGAATTTGTTACAACTCAGAAAAGTTACAACTCAGAAAAGCACAGAGCTGGCCCTCACCAAGGCTACAAAGCAAAGGCCCATCTGCAAGGATCAAGAGGGCAGGAGTTGTTCTATAAACTCTGTTTTGTTCAAGTGCTTTGAATTTTCTCTATTTAACAAGTTAAACAATCAAGATTATATTGAAGAAGACAGGTGTTGTTTAAAAGCCTTTTTAAGCCTTTTTTGTGGAGCTTAGTGTAGGAGAAAAGGTCTGAGAAGGTCCACCTGAAAGCTCTGGTTGACTTTGGATTTGATCACATTCTGTAACTTAGGTTTTGGCCATTGCTCGGTCCCCTACCTCCAGAAACAGTGAAGGGTTGTAACTGGATATTCTTGTATTTAACTTGTCCTGGGGTCAGATGGCATTAGCAGTGGTTTAAATTTCAACTGGCGTAAGAGAGGGAGCATCCTTATGATAGGTGAAAAAAAAGCCATGTGGCAGACATAGAAAACTGCTGTTAGCATGGAGGCCATGGGTGTTAGAGAGATACTGAACTTTTTGATGGGAACAGCATAGAAACACAGCATTTGGTTATGGATATCATGAACTATCACTATTGCATTGTTCTGACTTCCCTATGGGTTCTCCTGCTTGGAACCAGTTCTGCATGCATGGTAGAAGTTTATTTGTTTTTAGCCACTGATGATGGGATCTGAGACACAGAACCGGTGGTTTGGGGCAATACCACTGGATTGGCTGCTTTCTTGCCACCCCAAAAAATAGACTTATTCCATGGAGATCTTTGAGCACATTGCCCATGCGGTCTGAATGGCTTTTTCCTTCTGTGGTTTGGGTTTGATGTTTTTTGTTGTGGGGTGTTTTTGGGTTTGGTTTTTTTTTTTGGTTGCTTTTTTGTTTGTTTGTTTTGTTTTTTTTTAGCAACCCCTGTCTCAAAGGGCTGAGAAACCTAGAAATCATTCAGTATATAAACAGCTTTATATCTGGTGATACCTTACATTTTTTCTTACTCCCAAGGGTCAGCATTTCTTCCTACTGCTGCTGAATTTTCCTGGTCATCACTGACACTGAAAGATGCTTCTTCCAATTCTAAGTCTTGTGATATGAGCTCTCAGACTAGATCTTCATCTTCAAAAGAGTGTGCCCTCTTAAAGTTTGAGTACACCTAAACTAACATGTTTGGGGACTGAGTACTTAAAATGTTAGAGTTGCCTGGTTTAAAGATCTGAATTGAATGAGTGTCCTGCATCACCACAAGCTAACTCTGCCACCAGACAAGTTTAGGAATAGTAATATGTTTTGTATACCAGCATACATCTTTGGTACCAGACTGTAGAAAGATAAAGTTACAAAATATATTAAGGTATATTTAATGCCTTCTGAGCTCATCTTCCTTTGCTGATTCAGCTTCTCAGTTGCCATTTTGTTCTTTTTTCTTAAACTGGAATCTCTTTCTATTAATCTAAGATCTTAATTTAAAATGTCTGGTGCTTCTTCCCCTATTTTCTTGCCCATTTCCTTAGGGATAAGAGCATAACACTCATGTTAGGGCAAGAAATATGCTGAGAAGTGGGGTCTGGACTGAAATGCAGACGACATTGAGAACACTGGAACACTGAAGCTGGCCTTCTTTGGGACTTTCCGCTGCAGTTAAAGAGACCTCACTTTCTGAAAGATGTGAGCTCTGCAGACCAAACAAATGATAAGTCTTAGGTTGGCTTGTTCTTTTATATTTTTACTGTATGCTTAGAAGGATGAGGGTCTGACTGTACACCTATTGAAATAAGTGGGTCATTTGGGAAATGGCTAGCTCTTCATTTATTGTAATGTACATCCTGTACATGCGTAGCTACAAGGCAGTTACTCTGTGTGGGAGAATGGCAAGGAAGAATGCTGCATTGAAGTACTCGTCTGCAATGTCAGACTGAACAGTCACGATTACATTTGGACTGAGTAGATGTAAGACTAGTTTATTTTGAAGTTTAATTTATGATTGCACTTCAAAGAACCATATATTGGAGCAAGTTGCTACTTTAACACAGCAAGAATAGTAAGACTGAATAGATCCATTAGTGAAAGCAAATAAAAATCAGAGCAATATGAAATGGGAGTACTGGGAAATACGATTAGATATATCTGTTGAGGTTTCTAAAGATTACTGCCTGGGCTACAGAGAGGTGGTTAAGTACATTGCACTGCTTCCTTCTTCCAGCTGTTATTTAGAATGAAAAGGAGCTAAAATTACATATTTCTTAGGTAAACAATCCTGTAGTTAATCTGATTAATGCTGATTTCCTCATGATTATAATTAGGAATGAAGGTCTTAAGATAGCCAATTAGTATGAAATCTACTTTATTATAAATGTGTGACCTAGAATCAAAAACTTTTAAAATTTCTGGGAAATTATTTTGATTTTAGTTTTTAGTACAAGGCGTACTTTGTTCCAAAAATAAGGGCCTTCCTGGGTGCCATTGTTATGGCAAAGATTACTTTGTTGTTTTTGTTACTGTGTTGTTTTTGTTGGTTTTGTTTATTTAAAAAAAAAAAGTAGCAAAAACGAACTTTTTCCAGGAGAGAAATCCAGATGTTTCTCCCCCCCCCCCAATTATCCTGTAGAGTACACATTAGCAAAAGAAGAAGCTGCATACCTACTCTCTTTAAAATGTAAAAACGATCATTTACTAAATATAGGAACGTATATCCTCACCTCAAAAGGGGGGCAGCTTTCTTTAATGTGTTAATATAAGAAGTAAACCTGCTGTTAAAATTTGCTTTTGGTGGGAATTTGTGTCATTGAAGTTATTGTGTGTAGTTTTTGTATAGCTATTGAATAGTCTTGTATTTAAAATGAAGGTCTTGACTAAACTGACCTTGCAAATAAAGCTGATACATTTTTAAAAGGAGTCTTTCCACTTGTGAACTAGATGTGTAGTATCAGAAAAAGAAACATCTTGGTTGGATTGTTCTTTCATTCATTTAGAGCTCAGTTACCATGGTGCTCTAGCAGGAGAGCATAGTTACAATGGGAATGGTGCTGGTGGTGTGATGCCATTGTTAAGGTTTTTTCCTGAGTTTCCAATACAAACAATATACATTGCCTGTTGTGATAGCTCTCTAGCATTTCCTTTGAATGCCTAGGAGTGATGCTTCCATTTTAGAAGACCAGAAATATTTAAGAAGGCTTCATAGGCTCTTGTGTTGTGTCCATAGCTGTTGCAGGAACTACGTAGCTTGCTTTCAAGGCCAGCACTTTGCTAACATACCAGACTGGCAGCTTGTCAGTTCAAGCCCGTAATTTAAATCTTTGGTGCTAGTCAAAGCTGTCGACTTAATAACTGCTTACTGCATAAACAAGCTTGGAGGACTTGTTCTAGGTCATTAGCATGGGAAGTTTCACATGCTGAATTGATGTTTATCACTGCTCATTATTTGAAAAGCTAGGCTTATTTGAAGGAAAAGTAGTTGTTTGCTTAAACAACTCTGCTTTATGCGCTGCGCTCAGCCATGATCAGTGGAATAGGTAGTAGAAGTTACTTCAGAAATGGAGCAATATTAAACAACTTTTGAGTTTGTTTTGGTTTTTTTGGAGTCAAATGGCAGAGGAAGCAGGTTGGCATGGTAGACATCTCATTATGCTATAGCGGGAAAGATCTGCTTTGCAATACCTTCTGTCACCACAGAGGTCGATAAAGAAGCAAGGAAGTAGTACTGCTGAATGAGTAACACTGCATATACACTGATTTGGCTAGTATGGCCCAGTACACTAGGGACACATACTCATTAGTCATCTAAATGATTAGTAATACTACAATACTACAGAGAAAATAATCAACGCTTCACATTTTTATGCCACTTTTTCCCCGGAGGCACTAAAATGGTTCAGCAGCAGTAGTGCAAAAGCTTCTCCACTGGTATAAGTCATACGTGTGTGGGAATTATTTCCTTCATCTCAAAACAGTATTATCCCTTAGGGCCATGCATAAGATACACTCTGCCTTGCTTGAAGCAAAAATCGAAGAGCAAGTGATCAAGGGCAGTAGCTGTAGTGTAATCATTAACTAAACTCCACCTGTATTTGAAGAATGTGCTATGAGGTTCTGACTGTGACTCGGGAGTTGGGTTTTTGTCTTGTTCTCTGATTACAGTCAGTCACAACCCCTGCACCATCAGGAAACGTAACAAGACGGCAGCTCACTGCTTTGGTGCAGTGGTGTTCTGAGTCTACCAGTCCTTATGGAGCCTTACTGTGTTTCTGGTAACTAGCTGTTATAAAGCTGACTGGCATGGTCCTCCATAATTTGTAAAGCTAAACAGGATCATGTCAGGAGACTTTAGTCGGAGGAAATTTTGCTCGTGTATTTAGAAATATTACAGTATTTTAAACATTGAACAATTTGACTGTTACAAGCTTCCTTAAACATTAAGAAAACAAGTATCTCTGCTGCCTGGAAGCATTGTTGAAAACAGGAGCATCTACAAAATAATGAACTGCAGCTATGATACTGAAATAAATTAATATTTCTTAGTTCCCAATTTTGCTTTAGATTACAGTCAGGACTAACTGTGTTCATTTTGCTCCGGCTCAGTAGTTCAAAGAGAAATTGATCTTTTTTTTTTTTTATTTCTCATTTAAAATTTGCTTTATGTATCTTTTAAATTTTTAAAACGTTAAAACATGCCAAACAGATGATGTGTTCTATTAGCCATATATAGCTACACTAAAAATCTGAAAGTTCCCTCGTTAAATGTTTTAAATATTTAATTCCTTATCTGTATAAGCAGTTTTTAAGTTTCTTCTTCTTCATTAAGATTTTCTCATATCTTCTCTTATTATTTTGATTTTTTAAATATTAGATGAGTAAAGCAATGAGATTCCTTTTCCAGCTGAAGATGTGGGATGATGGGAACTATACAGCTGCTTAATCTGTTTTCAGAAATCAGGCTGGAAAATATAGAAAGTAAATACCATCAGAAACCCTGAAGAAAACATTATTTAAGCCTTTTATGTTCTGGTCAATGCTGATGAAGTCATCTAGATTCTTTTACATAATGTCCCCTTTAATGGTGGAAATTGACTTCTTGGCAGCTGTACAGTGCAGAATAAGATGAATAAAGTTCTGTTCTTATTTCAAAATACTGTACTAAGAAAAATTCAGTCTTCAGTTTTATCCATTTGATGTTAGTTAAACCAACTGTTAAATTAAAGAGAGCACACTTGGAAAAAAGAACCATCAAATAAATTTGAAACATTGCTTGTTAGTACTTTTTGGAGAGGCATTTTATTTCTCCTTTGGATCCTGACCCTGCTGAGGCAATAGAAGGGTGTAGCACTGACAGTCATGAGTCCATGATGAGAAACTGCATTTAACTCCTTTATTTCTTCATGAAGGTCTTGCTGGGTCTCCAGATCATGTGGCATCCTGCAGGAACTTTAATCCCATGGTTTACCTGGGTACTAGAAATACATGTATCCTTGTAAGCATAGGAGCAATAAATATGTCTGATTCTGTTTTAGCAAAGCATGTAAGCGTGCTTAATTTCATCATGGTTAATCAAAGCCTTGAAGTCTATGTGTAGATACTCATCACTTCACTATGGTTCTGTGGTTACAGGGATTCTAAGGTTTTTACAGAAATGGTACTGCAGTCCCTAATGCAAATCCCTAGTGTTTCCAGTTCCTAGGATGAGCTGACAGCTGGTTATGACTCAATTATCATTTGCTATGACTTATCTCTTGCACTCCTGAAGATTCAGAAGTACTGGAATGTTTGCAAAAGTAGCAAGCAAGAACAGTGCACGCTTCCTTATGTGGCATGACAAAACAAGCAAATGGCTTCTTTATTCCTCTTAAAACTTTGCAGATTTGTAGCTACCACAACTTTAACGATGAGTAGGAACTCCTCACTCAAGAAAAGAGATCTAATGGTGGCTGAAGGGAAGCAAAATTGAGTATATGCTCCAAATAAGGCAGTGTGGGGGAAATAAATTCATTACATACTGAGTATCTGAGCAAAGCCATGTGTCATGTTTCCTTAGGTTATCAACAGAAGATGTGTAGAAGCAGCAGTGATGACAGGCCTGGCACTCAATTGCAGCATAAACAAGAGGTCCTTGTTCGACAGAAAACACTATTTCTATGCAGATCTGCCTGTAAGTATGCAGTATATCTGGTCCCTTTACGGCTGTAGGAAGGGGCAGGTCGGGAGCATAAATGGCAATAGGGGATGAGTAAAGAGATGCTTTTTCTGTTTTCAGTCAGTGTGCTGCTCACCCCAACGGGATGCTGCACTGTGCCCTGATGAATAGGCAGCTGTACCCTGGTGCTCACTGATTGAATATGATTGCTCTGATTGCTGACTCCTTGCTTAGCTGCACGATTCCAGGAGCTAACGTAATTGAATTGGGAGCTGGAGCTGCTTTGCCCCTTAAGTTCTCCATTCCTGGTGTTTAGCACTAATTGTCTGTTAGGGTAAAAGCAGCCTGATAATAGTCCTTCATTTAAAGTGAATATATAACAAACACAGGTTCCAGTGGTATAAACATAACAGTGTCTTTCTGTGTGTGCTTAGGACACAGAAATATTTAATTTCCCTTTAAAATGTTTGTGGTAGTTTCACGAAATTAACAAAAAAACCACCAAACCTGCACCTGAGAAATGGAGCCTTTGCAGTGTGGTTCGTTGGTAGCTTTCATGTTGTGTAGAAAGTGTCATTGGAAGTCAAGTGCATTTTGTCACACTCGATATGGGTGTAAAAATATTGAAATAATTTAAGAACCTGACTTCTGTCACTGCAGCAGGATGCAGCAGTTTGAGCCTTTTTTTCTATTTTAATGAAATGAAAACTTTCTAGTGTTAAACATTTTTTTTTTCCTTGTCAGATTATTTGTGCTGAAGGATCATTTGAACCCTAATCTGTCAAAGGGACTACACTAGTTTTACTTCCCCTGGTTTTGGGGTGAAGAGCTGATGACTACATCAAAGGAAAAAAAACTATTTCTATTTTATCCAAGAAAGATCAGGTGTTTTAGGTTATCCTCTCTTTAGGTGAGGTGTCCCTGACATCCTGAGAAGCAGAGTGGGAGATTTCTCAGGTCCCAAACGAGCATGTAGAGGTGCTGTATTACTAACAGAATTACTTTCTCTTCCACTGTTTTGTGGTAGATATTCTGAAGTTGCACAAAACATGTTCAAATACAATTGCTTCCTGCATTAGAAAGAGAATTATATTATAGTTGTCCACTGGAGACCTGGATCTCAAAAGAGATTTCTGCTCTGTTTTATTCTAGGTTGGGAACTTGTGGCTGTTCTGTGAAGTTGATGTAATAGCTGATTTAGTTTCTGAGGATAACTTTTCTAATATTTGTAAGCCATTAAGAGGTCCTTTTGCTGGGGGCTCTGTAGTGAGCTAGAATCATAGAATTCTGGGAATGTTTAATGCAGATTTACTAGTTTGAATTGCCAATATGTTGGGTTTTCTTGTTTGTTTTGGTTTTGTTTTTTTTTTTCCATGTAAAACTATCTTAAAGTTCATTTCCAGACCTGAAGGAGAAAAAAAGTGAAATAGCAGGAAATAAACATTACTTTCAGAATTTGTTTACACATCATAAAGAAACACCAAAAACATTAAAGAGATGTTTTCAAAGCACCTTTGGTGATTCGGCTGTTAAACTGAAAGCTATCTCTCATATTCTTGTACTGTCTGTTGCTACCAGTTTGCTGCATAGAAGCTGTATACAAGGATGTTATCATAGGAAAGAAACCACATCCGTGTATTTAGAGGGAAAGGGAGGTGGAATAAGGTGTGTACAGCACCAAGTGGGCTGTCATTGTCTGCATACATGAAGTACAGGACTGCATTTCATTGTGAAACAGTCGAGTCAGGAACCCTGTAATAAGATGCAGAGTTTAGGCTAATGAGCGATGTAGAACAAATAAAATAAATCTAGCTCTTAGAGTCATTTGACAGTGGGATTATTGTTACTCCTGAAAATGGGGCTTTGGGTGGAAAATGGGATTCTTGTTATTTATTGTCACTCACAATTTAAGGTTCTTAAAAAAATAATTCTAATGAGATATTTAGGAGAAGGGAAGAGCTGTGCAATTAGCATAGGTTGCAGAGAGTCAGTTACTGTATTTTTCTCATAGTTTTCTTTATAGTGATAACGGCTAGAAGGTCATGCACTTCATTGCATATGTAAATAGAGCTGTTCACAGGAGCAGACCATTGTTCTCCATCCCAATGTATTGTCGCTATCTCCACATTTTAGAGTAAGCTCCCTGCAAAACATGCAAAAGTTCCTCCCAATTCATTAAAATCTGGCAGGCTTTTTGTTTAATTCTCACCAGTGAAGGCATGAGCAGGCGAAGAAGGAGGAAGAAATGGGGTCCCTATCTCAGCAGAGTAATTGATTTCACCTCTGTATTTTTACATCATTGCAGGTATTGCAATACCTTGCCACTGGCACCCCCTTTTCTGGATAGTAGTTCCCCCTTTGGAGTCCCAGGCATGAGGTGGCATTTATCAGCTTGTGCTTTATGTGGGATTGTGGTCTCTATCTTTTAAACTGCTACATGAATGAAATTTGGTTTTCTTATTTTCTTGATTCCACACACATTACAGACCCCCCCTGCTTCCCTCTGCTCCCCTCTGATGAGAATAGTTCTGGACAGGTAGAGAGGGATGTTCATTCTGGTGGGAGGATGAGTGATAGTCCCAGTTTGGGGATGGAGGTATGGTAACTGGCTTCAGACAAGATTTAACATGGTCACAGAACCACAGGCATGGAAGAACGTCTTCCAGTCCATTTCCTGTCCCCAGGCAGTGTCAGTGAAATTTATGTAACGCTTGGCAAGTAGTTGTGCAGTTGATTATTGATTATTTCTGCATTGCTTGTATGGAGAAGTGCTTTTATTTTTTTCTAGACTTTTAAATTCTCACACTTATGTTGAATTCTATACCTATCTTCCTTTCCAGCAAAGCAAAGTGACTTCTGAATTTGCATGTGCATATGTTCTGTTCTCTTACATAGGTCACTGTGGAAGATGTTGCATTTTCAGGTTTGTTCTTAGTCTATAATATTTGCAGTTGGCTATGCTGCTGGTTTCCAGAAAGTGTTTTATGTGATTATAAATCTAATTTTGTTGACAGGCTGGCTATCAGATCACTCAGCAAAGAGTTCCTATTGCAGTGAATGGAACTTTGTCGTACAGTCTCTGCACAGACAACAAAATGAGCCAGATGGTAACCAAAACTGTGAGGATTAAACAAATTCAGTTGGAGCAAGACAGTGGGAAGAGTCTTCATGATGACACAAGGAGCCAGACTCTTGTTGACTTGAATAGGGCTGGTAGGCTTGGATTATTTTTCTATTTTTCTCCTTTCTGTGTAAGATGAGTCATGAAAGGTGAATGGGTGGCAGGGAAGAGGTGAAAAATAATAACTCTGATGTCCTTGACAATAAAAATTCATCAAAATGACGATTACACTTGAAGCAGGGGTATACTTGGCCTTCCCTTTGTTGTTGGTTGATGTCAATTGCCAGTAGCAAGTTAGAAGTCAGTTGGCTACGGCTTGCTCAAAACTGTGTGTCAGTCACATAAAGCCACTCAGCTATTTTAGCTCTTTGTATGCATTGTTATTCATAAATAAATAAATCAAAGATATAGTGAATCAAGCTTATGTCTGGAAGGAGCAGCTGTTGTAGAGTTTGTCAGTGCATGAGTCAGGCATTTCTTGTAATGATTAGCTTTGAAAAAATGTAGATTTTTCTCTTTAAACTTTGAAATCCTAAACAAAATGAACTAAATTAGCACACAACATGGGTTGCAACCTAGATGGCCTAGCCTAACTGGCTCCAGTGTCCATTGAAGTTAAGGGCTGTGGCTGCTTGTGTTCTTTGAAAGCTGGATATTGAAGCTAAAAGCTGGACTGCATCTGTTTACAGTTTTGTCTGTTCCAGAATTAGTTCAAGATAAATGAATTTGAACCTGGAATTGGATTGGCTTTACATGAGAGTTTTTCTACAGAAAGGCAGGAGAAGGCTGTGTCCTTCTGATCTACATGTCATCAAAGGGTGGAAGGTTGGTTGTGGTTTCCTTTACAAAATAGAAGGAAAAGTTTTATAGCAATCTGCAGCTAGGCCCATAGTGAGAGCTACTGAATAATGCATTGGGGCTTTTTTTTTTTTTTTCCTTTTTTAGCTCAGAAAAAGCCCAAGTGCTTTCATGTGTTTAGCCAGTTGCACTCTAATATGCCAAGATCAAAAGCTATTGTTGAAAATCTCCTGTCCCTTTCCCTGATAGGAGTTGGCCTCATGGAGGTTGTCATGGAGCCTGATATGTGCTGTGGGGAAGAAGCAGCTGCAGCAGTCAGAGAGCTTCAGCTCATTCTTCAAACGCTTGGGAGCAGCCACGCAGTCATGGCAGGTACTGAAGGGGGAAGGTCATCTTCTCTTGTCACCAATAATTCTCTGCCTTTCCAGGAGTTTTGCAGCTTCTGGTTATTTTGCTTTCTGTCTTTTGCTATTCTGTCTGTTGTTTTTACAATCCTCAGGGCCTGTTCTAATGTCTGCCATGCTTCAGGTGCCTGTACGGCCCTGCTTTTGTCTGCAGAGCTTTGCAGTGCTAGATTTTATATGGCCTCACACAATATTTTTACAGGCTAGGTCTAGGCAGGAAGGAATATCCCCAGGGTTGTTGTAGTTTCCCCTGTCTGTCCTCAACTTGCTTGCTGCAGCACTGTTGTGCAGATCTGTTTTAAGGATCAGTTGTAGAATATTGAAGTTACAGGACGGGACAATATAGTAGGTGCATGGATCATCTTGTAAGTTGTGTCAGGTCTCAGCTAGTCATAGGGTGGTATAGGCAATAAACTTGTGCTGGTGTCATGGGTGAGATGGAGTAAATGACAGTGATTAGTGGACATGGGTGCTGGGGTTAATTTAAGAACCAACAAGACTGCAGCTTTTACCCTACTTGATCATTTCACACTTTATCTTTTCCTCCCCTGCAACATTATGTTCACTAGGTCTCAACTTGTACTACTACTAGGGAGATCACTGCTGGTCTGGGGAGATAGGCCAGAAAATTGTGTTCATGCTGTGCAGCAGGTTTGCAGATACCAGCATCAGGTGTTAGAGTCCAGTGTCACTAGGCATCTGCTGGCATTTGTCTCCACACATCTCTCAGATCTTTGGGATCCTTCCCTGCCTTCAAGATTGCTTTAGCCAAGATTGCTACTATCTTTCTGAGCCACTTCCTCTTGTGGGGAGCCCTGCTGTTGCCACCAGCTCTTTTCTCTGGAACCCTAAGGCCCCAGTTTTTGCAATAAGTGATGTGCAGAGGCACAGAATGTGATCAGCCTCCTAACATGTAACTCTGTCTCACATTCCTCTATTAATTGGAGGATTCAGGTCATACCCCTTCTGCTCAGTCCTAATGTTACCAAAATTTACAACCAGCCCATGATTACAGCTAATAAATAGTAGGCTTCTGCTTGAGAGTTTAAAAGAACAGCTTTGGGTATTAATCCCCTCCACACATACACCCAATTATCAGCTGCCTATTAATGTTTACAATGTAAACTGTATTTTTGCCTGTGACAGTTGGCCTCACTGTTCTGGCAACAAATTCAGTCCATAGTGAGAAACGAGTCAGAGTGGTCCATGTATCACCCGATAAATGGGATCCAGTAAATGTTCCTAGTGATGCAAATCTAATTTAATATGGGGGGAAATAATAATTGCTAGACATTATGTGTCTGCATCTTTTCTAATACTAGTGTTACACATGTCTAATGGGACACAGCTGTTAATATTAAGCAGCCAGTTTGCATGCTTCTTCAAAGGCCTTCATGGAGATGCAGACTCTCCTTTATTGCTATTCAATTTGGCCCTAAGATTGCCACTGGCATTGCACTATGATACCTTTTATCACAGTGAGATTTCTGACTTTAGGGGACAATTCCAGTTAAGGGAATATTTTTCCTCCAGTATAGTTGGCTTTTAAAAGTAATTGGAATTTTGTTTGGTTTGGTTTTGATTGGTTTTGTTTTTAAAGTGGTGGTTTTAAGGGCTTTCTACTGTAGTCTTCCCTCATCATACTTACTTTCTTTCAGATAAAGGTTTTACATTCTTACCTTAATTTGGCTTGTGTGTTCAGTGCCCAGTTTATCAGGTGGTATTTCATTACAGCTAACGGATGAAAAGATTATTTCATTGCAAAGTGAAAGAAGCTGGGCTTAAAGTGGGTTTAAAGGAAAAAAGCTTTTTTAAGAACATTTGGGGCCTGGCTTTCCTTTCTTATGCCTGATTAACTTTATTGTCTTGTCACACTGACACCTACATCCAAGTAGAAGCAGGTCATGTCTCAAAATGGAGCAAGGGCAGGACAAGTCTATTCCTTTTTTGGAACAAGTACTCATTTCACCCCAAAGAGAGAGCACATGCAAAACACTTCTCTTGAAAGAGATGTTGGGTTATTCCAGCACCTTTGTCCTTCATCTGCATGTTTGGCAAGACTCTATGAGAGGAAATTAGTGTGCTATCATCCAGCCTGCTTTTGCAAGTGTACCAAGACCCCTCTAGTCAATTTACATCTATTGATTGGGAAGGATTCTGAAGTTGTAGCCATCTTCACAGGTTTAGCTCTGAGCTATTTTGCGCTCTCTTTAATAGTGCTGCTGTATCTAAACAGGAAGTGGTTTGTTTCTTTTTATCTGTATTTGGAATAAAGTTAGAAAAGAGGGAGGCTACACGTTCACTGTGCAGTATGGGAAAAATAATGATTCTTTTTAATACAGCCTCTCCTGTTTGTTTATTTCTACTAGTTGATATACTGCGGCAAGCTTTTTCTTCTCAGAAGGGATGTCTTTAGAGGGACAAAACTGGGAAAGATACAATTACGAATTACTTCTGGTCGGGTTGTTAAAGATCTCCAAGGTTAGAGATTTCACATTAGTCCTTCTTGGACTAAAAGCGCAGGATGCTTTTATATAAAACTTTGTATTCAGTTTCAGGTTTTGGCAACCAGGGGAATTGGGGGTGGGGGTGGAATTGCAGTTTCTTGGAGGAGAGGGAGGAAATTACAAAAAAATCTGCTACTCACAGTTTGTCCCTGAGCTGTAAATTTCCAAGAACACCTTAGTAAATCTGTTCAACATAACTGTAGGTTCTTGTGTTCCATGCTAGGGCAATATGTACCCATCAAACTGTAATTCCAAAAGTGTGGGGGTTTGCTGTTTTTAGAGGAATGGAAGCTCACAATCCACCACTTGCTTGTGTAATTCTTCCTTTTATTTAAGAGCTGTTAATCAGAAGCTTTTTTCACTGTATGGCTTAGAGGATCTGTGCTGCACTGCACCATGCAGTTTTCTCTGAGAGGAATTATAAGCAGTAATTAAAACCAAAACATTATTGTAGGAAAATGTTGAATTATTAGAGGCAGTGGCTTGAGGTGGAATCACAAACAGAAAGCTCTGATGAGGTGGTTTGTACTCTTTTCTGCACATACAGAAGTTATTAATGCTCTGCACATAACATGCAGTTTATTAATGCATGCCAAGGTTTTTACTCTAGTTTACAGGTCAGGCTATTCTGTTGATAAAATTTCCTTTTACAGAGGGTCAGCTGAGAGTGGATGCCAATGTTTCTGTGCATCACCCTGGAGAGCCTTATGGAGTGAGGACTGAAGTGAAGAATATCAATAGCGTACGATTCCTGGCAAAAGCAGTAGGTAAATGATGGTTGCTTCGTTAAAAGAGTATTGTAGACACTTTATGTGGTCTCACATGAAATGTGTCAGCCTTAGAGTGCAGAAATTGGTCTCAAATGCCCTGACTAGCTTTGCCTGGGTGTCCCTTCCATGCACCCTGACTGTGAGTCCAGGAGTCTCATTTAAGCTCAGACTGAGGCCTTCAGACTTGATCTAAGCTATGTCAGCGTATGTGCCAGTTTTCAGCCCTGTCTCCCGGTAGACCTTTCTGTAGTCTTGTTCACAATGCTGTCTCTGGATTTACCTCCTTCTGCTTCTGACTGCACTCTGTGGATGCAGCCTAGACTCAGCTCATCCTCTCACCTTGACTGAGACTTTCAGTGAACTCTGTTAGTAGCACAAGCCCCTGCCCATGCTGTGTTCAGACTAGTGGGACTGCACCAGATAGCAACAGCTCTGCCTGTGCTGTGGTCACCCTCGGCTCCTGGCTTATCCCTCCTTGTGCAGCAGCCCTACTCTTGCTGCTTCCTGACAGAATAAATCTTAGTATGGGGTACTCTGGGGATAGCAGCCATATCAGTTTGCAGTTTTGTTACAGAGGTAACCCCCTGCCTGCAAAAAGAATAAAGCCGATGATTCAATACCTAATACGTTTATTATTGAAATATGTTAGCAGTAGCTTTCTGTCCTCCAGTGTAGAGGATTGCTTCCCACTGAGTATGGTAGGTGGTGTGTATGAAGTTCAGATGCAGATTGGGTATGAGCAAGAAGAGATGATTATTGCATCTGCAAAAGAAAACTCAACTGGGTGATTTGGAAGGTCACTAGGAATGTATTGCTTGGCTGCAGTGCCTGGGAGAAAATGTTTTCTATTTAAAGGGAATGAAAGAAGATGAGGAAAACTTGCAAAGAAGAAAACAGTTCTGGAGAGAGAGACAGTGACTGATAATTCTGCCTGTAACTACTGTGGTTGATTTCATTAAGTTTAAAACAACAAACTTATTCTGTTACTGCATAGCAGTGAAAAATGAAATACTGGAGTGTGCAAAAGCTAATAATGCAGTATTGGAGAAGGCTGAGGTTCTTACTGACTTCTTTGCCTCGGTCTTCACTCGCAAAGGCTCTGACCGCACCACCCAAGCCTTGGAAGGCAGACTCAGGGACTGTGAGAATGAAGACCTTGGTCCCACTGTAGGAGAGGATCTCCTTCAAGACCATCTTAAAAACCTGAACGTGCACAAGTCCATGGGACCTGATGAAATCCATCCGCAGGTACTGAAGGAGCGGGTGATTGAAGTTGCTAAGCCACTGTCCATCATATTTGAAAAATCATGGCAGTCAGGTGAAGTTCCTAATGACTGGAAAAAGGGAAATATAACCCCCATTTTCAAGAAGGGGAGAATGGATGACCCAGGGAATTACAGAGCAGTCAGTCTCACCTCTGTGCCTGGCAAAATCTTGGAGCAGATTCTCCTGAAAGGCATCCTAAGGCACATGAAAATCAACAAGGTGCTTGGTGACAGCCAGCATGGCTTCATGAAGGGGAAATCTGCCTGACCAATTTGGTGGCCTTCTATGATAGGGCTACAGAACTGATGGACAGGGGTAGAGCAGTTGACGTCATCTACCTGGACTTGTGCAAAGCTTTTGACACTGTCCCACGCAATATCCTTGTCTCTAAATTGGAGAGACATCAATTTGATGGATGAACCACTGTAGGAGAGGAACTGGCTGGATGGCTGCACGCAAAGAGTTGTGGTCAATGGCTCAATCACAGAATCACAGAATCCCAAGGGTTGGAAGGGACCTCAAAAGATCATCTAGTCCAACCCCCCTGCAAGAGCAGGGTAACCTAGAGTACATCATACAGGAACTTGTCCAGGCGGGCCTTGAATATCTCCAATGTAGGAGACTCCACAACCCCCCTGGGCAACCTGTTCCAGTGCTCTGTCACTCTTGATGTCCAGCTGGAGACCAGTAACGAGTGGTGTCCCTCAGGGATCGCTGTTGGGACTGGTCTTGTTTAACATCCTTGTGGGTGACATGGACAGTGGGATTGAGTGTGCCCTCAGCAGGTTTGCCGATGACACCAAGCTGTGTGGTTCGGTTGATACGCTGGAGGGAAGGAATGCCATCCAGAGGGACCTCGACACGTTTGTGAGGTGGACTGATGCCAACCTCATGAAGTTTAACCATGCCAAGTGCAAGGGCCTGCACCTGGGTTGGAGCAATCCCAGGCACAGCTACAGGTTGGGCAGAGAAGAGATTCAGAGCAGCCCTGCGGAGAAGGACTTGGGGGTGTTTGTCAATGAGAAAATGAACATGAGCCGGCTGCAGTGTGTGCTCTCTGTCCAGAAAGCCAACTGTATCCTGGGCTGCATCAAAAGGAGCATGACCAGCAAGTCGGAGGGGATCCTGCCCCTTTACTCTGCTCTGAGACCTCACCTGGAGTATTGTGTGCAGTTCTGGTGTCCTCAACATAAAAAGAACAAGTCCAGAGAAGGGCCACGAGGATGATCAGGGGACTGGAGCACCTCCCGTATGAAGACAGGCTGAGGAAGTTGGGGCTGTTCAGCCTGGAGAAGAGAAGGCTGCGTGGAGACCTCATAGCAGCCTTCCAGTGTCTGAAGGGGGGGCCTATAGGGGTGCTGGGGAGGGACTCTTCATTAGGGAGTGTAGTGATAGGACAAGGGGTAATGGGTTCAAACCTAAACAGGGGAAGTTAGGATTGGTTATAAGGAGGAAGTTTTTTACTGTGAGGGTGGTGAGGCACTGGAACGGGTTGCCCAGGGAAGCTGTGAATGCTCCATCCCTGGTGGTGTTCAAGGCCAGGCTGGACAAAGCCTTGGGTGAGATGGTTTAGTGTGAGGTGTCCCTGCCCATGGCAGGGGGGTTGGAACTAGATGATCTTAAGGTCCTTTCCAACCCTAACTATTCTATGATTCTATAATAAGCTTACTCCTTTTGCTTTTGTTTCTGTCAGACTATGAAATACAAAGGCAAATTGAAGAACTTGAAAATGGAGGAGCAATTCTGAATGAAACAAGAGCCTTTGATTCCAGGCTTGGGTGAGTTTTTAGTTTGAAGGAGCATCAGGAGTAGCAGCTTTAGAGTGCCCTGGATACCTAGTGACATGATCAGGCGAGGTAACATGGTATTGCTCAACTTCTCTAAAGGTAATGTTCACAAGCATAGTCTCCTCACAGATAGTAATATCTTCTTAAAGTTAAGACTTTTTCACAGCAGACTGTTATGTCAAGCAGGAAAATAACTGTCCTCTTACTTACACACATTCTTTGAAGTGCCTTTGAGAAGTTTTTCTGATCTTCATGAGGCAAGTTTTTGCCATAAAACTAGTTCTGTGGTGTACTTCTTACCACATCTTACTTGTTTTGGCTTTATTTTAGGTGCACTGTACCAATGAGAGACAAAGAAGGAAAACAGGATTACCGGTAATATTTGTATTTTGTCAAATGAAGTTAACATTTCAAGAACTGATAATTTAGGGGATCATTCCTTAAGTGTAGTCAGTGTAATGAGCACGCAAAGATGGCACAGTGAGTATATATTGGAAGTTTACTTTCCACTGGAAGGGGAAGAGACCTATCAAAACCAGTGCTAGTCTGAGCAGTTCAGATCTAGAACTGTGTCTCATCTCTGCTAAACCCATAGACCTTTCCCAAAACCTAAGTGTGTAGCTCAGAGTGGGTAAGTTGAAGGTTTACTCTGTGGCCAGTACAAGAGTATTCTTAAGAAAGCCTGACATAAAACGTAAGAATATTTGGAGTTAAGCATTGCTCCCTATTTAAGTAAATATCGAGGGAAATGGTTTTCAGATAGCAGGCCCTGCCTCTCAGTGCTTAAATTCTGTGATCACAGATCACAGTCACTCTTTGAAAATCCTAACTACTATTGAAGTGTGTCAGCATTCATAGGCAGGTTTCTACCTTAAGGTCTTTGTAGACCTAATGAAGATGTTAACCTTGCTAAGTACTTCTTGATTTCACCAATGTGAGGTGATAGCTATCAAACCATAAACAACCACCCAAGAAGGATTTAGCCAGAGGGTGAGGAGGCAAGGTTCTGCTGGGAACAAGTTGCTGGTGAAGTGTTGCAAAGTAGCAGCACAGCTGCTTAATGCCCTAACATGGGAGGCAGTCACAGTGGTGTCTGGAGGGGAAGAGTGACATAGTTCACTGCTCTGGGCACTCTTTCTCCTGCTCTGTACATGCCTGCCCCCTCTCATGCTTAGATTCATTTTAGTGCTGATCCTCCCAGTAGTTCCCTGGATGTTCATCCCAGAGACAGTCTTCCTGTTACTCCCGGAGTTCACTTCCCAGCTGGAGAATTATAGTTCTGGAGAACTTTCAGAGCCTCTCAGCTTTGCCATATCTGTGTTCCTGTTAAATCTACATATATTCTACCACTGATCTTACTAGAGCAGAGCAAGGATATGAAAGCATCCCACAAACTTAAAATCTACTTTTTAAATTACTGAATGTAGAAATGCAGCGGAAAAGTCAGTGATAATTTTGTGAATCCCTTATTATGGTAGGCGCTGGCATGAGGCTTATTTAACAAGACTTATTCAGACAAATACAAAAGAAGATTCATTAAAGCCTAGGCAAAACTTGGGAGTTTGAGATATTTCAAATAAAGACCAGAAAGGTTATTACTAGTACCAAGATTATTATCAGTATTAAACTGTGGGGGGTTTTGAGATTTTTTTTTTCCTGACTTAATGCTGCACATGATATTTTAAACTTAAGATCTATGTTTAAGCAGATTTGAAATAGAAATTATTATAGTTAATGTAGAGGGTGCCCCATGTCCTTTATTCTGATACTTTTGAACCCCTCATTTGATCATGTCAGAACAAGGTTTCTGCTTCAATCGCAGTTATCTGAGTGGTTTGAATTGGCCCCTTCTTTTTAAGGGAGCCTTTTGTTCTGTGGCAGCACCCTACTGAGCACAGTGACTTTGCTTTTAGCGCAGCATGGGATTTCATAAAGACTTTTGAAGTTAGTCTGAAAAAAGTTACAACCTGCCCAGTTCACTCCTGACCACTGGCTGTCAAATCTGGGTTTTTCCCTGCCAGTCCACTCCTGGTTTTGTTCAGATCCACAATTCATGGTTGATGGCAGTGGGAGTGAGTTGTTCCCATATCTATTCTTCCTGGGTTTATTGGCATTTTTTTAATTATTATTTTGGGTGCAGATTTTCCATCATCAGCTCTTCAATAATCAGTGGCAAATACTCGAAGAAAACAGACTTTTCAGAGGCTATTTTCTCACTACTTAACAGTGATACAGGAAGTCATGAATTTTTAATAGTTTGTTTAGTTGAAAAAGTAATACAACTTCCAGGTAATATAAACTTGTGATATACATTTTATTCCTTGTTGCTTAGCTTCTGACTGAAAATAACTATAATGGATGTTTTCATTTTTACTAGCTTCATGCCAGAGCCAAACCTTCCTCCATTGATTCTGTATGATACAAAATCTTTGCCAGCTAATATGAACCATCAGCAAGTGGTAAATATTGATTGGATTCATGAGAGACTTCCTGACCTCCCCAGTGTGAAGAGAGCAAAGCTTGTTGAACAGTATGGGATTCTTCCTGAACACAGCTTCACCTTATTGGTAGGTCTGTTGATCAAATGCTAAAAGAAGCCTAGAAACTTCAAAAGTTGTGTGGTTTTTGAAAAGATTAACAAATGTCATATAAACCAGCTGTCCGCTCTTATGGATGCTTTTATTTGGAGATACATTCAGTGTGTGATTTGTATCTTGAAGCTATATACATGAATAGTGTGGAAAAGAAACCATACACGGTGCACCTAGAAGTGTTTCTCATGCAAGATGCAGTCAAATAACTGTTATTTAATATTGATCTTGTCTGTCTGCACATGGATGCACCCATGTCTTGACTACAGCAAACATACAACTTCCTGCTGAAAAACCCTTGTCTGCAGGTGCCTGCTTCTCTTGTCTTTGGGTGTGGAGCAGAGCTGGGCACCTTGTCAGTATTTAACAAATTGGTAGATGTGTTTTCCTGACTACAGAAGCAAAACCCAGTGTTTCAGTCTTTCAGCTTCATGTGCCTGTTGATCTGGCTTACACACTGTTTTGAAAAAACACATACTTATCCTTAGGTAAATACACTGAGTGGCTGTACATCAACTTCAAGCTCACAATGCAGTTTACTGGGGATAGGTTCAGAAGAGGGGATGAAGAAAGCAAAGGACGTGGCAAATACAGATTTAAATAAGGAAGTGACAGCAAAATGTCATAACTTCCAAAATTATTCTAAAAGACTTTCAACTTCTTAAATACAAACTGGGTCATCTCTCTTTGCCAGTGGTAATTCTTGTGGGGAGTTTGGCATACTCACCCAAGATTAGACATTTCATATAGCCAGCTAAGCTAGAACAGTGTACTGCTTTGGTTACCTCTGTGATGAGAGGATGCAGGAGAAGGGCTTCTTTAGAGTAAGATTCAGAGTGGAACTGTAAGTACTTTTAGACTGCCTTCTGGAGGAGTTCCTTTCCTTTGACTATGAATGTGGGGAGAGCAGTGCACATAACTACATAATATCCCTCCTTTGTGTGTCTGTTATTTAATACAGTTGTACAGAAGCTGATTCTACAGAAAAAAAAAGATGATTCTTTCTTCTGAAGAAAGCTGTTAGGAAAACTACTTCTATGGTTTTGTGCTATTTTAGTGAGTTGCAGATATTTCAGTGTTTGGTGGGCAGGTGAGTCAGAAGTCTCTTGAAGTTGTGAGGCTGCAGAAATAGCATTGAGAGGTGTCAGTAGTTCTTATCGTTCTATTTCAAAATGTGATTTTGCAGCCAGTACTCCTGTCCATGCATGTGGGTTTTTTTCACACCAACATATGTCTCACATATGAAAATGAACAGAGCTCTGAAGGGTAGGTGAGTCCTGAACCTTTTTTTCTGACTTTTTTTCCTTCTTCTCCTGCTCTGTGGTGGGTTGACCCTGGCCAGCTGCTAAGCACCACAGTTGCTTGCTCATTTCCCTGCTGGTGGGATGAGGAAGAGAATAGGAAGAGCAAAAGCAAGAAGACTTGTAGTTTGAGATGAAGACACTTACATGAAGGAAAGAAGAAGGGAAGAACCTGAGAGATGTGAATGCCATCACTCACCGCCTTCCACAAGTAGAGTAGTGTGCAACCAGTCTCCTACCCATGACAGTGACTACTTCCCCCAAAATCCCCTTCATTTAGTTTTTCTGGTTGAGCAAGGCACTATATGGCATGGAATATACCCTTGGTCAGTTTGAGTTAGCTGTTGAGGTTGTGTCACCACCGCGCGTTGTGCCTACCTGCAGCCTACTCACTTGTGGTGTGCAGACTGGCAGAAAGAGAAAGTACTGCTCAGCAGCAGCCAAAGCACCAGTGTGTTGTCAGCGCTGCTTTAGTCACAAATCCAAAACACAGCACCCTCTTCAGAAAATGAGCTCCGTCCCAGCCAGACCTAGTACACCTACTCCTTTCACTTGGCATCAACACACTTCTTGGCCCATTTCAGTTTTGCTAGTATTGATGACTTCTGCTGCATCAGAAGAAGTTATCACCTACATCTATATATTTGCCTCATCAACTGCCCTTTCTTTCCAGCTGTTCTCTAAAATCCACTATTGCCTTTGCTTTTTCCTTTTAGCTTCTTTTTTTTTTTTTCCTTTTTGCGACACATAAGACAATTAATGAGCTCCAAGCTGAAATTTGGGATTCAGCTTGTAGTAGGGTAATGCATCCATTTGAATGCATGAAGTGAAAACATTCTTTATTGTGGGTCTTCTTTTATTGTGCATTAGAATGTCAGCATGTATACTTTACATAAAAGTTGCTTGCTTGTTCACTGGGAGACTACTTAACCTTAATTCATCTGAAAACGGTATGTCTGTTGCTGTGTTAAGCTTACAGCAGAAGTTGCAGGAGATTGCTGATAGGGCCAGATGCACAAATCTAATGAGTTTTCTTTCAGGTTAGAGCGCCCAGGAGTTCTCATTAAATAAATGGCAGTGATAGAGGGACAACTCTTAAAATATAAAATCTCTGTGCTGTGCCAGCTTGTTAGAGAAAGGATTACACGTCGAAGTCGTAATGAAACAATACCATACTTCAGCATGCAGGTTAGTTTTTGAGCTTGCTTCAGAGATTTGTTCTTGTATAGTAGCTGCCTATTGGTACTGCAGTACTGAGAATCTGAGACCTCCTGCTTTGCAGTACAGAATGTACTGAAATAGGAGGGGAGCATTACCTATTTGTATCTTCATGGCTGAAATTTCTTAAGTGTAAACTGGTATTTTTTTGACAGTTTTATATAAATTGTGAAAATAAAGCTTCTGGTTCTGATTTCTTATTTGTAAAGAAACAGTTCTTTGAGCTGTGCAGTCTACAGAGTATTTGAGTACTCTATTTCTGCATGCAATTCCTACTTTGCTGTGTAAACTGGTAGGCTGGAAAATACTTCAGTCAAGAAGGATCTTGGACAACGTTGCCAGTGATGATATTATAATATTTTTTCTTGCTTCCTATTGAGTCAAAAAATGAGATGCACTGGTATAGACATGAATGTCTTATGTTTTGTTTTCAGAGAGCATGCTGAGGGCTGGGGAGGTCTGACCAAAAAATAGATCGATTATCACAGTAAAACATTGGAAAAACTCAGTCTGATTTGAATCTGAATTCCTTTCTCCTTTGAATTCCAGGCCTTCCAATGCATTTACTGTTCCTCTGCTTACTTAGAAAGTGGCCATTTCACTTAGGCTTTGGCTTCCTGCTGTGGTGGAACAGTTACGTTGGTGAATCCTTTGAACCGTCAAAAGTGGGATGCTGTAGAAGCTGGTTTTGACCATTTTGTTTATGACACGCTGTCCTTGTACATGTTGGCGTGCAGGTGAATTTAAGCTTATTTTTAGAATTTAATGAACTTACAAGAACCTGTAGGAAAAAGTTTGGTTTCTCTGCTTGTCTGCTTTATTAGGCTAGATTTTCTGGGTTTTTTTCCCCAACAATCTCTCACATTTTTGCAGCAGTTATCTCACAGTTGGTTATTGTGGGAACTGTGATGGTGAAAATGGGACTAAGAAAGCAGAAAAAGACATTTTATTTGTGAACATCGATGTAGTTTTCTTCTTCAAGTTCTTTGGGAAACATTATTGGTGTTTAAAAGCATAAGCTTGCATTGCAGATCCAGTGCCCCTAAAGATTGTACCTGTGGTATTCCATAAAATTATGTATTGCTTTAAACTTGTTTAAAAAAAAACATCTGAAATCACTCCTTCAGCAGTTTTTTGACATTTCAGGACTATTAAATGATCATTTTAAACCATATCTAAAAAAAGAAATTTGAATCTCGTTGAAATATTGGTATGTCAGGTTTCATGCCAGTGAGACTCTCATCAAGAAAGTTACAGCCTATTTGGTGTGTAATGAGGGCACCAAGTGGGCCTGGATCACAAACACAGACCTGCGATTCCAGATTTCTGGTTTTCCTGCTCTGAAGATTAAAATACATTATTCAGAACTAGGGAGAACAATCAAGTTTAGCATTCCTGTAAAGCAGCATGTTGGAGCGTGCAGTGGTTTACAGTTCAGATCTGTAACAAGGGATGGGGGGAGTTGGTGGGTGGAGTCAATTTGGCATGAAGGAAGTTGACCAAAACACAGAACAAACTAAACTCAAGTTTGAGTAGTGCAGTGTGTAGAAATGGAAGATAATGAAGTTATGCCTATGTTTTTTTCCTACTATGACAAGAAAAATAAGAAAAATGTTTCATTTCTGTCAGTCATTTTGGTGTTTTGATATTCTGCCTCACGCATTTCAGTCAAGCACTGGGTTTTCCTACTGTTTGGCTACAGAAAATGACAGTCCCTTTAAAAAACCTAAAATACAAAGGAATTTTGAGGAGTATGATTTTATATGCCCAAGTAGTGAGTATGGGGTTCAGTACCTGGTAGCATGTGTAAGTCTGAGTATTTCTGGGCTTTTTTGCTCTTGCTGCCTGGAAATCATGTGATTAAAATGTTAATGCTGAGTATGTTGTCTTTGACTTGGAAAGGTCTTGCAGCAGGGTCAGAGCCATAGCTCCAGCCAGGCTGATGATATCCAGAGGTCTTCATGTGCCCACTGCTAGAGATAAGCTCTCTAGCCTACACATGATGATACTGTGGACATGCTGCGCTGGAGTTGCGTAGCCTGTGTTCAGCCATGTGGCAGCTAACTGCAGACCTTGGTTTTGTGTGCATTTCAATGTTGTAGCAAGACCTACTTCGTGTGGAGTGTTTGTAAAACCTTCTGCAGCACGTGTAAAGAAACCAACATTTATATTTGCTCATTTTCCTACATAAATTAGACAGGTGGTTTTGTGGAAGGGAACCCACTGTTTAAATAATCATTGTGTGTTTGCGCTATTGAATCCTGAGGTGAATTAGAAAGAGTACAGTGCTTAGGAATGCATCATTTTAGCTATTCCACTTAACACACACAGAGTTTTTAATCAAGTTCCCTGTACTTTGGTACAGTATCTGGCTTTTTTTGAGCCACGTTTGTTGCTCTAGTCTATTTAGCCTTAATTTCACAATCAGATTTCACATAATTTGATTACAATGTAACTGCTAGTTAAATTTATAAGAACACTGGAAAAAGAAGGGAATTGTGTCTGTGCATATTAGATGGATAAGGAGGAGGTAAAATATTTACAAGGTTTACCTTGGTGCACAAAAGACCTCAGTGGCTTTCCTAGGATGAGAACTTGGTTTCTTTGCTGATGGTCTCAATGTAAAGGGGAAGGGTCTGATTTCTGTCACACCAGCTTTACTTTACATGTCAGCCATTACTCTTAAGTACATCTTGTTTTGTTTCACAGAACAGAGGACAGTAGTCTGCAGTCTTCTCAAAAGCCATACGTCATCACAGTGTGCTGTCTAGAGGTGTTGGAAGTTTGTGTTGTGAAAGTTCTGAGGAGGAAAGTCTAAAACTCTGTGTTGCAATGGTGATAAATTGCCTTTGAAACCCAAGGCAAATTAGACTGTTTTGGTAGTGAGGTGTTTGAGGGGAAAAGTCAGGCTTTGGTATAGCGTGTACCTAAACTCTTTTTTGCTCAGAATTGTTCAGAGATCTGCCTGCAGTCAGTATGTGCTTGGGAGCAGCTTTTTGCTGCGATGACAGTATACTTAGAATAGCTCCTTGGCTGTCTCTGAACTGTTACCTCTCAACTTCTGAGAGCTGGCTTGTCCCCCTGTGTTTTTATGCCACGCGCTGCAGAAGTTCAGTGGTATGCTGGATTTGGATTCCTCCTTGAAAAGGTAGGAGGTGCCACTTACTGTCTCTTCAACCTTTGGTAGACCTGATGAGTTCTGTGCTACAGTTAGAGATCCATCCCTGCCTTGATGACAAACACCACAGCATTCAACAGACTGTGCAGTATCTGTTCTTCTAAAAACACTCTATTTCACTTAGGCTATAAATTGAATCCCCTACTGTCATATCTTCTGAGCATTTAGGGTGCTGTGGGAAAGCCTACATAGCTTCTCTGGAGGAAAAAAAACTTGAACTCTGCTTCTTATGTTATGACCTTTCCGTATCATTGAAGGGTGAATGCAAGCTAAACGTATTCCTTCAATCCAAAATAAATAGAAGTGATTGCAAGACTGAGTGAAATATCTGTAGACGGTTTCAGGAAGTCTCTTCTTGGTAAAACGTAGCGTGTCAGCCTGTTAGATTGGCAGCATTATATTTGCTAGCATTATACTTACTGAAAACACATGAGAAGATGAGAAAGCTTCTCCCAAGGTGCTAATTTTAGGGAGGAGTTAAGAGGAAGATCACTTTTATTGGAAGCACCATTGAAACAGGCAGGCGGGCAGGTAAGCTGTATGTACCTGTTCTAGGCATAACACAATTTATTTGCTGTTACACTAATAAAATTCCTCCAAAGTCTTGTGACTCTGCAGTGCATTCACAAAACCAAGTTTACTTTAGGATTGAGTATTTATACTCCAAATGTATAGTTAATGATGTTTGCACTCTGGTAACTTTTTGCTGCATTTATCTTTCCTTAAACAGAATGAAGATGGATTAACAGAATTCTTTGAAGATGTGGTAAAACATACCCAAATGAAGCCAAAGAAAGTGCTCGGCTGGATTCTAAATGACATGCTCAGTTATTTGAACCAACATTCCCTTACAGTAAAGGAAAGGTCAGGCTTCTTGATTACTACAGCTGTGAAACAAAAGTCATCCTTTCCTCATATGTCATGGATAGCATAGTGTCACTCCGTTGCTCACTTGTACTTTAGTTACCTATAAGTTCATTGTGCTAGGCACAGTGCTGTATAGGTCTTGACACTGTCACACTGAATGAACTTAACCAACTATCTTGCAGAGAAGAGGACCATGTAGTTAAGAGCAGTAATCAGTCTTCCTTCTTTGGAATATGGCAATGGTAAGGTATAGTCAGGCTATAATATCCTAAAGCTGGGTAGAGTGTGTCTAGTAGCTTGTCATGCTAAACTGTGTTATCTTTAGCCTTACCCTATGAAGTAACTTCTGTCCCCTTCTTCCCTAGCCCAGTCAGTTCTTCTATCCTGGCTGACCTTCTGAACCTTCTAGAAAAAAAGCAAATTTCTTCTTCAGCAGCCAAGCAAGTAAGTACCTTCCCGATTTTACTGTACCTTGAATCTGTTGGTGCTTACTCCATTCATGTAGCAATCTTGTGATCAGTGTGTGCCAGTACATCAGTTGCTTTTAAAGGAAATCTTTTGAGTGTTGATGAAGGGTAAATTTTATATGTATACTATATAGATGGAAATGCCTCGTGTATATAATCTTACAGGTACGTCTGCATATTCAGCGTTAGAAGGAGGTGCAAACCAAATTGTAGATCTAAGCAATGTAAACTAAGGACAGCTAAGTAATCTTGCTCCTGAACAGACTGGACACTGGATCTCAGTTTCACAGTTCGAGTCAGTTAAGCTGAGACTGTCAGTTACTAGGTACTAAGGGGAGAGTAAGGTCTATGTTCCTAAGCATTAGCATGTGGAAAAGGCTAGAGCATAGTCACAGAAAGAGTTCTGCTATTGATGTACCCTTGAGTCAGAAGTGGAGAGGTCTGGCCTTTCTTTTATTGCTGCTTCTTTGAGCAAGGGCTGTCATGGACCTCTCAAGCAAGTATGAATGGGAAAGCTAGTTTCTCCATCCTTTAAAATGCCATCCTCCTTAGGACAGTCTGAAAAAGCAGCTTGATGATTTGTATCTAAAATTGTGAACTGCTTATGATGGGTATGGTGACTGCTGTGCCTACAAACAAAATCTGGAGGGGTTTTGTGATAGGAAGTAATCTGTCATTCACCTTCAGTTGTTGCCAGCTCATTTATGTGGAATGCATTGTCTTTTCAAATGAATTAGTATCCTGTAGATGAATATATGAGGTGAGTGTTTCTTCTCAGGTGTTTATCAGTGAAAATTTTCATGAAGATACTTAACTTCCCTTGTCTGCTTTCAGACATTTAACACTGGAATACACAGGGCAGGTTTCCATCTTTTTAGCTCATACTGGTTTAATCAAAGAACAACTTGATAGCATTGAAGTCGGTTCAGGCTTTTAGTATGAATATAAACCGAGTGTAACTGTTGCAAATGTCCCTCTTTGCCCTACTTGGAGACATTTGAACTCCTTGGTTTGTTGTTTTCTTTTTAGGAGATGCTTGTGGTTCCTACTGAGGTTGGTCTTGTTGGTCTGCTTCTGTGAACAGCCAGCTGCATATGACAGGTGTCATAAATAAGGATTTAAGTGCCTGACTTCAGACATGTGCATTTGGAAATTTTGGAAAAGTAAAAGCTTCAAAAAGGAGATAAAGTATTAATAGGAAAAGCATTGGCATGCAGAGCACTTCTGTGCCTGCGGGGTGATGGCACACCCATCAGTTTGGTGTCTCCATTTGAAAGAGAAGCTTCAGAACTCCAGCCTCTTAACTCTGGGCTTCCTTGTGAAGGTAGAGACAGGGACTAATGCTTTTCTATGGGAGTTTTTTGCCTTGTAATATATTTGTGTGCCAGCACTTCTGACAGGTTATGAAGCGTCAGGAATTTCAGAGATGCTTTTCTTGTTTAATTACCAAATCCTTGCAACGAGCACATTGTGCTCAGTGTTCTGAAGTCGGACACAGAAATAACAATACTGTTAGCCATCACTGAGTGATCCCATCAAACTGCAGAAACCTTGCCACATTTAGAAAAGTATTTTGGTTGCCTGGATGTCAGAAGAATAACAAATGTTTATAACAATTCTCAGCAGTAGGCAGAGATAGGGGATGGCCTGAGGGCAGAGAGGGCTATATATACACGCCGGCAGATGAACTGCAGCACTTGGGGTGGGGGGGAACAAACTGCAGTGGTAGGGACAGATCCAATGAGAAAAGATGGAAGGGTTCTATGGGGTGAGTGCATAGACATGCAGACACATACATGCTCACTGCAGGAAGCTATTAACAGTTTAAATTTTTTAAGAGGTTTTGTGTTCTGTCTCTGCTGTATAAGGCAGCAAAACACAGGCAGATGAAAGCTGTGAACACTGATTATAGACACAGAAACACAGAACATTGTTATGGTAGGATGCATATGTCAAGGAAAGGGCACTGTGTGCTTAGATAATTACCACTTAGGTAATTACAGAGCTCACGCCCAACTTGCCATCAAATATAGCATCCTACTCCAGAGGTCTCCGAAGCAGCTCTAGACTGGCATGCCTGTGCAGGGGGGAACAGCTTCAGCTCTGCCTGTGCGCAGGGTGGTGGAGTGATTGCGTCCTGGGTTCAGGGACTTGCATAGGTGTTCTGAAGTTCACAGTGGGAGGTGCCCGTGCTGCTCACCAGGGCTGAAACCAGTCTGTTGTGGTGGGGACCATGCCCAAGATAGGGCCCTAGTCCTGGTTTGCAGGGCTGGCAGTGGGTACGTTACTGGTATAAGGGGCCCGCCTTTGAGTTATGGAGCTGTGGGAGGAGGCTGGGTCCTGCAGCAGAGAAGCAGGACCCTGCTGCTGAGAGACATGATGAAACTACTCCATTTGGACACCCTTGTGTGTTCTCTGGGGACCTGTAGCAAGGTACGGAGCAGAGAAGACCACAGGTCTTGTTTACTTCTGCAGTTGCATAGGTCACACACGTAGGAGTAACTTCAGCAGACCCTTGGAACGCCTACTTTAAAGTAGAGAATAGGGAAATGAGTACAGTACACAAACCTAAACAGAACCATCTGCTTTGACAATTACGGCTCCACCATCTGGAGGACTGAACCCAGCCTGCCCCTCACTTTTGTTAGAGGCTGAGGGACAACTGCCAGACGTTGAGATTTCCATCCTGGAAATGAGAGATGCCCCCAGGACTGACTCAAGTGGTACTGCCTGCTGCTTCCCTCCCACCCTTGGCAGCAAATCACTGCAGATAGGGTTTCCAGTTGGAGCGTTCTCAGGAACAGCAGTCAGCTGGCACATTCACCGGTTGCAAAATGTTTGATATGATGCCCGTGGCAGCCAGACGTGTAAGTCCTGATTAATTCATCTTGACCAGTGGTTTGCTTGCTATGCCTGTGTATGTAGAGACTGCAGAACATCATTAAACTCTAATCATGCTCAGGTAGGAATCAATAGTAGAAACTACTGAGATTTCAGTAATGGAAATGAGGCCTGAGATTCTCGTTTTGGCTCTGGAGACTTCATCATTTGCTCCTCCTGTTCTGGTGCAGGCAGTTTGTGTAAATGACTTGAAATAGTTTTTTAAACTGCTTTCTTTAGATTCATACTCCGTGCCAGGTGGAAAAACACATTTTTAAAAGTGCATCTTTGACAGGTCTTGGCCACATCTCTTTCTGCTTTCCTACGCACCTGTAAACAAACAAGGGCCTTGATAACATTGTTGCTCTACTAGCAAGTGAAGATGCTTGTTACCAAATTGAAAAGTACACACAATGCAGATGTCAAAGGGCAAATCTGGTGCCTTCAAGGTTTCTAATGGGCCAGCTTTTCTCCATGCCAAGAGATGTTTGGCATAGGAATAGCAGGGAATCAGAGCTGGATCTCTGGCTGTCAAGCTGTCCTGCCCCTGATCTAAGTCAGCCTGATGTACGAGTTGCTCCAGGGTAACTGCCATGGTTGGCTGTGTAGATTTTGTTGCCGATTTTCCCCTCCTGCAACCCATGGCATCCTGCCTGAATACATATCCATCCTAAAAATCCCATCTGCCTTTTCCCAGGAGAGTGCTATGGCTTATTCATTGTCCAGCCCCTGATTTGTGCAACATTTCAGAGTCTCCAGGGCATTTTGCTATGGGCTGTGCTGTGCAAAGAGGACGGGGCTCCTTCTGAGGGGTGATGTGCTGTCCCTGTGCCTTGGGAGGCCTTGAGGACAGAACACTTCCTGTTAGGTCCCTCAGGGAAGGAACAGAGGGGGCTGCCTGGGGCAGCAATGAAGTGTAATGAGAATAACCAGCCTGCAGAAAGGCTGAATCTCTGTTGGATGTATTTCTTTCTACAAGTATTCCAGGTAGTGCTGGCATGATGGCTTTTAAGTACTGCATTAGAAGGAAGATCCAGTAGAAAAGACATCATATACTGCACTGATTTATTTAGACAGAAACACCTGAAAGCTTTACTTATAGCAGGTATAACTCTGGCTGCTTATCAGTAAATTTAATATTGTGATGCTCCTTTAACCCTCCTAGGGAAAAAACAAGATGTAGCTGCCACAGTACAGCTGCGTCTCAGTGCTCGCTCTCAAGGGCTCCAGCAGAGTGATAAGATCCCATTAAAAGCTTTGGGGTGCTGCTGGCACACAGATCTCCTCTTGGAGGAATTGTGTCAATGCATGGTTCTTAAATACCTGTTGTGGCTATGAAATTCTTTAACTGAAGGTCTTTTGTACCAGAAAATTTGCCATGCTGAAGAAGATTGCTGAGATACCTAAGACAAGCCAAGATGCCATAGAATTGTAGAATAGTTAAGGTTGGAAAGGACCGTAAGATCGTCTAGTTCCAACCCCCCTGCCCTACCATCCCACATGCTTCATTTTCTCTAAGCTGTCTTGCTGCCCTGCTAATGGTTTAACATGCAGTTTGAATGCCCCTTCTTGTCTCCCATCCCAGGCTTCTCTTCCTCCTACAGTGAGTATTTAATGCTGAAATTTTGCCATGACATCCATTTCCATATTGGTATCCAAGCAGTGGCCCAAACATAAAATTACATCTTCAGCTCAGGATGGAGCACAAGCAGCTGCTTTAATAAGGGTTTTCTTTCTCTCCTCCCACAGCTCTGAAATAAGAGCAAAGTGAATACAGAGAATGACTGCCCAAGGAAATTGTTTTTTTATAAATGTTCTCTTCTTTCCAGTTTATTCCAGGGAGATAGCCCTGCTGCAGCATAGGCAAACAACTAGCATTCACAGGTGATTATTCCAGAGGCCTGGGTTCGCCCAGCCATCCAGTACTTGGAGGTGATGCATAGGTGGGCTGGAGCTGCTGCATTCATTCTGCTCAGCGCTATTTTTCTTCTGTTTTGTCACACATACCTTCATTACAGCTTGCTGATGAGAACTGGTAATGGGGTGAGTTACCTGGGACTGGACTTGGTACAATAGTTAGCTAATGGTCAGTTCCTGGGCAGAGACATTGCTCATGAAAATGCATTTGCTTAGTGCTCTCAGGCAGTTCTTGTGAATCATGTGAGATCAGCATGAGTACTGCCAGAGGAGCAGCCCTGCAGTCGATGACAGTCCTGCCATCCGTGGTGACCCCCTCTCCCAGTGAGGAGTGCTCAGGAAACATCTGTGAGGAGGCAGGGTACAGGCACTGGGTGGTAGCAGGCAGTCCCCGGTGCTGTGGTAGGCTGCAGAGCACCGTCTGCAAACCATTAACCTGTGCTCATGCAGTAAGTGAAAATGTTTTGTCTTATCTCAGGGAGCAGAAAAGGAGGGAGAGTGCAAGAGCCATTTCAGCAAGGACTAAATCTTGGGTTTGTTCAAATTTAGACAATCTGCTGTTGCTTTAAATAAAACCTGGCTTCTTGGATCAGTAACTGAAATACTGCATATAAACAACCTTGCTAAGACACTGACCTCTGCTACACACTGTGGCTTTCAGGTGCTTGTGGAATTGTGGAAAGGAAAAGGGAAGACTCCTCTTGAAATTGTTAAAGAAAAGAAACTTGAACTGATACAGGATCAAGAAGCACTTGAACAGATCTGCCAGGCTGTGATTGATGGACAAGAAGATGAGGTGATTATGATGGTGGAGGGAAGCTTGTACTCTACAGCAGTATGTGGCATTAAAAAGGGGGTTAAAATGGGGTCTTTTTTTTCCCACTGTTGATTGGCATTTGAGCTGTAGAGCCAGTATCGGAGCAGTAAAGCTGCTGCTGCTGAGCGATTATCAGCCTTTTCTTCTCCTTTCTTGGTAAAATCCAAGTGTTTTTTTAGAAATGGAAGCTTGCACAAAATGATCAGCAGAAGAAATTACCAGTCTGGCTAATGCGCTAAGTCATTCTGAGACACCATGAAAACTTAATGCAAAACTGTAGGGCCCTGTCCCTCTGCAGCTGTACCACCATTAACCTGACCTGTTACCTGGCCACCTCACTCTGATTTTTACGTCATCCTTTGTGATATTAGGACAACACAGTTACAAAGCTGGAGATTGAAGCTACCTGCCAGCAAGAAATATATTAGCTATGGAATTAGAGGCTGTACCAGAGCTGGCAAGGCAAAAATTTTTCTTGCATCTGTCTCTTCCCCACGTCCCCGTCTCCCTTCACTGCCAAAGAGAAGAGTCCAGCTGGCTCTCAGTGTGGGGTGGCAAGGAGCCGGACCCTGTGGCAGCGGTGGCTCCAGAGCTGCTTCCCTTCTGCTCTGCAAAAGGGAAGATGAGGGTTTGGCTCTTCCCCATCTCCTTGGAAGGACACGCAGCAGCCTGCTTCGCTTATCAGTCTAACAAAGTCTGAGCTGGGAAAAAGGGAAAACAAACTTGTTTATTGTGAAGGGGAGGAGCAGGAAGGGATCCTGACAAGAGTCTAAAATCCATCTTATAAAAAGCAAAATGAAAACGAGTACTTACATGTTCTCTGGAGTGCAAATGTAAAAGCAGAAGTGAATAGCTTCCTTTTAATATAAACATTGTCTGGCTACATTTGCCATTTGGAAAAAAAACCATTAGCATCTTTTGAGAACAATACCACCCACCCCAGATCTCACTGGGGGATGCTAACAGCTCTGCAAGAGCTTTTGATAAAGAAAATGAGCCTGCAGTAGGTCGGTGTGACCTCCATCAGGCTGACTCATTTGCAGAGCCTGATAAAAGTGCTGCTGTGTTCTCAGCCTGGATAGAAAGAACATTGGAACGGATTGGGAAGTACAGAAGCTGAAGGTCCATAACTGCACTCCCATTTCAATAATAATGCTTTCTCCAAGAATGTTAATTCCTCTCTGTTTTCCCCTGTTTTTGTCAAACTGAATGCAAGTAGGATGGCCTTGCTTTCCGAACTTTCTCCAGGTGATTCTTTCACCAAGGCAAAAGCTGCCTTGAAGGCCTGTACTACACTGCTTCAAATTGCTGCAAGAGCTCGCCTTACAAAATAGCGTTAGCTCCATACTTGGGGGAGACAAGGGGGGGAAGGGAACTACACTGTTTTTCTAGCAACTTTCTTTAAAATAAGCTAACTTACAAAGAATTGCTCAAGCCACCACCGGGCACCTCATGAAAATGCAGCACCTGGATTGTGCTGCCCTTTGTCCCACACAGGTAATCTCTCATAGCTCGGGAGTGACAAGTCCTTCTCACTCTGTGACACTACAGAAAAGATTTTAGTCTGCCAATAATTTGTATACTATGACTAGCAGCAATATTTGCATTTGTGCTTGGGGTTGGCACAGTTGGTGGTTCATATGTTCACAATCCTTCCCTTAGTATCTGTAAATATGACCTCCTGTTGGACTGAAGCTATCACGTTTTGCCCAGTAATTGACAACACAGAGAATGCTTTCCCTGCCACAAGGCCAGGTGCATGTCTTTCAGCAGTAGCATCTCCTTTAGGAATGCCCAGAAAGCTGAAATTTCCAGTGTTTTTTTTTCACTGTCCTTACTTAGCTTTTAAACATGGCCATTGCTATTTTGTAGGTGATTGTGCATCAAACACTAGCTGTCTGCTAGGAGGTCATATTTCTGATCGCTTAATTAATTGCTGTGTTTGAAAGGATTCCTTGCTTAAAGGAAGTAACTTGCTGTTACAGAAACACCTACGTTTGTGCTTGAAGGACCTCACATTATCAAACAGAGTAAGATTTGATGCAAATTACTTGTTACAACTGAGCATGATATTGAGTGAAAAGCTAGATCCTATTAGCAAGAGAAGCCCATCTCGTTTTTCTGGCTCTCTTCCAGGAAACAGCTGTCCAAGTTGCAGGCACTGTTAAAATCCAAAAGTGTTTTCTGACTTTTTCAATAAGAGGAGATCTTTCTATTAGTCATAAGGCCCTGCTGCTCTGCAGAGACTTGCTGCTGTCTCATGGGAGCAGAGCAGGAGCTGATTGCAAAGCTGAAGGCAGTTTTTATAAATAACACCTTAGCCCAAAATACAGTATTTACCACCATGGTCCAAGGGACAAGAACAGTCATACCTTGGCTGCTTTTTCTGTAACAGTGTTGTCTGTCTTTGTTTTTTTTTCTTTAAAGGTTATGGCAATCAAGGCAGGAAATCACAAAGTTCTGAACAAGTTAATCGGCCTGGTACAAAGGAAAACCCAAGGACGATCCAATCCTGTTCTGGTGAAGCAACTGTTAGAGAAGAAGCTGTTAGGGTAGCCACAAGAGGGAAAACCCATACCAGCATATACACAAGACATGCACTTCATTCTATCTGGTTCACTGCAAATGAACTTCCATGCCTCCTCTCGTAGCATCAGGATTGCTGCTTATACTTCAAGTAGCGCTGTGGCCTGGCCTGGCCCAGCCTTCCCTGGGTGCAGCAGCCAAAGGCAGATGAGAAAGAGAACAACAGGAAGCGATACAGTCATTTTCATCTCCCTAGCATCAGTGTGGCCTTCAGAGATGCGATTTCCTCACAGCCATGGGAAACAAGTTCCCAAAGTGCCCATGAGTATGCAGGGAGCTGCAGCTGTATTGGTTAGTTTTGTAGTAAGTCAAGTGTCAACTTGGCTTTCCTAGCTGCCTTTTTGGGAGGAGGGAAATTCATCCATCTGGAATGCAAAATCCGGTGGTGCACACTGTTAGTGTGAGCACAGAGGTGATGATTAAAAACCACAGCAGTAATTAAGATCATGTGTGTCTCTGTGCATAGCAGAAGGGTAAGTATGTCCACTGTTGTCATTCTTCCTGGTTTCTGAGGGATGGGGAAAGAATGAAGTCACTTGGTGCTTCAGTGCCCAAGGCTTGTGCCACAAACAGATGCAAGTGCTTACGTCTAAGACTTAGTGTCAGTTCGTTTGCTCACCTTCACCTTGTGATGTACTCAAACATCTGCTTTGCCTACTCACAGCAATTTCAGTTCTGAAGAGGGCTGAATTATGTGTGCCTGAGACCTTCTGAGGTTCCCATTCTATTTTGGCCTGTCAGGTTCAGCATAGCAGATGTGCTCCTGCCAGTTCGATTTTTTCCTCTGCTGGCGAGACTTGACCCTGTGCTACAAACACACCAAGCCCAGAGCTGCTCCCTTCTCTGGCACGTGGCTTTCTGCTCTCACCTGGAACTGCAGCACTTTGTGGAGGGAATTGAACATGCAGTTGGTGTACCAAAACCGAGCAGGGTTCAGCTGGGGTCCAGGGTCTGTTCCACTATTTGATCTTGAGGAGTGTTTCATGCTGTTTTTTTAATACCTTCCAGTTTTCAGCTCTAGCTTTATGCAGCCACAGAAAGGCAGGGTCCTAGTGTTAACTTCCCAGCCCCAAATCACTTCAGGTGCTCAAGCTATTAACAGGAAACACAACTAGAGGCAGCCTATCACAATTACAGTGGTTAGGGAAAGAAATCCCATTTAGTACGAGGGGTTTGAAGTTCTTATAATCCCTTCTGGAGGCTGCTAAGCTGTACATTTTAAAGATCACATCTGCCTCAAACCTCAGAGGTGCTCCCTCAGAACAGTGCTTCAGGTTCTGCCTGCAGGGCAGACATTGTCACAGGAGTGCAGCACATACAGCCCTGGGACTACAGTCACCTTTTGCAAATAGAGTGCCTGCAACACTAGGTATAACTAAGTTGCTCATCCTCATGAGCAGCTTATCCTCATGCATCGTAGTGCCGGTGTATGGCTTGAGGAGGACAGTTCTGTGCAAATTAGCTCACTGTTCAAGTGTGGACTCCTGTCAGAGGGAATAAACTCCTGTGGTTTTCAAATACATTTAATGAATTAAAATGTATACCCATGATTCACATAAAAATAACTTTACAATTCAAATATCATACAAGTGACAAAAAGCAGTAACATGGGTTCAATCAAAAATTGTGACCCTTCAACAACAACAAAAAGAAACCCATAAACATTCAAAACTCCTTAAAAAAAACCCAAACCAACCCTCCCCCAGGATTTTCGTATGACCTGACCTTCACACAAAGGCTTTTACTATCACTTTTCATGGGAGCAAAAAGTAACATTTTTTACTTACCGTGGTGTGAGCTTTCAGTTAAGTGTTCCATCAAGAAAGCTTTAGATTATACAGCAAACTTTTAAATGTTGGAATTGTGTTCAACTCTTGCCATGGCAGCAAGAAACAAAAGGCACAAAGGCTTTCTTAATCTCAAGGTACACCCTCAAGCTGAGAAAAACAGGAGTTGTTACTAAAACATGGTACTCCAGGATTAATGCTTTGTATTGCACAGCTTGCTACTGATGGGCTGTTGCCCCTCTGCTGTAGTGGCTGCCTCTTAAAGAAGAGAAAGCAAAACAGTAATGGATTTGGAAGAGTAATAATGAAGCTGTATTTAAAAGAAAGAGAGATCTCCACTACTGTAGCATGGCTGCTGCTGGTAAAGGTTTTTTTAATGGCTCGCTCTTCTTAGGCCTTGTTTCCTATGTAATTACACTTTGTTACTATGGTCCAAAATCTGTTAAAAATCATGAGTCAGGTTCTATATTATGAGTCTATATGAGCATGTTAGATCTGTGAATGGATAAAGGAAGAGCAACTGATATCATGTACCTGCACTTGTGCAAGGCATTTGACATTGTCCCACATGACATCCTTGTGTGTAAACTGGAGAGACATGGATTTGACAGATGGACCACTCAGTGGATGAGGAATTTGCTGGGTGGTCACACTCAAAAGAATTGTGGTCAACAGCTCAATATCCAATTGGAGACCAGTGACAAGTGGTGTTCCTCAGGGGTCAGTATCTGATCCTGTTTAACATCTTTGGGATGGGGACTGATCCTGTTTAACATCTTTGTTGGCAATTGAGTGCGCCCTCAGCAAGTTTGCCGATGACACCAAGCTGCGTGATGTCTTCCTATGAAGACAGCTGAGAGGTTGTGCAGCCTGGAGAAGAGAAGGCTCTGGGGAGACGTTAGAGCAGCCTCCAGTACCTAAAGGTTCCTGGTACAAGAAATCCAGAGAGGGACTTTTTACAAGGGCATGGAGTTGACAGGGCAAGCTGGAATGGCTTTAAACTGACAGAGGGGAAATTTACATTAGATATTCAGAAGAAATTCTTCCCTGTGAGGCTGGTGAGGCACTGGCACAGGTTGTCCAGAAAAGCTGTGACTGCCCCATCCCTGGCAGTGTTCAAGGCCAGGTTGGACAGGGCTTTGAGCAACCTGGTCTAGTGGAAGGTGTCCCTGCCCATGGCAGGGGGTTGGAACTGGATGAGCTTTAAGGTCCCTTCAACCCAAACCATTTTGTGTGTCTCTGATTCACTGTACGTCTCAATTTATTTTAGCCCACACATGTCAGACAAAATGGATAACAAGAAAGATTAAAAAGGGATAATTGTAATATTCTTCCCGTTCCAGGGAAGGGAAAGAGCAGCTGTAGTCTATCAGTGTTGTACTGTATCATGAAACACTTCTTAAATTTTTACAGAAATCTTTTGCAGATGCACACAAAATGTAAATTTCTTTCTGAGAGAAAAAAAAAAAAAAAGTGGTTGGAGTCAAAGGAGATCAAGACAATGAATCTTCTTAACATGTGTGGAGCTACCAGAGCAGCAGTAGCTGGCAGCGTAGGGCCTAGTGCTGGGAAGGCTCAGCAGGGCCAGCAAACATTGCTCCCACTATGGCAGCAGCATCAAGGGGCTCATCACTCACTTCATACTAGTTTGATCAAACCCCTACAGCCAGAACACCAGATCCTTGTTTGCCTGCCAAGAGCCTGATAAAGCAGCTAAAATACAACCACCATCTTCCTCTATGTCCTAAATGGAGCTAAAGGCAAATGCTAAATACTCCACAAGCGAACTCTGTACTGTGCAAAAACTGCTTTTGTTTCTATTTCCACAGCAGTCAATAGAGCATGTTAAAAGACACAAGCAGCAGCTACAAGGAATTTAGTATCTATCTGCTACTGTAAAGTCAAATTAAAACACAGCCACAGCACAGGTGGGTCTGCAAGACAAAAGGCAATGCCTGACCATGAAGCATTTAATGTCAGAATATTTTGCAGACCAGGAGGCTGCTTTAAGTGTGGTGCTGCCGGGGCTGGGAACTCAGGAATTAAGACTGAGGCTTTGACCCCAACTTGCAAGTTGTATTTAGCTACAGCAGTGCTCCCTATGATGCTGACTGCCAATGCCATCTGTGCACCAGCGGTAGGCAGGGTGAAGTGAGGACAGTTTTGTGCAGATTTTCAGCAGCAACCATCCACGAACCAAGGAATACACTCACAAATTCAAAGCTGACACCAGACACTGTCATGACAATCTATCTCCTCTACTCTACTTGTGGCTGGGAGTCATTTAGGAGATCACTCCTGAGGGTGGAGAGATGATACTTAGTGTCCTGTGTAGCTGAAGTATCCTATATCCGAGGTTGTAGAAGAGGAGAAGAAAGTTGTCTAAAAAGATCCTGGCAATGCTCAAGTCGTGAAGAAGGAATTTCTAGCACTCAGCCTTGGCTGCAGAGTTAAATTTTAACTGTATTAAAAATAGAAGCCTATGATAGGAACCTTAACTAAAAAATTTACAGCTTCAGGCTGCAATTTCACTGCCACCCCTTTCCACTCCACTCAGTGGCACAGTCTCACTGTACTGTCATGTTCTGTCTGCTCCGAGCACCCCCCTACCTACACATTGTCACAGCCACTGACCTCAGCAGCGTCTTCCAAGTGATTCATGGCCTTGGGTGTACACTCACCATGTAGAGTGTTTGGTTTTTTTCATGTAAAGAAAAGCAAATTGGGTTTCACTCAACTCAAGCTGTGCAAGGGAGAAGACATAATAGCATGCTCCAGGTCTTTTTGTCATTGTTGCCTGTATCTTCCTTGCAATGCTGTTTACAAATGCTCCAAAGTTCACTGGATGCAGCTTCCCTTAATAGCTATATAAAACCAAGTTACAGCAGACAGGATGTCAAAATGTATCGAGCCAGATGCTCAGAAACGTACCTGCACGGGGTTGGTTGTTGAGTGCAAGTCATCCTTGTCCCCTCAGAAGCTGTGAACTTCCAGGTAATGTACACACAGAGAAAATTCTGTTGCTAAACAGTTTGAGGAAAGCAGTGAAATAACAGAATCCTAAGTTGCCATGACCTGTAATTTGCCAGTTCTTTTCTGCCCATTGCAATGGCAAATTTAACCTCCAACTAGAAAAGCCCTGGGCTAAGGGATATGTCCATAATAAGGGATACTTACAGTTGGAGCACAAAGCCACTGAGAGTGCTCCTTCTCCTATGACTGGGCTCCAGCACCCACATCGTGTCAGGCCATACAGCCTGAATTTACCTGCAGTAAAGCCAGCCTACAGAAATGCTCAGGTGCTGCCATGAGGCAACAGAGATGAAAAAGGTGGAGCTTCATGAGTGACCCAAGTGTGTGGTCCCAGAGTGCACTGGGACGCAGTGTTCCCTCTAGGACAACCTCAGTCCTGGACCCTTAAGGCCTCCCATAGGGTGTACAGGCACTTCACGATTGTCTGCAGCACTTGCAGCAGCACTGCAGACATGCATGGATGGAGGGACCCCAACTTTTGCAGTTCCAACCCTTTATCTGTGTGTGAGGTCCAGCTCATGAGCCTGCAAAAGGCTCTCACTCTGCAAGTGGCTCTTCCCCCCCCCCAAAAAAAAAGACTGGTGACAGCTGTGCCAGACCCCTGCTCACCCCAGCACGAACACAAACGGCCAGTTATTCCATGCCACATCCACTGCCTTGTCATCGCAGCTTTGGGGAAAGGCCTGGAGGTGGGTTCAGTACTTAGAGCTGCAGAGGTTGTACTACCACAAGCTAATCCTAACAGCAGCACTTGTAGGCCAACCGTTTCCCTGTAGGAACACTCCCTCCATGCATGGGCACTTTGTGTAAACACAAAGGAAAAGTTCTCCTGACATACAGTTGCGTCAGCCACAGCTTTAATTATCTAAAGCATTTACACCCACTAAACAGGCATAACCGTCAGTGAGTTATGTTTTACCTTCTCACCTGGAAAGCTCGAATGGCCACCTTTTCAGACTGGTCACTAGGTTTTTCAAACTGAAGCGCAAAACCCGATGTTACGACTCAAGTTTTGTGGCAGGCACTGGTCAGATTTTCCAACCCCAAGCTGTGGCTTGACACTGAGAGACATCTCAATAGAAGTGAGTTGTTGGCTGAAGCTGCAGCAAGGGATACTGAGACCCAGAGCCGCTCCCTCTCCTTGGAGGACAAGATGGCATTTCGTCTGAGCTCTAGCCAAACTGACACAGCAGCACTGAGCTGGACACGGTTCAGTTGTCTCAGATTTGACTCATCCACGTTATTTTTTGGTCTAAATCCAAGCTGGTTATTTTTGAAGTAGGCTACAATAAAATACAGGTGCTGTGGAATTGGCTTCATCAGAAACGTAAGTAAGTTTGCAGGTATTTAGTCCACAATACAAAATGGTATGCGGGCAGTCTGTCGAAGCGCCAGAGAAAGTTACTTGGTTGAGAAATGCAGCCTTTGCACAAAAGTTCCTTCAGGGCTTTTAGCCCAGAGACTTCAGTCTTAATTTAATCCAGCTGCCACACAAGAGCCATTATAATCAATGAACAAAAAGCAGATTTGCAGAGTCAGCAACAAAGTGCCACTTTAAGTACCTACATATTTGAGAATCCAAGTAATGCTCCTATTCATAAATAAGACGCTTCCAACTGAGCACATAACAAATGAGGCACAGTGATGCTGGGCCACAACGTGTTTAGAAAACCTGGGGGGGTCTAAAAAAATAAAGTACATTTAGTCAGAGCTGGGCTTTCACCGCCAGCAAAATCACTGATACAGCACTGCACTCTATGAGGCTGCCTGTGGCCAGTTAGCTGGCACCACCCTCCTTTAGCCAAACACCTGTTTATACAAGCCTGACAAGGAGCAATTTTTGCCTTCTTTCACACAGTTCTGGCCTGAACCATGACGTAGCAGTGCTGCGCAGTAGGACAGCTACCACAGGATATTGCCATACTCATTTGTCAAGTTTCCTGTGAGCTTACTCTTTCTGGTCCCCAATAAATGAGAGCACCACCAGTGTTAAGTTTTCACTGTGTTTCACACAGAGGCAAGTGCCCCCTGCTCATCTGCCGTGTTTTACCTTTGGTTTGCTCATTACCATACACAGCCCAAGTGTCATGTACCCACTGTTCCTGCTGATAATGCTCAAAAGATGCAAGGAAGAACACACTGTAATTATCTAAATCAGGTCTGGACACAGCAGCAACAGCCAGAGCTAAAAGATGAGAACGAAGAAAATCCCAGTATCCTACCATAACCACAGCTATGGTTTAAATGATACAAGTATAATAGGAGCCATCATAAAAACTGGAGGCATGACATAACTGTTTCAGTAAATACAACACAGTAAATTGGTTATTAAAGGGAGCTTATCAAGCTGCCCTCAAATGGGCTGTGCCTACAAATTCAAATGATCCAGGGACATAATCTAACTGCACCAAATCGCACAACCCTCATCCTTTTCCTCCCAACCCTGAGGATTTAGAGCTGCTTAGAGGAGCTAAAAACCCTCCCTGAAGCACGAAACCTTCTGCGAGGCCTAAGCAGAGAGCACAAAAGGGTAGTGAATGCGTACGCGCCGTGCTAGATGGTATGCTTCTCTTGGTAAATAGAACTTAACCTCTTGAACCAAAATCCTTGGGCTCTGCATGATGCAGTACATTTGCTTGCAAATGTTTGTCTCTGAAGGAGTAAGCAGACCCTTCGGCATTGTGCCTAGGCCAAAGAGCAATTAGAGAGGCGCTGGTGGCAGAAATGCTGCTCAGGCAATCTGTTCCCACTGCAAAGCATAGCCCCTCATGGTATCCAAGATCCACTCCCATCACACTGCGTCTTCTCCCACCTTATTAAAAAGATCAAATCACATCTGAAAGGCAAACACACTCGGTAGGTATGGCACCATGACACCACTGAAGTCATCAGACTTCTTACAAAGTGACAAACCCCAATGAAAGAGGAATTAAGTCATTTATGAACTGGATGCTCTGAAGAATGTACCTGGGTGCACTGGTGGAGGGACAGCCCGTGCCTGCCACTGGGAATTTTCTCATCTCCACAAAAAACAGCTGAGAAGAGAAGCTGTCATATGTTCTTCCAAACCAAGGTCAGAGGTTCCCAGGACAGAAAAGGACATCCAAACGAGGACATCCAAAACTGCAACACCAACAACTTGATCTCATTTGAAGTACCAGAGTTTTCTCCAGGGCACACATGGAAAAGATCAACTGTAAGGAAAATGCCCAGAATACAACCATAAAGAGGCAGTAAACAGGGCCAAGAACACAGCACATGAATTGCAGCTGACTGAACCTCTCCAAAGATCAGCACATGCAAAGGGGAAGCTGTTCTGAATGACAGTTGCCTAGTCATTGCCTAGACGCCTAATTAACCCATGTGTGTCTATGCGCTGAGACTAACCCAGAAGTTATCCAAACATGGTCAAAGGTAAAAGCGAACAACTACAACTGTTGGAAAACAAAGTGTTGCCTTTCTAGGCAGGTTGAAAAACAAAACAATCCAGAATAGCAGGTTGAGATTGCTGGAAGGATTTGTTGCTGCACCAGAACAGCTTAAAAACACGCTCGAAGGCTACATCACTGGAAATGTGGCATTCACAGTATGAAACATCGAGCAGGAGATTGGAAATTAACTTTGGTATCACTGAGCCACCACCTGCAGGTTTTGGAATAGATCTGCCAACACCAAGACACCTCACTTCCGACTGATACTGAGACAACGTGTTGAAGAGGGACTGCTCTAGCCACACACATGCATTTCCACACTCCTGGAAGGAGCAATGTAACACCATGTCCACCATGGAGATCTACTGGCTGATACACAGCTGGGATCATGGAGACTTATTGGAAGAAGATGTATCATTGGTATGAGATGGGATTACACATTATCTAACTGGAGGGAAGAAGCTTATTAAACAAGCATTTGGCTGAAAAACTTGTGCACACGGAGGTGATTAATCTCAAAAGACCAATGTTTTAAAGCTAAATCACAGGTTCCTGAAGACAGGAAGATGCAATTCCTGACAACATTTATTTTTGCTGGGTGCTGGACGTTATGGGTAGACTTAGCTGCAGGTCTGATCCTGCTCAGGAACCAAGTACATGAAGTTACACTTATGATCACCTTTTTTCCAGCCCAGAGCCAGGGTCACTGCACTCACCCACCTCTTCCTTGTGGGGAGCTGACAGACAGATCTCCCATTCACAAGGGGACACAGCACATAAACATGGTTCTGACCTTTCAGCAAGAAGCCTTCCACACAGCTCCAGATTTCAAAGGCTGAATTTATCCTACTGGATGTAGAGCATAAGCTCTACTGCAGCTTATGAGGTAAATCCTTCGCTTCCCTCAAATTTACAGATGCTTTTTTTGAGCAGTCCACATTTTAAGATCCCCATGTAGCTTAACAGACCTGCTGAGATGAAACTGCCATGACTTTGTGCATTTGTTGAAAGCACCAGTTAAAATTAACAGTCTCAAAAGAAATCCCTTCTGCCCAGCAAATAAAGATTCTTATTTTAGAATAAAAACAAGGGAAGGGAGTGTTCACACTGTAACCTTCCTGCTTTGAGCTTGGCGCTGCAGAACTCTCTCTTAACAAAAAAGAAAAATCAAAATTCTTTGTCATTCCTTTTAAAAAAGTCCTTCAGAAAAAGGATTGGATTCCGTCTGCAATTTAGCACTTGTTTCCGAACCTCTAAAAGTCACATTTACTTGGTGCTTTGTCTATTGCTCCTACCTGAATAGGCATCCACAAAGCTAAAACACTTTCCACACACAACGTTGTGAGTCCAGCACAAAAGATGATGCTACTGCTAATAGTGGGAGCAGGAATGGGGGAGCAAGGAAAGAACCCACTATGGCCTAGGACAAGTTCTAAGGAAAAAAACAAAACCAAACCTTAATTTGTCCTTTAGCCTTTTACAGCAACAATGCAGGGGAAAAAAGAAACAGCACTCTCAAACCTTGACACCTAAGATGTGAGAAAACCCCAGAGCCTTGGCGTCAGCTTCCAAGGAAGTTTGTGAGGTGAAACAGGCTATGCGGAGGCCAGTAGGTGATTTACAGGATGCTGATGCAATGGTGCCTAAAAAGCTAAACAAGTTAGAAGTGAAAGCAAAGCAGAGAGACAACTAGGAAGCAATATTACCGCCGGCCATGGTGGAAGGAAGACTGTACAGCAACCAAGTGAAGATGGACTCGGGGAAGATCTGGAGGATTTTGTTAGAGGTACACTTTGGGATTAATTTTTTTCCTTGGAATAGCCTACAGCAGTCTGACACAATGAATGCATCTCACAGCTTGGAGATTCAAGGTAGAACTTTGCAGAAGCATCTAAAGGATTTAGGAGCTTAAATTGTATTGCAGATCCCACAGGAATTTAACTGTAATTAATTAGACTCTGCTGGAGTGCATTTGTTTTTTAAGTGTTCTTTTCCCTTGCAACCTCTGAGAAAGCATGTTTCAGAATTCAGGATGTGATTAAGTGGAGGATCCCACATTACAGGGTAATTACAGTGAGGAGGAGAACTAAGATATGCCAGTGTTATTTCTGTTTCTTCAGATTTCCTGGAGACACTGTGAGTTTCTTTCCTGGACTAAGGGGTTTAAGGCTTTCTTGAACTAAGTTCCTCTTTACGTAGCCAACTACAGCACACTGGAAGCACAATTATGCTACTAAGCTAAGACAAAATGCCATGGTGATACACCAATTCATCATGTTTAGGTTCTTCTAATGAAGCCCATTACTCAGAAGAGTATTTTCTCAAGCAGTTAGTCACCAGCAGACAGCGTTCCCTGTTACTCCTTTCTTTTCTACAGCTGGTGAATAGTCTGGTCCTCCCCTCACCATCACAAAAGTGCAATATTAGGAAAAGTCAACACCTAAATTAAAAGTAAACAAACAGTATTTAACTTTCCCTTAACTAAAAACATAACAATAAAACAGAACAGCTTTCAGGAGCAAGCCAACCTTTTTCATTAAAAAAAGACAAAAACCAGCCTGCTGTCCTTCTAATACTACTGAAAGATATTGAATACCTTTCTTTAGCTTATTAAAATAAGCATAAAACCAAACTACATACTAATTACAGCTTGCATAGAAATATTTTGTTTTGTACTTTGTGCAAATCTTACTAAATAAGGCATGCTGGAGAGTTTAGGTAGCAATGCAGTAGTTATCAAAGAATGCTGAGAAACTGCAAGGAGAATTCCAGGCAGTCTGCAATCCACATCCACTTACACAGTTCATTTGACTTCAAAGACCAACAGCTGATAGCTGCAGATCTGTCTGTAACATAAGGCAATATGGTATGTGTAGGGTCCAGCACCTGCTTTCAGCTAGTCATGGGTTTAACACACATAAGATCACTTGAATTCAACAAACCAGAGCCTCTAGTTAAAAAGGGCTTTAGATGTGGATTGGTAAGAAGCCCATTTCAGGGGAAAAGGAAAGGAAGGGAAGAACAGACAAACACTTGAAGCAGCACAACCCTTTGCATAAAGGGGTTTTGTGCAGATTTTGCATATGTGTTTTTCCAAACTTCTTCTAACTAATTATCCAGAAGAGAATTTCTGGAACAGAAAAAGCTAAAATGTTTGCCTCTTGTAGCCAACCAACAAGTGTCCATCGCAGAGATTCAACAGGATTCAGTTACACCAAAGAAGGTGGTTGGGTAAAGAGGAGGAGATAAAGTAGGGACCTGCAGTAGGAGCAGTATCAGAAATCTCTGAAATAAGTTACATAGCACAGAGGGAAATTATAAGGCCTAATATAAAGTAACATGGAATAACATTATGTCTCCTCCTTCCCCCTCCAAATCAAGTATTTTCAGGAATTACTGAAGTACAACCTTCTTTTGTAAGCAGCTTCGCATTAAAAATTTGAACTCCAAAAGCTTTTTTAAAAAACACATTTTAAAACCCCACTAATAATAATCCTCAAAGTCCCCCAGTATTTTGTAACATAAAATGGAATGTTCCTGGGCAAGAGCTGCCAGCTCCTTCAGGAACTCTGGGAAGAGGGCAGCTGCAAGTACGGCATTCCTCACGTGGGCAGGAAGGCTGGGATGAGCCAGGCCTTTCTTTCTTTTCTGTACCAGGAAAGGCTGGAGTACCGCTGGGTAAGCTTCAGAGAAGTTCTTTCCTTTGCCTGCATTGCTGCTGTGCTGGATATTACCTAAAGCCAGGAAAAAGAGGAAGAGAGCAAGAGGACAGGAAAAAAAAAGGAAAACAAAAAGATTCAGTATATTAAGCATACCTGGTATTTGCACAGTGTCCAAACCCAGTTTAAGAGGGTTATGTTCAGAGGTGTAGTTTGCTGTACCCAGACCATGCAGGGAGATACTCCATTAATCCAACATTTTAAAGCTCTACATGGCCTGATTCTATTGCATTTTTATTAGCTCTCTTTCCCTAGGTTATACATTATTCAGTTCCAGCTCTGATGACAGAAATATGTGGGCAGGAGTCAAGGGAAAGAGTAATATGGATTTACCTTATGAAATAGTAGATAATATCTATCCATCTAGACCCAGCATGTTTGTCTCAGTTTAAATGATACTATGCTCTAGCCCTCCCCCAGATCAAAATACAGCTTGGGCTTTACTTCTCTCTTTCTTTCTCTATCCTCTCCCCATGAATCATCGTGCAAATGGATTTGAGGCTGAGTTACCACATCACCGTGAGAGTTTGAAGCAAGTTGAAACTAAGGGAAAAAACGTTTGGAAAGTTGAGTTTTCTACAGCTGTGTTCCCCACTAACTGCACTTACCTTTAACTCCCTGTAAAGCAGCTAAACAGTAAGAAAAGGGCAAGCGAAAAACCACCGTGTGCTTTGCTATCTGATCTCTGCTGCCAGAGTTCAGAGGATCAGGGCTTAAGCATCAGAATGCATGGAATTACAGTAACAGCAGCACTTAAATTTCAATCAATTGCTCCTTGCTTCAACTTGAAGTAGAACAGAGCTTTAATTAGACGATAATTAATTTAGAGAAACTAAAAAGGTGACACAATGTAACACTGATGGAAATAAATACTGTACAAATTAAAATTAACTTGCAGAACTCGCTGCCACAAGGTATCATTGAGGCCAGAAGCAGAGAGAGACAAAATCCTGTCTAACTTACAAGTAGATGTTCTCATGAGCTGTGTAAGTAAATCATCAAAAAACATAAGGGACTGTCAGATTAACTCGCAGCAGATAAGGCAACACTACACTGCTGCCTTAAGAACAGGTTGCCTCTGAAGTGCAAGAAGTTTGTGTTAAAACAACAGGTTACAGCATCCATTTTCTGAAACCTCTCCAAGCAGCCAGTGTGAGGACCAAGGACCAGTAGAGGAATGCCTCACCGAATGCAGCAGAGCAATCCCTCTGTAGCTCTCCTGAAGCACTGTGGGATTACCGTACATTTCCAAATACTCAAAAGAAATGTTCATCTTAATCACCTAACAGAGTTGTACTTTTCTGGAGTTTCAAAAACCTTTCCGACTCCAGACTTATCAATCATTCATATTGTTATTCTACAAATGCCTACTACAGACACAGTACAGGAATTTCAGTGCTGTGGAAAAGTCTGGCTGTGGGAGGAAAACAACTTAAATTATGAATTACAATGAAAAGACAAAGTTTTGAGCTTCCCTTGAAGATTGTTTTTTTTTTTAGATTTTCTAACATCAAAATGTTTCATAATTAATATCTTAAGCTTTTTAAAACAGATTAGCCAATGTAACTAGAATGCGAGGATACTGTCCAAGATTACTCGTTTTTAAACTCTTCCCTTCAAAAAGCATCCAAATTGATACTTTTTTTCTAAAAATCATTTTGATTTACATTTATCTGCTTGGGGGGGAGGGGGAGGGAGGGTGTGTGGAGGTGGTGGTGAGGGGAAGAAACACAGAAAGCTGTTCTAGACACCAGAGATTTGATGTTTCTCTTTGACCACGACTGTCCATTTCTTTCTAGAGTGAGGGTACAAACCGAATCATACAGTTGAGAAACTGAGTACTTTGGAGATAGTGTCACCTACACACATGAAAGAGGGGCAGCATTTCATATGGGATCTACATCACCTCTAGGCAGCTCTACCTACCTAACCAGAACCCAAACTACTGTGTAAGGAAAGCACATACTACTGTGAGCAGAAAATAATTATCCTTTTCTGCTCAAACGCCTTCAGAGACCATCACTGTCAAGAGAAAGGAAATGCTCTAGAATATTTGTGGCTTACATTTGTGTCCCCCAGTAAATCTGGCTTCCATTTTTCAGATGTGAATTCTGCAGGAGGCCAGTTATGCTCAGACCTGTGCTTAAAACTTTGGGGTTACTCATCACTTCCATTTGGGGGGTTAGGGGGGGGAAAACCCAAAGGACAGCCAGTTTGCATGGTGCTCAAAGGTGGCATTCAAGCTAATGTGAATAATTCTACAGGAATTCCTCCTGGTTTTTTTTTTTTCATTTAGCATTATTGCAACTGGTCCTACCTTGAACTTCTTAATAAATATAATGAACTACAGTGGGTTGATGGACGACTGAGCCAACTTGCCCCTAGGGTTACAGTTTAATGACTCACATCACCAGTCTTGTGGGGAACCAAGTCTGCAGTTATCCAGACATTTATTTATTCTCCATCTCTTTGCAGGAGTTGTCACATCACAGAAGAAAATGTACCAAGAGGATGACTAAGCAGTCTTATTTTGAATTCCTAAATAATGTCCAGCATGAGTCAACCTGGCAAATTCTGAAGTCCACGGAAGAAAACTGATGTAAAATAGGAAGTATAAATAAATGCTATTGGGAATGCATTATATAAAACTTCTTATTGCCAGCACCTGAAAAAAAGGGACTCTAAGTGTTGCCTCCTAATCTCATCCCCACATGCTACCTACAGTACCATCTAACTGTAAGGCTTTCTAATCTATGGCACGAGAATGTGGAGCCTAAAATGCTACTGATGTTTGCAATGAACAGCTCCTTTATGGCATGCACCTTCCACAGTCTAATTCTTTGAGAAACAGCCTTAGCAAGATCATAATTTTACAGACTAGATGTACTGCAAGTCTTAGAAACACAGACCCTGCTGACTACGTATATTATTCTTCAGAACCTTGAAAATGAAAACACAACTAAAATGGTACAATAAAAGTTCTGCTTCCCACACCTTTGGAAACCCAAGAAAAGTATCAACATCTTCACAGAGTGATTATTAATGGCAGAGGGTGATTATTAATGACTCCTAATGATGAGAAAGCACATAACCATAGCACAGCAGCCTCTCTTGAACCCTGTGGCTGAGTCAGCTCTTAAATCACTGCAGTCACTGCTCTCACCAAATTTTATGCATTCTCATCATGCAGGAAGTTGGCTTTTAAGGGAAACCTGCGCCCAACACTGTCTGCTCAACAGCAAGCTGAGAACAAGCACGTCCTCATGGCTGGGCCCCAACTCTATTAGTTGCCTGGCTGCATCTGGAAAGTTCTTAGTTAGAACTTAAGATTCTTCATTTTGCTTACTTTGACTACCTTCCCCCATGGCAGTGTAAATACCGGTAACACTCTAGACAGGTGTAGTGCGCACTTTGCTTGAGAAACAGCAGGTCTTACAGAAGTCCCCTGGAAAACTTGTTGGAATGATATCTATTTAATTCCCCACTGCTCTCAGTGTCCTGGCTTTCACACCCACCCACCCTCCACACACCCCTTCTTTTGTTGTTGTTGTTTGCTTTGGGTTTCATTCAAAAAAGTATATTAGAAGTTTTCTGGCTAATATTAATATTTATCTCCTTCAGTAGTAGCCCACACCATGACACAAAGCCTTATTCAGTTGTTGCAGAAATCAATTCATCCTGGACTTCTGTCCTCTCAAACATTTGTCAAAAAAGAGCCAATGACTAACTGAAGGTCAGGCTAAAAATAAAACGAAATCATACACATATGCCACCTCACCTCATGCCTTGAAAGCAAGTTTGTTTATGGCCAAACTGACAGCAAGCCAAGAGCTGATTTTGTTACTGCTTTAAAAAGATATTTTCTGTTCAGCAGACAGCAAATAAAAGCTTCTAAAGAGCAAAGAATATCCAAATAGATCCATATACTGTAGCCTACTGGGCATCATCAGTTTAAAATCAGAAGGATGCATCTGGCTGATGATATTCACACCACACCACACCTACATTTAATCATCCTGCAGAAAAGGAGAGAGGTAAATGGTGAGTCATTCCACCCAGCACCCCTCTGAGTGTGGTTAACATTTACCTTTGGTTAGCAATTCTTCCGCAGCATCAGACATGTCCACACGAAAAAGCAAGTACTGCTGGGCCTCCAGGAGAAGACCTGGGAAGTCTTTTTCAACAGAAGCAAAATGCTCAATTTTATTTTTCACAGATGCCAGCACCTGCCGAAACAACAATAACAATTACTGCTTCCTGCCTCACTCCCAGTGCAGCCACAGACTGAACACTCAGGCTTTCTCTAGCTGCCTTAAAATAGAGTTGTGAAAAAACTTATGGTCATGCAGAATTTTCAGTTCCTTTCCAGTTTCATTACAAATGTAATTAAAGCATGGAAATGAGATGAGAAGCTCTCAGACAGGTGGAAAAGCAACAGGTGGAACTGGAAAGAGCTAACCTAAGGTTTAATGAGACACCAAAAATATCGTTTCAATAGGTACGGCTAACAGTTGTGGTCAAATACCTGATAAAGTGACCGCACACTAGGCTGGAACACCATGTTGGTGTTGAGCAGAAAGGAGCGAAGAAGAGGCTGTGGGTAACTTGCCAGCTGAGTAATAATCCCAATAAGCAGTAAATTGACATGCAAGGAATTCTCCAGCATGTTCTCCAGCTTTGACAACACTACACTGATGAACGGTCCTGCAAGAGAAGAACAAGAAGGAATCAATGCTTTTGTTTCCACAGAAGAAAAATTCTAAGATCCAGGAAACAGGCATTTGAAAGGAATTTTGATCATCATAACCAACAAAATTAGACCTCCCACACACTAATTAAAGCCAGTAGGGAGAAAAAACAAACTGTATCTGAACAGACAAAATAGACTTAACAGAGGTGTTAAAAGCTTTGTGATTAGAAGCACTTTTGCTAGCTAGCCAATCAGTTCACATTAATGGCACATTTTACATGCAGAACTATTCTCTTTACATGTTCCAGTAAGGATTTAGCCTAGTACCTTACGGTCTACTGTTCTGTTCCCCCTGAATTTAACTGGAATGGTATCACTAGTTTCAATGAAACTGAATCTGCCCTTGTTACTCTTGTTGTGCCTTACTTTTATGACTGGGCAAAGGAAATTATAGCTAGCTTTCTTATAAAAACCCTGTGGTGTTCTAAAGGAAATATAAACATTCTACTCAAAACATAAAAATCAAGATCTGTGATAGTTCACATCACAAGAAATGGCATCTTCAGCACTGCAAAGAGTCACACAAAGCAGGGAAGACATTAAAATAGATTTATAAACAAAATTATTGGTAGACATAGGCTTAATCATATAAATGTCACCAGTAAATAATAGCTTTAGTTTGTGTATTCCTGCTGCAGGATAACTGCTGAAGTACAAGAGCATTTACCATGGAAGTACATAAACCCCTAGTGCTCAAGCTTAAGAAATATTTGTAAGGCTGAGCATGACTTTAACCAAATACTACACATCATTAGACAATACAGCTGGTGAGATGCTTGAGGCAGTCTGTACAAGTGACCTAAACACAAGTAAAGCCTTAGAAACATCCCTTGTCCCACACCCAGTCCCACCACTCTATTCTGGCTGTGTAAAAGCTAGGGAAACCATGCAGAAGAATCCCTAAGTGATTTTGATACAGGACTGATAGCTTTGAATACACCACCCTTGTCCCTGGCACAAAATGCATGTCACAGGCATTTCTAGGGTCAAGCAGGTGGCTATAATCCGACCCCATCCCACCACCCCTCAGCTAACAAATGGCTGTTTGTAGCCCAGTTACATGTAATTTAGCCCAGCTTAATGTGCGCACTGTGAACTATGGCAGAGGCTAAAGAAATTCTAGGCAAACACAACAGTAAGGAGCAAATCAGAAGCACATACATTGCTACTTCATCTAACATAGCTTCACTAAAGGCTGAAGTCTATCATGTTTTATAGCAAGCATGAGTACAAAGCAAGCACTCCCTCGAGATTCATATATCATGATGACACACAGCTCCGCTCACAAAAGGAAAGGAAGGAGGGCCGGTGCTGACAAGACTTTATGTGGCTGCTACCTTTCAGCCACCACGCTGGCCATCAGAGTGAAGGTTAACATCACATCCTACAGGAATCCCACCTGCCTGGATACCCAGTGGAGAAACTCCAAGACATTTTGTCGAGGTAGAGTTTCTCCTGTCCCTACATAACCTACTACTTCCCCTCTCATGTTCATGGTGACATTTCCACAAAGCTCCTGAGGACCACAGTGCAGTGGGAACAGTACTGTATCAAAAGAGATGGCAGGGGAAGGAGCTAAGAGATATCACTGTTTCTCTCCTCTACATCAGACTTGGAAGCTAAGCAGGTAAAGCTGAAGCTAAATACTTGTAACAAGTGCAGTATGCCACTGCAACAGAGGATACCAATACATCCAAAAATTTCTCAGTGGTAGAGTGACTTTCGCCCCATGAAAAGACCGGGACAAGAATTAGAGCTTGCAAGCCTTGAAAGAAACAGGGTAAACTGATGAGAAGTCAAAAAAATAATTCTTTTCCTGACTGCGCATCTTTATGTGGCCATGAAGTCAAGCTCTCCTGTTCCCGAACACCACATTCTTCCTTGCTCAGGGGAAAATTGCACACAGGCATAGGACATTTTCTTCACAGATCCACAGACCTGAAAAGAGCATCTCTGCACACTTATTGGGAGCCTCTGTCTGATATCTGATTCTGCAGAGAAGCCCCACGATCCCATGACAGCATCCCAAAACAGTGAAAGCAACCAGAAATCCTCATCACACATATGCAAATACAGCATTCCAAATTAAATATATTATTGTATTTGAAAGATACTGCAATCTCAACATTTCTGAGGTATTGTTACGAGCACCTCCTTACTTACAATCACTAAGATCTTCTTTAAAGCAAGGTAAATAACATAAAACATGTGGAGCAAACAGCAAGGCTTTTCATGTTTGTTTTTACTGTTTTGTTCTGCTTGGTTGTGGGGTCTTGTGGGTTTGGGGAGGGTGAGTTTTTCTGTGTGGTTTTGGTGTGGGTTTTGGTGTGGGTTTTTTTGAAAGGAACAAACAGGCAGGGATCAGATGAAGAACGAGAGTCAGGAACAACATTTTTGAGCTGCACTTGACAGCAGATAATGGGAAACAGAAAGGTTTGAATGTGATTAGCTTCTGGTACTACAGGAAATTGTCACTACAGCAAAAATAGCAAATTGATTGAAAAACAGCCTGAATTTTCAATTAAGAAACAGTGCCAGACAAGCTGGCCACAGCTGACCAGAAAGGGCCTCATTTCAAAGGACACAAATGCTTTTTCTCCCTCCTTTCAAATGAACAAGAAGCCATCTTATAGAGGTTTTATTTTGGATGAGGAAACCTAGATACATTATCATTTCTTATTATTTGTATGACTGTGGTATCTAGGAAACCCAATTAAAGACCAGAAGACCCTTGCGCAAGGAGATATACAGATCACAAGCCCACTCTAACCTTCGGCAGCACTGTCATTCCTGAATGGCTTGGACAGTTTGCGGAGACCAAGCTTAAAATGCTGCCTGGCACAAGGCAGAAAAACATCCCAACAGCGAGGGCTGACCTGACACTGGAGGAATAGGGTGCCAGGACAGAGCATGGAGACAGGCACGTACAGACCTGGCACAAGTGCTGCCACCTCGTGCTAAAATGGGAAATAGCAGAGGAGAAAGGCAACGTGACAGCCACCAGGAGGGATTATTTACCTGACCTCTGTACACTAGAACAGTAACTCTAATTCCATTTCAACTGCAAAAGCTTCCTCTAGCGTGATGGGGTGCTCACATACAAAGAGCATAGCCCCTGCTCAAGATTTTAAACAATTACCAAAAAAAAAAGAAAAGCAACCCAGAAGACCCCTGAGCACCACCACTTGCTGTCACCACACTGCTTGCTCTGCTCTACTTTCATGTTGGACCTCTCACTCTTCCTGGGCCAGCCTTAGCTATTTGGGCTATATTCTCTATAGTGCCAGGTCTGTTCCTTGCTCTGTGCTTGTGCTGCGTGCTACACAGTGGGACACCTTTAATCAACATGACTTCCTGTATTTGTTACGTATGTCATTAACGGGACATTCCACCTGTAAATGGAGCACTCTGGCTCCTTCCAGCGTGCTTAGGAGAAACATCCTCCTTTGGTCCAAAGGGAGATGACACACTCTCCGCAGAAGGGGTGTCTGCTGAGAAATTCTCAAAGTCCTCCTCCTCTTCTGCAGGAGAGACAGGGTCAGGAGTATCCAACTGTTGCTCCTCCAAGCTTGCACTGTTTGGATCCAGTTCCTTAATAATTTTGTCATACTGTGCAATGAAATCCTCACCATCTGTGCTCAGCAGTCTTACACTTAAGTTACGATCTGCCTCCTGAGGAGAAAGCTTCAACTCTATGTCTGGCTGTGGATCGATCTCCATCATATTCTGGTTTATTTGTTCTTTCATTACACCTTGAGTCAAGCTTGAATTTCTCTTACTGTGCTCATCCAAGTCGATTTCCAGTTGGCTCTTTGCAAGAGGCCCATTGACTACAGTCTGGCTTTGGACCTTATGTTCTCTGGCTGTATTTAAAGTTTTCTCCTTGGAGCTGTCATCCTCTTCAGTATCCTTCTGGGCACATAACCTGTAAACCATAATATCATCCTGAAAGTCTGATTCCTCTATGTAAGATCCTTTGATGAGCATGATGGCACTTTTTTTCATTTCTTGGATGTATTTTGGTGGCTCTGCAGGTGGCTGCATCTCTGCGTTTCCCAGATCATCATACGGTTGTGGTGAGCTCACATCAGAACCAGGAGAAATTCCTGTGTCATAGCTATCATCCCATTCTAGCTCCAACTGCATCTTTTCACTAAAAGGAGCTGTTTGAGAGGAGCTACACATGCTAGGTGTCCTTTGCTGGAGCCGAAACATGGGGTGTTCCACATCTGTATTGTTCTCCTCAGCAAGCGTTTGGATAAAGGTGTCTGGATCAGGGTTTACTCCATCATACAAGGCAGACCAAACTTTACAATCTTTCAGGCATTGAAGGATGGCTTCTTGAGCTTCACCCAGGTACTGCAAGTAGCTGAGGTCCACAGATCTTCCGTATTCTACAATGCAGGTAGATTCAGAAAAGCGTCTACCAGAGTCTGAAAGTAAAGAAGATTATTCATACCATGAGTAATATATCAAAAGTTCTTAGCAAGGCACTCACTAAAACATGGCAGATGGAGTCTTTAGACCCAACCATCCAATAAAGCAGGAAGATCAAAGCATAAAGATTGAGAGGTTTGCTCATAAACATACATGACTCATTCCTATTGCCAAGACAGAGCCGTAACTCTGAGATTTCTGAGAGACCAGCCCACATTCAGCCTTTGAAACAACACTGACACACTGAAGCAGCAAGAGTTGCTGTCATGTGTCTGTACATTATTTCCACAAATGCATATTCAAGTTTGATATCTGTTCAAAACAGGTTTCAATAAACCTGGACACATGGCAGGAATTCAAGCAGCTTTCCTGTCCAGGCCTGCCCTGCTTTTTGTTGTCCACATTTCCTTTCGCTCCCATGAGCTGCTTGCTACCAAATCAAACTCAGTTCATGATCTGGCCTTCCCCTGAGCACCAATTACCTTTAGTTTGTGCTGCTTTTGTCCATAGAATATAATCTTTTCCTTGGCTTTCAACTGTTAAGGTGATCCCAGTGGAGCAACACACTGGCATCAGGGCCAGCAGTTTTGCAGCAGACACAGAGTAACAGTCTCTCTCTTTCACAGCGCAACGCTGGCTCAACATCATGTGGTTACATGGGATCAGATACCTGAAACAACAGTGTCTAGCATTACCGCATCATCCTCTCACATTAGAGAAAGCAACAACGTACAAAATACCATTCCCACCCTCCTGCCCTCAACAAATCAAAAGAAACAGTAATAATGAACTTGACAGTGATACCCTCTCAAGTGCATAAAATCCTGACTTTCTGTATTGCAAAGCTATGGTTTGATGGGGAACTGTCAAGATGAGTAGACATAGGAGATCAGTTGTGTCAGAACAGGGAAGTGAACAATCCTTTGCAGGTCAGACCAAACTTGCTGTAAGAAGGGATGGAGGAAGTGTGGGATGGGCAGATGTCAAAGGCCAGCACAGTGGTTTGGTAATAATTTCCTCCTTATATCCAATCTAAACTGCATGAGTTCTGTCTCAGAATCCTCAATTTATTTGTTTTCCTGTGAAATTCAGAGAGAAGCTGTTCATGTTTGCCAGGCAAGCAGCCAGCAAAAAGGAAGGAAGGGTCATCAAGGTGTTTTACTGCAGTAGATGAAGACTGAGCTCTGAGGCTGGGGAGCTATGGGATGTACAAGGAACAGAGGAAGCACAGCCTTGTGTTGAACATCTTCAGAGCACTTTTGTTCAACTCTTTAAGAGCACTTTATTAAGAGCCTTAGTGTTAACTGAACTGATGTTTTGCCATTTCAAATGAAAACAAATTCTAAAGGATTCCCTAAATAAATGAATAAGATTAAATACAGCACTCTACTGCTGCTAGAGTGGCAATGCGAGTTCACTGAGGTCCTGTCAGCATCACCAGGCACATGAGCCAGAGCTATAAAGTATTTCACCTTAATGCCAGTGCATGGAGTGACAGAGTATCTGAAACATTCATGTGATCTACAGTGCTAAATTCAGTTAAACCAGTATTTCCAAATAAATAACCAAAATGGTAAGTATTTTGAAGCAATGCATAGAACCATCAGTTAAAAGCAAAAATAATCAATGCATTTAGTACATTACTTCAGGCTCTTGAACTGCTGTAGGTAGATTGTTATGTATTCTCAGTGAGTGAGGGCTCATAGAGGTGGAAAACAATAGGAAAGAAGGCAGGAGCTGCAAACAAGTATATAGCTCTGTATCACAGTGTATAATACACTAGAGAAAACATGCAGGAGAGAAGAATTATACATTAAGAAGCAGGGAATGAGCAGTTTGGAGGTGATAAATATATTCCTAGGTTCTCTTCTCTCACTTCTACAGAAATAAGTCAAGAGAAAAATCTGCTCTGAAGATCACAGGACATAGATCACACTTCTTCAGGTCTGGTAGACTTTTGTCAGCATCATAAATATCCTTATCTCTGTAGTGTCTTGGATTTCTGCTCTCTTGGAGAAACTCTCATCCAGCTCTGCAACCATAGGTAGAGATTGTGTGTCCCAGAACTGGGATGAAGAGTGGAAAAAGGAGTTTGAGCTTTACCTTAAAACTAGCTGTAACATCACATCTTCACAATGCAAGCCTATGAGAGTTCTGAACAATGCCAAGGAGACCACACAGAGCTGAAAAAAAAAACATAGATGTTGTCAGTTTTTGATCTGGAAATTGTACCTTTCCAATCTTCCCTGCATACTACATTACAAAATGTCTCTGCCCAAGCATCATGCTTTATAAGACACTGTTAGTATCATATTTCATTTTGTAAGCACTCCACGGGATTCTTTTTAAAGTTGTCTAGAGCTATACACATAACATGGTACATTTTAACAAAATACAATCCAGAATTTTCCTTCAAATAAGCTACTAAAAAAGCAGCAATTTACCAGTCTTCAATGTTACTCAAATTCATTAAATTACTTTTAGCATGAACTGAACCCTGTAGTTTCCAAGATAGCTTGTTAGATTTTACCTCTGATGTAGAATTTGAACCAACTACATTCCTTTTCTGAAAGAAAAGTTATAAACCATTTCGAGTTTCTGTTGCTTTAACTATAAGGAATGATTAGTGTTCTGCACATTAAGAACCTGAATGCTTCTATAAATACAGCTTAATGTACTGACACAGACCAGGACTAAATAAGTAATTCTTGTCAGAATATACTCCATATGGAGCGTTCACAATCTCTTCTTTACAGCTCACTTGAACAGCTGGGAACTATGGTAAGGCATGAAGATTCTTTCTGAGACCAGGGGAAAGGAAAGAAAAATGGGATTCCTCATTGGAATAGCATGCTTGCCTTTCTGGCAAAGGTCTGATCAAATATACCTTAAACTAAGTATCACAGGAGTCACACTCAGCAGAGACAAAAATCAAACCTAGTCTGTGACAGGCACCCGACTTTCACTGGCTTTAGGACAGACTGAAAACATGGATTTCTACAGGCTTTGCTGGTCACTAATTAGGAATACACCACCTTCAGAGCTATCACATACTACACTTCTACCTGCCAGGGGCTTGCTAGGCTGCAGTTGTACCCAAATTGGTAGAAGCATGAGCTGTAAGCTTTTGCTGGTTTTCACAGGCCACTGTGCCATTACCCCGCTGCCTCTTAGTGCATATTTTCTCGGGCACATTCTCCTGTGCTGCTTGCTCATGGAAACAGTATCTCACAGCTGGCTCAGACACCGGGACCAGGCTGACGCTCATGAGAGTTATTTAGTGTAAGTTGACCCTTTCCTAAAGTTTCAAGTTAGTGTTTAAATCTTGCCTCTCCCTAAATTAATTATGTAAATGAAAATAATTAATATAGGAAATTAGTTACACTTTTCAGTAACTAAAGAAAGAGATACAGCAAAATAAGCAAAAAGCTACAGATATTTGTCCACCTCATATTTTCAGTCACTGAACATTCTTTCTAATTCATTTATGATTAAATCTTGCCTGGGCATAGCTTCTCTTCCACAGTATGGAATTTCCTCCTCTGCATTCACTCCCCTTACTCCCACTGTTAAAATGCTCTGTTCTAGCTCAGGAGCATACATGTATTTTGCCTTGTGTGGTAGGTATCTCTGTGAAACAGTTAAATGGCAAAGTCTGAGTGAACCCCATTTAGCCTCTGAAGAGCAAACGTTTCTTTGGCTACCTTCCCTAGTTTGGTCAGAAGAACACACACAGCAGAACAAAAGAAAGGGAATAAGCAGATAGAAGAGAAACGGGGAATGCTCATGAACTGGCCGGCTGTGACGCAAATCAGAGCTCAAACTTGCTGCCCTGTCACCGCTGCCCACTGCTTGTACTAGGAGCTAACACCCAGTCCAAAGACCTCATGTCTGCAGAAATATATGAGGCAAGTAAAAAGGCAAGAGAGGAAGAAATAACCAGAACTGGAGTTCACTTGATAGAATGCGGGGGCAGAGTTGAAGAGCTTCACAACAACCTTTTGGAAGAAGTCACATCCTTGCACAAAAGGTGTGTTTTTGCCAGGGGACATTAAGGAAAACCAGAAAATCTCATTTCTTCTGCAAAATTTAGTGAGAGCCAAGCCTAACTCTTCTTCACTCTGTGGGAATTAAAAAAAACGGCTACTGCCTTAAACATTCCTGTATTTAAGAAATCTCCTGCAGTTATAGGGAAAAATTATTCCTTTGTCTTTGCAACGATATTGCAAATCAGGAATCATCTGAATAAATAAAACTAGTCTATTTCTGTATTTTGTAAAAAGAAAAGGTTTCAAATATGCCCAGGAGACAAAGAGGATCATATTTTTACAAGTCCTTTTGGCCACCTGTCTGTACATACGTTTAACCCTGTGAATTATTAATAAGTATTTTTATCAATAATAACATGCAGCTTTTGTGCTACAGAAACACACAGAAGGCTGCAGCTCTGACTTTTGCACTTGGCCAAGCTATACTGCAGAAAACTCATTTAGCATCACCGAACCATTTTGGCTGAGATTCTGAATTGCTCAGAGCTGCAGAATTCTTTACAATTCCCATGGCATTTGCCTATGGAACAGTAATTAATGATTAGCCGAGACAACAGCATGCATTTGCATTTTTGTTGACAGAAGCTGCTTCAGTTTTCAGAGTTAATCCAACTTAGGGATGCAGCAGCAGCAGCATGTAACTATACTTGCATGTACTCATATTTCAAAACAAATTTCAGATGAAGCTACTGTCTCTAATACACAAATTTAATGCACATGCTGGTGTTCTGGCTTCTCTTGTACCTGCACTAAAACATTACCCTTATTTCATCCATGAAGCTGTGCATCGCACAAGACCCAGCCAAGACTGCCAGCCAAGCAAGGCTCAGGAGAGTAGTCCATTGCAACAAGTAGTCATTTTCTCTGCCAGAAGATCCAACTGTCAGCAAAGGTAACTCTACTATCTCTGTCAACAAGCTCTCCAGCCACTGTGATGCATTGTGCCTAGGCTGAAAAGGGGCTCAGTGCAAATTTGAGATAAACATTATTACATACAGGAGTGAAGGCAAAGAAAAGGAAGCAGCAATCTGATCATTTCGGCAAGAAAGCACCTTCTTTTAATCAAAGAAGAATGCAGGCAACATGACAGTTAAGTAAACATGCTACAATAATATAGACTTGATTCCTGAGAAATACACTGGCAATACTACAATTCACAATTTGCATCAATTTGGAGACATCCTTACAAGGGCTCCCATCATCTCCCAGAGGGGCTATCTGAAAAGGTTTTTTGCTTGGCAAAACTCCAAAGATCAAAAATGCTCCTCACCACAAGTATGTTTATAAGTCCCAGGATGAGTTATCTATGGCAGCACTAATTCAGCAGTATCCAGAATACTTTTAATCTTCTAGGAGAATCCAGACTTCCGAAAGCCCTCATCTTCCTCTATCCCATTTCCTGTGTGTGTGAAACCACCTCACACATTTATCAACCTAGTATAGTGGTAGTTAAATGTCATGAAACACACAGAAGCAGAAATCACACATTTGGTTGGCGGGGGGGGAGAAGATTCATAGTTAAACAGATACCAACTGAATATATAGAATCTCCCATTAAAATATTTAACCAGCATCCACGCTGAGTACCTGAACTTCCTTCTTGCTCGTCTTACCCGGAATGGTGTGTTGATTCGGCTAGTAAGCGTATCTAGGATGTGCACATTCTCATGTCGGTGCAGCAAAATAAACCGGAGGAAAATCTTGAGGAGGGCTGGCTCTGAAACACTACGCAAAAAGAGATCCAGGTACGCAGTGGTAGTCATCACTTCTTCCACAGTCAGCTGCAAGCAAAAATAGTGTAAATGCAAACACAAAATACCCACCCATCCTCTGCAACTATATACCTGGCAAACACTAAATTCTCCATTCATAACACTGCCACAAAACCAGACAGAGGTCTTTGCTTTTAAATTTACAAAGAGCATGCTTCTGAATGGCTCATGAGCATTTTGAACCAATTTCTTATCTGTCTTACTTCCCCAGGAAAAAAAAACTTCCCCCAAATTGACACCCCAAACCTCACACATACTGAAATATGAAGAGCAAATCATGCTACAAGCTCTCCACCACCTTTCAGCCCATGTCAGCTCTTTTGCAGCACATTTCTGTCATCCTTCAGAAGCATCTTCAGCTGTTGTGAATACCTGCATCTACCACTTCATAAAAAAAAATGCCAGAGCACAAAGCACACTACAAACTCATGGTTCTAGAGCTTTAAACAAATGAAAATCCTGATAGCTATCCAGAATTTTTTCAGTTTTCCTTCTTTTTATTTTCCCACAGCACAATTCCTCATCTTACTCAATTTTTGAGAGGAGTATGTATATAGACACACACACAAACCAAAACCTGACTATTTGTATATCAAAATACAATTCAAATATCCATGCGACACTCACATACCCTAACCCACACTTCTCTGCTTATTGCAATCCCTTGGATCCTATTCACAGCATACACTGGCAAAGCACAGAAAATTCCAAAGGCCACCTCTGCAACACGTCTTGCTGTTGCAAAGTCAGCTTTTTAAAAATAGTCACCCAGGAACATAATAAGCTTAAGTGCACAAAGATAAACCCTTAAACACAGGAATCCGGCTATATGAAAGGAAGTATTAAACATCCTTTGTTTACCAAACTTAGCTGGATAAATGAAAAGACTGATTTTATTAAAGAAGAAGAAAAAAATTCAAAGCTGTCACTTCAGAGCTAAGAGGATTTAGAAAATTCTCAGAAGGGCAACATTTACGTAACATGCTGTAAATATTCAAATCCCTGTTCTGTTATGCTGCATGTTAGCCATGTACACAGCAATGTCATGCTGCAAATGTTCTCTTTAAAGCATTTAAGATCACAGGCTCCTTCTGGCTGGTTACACAGAACATAGGAATGCTGTATGCAGCCTACAGACCTTATGAAGAGTGAGCACCAGTGAGGAGAGTAGAGAGAAGCACACTTTTCCATACTTTTCCAGGACTACTGCCACATTTCAACGACCAAACACCTGCTCAGGAAATCAGCCAGAGTTGTGAAACAAAGGAAATTGTTTCCACTTGGAGCCAAGATTCTTTTTCTTTTGCAATAGCCAAAAGGTGTGGGGACTTGTGGGCTTTCTAATGGAACCTGTTGATTGTTGCCCTGAGAACTGGCTTTTTTTTTGTTTGCTTTTTTGACAGCAGCAAGCTATAAAAACCAAAGCCCAAGAAATCCATCATGTGACATCATTATGATAGCATACAGTTCATCGAAGAGTTTAAACCCTCTGCCAAGGAAAGGCCAGACAGAAGTAATACATCTTTATGTCTCTGTGTCACTTCTCCTTCATCCTTTATGGGGAAAAGCAAGTATGCTCTTGGCCTGCAGGTTTCACAGACGTCTGCTGACAGCAGAGGAATGGGCCTATATCTAAAATACTGAAGCTGTAAATGAAAGCAACAAAAGCCACTGGATTCACAAGGGCAGTGACCTTTTCCTAAAACCAGTGCTCTTTGGACAACTCATCTTACATTCATATCAGTGAGAGAAACCCAAATGCTCTTCAGAGTGCATATCGTGAATGAAACAAAGAGCATAAGAAAGCGAGCCAGAGACTACTTTAAGTAAATAAATGTTTGTTTCCAAGAACATATTCAGTGCTCCTGACAGCTTAGGGACTAGACAAGAAATCATGTTTATCTTAAACCAACACTTCAATGATACCACTAAACAGAGGTAGAAGAACCAACCAATTAGTAATGAAGCCCAAATACTTCACAACAGAGTAGCTTATAACCTCGTTAAATCTTAATTCTCTGTATTGGGTTTTTTTTTGTGCAGAGTGCCACATTACACTTGATTTTTAGTTCCTGGGAAAGAAGTTGCTGAACCTGCTTAAACGTTTTCTGAGAAAGAGGGAAAACAACTCAGTTTTGTCAAGATTTAAATGGATTTATAAGAATCTTTTTTTCATTTTCCAATGAAAACACCCTGACTTATCTCATCCACAACGCTCCTTCAAACTTTAGCAACAAATGAAGCTAGGACCTATTTCACAGCTCACTGTGCAACATGCAAAGCAGGCAAGTTAACTCTGTACAAGTAATTTTAATGTCACCATATTCTAGAAGTTCCAGTGCTTTCTCAGCATGCCTTTGTGTGCAACTTGTCCACATAGACCAGCACAAAGATCATCCTTCTGCATCCTCACATGTGCAAATCAAACAAAAAATATTGCTTTTTGGCATTTGAAATGTATGCAGCTTAGGAAAAAAGATCAACTAGGCTGGCAAGTGGGCATCCATGCTTCTACAATTGCATCTTATTTTGCCACCATGCATTCTGGCTTGCTTCTCCCCTTTACCAGGTCTGATGTTAACTGCAAGATCTGAAGATTTGAGGCACCTAGAGAAGCATTCAGAAAGGCTGATTTTAGCTCCACAAGGCTCATTTTCCCTTCACTCAACGGGATACATAAGCCTGCTCTGAATGAGCCTCTAGAGAGCTCACTTTTTCTGCAATTAACTAGGTTGGAGAAATCAGTTACACTAGGCAAAACCCAGCCTTGGCAAGACCCCTTTTAACTCTGTACACCTCTTCTACAGATTGCATTATACATAATACATCAAGTGCTGAAAGTGAGACTCATTTGTGCAGTTATTATTGAAGACCTCTGTTTTCTAAGATACCAAATCCATGCTACTAAGCTTCATTCTGACTCCCTGCTGCTTGACTCTTCTTTAACTAATGCCTCATGAGACAGATTTGGGGGGAAGTAGGGAAATCCTTTCTAATAAATTCAAAGCAATACTTAGGTAAACAGCAGAAGAACAAATGTTTCCAGAGAACAAAACATTTACTAACCATGTCAAGCATGTCCACTACAGTCAAATCCAGAGTCAGCTTACAAAACTTTACATCACTGTAAACATTGATTACGGTATAATTCGTCCAAGTAAGCTTTTAGCTAGCACTCAGAATTGACCATTTTTGAAAGGATGACAAAAAGCAAGCCAAAATTTACACACATTCACAAACCCAATATTTAACTTGAAAATTTGTCACCTCTGATAATTCAAGTATCAAGAAAAACAGCAAAACAAACTGAAATTAATTAAATTAAGTCATGGTAGTTTTTCTAGAGAAGCCCTTTGTTAAATAAGTAAATTTCAAGCTACGTTTTTGATAAAGGCATTTCAATAATATTAAATTCACCACTGCCAAACCAGCAAGAATAAAAGCTCACCAGCAACAGCCCTTGCAGTAGTATTCATGGTAAAGACCAGGGATAGCTCTGCTTCTAGGATGACATTGTAGGATTGAAAGTGAAAAATGAGGGGGGAAAAAAAAAAGTCCATATCCATTGTATTAATTCAACCAGCATTCTATCTTTTATATTTTCATTATTCACTGTTGTAACAATTTGAAGTTTCTGGATTTTTCTTTTTCCAACATACATACAAATTTTAATGCCTGTCTAAAGATACCATCAAGAAAAACTTATCCACATGTTTTTCTATATAATAATCAGTTGTTACAGATATTTCTAAGGTATAATTTGCCGCAGAAGGGACTACCCGAGAGTCTTCATAGCCACACAGATATTTGATTAGAGATTACTGAAGAGAGAAAGCCCTTTTTAGCCTCGTAATACCCTTCTCTAATTATGCAATAATTTTTAGCAAATCTTTTCTCACCTCCTCTGATGACTGATTAGATGGTGAGGCAGAACACAGTAAAGAGATCCAGCTTTTGTAAGTCACTGTGCCAATTAATGGCAAAGAGGCAGAAATTACTGTCATTGCAAGTTCAGTTTAATATATTACACTCGCTGTGTTAGACCAATTGAACTGATTCTTTATTACTGGCTATTTTCCCTTGGGATCCACACAATATATTTCTAATTTACAGCTTCATGCCCTCTTACAGGAATATGGCTATCATGATTCCTCCTTCCCTTCACATTTCCCTTCCTGTAACGATTTCATATTGCCCATGAAGGGACAGTAAATGTTCTTATTGGAACTTAACCACTAGATCCATGAGTAGTTTAAATCTGAATAAGCCCACTTCACTGATAAACAAAACCCACTCATTTCCACACGCTTCTGCTTTCTATTCATTTTCAACTTCTTGGCCCCTGCTTGTGCTGTCAAAAGGGTTCCTGCTTCACTTCACTGCACAGTGAATTGTTTTCAGGTTAAAACTATTCAGGAAATAAAGGTGGGTTTTAACCTCAATCAGTTTCCCATATGAACAGTTGTCCTGGAAAAAGAGAGGGGGACAAGTGGGATCAGGGACAGAGGAAGTCTGCACACTGAGAAAACCAGAACAACAGAACTGCTTCAACTTCCTCCAGCTTACATTTATAAACTGCTTCAGTTTATACCAGGTTAAAATTCAACTCAACTGCAGTGTTTGATGCCAAACCCGAAAGGCACCTTTAACATATATCCACTCCATAGCTAGCAAAATTAAGTTTTGCAGCTATTAATGGGCTTCTCCAAAGCATGAGACTGTTCAAAGTTTACCAGTAACACTTGGTTTACGCTTTTTAACAGCAGCTGTCCAAGTGCTTTTCACTAGGGTGAAAGATGGTATTATTTCTAAATGGGAACTGACAGTCTTGTGGGATATTTATAAAGATGCTCCTTCTAATCTATACAGTATAATTTACAGGTCATTTCCCTCTAGCTGAGCTGCGTAATCATCAAGCAAGTATTATTGAATTATCAGAGTAGCATACTGTGTTAGGGGTTTGCGTTTAGATGGGTTAGTGCACAATAGAATTGAGGTCCATTTGACAGAGCTTATTTGACAGGACCATGCCAGTGCTTCTGCAGAACAGTTCTGTTCACCTGGCCAACACCAACATTTTATACTAAAAAGCTGGTACAATTTTCCATTATTCAGATCAAAGCCTTCCAAGTAGAAAAATAATTATACGATAATCAGCAATTAAACGTCATACAGTAAAGCAGTAAAAGACATAAAAAATTGCTTTTAGCACATAATTTGTCAAATTTTCAGCACTATCTTCAATAAATTGAAATAACACAAATTACAGAAACACTCCAGATGTTCCAAATAGTTATCTTTGTCACACAAATTCCCTGAATGCCAAATTAAAGTTAAATCATATGCACTTACAGTAAAGAGATGCATATAACCAATCTGAGCTGTATCAAAGATAGCATAATATTTATGTGTACACCACAGTGTGGTTCCTAATTATCTAGCACACGGTTTTGACTGCAAAAGATGTATGTATTAAAGACCTTCTGGAAAGGATTTCACTCAGATTTCTACAGTAGTGCTGCAACTACCTGAAAAATCAGGTAAATATGCCCTTTCTGTAACAAATATAAAAAAAACTAAAACAAGGCAATATGGCCTCTAGCAGAACTCATAAAACAGATTTTGCTACGGTTATTCTGGATTCACTTTGGGATTTAAATTAGGCCTTTACTGAAGAGGAAATGAGGTTTATTTGATCACTCAGACCCATGTACAATTTGGCCCCAGAAGACTTTATATTTTTTTGATAGAGCATCAAAATGTTAGTTTTGAAAGTGACACAAGAAAAAGCCAATGAAATGTGTCACAGAAATTTAATGGTATGGCTTTGTGCCCAAGCAGAATTATACCTTCTCAAGTATTTTTTTCCTTAGTACCAAAATCTAAGGAAGAACATACACAACTGCCAAATTTCAAGATTTAACTGACATGCCATCAAAAAATGCCAGTCTTCAAATAAAGAACAGAGTTTGCCAGATAACTCTTAACTTTCTTAAATTAAGACTATCTGGTCAAACACTTATACCCAAAAGATAAAAGATGGTTTGGGCAAAAAATTAAACAATGGATTGTTACTATGAAAAGAAAACTACCAAATTAACCTTCTATTTAGCTCTGTATCTTTACAGACAAGGTATTTTATTCCTTCTGGTTTTAACTGAATTTTGACAGAAACAAAGGATTTGTGACCTTGTGTAACCCCACTGAAGCATGTCATTAATTCAGTTTTTTCAGTGTCTCACAAAACTCAGATATCAGAAGGGAGATAACTCTTTTGTAAAAAGTATAATAAAATCCAAACAGCTAAAGGACAAGACAGGGCTACCCAGCACAGCCAGTTCATGTGTGTCCCTAGCTACATAGTACATAGGGATCTGTCTACGCCTTCAGCAATGTGCAGCTTCTGAGATACATATTTGTCAACTGCTCGTTACACATGTAGGTGGAATAACCCACCCAAAGTGACAAGACTAGTACAGACCAGGTATAAATATACAAGAACACGCTATATATAGGATGCTTATCTTTGAGAAATGAAGTTAGGGAGTTATAAACTTGAGAATGTTTGGGTTATTTAAGCACAGGGCAGTTAATCTGCTATATAAATAACCTTCACAGAGCTCAGTGTGAAAAACAGGTTATTTCAAGCCAAGTAGGTAGCCCAAGCAATTTGAAACTTCCTTAACTGGAAAAAACCTGAACTACCACGTTATTTTATCAAGTCCATACTATCTTCCTGAGATAACACCATAAAAAAAATAAAGAACAATAATAATAATAATAATTAAAAAAAAAAATCACATCAACCAAATTTGTTGGTCTCCCCACCCCATGACTTCTTCATACACATCTCAACACTCTTGTACCACTTCAGTCACAAAGGGAACTGTACATAGTAAGTATGTATGGGGAGACAATCTGCAAAAAAATAAAAAAAAGGCAGAGCTTACTACACAGTTCCATAAATGTGTAACACAGTTCCATAAAGGTGTAACTTGAAGCTGACACTTCAAGATCACACATACAATATCTCACAGCTTTGGACCACATGCTGAAATTCTGATCTACTTTACTGAAATTCTGCTTACTTAAATTTTGATACTGCTTCCACCAAAAGTCTTGTTTGATACTCCAATGTTTTAGGATGGGAGAGGAGAAGAAAGTCAATGAAAGGTGACAGCAAGTCTGCATGGATGAACTAGGAGCTCCTAACAAAACAGAAACACAAAAAGGAGTAGACAAAGCAGGGATAGATGATCCAGGAGGAATATTGAAAAACTGCCTGTGTGGGCAGGGAAAGGATTAGGAAAGCCAAAGCTCAGCTGGACTTGAAGAACAGCTTCAACAGCAAAGGTATACTACGGAAAATGTATGCCCACTGCTAAATGTGGGAAGGGGACCTGGGGACAACATACACAGAAAAAGCCTCAGTACTCAATTCCTTCCTCACCTTTGTCTTTACTGGCAAGATTTGCCTTTGGTATTCCCAGGTCCTTAAGATAAAAGTGGAAATCCAGAGCAAGGAAGACTTACTCTTAGACGAGGGGGGTCAGGTTAGAAAACATTTAAAGAAACTGGACATACATGAGGTTTGCTGTCAGATACGCGAGAGCCTTGTGTCAGATCCACTAGATGGTGCAATCCATCTTCTCCATTCAATGCGTTTGAAGTTTATCCATGTAAGTAATTAATTTTTAAAGAGGAAAAAGTCAAACTTCATGCTAATCAAGGAAAGGTTTATTACTAGAAGCACAAGGCACCAAACAATGTTGGGGTTCAGGAAAGATCTAGGCTTGAAACTCATGTACGTCTCCATTTAAGAGAAACCTAATTTCAGAGTATATAAATGAAGTTCAACAAAATTTTCCTTGCATGAAAAAAAAAATGTAATTAAAACAGCATGCTTTATATGATTTAAGTAACAGGGAAATCATCAACCCAATAGCAGGTTAGCAGATTTACTCACCAATAAGAATGGCATTCATCAGGTACAAAAAAAATGGTACTATTCAAAGCAACTTAAAATTAGTCTTAAGTGCTTCAGAAGTAAAACCAGTACCCACTAAGACTAGAATCCTACAGCTACATTTTGTTATCACCCTTGTTATCCATAACCTTGACCTAAATAAAACTGAGTAGATTTTCACTTTTAATTCCCAGTCTTGATAAGGGATTAAGTCAAGGTACAGAAATATAAAAAGTTACTGCCAGGTAAGGTGGTGAACTAACTGAATGGCCGACTACAGCCTTGATCTGGATCACAGCCAGATTTTATGTCAGCCCTTGCCAACTTCCTAAACGTTTGAAGTCTGCCGAATCATTGAAGGAGATTCTATACTGCTTATTATTTCCTTGGTAAGTGACTACTTACCATGAAGAACTGAGTCCACTGCCAAGTTCTAGACTTAGAAAGCAGGGTACGGTGTTTCACTGGCTTCTCGGAAAATGGAACAGGTGCACTGCTTTCTGCTTGGCAGGCTTAGTAAAATTAGTAGACCTTCAAAAAGTAATTTATTAGTCCTCTCCTGGTGCCTTCTGATGGATTTTTACTTTCTGCAATTCCTACTTTTTCTCATCATACAAGGTGTTCTTTTTACAGGGCAATCAGGATTGTTAATTGGCATATTCTGCAACAGCTGGAAATGCAGTTTGCTGCAGTCTAACCCCCAAAAAAACAAAAATTAAAAAAAAATAAAACACAGGTAGTTCACCAACATCAGTGACACATTTTGCCAAAGGATAACCCAAAAAATTTAAAATGATCACTTTTATCTCCAAAGCAACATAAATTGTACCCTACTACATTATAAAATTCATACCAAACTCCACTTCTTCTCCACTTTACAAAGTAGCTTTACCAACTGTGATGAGGAACTACAAAACAATACCTACCTTGCTAAAATTAGCATAATATTCCCTGACTGAACATTTTCCTTGTGGGCATTTTCTTTTTGGAAAATGCTCATTTGGAAAACAATAATCCTCATGGAATATGAGGACATGTTGCCTAAAAGGTCACTGCTTTTTTGATGATATGTCAGCCTAGTGCAACAAAAATATTTTGGCTCTTCATTTCACTTAATTTTAAACCTTTTCAGAAATACCTGTATCTTGCTTAATACTCACTACAGTGTAAACAGAAAGTGTAGAATAAAAAGATGGAAAGTTAGCCTAGACTCTTAATTATACGGAAGTTGCTACTGACACTACATTTAACTGTATCTTTACACAGAGATCATCCATAATGCTTTTTGCCTGTTGTTATGTCCTGTCCTGCTTGCATACACCACTGACCTTATGGAGGGCAGGAGCCATTACTGGCACCAAAAATCCATTGTAAATGTAATTTACAAGCTGGTTACGTATCAATGGATGTGCCACCTAAAAGGATGGGGGAGAGAAAGACAAAGAACAGTTCCAGTAAGATTTAAAACAAGACAAGGTACACAGTATTATTAACTACTACCAAAATCCTTTCCCATTCAACAAGGTATGTTCACTTACCTTTCTTACCAGCATTTACTATGATTCAAGTTCTTACAGATCTTTCCTCAAAGAAATATACAAACTCTGTTTAATTATAGTAAGCCTGCCAAAGTTAGAGAACAGGGCTTTTCAATCTCCCGGCATGCTGACAAAGATGAATGAATGGACAGAAAGCGTGTATACCCATGCATCAAAGGAAGATTTGAGAATCTATATTTAGCTCCTGCAACCTCATCAGTGTCACTTGAAGGTGGATTTGCCATTGTTAACTTGTCCTCCTACAAGAAGGAAAAGCAGAACAGCTGCTTTCCTGTGGTTCAAGAGTGGATAAACCAAAGCACTCCCTAGCTATGGGGTAACAACATATTATTTGTTTGCTTTTCTCCCAGCCACTGTAAAACAGAAATTAAAACAAGACCTACATTATTCATTCAATAGGTTGGTTCAGAGCTTTAAGAAATGAACAGTTATTAGAAGCCAAAAATTTACTTTTATAATGAAGCATTCACTTTGCTTTCACAAAGAGAACACATCACCAGTTCATGCATTTGAAAAAAATTTGATAGAAGAAAAAAAATATTCCATTCAGAAGCACTGTAAGTTGTTATATTGTGTTTGAAGTTCACAGAGACTGGAGTGTCACAGCCTACATGTGGCCACAAGTAGTTTTTCCCACTTGCAGTTCTTCCCAGGCCTCCTTTCATGTCTAACCTTTGCTTTGGAAAGGGAAAGAAGAAGGGTTACCCACGCTTTGCTGTGATCCAGGAAAAAAACCTAGTAAGTGGCAAGTGGCTACGTTGATCCTTTTTAATGTCTGGCCAAAGTTTTTAGGTCAACACAGAACAAGCCACGCCATGAAGACCATTCCATGCACGGAAAAAAAAAATCCTGCAGCAACTGAGCTTTTAATTTAGCTGCGGAAAGACTATGCACACTCAAGCAGCAGTCAGAAACTGATCTTTCTGCATGTCAGCTGAAGATCCTTGTCCTGGGCTTAGCAGGAGCGCTACACATTTTTTCTCCTTCTCGGGTGGTCAACCTGTGAAGGAAACATTCTTTTACGCTCCCAGCCCCATCCCCCCCACCCGACCCTTTACAGCATCATTTGAGAGTTTTGAGGTTTTTGAATGGCCTTTTAATACTGTTGAGACTTGTTTGCTGATTGTAATGGGGATCACCATGTTGGCATGCATACAGAGTGTATTTTGCCCATGACCATCCTGTATGATTTCAAGAGTTAAGCAGAGTCAGGTTTGGGTCTTGTCAGGGGTTAAACGACGATATAGGAGGAGCAGGAGATTTTCCCGAGGCTGGACAGCCATGAGTGGCAGGGCGTGTGGGACAGTATGGGCAAGTATCTAGGCCAGTGGGCCCCTCCAGTGCTTTGGAAATTCACCACAGAACAAGTGCAAAATCTGGAAAAATCAGAAAGAAACACAAGCTTTTTTGGGTGCTGTGGGGTTCTGGAGAATGCACATCCCAAATTACAGTTCGATTGTAAGCCCTCTCTATCATGTGACCATGAAGAAGAATGATTTTAAATGGGGCCCTGAACAACAACAAGCCTTTGAGCAAATTAAACGCGAGATAGTTCATGCAGTGGCCCTTGGACCAGTCCGGACCGGGCCAGATGTAAAAAATGTACTGTACACTGCAGCTGGGGAGAACGGTCCTACCTGGAGCCTCTGGCAGAAAGCTACAGGGGAGATGCGAGGTCAATCCCTCGGCTTTTGGAGACAGGGATACAAAGGATCTGAGGTCAGCCACACCCCAACTGAGAAAGAGATACTGGGAGCCTAGGAAGGGGTTTGAGCTGCTTCGGAAGTGACTGGCACTGAAGCACAGCTCCTCCTGGCACCCCAGTTGCCCATGCTGGGCTGGATGTTCACAGGCAGGGTCTCCTCTACACATCATGCAACTGATGCTACATGGAGTAAATGGGCTGCACTAATTACACAACAAGCTCAAATAGGAAATCCCAGTCATCCAGGCATTCTAGAAGTCATCACGGACTGGCCAGAGGGCAAAGATTTTGGAATGTCACCAGAGGAGGAGGTGGTGCACGCTGAAGAGGCCCCACCATATAATAAACTGTCAGAAAGTGGAAAACAGTATGCCTTGTTTACTGGTGGGTCCTGCCGTACTGTGGGAAAGCATCGGAGACGGAAGGCAGCCGTATGGAGTCCTCAACAACAAGCTGCAGAAATTGTTGAAGGAGAGGGTGAATCGAGTCAGTTTGCTGAGGTGAAAGCCATCCAGCTGGCCCTGGACATTGCTGAATGAGAAAAGTGGCCAGTACTTTATCTCTATACTGACTCATGGATGGTGGCAAATGCCCTGTGGGGGTGGTTGCAGCAATGGAAGCAGAGCAACTGGCAATGCAGAGGTATCCATCTGGGCTGCTGCACTGTGGCAAGGTATCGCTGCTCAATTGCAGAACCTGGTGGTGAAGGTATGCCATGTAGATGCCCATGTACCCAAGAGTGGGGCCACTGAGGAACACCAGAACAACCAACAAGTGGATAAAGCAGCTAAGATTGAAGTGGCTCAGATCAACTTAGATTGGCAACATAAAGGTGAATTATTTTTGGCTCGGTGCACCCATGACACTTCAGGCCATCAGGGTAGAGATGCAACATACAGATGCCCCGTGATTAAGGAGGGGACTTAACAATGGACACTATTGCCCAGGTTATTCATGAGTGTGAAACATGTGCTGCAACTAAACAAGCCAAGCGGTTAAAGCCTCTTTGGTATGGAGGACGATGGCTGAATTACAAATATGGGGAGGCTTGGCAGATTGATTATATCACACTGCCACCAACCCGCCAAGGCAAGCGCCATGTGCTTACCATGGTGGAAGCAACCACCAGGTGGCTGGAAACATACGCTGTGCCCCATGCCACTGCCCGGAACACTATCCTGGGCCTTGAGAAACAGATTTTGTGGCGACACGGCACCCCAGAGAGAACTGAGTCAGACAACGGGACTCATTTCCGGAATAACCTTATAGATATTTGGGCCAAAGAGCATGGCACTGAGTGGGTATATCACATCCCCTACCACGCACCAGCCTCTGGGAAAATTGAACGGTACAATGGGCTGTTAAAAACTACACTGAGAGCAATGGGTGGGGGAACTTTCAAGCATTGGGATACACATTTACCAAAGGCCACCTGGTTGGTCAACACCAGAGGATCTGCCAACAGGGCTGGCCCAGCCCAGTCAGAATTTCTACATGCTGTAGAGGGGGACAAAGTTCCTGTGGTGCACATGAAGAATTTGCTGGGGAAGACAGTCTGGGTTATTCCTGCTTCAGGTAAAGGCACACCCACTCGTGGGATTGCTTTTGCTCAGGGACCTGGATATACTTGGTGGGTAATGCGGGAAGATGGGGAAGTCCGATGTATACCTCAAGGGGATTTGATTTTAGGGGAAAACAGCCAATGAACTTAATTGTATGCTGTTGCCTGCTGTGTAATCCTTTTATAGACCATCAACTACATGTCTTCAGGTCACCAGCGACTGGCCCTGACTTCCCTCCGACCATCATCCCCACAGAGAATGAACTTTGATAGAACCAGATGAGTTCTGCAGTAAAGGAACGATCAGCATCAGCAGGCAACGATCCAACACTGCACACAGCCTCTCCTGCTCCGAAAGACAACAACAAGAGATGGAACCTGAAATCATGGACCAAAGGGACTCAGCAGCATTATAGGGATTGGTCCATGCACTAAGAAATGATCTCTTTCTCTCTGTCTGTGTATGTGGATATATATATACGGGAGAGCGATGGTATATTGAAAATGTGGGATCTGAGCATGACGTGAATGGTATGAAATAAGGGGTGGATACTGTCCTGGGTTTAGCAGTAGCAGTCAATTTTTCTCCTTCTTAGTAGCTGGTACAGCGCTGTGTTTTGACTTTCAGCCTGGGAACAGAGCTGATAACACTGATGTTTTACTTTGACCAAGGACTCTGAGTCTCATGCTCTGCCAGGGAGGAGGAGAGGCCAGGAGGAAGCGGGGACAGGACACCTGACCCAAACTAGCCAAACAGGTATTCCATACCACAGCACGTCATGCCTGGGGAGGTAACTGGGAGTTACCCGGAAGGACACGCTCTTCTTGATCGGGCTTGTTTCGGCGGGTGGTATCGTATTCTCTTCCCTTGTTATTTCCCTTATCATTATCGTTACTGATGGTAGCAGTAGTGGTTTGTGTTATACCTTAGTTACTGGACTGTTCTTATCTCAACCCGTGGGAGTTAACATTCTTTTGAGTCTCCTCCCCATCTGTCCAAAAGCTGGGGGGAGTAGAAACTGTGTGGCTGACTGGGTTTAAACCACAAGAGTTCTTAACCATTTTAAGTTTAAAATAACATGTGCTTTAATTTGTCTGCAGTAACCTTCATATCAATTTTTTAAGAAGGTATCAAATATGACCTCCTGGAAATGTAGATCTGTAGAAAAACTCTGCTTAGACACCAAAATTAATATTGTCTCCTCTTCATGTTTAAACATGCATGTTAGAAATCTTTATATTGCATTTAAAGAATGACAGTTGCTATTATTTCCCTGTTCAATGCTCTAAGAGTCAATCAGTTGCTTCACTGTATTTTGCACATCTCATAAAAACATATCTTCTATTTAACAATCAATGTGACTAAATTTTCAATCCTATTCAGCACATTTCTTCAAGTAACATATAAACACAGTTTCTCTAGAATTTGTGTCATGTTTTAATAAAATACTGGACAAAGTTTCTGTAGGATTTACCAGCCTTAAAAACAATACAAAACCACAAAAAACCTCAGTTTATGTTTAGATCAGAGAAAAACAAAAAGAAAGGAAGGGATCAAAGCCAGTGGAAGGAATAAAAAAAGAAATCAAGAAATAATCATTGAGAACAGAAAGTGGAATCAAAACTGATAGGCTGAGAAAGTTGGGGCTGTTCAGCCTGGAGAAGAGAAGGCTGCGTGGAGACCTCATAGCAGCCTTCCAGTACCTGAAGGGGGCCTATCAGGATGCTGAGGAGGGACTCTTCATTAGGGACTGTAGTGATAGGACAAGGGGTAACGGGTTCAAACTTAAACAGGGGAAGTTTAGATTGCATATAAGGAAGAAATTTTTTACTGTAAGGGTGGTGAGGCACTGGAATGGGTTGCCCAGGGAAGCTGTGTTCAAGGCCAGAGTGAACAGAGCCTTGGGTGACATGGTTTAGTGTGAGGTGTCCCTGCTCATGGCAGGGGGGTTGGAACTTGATGATCTTAAGGTCCTTTCCAACCCTAACTATTCTATGATTCTAAAATAGGCCAATCTAAAATGAATGTATATTTCTTCGGAGACACCTAAATTCTGCTTGGAAAGCTTTCCTTATGCAGTACTTGTAAACAGGCAAACAGACTATTTTTTTCTAGATACCATTAAGAGGGCTTAGAGAAACACAGAATGTTTTTCAGTGCTTAAATATATAAAAACTAAACTACATCTTCTCATTTGTGAAGGCATTCAATTTACTTTTAGTATCATGGTATTAAAATGCAATAAACTCTTTTTTTTTTTAACCCAGAAAATCCTCCCAATTACATAACGAAATATCAAGCAAACACATAAATCTACTGCTTTCATTTGAAAAATTTGTCACGCGAAAACAAAAAACATATTAATTCATCCTTATAACCAGGACAAATAGCACAAAGCATGCATTTTATATGAAACTTATTTAATGTATCTTAAATAAACTCTGCAACTACAAACTTCTGCAGAATATATAAAAAAAACCTACTACTTCAAAAAGGCAGGCCAACTCTGCTCCATTACCTGTATCACAGCATTGCAAAACTCAAGGGAATTCATGAACTGTACAAGGGCTGGTGACAAGAGCCAGTCATCCTTCAGCAGACAGTGCCACTCTTCTCCATTTTCTTCCAACTTTGTAGGCAAAGATGAATAGAGGCCACTTAGTCCTGTTGCTAACACCTGTATTCCAAAAACAGAAGAGAAATAAGTTAACTTTCCAACTGTTCATCTGTTTGAATGGAACTGCCAAAAATGGTTTCTCTTACTAATTTTAGTAACATCAGAGACTGTTGAGACTAATTTAATTTCCTTTTGAAAGAGTGCCGTGGCAGAAAGACATGAATATTTTAGAGAGCCTTCCATATATCCTTCTTTCAAGAGCTGGTATTTAGGAGAACATGATGACACAAAAATGTTATAAGGTTTACAGATGATTTATGTAGAATATATCACTGAAGGACAAGATCGCATTCTTAGTTGCAATTTAAAAAGTGTATTTAAAAAGTTGCAATTTAAAAAGTGTATTTCCAGAAAAGTTTTTGAAATTTTACTCAATATATCTAAAGTGCTGCTAGTTTCAGGCCAGGCTTTGAATTACTAAATCTGTTTGAAGCTGAAAAAATTCTAAATATTTTTAGACTTGAGGATAATTTTTTAGGCAATTCTCATTTTTATGAGAATGTTAAGACTCAGCTTGATGGAAACTTTTTAAGCTTTCATTCAACAGACCTTTTTTTCTCCGTAAACCTACTTGGCATCTACAGGGCTAGACAGTCAAAGCTCAGATGAAATACAAATGTCTTACTAATTAGAAAACAAACAGTTGACAATGTGCCAGTCGAAGACCAAGGGTTCACAGAAAGGTCAATCAGGTTTTGATCACATGCAAGCATAATCAATTATAATTGCTAACCCATGCAGTCAGGCAAAGACTGGCTTTCTGAATGGTTTCCATTCCTAAATTTTGAAGATGGATTTATTCTGGCATACATAATTAAGCCAAACATTAAAGGGGATGGGGACGGGGGGGAATACTGTGGAAAATTTAGTGCGTTAATACACTGTGCTACTTTTTTTTATATACACATGTATACATAGATGCAAAAAGAAAGATGCTGGGGATATGTTAAAAAACTAAGAAGCTAAACCTGTTGAGCAAAGTTTTTTCTGTACAATCAGACTCTTCCAGAATATTTTTTTTTCCTTTTCTCTCTCCAATGGCAGAAAAGCTCAAAACAGAAAGTCAGGAAGATCCTACTAGGCCTATAGAACTATCTGTATATATAACTCACACACACTCTAAAAACCCAGTTTTCCAATAATTCTAGGAAGGAAAAAATACTGAAGAGCAAACTTCAAATTTGTGTTGCAACCCATTAATTAATGCATATTTGATTTTCAATTGTTTAAAATGCAATTGTTATTCACAAACACATACTCACCTTCTCAGTAAGAAATCTGATTTTCAGAGCTGAGCACTATCCACATTTTTCCTTCATAGGGAATTTTAGTCCCTGAGCACAAGAAAGCCACTTTGAACAAAACCTACTACTCTCCACTAAGAGGAACAGTGAATTCGGAATCGGTCAATGTCTTAAAGTGAGTAATTCTTCCATTTGTCTGAGTTACTGAAGAAGTGACATGTAGCTGCTAAAATCTGCGACATTTAAAAAGCTCTTATTTTTGCTATGAAATACAACACAAATGTCTCTGTGAAGCTCAGTTTCTAAAGCAGTAAGAGAGAGAATAGCCCCTGGAAGCAATTTCATTTCTCTAGGCAAAAAGTATATGAAAAATTTCATAGAAGTATATGGTATAAGCAGGATTACCATTTCAAATTACTAACAGAACTCTTCACATTCTATAAACTGGCATATAAAGCAATGCACATATATAGACTACATTACAGAGTTTTAATAAGTAAAATTATAAACTTCTATTTAAAACAAACAAAAAAACAAACAGACCCACAAAAAAACTGAGAGAGATGAAAATGAATGATTTCACATCCTGGAAGGGCAAGATCAGTTTTATTTTTAGTTTCACCCACAGCAGTGTCCTTTTAAACTTCTCCCAATATTTGTCATGTCAACCCTACATGCTCATTTACAAGCATCTCCAGCAGTTTCTTTCTCTCCATCGAGTTGTGAGTCTCTCTGCAAACCAGTCTCCTTGATTTATTTACTTTCTCTTGACTCACAGAAGAGATTTGATTTGTAATCCCAGAAATACTATATGATTAAATGTGTTGTTAATATATAATCAATTGCTAATACTATATATATATATATAATATAACCAATGGCCAATTTCTTCCCTGTAATAATTTCCTTTCCTCCCACATTGATAGTCTATTTCTGTGCAGCCTCAACTTTTCAAGGACATTGCAGAGCCATACCTCCTCCTCCTTTAATACTTGCTTTCCTAAGCTGTGAGGTATTCACAAAGTTTAGGGAGACACTCTGAGATGCTATCCTGCTCAAAATTCTTTAGAAACATTGTTTTATTATTATATGGCTAAACAGACAACATCTTCTATTCAGATTCAGAAAACTGTCAGGTCAAAACATGACAAAAATGATACGGCAGAATTCTCTCTACAACCAGAAAACTTTGCCTAACAGTTTGTCTACACATTCTGCATTAAAATTTTTAGTGATGTATATTACTACAGCCTGTCCCCTTTCCTTCTTTATAGTTTTTTTACCTACAGTTCTGAATACTATAGACAACCTGGTTTTAAAAAGCTGCTAACCAGAGTTAGCTCAAAAAAAGTATCAAGAGAGCATTCAGGTTCACTTGGGTACCGATCTAACACTGATTCAGGTATATGAGGCAGCAGAGATTTATGGTCAGACCCCATCCCAGCAGACGTCTATACTATGCATTAAGGCATAGTAAAGACAACCCTATATGCTACCAATCACCTTGGCCTCAGAATCAGAGATAGCATCAACACAGCGTCACCAAAATGCCACTCCGATCAGCACAGGACTGCTGTTTTGCAGAGCAGCTGAGGCCACATCTGCACTTATTTGAGTGCTATACAGCAATGCCACTGACACCTAGAGAGTCTTCCACCAGAGAAAAACCTGTTCCTTCAGCTCATCTCACTCAAATTCAAAAGAAGATGTTGTGCTAGTGAAGTAATTCTATGGCATTGCATTGAAGTTTTATTATAGACTTAGGCCAGTCTCATTACTGTTCAGGAAGTCTGACTTTGGCTCATTTTGACAAGAATCCTTCCTAATTAGAATGTTTGTCAATCATGGCTCCCTGCTGTTGGAAGGTTAATGCAGCTGGCTTTTATCTTCAGTGTAAAAAGGCTGCTTTTTTTCTTTTTAATTAATTGGAAGATGTAATTATGGAAGTTACAGCATGGATCTAATAACGGTATCTGTCTCAGGGACAGTTTGAGAATCACATTCATATTCTTCAGCAGCATCTATTAAACAAGGTCAACTGGAGTCTCTCAACACAAAAAAAAAAAATCAATGCAATATTTACGACTGACAAAGGAAACCAATTAGAAGTTTTGTTTTAGAACCTGTAGGCCTCCTTCAGCCCACAAACCCAGCTCTGCCCCACTGCTCAAAGGGCATCCCAATCTCAGAGAAAATGGAAACCTACAGCTGGAATAGCCGTCATGTACTAATGCCTAAGGCAGGGATTCTAATATTCTTGGCTCTAAAACTCTCTGCTTTTTGTAAGGCTGCCCTCCGTTATTCTGGCATGCACTAAACTAGAATGCAGGCCACACAGAAGATAAAAGGCTCAGTCCAAAAACTGTCACATCAGAGCTATTTTCCCCACAGAATATTTGGTTCTGAACCCATCCATCTCAAACTGAATTTTCTGATAAGGCATTAAGAAGCAAGTGTTGTCATACCCATTCTGCTTTAGCTTTGAAACTGCAGTAGGGAAGCTTTGTTAATCAATTTATATTATTTACTTGTTTAACAGCAAAGGTTTTCTATTCTTGTAGTAAGATTGATCTGCCAGATGTCACAACACAATACTACTACCAAGTGTTGTAACAGAGTACAACACAGCAAGATGGTAGCTTGTCTGAGATGGCCACAGAAATGTCCAATCCTGTCAGAAAGGTCAAGCTTGCAAAGATTTAGCTTGCAAAAATATTACATTTCTATAATACACTATTTTCACACATTTTTTGAACTGATGTTATAGTGTGGCAAGCACAACCTGCTTATACTAGAACTGCCACCAGAAACAACAGCCTCAGAACACCTTGTTCCTATTTCTCACTCCCTTCACCCCCAGAATCTCATAGGGGTCTTAAAGTAAGACAGAACAGGTTTCCCTCCCATCAAGTTCTCCTATAACTTCCATTAGTTTCCCAATTCAATACACTGTGTGACTGCAAAAACACTTGTGCTGACCCAAACCCACAAGACACTGGTACGGAAACAAGAAGCAAGACTGCGTTTGGCTTAAACAGCATTACAATTGGTGAAACAGCTGCTAGCAGAAACAAATGTGTTGCAACACATCTTCATAAAAAATGACAGAAAAGGATGAGAAGAGTATAGGGAAGACAGTTTAGAAGATCAAGTAAACCAAGAACAACTTACTGGGCAAAAGTAGGTGTTTTCTGCTATGTGGTTTGCAACAACGTTGTTTTCTGCAGACAGAGACATTATGAAAAGCAGTGCGTCACGGGCCTGTTGGCCTACTGTTCCTTCTCGGTGGATGAAGGGAATCAGCAGGGAAAATATAAGGAAATTGGCAGCTCCATGGTCCTCGCTGGTGTGAAAAAACAGCTCTAAAATGGAGGGATCTTTGGCTATTATAGAGCAGAGCTGGTTCAAGAGGACAACCAACTCTGTTTCCACTGTTGGAGTGGCTGTTCCTGAGCAGGAACTCAGCAACATCATCAAAGGTTTCAAGATGGGCTTGTGATGCAGCAAAGGCTGATGAGACTGGGTTACTAGCATTTCATACATTTTGAGTTGCTCGATTTTTGTCTCATCCGTGAACTCTCGCCGGAGGCTCCAAAGAAAAAGCTTCTCCATGATGTTTTCTGAGACCACAAACTCCAGAATAGGCCCCATTGAGGCATCGTTTGCTTGCTCCTCAATTAACAAGAAAAGCATGTGCTCCACATAGTTCTGAACAGTGCTGGCCTCATCAGGTGAAATTGCCCCATACTTTGCCTGAGTGTTTTTCAAAGGATCATGCTTCTCTAAAATCTTCACAACCTAAAGGGAAACAAAGGCACATCAGTTATTTAAGTGCTTTAAAAAAAAATATTCACTTACCCCATAAGGGGGGAAAAAAATCCTTACTTAAAATTACTTAAGATGTGCAAATTCTTTACGCTTTTAGTTTTTCTCTGTCAAACTTTCTAAATTTAATATCAGAGATTATCACATTTGGCATACATGAGGCCAAAACAATGCTTTTGTTCACTTAGAAAATATTTTACATTATAATATATAATTTATATATTTAATATTTTAATATTAATAATACCTAAGTTTGCCACTTGTCTTATTGCTGAAAACTTGGGCTTCTCTGAAGTATGGATAAACTAAATTCCCTCAGCCTTCAGAAACTGAGATTCAGTGATGTTTGGAATAAGTTTCTTTGTCACAGAGGACTGAAATCAAAAGGCCTGCTCTTCAGCCAGAGTAGCTGTGGTCAAGAGTGTCAATATCATGCGATGATCTGCAGTAGTAAAAAAGCAGCAGAAGGCCAAAAAGCTAATCTTTCCTGGCCACATCTTTTATAGAGCCATAGAATCCACTAGCTTGGAAAAGACCTTTAAGATCATTAAGTCCAACCTTTACCTCAGGACTGCCAAGTCCACCACTAAACCGTATCACTAAAGGCCTCCTCTACACTGCTTTTGAACAATTCCAGGGACATTGACGACAGTGACTCCCCTGGGCAATCCTCTTCCAAGGCCTGACAACCTTTGTGGTGAAGAAATTTTTCCTAATATCCATTCTAAACCTCCCCTGGCACAGCTTGAGGCCATTATCTCTTGTCCTATCACTTGTTACTTGGGAGAAGAGATCAGCCACCTCCTCCCTCCTTCCTCTTTTCAGATAGTTGTAGAGAGCAATAAGGCCACCTCTGAACCTCCTCTTTTCCAGACTAAACAACCCCAGGTCCCTCAGCCGTTCCTCATCAGACTGGTGCTCCAGGCTCTTCACCAGCTTCGTTGCCCTTCTCTGGACCTGGTCCCAGCAATTCAATATCTCTCCTGTAATGACAAGCTCAGAACTGAACACATGATACCAAATGGTCACCGATACCCACATACACTTGCAACATTCAATATGGATTTAGGATTGAGTAACAATTGTCATCCCAGAATTGACACCACTGGATTAAATTCTGTTCTGCACACAATTGATGAAGCTTGCTGTCTGTGAAACAGCTACTTTTTTAGCCTGTTTGTGAAGGATAATTGCCACAAACCACAAAGAAACCTAGCAACTCCCCTAACATGATGGTATCACTATAGTTAAGTGAGAAAAGGTGAGTCTTGAAGGATGGCTCCTCTGACTCTGGAAACATCTCAGAAACACCACCACTCATCTAGCTTGTTCTTAGGATGGCCGAAAAACAGCAAAAGCAGCAGCACAGAAATCAATTTTACATAAACCGTTAGTTATTCATATTACTGCGGCAAATAAGACCTTGTATTGTGGTGCTCAGAGCAAAACATCTTTGCCTAAAAGCAATTATAATCCTGATGACATGCAAACAATTTCTGGAATATGCTGAAGTGCATAATCTACATTTATCCATAACAAACAACACTGTGTACAGCTTTGCACCATGCATCAAATATATTTTGTAAAAGCTAAGCAAGCTCTCTGCAGCATAAGAAAGCACAAAGGTTTGCAACAAGGTACAAGTCACTGTGAATCACTAGAAAACCCAGTAAGAAGATCTAGGCCTTCCATTAGAAATTACCATGTCCTACCACTTCCCATTTAGATGTAAATCTGAAATTCAAACTGTGATTAGTAAAGCCTAACCATACCTTGAAAGGTCAATTACCTTTGTGTTTTAAGAAGGTTTCAGTGTCATCTACTACACTCTGCATTAAGGGCATTTGTGCCTTTGCAATTCAGGATTATTCCAAAGAAAGAATGAAACAAATTCCTCTTAATGCAGCCTACTTCAAATCAATAAAACTAATTAACATTACCTGTGCCCAGTGAGTTCTAAACACTATCATGCATGTTTCTGGGTCAACACCCTGCAGGCTTGGAGCCTGGCGATTTTTGCTGATACTGGTTCCAGAGGACATTATAAGTTTTCCAAAGGTGAAACCAACTAGGCCATGCTGATTTTCTTTTTAGAGTCCTGTAATTAGCTGCAGATGTTCAAGCATCCTGATAAGACTGGCATTGTGAATTGAGCTTTGGTATCCACAGAAACCTGTTAAAAAACCAAAACAAAACACATATACTTATGCACATCAAATAGCAGTGTATAACAGAAGAGAATATACTTAAAGAAAACAATAAAACCTTTTTTTCTTTTAATTCAGTCTGAGGATAGAACTTTTTAAAGCATATTATATGGGACCATCTTCTCAATTTTTTCCTCATGATAATAGTTTCTAATGCTCAAACATTTGAGATCAGCAACAGAATTAAGATGCTACTGAAATAAACATAACAGAAGCTCATGCAGTGAGCCTTTTATGCATATGTCACTACATTTTCAATTCTTCATTATGACATTTTTGCCATCTGACCATGTCTCTTCACAGCTTCTTCGTAATTAATGTTGTATAGACTATACAGGTGAAAAAAAAGTACAGGTTGTTTCCCTATTTTTTAGAAACAACATTTCCATTAATATAGTTACAGAAACTTAAAGTTTTCTGGCCAAAATCATATCATAAACAATTGAAAATATCTGTGGAACAACATATGCAATTAGAAGAATGTATCTGTATCAATACCAAAGTAACTACAAACAACAGAAAAGATAAAACCTTCATGTATCCAAAGCCAAATAAATTGAGATGTCATATTAAAGGACTCTGAGAATAAGACCAAACATTGAAATGTTCTTTTAATCCATTATTTATTATCCTAGATATCCAAGTATCAAAGTAGTTGCACACCTGCAGGGGAAAGTTAAAATGAAACAAAGACAGATATCTTCCAGATATTTGAGAGGCTTAAGAGAACATATTATCCCCTCAAGCACCTATATCTATGTCAGACAGTTGTTGTGTCCCTCCCCCCTTTCTTTCCCCCTCCATATGCTTTACATTTTGAGTCTCCTTTTCACAAACCAATTAGGCTTTAACTGAATTCTGTTTTGGGCCATAGCATAAACAAAACAAAACACCCAAAAAAAACCCCAAACAATAAACAAAGAACCCCCCCAAAACTCCAGCAAAAACATAATTTCCACAACACCAATGTGCAAATTCTCTAGGAATACAACAAATGCACTGCAAGTTCCTACAGTTCATGTAAGTCCTAGCAGGTTTTGATTTCCATAACAGACTGCATTTTGATGCTCTCATTTTCACCAGTCTTCATCAAGATCCCAGGGCCCCTGGACCTCTGGGATGCATCAGGTTAGTGAAACACATGAGGAAATTTTTTACTCTATGTTGCCACAGCCTATGTAGCAACTCTTTAACGGTGTAACATGTATTTCTCACCATGTATCTTAAAAGATAAAATTCTTTTCTCTGCAGAACTCTGCTTCCTGCATGTGCTTATAATCTTGAAACTGTTAGCACAGGAAAACCTACAGCCTGTCCTAAAAGCAGAAGCAAACATTCACCGTTTTCAAAATGTACACAAATGTACAGGGTACAACTCTAATATTTCTAACACAAGCAAAAAAGCAAAAGATGGTTCTGCATTCTTGTGCAAAGCGTTCGACACTGTCCCACATGACATCCTTGTCTCTAAATTGGAGAGATATCAATTTGATAGATGGACCACTCGGTGGATAAAGAACTGGCTGGATGGCCACACACAAAGAGTTGTGGTCAATGGCCCAATGTCCAGCTGGAGACCAGTAATGGTGGTGTTCCTCAAGGATCGGTGTTGGGATCGGACTTGTTCAATATCTTTGTTGCTGACATGGACAGTGGGATTGAGCGCGCCCTCAGCAAGTTTGCCGATGACACCAAGCTGTGTGGTTCGGTTGATATGCTGGAGGGAAGGAATGCCATCCAGAGGGACCTTGACACGCTTGTGAGGTGGGCTGATGCCAACCTCATGAAGTTTAACCATGCCAAGAGCAGGGTCCTACACCTGGGTTGGAGCAATCCCAGGCACAGCTACAGGTTGGGCAAAGGAGAGATTCAGAGCAGCCCTGTGGAGAAGGACCTGGGGTTGTTGGTCGAGGAGAAAATGAACATGAGGCAGCTGCAGTGTGCACTCGCAGCCCAGAAAGCCAGCCGTATCCTGGGCTGCATCAAAAGGAACGTGACCAGCAGGTCGAAGGAGGTGATCCTGCCCCTCTACTCTACTCTTAGTGAGACCTCACCTGCAGTATTGTGTGCAGTTCTGCTGTCCTCAACATAAAAACGACATGGAACTGTTGGAACAAGTCCAGAGAAGGGCCACGAGGATGACCAGGGGACTGGAGCACCTCCTGTAAGAAGATAGGCTGAGAAAGTTGGGGCTGTTCATCCTGGAGAAGAGAAGGCTGCATGGAGACCTCATAGCAGCCTTCCAGTATCTGGAGCGTGGCTATAAGGATGCTGGGGAGGGACTCTTCATTAGGGACTGTAGTGACAGGACAAGGGGTAATGGGTTGAAACTTCAACAGGGGAAGTTTAGATAGGATATAATGAAGAAATTGTTTACTGTAAGGGTGGTGAGGCACTGGAATGGGTTGCCCAGGGAAGTTGTGAATGCTCCATCCCTAGCGGTGTTCAAGGCCTGGTTGGACAGAGCCTTGGGTGATGTGGTTTAGTATGAGGTGTCCCTGCCCACGGCAGGGGGGGTGGAACTACATGATCTTAAGCTCCTTTCCAACCCTAACTATTCTATGATTCTATTTTCCTGCACCTATATATTACATGTTCTATATACATGTTACATGTATATACATGTTCAAACAAGGATCAGAGTAGCAAGCATTTGAGAACACAACTCCAAAGGCCTAGGATCTGTTTTTTTTATCATTACTAACAACCATAGGGACCACTGTATGTTCAATGCACAGCTTCTGGTGATTGTGCTTGCAGGTCTGAGAGCTCAACATTTCTGCCAAAAAACACTCAGAAAACAAGATGAATGCTCAGAGACCATTTAAAATAAACCTGCTTTAAGTAGTTCGCCTAATACCAGACATAATAATCCACAGGAATATTTAACTAACCTATTCTTCCAGATCACCTGTCCAATTACTGCCAGCTCCCTCTTTGTCAGCCCTCTCCTTCAAACAGAAATCCTTCCATTTCTGTAAAGTTCAGACTTCTCCAGGCAAAAGGTGTCCTTCATTACACAGCCTTGATTCACCCTTTGAGCAGATCTGTCCTGCGCATGAAGTGAAGCAAGCAGCTTTGGAAAAAATAATGTGATTGTGTAATTAAAGATGGTATCATAAGGTGCAGCAAGAGAACTTAATTAGAAAAGCAGAGGCAAGCTCAATTCTGGAACTTACAAGTTGTTTGACTTTACAACTTAGAGGTTGTTTCAACGTAGACTTTGCATTTTATTTAAGAATTTAAAGAAACCGATATTACACAACTAGCTATCACATGGCAAATTCTGTCAGCAGTACAGCAGTAGGATGCCAAGAATAGAATCAGAAACTTCAGATCAGTCTCCACTATTTAAGATAGTAAAAAACAATAGGGGATATTATGGCTTTCTTCATGAATGCTCATAAGAAAAAACAAAGATCAGTGATATAAGACTCTGGAGTCGCATGCAGAGTTCTAAGATGCATCACACAGGCAATCCAAAACTATTTAACCCATTATCCTCTCTTCTCCTCTAATCTGTTCTAATTCTCTGTCCTCCCCAGCATTTGCAATTTTCTTTTCCCCTTATCCATCTTTTCTACCCCAACCTCAGACTCCACAAATTTCAAGACAGTACTCAATCACTCCCAATGAGACAGACCCTCTTTTAAATGGCTACTTCTATCTTGTAGCTCTCTAAACATACTTTTTGGAGGTAGAGGTTCCATACTGGTGCTTTGGTCATTATAGATTATTGAAATACAGCCCTACTTCTCTGCAGCTATGAAAAGACTTAAAGTGAACACATGCAGTACATCTCCCACCACAGGTTCAAAATACAGGAAGATGCTAAGAGATCCAGTGACAGAGCCACTGTTAGGTTTGTGTGTTCAGTAAGACAGCTCACTTTCCACAGAAGTGCTACTTAGTTACACTTGTGTAAGAATTTATAACCACTGCCATGTTACTGAGCCCTCAAGTCCTGCCTCTGCTAACAGCTTACGGCCTAAGCAGCTAACTTACAGCACGGACATCTTTTCCTCCACATCATAGCTACACATATTCTAAGTCTAGCTATGATATATAAAGAACAGATAAAGCCCCTGTAAAAGAAGTCTGCAAGACAAGAAGGTGTCTCACCATTTCCAGCATAAAGTCCTCTAAGGTCCTATTTATCCAAGATATTTAAGACCTTCTTGCTATTTCCAAGTCCCGATTTGGGCACACTCAAATTACAACACCATGAGTTTTCAGATACACAGGTCATTAACAACCGCCAGCATTATGATTCAAATTGGATTTTTTTCAGAGTTAGATGGCACTAGATCAGAAGAGCAAAAGCTTTCAGTGTTACTAACTCTAGAAATGTCTATACTACCATTTACAGAAGACTTTTAGGAACGTTCCCTCAAGCTGATGTTGCATGCATCCTGCCTGGTCTATTTACTATGCTTGTTATTACCGGTACAAACGCCACCACATTGCTTGATAAAGATCTTTGGGATTATGTGACTGACAACCTGCAAAATAGCAAATTCAGCTCCAGCATTTATGTACTCTAACTAAAACCTGACAGTATACTGCACATACACACAATCACAAGAATAAAGCCACTTACATCTTTAACAACAAAGAACGACAAAAAAGATCATTCATCCCTTGGGGACAAAAAAGAGCATCTCAGTAAAATTCAACCCAAACAGCTCATTCTGAATGTTCACTCCTACTGCACAAAGGCATCATAAACAGACTGTACAACGCATCAAATGAAGGTCAAAAATGCTAAATTTAAATTATTAGCTGAAAACAACTTGCCTGCAGCAAACATTCAGTTGATGAGAACTAAGTTCAACTGCATTTTAGACCAGCTACTGGATCTGAAATCTGAGCAGAGAGAGAACACAAACATTATCCTCACAGCAGCCAGTACTATGGCTATTTAATCATCTCTAATTTAAAAGTAACAAGACAGTCTGCAATATGCCACAATATTTCTAAAAATCAAATCAGTTCCTTTAAGGAAGCAAATATTTCCAGTTTGGAAAGCATCTTAGGATGCTGGAATTCATTAGTAATACAAAGCACTAATAGACTGTGTAGGCTTCAAAGACTTCAAATTCTGTAATAGTGTTTCAGAAAGCATACAAAGCTCAAAGCTTTTGACAACTGCAGTGGTCACAGAGATCCTAAAAACAATGTACCTATTTAAAAAAGGAAAGTAACTGAACTGGAAGAGATACTATCTTTTAAGATACACACCAATCTAAAGTTAACATGCTCTAGTTATAGTAGTAGTAGAAATAATGTATTCATTATATTTGTGGTAAGCAGATTTTGCTACCAGATTAGTAGGTTTTCTTGATGATTTTGTACGACCAAATATGCCACAGTAACTGCGACATCACATTGTTCCCTGTGAAGTTAAACTAACTCCAATTAAACAGGACAAATAAGCTGACTATTTTGAGTCCAAAGGTGAGAAAATAATTTATAAAGCACCAATTCATGGAAGAAGGGGTAGAAGTGAACTTGAGGCCACTAAGAACAAAAGTAAATGTTTATTTTAATCAGCTCATGGTTAAAATTGTACAATAATTTAGCCTTTCCTCTCTGCTAAATCCTGATCAAGGTATTCTTCCACCATTTGACAGCTCTGACAAGTGCAAATACACTTGTCCTGCAGTCCATTCAAAATTCTACTTCCAAAAAACACTGCCCAGTTTAACACTTTGGCAATGCCACACAGTAACAGAACCTTCTTAACAGGTAAATCTTTCCACAAATCAACCGTATCTTATCCATCAGTCATTTAACCCTATCACAAGGCCATATCCACCTATACGTGCCTTCTAGACCTATTCTGATTGCCTATACTGATGACAATTTTGTCTCCAATCCCTCTTCTCCTACACAAGGTAACTGCCCCTACCACCAAGGGTTTATATATTTAACAATCCTCATGTGGAACAAGAAGCATCAGCACACGCATCACACACAGGAGGAACTGAGGTTCAAAGTGACAAGTCACCATCTCCCCTAAGATCTTCCTATACTCTGTCAAGCTGGACAAAGCTTTTGAAATTAGGCAAGTGATTTGCACCTACATAAAACATGTTGGTTTCATATTAAATACCTTTCCATGTAGGCTTGGTTAGTTGGTTGCAATTTTTCTTCCTGAAAATCTGGTTAACTGTTGCATATACAAACATGCTAACAGGCACCTGACACTCCCTAAGCAACAGAGAAAGTTATATAGTCACAGAGGTCTGTAACTGTGTTTGTGCAGTCTCCGGTAAGTAAACAGGAAGAGAGCAGAAAACCTCAGCACAAATCAGTGCATTTCCAGTTTTTAAAAAAGCAGCGGTCTACAACTGCACTGGGTAGCTTTAGATTAATGATGAGATTGAGACCCATTCATTGGATTCATGGAGGATTTCTGCTTTCAGTTTTCCTTCAGAAGTCTGTAAATCATCAACCCTTTTTACACAGCTGATTACAGGGCTGAACTCCCCAGTCCACAGAAATACTTATTTTACTGAAAAGTGCACTAGAAGAACAGGCTAGCAGAGAATCCCGTGAAGTCCACTCCCACTGGAGTGTCTCTTTTCAAAAGTTTCACTTTTGACTTAAAGAAATATAGCACATGAATTTGCAGGATTGGGGATTCCATATACAACTTACAGACAAAAGATATACTGCCTAATACAGCAAGGTAGACACAGAATAGGCTACAAGGCTCTGCAGTTTCATTATCAAGGTTTAAACACTAAGATGCTGAGTTCTTCAATGGTTCTCAAACACAAGTGTACCTCTTACTACATACATCATGCTTTTGCTTTGCTGGTCAAAGCTTTCCACCCTGCCAGTCCACAGAGCACAACACAAGAGGCAATGGAGAGATGGATAAGAAGCCTCAGTGGCAGTGAAAGAAACAGCATATATCAAAACATTTTCTTGGATCAGTGTAGCATAAAGGGGCTTGAAATCAGACAACTTCAGGAAGCAGAGGGGAAATTATACGGTCTTAAGCATAGCTATGCAATTACATCTCTGCAGCCTCTGATAAGTGGATGAGGGAGAGTGGGAGAAAAATGAGTGGCAAATTTTAGCATGCCTTGACTTAGTTCCAGCTTAAAAGAAACCTTGTTCAGGATTTGTTTGTTTTTGATTGAAAAGAAAGCCTTCTGCATAATTTATTCAGCCTTTCTTTAGGGACTATGATCAGGGAGAGGATTTAAATTTTTATTAATAAGTGTTTCAAAGGAAGACATCAATCCTTTCAAAGGAAAGGATTCATCCTGCTTGTGCTAAGTTTTTCTACAAAAGTAAAGCCTATGAAGAACAGTCCCATCCCTACCCTTAATGACCCTACACATTCATCACCAGAATGCAGAAGCAGTAGAGCTTTCTCACTGGGGAGCAGTAGGCCTGTGGTAGGCAACTGAGAAAATGTCAGCAGTTAAAAGCTACTGGAACAGAAGATCCTCTTTCTGGTTAAGTACTACTCATCTTCAGAAACTCTACTATCAAGAAAGCTGCAGCAGATTATGAGAGGAACAGTTTAAACTACATGAATGATTATCTTCCTCCTTCATTTGTTGTTTTCATGTATCCATGCTGCAGTCCACCAACTGTCCTGTCCTTTGTCTACCTCAAGCAAACATTTCACATTCAGTCAGCTTTCTTCAATCTGTCTTTTCTACCAGTATCTGCAAAGACACTATGCCTTCCATGTGTGGCCGGGGGAAGATGTTTTACACCGATAAAGCTATCTGCTTAAAAGCCTAACAGAGAACATGTCACCACAAATTGTAAAACAATGTAGTTAATCAAAGTATCAATCTGTTCTCATCAAGCATTTAATCCAACCTGCTAACACAAAAGTAAGAATGTGACTTCTCCCCACAGAGACTGCCTAACAAAATCTATCTCATGAGAGAAACTAAATGCAGTATATTTTATAGTGAGACAAAAATCTTACTGTCCCATTTACAGTCATCTACACCTACAGCCTGCTGCAGTTAAAAACCACAACTGATTTTTATTAAAATCTCCAGGAAGCTACACTACTCATATGTTTATTTTATATCCACATTAACTCAGGCAACTAACTGGGGTACCACTGGCCTCTTTGTACGATCTATGTAATCTTATGGCTGTTATAACCCCCTACATGTTAGGTGATTCAGGTTACAGCATTAAATAAATACATGGTTCTCCAGACACATGAATGGGCAATTCTTCCACAGCAAGACAGCCAAGAGGACCATCTGACAGCACAGCTCAACAGTGATGTAACAGCATAAATGAGCAAGCAATGGGATCAACAACCCATCAAAAGGCGTTATTACCAAAGCTCAGTAATTGCTCAACAAAACAGTAACTAAACAAAGCAGAATACTTGACAGAGACCTTGACCTCCTCAAGGAGGGCTCTATTTACTTGATACACTACAGGATGTGTTCACCTACCACATGGATTTGCACATAAGCAATCTCACTGGAACTCAAGAGCATACCAGTCACTGAAGTTACTTTTGCAAAGTCCCAGGAGGAATTAACTACATGTTCATATCCCTAGGTCATAAATCTGAAGCCAGGGAGGGGAAAAAATAAGGTTGCAATTCTACTGGTATGACTTGTTCCTTTTAGAGAGAGATAAGAATGTAATAAGCCTGTTTTTCAGATATATTTGATCCTCTCCCATTTGGCCTAATACAGAAAAGCAACATTTGGTGATAATCAGTGGTTGAAAACACAGGTTATGTTGTTTAAAAACTTGAGAATAAAATAGCAGCTAGAGTTCTTAAAATCCAAGCTAGATATCTCTATCCTTAGTAACATTCAGGCACAGTCACACTGAGCTATCTTGTCTGCTACTAGCAGGCAACTGCTGTAAAAGGGATATTAAAACCTTAAACTAAACTAGAAAAAAAAAACAAAAAAAAAAAACAACCCCAAAACAGGACAGAAAAAAATCATTTCTATCTATATACTAAAGAAGGCAGATGTCATTGAACAGAAACAAGTTCTGAGGCTTTAACTTTTCTGGTTCCTTCCCTAACTACCACCAAAATTGCTGACCCAAGAAAACCATGTTTCCACAGAAAACCAAGTCCTTAAAATGCCCAAGACCCACAGACCAAAGCATTCAGTGTTGTACTGTAAGAGACAAGCATCACAAGCAAAACAAAACTCAGTTTAAAACTTTGTACTGTGAATATGCTTTCATACCAAGTTTCAAAAAGAAAGACAACAACCCCACAGGGTGTAGCACATGTCACTGAACGAAAGCTACTTTCCATTCCTTGACTTACAGGTGAATTGCAGGTATCGGCTGCTGTGTCTACACTAGTAATTTTGTTTTGTCATAACTGAAGTGAATTATTGGGAAAAAACAGTTGTTGTCAACCTCTGAATTTCTACTGAGGTTTTGTACAGGGTTTATTTCAAAATTCATCACCATCCAAGAGTGGGAAGGAGCAACACATCCGAAAGCAGACATTTAACAAAACCTACTTTATGTTCTGGTTATGCTAGTGGAAAAAAGAAATCGAAATGATCTATGCGATATGCAACATCGATTTTGCTTTACAGGATAATTCTGACACCTGTGACACATACAAACCTAGCCCACTCATAATTTAGGAAAACCATATGCGTCTTGAAGCTGTGATGCTCAAGTGAATACGACTTCTCTTTTTTTCTTGATTTTTGAGAAAAGTGAAACAGTGTCTGTAGCTAAAAGCATAAAATAAATTAATAGGAAATTACTATGTTGCCTATCTAGAAAACTTTTCCTGACAGGTAGATAAATGAGACCAGCAAAGCAGTATAAGACTATTTTCTGAAGATTTAAAACTATTTTCAGAGCACTAACATACAGACTAGGAAATATTATCTTCCTGAGAGAAAGATGGTCTAGGAAAAAAGTCACCAATATACCTGTAATTATCATATGTAGATTACAGACAACAAGATTAAGCTATATATTTTATGGCTACAGCAATAATATGCAAGACAATTTTTCAAGTGATTTGTATAACATGTCAAACTACTCATTATAATAAGCATAAGAAGTCCAAGAATAATGTTCTCAAGTCTACAAAGTGACATTAAAGAAGACATGTATGCTTTCAGCACTAATCCACAATAAAATGCAAATAAACATATATTCTAAGCATTCCACGTTTCATGATGAAGACGCCATAAACATTTCTTTTTAATTTCCAAAGTCTCAGATGATTCTGCAGGTTCTAAATAGAGTTCAAGCACAAGAACCAGTAGCAAAACACCATTAAGGTTACCCTGATTACTTGATCAATAAAGCAAACCAACCAACAAGCGTCCTCAGAGGATGGTCACTAAGTTTTCACTGGGAAAAGAACTTCAACTTTGCAGATGGAATTCCTCTCTCTTGTCCACATCCACATGTTATTTCTCTTCATCTGTCTCTCCATTAAAAGGTCCAGAAAAGACAGAATATGCTATAAAATCAAAAGTGTTAGGTACAGAATGGATATCGCTTACTTGTTAACATAATACTTACTCTAGCAGCATATCTCCTCCCAGGACGTCATTCACAATACAAAGTTCTCCTTATTCCTGGAAAAAGGAAATTTCTCATATGTATCATATAACAAAACCGTCTCATACTTCTCAAGATGTTCATTATAGTACATGGATTATAATTGACTAGATGACTTGAATCTGTCATTTATCTTTCTGTACACAGTTAACTAAAACTACTAATTTTAGAGAGAATTACTACCCCAACATACTTATCCACCAAGTCAATGTTATTTTCTGTATGGTGAAGTGATAACAACCTCTTAGTGACATGATGAAAGAAGGGAATGAGCAAAAACATATCATTACACAGCTTCAGGACAACTGTTTTAGTGCACTGTAAGATGGCAGAAGCCCATCACAAATTACTCCTCAAACCTAGTAAAATTAATGAGCTACTAAAATCTGAAAGGTCATTTTTATCTCTCATCCTATGTATTATGTATCATCTGACATTAGGCAAGGGTTGTGATATTATATTTAGTGGACTGACACTTAAAAATGTAAACGTATTTTTGTAGTTTTGGCTGGGTTTGTTGGGGTTTCTTTTCTTCTTTTAAAAAATAATTAGAAAGACCAGAAAAAACAAACACTGTGTGAACCAATATTGTTTGCTTCAGACATGCACTTTAGCTTGGAGAAAGCTCCAGATGTTGGTGAACTCCCTTTGTCCTAAATTACATTCCAGGCTTGGGAAAGAGAAAAGCACTTGCAAAACCCTTTTCATTTCCTTTTTATGGCTATCAACTGCCAAATCTGAGAAAAAACACTAAATGAACACTACTGTTAAGAGAGCCCCAAATTGCTATAAAACCACTCCACTGAAGAACAAGGGGGGGGGGGGGGGGGGGGGGGAGAGGGGGAAGGAAGAAGGTCAAGACAAACTCCTATCATGTCCCTTCAGTTCCCCATTCCCAACACACAAACCCACAGGTACTAGGTCTCACAGGAAACTGCACAGGAACACTCTTCTCCCTCTCCCTTTCTATTCCAACTCAGAGCAGACAAGTAGAAGTTGAAGATTCATTCAATATTAATTCCTACTGCAAACCCCAAACCTCAATAAAATAACACTTCCCCATCTGTGAGTGTAGGTCTATGAAAAACCAACTTCTCCTCCCGCAGTGACACCCTTTTTAAAAGTATTAGTACAGATTCGCAAGTTGAATGAACTTTGACAGATTATGGCTTTCTATATATACATTGAATTTTCTGCTTTTAATATATATGGCAGTAAACAGCCAAAGTGGATTGCTGGCATTTTTATGCTACTTAGTGCATAAAAAGCCAAACCAAAGAAAAATCCACGTTATTTATGTTTCTATTTCATTGCATTTTATACAGGTGGTTGATGTTTTTCTCTCTGAGCTTCTCCAACTTTCCTAGGAATAAAATTACTTGCGTCATGTAAACAGTATTAAGTTGTCCATTATGCAGAACAGAAATCAATTCTTCATCTCTGATCTCATAACACAAGTCTACTCTACTATGAAAATACATTACACTCTTCCACCGGTTTTCTGCAACCAGAAACTGAATGACATTAGAGCATCTTGCATTCTTGTGACTACATTTGCCTGGATAATAAGACATACGAATGCACGGGCAACAAAAGAAACATTTAGAGTCTATACAACAGTTGTCTCAGATATGTTGCCAGCATGCAAAAAAAGAAACTGCTAAATAATCAAGGGAACAATTTTTAAGAGCGATCCAGGTAATCTGACACTTTCGTAACAATTCTGTATAACTTTTCAGTCCTGCATTTGAACCCTTGATAAAACATAAATAGAAATACAGGTGTCTTTCCAGTCCAGGGAGGAATGAAGATAAACTAGCAGCTTTCACGCCCTGGAGGGTAAAAGAAGGTAAATAACAGCCCTTTCCTAATTGCAAATGAAGACTATACACCATAAAGGGAGTGCTGTGAAAAACATGGGACCTTACTAATGTTGCAGAACAGTACCTACAAAAGGTATGGTAAATATCAGAAACTAGTAAAAATAAAATTTAATTACTAATTAAACTTTAAAACACTTGGAATGATCAATACTGAAAGCCTAGTAAAGACGACAGTTGGTGTCAGCCCTAGCAGGAATCCTTCCTGGTACAGGTAAATAAAAGTGAAACCACAGCCTCTCCCATCTAATTTTATAACACCTAAGAAGACTTCTACGGGCGTGGGAAAGCACAGGTTACACCCAACAATATGTTGTTCTTATTCTTGCCTGCACACCTCCAAAAGTAGGGAGTGTCTCTGTATCTCTTTGGGAACCCTGCTGCTCCTCACATCTACTGCTGTCCTTCTGTATGGCTGTCCAGGCATCAGAAGCTGCAGTACACCAGTACCTCCCCCCCTAGATAGTTGCAGTGTACTCTTATCTCCTGTGCCTGAAACCCAGTACCTCTCCTCACATCCTAAATTTATCCATCTACATTTATGATCTTGAAAATTAGCAATAAATGTGCTATCCAAAATCACAAACTGAGCCTTATACAAAGTCACAGGTGATGTACCAGCCGTCACAGAGCTCCAAAGGAGAAGCACATGCAGCAACAGTTTGAAGAGCATGAGATGGTCTGTCTGTATGCACAGGCCTTCACCATTAGTCAGCTGTAACCATAGTATGCTTAGAAGTAAGACTTCCAACTTTATTCCTGAGGACATGGGGTTTGACACTGAATTACAATTTTACAGTATGTTTTCCAACCTCTCAATTAAAAGGGGAAATAGGCTGAGAATTAGGAAGTGTATGTCAAATCATTTTTTTGTTATGATGTATCAGTTACATAAGTACTTTAGTACATGTTAAACTATTACACTGCTTACCAGTTATCCCTCTGCTGGAACAAAACTTACAGGATTTCTACTGTCATGACATATTGCCATCTCTATACTTTGTTTTATCTTCAAGTTCATCTCTCCCTACAGACACCATTTTACTTGTATCATAATTCATGCCATGGCCACTTCAGTAATAAAGCATTTCAATACTGTTTGAGAATACATCGTCTCTCCACTCATATATTCTGATATTCTTGCTGTTCTCAAGCATACCTGAACTATGAAGGACATTAACCTCCTGTTGAGAGTCAGACAATGTCTCAGGAGGCCCTTCATTGACTTTATGGGAGAATTTGCATACAATCACACCTCTGAACTGAATAACTAACTAAAAATAAATTATGTTATTAGTAAGTCAGCACTAAACCAAACATATAGGACTAATGAGAAATTAATGAAGAATGGTAGAAAACCTCTCTTCAGGAGCAAGTGTACCAGAAGTGCATCCGCCTGCAATTATACATAGCACAACAATCAGCCTAAATGGAAAGAACCAGTCCCCAAAGATGCTAACACCTGAAAATTTAAACCTGCTAGATTCAACATGCACAGATGGGGTTGCGGCAATGCCTCTCTATCCTCTAAGCCAGCAAGACTGGGAGCCCAAGATGCATGGTTTTCTGTGACAAGGGTAAAAACACAGAGTTCTCCCTGTGACAGCATTATCAGTCTACCACCTCAACCATCAATATGATCAATGCAAAAAAAACACATTACTGTGATGGATGACTACTACTATAGCAAACCTACCACCAGAAGCAGTCAATGGGCTCTATGGACCCATGAGGGCTCTAGCCTCTGCTATTAAAATATAGTGCTATAGCAGCTGCCTCATCTCACATCCCTCAGAGTACCACAGTGGGTTTTAAGTATCAATTTAACAAAGCATGGTAACAAAAGAGATTAATCTTGCAATGCTAACAACCATTTAAACAACAGATTCTCTCACGAAGGACTGTTTCAGATATATCTGAAGTACTATCTTAACGTTGCTGTAGAAAGAGATGCAATCATTTAAGAACTCAACCTGAGAAGACTAGTGTAAGTATTTCAAAATAAAGACAACATGGAAGCAGACCTGAACAGAATCAGCTTACAAGTGGGGTGACTGAGTTTTGTTGCCTCAGACACCAGAACCAAGCATGTCCATTCACAGTCACTGAATCATTAACATTTATTTAGTTGCCAGAACCTATAATAAATGCTTGGAACAATGTAGAGATATCCCAACCACTCCAGCCAATAAGCCGGCTTCATTTGGAGCTTGGCTCAGATGCCTCTATACAAATGCTCATAGCATGGGGAACAAACGAGGAATTAGAAACGTGTGCACGTCTATGGGGGTATGATATAACAGGCATCACAGAAACATGGTGGGATGGCTCCTATGACTGGAGTGTTGGAATGGAAGGTTACAGGCTCTTTAGAAAAGACAGGCCTGGCAGGCGGGGAGGGGGAGTTGCCCCTTATGTTAGGGATAGGCTGGAGAGTATGGAACTCTGTCTGGGGACAGGTGAGCAGTCAATAGAGAGTTTGTGGGTCAGGGTTAAAGGGAGAACAGCGATGGGAGATATTACTGTGGGGATCTGTTACAGACCGCCTGATCAAGGAGAACCTGCAGATGAAGCACTCCATAGACAGATAGGAACAGCCTCACGCTCGCAGGCCCTTGTTCTCATGGGTGACTTCAACCACCCTGACATCTGTTGGAAGGACGGTACGGCCCGGCACAAGCAATCCTGGAGGTTCCTCGATTGCGTAGAAGACAACTTCCTTCTGCAAGTAACAGAGGAGCCGACAATGAGAGGTGCCATGTTTGACCTTGTGCTCACCAAAAGGGAAGGGCTGGTTGGAAATGTGACGCTCCAGGGCAGCCTTGGATGCAGCGATCGCGAGATGCTCAAATTTGAGATCCTCAGGACAGTGAGAAGAGCGTGCAGCAAGCTCACTGCCCTGGACTTCAAATGAGCAGGCTTTGGCCTCTTCAGGAACCTGCTTAGTAAGCTTCCATGGGATACAGCCCTAGAGGGCGTGGGGGCACAAGTCTGTTGGCTGATATTCAAGGATCACCTGCTACAAGCTTGGGAGTGTTGCATCCCAACTAGAAGGAAGTGCAGCAGGAGGGCCAGGAGACCTCCTTGGATGGATAAGGAGCTGCTGAGGAAAATTCAAACGAAAAAAGAGTCTTATAATAAGTGGAAGCAAGGACAGGCAGCCTGGGAAGAGTACAGGGAGGTTGCCCGGGAAGCTAGGGACCAGGTTAGGAAAGCTAAGGCCCAGTTAGAATTAAACTTAGCTAGAGATATTAAGGATAACAGGAAGGGATTCTACAGGTACATAGCAAATAAACACAGACTAGGGAGAACGTAGGCCCCCTCTGGAAGCTATGGGGAGAACTGGCTACACAGGATTTGGAGAAGGCTGAGGTTCTGAATAACTTCTTTGCCTCGGTCTTCACTCGCAAAGGCTCTGACCACACCACCCAAGTCTTGGAAGGCAGATGCAGGGACTGTGAGAATGAAAACCTTGGGCCCACTGTAGGAGAGGATCTGCTTCGAGACCATCTTAAAAACCTGAACATGCCCAAGTCCATGGGACCTGATGAGATCCATCCACGGGTCCTGAAGGAGCTGGCAAATGACGTTGTGAAGCCACTGGCCATCATATTTGAGAAATCATGGCAGTCAGGTGAAGTTCCCAATGACTGGAAAAAGGGAAATATAACCCCCATTGTCAAGAAGGAGAAAATGGATGACCCGGGGAACTACAGAGCAGCCAGTCTCACCTCTGTGCCTGGCAAAATCTTGGAGCAGATTCTCCTGGAAGGCATGCTAAGGCACATGAAAATCAACACGGTGCTTGGTGACAGCCAGCAGGGCTTCACTAAGGGGAAATCCTGCCTGACCAATTTGGTGGCCTTCTATGATAGGGCTACAGAACTGATGGACAGGGGTAGAGCAGTTGATGTCATCTACCTGGACTTGTGCAAAGCGTTCGACACTGTCCCACACAACATCCTTGTCTCTAAATTGGAGAGACATCAATTTGATAGAGGGACCACTCGGTGGATAAAGAACTGGCTGGATGGCCACACACAAAGAGTTGTGGTCAATGGCTCAATGTCCAGCTGGAGACCAGTAACGAGTGGCGTCCCTCAGGGATCGGTGTTGGGACCGGTCTTGTTTAACATCTTTGTCGCTGACATGGACAGTGGGATTGAGTGTGCATTCAGCAAGTTTGCCAATGACACCAAGCTGTGTGGTTCAGTTGATACGCTGGAGGGAAGGAATGCCATCCAGAGGGACCCTGACATGCTTGTGAGGTGGGCTGATGCCAACCTCATGAAGTTCAACCACGACAAGTGCAAGGTCCTACACCTGGGTCGGAGCAATCCCAGGCACAGCTACAGGTTGGGCAGAGAAGAGATTCAGAGCAGCCCTGCGGAGAAGGACTTGGGGATGTTGGTTGATGAGAAAATGAACATGAGCCAGCAGTGTGCGCTCGCAGCCCAGAAAGCCAACCGTATCCTGGGCCTGCATCAAAAGGAACGTGACCAGCAGGTTGAAGGAGGTGATCCTGCCCCTCTACTCTGCTCTTGTGAGACCTCACCTGCAGTATTGTGTGCAGTTCTGGTGTCCTCAACATAAAAAGGACATGGAACTGTTGGAAAGTCCAGAGAAGGGCCACGAGGATGACCAGGGGACTGGAGCACCTCCTGTAAGAAGACAGGCTGAGGAAGTTGGGGCTGCTCATCCTGGGGAAGAGAAGGCTGCGTGGAGACCTCATAGCAGCCTTCCGGTATCTGAAGGGGGCCTATAGGATTGCTGGGGAGGGACTCTTCATTAGAGACTGTAGTGATAGGGGTAACGGGTTGAAACAAACAGGGGAAGTTTAGATTGGATATACGGAGGAAATTCTTTCCTGTTAGGGTGGTGAGGCACTGGAATAGGTTGCCCAGAGTTGCCCTGGAGGTGTTCAAGGCCTGGTTAGACAGAGTCTTGGGTGATGTGGTTTAGTAAGAGGTGTCCCTGCCCACAGCGGGGGGGGGTGGAACTACATGATCTGAAGCTCCTTTCCAACCCTAACTATTCTGCAATTCTATGATTGGGAAACCTTCAAAGCTTGAAAGTTTCTAGATAGATTGAACAAGTTTATTTGGACTAAGACAAGACTGTATGAGCAATTTGCTGGGGAATAAAGAAAAGCATTAATGAGACTTGCTAGAAGAATTCCCTCAAATCTGTTCAATTCCCTCTTACTTGCATGCTGGGGACACGATCATCATCACAAGCCATAGTGATTACTCCCTACACGCAAGAGTTCAAACCAGTAGACTTAACACTCTCCTCCAATTCTCTTCCCTTTTACATGTGCCTAGGGCAAATCACTCAGGCCCATTTCTCCCTTAAGATGAGAGCAACAGACTTTTGGAAAGCCTGATTATTATTAAGGCAGCAAGCCATCATTATTCAGTTGACAGTCTGACTGTTTTAACTGCCCATAAAACTCTTAGAGTCCCTATGCACCAGACTCAGACAACACACTTGGACTTATGGTCCCCATCAGAAATTCCTACTTGGCAAAACGTTTCTAAACCCAGGGCCCTCAAGTAACGAATTCTTACCTTCCTTTCTCTATTCTGGCATTGCACAGAAAAGATAAGACACAATCAAGGCCCTCTAGACGAAGTGAAAAATACAGTGTTTCAGAACACCAGTGGGAGGGTTTCATGCAATGTATGGCTATTATTAGAGTGCTCTTTCGCTTAGGATCAGAGGATATAATCAGCAGATGATGCAGCCATGATTTGTGAAGCAAAGCCTTATTAAAGACTAATGAGATAAATGAGTTAAAATTTACATTTTGCTCCGCTGATAAGGTTCATTGGCACACTTAACTCGAACACCATGGTTTGAATATCAAACCCACTTATTAATAACGTCTAGTAAAGCTAATTATAAAGCTGAGTGGCATTAAACTATAATAACCAAGTAGCACGTTCGAATCACATCCTTTAGTATTGCTGTAGCTCTGACAGTTAAGTGTTCTGCACCTGGAAATAAACACCTGTCAAGCTCATGCTGTGAGAAAGCACTAGACTCATGCACCTTTTCCCTGACCCTTCTGAAAGCCCAAAGCCATGTTCTAACAATGCAAGAGCAGGTAAACACTGCTTGTCACTATGATTTCAATGGTATCTGTCTATCTTATTGCAGTAACAGGAAGGATCAAGTGACAAGTATTTTTGTATCTACAACATATGAGGTTACATTTAGCATATACTCTCTAATTCCCAACAAAAAAAGCAGTGAGGTACTGATACAATTAACAAAACCCTGGAGACCATATTTGTCTGGGTTTACTCACCTTTTCCACCTTCTCTTGTCAAAACTACACAGATTACTATAAACTACCCACCACTTACTGATAAGGGTATTGAAAATACAATTTATGCCTTACACTACCCTACATATTTTTATGCCACATCTATCTAATGTGAGCACTTAAATGGACAACGACCATTTTAAGGATAACATAAGAGGACAAGGGCCAGAACATTCCCTCCATTTTAATCTCTGCAATGTATCTGTTCTGTGACACCAAAGGAAAGAAGGCAAGACAGGGGGTAATCATGTGCCAGCTATCCATGGATCAACAGTAGCCAGTGTCAGTCATGTGCCAGTCTAAAAAGAATGTCTGATAAGCCCAAGCTTATGATGCACAGTTCCTCTGGGACCTCCTCATTCCAACAAAAGAGCAGCACCAGCTCTCCTTCCACGAGGACAGCCATCGAAGTCACAGGATTGCACAGCAGCCATCATTACCTTTTCAAAGTAAAATATACAAAAAGAATGACAACAAAGAGCATAAAACCAATACAGATAGAACAACTTCACTGCTTAATTATAAGGTAATTCTCAAAAGAAAACATTCATTATGCACATAAAAAAAGCATTGGAGAGCTACTAGAATTTTTTCTTCTGTGGGGAAAGTGAAAAGGCATTTATAGTGTGACAATAAAAGAAGCTAGCTGAGCAAATCATGTGTGAAGCATTAAACACAACTGCTTTTTGGAACATACTTTTGTTCCTTTCAGTTTATCGCCCCATTTAAACATTCAGCTTGTAATAGAACTCATTACACTTTTTTCAGCCCAGCTTTAAAATACAGGCATGCCAGATTTCAGCAGTAGAAGCAAAGAAATGCAGCGTAGCTCAGAAACAGAACATGTTTCACTGATGTGAAGCATTCCACTGCATCTCTGTTTGTAGGAATCCACTGGTATACACTTGTATCGCCAAGCCCATGCTGTAGCCAGGGGCAAAAAAACAGAAAGAGAGCAATCCACTTCAGTGGTAGGTTTTAGTGCCACAAAACCACCAAGGCAGATGAGCTCCACCAGACTCTTTCAGCGACTGGTAGCATGAATTATGTCAAAAGAACTCCTCGCACTCTATGTCTGGTTCCTATTGCATGTGTCACGTCCTGAAGCCAAACCTGGAAAGGAGTACTGCGTACTCAGAGGATCCCTCCCAGCTGTCTTGAAAACAGATACTTGTGACTTTGGAAAAGCAAAGTCATCAAGCCTCTCTCCCTAAGGGAAAGTCCTGCCAGCCGGATCCCACAGGAGCTTCTCTCTCTACACAGGTTCTTTCCACAAAGGACAGAGTGGCTCTGCAGTCTTTTTCCTTCAATGTATTGCAGCACATGTGACTTTTCCCTAGGTATTTTGTGAGAATGGCTTGTTTACTAAGAGAATAATCAGAGAAGCTGCTCCAATTACTCTTTCAACTATGCTAATACTTAGTAGGTATTCTGAATCTAAATGCTTCAATACTTCCCTGCATCTATAAACAACAGATGCATCTAAAGCATATTATATTTTTTAGAGACAGCTAGCAGCACAGTATTCCCACAGGCAGCCTTGTCAGGAAAAGATATGTGGTAAATAATTAATTTTCGTAGGTTAACTTGAATTCCAAACTAGCATTTGTGAGCAACAGTGCCATGAAAAGGCAACTAACAACTCCAGTTTGTATTCCTATCGAATAAGGAGCATTACTTTACATGCAAAAACTGGCAGCAGAAGTTTTATCGTCTTAAAGATAAGAAAATAAAGAACACACATGCAAGTTCAGCAAAGACTCTTCTGTGAAGCACAAAGAACTCAGAAGTCTGTGCTTGGCTACTACTGTATTTTCTATCATTTCTTCAACAGTTAATGGGCCAAACAGAGAGGTGCTGAGCACTGAGGTCAGAATGCAGCACATAGAACCCTCCAGTATCATCTACCCTACAAATAATTAAAGACTGCTTATAATGCTTTTTTTCTCCTACATTACAGATGTTTGGCAGTTGGAGATAATTCAGGGAGAAAATTTCAAAAACAGGGAGGGAGCACATTCCAGCCAAGTCTTTGTAGCGTTGATCTTAATTTTAGGCTTTTAACAAGTTTTAAAATGGTACATAAAATGTTATGAATAGTACTGATGTACATTCATCATTTATGGTTTGAAGTGACTGAAGTTTTATATAGACTATCAACTGATGAATTGTGATGCCACATCATACTTAGAAAAGGTGAAAGATTTTATTCTTTTACCACTTGTTGCCTCAAAAGAGCAGGCAGATCAAACAGACAAAGAATAGTTCACAAAATCAGGAATTAGCTGGCCTTTCAGACAAGACTTCGCAAAAGGTAGTTCCTTTTTCCTGGAAATGGTCCACAAAAACAGATTAGAAAAATCACAGAATCATAGAATCTACATAAACATTTCAGAAACATACTTCATTGACATATTGCTTACACATTAATTTTCGGACAAATGAGGGGTTTCTTAAGTAATTCTATACCTGACAGCACCCAAAAAGGGGACAGAAAAGCCTCTCACACTTAGCTTAATTTTCAAGCTGCGGAACTAGATCCAATATCCCAGATTTTTTCCTCCAAGTCTGATTTTATTTCATATGTTTCTTGAACTGCCTTGCCTCTGTGACTGAGAGCAAAGCTGATGGACCTCAAGATCCTATTCCCTTTCACTTCAGTCAGCTGAATTTTTAGAGGATCAGAATACAGTTACATATTTCTTTATAACAGAGCTGCATTACAACCATGATAAAGAAATGGGAGAAATGTTCTGCTCTGCTCATTGCAATCAATAGATTACATAGCTCAGTCAGAAAGAAGAAGAAATTATGAAAGGGAAAAAGTAATCTTTAAACTATTAATATTTCCAGAACAACTTTTCTTTGAGATATGCTGATTCCCACCTTGCAAACACAGCTAATAATGTCAGAAGCCCTGAGATTCATATGGTCAGAATGATTAATATTTACATTAAGCAAATATATTGCCATAGTAACATAGACACCATAGAGCTATCTACCTGCCACAGCTCACTAAATTATTTAGCATGCCAATACTACAGTGACACTGTGTAAATGATCACATTCATTAAGAGCAGAGTATGTGCTGAAAAACTGAATGTTAGAGAGCTGTATTTATTGCCATGACAAAAACAGCACCAGTATTGGGGAAAAAAAAGCAGAGAAGCATAGAGGAAGGCTACAGCCTGTAGCAGAACACCACACCTTAAAAAGTTTTGTTTAAAAACATGTCCATATCCCCATCCCTGTGGAAAGCAGCACAAACTATACGTATATCCCACTTACAGGATATAAGGCTGCCCTGCTGTGGCCAGGACAAACCAAGATATAAATTATTTCCCACGTTATATTTTTGGGATAGTTACTGAATTCATTTTGCATGCATCTTACATTCCCAAAATAGTATTCTACATTGTGGGGTTATAAAAGCTATAGTCCGCATGAAATATTAAGAGGTATCTACAACACACATTCAGAAATCTGTAGTTCTTCAACAGTCAATACATTTAGTTAGGACAGAGGTGGAATACTCTGGGTGAAGGTCTGCCACCTCCTCCAAGGGGTCGATAACAGCAGGGATCCAAGTGGTTTGTGTAAACCGCTATCCTCAGTCTGAGATAAAGCAGTTTGGATGCCTCAAGCACTTTCTGCACCTCATGAGAGGGGTATTTTCCCCTTGTCATGTGCAATAGCAGAATCAATGACAGGTTAAGCAAACAAAGGGACAGCTCAGGTCAGCTCTTGTAACCACATGGATTTCTTCCTTATTTTTGGCAGCTGTAGCCCCTTCTTTTGTTGGACATACATGTTTTTTCACATCTCTCTTTGAACTCAAAACAACCAAAAGGAAACCTAAGACTCACAGCACAAAGAACTAGGTACAAAACTAACCCAGCCCAGCTCTAACCAAATCCCTTTCTCTCTGATCTTTTTAATTCTTCATAGGCTCAATTTATAGAATTTTAATGCCAGAGAAAGCTGTATATATTTTCTCTACTAAATTTTTATGGAAAATAGGTCTGGCATACACCCTTCTCCACCCTCGTGCTTGTATTATTATTCACTTGCATGGAAATGCCACAAAGCCTTAAAGACATTTTATAGTACTAGCATTAATCAAACCCAGCCTCAAAACAATAGATTACTGTAACAGAGACTCATGTACAATTTGATCTTGAGAGACAAGCTTTTCAAAATATTGACATGTTTGGGCCACGCTGTTCTCCAGAGAGAATGCTGCTTAAATAAGAGCCTGCTTTTCTTAAGCAAGCTGTTTTAATTAAGAATTATTCAAGAACTAACTTGATTCTCCACAGGAGAATGCCAGGAAAGCATGGAGAACAGCATCATTGTTTGAAAGCATGGTTTGAAAGTTTTAGAAAGTAGCCTCATGGGACCTATCAGTCAGTAAAATCCAGCTTACTTTTCACTCTCTATTAAGTGTTTTAGAACCTCCTAATATATTCCATACTGTAAGGCAACATGACATGCATAATTTACTGTTTTTAACTCAAACAGTGACACCCCACTGTCATATGAATGAAATCCTCCCTAAATGCTCCATCTGTATAGCCTTGATCTTTCCCTCCATTCACCAGCTGAATCTTACTTGAGATAAAACAAAGATACTCAAAACAAGGTAATAGTGAGGCTGCCTTTGTCAGACAGAGAAGTCAAAAAAAAAAAAAAAGACAACCCGCCACAACAAAACTCCACAATTTTTTCATTCCATTAACTTCTGAAGATGACACTAATATAGTCATTATTTTGAAACATGCTGTTGATAATCAGTTTCATTATGCTTGTCATCTCAAAGATCCTCTGTCCGACTGGAATCTACTATCAGAACCACTTCTAAAAATACAGCTTTTTCAGCAGAAAACATGAACAATTCATGCAGTTTAATGACGACTTGTATCCAAGAAGTAGAAAGAACTATAGCTAGTGGGGTATCTTAGTCGACCAATCTCTGCTTACAGTTTTCTGATATCCTGACAATTCTTACAGCTGACAATGTAAGTTCTGGCACTTCGAATTAACTAAAACTCTTCCAATGACAACTAGAACATCAGCATTACTGTTACTAGTAATTTTAGGAAAGCTTCTTGCTATGGGATTTATTGCAGGAGCTTAATTTGCAAGATTGCCATAATCAGACAAGAGGTATCAAGGGGTTTGGATGATTTGAAGTAAGAGAAATTAAATCAAAAAAATAGAAAGAAAAGCATGAGCTGACAGTTTACTACTATTGAAACAATGCAGGAATTGGGTATCTCTACCTCTATGTTGTATCCACTCCCCTGAAGCAGCACTATAGGAATATAATGTAGGATCAAAAGAGAGTTCTGAAAGCTATGCACAGTACAACAACAGAAAGACAAAAGCATCCATAAAAAGCCATGCTTAGCCAAGACTATACAGACAGTTCTCAATATTCGGACTAGGAAAAGGTGCCACTGGAGAGCACAGGTAAGGTAAAGAACACCAAAAGTTTGACTGCTTATGGAAGTCAAGTAATTTTCCAAAAACATTTGGGCAGTGAGCCTCTTACATGGGATCTCCATTCAGTATTCCACTTGAGATCATGAGTTTAACAATGTCTGCTGGTATCAGAGAAATATCTCAGTCTGTGAAAGATGAATACTGCTGGTATGACTTCTGAAATATAAATTGATCAGATGAAAAGCAACTGACTAGTGGACTAATTAGCAGCAAGGAACAGAATTAGGCAAAGCCTCCAAATTCCAGGCACAGGTGTCAACTACATTTACATGTTACAAATAGTCTTGCTGATAAAGCTAGAAAAACAAAGTGAACTTCAAGTATTCAGCATCTTAAAGCACATTTGCAATGGAGCCAGTGGGGATATCTGCTTGGTTCTTTGCAAAAATTTAAGATGTGCACTAATACTTGAAATGTTCCTATGACAATTGAGCACCCAGCTAAAGTGTCTGAAATAAGCCTTTGACAATTCTAGATAGAAACACTAAGCAATTAAGAGAGCTATCCAAACACTATCATAGATTCATAGATTCATAGAATCACAGAATCACAGAATCGTTAGGGTTGGAGAGGACCTTAAGATCATCTAGTTCCAACCCCCCTGCCGTGGGCAGGGACACCTTACGCTAAATCATATCACCCAAGGCCTCGTCCAACCAGGCCTTGAACACTGCCAGGGATGGAGTATTCACAACCTCCCTGGGCAACCCATTCCAGTGCCTCACCACCCTAACAGGAAAGAATTTCCTTCTTATATCCAACCTAAACTTCCCCTGTTTAAGTTTTAACCCGTTACCCCTTGTCCTGTCACTACAGTCCCTAATGAAGAGTCCCTCCCCAGCATCCCTATAGGCCCCCTTCAGATACTGGAAGGATGCTATGAGGTCTCCATGCAGCCTTCTCTTCCCCAGGATGAACAGCTCCAACTTCCTCAGCCTGTCTTCATATGGGAGGTGCTCCAGTCCCCTGGCCATCCTCGTGGCCCTCCTCTGGACTTGTTCCAACAGTTCCATGTCCTTTTTATGTTGAGGACACCAGAACTGCACACAGTACTGCAGGTGAGGTCTCACAAGAGCAGAGTAGAGGGGCAGGATCACCTCCTCCGACCTGCTGGTCACACTCCTTTTGATGCAGCCCAGGATACGGTTGGCTTTCTGGGCTGCAAGCCCACACTGCCTGCTCATGTTCATTTTATCATCAACCAACACCCTCAAGTCCTTCTCCACAGGGCTGCTCTGAATCTCTTCTTTGCCCAACCTGTAGCTGTGCCTGGGATTGCTCTGACCCAGGTGTAGGACCTTGCACTTGTCGTGGTTGAACTTCATGAGGTTGGCATCAGCCCACCTCACAAGCATGTCAAGGTCCCTCTGGATGGCATTCCTTCCCTCCAGCGTATCAACCGAACCACACAGCTTGGTGTCATCGGCAAACTTGCTGAGGGCGCACTCAATCCCACTGTCCATGTCAGCGATGAAGATGTTAAACAAGACCGGTCCCAACACCGATCCCTGAGGGACACCACTCGTTACTGGTCTCCAGCCGGATATTGAGCCATTGACCACAACTCTTTGTGTGTGGCCATCCAGCCAGTTCTTTATCCACCGAGTGGTCCATCCATCAAATTGATGTCTCTCCAATTTAGAGACAAGGATGTTGTGTGCGACAGTGTCAAATGCCTTACACAAGTCCAGGTAGATGACATCAACTGCTCTACCCCTGTCCATCAGTTCTGTAGCCCCAGAATTCCACTTCAGTCGAATTTTCTCCTGCAACTTCCATCTTTCAAGCTCATACCTTAAAATACTGGAAAAGTCAGTCCTGCTACAAAAACCACAAGTAATTTCAAACACAAAACCTGTATTTTGTTTTCAAGCCAACAATGAGTAGATGAACCCAAAAAGTAACAACAGTCCACAGTAATACTGACTTAATTTTATTAGCTTTGGCTCAGTACCACTATTACTGATTCAAACTGTCTCCTACAAGTGACAACAATGCAAAACGCTTTGCTTCAACATGAGTGCTTTACATATCAGATGTGGTACCATTCCCAGACCAAGCCCATGTTTTTCATGGTGCTATATTACACGATAACAAATCTTCTCAAAACTTAACATTAAGCAAGCTTTATATGATACCCACTTATATACAGCAGAATGAGAACTAATAATGACTGCAAATGAAGCTGAGCTGATTTTAGGCAGAACAGACACCTCTGTGCTCTGCCTCCCAATGCTTTCCACTCCAGGAACACATGTCCAAGGTGGTTCTGTACAGCAGCTGTTTATTAATTTTGGTTCTGTGTGAGGCAAAACTGGCTTCACCATTATCAGAGACACACTGACTTCGGAAACATTAGAGCCAGATTTAATGTAGTGCTCTTCCCTGCCATGCCAGCTCTGACACACCTAAACTATTTCTGGATCTATAGCATGCTTGCTATAGATCTATAGTGCACAGTCCAGATAACCTGGCGATGCACCGTTGTGAACTGACATTCCACATGTATGGTCAATATGGATTACAAAAGTTTTGCACAATATAAATTATGAAGTTATTTAATCAGATATAATGCCTACTGCACAATAAGCAAGATTTCTTTGCCTATTGTGCAGATCACTGGCTTTCTCAGTAACTCAACATAACTGCTGCTTGAACTTCCTTAACCATTACACAGAGTAGCAGGTTCAGAAGAAAAGCAAAGTGTGAAATTTCAGTGCTGCTTACCTGTAAAAGACGACTTTACAGCAAATATGCTTTTATTGTGTAAAAGATTACTCAAATCAGGATATTATTCTACTCTGTATATACAACAAAATCTGGCCCATTATAGCTGGTTTTGCATCCAGATTGCAAGTAGACCTATCATGCAAATCACATGTAAATTAAGCTGGATAGATAAAAATTAATGTGTGTACCCAATTCTGATTTTTGGGTGACCAAAAACACTCTGTTAGGCAAGGCAAATTTAAGCCTGCAGTGCATTACTGGGTAGCTCTCTACTACATTGTAGATGCATGCAGGTGCAGCACATTTGGACAGTTCAGAAAGTATCCTGAGAATAAGCATAAAAAAAGTAAAAATACACCATTTCTCTGGCTCAGTTAAATTTAGAAGTCAGACTAAAGCACATACAAGAGCTGAATGGCAGCTCTACTGCAGTTTCACATATTAAGGTTAAAAAGCAGCAAGCAGGCCAGCTGACAAGGACATAACCGACATTAAAGGCAACAGCAGCACATCCAATTTCCAGTGCTACAGTCACTACCTCAAGTGTGTTTTGTTAACACTGAAGTATCAGTGCCTGTACAAACAGAGTATCTTACATCAGTGTTTCCAGTTTTAACATATTCAAGAATCCCATAATGTGTTTTGTTACTTTTTCATGTATAATTCTGATACGAGGCTTAGTCTCTCACCCAGGGCAATGCGCCCTGTTCAGTTTAATGGCCACTTGACTCCCCTTTCTTAGAGCAGAATAGAAAACTATAAAAGGTTCTTTTTTTAATTTGTTACTTCCTTCGAGGCTCCCCCTTTCACACCCGATTTTTCAACGTACACACTCTAATTACCAAAATCCTAGTTCTGTAGAGCCTTTTGCCAAAGGATCGAGTAGCTTCAGACAAAACCGAGTTAAGAGCCAATACTGCAAATTTTGGTTTTGAGGTGTTGCAGTACCAACTTGGGTGAACATCCTAAGCATTCAACTGACTCATCAAAACCCACAGGAAACAACCACAGCAAAGAATCTGTAGTTATAGCTAAGGAGTGAGAGCTGCTCTTCTTTTTACCAACCCAGAAGAATTCCTTCCACATTCTGCTCTCCTTCTCAGCCAGGATGGGAACAGAGCCCTTTGTCAGGGTTAGCTTAGCCAGCAGCCTCTTATACTGGCAGCTGCTTTCACACATAGCAGGGAGACTGAAGAGACAGAACAAAGTTTAGCACTATCAGCCCAAGCTTAGGACTTAAAAAAGGAATACAGTCTTTTCCCACTTTGCATACCACAGTTCAAACAACTCCCCAGTGCAATGAACTATGCCCCTTCCCTCCTGCCCCACAATGAAAAGGTATTTTTGCCATGTGCTGTAACTGGCAGAAACTTCCAGTCCAGGCTCACCAAACAGGATTAATGCAGATATATTCTGCACATAGCTGAGACCCTCTCTTTTCAGTCATGATGTACTTGTATCTATGCATTTCTCTCACTTTGTCAAAACTACCTATAACAATGATCAGGGCAATTTTCTTACAGTAATTCCTGTATATCTAGAATAATGTTTTAAATTGTTCAGCCATTTGGTGTCTGATCTCCTGGAGACAGCCTGTCATACTGCTGCACATATCGTGTGAGTGATAAAAATAAAACAGGTAAAATCAAGAGAGGTGTATCAAGGAACCGACCAGGCAGGCACAAGTAGTCAGGTTTTTTTACCCTCTCCTCCCTGCACACACACGCACACACACAAAACCCCCTAAACATTTCAAGCTCTATGACAAAAGTCACAGCTGGCACCAGTGCCACTGGGATGGGACCATATCAGTGAGCTTAGTAAAGTAAGGGGCAGCTGCTAACTACAATTTTTCAGTTAGAAAAACAGAGACCCTCTCACCATGGCTACCCACACACCATCAATGGAGAAGCCTTACATGAATTCAATAAATGCAGAATTTGTACAGGTTTTGATACAACAGAAGTAAACCAACAGAAGTAGAACCAGCACAATGTCTCAGTGGAAAAAGAGCTACAGAAATAAATGAGACAACAAAGCAAGAGGGGAAAAAAAAACCTGAACAATTACACAACAAAAAACCCACAACAAAACAAATCCACCACTGAATAAAGAAATCCAGAAGCCTGGAAACAAAACCAACAACATCCAAACAAAACCCCAGACACAGGCCCACCTTACGACACATTCTTAAAATGCCAAGTACAGTAGGCTGTTAATTTTTCACCTGAAGTCACTGCGTAACTTGGTCAGGGAATTACTCAGTTCTAAAAACTCTGTAGCCATTTCATTTCACCTTTCATTTCCTATTATCCAAAACTCAGAATCGTATATGCAGTTTATAGAAAAGTGCATAAGCCCTTGAATCCAGGATATAGATGGGATGCGCTGAGTGATTTTTCTTACCATAACTGATATATAAGAGAAAAAAGAAAATAATTAAAATATACAGATATGTTGGTATAAGCACAGTAAGTCCGATGTTATTTTTATCATACCGGAAACAGAATTTCTTCTTTCAATCAGCCCAAGATACATTTTCAATCCTTTTATCATGTCTCTATGTTCTGCATCATGAAGATAGATGAATGGCAATAGAATAGTGATAGATTAAAAATACTGACACTCAGGAGTACACGAAAGTACTTTAAAGAGTACTTTCAGTATAAATGTAAACATATGCTCGAGAAAATAATTATCTATGTGCCAACAAACAAACACAGCACTTCCCCAGGGAGAGATTTTTTTTCTGTGAACACCCTCTTGCTATTAATTGTGCAGGAGTCAAGGGCAGGGAATGATGCTGAGTCAAAGTTGTGGTAAATAAAAAAAAATTAACCACAACAGACATGCCTTTACCTAACCACTATTCTGACTCACACTAAAGTGGTCTTTCAAAATTCAACACTCAGGCCTGTAATTGATGCTTGCTTAAACAGTTTAGGAGATGGGAAATGCGCATACTGATCTCCTTTAAAAAGGGGGTCATAGAAAGATCACAGATTGGGCTACTCTTTGTAACTGCTAAACATCCACCTGGGAAGCAATCTGGAGACACAGAAGTTGTCACCTGGTCACTTGCACAAATAACATCCCAGCTGTGCACCCTGCTCAGGCTGTGAATACGCTGAGGTGAAGGAATACTGCAACGTCATCTCACTCCTGACTTAGGTAAGTGGGAATCCCACTTGCAGGGATCAGTTGTTGCAGCTACTCCCCCCTAAATAATTTTAAGACAATTATTCTATATCATGACATGCTTACTGCTTTTGTATGCTACTACAGCAATCTTCATGTAAACCAAATATCAGACAACACATAAATTCTATAGTTTGATGGGAACAGGGGCATGGGAGTCCATGCCCTCCTCAATAAGCATCCAGCACTGGGCTTGTTTCAATTAGATTCAAAGCCCAAAGTGCTTCAGAATATTTAAGAACTTTTGTAGACACTAATGGTGACATGGTAAATGAAACATGCCAACAGAGGTCATACAAGCTCAGCTATTTTATTGTTCATACCACGCTATTCAACATATTCTGAAAAAGGAACACTACATACTTTTATATATGTAGAACAGATGCACTTCCATGACCTACCCAGTCTGCACTGTAGAAGACACAGATATAAGATACACTGCCCCATACCAGTTCAGGTGGTTTTCTGGAGTACATGTTTGTAAAATAACCATGCAAACAATTTCCATTATAAGAGAAAAAAAAAAACATTCATAAAGAGCATCAACAACTCTGCTCAGAGGCTGTCATGTTATTTTTTGGGGGTTTATTTTGGTTTAGTTTTTTTCCACCCTCCCAGTTTCAGGAAAAGTGAGTTCTGAACAAGGTCATTCATGAGACTGATTCAGCTGCTGCCTTGCCTTTCGAAAGTTCCAGACTAGTTTTTCTCGTTTCTTTTAAGAAAGCAACACAATAGGACCATAGATTCATCTCTCAAAATAACTATTGTTGGGCACCCAGCTCTAAGCAATTGGCTTAGCCTCTGCAAGCACTTCGTTACTGTCCTTCTACCTGTTTATATTTCTCAATTTGGAGCACATTATTCCCTTCTCCATAGTTGCTTCCCACATGTTCATTCATCTTGGTTTGACTTGCTGGATTTCTTCAACTGGGTTTCATTAAACAGTCTGGATTTTTCTTTCCAGATGCATGCTAGGTTTACTTTCAATGAAGTTAAGGTAGATTTACACCAAGGAAAGGAAAACAGAATCCAGGCACACAGTTTTAAGATTAAAGACACAACAAAGCTTTCTAGGCTATGAATTTTAATACTCAAAGATTAGCAATTCACCTTAATGTCCGTTCTATCCTTCTAATGTCAGTTGTATCCTCCACAACAAAACAGTTCCTGATAGAAATTTTACTAAAAGCATAGCTCCAAAAGATGGGGTGAGCCAGTAGATTAGTACATAGTTTCCAAGAGAAGGAGGTCCTGTCCTATCCCTTGCCCTACAACCCTAGCATATTTATTTTGTACTTCAGTTCACAAAGGAAGTCAGTTTAACAACAGCTCTAAGAGTCAAAAGCCCACATCACTACAACCTTGGAACAGAGGCTGAAGTCAAGGGTGCATGGAGAGGTCAACACAGACAAGCTTCCATCTTTGGCAGGGACTTCATGAGCTCTGCTGCTCTTGGAATTACTTCCCACTTTTTATTTCCATAGCTGTATATGTAGAACCAGCAAGTCAAATTCTGAAGATTCACAGCCAGTAATTAATATGTTAGCTCCGCTGTATGTTACAAGAATTTAAACTTGCTAGCAGTAAACATGTTCAAAATGTCAAGAGACATTGGATCCCTGGTACCACCTTATTCTGAAGTGACCAAACGCAAGAGAAATTTTTCCAGGGATGACAGCCACTGTGCCCCTGTAAGGGACAATCTGGATAAAGGAGATGTATGGAAACATGACATAAAACACCAGCAGAAACGGACAAAAACTCATTAGGTATACTGAACATGATCGCCAGTCAAAATATTCCCAGAAATTAATCTTTTTGCAAACAAATTAATAAAAATTCCTTATTTTCTTAAAATATACTTTTTACGTCCTTTCCTCCTCTGGAACTGGAATAATTCTGGTTTCGCAAAGATTGCTATGCTATTTTATTTCTCCAAGATTAAACCTCCAACTCTGCATCTGGCCAATGGCTATCCCAAGCTGAATACAATCTTTGGACGCCAGCAGATTCTTCTGCATTTCAACTAATACTAGGACTGTGCTTACACCTTCCTGTCCACAACGAAAAGTAATAGAGCATACAGCAAATTCCTCACCTATTCTATCCCAGCTTCACAGATCTTTGGTATGGAAGGAACTGATTCCAGAATGCATTTAAAATTACTTCAGTAAAAAGACTTTAGTTCCCATCTTGAAATACACTTTGCCGTGCAGCTGACACAGTTTTGGAAGGGAAAACAGACTGATAATGTCCCCTTAAGATAAGGAGAGAAGCCGGAAAGTAAGCTGTTCCTCTCAGGCATAATACTTTTTTTGAGCTCCCCCTGGGATGACATCTACCATTACTTCTTTAATCACAGCAGAATAAAGTTTGTCTTGCCATTCATGAATAACAAAAAGTCAAGCTGAATTTTCTAAACTGTTTTCAGAAGCATTTCAATTTCTTTGGCTTTTGAAAGAGTTCTCCCCACATCATGGCTTCAAGGGCTTAGAACTGAAATATTTCATTGGTTAACAAAGTGCTCCTCATCTTCTATCATAATTTACAGTCCTTCATCAATTGATCAAACTCCAGCTACTAAATGTTCTCTTACATTCACTGAAGATGCTACGACATTCACAAAGCAGTGAAATATAAGTTCACACTTCTTTTTTTTCCCCAATATCATACTGCAGCCTACTTACTCACTAGAATCACCCATAGAATCAGGTAACTGCCAGAGTGTTTTATGAGTCTGTTTTTAAAATGAGAAGATCAGTACTTAGATCTGTAAAGACCACACTTTAGAATAAATTTTAAAGTTACTGAATTCACACATAAAATCTTCATCCCCACAGCATCTTCAAAAGATTCATCTTTTTCATTTTTTGCAGCTGGTTGCTCAAGGGTATATATAAACAATTATTTCATGAGGCTAAAATGAAGGCTCCCCTCCAGCACATCCTACAACAATAATATTCTGCTGCTGGTGTGTGGAAAATGTATTTTCTGTACGCCACTTGAGAATCTACTACATTTTGCAGATCAGCAATGTAATTTCAGCACACTGGGAGAACAAATTTTCAATTCAAACAAAGCTCATTAGGACTTAACCAGCAAAACTAGGAATGATTAAATATCAACATCCTGACATGGAGTTGTGCAGTTGTGTTTTTTTTAATAATGTTGTTATATGCCTTCTCAGTGTAACTGGGTAGCCATTAAGTGTGAAGAACAGCTATGAAGTGAGAGAAATGCTACTGAAGAAAATCAATGTTAAGTGGTACTTACCAAGTTATTTTCTAGTATCCCTTTTTTATATATATGAAGGACCCCAAACAGCTTCAGAAAGCAATCAGATTTTAATTGTACAGTGATTAAACTAACACCAACTGTTCTGCACTGAAACAAAATATTTATACATTTCTTGCACTTTAAGTTCAGATGTTGGTAAAGTAAATCCCAAAGCAGTACCAATCAAGTCAATGAGTTACAGTAATTTTACCTAGGAAAACACAGACTTTGGGTCAAGTTTTCAATACTCTTTTGGATTAGGCTCCTTCTGCAGTAGGGCAGTCATTGCAGTTTTCCCTGAATCTTCCCCTGAAAAGATTCAACAATAAGAGACATTTGCATACGGCCTCTGTGCCACAGCTAGAATGCAGTGAAAGACTTTGCCTTCCTCTTGAATGTAATGTCCCTATGAGAAGAGAAGCAAAACCAGCCCCATGTGTTTCATAAAGCAGTTTCCATGCACACTTCAAAAAACAGCTTCAAAACCTGGGACTGAAGTAGTCAGCTGCACACTTTTACAATGCATGGAAATGGCCTACAAGAAAACAGCCTGTAAGACACTTGCACTTTATTAGTAGGAAGAGGAAGCTTTTGAGTTGAATGGACAAAAAACATAATATAGTAAATCATTTTGCAAACTACATGCTAGTTCCAGCAACCACTGCCCTTCAGTAATGTATCATATTTATCTAATCACTTCTACCTTCTCTTGGTTAAGACAAGCCACAGTTCATTTTAATTAATGGAGCCACAAAAGTGGGATGAAACAAGTATTCTGCTTAGCTTGCATTATGTAAACTTGAGCACACATGTGGCAATGGGATTAATTAATTTACTACCCCGTCAATTTCTTCACTTTGAACCTCAAACACTGCCAGGAAATCTCATTAATCTAACCTAGGTAGTAAAGAAGTTTCTCCAAAATTCCTTCTCAATAACATTATACTTACACTGTTCAAATCTTTGCTTTAGAAGACTTACAAGAAAAAATAATCAATGTAAATTTTACAACATTCAGCTTAAAATGAAACTAAGGCCACAAATACTGCTTTAGAAAGCCCAATGGTAGACTTGAAGTAGTGACATTGCTTTTTCATTAACCCCATTCTATTTCTAGCAAACCGGAGTTTAAAAAAATTGTCCAGAATCCAGGGAGATAAACAACAATGTACAATTCATAGCCCTGAAACATACACTGAAGCAGACACAGAGTCCCTTAAAAAAAATTAAAAGGAGTATACAATACATGATTTAAACACCTACAACTTTGATCCTGCATTCTCCTCCCTCTGGATATCTTCTCTTCCCAGGTCTATTCCTTCACAAGTGCTAATTTGTGATGAATTATAGAACTCATTGTTATAGGCCACAGCAGGTATAAAATTATACATGATTTTCAAAAACGAATAGTCAAATTCATAACAGAAAAAAAAAAAAAAAAAAAATCAAGGAATTTTCAGAACAGAAAGATTATTAAATAACCCACGGAGTGCACATGGCCAGAGATGCTGCCATATACTTCGACTATGAACATATTCCACCCTGTGCAGCTGCCACTGGAAAACACCATTGTGCCAAGTTGATCTTCGACCCCAGCCAGTATGGATGCTCTTAAATTCTCATTTCAGTCATAGGTGTCAGCGCACCCAGTGGGATGGAACCCAAACCCAACCAATGGGAAAGTGCTGAACCACATGCAAGGCCCTCTCTGGTTTTAAATTGAAACAGCATTTCTGAGATGTGGCCACCAAGCACCCCAGCTTCTGCACTTCCACCAGGCTCCTGCCCCCTTCCCTCAAGGGCCATAAACCCACCAACTCCTGTTGTAAGAAGAGTTCAACTTGAAAACCCTCACTAATCCTCACTGCTTCATATACAACAAATGCATCAAGCATTGTTATCTCCATTGCTTGTCAGATTTGCAAGAAGCTTGCCTGACAACAGCTATGGAAAGGTTCCTCTGGTGTTTTTCTGTTCAGCCCAAGAGATTTTAGGACTGCAGAAATAAAATCTAATGAGTGAGTTTATATTTAGCCTTCCAATTTAATCAATCCTTGCAGACCAATATATCAACACTGTATCTTATGTCTGTCTTTCATTTATTCCAAGTTTACGTTTTGAAATAATAATCAACATAGTGCAATTAATCCACACTTGGAAAAATGAAGTCAGCTTTATCTAAAAGCCCTCCAATTTTAAAAAATGTTGGAACGTGAAGAAAAATAATACAAAGGAAAACATCCCATCAGCTGAGAATCCGATCCTTAGAGATTTTGTTCTGCAGTTTTATTTCATATTAGCCTGACTTTCTCCTGATCAGTTTGCTGCCATCACAGTAGTATTTTTTCCTCTAAAATAAAAATAAAACCAGCATTTTTTATTATTATTGTCGTGGTTTAAACCCAGTCAGGTAATTCGTTCGCTCACTTCCCCCCCTTTCTTGCCCTCCCCCTGCTCACGGAGGGATGGAGAGGAGAATCGAAAAGAATGCAACTCCCACGGGTTGAGATAAGAACAGTTTAGTAACTAAGGTATAACACAAATCACTATTGCTACCACCAATAATAAAAATGATAAAGGAAATAACAAGGGAAGAGAATACAACACCTCAGCACCACCCGACATAACTTGCCCCCCTCAGCCCGACCAAGCACCGACCGATACCTCCTCCAAACCTGCAGACTCCCAGCCCTTCCGGCTCACTCCCAGTTACATCCTGGGCATGACGTGCTGTGGTATGGAATACCTCTTTGGTCAGTTTGGGTCAGCTGTCCTGTCTCTGCTTCCTCCTGGCTTCCCCTCCCCCCTGGCAGAGCATGAGGCTCACAAAGTCCTTGGCCAAACCAAAACATCCTTGTTATCAGCTCTGTTCCCGAGCTGAAATCAAAACACAGCACTGCACCAGCTACCAAGAAGGAGAAACATGATTGCTACTGCTGAACCCAGGACAGAAATATATATATATATATATATAAAAAAAAGTTAAGACTATCATAAAATCTCTTAATTTCTAACACTGATTTTACCAAATCTCCTACATTTAGCATGGTCATAAATTCCCTTAGGTTTCATATGGCTGCTATTAAGCACAATTTACGCTGATTTAATACTAAGGTGAAGCCTGAATGGTACCTACTCACTATTCTTATTTCAATGGGACCAAAACTGAGAAACAGAGTTGTCACTGTCAGAAAACTAGTCTCACGTTTCCACTTCATCCTGCCAGTGGACTTGTCTATCTCCTATTGCACACTGCTAACTTCCCCACATTGTGCTTAATTCTTCAGGGAAAATACACACTTACCTAATTAGACTCAAGACACAAGCAATGACAAGTAAGTCAAGATTGTTGGACAAAGCGTTCTTTGTGACATATCCTGAAACTTTACAATGAATAGCCCACATTACATCATATATAACCACAATTTTTAGCTTGAGCCGAAAAAGAGCAAGTGTCTTAGGCATTTACAAAGTAATGCATGCCTATTTGTACTCTTCAAAATGCCAGGCAGTTGTGGCCTTTACAGACCTCTCCCTCAGCATCACGTGAGAGCAAATTTGTACACTAGTATACAGTGACGAAAGAGAAGTAAGAATTCTTTAAATTATTTATAGAACATCTACTGCTCCTGAAGAAGGCCATGCCACGTAGCCTACAACTGGCCCAAGGAATCCTATGAAAGTATAAAATGTAAACCATGTAGTAGCTCTTCTCTATAAAGAGTTTGTGAAGCTCAAGGTAGTTTACAAATTACCTACATGAGTAGAACAGAATCTTCCTCTATAATACTAGTTTCTGATAACTGATAGCAACCAAGTTTTTACTGGATCGCTCCTACAACCAAACTCAATAATGAATGAAAAAGACACTTCTCTCCCCACATGTCTGACTTTTAACTTTCCTGTTTCTGGTTTTTATGCTTTGGTTTGGTTTGGTTTTGTTGTGGGGTTTGTGTTCTTTTTTTTTGGGGGGGGTGGTGTTTGTTTTGGGGGGATTTTTTGGTTTGTATTTTGGTTTGTTTTGTTGGTTTTTTTTTTAATCAGAACAACTCAAAACCCTACAAACCTTTCACTGGAGGTGGCGAACACATAATCCCCCTCCCTCAGGAATAACACAGCTGAAAGGAAGCATAATCCTAAAATCCTGAATACAAACTAAATAACATTACTACTGTTAGCTAAACCAAGGGGAACTCACACATACCAGTATAATTGATGACTTGAACTAGCATGGGATAGGAACTAGTGAGGACCAGAGGAAGACTTCACAACACTGTTAGTTCATGTCACTTTCTACCATCAGTGACTGTACTGCCTTTCCACTAGCATAACTAAATTTTAAGTTAGGACAGAAGAAACAACTAACTGAAAGCTATACACTGCTATAAACAAGGTTACAGAATGAGACTGGGCTATAGTTTAAGCTAACAATTGATTTTCTTTTGTTTTCTATAAGGACAGAGAAATAGACTTGCCTTTATGACATAAGATATTAAATTCTAACACTACAAACCATCTAAAGAACAACTGTTATCTACAGCAACCGATTAAGAAATACTCACTTTGGCAATCAAAGCTGCTTCCATACAGCTACAGAATCATGAATCAGCTGTAGCTTAGTATATGTAAAAGGTGATATTAATTCCATTTCAGCTTTAGTGCCATCTGTCTTGGGAACACGTAGGTCTTCTGGACAATCACCCTGCTAGTTGAGCTCCACAAGGCTTGACATTCTGAAACATTTTAATTATTTGCATTTAATAAAATAGGTTTACAACATTGTCAGCGATGCCAATTAATTCCTTCAGACAGTGGAAACAATAACATAATAAATACTTAACTTGTCAAGCATCAGTGTATCTACAACCCCTCAGTTTCCTAAGGATACTCTGATATGATACTTTGAGAACTTGCACAATACATTACAGAAAATGGGATGCCTCCCTAACCATTGCAAAGCACATTAGTAGGAAAAGAATAATATCCTTACTTAAAGCTTGACAAAATGTCTGTTTCCCATTCACAGGTCAGCATCAAGAACTGCAACAAACTGCATCAAGAAAGAGGTGGAAGAATGACTGTGTAGCCTTCCAGGGAGGATAAAACCAGCCACATGCTACACGAAAGACTGCTGAAAGATGGAGTTGATATTCATAAAGCAAGTATTTGGAGTTTTAAAAATAACAAACAAGGCACAAGAGTTTCCCAGATAGGTAATATTCAGTTGATATATACCAGCTAGTCCTATTTTTTCTAACCAGTTTTAAAGAAAATCTGGGTATACAATAATCACTCGTTCCTGCTGTTTATGAAGTATCATTTCCTATTTGTTCCCCTTTCTAATTTTGTTTGACAGGTATAAATAGCCTACCTGATGTAACCAACACAACTCTAGAAACCAAACATACTGCCAGGTTTCAAGCTTATCTGCACTAATCCAAGTCTTACTTCACACCCATACATTAGGCTCCCTCCTACTAGCTACCCTGGACTTCTCTTACGCACACAACTTCCTTATGTCAATCTTGCAATTAACATCCACATATACTTGCCAAAGGACGCCAACTCTTCTATGAAACATTCCAACCATGAAGACCACACCCCCTTCAGGCTCTTTCATCACCCCATTTTGCAACCTGAAAATAAGCTTCTCTTGGGAAGGCGACTCATAAGTGTTCAGCACTTTTCAATTTGTAAAAACATCTTATCTAATAAAAAAAGGCACATGTGTGATGTTGCATCAAGGACCAGGTGATTCTTATGCTTGTAGATCAGGTCAGGGAAGAGATGTATCTGCATTTTCATCTGTCAGCTGACTAGTTTCACTGCAGAGTAAGATGAAGTAAGATGATCCAGTGACAAACCAAAGTCTATGATCCTCTACCCCTTATTCAGCAGCTTTTGTTGTAAAATTATTTCTAAAGTTTCTATGCTCAATTTTTAAGCACAGATAGAGAAGATGAGTCTTTCCTCCTTCAATTCTTCCTGTATCCTACAGTGTACCTGCTAGAGTCAGAGGGTAAAAATAAAAATGTACACTCTTGACATGACAGGCTTTTCAACTATTTCATACTCCATAGTCTGAATGACACAGAGGTATTCTGAAACAAACAAAAAAAAAACAACCAGTCTTTCCAACTCAAGAAAATCCTGGTGTGCAGTCTGTGGAGTTCTCATCAATATGCCACTGATAATCTGTCACTGACTTGGAGGTTATAGAGGTCACGTTCTATTGTTTTCCAGAAGTTGCAGGGCACTAAGAGATGGCTAAAGCACATTTGATAATTGCCATGAATTTATTTCACATGTAAGCAGTTTCTGTGGTTGGCACAGGAATATTATGCAACTGTCATCCTCTTGGAACATATTGTATAGTACTGGACAAGAACTGAATCACCAAACATTGACAGGATGCTCCAGAGCCCACATTATCCAAATGCAGCTCAGTGCTACTAGAGCCTCTACCTGACTGAAGTCTCAAGCCCTGTTTCCAGAGGACAGACATCCATACCACAAAACCCAATCTTGACACACAGCATTCCAGAAAGCTCATGGTTCAGCAAACAGGCTTCTATTATGAATTACCTACTACACACACACACACACTCTTACTTTACCTGCAATTAAAGCAAGTCAACAGGTCAGCAAGGAAAAACTTGTTCTAGCAGCTGTTCCCTCTGGTGGACAATCTAGATTAAAGTTTCTTCAGCTGACATCGTTCAGCTGCATTCAGCTTTCCACTACAGACCAGGAAACGAAAAGAAAGCAGAAAAGTAAAAATTATCATAGTCTATTAATAGAAATTACCTGCCCAAGAGTTAAATGAAATTTAGCAATTTAACAACAGGGAAAAGGGGAACGAACCATCTTAAAATCAGCAGCATGATAAAAATCTCAATTATACAAGAGAAGCAGTAACAAAGTATATTCCTCAGCATGAGATAGGTCTGCCCAGGCAAGATCAGAGTTTCAAGCCTTCCACCATTCCCTGGGTGAGAAACCCTTAAACACCAATGCCATCATCAGCTATGAGGCCACACCACTGCAGAAGAAATCCACACTTCCCTTGCTCGCTGCCCCCTGTTCACTGCTGCAACCCAAAACCATTTGCATCCATGTTGCGCCTCAAAAACACTTGCGCATCACACACTGAATATGACTGAGGTAATTAAACTGTTCTTGGCTAAAAAGTAACCACTGGAAAAAAAAAAAAAATGCAAAACCAGAAAAAAGTGGTATGACACTGAATGCTAAAACGGGCTATGCTGCCAAAAAGCTGATTACAAACCTCAATTTTCAGACAGGAAATGCATCATACCAACATCTTGTTAAACAAGCTGAACACATTCAAAGGCAAAGGAGAAGAAATCCAAATCTTTCTGTCAACACAGGAGTCATTTATATTAAATTTATATTTGACATGTAACAAGGCTACACACATACGAAAAAATGCAAGTATGAAAGGGTGTCTGTTCATTTACACAGTGCTTAGCATTCAAAATTGATTTTACAGACATCCTGCTAACCTGTCTGGCAGAAATTCTTCCAGACTACACAAATTAATTCAAAATAGGGAGGCTGTCACTTTTTCTGTCTTACAAGCAAGGAGGTAATATTCTGAAATAGTTTTTAGCATGCTGAAAGGAATCATAAAAAAGTTAAAAGATATATATATATATATCAAGGGAGGAAACAATTATTTTGCAAAAACATAACTTTTGGCTAAGAACTCACAGTTTAGACCAGGTCCTTAAACAGCTTTCCCATTGAAGGAACATGAACAAAATTAAAAGCTCATAGGAAGACACTATTGGTTTATTCATCACAAATATAACACAGTTTCAGTACAGGCTAGACTACATGATTCAAGAGATCCCTAACGATTTTATTTTAAGGATTATTATACTGGTTTCTCTACAGAGTTAACTAGAAAACTCTTAAGAGTCTTTTAGCATCAATATTCCCCTCTTAAAACAAAGAGGTTGTCCTAAAAATTATCATTTCACTTGAGTAAACTGGCTACCAGGGGAACCTCTCTGTCCTCCAAACCATATCTAGGACATGTCCTGCCAGTGCTTTAATGCAACCATGCTCAAGCCTGTGCCTCTGAATAACAGAAAATACTTCATGCCAACATGGAACCAGATTAATCCAGAGAATGCTATGAGCTAAGAGTTGGGGATTTTTTGTTAAAGTGCCCTTTAAATAACATGTAGGGATTTATTTTTTTTTCACAGAATCACAAAATAGTTAGGGTTGGAAAGAAACTTAAGATCATCTACTTCCAACCCCCCTGCCGTAGGCAGGGACACCTCACACTAAACCATATCACCCAAGGCTCTATCCAACCAGGCCTTGAACACTGCCAGGGATGGAGCATTCACAACTTCCCTGGGCAATCCATTCCAGTGCCTCACCACCCTTATAATAAACAACTTCCTCCTTATATCCAATCTAAACTTCCCCTGTTAAAGTTTTAACCCATTACCCCTTGTCCTGTCACTACAGTCCCTAATGAAGAGTCCCTCCCCAGCATCCTTATAGCCACACTTCAGATATTGGGAGGCTGCTACGAGGTCTCCACACAGCCTTCTCTTCCCCAGGATGAACAGCTCCAATTTTCTCAGCCTGTCTTCATACGGGAGGTGCTGCAGTCCCCTGATCATCCTCGTGGCCCTTCTCTGGACTTATTCCAACAGTTCCATGTCCTTTTTATGTTGAGGACAGCAGAACTGCACACAATACTGCAGGTGAGGTCTCACAAGAGCAGAGTAGAGGGGCAGGATCACCTCCTTTGACCTGCTGGTCACGTTCCTTTTGATGCAGCCCAGGATACGGTTGGCTTTCTGGGCTACAAGCGCACACTGCAGCTGGCTCATGCTCATTTTCTCATTAACCAACACCCCCAAGTCCTTCTCCGCAGGGCTGCTCTGAATCTCTTCTCCACCCAGGCTGTAGCTGTGCCTGGGATTGCTCTGACCCAGGTGTAGGACCTTGCACTTGGCATGGTTAAACTTCATGAGGTTGGCATCAGCCCACCTCACAAGCGTGTCAAGGTCCCTCTGGATGGCATTCCTTCCCTCCAGTGTATCAACCGAACCACACAGCTTGGTGTCATCGGCAAACTTGCTGAGGGTGCACTCAATCCCACTGTCCATGTCAGCGACAAAGATGTTGAACAAGACTGGTACCAACACCGATCCCTGAGGGACACCACTCGTTACTGGTCTCCAGCTGGACATTGAGCCATTGACCACAACCCTTTGCGTGCAGCCATCCAGCCACTTCTTTATCCACCGAGTGGTCTCCTCTATCAAATTGATGTCTCTCTAATTTAGAGACAAGGATGTTGTGTGGGACAGTGTCGAACGCTTTACACAAGTCCAGGTAGATGACATCAACTGCTCTACCCCTGTCCACCAGTTCTGTAGCCCCATCATAGAAGGCCACCCAATTGGTCAGGCAGGACTTCCCCTTAGTGAAACCCTGCTGGCTGTCACCAAGCACCGTGTTGATTTTCATGTGTCTTAGCATGCCTTCCAGGAGAATCTGCTCCAAGATTTTGCCAGGCACAGAGGTGAGACTGACAGCTCTGTAATTCCCCAGGTCATCCATTTTCCCCTTCTTGACAATGGGGGTTATATTTCCCTTTTTCCAGTTGTCGGGAACTTCACCTGGCTGCCATGATTTTTCAAATATGATGGACAGTGGCTTAACAACTTCATTCGCCTTCAGGACCCGTGGATGGATCTCATCAGGAGGCATGGACTTGTGTATGTTCAGGTTTTTAAGACAGTCTCGAAGCAGATCATCTCCTACAGTGGGCCCAAGGTCTTCATTCTCACAGACCCTGCATCTACCTTCTAAGACTTGGGTGGTGTGGTCAGAGCATTTGCCAGTGAAGGCTGAGGCAAAGAAGTCATTCAGAACCTCAGCCTTCCCCAAATCCAAGGTAGCCAGTTCTCTCGACAATTTCCAGAGGGGGCCTACATTGTCCCTAGTCTGTCTTTTATTCACTACATACCTACCAAACCCCTCCCTGTTATCCTGCCATCCTTAACATCCCAAGCCAACATCATGGCCAATGAAGAAGAGTCATATGAGGAACAATCCCATTTCTGATCTGGCTAGTGCATGTTTTCCATTGTATGCTTAATAAAATATAACACATAAGACTGGCGCCATATTATCCTAATATATTCAGTGTTTCAGCTTCAACTGTAAGACTTAGTGAATCTTTGTTACTACTACTGAGGCAATAAAGAAAATCACAAAGGTCTGGTCTTTTGTAGTCTACAAAAGCATGATTTCTCTACGATATGCAGTTAAACTGCAGGTTTTAAAGAGAAGGGATCCAGAATATGGAAAGATTCTCTGATCACACATATGTAAAAAAAAAAAAAAAAATCCAGATCTGAAACTTTAACAATAAGCTATGGTAACTTTCCAGAACTCAAGTGCCTTTAGCTTCCCAACTCATTTAAAAACAAACAAACAAAACCAAAAACCCCACAAACACACACTGAGGTCAGAGAGCAAAAGAAGACTTAGTCTAGTATCTGAAATTCCAAGAACTTGAATAATCTAAAGAAACTCCAATTTCCAATCAGGATTTTGTATTTCATTTAAAAAGCTGTAACTAAATTAAAGCACTGCAGTTGTAACTAAACAGTGTGTCAGAAAAAGAGAACTCAAAAAGTTTCTGCCTCCCCGATTCTGAAAACTGTGACAAATGAGGACAATATGAAATAGCAGGTGAACTGCTCACAAAAAAAAAAAAACAACAAACAACTAGATATTTTTAAGAGTTATTTAAAATTACGATTATCAGGGAAAAAAAATGTATTAGCTTACATTGCTTGGATAGCGTGAAATTCTCTCCTAAAATGGGTGTTATAAGTATATTAAAAAGCTTGAGAATACAGAATCATAGAATAGTTAAGGGTTGCAAAGGACCTTAAGATCATCAAGTTCCAACCCCCTACCCTGGGGAGGGACACCTCACACTAAACCGTGTAACCCAAGGCTCTGTCCAACCTGGCCTTGAACACTGCCAGGGATGGAGCATTTACCACATCTTAGGGCAACATGTTCCAGTGCCTCACCACCCTCACAGTAAAAAACTTCTTCCTTATATCTAACCTGAACTTCCCCTGTTTTAATTTAAACCCATGTAAAAATAATTATTTCATAGTAGTAACCTTCATGAATTAAGATGTTCTACTTTATACCTTGGTATCATCAGTATCAGAATATAAGGCAATTTTTCAATGTTTCTTCAGCCCACAGCAGAGCAGTGTGTCAAACCTCCTTTTAACAGGCAGATTACAGGGACATCCTCAGAATGGCAAAGCTTTTTCAAGGATTTGTGAGAGTGTAGCCAAGAACCAGCCATCCTCTTTTACACAATTGAATTTGAGCTACAGATTATACTGCATTTTATTTGAGACTAAATTTGTCCTTAGAGACTGTACTACACCCCATGTATCATAACCTACACCACTACCCAGGCTATGAAAGATGCATGCCCTTGTGGTTTGGGAAATTTAAATTGCTTTCCTTATCTTTGCCTTTCCTGTGAAAGGCCAAGAAAATAACCCCAGAAACCACAGCCTACAGATTTATGAATCAACACAAAGACTCCCATTAGCAACATATGCCATTCAAAATCTCACAGAAACAGCAGATGGACTTTAAAACATTAAAAGAGATGGTAAAGATTAGCTTTGTTTCACACATGCATGATGGTAATTAAGAGAAAGAACACACCACAGAAGCGATACATCCTGGGAAACTTCCCTAGGTGAGTAAAAAGGCAGAAAAAAATCTCCTAAACTTAACTTTTAAAAAATCATGCCTATATTTGCTTTTGCTTTAATAATCAGTTGACATGGCAGGACTTCCTTAAGTCTTTGTTTTTCTCTTGCTATTCACAGCTTTGCCCAATACCATCCAGCTGAAATCAAAACCTTTGTTTAACATCACTGCTGTTATCCCTAGCACTCAGATAAGAAATCTCACACAGTGAAGAGCCATCTCTCTTTGGTGCTGTTACTGGACAATTAATTAAAGGAAAACAGTTCATGTACCCAAATAAACACAGGCTAAAGGGCAGCACAACAGAGGCTTGTTTACAACATACAGTGGTTTACACAAACAGTTTGCCAAATTGTCACTAACACAAGCTGATTAAGTCTGCATAGCAGACAGCAGACAACACAGGTCTGGAAGCAGTAAAACCACAGTGGCTTGGAAAAACTGCCATACGAATATGACAAAACTGCTTTTGAAGCTAACCTAAGCATCTTCACAACACATTTCCTAGTACTCTGTGTTCTAGGATTTGTTCTTGCAGAGCCAGTGTGGGTACAGGCATGCCTATATCCTTTTTTTTTTTTCCTGTTGCTGTCTTATAACAGGGAGTTCCAGCTACTTTTCAACAGCCACAGCAATGTGAAGTTCTATGTCTCACTCATCTACTCCATGCAGATGAAAAGGAAAAAACTATCAACTTCTGGTTCCTCCCTATCAGATGAGACAAAAGAGGTAGCGAGAAAAGGAATTCTCAGCAGCACAGTAAGCATCTCTTATTTACCAAAGGATCAAAAATCACCTCAAAGTCATCTAGTCCTTCCCCCTGTGCCATGGTAATACCCATCATGTTTCTGTCACAACTCACAGATTCTTACATCACCCATTCTTAAAATTATTCACAAATTTTCCCGATAATATATTCAAATGCAACAGTGCATTAGCAAGCAAGGAAAGATCGCTGTGAGAAATATGTAGAGTACCCCTCACTCTCTCATTTCTCTGCTCTTTCTCTTGTTCGAAGCTAAAATAACAGCTCCTGGTTCATTCAGCCATTCCTCCAGTACCCAGGTATTCTTACTGCTCCTTTCCAGACTCCCTGTAATGGGTTTATATTACTTTTTTTTTCTTAATTAATAAATTCCACCTTTAAAACTGGATACTACCTCAACAGTGGCTACATAGATACTCCATTTTATTTACAAAGTATACTCTGTTCTCACACAAGAGATGCAGTCACAGGACCCCACAGTAAGAACTAGAAAGGTCCTAATGGTTTACTGAAGGAAGCCTCAAGGAGAAGCATTTGGTCCTTCTGATCTTCTCCATTGCTCCCATCAACCAGGGGGCAGCAATTACTTTTTAAAATCCTCACAGTGTTTGAAGTAAGGAACTGGAACCTGAAAATCAGCCCTGAGGAAAATACCCCAAAAAATTATATATATATATATATAAACAAAGAAAGAAACCCAAAAAAAACCCACAAACAACAAAAAAAACCAAACACATAAAACCAACCAACCAAAAAACCACACACACAAACATGTATTCTAAAGGCAAAATTCAACCATTCTGTGATCTTGCTATGATGTTCTTTAGTTTTACATAACAATGTTGGCTCTAATTATTATTCCTGTCATCCACTATAAATACCTAAATCATCCATATATATAAAAAAAAAAACAACCACCCCAACAATGACACATATTCTCAAGAGTCCTTTCCTGGCAAAAAGTGATTTTCAAGTAGTTTAGCACTCACCCGCAGTCAATTCCTCCAGACATTCTTTAATATGAGTAAAGTTCTGACATTTTCTATCATAAAGAATCAATCTATCAGAGATCAACTGCTCCTCTCCCGTTAGCATTCTGGAGAAAGAAACTGCATTAGTCTAACATGGTATAATCTTAACAATAAAATCATATGGGCTACTCCTCATTTCTTTGTGAATTAAACCCTCCTAAAACAATAGAAAATGACAAGAAAAATACTGGAACAAATAATCAAAGTTAATCAACTGGGACTGCAAATGCTCATTTCCATTTCCCACTCCCAATATCTCTAAAGACAGACACTATAATCACTTTTCTCATTGTCACAGTAATACATTCATCTTCTATGAGTTAAGTAACTGCAGCAGCTCAGGGATTACATCAACCAGCTCTTACCTTCTCAATAGCATTTTTAAACACTTCAAGCTTAAACTTATCCAAATGCTCTATAACTTGTTCCTTCCTCACACCAGCTTAGGGTTTTAGCACTTGCCTTGAACAACATGTTCACCTCCCGAGTCCCTGTCTCTTGTATTAAAGATGAGGTGAATTAAAAAAAAAAAAGGAACTCAATCTGCTTTGTGTTGTCTGTCCAAAGTTTCAGTCTTCAAACAGCAGCAAACCTTCCTGGTCTTTCTTTTTAATAACATTATATTTCTGTAATTATTTCTGTTACCCTTTTTTGAGTTGGCTATTCTGAATGTTGCATTTTAATTATATTGTGCTTGTGCTTTACTTTTACACTTGTCCCTGGCAACCCAGCCTGAATTCCCTTTCCCTCCTTGTGTTTGATATTAAAGAGTTCATTAGTAGCCAAGCCAGCCTCTCATTACTTTTCATATTTTTCTCTGTGGAGGAATAGTTTCAATTTCTGCCATTAACATAATTTCCTGAGGGAGAAATCTCTCTTTTTTTTTTTTGAGTCGTCTTTTTTTTTTTTCCTCTCTTAATCAGGCTTACCTGAAGTCTGCATTTCTAAAATTCCATTGTTCTATTTTAGCACAAGTCCTCCTTCCTAGTCTCTCATTTTCTCACTCTTGCACAAATTACGTATCTTCTTCTGACTTAGAAGCTTAGAAGAGCCTATCCTCTGGCTGCTTTCCTCATAATTAGCACCTTTACCAAGGTCCTCCAAGAATTACTAGGAACCTGCGTCCCACTGCACTATAACTAGGCATTATGCCTAAGTAATCAGAATCACAGAGTTACTTGGGTTGGAAGGGACCTTAAAGATCACCTGGTTCCAACTCTTTTCACTAGACCAGGTTGCTATCCTGTCATCTGGATGATTACTGCTAGGTGCTACAAACACCCTCATACAGAATATCTTCCTGATTTGCCAGCCTTCAGTCACCTCTACCAAGACAGTACCAACATTATTTTTCCTTTTTATTCAAACAGATTGTCGGTAGAGTTAATTAAAATGGAGAAGTTTGTTTATTCTGCCATCAACTGTCTTTCCAACTCTTTTGTGCCATAGACCCTAATATTCCTGTACTTGAATAAATATTATCTCAGAATATTTGAATGTACTTTGGAACAATAACTACTTAGATCCCATTATGTGCTGTCACTAAACCCAATGCTGAGTGCTCCTGATATGCTGCTGTTGAGCCGATGCCTCTTTTATACCTAAACTGTGGTTACTTTAAATGTTTGCCAAAACTCTGTACAAAGGTTACCACTAGTAATGGAATATGCCTTGCTGCCAAAGCAACAAAATTTTATCCCCCACCCTTGCTGCTAGTTTAAAATCAAACAGTAACTTTCCACCTAATGAATCAGTGCATATGTACCCACTATGGTAATGACATAACACAGCAAGTACTAAATCTAACTTAGTTTTATCACTTCCTAAACTAATACAACATCCATGAAATGAGAGGGATGAATATAACTTTAGAATTTTAAATTGGCAAGAGGAAGAGTCAGGTATCATTTCATTCATCTTTATTTCAGTTAACTTTTTAAAGTGTATCTGCATACAAAGTAATTCAAACGTTGCTGAATTTCACTGATGGCTATTGGAAAAAGTTCATGCAAACGCAAGCCACACATTCTGCTAATTTTTTTTTTCCTTTTAGGCAAAGGATAAAAAAAACATTAATACCTGGAGAAGTGCTCAGATACTTCTGAGCTACACCAAAAAGTGAAATAATACACCAAAAGTGAAATAATTCAGTTATTTTAACTGAGCTGACCTGATTATGAGCCGAGCCAAAGTCTGTGTGCCCAGAACTCCGTCTACTCCCTCAGTTACAGAAGTCCATCTAACAATGAGCATTATCACTTCCTTTGACCTTTGTCCATACATCCTTAATGTTGGGTGGTGGATGTACCATTTCTGACTTAACCCATTTTACTAGCGAGTAAGTCACTAAAAACAACACTACTTGCAAAAGATATAACTTGCAAATAGCATTCATCATAAATGTCGTGTTTGCTAAACTGCCTTAGATGTTTCTCTTCTCCACCCCCCCCCCACCCCCATCAAAAACGGTTCTTGTAAAAAGATAGAAGTTTCCCAACTCCAAGGACTCCACTGGCATGCAAGCAAAAAAAAAACTAGCTTGATATAGCCTAAGGAAAATTCCGTAAAACCATCTCAATACTACTGCTGTATCAACACTAGTTAAGAACCCCTAAGCACTGGACTGTTGCTGGCAAACATCACCACTGTAAAAATCACACCAGTGAAACTCTGCTGAAGGCAGATGTAACCAGTGACATCCATAAAACCTCTGGCAGCTAGTTTATGCTAATGTCTCCCTTTGGTGCTGGGACCAAAACATTAAAACCAGAAATCACTGTGGGGGCAAATCAGTTTCTGCCCTCCATGTTTACTTTCCTCCAACCTTTTTTTTCTTTTTCCCCCTCCAATTTTAGGAAAATGTACTTTCACTTCATGTTTTCATCTCTTCTTATGATAAAGAACTTTCTAATTGTTTACTTGAAACCATTCCAAGCAGGCAAGCATAATTAATGTGAATTGCTGACTTGCATTAAGAAAGGAAATTATGCATTTACACCTATTGCTGACTATGTGTCCTATGCTTCCCTGTACTGAATGGCAAAATGGCCAACTAAAACCAAAATAAGAAACAAAACAAACAAACAACAACAAAAAATGCATAATTCCACCACAAAGTAACAGACTAGCTGCATCCACTACTTCTTTGAAACTTGGAATTGTGCATCCCACTATGACTGATGTTCAGTGTCCATGACACAGGCATTCCACCAGAACAGAACAAGGAGCAGCCTACCCTTTTTGCAAGATTTTAATGGTTTGCACAAAAATCTTTGGCTTCTTAGTACTTGTCATTGCTGTACCTTAGGGATACAGTCAAATGCAGAGTGGACCAGAACCCTCACCTCCATGAATCCACATCTCACTGTGGTTGGGAGCATGCACCTCCCTCAAAGTCTAGCACTGACAATCAAGAGAGTTCCTCAAAGGGGTAGATGAGTCTTTGTCCTCTACAGGTTTTCTACAGGAATCCTGAATTTATGAGTCTGTGCTAAAACATATTTACAGCACTGGTGAGGTGTAAAAGTGTCACAAATGTTCAAGGAGTAAACAGCAGGGCTATGTTTAATAAAGCACAGGGGTCCAGTGTAAAAAGGTAACAAGGCAGGGATCTTTCACCTTCAACTTGTAATTATAACAGTAGCACCTCCCTACTCTGGCTCTCTTCGTCCCTTTTAAGTTCAAGATATACTTGCTTACAGAAGCACTATTCTTAATGTGATGTCAGTATAATAGTGAAGCAGCAAGCCAAATTCTCTCTCCCTCTCAGGTTTGTTGCATTAGAGCAGGAGCCGTCCACGTCAAAATGAGTTAGTTCAGTAAAAACCCACACTACTTTTTGGACGTGGCTGCACAACAGCCATTTTCCATGACTTGAGTGTCAAAACTCAAACATCTGAAAGAATGTTTGGTTATTACAAATATCTTAACTGTTAATTGTTAATAAAACTAAGTCAAAAATACAAAATTATCTTCCCTCCCACCTGGGGCTGCCTGAGGTTTTACAAAGGATTTTGTGAATGTAAGTGGGATTGATTCTTCAGCAGTTCAACTCTTCAGCTATCAGCACAGTGCAATAAAATCAGCCAACAGTTAAGTTACAATTCAAAATTTTACTGGCATATAGATCTAGTCAATAGCTTAAAGGCTAAATGTTGGCTTGGGGTTTTTTTTAACATGCATTAGGAAATCCTTGTAGCTGTGAGCTCTTTGGCTGGCAGCACTTTATCAGTTCCCCAGGCAAACTAAACTACTACTGGAACAGGCACTACCTTAGGCCTACTTTTAAAATCCTACACTCCACCAATATACAATTCATGGAACTTGTAAAAAACAAACTAGAATGATAAGGATAAAGGGCACAAGTGTCTTTCAGTAGCAGTTATTTACACAAAGAGCCTAGCACATGTCTTTATTATGCCACAGCTTCTTCTCCTCCCCTCCCCCCCCCCCCCCTTTTTTTTTTCTTAAGCCAAACCAGACAAGTTCTTCTAAGACATGCAACTGTTTCAATAAACAAAACTGTGTCTGTCATACTGTTTGGAGACTACAGTAGAGGTGCAAGGGGAGATGATGACATTTGACTATGCTTCTACAGTTAAACAGCAAAAAATAATAAGAATTTGCCCAATATTTTTACCACTAGCCTAGCTATGTATTTCCCCACACAGAAGCAGATAACATGTCCTCTACAATGCTAATTATGGTTGGACTATAATTAATTGTCATGGCCTATAGTCACTGTGTAGGTAGGCAGTTCAGTATTACCTCACATTCTGACCTTTTTTTTAAAACAAAAACCAACCAATCAACCAAAAGTAGTCATTGATTTCCCAATAACTTACCACCCATCATGGGGAGCCACAACAGTCTGAAACAGTTAAATTTCTGGACAAATTCTACAACTGCTATGAAAACGTGCTGCGTTTAGTTCAGAGATAATGCAAGTCAAAGCCCCAAGTACATGTTACACAAACTCAGGATCTTGTTCCTTCTCCTTAGGTGGCAGATGATTTTGAAGGAAAAATACTGTTATGCATACTTCTGGAACTAAGGTTTCAGGCCTCCTGCATGCAGATAGCTGTATTTGTGTCATGTTTCCAAACTTTCCTCCATTAATTAAAGGTAATCCCACCAGATATCAGAGGTAACATGTTCTTAGATTGTGTCTTCACATCCCTTGAGACTCTACCACTGCTGTCACCAGTTCTTACCTTACCTGCTCTGTTTCCATTCCACATGGAATTGCCCCACCAGGACATGCCCTTTGGGATCACCTTTGACACAATGTTTTTGGACACATGATTTAAAACGGAAAGCTTTCTTATCATACTATCAATGAGTCATTTACTGAAAGATACCTACATAAAACAATAGGAAGTCTTACAATCAATGCTTAAGACAGAAATCAAGGCAAGATGTATTCCTAAAAGCTCCTCTGTCTGCGAAACACTAACTTCAGCTGTTAATGCTTTGCTACCCTCACAGCATCTCCAAACTTAAACTGACACTTTGAAATGTACTGGTGTGTGTATATATATATATATTACACAAGAGTAATTATGCCAGAACCGCTTATTGCTGTATGCATTCACAAGTGCACTCAAAACAGTTCTTTCAATTCAGCCCAGTCTTCAGACTTGATCCAGGTCTAACTGACCTGCTCCTCATGACACAGTAAAGTCCTAGCTCCACTTTCCAGATGGACTAATCCAATCAGGAAAAGGCACCATTTCTTGGAGGCTGTTCACATGAGTTTTTAAAGGTACAGCAATTATCATAAAGCAGCCATACCTGCAGCTACTTACAAGCCATTATTTGGTCACTGTGCTGTACTGATAACAGGACAGAAGAAAAATTAGAATTTCCAGATCACCAGTGCCCCAGCTTTTGACCAGTGCAGAACTTTTTAGCCTCTTGTGGAAGCACTCCAGGTTGCTTGTCTTGAATAAACACTATCAGATCACTAAAAGTGCATTCTTACCTTAAGCATAGGCATCTACTCTTGTGTAATACATTACCTGAAACACACCCAAAAGCAGGACACAAAAAGCACCATTTTGCCAACAGCTTCCTCAATACCCTACCTGAGAGCTTCCTTCAATGAGGATAAAGTATACACTTTTTTCCTGGGTTGTCAGATTTCTAAATACCTGACTAGGCTGAGAAGAGGCAACAACCAAGGTAACAGTGCTAAGTCAGCATGTTTGAGAAGGAAAGTCTGAGAGTTTAAGCGTCTGTAAAGCAAAATATAGTTATAAAACTGTTACAAAAAAGGATTGCTGGAACAAGAGGTCACAAAAGCCCTGTTCTCAGCAGCATATAACAAACACCACAAAAAACATACCAATTACTCTAGACAAGCCACAGAGCACAAACTGAGAGACAGAACACCTTTCTTCAATGACTGAAAGAAAATACTGGTACAATAACATTATACCAGGATATGGAGACCTGCATATTTTAAAACTCAAGTGTGCAACTCAAACATTAAAGAACTAAACAAGATCTCCATAAGCCTAATTAAAATTTTACAAGCCCTTGCAATGAAACCTTCAGCAAGCATCAAAAAGCAGCATTTGTACACTAACAAATAATGATATGCAAGAGTGGAACAGAAGTATTTGTGAATAATTCTTTTTTAAAAGAAGCCTCTAAACTTGATGCACAAAGTCATCTTGATAACCCCTCAATGAACAGCTTATCAGAGAAACTGATGCTTCAGATGGTACTGCGAGTCTGTAAATCCAAAGACTTAAGCTTAACAGGCATCAATGCATTAGTATAATCTCTTGAAAATAAAATACATCTTTAGATTTCTAAAACTCAAGTTTCATGTGAGGATCAAATAAAACCATGTCAGCAGCAGTCTCCAATTTTGGTCCTCGAGGTTTCAGATTGTATGAAGTTTTGTATCTCATTTAGAGAAAAAAAAAAAACACACAAACAACAAAAACAAACCTAAAATAACCCTTACAGAGATAATCAGGTTTTTACCATCATCACCACATAATTAGACACAGTGTGGCTACAGTAAAGTAAAAAAAAAGAAAAAAAGTAAATTGTGTTTCTTCTGTGGATTTTGTCAACATATTTTTCATCATTTTAATAAATTCACTTAGTTGTCAAAGCACATATCATCAGTCACCATGGCTCAATAAATAGATTCCTATATCTGCTAGCAGAAGTCAATTGAAAACCTGTCTTGATTGAGATGGATAACAGAAAAAGGCACCAGGATGTTCCATCAGCTTCATAACTGCCATCCTCAAACCAGTATCTCACTGGTACAATCTTGCCTTTTGTAATTATTTATACTTTACAAAGTAATTTGTCATTTTTTCTGTCTTTTCCTTCTCCCTTTGACCTCCCATGTTCATTAAAGCAGAGGCAGAGAGGAAGAAATGAATTACAGCAGTAGGTCCTAATTCTTAGATTAGTTTCAGATCAAGTGCTCTTTGTACACAGCACAGCAGAAGTAAGGCAACATCAACAACATGAAAACCCTAATTCAACTTCACTCCAGCGGGTATTATAAACCCTTCCAATGGTCATTTTTTCTAAAATGTTTACTTCTAGAAATTATGAAGTAAAACCGGCACAAGCAAGAAGCATAGGTCTGTACTATTACTATGTTTGTGTGCAAACCTTTTTGAATGGACAGTTTATTATCACTCCCTCTTCTTCTCTCTGAAAATGAAAACTGGATAAAAGCATCATGCTTCACCACTGACCAGATGAAGCCCTGAATCCTTCTTACAGCTATGGGAAGGAATAAAAACACTGTTGTACGGATGAAAAATGCAACTATAAACTCTTGCACAACATCAGTTTCATGTAAGTCAACAGAAACCATCTAGGCAGAGAGGGGACTGGCAGATTCTTAAGTCTTTTTCAGTAGTATGGCAGCACATAAAACAACACACTCATTTTTTCTTCTTATTATCACCATATGAGAGGAGCAAATGCTAATCAGAAAACTGATCACACATCCCAGGGAAAAGGAGGAAATCAAGACAAAAATAAAAATCTCTAAATACTACAGGTGTGTCTCAGCATTTCTCAGTTACATGAAACCATATGCCCCAACCTGGTAAACTGTCTCACACTGGCAGGCTAGCACTACACACAGCCTCTTAACAGTGTGTGTCTGCCTGCACCTACAGGTTATTCGACATGGAGCAACTCAAAATCATGTCGAGTTACTACCAACCACCTTGAGTGCCAGAACACGTTCACATGACCTCGCTCCCCATTGCCTCAAAGACCAGACAGAGCAACACAGCTTTATGAGGACACACTCCCTTTTCCAGTTACCAGGGCCCTGAAGTTGCTGAAACCTCTATTTCGTTTGGCATCCCAGGAAATATCAAAACAGCTTTCAGCGATTTGGTGAGCGACACAGTGAGTGTCCCGAAAAAAACATCAGTGTTACTAGTCTGTTAAAACAGAAGCCCAGACCAAACTGACAACCCACACACAGGGCCACGCAGCTAACAGACCGAAGCAGAAGTACCCGGCACTAAATAAAGCATCACACTTGCGAGTGAAAAAAGCCTTCTTCGAAATAAAAGCTCGCATTCCACGGTCTCACCTTGGCTCTCACCCGCTCTCCCGGCTCACAGCCCTGAGTGCAGTCTGGGTCCTCTCCCTGAAGTTTGCCACCAACGCTGCCCACGTCGCCCTACAAACCAGCAGCTGAAAAGCCGAGCCAAAAAGATAAAGGGGATTAGGCAGGCATTACTTCCAGTGACCTATATACTCCCCTCGGCAGCCCTGAGGCAGACAGCAGCTGCTCGGCTGCGGGGGGCACAGGACCGCCGCTCCACCCCGCCCCGCCGGTGAGGCCAAACGGCACTGCCTAACCCCAGGCGGGAGCGACCGTGTCTGCCACGGAGGCCCCGCCGCCAGCTCCGTGGCCCGTCCCCAACCATGGCCACCCCCTCATGGCTCCCGCCCCGGGGGACCCAGCCCCTACCTGTCGCGGGCGGTGCCGGAAAGTTTCCCTGGGAAGGGGCGAGGCGGCTCCGCTCCCTCTCTGCCGAAGCCACCGGCTCCGGGAGGGAGGGAGGTGACTGCCAAGGTAAGTCGCCGTCAGCGGCGGGGCAGACGGGGCCCGCACTAACCCCCCAGGAGAGATCCCCCTCAAACCCGCCCTCACCGAGCGCCCCAGAGGCTCCGTCCCTTCAGGGCGGGCATCTTCCCCCTCGCATCTCTCCCCTCATGGCGGGCGGCCCCAAGTCGGCACCGTCCGCGGAGTTTGTGTAAGCGGGGGCCGGGCCCTTGAGTCAGAGCGGCGGGGAGGAGCCGCGACCTGGCGAGGCGAGGCGAGGCCCGCCGCGGCCCCTGGCGGACGGCCGCTCCCGCCTAAGCCGGCGGAGAGGGCGTCGGTCGGTGCCGCCTCTTGAGGTGATGGTTGTGGGTATCAGGTGAGGAGGTCTCAGCCCGGAAAGGAACATGTTCCTGGACCAAAAACACAATAAACACGCACCCTTTTTAATTTCTAACTATCATTGCTAATAGTTACTTTTCTTTCGATGATACAGTGGCGTATGGGTGGTGTTCTCTCCCAGGGGAAAATGCCAGTGCTCCCTATGGCACGTCTGGAGTACTCTGTCCCCGGTGAGCCACACGCTGGTCTCTGGGGCTTGTCGGCTTTTCTGAAGAGGTATGGGCAGGGGGGAATCACCTACTTGCATTTGCCTGGATACTCTCGGAGGGTTACTCATGTAGCCCCTGTGATAACTAAGGAAGGTTGCTGCCATCAATTTCTCCTGCATGGAAAACCCACAACCTGGAAGTACCATTTTAAATATAACACATAATACTTAAAAATTAGAATTAGAGGTCATTCCCTAATGATACAAGCCATATAGTTCTTATTTTCACATACCAGCTATATAGTTCTTCTTTTTAAATACTTCACTATAACTGTGATACACTGCTATGGTGAATAGTTAAGCATGGTTCCATGTGCTGTTGTGTCTTTTTTAATGACTTCAGATAAATTAATTAGACTGTCAGGGTACTGATTGTGATTTCACTAATGATTCAAAATAGGAATAGATGTTGGCCTATTAGGTTAACAGCTAACTTAAATACATGTAGAATATAATTTAACAAGTGTAGTGGTGTTCTCTGTGAGCTCAGGAAGTGTTCTCTGCAAATGCTCCATGAAATTAAAGAATAATTTACTAAGATTACTAACTAACTAGTTTCATACAAACTAACTCACACCTAGGTATGCCAGAGTTAAGATTTCCCAACCCAAGACAAAACCATCATCCAAAACTCCATCCAGAAATAAAACTGATGTGAGTGAGGTTCCTCCACTTAGAAAGACTGGAAGAATCATTGGTTCTTGTAAAGTATCTTGACACATATTGAAGCTAAATCTAAGCTTTAAGGGGGAAATGCCATTTCCAGAGACATGTCATTGTTAATTGTTTTCAGAACTGCAAGATAAAATATTTGTTCCACATAATTCCTTATTGCAAATACTACGATAGAGGTGCTCAGCAGCGCTATTAATTCATTGCCCTCATAGTCTGAATCCAGAACCTGTTACCATCTGGGCATGCATGTTTGTGTTGAAGATGTGTTTCCCAACATTAGATCTTGTATTAACATTTGTTCAGGAAGCAGCTTCCATGTGTTGCTATAGAACCTGGGTACATAGGTGCGTGGCATTTGGTGACTTCTTAGGATGATAGAGTAGAAGCCAGCTTGGGAATTTGGTCAAATTGTCTAGAGGACTGTAGCAAAAACTGAGAGGATACTTCTGTTTATATTTGGTCTCGGAAGCATGGGAACCATCAGCCAGCACACAGATGAAAGATGCCCTTTGTGTGAAACATCTCATCGTAAGCCGATCATAAAGGAGTGAGCTTCTGAAACAGTGCCTGTTACTGATGCTGATACCGTCTATTTCACTTCTTTCTATCACCGCTCTAAGCATTTCAAAAACATTCCATAATTATTTTTCCTGTGGTAATTAGGTTGAAGATAGCTGTCCCTTTACATCCTTGTCTCTTAATCATTAGATAAGCTGTTCTATCACACAGAAGAGATAGAAGTGTAAAGATGGCTTATCACAAGCCTCTCACTAATCCTCCTACCAGCTCTCTTTGTTCTGAAGGCATTCTTAGCTTCTAAGAAATACTTCACCCAGGTATAAGAGGCATAACACTTGAAGCCAAATACAACTGACTGACAGGATAGTTGTGAGTAGTGAAGATAACATGAGATTTCATGAACAGCATTTGTGAGTCTTGAGTATTGTGTCATCATTACAATTAATTGTGCAGTGCCTCTAGTTTTAAGCAATAATTACAACAAAGCTTATATTTACAGTAAAGAACGTAACAACATGTCTGCTTATACTTTAGTCACCAGTTTAACTCACTTTCTACAGAAATTCCAGACAGCTTCTACATTCTGTGACCCAGGGGCATGCCCACAGTGTCAGACAAAAAATTACTGTTGCAGATAAAAATGACCAAGCTTATCAACATATGTAAAACAGACAACTTTTAGAAGAGCTCTCTTACTGTGATTTTCTTTTTGTTACATGTTTTAAAGGTGTAGCAGTATTTGTCCATTAGGAAGTGTGCTTTATGCGAAGAGTTTAACTACACTCTCCAGCTGCAAGTTGCAGGTGTACTACAAATAGAAAATCCTCAGGCTGGAAATAGTTCCATTTAAAAAAAATCCAAACAAGTCACTGACAACAAAATAGAACGTTTGCTATAAATTGAGTGACCCCTGAGCTACCTCATTTAAGACGGATTTTTTGTGGATGTGATTTAGATATCATCTCAGTAAAACAAACCTATACTACAGTTGCTTCTTAGCAAAATAGCTGATTTTGAGGAAAGGCGTTAGAGGATAAATGCGTCCTGTTTAAAAATGAAGAGGAATACAGGCATTTTCTGATTCATAAAATCATAGAATAGTTAAGGTTGGAAAGGACCTTAAGATCATCTAGTTCCACCCCCCCCTGCCATGGGCAGGGACACCTCACACTAAACCATGCTACCCAAGGCTCTGTCCAACCTGGCCTTGAACACCGCCAGGGATGGAGCATACACAACTTCCCTGGGCAACCCATTCCAGTGCCTCACCACCCTCACAGTAAAGAACTTCTTCTTTATATCCAATCTAAACTTCCCCTGTTTAAGTTTTAACCCATTCCCCCTTGTCCTATCACTACAGTCCTTAATGAGGAGTCCCTCCTCAGCAACCTTATAGGTCCCCTTCAGATACTGGAAGGCTATGAGGTCTCCACACAGCTGTCTCTTCTCCAGGCTGAACAGCCTCAACTTTCATGTTATATGCTATGTTGTGGCCCTTCTTTCTCATATTCTGTGAGCAACAGGAAAAAAAAGGTCTGTATTAAATCTTCAGAAAAGTCTCTACACGCCCTAAAACCTTCATACAAAGAAAGAAAAGCATCATACTTTAAATGTTTATGAAAAATCATTGGTTACTTCTACCTAAATCATGTTTCATGTGAGTAGTGTAAACCACATTTATCCCTGAATGTTCAAAGATGTCCCCAACCTTTTTTGAGGTACAGTTTTGCAAATATTTTTCTTCAGTGCACAATTTATAATGTAGTACCATTCTAAAATCATTAGTATGTGAAAGATAAATGTTATATTTACATGGAAGAATCCCAGCACTTGGCTAGACTGGTAACTAATTAAAATATATATACAGATTGGAAATTAAAGTTACCTTTAAGTCTCTGTAGTTTGATGAAGAGAAACAACTGAAAAGATTTCATAATCTATCTTAATTGACAATTGTTGATTTACTTGTTTCAAGACAACTCTTCAAGCAAAAGAAAGTTTATTGAAGAAGTTATATAAACAGGATTTAGTTAAAAAGACTCCCATTTCTTTGACCATTATAAATTAGTGATTCCTGAGACAAACCAAAATAAGTTCACTGCCCCTTTAACAAAAATATTTTTCCTCTTTAAGCTAGATTTGGTTTTCTATGATACATTGTAAGGGCTTGACACTGATTTCGTGAGTAAGTTAATTCGCTGTGCTCCAGAAGTCAGTCCACTCGTAGTCTGTAATTTCTCAGACTCTGTAAAGTGGCACAGGTCAGCAGTGCTATCAAAAGAAGTAATCTTGCCTTTGCCCACCCATTCTCTCCCTCCCTACACTTCCATCTTCCCTGATGCAGTCAAAGAAAATCTGCAGCTATCAGTTCCCCGATCCAGATTAAAATCAACCCCCTTTTCTTATGGTTCTTTGATCTGGTTCACCTGCCACCACATAAATCTTTACCCTGGCACAAGAGAGGGAGCAGCACAAGGGCAGGAATGAGCTGTGGCACCATAAATTAACATAAAGGATATGTGAAACTGAAAGTATGACTCCAAAAGTATTTTTTTAACAGATAAGCATCTAGAAACAATTGTGCTCTATCCTATTTTTTGTGAGGCTTTTTGCTTCGGAGTGTGTATCTAAAGCACATGCTATATATCCTCTGCATTATCAGAGAACTTTCTTTTGTCCTCTTCAGACACTCTCTTTTTCTCATCATGCTTTGAAAACACAGTGCTGAACCCTGAACTTGTGCTGTAAATCCTTCAAGCTGTGTTTTTAGGGAGGAGGGGGGCAACTGATAACTTTTTTTAAAAAAGAAAGGATAAAAAGCCTCCCTTCTCACAGAAACAAAACCTCCTTCCTTCTCTGTAGCCTGCTAGTGTTGCAGAATGGAAACATTTTCAGTCTCTCCTAGATTTCTTTCAGATTTGCCAAACCATCCCTGCCAGCGAAGATTTATGTCTGGACCCTAGCAAAGCACTTACCTTAAGAATACAGCTGAAGGATATTTAACAAAACTATATCCCTAGAGGATGAGTAGCAGTAGACTCTTTAAAGGCTCAGTCCTCCTTTTCTAATTACGAGTTAGACTCCAGGTCCAGTGGGAGCTTTGGCCAAGGACTACATAACACATTTCTTAATGAAAATCAGGTTATCGGAGTTATTCTTCTTTTCTGGTAATACAGACTGTGATTATAGCGAACATGGTATTTAAACAGAACCAAAGCTACTCTTCTATAACCTACAGCCTGCACCCGTGTCTCATCAACAGTGAAAAAAGTCATGTTTTCTATTCTTACCCCTCCAAAAAATCACCCCTGACAATCTGGATATTATAATTGAATTATCTCATATTTTTAAAAAAACGAAATGACGACAGTTCCTGAGTAGGGAAGATTTTAGTAGACCACAGCAGCACTACTGAATGTTGGCTCAGATAACAAGACCTCCTCCCAGCTGATTACAATGCGATCTATGTAAATGCTTTAGAGAAGCACTTGCTTAGTAATACCTACACAGTATTTGCTTTGTTTTCATAACATCTCCCCTAGTTTTCACCATTATATTGCCCTCCCTAAGTCACACTTCTGTCTGCTTTCCTAAAAACCTTCTATTTGTCCTCCTGACAGACCACCTCTCTAACCACTGAGGTACTGACAATGGGAAATAGGTTACCTGTGATAGAAGAAAATCCTGCAGTCTGTGGTGCATGAAGCCTAGCTGCCAGATGTGAAATCAGACATACTGGGATTTCGTTTTCCTTTTTCCCCTGAACTAATACGAATTTGTACCTGCTGAAAATTGTTACTGAGGGAGGGGAAAAGAAAATGTCATCCTGTACAAGCCCACTGATCTCTGAATAATACTACTGTCCACCTGCACACCTGGTAAGATGCAGAGGCAAAACAGGCAATTAAAGATTTGACAAGTCTGCATGTCTTTCTTATACTACTTAAAATACAATGAAATATTATTAAGTAGCATTCTTGTGTGAGTGTATGAATACTGATTTCCTCTGTGAATAGGCGAATACTAGACAGGACAGGGACCATTCAGCTGCTAGGCAAAAAATCTATAGTGAATCAGAGATTAATTCTTACTAGTGTTTTATTCCTCTGCATATGCTTTTTTTTGTTCCTTGCCTAAGTCTGGAATAAAGTGATTCTTCACCATTGTCAGATACTTTATGAAGTCAGTAGGTGTGACTTTCTGCAGAGGAAATAAGAGACAGAAATACGACTTGCAAAGGAGAAAAGCTTTGCTTTGCATTTCTTGCATACAATGTACAGAAAAAAAAAAAACATTTTTATTTCCTGAAAACTTAGTTGTCCTTAATGATTTACATTGTAGCTTAACTTCTCTTAGGAGCATGGCTAACTGGTAAGAGTTGTTAAATACAAAAAAAAGTTGAGAGAAGCACTTACTTAATTTTTTAAAAATACTGGTTTTCATTTTTTGCCAATAATGATTTTATTTATGCCAAATAAATACTCAGGGCAAGAGGAAAGCTGGGCACCAATCTTTGTGTGATATTAATTACTTCAAGCTCTCAGAGTGGGCAGTTGGAGAGAAACTCTGAGAAAGACACTGAGAACAGTCAAGACAAAATCTCCAAAATTACTTCCAGCAAAATCACAGACATAAACTCTCATATTTTAAGGAAGGGACTTGTTCTGCAAGGTATGCAACAGGAAGTTTTATTGAAATCCTCAGCAATTCAATCAATGACTGATGGAGATTTGGGATCAAATACCAGCATTAGTTGGTGCCTATATTCTTTGAAATAAAATCCTGTTGGGATTTTTGCAAAAGCACCTGGCAGGTAAGAAGTGTTCGTAACCCTTTGCGGTTAAAAATCATTGGATAAAATGCATAAACAGCATTAGGATCAAAGACCAGGCTTCAATTCTCTCTCTCTCCCTCTGAGAACTAGTTCCTAGCTTCCAACTAGTGCAATCATGCTCCTCTTGCTTACTTTTCCCAGGATTGTGTTCTTTGCAGCATAGTACTCCAACTTCAAAAGACTCCTTAGTTTCCCGTTTTGTATAAATTGATGTAAGAAACACTGATGCAAGGATTGAAAGGTGAATTTGAATTTCTTTGGCTGAGTTAAAATTAAGCCCTGCTCTTTTTTTTTCTTTCTTCTTTTTTTTTTTTTGTAAGCAAAAGATCTATTAATGTACTATTTCTAGGGCCAACAGCAACTCCTCAGCATATATGTTCTGAGGAAAGTTTCCTTCAGTTCTAAGTGTAGTTCCTAGACACTGGGCACTAACTAAATAAAAGTCTTCATTTGTAGCCCTAATTCATACACCAAATCTCCAAATCTCCAGGGAGGACAGAATTGCAGTTACACCCTTCTGTGTTGCATAGCCCTTTAGCTAAGTCTAAGCAGCTCCCTCCTCAGTGGAGACTTCCTGGCTGACCTTTGTAAGAGACTTACTTGTGCCCATGCACTCCATGAAGGACCAGTAATGCAGGCATGAATTTCACTCTAGCATCTGAAAGTTAGGCAGTGCCACCACTGCTGGAAATCTGGCTACTAGCTCTCTCTACATGGTTCAGTGTGAGGTGTCCCTGCCCATTGCAGGGGGGTTGGAACTAGATGATCTTAAGGTCCTTTCCAATACTGACTATTCTATGATTCTATTTTGAAGGCAAAATAGAGAACTAGTCAGAAATAGAGAAATAGTCAGAATTCAAGGGAATTTGTCTTTTAGCTGCCTTTTTTTACGGTATTTCTGTTGAGTTGTTCTGCTTTTCCTATTATTCCTTGTATTTCTCTCCCCAAACTGAGATTCTGTAGTATTTTACTTTCATTAAGGGAAAATTTCGTATGGTTGCTGTCTACCTATACAAAGGAAAAGAAAAAAATGCGTAGCTAGTATCCGGAATAGAGTGAATTACATAATGGAATGTTACTCATTTTGAACTTGGACTGTTAGAATTTAAGAAATATGGCCTAACTGTACAGCATGAGTTGTACATGCTTGTCCCTGAGAAATTAGTTATAGTTTGCACACCCAACGGATTGTATATTTACAGAACGTAAGCTGACAGATACTAGTGTTTAGAGATTCTTTATCGTAAGAAATTACTTATTCAAGTTCAAGCTTGACACCCTTGCTTAAAAATATATCACTTTTAGGGACTCTCCTTTAATGTGTAGTCATTGGAAATTGGAATCCTGCTGGAATTCAGTGTTTTTCATTTGTTGTCCCTGGCAGCTGTGCATTAGTAGCATAAATAAATTAAATAAACAGCAACATCTGTTCCAGTACCTAGAGGCTTATTGCTGGAGTTTTCTGCATTGGATGGGAGGAGAAGCTCCAGTAGTAGAACTCAGCTTTGCAGAGGAGAGATTAGTGGAATCATGAGGAATAAATGTATAAAATTGTGACCCATGGGAATTTCTCACCTGCCAAATGATGACAATAACTAATGTCAAAGTCTGAAGTCCTTTAGTCTCTATTCTGCATTATTCATCTGAGTAGGAATCCCATTATATTCAAAGAGCTAATATGCTATCAGCCTATACCTTACTAAAAAGAAAATCTGTGGTGTAGCTGAAAACCCTAGCCTGTATGTTTTTTTCTTTTAGTTCATTATTCTTGGTTCCAGGACATTAGTCTGTATATGTATATGAATAGCATAAATGTGTGTATATTTATTTCTTAATATACACGTAATGCTTTGTGTGCACGTGCGTGTGAGTGGGACTGGATAATGCACACGTGGCCTTACATGCTCTAGTCAAGGCACCTCCCTGTCTTGCTTTGACAAAATAACAGATAAACATTGAATAGCTATGATGCACAGAAAATATGACAAGGTGATCTTGTTTAGCCTGGAGAAGATAGGCTTCTGGAGAGGGACATTTTACAAGGGCATGTAGTGGCAGGACAAGGGGGAATGGCTTTAAACTGACAGAGGGGAGATTTAGATTAGATATTGGGAAGAAATTATTCCCTGTGAGGCTGGTGAGGCCCTGGCACAGGTTGTCCAGAGAAGCTGTGGTGCCCCATCCCTGGCAGTGTTCAAGGCCAGGTTGGACAGGGCTTTGAGCAACCTAGTCTAGTGGAAGGTGTCCCTGCCCGTGACAGGGGAGTTGGAACTGGATGAGATTTTAGGTCCCTTCCAACCCAAACCATTCTGTGATTCTATGATCTAATAACACCTCAGGATTCAAACTCCATGAATCTCTCTGTAAACCTGGGAGAGCAGTCACAAAGTAGGTATGTATTCCAATGCTGGTATCCCTACGTGGTAAGGTAATGAATGCTCTGTTAATAATTTTTTAAAAGATGCAAAATAAGCCAGACGCATGTAACTTGCCAATTCCATGAAAATAATCTGGGAAAGTAGTATACAGCTGCAGGAAAAAAGTGGGAGAATGAGCCAGGATATTTCATTTCCTTTACTGGAATCCAGAAACTCAAATGGAAGTTGCTTATCAGGTTGCAAGCATAGCCAGAAATACATGCTAATAAATAAATATTAAAATTGAAAGGAAAACAAAATTGGAGCCTATAGACTTCTTCTGAGCTGCTGAAGTGCTATAGTTGCATAGTACGTGGTTGTTTCAATTGGCAAGATCAGATTTCTGTGAAACTATTTCTTATACTCCTAGGCATTTAAGAAAAGAATTTATAGCAGTTAATCTGTTCCTAGCTGGAGCCTGCAACTCAAAAGAGGGCTTCTTTTGACAGAAATTGATCTCTTCTGGGAAGGTAACTAGTTCCCCACCTTCTTCTAGTTCTTCTTCAGACACCTCTTTGGGTCTAATCATAGCAATCAGAGACTTACAGAAGCACAGTCAATCAGGTTGGAAGACATCTCTGGAGGCCACCTTGGACAAGACCCTAATCAGAGAAAGACCAAATCAATCAGGTTGCTTAGGGCTTTTTTCAGTGCAGATTCAAACGTTTCCAAGGATGGAGATTCCACAACCTCCTTGGGCCCTTGTTCCAGTATTGGACTACACTCATCGTAACAAAGTTGTTTCTGATACCTAGCGGGAAGTAGTTCTAATTTCCAACTATTGCCTCTTGCCCTATCACTCTGTACTTTCAATAAAGACAAGGGCTGACTCATGCTCAACTTGTCCAACAGGACCTTTTATGCAGAACTGTTTTCTACCTACCTGGCTTCCAGCCTGTCCTGTTGCATAAAGTTATTCCCTGAAACAGGACTTTGCATTTGCCTTTGTTAAACTTTATGAGATTCCCATCAACCCATTTATCCAGGATGCAGAGGTCCTTTTGAATAACAGCCCTACCCTCCAGTGTAACAGCTGCGCCCTACAGTTTGCTATCACTCACAAATTTGCTGTGAGTGCAATTCATCCCATTGTCGAGGTCTTTAATAAAGGTGTTAAATAGTATTGACCCTAGTATCTATCCCTGCCTGAAGGCACTGCTAGTAAGTGACAGTTAGTTTTGTATTATTGATCCCAGATAGCTTCCTGGGCCCAGCAATACAGCAGGTTGCAATGCCTGGCTTCCTAAGAAAGGCAGCTGTCAGGGCTTTTCAATGCTTATGCCATTAATTTTGGTCAGTAGAGTCTGTGGCATCATTATTTTCATAACATAAGCAATAGAGGGCTGTCAATGAAGTGATCTGGTTGAAGGTTTAGAGCAAGTGAGTAAGCAGGAGGTAGTGGTAGTGTGAGGGATAATAACTGAAGCCTAGGAAAGGATATCAGAATGCATTGCCAGGTCACTGATCATCACAAGACAATGGTTATAATGCAACAACAGTTAAAATGGGTTCAAAAGGGAGTAAATAAAATGGAGGACAAGTCCCAGTGATTTTAACTGATACTGAAAAGTACTCCTGGAGCTTTCTTTGGCTCAGAAAGTTTCTGAACTGATTATTGCTGGAGAGAGAGGTCACTTCACCTATTTTCATCCTCTCCCCCTAAGTATGTACTATTAGTGATTGTAAAAGATGAGCTATCAGATGGACAGACCCATGTGTGTAAGCTATTATAGAGCACTTGACTTCCACCTCTTTTCACATTGAAATCATGAAAGCACCAACAGGCTAAGTGGTAGTGAGGTAGAAGTTGAAGGAAAGAAGACATTGACTTTGTTACGATATACAGGAAGAAGCTGAGAAGGTTGGAGGTTCCCACTATCTTTTTCATCCTTTAGAAACCTCAATTTATTGCAAGCAGCAGGAAGAGAAAGGAGCAGCATATGGACTATTTAGAGTAATTGTTACAGCTCTGGGAAGAATTATATTTACAAGTTCTCTCTAAGCACTGAATGTCAACCAAGTAGGTCTGATGGATATGTGTGGGTAAAAGAGATGTGGTAATGTGGTAACAAGTATGCCAGCAAACACTTCTTCAACATCTTGTGAGGGTATTTTTCAGTTTTGAAATTATATCTCAATCTGATAGGTACTTTTCAGGCTTGCTGTGGTGAAAGTTATTCACATGAAAGTATAGTGCAGCCCATATTTGATTACTAATTGTTTGGCATTTACATCTCCATTTTCTCAATTTTGTTTTACTTCTGGCCTGCAAAGAACATCAGTAATATGTGAACCTCACAGATGCAGAAATCAGGAATTACAGCATGTGAATTGTGTAATAACTGAATTCAATCATTGCAGCTATTTGAAGTAAAACTGTAAATGGTTCATATAAAATAATTCTGGTTTTAAGGATAATGAGCTATATAATTTAGTAGCACTGGGAGCGAACTTCTTTAAAAGTTGCTGTTGCTAATGCTTTTTTCATACCAATTTCATGCTGTTAAAACTCCACCAGCATTAATGGAGTTAAACCTAATTTTTATTTCCATAAATGCAAAGAACGCTCAGTCTCAGTGATTTTTTTACACACTGTTTCAAGTGTGCTTGAAACTGCTAAACCCACTTAATTCCACACAAAAATAAAGCCTAATGCAGAGAGATCTAATTGTTCTTATTTCACACATAAAACTCTAGCAAACAACAGAACAATGATATTCTGTTCTTTGACATTTTAGTGGTTGAACATTCAGAGGCTTTTTGAGCTGTATTTTTATCAATGAAAAGTCTGTGAAACCACTTAACCACAGTTTATCTTGTATTAATGTAATCCTGTCCACCAGCTTCCATAGATGATGGAACTACTAACTGCCTGTATCAAAGGGAAGAAAAAGCATTTGATTTGTAAGATATAAATCAAATCTTTCGTTTCTTACACTTTGATCAGCTTTGCTTATGTGGGCACATAATCTGACCCCCTTTGCCATCTAATTTTCAGCCTCGTTCCTCTCCCTCCCCTTAGTATTGAGCTGTTATCAAGGCCAGATTTTTTTTTGCTCTCTCCAGGGACTAGTCATGCCTCATTTATTCTCTCCTCAACGTGTTTCAGAAACCCTGTTGCAATCTTAAATCATTAGGAAATACCCACTTCTTGCAACATAAGCTACTCTGGTTGGTTTTTTTTTTTGTTACTAGGCTGCCGCTCTATGGCCATATGCATAAACTACAGGTTTACTTCCCCTGAATAAATTGTTTTGGAGTTTCTGGGAATGTAGAATATCTGGGCTTCATGTTCTACAATGAGAATATGATTACTTTAAAGAGGATAAAGGAAAAGACTACCATTTCATCTGTAGTTATGTACCAGTTTGGTATCTTAAAAACATTACAGACTATCTTTTTGATCATTAATTCTGTGCATACCTAACATGCAATTTACAACTGTGCTGCTTGACCTGGCTGTCTAATATAATGCTATTTTGAACTGGATTTTCAGATGAGAGAACATTCAGTCTTTTGTGCCATAAAGCAGAAGTATATGCTTTCAAAATACCCTAACTAGAAAAGCAAGTGGATGTTTATAGGCGGATACATGCCTGGTGTCCTTCATAAGTATGAAGTTTTGATGCTTTTGAATCTCAGCTGTAACTAAGCCAAGTGAACTAAACTGTGTTTTAAACATAGAGGCTTATATGTACCCATAGTGGTTTACAAACAGGTTAAAGGGACATCTAAACTTTTATTAAGAATTCTTTCAGCTATGCAAGGTTAGAATACACTGCCTAGTAGGTTATAATATAAATCACTTCTTTCATATGTGCTTCTAAAAGCGGAGAGGATTGAAATTTAGCAGATCTGCCTTCTGGAGTACCGTGAGCAAGCTTCAGTTTTACAGTGTCAAGACCCTCCACTGACAAACCTCATGTTGAAGAGGGTGAGAATGTATATATGTATAGTATTACTCCTCGTCCTTGGGCAATTCTGCATGTTTCCATTCAGAAAGTGGAATAAGAGCAAGCTTGAGATGTGTTCCTGCCTTCATTTTTAGCACACCCAAGCTGAGATGAAAACTGCAAGGTTGATAGAGATCTAATATCTTGTAGATGTTAACTTATAAAGAACACAGTCCCTGGTTGATGTCCTGTCAGTGACTGTCCTGGGTTCAGCAGTAACAGTCATTTTTCTCCTTCTTGGTAGCTGGTGCAGTGCAGTGTTTTGACTTTTGGATTGGGAACAGAGCTGATAACAAGGATGTTTTTGTTTGACCAAGGACTTTGTGAGCCTCATGCTCTGCCAGGGAGGAGGGGAAGCCGGGAGGAAGCAGAGACAGGACACCTGACCCAAACTGACCAAAGAGGTATTCCATACCACAGCACGTCATGCCCAGGATGTAACTGGGAGTTACCCGGAAGGGCTGGTGCACTGTGGGGTTGGAGGAGGTATGGGTCGGTGCTTGGTTGGGCCTGGGGGGCGAGTTATCGGTTGGCTGGTGGTGAGGTGTTGTATTCTCTTCCCTTGTTATTTCCTTTATCATTATTATCATTGGTGGTAGCAGTAGTGATTTGTGTTATACCTTAGTTACTAAACTGTTCTTATCTCAACCCATGGGAGTTGCATTCTTTTTGACTCTCCTCTCCATCCCTCCGGGAGAAGGGGGAGGGCAAGAAGGGGGGGGGAAGTGAGTGAACGAGTTGTCTGGTTTGGTTTAAACCACGACAGTGACCGTCAGGTGCTACACAAAATACAGTGAGGGCTTCAAAATGACACTATTTTCTGTATAAACAATACCTTCTGTTTGAAAGAAATCTCAAAAATCCAAGTCCAAACCAAAGGAAATTCATTCATTCAGGTGAATAAAAGAGGAGGGATTGGCTTGCTTGAAAACAAGCTCAAAATTTTTGCTGCCTGTTTTCCTTTCAGTATTCTCCTATATGCACTCCTGGGTTTGCTGGAAGGCAGAGGGGAAGCAGGGTTGTTAAAAATTAAACAGCTCGCTCTTACTAAAATAAAAATCCATCATTGATGTGAACTAAAACAGGTGCTGACCTTTGGCCATGTCCGTTAACATTGTTCCAGAGAATCTCTACAGCATTTTAATATTTTCTGTTAATGTAGATTATTATTATAACAAGGGACAAAACTGCTTAAAGTAGTATTTTCCAGGATGTTCAGCCATTGGGCACCTTTGGTTTTGAAACAGAATCTGCTGTTAAAAGTGCTAACCAGTTCTGCCAAGAAGGTAACAGTGACAATGTCCTAATTAACCAAACAGTAATATATATTAGGAAGCTCTGAATGCCACATCTATAGCCCCCCATTTAGGAATATTACAAGTAAATTTACTATGAACAGGAGATTGAGAAAGAAGGTGGGGAGGAGGGATTGTAAAACAGTATAAAGCAGGAGCTCAGAAAGAAGTTGGATAAGAAACAGCTCAGGTTTCTAAACAGCTTGGGAACTAAACCAGTATAAAAGGAGATTAAAAATGGCCTCATTTTCTGAAGTATTTCTACAGCAGTCAGTGCAAGCAAGAGCAACACTAGAGATGTGGCTTAAAACCATATGCTGAAGTTGCAAGTGATAATATTGCAATACAATGAAACTATTTTTAAAGAACAGGGATTCTTACCAAATCGCTAGAGGCTGGAATGTGAAAGAAAGCAAGGCTGCCTGAAGCATGATGCAGGCAGCACAAGATTCTCCTCTGTATCTTATTTGTTGTAGCAGAAGCATAAAGGTCCCTTGAATGCTGATCAGTGCCCTGTACAAACCTGGTGAGTGCTGCAGTGCAGCAGGGTTTGACACCTAACACAGGCAGCTGAAATACTCGAGCCTACCAGAAGGCTGAAGAGTGAGATTTAGAGCCGTAGACAGTGAGAAAGCACCAACACATTTTCTGCTGGATGGCACTATACCAGGTCTGCACACAAGCAAATTATTTTTGCAGGAGCATACAGTTAGCAAAAGCTAGGTTAGCTCTAGTTTGTAAGAATTAACTGTTAAGATGATGAATTGAACTGCAAACTAAACCAGATCCTGTAACAGTCAGCTCAGGTGTTTAGTAATTAACTGAATTATTTCCTTCACATGGAGATATTGAAATGTCCAACTTGTACCAAGTGTCGTGATTTTTTCCCTGAAATTTTTATATAACTTCATTGCCATTTACCATTATTTTAATTCTGCATTCTTCCTAAATGGCTGGAAATGCCAGGGCACTGTATTTCAGATATGGCTGCAATAAAGCTGCCACAGAGCTGTACAGAAGATTATTTATGCTGCCGAATTCCAAATACGATCCATGGCTATTCTTGAAATGCCACTGTTTCTTTGTTTTTACAATGGCATCATATAACAGGCCTGAATTTATTTGCATGCTTTACACCTATCTGGTCTCACTCTGCTTTTGAGAGCCTAGGTGTCCAAAACTGACATGTTTAAAACAAACAACATCCCTCAGTGTTTTTGAAATGTAGAAATGTCTTTAATACTCTCTATATCCTGAGAAAGGGACCTTTTCTTCCTTGTGTATTCACAAGGGGAAAAGACCTGTAAAACCAAATCAACCTTAGAATCAAGACAGGGATTGTCTTCCTTTCCTCTTGTTCTGTTTTCTAGAAATTAGTAAGCCAAGCAGATTCTGTGTATTTATCATAGTGCCCAGGTGATTTAGTTATATCCAGAATCCAGCTGTTCCCAAACAGAAAGCGCCTAGAGGACTCAAATATAGTTTTCCCAGTTTTCCTGTCATTTGCCACTAAAAACTTTGGGTACCATCGTTAAGCTAGCAAGGTTAGAGCCCTAGAGAGACAGAGTTAATTCCCTGCTTCTGCCATCCCTGGTGAAATGCCATTTCACTTTTCTGTATTTCAGTTTCTATGTGCATTGTATTTTTTTCCTCTTTTTTTTACTTCTGTCATTGCTTTGTTTCGTGTTGGGTTTTTTTCCATATATGTTTTGACAGTAAGCTCTTCAGCATAGGAACAGTGCATCTAAATGGCCCAGTCTGAGTTGGAAGCTCTTTGTGTTGGTGTAATCAAGCTAATAAACTCTTTAGTCCAGGCACTCTATCTCACTTTGTCACTTTATTTTACTACATGTAGTTCCTCACAGCATTTCCTGTTCACTAATATTCTGGTTTAGTCAGGACAAGCAGATTAGAAAGAGCAGGACTCCTGCTACTACCCTTGCAAAAAGGTGGAGGTCATGGCCAGATCCAGTTAAAGAACAAGAAATTGAGAGGCACAGAAGTTAGTATCGCATTCAGCAACCCAGTGTCCTGCCCTTTCTCACCTCAGATTCAGTTTTTGCATTGAAATAATCTCCTGTCTTGATTTTCCTGCTTCAATTATCTGTACTGTTTGTTCTTTTTCTTCTCATGTTATTTTTCTTTTCATGTTATTAAGCTCAAATTTCTTTTTCTGCTGTCTTGACTGCAAAAATCTCATTCTGAATATACACAGAATCTAGTACAACCTTCAGGCAGCGGTGAATCTCCAATACTGTTATTTATAATAGATATTTTGTGGACACTATACACACAATAGCAAATCTATTGAAGTGTAAAGTGAAAAATTGCTCAATACAATACAACTCTTCAGGAACACATTTTGGTATAGCTCTCAATCACACAAAAACATGAAGTTATACTGTCTGTCATAAAAGAATTGAATGTGATAAATTCTATGAACAGTATACTAAGGCTCAAAAAAGCTAGCCACTTTCACTGTACCAGCTCCAGGAAGCTGGCTTGATTTCCTTTTGGTCTTATATTTAACAAATTGCTATGAAATTATGCAGGTGTTCATTTCTTTCTCTTCAAAACACAGCTTTTTGAAACTTTAATATTCTCTGTTCACATCCTAATGGATAAATATTCACATCTTAGAATTCCCCACAGCTGGCAGAAACTGGCAGCCCTGATGTTCATTAGAAGAGAGGCAAAGGACTGAAATGGAATAGCTTTATTGCCCCATAAATGTGATCTCATTAAATCAATCTGCAGGTCTGGAAAATTATTATCTTTTCCATTGGATTGCTTGAACACTGCATGTATGTGTTCTGTGAATGATGTGGGGACTTACATGCCTGATCCAAAACCAGTTGAAGCTGGCAGAAAGAATCCATTGTTTTGATTGTAATTCCTTAGAGTGTATGTCCTCATCAGATTAAAATAGGTGTGCAGAAATACCTGTGCCAAGCTCCTGTGCCTGCTTGGAACTTAGGGGAAGCACTCATATTTCTGCTGTTTTTCTAAATGAGGAAACCCAATCCTGATGCAGAAAGGAGACAACCAAATTAAGTAAACAATGCAGCAGGACTACAGGAGAATTTTTACACTGCATGTCTAGAAGCAGGAGGACTGAATTCACAGCCTTAGGGGAGGATAAGCATGACTAACTTTAAACCATCTCTGTGTTCCTCCCATCCTGGGTTGCTCAGCTGTCTGAACTAACTTCCAACTGGTGCTGAAGTTCTTGTTTCTGACAGCTCCCATTTGCCATGTTTTGCAAAAGGCCTGTGAATAAACAGCCTTTTTACTCTTTGTACCTTTATACTGTCACCAACAAGGACTCCACCAATTCCAGAATACTCCAACTATCTTAGCAAGCATAAAGTCAGTAGAGCACTCTTGCAAAGACATTTAAAGTGCACAAGAACTGCTTCACTTTTATTGAGATGTCCTAAGTAATATCCATGAGGCTCACTTGCCAGGAAGCACTGTGGTGATACAGCTCTGCCTTCACTGTTTCAGTTCATCGCTGAACTTATTCCCAAAACTAAAAGGAGAGATGCAGAAGACATGACACTGGAGGCTGTGGTGAAACCATAGAACTTCCTTGCTATCAGTGTCAACCATATGGGCTTTTCATAATCGTGCAAAAATACTATATAGAGAATAAATATATAAACATAACTTTTTATTGTAGCCAACAAAAGAGCAATGTAACTGGGACAAAAGTGAGGAATTAATCAAATGTGTAGTTGACAGTGTAAGCATGAGAACTGTGCTATAAGGCCAGAATTTCTGTGAAATAACAAATTTCTCAGAGTATCTTTTCATTCATTTTATTTCCTGGATTAAGTTATTAAAGATTGGCAAGTGTTTGGGATATTTAGAAGCCAGAAATAAACTAGAATGTATAGCAAGTTTGTCCTGACCCCCACTTTTCTCCTGCTACCCCTTGCTTCCTGGCTCACTTGCTTCTACCTCCCTGTTCCTTAAACTGCTTGTCCTCACTGGTGACCATGTCACAGTCCTTCACCAATTAAAAGCTTTTCAGGATAGTCCCTGTAGATGGTTTCTGATCTGACCATTTCTCCTGATTCCTTACTAGTCTTTAATAAAGGTGAGTCTCAGAAGTTCTCGCTTGAAATAAGCTTTCAAGCAGCATGTGTGTATCAGGCAGGTAGTATGAGAACTGGGAGGCCTTTTAAAGAATATTTTCAATATATAAAGATTCACGTGATGGGACTCCAAAAACAAGACATTAGACAAATCAAAAATTAAGTTCAGTGGGCATAATTTTAAAACCTTTTTACTTGGCTCAGTATAATCTGTTCAGTTTTCTTTCTCAGGAGGGAGGGCCATGAACTTCTGTTTTTCCTATTTCTTCTGGGTTCACTATTTGTATTCTGATATAATTGCACAGAAAAGATTGCCTCTTGAAGAGTTCAGTTACATGCGCTGTTCAAGTGATCCTGACAAGGATGAATGGTAATAAAAATTGTCCATCCTTTGAACGTGATTTGGATTACACTGCAGAAATTACATGTCAATATTGAGTAGAGCTGTATGGGGGATATACACAAGAAATATAGGGTTATATGTGGACATGATTTTTCATTCCCCTCTTGACACCACTCACTCTACATGCCTGTTCTTTATTTATAAGCAAGAAGCATGCTGACATTTCAATGTTCCTTCAGCTCAACAGTTCAGTCACAGCAAGAAAAACAACATGTGTAACCATGAGTAGTTTTGGTCTGATAGTGACACAGAATGAATACAATACTTCTGCTAGTAGAAGACTAAGTATGTAAAAGTATTTCAGAGCAAATAAGATGGAGATTACATCCTGCAAATACAAGATATTTTGGTATTTTAAGTTAGCAAGAACCATTACATTCAGGCAAAAAATTCACTTCCTAGGGAAAACAGGAAGTGTAATTTAAGTGTTTTCATTCCCTAAATCTGTTTTAAAACTCTCCAGAGAAAAATCAGGCCTGTAAATTTTCAGAATCCTTGAACAAATACCAAAACAAGAATCAGAATGGAAACACTCAAGCATGTCACTTTTCCAGTTGTTAACACACCAGGTGAAATGTTAGCACATGTGAACCTGTCGAGTACTAAGCAGTAATGTTGTTTTTTTTTTCAACAAGACATTTTTCATCAAGAAACAAAAAGTCCTGCTAGACTCAGAAATCTCTGGTTCAGCCAACAGTATGTCAATATTATTGGGCTTCAGTTGCTAACAGTTTGCAAGCTGAAGAATTAATAACCAGACTTAAGTTGCCACTATTCACTAATGAGGCTGCAACGTGACCTGCACACCTAACCAGCTGAATAAAAAATAAAAAGCTCAAGGCTCACTTACAACTGTCAACCTAATGCGTTTCCTCTAGTGCTAATCCAAAGACAGATGAGCCCTAGTGCTGCAGCAGTATATCAACATTCAGCCAGTGTAAGCACCAGAGTAAAACAAGAGACAATTTACTCCAGAAATTCTCAATATATATTTTCCTTTGGCTGTGACCGTTCCTAATGTCTTGCCCTGGGCCTGGATGATAAACCCATATTAATCCCCTTACAAGGCTGCATGTCCTGTAATTCTGTGAGATGGGACTAAGGTTTTATCTGCATATTTTTCATTCTCCTTTTGCAAATTTTTGCATTCCATTCTCAGTCTTTAATCATTGCTTCACCAATAATAATTGTGTTCACAAGAGCTATCAACAGAAGAAAACTCCATGGTTGCTGCACAGATGAGATGCAGAGAAGAGAGCAATTCAAACCTACCTCCTTTATATGCATTCCTCCAATCTGGGCAAAGGAGGTGTGTATGTAGATTTCATAGCTGAATTCTGGATCAAAACCTGTTTTAATTATGTTTTTAATTAAATCTGAACATCTCACTTGTTTTCTGTTCAGTTGGAGGAAGTCTGAAGTTGTTATCCAGGTGCAAATCTGGGGCATGACCACATCCATCGATTTTCAGAATATAAAGGCTGTGTTACAACCCTGAAGGAATAAAGTTGTCTCTGAGAGCTGCTTCAGCACTGATAGGTTGTTCCTCGCTTCAGCACAGTGCTGAACACCCGGCTTTTGTGAAAGCATCCCATAAACTGATTCTGACACTCTCTTCCTTATTTTCCAGACCATTGAACTCTTACTGATCGGGAATTGAACACTGTAGAGATCCTTTAAACAACTTCTGGCATTTAGATAGGAGTCCGGGAGTTCACAGTAGATATAGTAGATTTCTTTCTGTGAAGTAATTCCTGGATGATAAAGTTAACCTGAGATAAGCATTTAGGAGCTTTTGTCTGTAAAGATAATTTAGTTACTCAATGGGAACAACCAGAAAGAGTGTAGAAAGCACAGGTGAGTGTGTCTGGAATCCTTTTTGCCCTACTAATTCCAGAATGCTACTTCCTGCCCTGGAAACAACAAAAACATGTAAATTGGAGCAAAGCCTTTTCAGAGAAAGCAGGAATAGCCCACACCTCCTTCCATGTTGTAAAACCCCAGGAAATGCTACCCAGGCTTTTCTCTCATGCTTTCCACACTCCTAAAGCCTTCTGCTTAGCAGCTCCTTGAAGAATGTGGCATTTCCTTTGAGCTAATGAAATTGCAAAAAGCAGCTGTAAGATTTGGACTGAATGGGCTGTTTCTCTGTGAGGAAAGAGCGCAGTTTCTTTCTTGGGAAAGGAATAAATATTGTGAAGAATAAACAGTATAAGTAGCTGCAGTCTGAGGAAGCAGAGGTTTAGGGTAGGCTAGAGAAGTTACAACATACGTGCATCAGGGAAGAGTAGAAGAGACTGTGGTGACATACAGTGCTACAGAAAAGATGTGAGAGAAGTCTAAAAAGGTTTCAAAAATCGTGCCTCATGGAAAACCTGAGTTGCTTCAGTTTTCAGCTGAGAATTGTTGTTTACAGATTTCACTCAAAAACTGGCTAGTGGAAAGCTCTGATGTAAGGTGTGAGTTTTCTGTGAGAAACTGTTCATCCAACCCAGGATTTTCCCAGCAGTACCTGCTTCATCAGTCCAGACCTCACTGGGAGCTCCAGACTTGGGCAGACACTTGGTTTTCACTTACATAACTGAAAGAGAGTAAATTTGGTTACTGTTTTGACATCATGTTCTAAACTTCAACTTTGTATTTTTTAATCACATGAATCTTTTTCTTTTGAATGATGCAATCCTATGATTACAGTTGGTGAATACAGAAATAAAAAACCTGAACCCATTGAATGTGCATATGCAAAACAATAATGAGGTAAAATAATAGGATAAGGCCTCCATTGTTGGACTATTGCTAACAAAACTAAGCATCAAAGAGCTTAGCAAGAGGTCATTGACACTAAAACCACCAGTGTTTTGTAGTAGCAATATATAAGTAACATGAAACTATTAGTAAGAGTCAGAAAAAAAGAATAGTTCTGCAGCTCAATTTTTCATCTATGTAAATAGTGTAGGTATCTCCTTGATTCCTCTGGAGTTGTCAGCTCAGAAACTACAGTTGTTTAAATAAGTAGGTATAACTGGAGTACAGGACCTCTAAAAGCCTAGCAAAATAGGTTCTTACAACTGTGAATGTTGATGTCAAGCCTCAAGCCTCTTTAAAGCCAGTATGGAGGCACTGATGATGAGAATACTTGTCATCATCTATTCTTCTATTGACACTTGGTGATTAGAGTGCAAGTTGTGTAAAATTGAAAGAGACAGGACTGATGCTATCATGTAGGACTATTTTTATTTTTCCCTTAATTGCTCCTGAGGTATGCAGGCCCTCCCTTCTGAGCAGATAAATTGAAAAATGAATGTCTGGGAAACAGTGCTATATCTTGCATCACGTTAGGCTGCTTGGCTTAAAATAAGCAGGTGCCATCCAAAATTTGTCAAGGGTCCTAGCCAAGAACTCAATCAAAGCTCTCAAACTGTTTTTCCATTCTTCAGCTTTTATAAAAAAAAAAAATTGTTTTAAGAAGCTGTGTGTTGTTGTATGTATGACTGAAAAATAATGTCTGTAAGTGATCAAAATATTTGTTTTTAAAGTTGGAAACTCACAGTAGTCTATTTTTAATAGTCTATTTTGAAAAACTTTCACATTAGTAAAGTGTTCTATTAGAAACACACATTAAAGTAGCATGTTACAACCTCATTAATATTAAACTTTTCAGCACTGAATTCACAAAATAGTAATTATTATAAAAATATTTAATTGCAGAATTATCCTACTGATGAATATTAACATACCTTTGTGAACACTTCAGGTAAATGTGAACTGTGTCAGTGTTCAGCATAAGAAAAACATGATGAAATGCCTGAATGCTCACAGGTGGTACCATGGGTTAAAAAAACTCTAACCAAACCAACCAACCAAACCAGAAAAAAACCCAGGAGACTGCAAATCTTTGTATTGAACTGTGAAGATTATCCACCTATATGTCATATATATTTCCAGTGAAAGGCAGTTGATGTGCATTTCATGGCAGAAGAACAAAAGGAAGAATCAGAGCTACTCCTATCTGTAACCAATTTCAGTACTGTGAGAAACTTCTAAATGTACTGCAACAGACAAATTCATGACCCCGCTTCACCTTTTAAAGATTCTTTAGGACTGTGTTTGCTGTCTTCTGTGAGTTTTTCCTTTGTCAGCTTTTTACACTGAAGTACAAACTGCAGCAGAAACGCTTGACTCTCATCCAGGGGCTGGCATTGTATGTTCCTAGGTATTAGATTCATGTGTGTCTAATATGATAATACTTCTTAAATCATGCTGTTGCCAGCTCACTTAGCACAACATGAACACTGTCTGCTGTTAATTCTCTGGTTATAGAATAAAGGTGAATACTTCAGGAGTCAAACTACGACTCAATTTAGTCTTGACAGCCTCTCTTTCTAAGAAGCGTTTACCTCTGAACCAGCTCTGCTCCTTTCCATATTTCCTCACAGTTTTTCTATTTCTTTTCCTTATTTTCTTTAATCATGAAGGCTGAGAATATTTATTAACCTGTGAGTGATAATACTAACTATAGAGAAAAATACTAGTAGGAGATGTTTGTTAACACGGCAGGAGAGAAAAGGGTGCTTTTAATCACCAAAAGTGGGAACACAGAAAAAGTAACCAAAATTATTTGATATTATTATTGGGTTTTATTATTGATATTTGTTAATATTAAAAATTAACAACTGTAAGAATCTCCCCTGAAAAGGCGTTCCCCACTTGTCTCCCAATTTTTGGTCTTTTGAAGTTATTGGATTTGCTGCTTTCAGGCAGACATCCTGCTCATTTCTTGACAGCAGTCTCAAAATCCCCAGTTTTGCTTAAGGTAATTTCCCAGTGTTTCAATAAGGAGGTCTTTATTCAATGAAATCAATAATCCTCTAATCATCTTCACTCATCATAAAGCCATCTACCGTTAGACTATCATCATGCTGATACGCTGGGATACACAAGCGGTTGCAACAGTGCAAGAAGGACCTGCACTTAGCTGGAGACATTTCAGGAAGCCTGCAGGCTCCTGATACGTCATTCTCCAGCTACACTAAAACCCATTGGACCAGCAGAACACAAATGGAGATCAGATTATCAGATCTTGGCCCTCAGCAATGTCAGCTTCCTATGCTGGCTATATTGCCAACGTCATTCATCTGTTGAACGAGACCCACGTTATTTTTACTCAGAACAAAAATAATGTTGTCATGTCCAAAGGCTACATTTTCCCTTTTGAAAACACTCTTTTTCATCCTTTGCATTTTAAAAAAATCCTTTGTCTGCATTCTTTTGTGGTCTGAGGCTCCTGTATCTCAGCCAAACACTGATACATTCATTGCAGGCTTCAGCCGCTTTGCAGAACCTGAATAGACATTGAGACTACACGGGCGATTTCAATTAAGCAGTTCTATAGAGCTGGTATTTTTTGTTGAAAAACAGTGTCTTTTTGCTGGGCCAAACAAAGTGGCAAATCCAGGGATGCAAGTCAGAACAAAATACTTAAAAAATAATAACTGCCAAGGTGACTAATTGTAAGCATTCAGCAGAGAGTTCAAAGACCCATTTACCCAATTGTTTCTTTCTTTTACTCTACCACTGTGAAAGTCCAAGTATATACAGTACAGAAAATATGATAAAGTAGGATTTGAGTGAGAAATTTCCAGATTTTAACAACCAAATTGCAGACTTTCTGAGATGTAAGGTTTGTTTTCTTGGAGAAGTGTAGCTATGAAAATATACAAAAGTCTTTTTATTCCTACGCACAGTATGCAGCAGAGATTCTCACTGAAGTACAAGAATGCAATTATTTTACCCTGCTTGTAAGACACAAATACATTGTAGCTCATGAAGGGCTTTAAAGCAGCATATGCCACATGCTGATGTGTTCCTCTTAACTACCTGAGACTACAGCAAGTGCTCTGCTGCTTTTTTGTCTTTTTTATAAAACTTTTGCAGCTTGCTCCTGTGTGCACTTTTTCTTCCCCTTCTACTTCTGTTTTATAATTTCTATCAGTTTATTCACTAAAAAGGAATAGAGGAGCTTCGTTCCTTGACTCTCTGGAGAGAATTTCCCACATGGCTTTAATTCCTGCTGCACTTCAAATTGCTGGGTCCAATCCATCCCTCCCTCCTTTTTGTTTCCTTCTTCCCCTGGGCCCAGCAAACCAGCAGAAGTCTTTTCATGTGTGTGTTCCAATCTGAGCCAAATTATCACAAATTACACTGTCTGGCCTATGCTATTATTAGACCAGCCAGCAACTGTGGCTCTTTTGATTCTTTCACCAGCTGGTTTTGTTGCTTGTCTCAAGACCCAAAAGCACAGCACTCTCCTCCCTCTAGAAACTGCTTACCCAGATAAAGGGCTGTGTCAGGATCTGTTCCAAGACTGCTGAAGTAGATCTGCTGTTGCTGCTCAGGAGCATTCTGACAGAGTCCCATCCATCTAGCTCCTGCAGACTTGTGAAAGCCTACCTCCTTCCTAGGTACCTCCATTATTTACACACCTTTATCAGGTATCAAGCCTGATAAAGAAATGTATTGTTGTATTTGACAGGAAACCCTAAAGCTGTTTATCACTTGAAAATACCAACATAAACTACAAGTGAGTCACAGCTCAGTCAGTGTATAGATGAGTGCATCTGGCAAGTACTCACTAGAAGAGAATTACTTGTAAGAAATGGAGCTCTAGACATTCACCCTCTATCCTTTAGAGTTACATATTGGCAGATTTTGCAGCTGGGAGAAGTGAAGAGTATGTGAATATACTGTCTTGCACATTCCTGTATATTACCCTACATACGCTTGTTCTGCAGGCATTTAAACCCTAAAAAACACCTCTGAGCTTGAATGCTTGTGGCATTTGTATACAGGCAACATAAATACACCTACAGAAAACATACCCTGAAGAATTCAAGCTACTGGTAAGCAAACTCCTTTTGGAGGCAGTGCTCATTATTGAATGTTTTTTGCAAAAAAATGTTTCAGAAATACGAATCAAGTATCTCATGCAGTGCTGCCTTGCACTTGAATTCCATTTAAATGCTGGGAATTTTTACTTGTTTCCAGTAGTACTGAAAAACTCTTTCCGGTACTGTTTACTGTAGTATGTCGGTTATTGCTACCTGAATCTTGTATCCACATACAGATTTTATCTTAGTTTAATCTCTTCCTCTTTCCTTTCTCAGTTTGATCTCTTTCTTTCTTGAAATCTGTCTTCAATCAGTTCCATGAATTTCTTGAATGGCTCTTCTAGCTCTAAAACTCTGTCCCTGTCCCAGATGCATTTCCTGCTGGCAGAGCTCAGTATATAGCCAGAGACTTCATCACTTGATATATTCATTACTAAGTATGACTTTCCCTGTGAACACTAAAGAACTCTTGATGATTGTCAACATTAAATACTTATGATCCTTCTATACTGTATTATTTGATATTTTGGGGAAAGTTTTCTTACCCATAGCTGGAACTACTCTGTTTGACATGTTTTTCTTAGGCCTAGGATCTCTCCAAAAGTATTTTTCAGTTTTATATGCTTGGATACCTTGCTGTATTAATTTCAGCAATAAAAGAAGGTTGAATTCAATTTTCTGGGCTCTTTGAATTTGTGTTATGTTCTATGGTATATTTTTGGTTTTTCCTTCCTTTGTAATTTTACATGATAGCAAGCTTCCTTTCCTTCCCCCCACCCAGCAGTAGTGAAACACATAGTATAAAAAAAGGAGATATTCTGAAGTGGGAAATGGACGGCCCTTGTTGCTCTTTGTGGTTAGTGGAGTTTAGGAACTGAACACAGGTGCTGTATTTTGGCTCTACAGGGAAGAACCAGAACACAACACATATTGTTTGTTTTACAAGGAGGTTCTCTTTTGTCTCTCACACATGCACATACCAGTGACTTCCCTCTCTTTTGCTATTCTTCCTCATACTTTCCGCATTGGAGATACTTTTATGTGTTTCTCAGTACAGGTGAGGCTTTGTGACACAGCCATGGAGCTTATCTGTGGCAGCACTGCTTCACTGAGGAACTTTGTATACAGCTTAGATCATGTACAGAGAATGCTGATCTTGCATTGAAGTTTGTGAGGTGAAATCTTTGGCTGCCATGCAGTCCACCCATCTGAAGCATGACGCTTCTGAAAACGCATACCTGGTGTACATCCAGTTTTTTGCCCGGTCTTATGTCCTTTTATACTATAAAGTCTTATGTACTTCAAAGTGGAACTATTATACCACTTGAACAGTAAACCTTCCAGTGGAAAAAACATCTGTTAAGGATCAATTATTGTAAAGTAAAGCACATTGACAAGCACGTTTCACAACACGTGAAACATTAAGAAATGCATAGACAATCATTTGTATGATATATTTTCAGTTTTGTGATCACATACTTTTATTTTCAACCTGCACAATCTGCTTTATTCACTATACAGACCAGAGGGTGCTTAGTGAGTCAGCACAGATATCGCTCAACATTAGGATTACTCAATGTTTTGTTGTATCTTTCTGGTCTAATTTGTGGCCACATACTGATTTACTGCACCTTATTCACTTGCTTCAAAGTTGCCTCTGAATTTAACTTCCTTATATGCTTTTTTTAGCGGTGCCTAATATAAAGTCATCCGTAAAAGCATTTAGGACTTGGTTTTACAGTAACTGTATGATTTGAAGAAGCAATATAACTTCAATTTTAGGTATGACCAATTGAGGCCCAGAAATAAATACATGAAGGTTAAAACTAGAACTACACCTGACTTCTAACTGTCCACCTTGAAACGTGGCCAGATTTTTCCTATCGCTTCTGCGCTGGAAGTGTGTACCTCAACCGTTTCAAGTGTGTCCGTAAGATTACTTCTCCTTAAGTGGTTTAAACCACCCTAACCAACCCCAAGCCAAGAAATACATCCGCCTGGCCGCGAAGCGTTGCCGGCCGCCGTTTGAACGCCTGCCTTCATCAACCTATGGGCCACCCAGTGCCCGGCTCGTCAGGGCCAGGCTGCGGCCACCCCCTTCCCCTCGCCCCTAGGGGAGGAACATCTCCTATCCCCTCGCCTCAACCCCGTGTTACCCCTTAGCACAGGGTGCTCGGGTTCAAACGCTCCCCAGCTAGCATCGGCCATGACAAACCCTCCCGAAGCCCGGCCCGGCCTCGGGGGCTGCCTCGAGGTGCCCGCCGCGGCGGAGCGCTGCCCGGCGGCGGCCGCCAGGTACCTCCCCCCGCCACCGCCTCCTCCGCCCCCTTTTGTGGCGGTGCCGGGCGGCCGCCGGGTTTCCTGCTGACGCTGGAGAGCCGCGGATGGGCAGGAAAGGCTGCCCCCGCCGCCTCTGCTCCAGCCCGCTGGCTCCTGCCTCGGCCCTCGCTCGCTACGCCGGTAGAAGCGCGGAGCGGGCCACGCTGAAAGCCCGCCAGGAGAAGCGGGCGGAGAGGGCGCAGGTGCGGGGCAGGCCCGGGCGGCAGTGCTGAGGGGAACGGACATGGCAGCCCCCGCTTCTTGAATGCTGTCAGCCGCCCCCCTGCCGCCGATGGCTGAAGCCTGGAGGCTGGAGGAGGACGAGGAGGAGCTGCGGGAGCTCGGCCGGAGGCACCGGAGGGTCGCCCTGAGCTCGGCGGCAGGTGAGGGGCGGGGGGCGCGGCGGGCCGTGGCGTCTCTTGCTTTGGGCCAGCCCTGGCCCGGTCTCCGGCTCTGAGACCCTGCAAGGGACTGGGTGGTGTTGGAAGTGCCGCCCCAGTGTGTGCCGACCCGGGCGGCTTCACCCGCGGTCACCTCAGCTCAGATGCAGCCGAGCTATGGGCCGGTGTGGTCCGTACCCCGCGGGCTCTCCTCCCGGAAAGTCAGCCCTAGAGCCCCTGCCTTCTCTGAGCTGATGCTGACACGGACATGCGCTGACCACCAGAGATAAATCCAGGTGCTTAAGATGCCACTTAAAGAAATAAAATACCGATTTTTCTTGGGAGTACCAAGGTGGAGGAACGTCTGGATGTCAAAGTTGACCACATGTAACCATCTCCATGTGGATATAGACAGCAGGCCTTGCAAACAGGAGGCAAGGATCAGTGTACGTGAAAAGGCATGGAGATAGAAGCTTGGGAGCAAGTAATGTCTTTATAGAGAGACTAGAAGGTCACAACAAGCATTTATTTGAAATGCCGAAATCCAGTGGACCCTGGCAGCAGTTGATAGTATATAATTCAGATATCATTGTTAACCGAGGGGCAGCACATGTATCACCTTCCTGTAGTCACTCGGGTGTGAATGTAAGCATTTCTTTTTCTGTCAGCAAAAAATTCCCTCCAGAATGAATCGTTTTCATAAGGGCCATTTCCAGTGAAAATGTCAGCCACACCGTGTATTTAAAGTTGAATTCCAAATATTCCAATTTTGTCTAATTCTGATACAACCTTAATGATATAGCAGCTGATACAATTCATGTGGTTTTGCGTCCATAAGCAACACTAAATTGAGTGTTCCTTTGTAGATGACAAAAACACAGCAATTCCAGGGACTCGGGGGGACAACTCGGGACAGGCAGGCTCTGTGGCTTCCAGTGACCCTGCACATGGCACTGGATAGCTGGGCAGGTGCAGGATTAGCAGGAGCCTGTTGAGACCATTGTGGCTTGGCATGTGTGCAGGGTTTTGCCTTCTCTAGGTGAAAGGGTGCAAAAAACCAAGTGTTGGTTCCTGAATGGTTTCCTCAATAGCTGAATGTTCACGCTGCTAGTCACAGTGTCTGGGTTTTAAAGGTACTTCTTGTGGAGATTTTTATTAGCGGAAAACATGCAATTGGTTCTGCTGCTTTTATATATATATGTATATATAAACTTTGCTGCCGCCTTGTAGAGCAAACCTTGTTCTCATGGTTTGTCTTTAGCACAATGCTACTATCAGTAATAAAGGACCTGTGTCCTTTTTTTTAAACTTTTATTATTACCTTTTTTAAACTTTTATTATTACCTTTTATTATTACCTTTTATTATTACCTGTGTTCTTTTTTTTAAACTTTTATTATTACCTTGTCCTGACAATCCCTCTTTGAAATGGGCCAGGCACTGTTTACATTAGTAGTGTAAAGTATGTGTGCATGAATGGCATTCTGCTTTAGCTGTCTCGCCTTCTTTCCATCTGTTCGCAAGACTCTACAGTCGAAAACAGAATCTTTATGCCACATGAAGATTCCCAGCGGAGCTTTCTTAAGGCAACTGTGAAGAGTATCACCCAAAGTGGATGAGTTTGCTGTTCTTCCCATATTTGACAATTCTCTTACGCCTTTATTTATAAGCCTATTGAAAATAAGTGGGGTTGGTATTTTTTGTTTTTGCATGTAATATGCAGTTACACTACCAAAATGGTAATGTAAAATAGGTGTTAAATAAGCCTGCTGGATATTTTTGCAGGGTCTAAGAAATGTTGTAGTTGCATCTTTGCAGACAGTCAATTTAAGCATTTCAGTCTGTTAAACTAATTGTGAATGTGAGCAATTTACATTTCTGGTATGTGCAGCTTATGCACGCAAGTGCATAAGGGCAGTTGTTCACCTTTGTCCTGCACATATAAGGCGTGTATACAAAGTAGTAGTTGAAAGGTGAAAGTTCACAAATGCTTCTGTCTTACTAAACACTCAGACATGTAATTAGCGATATTTTATTGGAGGACTAGAACACAGGAAACTGTGGAACAAAGAAGTAGTATTTTCCCTCGAAGCTACTCACAGCTGTGCTACGCCACATACTGTAGGATGAAGCCAGCTAAACTAATCTAACAGCTTTTTGCTGCTGGAGGTGTGATCTCTTCTGTGGATGTTCACTTCTGTTCTCTTCCCTGTGTCAGCTCCGCTGCTTGCCCGACCTGCTGGTGAGTGGAGTTGCCAAAGTTGTGGTTTGGTGGCAGCCTGGGCTGATCTACCCAGTAGCTGCTGAGGGCTCGCTTGGAGCCCTTGTGCTCACTGGAACCTGCACCAACCTGTTCTGGTGCATTGGCTGAGCTGAGAACCATTTTTCTTGTCCTCTTCAGTGGATGGGAGTCTGCTGATTCAGCTGTCTGGAATGGTTTTGTAGAGGTTGTGATGAATGTTGAAGCTGGCACAAGGGAAAGAGTAGGAACATGCAGCCGGAGGGAGGTAAGAGACTATGCCAGTGAGGAGTTAGTTTGGCTTAGGTTGCTGCGAAACTGCAGCCTGCAAGCTGTTAGAGATCTGCTCATGTAGGTGTTTTTATTTGGTTGTTTGGGAGGTTGGTTGGTTGGTCATTTTTTGTTTGTTTCTGGATTGGGGGCATTTTTGCTGGTTTAATGAGCTGAAGAGGCTTGTTTAAGCACTAGACAAGTGGTAGAGCTGATGTTAAAGCAGGAAATGGAAACTTGGAGACATGAGCAGTTGAGATTGGCAGGACCATCCTTGTCCATGAAGCAGTTGTAGATAGCTCAGGTGACTTGTCTGTTTGCTTTTGCCCCACTGCACGTCATGACAATGGAAATGTTTTTCTGAATTCAAGAAAAATTCTGGAAAACCTGTGAGAAGATGCTAAGTAGAGAAATCTGAGACTGTTCAAATGAAATTACTTTCCCTTTGAGAAAATGATGAGTATTTGATTATTTTTTTATACATGTATAGTATCATCTAAGTGATAAGGAGGAGAACTAGGATACATTCATTAAAAATTCAGAAAATTAAAAGTAGCTGCATGAGTTCATTAAACTGAATTATCTGGTCACTTGCTGGGGGAAAGGAAGCCAGTCTTGCTGGAAACCTTCAGGGTTTTTTACTGCTATATAAATAAGTAAAATAACAAAATTGATTTCTACCCCTGTTGTTGCATATTTCTATCACATACATTATTGCTCTGCTCTGGGAATTAATAGAAAATGATGGAATCTTTATGTTTAGTGGTTTTATTTAGTTTGATTTTAATAAACTGGAAGCAAAAAAAAAAACCAAACAACCAACAACAGCAAAAAAATGAAACTAAAATCCTATTTCCTTATAGACTTTTGGGCTCTCTCCAGCCTAACTTTGGACCTTAATCTGGTGTGCTTTTCCATTCTGACTAGCTTTTTATTATGTGACTGCTGACTAACATAAGCAAACTTGCAGGAAAGTTTATAGTGAATGTAGTTAATTTTAGTTATGAACTGCATTGGTTAATTATGTGTCCTTGCTGCTGCGTTAGGGCTGAGGGAATATCTCAGTATTCTGATGTTATCTAAAGTGCACAAGGCATTCTTAACATAATCAGTATCTGTATTATTTCACTTTGAATTCTGGTCAGTGTTCCTTGAGAAAAAATAGCCCATTATGGATGTGGCAGATGTTTCTTTACTTAGAAATAAAATAGAATTGCCCAATATAGAAGTCAATAATGAAATTTATTTGGGTTCATAATGAAGAGCTATTGGGATTTGTACTTTATTGTGTGGTTAAAAGTACAGATGGTCAATGATACAAGGCAAGGCTTTGACTTAATTTAATATTGCTCTGTTTTACTTATCACAAATGCTTGTCTGTGGTTTGTTCCCACACATTGGCTGTAAATTTTGCATGTTTTGCTATGCTGACTGAAATATCTTTGGTTTATTTTGTTTTGTTAGTTCTTTGTTGTTTTTTTTTTTTGTCTACACCCCCCTTCCTCTCATTTCACTGTAGCATTCCAGATGTTTTAAAATCTATAAGATAATTGTAGATTATGAATGAAATAATCTATTTGTGGTTGGTTGATCGACTGAGTCCTTTGTTGGCATTTGCTTTGTTGGCTTTTTTTTTTTTCCAAAACAAGATCTAGTTCAGAGTTGGATCAATTCTTTATGCTCCTACAACTCCCACATCAAACTGGTGCTGACTTGTTTTGGAAGCTGAGAACAATGAGCTGTGTCCAGTATAACAAATTAAGGTTGACTATTTCACTGCTCAACATGCTGAGAGGTTATGGGGGTACATTTGTGTAGTATGTCTGATGAAATTCAGTGAACATGAATTTGCAGGCATCATGGACTTTTTACAGATAAGTGAATACTCAGCAGTTGTTTCCATGTTAATGCAAAATATGTGTTTGGCCTTAAGAAGTAAAGAATAAGTTGGTCTGAAATTCTTCACGGATCATAACATGAACATCTTGGCCTTAGTACTTCCCAAGGGGTGCTGGTGACTCTGGAGCAGAGAGAAAGCATGATTAGGGGAAAGGTGACTCTAAGAGTTAGTTGCTGTGTTCTTAAAATTCTAACTAAATCTTATCTTTAAGAAGCATAAAGATCTGCATCTTACAGAATGGAATTCAGCTTTGTTCAGTTGGAAACGTCTTCCTCTGCATGCCTGTGTTCTTCAGTGCTGATCTGGAAATTGTTCTGCTTGTCCATAGTGAGGATAACCATTATTGCAAATTATTCAGCAACGAATGAGTGGGGGCAGCATGTGAGCAGGTATTTGTTTTACGTATTTGATCGGTATTCTCGGATGGTCAGGAAGCAGTAGGATTGATTGTCAGCTGGGTATTTCTCTTCCATCTTTCTCTGGGGATTTAGTCTGTTTTGGTTTTGTAGTCCCAGTGCATGCTGAAGGGCTTCAGTTTTAATAATTGCCTGGGACACCACCAAAGTAAAACACTTGACATTTGAGGAGCACAAATAATGTAGTTTTGCTGTAATAATCTCTAACTGGTGCTGATATGTTGTATTATGCAAGTATTAAAAAAAATTACCTGATTGGGCCTTTTCCATGGCCAATTTAAGGTGATGCACACATTTCCAATAAACTTCATAGGCTTTGAATGTAGCTTACTTGAGGTCACTGTAAGACACTAGCTAAAGCTTTTATGGAAGTTAAATATTGTAGCCTATACATGGAAATTCACCTGCATATCTTGAAATTTGAGTGTACTGTCAGTGGCAAGAAAAAACCTGTTTGCAGTTACTTGGCCAAGAGTGTAGACTGAGCCACAAAGAATGTTATGTCTTCTGAAGAAACAATTCTTCTGGATATGAAGGCTGCTCTAAGAAAAATAACAGTAACTTCTGATAGTCTACAAGGTGATTCCCTAGCCAAGGAAACTGTAGAAGGATAAATAATAAGTATTATAAATAAGCATTAATGGTAGTAGTAAATGATGAAATGGACTTTCTTCATTTAGGTTATAGCCAAAGCAAGGCACAAAAATGTATCGTTGCATAAGGAGCAGTGAGTCTGTAACCAGAGAATAGCCCACTGATTTATGGTTGCCTAAAGACCATGCTGTTATAACTGTGTTGCAAGCAATCATTTCCTGTCAAGGTAACAAATGATAAATTGGGGTTGTTGCATAAAGAGTGGGGATGGGCAGCAAAGGGCAGAATGAATCATAACCTCATTGCAAGAAGATTTTGTCATAGTAGTGGTTGTTTACAGATGGAAAAAAACTTTAATATTTGTAAATAAATTTGCCAGTGTTTACTTTTGAGAGGTGAACCTTGATTTAAAATCTGGGAACCACAGAGAAGCAGTGTTGACTCTCCGTTAAAAATTGATATATCTCTCTGTGTGTTGCTTCAACAAGTATCTTGTACAATATGTGCAGTATGAAAAAAAAGTTTGATAGCTCTTAAAGCCTTTTGACATAAACTTCTGTTGATGTTTATTATCTATAGTTAAATACAGTGCTTTACATTTAGCATGGCTTAATTTCTCCGCTTTGATGATTTTGTGTCTGTGGCCATGGAAATGAGCTCTGGGGTCACCTATTCCAGCCTCATGCTTGAAGCAGCACTGTTGCCAAGGCTAGAGCCATTCAGCCAAGGCCTTGTCTAGCTGTGTCTTGAAAAGTCTATCAAAAGAGAGGAGTTTGCAGCAGCTTCTTTGCCTCCTCTTTGCCAGACTACAGAAGTCCAGCCTCTTCAACCTTCTCAATGCACAGTCCTGTCTTACTTACTCGGGTTCTCAAACTGTACAAAAATGGAGTGGAATGGCTTTGTTGCTGGCCAAGATTTTTTTTACCGTTCTCTTGAAAATCAGCATGCACCAAAGTTACTGAAGTGTTCCAACAGCCAACTTGGGAAGACAATGTATCGTCTGTTTATCTGTGGTTTATGCTTGGCAAATATCCTTCCCTTCAGTGAAGGACAAAAATAAGTTTTGCAGGAAAGCACAGATTAAGTGGTTGATAGCACATAGGAAGAAAACTTCTTCTTTGAACTGTATGAATTTTGAAAGACAGGTTTTTACTGATATTGGTATTTTTAAATTGACCATCTGATGCTGTGCTGTGTTACATTAACTGCTTCAGGTGGTGGTGTAAATCAGCAAAGATTTGTATGGTTTTCATGTGTTTCTAAAAACATCAGTTTGACATTCTGACTTAACAATTTAGGATCTTCTTGCAAGACTTAATGGAATTCTAAATAAGGTGCTTCAAAGATGAACTTAATTGGTTTATGAAGTCTTGCATACGTTACAAAACAAATCTATACCTGCTTTCTATGGCTATATGTAGTTGTGTTTGAGTCTGGCTTGAAGGGCTATCTCAAAGCAAGACTGAAAATTTGCATACCATAGTAGGAGATGAATGCAGCAGATCTTATTGTTTGTGTCTTTCCTACTGCCTTTTTTTTCCCCTTAAGCTTTTGAAGAGGTTGTATTTATTTTGTGTGTGCGTCACCACTTCAGTCAGATTGTTCAGGCTTTTGGAGAAAATGTTACTGGATCAGAGCATGCAGAAGATTTCAAATGACTGACATTGTTGTTTCTATAACTAATAGGGTGTACCACCTCCCCTTTCAGAGCCATGGTAGTAGCTCTCATGTGCCCCAGTGTGCAAACTGGAAAAAGACATGGAGCAAAAATTTTGTGACTTCATATTCTTAGGGATGTCCTACTGGATCAGACAAAAGATTCAACTCCTCAGGTAACCTGTTTCTTACGATTGCCTACAAATGTCTTCAGGAAAATATGCAACCAACACTGTCTATTTGATTTTTATTTCCAGAAGAGATTCCTTCCCCTGCAGTCAATGTCTTAGCAACTTCTTGGAGGATGCATATGAGAGGCCCTGCTATATTTTGCCAATGGATTTATCTTTCAGAAGTTCAACTCCTCGTTTGAATCCACTTACACTTTTGATCTTCAAATCTTACATGGTAGTAAGGAACATAATTATTCATTACATAAAATCAGTAACTACCTTTTACATGCTAGTGGGTATTTTTACTGGGTATTCCTTAGTTCTTGAATTGCAATGATAAATTTATCATTGATATTTTGCTTTTTGAACATTGTTTTGAGGATGATAATTCACACTGTTAAAAACTTGGCTAAAGTTTCAAGCACTATTTCCTACAAAGGGGTTTCTGATCCATTCACCCTCTAGATAGAGTATTGTATGCATAAAAGAAATCATTTGTTGTTTTCTTTTTTTTTTCCTTCAGCTATAACATTTTGCTTCTATTTAGAAGAGATCAGCTAAAATTGGTATCAGTTGTTCAGGTGATACATTTGTATTCATCGTGCAACTTGCATTAAAACCTGAGCACTCAATATCATAGATCTGCACATGAAAATCGGTTCAAGTTGTGCGCATCTCTGCTAAATCATTCACAGTAATATTTGACTGTGCTGTGATGTTATTCATTATTAAAATATTGTTGGCTCATCCTGTTGGGACATAAACGCCTGGAATAAAGCTCAGCATTCTGACAACTTTTTCATAATAAAGTAGCTCCATCAGTGTGCTGTATTCATTTTATAACTGTCTGCACTGTAAATCTAGGGTGCAGAAACTAATAGAAATGTGGGACTTGGGATCAAAGTTAACATTATGGAACAAATATTTCTCCTTCTACCTAGTACTTTGAAAATAGCATTTTCAGGTGACACATATTATCTGAAGGCAAATGCTGTAAAATTTGTCATTTGTCATATGCGTGCCAACCTTTGCAAGTATGTCTGACAAAACACCCAGGGTTCTCCTGACTGTAACAATGAAGTTCACCTGAAAATGGAGTTCCTGAGGGTAGGTCACTTGCTGCAGTCTACCACATATGTTGTTTAAGCAGGTCAAAACAGTGCTTGGAAGAATGGGACAAATATTGCAGAATGATGAGATGGAATAATGCTGCAGACCTCATGTATCCAGTGCTCATGAGCATAACTTCATGATGACAAAAATGTAGTTTTCTATGCTGGTGTGGAAAGCTTGCTGTAGATCACCAGTATCAGCTCTGGAAAGTGCATGGTAGCTGCTGCCATGACATTAGGCACGTTTCATTTCTCTAATTGCTGTCCACTAGCTTGATGTTGGTGGATGCATTATCAAGAACTATTTAATTGAAGTGTGTCATATGGTATTTTACTCTTTGCATCATAGCGATGTAGAAGTACTTATTATTGTATTTACAGAGGCTGGATGCCTCTGAGAGGGTGTGTAGGCCTTTTAGGTGTGTGCACATGAGTGGGAAGAGGAGAGGTCTGGGAGCATGTGGAAGGAGAGATTTCTCTCCAAGGTACTACAGAATTGGAGCAGTCTTTACCAGCATTACCAGAGTGTTTGTGAACCCTGGGTTTGTCTGTGCTAAAAACAGGGTCCTTTGTTTTGAGGGCTTCTGGATGCTTATGGCTTTGCCATCATTTTGCTTGGTCATTTTAAGTTGCCTTATGGTTTTTGAAGTCTCTCATTGAACACTAGGAAAACTGCTTCATGTTACCGTGAATGGCAACTGAACGGATGGATTTTGTGTTTAGAAGACTGATGACATGTTGTCTGATGTCAAGGCTAGAGACAGCTAAAAGAATGACTTTTATAATAGGTGCTTTTTCTATTGTGTATATTTTGAGGCTGGAAGAAGGAGGAAGTACAGTTGCTAAATATTTGGAAAAACAGATGTGAAAGCTCTGTGAAATACTGTAATTTCTCAGGAGCCCAGAGACAGGTGCAGTCAGCTTTTGTCTGAAATAAAAGGGTCACATGTGAAGAATGAAAGGGGTAGGTGTCTAATATGAGGGGTTGTTTATAAGGCATTTCTTGGAACTGTGACTTACTGATTTCATTTTGTACACAGAGAGGCCACAGTATTTTTACTATGATTTGTATGTTTTTTAAGTTGTTGGAAATCAACCATATTATCAGTTTTTTAATAAAATATAATATGCCAAGCTGTGTGTTCTGAACTGTACCTATTTTTGCTGAGCATCCTTGAAAATCTTACCGAGTGGTGTAAAATCCCTGTGCTCTGTAGAGGTTGTCTGCCTCCTTTCATCACAGCAGGTGATGTTTCTATCCTGTGACTTGCCATTTCCTTGTTTGACCCCCTCTTTTTTCTGCCTATCTTCCCTTTTTGTAAACCATTGTCATCTTTTTCAGTTTTAGGGCTTGGGAGGAAGTCTGTATGTTCCTTACTGGTTAGGCATGCAGACCTGTGTTAAGAAAGTAATGTCACTGGTGTCCAGTGTCCAGTGACTGCATCTTTCTGTCCTTAGCACAGTCACATAGGACCTGTGGGCTGCTGCAGTAATCCTCTGATCTTTGGCATTCTTACGGATTAGCGGGAGCTTTGGTGCAATCCCACTGTTTGAATTTGGCTTCTGTTTCAAATTCCTATCTCAAGTTGTAGTAAAACCCTAATTTAGTGTTGGTCATGTGAGTCTGTGCACCTTCATTTTCCCATGGACACAGAAGGCATGGCTAAGTGATCAGATTTACTACACAGGTGGGCCTTCTGAAGGAGGTGGTGGAATCCAAGGTGGTGCAAGGGATCCAGCTATAGATAGTGACTTCTAATCAAGGACCAAAGGGCGCACATATGCAGATTTACACGCGCACATGTTGTACCAGTAACAAAGGAGTCACAGGTTCCTTAAACGGGATTTGGTAGATGCTTAACACTTACCTTGGAATAGATGTGGATAAACTCATCACACCCCTCAGTAAAATGTCTTCAGAATGCCAGGTGACTCAAAACTTAAAAAATGAATTTTGGATGCTGATCTCTATGTTATGAAATGATATGGATTAAAATATTACATGTTTCAAGAATAAACAAGTGCTGGGCTTCCTGTTCTGTGGAATACTATGAGTTGCACAACTTCTAAGCATGTGCTCAAAGCTAATGGATGAGGGTTATCTCAGGTAGCAACAATTCATCAGTATATACCAACATTATTGAACAAATCAATTTCAAATTAATCCCTTTTATGATGTTTCTGGATCTTGTAATGTTTATTTTATGATAAAGTGCAAGAGACCTTTTGGGGAATAATCCATTTTGTAATACTCAAGAAAAATCCAATGCATGTGAGAAGCAATTTGCCTTCCCAGTACTTTTATTTCTGTGTGGCTTTTGGGCACAATTACACGTGTCACTGGAGGAAAATATTTTGTTAATAGGCTATTTTCAGATGCACTTCTCTAGAAAATCAGTACTTGCAACAAAGTCATTGAGGTTTAAGAATGTTCTCTTGGTGGTTTATGTGAACTGTGTAAATGACTTGGAGATTCTTTCATAATAAATAGTGACATAAATAGGGACTAATAAAAAAGGACTGCAAAATATTCCAAGAACAAGCTATTGAGTATTTCAGTGGTATCTTAAGAGAAAAAAATACTGTTGTTTGCCTGGTTCATTCTTCTGTTTTTATAGAAGTTGTGCTTTTATGGCTGAGTGTGTTACAGTCTTTTAATAAGTAAATTTCTTTCTCTCTCTGTCATTTCATCCCTTCTAGTCTCCAAGTTCTTCTCCAAGTTCAGACCTCTGCACTTGCACTCACAAGAGTGCCTGATTCCTAAATAGAAAGCAGCAGCATCTCTACTGCTGTCAGCGGCCTCATGGGGAAATAATCAAGAAAGGATTTTTCTTGTTTGTTTTAAAGCTGAATTAGTTTCCTATGATATTGAAGTGGGAATAGCTTCTGCTGAATTGACATGCAACGCATTATTGTGAACCTGTGTCTCACCCACAGTGCACTTCCATTATGCACTTCCAAGTGCGTAATGCATAAGATCACACTGGAGTCATTTGTTGTTGAGGTTTGCTATCTCAACAATAAAAACATACTGTTTTGGATAAGCAAATTCAGGAAATTTTTGATTGCCCAATGGGAAAGGATTGTTGGGTTGGCAGGGAGGATTGGAAGGGTGGGATTTGCAGTGTTTTATATCCAAGAATAATAGAGCGTAGTAGATGGAGATTCCTTTTTTTGAAAGTAGTAAGTTAGGGTGTGATTTCTCAGAAAGTATAAACAATGATCCGAAATGTATACAACAAAAGCTGTTTCTACCACACATGGTTTTGTACTTCATAGGTCAAAGGAAATTGCTTAAATGGTGGAAGTGATATCCCCTGCAGTCATAGCCTCAAATTATCCTTCCTGTGGCCAGGAATGCATAGGTTTAGGAAACTGTTATTCAACAGAAGAATACACAAAACAAACAAGCCAAATGCCCTATAGAAAACTTAAAGTTTCCCCAGGTATGAAGTGTGCCTTTGATTAGTGTGGTAAAGGGCATGTTGTGACAGGAAAGCGTACCTACGCACAGGTGTTCAAAGCTGGAAGCTCTTTTAGTGCTGGTCCACAGGCAGGACAAAGCCCTGAGCAGCAAAATATTTGAATACATTTGGATTTGGCATATGGTATATGAATGCTTATAAGATGGTCTTTTAATACAGTGTTTATTCACACGTCAAACTGTATTGCATTCATTATATGTCATGTATCAACACCCTATGGCAGGCAGACATACCATAAAACTGATCTCTGTTGTCTAGTTGAGGAATATGCAGAGTTTCTACAGGCATGCTAAATCTCTGATTTGGGAAGAAAAAATAGTATTGTGCTCCTGAATGGTTAATTTCATTTTACTGGCTGTTAGCAACATCAGAGAAATGTTTTTCAGAAGCATAGACCTAACATTTCTGAAAAGCCTAGGAAGAAAGGGATTTTGTGATTATAAACCCTTTGTCTCAGAAGGTTTGAGTCAATTGGTATTTTTCTCATGAAAGTATAAAAATAAAAAGTATTAGGGCTTGTCTTGAGTTGCTCCTTCTGTGATCATGATGGTGTGCAGGTATTTATGTCTGCTTGTACCTGAAGTACATAATCTAAGAATTATATTGCACTAATCTCTGGGATGTCTTGTATGAAGATGTGGGGGTTTGTACATACAGAATTTGCTCATTTCTTGCAAAAAGAGCTTTAGAAAGAACTGTATCCTAAATTTCCCTCTTAAAGTCTGGTAGAAGGTACAAGTGTGGTAACACACATATCTGCCTATACTTGATTGGGTATCTATTTTGTTTATCATTCACGGCCTGAGAACAAGACAAGTTCCCAGTGCTGAGTCTGGTCTAGATTCTTATAATATGAACCTTTTTGGGAAGTGGTGAGAGCTTACACAGTCTGTTTCCTTTCTCTCTTGTTTCTGCAATCAGCCCCACTCTTAGATTGGCACATATGTTCACACTGGTGCATGCACACTTCTGCTGTTGCAATGCAGGAGTAACATAGGAGCAAGAATGAGGGGATGGAAATTCAGGCTCACAAAACCAAATCAGCAGCAAATGTAGCACTGGCAAATGTGTCATCTGTTGTCCAGTAATTTTTTTTTTCCTCTTATATATTGTAAAAGTGCACAGAAGGCTTTAAAGGTGACTGTAGTTAATCTCTTCAGCAAGTTAAAGAATATGGTCTTTGGATAATTACAAGTTTTTGGTCACTAGGCTTCAAGATCAAATACTCAGCCAGAGTTTGAATGTGTTCTTAGGTATGTGTTGGGGTCCTCCCACTGAGAGCCATGTATCAGTTGTGCTTAAGAGTGGGGAAAAAAGTATTACTCCAAATATAAAAAACTGCAGGAGTGCTTTGTGCTTACAAGTCTGGGGTACTGTTTAGTGTTAAAAGTGACAGACAAGTGTCCTTTCATTTGGGGGGATTATAATGTTTCGTTTTTTTTCCCTGCAATGTGCTGCTCCGGAGTTCAGCAGCATGCTGTAGAATTTAAAGCGAGTATAAAAACTGTCTTTACAATTACAAATTTGAGTTTGTCCTGGTTTTGTGGCCTTTTGGAGCAAAGGGAAAGCTATACATAAACTAAACGAAGAAGGTTACTTCCAAGCTGCTTATTAATCTCTCCTTGAACCTTCTGCCTTTTAAACAACAGATAAGGGACTCTGCTGTTGTAATGCTAAAATACATAAATAAATTCTCAGTTTTATGGGTTTTGTTGTATGTCAGTTCCTAACAGAATTGAGTGAAATTTATAGTAGATTCTGTGCAGTGGAATTAATTTGCATTGTTCTGACTCCTTACCTGAAAGAAGTGCTATAAAAAAAGAGTTGCTTTGAGCCACAGTGTGCCTTAATAGGATGGAAAACAAAAAGATTGCAGTATTGATGGCAGTTACTGCTTATCTTGGTGTGAATAAAGCAACTAGTCTTGGAAATCCTGCACAAATGCAGATCTTTTCCCCAGAAAATGCACAATTTAGTTTGAATGAATTTGAAATGGAGAAATTTTAAATGGAAAAATGTGAGGCTCTTGACCTGATGCAATTGGCTAATATGGACCGTTGTTCCATTTAAGGTAAAAGTCAACACATGGTACCAAAATACTGATATGGTAGGATCCATTGCATTTCTACATGATGCCTTGTAAAGTTGCTGCATCAATCTTAGCATCTACATTTGGTGAGGCCTGGAGGTTTACAAAAGTATGCTCTTTGGGGATTAATGCATTCAGATTAGGACAAGGTGTATAACCTTTTTCAACAGTTGCCTATTGTGAGAATATGATTTCTCTATATATTTTGTACTTCAGTGTTGCCAGCACTGTGTAAAAGTCCACTTTCCCATTGCTTGGTTTATCTAGAGGATTGCTATTGTTACAGAAATGTTGTTACAAGCATCTTGTTACTTCTCATTATGAAGCCACTGCTGTGCTGTCAGGGGCAAAATCCAACAGAGATGGAGATAGCTACATGTTTTCCTGAAGAGTATTATGATATCCTGCTCCCTCTGGTGGCTGCTCAATTCAAGACCCATAATTAAGATAAAAAAATACAGTATTTCCCAGAAATGGAAATGCTATGTGCCCCTCTTTGCTCCCTTCAGCCAATTCATCTTTTAAAAGCTGTGGGATGGGGGTAAGAGGAGGGAGGAAGTTCTGCTTTGGGAGGTAACTGCATTGGAAGCTTCAAAGTAGTTCGAAGCAGCAAAACGGGTGTTAACTTTCCACTCATTTCTCAACAGCATTAAATGTTTATACTTAAATTTTTTTCTAGTGAGAGCACACTTTTCAGTTGAAGTCATTCTTAGCAACAAGATACTTTGAAGAAGCTTGCAAAATAAACAGAGAAAAACAATGTCTCTGGTGTGAGCCCGTTTCTTCTGGGCTTTAATATTCAAGAGATGTGTGACATTACTTGAATTGGTGCTCGTGTGTAATGCCAAGCCAGCATCTAGAACTGCAGAATTTAAGCACTAAATTGAAACATTCAGCTCTTTGAGTCTCTTGTTACATTTGATACTAAATAAATTTTTTAAAGATTAAGTTCACAATAACCTTAAACAGGAGCAGTTTTATTTCTCCTTTAAAATGTTAACTGCATGCTTATAGAATTTTATTTGCCTTTGTTCTTTCTCGTAAGACCAGTGTACATGTGGCTGATGTGCTTTCCCTATGTTTAGTGGTAAATAAAATATGTGAAAACAAAGGCAATGTTTCCCGTTTCAACATTTCAATTAAACATAAAGGAAAAGGGAGTTGCATTGACTTCCAGGATGAGCAGGTTGTGGCAGTGTGGCCAAGCAGTGGTGGATCTACTGACTGGATGTAGGCTGAGGGGGAGAGCTCCCAGATGCTATATTTACATGTGCTCTGACTTCTTTTCTTCCTTCTCACTGTTGTATTCACACAATGTTTTAGAAGTGGAAAGATTTTTGTCTAAATACTGTTAGACTGTGGCTGCATATGTAACAGGGAACATTGGTAACAAGCCGCACATAGCAAACAGATTTCAGTAGGAAGTCCTGCCTAGTTTTCTAAAGTGCTCACAGGTAAGGAAGCTACATGAACAAACTATGAGGATGGAAGGAGCCCTTCTGGGTGTGTTTGAACAACTGTTGCTGTAACTCTGGTTTGAGCTGTACCATCCTGTTTCCAGCTATCAGCATAGTGCATGGTGTGATGAAATGGAGATCACTGTGAGTCAGAAACACAATAAACTATACATTGTGTGGCTATGACAGCTTGGTGGGAGCACCTACAAATAGAAAAAGCATTAGATACTTCTTTGAGCAGTGTTGATATGCAGTAATTTTTTACTGCTTCAATGAAAACATAATCAAATGAGCACTTAAAATGTGGAGAGGAAAATATTTCTTTTGTACATGAAATAAAACTACAGAAGCAAATGTGTGTTAAAAGAAATTTTATTTCAAATGCAAGAGCTTTAAGCTTAAAAATACAATCTGAGTATTTTTTAATTTTTTTTTTTAGGAAGACTCTTATTCTTCTGTAATGTCAAGTTTTTTAGTGAAGTGTTTACTAACACAAGAAAAATGGCCTTCTGTTTAAAATACACACAGATGGAATCAGAAGCAAAATTACCACGGTCAGGGGAGGTTATATATAGCTGTAAGTGTATCCTTCTAATTGCAGGGTGGATCTTTCCATAATAAATTATTAAAATCCCCTCTGATTTTAGCATATATGTATTTTAGGGGAACACAAATCTCAATTGCTTCTTTCAGGTAGTTCAAACAGTCATGTGATAAGAGATATTCTGGACTTAATGTAAGTGGTAATATGTGAACTCTAATAACACAATAGAGTGGTTATTTTGTAATGCTTGCATGATAATCTTAACTCTTACGAGAAGTGTTTTATACTTTGCATATCAGAGCTTTCAAAAATAAAACTTTTCGAAATGTATCTAGAGTTGGCTTTAGCAACTGATAAATTGTTCAGCAAAATAAGTTTGAGTTGATGTGATTGTATCGTTTAGATTTTTATTTGCAGGTCAATCTCATCAGTGCAAATAAGTTAAGTGAAATGGATGATAAACAAAACCCTTTCTAAAAGCACAGAAAGGATCAGTATCTAGAACACCCAGAAACTGAAGAGTTAATGATGGGGCTGCACTGGATTCAGTGTATTTGCAGATGTTGCTGCAACCAACTGCTGATTTTATTCCCATCCTGTCAGGGAACTCTGCCAGCTGTGATTCATGGAATGATTTTTTTGCGCTGAGTAATCTGTGGTTTTTCCTTTTTTCCTCTTCCCTCTCCTTATTTTTACCCTAAAGTCCTATTCATTTCAGCTAAAGGGAGGGGAAGCTTCCAAAGCATTAATACAAAACATTACATACACTGTGTTTTGACTAGAGGAATTTTAACAAACATTAAACTTGCAGTAATTTTACATAGTCTCAGACAGAGTAGTCCAGCAGAAAAACAGTTGTATGACAGAATTAGCTTTTGGTTTTGCTAGTCATATAGTGTCACAGTTCTTTTAAGACTTCTGTACTAGTATTGCTAAAGAACATCCAACTTCTGTGCTGATATTATGCCTCCTTTCTCACAGATCGCTCTGAAAGAAATAAACCAGACTGCCGCTCTTCAGGGTAAGAACCATATTTCTGTATTTATTCTTCCCTTCTTTTCCTTTTTTTTCTCCTTATTTTTTTCCTTGTTTGGGATGAACTAGGAAATTGTCCAGAAAAATAAAATGCCATTCTTCTACTTCTCTGTTTTGGTAACAGTAATGAAATACCAAAATAATTGTGTTAAGGGCAATGTTTTCATATTCTTTACAGGCAAAATTTTCCAAGGAATTAACAGGGCTTATTAAACTGTAATTCTGCGCACTTCAAATCCAAAGGCTTGTTTATGTATCACATAGAGGGTTGTTTGGTAAAACTGTGGTTTAAGACAAGGAGCTCTTATGACTTTTGCTTCTTTGGATTGTTTGCTTCTGTAACAAGAAAAATAATTCTTGGTTCAGTCAAGAATAGCAACACTTTATTATTTATTCCATTAAACTCATAACTATCATACCTAAGGGTTTAATACAGAGAGAAGCAAACAAATGTGTTGTAAACAAAACAGATGTGCACATACATTTTGGATTTAGAATTTCCATCAGCAATTCCCATGAACTTTTCAGATATTGATTTGCAAGGCCACATCTTCCCTTTAGCTTCTGTAGTTCTCCTTCTTCTCCTCTTGTTTTTAAAAACAATCTCATTCTCTTTTGCCTTATTTCTACGCTCTCCCTTTCAACTCTCCACCAGGGAATAGGATCTCAGCCGTATGCTGTGGTGGATAATGAGATTTTAATGAAGTAAAGTGATAGAGCAGACCAGCTAACACTGGCTCTTCCACTCCTTTTTGAAAAGACTTTCCAAAGGATGCCCCTGGTGTCCAGCCTTCTGACATGACATGGCCTTTTCATTTGATTTTTACAGTCTGATTTTTTTCTTTGTTACATTTTTATGGTACAGTGGTGTAGCTTTTATAGCTAGAAGAACAGAGGGAACTGTAGCCTTTTTTTACAGCACAGCTGATGGGTTGTATCTATTGTGTGATGTGATGGAAGAGAGAATGCTTTTCCCTTCCCTCCCATATCCGCAACAGCACTGTAGGTGTTTCCAGCAGTGTGTTTAAGTTGCAGGGGAGTATTGCCTTTGTCTTTGATTACCTACATTACTTATGTCTGCTTAAAACATTACTGTATGTCCTGGTTTCCTTCTGTAATTAAAAATACTTGGCTTTTTTCTTCAAAATGATGCAGTTACATGCAAGTCTACATGTCTGAAGTTTTACTAGATCATGTCATATTACAATAATGTCAAATCCAAGTCATTGTCAAAAGGAAATCTGATTTTATAAAGATCTTTAGTTGAAGCTTGAAGCAGCTTCAGTCTGTTTCCCCTTCTTCTGGCTGGTCCTCCCCACCAGTATCATTTTGGTCTGGAGTATTTTAAAAGTTCTAATTTGGAGCCAAAAGCAAAGTGAAACTTCTGATTTTTTTATTTTTTTTTTTTCCATGGAACAGGAATTTCACGTTGGACCAGCCCTCACAATAGAACATTGCCCTCAGTTGTCTGGGTTACAGATTCCAAATTCTCATTTGGAAAACACAGGGAAATTAGCAGTATGATGTAGGTGGCTCATAATGTTCAGCAAAAAGCAGCTCTCAACAGTCTTTTATTCCAACTAGTAGCGCATGTGCTTTCTAACCATGTATTATGTATCTTCTGCTCCCTTTTCAATCTTGCTGGCCATCATGTCATGATTGTTCTGCTTTCCAGGATGAGCTATGAGGAAGAAAAGTCATTGTTTAAAGGGTAGTGTGGTTTTATGCGCACCTCGCTGCTGCTTCTAGGTTAGAGCAGGAGCAGCCTGCCTTATTTAGATGACGTACTGTGCTAATTGATATTGCTACACTCTGTGGTTCATTTCTCATTATAGTTGGAAGCATAACCCTGTGGCGACAAATTGCTGGGTCAGATTCTTATCCCCAATCTGGCCGTATCATGTCTGGGAAAAGAGCTGCAGGCGCATGAAGACTGGAGCCCCTTGCTGTAAGAGCTGAGGGAAAACTAAATAGTGAAGTGTGCAAGACTTCAATTAAAGTGCAAAGCACACTTCTTGTGTAACATGGGCAGCATTTCAGAGCTGTTTGAGTTCCATTTGGGACAGTTTTATGGCTTATGCCATTTTATAATGAGCTACTGCACACACAACACTTTTTTCTCTGGGGACAGTTCATGACAAAGGAAAAAGAAAATAAAGTTGCTCAAGGGCATCTTGTCTACTGTCTTCTTAAGCTACATGTGCTGGAATGCATCTCCTAAAAGAACAATGTGCCATCCCGTTCATCCTCTAAAGTGGAACAAAAATGATCCTGCAGGTCTTTGTACTTGGACTTAAGGTCTAGTAACAAGAATTTCTGTACTAGAATTCCTATAAAATAGTGGAGATGGACATGAGAATAGTAGGTGACCAGATAAAGAGCTATCCAGTGAACCTCAAGAAAGGTAGATATCTTAAGATGAAATAGTGGGTGTAGGTGTTCCCAAGAGAGAGCCAGAGAAGTAGAAGTTTTTTCATAAAAAGCCCTGGTGAGTTCTTGCCCAGCAGTCTTGATTAAATTAATCACAAATGTGGAACACTGGGATAAGAAGAGTTAAAAAAAAAAAAGCCAAATCCAACCACCACCACCACCTCCTCAGGCTCTGTAAGGTTAAGTTTTAGTCTGGAACACGATCAGCTTAATAAACACGTGACAATATTTCTTGTGATTGCAGAGGTCTAAACTTGTCCTTTCCAACATCATGTTCTTACGTGTTTCTGTGTCTCTGTATTTCTAGATCAGCTTGTGCTTGAGTCTCCACAGTATGAGGGATAAAGTGCTCATATACAATGAAATAGGAACAGTTTTAGAGCATAGCTTGGACATAATTCATTTGCAGTGAGAAGCATATAAAAACCTGTTCTAGATAGAACAGTATAAAAATGACATTTAATATAGTTCTTTTTATTATAAGATGATACTATTTAGATAATGCAGGGTGAGGCATGTTTATAGCAGTATCAAGATCTGTGGCAAATATTCTGGTTATGTCATTAGCCTAACAGATGTTTAGTGTGGAAGAAATGCTGCAAGAAGGTAAAGTATTCTGAGTGGTGATACTGGGATCTAGCACGACACTGGGAAGACATTTGGGGAGTGGGTGAATCAAAACGTATGAGTAATGTTTTAAAAGGAGGGAAATGGATACTAGATAATGCTCACAAAATTTGCATTAATGCACATTTGTCTCGTTTGGCAATTAGCAACCATCTGGCATGCAGGAGAGTTTAGATAGAGAGGAGAAGCAGAACAGGGCCTGTGGATATCTTTTTCATGCACTGATTTTTTTGTTAAATATTAGCACATTAGTAAGATTAAAACAGATGGTCTCTGAATCTAAATAATGCTTATTGCTATGTTAAACTTTTATCAAAAAATGTGTAATTTCATGACCTAATACTAACCAACCTTTAATGGCTGTATTTCAGACAGTGTTAAAGATATGTCTGTACTGGCAACTGTGATCTGTAATTATCATTATTTCTTGATTTTGCTGGCAGGTCATGCAGTGTTGGCTCTAATAGCTTCAGGTCATGCACTACTGTAACACAGGTCAGTTAGGTCAAAAGAAGCAGCCCCTTTAGTCTTATGCTTTTAAAGGTTTTCCAACTAAAAATTATATGATGGGAATAGAACAGAAGATTTCAGGCATCCACATCTTTGCAGCTAATCTCTGAACATCAGTAAAGCTCATAGAAGGAACTAGATTAATTTCATTATGCTTTTGGGTTTTTTTTTTCCCTTTGGGGTAAGGATTATGAATGAAAAAAGTTCCTGAAACACAGTCTTGTAATGTGATACCATTCGCTGTAGCTGCCCTGACCTTGGAGATGAGAGGATGAAGGTAGCTAAACACTGCAACAATTTATTGAGACTTAGTAGCATATCAATCACCTGAAGAGATTTTGATTCCTAAAATCTAGGAGTCTACTGTGAGAGCTTGCCCTCAAATTGGGGAGGGGGAAGAAAATAATTAGTTTGTTTCTAGAAATAGTTTCTAGGTTTTACTGGCATATAGTCTGCCTGCTGATTGCAATGTGCTTAAGTTCTTTAACAGCTGGTTGCCTTCATTTGATTGAACTAAATTGGTCTTTTTTATTTTAAATACATCAAGTCAACAATGCAAATAGACACAACCCTTCTTTTGTTCCTTTATAAAGGAGCACTTGAAGTGGCTGATCAAAGAGTCTACGGATCCCTTTAGTGAGTATCTGGTAAATGAAGCTATCATTTTAATGAATGGCATTTTGTATCTTACTTTGGGTTTATTTTTTCTTATACAGCAGAATGCCATTAGTGAAGGCTTCTCTGCATTTCTGTATTTCTTCTGCTGTGTAATGTTGATCTTGTGAAGTTATATTTAATAAATATTACAGTAATGATCTAATTATATCTTAAGAATGTGAAGAAAGTGAGAGGTGGTCTTGTACCCCTACTGAGGACGTGTACTTCTCTGTTGTGCCTTAGTCAAATCAGCAGTGTGGAGAGACTTTTGATGCTACTGCTGCTTCTGCACTGAGAAATCACAGAATGGTGGAAACATTGGCGGTAAAGGACTTCTGCAGGTCATGTAGTCAAACATCTTGTTCATAGGGGGGAAGATCAGGCCAATGGATGTCTTTTTCTAGCCAAGTCTTGAAAACCACCCTGGAGAGGGAGATTGAGCCCACTTATTTGCAGCCCACTTACAGACTGCTTGTCTGTCTTGTCCTAACTTTATTTCCAAATGATGATGCTGTGGGAGACAGTGTCAAAAGAATGAGTCTAAATCTAGCTCTTCAGTTCAAACACTGGACTACTTAATACCCACAAGGACCAGATTCATTCCCACAAACATTGTGAAATATAGTTTTTCATTGCTGTCGTTCAAAAGTCTGATATTATCCACTGGCAATGTCTGTATTACCCTGTCAATGCAGCTGTTCCACAAGCAAATGTCAGGCTTTTGCCCATCCACCCAATGTTATAGGCTGTAATACAGATCTGAAGTTTCAGACTTTGAGCCTTGCTGATACTCATCTGGAAGGGAAGGGTTGTGTGCAGAAGAAAGAAGGAATGTTGGGGAATGATGCTCATTTCATCATTACATTCTTATTCTTTATATTTAGCTTTTATGATTTTTTTAAGGCTTGGGAGTAGCAGGTTACTCTTAGGTAATGAAAAGAGCAACGTCCTACTTTTGTACACCCCTAGTAGGTCAGAAGTTTATATAATAAAAAGTGTCAAGTCTCCTTCCTAAACCCTTGGGGTGCAGTTTCATGATTGCCCTGAGCTGAGTTCATCCTGTGCCACTCCAGAAGGAAGGATCTCATTCCCTCCTTTGGGCTGTAATCAGTGCTCATGTGGTTAGCTGGACCAGAAGGTGGGCTCCATGGGAAAAAAAAATAGCTGTGTCTCCACTTTACAGATGAAGCAGGTTCAGCAGAAGGGGCAGAGTAATTTCTTGTAAATTGCACATAAATCAATAACAGAGCTGGCAGTAGGGACTCAGTGTCTTGACTTTGTTGTTTGTATCTAAAAAGTAGGATCGTGTGGCTCCATTTTTTTCATTCTGAGAGCTAAATTTTGGACTCAATCACTTGGAGTGTGGTGCAATCCCACTGATTAACTATGGATTTAAAATGGTGAAATTTGAGACTGGAATCTGCTTATGTTTCTGTCTTTTGTTTATCATGTGTTTCTGGTCAGCAGCACGTGCTGTGCACATCACAGGTGTACCTCCTGGGAGTAGAATAAGCTGGAGCAATTTTGTGCAGTGTATTCGTTTGCTGTAATAAATCTTTATGTTTACTTTATTCATTGCAGTGTTAATTTTCCCTGCTCAATTTATACTTATGTGTAAATGAGGGGGGGGAAATCAAAAAATCACAGGTAGAGCAGAGGAATAAATGGCAGATGGGTTCAGCTTAGTTGCTGGCAACTGGGGATTTTATGGGTATCTAGAGCCTGTGGGTATTTGTTTTAATGCTGCCAGTTCATCACTGTGTTGGGGATTTTTGGCTATTCATCTCACAGATAGTGGTAAAGAATTACTGTGAAGGGTGCATCTTAGCCAGCCTTCCAGGTTCCTTATTCTTAATGAGAGAAGAGGGATTGGTTTTAATAAAAGAGCATTCTGTTGCTTGTTTCTGCAAAGGGAATTTTGAAGGACTGCTTGATTTGGTGTGCTGAACAATTCCTTCCGTTGTCTGGGCTGCCCTCCAGTGCTTATGCTAATTCATAATGGAAAATACTGCTGAGAATGAGATGGTTGGTGAAAGAATAAAAGAAAAAGGTTCACTCTCCTTCTTCTCTCAAAGGATTTTGGTGCTTTTCTGGGCATCTTGTGTACATGAGCAAGTTTCACTTTCCAATTGCCTTTCAGAATAGACTCCTGCAGAAGGTACTGAGGACAATCCAGATACAAGGCCACTCTCCTTGTGCATTAGAATTGTTCGGGGCATAAAAAGCCATGGTGGACCTTAGTTCTAGAAAAAGTGGTTTCAGGAAGCGCACAATTACACACATCACAGGTTTTTTTTAATCATGGAACTTTCCTTTTAAAGGCAATTTTGACCAGATTTCAAATTTTTCCTATAAAATGGCAATAATTCTCTTTAAAGAAAACACATGGCTTTGTCTTTTAACCCAGCTTTGAGGTGGATGGAAGAGGTGGGGAGAACTGGAATTCTCTGTTAATAAGTAACATGTGATGGACCAAATTAATCAGTCATGGTTATAGTTCTGTTTCTTTATGATTATTCCTTTTTTCTCACAACAACATTTTGGTGGCAAATAGCACATGAAGTTAATCTGATGGATGGGAAAAGTGCTGGAAGAGGATTCTTTCCAAAAGTATTTGTAATAGGATCAAAGGAAACAGAGGAGGAGGAGCTGCTAAGGGAAGCCTTTGGAATAGGTGTCAGGGCTGAGGAAGGAGACTCAGCAGGTTGTATGTACACTTCAGGCTCAGAAGTAGCAGTAGTTTGGTTCTCTCTGAAAAAAAAATAAAAATAATTATGTTGATATTTTAAGAGTACTGGAGCTGATACTTGAGCTGTGATTTATTTCCCATAGGATTTAAATAGGTTTCTGTTTAGTTTAGGACAGTATCCACATTTTCCTTCACCTTTGGAATTTGAGTGGGAGAGCTCAGTTTGCTGTTGTATTGTGTTCGTTTCCATGGCCTCTTACTCAGCTGTGCACAAGAGAGAAGTGATTGTTACCGCTTGTTTTTTTCTTCTCTTTTTCTTACTGCTCACCTACTTTGTCATTTCATTGAAAGTTACTCTTTGGTGTCTGCAGATCTTTCTAGTACAGATAATCGGTTACCTTAAGTAGCATCTGATTTTTGGGAGGTTGAGCATTGAAATGGTTGATCAAGTACTCTTTCAAAGCATGTTACAGTTGCATCCACACTACATCATGGGAAAAAATATTCCTAGTGAGGCCTGTCACATTGTTAGTTGCTTTCTTCCTACTGTATTTCTGTCTAATGCTTGCTGTGCAACTTGCACAGCTGTACTTTAGGCTCTGATCCTGTCATTTGTGAGACACTGCATTTCTGATTTTGCTACAGGATTTCTCTTTTCAAAAGCAGGCTTTTGCTCACTGCAGGTACCTAGTTTTGACTATCTGTGAGAAACTATAGCCTCACCTGAGCTAGTACTAGCCCGTGCAGACAAGGATGAGCTGCTTTTGCATGTTTCCAGCTGCTTAAGCTTCAGGAAGAGATCTATGATTCAGTGGTACAAAAAGTCATGTTGCCTGATCGCTTGGAGGCAACAACCAAGGCAGGTCACCAGCAGGTCCCTTGCTACAGATGACTGAAATTAGACCACACAACCTTAAATGTGGAAAGTATTTATGTAAGTATGGTCTTTGTAAGTCTACATAGCCACATCTGAATCTTGGGAGTGTTGTTATGAGAGGTTTGTTGTCTGTTCAGGTTATAATGGACATTCCTATCTTCTGAGGCTTGAGGCAAAGGTTGACTTCTAATTAAAGAGAAGGTCCAAATCTAATCATAGTGTTACACACAAACATAGTGTTACACAAACAATTATTACTTTGTTAAATCTCTCTTTTGAACTACAGCACAATATCAAGTTCAAGTGAAAGAAGTACATCAGTGATCTCATGTTATATTAAGCAATATTTTTTTCTTGGAATAAATGTTTAGTTGAAAGCAATAGCTTTGGTTTTACTATTATAATTCTTCTAGTCCATGTTATCTGGGCTTCTGCTTCTCCATCCCTTCACACACCAGCATCTAGTATTAATATAGCATAAGTTCAAATAATTCTAAATCATTTTATGATTGGATGAATTCAGGAAGTTTGTTCCCTCTCCCAAGAACCCAGTTTCTTTTGGGCAGCTGCTTTTAAGACCATTGTGTTTCTATTGCCCCTTCTAAAATATTAGGTCTGTGCTGACGGGTGAAGGTTAGACAGCTAGGAAGGAAGAGGACAGTATCATGGTCCAAGTACAGTCATGACAGCTGCAGGAGAGGCTTTGTCACCACACCTTACTACTGTATAGGACAGAAGATTATTTGCGTTACTGCCAAATCTATCTTCTTCCTTCTGAGGCTGTTGACAAGGAAATGTGTTGTGTTAAATGAACATTTTACAGTGTAGGCAGACTACCACTGCTTTTTGTTAATAACAGCATTTTTTTTTCGACCTAGGATAGATCTGAAATGACAACACAGTTCTCTGTATTTCCTTTAATTACTATTCCCATACTGTCTTTTGTATTATTATTTTTTTTAATTATGTCTGTATTTGAATTGACAAAATGTGTTTGTTAGTGAAGTAACTGCTTTGCTGAAGGCACTAAACAGGTATTTTGCGCTAAACAAAGATGTACTTGAATGGAGATAAAAAGCAAAATCATTAACATTCCTGGAGGGCATAAAACAGAAATTACCAATATTATTTTCATGTTAAAAAAAATATTCAGAATTTTCAAATGTCTTTAAAATTAACCCAGAATTTGTCCTTTTGTGTTGAGATTTATCTTAGAATCATAGAATCATTTAGGTTGGAAAAGACCTTTAAGATCATCAGGTCCAACCATTAACATAACACTGCCAAGTCCACCACTAAACCATGTCACCAAGTCCCACATCTACACATCTTTTAAATACCTTTAAGGATGGTGACTTATCCACTTCCCTGGGCAGACTGTTCCAGTGCTTGACAACCCTTTCACTGAAGAAATTTCTCCTACATCTTTTTTTACAGGGAGAGGACCACTTCCCTAGTCCTGAGGGACACACTGTTTCTGCTAAAAGCCAGGATGCTCTCTTTCCATAAGCCCTGCTAACTCCTGTGCAAAGATCCTTCTCCCACTTTGAGATAGGTGTAGCGCATCTGTGGCCTGTAAGCCTGGTGTCATGTAAACTGACCCATGATCAAAAACTCCAGAGTTGTGCCGGTGACACCAGTCTCATAGCCGGGTATTGATCTGCTGGCTTTTTCTGTTTCTTCCGTCATCATTTCCTACAACTGGAAGGATAGAAAAGAAAACTGCTTGCGCTCGTGAACCCTTAACCAGTCATCCCAAGGCCCTGAAGTCTCAATTGCTCTTGGGTTTCTTGTTGCAACTTCATTGCTGCCTACCTGAAAAGTCAATAATGGACAATCATCTGAAGGCCTTAGCAGGGTAGGAAGCTTCCTCTTCTCATATTTAACCAAGGCTCCTGGGAGGCACCAGACTTCCCTAAGAAGTGGATCTGGTCTGCATATTGAGCCATCTGTTTCCTTCAGAAAAGGGTCTTGTATGACTGCAACCCATCTTTTTTCTTTCATGGAAGCAGTTTTGATGCAGGGTACAGGCTGACTTCACCTTGGCGACTCCTCTATGCTATATAAACCGTCGTCTTCATCGTTGTTTCCTTGCACTTGTGGAACCTCATAGCTTTTGTGCAAGGGCACTTGAGCAGGTGGGGCAGTCACAGAGAGGATGCGCCAGCTGCTCCAGGCAGGAACTTAATTGCCATTGCCCCCTGTCCCTTAAGCCACTGCGTTCAGCCAGGTGGACAAAGGATAGGGAATCTTCCCTATCATAGAATCATAGAACAGATAGGGCTGGAAAGGACCAACTCTAAAGGATCATCAAGTTCCAGCCCCCCTGCCATGGGCAGGGACACCTCATGCTAAACCATGTCACCCAAAGTTCTGTCCAGCCTGGCCTTGAACACTGCCAGGGATGGAGCATTCGCAACCTCCCTGGGCAACCTATTCCAGTGCCTCACCACCCTAACAGGAAAGAATTTCCTCCTTATATCCAATCTAAACTTCCCCTGTTTAAGTTTTAACCCGTTACCCCTTGTCCTGTCACTACAGTCCCTAATGAAGATCATTCTGTCTGCCTGTTGGACCTGTATCAGGGAAGGTGGGGTGCAGGTGAAATAGTCTGTGCCTCCCTTGCACTCCCTCATACTCCCCACCCTCCTCCCAGAGCTCTTATCACTAAGCAGAGGAGTTCCTCCACATGGGCACACCTTCCACAGGCATGCTCACTGCTGCTGTCCAATACTGGCACAAGAGCAGGGCACACCCAATGCCTGTCACTGGGGCATCAGTGTATTCCCACCAGAGCTCTGTCTGAGCAGCCACATCAGTCGTGGTGGGTGCAGAGCTCAGGGAGGCCATGGCTTTCTGCTGGGTGGGTACCACTGATCCCTGGGGGAGCTGGCAGGGCATCAGCACCCTTCTGTGTGAAGTGCTGCGCAAACCAGCTGATGGGCCATGCTCTGCTCACTAGGGCTCCATAAGGCCTTCTTTCATAGGTGCGAGTGGCTTGGCTGCTGTTGCTACTGGTCCAGCCCGGGTCCTGTCTGCTACTGTGGTGTGAACTGTGGGTTCCTGGTGGCTCTTCGCTCCCCTGAGGTTCCCCAGTTTGGGAACCCCTCTTTGCATTATGCTAGAGTGCTCCATTGCCAATCGTGCCAGCAGCAGAGCCAGTCACCTTGGCAACTGATCCTATTAGAACTGAAGTATCGTTAAAATGGCAAAGCCTTCAAACAGGTGACCTCCTTTCATCCTAAAAAGCAAGTACGAGTGTAAAGGTGGTCTTTATGGAGCATACCTACTCCAGTATTCATATTCTATCTTTGCTTATTTGTGAAACAAAAGCCTAAGGAAGAAGATAAGGAAAAAGCAATTGTGCATTGGAAAGTATCGATGCATTTTGTCAGCATCCAGATTTGTACGGCTCAGAGCCTCTGAGAGGGGATGCTTGGTATTTAATAGTGCTCAGTGGGGTTTCTATATTTATGGTTTTTTAATTCGTATGCACTTTTAGTACCCATAAAATTTTGTGGCAAGCACTGCCACAACTTAACCTCATATTTCGTGTTTTCAAGGCTCTTTTGACTCTTTCAAACTTGGTATCTGCTAGTTTTATATAATGCTTTCTACGTCCTGTAGTGTAAGAGGCTGAGCTGCCATTTCCTATAGCTTTGCTACTTGTAAAAGAACTTCTTGTTCTAGGTTTAAATGGATGGTGTTAATCAATTAGGCAGTCTTAAGGAAAAGGTCTTTATTGCTTTTGGAGGCCCAGAGGCATAGTAGCAAGGGAAAAGGGAGATAAGGTTATTGGCTGATATGAGGAAAAGGACAGGAAGAATTCATTGCCTTTGAAGTAAAGAGCATCACTGAGAGTGGAGGTTACAGAAATTACCTGTTGTGTTATCTGAATCCAGAGCCTTTAAGCTGTACTGGAGTTGTTTTTTTGTTTAAAAAAAAAGTCATTTTCTAAGCCTGCAAAGATTTGAGATCAGATGTCAGAGGTCAGAGATTAAGTGGGTTTTATGAGCCACACTGGTCCCTGTTTTTTGTGTTCTTTCGGTCACATGAGTAAGCTGGACCTGATACTTAGTGTCTCTTTCATTTCTGCTGTCTAATTTGTCTGATAGCATAGGTGGACTGACTGAAGTGCATGGAAGAGCATATGGAAGAGCTGTGTGTCTGGGGGATTCTTAGAGTCTAGGGAGGGGCGCTGATTTTCGTGGCTATGAAGTGTTTTGGCAAGTTATCTTTCGTAACTGTTGCTCCGTCAAGGTCTGGTTCAGTCTGTTCTACAAGTTGTTTGTTTCTGAAGCTGGATTTAGTTGAGTGGTGAAGGTGATGATAATGATTATTTCTTCCAAGCTATAACCATCCATTAGAGGCTGCCATATTTATTGATTTGCTATATAATTTGTGGTCCATGATGTTGTAAGACAGCTAAGGTTGTATGAATGAGGGTGGAGGAAGTTTCCCTTGTCTTGTAGTATGTTTGCATAGTGACTTACTCAAAGATGAGATCTCTTTCATCGGAAAAATGTCCCCAGAAGTTAAAGGCCTTCTCTCAGTTGTTAAGGTAGGTATTTTGAGGCTTTTATGGCAAATTCAGTGCTGTGCCTGCCTATCAGGGTTTTGCAGTATGTTTGAAATAGGTGCAGGTTTGGTAGGTGTAGGTTTAAATATCTGTTTCACTCTGATGGTTGATGCTTCTATTTCACACTTGGAAAAGATTTCAGTATGTAAAAACTTTGCTGGTTTTGCCCACCTTGGGCTAACAAAGATACTACCTTTACCTCTATAGACTGTACCTTACCTACATCCTTGTAGAGTCAGGATTACAAGACTTGAAAAGTAAACTTTGATACTTATCTTTGACCTTAATCTCGGAGTTGCTGGATCTTTGTGAATGAATAAAAAAGGAGTGCAGTGTAAGGTCATATTTAAACACTATAGACCTACAGATGTATGGTTTGTTGTTACTTAATGACAGTTTCTGACAAATTGTTTTCTGTATTTTGTAACCAAAAGCTCGTCAGTATCTATGGTATAGAAGAAAAGGAAGCATTTCAGTGTTTTTGGATAAACGGCAAGGGGAGAGTGTGTAAGGCAAACATGCCATTTCTCTAACTGATGTGCATGCAGGGCACTTGCTGGCAAGACAGGTCTAGTGAAGGGTGTGGTTATAAGATTTTATTTTACAATGTCTGTGCACTGTGCATTCTGTAAGGGCTGCTCTTACAAGTTCATGGACCTCATGTACTGTAGGGTGTAACTGGGTGAGTCAGCAGTCCATTGGAACAAGATGTGATCACACATGAAAATAGTTTTACTTTTGTGAAGCTTTAATATGTGAGGGTTGAAAATGGGTGTTTCTGCCTTTTCTTTAATTATTTTATTTATTAATATAAATGGCTAGTTTGAAGCCAGTAAACCTTTTTACTATGACCTTGTAATATTCTTGCATGCAGTTTTTGACTGTTGGTTGCAATTAAAGTGTAGGTTTTTGTTTCCTGTTTCTTGTTTTTAAGCGCTAAGACTTCACTGTATTTTATGCATATGTATAAATACATCTGTCTTATAAACTGTATCTTCACAACAAATGTCTTTGCTCTCAACATATCTATATTGCTTTAATCTGCAGTTAAAACAATGAGGAAATTTCTTTTCTTTTCTCACTTGGATAAAGCTTGAACTCCAGCACATTTCACACTCTGATGGCCTACGAAGAAGTTGAATTAGGCTAAAGGAGCATGGAAATCTTACAAGATGGGATTTGTCAAATAGTTCAGCATTGGCCATTGTTATACTTTGAAATTCTCAAAGGTGCTCACTTGATTTTTTTGGCACTGAGGCCATACTAGTATCCAACACTTCTGGTAATCCCATTCTGTGGCTTCGGTTGAACTTTACATTTTGGATGCTTCCCCATCGACTCTTTTGTATTTCAGAGCTGACTAGGCAGGATCCAGACACTATCTTAACTGCTGAGTGTAGAAGCTATTTGGTACTGTCTTTTGGAAGTGAGACTCAGTTATTCATCTGCCAGAGGTCTTAAGATGCCTCAAGATTCCCCAGGAACTCCTTTCTTATACATACACTAGTTTCCTCCTCAAAGAATTCACAATAGTTGAAGCAAATGGGCATCTATTTTACAGATTATTTTTACACAGGAAACAAACAGATCTAGGGAAAATAAGAAATACCTATACCTTGTTCCCTTGGTTTGATTGCTGATCTGAAGTCTTTGAAGTCTGTATGCTTGCAAGCACTTGAGCCTTCTCCTCTGGATTCCTCACCTCCAGCTCATGCGTCCTGTGGGTCGTGCTGAGTTCTCACCCTTGCAGTCAGTGCCCTTTAATTCATTTGTTCCTCTCTGGAGCCATGCTCTGTTGTGTTTCTATACCTAAGCTTCTCAGCCTCTTTTCAAAAGGCCAGCCAAAATACATTTCATTACTTAGGGTGATTTAACACCCCTGTCCCTTCCCTATTCTTTTCTCTGCTGACCTGTAGGTAACAGATTTTGTAGGGGTTTTAAATACTCACTGTTGTAAAGTGAGTGTTACCTGTTTTGTTAGTAATCACTGTTAATGCTTTTATTCATATGAGTACATTCACATCTGTTCTGTGAAGTACATAAATGATTTGAAGAAAATCTAATATTCATACTTAATAATAGTTAAAGCCCTAGTAAAAGTATATTGAATCCTGTGTATCCAGATCTACAGATTTTCTTTATGCCTTTGTCCTGTTCATCCCTCGTGATTAAACCAGGTTTTATTCATCTGTGATGTCAATTACAAAGGTGCTGGAGCTCATTCAGCCACCAAATTGTATTTGATGTACAGGGATGTATGAAGCAAGCAGAATGTCCTGTCAGTGGCTAGAGAGGGCTTTGATTTACTGGCTGAAATGCTACTGCAAATATTTGATCCAAAGAACCATTCTTTAACTGTAAAAGTAGGACACTGTCATCTTTCCCCATTTGCGAATGGAACTACATAGACTTTAATGGTAATGAATTTCTATCAGAAGAATCTGCAGTTTACCTCTCTTTTATCTGAAAGAGCTGTTTCTTCCCTTCATTTTTTTAACACTTTTGTGCTTGAGTATGTTGCTGGCTGGGGCCAAATATCCTGTCACTATGACAATTTAGTGATACTTGCATTTACATTTACAGTACTACATTGCTATTATATTGTTATTAAAATTATAGATGCTTTCTACTGCTAGAAATATTTACCACCAAGGTTAAATTGTCATTAAAGCATAAATACTAGTTATTAATTTTAATCAAAACATACTAGCAGGGTTATCACAACAGATGAACTTTCTTGGCTGTTATATGCCAGTCTTCAATAAGCAGAGCCCTTACTGAGAGCTGAAATCAGTCAATATACAATGAAGACTGAGAATACCTTGAATCATGCTCTAAGGATTTGCCTTTCTGGAATGGGCATGTGCATACAGTTATCTTCAGGGGCAAGGTGCGGTTCTGCTCAGGTTGTTGTCTGTAAGAAAATACTAGGGGAAGTCTAGCTGGCATGCCTGTAGCCCTGGATCAGGAAGAAGTTAATTCAGGGTGACTCAGATTCACAAAAAACTTGAGATGTGTTCCAGCTTTAATATCTAAGCTGGGCATTATTAAGTGTGGAAGCTGTTGCAGCCTCGTGACTTCTAGTTTGCTGTGAGAATCGGAGTGTGAAATGTTACCATCTGCTGCAATGATCTGCTTTGACTTCCTGCCTGTGTTCTGCCTTGAAATTGAAGGTTCAGTTGCTAAAATATGATTTCCAAGTATGACAGTGACAAGCACATGAATATGTACTAAGTGGTTGAAGAAACAGCTAGAGAGCAATTCCTGAAAGGATTTCCCTTTGCTGGTTAACGTGAGCTGTTTTAATTAGCTGAGCAGCTGGATTTTTGCTGCTTCTTAACTACATCCTTTCTTGTCCAGACAGCGGGAAGTCGCATTCATTATGTGATGCAGAAGCAGACATCCTCAGCATAGTGATGAGGACTGAATTGTCACTGGACTTGATTACTGGTTCAGGATTACTTGATTTTGGGGCTAGATGCAAGAGAGAAGTAAAGTTGTCCCAGGGTGAGTCTGGTTTCCTGGTGGACCAGATCTGTAGTACTGAGCATGAGTTTTCTTACATGACTGTATCTCTGCTAGCCTCCTGTACATGCAGGGCCATGACAATACCCATGCTTTAGCAGAGAGAGTATGTCTTCATTTTACAGAGAAGCCACTATGGTGCCAGGCTGCTGCCAGCTGCTTTTTTCTGGTGCTTGTTTGATCTCCCAGAGAGACAATCTTTATGACCCTGACCAACAGGGAGAAAAAAAAAGAGTGGATTAGCTGATAGTAAAGAGTGAGAAGAACAGCTGACCAGAGGCATAGTCAGTATTTGGTAATTTGCTGTCAGGTTTACTGCTGAGTTATGGACTTAAGGTTTGTTTTTGTGAGTAGAGGCCAAGCTGCTTACCCCAAGGACTGCCCAGCCTCCCTGTTTGTTCCCACCACTTCTCCGGTGTAACCCTGGTGCTCGTGTGGCCCTGCAGCCAGCTGGAGCAGTCGGCCTCTCTAGCTGAAAACTAATTGCGATGCTTGGGATGGGATTGTTTGTTGTTAGCAAAATCACATGGCTGATCCAGCAGGCTTGTGACCATGTCAGCACTAACATGAGAGAGCTCATGGAAGTGGTGAGTGTGGGGACAGCTGCGCAGTCTCTGCTTCTCTTCACTACTGGGCAAACTGCACCTAGAGTCCTGTGTCACCTAATTTACACATATCAGTTGAAGGACTAGGAGTCCTCTGCAGTGGAGGCATTGAAGAGTTTGATCACTGTGAATATGTTTTCAGTGCACATTCACTTAATCCATAGGATTACTGCAATTCTGTCTACTGTATCCGCATCATGAGCATGAGATAGCTGTGACTTTTCTGTCCTAACTTTGTGAGCTTTTTAGTTGAACTAATACGTCTGTTTTCGGCCCACTGTCAGGGTGGTGATAATCTGGTTTTTTGCACCACCCTTAATGTAACTATAAGGTTACTAATATTTTTCTGTGACTCAGCCTGCAGTGAAATCATTTAGGTGACATTTTAAACATTTTGTGTTTGGAATAATGTCTTCTAATAAGGTTTTTAAGTGTTACACTGTAGTACACTGCCTGTTATAAAGATGGCATGATTTCTAAAGCAACTGAGGGGAATATTTGATGCCTTTTCTTAAACTAGTGTTTTGCCTCACAGTCATTTCAACATCAGCAATTTAAAAATCCTTGGCTCACATTCCAAGAAGTCACAAGACATTAAAAATAGCAACATTTGAACTTTCTTTACTCTGTGGCTTGTGTATAAGACAAGGTCTATATCCATGACAATTAAAATTATGTTTAAAAGCTTTTACACAGGTATGTGAACTTAAGGAACAATATTTTAGAAAAAGCTTTGTATAACATGACATGAAAGATAAATGTTGAGATTTGGCAGCAGATAGTTCAGTACATTCATTTTTAGAACAACTGTTCATTATTTTTCATTCTTTTTTTTTCCCCACTAGGCTTTTGTGTATGACTAGAGTGATGTATAAAATCAGTTTTCCTGTAGAATACTCATTGTTATGTCAATGATAAAGAAACTAAAGGTCCTGGTTCTGATAAAAGGAGCAGGCATTCTGGAGGATTGCTCAGTTCCTGCTGAGAATCACATGCAAGCCAATAGGAGACTAGTGGAAGTGGATGAAGGAGAAATGCTGAGACAGGATTGTAGCTTGGGGTGTCTTTTGTATCCCAAGCAGTACCACAACCTAGAGGGTAGAAGGCTGTAGATAACCTAGGGAGACATCCCACCTTTTATATGGCTGTTCTCAGGGGCTGGAGGGAGCAATCACAAGACAGTACTGCCTATGCTTACTAGAGGCAGGTAAAGCCCAGGCCTCCTCTGCCTGTTTGCACTCAGCAGCAGATCTGGCTGGTCCATGAGATGCCCTTGGCTGGGCTGGAGCCACTACTGCTCCTGAAACAGCTAAAAGGCCTGTGGGTGAAAAGGTAAACCTCCTGACCTCTTTCCTTGGGTAGTATATGACTTGAATGCTGCCTTGCTCCAGGCACACACAAATCCCTGCCTGCTCACAGGCAGATACCTGTGGGATTTGAGCTTTGTTCCACCCAGACAGTGCCTCCCTTCCTCTGCTGTGTGGGGACTGTTCAGGAGAGTGATACTCGCAGACTGCTGTGTTAGGTCAGGAGTCGTCCTGCAGGAACAGGCCTTTGAGAAATACTGTAGCTACACTGGAGTAGTGTTTGATGAGAAACACTGCTCAGTGCAAGTAAAGTGTCAGAGCAGAACGCCTAATGAGGAAGAGACCATGGTTTATACACAATTAAGTGCACTTAGTCGACTAAACAGTTTACAGCTCTTTACCCAGTCTATTTGGTGGCAAATTTATTTCCCCAGTATACAGACCTGAAAGATGTTTTTGAAGTGTTCTCCTCAAGTGTTTATATTTAGAAAATCTGTCCTTGAAACCCAGAGTAAAGCCTGCCAGGAAGAGTGAGCAGGTGTCTAACAACTTCAAACAAACCACTCCAGGTTCTTTATCTTTCAGAAATGGTGACCCATGGGACCTTTTTCATATTACTTCAGACTCAAAGTACCCAGCTGCTTTCAGCTTAATAGGTACAGCAGCTTACAGATCTCCTCTGAGCCTGTTGAGTGGGCTTGCTTGGGTGCACAGAGGGCACAACTGAGGTGGGTTAGTTCCCCGTTTTTGAGGGGCTGGCAAGTGAAGCTCAACAAAGCTGCTGTCTTAGTGGGAAATGAAACCAAGTTTGCACTTTAAATTAAAAGTGAGCGATGATGTGCAGATGTCCAAGGAGTTGATCTGGTTGTCCACTCCTGCATGTTAAATCCTTTGTGGGGATGGATGGGTAGTTTGCATCTTTACTTATTCCATATTTGATATAGCTGAGGTGGTGTTGGAGCAAATGTTTATCAGAGCCTTTAATGCTCTGAAAGTTCCTGCTCTCTGTACTGTTTTCTTCCAGTGGTATGAGTTTGGACTTTGCTTATGTATATTGCAGGGAGGCACAGGAGCAGTTGTGTTGTCTCCCCATCCCGGCAGGGACTATTGTCACACTGTCCCCTCGCGTGTTCTGATATAACTGTCTGGGACTTGCGTTGGGACCAGAATCAGAGGTCTCACATGAATTAAACTTCTTTCCTTTTTGTTTTTCCTTAACATGTGTGTTTGTGGGGATTTTGTGTGTGCTCTGGTTCATTGCTGTGCCTTATGGACAGGAGGAGGAGGTGGGAAAGAGGCAGGGACTCCATACAGTGGAATAATTGTTGCAGTTCCTACCTCATCAAACAGGGAATTAAATTTGATTTGGTTAATTATTTGGATGGCTTGAGAAAAAATGTGTCATTAACTGTGGAACAGAGGAGGATACTGCTAACCTTCTAATTTCTCTCCTTGCAAGACAACAAGAGGCGAGGAATTGTTGCCTGTGGAACAGGGAGGGGGTTAGCTCAGCATAAGGTATGAGCAAAATAACCATGTGCCCCAAAACCAGCATCTTACTTAAATTAGTGGGGTTTATTGTATGGAATTTGCAGTTCCTTTACAGGACTTTTTTTTTTTTTTGGGGGGGGGGGGGGATCTGTTCCCAGTTTCATGTTTTTAAAGGACTTAAATAATTGTAAGCTAAATGTGAACCAGGAAAACTTATCTCCTAGCAGCTTGTTTTGCCTGTGAACTCATGAGTTTTCTAACAGAACCATGTTATCCTGGGTTCTAAATTACATGGATAGTTGCATACTTGAACTGCCTTGCTCTTGATACATCCATACTACAATTTCGCTAGGATGGTTTTGTAAAATATTTTGTTGCTTCTTTGTATTTTTTGTTTTAAAATAGTTTTCTATACCCTTTTGGTCCTCGCGTTGTGTGGACAGCTTGAACTTTTGCCTGCGTGATGACACCTATGGTTTCTAGCAAAAAGTACTGGCTCATATCTGAAGGTGCTCATCAGATTCTAAGGCAAATTGCAATGGGTCAAAGCACTCTTGCCAGCAGAAGAAATAACTTGTTCCTTTTGGTTCTTACTAATACTTGAACGTGCATTCTTTATGGATTTCCTAATTTCCTGCTATAAAACTTCAGTAAATCTTTAATTTTGAGTACAGAATTTTTTTTTGCCACTCTGAAAGATTTCAGATCCACGTTACCAGACTTCAGTCTCCTTCCTGTCTAGTAAGTGATAAAGTGATTTATGGCAACAAAAGCAGGAGAATAAAGCTTCAAAAATGAAAATACAGAAGAAAGAGACTTGAGTTTAAAGAATTATAAAAGGAGCCTGGGGTATGTCTGAGAGGAACTTAAAACTAAAAGTGTTTCTTAAAGATAAGGCTGTAGTATGATGGGACACTTCGAGGGAAAATTAGAATCCTTTTCTGCTGAGAATGCACAGTGAAATACGACTGATAGAAATGTTTTCTAGTGCAGCTTTGCTAGCTGTGTGGATAGGGGCCAAGCCACATTTGAACTCTTTCTGAAACCAGACAAATAGGCATTGTTTATCCTAGACTACCCAAACTATTTCATAAAACAGTTCGGTCAGAGCAACATTCATTTCTAGTCTTAATTAGCTTTCAGAATGATTATAGAGGGAGGACATTTTTCATCCATGTCCTCTTTGATAGTCTCTTTCTTCTCTCCTCAAATACCTCTATTCTTCCTCCCACTGGGGTAATTGCAGCCATCAGCAGTTGCAGTAGGAAGTGCATGTGGAGCTGAACTGAGCCCTGACAGAATTGGTGTGCAGCATGCCTGCTGTAGGCAGAGTGAAAGCAGTGTTAAAATGCTAATGCCCTCCCTGTACTAACATTCCTGCTGTTACACCGCTGTTGAAGGTTTCCAGAAAAGATTTGCTTACCTTTGTGTTGTAATTAAGAGAATGTATTAATTTAAACCAGATATAGTCTGTTTATTTTCAGCTTTTAAAGACTATTCAGCACTTTCAGAGGCTTCTCATCCACAAGTGTTCTTTACATGTCGCTTTTTAAAGAAAAAACAGCAAAAAAGTCCTTTTCTGAAGTACTTGTGTGTTGGCTTTTTTTTTAATCTCCTCTGTAGGAGGCAGGTTATTAATTCCATGTTCTTCAAGCTAGCAACAGTGCCTGAAAATGGTAACTCCAAGTTAGTTTTGATTTTTACCTTATGAAAATAGTAAGGACCGCTGTATCCATTGAAGACATTCAGAAGAGAGGCGTTGGAAACCTTAATCTTGCCAACAAAACAGATGAATTGGCAAAAGGAAACATTTTTTAGCTCTTGTGTATCAACAGCTTTTGGTCATGTTGTCCTCCTGTCTAACCCCACCCACCAACTTATTCCTAAAAAATGCAATCTCAACTGAAAGGGGAGATAAGTTGTTAGGTAATTGTTAGAAATATTTAGCAAAGGACTTGTAGGCTTTTACTGTGTAAGGTTTATTTATTTACAAGAATGTTAAGTCATTAAATGCTTATAATCTGAGAGTATGCGCAGCCTCATGGGCTCTTCTCCAGGTTTTTCTGACAGATGAGATAGAATGTGAACTTCAGCACAGAATTGAGATTTAAAAATGGGTTTAATAATTGGCTTTCTATCTTTGCAGAGTCTTGCAGCTAAGCTGTAACCTGCTTTTCATTAGAAGAGGTTGGGTATGGTTGTATACTGTAGGAGTTTGGGGCAAGTTTCTGTTAGATAACAACCTAGGGAAAAATGCACTTGGCAAACTCTTTACAATAGATGGGGAATTTCTGCATGTTGCTTACTTATTTTCTCTTTGTGATATTAACCATATTGTATTTTTTTTTGTTGTTGTTCATTAAGCCAAGGACCCTTGTCATCTATAAGAGCAGCAATCAAGAGATGTAAGTCTACTTTTCCTATTTTTTATTTTTTTTTAGAACTGTAGTATTGTAAGATTGCTACATCTTTCATTTTAGTAACTGGTTAACTTCATATGTGAAAACAAAGTAGCTAGCAAGCTTTTGGGGGTTGTAATTTCTTCCTTACTCTTTTGCTTCACATCAGACCATCTTTCTGTTTTGCTGATGAGCTGTTCCTTCTTGCCAGTTACTAATATGTTCCTATTTATCACTAGTGCATTTGTGCACAGATGTGATCCATCCCTGAAGAACTCGGATTACACATACAAAACAGAAGATTGTTCTATTTTATCAGAAATCCGCAGCAACTGGGGACAGGATTAGATTCATGCATTGTGCTCTTGTTGGAAAATAAAAAAGTGTTTATAATTCTTGAATGAAAGTCCAAACTCTTCTTCCCTGGCTTTATCATTTAACTTCTCTTTTCCTTCCCCTGCTCGTGATATTTCTAGGCAGACAATTTCATTAACTTAATCTTCTAAAGTCTTTTATGCTATTTCTCTCTTCTTCTTTTCATTTTTATTTCCTTTCTATAAATTATTTCAATTTCCTATTAATGGAACAACCCTCAGGATTCTGCTATAGGGAAAAGCAAATAAGTGGATGTACTATTGACTTGTTTCTCCTGGACCTATTAGTCAAGGGATCATTAGTATGGATTAGGTTGGTGGTAATCGAAGGGGATCGTGAAAGCTTTATTCAAAGCAAGTCTACATGATGCTGTAGTTAAAATGCAGCATTTTATCTTTACAGTTGCTGCCGTAGATAGGAAACTGGAAAAGAGTGAGCACCACACCGCAGAGGGCCTTTTGTGGTGCAGTGAGAAATTGATTCAGAGTACCTAAGCCCCTGTACCTCATCTAACTGGGAAACCTTCTGAAAGATCATTATGTAATTGATATCACTGTTTTTGAAAACATAGTTGCAAGTGATACTTAGTTTTAAAGCACAATCAAGTAAAAAAAAAATCTTGTCAAGAAGCCCTGGCTCCTGTAACAATCTACTTAATAATATTAATATGCAAACAACTGTGATGAAATACAAGTACCATGTGACTTATTGAGATTATAAGATAGGAAAAAAGCCCCATGCACATACCAATGCATTGCATGTGAAATCACAGTTCTTTGTACCCCAGTAACCATACGTGTGGATGGACCTAAATTAAAAATGGACTCTGAATAATAGCTACCTCCCCTTGTCATTAATCTGGGAAAAATATGGTATTCTCTGGAAAAAGTGTATTTCCCCTAACAGAGTTACAAATCTATTTTAATTTCTTACTCGCAGTTTACGTGGGCTGTTTATCTCTGATTTTCAGTAAACATGATAGGTATGTGCAGGGTTTCAGCTTTTCAACCAGTTGACCACGCTTTAGATGACTTTGTATCAATAAGTCTCTCCCTGTGTTGCGGCCAAAAAGGAAGAATGTTTAATCTCTGACTACAGTTCTAGATAGGAAGGCAGTGCCATTTTGTTTCAGTTTTTTGACAGCTCAGACTTCAGAAAAGTGAGCCCAGTTGCTTGGAGAAAGCAAGCATGTGAACATGAAGTGTGCTTGGAAATAATTTTTTAATCTCAACTTTTCATAAGTTACTCTGGATTTTTTATGATGGTTTTAGGCCAGGACACACCACTAAATCCAGCTCCCACTGAAGTCAGTGAAACTATTTCCATTGACGCCAGTGTAGCAGCATGCACAGGAGTGCCAAGGAAAGTAAATAGAGGCAAGCCAAGAGCTGCAGTAGTGAGTCAAAGGGGAGCAATGTTTTTGCTCACTTCTCTACTCTTCCAGAATATGATAGTGTTAAGGAACAGAACCACAGAAGCAAGCCTGCAGCCCTAAAATCCTGAAGGAACCTGCAAACTTGTTCCATTCTCATTCTGTCCTAAGCAAATATGTGGCTGAATGAAGGATGTGTAACAGCTTGTATGCACTCTGAAATTGTGGCTTCCCATTTGGCAGTATTGCAGCCATTTTTGGCTGTGGGTTTTGTTTGTTTTTCATTTTTATTCTGTTTTGCTTGGGGGCTTCCTAGGTTCTGTTGGCTCCTACTTTTTCCCAACCAGATCATTTCCATGACCTCATTCGCTCCCCATCTGCACAAACATTTGTGCTGGCATAATTCTGGGAATGGTGCAGAGGCAGGAACATACAGCCCAAGGAAAGGTGTAGGAAGGAGTGAAGTGCCTTCATAAATCATTATTGTCAAATTTGAGTGGAACTACAGGCAATGCCTGCCTCTGTGATGCTCAGCAGTTCAGTCAGCTGTGAAAAGGGTATTTGACCTCACTGGGGGTGGGAAAGGGAATCCCTGTCACCCCCCTAGGTTATTTTTGATCAGTTCCCTCACTGAAGTTGCACAAGGAAGAACTGGGGATGGGAAACAGAGGCAGGAAACAGAGACTGCTGCTGGGTGTGTCAGATTCCTTCCCCTGTGCTGCTTAGTGATCTGAGCCCAAGGTGAGCAGGTTCAGGGAAATAAAAAGGATAAAAACTGTACAGAAAGTGTTTTTTTTTTAATTTAACACTGAACTCACAGTGGGGTCATAGGAGTGCTACTGTTCATTCAAGAGGTGACAAAAGTCCATGTTTGGAAAGGGAATTGAGCATCGCCATCTCTTTTAGCTACGTTCAAGCATTAAATCAGCCCAGCTCTAATGTCAGACAACCAAACATTTCCCTGAGGTGTCTGGAAACAGAAACAGAAGAAAAGGAGCAAGACCTCCCCCTTGTGCCAAGAAATAGTTCAACTCTTTAGAAAATTTCCAATGAGTTTGAGCCTCTGCTTCTATAGAAATAGTCAAATCAGATCTTAAGTGAAATCATACTTTTTCTTCTTTTTTTTTTTTTCTGGTTTTGGCTTGAGGATTATCTGATGTGTTTAGTGTTCCCTGAAGAAGGGCCTCCACAGCCATGTAACATCTTTTGTATTGCAAAGACTGCAAGCCTCTTGAAAACAACTGTTCTGTCAGCTCTTCTGCTGTATTACCTTGTAGGTAAGGGAGGAAGCATTTGCTCGCTTTTGAGGCTCTCCTTGAGGTAATATAATGATTAATCTTTATTCATTGGCAGCTGTATGGTGAGAAGAATAACTTCTCAGTCTAATAGTCTATGTATTTAATAGAATTGATGGTTGAAATGTCTAGCCCGGTGTTAGAAAAGCATTGAAAGAAGCTGTGGTTTTAAATATTATCACACATTCTTGTTGCCAAAAATAATATACTTACTTTTAAAACTGTTAATAATAGTTAATATGAATTAAGTGAAATAGTTAATTGACAGGATTGTGTTTGTTCACTGCTGCTGGAAGGGACAATAGATAAAAATAATCATAAAAATGTGGAGCTTGATTTCCCACAGGGCTTGATCTGTTTGAGGCTGTGGTTCCAATCTTGAATACAAAATGAAACTTGCTTTTAAAACACTTTACAGTGACATAACTGTTCAGTATTTCATACAGGTTTCCTAATGGAAACATATGAATACTGTTATGCCGTGTCTGTATTGTAGAAGCACTCAGTGCTAACAGCAGGGTGGTATCTCTGAACAGATCCCTGAATGAACTTTATAGTTGCTTCTATATTGCCTTAAAAGCTTGCCTGAATGAGTGTAAATTCTTTCCCTGTTCTCTTCCAAAGATTCAGAAGTGCATGTCAGACTTCTGTTGCCACCTGCTTGTCTGTAGCATCATAATTCATGGGTTTGTGGTATAATGGTGGCTGTACTTATACAGGCATCTTGATCTCATAGCTTAAAATGCTCCCTGCACCATAATCTGTATGTGTTTCAAATACAAATGACATATTAAGTGCGCTTGAAAAGTAGGATCCATAGAAGAAGCAGTGGAGGAAAAACATTTGAAGTGTAAGTATACATCACAAACTGTGTACCCTTTACCACTCCACATTCAAAAATAATTGGATAAAGTCCATTAAATAGTGCATGTAAGAAATATGTGAAAAAAATTAATCTATAAGTCACTAATTTATTCTCTATATACTGTAATACCATTGTCCTTTACTTGCTTAAATTCCACTATAGTAGGTATTTTTTTCCTTTCCCCTGAGATAAAGTTTTAAGATGAAAAGTGATTTTATGCACTGCATTTTTTTTCTCCCACCCGTTCTTTAACTGTTTTGCTTACCTTTTACTTAAATACCACTAAGCATATGCTTCTGCATATGCTGTTCTCACCCTGAGCACTTCTTAGTGTGGAAGTTGAGGAGGTAACAACAGTTGTCAGTATGTAAACCAGCACTGAAATACATTTCCATTGACTCCCCTGGTGGAAGAAAGGTTTTAGAAATCTTAAAGTTGGCATAGTTTGAATTCTGAGGGGAAAATTAATAGCAAACTTTTTCAAGGCAATCCGCAAAGGGAAGGCAGAACACACTTACAGGATCAAAAGACCACAGAGCCAGAAAAACAGCTGCAAGTTTTTTCTTTTGTTTTTTAAATCAGGTGTGTGCTATATTTTAAAAATTCATGTCTTCTCTCATACACTTTTTAATTTAAATTCATTTCTTTGAAATGATAAAGGAATAAAAGCTGTGCAAGTCTTGGGGCAAGCATTTTTTAGAAAGTTTATATTTTCTTTTCCCTAGCATTTATTGGAACTTCACATGAATGCATGAGAGCAGAAGATGAAGTAGCTTTCACCTCTGCTCCTACTGTGGATTTAAGAGCTTCTAAAACAAAATGTTCTAAAAGTGCAGTTGTAGCAAAAGTGTGACAGCAAAAGAGGGGAGCAGTTGATGGAAGGAGGAAAACGCTTTGTCAAGGTCCTTAGAAAATAAATGTTTATATTAAATATTTATGTACATTGAAGTAGCTTTATTCCATAAATGTCTGGGAGATTAGTTGTTTGTTTTGTTGGGTTTTTTTTATAACAGAATGAGCACCTTCTGAAAGCATTTATGATGGGTTGGATGTTAGCCCTTTTGAAGAGATGTATTTATATCTACTAGTAAAGTTATTTATATATAAATATTTTAAATCAGTTTTCAAGTAAGTTTAATTGTTTGCTTGAAATCTGGAGTTTGATGTATTACATAGATGCTTCACTGGAGTTTTTCTGCCTATGATAAGGAGAAAGATCTTTCAGACCTTTTTAGTTTGTTCTTATTTGTTTTAATAACTTTTGTAAATAGAAGTACATTTAGAGTCTCGTAGGAGAAAACAGCATATAGAATTTACATGGAAATGAAAAAAGAATTAAAGAATTTGTCCAGTTTATCAATTCAGTTTTCCATCCCTTATTAATTAGCTTTTATTTCTAATGGCCTTATCATTGTAATTTAACTATACCCCAAGCAGCTGTATTGAATACATTTACCAAATGGACTTTCTTCCATCCTCTTTGCAAAAGTAATATTGAAATAGGTTGGGTTGGGTCAGTTTGGTGTTTGGTTGGTTGGTTTTGGTTTTCTCTAATGTTTGTATTTGATCAATGCTGTGTTAAGATCTCTGAAGAAGAAAGTTAAGGTGTTGTGTAGAGGATTTTCATTTACATATTTTAGGCAAACAATTTGTACAGAACGGGTTTAGGAATGTGCAATCATATCTGAAACTTTAAGTTGTGCCTCTTATTGGGATCAACCTGCCTGCCTATACCTCTTTGATAGGTAGGAGTATAAATTATGGGATCCTAGCTTCTCTGCATCTGTATTAACTCCTTAGGGTAACCCATTATTTTTGGAAGGGAAAAAGCACAGACCCAAATAAACCATGGTTTTTAAACTAAATAAAGCATTCAAAGAGATGTGATTTCCCTCTCCTCATTCTTAGAATGGCTCTTTGTAGAGCCATACGGTGGGCATTTCCATATTCGGTTATATTCGTCATGGTTAATTTATTGTAAGGGAAAACTCTAAGCAGCCATTGTTAAAAACAGCATGAGACTGGAACTAAATTCTGCTTTTATTTTAGCTTTTTTAAGGCACTATTTTGTGAATAGACATTACAGTTGTTCTCTTCCAGCACTGGCACATGCACTGCACTTGCATGACTAACCCATTTGATCATGTTTTCTGGCCTTGGTTTGTTCTCCTCACCTCTTCTTCCTCTTCTGTAACCCCTTCTTTTTTCCGTCTAGCACTCATGAATAGTGCACATCAAAAATGCCCTGTGGAAGAGGTATGTCTGATACAACACTATGCGACTCTTGAATCAAGTATATTATGCGGATTTCAGCTAATGATTCTGTGATGGCACAGGAACAGCATAGTTTTGGCTTTTGCACAACAAGACTCTACCACATCCTAAATTGCACTTGCTATGCAAAAATTTGTCCCTTGGGTAATTTCCTTTTCTCTCTGAAGAAATCAAAATAAAAATGTAATGTGGCCATTCAAAAAATTATTTGAATGTAATATGACAAAACTACAAAAATGAAGAGGTCAGGATTCACTTATTTTGTGGAATTTAAATAACATGGTTTAGAGAAAAAAAAAAAAAGACATGTTGCTGACTTTTAATCCACAAGAGATAAAACTTTAGGAAATTCCTAGCTGAGAACATTTAATATTTTCCTTTTACATAAAGGTGAAATAGTTTTTGTGCCTTAGTACTTTTCCCTTCTCTAAAACAATCAAAAAGAGACATTAAAAACAAGTTAAAGAACACATCTTGGAAACCAGACATCAAAAGCAAAGCCAGACATGTTTAACACTTTTTTTTGTTTTATTCATGGACTGTTCTAACTAAAGAAAAAGAAGTTTCAACTCTAAGGTCACCACAATGCAGAATGCAAGAACATGGGGCAAGGAAGAGAAAAGGGGATAAGATCACCTCTACAGGTGTCAACTTGGACATAAAGTGACTTAAATATGGTTATGAAACTGCACCCTAAACCTCTTCAAAACTTCTCATATTTACGACAGATAATTTTTTTTAAAAAACATGGCCACTCCTAAAATCTAGAATTTACGATCAGTTGCTGTGTGTTCTCCATTTCAATGATAGTGGATTAGCAAGGGCTCTGCTATTATCTTCATCTTATTGTTATGACAATATATTTTAACTTCTCCAAAACTTCTGTTTCATTTAAATAGCTTCTCGGACCTCTAGCCATAGTGAACAACAGAGGGATAGAAGGTATGATGCCGTTACTTATACTGCAACTATTGTTACTGTAAGACCTGTTAGGTTGTGTCACAGCATTACTTTTTATGGCTCTATTCTTTAGTTTTTGGTGTTTTTTTTTGTTCTCTCTGTCGTTGGTGTGTTTAAAAATAAATTAAACTTGGAATAAAATAAAAATATTATGATTCTTAAGCACAGGGTAGGTTAAGAGTTTGAGGATTTTTCTCATCAACTTTTGCATGTGTCCTCAAAAAAAGGAAGCAACCAACCATCAAATCTCTGCAGAACTGTTTTACTTTCCTGACACCTATTTACAGGATCACTTCACAATGAAAATAAGCACACTTTCAGGCCTCCTTTCAGTTTCTCAAAGGGTATTGAGAAAGGAGGTCACCAACCTGGATAGCTGGTGAACTGAGTCTCTCAGTACTTCAGGTGTGAAGAAATCTAGCCCTCAAAAGAGAGCTTGAATTTAAGTCTTTTTACAATAGTTCAAGAAGTTGTGCTTCTGCAGGGTTTTTTTTTCTGTCTGCAGACAGGAGCTTCTGTGGCAAATGCTTCATCTACCAACAAAACTCACTTCTCAAAGTGTATTTTGTGTGAGACTCTAGATTGAACAGTGGTGCTCTGGTGGCCATGGTCCAGGAACATGGGTCATCGCTGCACCTTATGCTCTAAAGCTGTTGTTATGGTGATAAAACAGGGGTACTACCTACAGGTCCCTGTTGTACTAGATGCTTTAAGAAAATAGGTCCTGTCCCAAAGGCCTTATGGGGCTTGCTCTGCCCCACTTTAGCACAGTGGGAGGTTTCCCTAGAGGTCTGAGAGTAGACAAGCGTTTAGGTAGCCAGCCAGAAGCAGTTTTAACTATCCTACTGCTTTCATGCTGTAGCAGGCTAAGAGCAAACACGATTAGTTCTCATTATCCCGTGAAGACTAAGACTTCTTCCATCTAATTGAGTTACACTTGTGTTTAAGTACTTTAAGCATGTAAATTATTTCACTGAAGCCAATAAACCTACTTTTTGGCTTAGGCATTTGATTAGGTGCTTTGAGTGGAAGCCTAAGTGCTTGTTAGAAAGGTCAGGTAAATTACTTTGAAATCATGAAAAAACATCTTTGGTTAAATCAAAAAGACCTAAGCTATTTTGATTTCTCATGCTGAGAAATCCTTGGTCTTTTATACTTAAAAGAACTATTTTAAAATGTTTTAAGTAATTATTCTCCTTTGCCTTTGTTTCTAGGCGTCCTGAAATCACAATAGTTGCTGCTGAACCCCTTCGGTCATCCTCCTGGTTTCCAGGTGCAAGCCCTGTCACTCCTCAGGGATTAGGATTCCCTTCTGCTTCATCTCATGCTCAGTGGAGGAGAAATGAGCATATTCCAGCTGAGGTAAGCTTACATGAGGCGTCTTTGATTTACAAAGGTAAAAAGCACAGTAAGTTAGAGAACAGTGGTTTTGCTTGCTTGGATTTTCATCACATTGAATAAAAGACTATGACAGTGTTCTTTTCCTCTGCATGTTAGTTCAGTTTCTTAAAGGATCACATCTGGATGTACATTAATATTTATATCTCTATTTTGTAGCTTCCACCATCATATGAGCAGGTGATAAAAGAAATCAATCAAGTGCAAGTCAATACAACAAATAACAATAATGCTGCTGCTCCTAGACATACCACTACTTCTGCAACACAAACTGACTTTCCAGAGGAACTAATCAGCCATTTGCCAGGAAGTAATGTAAAAACTAGTGTGCCTACACACTGGGAATCTGCAGGCTATCCAGGTAAGGCTGTTTTGAATTTCTCGCTGATGAAAATATGACTGTCACCTGAAGATGTTCTTTATTACTGGTCTGTGCAGAATTTACTGTGAATAGCAGTTAACTTTCTGTGAAGACTTACTGCTATAAATTTCTGTAAAAATCCTCTTTGCTGAAGAACTACCACTGCATTCATGGTGAGACTGTAATTAAATCTGGGAAGTTTTGCTCGATTCAGCCACAATGGCAATTGCTTTGCAGCCAGAGGAGCTCAGGTGTCCAATCAGAATAGCAGCAGTGTTACACATTCAGATTGCAAATCTTGCAAACCAAGCTGAGGAAGCTACTATACTGTTTTTTGGTCTAGATGTTGCTGGCATGTCCCTCATGCTGCAAGCTAACAAGTAATTTTGAACTCACAACATGTAGGTACCACACACTGCAGCAACCTCCAGCTTCTTCCTAGAGTTTGCCTATTTTTTCATTAATCTTTATAGAAAGAGAACTGCAGTTTCACAAGCAGCAGTAAGTTCTGAATGAAAATGATCATGTTTACCACCCTGAAGGCTGACAGACAATAACGTAAATAAAGTGTTCTGGAATAGATAACTGAAACCTTTTCTTTTATTTTAACAGGGCAGAGTCCTCTTAAGCCTCCTAGGCCTTCTGCATCTCTCCTGAATAGGCCTCCTTCAGAAAATGAGAATCCCTTAATAGTCTTTGAAATTTCTGAAGGTCAGAGGTGCCAAGAAAATCCCAATGCTGTGATATGTCCTGTGCCAAAGCCAAGATCAAGAAGCAATCTCAGACCTGTGGTCAAAAATACTGAAAGTGAGAATGACAATGGAGAGGAAGTGAACCAGTCTACCACAAAAAGGCAGCAACCTCCAATTCAGTCACCTGTCTTAGATGATAGCTTACTAGACAATCACTTGGTAATGGACAGCATGAGTACAGAAAAGAGCCAAAATAGCATTGTTTCAAGGATCAAAGTTTTTGAATCCCAAGGAACTAATGATACCTCAGGATTAACAAAAAAGCCAGAAATTGCCCCTCGTTTGTTTGCCCCAAGACCTGTTACTGCAAAGAAGCCAGTAGTTGCTCCAAAGCCAGGGGTAAACAGAATTTCAGGAGACTGGGATGCATGGACAGAAAGCAAATCAACACCTTCCAAGGAATTGCAGCCTCAACCTGAAGTAGTTGTGAGCAGTGTTGTAGCCAAACCTGAACTGCCAAAGAAGCCAAAACCTGGCCTCGTTAAAAGTAGTAGTAGTGATTTTCTTGATGCAAGGAGTGGATCAGTTGCAGAGAACAGTGATGGACAAAAGAAATTTCCTGTTCCTGCTCCAAGGCCTCTTGTTCCTAAAAAGTCATGTTATGCGGAAAATCCTGCCCTTTCTTTGGCCTCACTGAAGCCGATTGCTGCTCCCCCACGGGCTTCCATATCTGCCCAAGACAAAGGTTTCAAGTCTCTGGGGGAATTGTCGTCTGCAGCCAACTTCTCAGAACCTGCTTTGCAAAATAAACCAGATGTGGAAGGAGATCTGATCAGTTTTGATGATGACGTTTTGCCCCTAAGTCCAACTTCCATAGTTAATGATAGCATCAGTCCTGAAGCAGCAGCAGGTAAGAAGAATTATTTTAAACTCCCTGTGGTTACTCTTTGGAGGTGTGTGATCCTGTGAACTATGTCTACCTGTCTTGACGGGGTTTATGTTTGTATACAGAAATCTTGGGTTTCTATTATGTCAAGATCACTGTGAAATTACTTGGATTTTGGGTCTTGGAAGGTTCCAAGGAAGTATAAATCTCACAGCTTGTGCTGAATTTATTACTTGATTACTAAATAATGATAAAAATCTTAATGTTACATGCTAGATGTCACCTCCAGAATGTATCACAGTTCTCTCTGGGGAACTTGGGATATCGTATGTCTAGACATTTAATCTAACTAATTTATTTGAGTGCCTAAAGTTCTGTAGTGGAAAGCTAGTCATCTAGAGAAGCAGTAATGTTTGTAGCATTTAAGGGAATTTGTGATCACACATACTGGGATACTCTGTCCATCTCACCAGTGACTACTTTCTCTTCCGTATTGTCATGCAACTATATGCTTGCTACGTTGTGGTTTTTTAATAAGTGAAAATAGTTACTTTGTATGGACAGATTAATTACTACAGTCAAATCCCTTGCATAAACCTTGTTTGATTCCATTAAACACTTGAGGTCGATTTTTGTTAAATGTTGTTTTAGCTAGTTTAAGATACAGGTGGGTGTTGGGCTGTCATTAAATTCTATAGCAATAGGTTTTTCCCTCTTAATATTGAGGTATGTCCTGATGTGGCTTACCAGCTCCATTGCAATTCAGGGAGAGTTCTGCCCTAAAACAGGTGAACAGGTGATGCGTCACAGGAAATGCTTGTTTAAGGAAGTAGCTATGATTTTTAATCTTTTCCTTCTTTTTTTTCTTTCTTTTTTTTTTTAAACCTCATGTATTTGGTTTGTGTGGTGAGGTTTTGGTAGTGAGGGAGCTACAGGGGTGGCTTCTGTGATGAGCTGCTTGAAGCTTCCCCTGAATCTAATAGAGCCAATGCAAGCCAGCTCTGAGATGGGTACACTGCTGGCCAAGGCCAAGCCCATTGATGATGATAGTAGAGCCTCTGGGATAACACGTTTAAGAGTGAAAAGTTGCTGCGGGAGAGAGGGACCCCACACTAGAGCAGGGTGAGAGTGTGAGGAGTCCTCCCCTGAGGAGGAAGGATCTCAGAGACAATGTGTGATGAACTGATCAAGCCTCCATTCCCTGTCCCCCTGCATCGCTGGTGGGGAGGAGGTGGAGAAAATTGGACTAAAATTAAGCCTGTGAAGAAGGGAGGGGCAGGGAGAAGATGTTGTAAGATTTGGTTTTATTTCTCATTATCTAACTCTGATTTGATTGGTAATGAATCAAATTTTTGCCCCAAGTCAAGTCTGTTTTGCCCATGACGGTAATTGGTGAATGATCTCTCCCTGTCTTTATCTCAAACCATGAGCCTGTCGTCATATTTTCTTTTCCCTGTCCGGCTGAGGAGGGGGAATGATAGAGCGGCTTTGTTGGACACCTGGTGTCCAGGCAGGGTCAACCCACTACACCTCATTTATCTTTAAGCATCTCAGTTTTCAGAAAAGAGGAGCATAGATACTGTGTAGTTGTCACAGTAAATCGATATTAATGGTTGCTAATAAATGTGCTTTCTTCACAGTTTGTGGATTATTTTGTTAGATGAAGTTCTGTTTTCTTGTTTCTCCTCCATATTGACATAAAACCCCCAAGACAAATATGGAAAGTCCCTTGAAGCCCTAAACTGTTAAGATGGGTGTATTTGGATGTACAGATATGAGGGAAACTTACGAAAGCAGTGAAATAAGGCAGCTGAAGATCCTGCAGGAGAAGTGATTAGCTCAACAAGTCTATTTTTCTCTTGAACTGACAGATGCCAGGAGCACTGCAGGTGCTGTACCAAGCTGTGAAGGAGGCAGGAGTACAGGATGACTAGAAATGCAATTTGTACTTACATCAAGGAAGGGTATGACTAACAGTGTCTAGCTGGGAACAGGTTCATGCTGGTCATGTCTGGAGACTGGAGTCATGGAGCAGCCATTGTGCATGTAATGGTTTTAGGAGAAAGTTGTAAGCGTGATGGATGACTCTTGTTTTCTGTGCATTTAGGGTAAACCTTGATTAATAGATGCAGCAAACAGTGAGAAAATGTAACTGTTCTAAGTAGCAAGCAAGAAAAGAGAATACTTACCTTTTGAAAGTGCATAAAAAGGAAAACAATGTTTTGGCAATGTACACTAAGACCACCTTTCTCCCAACCTGGAAAAATCAAGTAACACTAATTCTCTTAAATCAGAGGTTGAGTGATCCCAAAAGAAAATCACCTGAAAAAACAGCTGTCACAATGAAATGGTAAGAATGCCAGTCTTCATCTTTCTGGTTGGTGTCCTAGGTGGTGTTCTTTATTCAATTAAGAAGAGAATACCTTCCATTCTCATGGTTGCAGAAGAATTATTCAGATAATAGTTTCCTGACTTCTTGAGTCACCTGTCCATGATTTTATTCATTCAGTAAAATGGCATCTTCTCTGCAACCCCTTCTTACCTACTAAAGAGAGAAAGGTCTGACAGCATTATCACTTCTACACTGTAAAATTAGGATTCATTCCAGATTTTGGAGGCATTTGTGAGTTCAAGATCATCTCTTGTACTCCTGATTACTAATGCTGTGCTATGTCCTGACAAAGCACCCACAAGGAGAACCCTCACTTTCTGAAAAATGAGGCAATGCGGAGCACTTTCTCATGTTCCCATAGGAATGGCTTAGGACTTGCAAGATGAATCCATAGTAAAATGTTTTGTAAAGGCAGGAAGAGAAGCTCTAATCTTGCTCCCAGTTCCCCAGACTTTTGCATTTCTTACATATTTGTCATTGTCATCACTTAGCAAAATGACAGTGCTCGGCTTGTTGTTATGGCAACCATAGGAAAGGAAGGAAGCTTTTATGCAGCAGTGTTTGAAACTAAGCACCAACAGCTTGTTTGTCGAAGAGCAGTGTTACCTTACAGATTACAGCATTCACAAAACTTAACTTTTTTTCTGATACAGCACAAACACATCTGGTAATCAGACTGTAATGTAAATAGAACTGGATGGATCAATCACTGCTGCAGCTAGTGTCTGATGCAAAAGTAAGAAGGTGCAGTTGATGATGAGAAGGGTGCAGAAGTTGAAGTAAGCATGTGAATGCAAAGGTGAAACAGGCAAAACAAATTCAGACTCCTCACAGTATTTTAGTTAACTGATATAAGGCATCAGCTTCCTCTGACAGAAGGTTATCATCATCACAGTATTGAAAGATATTTGAATTTTATATATTTGCTAAGATCAACAGTGTTGGTAACAAAACATTTTATAGTTTCACCAATTTGTCATTATTTAACTGGTAGTTTAACTACCAAAGCTCCAGGATGATTTTCTTCCAAGTTTACCTCAGGCAATAACTTAGGTGTCCTCAGTGTTTGACGGCATGTCCAACAGCACAGCTGTTAGTACTTGCCCTTATCCAAACATTAATGATTTTATCTTTGTCTTACCCATAGGGAGAGGGGGAACCATTCTGGTGCAAATAGAGACTCTGGGTACTGAAATTCCTTTCAAAGCTTTCGGCATCCAGTCTGCCAGCTGAAGTCTGTGAGAGCTTTGGAAGCTCAACAGCTCTGAGATTTAGAGGTGAGCTGTGGCAGAACCTTGAATCCAACTCACGTATCTGATGCTGGCCCAAGGGAAGTGCCAGGAAGAAGTCAGGAATGACAGATCTGTAGAACTGCTCCTTTCATCAGCAGCCAAAAATCGATGCCAGTTTTAGGTGCCATAATTTTGGACTCAGAGGCTAGGGATAATGTTCAAAGCCATTTGTATCCTAATGAAACTACTCCTCTTCAAGTCAGTTATTTAGAATGTGAAGGCATCTGTTTGGGACTCTAAATCTTGAGGTGCTAATGCTTTGATGACAGTTGTGATATTGGGATCATCTGGGGTATTTTTATATTTCTCTTATAGCTGATAACAGGGATTTGTGCAGTTCCTGAAGGTTAAAACTTTTGGTTGTCTGTCAGGTGGGCTCTGTTCTCACTAACTCATTTTTACAAAGGCTTGGAAATAAAATCCTAGTGCAAGTTGAACTGCATGTAAATTCTGTGGCTTCAGAAGATGCATGATTTTACCCATAACTTATATTAGTTGCTATGTTAAAGCATATAGTGTGCATGTTTGCTAAATGTTCTCATAATGTCTATTTTGGGTAAAGAAAATAAGATAATAGTGCATTTAAAGTGCACATTTGAATTAAAACCTGGAGGTGATTGTGCTGGAATGTTTTCATTCCTTTTTGAACGCGAAGAGTTATTCTTCTGTCTCATCTTCTCTCCCTCTCTAGAAGAGCGTAAAATTCACTGATTGTTCTATGCCTCGTATAGCAGAACTCGGTTTAAGCCAAATGTAGTTGAGAGAGAGCCTTACCTTACCAGCAGGAGACAGCTCTCTCTTGCTATCTTCCTTATATTCATGTATTTCAATTCTAACAGTAATACAACTGCTACATTTTTTAACTGTTTTTATCTATCTACTTCCTCGCAGTTCAAAAGTTCATTTCTGTCTGTATAGTGAAAAAAACCCTCAACCAAATTAGAGCTGCTCTCCATTTCAATGTATTGTTCCTTCTTGTGGCAACTATTCTATGATTCTCTGATTCTGTGAATGGTGGAATTTGTGTGACATTGCAGTCAATTCAGAAAAACTGCTGTTTGAGTAACTCTAAAGTTGTCTGCTGTGGGGATATTGCCCAGCTGCTTGTTTTTAATTGCTTCCTCAGGAAGGAAGATTAAAAACAACTGAAATAGTTCTAACTTGTAGATTAGCCCAGACATATGTCCAAAATAATGCAGCTTTTCTTAGGGCTCTGCTATGTCACTTCAAATTACTCTTGTTGGGGTTAAAGTTACCTGTCTCCTTTTTTACTTACTACCAAAAGTATCATCCACAGGGAAGAGTAAGCTATCTCATCCATTTTAATCTGCCATTTGGCTTAAACACATCACAAAAACAGGTATACCTGAAGGCACACTACTTTTGGGTGGAGGAGTGGGGGTATGGGTCTGTGCTGTGTCCTGTTGGTTGACCATCTCCAGCAGAAGTGGTAACAATATCCATTAATTCTTCAAATGTTACAAATATTTGCTTAGTAAACAGAAATTGGAGCCTTCATGGAGATTGTAAGCGACTCCACTGTTATCACAGCAGAGCGCCTTATATCTAGTTTCAGGAAACAAATATGGTTTTTTAAATCATAGCTACATAATAGATGAGGAGCCCTTTAGGTTGTCAAATGCAAATAATTTTGCTTTTGAGTTCCATGTCCAGAGATTCTATTAAATGGTAACACACAAGTAATAATATTCTTGATAATAATTGTCTTCTTTGATGATTATATCTGTTTATTTTACAATCACACTTAAAAAAGCAGATATCCTTTGACCAGAAAGATTGTCAAAGAACAACAAAATCCTTATTTAAAAGAAGTGGTTTTTTTCCTTTGCTGAAAATATGTGAAATTCTTGCAAGAAGGTAAATATTTTAAACAACATTATACATTTCCTTGCCCTTCACATTTTGAAGATTTTGTATGCCTCACTGCTTTCAATCACCAGTCCTTAGCTTTCGAGATTTCCAGCTTGCCTGTTTGTGGCACTTGAATCTCTTGCTGCTGAACAAACATCCATTCACCTGGCAAGAATGGACAAGGCTGTGTTTCTTAATCTCCAGGGTAATTTGGGGGGTTGTTTTTTCATCACCCACTGTATGTCCAAATACTCTCTGGCATCCAGTTTTTAAAGTTAGAGCAGGTTATGCAACCCATTTCTAACAACATGACCTCATGGCTGACCTGTTCTGGGCAGGAGGTTGGATTAGAGACCTCCTGAAGGCTCTCACTCTCTGAACTATCCTAGTCTTACTTCAACCAGCAAAACAGATTAATGGTGTAGGAGCAGCCTCCAAACTCTCACATGCAGGTGTACACAGTCCTTTTGTGCAGAAGACGGTGTAATTACTATCACTTTTACTACTACGGACAAACCAGCAATGACCCGAACAGGTGTACTTGTAGATACACACAGGTAATAAGTGTGGGCATTCCCGTACTTTCAGAGAGAAGTTCTGAAAGCGCTGAGAAGGTCCATTTATATCTGTCTCTGTGTACCATGTAGCACTGTAGTTTTCCACACCATAAAAGCTTGTACTGCCATTAAGTGTTACAATAGCCCAAGAAATTATGCTATTCTAATAGTAGATTTTATTTTATCTGCTCTCCAACTTTCTAACACTGTGGACCTGATATTTCATTGCTCAGTTAAGGACATCTTGCATTTTCAATAAATACATTTAGGTGTTGCATCTGTTAGCATTTTTTTTTTCCCTGTACTTTCCAGAGAAAATCAAACTCTACATCACTACTTGACTTCATGCACTTTTGTTGTACTGATGGCTAGGCTCCTTCTGCAAACTCCACATGTATCCTGTAAACGTCATTTACTGTTTGGATTGGATTCGTTCCTCAAAATCAGTGATCACTGGTCTTCAGTTGCTTTCCGTTTTATATCATATGTCAGCAGTGAACAGCGAGCAATGCCTAAAACCTATGCAAGTAGCTCACTACGTTTTGTCTGCTCTAAGCACCAATAAATATTGCTGGATAAATTATTCCTCTCCTGAAATCTTTGCACAACTCTTCTTAAAAAATCTTGTAAATAGGTGAGAAGTTTGAAATTTCTGTTTTGGCACCTGCACATAATGTTTCTCTGAGGAAAGATAATCCTCAAGATCAAACTTTCTGAAATTACTATGTGCTTGCTCTGGTGCTTTTGATAAAACAGCAAAAGCAGGTGCAGAAATAAAAACTAATGCTTTGGCAATGACATTGGAAAAGCTACTTATATGTAAAGGCTATTACATAGAAGAGATTTTTACCAGCCTGCTCAAATAATTGTTTGACTAAAAGTGCCATATCAGGTAAAGCAAATCTCCTTGGTCTGATGAATCTTTGAATGAGGCAGAACCACAGAGACTTCATAGCCTCTACCAAAATAACTGGGCTAGTCATGAAAAACCTCTGTGTAGACTGGGGAGAAGGAAATCTTAGAATGTTATGATAGCAGATTTACTTGTCTCTTTTCCGGTTTTAAGTCTGAAGCCATACTATGACTACTTCTGAATACCGTATTCCTTTTATTTGAGTGACCTGGTCTACTGTCCTAGTGTTAGGACAGTGCTGAGAAGCCTGAGTTTCACCTCAGCTTACTTTCAGGTTATGCACAGATTGCATCCTGAAAGAGCCTGCGTCTCATTTCCTCTCTCTCCCCCCTCCCAACCCCCTCCTTTTTTCTTTTTTAATTTCACAGTTTATTAAAAGATCGTGACCAGGTCATGGCAATTTTCCATTATTTGCAGAGAGAGCTGCAAATTGTGTGTTTTGAGAAATGTGTTTAGTCTATATTATTCCATCTCATCAGAAACAGCATCTCTAAGGATGGTGAACTATTAATTTTGGTGATGAAAATACTGGGGAAAACTGAGATTGGGAAAATTACTGGTGTTGGAATTTAGGTAGGGTACCTGCCTAATATGTCTATTTATAGTTGTTGTGATTTAGAACATCTGAGTGGACATCAGGTTTCTGGTTGTAGCATTTCACAATGCTTCACCCCATTCCTCTTTGGGATGACATCTGTCAGGTTTCCATTAAATCTCCATCTGTGTTACTAGGAGGGACCTGTTATTGAAAATCTTCCTCCAAGTATGGGTTAATTATGCTTCCACAGACACCAGAGTGGTTTCATGGGGCTAGGTTTTAATAAAACTATTCATTGATGAGGGTTGGCTCTAATATGTGTTCCTGGAAGATGCCAATAACAATAGTGTTCTGTGTGAAGAGAATGTGTGAGCCTTGCCTTTAACAGCTGATTTAGGTCTTTTAATTAAACACTGAAAGTAGACACAGTTGTGTACTTCTGTAGTGGCAAGTGTTGTAATGTTAGCATCAACACCTTTCATATTACATAGCTCTCATGTACTGAGAGTGCTTCTGGCTGGACTAAGCATCTTCACAGCAGATATCACTATTCTGTGCTTTTAGCTTTCCACATCTGATTTGTTTGGAGATTCCCCTTTTTCCGGGGAGGTTCTGTTACTGCCTTATTACCTCTTGCTTAAAGACTACCAATAAATATTTCAGAAAGTTACCCATCTGTCCTACTCATATGGGAAAAGCCTTGTGTTTGCTCTGTAACCTCCAAATTCTTTGTTTTAAACAAGGATTGTAAATGAGAGTGTGGGGGGGGAAAAGCCATCTCTCCTAAACTGGTAAAAGAAAGAGATGATATTCAGTGTATTTGAATACACAGCTTTCATTTGTCTTTCCTGTGAACAAGCACAGCAATATATGTTATCACATAAACCTTTGAAACAGAAGCTGTAGAGAAATGAGACTAAGGAAGCTGTAGAGAAATGAGACTAAGGAAGAAACAGGCATTAAGCATCACTGAAAAAGTTTAATAAAAAAAAAAATCAATACAAGTCTGCTGATATGTGTCATGAAAAATGCCTTGCAGATTAATTTCCTTGAACTGAGAAGCTTTAAATGAGTATATTAACAATTCTGGTTTCACACCTCTGTGAATTATGATCAAACGATGCCCAATTGTTGTTAAACAACATAAAAATTTGATATGTTGTCAGTCCCATTGCACAAAGCAGCACAGTTGTTTACTCAGCCAATTCCTGCTGCAAACCCAGCACTGGGGAATGGAATAACACAAACAAGGTAATGAGTTTTAAACTAATTATGAGGTGACAACAGTATAACTGAACATACGATAATGAGTGGAAAGCTAAGGTTCATCAAATGGTTTTCTCAGCCTTAGGAATAACTTTCCTCAGACTTAAAAATTACTTCTCAGATTTATTGATGTAGAGAGCTCTGCCAAGGATTGAATGGTCAAGAAAACCATTTCTATGCATAGCAGTGATTAACAGCTAACAAACAGTAATTTTGTGTGATTTTAAATCTCCTGTAAATTTACAGGAACACGGATATCGGATCGATTATTTTGGGTGTTTAGAGCATTTCAACTTGGCCGCACAATGTTTATATTTTTATAAGATGGAGGTTTTGGAAAGTTGTTTCTTCATTGTTCACGCAGAGCTTCCTTAACCTCTGCAGAACTGGACCTGTGTGCTAGTGTGTTTCCTACAGTCTGCTGTTTGAAGCAAGGAGCCTGTGACTTAGCCCTGCTCACTTTTCCTCTGCTCACTCTGTGGCTCTAGCTTCCCAACAGGCCAGGGCAGCACTGAGGCTCCATGGCCCTACTGCCTTGCCAGGGTCACTCCTCAGATCTGTCATAGAGTTGCCAGATAACTGAAAGAGCAGAAAGTCCAGGTTCGGTTTTCTTTTTTTGAGCTGCACTGAAGTCACTCTGAACACTAGCGTAAGAGTTAAGATTAAATAATGCTTTCTTAATGCAATTCAAATGTTAGCATTGTAGCTGGCAGACGTAAGGATAAAGGAAAAAAGGAAAATTACAACTGCAGGTTTCCTCCAAGAGTGGGGTTTTTGTTTCCTGTAGTGACCATACTGCCAGAATGCTTGCACCCCTCTTGTGGTCTGTGTTTTAGTCCACTAGAAAAACCCTGGCTCTGGTGCAGCTTTCATGGAAGGGACCTAAACCTTTTACTGACTAGTGCTAAACCGTAACTGAAGATGTTAGTTATACCCTTACCTTCTAAAACATTGTGGGTTGCCTGTGCCAGGTTTTTGGGTGTGCCAGTGTCTTTGGAGACAATGCAATGGAGTTATCTTCTGCCTGGAGGGTAACAGAGCTTATTGTTAACTATAGTCTGTATACCTTTAGGTGTAGACAAATCATTGACCTTTCAAGGCCAGGTTGGATGAAGCTTTGAGCAACCTGGTCTAGGGGAAGGTGTCCCTGCCTATGGCAGGGGGTTTGGAACTAGATGATCTTCAAGGTCACTTTCAACCGTTCTGTGATTCTATGACCTGAACTGTAAGCTTAAAGCTGTTGTATATGCAGGTTGACAGAAGGAATTGAGGTGCTTTGATTAATGATTAAGATGTGGCATGAAGGTACCCAGGCAAATTTCTGGGAAACCTGTAGGCAGGTAGATGTCTTGACTTTGAAAAAGACCATGGCACAGACCGCCATGGCACACCTGTACGTGATGGATGTGCCTACAAACAGAGCTTTGAGCAAGGGGCTAGTAGGAGGTGAACATCTGAGCAGGAGTAAGCATACACAGGCCCTGCAGCATGTTGTCCTTGCTACACTGCGTGCTGGCAGCAGGTGCTAGGGAGGGCTGGGGACATGGACAGAGGGGACTGCAAAGAGAAGCGACAGCAGTGGTTGGGGGAGTTGTGACTGCCAGGTTGTGTGCATGCGGGAGGGCAGTCCATTACACTGTAATTCAGCAGCTCAATATGACACTGTGTTTTCTCTCCCTGAAATTACTTTGGGCCTATTTTATGTTATTTTTGGTGTTACATTATCCAAGTGTCCACTTGAATGCAAAAACCTGATGCATTCAATTTTGTGTCAAGGTCTTGACTATAGTTTTCCGACAGTTCCTATGGATAGTACCGTATCCCTAATGCCTTTCACCTCTAATTGTTTACGGCTTTACAAATGGTACTGACAGTATCTCAGAGTGGAAATTTATCAGAGCCACAGCGTCTTTGTGTTGATCTGTAAGAAATCATGATTTTGTATTACATAATTTTTAAAATTGGGGGTTTTGTGTTGAATAAAAAGTTGTATCAAATACAGGACTTCCAAATTTATCAAAAAGTGTGACAGTACTTTGGAGCAAGGGTATGTTTTTATAGAAAGGCCTGAAGAATTTAAAGAGATGCCCAGCATACCTCCTCTCTGAAACTCTGACACTCCATAAATAACATCTCATTGAGCTGTACGTCTTAAAAGGCCACCAGAGGAGATCAGACTCAGTTGTTGGGGCTATGAATATGTGTCATGGAGAATTTATTATCTGGAGCCCTTCTCCAGTTTCTTCTTCACATATTTACAATTGTGTTAAGCGTTGTTTTTTTACTGCAGTTTTTGGTAATGTCAGAGAAAATGTGGCAGTTAACAACAGAGAAGAGATCTATAGGACGTATTGCTCTTTGACATGAAGGTGTACTTGAGAAAAGAACCCATTGATTTGGATTTTATTTATGTCTGAGTATTTCTACAGCTGCGTTCTACATGCACATATGTTCCCATGCCTATTAATAAGAGACCAGTGCTTAAGTTTACGAAGCATAGAAAACAGTGCTCCTATCTTACCGATGGAATGACTGAACAGGCTTGTAGAGGAATGAGTGATACAGGCAGGGGCAGAGCTCAGGCATGGCTTCCAGTTCTTGGTCTGAACCAGTCTTCTGCTTGACACCAAGTTTATAATCAACAATATTATGCAGAATCTTCCAGAGAATTAGTTGTTCTACAGCAAAAGCATTTTGTAATCAGTAATATTTAAATGCATTGTTTTGCTTTGCTTTGTTTCTGTAGGCATTTTATCTGCTGCAGTGCTGACTGTTTAGCTTTGGCAAGATTTTATTGATTAAAACTTTTTAGTGAATGTGTTCACAGCTATGTTTGCATATTAGAGCTACTGCTTTGAAAACGTTTCCCTAAAGCCATCCTGATTTCAGGTCCCTATTAGGAAGCAATGCAGTTCCTCTTGTTCAATGGCTTATGTAATGCCGGAAAGCATCTGGAGCATGTTTATGTGTCAACCATGAATGCAGATGTACAGAAAAGACATGTTATTTGCAAAGAGCTGAGTACTCTGTTTGCATCATCCTGATTTTATTATTATTATCACTTTCCTGTGCGAAATATCTAAGTCCTCAATAGTGAAATCAATACCTAGTGAGATTTTGTTCAACAAATAAATATTAAATGGGGGGGGGTGTTTTTTGTTTCTTTCCTTTTAGATCCATTTCAGTTCCTCACCAAAAGTGAACCTGCAAAGGAGCAAACTGTTCAACCACTTATAGCCCGGAAACCCACTGTGATCCGAATCCCAGCTAAACCCGGGAAATGTAAGTTCTCTCAAATTGTCTGAGAAATCTCAGAAAACCTTTTTAACTGTGACTTACCATTTACTTCATTGTGTTGTTGTTTATTACCTACATTAGCTACCAAGGGAATTTTACAATATAGTTTGACAAAACAGAGGAGCCAACCTAAGGGCTGTGGTGGGAAGGAGAAATAGCTAGGAGTCATGTTCCGCTCTCCCTGCCTCCCACCTCTCATCTGGCTCCCTCCTTTGCACTAAGTTTGATGTCCCTTGCACCTTATGGAGCTAGTGCATAGCAGAGGTGAAACAGTGGGGACTTCTAAGAGAAGCAGCAGGGAATAACTGGAGGAGACCTTTTTCAGCAGAAGCAAGCTTGTTTTGTCAGCTAAACCATATCACTGAGTTGTACCTTTGGTCAAATTCACTTCTGACATCAGCTGAGGATATTTGACTGCTGCTCCCGAACTTCCTGAGAGCAGGGCCCCCACTTGTCAAAGGAACAATATTAGTGTATTAAACTTTGCTTCAAATACAGCTGGGATGTAAGGATAATTTTCACAGATTACATCAAATAATTTCCCTTGACCCTGACCCTTGTGAAATTTTAAATCTCTGGCCATTTAAGCGATAGTGTTTTGGTAGCAGTTGAGGAGATAAAAATGGCATGTGAGAACTTAGATGCAAAGACCTGATGTGTTCAACTTTGTGTCAAGGTCTTGACTATAGTTTTCTGACAGCTACCATATCCCTAACGCCTTTCACCTCTAATCCTTTACAGCTTTACAAATGACACCAAGAGTATCTCAGAGTGGAAATTTATCAGAGACACAAGGTCTTTGTGTTGATCTTTGTATGCAAGAGTACACTCTTGCTTCTCTTTAGCCTTATGTTTTATCCTCAAAGCTTAGGGAGAAATGTCATGAGATAGCTCTTAAAACTCGTATTTCAAAATCATGTTTTAGTACACTGACTAGGTGTAGAGCCAGTTTGTAGCAACCAGATGTCCAAGTGGCTTTTCTCCTAAGATTTTCTCTCATTATTTCACAAGTTCACTTCTTCCCCTCCTCACCCCACCTCCCCAGTGCTAAAATACTAAGATTTCTTTTCCTCTGCATAAATGAGAAATGCATTTGAAATTATTAAAAATGCTGAGATGACTGAAAATAAAGTTATGAGAACAAGTCTTTCTGTTAATTATGATCTTTCTGATCATAGATAAAGGTTTTTTTCAGTTGGAAGAATACATTTACGATCACTGTAAAGAATCCAAAACATAATTCTTCTCCAGAAAAAAAATGGCGATTTCCATTTTTTGGGGGGGGGGGAAAGGAGAAAAAGACCTGAGAATTTTATTTACTTTTTTTTTCTTCCCTGAGCTGGATTCTCTATTGAACTTGCAGATAACTGGTCCCTTGCTGCTCTCTAGTGGTAATGGAACTTTCCACAGGAGACTGCCGCCCATACTGAGTTGCAATTATCAGGGGAGCGCGAAGGACTGCTTTATGGGAGGCTGTAGCTGGAAGATGGATGTGGAGGGACAGAAGCAGGTTCCAGGAAAGCAGAGTAGTCATATGTCAGTAGAAATGTAAAATGTTAAAAGTAAAAAGATTAGAAAAGTAAGTTGCACTTACTTGGACCAAGGTATAACATGGATACAGTAGGATTTACCTTGTAAGAGGGCCACATAATTGCAGTACAAGGAGTCTTTCACCATGTTGGGTGTGGAAGGAGATTAATTCTGCCAGTGACTACTGCAAACCTAAAAGAAATATCCCAAAACAACTACCAAAAACACTAGCAAAAAGGGGACAGAGCTGGATGCTTAAGAATTTGAACTCTGGTAAAGCACTCATTTAGCATTAGCATTTTTGTTGAGATTTCATTAGAAAGGAAGTATTAAACTTCCACTTCAGTTATTACACTTAGAAATCACTGAAAATAACACCTGCCTTCTAATTCTTGGGTGGTTTTTTTCTTCCTTTATTTCCTTTAATTATGGTCTTGTAAAGAGTGGAGTCAAGGAAATTAGGCCATCTGTATATATCAAGATTTGAAGTGGCATGAATAAATAAATCTCTCGTGCTTTTTATAGATCAATAAGGCATGATTAGAAAAGATTCCTCTTGCAATTACTGTCAGGTATTGGTTTTATTTTTCATCCATCAGACTAGCTTAGTAGAGTGATGAACTGCACTAGTTTTGTTTTTCCTGTTCTTGGTCATAGGTGGTCGCAGGAAACCAACATGGTAACTGTGAATTGCTTCTAAGAATAAGGGATTTATCCTTGAACTGATCCATTTTTAAACATCACACCAGTGTTTTATATCATAATAATGCAACTGAGATGTTAAAAACAACACTTCTCCTTCTTACAGGTTGTTTCTTTGAAAGTACTTTTCATGAAATGACCAACTGAATGCTTTCATTTGGATAGAATCTCTTTTGTCATCGATCTATAAATGTCTAGGCTGTCTACATATATTTTTACATAACTTCAAGACTGGCTGGAAGTCAGAAGAGCTGAAGTGTCTTAAGTTCTTTGTATGAAATTAATATTCTTGGTATACAAATACATTGTAAAATAGATGGCAGGGTTCTAATACGTAAAGACAAAATGATTGGTACATAGAGACAAAATGATACTGGCAAAACCTGTCTAAGTGCTTCCCAGGTTTCAGTGATTTTGAAAGCAGTACAATATATCATATAACTAGCAGGTTTTTATGTTCTTTATTGAAACTGAAGACATTATCACTTTTCCCTTGTAAGAGCTATACTGCTTCCTCTTCCATTTCCTATATTTGCTTAGCTCCTTAAAGACTACCAAAGAGCTTCCATCTCTGTTTTCTTTCTGTCACCATGAATTTTGAAGCAGGCAACAGTTTCTTTTCTTGCCTTTACCTTTCTGGAGATTCTTCCATCCAAGTCTCCTGATCTTTCAGGGTTACTTGAAATAACCCTCAGCTGTTTTCCAGCCTGAAAGATATTCCAGGAGCTGACAGCTGAAAAAAGTGAGCCAGTTTAGAAATGTGGCTGAGAGATGGTGATGGTGTTTCAGGGTATCCTGTCATGGGTCTGACATTCCCAAGGGTAGAAACTCTTCTACTCGTCTAATATTATATCAACAAGTATTGCAGCTGAAACCCTGAAACTCTAGAATAATTTACTGGTGTCCTGAGTGTAAAGTGAAGATCCATTATGCAGTATGGAAGGTACTCCTGAAATTAACCCCAGAGTTGCAATATTCCATTCATGTCCCGTTTTTCTTCACTAGTCTTTAAGTGTTCCTGCCCATTGGCTGCTCTGCCTTTCAGTAAGGAAGTTGTGTTCACAAAAAAATGGCCCAAATCAATATGCATTCCCTTACCTATTGTTGGTTCATGTGAAGAAGCTATTAATTAGACTTTCATTTGGGAACTTTTTGGGTTTTTTACAGCTTTAAATGAAATCCTGCATAGCCCTCCACCACTTCCTGCTGAAAAGCCTGTTGGGAACACCTCTGATATCGCAGTGGGAAAACAGAACAGTGGTGACCTAGTAAAAAAAGTGGTAAGTTAGGACTGTTTTCCTGTATTACACTTTGTCTGCTTTGGTTAACAGATCTCTTGTGACTCTCAAGCATTTGTAAAGTAAGTTATTTGAAGGACCAAAGGATTAAAAGAACTACTCAAAAATATAAGGCTTTTTTCTTTTAATTGCGTTCTCTGATTTAATCAGATAATTTAGACTGCTGTCAGTTCTGAAGAGTACTTTGTTGATTTTATTGAACTTTGATCACATCTATCTTCAATTTTCTGTATTTAGTAGCTGGAATCGGGATATTCTACAGTTTACTTTCAAAAGCATGGCAAAGTGTTTCAAAGTCCAATGAGATTTACATAGTGAAATGCTGTCAAAGTCCTTTAGAAATGTACTTTTTTAACTCCATACACATGGTACCTCTCAGTGTCTGTGCTAATTTCCAGGCAGAGGAAACTTCTGTAGATGAATGAAGCTTGCTTTCTTCAGCTCTTTCCTTCTAGCTGTTTTCTTCTGGTCCTGTTAGAGCTAGAGTAGAACCATCTATTTGGGAAAGTAAGGCTCTGCTCCTTGCTCCTGAGCACCTAGTAATGGTAGACATTGTAGCTGTGTATCCTATATGTCCTTTGACATGGATTTACAAAAGGGAATTAGAACAAACTAGAAAATGACGGTAGAATTTCCAAATATTGAGTGCTGTGATGGCAAGAATGACAGTCTTGGAAACCACAGGCAGTAAAAAGATAAAGTCAAATCAAAAGCCCTCACTAGCTAGAGAACTGCCATGAAATTTCTTTCTGGCTACTTCTGCTAATAGGATAAAGTGTTTTTTAAATGTCTTGATTGAAGAGGCTGTTCATAGAGGTTCCATCTTTTCTGAGTAATGCTGAAAAAATAACGTCCAATACAAGTTGTTAAATACCATTTTAAAGAATGCAATCTCAAAACTTTCCCAGTGTCATCCAGGTTATTGTGACCGGCATATGTAAGCCTCAGATAATGTTTTTAAGAAAAAGACTGCATCAAGTCCACTGAAACATTCACATCTTATCCTTGGAAAGATATGAACTTCTGTGCTTCTAAAACTAGTATTGTTTGTCAGTGGAAGCAATTAACCAACAACAGTAGAAATTGTTGACTGTAAGCAGTAGTTGGCCTAGATTTCTTCCTTTTCACACAGAAGGGGAATTTTTTTCGTATAACATCCCCACCTGAAAGTGGCAGGTTTCTTTCTAATCAGGATTGTTCAGCCAGGAACATTCATTTTGAGACTTAATCAAAGGTCAAAATTTTGTCACAAAATTCACCTAGGTATTTTCTAGGGATGAAAAATCACCAAAATTGTTTACCAGTTTTAAGAACATGTGTCGCTAATTAAGTAAACAAGACCATTCAGACCTATTGGATATTACTGGTTCAAAAAATGATACTTTTGAACCTAGATTCAGCACTCTCATTTACCACGCTGTTCCACAAGCAGCTGTGCTTGTTCAAAGGAGCTGGCAGTACTTTCTGGCATTGGGAGAACAATGAACAGCAGGAGGCAGAAAGGATGGTAACTTGTTAATCCACTGCTGTGGTCCAAGCCCTTCAGACATGGCACATGTTTCCCTCTGCTGACTCTGTTACAGGGTAGTAATCTCTGGCAGGGAGATGGGCAGCTGAGAGGAGTAACACCATAATGTGCCAAAGCAAAATTCACCAGGGTTTGTATTTTAGATCTCTAGGAAACATACTTAGATGCCTTCTTTAATGACAGCTGATGTTACTTGCAAGAGATGCTGTCCTGTGTGAGTTTCATTAATGTCATATTTTCTGCTTTAAGCCTATTCAAAGTGTTTCATCTGTCAAAGTTAGATCAAAATTGATGATGTAACTGCAGCAGTTGAAATTCTGTGGGCAGTGAAATTGTACATTTGTATGACTCTCCTGAATTTAGCTCTTGAGCCCTGACTCCCATGTGGTAGGAGAAGAGGGCTGGGTCATACTTAATGCACAACTCAAGCTGTGATTCACGTAGTCACCCAGATGATTTACATTTTTTTCTGTGTCCAACAAGACTTTGAAATGCTAGAATGCACCATACTACTTATCACTTTATTCCCAGACCTCTAGCAACTCCTGTTTTTCCTGTATGTAGCTTATAATTTAAGAAATGCATCATTTAAACGAGTTCATTTTTGTTCCTTAGGCTTAAAGAAGTGGCTTTTTTCTTTTGAATCTTTATAGGAGTCGGATCATTCAGAAAAAGGTGGAGTGCCTCAGCTAGATCCTCTATTACCCCCAAGGTAAGTGCAGTTCTTCAGTGATTCACTTAAAACTGATGTTTCTAAGTTAGTTTGCCTAGTTAGTCTCAATGTAGACACTACCAACTCTATTTCTAACTCAATAGGCTTAGGTAGGTAGTATGCTCACTAATAAATAGGCAGGACCAAATTGCTAGCTGATTAATACTTGTTTGTACGCTATTGGTATGAGCAGGGAGATTATAGGAGGACAGCTGTTTGGCTCTTCAGCTAATGTACAGTGGCTGCTGACAGTCATTCCTTTCTGCATCTTTAACCTTTTCACCCACAGCACTTGCACTTATGGCTGGGTTTGAGTGGTAAAGGAATGGAGGTGGCAGTTGCTGTCACCCTGAAAAGGGCAGATGCTGCGCCACTGCCTTCCCAGAAGTACTGGCTAGTTTATACAGTTCACTTCAGCTGTAAAATAACTGTGAAGATGCAGAATCAATGGTAACCTTAGGGTTTTTATTCTTTTGACCCAATAAGGAAGAAGGTCTGTGGAGGCAAAAGTAGCTGGACCAGCCTTAAATTCAGGTCCACTGAATGCCAGAGACAAACTGGAGGAAGATAAAGCATTGGCTAGCTAGGCCACTGTGGCTATCTCAGCATCTGCACTCTAAATCTGTGGGCTTCCTCTGTTGTGTCAGAATAAGAGAATACTTCAGCTATTAAACTTAGACTACCAATAATAATAAGTATTCATTAACAGGAAAGAATATGGTTGTACTCACAAAGAAACACCTCATTATCGTCCCTTATGAGCTTGCTGCTTTCCCCTGTTCTGTTTAGTGTAGCAGCATTCCTGATTCTCCTGAGGGTCTCTGGAACTGCAGTAAACATTTTGTCCTTTGTCTTTTCTGATCAAATGGATTCTTTTTTTTTTTTAAGTAAGCAATAATAATTATTTGAATTGCTTGTTAGAGTTTTCTTGTTTAGTTGAGTTGCGTTACAAATGCATGGGTTGGTTTGTTTAATGCAGTCTAACTTGGAATTTCCCATTTTGTCAACATTAAAAAAAGCTTACTTTAGGATGAGGCCAGGAAAGGGGAGAGGTGGAAGTTGAACAGAAGTGGATTATTTTTTTGAAATTGAAAAACTAATCCAATCTCAAATAGTAATGGAGAGCTAGTAGCAGGAGCATTAGTAGAACACTAGTGTCTTCTCAAGTTGTGGATGACACTCAAAATACGTCAGAAGGAGACTCCAGAGATCCACTAATGCACATTTGTTGTGCTTAATGATTTTTACAGACCCTTGAGGAATTCATGTAAGCAAATAGTTGTGCTGAATTACACTACATGAAAGAGGGACAACTGTAGCAGAAACCTGCAGTAAATGGCCAAATATTTCCCATTAATAATAAAACAATTTTGTATTTTTGGAATAGTGTTAGTGCCAGGGTTCTTAATAACAGGAAGCCAAAGTTATGTATACATAATGCTTGTTTATAACAGAGGTGATTTTTTCATTAGCAAATTATTGATTTGGCCACACTCTGATTCTAAAAATTGTGGCTTGGATGTACTCTATTGGCAGCTTTTTTTAATCAGTGCTCAGTAAGGGGGATTTTTTAGATTAATTACCACTGACACCTACTAGTTTCTGATTTTGGTTCTTAAACTACTGGCACACTAATGGAAGTGTGGTACCTCCAGCACTGCCAGAAAACTCAAGTGTTTTCACCAGTGTTTTCTTTCAGCAGTAGACATGAGTTGCATAAAAGTGGTAATTCTGCTATTGATGCCATAGTGCAAAGTGGTGTTATGTGTCATCAGTTTCAGTAGAGGCCCAGAAGTCACTTGAGATGACATCCCAGGGAATGAGCTAGTCTTATTGCTGAAGACCAGCTAGACCAGCAGAGATTCTCAGGGCTTTCACTAAAGCTCTCCACTAGAACAACTCCATCCTAAGGCAGCTTCAGACAAAGCTCTTTCTCAGGGTGGATTGCTGAAAGAAATCTGGCTTACGTAGTGGACTCTCCAGAAAGCTGGCAGGCTGTTGAGAAGTGAAAGAGGTGAGCAGACTTAGAAATACGTAGTCAAGCAATCTAAGGACTTGATCCTCTAGTTCCAGTATCTGAAGAGTTCATTTATTCCCAGAGAGCTTCAGGTACGACAAACTTTACAGTCCAGATCATCCTGAGTCATGTTTCCTCATTGCATATTCTATAGCTAGGCTGTGGTGGAGGATGAGGCAGCAGGCTTATTAATATGCATATTTCCTTTATGCTTTACCTGATTGTTAGGCCTATGAATGGAAAAATTATACCTGCTCGACCTCCCCCACCTAGAAGTGTTCCTGGGAGGCCACCTCCACCAAAACTCTCTGCAACCAAGACCTCGTCCCAGAAGGAAGCTCTTTCACGGTCTACATCTGACATCGCTCCTGACAGAAAAACCAGCAAGTTCAGATTGGGACCCAAGAGAACAAAAAGTTCAGTCTTTAAAAATTCAGATCCAGCATTACCTCCTAGACCTAAACCAGGTCATCCTCTCTACAATAAATACATGGTGAGAGTTGAGATATTCTGAGACTATTGGTCATAAACCAGTGTTGCTTTAAACAGCAGTGAAAGAGGTAGTGAGGAAGGCTACTATGATGTGGCTTTCAAAGTGTACCTATCAGCATAAGCTTCCTTAGAAAATATTGATAGATAGATAGATAGTAATAAGTACTGTAAGGTAATACTGGAGAAAAGAATATACAAGCAAAGTACAGATATGTGTATTTTTGTGTATACATATCATTAATATATATAACTTTAATGCATATCTTTTGGGTTTGAGGGGTTCTTTTTATAGTCACCAGTTCTGAATTCTATCACAGCACATGAAAAGATGCTAAATGATTGCGTTTGTATATTGGTTTTCCCTGTATATGTCAAAATGCTTAACTTGAAAAGTAGTTGACCTTGCTTAATCAAGCCTGCAAAGAGTGAGGAATGTAATATCACTTACCTTTACATTTTCATCCTATTGATGCCATGCATTTTCATTATAAAATAGTTTCTTTTTGGTATTGCACGTGTTGTTACGGAATAGTAAATGTAAGTGGATCAATATTACAGATAAAAAGGAGAGTCTTTCCCCAGGTACTTGAAACTGATCAGCAATCAGAGTTGGTGGCTGCTTGAACCAGTGCTGTGGTTAAAAAAAAAAACACCCCCACAACCATAGCATGAACATCAACATTCAGTACAACGTGGAAGCTTTCTGTTGCCTTCTCTTTGATCTTCACTCTTGCATTTAGATCCTTGGTGGAGCACAAGAGCAAGAAAGAGAGAGAAAGATGTATCTAAGTTGATAGTAGGAACAGCTTTGAGATAAGGGAAGCATGATGCTTCCTCTCTGATGCAGCCACACATGTTTGCATAAGAAAATTTTTGTACATGAGATTTTATTCAGTAGCAGATCACTCGTAATTCCCTTCCCTCAAATGTTGCTGCCAATGAAATTTTCTGCCAAGTTGTTTTTCCAGTGCTCTCCATAACAAATGAATACATTTTTGTGCCAGTGTGTTGCTGAACATCATTAACTGTATGGTATGATATCAGTTAGATGGCTGAGACACTTCTAAAGCAGATGACAGCACCTGGGTTTCTTCAAGTGGCAGTTCATATCACCAGCAGTCTGTTTGAGTGCCTTCCAAAGGACCTTGTCCTCTTCCACTGGACTCCTAAATTAGTTACCTGCAGTAGGTGGTTTGAATAATTCCATTGTCTGACCATTTTCACTTGCAGTGTGAATTTCAGGTGCTTAGAAGTGAAATAGACATTTGTTTGCCTCTGTTTCTATTCAAGCTACCTGTGCCTCATGGAGTTGCCAAGGAAGATTGTCTTCCCAGGAACAATGGAGATCTGTCTTGTAAGGTAAGGCATTTTTTTCTGCTGATAAATATTTAATGAGTAAGACTCCTGTTGTGTTACAGCATCAAGTGCTTTGGGCTTTAAAGGTTACACTGAGAAATATAATAGTGTTTTCTTAAATCCTTGTGTTTCTTCAATAAAAACAAAACAACTGCCAAAACAAAACCCAATAATCATGATTTGCCTCATAGCACAAGGACATTCTGCTTCCTTAGCAGAGCAACAGTAATTATTTGGAGTGCCAGAAGGTAGAGGAAACTGGTAAAATTCCTCTGTCTCATTGGAAGATAATCACTCCCTTGGCTGAGTGTCTGAAAAGTGGGCGAAAGACAAGTGAGTAGCTTTATGAAGTACTGTATATGATACATCAGTAAATTGGCTTTGACATACAGACTTCAAAGTATTTTCCTCTTTTTGCTTCTACAAAACTTAACATGTTTTTAGGGTATGACTGGATTAATATTAAATAGTATAAATTACAGCTTTGAGCAGCCTTTTTGATTATTAACAGAAACCTACATGGCTGAAATACATTTCTATGCAATCTGTTGGTTTCTGTTGTAATTCGTATTATTCTGGCCTTATCTTTGTCCATGTTGGTCTTTTTGGTTGGGTTTTTTGTATGCAATCCATTACTTTGAATGCAATTCACAGTGGTTGTTAATTAGTACAGTCTAAAAATTCCTAGAGGGAGGGAAAAAGAAAAAGGCTCAGCATTTTGAGTATCATTTCCCTTTGTGAAGATCCCACAGCAAAACTGTCTTGTCCCCTCAGAGTTATCCTCTGGTAAGCAAAGGCCTTGTGGCTTGCTCACCCCTCTAAAATGCTGAGGGGCAGATGTGCTGCCCCTGATGAGTGTACTGGGGAGAGTTGGGCTGGGGTGTTCCCTTGAAGAAAGCAAGAGTGGCTGGCAGCATGCAGTACTGAGCAGCAGTGCAAAATTTGACCACAACCCTTGCAATGAGAGTTGATGCCAACGCTCCAGGTTTCTGACCCACAGATTGCTGAGGCTTTGTCTATACTGGGAAAAGTTACATGCCTTTCCTTCAGTTTACTGGCTCAAAAGTAGATTTTGATGAAATGTATTCTGGTTTGCACTAGCAAAGGGCATACAGGATTCAGTCCCATAGCTCTGTGACCAATACTAACCGTTGCCTCCAAAGGTGATTATCTGATACCAGAAAAACATGGTGTCTAAAGTCACAAAATTACTTTCAGAGCATGTAACAGAGAATCTTCTAATGGTTTATAAACTACATGTATTTATATGTTGTCAGGATTCAAATCACCCTCCAAAAGTTTCTGACACGAGTGCACCTCATGCTGTAGTCCTGCATGATTTTCCTGCAGGTAAGCAAATGTGAATATTCTGGAAGCTTGTTTTACTCCCAGATTTTCAAATTGGAATTTTATTAGGAATTATTGCTTAAAAATGATGAGGAAGCTCAGCCTGCAAAGCCTGCATGTAGAGTCGTTCAAGTCCATGGGTTTAGCTATAGTTGGGCTAGTCTTTTAGTTAAAGCAAACTAGTTTATCAAGTGTAATTAAGACTTTTTGAAAACCCATTCTGGTTTTGTCTGTGGTATTTATATTAAGAAGGTTTTACTTAAAGAAAATCAGTGAGTGTGACAACTACTGTTAACTGAAATGATGCTGTCTTACAGAGCATCCTGATGACCTGGAACTCCATTCTGGAGACACTCTTTGTCTTTTGGAGAAAATCGATACTGAGTGGTACAGAGGAAAATGTGGCAATCGCACAGGGATATTTCCTGCCAGCTTTGTTAAAGTAATTGTATGTAGGCTTTGTATTCATTGCTACATAAGATCCTGCTGCATTTGTTTTCTGGTTCTGTTTTACTCTAGCTCCTGTGTGTTTAACTAAATTCTATATTTACATAATCTCTTTTCCCTTTGGCAGTACAGAAGACAGAAGATATTGTTTGTATGGTATTAGAAAGATGCTTGATTTGGCAGGACCAGCTTATGTTATGGGGATTGTCTTGCTATCATTTGAAGCCAAGTGAGAAAATCATGGCCCTTACCAGATTCTCTTTGTTAACCTGGGTGGTTTCTCAGGGTCTACAGAGCAGATTAGTTGTTCACAGCTGCATGTAGGAATCAACACTCGGTAAGATGGTTGCTTTTTGTGCCTCACCCCAATCTCCCAGTTTCATTTTCCTGTCCCTTAAACTGTGCTGGAATCACCACTTTCATAACCATGTAGTGACCTAGGTCGGGGCAACAGTTGGGCCCAATGAAACATGGTATTTTTCTTCCTAGAATTTTTTTTTTTTCCAGCTGGATCAATCAAGCTAAGTGGCTTACTAAGTGGCTGCACAAGTGGTGGTGCTGGCACAGTGCAAGGAGATTGTGTTGTTGTAAATGAGCGGCTTAAAGCAATCCTGTTAGTGAATGTGACAGTGAACGGCAGACAAGAGACAGGTGCTGTTTTGGAGCCCAATAGCAATTAATTTACTTCTTATCTTTAAAAGAGATACAGTATGGTTCACTGCATCAGAAGCTGGGTCAAATCTATTGCAAGCCTGAGTCTGAGATTAAAGTCCATTCTGCAACAGTGGAAGGGGCCTTTGGGCTATCCACACCAGCCGTATGGACATGGAGGAATGCTAAACTTGACACCAGGATGCAGTGAAGTTGTATGGCTGGGTATTCACATGGGCATCCATTTCACTTGGAGAAGAGCACAAGTGGGCACAACTTACTCCTGGAGAGATTCCAACTTAATACAAGATAAAAATTTTTCACAATGAGAACAATCAGCCATTGGAATGCTCTCCCCAGGGACGTGGTGGATTCTCCAGCACTGGGCACTTTTTAAGATTTGGCTGGACAGGGTGCTGGGACATCTAGTTTAGGTCATGTTTTCCCAAGGAAGGTTGGACCAGATGATCTTTGAGGTCCCTTCAGTGTGGTATTCTGTGACCCATTAAAGATAGTGTCTGTGTCAAGCCAGGACAGCTGGCAGAGATGAGCACTGCCACTACATGGGCAATACCAAGTATTTGGTAACCAGCAGAGAGTGCAGGGTGTCTGTTTTGCTTGTAATGGTGTTTAAGATTTTAAGAAAAATACTGAAGAATAAAAACTAAACTTGGCATTAGTAATAATGGAACCATGCTTGATTCACTTTCATGAGAAAGATTTGTTAGCTAAATGGAATAGCTGCTTCTACACAGACCAACAGTTTAATTTAAAAGCTTTTGTTGCTACTGATGGCTAATAGAGAAAAGATTTTATGTTAAAACAGTGAAAAGGCTATTTGGGTTGAGTTCAGCATTGATACAAGCAGATACAACTTCGTGAAAGCTATGGAAGATGTGTTTCAAATTTCTGTTTTAGTTGGGGTTACCCTTTGAGTGCAAAAATCTTTTGTTTCAAAAAAAATTTAAAAAAAGGGGGGGTGTCAAAAAATAGCACAGTACAGGAGGTTGATTTACTGAGGACTTCATTCATGCAGATTTGATGTTGATACAAGGTCTCTATCCTATACACGACAGTGTGGTGAGCTAGGTTAACAGCTTAGGTCTGGATGCCCAGCAATAATACATGGTTGTTACTTAGAACCTTCAGAGCACCACAGGTGCCAGCTGCTCTAGAAGGAGCACAGCAAAGATGATTTGTCCTAAAAGCCAGCATGATCTCCAGTCCTTCATATAAGCTAATGTAACATTCTTGTTGATTTTATGGGAACTGGCTAATGTGATAGCAAACTGTAACCCAAAGCTCCTTGCCAGGGTCTCTAGGGTCTTACACATCTCACAGATCATCTTTTGTGTCATAAATAACGATACCAAAAATACAGTTGAAGTCCTCTTATGATAAAGGCATTGAATGCTGTCTGTTTGATATATCTATGTATTGATTTTCTAAATTGTCTTTCTCCAGTTCAAGTGAGATTTGTGAGATGTATTTGTGTTTGGAGGACAGCTGGCTACCAGAACCCAGACAGGATAAGTGTAAACAATAATTTTGTCTGTTGTAATATATTGTACTAGTAAATAATAGAGAGCAATTACCAATTGAAAGTTGGGAGTTAAATGCAACAACATGTAGTTGCATCCAGTCCCATATTCTGTCAGTCATGCCCCAAGTAGAAACAGCAAATCAGTTTCACAACAGAAAACATTAAACAGTGCTCCTTGTTTGCATGGGATTGGAAAATGAGAAATCAGGCATACAAAACTGAAATCTACATTAGTATCATCAAATATCATAGCATGTATAGTGTCACATGGAGGTCACAACTGGAACTGACGCCTAGCTGAAAAATAGATTATTCTGACTGGTTCCAAGTTTATTGTACTTGTTGCCAGAGCTTGAAACGGAAGATTTTACTAATTTTGCTGTCTTACTAGATTGATGTTCCAGAAGAAGGCAACAGGAAAAGAATACCCTGTTCATCACAATGTATTAAGTGAGTCACATCAATACTATTTTCTTTTTCGTGTTGATTTACTAGGAAGTGAAAAGAAAGATAACTTTGAAGCGTTGTCTGCATTGAGGCTAATATGGTGAACAGTTTATTCACCAAAATATATTTTAAAAATTAAGCTCTCAAAACTGACAGTTTTTGGTGAAAACATCGTATTCAGGTAAAAAAAAAAAAAAAAAGAAAGAAAAAAGCCTAAAAACTCACTTTGTGGTTTCAAAAATTGGTAGAACACTTCATTTTTGTAAGATAAATGTTACAATGTTTATAATAAATGTTCACGTAGATACAGTCCACTCACTTTTCTTCCTCTTAAGAGTTGTATTAGAAGAGCATTTCCCATAATTCTTCATGTAAATTGGTTACAGAGAGTGTGGACCGATCTGATGAACTTGAGCAGCACTTCACACTTCTCTCTTTGCTCCTGGACTTGCCAGCTTTCTTCCAGTATCCTTATAAGACACAATGTGGTAGGGCTCCCACTCATTTGAAAGAACAAGATAAAGTGGGACAGAATACAGCTGTACTTTAAGTAGAGAAATCTATCTAACCTTAAAATGCATAACTGTACAGGTGAATCTAAAGTTCCCCAAATGAAATTACCAAATATACTTCAAGCACATTTGTTTGCAAACACTTGTACTAAGATCTGTGGGCACGAAACATCTTTTATGCTATTTTTACTTGATGATTTATTGGATTTTGTAATCATTCATTATACCAATTAAAACAAATTCAGGGAGAGAGAGGAACTATTACTGTCAATGGGATAATTCAGTTTGTTCTTCAGATTGAGCTTGGCTTGCCTTAAATGAAACTTTATTTTTAAAAGCTGCTTCTGCAGCTAAGAAAGAAAGAGGTAGTGCTAGCTCTGTCCTGAAGCTTTGGCAAAAATAGGAGTGGGGGACAGAGGTGAGAATCAAGCTACTGACAATGCTTGTATGTTCTGATGCTATATAAAGAATTAAAGCCTGTTACCACTTTTTTCATTTTTGAGAGATTAAAAATTTTCTTAATTTCTTATTATTGCATTATTAGTTTATTACATTATTATGTATATTTAAAGGAAGAAAAATATAGGGTTTTTTTCAGCATTTCAACAAACTGTGAAATTTGTCAGATGCGTTGATGTTTCATTGATAAATAAGCTATTTCCCCATGCCTGGGATGGATTTTACAGAATGAAGTTTGTCAAAGTAGACTGAAACTATCTTTCCCCTGTGAAACCTCCATGCATTTGGGATCTGGGACAAATACACAACACCCACCCCCTACCCATGCTTGATTACATCTAAATTTGATGCTTGCTCAAAAAAACCATCAAATTCTTAACATAAGTGTATCAGGACACTTATTTGGATATAGGCAAAACTATAAAATGACTCAGGTAGCCCAGAAACAAAGTGACATTGTTCTTCTTGTTTGGAACAGAAATAGGGTCTTATGCAAAATACTGTAACAGGGATTGTGATGCAGAAGTTGCATCCAGCTCCTTCATCCTCCTCATAAAGCAGAGGTGAGAACCAGGGCTAGATGCCAATTTTTCACCCATCTTGTCTTCCGTGCATTCTGTCATTTAAGTTATTACATCAGTCCATATTTTGGACAATGCTTGCATATTATTAAGTGGGCAATAATAATAAATAAGGCAAGTCAGTTTCTCTCTTTATTTTTGTGCAGAGGCCCAAGATGTGTAGCACGATTTGAATATATCGGAGATCAGCAAGATGAGCTCAGTTTTTCAGAAGGTGAAACTATTATCCTGAAAGACTATGTAAATGAGGAGTGGGCCAAAGGAGAGCTCAGAGGCATATCTGGAATCTTCCCCTTGAACTTTGTGGAAGTAATTGAAGATCTGCCTGGAACAGGTATGAATATGTTTGCAAAAATCTTCAGGAACATGGTTTTGTACTGCATGTGTATAGGAGAAAAGTGCAAAAGGACAATGAATCTGGGAAGGAGGTAGAAAGAGAGAAAAGACACATTAAAAAACCCAAAAGGAATAGCAGGACTTCTTAAGAAGCTATTCTTAATAATCGCTTTAAATATCTAAAATCTCTATCATTAGTAAGGTTTTGAATAGTCATTGCTGTCATTCTAAGTTGTGCTCTACTTATGTAGGTACAGGAGCAACACTAAAGAACAAGGTGGAGGTTTCGTCTTCCCTTCCTCAGGTAATAAAACTTTGTAGGTGAGGGCCAGAATTTAAACAGCATTTTCATAGCTTTACACAGACTTTCTATTCTAATGTCAGATTAGCTGCACAACTTTATCCCTGGATGTAAGACAACGCCCACAGTACACAGTGCTGCTTGGTCCCATCTTGAAATCTGACGGTTGGCCTAAACCGATTGAATTCATAGCTCCTGGCAAATTAACATCAGTAAATTCTTATCCTTTGTGCTGAAGCAAATTCTTGTTAGCTCTATTTTAAGTATTGCTGCAGTGGTCTAATTTTGACTTGATTAATCCTGTCCCCTGCCATCAGTGATAAAAAGGAATGCGTCTGAGCCCAGATGAAATTCTGTGGTAATTGCTGAAATGCCATTCTCGTCTACATCTGCAGCAACGCTATTGTATGAGAGAAAGGCAGGACACCCATGTTCTGTACAGCTGCTTTCACCAGCATCCATCAGCTTATGGGCACCATTAACGCTTCTAAAATTAATGCATTTCTTCTGTTCACTTGAATAGAACAACAGATGCTCAGTACAGTGGTGTGAAGCGCTTCATGATTTCACAGCAGAAACCAAAGACGATTTATCCTTTAAAAAGGGCGACTATATCCAAATACTGGAACAAGTAGATCCAGAGTGGTATAGAGGAAGACTGAATGAAAAAGAAGGGATTTTCCCAGCAGTTTTTGTTCAGATCTGTTCAGGTACAGTGCTCCTACTAGACGGCAATTCATTATTCCTTGGGTTGTGACAGTCATGGCATTTGGGTTCTGGGAGAACCCAACTATTCCACTGCATAAACAAGCCACACACCACTGCGGTCCTTAATATCCTAAAGCTAAACTAAGTGTTGAACCACTCTTTCTAATAATGGCAATATAATGCTCTAGTCAGTAAGTTATCTGGGAGGTAATGCAGATTATAGCATGGTTTAAAGTGTGGTTTAGGCACAGGCAAAACAGGACCCTTGAACTGCCTTTAGTAGGCATTCAGGGGTACAAAAGGTGCAGGGGATGACTGGAGAACCAGGTTCCTCCCTCAGCTGAAGAAAAACACTTCAGCATAGCCAAAGAGCTGGTAGAACTGTAAATAACTACAACTGGTGCGTCTTGGCACAGATCTATTGCAGTGCCCTTGGGGAAGCAAGGAACAAAGGCTGCTTACTCTCCCGAAGCTTCTCTTTGGTCCCCAAATCACTGCAGGCAAAACCTTCACAGGACATAAAATGTCACTGTTTTTTCCCATTGCTTTTGCAAGTAAAGCTATGAGTGAAAGTTGAAGGAAATAAATTCCACCTAACTGGCAAATAGCACACACCAAGTGCTGCTTCATCTCCAAGTACAAAGAGGAAGAGACAGCTTTTACTAGATATTATTATTGGAAAGTTGCACAAGTGAACTTTCATTTCAGTCCTTGTAGAAGCAGAACCATGAGAAGGTGTTAGTACTGTAAAATGAACTGGTGGCAGTAGAGATTTTTATTCCCGTAGGACAGTGAATTTTCCAATTCACTGGTAGCAATAGTAATACCATCTGGACAGCCTGTAGCACAGTAGTGGGGAGAAAACATGAGAATGACAGAAAACTTCTCTGGAACCAGATTTATTTCATTCCAATCCAAGTAACTTGTCTATGTTCTGCAGCCAGAGTAGAGATGTCACAGTCTGTAGGAGGAAAGAAAGGAAAAGCCAAAGCTCTTTATGATTTTCATGGAGAAAATGAAGATGAGCTTTCCTTCAAAGTAAGTACCTCTCTTAGATGTTTTTCCAAAAGGTCTTATGCTGCTAAAGAATGCTAAAAATAAGATTTATCCACTGTGAAAGTAGGTTTGGAACAAGAAAGAACAAAGTATGTGTAATAGGAATAGATATTAACACATTTGATAAATGGTCTCTCAACAAAGTTTTGCCCTTACCACTTCTGTTTCGTATTGGCAGTCTTCACTGAAGACATTGAAAAGAGGTGCGGAGGTACAGAATTCCTCTGACTTCTCTGATCCAGAAGACATGACAAGAAACAAACCAACCTCACTTTGCAGTGCTTTCAGTTCTTGACCAGTTGATATGGTCAAGGGAACATCTTTTTTTTTAAACTATAAAGACAGCAACAAGAGGAGGATAATAGTAAGGGTGCCCGTGCTACAGCAGCAGTTACTCTAAGAGACACCTAGTACAGCAAAATCTAAGTTTGGCAGCACAATACAAAGTTGTCAAAGGAGCAAGGGGAGAAATTAAATACTTGATGGATGCCCAGATAGTGTTAAGAAGCATGAATAAGAAACAGTGATCATGCCCTTGTGGATTCAAAGTTATGACTTAGCTAACTGCATCCTCAAAAGCAAGTTTCTGAGAAACAAGAGACTTACACAGCAGGCCCAAAATTTTGTGTATCAGCTGGAACATCCTATTTTCCTTTCTAAAATAGCAAAATAATAAGTTTTGGCACTAGCTGCTTGCAATGCTGAAAGGACAGATGATTTTTTTAAAGCAGAAAAGGGAAACAGAGGTACTGGCAGAAAGGCCAGGCCGTGACGGTACCTCAGATGAACAGTGTGGCTGCAGGGAAACACACAAATAACAAGTGAGGCAGGGAACCTGTGAGACAACCCTCTTATGTACCTGCCTGCCTGGAGAGCTTCAGCAACACAAGAAGTTACCCAGCAGCGCTTTTTCAATATAGACAAGTATTTACCCTAACAGAAGCTTCAGCTGGTCTGGACAAACAATCTCAGAGATACAACCAATAGAAGAGACTGGCCCTATCCTGCTTCTATGTGATTGGTATTAATTGCTTCTGAGTAACACCAGCTATACATGTGTTAGCATTGCAGGGTAAGCTGCACAGGCTCACGTTACTCCTTCTCTTACAGGCAGGTGAGATAATAACAGAGCTGGAATCTGTGGACGAGGACTGGATGAGTGGAGAGATACAAGGAAAGTCTGGGATGTTTCCCAAGAACTTTGTTCAGATTTTAAAAGCACCATGAGTGTTGCTTCTCTTTGTACTCCCTGCACACAGGAGAATGTTTTCTATCCTAAAGGCACAGCAAAGACATCAACGTGTTTTGACTATCAATGTTTTGCACTACTTTTTCTAGACAGTCATACTAGTATCTTGAAGTCAAATAAGATAATTGGAGTCTTTTGTGACAGTGTATATAGTCAAGCTTCATGAATGCTCTGAGAGCAAATACAAGCAGGGTTTTTAGTGGTTTCCAACTAGGGAAATACTGTGGTGCAACACCATTTTAACTTAAAATAGCATTCTAGTACATTTACTATCTGGTATTACATTTATCATGCACAAAGTCTGCATAAAGCTTCTTTGGGCTTCTTTCAAATCTTTTTTAAATCCAAATTTAAAAATTGCTTTTTAAGATTTAATTACAGAACTCAGAATGTAGATCAAGTTTGCTATTCAGGTTTCATTACTGCTTGGCTTCCACATTAACAGTAGAATCTGCTTGTTTTATGGCTTAGAAGATAAGGAAGATAACTGGTACGTCATAGCAGGAAAATATCAAATCTAATTCAGGTGAGAGGGAAGACTCAAAGCAAATTCTTGGGTAATATTCTTCCATTATTAACCCAAGCTGCTTATACAGGAAGATCACAAAAGTAAAACTTGTAAGTATTTTGCTTCTCAATGAATAATGTTCAAATTGGTATGAATCATCTTAGACCTCCTTCCCCCCAAAATCCTTTCCAGATACAGGCTTACATTTTCCTACTGCCCACTTCAAGCACCATTGTGCCCTTCTTTCCCAGCTGCAGTTAGTTGTGACAGACAGCATTTATGAGCTTTCTCAGACCCCATCCATGCAGTAGCTGCACTATTCCAACTATTTACCCCTCCACCCCCTTCATGTAAAGTGGAAAGCCAGTCTTTGCTCAGCCTGCATTTCATTTGCCACTCAAGAACTGGAACATACTTCAGAACACCATTCCTGTCCGTAACATGAAGAATATTATACAGCCTTGGTTTTAGCTTTCAGCAGACATGGGATTAGTTTCCAGTTTGTTACCACATACCGACTATACTGAGCATCATTATAAATGGTCTGTTGAGGCCTTAAGGAAAACATGCCTGGCAAGAGGTTACTTCAAGCAAAGTCATTTAGTGAAAAGCAGCAGTGTGACTTGGAACAACAAACTAAGAGACACATGGCTGAGGTACCTTCATGTTATTACCCGAAGTTCCTATAAATTCCTTTTCTGCAACACCTGGCTTCTGACAAAATAGTTGAACACATTTTGATTAACTGCTAATTTCATCAGACTGGAATAGAAAACACTACCCTGCAGTTGGCTCTTGCATTGCCGACTGTATTCCAGCACTTTTGTACTAAGCAAAAAGGAACCAGTAAACTGTAAGCACGAGTCCTTACTGCAGAAGAGATGCAGGTCATTAGGTATTGGGATACTCTTACAGGATTTTCTTGTAGGTCTGGAAGTTCACGTTGCAAAAGGGCCAACAGTTGCGTGTTGGATGGAGACTGGAAACTAGAGGCATCGTGACTGATCTTGAGATGCTTTTAACTTAGTCACATACCTGCCTACAGCTTTACCAATGGGAGGTGTAATACTATGACAAGTACCTGCTGCTGCCAAAGACGGGGGTGCATCTAATTTAGTATCTAAGCAAACTGGTGAGGACAACCCTCCCCTCCCTGTGCACTGCTTTGATTACCATCACAGCAGGTACAGGACTCCCCCACAGCAGGGAATGGGCTAAGTGAGCCCAAGGAACATGCAGCACAGGCATGAGGTCCTCAGCACTGGTTTACTCTGCACAATCACAGTTATGGCACAGTATGTGCAAATACAGACATAGACCTTAGTACTCCTTTTTTTATTTCTCTAGAAGCTTCATGAATGTGAAATGTTGTGTATTTAAACTGAGCAATACCATTCACACAACTGGGGGGGGGGGCAGATCACACAGTTTTAATTAAGCAGAAACTGGATTTCTGCTTTCATTAACAGGATTAACATAGAAACAATTATAAATCATGTGCTACTCTAGAAAGATGAGAACATGACAATTTATATACCTATTATTCAGTTTTAACATCCCTAGCAAGTCTGTCCAGAACTCCTGTGGAATCAAACTTCAGTGTAAGTAAATCCACCAAGGACAACCCTTCCCACTCCCCAAGCTATCCTGCCAGGCCATTCAAAGGTTCTTGTTGTTTACTCCAATAAAACAGCCATCTCTATCTAGAGAAATCCAAGGAAACACACAGCTATCTAGCTTGTCTGACTCCTGCAAGCCCACTGAAGGCTTTTCAACCACAAGCTTTGAGTGGGTCACCCTACTGAGAACAGGCTTCTTCCACCATGACCTGGGCCACTGCAGTCCTGACCCTCCAGTGATCTCAGTGTGAGAACAGCAGAGCCAAGCAGAGCCCACACCAACACGATACCCAGGTCCTCCCAAGACCCACCACATCACTGGGGTGGCGGATGAGGCTGAAGTGTATGATGTTTACTTACTGTTTGTCTGGCAGTTTTCTAAGATTTTGATACAAGTCTCAAAAGTAGAACTGACTTTTTCTATTTTTTTTTTTTCCCACTCTCCTCGTCCCCTTTTTATAACTGTGTATTGACCGGTTTGGCTTTTTTTTGTAATTTCCACTGAATGTGCAAAGTCAGTGCCTGACGATGGCCACTGCTTTATTTGAACCACCTCCTCCCTATCACGCAGGGCAGGAAGAGCAGCAAAGCCTTATCTTCAGAGCAAGGAGTGCCATCTAAAGGCTGCTTGCATTACTGCAGGCAGCTACAAGAGCCTAGTTCTTAAAACGCAAACAAGTTCCATGCTCGGCTTTTACAAGAAGGGATTTTCTTAAGACTGATTCCTCATGTCACCATGAAGCTGCATATTGATGGTAACGTGAAATTCCTAAAGTGTACAGTGCAGAATTTGCAAAAAAGAAGGGAGAATGAGGTGGAGCACAAATCCTATCTGCAATATAGCAGCAAATTTCAGCTGTAGCCTTGAAATTCTGCTAGACCCCACATATATTAGTATGATAGTAAAAGCCTCATTTATCAAAAGCCTTTTCTGTTTGACCCACCCTCTGGAGATAGCTTCAGGAAGACGTCCGTGTTATGTGTACAATTAAGTGTCCTAAATAAATCTTTGTTAAGTCCAGTAAATTTGTTATGGTACCTCTGTAAATTAAGAATGTATTTAACCAATAAAATTTTTATAATTAAGTCACAATGACATTGGAGTTGGTGAGCCCTGAGCTTTCCACAAGTTTTATGGATCTCATTCTGCTTAAACCCAACAGCAACAAAAACACCAAACAAAAAAACTAATCCTAAAAACCCACCCCCAAAGCAACAATACAGTAGTATCACATCACTTTGCAAGTGGTCCAAACCCCTCAGAGAATCCTGATGGCTGTTAAGTTTATTCCAGCCCTCAGACTCAGGTGTGTTTCACACTTATGACCCGCACCAGTCTGTATTTGCTACCTGCAGCAACCAGCTGTCATTGGAGGCATCACACAAGAGTGAAGCATTACTCACCATGGCAAGATCATTTGAGATGAATGCACAGGCTGACCCTGGGCTGATTAGCAATTCCTCAGGCGTGCTCTGCCGACTGCTGCTATTCATACATGCTTTTTCAGCTGGTATTTGTACAAAGAATACAGAGGATGCACAAAACTTTCCTTCCTGCTTACTTCTGCCTCATCTGAACTCATGTTGTAACGCATACATTTACCCACAGTGCCTACATGGTAATGCCAGCAGACTACAGTTCCAAAATATAAATTAAACCAACATGAATAAAGCAAGTTCTTGTTCCTTCCCCAGATCCTCCTGGACTAGCCTTTTTGCAACATACACTCCTCAGACATACAGCTGAAGGAAAAAGTAGCAGGATAAAAGGCACAAGTTCTCAGAAATTACTCCTTCAGATTCTAACTTTTCTAGTCCAGAGGGTACAGGCCACCTGTAGTCCCTTTGGATTTATTTGGTGGAACTACTGCCAAGCGGAGACAGCACAGCCAGCACATGTCCATTACCAGAAAGCAGACAGATCTTACTCGGATGCACAGATACATATGTACACACCTGCACTGAAACATACTGCAGCAGGTTCAAAGATCACCAATCCTGCCACACCTGTGCTAAATCAGTTTTCCAACTCCAGTGAAAAATGCTCATTTTTGTTAGGAAGCAAAGAGACATTCGTTGCAATATATGGATTCAAAAATGTGACTGTGTGGGACTCCTGGAGGAGAATGATATCTGCCTGAACACTACAGATGGAAAGAGCAAAGCAGATTAAAAGCAGCACCATTCCTTCTGCCTGTTTCAGCATTGTGACAGTTTCACAGACTCACTACACTACACTTCACAAACCAAAAAGCAGGATGAGCAGGCCTGCATTTACAGTCCAAAAAGATGGTTACCTGAGCAGTAAGCCATGAGCTGTTTTAATATCATTCCCCATATTAAAACATTAACTTGGAATCACAACAAGACATCCCATCTCTGCAGTCTCCCAAATAAATTAAACATATTTTCATTTTGCCCACAATTTGCTCCACACTAGAATTATCAACCAGGAAAAGAAAGAAGTCCCCATCATGGACGAGTAAAGCCCTCATGGGTAGCACTCCTTTACTTCCCCCTAGTATCTTTGTTGCAACAGTAACATTTCATTACTTTCCTTGGTTTCTCGCCCAAAGCTATTTCAGAGCTGACTGCAAGAGCCACCACTACCTCAGAGACCTTCCCAGATAGGTCAAAACCGTTTTACTGTCTGATTTTAAATCACAAGCTTCCAAACAATTTAACGGTACAGGTTTAGGTTTGCTGCCCAATTCTAATCAAAACATGCCCACAGTGCACAATACTTAGCCAGAAATACACACTCTTTCAATATTTAAGCTTGCATAAGCCAAACAAGCAGCAAAAATGCCACCAGATGATGGAAAAAGCACTCAGAATTACTCAGCAAATCACTTCAGTGTGCTTTATGTTCTGAATATTGACTTTTGCCATTTCATGGCAGAATTCTTCCCTCTCAGGTTCCACCGGGTTTTTAACTGTGATTACACCTACCCTTCAGTTCTCATAGAGGCTGAACGCACAACCCTGCTCCTGAGCATTCTGCACTGCTCAAAACCCTGCTTCCCTAGCAAAAAATCTTGAGTTGACACCTTCTGACTTTCAAAGACCACGTCTATACCATGAGAGGTCATATCAAACTGCCACCAAGCTTAAGCATACATAATTCTCAAGGAAGCAGTATGGATAAATCCCTACAACTTCCCTAAGTTAAACTCCCAGAAACAACAGGTTTCCCTGTGTGGCACCCCCATTTCCCTGCACAATGCTCTTCCTAAATGCACCTGTTACCACAGCAACCTCTGCTCATGCCCACAAGATTGCTTTTGCAAGGACCGAAATTCCTGGGAACCCCCAACATTCAGAACCCTTAGTACTGTACTACCCCCCTTTCAAGGACAGTCTGCTTTCTTCCACCCATCTCGCACCACCAGTCGTAAAAAGCAGATCTCCAGAAGTCTAGGGTTTTTTACTTAAATTAAGGCAATGGGTTTACCTGATGAAAATCCCATCCACACACCCAGTGCCAACTTTGTCTAGCTGCAATACAAGCAACCAAGCAATAGCTCTGTATATTAGAACTTTTATTTTCCATCGATTTTTAGTTTCAGACAGATTCTTGCACGGGTGGCTCGTATCCGTCAGCTCTCTCTACTTTAGTGCCTGCCTCGTCCCCAGAGGGTTTGCCAGCACCACCACCTTCTCCATGCAGCTCCATCAGCTTGCCCACTAGAAAGAAGGAGTGTGATAAACAGTGAGAGATGCACCTCTTCAAACAGTTTTAAATTACTCAATTGCTCATCAGATACAAATTAAACCACCAGAAGATTCAATGTGGGCATGAACAGAAGGCTCATGCAAGGAGACGCTGCTGCAGTAACTGACAGACAAAAACAAGCAGGGAAGGAAGTGCTACACAGTGAAATTGCAAATTAAACTTTCTCTTTAAAAGAAAGATGTAAAGTCAACAACAGGCTGCTGCATTATATGGGAATGTCAGAAAATGGGAAGATAGAATCATTCCATGTCATTTGGGACCGAAACATTTTGTCATCACTCATTCCCAAGCCAAAGCCTTTAACATTCAGCAGCAGTTCCTGAAAGCCAAACACTGGACTAGAAGGACATGCTTCTTTACTAGTAGTAAAGAAGCTACTGAAGCTTATGATGCTGCTTTAACATCTTCTCCAAGAGCAAATGCATTTTAAATGAACAGCTTCCCACCTCCTCCTCTAAGATCACTGAAGTCTGCAGTAACTGACTTACGTTCGAACTTGGGCTTCTTCAGCATCTTAACCTTGCGGACATAGACATCGTGAAGTGGGTAAATGGACTGGCACGCCTTCTCTATGTCTTTGCCAATACTGTCCGGGATCCTGAGGAACCAGAGCACAGCGGCCCAAGAACATTAAACACTGTTTCTGCTTCTTCTACGACACAGGCTTAAAAGAATTCTTAAGCATACATAATATTCTACAGAAGCCTGTATTATCAATACTACCTTCACTCTGTTAAGTACATTTAGATGTCAAAACATATTCCTTGCAGTATTAAAAGAGATATAGTATAAGCATGCTCATGTTGAGAGTGAATGTGCAACTTCTGGAAGCAAAAACCACACTTTGGAGAACGTCCTTCTATCAGAAGAACCCAGAACATTCACAGCCCCAACTGATCAGAGTTACAATTTTAGTCTGTAGAAACATGAATTGAAAAATCTCTGGAGATCCTAATTCTACATTTATGCAAACTTATTTACAATGGCTGATGGAAGCCAAATACTATGTAGAGATTCAGTATTTTGAAAAGAAAAGTGTGCTGGGTTATCAACATGAGAGGCAGTTTGCCTGATCTCTGCTAAACACTATGTGAAGCACCTGCAATCCCCAAGTACCCCAGGAAAACTGGCCAACAAGCAACCATGTAAACTATAAGGGAGAAAGAAACAACAAAACAGAGGCAGAGCTTACAGCTTATTGACAACTTCTTTCAGGTCATTGGTTTGGACCTCTCGGGTCATGATTTCCATCATCTTCTTGCGGATCTGCCGCACCTGCTGATGCTGGGCATATGAGGTCTTGCGGATTTGGTTATTGCGCTTCTTTGTGAAGCCCACGCAGAAGAGGCGCAGCAGGTAACCATCGGTCGTTTTGACATCTACATGGGCTTCAATCATCGTCTAAAAGAGAAACAGCCATTTACCATCAACATGACGGACAGGTTTCTCAACATGACATTCACTAACATCTGCTGCTGCCACTGCAAATGCAGCTGTACATGCACCGGTGGCTGCCTCCTTTCCCTGAGGCACTGACAGCAACGCAGACCTCGCGCTTTACACACCTGCCACTTTTTGACCATGGAGCACATTTTATCCCTGGTGAGGTCCATTCCATGGAAGTTGGTCAGACAATTTTTGCCCTGAACGTCCTCAGTTACCAGCTTAAATTTACGGAAGGCAACCTCATCATTTTGCAGATCAGCCAGGCTCACTTCAAATACACGACCCTTCAGCCCATCAGAAGCAATTTCTGTGTTATGAAACAAATAAAACCTTTTATTAACATTAGAAACGCATTATTCAAATCAAATACTGAATTTCCATTTTATGGTGTCTAACAGTAAGGGTTGCCACTAGCTTCGCAGCTCTGAAGCTTATATGCATCTTGACCAAGATCAATTCAACTCCTAAAACCAAATATTGTATTTTGTTAATTTGGTGAGGAATCTTTTTAGGGTAATTGTATCAGGCGCTGACCACAAATACCAGTACAGAGCAGATCCCAGGGTATGCAATAGCTTTGAGGTTGGTGTTTCTTTTAAATGGAAGTGATTACAAAGTATTTGGAAATCATGAACCATAACAGAAAGAGAAGCATGTGCTCAGCAGAGCTAAATCAGCAACAACCATCCTGAGTACAGCTCTGACAACTAACCACTTTAACACTGGCCGACTCATGCTTGGTTTACAATGACCCTTTTTTACTTCACATGTATACAGTTGAAAATAATGCTCATCTTTGTAACTTTAAGTGAAACTAGAATAGTATAATGCAACTATTTAACCATTCTACACAGCTGACCTTCCAAAAATACTGATGCCTCTTACGTGGATCACACTGCATTTCTAACAGATGCTCCCCTTTCCTGAGGTATGCCAGACCATACAAAAAGCCTTCACCATTCAGTGACACATGTACCTGTGCTCCCATTAGTTAGCAATTCCAGCTCTAGAGATCACTTTACCTGTAAGTTTCACATTTCAGTCTCTTCGAACATGATGGTCTTTATAGAATCACAGAATAGTTAGGGTTGGAAAGGACCTTAAGAACATCTAGCTCCAGTCCTCCTGCCATGAGCAGACACTTCACACATCCTTATCGCCCAAGACACTGTCCAACCTGGCCTTGAAAATCACCAGGGATGGAGCATTCGCAACTTCCCTGGACAACCCATTCCAGTGCCTCACCACCCTGACAGGAAAGAACCTCTTCCTTATATCCAATCTAAACTTCCCCTGTTTCAGTTTTAACCCGTTACCCCTTGTCCTATCACTAGAGTCCCTCGTGAAGAGTCCCTCTCCAACATCCCTGTAGGGCCCCTTCAGATACTGGAAGGCTGCTATGAGGTCTCCACACAGCCTTGTCTTCTCCAGCCTGAACAGCCCCTACTTTCTCAGCCTGTCTTCATACGGGAGGTGCTCCAGTCCCCTGATCATTCTCCTCTGGACTTGTTCCAACAGCTCCATGTCCTTCTTATGTTGAGGATATCAGAACTGCACATAGTACCCTTCTGTACCAGTCTCCACATCTGCCTCTGATAACCAGAGTAACTCCTTAGTTCTTAGCATCCCTCAAACTCATCAGATTACCCCAGCACCACTTCATTAGAAACTTCAGGTGTGTCTTTCTGTAGCCTAGCCACATTCTGGTACTCCCTGACAAGCAAGGAGCCCACTGTACTAACTTCCCTGCAACCAAGCTTATTTGTTTAAACACTCTGCCAACTTCAGAAAAGTCATTCAAATCACGCAATTAAGTTAGAGGCACCTTTCATCTTATTTTTAAGCTTCCAGGTTTATAACAATACGAGTAAAAACTATTTGTCTGATGTTCTTTAACTGAGTCTCACTTGGAGCCAGCACACGGGATAAACACTTCTCCCTTTACTGCATAAAGCCCCACTACTCACTAGTTCCTTGAGTCCTGGTGACAAGCGTCTTCCCGATGTTTCGGATGTTGAACATTGCTGGCGCTTTGACATCATACCAGTCCTTTTTGGAGAAAGGATCAACCCTTAATTTAAATAAAGCAGACAAGATTTGTTTTACTGACTTTTCTTAGATGAAACTGGGCTGAAGTAAGAACATCCTCCCCATATGCCTTGTGAAATGGGAACGAAAATGGCAACACTTTGTGCTTTCAAGTTTAACGTGGGCAGGATGGCAAGTATGTGAACAGTGACAGCATTACCCACTACAGGGAGGCAGCATTCAATTTACTTCAGAAAGAATGAAATCAACTGCAGAAACATCATGAAGCTGAAATGACAAGCTATACCGTGCTACAATTCCAGCAACTGCTCAGAAGCGATACAGGCTTTTTAACTTCCCCACGAATACCCCATTTCATTCCTTGACTTCCGCAGCCAACATACACCACATACAACGCACCGTGTACCATCGCCACCACCCAAGACTCCCTGCTTCCACAGCAAGCAAACCACGCTACACCCGCTACGCCTGGGCACCCAGCTCGCAGCACTCCAGCCGGGGCCGGTGCCGGACGCGGGGCACAGCCCTGCCACTGCCCTCCCACTCGCCGGGAGCGCTCCCCGCACCGGGCACATGACGGGACCACGGGAGACCCAGCTCTGCCGGGACCCGCGCTCCCACAGCGGTCCCCAGCCCGCACCTCCCCTCCCACTGCCATGCACCGAGGCCCGCGCCCGGTCGCCGCCATGACAGCAGCGGCCTGCTCCCGGCCGCCGCCATCCGCCCCGCATCCGCGGCATCCCGCCGCCGCGGCGGCGCCCCGCCCGGTGCCCCCGAGCCCCGCGCCGTGCCATCCCGTCCCGGCCGCCCTTACACTTTCTTCTTGGCGCCTTTCTTGCCACCCTTGGTGAGCCGCTTGTTCTTGCCCACCGCCATGGTCCCGCCCTGGCCACGAAAAGACCGGAACCAGCAAATCGCGCGCGGTTGTGCGAGAGTGCGGCTGCTCTCTCGCGAGAACGAGGCGGCTCCTCGCCGGGACCTACCACTGCTGGACGGGACCAACGGTGCGGGGGGTAGGGGGAGAGGGGGCAGGTGGGAGGGCGGGGCGGGGATGCGGTAGCCGAGGGGCAGGTGAGCTTGTTCCTGCGCCTCGGGAGACCCGCAGAGCCCCAGAGATGTCGCTACAGGGCAGGGCAGTCTCCGCCGTCATCATGGCTGGTCTTAGAGCTTTTCCAGCTCTTTTGGGGAGGGTGGTGCCTCTCCCTCCGGAGGAGACACGCTCTCTATGCGACTCCATGAGGCTCTCCATGAGGGTCGAGGGAAAGGGTGTCATTGCTAGTTCCTGCCCCAGTGGGGCAGCCAGGACCATGCGAGGTAATGGTGGGGCACTTCTCAGGGGCACAGTGGGAAGGGACAGAGCTCCTGAAGCAGTGCAGGGCAGCCATAGACATACCACATCGTGCAAGAGGGGCAGGAGCACCTGACAGCTGTCCCAGAGGTGATGCTGACGTGCTGTGTCTCCAGGCAACCGGGTATCTCGTCGGGCACACAAGGGGACCAAGGTGTCCTGCCCCTCTATGGGACACGTGGGAAGGCCAAATGCGTGGTCCAGAGCAGCACGGGCGGGGGGCATCCCAGGGGACTTGCGCAGCCAGTTACGTGCTTTGTTAATGACTGCCTAATGACCTTGGGGGAGGGCACCAGGCAGAGTGGGCCTCACCTGGCTGCCCGCACAGATCCGCTGGACCTTGCTCTTTGTCCTGCTCCTCCTCCGGGATCCTTGCCCATTGGGCCCAGTATAAAAGAGGTGCAGAGGAGTGGGAGGGATCCCGGAGACCCCAAGGCCATAAGGAAAACTGAGGCACACACACAGGTGCGCGTGAGGGATGTGCAGGGGACCAGAGTGTCTGCGGGAGGGCACTGTGAGCAGCTCAAGCATCCAGCGGGGAAGGGTGGATATGTAGGGGATCCAGGTGCTGGGGTACGGCATGGATCTATAGGGGTTCAGGGGGGTCCATGGGGGACACAAGCTTCTGGGGAGTGGAGAACTGTAGGGGACTCAGGTGTCCATTGGGTGTTCTGTAGGGGACCCAGGCATCCAGGTGGAATCCACACGTAAGCCCAGGTGTCCAAGGGGGGTCCACATGTATTTTGAAGGGATTTGTAAGGAAACCAGGTGTACGGGAGGGGGAACCTGTAAAGGAATCGAGCATCCAGCATGGGGTTTCCAGTCGGGATTCCAGCAGTCCGGATGTCCCTGACCCCACTTCCCACAGGTGCCAATGGTGGGCTGGGCTCTATGCATGGCGCTGGTGCTGGCAGCGCTGTCAGGAGCGGTGGGTGAGACCCGCTATGAGAAGTTCCTGCGGCAGCACGTGGACCATCCCCGGACATCTCCGCTCTCGGCACACCGCTACTGCGAGACCATGCTGGCGCGGCGGCAGGTGACGGCAGCCGGCCGGCCCTGCAAGCCCTCCAACACCTTCGTGCACGCTCCGGCTGAGGAGCTGGTGGCTGCCTGCACCCAGGCGCCTGATGCAGAGGGATTCCACAGCACCCCGACGCCCGTGGGCCTCACAGCCTGCCGCCTGCGCGGGGGGAACAACCGGCCCCCTTGCTCCTACCGGGCATTGCAGGTTCAGCACCACGTGCGTGTCTCCTGCCGTGCTGGGCTGCCTGTGCACCTCGCTGGCACCTATGCTCCTCCCCAGTGAAGCTTGACATGGGGGGAATGTGGATCCTCCCTCCCACTGGAGGCTCTGTTAAGGCCTGCAATAAAAGAGATGCTACAGGCCTGGGTTCTGGCATCAGCTTCTGGGGGACCCTGCGATCCTACCCCTCTCTGAGTGCTCCCAACGCTGTCCAAGGTGGACATGGCTACCCATGTGCCTCATAGCCCCTTAGGGTGCCTCCAACCTCTCTGTGCCCCATAGATTTCCCTTTTCTGGGTGCTCCACAGCTCCCATGGGTGCCTCACTACACCCCCAGGGTCTCCCTGTTGCCCTGGATATGCACCAAACTCTCCTGTGGTATCCTCACCTTTTGGGTGTCACATTGCTTTTCTTGGATGCTCCATAGCTCCTGCAGGATCTTCCAACCTCCCTTGTGTCTCATAACCCCCTGGGTACCCTCAGCTTCCCCAGTGCATGCCCCGTAAACCCTCATATGCCCCGCATTTCCCTCTCCCACATGCCTCTGACCCTATCTGGGGCCTCTCTGGGGCTGAGGCTGCTCTTAGGCCCCCTTGGCACTCCCATGGAGCCAAGTACCCTGGACCACCACCCCACGAACACTGAACACACACAAAACCACCACACATGCACACAAAGCATGCACTGTGCACACAACGCACAACATAAATACACACCACTGTCAGAACACAAAACACACACAATACACTTCTACACACAACATGCATACACACACAATACACACGATACAGAAGCACATACACACAGCGCACACTCTGCATGCACATGCATACACAAGTATTTTCTTGGGTTTGGATGGGATTTCGGTATATGTTCATCACCGCTTATCCTGCCACTGGGCATCACTAAGCACAGTGTGGCTCCCCTCTCCATTCCTCCCCATCAGTACTTACCAGTATATTGGTAAGCTCCCCTACCTGAGCCTTCTCCAGGGAGAACAGTCTGAGCTCTTTCAGCCTTTCCTCTTATCAGAGATGCTCCAGTCCCCCCAGCATCATCAGCCCTTTGCTGGACTCTTTCCAGTATGGTCATATTTGCTCTTGTACTGGGGAGTCCGTCGCTGGTTCAGCAATGCAGGTATGTCTCGGTAGCGCCGAGCAGAGGAGCAGGACCACCTCCCTCCACTTGATGGCAACATTCTGCCTAAAGCAGCCCAGCGGGCTGCGTGTCCTCTTTGCTCTAGTCGTATTGCTGAGGGAGCCCCGAGGACTGCAATGGAAGCGCTGACAGCCCAAATGCACTCCTAAATTGTAGCTGTGGAGGAAGAGTGCAGCAAACGGTCTTCCTGATGCCTTTCAAAATTGCTCCCTGTCCAAGAGCTCTCTTCCTCCTGTGCCCTGAGTAACTGAGATGCTCCTTTTCAGAATTCAGTGGAAAGGCGCTTGGAGGGTGCCCTTAAACTGGTGAGTTCCAACTCCCAGCGCTGCCCCAGTGAGAAGAGCTCTACTGCCTATACACTGGAGAAGGACTGGGGTATTTCAGGGGCATCTGGAGCATTCCTGTCATGGCAACCCCGGGAGGTTCACATGGGGGGAGCTGGGTGGGTTGAGCCTTTCAGGAGGAGATGCCTGGGGTCTCCACAAGTACCATGATTTAATTGCTGCTCTGTTTCTTTCTACCTTCCTTCTCCAAGGGTTGGAGGAGGACTCCAGCCTCTCCTCCTGTTCCCTGTCAGCTCAGATCATCTTGACACAGAGAGATTAAAATATCACCACTGTGATTTACCCTACGAGCCTTGCACTGCAGGCTCCAAAGAGCATGGGAGACATGGCAGAACCCACAGTGGGGAGTCAGCTCTGAGCAGCAGTGGCAGAGCAGCATTGCCACTTCTGGGATGCACTGCACGCTGTGTCTACCTGCATGTGCTGGAAAGTCTGGGTTGTTCCTGGCATCTCCCCTTTGCCTGAAAAGCAGCTCCACCCCTGCCACACGTCCCTTCCCATCCTGTCCCATCCCATTATTGTGCTGTTAGTTCACCCCTCTGCTGTGTTTCCCCCGCAAGAAGTAACTTTGCTTCTTTAGCATATGTTAGTGCCTGTTCTTTGTGAAAGCTAAACTGTAAAAAAACCTCAGCCACAAGAAAATCAGGATCATCCTGACAGTGCTAACACATCTACTCTTTTTGGCAGCCAGTGGCAATGCAGATCATACCCAGGTACTCCATCTATGAGGAAAAGCACCCATTAATCTCCTGGCTTCATAAGAAGGATCAGAAAAGCATCCTCCTGAAGGAGATGCCAGGACAAGAGCTGGCTCTCTGTGCAGCTTGCGTATCGTGTGAAATGGGATGGAAGGGGAACATCATGCAGCCCTACACCTTTTTCCCCATCACTGGCTACTGTGCATGGTCCTTGGAGCTGCTTATCTCTTGTCTCAGGAGCTCTGGCATGAGGTTGAAGGGAACCAGCACAGGGGATGGTCTCCAGTGATGTCAGTCCCTGTTGTAAATGTTCCAAAACCTTGGGAGGTACAAAAAGATCTGTCTCCATCTGGCCTTGGTCTCAACACCAAAAGAGAATAAGGAGTTCGTAATGGGATTGTGCCTTGGAACTAAATCACCTCTCTTTGCTACTGCTGGCTCAAGGAAGGGCACAGGGCTGGTCCCTCACCTGCATTAAGTTCAGCATCCTTCCCCTCTCTCCTAGGGCCTCACGCTGCTTCTGCTTGCCAAGGAGACAAAGCAGAACTGAGCCTGTCCTGGGTTAATCTGTGCAGCCAGCAGGGCATGTCCCTGCACACACGAGTTCGCAGGGTGAGAAGTGCTATTGGCCAAGCGATTTCGTATAACAGCATCTCCAGAGAACCAGGCTGGCTTTTGGAACTGGGATATCTCCCAGCTTTGAGGGACGCTCTGAAGCAGGGAGGTAAGGTCACCAGACCACTGGGCAAGAGGGCTGCTAGCACCACTGTCTGCCCAGTGTTTGTCTTGGGCTTTGGGTCTCAGCATCTTCTCATGTAGGAAGCATACAACCTCCCCACCAAACTCATCTGTGCTACACATGCATGTCAGCAGCTGTGCCCAGCTCCTAGGAATTTGTCCTCTATGGGGATATAGCAGGCGCTGGCAGAGAGCTCTCTTGTCATCCTTCTTGTGCTCATGGACCACTGGGAGCCTGAGCACAGGGAAGGGGGCTGGCAGTCTGCCTAGGGGCAGCACAAAACAAGAGACACCCCTTTCCCCACGCAGCAGTGCTACTGAGATGCATAGGTCTGTGGTGCTCCTCCACCAATTGCTTCCCCGCACTGTCCCTGTGGCATGTGAACCCCAAACTGTGTTCCCAATTAGACATGTCCTGCAATCCCTTCCTGCTCCCCCTGAGCGGGTGACATGCTTGGGCCCCAGGGTGGAGGGTCAGCTGTGTCCCCTGCTACATGGGGAAGAGGGGTGGTCCATCCCCTCCATTTTCTTGCGTAGGACCCTGGGCACATCAGGCAAGAATGCCTGCTAAAAGTAGGGGCTGCTGCCCATGGCATGCTGAGAACAGCACAGGGAAGAGAGAGAAAGCCAGCAAAGTCCTCACACTCAGCTGTGGCATTCATCCAAGCCTTAGGTGTCACTTTCCCCACAACAGCTACACAGCAGAAACCCTCATACACTTTTCCAGTTCATATGCTGGCCTAGGACCCAAAGCTGGAGAAGAAGCCTGAGCTACCATAGGGGAAATTACCAAGAAAGCATGAAGCTAAGAGTTTCTGTTTACATGAGAGCAAGAAGCCACCCACCAGATCTCAAAATAATACAACGGAAATTGCTACAGGACTGCTGTTGGCTTCTGCTCTGCTGGTACTGTGCTGCTGCAGGGTACCAGGACCAACACCAGAGCCAGTCTCAAGTGCCTGAACTTCAGGGAAAACCTTTTGATCAGGTTAACATCACATGCTGTGCAGGCCCTGTGCCAATACCTGTATCAGTGTTTGTCACTAAATTGAAACTCGGCATGCAAAATGGATCCAACCTTGGTTTATGTGGGCTGGTTGGATGTTTGGCTACTTCCTGAGTCCTGCTGAGTACCCAGCCTAAACTTAACAAGCCACTCACCCCACATGTTATCTCCCAGTTATTGCTCAGCTTGGATACATCATGGCCAGGTCCTCTCTCCTTTAGTGCTGTCCTGCAGAGCTACCTCCAACATACTTCCTCCCTCCATGCTTAGAAACTGAGTTATCTCTACATCTTATCTCTGAACAACATGCTGGGCTCCTTCAGGCAGGTTCTCCAGCTGTTTCATCACCCTGCTGGCCCATGTGAAACCACATGCAGCAAGCCAGGGCCAGACTTGCCAGGGTGATGTGTTCAGGATGGGCCACAGGACAGTGGTTCCCAAGCCAGATGGCTCCTGCCACCTCTGCTGGAGGGAAATGGACCCAAGAGTCAGATGCAAGAAAGCTGGTGTATAACAAAAATCCCCGACGGCCACAGTTGGAGCCATCCCACATTCTTTCAGCAGGCAGGGACCTGCACGGCCTCCTCCCTGAGGGGATCAGGGGAAATTCATTGCAAATGGGTGCCCAGCCAAGGAACTCATCCCCTCCCATCAGCAGCAACCATAGCCAAACAGATAAAATACTCCAGATGAGAAGCCTGGAAAAGATTCACAGAAAGCGTATGAAGTGTCAAAAATCCTGGGGAATTAAAATTCCCCCAAGAGAGCAGCCTTAATCTGGAGGTGACTCAAGGCTGCAGGAAAGCACTTGTGAGTTTATACCTGCTTGGAGCTGGGAGGGGAGCAGCTCAGCTAGTGCCATCCTGTCTCAGCAAAGCTGATGCCCGGCTCTCTTCACGTGTCCTTCTCCAAGGGCTGCAGAACTGGTGCCAGGCACAGGGCCGTTCATCTCTGCCTTGTGTTGGGGTTGAAGAGTAAAAGCAGCCCACAACCTTCAGCTCACAACCTTTTGTAAAGTCTTCCCGAGGAGCACCACGGCCACTTTACGAAGCTGAGTGGCTGCTACATGTCTGGATGGAAGAAAAGTGGCTGGAGGGAGCCAGGCCACCTTCTCCATTTCCATCAAGCTGCTCTTGCATTGCATCTGTTGGAGGAGTGTGTTTGCAGCACACCCAGCCCTATGTATTTCTAGTTCCAACACCTGCAGCAGTAAGACCCTCCCAGGCTATAGGCCAGTGGTGCTAGCCTTTCACATGGCAGCTCATCTCTTGCTAAAGGGCTTAAATAAATGCTAGACACAAGGGACAGGTGAATTACAAGAGGGATGAGGAAAGCAAAGCAACCTGGCCCTGACTTCCCCCCCCACCAGGTCTTGGAGGTGAATTGGGGATTTTCCATTTCATTAATTTTACAAGGGGTAATTCCCAGCACACAGCATCATCCTCATGAACAGACCCATCCTGGGCTGTGTCTCACCCTTTCAGTCAACAGCCTGCACAGTGGTTCCACTAGACAGGAAAGCCATGCTCTATTAGTAACCAAACAAGGTAATAGACAGCTGATATTGAATTGCCCACAGTGGAAAATACAGCTGATACACAGAAACAAGCAGCATTTTTTTGGTTTTAAAGCGAGAAGCAAAATGGATGCCAAACCCCATTTGAAAGCCCTTCCTGGTTCTCCCTTGCAAAGGAGCATTACAGGAATTACACTTGCTCCCCTGGAGAAGCAGCAGAAATTCATCCCTGCTGCCCACTCTGGAGAGCAGTGCTGTTCCCAGGCAAAAAGGCTCTGATGCTTCAGGTGGAACAGAGATCAGAGGACTGTGCCAAAGGTGCAGAAATCAACTCCCGTACGCTGGGTTCTTTAGGCACATGCACACACGCAGGCAGGAGTTTATTAGTCCACAGACTTAACATACAAAAAAAAAAAATCTAAAAATCCCCCAAAATAGGGGTAGGTTCCCAGTTTTTCCTGCTCACAGATTAACGGTGCTGAGGGTCCTGAACAGGTCTCGTGCACTCCAGCTGGAGTGCAGGGCAGGAGCAGGATGTGCATTCGCAGCTCAGATTCAAACCTCTCACATACAAAGGGGCTCTGTACCTTTACGCACAAGGCAACCAGGAGCCCTCCGCTGCCTCTGAGCCACATCCAAGGTCAGAGCAGCTGCAGCAGCTTTAGTGTGTGTGAGAGGGAGGCGGGCTCAGCAGATGCTAAGTACTGGCAGCACAGCCAGTCCTCCAGTTCAATGCTCCGCTCCGTGTCCACAGCCCTCTCTGCAAACTTCATCATGAGCAGGGCACGCTTCATGTCCACCCAGTTCTGAAGCACGCGGCAGAGGGCTTCCTCGTGGCTGAGGGGCTGCTCGGTGAGGTCTTTCCGCGGCCCCCAAAGCAGACACTGCAGCATCCGCTTCGCCTCAGTGATCCGCACACGCTTGATGGGATCTGCTTCCAGTAAAAGGTGTGCCAGCTGCTGAAGCCCCCGGGAATAGATGGATAGGCTGGGCAGAGCAGGAAGGTCCTCAGGGCTGTACTCCTGCTCCCTGAGGTGCACCTTCTCCTCAAAGGGGTTGGGCTGGTGCAGCAGCTCATAGATGAGAATACCAGTCTGAAATTCATCGAACTTCTTGTACTGAGAAGCGGACACGATCTCCGGGGCCAGCCGGGCCTGACTCTTCTTCAGTTTGGAGTCTCCAGTTCCTGGCTTCTGTTTGGCTTTCAAAAAATTGCTGATGATGAGGCGGGGTAAGTGTTTGTCATCTTTGGCTTTCACGCAGCTCATGGGGGGCTTGCAGGGGACAAGCAGGAGGTTCTCCAGGCACAGGTCACGATGGATGATGCCGTGCTCTTTGAGATGCTCCAGGCCGTTGCAGAGCTGGAGGAGCAAGAAGCAAACACGACGTTCGTACAGCTCTGGCTTGGCTTGGTGCAACGTCACCGAGTCCCTCACGAAGTCGGCAGTGGTCTGGCTCGGCACCTCTCGGGTAATGACCACCACGCAGTCGTGCTCGCTGGCAGTGCGGGAGGGATGGAGGCTATCCCCAGGCATGCCTTTCCCTGCATCTGAGGCCAGCAGCATGCTGGAGGGGACAGAGGCCACAAAATGCCCACAGTCCTGCTGAATGTTGAAGTGGACTGGCACTGCAGGGCTGCAGTATGAAGCAGCCACCTTGGACTCCTGGGTTTTACAAATCTGTGAGGAGAGACCAAAAGATGAGCCTCATCAGTCAGTGTCAGAGACAGGGCAGAGAACAGAAGCTGAGAGATAGGTTCCAAAGCTGAGATTTCCTAAGGAAGACATCACTAACTAGAAGTGGGGTTCACATTGGGCCCTTTCATACTTAAAAGTATTCCATGGCTTGAGGATCTTTCTTGTTCTGCAACACCCCAACCGTAGCAACCAGATGTCTGGGTTGCATCTCTGGGCATGCTTCCTTTGCCAGTCAGTACATGGTGTTTGCAGGAAAGGAGGAAGGTAGTCCTCCCATGAGTAACTCCTGGAGATTTTGTTCACTGCTGACAGCAGCAACATAGCTTTGACATCATCCAGATTCCCGCCTGCAACCCAAATGGCGTTCTGCAGAGGGTAAAGCAAAGCCTGTGGCAGAAGATGTGCAGCCTCCTCCTCCTGCCTCAGGAGATCACGGTTAGCATTTACCTGGATGAGGCCCCATGCAATGTGATGTGGCTGCAAGGGTGGCCCTGTTTGAAGTGAGGGAGCAAGGGGTGGACAGAGAACTCCAGCACTTTCTTCCCACCTAACCCTTCTCTGGTCCTGGAGCCACTTTCATATCTTTCTCAACCATCTGCTTCCTTGTATCAGCAACTACTCCCAAACCCTGGATCAATGGCTAAGGGAAACCAGCAACAAGCTGTAGTTATCAGCAGAGGGAAAAAACACCAGAGAGAAAGTGGAAGCTAACAACAGGCTTGGAAATAAGTGAGAGTGCAGCAAACTCAAGGAAAATAAAAGCATTTTATAATCTAGACTCTCCTAAACCCACATGACTTTTATCTTCATTTTGTTCCGGATTTTAGCTTTATGACTGCATTAAAGACTAAACAAACTCAAACCCAGGTTTATTATAGGAGGATCCATTAGCTTATGGGGCCTTCTGGCATTTCTATTATACATGGGGTTCTTCCCCCCCACCCCTTTTATTTAGCGATGTATTTATATCTCACCCACAGGAATCAGCAACAGGCTGAAACTCAGCATAAAAGGTTTCAAACCCTGGAGCGTGCCACTGCCAGTCACAGCATGTGTGCAAAATCAGGCAAGAAATCAATTTTGCCTCCGAGTTAAAATAAATGCAAGAATAGAGAGGAGCGGGAGAAGCGGGCTGCTTTTGTATTCCTCTAGCAAGGGTTTCAATCCAGGCATTTGCAGGTAATTCGCTCAGCTGAGACCATACTGCGGAGATGGGGCATTTCAAATCCTTATTGTCCTCGCTTTTCTAAACAAAAATACCCTGCCATGGCTGCATGCCTATTTTGTGGAAAGACAAACTCTGGAGAGCTAGGCAGACTGCAGATTAGGACAGTGAGGTGCAGGAAGGTGCAGAAGGTCCCCAAAGGAGGAGGCCTTCCAGCCCTCTGTGGAACAAGCCTGCTTGCTCCTCCCCACATAGGGAAGATGTGTAAGCCTTAGGAGAAGGGGAGGAACTCCTGTAAGTCTCTAGAGGAATAACTGCAACCAAAGAAAGACAGGGCGATCTTCACCAGCCAGCCATTCTTCGTGACTTTTGCTGTACCAGAGGCATATCCCATGCAACAAGCTCCAAGGAGGAGCCTGGGGCTGGCTTAGTCACACATCTCTTAAGGGGAGAAAGAAGCCAAGGCATGGAGTGTATCTTGGCTTAATTCCTCTAAAGCCAGTTCATGTAACTCTGTCTCCTTCTAACTGTTTTATACACAGCTGTGTCTGCCTGTGCATAGCCCAAACCCTGGCTCAGCAGGCTCCTTGGCTTGAGTCAAATCCTCTGCCCACTTTGAGGTCTTCAAGCCCAACTTCAACTACAGGCCTGTGATCAGTTTCATGTCAGAAAATTATACCAGAAGCCAGGAGGGGCAGTTAGGAATCGCCCAGCTGTAAAGGCTCACAATTTTCTCTACTTCAGCTACCAAAAGGAAGGTGGCACACAGGAACATTGCAGAGAGCGTACTCATGCACATGTGCAAACACAGACACAACTTCACTTAATGCCGGTGCGAAGCACGACCCCGTTGGAGTGGTTCTGGCCTTGTTAAGGCACTCTGCAGTGTACCAAGAACGCAGAGTAAGCCCACATCACAAGCAGGGACTCGAGTGCCGTCCCATAAAGTAAGAGGCTGAAATGTGCTTTTTCTGCCTTGGCAAGAATTCATGCACAGCCATAGAGCTTAGCCTCTGAACCCCACCTAACATGGCAGGCAAGAGCAAAGGGGGGTGTGTGTGCCACAGGGAACCGCAGATTGAAAAGGACCACACAACTCTTAGGTTCCAGGGGGAAAGCTACGATGGATTTAGGTGTAACACACAAAAGAAGCTGCAGCTTTCAGTGCTGGACTAGGGGTATTGGTGCAAGATCCCATCTAACTCCATTCTGGTTATTTACAGCCCCCCCCCCGTTGGGTTGACTGTACTTACTTTAGACTATGAACTGGTTTTAAAACATCCCCCTTGGGGTTCATAATAGTTGAAATGATTCAGCAGAGATTCTTTCTTTTTTCCCTTTGCTTAATGCATCTCTGACAGTGCTTTTTGGGGAATTACTTTAGGTTTTGAAAACAGCCTGAAGAGTAAGCAGCAATGAGATGTCCCTAGGGTTAAGTCAGAATAGAAATGAAAGGTTCTGTATTCAAACAGTAACATAGGTCAAGAGCCCAAAATCCATGGGATGTCCATGGAACAGGCTGGATAAGCTTACTTATCCAGGTTTCAAAGAGCTGAACTATTGTACCTCAAGTTTCCATTTCAAACGTGGATTTCACAGAGTTACAGAAAAGTATTTCAGACCTGACCTTACACAGCACGTCTAGGTCAGCCTCACATTGTTTAGTTGAGATCTGTAGTATCTTAATGCCTGTAGTTTCAAGATCATATAAGCACTCACATGGTTTCTGGGTCAAACCTTCCACTTAAAAGGCAGGCAGAGACAAAAATGCTGTCTTTTGAAAAGCCTTTCATCAGCTTGTGTCATCAGAGGCAAATGCCTCTGAGTTTACAAGGTAGTATTTGCACAAAGATATTTTTAGAGAGAAACTGGTTGGGTTTCAGACCCTACTACTCTGCAGCAATATGCATCTGAATGGCATTTGTTACAACTAAAACTACTCCAAATTAACCTTTGCAAGCAGCAAGGGGAAAACATCAGTTTTGGAAAGGGTTTTTGCTTGCCAAACTTCACCTGTGAGAAAGACAAGCAGAGAAAACAGGCCACTGTGTGCTGATGGTGCGTCTCAAAGATATACCACTGAATCTGCTTCCCACTCTTTCATTCGAATCCATATACCGGAAAGGGGGAAAAAGAAGCTCAAAGGTTCAGTCAAAGCTCAGAGGACCCCCAAGCAGCCTTGGATCCTGCATCTCTTTGCATCATCCTCACAAGTGGAAGATGAAGATATACCTGGATGCCTCCTGGGTTGGGGCTTACCTTCACAGCATAGGTGGTAGAAGGGTCCTTGGAGCAGGTGGCACAGTAATATATCGCATCCCCTGAGTCACAACAGGGCTTGTTGCATGCCAGCTTGAAGAGGGACCAGTTGTTCTCACTGAAGTGCAGCTCGTTCTTCTGCTCCCGCATGAAGCAGTCCTCACACTTGGCAACCAGGCGGCGCACGGACTCGGCGTACAGAGCCCCCAGCTTGGCATACACCCCCTCCTTGCTGTCAATATTGCTCAGGAGGTTGTGGAGCTGGAGGCTGGAGCCCGATGACACCTGGCTGGACACACTGAGCTGCGAGGAAGAAAGGGACTGGAGGTTTCTGCTGGGGACACAAGCCCCGGTGCTCTTACCAGAGGCTGAGCCCCAGTAGCTGTTTCCTTTGGAGCTTTTCTCCAGGGACTCAGAAGAGGAGAAGGCGCCGGGGCGGCCCCCCAGGCTGGCTGGGTGGATGAAGGGAGGCTCCTCTCGGAGGCAGACATTGGTCTCGGAGTGGCTGACATTCAGCCTGGGGCTGGGAGCATCAGCTGCTCTGCCTGAAGATGCCTGTCCTCCAAAAAAGCCATCTGGAGAGGACACTGTTCTGCTCACGGTCTTCTTCTGGGGCAGAGGGGGTGGGCAGCTGGGGGCAGAGGAGGGACCATCCTCAGCAGAGACAGGAAGGAAAGGGACAGGGGGAAACACTTGGTTCTCAGGTGGAGGAGGTGAGTGGTTCAGCTCAGAAGAGTGCCCTAGGAGACAGCGACACACAAGAAGATGCCATGAGTGTCCCTTGTGGGCTGGAAGCACAATTCCTCCTCCATGTCCCACCCACCCCCACAGGCTGCTTCTCCCAGGGTCCTGGCTGGGAATAAGGCAGCAAGCCATGTTACATCTAACCCCAGTGCACAGTCCTCACCTATTCATGACTGCAAAGCTTCACTGAAGGGGTTAGGGATTTAATCTGGTTTAATACAGCAGGTTTGCAAAGCAGGATGCAAGTGTCCATCTCTCTCTCCCCCTCCCCGCCCCCCCCCCCCCCCCCCTTCCCCTATGAGCTGCGCACACAGTAGTAAAATGCTAGTAGAGGGTAAATATTTAAGCTGTGATGTCATCCACAGGGAGGTAAGAACGAAGCATTCCGGATACAAGGACAATCTCTAAACAGCCTGAATGTTTCACCTGGGAGCTGCCACCCAGTGCTTCAGTGCCATAGCACGATAAGGAGATAGTGACTCACACTACACAGCTCCAGCCCTCCAGCTGTACCAGAGCAGCCCAAGGAGTATATTGAACCTGTCCCTGCCTTACACTGGGTAAGAGCCACTGAGCAAGGCTTGGGATTTTGGCAATGTCCATCCTCCTAGAAAAATCTGGCCTCCCGCTCACTGCCTGTGCCCAAGCTTATTGCCAGACCTCTGTGCTCAGAGGGCAGCCTGGCCCCACTACACACCACTAAACCCCAAGCAGCTTCACATGCCATCTGCACATAGATTGGGCTGGGATAGCTGGCTCATTTCAGCTAGCTATCCCAGCTGTTTTCCTACCCTGGACAGACTGGAGACAGGTAATACAGTTACATGTCACAGAAGAAAGGGAAAGAAAAGGAAAAAATGGATGATTTGACATTTAAATAAATAGCAATAATTTCAGGTCATGGAGACAGAATGAATAACAAGTGGAGGGGTCTGCAGGGGAAATTAAAAGAAGAGACATAATTATTTCAGGGAATTTTCTACGCCACTGGAATGACAGGCAGGACTCTTGATAAACTTGAGCTCTGCTAACATATTGCATGCAAGTGTAGACCTTTGAAGATGTATGGTGGGATTCTGCTCCAAGGAAGCTCAGCAGATAGTGGAACCTATTGCTTTCTTTGAACCCAGCTTCCAAAGCTGCAGAGTGGCAGCAAGCCATCCTGCTGGTGAGGGTTCAGATGCCAGCAGGCACTTCCTTACTCACAGTAGCTTTCTGCTTGCTCCACAGGAATGTCCTGGGGCAGTTTCATGTCAGTCTGAAGCAGGCACTTGTCTCCATCACAACCCTAGTGACTCACCAGCTCTCATGCACAACCTCCTTCAAGTGCAGGGGCTCAGATCCCTGAGCTCCCAGCCTGTCTGTCCTGGCACATCACATGCATGCTCAAAGCCATACCAACTGTGCCAGAGCAGCAGACCCTGCTAGCTGCTCACCACCTGAGACCACAGATGCTGCCATGACCTGTCCTGGTCCTTCCTCACCAGAGTTGGTAGCATGACATCCGTTTTCATTTGTCCCCTCCACTGCTAAGACTGGCTGTATGCTCCTGCTGCAGTACACCCCATCCTAAGCAGCAGTGTTGAGACACACCTGAGGAATGAGCAGCACCAATTTCACCTTCTGCAGATGATGAGTTTCCCAAGCAAGGCAGTTTTGGCACCCCATTTCTGACAACATGCTCAGAAACAGCTCTGTGGGAAGTGCTGTGAATCAGCACACGTCCCTCTTGCTCTTGTTCCTGGGTGCTAAGCTATATGCCTCCTGTTGAGCGCCTGCTCCAGGTGTCTGCCTGCATTGTACACCCAGTCGCTCTCCAGTTTCAGCTGCTCTGTAGCTGCACAGTTAACTGTGGAGCTCACAGCTCAACAGAGATACATGCCCCAAGCTTTAGTGAAAGCCAGACATCTGCATCATACCCTGCCAGGTCCTTGAGAACGATCCCCTCCATTAAAACCCTGTCAAAAGCCACAGGCAGGGATCGTTCAGCCTGGCATCTCTTGCCACTTCCAGTCCCAGGGGCTTTGACAGAGGATAGAGCCAAGAGAAATTCTTCAGTGTGCAGCCCAAGAGCAACTCAACAAAGGCATCTCTGCCAGGACATGCAGCTGAATCAAGATTTACTTGACAGAGTCTTACGGAACAAACGTCAGCACTGGAAACTTTGGCAAGTGGTCCACATGCCTGGCCAGCAAATGCTAAACTGCTCTTACCTTTATTCACGTGGTGCTGGGCCCTGCCCCAAGCACAGGGTAACTAATAAAAACCTTTCACAACTTTCCTACCATTGCTCTGGACCTTCAGCATAGAGTCCTTCTGCCTGTCAAGGGCTTAAAAACTCCCCCCCCCGCCTTTATATTTTACCATCTGACAGCACAGGCAATTAATTGGAGCTCACCTCACTGACTGACTGCACAGCTTCTTGCTTGCATCAGCAAGAAAAACTGCGTTTGGGTTATTCACTTAAAAACTCAACTTTCCCAAGATGAGCTGAAACAGTTGCTCCTCTTAGTGGAGGCAGAGACATTTTCTTGTCCAGTATCACTTTGGACAGCAAATTGCTTCTGTGCCCAGCAAGTAAAGATCCAACACATGCGAGTTTTTCTTCCCCGGTACAATTTCCTGGCACAGTTTTACTCTCAGGCTCCAAGTTAGCGGTGGAAAAATGGAGTTTCCAGAGCCCTGGCTCTTAATTTTATTGCTGTGCATTGTTGCTCTTGGAAAGGCAGAACTTCCACTACACGAAGGTTGCTTTTGCAAAGGGAATATTTTCTGAGCTGCTGAACACGTTAGTGCATGTCTAAGTTACGCACTGATGAAAAAAGTGACTTCATAGTAAGTATATTTTAATCTCAGTTAAACGAGTGCAGGCAGATTTTTCCCCTTCAAGAAATAACTGGCAACACAATGAGAGGGAGAGATCACCTCTCACACAAGACTCCTCCTGGTACTCCTCAAATCTACAAAGGACATTCTACGGTAGGGCTACCTGTGACCTGTGCAATGTATGAAGCACGAGCAGGATAACGACAACTGCTTTCAAATAGAGGTTTTATCCAGAGAAGAGGAGAGCTACAGGATGAATAATTTGGCACTTGCTAAATGAAAGAGGGAAAAGCCCATGATGTTGGCCTGACTGTCACATTCATCTTAAATGCATTAAGAGGCAGAAGGGTAGAAGTGGAAAGGTGAAGGGTTGCTGAGTGAACTAGGTGACTGGATCCTCGCGATCTCTGCTTTGAGGATGCTGCCCCAGCAGTGGGCCTCGGAATGGAGGTAACTCCTTCCTCAGGTCCAATGCCACCTCTCCCAACGGTCACTTACTGCCATCACTGCCAGTCTGTGTGTCTGAATCGAGGCTGTCACTGGAGCCAGCTGTGAAGCTGACGTGGACGCTCCTGAATGGTGGGCTGAGGCTTTCAGCAGAGCTGTTGCTGACCCTCTCCAACTCAGCGTTATTTGAGTTCATTTTCAGAGCATGCCTAGAGAGAGTGAAAAAGAAGAGTCAGAAGACAGATGGCAAAAGATACCCTGCACGCACCTGTACATGAAGACTCAAGCTGAGAATAGCCTTGGTCTCTGCACATCCATGCACACACTGTGCAGCCTTGTACCACACCACAGCAGCTCATTCCTGTGCACTTTTCTTCTTTCTCTGGCACCCAGGGATCACATCTCCCTGACACTGAGCAGGTTATAGGCTTGCAGCCCCTATGCCACCCCCCACGACAAACCAGTACTTGAGCAGAGAGAGCATGCTGAGCCAACAGCATCCAGCCCCAGTGTGTGACTTCTTTACCTAGCACCTGTGGGGTCTTGGACCACATTCCATCTTGGCTACCATCACAGGGAAGTGGGGACCCACCAGTGTTTGCCTTCAGTAAAGTTCTCAAAGGAAGAAGTGACATCACATCTCCCTTCTCCTTCATCCCTTTACAGAAGGGCAGATTGATGCTGGGTGTCAGAACCCAGTTCCTCCATGGTGGAGACTTAAGTGGAAGAAAGGTCCATCCCCAGCAGCTGTTGTCTCCTCAGTGCATCACAGTAACAACTAATCCCCTGAAAAGGAGAAGTGCCTTTGGAGAAAACAAATGTCTGCCAAACTCACAACCTACCATGCAGCTTTTAATGCAAGAGCTACAGTTTTCCATGCCACTTCTATTTAAATAATAAATAAACAAACCATAAACTGGGCTCATAACCTGCCAGGTCACAGTTCAGGTGATCAGTTGTAGGCAAGCAGGACTTTTTACTAAGATAAAGAATTTCCCCTGCATTTTCTTCATTTTTCCCTCCTTGGAAAACAACAGAAACTGTTGAAACCAGGCAGCACATCAGAGCACCAAGACTCCTCCCAGCTTGGTACAGTTCAGACTCTATCATGCAGCAAATGAATGCTATCGGTCCACGTTTTTTCAGTAGAACTGCCAATCTGCTGATAGAATTCAACACGTTGTTGATTAAGAATGTAAAAAGGTTAGTGGCAGACTCGTAAGAAAAGAAAAAGGACTTCCATCAGCTGTCCTGCGGGAAGGTATCCAGCGTTTTCTAATCAGGAGGCTGAATGGCTGTTGAGAAAGACAAACAAAAGACGCGCAAGGCCATTTTCTTGTGGCACCCTGTTCACGTTCACGGGATCCCTCCTCTTCCACAACCCCCAAGCACGGCAGATGCCACGAGCGACTTCTATTTGAAGACTGAAAACCATTTCGTTCCCCATCCAGACAAAGCACTTACTCTCATGTCCACACCACCACATGGAGAGCAGAGTGCATGAGAAGCCCGGAAGAAACTTCTGCCAGACTTCCTCATTTGCCTGAGCAGCCTCAGCCTAAAAATATTCAGGCGGTGATGAAAGCAAAGCTGTAAAAACCACCTCAGGTAGAACTCGGCAGAGACACTGGTCTTGCACCAGTGATGAATCTACCACTCAAACCTCCTGGGGATGATTTACAGAACTTTGCAATGCGCCACACAAGTGACAGTTGGAAAATAGAGACAGAGGGAAAGTGAGACACACACGCTGAGGGGTTTAGCTCTGTTATGATTGGTGCTGTTGAAAGCAACCAACTGGTCTTCAATTTTATATATACATATAAATATCCACATATATATATATATATAAAGATAGATGTTTATCCCATAACTTTCTCAGACATTAAACTTTTAGTAATTTGGGGGTAAAAAGCACATGGGTGAACACCTGTGCGGATGCACTCTCTACCTGGCAAGAACCAAGAAAGCAATTGAACCCATAAGAAAAGAAGATTTTGCACCAGTGTTGGTCTCCATAAGAGGTTTTCTAACACACTCCGCTCCTTCCCCACCCCACCCCACCCCCCCCCCCCGAAAAGGTGGTGCATTTCTGTTTCCTTCCCATCACTTAAACACAAATGCACAGATCTGCCTTACCATTCCCGCACTCAGAGAGAGATGGGACTTTGCTCGGCGGGGTCCAAGGTCCACCGCACAGCCACACCTATTCCTCCAAGCAACCTGGGCGCAACGCAGTGCCTGCCAGAACCATGCTGGCTGCTGCCTCTGCTGAGCTCAGCGCCGCAGTGAAGTTGGATGCACAGAGAGCCCCGTTTCCTCTCCGCGCCGCCGTGACTTATGTAAACTGCAGTTCCTGAATAGGCACACCGAAATAGAAATTGTTTGCCACTTAAACGACATCCTGCTCTTGTTTCAGATGTTACAGTCGGCCTGCTAATGCCGCCTGGAAATAGCGCTGCTTTACATCTCCCTCTTTTCCTACGGGCTGCCTGAAGCCTGGGCTGCAGCCTCCACAGATTGAAATACCGGCCACTATACCAAAGAATTACTGAAAACACTCGATGGGGTCAAACTCTCCCAGTTCAGTAAAATTCCACCCCAAAGCAGAACAGCCCATCACTGTGACAGCCTGCGAGATCCTGATTTACAGCCAACCCAAACCTCCTCTGCTTTACCAGCGTTCCTTCCACCATGCGTGACTACAAGGGCAGAGGTGGCTATGATCCTCTCTTGCTCTTTTCACCAGAGAAGATTGGAAATAAAGAGCATCAACCCATCTTAAACCTGAACGAATCATTGGGATTGTCCCCACTGTAGCTTGCTAACATCCATGGGCTCCACTCCCCTTCAGAGAGATGTAGCAGTGCTTAATCTACCTCCATTTAAAAAAACCCAATCTCAGCACTTTAAATGTAAATGGCACCTTCAAAAGTGGCACCAGAGCCTCCTTCATGTGCCAGTGCATAAAAAACAGGTCACAAGAGTCAGCTCTCCCAACCTAGTTACCAAAAAAGACAGGATTTCCAGCTCTCAAAATTACTCTGATGGCTTTAAATACACTACAATTACTCAACATCCTCTATGCAATATGCTGGCAAATTCAGGCAACCCTTCCCGTTCACTATTCCCCAGTTTTCTCATCCTAAACAATTCCATCCAGCTGGCTTTCCACATGATTCCCACAGTGCTGCCTAAAAATTAAGAAAGGTGGAAAACAGTGGTCTTGAAAAAAAACAAAGAAAACAAAAAAAACAAAACATACCCCAACCAAACAAAAACCCACCCGTGTGGAGTTTTGTAACGTTGCAGAGGGACCCGGATCATTTGCCGTGCCCCACATTGCCTCTCTCGCCAGGGAGTGCTTTGCCTTTCCCACAATTCATGTTCAAGCAGTAGCCATGTGTTTAATCTCACATTTCCTAACAGATTGGGGTTCTACCTGATGCTGCTGTGGGACTCCAGCACTGCTGACTGCACACCTTGCACTTCTCAGAGAGAGAGAATGGATAGGGGCACCAAAGCACGACTCTCCTAACTGCAGCAGACACATGTGCCTTGGGGTACCACCCCAGGGATCCCTCAGACTCCAGGCATACCTTTGGCTTGAATTTCCTGCCTGAGATTTGACATGGAGATTTGGTTACCTTCCAAAAGGGCAAGGGACAGGGAGGTCTTGAGTGGAGAATGCTCCCCCTTGCTCCATTTCAGCAGCCATCACACACACACAGCCTGTTGGCAGCAGTGGAGGATGTCGGAAAGCATCTCTCCCTTGCTCACAGACCTGATCACAAGGAGCACCAGCTCTACAGCCCCATCACAGGGGTTTCTGTGCCTGCTGTGCCAGCAGGAAGGGTCACTCCTCCTCAGCACAGATGGGAGGACCTGAACAGATAACAGAGATGCTGAGCTTTTAAGTCATGCAACAGGGGAAGGAAGCAGAGGAGAGCAGGGAACCACCCACACATCACCACAAACCAAACCACGGTCCAGGAGAGGCCTGGTGACAATGTGAACAGGACACCCTTCCGCAAATAAATGCGGGCAGAAAAAAAAGCCAGACTGCATTACAGCATCGAATACAACACATGGCTGGACATAATTATTACACAAGAGGAAGCACCGTTGTACCATATGCTTGTCCAACATGAAATGTTAATAATTACATCTTTCTCCTCCCTCCGCTGCTGTTTCTTCCAGCATCTTCTCACAGATGCACAGGGCAGTTAAAAACCTGCATACAGCAGCTTACAACATTTGGGGCTTGGATTAGTACTTATCCTTATGCTACCCGCTGGCAAATGTTTAGAAACCAAAAATCGAGGTGAGGGAAAGGCAGGATTTTGAAACTCTCCTAGCTCTGTCCAGAGGACTGTGCGGCTCCTCCCTGTACCAAAAAGGTTTTATGTAGTGCAGGTTAAATTGAAACAAGGGTTTTCAGTCTGGAGGTGCAATGGAAAATTCAGATAAGGTGCAGAATTAAGACAGTAGATGGGTCAAAAATTAAATCTCTGCATGCTCCAATGTGGTGAAGAGGACAAACCATCTCATTTCCAGCTCTGCTTTTTTAAGTGGTAAGAATAGGAACCACACAGAAAAGCAAATGACATTCATGTAAAAGAAACAAACTCTCCCAAAAGATGGGCTGATAAATCACAACCTTTAAAAAGATATCCACTGGCAGAAGCAGCGTGAGAAATTCCCAATTAGTTTTGGGCAAAAAAAGCAACACGGGGAATCCTAAAGGTATATTCCCTCCCTGTCCTGGAGTGTGATTCTCTCTTCTTCTTGAGCCATATCCTCCCTTCTTTATTTTCTTTAATTGCTTATTTATGTATTTAAATAGACTCCACTCAATTTCTTATTTATTAATATTATTATTTACTATTTTTAAAGTAATAAATCTGGCTTGTCCTAGACAAGACAAGTCCCTGCTGTCATCTACTGTCATGGACAGGAGGGTCAGAGCTTGGGACACGGATGACTTCCGATTGCATCTGTAATTGCCACAGCAGCTCTATGTAGCCAGTCTGCTTTAGTTAGAGGTTAAATTCTGACACTGAGCTCCAAAAGAGAAATGGCTGCTTCAGGAATGGTAAGGAATAGGGAATATTCCATCTCAGGTGCTCTGTCACAAACCGATTCCTGGCAAATAACACACAGCACAGTCCCACCAGCCAGCACCACCTCCCCAGCAAGGAACAAACCTGCCTCTTTTCCTGGTGATCCAATTCCCAACTTGGTTGTTTTTTTGTAATGCTCTTGTTGTGATCCTTCTGGCAAAAAGCAGCAGTGGCAGCAGCAGCACCGTAACATGCAGTCTTGGCATAGCTCACGCTCATTTGTGTTTTCAGTGACGGCAGGTGTTGGGATGTGCTGTGCTGTACACCTTTGTTACCCCAAGCAAGCACATTCAGCATATTTCAGGAGCTATCTGTGGCGCTGCCTTTGGAAGCTGGCATTAATTATGATAAAAACAGCTCAAGAGCCAACAGTGTGAGATGCAAAACAGCATCGCTGTTTCCTTCCTTCGAGGCACATGAAATATTTTACCATCAAGGCTTTGCAGGCTAGAAGGAACTGTGAGGATCATTTAGCCTGACCCTCTGCATAAGAGAAACATAAATTTCGGCAGAGATTCATTCCTCATGCCAAGAAATTGAAGGCCACGCTAGAGCATTTCACAACGAAGAATCTTTATATCATCATTGCACATGCAAGTCCTGGGGATCCCAGTTCCCTTGGTGAGCCCTTTCCTTAGCCAACTATCTTCCCAGCTTTTGGAAGAAGACCAGCCACCATCTTCCCCTTCCAATCTCTTGTAATGAGGCTCACTTTCCATTCCATTTCAGACCACACAAATCTTAAATATCTATAATCTTTCAAACAAGCAGGAAAAAAGGATTGTATGAAGAAACAGCTGCAAGAGGTCCACAGTAGCTTTACATAGGATGAAACAGGCACAAATTCATTACTTTCATTTTTTGTGCCAATTTTCAAAATCCCTAGAATCATTCCTTCTGCCATCCTAAGAGAAGCTTACTTCAAAATCAGGGTTTCCTCAGTGCCTGGCAGGAATTTACCCTCTTAAAACTTTTTTCCTTTTAATTGTGAACAAAACAAAAGGTGAACAAAACAAAATATACAGACTTGCTTTTTCCTTCTCTGCTTTGAAACTAGCTTGAACACACATGCACCTTTTCTTTAAAATAAGCAATTAAGTTTAATTAGGAAAGTCAATCAGGCAGGCTTCATTTTCCAGCATGCAATCAAATACTTTGCTGCACCTTGAGATCTAGAAGAAAAAGGATGGTTACATGACTTCCCTGCGTCCCAAGTCCCAAGCCCCAGGACTGTGTCACAACCAGGTCTACACTGGCTTCATCTCCATCCACACCTAAAAGGAGCCTTTCAAGCTGTGCTGAGGTGCTCTGTCTGTGTCAAAGACTGCATAAGCATAACAGTAGTATTGGTAATTCTTCCATTACAGGCAAGGACATACCCTCAGACTGCCCCAGCCTAGGAGAGTATGGATATGTCTCAGAGTTATCGACCTCCTCCCTTCTTAAGGCATTTAGCTGCAGCCCAAGAGGACCAGAGGAGATGTTCTCCCAGCACCACATCAGAGCCATGTCATGACCCAAAGCTACAAGGAATGGCTGTCCAGGGTAACACAATCCTGCTATGGTGATTTTAAGCAGTTGTGCATGTAGCCATCCCTCCCACCATCACACGCAGGTAACAACACCCTGGTTCCTGCATCGACATGCTCAAAGAAGCCACACTTGAGATGAAAACAAGAGCACCCTCAAAGCAAACAAACAAAGCAACCAGCTGGCTTTTCACAGCTTGTGAAACCTGCCATCCGATGAAACTGCTGCTCAGGCTGGCGGTGCAGGGGTTTGGTAGCCGGAGGGAGGGCTATGCTCTTTAAGTAAGGTGCCCCACGGCTCAGCTGCAGCTATTAAGGTGTTTAGGAGGCAAATACATGCAGCACAACACATGGCCTGCAGCCACAAGGGGTAACAATGCCATCACCTACCTGAACCACCTGGCAGGGTTTATGCCAGGGATCCTGATCCTGACCATCGATACCACTTGTTCCCTGACCTTAGCTTCCCTGCCCATTTTCACACAGGCTTTCTAGCAGACAGATGCTTTCAGCATGACTCAGAAGCAGCATTACAGTTGGCACAGCCTGATCACACCAGGAGCATGAAACAGCCCCTCCAAAGAGAAGAAAATGCTCCACACCCCTCAGGACAGACTGTCATAACTCCTTATGGAAGACAACAGCAGGGCATGCCCCTGCTTTGGAGCACAGCTGGTCCAAGTCACCCAGCCAAGGGGACACCCTGACGTATCAAGGAGCCCCTTGCCTCCATTCCCAGCCCTCATGAAAGCAGAAAGGAAACTCCAAGCTCTGCCAGGGAAGCATCTTTTCCCCCAGTCCAGAGAGGGCTTTCTTTCCTCTGTGAGTGGAAGGAGGTCTCAGCACTGCAAGTGGAAGATGCTGCTGGGAAATATATTGCTGAGTTTGAGTGCCACCACCTTTCTGGCCTACCCAATGACCTCTGCTCTGCAGAAGAAAGAATGAAGTTCTAGAGGACTTTCTCCAGGCAACTAGGCATTTCCTAAATGACTGCTCCTCAACAGCATCATCTCATCTCTGCTAGGTCACTGCAACACCTCATGTGACAAATACTACCCGAAGCCACAGGCTGATAAGGGACAAGTGGCAGCAGCCATGGAAGAAAGTTCACAGGATCGAAACGAAGCACGTCTTACTGCTGTCTTTGCTTTTAAAGGCAACAAAGCTCATCTGTGTACTCAGTTGCTTGTGGACTTTTTCTTTCCTCTGACTCTAGCAGACATGCAGCATCACAGCAGGAAGCCCAGCATCAAGGAGAACTAAAACCTCTCATTCATCTTTTCCCTTTCCTTGAGGAACCTAATTTGTTCACCACTTGGTCAACTGAAAACACTAGTTCCCTGGGCTAGCTAACCTTTAAAACACTGACAATTCAGTATGAGAACAAACATAGGATGGGCCAACTCAACCACAGTCTGAACCTGGAGGTCATGGAGGCCTACGCATAAGCTTGACCATGGACTCCAAGAGCAAGTGTTGAGTGCACTCGTGACTCATTGACATGGGTGCTCTCCTCCGAGCATCCATCCCTTCTTCTGTGAACTTCTACATCAAGGAGCTGAAGTCACATCTGTTGTGCAAGGCACAGTCAGACGATGAAACTGGAAACACACAATAAAGCAAATACAGGACACCACAGAATGTGAGACGTGTCCCTCCCCAGCATGCACAGACAACCTAGTCCATTAGTTACATGGAAAGGAAATAAATTTTTCTTTGCCGATTTTCTTTTCCTTTTTTCCCCCCTTTTTTTTGGTGACACACACAGCTGCAGACACTGAATGAACACAAAGTATCGGAAGCCTGGGTTTTCAGTTGCTTCACAGAGCTACTTCCTTCCCAGATGGACAGCTCTCCCTCATTCACGTTTGTTTTCTAGGGCCCGCGGTGGCCCTGCGTGCAAACCTCACTTCAGGAGAGCTGGGAGGGGAAGGCTGCCTGAAGCCAAGCAGCTCCCACACACTGTGAGTGCATGTGGGGCAAGCTCCAGTTACCTGCTTGCAGGCAAGGAGCCCTCCCTGGGAAACTGCATCTTCAAGAGTTAACCTGGAAAGCCAGAAGACATTAGAGCCAAACTGAAAATTAAGATTTCAGAGCTATTAGCACCAAGAGAAGTTGCCCTGTTCTACCTACAGTAGCTGCTCACAACCCCAGATTTTCTACCCTATTCGATGAGAAGGAATTGTGCCGAGACAGAATGAAGCTGACCTCAGAAACACCAGCCATCCTGAGTGCAGACCTTGTTCTCATTTGAATATTGGGACCTAAGGCTGCACGTTGCAGCCCTGAAGGGCTTTTGCAAATGCATACAGCATTCAAACTGGGACTTGCAAAGATCTGACAGCTTTTTGGAGTAAAATGGTAAACAGTTTTCCAGCCGCGCAGTCACCTCCCACCCTCCTGAAAGCCCACCTTTGAACAGAAAAGGAAGACAAAAAAGAATGGGAAGCATCTCCTGGAAAATGAATCCTTGCAGCAAACATCCCTATTGCAAGTGGTTAATAGATCAGCACGCACACACTCACAGAGCTGTACCTGGACTGCTTTTTCGGCGGCGGTGGTGGTGGTGGTGGTGCAAACTCCACTCCATTGCTCTTGTCCTTAGGGAAATCAAAGGAGAAAGATGATGATTTGCTGATCCTAGCCTGATGCTCCAGCATCGGGCCATCATCCACAAGGTCAGCTCCAGCTCTTCCATTCTCAGCTCCCACTGTCCATGGGTGGGTTGAGAGCTCCTGCTCTTCCTCCTCTTGCTCCTCCTCCTCCTCCTCTATCCGGCACTGCTTGGTCCATGTTGGGGTGAAGTATTTCTGCCTCCTGTCATAGGATGAGCCTGCCAGGGCTCTGCTGGACTCCTCCACAGAGACCCCATTGACATGTGTGCACAGAGAAGGGGATGCCCCAAAGGTGCCTGTATCCGTATAGCTCCTTGGCAGCAGCTGAACACCAGCTCCCTCATGGCTATTGTCATCACCAAGCCTTACCGGGGGCACACGGTTCCCATCGCTGCCCAGCTGGCCATTTCGGGACATCTTTGGGGGAATGGCTGGGCTCTCAGCAACTGAAACCTTGGCAGGAGCTGCCAGATGAAATCTGGTGCTGTTTTCACTTCCAGATGCTTGAAAAATCTCTCCGTGCTCAATGGCAGGCGATGAAGTCCCAAAATCAGGGTGGGAAGTGGGGCTGATACATGGCCACTGAACTCCCACTGCTGAGTCAGGGCTGCTGAGGAATATTGTCTTGTGATCATCCTCAGTGTGCGCTGTCATTACAGTTATCTTGGCTGCCACCTGGCCAGTGGAGTCCTGGTATTCCTTCTCACCACCTAAAGCCCAGCTGCCATCCCTCCACATCCCATCAGCTTGCTCCTTGCCAGTGCTGCGGGCCAGCTTCTCTGCTTTTGCCTGTCCTCCACTAGCGTTCAGCAGCACCTTCTTCCTCTTGGTGCTCTCGGCATAGATGGGATCACTGCGGGCTGGCTCAGCAAGGCAAGGACGCTGCGGCTCAACCAGAGCCTGCTGAGGGGCGCTTGAACCCTCAGGCCAGGGGCCTTTGGTGACAGAGGCCTCTCCAGGGAGAGGCGAGTCCTCATCCTCTGGGGACAAAGCAAAGGCAGCTGTGTTGCTGCTCCCTGTGCTCTCAGGGAGGGCAGCAGGCTCAGCATGGAAAGCCAGCTTTTTCCTCTCTGAACACAGGGCATAGGGGAGATGATCACCCTGGTTTTTCGTGATGCAGAAGGCCACATTCACAGCTCTGCACTCCTCGTCACTGAACTTGACCGCCCGGCCACTTGGCCTGGGAATCTCGGGAGCATCCCGCTGTCTCCATCTGCATGGAGCAGAGCCATCCTTCTCACACCGGGTGCCCTTCACCTCCGAGCAGCGTGGCTCCCGTGAGACAGGGTGCTCTCCGTGGCACTCCGTGATTGAACAGTACTCGCCCCCCTCACTCTCAAAGCTGGAGGAGAGGTGACCACAGTCACCCTCCAAGGGGAGCGCTGCTCCTTCTGTGGCTTGGGAAGAAGGGTTTCTGTTGGGGTTTGTGCTGCTTCTGTCCCTCAAGGCAGACAGACTAGGGCAGGGGGCATGATGCGGCAGGGCAAACTTGTCTTTGGCTCTGTCTTCCTGCTTGCCCACTTCACCCACAAGCACCAGGCTGTGGATGGAGACATTTCTCTCCACGTGACTCTCCAAGCTGCGCAAGCCCACCATGGAGTAGCTAGGAGGACAGCAAGACAAGCAGTCGCTGGGCGGGTTGTGAAGGAAGGGCTTTCTCACACCTCCATTGCCAAAACTGTCAAGGCAGACCCGCTGTGCATCTCCTGATTTCAGAAGGAGCTGTTTGCCAGAAACCATGCCCCAGCTGACCTGCATGGGCCAAAGAGACAAGTGCACTGTCAGGATGTGCATAGGCAAAATGGAAGAGAAATTAATATAAAAATAATAATAATAATAAACAGCGCAGCTCTGCAAAAAAGTTCTCTGGCATTCATCATCTGTTTTGCTCTGTGCTCACCAATAACTACTGCCAACCTTTTCTACTTAACCTACACTTGTCCTATTTCCTGGACCATTTGCAGTCGTTGCATTACCATCAATGGCAGTGCACTGAAATAAGGCACTCTCCTTTCTCTTTCTATGGGTTCTGTGCCAGAAACATGTCCAACCTGTCATCCTCCCTGTGAATCACTGTGCAATTAGGGGAAAAAAAAAAAAAAAAATCAGAGGGAAGGAATATTTGCACCTCTCTCTGCTTATTTTCATTTCATTTCACACTGCTGTTCTGGAGTTCCACTCCAGAGCACAGACACAGACTATCACAGGTTATCCTGGGATAGCAACTTGGCTACGCTCAGCACCAAGGACTGTGAAGCAGGTGGGGAAATATATCCAAAATCTCTTCATTTCATAGAATTATAGAATCAGTTGGGTTGGAAGGGACCTTAAAGATCATCAAGTTCCAACTCCCTTGATACGGGCAGGGACACACTTCACCAGACGAAGCTGCTCCAAGCCCCATCCAACCTTGCCTTGAAAACTGCAAGGGATGGGGCATCCACAACTTCTCTGGGCAACCTGTGCCAGTGCCTCAGCACCCTCATAAGTAAAGAACCTCTTCATTATATCTAATCTAAATCTACCCTCTTTGAGCTTGAAGCCATTACCCCTTGAACTATCACTACATTCCCTTTGTACAAAGTCCTTCTCCAGATTTCTTGTAGTCTCCCTTGAGGTACTGGAATTAATTATTATGCATTAATTATCGAAATTAAGGTACTGAAAGGCCACCAGAAAACAAGTTTGAGGGAGATCTATCCTGCTTGCCAAGGGAGGAGTTGGGCAAGGCAGAGTGCCTGATTTGTGCCTGCAAAATAACCCCCCATACCAGGGTGGCAGAGCCCTCTCCCATAGCACGACACTCAGCCTGGTGACAACTCTGCACACACAGATCGAACCCCACCAGTGATGGCAGCCTGTGCTCATGTGCCCTGTACCCCCAGAAAGAAAGCAAGGTTGACCAGTGGGAGGCTAAGAAGAGAGCTGTGAGTTCTGATACTCCTCTGGGGCAAAGGTGGGAGACAGAGTACACCTACATGACGGGCAGGGTGACGCAGCCCCTGTTTCACCGGGCAGTGCTGTTATCAAGTGGTCAGGGATATGAACCACCCATCTGGATTGCAACTCAAAGCACTGGGGTTGGCAGCAGTGCTATACCCAGAGGGCACTACTGCTCTGGCAGAGCTTGGGACCCCAAAGAGCTGGGCTAGGAAGGTAGGGCACTTTCTTCCTCACCCGTGAGGACCATAGATCTAGTTAGCACTGTCTGCAATCAGACAGGGCTTCTTTCCAGTACATCTCCCCAGGAAAATAACTTTAACCTACATCCTCATTTACAATCCGGAAGTACCTAAAAAACAACACATATTTAAGCTCCTTTGCACATGCTTCGTGAGTAACAGCTCATTCAGCTTCAGCCAAAGGTACTTTGACAAGCCAATATATGTCTTTAAAGACCTGAGTCAAGACCAGAATTAAAAACAAAGGGAAGGAAATGGTTTAAACAGATATTCCTAGCACTCCTGAGGGGAGGTAAGTACAGGGAAGTCATGTTTGACTGGATTAATCATTACCTGTGACAGATCTGCATTCATATTCACATCCACCCACGAGTCAGAAACATCCGAGTTTATCATAGTTGGCTTCACGGCAATCGTTGGCTTTGAGAAAGGAGAAGTGTTTACACCTTCGTCTTCCAATGTGGGGCTCTCAGGCTTGGTCCTAACTCCATTCAGGAGCACGGCACAAGCTCCCACATCTGGGGGTGTTTGCGGCCAATGGGAACTCTTTGGGTTGAAGCAGTTTTTGCAGGAGCCGGGCTTCCAAACGTGTTCCACAAAGTCACTGCACGCAGACATCTTCAAATCCTCGTGGGTCAGACCGAGAGCCCTCTGCGTCTTCTGCACTGTCCTCCGCCGCTCATTTTGCATTTGCTTCCCAGAGCCACTCTTAAGGATCACTTAGTTACCTGAAAAAGTACAACACTGTCTGATTAGTTTGGTTATGCCCCCAAATGGGAAGATTTTGAGTAAGACAGGTGATAATTACACTTACTCTGCCTTACACAAAGGCTTATTGTTTACAAGGCTTTTCTCACAACTTAGCTAAAGCCCACACAATCACTTAAAAAGCCTCAACTTCTAAGCAGAGCTCTGTAATAGAGAAGACATCAAGCAAGCAGCATTCCTATGTGATTTAATTCCCTGTTTAATGAGCATGCATAACCAGCCTCGTGCAAGGTTTAGATCAAGGGTAAAGGAAAGAGGTCTTGGAAATAGCTGTTCACAGCCCCACGAAGCAAAGCCAGGCAGGAAAAATTCCTGTCTCCAAAGTGACATCCTCCCTCTGGAAAATAAAAAAGATTGGAGATACAAGGACCAGAATCAGCGACTGTGTAACCAAGGGGACAGGCAACAACCTTCCTTCACCCAGAAGCACCACTGTGATTACTGCTGTGAGACACAAAGGCTTCTCTCCCACCCAGTGCAACGGAGAAAGGCAATCAGCAAGGCTGGGGCTGGCACTGATTTGAGCAAGTGCCTGGCAGAAAGCTCTTATCTGGTTTGCCAGGAGCCACAAATAACAGTGTCAGCTCGCTGAAACGATTCATTGTCTGCAAGAGGAGAAACGTTTTGCTCTTGGATTACTTACAGACGAGGATCCCTTCCCATCTTCCTTCCCCAGGAGGAAATGCCCCAGGAACAAGACATTCCTGCATTCCTGTGCACCCCCTCCCCACATGGCCAGGTCTGATTGCACTTGCCAGTAGCTACCTGGAGCTAATAACTTTGGAGATACTTCAGACGAGGACTCCCACAAAGCTCCATGGATTAGGGAACATAGGAAAATGCAACTAGATGAGGGAAATTGCAGCAGCTGCTATAGGTGTCAGGGCACACAATTTCCCTACCTGGCTCCAGAGCTCTTCTCCCCCTAACCAACTTCAGGTCATCATCTCCCAGCCAGCTGACCCCCATGCAAACTGAGAGTCCTTCCTCGAGGGTCTCCAAGCAAACAGGCACTTTTACACCCCAGTCCTGATGACACAAGAGTAAAATTTACCAGCCTGCTCCTTCAGCACTTCCTCCCTGCAGGTATACCACCTGCAACACCACCGTAGCCACAGACACCTTTGCACCTCTAAACCAACCTACACTTAAATGAAGCCTCTTGCCTCTGGGCTCGGAGATGCCCTGGCCAGCCTCTCCAACAGTCACCTTATCGCATGGCGAAAAAAAAGGATACTTGTAAGAGTATTCTGTCTTGGTGGGAGAGCCACTGCCCCACAAGCATCATCTGAATTCAGATGCCACCTTTGGGAAGAGAGGCTTTGATCCGCTACCACATTACTGCCTGCAGAGTAGTTCTGTCTGGCAGGCTGATAAATTAGAATCCGTTTCATGAAAGAGCAGAAGAAAGAGGGATATGAATGGGATTCACAAATCAGACTGGCACATGCCTCTTTCTTTTTAGGGAAGAGGCTGTTTCAGACAGGTTTTACCATGGACTTCAGAGTCCAAATGAACCAAAGGGCAGCAAATCAGTCTTGGTCATACCCCAGCACCTTCAACGACATTATTTACAGATAAAGCACCTTTAAAAAAAAATATTCTTTGTTTCCTCTCAGATCTATCAGGGAGTGTCCGGCATCCCCCAAAGCTGAACAAGTGTCCTGAGCCAGCCCCCCCAAAAAAGAAAAATCAAAGGGAGGAAAGCAGGGACCCGAGCCATAAAAAAAAGAACTCTTCACTTCTGGTTTAATAATCGGCGCTGCCAACTGCCTTTTAAAGACCGGGAGTTCCCTTTCTGCAGCTAAGCCAGCCGTTGTCTCTCGCTGCCCAGACGCCGGGGCAGGCGGCGCGGTGTCCTCACACCGGAGGGGCAGCCAGCACGCCGCCGCCCGGGAACACCGGCTCGGCCCCCCCGGCAGGCGCCGAAAGCCAGGAGCTGGGTCTGAGACACCCCCGTGCTCCGGGACACCGGCGAGGGGCTCATACAAAGGCTACCTGCTACCTAAGGTAGAGATGCTGGCTGCAGCACAAGGATGCTCCGGCGAGAAAAAAAACAAACCCCCACGCCAAACGCCCAGCTCAAGCAGCTCTGGCTGCCGGACGGCCCCGGGCGTCCACTAGGACTGGGAAAAGTTTACCGGGCAGGGCCCAGCGGGACTCCCGGGGCGGGCGGCTGTGCCGGTCGCGACCGGTGCGCGCCTCAGCTCGGCTTCACCCTCCCTCGCCGCCCTCCGCCCGCATACTCCGCCAAGCGGCAGCGGCGGAGTCCCTCCCAGCCCGGCTTTGTCCCGGGAGGCGGTGGCCCGGTACCCACCCCGGCGCGGCGCTGCCTTGCTCACCTTTCACCAGCCTCCCGTGGCGGCGGAGGAGCTCGCCCCGGCTCCGCTCCTCGCTACGCCCGGCCACGGCCGCCACCGGGCGAGTGGCAAGCGGGGCCCCGCGTGGGTCGGGGGCAACGGCCGCTCCTCCCCGTCCCGCCGCCGTCCCGCCCCCTCGGGGCACGGAGTGGGCCCGGCCCGGGCGGGCGGCACCGCTCTCAGCACACTCGTGTCCCCCAGGCACAAAGCGAGCCCTCCCCTCCCCTCCCCTCCCCGCCCCGCCCCTCCGGAAGGAGCACCAGCGGACAGCTCTCACCCGGGGCATCCCCCGAGGGTACCAACCCCATCGGAGGGTGCGGGCACCCAGCTACCCCAGCAGCCCCGCACGGACCCTATGGGGTCCCACGCCCCTTGCAGGGGCACAGCCAACGGGCGCACATGCTCCCTCCCCAACACTCCACACCACGCTTGTTCTGGACCCAGCTGGAAGATACGGGGAACTAGAGCATTCACTCATCCTGCACGAGCGTGCCAAGTGAAGTTCAGCCCGAGGGGATGCTGGGGAGAGAAGTTTGCGGGGATGGAAAGCGGGATTTGACCCCCACCGTGGGAAAAAATGCAGACAGCATCTCGGGAAAATCCCAAAATCCCGTTGGCCTGCGGGGCTGGGAATCATGAAAAGGGAGGGGATGAGATTTTGCTCCCTGCAGTGGCTGAGTTGCGCTTGAGAGTGGGCGGGAAAGGGAGTGGTCTTTCTCACTCTAGTGCTTCCTCTGTGGTGTCTGGTTTTGAGCACCTAAATTCTCCAAAACTAGGGAAAAAAAAACAGGTAACCCCCTGCCCTAGTCAGGGCATTATCTCCATTCCTTACTTAAGCTCTCTCTCTTTTACCTCAACAAAGCATTCCTGGTCTCATACATTTCCTGAGAAAATAGTGGATTAAAAGGCAAATAGGTTTGCTTCATGGGAAACCCAAGCACCATGTAGAAAAACAGAAGTTGGCGATATGCACAGCACTTATCACAGAAAAAAAATATCCTTCTCAGGAACCAATCATCCCAGTAATTTCTTCTCCTTTGGGAATTTTGGCAGTGCTGCAGCTCACAAACCTTTTTGCTTGCAGACATCGCTACTGGCTGCTCTTTCGCAGTCACGGCTCTCTGCCTGTGCTCTCCCTTCATTTCTTGATCAGCTATTAAAATAGTCCAGAGGCACCACAGTAAGCAGAAACACAGGAAAATACGGGAACTTCTCCACTTAACTTGCCACACTGTCATGAAGACATCTGCTTAACACACCTCCCACTTCTTCTTTCAAGCAAATCACTCGCAATCAATTTGCTGCATCTTTTAGCATGCAGGATCCCAGTGCCCAGTCTAATGAGTAAATAAGCTTTGAGAAACACCTTCATCAGGAGAGAAACCTCTCTTGTAGCACAGAGCCACATCTCATGGGTGAGAGGGGAAAATGAGTGGCCCAAATGTACAACATTTTCCTTATTTTAAAAGGTTTGGATGAAAGAGCCCAGCTGAGGTTGTAGCTGAGGTCTGCAGGGATAGCTAATTTTGGCTAATTTCCCCATATTGGAGCAGTCTGAATTTCATAGCTGGAACTTCAAAAAGAGCCTCTGTTCTTTCCAATAAGAGTACTAGAATCTTCTAATAGCTAAGGTGCCTTGAGGTTCTCAGCATTCTCTTACGGAAGAGTCAGGGACAGCTCAGGGAAAGAAAACCATTCATTCTCTGTTCACACTGGAACAGCACTGGACCTGCTGAGTGAACTGTCCTGAGATGTTCACCCCAGGCAGGAAAACCTGTTCCATGCCAGAGGCCTCGGGATTATGTGATAATGAAAATTTCTGGTGAAGTCAGCCTGTTACTGTCCATAGATTTCAGTGGAGAATTGAACAGCCTCGAGTTTTCATAAAACAGTTGGTCTGCAAGGTCTGAGACGTGATGGCTTTTTGCATGGCTATAAAGTCTCGTGGGTTCGCCAGTACAATGTCCATCATTGTTCATTTTAGGTATTTCCTCAATGTCCAAGAAAACTCGCACTGAAGAAGCCCTCTCATGTGGAAAGCAGTACACAAAGACTGCTAAGACACAACCACATGTCCTGGCCAGCCATATATCTTCCAATGTATTGTTTTCCGGAATGCTGACTCAGCACCAGGACACATGGCTTGGAGCAACCCTGAAGGCACAAAGGGAAACCTCAGGCAGACTGGAACTTCAAGCACTATCCCTTGCTGGAAGGAGCAAGGCCATCTCTGAGTCTTGCTTTCAAAGTGTTTCAGCTGTAAGAGAACCCCCCTTAACAGGAAGACAAACAAGCGTAAACCAACAGGGGGTTTCTCTGTGGGTGGACAAAGAGAGCAAAGCTTCCTGAAGATGGGCTCAGCCTTGCTCCTGGCCAGCAAAGCTGCCCTGTTCCCAAGGCTGCTAGCGCAATAGTACTCCAGGGGACCTGAAAAAACACAGCAACAGGAAAATACGTGACACTTCTTATCAGTTACACTCCACAATGTGCCAATGAGCAAATCCTAGTTTCCAGCCGTGGTGCACAGATCTCCTGGTCCCCATGTACTGGGACATCTTCCTTTCCCTGCCAGGACTCCAGCTCACCCATGGTGTCACAGCTGGAAGATCTTTCGGGTGGAAGTGGAGTGGCCCCATCTGTGCTGCAATCAGCAACAAGAGAAATTCACCTGTGATGGAGCCAGGGGCAGCCAGTGCCAGAACCTTCTTCCTGCCTGGGGAAAGAGCAAAGGGTCATCCTTTGTCAGGCTCCAGGGATGGTAATAGCTGCTGCCTGTCAACAAGCTGCTTTGGTCAATGTTCACCTCCGTGGAAACTGCCCCTCCATGCACTGCAGACCCTCCTTCTGTCCCAGAGGGTGATGGCTTTGTTTGAAATGCGCCTTTTCTCCACCAGCCCTCCCTTTCCTGCTGGAGCAGAGATGCTGACTGCCCATCAAAGCACCTGCCTCCTACCTCCAGGATTTCCCCTTGGCCCTGGGGACACTGTCGCCATCCCGACACCCCATCTCGCTATAGGAAGAGAATATACCTGGGGCCATAGGTGCCCTTTGTATTCAAAACAATACCATAAGATCCAACTCAAAATCCCCTCAAAATCCAGTTCCTCTTTCCTGGGAAGAGCAGATTAAAAGCATCAGCCATAAAGAATGAAACACTAATGTGATCTCTTAACCATCCTCCATGGGACTTACCCCCACTGATAACATCTGGAGGCCCAAAGTATGATCTCAGTAGGATCCATCTACCTTGTAGGACCGAAGTGAAGGCTTAAATCACTAACGCGACCCCATGTAGAGGCAGCAGCCCCTCATCCCACCCTGGCTGCTGCGACAGGCTGCAAATCAGTATGCCAACCAGCGACAGGCACCGCTATTCTGCTATTCCTTTGCTTGGGGGACTGTGTCAAGGGGGGAGCTCGGTTCTCTGTACCCAAGAGCAACAGTGGCTGTTCAGAAATCATGGGATAATAGCCCTTTTGATGGATGCTCTGTTTGTGCTTTCGGGATGTAGCGGTTGTGGTGGGGCTGGGAGGGGGGAGGAGGCAGAAAGGCATATGACAGTGGCGATAACAAGTGAGCTTTGTATGCCATGGCCAGGGGCTCCCACAGCTGCTCCAGTCCCTTCTCCCACTTGAGGTAGTTTGGGTGGAAGAAGAGGCTACAAAAGCTCAAGAGAACAAGAATGATAGATAGGATTTTAATGGTTCAGTCCCTGCATCTCTTTAAAAAGAAAAACTGCGGCAGAGCATCTCCTCCTGCCATTCAGGCAGGGGCTCTGGAGGGGACAGGCTGCTCTGGGCTGGTGGTCTGGCTGCTGTGGTGCCTTCTGGACAGGGAATGCCCTCTAACATGTCTGTCCCGTTTGCTTCCTCTCCCTGTGTACTTGGTGAATACTTCCTGCCCATGATGACCAAGGCCTTCAGTTGCTTCTTGCCATCACTCAAGGGACTTGGTGTGAGAGGGAGCCTGGTGGTAACCTGGAGCATCCTCCGGGGAAAGGGCAGGATAGGCCTCTATCTCCAAACCAGCCTGTCCCAGGGAGCTGTGCAAGAAAAGGAACAAGCCTGGCAGTGGGCAGCATGGCACAGGAACAACCACCAGGGCACACAGTATCTAACCGATATTAACTCCATCTATCCCTGGGTTTATGTCACCTATCATCACCTACATGACTTGATAACAGTGTTTTTTCTTATGACCCTATTCTGTGTGGTTGGGGAGATAATGATGATAGCAGCTGGCTAGATTGCCAAAAAACACTCCCCCCCCCCCCCCCCCCCCGAAAAAAAAAAAAACAAAACAAAAAACACCCAAGCAGAAAACCCACACCCCAAAACCCATACGCACTTTGTAATCTCTGTCCCAACAGGACACGAGCACAGCCTCACAGCCAGCCTGTATGGTTGCTCTTATTAAGCTCTGAACAGCTGGGGGATTTGGAGATGGATTAGCTAATACAATCCAGGCTCAATTAGCAAAGGAAGCATGGCTATTCCAGCTCCCATCAGGACAGATGTGGGCAGGACCTCCAGAGGGTTAATCACAGGGCAACTGGTACTTCATCCACAAATAACCAAGCTGCCTGTGCCCCCCCATCCCACCCATGGCTGCTGTTGGTGTGGGAATGCTTGCCCTTGCCAAACACCACCTTCCCCCCTGGACCTGGCCAAAACCCGCTTTCCTGCCCATGGGATGGAAGAGGGAAGGACTAACTACAGTGGGGAGGGAGAGCAGGCGTGCACGCAGGTGCAGAAAGCTGGCAGCCAAACAAAGGGAGATCGCAGGAGCAGATACGGGCACATGCAGGCTCCAGTCACAGCTTTCTATGAGCAAGACCAAAGGCAAGGAGAAGGGGGTGAAGGAAATGATTTCTCATTGATGGGAAGATGCTAATACGCACCAGCAATGGGATACCAGTGCTTCATTTGAAAGTGGGACTCCTGGTCAGGGCTTTTGCTGTCATGAATGCTCTTTGCTTGGCCAGCAGGGAAAAGCAGCAGGCCCACTGGGCTGCTGGGGCATTCTTCAGGACAGACTTCCAAGCGCTTCCTGCCACTTTGGGATAAAGCAGGGCGCACATCTCTAAGCAGTTTAATGGGCACTGTCTTCCAAACTTACTCGCATACCAGTCTCCTTCAAAAGCTGAACCAAACCCTTGTGGATGCCAGTTGACCATCCCCAGCCTCAGCTGGTTCCTCATTTCCAAAAGCTACCCTCAAATCTCTCACCTGCCTTTCTGGGTGTTTTAAAGACACATAACCCCTCATGTGCCGAGACACAGAGACACCCTTGCCAGAGACAGGCCTCCGCTTGCAGAGCTGGTGAACCGGTTCCTGGGGTGTGAGCTGCATGGGCAAGCTCTCCCACGCATGGATGGGTTTCGCATCGCCCTGCTGGAGACTGGCTGCCAAACACCAGCTCTGTGTGGAAATGGGCTTGGAAAGCATGGGTGGGGGGCACAAGCACTTGATGCTTTGGAAAAGGTTGCTCTCAAAGCCAGGGGTGACCAATGCCAAAAAGCAAGATGTGAATGAATTCTTCAGTTCTCTGAAGACAGAGAGGTGGTGAGGGACAGGGCTTGGGTCAGGCAAAGTGACTGCACAGGAGATGCAGCAAACCAGACATGCTTTCCCAGCCTTCCTTGGATGAGGAAGGGACAGTCTTTCAGAGCAACCTAATGATCCTTGACCAGTGCCAAGCAAATGCAAACACATGTCAAGCACCTTCCAGGTGCCAGCTAGGGAAATAAACCCACCAGCCTCTTCCCAGTGCAGCTGCTGGGACTCTCACGGAAGAAGCACTGTGAGGAAGCTTTGCAATACCACATGGCTGCGTGTCAGAGTACCCCAGGGTCTGACACTCCAGCTGCACCCAGAAAGCATAGCTAGGTCTGGAAAATCCATTGCCATGGAAGGAGCAGACACACGGACATGAGGCACTGTAGGAGGGCACACCACTGATTTCTCCCTCTCTCCAATAGAACTGGCTTTTTCCCTTGTTCCTCAGCACTGTCTGGTGTTTACCAGCACTGGGAAACATTTGCTCCTTGCACTCCTTCCAATGGAGCGTGGGAAAAGCTCTCACCCGAAACAAAAAAACACGGGAATTTGCTTTCAAGTCTATTCTTCTCACTCTTTTTCTCTCCAAGTGAAAAGCCCTGAGCTGGCTTTTTTATTTTGCAAGGCAAGTTTTCTGGCCAAGGGAAACTGGCATTTGTCTCTCATGCTGTCAGCAGAGTGACAGGCATCAGTACAAGCTGAGAGGCACTGGTAAAACAACCAGGACGGAGGGAGTGGTAGCAGTGCAGACAGGGCCTGCGTGTACCTCCCCCCCCTTTTAGGTAAGGGCAATGGCACATTTCAGCTTCACTAGAAATAAACAAGGGCTTGATGTGGGGGGCACTTTGCTACCAGAGGGTATGTAAAGCCCTTGGTCTGCTGCTTGGCTCGCTGAGGCAAGAAAAGAAGAAAGGAAAATTAGCATGAAAACAAAAATGGAGGTTGCCTTCCCTGCTTACTGGCTCTGGAGTGAAAAGATAGTGAACAGAAATACAAAAGCATCCTTCCCTGTCAGCAGCAACATCAGGGTTTCTCCCATCACTCACCCAGCTACTGTGTGCTGGATCTGTCCAGCAAAGGCAGCCCCTGCACTGGGACGTGGCGCATGCAGGCATCAGGTGTCGTCAGCTCTGTGCTGAGGGCTGGAATGCAAATATACACCAGTCCTTACCAGCACCTCAGCCTTCAGAGCGCTGGCAGGAGGAGGCTTCCCATCCCTCCAGCCTGTCCCTTGGCCTATCCACCTGGTCCAGGGCCCTCGCTAGCCAAGCCTGCAGGAGGGCAAGTGGCCTATTTGTGACAAAGTGAGGGGGATGCAGGGAGGCAGGGAACTTTCAATCACAAAGAGGCAAAGTCATGTGCTTCCTTGCCCGGGGGACCAATAAACTCTTTTCCAGAAAACAAGGCAACAGGAGTCTGCAGGACTCGCAAGACAGCATCAAACCTGGAGAAAGCAGAGCTCTCTGGGAGCTGGCTGCTGCCCCCCTGCAGGCAAGTACTGCTGCAAAGGTGGTCTCCATGCCCAAGGATGCTGCTAGGAGAGGAATAAAGGCACCCCTGTCCCCTCTCCTTCCCCCCCATTACCCCTCTTTCCAGTATTACAGGGCAACCGTGGGGACCAGCAAAAGGACAACTGTAAACACTGATATGATCCAAGAGACCCACTCTATGCCCAGGCAAAAGATGGAGAAATACCCTTTATACCCAGAGGCCAAAGGCAGATCTCCCACACTTCCAAACTTCATCCTGCAAGTCACCTGGTGCCCCCAGCACAGTTTTTCTTGTGTGAAACTCCCTCTGCAAGAGGTGCCTTAGGTGAGCAGCTGCAGAGGCAGCCAGGTCCCAGAGGAGGTGTTTGCTCTCCCCATCTTCCCCACGCACACACCCTCCTTTTAATTGTTTGCGCATCAAGAAACAACTTGCCGTACCGCAGCTTCCCAAAGGGAGGCAGGCACTGAGCTAGTAACCTGAAACTGCCTCTCAGGGAGACAGACAGCACCCACCTCCCTCTGTTCCCACATCCTCTCCCCCTGCTCATCCCTGCCTGAGCAGCAGCCGCGTCCTCCCCGTGCTGTGCTCCTCTCTTCACTGTTAATGAGCCCAGAGCAAAAAAGCACAGAGCTGCCATTCAGGGCCTCTTCACACACCAAAACGTCTCTGTGCATTAATAACCCCTTTCAAAAGCCCACTTCCTCGCACGCATCCCTCCCCCTCCAGCCCCCAATGCTTTTCAGGAGTGACTGTGATTCATCTGAGGTGCAAACAGCGCAGTAAAATTTTAATACAGCCTGAACATGATGTGAGAGCGATCAAGTGTCTTTTAAGCAGCCTGTCTGTCTCCAGCAACTGCTTTGAAGGCAAGATTGCTTCAGCGCTGCGTGAAGAGCTTCAAAGAGAATATTTGGGACTGATTTTGACATGACTCAGAGGAGGCAGCAAGCCTCCAAACACAGTTCCCTCAAAGGATGAGCACTAACAGAGGAACGTGCCAGCTCGCTGGACCAGATGGGAAGGCCTAGGGGGACCAGAGCTACATGTACGTATAGGATACCTGCTGAGTGCTGTGACCTAGTCCCTGTCTCCACACACTGCCTTAGGGAAGACATTTCCCCAGCCACTGGTTGCATTGCATGCTAACAGCCCTGAGACCAGTGATCTGCCCCAGCTGTGATTTCAAGGGCTGGAAGGCAGGAGAGAGTTCTCCATGCGCCAGGGTACATGGGTTGATTGAAAAAGTATGAAAATAAGGCAAAGCACTTGGGTTAGCCCAAACAGAGATGCCGATAGCACCCAAGGACTCCTCTACAGCCAGTAAACAAAAGGCAAACAAAACTAGTGTCCCAGAAAGTGAGGACAGAGCGAAACAGAAGAGGTGTTTCCCAAGAGGAATTTCCCAAGGAGGATTTGGAAGCCTCCATGAGCTCAGCCAGAAAATATCCCTCAGCTTTGCTGCTTCTTAGTGTCGCACACTGTTCTTTGACTCCCTGCCTACCCCCCAAAACCTGCAAACAGCACAGCACTGCCCTCACACAGGGAAATGCTCTGGCCATGGAGACGTTTGAACTCAGCCCGGCACCACAGAAGGCCAAAGCAAGAAGCTGAGGTCTGCACCTCCAGACATCCTGCCACAGGGGAGCTGGCACCTTCTGATGATGTTTCAGTGTCTGCTCTCACACCACAGGCAGAACATCAACCAAAATCTGTGTTGGTACTGAGCAGCTTGCACAGCTCCTTCCCGGATCATCGCTTCCCATTTACCTGCCAAACTGGCCCCCGTGGTACATGTCATCCCTGGGCTGCTGGAAGGATGTTGGGAAGGTGCAGGCTGCAACCCTGCATATCCTGTGCCATCAGGAAAGGGAGGATGAAGACACTGAGAAGAGGGTAGAGTAAGTCTGAGTTGGTAAAACCCCTGGGGACACTGTAGTGTTTGACCTCCAAAACGGAGTGGCCTGACTCAAGTGAGGGGGACAAAGGCAGAGAGCCAAACCCAAGCACACAGCTGAAGGTGCATAGGCCCACACAGACTGGAAGTGCACAGGCACACACTCCCAGGGCAGGGACAGTAGCCCTCATGATGTGGAAGGAAGGAATCTTTTGATATGAGTGCAAGGCAGCCCAAATGACTGCAGGGGGGATGTCTGGGGGAGTTCAGGCAGCTGACCTCTACTGCCCTGCAGAGACAAGCCTGAGAGGACCCCAGAGTGCACAGACCTGCACAGGGTTTGAGGGAGCACCACCACTGAGATGTAGGTTTACATGAAGGTGGTGCAATTTGTGAAGGTGATTTTGAGTCTGGAGCTATCCATGGAGGTGTATCAACCTGGTATCAGCTTCAGGGTCACTTCCTGCTCCAAAGAGACCATGCAGGGCTACATTCATGAGCAGGTTTCCCTGCAGAAATATGTTACTTAGCACAACTAGCATCTGCGCTGACACATTCTGAGGGTTTCAGTTACTCGGGGACGAGCAGCTGAAGCAATTGGCCTAGGAGCAACAAGTGCAGAGAGCAACCCACCCTAGGCTGCACCCAGCCTGAGAAATCCCAAAGGGGGGCTTATCGGGGGGGGGGGGGGGGGGGGGAACTGGGGGGGGGGGAAATCAGTGGATTTCAGAGCTCAGATGTATTTGCAAGAGATTTGCAGGCACGTCTCCTTTTACCTTTTACTGGAGTTACCCCCAGGAGGGAGCAGAGGCACCATCTCACCTGCAGCAGGGTTGTTTAAATGCAGTCAGCAGTCACTTAGCCTTCAGCAGGACTGGGCCAACACTATAAACATATCAGCAAGGTGCCCAGGATGAGAACAAACCTTCTTACACCCAGTTTGGGCTCTCTCATTTGTGGGAAGATGCAAGACAGTGACTTATCTGCTTCCTGGAGGTCTGCTGCTCCTACCAGGCTGCAGTCAGCAGTACTCACAGGAGAATGCAAGCCACCTTCCAAACTAAGGATGACGGGAAAGTAGCCAGCAGTGCTGTGAGTAAACAATAGGTAGGAAGGCTGAGCAGGTGGTGTGACAGGAACGGATCGCAACATCAACAAAATGAGGCTTCAGCAAGGTCACCATCAGCACCTGCACGTAGGCAAAATCCCCCAAACCCTCTCCAGGAACTCAGTATGCTGGGGAGCCTATCTAAGGTGTCTGTACAGTAATGCATGAAGTACAGGGAATAAACATGAGGACCTGTAGATCTGTGCGCAGAGCCATGATCTTGTGGTGGGATGGCTCCCATGACTAGAACGCAACGGAGGGATACAGGCTCATCAGGAAGGACATGACGGGAAGATGAAGAGCGGGAGTTGCCCTTCGTATGAGAGAGCAGCTGTGGCATGTGGAACTCCGCCTGGGGATGGATAAGGAACCAGATAAGAGCTTAGGTGCTAGGAGCAAAGGGAGAATGGGTAAAGGTGGGTGTCTGCTATAGACCGTCTGACCAGGAAGAACAAGTGTATTAAGCTCTCTACAGAAAGGAGCAGCCTCATTTCACAGGCCCTGGTGTCGTGATGGGAGACTTCAATCACCATGATACATGCTGGAGGGACAGCACAGCAGGACGTAAAGCAATCCAGAAGGCTCCCAAAGTGCACTGATCACAAATTCCTTTCCCAAGTGGCAGGGCAGCCAACAAGGAGAGGTACTCCGCTGGACCTCAAACTCGCCAACAAGGAGGGGCTCACTGCAGATTCAGTGCTTTCTAGATCCTAGCTCTTGTATTGGACAGGCAGTGCACACTCATGCCTTCTTCAGCATACATGGATTTATCAGCCTTTTTCATACTGCCTCTCAGACATCCCCTCTTTCTTCCTCCTAGGCACTGCCTCAGGCTGCTGGTGTTCCCCTGTGGAGTGTATTCACAGCCTAAACAAAGCAGCACCTGGCAACAAACAGCATGCAGGAGTGAGACAAGGCACTACACATTGGAGCAGCACGGGTGAGAAGACTGGTTTATAAGCAGAGGGCAATACCATCTGTCCCTGGATGGCTATCACTGTAGAGAAGGCACATGTAGAGTGTGGTGAGAGCCCCACAAGCACTGAATCAGGCCAGGGACAGGAGACACGAGTTTGATCATTGCCAGGAGTGCCAAAATGCCAAGATACTGTGCCAGGCTGTAATGTGCAATAGTCACTGTACCATGACGGTTTGTACTGGTGTCCGTACAAACTGGCTCTCGGAGCAGTGCACCCACGGAGGGGTGAGAAGACACATAGTATGTTTCTGTGCTATCACCCTTCCCAGGGGCTGTTTTTGCTAAGTTAAGATTTGACCTCTCAAGAGCAACATCAGACAACCCAGGTCCCCCTTTGGTATTTTATCACTGGGCAGTGATTTATGGAGCAGTCCAGGAGCAGCTCCAGCCAAGGCAGACAAAAAAACAGCTGGATCAGAACTGGATCTTGTTTGGCTTTGCAGCTATAGCTGACATCTAGTTGAACATCTCTTGGAAAGGGCAGTCTTGCAAAGACAAGCCTGCTGGAACATTACTGGGCTACAGACACCAGTCACCCAGTGAAATTCTCCATCTGGTATAATGCCAGACAAACTCAGAACCAAAAGGGAACCTCTGCCACAAAACCCCTCTGCCTTCTTTAAAACCAAGTGTCAGGGTCTGGTACTGACTCTTCCTGAATGGAAAGGAAAGCCTTGCTCCCTGATTCCAGCTGCTGACCTTGTCTTGTAGCTATGTGTGCATGTGTCCCTCATGGAGATGGATCAAAACACAACTGGGAGTGGCTGCATTTAATGTGGGTAGAAAATGTTCAGAGCAGCTGAGAGCTGGAATTTGCGCTGTGAGTAAGAGGAGCTCTTACAGAATGAGTTAGCGGATGTTTTAGGTGATTCATTGTCTTCTGATAACTGCCCAGCTCCCGAGGCATTGCTGGCATGCAAGCACAAGGTAGGTCTGAGTGAATCAGAGGGCCCAGGGAACAGTTATTGGTGATAGTTAGCAGAGACATGCACAAGTTTGTTAAGGGACCAGGCTGTAAACTGCCACCATTTTCCAAGGTCTGCAGTGCACTTCCTGGAAAAACTTGGTTTTCTTTGCTGCCAGATTTGGGGTGTGCCTTGGGAGGAAGCCCCTTGCTCCATCCTCCAAAGACAGGCACTGGCGTGAAAGGCTAGAAGAGCCAGGCTGAGCCATCTGTATGTGATACCTTCTGCCCACTCTTCAAACACACGTCTGCTCTGTGCCAGGCAGTAAGAGACAACAAGGTCTTAGTGGTGCTGCCTGGATGACCCTCTGTGTCTCCAAAATATGGCAGCACCTTTCCTTCCCTTTCCTGCTGGCCTCCAAGATTCTTTGGCCTTGGTTTCTCTGCCAAACACCTAAGCTACAATAATTTGTTTGCCTCTACAGCTGTCAAGAGTATTTGACATCTTGAGTACCCACAGGTTGCTCTGGAGAGGCCAGATGAATGGCAAGGTCTGGAGGATAAAGTTGGCAACAAGGAGCACAGTACCAGCTCATACCTACATTACCACTAGCTTCTCACTTTAAACCAGAGGTCAGGCATTTGTCATGGAGCAAAAAGGAGCAAAAAACACAGAGCACTTTGCAATGCAGCTCAGTGGCCTTGCATATGTCCCAGGGCAGACTTTGTAATCATACCTTATCCTAGTTATTGCTGCAACAGCAAAGACAGCAAAACAACGGAACAGGAACCAGCACCCAGGGCATGTAGGGCAGTCCTGGCCATGGGAAAAGATGCAACCATTCCCAGCCTGGGCTATTAAATCACAGATTCTGGTGCTCAGGAAGCTCAGCAGCAAGCTTGCAAGTTCAGACATTTCTGTAAGGCTATTTCAAATGCAGTGGCAGGCCTGAGGGAGGAATGCAAGGTCAGCTCTTCTGCATATGCTGTGTTTCCATTGTACATATGAGCAATATAGGGCCACTTTACAGGGCACTAACACCTGGCCAAAGGAAAAAAAAGGACTGGTGTGCCCAAGTGCAATGCAGATGTGCTCCTGATGCAGGACAATAACCCAGCTTTGGTATGTGTTGGATATTTTCATGGCAGCATTGTCTGGAAGAGCCCTCCACAGTCTCTGGTCTAACTTCCATCTTGAAGCAAGACTGTCGCCAACACTGATGCAGACAGCTTTGTCTAACCAACACTCAGAAAGGCCCAAAAGTGGCAAGCCATCACCACCCCTCTGAAGACCTGTCCCAGGGCTGCTTCTCCTCTTGGGGAAGACATTTCCTAATGTCCAGGCTAAAATCCCAATGCTGCAAGGTAATTCCTTGCAAGCAGCTTTTTATGAAAGGGGGGAGGGAGGAAAAGAGAGGATCAGAGGAAAGATCTGAGAATTAGCAGAGCTCAAATGTTTGGAGGTGGCCTTAGACTGAATTAGCTAACTCTGTGCCCAGTGTTTTCATTGTCAATGAGTGCCTACCAGTAAGAAGACAGCTTGTGTGCTGAAAAGCTAGTGATGGGATAAGAGAAGCAACTGTAGGAGGGTGAGGAGGAAGGACCAAGGAGTGGGTGAGACTATCACTGTTGTTCATTTGAGGAAAACACATGGAAGAAGCTAATGACTCTGCTTCCTTTCTTGCATTCAATTTTCACATTAAAGTTGAATCTAGAGGCGAATAACTCACTGAAGGGATCAATTACCCTCCACAAACCACCAAGATAAAAAGATAACTAGCTGAGCCTTTGCAGTCTCCCTCTCAGGCACCTACAGCCAAGATCTTGCCCCGGCATTTAGCCATGATGGTGAGCAGAAAAGGGGTCGGGAAATGGGCCAGGATTGCGAAAGAGGAGGTTCACGAACTTTCAGCTAGGTGAAATGTGTACGAGCTGCAGCAACACTCATTATCACAGGGGGAGCCGTCTCCAGTTCCCAAGCCACCCTCTCCAAGAACTGCTGGAGGGCTAGAGCAGAACCAAGGAAATGGCACAGAACGAGCGCAGCATTCTGTTTTAAAGGCTTGAAGTCAAGTTATAGATCCATAATTCAGTGCCTGGAAATTCGACTTGCACAAAGGATTAATTCAGAGGCACCAAGAAGCTAATATGGGGGCTGAGAAGCAGACAATTGGGATTTCTTGAGAACTATTTAATACCAAACCATTTAAATATCCTCTCTCAAAGATTTAGCAGATATAGGGTAAGCAGCAGATGTGATCATTTTGACCTCCACAGAGGGCTTTGTGTTATCCCATTCATACTTGTCAGAATGGGAAATACCATTTAGATGAAAGATGGATGTAAAAGTAGTGCAAAAATAGTACCTTGATCTGGTGACAAGAGCTATTCATGGCTTACAGTCAGACTAGAAGGACATATATAGAAAGGAACAGCAGGAAAATGGCTTTGGTTTTGGTATTATTCAATGCTTCTATATTGTGGACATAGCCATGCTATGCTGCATCAGAAATATTGTGGATAATGTTAAAGAAAACAAGACCAGAGGAATACCAGAAAGTAGATTCATTGGATAACCTTGAAGACCTGGCAAAGAAAGGATTTGACATCATTCAGATGAAATTCAATCAAGTGAGGTGTGAAATGCTTTGAAATCAGATCAATCCAACCCAAGGGAAGAGTGGGACGTGGGATGACACAGGCCACAAACCAGGAAGGGGAACATGCTGGAAGCAAGCCTTCCTCCAGTGGTGGAGAAGAGGACACATCACACGTTTTAAGGATGTTGGCAGCTCTATTCCCATCACTGAATAAGTGTTAGGGACCAAATTGGTGCCACAGAGGGATTCATACTTAGGGCATGGAGGTGGTTGACCCTAGCTTTCCCTGTCCATGACTGCTGTGTCTACCTGCCCTCTCCTTCCTGCCCAAGTGGCCGGCAGAGGCAAGGATGATGGGGACAGGCAGCTAGCCAGGGCCAGCTGCTCTCATTACAGCCTAACCTTAATGGAAGTCCACCAGGACTTGGGTACCAAGTTTCCATGTAGCCTGCAGGGTTTGCTTGCTTTGAGAGGGAGCTGGTCCCAGAAAGATGCTGTGGCCAAGGACAACTGCCCTGGACACCCACAGAGAAGGGACGCCCTGCAGCCATCTGCAAACACCCAGCCACATCAGTGAGAAAGCCCCATCTGAGTGAGGCACAGGCCAGTATCACCAGTAGAAATCTCTTCTATTTCCCAGGCCAAGAATGGTCAGGCCACCCCATCCTGGAGGAAAGACCCCCATCCTGCAGTTCTCCATGTTTTATCAGGTGACCAAAATCCCATCCACCTACATGACAGCTTTCCTCTGTCACTGGTATTAAGATTCCCAGTCTCTGAGTGAGGGCATTTGTACATCCCAGGGCCAAGTGATCCTGTAGCTCATGCGAGCTTTCATGGAAAAAAGTCCTGCCAGGCACTTCATACATGCAGCACACGGGGAATCCTTCTAGGAGAAGAGGAGTCTCGTGAAGCTTTGAAGCAGCCTGGAATTTTAGGACAAGACAGGGCTTCTGTGACATTTCATAAAGAACATCCTCACCCTGAAGATTTAGAATCAGTCTTTGAAATACAGCAGCAGAAAGCCCTCTGATGAGGGCTACCAGTAATGCTGTTTACCCAGTGAATTTACATTATGAGAGGATAAGAACCATGGCAAATGGTGATATTCCCCTTCACACACTCTCCTCCTGCCCCAGCCCATATGCCAGTGGCTTTTTGGCCATGCATGTATGTTTAAACATTCAGGTGACAGGTCCAGGCAGCACACACTGTTGTTTTCTCCAAAGGGACACAAGGCTAGAAAGAAGCAGATGGTGGCCGAACTGCAGGGCACAGGCCTACAAGGGTAGTATTTTACCTTGATATAAAAGGGAAGGCACAAGATACCCAAGATTAATCCTGCTTTTCTTGTACCTATACTTCATATTCTCTGTGGCTGGTGATTTCACTAGCTTTTCCATGCCAAAATCAATTAGTTTTGTCTCCACTGATGTACTGACTGCCTCAAAAGTATGTGTTGATGGTATCAAGTACATTGAAGGCAGGATGTGCTGCATGGATCTGACTCTTTGCCAAGAAGAAAACTGTTAGCAGGGGGATTGGAACTAAATGATTTTAAGGTCTTTTCCAACCCTAACTATTCTATGATTTTCTATGATTTTCCTTTCATTTGCAAGATTTTCCTGACTAACCTGGAAGAGTCCTGTGCTTTTCTCCAAAGGGGGCAGGATTCTCCTGCGCACCAAACCTGGGCAATCTGTTCACCAGCGAGTTACATGGGAGAGAGACACAGCAATCTTTCCATCTTAAACTATCAGAACAAAATTCCCATAGCCTAGAAGTCATGCTGTTTCTCAGTTCCCAGAACAGGCATGGAACCCAACTGTCTCCTGCCCAGGGCTTTCTCAAGAGGAGAGGTTTAAGCAGGCCTTTTCTCCTTCAGCCTTGGCCATACATCCAGTGGTTTGGCCCACAGAGCTGACCCAACTGCTAGAATATACATAAAGGCACAGTCATGAGCCATCTGTGCTTTGGTTTCAGGCCTTTCAGCCCAACAAGAGACCAAAGTAAGCGCAGGTGAGTCACATGTACAGCAACTACATGAACCCCAACATGAAGTGCTGCTTTTGCCTTGCCAGTTGCAACGTGCTCTGCACCCACGGGCATTGGCATTGTCTTTTAGCTCCCAAGCTCTGTGGCCCAGGAACTGGACAAACATGCAGACTGACACAGCTTCAGCTGCTCTCTTCTCCCTGTCTGAAACCCATAACGAGGACTGCGTGTCCAAACCGCTCTCAACCATCTCAGCATCGAGCCAGACAAAAATAGATACAGCTGCAAAAATGCTTTTCAGATATTCTCTGAACTGAAAGTAAAGACTCAGAAGCAGCACTGGCAATCTGGCAAGTTCAAGTGCAGCAGTTTGAAAGTGAAGGAGTTTAACGGGTGACTGAATACCTGGGGGGCACCTAATAAGGCTTTCAGCAGCTCATTCCCAAGACCTAGTCTGAATAGTGTTCAGAGTCACAGCTGGGCTGCAGAAACAAAGCGGGAACAACCTCAGCACTCACTGATGGATTTACTGCTCCCTGCAGGCATTACAGGATGCTGCCCCCAAATTGCACGGGTTTATGCAGCTCCCTCATGCTGAGTTTTGGGTAGCATGAGCAGCCAAGACTCCTGTGGGCCACAGGCCTGAGCATAGTATGCTACTGCTGGGCCACAGCCCCAGAGTGGGAACTGCCAGCACAGGGTTTGCAAGCCATTGCACACTCAATACATCCTCTGGTCTCTGATAGCCCCTCTGAAGTGCATCCTCAAGGCTACCAACAGCACCATAGCCAGTCTGGAGTGTGGCAGGTCAATGGGCAAATGGAAGGTTAATGAATCTGTCTGCAGACATCTTGCGCTGAAGGCTGGAGAGCTGGAGCATGGAGCCACATCCTGGGTGCTGATCGCCACTGCCCATGCTCTGGGGAGGACACGCAGAAGTCTGTTCCACATTTAGATAGCAAGGAGGACCCTGTCTTTCCTGGGGGCTTGTCCTTGGCCTCCCAGCGGGCACAAAGGCAGTAGTGTGTGTGTCCAGGGAAGAAGCTGGGAGCCAGTCTGGGAGAAGCCCATTGCAACTGCAGCTGTTTGCACAATGCAGAGCGTGTCCTGGCTGCACTCACACAGTGCTTGGGCCATGGCTTGAAAGCAATGAGTTGCCAATGGGACACCCTTCTTTTGCAGTTACAAAGTCCCCCACTCAAAATTCTAGAACAAAAAGCAGCAAAATGGAATGGTCAGAACCAATTCCTTCAGTTCAGACACCTGTTTAATGAGACTTCCCTGCAGGATGTAGTCTGAGGAGAGGCTCAGACAACCAGGTCTTATGCTAAACAAATCCAGCATGGGCTGTTGGAGCCATCCTGCTTTGCTTCCAGCCTGCAGGGTTTCAACCGCAAAAGAGAGGCAAACACAGGTGGCTGGTAGAACTGTCCAAGGGGCTAGACCAGGGGAAACTGCAGCCCCCCCAAAGTGCCATTCCCAGTCAGTCCTGATCTCATACAGCGGGCAAGACGTGGTGCTCTGCCAAGTGAATTCTCCTAAGGTGAGAGAGGCTGAAAGATACAGCCCGGATCAAGCACTGTGCCTGCTGGGCACCTGCCAGGCATAGGGGAGCCCAGCAGGGCACAGCGCACACACTCTGTTTGTCATGTCTGCAGTCCTGAATGCCACATGGCTAAGAGTCCAACATGGCCCCTTTGAACCCAAGAACTGGTCAGGTACAATATAACTTGCATGACATGCCGGCAGTATGGTGGAATGGGGGGACCTTACTGTATACAATGCAGGCAAAGCCCCAGGGTCAGTGCGATGTAAACAGGAATTGCCAGCTGCAGACTTCTGCCTAACGGCCCTGGCCCCTGCTCTTCCCCACACAGCAAACAGGATGCTGAGAGATCCTGCTGCTGCTGAGGACAAGCTCCGCAGCAGTGAGTGGAAGGAGTCAGAGTAACCCCTTCACAAATACACAGCCTGTCCCATCCTGGTCTCAGTGTCATGAGCACAGCAGACAGGGAAGACACAGAGCTGCCTTCATGCAGGGAGCCACTTTTTGAAAGCACTAAGGGTTACAGAGGAAGCTATGGAGACTGCTGTGTGCATGTGCTCCCCAGCTGAGGCCATTTCTGGCGTTAGGAAAGGCCCAGCTGTTACACCAAGCTCTGCTCAGTTCTATGATAGCGCTGTAACCCAAAAGCCACTAGTCCTATCTTTGCTGATCCTACACTGAGCCACTGTCACATAAGAGACACCAGTACTTGTCCAGTCTGGGGTCCCATCACCACCAGTGGCTTCCAGCAGTCACCTAGGGAGGAAGGGAACAGGCTGAACACAGCAATACTGCCCTGGATGCATTCCCAGCCTTCAACAACACAGGGTATCTGAGGCTGGAAGCAGCCACTCAACACCAAATAGCCCACCATGGATTTCTTTTTTAGTCTTTTTTTTTTCCTTTGTAGTCAGTCTCAAGCTCTGACCACCCTGCCCTGGATCTTTTCCAGTTCCAGTTAGTTCAAGGCCTTCTGCTGCTCCTCCAATTTACAAAGAGGGTTAAAAGATAATAATAGAACACAAGCTAACTCAGCCAGGTCTGGATAAAGTTTCTATCGCATTCTTAAAGAGGTGACTCTGCCAAGGTAGGAAAAAGTAAGTCACAGCCTTGGAGAAGTAGGAAACACCAAGAAAGGTGGCTCTTCCCACCCAGCAGCTTAGGGGAATTGTGGGAAGGAAGGCAGTTTTAGCCAGGCCATTTTATCTCTGAGACCAGATGGCTCTAAATGCTTCCCCAGAGCTTGGAGAGGCCCAGGCTCTGATTTGAATTGCTTTTCATACTGCCTCATTAGAAAGTAAAAGGGAAGAAATGAACAATCTATAACTTCGTGGCATCAGGAAACAGCTCTGTTAATCCCATTTCCTTTTCAAGCTTACTCAGGGCAGGTCATTCAGCATCAGGGCCACATCACCTAATCTGCTTACCATTGCCCCACAGTCAGGAGCCTGGGCACCAGCCCAAAGGGCAGATGCATCCTCCCGGGCATAGTTAATAAATTGCAAAAGCCCAGGTTTTTAAACCTGACCCTGGTGCTTAATTGCAATGCTCCCAGCACCCGGCTTCCACTTGCTGATGCAGATCCAAGCAGTGGCCACCTCCCATACCCAGCCCTGTGGGAGTGAGGGCAGGAGGTGCCAAGCATTGCTGGGGGAGCAGACAAGGGGAGAAGGAAGGTGCTATATGGAGAGGCATCCTAGGGCAGGCACTGCAAAGCACAGGGTTGGGTTACCTGTGGGACCCCTGCATCCTGAGCTGCAGGCCTCTAGGTTTCTTGGCCTGTCTGGACAAAATGAGGGCAAATCTGACAACAAGCAGAATTCCTCCCTTTCCAGCAGTGCTGGAGCATGGCCCACACACAAACATCTGGGATGGGGAGCAAAGCCCTTGTCAGCCACACGGGGCTCAGGGCTTGCTCCCATGTGCTCACAGCTACAGCTCAGCCTGTCTGGTCCACAGGTGACCACTGCTTTACCTGCCAGCACTGCCACCAAGCTGCACCTTGTCACCTCAGTAAAAGCTTCCTGAGCTTGGGAGGAACCAAATGGCACTGACAAGTACTCATCCATGGCACCCAGGATCACCGTGCCACCAGCTCACCTCCAGCCCATTCTTTCTGGAGCAAGGGGAACTATGTCTTCTCACACCTAACCTGCACCTCGTATCCAAATGGAAAGAAAAACAGTCAGGTCAGGACTAGAAGATTTCAGGCTCTTTCAGCTCTGGTCAGGGCTGGGGTCCTATGGCAGAAGGCAGCCTTGGGCAACACAAGAGGCAGGCAGCAGCTGGTGTGTTGGTTGGACCCACAGCTCCATGGGCAGAAATGGGCAGCTTAGCATGTCTGGAGTAGGGTGAAAGTTAATGAGACTAACCAGTTAGCTTAGGTTCTTAGCTGAGGAGTGCCAATTTTTAGCAAACTACTATCTGCTTACAACAAAGCTGGATGTCCCCGGTCTGAAGCTAGGCACAGCTGGCTGTCAGCATTGCTGCCCTGCAGGCACAGCTGGGGGCATGAGCCTCTGACTGAGCCCAATCCCCCCTGCCTTCCAGCTGGGCTGAGATCCGGTGTTTAACAGCTCTGCTATCTACCCTTGAAATGATGTGGCACCCACAGAGCAGCACGGCTTTGGGGACACTCAGGAATAGCTGTAGGACACAGGCATAGGAAAGGTTGCTGAGGCACAGCTTCTGTAGCACAGACCCACGCAGACCCCGTGGCAGCGCAGCGGTGCAGCAGAGCACACATGCAGCCAGCCCTCCAGATCAGCTGGGGTACATCATCCCAGAGTAATACGCAGAGGATGCTGCCCTCTTTTGGGCCCAGCGTGACTGGCAGTATGACATTCAGAGAGGCCCAAGACCAATGCCTTTCGTGGCTCAGAATCCCACATAGGGGTTCTCAAATGCGGTGACTTCCTGTACCTCTCTCAATGGACATCCCAGGCACTTTTCCCACTGTGAGCCAGGCTGCTGTCCCTGCGGGTGGCCTCTGAGCGCAGCCTGGGAAAGGAAGAGCAGGGCCGACCTCAGGAGTGCTCTTCGAGGGACGAAGGAGATGCTTGCTGGGATGAAGAGCAAGAAGATAAATGATTCTGTGATTCTATGAAAATGCAGACCAGGGTCTGGGCAGGTCTCCTGGGCTTTTGGGATACCACGCAGTCCTTACGAACTGTGAGACCCGCTAGCATTTCATCTTAATCAATGACTTTCACACATTAATCCAGTAGATAGTTTAATTGATGGAGCTACAGCGGGGTCCCGCTCTTCCCCAGCAGGAAAACGTGGGGACGGAGCGCTGCCCAGCCCTGGTGTGACACCGAGATGTCCCAGTGCCACCTCTATCCCGTGACGGCTGCCTGCCCCCGGGCTCCGTGCAGGCGCTCGGGGCTGGGTGCCGGCCAGCCCTGCCTGTGCCGGGCTCCTCCCTGCCCGCACTTCCTCCTGCCGCTGGCACCTCCCCATGCCCCGGGCACAGCCGGGCTGACCGACCACCCTGCGGGGCTCCGGGGCTGCTGCCTCTCCTTGGGGCACCACTGCCTGCGCCGAGCAGCGCTGGGGCACCAGGGACACCTCCTCTGACCGGGTGACGAGCAGCGAGCCCCGGCTCCCCCGGACCTCCCCGCGGACCTCTGTGCCTCTTCACCACCTCCCCAGCATGCGGACACCGACAGCGATGATCGTGGGGCTGGTCCTGTGCCCCTGCGGGCTCCTGCTGACGCTCACGGGCACACTGGCACCCAACTGGCGGCAGGTGAGCCTTATACCCGACCAGCCCATTGACCTCGTCACGGAGCAGGGCATCTGGGACATCTGCACGGAGCGGCAGAGCAGTCACAACCGCCTCTGCGGGCAAGCTGATGAGCTGGGCTACTTCAAGGAGGTCCCTGTGCAGGTGGCCCAAGGGATGATGCCCTCCTCGATGGTGCTCACTCTGGTGGGCTTGCTGGTGGCTGCCCTGGGGGTTCGCTGCTGGCAGGAGGAGCCACGGCACACGCTGGCTGGCGTGGCAGGGATTGTGTTGCTCCTTTCAGGGCTGCTGAGCCTTGTGCCTGCCTCCTGGTACACCCATGAGCTGTGGGTACTGCCCGCACCGGAGGGCAGCACACTGGTTGTAGGCTACAGCTTGGTGCTGAGCTACTTGGGAAGCTGCTTTGAGATCTTGGGGGGGCTGGCCCTCGCCCTCAGCTTCCACCACTGCTGCAAGAAGCTCAGGGCCCCCAAACTGCCTTCCAGCCCTGTGCTGGAGGCTGAGCCATGCCCCACCACTGGGGCTTACCGCAATCCCTGGGATGTGTTGGAGGACGAGCGACATGGACAGCAGTGGAGGAGCACCCTGCCTTGTGACTCTGACTTGTAGCCCCAGCACAGGGACAGCAGTGGGCACCGTGCCTGCCTGGCACTGAGAGGAGCACTGGCTCCTGCCCCTCCAAGCCATGCCCTTCTCTTGGGGTAGCTCAGAGCAGGCTGGAAACAAAACCAAGGACTTGGCTTGAGTCTCTGCAACTTTCTCAAAAGCCTGCTGTGCTCCAGGTCCCTCAACTGTGCCAGAGCTGTGCTGGGTTGAGGATCAGCCCTGGCTGCAGTCTCTCCATGAAGCTTTTAGCTCATCCTCTTCCACTGTGCAGCAGCTTGGGCAAAGGTAGCTCCAGTGTTCCCACGTGACTGTTGTAAATAAAGTTCAGTTAGCTGAATTCTTTTAACTATATTCTTTTGTATGAGTAGTTTTGCTTAGCATGAGTAGCTAACATTGCTGAAGCCTTAAGCTGCAAGCTGCAACCTAGAAAAGTTGAACTTGCCTTGAACTGTTGCTTAGTTAAGTGAAAGGAGTCCCTGAGACCAGTGCAAACTGGAAGATAAGGAAGCCATGACTATCAGCAGGAGCTGTAACCTATCCAGATAAAAGCTGCTAACAACCTGCCTGGAGACAGAAGAAGAATCCAATAAGGAACAAGAAGCCTCCAGAACAAAAATCACAGTTTGACCAAGAGGCATGTGCAAGGCACATGAAGAACAGGTACATAGACTGTAAGGGTATGAAAGCCCAGGGATTTCATTGTTCCGGGTCCCTCTCCAGAGGCACCCAGCTCAAGCTGTCCCTATGGATCTACCACTCAATTATTAAATTATTTTTCCCCTGGCATTGGATGTCTGACACTCTGCTGCAGGAAACTTAGGGCAAAGACCTTTCTTTAACAGGTTGGTGACCCAGATGGGATCCTAGGCCACCACCTCCACACCCTCTGGTCTCCATCCAACTGTTGGCATTGGGTGAATTCTGCTCCTGGGACCTTTGGAGCAGGAGGCATGAAAGGGTGAGTATTAAAAATTCTCTAAGCAGATTCAGAAACAATGCTGTAGTGAGTTTGAGTCCCTCCCTCGCTGCAACTTGCTTATGGGTGCGCAGCCTGATCAGCATTAGCTGCACATACAAGGGGTCTGAGTTCCTCTTAGCAATAAGAAATACAATCTTTTAGATACAGACTATTGACCAAGTCTGTGATGAAGATTGAATCTATCCACACATAGACTTCTCTCTGAGAAGGAGTTTAGAAAGCAAGATGGTCCTTTCTAAATCTTGTGTCTCCTTGACAGGGTTTTTTTTCTGGTAATGGTGAATAAATTTGGTATAGAAAAGGGGACACCCTTGGCCAATGTACTGCAAAATTGGGGAAATTTAGTAGAAGTCATTAAAGCATGTGGGGAGCTAGGAGTGAACTGGACCATCAGCTCAGTACAAGAATACAGGCAGAGACCTGATGAGCATCCTTGTGACTCCTGGGGATGGCTCCAACAAGCTCTGTTCAAATACAGAGGAATGACACCACAGAACTTTAATGACACACTCAAGATTGCCAGCATGGCAAAGAGAAAGTTTGCAAGAGATTTTGTGTGTGTCTGTATTCATGTACGATGGTCTTGAAGAGGAGCAGAAAGTTGAACTAATGAAAGAAAGGAACACAAAATAGCAGGAGATTCATTTGTTGGCAGCAGCATTAGCCAAGAATTTGCAAGTGAGAGGTGGTACAAGTGAAGGAAGAGAAAGATCAAGCAGAGGTTTTAGACCAAGGCCAGGAGATAGAAGAGAACAGAAAATGTCAGAAGGAAATGTTATTTTTGTGGGAATCTGGGAACCAGAACAAAAGGCCAGGTTTGTCAGACCCAAAAACTGTGTATGAGAAGGGTTGCTCAGCAGAAGAAAAGAAACAATTGGGACAATGGGAAACAAACCAAGATGACAAAGGAATAGGGACAATTGGAGGAAAACCTGTACTTCCAAAGCTGCAACCTGTCCAGATAGAGCAGCTAAGGGCATGTCTGGAGACAGAGCAAGAATCCAGTCAGAAACAAGACGACCCCAGACCAAAAATCACCACTGGACCAAAGAGGCATGTGCAAGGCATGCAAAGAACTTACAAAGCACAGGTACATAGATTGTAAGGGTATAAAACCCCAGGGATTTCTTTGTTCTGGGTCCCTCTCCAGAGGCATCCAGCTCAAGTTATCCCTATTGCTCTACCACTCAATTATTGCATTACTGTTTTCCCTGGAATTGAATGTCTGACACTGCTGCAGGAAACCTCAGGCAAAGACCTTTCTCTTTAACGTGAACAAGGTACAGGTTAGCAATGTGCAGCCTTCTAGGCTGGCAATAGGGATGGGGAGCACCTCCCACATGTCTCTGTTCAACTCAGGGCTGTGCAAACAGCAGAATAAATGAAGAGGAACGGATCTGTGCTGTGGTATGGTTATGGGCTTTCTGCCAGGCAGGCTAGGCCGGGAGCCAGGGGGTACAGCTAACCCAGCTCCCCTGTGCTTTGCCTGAAGCAGGGAGAAAAGGTTTGTAAAAGAGAACAGGTTGCTTTTATAGCACCTTTCTCAGGGACTTTTCCCCCACGGTCAAAAATCAGCTCTGAAAGAGGTTTCTCCTTCCTTGAGCACAGCCACTTCAGAGGAGGGGAGAAGAGATCACAGGGTAAGAAACTAGTGTATATTTCCCCTTTCATCATTAGCTTGGTGTGAGGCAGTAAAACTGGTCTCACTGGTTTGTGAGGGACACTCAGGAGGTCAGAAATGCACTATAAAATCCTGCTCAGCACCCAGAATAACAGGGCAAGAGCTAATCCAGCTTCTTTGCAGAGCTATTCAGACAGATTTCTACTCCAGACAAACCCAAAACACCCTGGTCAACTAGCTAAGCCTTGCTGCAGAGGGACAGTGGATTAAGATGGAAGGAAGCAGGAAGGGGTGCCATACAGAGGACCTTGATAGGCTAGAGAGGTGTGCCCACATGTAGCTCATGAAGTTCAACAAGGTAAAGTACAAGGTCCTGCAGATGGGTTGGGGCAATCCCAAGCACAAATACAGGCTGGATAGAGAACGGACCAAGAGTAGCCCTGAGGAGAAGGACTTGAGGGTGTTGTGTGAGAAGAAGCTCAACATGAGCCATCAGTGTGTGCTTGATGCCCAGAAAGCCAACCATATCCTGGGCTGCATCCAAAGGAGCGTGACCAGCAGGTTGAAGGAGATGATCCTGCCCCTCTGCTCTGCTCTCATGAGACCTCACTTGGAGTATCGCATCCAGCTCTAGGGGCACCAACACAAGAGGGATGTGGACCTGCTCAAGCGAGTCCAGAGGAGGGATACAAAGATGATCAGGGGGCTAGAACACCTCTCCCATGAGAACAGGCTGAGAGAGTTGGGGTTGTACACCCTGGAGCAGAGAAGGCTTTTGGGAGACCTTTCAACAGTCTTCCAATACCTACATGGGGCCTACAGAAATGTTGAAGAAGGATTTTTTACAAGGAATATAGTGGCAGAACAATGGGGGTGGCTTTAAACTGATAGAAGGGAGATTTAGATTACACAGAATGAAGAAAACTTTCCCTGTGAGGGTGATGAGGCACTGGCACAGGTTGTCCAGAGAAGCTGTGGCTGCCCCATCCCTGGCAGTGTTCAAGGCCAGGCTGGATGGGGCTTTGAGCAACCTGGTCTAGTGGAAGGTGTCCTTACCCATGGCAGGAGAGTTAGAAGTTGATGAGCTCTGAAGTCCCTTCCAACCCAAACCATTCCATGATTCTATGAAGGGGCTCCAAGTGTGGTTAAGGGATGGCACAAGGTGTATACCCTTGCAGTAGAGGATCAAATTCAAGTGGTTCACAGGCTGCATTGGAGCTGGAAACTTCCTGAAACACTTCCCAAAGGTTTTTGCTCTGGACTCTAAGTTTCCTAGAGCTTAAGAGAGCTGGGAAGAACAAACTGTCCTCCCCTCCCCAGCCCCCACACAAACCACAATGGCACCAGAGATGCTGCACAATGTTCCTTTATGAACATAAAGTATCGGAGCGAGATGTTCCTTTCCTTAGCGGGGCCGGCAGCTCCTGCAGAGATCAGAGATGGCTGCATCAGGGTTGAGTCTGAGCTAGCCTTCCTGAGCCCACCCTACACCTTGGTACAGGGGCTGCAGCCACAGCTGGAATGGGACAGTCCCTGTACCAGCCAGACTTCAGGCACCCCCCCCTCTCTCCCAGCAGGAGAGCAGATACTATTTCAGGACTGGGCACCAATGACCTGGGGAGGGATCTGCCTATTAGGGGAGCCTTGGGGCACCCTCAGGTGGCAGGGAGGTCCTTATCAGAGCCTGCTCCAGATGCTGCTCACCTCTTTCCCATCATAAGCTTCATTTACAAAGGTGTCACTCTTCGGGGGAAGCTCTTCTTCCTCTTCATCCTCTTCCTCGGGATCGCTTTCACGGTGGTACAAGGTCAGCACCCGGGTAGAGGCAGTGCTTGAGGTCCTGCTAGGAAAACAAGAATACAACTGAGAATGGCATGGCCACCTCCTTGAGATGGGGCAGATCCCAAGGTCCTGCCACAATCCCCCGTAGTAGCCTGCAAGGGTGATGGGAGTTTTCCAAATAGCCCAGGAATGCCTTAGGACACCATGCTGCCCCTGGGTAGGAAAGGCAGACCCTGTCCCTCTCCATCCCCAGTTGTACCTGTCCCAGCAGAGCCCCAGAGCTCACCTCCTCCGACTGTCCCTCCTCCGCATGTAGGCCAGGGCCCCCACACCAGCAGCAGCAAGCACCAGGAGCACGGCCACCCCCAGGGCAATAGGTCCTGCAACAGGCTGCACCTCTGCCTCCTCGCAGTAGTCACCACGGTAGCCCAGGGCACAGTGGCAGGTCACTCTCCCAGCCTCGATGGCACAGTCCCCATGCAGGTTACACATCTCACTGCTGCACGGCACAGCCCCCAACACCTCCTCAGTGCTGGGGGGTACGAGGAAGGGCTGTCCACGCTCCCTGGGACCAGGGACTGCAGGCACACTGGGGCCGGGCTGCCGAGACTTGTGTGCAGCTCTGGCTAAGGTTGGTTTCTGTTCTTCCACATGAGACATTCCAGATGTTGCCATCACGGGGAATTGGGTCCCCACCTCCAGAGAAGGGCCTAGCGGGGTGGACATAGATCAGTCACAGGTGAGACCCCCCTTCCCGAACTGGGGGAAACTGGGCAGGCAGCACCCCTGCACACACCGGCTGCGGGCAGACACTCACAGTCAGACTCATCAGAGCCATCAGCACAGTTGGGGTGCCCATCGCAGACCTGCTCTCTGGAGATGCAGGTCTGGAGGTCAGGACAGGCCTGGAGCGGGGCCGGGCAGGGCAGTGCCTTGGTGCATTCCACCCCTCGCACCAGGCGGTAGCCAGGGGAGCAGCGGCACAGCCGCCCTGCAGGGTTGGGCAGGCAGAGCTGGGCACAGCCGCCATTGTTCTTCGCACAGCCGTTGGTGCCTGCCAAAATAGCATGGATTAGCATGGCCACCACAGGGAATGGCTCAACTGCCCAGATACCCCAGACCCACCTTCCTGAGAGAACTGGCTGTAAATCTTCATGGCTACCAACTCTTGCTCCATTGGGAACCACCAGCTCTCAACCCGCTCCAGACGGCTGTGCCAGATCCTGCTAGACCCTGAAGATACACGGGGTTGGCATTGCTTCATCTTCTTCCACAAGGGTGCTCAGGATAGGAGGTGGGGACCCCCAGCCTACCCTTCACCCCAGGAGGGGCTGCCTGCAGCCCTCAGGGGCTCGCAAAGACCCCGTGCTCTGGTGCAGCAGGAGAAGCTGGGCAGAGCACAGCAGATGGACTCACCGTTGGCTGAGGTCGTACTCCAGAGCAGAAAGCCTTCTCCAATGGCAAAGAGGGAGAGGCCATGCAGTCCCTCCCGCACCACCCGGGGACGGGACCCGTCCAGCTCGATGCTGTTGATGGTGCCTCTCTCTGCAGGGCAGATGCAGGGACATCAGACGTGGGGACACAGGGGTCTCCAAGGCTGCCCCTTGGGGCTGTGCCCTGCAGACCGAGCGCCTGCACCACCGCTACCCCCAGCAGTGTCCCTGCTCAGCCCACACTCACCACGGTCTGCCCAGTACAGCCGGGTGCCAACACCCCCAAAGGCAAGGCCAGTGGGAGCCCGGGCTCTCCTCCAGAGCACCCTGCGGCCGGTGCCGTCCATGGCTGCGCACTCCACGACAGCACCGGGCCCGCGGTTGCCAGCCGCTGTGACAAAGCACATGGTGGAGGCGCGAGGGCACAGTGCCAGCCAGGCAGCGCCCTGCAGCCCCTTGCTGAGCAGTGCCAGGGCCCACCGCCCCCCAGAAGCTGCCACGTGGATGCTGGGCGGCTGCCCCCCCATCCAGTACAGGTTCCCACTCAGCCAGTCCAGGGCCAGGGATGTCACCATGCCCTCCACAGCCACCACTTGCTTCCAGGACAGCCGGCCTGAGTCCTTCAGGCGCAGCAGCCCGATGGAGTCACCCTCCACCTCTGCAAAGTACAGGCTCTTGTCTTTCACTGCATAGTCGATGGCTGTCAGGTGGACCACTTTGGCCAAGGGCAGGGCCCGGTGTGGAGGGAAACCTTGGGATCCAGCCATCGTGGGCAGGTCCTTCAGGTAGACCTAGGTGAAGAAGGCAGCAGTAGGATGTGGACCCTGCTCCCCTGACAGTGATGAGGACAGCAGCCCCCAGGGCAGGCTCCAGAGGATGGTACCTGCACCACAGCTGCCTGGGACACCAGGAGGGCAAAGGCTGAGTCGCGGAGGGGCAGGCAAGTGGTCTCATCGGCGGCCAGAGTCAGCCCGGCAGGGCACCGGCACTGCCCAACGTGTCTGGCGCTCAGCAGGCAAAGGTGGGAGCAGCCACGTGCCACACATGGGTTAGAGGCCACAGGGCGCAGCTCTGGGTGCATCACCTGTAGAAAAGCAGGCTCAGCCTCTCAGCCCTACTAGACCACCAGCATGCAGCAGTGGAGCTGAGCATGACCCATACCATGCCATGCTCCCAAGGCCCAGACACAGCCTGGCTGGGGGCAGGATGGTAAGACAGGGATGCTCCAAGAGAGACCCTTGACCACAGGGACTGCTGCCCAAGGAGCTCCACACTCAGACAGCAGGGCCATGCACGGTGGGAGCCCCAGCAGGGCTGGTGCAGCAGGGTTTGGGGGTCCCTCAGGTAGGTACCTGGAGGCCATGGGGCTGCCCGTGTCTCTTGAGCAGCACGGTCCTGTTCTTGCCGCTGGCCTTGTCCACCTGCTGCACGGACCATGCCTTCCTCTCTGACCAGTAGAGCTGCCCCTCGCACACAGCTGCTGCAAAGGGGCTCCGGACCCAGCTCAGCTGCAGGACCTGGAAGAGAGGCCATGAGTGCCCACCCTGGTCCCCATCAGGGCCCCATCACTAGTGCCCCACCACACACCTTTACACCAGTGCCATCCAGATGGGCAGAACCGATGCTGCCCAGCTTCTCATCCAGCCAGAAGATCCTCCAGGTGGGGAGGTCGAGGGCCAGTGCAGTGGGCCAGCCCAGCCCCCGGGCCAGCAGCATGTGCCGCCTGCTCCCGTCCATAGTGGCCTCCATCAGCCGTGGATGGCTCCCCACCTCTGACCAGTACAGCAGCCTTGTGGGAAGAGAGGTGCTAGCACGTGGACTTGCCACAGCATCATGGGCAGCCCAGAAGAACAGCGAGGGGCTTTCCATCCCACTGAGATCTCCACCCAGGACAGAAGTTGCCTGGTCTCCTGCCCTAGTTACATAGCCGTAACAGCACCCAGGTGGGGTGATCCCAACTCTTTCCCAGCTTCTTGCCTGACTCCATGGAGGAAAGTGGGGCAGGGATGGCAAGGAGGTCCCAATGTCCTCTTGTCCCAGCCTTACCCTGCCAGAGGCTGGAGCACCAGGGAGTGGGGCTGGTCCAGGTCTCCATCCATCACCACAGTGTATTCTGGTGTCCCTCTCCAGGTAGCTCCCAGACGAGTGGCCAGCACTTGCCCTGCTGCCCCATCTGTCCAGTACAGGTTCCTCCCAAGCCAGTCCACTGCTATACAGTCTGATTTTACACCTGCAATGCACCCATGAGGTGAGTGCTGATAGCTGCGTGGCCCTCTGACACAGCACTCCCAGCCCAGATCTCCTCCACGCCAGGAGCTCCAGCTCCTCCCATTCGTGTTCCCACCAGCACCACACAGTCTGGCACCCCACTGCAACCTGGAGATTACAGAGTCACAGAGCAGCCAAGCCTGCTAACTGTCACAGCATACCTTTCACCAGTGTGCCTTTCTTCCCCGAGTCAAGGCCCTGCCAGCGGATGCTTTCTGTGGCCAGGTCCATCCAGAAGATCTTCCTCTCCACCAGGTCATAGTCAAGCGAGAAGACAACGCGATCCTTGTCAGCAGCCAGCAGCACCTCCTCACGTCCGCTCCGCAGGCCATAGGACAGCACTTCCGACTGCACAGCCACCAGCAACAGGGGCTCTGGTCCTGGGGCAACACAGAGCCACCCAGACATTGCTCAGCACTGATGGCCCCACGGCCTCAGCACATGCAGGCAGGGAATGTAGCACTCTCAGACACTGGAGCTTGCTGGGGCTTGGCCCTACCACACAGCATGTTCTCCAGCTAGTATAGATGGATCTTCCAATCAGCTCAAAGCTGAGTGGAACTTCAGAGGCAGAGGGGACAGGGCCATCCATGGGAAGGCTACAAGGCTTCTCCCATTGGCAGCAGGCATGGGGGCAAAGGTACCCACCAGCTGCTGGTATACCCCAGAGTGGCAGGGACCCTCAGCACTGCTTGACCATCCCATGTCTTACCAGTGAGTTTGCAGATGCGGCCATCAGGCTCCAGCAGGTAGCCAGGGAGACAGCTACAGTTGTAAGACCCTGGAGTATTGAGGCATGTCTGGCTGCAGGCTTCCTCACCCTGCTCTGTGCACTCGTCTATGTCCATACAGGACAGACCGTCATCAGCCAGACGATAGCCCGAGCCACACCAACACCGCTGTGGGGAAAGAGGCTGTCAGGGTCCCCCCATCGGGAGACACATGGGGCTCTCTTCTACAGCTAGACCAGGGGTAAGCCCCTAGACCAGGGCTGCTGGCACTCACAGGGCCCCGGGGTGATGGGTAGCAGAGATGAGCGCAGGACCGCTGGCAGGGCACTGAGCAGTTCCTCCCCTCATCTGAGCCATCCGCGCAGTCCTGCTGGCCATCACACACCAAGGATGCATTCAGGCAGGCCTCCCGCCCACATGGGTACTCATCACTCTGGCAGGGAGCAGGTTGGCCTGCAGGGACACACAGGAAATGCTGCCCTGAGCCTCATCCACCAGATGCTTTTCTCAGCTTTGGCAGACTTAGCTGCTCCCACAAGATACCATGGGATCACTGCAGCTATATCCAAAGCTGTGCCTGTAGCCTGGCTTCAGGCTATCCTGATCCCAGGGCCACCAGCCTTAGAGGAACAACAGCTACCCAGGACCTGGAGCCACCACAGATGCTGGGAAGAGCACACAGGGCCTTTTACCTCAGCACAGACACATCACCACTTCCCTCTGTGCTGGGCACCCACCAACTCCCCTGGACAAGACACAGAGGGGATAAAGGAGGTTGCTGCTCACAGCCAGCCTCGTCGCTGCCATCTGTGCAGTCACTCTCTCCATCACAGCGCCAGACATCAGGGATGCACTTATGGCCATGGGAGCAGCCCCACTGCCGGTCCCTGCACAATCCTTCCTCCCAGCGACAGCCCTGCAAAGGCAGAAGGTGAACAGGGCCACCAGCCCTCCCAAGACCGAGTGGGGGACAGGCAATGTCCCCACCACCCCACCAACCTGCTCATCTGAGCCATCCGTGCAGTCAGCAGCACCGTCGCAGAGCCAGGCCTCTGGCACACACTCCCCACTGTGGGGACATGCCACCTCGCCTGTACGACAGAGCAGTGGCCGGGGCATGGCACAGCCCTCCTCATCCGAGCCGTCCCGGCAGTCACGGTCACCATCACAGCGCAGGGCCAAGGCCACACACTGCCCATTCTGGCAGGGGAACTCGGCAGGGCCACACTCTTTTGGCACTGCAAGCAGGGACAGGGCTGAAAGGTGGCACTGTCCCCATCCCCATCCCACCAGCTCAGGGTACAGCCCCTCCAGCCACTCAGCAGGTTGCCCAGGGCAGTGCATGCTCCTGGACCCAGAGGAAACCCAGTCCACCCACCTCTGGGGCACGCACCACCCAAGGAGCCCCTGTCCCATCCAACCCCAAGGTCTCACCACAGCCCTGCTCATCGGTGTGGTCCAGGCAGTCGGCATGGCCATCACACAGCCAGCTCTCTGGGATGCAGCGGGTGGCACCATCACAGCGCAGGGCACACTCCTGTGTGGGGCTCCAGCAGCCTGTCTCATCTGAGGCATCGGGGCATTGGGGCACCCCATCACAGCGCTCCCCAGCCCCAATGCACACAGCTCCGCTTGCACAGTGGAAGGCCCCTGGGGACACAAGGGACCTTACTAAGCCTGCAGTAGGCAGCCAGGGTGCCCAGCCCCTCTACTAGCCCCCCAAGATGCAGAATGACCCCACACAACAGCAACTAGGGGCACTTGGTCCCTGCTAGTCAGTGCACCTCCAGCAGCCTAGGACCCAAGCAAAGCAACTGAGGCAGGCTCAGCTCAGTCATATCAAGGTCACTGTGAGCAGCAGTGTTCCTTTCTGACAACACCTCTGGCCCAGTCCCAAGCTCAGGAGAAATCAGCATGCCACAACACAAGCATCAGAGCCCAGTACACACTCAGACTTTCCCAGTGCCCTCTCCCTCCAAACCCACCAGGAAGCAGCCAGAAGCCCCAGCACAGAGGACAGAAGAACACCTCCTACCTGGGGTGTCACAGAGCTGGGCACACCCATCCTCATCAGAGCCATCAGCACAGTCTTTCTCCCCATCACACATATACTCCTGGGCCACGCACTCGGTGCCATCACGGCAGGGCACATGCGTGCGAGGACAGGACAGACGGAGGACTGGGGTCAGGCGGTATGCAGGGCTGGATGGGAGGGATGAAGTAGGTGGCACTACCTGTGCAGGACTGGTTGTGCGCCGAGTGGTAGTAGCTGGCTGTGTGGTGCTGGTCCTGGTTGGCAAGGACTGAGTGGTGCTGGTGGTGCTGGTGATGCTGGTGGTGGCTCGCCGCACAGTGGTGGTCTTGGTTGGTATGGTCTGTACAGTGGTTGGTGCAGGAGTGGTTTTGGTCAATGTGGACTGGCTGGTGGTGGATGGTGTTGTGGTAGCCTTGCTGTTGGGTGCAGTAGTGGTGAGGGCAGTGGTGGTGGTCCTGCTTGGCGTAGGTCTCGTGGTGGAGGTGGTGGGCTGAGCAGCAGTGGTACTTGTAGCTGTTCTTGTAGTGGTAGTCACAGGGGGAGGGAGTGGCAGGGCAGACCCCTTGCTTGGTAGCACTGGTAAAGGGATGAGAACATGACCCTGGATTTGGAGGTGTCCCTCCTGACCCTTCTGAGAGCACCCCACATGGCTGTCAGCAGCCAGGCACCCTGCCCCAGCTCTGAGCAGCACAGGCCACCCAACCCCATCATGTACAGCACCAGTGCCAGGCACACAGCCACAGCCACTCTTACCAGCCTGCGGCTCCGAGACCACGAAGGCCACCACTCCCTGCACACCTGCTGCTGGTATGGACACCACAAGGGACAGCGTCCTCCGGTCCCACAGCAGCAGAGCTGTCCCATTTGCAGACACCAGGTATGGCTCGAAGGCAGCCACAAGGCCATGGGACCAGCTGGGTGCCAGGGTGACTGCTTGCTGCTTGGTCAGACTCAGTGCCCGCAGGCCTGTGAGGCAGAGGAACAGTAGGACCATGAGGACTGCAGGCACCAGCTAGTGGTCCCACAGCTATGGCAGGGACCTTTGAGCTGAGGCCAGGGGCTCAACCATGAGCACCATATTGCCTGGGCAGGGACCTGATGCATGTAGGTCACTCCTGCCTATAGTGACCACCTCTGCTCCCTGCTCCAGGCCACCACGGCTCACCTAGGGATGAGCTCCACAGCAAGCTGAAGGCTCTGCTATCCATGGCTGCAGGCAGGTCTCCAGGCCATGTCTCGTTCCATGCATCCCACGGAGCACCCCCAGCCAGGCTGAGCTGCTGCAGGGGCTGTCCACCAGCTAGCCAGTACAGAGTGCCCCGCTGCCAGTCCAAGAAGAGGTGCTGGATGCTGCTGTAAGAACGGTGCAGGATGCGCGAGGACATATCAGACGCCCGGATCACTCCGATGTCCCTCCGGTTACATGCGAGCCAGTACAGGTCCCCCGAGCGGATGTCCACACGAACAGAGCACACTTGGCAAGAGTAGGCAGACAAGCAGTTATGGGACTGTCCCATGACCCTGCTCCTCTGCCTGGGTCCCCCTTGCCCCTAAAACCAGGCCATAGCTATCCAGTGCCTCAGCACAGCTCCAGGATGGGTACCATAGGACTGCTGTGCTCTGCCCCCAGGAGATCCTCAGGCCTCATGGAGCACCAGGAAAGGGATCATGCCCTCCATCACCCCATAGGGTCTTACCTGGCAGCCCAGTTGCAATGGCCTCTCTCTGGCCAGGGTGTCCCACAACACGCAGCAGTGTCCCACGATCATCTGTCCCATAGAGCACTGACCTCTGCCAGTCCACATCCTGCAGATGGAGGGGCTCCTGCCACTCCTGCACCCGTTTGCTGTGTGCTCCAGGACCCACCTGCACCAGGGAGATGGTCTTCCCTGATGCATACACGATGGACAGCTCTGCAGGGTACGAGAGCAGTGTGTGAGTGCAGCCCCAGGGGCACCAGACAGGGTCACCAGCATAAACAAAGGCATAAATGCAACAGCACTGGTGTGTGCCAGGAACCTCACCCCACTAAAGCCACAGCCCCTTATGCCCCCCCTCTAACTTCCACCAAACCTCATCCCACCAAAGCCATAGCCCCGTATGGCCCCACTCTGAGTCCCACAGGGATGCATCCCACCCCAGACAGCCAAGCCCACCTCACAGACCCCACTCACCTTCACACTTCCCAGAGGGCAGGAGGAAGAGACCCTCTGGACATGCACACTTGTAGCCCCGAGGGTGCACAGGGGACAGGAGGCAAAGGTGACTGCACAGGCCAGGAGCACAAGCAGCAGTATCCCCTAGGAGCAAGGGAACATTAAGATCTCAGTTAGCCATGACACCTCGTGCCTCTCCTGATCCCCTGAAAGCTCGGGCTGTCCTGGGCTGGATATGTCTGGCTACCCCACGCAGGGTAGCAGTATCACATGAGGCAGGAGGGCTCAGCTCTACCCAAAGCCATGGGACTCAGCAGCATCCCTTCTGTTACAACCCAACACCCCCTCACCACAGGACCAGAAGAGCCATTAGGCAGGAGCCAGTGAGCTCCAGGACACACAATAGTCCCCCACAGCACCCCAGGAAGCAGTAGGGATGCCGCCAGCCCTGCACTGGTGCAGGTGAGTTGCATCAGAGTATCACAGTACCATCAGGGTACTCACGGGGGGGCTGCTGCAGCACGTGTAGGACAGTGAAAGCTGAAACAGGAGCACGGAGCAATACCGCGTGCTCCCGGGGAGAGGCCCGGGTGGCCGACACCAGCTCCATGCCATCGGTCCAGAAGAACCGGCTCTCGAACACAGCCAGGCCCAGCGGCTCCGTGTGGCTCCGCAGGACAGCAGGAAAGGAGTGCCGCCCGCCGCCATCCACTCGCAGCGTCTCAATGGACTGGGGACAAGGCAAGGCACAGTGACTGTGTGGCACTCACACAACCTGGCACTGTCCCACAGGCACAGCGGTCACAGTGGTGCCTTCCCCCTCCCAGCCCAGGGATGTGTGCCAGACCTGGGCACTGCTCCCTGACCCCAGTGCATTAGCCGTAATCACAGTTTAACCAGGGCCACCCTCCCAAATCCCACCTCATCACTGCCCGGCAACTGCATCACACCCCTACCTCCTTGTACTCGCTGATCCAGTACAGCCTGCTGGCCACATGGTCCAGGCTCAGCCCCACAGGCTCCTCCATGGACACCACAGTAAGCTCCCGCCGGTTTGAGCCATCCATACCAGCTGCAGCAATGACTGTTCGGCCCCTCTGCCCACGGTTAACCCAGTACAGGGACCTAGGGGAAAGCACTAAGCACCCACTTCATGGCATAAAACCCGTGCTGCCACAGCTCCACAGCAGGCATGATGTGGTCAGCACCAACATTGCTCATCCAGGAGCCCAGGCCAACCCCCTGGCTCACTGGCTCCTCACCTTGCAGCAGGATGCACTGTCAGCTGCTCTGGTACCACATCCTTACCCAGCACCGTCACATAGCCCCGGCCATCACCCAGCCCTGCACAGATGGCTGGAGGGTGGCTGCTGGCCCAGTACAGCTGCCCTGTGAACCAGTCCACGGAGATGCTGTTCACTTCCTCGGCATCTGCAGGGACAGAGCAGTTTAAGGCATGCCACTCCTGCTCAAGGCTGAGAAGCAAAACCCAAGATGCCCCTTCCTCTATGAGAGGGGCAGGGCTGGGGTGGCAGCCCAGCTTTCAGCACCCCTCTCAGCCCCACTGAAGCACCCAGCATCCTCACTCCTCCCCCACCTGGGTAGAGGGACTGCGTGCCCTTCCCAGGGTGGTGAACACGAAGCTCGCCGTCCTCTGTGAGCCAGTAGTAAGTTTCTCGGAGCAGGTCATACACCAGGGCTCGGGGTTCAGTCTCAGTGGAGAGCAGGGGCCGGTAGACTTGGGTCCGCACATCTAGAAGGGCCAGGTCCTCCCCCACAGCCACCAGGATCTGCGTTGCATTGTCTGCCAGGGCAAGGGGGATGTCACCCGGTGAGTGGGGCCATGGCTAGCTGGGGCACTGCACAGCCCCCAGGCATGCCGGGCTCCTCGGCTCTCCCTACCTGATACTTCGCAGGCCGTGTTGTGCCACAGGGTGTAGCCTGGGAGGCAGGAGCAGCTGAAAGCACCTGGGGTGTTGCTGCACAGCTGGCTGCAGGGGCTGTACTCCAGGGAGCACTCGTCCACATCTGCAGGGATAGGTGCAGCCAGGAGCACACAGCATCACTACCTCTCCCCAGGGACCACAGGCAGGCTCCCTAGATACCAGGACCTAAGGTCCCAACCCCAAAATATACTAGCTGCTGCTGGGATGTGACTGGACACAGGCTTTACAGGGCCAGGCATGACAGGCAGGCAGGAGTAAGGTGGAGGCAGGTATTCCCACAGCAGCACTAGCTCTGGGGAGACCCCACTCTTGGCAGCTGAAGCCACACATGACTGAAGCATGCACACCTTGACCTCTCCTTACCAGCACAGCTCTGTCCATCCGCCTGCAGCATCCAGCCAGCCCCACAGGAGCACTGCACTCCCCAGTGCGTGTCAGTACACGTCTCCGCGCAGCCCCCGTTGCGTACAAAGCAGCTCCGACCTGCGGGAACACAGTCCAGGGGTGACATGGCACAGAATAGCTCTGCAGCTCCCCCTGGCCCCAGCCACAGAGGCAGTGCCCACAGCCACATGCAACTCACCGCATGTGCTGGGTTCGTCGGTGCCGTCCAGGCAGTCATCCTCATCATTGCACATCAGGGACTCCAGGATACACTTTCCCTCGTCGCACCGCACCATGCCAGGTGGGCAGGGAGCTATGGCACACACAGCTTGTGTCAGGAGCTCACAGGGGAAGCCATGGGTCCCAGATTCATGGGGAGAGTCCCACAAAGCATCAACAGGTTCCTGCAATGCTTAGCACCATTCCAAGGGAAACTGGGGCCCAGGAAGGCAAAATACCCCCTACGTTACGTATGGTCTAGACGGGTCTCACCCCACTGAGGAGCATACACGTTACTTACCACAGACATCTTCATCTGAGGAATCGCCACAATCATCAATCCCATTGCATTTCCACTCAGCCATGATGCACACCCTGTTCCTGCACTGCCACTGCCCAGGCAGACATGGCTGCTGGGGACACCCTTCCTCATCCCAGCCGTCCTCACAGTCCTGGTGCCGATCGCATAACTCCCAGTGTGGGATGCAGTGGTGGGTGCCAGGACATTGCACCTTCTTTGCCCCGCACACTGGGGGAACAGAGCAGCACTCACACCCTGCCCTATGCCCCAGGCACCCTACTCAGCCCTCCCCGGCAGAGACCACCTACCACAGTCCTGCTCATCAGAGCCATCCATGCAGTCAGCAACACCATCACAACGCCAACTGCTAGAAACACACCGGCCATCGTCACACTGCCAAACATGGGGGTCCCCACCACAGGCAACGTCTGCAGGGATAGCACACCGTCACTGGGACCTCCCACTCTGGCACAGCTGCAGGGCACAGCTACAAGGGTTCCCACTATCCTGGCAGGGGCAGGCGCTGGCAATGCCCAAGGGGCTCTGCCAAGCAGCTGGACCACAGCAGCCCCAGTCAGGATTCTCTGGCAGGTGGAGTGCTGCCTCCCGCAGCACGGGACCCAGAATATGTCCCGATGCCCCAGATATCCCCCAGGAGGTCTAGGGTCCCTTCAGGGTGCCACACAGGAGCCACCTGCAGAACCAGCGAGGTGCCTCTGCCCTGCCCTACCCCACCATCCCCAGAGCACCAGCGCCCCTCAACGTCCATGCAGTGCAGATCCCCCAGGCCACTCCACTATAGGGGAGGGGTGGCAGCTTGCCCCTGCTCACCGCACTGCTCGTCCGTCCCGTCAGCACACTGCTGCTCGCCATCGCAGAGCCAGGGTACGGGGATGCAGATGGCACCGCAGGCAGCCTGGCGTGAGGCTGCACATGTGGGGCCGGCGGGCACTGTGGGACAGAGGGACCCCGGCCCGTGGTCAGCCTGGGCGGCCGGGACACGCACTCGCCGGCACCCACCCCATGAAGCGTACCGTCCAGCACCCGCCCGGTGCAGCTCACCCATCGGCACTCCCCCCATGCAACTCACCCACCGGCACCCACCCCATGCAGATTCCCACTAGAGAGTCCTAGCACAGTCCCAACGGGAGGGAGGCTGGCACGAGCCAAGGGCACTCCAGGACCTCCTCTAGGGCTGGAGGAAGAACTGCTGCCTCTCGTCGTGTCCCCCGTCCCCCCGTTCCCCCCCCCCCCCCATCCCCCCGCAAAAAGTAGGGACCCCCCAGCCTCCCTAGGCAGCCGGACAGGGCTCTACAGGATGCAGGGCCCCACCATGCTGCTTCCCACCCTGATAGTGGGAAGCATGCTACTGGGGGCAGGGACCGCTACATCACCGTAAAGGGGGGAAAACAGAGACACCCATGGTGGCCCATAGGGACCTCCCATAGACCATCGCGGGGACCAGCAAGCAGCCAGGAAGCAGCGGGCGCCCACCGCAACCCCTCGGGATGGGGCAGGGACCTCCCCAGCCCAGCCCAGCCCGCCCTCCCCGGTCCCGGCTCACGGGCGCGGCGGGTCCCGGCTCCGGCGGCGATCGCGGCCAGGCGCGGCGGCGGCGGCACCAGCAGCAACAGCAGCAACGGCGGCAGGAGGATGCTGAGGAGGGCGAGGAGCAGGCGGAGCGGCGGCGGGGGGCGGCACATTGCTGCGGAGGGGGTGATGTGAAGGGGGGCTCCGGGGGCCCGGCCAGCAGAGGGGAGCTCACCGCTACCGCCGCCGCCGCCGCTTTTATGCCTGCGCGCGGGCAGCCATTGGGCACCGCGGGCACCGCCTGCCGCCGGCGGAGACCCTGGCCCGCCCCGCCGGCAGAGACCCCACCCGCGGCCGCCGACCTCGGCTGGGCACCTGCGGTGCCAGGGCCGGGCGCGCTCTGTGCCCGCAACCCCCGGGAGAGGTGGGAGGGAGGGACTGCAAAGGGTGCCCAGGCCCACAGCCGCTGGCCCGGGGGCTGCCTTATCGCCAGGGGTTGTTGTGAGAGCCGGCCGTGTGAACCGGGCCCCGCAGCATCTGCGCCCGCGTGTGAAGGCAGCGGCAGCCTTGGACGAGGGGCACCCTCTGAAAACACAGGCGCCGGGGTGGCCCTCGACCTTGAGGGCTGCGGAGAAGCCGTTGGAGCACAACAAGGAGAGCAAAGGCAGTGGCTGGGGGAGAAAACAGCCCTGCAAGAGGATAAGGCACCTGCTGCTGGCTCCTGGGAAAGAGCCCCCTCTGACCGGGGAAAGCTGAGGAGCATCACCTAAGCCGAGGAAATGGGCACTGGGGGTAGCAGGCCCCTTGCTGCATACCCTGGGGAAGCTGCCGGTGTGTTGCCCCTCAAGTTTTTGACTTGCTTGCCAGCTGCAAATAGTGGTATAAGTTTCTATGCACCCCCAAGACCAGTCTGTCCTTCAGGCACATGCATTGGCCGTGGATGCTCTGCATTAATCCTTTTTCATCTCCCCACAAAACCTTGCTGCTTGTTAGCTGAAACCGGGTGGTTGCTGCTGTGGGTACACACTCATTAGCAACACTGTCTGCCTGTGAGATGTTTGCGCGCACACAAGGGGTGTTTGCTCAGGAAGAGAAAGCTCTGGGATGACCTCCTGCGTGCCATTCAGGGCCGGCACAGAAGAGCTGTGGCACAGTCAAGTCAGTCGGGAGCTCAGGGCAGAGGTACTGTCAGGTAGATGGAAAGACCAGGGTATTGCACAGCTCTGTCAGGTGGCCCAGAGCACTGACACAAGGGAGAAGCTCCAGAGACCATTTGTCCCATGATGTGGTGCCCCATGAGTGCTAGGTGTCCCCCCGCACCAACAGCATTGCACCACAGCCCTCATACATGCCCCTACCAGTGCTGCAGCCCAGGGGGCAGATTCACCGGCTGTCCTCATTCTCTGGGGCAGCCTCCCAGCAGCCCCAGGCAACTGGTTTCCCCAGGCAATGTGCAGGGTACCTGAGTGTGCAGGGTACTCGAGTGTGCAGGTCCCATGGATGATGAGCATCTCTGGGGCATGGACACCAGGTAAGGGGGTCCCTAGTGTTTGGCAGAGGGAGTAGAAAGGACAGATGGACAGACAACAGAGCAGTATCCAAGCACCTCCAGGGGCCACCCCAGTTCTGCCACCCCCAGCGTACTCTTCTGTCCAGCACAGCCTCCACCCGGGCACTGAGTCTGCACCACCGCGAGAGCAAACCCAAGGAAAGGAACAAACAGACTCCTCCCAGGAGCAATACCTCTGTGATGGGCAGGAGGAGGACAGCACTTTGGGCAGGACCCAGCAGGGACCTTCCTGCCCCCCTGGGGTGTCCAACACAGGGTTTATTGACTTCCAAATCCTAGTCTCACACTTCTGGGGGACTAGTGGGCTCTCCTTGCCCACCTGTCCTTGCGTTCAGTTTAATTCAGCACGGCCTTTGCCTTTCCTTGGTATCAGTCTCCTGGACGGTGTAGCTACAGCAGTGACAGCCCGCAGCAGCAGCCTGGGAAAGGCAGGTGGCAGCAGAGGCACTGTGGAAAGGGCTCCAGAAGTTAGCGGGTGCAGCAGCAATCTCCGGTGCACCTGGGCATCAGCTTGGTGAGCTGCGGCAGCAGAGATGAAGAGGACATCTGCTGTGGCCGGCCTCTTAAAACGCAGGAGGTTGTTTTAAAAGCATGATTTTAAAATAGAAGTATTTTAAATAAACATGTATAGATAGAAAAGCATACAGGTGTATGTATGCACAGGCAGTGGCCCACTGTACATAACTACATTCACATGGACATAGAGTGGCTTTTGCTCTATAAGGTACTGGGCTTTTATTTTTGCCCCAAATTCTGGAGAGATTTGCTTTATATTTTCGGAGTTTTCATTACAATTCCATCAGTTAGGAAGTTTCCTTTTCTCAGTGACATTTAAGTTCTCTCTTCTCTGCCTCCAAAAGCTAAGGAGGGCTTGAAGATAGGAAAAGGCTCCTGCTGAAACAATGAGTGGGAGAAAATCTGTGCTTGAGCAACAGCATGCAAAATACTATATAAAAGTCGAACGCCATGTCCCAGTAGTGAAAAATAACATTTTCACCTTTAACTATTCCTAGTACGGTGAATATCCAAAGGCAGTTTCACATTAAATAGTGTGATTGATTTTATGTTGTTCACATAAAATTACATGTATCCTTTCTGCTATATGATGAATCAATTCTTTTCTCGCTACTGGTGTAAGAAGTTTTAAAAACTATTCCTGTTCCTTTAAGTGACTTTTAAGCATTCTTTTCCCAAAGATGAGGGATGTCATGTTTCTAAAAAGAGTATTTCAATGGGACACCCTCCCCCACATCAGTTATTAAACCTCTGCAGCCTTGCTCCCATAAAGAAAGTACAGTTCTACTTGACTTTGTGCTGTGGATCTGTGCTCAGAACTAAACTGCAATCTGCTCTCTGAAATTTATTCCAGCAGAAAAACTGGATTCCATGAAACACCCATTTCTTCCCAGGGAAACATCTTATTTTATGTTTAAGTTCCTATAACCAGAGTTCCAGAGCATTCCAAACTATTTTAATCAAGATATTTTCTATTTTGGTTTCAAAAGCTGAAGCTTTTCCTAGACAACAAACCCCCTTTTTCAGCCCTGAACACACAAGCTGAATACTTTGTTCCCAAGAACAATTCCTGCTTCAGGATCTGGTCCACAGCAACCTAAAACATCAGCCATGCAGAGTGGTGCCCCTGTGCTGGAAGCCTCCCTGACACACCAGGTAATCCCAGTATCTCTGGCCTGGGACAGCCTTACAAAGTGGGTGACAGATGCTTTGCCAGTAGGATAGGAAATGGCTGGAGACACTGTCCTTCATCTCTCATGTTTCTACCTGTTTCTCTTAGCAGCGCTGTCTTTCTTTTGCTTAAACATCCTTCAAACCCATACCCCTGTGTCCAGCACACATGTCCAGAGCCAGCCCCAAAGCACACAGCAGCAGCGGCAGCAGCATCTGCCTCAGTGAGTGTTTTAATAAGCAACGAAATGGTCCCACAAGCCGTACCTTCAGCCTCCAAGACGCTCAGCACAGGCAGGAGGAGCACAAATACCGAGAGCTTGGGACAAATCCTCCCATTTCCTGAAGGCCAAACAGCTCTGGAAAAATAAGTTTATAAACCTAAGGCACTACTGGGGAGAACTAGGAAATATTAGCACCTGCTGTGATGCAGCCTGGCAAGAAACTCAAACAGCATCCTTTACCAGAGTGTTCTTTTCCCTATTTAAGAGGGTTGATTTTGGAAGGAATGAAAGGAATTGAAAGAAAAGGCCATCTGGAGGACTAATTTTATGAATGCACTGAGGAAGCAATTTGTTGCTGTCAAGCAGTAGCAACAAGAGCTACACTACTCTCATCACCCTAGAAGGGGTTGGAAACCTGATGCATTTGCCCTCATTAGATTTGTTTCAGAGCAGAACAGGAGACAAAGATCTTTTTAAGAGAGTGAACTATCAGGATAAGGAAATTGAGCTGGTTTTCACCTCTTTCACTGATTCTGAAAAATAAAGCTTCTGCTTTAAGGTGCCCAAAATGCTCTAAAAAGGTTTGCTTATTTTCAGAAAACTCTAGTCTTGTGATTGTATCTCCCCCACATCCTTGTCATCCTGCTCTTCCCCAACCCAGTTATCTGTGAGACCTGGGGAAAGATGGAGAAGGCAACTGGGACCTCCACTTACAGGTGACACAGCCCCCCCCTCAATACCTCTCATTAGGGCTCCACCAACAGCATCTGCCTGTGAAGCCTCTCCATGCCGCCACTGGGGAGCAGCCGAAAGCAGCAGAAAGGTCCTGGTTTCGCAGATGCCCGCTGCTGAGGAACCATCGTCCTGCTCTTCCCAGGTTCTGCGAGTTATCTGTGAGACCCGGGGAGAATGGAGAAGGAAATCCGGACCTCCACTTGAGATGCCATAGCCCACAGCCAGCCTTACAGCATCCCTGTCTCACATCCCACCTTCCAGCCTCACAGGCTGCCACAAAACCCTTCTCAAAGCTTCCCTGGACCCTCGTTGAAGTGGGACAAGGTGATACAGGCTCTGCTAGGAGGCCATTCCCAGGTTTAGCCCAGGACAGGATGATGGTGGGGAAGTTTCCTAGCCTTGGTAGCTCTGACCTGGCTCTGGGGCTCTGACGTTTCCACCTCGGCAGCAGGAAGGAAAATAACCTTCAGCAAACACCAGCAAGGCAGAAGCATCTCTCCAGGGTCACAGGCATGCAGGTCTCTCTGGGAGACAGCTGTGCTAGTAGGACATTAGGGCTTCTCACTTGGTGACACACACACTCGTGTGTGTGCCTGTATACATACACATATATAGACAGATGCATATATATATTTTCATACACCTATATGGATGTTGAGGGATTGCTTCCAGTCCTTTGATACCCTGTTCCACTGGTGTGCCTCCTACCAGGCAGGTCCATGAGGTCAGTTCATCCTAGACATGGTATTTAAAGCAATATGAAGTGCTGCTGTCTGCCCTTGCTGCAGATTATGGCCAACAGTGTGGGAAGATAGGCAACCTACCCATGAACAGCTGAGTGGCCCTTGCACAGATTGCCTGCAATGATTAAGCAACGCTGTGGCTGGATGAGGGGCAGTATTCACTGCCACTTATAATGAATGCAGGTTTAATTCATCATTATGGATGTCTTGTCGGCTCTCATGGGCAGTGGCTGACCCTTCACTATCTCCTCTGGCTTCATCTCTGTGCCCCACCATGCTTTCTGGCATAGTGCCTTCTCCCTTCACAGCTGTGACAGTTGCACATGCTTCCTGCTCACCTCTCCAGCCAGTCCTGCTTTAAACCAAGCTGCCACCTCACATTAACATGTTTCTACCCCTCAGGACCTGGCAGGAAAGTCAGGGGCTCCTTACCCCAGAATAACTAGCTGGTCACACCTTGCCCTTACCCAGACAGAAGTAAAACTCTTTGCTAAAGAAGTGGCAGAGTTCTTCCTTTCTATTCTGTTTTGGCATCCTCTCTTAACAGCTCCAAGTTCCTCCTTGCCCATACCCTGTCTCTGGCTCTGCATTCAACACATACAGCAAACCCCTGGCAAAGATGCATTCTCACTGTGTCCTTTGGTTGTGTTCATCATCTAACAGAGTAAAAACCCAAATCATGAGAAAAGGCCCTCCTCTTCCAGAAGCTGCAAAACCAACACTGCTGCAGCACCACAGATACTCATCAGCATCACACCTTTTTTTTTTATCTGCTTAGTAAGGCATACCAAGATAAACAATACTCTTTATCACCTCTTCTCTAGATGCATGTAACTTCACAAGAAAATATGATTTGTTATTGCTTGGAAAAGCAGCCTGGCTTTATTTAACATGCTCCTAGAACAGTTCCTCCTCACACATCTTTGACTGGTTTTCAGAAAGGAATTTAGGTTCCTGATTTCTAACTGTCTGCAGATCTTTCATCCTTCTCTATGTCCTCATATCCTCATATCCTCATGTCCTCATATCCTCACCCTATGAAGGGTGCATCTGCTCTTGGCCACTGCTGTGAGGCTCAGTCAGAGCAGGGACCAGCTCATACACATCATGGCTTCTTGTCCAGCTTGCCATGCATGCTCCTTTCATGGTGCTGGTTGGGATCTGGGTACACTCAGTCCTCAGTGCCAGAAGCACGGTAGGTGTCCTGGACAAGAATGTGCTGCTCAACTCATGATATTGCGCTGGAGTCTCTGATACCTGTTTTCAGTGTTTGCATTAAAACCTCACCTATTTTGATTACTCCAGACCTGGGGGGACAGTGAAGCCCCTGTGATGTGAAGCACATCATAAAGGCACTCATACAGGAATCAACAGCAAACCTTCCAGGGTCACTTCTCTAATGACTCTAGACAGTACTGAGAGCTGCAGGGAGACAAAGAAAGCCATAAACCAGGCCAATCTGCTCTCCTCTCAGGCAGTCACAGCAGATCTTACTGCCAGCGAGCAATAAAGCATTATAACCCTGGGACAGCCTGTGCTCCACACATCAGCTCCCTTTCTTGTTCCCCAAGGAGCTTTGAACAAAATTAAGGGAAAAAGCCACAAAGAAAAAGAAATGTTGCTTAAGGAGAGAACTGGGAAAACACGCAGTTCCCCCTGAAACCTCACCCAGGTTCCAGTGATCAGCTTTTCTTGAGCCAGACAAGGTGTCTCCACCTAATAAGCCTAGATGGCTTTTTCTTCAAGGTATCCCTTTTTGAACTCTTGCAAACCTAGATATTCCACAGCAAGGACTTCCTCCTCTCCTCTCAGCTCTGCACTGTGGGCAGAAACCAGCTCCACTTGTTTCCTTGTGACAGGATGCACAAGAGCTTAACCTGGTGAAGGACAGTTTCTCCTTGCCTGCTCAGAGCTGAACCTCATCCATCCTCTCAAGGCTGAATTACCCTGTCCTGTTTCCATCCCAGACCTTTGAAACTCATTGGTGCTCTCCTCTGACATAAGATGACCGTAGCTGTGCAGACTATCTGAGACATGAGCGTGCTGTGGCTGCAGATACACTACTGCAAGGGGCATTTCCATTTTGTTGCTTTCCTAGATACTCCTGAGGTCTGTCTCAGATATGGTAGGGGTTAATGCATTCCTTGGCATCCCAAGAGCTGCAGCTAGCAGGTGCAACAGGGCATTCCTTCTGCTGGCACATACCTGCACAGCTTCCTGTTGATCAGGGGCTCTGCTGGGACGTGGTGTGGCCAACCCTCATTCTTCACCTAGAACAAAGGCTTCTCACCTTGCACCATCAAATCGCAGCTGTAGGATATCATGTACCCGAGCACTCCTTGCATCTCTGCCTCTACCATGCAATGAATTGCCACTTATTTTCAGGCTAATTCTTCTCATCCAAAAAGTCTTTCAGAGGCAGCCAAGAGCATGTTGTGCTAAACAACTGAGTTACCTCAACCTGACACACACACACAGAGATGACAAAACCAGATTAGTGCTGACCACGGAAGTTCTCCCATTGCCTTGCAGGATACTGCTCTTCAGCATCAGCACTTGCACTTAGTGGAGCAGATGGCACTGTGCACTCCAGGGGAGAGAATGGCAAGTGCTGGAGACCCAAAGTGCTTTAAAGTAAATGCATGTGTGGTTTTGTTCATCACAGCCCATTCATGTCTTTCTTGATTGGCACTGCTGGAAACAATGGGGAATGTGCTTTGCTGTTTGCTTCTCATACCACAAGAGCATAGAAGACACCTTTTGGTGTGGGGTTCCAGGAATGGCATGCTAACATCAGGCTGTCCACAGATCACCTTGAAGATATAAGCCTAGGAGATCCAACAGTTGTGATCATTCCCTTCCAGTTCTAGCTACTTTATAATTCTAGGACCATAGTGTCTGGGATCGGTACAGGTCTGGTGCTTTCCCAAGCACATATTTTGCTCAGGGATTTTTGTCACCTTCTTCTTTCCTGCTAGGCCTCCAGACTACAGGATTAAGAGATGAAAAGCTGCAGGATGGAGCCAGCCCCCTGCAGTTTGGCATCACCATGCAGCCCCTACTGCTAAAGCCAACCACCAGAAGCTGTTCTTCTTGCCTAACAGATACTTGGAAGGTGGGCAGTTGGAGCAAGAAAGGCATTGGCCCAGGCTACTACGGCCATTTGTGACTGTATGGCACACATTTTGCAATGGGCTTTGGTATGTGCTGTATTTAGTGTTTGCTGTTCCATGTCTGTTTGCCTCTGGAACAAGCAGAGAAATCCCAATGCTCAACCAAAAGGGAGGAGCACTCTGGGAAGATCTGATGGAAGCAAGAGACATAAGCAGGGTTGGTATTCCTCCCTGGAATAACACTGCCTAAATCCTATTGATTGCAAGTCTCATGAAGGATGAGCATTGTGGTTTTATTTCATGACTCATGGCAGCTTTGCAGTGCCAAACTGTGCTGCACACCGCTTTATACTCACTGGGTTTTTAGTCCCATGCAAAACGTTGCTGTACTGCCCAAAAGCAGGCACCAGGGGAGCTGGGGCTGTGTCCAGAGCGTCTTGCTTAATCCCACAAATACCAGTCCCCACAAAAATAGAAACAATCGCCTTCTCACAGAGGAGCTTGCTGTATCAAGTTTCTAGTGCACACAGTAACCAAGATAAATTAGTATTATCTTTGTGGCTGCTAGATGAAACGGTTTCTTTCTTCTAATGTCAAATAAATGTGTGTTTTGGGGTGGCAGGGGGCTTTGGAGTATGTCTGTGGCTTTATGACATATTGTGCCCACTGAATTCTTTGCAATGATGACATGGAAAGTGTGCTTGAAGCCAAAAATGGAGCGTGTTTGCCATACATAGCGAGCGTGTTTGCAGAGAGAGGCTGCTCAGCTCATCAAGCTGCCCACATTATTTAAACCAATTCCAAACCTCCAGCAGGCCCTGCAGTTAGCACATGAGCTCCAGAGCTCAACATATGGGACAATGCTGCCATAGCAAACACACCGGGATGAGGCTGGGAAACAAGCAGAGGAGAGAGCCCTGTAGCCACAACTCTGGCACTGCTTCAATTTTCATATAAGAAGTATTCAAACGGGCTTGTCATGGCTGCTTTGGAGGCCAGTCTCCCATCTCAGGGCAGGGTTTTCATTTCCAAGATGTAGTCTGTCTTTCATTTTACTGCCAGCATTTTAATGCATTTCAAATGAATACATGCAAAAGATTTGCCTACATGCTCGCTACTGCTCGCTGTAACCTCATATTGTCTCAGGTAAGACGCTCCACCAGCTCTCCCTGGAAAACCCGAGGGAAGAGTTTTACATTTCCTCTAATTTGGGTTGTCTGTTCAAGTGGGATGCCCAGCAGCTACCAAGGTCCTGGTTTTTAAGGTGTGCGAGGCCTTTCTTAGAGACTGGCAGTCTCCCAGGAGGTGCCAAAATGCACCGGGAAGTGCTGACAGCCACCTCTCGGGAAGCAGGCAGTCTCTGCATTTTCCCTTCAGAGCAATGTGGGAGTGTCGGTGCCGAGCATTTTGTTGTCCCTTGGGGGGACTATGCCCAGGACATAAAGCACTCTTATAGGGTGGCACCCTCTTTCATTCCTCCCAGCTCACTCTTGTCTAACCCTCTTTCCTACAAGCAAGGGCTGTTTGATACTGGCCATTCAGGTGGTGGGTCCCTTTCTCAAAACCTTTTAAATCCACAGGGCAACAGCAAGCTCTAAGTTAGCATTAGGCTCAAGCATAAGGGTCTTCAGTACATCCTGGTTCCATGAAAATCAAGCCCAGTAGAGGCAGGGGACTTCCTGACAGGTCCCCCCTTCATCCCTGCAGTCCCATCAGCCAAAGACCCAGAGCAACAAGGCAACGTGGGCTGCTAGCTCTGCTCCCCACATGACTGCTTGCTTTTCTCCTGCCCTGAGTACCCTCAGGATACACTCTTGCCACCATGAAGGAAGAGCTTTGCAGGGAATGGTAGACTTGTGGCTGTCACCACATCTCTTTCTTGCAGTGAGTGGATGCTGCCAATTGCTTTGGGAACCCCTGGGGCTGGCTGTAGCAGCACATCTACTGCAAATCAGAGCCTGGGCAGCCGCAGATCGCAGCATTTAGCATGAATGCATGACCAGGCTACATTTTTTTCTGGAAAACAAAGACGTGTGAGCCTTGGGACCATGACTGCTGGGCTCTTGCTTCCTAGGAGTGAAGCTCCACTGATCCAGCCAAACATATTCCCTGTGGCCTTGTGGCTTTTTAGGAAGTACCAAGGGGAAGATGACACCAATACAAGCAGGCAGCACTTCCTGAGCTGGCTGGGAAGAAGATGGGGAAGGTGTATGGGATGCTGTCATGCAGGAAATGCTGGGTGTGATTGGCATTGCATCCCATATGACTGGAGGCAGAAGCTGTTCTGAGCAGGCTATGTGGTGTGGAGATACCATGGTGAAGACAAAAGGTGAAGGCAGCCCAAAATCTTAAGCATGTGTGAGCTGCCTATATATCTAATGTACGCCAGAATGCAGATTGCCTTATTCATGAAGAAAACACACATTTGGACTAGTATCTACCCTCACAGCCCCCACTTCCAATTAAAGCTGTCCCAGGGCCTTTGAGGAAATGATAGAGGCTATAGGAGATTAAAGATAACTGCGACAAGCTCAAGGGCTGTGAAACTTCCTCCCCCATTAGCTGTGTATGTATATAACCTGTCAGGCTGTTTGGCTTTTCAGATAACCCTGGGGTTACACACGCAGGAGCACAGTCTGTCTGAGCCTGCCAGCACCTCCCAGCCTCCCTGAGAGCCCCAGGCCCAGGCAGCCTCCAGGATAGAGCATAGCACAGCACAGGGACCAGAGGGCATGGTAAGTAACTGTGGCTATTTAAACAGGCTCAGCCTTGCAGCAAAAGGTAAAACAGCAGGAGTGAGACTTTGGCAGCTTTTGGTCATGCAGGACTACTCTGAAACCAGCTGCCAGATGTTTTCTCAAGCACCCTACGTAGGGTAGGGAAGGGAAGAAGCAAGATGCTCAGTGTCAATGCAGACACCCAGGGTTTAGCCCCTCTGGGGTAGCTGGTGTTACTCATTCACTGCTGAGCCATGCCAGCCTGGCAGGGCACAAGCACTTTGTCCCAAGAGTGCCCGAGAGGCAATCGAGCACCCGCCAAGGCCTGGCTGCATCCCAGCAGGATGCCTGGGGAAGGCTTCTTCGCAGAAGGCAGCCCGACTCCCCAGCCATCTGAGAGGGACACGGGAACCTGGCAGCTGCAGCTCAAGGCCTGGCAGCGGCTGTGTTGACTTTGTGCTCCAGGGCTGCTCAGGCACGTGTACAGGGCTCACCACCCTGTGTAGCAGAATGGAGCTGGGACTTCAGCCCTGAAGCTGGCAGCACTCACAGCACGCAGCCTTCACATGGTCGGCAGTCAGCACAGACCCCACAGCCCCCTCCTGCTCCCCTGGCAATGAGGGCAGTGGATGCTCCAAGTCAGGCAGGGAAAGGCCTGTAATACTTGCCACCTTCAAACAGGGAGCTTCAAGACCTTTAAGACCCTTCCTCAGATCCCCTGCTTCACCACCACAGTCCTGCCATCAGATGAAGCAGAGGGACTGTTCCCATCAACTCAGTACTGGGCAGAATTAAGATGATTTAGTCTGAATTCCTTGGCTTTCCATTTCTGGCTTTTGGAGCTTATTCCGTGGCCATATCCTGCACTTCTGCGGAGATAGCAAAACTTTCTACTGCTCTGTTCAGCCCTTCTTTCACTTTGCTCTTGAATGCCACTACAGGGTACAGAGAGATAGAGAGAATGGAGCCAGGAGAAGAAGGAAGGAGAAGGCTGGGCAACTGTCTGCAGCTGGTTTCCCAATAACTCTGTGTGAGTTTGGGGAGAGGATTGCTGCCAGAGGATTTTCAGCATGTTTACATTGCATCTCCGCCGGATATGAAACAGGCCCTTTAACTCAATGGACTCTGCCAGCCTTTCAACCACCCCTGCAGAGCTGGGACTCCCATGTTCCTCTTGCATTTACAAGAAGGGAAATACAGGTTTCCGCTGTCATCCTCTGGACTGCCTGAAGGAGAAGTCTGGGTTAGACTAGACCCTGTGCCAACAGGGCCCCTGAGGAAAAGGCTGCATAGAGGCATTTGCTTAAGATGCAGCTGCCTGTGCCTGAGGTGGATCAGCAGGGACCTCTCAGGGAACCCAGACATCTAGGGAAAGGGAAAGGGAAAATTTGAGTCCCCCAGAGGGATGACAGGGAGGCCACAATGCTGGAGGCATCTTCTGGAAGGCATTTGCTCACATGTTTGTTTGAAGCCTCAACTCAAGATTGAGCTAATCAGACTTTAGCCCTGAGCACCCCAAAGAAACACCCACCACCAGCACAGGAGACTTTGCGCAATATCCACAGAGTCCATGTTGGCTGCAAGTGCTCAACGTGATCGGCTTTTCCTTCCAGCTGAGACCAGGCTGAGACTGAAATGCATTGAACAACTAAATAATTGTAGATAAAAAATTGGACAGAGCTTGAATATTCTTTTCCACAAGATGAAAGGGAGAGTAAGGTTAGGACACAGTTTACTTACAGGTTAAATAGTAGTCTCCAACAATCACATAGCAACAAGGTTAACTTGGCTACCACTCTGTTTGGCACTGGGCTTATCTACCATGCTCCTCCCGGATACCAGCCCTTGCCTGCCACTCTGTTTGGGAATGGGCTTATCTACCATGCTCCTCCCGGATACTAGCCTTTGCCTGCCTCTTGCAGTGCCTAGCTTACCCCAGGAAGGAGTCTGCTTTAACCCATGCTGGGGTCCACAGACCAAGATATCTCAGATGACCTAGTAAAAGAGCTCAGGAAACTTCAGGGGCTTCTTTTGGATGAGCTTGGGTCACTGTTGGACCTGGTCACTGAAACAGAAACTGGGTCACAACCTCTGGTAAGAGCAAAACTCATCTAGCATAGCTAAGACAAACCATGAGAGAGACTCCAGTTGCTGCTCCAGTTTTTGGAGCTAAAACCTGACTTTGATCTGCCCCTAAATTTCCACCTGGCTTTGTCGCCAGTGTCTACAGTGGCTTTGGGTCAGACGCTTCAGCCCAGACTCCAGGAGATTGCCTGTGGACAGTACAATGATAAGCACCACTACAGAGTCCTGTGAGACATGGAAACTTATGGAAACCATCTTTTCCCTTCTCCCTGTGATGTTTCCTAAACCAGGCCAGCAGAGTAGCAACCCACGATGGGAATGTTCCATGTGTCACCCTGGGAGGCAAAGATTGAAGCTGAGGAGCTTGGAAGGCAGCAGGGAGAGCTGTGCCCCGCCATGGGGCCTGGGACGTCCCAGAGGAAGAGCTGTGCAGCTTCTGGGGTGACCAAGCTTCATGACTTCTTGCATGACATTCGATGCTTTTGCATTTGAAGCATGGGGCACATGCCACACAGTTTGAAGAGCTGCCTGGCTCTCTAGGAAGCAATAAGAAACACCGCCAGCAAGCAGATGGACTGAGAAAAGCAGCCCAGTGTGCATGGCTTGGCAGGCAGGGCCTCCTCATCACCCAGGGCTTCCACGGAGGCCAGCTCAAGCTCTGCAGATTGCCTGGGAGAATGATCCATCTCCTCCTGCAGCTCTGTGTAGGGCAGGCAAAGGACAGTCTCCACAGTGCCTTTGAGACACAGCACATGTCTCTTGCCCATGCAAGTCTCCTCGGGAGGGAAATGTGACACTGAGTGTGTGGGGCAGGTGTCACCTCCTTGCATACCGAGCCCCATGTCCCAGCCCGTGTGTCCATATGAGGCATTCCCCAGCTGCCCTTATCACTATTTCAGGATCACTTGAATTCCTGTCTCTTATCAGGTTTTTTCTAGACACATGAGCCCTTGAGCTCAAATGCCACCAATCCACATCTGGGCCCTTCACTGCCCATGCACTGAGCCAGCTGCACAGAAGTTGGGGTGCCAGCATTGACATAAAGAGCAGCTTTTGGATGATGAGCTGGGTTTTAGCTCAGATCACAGAAATCATAGGCTCTCAGGCTGCACCTTCTCATGGCCCTGTTCATTATTAAGCAGAGACTCATTTCTCCTGCCACAGGGCAGGCACCTTTGCATTCTACACTGGTGGTGCTCACCAGTGCTCTCATCACATGCCCCAGCTCTCCCAGTACAGCGTGGTTGGAGGTATCGATGCTGCACAGGCTCTCCAGCTGAAGCATGTGGGAAGCATCATCTCAGGACGGCCATCACTACCTGTCCCCACAGTGATTTCAAGCTCTTTGCAAACCCCAGGAACATTTCTACGTGTGAGCTCTAAGGTAGGGAGGAGGATTTGGGCAGCCTTGCTCTTCGATTTGCAGCTGTCCCTCTGCCCATGGGATGTTGCCTTCTATAAAGATTTCTAGGGAGAAATTCCAACATCCTTGTGACACAGAGCAAGGTTTTCTCAGAGTCCTTACACTCAAATGTGGTCCCTCTCCTCCTGCACCATCTGGTATGGAGCTATGGCAGATGCCTGAGGAAAGAGGAGAGCTGGACAAGCCTGTAGTGGTTCCTCTTCGGATTACTTTCCCAGCAGCTCAGTTTGCAGATCAAGGATTCTCTGAAAAGGAGGGAGCACCTTTATGTGCAACAGTGACATTTTTACTTCTGTGAATGTGTCTGGTCCCTTTTTGAACTCGCCTCGGTTTTTAGCATTCACAAGGTCCTGTGACAGGGAGCTGCACATTTTACATACACCTCTTTTACAAATGGGAAAAAATAAGGGTGGTCTGATGCTAGCAGCGGATGGGATGACAGGATCTCTGATACAATCTTCATTCACATAGAAAGTCAGACTAGAGTGGGTGGTGAAACAAACCAGCCCAACTTACTTAAGACAACGGCGCGGATGGCAGCTGAACATGTAGTGGCTACCAGCAACACCCAGCACAAGTCCATAGTGGGAGCTAAGGCAGGCAGGAATCTCCAGAGGTGCAAGAGTCACATCACATGCTATGGGCAAAGGTCTGTGAGCCAGATCAGTTGCACACAGCCCACAGGCAGGTTTATTTGCCTTATGCAGAGTAAGATAAATCTGTATTAGTAAGAGATGTGTGTGTTTGCCTTAGATTAGGGTAACTTGGCTTTTGTATATTTGATTGCTTCCTAGAGCTTATGACAATTTTATATCAGTATAAATTAGTTAAAGGGCCCTGAGACAGTGTAGTGAGTTCATCTACCACTTCGTATCTGGAAAAGCTTTGAGACCTTTACTAAACCTTTTTAAAAGCCAGCCTTTCTTTCCACCTATGTCAGGCCCCTGTGCTGCAGAAGTGCCTGTTGGATTTTGTGCTTTCACTGGACAACTTTGAGAAGGTTTGTTTCTGTATTCCCTGTCTGCCTCCCAGGCAGCGGAAGATGCACCTGCAGACCCATCAGCAGTCTCCCCTCTGGGCTGAAGAAACCCAGCTCTTTTGGTCTCTCCTCATGTGCAATGTGCTCTAAACTCTCTCCAACCTGGTGGCTGCAGATTGTCACCATTACTCTCGCGCTGGGGACCCAGACTGGGCACAGTGCTCCACATACAGCCTTGGCAGTGCTGGGCAGGGAGGAACACAGCCTGATGGTGGTTTAAGAGCCTCAGACTTTGGAATGACCTGGAAAAGGCAATTAAAGCCGGCGTGCAGCGCAATGCCGTTGACATATCACAACTGCGCTGTCTGATCATGAGACGATAACACACCCATAATGCGAGTGGGCTGCCAAACAAAGGAAGTCCTCTCAATAAATAGGATGCATGCTCATGAAGATAAGAAATGCTGGGGGCCAGCAGCACCATGATAGGCTGTGGTGAAGCCCATGACAGACTGTCCACTGTAGCATCTGTACCAGATGGGGACATTGACTGCTTTGCAATGTTGGTATCAAACATCCTCCCTCCCCTGAGGCAGCTGCCTCTAACCTTTTCTGTAGAGATTTATTTTCAATATATTATTTAACATTAGAAACCTCTACAGGTCATTTTGCAATTTATGCTGTATATTTTTTTTTATTACAAATTGTATGTTGTAGTTGTGTACAAGCATATTTGTTGTCATATATATGTATTTTCATACTTATGGGTGTCTAATGAAACATATGCCCACCCCCCATTACTCACACTACAAGGCAGCAACAAGCCAGGAGTACTCATGAACTTGGCCCCCAGCTGACGTGAGGGCTGAGAGCAGCCAAGCACTGATACGCAGAGCCAGCTCTATGATCAAAGCCCCTGGGTTAACCAGGGGCCACTGTTTGCTATTTATAGCCGCCTTAGCTCACGTTTAAGTGGAGGTTTTTAAAGCTCGGAGGCAGTTTGGGTGCCAGGGCAGCTCTGTCCTGCACACGTGGCACAGCATTCCTTGCACAACCATGGTGCACATTCCTTGCACAACCATGGTGCAAAGCCTGTCACTGCACAGGCTGGATCAGGCCCTGGCTGTCCACAAACAGCTTGGGTTGAGCTGTTAATCAAATAGTGCTGGATTATTTGATTTGATTGTGCTAACTCTGCCTACCTTTTGGAGGACCCAAGAAAATCCTTTACCTCAGCAAACCCTACCACAACCAGAGCTCTAGTGGCTGGGGACCAAGGGCTACAAATGTTACCCTAAAATTGTCAAATAGCTCAAACCTATCTCACAGCACCAATGACCTGAGCTGCATTAGGTCTTGTAAGAGCTCCCATGGATGATCCAACAAGCAATGACCTTGAGTGAGTGGAAGTCGGAAGACTGAAGTCCAGGAAGGAGCTTTGAGCAATCTGGTTTACTGGAAGGTGTCCCTGCCCATGGCAGGGGGTTTGGAACTAGATGACCTTTAAGGTCCATTCCAACCCAAACCAGTCTGGAATTCTATGATTCTAAGTAATTTCAACACCATGCAATCAAAGAGAGCTGAGAAAGTCACCAGGATAGGAAGTGGGGCAGCCCTCCATGGGGCAGCCCCTGTCTAGGATGTGACAGCACCTTCCTGTCTCTGGGACATGCTGACAATGGTGAGTCTCAGATGATAAGGTTGCAGCCACCAGCTTCAGAAAACAGTGTGTTTGGTCTTTTCCAGGTTGTTGATACACTGGGATCCTAAATGTCACAGGAGACTTTATGTTCTGAAGTGACTCTTACACGAATGGAAACAATTAGTGCAGATATAGTTGGGTGCTGCCTGCAATTTTTCAGCATTGCACTATGAGTTTTGATGGAGTAGTCCTGCACAAAACTGGACCATGCAGTGGGGGTCAAAGCATTTTTGAAAGATTAGAAAAGATGGCCTATCAGTAGAGACCAAGTGTCATTTGGCTTTGGGAAAGGGAAAGAAAACCTGAGTCATCACTGCACTTCTGGAGGTCAAAAAAGATCAAAACCTAAGACAGCTCAAAATGCCTGCAGCCAGGTTTCTTTTTTCTGTGCAACTGAAAAGCTCAATGGTAGACGATGGTCTGCTCTTTGAGTTTATTTGAGCACAGAGCATAACACTGAACCCTTACATCCTCCCATGCACATCTTTGTGCAAGAGCATGTTGATGCAAGTACATATGTACGTGCATGCCTACGTATGCGTGAAAATCACACTGGTGCCCACATTGCTGTCCTCTTGCACAAGAAATGAAAATGCAATATTGCATTCACTTCCTTTCTCAGAAAACAGCCATCTGAAATACAGCAGTCAATGGGGGATGTTCAGCTGCTATGTGCTACTGCACGTCTTCTAGATTTGTCTCTCCTTTATCAGGAGCAGGCAAGTCAGCAGATTCAATTCCCAGCCTACTTGTGATGACTTTCAGAACCATCACATGTATTTCAGCTTACTGATTCTCCTGCAGCCCCTGCCTATTGCTGCTTTTTCCAGCCTTCGCCATGCCACCTGCTTCAGAATACTATAAGCTGGTCTCCCATCTTACAAAGAGAAACCTCCTTCACCACCTGCTGGGTCTGCACCACCCTGACTTGCGTCTAGCACTTTAACTTCTGCTCAGGAGCCAGTTGCATCCAAGGAAACGTGATGGAGACCAAACAGTTTGGTTTACTTTTAGGAAGGGGTTGCATTTTCATTATACTGGTTTTCAGCCATACCCCAGTGGCTGCTGTTGAAGGCTGGCAGCACGCCCCTCTTCTGTGTGCCAGCCCATGCAGCAGTGAGAAGCTGAGCAGGTCAGTAATAGGAGATGAGCAAAGACTAGAGGAGGAGGGATGAAGGAAACAGCCAGAAATGTTCACAGGCTCCACGCGCCTGGGACATGCACTGCTCCCAGCTGTCAGCACTGGAACGCTGCTTACCGGATCATCCTATGGCCTGACTTCTTCCTTCCCAGCCAGAGCCAGAGGCATGCTTCCTATGAATAACTAGCCTGCTTTCCAGGTCCCATCAGAGTTATTCCTGCCCTGGGTGTGTCTCATCCAATCCAAGTTTAGAAGTCCTTGCTCTGGTGCAAATATGCTGTGCATAACTGATTCCTGCTATGTGCAGATGAGATTAGCTGGGTCTTGTGAGATGAGGCAGGGAGAGAGCTGTCTCTAAAGAATTCTAAGCATTCAGGGAAGGAGACAGTGCCAAGCTACCTGCAGACAGTGGAGGTATTTGTATGCACCAAACCTGGGATCTCAAGTGACCTACTTAGCTGCATTTAATGTGCAGCTTCATATGTACAAGAACCCCAGAGGGCTAATTTTTGCTAGCAGTCTGCAAGAGGGAAACTTCAAGCTTCTGGTTAATTGGGTAGATCCTTAAATATCACCATTTTGTTTCCCTAGGATTAAATTAAAACTTGCAAATAAAAAGACCTGTTTACACATGAAAAACATTTTCACAGAGTGCAAAGGCTGATGATGGGGGTTGCTCCAGCTGACCTCCTTCCGCAGCACTCTCTGCTCAGCTCTTTTACCACTGATACTGCCTTTGGTACTTGCTTGAGATGCCATTTAAAAGTCAGGCATCTTGCTCCTGCTGATTTCAGATTCCCTCTATAGTGAATGCAGAGAGATAGGTGAGTCCAGAAAGCAACAGATCCCATCTTTCATTGGTACTAATCTTAGGACAATACAAAATGCTTCATGGAGGTATGGACCATTTTCTGCTGCAGCAGAGGGAGGCTGGATACTGACAGAGACTCAGCTGAAGAGCGTGAATCCCTGAAAGGAGCTTTGGATAGCATTTGTCATCAAGAACTACATACACTCCTCAGTCTGGCCTTTTCTCTGTCACCCTTCAGTGATTTTCAGGCAAAGCACAGTCTCTCACACAAAGATAAGCCCTCTGAGTTCCAGGGCTGGATATATACATGTTCCCAAGATGTCTGTCCAACTCAAGAAAGTTTGCAGTCTTTGTAGGGCACCGAAGTTAAAATGTACATTGCTTCACTATAACTTGTGCATCTAAGGCAGATCCAAGTCCAGCCAGTCAGACACTTGTACAGTGTAAACAAGGCAACCTGTCAATGCAGCCAGACTTATTCAGCCTGCCTGAGAGGAGCTGCACATTCCTCTGTCTCTGCAGTCACATCAGTGCGTCAATAGAAATATCCCTGATTCCTTTTCATACTCTTGCCACACCAGCCCAGCCCTTGCTGTCCCTCTCCTGCACATGGGGAAATTGGAGGATTTGAGGCTGTAGTCCAGGCTATGTCTTTCTGCTCCTTTTTCACTTCATGTAGGAGGGCATGTACTGCTGACAGACCTTTTTTTTTATTAAAACATTGTATCTGCACAACCAGGAACTCCTGGGTTCAAGCAAACAGCAGAAGGGGTGTAAAGCCACTGTGCTTCTCTACATCAGCTGAAGAGCAACAAAGAAAAGTTCTTGGGAGGTGAAGCCCAACATCTGTACAGTGCATGTTCACTAGGGGAAGGAATGCTCTTAAGAAAAAAACAGTAAGGATGGGTACACAATTGTTGTGCTGCTTTGTGCAATCTTGGGGCACAAAGACAACCAACCTGCTTTCTTTTGCTATAATTTCTCTATGAGTTCAAGATAGGAATGAAATTTGCATGCTGCAGCTCTCTTTGGAGAACATCATAGATGTTGAGAAAGCAAGAGGTACTCTGTTCCTGAAGGGACTTGCCCACTCTTGGGTCCCAGTCTCCAGGGAAGAGGTTGTTTTAACCTGGTACCCTGCATATAGTGCCTCACCTTAGCACCACTATAACATTTTCTACAGCATGTTTATGCCTTGCCAAGTACTTATCTCTTTGTTGTTCCTGCCTGTCATTTAGTTGTTCATCTGTCATTTTGTCTCCTTGTGCTGCCCTTTGGGCTTTTCCTTTGCTGGAAGCCCATTCCCTTTTTTCTCCCTGGGTAGCAGCTTTATTTAAGGCATTTGTAATAATTTATTTGCATCCATTCTCTCGCCCTTTTCTGCAAGGATTTTTATGGTCCCTCTTGCTGAGCATATTTATTATTAAAAACCACAGTTTTATAATACCCAGTCTTTTTCTACAACACACAGTATTGTAGAAAAGGCTTTGCATCTGGCCCCACACTACTTTCTCTGTGCCCATTGGGCTGGAAGTGAAGGTGCCATGGTCTTCAGCTGGGCAGAGTACATGTTCTGCTCGGTGTTTGATCGTAAGGGCATACGAGATCCAAAGGGAGCAATGCCAAGGTAAAGATCCTACCTGGGGACAGAGCCAGGAGAAGCAGTGGGGCCTCTGCCTTGGCGCACAGCTCCCCAAAGCCCAGTCAAGAGCCTTAAGCCTGACTGGGATTTCTTTTGATACTGGGGCACATTCAATGGTCTTTGCTTGATTTCCTGGGACAGCCACAGGAGTTTGAGACCTATGGAAATAAAGGAAGGGAATCCCATCAACCAACAGGACTTCTCAAGTCTTTTCTTTGGTAGAGCTGTGTTTGCTGTGTCCCTACAGGAGCTAGTCGGGGTCCTCGGACCACAAGGAGCTCCTAAGCAACACATCAGGCCTCAGCATATAGTTGCAGCTAAGACCAAGTTGATGGTGAACCATAGAGTGAGAGAAGCCATGTTTCCTACAGATTTCTGTCATGCTGTCCCTCTCTTCCACTTCTGTTATCCCAGCTTTTTCCACTGCTCCATGAAATGTACTGTAGCTGGCCAAGGGGGTGTAACTGCTGGCTGGCCAGCTGGTGCCAACACTGACAGGCCAGTAAGCCACCACAGCCAAGCTCCATTCTGCTTTTGCTCACTGGGTCTCTCCCACAAGCTTCTGAAGCTCATGAAACTTAAGAAGGGTCTGTAAGCTTCCTACTCCCCTGTCAAGTGTGACTGAAACCCACCAGTACATGCAGAAGAGACAAGGAATGATGACAGCCAGCCAGATACCCAGCTCAGACTCAAGATACATCCCTTCTGAAGGATAGCACATCATGCTGCCAACCGCCACTGCTCCTGGGGCTAGGCACTGACCTGGCCAATGCTCTTGCAGTGCCCCAGTGCTGCCCAAAATTACTCCAAAATTGGTTTATCCTTTGGCATTTTGCTTTAAGGCAACATCTGATTAAAATGACTTTGCTTACCCTCACAGCCCTGTCACAGGCAGGTGGACTTTAACAAACCCCCTCCTCTGCTTGGTGCAAGCATCGTGGCCTGGCTCAACGTCAATGATTTGCAAATTGCTAGAAAGCGCCAACATTGCAACAGCATCAGCCACACCACCATGGTGTGCACCCTCTGCCTCCATGGGCTGCTGTGACAAGCACAAGGAGTGTGGTAACTTTGCCACCACCCGAAGGACTTCCAGTAACCACGGATGGAGACCTACCCTCAGCCATGCCACTGGAAACTCCCGCCTGCGCTGGGACCACAGTTGGGTGTGGAGGTGCCCACTGACAGTGATGGGGAATGGCAGAAAGATGGTAGGGAGAAGAAGGTAGCAGGAGGGGGGTGCTGAGGTGTGGGTTGGGGTGCCCCATGGCAGCAGTCCCAGCGTAGCTCCCTGGGCAGCACTGTTACATCAGCCGCTCCATCAGTTTACAACATTCGCCCTTGAGCCTTGGCCCTACAGCCTGCTGCGGTGTGGACACATTGCACAACACCCCTGGCCCTGCTCCCCTTCCCCGCCAGGGCTGCCCCATGGGTGGCTGCTGGGAGGCTGAGCTGTCACAGCAGCATGCCACTGCCCGACAGGAAGAAGAAGACGCTCCATCCACCACTGCCTCTAGCAGGGCACCGGAGGAGGTGGCAGGACCAGGAAGGGTCCCCAAGGAGCTGCTCAAGACTGCTGGTGGAGATGGTCCTTGAGGAATAGTGGCAGGGGAAGGAGGACTGCCCCACAGGAGGGATGGAGAAGCTCTGCCTCCCCTCCTGCAGCAAGGGAGCAGAACTGAACCCCAGTGGTGCAGGAACCACCATGTCCTGACCCAGGGGGGGCTGGGATAAATCCTCCTGGTGAAACAGGAACAAAACCCAGATGAGACCTGATGGGAGAGCAGGACCTTCATTTCAGGGCTGTCTGTCATGGATGGGACCAGTTCGGCACCGCTTCCTCAGGGATAGACACTCTCAGAACCTTTTCCCTGTGCCAGGGAGCAAGCTCTGCCTCTTCCCTCAGCAAGGCACGGGTGTGTGTGTGTGGGTGTGTGTGTGTGATGGAAAGCTGTGGGGCAATCACAAAGACCACTGTGCAAGGGCCTAGCATAGAGCTAAATATAGCCACTGTTTCAGCTCCCCAGAGATAACAGCCTGTGTCCACAGCCGGCCACAACGCCCTGGCTCGACTTCCACCCACCTTTGCTTCGGGAGCAAACACCAAGCAGCAGTTGTGAAACACCCTGCCCCGCTCATGGCAAACAGGGCTTGTATTGAGGGGCAGAAAGACACCTTGCATGCATTCCTCCCCCATGCTGGGGGCCAGCCACCAGCTCAGAGGCTAACCACATCTCCCTCAGCACTTCAGTGGCAATGAGCAGCCAGCAACGTGCAGGAGAAACCTGCCACAGAGCAGAGTGACAACTGTAAGCAAGCACAGGGCTTCCTAGGTTTTGGGCTCATCCCATTAAACTCACTGCTTCCACCTGAATCTTCCTCGCATCCCAAGATCAGCACCACTGAGCCAGGCTGCAGTCACCCTGCCTGGAGAATGGGAGGCAGGAGCAGAGAAGGCCAGTGGCTAGTTACTACCTTTTTGGGTCTCTGCCTGTTGCTCCAGGGCAATTCTGAACATGGCTCTCTCATCCCTGCTGTAAACTATCCCAAAGTAGCACATACTGAAATCCCACCATAGCCTCAGCATGTGAAATACTACTGTAAGTAAGTCTGCAAGACTTCAAGAGCACATCCTTCAGCTCTCTCTCCAACTTTAAATCTTATCACTGCCTATAGCTAGAAAGGGTTTATCAAGTAAAAACAATGGTGGTAGGGTTGTTTTTTTTTGTGTTGTTCTTTCTTTTTTCCCTCAACAAAACCCTTCTGTCTTCCAGAGTAATAAGTTTATGAAATGGCAGCTTCCAGCAGGAAGTATCTGGCTTTAACAATAGCTCTGTGTGTGTTTCCACAAGTTGATTGAAAACAAATGTTGACACTTCAAGCCTGCTTTTATGCTCTGCAAGGGAGGTGAGAGAGAGCAGCATCGTGCACAGCTGTGCAATTACCACATGTGGCACAAAACCAGGCAAATACTATTATCCTCACCGTGGGAGGAGGTAGATGCACCATGTACGCCCTGCAGCAAGCCTTACAGCCTCTGCTGCTTGCCCATTGAGGTGGTATTTGTCCCCAGAGCTGCTTCCCTGTTGGGGCAGCCAGCTCCACGTGCATTTTTCATGTGGCTGAGGATGTTTGGCTCTGCACTGAAGCAGACTCTGGAGCAGAGAGACTGGCAGCAGAAGGGCAGCTGAGAAGACCCCTTGGCCCAGCAGCCCTGGATAGTCCATTTCAGAGCATCAGCTTGCCTGGCAGATGTTTGAAGGGTGCTGGAAGCACCTTCCCAGCTTTGGGACAAGGACAGGGCAGGTCTCTGTGCCAGCAGGGCCCTGCAGGTGTTTTTTCCTTTTGTAAGTCCCCTTATGGTAGTAATTTTTTCCACTCTACACCATAAACCTGGAAAGAGGATTTTGGAGTATCCTCTGGAGTTTTCTACCCAGTGCCAACACAGACTGGAGCCACGGTCACAAGATTTGTGTAACCCTCCTCCCCACCACCCCAGGCCAGCTCAGCTGAGATCAGTGCCCAGAGTCTTTCCTGCCTCAAGAACACATTATAGTCACTTTAGACCTTATCTGCTTATCTGTGATGCCTGCACAGCCGCACTCTCCCCTTCCTGGATAGGTAGAGACTGCACTGTGGCACAGCAGCCATGTGTCGCTGCAGGACACAGAGGGGCTGTTAGTGTCCAAGGCTTGACACGGAGCTGGCATCTTCTTCCACAGCAAGCGCTGTGCTTGGCACTGGTGAGGCCGTACTTTGAATACCATCTTCAGTTCTTGGCTCCTTATGACAAGAAAGACATTGAGGTTCTGGAGTGGGTCCAGAAGAAGGCAACAAAGCTGGTGAAGGGCCTGGAGCACCAGCTTGATGAGGAATGGCTGAGGGAACTGGGGTTTCTTAGTCTGGAGAAGACAAGGCTTGGGTGGGGGGGCTTATCGCTCTCTACAGCTATCTGAAAGGAGGTTGTAGTGAGGTGGGGGTCGGTTTCTTCTCCCAGGTAACAAGCTACAGGACAAGACAAAACGGCCTGAGGTTGTGCCAGGGGAGGTTTAGATTGGATATTAGGAAAAACTTCTTCACAGAGAGGGTGCTCAGGCATTGGAACAGGCTGCACAGGGGTGGGATGGAGTCACTGTCCCTGAAAGTGTTAAAAAACCGTGTAGGTGAGACCCTCAGTGACATGGTTTAGTGGTGAACTTGGCCGTCCTGGGGTAAGGGTTGGACTTGATGATCTTAAAGGTGTTTTTCAACCCAGTTGATTCTGTGACTCTATGAATCTCTACCCGCCCAGAGAAAGGCGGAGGGGCTGACTTCACAAGCTCTTTCCACAGAGGACAGAGTCCCTTAGGTCAGAAAGACCTGGGAAGCGCTGCCGCCGCTCCTCAGCTTCGCTGCTGCCGCCAGACTGCGTCCGCTCCCCCTGCTCAGTTCCTCCTGAGCAGCCGGGCCCGCCGCTGCCCCCCGCTGCCCCCCGCTGCCCGCCGCTGTCCCACTCCACGCCGCGGCCCAGCCGCTCCCCACTGGCTCCCCCGCCGCAGCTCACGGCCCTCCTCGTGCTGGGCCCCCGGCTGCCGATTGGCCCCGCGTCGCGCTGGAGGCGCGCTCATTGGCTGCGGCGCGGGCTGGCCGGGCGGGCGGGTAGGGGCGGTGCCCGCGGTGCTCTTAAGTCGCCGGGCCCAGGGGTGTGCGGGCAGTTGGCGAGTTGTAGGGTGCCGGGGCTGGCCTCATGCACTGCACCAGGTATGGTCCCGTGGGATCGCGGTCTCCTGCCCTTCGCAGCCGTTTGGCTGCCCTCGGTGCCTGATGTGGTCCCCAGTGCAGGGTCGTAGCCCCGTCGGGTGTGCGGGAGCGGGACCGGTGCTTCCTACCGGGTGGGAAGGGGGGCTCTGTTCTTGGCTTCTGGGGCTCTCTGGAGTCCTGCTGTCTCTTCTCCGGGGTGGTCGGCTCGCCTCGGTTCGGGTTTGCAGAAGGGTCGGGCTGCAGCAGGACTAACGCATCTCGTCGGGGAAATGCCTGTGGGAGCTGGGCTGCGCCCTCGGAGCAGCTTGGCTTTCCCTGATCAGAGAGGAGAAGAGGGCAGAGAACCCGAGCGCCGCTTCATCCAGCAGTGTGTCAGGTCTGAAAGCTTCTGGCTTAGCAGCTGCTGCGTGTTGAGCCCTTTGCAAGAAGGTTACCTGTTCACAGGCACTGCTGGAAACAGAATAGAGGCAACTGAAGGGGCTTGATTAAGTGTAGCTGTAAGTGATTCCTTTACTCTGACTTATTTCCCCTACCTAGAGATAGAGGAGGGAAGAGTGACCAGTGATCCTCTTCTGGAGAGGGTAGAGCTGTGGGAAGACGTCCAGAGGCAGAATCTAGTCCGAGAGGAGGTGGAAAGGCATCAGTCTCTGCACCTGCATAGGGTTGCCTACCCTGCACTGCTTGCTTCCTAGAGCTCCCTTTCCAGTGTGAGTGCTTGAAAGTGTTTCCCTGCTCCCACCTTCAAAGCATCTGAAGTTCAAGACAGCCAATACTAGCATTAAAAGGCAAACCTTCCTCTGCTGGCTTGTGAGTTGGGCATCAGCAGGTTCTCAAGTGCAGGAAAATATGTCTGGGGTATTAAATGAGCTGAAAAAAAAAAACCAATTTGCAAAAGCTCAGAGCTCACCCTAATAGTAGGTATGAAAAGCTCTTACTATTTTTCGTAGCTTGAAAAAAGCTCCAAGTGATGCAGATCACGCTGGTTATTTCATGCCTTTTCATTTTAAAAACTTGAATAACCCAGGCTTACTAAGAAACCTGTCTTCTCAGCAGTTATGGGAATCCAGCTGAATACATTTCCCTGGGAAAAGATGCACTGCAGATGGAACTGGCCCAAGTAAGAGGGAAGCATTGAAGGCTGCATTAATGTAAAGAAGGAAATGACCTATATAAAGTGTGTGTGAATAAAAACTTGGTAAAACCAGGTAGAGATGATCAGAACAGTGTTAGCAGACAGGTGGATCTGCTGTCTGTCTTGCATAGCTGCCCTTGAGCTGAAAGGAGGCTGAAGGAGGCATTGCAGAAGGAGTTAGCTGGTGGGTGTGTTGGGAAGCAAGCCTTGGCACATGTGCTTTAAATAAGCAGATGCCCTTGCTGAATGGATGCTGTGAAAGCCTGCTCAGAGCTGCTCTGTTGGTGTTGCAGGGTGGGGAGCTACAGCACTGAATCGGATAGCGTAGGTCTTGCTTTTTCTTGGCACGGGGCAGCAGTCAAGTATTAGAGCTGGCTGTGCGCGGTTTTGGCAGCTAGTGCTCTGCTGTGTCACGTGGCTGGTGGTCACTGCTACTGCTGCTGGCTCGTCCAGCTCTGTGTGGTGGGATCAGCTTTGGAGCCTGGCCTGCAGCCAAAGGGGGGATTTTTATTAAGGGAATACTTTGTTTAAGGTCAGCTGTGATGCTGTTGACTTAAGGGAGATGTATGCGATAAATCTGTCCAGCAGTTTGTCTGGAGCCAGGCCAAAGACTCTGCCAAAGGTATTCAGCCTAACCTCAGTGTAAGGGCAGGAGCGATAGGTATGGTGCTCTGTGAGCTGCCTTGCTGCCTGCAGAGGCAACTCCAGGGCTACCTCCATTAAGGTGCTGGGTAGGAGCTGTTCTGTAGTGGGTGAACGAAGAGGGATGGTGCTGCATCCCTGGAGAAAGAGGCTTGGTACTGGTGAAGGGGAGGAAATGGTGGAGGGACACATGGCCTGCTCCTTCCAGGGAAAGGACTTGCTTCTAAAGGCTTGGTCAACCTGGAGTAGGTGAGTTGTGTTTGACAGACCCCTGTGGTTACGCATGTGATTCCCAGGGGCTCAGTGCAAGCACTGTGTAGGCTTGAGGTGTGGACGTAAAGCCTGTGGGGCCATCTGAGCTAACCTCTATTTTAAAGTGTGGTAGAGGGAAGAAAGGCTCTTCTGTGGGTGCAGACTAATGTTGGCTAAATCTCTACCCTGATGCTTACCCTGATGCTGTATGGGACTGTTGCTATCCTTACAATACTACTTGCAGGCATTTTGGATACAGCAGTTCAGGTAGACAGTGAGCAAAGTATGTAGCTCAACCACATGAGGGCTCGTAGCCTCTAAAAATGCCAGACATTTGGGGTTCTATGAAAGGAGGGGTCAGTTGCTTGCAGTAGTTTGTGACAAACTGAGTTTGTGCTCCTACGAAAGCATCCAATACCCTGGGGAGAGACTTTCCTTGAGGGCAGAGAGTACAGCAGGAATACTGCTTTACGTAGCATTGAAATTTGGTAATTTCTGGGTTTTGTGGACATCAGCAGGACTGAGCTATGGGCTTTGCTCTGGAGTCTGTTATTGCTAGCCTAGTAGAGCAGTGCCTCTGTGTGTGTCTTCAAATGGTAATTCTGCCCCTGTAGCAATTGGAACAGATCTTGTTCAAAGGTACAGCAGGCTCTGCTTCTGCCATTTGTGCTGCAGTATGTTTCTCACTGTGTATGTGAATCTTGCTGTGCAAGTACCTGCTTTCTTAAGGTTGAGCAGCTTGTGGGGTTGATGAAAGCAAGCTGCTTTGGGATGACTTGGGGGGAAGTGGTGTAGCACTTGTATGACAAAAGTCATATTAAAATGCTTTTCTAACATCTACTGACCCTTCTTACCTTCCAGAGTATTAGACTATTTTCCTCACAAACAAGCAATGGCTGTGGATGTAGCAATGCAGCTATACCTTTGCTCTTCACCCTTGCTAAGAGACAAGTGTGCCTGCAAAATTGCTCCGAAGACAAGCAAGCCACTGCGGCCCTGCATCCAGCCGAGCAGCAAAACTGCACTGACTGGACCAGAAGAGGCAACAAACTCCTTCACACACAACAAAGTGAAGAAGAGGGTGTCGTTTGCAGACAGCAGGGGCTTCGCTCTGACGATGGTGAAGGTGTTTTCAGAGTTTGACGATCCACTAGATATTCCTTTCAACATCACAGAGCTGATAAACAATATTGTGGGCCTGACAACAGTGGAGAGGGACAGCTTTGTCCTGGATTTTGTTCAGCCCTCTGTGGACTACCTGGACTTCAGAAACCGCCTCCAGGTGGACTGTGTCTGCCTTGAAAACTGTATGCTGAAGGAGCGATCCATTGTGGGAACAGTGAAGGTGAGGAACCTCGCTTTTGAAAAGACTGTGAAGATCAGGATGACATTTGACACCTGGAAAAACTTCGTAGACTACCCATGCCAGTATGTCAAGGATACGTATGGAGGGTCGGACCGGGACACCTTTTCCTTTGACATCAGCTTGCCCCAGGGAATTCAGTCCCATGAAAGAGTAGAGTTTGCCATCTCCTTTGAGTGCAATGGGAAGGTGTACTGGGACAGCAACAGGGGCACAAATTACAGGATCATACGGTCAGAACTGAAGTCCGCCCAGGATGCTGTCTGCCCCCCCAAGGGCCCTGACTTTGGCAGTGCCTTTGACCAGTTTGGGAGCCCTCGGTGCTCCTACGGCCTCTTTCCCGAGTGGCCCAGCTATTCAGGCTATGAGAAGCTAGGGCCTTACTACTGACCCAAGAACAGAGTCCTGACTGACTAACTGTTGTTGGCTTGTCCACAGGCCTGAGAGCTGGTCTGAATGCGAGGTATATGGAAAGGACAAAGATGTATGGTTTCAGGCAGCTCTGCATAAGCCTCGGAGCAAAACCAGTTGTGGAGTGCTCTGCTGGCAGTGGACTGAATAGCTAGGGAAGTGTCTCTGGCCCAAAGGGCTGCCTTCCCTGCCCCAACTTGGATAACTGTCTCTCCAAATGCTCAAAGAACCAGGAGCTGTTGCTTGTGTTTCTCTTCAGTGCTGCTACTCCCTCCTCTTCTGTAAAGCTGCTAGTCTCCTGGGAAACACTACAGTGCTTATATCACATGTCCAGACTATGTAGTGGTGGTTGGTTTGTATTGCTTGCCTAGTGCTAAAAAGCTTTTTCAAAGTATGTTCTGTTACCGTTTTAGTGAGCTGTACTGCAGCTGCAGGGCTGTCCTTGCAAAGCTGGCCTGTGCTTGTCAAGTAGTAGAGGGGTTGGCTTGTATGGAATGGAGTACCATCCTTGCATGTGTCCTTGTAGTGCGAGGTCCTTCCTACTGGAGCCAGAAAGGGTGTTTTGGAAGTGAAAATGCAACTGTGATGACAGGAAATGTGGTCCTACAGGCTGCCGTATTAGGAGACTTGTGTGCCTGTGGGAGAAGATCTTGTGCTTAGTCACCAGTTGTTTTATCAGCTGATCTCTAAAAACTCTTGTGGTGTTACCTAAAATAGAGATTAGCTGTAGCTGTGTGGTGCTTGTAACACTGCTGTGGGTTGACAGCCTTGAATGACTTCTTAAACTTTCCTGTTTCTTTAATCACAAGTCATCAATGATGCTTTTTCCCTTTGATGGACATCTGAAGTCAGCTGTTGGCCATGTTTGGCCCTGAAAACACCATTCTTCCTCCTGTGGACTGTAAAACGGGGCTTTGTCTGGCTGGGGCCCAGAGTCCTAAGCAGGAGGCTGTGCTCAGGTGTTACAGGAGCTAAATGCAAATGGATCACATAGCTACTCTGCTGTGTTCTGTTACAAGAAGGTAACTGTTGTGTACCTACTGTGGTGGGAGTGCCTTGACTGAGAAAGGGGTGGTATGTGTGATCCCAGTGATGTTTTGGGATAAACAGGCTCTGGAAATGACACTGCTTTTAAAAAAAAAATCTTCTAATGGACTGCTTGGCAGGTAGTGGTGTGGCACTGCTCACATGCAAGGATGCTGTGGCTATACTGGGTGAACATCAACATGCTGGGCTTCCTTAGCTGTTGTAGCAGTAGCTGCCTTTTCAACCTGTAAATACCCAAGCTTTGCATCTCTGTGTCCATAAGAAGTGGCCCCTCCTGTGTAGAAAACTAGCCATGAGGTGGGTGAGATGCAGGGTTTATCCTGACATCACTCTGGATGTGAAACAGATCATGGGTGTGAGCCATCCCTATCCTCAAAGAGGTGGCTCATCATCTGGGCCTGTGCTGAGGTGAGGTGGCCAGCTTGTGCAGTGCCAAGCAGCCTCACAAAGCTTCTTGAGTATTAGTTGAGCAAAATAATTTAATCCCTCATCTCAAAGCTAGAGTTCTGAGTAGTTTGTAGAAATAGAGGTCACGGGAATCTTACCTTTTCTAGTGTATAAGCTTTATATAATTTTTGGGGTGCCTATAATAGCCTATGGGTGGGCTGGAGAGAAGCAATGGACTAGGCTACTTAACTTTTTAAACCCAGCTTTTAATTCTGGAGATTGTGTGAAATACTTACACACTGTTTTACCCTAACCTAGAAGGCATACTGTGATCACTGTTGGATGCCAAAAGGAACAAGAGCTTGCAGGAAGAATACTTTGCCTTTAACTGCTGCTTTCTCAAAACCCAACATCAATGCACGTCACCACTGTGCCTGATCACTTAGTCAAGGTGGTAAATCTATTTGCTAGCCCAGAGCTCATCAGGCTTGTTTCCTTTGTTTAAACAGCTTCACAAGTCAGCCCTTACAATTTGCATCAGGTCTCTCTTGACGGGACTGTTGCCTAGATTGGCTTGATCCTTGTTTTAAACTTAAAGCAAGTCTGAGTGGCACTGATTTTCTTTTAGTTTTTTAGTGTATGGTGTTAATGCTGTAAGACACAGACTGTAGAAAAGTCATGTTCTCCTGGCGTGTTCTTGTGCCTATGGAGAGCTGTTTGTGGGCCGAAAAAAGGCATGTATGTCTGGGGTGCTGTGGATGGTGGTATCTCCTTATGGGGCCTGTTTGCTTTCAGGCTGGGGCTGGGGAGTACTTAGGGAGGAACATGGAAGATAAGCTAGAAGAGCAATGCCATAAGTAAAAGCTAGGCTGGGAACTGACTATTTGACCAATAGCATTTTAAAAATACTACTTGTGGCCTTTCCCTTTTTCCCTTTTTACATTGCCAATGTGAACATAGAAGTGAGGGATTGCTTTCCTCGCTCTATGCCTGGAAGTGCCTTGTGGGGTATGTTGCATGTTTGTTTTTAAAGATATTTTTGTACACAACATTCAAGTGGAAAAATGCACTTTATAATTGCCATGTAATGACTTTTAAAACTATGGCTCTGTTTTTATCTGATTGTTAAAATAAAGGTGGAACAAAATGTTGGCCGTGTATCTTGCAGTCATCTCATTTAAACACCCATGGGACTGAGGAGGCAATTAGCACATGGGACTAGCTTCCTGCAAGTGGCCATTGGTGGGGAGGAGCACACATCCGCAGTGGACTCTGCTGCCTGAAACAGGAAAGCGCTGCCTGTTCCTGCTGCCTTCCTGCCAACACAAATGCTTCCAGAGCCTCTGGAACCATGGGAAGGACGAGAGGAGCTAGTTCCTTCTCTCTGTCCTCTAAAGTTTTCCACTAACCACTGTGTTCCTCTTCACTCTTCCCCTGTTTGCAGTGCCAGGAACAGCCTTTTCAGGGTTTTCTGTGTTTGGTTTGGGTCAGTCCTTGTCCTTCCTCACCTGGCTTCATCTGGGATTAATGCTTTCTCTCTGCCTGGGTACTGGGGTGTAATGGATGCTAGAAGAGGTGTTGCAGGAGGAGTGTCAGGCTCTTTTCTAATACCAAGATCAAGTGAAAACTAGATTCTTCTTCACCTCAAGCTAGCTGTTCCTGTTGCCACTGCAATAAAAAGCACTGGCAGGAAATATGCCCCTTTGCAGAAAGGGAACAGTCCTGTTGTAAATGCCAGCCAGGGCTAGTTTCAGGATTTGACCTGGCTTTGACAACAGAGACCAGATCTTGGTGATGCCCTGAAGATGCTGTTACTGAGCTTGGTGGCTTTTTTTCACTTACAGGTAAGGAAAGCTGGAAAGAGGGAAGAGGAAAAAAACACAGGCTTGGTGAGGCTGGCTTGAGGGGCTATGCAGGCAGTACTTCCTTGCTCCAAAACCTTGCAGAGATCAAGCTTAGGCTTTGTTCTGTACAGAAATTAACCTGAGCACCTTCGGACTGTGGCTATTTCTGAGTCTCTCATTTTCACAAGATGAGCTGTCTTTCCAGGGTGCTTTGCTTTTTGCAGCAATGAGGTAAGGTAAAACTTTAGGTTTCTCAGGTTCCTTTCCCCAGTCTTTGTATTGCAAAACCAAGCATGCTGATATAGTGGGATGCAAGCTCTTCCAAAAACTTATGAAAAGAGGAGTATGTGACCTGGATGCACCTGAGAAAAGGGAATTGCATGGTGTTTCTTGCTGGTCTGTGACATTTTCTTCCTCTGTGGCTCAGGGGAGCCTGTGTTGGCTGTCACGCACTGTGGTTTGCGCCCAGAGGTCCTTGTGGTAATGTCTTCGGTGGGATTCCTCCAGCTGCCCACGCTCCCATAGGAGTGCTTGGGCCCTGGGCAAGGGAACAGCACAGACTCAGGGGTGTGCTGAAGGGTGGAAAAGTTAATGTGTGTGATTTTTCACATGCAGACAGAACAGCAGTTTTGCCATGAGAAATAGCATGAGGCAAAGGGCTTTGCTTTCTTGGCAGTCATTTGCCAGTCCCTTTTCTCCATTAAAAATGCTTCAGTTTTATTACCACTGTTCTTTTAATCAAGCCCACAGCACAGATCTCTCTTAGAAGCCCATCTGATTGTTTTTCTGGTTACAGGGGAGAAAAAAAAGTACATATTTAGAAGTCAATTATGCCCCTGACCCAGCACATCTCTAGGTGATTTAGGGCTTGGCTAGGGCTGCTGTCACATCTGAACACTGGTCCAAGCTCATGAGCGAGACAACTGCAGTCAGCCCTTTCCTGTAACAGTTTTGTGGCTGAAAACCCTGTGTGACACTGGTTTCTGAGAGATAAGGAAGTCCAAGCTAAGCCTAATGACATCTGGGGCAGCTGAGGAGATGTGCAAGAGGTAAGAATGCTCTTGGGTTTCTCTCCTGATGCCCAGGTGTTACATACTAGAGGATACAGATGATGCAGTTACTATATTTATAAAGCCTTTGGTGGCAGGTGTGATTGTTCACTTGCTGCTTAATATGCAAAGACTTCTTGGAATGCTCCTGGCATCCCCAGCCTTTGCTCTGAGGTTCCCAAACCTCTGTATCCTGAGGGGTTTCGTTGCCACCTCTTGGCAGTAATAATTAAGCTGGGATGTCTTGATCTCACCTGAGGTGTTTGGAGGGTCAGGTTTCCTAAGTCTGTGCTTCATGGACAGCTCTGAAAGGGGCAGGTCTTCCCCTGGTTCATATCCAACTCCCTCTGCCAAGCTCAATCTCCCACTAGCCTGGGGATGCTGTCCTACAAGTCCTATAGGAAGCGTATGGGATCTCTGCACCTGAATCCTGGCAGAACAGGGTCAAAAGTGTTTAATAATATTGTGAAAAGTAGATCCAAGCACCTCAGGAAGAGCACAGGTGAGATCTGGCTGCTCTCTTCCTGTTCTCATCATTGCCGAGAGGGTTCTTGATGGGGAATGTGGGCTGCTAGAGCTGTCCCCAGCCTTGTCTGGCTCCAGAGCAGGGCTGGTGATTGGCTGAGAAAGTTTGCTCATGCATTGGAGAAGGTCCTTGAGTTTAGGTTTCAACACATGCTTAGCTAGGCTCTGCTTAATCAGGAAGTGAGGCTCTGTTGCTAGCTGAGCACCAAGCAGCAGTAAAAGCAGAGCTATACCTGAGACACACAACCCTCAGTGTGAGGAGGTGATGAGCAAAAATGTAGGAAATCCAAGGTCAGTATTTCCTTTCAATCCCAAAGGATGGTTCAGCCTGCTGTGTCTGTGCACATGCTGTATGAGCACCCCACATTCTTGCTTTAGGTGTTTCCTAGGGCAGAGTCAGCATGGGGGATACTCTGGTGAAAAACTGCCCACAGCAGCGTTAGATGCAGAGGGCTGGAAAAACACCACTGCCAAACCATGGGAGTATAAATGCATCCAGATTGTCCTTTGCTGCTGGAGCAAATTTTACTTTGGTGTTAAATGTAGATCTTACAGGCACTCAAAGTGGAGAGTGACCCGTGGAGGATGTGTTTGCCTTGGTAACAGCAGGCAGCAGGAGTGTAAGAGGGGAGGAAGAGAGAGCACATCCCAGGGGCAGACAGTGTTTCTTTGGTTTCTCCTTCACAAACTGCCAGCAAATGAGGCTCACAAAGAGATGAGGTCTTTGGGGGCATTTGAAGCCCTTTTAACAGGGCTACCTGTTGCTCGGTAGTGTCTCTCTCATGCACTATAGCAGGGCATTGCCCTTTTCTGTTCTTACACACCATGACACTGTTTCTGCCACTGCCAGTATAACCACCACCAAACTCATGCTTGCGTTTGGTTTCACGATGTCTTCCACAAGCTTGTGTGTGGTCTGCAAGCAGGAAGGGCACTTGTGTGCAGTGGGAGGAGGCTGTGCTAAGGACACAGCTCTCAGGAGCACTCTGCACCCCTGGGAGCAGCACAGAGCTTTGCCATAAAGCCAGCACCATGGGGCTGGGTTGGGATGCTCCGAAACTCCCCTGGTGTTTCCACAGACTTGCTCCTACTGGGCAGTTCAGCTGGCTCTAAGCTATTGCAATAAAACACATTCATGTCCTTGTCTCTTTTTGATGGAGCTAAGCTTCAAACCAGCTGCTCTGGCCCAGCAAGGTTCTGCTACACTGCAGCCAGAGAAGCTGCCTCGCCTGTCTTTATCCTCCCCCTTGGAGGGGTACTGTGCCAGGCAGTTAGCTGTCTTTAAAGACTTGTTATTGACATTTTACAAGGCTTAAAAAAAAAAAAAAAAAAAAGAAAAGAAAAAGGGTGCCTTTGTTGAAAAATAATTGCATCTGGCTGTTCCTTTGGTACAGATAAGTCAGAGCAGTCACCAAGTTAAGTACTTGGCTCCTGCAGCAAGGATATGGGCAAGCCCTTTGAGACGATGCATTAGTCACAGATCTCCTCTCTGCTCCAATGCTGCTATGTGGTTTTGGGAGGGGAAAAGCTCAAACTCCATAAGACAGGAGAAATCTGCTCAAAAGAGCACAGAAAGAGGGTGAAATGCTGAGAATATTTCCAGAAATGTTTTTATAGCTTCCAGCTATTTCTAGAGTGGGAGTTTTCTGGAGACCATGGTGGTGTATTTATATTTAATGAATAGTAGAAAGGTTCAAGTGGGAACAGATCTCTTGACGTCTGCTCCAATCAGAACCACTCTCACAGCTAGCTGAGGTCAGTCAAGGCCTCATCCATGCGGATGCTGACGACGTCGATGATGGAGATGCATACAGCAAGGCACTTGGCATTCCCCAAAGCATCCTATAGTATATGGCAGAGCCATATTCCCAATACAGTTGCTCGAAAACCTCTCTGTCAAGAGCTGAAGACCTAAATTGACCTAAATTGACCTAAAGCCCACCTTCCAAGAATACACAGCAAAGTCAGTCTGAGCAAACCAGACCTCAGTTTCCTTCCAAGCACTCAGTACTCAGGAGTAGGGAACTCATGATCTCCTGCACTTGCTTTCCATCTCTATGGTCCCTGCCAGAACAAAACTGGAGCATTATCAGCAGGAGTGTAATTCCTCAGTGTTTGTGTGGTGACACTCCAGTGCTATGGAGACAGGCACTTTTTTTTAGGAAGAAATATAATAGCCCTCTCCAGCCCCATAAAACTCAGGGGTTTATGACCATTCCCCTTTCAGTGTTCCCCTGGGCACCTGATAGGTGTTTCTTCTCCTGCATTTCCCTGCTTGCTGTGAGTTATTGCCATCTGGGTGGCCATCAGAAATGCAGACCATTTCTTCATCTGAGTTTAGCTGAATGTGTCCTTGATGGCATTGCAAGCCAGGGGTCAGGGTAGATATACGTGATGTGGTGACAAAAACTATGAGCGGCACTTCCCAACCCTCACTCAACACTACGCTTGGTCACTGGGGTAGATGTTGGAACAGGTCTCCCCTTGGGCTGGGGACTGTCACAGCCCGGCTCTACTTTCCCCAAGGAGCTGTCTCCAAGCAGATAAACTCACAATAGGAGGCAAACTAAAACTAAATAAATCCATTGAACCCTCCTGCCTCCACGCTGGCTTCTGAAGGAGAAGAACTTCACTTCAGAGACCAGAACAATTACCACTTGAATGCTTTATAGCCATGCAAGCAATTATAGCAGACATGCACTAACTTTTAAGTTGGTGGTCTACGGATTCCTTAGACAACCAGTGAACCTACACACAAATCTTTCAGTGCTTCTAAATGCCCTGCAATAACAGCTCAGTGCTGGTAAACAGTGAGCCATAAAGCCAGCAGGGATGCACTCACTGGGGGCTACAAGCAGGATGACTGAGCATTTTAGTCATTTTTCCTTTTTTTAGTGTCAGTGTTACTGCAAGGCAACATGGCTTTTGTTCAGGCAAGCTGTCTTGTGAGCGTTATTTCTGCTAATAGGTATCCCATTTTAGTCTAAAATTGGGTATTTGTTAATAGTTCAGTACAAAAGGCTTTTGTCTTTACTTATCTGCATCAAACTGGATTTAGTGTTTAACTACTTAACAAATACAGGCACTGCACACTTGACTTGGTGGCCCTCTCTGAGACCTGGGATACCCACAGCAGTCTCAGGCTGCTTAGGACCATTAGAACCCAAGGATGTCTGAGGTGGCTGCACCTGGCCACCTTGGATAGGCTGGGAAAGAAAGCAGAACTATCTACTTGTGAAATCAGAGCAGTATCTGCTAGCAAGGAAAGCTCTCCCAGGGCTTTGTCTTGGCCACAGTAATGCCTGTAGGATGTAGGTGTTCCCTGGGTGAGGGGACCAGGAGCTTGCATTGGCCATCCTCTTCCGGCACACTGGCAACATGGAGGAACTCAGCTGTGCTGGGAAAAGATGCGCATCTCTTGCTACCATGCTACCTGCCAGCATCTGAGCTGTGGTCCCCCAAGTTTGCCTGTCCTCTTCCCTGCCAGATCAGGTCTCAGGTAATGCGGGAGCAACACTGTCTGCTCCCCTCCAAGAATGTACCCTGTCCAAGAGCAGAGCATCAACCTGCCTCCCAATAGCCAGGCAGAACCCCTGACAGGCAGAAAGCAATGCTACAGTTTACCCTCAGGCTGCTGTGCTTCATGTTGTGTGCATCCTTCCAAAACAGGTTTTATGCTATTCCCCAGGATGGTTCCACGCTGTTTGGTAGAGCCAACCCTCAGCGTGCAGCCCAGATTATTCACCCATAGAATGCCTGTCTACTAGAACAGACATTATTTCTGGATGCTTGCTGTAACATGTGCTGCTGCACTGGTGTCTTGTAGGATGTCTTTCAGAAAGCATGATGAATTGAGTGGGGTCTTTTTAGCACAAGATGTAATTCCTGTATGGTCCCCCTGGTCCAGCAGCAGTACCAGCCAGAACTGGCATAATAGCCCTTTTTATACAGATGGCTTGCTAGGCTGATCTGTGGGTGCCAAGCTGGAGGTGGCCAAATTCTGGCTACATTAACCAACCTCCATACATGCATATAGATAACATACACATAACATACACATATAAGCCCCTTACCAAGCAAAACAATGCATGTGGAAGCCATGGCTCCAGGTCATCTCAATACCCTGTGTAAAGCCATAGGGTGGGTTACACTCCTACTGAGGAGACAGAGAAGCCCAAGTCCCAGGGAGGTGGCAGGGCCATGCCATCTCTGACTCCTGCTGTTCAGTGGAGAACGTGGTCTCAAACTGTAGGGCCTAGGACAAGTCCTTGTGCTGGGTTACACAACTAGGCATCAGAAACACTCACTCCTCTTGCCTACTGTGTTCTGGAAGGTCTAAGTCCATCAAAACCGCAGCTGGAGTATGTCAGCTTGGGGAAATCCTGCCTCACGGATGAATGTCTGAGATGAAAGAGTACCACCATGACTGCACACTGCGCTGTGCTGAGCAAGCACAGGTCTCAGGTGCCCTCTGTCTTAGTACAGCTAAGTTCATGCTCAGCATTAAAGCACTGCTTAGACCTCCACACATTGCAGTTGCACAGCCACACTGCAGAAGGTGCAGCTCCTCTGAACACCCCTAAGCTACCTGCCAAGTTGAGCCATGATTTTTATGGGGCCAGGAAGGAGCTGCAGGTCAGTCCTGACTGATCCTCTTGGGCTTCTCTGTCTCAGTGGTCCCTTTGGTGAATGGAGGCAGGATGGCATTATGGCACATGCAGTTATTTGTCTTCTCTTGCCATCGGCCAGCTCCTTACAGCAAAGCCCCCCAGCAATGACAAGTATCTTCCCCCATCATGGGCAGGAAAAGCAACAAGGCCTCAGATGAGCTTTCTAATTAACAAAATGAGAAACCTGGCAGAGTCTGGAAAAGGCACCCATCTGGCAGGACCCTGCCCCTCCACCCACAGGGAATTTGCATTTCTGACACTCAATCTGCCTACTTGGGAGAGCATCCTTCCAGCATCAGCTGCAAGCAGAGAGATTTGTGAGCCAGTTCTGTACAACTTACTCTGAAAAAGGCTCCACCCAGCTCTAGCTGCAGCCATACAAAAGCAAAGGCTCTTTTCTCCTGAAATACACAGGAGGTCATAAGCTACCTTGGAGCTGTATTTTCAGCTCTTCAGCTCTGCTGTTTGTGTACATGTTTGGCTGCTTCTCCCTTTTACAAATTCCAGCAATGAATTGCCTTTGTTTCCTTAACGATGTGAAGAAGTTTGGATATGGTCTTACAAGAAAAAAGAGTGGATGCAGTTTATAGCATCTTGCACAAAGGGGGCACTGAGGACAAGTCAGAGCCTTAACCCATCTGAACCTGAATCAGTAGCCATATTTTTTCTAAGGTGCAAATGACCCAGCGAGAGGAATGGGTGAGCAGTGACCAAGGGGAGTTCCTAGTATAGAAAAGTTCTGCAGTTTACAAAACACTGGCAAATCTGAACCCTGGTTATCTCCAGAACTCAGACCTCCCCGCTGATCCAGGAAAGTGATCAGAGGATGCACCATTTGGTACAGAGCTGCTCTGTGGCCCAGCAGACCAAACTGTAAATACAGCCCCAGGGAGCAGGACCACTCCAAACTGGTGCAATTACTGAACTGTGGGGATAAACAATCATCCAAATGGTTTTCTCCAGGTGATTCAGGGAAGAAATGTCACCAACCATGTGAAAACTGAGATCACGTGTTTCTGGGATGCTCTCTGAGAGCAGTGTTCTTGACAAAGCTGGTTCCCAGGTCAGGCCCTGGCAAAGCAGCGCCTCCTCTTCTGGTCCAGGGACACTCTGATCTTTGGTCATTATATTCATTCACTGCAGCCAGTGCCTACTTCTCCGAAGCACCTCATGAAAGGCTGCAGGTCCTTCCAGACCAAGGCAGAGCTTGTGCTTTATTAGCAAAAAAAATGAAGGATAGGAAAACACAGATGCCAGAGAACTGCCTCTGGCCTCCCCCATCTGTGCACGAAGGCAACTCCTCCATGGCAGCAGCGGCCTCTCCTTTGCTTGGCAGGTGTTGTCTGGACCAGTGCCTTAGGCGCAGGATCTATTTTCTGTTGAGCGTGCAAAGGAGAAGCAGTTGCGTGGCACAGCCCTTGCCAGAAAACACTTCACTGTGCACTTCAACAGCTGATCTGATAACAGATCCCTGCTCTCTGTGCTTCATTGCCTCAAGAAGCAGGGCGATGGCTGCTTTTTCTTTCCATGAGGAAGCTGCCAGACATAGCCCAGCGCCTGAAAAGGGCTCTTCCACTGTGCAATTAGTTTCTGGGTATTTGGGGATCTTTCATGTCCTGAAAGATGCCATTTTCCAGCTCTTGGGAGGCCTGTCTCTCACCATTTGGGTCTCTGTGTGCCAGTAGCGGAGCCACATATGCATGTGCTGCAGCCTCCCCGACGTTCTGGCCTGATTACCCCATTCTGAACAGCCTCAACTACAGCTCCCATGTCTCTGGAAGGCATGCACCAAAGGCTGGGAAACTGGGAGAAGGCAAAGCAAGCCCTAATCAAGTAAGGCACATAGTTATTACCAAGCTGCTATTTCTACTGCAAGAAACCCTGGAGCAGCAAAACTGCTCTTCTCATCTATGTTCATTAGCAGCACAGATAAGAGCAGCATTGATTGCAGGCTATAATTAGATCTCTGGAACCTTTCTGCACTGGCTTTCTCTGGCATTGTGCTACTTTGAAAGCACTTCGGATTTCTTTTCTAATTATTTTTTCTTTTCTGAATGGTTGGGATGGCATTTCCCTATTCAGCAGATTTTGGGACAGTTTCTCCTTTTTCCATTGTAGCTCACAGAGCTCTCCCCATCTCAGTGCCACAAACCTCACACCACAGAGTTAGCAAAAGCTCCATTGTTTGGCCACTCCTGGTCCCTTGGGTTGTAGAGTTGGCCAGGCTGTCCCTCTCTTCATAGCACTGCATGGCTAACCTGCCAGGCAGCCCTCCCTGCTTTGGTCAGCTTGCCAAGGGTAGTTTTGTGAATATCTTCCTCTGATGGTGACTCTGATTTTCCTGGAATCACTTCCTTACCATGTTCTGCTCAGCCAGCCTAGAGCGCTCCCAGGAGAAATTGATGCAGTAAGCCAGTGCTGAGCACGTACTCCCGGCACAGTGGCCTACAGAGAAACTATTATTCCTCCCCTGAAGTGCTAGAAAACAACACAGCATCCACTCAGTGAAAACAGGGGAGGAAGACCCAAGGGAAATATTCATGGCACAAAGACATGGTATTCATATATGAACACTTCACATGGCAAATGGGACCCAGGGGTCTCCCTGCTTCTGGCTTCCCCTCCAAAATGCTGGTGTGATGGAGACAACCATCAAGCAAGGTGCTGTAGTGGGCATGGGCCTTCTGGACTGCACCATGTTCATCTTTCTTCACTACATCCTCAGATCATCCCTGTATCTCTTGCTGAGCTGCCAACACGGCAGCCAGGGGCAAGGGATTGAAGAGCCAGAGGCAAGAGATTGAAGAGCCAGAGGCAAACACAGATACCAAACTGATGACCCATGTGCTGAAAGAGAGTATCCGAGGAAGTACATTTGTACCTCTGGTTTTGAACCCAAGCCAAACCAACTGAGATTAAAGCATGTTTTTTTGAGTGGCACTCTCCTTGAGGACAGGCATTCACCCAGGACAAAACATCTTGGTGACGGGCTCCTTTTCAGCTTCCAGCATTCCCATTGGAGACCTGCTGGCCTCATGCTGATGTGTAGCCTGAACTAAATACACTGACAGCCTGCCTCTTCCCAATGCCTTCAGGCAGCAATACAAACTCTGACCCACCCAGTGCAAGTTAATCGTGCTATTTTCTGCAATGTCAACATGAATTTTGTCCTATTGTTTGCTTCAAAGCTGTGTGAATTCTTAGAAGCAATACAATCTTTATTCCTTAGCCTCCACTCATCTTAAATTGCTTTTCTGTTGGTTTAAAGCAGTTTAAAGTTAAAGCTCTGCTCTGAGAAATGGTTTTGTGAAACTCTATCTGCTTATGTATGAAATCTGTTTCCTGTGTGAGCTCTAAGCCAGACCTGATGGGGTTAGCGGCTCTCATATGGATTCATTGCTTGTTTCTCCTGTTGCTCCTCTGAATCCAGGGAGAACCAGTCCAGCAAAGGGTGTTTTATTCTGAGTGATTTTCTAATTACCTGTGTCAACTCTGCACATGCAAACCACGGCAGCTAGCCAAAAGGTCATCACTGGCACAGCATGGCCTGGCAGGAGCTGAGAAACTTGACTGTAAGCAAAGGGTGAAAAATAAACTGCAAGCTTGAATTTCAGAGCCCAGCACAGGTTTTGGCCTAGCTCACACTGATCAAGGTCTCCATCTGTAGGAATGGCAGGAAGAAATTCTCTAAGTGGCACAAATCCGGTCTCCCCATTGACTTTTGATCAGTAAAGGCTTTTTTGTGTGTAACTCCCCATCTCCTCTGTAGGTCTTACAAGCTGCCTCTAGCAGCCTGTAACAAACCTGGCAACTCTGCTGAGTGACTTCTAGCACAGAACTGCCCGAGTGGTAGGATGAGAACATTTCTAACCAGCAGGGGCTAAGGACAGAGCCTCCCTCTCCCAGGTCGACCACGGCTTTTTGGCAAATCAGCCTGGCAGGAAGAAGAGACAGCCACAACCACTTCTGCCCCAAGGCATTTGACAAGGCAATGCACAGTTCACACTGGAGCCAAAGTCCATTAGTTCAGCAACAAAAAGCTGGCAGCACCTGACTTTCTAATGGAACCTGATACCACTATTTAATGTCTGCAGTGTGAATTATTAACAGAGTCCCACCCAACACCTTATCACTGGCAGACTGGAAAAATCACTCACTTCCAAGGGCAGGTTCAACTTCCTTCATCTAAACTAGGTTCTGTAATTGCCCCCCTCTCTTAGCCTTATATACACTTCAAAATTGACATGCATGACATGTGGCTTACTGCCCTTCCAAGAAAAGGTGAACAAGGGGTGAAGGTCACTGTTACCTGTCTGTCAGAGGGCAAGAAGCTGTAGGGGAGGCAAAGAGAGACGAAGAGAGCAGTTCTGTTTCCTTCTGATACAGTTTGGCACTGAAAATGCACATGCCTAAAAAGAAATCAAATGTTTAAAGTGCTCTACAGGACAGGTTTGCAAGGTAAAGACAAATCCTCTCCTGGCCAGAGAGAAACTGATTCTCTCTGCCTCTCTCATGCTCCCATCTTCCCCTTGCCCTGTGCTCCCCTGGCAATCTGCCTGCTGGAATACCCCCTTTCAATTTTCCCACTCCCCTTCTGGTCTCCCCTCCCCGCCTCAGTTTCCCTCTGGAAACCCGCTGCTGATAGAGAAGCCCATCATTTCATCCTCACTTCTACCAGAGGCCAAACCATGGCCCAGGTTTCTCCTATGATGTGCATAGCCAAGTGGTACCCGTGCAGGCTGAGCAGTAAGCCCTGCCGTGACGTGAGAAACGTGACAGCCATGCTGCCCAAGGGCCTGGCTTCTCGCCCAACAATTGGCTCCAAGAAGAAGCAGAAAAATACTGTTTGCGAGAGTATCATGAAGAGACATCAAGACGGGGCTATTAATAACAGGTGAGACGTAACCTGCAGGCCACATGTCACCGGGCCTCATGGTGAGGCCATCATCGTGTGGTATGTGCAACCCAACGTGCCTTCGTGGGGAGGCACATGTAACCCTCAGAACCCGATCAACCTTTACACTGAATATCCTGGTACTTTGTGGTGTTCTTGGGAGGGAAACACCACAGGACCCCCGGAGTGTTTCCTTCTTCTATGAACAACCTTTGTTGGGTCCTGTGGCAATACCCTGCCATGCAGAGGACTCCACAATGGGCAGGCATCACCCTTCTTACTTCTCACTTAACTGAGCTGCTGTACTTAGACACAGATTAGAAAAGCCTTTGGCTCACCCTGGGCAATTGCTCCCAACTCCTCCATTGGCAGCTCACCCTGCAGGGTGATACAGGAGCACACAGAGGCTGCATGGCTGGGCAAAGCAGGCAGCAAGTCCAGCAGACAGCAAGGCAGGCTTCCCCCTGCAGCATGTGGATCTTGGTCCTGGTGGACACAAGGCGATGGACCAGTGACCTGACTGCCCATCCACTGCAGCTGCTCACCGTCATGGAAGTCCCTCCCTCCTCAGGACTGAAGATCCAGATGCCTTTTCCCCAGAATATAATGCATTGATTTGTAGTACCTCAGTAACTTTCCTTGCCTTGTTTTCTGGCCACCTTCCTAATTTTCTTCCAGAGGAACTTGGGTTGTTGTTTCCTGCCATGTTCAAAATCCTGGAAAGTTATTGCAAGTCAGCCCCTTCACTTGCCATTGAGATGTGCAGTCTCAAACTCCCCTTTACACAATCTGCTTTTGCATGCAGACCACAGCCCTCTTTCCATAGGATCCAGCCTGCTATCCAACACCTCATGGACCTCTGGTTAATACACCCAGCACATACCATTCCTCTGTGGAGTCTGAGTGTCTCCCTTTCCTGCCAGCATCATGCAGATACAATGGCACAATCCTTCCCAGCAGTATTTTCTCTTCCGCAAACCACAGCTGGCTCCTGCTTTACAGCAGTAAAAGCAGATCTCTTTATTTCATTGTGCTATGAGGAAATGAAGTTATTTCGCAGCATTTGCCAAAATATCCTTCCTCCCACATTTCATTTTGACCAGGAACAGGAGGAAGATGCTGCTCCGGTTTACTCTACTTGAAGAAGCTTTTAGCATGCAGTTGAAGAGCAGAGCACAGAATGGTTAAACAGCCAGATCTGCTGGTAGCCAGGCTGCCTTCAAGAACAAACACATCTGCCTAGAGAACCAGCCTCTTGCTGCTCATGGTGTAGCCTCCAGGGAAAGCCCAGCTGCCCACATAGGAACCAGGACAGCTTCCAGCACTACTTGCTCCCCATGACTGCTAGAGCAAGAGAAGGGACATCCTCAGTGGTGACTCCATCCACCTGTCCATCCTGCTGAGGTGCTCTGCACAGGGCAGATACCTTGGGGCACAGCTAAATACGCCCCCCTTCATGGAGAGAAGATGGAAAAAGGCCAGCAAACTGGGAGAGACTGGCAGCCATGCAGAGGGACAGGAAGGGCAGCCTGGGAGAGGTTGGAGAAGGCCGATAGGGAAAAGTGCAGAAACCTGACGCTGCTCCTCCTTGGTGGCTTTGCTCTTTCCTCCTGCCACTTCCAGTACACAGCCACCAGGGAAGTAGCTGTCCTGGTTTGAGGGCGTGCTTTTGGGCTACAGGAGGAGGCAGAGACCGGGAGAAGGAGCCCCAGGGCCAGAAATGGAGATGCTGCAGCACCATGAAGGATGGGAGACTGAAGGAAATGGCCTTTTCTGTTTGCACTGCATGCCCTCCCAGGTCCGAGGAAGGACAGCAGGGTTCCCCAGGCTCACCACAGACATCTGACTCCATCATAGTGCTCCACAGAGGAGAGCGAGGCATTAGTAAGAGGTCACTCCTCAGCCCAAGACACAGCAGCAGCCACAGATGAGGACACCTCAAGGTGAGGTAAGATGCACGTTTCTCATCCGCCCAGCAAACAGCTCTGCCCAACAGATTCCCCTGAGGGAAAGAGGAGAAGAATGCGTGTAACGCCCTGACCAGAAGCCAGCTACCAGCTCACAGTCACATCAGCTGTCATAAAGCTGCAAAATAGCCTTGTGGCTTAGCTGAGCCAGCCCCACTGCTCTGAGATTCATTTAGGAAAGCACATGCAGCTCCAGTCAGAAGGCCCCTGGGAAACACCCCAAAAGAGAGATATGAAGTGTTCTCAAAGTTGCTTGTAGGGTAGCAAGGCAAAAAATTCTCTCCATGAGATACCCAGTACCTGAAGAGGGCCTATAGGGATGCTGGGGAGGGACTCTTCATTAGGAACTGTAGTGATAGGACAAGGGATAACGGATTTAAACTTAAACAGGGGAAGTTTAGATTGGATATAAGGAAGAAGTTCTTTACCGTAAGGCTGGTGAGGCACTGGAATGGGGTGCCCAGGGAAGCTGTGAGTGCTCCACCCCTGGCAGTGCTCAAGGCCAGGTTGGACAGAGCCTAGGGTGACATGGTTTAGTGTGAGGTGTCCCTGCCCATGGCAGGGGGGTTGGAACTTGATGATCTTCAGATCCTTTCCAACCCAAACCATTCTGTGATTCCATAATAATGTGAGGTTGCTTACGACCAAGCTGTCATAGGAAAAGGCTGGTCCAAGCAATGGCTCAGTTATGAGGAAAATTACCAGATTTTTGGAAGACCAAATATCAAGTATCCCCCAAGCCTTGATCCACATTCACTTTGACCCTCATCCTGGTCTGGGGTGAGGAAAGAGTGAAAACTGTAGTTTTCTTGGCACAAGCAACCTCCTCTCTACATGGCGTTTGAATTTACCGTGACAGAGTCATGCAGGCTGGCAGGGAGCAGTGCTTGCATAAGGCACAGATGTGGCTTTCTCCACACTGAAACCCAGGCACTCAGCTTAGGCCACATGCTCACTCTTCAGGGAGGCTTTTAACCAGAAAGAGGGATTATCATGGAAAAATCACTCTGATACCGTATTGGAGTGCAGGACTTCCTTGATTCGTAACGCTGGCAGAGCATCCCAAGCTGGACTTCAAAGTTGGACCCGGGCCTTGGAGACTTTAAGATCCCAGCAGGACTCAGACCCCACTGCCTGGAAGGGCTCTGCCAGGCTGGGAGCCAGCTCCTCCCTGCCTGGGGCAGGATTATTACTGCTTGTTGGATCCAAACCTTCCCTGAGGTGAAAGAAGCTGTATGTTCTCCAGCTGCTGCACCTTTCCTCAGTGGTTAACCCTCACAGCAGAGACAGCTGTGCACTCACAGCTTACCTGTCCTATCCCTCAGTGTGAATCCCAGATTTCTTTGGGTTTTCCCAGGAGACAGAGAGGATACAACCCTCCTTCTTACTGCCTCCATGGCACGGGCTAAAGAGAACATGTGCCAGCTATTCCCTCCTCTGAGATAAAATGAACAGAGCCCATTGCAGACCTGGGATGCATGTGGCAGCCATCCCACCTTTCGTGGTCAGCCACGCTCTTAAAGCACTGAAACCAGTGTCTTGCATGGAGGTAACCAACACTGACTCACAGACCTTCCACAGTGAGGGCTGATCCAGACAGGTCTGAGAAATGGAGATGGGAGAAGCCTGGAAAAGCAGGGAAGGTGAGTTGTATCTCTTCAGTGAGTTTGTGAGGCAGCCTGCAAAGATGTGAAAGGATACACAGTGCTGGGCCTTGGTGCGGAGGAGCCACCGCTCCCACAGACAGCAAAGGCCCCACAAAAAGGGGTCTCCAACTGTCTAGACCCAGCCTGGAGGACCTCAAAGGATTTCAGGACCTAAGAAGCAGTAGGCAGATCAAGGGGTCATGCAGAAAGCACCAGCGCAGCCCCAGGCAGCCTTCTGTGCAGATGGTTGAATGCAGGCAGAATGAAGATCAAACAGGAGGCAGAGAAGAGGAAAGCCTGGACATCTGCCCAGGACCACTGAGGAGCAGTCTGAGCGGGGAAGATCAGCTCTATGGCCCAGCACCACTTCTCTGGGTTTGCTTTTGCAGCGAGAGGTATGTGACAGGCTCCCAGTTTACACTGATGGACCTGAATGTGACCGCAGAGGAATGCTGTGAAGCAAAGGCATTCCCAAGAGGTGGAGGCCATGGTGGACATTTTGGTGATGATTACCAGGTTTTAAGCCTGTTGGCAAGGTTTCCAGACATGGAATTTTCCCTGTGAAGTCATCTGATGGACCCAAGCTGGAGCCAGAACCTCACCATCTTCCATATAGGGAAGCAAACCTTGTGTAACTCCCTGCCCCCCCTCCCCTGCATTTCTAAATCCTGTTTAAAAATAGGATGTTTCTGAGTTCAGCCACCCCTGGTAGAAGCCATATGAACAGTTGCTATCCAAAACACTGCTGTCGTGAGCTGTGTACACTGAAGGACTGTGAGACTGGAGTGCAGAAAGCCAGTGACCTCAGAAGAGGTTAAAATGACAAAATTTACTCTGTTTCTATTCAAACGTGCTGCTTGCTCAGCCAGCGCCTGACAAAGGAGGCAAATGCTTTATTCATCCCCCAAAGTCAGTAAATAGGCTAGTGCCAACTTAACTGAAGTCTGATATCTTTGCCCTTTTGTTTAAACAAACATACTACACTTCCTTCAAAAAGCATCTTTGCCATGCACAAGAGCAAAAGCTAGCAATCCTTGTTTCACTGGGTCCCTGCATGTTTGGCTTACGTGCACTTTAGGAGAGAGAGAAGTATGCAAACATGGGAACGGGGCCAGCATTCACAAAATCAATGAGAAAAAACCCACAGTCACTGTTTCTGCAGCAGCACTGCCTCCCATAAAGTTATTCTGACACAGCCAGCCAACTAGAGAAAAGCATGCAGCGTGGTCACTTGTGCTTAGCTCTCTTTCTCTTCTCCCTCCAGCAGCACAGGGACATCAGGTCCGGGTAGTTCCTCAGCCCCTGATGCTGTGAGACAGGGACAGGACAGCTGAATAAGCTATCTGTAGTCTTTCTGTCACTCAGATCCGCCTTGGTCAAATACTGCTCCTAGAAAGGTCGGAAGTCTACAGGGAGGAGGGAACTGCTACAGTAGGATTTCAGTCTGCTGCAACAGAAAACACACATGCAGCTTCGTCAAAGCAAGAATCAAGGCTGAACATACCAGTAGTGGGAATCCTCTAAGGACCTCACACTCCACGTGATTTGGTGCAGGACAATTGGCAGTGAGAGATTCCCTGTCACTGCTGGCTCCTGACTGCAGAGAAGCTGTGCTGGAAGTAACGAGATCCAGGATGCTCATGTTGCCCCATGCCATTTGGCAGCCACCACAGCAGCCTTCAGCCCATTCCCAGGAAGAGGGCAGGGAAGGCAGTCCTGGTGCTAAATCTGAGATGATGTGACCCACTGCCAGAGCCCCAGAGAACACTGGCTAACAACACTACATGCAAGCAACACCAAGGAGGGACACAGCTGGGCTGTGTCCATCACTATATGTCCATTATATGGCACTATAATCGCACAACATGAGACCCCCCAGACAGAGCTACATATGCAAGTGACACTGTGTCCAAGGTGTAAAACCAATGACTTGCTTCTGACAGAATGCATGCTCTCCACTCTTAACTCTGAGCAGTTGAGCTGTGCTTTCCCACTCAGGGACCTTTTCTTTGTTGCTGAGGACAAGCGTAGTACAGACCACCTCCAAGTCAAACGCTTGCCTCTGAGTAGACCATGCTAGGCAGAACCCAGAACAAGAGCAGCTCATCAGGAACTGGAAGGCCTTCTCAAGCAGAAAAAGGCTCTCAGAAGTGTTCAAAAATATCCAGAGCCCTACAGCCTTGTGTGGCAACACCAAGAAAACAAATTCTGAAGGGAAGACTTAGTACTGGACAAACACAGACAAGGGACTGGCCCTGAATTTCCCAACAACCCTGAAACCCAAAGCTTCCTTCTTGGATGTTATTTTCTGTTAAGCACAATCCTTAAACAGAGCGTGTTTTCAGCAGTGCAAGTAGAAACTATTGCAACTGGGTGATGAGATGGGAAACCATTGTGAAAATGCCTACAGTGGTGCAAGTGCCCAGTGGGACCTATTTTCTGGAGGTTACTGCCCTCAGCTACATCAGTGTTTTTCACCTGTCACTGCTAGCTGTGCTTGCCTCTCTGCAAAAGACTGGCCAACATTTTGCTCCAGTCAGAGCTGGCAAAACTGGACATCTCAAAATGCAGTGACCTTTCTCAGGATGAGACCCTCATCACGCCAGGGACATTTTCAGATCTCTGATGACATCTTGAGCATGCCCAGCTTAGAAATTCACCCTCAGTTGATTCTTACGAACAATGGCTCTGCAAAACTGGTACATCTCTGCAAATACCTGAAAACTGGCACAATGTGTAGGGTAAGCACTGCTTTGGACTTTCTTATGTTTTCCTTACTAATGATCAAAACAATTTCTGTATATTAATGAAGCAAGAGTTCTCTGTTTCAGCAGTCCACAAACAAACCAAGAGCCTCTACCATCAAATATTGGCAAGTTTAGAAAAGAATTTAGGGCTGGACAAAATAAAAAAGCACCAGCAACTTGGGAAAAACTCGGATGCTTTTTGGGGAGCCTCAGGAAAGGCTGAAAATTAAAACTGAGCGTCTCAAGTAATGCATCTCAAGTAGGCACTAAGCAAAACCGTTAAGCCCCACATCTTGCCATGACTCTTTCCTCAGTCCTGCCTCTCTCTGAGTGTGTTCAGACCCTCCCTGCCCTGCCTGACGTGACATTTCCCCAGGTGCTCAGAAGTGCCTTGAGTAAAAGGTGGGAGCAGCACTATTTCCACACACTCTGTCTCTCCCCTGCAGTTATGACTCAGGAGAAAGGCATGTCTCTGTCCATCACACATACACCATTTATAACAGAAACCACCCTGTCCAAGGGCTGCTCCTGTCTTACCGCTGAGGAGTGGGGTTTTCTGACAACTTATTATTTTGGGGGCCTGTTTACACATAATCACTACCTGTCTCACTCCAGCTTGATGACGGCTTTCTTCTGGTGGTCTCAAACTGAACACCATGCTTCTGATACAACCCTAAAAGCACCAAGCACAGGGAGACCAGTCAGCTCCACAGCTCCCATCACCTGTGTGCAAGGTAGGCAGGAGAAATCACCGCTGACGACAGAAGATGTGTAGCTCCAGCACATCAAGGATACTTTCCGGCTCATCCGAAAACTGGAGTGAAGGCAGGTGAGCACCACCTAGGACTGTGGTTAGAGGTGTGGTGGTTATTCTGAAAGACAGACTGGTAAATCTCAAAGCTGGCAACCTCTACAGAAGTCAGGGCAGCAACTGGGAAAGAGGGTGTTCTTGTGGACACTGGATCACTAGGAACATGGACTGCAGGAAAGGCTTTGCCACTGGCCAAAATGCCTCTGGGTGTTAAATTTATGCTAGAATTACTTTGCATATAATCTGTTCGAAAGTCCCTTTCTTTTCCATCTTGTGAAATCTTGTTTTCTGAGTCCCCTAGTGCTCACTTAAGACTCCTTTTTATATTAAGCCTGACAGTATTGGGGTTAAGATGACCTGGAATGACACCTATAGGTAGCTCTGTGGACAGTGGATGTCTTACAGTCATCAGAAAAGGCAAAGAGAGGGGTGATGTGACCTACAGAGACAGGATTCAGAGTCTGAGAAATGGATGCTAACTAAGCTCTGAGTGGGCCCTGAACAAATACCACCACCAGTGGTAAGATGGTGATGTGGAAGAAAAAGTCTCACCAGGCTGAACTCTGGGAAGGTGTTTCAGATGGCAGCCTGCAGCCAGCATTCCCCACACCCAGCTCCGTTTTCAGTCTCTTCTAGAGTAACATTGGCTGCTTTACAAGTTTGGTATTGGCAAGCTGGTGAAAGAACCTGTGCCTGGTTTACCAGGTAGAAAGGGGACCAGTTTGTAGTGATGCTGTCACACAAGGTCAAAGCCACCTGTGTAACAGTGCCGGCCTCAGGCCAAACACAGAGACAAGCCCACAACAGCATTTGTTGCCAAGCTCAGAAAGCCTCTGACTGCAGCACTATTCTCAAAATTTAAAGGCAGCAGGACTGGTTGAATTATTCATAGCAAGCAAACTCCCTGGCAAACCTTAGCTCTGCTACCTGTTAACAGACTGTGGGCAAACTGCCTTCTGTTTACAGATGTCTGCTATGCAGAAGTGTAGGAACTGTTCATGCAAAAGCCTAGGAGCTGTCTGCCAGTCCTTTATTTCTGCAACTCCCTGGCCACGAGTTATACCACATCTCAGATAACAGAGTGGTATCCATGCAGTACCTCTAAGTCCTACCCATGGGCAGAAAGACAAGACAGCCCATGGAGGAGGAGGATTCTGCTTGCGAAGCACATGGGTAGATTTCACTGTCCTTTTTCGCAGATGTTTATGCATGTATTTGCTTGTATCCATTTTCCACTTTTTCTTGTTCTCTTGTGGGAGGTTATTCTTTTTTTCCAGAGGGTTTGGGGTTTTCTTTGCCTGTCTGGACAGCCAGATTGGAGACTGTGATGAGAGTCCATCATCAGCTGCACTTCTAGTGCTGTTCCTCTGTCTGCAGCCAGTGATCTGTCCCTTTCTGCCTTCAACAGTCTCCCAGGCACTTCCAGCTCTCCTGGTTAGATAGTCAAAACAAAGTACGTCCTTGCTTGTGCAATAGGCTAGTGCTCTGCTGTCAGTGTTGCAGGCACATCCCTCTGAAGCCTTGCACTAACCTTTCCAGAGGCAGAGTTCTGTTACAGGGACAGTCTTTAGCACAGAAACAATTGCTTTCTGGGAAGAGGAATGATGGAGCTGAAGGCAAATCTGTGTCTTTCAAGGCTGGGTTCACTGCCTAGCACTCTAGTTTGCTCCATTTGTTCTCATGCAGTTGCACAGGAAGCAGCTCTGTCCTGCTCATGAAAGAAGTGCCTTTTCATATTCTACCAGCAGAAAGGAGGCAAAAGTCTTGGGCTCTGTGGTTTGTGCAGACAACCACAGAGATAGTTTGGCAGGCAAAAGTTGCCCTGAGAGGGAGTGATGCTTAATCCTGAAAGCACTAAGACAAGGCATCTCAAATGAAGCATTTTGCTCTAAGAAACTGAAAAGCTGAAATCCCTTCATCCTGGCTTAAATACTTGCACCAAACTACTACCACAAAATAAACATCACTCTTTTCTCACTTCAGCAAATGCTTCAGAGGCTCTTCACAACTTTGAATCAGTTCAAGACCTCCTAAAGGCCAAAGGATAAGCACTCCAGTCTGCAATTGAGGACCTCGGCAGGTAATTGATTTCCACAAAGATCAGCTCCTCCACCATCCTTGTGCAATCAGGCAGTACTGCAGAAGGCAATGACAATCTTAACAATTGTGTAGCAGCTAGCTCTGCTAATTTTCACTGAAGTGCAGAAACAAAACAACTAAATCCAGGTCTAGCTGTCTTCAACAAGGCCAAGTGCAAGGTCCCACACATTGGTTGGGGCAATCCCAAGCACAAATACAGGCTGGATGGAGCATGGACTGAGAGCATCCCTGAGGAGAAGGACTTTGGGTGTTGGTTGACACGAAGCTCAACATAACCTGGCAATGTGTACTTGCAGCCCAGAAAGCCAACTGTGTGCTGGGCTGCATCGAAAGGAGTGTGAGCAGCACACGGGGGGAGGCAATTCTCTTTTCCACTCTCATAATATCCCACCTGGAGCATTCAGCTTTGGGGACCGCAAAACAAGAGGGATGTGGACCTGCTCAAGTGAGTCCAGAGGAAGCCACGAAAATTATCTGAGGGCTGGAGCACCTCTCCTGTGAAGACAGGTTGAGAGAGTTGGGCTTGTTCAGCCTGGAGAAGAGCAGGCTCCAGGAAACCTTATAGCAGCCTTTCAACACCCTAAAGGGGGCCTACAAGAATGCTGGAGAGGGATGTTTTACAAGGGCATGGAGTGGCAGGACAACGGCTTTAAACAGACAGAGGGAAGATTTAGATTAGATTAAAGGAAGAAGTTCTTCCCTGTGAGGTTGGTGATGCCCTGGCACAGGTTGCCCAGAGAAGTTGTGGACAACCCATCCCTGGCAGTGTTCAAGGCCAGATTGGACTGGGCTTTGAGCAACCTAGTCTAGTGGAAGGTGTCCCTGCCCACGGCAGGGGGTTGGAACTGGATGATTGTTAAAATCCCTTCCTATTCAAACCATTCTGTGATTCTTCCCATACTTTTTGGGAAGGCTAGTGAGTGAGACAAACAGAACTCTGTTTGGCTCCTCAGTTCCCAAAGGCTTTGGTGTGTGGGAGATGATGTCTTGGCCTCTGAATTGCATTCTCTCTCCTGGCTGCCTGAAATCCCCATCCCTCTGGCAAAGGGTCTGTAGAAGCTCATACGCTGCACAGCAGCAGTACAGCTTCTACCTTCCAGCTAAGTTATATTAAGAGGCAGCAAAGACCAATGGGACAGCTCATCCTCTGGAGGAACTTGTCTCTTCCTGTTAATCTGACTGGGCCACCGGTTTGCTCCAGGGGCACCATTCCAGTGCCCACACATAGGTATGAGCAATAGCGCTACTGGAGATAATCTGAGGTCTCCAGCCTGGCCTCCAGCTGCTGCTTCAGGACACAGGACGACTCCTGCAGGTCCCATATAGTATCTGCAGGCTTTATACAGACAGCTCAGATAAAAAAGGGCACCAGACACCTATGTTTAGGCAACAAAGCCTTTCCCCTAGCAGGCCCTACAGGTCTAAATCTTAAAGAGCTTAAGACAGAGCAAATTATATGCTGGTTGTGCCAAGTTTTTCTGAGATAAGAAGAAATAAAGTGGAGTCGGAAATGGGACTAGAGTAAAAACTATAAATCTGTGGCAAACCAAGCAAGTGGGAACCATTTCTAATCAACAAGAGCCCTCCTGTCTCCTTGAGAAAACAACCTTCTAGTTGGTCTCCACTTGCCCATTAAACTCTGCCAAAAATGCACACTTCATCAAGCTTCCTTGAGATGTTCTGTAGACTGTGCCTGGAAAGACTCACAGGATCCTTTTCCATTTCGAGACACATCATTCGAGGTCGTAGCCTTCAGAGTGCCTCACCAAGGCTGCTTTGTAGTGGAATGCTGCAGGCCCCTGCCATCCTTTGAGTTTGCCCTCATACTGGCAGATTATGGACAGATGGTTTCAAGCACAGCCAGATTGCCCTCTACATCGTGTGGGATCCCAACAGTCCAGTAAGTCATTGGTGCCTTAGTGGTGTGCAAAGTCCACAGACACCTCACAACCTGACAATTTGGCTCAAATATGCTCCCAAGATCACTTTTCACCCATTCTTTTCTCATCCAACCAGCGTATTTTTATGCCTTAAAATTTCAGGTTTGTCTTGGTTTAGGCTGCCCCTTGTCCATCCCATCTAGGTATTCTAAGGAGCTGTAGGTGCACTGCAATTTTGGTGACCTGCTAACACATGCACCATCAGCGCCTGTCATTCCCATACACCACTAACGCCTTTTTTCTGGTGCTTCTAGACACTCTCATTCCTTCACCATTCATATCAATGTGTCTGTTACAAATCTCAAGAACTGGTAGCATGAAAAAGCTGAAGAGCAATTGCTGATGTTCCTTTGCAGTCATCACAACATAGTCTATAGGGTTTTATGTTTTCAGGCCAAGTGACTGAATCCACTCAGAGCTCTTGGAAGTCTCAGGACTAAGGCCAGGGCAGGCAGACTGCAACATCCCATTGCTCCAGAAAGCATGTGCAGAAGATACATCCTTCATGTCCAGAGACGAGATGCAGAGCCAGCTGCTCTGGAGACCAGGAGCTTGAGTGGAATTCCCTCAGGCAAGGGCCTGTCTCGAAGAAGAGCTCAGCCAAAATCAAAACAGCAGTTGCATAGCCTCTTCCTTTAGTGGCAACCTACATTAAGATGTTGTTTACTAAAAAGGAATAGTAGAGGGTTTTGGGGAGACAGCGGCTGAGGAGACAAGGCAGGTGATTTCCATTTCTAACACTATCCTTATTCACTGCATAAACCTGAACAGCAATTTAATTCTATGCCCGAATTTCATGCTCTTTAGAACAGGGTTAGTAACTTTGCTGTAAACCACAGCACATAAAACTTACTACACCTGTCCCTCTCCTTAAAGCAAGCATAAGGCTCATCCCAACACACATACTTTGGGAGGTTATATTCTTGACATTGAGGGGCTGCTGAACTATGATAAGATGCCATGGCCAGGACCACAGTGTAGGGAAAAGAAAACAAGAGGGAGAAAGGGAAAAAGAAAAGGGAAACCTTGAACATAAAAAGCAAAAGGGGGACAGAAAGCAGTCAGTTGTTCTTTGAGGTACGGTACAGACACTTAGTCCTGCCAAAAACCTACAAGTGAATGAGCAGTGGTTGTCTGCCTGGTGGAACAGTAGTTGGTGTGAATGGAAGAACAGAGGTTATGCAGAGTACTTGAAGACAGTTCAGTCCATTCCACATGTGCTCCAGAGCTCAAAGATTGGAAGGGATGGTGCATAGAAGCACTTTCAAGACTTCTATATTCTAAAAGAGACAATTGTATGTACAAAGGACTCCAGAGAATGAGGAACTGCTGAGCTGCAGGATGTGCTTGAGGAGATTTGGGGCAATTTTTAAATGGTGATGAGGAGAGGAGAGGGGAGAGGGGAGAGGGGAGAGGGGAGAGGGGAGAGGAGAGGAGAGGAGAGGAGAGGAGAGGAGAGGAGAGGAGAGGAGAGGAGAGGAGAGGAGAGGAGAGAGGAGGAGGAGAAGAGGATGGAAAGCTCGCCACAGCAATGGCCATCTGGCGGCAGCCACCAGCTCAGACGCTAAGCTGTGAAGCCCTTTCATACCGTCTGAACACATTTGGACAAGCTTCTTACCCGGTGGCACACAGCCAAGCTCTATGTTCTTCAGCTCTCAGACACAAAAGCTGATGTTTCCACCACAGAGTATTTTGTTCCCTACCACAGGGAACAAAATCATAGGCTGTTACAGTGATTCTGTTTTCAGAGTGAAAGCGCACTGTCTGTCTGAGGATCATTCATTTTGGAAGCCTTGAACCAACACTTACAAGATCATCACCATCTCTGTGATGACTATGGAAGAAAGCTTCCTGCTGGTATGCTGAGGCGTAGTATTTATAATACAAGTGACTTTTTCTGTGGAGCTGCCACCATCTCAGTCTGATCATACCTTCCACTCTGCTAAAAGCTGCACCCCTGCTAGGACGGCTCCACAAAAACAGCCAACAAGGCTGATCAAGGTCCTCCAGGGTGCCACACTCGAAAGCGTTAAGCAGTTAAACAACACTAAATGCTACACAGCTATCACAGGAACGTCTTGCTTTGAACAAAATCCATTCTGTCTGTCACATGCTGAGGTACTCGACAGCACAAAAACCCTTTCTCAGCACCACTATGTTTCTTCTAAAGTGCTTCAAATTTCCCAGTTCTCCTGAAAACATATGCATCTCTCTTCATCTTCCCAGTCCCTCAGATAGGAACTTTAAAAATATTTTTTGTAAGTTTAAAACAATAATTTTCTTCTTTCAAGGCTAACACAAGTCTTCCATGCTGGAGGGCTAATGACAATATGTCCCAGAAATCAAAGGCATTTTGAATAGGCTTACTCACTGAATCTAGTAAAGCATCACTGTACCTCCTCAACATGATGCTACATTTACCAACACAGCTCTAGCATCGAAGCAAATACCCATCACACAAACAAATACCCATCACTCATCTGACTTCACTGGCATTCAGTTTCAAAATGATCCTGTCCTTACCACGATTTTTAATCACTGATGGTGGCAGCAGCCCCAGAGGAGATGTACATGTGATAGCATACATGAATGAAAGCACACATGAATGAAAGCACCATTAAAGCATGAGAACTTGCCACAAGCTTTTTGCCATGACTTGCGAAGGAGGCTGAGGGACTCTCCATTTACTTACACTGTTAGTATCTGTTAAATGGCTGCAGTATTGATGAACTGCAGCACCACACTATACAAGCTCCTAACCAGGCAGCAGTCCCTGATCTGATAAGGCTCCTGTAGGAGCTGCTCGTAACAGGCCAGCAGAACAGACAAGATTACATCACAGAGTACAGCTGCTTCCAGACATGGCTGTTAGAAAATCAGTACAAGCAGGGTCAGGGAAGGACTACTGCGTGTAAGGAAAACAAGCACAAACAAGGAGCAAGCCAGTAAATTCCAGAGAAGCCACCCTGTAAACCAGCACATTTGAGGTATGGGAAAAGGTCTGAAGAAGAAACATGCTTGTGTGGCTTAACAGGGGAGACAAAGCACCAAGACAGCTGAAGGAAACTGCTCCCAAAGATGTACAGCACACCCACAGATGGGCTTTGCAGGCACCACAGCACCTCCCTCCCATGCCGGATAAGGATTCCTGGTTTCTTTTTCAGCCGTGCCCCACCCAGTCTTCTCAGCTCTAATAAATGCCCCTTATCTACAGGGCTGCCTGTTTACTGAAGACTGCCAAGTGTGGTGACCAGCTCTGGGGATACTGCTCTCAGGCAGGACGTGGCTTAACTTTCCAAACCAGTACATCACCAGACACTGTGCTGGTAGGAAAGCACAGCTCTCTATCAGAAACAAGAAACAGAGGCCTCTGAAGAGTAAAGCTGGACTGAAGGCCATGTCTGTGCCCAAAAACACATGGAAAATTCCCAGGAAAAGTGATCCCAGCAGCAGATTAAAACTACTGGATAAACTATCTCTTGTTCTTCCCCTGACTGGTTTTTACAGAACCATTTGGAAAAGAGGTCTCTTGTCAAGACTCCCATTTGGAGCAGAGCTACCACTAACACAAGGTTGGGGGGCTGGCTCCATCTCCCCTCTCTTTGTGGAGGACAGCGACATATGACTGTGCTATCCCCCAGATTCTACTTAAATACAGCCGCGCTTAGTGCAGGAACAGTCACTTTACCCCTCTGTACGTGGCATTAAGCTTCCCAGAAAGCCTGTTACCAAAGTTCATCAACTGTATTAAACACTCAGACTATACTGATAGTTACAAGCACACACATGGCTTACCATGCATAGATCAGCTGATAACATGTAATTTCTCCTTCTTTTTAGGTCTCTATCACCTTAGCCCATACCTGTATGAATGGAAATTAATCACAAGCATATAAGTGTTTTCATGTGAGAAAGGGAGGCAGTTTGAGTCTCAGACTGCTGGCTGCTACACCTGCCTCTGAATTACACATAAAGTGCTTTCATGCTACTCAGAGCATAAGTATTCAGCTCTTTATCAATTAAAACTATGAAACGTCATGAAATAAAGACAGGAACACAGCAAGGAGACCTTCAAATCGCAATGATTGCAGTCGTAAGTGAAAATAAGAGATGCCCAAGCACGGTGTTTTGCTGAGCATGTAAGCTGTCTGGGAAGGTGTGTCATGCTTCCTGGCCAGCCTGCAGCCCTGGACCTGCACACCACCCCAAAGCTGAGCACAAGCATGATGAAGCAATTCCTGCTTATTGGGACATCTCTGGGTCCATTTGGCTACGTGTGCTCTTCAACAACATCACTGAAACAGGGAACATAAACAAAGGAGGTCAGAATCAGTGCAAGTACTTTACCAATGCAAGATCATTATTACCATTCACTTCAAACAGCAAAACCCCCCGTGATTAGCAGTAACTTAGCCAGAAAGTAGGAAAAACTACCCCAAGCCACCATATATCTGCAAGCAGCATTACAAGATTTACAATTATCATGTGCAGTCATAACCACACTGAGTTAAGATCACAGGAGCAGGGCATGGTACTACCCACAGGGCACCCTTGGACTGAGTGGCCACAGAGAAGAGCTACCCCTAATGCAATCGTATCCCTAATCAGAACACACCCAGAGGTCACCTCTGCCATGAAGAGGTGTCTAAGACTCCTGGCATTCATTCAAAAAAGCCTTTTCTCCATGTGCGGCCACTTGGTGCAAAGCAGTCACGCACCTTAAATTTAAGGAGCACACACCCAAAGCTACTTCAGGCTTTTCTCCCACAACACAGAGACCTCCAATTAAGAGGGCAAAAGCCAGTCAGAGTTGGGGGCTCTGAACACGCAAAGCCCAAACTAGAGGGAACCCAAGAGAGAAATGGCTTCTCATCCATACCTGCAGGCCAGCACCCCACTCTCCACTAGATGGGCAGGAAGATCTTCTAAAATCAAGTGTTAGCCAGCTCCCTACTATGGCTGTTCAGATAGGCCACAGCTCAACACAAGATTGAGCAGAAGCATGGGCTGACCACCACCTTGCTACTTCACATATTGTCATTGTGGTATGCTGCGCTGTTATCCATGGGGCTGTCAAATATGAAGCACTTGAGAGGGAACTAGAAGGTCTTAGCTGTCTAGAATGACCTTGATTGCAACAGAAATGATATTGTTTAGCCCATTTCAAAAGCCTCCAGTCAGTACCTGGGTCTCTTGACAACTATCCTTCCAGTCAGGTAAGACTTCCAACTTCTTTTGAAAGGGCTTGTTTGTTTTCCCAGATTAAAAAGAGCATAAAAAGATCTTAACTAGGACAAACTTCTTTTCAGGGGAGGCAAAAGTTCACTAATGGAAGAAAAAGGGAAAGGGAGGCCTTAAAATCAGCCTTGGGAACTGAAGGGCAAAAGAAATGAGCTGCTCTTTAACAAAGTCGCAGTGAAAAAACACTACTTCTGCAAGGTCACCAAAGAGCAGCTGCAGTGAGGCACAGAGAGCTCTACAAGGGCACGACAACCTCAGCTCAAGGTGAACTGAGAGTTTTTACTTACTTCCATTGCTGAGAACAGTCCCTCCTCATTGCAATGTTAATTTCCACCAAAATATGGAAACAACCACCTTGTTAAACTGAATTATTAAATTACCTCATTAGAAGACAAGCACAGACAGAAGCAGTTTCTATGGATAACTGACCTGCTGAGACTTGTCCCTGTAGCCATACCACACTAGCCTGATGGGAGGCTACAAGCTGTTGTGACCTCTTGTTCAGCATGCAACTAGCCACATTTATTCCGATGTTTGTTCACTGCGAAAGGTTACTGCCTTTAACCTGAGACCTTTCTTCCTAACACAACCCCAAGATTCTGTGAATGCCTCTCATATTCATATAAATACTTATTAAGAAATCTACTTGAAAGTGCTCGTGTTGAAATTTGCCTGCAACTCCCTTGTTTAAAGTTTGTGAGTGGTTTTTCCAAAGTCTGTCTGCAGTAGCATTACAGTTGCTCAAGTACAGCTCCTGAAATGTGAAGTAAGACAACAAAACAAGGCCTCTTACTATCTCAGCAGGAGAGCGTCTGCATGAGTTTTTTCTGCATAAAAAGGAGATTGTTTCTTACTTGGTTGTCAATTACTTTTTCCAGCATGGGATGACTCCTCTAATAAATAAAAGTATTCATTACAGCAGGGATGCACTCAGCAAAGTGGACAAACAAATGAGATCAACCTGAAAAAAACATAGTTTGGCTGAACACAAGTGTCACTACTAAAATCACTGTACCACATTTTGTTTCCCTCAAGTGCCTCCTTCCCCTTTAGGATGAAACCATGCAGGAAGATTTATCCTGTTACTGGTTGTTGTGAACTAGTCACGTTCGTGAGATTTAAGCTACATGTACACAGCAATGTTACTAGTCCATCTGAGAAGACTAACCCTGGGCCATGCTGAGACCAAGGCTGCCAGGACTGCTGGAGTCATCTCATGCTTTGTAGTGAATTCATAACCTGACATGTTAATAAATACCAACTTATTTTAATAAGTTTCTTTACATTCCAAATAAATCAACAAACATTCATAAAATTCAATTCAAAGTCACTGAATCAGACATTTTTGTGAAAATAGTTACAGCTTAGCTTGACATTAATCCAACTCAGATAAAATAATATCTGGAATAATTCTATAGATTTCTGCAACTTACTGATAAAAAACTGTTCAAGCAGTAAACAGAAAACAATTATTATTTAACCCGTATCTAAAAAATATCTTTCTGAAGTTATTTAACAAAAATAAACAACTCTGTACTTAAAATAAACGATGTAAAATTACAACAGCTCTTCACTTAGGAAACTTGCAGTATAATCCATAACAAAGCTTTTCCTTGTCAGACCTTTTCATTGGTCTGTGAGCCTGGTTACAGACCTGTAAATAAAAGACTAGTGACAAAGTCTATGATACTGCCCCCACCCAAGGGGGGATCTGCTGAGCTAGACTAAATTTTATCATAGGAACGTGCATCTCAGTAACTCCAAAGTAGTAAATTACTATGGTCCTTCAGAAACAACAAGTGTGGTTGCTATGGTGAAAAGCAAATATATAATTAACAATTTGTACAAACATGGGCTAACAAATGGTATTTTCAGAGTAAGCATATCAGAGATCTGGATTTTATCCTTCTAAATAAAAGGATAAAATAGAAAAAAAAATACATATTATGAAAATACATCACAGGCTACTACAGAAAGGAACTTACAAAGTTTTAAAGTAAAAACCCTGCAAGTACAAGTCTTTACTTTCAGAAAAAAACTGAACATCATTCTAAAGCAGTTGTGGCTATCCAAATCTGTAACCCTAGAAAGAGACCTGCTTCCACCTCCATATGAAGCAGCTGAGACTTGACAAATACTTCTCTCTCTTACATGAATTTGAAATAGTTTTCACATTTCCATTGATCCAGTTTAGCAGCCAGAAGAGCAAGGGGAGCTGGGAAGAGTTTTAGCCAAGCAGCGAATGTTATCAACAAAGCTTCATTATGAATTGGTTATTTTTTTCCTGGATGCAAATCATAGCAAGAATGACTGAATTGTAATATAGGGATACCAATCTAACTTCTTTTTTGACTAAGAGCAACCAAAATACATCATTCCGCATTGCGGAACAAGCCATTCCAATTCAAAGCTGATCACATCGATGTTGAACTTCATTAACAGCCCATGGAAGCAAGGCAAATTAACAGCATGGCCTGTTTTGAGTATCACCTTATCTGGGGCCTAAGAAGAAAGCAGAAGTTGTTAATAATTAGATGTGGCCTTCACTAATAAAACTGTATTAAAAGGCACAGCTTTATGGTGGCAGAAGCACAGGATGTTACCAAAAATAGGTGAGCATGTATTTAATTTACCTATGAACTAGAAGCTTCTTGGTTTGTTTTGCGTAATAACCACACAGCACAAAATTTTGATGACCTGGCATGTTTTGAACCTATTTTTACTTCACTCATGGCTGACAGTGTCCAAAAATGACATTAAATGAAGTGCAGCTACGAGTATAGCAGGAATAGGAGATATGACCCTCAAAGGGAAAATCTGGATCCTTCTCTTTTTAAATACAAGTTAAAAGGAGATTACTACCATGCCACATTAATGGAATTTTTATTCAACACACAGCTCTTCTATTCAATGTGGAAGCAGACAAACATATTCCTCAAAGGAAAACAAAACCAACACCCAGACAACACAGTACTTTTCTGCTGCTTTAGAACTGATGAACATTCTCCCATTTCTTCTAGACTTTGTAAAAAACCCCAGAAAGTTAACAGCAGGAGCCCTTAGAAGACTGCCTTATCAGGAAAGGCCAGCCCAACCACTTACTATTTCAGTTCTTCCAGCCATGTCTTATTTGTGTGCAATGAATAATCAGATGCTAGATATCATTAAGAGTCGGGCATAGCGAATATATACTACCCACAGGCTGGGGTGGAACAGCTATGCACAGGCCAAATCGATCTTTGCATGTGTTTAAATTACATGTTCTTAAAAGCTTAACACACTGCCTAGATCCCGCATATCAACTTTACTACTGGGTAAGTTGCAAGCGACAGCAAAGTATCATAAGGAAAAAAAAATGCTGTAACATAGGCTGCAAAGAGCTTCCACACTCTTTATTTCAACAGAGACGATCAGTTAAGGTGCTTCTGGATTCTGCACTGGAGACAGGTTGGCAGAGGTGTCTGTTCAATAAGCTTTGTAACAGTCCTTCGTGGGTATCTGGGAGCAGTTCCTAAGGCAGATCCCTGTACTGCTAGTTTCTGTAGCGGGGCATCTGTGGAGCAGGGGCTCCCTCTAAGGGGGCCAAGGAGGAGACTGTCATAAGTTGTCCAGCATGCATCTTCTCATTCACCCGCAGTTCACAGCCATCCTGTAGCATCCTTATAGCTATCCTTGCAATGTTTTTAGAATCATCAAGTCCACTGTGAGGTCTCCCATCATAATTCATACCCAGATTTTCAAGCATCATTGTTAGCTTGGTCTGGTTCCTAGGAACCTGGTGGGAGAAAGTGAACCGCATTCAAGAATTAGGTTCTGTACGAAGTCTTTTTAATGTAACACAATGCAGCAGAAACATATGCAGATTTTAAGTTTACTTAAGTCACATACTACTTTCATGTTGCCTTTTGACAGATTACTAACAATTTAACTTCAAAGCACCTTGGTGAGACAGACACTCTCATTTTTACAGAGGAGACACAGTCAACAGGGGCTTGTCTAGACTCAGAATGATGTCAAGAGCCTCTCACCATTACCAGCACCAGTTCAAGATGTCCCAACACTGGCAACAATGGAAGCCATGGTCTAGCTAGCTTTAACCAGCCTTATATAAAAGGAATTACCACCCAAAGTGGCATTGCAGAGGGTATCAGATTTTGTTTTTCAAGCTTCTGGATGCCTCTAAACACCAAATGAACTGATCAAGAATACCTAGAGCAACCCATGTTTACAGGGATGGCAAACAGCATGAAGAGACAAGGAAGCTTAACTGACTTACCCATGGCAAAGTGCTACACCAGCAAAACACCCAAGTGTTCTTCTGATTAACTGCTATACATTTGTTCTTCAGAAGAGTCACAGGAAAACAAAAGGGTAACTTTAAAGGAAAGCTCCAGTTTACTCTTGGGGTGGCTGGGGTGGGGGAACATGGGACAGGACAAGTTCCAGGATATTGCACCATACTGCTGGATGTAATAGCTAGGCAGAATGATGACTACACAGTTGCCAAAACCTGGCAATGTGAAGCTCCAAGAAAAACACCCATAAACTGGGCAGTGGAGACATGCTGCATATTGTGAGATATTCCACAGGAAAGTTATAATACATTCCTTGTCCTTAATTTTATCTATTACTATTACTTAACAACAGATTTGACAGCAGCACAGAATAGCTAAACAGAAGCACTGAACAACTATAAATGCTTAAATAGTTTGCTTGTAAAAAAAGAAAAAAAAAAAATCACACAAAATAAAAAGAAGCTATTCCTTCTAAGTTACAATCTTTCACTGCTCTTCATTGAGCACCCTTACTGCTCAATGCAAAAAGGAGAAAGGTCTGTCTAGGTTAAAGCTGATGGGTCTAACAAGGCTGTTCTCTGTTCCAGCATGTTTCCAACAGAAATGCTTATGCAGAGAAGGCACAATAATAGAAGGAGACATGGAATAACCCTGTAATATTTGCCCAGCCCAATGTAAAGCTCTTCTCCTGTTAAATGTTAACCTCTTTTTTCCTAAAGGTTACATTAAGTATGGAAAAGCCCTTCAACAGAAGATCATAAGCTAGGCCGAAATCATGTTCAAACAAATGGTTTAGTGTAGACTGACTAGGAATTTGTTAGAAACTTGAATAACCCCTTTTATGGTAACCTGATAGTGAAAGAAAGCAGTAATAAGGCTTAGCACTGAACTTGGTGCTCCTTTTCTCTTGGCAGTTTGATTCCACATTAGGTATGTCCTAATCTTCCTCTCCCATGTCTCCCATTACACTGTCAAAAGCATAGATATCTGAGGGTAGTGGTGCAAGTTAATTTTATAGTATATTACATTAAAACAAGAAAAAATAATTGAAAAAATCAATATAGAGTCTTTTTAGGTCAACTACTTCAGTCAAACTTGATCAATGAGCACTGGTATGTCATCTTTAGACAATCCTTTGTGGAACACCTGATTCCTGAAAACAAGATTACAATCAAAATGCAGTAAATTATATGATCTTCAATTAGGAAAGTGGGATTTAGGTATGAAGCAGAATTAAAAATCAGGGCTCAGGCAACTTGCTTAGGTACGGTAATTTGATACTACACAAGGAAAGATGACAAGCACAACAAGACATTCTAGATTTTTAAACCAAATCTTCCTGCAAGAGAAACAACAATTTGTACAAACCTTATAGAAGTTCCCATACGATTTGCGAATATTGATCCACCTTTTGGCAAAAGAAGGGTATTTGATACGGCTAATACGGCACTGGGTGTTCAGAAATTTACTCATATCCCAAGATCTTAAAAAGTCAAAAGAGAAAAACATTAGTAATACATAATTCAGATGCTCTGCTTTCTACATATAGCACAGCACAAAAAGCTGCCTTTTCTTTGGTGACTAGTAGAAGGAAAACAGTTCAGGAAAAGCTCTTTTCCTACACTTATGGTAAAGGATTTTTTAATATGAATTTGTTAATCATGGGGAGAACAAATAATGACATGAGCAAGGTTTTCATGAGTATGGTTTCATGTCCAGCATGGTTAAAACAAAAAACAGCATGTCAACCTCTCCACCTATAACGTCTGTTCCAAAAACTGCCAATAAACTAGATGCTTATGCAGCCCTTGGGGAAGCAAGTGACACCTTAAATTTCCTAATTTTCCTAATTAAATGGGTATGCATGCATCTCTCTGCTTCACATAGATTACTGAAACAAGACTGCAGCTAGTTGTAGGAGAAACCAGACCTTCATGGAAAGAATATGAAACTACAACCCTATGCACTTCTAGCCTGCACCCCAGCAAGTTTCTGGGCTTCAAGCTAAGATAAAGCCCTTTTTCCCCTCTCTTGCAGCTATCTGTGCAATCTCACCCATATGGCAGAGGTTTCACTGCACCTAGATTCCTAGAGGAATTTCACAGAGGGGACTCCTCTGCAGGGGAATTCCAGACACATTTAGGCCCAGCAATACAACCAGTCATGCACCAGTTTTGCTTTAGCATTTTGTAATTTACTGTTGCTTCCAAAGAGAGAAACCTAATAATAGGTAAAAAATTAGTCAAATAGCAGTATTTACCACAGTTGCTTATATTACTTAAAGTTGGAATGACATTATTTTAATTCCTTATTTTTAACGTGCACACAGATCTAAACTGTACACCTCCAATCTTGTGTGACAGCTTCTACATGCCTTCACTGTTCACACTGAACACAATGGCATTTCATTGATACAGGTTCTTCAGCTGAAAACACCTGTGATTTGTAGCCATTGTCCAGATCTTTACGAGGTTTAAGAAAAAAGTGTCATGGCAAAAAAACAATTTCCCAGTCACTAAGATGGGTTAGTTAAAAAAGCTTCTGTTACGTATCCATTCATCTCCTATGATACATTATTTTTCACACCACTGTTTATCTGTGTTTTACTTGACAGAAGCGTTAGGAAGTCATACTAAGATCCCCCACGCTCTTTTTTCATAAACTACAGTTTTGTTTTGGGATTCATCTCCCTCTGTATCAATATTGTCACTGTAGCAGAGCAGCAGAGAACTGCCTTTTTAATCCAGCACAGGAGAAGCCAAACAACAGGCACAGCAACGTGAAAATGCGCCATTCACCTCAACACAGGTGTCCAGGTTTCATCTGGGATAGAGTTATTTTATTTCCTAGTAGCTGGTGCAGTGTTTTGGATTTGGTCTGGGAATAATGCTGATAACACACTGATGTTTTAGTTTTTGCTCAGTAGCACTTACCCTGATCAAGGACTTTTCAGTCCCTCATGCTCTGACCATGAGAACAGGCATAAGAAGCCAGGAGGGAGCAGAGACAGGACCCCTGACCCAAACTAAGCAAGGGATATTCCATACCACAGCACATCATGCCCAGTATATAAACTGGGGGGAGTTGGCCATAAAAGATTGATTGCTGCTTAGGAATGGGTTGGGTATTGGTCAGTGGGTGCTGAACAATTGTACTGTGCATCAGTGCTGTTTGTCGGGTTGAGGGGCTTTTGTTTGTTTGCTTGAGTTCCCCCCTCCACCTTTTAGTTTTATATCTCTCTCCTTGTTATTTCCCTTTTCATCATCATAATTATTACTAGTAGTACTATTATATTATATTTATTGTAATTATTAAACTGTTCTTATCTCAACCCACAGGTTTTACTTTTTTTCCCCAATTCTCTTTCCCATCCCACTTGGTGTAAGGAGTGAACAAGTGGCTGCACAATACTTGGTTGCCAGCTGGGGTTAAACCCCAGCCATGGCTGATGTTAAAAACTCCCCGTTCTACCTGAATACCTCATTCCAAAAGAAGGAGGAAAGCAGACACATTAACAGAATAGTAGTGTTTCACAGCTAAAAAGCAAGAACCATCTACAGAAAAAATCCCTGGCCAGTACTACATAAGGCTCAACAGTACCTTTCATCACGTACCACAGCTAAGGTCACAAGAACAATAGTGCACCACAGATATACCTAGATCTCGAGATCTGTTCACTCTGCAGTCATTAGGGAACTTGATTTTCCACACAGACCTTGCAAGAGAGCAAGTTCAGATGGCAGTTAAAAGGACTAGTCAATCCCTCACCCACAAAGCTTGTCAGAGGTGGGACTCACCAAGAGCCACACAGAGAAGTTTCTGTGCTAGCCATTTCTCCTTGTTTTATAAACAGCATAATCATTATTGCTTTCTAGTGAAACATGCAGGATGTATTAACAGCAACACTGACAAACATAGGATATAATGCAACCACCACACACCTCTGAAACCTCAGATTCAGGGGAGCATGGGAAATGCTTAGAACTGAAACTGCACAATGCTATTTTCAGGTATTATGTGCTATATGAAAGCTAGATGTAAACAGAGAATCACAACAACAAAAAAAGGGTAGAAAGTCTAATCAGTATCATTCAGTTGTATGAAGAGTTGGGAAGGAAACAGTGCCCTCTAATGGATTTAAGCTTCATTTCAAATTGTTTAGTTCATCTTGTCTGATTTTCCCAAAAGCTAAAACTGTAATAAAATGGCAGTGCGACGATCCACATTTAACAATGCTCTCACAAAGATTAGGCACTGTTTCGCAGTTTTAGATTGTGCTGAAGGTTGCATAAGGACATACCCATCTGTCAACATGGAATATGTATACTTTGTTCCCAGTTCTCGCTGTCTCATCCACTCTATGACATTCTGCAGAACTTGAGTAAATGTCTCAGCTTCATCAACAATGTCCTAAGAGAACAAAAAAACCCAACCATCAGTGAGGAACATTTTAAAATAAAAAACCCCAAACCAAACCACAAGGAAGTGTAAGAACTCTACTGGTATATAGGCACTCACTAACTCACTCACTCAGTTGGCTTCACAGGAATCTTTAGAAACAGGTTACACACCAAGATAAGCAGACAATTGGGCACATTTTTCTGAACTTAAAAACGGGCACCACAAAAGCACTATAAGAGCCAAACTCCAAATAGCATCCATGAAGGTAACAAGGTTAGTCAGCTGTCAAACTTGGATTAAAGCCTCTGAGCTTGTTTCTCAGACTCCTTCCTGCTCAGTCACTCGATCACAAGCCATTGCAAGACTCTAAACCCTTTAGAATAAAAATCATAGGAAAGGAACCGATGCAGTTCAAAAGCGGTTTCCTCTGCTAAAGACTAATTTGCTGAACATGGATTACAAAGTAAATGCTTTTCCCTATAGTCCTTTACGAACAACTAAATGACCAACTTAGGGAAATCAATTCTGTGATAATTGGGAGAAAGGGGGAAAATGAGGATTAAGAGAATAACCCTTACAAAAAAATGACCATTGAAAGATCACCAGTCTGAAAACATCAACACCACATCTTTTTTTTTTTTTTCATTACTGTTTTGCCCTGAAAAAACAAAAATGCAAAGTACCTGGGTGATTCCTGTCAGGCTGATGCAGAAGTCTGAAAGCTTGGGATTAATCTCTGGCTTCACGTATTGCTGAAAGGTGTCCTCCTGTAATAAGAGAATCACTCAGCAACAGCACACTATATAGACTGCAAGGCAACTTCTTGGGCTTGACTATAGCCAAAAGGCAACAGCAACTACTTGCATCCTGCTGGAGTCAAAAAGGTGCGTGCACCTCCAAAGCGAGTATGAAGGTCCTGACTGACCATCATGAGGTTCCCAAGGGGACAGAGAGGTGGCTTTCCAACCAGAATATGTCCTTCCTCTCAGCTAGGAGACACCAGAAAACAAGAATGTGGGTAAGAGGGGAGAAGGACAGACTGTAATAAAGGGGAAGACCATGGAAAAGGAAAGCGTGAGTAAGGACAAGAGAAGTGAGAGGCATGACAAAAGCCTGAAAATTTTTAGGTGGTATCTCTAAAGGCTCAACTGTAATTCAAGGAAGGCAACTGGCCACACATGTCAGAGGCTGCATACAAGTCACACTCCTCTGGATGCCAGCCAGCCAGAGATAAATACAATGACTGCTCACTCTAGGAGACTGAGCAGCGCAAGAGTGACAACTATAAAAAGTTTCATAGGAAGAAGAAAGCCCCAGACCCCTGCTGCTACATAAAACCTTTTGGACAGAGGGAAAAAAACCTCACTCTGTTTCCTACTACTCTAAATGTAATAAACCAATCTTGGTAATGTTCACAATGCTCTTTCTGCAGTTAGTCATACATGCAGCTACACTCTAATGCAGACCTCCTCCTCTTAAGAAGTTCTTGATAAATGAACCGTTAGGCAGAGGTGGGTGCACTTCCTCCATTTCAGAGTTACAGTTTCAGTTAGACAGCAAGTCATTTTTTCTAAAAGACAGCTATACTGGAACAGAGCACCCAAGGCTGCCAAATGTCTATTAAGTATGTTTAAAATCAGGTTACACAGCTGTCAGTCTGGCAAGTACACTGTGGATATAGTCTAGCCTGACAAGAAGGAATGTTCACTCAACCACCCTTTCTAGGCCTCTGCATTAGTCTCTTCTAGATTGCCTCACACAGGACCACTGAATTTGCCAATTCTTGTTTATGGTTAATCTCTTCAGTCCTAGAAATAGCTTTGTGGATCTGAAGGCAGGGAAAGAAGTAGGGGGGACAAGATGACTGGGAAACCAGAAGTCCCTCATATAAATAGAGGGAGTCAACAGCATGATCTATTCCAGATACTTTAAGAACAGAAAGAAAGTTCTATGTGTATGTAAGGAAGCACAGAGGATAGGTCTTTATGGAAGAAAAAAATAAATCAATAATCAGATCACTTACTATTTCCAAGGTATGCGTGTTTAGTAAGACAACAGGAAACTCAATTATTTCATGTATGAATTCAGGTGGGTTTCCTTCTTCACATGTTGCTTCAAAGTCAACAACACAGATGTAGTCATAGCAGCTGTCTCTATTAATGGCTTCCTTCTGCATCAGCTTCTGTTTCTTGTAATAGTTTTTCAGTCTCTTTTTCAGCACATCTTTTACTCCTCTAAAGAGATAAGGAAAGTGACAAAGATCACACTCACATGTGACTGAGTATTCCATCATTGTAGAACTAAAGCTCTGTTTAACATTTGAAAGTTTATCATTTATGAACCTAATTTTGAGCATGATCACTTGTGAAGTCCGAGTTCAATTTTACCATCCATTACCTGGGGTAATGCAGAGGCTGCAATATCACCCACAACATCCCCAAATAACACAGCAGTCAAAGTTTTTGCAAAGCCCAAGTCTTTGCAGATTGCTCCCAGATGACCTCTGGACCTGGAAGCACAATACTGCTTCATCCGTATTTCCCTGTGCCCTCTGCCTGAAGCACTGATGCCTGAGATATTTCTGCATCAGTGACACAGACAATGCAGAATCCAGCTAAAACATCCACATTTTAAATTAGTCTCAATTTAAATTTAAAATTGAGCTTGAGTAACTCAATTCAAATAAAGTACTTGAGATTTCAGCTGTCAGAAAAACTTCCTGGTCGGGATCCTGCTTTTCAGGAGGTTCGTGGACAACACATGAATTCACAGTAGCAAGTGACTGAAGTTACTTACTGCATCTTTTTAATATAAACATTATAACATGCAAGTGCAGGTGCCAGAATTGCCATGTACCAAACCAGAGCTGAATAAACAAGGATAATTTACTCTTCCAATGAAGTCATTTTTAAAGTTACACATTCCAAATGAAACCACAGAAGCTGTAACAGCTACTTGTAGCAAGTGGTATTATCAGAAAAGCAGCCCACTGATCCACAAGGAGAAAAGTGGAATCAGACTACTAAACCTGCATTTGAGAACATCAGCTGCTTCTGCAAACACAGATAAGTCTTTTTCACTCTGGTTTATTAATCTACTTTAACTCAATGGCCACCAGTTCATTCAAGGTTAAGACAGTATGGAAGGCAATGGAGGGGAAAAATACTTTTTTCTTCATCAAACCTATACAGGGAATTGAAAGAGAAGATGATCTGCTATCAAAACAACCCCAAGGAAAAGGACTGGTGTGTGGCAATCTGCTCAGTTCGCTACACTTGAGGTGACGCACTACCGTTTACATGTAGACATATTCTGACCAACAGAACTGAATTTATTGACGAGGTAAGTCTAGCTTAGCTAAAAGTTTAAAGCTTTCTGCATTTACAACTGAATAAAAACAAATAGAAAATTAATAAGTGAGGAGGAAACCATAAACATATCCTTAACTACTTGAATTCTGCTTTCTGTTTTTAAATCAGGGTGACTGCTGAACAGCTGTACAAATCTAAACTGGTTTACAAAAAATCTATCAGATAATGATAATTTTTTTCCTCCTGAGGAGCTAAATCCAAAGAACGAATTAAAAAAGCTATGCATCAGAACATCTGCAGACAGACTGCACTTCCCACCCAGACAAGTCTCTTTTCTGTTACTCTGTTCAAAGGAACCTCTGTTACTTCCTTCCCCCCCCAACATCCTCTTCCCTACAGTCATCTTTTCTAGAAAGCCAGACTTCTCCTTTTAAACTCTCACCTTTCATATTCCCTCTTCCTCTAGAGCAGTAGCTTCTCACTGTGCCAACTCACCACCACCACTACTACTTCCTCATTCCTGCTGCAAATAGACACAATACACTTTGTTTTTCCCAGCTGACCTTCTCCTCAACATCCCAAATTTGCTTTGCCACAGCAATATCAAAGGGTGTTGCAGGTCATTTCCAACAGAGCAAGAACCACTCTATATTCCCAGCCCTCTCCTCCTCCTCAGTGAGCACACATCCAGCTAATAACATATTCACCTATTCTCATTATTCTATCTCATCTATTCAGATTAGCAAATCCTCCATCTAAAGGTACCTGTCCTTTGCATCAATTAAATTCCAAGCCCTATCACCACAGCGGTTCCAGCCAGTATCAGATCTGTAGTGTGTACAGTAAACAAAACCGTGTATGTCCTGAAGCGACTTTCTATACCCTGAAGGTCTGCACCACCACCTGAGAACCCTTGCAGTTCTACTTGACCAAATATGTGTTGAGAAGTACCCTACATTTACATATTGTTCCACTTCGTGTTAGCAGTTGAGGCAGCACACGTTGCTGGTAACACATGAAGCAGCATCACATGCAACAATCCAACAACAAAGGCTGCATCAAGACTGCGCACAAACCAGCTGGTGTTTGGTGAAGTGTCTGCTTTTTGCTTTACGGTGTATTTCTAAACTTCAAAATACTCATTCCCTGTGTCTTTGCTGCTCTCAAAGATAAACCAAAAGGTTTACAAATCAGCCTAACCTGGTTTCAAGCTTGAACTCTGCAAGTTTACTTCTCAGCTCCTCTCTGGTCATTCTGTTGATATAACCATTGGTCATGGCAATTTCTTTGTAAACCGGATCACTGAAGTCGTTTGGACTGGCAGTTGACTTCTTCCCATTAGTTTCTTGGTCACTGATCCTACAATGCTGCCTACCCTAGAAGAAAGAGAAACATGAAGGTCATTTAAGGTGAAACCAAGAGGCTAGACCATTAAGATTTACACATGATCTTGGCACCAAATCACAGTGAAGCATCACGCTGCTTCACGCTGCAGGTGAACTAGCTTATAGACAGGGAAGGAAATCAGTACTGAAGCCTAAAAACCGACAGACAGAATTAAGGGGACAGTAATGCACGTGTCTGAAGTCGTGCCTATCAGCAGCTGAGAGACAAACCTCTAAATGGGGGTCCTAATTTCAACACAGAAAGTTAGTTCTCTGGTATGAGGTGACAAAACCTTAACCGGCATCGAGATTCCTCTCGGCACCTCAACTACCCAGAATCAGAGGATGGTTTGGGTTGGAAAGGACCTTAACATGACCCAGTTCCAACCCCCCTGCTGTGGGCAGGGACACCTCCCAGTAGCCCAGGTTGCTCAAGGCCCTGTCCGCCCTGCTACTGATTCTACACCGACTGAGACACACGGGCAGATGGCCAATATGTGCAATATAAATAAAAGAGTAAATTAAGATGAACTACAGGCACTTCCACTCCAAACGGCTATTCGCGCGCTTTGTGGGACAAGGACATAAGCGAGGCCGGCCTCCCCGAGCCCGCTGCCGCAGCCGCAGCCTTCCCAGGTTCGAGCGCAGGCGGAAGGGCCCGCGGCAGCGAAGGCGCCGCCTCGGTACCGGGCCGGGCCGGGCCGGGCCGGGCCCCGCCCCGTCGGAACCGCGGAGCACCTGGCTCGGGCCGTGGCAAGCACCGCCGCCGCCATGGGAGTGCCGCGGGGAGGCCTCGGCGCATGCGCGGGGGCAGCGGCGGGCCAGGGGCGCGGGAGCGGGCGCATGCCCGGCTCCAGCGGGGTCAGCCGCCGCCTCCCGCCGCCACAGCGCACTCACCGACGGGCGGGCGGCTGCGGCGGGCGGCGCCGATGCCTCATTCGGGGCTGCCTGCAGGCGGTTCTCCTTCTGCTCCTCCATGGCGCCGGCGAAGGGCCGGGCGCCCGTCGGGGGGCGGGGAGAGCGTGGGGCCCGCCCCTGCTCTGCAGGACGGCCCCGCTGCCGCTGGTGCCACCTCCTCCTCCGTCGTGAGACAGGGACAGCGGCTCGGTACCGGCTCCCGCCTTACCGCCTTGGGATGGAAACCTGCTTCATCGCCTCAGCCCCGAGCGCTGCGCCTCGGCAGCACCTCTGCTGCCCTGCTCCTGCCATACCCTCCCGAGCTTTGGCGGAGTAGCCTCCTAGGTTTGGGGTCACAGCAGCTCTCTGGAAGCTCTGGCTGTGTTGCGGGAAAGATGCACTGGACTGACACCGTATTTATGCTTCCACGTCCCTCTCTTTGTGAAGGGACTTTACAGAGGGCGTCCTAAATGTGGACCTAGGACACCCATAGTGTGTCGGAGGCCAGGGCACGCCCACCAGGGCGATTCAGCTGACCCCATCCCCTTCCTGCCCTGTGAAACTGCCTCGCATGCTCTTCCCAGTAGCCTTTAACCTGCAGCCAACAAGCAGGCAGGGGAGATGGCATAGGGGCCTTCTCAGCCAGGACGTGAAGGCAAAGGGGAGAGACGTCTCTGTCATGCATCAGGTTTCTTGCTGGTGCTTCCCACAGACCCATACTCAAAGATTCCTCTTCAGTCCATGCGATAGAGGCAGTGTATGCGGCACCCCAACACCTCCACTTATGTCAGCTCCTAAATATCCAAGCATCTCCTCATTGCCCTGCTGTGGCTGGGGCTCAGGCACCCACCCTCAGTGTCACCTCCTGTATCGTTCTGGCACACGAGCAGCTTGTTGCAGATGCTGACATTCCTTCCCCGTGACATGCTATGCAGCACCTTCATGCTCGGTGGGGTTGCCGCAGAGATCAGTCTTGTCTCCTTCAGATGAGAGTGGTGATGGAAGTGGGGTCACACAGCTGCTTGGGGCTGTGTGGGAAGGGACTTACTTCCTACTTTTAATTCACCCTGCAGGCACTGCCACAAGCAAAGGGCCATCAGCCTGACTGCTCTCACCTCTGAAGAATGAGGGAACCAAGCTTTGCAAGGAAACAAAGATGGTACCAGTGAGAACCACTGAGCTGGCCTCACAAACCCACACAACACCCTGAACACAGCAGGGAAAAAGCCATTGCCCAGAAATCACCTGCCTTGCTGGAGTGGGCAATGGTTCCTAGATATTAACTCAGACAAGGGGCTCCCTGCTCAGATCCACTCAATGCCAAATCTCTTGCTGATTTTGTGACCCATTTGCTAACAGTGCTCCTAACAAATTTTCCTAATGGATTTGGAAAACCCCAGATGTACAATGAGGCGCAGACCCTTCCAGAGGCAGGGCCCGAGGAGGCACTGGAAGAGCAAAATCAAATCAAAGAGCCAAACCTCCCCTTGAGATTGAGATTGCTTTTATTCTCAGTTGTTTTGGCGAGGATGTGTGGGCAAGTGTGGGTGTGGTGCATGTGCTTCTGGGCATGCATGTACGTGTGCGCAGAGTCCTGCCCACTGATGTTGAGTATATGAATACCTGCAATTACAGTCCATGAACTGAGCCATGAAGCGCATGATGAGTGCTACATGGAGGCCCACTTGTGGCTTGTCTCTTCTTGTGCTTACTGCAGTGCAGCATCCCCATCTCCCTGCGCTGCGTTTCCAAGGATGCCAGCCCAAGATCCCATCCAAAGGCCATGTGAGGAGCTGAACTCTGGGATCTGGCTCTGCAGAAGGGAGCTCATGGGTTTTCATCTCACTTAGTGAGCTCCTAACACCATTTGCAGTTCCCTTTAACACAACTGTATCCAACTCCTCAGATGAAGGAGCCACTATTACAAACTTTACCTCAGAGGTACAAAGAGAAGAGGACAGGAACCTCATGTAAGCTCTGGTGCTACAGCACAGCCAAGCACATCTTGGGTTCCTGGGAAAGCAGCACCCACATACACTATTGAGTTTTCACAGCCACCGTGGAACTCCAGTATGGGGGATGCTGCAAGGGAGAAAACCCAAGCTTCCACAGCCCCCAGTCTTTTCCATCTGATTTGAGAGACCACAAGGCAGGTTAGATCCCAATCTGTTCTCTAGTTCTGTTTAAAAGCCGAGTCCCCCAAACTCAGAGCAGAGACAGTACAGAAAGAACACAAAAGGAGACTAGTCAAATGCATCCTGACATTGCAGCAGGTTGGAAACAATTGTATTTCTCTGACCTCTTTGCCTTTAGCACAGTAAAAGCAAAGGTGTCCCATCACCCAGGACCCTCTGCAGTTGCCAGGGCCCTCCAAGTACCCTGGCAAGCCCTAAGATGAGCTAGATGGGCAACATCACCTTTTAGCTCCATCTCACTCTACCTCAACAAGTTTGTGTGCTGCTTAGGGACATGCAGTTTCTCTCATTACACAGACCCAGCAGATGGCAAAGTTGTTATCCTGGGAGTTTCACTTGGACGGATGCAGGTTTGAATCCCAGGTTTTGCTTCAGGGCATAATACAAGATACTCCAGGACATGATCCAGCTGCTAAAAGTCCTGCAGTGCAAAGCAACTTGCCAGCTCTACTTCCAAACCTGTCTGCACCAGTTTCAGTAGGAAATCAACTGGTCAGCAAATAAAGGGTCTGGACACCAACAGGCAAAACCAGCACAATCCTCTTGAGTGATGTAGGCATCTAGTACCAGGAGATTCTTCTATTCCAAAGGGGTTAAATTCACTGTCAGCTCCACAGAGACAACTGATGCCCCAGTCCTTTCTGCCCTATTCATAACACACTGTCAGTAAAGGCTGCAGGGTGCTCTGCAGAGGCCTTAGCTGTTTCAGTTACAGGAACTCTCTGAGCAGGGACAAGAACAGGTATGTAATACAAGCTCTGAACTCGGGTATCTCTGCTTTTAGGGCACTGCCTTCAAGCCCTTTTTCCTTGTGGCTTGACTCCCCAAAAAATGACACCCTTTAAAAAATTGAGGTCCTCATCCTTGGGTCTCAGGGATGTTAAGTGGGGTCTAAGAAGCAGGGGCTCATCAAAGGGACACTGTGTGCAGAGGATTCCAGGATGCATCCTTAAAAGAGAGCAACAGTAAAATCAAAAAGACTCTCAGCCACTTGGCTTGGTTCTCCTGCACAGATCTCCCACCTGGCAGTTGCAAAGGGGAGATGTTTTTTAACTGCATAGAAAATTAAATGGCTTTTGCATATTAAAAAACCACAGATGAAAACACAGTTACACCAGTTACCAAACAGTGGGTGGATGAGTGATCACCATTTTATATTAGATAGACCCAGCTAGGTTGATTTGCCATGCTCCCGGCATTTCAGCTTCAGTGCCAACTTAGTGCCTGCACAGGCCAGGTACTGCCATGCTCCTGATGATGTGGCATGCCCTGGCAGGAGGGCTGTGGTCCCAAGGAGCAGGCTGCAAGACATCTGCTCTGTCCTCTCACTCCTTCAATGCTCACGCATCCCAGACCAGATGGGCGCACTGGGAAACAGGCCTCCGGCTGGAAAAGGATTCCAGTTTGTGGTTTCTTTACAACGTGGCTTCCACGCAACATCACAGCAACAGATCGCTAGTTTCTTCCTATGGAGAATGGAAAGAGAGAGGTGAGTAGCAGCAAAGAGAAGGCCACCCAGCACAGGAGGTGACAGCAGGGAATGCTCTAACACAAGTTCTGACTATATCAGGGCCCTTTATGCCTCATAGGCAGCAAGACTCAGGGAGTGTCCTAGCGCTATTCCTGACACCACTCGGAGATCTCACCCCACTTTCATCCCCTCCAGGTGCCACAGGCAATTTCTAGTCTCTAATTTATCTACAGTGATACAGAAGCGCAATCAGTCACTGCTTCTCACTGACATAAGAAAGGCTTAAATGCATATTGCCAGAGCTGGCAGATCAACAAATTAAGTCTGAGCCCAAGCTCTCCTCCCAGCTGGAATGATACCTGGAAAAAGACATGAACTGATGAAGCTGATAACTTTTATTTGGCAGTTTCCCCCAACAATGGTTTGATTTCCACAATCTCCTGGTAAATTCTGCCTTGCATTTCCCAGTGTTAAATTCTGCTAACAGGGTTATTTGCAGCCCTGCACACAAGACTGGTATGTGAAGGACCAGAAGGGGAATGTCACCTCTGCAATAGCAGCAAGTACTGGCAGGATGCATGTCACCGTCATGCACTGGCCTGGCCAGCCTGCATCCAGGTGGGGACTGCCTTCTACCAGTATCACTCATCCCAGCTCTGCCATCACAGGACAAGAGTTTAAGTCCCTCATCTCTCAGACCTTCACCAGCAGCTGCTGAAGGGATTCTGGCTCTGGAAATGCCTGCCTCCTATTTGATTTACACTAAACCAGGTATTTGCATGGAGCAGGACGCGTACAGCCCAGCTATAGGGCTCAGCTGTAGGACACAAACTGACAGCCACATCTTAGAAACCCTCAAAACCACATGGTCCAGAGAGAAACCAGTGCTGTGGTACCAGTGCTCAACCTGCACTTTCCCAACCCTTTCCACATCTGGCCCAGAAAAGAATGGCCAATCAGGAAGCATGGCTGCCAGGGTCAGCCTACGGGGATCAGGGCCAGTCTGTACAATACAGCCACATGCTGCTCCACCAGATCTCCACACAAAGATGCCTGGGTAGCTCTACTAGGATCCAGACCTAGACTTCTACTGGTCTAGTGGCTGCTACATAAGGAGGGTGCCACAATGACAAATCTAAAGCATCCAAACATGGCAGACCATGAGCTTTTGGCGGCTATCAATAAGGAAGAAATGGCAGGTGGCAGGCACACAGTGACTGCCCTTCTTGTGTCCCTGTGTGATTACAACACATTCTTACCACCTCATGGCATAGTGTATGTGAACACACAAGGCAGGAAACATTTCCCAGCCTGCTTTTCCTCCTGCTTTGCCAGCTACTGCTCAAGCCTGTGTGTGGGACACAGCCAACTCTTTTGCAGTGCAGCAGCTTTAAAGGCTTCACAGCATCACACCCCTCCCTGACAAAGCCTTGTTCAACTGCCACAAAACTCACTTGTCCAGGAACAAATCCAGGGAATCCTGCTGCAGCTCATTTCAAGAGACTCTCCTGCAAGTAGGTCTGAATTAAATGGTACCAAGAACATTTTTACATTCATCATGAGATCCAAATGGGTTTTCAACATGTGATCAATGTGTCCACAGAATCCTATCCCCAGTGCTTTCCATCTGGCCAGTGGCCCTGTCATCTGCAGCAATCATTTTGCTTCATGCCTCGTTGTCATCCCACACCTCCAGGTGACTGCGTCCACTCCAGCCATGAGGCCCCACCTGAGAGCTGCCCCTGCCCCACAGCATTTCAGAGTCCAAAGTCCCATCGATCCCCGTCAGCATGCAACTCCACAACTGGAGAGATGGGAGCACTGCAGAGCATCAGCCATGTTCTGCCCGGTGGAAAACCTTTGGCACCAGCACTGACGATTTATCTGGAAGATAAAGAAAATGTAATGTAGCACGAGCAGCAGGGTTCATGGTGCATGTGATAAATAATCTAAGACACACAATTTTCTGTAGGCTTCTAAATAGGGAGGGCAAGATCTTTACAAGTAACACAGGCCTTTTTGAGAACACAAGTTTCTTGCCAGCAGTGACTGCAAAACTGGGACACAGTTATTAGACACTGTGGAAGGTAGGCTGCAGAACAAGAGGACAAGAGGACAATTGCACAGGCAAAGCCTGACAGCACAGTAGAACACGAATTGCAGCCTTGGGTTAGAAATGTGCTGGAACAAGTACACACATAGGAGGAGCAAATGAATAGACCACGGCAACTTGTGGCTCAGTATCAGGGCAGCAAACTTGCTTCCTGCCCAGGTGGGCACCTCCCCTTCACACACAGCTCAACAGCCCAGTATCACTGAAGCTATTCTCCAGCAGGATGAGCATATTTTGGGGTGAAAAGATACTGAACAGAGAGCAGCATCCAAACTACTTTCAGATACTGAAGGGAAAGTAATAGGCATTTACATGCAGCATAGTAACAGCCACCAGCAAGACACTTGGCTTGCTTCTCTAAGCTCCCTGCCAAATTCCCTTGTGGTACTCTGAGAAGAGCAGATCACGGCTGCACTTCTGTTCTGCAAGAAAAACCTACACATCAAGAAGCCAAGGCACTGTCTGGTTTTGTCAATGTTGTTCCATATTTGTTCCCACCACAACACAGCTCTGTTTCCCCAGCACATCCCTACTTTGTGGAGTGAAGCACATGCAGACTATTAATAGAGGAGGGCAGAGCTTCCGTCCAGAGAGATCTCACCAAGGTGGAGGACTGGGCCAACAAGTGCTGTGAAATTCAACCAGGATAAGTGCATAACCTTATACCTGGAACAGGGCAAGCCCATGCACCACCACAGCCTGGGATCCAGCTGGCTTTGGACGCAGTGGAGAACATGTTGACCACAAGCCAGCAGTGCATCTTTGTGACAATAAAAGCCAAGATGTAATAACGGAGCCTCAGATGGGACAGAAGGAAAAATGTTCAGTCACATCAGCACAGTGTAATTCTGTAGTCCAGAGATGAGGTGGTACCTCCATCCTTGGCAGTCATCAGCCCTTGCCTATAACAAGGTCCCAAGCAACCTGACCCAGCTGTTAGGGTGGCCCTGCTTGGAGGAGGGTGAGCACAGAGACTTCCTGAGTTCCTGACCTAAACCTGCCCATGACTGTATTATCTCTTGATCTGCCCTGACCCCTGTGTGTGTCTCACATCAGCAACAACACAGCTGAGGGAACACTTTAACCCATTTCACTGTACCTCTTATCCTTTGAGCGGGCTGTCTATATCTACAGCAGTCCCCAGGCTGTGGGGCTGCTTGCTTCCAGGAAAAGTGCTTAGTGAGGGCATGTGTTATGTAGGCTTTCTGATGTCTACTGAGAGGGAAATGGGGGTCTGCTTTCAGGTCTCACTTGGAACAAGGGCTGATCACAGTAGGAGTGGGGGGGTAAACCAAGGCAACATTAACTCGCTCGCTGCCGTTCTTGGGACAGATGATCTCCGTCAGTCCCTCTGGTCTCGGCTGACTCAGCAGTTCTCCTGTGAATAGGGGAAAACAAGGAAAACATTTACGCATCAGCAAGGCAGTTTTTGCAATTTTTGCCTTGACCATGCCCTTCCCCTCTGCATCACTAGGTAAACATCCATGACCAATGCAAGTGAGCACTTTAAGAAGGCTTACTGGTTCTTCAACCCAAGCAGGTCTCATCCACGTAACCATGGTGAATGTCCTGATGATTACAGCTTGGAGACATGCTGCTCCACACAAAGGTAACATCTGCCATCGTTCCTGTCTCTGCTTTGAACAGCCGCACACAGACTTGAGAGCTCCTTAGGGAGATGGAGGTTTTAGGAGTAGGTGTTTTAATTAAACTTTGGGGCAGACTGAACGCAAACTTCTGGATCCCATCTCCATGAAAGGGAAGAAGCTGAACTGCAGCATCAGCAGCAAATCAGGAGACAGATACAAGCCTTATTATGAACATCTGTATCCTACAGCTACCCACACCCACAAAGCTACCCAAAAAGCAGCTGTCTTCCAGTTCAAGCAGAACGATGTTACAAGGACCCTGTCAAGACCGCCTTCTTTGACATGGACCAGAAAGAAAACAGCTTGAAAGCACTGCTCAGAATGATTTTTGCATCAGTAACACATTTCTCCTCTAAGAAACTCTAGGAGGGACCTCAAACTAGCCACAGACAAGCATGCTTGACCTTTTCTGAAGCTATTCTGTCCCTGAGCAACCCTGGCCACTGCAGCTGTCCAGCCATTGCTCCTGTACTGTGTTTCTAAGCTGGAGCTAGCTAGACGCTGGAAAGGCCCTGCTGTTCTGCGATGGCTAGCCAGCTGCAGGGTGCCTCTCTTCGCTATCAGAACAATACTTAGAAGCAGGTAAAAATACTCAAGAGGATTCCCTAATATCCCTCTCCTTGGGTGCCGCGGGACTGCCGCTGTGTCCTGTCAGGGCTCTGAGCCACCCTATACTCTGCTGAGCGCACAGATCCCAGCTCCCAGCCATCAGCTATTCCCTAATGGAGGCACTACCACATCGGCATTGAGTTAGTAGCAGAGGGGGGCTGTCGCACCGCATGGTATCCCCCTGCTAAATGCATGCCTTAGGTCAGCTGTTCAAGTGCCAAATTGGCAAGTTGTTGTCATTTCAGCTGTAACAGTTATTTTTCTCCTTCCTAGTAGTTGCTGCAGTAGTGTGTTTTGGCTTTAGTCTGAAAATAATGCTGATAACACACCAGTGTTTTAGCTGTTGCTTAGTAATACTTACCCTGATTGAGGACTTTTCAGTCTCTCATGCTTTGTCTGTGAGGAGGGGCACGGGAAGCCAGGGGGAAGCAGAAACAGGACACCTGACCCAAACTAACCAAAGGGGTATTCCATACCACAGCACGTCATGCCCAGTATATAAACTGGAGGGAGTTACCCAGAAGGCCCAGATCACTGCTCGGGTTGGGCGGGGTATCAGTCAACGGGTGGTGAGCAATTGTATTCTCTCCCCTTTAACATTTCCCTTAGTAGTAGTAGTAGTAGTTTTATATTATACTTTAGTTATTGGAAGGAGAAAAATAAATGTTACAGCTGAATCCAGGACACAGCTCCCCAATGCTGGCACCCTTGCAGCATGTAGTCCCAGCCAAGACGTAGCTCAGCACAGTGAGAGGGGATAGCCAGGTGCAGAGATGTGCCCAGCTCCAAGGAACACTTCCCCAACAGCTTGATCAGAGCAACTCAAGTTTCCTCCTGGCTCCACTCCACACGACTGGCCCCAGCCAGGCAGATTCCCCAGCCATCAACATACCATGTCTTCAGAGTAGCGTAGCCCAGCCACAGCAGAGACACCCAATAGCACCATCACTTGATATCAGTCTGGCAGGTGGGGTCTGCTCTCAAAGGCAAATATGGGATGGCATCATCCATGTCCAGCAAGGGCACAGTTTTTCTAAGTGTGCCCATATTGATGCCAAACAGACCTATCTGAGGTGGAGGCACCAGGCCACAACTGGCTTGTGCCAGCTAGATCAGTGACTTCCTCTACAAAGGCAGGCCAGCTGTAAGCAGGCTGCAGTCACTGGTTAACACAAAAACTCTGTACCCATCCACCAAGCAGCGACTGTGAACTATCCCCACTTTCACTAAAACAGTCAAGACAGATGGTCCTTAGACTTCCATAGTTCAAAATGTACTTGCAGTAAATTCCCCTGATGTCAAACAAACATCAGAAAACATCTTCCTATGTCCAGCTGTCAATGCCATGCACCCCAGGGAAACAAGTAAAGAAATCACACTTTGAAGTACTGCCCAGCCTGTGCACCAATAGCACAACAATCAGTCCCACCATTCCTGAAGCCTCCCAGATGCTGCTTCCCTCCTCTCCTCCTCACTGTTTCTCTTCACACTTTCATGAAAAAGCAGATCTAAATCCCTTTGGTTTCTCCAAAGCAAGAACACATCACTTGGTATCATGAAAGCAGAGGGGAGGGCTTGGCAGGGAACACACACAGTTCCTCTGAGAGATACCTCACCTCGCGGGCCAGTAATTCCAGTTCACCCTCATGGTCTGCATCTGAATTCATATTTGGTTTGAATACCTACCCTCGTCTTACACCCACACTCAAACCTGAAGCAGCAGAGCAGCTTTAAAGCCATGCAGACACGTCCCCCAAAACAGAAGAATCGTGACCGTATTTGCAATTCAAAGTTAAATTTGCAAGGCAGCGTCCTCAATTACATGAGCTGTCACATACTGAAAGCAGCATTGCACACCAGCAAGCACGTACACCACAGGGCTCCGTGGCCCAGTGATTCCCAGGTTTCCAACCCCAGGTTAACTTCCAAACTGCAGTATTGCTAATAGTACTGAAAACATCTGCTGTGACAGATGAGTCATAAAATCAGTGCAACATTATGTGCTTTAAAGACAAGGCTAATATCCATTAGATCTTAAACAGGAGGAGCGCAGTAGACTGGTCTCTGCTTGAGCATTCCCTTTTTCATTCCCATTTTCACCATCCCACTTCAGGAATCCTTTGATGGAGATTTCTCAAGCAGAGGAGATTGCTGCAGGCTTAAATAGATGCCTGATTTGCAGGCAAACCCCTTCCCACTCCTCTTCAGTCAACCCTACTTCTCTTCATGTCATGGCGTTACTGTCCCCTCTAGGTTGCCCCTGGGATAAAACTCACCTCCCTCTGTCCCCATTCCCATTTCCAGAGCAGCTGACATATACGCTGCTCCCCAGAAGAAAGACTTTTCCTGCAGTTATTCCATGACACAGATCATGCTCCAAGTGGGAAGAAGGTGACCTGTACATCTTTCCTATTCCTCCTTCTCCCAGCTAAGGGATGTCCCACTGCTTTCCCCCATAGCATTCTCATCCCCTTGTCTTTACAAATTGCTCATCTCTGCTGCACAAACTCATCACAGTACTAAACCAGGCATATCTAAATCATACTTCAAATCACTGCTAAATAATAGCCAATGCAAATTCCATTGCAATATGCAGTCTTCAAAGTGTAGCAAACTAACATTCAGATACTGCCTGGATGCAACTCTCAGAGCCCAGAGTCTCTTGGAGGTTCCAAAACCCTCACATTTCTATTTAGAAATTATTCAAACCGCAGAAGATTAAAAGCGTAAGTCTTGAGGGCTCTGGCAGGGAGAGAAAAAGGAGATCAAACAAAATATTTCACTGATACAAAGAAAAATCAAGTGCTTGGCATGCGGTGGTGTTTGCCTGGTTTAACTGTTAAGTTTAAACGTAGCTGGAGCAGCCCATGTCTGCAGCACTTGTTCTGCCCCATGTACAGACTAGCCAGGCTGTATTTTGATTGCACATTCCTTCACGAGCATGTCACAAATTTTACTGGAAACCTCAGTTCTGCCTGCCCCCTCTGAAAGGCTGCCCTGCAATAGCACATACAAGCCATGAAGCTTATCCTAGTCTTGACGTGGCCTTTTAATGCTAGTTCTTTAACACAGATGAGCCTTTGAACAATCCCATCTTCCAGGAAACAAATCTCCACCACTAAGGCTATTCAGCTGATATAGGAGCCTGAGCCCTACTTGCAAAGGCACTTTAATGCTGGGTTCTTACTAAGGTTTGATTTTTAGATGCATCTAAGTCCCAGTTCCAATAACAGCAGAGAGGCACACACCAAGCCTGGTTAAAAGCACCTGCCAACAGACAGCAGATGCTTTAGAAGATGCTCCTTTGCTGCCTCCACATTTACGATGGCACAAATGGTGTAGAGGACTTCCATCTGTCCAGTGGCCACCCTCCTGGTGTTTTTGCTCAGAAACAGGTCTCTACAACTGTGTAAAATGTGCTGTACAGAAAGCTAAGGCTGAGACCAAGACCCTGTAATGAAACTACCATGGCTGGGCTGCAGCATTACCTGGTTTGTAAACTCCCTCAGGCAGATGGGCTGAGCAAGTCATGCTGTCCACACCATGTGAGAGAAACTGCTACATGTCAGTGGTCACTGGCAAAGGTAGGAACAAACCTTCAGGCATGCCCGAAGCTCTACATGAAGGAGCTGTTTCCTCGCAGCATTAGCCAGCTCACCCGAAGCAGGTATTTCTATGTCAGCAAGATGTTCTTTGCTGCCACTGTTTTATTCCAGAACAGATACAGGCATGGCCTACTTTGAGGCTCTTGTGTTGAGTTCCCAGACCAGGCCAACGACCACAAGGATAACTGCAAGTGCCAGACGGAGCTCAACCACATACTGGCATTCAGTGCACAAGGAAGACACTTGTGATGCCATATATGCCCAGGAATACAGAAAAGCATCAGTGTACAATTTCTGCTCAAGCACAGTTAGGGACATTATTCCTTCTGTCTGTGATTTACTGTGATTTGGAGAGGGATGCCTCCCTCAGAGCTCATGCCAGCGATCAGACCCATGCGTGCTGCAAAGCACACTTCACTGGCCTTTAGGGAATACCCGTGAAATGCCATATACCCATGACAAATCAGAGAGTAAGGAAGGAGGCTGACAGCAGGAAAAGTGAGTACTTGCATGAGTGTTCGGTTACTCCATGCTGGCAGCCAGACAAGGCCAGCCGTAAGCCTACTTAGCTGCCTAAAAGAGAGAAGGGTTTTGCACACAAAGACGAAAATCCCACCCGGACCATTTGCCTCCTTCACACAGTTCCCACTGCTGTGGCTTTGCTAAGTGGCACAAGGTCCCCTGTTCATGTGTCAACAATGCGCAGCAAGGGCACAGGGTTGAGAGATTCTGATCTGGTCTGGCCTGGCCCTACCATGCCATCTCCTCTCTTCAGTGTTCCAGAAGAACACATTTACACAGTATCAGCCTGGTGATGCTTCTCATTTTCATTTATGTCATTTTCATGCTGTCATGTGTCAGGATATGGGCTCCCCTGGGACCAGCAGCAAGCAGTGGATGAACAGGACCCCGACACAGTCTCTCCATGGTGCTGCTTCTCCCTCTTCAGTCTGCTTGGGGGCAGCCAAACCCAAGCTCTTCCTACATCCTGCCCTGCCTCAGTACTGACCGACCCACCCACCCCATCCCACACCCCAGAGCTGCTACAACCATGTACCCACTATTTCTGCAGCCCCACTGCTCATTTGCTCCTACTCCAGTCTCTACTCACTCTTCCTCCTTGTTGAGGGCCTTCAGATACCAACCACTGCAGGTGGGGCTGGCAGGAGATAGACTTTACATCTCAGCCTCAACTGCTTCTCTGTCAAGCCTCCTCTGACTAATCCTTGCTTGTGACATCTCTCAGCACAGCAACTCGGCAGTCATGCCTTCAGGGAAGTAGAGAACAAAACACTTCAACACTGCCTTCGTACCAAAGGCATGTGTCCCATGCTCGGTTTCCAACAGCAGTCAGAAAGCAGGGCTCACAAGAGAGCCCCAGGACACCCCTCTGCTTTGCATGCAGAGAGATTAGGGTTGAAGAGACTACAGATCCTCTGCCTGCTGTTAGCTGCTTGGAGGTTCAATAGCTGGAGCACTTACACAGTTAGATCAAACCTGTCACAGAGGCAGGGTGAGTTGAACAGCCACATGCACATATTTCCCCCTCTGCTGTAAGCACAGGTAACGTCCTCATACACTGGGACTTTGCAGCCAGCTCTACAGTAGACAAGAAATCTGCCAGGAGTCTTGGCAGGATGATGGTGTCTCACACCAAGCCTGCTTCTATACCATGCCACTTAAATCTTGTCTTCACAACTCCTTCATTTCATCCAAGCAGAGTGGCTTCCTGCAAATGTTGCTGTGCTTAATGCACAAGCTTATACCCAAGCACTGCACACAGAAAACACTGTTCTGTATTCGTATGAATATTTAATATGCCCCTTGCAGCACTGCCTGGATGTCACGCACAAACATATTCCCCAGAAAGTCAGAACTCTGCATTCTGCTTGATTTACTTCTGGAGTCCTTAGTGACCTTATCTACCTGGTGTACTTGAGACAGACGGCTGGATAAAACCTGCAAGTTAGGACTTAATTTTCTTCCCACTGGAGGCTATTCTGCCTGCAATCACAACAAAAATAAGGAATCAGAATACAGACACATCACAAAAGGGAGCAGAACAGGGTGAAATCCACCTTATGAATAAAAGTTTCATGAGCCTCCCATTGCAGTCGTGGTTGAAGAAGCTGAAAACTAGCAAACAAATTAGCAGCAAAAATCCCAGCCTGTCAAAGTGCCCCAGTGAGAGAGATCACTGTAGAAAAAAAAAAACAACAATTCTGGATTTGTGCTGAAAAGAGTGTTGATAGTAGAGAGATGTTTTAGTTACTGCTGAGCAGCGCTTACTCAGAGTCAAGGGAGGGAGCGAGTGAGTGGCTGTATGGTGCCTAATTGCTGGTAGGGGTTAAACACCACCACATTCTGCCTCTCCAGCCAGCAAGCACCTCATCTCACAGCTCTGGCTGTGGACATGTATATGGCTCACCTTGATTATTTTCTCCAGCTGGCTGCACTGGAAAATATTTTCCCAAGGGCCTTAATTCATGCCAGCTGACAGCAACATGAAACAATCTCCATGGTGGATCTCGGGAAACGGGCAGGAGTGCATTTCAGCTTGGAGCTGACAGGTCTAGGTCAAGCTTCAAGACCTAGAGCCACAGTTCCCCAGGCCAGGAACCCCAGACCCTCTGCAGCAGCTGCGCTCTGGTGAGCTCAAGCCCAGGCAGCTTTCCCTACAGCAGAGATCACTGTGCACTTTACCTCCTACCCATGGAGCCGCCAGGCTAATTTCCAACTTGGAAAACCTTTATCCCAAAACATTTGTTAATTATCTTTTTCTCAGGCACACAGAAGTTGATTATAGTTAGAACTGGAATGCAATTAAAAGCCAAACAAAAAAACCCACACATTCCCCAAACCCCGTAATTTGGTACTTCCTATCTCCATAGTCACAAACCAGAATTAAGAGAGCAGTAGGAAACCATCAAGACTGCCTCAAAATAACTCCAGGAGCAGTCATGAAGGCTTGAGCTTTTCTTTCTTCTTCTGACAGTATGAAATAAACAGCTTGGAGAAATAAAGGACGGTTGACAGCTATCTTATCCTAAACCAGTACGGGTAACTGATCTAGCATCAGTGTGGCTACATAACACATGCGACATCTCTCTCCTCTTTCTGCAATTTATGAAATACTGAGCACAGAGAGCATCTATGACAGGTTATACTGACACCTCAGTAAGAGACTTGCCATGAGGAGAGAGGCTGTGACTTTTGACATGACTGCCCACTCCAAAAAGATGAAGGGGTAGTGAACATGATGCCATTTCTCCACTCCGTCCCATCAAACTCATTCTATTTCAAATAGTATTTCAGCTTCTTCTCTACCTGCTCTGTTGGGCATTCCATCCTTATCCCTGTGCAATGGGGAAGGTGCAAGCCACCTCCACCCATGAGTGACCAGAGCAGACACTGGAGAAAAGAAGTAACATAAGGGGACAAGTAAACAGCACAGCATAAAGGCTCAGTAAAATGAGAGAGGGGACTGAGCAAAAGTTGAAATAGAAAACAAAGCATCCTCCAAATTGCTGAATATTTTGCTGCCCTTATAATATCTTGAACTGGCAGGTTGCAATACAGCACTTTCAGATGACTGCAATACAAAGCCATGAAAAATTGATTTGCCTCATTAACATTTTAGGACCTTATGAGATGGAACAAAATTGACTGTCAGGGAATTTTAAGGGAGAGTCATGGTGTAATGAGCTCAGTGTGAATTATCCTCATCCCAGAATAGAAACTGAGTAACCAAGCCCAGAATCTACCTTTCAGTTATTTTTAATTCTACCCCTTCAGCCATATATGCCATAAGTACTTTCTCATTCTGCCAAAGCAAGCCATCAGCTGGAGAGAAAGCTGCAGGCAGCCCCAACCTGTCCTCACTCAGTAACAGCAAGGCAGGTCTGCATGCAAAGCATCACCTAGACACTAAACACTACCAGCTGCAGCCCATCCAAACAATCCCCACCAGCTGAGAGCCCACCCTTCCAAACAGTAATTCCAAAGCTATTCCACCTCCATCACAGATGAGATGCTGTGTTTCTCTCATCCAAATGATAAACATGCTGCAGGTCCCACTAAAGGGAGAAAACAGAGAGTTTAAAAGCATTCTCAAAGCCATTACTGTAATAGACAAAGTTAAGAGGCCAGGTTCATCAGAGTCTGCAGGGAGCTACCAGGACTGATCAGCATCCTGCTAGCTCTGTCTCTCTGTGTTTGGGTCACAACATGTTAATAGCTAGCCACCTGAAAAGCCAATCCCTGGAGGGGGACTTACAAAAGTCAGTCCCATGGACTTCCAGCCTTACGAAACTGATGAGGCAGGGCCAAGCCTCAGCCTGCCCCTTCGCTAAATTCAGAGAATTAGGCAAGCTTGCAAGACATTTTTCCTCACAATAATTTGGCTGTGGTATTGCACCCAGAACCACCTGGTCATTTTCTGCCTGCTCCAACACAAGAACTAGGCAGCCTCAATGCAGGTACTGCAAGATGCACTTGATGAAAACCAAAGGAAGTGGTCCAGCACCTGATACAGGCTGCAGAACTCCGCACTGCACCAGGCTGTAGGTTCAAGAAGCTCACAAGGGCTCACAAAGAGACTGGACCAGGAACTGGCAAAGTGTCTTTAAGAATTACTAAAGAGACAAATCCCTGTGCTGAAGATAGACAAGGGCTGGGAGAACACTTGGGACAAGTTTTTTTCCCAGTTGGCTTGCTTCTTCCCCACAAAATGTCTATGCATGCCATAGCTGAAGGTAAGATCCTGGGCATGAAGCCCCTTTTCTGGAAGTTCAGCAAAGTCCATCTGGGGACCTAAAGACCCACAGTTTCCCTTGTAGTAGCTGTTTACATTCTGCCACAACCACCCCCTTTATTTTTCCTCTTTAACTTTACCTATCACCAGCCAAGAACAAACCAAAACACACATGAAAGACATGCATGAACATGTGCTGCCCAACAATTTTCCCCGAGCTTAAATAAACTCCTTTCTGGGTAAAATTAACTTGGCTCCATGAGCTCCTGTTGCCCTAAAGCCATTCCAAAGCTTCAGTGTGTTCTGCAAACTGAATTGGAGGGAGCTGTATTTTCAAACCTGTGTGGTAAGTATTCTCTTCCAGATCATTCAAGGTGAAATGCATGTGCAATACGTGTCTGTAAAGCTATTTTGGGCACTCCAAAACCCTCGCTGTTCAGCAGGACAACCAGAGCCCACTTAACCAAAGAAACACATTCCCCCTTCCCTTCATCATCAACTGGTCTAAGGCACAAAGTCTAGTGTTTTACCTGTTAATTGAACCAACTTGAACTCATCCCTGTTCTGAACTATTAACATTTTATATTGAAACCACTTTACTGTGGAATTTGATCTATGCACATAGATCACAGAATTTATTCTAGGCTTGTGTTTAATTGGAGCTAAATGCCTCCTTGGTGCTTCTGCTACTCACTTCCTGCTAGTTAATAACTAACACCATACTACATGCTGACCACAAGCTTTAGCCAAGTAGGAACCTGCAGGACCACAAAAGTTTCCATAATTACAAGGTCATCAGATCTAACTTGCTTCTTGCATATATTTTCTCCCTTTACATGGAAGTTTCATGAGTACATCCTGAGGTCAAGCATTTCCTCCCTGTGAGGCAGAGCGTGATACAGACAGCTTCATGCAAATCTACATGTCTGAAATCAGAGAAGCAGAGCACTGAGACTAGCCGCCAGCTCTCCTCTTGGTTTCACGGGTAAGTCTGCTTTCTTCTATGAAAGCATTGCTGGTGCACATGGCAGTGTGGCGCACACGCCACAGAACTCTGAGCCTGAGTTTCCCTATGCCAACAGACACTTGCTTCAAATCTTCTTCCTTTGCTTGGTTTAAAGTATTTTTGTTATTACTAAAATTGCTGTCTTTGAAGTTTGAGTCAGTTGCTGACTTTGTACTGCTCAAGGGTCAAGAACAAAGCTCTGTCTGTCCTTTTGCTATTAAGAGCTTTTACTTGTATCCGTTTTCCCGAGGATATGAGACCAATCTTTTAGATATTGTTTTTCCTTTTCCTATTAATGATTCCTCAGCATTTCCAATCATTTAAGCATTCTTCTCTTAATCCTCTCATTCCCTAATATCCCAACAGGTGACAACTAACAGCTGTAAATCAAGTCAGTAACTAGCTTTGCTTATAGACACCTTTTCCCCAAGGGGAAGGGCTTATTTATGGAATTAATATTATAGTTTTACTACACCTCTGCTGAAACCAATTCTTACCACTTTTTATTCTGCCACTGGAACACTTTCCAACAACAAGTCATAGAAGTTCAGAAACAATAGCTTTGCTACTTCTGAAGAGTTCATTGCCTATTAAATGCCATCTGGTCTGGGGTTCTCAGTCCCCAAAAATAAACTGCAATATCCATCTTTGCTGTTTAAAAATCACTTCTATGGTAGACATGTCTGCTACTGAAACAGGAAGAAGCCCTGGGTGCTGTAAAGAACTCATCAGCCTCCCAGGGAGGCAGCAGCATTGCCAGAACATTTCACTCCACCGTCTCCTCTTACTCCCCTGCCCCTTCTCAGGAGCTGCCAGCTCCACGATGGGGCTCTGGGACAGACCTGAGCTCTTTCATGGCCCCCTAACTATTTGCGATGCAAATCTGTATTACTCACAGGTTTTCTCCAGGAAGTTTTCCACCAGGTGGATAACTCTCAGGCACTTACTCACCAGTGTCACTGCAACAGAGCGCTGGCCCGTCTCCTTCAGATGTACCACCAACCCACCTAAGCACAAATTGGATGGCTATGCTCTGGACATGCCCAACACTGAGGCCCTCAGAGGCATCCACTTTGGGAAGAAATAACCTTAAAATTTCCTGGCCATTTACTTGAACTGATCGAAGAAGAGAGACTCAGGGAGATCTTAACCATATGGTCAAGATACCCCAAGAGTGAGGACTACTGGGACTGGAAAAGCAGGAACCAGGAGGATGCCATTCAGCATTGGAGTTCAAGCCCCAGCCAGGTTTGCTCTGAGGGGAGGTGAAGCAGACGTGGCAGCTCAAGAGACAGATACTGGCAGAAATGTGGGCAACACGCTGGCATACAGGAGATGTCCCATTTCAGAGCTACTCAGAGATCATGTTATAAGGGTACACTTTCCACAACAAAAATGGCAGAACAACAACCAAGGAAATAAGGTCAATTACACACAGACTCACACAAAAGGCCATTATAAGAGAGGCAAAGAGAATGCTCTCCTCTGCTGAGCTTTGTCCAGTTTGTTCTGAGATACAGGAAGCCCTGCAGGACCACCAGTAATTTGGACATAGAGTCTGAAAGGGGAGCAAGAGCCAGACTGGACTAGAAACAGCCTTTCCTTCCCTCCACATCACAAGACTGCTCTGTGAGAGAAAAAACATGAGAGAAAGCACAGACCTGCTGGCTGCTTCTATTTGCACACATAAGGATTTTGCATGCTTGGTGCTAGTGGAAACATGTCCCACAGCTCTGGACTTCACCAGCAGCCTCATGGGAGCTAAGGGCACCTGTATCCCTTCTTCATGACCCCGCCACAGGTCTGCCATAAAACATGACAACTTGCAATGCCATATTGGCAATGAACTAGAGGCCTGGCAAGAACTGCTTGAGCTGCCCAGCCTCTCTACAGAGGCCAGCATCCACCCTGCCATTCAAGGGCAGGAGCAGCCATGCAGCGAGCCAACAGCCATGCTGCTCAGCTTCTCACAGCCAAAAGCACCCAGCCAAGCTTGCAGCTGACAGCTTTTCATGGGAAACACGTTTTTAGCACCTGCAAAGTGCTGTGACAGAAATACAAGTCACAGATTCAGAGCCAGCCTACTGTGCTACTCAAACCAGCCCATCAAGCATCTCTTCTCATCATACTGTCTTCAGCCCAGTGGTTTGGGGCTTTATTTTTTACATTTTATTCTTCTTTTTAATTACCATATCCTTGTGTGAATCACTAACTTGAGCATGCTCTTGCCTTGTTTGGCAACATTTTCTGAAGATCTTGTTTAGCTTCACTGCAGACACTCAAAAATGTGCATGTACATAATGTGCTAGGCTCTCTTTTGTCATAGAAGATGCGATTTATTTCTCAGAAGGACTAGGAACAAGTTAAAAATAACAGGCAACTTCCAATTCTTTGTGGTAGCTTTCTGTTACAAAAGACAGAGAAAAGTACTTCCCAAAGGAACATTCCCAAACTTTTCTTTCATCAAAAAAAAAAAGTCAGTCTTTACTTTGGCTAAGCCAAATACATTGTTTGGGAAAAGACAACGACACAAACAAGACTCAACTCTTAATCATTTATTTCAGCATCTCATCCTAGCAAAGCTCCCAAGCTGACCACAACAGCCACTTGCTGAGCTGAATTACTTGCCAATGCAAGCATCAATTAAGATTGTGCCAGAATCCAGTAAGAGCCCATAAGGCTCCCTCTGGGCACATGCGTGCTCCTCTAAGAAATGACAAACTTCTCACTCACTAAAGCTGTCATGAAAATGTCACTCATGCTAGATCACAGGCTTCTTCAACAGCATGAGCAAGACTCCCTGCCCAAAACCCCTGACACTACAGCTTCAGGGACACAGACCTGACCAGACCTGTTAAGGAGGACAAAGCACACAGGCGCTTCATTCCCAACATAGTCCTCCACCACTGTCACAGTACCTGGAGATGACCAAAGCTCCAGAGCAAGGCTTGCATCACCTCCATCTTCACCCACTGAATGTTTCTGCACAACTATCCACCAGAAGCTTTAAAAATAGTGATAAAAAGGAAATAAATTCTTGTTCAGCAGATCTCTTGGATATTCCAATCAGCAAGAAATAGCATCTCTTCCCAGTGTCCCCATTGTCTGCCTTCACTCCCATCTCAGTGTGAAAGCAATAATGGGGAACAAGTCAGGTAGCAGCTGAAGCAGAGCAGTCAGCTATATTAAAATACAAGCTCAAAGCTCCAGAGCTAGCTTTAACAAAGGAGCAAACATAAAAGCCCAAAACAACAACAATAATAAAAAAACCAAACACAAACCAAAACCCCCACCAAAACTCCAAACCAAAACCAATAAAAAGGTACAAAAGCTTGTCATATTCCTGACACCAAGAGCTCAAGATATTCCAGCAGGGCATTTTCAAGCCTGAGATGGCTCAGTCCTGGTCCTTAACGGGGCACAGTGAAAGGACATTGGTATATTAGAGAGACCTTTGAAACCAGAGGCATGACTGGTCCCCACACAAACTCCCACTGCATGCAGCTGTCTCCCTACTTTGGTGCCAGTGAAACACCATCTCCCCTACACCATCCTCCCAGAATCTGGAGGATGGGTGGGGAGGTGTTAAAATCTATCACCACCACCACCACTCACTACACCTCCAAGATGCTGAAAAGGTTAACTGTTATCAGAATGAAGGGTTTATTGCTACCCTTTTAAACAGAGCCTGAGCCCAAGAGCAAGGTGGGGAGGCCCAGAAATCCTCTGCTAAACATTCAGGGCTCAGGAGAGCTGGGCAGGACTGCCAGCACTGGCACAAGCTCAGCAGGAAGGAGACTGCCCTCAGAGCTGCAACACGGCCACCTTTCTTCACAGAAACAAATTTCTTCTTTCGCACTGCAGCCAGCAGTTAGTGCCCAACCAAAATAGATTTAAGCTATTCCACAGTAAAAATAACAGTGACCAAGAAATGTTATATCAGATCACAGGAAGGGGAAGTTCTTTTTGATAGATTTCCTAAATTTAGCTGCTTCAATAAACCAGAGAAAGTCATATGGACGATAGAATTTTCCATACCCAGTGCATGCATCATTATCTGAAATAAGAGCATGAAAATCTCTCTCGGTCAAAGAAGGAGCCTGCAAAAGGAAGAATTAGAGAAACGCAGAGGGAGCTAAAAACTCATCTGGTTACACAATGCGTGTAAGTAGGCCTGGTGCTTGCTGCAGACTCCTTGGTTTGGAAACCTGCCACCAAGTAACCCCTACTTCAGCACATTTAACCCCATCCAGCAGCTCTGCCTGTGGTGGGTTGACCCTGGCTGGACACCAGGTGCCCTCCAAAGCCACTCCTATCACTCCCCCTCCTCAACTGGACAGGAGGGAGAAAATCTATCACTAAAAGCTCATGGTCAGAATAAGGACAGAGAGAGATCATGCACCAATTGCCATCAGGGGCAAAACAGGCTCGACTTAGGCAAATTTGTTTATATTACCGATCAAATCAGAAAAGGGTAATGAGAAATAAAGCCAAATCATAAAACACCTTCCCTTCATCCCTCCCTTCTTCATACCCAAATTCTCTACCTCCTATCCTCAACAGTGCAGGGGGACAGGGAATGGGGGTTCATCACACATTGTCTCTGACACTCCTTCCTCCTCAGTAAGGACTCCTCACACTCTTTCCCTTCTCCAGTATGAGGCCTCCTACACAGGAGACAGTTCGCCATGAACTGCTCCAGCGTGGGTCCCTTCCACAGGATGCAGTCCTTTAGTAACAAGACTGCTCCAGCACAGGTCCCCCGTGGGTCACCAGTCCCGCAGCACACCTGCTCCAGCGTGGGCTCCTCTCTCCATGGGGACAAAGGTCCTGCCAGTAGCCTGCTCCAGCAGGAGGCTTCCCACAAGGTTACAGCCTCCTTCCAGCATCCCCCTGCTCTGGCTGCAACTGCTGTTGCAGAGGGTTTTCTCCCCAGCCCCTTCTTAAATCTGTTATCCCAGAGGCTCTACCACCTGATGGGCTCAGCCTTCTCCAGTGGTGGGTCCATCTTGGAGCTGGCTGGCACTGGCTCTGTTGGACACAGGGGAAGCTTCAAACATAAGCTACCCCTATAATCTCTCTGCTACCAAAACTCTGTCGCACAAACCTAGTACAAAAATACAGCCACACACAGCAAGGGGGTAAGAAGCATGATGCAGACCAGGACAGACACAAACCCCCCATCTCTTCCTCTCATTGCAGCAGCACAGACTTATCAACACGACACAATCTGTGCCTCTCTCCCTGCGTGTGATGCCCTGGCAGTGTAGAGAAAAGGCCACCTGGCATGCTGCCTTCCTGAAGATACAGTCCAGATGAGGCTTTCCCAGGAAAGCCAACTTATCCAAAGAACTACTTGGTGACTGCTCTGAGCCAGCACTGATCATCTTAGCTCTGACTGCTTGGTCAGCAACGCAGTGGCGCAACATGGGAGTCACTCAAAAGGGATAATGGTGGGACAGAGGTTGGCTGGCTCAGAGCCTGCATTAAAGCAGTAGAGACCAAGCCAGCAGGTGTATCTTCAACCTACAGTGCTCTTCAAAACCAATTTGGGCCCAGGAACAGCTCCCCATCACTGAGTAAGAGTTTGGCACCACGTGGCCATTGCTCAGTCTGACACCAGTTTGTCTGGATTTACTATTCCCTGCATGCACCCTTGGGCGACTCCTGGGTGAGGCTGCAATTTGCAAGACGCCTTCCATGCTACAGATCTCTTGACAGATATGTGCTGAGCAGCTCAGCTGCCTTCTTGCTGTCTCTTCTGCTCCAGCTCTTACACGTCCCATCATGACTAAATTCCCCTGCCAAGGAAGGTCATTGCTCCTCCTGTGAGGCACTCCCTGCTTCACAGATAGAGAAATTATAAAAGGGACACCTAATTTATGTAGCTGCCCAAGTTCCCTCTGCTTCCACATAGACGAGGCCCCAGCTGCTGAGCCTTTTTTGAGAAAAAAAACCAAAATGAATTGGACATAAATGCCTTGAAACATTCCCTATCACCCACTGTATAAATACAGCTGCATCTCGCTATCTGTGCAAATGTCAGCAATCTGACAGACAATTATGGTATTTTTCCCCATAATGTAGTAGAGGAGAACACATGTATAGACTGGTGAATTATACACAGTATAAATACAGAGGGAGGGTGGAAAGTTACAAATGCAAATATCAGGATGGTCAATATCACAGAATAGTTTGGATTGGAAGGGACCTTAAAGCTCATCCAGTTCCAACCCCCTCCCATGGGCAGGGACACCTTTCAGTAGACCAGGTACCTCCAAGCCCCACCCAGCCTGGCCTTGAACACTGCCAGGGACGGGGCAGCCACAGCTTCTGTGGACAACCTGTGCCAACGCCTCACCAGCCTCATACTAAAGAATTTTTCCTAACATCTAATCTAAATCTCCCCTCTGTCAGTTTAAAGCCATTCCCCCTTGTCCTGTCACCACATACCCCTGTAGAAAGTTCCTCTCTAGCATTCTTGTAGGCCCCCTTTAGGTGTTGGAAAACTGCTCTAAGGTCTTCCCAGAGCCTTCTCCAGGCTGAACAACCCCTGTTTCCCTCAACCTGATTTCATAGGATCACTATCCCCAGCCATTAGGACCATTACTGGTTCCTTTACTCTTTATTGATCTTGATTTATCTAACAATTTAAATGAGAAATGAAAATGCATCTGTTCAGAGGCAACAGCAATACTTACAGTAAAAGACTGATGTCAGATAGCAGTCTCAGACAGAGGTCCCTGCCACTCCATCCTCCACACCATACATCCTGTGCCTGTGCATTTCAGCTCTGCACAGTGCTAAGTCCTTGCCCTCTAACATTATTTATTCAGAGAAAAATTGCTTGCCATTCATACCTGACCGCTGCATTAAAAAAGAGCCCACAGTGAGTGGAGAAAGGTATTAAACAGTCAGCCACAGATCTCTACAAGAACAGCTACCGATGCAGCAGTGTGCTGCTGCACCATGCAGCACCCTTGGTCTGTACCGCCAGACAACCCTTCAGTTCTGCTGTGCCCACCATAATGTTTCAGAAGCCACACAACAAAAATGCATGTTTCTTCTGCTGCGGGAAGCTCACTCTCAGCTTGTTGACCATGCAGCAAGGGGCCTTAGCAGATGTGAAGATATTATATGGGGGTAGGACTTTGGTGCTGTGGAAACCATGGCAAATTCATTTTTCTAGGAAGCTCATCACCACCCCTTCCCTCCTACAGGGCAGGATCTGTCCCTTATCACAGGCCACTGCTCACTCTGTATTGCTGGACACAAAAACACCAGCTGAAAATCCAAAGAATGTGCTCAAAAAGGAATTCAGCATACCTACACTTGACAGTTACTGTGTACAGATCATTCAAGAGAAAGTCTTGAGCAAATCTGGTCGTTTCCAATGCTAACTATTCTATGATTCTATGAAGTGTGCCATGATGTTGCATTCTGTTACGACATAAACCTACAATATTAATTTTACCATCAGTCACATCATGAGGCCCACAAATCCCTGTCCTACCATTGTTCTGCCTTAGTTTCCTTCCTGTTATGCTGCAACAGGGGAAGCCTGAAAACTCTAAAGAAAGCTGTGGGTACCAGGTGAAAGAAGACCTCTCCCAGAATGGTCTGGGTTCCCTCCCATGTAATACAAACAAAAATGCTTATCTAAACTGCACATTTGGCAAGCCTCACCTTAAAACCGTGTAAAGGGGAAGATACCCTGGCACTGCTTTCACAAAGGGCCTTTCAGAGATGCACTTCTCCAAGTTTGCGAAACCCTGCTAACAAAAGCCAGCAGAATCTCCTGTCATCTCATCAGCACAACTCAATGTAGCCTAGATCAACACTGCAGCTCCTTCCTGGAGCATCACCTCCGAGTCAGTATAGGGCTAAGTAGGGCAGGTCTGAACAGGATTGAGGATGCAGCTTTGCTTTGCTCTGAAGGTTATTTGCCTCCACACTGCAGTTTAGTCTGATCCTCACAAAGCATTGTTTAATGGACTATTCCACAGCAGCACCTAGCTCACCTCAAAGCTGCCATCTGGCTCAAGCAGAGCTCGCCATGCTGAACTGTCAATTCAAAATCAATGTTAACTTGTAAAGTCTGTAGATACTAGGCAACTTTCACACATGCCCCCTCAGAGTCCAACCTAGCCACAGCTGAAACTAGTAAGTAAGCACACTCAGTACACCTTTGCGAGGACCACAGAGCTCTTGAAAATGACCACTGGTGAAAAAACAAACCTGAAATTAAGGTTTCGCTTTAAACCACAGCCAACTTCAGCAGGCAGGCACTCCAGCAGTCACAGCTCAGTCTGCACTTAGTGTCCATCCACTGCCCAAAGGCAAGTCACCCCTGACCACTGCCACTGACCATGCTGGCAACCTAACCAGCACATTCAGGACCAAGCTTTAGCCAGGAGAATACCACAAGTACAATATTACTTCAGCCAGACCATTTTTGAGGGCTTATGATTTTGCTGCTGAAGGCCGAACACCCCAAATTAAGTTTCTCCCACAGCCAACCAGACAGTTGTTTCACAAGTCTTGAAACCACTAGTTCTTACATCTGGTTCCCAAGAAAGAAACCACTAGAGAACAAATCTCTCCTGGCTGCTCAGCTGGAACAAAGGCCACATCCACAGAGGTGATCTTCCCATTACAGGTTGTAAACTGCATCCACTCAACAGCTTCTAAAAGCACCAAGGCTTCTTCACCCTCTATATGAAACAGCTCTTTCACACTGTGGTCACCTGAATGCCATCAGCTTCCCTGCTGCAGGCAAGAAGACCAAGAAGGCAGGCTGAGACTTCTACAATCCAGCTGCACTGCTTCCTCAGACCCAGATACATACTTAGTCAAAAGCACCAACACATTTTATTCACCGCAGCAGGAGTTTGTTATAATTGACATAGCACTTTAAGCACTCCCCCCCTCCATCCCCATGGGGAGCTCCCTAAAATAGCACATCCTTAAATTAGCATCCCATAGGCTCACCTGGGAAGAGGTGACCTTGTTTGGCACCAGTCAGCCTGCTTACTCTTACGGCTGTCCACATCTGTATGTCAGTAGAGATGGAAGAGAAAATGGAAGGGAAAAAAAGTAAAACTGTGCTCTGATGTCTTCAAATGCAACACAGAACTTTCCATTAAATACATTACCTCCCTTCTCCTCTGGCAAATTGCTTTCCAGAGCCAACTAGCCTGCACTATTATTAGTAAATCACTAACTGGAGATCATGCAAATGCGAAAATACTCCAAAGCATACAGGCGAATTACCTAACAGATGCACCTGTATTTTGCTTTTAAACTGATACTTGTTCCTTCACAGCTCTATCCCAATGTCAAATAACATATTCACAGTATCACCAAAAGGCAACAAAGAGCCAGCACTGACAGTGATTTCTCACCATCCTCTCCAGAGATGCAAAAGGAATAGGACCTTGAAATGTACCTGCAAGTGTATTATGCACATGATACACCTCAACTGAACTTACATGGGAAAACCTTTCACACCTAAGTGTTTTTAGAAAGGGAAACCCTGCCACCAGAGGTGCGTGCATACAGCAGGAAGCAAAGCACGTTTCATGGTGCCTGTGTCCACAGCACACTCATGCAAAGCACAAGTCACTCCTGATGAGCTGATTTGACCAGCTGGCTCTGCAGAGGGAAAAAGTTTTAGTAACTTTAAACTAGTTCTCATGCACTGAAACAAAGAATCATTTGGCAGTGAGCATCTCTTCCATATCTCATTTCCTGCAAGTGCAAGTTTCAGCAACTGTAAAAACAAAAAACCACAAACCAAAACCAGAAAGAAACAAAAAGGTAATGCACCAGAGGCCAAGAACTCTGCTCTGCTTCAATAACCAAACCAAAAAAAATATCCGCCCAACCAAATCTAGTGTTTCCCTGCTTCAGTGATGGCAGCTCAAAGTCCAGAGGCCAAAAGCCCAGAGACAACTCCCAACGGGAATGGGGCAGGGCAAGACAAGCTGTTAAGGAACAAACCAGAAGAGCATTTTTGTACCAGTGCTGGCATAACAGGAAACCCTTTCCTTCAGCAGAAATGCATAGGATTTTTTTTTGCATAAGGAAGAGGATTCCTTGAAGCAGTGTTAAATGTCCATGTTGCCACCCTAATACCAAGTAATTGTAGCAAGTTCCATTTATGAGCCTTAAAAAAGCCCTCAAACACACACACTCATAGGGATGCACACAATACAAGGTAACCAGAAACTGCAGGCAACAGGACAGCTTTAAGGTGGCAACACAAAGCTTCAGCCTCTCTTCCAGCATCCACAGTTGAGTTTACCCCTTTGTTCCTGTGTCTTCCTGGGCCAGATCTTCCCTCATGAGCCCAGCTCTGTGCTGGCTACTCCAGCCAAGGACTGGCTCCCACATCTAAACCCCACCTTACACAGCCCCAGAGCAGCCATTCACACTGCACACCACACTCTTCCTCTGGTAATTTCTCTGCACTCTCCAATATCACAGAATGTTTATTTCCTCTTCCCAAATCTGCTGTTTAAATTGGAGCCACAGGCACCAAGCAAGAGGACCTCAGGTGCTTACCACATAACACACAGCTTAACGTGAAGGAAAATCTCTAAAGTTCCCTAGTGGTAAATAGACTGTGCTTCTATATCATGTACAGCAAGTCACACCACTCAAGGTTGTCACTTCAACAGCACAGAAATCAGCTTTGGCTGGTAAACTAAATCATCACCACTAGAGCTACAGAATCACACTAGCTTCCCCAAGTCCAGCAACTGGTATGTTCTCCTGAATCACAGGGCCTTGTTCAGCTTTATGTTGCCACCCAGATCATCCCTGTCCAGTCCTCACAGTGTTCTGAAATCTTGCCCCACTGTCTGATTACACTACAGTACTCTGCTGAAGCCAGAGCCTTCAGGAGAGCATGACCACAGCCTCAAAACATCTGCAGCATCTACTTTGAAAGTCAGGGAAAAGGACTCCACCCTCAAATGAGGAAAATAAAAGGCTGTCAAACGCCAGCATCAGGCTCTGTAACAAGCAGGTGTTGCTCTACTGCCATTGTGGAAAAATAACCCCAACAGCTCCATGCAATTTAATTACAAAGCACAATTAGATACCTGACACCAGCCTTTCACCAAGTGGCAGCTCAGATTTCGGAGCTACTTCTGAGCCCTTCTGACAAAACCAGTCCCACCTACTCCTGTCTCACCTTGCATGGCCAACCTGACAGCATGACACATCACAGGATCTTCCGCCTTTCCATCTCCTGACTCCATGCTGGCCACCAAAGAAGTTTATGCTCTCAAAGCTTCCCAAATAGCTTTGCAGCATCCTTTCAGGCAGGGGCTGCTGGGCTTACATACAGTACCTTTGTCCATGGCTGTCTCTCTGTTGTCACACCCTTATTCTGTGAAAACCCAGATCATCGTGTCTTGCCTGTGCCAGCATTTTGCCAGTTTTCCGCAGTGGACACAAGCTCCAGCTTTCCTATGTCTGCATTCATACAGGCAACTTCATAGGCAGGAATAAAGGAAAACCACTGGTCAAACAATCCCCCCGCCTCAAAAACCAAAAGTGTTCCATGTTGGACATCAGGACACCTTGTACAGACCCCAGCCTGGAAGAACCCAGGGTGGCCCAGCCTCAGCCTAGCACAGGGCAAGAGGAGACAGCAGCAGAGCAGTAGCAGGTGCACAGGAAGGCAAGCTTGGAAAATCCAGTCACGTTTTTCCAAACAAAGCACACATCTACTATCAGACAGATGGCAAATCACCTCCACCTCCAGACCCAAGTCACTTAATAGTTTATGGGACATGAATAACCTAAAAGCCCTTCAGTCCAGGCACTAAAAGGACATCACATACAAAACCACAGTGTTTCATAATGCCAGCAACAACGCAGTCAAGGTCTCATCATGTTGGAGTGGTGAACCATTCTTGCTGGTATCTCCAAGCACAAATACGCCTTTCTTAGCCCAGCAGGGATACTTTTATTCATATATAGTACAAATGTAAATGAGAAAAAAAGAAAATCTACACACTACCTATCAGCTGAGTAGGCTACTCCAGCCTCAAAGCACACATATTCCAGCTCAGATGCCAATTCAGTTACTACTTCACCCAGCTACAAAACCATTTCAAACACAGAAACTTCCTTAAAAGGACCCTATCAAGGCATTTTTATATCCCTTTTATTCACTGTTTGCAATAAACCCTCAGAAGACTCAATTCAGAATCTCAATTCGTACTAACCATTTCTATACACCCTAGCTTGTTCTTAGAGAATTTCTGTATCATCAATGGAAGTTACAGAGCGTGTGCATGCAGGACAGAAAGGGAAGGAAAGGAAAAGCAAGGATTAATCCTTAACTCACCAGCAACCAACCCCCTCTTTGAAGGGGATTCTAACGAAAATTTTGGATGACCGAAGAATGCCCCATCGGTTTCATGAATGATGACACAGATTGTGCAGCCAGACACACAGCCACCCTGCACTTCCATTTTTGAGCACAAATCTGGCAGTGTCTCCACAGAAATATTTCCCTTATTAAGGTCAACACACTGCAAAGCAGTTCTTCAGGGCAGTCCTAAAAAGACCACAGCCCTATTTAAGAATTAGCAGCGTTGTAATTGCCAGGGATTTCTGCTGGAAGAGCTTGAAAAGAAACATAGACATCTCCCTCACTACATATTTTCATAACATTAGACCCATCGCTTTCCTACACCCTGTCAAAAGTGATGCCAAGCACAATTCACTTGCATGAGAGCAAGCTTGCCAGCATGACTTTAAACATGCATACCTCCTGATCAACAAAATCAGGAGGAAAAAAACATCTTCAGCTTCTCAACTGCCATTTAGGGACTTTTAAACAGCCTTTTATTCAGAGCAGATACACAGCAAAGAATATTTTAGGTTAAATGCAGATTTTAACCAAGCCAAATCACAGTTCACATTTTTCATACAATCCAGGTCATAGCTGGGCTAGAATTAAGCATCATCCAAGAGGACAAGCAAGATTCTTGATAAATTGCAGCCTTTAGTCACTCTTCAGCACTTCCACAGATTAAATCTGCCTTTGAAATATGTCTGTCTTCTCAACGTACTCTCTCCCCAGCTAGACTCACATAGTATTCATGTTAAGAAAATCATCCCCTGCTCTGAGGCAAGGCCACTTGGGATATTAAGCCCTGTGTCCCTGGCAGCAAGGCCTGGCTTCTTCCCTGGAGAATGCTGGGAACACTGACACCCCCTTTTCACAGACAGCATCACTCAGGGGTGTTCTGAGCCCCTGCTCCTTCCATGCCCAACCACACACTGCTTACTTATGACTCCGCTTCCCAGCACACCCAGCCTGGCTCCGAGGTGACAGCAATACATTCCCATGTCTGAGGAAATACATGCAGCACAGCCAAATTCCGAGGGAAAGGCCTTTCAATTTCAGTGTCCCCCTTACGCTTCCTCTGCCTGTCACTGGTCAGCAAAGATACCAATCTCCTGCATAGTCCAGATCCTATTTGTATTTTACTTTTAAAGCATCATCTGCTCACCAGGGAAAAAGAAGGGTCAGCCACAAAACACTTACATACACATGCTCCTCCCATTAAACCCCCACTCCTTCCCCCCCCCCAAAAAAAGAAAGAAAAAAGGAGATATACAACTGCAGGCCTGAATTATTCACAAACCTAAACCTTCAGCAGCCACCCATCACACCTGCACACAGTGTGCTGCCCTGGTTAATTTTGGTGGGGCTTTTCTGTTTCTTGTAGGGGTTCTTATGGTGGTGGGTTTGGGGTTTTTAGTTTTCACAGGGTTTTTTGGACGGCAGATCACATTACTCCAAGCACCAAGTCAGCAGCAAGACCCAGCATGTGGATACCATTCAGTAACTCAGGCAGCATGGGCTCACCACCCCCCAGTCCACTGGATCTTACATAAGCTAGCACAGTTAGAGGGAGACACAACAAACGGAGCCAGGATTCAGGCTGAGGAGGAAACAGCATCTCCTTACTCTCAGATTAAAAAAAAAAAACAAACAAACTGGACATCCCCTCCCCCCAAAACAGCAACAATAAAACAAACAAAAAGCCAACCCCCAAAACACATCTTACAATTCACATTTGCCTATGAACCAATTCAGCACCAGTACTTGTTTTAATCCAAATCACACTCTAGCTACCCATAAATAAAGAACGTTCCAACGTATTTCTAACATAGGTGTATGTGTGTGTGTGTAAATAAAATGTGAATTTCGAGAGAGCTGCTTGCAGTCCAGCGTGTGTTTTGAGTCCATGCAGACCTACCCAATGGAGCACATTTCCTATGGCCCCCACACACCCAGAGTGGGTGCAGGGAGGTTACTTGTTAGGAGGCAGTACCTGCATATACACAAAGTAAACTGGATGCTGCTGGAAAACACCAGCAGTAAAATCAAGCTTTAAAAAGCACGATGACTAGTCACACTCCAGAGGACAGAGACTATGCTTTTTTTTGTTAGATGAAGGGAACAGAGGAAGGAAAATAACTGCTCTTAAGAACAGCTCCAGAAGGTGTAGTCTGGGAATCCCTTTTAGGTGAGACATTTAAACAAAGAACATGGAGTATCGCTCTCTCTTGAGGGAGGAAAGCTTCCTGCAAGAGACAGGACTCAGATATGAGAAAAGGCATTTTATACTGGCCTATGGAGACCAACACACCCATTGTCTTCCAGGAGCAGCTTTTCTGTATTCAGAGAGGCTACAGCAGCACAAGCCAGGTTTTGGGGGTGAAGGACTGAAGGGGGAAGAAGGGGATACTTGCAGTCCTTTAAGCATCCCTATCTATGTTTACAAATAGCCCCAAAGATGGGGGAGCTGCAGGGTAAAGGGAATTAGGACAAAAAAAAAAAAAAAAACACAGTGCTATTCAAAGGAATCAAAACAAGGAGAAAGACAGATAAGGGCCTTTTCAACAATGGCACTGTGAATGTCCAGGGCCAAACCCCAAAAAGCAGAGAGAAAAGGCATGGACAAATGGCATGTAACATCCCCCTGGTCTCAGAATAGGGTTATTTTAAGCCTGTCTCCTTGGAGCTACCCTAATATTTTCTCCCATGACTCAAGTCACCAGGGAAGGGAGTTAGAGAAAACGAAAAGAGAAAAAGAAAAGAGACAGAGCTAAGACCAACATGATAAGACTTTCTTCTGCAAGGGACAAAGCCCCAGGAAGGCTGGAAGGCAAGCTGGGCTGTGCCTTACCTGGAAAAGTGTGTGGGTTGGGTGACCCTCTTTTAAGGCACTTTGAACAGAGGACGTGCACAGTGTAGTACAGGCCCGGCCATTCCTGGAGCAGGACATTCAGTTCTTCCACTAAAGGGGTAATAGCTTGCCAGGCTGTCCAGATATTTGGTAGGGATGCGTGACTAGCAATAGATAGAGTATCTGGCTGCAGAGCTCCCCTGGCAGGCCGGTAACTCACCACCACGGGCACCTTTCCCCGGTAGGCATAGATCTGGTATTTGCCATCTGACCGCTGAACCACGTGGCTGTTAATCTGGACACTGTAGCGTGCAAACAAGCCGGGTGGGAAAATGAATGGAAAGCTATATTCTATCTGCAGCTGCTCGACCACGAAGGACTGTCCACTCAGACTGGCGCCGTTGATCCAAGCCTCTGCATGGGGCACCTCGTTTTTCACGTAGCAAGGAAACTTGTACCAAGCGGCCGCCCCATTTAAGGGCTTGCATTTGGGTTTGTTGACACAGTAACAGAGCCCCATCTTCTCCAGCAGCTCCAGGATGAGCTGCAGATCCTCCCGGCTCTGGATGTGGGGCTTAAGAAGGAGACGGATAACATGGGCAGGCAGGAGGCCATGCAGCAAGAAGCCCTCCACGTAATGATGGAGCTGAGTAGCCCTCAGTTCATCTATCTGGGTGTCGCTGAGCAGTTTTTGGAGCAGCACGGCAGCATCCCGCTGGCAGAAGACGTTGAGGATGTCAATGAGCCGTGGCAGGTTGTGGAACACATACTCCCGCAAGGTGAGGTGCTCCTCAAAGTAGAGCAGCTTCCCACTCTCGTGCAGGTAGGACAGTGCACTCTGGAGTCGATCCTCTGTCAGGCCTGCCTGCAAGCCCAACCGGGCAGAGTCCCACCAGCTAAGCCACAGTTGCTGAGCTTGTGGCTGGAAGTGCAGCTCTTCCAACACTTGCCAAGATTTGGGCAACACGCGGTGCAGGTTTGGGAAGATATCTCGGTGCTCAGCCACCGAGAGGAGCTTGTCCCGCAGGCGATGTACCTGGCAGCGGTCCCGGCAGCTGAAAGGCAGCACTGGAGAGAGGATCTGCGGGCGGTGGGTGAGCAGGTACTGAAACTGGGCTTTCTTCCGCCGCAAGTTCTTGTCCGAGACCCCATAAAAGGCAGCGTGCGGGCTGGAGCAGCGCAGGTCAAAGTCCTGTCCCAGAGCCTCATCCACCTGCTGGACCAAGCTCTGGAGTCCCTCAGCATCCCTCTTCTCCTGCTGAGCGATCTGGTGATGGATGTCCAGGCACTTCTCTTCCAACTCCCGCTCCGCACAGAGGTCAGCATGGGTTCCCACCATACACACCACAGCATGGGGCACCTTGGAACCAAGCCAGTGTAAGAAATAGCCTACAGAGGGGTAAAAGTGCTGAGGGACGTAGGCACTCAAATTCACCACCAGCACATACAGGGCTCCGGGAGACAGGAAGAAAGACTGGATAACATCATAGCTCGGGTCCCCTGCCAGCTCATACACAATGAATGTCAGGCCCCTCTCTGCATCTGCTGTCCAGTCCATCACCTCAATGCCCTTGCTGCCTCCTGACAGCCCCAGTCCTGATGGTGGCTGGGAGGCAGTGGGTGGCAGTGATGGTGCAGGGCACGATATTTCCCCTTTCACTCGGTGAACGGGCATGTGAGAAGGGATGTCCTGTCGCTCAATGGGGAGATGTTCCAGCTGCTGTGTGGCAGGTACCCCCGCTGAGGAAGCATCCTGAGGCTCCGGGAAGGGGCAACACCCAACTGGCAATGTTCCATTGTCCTGCTGTCCAGGACACCCCCTTAGCTGGGGGCTCCCTGCTTCCAGACTTCCCACTTCCTCCCTTGGCCCATCCTCCTCCATGAGGCACCGTCTCAGCAAGGTCTTTCCTGCATCTTTTAGGCCCATAAGGACCAGCTTGAGGCGGGGTTTGAGGGCAGGCTGAGAGTGGGCCAGCTCCTGCTGGTAGGCTGCAATGTAAGGGATGCCTTTCATGCACACCTCATAGGGGGGCTGGATGAGGGGGTTGTCTTTGATCTTCCACAGGGTGACTCGGGAAAGCTGCCCGAAGCCCTCAGGGAGGATGGCAATCTGATTGCCTTGCAGGACCAGCTCCTCCAGGCTGTGGAGGAGCACGATGGAGTCAGGCAGGTAGCGGATGCGGTTATTGTCCAGCCAGAGCGTTCGGAGCTGGTGGAGCTGACAAAGACCAGGAGGCAGCAGGGTGAGCTGGTTGCGGCTCAGGTAGAGCTCCTCCAGGCTGGGGAGAGCCAAGATGGCAGCAGGGAACTCCCCCAGCAGATTGGAGGAGAGGTTCAGCATCTTGAGCCGCTGCAGGTTGCCGAAGCCAGCGGGCAGCGCTTGCAGCCGGTTGCCATCCAGCATGAGGCTCTCGAGGGCACTCAGCTGGCAGAGGCCCTCGGGCAGGGTCGCCAGGCCAGTGCCACTCAGCCAGAGAATCTTGAGGCGGCGGAGGGCAGCGATGCCCTCGGGCAGGGCCCCGAGGTGGCGGTTGCCAGAGCAGTCGAGCTCCTCCAGGGCGGCCAGCTCCAGCAGCGGGGCGGGGAAGGAGGGCAGCAGGTTGTGGTCGACGTCGAGGGTGCGGAGGTGCTGCAGGCGGCCTAGGCCCTCGGGCAGGCGGCGCAGGCGGTTGAAGCTGAGGTCAAGTTCCTCGAGGCGGCCCAGCTCAGAGAGGCGGGGAGGCAGGCCCGGGCCCTCGGCGCCCAGTTCGTTGTGGCTGAGGCTGAGCTTGCGCAGGCTCCGCAGCTCTGCCAGCGCCCCGCCGTCCCCCAAGCCCCGCAGCCGGTTGTGGCTGAGGTCGAGCTCGGCCAGGCGGCCCAGGTGGCGGAGAGCGGCGGCGGGCAGGCGGCCCAGCTGGTTACGCCGCAAACTCAGCACCCGCAGCCCGCTCAGGGCGGCGCCCACCTCCTCAGGCAGCTCCTCCAGCCCCCGCCCGCTCAGGTTCAGAGCCTCCAGCTCCCCCAGGGCCGCCGCCGAGGTCAGGCGGCGGGGCACGGCGGCGGCGGGGGGAGCTGGCGGCCCCCCCGGCGGCCCCGCGTCCGGCTCGGGCTCCGGCTCGGGCTCGCCGGGGCCGCCCCGCAGCTTCCGCGCGCGAAGGGCGGCGTCGCGCCACAGCTGCACCGCCTTCGGGGGCTCCGTCTGCGCCATGGCCGGGGGAGCGGGCCCCCGCCCCGCCCGACCCTACCTGCCGCCGCCGCCGCTGCTGCTCGCCATGGGCGCGGCCGCCACCGCCGCGGCGGGTTCAGAGCTCCCCGCAGCTCCGAACCGGCACGACCCGCCGCGACACCCCGCGCACGTAGCCGTAGCCGTAGCCGTAGCCGCCGATGCTGCAACCGCCCCACCAAGGGCGGGACCCGGGCAGGGCCCGCCCCGCGCCGCTTGCGGAGACAACCGGCCCCGCCAGCACCGCCCCCCGCGCCGGGATACCCCGCCTCGACCCGGCCGGGCCCGGCCTAGCCTGCCTGGAAACCCTCGCCCGCAGGGCACCGGCCACTCCCCCAGGGCAGGAACGGTCCTGAGCCTCCCGGTCGGCGGTTCAAGCCCTTAGCCCTGTCTGCAAGGCCAGAGAGAGCGGCCCCGCCACCTCCGTACGGCTCCTGGTGGTCGCGGAGGGGAGGCAGCAGCGGCAGCGGTGCAGGCGCTTCCCCGGCCCCCCGGTGTGTGACAATATTCTCTAGGCTCATCCTGCCCTTTGGGTCGCTGCTGGCTGTGTGAGAGGAAGCTGCTGCATTGCCTCGCGTGATTTCTGCAGCAGGCGAAGGCTGTTCTTTCACCCAGCCCTGCAAGAAACCGAGATGTTAACCTTCCTTTCCATTAAATAAGTGTTTTTCCTGTCGGAGGGTGCGAAAGCCTGTGACCCTCCGGTTAGTCAGAGCAACTCTGCCACCTTCCTGCCGTGCTGTTTCCTCTGCTGCACACATCTGGCCAGATCCTGAACACTGCCTTCTTCAGGAGCCTCAGCCAAGCTTTGCTCCTAGGGATCGAAATATGCCTGGAAATTTCCACCCCTGCTGCAGGAGGAAACGGAGCTGTTTCATAGCAGGGCTGCGAGGCAGCCTGTGGACACTCGTATCTCTCGGGTTATGTGACCCTACCCTTACAAATGCCAGCAGTGCACCGTGGCAAAAGGTTTAAAAGTGTCACTGCCTTTGTATGGCACTGAATACTGAGTGCTCTGGGGCTTGAGGAGGGTCACTTGCTCTCACCTTGGTATGCCGTAGCAGCTACTGTTACAGCATGCTGCAAGTTACCACTTCAGAGCCAAGAAGAGAAAGAAAACAATTTGAAATGGGAAGTGGTCTACAGGGCAACCAGTGTCACAGCTTTTATTGTCTTCCTTATTATGGAGAGCCCTCTCAAGAACAATGCCTTGTCTTTTGGATGGCCTTGTGTATCTAACCATGCTCCTATCTGGAGAGGAGCTGAACTGATCCAATGTGGAGCCATAGTCACTGCACTAAATTGCTAAATTTACTACTTGCTTAAGCTACAGATCACAAAGGCTCAGGTGCAGTTGCAGTCTTTTCCATCGGAAACAGACAAGAGAAAATCATCTTTTTAGGCCCTCTGAATCCTAACAAACCTTCACCAGGATTCTGCTAAATGCCTCACTGAGCATGAGGTCACCATGGGTAAGGAAAAAAGTAGCAGTGTTGCCTGGTGAATACAAAGGATACAAAGGATCAGGAAGGACAGGGGCCTGGGAGAAAGTGTGACTACAGGAAGGTAAGACCCAGCTACAAGCAGGGTTCAGGAGCTGCCCAAAACTAGCAAAGGCAATCCTTGGATCTGGGACCATGATTTGGCTCTAGGATCATGACTCAGGCTTGGGGGGAACAGGTATGCAGGAATACTTATGATCCAGCAGGCCCTGCTGAGGGGGACTAAACCTGGGGATAAAACTCTTCCCATCCTTCCTGTATGGCTGGTGTCAGATCCTGACCCTGGGATCAGATTATAGATAGCTGCTAAATTTTGCCCACCTAGAGTTAGTTTCCAGTCTTGCACTCATTTATTTTCAGAGCATCCCTGGATTGGGTAAGTAAATCTTTTATTTGGGCTAACCCAGTTTTTGTGTCTTTTCCTGCACATCACTTGGGAAACAGCTCTTCTCCACATGCAGAAAAGAGCACTGTCCTTCCTCACTTCAAAAGCAGCACATTTAATTCCTCCTGGGGAAAGAGTAATTCTCTTCTCCCACCATCTTGCCCAATTGCTTTTGTGATGCCAGGTTGGTGGCTTCATTTCCAGCTCTCTACATGCAAAACCACTCAGCCTGTCGCTATCAAAGTCAAGTTTTTAAATCAAGATGATGTTTCTAGAAAGAAAAGTTCTCTGCAGGGAAAATTGATCCCACCATCAAATTTGCAGCGGATTTTCTTGCTCCCTTGTGAGGGTAAAGGCGAAGAAAGCAGCACCATTATTGAGGACCACCTACCCCATGATGCCCATGAGCACTACAGATTATCTCTGAAGCCAGGGCAGGCTTCCTGTTGCTCTGTGATCTGCAGCAAGTGTAACCTGCAAGGCTGCTACTCTGCACTATCCTTTTGCTTCCCATGGGACAACTGGACACATCCCTCCACTGGGGACACTTCAAGCAGCTGCTTGACTCAGACAGCTGAAAAATACCAGGAAGAGAAGCACTTATCTCTGTTTACCCACTGTTAGAGGTCATGGCCTGTATTAAACACATCTTTTTGACAGCATGCAAGGACAGCCAGGGAGGAGCTGGCCTGAGCAGAGGAAGTTTTTCCTATCAAAACCCCTATTACAAAATATGCAAAGCAGCAGGAGCTGAATGCCTCCCCAAGGTAATGAGGAGGGGGAAAGAAGTCACACAACACATAGTCAAACTTTGATGAGCTCCTGTAGATGATGAATGCAGCTAAGCTAGAAAACCCATGCTCCACAGAGATGTCCCCAGTGCTGCTCAGAGGCTGTCCAAGGGGAAAAGCTCTAGTGCTTCCCCATGGACCTTACATTTTATCATACTGTATATTTGCACAGGTATGCAAATCTGTAACTTCAAACAGCCAGGGATGGGTCTCTTGACTTCTTAACCACATTCACCATGGTTAAACCTGCCAGTTGTGAGCAAGACAGATACTTTCTGGGGAAAGGGAAGATTTTGTTTCTCAGAAAATACCGCTTTTGTTACAGACCTAAATGATCCCTTGTCCTCTCACCTGCTTAGGCAGAGGAGATGTGGTTCTCCAAACAGGACTTCCTCACTTCCTCTTGATTTAACCGTCAGCATCCTAGAACTCCATTAAACATGAGCACCGGCATGCTGGATGGATGCTGGTTTTGGAGTAGTTTCCTATTTGTTGGAGCTCAAACATATTCAGAAATATATTCAGTTCCTCTCCTAGCTGTCTTCAGCTGGGGCTGAGAGGCAGGTGGCTGTAAAATTGCCAGCAATCCATTCCAGTGGGTTCTATTGTATGCCAGAATTGCATTTGAAGTTATTAATTTTAAATAGTGGCCCTGTTAAGTCTTATTGATGGCATTTAATTATTCAGCTGAACTCTGAGGCGCCTCCACTTCACTGAGCCTTGCAACTGCATCATTAATAAGATTTCTATCTAAAGCACCTCTCTCCTGGGTCAGGTAAAAGACACTGAGTTATCAAAGACATTTTAGAGCCTGGCTCTGGGCTTTGCAGGACAAGAGGTGCAAATGTAATCAGCCACTTGTGACACAATGTGAACCTAAATCAGCTCAACAGAAGCATGAAGCCACTGAGGCAAGTGGATGTGGGGAGCACTGTGGCCACTGCAAAGTGCGTGGGCTCTGGCACCAGCACTGAGCACCCTTAGGAGGATGCTTGCCTTCCACACCACCAGACACACAACCCAGATAATAAAACCCCAGGTTCCTGCTTTGGCAGTGATTGAAGAAGCCGTGTTTCAGTGTCAGGCCTTGGAACAAGCAATGGGTTGACTGAACACTACTCCCCATCTTCCTCCTCGACCTTAAGTAGAAATCCTGTAAGGATGAAGAAATGTTGACCAGAACTTAATTGCCCACACTGTTTTGCTTACTGTTTCTGCAGGAATTATATGAATCTACCCCAAGGCACACCAAGCCATGTACAAATGGTGATAGCAGCACCTGGAGGGATCCTGGCCATGCTTTGGGCAGGGGAAAGAGAGGGACTGAGGATAGACAGCACTGCTGCTTGCCACATCTATTTGAAGGGAAGCAGTGCTGCTGTACATGTGGGGCAGGAAGGTGAAGGCTTGGCAAAACCGAGGCCTGCAATGGGATAAGGACCCCCAGCTAAAGGTGGGGATCTGAAATGGAGGTGCACTGCCAGAACTGCTGGGCATTGCACCCCGTGAAACTCAGGTCCAGGCCCCATTTTCCCATGGACAGGTCTCATACCATGAATCCTAATCCTTTTACTTGTTCCTTCCTAGGTACAGCTTGCATATAATCGCAGAAAGGTTTGGGTTTGAAGGGACCATTAAAAATCATCTAGGTCCAACCCCCCTGCCATGGCAGGGATATCTTCAGCTAGACCAGGTTGCTCCAAGCCCCATGCAACCTGGCCTTGAACACTGCCAGGGATGGGGCAGCCACAGATTCTCTGGGCAACCTGTGCCAGTGCCTCACCACCCTCATTGTTAAAAAATTCTTTCTTATGTCCAGTCTAAAGCTACCTTCTTGGTAGTCCTTTTGGGGGTTTTGAATTGAAAGAAGACTGAGAAGCAGCAGCTATTTGGACTCAGGTGTGAAGGAAGTCTTGCTGAGCTCTCTCAGTGCCTGGTCAAGGCCCATGGCTTCAAAGCCATGGCATGAACAAGGACTGAGCCAGTACATTTGGGTGGATATTCATTTACTCCTCCACCAGTCATGGTTTTCTGTGCCCCCAGCATTAGACCTGCCCAGCATTTCTTCAGCACATCACACATTGCTACACAAACACTTCCCAAAGCTCTTTCCCTGCCAGACAGCTAAAGCAGATCTGTTTGCCAGTACAACTTGGCTGGCATTAGCCATATTCTGTCCCTTAACAGAAATTCCTCATCAGATTCCTCATACCCATCAGTGCTGGCAGCCCCAGAACCTGGTGTACTGGAAATCCTCCAGGAATTGTTGCTGTTGATATTCCTGTCAATGGAATCTCTCTTGTGCTCACAGATTAAAGCTAAGGTAAGTGAACCTTGTCTGTTGGTGACAGTTACTGGAGCTTTCCGACTTACACAGTTTATCCATTATTGGTGTTTATATCCTCCCTAGATACCCGTAAGCCAGAAGCACTTTGTTCTCATCATCCTGCTGCTTTTCAAATCCAAACCAAATTCCTTATTTAAATGCTTCTCTTTATTCCCACACAGTTCAGATCTATCTGTCCCATCCACAGAGGGACTCACAGACTCTTTGGGTCCCCAACATCCCTGGACTTCTCTGTTTCACCCTCAGCACCGACAGCCACCATCTGCCTTGCTGCCCACTCCTCTGCACGTCGCTGTTTCTGATGCGGATGGAGCTCCTCACTTGCCTCTCTCTGCCATTTGCTGCATGTGGCTGCCTTGCCCTGGAGAACAGGGTTAACCCAAAGCTGCTTTCCTCCCTTCAATGAATGAGCCTTCCAGCTTAGCTAACCAACTTGTGAAGAACTGCCAGCCTGCACTTAGATTTCTCCATCAGCTTGGTCTCTACCAACGCAGGACACCACACCGTGGCAGGATGGCGTGAGGGGAACCGGGACGAGCGCCTGGCCAAGGGCTGGGCTAAACTCACGGCCCTTGGCGTGACCAAGACGGCTGGTGCCGCCCCCCCGGCAGAGGCAGAGGAAGCTGCCGCTTACCAGCCGCGACACTGGGCTCCGGAGAGGAGAGGAAGGCTGCCCCCCGCGCTCCCCTCCTGGGCTGGGTGACACCTGGGGCGCTGCCCGCCGGGCGCTCCCTTCCCGCTCACGTCCGGGGCGCTGCCCCCCTGGCGCTCCCTTCCCGCTCACGTCCTCCCTCCGCCGGCGGCCTCAAGCGGGTATTCGGACCCCGGCAGGGCCGACACCGAGCTGGGCTCCGCCCTCCCCGCCCCGCCTCGGCGCACGCAGCGGCCACCAGGGGGCAGGCCAGAGCCGCTGCCCCGCCATGGGGCGTGTCCCGGTGAGGCCGCGCCCCCCCGTCACGAAGTGGGCGTCACGTCCGGGCGCCGCGCGTTGAGATTGGCCATGTGCTGGCGGAAGCGCGGGCGGGGATTGCCGCCGTTGCCGCAGTGACGGGGGCCGGGAGGGGGGCGGCGGGGCAGCGGAGGAGGGGGAAGATGGCGGCGCCGCGTCGCTCTCAGCACCACCATCACCATCATCACCCCCCGCCGCCGCCCGGGCCGGCTTCGCCGCCGGCCGCCGCCTCGCCGCCGCGCAGCCCCAGCCTGGCGCCAGCCGATCTCACCCCCGCCGCGCAGCGCCACAGTCTGGCCGGCCCCGAAGGCGAGGCTCCCCCCGACACCGAGCGGCCTCCGGCCCCGGAGTGCTCGGACGAGGCGGCGGGCGCCGCCGCCGCCCCCCCGGGCCCGCCGGGCTCGGGCAGCAGCTCCAGCAGTTCCTCCTCGTCCTCTTCCTCGTCTGCATCGTCGTCCGTTGCGTCGAGTCCGGCGGCGGAGAGTCCCGAGGCTGCGGGCCCGGGCGCTGCGAGCGGGGCCTTCCGCGAGCTGCTGGAGGCCTGCCGCAATGGGGACGTGACGCGCGTGAAGCGCCTGGTGGACACGGGCAATGTGAACGCCAAGGACATGGCCGGACGCAAGTCCACGCCGCTCCACTTCGCAGCCGGTGGGTACCGCCATCGGGGAGGGGCAGCTCCCGACCTGCCTCCTAGGGAGTAGCGTCCCTAGCTCCGTGAAGGGGTCCTCCAGCATCTCAGTGTGTCGGGAGAACTTAAGCTGAGAGGAAGAGTGTGAGCACAGTTCCCCGGCAGCCTTTCATTGCAGATTGTGGGGAGGCGGCCGTTAAATCTTTTTTTCCCGTCATAAAATGGAAAAACAAGTGGGAGAGGAGATCGTGGAGGTGTAAAGGAGACTGTATAGACCTTTTTCTCTGTATTTGACACATACACTTTTGCAAACATGTGCATGTGTGCTTAGGAAGTGAGAAACTGTAGTTCAGGACAGAGTTGGCTTCAAGTCACATGACTTGTAGTTTGAAAGTCGGGGACCGTAGTGATGCATATAGACTTGATAGGAACCAAAGCTGATGCCTTGTGCTTTATAACTCTTTTATTTAGGCATAGCTGCTGCTGGATCTCTGCAGCACTTGTAGTCTGAGTTGGCTGGGAAGAGAGGTGAAGTGGAACAGCAGTACTTAATAGAAGTTACAGATGTGCCCAGGAGAGAATATGCCTCTTAGTGCAGAGATGAGATGTCACTGTGATCAGAAATAATGTCATAAAATCAGTAAATGCTCCATCCCTGGTAGTGTTCAAGGCCAGGTTCGACAGAGCCTTGGGTGACATGGTTTAGTGTGAGGTGTCCCTGCCCATGGCAGGGGGTTGGAACTAGATGATCTTAAGGTCCTTTCCAACCCTAACTGTTCCATGATTCTGTGTTTTAAACAACGTGTTTACACTAACAGGAAGTAAACAATACCTTCTAGTAAATATAGCTATTACAGGTTACTGTAGTCCATAAAGAGAATGTTTTGTGCAGGATGTGGTCTTCACTGTGGGACAGGGCACATGAAGCTCACATTAAAAGTAAAACGAGGAAACTGCTTTAGGTCACCACCTTTAACTCAGGACTTGCTAGGGCTGTGGTCAGGCTGAGGGCTTTCTGACCTGAGCCACAGTGTTACGGGACCAGACCTTATGTAGTAAGAGACACAGATCTTGTTTGAGCTTTAGCAGTGGTACACATGAACTAAGATAACTAACAAGACTGTTTTGAGTGGTCAGTATTTAAACGCTTGTGTATGGCTCTAAAGTACTGTTATTGAAATCAATAATAAAAAATGAGCATTTTGTGGCACAGTGTTGCCTGGATCTCTGGATAGTGGTGTTCAATTTTGCAGTCAGATAATACTGTCTGAGATTGTATGAGCTTGTTTTTGTTTTCAAAGTATAGTTGGCATTTCACAATGCCCCTAAGGGAGTTTATAGTCCTGGGCTGTTTCCTTTTCATTCTCTAATCTCTGAGCTCTGCCAGTAAAACCTAACCTTATGCAGGTGGATGCACAGTGAATTTCTGAGATACGGAGAAGGACTTCATTTTAATGAACCCTGGAACATAATGCTAGTACAATTGCATGTGTGAGCATGAAGTTCTTAATATTTTGGAAGGCTCATCTTGAGTCTTTTCTGCTTGTTTTTGGGTTCAGACTTAAAATTAGATCTTGCTGCTTCCCCTTAAACTCTGAGAACTTCTGTGCTAGTACAAACTATAGTGCTGAAGCTGTGGTGGTAAATTCTACTTTGATTAGAGAAGTAAGGGACAAAACTTTCTTAAGGGGGATAAGACACTGAAAGTTTATAATGTCAGTAAGATGTTATAGTAATAGCAGTGCAAGGTGCTTCCTTTTAGCACATGGAAAACAGCAGATGAAGTTCTCATAGCTAACAAATTCCTCTGTTTTTCTATATTGACAGATGTTTCTTAGCTACCATACATATTTTATCTCAGATCACTGCAGTATGTCTGGTCCAAATGGGTTTGACCTGTAATAGCATTAGACAGATTTCTTAGTGCAGAGTTCTTGGGGTCCTGTGTTTTGAAATGGCCTGTAAGCACGTTGTTTGGATGCAGCAGATCTTGGGCAGTATGTATCTGCCAGTGATAAAGTACGTTGATTTGATCTTCTCCTTTGTGGGCAAAACTTGCTTGCTTATAGGAATCTGCTGTATATATGAAGCTGTGTTGTGGGTAATAGCTCGTTTTTTATCAGCCGTAGCTAAATGTGAATTGTATGGCCTTCACTCAAGGAACAAGGGTTGGATAGTGCAGTATGCAGTATTTTAAACTGCTGCTTTAAAACCTTGGGAAGCTAAACTCTTAAATGACAAGATCAGAAGCTGAACTCTCTCTCTCTTGTCCTCTGTGGTAGAGGAATAATTCTTCTAATTTCTTCTTAATTTTCCAATTCTGGGAGTAGCTGGATTTTGTTTTGTTGTTTGTTTGTTTGTTTATTTTCCCTGAGTTCTCTAACTCTGTCTGGTTTTCTCAGGTGTCCTTTTTGACAGCAGTGCCAGGCAGTTACTTTTACTGTAACAGGGAAGGACAACTTCCCTAACTCTAGTTTCTTGTAAAAAGCACTAAGTTCAGGTTTCCTTAAGCCCTGTGAGGTTTCTAGTTTCAAAATCACCTTTATCTCCTTTCTCACGGCAGAAGTAAGATAAAAGGGGTGACTTCTGAGAGCATTCAGAATCCTTAGCATGTATGTAAGCTGGGGTTGAGGTGAGAACTGAAATCCCTGTAATCAGTTATTTAAAAAGCTGGGGATATATCTGAATCTCTTTCTAGGAGGTTGAGTAATTTGTCCATTATCCAATTTTAGATGAAATGTGTATGGCCACATCAAGTGGAAGCAAGTGTTGCCCAGATTTTTTCTTTTTCTGGGATATGTGAATTTTCAATTGATCTGAATGAAGGGGAATTGGTTCTTCAACTCTGGAATGTCACCTAGTGTGCTGAATAAATCTGACCTGCTTTGGTTAGCTATTAATAAGGCAGAAATTAATATTGAGGCCATAGCGAGGTCACAGAGACCTCTTTTGCAAGCAGGAAGATGTTGAACAAAGGATTATTTTCCTTTCATCCTCCAACTGGACTGTTATTTTAGCAGAGTCTCTTGAAATTCTGAATATCTTTCGGGATGTGTGGTGTTCAGCTCTTCCTTTGCAAGTCATTTGAGATACTCTTCTATAGAGGTACATGTGTTTGGAAAGAGGAAAGCTCAGTAGTCTCTCAACAACTGTGTGGATTCTGGGTTATTTTGGGTCCCTGGGATCAGTGCAGGCTTTGGATGTTGTCCCTTGGCACCCAAGAAGAGGATTCTAAAGACCTGAAAGTGATTGAATGACTTCAAAATACAAAGAAGAAATTAAGTGGACGTCTTAATGTATTCAGAGCTTTAACACTTTTTTTTTTCCCCAATGAAAACTAGCTTGCTTATAACTATGAAAAAAAATAAAAAAAAAAAGGCAGCTCTGCTGGGCACAAACAAAGGTATGTTTGGTTAAAGGTTTTAGCTGTACTGGCGGCCAAAAAGCAGATATCTAGGAAAGAGTTATGCACTTACCCTCTTTGTATATACTTCTCCAAGTACTCTTCCTGCAGTTTGTAGCTCAGCAACTATTTGAGCAAGACCCAGTTTCTGCATGTTAATAGAAGGAGTTCACTAAATAATTGGACTGTTAATTTGTATTAAAAGTAACTTGCAACTTCCTCTTGTATTTTTCCATCCTGTTTGCTGGAGTATCCTGTGTTCTTAATGGTTCTCTTCTTCAAACTGCATTGTGTGAGGACAAACTGTTCCACTCTCTTGCCTTTCCACTGCACTCCTCCTTTGATCTACAGACGTGTTATGTCTTTTCCTTGAGAAAGACTTTAACTGTTGTTGATTTCACTGGATTATGAGCATCTTTACTGTATTATATGGCCCTCACTAGTTAAAAAAATTTATTATGCCTGTGCTGTCTGTTCTTGTAAACTAGCTTGATAATCCTGCATTTGGTGATGATGTTACATAGTTGACAAAATACCTTTTTGCCAGCATAACCAAATGAGTTGGTGGCTCTGTGTGAGAGGTAGAGTCTCTCCCTTCCCACCCCGCCACCTTGGGGTATGTTATTGACTTCTGAACTTTTTTTTTTTTATGGATGATTTCAGTCTATGTGATAATGTGTCGCATTTTAGGTAAACTTTGCATGGGGTAGAGTGGGACTTCACCCTCAGCCTACATATTTTCCGTGAATCACCGAATGGGACTGCCTGTATCGGCCTATTGTGTTTGAAGCAGGTTGGCAGTGATGCTTTCATGGCTCTTTTTTGTGTGTGTCATCATGTATAGCATTCACATACCAAGGTTGGCTTTCCAAGTCTTTTCCACCTTTAATATGCCTGGATGGGGAGGAGTTGTGTGACCTTTTGTCTGAAATCCCAGCTCTTTCTTGGAGCCAGCAAGAATTTGTAGGAGCTGGCTTGATGATGGATTTGCTTCTTCCCTTCTGAAACAAGGTTTAGCCTTACAAAAGGATAGATATGTATTTGCTGCTGACACCTTGATTGTTCTGGTTTTGGGCATAGTCCTTGCTGGTAAATCATTAGTAATACGACCTGTTTCAGAAATGAGTAGATGGATGGACCTGATAGAAACAAGCTGAGTCCTAGCCAATTTCTTCATATATCCACAATCATAAGCTTGTTGAGTTCCACACCCATTTAATGAGAAGTTTAAGTTCTTTTTTTTTATCATGAAGTTAGCCCCTTAGGTTAGTTCTTAGGCAACACATTCTTGTAGTTTCACTGTTATTCTCTTTCTAATGTTTAACCCAAGTTTAGAGAGAGTAATAACAGTAATTGCTGAACTGTGGGTTAATGCCCACTTCTGTACTGAGGCAGAGGTTTCTGGGGCGGCTTTTGGAATGTATAGAGTTGGGATGACAAGTTGGGGCTGATACCACCAAGAGCGCTTCAAACTCGGGCTTGAAGAAACATGATTTAAGGTGATTTGTTAGGGCATCAGTGATGCTCCTTTGTTTTCTTTCTGCTTGGGTCTATAGTAATGGCCAAAAGCTATTTGGGAAAGGTAGTTCCCTGTAAGAATGTTTTTGATATCACTGGTAATAACTGTTGGAAGTAAAGTATTTTTTTGAAGGCTAACATATATAACTATTCTCTAGAAAGCTTCTGGATGACTTTAGTCCTGAAGGCAAAGGGATTTCACTTGGGTTGGAGAAGAGTTAGCGGTCAGAGTTTCAGAAGAGAGCCATTCAAGTTGATTTGTCAACTAGCAAGCTATTAATCATAAAAATGCAAGCTGCTTCAACATGTGTGAAGTAAGGAACTGAGGAGGCAGAACAAATGTAACTACCGACTGAGTGTTCCTTGAGGAAGAGCCAGGAAGCAGCAAGAAGCAGTTGGTAACTTATTACAGGCTTCTACTCTATGCAGAGATACCTGAATTGACCACTCCATCTGTGGTGCAGTGTACATCAAATTAGTTTAAATTGCCCAGGAAAGCCTTGCTTGAAATACTGTTCCTAAACTACTCTGACTCATTTTGTTGCTGTTGTCTTATACATCCATGCCATAGGAGAGATGTCTGACCTTACTCAAACAGGTGTTTGTAAAGCTAAGTCACCGATCAGTTCTTCCTTGTGGAACTTAAAGCAGGAATAATAACAATTTTTGGCTGGATTCATATGGATAGAGTGAAGAGTGAAGATTGTGCAGTCAGTTAGAAAACATCCTGGCAGCCTTACAGGCTCAGAGCCTGCAAAATACAGATTTTTAATATAAAAAGAGGAATTGATAAATTACTGTCCTTGATTTTGAAGTTCTTGCTTGTTTTTGTTGCATTTGTTAGTACATGAACTCTACTGTCACAAGCGTATTACTTCCTCGGAAGTTTCAGCTTGCTTTGTGACTATTTGCTGTCTTGAGTGGTCTTGCAATACTTGCATCTCCTTCCTACTTAAAATCCTTTGAAGGAATTTACAAGAGGATATAAATGCAAAATTTCAGACCTTTGGTAATATTGAAGCAGATGCCTTTTTTTCCCAGTTTGAAGGCTCTTCAGTTTATTTTGTTAAACTAAAAGTGAAGTGGGAGAAGTAGCTGGTGGCTTTTGGAAGACCTGTTTGGGGGGGGGGGAAGGAATCTGGTATCTATGCAGGAATGCAGTACTAAAGCAAAGAGATGTACAGTGGCTTAGCTTGAACTTTAGCCTTTGCTTACTGTTTAAAACCATTCTCAAAATGTCATGTATCTTTAAGATGTGTGCTTCTCCAAGGGATTATATTCTCCTGAGAGTTACATTTAGTGCTGTAACAAGTGGGACTGCATTTAATAAGAGCATCTTTCCTGCTTTGCCTAAGATCACAGTAATACCTGCAGGTGTGCTTGACCTGTGGTTATGCACTTCTGTAAAATCTAACTCCTTTTGGAGTCAGTGTGTTCTTAAGAGCAAACAAGTGAAAGGAGGAGGAAAAACAGCTAGTGAGAGTTAGGGTCTTTCATGTGATAAATTAAACTCTGCACATATTAGCAGCTTTGCAGAAGTTAGAATTAGCATTTGAAGGAATTCATGCTATGTTGATCAAGTGACATTAATTGGGCAGTGGGTGAAACAGTACAGCTGTACTTAAACTGATCAAACTATTTGATGTATGGCTGGCACTGGGGAAAGCATTTTTCTGATTTTGGTGGGAAGTCCATATAGTTGGTTGATTTTTTTACCAGACTTTCTAAAAATGAGTCTTGAAATTGGGCAATGATGTGTGTGGCATCTTGGAGTATTAGTAAGTGCCTGTAAATTGTTACCATGTGAAAGCTTTGACTAACTGAACCCAAGTTTAATGTGGAAGTCCTAACAGGAGCATGTACCAACAGGGTATCATCTGATGCTCCTGTTGCTTTCCTTGCATTGCTTCTATCATCAGTTATTCAATCTGCTCACTCTATTGCCTCTTGCTTACTTAGTTTCAATGCCACAAGAAGAGATGGAACAGGACAACCTTGTGGGCTGGGAGCAGGATGTGACAGGGGAAAAGGACTGGTCTTAGCAGTAAGCATTTGGTGGTATCTAGGTGCCGTCTTGACTGACAGCACTTGAAAGTTTTATTTAGCTTAATATTCAAGCTGCCAGTTTACTACCCAAAGCCTTTTTTTCCCCTTACTTTCAGCCTAAAGTGACAGCTATAGAATACAGCACTGGCAAAGAACTAGTTAAGTGGCATTTTCTCCAAATTGTGTGCCTGTCTTTTGATTTATGTGAAGCTTTCATAGCTGTGTCTGTGTTCTGGCTTTTACCACTTCAGTTGTTTCTGTGAGATGACTGGAGAAATTAAGAGCCTGTCAGTCACTCTGAATTTTTGCCTTTGGTTTGACTAATGAGTGTTTCACCCTTAAATTTCAAATGTTCTCTTGCTACTACTTTATTGTAATGGGATTATTGCTTCCTTTCTCTTCTGGACAGTATGTTTTCTGAGGTACTCTGATTTGCTTGTAACTTCTAAGTTGTGTAAAGAAGCTAAAATGAGAGCAAAGTTTGTGCATTTTACCCATGTCAAATAGCCAAAGCTAATAAGGGACCCTGGCCATGTGTGTGCTTTGAAAGCTGGGAGATGAACCTCATTAAAACAGGCCTGCATTCTGTGCCTTGAAATGTGACTCTTCTCCATAGTTACTCTGGTTTTGGATGCTATCTGTAGGAACCTTCTATTTGATCATCTTTGGGGATCTTTGATTACAGTTCCTTTCTTGGGAACTCTTAGGCTTTGCAAATTAAAGTTGCACCGGAAACATACAAGAGCAAGATTTTTAAAATCATCTTAAATGCTATCACATTAGTTTCTTCATTTTAAACCAAATTATATGTGCTTGATCTGTTGCAAATGGCTTGGTATGTGACTGGTTTTGTAAAAAAGCTGACCCCCACACTGCAGGAGTTTCAGTAATTACAACCAATTTGGCAGATTGGATTTTGTGATCACTTTGAAGACTTTCTGGTACTTTGTCAATTCAAGTTTTTACAGGTTTGTCTGCAGTCGAGATGGGGAGGCTATTCCCATAACTCATCACTTTGAAAAGCGGGTGGTCTGGTGGGATAAAATCACAGTAACCTTTACTGTGCTTTTTGAGGATTGAACAGAAGAGCCAAGTCACCAAAAACTGTAAAACGTTTATTGCTGGTGTTTCCAAAGATACCTTTATCAAGGGCTACCTCTAACAAGTGTGTGTGTGTAGTCCTGGAAATCTCAACACTGAATAACTTGAAAAGAAATTTGGGTTTACGGGCACTGTAAGGTAGTTTTTCCTTGAGAGACCAGAAGTACATGTAAAGCAAATGCTAATTTAGTTTCAGCACTCTTTTTAGTAGTTCAGTCTATAAAAACTAAAGGCTAATAAAATCTGTTGATTTGCTGTTCAGTTGAAACCATTCTTTCCTAATTCATGTCTTTCAATTTTCCTTTGCCAGTTAAATGAACAATATAAACTTGGGAATCTTGAGGGCTTGCTTGTTGGTATTTATGCCCCAGGCCTGTTAGCTTTGCTGTGGGACCAGATACCCTTTGCTGTTGTACCCATTTAAGCTGTCATTTTCTGTTTGAAGACTTAGAGGTGATGTTCCTTGACTGTTTCGTAACAGGAACAAACAAATCAGTTTTCATGTGAGAAGCTGCAATGATTTACAGTAGCAGTGGCCTTGCTGACAGTTCAGTTAAGAAAAACGTGTCTTCTGTTAGCAGTTTTGTCATGATAAATAAGTATCATTTTTAATAATACCAGTTTTGATTTGCGAGCTTCCATTTCTGTAGTGTAATTTCTAACATGAAGTGATCAGTATATAATGTACCAAAAAGCTTTGACTCATCTGCAGTGATGGGCTAAAATTGGATTGCTGAGGTGGGAGCCAGTCTGGTTGTGGGCCCCTCCCGGCAGCTGGTATGGCCCGGCAGCTGGTATGGCTCGGCAGCTTGTGCAGCAGCTGCTCAACTGCTGTTCAGCCCCATGTATTAAAGAAAACACACTTTGGTATCTAAGTGTGCTAACTTGTGATTTGTAGTGGTCCAGCATCGGTGCTTCCAAGCAGCTGGAGGCTCTCTACAGTGGGGACTGAGGAATCCTTATAGCTATCCAAAAGTAACCAAGTTGTACTTGCTCGCTGGCACACTTGAACTACATTACAATACAGGATTAACCAAGTGTAAGCTGCTGCACTTTCTACTAGATGTGAGCATCTGTGTGTGTATCCATGATGTCTTCCCCAGACTGTTCTTCTACCTGCTTGCTTGGGGCAGAAATAAAGATGCTGCTAAATTGTCATCAAAACTCAAACCACGGTAAACCTTGGTAAAGGGGCTTTTTTCTGTGGCTGTGCTTGCCTTAACCATAGCGTTAGTCAGCTTCCAGAAAACTTACGGCCTTCAGGAGAGGATGTTGAAGGACTCTGTGCTTCACTGAGGAGACTGTAAATTCCTGCAGAATGGCTAGCCTGCCGTTTGCCTGAAAGCTGGATGTTGAGTTAGAACATTAGCCTTAACTGGATTAAGCTAGTTTGGATGCAGAGCTGCTAGATCTGGCTTAGAGGTCTCACCGTATGGACTCTGGGGGAAAAGCATGCTAATTCTATGCCATAAGTCTGCATAGCTATAACTAGTACAGTACTCTGGCAAAAAGGGGGCTTAATTCATTGAAATGGAGGTCCTATCCAGGGATTTACTGATCTGGGGTAAAACATTGTGATTTATAAAGTCTTCGTGCATGAGTTGTTGCCTGCGGTGGAGAGTACTGACTTTTGAGAACCATTTCTGTCACTTTCAGCATCATTTTGCTGTGGTCATCTGAGGGAGAACTGATAGCTTCTTTGTCTCTTCACTTGAGCTTTGTATTTGCTTTCAAGAAGAGAAACAACGTTTTTAGTTATGTTTCTGATCTGTGATCTATGGAGTTGCTACAATCTATAAACTGCCAGTTAGCACTGCTGTGATGGTATTTCATTTGCTGCAGCATTTAATTCAGCCGTTTCAGAAACATAGTTCATATACATGGGATTTTTCATCCTTAAGCTGGTTGGTATCCATCATTACCAGAAGACACAATAACTTCTAAAGTGTCAGGCTTTTAAAATTTCCAGTGATGCTGCTTTTAGCCCTGAGGTTTCTAAGAAATGGAATCTGACCTTTGAGATGCAATCTAGTACAAAAATGAACACTTGTGTTTTAGCTTAAACTGTCCCTCTTGAACCTAAGTTCTGTTTCTGTCATCTCCACAGTGGAGTCTGCAAAGTATTTCATTGTAACAGAAATTTAAAGCCAGTGTTTATTTCATTTTTATCTCCTAATAATCTTTTCTGGAAAAAGAACGGCAAGCCTATTGTAGAACTTTTTCATGAGACAGTGCAGCCAGTGAAGCTGTTTATAATACAACGTTGTTCACCGCTGTCATGAGTTTAAGTGGATCTTTCAACTGTTGTTTGAGCGGGTGAATATAGTTGCACTTGGTGGTGAAATGAAACAAGCAGTAGAAGAGGGACATGAATAATATCATCTGATGTCTGTACACTGGGCTAAGTGAACAGTTTTAAATATTAAATCATGTTGTTTTACCAGATGAATGAACAGAAATATGTTCTTTTACAGGTTTTGGAAGGAAGGATGTTGTAGAGCACTTGCTACAGACAGGAGCCAATGTTCATGCTCGTGATGATGGAGGGCTGATACCCCTTCACAACGCCTGCTCTTTTGGTCATGCTGAAGTGGTTAGTCTGCTACTGTGTCAAGGGGCAGACCCAAATGCTAGAGACAATTGGAACTATACTCCTTTGCATGAAGCTGCTATCAAGGGGAAGATAGATGTGTGTATTGGTAAGTGTCTGTCACTTCTTGAATTCTTACCAGATACGTGTATTGTGCAGTTGTAATTGTTATTGTGCTGGACTTGAGATGAAAGATACTGCTTGTTCTTAAAAGATAACATCTTCTAAGCTTGCAGGTAGGTATAGTGATAGTCATTTAAGGCTAACTTTTCCAAGTTTTGTAATACAAGCCTTGCTGAAATTGCATATGAAACTAAGCAGAGGAGGTTAGGAAAAGTCTCCTTGTCTGTTAAATTACAATAGTCAAAAGTTTGAATATGGAGGTTTGTCTGACTTGGTTGTTCTCAAGAAAACTAGCTTTACTAGGTAAAGTCTTTGCTTTTTGGTCTGCTCTGTATGTTGTCTTAGTGGTTGGAAAGATGGTTAACCTTTCACTCTATACAGTATGGGGAAACATCTCATGAGTCATTTGGAGCTTCCCAATACAAGTTACAGGACACCATTGTTCACAGTGGTTATATATCTTCAGTGTATGTGCTGTAGCCTGGAGCCAAAGCAATTTCAAATCAAATTGAACACTTCAATCATTTTAAATGTGTCTAGAACATATAAACAGCTCTTCAGTCAGGATGTCTTTAACTTTTATGGTTTTTCTCTGTGTACTTAGTATCACTTTGTTTCTAAATAGGAACTTCTATTTTTACTTTTTTATTCCTTTTTTTTTGTTTTTTTTTTAAATACTCAGATCAGTTCCTTGAACTTATTTATCAATGCTAGTTCTTCTCACATCTAGTAACTTGAATAAAATGGTCTACTCAACATAATGGTTTTTATCAAACACGGAGAGAAAACCAGTATTTTGGAACCGCAGTTAAAATTACGAACATAAATTTGTTCAAGGAAGAAAAATAACAGTTACAGATGAAACTAGGACAATAACGTATAGAACAAGACACAATTTTCAGAACTTCAGATAATATCTATTTGCTTAAAGACTTGTTACAGTCCAGCAGAGAAAGCTCCATAACTTACAGGACAAGTTCTTGCATTAGCTTTATCTCTTTGGGTGGTTTGTCTAAAGGCTCTCTGGTACTCTTTGGAGGAGGTTGGGTAGGTCAGATCAAGATGGGAGATTGTGGTACATCAATTTTAATGTACAGTGCTGAAAGTGATTTGAGATTATTTAGGTCTAATTTCCATGATCAAAGAACTGGTGATACCTTTAAAGGTATAGTCCAGTTTAGTAAGTTGTGGCCTTCATGAAAGGAAGTACAGAATCAAATTTATGTCTTGTATTACACAGAACTTCATTCTGTGTTCCAATGCTCAGATTTGTTCTGTGACTCTACATGTTGGACTAAGGGGATGAGATATATATATATGTATATATATAAAATAAATAATATTCAGTATGTGGTACTGATCAAATCCCAAAGCTCTTCTGCTGTTCACTGCAGTTGTAGGGTTCCTTGGCAGCATGGAGCAGGGCTGCGGGTACTAGATGCTGTTCTCCTCACAAAGCTACTTGCAGGCAGATTGGAGTCTGGGAATCCTTTAGAAATTTATTTTATTGCAAACAAGCAAGCATGATGTGGTTGTGCTCAGTTTAGTCACAAATATCCATGTGTGTTGTACTTCAGTCAGGTACTTGATCAATCAAAGTGAGAGTTATTACTGAAGGCAGTGTCACCAGTCACTAGATTTAATATGTACTGTAGTATGATGCTACTTTGGGATTTATGATTCCATAAACCTGCTAGGACATGAGTGTAGATAAAGAATTCTATTCTTTCTTGTTTGCAGTGAGTTTGGTTGCATTTTACATCTAGTGGGCAAGCATGTTTTGCTGGTTTTTGCAAGTTCCTGTTTCTTTCCAGTGGTTTTGTATATAACTTTTATATTAAGGTCTTTAGTTTTTATCTCAAAGTCTTTTAAAGAAACACATTATGCATAGGGATAATGAATAATGATTGCTTAGGGCACAAATTCTAACTAGGAATACTTGAACAGCTTTCTGGAATATACTTGTACCGTGCTGCTATTTATACCTGTTACAGCAGATACGATGGAAGAAAATAACTTGTAAAAAAAAAAACAAACCCAAAACATCCCAAACATATTCTTAAGAGTGTTCCTTTTTAAAGAATCAAGGCGTGTTTTTTAAAATGCATTAATTGAAGAGCAGTCTCTGGAAATCCTGGCATAACCTTGAATTTATTGCTGAACTTGGATGTCTGTCTGGAAAGCAGGTTGTGTAAGATCTGGTCATCTAGCTGTATTGTTTGGCTACCTATTCTTGGCATCTTCTTTCAAATGGAGATAATTTTCCACTTTATCTTCTTGCCTTCCTTTCTTCTTTGCCACCCCAGTTTGCATCTTTTCTTTGTCATATCTATCGTAGAATGCTGTTCTTTTGGCCACTTTACAGGTCAAAAAGGGAGAAGGGATAACTGAACAGTGTGGAGATGCAGCACATTGAGGAATAATGATTTTTTGCAGGAATACTCAAGGCATTGAAGCAGAGTGGAAGTCCAGCAAAAGCTGGGTAGTGACTGCACTACAACTATAGAATGCTCTTGTGTCCTAGACTTGGAATAGAGTGTGCATATTTATGCTCAAAGTACTAGGAATAAATAAGAAGTGTACATGAACTGATGAAAACTCATCAGGTTATGTACAAGCTTCTACTCCGGGAAACTCCAGCAAATGACTGATAGGATTTCTTGTTCTGTTTTACTGGTTGCATATTGCAATCATAGGACAGTGTTGGAAGTTAAAGGCAGAGAATACAAGTGCGCCAAGTTTGGGAGGAATAGGGACTGTGGCACTTTTAGGCAGTTTGTGTCCTGGGTCTGGAAATGTGGGATATCTTGGAGGATGATAAGCAGTGCTTAGCTGGTTTGCTGACCATCTCTTACAATATATTTAGCTGCAGATTTGTTTAGTTGCCAAGTAATTTAATCAGTTTAAAGCCTTGTTTGCTATGTAATCAGTTTTTGGACTAAATGAATTGAAGCATAAAAACCAATTGTTAGGTAAGTGTTCTCTAGTATTTATGGCTCCTAGGATTGCTTTATCTGTCAGGAAGATGTATTTTTGGTGTCTGTGGACTGTTTCTAGAGCTAATGAAAAGTGGTTTTGTTCCTCAGTGTCATGTTTGCTCATGGAATAATGAATGAATGGTGAACTCTGCAAAGTGTTTGGAGAAATGCTGTGATGTCAGGTTAGCAACTGTTGTGCAGGTTGGGCTGGAGAGAAAGGATGATCTGTTTCTTCATCTGAGGGTCTACTGCAGTCCAAAGATCCACATAGCTCACTTTTCTCCAACAGTGGTGTGTAGTGAAGATGCTCAGGGTTAATGAATGGCTTGAGTATATACTTCTTTCTCATGGCAATCAGCAGCTTAGGAACTTGATAAAGCAGAGGCTGCATCTCCGTTGTGTTACATAGCCATTGGTACACAAAATTCTTGAAAGATAGGTCTAATTATTTCTTAAATGCTGCTATACTTTTGGCTTTGAAGGTGTTCTGTAGCGAGAGAATTTTACGATTTAGTAGTCTTGTAGCAAAAAAACAACCCTTCCTTTTCTTCAAAATGTTATTCTCTATGACTTTTATTACAAGTCATTCAGGATTTTCATGGGAAGTAGCGAATAGTCATTTCTACTTGTACTCTGCACATCCTTTGTGATTTTATAGGCCTACATTTCTTCTTCATTCAAATGTCTCTTTTCCAAGCTGTGAAAAACGTAAGTCTTCCATCATGTTATCCTGTTAAATACTCTGGAATTATTGTCTTTTCTGGTGTTTTTTAGGTTAGGGGTTGGTATTGGGAGTACAGACATAAAAACTGGGTGTAGTAGATTTATAGGGTAACTTCGTGTTATTTCTATTTTGGTTTTCTGGTTGCTGAACATGGAATGGGAGTAGCTCCAAGGTATTTCCACAGCTTCTTTAAAACTGTGTTTGTGCAACACACTTAATTTTTGTTTCTTTGTTAAAAAAAGCAGGCTAAAAATAGCCTTATAGAAGCTGTGCTTATGCAGTTTTGCCTGGGCTTGCTCTGCCCTCCACTGTGTGTGTTTCTGCAGAGGCTATGGTTCCTGCAGAGGTTTTTGTTTGGTGGGTTTGTTTTGTAGGTTTTTTTTTTCCCCAGGTGGATTTCCAGTGAAGTACTGTAAAAACTATTACAGGACTGCTAGCCTGAAAGTGATCTCAGGTATCATACATCTGCTTAGTTTTTAAGGGCATGCTACACAAATATGCGAATTGTGAGCATCTTCTATGGTGATGCCGTGATTTATGGATCTGAACATACAGTGTACTTAATTTATTTCCTTAAAATTACCAAATTCTAGCTACTAAAAAGCTCCCTTCAACACTCTACAAAACTGTAGAAGTTTTAAAAAATTACTTCTAGTCCATGCAATGCTAAGAATCCATCAGGAATTACTTAATATTACACTACACAAATGCTTTTACTGGATTCCTCTGGGCTAGTTGAAATTTCCTGCAAAGATCCTTTGGCATGATGAGTTTACTGCTGTAGTGCTATGAAACATCTCTAATGGAAATGTCAAGGTGCATTTGTCTCTCTGACCAGAGAATTTCTGAGGAAGTTGATTTTTTTTTTTTTTTTTTCCCATTACTCTCTTTGTACTTGAAAGATACAGTAAGCAAGTAAACTAAAACTTTTTTAACCTAGCAGGCTTTCCAACCTACATGTCCTCCCCTTAGCATATGGATCACTGTTACTTAAATGTCTCTTTGTTAAGAATGTCAAAACATTGCTCACGCTGCTGCGCTTCCTCACAACTGTGAAAGGAGAAGAATTCATCAGCTATTACCTTCTGCTATTGCATTTCTTCAGGCTTAAATGTGTTGGGAATACGATTTGACCCCTTCCTGCAGGGCAGATAAGCCTTCTGGCAGGATTAAAAAAAATCTATAAAAGGTATTTTATGGGTACAACTAGTGCACAGTAAACCTTAAAGGAATTGTAGAAGTTGGGATTTGCCCAATCATTCAACTGCAAAGAAGGCATGTACAGCAAATAGTGAAATTATTACAATTTATGACTTTATTGCCCCTTGAGATTTTTTGTAATACTCAAAGCATTTTGCCTTCCAAGCAGAGGAATTGTATTGCTCTAAAAGTTAGAGCTGCATCTGATTTTATTACCTGAAAATAAATAAAAAAATCACAGGAAGTTCCCTCAAAGAGCAAATTGTGCAGTAGCAAGTTCTTTTTGGGGGTGGGGAGTGGTGAGGGGAAGAAGCTTTAGCATCTTAACTGAAAAATTATCATAGTGACTAAAGATTTAGCTGCTGAATTGGCAAAAGCCTGTAGAAAGACCGATGGTTTCTTAATAAGTATTAAAGGGGGTATTGCTAATTGAGGTGTATTGGGAGCTGGTTATGCATGTTTGGAGAGATGTACTGAATTCCCAAAGATTCTGTTGGAGAACTTGTGCTCTAGAAGGAAGCTTAGGTTCAGAGAGACATCTCGGGAATCCAATATTCAGAGGTTAGGAAGTTCATTGGAAAGTGCTCTCAAGTGAGGACTTCGTGTAAAATGTTTAACTATTTACAGAATCATTAGTGTTGGAAGGAACCTCTGGAGATTATCTATGTTGTTTATATCAGCAGTTCTTGAATGTTCTTAATATTCCTGCTTTGACCAACTTTCCAAAGTTGGAACATTTCTGCTACTGACTGCTTAGAGTTTGCAGTGGGAAGACAATGACTTTATTTGAACTTTTTAGAGCTGCAGAACGATTTAAAGAACTTCAGACTGTTCTTGTGTACCAGAAATGTGAATTTTGTCCAATAGGGTGACATGAATTAATCCTTACAGTGTGGGGAGCTACCCTGTGTTGATTGCAGTTAACATTGACATACAGAGCAAAAGTACCATGTGATTTGATATTCTTAAGACCTTGTTAACAGCATCTATCTATTATCTGTCAAGATACATGGAATAAACCCCCTGGCTGTTCTTAATAGTATTTATTACTCAGATGTTTAATGATCAAAGCCAAATCTGTTGTGGAAACAGGCTCATCAGACTATTCAGGTTATGAATTGGTTTGGTCTGTTTCTGCTCTGTGAGTAGTAGCATGTGTGTGGAACTCTGCTTCTTTGAGTAGCAAATGGGTTTAAATCCTATGCATACACAGTGGCACAAAGACTTAATATGCTTGTCTACTTATACTGCTTTTTCTGTGGTCTTTGTCAAACCCTGCATGATAGCAACCATAAGATAAAAATTCCATGGTTTAGGTTGAGTGGAAGATGCTTTTGCTTTCTCACTGGAGTTCTTGCTCATGGTGTTGAATAGTTTTGTGTCCTCTAACCACTGGTTTAAGCTGAGTCAGTTTGTAATAGTTAATAGTCATCACAGAAATCAAAGCTTCAAAGAGTATAAGGGTTCTTCTCTGCGAGCTGGTGGGGATGGAGGAGCCCATGACTGAAATCATACACTGGTAATTTATAGAGGCATTGTAGTATTGTTGTCATAGTAACAGTGGACTGGAGTGTGGGACAACAGGACTTTTGTCTAAAGTCACTGCAGAAAATGGTTTAGGATACTCTGCTGTGGCACGTACAACTGCAGTGCTCCTTGGTGGACTTTGGCGGAAAGACAGAAGGGAAGTTGATCAGTACCTGTGTGTAAAGGATACCTCTTCAGTATGTGACATCTGCATGCATCAGGTCTGCTAGTGTAGTGCAGTTCAAAGGAGCTATGGAAAAGGAGTTACGGAAAAAGCTACCAAAATGAGAGTGTGGCTGGTTGTTGTAAAGGTTCTGGGGGATCCTTTCTGCTGGCATTTTGCATCTGTGCACATGTTGCTGTGGTAGATGCTTTATGAAGAAAATCTCTGTGAGCATTGTCAGTCACCCATGTATGCCTGACAAAGGTCTTGAGTGCCAGGAGCCTTGAAATGAGTGGATCATTGATGCAAGGTGGGAGTGTCCTACCACAGTGTTTTGTGAGAGGACCAAACATTGAACTGATTAATCCTGAGGTAAAATCCTCTTCATAAACAAAATTAGTAGTAAACTTTGTAACACTCTGTGCTTTGTACAGATTGATTGAAAATGAGCATTATTTCGGTTGAAAAAGGCTTGTCTTCAGGATTCTGCCAATAAAATGACTTATTTGTATCTTGTACTAGTGGTGCTGAAGGCTTGTAAAGCCTCTCATGTTACCTTGTTATTTAGAGTCCTTAAGGCTCTCATTTATATTATGGTATTTGTACTGCTAAAAGTCGACTGAAATTCGGCTTCATGAAGATTGAGAAGGATTGCCTTGTCTGGGTCTTTATACATTGTATATTTTGAAAGCCATCTGTCTTTCTGTTAGGTTTGAACTGTATTGACAGCTAATATGCTACAACCTGTCTGTGAGTTTAGACTTTTTCCCAGTTCTGTTTCTTCTTCCCTAAAATTCAAGTATCAAGTAAATTAGTCTTTTTGCCCTTTTTTGTCTGCTTGGCACAGGCAAATCTGTGAAGAATTAGAAGAGTCAATATTTTATGATGTTTCTTTACAAGTGTTGATTAAATCACAATCTAGTTATTTGCAGCAAAGGAGGGTGTATGATAGTATGCAAAACATTGTTGGAAAACTTGCTGTAGGATGTTTATGGGAAATAATGTCTTCAAAAGTTCTGATGTTAACTATTAGCAAATTGAGAGGGAGGCAAAGAGGAAGTTACATATTATCCAGGACAGAGTAATGAACAGATATGGCTCTTGCAGACACTGAAACAGCTTTCGGATGTTCCATCCCAGTTTACAGTGGCTTTCTGAATATCTTGCGGACATACTTAATCTTATGAGACTGTGCTACTGATTACTGTAGCAATATTTGCTTTTAGCTTCTGAGAGGAACCATATGGTCTTAATGCAGTTCATATGTGGTTTAAAATCAATCTCTAGATATATGTGTAGCTGCTAAGGCATAAATGAATGGGGCCATTCTAGCAGAGTAATTATTCTATGATTCTAAGATTCTATGTTTTTTTTTAGTCTAATGGAAGACATTGATTAAAGTATTACTATGGAATATAAAGGTCTTGCTTGTAAAAAATGTGCATGCAATTAAATATTTGTTATACAGTGAGCAAAGGAAGGTGTCTATTTTTAATGTTCTGCTCTTTCTGAAATGTAGAGGAACTGCACAAATGAACTATGGGTGTCTGAAGCCTACGGAAAATACTGAGCACTTGCCTTTTGTTCTGTGTGGTCTATCAGTCTTCTGTCAGCTGGGACTCATGGTGAACGTAGACTCCTGTGCCCCACTAATTCACTGTGTTATTTTTTCATGTTTATACAGATGCACCATGATTCTTTGACAAAGCTAATCCTTTCTGGGAAAGGCTGAAGTGTCTTGTGTGAATCCTGCGGTGCATGCTGCTTCATGTTTTGCTCATGTCTTGTCCAGGCAAGCAGCACCGAGTAATTCCTTGATTAAGCACAGTGCTCTTGACCTACCTATGGTACTGGATACTGAACTTACATGTCAAGGGTTCAAGGGAGCCAAGAGGAATTGGCTGCAGCAATTTGTTTTTATTGGGGTGATAAAAGGATGGCATAGGACACAGGTGTGATGCAGGAGAGGAACCCACTCAGACTGATCAGATGTGCCCTTCCCTAGCGTGAGACCCACAATAGTGAAAGTATCTTACTTGACAGTGAGATTTTTGCAGTGTAGAATACTTGCTTGTCAAGGACTTGATAATAGGAGAAGACTTGCACTGCTGTGTATAAGGAAGGCATGGCAGTGTCTTTTGGCCAGCCTGTAGCTTTATCAACAATTTCATAGGCTGATCAGCTTGATTTCATGTACTGAGGTTTCATGTACTTCTTGTATTTCTTAAATATTTGGTAACTGTGCTGTGGACTAAGGATGAGTTTACAAAATTGGCACAAGGTCCAAGTTTTATGTGAAATATTCAAAAGTTATTTGGCTTTCTGGGGCTTCTTTAATCTTAACAGTTTAGCTCTTAATCACATCAGAAAGTTACTGTGTGTGTTCCATAGGATGTGTGGCTAAGTTGCCATCCCTATAACAGTTTTGTGCTGTTGAAAGGTGGTAGGCACTGAAGTTCTCATCTAGAAAAGCTTGGAAAAGGCTGTGCTCTTCAGTTGTGCTAGGGTTTGAATGTCTTCAATGTGTATTTCTTCTGGCAATAAAAAGAGAAACTGGTTTTGATTATTTTCTGTTTCAAAAAATTGGTAGATCCAGGCCAGGTTCTGTATGTTGCTTCCTGAGTGCTAGACTTAAGTGCGCTGGCAAACAATGCATTCTGATAGCCGCATAGCTAATTCCACATGCAGTCTATCACCTGACTTGCAAGATTTTTTCCCTGCAAAATTCAGTGGGAAGAAATGGATAGCATAATGTGTTGGGCTTGCATGGCAGGGTTGGAAGGGGGCGGGACACGACACCTACAGAAGGCCAGTCAGCAAAGGCAGTAGCACCTCTGTGATAATGTATTTGAGAGAGAAAAAATTGCTGTGTGGGAGCAATTGCAGCTGGAGAGAAAGGTGAGAATCTGAGAGAAACAGCCCTGCAGACACTGAGGTCAGTGCAGAAAGAGGAAAGGAGGTACGGCAGAGCGGAGGTTGCCCTGCCCATGGTGAGGCAGACTGTCCCCCTGCAGCCCATGGAGGTCCGTGGTGAAGCAGGAGGGCACCGGAAGGAGGTTGTGACCCCATGGGAAGCCTGTGCTGGAGCAAGCTCCTGGCAGGACCTGCATCCCCATAGAGAGAGGAGCCCACGCTGGAGCACATTTGCTGGCAGGACTGGTGACTCATGGGGGACCCATGCTGGAGCAGTCTGTTCCTGAAGGACTGCAGCCATGGAAGGGACCCACGCTGGAGCGTTTCAGGAAGACTCATGTTGGAGAAGTTGGTGGAGGACTGTCTCCTGTGCGGGAGACCCCACACTGAAGCAGGGTAAGAGTGTGAGGAGTCCTTCCACTGAAGAGGAAAGAGCAGCAGTGACAACATAGGATGAACTGACTTAACCCCCCTATTCCCTGTCTGCCTGTGCTGCTGGTGGGGAGAAGGTAGAGCAAATGACAAGTTAAGCCCAGGAAGAAGGGGAGAAGTGAGGTGACACCATGCATATGCAGGAAGAGATTGGACTTGGTCTCTCATTTCTCTTAACTCTCCACAATTACTTTTCCTCTCAGGTTGCTAGTTGTTGACTTGATTTACCTTGGTGGCTGCTTTTGCTTTTCAAGGACACTAAAAGAAGGGCCCTTAATCTTTCAAGTGGGATATCGGGTGTACAGCTGACATTTATTTGAGTAAAATCTGAAGTAGAAACATGAATTCATTCAGAGAAAAGTGAAACTGGGACCAAGCAATGAAGACCCGTCCTTAAAGTACTTTTCACCTTGGGATATAGATGAAAGCATAAATTGCACAGACAGTAGGGCAGCAGTTAAGATTTCTAGGTGTTCAACAAAATAGCATACTAAAACAGTATCTGAATGGGGCCCATAAGGATACTTTGGAGGGACTCTTTGTCAGGGACTGTAGTGATAGGACAAGGGGTAACGGGTTAAAACTTAAACAGAGAAAGTTTAGATTGGATATAAGGTAGAAGTTCTTTCCTGTAAGGGTGGTGAGGCACTGGAATGGGTTGCCCAAGGAAGTTGTGAATGCTCCATCCCTGGCAGTGTTCAAGGCCAGGTTGGACAGAGCCTTGGGTGACATGGTTTAGCATGAGGTGTTCCTGCCCATGGCAGGAGGGTTGGAACTAGATGATCTTAAGGTCCTTTCCAACCCTAACTGTTCTATGATTCTAAATGCTTAGAGAGCAAGCAGCTGCAAAATTTCCACTTGCAAGGAAAAGGGGTGTGATTTAGTTGTTGCATAGTGAGACCTCTACCTGTGCCATCTCCAAATGGGCTAATGTTGGTTTTTTTGGGGTTGGTTTTTTTTGGGGTGTAGGGTTTGTTGGTTGTTTTTTTTTTTTTTTTTAATTAAAAAGCTCTTCTGGTTAAAGGCTTTCTATTCCATTTTAACACTAGCAACATAATGTTCCAAATGCCTGCTTGAGCACATTGAGGTGTGATTCTTAAGCCCCTGTGTGAAATAGACACAAACCGAAACATGCGAGGTTCCCTTTGAACATCAGGAAACACTTTTTACTGTCAGGGTGACCACCACCAGCACAGGTTGCCTGAGAGGTTGTTGACTTCCCTTCCTTGAAGGGATCTGGGGCCGCCTATAGCCATCTGGACACAATCCTGTGCCAGTGGCTATGGGTGGCCCTGCTTCAGCAGTGGGGGCTGTTCTAGATGATCTGCAGAGGTCCTTTTGACCTCAGCTATTCCATGGTTCAGTGAGATTCTGTGAAAAGGAATGCATGTTCATGAATGCAAATAAATGGGATTAAATAAATTTTTAGTGTGCTACCCTTTATTGCTTGTTAGCTCAAAGATTTTGGTTTTGTTCTTTTGTTTGTAACTTGGAAGCTTAAGTTCCCTGTGGAAACCCAAAGCTTCCTCTAAACTATATAGCTTTTGGTGTGGATTTTGTGCTTGGAGGGAGTGTTCTGGAATGACAGAGCCATCTCTTGCATGGTGAAAAAAAAATACAACCAAACAACAAAAAAGCTGCAGTCACACTAAAGTTTTGAGGTTGCTGAGTGAAGGACTGCATTCTGCATAACCTGTATGTACTTGTCTTTCCTCGCTGTTAGCTGAAATGGAAAACTCTAACTTGAAAAGTACTCTGTCGAAAAAAGGAAATGGGAATATTTACTTCATTAAGATCAGGCAAGATCAAGGTTTTGAATTGCTGTTTGTGTAGGCTGAGCAATCTACCAACTCTGGCTCTTTCTCTGAGGGCAGAAGGATACTGTCAGCCTGCTGTGCTGCCCACAGCCTCTGGAACTTTCTGCATGTTCTCTCGCCCCCTATGTGTGTTTAATCACTGGTAGGCAGAACTTGGTGTACCAGGGAGCAATTGTGTTGTGCTTCCTACGTATAGGAAGCTAATCATAGTTAAGATGTACCTACTTACGGAAAAACAGCTGTGGGTAGTCACTGAGGGAGGAGGGAGCCTTTTTGAAAGGTATCTTCTCATCCTGCTGAAAGAGTTCTGACTGTTAAATGATGCTTGTGGTTTTGGTTAGATCTTTTCCCCCTATTTTGGTTAGATAAATCTGATCTCTGGAGCATCTAGTGAAAACTTAGTTCTAGAATGCATAGAAGTATTTTTTTAGTGTATTGGGAAGTAAAGTTTATAGAATCTGTGTATAAACCAGGACTCAGGCTATCTTGCTAAGAAGTTGAAACTTCAGTGGGCAAAGCCTAGAAGTACTTTGGAGACAAACAATGGGACTGAGACAAAAGTCGTTCTGAAAAATTAGAGCTTGCATGAAAGTAGGATAAAGTCCTTTTAAAGTGATGCTTTGTAATATTATTTTTTGTCTAATTCCTTCTCCCCTCAAAGCAAACAAACAAAAAAGTTGTTGCTGGGAGTAGTAACAAATACAAGTAACAAGTAAGTTCATGCTGCTGCTTTGACTATTTCTTATTGGTGCCTTGAAGCCTGTTTCTGAGCACTGTTCATCTGAGCTGAAGCAAAGTCTGACCTCTAAACGTTGTTTCCGTTTCTTGTTTTGCTGGGCCTCTGCTCAGTTTGATAGTTGCATCCTGTTACTGTAGGGACTGGTGCAGTTGCCATAGCGTATGGATGTGTGAGAACTTTTCTTTAAAAGAGCAGATCTATGTCAAGAAAGTGAGATGTTTGATATGGCTGTCATCTGTCCGTGATTAACCAAATGGTCATTTTGGTCATAAAGCGAGAAATGCCTCTGCGAGGAGCTATATTCTAAGCCATCTGCATAGAATGGTTGCCCACCATATATTGATGTCCCAGCAGTTCTTGTTATTGCTCATCTAATGACAAGGTAATGAAACATGCAGGTAGGTGCTATGAGTTCATCTAGATTATGTCCCATTTGGCCAAACTAGAGGTACCTTTCTTTTAGTTAGAAACAACCATTTAAGACAGTGAGTCCGTGTAAATTTTAAAAGTTTATCTCCGTGAGCCAGGTTGCAGGATTCCAGTCATAGAATGATTTAGGTTGGGAGGGACCTTTAAAGATCATCTAGTTCCAGTCCCTCTGCCATGGGCAGGGACAACTTTCACTAAACAAGGTTGCTGAAAGCCCTATGAGCACTTTCAGTGATGGGCATGTACAGATTCTCTGGGCAGCCTGTTCCAGCCTTACAGAAGTTCAGGTAGTTGATATCTGTCCTTTTGCCTTTGACTGATGCAATCATCAGTCATCGTAGAAGACTACCAAATTAGTTGGGCATGATTTGCCCTTGGTGTCTCTAATCAGCTCCTTGTCTTCCGTGTGTTTTGACATGTCTTCAAGAGGATTTGTTCCATGATCTCACTGGGCACAGAGGTGAGGCTGACTGGTTGGTAGTTCCCAGGGTCCTCCTTTTTAGAAGTGGGCATGATGTTTCCCTTTTTTGAGTCAGTGGGGATTTGCCTGACTGCCATGACTTTTTGAGTATGATTGAGAATGGTTTGACAACTACTTCAGCTAATTCTCTTGGGACCTTGGGAAACATCTCACTGGGTCCTATGGACTTACGTATATTCAGGTTCCTGAGGTGGTCTTGAACCTGATCTTCACTTAACGATGGGAGTGACTTCATTTTACATTCCTTGCCTTGAGGTTCAGGGGCTTGAGAGATGTGGGAAAAAGAATTGTTGAGTACCCCAGACTTCTCCATACCAGTTATCACTAGTTCTTATATTTAGTCTTGCTTTTCTAGCTAATGTAGAAGCCCTTTGTATTGTTGGCAACCTGTGCCAAATTCACCTCTAATTGTGCCTTAGCTTTCTGATCCCATCCCTACACATCCAGTATTTATCCCAGGATATATGTTTCTGATTCCACTGCATGCGTGTTTCCTTCTTGCACACTGGTTTGACCAGAAGGTCCTTAGTTAGCCGTGTTTGTCTCCTGCATCTCTTCCTGATTTCTTACACATGGGAATTGAGAGCTTTTGCACTCTAAGAAAAATGTCATTAAAGAGCTGCCAGTTCTGTTCAGCTCCTTTGTCCCTGAAAGCAGTTTCCCAGGGGTCCCATCCGTTAATTCCTTAAACAACTGAAAGTTTGCTCTCCTAAAATTCAGAGTCCTGACTATTCTTCACCTGGCCCATATCCCTCAAGATTGTGAATTCCACCAGGGCATGACCACTGCAGCTCAGGCTGCCACCAGTCTTGACATCCTCAATTAGTTCATGCATGTTGGTAGGCAGCAGGTTTATTAATGCTTCTCCTCTGGGTGTGCTGTCTGTCACTGGGATTAAGAAATTATCCTTGTCACACTCCAAGAGTCTCCTGGACTGCTTACAGATTGCTGTGCTGCTTTTCAAGCAGATGTCACGGTGATTGAAGTCCCCCAGCAGGGTCAGAGCCTGTGAGCATGATGCCTCCTGTTGTTGAAGTAAGAACTCTTCATCAACAGGCTGCCTTTCTTTGGGCAGCCTGTAGTAAACACCAACCGTGAGGTTTCCTTTGTTGGCTTTGCCCTAATTTTTACCCATAAGCTCTCAACTTGTTCACTGCTGTTTTTCAAAGCAGCTTTGTGGAGTCAATCCATGTTTGGTTTTTCTACATGGAGGGAACCTGCCTATTCTTCCTTCTTTCCCTATCCCTTCTGAGCAGTTTCAAGCCATCAATTTCAGCACTCCAGTTGTGTGATCCTTCCCACCATACTTCAGTGGTAGTGATTAGATCATAGCTTTCTAGCCCCTGTGGCTTCTTTCCTTTTTGCTGCCCATGCTGCATGCATTGACATAGAGGCACTGGGTCATTGACTGTGTCACCTTTTTAGAGGAACATGGCCTAATTCCTTTGAGGCATTTCACAGGTGATACCCTCTTGGTTCCTAATATGTCTGCAGTCCCTGACTTTTTGTTCAGAACTCCATCACTTTCCCCCACTACTTGTCTGCTGCTGTCTTCTGCTGTTGAAACTTTTTGTTTCTGCCTATGCTGTTGGAGAGCACTACTCTAATTACCGTTACAATTTTTTGCTTCAGAATAGTGGGGGCTAGTGTTGCCTTTGTAAGCTCCTCTTCATCTACTTCATACTACTGTGGTTGGCATATTTGTCTCTTGCTCTGTCTGGCCCCAACAAAGAACAAAACTAACATGCTGGTTCACTGAGAATAAAGCCATTGTCTGGGGTAATGGGAAACTGAGATGCCCTGAAAAAGAGAAGCAGGGAAGACAATATGATGAGAAGTGCATGCAGCTGATGCTGACCCACCAGGACTTTGGCTGGTAATGTTAGATATACTCTTAATTTGAACAGCAAAATGATCCTTTTTAACTCCCATCACCAGCATGAGCCCCTCTACTGTCTTTTCTGGTGCTAACCAGAGCATGTTGTGTCATTTCATGATAAACTGGATTGGGCAAGTGATCATTTTTCTCATTTGTCTTGTTGCCAGCATAACACTGGGGATGGCAATTCTGCCACCCTGCTCTAGGTGAAACTGTAGCCTGCGAGAGTGCTCTTTTGCAACCAGGCAGCTTTACAATTCTTTGCAGTCCTTCAAAGATAGGTGTTTGGGTTTTTTTTAATTGGGATGGAGGTATAAAGGCTGCATGCTCTTCTGCTCTCTGCCTCAAAGTGCCATCTGTTCTCATCCTAATAGAGATGTTCCTTATTCCCCTGGAGGCTGGTGTTTGTACCCTCCCATCTTCCCTTAAAGTTAAGCACTGTTCTGCATGACTCCTTTGTCCCAGGAGTGTTGAGACTGCTGGACAGAATTTCTCAGCTTAGTGAGATCTTCTTAGCCTTTGCCTCAGAAAAAAAGCAGCTCTGAGCCTGAAAGATCCACTTCAGTCTGCCATCTGAGCAATAAAACCCTACAAAGCAGCTGTGGTAATGGAGGTCTTTGAAGTTTTCAGCAGTTAAGTGTTTGCAGACACTTGTTTGTTGCTGGAGATCCAGTCTTCTGCAACTTTTCCTTACTTGTCCAGCCTGTACCCATGGGAACTTCTACTATATTTCTCCCTAAATTCCCTTAGGGATTTGCCTTTATTCATCCTTTTTTGCTTTTTTCATGTTTGTCTGTTTCCTACCAAATGCAATCCTATCCTGGACCGCCACCTGGTTGTCATCTTAACTGCCACCTGGTTATCATCTCTTCTTACCAAAAGCCACCTGTGGTGCGCCCAGATACTTCTAATTATCAACTCTACCCTAACTCTGAAGTAAATCCCTCAGTGTGCTTAGCCTGCCTGCTTCAGAATCTTCTCTTCATTCAGCTTTGGCTTGCTATAGAAGGACAGCCAGGAGCAGAGGACCTCTCTTTTCTTCCAACTCCTCTTGGCTGAGCCAGCAGTTACGTTTTAGGCCATGGATGTTATCAGGTCAAGTAGTGATACTCAAACATATATAGAGCTGTTTGCAGCCTCTGTAGTGATACTGCCTCTCATGTTTTCACCTCATAATTCCAATGACAGATGAATATAGTCTTTTTCTTAACCATGCAGCCAAGACTAGGATTGCTCTGAGAGGTGGAGTTAATCAATGATACAGTTGTTAATATTGTTAGTTGTGTGTCATATATTCAACTTTATGTTGTTAAGAGTAGGATGCTACAACTTGTGTTATATGAAGTCATTTAGCAAAAAGGCTTATGTGTCTAGTAACTTGCCAAAATGGGGTTGTTGGATCTGAATCACAGAAGTGTAATTTCTAGGCAAGAGGTTGTTGTTTTTGTAACATGAGAAAAGCTTCAAAACCTCAGTGGTTTGATTTACGTGTAGAACTAGTTAGAGGAGAAGATGCCTTTTAGCATTGGCTGAAAAAAATTGAATAGTTTGGATTGATTTAGTGTGAGGTGTCCCTGCCCATGGCGGAGGGGGAGAACTTGATGATCTTAAGGTCCTTTCCAACCCTAACTATTCTATGATTCTATGATTCCAGGGTATTGTCTATCTGTTTTCAGAATGTGGAAGTAAATGAGCACATTATGTTTCTTGTCAAGTATAATCATAGAATAGTTAGGGTTGGAAAGGACCTTAAGATCAACTAGTTCCAACCCCCCTGCCATGGGCAGGGACACCTCACACTAAACCATGTCACCCAAGGCTCTGTCCAACCTGGCCTTGAACATTGCTGGGGATGGAGCATTCACAACCTCCCTGGGCAACCTATTCCAGTGCCTCACCACCCTAAGAGGAAAGAATTTACTCCTTACATCCAATCTAAACTTCCCCTGTTTAAGTTTTAACCCATTATCCCTTGTCCTGTCACTGCAGTCCCTAATGAACAGTCTCTCCCAAGCATCCCTATAGGCCCCCTTCAGATACTGGAAGGCTGCTATGAGGTCTCCACGCAGCCTTCTCTTCTCCAGGCTGAACAGCCCCAATTTTCTCAGCCTGTCTTCATACGGGAGGTGCTCCAGTCCCCTGATCATCCTCGTGGCCCTTCTCTGGATTTGTTCCAACAGTTCCATGTCCTTTTTATGTTGAGGACACCAAAACTGCACACAATACTGCAGGTGAGGTCTCACAAGAGCAGAGTAAAGGGGCAGGATCACCTCCTTTGACCTGCTGGTCACGCTCCTTTTGATGCAGCCCAGGATACGGTTGGTTTTCTGGGCTGTGAGTGCACACTGCCGGCTCATGTAAATTTTCTCATCAACCAACACCTCCAAGTCCTTCTCTGCAGGGCTGCTCTGAATCTCTTCTCCGCCCAACCTGTAGCTGTGCCTGGGATTGCTCTGACCCAGGTGTAGGACCTTGCACTTGTCATGGTTAAACTTCATGAGGTTGGCATCAGCCCACCTCACAAGCGTGTCAAGGTCCCTCTGGATGGCATTCCTTCCCTCCAGCGTATCAACCGAACCACACAGCTTGGTGTCATCAGCAAACTTGCTGAGGGTGCACTCAATCCCACTGTCCATGTCAGCGACAAAGATGTTAAACAAGACCGGGCCCAGCACCGATCCCTGAGGGACACCACTCGTTACTGGTCTCCAGCCGGACATTGAGCCATTGACCACAACTCTTTGTGTGCAGCCGTCCAGCCAGTTCTTTATCCACCGAGTGGTCCATCCATCAAATTGATGTCTCTCCAATTTAGAGACAAGGATGTTGTGTGGGACAGTGTCGAACGCTTTGCACAAGTCCAGGTAGATGACATCAACTGCTCTACCCCTGTCCATCAGTTCTGTAGCCCTATCATAGAAGGCCACCAAATTGGTCAGGCAGGATTTCCCCTTAGTGAAGCCATGCTGGCTGTCACCAAGCACCTTGTTGTTTTTCATGTGCCTTAGCGTGCCTTCCAGGAGAATCTGCTCCAAGATTTTGCCAGGCACAGAGGTGAGACTGACTGCTCTGTAATTCCCTGGGGTCATCCATTTTCCCCTTCTTGAAAATGGGGGTTATATTTCCCTTTTTCCAGTCATTGGGAACTTCACCTGACTGCCATGATTTTTCAAATATGATGGACAGTGGCTTCGCAACTTCATTCGCCAGCTCCTTCAGGACCCGTGGATGGATTTCATCAGAACCCATGGACTTGTGCACGTTCAGATTTTTAAGATGGTCTCGAACCAGTTCCTCTCCTACGGTGGGCACAAGGTCTTCATTCTCACAGTCCCTGTATCTGCCTTCCAAGACTTGCGTGGTTTGGTCAGAGCCTTTGCGAGTGAAGACCGAGGCAAAGAAGTCATTCAGAACCTCAGCCTTCTCCAAATCCTGTGTAGCTATTCAAATCCTGTGTAGCTAAATGTTGAAACATGTCTTGCATGTGACTAGTACTGAGGTATGTGTGTTCTTGGGACCTAAGGCTGTTGAGAGAGTGACCAGCTTTAAGGGTATCCTTTAGAGAGATGGAAGATAGCGCATATATTGCAAGTAAAAAGAAGGGCTTTTTCCTAGGCTGTTTGCTCTGTAACTTGATACTTTGTGAGTAAGTAGATAAAGCTACATGGCTTGAAAAGCACCTTTGGAGATCATCTGCAGGAGGAGAAGTTGAAAAGAGAGAAGAAAAGGTATATACTAAATCAAGGGTATGCTGGAAGGGACCTCAAATGCAAGACGGTGAGATGCAGTGATGAAAAAGCTGGTGGAGAGAGAGCTCTGAGGAGCTCTGGAAAAATAATTAAAAGCAGTAGGCAGATTTAAATACAGATACTTCTGGATGGTTTGCCTGTTAATCTTGCTGCTTTTTGCTCAACAGTCAAAGGTTTGGATATGTCTTTTTTTGTACTTACGTGCATCCAATTTGAAACCAAATGTGAACTTTCCATCAGCATTCCTGTAAGTATACTCAGGAAGCTTGTGGATATCGGGCCTAGACAAACTGTAACAGAAGTATTCTGATCTTTGATGCCTAATATTGGAAAAATCAAACTGATTTTTATTCCCACTTTTTTCCCCATTGTATTTTTCTTTCAATCAAAAATATTTTGCTTTGGCGTACTGCTAACTGGAGCAGTAGTAGGAAGGAGGAAGGGCTAAGTATTTGGGTGATGGTCTGTGTGTAGACAAATTCCCATTTTTTTTTTTTCTAATCAAACTTACTTCTCCCTTGTTGCTGTGTAGCTACCAGAGAAGGTTTTGCCATACCTTGTTGGTGAAAATGTGAAGGTTGAAACTGCTAAAAGTAAAAATGTTTGTTCTTGGTGAGTTTATAATTTGATAGCCAAAAGAGTGTTGGTTAGCTTCACAGTTCAAAATACCTATGCCAGGAGGCTGTGGGCCAAGTGTTTAACTTTAGGATTCATCCTACTGTAGCAAGTTGGCAGGGATGTGTAAGGGTTTGTGGTTGTAGTTCATGCTCTGTGCAATACTGTAACTTTTTTATTTTTAATTGGTGGGAAGAATGTGGCCTTTCTTATCGCTAGTACTGATCTGGTATAATAGCAGTGTAATTAAATAAAGCATTTCAGATGGTATGTGAAGATCAGAAAGTGATGCATTGTGGCAGTTGCAGTGAGAGTAAAAATAGAACTCCATAGCAGTTCATGTTTGTTCTATAGTTAAGCTTACAGGGCTTCGATGTTCATATACAATATGAAGAGTCAATTAAAAGAAGAGCTGCTTTATACTCTTTGTACAGTGTAGTCTGTAGGAAAGGCAAGGATAGTCAGATAATGGTATTGCTAGATTAAGGGCTTTGCCTGCACTACAGAAAAATAATAAACCCCAATGTCCCCACTATCTAGAGAAAATAAACCAGCATATCAAAATGTGCTAATTAGCTTCGTTCCAGGAGTGAGTTTGTATGCATACACCATCCTTATGCTTGCTGGTTAACGGCAGTCTCTTGACAGAAACTATTGCCACATTTCCTGTTCAGGCTACTCAGAAACCATTCTCTAAAACTGGTGTTCAGCGTTTGAAATCCAAAATAGCTGTAGTTAGCTACAATGGCTTGTTCTGTTGTGTTTCATTATAAAGAGAATGTTTTTCTCAAACAGGAGATCTGTCTTGACATTTTTACACATCCCTGGTGCATTGGAAAGGAAATTAAGACACATGCGTTGTATCTAAATCTCAAATACCCTGTGGTTAGCAGAAACTTTGTGTTAGGCTAAAGTGTTCAAGGTTTTGAACAAGCAGGAGAGCATTCAATTATAAGCTACCTGTGGTTTGCGGGGCATAAAAGTGCAGCTGCGTTACACGGCTAGGCTAAACATCAAATGCTGGATATCTTCTGTTAATTCATGTTGATGGCAACATTGCTCACATGGAGAGCTTTTTGTGAGATTATGTACTAAAAAAGGATGGAGAGGATAGAATGAAATAGTCAGTAGAGAAGATGAAAGAATAAGATTTCTGTTGTGACCTGAATTTGTTTCCTTTATTTATCTGCATCCTAATACAGTCTTTATTTATATGATTAGGTTTGGTTTTTTTTCTCCCAAGATGCTACTGCATTCAATTCACAGGGCAGATCTGTCTCTAGGACTGAACAAGGGAGCTATCTGTGGGACCATACCCTTGGCTGTTGGAGAGGCTGGAAAGGTTACGATAGGTGGGATGTGTGATTGCAGACGCAAGAAGGATAAGTGTCAAGGTTACAGCAGTTGAATTCTGACCAGTTCTTCTCTGAACCTGGTTTGTCCACTTCAAGTGCATGTTCCACAGGCAATCACAAATTCGGGGTTTTTGCAGGCAACCAGCTTAAGCACTGATAGTAAATTTCTAAGTCTTTAAAATACACTAAAAAACCTGGCACAGAAATTGTATGTTGCAAGTCATACCAAAACTCTTCTTGGTTCATTAACATGATTAAACAGATACACTGCCTAATCATCTTAGCCATACCAGCCCAGTGCATCCTTAGGAGAGAGGAGCTGAAAGCAGTACTGTGGTGTCATCTTCTCTGCGTGCCAGCAGATGTAGCCAGGAAGCACTCTTGCTTGGGTTTGCACAGGACTGCAGTATTAAGAGACTTGAAAATCTGTGCTTCTGTTTTAACGTTGGGCTCGGGCAGTTGCAGATCCCTTCGACATCTCTATGCCTGTTACTTCTTGTTTTTCAAAGCCTTTCTTCTAACATAACCTGCCTCAGCTTGGCTTCATGTGCTGGTCCAAACCTCCAAACTCTAGTCAAATCCCAGTCATTCGTCTCTCCTGGTCTTTTTTTCCTGGACTTTTTATCTGAGCTATTATCTCTTCCCTGCTGCATCTTGTTCAGTTTTCTGCCCTAGCTCACTGCCTCAGGCTTTTTGCCATGTGAATCCTTCATTGTCTTCTTATCCAGTGCATACTGTCTCACCACTTTGTATTGCCTGCTTTCTCTTGATAGACACTTGCTGGTTCCCTCGCTTAGAGTCTTACTCTTACTCTGATGCCATTTGGGACAAATGGCTTCCCATGGAGTATAAACTTACTAGCAGGGTCCAGGAGGATAAAGAGGGCATGGCGAGTGTGTCTCTCCTCTCTCCAGACTTTCTGTACTACCTACTGTGTTTAAAAAATAGTCTGCAGAAAGTCCTGTTCACTTCCTGCTGGAGGGCGCCTGACTGGCTTGTGAGGCTGGCTCGGAGTCAAACCTGTCCCTGAGTAAGATCTCTAAGGGGGTGGTAGCATGAATGGCACAGATGGCATCTTCAGAAGCATGGGTGCCAGGTCTTAACAAGTTTCTGTGAGCACGTGCTAGCTGGTTTATTCTATTTTATTTTTCCATTTTGTTCTCTTGATTTTGACATGGGGGGAACACTACCAAAAATAAACCTCCTAGGAGAAGCCCAATCTGCCTCCTTGGATCTTCTTTCAAAAACAGGGGAGGATTGCACCTTCTTGTTAAAGCACAAAATAAGTGAATTTACTTCATTAAAGCACCAGACTTCCGTGTAACGTAGTGCCCTGCAAGTTAAAATATATGAAATTTGGCAATGTTAAAAACATTTAAAGTCAGAATTGTAAAAGAAAAGAGGTTTGAGTAAATTACCGGTTAAAATTTTAATGTAGAAAAAAAATATTTTTGGAAAGCCTTTTGCTGGTTAAAATGATATATGTAATATAATATTGGTAATTACTTTTGGTTTGGATTAGATAGTTGTTGTTCCCTGGAGAAACCTGTCTTTCAAGTGTTTCTGCACCCTTAGTTACAAAAAGTGTTGGCAAGTATATTTGTCTTGATGCCTTCAGTCCAGCTGTATCTCAACAGACATGGTCATATGAGCATAAACATCTGCTGGATTTTGTCTCCTTGACATTGAGTCTCTACACCTCTGTACACTGTCCTGTTATTCATACTTGTGCAAATTGTTATTGCTCTGAACTTGTAATACATTGTGCTTATTTTGCACAACACTGGGGGAATGGAGGTCTTTTTGTCAGACCTCTGATTTTGCTGTGGGCTTTGTTGTCCAATTCTGTAGAAAATGTCTTAATCTTGAGGTGGGTGGGCAGTCAGGTTTGCATTGCTGTTAGGCTGTTTCTTGTCAAAAGCATTTACAGGTGAAATAGTGTTTTCCTTTTTTAATGAGCTTTTCTAGATGGTAATTTGCTGTATCAATGCCTTCCTAGCCATATGGTTGCATATTGCATGCTAAGTATTTTTATGTACTTGAGTTTTTATGTGTTAATAAGCTTAGCAGGGAAAAGAAATACCAGTCAGAATAATAGCCTCTGAATATCCAGACTGCAGGGTACTAGGCTACACATCTTACCCTATTTGTTACACTTCTTGAAAGCGAGCTGGAATAGTGTGGTTAAGATTTTCTGTGTGAGTGATGAGCCACTGAAAGGCTGGAGTGTTACTGATTTACAGAGGCGGGGTGACTTGGGATATTTGGCACAAAAAGGAACAGGAGTGGTAACAAGCAGCAGTAGTGGTAGTAAAGGCAGGAGCAGGTTACACAGCAGACTTGCTGGGGGTAGTCAGTGAATGCACAGCTTCCCAGAAAGCTGTCAGGAGGAACCCAAAACTGAGTACTGCAAGAGATTCAGGGTTCATGTTTATCATGCAAAGTCATGTGATCTTACTATACCTTAACTTGCCAACTTAGCCTTTGCTACGATCCTTTGCTGCAGTGCTTAACGAAAAAGGGAGAGAAAAAAGAGAAAGGGGAAAAAAAAAAAAAAAGGAAGGAAAACATAAAGAAAACTGTGCAATGTGTGTTTATGCCTACATCATGCCGAGGAGACAATTAACAGTAAATAATCTGTGCATACCTGAGGTAAGATACTGTTTCTGCTTTCCCTGCACAGTGCTGCTGCAGCACGGAGCTGATCCAAACATTCGGAACACCGACGGGAAATCTGCGCTGGATCTGGCAGACCCTTCAGCAAAAGCTGTACTCACGGGTAAGCTGCATACATCTCTCAGCAATGTTACCTGTAGTTCATTTTGTGTGTTGTACAAGTTCAGTATTGTAAAAGCTGTCTGGATTTTCTGTGGTATAAGAGCATTTTAAAACTGTCTTTTAGCAGATTTCATATTGATGTAACTGTCGTTAATGTGCTGTGCTGCTGTAGGTTTGCTTATTCTACTTATGCTAATGGTGTATTTTTCTGTTATAACATCATTCAGTCTTCACTTTGTTTCTGCGGCGTGTTTTCTTCATAATTTTGCCCAAGAGACATATTGAATAGGAGCCCCCAATCCCTGCAAAGAAAAGGGGATAAAAATCAGGTCAGTTGTTTTAAGACCTTCACTGTTAAGCAAGCAAGGACGTTTGTGTAACTATAAAAGTACTTGTGATCTGAAAGACAACCTGCTACCAGTTATCAGAGATCAATATTTTGCTGCATATTCACATGCTACCCTTTCCTTCCTCTTCCTAATTAGTTATTTTAGGTAGAATTCTCTCACCCACCAATTTTTTCATTTATAGGGGTTATTAGCTGCCAAAAAAAACCTTTCATGGAAATAGTCTACGGATATAACTTTATTTTTACACAGCTTTGGTTTTTTAATAGGTTAACTGTTGTAGCATACCAGTAAGCATTAAAAGCATAATATAGTAGCCTGTCAAATCTGTATCAAGTAATACATAGCCCTCTGTGCTGATTTTGACATCTAGGAAAAAATGTTTAGAACAAAGTATTCTTGTATTTTAAAATGCATACAATTACATTTATAGAAAGGGTTCAGCATCTGAGTTTCATTTGAAGAAATAGCTATTTTTCTTTTTGCCTTTATTTTTCCCCATTCTCCCTCTCTTTTTATTGATGGCTTAATTTATCGGTTATGTGCTATGCAACACCCATATTCCTTCTTCAGACAATGTTCAGAGTACACCAGCTCCCTTGACTTTGTCAGGAAAATTTCCTTATCTTCTCTTCAGTGTGCTGACTGTTATACATAATTTTCTACATCTCTGCAGTGATCTGAGAGTGCCTCTGGAGCAGAGCACTTAAATACATATGATTTAGTTTAATTACTCGGTGTCAAATTTAAACGCATTCCTACAGTGTTAACACTAATGTTAGCTGTGCTAAGCAGTTTAATCTGACTTTCGGCTGCTAATGGGTACGGTTGTACAGATGTTGAGGATGGAAAGAGAACCAGGGAGTCAGGGTACCTCAAAGGTGTTAATAAGTATTTGGCATTTAGTTGTGGGAACTTGGTATACATTTAGGGGTTCTATGCTTTGAGCTGCTCTTCAGGCTATGCTTAAAGGTCAAATTCAGAGGATAGTAGAAGACTTTAGGTCTGTGGTAGTGATTTCACTGTGGCTCCCCTGAGTTCTCTGGATACTAGATCACCACCTTGTGCCTTAGGCAATAGGGAGGGCAATGTGTCACAGCCAGCAAGTGGAGATGGATTAGAAGCAGCCCTCTTCACAGTGTCCTGTCAAGTGCAGCAAGCACCCTATGTCTCTGACCTCACCCCTCATGCCTCATGTGAGCATACAGTGACTGCAAGCTTCTGCAGCCAATGGATATTACCAGGTTGTACGTATAAACATACAAGCACAAAGCCACTTTTGCTGCTATTTGGGTGTTTTATTGTTCATTAAAAGATGTAAATTTTGTATGTTTTCATTCTTCCTAGCAAGAAAATCAGCTTTGGTTTTATCAGCTTTGTCCTCAAGGTGGCTCTTGGCTACACTGAGCTTCCTCTATGCTGTGCACCTGAGCTCCAAGCTGTGTAAACAGGGTTTGAATCAGGCTGTAGCTGCCGTGTGATGCACAACTGAAAAAGCTGACCCTGAATGCCATTTAAATGGAAGCTTTCTATTAAGAGCTGAATTTTTCTGGATGTTACCCTGCTTTCTAGTATCTATGTTAGACTGCTACTTTCGCATTAATTTTCCATATGTTGTTAACTTGACGTCTTGCTTCATTCCTCTTGAAGAAGGGGGCTTAAGGGATTTCTTAGTATCTATCTGTCTTGGAATAATCTTTAGCTACAGCAATGCTTTGCAATTAGGTGCATTGAAACTTAAAGGTATTACTGGATTAAGGATGAGTGGGATGTATTAACTTAGTTTTCAGTATTTAATGTTGAATGGTGGGATTTTAGAAATGCTAACATTGGGATCTTTTAAAAGTGGAGTGATCCTGAAAGCACAATCTGTAATTGTTACTGTATTTGCATCATTAAATGGCATGCGTGTCAAGGCTGTTCTGGTGATGTTATTTTGGCTTCCTTTTTCTATCAGTGTCTATGACCGTAATAGACTTTTCGATATCGCTAATGTATTGATTGTTGGAGAACAAGGTTCCTCTTACTACTTTTTTTACCAATTATTTGCATAAATTCATGTGATGATGTTAATCACTTTGAAAATGAACTGTGATTATAGTCTCTCTTTGACCTCCAGCTTAGCAAAAGTGATCAGAAGACTTGTTGGTAATTCATTAAACCTTTTCAGTTTGATGAAGAATTTGGTACATGTTTTAAAAGGGACATTCCTGCTGCATAAAAAGCATTTCTGGATGCTGAATCTACAATGATTTGTTCTTTTCTGTCTCCCAATCCAGAATAACGTATAGTATCTTTTTCACCTGAATTACAGAGAGGATATATAATGCAGTAGTTTCTGGGATGACTTCCAGCCATTTCCTTACGATGTTCTCTTAAAATGCGCATTTTATAACGGATACCTAATGCAAATCAAAGGCTAATATTTTGACGGAAACAGACTTTGAAAATTTCCTTGTAGATTAAAGTGAATTTTATAGAAATTAAACACCCAGATCCAGATTCTTAAAAAAAAAAAAAAAAAGTTCTATAACTGGGAATCTGCTTTTTCGTGCTTAAATAGGAAAGCAGGCTTTTGGGTTGGTTTTTTTTTTTTTTCACCTTCTGCAGGATAAGCAGCATTTGTGTGACCCAAGCCCTTCATGATGGAAGGGGGTGAATATTTTTTGTTTCTTCTTTCTTAGCATCTGTTGCTGTTTTAGAATCAGGTTATCAGAAAACAATTGTAATCCCCTCTTTCTCTAGGCTGAAGTGGTAGTACAGACTCCAAAAACACACTGCATCTGAAATTCAGAGCTGTTACATCAGATTAATATCCTGGTCAATTTTATTTTAGCTTAATTGCCTCTGGGTGTGTGGTTTCTGAGATCAGGACTCATCTTTGTTGCCATACATAGCACTATGGGACTCCCATCCAGAACAGGGCCTTTGGGAGCTTTTGTGCTACAAGTCATATCAGTCTTCATTATTCTCTTACCCTGCGTATTGCCTCTTTAAACATTAATATCCTTTTATATTTTTCCTGTGCAGTATATAAAGAGCCAACAATATTGTTAATGATTTATGCGAATGATTTATTTGATTTTTCACACAGTGATGCTTTTTTGCCACTTCCCCATATCATCTGCTGTTTCAAAATGCTTTCTCTACATGAATGGTGTTCTTTGTACTTGAGAGGTTTTCAAAGCTGTTAGCAGGAGCTGAAGGCACTTTGGATAATCTGTTCTTGACTCCTCCATGCCACTGTTTTGCAAGGTTGGTTTCAAGGATTACAAAAAAGTTTTGAAACCGCTGCATCTCCAGATTGAAGATGATTTCTTGGGTATGAAATAATGTCTTGTTTGTTAATAGAATGAATTTTCAAAATTAAACAAGACTATGATCTCCCTACTTACCATGGAAATTATGTCCTTTACAAACTGCTTAGGTCTGCTGAGCATTTCTCACTTCTGTTTTTTGGATGTGAAGGACAGCTTCACATGAGTGGGAGTACAGCTGAGTTCAGGTTACTAGAGGTGTTAATGAGGATTCATGTTTTCATCTATTTGTCATGTCAACTTTTTAATTTTGGGGGAACAATAATTTTGGGGAATCTGTTTATTGCATTTATTTATAATATATATTTGCACATATAAATGTATATAATGTATAAATATATATAATAATATATAAACATATATTTGCACATATAAATGTCAATTATGTATATAAAAATATAATATATTTGTGCAAATTTTTTTAAGTGAACTGCCGTCTAGGCAGAACTTGCCTTCAGGGAGGGGAAAAATCTGATATTTCACTTCAGAAAGCTAACTGAATGTTAGACAAAATGGATCGTAGGTACAACTCATCCATTTTAAAATTAGAAGATAAGAAACTATTTTAGTTTGTATTGATTTTATTTTTGCTGTGGTACCTTTATAGCTTGACAGTCTCAAATCCCAAACTCTTTCCTTCTGGGTTGGTGCTATTTTCTTTCAGATACTCTTTAAGATTTTAAAGGTATTCCGGATAGACACAGACACTTCACTTTGAAAGGTGCCAGCCTCCTTTCCCTTTCCTTTTATTGATCTTATTGTTACATAGTGTGCTCATCAGTATGGCATTTGAACAAGGTGTAGCTTCTGTCTTTAAGAAACAGTATAGTAAATACCAGTGCAAAAGGAGAAGCATTTTAGTTGTAAGGAGGGCGGGTGCCACTAGAATGGTTTGGGCCATGGATGGCCTTTTCCAGCACTCGTTTGTGCATTGAATGTATGCGCATTCAGTGTTGCACGTCAGTGGCCAGTGTGACTGATACTCCTTCCTCTTTCCAGCACTGCGTTTTTATTTCAGTATAGCATATCTTGATGTGAGCCACTTTGCTGTGGTATAACATCCAGTTGACTTCTGTAGTGATGATTTAATAGCCTTCATGGCATTTTTTAATTCCAAGTTTTTTTCAGGCCAAGTTTACTTTTATATTACCTCTGTGACTGCAGAAGAGCTAAATGCTTTATGGGAGCCTCCAAAGGAATTCTGAGTTCTTAAGCTTGTGGCTCAGATTCCAGTATAATTCCAGATGATTTATATTATGCATGCAATGTTTATTGTTTTAATTTGTCAGTACTCCTTTGGTCTACCCATTTTATTGCCCATTCCCTCAGTTTTTCTTAGGTCTTCCTAATTTCTTCAGTTTTTTGCTGGTAATTGAATAATTTAAATGCTTCCTTCAATGTGATAGATTATTTAACATGTTCTAATGTGTTTTATCATAAATGGAACGAGTTACTCATGGTTTTAAGTGTCTGATCCTTGGGAGTACTTTGGTTCTGATTCTATGATTGTAGCTTCTTTAATCTCCTAGTCTGGAGGAGGCTGTGGGAAACTGCATCAAGCCTTGGAGAAATCCAGGTAGACAATGTCCACTGCTCACCTCACATCAACCGAGCATGTTACTTGGTTGTAGGAGATGATCAGATTGATCAGGTTTGATCTGTCAAGCACAATTTCCCCTTGGTGAATCTGTGCTTGCTCTTCCCAGTTGCCTGCTTCATTTGAGTTGTGGTAGCCCCCAAGAGGATTTGTTTCATAATTTTACCAGGGACTGAAGTAAGACTGGACTTAATGTGCTTGGATTTCTTCCTAGTGTAAGTTTAGCTCTGGATGCTCTTGTTTCATGGGGCTTAATTTTAGGATAACAAGAGCTTCTCTCTTTCACCCTGCTCTCTATTTTAGAGATGAGTGCTGTCGTCCTCTTAGTTGTGTTGACTTGAATTGGCTTGTTTGGAATATGGCTGTGTCTAGATCAGATGATGTTTCCTTGGCACTGTGGGATTCCAGATTAGTGCTTTCATGAAAAGCCTGGGTTTGATTAACACTATCCCCTTTGCCAGGTTTTTCACTCTTTCACCTTTCATTTTTACCATGATTTCCATTTAGGAATATTTAATAAGAGCTCTTTGAATGGAATCAAAGTCTTAACTTGTCAAAGGAACAAATTATCCTTTCAAAGCTTTCACGAAGCACCTAAATGCAGTTTTTTAGTTCTCTGATTCTCAGCTCTGCTATTGTATAGAGTTTTGGATGTTTTGAAAGCTTTCAAAAACCTGATGTACACAAATTTACTTAGCCTATGCTACATGCTGCAATTTAACAATATCAAACTCAAAAGAAGCTTTTCTCCCTAAGATTTGTTGTTATTCAAATGGACAGAATAACAAATAAGATCTCTAAACCTTGTAAGTAAAGAGCCCAAAATGTATTTACCGTGCTGCCTTAGGAAAAATAATTGCAGAAATGTGTAAGAAGCAGTTCTATTTCTATAGCGCTTCAGAGCACTCACCATCTTTTTGTTTCTTTGCCTTGAGCACTGACCAGTCTTTACAGAAAATTTTTCTTCTCTAAATGTTGATTAGATAATTCTGTTTGTTGTTAAGTTTAAAATTTGGTTTTTTGGATGTTGTTGGGGTTTGTGTTTTTTTTTTTTGTTCAGGGGGTTTTGATGGTTTGGTGGCTGGTTATTTTTTTCAAGCCAATTCTGTGCATTTCTGGTTATTGATAGCTATTTCTGCCAGTCTTGAGACCAGATATTTGATCTCTGTTACATTTTCCCATGGTCTGTGGAGAATTTTTCTGGATTATTGTATCAAAATGACCTTTTAACACTGTATGCTGCATGCAATAGTAAGCTAGGGTTTTGAGTGGCAAGGAATGAGTGGATGGAGAATGTTAGATGAGGTAACTTCTCATTTGTTAGTTCTGTTTATAAGTAGGATAGCCATGTTGCTGTTGTAACTATTTTAATGTAGCTTTTCTGTATTCTCTTTGATTTTAATGTGTAATCTCGTCTGTAAGCAAGACAAAAATTTTTAGCTTGCTGGATTATTCCAGCAAGAAAAAGCTCTCGTTGCTTTTATCTCTTGTACTGTAACTTCAAGAGCAGCCTTTCATATTTGGACTGTTTTCTTCTGAAAGCAAAGCCATGTTTAAATTTTTAAAGGCATTCACAACTGTGAAATCTGTGGGGTCTCTGAATGTGTAGACAAAACATTTAAGACTGTTTTTTCCAGGCTGAACAGATGAATCTGAATGAATGTTAATGTTAAGGAAAATATATTGAGTAGGAAGTGGGAGAAGCAGATCATCTGACTTTTATCTTTTTATGTGCATATTAGTACACAGGCTCTGCTTACAAGATTGCTTACTGTTCCCCACTGCCTCATTCATCAGGACTGATGGCTGTGCACTGGGGAGGAATCAAGACTGCTGAGTGAAGTACAGTATTGTCCGTATGGCTCCTGCTTCATTTGCTGCAAAAGTTGAAAGCAAGAGTGAATGTTGCAAGACAGGGAAGAAAAAGGTTGCATATATGGTTAAGGCAGCTAAATATTTCCTTTGGAAACAGGATCTTCTTGATTCTGACCAACATTTCTGCATGGTCTGGAGTGTTATTCTGGCATGCAGAAGAACAGTGGGTGGTTTGCTTTTCTGTTTCATCTCTGCTAGCAACTGAGATTCATGGCATCCTCTATAGAGAATGTAGGTTTGAAGTCAGTCATGTGTTTACTTCTCTGCCTCCCTAAAGGAGGCAGTGTATAGAAGGTAGTGTCTGGTAGAAGAAATAGGCTGTTTTCCCTATTTTTTCTAGACCTGGTAACACCAGCTCATGCCCAGTGCTGTCTAACTTGGGGTCCCAGTTTCAGAACCCAGTCTTGTCCTTCTTAAATTTATCTTGGTCCCTGCTTCCTGCTAACATGCGTGCATGCATGCGTATGTGCACCCCTTACTTGAGATCTCCATCCCTTACTCTGCCTCTTACTAGACCTGTAGGTTTGTGATGGGTTTTTTATGGGGGTGGGTTTTTTTTTCTTTGTTATATTTTGGGGGGTTTTGGAGAGGTGTTTTGTTGATTTTGGTTTTTTTTAGGTTGTTCTTGTTTTTATATTTGGGGTGTGTGTATGTATGTGTCCCAGCTCCTAATCCTGGTTGTCTTCTCAATTCTTCATCCAGAATCCATGATCAGTTCAGCTTCTCTGTCTGTCTAGCCTCCTGACTCTACATCCCATTCTCCTCTTCCTCCCCTCACCTATGTAGACCACAGTTTCTGGTATGACTTTTGTTCTTATTTTCTTGAGCTAGCAAAATAACTCATATGAGAGTATTAAATAAATGCTCAGATATCAAAATCATTTGAATAGCATGTAGATATTATGTTTCATATTGTTAATTGTTGCAGCTTTTCAGTCACCCTCTTCTGTGCAACCCACTTCTTATTTTTCCATCCTTTATTTCCGCAGGAGTTCTTTTTAAGTTTGAAGAAGAGTGCAAACTGTGGAATTATTGTACTTTAAAGAATTTGATTCTTTAAAAATAACTAGCCTAGCCAGATGCATGTGACTTCAAAGGTCGTACTGGAATAATCTCAGTAAGAGGCATGGTTCTCATGCCCTACTTGCAAACACTTGCTCAACAGAGGTCTTCTTGTAAGAAGCTTTGTCAGACTTGAATGTACACATTTAAGGAAGATTTGCTATACATGTATACCAAATTTAATAATACTGCTAAAAGTAAATCCATAAATTGTTCTGATTGGGAGGGGATATGTTAGCCTACAGAAAGGTTTTTTCCAGTTCTTTTAAAGTGAGGAAGAGTTGAAAGTGTCAGTACTTACAAAAGCTCTTGGTTTGGCTCTGAGAAAAGCTCTGAGCATGTGGTTGTGTTGAGAGCTTTTTCTGTACAGAGCTTCTACACCAATTTTGCTCTTGTGAGAGTGGGCTTATTCTGGCCAGCTGAGAAGTGCTCCTAACTTGATGAGTAAGGGGCTCAGGGTGCATCTTCAGTTCTATACAGCCCAGAGCACCTGGCTGGGTCAGAAGCTTGTTTTCCCTCTTTAGTTTTCTTACACGTATGCAAGCTGTGACTTAAGTTTGAGGATAAAACTTTTAAAACGTACTTAGTACTCCTGAAATTTAAAGGGGCTTGGGTTCCTGAGTTACATTTTGCTAATGTAAATGATCCGGTGCTTTTAGGGCAATGTTTAGAAAGGAGAAATAAAATTCCATTTTGCTTCCATTGTTTCCTTATGAAGCATTAAATGTCTAAAAGAATTTTTGTACAAATTGTATTTTAAAATCTCTTCACTTATTGCTTGTGTAACTTTTATTTCTTTGAAAACTGTTGTGATAGTTCTCAAGTCCCTGTGGCTTCGTTAACCTAGAATTGAAGATTGTGATTGCTGTCGTATAGTAGGAAATCCATTTTTAATAATACGTTTGAAAATTCTTTCTTAAATCAGACAATTTATTCTTAAGGTTGTGACAGTCCTCTGTGGGCTTATTTGCAGCTCTTTGAAATTTCCATGCCCCAGGTTTTGTCTTAGACTTTTGCTGATGCTGCTGTTCTCCTAACAAGGTTTGAAGCACAGCATGTGTGTTTGGTATCCCATTGCATCCTAGGATACTGAATGGAGATGCTGATTGGACTCTGCTTCTGCCTTTGCTGCTTCTAATAGTTATATGTGCTTTCCCATTTATGCAGTAAATAAAGCACTTGTCCTGCAGATAAGATTGTTTGTTGTGCTGTCCTTATTCATATACTGAATGCAGAGCGTGAGTCAGGGATCTTGTGGGAGGCAAAGTGTGATACGATCATAGCAGAATGCACATAAATACAAGGTGAGTTTAGTGAGCACAGGAAGTCAACCAGCTATTGAAGGTGAATGTGTTTTAATATAAATAGACCCCTGTAGTATCAGCTTTTTCTGACTTTGCCCATCCTTCTCCTTTGTTCCTGTCCCCCATTAGCCAAGGTATCTTCTTGCTTTGCCCCGACCTGTCTAATCCAAGCTGCAGTCTTCAGCAGCCTACAGTTCAGACAAATTGGCCATACTAGGCATTTCTTCTTTCAGATGACCTAAGTGTTCTGTCACATTTCAAGCTTCTACTGTGAAATAACTGGGCATAAAAGTTTCTTCCCAAAGAGGTTAGAAGAGGTTCTGTGTTTTGCTCAAAATTATGTGTGAGTTTTGTGGACAGCACAAACTCTTTGTCTTGTAGATGTGGTGCAATTCTTCTAGTATAATTTTTAAAATTATATTGAGCTAAGCAAGAAGAATTACAGCCTGCAGGATTCAAATTTGGCAGTTACAATGGAAACTAGTCTTTAAATCATAGCTGTTAAGTAACTTTTAGTTTCCTAGCAGCTATCAGCATTGCTACTAGCGGTGTCTACAATTAGTATATTGAAAAGAGTTGAATTTCTTGGATGTAACTTGTTTTCCTTTCATGTGCTTCTAAGCTTAAACCACCTACCTTGCAGCCTTTCAAAATTAATTTCAGGACACAGGGGACTTTTATAATTGTAGAAATATATAATGGAAATGGAATTGACCTGACTTATTTGATGAGGTGATCTGATTCAGCAAGCTAAAATGAAGTTTCCTTTTCATGTGGCCATGGGTTAGTTTTTTGTTGTACTGTACGAAACTGTCCAGAGATGAATGAGGAGTTTTAAGCTTATATTTAGTATCATGTAATTTACTCCATCACTTCGACTGTCCTGTATTGACAGGCCAAGTGCCACAGGTCTGATGTGATGTCATCTGAGATGCCTTAACACAAGCCTGGTGTCCAGACACTGAGGCCATCCACCTGACTTCCGTTAAAGGGATGGTAAATTGAAGACAGAAAGGCAGGGGAGGTAACCTGAAATAAACATCTATGACCTCTTCTTTATTGAATGGGTTGCAAAGAATAGTTTGAGCTTATAAGAGACTGTTTTCTTTCTAGAAATATTCTAGATGTCCCTCTAGAGTTGGCTATAGAACTGTTTGGAGTCTGAACGTGGAGGCTTGGTGCATATATCTCTACTTAAAGAGAAAGACTGTGTATAAGATTGAAATGGAACTGTATTGCTTGGTTGTATTTTACATAGGCTTTTTCATTCTGTGAAATTATAGTTTGAGAAAGCTTGTTTTATGCTGGGGGCACAGATGTATTTTAGATTGCTTAGGTAGAGCTAAAAAAAAAAAAAAAAAGAGTCTTAAATTTGTTCAAGTAGCTGGGTGTTTCAGTTTTTAGTTTAAGTGTGTGGTGCCAGTAGATGGATCTGTGACTGAAGAACGTGGGAAGTTTAGTTTAAGATGAAGAAAATCAGACTGAACTGTTTTTTGAGAACTTTGAGAACTTTTGTTTGTTGAAACTGTCAGGCTCAGCAGAAGATTTATTAGCTTCATTTCATGCTTTCTAACTATTTGTTGTGAGCATTAAGTAACAATCATGGCTGTTTCTGTGTGACAAGAGAGCGCTTGTTATACTTCAATTTTCACTGGGAAGAGTAAGTATTAGCATTTAAATGGAAATTGCTAATTTCCTCTTGCATATGTCCTTAGGGTTTGATCCTGCTAGATGCTGAGTCACTCTAGCTATGATACAGGAAAGACCTGAGGTTAAGTTGGGGTTTATTCAGGCGTTTAAGTGTTGCTTGCTGAAGTAGGTCTGCAGTGTTCACTATCTCTGGAGTGAAGAAGGAGACCATTCCAGCGAAGGTCTTGCTGGGTGTGCTGTTCTGCTCCTGGTTACTGTGGGTGAATTGAGGGCAGTGGCTGTAGTGTCTGTCTTGTGAGTAGAGAAATAAAGCCCTGTTCCAGATTCTATAAAGCAAGGTATTTGTTTGAATTATTTTTTTTCCCCCTACATGCTATTATTTTAAGAGAAGCATAATATGTGGGTATAGATGAATAATGCATGTCAAAGCAGTATTTCCCATCAGAGTAATTAGCAGGCAGCCCCATTAATTTGCATTTTATATTTTTATTGTCTTCATGGTCAAAGGAACACAGGGAGGGGTTTCTCTTTAAAAATTGAAATTAAAATTTCTGGGCTGTAGAGAGCATGTTTTTAAATGTGATGGTTGAGTTTTTCTGACTTTAAGCTCTATTCCTGATGACCTGTGTTCAGATATGAAAAGGCAAGACTTGTCCTTCAAACCTGCTGTGTCTCTGTGAGTCAGCCTTTCCCGAGTGTCTGTCCAGGATAGTTCCTGGCTTGAAGATGTCTCTCTCTGTGTTGTCCTTAGAAATGGGGCCTCACAGCTCAAACACCTTTAGTCTTGGAATTAACATGGAATCTCTTTCCTCTTTAGCTTTCTCCCACTGCCTCCTGCAGTGCTTTCTTCCGCTTCGGGGTGTGGTTCTTCAGAGTAGCATCAGGAGGAACCTCTGATAACTTATGGGTGCACAAAAAGCCTTGGACAATGGTCCTATACTGAATTATCTTTACTGCATGCAGAACATGCATGCAGGACTGCTTTTCAGGGGAGGAAAAAGACTTTACTATGTATCCGTGCTGTTGTCCGTCTCTTGTGGATGTACTGTCTGGAGACTCTTTTGGGGGCTATAGAAGTTTTCTCTGAAATTAGACTAAATTTGTCATTTGTACATGGCTGTTTATCAGGCTGTCATGAAGTTTCAAAGTTTATAATACAGCAGAAATGAACTTTATATTAAGACGTGCTAAACCTCTGTGTAATCATTTTGGAGGTAGTTTGAAAAAACATGACCTCATTTAGAGGTAAGAAGTCATCTATGCTTTTGATAATGCATCAGCAGTGGTCTTTCTTTATGATTGTTTCATACATGAAAGAGAAACTGGCAGCAAAGATTCAGCCATCCATGTCTCACAAGACTCTTTGTTTCTAGTAGGCTTTAGAGATTTTAAAGAATTATGTTTTTCCTTGTGATTTTTACCTAATTTAGTTCCATTTAATCATTTTATAACTTTCCCCTGTAGTGCAATGGGACTGTTCTTATGCTTAAAAACTATATGATTAAGTGCTTTACTTGGTTGGTGGCATTGAACAGATTCTAATTTTAACATAATAGTTAATCTGTTGTTGGTCTTGCACCAACATAGAAAATTTTGAATTGATACTGCATTCTTAATGGAAAATTTTCATACATCTGGCAAGCTATAAAATAAATTGAGCAAAACTCTTTTGGTGCTTTGGAAATACGTGGATAAATCATACTCAGTTATGTCATAACACTTAGAGAACCAGAAATAAAAACCAGCAGGCTATAGTATGAATGTATGCATTCCATGCTGTTATCTGTCATAAATAGTAACTATTCAGAAACCTTTGTTTTTTATTATGCTTTTCTGTTCCTGTCCTGCAAAGGTAGCTACATCTTTTGTTCAGAGTAGAATAATAGTTTTCAGTGGTAATTTAGATCATGTAGCTGAGACTTGTTATAGATATGTTATGATATATAGACATCGTTGTCATTTTACTTCTCCTTGGAACTCCTTAAAGGCCCCAAACTTGGACAAAAGAAGATTTATCCTCTGTTGTGATTCCTGTAGTCTTAACAATTTCCTTTTTATAACAAAAGCAGGCTGTGTTCTGATACCTTATTAGTCTGAAATGTTTTCAGATTAGGCTTCCCTCTTTGTGGATAATAAGCTTATTTCTCTGCTACTTTGTTTGATTCCACAGATCCTGCTGCTTTGGGTGATAAAAGTATTCCCATAATTTTAAGAATTTACTAGATCACATGACTCATATATTCTTCATTGCTGCCTATATTAGTCCTTTTAAACAGCTTGAAAGATGACTTGTGGCAGCAGAAATTCAGTGATTAAGTCAGCTAAGTTTGATCTTTGAGGGTTGATGCAAGAAGCAGGTGGTAGAGTTAGGGCCTAAATTAGTAGTAAGAAGCACAAGCTATCTCAGTGGACAAGAACTGCTTTATAAAATAACTGTGAGGAGGTTGATTTGTTTTTATCAAGTAGATAAAAGGAACACAAAACACACTGAGGGTGTGAAAGAGAGCCTGTGAGTTAACTCTTTCAATTTCCCTTCCTTTTATACATGTATCGATAGATGTATTGTTGGTTGAAGAGGACTATGGTAGTGAGCCAGCTGTTTTTTTTAACAGTGTCCTTTTAGTATTTCACTGGGAAATTGTTTTTATAACCCCAAGCTTATTCCTTTGTAAATGGCAATTTATATAGCTGTAGCTTAGAGAGTTAGGACAGCTTGGATGTGTGGGAGGGATGCCCTAGGCTCTACAGAACATAGGGCAGTGACGTCTGCATGAAGACTTCAGAAGTAGAAATAAAATGGCGTTGGTATTTAATTGACCCATATATGTAATAATCCGCCTCCACAAATCAGCCAAAACTTCCCTTATTAAAACCTCAGCTCAATTATAATTTATTTCAAGCAAGTTTCTAAAAGCTCTCCTAAGTCAGTTTGTAAAAGCTCTCTGAAAGTCAGTAGTTACTAAAAAGTTACACGCACAGTAATTAAACTTGGAAGCATTTGATCATAATAGTAAAGTCCAGACCTTAGAAGATACGAGTGCTTGGCTCCAAATAAGGAGCAAACTGACAGCAAAGTTCATGTCACCGGGTCTCTCTGCCTGCACCTTCCTCAGTTCCCTGCAGTGCCTTTATTATTTTCACAGACATAGCTTTGTTAGAAGTGGCAGGAGGACCCTAAGCCTATTCCCTGCATTCCTTCTCCATATTTCTTTTCACATTTCTATTTGATACACCTTGTTTCCAGACAAGATGCCTCTAAAAATTATGTGTGTCTTTTGCCTTCCAGAAACCATTCTACTTTCTGACACATGGAAAAGGCAGGCAGACCTGACAAGCTGAAAGAAAACAATACAGGGCTTGCCTAAGATTTATGAAGTGCATGCTATAAATAATATGCTCATCAAAACAAAGTAGCAGGGTTTAATTAGAATCACTAGGCAGTACTGTTATCTTGAAATTTCAGAAAAATAACATTTTACAAGTACTGGCTTTGTCTTTATTCTCTGTTTCTAGTAGAAGGAAACACTTCTCCATGCTCCTGAAAACAGAGAAAGGAGCCATTGAGCATAGGAAGCTGGTGGTCTCTTGACAATCCAAAGAAGTCTGTATTGTCTTGAATAATGAGATTAACCAGTAGAGGAATTAATATATTCTGTGCTGTCAAAATGGTGAACCAAGAGGCTTTTTGGGAATGAACAGATGCAAATATGTCAACCCCTGCTCCTTTCTCTAAGAGGCCACCTGAGGAGCACCTCCTGGATGCTGCACCCAGTACAGCTTGAAAGCTAGATAGATGAAGTCTGCTTTTAGGAGACATTGAGACTCAAGTTTGTTAAAGGCGGTGTGAACTTCAGCTCACAGAATAAGCCTCTGTGGTAATGATTGACGTCTGCTGTGTACCATGTTTTATATATACAATGCCAACAGGCTAATTTGAAATACAGACATCTGGAGTTTAACCTCAGTTATTTAACTTTGCCCATACCAGAAAACCTCTTGGGTCCGTAATGTGAATATGTCAGTCATTCTGCTTCTATCCATCATGGAATTTTGAATGCAGTATGTCATCTCTTTTTTTTTTTTTTTTTCATGCTTATGGGAAGAAAATTTTTCATCTTTTCTTTCTCAATGTAAAAAAGCCTAAATGTGAAAGTGGCAATCTTCATATTAAAACTTATTATAACTGGGGACAGTGTAGTAATGGCTGCACCTTCTGGCTCAAAATCATGCAACTTTTCACATTTTACATGTAGTTATTTTGGAAACACTTTTAAAACTGGGATATTGAATTTTCTGTTTTACACTGTTATCTGTCCTGGAAAATACTTTGCTGCTACAGAGGTTAGACGTGAAAGTTTATCTGAATATTTGTGATTTGAGCCCTCAAAAAAATTACTGCTGAATGTGGGTGATGTTGCTGTTTTCTGAAGCCATATCTGACCTTGGAAGAAACATATTCTACTCTTGAAAAATTAAATATCTCACTTCTGCAGTAGTTCATGAGATTTTTCTAGAGAGTTTTAGCTGTAATGAAGGACAAAGACTGTGCCATTATATAAGGTATGATCTTTCAACTCCTCAAAGATGACATAAATGCAGAATGTAATAGTAACTCGTTAGTGTGCATGAAGAGCAGCTATCATTTTTGGTATAGTTGACTGCTGTGAATTTTAGTCATTTCTATTGCATTTTCCTTCACAGTGCCAGCTACAAGTTAGGTAAGCATTTAAAAAACATACCTAGCTTTCACTTGGCATTGCAGCAGTGAAGGTGGTTAACACTTATCTAAACAAAAACTGCTATAATGTTAAAACCAATTTTTTATGCTAATTAAGATAACACACTGTACCGTAAGTAATGCATCTACTCCTCTGTATAGAGCAAATATAAATAAAACTGAGGATTTTAAGTACTGCGTTTAATGGGTAAGGAAAATGTCACGCTGTGCAGCTACTTATCAGAAATTTTATTTCGTGGCATTCTTCCTGCCCTAATAAGTCTTTAACATTTTCCAGAGGCTTCAGAACTAGTACTTTAGCTAATAATCTTTGGATTTTTGGCATCACAGCCAGAAAAATAATTTAGTAGTTAACAAGAACGCTTCTGAAATTCCCTCTACTTCCTCTACTCCCTCTTTCTCCATGAGAAGTCCTGAGGAAATGCAGTTTCTTGTTTATTACAGTGACTTTTCCATGTCTGTTCTGTTTTTTGGGATTAATAAGAGAGGGATCGAATGGCTCTATAGGGCCATTCATAATGGGTATATGCAGTGATGCAGAGGGAACCACCTGTGGCTTTTTCTGGTGCAAGAGCAGAACCTTCCAATATCTGCAGGGGGCGTAGAAGGCTGCTAGAGAGGGACTCTTCATCAGGGACCATAGTGACAGGGCAAGGGGTGGTGGGTTCAAACTGAAACAGGAGACATTCAGGTTGGATATAAGGAAGAAGTTATTTACTGTGAGCGTGGTGAGGCACTGGAATGGGTTGCCCAAGGAAGTGGTAAATGCTCCATCCCTGGCAGCATTCAAGGCCAGGTTGGACAGAGCCTTGGGTAGCATGGTTTAGTGTGAGGTGTCCCTGCCCATGGCAGGGGGTTTGGATCTTGATGATCTTAAGGTCCTTTCCAACCCAAACCATTCCATGATTCTAAGAAGAGAATGCATTGTGGGAGACAGAAACCAATGTATTTGCACTTGAGGTGGAACTGGTTAATATATAGTTACCAGTGTGTTGGAAACCATCCTGACCTGAGAAGCAAATTGTCCTCTGATGTACCTCAGGTACCATCAAGGCTACTGAAAGAGAATTCTTTTCTAGGTCCAGCTCACGGGACTGTGGGTGGCGCTACTGCTTGCGGTTTTCTTTTCTGTCAGTGTAGCTTGTGCTTCTTTCTATGTAGTGGCATACTTTTACCAAGAGGTCACTCCTCCTTTTCCCTGTGTTAAAAGGATTCTCTGCATTATGTATTCCACCTGGTAAACTTGCTCCAAAGGTGTTTGGAAGCTAAGTCTAGGAAGATTTGTACAGGGTGGAGGTTTTTTTGTCTCCCCTTGTTGTAGATATTTTAGCCTTGCTGCACAAACCTGTCAATTTGAATTCCTGCTACAAGGCAGCTGGAGTCAGATCTTTCATCAGACCTAGGCGAGCTAACTCTTGCTCAGGGTGGTCCTTCTGAGAACATCATGAGCATGTAAAAGACATTGTTTGGCATGGGGCTGCTGTACCGGATTCATGCCAACATAATGTGTGATCTACAAAGATAACTTCTTTGAAACACTTCTGAAAAATATGTTCTCTGTTTGAGCCTGTCTCTTGTTGCTGCGGTGTTCTTACTGTTTTTCTGATTTTTGACTCTTGTCCTCGTTTGCTTACTTGATAACTAAAGTAAGGAAGTGTCGTCAGGTCATGCTGTTTAAATCAGAATTTGCTATGGGTCTGTTCAGACAAGTTTGCTTAAATAGAAGCACTGAAGTGATTTAGTCCAACAACCGTTTGATCTCCTTTCTTCCTTCTTAGTTGTCACTTGCCTTTGGGTTTAACAGAAATGAAACTGCTTGAGAACCAGAAATGTCTGAGATTGATTTAGTAACATTTTGTTTATCACCAAAATTAATGGATTTATGGTTTGGTTTTGTTTTGTTTTGTACTTTACAGTTTGGAGACCTGAGATCTAAAAACTGGTTTGGTGGCACAGAATTGCAGAAACTCTCAGGTTGGAGATGGTCTAGTCCAATCCTCCTGCTCAAAGCAGGATCAGCTGGAGCAGATTGCCCAGGACCATGTCCACTTGGGTTTTGAAAAGTTCCAGGGGTAAAAAAGATTTAGTGACAACAAAGTAACAACCAAGTAGTTTTCTCAGTGTCTGAAACCAAGTATTTCTGTTGAATTGTTTCAGTATATTCATGGTTGGAGCAGGAACTTAATATTTGGCAGGTGTTTGTGCCAGGTTCAGAGTTGTGCCTTTGGCTGTCTGTGGAAGTCCACCTCAGTTTGACTAAACTGTAAGTTTCTGGAAAGTTTCATTTGCAAAACCTCCAAAGAACTTCTTCCCAGGTTACAGCTGAAGGATGGATACTTCATTGCCGTAGTAGGAAGTACTTGTTCCAGTTTACTTCCATAAGGTACCAGTTACACACCAGAATGCGTCACCAGGTGTGGAAACAGTGGAAGATTGAGGAGACGGTGCAAGTGCACACCAACAAGCTTTGTCTAAATAATATTTACCAAACTTTTTGAAAGCAAATAATACTGGAATGCTTCAGCTTGGCCATGAGTTGTTCAAGATCTATTCAAAATACAGCTATTCAGTATAAATAAGGTATATAGAGTTAAGTAATTGCTAGTGAAGTGCTTTGGCAATTAGATTTCTTAAATTAAAATTTCTCCACCTACCAAAGACAAAACACCAAATGTTGTAAATTATGTTTTCATTAGTTATAGCCATTAGCAGTGCTTATCCAAGATTGGTGCTTCTTGTTAATACCTCTGCTTGGGAAACACATGTAAACTGCTAGTGGGAAAGTTCCTGAGTAAAAAATTGACTGTTAGCCTGTAGCTTTGTTCTAACTAAACTGAATTCATAGTCTTAGGGAAGTGCATTATAGAAGTGGGGGCAACAAAATTTACATGATTGGAACCTATTTTCTGTACCTTTTTGCCTAATTCATGTTCCTTCACCCTTCATCTTCTTTCCTTTTCCTCTGTTATATCTGCTTTTTTCAAGTTAGGTTTTTAGTATACTGAATTTGTATGTTGCCAGATAGGCTTAATCAGCAGTCAGTTTCAGTTCCCTGCTTTGGGAAGTACAAAGCCTTAGAAGCCTTTACTGACTCTCTGGCCAATAATTAAATGGGTGTGTGTGTGTGTGTGTTACGTTATTTTGGCTTTGTTTGGGTTTTTGGTTCATGGTAACTCTAGTCTGGTCCACTCTTGTGTACTTAGCACTTGCTAGCAGTTGGCATACATTAAGTAAGAGTGTAAGGGTCTGAAGTGCATCCTTTTGTGGATTTTCTGAAAGACTTGCATGTGCTCCAGTCCAGGAATGATGCAGTGCATGCACACAACTGCAGTAAGTCAAGATAATGCAGATCGCTTTGAAAGCCCTCGCCAGATCTAGAATAAAGTGCTCATGTAAATACACTGGAGTTCAGAAGTTTGAGGCACCTTTGTCCGCCTCTTTCCTTACAGTCAGCCCTCTAGTTAAACTCTTCCAGGTCATTGAGCTAACCCAGACATTTATAGTAGATGTTTGGATTGGCACTGCCTTTGGCAGAAATAAGGAGAGGTGTTTCTATGTGTGGCCAACGGTACTTTTTTTTTAAAGGATTAGCTCTTTCCAGTCACATTCCTTTTCATTCTTTAATGCCTGATTTGTAGTCCCCAATTCTTTTGATCCTGCCATGCTATTTTTAGTACAGTTGAAGCAATCAAAGTTTAGTGGGTTGTTTTGTTTTTTGTTGTTGGTTTGTTTTTTTTTAACAAATTGAGGAATGACATCAGTATGAATTAATTTGCTGGCATTTGTCTTTTGCATAAACACAGGTGTATGCTGCAGGTTGCAGTACTGTTACTGCTCATATTCCTTCAGTCTTTGCAGGTGTCATTTTTAATATTTTATTTTGTTTGTATGAATGCTAGAGGCATTCAGCAAGGTTTGCTGCACACCAAGGAAATACCTGTACACCTTAATTCACCTGGAGGATTCCTAATGCCTCTCTTGTTACTGAAATGTGTCTGTAACCCTTCTTTCTCTTGTCCTGGACCAGCTCTGACTCTGTCCCATTTTGTTTCTTTTCCCTGCCGCTCATACTTCTCTCTAGAATGGCTTCTTTCTATGTTTCTGTGTACTTTGAGAGTGTTATATCTGAAACAAATCTTTATTCCTTTTCCTGTTTTCCTCCTGCAGTGGTCTCCAGAGGGTTGAATTACACCTCTCCCTGCTTGGCAAACAAGGAGAGGTTAGAGAGGTTTGGAGTGAAAACTGCCTGACAGAATCAAGTCTTTATCATGTGAAAGTTGAAAGAAGAGCTTGTCCTAGCTTGTCTGACTAGAAGAAGATTTGGCTCTCTATGCAATTCAGGAAGAGTGCAGATTTTCATCATTCAGTACTCACAGATGCTTATTGTTTCAATAGAATGTTGAGTGCTTAGATAGAACAACTGTTACTATTATTGTATTGTCCCACCGTTATACTATGCATGCGTAAACCACTTTAGGAAGCAAGGTTGGCTGTGATAACAGCACCAGGTAGAGCAATTGATTTCATGTCTTTTTCTTGGGGTTTGTGCTGCTCTATCAGCCTTGCTGAAAAGGCAAAATGACATGAGTTAGACAATAGATTAATGAAGTAGTACACAAACTTGTTTCTGCCTTCTAAAAAGGCGACATAGTAATGAAAAAAGAGATACAGAAATGCTATAGGCAGGTATTACTGTCTTCCTTGAGAGCAATGATAATCTGACATTTATTGAAATAGGTATATGTTAGCAGTGGAGCATGGCAGCACAGTGCAGGGCAGCTGGCCAGAATTCATTCCAATGCAGGCTGAGCTGAAGAGCAAGGTAGGATTTAGGTTGTTTTGCAGTAAGGAAATATGATAGCTGTTCTTTGTAGCTGCAGTTCAACAAAGCACATTAGACATGAGAATATCAAGGTCAGCAGGGCTGCTCACATGCATGCTTCAAGTTAAGCATCCATTAGCGTGTTCTAACCATACTGTTTTTTTTGACTCAGAATAGGTGTTTTGTCATCTGCAGTTTCTTAGTAGTGGAGAAAATATAAAATTTGAAAAGTTCAGGTGAAAAGGAAAAGAGCTGAATTAAGCTTTAAAGATGAAGATAAAAGATGTAAGTAAATACAGAGTGAATTGATTTCTCATTAATTTCTTTAAAGTCATCTTGTTATACTTTGGTGTCTTAAAAGGTGATTGAATCTGATCTTCAGGATTCTTTTACACTGCCAGAGCAGAGCAAATGAGGTTTTGTACGTTTGAGGATCAGACCTATGAAAACCAGGTTAACAGAAGGCATTTTTAAAATTGAAGTGGAGGAGGTTGAACCCCAGAGAACATCCTGTATCATCAAGTCTAAAACCTGTGTTGTCACACAGTTGGTCACAGAGTTAATGGCGTTTTTTGTTTCTTCCTTACCACGCTGTTGTAATTCAGTCTGATGGAAACCTTGCTGTGGCTAACATAGTGATGTACCCTGCCAGACCACTCACTACATGGATTTGAGGTATTGCCCCTGAATTGAAGCCACAGTGGAGTAGGCTACCCCCCTAATATCAGCCCAGTGGTTTGTCTTTCAAAGATAACCTGATTTGTCATCCCTTCAGGTTCTTTAGCATTCCTGTAATACCTGTACTAATCCCCATCTGAACTACTAATTCTGCATAGATGAAGTATCCTGTGTTTTCCTTTTCACCATCAGTAATTGCATCAAAAATTTGTTTGGAGTAATTTACCATTCTGATGCTGTTGCTTACTGTGTCATCTTCCCCTGAGGATTGTTTCTGACCTGTACTTGCTGTACATGTGTTGAGTCCACATGTTGAAGCATGTGGATCTGAAGTTGCTTGAATTATCGCCTGTTGAAAGGAGGCACTGAACTAGCAATGTAAATTTCTCACAATCTCTTACTAAGACTTCAGTAAAAATGATGTGCTGGTTCCTTCAGTGTTCTTGTACACTTGTTCTTTTCCTTTTGTGATACTGTGCACTTTCCATTTCTGCATACTTACTGTTATTTTTCTTTTGTCTTCATGTTGTATATTCCCACCCCGGTTAAAAACCGAGGCAAAGGTGCTGTGAAGAAAACAAGTGCTGCCAGGTAGAGTAGGATGTTTTATCTTCACCTAGTACTGAAGGCAAGAATGAGTAGAACATTAAAAACACATTATTTCTTCACGAAGTAGCTTGCCTTTTCTATACCTAAATTGCAGCTAGTTGTCTGCAGCAGTGAAATACCTGTACTACTACACAGATGAAACATCTTTCAAGAGTGAAATTAAGATGGCGAGGTACCAGCCTCGAGTTGGTGAATAAGCCAAGGGAAGCTGAAATACTGACTGGTGGTTGATGGCTTCCTTCTTGGCAGAAGAGCAAAATATTATATTCCAGAAAGATCAGCATCATTTTTCAGATGCTGGGGGAAGCCAAGCATGGAATTTTACTTTGCAAAGAGTGCAAGCAATGATTTGAGGCTTTTTAGAGGGTGCAAGAAAGGGGACTGGTAATAGAAATGTCTCGATACATAAGGACCATTTGAAATAATTTGCTAACCGAAAAAAGTACACAAAAGATATCTCCAGGAGACTGTTATGCATAGATATCGTTCTTCTTGTCAGACATCTCTTCTCTGAATAGAAGCTGTATATGGTCCAGTACAGCACTGCACACTGCATGGAGAAGAGGGTTGACGTTACAACATTTTCAAGCGTATATTTTGAAATAGTTGCTGGTTCTGTAGGGTACAGATTTTTGAATGCCATGTTTCCTTTCTATAGTCCTGTATTTTCTCTTGATCACCTAAAAAGCAAGCACTTTACTCTTCTGAGGGCATTCATTGTGTTCTGAAATGAAACCTGTATTTTCTGCTGTTTCAGTAGCATTTTCGGCATGTAACTTCATTTGATTATTTATTGCCCATAGGGCATCATGGTCCACCTCCTGTGCTCTGCAGATTTGGTTTTCATTGCCTTTAAAGAATACAGTGTTCTTGTCTGTTTGAACTTTGTGTAATGGCAAGAACATGGCATAGATTCAGAATTCAGTTTGCTTTTTCAGTTTGGGCACAGAAGTAGCTCTATCCGTACACTAGCAGCAGACTTGTGGAGTTGCGGCATTAAGAGCAATTTTCGTGTGACTGCAGTCTTCCACAAAATCGTCACCTCTTGCTATGCTTGTGCCTGACATGAGCCAAGCCATGTGATGTAAGTGGCTCCCACTAGTCTGTCCCAAGAGTGAGGCAGGGTGTAGGCTGAATTTGCATCTTGATTTACATCCACTGTTACACAGCCCAGTCAAGAGCAGTCTCGCTTCAATGTGTGATCGGTCTGAATTAACCTTCTTCAGGAAGGGCTTCCTTCTGTGACCAAGCTATGGCTAGAATGAATGCTGGGAGTTAAAAGTTTCAGCTCTGCTTTGCCTGCGGGGTAAATCTTGCCTGTTAAAGCCAATTCTGTGCTGAAATTGAAAAGTGATCTGCTACTGAGAGGCTGCTGCCACTTAGCAGAACCATCCAGAAACCTGGCTGTCCATTTAGCAGTTGTACAGAAACTGAAGTTTTGTGGTCTTGTTATACATTCTAAATACATGGGGCACAACAGACCTTAGTGAAGAGATGTTATTTTCTCAGTAATAGACTATTTCATATGTGGCTTTGCTGGTTGGTCTCTTGTTGTCCATTGCCCTGGAAGTGAAGGATTTTTTTTCTCTGACCGAACATAGAAAAACAGCCTTTCATTTGAAGGGAGGTGTGCAGATTCTATTTAATTTTTAGCAGTCATATCAAAAATTCTTTTGTGAACTTTTCCAGTTTTCAGTAGATAAAAGGCAATTGGATTTTGCCTTATAGGTTAAAAAAAAAAACAAACAAAAAGAGCTTGGTGATTAAAATGAGGGATGGAAAGAGCAAAGACAGTCATTAAAAACCATCAGGAGCATATTAATATATTAAATCCAATACTTGCCTAAGAATGGAGAGAATAACATTTCTGTGTTTGCATTGCTGATCTTCCCCGCAATCTGAAAACTAGGTATTTTAAGTGAATCCTTTTCAAGTGATGTAGTATCCTCAGGGAGCTAGATGAGAACTCTCATCAGTGTTCAAGAAATTGTTGGTCTAATTACCTACTAAATCTTCCTCTCATGGATCATTTTGTCTCTTGAAATTGTGTTGAGCTGTCCAGGGAAACCTGCTCCTGATCACTGAAAGGGAAAGTGTAGCTCCATCTCAAGAATACACCCACTTTTGTCTGCACTGCTGCAATATGCTAGGTGAGTGTTTTTCTCCTGGAAAAACAAGGCAAGGCACAGGAAAAGCAATTTTACTTGCATGCACTGGGGCCTCTTATCACATGTGACTTTACGTTCCCTTCGAAGATATTCTCTCTTTGCAGTGGTCAGGAGCAGCATCTTGAAGAAAGACCTGAAAGTACCATACTTCCAAGTATGACTCAAGTTGCCAGAGAGCACTGCTGATTCTTAGAGGGAAGATTTCTGATGAGGCATGATCTGTATGCTCAAGAATGATGAGGGCTTCCTTATCTAAGCATAACCTTCTGTTTGGGCCAGAATGGTAAATACAAAAACTGTCTTGACAAAAGAGGCAGACTGATGTCTTGTGTAGTTTGATGACTCCTAGAGAGCCCAGGTCAGGCTGCTGATGTGACCATTGAGCAGAAAAAAGAAAACCATAAGCTTTCAGTACTCTCTCCTTTTGAATATTTCCTTGCCTGTTCCTTTTCAGCCTTATGTCTTTCATCCAAATCCAAAACCATTTTGACTGTAGTAAAGGATGTTATGCTAGTCATGTATGCTAGAACTGTTTTAATGGCACACTGTGATCTAGCAAGAGCTGCCCTTTCTCTGGGAGTTTTCATCATCCAGCTCTCTGAAGACAGAGTTCTCTTACAAACTGTCTTGGTTTTGCCCTGGGGAGGTATGCACAGAGAATGGCCAAAAGAAGAGTCAGTCTCGCAAAACAAGATCTCTCTGTAGTAGATCTCACCATCTTCTAAATCAGTAACTGGGCTCTAACAGAAGCAAGTAAGCAGGAATCTGAAGCTGGTGGTGGGAAAGGTACAGTATTATTTCTCTCTGATGGTATGTGCTGTCTGGAAGGAGTGGTATTACATGGTTAGCTCATGCTGAACTCATGCATAGGACAGAGAGGACCTGCATTAACTCTTGCATGGCTGTCTTTCATTTTAAGTCAAATGGAGGTTTAAAATGCCAGGTTTTGGAAGTTAAAAATGAAAGGTACCTCAGAATAACTTTGAAATAGAGCCACTGGCAAAATAGGCTGGTTTAGGAGCTGCTGGTAATCCTATTACCTATTAAGAGGATCATTTAAATGTATTTTCTTGGGAGTATTTAATACCATTCATGGTTCTGATGAATGAGGAATGTAGGGATGCTTTTTGGCCAATTACGTTCTTGAATTATTTGAGGTGAGCAGAGTTTTGAAATCTAATGAGAATTACTGGAAGTAACTGAGATTGGAAAGCAATATTTTTTCCCACATCAGGCAGAATGTAATTAAAACGTACCTTTCACTGCAGGTCTGTACAGAAACCTGCAGAGCTGTCGTGCTGAGGATAAATGTAGTTTATGTATTTCCTTTCTGGCCTGCATCAAAGAGGGAACATTGGGTTTGGAAAGTGCTTTATTCATGGATATATCTGTGAGAGTGAAGTCCTGGTATTTAAATTTATACCATGTGCACTTTATTATATATAATTATATGGTTTATTGGAATCAACAGTGTCAAGCTGGACATAATGGGTGACTGGTTTCCGTAGTCATCCTGTGTAGGGTGTCTCTTGAGGAGGCAGCTCTATATTGCATGAAATGAAACTGTGTGCATAAATGAAAAATTGAAGAACGAACGCTCTTTAGAGGTGAAACATAATAACAGCAGTCTGGTGAACTAAAGCTCTTGCTTTTAATTAATGAGTTAGTGTCTATTTCAGCCTTCTTTTTTACAGTGGCGCTATTCTGTTTCCAGTCTTTGTAGTGAACCATATTGTCATTTAGGGCTACAAGTTATTTGTTTGAAGAGATCGTATGTATAATCCTTTTATTCCTATGAGCAGCAGCTGAGGACTTTGGGCTTGTCAAGTTTGGAGAAAAGGAGGCTGGGGGGTGACCCCATTGCTCTCTGCAGCTTCCCGAGGAGGGGAAGTGGAGAGGGAGATGCTGAGCTCCTCTCCCTGGTGTCCAGTGACAGGATGTGTGGGGATGGTTCAAAGCTGTGCCAGGGGAAGTTTAGGCTGCACATGAGGAAGCATTTCTTTACCAAGTGGGTGGACAAACACTCTTAACAGGCTTCCTAGAGAGAGGTGATTGACACCCCAAACCAGTCAGTGTTTAAGAGGCATTTAAACAATGCCCTTAGCAACATGCTTTAACTTTTGGTCTGAAGTTATCAGGCAGTTGGATTAGACGATCACTGTAGGTCCCTTCAGCTATTTTAGTCCATCAGGCATTCGTCTAGCAAAGCATTTAAAACAATGAGGTTGATATAAGGGACTGAAAATATTTACAAAACTTGAGATATATGTAATGTGTAATTATTCTTTCATTGTTGGTAAATAATGTAACCCTTCACAGTGCAACCTCCTGTGTATGAGCAGTGTATCTGATTATTGCTGTATTTCCATCTTGTGGTATGTTATTGCAACAGGAGTAGCAAATAGTGTCTGAATATAAATAACAAATTCATTTTCCCCCAGCTGATGTTATAATAGATCTTTTTAGTGAGGACAGCCATTTGCAGGTCTAGATTCTAAACATCATATGTAAATCCATACTTTTCTTTCCGCTTAAAACACAACCCTAGTTACATGTAGGGCACAGAGCAGCTCTTTGCCTGAGTACACAGAGACCACACCACTTCTCAGAGCAGGCAAAGCTTGAGCTGAGTTACTGTGACTGATCACTGCTAGTGCAAAGATGTGTTCATTAAAGATTATTTTTAAAAATGGCACAAAACAAAGGGAAGCATTGTTTTTAAGTATATATTCCTTATACCTTAAGTTCTGATGGGAAGGATGAAGGGAGGGGAAGGATGTTCCAAGTCAAACACAGCTGCTTTTTATTCTGGGGTACTAGCATTAAACTTGCATATTCATCCACTTACCCAGTTTCCAGTCATGCTGCAATCTCCTCTCTCCCCCAGATTGTACCAAGCTTTTCTTTATTTTCCAACTGTCTTTTGACCCTTAACTGGCAAATAAAAATGCATGGGGAGGGAAAATTTGCCTGCAGCAGTGAGGCAAAGTTATTTGAGTTATATGACTTTAATACAAGTGGAAAAGAGGTTTGGTTGTTTTGTTACCACCCTTTCATTATGGGGAAATGCATACTTTTCAAAATACTTAAACTGAACTGTTGGCAGATTGGCTTCCTGTTTGGAGTGACAAGATTGTTCATTATAATGAAATCTATTACCTCTGTTTTGCATCCTTTTCATAAGGATTTACTTGCTGTACTTTGCCAAGTGTTGCATTAAAATAAGTTGACTCCTGCCCCCCCTTAATGATATCTGCTCTTGGTGATACAGATAATGTTGTGGCACTGATTTAACTTCCAAAATAAAGCGAGGTAGTTTCATTGCTGTGTGTTTGACAGGTTTGCCTTGTGTTTCCTCCAGTTATAAAGGAGTTCCTTCCTCCTTCTCACTACTGTAGCCCAGCAGGCATAGGAAATGTTTTGTGTTTTTTTATCTAGGAGGTAGAGAAGTGATTTAAGTGGCTTTGAGTTCCTTCCAGGCCATGTGCTGCAGGGCAATCCTGGCAACATGTGTGCATTTTTACAGTGTTGCAGCTTTCATTTCCTCAAGCTTGTAGAGTAAGTTTGGATACATGGGGCAGCTTCAGACTTAAAGAGGAAGGTTTGTACTGTTCAGTAAAAAACATTTAAAGTTGGTAATAGTACACTTTGGCACATATGCACATTTTGTGTGTCTTATTAATTTCCTAGCAAACATCAAAACCCCCACTTCTTTAAATGTGTACAAATTGTTAGTACAAAATCAGTCATGTTTGCTGTGTCTAAGAGTATAAGGTTTTTTGATTAAAATAAAGGCTTCAATTTTGAATCCAGGTATAGATTTTCAGACAGTGTCCCCAGTTTGCAAGTATGTTTTATCTGCAGTGGGAGAATTGGAGAGACTGCAAAATTTAGTCTGTTTATGCTCACTTTGGAGTTCTTTTTGGAGAAAGATTAGGTGATGCAGCATAATTTTGGAGCTTGCTTTTATATAGTATGGCTTTCCTGAGGGTTGCTTTTTATATTCTGTGCTTTGTGTCAGTTATAAATGGGCATTTCTGGGGTTTCTCTTTAGAGAATATTCTGGGGGAATAAAATAGGGTTCATTGCTTGAGGAGATTGTTTGGAAGGACAGGAGAGGGACCTGGCTTTTAAAAAGGATGCACTAATATGGAAGCAGCCTATTTCTCCTGCTCAGTTCTGGATATGCTACTTGGCTGTCTATCCACCTTCACTGTACTCAAGTCTCTGACGAAATTTCATAGTCCTTTGTCTTCCTCCAGAAAGATTTCCTAGAAAACCCAGAGGAAATACATATGCAGTTGTATAGCAGAAATGAGAAAGAAGTAATTGCTGGGAAAATGGAAGTTGTTTAGTTGTTAATACAGAGCATGGCTGGAGTAGTGGAAATTACTGGTGGTTTGTTTTTGCTGATAGCAAAAAGAAATGAAGGGAAGAGGGAGAGCCATGGGAATGTTGCTTTAGCATTAGCCATGAAGGGGTGGGTGATGGGGAAAGCTCAAAAGCTCTGGTAAAAAACACAATCGGGTTTCCTTTTCCATATGTATTTTGGAAGAGATCTTGTGAGTACTGAACTTGAAAAGGTGAGCTTCGACCCCTTTAGGTTTTCCCCTCTCACCAGTGTGTTTTGATTGCAGGATGTCTGGATTTTCTTCCCAGTCTCTTGAAATCCTGCAATTCCTTTTCCCCTTTTTCCCCTTCCAGTCTCAGTCTGAAAATGTGACAGATGAGTGGTGTTGTGTCTTCAAGGAAAGTACAGCATTCTGAAATAGCACAGATGTATTGAAAATAATGTTTATCATGCTACAAATAAAAAATGGATGTGTGTGTGGTGTTTGAGTAGCATGCACTACTAATATGAAGAAATTCAAACTACTTGTAAAGGTATACTGAAGAGAATGGGTTTTAAAAGATTTGTCAGACTTATTATTTCAGAAGAGATTTATATTGTAGGGTCTGGTAGCATTTTTGAAGGTAAGATGATTATATGGATTAGAATCATAGAACAGCTAGGGTTGGAAAGGATCTTAAGATCATCTAGTTCCAACCCGCCTGCCATGGGCAGGGACACCTCACACTAAACCATGCCACACAAGGCTCTGTCCAACCTGGCCTTGAACACTGCCAGAGATGAAGCATTCACAACCTCCCTGGGCAACCCATTCCAGTACCTCACCACCCTCACAGTAAAGAACTTCTTCCTTATATCCAATCTAAACTTCCCCTGTTTAAGTTTTAACCCATTATCCCTTGTCCTATCACTACAGTCCCTAATGAGCAGTTGCTCCCCAGCATCCCCATACACCCCCCCTTTAGATACTGGAAGACTGCTTTGAGGTCTCCACGCAACCTTCTCTTCTCCAGGCTGAACAGCCCCAACTTCCTCAGCCTCTCTTCATACAGGAGGTGCTCCAGTCCCCTGATCATCCTCGTGGCCCTCCTCTGGACTTGTTCCAACAGTTCCATGTCCTCTTTATGTTGGGGACACCAGAACTGCACACAGTGCTCCAGGTGAGGTATCACAAGAGCAGAGTAAAGGGGCAGGATCACCTCCTTTGACCTGCTGGTCACACTGCTTTTGATGCAGCCCAGGATACGGTTGGCTTTCTGGGGAAAAGCCACTGTCTTGGCTTTTCTGGGAAAATGCACACTGCTGGCTCATGTTCATTTTCTCATCAGCCAACACCCCCAGCCTGCCCTGACCTGTAGCTATGCCTGGGATTGCTCCGACCCAGGTGTAGGACCTTGGTTAAACTTCATAAGGTTGGCATCAGCCCACCTTACAAGCGTGTCGAGGTCCCTCTGGATTACCACATGATGGGTGGTTTTAGGGTGTTTTGTTGCTGCACATTCAGGAAGATCCTTCTCTTTTCTGTGATTAACTTCACTTCGTCTTCGTCTCTTATGATTTAAGAGTTAAGAAATTGGAAACCATCTGACAGAGGGACTTTTTCATCTTCCTGCCACTGTATGGTGAAGGAAATCTGATAGCATTTTTTAACAAATAGTCAGCACCACTGGAAAGAGCTCCTCTGAGAGACAAAAGTATGTTGTATGCCAAATGTAAACTTAATGGTGCTATTATTGCACATGCACCAAAGGCTCATTTTGATGTACCACCTAATCCTTCTCAGTGACTAAACCGCATAATGTAGAATGTGTGCAATTTATACTTTGATATGAAGATGGCATTTAATAACCACTGTTTCTTATGTATGCTTATTTACTATATGTGCTTTGAATTCATGGCTTACTACGCAAGAGCCTCTACCATCACTTAAGGCAGAGGCTTTGCACTATGCAAGGCTGCAGATTTCCCAATGTGCTGCTTCCTGCCAGGCCTTAGAAGAGATGCAGCTTTCTGTTTCTAGAAGACTAAATCAGAAGTGCTCTGGATTTGAGCTCTGTCTGCCTAACTGGAAGTTGTTCCAGGCAAGATGCTGCTAGCTCAGTAGTAGAGTTGTGGCCCAAACCAAATTGTGTATGCTTATTTCTGTAATTCCCAGTCCCCTTTAAAACATGTCCCTAAAAGCACTTCACTATAAGCTCAGGCACTTTCAATTTTTAAATCTCTGTTAGAAATGGCTAATCTGAATCCATGTGCTCAACAGAAGAGGAAGAGTCAAAGTACCAAACCCCATGGTAACATTCTCCATTGTCTGCAACTTGTTTTTGAAGATGTTATTTGCTGAGTTGCTTTTCTGTTACTCTTGTATATACTAGGGTTGCTTTGGTGTTTTTCCTCTGTGACAGGAACTTAAAATTAGGATCTTGCTGTGTTCCTGGTGAAACCTATTAGACAGCTTATAAAATCAGCCCATTTACTTGTGCGAAACAGCTGAGTGGAGAAGTGCAAGAGGCGTAAAGAAATTAACCCTAAACACATGGGATGTAAGGGAGTATAATAATAAAATCTGAAATTATTATTTCTGTTCCTTTTTCTTCTCATGTGTTTCTTGTATTTCTTAGTTATAAATGCCCTTTCCCAAAGGATATTATTTCAACACACCTCTTGTATTGTTGAATTTATTTTTTTTGCTGTGTCAGGCAGTTATTTCCACAAGCTTGTGCATTTTGGGTAGTAAAAATACCTTGCTCTGATTTAACTCCATCTTTTAGTCTCACCTGTTGCTTTACTTATAAGAAAAGTTAAATGGGGAAGAAGGAATTCCTGAGTATTTTAATGGCATGATTGGACCATTCCAAAAGTAGCCACATTGAAGATAAAATCTGAGTTTGCCAGAAAAATGGTGGTTTAAGAAAAAAAGGGTGGACAGACGGACAACAAACCATCAAAACAAGCCGCCTACTAGTCTGTCACAAGCACTGAAAACCTCTTGCTCTGATTATAACTTGAATATTTGTTTAAATACTTAAATATTACTCCAAAGATTGCAGTGGATTAAAAAGGATGGCATATGTGGATGTGTGCTCCTTGCTCACTTGTAAATCTGTGAAGTCCTGAAGGGTCAGAGAGAAGATGTATTTTAATATATTTCTGCAGTATTTATTTCTTGCGAAACCCTAGATTCTGGTCCATAGATTGCTTTCTTTGTAGCAGTGCCCCTCCCTCCTCTCTGCTTTACTTTGTACAGACTCTTTATTCTCAGGGACGTGTTTGCATGGCTATGGGCTGAGCTGTATGAAGTAATGGATCTGATGGAAAAACAAGTTCTCAGCCCTCCCACTCCCTGTATCAGGACTCTGATGGTGTTTTCCCAGCAGTCATATGCTAGCAGAGTACCTGCTGGGGATGTTACCAGGAACACTTCAGTGAGAAAAAAGGACAGCTTCTGATACCCACTGTCTCTACTGCTGTATTGGAGATCCCATATACCCTGTGTTGCTGGGTAGTTGTGAATATTTGAAAAAAATCCCTGCTGGGCTGTTCATTAATATCTTCTCAGTCTTTGTGTGGGACATGTATTTTTAAAAGCAGTAATTAAGGTTTTCAAGGTAGGCAGCCAGTATGAAGCCTAATCCTGCACATGGTCAGTCGAATACGGAGTTGCCATGTTTTCAAATGGAGGAAGATTTCACCCCAGACTTTCAGTGTTGCTAAGTCTGCAGCTGCTGAGAAAGAACCAAAAGGTCCTGAAGACATGGCCACCTGGAAAGGTAATGAGTAAAGCTCAGTGGGACCAAGCACTGGCACAGGTTGCTCAGAGAGGCTGTGGAGTCTCCAACCTTGGAGAGATTCAAAAGCTGCCTGGGCACAGTCCTGGGCAGGCTGCTCTAGGTGGCCTGCCTGAATAGAAGGGCTAGATGGGAGAACCAGCCACCAGACTCCCTTCATCCTCAGCCATTCTGTGATTGTAATATTCATTAATCTCCTCTCTTCAGCCGTTGGCGACGGTACTATGTTCATGAGGCCCACATCCTTTTGTCTCATATCTCCGAAGCAGGGTACCATTGACTAGTGTAAAATTTTTCACTCCTTATCAGCGATCTGTGGATTTAAATTTGTGATTCCATATGATGTCTGTCTTGTTCATACTCTTTAGTTTTTCAGTATGGTTGAACATATTTTCAGTCTGATTTTCCCCCATCATTTTCTGCTGTTATGTTGGATAATAATGGCTTGGTTTAATCTCTTTGACATTAATTTTTAGGGAATTGTCCTCACTGTGAAAAACTGACGCATGATGGTATGATAACACAAAACCTGTTTTGTCCAGGTTGACATTTTGGCTCTGAATAGGTTTCTGTGTTAGCTGACATGTAAGGGGAGAGTGGGAGAGGAGAGCAATTCACCTTGTTTCTGGAAAAAGCCCCATTGCACTGGAAAAGCCCCATTGGATTATGCCATGCATTCAGATAGGTTTTTCAGATGAAATTTCAACACTTTTAAGAGATGGTAAAAGTTATTTGTAAAGTACACTGTAGAATTGATTCATTGTGTTAGTTGTTTCCGGAATTTGCGATTTTTTTTCTTTTGTCTCATATGCATTTGTATATGATGGTCATGTTTCATAGGCTCATATAGTAAGTTTAAAATGCAAAGGTTGCTAGTGAATTAAATCTAGGAGTGGATTGATAGAATACTGTTTGTAGCTCTTTAACAGAATTGATAACAGAATAACAGAATTGATATATGCTGCACTTAGCTTTTCAGTGTGACCCAGTGTAACACCACATAATCATGTGGCGCCAATAACCACATTAGGAAGATGGCACCCTGAAGATGAGGAGTAGGAAGAACAGGTTGATGGTAGAGGAGGACTCAGGGAGACTAGCTGCAGCAGCCTAGTTGCGCTTTTCTGGCTGCAGCTTTTATCATTAAGTTGGAAAGCACAAATGAAAGGAATACATTAGGAGCCCATAAAGATTTCAGCCTTTCATTCTCCGAGTACAATGTTCCTGCATTTGTTGGTGTATGTCTCCAGCTCAGTATGCCCTCTTCTTTCAGTTACTTTCATCTGCTGCGGCTGGATTAAAAGTGGCTGCTGATCAGCATGTTGTCTCGGTGCAAGCCAAGGTCTCCTGTCTTCTACTGAGATCTCAGTTCAGCTTCCAGCTACTGATCTGCTTAACTGCTGGGTGCAAGCGGCCACTGATGTCTGATAACTAATAAGCATTCACTGCTAATCAGCTACTGCAAAATGCAGCTAGGGACAGGTAGAGCAGTGGCTGCATAGCATGTGGAGCTGTGGTCACTAGTTCACAGCAGCTAATCGGAGGTCTGGGAGATAACTGTTTTTTTCCTGGGAGAGGAAAGCAATAGGGCTAGTTAGGTGCCTCGTGGTAGCTGTGTTTTGAAACCAATTATCTGTAGTTACCAGTGGCGACCTGTTAGTTCCAGCATAAATGGAGCAGCAGCAGTGTGATCTGGAGCTGGGAGCAAGTGGAGAAATTCATGGTTTAAATGGTGTTGAGCAAGCTGTAAGCAGTGAATTTGATCAGATGCAGTGAGCACCAGACACTGGGCAGTTTCTGCTTAAGTACCCTTTTGCCTGCTATGTGATGGGAACAGGGGCACTGTTATAGTATAGCTCTATTCCCCATTTCACACACTTTCTGTCCTCACCTTTGGCAAATTCCCAGGCCAGCTGTCTCTGGGGTACGCAGCATGTGGAGGTGAGCAAGTTCAGTGTTCTCTTTGTGGGCTGGTGGGCCAAGAAGTGGTAGCCTTTCTGGGCTTTCACTCTGGGCTGCCTTGTACAGAGAAGGGAGGCGTGCCTGGCAAGTTCTGGTGTGGCAGGATGTGTCTGGTGGTGTTATGGCTTCCCATGAAACACAGAAGGGATGGGTTGACCTGAAATATGATGGAGAGGCCAAATAGCAAATGGATAAAAATTATTTGCAGCCTTATATATCAGGTTTGGTCTTCTGTGGCAAGGCCTAACAACATTAACTTTCACACCTCTGGCAGGCAGGCTTTGTGCTATCCAAAATATTGCTGCCGAAAATCATCTGTGTTGACACTGTGATTTGAAGGATGTTTTTCTCTCAAAGGTAGTAACTGCTAAGAGATTTGGAAGAGTAATTCAGGCTGTTACCTATGCTTTGTTCTGCAGGTGCCCTTTTGCAAAACTGTAAATCCTACCCTGCCCAAAGGAGCTCTGTAAGTGATGCTGTTAGCTTGGTTCAAGTCAAACAGTTTGACATTCTTTGAATGTCTTCTTACAGAAGTATTATGTGAGGTTGATGGTCTGTATTCCTGTACTTCAGCTCAGAACTTCAAATTCATCTCTGCCACAAGCACGCATGGTTTGTTTTCAAATGCTTTGCAAATGAATATTTTATGAAGTAGCTGTGGCCAAATGCTGTAGGATGGCCTTTGATACACTCCGTAGTCAAGCAGCTTTAGCTGTGTTGGCAGAGCCCTCTGGTGGGAACACAGCCTGCGCCAGCAGCAGCTGGGCCTGCAGACAGTGCCACCCACTTCTCCCAAATGCCATCAGCCCTCTCTGCTCAGTGGCATCCCACCAGCTGTTTGCTCCAGTGGTCAAGGGTTATCCCTTCATCCTGCTCCTAGGCAGGAGAGCAGAGCCCTGTGATGTGTGCTTTGCCTTTCTTAGCAAACATGATGACGTGCTATAAACACCTGCATAATTTTAGGTGTTACTTTGCAAAATATGTTGGGTTTTTGAGAGTAATAAAGTTAGTCCATTAGAAGGTAATGTTTTTCCTAATCCATATTACAGTGTGGCAGAGCTGTGACAAGTTTCAAGAGTAGCTTTTATGAATTTCAACAGTACCAGTAAATACCTTTTTTTAAAAGTACCACTTAGTAAAAGTAACTGATTTACTTGGGCATACAGTGAGACATTTCTAAACCAAGAGCCACAGCCTTACATTTCTGATGGTCAGCTAATTGAAGTGCTTTTGTGTTTTTAAGTACCAACTTACTGAGCATGAAGGAAAAATGTTATTACAATTGTCTAACCTAATAGCGTTCAAAAGCCTGGTTAGGACTGCTAGACGCACTGCAACCAGAATGTGCATACTGGTCTTTTAATCTGATTACATCCATAAAGTGTTGATCTAATACAGGCCAGTAACTCTCCTGCAGGAAATCCAGCTGTTTGAAATTGTTGCACAAGTAACGCTGTAGTAATGGAGTATCTTTGTTTTCCTCCTCACACGCTGACCAAAGCTTTTCACTCACCATTGATCTGAAACACTTACAACTGTGCCCAGTATTCTAGCTTCATTAAAGTCAGAAAAGAGGAACATATACCATGGCTCAAAAAAGCCTGTGGTGGACAGGAGCCCCCTCTGATGAAGTCAAAGAGCAGTGGCAAGACAAAGGCAGTCATATTTTTGTGTCATTTTACTTGTTTCATTATCAAGTTTTCATTAAGACAGATGATAATTTCTTCCAAAAGCTAAATTAACCTTCATGGCCTATATTTGAAACGCCAATTACAGTTCTTCAGCTTTGCGTTGAACTCATCTGCTCCATCACTGGGGTTCAGCAGCACAGAACTGCTCTCTGTTAAGAAACCCATCATGTGGGAGGCAGTCGCATGGCAGAACTCTTTGCTGCAGGTTGTGAATCCTCAAAGCTGAGTATGTTTCAGAAAGCAATTAAACACATTTGTGGAAGGAAAAATCACCAGTATGATGAGATGCAGATTCTGCCTTTGTTTGAGAATTCCCTGTGGCTAGGGAGAAGGGTGGGAAGTGCATGGCTGTGTGTACTCACCCTCTTACTACTTACCCTTTTGTAAAGGCAAGATGCTGAACAGTGCTCCTTGTTGTGGTTGTTGTCCCCCTCTGCTGATAATTGGAGGAGCTGTGATGGGGGGAGTATCAAGCTGTTTGCTTGGATGGATGAGGACTCCAACTCTCCTCCCGCAGCCTGGAGAAGCAATTTGTTGAGTGATACTGTTTCCAGAGGAACCTTCCAGTTTACCTGCAGTCCAATGTGGCATTTCTATGACCGTCAGTTTTCCTTCCCTGAATGGAGAATTTCATTGGAGGCTTATTATAAACATACATAGGAGGCAGGTTTTTTCTTTCTTGCAGGACAGCTTCGTCTTCCTGTTTTTCTTACAGCATTGTGGTTAGGCTTTAATTCTGTGCCAGAGGTGGTATATGGTATGTTTTTCAAGCCCTGCATCTTTTGGCTTTTAGGATACTCTCTGCTCTGTGGCTTTATAAAGCTGCTAAGAAGCTATTTTTCTAATTTCTGAATTGAAATTCCCCTACATTTGTATTGCAGAATGCCATCATGATTCAGCTTTATAGAATATGGTCTTACGTACACAGGTGGTCTTGTTCGTTGCTCTTTTTAAGATATTGACATGCAATTTTAATCCTCCTGAGTTGTCTGTTGTAGCTGAGAATTTCAAATGTAAATGTTTCTTTAACATTGCTCGTACTTATCTCTAATCTCAGAGTCTCACAACAAAATCTCTTGGAGAGTTCATGCTCTTTTGTCTGTGCTTTCTATTTCAAATGCGTATTTTCTTGGAAAGTGGCTGATTATATAATATTTGATTTTTTTAAAATAACCACTGCTCTTGTAAAGAACTTGAAGTTGAATATTACTATTCAAATAGGCAGGTGAGAGCTTTGGAGATCGGTAATTTGTACCTTCTAAAAAGCCACACTGCCTCGCTTTTGTCTCGGAATTTATTATGCTTCCCAAGTATAATGTGACATACTGAATAGGGCAGGGGGTGGGGACATTGTCTTCAGCTGACATGCTGTTATCAGCGGGACTGTGTTTCTGGACACAAGATTTCGCAGTCATTGGTCGTCCGAAGAAAGCCTTTCCATCTGAGGATTGGACAAGAAGATGCGTCAATTTGCTGCCCGTCTCCAAGGTACTGGTGATGCTGCCTCCACAAGCTGGCTAACGTCACAGCTCCATCACCCAGCGGGGTGTGGGCTTTTTTCTCCTCTTCTGTTTTAATTCTGTATTTGCTTCCTACTGCATTTCTTAATCTGTCTTCTGCCAAATGCTAACAGCATGATATTTTGCAATCATTTAGGTGAATACAAGAAGGACGAACTCCTGGAAGCTGCTAGGTGAGTGCTGCTTAGAATATAAAGCATATTGGTGGGGCTGGGGGATGGTGGAGGGAGAAGCAGGAGAGGAAAAGGGATTTTTAAAGCAGTAATGTTTCGTCATTGCCTTTCTGTTAAATGATGCAAACAAACCACTTAATTAGCATGAATCTCTTTGGACTTTACTGTCTGGTACAAATGGAAAAGCCTGTTTATGTAATTGAAATCCCCCACTATGGTGGTTATAAGGTTAATATTGAGTTTTTGCTTGTAAGCTGCTTAAATCCTCTTTATCGTTTTGTGACTGTTCTTTTTAGGGGCAATTTAAGTAATGCAATTTTTTTCCTTTTGGTTTTTACTGCTACCTTAGGATGTTTTGAAAATAGGCTTTATCAGAACAGAGTGTAAGGAAGCCTATACAAAAGGTGTAAAGTTCAGTCATATATTCCAAAGATGCTTTCATCCTTCCTTCTGACAGCACAAGACCATTTTATATAGATCGTTAACCCTTCTGAAAATTTTCTGGATATTGCCATGTAGTTGTTTCAAATGCTGTGGGCCATATACTATGAAAATGTATTTAATTCAGAACGTTTCATTCAGCAGATGGCTTTCAGAGGATCTGTAAAATTACATAAAGGAAATACAGATGCGATTAAGAAGATAAATTAAGAGGTGTTTTTGCGTGATCTTTTGTAATTCACTTAACTGCAAATTTAATTTTCTGTATTTACCCTTGATTTTGAAATGTTCAGAAGATCCTTAAGCCATCAGACATTCTCCCTGACAGAGTACAAATTTCACTATGCTGTCTTTGATATCCAGCTCCTTAGCAAATGTTTTGCAAAGAGCTCTGTATTTTTTTTTTTCCCCTCCCCTTCCCGTAATCATCTCCTCTCCATTTACAGGAGTGGTAATGAAGAAAAACTGATGGCTTTATTGACACCTTTAAATGTGAACTGCCATGCAAGTGATGGGCGTAAGGTAAGTTAATACCTGCTTTTTATTTCTGTTATTCAAGGAGGGCCAATTTAACCATGCTAGGAACCAGAGATGGATACTAGGAACCAAGAGAGTGTATGGGGAGGAAAAACAGTGATGTCTTTTCATCATAAAATTAAACGCTGTTGTACTTGATGCTGGCAGTTTTGACAGATCAACAGTCAGCAGACACAGATTTGAGTGAGTCTTTCAAATGTCAGACCCTGCGTACACGCGAAGTGAAACCTTAAGACCTTGTATAAGAAAAACAAAATGCACTCTTGCAGATGAATAAAATAACTAAGGAAGGGAAGTTGTCACTTGTATTTGAACATTGTCTAGGTGCGGTGGTTGGTATTCGGCTTAGCCCCCGATGCCCTACCATACAGACTGGCACTGTATTGGTGTGCTTAACACCTTTTGCATTTTCTTAAATTTGACACTGTTGTTTTGACTTTCTCTGGCAGGGATGTTTAAATGAGTTAAATTAAGGATTAGGCTGAAACTGGAGGAGGGAAGAACATACGGAGTGAGAAGTAGATCCTGTGATTTTGACTTAGTCATGGAGACGATGGTCTGTCTCGACTGTTGGATTTACTAATGCTGGTTATTTTTATTTTTTTTTAGCCATGTACCAAAATGTTCTTAATCTGCATCTCTTAACAACTGTCTTTCACGTGTAACAGTACATCTCACTCTTGGAGAAAAAAGCATGGGAGTGTTTTCCTTCATAGTTTGCTTTATTTTGGGTGGAATGTGTTGGAGCATAATATCAACCTCTGCTCATGCTGGAGCTGCTGTGGAACAGCCCAGTTTCACTGAAATCAATGAAGATAAGCCAGTTCATGTTGCATTTTCGTTAAAAAAACATGTCATTGCTGATTATGTATATAAAAAAAATGCAGCTCCATATGAAAACAATCCTATTCTTAATACACATTTTTAAATGTTTTCTTGATTGTAAGGCATATGATACCTATTACGTGAAAGGAAGCCATTTTTTTGCTTGTTTACATGTATCACTGACTGAAAGTTTATGAATATTCCAGGATTTTAAAACAATTTTATAATGTGAGGACAGGCGAATGAGCAAGGGCTTTTAATTCAGCTGTGTCAGATCTGATCTCCCCGTATTTTAAAACTAAACGTATTGCCCGTAGTTCTTTATTTCCTCCTTTTTCCTTTTTTTTAAGACTTTACCATTCAAATGAGATTGTATTTAGGTATTAATAGTGCACTGTGTTGTAATTAAGCATGGTGGTATACAGCAGTGCTGTACTGAGTAATTGAGTCCCCATCGCTATTGATTTAAGGCCAAAGGCAGATTTGCGATTTCTGTTAATATAGATGGGAATAAGCCCTCACAGATGTCTGGAATATTTATTACTCTGAAATGCAAATAAAAAAAAAATCTAAAAAGCTTTTAAAATTTACATTAAGACAGTAGAAAATATTTATGTATTATTACAACCTCTGCATTAAAAAAATTATGCCTGAAGCTCAGAAGCTAAAGCTAATTAATGTGGACACTTTGGTATTTGCCGTGTGTGTGTTTGGTTGTTGGTAAATGAGCTCCTTTTAAGATGACTTGCCATTGATATTAATTAGCTTCTTTTAATGATGTCTTCCAGATACCATTTTAATTGTTTTTCCCCACCATATATGAGCAGAATCTTTATTGAAGTAAATCTCCGTAGCAAGTGTGCTTCGTAACTGTTAAGTATGTGTACGGCAAAGCTTTCAGGTCCTGTATTCCAAGATCACTCTGGGTTTAATCATTCTAAGGTGTGCTGCAAGTTAAATGAGCTTTTCAGCCTACAGCACAGCATTCTTGTAAATGAAGTCTCTGCTGGTGTAGCTGCCTCCAGCTGACCTCTGCTGATTTTCCATTTTGGGAGTTGTTTCTTGCATTCCTTGATGCTTTTTGTAGTTATTTTTTTACAGATCCCTTGAGTTTTTAAGCCTCAAACTTCTCACAGCTTAAGGCCACAAACCTGATGTAGCTGCCAGGCCGGAAGTGCAGACTCTGCAGGGTGGCCCGAGGTTCTGAGCAGCATGCTTACTTGTGTTGTATGGACACATCCATAAACTCTTGTGTACATCCTTCTACAGTTTGTGCATTTCTCAGATTTGCGTGCTTTGTAGGTGAGGAAATTGAGTCCTAGTACGAAGTGGGTGATTTGTTTTTTCTGTGTAACAGGTGGTGATTCTGTCTTTCCATACTTCGGGGTGTGACTTTCCAGAATTTGTTATTTAATATCCGTTGCACTAGAAGTGAATATCAGAATAGTCAGGATATATACAATATTGCTTATTTTGTTGCTGTATGAAGTTTACCCCTGCCCCAGATCTCTTCTCTGTCCCAACTATACCCCATCTTGTGCTTCATAAAATGGATAAAAGAAGTGGAAAACTGACAGTAGCTCACTGGTTTGAAACCAGCTTAGGTTAGAAATAACAAAGAATTACCGCATTCTGTATGCTGGTTGTAGCCTTTTGGAAAGTATTAATAGCCAGAGTCTAATTCCTACTGGACTGGAGTCCATGCTGCTAAACGTGCTGATAACCATCGCTCCATCTTTGTTTAGCATAGAGGTCAAAGACTGAATAGGAGTGAAAACTAAACTTGCTTCTTCCCCTCCAAGTCAAGGTTAGATTATGAGCACTGTAGGAACGTTCACATTACTGAAGCTTTTCAGCTGTTCTGAAGAGGGAATTCACTCTCTGTTGCTACTCTTGCAGTTATTTTCTGGAGTGAAAAATGAAGGACTGTGTGAAAAAGAGAAAGCAATTTTATACATCAGCTAAAGCGTATCTTCATTCAAAGGACTTAGGTAATTCATGGGGTTTTGTTTTGATGACCAAGGAAAATCAACAACAATACCGTGAGGAAACACCTATTTCATTGCGCTAGATAATGGTTGATTTAATAGTAAGTGTTGACTGTGTGCCTGTTGAATATAGATGAGGGCACAAATAATAGCACACAAGTACAGGGCTGTGCAGTACAGAGCTGTATGGTGCAGCGTGTGCAAATGAGTGTTGTGCAAGGCTCAAATTTCACAAGAGCTATAGGGGTTGTTTTGAAGCTGCTGTCCTATTTGCTTTTTAAAAAGCAGTGTGTGAGCTGAAATACAATAGTCATTTTTCATGCAAGTTAGTCTTGTTTTGATTTTTTTTCCATCAGGAGGCTGAAAATTAGAGAATTTTTAGGATGTGGTGGTGTGTGTAACAATTGTGTGTTACATCACTTCTGTTTAGATTGCTTTGCAAAGTATTTGCTCTGTCAAAACGGAACTCACACAAAATGCAAAGCCTATTCCCAAAGGCTCTGAAATTTCACTGTGTCCAGCCTCTGTGCTCTGCCAAACCTTTTGGTCTTCATGTGATCTGTAGAAGGAATGACTTTCTAGAAGACATGTTATAGTATTGAAGTTAACACATGGTGCTGAACTTTCACACTGTTAAAAGCCACACCGCCTACTTACATGTCTGTGTGTATGTGAAGGTATGTGGGCTCTGGAGACTTGCTTTACAGCCCCCGTTGTTTTCCCTCAAATGCGTTTTATTTTTCTTCTGGGGATATCTTTTTCAAGAGTCAGTTGTGGGTGAATTTTCAAAAGATGTGTTTGACTATTTTAAAACAACAGGTTCCATCCTTTCTGCTTCCAGAAGCTAAGGCTGTATTATTTTGTCATGGGAACTGGACTTCTGACTTGTTACCAGCCACAGTTTACCTAATCTAATAGTTAGTGGCGGGAGACAGATTTAAAATAGGATGTATCATGGTTGCAGGTGGAGTTGAAGCTCTTGGCTCTCTCATTTGCTTTGGAAAGCTGTTTCAGGAAGAAACTGATGTTACCTCCATTTTTTAAATACAGAAGTATCTGAGCTAATAAGAAAGCATTGGTTTTAGCAATTCAGATGAGAGCTCTTCTCTACAAGGCAGACTTCCCACATCACTTCTTGAGAGCTTTCCAAAGTGAACTGCATCCAGCTGACATGGTAGCTGTTAGCAATGGGAGGTTGGAGTTTTGCTGGTATGTAATATCCTACTCCTGTATGCATGCTCAGATATTGCTGGCACTAAAATACTCAGGTGTCAGTTGAATAAAACCTTCCGTTTGTGCAAGGAAACCCAGCTTCTCTGGTCAGGAGTTACTCAAACAGTTTTGCTGCTTTTCTGAAGGTTCATATCTCTTGAAGTAGAGCAGACAGCTGAGATTTTGAGCTCTTTGGAGCACAGAACAATTTCTTTTCTGTAAAATAAAATGGATGATTCATATACATTCTCATATTTTCCATTGATCTGTTGCAGGTGCATTTTGTATTTACATTTTGTATGAACCACATGAAAAGAGAGAATGCCATGGCATTACCTGTGAGCAGCTTGGTCCCAGGTATTTGTTCAGCATGAGGCAGGAATTACTACCAGAAGGCAGCGCAGGATGCAGCCTCCACAGCTACATTGTTTTCTTTCCTGCACCTTCCCTCCCTGCCTTGCTCCTTAGAAACTAGAAATGCAGAAATCTCTGCAGCAAGTGAACTAGAGAACCTGCAAACAATGCATTTCCAGTGATCATGAGGCAGTGATCCCATGGGGGAAAAAAAAGAAAGGCAATTGTTTATTACAAGGCCATTCCTAGTGTGGATGTGGTACTTCATTTAATTTCACTGTAGTCTTCTGGCTCCTAGTGTCCCTTTCTTTGTTTATTCCCCGTTTTCAGTCCTTAACAGATCCCAGTACCAGTCCTTACTACTTGTTAGTATGCCTCTCCAGTGCTGCTGTTATTTTCCTTTTCCAAACCAGATGTAGACAACCCTGGAGCCAGAATACCAGTAGCATGCCTTTACGTTAAACTCTGAGTCATAGGAGACATACTTGCCTCTTGGGTTTGATTGAGGCTGTTTATTCAGCCCATTCCTTCCTGCCATACAAATGTTCATTTTTCTTGTGCACAGCATCATCCAGGGTCATGGGTGCAGGGTATAGATGTAAGATGTACTCTGAGAAGGTCTGCAATGCAGTGCTGAGTACCAGCATCCTTGGCCTGAAGCAAACACTGCACAAGATCTTGCAGGTGTGTGTTCTGTGGAGAGGATGGAGTGCCCCCTCAGCTCCTGCTATTGAGACATCTCTGATACCAAACAACAGTCTGTCTTACGGGGTTGTAGAGTCCTTTTCTTGTTTCTTCTGCTGCTTTCTCTGTTGAGAGATCAGCCTTGATCAGCATGTAAACAAAGGACTGATGAATAGAATTTGAATTCTAACAAGATCAGGTGAGTTATGTCTCCTCTTACCAGGGAGTCTCCAGTTTGCTGTTGGTAAATAGATTTAGCATCCCTTCTTCCCAAATTCTCGTTATTCTTGACTGTTTTCATGAAAAATACTGCAGTTCAAAATAAAATTGGTTTGCCTTCCGATTTCTGAGCCTGGATGGAACAATTGATCCATGTTTTCACAAGCTTTTTCTCTACCATTATTGAGTGTATAGACTTGCCCAGAGCTTTAGATTCTCTTAGAATCATCTGGGCTCTAGGAGCTGTGGGATTGAAGAAAAATGCCATGTATTGCAAGACTTGTGAACAAATTGCATGCTAGTGACACTATAAACCTTTACAGCTGTGTGTGTTTTTCTCATGCTACAGTAATAAAAATAAAAACTAATAAACCTATAATATTAATAAACCTGTAGATCTATTTATTCTATAAATTTATGGTGTGCAGATTATGTTCAGGTGAGTATGGAACATCTTTTGGAAAAAAATTCCCGTACATAAAAAACATTCTTTAATATAAATAAATGTTGTGAAAATTAGCACTTTTTTATGGACAAAAGCTGCCTATTTGAGCTAAAGACTTAGAATCATGGAACAGTTTGAGCTGGAAGGGATGCTTAAAGGTCATCTAGTCCAACCCCCCTGCAATGAAAATGGACATCTTCACCTAGATTAGGTTGCTGGGAACCACATCCAGCCTGGCCTTGGGTGTTTCCAGGGGTGGTGCATCCACTGCCTTTCTGGGAAACCTGTGCCAGTGTTTTACCGCCCTCACTGTAAAAAATTTCTTCCTCGCATCCAGCCTGAATCTCGTGTTTTAGTTAAAAACCATCACCCGTCATCCTATCACAGCAGGCCCTGATAAAGTCTCTTCTTGTCTTTAAGAGGCCTTTTTAAGAACTGAAAGGCTGCTCCGCAGTCTCCCTGGAGTCTACTCCAGCTGAACAACCCCAGCTCTCTCAGCTTTTCCTCATAGGAGGGACTTGTGAGCAGATACGTGGTGCAAGGCATTTTGTCATACCCAAGGGTATGTCTGAATGTATGTGTATACTCTATACATGTCACATGTGATATATTGTTTACATTTTATCTTCCCCAAAATTTAGTGAGCTTTTTCTGCTGGTATACGTTGTGTTGTTTGTAGATATATCAAGAGTCTCTAGTCTCAAGGCTTATCTACAACAGAAAAATAACTCGAGGAGAGGGGCAAAGGAGTTATGCATTAAAACCAGATTAACGATTGACCATGTGTATTCTTGGTTCAGAACAAGTGCTTTCTCCTTGATTAGTCTAATAAAATTAAGAATTAAAAAATGTAAAAAAATATTCCTAATGTCTTTTTATTTCAGAAGAAGACAACTCCACATGGAGTAAATACAAAAATGTTATTCCAGCATAACTGGGTAGACAAGCCCCTGCTGAATCTGCTCATTTGTTGCTTACTAGCATAAAATGTCAGTCTGGTCTTAATGAAGTGCTGTGAAACCACATCTGTGGATGGGAAATGTGCAGATTTTTGACCCTTTACTTGTGGTCCTGCAAAGATGAGCCAGAAGTTTTATGATGCACAACTGCAACTTTTTGGAACTGCAGTTACCGAAACAAATGATGGTAACGTACTCTGCTAGCTCATATTTGCTAGTAGAAGATTGGCCCTGGATGATGGCTTCGGAACACTGTAGTCTTTGTTGACACTAATCTTGAATGTGTGTCATGGAATGCATACTTATCAAAGGTACATCTAGGGGTGTGAGCGTGTATATTGAGACGCATACATAAAAATATAAAAGTATATAGGTGTATATTCCTATATATTGACTCAGATATGTTCTTATACAGTTTTATGTATACCTAGCTGTGTCTTTATTTATGTGTGTGTGTTTATGTGTGTGTACCTCAAAGACATAGCAAGGTAGTATGCTTGCCTTAGGGGAAGGTATGAGCCAGCACTCCTCTATTTCTGCAAGCATATTTTCTGGGGATTGAGGGAGGATGGAGAGCACATCTATTTCTGTTTAAAACAAAAATATTATTCTAAGAGTTTATTTTATTAAAACTTTCAGATTTAAGATCCTTATTATTCACTATGTTCAATGACTGCTATGTTTTGCAAGTGCTGCAATTGTTTGTGCTGCTTCTGCAGCCTTACCAGTGACCTGTGTTGGGTATGGGCATGTACACAGACATGGGAGAGTTTGTCATCATACGCCAGCTGCTCAGTGGCAACTGACTTACACATTCTGTTATCCCACCTCAGGTACAAAGTCAGTCACAGTATCTGAATGGAGAAGGGCAGCTGGGGGTTGGACTCTGCCTTGGTCTCCAAAGCTCACTTCCAACCTCAGTTTTGTGCAGTACTGTGATGCCCCACAGTAATACATATTATATGATCCATGTTCCCAACTTTCATTTGGATGACACAGCCTTAGAGCCTATCTCTGTGTATGCTATAATTAGGAGGACTGATGGAGGGAAGATGAAGTCCTTCTCTTAGTGAGTATGTGCCTCAGTGGTGAAAGTAGGTACTGTAGATCAGACATTTTTGTAGTCTCTTCAGTTATAGCTACACTCTGTAATTGGGTTAAATATTTAAAATCAAAGTCTGCACACAAAATTACAGGTCCTTCCTGGATTTAGATAATGGAGCCCTGTGAAAAGGTGACCTTTTCAATGCCACAGAAAGGTTACAAAGCAAATGCCATAATGTTCATTATGTGCCTGGGGCAGAAATGCCCAATGCAGTGCACACATAAGAAGAACATTCAAACATTGCCACATCTGTGTTTTTGCCTTTAAACACCATTTTGTTCAAAAAGATAGTTCTTGGTGTTCTTACATGTCAGAAATAGTGAAAACTTACGCTCTTTCTTATGCTATGATCTCATTTCATCAGCCAAGCATGATCAAAGTTGATAACACAAGAATCCCACCTCTGACTTTGTAACGTATAGAAGACCTGGCTTAATTTCTCTCTGTGGTGTCTCTTCAGCCTCCCTATAGCTAAAGATGATACCTTTTGAAAAAAATGTAAAACTTGCTCTAATCATAACTTCTGTTATGAGATCTTAAATACTTTCCCAAAACAGTTTCAGTGAGTATCTCTTCACCTGCTTTCATTTTCTTCAGAGATTTGTAAGTTGAGTCTGTCGTGTCCACAGATAGAAATTGTGACTTGAAGGACTAGAAAGAAATTGTTTACACTGCAGTCATTCTCTCTGCACTGTTCTCTAAAAATCAGGAAATCTCATTTGTTAGGTCTCAGTCAACAGGCTCTTCATGAAACCATCAAATATGTTTAAGGTGTGGGGTTTTTTTTATACCCAGACTGTTTCCCCATGATGTTTAGCTTCCCACAGGGACACCTTCTTGCATTACGCCATTATCCATCTACTGTCAAGACAAAACAAGTCAAACTGGCAGACTGGGCAGAGCTGACATTTAATATTTTATGCATGCAAACTGAATGCTATGGTCTGGATTTGGCTCTGTCAGCTCACAGAGCATCCAGAAGTCAAGAACTGTTGTTTCTTCTACTGCGCTCTTGAGAGTCCTTTCCTTCACAGAGCGTGCTGAGGTTATGTCTGAGATGAAATGTGGCAGCTCAGTCTGTGGACTGTATACATGTGATTTCTGTCTGTGGTTGACTACAGTGAATACTGTAGGTGCCATTTTTATCCTTGGTGTCACTTTCCCCTCAAAGTCTGTGCACATGAGCATGAGAGGTACTGAGAAGTAAACCGTTCTGCTTTCTTGTCACTTTTCACTTTTGAATGTGGTGTTTGCATACTTTGTGGCCTTCCTCTTGTTACACCTATTATTTAGTTGTACACTGCTTCCTATTTTGCATGCTATCATGAAACTGTCTCAGGATCTAACAAAAACCATTGATGAAGATTGAGTTAAAAGTCTGTTGAATATGCATGTAAATTGTATCAGTTGGATTACCCTTACGCGTGTGCTCATTGACTGCTTCAGAAAACTCCCAAGAGTTTTAGAGGTGGAACTAACCTTAACTATATTTGACTTTTCCCAAGCAGATCATTTTTATCCAGGTGCCCACTAATTCTAGCTGTTGCTATATTGTATTCTTTCTGATGCAGACAACAAAATCACAGGCCTTTAGTTCCCCAAAACATATTTCAGTGATTGGTTTGCAGCTTCCGGTTCTTCATGTACCAGAATAATCTTAAGTGAAGGTCACATACCGCAAGTAATTCACCTTTTTCATTTTCCAGTGTTCTCTTGAGTGAATGCAGTCCAGTCCTGGCAGCTTGATGTTCATTTTGGTGATTGGTTTCATTACTTCTTTTATACATAATTTAGTGTCAGATAGATCCTTTGCCAAGCTTCACCATGCTCATAAACAGGCAAATGCTCACTTGCCAGGGTCCTGGTATGTGAATTACACCTTTTTTCTAAGATATATACCATGACAAAAGTTTCTTTAGTTGTGCCATGATGGTTTCTTACCTGCAAGAGCTCTGTTTTTAGTGTCACCTTGCACCACTGGACTGTCTGGTGGATGTTGTGCTCCTGATGGGTTGGAAGAGGGATTTATGGCTGGTTTGAATTCTTTTTGCTAGTCAGTGTTAAACTGGTTTGCCTGCCTAATTGTATTTTTACCTTTAATCTGCTGGAGTTCATGGTCCTTGTGTTTTTATTCAGCTTGTAAATCCAGCTGTTTGAATAATGTCTTCTTAATTCTAGTAATCTCTTTTAGTTTGCTCTTAGTCACACTGGCTTCTTTCATTTTATCAAGCTCTTCTCAATAGAAGGTATGCGTTAGCGCAGCATTTCCAGTATTGGCCCCATTAGCAGTCTGTATGCTGTCTGTAAGGACATAATTTTCTTAGCTACCACTTCTAGCTTATTGTTAAAAAACTTCCCAGTTTTTTTCCACAGCTCCTGCTGTATCATTTTGGCAGGCATTTCCCCTGTAGGTAAGTTAAATCTAAGGATGTTATAGTCACTGTTAAAGGGCAACTTTTACTGCCCTTCTGTTTTCTGTCCTTGCTGCCTCTGATTTCTCTCAGCACATCAGTTATCACTTGCCAGTACAACCCCATCACTGACTTCACAGGTTGCATGGGTAATTCAGAGTGATCAGTTTAGTTCTAAACAAAAGAAATACAAATACTTACATGCAGGGAAGCTGTATTTACATAGCCATGTTTTAAATTGTGTGAGTTGGGTGAGCAGGCAGCAGATGAACAATAAAAGGGGAGGAATATGCCAAATAGGGCATTATAATTGATGATGGATGTGTCACTGATGAACAAGAAAATTGAGGTTATTTTATTAGTATTTTCTAAGTAATACAATACATTTCTACTTAGGAAAGAGACTTATTTCTTACAGATTAAATTCTTTAGAATATTCATATCCTAATAACCATAACTTTTCAATTTTCAATTGTACTAAAAGGAAGTACAAGATAAATTTTCTGCCTTTTTCTCTGTATCTTGTAAGGCTCTTCAAAGGAACATCGAAATCTACTTGACTGGACTATAAAGGCATTAAATTCTAAAATTTGCAAATTATCAGTGTAATGCAATAAGAACATTTTAATGTATTTAATTTTGTGAATTATTTTATAATTTTGTGTTAATTTAATTCCAAAATGAAAGGCATAATTATTTATTTCACACTGAGCACTGGAGCTGAAAATGCAATCGATTTGCAAGTTTTGTTCGGAACGGAGTTCATTGTGACCCTACTTTCAATATAATGAGCAAAGTGCTGATTTGAATGTCATGTTAGCAGAGGGACAGTCAATATATTCTGAGAAGCTTTTAATCTTTCTTAATAATATGAAAATCTTACAAACTGAAGCCTGGAAAGTTTCTAGTTGGAAGGGGAAGGAGGAGAAGCAAAGTAAATACCTAAAGATGGAGTGGGAGAAGAGGTAAAAATAGTAAAAAATATGAGAAGAAAAGGGAATAACAGACTGTTAGTTGACTGTAGTATGAAAAAGGTTTTGATAGCGAGTGGAGAAGAAGAGACTGAAACAGCAAAAGCGAGCAGAGTTTTTGTTCTCTGGTGTTCCAGCATGCATCCTCTTCAGATTGTTTTAATGTATGCAGGCCTTCCCCACTCATCTGCCATGGAGAGGAGTCTCTTGTTGGCACTTGTTTGTGCTGCCAGAGCAGCACCAAAATGTTTCATTAGAAAGAGGGAACAGCAGCTTGAGCAAATAACTAAAGAACGGGATTCTATAGCTTCTGACACTGGCTGACAGGACAGATAAAAATGTATGTATTTGTGCTGGAAGAGGGGAGAAAGTTGTCTCATCCTGCTCTCCTGGAGTGATAAGCATTTGTGGCTTGCAGTTTGATGGGATTCATGGGTTGAGACTTGAGCTGCAGACTGTGCTGGTTGGCGCTAAGATGCTTTCAAAACCTCTGCGGAAACTTGGCTATCCATGCCCCATTGCTCAGACCAGCAGCAGTAGCATCTGTTCTTCCCCATGCACTGAACTTGAATCACAGCTTCCAGCATGTGATTTAACGAATACAGCTCTGGCTGTTGATGTGAGAAAATCCTGCATCCAGTGTGCTCAGTCCAGCAGCCCAGATGAGATTGTTCTCTAGCTGGCAGGTGCTGCCAGCTGCTCCTTGGAGTACTAGAGGAGTTGCCAGTACTCCTTGAAGTCTGTCTGGTGACTTAATAACGTTGCAAGGGCAGTTTCTTCTTCTTACCTTTGCCTCAGCAAGAGTCCGTTGTGCCTCAGTGCCTCACCTCAGACTCGTCCATTTTTGACTTCCATTTCTGACAGATTCCAGGTGATGAAAAGAAGCAACAAAAATGGCCATCCTGGACTCAATGATACTGTAAGTAATTCTTATGTGGTGTTCTGCCATATTTTTCAAGGCAGCATACATCTCCTTTCAGTGTTAAATACCATTAGCAACATTCTCCTAAGAGAGTGGGTCTTCACCATCATTTCATCTTTATCTATCACAGCAAGCCACTACTCCTTCAGCTGCCAGCAACTATCACCAAAGAAACTGTGTATACTCCTCTGTTTCTCTAACAATTCATCTCAAAGTTGTCTTCCCATGTCACTGAGTGCTGCCAGAGATCTATTCTGTACTTCTGAATCTGGGAAAACTGCAAATGCTGCTTCATGGTAGAAGCTCCAGAATTTCTTTTTCTTATGGCAGTTCTACCCCCAGCCAAACCTTCATCGTCTGCATGTAGAAACGGAAGAGATTCTTATAAGAATCTCAGTTTTCTGAGAATGCCATGGGTTTGTGAGGTATATTGCTCACATCCCCTATGGAACTGTTTTACCAAATGGGTGCTAGGTTGAGATACGTGCAAATAAATAAGAGTTTTGGGGGAGGGGAGAGCTGTTACATTTAAATTCTTGTTCAGGAAGAGGTCAAGGATTGCTAATGTTCCATTTACAGAACCTGCTGTTTGTGAAATCCTGAGATCAGAGGTCAATGTGATACTCCTATGTGAAGATTTAAGTGTCTCTCCCAGCCCTTTACCATTTCCCTCTTAGTCTCTGCTTTTAAGTCAGTCTCTGAAAATAATGGCAGCAAATTAGTATGGAGCTGTTAGGGAACTAAGCTTCCTAATTAGTATTTGGGGAGTTGAGATCACTTTTATCCCTTTGCTATACCTGCTTTTCTAGTGAATCACATTGATCTTTGCTTTTAAGGTTCAATCCAAACATGGTTGCTGCCTTCTGTCTCACAGTATCTCTTTTTCTTCTGGCCTTTTAGCTCTTTTTCTGTCAGGTAATGATGCTCTCTCAGGTTTGACTTTGTTTCCTTTTCTCTGAAGTTATCAATTTGAGTTAGTTTCTTTTTAATATATATAGCTGCTCTCTGCGTGGGTTAAGGATGTGTCTTCCTGGTGTCAACGATGATAATCTCCATAATTTTGAAAGTCAAGTGTCATTGTCTGGAGAAACCTGCTGGGCAGGGAGACTTATTCTTCTTCTGGAATTTAATAAGGCTTTTACATGGTTATCTTCAAACATTCATCTTAAGCCTGCCTCTGCAGATGAAACTCTTTTTTTGTGTGGTCCTGCAGAGCTTGCCCTTTGCCCTGTTCTGCTTTTGGGCATATCTTGTTTGCCTTGACATATCTACCTTCTCTGTGGTGGCACTGTTACTGTGCTAACAGGAGGAATTCCTGGGCAGAAAAGTGAAAGCACTCATTCCCTATTCTTCCTTTTTTAACTTCTAAGCAACAAAGACGCTCTGTTTTTTTGTCTAGTCCTGTGCAAGATGACGCTTGTCATCTTTTCTGTCTTTCCCTACCTCGGGCGTCTATGTGATTGAAAAAACTTCTCTTGTAAGTCTCCTGCTCCTTCTTTGTCAACTCTTATACCAACTTGCAGTGCAACAGGGTCACCATGTTAATGTGTAGAACTGATGCCAAGCCTTGTCACGCAATCTTGAGATTCAGAGGTACAGCCTGACATTTGTATTGTCTCTTAAAGGTCAGATCTACTAGAGAAACGTTTAGTAGTCAGTAGTTTGGACATTAAAGCCCTCTGAGAGGGACCAGGGACCAGATTTGAATACTCACTGGAGATGAGGAATGAAGAGTCCTGGCCTGTCACCCACATAAACCTTTTCCAAATGAGAACTTATTCTGTCAGTGTATTTGCAGTCTTTGTGCTGCTCTTTTTATTTGCTTAGTTTTTCTATTTTACCTTTATTATACATTCTTATATTTTCCTTCAGTTTATGGACATTTGCCTGGTCTGGAGATGTCCAACACTAACCTGAAAATAACATTCCAGCTGTGGCTTCTGTACAGTTGAATACAGAGAGGAACATGTCTTCAACCTGTGATCTGCAAAGCAATGCTTTGTAGCTGGTACATATTTACCTGAATACATTTCTGAAAGGTGTTCAGTTCCCAGAATCACAGAACTGTCAGGATTGGAAGTGAGCTCTGGAGATCGTCTAGTCCAGCCCCCCCTGCCAAGGCAAGGCCGCATTGCAAGGAAGAATTTCTTTTTAATGCAGTCTTCTTTTTTCTCTCTTTCTGCCAAGTGACAGAATGAAAAGGAATGCAGTATTTCTCTCTTATCATTAATGTACTCCTCATTTTCACCCAGTGATGTTCTGCCCTGGCATTAATGTGTATGTGAAATCAAGCTGAGTTTGTTGTCACTGTTTTACAGCTCAAAACAGCAGATTCTTTTTCAGCCCTCAGAGAGGTTGCCTGACATGCCAGAGCTCTAAATTAAGATACTGTGTGGCTTGCAGATTCTGAATTGGTGAGCTGTTCGTTCATTTTCCCTGCCTTCAGCTGTTAGAAAGCACTATGTGAAATTCATGATGTGATGTACTGTGCTAAGTCTGTAGTGTTCAACAATCCAGTTAAGTACTGCTGGTTGTGTTCTGAAGATGAAGTAGTTAAATTACCACTGGAAACACAGCGGGGTGAGAAATATCTTCCTTTGGCATTTTGTAATCTTTGCCCTTAGGAAATGTTTTGGGTTGGTTTTTTTTTCTGGTTTGTTTTATGGTTTGGTCGGTTGGGTTGTTTTGTTTGGGATTATGTTTGTTTGCTTGTTTTTTCCATGAGAAAAGTAGTTTTCTTTCACAGAGATGAAGCCCTTCATCCCTAGATGATCTCTTTTCATCTTCTTTATCTCTGGAGTTGAATTTGCTGCAGCCAGCTCATCTACCATCAGCAGTCTGACATAACTTGTTTTCCTGTAGCAGCATCTATAAGTTTATCCCTAAAGCGCTATTGTTGACCATGAAATGAAATAATTCAGTACTGCTGTAAAATGACCAAGGAAGTTACCCAATTTGGATGACTGAAGTTGACAAGCCATGTGGTTGACATACAGAAGCACAGCCCCTATCCTGCTCATTATAAAGCATCATTGTCTAGCTGAGGTTAGCGACCTTTATTTCTGTAGTACTTAGTGTGCAAGAGCATTGTAGCATGAATATAAAGTAATTTTCAGTTACCTGAAATATGTGTTTCTAGAGGGAATTTTTTTTTGTATATGATGATATGCCCATACAAACAAATGTCAGTGAGATGTGTTCCCAAGAAAGCTTACAACTGAGTCTAAAACTGAGGTGTAAGATGGGCGCAATGCTTAAAATTAGAATGCAGGTTGGTATCTGAGCAGCAAAGAAAAAGCTTGGTCATTTCCACAGTGGAAAAGGTCAGGAATGTCTCTTTAAGATTGTGATGTTGTTGCAGCTTGTTTTCTTACCCCATTAATCAGAATGATGAAGTGGCAACAGGAGGTATTCCACTCACATCCAGAGTATCTTCCCAATGTACACTCGTGATTGATGCAACTCATTTTAGAGAATTCTGTCAGAGAGCAGCATCACGCAGACAGACTGTTGCGATTGTACAGAAAGATTCTATCAAATTCTAACCAAATGAAGAGAGGTTTGTTTTCCTGCTCAGAGGTTTTTCCTTAGTATGCCAGACTCAAATAGTTCTTTTGCCAGGAGTCAGGACTTCCTTCAGACCAAACAGTTCTATGCAAAACTGTGAAGCAAGGTCTCTTCTGTGATTAGAAACCTCTCTGCTCATCCCATAATTTGGAGGAGGTGCAACACTGTTTTGAAGGGAGCTTTAAGACAAACTACAGAAGTTTCATGTAGTATTTTTATTGCTACTGCTCCCTACAGGCAGTATGGTCTTGATTAGAGTAAAGGTTTTGTATGACAAAAGTTAGGTGGAAATTTGCTGCATACCTGCAATTTCCAAGTTTACCAAACCTGAAGATAACTATAGACGAGGTAACAAAGTCACATACATTAAAGCCTACATGAAACATTTTTAAATCCCTGTTCCCCCCCCCCTTTTCTTTTTGGCTTTCTTTGTCAGCAGGGTGTTCTGTAGGACTTAACAGTAAACATACAAGTGTCCTTACACATCTGCTGCCAAGACGTGTTTGTTTATGTAAGTACCACCTTTGCTGGTGTGTATCCATGTGGGGACTTTCTGAGCAGGAGAGTAGCCATGTCAAGGCCAGAGCTGGCTCTCAAAACCAGGGTGTTGCCTCTTTATTGCATGAATGCCCTTCTTCTAGAAGATGGAATTAAGTTATGATAATTCTAAAATACTGTAGAGTATTGTAAATTAGTTGTATGATGGGACATCATGTATGTGATAAGATTGTTGATTTTAATAGCCTTTAGGGTGGCAACTTGAGAACTAGGGAAACGCATTGATTTAGATTGTTATCAGGTAGCATTATATAGAGATTTTGGTAGCAGAAATCAACAACAGTGAGTATTAGTTTTTTAAAACCATTCCTGCAGCTGTTACTGATCTCTCAGATAATGCTTCATATTAGAACTGTACATAAGATCCCTCAGTATAAAGATTCATAATTTGAAACTGGAAATGCAGCTTTTTTCTGAGGCTGTGGCAGCATTACTGTAAGAGCTGCTGAAGTCTCTGAGCGAGACAGGAGGGGAGGTGGATGGCGCATGGAGCTAGCACTCCCATATTGCCTGTGGACGATTTGCTGAAACCAATTTTCTGGTTTGAGTAAAAGCAGCTCAGCAGCCTGCAGCTCTGGTGATTCCTCAGGGCCCCTTTTGTTTGATGCAGGTGAACAGGGGACAGCAGGTCCAAGACAGCTGGCCCTGAACAGAGATCATCAAATCATCTGTTGGTTACAGAGCAGTGTGAAAATACCTAAGGCTCAATGAAAATAGTAACAGACTGCTCTGTGTACATTTTTTAATAATAAAAATGCATCTCGTATTCCCAGGCAACACATTTTCAAAAAGGCTGCAGGCAAAAATACCTGCTTTGGTATGAATTGTAGGTGTACAGGTTGACAGCGATTGCCATCTTGTGTACAGTGATCTTCCTAGAAATGCACAGGACCTGCTTTGACTCAATTACAGCTGCCATAAAACTTTAAAATAATGTGAGCATTTCACATGAGGGTCTACTTTACTTAATAAAAGTGGAGTTGTACTCTTTTTAATTACCCTAGCAAGTAAGACAGTGTGATTGGCTTGATATCTGTGAATGTGAGTCTTTGAAAGTGCCCTCTAGGGATTCTTGTTAATAAGTCTCTTGCCAGGTATTGCAACACATGGGAGGAGGGGTTAATTGATAGCTCAATTAAATCTGGTTTCTTAATATTAAGTGATTGATATATCTTGCATATGCAGTATACAATACTGCTGTTTGTGATAGCTAGTTTCTACTTTACTGCTGCAGTATAGACAACATGTTAATTTTAAACACAAGTCTCTTTACTGCCACCATTCACTTGATTTTTATTTCTTCTTAATTTTTTTTAAGGGCTAATAATCCTAGATAATGAGTAGTTTGTGTAGCACCACATTATCTTTTAGGTACTTAGTTTGTGTAATCAGCATACGAGCTTGTAACAGCAGATCAGTATTTTCAGCTATGAAATCTGTGACATTAATGAATGCTTTTTCTGTCAAGAAATGGAAGTAAGTCCTTAAATTGTTGAGGTTAGGTCTTCCCACTTCCTCCTCCCCGAAGCATATGTAAGCACAGTGTTTATAAGAGCCTTTTAGCCAAACTGAATAGCAGCTGGCAGGTTCTGATATACCAGGCATGGATACAGGAGGAGCATCCCTCCAGGAGCGCAGCTTCTCCACGCCCCATGTGTGTGTTCAGTTGCCCTTGCCCCTCAGTCAAGTGGTCTCGCTGTCCCTCTACCTGCCTGTGTCTCCAGCATTGCATGGTCCTCCAGGTTAGACAGCTTTCAGTTGCAGAGTCGTAGCATGCAGACTGGTGGAGATCTCGGGCGCATCTCCGGGGGTGGGTGCAGGGAGCATCAGTTATCTCCTCCTTGGAGGGGCAGCTGCAGCATGGCACACAGCTTCACTGGAGGTGCTGTGGATCAGAAGGCAAGCACGGCAAACACAAGGTGCCTGGCTGCAGCTAAATAACTAAGTCCTGGTGTTTTGGGAAGACATGGTATTCTGTGTTCATTCATGGGGCTGTGGTGTCTGTTGCTCTGGGAGAAGGCAGTAGCTCACCTTTCTGAAAGGTAAAGGTATAAGTTGTCTAAAGATTCACTTAACGTAATTTTTCTTGCAACTATAAGCTTGAAAGGATGTGGGTTTCTTCTCTAATTAAGCTATTTGGCAGATGCAGATCTGAGAACCTTAGAAGTACAAAATGCACAGTCCCAGCTTGATTCATAATAGTTTTAAGTGGTGAACAAGACTCCAGGGTTGATGTATCTTTATTGAGAACATCCCTACTAATAAAGCTTAATATGAATGCAGCATGTTGGAAGTCTGCCATTGTTGTTTTAGAAGTAGCATGCAGACAAGAATGGATGTAGTTTAATTGTAGTGAGGTTAAAGGATCCTGCAGTGGTTCAAACGTTTAGGTTTTGCTCCAGTTCTGGCGTTCAGACCTTTCAATAGACTGACTTTTCTGCAATCTGATTCAAAGTCTTTTCAGGTTGATAAAACTGGATTTAGTAACCAAACCAAGGCAACTGTCTGAATAAAGTACTGAAGTATTTTGCTGTGGAAACTTGCACAGCTGCCTCCCTAGATGAACTTGAGTTACCTGGCTGTTTTTCTTAGAGATGCCCTCTGCTGTCATTCTGACAGTACAAGCTATGTTCTCACCATGGTACACAGGCCACTTGGTAGGTGCCAAAGTAGTTATCCTTTACTGGAGCAAAGTAGCAATAGTACAGAGTAGAATCATGGAACAGTTAGGGTTGGGAAGGACCTTAAGATCATCTAGTTCCAACCCCCCCTGCCATGGGCAGGGACACCTCGCACTAAACCATGTCACCCAAGGCTCTGTCCAACCTGGCCTTGAACACTGCCAGGGATGGAGCATTCACAGCTTCCCTGGGCAACCCATTCCAGTGCCTCACCACCCTAACCTTAGATCCATCTAAGCTTCCCCTGTTTTAAGTTTTAACCCGTTACCTCTTGTCCTATCACTATAGTCCCTAATGAGCAGTCCCTCCCCAGCATCCCTATAGGCCCCCTTCAGATACTGGAAGGCTGTTATGAGGTCTCCACACAGCCTTCTCTTCTCCAGGCTGAACAGCCCTAACTTTCTCACCCTGTCTTCATACGGGAGGTGCTCCAGTCCCCTGATCATCCTCGTGGCCCTTCTCTGGACTTGTTCCAACAGTTCCATGTCCTTTTTATGTTGAGGACAGCAGAACTGCACACAATACTGCAGGTGAGGTCTCACAAGAGCAAAGTAGAGGGGCAAGTTATGGTCATACTAAACAAGTATTAAATTCTGGGAAATCCATGTTGTTTATGGATATATAGCACCTTCTGCTGTTTACCACAGATGAGACCATTTGTGTTGATTTTAGCTTTTTAAATCTTGATAATAGTGAAATGTGATCTCACCTGTAATACTGTATAATGGTGTTCTAATGGTAACAGCAAATCTGTACTTGGCTTAATACTGTGAGATATGCAAGTCCTCCCATGTGCTCAAGCTGGTTTGCATATGGGGTTTTGCTGTAATAAAATTGTGTAGTTTGGTTGTGTGCCACAAATTAAATTGCAGCAAAGATCCCTTTAAAATCCTCTGATTCTCAGCCTTGGGAAGCAGGAAATGGCATCACCCATTTGTGTAGGAAATCAGTTCCTTCAGGCTGAGACAGCACACAAAATCTGTTTCATAATAAAAAGCTTTTAAAATAAACGTCAAGGGAAATTACCGTTGTCAGTTTCAAAAGCTGTCAGTTAAAATTCTGACAAATTAAGTGTGGAGAAAGGTGATGGTGGTGTTATTATTATGCAGCAAGATGTGTTACTGCTGAAGTCATGGATTTTGCAGGAACCTGCAAACTGCATCCAGTTTGCTCCGTGTGTCTTACCACAGCACAGTACAGAACACATATGGCTACTTGTTTGGTGCATTCCTGCTATGGGATAAACGTTATTTCTTGTTCGGCAGCCTGCCTCTTGTGCGCTTGTTACAACAAGTGAGTATGCAGGTTATAAATTTGGTCGTGAGTTAAACACAGAAAACCCAAACCAAAATAACTGGCATTGTAAAAATTAATCAAACTGTAGCATTTAAAAGGGGAAAACAAAGCAAACAAAACACAGTTGGTCCATTATTTAAATGATCTTGAAATGATTAGCTTGTTATTGCCTTGGGTGATACCTGGATTCCTCCCCACCTTAAGGAACGTTTGGTTTGACAACAGGAAAGGCGTACATATGCTGTGTGTCTGTTAATTTAGCTAATCACAGAAAGAAAGCATAACTTGATCCAGTGTGTAAGAGAGTACTTAGATGGCAGGAAGTGCAGGAATGGCCCCCATTCTTCATCTTGTTTTCTTTTACTTTGCAGTCTACTCCTTTACATCTAGCAGCAGGCTACAACAGAGTTCGAATAGTCCAACTTCTGCTTCAGCATGGTGCAGATGTGCACGCGAAGGACAAAGGGTATGTAAAATGGAATGAGTTATTATCTGTTTGCAGAAGTGGTCTTGTATTAATCAAGATGAAAAATTATTTCTATTTCACATTGCACCGTAATCTCTAATAGCTGGCTGAGAATTTGACATTTGCTTCCAAAGTCTGAGCGTGGTTTGTCATAAACTTGTGTTAGAGCCCAAATAACAGATTAGCTGTGATTGCACTCAAGTCTCCTATTACACCTTTAAATTTTCTTCCAGACCTTACTCTTTTTTTAGATGCACAGACTACCCTGTGAAATCATGCACTAATCTTATTATTTTAGGAAAGGCAATGGGGAGAAGATGCATCTGCTTAGGGGGAAAAAATGTGCATTGAAAAATTTGTCTATAGTTTCATTATCCTGTCACATATATACATAGATGTAATTCCAAGTAATGTCAATAACTCTTATTGCTCACAGCTAGTGCTCTTTGGAGACCTATTTTGATTGATGTTGCCTGCACAAATCAAAATACAGAAGAAGCAAAACTATTCTATTTTTGCAGTATGGATGTTAGTTATGTAAGACACCAACCGTAAGTGTACAGCAGTCAGAAATCTGGAACGATAATGTTGTTCTGAGCCGTAAGTTTCTGAACTGTAAGGTTATGATTCTTACGGTGCTCTCATAGGAAGGCTTAGTCCTAACAGTGTAGAAACTGGGACTCTGGTTAAGGGTACGCATTTTGTATTCAGAGTCCATAGAGGTAAGATGTTAATGAGTGCGTGTTCTGTCTCTATCAGAAAACTTAATGTACTTCCTATATCTTCATTTTCTGCTGTTAAATGTTGAAAGAGATGTTAAATTGAGATCTTCGCTTTTTGTTTTTTTCCTCTTTTCTTTCCAAAGCCGCTCCCAAGAGTACTTAAACTCTTGAATATTGACTGATTATAGCACTTTTGCCTATACATTCACCCCTAATGGCTTTTTTGATCAGAATTGTTGTGAATTGCATGATGACACATTATGGAAGTCAAAAAAAAACCCTCAAAACCCCCCATAGGAAAGCTGCATGTAATACCTGCTCAGGTAGATCCAGCACTGTTAAGCAAGTTTTGGGCATTTCAGACTTCTCTGAAATTTCAACATCACTTAGTAGAAAATTCCCATGTGGATGCTTTAATGAGATTTGAATGCTCTATCTGGAAAGTATGAAAAGTATAAAAGGTGGTTAAGTTAAACTTGAGCAGGGGGTACGGAGGGGAAAGAAAAAAGTGAAAAATTATACACGTACTTTCTATTAAACCTAAAGCCAACCCAAACATACTTGGAAATGCCTGACATCCCAGCGAGCTCCCTCTTTTTTTAGCAACATCACACATTTACAATCAGTGTGTGCTTTGTTCGTCCTTGCTGTTTCTTATTTATATATAATTTATAAGTGAATAGGCTATAAATATATGTCATTTATTGTTTATGGGACTAAATTGGATTACATTGATTTTATAGACCTGTTAGAGTCTGTTCAATAGGGTCACTTCAGAAAGAGTCTGAAGGAGCTGTGCCACCTCTTCAAAATGGTTGTCACTTCTAGTTACTCACAAAGAGAGGACCACAGCCAAGGAAGCAGCTCTTTTACCACTGTTCCTTTCGTTGCCTTACTGCTATTGTGCACAAAGTCACAATGTGCTGGAAAGGGGAGGGTATGCTGCAGAAGCAGCCAAGTGGATCGCTGCACTGACTGTCTTTGCTGATGAGACCTTGAAGGCCTCAGTCCTCTTAGATGACGATCATTTTGGAAGAGGGCAGGTTTCTTGAGTGCTCTGTGGGCTGGATGCTCTCTCTCTCACACACATACACTCAAAAGTTGTAATTAAGAAAAGAAATGATGGAAAATAACAGTTTGACAAATTTTCCTCTCCTGTAATAAGTGTTGCTTCTGAGAGCATTTGTCTTAAAATTAAGTTTACCCTGCTGTCTAGTACTTGATGCGCTAATGCTCTTTGAGTTGATTTTGCAATTCTGGGGATCATACCTTGTATTTTTCATAATTATTGTTTTCAGTATATTATGCATCCGGATTTGTTGAGCCATAACTAGCCTGTCTTGCTCAGCTTGAATGAAACTCATTTTGTCCTCTCTAATAATTATCCTCGTTGCATCTCCTTTCCAATATCTGGCTTTTTTATTATGGCTTGCGCTTATGACTGAATTCCTATTATTTACTTTACTAGTGTCTTTTTAAGTATGGTCTCCAGTAATATAGCTGTCCAAAAATTACAGGGACTCTCTGAGAGGTATCTTGCACAGTTGAAGAGGTTGTGCTGTAAAACATGGAGTAAAATCAGGTCATTCTACAGTCTAGAGCAGCAATTTTATTCTTGCTGGATGTGGATATTTTCTATGGATATTTTACATCTTCATAATATATGCGGGAGTTACATTAGTGTTATCTGGGGGAGTTTTGCCTTTCACATAGCATTTAAAATACTCAGGAGTTCATGTTTAGGCAGAAACAGAACAATGACTTCTCTTGAGCAAATTGAATGTGGAATGGAACTCTCCCTCCCGTTAATAGCTTCAAGAAAGATCATTTCAGAGCCAATTAATTCTAATCTTAGTGGTAGATTAAACATCTGTGGCCTCATAGGACAAAAAGAATTTTAATGCTACTCTCAAGTAACGTGCTATTTGGGAAGGGTAGATTTTTCCATTTGTTTGTGAACCTTAATTTTTAAATACTTGAATGCTTAAATATTTTGGATTTAATTTGATTTCTCTTCATCTCTCAGTAGAGAGAAGATTGTTCCCCCTTCTGTAAAAATGCCACTTAAATAAGTTCTGTCATTTGTCTTCTTCCATACAGTGGTCTTGTGCCTCTTCATAATGCATGTTCATATGGACACTATGAGGTTACAGAGCTGCTGCTTAAGGTAAGCAGATCGTGTATGTCATTTCAGAAGGCTGCAACTGTAGGTCTTTCTGTGGTACAGTATCAGTGGGGGCTTTTTTGCCCTACCTGATTTCTTTGGGTAGGTAGTAGAGCTTCATTTATTTGAATTTTTCTGTGGAAAAATCTGTTCTACTAAAAACTTGCTCATACCAGTATTTTTATAGTGAACTTTTGTTTATGTGTTCATATACCTAAGAGCAGAACTGATTTTTATAATGAAATGACAATTTATAAGCTTTTAGTTATTGATGATGGTTTCTTACTAATACAAGGCTTTCTTTGCTGTGCTAGCATGGTGCCTGTGTGAATGCTATGGACCTCTGGCAGTTTACGCCCTTGCACGAAGCAGCTTCCAAGAACCGCGTAGAGGTTTGCTCCCTCCTGCTGAGTCACGGTGCGGATCCCACGTTAGTCAACTGCCATGGCAAGAGTGCGGTCGATATGGCTCCAACACCTGAGCTAAGAGAGAGACTGACCTGTAAGTGGTTTCAAGGTGGAAACTGTTGTCAGTGGGTGTAAAGGGGTGCTTTTTGTTCAAGCCAGCTTCCTTGTACTTCACAAGTAGATGCAAAGGAGCAGAGTAACTGCAGCACTTTGAAGTATGCAGATACCTGTAATACAGGTATGCAGGTACCTGTAATACACTGTTTGTGGTATTGCCTGGTTTTCTTAGGTTTAAAATTTTTAAGGCAGCGCTTAATCATAGGGTGGTTTTTATGCTTCGAGTCCAGTTAAGATACAGAAGAGCCTCTGTATCCCACTTAAAGAGTAACTTCCAGAACGTAGGTAGCTTCGGTGTGCAGGCTTGGAGATGGAAATTCCAGGACCTTCTTTTGTAGTCTTTGAAATCCGTATGCTGTTTACCAAAGAGTGTTTCAGCTCTAATTTGAGTTTGTCTGCCTTTGCCTCTACTGGGGATTCGTGTGTTCATTGTGATAAACTGTAAAGAGATAATTAAATGATACAAGTATGGAAACAAAGCATTACGAAGGCACAGAAAACTCCTTGAGAAGTAAATTCTGAACTCAATTATAAGTAAGCCTTTGGTTTTGTCTGTCAACTTCCCTGTCCCGCAGAAGCCACCTGACACACTAAGAATATGATCCTGTAGTACTCAAAGTCACAGCTGGTCAGGTTGTCGTCTGTCACTATTCTTCGCGTGTGAAGGTAGTGAGATCATTTGCAACAGAAAGCTTGGCTCTAGGAGAAAAGAGGAGGGCATTAGTGTCTTCTAGCTACTCCTCTACTCTCTGGGCTAAATTGGGAGATGCTTCTGGCTTTGAGGCTGGTCAAATTACCATTTGTTTAAATTAGCAAGCAAGCAACTAAAATCTATTTAAATTTTGTTTTATTTCTGTATTTATAGTTCCTCGAGAGGAGTGGGGAAAGATGCATATCCATTAATATCCACTGAAATGTATACACAATTGTGAGCGTTATGCCAAATTTGGCAGTAGCTTGATGGGACATCCTGTAATTGCATACCCAAAATAACATGATTAGTGTTTGGTTTTATACTTTAGGAATAATATCACATTTATTTGTTATTTCAGGTTTTATTTGTACTTGTGCTTTGAGTAATGCTTTGTTTAGAAAGAAATACTAATTCTGTTTGAAATGAAAACTAGAATGTTGTTATATTTATTCTTATTCCTAAATCCACAAATGCACCAGATGTTAAAGTAAAGGGGGGGAGAAGAAAGCCCCTCTTAAGGAGCTTAGTATTACAAGTTTGCTTATGAAAGAAAAAAACTGATATTTCTACTGAGATTGAGCTTATTTTCTTTCTTGTTCTCATGTTCAGACATCATTCTTGCTAACCCAGCTTTCATTTGTACATTTTAAGGGAAATTTTTCAAACTCAAAATGATTTGAAACTAAAATGAAGGAGTTGCTGAACTGAACAAGATGTGACACTGAAAATAACAAAATTACCTCTCTGTACTTGGAAAGATAGAGCTGCTATCAAAATCTGTTTCATCTTTATAGTAGACTGGTTTCAAATGCTTAGCTGGTTAGCTTTCTTTAAGAGTTTTAATATTTTATATTCAAATTATATGTATTTATATAAATTTATACATATAATTCTATAAATATATTTATTCAGGCTTTACCTTGAATTATTTGTCATTGTGAATACAATGAGGTTTTTGAAAAGCAGCTAATGCTTTTCTCTAAAGAGCATGCAGTAGCACTGTGCTCACTTGAACACATAGTTAATTTAGAGGTCCCATGCATTTAAAATCAAGGAGGTGGAGGATAAAAGGCAGAAAAGCTACAAGGATTTTACTCAAGGAGTCACTTCCCCTCTCCTTTAGTATGACCCTTTGGTTTCATTATACCATTTTCTGTGTCCCAGGTCATCTATTATCTGAAGATGTACAGAAATACTCTTTATTTCCTCTTAATTGAGCATAGCTACCTTTCTTCAATAACATTTATAAATGTGCCATGTTGCTGAATATGAAATGCATCTTTTTCCTCTAACAGATGAATTCAAAGGACACTCTTTATTGCAAGCAGCCAGAGAGGCAGACCTAGCCAAAGTGAAAAAGACACTTGCTTTGGAGATCATTAATTTTAAGCAGCCGCAGTCGCATGAGACTGCACTGGTAAGATTACACAATCAATCCATTTGTTTTATGATAAATGTGGTGGTAGTGCTATTTGATGAGTTTTATTTCTACATTATGAAAATATATTCATCATCTGAGATTGAGGATTTGCCATCAAATACGTGATACATAAAAATTAAATTCTAGAAAAAACGTCATATAATTTTTTATCCCTTTTTTTTTTTTTCCTTCCTGGTAGATTACAGAATCTCTCCAGCCACTCCTCACCTGTTATGTTTCACTTCTCTTTCCTTTTTTTGCCATCGTCCTCTTTGTTTTTTAGACCAGTTGCTGTGGTTTTTCTGGAGTTAAATTCTATTCCAGTGGCCCAGTGCTTCCTTCATGTTTTGTGTTTGTAAACTTGGATTACAAATTTTCTTCATAGGGTACAGAAAATTGTGGAAATAGATGCCAGGTGTATATCACAGGTCTTACAGGATTGAAATAGTACTCACAATGCCATATTAGCTATGGAAACAGAGGTCTGAAAATTTCCTGGCAGTATCCTGCTCTTATTATTTGAAGCAGCAGTGCAGGAAAAGAACACAGCTGGTATCCAGATGCAGTGTGGATGTTGAACTTAAGAGGGACTGATTGTGTTATTAAAACAATTATAGTTATGATACTTTTATTCCAATGGAACATTTTCTTCACAGTGGTAGGTCTCAGCTCCAGGCATACAACTGTATATTTAGTTTTACAGACATTGAGATTTTGATCAGAACATTCTGTGTTGAGTACCAAGCATCCATATGCTCTGTTCTCTCCATGAAGAACTCAGCATCCTAGCCTGAACTTAAAAGCAAGACAGAGAAGAGAGATTTACAGGCTGAACATGAAGATAGTATGAAATTTGAAATTATGTTATCTTTTTCTTCCTGAGTGTATCAGCTGCTGGCATGTAGCATCTCTTTAGCTGTGTAGTGAGCACTTCGTAGTCCTGTGGTGGTGGTTGCTCTTCTCCACCTGCTCATTCTGCAAACAGCGAGGCAAAATGGGATATTTTAGCTCTATTAATGTCTTCAGTTCATTGTTCAATAAGTGTTTGACTGTGACCTCTCAGTTTTTGCCTCCTGTACTTGAGATTTCCAGGTGGCAAGACTTAGCCTCCAGGATCAGATGAGGTTATGTACAATCTAATCAGAGTCCCTCTGTAGAAAGCTAGGCTGTTTCAAGCACCGTCTTTACCTCCTGTGTGCATTATGTGCCGGTTCTGTCCTGACAGTGGGTTAATATAGGGGTTTTTGTAAGTGGCAAATAGCTTTAGAATTAAAATTGTTTTTTCTGGGTAGAATAACTTAGCATTGATCACTAGCTTGTGTTTTCAGTATGTTATGTGCTTCAGCAGAAATATGATGGATACTGTAAATTTTATAGTCTGATGTTTAGCAGAGTAATTAAGAGATGAAGTCATTGATCTTAAAGCTCTTTGTCATCTGTGTAGTTGAAGCATAATTTATGTTTACTTTCTTGCAGCACTGTGCTGTGGCCGCTGTGCATCCCAAGAGGAAGCAAGTTACAGAACTATTGCTCAGGAAAGGAGCAAATGTTAATGAGAAAAACAAAGAGTAGGTTTCCAAAAGTTCTTCATTTTTCAGATGACCCTGTCATACTAGGAACGTAAAACTAATATACTCCCCCTCTTTTTTTTTCCTAGTTTCATGACGCCTTTACATGTTGCAGCTGAAAAAGCTCATAATGATGTCTTGGAAGTTCTGCATAAACATGGAGCAAAGGTAACCTTATTTACACATATTTAAGGCAAAAGGCAAGAAGAAGGGTTAGATTGGTTATACACCAAAATACTATATAACACTAACCAGTGTTAGTTTTTATGATAGTTGTTGCTTTTTCTTCTGTGTGCCTTGTGCTTCTCACGTTAACCTTGAAGTGTGTTTATCTTGTATCAGTATAAAGATGTTCAGGAATCCCATTTGAAAATTAGGTCTTCTTTCCAAGTAACTGAATACAGGCATTAGGAGTCTAGCTTACTCATTTGTAATGAATCTTGCTACTCGTTTCTAATAAATGTTTTCATCTAGGTGCCTCTTGCTGCTTTATCTTGTTGGCTTGAAAATATCCAATGTCTAAGTTTGCTGATGCTGAGTTTAGTAGCCTACTGCTGGGCATCCTCTTGCTTGCTTCTCATTCTCTTTGTCAGATTGTTTTGCCATGCCCTTTAGCCATTGGTAGGTGCTGACCAAAGTAATTTGTGAGTCTATGGTGAAGCTTGCTTAGAAACACGTGGTACAGCAGAGGAAAATATAACTGTATTTAGAATGTCGTTTATGCATCTTTCGGAAATATTTCAAAATGATGTTGAGTTTCAACAGTAAACTTGACATGGTAATGGTATACTTAGCACTTAATTTTCTCAGAAACTCTTCTTGATGGGTACTTTATTTGCACTGGTTAAAATATACTTAATCTCCATAATTTGGCTTTCATGGGAGCTCCACATTACTCTCTTTGAGTTTTTATTTTCATTCAGGTAGCTAGAAATTAAGAAATATAACTGTAATAACAATCTAATAGTCAGTCTTGATGTTCTAGGAGGTGCTAGCAATGTAATTGTATGCATAGTTAATACTAAGTCTTTTTATTTTGAAACAATGAATTATAATTTCTAAGCCTTTATGAGAGCTGATTGCCAGATTTCAGTATCTGATTCACTTGCGGTACTTTAATGGCGTCATGAAATAGCTTAACAACAATACCATGACAGAGTTAATTGCATTTGAGAATGCAGTGTAGTGGAGGGGGAAAGCAGGCCCAGAGGTCTCAGTTATAGTCATTAAAACCATTCATTGTTGTTTTCCCAGATTCACTCTTAATAGCATACATGCGCACTCAAAGTGAAAAAAATACATTTTGCCATAGAAATAGATACACCATTTCTTTATGGATTTCATTTTGCCCAGGGATTCAGTACTGATGGTATTTGGATAGGCACTGAACTGGATGTGCTGGAGTTTCAAGTGTATTGATAGCAATGTACTACCTGCTTTGAAATGGAAGGACTTTCTGTTCTGGGAAGCCTGCTACTATACTGTAGGTAATTAATTTAATGCTCCCTTGAAAATTTAGCTCTGTGTAGCTAAGTTAGGAGTAAGCTCAAAGACTTCATCTTTACTGGAATGGCCTGATTTTATTGTTTGTGTCAGGAGGTGATCCTGCCCCTTTACTCTGCTGTTGTGAAACCTCACCTGGAGTATTGTGTGCAGTTCTGTTGTCCTCAGCATAAAAAGGACATGGAACTGTTGGAACAAGTCCAGAGGAGGGCCACGAGGATGATCAGGGGACTGGAGCACCTCCTGTATGAAGGCTGAGGAAGTTGGGGCTGTTCAGCCTGGAGAAGAGAAGGCTGCGTGGAGACCTCATAGCAGCCTTCCAGTATCTGCAGGGGGCCTATAGGGATGCTGGAGAGGGACTCTTCATTAGGGACTGTAGTGACAGAACAAGGGGTAACGGGTTAAAACTTAAACAGGGGAAGTTTAGGTTGGATATAAGGAGGAAATTCTTTCCTGTTAGGGTGGTGAGACACTGGAATGGGTTGCCCAGGGAGGTTGTGAACGCTCCATCCCTGGCAGTGTTCAAGACCAGATTGGACGAGGCCTTGGGTGATATAGTTTAGTGTGAGGTGTCCCTTGCCCGTGGCAGGGGGGTTGGAACTAGATGATCTTAAGGTCCTTTCCAACCCAAACTATTCTATGATTCTAGGAGCACATTCTGATGATAGCTTGTAATTCTTTTATATCCTGAAGCAGGGGTTCCTAAATCATGATGCATCAGGCACTTGGGCTGAGTGATGGTGATAAGAAGCCCATAGTTATCTGTGGTCCAATATTGAGTGGTGTGTTTCGTTTGTTTTTTCCATTGACAGTATGCAAATAGAGGTATATGATGCTCATTAGAACTCATTCGTTGTATCGTGATGTATGCTTTCTAGGTTATTCTGTGGCTAGCCATTCACATTTATGATCTAGTAAAGCACTTAAGTGCATGACAGCAGACCACTCATAGTTAAAATTAAGCATTATTTCTGTATTGCAATAGATTAGGTCCCTCTTTGTCAGTCTCCAGAGTTCCTCAGCTGTAAAACGGTAGGTAATGCAATCATGGCTTTTCATGAGAGATGGGTCATTAAGACTTACGAAGCATTTTGAAATTCCCAGATGTATATGTTCTAGAGTATTAATTAGTTAACTAGGCATATTTAATCACTCTAAAATATTTGTGTTGCTTGTATATTGCCATTTGACCTCTTGTTCATGCTTTGACTGTAGGCATTCAGTTCATCAGACACTCTTTAACATTGATATTTATTTGTTTCTGGGTCTTGGAACATGACAGCTTTAATCCCTTAAGCATGATACAGGTTTTTTTATTTTCTCCATTTGTTATATTTCTGGAAGCTTTTTCTTCCTGTTTACTTACTTAATGCCTTGAATTTTAGTTACTTCATAAGACGTAGTCAGACATACTCTTTGATCCTGTCTAGTTATGATTTTTATGGGAGGGTTCTTGTGAGCTGGTGAATCAGGTCCCACTGCAATAGCAGCCTCGCAGTGAATATCCATTTGTTCTTCAGACAGCACTGTCCTGCAGTTCAAATACCTCTTTTCCATTTTGATGCTTCCTTTGCTGAGTTATTTGCAGTGAATAAACTGGTTCTTCTTAGCCTTTGTTTTGGAAGGCTAAAAGCCCCAAACACTTAGTCTTCCCTCATACAGGAGCATTGGCATTTCCTGATCATCCTTATAACCCTTCTCCTCACTAGCAGCAGAGGAATAGTTATGATAGGTGGACCACTCAGTGGATAAAGAACTGGCTGCATGGCTGCACGCAAATGAAATCTTGGAGCTCAGGCAATGAGAATGGAATTGATTCCTCCACTGCCTTATATGATGGCACTTACATATCTCTAATGTAAATGCTGGACTGATGTGTTCTTGGGTCATGTTTGCCTTTTTGGTACACATAACACAAGAGTACTCAGACCCTTCCTGTAGTCTTGTAGTACCCAGAGACTGTCAGGGTATTTTTCTTGCAATTTTTTGTATTCGTAACCCTTCTGCACAATTCTGCTGTGCCAAGATCATTTATAAAGATATTAAAATACAATTATCCCACAAGCAATTGTTGAGCAACTCACCCCCTTTCAGTACATTCAGTTCTTTTACCAGTCTCTAGTTTTCCATATAAAATAAATTAAAATTTCCCGTGTGACCCCATATCAAATGCTTACTGAAGTGTGGATGGATGACACCTACCATATTTTCTTTACTTTGCAACCATTACTTCTGTCAAAGGAAAGGTGCTGTATAAGTCAGCTTTAATCTATCTTCTAGAAACCACTACTGATTATATATAGAGGGAAACAATTTGAGACAGATGAGTAACTAGGGCTTCAAAGAAAGTGGAAATTTCTTCTGCTGAAATACAGTGCCAAAAGGCAGCCACCTGATCCACAAATACAAAATCCACTAATGGATTTAGGAGACAGTCGTGAAGTTTTTTAGGTGGAAAATAATTTGTGATTGTTTTAGCAGAAGAGAGGAAACTGCTGTTTTCAGAAGGAGAAGCTGTGATTTGTGTCAGACAGCAAAAGTGAGATAATGGGAAGTATGTATACTTTTCATGTTTTGCAAAACAGGCTGAAGCATGGTAAAGACTGTTTTAGGGTATTTGCTTGGGATGAATAAGAGATGGCTTGTTGTCTTGGAGCTGGATTTGATTATCCTATATTTTATTACTCTGTAAATTTCCTGTTTGAAGTATGTTAGACAATAATGAGTGAAGGGCTGCTTAAATAATGTGCTGATCTAGACATATTTTGCAGCAGTATTTCTAAGAACATTTGTATTGGCAAGAGTTAACCCATATTCACGAATTGCTTATTTTGGTGTGTTTTGCTGGCCTTCAATGACAGCACAGACTAGATTTGTAATTTGAACTGTGAAAAAGTCCTTAGTGCACATCACTTGCACGTCAGCATGTTACATCTAAGCAATGCTCGTTCCATGGTCAGTGGAGACACTGACTTGTTACTTGAGTTTGCAAAGTTGACTGTCAACTGTACGTCTAAAGCACAGATGAGAAACCTTGGGGCTTCCTAGAGTTTTCTTCAAGATGTTGATCATAAATATCTGTGGTTTCAAGTGCCATAATCAGTTTTACCTGTTTGCCTGAACTGCAGTGTGAAACAGCATTTCACACCGCTTCTAATTTGATGTTGGATATCCTCAAAGTACCTTATGAAAAATACAAACAGAGCATCTTTAAAGAATCCTCAGGCATAAACTATTATATTAGACCCATGAACAAATCTTCAAGTGCCACAACTGTATCTTTGAAGATGGTTAAAATCCTTTGTTTAAAAAGAAAATCTTTTGAAGGTGGTGAACTAAGGAAAAAGTCACCTTCATCCTGTTTTGTTTCATTGCTAGGTAGTTGGATACCTCTTGTAAGTGGCTCCTTGTCTGAATGTATAGATACATGGGAAATTGAAAACGTTCAGAAAGACAGCTTTCTAGCTGTGCAAAAGAAAAGGATTAAGGCCTTTTCTGAAGTGGAATGATTGTTGGAAAGACCGACCTGCAAGCATGCAAATACACTGGTATCTTAGGCAAGTGTAGACATGCCATGATGAATACTGTTTAACTGTGTTATGTTTCCAGAGGATACTGCTGAAACTATTCATCTGCAAGAGAAAATGAGCCTTTTCTAAGGTCATGTCCAACAGTGTCTCTGTTCATAATGGTAGCAGAAATGGCTTCATTCTGCTCTGCTAGAAGCATCTTTCTTTATAGATATTTGCATAATACAATTATTTCTGTGTGTTGGAGTAACGTGTGACCAACCTTTCATGACCATGGATTTGAAAACAGTCACCATTTAGCTAGACGCACACAACAGGGTTTGTATGACTTGGTTGTGTAATACATTTGCTTCCAACATTTTGGGTAGAGGTGTGATTTTCTCAGGAAAGAATAAGCATTGAAAAATTAAATTTCCTTTAGAAATGCAGCAGGTTCTGGACTATGATGATTAACAACACAAAGAACTGTGTGATCTGTTGCGATTGCATGGTTTATTTTCTCACTGCTTAGACATCCAAACTCAGTGACATTAATCTTGAGCTTTTATGCAAAGGGACAACTGTGGAACATATGGCTGTATCATGTAGGAGCTTTCAGAGTGAAACTAGACCTTCTTGTTTTTCCATTGTCGTCTTCTGACAGAGCTTGAAATTGCCACCAGTGCCTCTTCATTCCTATCTTGTTTATTGTTGGTGATGCTCAAAGACACAAGACATACTGCAAGTTGTCTTCAGAATAAATACAGCAGGAGAGCAGTTAAAACACTTGCATTGCAGAGGAGGATACTCCGATACTGGAGCTGCTGGCAGAGCACAAGTTTTACATGTGATTTTTAGAACGCACATCTAGAACCATCTCACAGAGAAGACTTCAGTGCTTGGAAGATGTCACATCTTGAGCTGCTGTAGTGTCAAGGATTAGGGGGGGATATTTAGGGCATTTGATATGAACAGAAAGCTGATAAGATTGTAAAGTCTTGCCAGAAAGGTTTCCTGAATAGGCCCCAGCTGTTGGACTACCAGAAGTGCCTGGCAGCCAAGGGAATATTGCTGTAGCTGTGTATGCTGCTCCAAGACAGCAGCAGTGCAAGGGGAAAAAAATCTCTTCGGTGTCTGATGATACATGACCATTTTGATTTCTCTACTGCATCTATCCAGGATGGGGAAAAAGAAATGAAAAGGATTTTCCAGAAAAACACTTTTCCCCTGATAAATGCATTCTGCTTTCAATGCTACGGTTTGAGCAGTGGAGTGGCTGCTTTAATGCTAAAAGGTGAGGAGAGCAGAGACAGTCTGTTGGGGAATAACAGCTGTCAAATCTGTCATTTTTAACTCCTTGCAGAAAATTTGTCTGTAAAGTAATTCAGGAGATGCAGCCTTCTAATTTTACCTTGCTTATAAAGGGAACCAGTTGAATATTTCTCTTGTTTTGATTAGTGCAGCTGGAATAGTCACACAAATAAGGCAGTACACCTTGGGTATTTTACATTTTTTCAAATGGAGCTTAAACTTGACCTTTGAATTTGAAAGGATGTATGTTTTTAGACCTTCTGTTGGGCAGTGGTTAACTCAGGCTTACATCTTACGAGATTTCATTTTTATGATAGTCTTAATTTGTATTTCAATTTGTAATGCGCAAATTGATTTTCATTTGGAAATAAATCCTGTTGCCTTCAGCCTTAGTGCAGTATGTTCTTGGGTTGGTTTTAGACAGTGCTGCATGATTGATGAGAGCAGATCTGCCTCAAAGTGGACATATTCCCCATGAAATTGCCCTGCAAAGCCTGATTCTGCTCCTGAGGGGAAAAAAAAACAGTTTCATTTGGTGCATGCATCCCTCTGTCAGCTCTTTGTCCCAGGAGTAAGCAGGCATTCCTTCAAATGGCTGGCATTATATTCTGCCACAGGAATCAATTACTGGCAAAGATAACTATTTGGTGATGGGTGAAAGGAGACCTGCGTAAGACATGTGAGATGATGGATCTGATGACTCTGCCAGTGTTCTTTTCAAATGAATATTAACATTTTTTCCGGGAACACAGTATCAAATTGTGCAGCATGAATACCTTGCTGCTGTTCTTCCACAATTTGTTCAGCACAAGCATGTTTAACACAGGAATTCAGAGTTACAGAAGATGTTAGTTATGATTCTCTTTCTTGGGGAAAGAGAGTTACCACCTTCTTCCAGAATCCACAAGTCTCGTTTCATTCTGCCTTTACTATCACTAAACCTGTCTAGCCCCGGACTTCTGCTTTTCTCCATGCCCTTATCAGTGGTGAAAGGTATCCGGTGTCCTGAAAGAGATGAGGATCATCATCTGAACAAAATGATGGATTTGGGACATTCAGCATCTAATTAATATTTATGATTGCAGTAAGTTTTCATTTAAAACAATACTTTTAGGGAAATCCCATTAGAGTGGCATGAGCTGAGCATGGTTAGAAGAAAGCAGATCTGTTCTCCTATCCATCTTTCTGCAAGAGAGGTTTGTGATCTGAGAAATTCCTGCTTTATCATTCTGTAGAATTGTTTAGGGATATGGAAGAATTTCAGACAATATCAAATCACACCCCGCTTTATTTATGGGATAGTTCTTTCTTCTTTCCTGAGGCTTGATGCTGTTTTCTTGCAAGCATTTTACTCTTTATTTTCTTTTTTTCCTTCCCTATCTGGTAGTAGATATTTTCTACAGTTACCCCCCTCATTAAATTAAGTTTAATTACAGAATGTGTGTCTTGCCCAAAACGTTCTTTCACTGTTTTTTGTGGAAAGGTAATAGGATTTGCAGACTGCATTTTAGGTGAGAAATAACAAGCGAAACCATTGTTCTTTTCCACCACAAAGGTTTTGAGAAGCTTAAAAGGTGGGTTTTTACAGTAACAGTCGATTATGCATGCGGTTCACAGCCTGCAGTCCGTAGGCTTGGAAACAGATAACAGGTTCTGAGCTGTTTGCAGAGAATAGGGAGTATTCTGTATTTCATAATGTGGTAAAAAAGCTTTTGGACATTTGCATTTAAATTTGTCATGAGTCGCTGCTAGGTACAAAGTGCCTTCTTGAAAGGTTATTTTCATCAAGGTTTTTTTTTCCACTTTTTAAAGCTCTGTCTTGCTCTCTTCCTTTCTCTGATAGTGAACCCGTGGAGATACTTTCAGTTATTTAGATACTCTGTTAGATCTTGACAGACAAATAGGTTTCCATTATATCATACTCTTTGAAAGCGATACTCCATTTTGCCTGTTTATACAGTCTTGTAGTAAGTAGAATTATATCCAGTTATACTTAACATTTCTGTAAAAGTACAAAAATAAGGAGATGGACTGTTTATATCCAACTTCTTTCCTCCCCCTCCCCCCCCCCCCCCCCCATAGAATTCCTGATCTGACATCATTTTTTTGCTTTAATTCTTGGTAGTAAGTATTGTTAATTCCCCTTCTGAGGATGACAGATGGTAATTTCCTTAAAGCTGGAAGGCCTTTGAATTATTTGGTTAATTATTTACCTCTTCCTCCTCTTCTCTGAGAGTTCTGCTTTTCTTGCACAAACATTGATCTTAATTGAATTTGTCCAAAGCTTGAGCACTATTTTAAGTGTTGTTTTGGGGACCCTGTGTTGTCTCTTAGCCACGCCAACATGTTAGCTGTGCATTGTTAAAAGATAGGAAAGCATCTGCAGTAAATTGTCTTTACATTGGAGTGTTTACCTGTTTGTCATTGGGGTTTTTTTTGGTTGCAGTGAGGAGGAATTGATAGATAAATTTGTATGACGGAAAATTCATGTTACTGCTCCTCTTAGAGACAGGGACAGGTGCAGGCTTTTAATTATAATAATATTTTATATTGCTGCTGATTTTTCAGATGAACGCACTGGACACACTTGGTCAAACAGCCTTGCACAGGGCTGCGCTAGCAGGTCACTTGCAAACCTGCCGGCTCTTGCTGAATTACGGCTCTGATCCTTCCATCATCTCTTTACAAGGCTTCACAGCGGCACAGATGGGAAATGAAGCAGTGCAACAGATTCTCAGTGGTGGGTAAAAATAAAGGCTCATGCATTTGAACTTCAGCTTTTCCTTTTACAGCTGTGGATCTTACTTCTTTTTCAATACAAGAGGCAAGCAGTTGTTTTGTCATCCCTCCCTTCTGCCATTGCGTGCACAAATCTACAGTATGTGCTTCATGATACTTTTCAGAAGAGGAAGAAAAATATTAAAAAAAAACCCCACACACACCAAAACAAAAAAGGCCCTGCTCAATTCAGTGATTTTGTGCCAATTGGGAAGAAAATAAACATCTTGTGGATTTAGAGCTGTACAGGGAGATTGTAGGAAGGCAGATGTGGGTAGTTTGGGGTGGTTTTGATAACAAGTTCCATGGCAACTGGAGTATTGCTGAACATGTGAGAAACCTTTTTCCTCTCGTGAGCCACCCTGTTAGGTACTCTGTATGTTAGCAGTCAAGGCAGAGTGTTACTGGCAAAAATATACAGATAGTTCCTAAATCATTTGAACTTTTACTTAAAATCTCTTGCTTGTACAGCAGGGAAAGATTTTATTGTGAAAGGGCTCCAGATACTATTTAGATAACAATTTGTTTATATCCTGCATTAAAAAAGGTGAATAGATGTTTGGAGAAGGTGCCACTATTTTTCATCTAAGTGCTTGAGTGTTGGCATCCTCATATCCATGTCACATTTGCTTCAAAAACAGGGGATGAGGAGTGGGGTAAGTGGCATTTTACAGCAGTGTGAGGAAGGACTGTTTTGAAGTATACCCACTCCTGAGATGTAGCTGGTTACATGGGTAGCATTACCTGTTTAAAATATGCATGTGACTGTAAGTATATGTATTGAGAGAGGTTACCTATTAATCAGAAGAAAGTAATCATATCCCCTGTTCTTAAAAAGCATAGAAGTTTGATTTAAAAACCTAGTAAACTTACAAGGATTCTGAAAACACTCATTTGATTCTGAATTAAAAATTCATTTTCACTTGTTTACCTTTTCCAAGAAGACTAATTGCAGATGTCATACTGTTCAAGGCTGAAAGATTCAAAAGCTGAAAAAATGCATTTAGGGTAGAGTTATTGATGCTTCATTTCTGTATTTCAAAGCTAGTAAATGAATGCTGAAATTATTTACCAAATATTACTGTTCATTTTTGTAAGATTGGGTTAAAGAAATGCTTTTTTAAACTGTTCTAGTTGTCTTGATAGAGATTGCTACCTGAGTCTTGAGCTCAGAGCTTAAAATACTTTGCATATAGTATTAGATGTTTTTTTCTCACCTTGGTTGCTGAACTACTTCCCAACTGTGAGAAAAGTCATGGCAACACCTTTCTAATGGCGTAATAGCCAGTGGATACCACTTTAGTCTAGCTGCTTGTGATTTTGGTTGCAACTGGTAGGAGTATGTCCGTGTAATATAAGAAGACTTGTAAACTGAGCTTGTTTATTTTTTCAAATGCATTAGAAAATGGTGCTACTTTTGCTTTTCTTGAAGAGTAAGATTGGTTTTATTTCATTGCTCAGTGCAACTTTTTGGTACTCAAGTTGTAGTCTAGTGGAATTGAAATTTCTCTTTCCTGGAGTAATTAGATTGTGTTTCTGATTGATTTCCTTTTTTATCCTCACCAAAGTTAGTGTCTTTGCTATCTTATGAAGACAAGAACCAGAGAGAAGAAATAAAGAATTGCTAAGGAGCAGAGCTTTGAATCCAGTGTAGGATTTAGCCTCACCTATCCCTACCTCAGGACACTGAGTTGGTGATGCTGTTGGAAAGAGTAAGGGAAGGCTTAACTTAAGGTGAAGAAGTTGTGAACTGAAATCTTAACCTGCTCCAACAACAGGAGTTTGATACATGCTATACTCTGCCACAGTCACTAGCATTTGTGTCAAACTCCTGCTGCCATCCTTCTCTTGCAGCATCTGTTTGAATCACTTAGAATCATAAAATCATTTGGGTTGGAAAATACCTTTAAGATCATAGATTCTAACTGTTTGCTAGTGGAACTGCTCCTGAGGACTGAGGTAGACTCAAGGAAAGTTTCTGGCAGTTTTGGCTGTATTAAACATGCCACTGTCCCTCTTCCCTGAGCTTTCTTAGCCTTTCCTTCAACTGAGAGCATTTCTTCACCTAGCAGTTGAGCTTGTAGGAGTTGCTTCTCACTTCCTCTTCCTCCTCTTCCTGCAGTGAGTATGGAGGCAAGGAGGTAACAAAAGGCTACAAAATACAGATTAGGAAGAGAAAATAGGACTGCAATAGGAAATCATGGAATCATAGAATGGTTAGGGTTGGAAAGGACCTTAAGATCGTCTGTTACATTGAAGTGATAGACAGGTTAATGTCCTTCTGTAATGATGCCTACTTTTCCCCTCCTGTGGAGACTGCAGTTACAGATTATATTGCAACGTCAAGAATTGACTGGATTCTGCAGGGACTGTTAGCCTGTAAGAAGTACTTTCTCACATCACTGCATTTTCCTACTGGGACATAGTATCAGTTCTCTCTACATTTAAAGAAGTCTTTTAAGTATTTTTGATGGAGTTGCATGCCCATCTAGAATATGTTTAGCTTATTACAACAAGACAGTGACTTCCTTACAGCATTCTTACACAGAGGATTACAAGCCCAAATTCAGCTTGTCCAGTTTGTTTTGCATTAGGAAGTAATTTCTGTCGCTGATCAGGCAACACGCTGCTAAAATATCCATTCCATAAGTCCTTGAGCTTGAGAGGAGTGGCTTCTACAATAGAAAGCCGTTTCTCTTAAAAATTAAGTAATCAAGACTGCCTTTTCAGCTCCTTTTTGAGCCACACTGAAGAGCTGTAGGGACAGCTAAATCCACTGCTCCTTTCCAGCCACTTCTTCCTCTTCCCTCAGTGCACGCTTCCTTTTTCACAGCCATATTTCTAATGAAAAGTGGGGTAAAAAAGAGTTTTGACGCCACAACCTGTGATTATTTTACAGTAATTTATAGAGATACCATTTTTTCTCTTAAGGTTTCCTCTTAGTCACGTATCATTCTTCTGATTCTGTTTTTAACCACTCCATGTTTATAACAAGGGACTGATCTCATTGTTACTCTGGAGTGCAGTACACAACTGCAGGCACTTAACCATGTGGCCAGGGTCATTTTAGAAATCCCATTCCCTTTTCATTGCTTCATAGTATGAGATCTAATCACAAGTGCAGAGTGCAAAAACTGTAATTCAGATGCTGGATTGAGCATGTTTACCCCTGGCTGCTCACTGGCCCCAATTCAGTTTGCTGAAAGGTGCTTCTGATCATCAGCAAAACTTTGACTGTGTCCCAGTGAGCATGTAGGTTTCTTACATGCAGAAGTAGTCATTTTTACCATACATAGGATGAGCAAAGCATTGAAATTCCATTTGGCAGAATAATGTCAGCTCTAAATCTGACAAGAGTTTAATCTAAATGTCAGGAGTCTAAATCTGTCTGGTTTACACTGAAACTAAGGCTCCTTGTATATCCATTTAGGTAATATGAGCTTGAACATCACAACTCCACGTTTGTTTTTACAAATGACAAGAGACTGTCCCCCACCAGTTTTGAAAATGTTGAGCACAAGTTAATATAACTTAATGATCCTAAGTAATCCTAAAACTTCTTTTTCCCTATGTAGAAAGTACACCTGTGCGCACATCTGATGTGGATTATCGGTTATTAGAAGCGTCCAAAGCTGGAGACTTGGAAACTGTGAAGGTAGGTTTCAGCAATTCATGTTAATTTTCCACTTTGCATTGCTGTGCAAAGCTTGTGGAAGCCTCTGCTATGAGAGTTATGGAAGTAGTGCATGGTGGATGGTAAATCGTAAAAAATTGGAAGGCAAATCTCATATTTGTTTTTTGTAGAAATCAGTGCTTTAAGATGTCCTAAGGTGTTTCTCTGAGTTTTGGGTTGCTCATTCTCCCAGTCCTTCGCACCATCATGTCTTTGATGGTCTCAGATGCAGTATTGCAGATGCAGCTGTAATTCTTTGAAGTGGATCCTGTGATCCTCAGAATCACAGTTTAGTAGAAGCAAGCCTCAGGTGCATGGTTCAATCAGAAGGCAAGCAAACAGAACTGTTAATGAGTAGCAGACTTCACGTTTTAACCCATCCTTAATCTGAGGGTGAGGGGTTGGGCCGTAGAAACCCACCATCACGGAAAGGTTTGATCTTGTTCATGAGCAAAAGAGCCTGCAGATAAACCATTCTGCATGCATTCTCACCTTGAACTTCAGTGTGATACATATTAAAGTTCTAGCAGCAGCACTTTTGTGCACCAGCAACAACTGTGACTGCCAAGCTCAGGATTTATGAAGACAGCATAAGCTGGAAATGGTAATATCTGAAGAAAGTTACATGGCCTTGGACCTCCTGGCACTTGATGATTTAGAGGCTCACCCTTTTTAATACATTAGGAGCATCTTCATGTTGCTTCCATCGCCTAAGTCTTGTTTGTTATAGAAGTATGTCCAGTCATAAGTTTAAAGCAGCCATTGTTTTTTAACTTTGCCTAAGTGGAAAGAAATTTCCTGAAACCTAACTTCTAAAAATTGGTGTGTAATAATAAATGGATCAGATTTTGTGTTAGGATGGTAGTGTAAGGTTTTCTTTTGGTTTGGGAGTTTGTTTGTTTGACTGTTCTTGTTTGGTTTTTTACTTGATTTGTTTTAGTTCTGTACTAGATTTTGGTTTCTTCTTTTGTCTTCACAGCAACTTTGCAGCCCTCAGAATGTGAACTGTAGAGATTTGGAAGGCCGTCATTCAACGCCACTGCACTTTGCTGCAGGATATAACCGCGTATCGGTAGTGGAGTATCTGTTGCACCATGGGGCAGACGTACATGCCAAAGATAAAGGGTACATTTCATTCCACGATATGCTCTGCTGCTTTCTATTAGTGTGAGACTTCTGCTCCCCTCTGTTCATTTTGCTTTGGATTCAGTAACCATCATATTTTTCTCTTGAAAATTTTTCTCTTTTCTTTCTTCTTGTTCTGCATTGTTCCTGAAATCACTGTAGGGAGATTTATGGCCCCCGTTAAGGCATACTTAGCTTTCTGGCAAAGCTGTTGTCAGGTACATCTTTGTCACTATAATACATGATCCTTCTCTTCCCCCTTTTGCCCATTTGGAGACTTTAATCTGCTTAAAAGAGGTCTTTAAGTTATTTCAAGTGTTCTAAAATGAGGTTTGAGTTGCATGGGTAAAATTCCTGGATTATTTCTCCTAATTTTTCTAATTCTGTTAGATAGCTTTTATTATATAGTTACTCAGTTAATAGTCAGTTAAATTATGTGAACCAGTTGCAGAATTTTTGCATTAGTTGCAAAGTAACCCTATAGAATAGCACCATTATGTTTGATCTTTCATTGCAGTGCATTGGTTCAGGGTGGGAATAATTAATTTCCAATGCTAAAACATTTCCAATACTGAATTTTCAGGCTCTCCCCGAAAGAAATGTTTGGGTATCTTTGTGTATCTATCAGGTGTGCAGTGCTTACTAGCAACTGCTTCAAACCCATTTTATAGTGTCATGTACCTTTTCTGAAATTTACACTCAAATAGCCAAAGTCAGAATGTAGAGATTCTTGCAATTTAGGTTTTGGCTGTTGTTAATAGCATTGGTTTTACTTGCTTGTGGAAGAAGTAACATTGATGCTTGCTAAGTATTTAAAGGTCTCATGGGTGAGAACTGAAGGAGGATAATGAAGTTTTAATTAAAGTTTTAATAGCAGGGAAATAAAGCCATGAAAATGGGAACAACTGAAAGATACCAATAACGTCTTGTGGAAATGGGAGTTTTATCGACTGGAACTTTGTATGATTGCATATTGGATTTTGTTTTCTGTAGCTATTAATACTTTCTCTTTGATTAGTGGCTTAGTACCTCTGCACAATGCCTGCTCTTACGGACACTACGAAGTGGCTGAGCTCTTAGTGAGGCACGGTGCTTCTGTCAATGTAGCAGACCTGTGGAAATTCACTCCTCTACATGAAGCAGCAGCAAAAGGAAAATACGAAATCTGCAAGCTGCTTTTGAAAGTATGTGCTGGAGTTCTTAGATGTATCTTTAAATGTGTATGTGTTTATTATTGCTGAAGATTAATTAATGCAAACTTAATTGCATTCAGTGAGTTCTTTATGGTGTCTTTGAATCTATTTTCAGTTGTCAGGTGGTTTCTTGTGTAATGACAGTTCACTTACAAAGGATCATCAGTGCAGTTAATTTTTCCAGTTCGTGTATTAATGCTCTTAGCTAAGTAGGGCAAGACTCTCAAAATGGAAGAAGAAGCTGGATTTGTGTAAAAATAGCAAACAAAAAAAAGTCACCACATTATCCTATTCATTCCTTTCTGGAGCAGTTACCGCAGCTAAGTAAAGCTTTGTAAATACAAGAGGAGTCACTGAAGGTGGGTCCTAGATGGTGTCTGGCACACAAGAAATTTAAAACTGCAACGTTAATGTCTAATCTGTCAGGCTCCTGGAGGAAATGCATAAATATTCATTATAATTAGTGTAAGAAATCATAAAAGGCATGAGGTAATGCCTACATGTTTCCAGTGAGAAACAGGAGTTTGAGAGACTTCTTAATAGAAGGTCATATCCTGCCATTGGAGGGTAAAGAGAGAGCTAGAGCAGTATTTCTTGCATATCCTAGTTTTCCTTTTAGTCTTGCTTACTTCGTGTGCCTCTGAAGCACAGCATTTAAAAGAGGAGTATGGATATGGATAGTCTTAAAATGATGAGGCTCTTCCCCATCCACTTCATTTGCTGCTGTAAAGCCCCACTCTTTCCCCCTTATCCCATGAATTCTTTCACTTGCTTACCAAAAAAAAAAAAAAAAGCATTCAAAGGGGGTAACACATCCGTTCGAAATGCATCTGCAGTAGAAACTGGAAGATATTCAGAGATATCTGTGAAGCAAGCACGCTTATGGCGTGGTGGTAACACAGGTGGTACAGATGTTAGCTCAAGCTAGGAGCACTCGAAATATCTCAAGCACAGCGTTGCTTTATAGACATTGGAGGTATCTGGGTTTTTCTGATAATTCCACTGTGGATGTAGCCATTTTTTTGTGTTCAAGGGGTCCAGAATGAATGTACGACAGGAAACAGAGAAGTGCTGAAATCTTTCTTTTTGAAATTTCTCTTGCACTAGAGCTAAATACACCCTTAAGGTGACACAGTTTTGTAAAGGCTCTGGGTGTCCATGGATATGTTCTCACACTGCAGTTTGCTCAGGGCTTCTCCTGCTGCATCTCTTATGCCAGCTGGCAGTGCTGTCAGTTCTCCTGAGCCATGGATGTCGAGCTTGACTCCTCCTGACATGCGCTCTTTCTGTCCTGGTTTACTTGAAGAAGGAAACAAAAGTGCAGGCATTTTGGAGAGACTTTCTTTTTTAATCACCTTTCTTTAAAATTACTTCATTCATTTGTTTCTATGTCTTTGAAGAAGTCTCAAGGGGCACTGCCTCTTAATTTAGGTGTTTATTCTGGAGAGTATTTGAATAGCTCTGATTTTGATGAGTTTTAAGTTAAGGGATCTGAGGTTTTATCTTGGAGAAGTCATTGCAGTTGCAAAGGCTTTGTAGAAAGAACCCTCTCTTCCCAAAAGCACTGTATATATATGTAACTGGTTCTGTGTAATCAATATTCTGTCCCTTGCTGTTTACCGTTCACACCCTGAGCATTGCTCTGCTGCTTCCAAAAACAGGGCAGTTAATTCCTTATGTTCTCCCCACCTCCACCTCATTCCCTGTGGTACACACTAATGCAGCTTTGCCAGCATACCCAGTGAGAAATGGCAGAGTAATCTTACTGGCAGGGGTTGGACCACTGTGTTTGATTATTCTGAAGGGGCCAGCCAGAGAGCTATTATGCCAGCAGCTGCCTCTGCCTTATCTGTCTTTGTTTTTATCCCTACTGTTGCTGAGAGTGAACAGAGAAGGAGCTGTCCTCCCACAAAGTTGTATGTGGAAATGATTCACACCATATGCTGTATGTAAATGTATGTTCCCTTCCTTATCATGTGCTCCAGTACTGTGTTCCTATCACTGGCTGATCTGTGTGCTTTACCAGTACAGATACACTCCAGCAGTCATCCAAATCCACTTGCCCACCAAAATGTTTTTTTCACTGCTTTCCAGGACCTGTAAACCACTGGAGATGGTGCTGTTACCTGTTGGAAAGTGTAGAAATCAGTGTTTTTCTAATTTTCTTCTGAAATAAGTGCTTTTCAATAGCAGAGTGGCATTTAGTGCAACTCGGGGCCTGGCTTCACTAGATCAGAAAGATGTGCTGAGAAAGCACCTCTGTCAGCCAGTTTGCAGGAGAAAGGAAGGGCTGGCCAGCAAGGTATCAGCAGTTGGATTTTCTTTAGCACCTGCTGTGATAGTAGAGTATAGCTATATGCAGGTTATGCTCCTGAACCTGCTTCAGCTGCAGGTAGGCAACACTCTTGCCTGTGGAGTTGAGGTTTGCACAGTTGTGTTGCAGACTAGTGCTTTAAGCCTCAGCCTTCTGAATTTATTCTCATGTGCCTACTAATCTATACAGTGGTTACCTCATGATAGCAGATGGGCAAAATCCTCCACCTCCTATCTTGTGGATAGGGCAAAATAGTGACACACTGATGTGCAGCGCTCTGCTCACGGTTGTGACAGTAGCATTCCACTTCGCTCTTTCCAGCATGGAGCTGATCCAACAAAAAAGAATCGAGATGGGAACACTCCTCTAGATTTGGTGAAAGAAGGAGACACGGATATCCAGGACTTGCTGCGAGGAGATGCTGCCTTGCTAGATGCTGCCAAGAAGGGGTGCCTGGCACGAGTGCAGAAGCTGTGTACTCAAGAAAATATCAATTGCAGAGACACCCAGGGAAGAAATTCAACACCGCTACATCTTGCAGGTGGGTGACTCACCAGGGTTTGAAGGCTTGTATACTGATGATAGGGCTACAGAAGTTAATCACCAAAACCAGGATTGGTATAGTAAGAATGTCAGAGGATTGTTCTGTACAGACAGCTGTTAACTATGGCAGCTGTATTTCAGGAGGTAATACAGTTACTAGGAAAGAGAAGCTTTTGCAGTCAGAAAATTGCTTTAGCTTTTCTGTCTAATAATTTTTCTTTGGTTCTCCTAATACCTGCTTTCTTTTCCTGTGCCTTTTCTACAGCTGGTTACAACAATTTGGAAGTAGCTGAATACCTGCTTGAGCATGGTGCTGATGTTAATGCCCAGGACAAAGGAGGGTTAATCCCCCTACACAATGCAGCATCCTATGGGGTAAGTGCAGGCATTCTTGCCCTGAGTAGACCAACAAGGGAACTCCTTAAAGTCACATCTAAGGCCAGTTATTTTGCAGCTGTCTTGCTGTGACTATAGTTTTTATTTCTTCATAGGTTTTGATGGCATGAAATACTTCTTGGGCTAAGTTGCTATTGTGAGTCCTGTTTGCAGCCCTACCGATCTAAATCAGACACAGATTCAGGTGTTGTAGCAGTTAAAAGCTGTGTTTTGGAAAGTCTGCTAGAACATAGCTTTTATGCAGGCAAGCAGATGCATAGCGTTGAACAGTGTTAAATTTGGGGTGGCTGTTGAAACAGAAAAGACCTCAAATTTTTGCTGAAAGACTTGGATGGAAGGAAGAAAACAATGTCAGGGGATCATATCTAGGTGATGACAGCAAAGCGGAGGTCTATTACAGCTGGTATCTGGTGGAGAACTATTGCTAAAGCTATAGTCTTGAAGGACTACTGAGTTTGTAGTATGAATGTTGTCCTGGGCAAGCTGTCTACTGCAGTGGGGGTGCAGTAGTTGATTCAAGCCGTTTTGGAAGAGGTGGGCCCTCCTCTGTGTGGGAGGAAGCATCTGTGTGCATACCAGTTGCACAGATGCCTGATAGATTGCTTGTAAGGAGCTGTTAATTGTGGATGAGGTGAGAAAGAAGTCTCTTACAAATAATCATAACAGTGTGGTTACAGTTAGGCAGAGGACGTGAAGCTCAAGAGGTAGGGTTTTTGATGGTCTCATGACGTGCTTTGTCTGTTATTAGCTGGCACAAGAAGAGCAAAATCTGGGAGAAATGATTGTAGTAGAACCAGGATTGCTTTCATTTGAGAGCCAAATGAAATAAAAAGTACAGTATTCACCTTGTTTTTAAGGAGAGCATCTCAATGAAACTCAGCTTGCATCATTTGCATTGGTTCTCTGTTAGTCTGGGATACCAGTATCCTAAAGAGCAAAAAGCTCCAAATCCTGCTGAAGGTTTGGAAATGCAACACAATTCTTTCTGATACTGGGTCCTAATACCAAGCAGTATTGTTCACCAGCATCTGCCATAAGCATTAAATTCCCAGGATGTTGCTTAGATCTAAAGATAAATTCTGTTGCAAAGATTGTGTTCTTTATTTTCAAGCGCAGGAAACCAAAAGCACATATTTTACATGAAGGCAAAACATTATTTACTGTCATAGGAAATGTTAGAAATTGGTTCAAGCTGATTATCACTTCTAAAAATCATAATACCAGTCTAATGTGGTTGCCTTGCTGTCTCTCAGAAAAGTTAATGAGGCCGTGTTTGGTGCTTTTCCATTCAGCTTATCTGGTTAAGAGCTGCTGTATACCTTTTCCATGGCAGCCCACACTGCTCTCTGAGCTGTCATCGGCTCGTTCAGCTCTCTGTGATGGGAGGTAGAAAGGAGATGAGTGCTGGTTTCACGAGTTCATAGCTGGCAAAGTTTCACCACTTTTTTCTCACAAAGTATCTTCAGTTCTCCCACCCAGCACTTCATGCTGTGTGTCCCTCAGTAGTTTCGTGTGGCAGAAAAGTCACAGGAACAGCAATTGATTTAAAGGCTTGGCAGAGAGGAAGAATAAGATTGCCAGTCTTTTCAAACCATGCTTATTCAGAGAGCAAGCCCTTTTATGAGAGCTGCTGAGAGTCACTTGGTTGCCTTTGAAAGGATAAATGAAATCTATTGGCAAGTCTTTGTGCTTTTGCTTACAATTGCAGTGTTTCATGTTCCCAGTAACTCATTTTGACTGCCTTCTTTTCTATTTCTTAGTTGTATCGCACAAGTAATTTCAGCCAAAATTTTTATCTGCCGGTTTTCTGTTCCCTGATTTGAACTTGAAAAACTTAAAGGAATGGGGTATTGATGGAACTGTGCTGTTATAAGTCCATTACTTTTATAGCTTATTTAAGACAGTTGTTCCTTATGTCACACGTAATGTGTTTTATCAGTCCTGTTACTAATATGATTGGAGAAAGAACAATCTGCCACAGATGAGTGCGAAGTCTTGCAAGAAATCGCAAGACAGGCATAAAGTACAATGAAGACTTCTGCGTACAGACATTTAAGTGGTGGCCCAATAGTACCACACATAGATCTTTAGAGCTTCCGATATCGCAAATGTTGCAGCCCTGTAAATTTGTCTGCAAATATTTGACAGTTAACTCTTACCAGTTTTATGCTGGATCAGGTAGCATGTCTGCTCCTGCAGATGACATGAACTTCGTGCTGTGCACTTGGGGTGATTTGGCAGAAATATAATTCTGTGCCTGATAACAATTTTACATGTGCTGGTGGATGATATGGTAGTGTACAGATACAGATGGCCTTGGAGCTACAGTATAAAGTGGTACCCAAAGAGGTGTGCTGCTACATAGACACAGGAGGCAGAGAAGAGAGTTAATGGAAATTACAGGGATGCCTAAGCACCATTACCTCCATCAGGAAAAAGGAAATATATGTTTTACCGGTGTCACATTCATTAAGATGTTCTTGTGTTTTCCAGCATGTGGATATAGCAGCACTGTTGATCAAATATAATACATGCGTAAACGCAACAGATAAATGGGCGTTCACACCGTTGCATGAAGCTGCACAAAAAGGAAGGACACAGCTCTGTGCTCTGCTGTTAGCTCATGGAGCAGATCCAACCATGAAGAATCAAGAGGGTCAGACACCGTTAGACCTGGCAACAGTAAGTTCATGCTAGCATGCCAGCCACAGCTGCCCTGGAGGATTTGCTCAGCATATTAAATGGCTTTCTATGGCTCCATGGCATCAGCAGTCCTCAGCTTTCACTGTGCTGATGTAGAAGGAGATGAGCATCTCCAGGGTGCCTGTCTGACTTTTTACCCATAGGTCCAGGTTTTTTCTTTGGCTGCAATCTTAATGTGACTTGTGATTTAATGTTTGCTCCACTCCTGGGATGGATCTGATTCACTCCTGGGATCAATATCCTCATTGTCAGAAATAAACCTCTGAAATGTGTCTGATGAGATCAATCTGTGTCCTGTTGGTGATGATTTCTTTGAACCTGGGAGGAAAATCAGATGTGTCTTTAGAGGAATGGGATCACTTAGAGGACAGTTATGTTCAGTGCCTGTATATTACCTCAGTCTTTTTTCTGTCTAGCTCCAAAACAACATTCTAAGATCTGCCATCAAACCTCTTCTAAAACTGGCATCCAGAAACATTTTTGTTAGTGGTGGCTGGTTAAGAGCCTAATAAGCTTACATGAGCTTGTATGTCCCAGATTAACCAGACCTGGTGGAAGAGATAATGCAACCAACTTGGATACTGTCTGGTTATAGTGTACCTTTTAAGGCTATTGATTTATGGAGAGTTCCAGAAATATCCTCAAGAATAACCTGAGCTCTAGAACACTTGCTTTGTGATGAGGGATATGATTTTTCTGGAGGAATATAAAGATGTCTTAATCATGTTCTACAAGAATGTGCAAGGAGGAAATTCTTGAAGATGAGGGTCCTGTTTAATTTAGTCAACAAAGGCTGAATGCAGTTGTTCTGTTCATACTTCTGTAGCTCCTTTTTTTTATGGTAGCCGTGTAAGATGTGATTATAGCAAAGGCAGTTGTAGTCTTTCCATTGAAACCTTGATCCAGGACAGAATACTCACTAGAAGTTAAGCCTGACAGAGAAATGATGAGATGGCATTGTCTGGCTTAGGTTTTGAAGGATTTCAGGTAAAGTTGCTGCATCGCTCTTCCTGGCTTTAAAACCTATAAAGTCATTCTGCCAGAAAGAAAATTAGATGTACCTTCTTACCTACCTTTAGAAGTGGGGAGAACCCAATTCATCTATCACAATGAATCAGAATGTTCTTGCAACCATGAATTCCTGCATTGGTGTTTTCCTTTTGATGGAGTAACAGAGAAATCAACAAAAACAAATTCAAAGAAGAATTCATTTCAGAGATTGATGACTTAGGAGAACATAACCTCATGTTGAATGTTCTTTCTGTTTTTCAGGCTGATGATATCCGAGCTTTGCTGATAGATGCAATGCCTCCAGAAGCTTTGCCTACATGCTTTAAGCCTCAAGCTACTGTTGTTAGTGCCTCTGTGATTTCACCAGCATCTACGCCATCCTGTCTCTCTGCTGCCAGCAGTATAGATAACCTCACTGGGCCACTGGCAGAACTAGCCATTGGAGGTGCATCAAATGCTGGTGATGGAGCAGCCGGAACTGAAAGGAAGGAAGGAGAAGGTGCATTTGCTGCTGGACAAGTTTACGTTGCCAGAAGTACAGTAGCTTAGTATCACAATAGGCCTTGCTTTATCTGAAAAGCATTTCTGACTAGCCAGAAAATACTGTGCAACTTGAAACGTCATCTGTGTTTTGAAGTGTCTGATGCTTGCTCTTGTTTTCATGTGCTCTTCTAGGAGCATTGTTGGCTGTTCATCTGTGTTTGCCATCAACGATTAGGTCTGACAACAACAGCAGATCTGATTAGATATCCAGATGTTCGTTGTTGAGTTTATACAGAAAAATCAAATGAGAATTATTTTGATGAAGGAATTATGATTGTGGCGGCTGGGGGATTTTGCTAAGGCTTTTTAAACCCTTTGATTAGTATCTGGAATGCATGCTTTATGTCAGCATCTGGGTGATTACATAGCAAAAATACACTCACCCTTCCTTTCCTTTTCTTTGCAATATGAGCCTGTATTTGCCACAGATCACTTATGCTTTTTAATAGTTGATTCTGAGGAGGGAACAGTGTTGAGCTTTGCACTGAGCTTTTACACAATGTGGAATTGGATTGTTTATTAGGTTGTAAAAAGAATCAGAGTTTGGAATTTTGAGAGAATCAGAGGTATTGCTTGATTTTTAGTTTATTTTGTGGATTGTTTTAAATTCAGGTGCATAGGATATAATGTCTTGTTTCTTCTCTTATAGTTTCTGGTCTTGACATGAACATTACCCAGTTCCTAAAAAGCCTGGGTCTTGAACACCTTCGGGACATCTTTGAGACAGAACAGGTAAATGGCAAGCCTCATCTCTGTATGTTTAAAAGACAGATTAATCTAACGAATTTGAGTCATATTTTCATTCTCTAATTGAAAAAGGGAAACAAAAAAAACACAAATTCACATGTACAGAAAAACAAGTATATCCAAGAAAACAACGAATGAGTCTCCAGGTACTTTATGGGGAAGTGGAGAAACCTGTGAAAATCACTTTTGTTGTTTGATTCAGGTATCCAGTATCTTTCACTTTCTTATACATACATAATGACTGCCAGTTTGGCTTGTATTCTGAGAGTTACTTTGCACCTTGTGAACTTTGAACATGACAGCTGTAACAAAGGTGGGTTGGAATGTTACTTGCGCTTGTCCTTCAGCAGTCTTCAAATCCAGACAAGCCTTTCACCACCTGCAGTGCTGCATGTGATACTTTGATTAGATCTAGGAAACCTTCCTGTTAGACTGTAAGCTGAATTAAAACATCTAGTTTACTAGGGTGTAATCACACTAGAGAATGCAGAACCTGTATTTCCTAACAAGTTAGGACTATAGCGCTAACTGGGTTTTACAGGGCTAACAAGTCTCAAATGGAATTCGGAGATGGGGGCAAAACACTGACACAATATATGAGAAGAATAGAACTAATGGAACAGTTTCTCAAACTTACATTACTTTTTAGAGCAGAAATACCTCTAATGTAATTGTAGACTCTTTTTTTTTTTTTTTTTATGTCCCGTTTCTTAAATTTAACATGTTAGGGTTAAATAGATTATTTGTTCACATGAGTGAGATGGACACAGTGGTGAAAGTAAAAAGTACCAGGTACCAGTGTAAGAGAATGGATTTGATGGTCATTTTTCCCCAGGCCTCTGCTGCTAATCTTTTATGAGGGGTCAGGAAGCAAACATATGAAATGCAATGTGTCACTGACAGAAAAAGTTCCAACTCTTTCCACGAAATATTACAGGAGGTATTTCCCCAAAGTTAAAATGCCATATAGTCTTTCTTTCTTTCTTAAATATGAAGCATAAGCTCTTTAATTTGGAACTGCTTCTGTTAAGCAAACCAACCTCAAACCAGCCTATATTCTACTCACATTTCTTTTTTTTCCTATTGTTTTCACACCCTCCTCTTATCGTGCAGTTTTTGTTCTGTTTTTGATTCTTCAACTCCTAACCTGTTTTTAAGATCTTCCCCTACTAATAACATTTAATAATGCAGATCAGATTCACTGCATTCATTCATCATTTTGAAGCCATTTAGCTCCTCTTGTGAGGAGGTGAAAACAAGCTCATCTTCCTTAAGTTTATTGTTTCAAGCTGCTTTTCCCAAGTACTGCAGTACCTTTGTATACGCTTTTTCACCTTGGCTCTAGCCTCCTCCTGATGCTGTCTAATGTCTGGGTTTCTTCTGCATTTTTTTAACGTTCTGCTGCAGAGAATCATAGAATCGTTAGGCTTGGAAAGGACCTTAAGATCATCTAGTTCCAACCCCCCTGCCGTGGGCAGGGACACCTTACGCTAAATCATATCACCCAAGGCCTCGTCCAACCTGGTCTTGAACACTGCGTGTGATGAATGTCTTCAGTAGTTTTTCCACAGCAGTCCCAGTAGGTTGTTTTCTGCTCAATTAGACGGATGTTCAGTGTGGCTATTAATTCCTTGCTTGAGTTGCTTTCTTTTGAATTAAAGATATTCAGTTTGTAGTGGACAGAATGCAGACCTGCAAGTTCAGTTGTGCAAACAATACAGATCCTTTCAAATCAACTTACATGGTTTCCCATTATTTTTTGAGCTTCCCATTCTAGTTTAACATGTGAATTTGGAAGTAGATTTTATACAGCTGTCTTGTCCAGATGAAATCTTCGATTTTCACAGAATCGCCTCAGTGCACAATTGCTTTGTAGGAATAAAAATGTGTACTTTATTTAGCTTTTACCTCCTGTTCTTTGAAGAAATGTTGATTTGACATCATGTTTTATTGCCTTTCTGCTTGGACCAGTAATCTGTGACCTTGAAATTTAAAACCATGTTAGGTGATTGTAAATGTATTCATAGATTGCGACCAAGTGAATAGTTTTGTGTCCTCCTACTGCTGATTAGTTCCAAAAATAGTGTAATAGTTGAGCATGATTTAGCATAGCTGAACTATGAGTTTGATCCAAATGCAAGCATATACACAAAAGTAGCACACACCATACTAATGCTGATGTGAAACACACTTCGCATTTATTATTAAGCTTATAGAATAATCATTTCTGTTTGTGTAGTGAAAGTAATGAATTGTGCAGCAATGTGAAACTTTGCTTCAAAAATATTCCCAGATTTGACCCAGCATTTCCATGCATCCTCTGCCTATGTAAGTAAAAATGTTTTGGAGAACTTCCTGTGAGAACCAGCTCTTGTTAATTGCTGGAAGAGAATGAAGTTTTGCACAGCTTCAGGCTGCGGCAGCTGGGTATGGTCCTGTAATAGGGAGAGGCTTCTTGCCAGAAGGTGGCAGCAATTAGAAGTGCAGTAAAACATAAAATACATATACTCTCTTGGCTGCACCGTGAATGCATTCCATTTTCTGAACTGATGGGTCTTCAATCTTGGGAATCGGGCCAGGTTTGGCAACTGATTTTTGTGGTCTTTTGCCTTTCCAGATAACCCTGGACGTGTTGGCAGACATGGGGCACGAGGAGCTTAAGGAAATTGGGATCAATGCGTATGGACACCGCCACAAATTAATAAAAGGTGTGGAGAGGCTTCTAGGAGGGCAGCAAGGTAAATATGACGTTTTTACTGGTCAGCCTAAGCATACAGGAGGTTCCCAGAAGTCATCTTCTGTAAATGTGGGCATTGTCACCGGGACTTGAAAGAGTCCATACGTCAGGAGCATGACGCTGGCAGACCTGGTGGCTGGGTCGGTTGTGACAAGTAATGGGTATATTGAGGGCATACAGGAGTGTGAGTAGTCACTTGCCTTTCCAGAGAATGGACATCCCCGAGACAGCTGCGGAGGCTGTGCCCATTTCCAGGGATTCTGTTTGACCCAGGCAGGAGCTTTTGGATTGATTTGCTCTACACACTTACCCACAGGCCAGCTGGATCCTGAAGGATGGACCTGATGGAGCTTTTTGCTACTTCACACTTCTAGGATGCTTCTCTTGACAGCGGAAACAATAAAACGCAATTATGTCCCACATGCATTTGCCATCTCTCTTTAAAAGCTTCTGCTGCCAACGGAAGCACTTTATCTTTTTAATGTTGTGCTTCTGCCTTGTGTTTGTTTTCCATTTCCTGCTGTACTGGGGTTATTTAAGAGGGGTAATAACGATGAATACAAATAGAGCTGCTATTGTTTTCTCCTGTTGATTTTTACTCATTTAATTCCTTCTCTTTGCAGGCACCAATCCTTATTTGACTTTCCACTGTGTGAGTCAGGGGACCATTCTCCTTGACCTTGCTCCTGATGATAAGGAGTATCAGTCTGTCGAAGAGGAGGTATTGCAAATACATTTCTTAAAGCTCCAGTGACTGTGTATTTCTCTGTTCATTTATAGCCCATCAGAACTAAAGCATGCACTGCATCTTGAAAGTGATAAAATATGCTTCGATGTATGAATTGTGTAGATCAGACATGAAATTTAGGGCTGTTCATTTGTCTTTTTTTGTAGAGCAATGATGGAAATTATTTTGCTGTGTCCTGCCTATTTTTTTTTAAGTGCTCTGTTTGGTTACTTAGCGTTATCCCAATTTTGCTTTGTTGTTGTTGTGTTTTTAGCAAGGGTTTCCATAGCTTTCCATAGATAGGTGGACCCATGAAGAACAAGGGATTACGGTCTTGCAAGTCTGTAGGCATTCTTTCTGCTCAGACTCTTTTCTGGCTGTAAACCAGCTTGTTTTCTCTTGTCTCAGTGGCGTAGTTAATCTGTAACCCAGATAAACAGCTCTTGGATAATTGAAAATTGACTGTAATTTTGCCTCCCACACACACATGCTCTTTTATTTGAGTAAACTCCAAGCAGATACCATTTTGAAAGAAAAATCATAACAGAAAAGAGATGCTCCAAAGAGTTGTGTTTGGAAGATAACTCCATTTTACTGTGCACTTGCTATTTGTGTAGTGTTCCTATACAGTGGCATGGAAGTGTTTGGAGTCTTTTTAAAAGTCTAAATATTCAGGATTGCTGCCAGCTTAACCTGATATATTTTTGTTTAGTGCCTGTGTAAACTGGAGTTTGTGCAGATCCCTGTTATAAACTTTTCTGACAGAAAGGGGGACTTGTCTGCCAGAGTAAATTGGGGTAATTATTTGAGCTGTAACTAAACGTTGCTGTAGCTATAAATACCTCTGGAAAAGACACCATGAATCTGTTGAAATTCTCAGAGGCTGCTAATAACATGCGAAAATCTACAGTGCAAGCATTTTCCTATCACTAGGAAATATAAACTGAACTCATTAGAAACACATCTGTTATTACATCAAAATTATCTTTTTGTGTATTCATTTTCAAAGATTCCTTTTTTTTCTGATCTAAAGCGGGTGTTCTAGTTGTGTGTAATTTTGATAACAAGTGCCACTATTCTCCTTTTTCCTGTGTAGATTTTCATTACAAGGTTGGGTAATTGCATCATCCAATTTCTCTACTGCCAAACAGCATAGCACATTGGGTGCCTGAGAAAAAGGGTCTACAGCAGTTCAAAACTGAGAATTGGGGTTGGGTTTTTTACACCTTTTAATTGTCCAGAAGATTGACTCTTGTTGCCAGTGGTATACTGAGGTATTGCATTAATACTTTGCCTTGCTAGCAAGCTTTATGTGCTGAACATTCAGCTGTGTTCATTTATGTAGATGCAGAGTACAATCCGGGAGCATCGGGATGGTGGAAATGCTGGTGGGATCTTCAACAGGTACAATGTCATCAGGGTAAGTTCCAAAACCTCTTAATTCTGTGAGGTAAAATCAGTTGGTACTTATGCGAGCAGGCACAATTGATTAAGTGGATTGCCCTATTATATTTAAAGTTCTTTGTTGAGATAATATTCATGAGCAGAGTTACAGCAAGTACTAAATGCTAAAATTAGACTGTGTGCTCTGCACATGGGATTAGGGAGAAGTGTCCACTTGCGCTCTAAAAGCAGTCTGAGGAACTGATATTGAAGAGCCTGCCTTACGTTTCACAGCCTGATTTTAATTTGAGAGGACTATAACTTCTGTACTTGATTTTGCAGCACAGGTTTTTTTTCTCAGTGAGTCTTTTCTTGCCTTTTTAAAGGCGATTTTGGGTGAGGGGGAAGGCATGAGCATGACGTTCTATTAAAAGTTTTTATCTCCCTATACTACTTTGGATCTTGACACCACCTCCTTTGCATCTCACAACTAGAAAAATACCTTTTAAAAGCCCTGGCATATCAGAAAATGGACTGCTGTATTTCTGAGGAAGAGTACACTTGCTCCTTTTTGCGAGGAAGAGGAAGTAGAGGGTATCAGAACAGAACTCAGTTCCTGAGCACCCTGCTACCTATCTGCTTGAAAAGTGAGCTTGTGCAGAACCTTTGCAATTGTCTCAGTAGATCGTACATCTGACGTAAACTCTGCTTCCATCCTACTCCCAACCAAAGAGGAAGTCCTTTATAAGGAACCACAGTGGCATTAGGGCACATGGCTGGAACCATGTCTCGAGATAGATTAAACAGCATATCTTCTAATTTCTTTCCTCGGAAGCTGTTTCTTTTCATAAAAAATTCAACCTAAGCCAGACAGCAGGCTTCAGAAAGCTGGCCCAGATTGTTCAACAGAGCTCAAAGCAGAGACGGAAGGCATTTCAGGCAGTTTGTAGGTCTTGGTGGTATTACAGGCTCTGAGGGACAGAGCCTGAGAACTCTTGGCTGCACTTTCACAGTAGCTTTAACCCCTTGTAAACGTGTGCTACCAGCTTGTTTGAAAGGCTTGAGCCTCGCATGCGCAGCAGCCATGGGGTTTGTTTATACTGTTCATATGTCTTACTCCATTTCCCTGTCAAATTTATGCAAACTGTCAAACTACATTCCCTTTCAATTCCAATTCAAGTATGCTTGGGCCTGTTGTACCACTGCAGATTCAAAAGGTCGTGAACAAGAAGTTGCGAGAGAGATTCTGTCACAGGCAGAAGGAGGTCTCAGAGGAGAATCATAATCATCACAATGAGCGCATGTTGTTTCATGGTAAGGAAGCGATCTCTGTTCATAAGTACTGGTATTTAACAAAAAAAAAAACAACCAGCCTCCAAGGACCCACAGGCAATGTTAACGTTGCTGTGTCACCATCCTGTACAGTAGTTGTACATTGGAAATGGAGGGGTGTGGGGGTGGTGACGTTGGTCTGTGTGGTTACTGCAATCTGAAAAGCTACAATAGAGAAAAAATACTTTTTCTTTCTTCCAAAAGAAAAGTTTTTTGCTAAGCCGTGTCTTAGTCATTTCCAGTAAAGCTGCTGGGAGGATGTTACATTGCTATGAGAAAGAGTATCTTCTAAAAGAGGGGAGCAACACACAGTAAAATCATTTTACTCTGGTGCTGCAGGCAACCATCAGGGTAAGAAATCAAAACCAACCATGAGTTTCAGCCAGATGTTCTCTAGAAGCATCCAGAAGTGCCTACAGATGACAGTTGCCTGAGGGTCCTTCTGCCCTAGATCTTTCTGTGATTCTGCATAGGAAATTGGTTTTGGCTATGATTGTCCTAAGACCTTACCCCATCGTAATCAGTACTGACTGCTGGAGAAGGTGTGCATTGACAAGATAAATTGCACTGAAATGTGAGTGGGGGGAAAGCCATTTAATGAGATCTGGGAAATGAGTAAGAAATATGAGTCACACGTGGGATCTTGGTATATAACGATAAATCCCACACATCACTGCATCCTGCTGGGTATCACCCCCTTCCAGCTGACTGAGTGTGCTTTGTGGTATTTAATGGTCTATTTGAGGCAGACAAGCTCCTCTTGACAGAGAGTCCTGTGTTACGATAGAGCTTAACGAGTATGTATCATTTCATGTCATTTCTGTTCTAGGGTCTCCTTTTATTAACGCTATCATTCACAAAGGATTTGATGAAAGACATGCATACATTGGAGGAATGTTTGGAGCTGGGATTTACTTCGCTGAGAACTCCTCGAAAAGCAACCAATATGTGTATGGGATAGGGGGAGGAACGGGCTGTCCCACACACAAAGACAGGTCCTGTTATATCTGCCACAGGTATGAGTACAGCAGAGTTCCCTATGCATAATTCTGGCTGCCCTGGTTTTTATGATCCTGGCACAGGGTGAATTGCAGGGAAAGAACAGCCACTTGAGCTTGGTCATGGCTGGAAAAATGCAGTTTTCCATTTGTCAAGGCTAAACATAAAAGGTTATAAATACAGCGAGTCACACAGAAAGGTCAAAAATTACATCTAAGCATACAGTGAGTATAAATCAAAGTGAATTGTGTCTCAGGAAAGAGGCCTGAAACAGCAAGTTTGAAAATGAAGTGTCAGATGAAAATAGCAATTACACTCCAGGCACTATCAGAACAAAACTGCAGTGCAGAGTGGTGGTCTAGTGGTATAGTGTACCATGGATCAGATGATTTTGGAGGTGGTGAATGGGACTTAATCACAGCTTTATTTTGTACTGGAGCAGATCAGAGTGCTTTTTGCACTTTGACACCTGCCCGTACCCTGCTGGTAGGAACACAATTTTGTATCTCAATAGCTTTATATAGAATGAACTAGGAGAGGCCTTCACGCGAAGGCCAAACAAAGAACAAAGTGTGCGTTTTCCCTTCTGCATGTCAAGAAAGACTTTTTTGTTTGTGTGTGACAGGTTTTATACAGCCTTAGAACTGCTTTCTACAACTGTTTCTCCAAAAAGCCTTGAGAAATTAATTGTGATGAAATAAGCACAAGTTTGAAATCATTCTGGAAGCATGCAGTTCCTAGTAAGAGATATGAAAATTATGCTTTCTCTTTTCCTTTTAGACAAATGCTCTTCTGCAGAGTGACCCTTGGAAAATCCTTTCTTCAGTTCAGCACAATGAAAATGGCTCATGCCCCTCCAGGGCACCATTCTGTTATTGGCAGGCCAAGCGTGAATGGACTTGCATACGCTGAATATGTTATCTATAGAGGAGAACAGGTATGTAGGTTTGCAAGGACTGGCTTTGCAAGGGCAAAGAGCTTGGAGAGGGAATGATTGGTTTCCATACCGACTTCGCTGTGAAAGCCAGGTTGATTAGATTTATTATTTATAGGGTTGTTTTCCATTTAAATGTGGAAACAGTCAGTGAACTGTATCGGGCCAGCAAATGCTATGTCTATCCACCGAGCAGCTCTCATTTACACCATGCAGAATTGCCTAATTCCTCCTGTGCTGCACTGCTAGAGCCTATTAAGAGTTTTAGTTTTCTCTCAGTAGGCACTGTTTCTCCCATTGTGTTTTATTGGCATTACTGCCGTAGTAAGAACAGTGAATTTCTGGGTCTCTTGTATATATTGAGGATCTTGGGCTTTTTACCTGTAGATTGCCAGCAATGGCAGTGTCACTGGCTGCCAGACAGTACCCTTAAATGGCAGCTGAAAACAAAGCAATCTTCAGGAGCTGATTTTTAATCTGAATAACTCAGATAATAATCTAGACCTTTAGTCTAGAAAAGTGGTTGCTTACTCCTCTGGATGGCTCCAGGATTATAAATCAAGTTCAGGCTAGAAGAAACCTTGGGGTGGTCACCTAGGCCAGCCTCTTGTTCACACTCAGTTCAGACCAGATTGCTGAGGGCTTGCTTTAACCACACAGGTCTCAAAGACCCTCAGAGAACAGTGTTTTACAGCCTCCTTCAGCAGCTTGTTCCTGTGCTTAATTATCCTCAGAGTAAAAAAATCCAATAGGAACCTCCCGTGTTTTAATTAATCTCGTTCTCCTGATGCACAGCTCAGAAAAGAGTCTGGGTCTATTTTCTCGGTAGCCTTCCATATGTGACCAGAAGATTGCTATGAGGTCCCACAAAGCCTTTCCTTTTCTGAACTAAACAAACCCATCTGCCTCAGCCTCTTCTTACCCTGTGCTCTCTCCTGCTGACTGTCTTACTGGTCCTTTGCTGAACTTGGCTCCAGCTTGTTGGCATCTTTCTTGTACTGGAAGGCCTAAAAATTGTATGCGGTTGTCTAGATGTGTTCAAGTGAGTACTGAATAACTGGCAATCACTGCTACACTTGGTTAATTGGCTACACTGCTGTCGATGTACCACGTGATGCTGGTGGCCTTTATTGCTGCCAGGACATGCTTGATTCCACTTTAGCTTGCCGTCACCCAAGGACACCCAGCACCTTTTCAGCAGAACTGCTTCGCATCCTGCGATGTTACTACAAGGACTTAATCCGAGGTGCATTTGCCCTTGCTGGATTTCTTGAGGCTTCTGTTTGCCCAGTCTCCTCTCATCTGTCTGGCTCTTTCTGAGTGGGGTCCTGCCCTCCAGCAACTTCAGCTGTCTTCAGAAAACCCTGGACAGATGACTGGGCTACATGTTTTGGACGTGCTAAGTATTTTACTGCCAGTAAAGGCATTTGCAGGTCACGTGGCAAGTCAGCATTTTAGGGTTAGACTGTGTTGGTTGTCTGAGATTTCTGAGTGACTTACAGGCACTGACTGACCTATAGGGTTAGCTAACAAGGAGAGTAACTCTGACTGTGAATTCCTGTTGCGCACACGATTTCCGGCAGTGTCTGCATGGAAGAGCCATCTTTCTTTATGCTAGTGCATTACCGAAGGTATTAACTGCATTAAGGAGGTCCCACTTAGTGCTGGCTAGGTTTGAAGTCTGCTTTTTCTTTTGCACTCTAAGAACACGGAGCCGATTCCGTGCAGTGTCCTTCCTGATCACTGTTTTGTGAAATCCAGTGCGTGAACTTGCTGAGCATACCCTTGCATAAAGCAATGATTTTTTATTTTTTTTTTTTATTGCCTCACTTCCAGGCTTACCCAGAATATCTCATTACGTACCAGATTGTGAAGCCAGAAGCTCCCTCACAGACAGCAACAGCAGCAGAGCAAAAGACCTAGTAGCTACAGAGCAGTGAAGAAGGATGTGACTTCAATCTTGGACTGGATGGATGCGTGTTTCAGAAAATCAGTATCATATAAAATTGTTAACAACCTGGAAATAAGCTGTATGTCTTTTATGAAGCATTGCTGTCTTGATGAATATGATATGAGTAACTCTTGCATACTCAACTGCTACTGTTCCTTTTGAGGAAAGTTTACAAGGGACTGCCTTTTAATAACATATCTCAGGCTCCTAGTCTCTGCAGTTACTTTGTGTAAAATAATGTTGTTTTGATCTAGACTTTGGGAACATTATTGTGCAAACAGAAATCTTTATCAGTGCCATCTCACATGTTAAATTGTCAGACACTACTATTCTAGTTATTTGCAGACCAATTGCATTAAGCCCATAACTTTCTTTTCAGCATACACCATTCATTTTATGTTTTCAAGAGATCCTAGTCAACTATTTATTTTCCTTTTGTATTCTGAAGTTGAGCCAGAACCTTCTTAAAGATATTTTGCACAAAGTCAAGTTGACTAAAATTGTTAACAATGCAATATGAATTTAATCTGAGAAGGGGCTAGGTCCAGTTCTTCAATATAGGGGTTTTTTTGCACACCTCTGAGCAAATGATAATATGAGTGAGTGTAGCTTTAGAGTGGAAACAAATCATGTCAGTTCACTGCTTTGTCTGTGTGAGTTTTCTGGGGGAAGCCCTAGGAAGTGTTTGCAAGGGTAAAACCAGCTCTTGGGCTTGGAAGAACAACTTCATAAAGCAGGTCAATGCCCTCTGCTGGCATCTCTAAAAGAACGTTTTATAAGGCTTCTATTAAGTACATGAAGTCTGTGAAACGTTCTCCGGTTCCAGTGGCGCATGGTTTTGCTGGGAGATAGCAGGTGAAAAGTCAGAAGATTGCATGCATGAGGGCATATCTGGTTCATGTCCCTCTGTGATATGAGACCCAGTATATGGGTTTCAGACTGGTCGTGAAGAGTGTATTATAACAGCTTTGTGTCACACCTTTGCGTGTGACATCACAGTTGAAGAGTTTAAAGGATTTACAAAAAATAGTAATTTTTTTAAATATCGATTTTACATTTTGATGAGAATGAACTTTTAAAACACCAGTGGGCAAGTGGCTTTCTTTGCAGGTATACCAGAGAACAAAGCTAGGATTTATTCACTCGAATCCCCTTCCCCGCGAGTTCCCAGGTTTATTTCACTGGGTAAGAGAAAGTTATTTTTAAGCATTGCATAGCACAGCATCAAACAGTTTCAGAAGTCCCCCTCATGGAGGATATGCATTTAACAGCAGTAGAAACAGATTTTTTTGTTATTGTTGGTTTAACAGCTTCAGAGAAGGCTGAAAACCGAGCCGTGTTCGTTTTGTTTTCTTACCAACCAATACCAAGAGATGTGCTTCAGTGTTGAGCATGTAACGACTGGAGAAAAAGACGTTCCTTGGAACACAACGTGCCGTATGTTTTCCTGTCAACCAGCACCATTGAGTATCTGATGGTCCAGTTCATGCATTTAGGTGTCATCCCCCTTAAAGCAAGGAAACGGCAGAATAGCATGCTTTTCGTTTGTAAAAATGGATGTGCTCCCCGTAAGTGGGAGTTTGCAGACGTGTTTGGATAAAACAGACTTAAACCTGAAGAGCTTTTCACTTTCAGCATTAAGACACGCAGTTTCAGTTTTAGCATGAAGACATTAATGCTGAAGCAAGCTGTCCTCGCAGAGGAGCTTCACCCACTGTAAAACCAGTCATTTAGTGCAATATGGCTACCTGCACATCATCTGTTTGTAATTCTCTTTAGAGAAAACCTTAGAAGTAGCAATATTCCAACAAATCCTTGAACTTTGGGGTTTACTTTTCTTAAGCTGGCAGTGGATCTATGGTTCTCGCTTCATTTTGTGACCTAATTAAATATGTAGCTTTGAAGTCCAAGGCAGGCTCTAGCCTAGTTGTCCTTTTAATCAAATTTCATTGATGAAATTGGGTGCTTGTATTTTGGCTACTTGTTTAATAGTGTTAGGATTGCAGAGATCACCACTAGGCTTTGAAGCTTTGTATTCATCATTAAAGTTTGGGGTTTGTTTTTAACTTAGCTAATAACGGAGTTGGGAGATGTGCCTATCTACGCTAGGGTTTCAGATAGCAGTGAGAGTGCGTGTTTGCTCACCATCCCCAGTTAGACATAGTTTTAAATGGTGAAACAGTTGTGCTGCTTAGGTGAGCAAAATGGTTAATGTCAGTGTGGAAGTTAACAGCTTTACATCTTTCAAAAGCACGAACAAACCTAAAAACAGAAAAACCCCACCAAGCCCGCACAGATTCCGTTCTTGCTTGTTGTTTCCTGTGTGCTGATTGAACTAATGGCTAGTCTGGATTTCTTCTGCAGCCTTGAACTTCTAGAGGATAAAAATACTGTCCAGTATCTTTGAACTGCCAGTGTTAACGTACCTGATGTTCCGTGCAGAGTAAAGGTGCTGTGTGAGGAAATCGTTTTGCAGTGGTTTTTGTCTTGTAATGATGTGATCTCCTGTCTGTTCGTGACCAGACAGAGAGGAATACCTAGGCCTGATGGTGCGTCTGTGTGTCATAGAAATCTGTACGGGAGTAGCATCTGCCTCTCCTGGCGTATGTTGTTGTAGCTCCTCTTCCAGTTTCAAACAAAGTGAGGATCTGCCCATCAGTATCAAAGTTACCCGTGAGAAAGCTGGTGATGGTTTTGGTGGTAGAGCTGCATTTGGCAGGTTGTTAACGGTACAGATGCTGCTGCTTCAGCCAAGGGAGTTAACATGATGCTTCCTAATTCTAGAGAATGGGACCTTAAAAAAGGCATGCCCCTGTGACCAGGCAGCTGCTGTCTCCTGAGAAATGGTTTTCTGACTTCCTGGGAAGGGCAGTCCCCTGCTCACCAGTTGCTCATTTGCAGCATTGAGTCACCAGTGGAGGCACAGGAGGAGCCGAGGATGCAAGAACATTCTGGGCTAAGCCATCTCATAGGTTTGGGAGCCTGGGCACCTCTCACTTGGCTCCAGAAAGAGCTGTTCCCCCTGGGACAGGGCGTGGTGTCTGCTGGGAAAAGGACAGTTGTCTCTCTCAGGCCTGTTGATTTTTGCCCATGTCCCTTTGAGGCAGCGTTTTGAAACGTCAGGACCTTAATAGGCAAACAGAAAGAAACTTCATCACGTAGCGAAGAATGGAGGGTTCTGCTCTCCGTTGCTGACATTGTTTCCATGAGACAGATGAATCGGGTACATGGTGCAGAGTGACACAGCAGTCTGAATGCTGTCAACAAAACTTGTTAGGATTAAAAGCAGAGAGTACAGTACACCTTATTGTATCTTATTTTCTCACCCTTATTTTTATCTGCCACTCTGTTCTGATCCCAGCTCCACAGAGACTGTTACAAACCTCTTGTGCTACTTCCACCATTTTGCGGTCACTATTGGTGTGCAGTCCAAGGAATGAGCAATGTGTTTTTCTAACCTTCGTTTTGAATGTTTGCATGTGATGGAATCCCATTGCATTATGCAGCAGGAATTTATTTTGCCTGCAAACTTTATTACCATGCTTACTGATAACAGGAGCACCCCAAACCTAACCTCTACAGTTACTTAGGCAAAAAGAAAGCCCCACAAAATGTTCTGCATTGCTGGCTTTGGTGAGCAGCAGACACACAAGAGGCATGTGGTACAGGGGACAGAGTAGCTTCTGGAGAAGGGTGCTTCCTTGGCTCTGGAAACCAGCTGATCCTACTGTTTTTTGTAGGTTAGAGGAAATGTCTGCTCACTGTGAATGCAAGATGCGCTTGAGGGATGCTAACATGTGCCACTGCGTGGCCTGCAGAACTAAAGACAGCGGCAGATCTTCTTACGAGAAACTCCTGCATCCCTGCAGTGCAGTCCAAGCTCCTGCACAGTACTTGCACCACCTAGAATTTCCATATGGAACTGTTAACAGAAATTACCCAGATTATTCAGAAAGATGGGTAAAAGGAAGGGTGCAAACACAGAACAGGTTAGTTGGAACACTGCTGGTCTTTCTCAGCTGAAGGTCTAATGCACGCTTCAGTCATTTTAAGCTATGCTGCAGCACTGCTGGGGAAGATGTAGGTAAGTACAGATGCAATTCTAGCCTTGGGTAGTGAGTGGCCTGTGAGCCACCATAGACTTGAATCTATTGATGATCAGAGGTGGTGGCTTTGGCACAGCCCAGAGCATGCTCTCCTCATCTTTCAGGGAGCAGCAGAGGTGGAGTGGCAGTGTTCCCACCTGTGAAAGCTAGAGGACCAGGAGACAGCAAATGTTACAACTTCTGAAGCGAGGTGAACGAGCCCAGGAACCAGCAGGGGACGTGAGAAACAGATGCATTTCCCATTACACTCTCACGTATGCCTGTCAGGTCATATTCTCTGACTGGTTTCGATACATCTTTTTCTGTCCTACTGATCCTGTTGGTGGCAATTTTTAGTGTTGGTTCTGTTAATTACTAATACAGACCATTAAGAGTCCCTGCATCAGATGGTAGTTCTGACACTTCCTCCTTAACAGCTGCAGAACTTGCTTCAGCTCTGGCCATTGAAGTGGGGATGTTTCTGCGCCGCAGTCCCATGAGCTTGCGCATCTTCTTTCGGTTGCTTTCTCTGCCAACTTAGATGACAGTGTACCTGGGAGTTGAGTTTTTAGACCTTTCTTTGTATAACTTGTTTTCATAACTAGCCCTGCGTGTTTCCTCTCTTGGTTGCCAATTACCTGGGACTGGGTTATCATTTATTTATTTCCTCCTTTACCTTCTCTCTCAAAGAAGACGATGGGCAGGTTCTCAGCCTACCTACACACGGTGGACTTTAGGTAACATCTCTGTAACAACCGAGTTTGATCTATAAATGTGCTTGGCTAAATGTCTGATCTGCAATACTTGTACTAGTTTAAAATTCAATAAATACATTTTTAACAGTTGCTCTGTAGAAGCTGCCATTGTCTCTTGGCTTTAGCACAAACCTGCTCCAGCCACAACTGTTGAAAACAGGTTTATTTTTATTTTCTCCAAACAGTTTGTTTTCTCCCTCCCTCAGGCAATAAATAAAAAGTTAATTTCTAGAAAATAAAAAGGGAACAAACCATACATATGTACATCAGCCACACGGGCATCTCATGTGCTGGATGGGACGGGGGGGAAACACGGCTCCAGGTGGGTTGAGGATGAGGCATTCTCCAGGCTTGGACCGCAGGCTGCAGCAGTGTTGTACAGGTGAACAACACCCAGCTCAGGTGGAGAAGGGCTGGAGGAAGATTGAAGATGCTGGATGGATGTCTCTGGGCCAGCCTTTCTTCCACCTGGCTGCTTCTCTCTTCCATTACACCCACATCCCATCCTGCCTTTTTTGGAAGAGCAGCGGTGGGATGGGTGGGGAGGAAACAGAGGGAGTAATCAGAAGCAGCCCAGACTGCTGCCCTCACCCTTTCGTTCTCTTCTCTAAGCCACAGGAGATTGGACCTGTTTTGTAGGAACCAGGGACCCACAGAGGCAAGAAAAGAGTCATTTAGGACTGCATCTCCCTGTCCTAACCCCCTCCCAGCCACAGGAATGGGTTTAGCTGGTGCCTCTCCCAGCTCCTGCATCACTTCCATAAGCAACTGGCAAGGCTGAGGCTGACTGCAGGCAGCCGCCACTGTGCCACCACTCCTGCTCACCCCAAGGCCGTGCCTGCAGCTCTGCTCCTCACCCAGTGTAACTGGCTCAGGTAAGCAGCACCCACCACACACACCCATGTCTCTTTGTGCAAGGGGGAAGACAGCTGCACAATCAAAAGAGGGTGTGCTCCCTTTTCAACCCGGATGAGCTAGGGGCAGAAGTATGGGGAGAAGGGGAGCTGTATCTTTCTTTTAAAAAGAAGACAATCAAATAGGGATGGAAAGAGATGAAGCCCAGGCACTTGAGGAAACCCAGTATACCATTCTTTTCCTTCCCCAAAGAGCCTGGACGGTGTCAGGGCTTGTGGCTTTTACAACTTTCATGCTTTCAAAACATAAAATTACAAAGCAAAAAAAACCAAGATGAGGTAAGAAATTTCCCTACGAAAAGAAGACATCGAGTCCAGGGTGAATGGCAGTGTCCAGCACTATTGCTTTAGCATCACAGGGCTCCATGCCCTCCTGCCCCACTCCATGCCCAGCCCCCTCTGCCTGGCTGGCCTCAGCCCCTGAGCTAACAGCTGGGTGACGTGGTGATGGGGCTGTGCAGGTAGGGGAGGCTGCTGGGGGTGGCGTGGACACCGACCGAGACTGGGAAGCTGAAGACAAACGGAGAGGTGGGTGTGGAGGTGGCCTTGCCCCGCTCCCGCAGCTTCCCAGAGGGGCTGACGGCTTCCACTGTGTACGAGGTGGCCAACACCTGTGACTCGAACTGCAGCAGCTGCCCCATGAAGCTGAAGTTAGGGGAGATGATGCTCCGGCGCTGCTTCACGAACTCGAAGGCCTCCTCCAGCTTGACACGCTTCTTCATCATCAGGTAAGCCAGGCAGATAGTGGCTGAGCGGGAGATACCAGCCTGGCAGTGGACCAGGACCCGGCCACAGCACTCCTTCACTGAGTCTGGAGGGCAACGGCATGAGAGGTGAGACCACGGCGCTTCCAACACAGCCCAACCCCTCACCAGACCTGCAGGAGGTGCTGACCTCCCTCCCACCACAGCAACAACTGGCTTGGAACCTGCTGGACCCCAGGCCCCTCTGACCCTCCAGGACTTCGAGGCGGGAACCTCCCTCCCAGTGAAACACACACAGACACAAGCACTCACCGATGTACTCGATTGCCTCCATGAACCAGGAGCTGATGTCGGCTTTGTGGTTATCCTCCACCGGGATACACTTGTACTGGTAGAGCCCCTCGAAGTGGTTGGGGCAGTCTGAGGAGACGTTCAGGAGGGCTGTGATGCCCAGAGCATCGAGCATGTCCCGCCGGGCAGCGTGGTAGGCGCTGCCAAGGTAGAGGAAGGGAAGGATTTCCACAGGGCCACCCTGTTACAGAGGAAAACAACAGCTGTGGGGGTGACCAGGGGACAGCGGTGGGCAAGACACGTCCAGATGGCTTGGAGGCCCTGAGCAGCGCAGGAACCTGGCAGCTGGTCCAGGCCCTGGAAAGAGGGAGCAGAGGCTGCCCTTCTGGGCTGCTAAACCCATTTTGCCCCCCCCCCCCATCCTGTTCAGGAACAGGCCAGCGTGGTTAATAGGATCTGGGCTTGTCAGTTCCCCAGGAAGCACAAACACTCTGGGATCGGGAGGACCACCATACAGAGGAAAGGAAGCCAGGCTCTGGCTCTGCTGGAATCAGGGAGAGATTGAAACTCCAGCAGGACCAGGCTTCTAGACATACCTGGTCATGAAAGGGGGTCCCACAGGAACTACAGCCCAAATCCAGGGTCTCGGCACTGGTGGGGGGTGACACATTGCTCAGGGACTTGGTTTTTGCACAGAACTCGGGGTACTCCGAGGAGAAGCGCTCGTAACCCCCTGCAAGGAGAGAGGCAGAAAGCGTTATCCCACTGCAGAACACCGGAGCTGGAGCTGACGCATCCCTCCATGCCCTTCGCCACTAGATGATGCTGCAGTGATGGAGAGTGGTCTCCTGCCCCAGGATGCGCAAGTAGGCTCCTGGCAGCACAGGGGGAATCCTTAAGGCCCCACCACTCCCTTGGAACCAGAGCTCCAAGAACTCTGCAATGCTCTTGGCTGCCTCAAAGTCCCTGTTCTCAGGTTTAGTCCCCTACGCACCGCTAGCCAAAACCCCAAACCAAAGCCATCAAAGACGATGGAGAGGGGATTTGATGCAAGCATCCTCTCACTTCAATGGGAAAAGCTGCTCCCATGCCAAGGACTGTTCGGTTCCCAGCTTCCTCAGATGCATCATCCTGCTGCAAAGCACAGGGAGGTCTCCAGCTTTCCCAGCTTGACCCTCCAGCCCCGAGCTCACCAGAAACAATGGGTCAGGGGAGCCCTGGCGCTGGCCAGGTACACTGAAGCTAACCCCACAGCAAAGCAGCTCTCCGGAGAGGTGCCCATTGCCTCTCAAGGACACAGGTGTGAGCTGAACAGGCAAGTGCCCTGTGAAAGAGCAGCTGCTTCCCTGACCCGCTGCCAGGGGGATAAGCAAAGGTGACCTCAGGTCTTCCTAACAGCAGGTAAAACAAGAGCAAACCCCACTGGCTTCCCAGGCCAGAGAAACTGCCGTGTTGGCTGCAAATAAACACTTCAGGTGAGATTTCCTTCTCCCATTCAAATCGAATCAAAACCCCTGGCATCCTTGTGGAGCCTGACCTTGAGCCTTAAAACCAACGGAAATCAGGTATTGAACTATCACCACAGGAATCTCGCTAGACCAAGCCCTGATTCCCAGGATAGCTCCTGAAGGCTCACCCTAACTGCAGGTCCTGTGCCTGCATTTGGGCTTGCCAGAGCACACACACACAAGGACACGTTCCTTACCCAGCCTCAGCTCTGAGACTGCCCCGATCAAGACAGTCACACCACCAGTGGATGTAAGTGTCCGCAGCAAAGCGGCCCAGGAATCCCTAAGCAACTAGAGACAGACACTGCCTGTATCCCAGTGTCCTTCCTGGTATCATCCCCCTACACAAGGAAAGGCTCTGGCACCTTGAAGCGGGAACAGGCGTGTGCATCCCTGAATTTGCACTGTCGCTCCCACAGGAGCAGGACAGTTTGCAGAGGCTCTGCTTCCAGGACCTGACATCCTTTTGTGGCCCCACTGGTTCAATTTGGAAGCGCACCCAAAACCAAGTGCCCCTGCTACACGTCTATCTTCAGGAGGTCTGATCCCAAAATCCCTGGGTCTATCACACACATCCCACTCAGGTGGCCATCGCACCATCCTGAGCTGCTTAGGGTGACGTGTGCACACCTTCTGCCTTGGAAAGGCAAACCGACCCTTTCAAACAAAGGGGTATCTCTTCAATGTACCCTTATCAGCTCTAATGCCTGTTTGGCCAAGCAAGCACCACATCCAGCTGCTCCATGCAGCGGTTTGCTGCTGCTGGCCGTGTATGTGGACCCTGCCTGACACAGGAACCATGCCACACTGGTGCCCATGGCCCAGCAGCACCCAGCAGGGCACTTTCACAGGGAGCCTGGCCGCAGTCTGATATACACAAAACACACACAGGTCTTCGCTGTGACCTGCACCCGATACATCTGCACTCGGAGCCGCACAGTGCTGTGCTAGCACGGCTCTTGTGAAAGCCCAACCATTTTAGCAGCTCCGTGGTAAGGAAGGAGGAAGTCTCCTGCGCCAAGACTGAGTCTCTAGGAGCCCGTTCCTCAAAAGTAAAGGGCTGGAAACCCCAAGCACTCTGCCACAGGGACACCAGAAGCCCTCAGCTGTCAAAGGCCACCCCTGAAGCACCGCCAGTGTTTCCTAACACACGCACGGCTCCCAGCACCGCGATGGTTCATGGCGAAGGACCAGAGAGCGTGCACCCGAGCCAGCCCTCGCTGTGCCGGCGCTCCCGCAGCAGCGCATCGTATCGCATCCGCGGAACAGCTCCTGCTGGTTTTACTGTGCCTAGTACAACACAAGCGCCAGCTCCCCCATCTATCAACCCTCCTAATGGATTTGCTACCCCGCATACACATCCTCACCCCCGCTGTAAGTAAACCAAGGGATAAATTAACTCTCAGGCTATAAACAAAGAAGAAAGCCCCCACAGCAGCCCCAGCCGCGCGTCCCCTCCCCTCAACCGCCTCACGGCAATTCTCACCACCACCCGCGGCACTTCATTCACTACATGCCGGCGCTGAGAGCGCGGCGGGGGCAAAGCTCCGGTCGCAAACACGGAGGCATGTGGGGATGGCTCTGCCCGCTGCAGACGGGCACCGGCAGCGTGGGGCTGAGCTCAGGCAAGGAGGGGGATCCCATACACACACACACACACACGCTTCCAAAGGGGGGGTTCGCTTCTCGGGGTCGCTCCCAACCCGCTCACGGTACCTCGGAGACCACCCCCCCCCCCCCCCCCCCCCCACTATCACGATACCCAGCCCCGCCGCCGCCGCCGCCGGTACCTGCGAGGAGGCGGATGTCGGCGCGCGCCGTGTCGCGGCGGAGCGCGCGCACCACGAGCGCCACGGTGCTGTCCTCGCGCAGGGCCTCCGCGCGCGGGCTGCGCTCGTCGTACACCACGACGGCGGCGTAGAGCCCCGCGCGCAGCCGCGCTCGCACGTCCCCCTCGGCCGGCAGGATCTGCTCCAGGCTCACGGACCCCTTCGACCGGCGCCGAACGATCGTGTTGCACCGCACGTTCAGAGAGCCGCGGATGTGCCCGGCGCTGTGAGCCAGGAACGGACGGCAGTCCAGCACCAGGCACCTCCCGTTGCCGCCGCCGCCGCCGGCCTCTTCGCGGCACACCAGCCTCCGCAGCGCGCTGCCCTCCATCTCCCGCAGACCTTCCGTGGCCACCATGGCGGGGAATGACCGGGACCGGCAGCGAGGGAAGGGGATGGTGGAGGGGGGGGGGGAGGGAGGGAGGGGGAGGGAACCCTGCTGCCGGTGCCGCTCGCGCACCCCCGCGCGCGGCGGACGGCGGAGCCTTTACTACCCCGGGGGGAGGGGGAGGGGGGGGAGGGAGGAGGGGGGGGGGGGAGGGGAGCGGCGGGCCGGGCGAGCGCGCGCGCGCCCGCCCCTTCGCCCCGCCCCGCCCATTCATCCCGCGCCGCGGGAACCGCGGCGCGGGATGAATGGGCGGGGCGGGGCGAAGGGGCGCGCGCGCGCGCCGTCACCGCCTCCTCCCATTCACAAAAAAAAAAAAAACTCCGGCCATGTTCGCCCTCGGTTTTGTGAATGGAGCAAGGAGTTTGTGGGGGGAGGGGAGAGGGGAAATGGGTGGTGACGCCCGCGCTCGGTGTCACCCCGGTACCCCGCTGGGTATGCGCATGTATGCACAGGCGGCGGGGTACACGCTATAGGACGCACACGGCTGCGTATCCCTGCTTTGTCGCTTTGCTCCTGTCCCGGCTGGGCTGGGTAGGGCGAAGCAGGGATCTGCAGGAAGCTCCGCAGCCCGCTCTGTATACGCTGTGTGTGCCTGCCACTGCGCACATAGAGAGCATGGGCCACACGGAGCACGCCGCCACTGCAACGTTGTCGCTGTCTGAAAACAGCCACATAAAGCACCACAGCACCCTGCCTAAGGAGCAGCCCCACGGAAGGCTCTTCAGTCTGATTCCTCACATGGGATTTGTTAACTATATGACTATTAACTGTTTATGGTTAAAAGTCACAGGGGGAAATTGACAGCCCTGAAGTGACCCCAAGAGGGCCTCCCCATAACCGCCGCCTTACACAGAGTCATCTTCACCCACTGGTCCCCATCAGGCTGCTTTCAAACTAAAGCGATGCCACAAGCCTCACTGCCAGCAACTGTGCTCAGGGCGTTTCCTGAGAACAGATGCTGGCCAGTTCCAGGTGGGTCTGCTCCAGAGACCTGACAGTGCCCAAATGTAAGACCTGGACTTTGTGGGAGTAAGGTGAAGGGCCCAATGGTTACCCAAGCCCATCTGCCCCGGTCACTGCTTTCCACAGAGAGCAGCATTTTGGACAGGCAGCATGAATTCCCTTCCCCTGCATGCCCATAGCTGTTGATTTGAACAGGGTAACACCTTGCTGTGCGTGTCCACCTGGGAGGAATACAGCCTACCACGCATGTTCTATAGCTGTGTCCCACTGCTGCCTCTCCCGCACACTCTGCTCTCTGACTGCTGCTGGATTCTGCCCTCCATCTGCGTCAGCCTGATCTTTGCACCCCTACCGTTTGTGTGCTATGCCAACCCTTCACCAGCCAAGCAGAGCTATGGGGGAAACATAGCTGCCATTTGTGTAATACACCCCCTCCAGGTATCTACTGGAGCCTGCTGCCTAATGCAGCAGGGGTGGAAGGCTGATTTTCTCCCCTTCCAACCTGCAGCAGGCACAAGGGAAGAAGAAACCTATTTCTACTGAAGTAAACTCTGAGTGGCCAGCGACGTGCCAGGGACACATTTTCTTCCTTTAGAGAGCGCTACCAGAGACCAAAAAAACCTCAAACCGAGAATGTGATTTCAAAGTAATTGGAAGTGATGCTCTCTTAGCGTGACTGGAACTCAAGCTGGACCATTAGAAATGTCTCAGGGAGCTTTACTCAAGAGCTGATGCCAAAATACTCTTGTTTCTTTGCTTCCCCTGGGCAGGAGATGTTGGCCACTATCATGTGATGATCTGGCCTGCTGGCTTCAATGCCACTGCACTATTCTCTTCAGCCTTTACACTAAAATTGGATGACCAAGGGCACAGAGCATATATCCTTGGAGGCAGGGCCTGGCATCCTCATTTTTCTCTTCTTGGTCCAGCATGTGACTGGACCAAGATGGTCTGAGGTCGGAGAGGAAGACAGCATTGACATGGTGCAGGAGGATGGTGATGGCTCAGAGACTGCTGGCTGAACCCGAAGGTGAGAGCACCCAAACAGGACCAAGTCAATGGCACCCAGGCAGGATCCACCACTGGGGATAAAAAGGGATCTCAGCAGTTAGCTGAGAAGGAAACCTTGTCTGTTATGATGGGACAACCAAGAACCACCTTGAAAGGCAGAAGCCACAAGGCAGAAGAACCAACACAATTCCTGGGGTGGAAGGGCAGGGGGTGCAGGAAGGGCTGGGGAAAGGGGGAAGGGAGGGGATGGGAGAAGCCGATATGGCTTCGTGTTCTGACTTTGCAAACCTAGAGAAGCGTGAAAGCTAATATTCCTGTCAATCGGTATCTGCATAGCATAAACTGAAATATACCCTGCTGGAAAACAACCAACCAAAAGAAAAGAGAGGGAGAGCAAGAGACATTCATTTCCTTTGCAACAGTCAAAGAATCATCTTTTATAGGGCCCTGGCCAGAAGAGGTAGTTGTTGAAAGAAGCCGGAGGGAAATGAATTGCCAAAGGAGGCACATATTTGCATGATTAAATGTCAATATGTACCTTGAATTAAGGAAAAGGAATTTACACCTCATGTCACTGTGGCAGTGGAAACCAAATTAGATCCAGGCTGCGAATTTGCCAGCCAATAGATACCCATTTGTTTGGCTATCTGAAGGCTTATCCGGCCCAGAGAAATGCTGAGGCACGAGTTCCCCTGGGTGGGCAACCTGCTGAGCTCAGCCCAGATCCCTCTGGGCTCCTCCAGGCTTTCCTGGCCCTGCTCCCCCAGCTCCTGGCCCCAGCGCTCACACGTGGGGCTCTGGCATGCTGCATCATGACACAGGCCTCAGCCACAGGGCAGATGTGCCTCCCTCTGTACCACCTGGGCTGGAGACGGGCCAGGGTTTTGCTTTGCAGGAGTTATCCCACGAGCTCGATTCCCCCCCGTCCTCCTGGTCAGCTGGCTGTGCTGAGCTGTGTCCCTGCCGCTCTCAGCACGTGGCAGAGGTTGCAGCGTAAGGATGCTGGCACCTTCCCCCAGCAGCTCCCAGCGGTTAGCCGAAGGGTTGAGTGGTTTGCCCTGGCATGTGCAGGAAGCCTGTGGCAGAAGTGAAAGGCAGAATCAAGGTCTTAACAACTCGCAAGTCTGCACTTACCCACAGAACCCAGCCTTGCCGGGGTGCTGCGGGGTCATTGCTCCTTTCTGTCTTCATGCTGCACGTTGTGGTTCTCCTTTCGTAGTGTCTTTCTCCCAGCTTTCTAGGCTGGGGGAAGCATCCTCCTGTCTACAAAGGGCAGTGCAGCAGTGACAGAGTTAACAGATTCATGTTAATAAATCCAGGCTCTCTTTTCCTCTAGGGCATATTTGCATATTAATGGAGGGGAATTGTAACGAACCTGTCTAGGGAGGCTAAAGGGAAAATTATGCAAGGTTGGTTAAGGAGGTGGAGGAGGGGAAAATGTTCATTTCCAGCACTTTCCAACCCCTCAGCTGCAAAAGCACGTGAGCAGCCTGAGCTCCAGGGCAGTGCCTTGCTGAGCCTGGGACATCCTGGGGGGGAAGGGAGTACCTGAGCGTAGGGGGCTGTTCAGACCCACCTGTGCTGGCTTCTCGTGGCTACGCTTCACATCGACCCAGGCATTACTTTAAACCCAGGGCCGTGGCAGCACGTTTCAGCAAGCGTGTCCCAAATCATCACCCTGTCCTCCAAGGCATCCAGATAAAATGCAGCTCCTGGTGGGCTGTCAGCAGAGCAGCTCGTATACAACTCGCTTCCAGCAGAGCATCTCTGAGGGCTTTTCGGCAGCGCTGTGCTTGGTGCAGGGTGTAATGGAGACAGAGGAGCGGATTTGACCCAGGCTGGGCTGAAGCACCTCCCTTTCTCAACCCTGCTCCTTCACACCGGGCTGCAGGCAGCTGTAGCACATAGAATCACAGAATGGTTGGGGTTGGAAAGGACCTTAAGATCATCCAGTTCCAGCCCCCCCTGCCATGGGCAGGGACACCTCCCACTATACCATTTCACCCAAACCTGCCACAATCCTTGTTGCCTCAAACACCAAGTGCCCACGCATCAGCCCAAAAGCCTCTGACAGCGCATGAAAAATGCTGGGAGCTTTGGCACATCTGCCTTGTGTACTCAGGCCTCAGTTAATACTCCACACCAGTGAACTGCCCTACAGATTTTATCTCTACAAGGACAAACAATCTGCTGCTTTTGCCCTGCAATAGCAGACAGACTGAGGGTTTATTGTCAGGGGGATGTCAGCTATAAATTACTAAATAGGAGAATAAATCAGCTATAAATCACTAGATAGGAGGCACCCCTCCTCTGATCTAGATGAGGAGATGGAAAAAGCAACCCTTCTTCAAAACAGCAATAGGGCACTCCAAGTCCCCAACAGCTGCAGCCTGTTTGCGCCCATGCAAACGTGATCAGGGCAGGACCCACTCAAATCAGCAGGATGCAAAGTGGCCCAAGCCATTTTCTGCTGCAGGTTTGCTTGCCTGTGGGAAGTCCCCATGCTGTTTCCTTTTGACCTGGCTTTCCCTGGGGCAGAAGCGTGAGGAGACACAAACCACAAGGCTTGGAGGTTAGTTGCTGGTGGCATTCCCAAGGACCGGATGGTAGGTAAGTGCCTGTGGATCTGATGCATCCCTCTGGCTCCAAAGGACTTAGGAGCTGAGTGATCCCACAGACATGGCAGACTTGCCCCTCAGTCTCACCAGGACCCAGAGACCAGCCATGACACAGGGCCCAGCAGGTGCAGAGCCAGTCTGGCTGTGCCCTGGGCAGAGCATCTTCCAGCACATGGCTCAGTTGAGTGGTGCCTGGTTGGATGTAGGGTCATTTCTACAACCATGGCAGACAAGGGCAAGCTACCCGGGCAAGCTGCTTCCTGACAGGAGAATCTGCATGAGCTGTCCTTGACATTTTTTTGTCACATTTGATACCACTGCAGCACTGTGCTGGCTGTCAGACCCCATCAGCACCCTCTGCCCATCCCCTCAATTCTCCTGTCTTCTCCAAAAGCCCTGAAGCTTTCCCCGTTGCAGGTGTCAGGGTGCACATGGTCTATGATCATGTTATCACAACCACGGATTATAAAGCAGATATGTAGGTGAGGTGGATTAAACAAGCACAAAGGTCCCTTTAACCCCTAAAATTCCATGTGCTGTGGGCATTAGACTAGTACCTTTGGCTGTAGGATGTGGGGATGCAGCAGAGCCAGAAAAGTGACTCTGTGAAGCAAGCTGACCCCCTCCTCTCAATTTGCTGCAAGACAGACTTGGTGTAAGGAATTTGCTTTGGAAACTAGATTGAAGCCAGTGAAAGATGTGGCATTTTTAACCTTTAACATCACCCGTGACATTTTTGCCTTGAACGTACATTGGATCCCACATGGTTGTGAAGCCAGAGATCACTCCTGAAAGCTCTAGAGCCCCAGTGCGGTATTTAATTGCAGGCATGCGGATCCCAGCAGCTGCCTCATTTGGGGACATCACTGTTTGCAAGTTGAAAGAGAAATGCCTCACTCGAATTTCCCTGTGTTTGGATAAGCATCCGGCCTCAGTGATAGGATTGAAGCTGAGCTTTGAATGACGTTTTTTGCTAGGAAGAAAGGGCTGGGGAAGAGACATTTCTCCCCTGGGCTTAAGAAGATCACAAATAAGGCAGTGTTATGTAAGTGTGACCATAACCTATTTATACATAGCATCAGACTCGTCCAACCAGGCTATGAATGACAAATCTTCCACTAATTTCTATGAATGTAACAGTGGTACCTGTTTGAGTTTAGAAACAGCAGTGGAAATGCGTGGTGCTCTGTGTCAGCAGTAACTGGGACTCCCCTCCAAATTATACAGAGGTGACTTGTGCCTTCTCATACAGGTGCAGTGGGTGCAGCTGGCTTCAGGCAGCTCCCTAGCACCCATTCGTGATCCCAAGGCCCAAATGGCGGACACCATGGGAATGGAAACCTGCTGTCTTTCCCGGGATGAACCTGGGCTCTTGTCCTTCAAGCAGTGTGCCAGGCAGGAGGAGGGCTCCTCGGAGGCTCTGTCAGCAGGACTGTGCCCTGTGATGAGGCTTGGAGATGTGGAGTGTTCTCCCAGGCGTCAAGGCACAGGAACCAAAAGTATCAGCTGCCAAGGTCAAACCAGCATAAGGAGCACCAGCTCACGGGCAGTGTTTACCTGCCTCGCTGCAGGACCCTGTGTGTGCTCAGAGTCTACCGGGTTTCAAAAACAAAAGGATACGTTCCTGGAAGCAAATATCTTCAGGGGTTACTAAACACAGAGATGTTCAGAGGCTAGAAGTGTAGCTGGAGTCCTTACAGCATACACTTGCTCTGTTCCCATAAATCTGCCCCTGATCTTGGTGCTGCTCAGTGTAAAGTTGCTGAGCAGAGTGGTCCAAACTAAAATGGCCACACTTAGGCTAATGCAGCCTTGGCTGTGTGGGTGTAACTTGGTTGGCATGGCCTGATGCCTGCTGGGGATCAAGTTAATGGCAGCTGTATATAAAGAATCAGAGGAAGAGTCAAACCCAGAAATGGCTGTTGAGGCAGCAGTCATCATATTTGCGATGAGACAGAACTCCCAGTCAGGTTCAAGTTTAAAGCCACGCTTCTTCCCTCTCCATCGCCTCCCAGTCTGGGTTCTGCCTTGAGCACTGTCTCAGCACAGCAAACAGTTGCACATCACTGGTTCTGCCGCAGTCCCTCTCGTGGTCCCTGTGCCAGCAGCCATGGCCTCTGGAGACCTGAGCATCGCAACGTCTGCGGGAGGCTGTGGAAGGGGAGAAAGTCTGAAATCCCTGTGGGGCTCCTTTGTGCCTCTGGCTAATCTTCCTTCCCTGCCTCACAGATGATCTCAGCTCCCGCTGCGGCCTGATCACACAAATCCAGCAGGGACACATGGCCCTGGCTTGTCATGCCCTGCTGTCCCCTGCCGGAGATGAGGCAGCCACAGGGTCAAGTGTGGATGGCCCAGGGGGTCAGAAGTGATCACAGCTGCCGTGATGTTTTCCTAGACACCCCCAGCAGAGCCCTGTGGCTGATTCACCTCCTGTCTTGGTGCATCAGGCATTGACTCACACCCAAAATGCGTCAGATGGTTGTACCCGTGAAGGGCTTCATGGACTTCACCCCGAGTGTCCCCACTAAACTTTGGAGCTGGACCTTCTTCTGGAGGGGCAGGTGGATGGGAAACCTTTGTTGGCAATATCTGTGCCTCCGTAAGGAATGTGAAACTGGGCTGGACAGCTCTTCCAGCCTTCTGCCATTCAGTTCTCAGTGATTTCCTGTGCCAGCGTGAGGTCTCTTGCCATAAAAGACCTGATCTGAGAAAGGCCTAATCCTTTGCACTCATCATAAAGCCCTGGGTAGCTCCAGCAGGGACAGAGGGGACCAGCAGAGACCTCAGGCTGTCAGGCTGCTGCCAAACAGATGCTTTCGTGGCTGAAATCAACTTGTGCAGCAGCTGGCACGCAGACAGATAGGCACGTGCCACAGCCTGGCTGGCACGAGTTTGTGCCCTTGAAAAGGAGCTCACTCTTTCTGCTCTCTGCTTTGCCCAGTGAGCTCATTAAAGGGAAAAGAAAACCCCTAGATGAATAGGAAACGGTCCTTGGTGTCTGCCCAGCCAGAGTCCACCTCTGCCCTGTTGACTGTCCGAGCACCTGCCCCAAACCAGATAGCTCAGCCCCAGGAGTGGTGTCAAGCGCCAGCAGTGCTGGCTCAAAAGGAATGAGGGAAACTCACCAAACACTAGAGATAGTAAGCAGGAGAAGAGCAGGAACAGCACAAACAGTAAAACTGTACACAAAACAGGTGCATTTAGTAGATGTCCCAGCAAGTCCAACAACGCTGGGAGCACTCGGGAGCTTTTTGTACTCCATCTATAATACAGAAATGGAAAAAGCCCATCCGGATCAATGACCTAGCTGCAAGTGCAGCTAACCTTCAGGCACCTCGAAACAGCATGAACCTGGGTGAGCAAACCAGCGCTTCCCAGGCAACTCTTCCTGTCTCATGCAATGTGCCTCGGGGACTTCCTGAGCCAGGTCTGGGATCTGTGTCCCTAATGACCCCTAATAGATTATTCCCCCATGAATAGGCCCAGGTGCTTTTTGAACTCATGCAAATGCTCAGCATCCTGCAGCGAGGAGTTCCACTGCTTCATTATGCCACGGCCACTTCCTTGGGCTTGCTTTGAACCCGCCACCTCCTTGTTTCACTGTTTCTCTCTATTTCTGTCCTGGAAGAGGCAGTCACTTCAAACTCATCTGCCCCACAGCTATGGGAGCAGAAGAAATGGCATCTTGCTTGCTGCTGTATATGGGGACCTAACAGTGTTGCCCTGAATTAACTAATGAGCTCTAAGTATAATCCTGCCCAACTAATTCCGGAAAACATTGCCCTTCGTGCAGCCTGTTTGCTGTGTCACATAAGTATGCACAGCCAGGTTTCTGCTCAGCATCTGCTCTCCATCATCAAGACTTGCTAAACTGTTTTCTCAGGACATCACCTTCTGGGAATGACACCATACAGCACCATGCTCTTCTCAGGGGATGGAAATGGTTTATGGAAGTCTTCCTGTGAGGTGAGAGCTCCCCACGTGGCTGGTCATCCAAGTCCTATCATTCTGGGCTCTGAGCTCCGGCTCATGGGGTGTAATGATTAGCAGAGAGGAAGTGGTGTTTTTGCAGAGTTTGGTGTGAAATGAGAGACCACGCACATTTGCACTGGTCTGTGCTGGTCTGTGCTGCTGGCACACACTCACCGGCGACTGATAATAAAGGGAGAAGTGCCCAGATCAACACTTCTGAATGCAAAGAGGAATAAATACATAGTCTCCAGCAAGCTTCACATAGGAGGGGAGCAAAACGTATGAGTAGGACAAGTCATGTATGCAGACAAATGTGTATACGGGGTCTGGGGGCTGTTCTCACCTGTTTTCAGCATCATTGCTGTTAAGTCCCCGGCACACAGCTCCAGTGACAAGGCCATCTGTTCTGCCATGACAGCTGGCAGCTAGCAGAGGCCAGCATGAATAGTCTGCCTCCTTCGGAGCCAGCTTACTGCCAAGCTTGCTAAGAAAAGCCATTTCAGCCATGCCAGCTGAAAGCCACCAGCTGCCATAGTGAGAGACTTGTGGGCACCATGGCACCAGGCTCTGCCAGCCTCACACCGCATCCCTCTTGTGCTGCAAGGTGGCCAGGTCCTAAGGCATCTCTTTACTCCCTTGCATTTTAGCAGGGAGAGGCTATGGTCGGGCTGCTCTCCCTGGGTGGACTTTCCCTGTTGGGTTTCCTTCTTTCATTTTCTGTTGGCAAAACCTGACTGAATTTTCTCTATCTGTCTCCTTCAGTATTCCTGGTGTGACCATTACTCAGAGGCTGGGGAACAGCGTGGTGACTGACAGTGCTGGGCATGAGGAAAGACTGACATAGGAAAATACAGTGAGGAGGAGGAAGGGGCACAGACAGTGCAGCCCCACAGGCTGTCCAAAGGGCAGAGCGATGATGACAGAGCGCACAAAAGAGGAAGCAAAAGGAAAAAAATGGGGAACTGCCAGCCTTTCAGGGCTGAGATCGTGGTTTCCTTGGGGAAGGTGTGCAAGACCAAGTCCCCAGAGCACGTTATGGGGCCATGTGTGGCCAGCTGGTGACAGGGGGGGCCTCACAGCTGCCTGCTTCAGACCTCCCAGGCCACCTCTGTGAGCTTTTTTAGGAGGCACTGCCCTTGCTAATACCATAAACCTGAACCCCGTCTGCCACATGCTGATCCCACACACCTTGCTGCGAGGGGAGAGGGGTTGTCTGTAATCACAGGGATCCCCTGGGGGCGGCCACAACCTTCCCAGTATCTACTAGGCTTCCTCATGCAGAGAAGGGATCCAGCACCAGTTCTGGGACAGCCAGCCCCAGCTGCTGCTTTTGGAGCATCCTGCAACATCCTGCAAACTCAGCATCCTTGGGTACCTCCTGAATAGAGGAATGCCCAGCTGGTGGACCTGACCCAGCTCTGAATGCGCTGCTTAGAAAAGTAAACCCAAACTATAATTTCGAAACCAGGAGGCTTTGTTTGGAGAAGCTAAACTGAGACAATTCACCCAGAAGTAGGGACCTCAGCAAGGTTACCACCACATTAAGGGAACCTCATTAATCAGGATTAGCACCTGGGATCACCTGCTAAGGTCAAAGCCAGAGATGCAGTTGCAACCCATGGTAGTCCCTGCACCCCCTTGCACCGTGTGCCAGTTTCAGTTCTACCCAAAACTCCTCCTGGGCTTAAGTGAGTGGTATAGGACAGAAGAGGAAAGGAAAATTTCCAACAGAAGGTTTTTCCAGAGGTTTCCATTGCATTCATTTGGCATTGGAAAAGCTCACTCTGTCTGCAAGGAAAATTCCTGTCAGCATGGCCACACAACTGCTTTTGCAGAAGAATTCTGAGGGACACAGTGGTATCCCTCCTGCAAAATTCCTGGACCAAGGGAAAACCTACCTGACTTTCCTCCCTGTATTTGGAGAGCAAATTGTCAGGGATTCACGTTTGCTTCCTCACGTGAGGGCTGGCCTCGTTCTTTCTGTGTGCTTGGGAAAAACTGCTGAGGTCTCAAGCTGAACTTTCCAATCCTAGTGAAACCTGTTGTGATGATTTTCCCCCTTCCCCCCCTGTGTTACACTTGTCCCTGTCAGCTTTGTGGCTGGACCGTCGAGGAAACCCACTGCATCACTGAGATGTCCCATCTCCTCCTACCCCACATCCTGTCCATCAGAAAAGGTCAATGGGGAAAGAGTCCATTTCTTACAACACACTGTCTGTTTTCTGGACTTCCTTGATTGAGACGTTGGAAGAAAATAGCTATGCCAAAGCTGTTTTGCCAGGCTCCAAAGAGCCTGGAAACACCAAAACCACAAGGGTAGAGCATTCTTCCTCCCAGGAAAGTGCACCCAGGGCATACCGCAAGCACTGGTGTGCATGTGCCTGTGGTGGCAGGGTCTCACGGGGAAAGGGACTGGGATGAACCACTGTTTTCATTTCTACACATGAATTCTTGCCACAGTCTTACCAGTTCAACACTGAATTGTTTTGGGCCACACACATCCCTAAGCATTGCCAGTGCCCGTTGCAGGGGGAGCAAAGGCGCGCTTAGCCGGCATGGACTGGTTTTGTATCAGCCCATTTCCTCCTCCCTGACAAGGAGAAATTTGTCTTGCATTAGTGTTGTTTCCTACCCACTTGCAAAGGAAGAAGTGGGTGGTGGCCACATCCCCTTCTCTGAAGGCCATGCCAGGTGAAGGGGGCCCTGGGGCTGGAGGGGAAGGAGCAGAGGGGGCCCACTTTGCCTCAGCGTCCGCTCGAAGCACGTCAGACTCAGCTTTTAACCTCCACCATAGAGCCACACGGGTCAGCCCTGTCTGGAACACACCATCCTCCTCCTCATCTGACCATCACAGCAGCACAGACTGCTCCTCGCTGCACAGCAATGCTGGCTGCAGACCTGCCTTCCCACAGCATCCCTTAGTCTGAAATCCCTGGCAGGCAAGATGTCCTCTTTGTCCCCTTTTCCCCCAGCAGCTCTGCATCCCGCATTGTTCACCTCTCAGCAGGCAGTGTTCTGCCGTGACTGCAGGTGCTGGCAGGGAGGTTGGGTAGCTGCTGTGGCCACTGGCCATGAGACACAAAGTCCCAGCAGGGAAGGCTGGCCAGGCTCATGAATGACCCTGCTTGCTTGAGGTACTGAGCAAATACTGTTAACAAGCAGCTGTAATCTCCTGGCTTTTTTCCCTCCCCCTTCTCCATGCACAGAAGCACTGTTAGGGTGTCAGGGTAGGCATCTCCTTTCTCAACACCATGTGTTCTTGCAAGCTGGGACCAGCAGAGATGCTCTGCAGAGCTGCACCAGCCAGCATGGCCCCTTTCCCCCTTCCCTTGGTCCTGCAGCCTCTGGGCCAGAGCAGCTATTATACCTGCTACGTGGCTTCTCGGATCCCCTCTGCACATGATGGTGTAAGGATGCATGTGCTTAAACCCAGATACCCACCCACTCAGGCCAATTTAATGCCCATCTCACTCAATTGTGGGGCAGGGAAGTTGGGGAGGCAGGCTTTTTTCCACTCAAACACATATTCGTCCTTCTGGCATATCTGAGCCCTTAGATGCTTCCTCTGAGAGCCACTGCTCTTTGGCATTAAGAACTGACTCTAGCATTATCGTTTTGTTGGTGGAAGAGCTGTTAGTATTAGGGGCAGAAGAAAGAAAGGTTTGGAAACATATTCCATTTCCTAGAGGCGACCGCTTTTTCCTCCTCCCAAATTGCCCAGTCAACCACAAGATGAGTCACTGGTCTCCCGCATTTCCACCTGACCCACTTTTGGCTTGTCGGGGCTGACTGCAGAGCTTTTGTTTCTAGGATGCACATACGCACAGCCATTGCGCTGCGATGCTTTGGGCTTCTCCTGTGTCAAATAACCTGGAAGCAGGGAAGCTTTTCAGCCCTGAGCTTCCCTTGAAGGCACAAAGTGATGACCATCCCAGGCCACCATCATCCAGGCTCTAGTGGGGCCCTTGCCTGAGCTCTATGCAGCTGCTGCAGGGAGGTTTGATCCCCAGCAGCTCCAAGCTGAGCCCGGGGGTCTGGGTCTGTGAAGCCGTTATCTGTGGTTAGCTTCCCCCTGGGGAACCTGAAAGGAGTAAACAGCAGATGGGACAGCTTGTTCTGCTTGCCTGCTAATGGGTTTCAGCAGGCTGCTCCTAATTTGCATCACTCCTGTTTGTGAAAAGGTACTGTCACCAGTCGGGATGCTCGTGCAGCCCAAAGGACCAGCATCTCTCAGAGGTGCTCTGATGACTACCTGTTCTCCTCCTCAGTGCTGTGTCCAGCATGGAGATCTCCTTTTCCAAACCCAAGAGGAGCACTGTTTTGAACCACAGTTGAAATGGTTAGATGAGAAACACAGAGTAGCAGCAGAGAGCAGAAATTGCATCCCAGGCACAGGAACAGCCCTGGGCAGCAGTATAAATAAACAGCATTTGCTCTATTTTGTGCATGGTGGTGTCGTGATTTTTTTTTCCACAGCCCAAGGGAAATTCCCAAGGGTGAAATGTCCATCCCAATCATATTTTCCATGTCCAATTCCTTGTACTTCCTATTCGCTCAGACGTCACATCTTGAAGGATGTTACAGGGGACTTGCCTTGCAAGCAGATGATGCCTTGCTTTTGCCTCCCTTTGCTTCTTCCTCTGACCCTAGCTATAATTGCTTGTCTGTCTCTCTCCCTGGCTCCTGGTGCAGTGCCTGAAAGAGCCCCTGCCTGGCCTGTCTCCTTCAGCCAGTCCTTGGCTTGCTTGCCTCTCACCGTGCTTTGTTGTAGTCTCTCATTTAGGATCCCAAGTTCAGGTAAGTCTCCGTTCCTCAAGCCAATGGCTATGGCCCTCATGGCCTGAGTGCAGGGCAGCAAAAAAACCCAAGCCTACCCAAAGGGCATGATGGGACTCTCAGGAGAAACTTACTGAAGAGGGGCAGCAAAGGGGAAGGTTGTACTTATTTGGCTGCTGAAAGTAGGAAGACTAGTTAGAGCTGTGAAAGCCCACTGTGGCTCAGTACCTGTCCCACACAGGGCAACATCCAGGTTATCCCAGAACTAACTCCAGCTCCACTTGTGCTGAATGGAGGACATTTAGTGTTAGCCTTAAAAACCTTCCCTAGTCAGCTGATGACTGCTGTACAAGGTTTGTATCCATGCACTGCCCATTGTGTACCCCAAGGATGTGCAGAGCCCCCTACAGCAGGCAGCCATAAAGTGGCATTTCCTTTCAGCTCTCCACAGCGTCTGGCAAACCATGAGCAACTGAGCCAGCAAGCAAATAATGTGGTTCCTGCCCATAGGCTGTAAAACATGGGAGAAAGAGGCCATGAATCCCAGCGAGCTGCTTCACAGGCATCCGACCACAGTGAGGGCTGGGGGCCGGGTGCTGATGAAACAGCCTGTTTATGTTTTCAGTGCACATGGCCCTAATTACCGGTGTCTGTGCACTAATCCATGCTCTACGGGCAATCCAGGAGGCGAGGTTGGGTGTGAGACCCAGCCTGGAGTGCTCTCAGGTTCCAGTGGGATGGTGAAGTGCCCATGCCCCATACGTGTGGGGCACCAGCCTCTGCCCATGTCTCATCATGACCAACACCCCCTACACTGGGGCCATGCTACCCAGCAGGAACCCACCCCAATCCAGCCTGAGGGTCATGCCAGGCCCCATATCCTGGATTTTGGGCAGGTTTGAAGTGCAGGGGGGTTGCCTGTGCTGGAAACGTGCTGATCCAGGCAGGGTTGTGGTGAAGCCCTCCCAGCCACAGCCGTGCCGGAGTCAGCCGCACCCTGGCTCCCATCCGAAGAGTTGTCTCCCTTGGCCAAGGTGCACTCCTCCACAAATGCTTACAATATTTGGCACTTGCTACGTCCCTGGCTCCCTGCGCCAAGATCCTGGGGGGTGTGACAGCTATTTGTTGCACCCTGGAAAAGTGGGAGACTGTATCTGTTTGGAAATCAGGGGTTGTTTATGTGACTTTTCCCATGCTCTCCTCTAGCAGATGAGAAGCTGTTTAATGAGGCTTTTCTTCCTTTTTTAATGGGAACTACAACTTCTGACATGGCTTTTTCATATGAGCCTACAGCCGTCGTACCTACAGTGAACTGCAGATACTTGTAGATTCACAAAACAAGAAGTGCCAGGACCTTCTCATGCCCTTTCTGCAGACCCTGCGAGCAGCCTGTGACAGAGCCATCACATCCATGCTATTAAGCTACTTTTCCCCCTAAAGCAGGGCACCTGAACTGTTGACTGGGTTTCTTTCCCAGCCACAGCCTAATACTGCTCCCCATTGCTGAGCTTCCCATCTGGGAAACTCCTTCCCAGATGACTCACAAAGATAAAACCCACTCCTCGTTTCAGCCCCTGAAAATACATAGCAAAGTACTTGCAGGAGGGCGCAGGCATGCTTACAGTCACTGACATACAAGCCACTGCGCTCAGCCAAGTGTGGGAGCATTAACGAAGCTGGCCCGGATTTACACCAGCACAACAGAACAAAATTCAGGCTTTGATTATTAAAAAAGCAGGAAGTCAAGGAAACCCCATGTAAATGTAATGGGTGTCAAAGGAAGATGGCGGGTTTCCACTGGTGAGGAATAAAAATCTGTACTGAAAGTCAATTAAGTATGCTTTTTCCCGGTCTTCAATTTGGGAATCACATCAATTCCCTAAATCTCCCTTTGGAGATGACTTTAAGCTCTGCTGTTAAATATCACTGCTGGAAATGCAATGAGAGGAAATCAGCGGTATTCACTGATATATGGACCTGCCAGGAGGGAATGGGGTTCATCTGAAAGTGTGGTCATAATTCTTGTCTTTGTATTATTTCCCCACTTCCTGAATTTCTCTGCCTCTCTCTTTGTACGTAAATAACTCAGGCTGAACCCTTCAGCTCAGCATGTCCTTGAATGCAGCAGGAGTGGGGCGTTTCCACAGAGAAGGTAAAAGGACACCCAAGAGGGACTGAGCAAAATTTGGGCTGAAGTTACCATCTCCTAGGGCTCTCCTGGGTCCATAGGCCGTAACTGTTAAATAGCCAGCCCCTGGAGCTGGGGATCTGACTTGGCATAGCCCCCAGCCCCTGGAGCCCACTCTGCCTGCCAGTGTCATGGTTCACTCCACTCACCCCGTCCTTGGGACAATGCCCACAACACCCAGCAATTACTCATTTCTGGCAAGTGATTTAGCAGCCCTGAGTTGCTCGTAGCGCAGTGAACATCCTGTGAGCACCAGAGGCAAAGGGGGCACCACAGGATGCGAAGTGAAGAGCTTATCAGAAATACCCCCACAGGAAACGCAGTGATGAATACAGAAACCTGATCAAACCGCAGCCGGAAATGGGCTGCTGCAGGCTCGGAGAGATGCTGGGCTCTCTTGTGACCTGCCAAATTGCTGTCTGCTTCCTTCCAGCAAAATTAAAAGAGGGGTAATGTTATCTGAGGAGGAGAGTGAATGCACGCATGGAGAAGGTGCCCAGCCCAGCAGAGGCACGTGTGTGTGTACCTGCTTTTGCAGGAGCCTCCTAAATTTCAACCCTCTCTTATGCACACGCCAACTCCAGCCTGTGTTTCTTCATTCGGTGCTGGGTCAGATCACGAGCAGGAGGCTGTCGGCACCATCCAGCACCTCCATGCTGGGCCCTGCTCCCACCCGTCGCCCACAGCTCCCCCACGTGCCTGGGGCAGGACCCACTCGTGCTTGGCAGGGATGCTTTAGAGCCGGTTCTGCTCTGCGGTGGGCGTCAGCTGGTAACGCCGCAGACCTGCCTCGGCCACCGCCTTGACACACTCCTACAGGCGCATTGCTCAAGGGCAAAACACAGCGAGCGGGACTGCCTGCACGAGTAATTGCCCTTCGCAGGGCCCCTCTGCTTGCCCGTGCTCATTGGGTCTCTGCCTGATTCCCCAAGCAGGCTCTCCATCACAGCATCTTCAGTCCCACTGGATGAACCCAACTCATTTGCCCAGGGAGCTCAGGACTAGAAAAGAGAAGGGGAAAAGGCATCCTGGCAGTCTATTCCCACTGGTGTCCATAATACATCAGTTAAAACATTCCCCCTCCCTGGGGGGGAACTCTGTCGGAGTTGAAATGCATTTAGCTATTTTAAGTGCTGGCCTCTTTCTCCAAAAAGCCCTGGAGCTGGAAAGCTTCTTGGGTTACTTCACACAAACTCCTCTCTGGCTCATGCCAGCTCCTAATACTTTCTGCCTCTTCAGTAAAACAAACAGGTTTTGCCTGCAGATCCAAACGTATCCATTGCATGCCACAACCAGGCTGGCATTCATCTTGAATGTGGTATTGTCTCTGCTTCAGCCATGGAGAACCATATAGTGAGCTCCCACACTTATTCACTCAGGCCTAGTAATTAATCAGCTAGCAAGGGCAATGGTTAAATGGCATTCGGTACCTTACACAGGCACATAATGGCACAATTAAATCTCCTGAATAGATGTCAAATGACTTCCTTAAGGTAGCTGCTAAGCTCAGACAGTTCAGAGTTTTTAATACCAGATGCTAATGGGCAATGCTCAAATGTAAGCCTGGGTTAATTAAATCATGCCGCATCAATCAAGCATGAACGCAGCCTAGTTGGCATTTCCAGTTTATTGTTAATATGTGACCCCCACTAGGCCCAGAATTAATCAGTACAACCAATTACTCTGCCCCTACCAATAACACTGGTGCTCACCAGGCACCCTCAGACCTTAACACAGGCTGCTTGGCTGATGGGTGCTGCTGCTCTCCTGCCCATGAAAAGCAGACTGTGTGTGGGTGACTGAGACCCTGTGGGGCTCACCCTTAGCTCACCCAGGGCCATGTAAGAAGCACCTAGAGCCCTCTCTGAAGATGGGCACTTTTGCAGTGGGAGCGTGGTGGAGTAAGCCCATCTCACCCAGAGGAGCAACAGGGGAGAAGGACGACCCAGGGGACGCAGCAAAGACGATCAGCTCTGTGTTCTGCAGGGGTTTTGAAGCCACGTGTCAGTAAGCCTTTCTACGCATTTGTTTCCCCATCCATAATAAAATAAGTAAAATAGCACTTAGTTGCCTCATAGGGTGTGTGAGTTGTACTTAATTGATATGTGCAACCGATTTAAAGGTTCTGGGCAGAAGGGAGAATTAAGAGGAACTAAATGGCACACATGCTCCTGCACAATGCCGTGTCCTTGTGTACTGCACCCTTCAAAGGATGAAGTGTCCCATGTCATTGCTTCCCTTTAACAGTAAACCCCATTTTGAAGTCAGATGGAGACACCGCACCCTGTCTTGTCCGGACACACAAGATGTCTTTGTAACCCTGATACCTTGACCATCAACGTGCAAGGGTCTGTTCCGACCCAAGGAGACAGATGTGCTTTTTGCATGCAGAATCTTCAAAACAATTCATCTCAAAACATGTCACAGCCACTGGATGTGGCTTTTAGTTTCCTTTGCACTGATGTGCTGGTACTGTTATTCAAAAGTCACTTAAAACATGAACTAAGCACTGTTTTCCAGGTGCCATAGTATTTAGCCTGTTTTCTATCGCTGCTTTGGGTTGCAGTCCAGAGTGAGTTATGACACCCTGTTTTTCCATGTGCTTCAGACCAGGCCCATATGTAGAAGCTTAGGCTCTGGTGTGTCTGTATGACTAGGTAAAAAACATAGAATCATAGAATCAGCTGGGTTGGAACAGACCTTTGAGATCATTGAGTCCAACCTTTACAAAAGCGTGCACAGAAATGTGTGCACAGGGAAGAAGCTGAGCTTTGAGAGGCCTTCACTGCCACAGCTGTTCCTGCCCAAGAGAAAATAATGGAAGAGTAATGGTAGACGTCACTGGTATGCCAGTTGCCAGAATCAAGACGACGGGAGTGCTTCTCTGTAGTCTAGATGACATAAAGACCATAAAAGAAACCCATAACAAGATAATAGGGCAAATGAATCAGGATTGCATCTGCCAGCTCCTTATGTGATATGGAGCCCCACAGCTACACATGGCTCGTCACAGAGGAGCAGTGAAGCTAAGAGGAAAAGTGGAAGAAGAGAAAAGAAAAAGGAGGTGATGAAAAATAAAGTCAGGTGGTTCAGCTGAGGGCCATGCACAGGCAGAGTCAGCCCCTATCATAGCATTGGCTCACAGCTGAATGAGTGAAGGGACAGGACTCTTACCAATGCTCCCTTACATCCAGCCACTCATCAGACTCAGGCAGGACACTCTACACACACACAAGTAATTAATTCAGACATCAGGAAGAAGACACTGGAGACCTATTGCTCACTTAATTAAAGAAAATAAAATTGAGAGAAGAACCTGGCAGGAGCTCAGCTCAGCTCTTCCCAGGCAGGCAATGGCTCAGCCTGGAATTAAATGTCAACTGTTGCTAGACACTACCTGTCACTGGAAAATAATCAGTATTTTAGGAAGGACATCCTCTGTTAAGAGCACTCAAGACCCCTCCTGTTCCCTAATAAGACAGAGAAGTCCTTGGCATGTGACAGGGAGACTGCTAGCCATACCTAGAGATGCGCAGCTTCTGGTAAAGGCTCTACATGATAAAGAGCTCACTTCATGCTATGAGCTGTTGGTCCAGCTGACAATTCCTCTCTGATTTTATCGTCCTTCCTTTCAAACCCTGGGGTGTGCTATGCCTTTGTATCCTAGGATTGAAAACCCAGTATGGGAAGAGGTCTCTTCAAGACAGTACCAGAAATTAAGTCATGGCTGGGACCTGTAGGCTGCTGCTGGCTCTCAGGGCAGCAAAGCACAGATAGTTCAACCCATGTCTCAGGAAACCAGTGAAGGTTCATCTTGAAGGATGGACATTGAAGGCCCAGGCTGCAACTGCCATCTCTCATGTCATAGGCAAGGGAGAGACCCAGCCGCTGCCAGCCAGTGATTCATCCTTCCTAAGACAGTTCAGATGAATCATCCAATGCAGATGCTCCTCTGCATCAGCACAACAGGAGTTCAGATGTCCTGCTTTGAGATACTGGCTGTTTGATATTACCTATCTCATGTGAGACCATTAGCAAGATCAAGTCTAGATTTACTAAGCATCTGAAGGCTACTGGGACTTGATCTTCAACACAGGCCATCACATCAGTGTAGGGGTGTTTAACTCTGGGTTGGGAGAGTGGGTTTATGATGTTAAAAAAGCTAGCCTTTAGCATATGACAGTTAAACATAACCATGCTTCAAAGAGGCCAGAATTGTTGATGGGACTCATGCTGGATTCCCAGCTTGTAAGTCAAGTTACAAGTCACTTTGACCTGCCAGCGAAGACAAGCCAGGAAGACATGTCTAATTTAGCATCCTTCAGACCAGTAGAAAGCTCACACAATGAACCAACACTTTACTTTCCATGCAAGTCTTCTTTAACGGTTTAATTAGTGCAATTAAACTGGCTTCTCTGGCTATAACTGGGGTATCTCACAGGTAACACCGACCTACCTGTGACACTTTTCAGTCGGCACTGCACTCTCAAACATATTTGAAAAACAACTGAATCATTAAAAATAGAACCTAAAATCCCTAAACCCCAGGCCCACAAAATACAGTTATCCTTGCACAGCTCTCTCAGATTCTGGTAGAGGGCCTTGGGTGCCTCAGATTTAACAGGCAGGTCAGATCAGCCATGCAGGATGTGGAGAAAATCAGAGCAGCCGATACATACATAATGCAGCCGGCTAGAAAACATCACAGGAATTTCTTGCCACTTTAAGACATTAATCGTGGGAGCTATAGACACATTCAACAGTAATGGTCCATTCTTTCCTCTATGACTAAGAGAAATAAAAGAAAGGTCAACAGAGCATGATCCTTGAAGGTATCCCCAGAAAGCTCCAAAAGTTCATTTGATGGATGAATCACCTTCAGCAGCATGGTAAAGCTTCCTGAATTGTGTAAATGGATTAGGACTTTTAATAAAGCTTTCTCCAAAACCATGCAACAACTTATAAGATAATGGAAGGACAGAAAAACCGAGCGGAGAGGAAGCCAGGGACATGGAGGACAAAAACGTAGTTGATGAAGGCTGCCTGTGAAAGAGAAAAAAACCACCTTCAGCCAGGCCAACTATTTTAACTACACCAGAAAATCACTTTTCCAAAGAGGATGGATATTTGGGCTTGTTAACAAATATCCTTCTATGGCAGGTCTTTCTCTTTGCGTGATCCTCCTCCTAACCTGATGAGAAGATGACAGAGTACTGTAGCAGCTCAGCTGTGCACTTGGCACGTTACTACCACACAGTGCATAGCAGCTGGTGTCCAGGGGTTGCTTGTAGTTGATGGCACCAATAAGGTGTGAGGTTTATTCTGAAAAAAGAGCATTAAGCCACAGTCATTATCCTTATGAATGATTTAAAATCACCTACCATGAACCTTTTCAATCTGCCATCAGCAAACTATGGGTGTGAAGACTCTGACTGAGGTTATGTTATTGTTATGGAGGTTGTAAGTGCAGTGGCTTACCAAGTTGTAAGTGCAGTGGCTTACCAGGACTCTCTGTATGGTCTCAGACACATGGTCCAGGAGTCGGGCTTCTTTTAGAAGAGATTGTTCTTAATAGAATGTTTAATTGCTATTCAATTTCCTTCATGGCTCAGAGATTGTCTCCTCTAATATCTGTAAATATTCTGCTGATCCTATCCTGGACATGTTCATTCCATAGGCTGATTGCTGTTGCAAAAGCTGACTTAGTAGGACCACAAAAGGAAGAGCCATGCAGACCCTTACCACTTGGATGAATCAAGCCCAAAGTGATGTCCGGCACCAAGCTGGCAAAGCTCATCAATTGTCTTATAAATATATTGTCTTTCCCTTCCATATAAAATTAAGTTTGGATCCAACAGAGTGTCTTTTGTGTGTGCTTGTGGCTAATTTCTTAAAGGAGAGTAGGCAGGAGGAGAGTCACAGGGGGAAGCAGCACCCGGGCCAGAGCTGCTTGGTTCACATGTCGGTGAGCCGGGATTGTACAGGGGCTGGGAGAAGCAAAGGACACCAGGTGACAGTTTTCAGAGAAGGGACATCTTTGCGCAGTGTGTAGTTAAAGCATGGACACGCTGAAACACAGGATGTTGTGCATGCTAAAAGCTCACTCAAGTTCAAAGAGCAATTAGACAGATTCATGACATAAAAATCCATCAAGGGGTATTAACTGCAAAGACAGAGTCTCTGCTTCAGGAATTCCATCAGTCCCACACACCTGGAGGTCAGGACAGTAGCCTGAGATAGCATCAGAACATGCTACCCCCATGCTTTTACTTCTTGTAAGGCATTTTTCCCTGGCCCTTAGTAGGGAGAGGATGGATGGGCCGAGTAGCGCTGGTCTCATGTGAACTATGGCCATAGGATGTTGACCTGGGAAATACCACAAGCCTACACAGGGCTTCCTGCCTAGGAAGAAAATTCCCTCCAAGTAGTGATGTCATGAGACTACAAACAAAACTGTCCAGAAAAAATACCCAAAACACTTTTCATTTTATTTTGGAGCATATCTGTGACCCCTGTGGAAAGGTCCCCAGGAGCAAGATCTATCACTAATGTGAAGAAGCAGAGAAGAAAGCGATGCCATTTTGCCCGAACTACACCTTTGATTTGAAGGCACCATCCCGGTCTCCTGCTGACTTTTTCTTCCCAGAGGCTAAAATGCACATGAATCATTAACAAGCTCGTAGGGCCCATGTGTGCTATCATGGTTTGCGTAATTAATCCTGAGCCAATGTGATTCGGCCAATTAATAAAGTTGCTGTTGCTGGGGTGGAAATTCCTGTTACCTGCAGCAGGGCTGGATTTGCTGTTCATCTGAATCTGCACATTTGCAGGTGCCTATCATCACAGCAGCAAGAGTTAGATACCAGGCATATAGATAAGGGGTAAATATGCACAGAGCAGAAGAGAATGAGAATTACAACATGATCCAAAGTTTTTGTGGCATTTCTTTCCAAGAAAGAGATTTCTTTCCATCATTCATTGTCATGATGAACTTGGGTGCCCATGTGTGACTTCTGCAACATGGGAAGACATCTCTAACACTTCGGTCTTTTGGTCTTTCTACCCATTCAGGCTGTTTCTTTACTTGGCATCTTCCTTCAATCACCTTTATCTGAAAGATAAACTAGAACTAGATGATCTTAAGGTTCTTTCCAACCCTGTTCTATGATTCTATGATTCTAAAGATACCTGTTGAGGACCAGAGGAAACTGGCATGGTTAAAGGGAAACAACCCTGCAGGCCTTGGCAAGAGAGAAGCGCACGTTCTCTCATTCCCTTCCATTGCCCACCTGCACTCTGACACACAGAAGCAAATATATGTGATGCTCAGGTTTTACCTGCATAACAGAGCTTGGTTTGCTTTCAGAATATTCAGCAGTGGGAGCATGTTGTACATGCTCCAGACATTAATTTTTATGCAAACCTCTTGTCAAAATTTTGTCTGTGATTCCTCCAATACCATTGTCTAGGTGAGCCGCCTGGCTCTAGCCTTCATGGAATTCAAGACTCTCCTGCTGTTGAATGCAAAAACCTGTCTACATCTGAGGACATCAGGACCCTGTTGACCACCTCTTCGCAGAGGGTAGTATTGTTAATTCCTGCTTGGTACCTGCTATAGCAGAGTCTTGGTCCTGCCAGTGATCTAGTGTCCTGGGTTCAGCAGTAGCAGTCATGTTTTTTCCTTTGTGTTAACTGGTGCAGTGCTGTGTTTTGACTTCTAGTTTTGAGAACAGCGTTGGTGAAGCCGATGTTTTCGGTTGTTGCTAAGTGATGTTTACCCTGACCAAGGACTTTGTGAGGCTCATGCTCTGCCAGGGAGGAGGGGAAGCTGTGAGGAAGCAGAGACGGGGCGCCTGACCCGGGCTAGCCGGGGAGGTATTCCATACCACAGCACGTCATGCCCGGGGTGGGGGGTAACTGGGAGTTGCCCGGAAGGACAGGGGCTTCCGGGTGGAACTCGTTTTCTTGGCCGGTGGTATCGTATTCTCTTCCCTTGTTATTTTCCCTTATCATTGTTTTAGCTGATAGTAGCGGTGGTGATTTGTTGCTGGACTGTTCTTGTCTCAACCCGTAGGAGTTGCACTCTCTCGATCCTCCTCCCCGTTCCTCCGGGAGCGGGGAAGGGGAGAGCCCCGGTGCAGGGAGGGGGGGGGAGACGAACACGGACCTTGATTGTTGTCAGCTTGGCACCACTCACTGGGAGTGAGTGAACAAGTTACCTGACTGGGTTTAAACCACGACAGTTCTTTTTGGCGCCCAACGTGGGGCTCGAGGGGTTGAGATAAGAACAGATCTGACTGGATTGATAGTCACTCGTCACAATGCTGATTTATTGGCTCTCAAGGTTTTTCCTCTTGATCTCACAGTTTCAGTATACCATATCTTACGTCCATCCGGTATTGGCTGTATTAGTGTTTTTCAAGTGTGGGGCTTGGGCTAAGGTTTTTATCCCATTGTACTTTATGGTAATGACTTGTAATACAATAGAATCATTGATCATGAAACTGATCTGGTTTATGTTCCCAGTGTGGTCACCACCTTTATACTTTGGGAGGTATATGATGGAGGTGCTTAGCAATTACACATCTTTTTTCTCCTTCTCAGGTGCTCAACCTGTGAAGGAGACATCCTTTTACCCTCCTAGTCGTCCCCCCAGACCATTTACATTTGAGAGTTTTGAATTTTTTAAATGGCCTTTTAATGCTCTTGAGACTTGTTTGCTGATGGTGATGGGAATCACCATGCTAACACGCATACAGAGTGTGTTTTGCCCACTACTGATTTCAAGAGTTAAGCAGATTCAGGTTTGGGTCTTGTCTGGGGTCAAACGACGATGTAGGAGGACCGAGAGATTTTCCCAGAGGCTGGACAGCCATGAGTGGCAGGGTGTGTGGGATAGTATGGGCAAGTATCTAGGTCAGTGGGCCCCTCCAGTATTTTGGAATTTCACTACCGAACAACTGCAAAATCCAGAAGAATTAGTAAAACACTTAAATGAGGTGTGTGGTCATTCTGGCCATACCAGAGATGGACAAATCACGGCAACGTGCTGGGGCTTGGCCTATGCTTACAGGGCCTTGTTCAACACTATTCAGCACCTTCAAAAGGAAAAGAATGTCGGCGGATTTGAGGGCAAAGTGACAGTCGCTACTCAAACTTTGGCTGCAATGAACTGCGCAGCTACCCCAGTGGCAAGTACAGCAGCTGCTCAAACTTCAACTGCAACAGACAGCGCGGTTACCCCAGCTCCAAGCACGGTAGCTACACCACCCCCAGCAACAAGTACAGTCGCTACTCAAACCACAGTGATAATCACTGCAGCCAAACCAGAGGACCAAGTCGTACCAATATCAGTTGCCCCTGTACGCAAGAGAACAAGCAAAAAGGAGGCAAAAAGGGTGAAGCGAGATGAAGAACCAATGAATTCACCACCCGGTCCAGAATCTGATCAGGAGTCATCCTCACATGACGAAGAAGAAGAAGAAGAGGTAACTTCTCGACCTCGGACCTCAACCGAGCTGCGGAATATGCGAAAAGATTTTACCCGTCAACCAGGGGAGCACATCATCACCTGGTTACTCCGATGCTGGGACAATGGGGCCGATGGTCACGAACTAGAAGGTACAGAAGCCAAGCAGCTGGGATCACTTGCTAGAGAAGGGGGAATTGACAAAGCAATTGCAAGAGAGAAAAAGTCCCTCAGCCTTTGGAGGAGGCTCTTGGCAGCTGTGAAAGAAAGGTTTCCGTACAAGGACGATGTTACGAGTCGTTCGGCCAAGTGGACTACTATAGACAAAGGCATCCAGTCTCTGAGGGAATCGGCCATCGTAGAGATGATCTATCACATCAAGCCGAATAACGGGGATACACCTATAGATCCAGATGAAGTTGAATGTACACGACCCATGTGGCGAAAACTTACACGGAATGCACCGTCATCATATGCCCATTCATTGGCAACAGTGACCTGGAATGACATAGTACCACTAACAGTGGATGAAATGGTTCATAAACTCCGAGAGTTCGAAGACAATCTCACTCCTTCCATCATCTCAGCTGTGAAAAAACTGTCCCAGGACCTCGACAAATTGAGGGACGATGTATCTGATTTATCCAGCTCCTCACGTGTACCAACACGCGTCTCAGCTATTAACAAAAGACGTCCTATTGTTCAAGAGAGGAGATACAGAAGGTATACGCCACGGGGTACCCTATGGTTTTACCTGCTGGATCACGGAGAAGACATGACAAAGTGGGATGGAAAACCTACTTCAGCTTTGGAGGAACGGGTGAGTGAACTGAAGAGGGGAGCAAGGGCCAAGACTGATCGTCCCATGAGAGCTACGGCTTCAGTCTCTGGTGAGCAGTTTCCCAGATGGAGTGGAAGAGCTGATTTTACTCCAGCTCCTGTGATAACGAAGAATAATCCCTTTCAACACGACTTAAGTGTCCAATGCTGTGACGACCATTAGAGGGGCCCTGCCTCCAGCCAGGTGGAGGTAGGGGACAATCGGATTTACTGGACTGTGTGGATCAGATGGCCTGGCACATCAGTCCCACAGAAGTATAAGGCTCTAGTAGATACCGGTGCACAGTGTACCCTGATGCCATCAAGCTGTCAAGGGGTGGAACCCATCTATATTTCTGGAGTAACAGGAGGATCCCAAGAGTTGACTGTGCTGGAGGCTGAAATCAGCCTGACTGGGAGGGAGTGGCAAAAGCACCCTATTGTGACTGGTCCAGAGGCTCCATGCATCCTCGGCATAGACTACCTCAAGAGAGGGTACTTCAAAGACCCAAAAGGGTACCGGTGGGCTTTTGGTATTGCTGCTTTGGAGACTGAGGAAATTGAGCAGCTGTCCACCTTGCCTGGTCTCTCAGAAGATCCCTCTGCTGTGGGGTTGCTGAAAGTTGAAGAACAACAAGTGCCAATTGCGACCACAACAGTGCACCGGCGGCAATATCGCACCAACCGAGACTCCCTGATTCCCATCCATCAGCTGATCCGTAGACTGGAGAGTCAGGGGGTGATCAGCAGGACCCGCTCACCCTTCAATAGCCCCATATGGCCAGTGCGAAAGTCTAATGGAGAATGGAGACTAACAGTAGACTATCGTGGCCTGAATGAAGTCACACCACCATTGAGTGCTGCCGTACCGGACATGCTAGAACTTCAGTATGAACTAGAGTCAAAAGCAGCCAAGTGGTATGCCACGATTGATATTGCCAATGCATTTTTCTCCATTCCTTTGGCAGCAGAGTGCAGGCCCCAGTTTGCTTTTACTTGGAGGGGTGTCCAGTTCACTTGGAACCGACTGCCCCAGGGGTGGAAACACAGCCCTACCATTTGCCATGGACTGATCCAGACTGCACTGGAACAGGGGCAAGCTCCAGAACACCTGCAATACATTGATGACATTATTGTGTGGGGCGATACAGCGGAAGAAGTCTTTGAGAAAGGGAGGAAAATAATCCAAATCCTGCTGAAAGCCGGTTTTGCCATAAAACGGAGTAAGGTCAAGGGACCTGCACAGGAGATTCAATTTTTGGGAATAAAATGGCAAGATGGACGTAGACAGATCCCCACAGATGTGATCAACAAGATAACAGCAATGTCTCCACCAACTAATAAGAAAGAAACGCAAGCTTTCTTGGGTGCAGTGGGGTTCTGGAGAATGCACATCCCAAATTACAGTTCGATTGTAAGCCCTCTCTATCATGTGACCCGGAAGAAGAATGATTTTAAATGGGGCCCTGAGCAGCAACAAGCCTTTGAGCAAATTAAACGCGAGATAGTTCATGCAGTAGCCCTTGGACCAGTCCGAACCGGACCAGATGTAAAAAATGTGCTGTACACTGCAGCTGGGGAGAACGGTCCTACCTGGAGCCTCTGGCAGAAAGCTCCAGGGGAGACTCGAGGTCGACCCCTCGGCTTTTGGAGTCGGGGATACAAAGGATCTGAGGCCAGCTATACCCCAACTGAGAAAGAGATACTGGCAGCCTATGAAGGGGTTCGAGCTGCTTCGGAAGTGATTGGCACTGAAGCACAGCTCCTCCTGGCACCCCGGCTGCCCGTGCTGGGCTGGATGTTCAAAGGCAGGGTCTCCTCTACACATCATGCAACTGATGCTACATGGAGTAAATGGGCTGCACTAATTACACAACGAACTCGAATAGGAAATCCCAGTCGTCCAGGCATTCTAGAAGTCATCATGGACTGGCCAGAGGGCAAAGATTTCGGAATGTCACCAGAGGAGGAGGTGGTGCGTGCTGAAGAGGCCCCACCATATAATAAACTGTCAGAAAGTGAAAAGCAGTATGCCTTGTTTACTGATGGCTCTTGCCGTATTGTGGGAAAGCATCGGAGATGGAAGGCAGCTGTATGGAGTCCTGGACGACAAGTTGCAGAAACTGCTGAAGGAGAGGGTGAATCGAGTCAATTTGCCGAGGTGAAAGCCATCCAGCTGGCCCTGGACATTGCTGAACGAGAAAAGTGGCCAGTACTTTATCTCTATACTGACTCATGGATGGTGGCAAATGCCCTGTGGGGGTGGTTGAAGCAATGGAAGCAGAACAACTGGCAACGCAGAGGTAAACCCATCTGGGCTGCTGCACTGTGGAAAGATATTGCTGCCCGGGTGCAGAATCTGGTGGTGAAGGTACGTCATGTAGATGCCCATGTACCCAAGAGTCGGGCCACTGAGGAACACCAGAACAACCAACAAGTGGATAAAGCGGCTAAGATTGAAGTGGCTCAGATGGACTTAGATTGGCAACATAAAGGTGAATTATTTTTGGCCCGGTGGGCCCATGACACTTCAGGCCATCAGGGCAGAGATGCAACATATAGATGGGCCCGTGACCGAGGGGTGGACTTAACAATGGACACTATTGCCCAGGTTATTCATGAGTGTGAAACATGTGCTGCAATTAAACAAGCCAAGCGGTTAAAGCCTCTTTGGTATGGAGGACGATGGTTGAAGTATAAATATGGGGAGGCCTGGCAGATTGACTATATCACACTGCCACCAACCCGCCAAGGCAAGCGCCATGTGCTTACCATGGTGGAAGCAACCACCGGGTGGCTGGAAACATACGCTGTGCCCCATGCCACTGCCCGGAACACCATCCTGGGCCTTGAGAAACAGATTTTGTGGCGACACGGCACCCCAGAGAGAATTGAGTCAGACAATGGGACTCATTTCCGGAATAACCTTATAGATATTTGGGCCAAAGAGCATGGCATTGAGTGGGTATATCACATCCCCTACCATGCACCAGCCTCTGGGAAAATCGAACGGTACAATGGGCTGTTAAAAACTACACTGAGAGCGATGGGTGGGGGAACTTTCAAGCATTGGGATACACATTTACCAAAGGCCACCTGGTTGGTCAACACCAGAGGATCTGCCAACAGGGCTGGCCCAGCCCAGTCAGAACTTTTACATATTGTAGAGGGGGACAGAGTTCCCGTGGTGCATATGAAGAATTTGCTGGGGAAGACAGTCTGGGTTATTCCTGCTTCAGGTAAAGGCAAACCCACTCGTGGGATTGCTTTTGCTCAGGGACCTGGATATACTTGGTGGGTAATGCGGGAAGATGGGGAAGTCCGATGTATACCTCAAGGGGATTTGATATTAGGGGAAAACAGCCAGTGAACTCAATTGTATGCTGTTGCCTGCTGTGTAATGCTTTTATAGCCCATCAACTAGATGTCTCCAGGTCACCAGCGACTGGCCCTGACTTCCCTCCAGCCATCATCCCAACAGAGAATGAACTTGGAACATCATGGACCGAATGGACTCGGCAGCATTATAGGGATTGGTCCATGCACTAAGAAAATGATTTTTTTTTTCCTCTTGGTCTGTATGTATATGGATGTATATATGTGGGAGAGCGATGGTGTATTGAAAATGTGGGATCTGAGCACGACGTGAATGGTATGGAATAAGGGGTGGATAATGTCCTGGGTTCAGCAGTAGCAGTCATGTTTTTTCCTTTGTGTTAACTGGTGCAGTGCTGTGTTTTGACTTCTAGTTTTGAGAACAGCGTTGGTGAAGCCGATGTTTTCGGTTGTTGCTAAGTGATGTTTACCCTGACCAAGGACTTTGTGAGGCTCATGCTCTGCCAGGGAGGAGGGGAAGCTGTGAGGAAGCAGAGACGGGGCGCCTGACCCGGGCTAGCCGGGGAGGTATTCCATACCACAGCACGTCATGCCCGGGGTGGGGGGTAACTGGGAGTTGCCCGGAAGGACAGGGGCTTCCGGGTGGAACTCGTTTTCTTGGCCGGTGGTATCGTATTCTCTTCCCTTGTTATTTTCCCTTATCATTGTTTTAGCTGATAGTAGCGGTGGTGATTTGTTGCTGGACTGTTCTTGTCTCAACCCGTAGGAGTTGCACTCTCTCGATCCTCCTCCCCGTTCCTCCGGGAGCGGGGAAGGGGAGAGCCCCGGTGCAGGGAGGGGGGGGGAGACGAACACGGACCTTGATTGTTGTCAGCTTGGCACCACTCACTGGGAGTGAGTGAACAAGTTACCTGACTGGGTTTAAACCACGACATCTAGACAGATCCCAAAGGTCATAGTAAAGTGCTGAGGATGCATCTCCCCATGCATCTCATGCACTAGGTTAGATCGTTGATTTTATTGATCTCTTGTTTGTTCCATCTCAAGAGACATCAGACACTTTTCCCACCCAGCCAACAAGCGTGTCTGACATTGGCTTAGCTTGATATCTACCCCTCCTTGGGCGCAGATCCCATCTGTACAAGGAGCAACACACACCCCTTTCTGAGGGCAAGGCAGCTTTCTGTATCAAGAGGACATAGTGTTTTCGGAGAATGAGCAAGAAAGGAGTCACCTAAAATTAGTCACCAACTCCCTTTCCTAACATGGGCCTCACAGACTGCTCAGTCACCTTTTGCCACATATGGTCTTTCCATTCCATCAGGCAGGTCTGAGTGTACACAACTTTATGTAGTTTAAGGGCCCCTTCTGCTTTTGTTTTGATTCTGGTTTGGTTCTGTTGTTTGGTGGTTCTTAATGCAATTTGGTTTATTTTACAGTCAAAAGGGAAACCCGGTCTTGAACTGTTGGAAAACACAGCTCAGTAGTGGACAGCTTACACAAAACAGAGTGGTGAATATTCTGTCAGTGCTCACTCTGTGAAGTGATAGAGAAACTTCCATGTAATGATGTGTCCTGAGCAGCATTCTGCTCACCATCAAGGGAGGGAATTATTTGTCCTAAACCCAGATGTGGTAAAAATAGAAATTGTATCCTAGGCCATATTTAGCATTTCAATTAAATGACCTCATTTTTAACAAGCATACCTAGATGATTCACGTATTAGAAAAGGCTATATACAGAGCTGTCCGAAAGGGAAAATACAGGATACCCAGATACAAGTGGAAGATTTAATCTGCATCTTGGGTTCAGATCCTCACACTAATGGTCTCTCTGCTATTCCCTGCCTCTCCTTTTCCCAATAAATGTGGACTGCAATCTACCTTGTGCTAGGACAACACCATAGTTCCTTTCCCCATAGTCAAGAGAAAGGAGATGAAAGACAGCCCAGCCAGAGCTGCTTGATCTAGAAGGAAAAGGAACAGCCCGTGCTTGAGAGGTCAACTGAGATCAGAGCAAAGACATGAAGTAAGGCAAACACTGATGAGATAGGAGGAAATAAATCTGCACCAGGAGAGCATGGCAGCTGTGGAGAGGCATGGTGGCATCTCCACCCCTGGGGACCATCCACCACCAGGTCCGACCTGGCTGTGAGGGTGTTGGGGAGGGGAGGGGCACAGAGACCCTCAGACCTTCCTTCCCACCTAAACTCTGTAGTTTTACAAACCTGTGAGGTGCCCACACCTACCCCAAAGGATGGGGTTGAGTGTGCCAGAGAATTTAATTAAAGTAGCAAAATGTTGGCCCTAAAATTGTCACTGAAATGGGTTATGGAGACAAAGTTATTGTATTTAATATCAGTGTAAACCTGTCATCCTGTCAGAAAGGACAAATATTTCCTGCAGAGTTAATAGAGCTCTACTGGGCTGCTCTTAATAGTTGTTTATTTTATTTTCTACTGTTCCTAATAAACCTCTGTGCATCTGACAATAGCTGTCTCTAATTACTGTGTGAGTACCCGTGCATTATCGGTGTGCATGGGTGTGTTTGTGCGTGCTGATGACATCTCAGGTGTATGTAAAGGGCCACTCAGCTCCTTTACAAATGCATATTCGCTGAGAAATCTGAAATGGTTTTGGTTCACAAAGTTTCACCAAATCTGGGTCATGCCACTGCCAGATCTCTGCCTTTGGGGGGGAAATGAATGGAAGAAACCCTGCAAGGAAGGCAAGGAACAGTTAAGGGCTAAAAATCAGAAAACTGGACAAGAAATCAAAATGGTTTGCTCTGATTCACACCAATATCAACCGTCAGAAGAAAGATGTTTGCCCTGAACATGAGGCCTCGCTGGGGTTTTTTCAGTTGTACTCCAGTGCCATGCTCTGTCACCCTTTTCTTGAGATTTTTGTCACAAATTGATCTCCTGATAAGATCCAAGATCCTGACAGGCAAAATGAGACAAGGAAGATGGGTATGGTGGGCTGGCCACCTCCAGCAGTAAATCTTGGTGCTACATGAAAGTCCTAACTAAAATTTGGCATGTCCTCTTAATGAACACGCTAGTCTTCATTTTGGTTAAGATGTTTCAGTTTATTGAGGCACCTTGACAATACCTGGGTTGTGTTACAAATAACAGGTGCTCAAAATCAGGGTTCAACTTAAAAGCAGTCAAGGAATGGGGAGAGCTGACAAACAAAAGGTGAATTTGCCTCAAGATTTTGCATGGAATTCGGTCAGCACAGATCAAATCAGTGCTGGGGCAGGGACATGTGTGAATGCTCCGCAGTGTGCAAAAACCAGGGAGAATGGGGTTTTAACCAAAGGGGGACAAGATATGTTTTAAGGGCACTTGGTTGAGCTCCGCATCTTTTTTTTTCCACTTGGTTGAGTGCAAGATATCCATGACTGAGATTCTAGTCATGGAAATACTTGCACCTCGTGAATCGTTAGGAGACTACTGCAGTGACTTCCCCCATTCCAGGTACAACCAAATTAAAAGAAGCCAGGGCTGATTTATTTGAAGATCTTTTCCAAGACCAGCACTATCTTCTGATGCATCAGTGGATTTCATCTCTAGTCCTACCTTTGAGCTAGACTAGCCTCCTTGTAGAGGGAACATCCATCACACAGCATGAGAGGTGCTTCTTGCTTTCCACTGCCTTTTTTCAGGTGACTGATGGCTGGAGCGGCTGGCGCAGCTGGGGTGTACAGACACCTCTTTATTTTATCTGAGGATTTCAGTTGCAGCATGCTCTCACCTGGCTGAGTTCTGTCCATGACTCCATGACTGGAACTAACTATGCCTGATGAGAAATATGATACCATCTGACTGCATTGTTCAACATGGCCTTCATTGTCTTTTCTTCTGTCAAAGTAATGGGGGGGGGGGGGGTGGTTGTCAAAAGTGATGATTTTTCTATGGGATGGTTCTAACCAGCTCTGAAACACTCCCTTTTCTGTCTGAAATATCTCTGGCATTTCAGCTGAAGCATCAACATTTCCTTCCCACGGAAAATGTTTGGGGGGGGGTTGGAATTGCATGCATGGGACTGTGTGTGTGGTCATATGTGTTATCATTTGCTGATGGAGGCAGGTCTGAAAATGCCAGGGACATGGTTTCCGGTATTGTAACAAGTTTCTGTGTGTACACCAATGCGTCTGGGAAAGAAAAGACAGGAACATGATCCTAACCATGGTGATGCTGGACACCTTCCATATCTGCAGCAGGCTGCAATGTAGGTCACTGGTTGGTTTACAAAAGCTGTCTCTCCCACTGCCTTTCCTCTGTCTGACGCTCTTTAAGCACCACCACTGCCGGATGACATTCCCTAGAGGAAGTAGGGAGGTACCAGCAGCAGGCTTGCTCTGCCAGCGCAGCACTCAGGACAGGTAACAGCATTCTTGTTCTGACTAGATTCAGGCAGCTGAAAGCCAGGAAAAAAACAGTAATAATTAAAGTGCCATCCATTTCCCTTGCATCTGCAACAAGCACAGCTCGGTGCCACCACGCTGCTGGCAGGGCAGGACAGAGACACCAATTCAGCTCCAAAGTTGTCAAATGTCAGCAAAAGAGCAGCATGCCCAGCTGATGGCCCAGCAAGGACAGGGCACCTGAGAAGGATGGATCTTCCAAAACAAAAACAGATGGTTGCTTAATGTGGGATAACAGGGAAGCTTCTAGGTTTTGAGTGATGCAAATGGACAGATTCTCGCTGACCAGGAGAGGACAAGCTGGTGTTAAAGACTGCTGTGTGCAGGTCTTGCTCTCTCTCTTCCTCCCAGTGATGGAAAACCTGATGTCATTTCAGGGAAGCCTCTGGATGGAGAGGAGGTGTTTGAAGGAAAAGGAAGAAAAGACTGCAACAGAAGCTCCAAAACCACTGAGACACAGCAGCTGGCTGGTTTTTCAACTATGACAGGCAGACAAACAGCCATTGAAGGCTGACTGATGAATTTATTAAGGCATCTTGGAAGTCATCTGAGAAGGTGCTTACCTCCTGATGTCCAGGCAAAGCAGAGATGAAATTTCCCCTAAAGTCTTGTTGCACACTGCAGGATCTGACAGTCTCCCAGGACAGTGGGAAGGCCCAACCCTGTGGTAGCAGTTCCCCAGAATCCCAGCTTCCCAAGTTTCATCCCTTGGGATTAGCAATTGGCTTCTCCCAGCATCGCATCCTCGGCCACACAAGGTTGTACAAATCATGCAAACAAGTGGTATAGCTCACAGCCAGCATGGTAACTTCCTCCATCCTGCACCTCATTGCAGAAGGTTATTGAGTTGGTTAAGCATGATTTTCCCCTTGTAACTCTCTGCTGATTACGCCTCATAACCTTTTTGTCCTTCATGGGTAGGAAATTATTTCCAGGATTAGGTGAGGTGAGGCTGGCTGGTCTGTACTTCCGCATATCTTCCTTTTTGATCTTCCTGAAGATGGGAACAGCACTTGCTTTCTTCCACTCTTGAGGAACTGCTCCTGATTGCCATGCTAGTAGATTTATTAAAAATGGGGAAAGCACTGGACAGTCAAAGGCCCTGGGCACCATGGCTGACAGTTCGTCATCTCTTTACTGATATTTCCTCAGCCAAATTATGCCAGAAAACAGGGCTGCTGGGATCTTCCATAGTTCTGTACAATGACGCTGAGGATTTTCTTGCCCTGTGAGCTACTTTCTCTGGATAGCAGAGAGCAGCGTGCCATGCCACTCCAAGCTCTGCTGGGCCACATAATGCAGCTCACGAGGGCTTTAACTGACCCAGATGCTTAAATTTAAACTCTTAGTTAAGGAAATTGCTGTATCTGGATCTACATTTCTGAAGGAGGGAGGGATTGCTGCTGGGAGAAATCCCACTGCTTCTCTTGGCCACTTCTCTGGTCTCTGTTCCTGCCTCTGTACATGCGGCACCCTCTGCGGACAGAAGACCAGCACTTTAAACCTTTAAGGTAATTATTAGTTTTGTTTCAAGAGCACATACACCCTGCCTAAAAGAAGAGCTTTCAAGCCCACACCCAAAGCAAGAGAAGCCACATGGGGATCTCTGGAAGAGCAATAGAGTGGAACTTATAGGTCTCCTTAATAGCCTAAGGTTTTGAGAAGATGGATAAACATTGGAAGCCAGCTGCTTGGGATTCACTCTGGGCTCTCTGTCTTAGAAGTGACCAGCAGCCTCTGAAGTTGGAGCAAAGGCTGGCACATCTGGAGGGGATGCTGAAATAACAATGATTTTACTTCTGCAGAGAACCACAAAGCTGTGGCTATAGGGAAAACAAACATGGGAAGTCTGTAAGAATGGAAAAAAAATCATAGCATTGGGTCAGAAAACCCTCTTCTGTTTTGTCTTTTCCATGAACCAGAACCCTATGTATTACTATTTATTATTTTTAGCATATCCTTTCGATCACGTTACGGGGATCTGCAGATTTGTGATTGACCTTACAACTCCCACTCCTTCTGTCAAACCAAATCACAGCCCAAATCCTAGTCCTTCCCCCAAAATGCCTGGATTGGACAGATGCTTTGGATCTGAAGCCAGATCCACAGAGCCTGGCAGGCATTGGCTCGTCTCCTCAGCATGCAGGGCAACACATGAGGAACGACAGGGCCCTGCCAGGGCTGGGAGAGAGAGGAGGCATGTGCAGGACACAGACCCCGTGACCCATGTGGGTGGATTTGGCTCCTTTCTTTGGAAATGCTATCGACAGTGGCAGACACTCCCTCTGGATGCTGTGAGCCAGGCTCCCAAATCACCCTCACATGCACAACATGGCTCTCTGCTTCTGCCAGCCAGAGGCTCCCATGGGGCCATTTGCCAAGTACAGTGGGAATGGGAAGGAAAGGGGGCATTAGGGTCTTCAGTATGTGCATCAGTTCTAGTCTATGGGCCAGCAACCTCAAGAAAATATGCAGAAATAAAGCTTTGGAGTTACTTCTTGCTCCATTCCCCACTTGTGGATGCTATAGAAAGGATTTTGCACCTTTATACCAAAGAAGAGAGAAGTCTTTGGGAAATACACCTGCACTACACAAGCAGTGTCCAGATGCACAATATTCAGAGCAGCATCTGCTAGGATGAAGGTCCATATGTGCCCTCTGATTCCCCAGGGAGGACGTGTCCTCACCTTGGTGACAGAGCTAGTAACACATGTGCTGAAAAGCCCCACCAATTCCACCCGTGGGAGACACCTGTCCCAGGTGAGCGCATCCTTGTGTATTTGCTTTCTTTCTGAAACTAGTCATTAGAGAGGGTGTCACTTGCTTTCAGCTGACAGCAAGCAAGGCGTTGTTACAGGAGTCTTCTTTGCATGTCAGAACTTTCTCACGGTCAGAAGTGCTCCTGGGCATGGGAAGGGTAGAGAAAGGAGTGGTGTCACCCTCTGAATGCATGTCTCATGCATTGAGGAAACACTCACACAAGCCAGGAGGAACAGGAACTGTGCTGAGATGATTGCGTCAGGTCCTTTGCATCAGTATCTCACCATCCCAGCCTTTTCAGTATGTCTTTCTCTACCTTGACCTGCTTCTCTCAGAATAAGGAGGGTTTTCTTGTAGATTCCTCTATTGTGTTTCATGCTTGCAGGGCATCTTGTGCTCTGACTTCAACAAGACTAGCAGGCTCTATGGGAGCTGGTCTGCCTCTAGGAATCTCTGGCTGTTTCAGAGCAATAGTAGTACCTCACAGCTGAACTGGAGAAGGCAACTCCAAGGGGCAGGTTATTGTACTGTTTGTTGCCTCCACAACATGTAGCTATCTTATTTAGGGTTATCCACAGACTCAGTTCCCCTCTAGTAGCCTTCCTTCTTGCCCTGCTGTGAATCCTGTGAAACTGTGCCTCCAAGGAGCCAACTCTTTCTTTCCAAATCCTGCTGCATTGCTCCCAGGCCCTCCTCCCACCTTCCTTCAGCACAGCACAACTTTCTGGCCGGAATCCATTTGGTATTATCATTAGAAGGTTTGTTGATCCCCAGAATAACACCTGCACGTTCTTTAGCAAGCCCTGAATTTAGTCCATGGCTGTTTTGCCCTATGTGTGTTTTCATTGAGTCACACGGTGTTTGCTGACTCACAGAAAGCATTCAGGTGAAAAGTAGCAAGAATGGTAGGACACAGGCTGGATAGCCTCCCTCTCAATGGGAGGTGATGAAGCTCATCCATTTAGACTAGAAAGAGACCTCATGCCTCTACATACATCCATATGGAAAGGTTTCTGACAATTGAGGTTTCTAATTTACAGGCAAATACGAAACAGAATCTAGAGGTTGGACATGGATACCAGACAAATGCAGGCTGAAAGCAAAGCCAAACATTTTCTAAACAAGGTAGTGGAGTACCTGGGGAGTATGGAGAGCCCTCCATCAATTAACATTTCAAGCAAGTACTTTGCATGGAAGGGAGAAAGGCACACTATGCATGAAATCTCCGAAGCAGCCTTGCCACGTGCTTCTATTGAAATCTTCATCCTTCCTTGTGCTCTGATCAAACATTCATGTATTATGTCGATGGGTACCAGAGACATGATACCTTTTCTCTGAACCACTTCTAGGAGGCATGAGGGACTTGCAAGAGTCAAGGGACCCTACAGTCTCCCGCTCTGCACAGGTATCACAGCTTTACAAGGAGGGGCAAAGAAAAACACCTCTATCCATTCACACATACAGAATGCACTGGCAGAATTCCTGTGGGGTACGTCTGGGGCACTCCAACTAGGAAAGGTCAGTGTGGTGCTGCTAGTCTCCCCACAGTGCTCATCTGGGACTCTAACACCATGGTGTCTCTTGCAAGTTCTTTTATGACAGGCTTTTCACAAGACAGGACAGCCTCCATCAGAATGAAGGTTGGAGCCAAGACCACATAAACCAGGTGGAGTGATTTATCATGCTGGAATTGCTATTGCATATTTCCCAGCTCAGCCCTTTTGTATGGCTTGCATAGCTTACACCCTAGGTGTGTGTTTGAAAGTCCCCTGTGCAGCTTAAGCTGGTCTTTAATCAAACCATCAGAAGCAAAGCAAATGCAGTTTCTCCAGATAACTGTGTTGGACCATAAGGACCCTGGAAAACTGTAGCAAGGTCCCCACAGCTTCTGGGATAAATGAGGACCATGTTAGTGGCGCTGAAGGGATGACAGCCAGCTGCGACTTTTGCTGGCTGCACGTGTGTTTACCTCATTCATTCACATCTCACATGTAGGGAGCTGTGGATTCAATTAGAAAATAATACCCATTTGCAGCTGATTGCCTGAGACATCAGCTTTAATAGCAGCTGGAGAGAGTTAGATGCCTGAATTGGTTCTGAGCTGCACTTCCTAGTTATTATGCTTCTAATTATGGCAAACCTGCTATTTGTCAACAATGTTTTATCAAAGGTGGGGAGACATGACACCCATCTTTTGGGAGGTGGCTCAGACTTTCTATTAGGTATTACACAAGATGGAGTCTGCCCTATACTCGTTTGCCTTTCAAAGAAGCATCTGGGCTTTTTCTGTGGCACCGAGGATGTGTGGACAGCCTGGGAACAATCAGTCTGGCAACTTGGTGGCATACCTGCTTCTCTTCTGATGCACAGGGGGCTTACACATGCCCCAGCATATTTTTTTTACTCCATCTGGAGCAAACCTGTGAGAAGACCTGTTTTAAAAGCCATTACAATTTTCATTCCAATCAGGGCAGCAGAGAGCTGAGAAATGGTCTAGAGCCTAGGGCAAAACTTTGCTGTTGTAGCAGTTCAGCAAGGATTGGATCTTGGTGGCTTGGTCTTGAGGACCCTGTAATACACAACTTTTCCTGATGGAACGTGGTTCAGAAGAGCAGCGCTTGTCCTTTATACAAGACTGTGATTTGCTCTGCTTTGCTTGATGTAGAACACTTAGCAGGAGCATTTAGGCTGTCTAATCCAGCCTCCTGCAGTCAGAGGCAACCACTGAGGAATCATTCAGTCCTGATAGGGAAACAAGGTGGCACTCCATGAGCTATTAAGCAACTCTATGAGCTATAGAGAAACCCTAATCCTCTTCAGCAAGGTTAAGATTCTCTACTAAAAAACCTACAAAAACTCCTACTTAGGAAGACAGGAAGAGAGCTGAAGGTTATTGCCAATATACTTGGTGTGTGCAAGGGAGAGGAATTTGGTAAGTGAAATTCCCATGTGTGCTTAGTAACTAGACCACATCCCTGTAACAGAAGGCAAAACAACAACTAAACTAACCCTGCTTTTGCTAGCCAAAACGACTTGAAATTCCACCCCAACTACAGATTTGATGGCCTGTTTAACTCCAGGCAAGACACAGCAGTCATGGACTTGGAAGCTCAGTGGCATCCATAGATGCAGCATCATCCTCCATACTTAGCTGTAGTCAGTCTTCAACGTTCAAGTAAGGTGTGCTTCACGTCTTTCTTTCAAGCACTATTTCTGCTTACCCTTTTCATGTAGCAGCCTAATTGTGGCCACAGACAAAATCCATCCCAGGACATGCAAAGACACCTTTTAGAGTGTCCTTGGGAGCGTACCCCTCATTGGCTTCATAATGAACCAAACAAGCCCATTGGCTTGCAATATCTGAAAGGAGACTATAGGGGTGCTGTAGAGGGACTCTTGATCGGGGACTGTAGCGATAGGACAAGGGGTAATGGGTTTAAACTTACATAGGGAAAGTTTAGGTTAGATATAAGGAAGAAGTTCTTTATTGTAAGGGTGGTGGGACACTGGAATGGGTTGCCTAAAGAAATGGTAAATGCTCCATCCCTGGCAGTGTTCAAGGCCAGGTTGAACAGAGCCTTGGGTGACATGGTCCAGGATGAGGCATCCCTGCCTATGGCTGGAACAAGATGATGGGGGGGTTGGAACAAGATGATGTTAAGGTCCTTTCCAACCCAAACTATTCTATGATTCTATGATTCGATAAGATTAGTCTCTTTCAAGAAAAAAAGAGACCAAAGATCCCAGAGTCCCAGAGAACTGGAGCTTCAAAACAGCAGCACTAACTTTTCGCAGAGAGCTCGTCCACGGATAATATAAACAGCTTGTCCTGTGAGAAAATCACAGGAACCAGTTCTGGGCAGGGCAGAAGTGCAGTAAACAACTTTCACCTTGCTGTGACCCTACTGCACATCACTGTAGCCCATGTGAAATATATTAGGGATATACAGAAATCCCAGACAGAACAGGTGACTATAAAACTACAAAACACCAAAAGGCATGTAGTTAAACCATAAGCGTAAGTGTTAACGTGTTATGAGGTCTCATGGTATTTCCTGAAACCTCTGAAACCATGAGGCCCCAGAATCTTGTGTCTCTGAGAAAATCTCAGCATTTTGTTTTAAATATCCCCAGAAGATAGACATTTCTTTCCCACTTTGTAGAAAAACTTGAGTCTGTTCTCAAGGCGTTTATTGCCTCCTTTAGATCTCCTGAGTTTTTAGGGGCTGTCAATACATAAACCAACTTGTTCATCAGCTGGATTTATGGGACTGAGAGTACTCTCTTGAATTTCAAGGGTGACAACAAATTGAGGGGAGTGACTGATGTGCTGGAAGACATGCAGGGCTGTGATTCAGGGGGACTGCAATGTGCTGGAGTACTGTGCCAGCAGGCACTTTATGAAGTTTAACCAAGGCAGGGGCAGACTCCTGCACCTGGGATGAAGCTACCCTTGCACCAGGACAAGCTGGCAGCTGGCTGACTGGGAAGCAGCTCTGCAGAAAAGGGTCTGAGGGTTCTGGTGGACAAGAGTGTGAACATAACTCAGCAGTGTGCCTCACAGCGATGAAGCCCAACTGCATCACAGTGAAGGGTTGTGTCCAATTTTGAGTCCCTCCAGTGCATGAGAGGTATCAATAAACAGGAGCAAATGTGGTAGAGGCCACCAAGATGGTCAGTCTGGAGCATATGAGGACAGAAGCTGAAGGACTTGTTAAGTGTGGAGAAGGGTCTGACTCTATCTTCCCTGTAATCCCCCATTTGGCAGAGACAGACAGCAGACACCTTCCCCCCATACACACAAATCTTTCTCTTCTCCAGTCTGAGCATACTCAGCTCTCTCAGCACCTCCATCTGTACATCATGTGCTTCTCATATCCCAGATGATTGTATCTGCCCTGCTTGTGAGAGCTGCCAGCACTGCAGTTTGTGATTGTCACCACAGAGCAAAGAGTGCTGTGGGGTAGAGGATGAGGGGGAGAGAAACAAATGAAACCACCACTGAAGCACTGATATCAGTCTTTGCCCCTTCTAGTCACAGGCCTCAGCTTCTGCAAAGCAAAGGGATCCTGGTGCAGAGAACCTACACTGCTTCCCCCAGCCCCACCACTGATGTGCACCCATAAGAGTTGCCCCTCAGAAGAGGGTGAGGTTCTTTCACTGTACTTCAGGCACACCATGAGCTATGAGCAATCCTTTGGACTGGATGGCTGTTCTGCAATCCACTGCCTACTCCAGGGGATTAGCCTATCTAATGAGCCTCCTGCCTCTTCTAATTGTTGCCCCTATACAATTACTGAAAAACCTGCCTCAACATGACCCAATATTCTCTCCCCACACTTGCTAATTGCCACAGGTCCTTACTCCTGTGCACGTGGCTATAGCTACTGGGAAATGCTCTCTTGCTCAGACAAAAATTTTAACACAGGCATTTAAACTGGGTGGCTTTGTTTATTCATTCAGCTAGGGAAAAAAGCTGGGGGAAGAGCCAGCTGAGCAAACAGCATGAGCTGACATGAGGCACTAATATTTTGTTTAGGCTTATGCCATGCAGCAGGATCCAGAAGACGTGTTCGCAGTGAGGGGCCCCAAAGGGAAGGACTCCTAACTAACCTGTCTGTGGTTTACTAAATGGCCCATTTGGGGATACTGAGCATAGACTGGCAGCAGAACTATAGGTGTTAAGCTCCTCAGAATGAACCTGAGAGGTGGCTGAGTGAATCTACTTGTGCTGACAGCGTTGACACGACTGAGAGAAGCTGGAGTCCTTGAGGTCCAATACAGGTACTCCAGTCATGGGTACCTCTGTTAGGAAGTGCTGACCACAGCTCATTTGCTGCTCATTTTTTTCCTACTGATCTGCCTGCCCAAATTCCTTATCTCCTATGACATGGCTCTGGCCAGTTGCCCTCCAAGGTTGAGAGGGGAGAAACCACCTGATGATCTTCCATTTCCAGATATCCTCTTCCAGCATCCTCAGATGTTTCTGCACCCCCAGTGCTGAGTTGGGGAAGAGAAAAAGGGATGAGGTTCCTTGGTTGATCCATTTAGTTTTACTGAAGACTGTGATGGGAAAGAACAAGGACTGTAAACTCCTGTACCAACAGATTCGCCATTGGGGTGAGACAAGTCCCTGAACAGAGGGAAGAAGTTTACTGACCCCACTTCCTACAGTGCCCTCCTCTCACCACTAGTTATGTTGGCACCGAGTAGCAAACTTCGATTGCAGACCCAGGAAGCCAGGTACCGCCTCTCCTGGATCTGCATCATGGGCTTTATGTGAAACCAGACATATTTGTGGTGCACTGTAGCAGAATCTTGCTCAAATTCATCTGCAAATTTCCTTCTGCTCCCCTAACAATTTGTATACCAGTCAGATTCAGTAGTACAAGTATGTGCAGATGCACATATGTTTCAGACATAAAGAGGAAACAACCAAAAGGTGCCTGTAAGAGCAATCACCATTGCACATGTATCTTCATCTGCCTTCTTTGAACTTCAAAGGTTTGGCACCTTTTACACAACAGGCCACGAGCTCACAGAGTGGTGTGCCTTGAATGGTAGGGTGAAGAATACCCGTTTATAAACTGTATGAACCATACAGAAAACTTTAGTGCATGCTGGCCACCCATGCGTCTCATCAATGACTGTTCAAATTACACCTTGAAGGGAAAGTAGAGCCACAGAGTATGATTCCTACAATGAACAGGCTTCATCTAAACACAGTAATTAAGGTATTGTGCAACCACTCTGCTACTTAAGTATCTGTAATAATTATGCCCCAGGAAAGTAAGCCCAACGCATGTCCACAACCTTCCCTTAACATATGGGTTGTTTACACATTCAAGTTCCCATCCCATCTTCGTGGCAGCTTAGGAAAAACATCTGAAAATATGAGGCCGCTTTGCTGAAATCTCCTTTGGACAATGCCATTCAATTCAAAGGCTTTTGAAATCATCCTTGAAAGGAAATTGGGTGGTAGGTTCAAGGCTCATATATGAGCTTCTGTACTTGTACCTTCAAACACCAGCTCCAGGGAGGTGGTGAATGCTCCATCCCTGGCAGTGTTCAAGACCAGGTTGGACGAGGCCTTGGGTGACATGGTTTAGTGTGAGGTGTCCCTGCCCATGGCAGGGGGGTTGGAACTTGATGATCTTAAGGTCCTTTCCAGCCCTATCTATTCTACGATTCTATGATTCCATGCACACAAGTGTCAACAGCTTTTCCTGCTGTTTTAGCCCAAGTCTTGTGCTCCTCAAGTCCTTGTGCTCCTGCCACACATGCACTCTCAAGTGAGAAGTCCTGGGGATCTGTCTTGCAGTCTCCAGGATCCCACCATGAGTCAAGTCCGGAAAAGATGGAAAAGTTCCACCTTCTCATGAGGAGACTCAGTTGTGGTGAAAGGGAAGCCCAGAGGATACAGAGAACTGGGGTTTTACTTGAGCCCTGCCATGTGCTAGCAGTACAGCCATGACTAGCTCAAATCAGTTGCGACTGCCAAGTCTGCCCAGATACTGGCCAGGGTTTGGCTGAATCCATGCGACTCTGACAGCCTAGACAGCTGGTACAAACAAGTCCAATTTCTTTCTTCTGTTAAGCCTGTGATTACTGAAGTGCTCCCATTATCACCTCTTTCTCTTGTTTGTGATTTGAAGACCAAGACCAACAATTGTAACATGGGAACACATCCAAAAATCACATATTGCAATATACAGACTGCAATACACAGCACCAAAATAGAGAAGCCTCCAAAAGACAGTTACTTCTGAGGCCCTAACGCTGATCCTTAAACATCCTTCTTTCCTTCACACATGTGCTATTTCACTTGCATTTCTTATGAATCTTTTCCCTTCTTTTTTTAAGACTGTTTCACTTAGCAGGGTTTATGCGGTGATATAAGCAAGGCAGAAGGTGAACACATGTAACGTAGACTGCACCGTTCAGATGACTGGGGAGATGAGAACTGGGGCTTGTTGAATTCTTTCTGGCATAATTTCACCAATTTACTGCTCATGAATTGCCTACGAACCTACTTTTAATCCAGCTGAATATCTGCTTGATGTGTATCAGCCAGTGGACCCTCAACTTCATCTGGATGTCAATGCATTTGTTATTTAGGCTGTATGACTGATCACTGAAGTCACCCATTATTTCTTCCAGCTCACTGCATAGTAATAAACCACAAATAAGACCAGTTCCTGCTGAGACAACCTGAGCTTGCCCACAGACCTGAGGTTCTTCAAATAAGACAGCCTCTCCCCAGGGGATACTTGGCAAGTTATGATCAAACCTCTGCAAGCTGAACACTGAGTGTTTTGAATTTCCACAGCAGTAATGCCATGAGCCAGAGCCACAAGATTATATAGAAGCAGGAGGAAATACTTCCTGGAGAAGTGGACTCTGAACAGATGGTAAGGAGATGAACCCATGTCATGCCCAAAATTCCCCAGTTGTTTAAAAAGGCATAGCTTTTCCTGGGCTGGTGTGTTGTATAGGTTTGGGCTTAACAGTGAAGTCTGGAGATCAAAGGGATGTTTATGGGTAGGTATTCCTTCAGTCTCTTGCTTAATAGGAAGGAAGGAAAACATTTATGTCAAGTCTGGATTTTCATATTCTTGTCACAATTGTTATTATATATAAAATAGAAGAACTGCATCATCATTTTCTTTCTGCATTGCTGTTCTTCACCACATCAAGGGCAAGCCAGAGGAAAGACATTGCAATATTGCATTGATTTGATGAATATGAAAACAAGTCAAAGTCCCTGGGACACTATGATGGCTGCCAACACTCTCGTTGCTTGCTGCATGCTCTATGACATGTGCTGCCTTGAAAGCAAGATGGACTGGCCATACAGAGAGGATACAATATGTCCCAGACAAATCCAGATAAACTACCAAATTTGGGAATGCTTCATGGAGCCCAGCCCACATTCCAGGCCTTGTTGAGGTGCACTCCTCTTGACTCATAGCACCAAGTTGCAAACTACCCACAAAGGCCTTTGGATTCTCTCTGTAATTAATTACCCACAGGAAAACCTCAGAAGAGAGAAGGGAGCAATTTAATGCAGCTCTCAGAATGACACAGGATGCTGAAATGCTGAAGAGTTAAACCCTTCCCTTCTTCTCACCAACCTGCCCCTTAACGGAGCGTCCCAGAGGCCATCCCTCTGAAGGGAAAGGTTTCAGCTCCAGGACAGATGGTGATTTGGGGGTTAGTTTTCCAAGCAATGAGTCTGACTTCCTTCCACCTTGCAGGTTTTATTCAAAAGGCAATTACTCAATAGAAACCTTCCCATCAACTTCCATGGCAATTTGAAAGAGGCCTCATTCTGTTGCTGGTCTTCTTGAGATGCCAATCCTGGGACATTGTCTATTCCTCTGTTCCCCAAACACCTTCTGATGTCTTAAGATCCAGATCTAAACAATAGCATCTCTTGTGTGCAAGACTCCCTCCTTCTTCCCCCTGCCTCCATGCCATGGCTTTATTCATGTTACTAGTTTGGTACATGACAGGAGAGGTTTTCTTATACAACTCTGTATCCACAGTCATCTTTGGTCACGTCCTATTTGGTTGGTATTCCTCCCAAATACATCTGTTCAAAGGGTCTGAGAATAATTTAAGTCTGCTGAGTGAAGAGGAACTTCTGCTATGAGGGGAATTCCTCCTCCCTCCTCTAGCCTACATCTCTAGTAAGTGAGTCCATCTCATTCTGGGCTTGCATTTGTAACCATCTGTGACATTTAAGAAAAAGCTGAATGAATTCATCATCACAACATGGTATGCAGCAAAGAGCTCATAATTTCCCAGCCATTTACTTAAATTACTATAGAATAAGTGAATGAAACTAAATTACAATGGGGAAAAGGGAGAAAATGGCCTTGTTGTCTTTGATTTCAATACTCCACCTAAATGCCTAATTTACTACCTCATTACATCTGATGTGTTCAAGAAACAGGAAGAAGAGGGGCATATGTGTGCTTTAAACCACTTATCTAATAAAACCTTCTGCTGATTTTGGAGTGGGAAGACTGGGAAATAAAAGGTATATTTTTCTCTCCCAAACACATACTGCTAACTTGGCTTTTGGTGTACATTTTCCCTATTCCCCTAGCCCATCCTACTGTCACCTCAGCATAAGCTTCTTTTCGATGGGCGAGTAAGTCATGATAGAGCATATTGTCCTGCCATGATGAGAAGTCCAGTTTGGCCAGATATTGGTCTGTGCCTTGGCTGCTCTGTGAAATCAGCCTCTAGCAGAAAAGGAATCAGCCAAAGCTCAACAGTGGCCTTGCTGTCCAGGCTGTGAATATAAAAATTCCAAGCTGTGGCTCAGTTGTGGAAGTGACGGCCTGCAGCCAACTTGCTGCAGAGCAGATAGCATCAGGCCTGAGAAGACAGGGTTTTTACTCCGGATGGCTTCTTCCAGCTTTCCTGACTCAAACCACTCTGATTCTTCTGCTGTCCCGACAAACAACAGCTATGTGGACACGGCAGATTTAAAACTGGTGGATTATTCCAGACCCTTGCCAACATACTGCTCCTCGCCAACCTAGTCTCTGCTGCCTTTCTACAGACTTTTGCAATTGCTTAGCTCAGTTTAAAGGTCCAAACTGGAGGGCACACCTCCTTGTTGAGGGCTGCTCCCCCAGAGCCCTCTGGTGGCAATGAGGCAGATCCAAGTGAAGGCCTTTACCTCCCTGAAAGACGAGGATGTGCGGAGGTGCTCTGGGTAGGTTTTGCCATCCCACAACAGCACAGTAAGGGCTGAACTCGGAGCTGCCCTCACAGCAGACACATCTCTGCTTGGCCAAAGCAGAAATGTTTACAACACAGATTAGCTGATGCAAAGACCGCAAACAGTCTTCTGTTCTGAGTATTTGTTGCTGTCCTTTGCTCGGTTTGCCAGGGAAGAAGTTCTAGCAGATGCTGCCAATGTCTTTTCACGCTTCATCATCAGACAAAAGGGGAGCAATACAGTAATTTAAATGGGTTGGGAGCTGAAAAAGGCTCATAAATTTTAACAGAAATGCATTTCTGTTCAGTTAGCATGAAGGCTTGCATACGATAGAAATTCCTGTGGGAAGACCAGAATCTTAGTTGGTGCTGAACATAAGGACTGTTTGGTCTTGACTTGTCCGCTGGACAAAGTGTCCTTCAAACTGTATGGGTATGCTGTTCCTGTGACTAATTAATTATCTGTGCTGTTAAAGATGCAGATTTACATTTACTTGCACCATGCAAATTATTTACTTCATAAGAGTTCTTGTGATTTTATTTCACAGGATTGGGGAGATGTGATGACGTTCTTAGTTTACTTAGTCCAACCTCTGTTAGCCAAAGAAATTCCATCATCATCTGATCTTGGGAGGAGGGAAATGTCATATGTAATGGAGATGAGAAGATGAATTTTCCAGACAGCATCTTATATTTTTCCTCCTGAATCACAGGTTGTCTTTTGCCTCTTCAGGAACACTTACTTATTAGAAGACAGTCAACAACGCTTTTAGTGCATCTCTGAGCACACTGACAGCTCACACTTGGCCTATATTCCTCTATAACCCCCAGATGCTTTCCTGAAGAGCTGCTCAGACAGTTATTTTCCATTCATAAAAAAAAACATAGCTCACATGCTCACAAGACCTTTCATTCCATCCAGCTAGTGTGGCATTGGGAATTTAACTTCTCCTGAAGTGCAAAGTGCTACTCCTCTCTTTTATCAAATTTTACCTCATGGATTTCAGAGCTTCTCTCCAGTTCAACAGATCGTGCTGAGCTTCTGATCCTTGCTGTCAAAGTTCCTGTGATCTACCCCCACAAATTAAACAGCAAGTCCCTTGGTCCTTTGTCCAACTTATTAACAGAAATTTGAAATGTTGACTAGACTGTGATTTATCCCTTATATCCTGTAAAGCCTTTCCAGTTTGACGGTTAACTCTTTTTCTTCTTTCTTTAGTAAGGGTGGTTATAGAAGGCATGTCCAATGATGAGCAGCTGAGGACTTTGGGTTTGCCTAGTTTGGAGAAAAGGAGGCTGAGGGGTGACCCCATTGCTCTCTGCAGCTTCCTGAGGAGGAGAAGTGGAGAGGGAGGTGCTGATCTCCTCCCCTTGGTATCCAGTGACAGGATGCATGGCAGTGGCTCAAAGCTGCATCAAAGGGTTTTTAAACTTGATATTAGGAAGTGTTTCTTTACCAAGAGGGTGGTCAAACACTGGAACAGGCTTCCTCAAGAGGTGGTTAATGCGGCAAGCCTGTCAACTGTAGAATCGTTTAGGTTGGAACAAACCCTTAAGATCACCAAGTCTACCTCTTAACCTAGCACTGCCAAGTCCACCACTAAACTGTGTTCCTAAGTAAGTGCCACATCTACATGTCTCCAGGCTAGACACACAGTTTCCTCAGCTGTTCCTCATGAAACTTACGCTCTAGACACTTCATCATCTTTGTTGCTCTTCTTTGGACAGACTCCAGCACCTCAATGTCTTTCTTGTAGTGAGGCGCCCAGAACAGAACACAGTATTCAAGGTACGGCCTCACCAGTGCCAGATACAGGAGGACAATCACTTCCCTAGTCCTGCTGGCCGCGCTGTTTCTGATACAGGCCAGGATGCTGTTGGCCTTCTTGGCCACCTGGGCACACTGCTGGCTCATGTTCAGTTGGCTGTTGATCAACACCCTCAGGTCCTTTTCCACTGAGAAGCTTCCCAGCCACTCTTCCCCAAGCCTGCAGTGTTGCATGGGGTTGTTGTGGCCCAAATGCGGGACACGGAACTTTGCCTGGTTGAATATTATACAGTTGTCCTTGGTTCATTGGTCCACCCTATCCAAGCCCTTGGTAAAGCCTTCATTCCCTCTAGCAGATCACACCAACCCAACTTGGTGTTGTCTGCAGACTTATTGATAGTGCACTCAACCACCTCATCCAGATGGTCAGTAAAGATGTTAAACAGAACTGGCCCCAGCACGGAGCCCTGGGGAGTACCACTTGTGAGCAGCCACTAACTCCAGTTTAAGAGGCATTTGGACAATGCCTCTTAACATGCTTTAACTTATGGTCAACCCCAAATTGGCCAGGCATTTTGACTAGATGATCATTGTTGGTCCCTTCAAACTGAAGTATTCTGTTTTGATTGTTCTGTTCTATGCCATTCTATATTTTTAACAAAAGTCTAACTTGAGCTATAATTCCTGACTTGATCTTGAGACTGTCACCTGGGGCAATCTCAAAACATCTTCTGTCAAGGCATATCGTGCTTATGACCTGCCCTGATTTCAAGGCTAACTGACTTACCATATGAGAAAATTAGGTTAACTTGATATAATCTCCCATACCAGCCATAAATGTATTGGCAGCACTGAAGTGTTTCCACAGAGTTTTGTTTTCATGCAACATTTGCTGTTAATGGCTCTTGGTAATCAGGCTGCTTTTCAGTAACTGCTTTGGTTACTGAACCAAAATCAAGCACAGGTCTTGATTATGACCATGTGCAGTTTATAGGTGCATTAAATGGTAGGACAGAGCCGGAGGAAAACCGATTATGCATTTTGGTTGCCAACATGACATCCACTGCTTCTTGCTTTCCATCCCAGAAGCCATCAAAAAGGATGTCCCTTCAGCAAAGTGTGTGGCTCTCCTTTACAACATCTATGGCTACTACAGGCCATCAATAAGCATAAGGCTTTTATCACAGCATTCTTTAACTTCACATCAAAACCCACAAAAAAATATGCCTGAAAAAAAATATAAGCGTAGTTATTTTCTTTTCCATTACAAGTGGAGATAATTCATATGTTTCCATCTGTTAGTGAGTGATATTGCCCCAGTAATGCACAAACCCACTCAAAGACAGGAATCAATCACACTGAGAAGAACTTATGAGGAAATAAAATCTGAAAGTGTTTTCCATTTTTTATAGTAATTAAAGCACGGGGTGAAGTGGTATCTAGTCCTGTTCTGTGAACTAGCTTTTTGCATTTTCTGCTATATTCGGGCAGGTTTGAGAAGCTGTTAGCATGCAGATAACAAAAAAGGAAGTAATTCCAACTAGATTCAATCTAATGCCCATGTCTCAATGAAAAGGAAGAAGCCATAAAGCACAGGGAGCTACCTGAACAATTCCTTTGTCTTTTGCTGCTTAGACTTTGGGTTCCCATTTTTCCTGCCAACTCCCCACCTACATTCAAATCTTCATGGCAACTGACTCAGCTGTTTGCAAGAGCAAAGCCAAGGGCAAATCAAGCCATTGGCCTTTGTTACAACACTCTAGTCTCTTTTCTGAGACTTCCAGCTACCCACAAGATTATACTTTTCATCCACCACACAATGTGCATTTGCCCCAGCTCATGGCAGTGTTTGTTGACAGGGGAAGGTTTGCCCACCAATCCTACATGGAAACTAGGATTAAAAAAGGTCAATCTGGGCACTTGAGCACTGAGGTCCCCCAGCAGTTTATACAGCCACCGGGTTTTGGATGTTTTTTTCTCCAACTCCCAGAGCGATTGCAAATTGCAGCACAAACCTTGGAAGGCTTGAATTTGTTTTTTATCTGGAGCAAGGGACAGATTTTCCCCCACCTTTCAGAAGCCACTGGACTTCTTTTGGCTGAAAAAAGTCAGCCCAAAGCAGAGGGTGACACTGAGAATTTCACTTCTGACATTCTAAGTTAGATGCAACCCAAATAGGTTCTTAGAAGCATCAGGCAATCATAACAAGAGGCATTGCAACCAGTGCAGCCTATAATACAACTGTAATACAATCAGTTCCCATACAGTTTGCTCTTGCAGAGTGATTGCTCAGTTATTATCTTGTCAGCTCACTAGTAAGTCAGAGCAACAGCCCACATCTAGCTAGAAAAACTTAGCATTTAAACAAAAGAAATCAGCATAGGGTTGTGCTGCACCATCTGATTTGGACAACAACCACAACATACAAAATACAGACAGGAATGATTTCCTATGCTCCAAAAGCAGTCCTGCCTCTCCATGGAGGTGTAGCAGTTTTTCTCTAACCAGCAGCTTACTGTGAAAGAAGGAGGTCTGCTCCACCTCTGTGGCCTTCAGCTGGTCTCTAAAGCACTTTGCCATTGTTATTTGACGCTCTGATTCAAGTCCCTTGCATGCCTAACATGGGACATGGCCTTGAGTAGTAGTCTTCTGCTTCTCAGCAGTCTTATGTCTCTCTCAAGTCATTTTCATTAGCAGTAATGCTGGGCTGGGCTTGGTGAAACCCAGATTCAGTCAGAGCCCCAGTGCACAGAAACTTTTAGGCAACAACTCAGGCTGGGGTTCAGTTATTAGAATTTCTTTTTAAACAAAGTGAGACCTCACCTGCAGTATTGTGTGCAGTTCTGGTGTCCTCAACATAAAAAGGACATGGAACTGTTGGAACAAGTGCAGAGGAGGGCCACGAGGATGATCAGGGGACTGGAGCACTTCCCGTATGAAGACAGGCTGAGAAAGTTGGGGCCTATAAGAGAAGGCTGCATGGAGACCTCATAGCAGCCTTCCAGTATCTGAAGGGGGCCTATAGGGATGCTGGGGAGGGACTCTTCACTAGGGATTGTAGTGATAGGACAAGGGGTAACGGGTTAAAACTTAAACAAGAGAAGTTTAGATTGGATATAAGGAAGAAGTTCTTTACCGTGAGGGTGGTGAGGCACTGGAATGGGTTGCCCAGGGAAGTTGTGAGTGCTCCATCCCTGGCGGTGTTCAAGGCCAGGTTGGACAGAGCCTTGGGTGACATGGTTTAGTGTGAGGTGTCCCTGCCCATGGCAGGGGGCTGGAACTTGATGATCTTAAGGTCCTTTCCAACCCTAACTCTTCTATGATTCTATGACTTCCAGAAATACCCTTGAGTTGTGTTGGAACTAAAATACCTCCTTCACAGTTTCTTCTGAACATACATGTATGAGGAAGCTGAGCACCCGTTGGACTAGCTGGTGTCTTTTCAGCTTAGCCACTAATGCCTTCCTTCCCCTGTGTGCTGACACAGCTCTCCGTGGGAAGATTTCTCCCTCCAAAGGCAGTCCGGACTGATGAGAAGATCCCAAGCAGAGGTCAGGAATGAAGAGGTTTGCAGCACACAAAGTTTTTCACAAGAAGATTAGAGCAGGTTTTACAGAGGCCAAGTCACAGGGACAGTAACTGATCACACCCTGGCTACAGAAGGCTGCATGGCTGGAGGAGGACCTGTGCTCACAGGAAGCTCTGCATTCAGAGTGAACCCTGTGGGGTGGCAGATACTGAAAGGGTCTCTGGTGCTGCTCCCTAAAAAGCACTTTATCCTGATGTCAGAGTTCCTAAGGCAATGGGAAAACTGAGTCAGCACAATGGTAAAAGGAGTGGGGCTGGCATTGAATGCATCTCCATATAAGCCATATGAAGTATCCAGCTCATACTGATGCCTTCCATACCGTCGCCATGCACTTCAGGTGATCAGAAGGATTTCAGCTCTTGCCACCAACTTTTAGGGGGGGTTGTATTTCATATTTTAGCAAAAACTCTCTTTGGGGGTATTGGTTATAAAGTACTTTTCCAGTCATTTGTTCTCACTTTTTCCAAAGTGGCAGTTTAGAAAGAAGGAATTCAAGAAGCAGTACAACTCTCAGTGACTAAGGATAGCCACATCACCCCCACACTGCATTTGAATTTCATGGCTGCCACTGTTCTCCTCAAAGGACCACAGAGCTTATAGAACACCATAGGGATATTCCCTGTCGTCAAGATCTGATCCACTTGATTTGGGAAAGAGTAGCCAAAAGCATATCTTCAGTCTCAGCCAGCAGGTGCCCAGTGTCCCATCTGCTTGTGGGGCTCATTCTGTCTTCAGATGCACTACTTTTTCATCACCTGCTCTTTCAACATTGTCATTTCCATCAGCAATTTTCAGCCTTCTTGGGGGAGCTATTGGGTCTGTTTGCCATCTGTCTTTCTCCTTCCCCAGAGAACATTTGGACATCTGTCCTCCTTCTTCCCCTGAGAACACTTGGACAACATTTCATTTAGTAGTGGTGGTTTTTTAAGTAAGTTCAACATCTTTTGATAATAAATTGCTCTTGATATCCCTCGGAGACACTTCCATCTCCTTTGGTGACATCTTGCTCTTTCTGTGCATTACCATGGCTTAATTTTCATCTGCACTCTTGCCATTTCATTGGTTTGCATTTGATGACAGAACAACCCCTGAGTCATGATCCTATTACTCTTCTGGAGAGTGCTTACTATTACCCGAGATTACTTTTCCCCTTAGCACCTTAGCATTACTCTTCTCTCATTTGCATTCTAATTTTTATGTGTTCTCCAATTTATTCCTTGATTTTCACTTCAGATCTTTACTTCTGGCAATCCCCTTTCTTTTGCCCTTGTGAAATGAAGTTAATAAAACCTACCAGAGCTTTTTAGATAAGGTTTTTTTCCTGACTAACTTGTTATTGGTTTTCTTTGAGTGAATAAAAAAGATTGTGTATACTGAATACAGAAACGGACAAATACAAATAAAACCAAAGGCTCATCTAGGTTAAATAATTGGAAGAGGTGGACAAGATTGTACTGAAGGTGATATACAGAGAAGGAGAGAAGGACAGCACATGAAAGCAAAATACCAGAGCGCTTTCACTTAGCCAACTTCTACAGACAAAATAAAGTAGTTAAATTCTTCTAATCTGATAAAAATATAGAATTGGACAAACATATCACTTCATCTAAGACTCAGTTTGGCCTCTCCACCTTTTCCATGTTGGGATTGGCAGAATTTTCAAATTTACTTTAAAATATTATTTAACAACAACAACAACAACAAAAAAAAAACAGCTGAGATTTCCTCCATCACATGCCTCCAAAAGCTGAAGCTTGACATAAGTACTTCTGAGCTGTCTGCTCAGCTTCCGTGGTTTCTTCGGATGACACCAAAGAGAGATGTCTCCTCCTTCTATGTCCTATCTCTTTTTATTCTTTCTTCTTCTGTCACCAGTCCTTCTCAGAGTGGTGAAGTGCTCTCCATAGACAGATACTGCCAGAGCATTGAGCCTTATACACCATGGTCCTCTGCTATCATCTCTTCTCTCCCAGGTAACTTATTCCCCATACTAGGACACGGTTTGGGGTCTGCTTGATGTTTCAGTGCTTTGAAGCAAGAAGTCACAACAGACCCCTAAAAATATTTAGGTGGCTGGATGTGAAAATCATCCCTTGGACACTGTTACTTCAGTTACAGAAGGGCTGTTAGGCTTCCATTGCCTAAATGTGCTGATTTAATGCATCAAAGAAGTCATACCAGTGGCATTGCAGGAGATAGCTTTCTCTGATGATCCACAGGGCTCTAAATCAGTGTTTGATACCCTGTGGCTCTTCTGTGCTTCAGATACTCAAGATGTGTGTTGTGGTCTAGCCATGGTATGTGTTACAGCTTTTGTTGAAGTGTGGGTGCTCTACTTGCTCAAGAACTTGCAGGTTCTTTCTGCAGTCCTGTCCTTTCTAGCAGGCAGTCTGGGAGAGAAACACATTGTTAGTAGAGGAGCTCCTGAAAACAGAGTGATTTTCACTCTGCTACATCTTACAGAGAAGCCCTGCAAAAGACACATCTCTTACCCTCCCAGCGCTACTGTCATCCAGACAGCAGTGTACAAACACGAACTATTCTCCTGAGAATCCTAAACTCATCCACACCAACAGAGCCAAAACTGTTCCCCAGCTGTCACATTTCAGTAGAGAATCACAATTGTACCTTACATTTTTGGTTTGGGCTTGTGAGGGCTTTTTTCCAGGGAGAGAGAATACATTCTCTAATCGTGTATTAGTGTTCAAGCACCAAGCTGGTGAACTCCTTTTGGCTCAGGTGAGTGACAGAGAGAAATTCCGACTCATTTGCAACAAGGAAGGAAGCAGAGTGTACTGTGTGCTCAGAATTAGGGGCAGCAGGCAAGATTACAGCTGGAAAGGCTGCCTGCTGAGAGCACAGTGTATTTAGAAGCATCTAAAATTATTTGTGTGACTCAATACTGTTTTCCTAACACAGAGAACAGCATATGGTAACTCTCCCCCTTAAGATGCTCTTTTTATCCTCTTTGATTTCTTTACTTGTAGATATGGAGGAAGAAAAATAAAGAAGAGGGGGATTTTCTCTGCTGTTTACTCTAAAACAAACACCACTTTGCACTTCTGCAGGAATTCAAGGTGTTTTGCAGATGAGCTTGGAGATGTTGGACTTGGACCTGGGTTGGTATCACATGGTCTCTGCATTGTGTGGTTATCTCTAAGCAGTTCTGACTGAGCTGAAGGGTTTGTTTGTCCTGGAACAAACCCTTTTCTTTTTGTGAAAGACAATTTTACACAGCCAAAGCCATAGTAACATGTGGGCACCGTTACCAAACCTGGAGTGTCTAATGCAGCAATTGTGGGAGCCAGGAGGACCCAATAGCAGCAGCACTGTGAAATATTATGGTCAGACGGTAAGGACTGTACTACAATTTATTCATCTTCATTTTACAGAGACCTCTGGTGATCCAGGACTACCAAATAGCGTTTAATCTTCTTCCACTTTTCTGTCAGCTTCTGAAACCCTGTTCTCCCGTCACTCAGAACAGTGTGCCCTTTCTGACAAATCTCATCTGATGGGATCATCTAGAAAGTGACACCTTCTCTCATTGTATAGAATGCAGAAAAACTACTGGATGAGCTGCCCCAGGATTTAATCTTTCCCAGGTAATAAGGGTAGGTACATCCTGTCCTTAACCTGCTTCACATCTGATTCCAGCAGTTGCATTAGCTTCTGTCTACTGAATCACGCAGGGCTTTGCTCTCAGGAATGCTCTGAGGGTTCCCAGTGGTTGGAGCTACCTCTTTGCCAGCTCATTTGAGCCCAGAGCTTGCTGAGAAGCTTAAAGGAAAGACAGTTTTGTAGAATCATGGAATGGTTTGGGTTGGAAAGGACCTTAAAGCTCACCCAGTTCCAACTCCCCCTGCCATGGGCAGGGACACCTTCCACTAGACCAGGTTGCTCAAATCCCTGTGCAACCTGGCCTTGAACACTGTGAGTGGGCACAGACACTGCTGTGCAGTCATGATGATAACATGGCAGTGCCTGAGCCAGCTCTTCCCTTCAGTGATTCATTATTTCCCCTTTTATCTCCTTCCCTAACCAGCTTTGCTGACAAAATTAGCAGCTACCTGCTGTATGCTTAGTGCTACCATTTGCCGCACAGAAGAAAATATTAATTCATCATAAATGGAAGCAAATGGACTCACATTAAGCAGGAAGCAGCTTATACTTGCATTATTGCATTCAAAGTGGGTGGTATGCTTTGACTCATCTAATAGAGGCCATCACAGAGAAGATCCTGCTAGGAAGAACAGAGGAAGTCCAGATATGGATGAGAAAGTATCTAGTGACACCAGGAACCATCTCTAAATCTGCATGAGTATCAACCACAGTGTGTTTATTTCTTCAGATCACCTTGCACATCATGTAGCTATCTGGGACGGAGCTCCTCCTGATCCACCCAAGCCACAGAAAAAGGCAAGTGGGCCCACAGCAAGAGACATCTTAACCTTCCCCATCTCCACAACCACCTGCAGTCCCCAGCACTGGTACTCTGAAAGCTAAAACTGCAGAGAGGAGGAAAATCCAACTGAGGAGGAGCATGGATTAATGTAAAACTCATGTAGCTGGATAGCCTCCCTGAGTTTTGGATTTTGTCTGGGTACTTGTCATGTATCCAGGATCTACTGGTGGAAAGAATCTACTTTCCATTCATGGAAATGACTCACTAGCCCTAAAGGAAAGGCACCAAAATGAGAGCTATCTGCAAGCAAAGGATTGGAGGCTGTTCATGTGTGCAACTGACTGCTACCTGCTTGCAGCCCAAATATTTGCACAGAGATCATCACACCAATTAGTGAGGCCTTCATCAGGTCCTTTTCCAAATGTCTTTCAGTCATACTGAGGAGGATACAAGGGGTCACAGAAATGCTCTTCTTTGGGGGCAGACAAAACAATTGCTCCACCTCCCAGACATTGCTCCAACACTACCTTCTTCCCCTAAATTGCTTTCCCCATAATTAGAATCCCAACAGAATCACATTTCAGCCCACAAAGTAACAAGCTCCAGACGCGGCTTTTCCTTCTTGCTCATTCAAGGTCAGCTCCTGTCCTAAGGCACTAGCTTACTTTTTCCAGCAGTGTTACAAAACCATGGTAATGGGATCGACCTTTGCCTGCAAGCTGCTAATGACTTCCTGGGAGAGCACCCAGGGAATGGATCCACTCTGGTCTGCGTGCCGCTGGGGGAATTCATTCACTGGAAGAGCATTGCTTCACTGACTTTCAGCACTTCCACGGAAAAAAGGGACTCAGCAATGGCTGGGTGAAACCCACAGCTTGCCACAGGGGCCGGCTGTTGTCAGATGTTGTTATATCTCACAGCACTGCACAGCCACTGCTTGTCCCTAGCAGACAGGGTGTTTTCATTCAACAGATATTTGGGAGCAAATTACCTTAGGCAAGCATTATTATTAACTCTGGTTATTCACCACTGGTTTTGCTATTACTCTGCACCTAAGAGAGGGCACAGTGACTCAGATCCCAGGAGGAGGCCAGCGAAGGAATGCACAGACCACAATACAAACAGGCATGACCTCACAGGCAGGAGCAGCAAGGTAGGTATGGTCCAAAGACCTTGCATGCTGCCTGCAGTCCAGAGCTGGCCATAGAACCTTCCTAGGACATATGGCAGGCATGCAAGAGGAGGCTGCATCCCTCATTTTGTGTGATTCAGATGAGGAAAAGAAAAGGAAAGGAAGAGGTTTTCCTGAGAACATCAGTCACAAATAAGACTGAGCCATACTTGGGTGTTAAGCTGCATTATGAATAAGGTCTAGCAATTGAATTGGCTCTTTTGAAAAATAAATAAACCAAAAGCACGCTGAAATCAGGCCTGTTCCTATTGACATCTTGGACCCAGCTCCTTTCTGAGCTCTGACTTGCAGAGACATTCCAGAAGTCCAGAGGATGGAAGAGATGGACTTCTCTACTTTGTTCTGATCAACCTGATCTAGCAATTAGGGTGACCCTGCAAAGTGCAGGGTTTAGAGACAACTCTCCAGAGGTTCCTTCCCACCTAAACCTCTTTCTGATGCTATGGTATTTCCTAGTGAAAACTCTATGAAGGGAAAAGAACAATGCTTTTAGTTTTGCCAGGTTTCGTCTTTGTGCACAGGTCTTTTTAGCCTCTAACAGCTAGAACAGGCCTCTCAGGAAGTGTACTCTCCTCTCCAAAGGAACAGGCATATTCACCAACTCTTCCAGTACTGCTCATTAGCACCTTTTCAGTGTCATGTATTCTGTGCAATTACTGGGTAAGCAAAACATCAATAACAGTTTCTCTTGTCCTTCCGCTGAACTTGCAGAAGGACCAGTTTACCCTGGAATGACTCAACAGGCTTGCAGCCATTCAACTGACTACGGATGCACAGGGACCTACAAAGAAGGTCCGACTTGAATAGTGCAAGTCAATAAACATGGGAAATCAGAGCACTTGTTTTTCAAGTTACCTGGTTTATTAACTCAACAGTATGGTCTGGTTGCCCAAGAAGACGGCTGTGAGCCAGGTCTCCTGAATTGTCAGGGCCCTGAGTGCACATAAACACACTCCATATGCATAGAAACATACTCCATCATAAACAGTGGCTCCATTTAAGCCCAGCCCTGGCCTTCAGCTCCTGATAGAGCTGTGCTCTGGTTTTGCTCAGCCACTGCTATGCCTGAGCCTCACCACAGACCCTATTGGTTGGGGCTTTCATCTGCAGGCTGGCTTCCTGACTTGCCCTAGGGCATGTCTTGGCACCATGAACTTGCCTGATGATCTTCATTCTTGGCTGAACCTGGCTGCTATCTAGGCCTGACTAACTGGGTACTGTGAATTGGGCCCTGGTTTGCAAAGCCCTTGCTTTGCCACCTGTGTCCATGCTTGGCTCCTGGCCTTTAGGGATGACCTAAGGCTGGCCCTCACAGCTCCTGGACACTAGCTCTGCTACTGAGATCCTTGATGCCCTTGGAGAAATTATTCCCATCCTGCTTGCTTTAGTGCTGGGGCTCTTCAATGCAGCAACTGATGATGAATGGGAACTGCAGCTCAAGCCAAGTCCAAGTCACCAAAGAAGCCACCCTGGTATGTGGTTGTCCTACGGCTGTCTTCGATTTAGCATTAGTTTCGATTCTTGTTCAGGATTAGTCCTAGACATAGCTATTGTTCATGTAGTGCAGAAAATGGTCTTGTCACATCTTGTCTCATCAGTAGAGGGGAGAATCAGGAGCATCAGAGTCAGGCTGAGCATTGTGAGCTGAGCACACAGCACCAGGAGCCTGTCAGGAGCTGAGAAGTCCTTCATGGAGGCACACAAGGTGGGCACAGGCTAAAGTGAGACTTTGATTTTACTATCTATCTTTATCTGTGGTTTGAAGATAAACAAGCAATTATTTTAGTTTTGTGAATGTGCACCAAATATATGGCTTTCTCTTAAGAAAAAGGATCACCTTTATCAAGATCACAGACCTGGTTCTAATACTGCTTCAGCTTTCAAGCTCACTTGCAATCCCTTTTCTCTATGAAGAGGTGGTGGTATTCTTGCTACGTGTCCTGTCATTGAGGTCTCCCCGTGCTGGCAGACTTTTACCTGGGCTGAGAGCTCCTTTCATTTTTCCCCCACCTATGAAACACATATTTACAGCTGGTGGAGTCTTCAAAGCCAAAAAGAAAACAGGGAAACCAAAGCCTAGACTACTGTGCCAGTGTGACACATTAGATTTGCTTATGAACCCTTTCCCTTGTGTCTGATGGATCACCTGACATGCAGGCATTCAAACTGAGCGAGCTGATGCAGTTATTTGCAGATGGGCTTCATCTCATCCTAGGGTAGGTGTATAAGCTGAGGAGATGATTCATTCTCTGCAGGTATTAGTCTTTACAGTCTTTACAGTCCTACCATAGCCTTCAGAAATTGTGCTTTGTTTTTCATCAGCACCTGCTTAAAAGAAGCAAGTGTGAAAACAGTAAAATTGATGACATTGAAACAAACTTCATGAAATTTGGAGCTGCTCATCTAATAGCAAAGGAAAGCAGATGTAGGTGTGCTATGCTACACTGCCTTCCTTCTGCCACTCAAAAAGTGGGAGAACAAATGAAATTTTAATGCTATTGTAAATAGGAAAAAAACCTGCGCTGGCAGGAAAGGGTTAAGTTCCAGTGGAGTCACCCAAAAAGCAAGACCATGGGAGCTTTTCAAACCTTTATTTTTCTTTCCATCTTCTTTCCCCAAATCTTTCTCTGAGTGGCAGTCTCTTTTTCTTCACTCCCACAATAATCTTTTTACTTGACCAAGGAAATAATAGGTGCTTACAAAAGCAAAGAACTACCTTAAATTGCTTGGGCAGCAGGAGTGGTTCAATTAATTGCCTTAATTTAGCAGAAACATCAGGCATGCTGTTTACATCCTGTGAGATGCAGGCTTCCATTAGGAATGGAGTAAAGAAGGCGAATGATTATCTGCAAAGACTCAGCCACAGACTTCAGCAAGAGTAAGATCTTCAGCCTGTTGCGATTGAAACCACTCTGCCAAATGCATCTGCTCAGACAGTCAGAATTTCAGATTAACACAGCTTTCAGGTGCTTATAGGAGCTTTGATCTTAGGAATGGCAGCAAATGGGTATGATAAAAAGAATCTAATTATCATTATTATTACTGCAGGTAGAGTTAGACTGCCTGAAACTGGAAAGTGTTCCTGGACTTCATCCAGATATGTTTCAGCAAGGACACAAGGACCAGAGGTAACATGGTACAAACTGAAGCACAGGCTGGAGCATTCATCCAAACTCTGATTGATGGGATGCTCCAGTGAAGGTGGCTGAATGGCCTAGAGACCCCATCCTGACCCACAGCACATAAGCTGGCTCTCCTTTCTTGGAATCAGTTGTAAAATGCACATTTTCCCCAAGGCTCTGGATGGTGAAGACCTGAACCAGAATAAAGAAAGTGAATCCAAAAGTAGTACAGACACAGTGGGAGCCATTCCCAAACCTCCTGGTGGGTTAAAACGTCAAGAGGGCAAGTCGTGGGGTCCAGGAAATCTTTCCCATGTTTAACAGACACAAAGTGGCAGGGAGGGAGCAGATCTAAAAAAAATAAGTTATTTACCAGTGCAAGGACCAATTCCTTCTGTCTTCCTCTCTGCATCTGGCTTTGTTATTCTCTTGAGCAGCCCACCAGCACAGAGCAAGCAGAACTGTACAGAGTGGGTGGGTTGGTATGGGTCACCTCATACATCATCTGCAGCTAACTGCTGTGACTGTATGGAGCTTCCAGGCTGCAGGAGGTTTAATTAAGAGGAGATGTATGTTGCACTGGGGACAAGGCCCTTGCCTTGGCATGCTGTGCTTCTATGGCATGCTTTTGACACTGAACATAAATGATTTTATTTCTTCCTACCATCAATTCTTGTTCCAATAAAACCAGTGCCTGATGGGCCCTGTGAGAGCACAAGTCCCTTAATATGGTGAGGAAGCCACTTTGAGATCCTCAGCCCCACTTGTCTCTTCTTGCTTGACAGGAAGGATGTTTTTAGCCCACACCATTCTGGAGCCTGCTTCAGGACAAAGCAGCAGAGACATGGCAAAGCCTGCTGAAGCGTGGAGCCCCAATGGGAAGCCCAGAACAGCTCCAGCTTACTGGGTCACAGCCGCCACTTGAATGCTACTCTTCTGGGAAGCATCTGCTTCCCCACGTTTCAATGTGCTGCCACACAGGAACATTCATCACATGCAGGCAGCAATGCTGAGCTAACATTAGAAAGAATAATTTCCGATAGACTAATAAATTAAGGGTGTCTTTTGCAGGACCTTCCCCTGTGCAGGTCGGGAGGTGTTTTGGCTTTAATTTAGGCATGACACACCAGTCATCTCACCTTGTGCCTTCCCTGATGTTTTCCAGCTCTCCCTTCTCTATCTTTCAGACACTTCAGACACCTTCTTTCATTGTTGTTAAAGCCTAATTAACAACAATTTCAGTCCTCTTTCTCGAGGAGGCAGCTCATGTACACAGCTACCTGATCGGGCTGCTGTAAATGAATATGCAGAAAAAAGGGTTGCTCTGCAGTGAATCAGGGGTAATGATACACTGGGAGAACTGTGCTGACACTGACCACTGAGGCCACGGCATACGCTGCTGGAGAGCATTAGCAGAGCCCATTCAGAGGTCTGCCTCTCTCACTGTTTATTGACGGTATGCTGTTTTCCAAGCTCCCCTCTGAACTGAGGAGAGATCTCTTAATTTTAAAATGATGGATTGCTTCAATGCCTCTCACTTCTGACCTTCCAAAGGAGCAGAGTGGAAGCCACAGTGAGTGCCTCTTTGAAGGCTGCGTTGCCCACCACATTAAGGTGTATCTTTATCAGGAGTGACCTCTCATTCCCTGAGTGGACAGAGATCTTCCACTGCCTGGAGTTTATTCTCAACGCCATTTTTAATGCATTCTGTGCTAAGCTAGGGTATGACAGCCATCAGCCTGAATTCAAACACTGTATGTAATGCTTCACATCACCACAATTAGAGATCTCTCAACAGCCTTGGTCCTGTCATGTTCCCATGGCCATCATGTTCCTCACTTGTAGCTCTCAGCTCTCAGCTCCCACAAAGCAGCCAGTACCACCAGCTTCTGCATCTAATAGCAGCCAAGGGGAAAACCTAAAGTAAGACTTGAGACCTCTGACAGTTCTTTCGGACTGTTTGGCCCTATGCTGCCTCAGTGCCAGAGACCGTAAAGGGTCTGTAGCCTGCTCCCCAGAAAACCAGATCCCAGAAACCTGTCCTCCTCCTGTCCAGGACCTTTGCTGCAGACAGGCTGCAGTGTTGAGTCTCACAGCCACTGCCTCATACACCATGGTGGCTGGGACCTTTCTCACCTGATTTCAGCCATCTCCTTCAAGCTCAGTATTGAGAAATCCCTGGAAAGAGACAGGCACCTCCAGCTGTGGAATTTTGTCCCCTACCCAATAGGTAGGAGGAAAGAATTAAACACATCTAAGAGATGAGGTAATTGGATTAAAAAGTTGGTCCGCATGCTTCTCCTCTAAGATGCAGACTCCATCTCTCTTGGAAGTGACCCAGCTGTAGTCAGTCCCTCCTTTCCACAGTCATCTTCTGGCAGTAGCGTAATAGATGAACTTCTCTTGGGTTCCCTCAGGCTTTCTCCAGGATAAGGCTGGGCTCTGGGACTATGTCAGGCACTGGCTCCTCACAAACAGGACACAAGGGGATCAGACAAAGCTCCACCACTGGTGGCAGTCCCAGCCCGATCCTAACTCTTTGGGCTCAGTGACCCCAGGCAGTGTTGAACTTTTGCCTCAGCCTGCTTCCCAGCAGTGTATACACATCCCCATGTGTATCCCAACTGGACTAATCTAGTTACGGAAAACGTCTTGGTAGGTACCCCTTGGCACCAGCTATGACCTCTTTAACACATTCTCGTCAACCTAAAAGCACACGCCAGAAATAGACTGTGTCAGTGACTCAGAAAGGGAAAGAAAAAGAGAAGAGTCATTCTGACTCAAATACCGAGGTGGGCCTTGGGAGGATGGCACATGGGACTCTTTGCACCAGCACTCAGGGCTCTCCATGTCTCAGCTGCCAAAGCTCCCTCCCCCAAATCTGCAGCATGCTGGCAGTGTTGCTGCTTCTCTCTAGCTCGAGGTGATGCTGTGCTGACTCTGCAGTGTGACTCAATGGCATCACTTCTGCAATGGGTCTTGACCATGAGCTGAAGTCCTAGTAGCCTTATTTGGGTTGGTAAATAACATGGGTCAAGGCCCACTGCCTGTCCTAGAGGACAAGCAGCTCAACAGAGCTCACATCTGTACAACTAAACTATCTTCTGTCTACATCCTGGGAGCACTCCCTGTCCTGTTGTTTCACCTGAACTATGTCTAGGTACTGCTGCAAGATGGGACAGTTGGAGCTATAACAGAGCCGTGGATGGTCTCACAATTGAGCTTGCAACCCAGATCTAATTAGGAAAGCCAAGATAAAGAGCACTCATGTTAAACTGCTTCTCTAAGTAGGTCTGACTCTTGTTAGCACCCATCTCTCAGCTAACAAGCACCTTCTCCACATAGACTTGTGTGGATGACCCCACTGCTCTACTTGCTGAAGGCACAACTGAATGGGAGGCTTTTCCATGGGAAAGAGGAGATAATTTGCAAAAAGATAAACAGATACGGAGACAGCAGGTCCACAGAGGATGCAAACACATCCTCACCTCTTACACAAACACATTCCACTTCCCATGCTTCCCTCACCATCTGAAGTGGAAGTCCACAGGAGTGTTAGTTCCTCTGGCTGCTTATGAAAGATCAGCAGAGCTCAGTCCAGGGGTGGCACTGAAGGAGCAGAGCGGTACTCTGGCTCTTGGATATCCACCTCGTCTATTTTAATGTCCTTCTTTTTACCATCTGGGGACCATGGCTGAGGAAGTATCTGCCTCAGCCATCACCTCCCTTCAGCTGAAGTCAGGAGAAAATTGTTCCTTTGAACTAGTTAGAGATATTCTGAGACCAGTTTCATGTCCGTGACCATGTACAGCCCCTTCCACATTCAAAATCAAGACACGTGGTTGTCTGTGACCTGAGCTGAGCAGAAGAGTTACCTGTTTTCAGACTCTATCCCAGTGCTTGATGTTTTACATCGAGAGGTTTTGACTCAAAACAACTATAGCTTTGATCAATGCAACCTCTAGCTAGAGATAGGGAAGCCTGGAACAGAACTGGCATCCTTCTACCAAATACCAGATTCTGCTTCAAAACAGGAAGGGTCTGGAAGATGTCAGAGTATTTTTAATGTATCATTTTCCCTTATCACCTTCTGGGAAACTGACAACACACCTGAGCTGCACCTTTTCTAAAAAGTTAAGCCTGGGCCAGGCAGGTACCAAAAGCATTGTTGCTTGAGTGAGTAAGGTTTTGCCTAAAGATCAACCCCACCTTTTAAATGAAAGCATCAAGGAGATCTCTCTGCACCCTTCTGCGCCTGGACCAGTACAGCTCTTTCAGGGAAGGAAGCCAAACTGCTGCCCATTTCCTCATTCTCAGGAAATCAGAGAGATTCTTGAAATTTGTTTAATTCAGCAATTTTGGAGCTTCTGGTAGTATCCCTGGTCATACAGGTAGTAGGTATGCATGTGCACAGACCCATTCCTCTGACCTGTTTCTGACCTTGATTATGCCACAGTTAATCCAAGTGAGCCCATTGCTAGCCAGGAGGCGCTTCAAACTGATGCTGAGATGACAAGTGTTTCCTCTGAGAAGCATAGCATCATGTAAGCAGCACAGAGCAAAACCAAGCACAGCAACTTTCTGCAGTGTGCGTCTGTCGCCCCTTCTTGTGACATCCCAGTTGCCGGTATGAGCCCTCATCATGAACAGTTCCTTGAGATGGACATACAATTGCTTTTGTTATTGCCATCTGCAGCTTAACCACAGCTGACTCTTAACATTCTTCACTGTCCACAAAGGAACTACAGCTTCTGCAGTCTGAAAGTGTGTCACAAAGGTTTGTTGCTAAATGGAAACTAAACCAGTCACAAGGCTCTCAGTGCCAGAGCGAGCACGTCGCTCCTTCTTACTCCCCACTGGGGTGGCTTATGATTAGCACAGCCCAACCAACAAAGCAGTGTCAGACTGCAATCACGCTTCCAGAAGTTATTTACAGGCAGGAGCAAGCACATTTTGTGTAAACTTGCATTGTGGTCTGGCAGGTTACCCCTGCTTGCATCTGCTTTGGGATGGACAAATAGTGTCCTTTGGTGAGTACTTTTTCCCATCTCAGTGCAGAGCTGCAGCCTTCCTACCTTCCTACTATTCCCTTCGCATTTTGGCCAGGCAAGAGAGTGAAGAGCAGAGAGGATCATCTAACTAACTGCTCTTCCTTCACTCAGACTGATGTGAACTTCCACTTACCCCATGCCATTTCGTATTTCAGCAGACCAATGCAAAAGACATGTTTATTACCTTAGCAAGATGCTAGAAAGAGAGGGAGGTGGAAAGAAATACACACATTTTTGCTGGGTGTCCAGAGACAACAGCAAGAGCTGTCACTTAAGCCAGCATGGGAGGGAGGGCTGAAGACGCTCTGTATCACCTCTCACAATCTGGTGTAGGACTTACGTGGGGATGGTCATTTTACGTGGGAAAGCACATCTTCCTCAGTCATCGCTCAAGCCTGACCCAGAAGGCAAGGGAACAGACTCCAGGGCAGCACATTTGCTAGGGGAAGAACCAACCCTTTGGCTATTTTAGGTCTCTTCCAAAGTTTAGGTAGCAGCTGACTACAATGGTTGAATATCTGCTTTATGGCATTTTTTTGGTGTCCAGGGAGATCACATTGCCTGTGTCCTAACTTCCCTCTTTAGGCCCTTGCCAGGTAGGAAACACTAGAAGGAGAGGCAGGGGAAGGACATTAAGGTGCTGAGCTCCCACAGTAAGTGGGGCCATGCCCATAACTCGGGAAAGCAACCTCCAAACTTCTCATGTCTGAGGAACATCCCTGAGACCTATTTATTTGCTCCTCATCCCAGACACCTGACAGAAGATTACACCTGGAAGGACCACAGGTCTTACTTGCTCTGGAAAAGCTGGTTAATCCAGTTTGTTGGTTTGAAATAACATTTCCAGCTCCTTACTAAAGGAAAGCCTAAAACAAATTATCGAAAAGAAATCAAAGGCTGAAATGTCTTATATCTCACTACCCGTATTGCAAGCTGGAAGATGTATTTAATGGGGTTTTAATATACCAGAAAAGGAAAAGCCATAGGGCTTGTATTATTAAAGGCAGCAAATCCATCCTAATAAAGACAACAGATTTAATCTGGTTCTAACATTTCTGATTAGCTTTTCTCCTTATGAACACTCTGATGATTTGAACCTTGCTCTTTTACTCACTGATTTCTTAATGCAATTAATACTCATTTCAACATTGCCACTGAGAGCATCTTTTCATTTGCTTTTACAAAAGGAAAGCTGAGGTCTGCACTCCAGACATGTGAAATACAGTACCACGATGTGCATTACAACGATCAATTGATAAATTACATCAGCTCATCTTTCCCAGGAAGGATTTATTACTGATGTAAGAGGAACAAATGGTTACAGCAAGGAATGATTTGTTTTTTCTTGCTGATCTATGCAAAAGGTCTGTTCCACCACTCACTTAAATGAAAGTGTTAAGGGAAGACTACACTGTCATATGAATTCATATAGAGAAAAGCTGTGCAGCATATAGACAAAAAGATGCTCACAATGCTCTCTTCATCATTTGGTCCAGTTAGTTGTTTGCACCAGAAACAGAAGTTGGATTGTTAAATGTGTAGGGAAATGAAAGGAATAAAATCTAATTATAATTAAAAAAATACATATAACAGATGCTTTAAAAGCAAAGGAAAAAAGAACAGCTTTAAAGTTACTGTAACAAACTTCCATCCCGTGAAGACATTTTTCACTTTGTTGTCTCAGAAGATTCTTCAAGACCTTTTCATTTTCATTCTGATCAAGCTGCAAGAAAACACCAAAACCTGGAGACTCTTTGCCTGATTTCCTCCCCTTGCCATTGCCATTCTCAACAAAGGCTTGAACAAGAGCACTGATAGATATTGTTTATAGCCTTTAATCCAACTATGGACTCAGTCTCTCTCCCAGCTGCTTTGCATATGCAGACAGTTCTTTAAGGCAGTACTTCTTGTTAGATGTGTATGCATGGACTACAACATACAGACTGTCATACATAGTAGCTAGGACATCATGACCACAAATGTGGCAGGAAATGAACATCTTGAAGGGATCACACCTACCCATAACTTTGGCTGGGGAGCAGCAAAAATCCATTCTTATTAGACTCAATAGGAGGACTGTCACATGTGGTAGGGAAAACTAGCATATAACTCCTGCTCCATCTCTCCTTGAGTCTTTCTGTGCCTTTCCAAGCCAACCTGGCTATATTTTCTGTAGTGTATATAACTCATCATTTTCTAAATACTGGGCTGGGCATTTGCCTAGGAAGCCATTCCTGGCTCCCTGCCATTATTTTGCAGTAATGAGCTCTTGCACAGGAAGTCACCTCACCCCCAGGCTGGGGTCTCTCCTGGCATAAATTCTGCCTGTCTCTTTGATGGCATCAATCATTCATAGCCTTGTCCTGCCCAGAGCATCTGCTTCCCATTCTCTTCCTTAGTTTCCTCCTGACTAATTGATGAAATTGTTGAGTGCAGTTGCCTGGGACACTGCCCTTTCCTTAAGCAGTTTTGGCCTCCTTTGTGGGAGAAAGCAGGAAATCTTCACAGAACCCCTGAAGGGACAGAGAGGTTGAACAGGACCCACCTCTCACCAGGACAACAGAGGCTAAGACAACAAAATAAAGTCAGACTGTTCCTAGGCTGTCAGTGTCTAAGGGCAGAGGTGAGAGCACAAGGAGAGGAAGGACTGTGTGCTTTTCCTGTCATACTCAGCATTCAAGTGGCAAATAAACCACTCTCCAGGCAGTTTTCCCTCAGGCAACTTCTACAATGGCTCTCAAACTTCTACCATCATATGGATAGCATGGACCTTGGAGCAAGGCAGAAGTGGGCAACCACATTTCACTACCACTGCCTGCCCTCTCCCACCTCTGCTGTTCAGCAGCTAAAACCCCTGCGTGCATGATCATGATGCTCCTGGACAGCTTGAGGTGACCAACACCTCAACCAGGGAAAGGCACCACCAGGAAACATGCAGCTGATGTGAGCACAAAAACATGGCAACTTCTCTAGAAGCCTACGGCAACCCTTCCTCATCCAAAAGAGTCCCAGGGCCAGCAGAGTAATAGTTTGCAAAGAGGAGCTGAGGGCAGAGACAACAATGATATTAAAGGTCATTTTTATCTGCAAAGCTAGGAAAGAGGCCCTGAGAGCCTGAGCCTCAGGTCTGTAGTGGTTTACTACCTCTCCATTGCCCACACATTGTGCTTACTAGGTCCACAGAGGCTGCAGTGTGAGTCAAATCCTGCCTCCCAGGGCTGCCAAGGGAGTAGTCACAAACATCCTTTGCAAAGGCACCATTCATGCCTACCCTGTGCTGAAGAATGAGTGCATGATGAGATAAGGGACAACACCACAGCTCTATCATAAGACTTGATTTATGGGAAAGACTCAATAGAAGACAGCAATTGAGATGTGATGTGGTGAAGACAGCTGCCTTGCAGCATAATTTCACAAGTCGTGAGAAGCCTCTGGTGGACCAAACTATCTTTCCTGGATGCACTCTGGCTTCATTCCTACATGGAACGGTAAAGAGTGTTGGGAACACCTTAGGGTGGGTGCAAGATGGGGGCTACCTTCTTTAGCACAAAAGGGAGGAGCTTTGATTTCAGTCTGTTCATCTCACTACCACTATTTAAAGCTATTAATGCCAGTGCTTTTTTGCCATCATTCGAGTTCAGATGGCTGACAGTGCTCATGGTATCTGCTTTTCTTAGGCTGACTCTCTCTGCTTTTGTTTGGTTGAAGTAGAGAGCAAACACTACCTCTGGTAGCACAGAGATGCTTATGGTCCCATCAGCTGTTACTCACAGCAGCATAATAATCCTGTAAAATGGGACTTGAATTCCACTTAAAAAGCAAGTAGCACAACCACTGGAGGCTGATGAGAGATGATGCAATACAGCAAAAATACTGAATTTGGTATTAGCCAGCAGAGATGTTGCAAATGTTCCTCAGTAACTTTTCTTTCTCAAGCATGCACACAAAGTGCTGCATGCACTGGTCCAGCCGGGGGGGGCCAATGGATGGATCCCAGCAGGCACAAACCCCAATAAGTGAGATGCTTTCTGACCTGCCATGGCTGTGGTTGGAAGATGGCTCGTATCTGGGGCAAATTCAGCTATTACAGCTCCCAATACCTTTGAGTATCCCATGCTCTAGGCTGGATCCCAGAATAGATGAAATCAGTGTGTGGGAAGTTTTATGCCCCTTTCAAGGGAAGTTAAACTCAGCTGCCTGGTTTATGCAGAGGGAGTCCTGGACTGAGAACCAGGAGTTCAGATTTCTAGCTTTGCTATTCACTTTGGTAGTGTTGGTGTCTTCTCCCAGTCTCTTCCCTGACCACACAACCTTTGGGCAGGGAATGCTTCCCACTCTACGTATTTACAATCCCTAGTGTTCTGAACACTGAGCTACGAGAACTCACTGTGGACTAAAACCAAATAGGAAACACCAAGTCTTTGGCTTTGTCTCTCTGGAGCTTTTGGGTTATATTTACCATTTTTTCTGAGGCAAACAAGCTTTCACATCCAGTTACATCAATAAAAGAAGAAAGAAGGGACCAGCCTATCACTGTCCCGTCAGTCCCAGAGGCTGTCACCTCTGCTTTCCATTTATATCCCAACTTCCACCACTACATAAACAGGGGGTTGCAAGCAGAGTACTGCACAGACATTCCAAAAGGAACGAAAAGGGGAAGAAAAACAGGGCTGGTGTATATATGCTGGAGCTTCCCTAACGCCCACAGAGGCGGTGGGTACCCAGCATAGGGGACAGAGGCATGCTTTGGGAAAGAAGAACCTGTTTGGTACAGGCAGAAAACTATAAGGAAGTTTTAATGAGGATTTCAGTGGATACAAATCATTTCCTGAGCAATGGCTGATGACAGCTAATAGGAATCCCAGAAACAGTACGACAGCACCTTCTTATTTTCTGTTGCCTGCAATCACAGTGTCCAGCTGTTATTTTCATCCTCCCAGTAGTATAATGAACAGTTGCATTCACATTTCTATTCCTTTATTTTTGCCAGAGATGTCACCGTTCCTCTTTTTTCTATAAACATAGGAGTGCAATTCTTACCCTTCCCTCTGTTTCAGTACTCAACTAACGTAAGGAGGCAGAAGCCAGTAAAAAGTTTATTAGCAGACCTCTCCAGAGAATCAGTTTAACATAGTTATGTGTAATACAGCTTTATTTCTTTTATTTTTCCTTAAATTAAAGAAAAAGATAAAAAAGGGAGTTGTTTAAATTTATGAGCTGATGAGACAGTGAGTAATGGTGAATCACTGTTTAATATTTTAGTCAACCATCTGCAAGGTGAGCTGTACTCCCTTTCATATCGCTACTGCTAAGAAGTCACCTCAAGTTTCACGAATAAAATCAGTCTTGCATCAACCTGAAAGGCTGTATTCAGCACAAAAAGCAATTATTGTCCACCCAGAGATCTCAAACACACAACTTTCAATGCAGGAGGAAACAAGCACAACTATAAACTGGGGTGCGGGGTGAATAACAAAAGCTGCAAGGATGAAGGTGGCTTTTTTGTTAGCTCTCAGTGATTCTGCAGGCAGAGTTACAGGAGAGAGCAGGTATCTGGCTGTGCATGGAGGACAGTGCTTATGGTTGTCTATATGCTGCCTTGTGATCACCTCATCTTCCTGTGCTTCCAAGACAGTTACTAGCACTCCAGTGGCACTAAACCTCAGGCCAGCCTGGGATTTTCCAGCCAGTTTCCCAGAGGAAGGAGACACAAGCTTCTCTCCTGTTTCATCTTCCTCCAGACCAGTGACATGTGCGGAATACCTCTGTGTCTCAGTGTCACAGCTACCCAGAGGAAAGCACAGCAGTGCTGGCAAGGGAGGAGGATGCAGCAAAGGAGGTTTGTCAGCAGTCTGACACCTACAGATCCACAATACCAGGGGACACACACACTGTGCAGACAAGTTACCTGCCCCACCTGCAGTTGCAGTGTCTGAGCAGAGAAGGTGCAGAGCCAGCTGTATCCCTTCCAGTCTCCATGTGCTACCTCTCCCACTGGGAACAAAGACTAAAACCCCAGGTGGTTCAGGAAAGCCTCCATTAGACTTGTTGTTTCCAAATTTCCCCTTCCTACTCTTCCCAGTGCTGAAATCCTCATCAGCCTCTTGGTCTTAGCTGCTTTCATGAGAGCATGGTCTCTTCCAGACTGGCTATCTAACCATCTCTTGCCCACCGCTCATACCCACCTCCTCTGCTGCCATTGACAAGAGCTGTCTTTAGCATGTGTTACCAGCAAAAAACAGGCTCTAGGCCCAGCCTCTCTGTCTTTCTTCAAGGGTATTTTTGAATTCCTTTCCTTGATTAATGTATGTTAAAAGTGACTAATTTCATACCTTCCATCTCTTTAGCTGCTTTACAACAGGGAAAAATGCAATTTCCTCTAGCTTGTCAGGTGTCACAAGAGTTTTGTGAACCATGACAATACACATTGCTTACTGCTGCACACATCCTATCACCCCCCTGAAATCTAATGGGATATGAATAGCGGTTTTGCAATAAATGTGAGTTATGAAATTACTGTAGAGAGCCAGTGCTACAGAGAAGGGTACTGAGAGACTGTGTAACCCAGCAGAAATATGGTTTTCTGTACAGCACAGGCTACACCAAAGGAAACTACATCAGTTGCTCTGGGGCTGACTTCAATGGAGTGAGGAAAACCTTCATGACTTTTTACGCATCTTTTACACCTGGAGGATGACCACTCACGTCCATTGTCTTTACACTGCTGAAAATGACAGAAAAACTCCTGGTGCATCCAGTTCCTTCACAGTGTTTGATTTATACACATACAAACAAGCAGCTTAGTCTCCACTTTGGTTTGCAGACCCTTCTTCCACGGCAAGTGCTTCAGCCACGATGCAGTGAAATCTGATGCCAGCACTAAGTCAATAGTTGTTCCTTGTCTCCCTGAAAATAACCTACTTCAAACTGTGCAATAAGAATTTTGTGAAGCTCAGGTGAGCTGATTTGGACCAGAAACACACCTCCCTCACTTTTCACACTCACCAGTGGTTCACCACTCACCCCGTTAAATAGCACACAAACTTTATTTGCCACAGCTATTTCTCAATGTCCCTTTTTTATGGGACCCTACCAAGTGAAGTAGCCTTCTGGCATGTGGTGTCTTGTCTCTACCAAAACATGGAGGCACTGTGTTCAGGTCACCTCCTGGACTTCTTACTTAATTGAACAGATTTGGCACTAATTTAGTGGTAAAGAAGTTCTTGATATTATCAAGGATTCCTGCCTTGGAGATATTATCTGGCATAGAGAAAAGCGTAGATTTGTTTTCTGAATGCTCTATTTCCTCTGTAAAAATTCACAAAGCTTGCTCACAGCTTGAAGGACGTACCTTGAAGGACAGTGACAGAACAAAACCGACCATTCAAAGCAGTACTTCTTTTTGTCTTTTCCAGGTCTTCCAAGTGAAGCAAAACAAAGAACAAGAAATCTTTTCACCCTCTCAATTTCTCTGACATCAGAAGAGATCCCCAAGCAAATATATTTCCCTGGGTTTTCAGGGGAGAGAAGCAAGAGAAAAAGTTGGGAGAGAAAGAAAAATCTTCCCTATCCCCATAATATTTAAAGAAGGAAAATGTTACGTGTTTTTAAAAATTAACACGAAGTTCTGTTATTTTGATCCCTCCCCCAAGCTGTATGTGCCTTGATGTACTCAGGAACTCCTTTTCAGAGTCCTCTCTTGAGCCACCCTTTATTCTCCATGCATTCACCCACTCTGTGGTGCAGTGAGCATGACCTGGGTGACAGTGACCATGTGGTGAGACGAGGGCTTCCATCCCCCTGCCACACCAAGCCCCTTTTCTCAGTGGATCCACCACAAGAGAGGGTGAATGCACTATCATAATGCTCCAGCTCTGGCAGGCGAGACCAGCGGAGAATGGGAAAAGATACCCTCCTACCAGCACGTACGGTCATTTTGCTTTCCTGGATTTGTCTGAATCTCTTATTGTTCCCCTTTCTGCACTCACGCCTCGTACCACACAGAGCTGTGATCTGACAGCCTTGTGTGTATTCATCAGTGCTTCAGAGCAGATGATTCACCTACTCCTCTTTATGATTTTATCTCCCATCAACTGAGAATTCAAAGCCTGCATAATGCACCATTGTTGTATTCAGGAGCGGGCCTGTCACTGTGATACAAATGATACCATGAAAAAGGTGTGATTTTAATTGAAACAGAAGGTTGGCAGGTAGCATCCTAAAGCTCCGGAGCTCGCAGATTAAAAATAACGACAATGAGATCATGTCTTCTAACAACAGAGCGAAAATAGCAATAATAAATACAATAGCCCTGACAGGGGCACTGCATGGGAAGGTGAAGGCTAGAAGGTGTATTGTCCACCCTGGGCAGAAAGTAAACAGTGCTGCTTGTTTTACATCCTTTACAACTCATTGTATCTACATCCAAGCTCTGACTCCTGCCTGGCTCCCACCCTGTGTCTGGGAAAGCTGTACTGAGCTCCAAGAGAGGAGCTCTGAGGGAATCATCTGCCAGTGGGCCAGCAGCTATACAGCTGCAGTAGGCACCCTTGGCTGGCACACAGGTATTGAAGAGGACAGGGACAGAGAGTGCATCTGCATCAGATCCAGCTCAGGCACTAGCATAGGTAAAGCCATGGTAGAAGGGCATCAGGTAATAAGGGGTAACGGGTTAAAACTTAAACAGAGGAAGTTTAGGTTGGATATAAGGAGGAAATTCTTTCCTGTTAGGGTGGTGAGGCACTGGAATAGGTTGCCCAGGGAGGTTGTGAATGCTCCATCCCTGGCAGTGTTCAAGGCCAGGTTGGACAGAGCCTTGGGTGATATGGTTTAGTGTGAGGTGTCCCTGCCCATGGCAGGGGGGTTGGAACTAGATGATCTTAAGGTCCTTTCCAACCCTAACTATTCTATGATTCTATGATTCTAGGTAGGCATGCAGAAGAATGGATTAGCCCTTCTGGCAGGGAAATCTGACATAGCTCTGTGTGACACACTAGGGACTGATGTTTCCTGCATGATCAGCAAATGCCAGGGAAGTTTGCTCCACAACAAAGTGCTCTCATGCCATAGATGGATAAGAAGCAGCTTGGGTTGGGTAGCAACACCACCTTAACAGCTCTTTGCAGCTGAGCCATGCTCTCCCTGGAACACATATTCCACCTTCAATAAAAATGTCATGTTCTGGGAGTTCTAGGCTGGTTGTTGAAAGGCACAGCCTCCAAGCTGTGCCTTCAATTCTCTCAATTCAGTTCTTTCAACATCCGAGCACCAGATCCCAGAACAGCTGTTGCCCTCTAACCCTCAATCTGTAAGCCTGCTTCTTCCACTAATTGCATTGGTGTTATACTTAAAGCCAATGAGGTTTCATTGATAAACCCACCCCAAATACCCATTTCTGCCACATGTGAAAAGCCATGTTTCTCACCCATCCACTGGACAACATCTGAGTTGCTTCCTCAGATAAACCACAGTAAACATAATTTTAGCAGCAGAAGTTTTCGTGGCAGGTGAGTGAGTTCTAGTCCATTCCCAGTCCTCTGAGAAAAATGTTGTTAATGAAGATGACACACAAATCCCTAGATGTTATTACATAAGGCCTGGAGAGGAGCACCCCACTATTCACATCTTCCTGCTCAGAGATGTCAGGATGCCCCTCTGCTGCCCCAGCCAACAGGCTGTGAAACATCCCAACACAATGGGGGATCTCTTGTGGTTCAGCTGGCTTAACACGGAGCTTATGGCTGTGCTAGTTGCAATGCCTGGAAAAAGATGGAGTGACAGAAACCAGTGGCTCTTGCCAGCTGCTGGGATAGAGTGCCCTGACCTGAGAGTGCATCAACCACCCCAGAGTGTCCAGATGACGAAATGTGTGCTTGTTTCCTTGTTGAAAGTGTTGTCACACTCCATTCTGCTGACTGAATGGTGGGGATGGAGTCCTGAATACAGATGAATGTCCTCATCTCCTCTAAATTCTGACAGAGACAGTTTCTTAGTGAAGACAGAGCTTATTCATTCTTGCAGAAGATGCATTCACCCACTGTGCTCATGCTATCAATGCTAGGTAGGTTGTAAGGCATGCCAGAACCTCAAGGGACTCACAACAACCAGCTTTTAATGTGATGCCACACACTGGTGTACAGCAATTGCTACCCTTGGCTAAGCACACGTTGAGGATCCTACAAGTATGCCCCTCTTTCACTATGACCCTTCTTCATTTTCATGGCAATGGTTGAGGCAGCATTTTCCCCTCCATCCATCCAACTTGGCTCATCATCTTGTAATGTTTTGGGATGTAAGGTCTGACTCAACTAATGGCTTCTTTTGACAATGATGGCCATAGCCCTGAAACATCTGGTCCTGTGCACCATTTTCATTGAATCAACCCTCAAGTTTGCTGGATCAGGCACAGAGCAGGATCAGGGAAGTGATACTGCTGGGGAGGGAGGGAAAGAGAAAAAACCCATTTTGTTTTAAGGGGAATCAACTCCCCAGACAAGGGTTTGATTCAGGGAGATGGAGAGAAGCAGTAGGACATACTTATGGGAAGAAGAATCTGTGACACTTCAGGTGTCATGATTTGTCAAACTATTCCCTAAGTTAGAAAGTGGACCCTCCGCTCCAGAAATGGTCCTCTTACAGAAATGAGGAGAAAAGAATGTATAACATTCTGGAGGCAACAGATGATAAACAACTTAAAAAGACAGAGGTAGTTCAAATATCCTTCTACACTGGCAAGAGATCTTTCACTGCTCCAAGCTGTGGTCCCTCTCAGGCTGGATTGATGCTTCAGTTGCATTACCAGCACCACAGCTTTTAATCACCTCTATTACACAGTAGCCTTCAGTGACTACAAATCCTCAGCAGCTCCTCTGGGCAGCTGCATCACATCCCCCTGGCTGCTCCATGGCATGGAAGAGACAGTAACCTGAAAAGCAGTGACTCAATAACCACCTGGTGTTCTTGGAAAAGGCAAGCTTTGGAACAGGAATTGGCTGAGAAACTAACATCCCACAAGGACATCCAAGAACTGGCATGCTCCTACATGAGGCAGTCAGGATAATATAACAGCATGTCGTCCTTCTGAACACAGACCAAAATTCATCCCTAGAGCTATTCAAATAAAACAAGCCCCGAAAGCAGTGTTGCTATATGGTATATATATGGTATAACTACAGCTGCAATATAACCTTCAAAGCAGTTGTCTTCTGGCCTCTTGTGTCCATCAAGATCACATATTACCTACCCACTGATCAACAGAGCAATTCAGTGAGGTATGTGTCATGTAGACCTGGCCAAGAGAGATCTGAAACAGGCCAGGTGTATGTCCATCCACTGATGAGTGATCATTGCTTGTTCGCCCCAAAGATGGCACACCCAAGAAGTCACATCCTCATTTCCTAATGAAAGCCATCCTGAAAGGCAAATCAGAGCACAACACAGTTTTTACTACAGTCCTTCCTCCTTCTAAGAATTGCTCCCTTTGCCTTGAAACCAGCAGCAGACTCCATCTTATTCTTTGGTTGGTAAAGCCAGTATTCATTGGTCAGAAGATACTACAGCTAAAAGCCACCCTCCACTTCATCACCCGAAAAAAGCATCTCACACCACCACCATTCCAATGGACAGCCCAGCATGGTTCCCAGTGTTCCCCTGTCTTCTGGGAGAAGTCTCTGTGGCTTGGAAATCCTCCGGTATGGATAGATCCGATTCGGTTCTTGTGGCTGATGGATGTGTCACCAGCTGCAACACTTCACCTGCAGCAACAGTCTCCAAAGACTACTATTTTTGGAAACACGGTCTGCTTGGAGAAGGTAAATGGGTTAATTTTTCTCTAGAAGACCCCACCAGAAGCTAAGGACTTGCCTTGCTTTACTGTCTACTACTTCACTGCAGGTGCACAGGAAGCTCAGGTAAGAGCCAGCATGAGTAAGGGGTATATGCAGGGTTTCCAAATGATGCCGCAGAGCCTTGTGATAATTACAGAGCTGGTCTGAAAACATAAGGATTTTGCAGTTACTGAGTGAGCAGGTCAAAGCAGACCGCATCTGTGCTCCATTTTCTGCAGAGAAGCATACATACCTCTGAAACAGTGCTACTAGGTCTCAAACCTTCTCCATCTGCTGCCTGCGATGGTTGCCTGGACCATAACGAACGTGTTGCCATTTTCAGCACCCAGCAGTGATTGATGCTGTGTTAAGAGGACACCAGTGGTTCCGGTCTATTTACATTTCCAAGGAGCTTGGCTGGGTTTTGTGCTGTCATTTTCTTTTGGTATACCAGCTGTGGGAGACCAAAGGGTACAAAAATTACTGTGATGCTCAAGCGAGGAAATGCTACTGTTGAGAAAACATCCTATTTATGCCACATTTTAAAAGGAACCCATCTTTAAGAGTTCTAAAGAGCTGCTACTAGCAACAAATGAGGCTGCTAATTTGGCCTGGCAAGCCGCGTTTGCTAAACACCATTTCAGGTTTTAATTCATCACATGTAGATTTGGAATTGGAATTCTACTAGCAAAACCGTCATCAGTGCGGTTTTGCAATCCCAGCTCCCTTCCTTTTCACATCAAGCCTGTCTCCCCCTCTCCCTCTGTCTTCCACAGCTGTCAGCTGTCATCAGCCAGGAAGGCAGATGAGCCAGTCCCAGCCTTGCAGATCTGACCCAATCTCCTGCAAAACAGATGCCCAGGCCCCAGGTCCTCTTTGCTGCCCAGCCACTTGTTTGGCTGCAGGAACTGCAATGTGCTACTTGCCTCATGCAAAGGAAGGAAGAACAATTACTTCTTGGAAAGCAGGCAAGGAATAAAATGCTTTGTGCATTCGCTCACCCTGAGAACTGGCATCCAATAGCTTTCTTCAACCGCTGTATCCCCCCTTCCACCCGAGTTGTCACTCTGCAGCTCCCACAGGGAGATCTCGTCTTTCCTCTCGGTTGCACAGCTGCCACGAGGTTGCTCAGAGAAGGATGCTGCTGATGGTAGCTTGACCCTGGCCATGCCAAAGTGATGGCAATTTGTGGGGAAAACCTTGAGGATCTGATTGCCCTGCTAGCTTTCCCTGATCTGCCCTCTTAGCACTCACAAGACAGACACAGTGATGTCCTCTGTCTAGGAACTAGGTAAAGGACTCCTAATTCACCTAAACAAAAAGGGCCATCCAACGTGCCATGCTGCCAGCACCCTGCTTTCATAGCAGCCAGGAGTGCATCTGTGTATACAGAGCCTGCAATGGGACAAGCACAGAGCCACCTCTTCCCTGGTGTGTCTTGCTAGGTACCTTAGGGACATCCTGGGACAGAATTAGTATGTTTAAAGCAGGGAGCTCTATTTACAGTGAACCATTCTCCCATCTTCATATGCTGGAAATCAAATGTTCAACAAGAAAGAACTGAACCAGAAATCTCTTCTGTTTCATATTTTGATATCTAATTATTAACTATTTCACATGTCTTGCTGCTATAGAGCACTGGAGACAGACATCACATTGGACCAACTTCCAAAAACCAGCCTCCAGCTTTTTTGCAATTGTGCTTTTGAGAATTAAGCGCAGACTAAGGATTGGAGGGTGCCTGTATCAAGAGACCTAAGCTGGTGGCCAGGCAAGAAAACCAGGAAGGAGGAGGGCAGGCTTCCCACCCTGCCTTTGCTGGTCATTCCCAGGGAAAGGAACTGTCTTGAAAACTGAAAGAGTCAGGAGAGCCATCTCCCAAGGCACTGGAGCCTGCCAGAAGGAAGAGCAGATAGTTCTGTTGGTTTCATCCCTTCATCTGTTGAGGTTGATTGATTATTCACCATCTTGAGGTGCATCACCAGCCTTGGGAAGCCACTGTTTGAGCAGAATACATCTTGATTTTTCTATTTCTGTGGAAGTTTTCCAGCCTGCCCTGCTGTTGTTTTTCAGAGCAGGGCTGTGACAGCAAAGTCTGGAGGAGAAAACAGAGCAGGCCAACACATTGTCCTACAGATGGTTTGCCCTTCCAGGCAGGCAAAGCTGCAACCACTAATGTAATCTTCCTCAGAAGGGCACATTGAACCCTCTCTTCCTTCAGAGATACCACTCTCCAGCCTTCCACTTCTCTGGTCCCTCCTCTATTTCACAGCTACCAAATACTTTTTCTTTCAGAGGTGACCTCGCTGGTACACACCTAATTCAGTACTGAGCAGCTTGGATTTACCTTCAAGTCTGCTGCTTCTATTTCAGGCCTGAGGAAGGACCAAAACTGTGTCCTTTATCCAGTGACAGCAGTTGCTCTAAAAAGGATATGCTCTCTCTCACCTTGAGAGAGATACCCTAACTATGTCAGGGTAACTGACATAGTCAAAATTACTTCTAAGGGATACAGTAAGTGCTTCAGCTCTTTAAGTTCAGACTCATTCAGGTTAAAAACATTCTTGGAAGAGATGATAGCCAAAACATACTCTTCTCTATGCTGTTCCTTCATACTGGTTATGCAGATCTGACACCGTCAAAAGGCTGGCATCTCTCATCTCCACCATGGCACAGGGATACAAGGACCAACTTCCCAACCCTGGTCACATTCTGGCCTGGCTGTCATTCTCTGAACAGTTTTGAACCCAGAGCTATGCCAGGCACAAAGCCACGGTGAGAGGGAGTTTGTGAATAGCTGGTGCAGGAGGTATTGTGTTTGCACAGGCCAGGGGTACACAAAACAAGTTTGGCTATGAGATCTATGAGGTGATCCAAGCCTGACATTCTCCTGGTTCTTATGATGACAAAAGTGATAAATAAAGCTCTGCTTTATACACTCATGCAAAAAAAACCCCAAACCTATAAACTGGCTGGTCCCAGAATATATGCCGGACTTTTCTCTCAGCCTGGGTACAGGGACTGGGTCTCCTGGAGCACAAATACTTAGAAGCAACACTAATACTCCATGCATCCACCAGCACTAGCATGGAGCAGGCAGCAGCCAGGAGAAACAGCATCTCCACTGTATATGTTACCACAAGGCAAAGTATAAGTTCTTGATGAGCCCAAAATCTAAAAATCATACGCCCCCACCCAACATCTAAAGCCTTAGACACAACCAGAGATTTTTATTTCAATCTTCCGCACCTCCTCTTCTTCTCCCATTGCAAACCAAGTCAATTGCTAGCCTCTCTCTCTTCACAAAAAAAAGATGGATAATTCTTCATCCTGCATCCTTATCCCTCTAATTGCTTGATTGATTAGCATAATTATGTTGAACCTAGAGTAATTGCTCTGGACCTGCCTCTGCTTGGAAAGAGCAGCTTTCATTCCCAACCTGGGAATGGACTTGTGTGCTGGCAAGCATGTCTGCCTCCTCCCCTGGTGTATGTGTCAGCCTGGTAAAAGCTGTGAGCTCTTCCTCCACACCACACTCCACCGGCTTCCTAAGGCAGGACACTAGGCTGCTTTTTGTAGCCCCTTTGCCATGAATAAGTGTACATCACTAAGAAAGCTTGATAGTCAAATGGTCAGGACAGCAATATATGAAAATCAGTGTCTGGCTGCACTTGGCTAGGATTATCTCCGTCAGATGAAGCACAATTAATGCTAATTTGCTGCTGCTGCAGCCAGCTTCCCTCCTTCTGATGTCTTATGGGAACAGGGATTACCACTGAGCTAATAAGATTGCCTCAAAACACTTGTGGTCTACTCCTGGAGACAAGTTTTACACCCAATTCTTTATAGTCCAGTGCCTCTTTTTTGTGATTTCTTTTCCTAAAGCCGAGCAGAATCACTGTGATCCCTTATTCTGAGCTGCGTAACACAAGGCCAGGTAATTTTCACCAGCAATTTCTGCCCTGACTTTGTTTACAGTCACTTTGGAAAGCCATCCTGTATCACGTTATTCCCTGCAAATGACTTTTTTCCACACAGATCAATTACCGGGGTGTCAAATGCTCTGTGCTATCACACTCAGAGGCTCTGACTTTAATTTATACTCAGACCACCTTATTTTAGTGTGGAAAACCAGCTGAAGCTGTACTTTATCCAGGTCCCTGGGCTCAAGGCACCTGCAGCAAACAAGCACCAGAAACAATAGATGGGCTAGAAATATCCAAATACCATTCAAACAGAAGGCTCCTGTGTGCCTTTTACAAGTTAGTATGCAGTAGGAGCTAAGAGACAAAATCTTTAAAAACCCCAGCTAATGCATCCTGTGGGCCACAGAAGAGGGTTCAGGGTGCACTGGTGTATCTCAGAGGTTTTTTGTGGGTGGGTTTTTTTTAGTCTCTCCTTCCTGTGATAACCTTTCACCCCACGCTTTGTGCTCTTTGTGTGTTTATCAGCAAAGCACATCCAGATGCCCTTCAAGGGAGAAATGACTCATACCTGACTCACAATCCCTCAAGCAAAGCTGCAACCTTTAGTTCCATTTCCTGGGAGAAGCATCTGTTAGATTCATCTTGGAAGATTAAGCATTTCTCACTGTCATTTTACAGATGGAGGCATTTGTGACTTGCTGAGGAAGGGTCAACAGATTCTCTGCAGTGGATGGAAAACAAACTTCTTTGGGCATATGAAGCGAGGCACTGAGGACCGTGAAGATGCTCTTCAGCAAGTGCGGTCAGCCCCCTCCCTGTACACAGCTCTTGCCTTGTAGAAGGACCTCTAGTTTCACAGTAAGCTTTCAAAAAGAAATCACGCTTCCTATGCTAAGCGTGCGACTGCGAGAAGCAGGCAGCCAGCACGCTCCCTGCCCACATTATCCCTGCGCTGCCGTGATGAACTGCCACTCAATGCAAATCACCCTCCAGTCCCTGCTCCCCTCACGGTAGTCACAGCCCTTCAGTTGCCTATCTGGCAAGAAACAAACACACTGGGAGGCTGCTGCAGAAACCGCTTTGTTTCACAGAGATGGCAACTTTTCACCCCAAAAGGTTTCCCAGCTGTTTTTGCACAGCCAAGGAGCCTCTTCCTAATGTGACCTTTCATTCCCAGAGGATGAAAATGAACAGATCCACTAAGCACATCAAACAAGGGCAGTGCTGGAAATCCTGGCATTTTTTCCTTCTATCTTCCCTCAAAGAAGCCTTAGTTCCTCTTAGGTTAACACCCCATATACAGAATTTGCTTCACATAACTTTAGAACTCTGAAAGATACTTGTTATCTATGCTGTATCCTTTTGTTATGTTCTGTTTTTTAGAAATAGATTTAGCAAGGCCACTGCCCCATCCTTTGGATACCCAGAGAAAGATCACCCGTTCCTCCCTATGGGGACTTGATCACATGGATGTTTATTCACAGACATCCCAATAAGACCAGCCCTGACATGGTGTATGGCTTCGCTTTCCTCCTTATGCTTCTCAATAGTATGGAAATGTTAATAATGATGTGTAGCCCTTGGTGCGCACATTCCTCTGCTTACCACAGTCTCCCTTCTTGGCTGAATAATCACAGATAATTCACTTGTCTGAATATGACTCAGAGCTACTTTATTTCACACAAAGCAATTTCTAATTGCATGTTGTATGTCTGTGTTACGAAACCCAGCGCTAACTGTTATTACAAAATTAGTGCAGACAACTCAAGGGGAAGGAAAACCACAGTGAGAAACCAAGTAAGAACCCACAGAGGGGCAGGCCAAAACTGTGTCAGGTTTCCCATCTCCAGTACAAGAAGCCTTTCCACACAGAGCCAATCATTTCCTAACTGCTCACACAGTGACTTAGAGGCAATGAGACAGTTGGGGTACCTCTTCCTTTACCCTCAGATGGGCTGAAAGTATTTTGGGGCCAGAATACAACGAGTCTGGCTCTGCTTGTCCTTGTATCTGTGTTCAATAAGCTTTACAGCAACACCAATGCAGAGCCATGCATGGCAGCTGTGAGCTGAGGGAGGCAGGTTCTGTCCTTTGCCATGCGTCCCATTTCCATGGCACTCTCACAGTTCCATGGACCTCCAAAAGGGCAGGTATCATGGCTGGAGAAAACACAGCTGATGCCATAGACCTGACAGTTTTTCATACTTCTGGGTAGGGACAATTGAGGAAGATGTAGCTTTTCAATGTTACTCAGCCCCTGGCTCCCTCTGCTCCAGTGACCTCCTTCAGGGCATCACCATTGCCAGACACTTCAGACAAAGTTGGGTGAATACCAGTAGCAGGCAGACAAGGGATTATCCATCCCAAGGGCTAAATTTTATCCCTACTTGTAATGTCCGGATTGTTAAATAAAACAGAGCCATGGAAAAAGATGATCTCCAGAACCTGATTGTCCAAACTACCTAACAATCCATACACAGAACATGGCTCAAAGGACAGCACACATCAGTGACTACCCCCAGCAGGTCAGTCTGGGCTCTGTGACCCTGTGTGTTCCTCTGACACCGTCCCAGCAAACTGTACTGCCTCACAGTCCTGCATACCACACGCTCTTAATTTGGGGCTATGAAAGCATTGTTCTCAGGTACTGAAACACATCCCTGTCATTACTTTGACTACTTTGAACTTGAGAAACATTCTTACAAAATGAATTCAGGCATGTCTTGCTATCCACTGAGGATGTATTTCTTCTCTGAATATCTACAGCGAGACGTGGGCAGAATGATGAGCTCAGGACAAATCATCAACCATCCATCTGCATCTATGGGGATTAGAAAGGATCCCAATTCTGTGTGAAGAAGGGAGCTGCTAGATGCTGTGAGGAAGCACCCACAGGCAAAGACCATGAAAAGGAGAAGTAATGCCAAATAAGACTCCCCATGCATGCTGGGGAGGCAGATTCTTAGCAGCGAGGAGTGCTTAGACACCTGGACAGATTGCCACAGGGCACAGTGTTTTCCATCACTATCAATATTTGTACAAAGATGAGACCTCTTCTGACAAGGAAATCAGCTTAGCCAGAAGCTTTCACGCACAAAGCAGTAAGCATTGGGTGGGAGTCAGCGATCTGTGCTATGCAGGTGGCCAGCCTAGAAGAGTTAATGGCCCTTTCTGGCTTCAGAGCCAGAGGAAATATTGTGATTTAATCAAGCACAGAAAACCCACACGGGCAAAGGCTCAGCTCTGGAAGACTGCCAACCCTCCGCAGTTGGGCTGCAAATGAAGTGCCCTGTCCTTCACTTGCACCGCTGGCAATCAGAGCAGCTGGTCCCAGGACCACAGAGTAACACAGGTGCTCGGGATTTGAGCTGTAAGCAACCAGTGAAAACAAACAGATGGATGTGAGGCAGACTTTGTGTACCTGAGGAAAGCAAACACAGGGACAGGGCTGAGTGATCATTCACACCCACAAGGGGACAGGCATGGTGGGGAAAGAGGCATCATTTTTTGTTCAAGTGCTTCCTCTCCTAGCCCCGTGATCCCCTCTGGCTTCATTCATGTAAAACACAAGAATATGAATGAGAAACCCTGTGAAGCGGAGAGGAGGAGGGGGAGAGGAGAAGAAAGGATTTCATGCTACCAGGGCAACCGTCACCATGGCAACTATTTAATTAATGAGCTGCTGATGGGCCCTACCAATATGGTTCTAGTGAAGTCATGCTGTAGTAATTACCAGAGTTTCATTCATCCTGTCCTGGCAGGGGCTGCACAGGCAAGCTCCGACAGACGGGAGAAAACAGCTTGCTGAATCAATGGAAGGAGAGCGCGTGCCTGAGAGCGTGCTCCATGGCTCCTCCGAGCCAGCTCCCCGGGCACTCGAGCATGGAGACCGCATGCCGTCCAATCCATCTTACAGTCCCACACCGCCAAAGGGCAACCCAGCTGGCCTCCTGCCACCCACCGACACAGGCAGCATTCACAAGCAGTCTGCAGAGCCAGCTCTCTCTCTCCCTGCTATGCCTTCAACCTCCGGAAGATGAAAGGAAAAGTAAGCAAATGAGCCACCGATTTGCCTTCTCTGGCTGAAGGATTTCTCTTTTCACCCAGCAGCATAACAGCTGCATGGGCATCCCACGTGGAAAAGGAGCTCCTAATAAACACAGTGAGGTCTTGAGGGGTGCATATGTATCAAGAACTCTGAGGAGATGGGGGCTATTAAGTACAGAAAGAGGATACATAAAACACCACAGATGAGCTACATAAAAAAAAAAAAAATTACTAAAGGTGAGCACCAGGTCAGCTAATTTACCTGTTCTCATGAAATGAGAAGATGCTCCGTAATACTGCAAGAGTTGAAAACACATCACACCACTACCCTGCATCTTTACTTGCTCCGCAAAAATCGCCAGGCTTTGTAGGACGTGGACATGATTTACACCAGTCATAAAGATAGAACATCTTACAGTTGTATTGCATTGAAAGATGTGGAAGTGTACAAACTCGGAAGTTGCAGGATATACCCGTCTTTAACACTTGCTGTCAACAAGCCCATTTTAGAAAACACAAATTAACCTGCCAAATATTTTCATCACAACTGAGAGAAATCACAAGGATACACATCCAATTTACCTAAATCTCAGCCCACAGGATTAGCTTTGCACCCTGGAGCTGCCACCACAGTAAGAATAGCCATACATTGTAGAGAATTCACTGTACACCACTCTCACCATCCTGGAGATCAAAGATCAGGGGCAGAAGTGGTGGGGTTTATTTTTGTAGCCTTTAAACAAGCACACCTACATCTGAATTGATCATCTAGACTCCCTTTATAATCAACAGAGACAAATAAGCCCCTTTTATTAGTAGTTTCAGGTGTCTATCCATGGATAATTTCCTTCGAGAAGCACTCAGGTCTCCTCCCAGAGGACACAGCATCTATCAAATCGGTGAGTATGGTTGGAAACATGATGGACCTTTGTACCTGGAGGACCCTGTTCTTACACAGCATCCTCATTCCTATTCTCCATATGAGCACTAGGTTGGCCTGAAACAGCAGTTAAATATAGGAGCATGGTTAAGTATATGCCAGGAAACAGTTCTTGTGCTCGTATGAAATACCAGCATCATCCAGGCTGAGTTGTCTCTGAGATCATATTGGCTAATTTTCAATTGTGTGCTACTTCAGGAGCACAGCAGTAGAGAAGAGGAGGAGTAGTCTAGATCACAACCACCTTCTGGAGTATCACATCCTGTCTGTACCCTGAAAGAACACATTTATATCATAGCCTGTCTGTGCGTGACCAGATGCACACCTGAAAACAAGGTGCTTTTCTAGATGATGTGCTGAAAGATGTGGGTAGGGAAGAGCCCTAGAAGTCTCTCTTCCAGGGTGCCTCTCTTCTGTTAATATTGCACAGTGATGATGCTTATATGAGATTCTGCTTGCAGTATTGTTCAAATCCCATCAAATCTAAATTCAGTTTCCTTAAAACTTCATTATGGGGCTCTAAGTGCAAACAACTCAGTCACTCTGATCCTTTTCTGGCACCATGAAATCAGTCTTTATTTCTCTGAGGAAAAAAAATTAATCAGGAGAAACCTTTGCACAGCTTCCAGCCTTACTCTTTACAACATTTAAAAATGAGATCAGCAGCAGCCTCATCATTTTTTCTTAGAAAAAGTAAACTTTATTTATTCATTTATTTACTTATTTATTTACAGAAAAAGAAAACTTTCTCACCCATGCCAGTACTAAAACATCGATAGCAAATCAGTTCTAAAGCAAGAGCCGCCAGGACCCCACAGCACGTACAGGGCCTGCAATGGAGGTCTGCCATTTTTTCCCCTAAAAGCTCTTCTATTTATACTCATCTTGGCAGGCTTAAAAGTACCTGCCAGATGGACAGATAACTGACATCCAGAAAAGACACTCCACCAGCTGCTCTTAGCAGGGGTTGGGAAGCGTGGGGGCTGGTTAATAAGAAACCACTTACTTCCTCACGGCTGCTAGCTGCCCGCTCCCTTCCTAGGGCTTAATGGAATTTGGAGAGAGTATTTCAAGTCAGACCATCTGTCAGCACACATATGTATCAGAGCACCTTGTTTGCAAAGCACAAGTTTTGCTTCTTCACAGGAATCTTTGTTGGTATACTCTCCCTCATCACTCTGACTACCACAGTGATTCCCACAGGACAGGGTTTGACCTGGATAGTACTTAGCGCTGATGAGATGGTGAGCTTAAACCCATGCCAGTGGACAGAGGGCTCCCTGGATAGTTGTTAGCTGCAAGTCAAGAGGTAGCCATGCCCAGCAGAGGGGTAAGAGAAGAGAACTAGCTTTCACACCATTTGGAAGCTGTCAGCCAACAGGCAGTCCTGGGTGGAAAGGCCCTGGGGGTGATGCTAGAAGCCAAGCTGAAGGACCTGGCAGAGCACTTGCTTTGAAAACAGAGCAAACCACATCCTGGCCTACATTGGATGCGTGGTCAGCAGAGCAAGAGGAGTTGTTAAAAAATCATGATATCTCTTACCCACTGCAAGAATCACAGGGGTTTTCTACATGCACCCATATTTGTGACTTTTCTAACAGTATTCCTGATTTTATGCTCTTTACCACTTCTTAGCTTTGCTAAGATTTTCCCAGGAGGCAACGTACCAATGGTGTTTATTAACATCCTGAAAGAAGATTCTTATACCTTTCTGTGTTTAGCTTTTCCTCTCTGATTTCAAAAACCAAACACACTCTTTTCCTTTCATTGCAAGCAGGGAGCCTGGCATAATCATGGGACTCCAGAAACAGGGGCTTTAGATCAACTGCAACTTGGATGAGCCCTGAAATTCACAGGCATTTCCCACACATTTCTCTGAAACAGTGCTGTGTTTTATTCTCCTTTATAACACAAAGCAACGAGTAGGCTCCCATGACAGGTAACAGCTGAGCCCATGCGGGCAAGCTGAACAACCAGGCAAAAAGCTACAAGCATTTTTGCAGCCTATCGATCAAGAGAACTGCTGGAATAAAGCCACATACTCCTTTACACTGCACCAGTACCTGTAGTTGATAAAATCCCCTCTGTTCTCCCTCTGCTTCACAGCCCCATTTGTAAAACAGCAGTGTGATGCCATTCTCCTTCGTGAGCTCCTGAGAAGCATGATTTATAAGAGCAAGGGACTCTTATCCTTCTGCTTAGAAGAAAAGACCCCGGCCTGCACACAGAGCATTAACGTGAGTTTGACTGATGGATTAGTTTGCAGCTGGTTTTGTTCTCAAGAAAACCTAGACATCGGGGCAAGTACCTGCTCTGATGTGTTAACATGGCACTTACCTGTAGTTCATTCAGTTCATGCATTTCTACCTCATTAGTACATTTGCCTGCAGAAGAACAATAAATTGAAAAAATTGTTTGGATCTTTCTTCTTCTGGGCCATGTTATTTCAGAGATCTGCCTCATACTAATAAGATATATGTGACAAACACTACAGCTCCTCCATGTCTATGATCTCATTTATAACTAGAATAATCTTCACTATGCTGAAATTAAAGGAGCTACTTATAATTTAAGGGCTGGTACTCAAATCAGCATCCACCTAATGCAATACCAGCTACAGATTCCACCTCTCCTCGAGAGTTTTGCAGACACATGAAATTTCACCCAGGAGTGCCATTTTTCTTAGAACACCAGATCTTGGAGCCTTAATTTGCTTTTTTTGTTCTCCTTTCTTTTTGTTTTCCTTTTTGGGGTTCGTTTTTATTCTAACCCTTTTCAGTATGTTGCTGTCCAGCAATATGTTGCTGCCTGCTTGCTAGGGAAGTTGTAGTAATATGTGGGTGATCATTAGCAATGAGTGCATGATACTCTAGAGGTAGAAGTCAGATGAATGAAATGGAAAAAGGCAAATCCTGCCTCCCACAGAGCTGCAGGGATGGTCTCAAATAGGGATGGTAGCGCAAGCCTCAGTTGCACTGATGTCACAAGCAGAATGGGAGGAACTGTGTGATGCAGATAGAAACAGCTCTGGAGGAGGTCAGGACTTTTTCCATGACAGCATTCAGATATCTTGCCTGAAAAAGTCAGGAAATAGCTGCTTTTTTACTGAGACAATTTGTGTTTTTTAATGGGACAAAAATCATAGGTTTGATTTTGCATCCTTCTCATGCTTCACAGCTGTCAGCACCACAAAGGCACACTTCTAACCCCTCAGTCCTATTGCCAACAGCCAGGGCAGTGGCAGCCTTCCACTGTAGTGTCTGTCTGGGAATGATGAAACAAGAGCAGTAGGTTGTCACTAGGAGTAGGACATAACTATTAAAAGTTGCCAGCTCATGTAAGTACTCCATTGTCACTCATTTCAGCATGAAATTCGCTGTAAGGGCACAACTCAAGTGTTCTGGAACAATAATCTACAGTATTGCAATTCTTGAAGACCTCTTAATGAAGAGAAACACTTAAAATTAATACTTGGCTACTAAAGGAATTGGCTGGTTCATCAGGACTTTATTACTGTTAACATATTATCTTTCCCACATGAAGTTTAATTAATGCAATAGGAGAATACAGAGTGACACAAGCAGCAGAAAGCCCAGAAATGTCAGAAGGGGCAGCAAGTCACCCCAGACTGGTCCTGGACAGGGACAGCTCATAGAAGGCAATGCCACAAATAGAGTCAAATAGCTATTTTTAAAATGGTTGGAGTCTCATAGGTAATGTCCCTTACAGTGAGAGTTACTGTTTCCAAACAGCCCAGTAGAAACTAGGCCACATTGAAGATACTGAGAGATTAGATATCAGTTCTGGAACATTTGTTCATTTTCAGTAGATGGATCATCATACAATGGAGTGAAAAGAATCTGGAAACCTCTGAGTTCAGGATTTGGGCATTCTGGTGAATTCCAGTCTTCTTGAATTCCCTAAACTTCTGGAATCCAAAGTGGAAGGATGTTCAACAGCCAAAATTTTTTGTAGCAGTTGCTAATTTATTTATGAAGGGATTTTTTGCATTATTTTACCTATTTTGGGGGGGGGGGGGGCAGTTTGTCAATTTTGTTATATATTGTTGAACATTTTAATACTAGATCTGTATGTGCTCAATACAGTTAATTTCATCGCAGAGTACAGAAGTTTCTTTAAAAGTCTGCTCCTAATTGTGTATCTTGGGTTCAGCAGTAGCAGTCATTTTTCTCCTTCTTAATAGCTGGTGCAGTGCTGTGTTTTTGACTTTCAGCCTGGGAACAGCGCTGATAACATCGATGTTTTTAGTTGCTGCTCAGTAATGTTTACTCTGACCAAGGACTTTCTGAGTCTCATGCTCTGCCAGGGAGGAGGGGAAGCCGGAAGGAAGCAGAAACAGGACACCTGACCCAAACTAACCAAAGAGGTATTCCATACCACAGCACGTCATGCCCAGCATATAAACTGGGGGCAGTTACTCAGAAGGGCTAGATCGCTGCTCAGTCGGGCTGGGTATCGGTTGGAGGGTGGTGAGCGGTTGTATTCTCTTCCCTTGTTATTTCCCTTATCCTTATTGTTATTGGTGGCAGCAGTAGTGGTTTGTGTTATACCTTAGTTACTGGCCTGTTCTTATCTCAACCCGTGGGAGTTACATTCTTTCCATTCTCCTCCCCATCCCTCCGGGAGTGGGGGACAAGGGAGAAAGAGGGGGAAGTGAGAGAGCTGTTGCATGGCTCTGAGTTATGGCTGAGCTTAAACCACACATTGTGAAGGAAGCAACATTTCCTAACAGTCTCCCAGAAAGAGCTTCACATCCAAAATAATTTCTTTGTTTCTGCAGCAACACTTGAAGCTAGGAAGGAACCCCTCAATATATCTTCACCTTTGCTTCGAGAAAAGGACCCTGGCAGGTCCAATTTCTTTTTCTTGAGCATGTACTTCTCCCAGTTTGTCAGTAAACATGGGTGATCAAAAGAGAACATTGCTTACAACTGCCATTCAACTTAATTTGGTTACTCCCTTTGTATGAAGAGAGTGAAAAGGCTGTTTCATATTTGCATAGAGCCATAAGAGGGAAATAAGGACCAAGATAAAATCATGTATGCACAGAGATATGGCAGGACAGCATGTTAAATGGAACTGCTGTGGACAGTTGCATGCTTCCTTCCTGAGCACTGCACTGAACAACAACGCTTGATGAGGGTTATGAGCAGAGGTGGTGCCTAGATCCTACAGAGGCTTCTGCCTACGATGGATCAAGTTCTAAAGTTCTACCAAAGTCAGTGCACCAATCTACTAGGAAATGAGTTGTACGCTGTGTTCAAATAAAATCGAGTCTCCTTTATCTTCCCCTGGACAGGATTGACACAAAAAGTAATTCTTTCTGATGACAAACTCTTAATTTGGTTCAATTACTTGCTGTATTAAATTGCTGAATCCAGTGATTTATTGAACTAGTCTTAATTGTGACCTTATTTTCATCCTTGTCTTGTTCCTCTTTAATTAGTTTCATGAAACTGTAATAAATTAGCTTAATAATGTGCTTGATAAGCACATACTTGCTCACTTTTTTCTTTTAGTAAAATCCATAAAGAGCATATGGGGCTGGTCTACCCCTTCAAGTCATATGAACATTTGATTCTACCCCTTCAAGTCATATGAACATTTGTTTCTGCCTAAGATCTAAAGCCCAGATTCACAGAGGCAAGTAGGAGCCTAAACTCCATGTTAATAGAACCTGCTCTCATTTTGTTATTTGATTATTTATTTTAATGAATTGATGCCTTTTGCGGCCTTCCCTGCACAAGTGAGAGGCCTTTCCTTGCTGAAGGTCCAGTGAGCCAAGCATGAAAAAATGAGTGCTGCTTTATTCTACGCAGGACCTAGGCCTGTAGGTCAGTTGTGTTGGCATTTGGCTGGTTCCCAGGCACCATATAGGCCACCACACAGAAAATAATGTCCATGGCTATCGCATGCTCTCCACAATCACACGCTACTCTAGGAAATGTGCAAGTTGTGTGGGGAAACAGTCTAAGCACTCATGCCAGAAACAAGTCTGAACTTTATAGATGGACTCATTATCAGAGCAAACCAAAATGCTCAGTCTGAAAGGTCTCCAATCCCTAATCTGTAAGAGCCCATTCCTATGTCTATGCTGGACTTTCTGCACCAAATCACAATGACTTCCAGTAAGCAGGGTTCATGAATAGCTTGTCTTCTTTCACCTTTACCGCTATTCACCAAAAAGGTTGGCTCCAGTGCCTCTTGCCAAATACCTTATCACTGTATTGCAGAAGCACTACATACCAAGACTGGGCATCCAAAAGGGTGGGGACTGACTAGGACTTACACTGTGTACTCCCAGAAGGCACTGGGACCTTCAAAGACAGCCTGGAACAGCAAAGTCCTGAAAACATCCTGTGCCTCCTGCCCCCTGAAACCCACACTTCCTATGCTGCAAGAAGGGGAGAATGCAAATGGATGTCTGTGCAGACATGCAGCCTAACTCCAGGTGCACAAAAAGAAATGTTAAGTGAAGAGCAGTGCCCACAAGCATCCTTTATTCTTTGACTGTGTTAGCCTCTGACATGGGCTGTTTTCTGTGTCCAGAACAAACAAACTAAATCCATTAAAAAAAGAAGGGAAGAATTAAAATAGGAGAGAATAAGATTCTTAAGGAGCTTCTTGAAAGAGAAATCTATCAATTGCTGCCAGAAGAGCTGCGTTATCATAGCAATGTGTGTCTAACTATGGAGTTTAAGTCATTCTTCAAAAAGGGAGGGTGTTCATTAGCTTTTGTTCCAATTTGTTGTTTTCCAGTCCCTGGAGGAACCTTGTGTCATATATGCCAGAAATAAAACCAGAGAGTCAATGTCCCCTCTTTTTCTATTAGTGTAATTCCACTACCATGCGCTCCTCAGGCTAAATTCCAGTTAGATCTTCCTCTTCCCCCACCCCAAATGAGCCCTTAGCCTCACTCAATTTTCTCTCTGTCTGACTGCCAAGTGAAAGAACAATTATTAGCAGAATGATCCTCAAATGAGTACTGAACAGGAAACAGAGCCAAACAACCAAGGCAGAAAACTGTCCAAACTACAGCCAGGGTTTTCTGCTCACTTACAATTCTGCCTGGCACTGCTGGGAGCAGCCCAAACACATTCACATCACCCTGGTGCAGAAAGGACCTCTGCTTAGCAGAAGAGAGTAAAAGAGGGTCAAACAGTGCGAAGTTGATCCCTGATGCAGGCACAAAATACGAGACGTGTTTGTGACAGTCTGCAAATGCACAGGTGGATCCATACAGCCTGAGACCCATCACTTGGAGGTTTTAAATCCAGATTGAGCCAGCACACACCCCTTAGGAAAACGTCAGATAAGGAAGTCTCATGGTCCAGACCACTACAGTTGTCTCAGGTGTTCCAATCTCTTTCTATACAGCCCTCACAAAGCACTATGGCCATTTTTCTTCTTTTGAAAACTGTGTTTCTCATCTACATGATATTCCTTTGTGATGAGAGAACTCCTGAGGTCCCTGGGCAGTGACCACAGTCAACCCTGGGAACTGGATGCAAAGGCTCAGCCACAGTCAGGAGTTTTGCCTTCCAGGCAGAGAGTCACGGACAATTTAGCCCTTTATTACCATAAGCAAATGGTCATCTCCAGCAACAGAAAGATCATGCCAAACACCATATTCAATTTGTGAGCCTCCCCAACAAACAAATCAATTACCGCTCCTAGCTGGGATCATTACACAGCCTCATTCCCTTCTGCATTGTTTGCTCAGTAATATTGCTCTGTGTCTTCATTAAATAGCAGTGATTTGGAAAGAAACAACCATAATTCATATTTCGAAAGTCGCCCTCCCATGTACCCATTCATTCACCATTCCTAATTAAGTTCATGAAAGATTAATTCCTTAATGATTATGATTTGTAATGTTAATTAATTAGCTGCTTTTCCATTAAGCATTCAGAGGTTTCCAGCATTACATTGATTCCTTAATTAGCCTGTGGCAAAAAAAAAAAGTGAGTAGTGTGCTTCATTCTCTTTGTCCCTGAGGCAAATTATCTGCTGCTTGGTCTTCCAGTCCATCTCCTTTCTCATTCCATGCAGAAACCTTTTCCTCTACTGCTGCAAATGTACCTGCTTTGCTCACTCATCTTTCTAAGAGGATAACATAACCCAGGAACAGGCGCAGTTGACTCACTAAGGAAGGTGAGTCAACTACTTCCCTGGGGAGAAAGTACTTTGATATGAATCCTGCCTCTTTTCATGCTCCCCAAAGTGGATAGACCTGCAACTGAAGAGCTGCCTAGCATCCTGCTACACCAGGATGTCTCTTTCTAACATTCAGCCTGAGATAAGAATCCCCATGAGTGCTGAGATCTGCCTGATACCAGTATCAGGGATGGTATCTATATTGCAGTTCCACTTAGTCTGCCAGGAGCTCCCAGCAACTTCAGCTTCATCACAGTTTCCAAGGCAACTTCTTTGGCTCCTGGTGTTGGTGCGCTTTGGAGGATGCCCACAGTTGGTTTGCAAGCTCAGCCTGTCCTCTCTGCCCTGATGGCAGTGATAGAAGCTCCATTAGACACAAGGCTGAGGCTGCACTTCAAAGTGAAAGTTTTCAATTTCTCCAAAACTTCCAGGCAAAGCTCTAGTTCTCAGCCATGCTCTTGGTTGGGTGCATGCTCCAGGTCTGGCACCAAATGAGCACACAGCACAGGGATTCCCCTTCTAGCCCTTATTGCTTTTGGGGAGACTGAAACCAATGCCTAAGCTGCTCTGAGCAGTAGTCCCAGGCCCAAATTCCTGCTGCACTATCTGCTCCACGTCTGGTCACTAGCTGTCTGTGAAATAAGCTTGCTGATATCTCCTAGAGACTGCAGAGGTTTCCATGTGGCCTTGCCAAGGATGGTCACCGTGCAAATGGGCATGTAGAACACAGATAGAGATGGGAGTGAAAAGACAACTGAAACAGAGCATAAGTTCACATTTGAGGACTGCTGCACATCCAGTTCACCCACAAAGATTACCCTGAGATGCACAGAGAAGAGACCTTCCTTTCCTACACCACCCTGGAAGTATAGCAGAGCTTGGGACTTCCATCCAGCCCTTCTTGGTCCCCTTCATGTGGCATGTGAGACTTTGCAGCGACTGGTCACCACCTGACCAGACTCAGAGCTGGGAGTAACCAAAGAAAGTCAGAGTTGAGTTGTTCAGCTGTATCCCTGATGCTTCTCAATTGTCACTTTTAGAGGTACCCCTAAGCCGCATTTCTTTCATACCACCATTCCCCAAACATAACACTTGGAGGGAATATCAGTAACTTTGGCCACCCCAAATGCAGCACCCCTGACCCAAGGTTGAAGGCCTTTTTAAGAGGTCAGAGCATATAGCCATGGAAGGGTGCAATCTAGGGACCTTGGCTTCAGCTCCACATTTCTCCACACCCCTACTCATCATCCACATGATGGATGCACCCAAGGGTGCTGCTTCACAGGCCAGATCACTCCTTGTTTCTCTACAGGCAGTATAGCAGCAGCCCTCTGGGCAACCTCAGCATTAGCCACCAGTTTGCTTCCAGAGTCTGATATATAAACCTAGTAATGTGCAAGGAGCTATTGGGAATCACAGTAAAACAGGGTCCTCCTGGACCAATGCAAGTGTGTGAGGAGCTTGCACAGTACCACTTACAGCAGGAAAAGCTCCATGCTAAAGTAGTAGCAAATACATTAGTAAGAAGACACAACTTCTTTGTCCTTTGCACATGAAAAGACTGCCATCAGCAGTTGTAGCTCCTCCCAAAGCACCATACTGTTATTATCCTGCCATTAGTTACACTTGGTTCCTACAATAAATCCATCTCATAACTCCAAGCCCTCCACCTGGAGCCCAAAGCTATCTGCACCAAGCAGATCTGTTGCAAAGGGTCCCCCTGTGCGATAAGCTAAAAAGGAAACTCACCAGCTCAGATTCCGTTCTCCAAATAATTTAAATGCATGTTTAAGAAACATGCTGTGAGACCAACACCTATTTTCCCCCTGCCGTCTTTTCTGCGGGTTTTTCTACTATGCTCATTACCATGGGGTTAGTGCCTGCAAGCAACAGGGTCCCTAAATGTAGGAAAACTGCAATTTGCAGGACCCCAGGGTAATGGCAATGTGGCCACAGGGTACAATTCCCCAGTGTGTCACATATCAGAAGCACAACAAACGTGGAGGGAACAGAGCTCTCTCATTTAGGCCACCTGGACAGCATTTATTGCAGAGGGAAAACACCAGCAGTAATCTTGCATTTGCTAAAATGCAGCTTAAGAAATATTTCCTACCTGATTACTGTCCTATACATGCGTCTCTGATCACAAACACCAGCGAAAGCCAAAATCAAGGGGATAAAACAATACTGCAAACCACACACATTGTTCCTGCTGGTGCTCAGCGAAGAGCAAACCAGTTGCAGCACACTGCAATCTCTGTGCCGGCACTTTTATTACAGCAGTAAGTGCTTCCCAGTTTAAATATTAGGTGTTTGGATGATTCCTAGTAAAGCCAGCCTGTACGGAATCATGAGTGCCTTAGGACAGCCACATCAGCCTGGTGAGGTTCTTGGTGGCTAGGGAAGCTGACAGGCAGAAAGTTCTCCTGTCAACATCATACGCATCTGTCAGGAATTCTGCACATCGGCTGGTGACAGGAACACACAAGGATTTGAGCTGAGCCACCTCTCCAGATCACCTCAGGTGACCTTTCAGTTTAGATGCTCTCTGTCACTCCAAGTGAACCTTGCCCCTGTGCCTGGTTCCTATCAGGAAAAGCTGAACAACTCAAAGCATTTATGTTCTCCTCTTCCTACCGTCATTACTGCCTGGTGACTCACTTCAAAGTATGCCCACAACCTGCTAAGCCACTGCTGCTGGAAAGCCCTGCCAAACACAACACTGCAGCTCAATCAAAATAAATACCACCTGTCTCCTTCCTCCCCTCAAGCACCAGCACAGGCAAACCTGTGAGCAGGGGAGACCCCAGCCCTCCAAAACAGAGCTTAGAATGAGACGTAACACGGAGCAGACAAATCCTGTATAAATCAGCAGGGGAAAAGAGAAGGGAGGCAGCTAGGAATGGCCCTTGCTGCCTGCTACCAGTCCTTGCTCACAGGGATCTGAAAGGCTGAGTGAGGTCTCGCATGCTCCTGACATCCTCACTCCTGCACAGCCCTGTCACTCAAGAGGCACTGACAATGTATGTTGGAGCACCCAGTCCAGTGGAATGGACAGATTCATACTGAATTATAGCTGTCTCCAGCACGGCAAGTAAAGGAAGCAGTTGTACGTTGCTGATGCTGCAGGGATGAACACGCTACATTGCAGTACAGTATTATCCAGCTGATGGCATATATGGTCCATTCATCCTAACGGATGAATGGTATGAACACAAAATGTTGCGGACAAAACCAGTCATTCGAGCAGGGAACACAGAGCACATACTGTGAGCAAGGCTGCCACCACATGGTACAAGGACAAGCTTGTAGATTCCTTGAGCCAGAGCAGGATCAGGGGAAGCCATCCTCACGCCTCCAACCAGCCCTGACCTCATTAACCAGCCGTGGCCAAATCTTGATGTCTTAGCTGGACCAATTCATTTGGTCAGGAACTGTCGCTCTTGCACCCCTGTCTCCTCCACAACTCATTAAAATCTCTTGAGAAGAAACCACCAGATTGTGCAAAGCAGGGATTCCTAAGGCACTAAAGAGATCTGGTTGTTCTCACTAAGGAATTAAGTGAACCAGGTCAAAAGTGCCCCACAGATCAGAAAAGTCCAGGCTCAGCTGAGCCTGAGAGCACGAATAGACAAAAATATGCAAAGCTCTTGCAGTTCCAGAGCTCGTATTTCTTGTGAGCATGTAACTAACCTAAAAGCATGATGCTTCAAATAACAGCTGGGGAGCCTTGGCCTCTCGTGTTGAAGCTTAGAGCAGTTCATGTAACTGTGATTCTGCTCTGCAATAACAGGACCATCTGCAAAAGAGAGAAAATATTATTTCTACATCCTTCAGCCCCTCAAAATATCCCCCAAACACATAGGGGAGAGAGGAGCTGAAAATCTAGAGGAAAACTGAGATTTTTCTATTACACATGAGAATTGCCTTTGTTGTTGGAAAAGAGATCATGCAGCTAAAAACCCACTATTTCTAACACTACTTAAAAACAAGCTTTGTCTAGAATGCAGGCCTAACAAGACAAATCTCATATGCAAGATACTGCTCCAAACGTAGAGGCAATAAGAGCAAAAGAAGTCACAGCTTTGTGATGGAGGAGTATGGGCCAGGTCAGGCTGTAAGAGGGTGAGAGGAAAACAAAGCTGAGATTTACCTCCATCACCCTCAAGTGCAGGCAGTATTTTGGACATTCCTGCCTTTTGCAGGTCTTCCATCCAGCAGCATCACTCAGAAATGCCTCCAACAAGCCCCAGGCTTTGACACCTCCTCCTTTTGCTGTTCTCCTCCCTTGACCAGTGGCAGGTTTCTAGTGAAAATACAGACCCCACAGCAATGGCTGACAGTGGTGCAGGCAGTAAGATGCACACACACTGTGAGAGAGAGGTGGACATTAAAGAAGATCCTCTGACTTTTCAAAGTGTCTTTCCATACAGAAATAAGACAAGTATTGCTTGTATTATTATTAGTATTGGACCAACTCAATTTCAAGCACTGTGATGATTAAGTAACAGCTTTCCTCCCATCCCCATGGACAATTTCACAGCTGAAAACAGCTGTCGCTACCCAGCAGCCTGGCTGTTACTCTATAGCTGCAGATCATCTACAGGGTTTAGCCTTAGCACCCAGGAAAAGGTGAGCAGCATTCTTGGCAGGTTCTCTTAACCCTGTCTCCTTCTGCAGCTTAAGCAATTAAAAGATGTTTTTACAGCCTTGAGAGTCAGTATTGACAGTTTCAGCTCTTTGACAAAGCTTTTGACACAAGAAATGCCACTGGGACCAGCCACCTCCCATCAAACTGGTTATGATCCCAGGGCAAATCACTAAGACAAAGTGATCCTCTCTAGCAGGATGTGTGACCCTGATCTGCAATGCATCATTAGAGCTAGCACACACACAGACAGCAGAAGTCAAAGCAAGCGCCTGTAAATCTGTCCACAACAGATCAAGTAGGCAGATGTGCTTAGCTGAGCTCAAAACTACAGCAGAAAATAAAAACTTCGGGAGGAGGAAGAAAGGGAAAATTATGTTCACTTCTGTCCATCAGGACACCCCTTCAGGAGTTTTCTGGAGGCTCCAGGGGCTACTAGAGCCCTTGTTCAAGACTCAGGTATCACAGCAATCCACATACCTTTCTTTGCCAGGCAGAAGGCAGAGAGAGATGGAGAGACATGGATTTGATGGATGGACTAATCAGTGGATAAGGAATGGGCTGGATGGTCACACTCAGAGAGTTGTGATCAGCAGCTCGATGTCCAAATGGAAACCAGTGACAAGCGACGTTCCTCAGGGGTCAGTACTGGGACTGGTGCTGTTTGTCGGCAACCTGGACAGTGGGACTGAGTGCACCCTCAGCAAGTTTGTCAGCAACACCAAGCTTTGTGATGCAGTCGACACACTGGAGGGAAGGGATGTCATCCAGAGGGGCTTTGACCAGGTGGAGAGATGGGCCCATGCAAACATGAGTAGCAACAAAGTTCAACAAGGCCAAGTGCAAGGATCAGGGCAATCCCAAGCACAAATACAGGCTGGGCAGAGAATGGACTGAGAGCAAGATGGAGCTTTGAGCAACCTGGGCTAGTGGAAAGTGTCCCTGCCTGTGGCAGGGGGTTGGAACTGGATGAGCTTTGAGGTCCCTTCCAACTCAAACCATTCTATGAAGGATGCTGCTTTGTTCTGTAATGACGACTGACAGCATGAGCAGATCCTCCAGAAGTATATGGGTAACTCACAACAGCCTTTTCCCCACTTTAGGGATTGCACTCCCTAAAAGTCAGCAACACTCCTTGAGGCCATAGTATGCTGCAACACATGCAACCACCATGAGATGCTCACCCTCCCCTCCAGAGAGCACCCCCCATATTACACACAGATGGGAGGGAGCCAGGGGGATGTAAAGTGGGCAGTTGGCCAGCCAGTAAATGAATTTCAAAGGCAGGCAGGTGATAGATGGGGTTCATGTGGGAAACAGGCAAGGATAAATTGCCCATCTGTGACTGATACAGCAGAGAACAGCACAGGATGGAGCAAAATGAATGGATGCGGAGGGATCAAGGAAAGAGAGACTGAGCTGTGTGTACATAATTGAATCCCTGAGGCCTGGATCCTGTCTTTTGGGCTACGTGGGATTGCAAATGTATGAGCACAGCTCAGCTGAATGATTCACGGGCTCTGTGTGACAGATAGGACCCCCAGAGCAATCACTTATTGCTGTGGGGGTGGGATTGCCACTGACAGGATGGTGAGGGAGTATGATGAGATGAGAAGCTTCCTACACATCTTTCTGTGCACATTTGAACCCAGCCTTTACAAAAACAGCCTGGAGGAGTCTACCAAAATTAGAGGTGATGCCACAGCTCGGTGCCTGGGACTTGGCCAGGGCTGCAGCTTGCCAACGGGAAGCAACCCCCCCTGCATAACAAACCCAGACTTGAACCAACAGCTTATTAACCTGCTTGGTGCTCACTTCTTCCCCCATTGCTAAGGAGACTAAAATGGTAGGAAAACCAGCTCTTTGCCCTCTGTTCTTCTCTGCCTTGCTGCTGTACTAGGTTCAAGTTGGCAGAAATGGCTAATTAGCAAGTGCCCACCATTTTTAAGGCATTCCCAGTCTCACCAGAAGCAGGAGCCCTCCAGTGCCTTAGGAAAGAAGCTTTCAGTAGTGGTGTACTGAAAAGCACCTCAGAAGCACTTTTGATTGTCCTCTGCTATGTTCCTTCAAGGGTGTTGCTTGCTTTTACCCCAGTAATTACTCAGGTGGAAAGACAAGCTCCTATACTTATAGCAAGAGATTCACATGCATGGCACGAGTACAGGTGGGATGTGCCCAGTCACCATGCCCCAGACTGCCTGAAGCAACACAGGCAAGCTGCTGCTTCCTTCAGTGGATGCAAACATCCTCCCCATATGACTGGGGACTGCAGGATGTGCATGCCTGTAGCATCCTTCTCACTGGCCTCTGCTCTCCAAGAGTCATGGCCAAGAGAAAACTAGAGCAAACGCATAACCAGACTTCTCCTGTGCCACCTTCCTGCCTGCAGCAGCCTGCAGGAACCTATTCAAGTGGGAATTTTCATGCTCTGAAACTCTATTTTTTTTTCCTTTCACTTTAAAACTTTCAGCATCCATCACAACCTGTGGCAAAGTGGATATTCCACTGCTGAATCCTCCAGTTTAAGGTAGCAAGCAATCCAGTCCCTTAGCCCCAACCTTCCTGGCACCTGGACCTTTCCCTATATCTGCTTTAAGCAGCTGAGGTGATAGATCAGCTTTCTTTTGAGACTGTAAACTAAATTTATACTGAGAACTGATGTCTCTTTGCTTCTTCCCAACTTGCCCTGCCGCCTAAGCCCATGGTGCTCTAGTGATTGAGCAAAGCTATCAGCAGCCTGACTCCCTCTTGGCAAAGAGACTCCATTTCGTTTAATGGTGAAAAATAGCTCTCCACTTGTCCCATCTTCATGAAATAATGCGGGTTTTTATTAGGCTCAGTGGCCTTACTCTCTGAGGTGTTGGGAGAGGCCCAAAGTAGATTTTAATCCACTAATGCAAATGTTTTCCATGAATCAGAGAATGACAGAGAATACACTAAGGTTTATAACCCAGATCCGCACCCAATTTTTCCAGAAGGTAGAAGAGGAAGGAACATATTGAAGCCCTTCCTACTGTTCCTGAGGACCCAACAAATAACAAACTGTTGTCTCTTCAGCTTTGGCATACCCATCCTGGCAGAGGTGTGCCAGCCAATCCCTTTTTCCCAACAAAAGGTGGTACTTTTCAAATAACAGGAACAAATGGCACCATCAAACACATCTTTAATACCTGTGTTAAGCTGTTTTGTTGGTATTGACATGTTGCAAAATGGTAGTAGCAAAAGCTCCTGGGCCGTCTTTCACTGGAAGTCTTCATCCTTCCAGTGCCTGATACCCACTGATTTCAGGAGGATAGGCAACATAAGTAAATGTGATATGAATCAGCAGATGAAAGCTCTTGAATGTATTTCATGGACATGGACACAGAGTTATAGCAGTGATGGCTGGAAGATAATTTTGGGTCTCCGGCCCAGGGAAAGGACCACAGCCAGCAGTAGATCACCCAAGTTGTAACATTATCTAGCTGAGTCTTGGAAATTCCCAAAGACAAAGATGTCAGAGTCCACATTTTCTTTCCAAGTCTTGGACACATTTTCTTTTCAAGAAACACCAAGAGTGGGGCAAATTCCATTTTTCGCAAGGGGGCTCAATCACTTAAAATGAACATCAGAGAGGGATGAAGGGACTGAGAGCAGCCCTGAGGAGAAGGGGTACTGGTGAATGAAAAGCTGGACATGAACCAGCAACATGTGCTCACAGCCCAGAAAGCCAGCTGTATGCCAACTGCAGCTCGAGTCCTCAGCACAGAAAGACACCGACCTGTTGGAGTGGATCCAGAGGTGGACCACAAAGATGATCAGAGGGCTGGAGCACCTCTCCTGTGAGGAAAGGCTGAGAGAGTTGGGCTTGCTCAGCCTGGAGAAGACTCCAGGAACATGTTATTGCAGCCTTTAAACACTTAAAGGGGGCTTATAAGAAGGACGGGGACAATCTTTTTAATAGGGCCTCTTAGAATAGGACACAGAGCAACAGTTTTAAAATAAAAGAGGGTAGATTTAGACTAGATATAAGGAAAGAATTTTTTACAAGTAGGGTGGTGAGACACTGGCACAGGCTGCCCAGAGAGGTGGTAAATATCCCATCCCTGGAAATATTCAAGATCAGGTTGGATGGGGCTCTGAGCAATCTGGTCTAGCTGAAGATGTCCCTGCCCATTGCAGGGGACTTGGGATGATGGGGATGCAGGGGACTAGATGACCTTTAAAGGTCCCTTCCAACCCAAGCCATTCTATGACTCTATGTAATGGCATTTATCATTCTTTGCCTAAAAGCTTTTCATTGAACCATAGAATCATAAAATGGTGACTGAAGTTCCAACAAATTACAGCTTCCAAGCACAGAGGGTTATTCCACTAAGCACAAGGCAGAAATGGATCTTCTCTGTAGGGATGTAACCTCTAATTATATATTGCTCCCTGCAGCCTATACGCTAGGATCATTATTATTTTCCATGTTTGTTAATCAACTACCTGATGTTAACAAGAAGATAACTTCTAGGAGATATGCAAATAATGCTGCAATTTTCTTTTCCGGTGACTCAGCATTCATATCAGAAATGTGTCAACAGGATACAAACGCTATTAAGAAGACCTCTGCGTAATTACCTTCTTCCTCGCCTCCAGTTCTTAATAATTCATGGAAGAAAATGTGCATTTTCTAATAGCTATTCCATCTTGCCAGAAGAAAAGCTCCTTAAGTTATCTTTTCGTCTGTTTCAAATCTCATTTCTTTCATTTTCCCCTCTCTAAAGACCTGTCTCTAAAATTTTATTCAAATCAAATAAGGCAAAGTTAAATGCTCTCAGTGGAAAGAACTCAAACAAATGAAACGAAATGCTTTCAGCACTGAGGAGGTCGAACTGGCACCAAGTTAAGATACGAGTGTCATGCTGAGAGTTAATAAAGCACCTGCAGATTACTTTTCCATATTTTCTCTGCAGTATCAAGGGGAAGCATCCAGGACGGAACACAGGGCTGAGAATGAGTTCCTGTTACTGTCATAGAGTGACAACTGAAGCAACGTTAAAACAAAGTGGTCCCATAAACCCCGTTTGCCTGGGATCAAGCGCAACAAATTGATAAGCATGTAATTAGCTCATTGGAAAATTCATCAGTGTGGAGAATGTTTTATTAGGGAGGCAGCCATTCTCTCAGGTGACATGGTGACAGTTCACATCCATCTTGTGCTTGTTGTGTTGGGGTTGCTCAGGAGAAAGCTTGTCTGGGCTATCAACAGCTGGGGCATTGAGCTTTTCCTTGGCTTGTTGTGGTTGGGGTTTTTTGACGTGCAAACACCGCTTTAAGCAAGAGCTTTGCACTTAGCTGTTTAGTAAAATGAACTTAAACAAACAACTTAAGAGATAACTCCTACTCTTGGTTTTGCTTTCCTAACCTTCAGCTGGCACCTTTTCCTTTGAACATCACACCTTCAAGAAGCAAGGAAACCCACCCATCTAATTCTCCAGTATTTAACCTCAGATGCTTCTTCCTGCTTGGAAAACTCCCTCGGAGATAAAGGTCTCCCAAGGATGGCAAACCGATCATGCTCCCCACCAATAACAAGGAAACAGAAAAGTGCCCTTAATAGGCAAAGCTAGAGAGGGAGATCAAGCAGAGAGAAATACCTCTCTGCGTGCTTCACCAGCCACAAAACATTCTGACTGGGCATCTTGCTTAAAACAGCCAAGCCAAACGCTTTTGCTTGAAACATCTCTTGTGATGGGTAGCAATTTCAGAGGTGTGCTCTGAATGGGAATCTAGCACTGCAATCCATTTGCAGAGGTTACCTGCAGGAATAAGCACATATTCAGCATATAATACAATAACCTCCCTATGAGGTCGTGCAGGCAGGGCACACTCAGAAACACACAGGAGAAGTACATGCCAGATTGGATGGGACTTTGACCAACCTGGTCTAGCGGAAGTTGTCCCTGCCCATGGCAGGGGAGTTGAAACTGGATGATCTGTGAGGTCCCTTCCAACTCAAACCGTTCTGTGATTCTGTGACGATTTGGAGGCTGACACAGAGGTGAGAAGGATGTGTGATGCCTGCACATATACCCATACAGGACGTATATATATATCAAAACACCTGATGGGTCCAAACCCCAGCCCACATATACAAGTATAAGCTATTTTACAAGAAACCCATACTCTAGATTTTAGGAAACTGCATGAAAACAATTCCAAAACCAGTCTCTGTACAAAGCTAACCACTCTTATAAGGGACTAACAGATGAGATGCTCTTGGAAGAGCAGTGCAACCGAGACACCCAGCCATGCCAGCAGGACAGCATGCTGAGCCCTTCCAGCCCCCACTGGCCTGGATTCCCATGACTCTGGATGAAGGCCGGTCGGCATTGTTACTGGGGCTGTATCAACTTTCTCTTCTTCTTGACAGAAGACTCTCAAAGCTCAGCACAAGCCATCCCATGCCACTTTACAAGACAGGGCTTATGACCTTAACAGCTACATGGCACTGCACAAGTATATCCAACTTCCCCATGTTGCCCGTGACACCCTGCAATCAGCACTCAGTTCTAATGAGGTGAAGTCAACCAAGGAAGCCTAGGGAATGCTGGAATCCCAAACTTTTCACGCAGTGAGCGTGGTCCCAGCAAGGTTTCTGTGCTGCTCTCTCTGTTCATCGCAGCAGCAGAGCTTGATTAGTTGCTGACTACTGGTTATTTTGGGGGTCCCCCATGGAAATGACAGGGACAAGTGACCCCATGGGGACCCACTAGCAGGGCAGGCACAGACCTCTTGCGGAGGACAGCATTCGAGCACCTTAATCCCGCATCCCCAAACCAAAACAGAGGGTCCTTATCCCTTCTCCACCGCCCTGTTGGCGCCTGCGCCCTCCACAGGCCCACCGGTGGGACCACGGCCCACCCCAGCCCCACAGTACCCGCTCTCCACCCTCAGCCCCTCGTGGCCCCTCAGCCCCAGGGCCTGATGCTCCCGCGCTGCCCCCGCGCTCCGCCGCGGCCGTTGCTCCCCACGGCGCCGCCCAGTGCCGTTAGTCCGTCCGCGGCCATGGAGGTGCCGGTGCCGCTCCTGGTGCTGCTGCCCGCCCTCCTCGCCGGTACAGGGCGCACGGCGCCGGGCGGGGGCTGCCGGGGGGGAGCCGGTGCTGGGGAAGCGGGCTTGTTCTGTGCCCCGTCCAAGGGAAGGGGAAACTTGGCCCGGTACCGGGCACCAACCGGTTTGGGGGCGCAGCAACGGTGCCTAAGCGGGTATCAGCCATCGGGGCAGGGTGGAGAACCGGCGCAGGACGGTGCTGGGCACAGGCCGGTCGGGACGGGACCGGTGGCGGACACCGGCTGGCCCCGGGGGAGGTCGGGGGTGATGCGGGCGGGAGCAGAAGCCGTTAACGCCGTTCTCCCTCTCCGCAGGGCTCCTGTCGTGTCCCGGCGCCGTCGCCAGCGTCCCGGTGAGTGCCGTCCCCAGGAAGGGCGATCCCACCCGCCTCCCCCTGGGCCGCCAGGGCAGGGCGGTCCTTACCCAGAGCCCCGGGCTAGGACCGGGAAGCCGGCACCCGCTTGCCCTGAAGAGCCCCATCTCCTTCCTATCAGCCCCGCCTGCGGTGCCGCTCGGGACGGTTCCTCGCCGCCCGTGCGTCCCGCTGCCTCCCGTGAAGTGCCGGTGTTTTTCAGACGCGGATGGGTGACCTGTTTCAAATGGTGTGTCTTAATCTCCTTACGTACCTGTCATCCCTAGCCTGACTGCGAAAAGCACGGCGTGATTGGATGCCCAAGGCACTACAATCCTGTTTGTGGGACCGATGGAGAAACCTACTCAAATGAGTGTGTGCTCTGCCTTTCAAACAGGTAGCCACCTAATTGACACCCTAACCTAGCCTAACGTAACCTTCCCTTCCCTCTATGTGAGCCGCATGCTCACATTATCCACCTGACAGCCAGTTAACTGGTAGATTACTGACATTAGCCGTGTCCCCTCAACTGCTGATCCCTCGCAAGAGCTTTTATCCTGATACTTGCAAATGGCTTATATTGGATTCAGTTAGCTGGGAGTACTCAACATTCAATTCTGTAGTTCCTAAGGAGAAGCATTTCAGAGGGTGTTTGTCTGTAGTGTTCATACAGTGCCACTGCATGAACCATTAAATGTAAGGCTGGACTATCCACACCCTCCACCGAAACCCATGGAAGATCCCACCCAAAAGGCAGCTTTTACTACAAAAATGTTTTATGTTCCAATCTCCTGTACTTCCTTTCACATGTCAAATGTTAGGAGAAAATACTACTTTGCCACTCAAATTGTCTAAATATGAAGAAAAATCTCACCTGTTATTTGATAGAGGGTATTTTATTCTTTAATAATTCAATAATTCTTTTAAAAAATTTTTAAAAATGCAACTTTGAAAGAGTGTTCATAGTTATAAGCAATGGTCATTTCACTTCAGGGATTCTAAGGTACATTCCATCGCACTCCTTAGGAGGGGAGAGCAAAGAGATCTTGCTGCCCTTCTAAACAAGCTGTATAACCAGTAATTGCTGAGATAAATAGTGTCATGTGGTGATGCAGGAACAGATGTAGGGGCAGATAGTGAATAACAACACAGTCATTTCTAGATAAACTTGAGTGATTCTCAACAGTCAACTTGCAGGTCACTTCCAGCCATGTTTAAACCAATTAAAGGACTTTTTAGAAGGCATTGTGGCCATCATTCAATGATGACCAAGAGAGGACTGTTTATGGGCTCTGTTAGCCTTGCAAGACCATTTGGGCACGTGGAGAGTCCCACACACATCCAGAGTACTGCAGGAGAGGTCACTGTGGCTGATCTGTGATGAGACACCTGAAGCAAAGGTGCAGCACAAACCTTGCCCATCCTGGTTCTCCGTGCAGCCTGTATAGACCAAAGCTGGTCTTCCTCTCTGCCTTTTGGGTTGGTTTTTTTTTTGAAGCTTAGATATAATCCATCCTGAAGTGCTCAATTGCAAATCCCAGGTCTCTTCCATACTCAGTGTTCAGTAGCAGTGAGAACAACTGACCTTAATTTAAGCCTAGCCTGGCAGCACCACAAGCTCTTTGGAAACAGACACAGCAGCTTGAGCTCTGAACCTCTGCAGGGTTTAGTGCAAGGGCTGTCCTTCAGACAAGACTTTTCCTGACATTTTTACGTGTGTTTTACATCCACTGGGCTTGGTTTTTCCTTTCATATTCCTAATTCACTGCTTTCTGGTAAAAATATTCCTGATACAACTATTAGTACAGCTTCTGGGTAACCATAAGCCTCTTGAATTTCATGAGGAATAAAACAGCTTGATTCTATTAAGATAGGGAAGTGAACCGGAGATCTAGGGCAGTTCGCATTCTATCACTTTCTTTTTGTATCTGCACTTGCCTGGTAAACTGAGATTTGCAAATGGAGCACCCCAAAATATCTTGTACAGAACTTCAAAAATAAACAAAATCTAACTAAAACCAAAGAAAGCTTGGCTAAAATTTCCTTAAAGACTCCAGCATTCAGAGAAACACACATTCAAACTTTAGTGAAGCCTGGGATTCCAGGGGGAAAACTTGCAAGCATTAGAACTGGTTCCTACTTCAGGGACTGGGAATTTTGACTTGCTTTAGTGCTTTGTAACAGACACCTTACTCCTCATGGTGAGATTTGTCTTGTGGTTTGAACCTTCTGATTTGCAGATGGCTTTATCAGGTTTTTACAGGTAGCAAAGTCTGAAGTGAGTCTGTTTCTGGTAAGTTACTCACTCTGTGTGTGTGACACATAGATCATTGCAATTTGGTTACTTTGTGGTGGTTTGCCATACGTGATGCAATTAAATGCATCATTGCATTTAATTGAACACATAGAAAAACATAAGAGATTTGCTCTATAAAATGTCTGTGTACATTCAAGTGTCGTCCTTCTCTTCTAAAATGTTTTTCTTCTACTTGCAGAGAAAATAAAAAGGATGTCCAAATTTCCAAGAAAGGAAAATGCTGATCTGGCAGGTGGTCACTCTTCAAAAAAATGAAGACACAGTCCTCAGTGCTTTGAGGAAACAATGCTTTAAATGTACCTTCCGTGTAGCCTGTCTTAATAAATAATCTTACCTGTTAAAAGCACTGTTACTGTATTAAAACCAATTTTGATAAACATAGCCATAGTACACTAGTAACCTGAAGCCCGATTTATTTTCCCATGCAAGGCAGACCATAGGGTAAGAAAGAGATGTGCTGGCTGTATACCAGCAGCTCAGTTGTTTGGAGAGGGAAACGGACGGATACCCAGTGCCATTCCCACAGCACCATCTGGGAGCAAGGAGGTCCCAGCACCTCTGTCACGGGCAGTGCTGGCAGCAACAGCTGCTCTTTGCTTCCGGGAGGGTCTGAGCCCTCAGGTGCCAGCAACCCCAGGGAAGCCACTGGAGGGGTTTCATGTGGTGGCTAGCAAACTGGAGACAGCAGCCTCTGCCCAGGGCTCCCTACTGGCAGAGGGCAGTGATCAGGGCACCTTCTGCCACAAGTAAGGGCTGATTCAGAGCGCAAGGGGCATTGGCAGGGGACACAGGCTGCCATGGGGCCCACAACCCTCTGAGCTCTGCTCCCTGGGGCACTGGTGTCACCACCCCGGGGCTGGCATCCAAGAGCTACTTCCCATGGCAAACATTAAAGCAAAACCTGAAAAGTCAAGACTCATGTAAAAGGGTGTACCCCAGAGCAGGTCTGGTGTGCCCTCCTCCAGGGCGGGTGTGCAAGCACTGGGGTTTGGTTCTTTCCTAGCACTTGTGCACATGGGCACGTAGCCTTTCTCATGTTTGTTCCCTTCTGTTCTGCTAGACATGTGTTTTCTGCATGTTGCTTGAAATGAATTTTATTTGTGTTGTCTTACCATGTAATACACAGATGGCTTCTACCTTTGATTGAAGCCAAATGGCACCTGCTGTAGCCCTGACCACAGACAAATGGCTTTGTCAGGCTTTGCTGGGCAGCAGCAGCTCAGGCAGAGATGTACAACACACTTCATAGCTGATGAACATTCACAGGTCAGTGACTTTGGGTTTGAAAAAAAACAGTGCTTTAGTTTTCTAGTTTCTCTAAGGGGCTGAAGCTACCCTTATGTTCCAGCACATGGCTGCTTTCATTTCCTTCATGCAAAGACTAATCATTGATAGAGAGATGTCCTGTGTGGCACAACTGGAGGGCTGGAAGCTTAGGGTAAAGCAGTCACGTGAAGACATGAAGATGAGGATGGAAAAGAAAGATGACCAGTGCCTCCTAACAAGGTATCAGTTGTGGATAGAAAATCAATTTCTCTATTGGTGGCAAATCCATTTGAGAAAGTTGCTGTGTGCTCCCAGCTATTGTTTACACATCCAGATGTGGAAATCTTCGCCTTTTCAAATCGCAACAGATGCCACAGCAGTTGTGTACTATGCTATGAGTTAACAACTGGATGGAAACGATAAGTTGTTTCTTTTATTTCTATGTTGATGACTAGTTGTGCTTACAAGGAAACTTTAACAACTCCAGTTGTAGAAATATTTTCAGTATTTGACAAACGTGTGCATTGCCTTGCTTTTTACTTTCTTTCGAAACTCAGGAAAAAATATCTGGTTTTGTAAACACCACTTAATGAAACAAATGCAAATAAAAAAATAGTATGTAGGACAATTCTAATCACACTGTTCCTAGCATATGAATGCTTAAGATAAACTTTAGAGCTGGCTTTAAAATCTTTCTGGTTTTATGCATATTAGAAAAGTGGTGAATTCAGTACCGTGTGTAATTACTCACCAAATCTGCCCCAGCATTTTTAGTTCATTTTCTATACATTAAAAAATTCAGGCAATTCCCACAGATAAATATTGACAGCGAGATTTTTGAAGAAATGCAGGTGAATGTCACAGACCCTACTTCTTTCTAGTCTTACCACAAACAAGATACCTCTCATTCAGCAGAGTCACTGGATTCTGGAGGTGTGCTGCTTGGAGGGAAAGGTGATCAGGCAGGCTCAGAGCCTGCCGAAGCACCCAAGCTATAGCCATAGCAAGCAATGCTGCTATGGCCGCATTGCACTGGGTCTAACAACCCTCCAAGTAACGGTACCCAGGGCTCCTTGGGGCCGGTGGCATTAACTTTTTCACTAAGCCAAGGTAGAAGTATTTCTTTTCTCTTGAGGTTATTTCTCTTTTAAACCTTTTACATTGCTCTTCTTACAATAATAAATAAAATCACCAAAAGCAGGACTTGCCCAGAATCGGCTTGGTTTTGTAAGCCTCTTTCAACCTGACTTCTGGTTTCATGTACGTTACTGTTACTCGCCTTCCATGCAAACTGTTTTTTGGGTGGAACAATGCTGAAATTTGTTACAACTGCTGTGGCTATGTTGCCCAACTTCCCTTTTGCTCTCTCTTGTAATATTTTAAACAGTTCTTTATAATAAGTACTTCCTCAATTGATTAAATTCCTGACTCTCCCACACATGGAAATATAAAAGAAATCTGTCCAGAAAATGTACCTAAACAAGATGTTCCCTGGCCTGCACTCACCGCTGCTCAGCAGAGACTGCAGGGGGGAGCTGGGGCAGCTGGGATCCAGCTCCCAGCTTAGCTGTGGGTAGTTTGGGAGTGCTCAGCCTCTTTGCTTCAGGCACTCTTTTGAGGGTTTGCAGAGGTGGTAACACACTTTGATTTGAAGGAGGAAAGCATCTCTCTATGAACTGCTGGCAGTCTTTCAGGACTGGGGATCCTCAAGTTCTCTTGGGTTTGATAAAAACATAGCAAACCCATCATGTTTCCACTGAACATTTAAGGCTCAAAATATATTGCTAGCTGTTGAAAACCTTTGTCTATAGGAGAACATCTATCCAAAGGTGTTGGCTATTAATGGTTACAGAGGACAGACTTCTCTCTTCCTCTTTGGTATCAGTGTAGTGTTAGCCTGTACTCGTATACAGCCCCTCCGTTTGTCCTGGGTGGCACAGAGCCATGAGCAAGATCATTAGGGAGAGGTCTAACTGGGGGAGCCATGGTCTGAATCCGGTGGCAGGTAAACCAAAGGGTTTGAACTTGTGAATTCCCATCTTGCTCCCTAGGCGGCAGCATTTATTTTCTTTTAAACCACATTTTATTCCGTGTTCTCGCAAGTGTAGGAACGACTTTTTATTGCCAATTTGTATGCATAAACGTTCTGTTAGGAGCTCTTTCTTTTCATCTGTGTTATTAGTGTCATTGATACACGATCTCATGGAATTGGCAAAGTTAACTTGCTTTTTTCCTGATCATTGAACCCACCTATGTTTGCTAAAAGAGACTCTGCAGCACGCCGTGTTGTAAAAACTATTCTATGGGCAGATGCCTCATAGGTGAGACTGTGGCATTCATTGCCATGCACAGGGTTGCAATGGGTTCTGTCTTAGCTTTATGATTTTCTAGCTGGTCATTTAGCAGTCACTCCATTTTCTAAACCCTAAACATTTACAGAAGCAGCATAGCATTCTGCACAGAGCATTCATAGCTCAGGGAAAAAAAAAGGAATATTCCTCTGTGACTGAGTCTTATCTTTGCATTGAGGAAAAATTAACCCCTTTTAAGTGGGTTGTTGGGTGTTGGTTTTCTTTTTGTCAGTTGGTGAGATATTACATAAGATTTTGATACGCTTGTTTTATTTCACCTTTTAAGAAGATCTGAATTCTTCTTCCTGACATTAGTTGCACAAGCATTTAGAGTTGACCTAGAACTGTTCCTGCTTAAGCTAGTTTGTTCCAGCTTCCCCAGTGACAAAGGGGCTGAAAAATCCTGCCGTGGAGAAGAGAACATGGCTGGGACTGAGGTGTTGAACTCATCTAGTAACAGGCCAGTGTCAATATAGGTTCTGTGGGATACTGCAGCAAGCCTCAGACTGCTGCCCTGGAATGGTCTGAGTTTTCTGGAAGTCCTTTTTCTTATCTGCCAGTCCCTTCTAATTGTTTTGGGTGCCCAGCAAGCTGCAGATGTCTGTAAATGGACACCTGAAGTGAGCTCTCTGTCTTCATCTCTGTTGGGAAAGTATCTGTCAAAGCAAGGAGAGGATCCTTTAGCAATCTATCTGTATCCACCTCAATTATTCTGTAATTTATAACACAAGAGGGTAATGCATTTGCAACAGGCACCTACACTGTCCAAAACTGGGTGTTATCAGAACCACCAGAACAACCCTGGCAGGCCTGACTACCTATGGGAGGGCACCTAAGTCATCTGGAGTGTTGTGTGTAGGTACACAGCAGAGAAATGTCTCTGAACTTACTGCTTTATTTCCCATCTCTTGGATTCAAGTTCCTTGGGTGCAAACTTCATAAAATGAATGCTTAGGTTCAGCAGCCAGCCAGCAGGAGTGATAAAATCATGTTCTTCAGAAGAAATAGCACAGTCTTGGAGGACAGCCCCCAGATTTTCAGAAAGGCAGGCCTGCACTGCAGTTGACAGAACACAGCACATTGTGAATAGTCCCTGGCTGACACCAGGTCTCTCAGGCAGGGTACATAGTCGCCTGTATGTTCCCACCTCCAGGTAACCCAGATTCCCAGCGCAACAGCAGACTTGGTATGGAGAGCAGAGCTGGCACTTCTTGTATTGTGTGCTCCCCATGGCTCATATTTGCAACAATCAGGTTCAGTGTCATTCCTGCTCACCCACCTGAGCTGTGGGAATGCAGCTGAGCCCACGGCAGCCCCTAGATGTATCCAGAGCCCTGATCCATTGTGGTGCTCAGTAACATGGGATACGTCAGGGGGTTGGGTGGCCAGGCTGAAAGCAGATGCTGGTTAAAAGTAATGGGGGTACATCCAAAACATGGTACAAAGGGTACATCACCCAGCCAAGCTGACACCCTGCTGCAGAGCTAGTGCTCTAACTCGGCAATTACACATCACAACAAAGAAGAGAGAACACTCTCAGCTCAGTAATGAGCAGGCACAAATGAGCTACTTGCACCCATCCTGTTCCTTTTGCTTACTGTATTATCGTAACATCCAGTCCCTGTAGCACAGTTGTGTCTGTAAAGGTGGGGTCACTCTGGGACTCCATTGCTTCATCTGAAGTCACCAGGTTTCTGTACCGCCTGTTTGTAAAATCCAGACACTTCAACAAATTCCTTCTGGAATTTGAGCTTTGCTTCAATGCACACCTCTTTTTCTCTTTTTCAGCAAATGAGTCGCAGGGGGCAAAGGAAGATGATTTATGAAGAGGTGGCACATGCAGAAAACTCCCCAAGGGCTGAATCCAGAAAGGCAGCTCAAGTGGGCTGCTGGTTGAGGGTCTCACCAAGACAAACATTTCCCTGCTTCTTCCTCTTCCTAGAAGAGTTAATGCTGAGAGGTGCATTATTATTATTCCAATAATAATAATGCCAAGAAGTGCTGCCAGAATGGGCAGTGGCTGGGAGCACCTGGGAAAGAGTCAGTGCATTGTCAGGCCTGTGGGTTACAAGCTCCTAAAAACCAGGGGAGCTTGCAGAGCAGAGAGAGCAGGTCCCTGAGCTCTACTGTGTCCATTTATGGCCTGGGTATAAAGCACAGCAGTGTCCCCAGTATGAAGGGTTCTTCTGTGTCCTTGTCATCTCTCCAGCTTCCCTTTGGCTTTCAAACAGGAGGGACAATGACTGCAATCTCCCCCTGGCAGGTGAAGAGTTCAGCTCCAATGTCCAGGGTTGTTCAGCATGGAATATGGGGATGCACATCTTCAGTGAGTTCATCCAGGCCTCCAGCAGACTGGTAAGAATAGAGCATAAACCTTTGGGCTTCACTCTGTGCCCTGGGAGCTCCTGCAGTCATCCCTGCAAATGGGGAGCTACAGGCACCAGGGCTGCATATCAGGAGAATAGCAACAGGGCTCAATTGCGTAAGTTCCCCTGGGAGGACCCTGGTCATCCCAAGGAATAATGTGCCTGGGAAGAGTGGCACAACTCTTCCTCAGGCATGCAGGGTTGCTCTCTATATGTGCAATTACTTTTTGAGTCTGAGGAGGATCCAGAAATATGTTGCTATAAACATCAGGATGAGTGTGGCCAAGCTCCAAACCTCTGCATCAGGGTGAGGTATACAACCTGCAGGGACCTCCTTCCGTGGCACCAAGGGATACAGCATGGAGTGACAAGCTAAGGAAAGCACAATCCAATATTGGAATAGATGCAGCTTGAGCTGCTGCCTTCAGGGAAACATCCAAAACAAAACAAATTCTGGGGTTTATACCCTTACATGCTATGCACTCAACCATCACACACTGCTCAGGTGCCTTGCATGTGCCTCTTGGTCCAATGGTGAATTTTGGTCTGGGGTCTCCTCATCCATCATTAGGTGCTTTTGTTGCCTGGAGGTGGCTGGAAATTTCTTATCACTCCAGTTGTTTCTCCTTGCTAATTCCTTTATCTTCCAATTTGCATTGGTCTCAAGGCTTTCATTTACATAACTAAGCACAGGTTGTAAATTAAGTTCATCTTTCTCCACTTGTGGCCTTAGGCTCCAGCAACTGCAGCTACCCATGCTAAGTGACTACTCATGCTAAACAAAACCACCCAGTCAAAAGAAATCAGCTAAAGGAATCCAGCTAATTAAACTTAATTCACAGCAACAGCATAGCAGTATGATGCCTCGGACAAATCCTGCCACCCTGGCTGGTGCAAGCTTTTCCCTTGACTTTTGGCAGATTTTTCAGTGCCACAACCCAGTAAGGGGATAGAAGGTGGGAGAGAAATCAAGTTGAGAGAAATCAAGTTAGTAAAACTCAAGACTACCTTTCCCTGACTTAAAACCAGCTTAGTCACACAAGCCGGCGAAGCACGTCTATGGGCAGCAGAGGCTAGAATCAGTGTCTTGCTAAAAACCCCCAGTGCTCCCTTCCATGCAGACAGGCCAGAGCTGGACATCAGGAGCAGCACAATGGTGGGTACACAGCTCTCCAGTGGGCTCTCTCAGTCCACCCCCCTGAGGAGGGTTCCCTGTGTCCAGGCCATACGCTTAAGAAACGGGAGACACAGCCCTACACCAAGCCCTCTCCGGAAAAGATCTCACTGACCAAGACTAGGTCTGAGCCAAGAAATAGTCTTTAAAGAAGGCAGGAAAGCCTACCTAGGGAAGGCAGGCACAGGCTGTGTGTAGCACCAGCCAGCCAAGAGGCAGGCAGGCAGGCACTCAGAACATGAAGGCAATCCCACGCCAGTACCAGAAGCTCTCCTTCTGGTCCAAACAGCCTCAGTTTGGCAGTGAGCCCCCCAGACCTTACCTCACTGCTGGTGGGAACTGGCACCACCAGCCACTTGTGTCCCCCAAACCACTTCCCTGCAGCAGGACCAGGAGCAAAACCACACGCCACAGACAGGAGTGGGACTTCCTTAAGCAGTGGCACAGGTACAGCTTCTTTAGGTCAGGTCTGTTGGGGAGTTTGTGCTTGTTTGAGCCCGCTGGGCTCTGCCATGGGTTGAACACTCTCCAGCTGCTTGCCTGTGCAGCACAGCACCCTGCTGCCACTGCTCCTCCCTGGAAAGCACCCCCATCCACCAGCCTAGTCACTGCATCCCTGGGAGAGTCTGCAAGGAACATCCTTCTCCAGCCTGGATCCTGTCTGCCAGACATGCTGGACACAATCGGCCCTCTGACAGCACAGCGCTACAGCCCCAAAAGCTGGAGCAAGGGGAGCTGCCAGAACAACAAGGAAGCCAAACGTGCATCCCTATGGTGCTCACCCAGCTGTCCCCATAACCAGCCACACAGAGAAGACTGCTGGCAGCTAGTACCCAGGTAGCTGCAACACCTTTGTCATTGTCAACTTTCCAAGAGCAGCAAAACCCAGCCTTCTAAAATGGAAAACACTTTAATTGCACAGGGACCCTGGGGCAGTTCCCCGACACCAGGCAGCCAGAGCAGAGGGACAGTCTCCACTACATCCCTTCCCTGTTCAGTCACTCTGCAAGCCACCTTGGTCACCTGCCAGTGCCACAGCGGCCTCATGGAGGCCCCAAAGGCCTCACCAGGCACCCACCATGGCCCTGTGCCACCCGCCCAAACTGGTCGGACAGAAACCACAGGGACCACTGCCAGCTGTATGCCACCGCTGCTGCAGGGCAGGCACAGGGACCAGGCACCTCCCTGCCCCTCACAGTGAGCAGCACCCATGGGCTGCCCGGCCTGGGACAGCACAGGGGACAGCATGGTCCTTGTCCCTCATGGAGAAGGTTGAGGAATGGCACAGATACAGGCTGTTCTGCACCCATGCCCAACCCACTGATGCCACCCATTCTCCCTAGGGTAGGGCTCTGGGACAACATGCTGCAGCCAGGAGGGCTATCCATGTTAGTGAAATGAAAGGGGTTTGACAGAGCTCATCCCTGCTCCCGGGAGGGATAAAGTCCCTACATTGACCCGTGTATGAGGTTTTGAGTCAGGACTTCAAAAAGCAGGCAGCTTCAGCCTAGAGGGTCAGGCCAGGACAGATGCTCTACAGACTCCTGGTTCCCTGACTTACTCGCTAGAAAACGCATGGCCGCCCAAATCTCTGGAGGGGCACTCACTCCTCTTCCCATTCCTGTGATACTCCAGGAGCAGAGAGCAGATTCACCTGTCTCCTCTAGCCTCCTCCCTGCCTCTCACCAGTGCAGGAGCCCAGTACAACTCCTGTGCTGTGCCCGGTGGGCAGCTCAGACATGTGATGCTGTGCTGGCTCTCTCTGCATGCTAGGGCATGCTCTGCCTACAAGCAATGGCAGCACTGCTGAAAAGCCTCCTGGCAGGGAACTGCATGTATCATCGCCTGGTTTAGTCACTTCAAAACAATCTGGTTAGTAAGAGGGAGAGGAGGGAGGAAGACTGTACCCCGGGCAGGGATTGCATATGGAAATACCGATGAGATGACACTGTTCTCTGAGAAGTTTTGGAACAACTGGAGGAACAATAAAACATTGCAGTTTCCATCCACACAGCTGTATCCCATGGATAAAGGAAAGCAGGAATCTTACTGGAAGTCACATCTGATTCCTATCTGTCTATCCCAGATCAGTTGTGATGCTGAGGAGAGACAGGCTGAACCCTGCCCACTAGAACAAAAGGAGAATGCACGAAGCAGAGTGCAGCCAAGGCAGTTGCTGAACCCCAGTGGGCAGCAGGCAGCCCTGCCCCAGCAAGGAGCTGGCAGCAAGGAGCTGCCTGTGCCGACGTCCTCCTCTTCCCCCTGCCCAGGGTATGGTGTGAGCCAGAGCTGTGTGCTGCTGGCTCTTGGGCTGCAGCTAGTGTTACTGCTCTCCCAAGGAAATCCTGATCAAAAGACCAATGATTCAGTAAGGTTCTTGTGTTTTGGAGTATTTGAAAAGGCAGTTCTTTGCTGTACCCTGTGGAGCAGCTGATCTCTTACACTATTCTGGGGCAAGTGAGTTTTGCAAGTAGAAATCTCATCTAATTAGTTGCAAGAGTTGGACTCTGAGTCAGTACTGGCTGGTTAGGATACTCTCCTCTAACTGAATGGAAGCCAAAAATTTCTGTAAAGCCTCGTTTCCAGCCACATTTTTGGGGTTAGTAGCCAGAAAACCCAAGGACATCAGGAAAAACCCTCTAGAAAACAAAACAGAAGATGGCTTTTGTGGTTGTCCTTTGCACTGGTGCGTTCTGGGGAAGAAGGGAAGGTTTTGCTCTAACATTTGCCAGGGGTGGATGTCTCTGGAAAGCACACGTTTTTAAACTCACATACTTAGAAAAAGAAAAAATGACTGCTTAATGCTCAGACCAGAGGTGCTGGTACTAAGACTCATTTGCAGGAAGGAAAACATGGCAAAATTGAGGAGAGACACATGTGTGCAAAGAAAGCAGTATGAATGAGCCAGAAAACCTGAACTATATCCCATTGCCTCATGATGGATTGACAAGCTGCTTCCCACCTCTCCTCTTTGTTTCTTTCCCATCCTGTCTCCATGCAGCATTAAAAAGACAACACTTGGCCAGGATAGCCATGAGCTATGTGTCCAGTGCCCCCAACAAAGTGACTGCAGCCAACATGTTGCCACAGTGCAAGCACTGGATGATGTTCCAGCCTCTGTGAGAGGGGTGCAGAGGAGTGGGATACTGAACACAATGCCAGAGTGTCATGGAAAATTGTCATATGGACATCACAGCAGCTGAATTTCTTCCCCTGTCAAGAAGAAAACTCTGGGATGGGCCTGGATACACCCTGCATTTTATTTCTATTTAGTCTACCTCCTTGGACAAAGGGACATGATCTGGGGCCAGGGGAAACATAACTCCAGCAGTACTATGACCCTCTCCCAGGAAGAGAAATGGGATTAAAGATTTCAGGGTCAGGAAAGCATTAGCATTTGCCAGCCAGACACGGGCAGATTCACAACGTGACTTTCGCACTGTCACTGCAGGGCTCCCAGCACTTCTGAAGCCATTTCAGTGGCGTGTCTCAACCTGAAACACGTCGCTGCCAGCGCTCTCAGTGCAAGTCCGGACTGGGTTCACAGGCTAAGGGAAAGGGTTTTTTCCACATTAAAGACCTTCTCCCTGTTGACAGTAATAAACAAGGGAAAAGAGGAGCCGATCCTGTTCCTGCGGGCCAGGTTACTCACATCATGCAGTACTTGGGGCACGCGCATGGGAGAAAATAGTAGACAGCATACAAACACAAGAAAATGTTTCTGCACCAGAATATCTCCCCATCTATCCTGTCTCCAAGGGTGGCCAAGAGCAGGTGCCAGAGCAGAGCACAGGCATGGGGCAGGCAAGTAGCAGTACTCACCAGAGCCCCACTAAGCACATAGTGCAGGGCCTCTGCCTGGACCTCCAACACTGGTTGGACAGGGCTGTGTCCTGCTCCAGCCCCATTGCATGCACCCTGATCCCTCCAGCCACTGCTACTGGAGCCATCCCATCAGACACGTCTTCCAACTTGCTTGCCCACACCCATTGCTACCCATGCTTCAGTCGCTAAGCACCAGTGATAAACAGGACATATCCCTTTGGCCAGGTGCCTGCCCAAGGCATGCAGGATCAAGTCTTCTCCTGAAAACCTCCTCTGGCAGCCGCTGAGCAGCATCACTTGGTTTATCATGCAGTGAGGCTTATCCCTGTGAAAAAAAAAAAGCACTCTCGCTTGATCAGCGTCATCCTCCAAGGAAAATTGGCACAGGTCTGCTTGCCCTTTGGTGCAGGTCTCTTCACAATACCCTTGGCTAGGCCCATGTTTCCCCCACACCACATTACAAAACCACTAAATCTTGAGGACAGCTTTGGCACATTGCTAAACATATGGTAGGTTTCTTGCTTGGGTTAGTCCAGCCACTTCTCCCCAGGGACTGGGCTCCCTGCCCCTGGCTCCAGCCAGCTTTACAGCTCTTTACATCCAGTTTGTCTTTTTCTCTGTCAGATAATCTCAGACACTGCAATCCATACTCAGTTTCTCATGAACCCTTTCTGCAGCCCCTCTGATTTTTCCAACATCCCCTTCCAGCTATCTGTGAGCTGACAGAAAATCAGCTCCTCCCCACTGCACCCCACCCCACAAAATTCCTCCTTTTAAGCTGCTATATAACGCTTCCAGCCCACCCCACTGGAAACTGCAGGCTCCCGGCCACTTAAATTGAGGAAAGTATAGGACTTTGGCAGAAGAGGATGTCCTGCCCTCCTCCCCATCTCCTGCCCTGTGTATCTGAAGGCACTTAGGATGCAGCAGCAGGTTGGATCCAGGACCCGGTCCTGCTCCCTTCACCCAGCCTCACAGGACCATAGCGCTGACTAAAGTGACAGCAGGGTCAGGAGAGTTAAACCTGGATAAGGGGGGGTTGAAGTGAGGTGAGAAACCAGCCCTGCACAGCAGTGACTGCCGCCGGGCTTCATCAGGGCTCCCCACAGCAGGGGGGCTGGTGGCAGCCCTGCCAAGGGGGCAGCAGTGGGCAGAGGGCCCCCAGAGGGGCACGCAGGCTCTGTTGGCATGCAGATGAAGGGCTGAGCACAGTTTCCGCCGCACCCTGCCTTCACCCTTCCTGTACCCCTGCAGGAAACAGCCCCACAGCTGCCCTCACCCGGGGCCGGCAGGACAGCGTCCACCGGCCCAGAGCGTAGTGGGACGAGCCCCGACGGCTCCCTGTGCCACCCGTCCGCGGAGCCCCGCAGCACGTACAACCATGCGTTGAGCCCTGCCAAGGAGAGTGGATGCCAAACCTGAATTACCAGCCCAGAGAGTGACTGTGGAACCCGGGAGCTCCTGTGATTTGCGGCAGGTTTTTCAGGTCCCCGCCTGTCACACACACTCGCGGATACTTAAGCAGTCACCCCAAGGACCTTCAGGGTTCTTGTTTTACTCACTTCTGGTCCCTGACAGCTCCAGGTAAGCACAGGCTTTGAGCTGGGGGAGCTGGGGTGGATTCACAGGTGTGGATGTTGGGGGGGGGGGGGTGATGCAGGGAGGAGCTGACCTGATCTTAGGGATGCTGGGGAGGTTGGAGCAGCATCCAGCGGGGCGGTGGTGGTGGTAAAGCTTCATGACTGGGGAAGGGAGAGAGGAATGCAGGCAGGCGGAGACCCCGGGGTGTAGGTGCTATGGGGACTTGCCTCTGCTTCAGCAGCTGCTGTGCTCTTGTTTGCTTTGTTCCTGTTGGATATTATCTTCTAAGAGGCTGAACGGGTAGTTTACAGGATGCATGACAGGTGGTTTTTCCTTATTTATGGCAGGGTCTGTTTTATTTTTAAAGCCTCCGTCCCACCTTATCCTGTGCACCATGCCGGCTGATGTTATCCACAGCCACCCCACAGCAGGAGCCCGAGCAAAATGAGGGACAGGACACAGCTCTGCAGCAGAGCAAGGGAGGGCTCGTTTGCATTGAGAACTGCTATTTTGATTTCCTGCCAGTGTCAGGAAATAGCTGCAAGCAAAAACCAGGAGCAGATGATGCCTCCAGTCGCATCCCAGCCCTGACAGCGGAGAGAGCAGTGGGGAAAGGGTCAAGAAACCCACCATCTGGGCAGGAGCTGCTCAGATTGTTTTCCAGGGTCTTCGGTGCAGTAAATCCTTAGAAAGCTGCACAGCCAGCTAGCTATTGTGTCTGCTGTTCAAAAAGCAAAGCTGAGCAAACAGAGATCATGTCTTTTCTGGAAAAGTGTCTGCTTTCTGCCAGGAGAATAAATGCTGACTGCACTAGCAGCGCTGGGCAGGCTTGCTGGGAGACAGTGGGGTGTCCTCTCCCATCCCAGGCCAGAGCTAGGAGCCCTGCTAGTAACCCCAGGGTATCTTTGGGGAGCAGGGACATGGGCAGAGGGAGGTCTCTCTCCACACCACTGCTCCTACCTCACATCTGGGTCAGGTCACTCAGGGCCTTGTCCAGCTGAGTGTTAGGGATCACCAAGAACAGAGGTGCCCCCACCTCTCTGATCCCTATCCCCACATTGGTCCTGACATACAAGACTTGTTTCCCAATATCTACTAAGATTTTCTCTTGCTGCAACTCATTCCTATCAGCCATTGCCTTTTGTGTGCTCCCTTCAAAATGGCCCTGGAGGTGCATTTAAACACCACATCAGCCACACTAAGAGCACTAAGTTGTGCACAGCAATGCTGGCTGGAGCCAAGCAACCAATGAACCCCTTGCATGCTGCAGCTAGTGGCTGCTTTCACACTGCTCCACCTAAAACCAAGACAGACAGACCCAAGTGTGAATTCCTCGAGGCTTTTTAGCTTGATGTGTAGGACAGAGCAAGTGTCACCAGTGCTGTGGTTTCACAGTGATAGTGCATCTGGCACTGTCATTTCCGCCAGGGTGAGTAGCTCTCTGCTACCAAACTCTCATCCTTGTGCCACCCAGGGGTGGCAGCAGTAGACATGGAACTGCTCACAGGGGTAAATGATGACCACAGCTCCCCACCCTTTCTGAAAGCTGAACAGATGGTTTAGATAATTTGCACTGGAAAAGCCTTTTTTTTGTTTCACCATGCCTGCAAAAGTTTGAGCAGAAAAAAGGCAGTGAGCGGTGGTCCTTTCCAGCAGCTGAGCAGAGCAGCTATGATTCTCTGTACTTCTCCCAGGCCTAAAGAAGCGTAAGCAAGAAAATTACCTCTCCTGTACAGGGAAGAGGTCCTGTGTAGCCTGAAGGCCAGGTTCCAGGCCTGGGCTTAAGCAGGGCTCCATTTAAATAGGAGGTAGGTGAGTAGTGGTCAAGGTACAGGCAGTCAGGACATTTAGGGACTCATAGTGCCCTCAGGTCCTGTCATTTACTCCCAGTTTTTAGCACCCAAGAGCTGCCAAGTGCTGGGTGCCACATGCTGCATAGTGTCACATGGCTCCTGAAGATCTCCAGGACCTCATGGAGTGATGTGGAGCTCCAGACACACCCAGGCTTTTGAACTTTTCCTGAAAGCCATCTCACAGCCTTGAGAGGTGGGAGCAGGAGCAGAGTGGAGACAAGGAAAAACTGTCAAGTATCACATCCTATGTGCTGGGGCATCCTGAGCTGCCAGCAGGTAGAAGATACTGTGTCCTACGGGGAAGTGCCTCAGGAACCTGGAGATTATCAGAAATAAACAGCTGTGTAGATGAAACATGAAAGCTGAAGCACACGTTCCCTATGCAAATCAATGCACACACATTAATGTACGTTTATGCAGCAGTCTGCAAGTGATGCTTTATGAACTGCCAGGACTTGTTGCTGCTGGTGTCCCATGAGCCAAAGGTGATGAGGAGCCCTGTGGTGACTGGGCTTTCTAGGAGAAGGGCAAATGGCTCAGTGGGGTGTTGATCAAGGAGGAGAGGAAAGAACTGTGGCCTGAGCTTGGCCTCATCTGCACTTTCACCTCATGGGGAGTCTGGCAGCCACAGTGCTGAGAGCAGCACCTCAAGTCCAGGGGATCTCTTTCTGCCCCTGTGTCTTTTCCAGAGGTCTCCAAATGCCCAAGGCAGGTGAGCAGCATTCACCTGGCCCCCACCAGCTCACACACACAAAGGAATGGACTTTGTTGTTGTGCCTCTTCTGATACGGATGTCTCTGAACTGAGTTGACCCCAGGAAAACTCAGGCAGCTGCTGCCACATACCTGTGCTGCAACACTCTGCTGACAAGGCCCGCTCAGTTTGCAGCCCCTGGGGTTAAAAGTGGTCTTTCCCCAGTCCATCCCGGTGTGGCGGATGATGCCCTCTACCAGCCTGCTCCATCCCACTCAGAGGTGTTCTGACCTTTCATAACCACTGTGTTACAATTGGTATTTACCAAGTGACTCAAACAGACAGGGCTGTTTCACAACCAGCCCTGGTCTATTTATAAGCCCCTACTCAAATGCCAAAGGATCCTTTTATTAGACAAAGTACATTACCCAAAGCACCTCCTGCAGACAAGGCTCAGTGGGACCTTTGCTTTTTGAGGTAAAGCTGAAAGAGGAGCTCTCCAGCCTCTCACGAATAGCAGAGCTGGCTCTCTGAAGCTGCAAGGCAGTTTTGGAGCTGAGCGCCAGCAGCAGCAGTGCTGTCAGCAAGTGAGAGCCCTGGGGTATTCGCTACACCCCAGGGTACTGAGTGGGCAAAGGTCAGTTATCTGTCAACCAGAAAAGCAGTTGGGTTTAAAGCCACACAGTAGGGTGCAGCATGCTGGAGGTGCCTGAGTTCCATCCCAGAGCCAAAGGGAAGGGGAAGCTGGACTGCAAGGTGGAGACAAGGCAGGTCTGCAGCAAAGAGCCCAGAGGAGTTCCAAGGTGGCCAAGAACCACCTTGGCAGCATAGGAGAGGGCACAGCACAGCCTCATAGAGACATGCCAGGCAACTCGGGTAGCAGGACAGCAGATCAAGAAAGGCCACATTTTTGCACCCAGCTTCTACCCGCCAACACCCCACAGCTTGGTTTCGGAAACACCAAAATGATTCAGCACCAGGGACTTCTGCATGCTTTGTGGGGACAACGCCTCACGGTGTACTTGACCGCACTGGCAGGCTCGACCCCCTGCCATGCGGAGGCAAACTTGGAGCCCTGCAGAAGAGAGGTGTGGGGTTTACCCAAGGCATACCATCTTGTTTTGCTTGCGCTTTTGTGCCAAGTCTGCCAGAGATATGGGCAAAGCACAAGTGGGACAAACGTTACTTGGAGAGAGAATGTGGGCTCCTTGCTTGAGTGCCTGGGCGACAGATGTGAATGAGATACCATCCTCCAAGGACTGACCCTTCACTTACACACCAAAACCATACAAACAGTTCCTTGGTGCTCAGGAACAACATCACTGTTTATGCCCATGCCTTAAATACCATTAAATATTAGCAAACATTACATAGATAGATAAATAGATAACACTAAATATTAACATAGATAACATTAAATATTAGTAAAACCAAAGCAGCTCACCTACTCATCACCAGCTTTGTGTGGTTTGGCCATGCTGCTAGGATGAGGACCAGGACACTGCTCAGGAGGGAAAACGGGGTGATTGCTGGGTCCAGACCCACACTCCCAAAGATCCTCTGGTTTATGATTCCCTTGCAAACTTGCCTGGTCACTGGGAAGAAGGGAAAAAAGAATAGAGATAATCTAGGCTGGATGCCAGGCACTGTCCCCTCACCCAGAGCATAAGTAGTGCTTTTTTCAATTAATGTCTTTAAATTAACCCCTTCAACAAGCCCGCTGCTGTGACATCACTCCCAAGCGACGCCCAGGCCTAAATACGGTTGTAAACAGGAATCGTCCCCACGGGAGTCACACTGGCTATAAATACAGCAAGAGGGGAGCGCTGAGCAGAGGACGGGCTGCAGTTCCTCACCAGCTAAGGATGGTGAGACAGCTCAGCTGGGCACTGGTGGTGTGTGGTCACCATGGTGGGGAAATTGTGTGTGTGTCCCAGGACGTGCCGGGGGCCTGGAGCTCCCGGCTGAGCTCCCTGGCATGCCTTTGGGAAGGGAGCTGTGCCCTGCCATGGCAAGCAGGGAGACAGTGGGGATAGGGATGGCAAACCTGGGGCTCAGCAAATGAGCTTGGTGTCACCCAATGACACTGGCCCCTCTCTGCAGCGCCTGGCCCCATAGCCCTACCCAAGGAGGAGATGGCCACAGAGAAGCCAGTGACTCCCACTGAGGAGCAGCTGGAGATCCTGGAGTACAACTTCTGCAAGGTGAACAAACACCCTGACCCCACCACGCTGTGCCTCATTGCGGCCGAGACTGGGCTCTCCGAGGAGCAGACCCTGGTGAGTGCGTGCCCTTTGCCCCTACTTTGGCACCAGCTCTGCTCCCCCTGCATGCCTCTGTATCCCACAAACTTCCCCCACATCTCCTGCTTGTTCTATCTCCAGCTTTCTGTCATACTCCCTGCACCCTTCTATTCACCTACATGCTTCTTACTGCACTTCCTGCACCTCTCATGCTTCCCAACTCTCCTGCACTCCTCTGTGCCCCATATGCACCCTATTTCACTCCCTGCACCAGTCTGCACCCTGCATACTCCTTACTGCACCCCACACCATCCCCACAAGTCTTCTCTGCATCTCTGCAACCTCCAGTGCACCCCTAACCCCACACTGCACCCACAGGACTCTACTGTACCCACAGAACTCTACTGTACTGCCACCTCTCCCTGCACCCCACATGTTCCTGCCCCTGCATCCCCAAAGCCCCTTCCCCTGTAATCACAGCCCCTTCATTCCCAGCCATGGCATCTCACTGAGATCTCTGTGCTCCCCTCACACACCCAGGAGCACCATCCCTATCCTGGGCTTGGATACCAGGCTAGCAATTCCCACAGCCAGAACAAGGGCACACCCTGAGGGTCACTGGCTGGCTGTGAACCCCTGAATATACAAGCCGCATGTGCTGTCCTTTCCTTTCAACCTATTTCTAATAGTCTTGGGTACCCAAACCACTGCTGGCTTTGCTGTCTGAAGAAAATAGTTATTTTACAACAGACAGATAAAACTGCTGCAGGATGTGCTGAGGGACATGCTCAGGCTGTGCACACTCCCCCTCACTGCAGTTTGCCACTTTAGTGTTCCCAAGCCTGCATGTCAGGCAAGTCTGTCAACCTTTTGAGGAGACACAGAGGCTTCCAAATGTCCCTTCACAGGGACAGGCTGCCACTGCCTCAGACTTACAATGAGTTCTGTGCTCCATTTGACTACCTGCAGGCTATCCTGGGCTTCAGAAACAAATGGCTCCTACACAATTCCTTCAGGTTGCAGTGCAGCCAGTTTAAATGCAGGTATTTTATAAGCTACTAGACCCATAGCAGCATTGATGGGTATAGAAAGGAAATTCAACTCACTGAAAAGCTAGCAGCAGAGAGCTGCCAAGCCTGGCTCTATCTGGGCAAAGACAAAGGGATATGAGAGCTGAGCAGGCAATGCCAGTACTTAGCCTGTCCCAGGGAAGGATGCTGGTACAACATCCATTACCCATGATAGCCCTTGGCTGGAGTGGAAAAGGAGACCCCTCCTTTACTGTGCTTTAATGACAGACAGGTACCACTGCTTATTTGAGGCCGCACCCTTGAAATACCTTTTCCTCCTTAGAAATGGCACTGCTCAATTTCTCTTTTTCTTAAAGCAAGTTGTAAACATAGGCCAGATATGCCCAGGACACATCTGGAGAAGTCTTAAAAATCTTCCCTGATAGCCATCTTTTTCCACAAATCCAGGGTGCTCCTAGGGATCTGAAGATGAAGGACATATTAATGACAGGATCAAGACTGGGATGGTGAGCTGTGAAGTGCTTGTATTGCATATAACACAGAGAATTATCACTGTTGTCATCTGGAGTGCTTTATTGGCTAGATATAGCAGCCATTTTAATAAAAAAATCAGTAAAAATGAGATGCAAAGAGGTGGTGAGTCAACGGGAGATGATGGTTGAGGGCAGGAAGTGAAATTTTTGGGAGGAGGCGAGGCAAGCAATCATCTGACTGGATGCAGTCCAAGGCAGTGCTGGTGCAAGAGCCACTTTGTAGAGAGCATCGTGGTTGTGTCATTACGAACCACAATAGCTTCAGAAATAGCCATGAACAAATATAGCAACAGAGTGAACAGCAACAAAGCAAATCACAGGCGCATTCCCAAACAAAAGGCTGAGCTGTGCTTCCGGGACATGAGTTATCTCTCTCTTCTTACGCAGGTAGCGTGGCTTTATCCAGCTGCATTTTAGCTAACATTCAAAATTGCAGCTGTGTTCAAGTGGCGTCAGCAGCTCTGGGAGTTGGCCTAGGGATGCTAAGCTACTGCACAGTAAGATAGCCATGCACATTGCTTGAAGACTAAGATCACAGTAACCCATTTTTTAAATTTATTTGATCTTAAATTTGCTGAGAGCCACTGCATTGTCCCTGTCATCCTTTCTGACACAGGTCAGCTTGTGATTCCTGTCTGTTTTGGACCTGCAGTGATTGTTTCATTGCTCCAGCCATTTAAGCAGATGCCATCCAGCAGCTCCTTAGCCAATTTCTTACTCTGTTTGCAAGAAAAACTTGGACTCACAGAAATAAAACAAGAACTTACCCATGCTGTCAAGGTCTGAAGTGAGCAAGAGAAATGAGTTTGAAAGCAGTGAACACACCAGTAACAAGACCATTCATTCAGTCAGAAGCAGCTCTCTTGATGCCTGTACTGCCTAGAAACAGTGCAGCACCTTGCTTCAGATAGCAGAACCATGAGTTTCCCTCACCTGGTCCCATGTACTGACCACATCTGCACCTTTAGCAAGGTTATTTAGAGGTTCACTCAGCCCAGTGCACTCAATCTCTTTCTCTTTTCTTTCCTCCAGAAATGGTTCAAGCAGCGCCTGGCAGAGTGGAGGAAGTCTGAAGGGCTGCCCTCACAAAGCGGATCTGTCAGGGACTAGAGGACGCTGCTCCAACCCCCAAGGCTGCTGATAATGATGGTGAAGCTCTTCAGAGTGGGTTTCCTTGGAGTTCTTCTGTTGCAATAGGTTTTGAGATACAAAGTAATACCCTGCTATTTAACATAAGTTTTATTTAAAGTGTACATAACCAGGAAAAAGTATTATATATATGTGTGTGTATACAGCTTCCGATGGCTGCATAACCTATCTAGTGATTCCCACCCATTAATAATGCCCTTGTGCCAGGCTTACAGAAAAGCTGCCATGAAAGGTTCAAACATAGAAGGGGTGGGAAAGATTTATTTTGCTTATGCTCCCCAAAGGCAAAGTATACATTCTAGCTTTAATATGCACACCATCCAGAGAGGGGGGCACCTGGAAAACAGATGTGTTGCTCAGATGATCTTAGTTAGCTCAAGATGCTGAGTCAGCTCTGGATATCAGCAAACTGAGTACCTACACAGTCATCAGACCAAGGCAAGCCTCTCTTGAATGTATTTCTCACACTGCTGTTAAAGGTCATCAAAGGGAAAGAATTGGCATTTTGGTTTTTTGGGTGTTTTTTTCCAATGCATTAATAAAAAAAACAGAGTTTTTTGATGAGAGGAGCTGTGTTACGTCCCTGCTTGTGCTCCTTGCCCCGATGGCAGGAGACAGACTTCTTCCTCTGGGAGAGCAACATTTCTCTAAAGACAGCCTCAGTGGGCATTGTGGGGTATCCCTCTTGCCACAGGGATAGCACACCGACATGGGCAACCTCCATGGGTCCACCCATGGCAGCCCACACAGCCTCATCCCTGAGGTGGCAGAGGCTGGTAGCACTGGGATTCCCCCACGGGTGGGGGCATCAGACTTCACCCTCCATCTGGCCATTTTAAAGCTTAAGGGATGCAGTTGCACTCAGGCTTTTGCAGAGAACCCAAACTCTGGTACATTGACCTGGTACAGGACAATGTATGGGATAAAAAATAACCAGCGCAGTTGCTCAGTGACCTTACCTTGTTCAAAAGGGTTCAAAAATCCTCTGCTTAGTGGATTATTGAATCAATTACTGGATCCTCTGAATAATCCTCTTGTGGTTTGTGGTGACCTGCCTCTATTCCTTTGGAAGGAGAATCGGCTTAACACAGGGAAGATCAAGATACACTGCCAGTGAAACTGCCACATGCTTTGTTTTATAACTTTTGTCCCTCCATTATTCTGCCTAGGGTTACACAACCAAGTATCTGAACCGCAGACATATAACCCACCTGTGTAACTTGTACCAAAGATGCATGCAAAGCAAAAGGCTGCTTGCCCATTCTCTGACCATTCTCCAGGCATTTGAGAGAAGGGGCCCCAAACTCAAGCCAACTCAAGGTACATTCCACCCCAGCATTTCCGAAGTCTGTACTAAAGCTGCATGCCTTATCAAATCCAGCCCTGGATCTGGAATTTTGCAGCCTTTTGTGTTTCTATTTCTGTCACAACCACAAAACTTTGAGTGTCACTGAGAAGATCTCTAAACTTTAGCAAAAGTTTTAAAAACCCCAAGGTCAGGAGTTGCACTGCATCAACGTGCTGCGTGCCGTTGGCTGTGGTTTGCCACACTTACTTATGATGTGAAAAAACAGTTACTGTGCTGGCTTCCCCCAGCAGTTGTTTCATCACTTCTTTAACTATTAGAGCTAAAAAATAAGAAGAGATATAAAATCCAGACATAATTCATCCTAGGGAGAAAGGCTTCCCACATTAGGTCAAATCCTGCTTTTTTCCCCTGGTCACTATTTTTGTGCTTATGGAATGACTGTTTTATTTAACTCCCCAGATTAGCCCAGTAAAAGTGGCAGCTCGTAAGAAGTGTTCTTGGTGGGTGCTGCTGTGTTCAAGTAGGTTTTCCAGTCTCAGCACAGCCTGAACAGAGTGATGTTCCAAGAGGGACACCTGGCACGAGCAGAGGGCTGTGCTTCTGAGGGAGCTCAGCGCTTAATCGGACAAGCCAGTTCCTTGATCCGAGCAGAACAAATTGCCTTCTTAGCAGACTCCTTCACAGCAAAGGCATTTGGGTTGAATTGAGTCAAGTTCATAGGAAGCCTGGGGGAGTAAGGACAGAGCCGGTTAATTCCAACTGGAGCAGAGCCAGCTGTCAAAGCTGCCTGCCAGTTGACACACCTCCACCTGCTCCCTGCCCCGTCCTGGGCGGACAAAAGCAGTCATGCCTCGGCTGCTGTCACCAGGACGCTAGTGAGAGCGGATGCCCCATCTCTCACTGCAGCTGCCACAGCCACTACCACCAGGCATTCCCTCCCTCTCTGTGAAACACCATACCCAACACTTCCTGCAGCCCAGGTTGAGGCCAGCTGTATCATGCTGGGCAGCATGAATTTGCTACACTGCGCCATGTGTCAGCTGGTTGCTTTTTGTAATTGCAGCTAATAATTACAAAGTCCCAGCCAATAGTTCCCACTGGAATTAGAAAGCTCCTATTTCCCCTCTTTTGATTCTTCTTCCACCTGAAAAATGCTGTTTAAACCACAGCCCATGTAGCAGTAACACACCCAGCCATACAAAACCCATACATTTTGGAAGTGAAAAAGCAGTGGCTTAATCACACTCCATAAATCCAAATCAACAAGGTACCATGGCCTGCATGAAATGGGCTGACAGCTGATCATTTCTGCATAGGAGAGAAGCAGCACCTACCTTTTGCAAGGCTGGGCCAGTTCCACAAACCTTGGTGTAGCCACTGCCTGCTTTGCAGCCTTTGTCACTGACCATGCAGCATCCCGCATAGGCATATAATCAGGATGCAATCTTTTTGCCATAGCCAGCTCCAGGGTTCGAGGGCTAGCAACTGCCTCCTGAGCAAACTTGGAAACCTGTGGAAGAATGGGGAGGAAGGTCCCTACAGATATGTTCCTGGTATTCGATGGTGACCAGCCTGCAACTCAGTGTACCCAGGTTCACAGCTACTGACCACACACAGGTGGAACATGATCCTGTCCATGCTCTGCACGGAGGACAAGTCCGGCTCTCCAGCCCCGGAAGCAGCTACATCAGCGTCACGGACAGCAGCACATCCAGGGCTGCCATGAAGAGAGCCCCAGTGACTGAGCCCCTGTACTCTCCCCTCTGCCCAGCATCCCTGCCATGCACAGCCCCAGGTGACGCTGCCTTACCGGGCGAATGGCAGATTCAAAAGGGCCGTACTCATAGCAGCAGGTCACCTTCTTGACCCAGGGCTCTGCCAGCTGCTGTATCCGTGAGGATGCTCTGGCCAAGGCTGCAGCATTTGTAACCTGTGTTGGCACCTGCATGGGTTCAGAATGGGGGAGGGATGTGCAGACACACAGCTTGTCCACAGCAGCTCAGAGGGACACACTCCCTTCTCCAGAGGGATAAGCACCCAGCACTCTTCCTCTGCAGACATGGTTACAAGAAGAAGCACTCTCACTTTCTCAACATGCATTAGTTTTCTTTCACCTGAACTGGAAGGTAATTTTGGCACTATTGGGATTTGCACATCTTATCCAGTATTACTTTTTTCCCCAGCTGTCACCCACTCATAGGCAGGAGAGGAATGTCTGTAACCAGAGCCTCTGCAGCCAGGTGAGAGTGCAGAGAGATTTCTTCCAGAGTGATGTTTTTCATATTTGTCTTCCTGGCTGAATCAAATAATTTCCCCTCCTAAGGAGAAACACTCAGATTTCAGGGTAAAAATACTGGTGCAGTTAACTGCATTCCTACAGCAAAAGTGATTACTGCTCCAGCATGGGACATCTTCCCTATTTTTCACAGGGTTACTGATGCCAAGTCCTGCTCCAGCAGAGCCCCCCTTATGTCCCAGCCCAGAGACTTCATCCAGAAAACTTAGCCTTTGCCATGGAATGAGTGTAATCTGAGATTGCCCTTTCACCCCTGCCAAAGCAATGACTCACCTAAAATGAGCAAGTTCAGAAATATGTCTCTAAATCAGGCTAATCTGGTAAAACACTGTTAAAATCTATATATTGTTTGCAGGCTCATGCATCCTATATACACAGCACAACTACTCAACTGAAAACAGAACAGTATTCCCTAGGAGCTGAACAGGCCGTTCCCATCAGGTTTCTCCACTTTCCCAGGCTGCTTTATCAGGGGATATGCAGCCCAGATGCCTTCCTTGGCTCCCCTACTATTCTAGGCTGCTCCAGCCTGGCTGTTCTCTGTCCCTCAGCAGTGAGATTTTCAAAGACAGCATCTCATTCCAAAAAGGCAATTTCTCTCAGCATCACAAACCCCAGCAGAACCACAGTTTCTCCCCGCCATAGCACATGCTGGGCACATCCAGGGGCAGGATACAGGGTTTAAAAACTCAGGACAGTTTTCTGCATCACTGTCCCATCCAATCTCACTCAAACAGCTCCTCACCTTTTTGGCCGGCAGGAACTCTGGGTGTAGCACCTTCGGCTGGGCAAGCTCCAAAATCCGTGGGGAGGCCTTACAGCTCAGTGCCGCCGGTGACACAGGCCATTCAGGGGACGTGCGAGGTCTAGAAGCAGAGAGTCACAGCACCACCACTCATGGATATTTCCCCACACTGGTTAAACCAGGCAGCAGCAGGGATGTTTAAGTCTCACATTTGCTGCACTAGAAGGAAGCTTTGTCTTGTGGCTATTTCCAGTGCAGAACCCACACATACTATGACAAAGACCAGATGTCCTAATCTCAGCAGAGTCCCTGCTCTGCATTTTGCCCTCTGTTATACCCATCCTCTGTTCCTGTATTTGTTACTTTAAGGCTGGACTAATGCTGTAAGACCCAAGGGCCTTCCTATAGAACCCTACAGTCTTTCTGTCCTCTCACCTTTGCAGCAGGTAAGCAGCCTGGTATTGTTTAGGTTCAGCCAACTTCATCAGCCGATCAGAAGGGAAGCGAAAATCCACTGGTGAGGGATGCTCCCAGATTGTTGATTCCCGTCCACGGCCATACAAGCAGAGGGGCCTGAAGGAACAGCACAGAAAAGTTAGTAAACTGACAGAGAACTTGGTTCTGGTAGATGGCATCCTAAGTTTGGTTAAACAACCATGCCTGTTACATGTACAAAAGATGGCATCAGTGCACATGGTAAAGCCATGAACAAACGGGCGTTTACACTTGAGATTTCCTGGTAAATGCTGTTTGCATATGCAGAGTCCTCTTTTAAGCATCGTCAGTGCATTGCTTTCAAAGTCTAGGCCTTTCCCCGGCCCATTACTCCACAACACAAACCCAGCAGCATCTCTTGTTCAGGTCTGACAATTTAGAAACCACTTTGTTGCAATGGGTTAATAGCCATTGCAGCTCCTTTCATCTTGGGATCTCCCCACACTTGCCTAGTGCATGCTCATCCAGCTTTCCTTCAGCCACAACCATTGAAGATGCCTGTCATCCCCAGAGAAGAGGTGAGCAAAAAGGCAGGAAGGGCTGTCAGGTAGACACCATTAGTCAGAGGCAGAAGATCTCAGGAGGATGAAGGCCCTTGAACTGATGACAGTGGCAGAGGAGAGAATAATACAGACACACATGCCCTGACATCACTCCAGGTAGAGGAAAGCCAGGAGTACAACACAGTTTAATATGCATTCTTCTTGCTCAGACTTCTTACAGACTAGCAACCACCATCTTGTCTCCAAAAGAGCTTCATTCCCTCCAGCCAAGCTACAGAAGATACAGATCAGCTGCTTCAAGTAATGCAGCATCACCCAGCACCACCAAAGCTTACATTTTTCACATTGTTCTTCACTCCTATAACCCAAACATGGACTAGTTTTTTTACCATGTAGTGACAGCAGAGTTTTAATTCAAGGCAAGAGACCTCGATTTCTACCAGCCAGCAAGATGCTACAAGATTTCTCTGTTCATAGCACTTCCTAACCTTTAGCCTCAAGATTTAGGCCAAGTTCCAAGAGGATGCAGGGGATCACTAATTGTGCCCAGGTGCCTGGCTGGGCTGCATCAGCCCCAGTACAGACAGGGAACCCTCTAGGGACAGATAGTCCCTCTGTACACACAGGTGTGACACAGATGTTTCCATTAAAGCATGCACACATGCACATGATGTCTCTGCTTCCATGCCAAAGCAGAGCTGTTGACTGGGGGTTTTGTTACAGCAGAGGAATATGTTCCCAAGTGCTTGGAAACTGAGATCAAGGCTGGCTCTTACGGCAGTTGATCCAAACCCAGAGCAACCACCACATGTTGGAGAGGCCCTTTTCACAGCCAGGAAGCAGGTACAAGGAAATAAAAGGGCACCAAAACTCAGCACCCCTCAGTTCCTCCTCATTTTGGAAGTCAAGCACTCAGGGTGATTATACTCCCATAGCGCTTTCTTCCCTGCTACAGATGGCCCCTGTTCCAAGCACCAGTACAGCCTGGTGGTTGTCAGTGGCATGGAAATCGCTGTGGGGCAGCAATGGCAGGAAAAGAGATGGCATCTCCCTTTCCCTGGACCTACTAAGTCCCTTTGCTTAGTCAGCACCCTCTGAGCTGCCTCCTTCCCCAGGATGTGCTATCACATTACTGACCTGTACGGGTTCTTGCCAAAATCTTGCTTGGGCTTGGCCAATTCCAGTATCCTTGCGGATGGTCTAGCTGTCATAGCACGCCGTGAAGTGGTCCATATCGTCTCTTGCTTTCCCCAAACAAGCCTAGCAAGAACAGCAAGGGTGTGAAATTTTAGGAACATGCCCAAGTGTGAACTGTGCTTGATGGGGTTATCCTTCCCTGCCTGGGATGGAATACACATACAGTCCCTATGGCTACCGTCACCTGTAAAGTGCTGCTGCTGTTTCCTGAGCACTCACTTTCTCTGGCACACTGTCCAGAGTTAGGAAATGTTACCAACTCAAAAAGAAAAAAGCCTTCAAGGGATGAGTCTGGTTTTACAACTACCAGTAGATGTGCAGAAAGGGTCATTTCATTACATCTCTGAAACCCCTGGGGGAGTTTCATGATTGCATTTTTCTTGCCTCACTGTTACCACCTAGCTATACCACAAGTATGGCAGTAAAAATAATAATAATGTTATGGTCAGGGTGTGCCATGGAAAGTGGGTGAGGTTTTGCAGCACGTTAGTGTTTACTCTCCTGTGCCCAGGGCAAATCTGGAGTTGCTCATTCCCCATTGAGAGAGAGGCCATGACGGGAGAGGGTACCAGGGTAGTCAGGACAGGGAACAGCTGGGCAATGGGTTTGTGGAACCTTTTCCAAGCACAGTGACACCCATACAGACAGTGGAGAAGAGACATTATCTTCTCAGTGGAGAAGAGACTGTTGCCCTGGCTTGTCAAGCCATAGCTTGACCACATAATGCTGACAGCATCTCTGCTTCTAAAGCTGGACTGTGCTCTCCAGGATGCAGCAGCCTGTGACTCCAATGAGGTCCAATCTCCTTGCACCACTACGCCATCCTATCCTGCAACATCTCAGTGCAGCAACTCAGAGAGGACAGCAAAGGCAAGACTGGATCAAGCCCAGTTTTTTGATTGAAAGCAAGAAAGAGCAAGTCAAAGAGAGACCCTCATGCACTGAACATCTCCACCTGGATTTTTGGAGCCACTCCTGCTCTTGAGAGAGAAGCAGTAGCAAGACAAAAGCAAAGGGTCTGTACTGGCTGAGGTCCCATCCATCCCCAGCCCTTGAGCAGGGCTGCATTACCTCCTTACCTGAGGTCATTTGCACAAGCTGCTTTCTTGGGTTCTGCAAGTTCCCATATCCTGCCAAAATTGCAGAAAAGGACAAACATGCCATTTAACATACAGTTAAACCAACAAAGCACAAAGAAGCTACTGCTGTACTCAAAACCACATAACACACTCTCGAACTCCTCTGCCTTTTCCTCCATCTCTTGCAAGAGTGCGTTTAAGGGATCTCTCTCTCCTAGTAGTTTTCCATCCATTTAATCTAGTGAACTCATCAACCCATGGATTTTTGTGCTATTTCTTAGATTGCAGAGAGACAAATTTGCAATTCTGCCCTCATTGCAGAGTCCCTGTGGGACATTGCAGGGAGAGGGGGAAGGTATTTTCTGGTTAAAAACACAACATACAACCCCAGCAGGTAGGAGATGGATGATGTCTTCAGCCTACAGGAGACCAGATGAACAGAAACACTCCTGTGGTTTGCTCAAAGTCACCATGGAGACTTCCCACAGGGCTTTAGGAGCACAGGTGAAGCCATATTTTTTTATCGTTTTATTTCAGTCTGTTTAGCACAAGAGTCTCAGATGCTACAGAGACTCAGGAACATACATGGTCTGTGCCCTAGCAAAATCATAGTCATCATATAGTTTGGGTTGGAAGGGACCTTCAAATGTCACCTAGTCCAACCCCCCTGCAATGAACAGGGACATCTTCAACTAGGTTAGGTTGCTCAGAACTACATCCAGCCTGGCCTTGAATGCCAGCTATGGAAGTGCCTCATCATGGAAAAAGCACAGAAAGTGAAAGCCTGAGGCATTGCTTCCCTTGCTTAGTACCATCTGGCAATAAGGCAGCATAGAGCTAGAGAGGAGTGGGGACACAGAGAGAAGTGTTTGCTGACAGAAAACAGTCTGCATTGTGGGGACTCATCTGTGGTTCCTCTGATGAGGCTGATACCCCTTCCTGAGATGCCAAGCCCCAGCAAACGTTTGCCAGAGACCTCAGGACCACAGAGACCCTTGCAATGGCAGGCTGCTGTTAGAGCATCAGATGCCTGCTGATTTATCTCCCTGTCATGCTTAATAGACGGTCACAGCACTGCAAACAAGGGATCCCACAGAGGAAACTGCCTGTAGGACTTTGGCCCCCTGCCGCCGGTTCAAGACAGGACATGCTCAGGACAGCAGCCCTCATGTCAAGAGCTAAAACCAATTTTCAGCTGTTCATTCCTAAGCAGCTCCCCAGAGTCTTTTCCAAAGGTGCGAGGGGGTGAAGGATTACCACACAGATTTCCCCCCAGCCTAGCTACATTGCAGAGCTGGCACTATCCCTGCAGGCAGGCTCCTCGCTTCTCCTCCAGCAATGGCACAGACCCACCACATAGGCACAGCCAAGCCCAGCACAAAGTGTACATGGCCTTACTGACCCATATGACACTGCTGTGCAAAGCTTGCATCATGACCCAGCCAAGGAACAAGTCACACGTACATCCAGACCAGGTCTCTCAATTCACTTGGCAATTGTCTAGTATATTGGGGTTTTCCAATTACAAAAAAAAAGCTATTATTTTCTACTCTTTTATCATGGCAAAAGCTCTGGACACACAGGCATCCTCGCACAGGATGCACCTGCAGCAGTTCTGCAACTTGGCTGATAAACGGACTGCCCTTGCTCTTTGGTCCCGCTCCTGCTTTCCAGCAGGGAAAAAAAGGCTTTGCTGCAGGCAGGCATAGAAACACCTCCCCTCCTTGCCTGAGCTCACATGGACTAACTGCTCAGCCATCAGACCCATCAGATGTTGTTGGTCATGAGAAGCAGGCAGAACAGCAAACCCAGGCATCGTTTCCTCTGCATGTTTATCACAGTGTCATCTGAGATACTGACTTGCTGCCTGGTGTAAACCCCCGACCCAGCCCTCCTCGAGAGACACAGGGCTTGGCCTGGATGCTCAGCCAGGAGGTCAGGTCTGAGGGGTTCTTACCTGTCATGGGAGCATGCAGACAGGTAACAAGGAACTGCAAAGACAAGAAGAGGTGAATTTAAAAGCTTGGTAACACCCGCAGCTTGGACTGCCTGCTCTTCAATGTTAAACAATTGCAGGGTGGGTGGAGTCTCTGCATCTTCTCAGGATAGACTAGACTCCCTGGCAGCTATTTGTAAGGCTTTTCCCTGGTACCTTCCCGGGCAGCTGCACAGCAATGCATTTGCACGCGAAGTGTTCCCCAGCGGATGGGGAGTCTGGGAGCACCGCGTCTCCTCATCAGCATCCTCCTCTTGGGATGAGCAACAGGTACTGCTGACCCGCAGGCTGTCCCCAGCTCACCCCTTACCACTGCCCTCAGCCTGGGGGGGCTCGGTGGGCAGCGGCTGTATTAAACTGGGACTCTGCTGCAGCACAGAACAAGCCGCCATGCTTTGAAAGCGGGGACAGGAAAATACAGACGCGGTGGGGAAGCCAGGCACGGTTTCGAGGCTCAACCTGCGCGGTGGCAGCAACGGCCGGGCTGGCATGGCGCTGCCCAGCAGACGCTCCGGTGGCGCTGTGGTGCCAGGGCCCCGCCGCTCCCGCCCTCCCTCCCTCCATGCCGTGCCGCCCCGCGGCATCCCCCGAGCCCCGCCGCGGCTGGCTGAGGGGCCGGGTCACAGGGTCTCCGACCGGGAGGGGCTAACCCCCGCCACCCCACACGGCCCCGTCCCCACACACCGGCGCGCGGCCCGGCCGGCGCCATGGTGCGCGCTCCCGTCGCCACGGCAACGGCTGCTGAGGGAAGCGCTCCTGAGGAGAGATCCCTTCGTCCGGCGGGCCCCGGAACGGGAACCCGGTCGGCAGCAGAGGGCTGCGAGGGTCCGTCCTGCGGGAGGCTGGCCTCCAGGGTCTCTAGCCTCACGCCCTGCCCGGGTAAATGAGGCCCGGACCGCTGGTTTGGGTGAAGTTTTCTGCTTTATGCATCTGTTCAAAGGATGAAACCACACAACATTCATACAGTAATGCAGCCGCAGAACAGGCCCGTTACAGAACTTGCTCCTGGATCGCATTCTTGGAGTGTAATTCCAAGGACAATAGGAGAGTGACACTCATCAGGTACCCTTCCTCTCCCGCTGTGTAACACAAATCGCTTTCAAAAATCAACGTTTTTCACACGTAAGACTGCTTGCTTGAGAACAACCGGGACTAAATTGAAACAAGCCACTCAGCCCGATGGAGGAGTCTCCCACCTTCGGTGCCAATTTAACTTAAATGCTTCCAGTTACCACCTTAAATTACACCATTCTGTTTTTTCCCTGTAGGCAAAGAAACACTTAATGTCTTACTGCGATTGTCTTCTTGTTCTTACCTACTAAAGAAACAATAACCTACTCAATTTCCAGAGATTACTAATCTACCACTCCCTTAAAGGCTGGCTCCAACACAGCAACAACAAAAACTGTCAAAGATACTAACCACAGCACTTTAAATTTCTGACAGCATCAAGAAGTGAGGTCTGTTTTTCAACAGAACAACACTGGTAAGAGGGCTCTGTAAAACCTGAGGAGTACACATGTTTCAGTTTAAACCTGAGACACCAAGCCAGGTTAAATTCATTGGATGCAGCCTTGTTCCACTGGAGTGGATGCTTGATTCCCACCTGGCAAGAAGCCAGCTCAGCTGCCTAAGCTACACATCCTCTTAACTCTGCTATCTGGGAGACTACAAATACGCTAAATATTAGACTTACTTCTCAAATGTATTTTCAAACCACTACAAATCGGATTTTGTTACCAACTAGACACCATTTTCAGGGGAATCCCACACTCAGAAGGAAAAGATACCTGTACATTTCAGTTGCCACATGACAAACTGACCATACACTAACACTCTGTCTCCCTCAGCTGCACAGATCACATCGTAGGAAAAGAGCTGTCACTGTGCTTCCAAAACCAGCTGTGCTATCAGCTCCTTGGCATCCTTCATGTTGGAGGAGATCTCGGAGCCATCTTCTGCCACATGGGTGCCAATCAAGAACATCTTCCTGTTGTCCCCAATATCAGACAGTGCCAGAGCATCATGGATATCGGTGATGCAATATGCACCTTCAAGGTCCTGATACACAAAACAGAAACAAGACCATTAGTTGCAAGAGGTAGCAGCACTATTCCCATGTTGCTGTTCTGTTTCTAGACATTTCAGTGTTAATGACACCAGTGTAACACTACCCATATGAGCCAGACAAAAGTCTTGCTGCCCAAAGTGCCCAGCAAAGAGCTACAAGAACAAGGCAAACACGCTCTGCATGCCTTCTCAGCTACCACTGTGGGACCTAGAGTAACAGCAGTAGCACCTGTGTTTGATGAAGCCAAAGCACTCAAGAGTAACACTACTAGAAACATGCCCAAGTTACCAGAAATTTAGGAGGTAACAAGGCAGAGTGAACCGAGCGCACAGCTCTCATAACAGAAAATCTGGGCTTAAAACCCCTGGGCTGTTCTGCCATCTAACATTGTACCACAGGCACAATCCTGCCCCAGGTACAGCACCACTCTTGGGAGAAAGCACTGCCTTATGAGGAAAGCTGCTCTTCTCTCATGCTTCAGCAGCAGCCTTAGAAGCAACCAACCTGACAACCTGAATGCTAACAACGGTGCTTCACTTTTTGGCTCCTGCTAGGTAAAGTGGTACTTCTAGACAGACATTCAGAACAGAAACTTAACTCCAGGTCTGACTATAGTCTCTCCTGCAGCTCTCAAACCTTGCAACTCTACAGTAGTTTCTACCATGATTTCCACCCACAGTTCTGACTGCACCATCTCCAAGCACAGGACCTGCATTTTGTAGATCCAAAACACAACCTCAGACTATTTTCTTTTGTAGTCAACAGGTGTCCCAGAAAGACCCCCAGCTCCCAGTCATAAGGCCTGCTTTGAAAGGCTCTGCTGCTGTTTTCAGAGCTGCTGCCAGCCCAAGCTCAGCTAGCAGCAGGGAACTCTTACCTGCTTGTTGGCCAGAACCACCACCGGCAGGGTGGAGTTGCTCTGGATCAGTTGATGAAGCAGCTGTTTTGCCACAGGCAGTCGGGCATGATCAGCCGAGTCCACGACATAGATTAGCAACAGCACTTTGGGCAAGTACATCTTCCAGTATGAACGCAGAGATTCACTGCCCCCGACTGGAAGAGAAGAGAGCAGCACAGGGTTCACCAAGTAATCCAAGCAGCACTGCTCCCTCAACCGCAGATAGCAGGCTTTGGGCTGAAAACCCATGGTGTCTGGGTTTTCAGTATTTGAGCTACTATATATAAGACTGGAAATAGCTTTATTTTCCCCAGTCAAGTTACATGCAGACATATGTGTACACTCTGGGAACAAAAAAACAAAATCATTTTAAGCTCTTATTGTGAGAGGACTCTGGGTTCAGTTTCTTATGCTTGCTTCCTGCCTTGTTGTTTCTTGCTCTCATGCAAGTAGAAAGAGGTCCATAAACACCACGGGATAATGTCCCCACATAACCCACCTACACATGCCTGCCTCATCTTCAGACAAAGCAGGCCTACAATTTCCAAAGAAGAAATTTAGGTCTGAGGCAGGGAGGGCTTTCATTGGGTTTGTATGACACTGGGGACTAGTTCAGAACTCCCACAGCTTTCATACTGTCAATAACCAGAGGTGTTTAGGAGGTGAGAAAACTCAAGCCTCAGCAAACCCTTCAGGCAATCCTTGGAAGAAATCTTTGCACAGGTTACATTTTTACATGAGCTCTTCACTGCTGGATACAGAGGAAAACTGTCCACCTTCAAAAGCAATTGCTTTTGCACATGCAGCAAGTTGTTCGAGATTGTTATTCCCATCTGGGGACAAAAAGAGTTTGGTGAGATTAGTAGGAGTAGGAAGAGTTAACAGTATATTAAGCATTTCAGATGTGTTTTCCACTCTTCAGGTCTTCTCCCAGGTATACTGCAGAAAGACACCTTCAAGAGTACTGAGGTACAAAAAAGGTCTAGGTGACTCTCCCAAAGGTAAAGTTTTCAGAACAATACAACTGCAGTTCCCTATAATGTTCTCCTGCCTTACATGGGAGCTCTTTTCAAAACTGACTTGCTAGTCAGCTGTCTTTTACTGCCCTTTTGCTGCGACTTTTACTGTGACTTTTTTCAGTTTCAAAACAATTTTACTTTCACTAAAATAAAAATGATCCAGTAGCTTCAAGAACATAGAAAGGGAAACATCATTTCCTGCTAGGGCATGCCTGCCTCTTCTTCAAGAGCCCCAGCATATCTGCAGGCAGTATTGCGAGTCTGTTGCTGTGGAAAGGAGCCAAAGGGCTGTGACTGATCCATCACACTTGGGACAGATGCCTGTGATTCTGTACTGTGATGTTGTGGGGCTTACCACCGCTCCCTTTGTTAAGTGCATTCATGCATAGCATAACCCAGGGGTCAGCAGCTCTCACAGAGAACGCTTTTTTATCCTGCAAACAAGTGGGAACCCAGCAGAAGCCAGAGGCAAGACATCACCCACTTTTTCTGTATGATGGTACAAATAAAAAGATAGAATGTTGATTTTCTATCCATCTAAATCAGCAAAATAAAACCCCTGCTGTCTGCTGATCACCTTGTGCCATGTGATCACAGCACAGGCTGCTAACCCCTGGACTAGGCGATGGTATAGACTGGATAAGTAACCAGATTAAAGAGCCATGCACGGATTTACCTGGCTGAAACTGGACTGAGATATTTCACTTCCCATGGGTCAGATCGCAGACAGCACATCTCAGTGACTACCAACCTGGACCAGAGAGGGAAGGACGACTCAGAAACAACAAGCTCTGCCATGGGGTACATGGCTCTGGGCCCAGGCCATCCCCAGGCAGGAGCAGAGATACATTAGGTTCCTCTGGGCTCAGCTAGACAAAACACCTCCCAGTAGGAGACACAAGTATCCCAGACCTACTATGACAGGGGCACAGAATACAAGCGTTTCTGGAGAGACTGTTTCCCCAAGACATGACAGACACGCCTGTGGTAGTACTACTTGGAATGAGACTGCCTTGGTGGCCTCATCCTCACATCCCAGAAACTTACCTGGGAACAGCACAACTCCTTTAGACCTGCTGACAAAGGTACAGAGGCATCTATGGGCTAGCTGTCAACTGAGCCAGTTGAGCACTGGTACAGTACAGTGCAGAAGTAGCAGGAAGCAAAGGGCAGCTTTTGCCTCCACAGAAGGCAAGTACTCTCTATACCAGGGACTGACCTGAATCCAGGGCCTCCACTTTGCCCTCAGCTAGCTGCACCTAGTACAGCTCTGACACCCCAAAAGCACCACAGGAGATGTTCTCTGCAGGCACAGGCAATACCCAAAAATCAGTGCTAAGGACAACACAAAGCTTAGTACGTACCTGCAGACATTAAAAAGTCATTAAAGACTAAAAAACACCACTTAAGAGTCTTTTGAACAAAAAGGTACAAAGTTTTTCTACCTCTCTTCTTTCAACTTATTATTTATTCCTCTTTGTCTCTTGCCCTTTGCCAGGCATAAGCACCAAGGCAAAGCTGTACAACACACAATGGCTATGAATCACAACACAGGCCTTACTGGGGACACCTCTGCTCTGGGCTGGTTTCATACCATTAGGCTTGTTATCCTTCTCTCTCTGGGAACTGAACTCCCTGGAGGACAGGGCTGAATGAACCTCCTCTAACTCCGGTGCATCATTTCCTTCAAGAAATGGGGTGGGAAAGCAGAATCTTCAAGGAGAAAATAATCACAACTTCATGTTATCAGCGCAGGCACAAGGGAACCCGATCCTGAGGGCACAGGATAGGAACATATTTTATGCCCAGTACTAAAACACGTTCACTCACTCTCCAGGAACTCCATCTGTAACTCTTCGGTGTTAACGCAGATGGCGTTGAAGCCCTCGGTGGGAGCCACGCTGCGCTTGACATGGTTAGTTGCCAGGGAGTGGAGAACACTGGTCTTCCCAGCCCCATCCAGGCCCAGCACAAGTATCTGCTTACCGTGTCCTGTACCCTGCAAAGCAAGTGGCAGCACGCTTAGCCAGGCACCCCGGGCATGTGCAACGCTCAGCAGGCCTGGGGCAATAAGGGAGCTTAACACGGGGTCGGGGGAGAGAAGCGCAAAAGACACTTCACAGTGGAGACAGTGCTAGGCTCCTGCGGCACAAGTACAGGGCCGCAGCGCCGGTCGGGCCATGGGACGCCGGCGACATCCCCCGGCCCGCCCGCTGCCTGGGGAGGGAAAGCGGAGAGTGCGGTCCGGGCTCCGCCGCGCTGCCGAGCAGGACGCCAGGGCCAAGCGGCCCGGTATCGCATCCCCGCCAAGAGGCTCCGTGCGGCCCCGTTAGCGTTGCCCGGCTCAGCGGCCTCGCCCGCTGCCCCAACCCAGCCCCGGTACCTGATCGGCGGCGGCTGTGGCGGCAACAGGGCAGTCGGGAGTCGGCGCTGCCCGGCTCCGGAGGCGGACCCAGAGCCAGGCCGCCACGGCAGCGCCCCCGGTCGCGGCCAGCGCCGCCCCCCACAGCGCAGCGGGCCGCAGACGGGCGCCCATGGCCGCCCCGCTCCAGGCACAGACAGGCGCAGGGACGCACAGCGCTCCCCCTGCAGCCCTACGTGCGCACGGCTCCCCCTGCAGCCCTGAACGCACGGCCTCTCCCCCCCATCCCCGGTCAGCTGGGCTGTCAGGCTGAGAACTTACCCGTGTCGGTAAAGCCGAGAGCGAACGGCGTCACTGGCGGCCCTCTGCTGTCAGAGGAAGGCGGGCGTGCCCCACAGCTGCTGCCGCCCGCATAACAGCATTTGCTTCATGGGCACCCATCTCCGGGGGAGGCCCATACAGGGTACTGTCCAAGCAGCCTGGACAGGGTTCCAGCAGTGCGACAGGGCAGCGTTTCCATCTGGTCGGTTCCAGCCAGGTTTGACCAGAGAAAATACCTGGAGAACGCAGAGTTGCATTCTCCCCCACTATCTCCTCTCCCTAAATCACGTCCTCTCACTGCAGGGTAGCACTCATTCTCCTGCAGTCACCAGCTGCTGGCTAGGAAGATGCACAGGACTCAGACAAGTCACTTAATCCAAGTGGCTGCTAGCCATTCAGAAAGCTGTTTTCTGTTCTCCCTTCTCACTTAGAGCACTATACATTTAGCCCCCCTTTCCCGATGCTCCCAGTGTACAGTCAAGGTAGTAAAGACTGTTTTCTATTCAGTAGATTTTTACCCCACAGGGACTCAGGGCTGTTTTTTTAAGCCACAGTTAACATTTTCCTTGCTCTCCCCCTCTTCAGTCCTTTGCTTTAAATTCTTTCAGAGACAGAAGCCTTTGCCTTTTGGTCTGACATAAGACAACACTCCCACTGAAAGTCCATGTATGAGAAAACGGTTTTGCTACATTCTGACCAAACCAGAAGTTTACAGAGGCGTGAGAGCTGCCTGTAGGGTGTTAGGAAAGCAGACACACCTTCCACCAGACCACCAGATTCCACCTGAGAAGCACAATGCCTCTTCCACTTAGCCCACCACCACTAGCCACTTCAGTTTAACTGACTCTTGTTTTGCGAAGCCTGCTAGAGTAAGGGTTGCAGAAAAGGGACACCGAGTCAGCTGCCACACATTTTGCCATGCTTTAACAGCCCTGTTCTCCCCCTCACATTATCTTCTGTATCATGTACCCAGATGTTGTTTCCCAAGACCCCTTTGTGCCTGTGCTCTTTGGTGATCAGAGACTGACTGCAATGAGACATACTGAATTATGCAGTCGGACACACTGTCAAATAAATTTGCTAAAGGCCTCAACATATACAGGAGGAGCACAAAACTACATTTCAAGAAGTTCTTGATTATTCCACATCTTTTAAATGTTTGGCAACATGGACAGATTTCTTCCTAGAGGCTGCATTTCAGTTTAATGGCAACACGAAGTCACAGTGGGGAGCAAGCGTAAGGAAGGTGACTGAGCAGACTGACCCATCTGAGTGCCTACCCCAGCCCATCTTCCCCCAGACACCCCACTGACAGGACAGAGATCCAGATGCCAAGTGTCTTTCTCCAGCACTTGCTTTCGACCTTTATTCTTCAGCCAGCATCACCTACTGAAGGAGGGAGGTTACATGTCCTGCTTTCTACCACCCTCCTTTAGACCCTTTCTTTTTCTTCTGCTGCTGTTTCTTCTTGGTAGCTGGAGCACCAGCTGGTTTTTGGTGCCTGGGAGGGATGACGTTACTTGTGGCCGACACAGCTGTACCGCTGCCAGGCCGAGGGGAGGTAGGTGGGCTGCTGGCAGTCCTACTGGCGTCCCTGCAGGGAAATGAAAGAGACACCACGTGGGTTCACAGCCACCCACAAGATGTAGCACTACTGCAGGAAGCTGACAGCAAAAAACAGCAGCTGCCCAGTAAGGTATGGGAGGGCACTCATGCAAGGAGATCTTAAATAAGCTTCAACATACGTCGAAGGGCTGGATGATGGGAACATAACTCAAAGGGCAGGCAATCACCTTCTAACTGATGTTTACTACATAGTGTAAGTCCTCAACAATGAAAGCAAGGCTGATTTTTGAACAGATGTGTGACAGCTCACACAACATGAGAAGCCTTTCAGCTCCCCACACTTAGGCAGAGCAAATCCAACACCCTTTCTCTCTCGTTAAGCACAAAGGCACCTTTGTGCCAGCCCTCCTCAAAAACACTGCTCAAGCCAACCCTGCCACAAAAGGCTTCTCATGCTTCTGTTCTGAGACAGCTGTATAAAGAGAAACTATCAGACAGCACTGGACCCTGCATTGCTATTATTTTAGAAGTACTTCCTTCTCTCAGATGCTAGTAAGTGACCATCTTGCTGTCAGGCCTCATATACATTGGGAAACCCTGATTCCAGCTTCAATAATCAGCATCAACTTAGAAGGAAGTGTTTTCCCACATCATGACTAATGGGTACTTACAGTTCAGAGGAGCCAGCTGTAGTTGAACCCTGAGTCCCCTTGCCAACCTGATCCTTCTTCTTGCCCTTCTTTCGGCCACGATAGTAGGAACGCTCTCGCATTGGAAGCCACCGCTCAGGGTCAGGAGTCACCTTAGGGTCATAGTTCTTAGGCAGCTTTCCTGCACAACACAGTGCCAGGAAATGAGACTGGGGTCAACACACTAGAGAGGCATCACCAAGGGATACATATAGCAGTCAGTAGCCAGGAAGTGCAAAGAGCCCAGCAACCCACACCATCCTATCAGAGTGCTGCTCTCACTTCAGTGGAAAAATGCCTCATCCAAACAAGCTGTCACAAAGATCTAAGCTCACATGAGCCCAGTCTTAGCAAAGAGCTCCAGCTCCTGGGGAGCTCAAAGCTGGCTATTTGAAGAAACAATCTGGTGAGCTCCATGGAGCTGTGTTGTGTCAACAGCTAGCAACTTACCCTTCTTTTTTTTCTTCTTCTTCTTCACATCCCCTTGTCTGAAAAGCAAGAAGAGAAACAGCTGCTGTGACACAGCATGGACACAGCAGACAAGCCAACTGAAAACTAGCTGTGGATAAAGCTGAACCATTCCCAGCTCTCTCAAAACTTGGTCTACTGCTACCTCACACTCCTTGCAGCTAGACATCGGGGGCCCTTTCTACCAGCCTGCTTTCCACAGCAATGCCCCCACCACACTAGGAGTGGTTCTTGTGCCACACCAAAGGATGACTGCACCAGAGGTACAGCAGACCGCTTTACCCTTGCTCTTTCTGCTGGTTGTCTCCAGTGAGCTTCCCAGCTTTCTTCCGAATGTAGGTTGCTCCGTGGGAGTTCTCCAGCGCATCGACATCTACTTTCAGTGATAGGGTATCCGAGGAAGGCAAGTGTTTGCTAAGACTGCAAGGGAAGAGTTCAGGGATGCAAACCGGCAAGCAAGAAGATAAACACCCAGGTTTGGCCAGATAGCAACACGCAACATCAGCTTAACAAATTCAGCCTGTTAGCAATGCAGACACCAGACAGGCTCATGGGGCTAGTTCCAGCTCTGTCACCAGTTTCTTATACAAGCTGGGATAAGCTGCTTAATCACCACCTGCCTCACTTTTCTTTATTACAGAGAAAGAAGCAGCAATTTCCTTTGAAAGCTGCTCAGGATGACAGTATGTGAACCTGATATTTTGGGTAACTGAGAGCTTCGCCACATTTTATAGGGCACAGTCCGGCGTTACAACCACAGGTTTCATATTCCAACAGAAAATACAGAACCTATTTTTGGTTCCATTATCAATTCTCAGAGAGAAGAAGGCCAAAGATAAAAGGATCCCAGAACCCACAGTAATCAAACCAACTAAGGAAATAATAGAGCTCCAGACAGCTTGACCTGGATATGTAGCTGTTCTGGAGAAACTGACTGCCTTCAGGTGAGAATGGGTCTGAATTGTCCACACAGCTGAAATAGAAGGGACCAATGCCCAAATAACCCTTTTTCTTTGCTCTGATACCACCTCAAAAGGATACACTTTAGCTTTTTCAGGGTCCACCAGGGAGTAGGCAGAGATTAGCTGCGCCAGAGTATGCACATCTTTTGGGTTTTGCCTTTGTAAGGGGAAAAAAAAAGGACCAAGTTACCAAGGTACACATTCATCCCAAAGACCAGCATCATCATGCAGTGCTTCCTGCTGCAGCATAGTTGTTGTCTGTGCAGACAGGCATGTCAGTCTGTGGTCTCCTCCAGAGCATGTCACCAAACATCACCTGTGGACAAAGGGAGGTGCACACTTCTCCACAGTATCATGAAGCAGGCAAAGAAAGGGAAAAAATCCCTCAGGTCCCAGCAGCAAAGACAAGTTAACAGTGTGCTGTCCCCCCAGTCTCAACAAGTGCATAATAAACACTAAAACTTAAGACATCCATGGTTTATATAGCACTAGAAAAACTGATGCATCCCTGTCCCCAAAGCAATCTTCAATGCACACAAGAGGCTTCTGGGACAGGTCAGCCAGGTTTTCAAGTATCAGCTTTGATCAAATGAACTATCCCCCCTCCTTCCAAAGCATGGCTTTGCACTGGAGCCCCTGTGTGACAGCAACTCTAAAGCATGGCTACCAGTCAACCAACGCTGTCAGGTGCTGCCTGGCACAGGGCAGATTGCAGACGTCTCTGGGTGGAGATCTGTTCAGCAACCACCCAACTCACTTCCAGAGCTCCTCCAAGTCGCTGATTGCTTCCTTCTTCCTGCCATGTTTTAGTTTAAAGTTGGCAGCTTCCCTTATCAACGACAAATGGACAGGAGACTTTGGCTGAAAGACACAGCAGCCGTAATTAGCTCCTCATTATCACAGCACAGTGCCCACCTCTAGCTGAGACCTGGCCCCAGAGAACTGAGCTAGCACCCTGTCACACTGAAAGCAGGCCACCTTTGCTCACCACGATATGAGGCAGAACTGCATGGGACAAGGCAGCTTGGTGGTCCACAACGTGTTCTAATCAGGGAGAAGAACTGATTGCTACATTTGAGCACCCACTGCCACCACTCTTGTAATCTGACTGGAGCTCCCCGTTTGCAATACATCTAAAATAATGAAAGTGTGATAAAACAAATGCTCCGAAAACAGCTCACTGGTCCCCAAATTCCCAACTGGATGAGTTGCTGTGGCTATGCATCAACAGGAAAAGCTAATCTGAACTGGCTAGAAAAACCTAGAGAAGACTAGCTCCTCTGGTTCCGACTTACCTGGAATTGCTGATACCACTGGATAGCCTGTGCGAAAACTTCAATTGCACTGTCAATGTCCTCTTCATGACTGTACATTGTCACCAACGCAGACACCTGCAAACAAATATTCAAGAGCAGCTTATAGCACATCTTCAAACAAGCTGTACACCCAGAGAGTCAGAAGTTAAATGATGACATTTCCTAAAATCAGCACTAATGTGAGCTTCCTGCTCCATCCCTAAAAGCCAGCTGTGGCAACAGACAGGATACCCAGGCAAGACCTTCCTACCTAGGTTCCTCCCAAAGAAATGTCCCCACCAGTCTTCCTCTTACAGTACAAGCTCAAGACTGCATTCACAGAAAGAACTTCCTTGTCTGAGCACTTTCTTTGCTTGCACTGGACACAGTGAGATGATACAGACACCACCTGTGTGTCTGCACCCCAGCTGTAACTAGAGATGAGGCAGGGTAAGGAGCTGCTAATGCTGAACTGCCCCTATAAATTACTTTGATCATTAGCACTTGCAGTTGGAACAGACCCATAACTGCCAGCCTCTGCTCAAGATGCTTAGGTTGTACACTTCAGCATCTTCAAGGTCAAAAAGCTTTTTGGAATGCCAGATGGAGACATGCGTGCAGACCAGGGTGATGCTGTGGGGTTGGAACATGTGGCACTGTCTTCCCTAATGCCTGTTGTCCTAGAGCTGCTTCAGAAACTTCCAACAGTACATACCAGGGAAGCAGCTGTTCCAGTCATGTTATGCAAGTAAATCCAGGCAACATGCAGGTCTGAGCGATTACAAGAGAGCAGGAATATAGGCAGAAAGCATCTATGCTGACAGGCAGAGTACTTCTATGGCTAAATTCATGCCACCTGATGCAAATTATAATCCCACCTTTGTCCAAAACAAGGAAGATGGGCTCAAAATCCCTGCAGACACTCAGGTCAAATGAAAACCACAGCGAAGAGGCAACAAGGAGCAGGCAGCACAAAGCTGTGCTACCCGAGAAAAACCTCACACAGTTCAGGCTGAGTTTTGCTTACCATACCAGGCTTGTGCTGAAGTTCTTCTATGCTCCTCAGGATCATGCAGGCTTTGGTAACACTGCCTACAAGACACACAGGGAGGAACAAGTTCTGAGGGACACAGTAACACTTCAACCGGCCAGTGAACTTCCAGCCAAAGGTAAACAACGGGAACATAACAATTCTCCTCTTGGAACACCTCCCCCATTTCCAGGAATAAAGGACAAGCCTCCACACACACAAAAAAAAAGAAAAAACAACTTTCTGCCCTTGCCACATCCTGCAAGGATTCAGGAGCAAGCTTTTGCAAGCAGGGTCTTGTCTTCCAGGAGGAACTCTGGACTGCCTGACTATATACAGGAATGGTACCAGCAGGGAGCCACATACTACTCCCAAGACCCTCCTGCCCAGAACAGATTCAGCCCTATTACAAAGGCTGTGGGCATCTCTGCCAGGAGCCTCTGAAGCCTGGACATCCAGACATTAAGCTATAAGCGTTATCCTGCCATAGCCATATATAGAGAATACCCAACTGAAAGTATCTCTGCTCGCGACCTGTCACAACAGTGATTGCAGCAAAGACTGCCCTAAAATCTGTTTTTATCATCCCTCGTACCATTACCATGTGCAGACACTTCCCAACAAAGTAGGACACTGGATACCTTGTGCAATTTTTAGCTGGGCCATCGTCAGCTTGATCTCAGCTGCATTGGCAGGGTGCTGGTCTGCAAAGTCCTGAGAGTCAGAAGAAAGAACAATTCAACATGTGTGTGGGCACCAGGCTGCTGCTTGTGCTCAGTCACAGCAAGCTGGCAAGAGCCAAAGGAAGCCTTCCAGCACAGGCAGGCTTCAGCACAAAGTTGAGGTGGGCCCCAAAATGTGCCAGAGGCCCATCACCCTCTCAGATTTCTGTCCCAGGCCACTCACTCTCCCCAAAAAGGAAGCTGTTGCAAACTGCTTGCAAGCAGAGCAGGACAGCACCAGAGCTCACTGCTTACCCTACATGTCTGCTACAGCTTCCCAAGCATAAAAATCAGAGATGCAAGAGAATGATTCCCATTTAAAGCAGCATCCTTCAGCTGGGTGTAAATGCTTTCCAGCAGCATTAAACCAAACCAAAATAAGTATAGTCAGACACTCTTGGGAATTTAACGCAGACAAAATAAACTAAGAGGAACAGCACAAGAGAATACAAAGCACAAGTTTAAATGGAGCTTGTCCAACTTTTTCTTAACCTACCTGCAGAAGCCCTACAGCCTTTGCATGCTGCTTCTCACGACACAGTTGGGCAGCCTGGATCAGTACAGGGAGAAGATGCTCAGGGCTCTGTGACTGCAGGCTTGCTGACAGCTTGCGGCACTGATCTGCCTGAGGAGTGGGAAGAGAGAATACACTTTTCTCAACCTCTGTAAGCAACTAATACAGGGCTAACATACCAGTTGTATCTGAGAAGTGATGGTTTCCCTGAAGTGGGACACAGAACCAAGAAGAAGGCCTCTTAGCAGCACTTCAGATGCAGCTAAGAACCCCACACACCCCTTCTGTCTTTTAATAATTTCCAACCATCCTTCCTACAGCCACATTCAAGTCACTACATAACTGTCTGTTCTTTTAGGGACCTAAACAAAGTGGTCTTATCTTTTGCCACAGAACAACTACGTATCCATTTTTGCCTAGTCAAACTCATGTGGAGTAAATCTGCAGCTACTTACTGCAGATAAGTCTCTCCTACCTGGTTAGTGTACATTGCCAGCAAAGCTTTGTTGAATTCAATCGCCTGGAGCTGTTTCTTGGAGAGTTTGTGTTCAACACCTTCTGCATTGGTCAGCTTCACCTTTTTCTTTGAGTCAAAGACATTTTGGTCCTGGGGAAATTACACATCATGAGAAGATTTCACTACGTTCTTTGAAAATGAAAAAGTCTCTAGGCCTGTGATTTAACTACTGTTTAGGAAGAAGTCTTTCCTGGTTATTGCCCTTCTCTCCACAAAAGTAGAGATGCAGGCTCAGTAACTACATTGAAAGCAAGTTAATTCTATACCTTGTTAATTGTGATGATGTTATTTGCAATGACAGCAAGGAGTCCTACATCTGTTGGCCTGCAGATACGAAAAGTAGAAAGCACATTATTAAACAATGGTCTCTCTACAGATGGAAGACTGAGCATTTGTTCTAGAAAAACCCTTACTTCAACTTGATTATTTGATTGTAGAGCTGTAGAGCATCCTCTGTACGACCCTGCAGTTGCATGATATAAGCCATCTGACCATGAATAATGGCTAGTTCAGCTTCAATGTCTTCCTCTGTCACATCCTGAAGGAAAATCAAGGCAAAAAGAAAAAAAGCTGCCATCTCACTTCTCTTTCCCTGGCTTCAGCATTCGGCTAGCAAATGTCTATAAGCTCTTTTGGGTAGCAAAGTAACCCAGCTATTACAGATGAAGGTTGTAGCCATAGCACAAATACAAGCACATCTGGGTTAAACCACGGGAAAAGAAAGCTTCACCTTCTTCTGCAAGAATCTGAAGATACCCTTAAATTGTGCCCTGAATCTACCCCTCAGTTCGAAGTGACAGTGATTACAAATCTCCTGTTTCCCACAACCCACTCAGCATGTCCATCCACAGTAGAGTGGGTCCCAGAGTGGTTTCACACAACCTTTACCCATTTTGCCTGCACCAGCACAGGCAACTGTGCAGAGTACAGCAGCAAACAGCTAACAGTATTAGCTACCCTTCTGCAACAACTATGACTGCTGCCCCGACCTCACAGCAGGTACCAGCAACAGCAGCAAGTTGTGCTGGGTAATAACTGCACAGCAGCTTTGGCCACCCTCTGCTACCTGCAGTACACTTCATGACTGCACCCCTGTTCACACTGGTGCAAAGCAAACGCTTTCCAGAACAACATTAAGAACTTACAGAGTCTTCCGACAGCGACTGGCGGCACAGCTCTAGAAGGAAAAGCAAAATGAAGAACAGAATTTAGAAGGCTTTAGAGACAAAAAAACCACCTAGAAGTATGGGGGAACATAACATTTTTTTCATGTATCCCTGAAACTTCTGCAGTGTTACAAGGGCACATCAGACAGGTCTGACGATGGATGGAAATAAGCATGAGGGAGAAGACTACAAGATATGGAAGAAACATCAAATGCACAGGAGATACTGTGCCTCCCAGAGCTGCCTTCTGAGAGCAGTCACACACTCATTTTCTCTCCCGAGCGTATTTCCTTAAACACAGCTCCTGATCTTTTATGTAGTGATCACTCAGCTGCAACTGCTCACCACCTTGGGAGTTATTTTAGAGTGCTGCAAGTCTGCAATATTCAGATTACATTTCCCTTTATGGGGAACAATTCCATCAGTTTTCAATACACATACCAGTCACTTCTTAATGTTCTCATACACCTCACCAGAACATCAGTTGCTTTGCTCTCCAAAGGACTACGATCACACTACATAGGCCTAAATTACACATACTTAATAAATCAGTTGTACGAAAGAGCTGCTATTCTATCATCAAAATTGGGAGAGAACTGACCTATTTATCTGCAAAAGCAATCAGAACAGAGAGAAGCTAAGTCTTCCTAAGGCTCCCCCAGTCCAGCCTGCTTTTTCTGTTTTCAAACACACACAAACCCCGCTTCTACTCCATATAAAAAGTCCTCTTTGCAAAAAAGCTCATTTATCGGCTTATACTAATTTGATACCTAATTCGGACTATTAAGTATTTTTATTTTTTTAAGTGTATGTTTATATATATACATATATCTAACAAAACCAGCAGTTAGAGTATATTAAATATCATGCTTATGAGAAGAGATTACATTCCTGACTACTTCCTACTTCAAAAAAGGCACTGCACACCAATCAAGGCTGTAGGAGACCCAGGAGATAGCACATGCCACATAGCTCTGGAAAAGAGCTGCGGAGCAACGTGTCTACAGAAACACAAGTTCTGTAAGGAACTGTCAAAAACTTACAGCTCCTGCTGCTGGTCAGTTTGTAAGTTTTGAAAACCTCTTTCCAACTCTGTCTATAGAGAGCAAGTAACTACTTCTATCACACAAAGCTTCCCTCTCACCTCACCATGTTTTTACCTTCCGCTCTCTGTAGTTTTTTCATTGCTTCATTCAGCTTTCCTTGCCCAATCAATGCACATGCACTGTTATAACACAGCTCATAGGTAGCTTCTCGAAGGCCCAAATCCTCCTAGCATGAAAAGCAAAATGTAACTGCATTAACACCAACCGAGCTATACAGTTTTGACAGATAATGGACACAAACTATAGTTTTCATGCACATTCAAACTATTCCTCTCAAAGTAAATTCAGAGGCAGTTTTAAAAGCGCAAACAAGTCACTGCAAAGGATCTTCCCTCACACTGCACAACCAAGTCAGAGGCAATTGACAGGGCAGCAATGAAACTCCAGCCCAAGTTTAGGGACTACTTAGGATACTGAAAGAGGGAAGGTTATGAACCACTACTCTAGAGAACCAGAAAGCATATCCACAGAGCTGAACACAACGCTGAGCATGCTGTGCACGCCTCCAAGGACAAAGATCTCTGAATAAATGAGAGCACTAAGATCTGCACTTGGTCATGAACCAAAATATTCCCAACCATAGCTAGGTGATCCAGGCAGTTAGCTTTAACCTGGGCAGGAGGGTAAAGAGACACAGGGAAGTGCTAGTCACAAGTGTTCTGCCTAATGCAAGCTCAGAGAAATGTACTTCCTGCTCAGTTGTGACATCTACTAACAGGCTTCCAGTATCTGAAGGGGGATTATAGGGATGCTGGGGAGGGACTCTTCATTAGGGACTGTAGTGACTGGACAAGGGGTAACAGGTTAAAACTTAAAGAGGGGAAGTTTAGACTGGATATAAGGAAGAAGTTCTTTACTGTAAGGGTGGTGAGGCACTGGAATGGGTTGCCCAGGGAGATTGTGAATGCTCCATCCCTGGCAGTGTTCAAGGCCAGGTTGGACAGACCCTTGGGTGACATGGTTTAGTGTGAGGTGTCGCTGCCCATGGCAGGGGGGTTGGAACTAGATGATCTTAAGGTCCTTTCCAACCCTAACTATTCTATGATTCTATGAGTTTCCTAGAGATCAAAGGTGAAGTACAATTCATGAACAATAACAGCGTTATTCCCTCCATACAGGGAAAGCTGCTAGGTGATCTTCAATGCACTCAAAAGTCGTTAAGAGACAGGAACACATTTCTATCCTATTAAATATCTACAATTCCATATCCTATACTCCTTGGATCTCACTCTTACACATATACATGCACCCACTTACTTACTGGCATCACCTTCTCCCACGTGCTTTGCGCTGCCACAACAGCAGAGAGGTTGGTTTTTCTCTCTTCCTCATACTCATCCTGGGAGTTGCGGATGAGATCCCTGTATGCAGCCAGACAATCGTCATAACGCTCCAGCCTGTACAGCTGAGAAGTGGAAGGGATTAGCCTTCAGGACAGTATTTCCCTGCATATGTCAGTAACTACAGTCTCCTCCCTTCCTCCCCATGGGCTGTGGGCTGCAGAGCATCATACGTTTTAAAACTACTAATATCTGCATCTATCTTTAAGGGCAAACTCTACAGATTAGACTTGCAAGGACTCAAACAATGACACCACATACCTGCGCACAAACAGCATAGTTCTTACTCCTAAAACAGCTTTTTTAAAAGCAGCAGTTTACACAGTTTTGTCATCAAATAGCCCTTTTCCAGCTTAGATAACCTCTCTATTTTTATTTTTTTTCAAGGAAAGGTTAAATGGCGTTTCATGCAGCTGAGAGAAGATAGCCAATTCTTCACAAAACTATTCTGATCTACCAGGGAGAAACTAGAGAAGATACACAACTTCCTTTCTGCTTTACTTCTAATGCCTGAGATGGCAGCCCCTGCAAACCATCCCTGGACAGGTATCTAATGCAAGCAGGGGTCTCAGCCTCAAATAAACTTTATCAGCTCTCTTCCATCTTCCATCCCCTCAGCCAGATGACTATTACCAGGCCAGACCCAAGGACAGCAAGTTACAAATGTATTGCTTTGGTTGAGTGGCAGTAAGGTGACAATGCTGCCTTCAGTGACAAGAGTCTGAAGCTCCACAGAAACTGAAGCAGTTGGGAACTGTACCTCTCCTTACTTCCCAGACAGAGAAGGAAACTCTGTCCCCACACTTGCCCCACGTTAGAGGGGCAAGGTATCCAGCATATGAAAATCCCACCAGGAAGAAAAGCTCGTAATTACCACTTGTCCATAAAGCTCCTTCAGTTTGTCTGTCTGCTGACTGGCACTCTGAATGGTCTTGAGAGCATTTTCAATACGATTGAGCCTGTATTCGCAGTAGGCCTTCTCAAAAGCAATAATATCACTGCAAGAACAAGACAAAGGTTGACAGCATGCGCTGTAGTCTTCATTCAACAGCATTCAGCCACCTGAACACACTTGTTTAAGCAGCCCTAATTAGTCACAGACTGCTACATAACCGAAGAGCCAAACACCAGAGGTGAGCACACGATCCCAGGTTACTGAATTATGTATCTGTTGAGTGCTGAAAATATCTTAAACCTACTTTGTGTTCAAAAGAGAAGGAATATCAAAGCTCCACCTAAACAGGAGATTCTTTTTTTCCAGTGTTTCCAGACACATGGCATTTCAAAACCCTGTTTCATACTGATTATGAGAATCAAATGCTGAAAGGTAAAATGATACCAAACTTCATTATGTGACTCCTTCTTAAGGAGAAAGCATATCATTACAGCAAAAGATTGCTTCTGTAAAGTTTCAAAGACAGTCGACTAAGAGAAATGAAATGGTATGAAATACAGTCCCTCTTACAGCCTGATACTAAGCCAACGGTAACATTAACCTGCTTTGAAATATCAGCCCAGCAGAACTGCAGCAAAAGAGTTTGCTGATGCTAAGATAAAATTGGCTTCAAAGGAAGCTCACACCAGCAGGGAAACATTATCAAACAAGCAGAGCCTTGAATACTCTGTGCCACTTATCCCCGAGTTACCACTTAAGCCAAAGGAAAATTAATCGGTGATTCCCTTAGTCTGTAGTAGTTACCAGCTATTCCTTTGCCTATTTAAAACTATCTGTCTAGCTGAGTATTCAGGGAGTCTGAAAATGAACAATTAAGAATTAAAACAAAGCAGTGGCTCAGTCTCACTGCAGGACAGGACAACTTTAAGACAGAGCAAGAACCACCACTTCCCCTGCTCTGCAGGATGCAAAGACAGGCACACAGTAGAGCCAAGCTAAAGAAATTAGAGGGAAAACTCTGAAGCCAGTTGAATTTAGAGAAATTACTCCTCCTTCTCCTCACCATATACTAAAAAGATAAGTTAAAAAAAATACATCGATATATACAAATAATCCCCTTCCATCCCAGGAAAAACTGAATGAATAAGGCAATTAAGTTTTATCCAGATGGGAACACAAACGTGTATGTTTTATTGCACTAATATTACAACGCACTTTTCTGGAAGTATCTGAAATACAGATGTTGTCTTTCAGGACTAAACTATCTGTATTACAGAGCATTATCTGAAATACAAAAAGTTTGCTGCAAGGCAGTTCTGGGGTAGCAATTTTCACCCTAGCTATTGCACAAAGTGCCTCTTTATCAGGAAAGATAAATATATGTCTGCTTAATGACACAAATTGAAAGCCTGGCTTATTCTCAAACAGAAGTTGTCCTCAAGGTCCTGATTTGAGAACATGTACAAAGGGCTTGCACCACCACAAAAGCTGAAGCATCACCTTCCAGCTGGCAAAGAAAAGGAGCCCAGGGAGCAGTATGAAGAAATGGCCAAGCAAAGCCAACAGCTAGCTGCCACTAGCAAGGGTTTTTCCTTTCTCTCTTCACTCCCCACGAGATCTGTCCTCTCCCCTTGTACCACCTATGGTGCACAACATCAACAAGCAGAATTAGGTCATGAAGATGACTGGAAACTAGATTAGCGACAATCCCTTCAACAGCAAGATGTTAGACTGTCTTAAACTTAATCAAACCACCTCTGACACCCAGAACAAATTGGTGCTTCACTGAGAAGCCCAATCCCAATGGCTCTAAGCACCTCCCACCCTTTATTTTGTTGCCTATTAGTTTCCCCCCACAAAAGCTGCAGTAGGTTCTCAAAGACGCGTGGTTTCATATTTCTAGAGTACAGCAAGACACAACTCACTTGGTTAACACTTTCGTATGGGTGTTGATTACACTGAGGGCTTCCTTGAAGTTCCCGTTCTGGATAAGACACACTACTTTACACTGAAGTGCAGTCACATCATCTTTGCTGATCTGCAGTACTGGAGAGGAAAACAGTTTCAACACAGCAATCTAACTCATTATCACACACACTAAGGCTTTGCAAAAGCCAAATGCTGTTACAGTTGCAAAACCCCATCACTGAGATCAGTTATGCCAATTTAAACAGGTCCTGGCATGGCTCGCCTTGGCTCAGATCGTGAAACAAATCCCGTCAGGATAAAGGATCCAGTATAAATACTGAACTTACCCAAAGTGATTGCTGTGCTTTGGAACACAGCTGCACCAAAGGAGCTGTACACACCTGGACAAACCTTTCATTGGCATTTGACTACCAGGCAGAGAACATAGTGCCAACACCTGAGTGCCACGTAAAGCGTACACAGGAAGAAAGAGGCCTGACATACAAGAACGACACGGCCCGACACAGGCAGTCATTTTATATGCTAATACTTTCTGCCAAAGGAGGCAGTGAGGGAGAACTAGGAGAGAGAAACTCGGCCACAGCGTGCTTTATACTGCAATCTCGCTCCGGATACCAAACTATCACAACGAGAGCAGACTTACTTCCGAGCATTGCCACTCCGAGTGAGTGGGTCCCTGCTCACACCACCTCCCCTCCTGCTCCCAGGAGAAATCCCTCCTTCCTCCCGCCAGCGACACCGAAGGAAACCCCGCCGGTAACCCCGAGAGCTCGGCACACCGCAGCGGCTGCGTCACGCTACCGCCGCTCCCGGGGCCCGGGTGGCTGTCCCGGTCACCTCCCCCGGCACGGTAAGAGCTACCGGGAGCGGAGCGCGCCGGAGCGCTGCTTGCTCGCAGCCCTGCAGGCGGAAGCCACCCGTTCCGCACCGCGGCCGCGCCCCCATCACACCGACCCTTGCAAAAGGCCAAGCGCACCGCGAGGAGCAACACCGGCCTGCAGAGACGTGAGGTGGGGGGCGGGAACGGCTCCGTGCCTGGCCCGCTCCCGGGAACAGGCAGTCCCGCAGCGCACACGCTGGCTGACTCACTCACTCACTCACTCTTGTTAACGGATTTGAGCGCGCGGGCGAAGTCGCCATTCTGCCCGCAGCGGTTCACCTCGCTCCACAGCGCCGCCGCAGCTCCCGGGCCACCCGCCGCCGCCGCCATCTTGGAACCGGGAGGAGAAACACGTCGGGAGGGGAGGCACCGGCGGCTGCCCCGGAAGCGGAAGGACCTCCCTGGGCTCCTCCCACAGCTCGGTCCCTCACACCGCCGTCGGCAGCGCTCTGTCAGCATCTCTCCGGCGGGCCAGGGCCAGGGCCCGGCCCCGGCCCCTCACAGTCCCGTAAGCCGCCTTTCTCCGCACAAGCACCCGACAGCAGTATGCGACGTTGTGAGAGAGCTGTGTGCAGCTGTGGCGCCCTGGTTATTGCCACATTACTCAGCTCAGCTCCCCTTCCCGTGTTACAACTGAAGAGCTTTTTTTTTTTTTAATGCTTTAATCAACTTTTCCCCCCTTCTAAGAATAAACTGAAGAAAAAAGTCGACCGACGTGACCGGGGAGAGAGCATGTGGGGAGGGTGAAGGAGGTGATTGCCCTCCTCAAGGGGTTTTCCGCCATTTCCCCTCACTTTCTTCTTCTGAGACTCCCATCCGTCTTCAAATTTCAGAAATTATTACAAATATTAAAGGCTTGTTTTTTTCCTAATAAAAATTTACGATGTTCTCAATACATCAGAAGGTGCCTATCTACCACTTTGTGTAACAACACCAACAAACCAGAATAATTCAAACAAACAGAAGATAAAGTGCAGATGTGGAAAACAACCAACAAAGTCAGCTCAGTGCAACTAGTGCAGCACAGGGTAATCAAGCTTCTTTATACATTTTATAGAGTAATCCAAGTTAAATTACATGAATACTCTCCCGGAAGAACTACAGAGTTATCTGACAATGACATTAAAGAAAGAAAAAAGCAATTGGTACTTTAAACAAAATACTCATTTATTAGAGTATTTTTGATAAAACATACAGAACTCAAGATTGCTATTTAAAACTTCGATCAAAGTTTTTCTCTATAGAGGATGGTAACGCCATCTCAGTGCATTTTATATGGAAGCTTTGTACCTCTCAAGTGTCTAGCTCTTAAACCAAAGCAACACTGCACATACACAGTGTGCAAGCAAACGAAGGTAACACTGTAATGCTGTTAACATACAAAAAACGCATGGCCAATACATACAGTGTCAGCTCTATGGCCAGTGATCTGTAGAGTAGCATTATGTGGAGAAGTCTGCTTAGCAGTACAAGAATGAGAAAGAAAACACAGTTCCTGACCACAGAAAAAGTGACAGATTCAATTTATACAAATCCTGTGCATTCCTTCTTCACAAGGACTGCAAATGTAGCCACTGGTTTGGAAGATTTTCCAAAGCATCCATTCTGCTGGGGGCAGGGATGCAGAAGTCTCACTGGAAAAGGTGACGAAATAAACGTTTCTACAGCCCTCCAAACATCACCATCACAGGCAGCCTGGTGAAGTGTTTGCATGTGGCAGAGAGACCCATCTGCTACAGACTGGCTCCTACACTAATTTCTTGGCACCTATTTGTTCCTCTACCAGCACAAACTGAGCTCTTATACACAGGACAACATTAACAAAGCACAACATGTAGGTAGCTACACCCCTGCTGCCCTACCTGCTGATTTCAGTTCCTTAAATGTGTCATCTGTATCTTACTATCAGACTTCAAATAGCCAAGCTTTATATTTTGTTTACATCCGCAAATACTACACCTAAAACCTGTGCCTTTTCATACTGCTCAGTTGTTAAACTAAACCATAGCAATTGTCAGCTTTTAATTATGCGAAGTAAGTTTTGTAGATGTTTTAAGAACTGAAAAAATATATACTTTAGAAGTAGGTTTGGTCAAGTGTATCCCTGCATGTGGTACACTCAAACCTGATTACCTGGCACTCATCAACCATCTTGTCATGGAATGTCTAATGGAAGATTTTTTTCAAATGAAAAATCCAGACAATTTGAGAGGTATACAGAAAACTTGTCTTAAATATTTGAAGCTACATGTGCAATCTTACAGAACACAAGCTACAGTTACAGACATAACATTAAATCTTACTAACCAATAGTGCAGAAGAACTTAAAAAGTCAGTGAACTCACAGTACAGACAGTGACTTCCAAAAAAGTCATGTCTCAGATGCACTGTGTGAAAGGAAATAAAATTTAAAGGGAAAATTATTCTTAGGCAAGTTAACACAAAGTTTTAATCTACATTTGAAAAGCTGTTTTATTTTATATATATATATATACTATGTATAAAATAAATTAAAAAGGGCAAGGAGGAAATAGCCTTGTATATGCTTCAAATTGACACAGACCAGTAGTTCCATAAATGAACACTTTACCATCTTTGTGGTAAGAAGTTGACATAAAAGTTCAAAACCATACAATACTTATAAATAGAAAGAGTTCAAAAGATATTTTTTTAAAAAATGGAATTTAAACATCATTTTCCCTTCCCCCACAATACACTTTAGTTTTGTATGTCATAACATCAATACATTTAGAGAGTATGTGAGTATCACATCCCCTCAAGAAGTGATAATGAAGCAGGTAAAAGTGCTAGCGGTGTTAAAATTGAAGACTTCTCCCAAAGAACTCCACCTGCTCCTCAGCCTTCTCCTGAAATGAAGGCTATCAACATTCATCACCCAGTCTGAGGTATGGGCTGAATTAAAACCTGCAACTGGCACTCCTCACCCCTTTGCTATGTTTTGCCTCTGCTAAAACATAGCAAAGATCTGTTGATCTGGTAATTGACAACCGTGGTGCACAATCTCTTACCTCCGTTCAGCTTGGATATAATTTCATCACAATATAAAAAAAAGTTATTTTGAAACACAGTATTAATGCTTAATTTCTTACAGAAAAAAAACAACAAACCACCAAAACCAAAACCAACCAAACTACTTTAAATCCTCTTTGAAACCATGTTTAAATGTTCTTGTTCCAGATTTAAAGCTTCACATAAACACCGGACAGAAGGATGACAGTTTTAAACCAAGAGAGCACCTAAAAAACATACCATAGATAAAAATGAAATGAATCATCTCTCCACTTCATGAAAAATGTAGGAACCCTGTCAGCAACAGTAGTACACTCAGAACGAACAAGGTGAAAAGGAGCATCTAGAATACTCAAGAGGCTTGCTACGCTACTTCTCTTTATTGCCCATTCTCTCATTTGTATGGATGGCCACTGCATGACAAGATGTCTGTGATAGTTCTTCCTTTCACCACTGCTGCCAGCTGAAGTCGTCATTGCTGCCAAAGACCAAGAAAAATCCTAGGATGGTGGCAAAGATGACTGTATTCCCCGTAAGAACAAGTGCACATGCACCCCAGTAGATCTGTGAACAAGGGGAATTTTGTTAGACATGTTTTGAACTGAACGCTGACAAGAAAAAAAGTAATGTTTTAATGTCATGCTCTAGACAAAGTTCATCAACAGGTCCATGATGCAAGAAGGTGGTATCTCATTATTTGGGGCTACAAAAAGAAGGCTGAGTTCATCCAGAATGACTCAATCAATTCACAACTAGCCAAGCAGCACTGGTTCTTTTAGCCATGCTCAAAGTGCTGGCTAACAGGCACAGCTGTTTCACTGCAGCATCCAAAAACTGTAAGGTAAGGCTATGTAGCAGCATCAAACATATCTGCAGCCCAGGTAGACTTGCTGACCATGCTGTAAGACTTTTATTAAACCTGCAAGTATCATAGAATCACAGAATCAGAGAAATGTCTGGGTTGGAAGGGACCTTCAAAAGTTCATCCAGTTCCAACCCCCTGCCACAGGCCGGGACACCTTCCACTAGACCAGGTCTCTCACAGCCCCATCCAGCCTGGCCTTGAACACTTCTATAATATCCCAGTAACAAAACAGGAGGTGACTGTTTTCCAAAGACAGTAAGTGATTACTCGAAGGCATTCAAACTGACCCTCTGAGCTGTTCTTGCCTGAAGAGATTTTGTAAGAGAGCACTCCATGATGTTTGGACTTAGTAGTGCTCTCTGAAATTCACACAAACAAGGTCATCTTTTAAAGGATTTCAGTGAAAAGCCATATATTGGGAAAGATGTAATGACAACTCAGAAGTTTAAAAAAAAACAACACCCCAACATCAATATAACGTACATTGAGTGCAAAAAAGGCATTGTATATTCATGCTTCTTTAGCCCAACTGTTCCACAAACTGCCTTCAAAGTATTCTACACACTTTGATGTTTCTTTACTTGCCTGTTAAGTTTCCACTCTATTTTCTAGCCCCTTTTCTCTGCATTGCATATAGGCTGTTATGGCTTATTCAATGGCCAGGTGAAGCCATTGGCAATCATGACATTCTGTCATGCTACCATGTTAAGTATTAGTTTTTTTTTGCAGGCAAGAAATCCTGTTCTGTTTCCACAGCAGGCATCTTAAGTATGTATTTATAAGAATTGCTTAGCGCATGAGAGCTTTACCTTGAGTAATAAACAAACAGAACAAGATTTCTAGTAAAAACAAAGAATAGATTGAAATATTACTAACCAGTTCTGCTCTGGCAAACACTATTGGTAGCCCAAACGCTGAGACGACAATGCCTGTTGTAAGAAATATTGCTAGCTCCTTGCAGGCATTACTTGTAGCATCTGTGTCATCTACTAATCTTCTTGCTATGCAGTATGGGATAGGAGACAGGATGTAAAAAAACAGAACAAACAGTGGCCAGTACTGACTGAAAAAGAAAGGAGAAGAAAAGTTAAGATTAACTTGATTTACTTCACATTCTCCCTAAAAATCAGTGCAAGACATTTTCCCTATCCAGCACCCACATTCAGGACAGGAGGCACATGCCCAGAGAAAGCAAATCCTCTTTGGAAGCAGCTGACATTAACCAGTTTGTGAGCAGCTTCAGCTGACCTCAGCAGCAGAGAGCTCACTAACAGGATATTCACGAAGCGTGACTTCACTAAGCAAGCCTACATCTAACGCCACATAACAACACAAGCTGAGCTCTGAAGTTTAACCTGCACATCCACAGAACAAAGCACTGTTCTCAGCCCCAACACTCCGCTGCCATGGGGTACCAAGGCTTTTCTTTAATCTGAATGTAACCAACAATAACCTACAAAAATTGTACCATCAAATTTGGCAACGTTTTCTTTCATTGCTTACAGCTCACCATACTAGATTTCTCAGACACAGTAATGCAGTTGCTCACTGTTTCAATAAAACCTTATGGCATTGTTTGGAGTGTGGCTGCATAGCTGCATAATGATCTCCTTACCTGGGGGCTGTGTCACTAACCCTGGTTTTGGAGCATAAACAAGCTGGTGTAAGAAAGTGAGTCATGTGTAAAGAACTGCGATGCATAGCCACTAAAAGGGCCACTAACAGAATATTTAACATTAAGTAAGTCAATTTAAAAGATTTTCTGTTAAAGTCAGCATTCACTTGCAAAGGGTCAGAGCCACAGGCCTAATTTTCTCAACTTCTGGTCTACTATTTTGTATATCCTGGCAAGGGGGAGACAGAAATGAGCAGACCAAACGCAAACACAGTTATTGCAGATGCTGCAATACAAAGCATGGTGCAGTGCCCACCCGATAGTCACTGACAGTCCAGCTACCACCAAGTAGGCAAAGAAAAGGCAAACACTTCCCCAGTAATACACACTATCTACGTTGGGAGAAGCCATCTGCATGTCAATACCAGACGAACAACACTGGGGACATGTTAGGGCAGTGCATTCTTTAGCAGTTTGCAACCAGGCCTGGTAAAACTTAACTTCTGTTGCATTCATTTTTACAATTAATTAATCCTGGCTGGCCTGTTTTGTTTGGGTTTTTTTTTAAGCCAAAAATACCCTAGATCTCTCCCACCCACAAATAATTTTTCAGTCCATCGTTACAACAGCAAGACTATTCCACAGTTACAGCCATGAAAAAATACCCCGAGGAACAGGAAGAGAGTGCGCGTTACTTGTACTGAGGAAGGGCACATCCGAGCATCAGGAACATCAGTCCGACCGCTCCCCCGAAGGACAGGCTAATCAAGGCTATAGCGGGAACACAAACCGACACAGATGAAGGGTCCCACAAGCCGCAGAAACCACCGACCACCACCGCCAGGTAACCGCGACCGCGGCCCTGACGCACAGAGCCCCGCTGTACCCCGGGCAGCCCTGGAAGAACCCCGCTCCTCTCCCAGGGATGAGCCCCCCTACGGCTACCGGGCCCCCACGGGGGTGCGACCCCAGCGACGGTGGCCCCAGGCCCGCCCACCCACCCACCCCTCCCCACAGGGCCTCGGGCGCCGCACGGGACACCGTGGGGAACGGGGGAGAGGGGGCGGGGAGGGGTGGAGCGCGCCCGTTCCATCGCGCCACGCGCACCTTTGATGCCGGCCATGGCGCCGCCCGTCCCGCGAGCCGCACCGGCGGAAGGCCCCGCGCCGGAAACAGGAACTGGCGCGGCCGGGAGAGGAGAGCGTATGCGCGGAGCCTAGCTCCGCCCCGTCTCCTCCCACGTTCCGGCCACGTGACGCGCGTTACGTGATGCGCGCGTGAACGGTCACGGCATCAGCTCCGCCCCGTCTGCGAAGCGCGGGAAGCCGGTGCCGCGCTGTCACGCGAAGCCCTCCCGCGAGGCTCCGCCCCCTCGCCGCACATTGGCCCCGATGGCTACCAGGATGGGGCTTCGGGGTGGTGCCCGGTGCGCATGCTCAAATTCTTGCCTGGCCCCTTCCTGTAGCATTAGCCAATGAGAGGTGCCGTCCGCGGAGGAGAGGGTTGACTCACCTTAGAGCTGTTATGGCGGCTGTGGGGCGGCTTGTGCCTGAGGCTCGGTCTCTCTCTGTGCTCTTCTTGCTCCTCCTCCGCGTTGCCGCGGGCCCCGCGTGGAGCTGGGGCCAGCACGGTGAGAGCCGTGGGGCTGGCTGTGTCTCTGTGAGGCCCTTAGTTGCTTCTTGCGTGTCTCCCGTCGCTATGGCGCTGGGGCCAGCACGGTGAGAGCCGTGGGGCTGGCTGCGTCTCTGTGAGGCCCTTAGTTGCTTCTTGCGTGTCTCCCGTCGCTATGGCGCTGGGGCGGGTGCTGCCGGTTAGCGGCGGCCTGGCACGGGGAGGGGGAAGCTCTGGGCCTGTACCAGGAGGGCTTCTTGATTTTGTCTCGCTTTAAATTGTCTTGTGGCGCATAATAATCCCCCTTTGCGATCCGCGGTGGTTGTACATTCTGGGAGGAATATCCCAGATTTCTTCCCAAGGGATGGAGAACTTTGCTGTGTTCCCCTCTGCGCCTTTGGTGCTTCTGAAGGCTTCGTCTCTTAAAGAAGCACGCTGTTGTGTCCTTTATATCGTCAGCCTTGTTCTGAAAGGAGGTCCTTGTGCCCTCTGGACAAATGTTGACCTTTGTGCCACCTGTTTCAGGGAGAGTTCTGCTGCGGGAAGTGCAGGCGCTCACTCTCCACAGAGGGCAGTACACGACAGCCCGGCGGACAGCTGCAGTCCCTCAGTTGCAATGCACAGGAGGCACTGCTGGATGCTCCCAGATCCCGGAGGTTGTTCAGTGTTACAACAAGGGTTGGGATGGTTATGATGTACAGGTAACTGTCTAAAACTGGTTAAACGTTTCATGAAATCCTTTTCCCCCAGACTTGGCAACTTTTGAAGTAACGGTGCAACAGAATCAGTTCAATTTGCCTCTTGCTAGAGGACCTTTAACAACTAAAACTTAATCTAAATACTTTTTGGATTTGGGTTTTTCGTGCTGTGGGTATAGCTTTGAAATATTCCCAAAGTCTCTAATGTAAAAGTGCTGTGTAGCAAACCTTCATTAGTTTTAATTAAAATGTTTGAGGTTAGAAAATCGAAGTCTTGTGAACCCCAGAGGATGCTCTTGCTTTGATTTTGCTGCATGGTTTTCCAATTTTTATTAGAGTAGAAGGGGCTATAAATATTTGCATCACTTCAGCTGTACATTTTAAAAGCTAAATTTCAGACTTACATGCATGACTTCCTCTTGCATGTTAGTTTGTCAGTACTAGTCAGTAAATAGTCAGGTATTTCTGTTAGCTACAGGCTAGGCTTCTGCCAATAGATTAACCAGGAATCAAGGCTGAAGATAATTAAAACTGACACAGTATTGCAAAAGTATGGTCAGACTTGAATTAGCAGTTGGTACTGGTGTCCTGATTTATTAATTTAGAAACTACTTTCTTTTTTTTTGGGGGGGGGGGTGTCTCCCAAAAAAATGTGTTACTTGCAGTTGGAGGTGATAGTTAAGTTCAGCTATGTCAAGGAAATATGAGACAGAGGAACTGGCATATATTCAACTGCATAATTGTAGTCTGATTGTTAAAGTGTTGCATGTGAATGCCTAATGATGCCTCTCCCACTTCTTTTGATTTCTGTGTGGACACAAATGTCATCAGGTCCACTGGATTTCATGCTTCCATACTGTGTTTTTGCAGCTGCCATCCAGTTCACATGGGACAGGCATTTATCAAGTAACTGTTGCACGGGCTACAAGTTATTTTTAGAAGTATTCCTGTGCCTGAAGAAGGGATACTTGAAAAACCTGTTCAGTGGATCTTCCAGAGTTGTAACTGTTCTGTATTTTGAAAGATTGGATATTTTTTTAACTTCCAGGATTTTAAAAGACAGTCTTGGTTAACTTCAAATTCCCTGTCCTTTTCAAAATAAGAATGCTCAGAAATTTTTTACCCTGTGGCCTTTTAGATGGTTTGTTAGCAAATGCAGCTTTATTTTGGAGCATATCTGGGGGAGCAGACAGGTTTTTTTGTCCCTGGAGCAGGAGGTTTTACTTTGTGTTTATTGTTTTCAGTGGCAGTGCAAAGCAGACCTGAAAAATACCCACCGGTTTGGACGGATCGAAGTGAGCTGTGAAGGCTATGATTACCCGGATGATCCTTACATCTTAAAGGGCTCCTGTAGTTTGCTGTTCAGGCTAGAGCTGACTGAGGAAGGTGAAAGGAAAGTGAAGAACCCTGGAAGCTTTAGCTATTATGAGTCAAGGAAGGATTCTTCTGATTCAGGTGGTGGAGCAATTCTTGTAGTTGTTCTCCTGGCTCTTGCTTTTGGAGTATACAAGTTCTTCCTTAGCAATGAGCAGCCTGAGCAAAGTTCTGGTGATGGTGATGGATTCACTACGCCTTCCTGGCAGAGTCATCCGGCACCTCCTCCTCCTGGTTTTAAATCCAGCTTCACAGGTAGGGCTATAAGACGTTTACAGCTCTCAAAATAGTAACTAGGAGGGTCCTGTTTTATTTGCAGTAAGTGCAGGTGAGATGGACTTAAACATGGGCAGTGCATTGGCATGGGACATGGCAGTGGGATGGACAGTGCATCGGCAGTTGCCTCTGTGCATTGGCTGCCCAGCCTGCAGCCAGCAGTGCATTCTCTTCTTCATTCAAAAGTGAAAATAAGAACTTGGTTTACCACAGGCTTTCAGGGCAAGCTGTCCTTTGAAAATCCATCTCCCAGTGCTCTGCAAGTGTTCTTTTCTGCTCTGAGAAACAGAAGGATTGTGACAATAATTTTCATAAAACATCTGAAAGAGAGAATGGTCTCACACAGGCAGAAACAAACTCATGCCAAAGAAGCACTTGGAAGCTTTTCAGAAGGGTCTTTCAGCCATTGGGCTGCTAACCCCACAAAGCAACTGATGGAATTAAGTGTCATATACTGGTCCTGTATAACAGGTGCTTCAGTGTAGTCCTAGTGATTGAAAGATTTGGCTCCCAGAGCATAAAACACTGTCTGAAGCTCATGTGGTACCTTTTGTCTGAAGCTGGAAATTCCATGTGCAGTGACAAGACTACTGTAAGGAAAAGATACACGTTTTCTTTTCCCAGAAAATGGATTACTTTTGTCACTTAATAAATTGTCTGCCTTAGAAGGTCATAGTGTCCAAGGGAAATAAACATGATTCATCTGGTGTATGACCAACTTGTCTAACCCTGTGAACATGTGAGATGCTCACACCATTGGAACTCAGATTATGTTCTGACAAGTTGTTTGGTTTGGTTTATTTTGTGAGATGGAGAAGGGATTCTATCAGTTAAATAAGTAGCAAGGACTAAGTTTACTAAAGCATAAGCTTTTGGTGTAGTTATGCTTGTCAATGCTTTCCTCTAGGTTGGCTCAAGCCATTTGGCCAACAGAGGGTGCCAGTATAACTCTTTTGAATACTCCTGTGCAGCACTTTCAGATGTACCTGTAGCAGAAAATTAAAGGGATTCTGCCTCTGTATTACTAGTGACTTTGCTAATTGGTTGTTTCTGAAAGCTCTGGTCATAAGATAGGATGCTGTCATACTGGGCACAGGCAGAACAGAACAAGGAGTTACTTTTCTTTTTTCCTGTCCTGTTTCTTGTCAGTTAATTGCACCAGTGCATTTTTCATTGCAGGAGTCTGAAATCTAGCAAGTGTAGGACCTTGAAAGTACATTTTCTTGATGATTATTGAAAATTGAGACACTTAAAGTGCAGATTGGGAGCCATATGAGGCTTAATTTGCAGCATTTTTAATAACTACTGTCAATGATTTTTCCTTGGATTTCAAACAGAATGAGGAGGAAAACCTATTGAACGTGGGGCCAGCTTAAAAACATTATGTGTTGTGCTACTTCATTAATCCAGTGTCTGTCTTAGATTTTTGGCAGTGGAGCAGAAGCACATCTCTTGAGTGCGTATGTCCATGTGTTCCAGGAGTGTAATAGTCTTTGAAAATCCAGATGGTAATGAAAAGCCATGTGGTTCACTTATTGCTGTTGATGTTTAATTTGCTTAATTTAAAATCCCCTTAACATTCAGGATGAGTTCTGTGAAACTTGTTTAGCTAGCCTATCTTAAGTTCCACTTTTTCTCTGTTAGTGGTTTGACATGATCCTTGATGTTTACTGTAGATATTTCAACAAGAAATGACTGTTTTCTGAGTCAACATTCAGCCACGGTGCTTTTGAACAAATGAGTTAGTTCATCTTCCTGCTTAATAATGTTTTACAGTAAATTAAGTTCTTTTTTTGCTGTTGTTATTCCAAATCATCTTAGTTTAATGGTTACATCATCCCATTGAGTTTCTTTCTCCCAATGCATTCAAATTGAAAGTCAGCATCATATCCAGTGTATACTTAAAATGATTTTTTATTTTTTTTTATCTTTCATAATTTCAAACAATCCACACCATTTTAAAGATAAACAAGGCCTCATATAACTTCAACATACAAAATCTGTTTCACTTACTTAGGTGGGCATTCTTCAGGAAGATCCTGATGTCACCTTCAGTCCTTGCCTTTTACACTTCCTTATGTGTTAAAATTGTGGTTGAGCTTATTCTTGCGCCTGTGTTTTTCTCTAGACCAGAAAATTATTCTACTTTGGGTTTGTGCTTTTTCTTTTAATTTCTGACTGGAAGAAGGCATTCCGTTCTGAGTCAGAACCTCATGTTATGCAGGTCATATGTAAAATATCTGTGACTCTCCTTCCCCCATAACCCACTTGATAGCTTGCAGTTTCATTTCGGTGTTTGTCAAGATTGGTGACTCATGCATAATGAGAACTTTGCAGTGTGACTGCAGTTAGGGTGTCTTTTGATAACAAATACCAGACTAGGAGTACCAGAAACAATACAAAGTAATGTTAGCCATTAAACTGAGCCACTCAAAATGTGCAGCTGTTCTGAGTGAGATTAGAAGCTGTGTGTCTTAGTGCTTAGTTCACTGTTTGGTCTTAACTACTTGATTTCTGTTCCTGTCTCTGCTGCTGACCTGCTCTGTGACCTTGAGTAGATTATTCTTTCTTCATTTTCTTTCTGTTTTTAATCTAACTTGTCTGTTTATAAATCTGCAGGCAGGGACTCTTTGCCATGTTTTGCAAACATCAGGGCTGTGAGATTGAGTGGAAGCTATTTTTTAACATAAAGTTCCTTACATTAGTATTTGTTTCTTTGGGGTTTTTCCTGCTTTCCAAACTGTGGGGCTTTTGAATTTAAGCATCATCAAGAATCTACTGAAATTAGAGCAAGTTTATTGTCTCATTTTCCATTATTTTCAACAGGGGAGAATGTTGTTGCAACAGCTGGCCTGAGGATTAGGTGCCACTAGCTGATCTGTTTCTCATTTTCATTTTATTTAAGATGATAACAGCTTTGGGGCCCATTCCTATCATGGAACCAATTCAGGACCAGGATTTTGGACTGGATTAGGAGCGGGAGGCTTGCTAGGCTACTTGGCTGGCAGTCACAGGTAAAATATGCATGCTACCAGATTTTATGTGTTTAAGCTTTTACTGGCTATGCTATATACTGGATTTGCATTGTTGCTAAGCTTTCAGGCCTGTATTGTTCAAGCCATAAAATCCTACTGGCAGAACAATTTTGAGAGGCAATCTATAGCTCCAGCAGCAAAGACATTTTAAGCATGTTTCTTGATAAGAGGAATAGGGAAGACTGAGGTATTTTGTTCCGCTTTAGCTGGTTATTCTGACCTGGCACAATGGCCTGCAGATTTAAAATGAGCATTTAAACAATCCATCCTCAGGCTGCCTTAAATAATAATATTTAGCATAAAACCACCTGCAGATGGGTTTCTTGTATCAGTGTCATCTCTTCTAAAGTCAGTCTGGATGGCAACTGCTCTTCTGCAATACTCAGTAGGGTCAAATTTAACAGCCTTTTAATCTACAGGCTCCTAATGTCCTATGTGTGGAAATCCAAGAGGTGTGGTTTTCCAAAGAACTTGTAGGTCATGTGCAAGTTGCATTTTGGAAAAAACGTAACAGTATTCAAAAGCAGCTTCAGTGCTGGAGTAAACATCTGCTGGTCATGTTTGCTAAACACTTTTAAACATTTAAAACACATCCTTTTTAGATAAACAGTTTAAAGGGAGCAATTGCTGCCATTTTAGGCTTCACTAGAGAAAATATGTGCTCCTGCAGGGAATCTTTAGAGCTCAACAATGTTCCTCTGTTTATCAAATAACTGCATGTGTATCAAATCTAATCCTGTAGGAATGCAGTAATAGATTAAATATAGCCACATACATTTTTTCTATATTGAAAACTTGTGTTAAAGCATCTGTCTCCACTGTAAAGTTTGGGGGGTTTTGGTAACGACAGAAGCATTATCAGGATTGCCTGTTTATTAAGGAAGTAAAAACTTGGGAAGTAAGAGAATTTCTAAAGTGCCTAATGTGCAGTCTTGATCTCATAGAGTCAGGTAAGATGGAACTGAGATGATGATGCCATCGACAGTAGAAATTGTCTATAAAATCACTCCAGAGCTTTAGAGGTTAAAAGGTTGTATCTTGGATTAATGATCTTGGAGGTCTTTTTCAACCAAAAAGATTGTATGATTCTATGATCTTATTATGTTAACTGTGCTAAGAATGAGAAAAGTTACTATGTCCCAAAGGTTTTCTTGACTTGATATTTTTTAAGTCTTAAATATGTCCCTTGTGTTTAAGCGTTGTATTTATGTATTATCTACATACAGGCTGGTTCCTTAATTTCCACACACAGGCCTCATTTCAGTAGCTTCCCCTTACTGTTGAAGATTAGGGGCTGAAGTGAATATTTTAAGTCCTGGCATATGAACAAGCTTTCTAACTTGGGCTTCTTTTAATTTAAAATACTTCATTTATTTTTTAACTTTTCTCAGTCATTTGAAATGGTGTGCCTGAAAATGTTGGTCAGCATGTGTGAGAGAGATTTGTAAACTTCAATGGCAGGAAATTCCGTATCCACAGAAGCAAGTAATTTGATTCAGTGAGTCAAAGGTCACAATGATAGTCTTAATGATACAACATTTTCAAAGTAGTTAAAAGAGCAAAACAGAGGGATGTTTTCTTTTTTGCCTTAATGTGGCTGGGATGTAGCTGTATTTAAGTGTATTTAAACAACACTGGATATTCTTGTTCTCAACATGTGAATGCATTAAATGGGGAGGTTTCCAGCTTTGAAACAACTGCCTGCTTACAGTTTTCCCTCAGATGCAGTCCCCTTGTTTGGAAAGGTAACTACTTAATTTTTCATAATGTCACTAACGAAACCTTCTTTCTCCTCTGTTTCTCATCAGAGCACGGCCACATTCCCCATACTACAATATGTGGACAGATCACACAGCTGCGCCTCCAATGAATGGGCAGCCAAGCAATGCCACACAAGGTAGTTCAGGAAGAAGAACTGCTTCTGGTAAGGCAAAAGACTCCTTAATCTCATGAAGCTAGAGAGACTTGAACCTATCATAAATACACTGGTGTTAGCTGAGGTTCAGCAAGCATCCTGTGTTTTATTTTACCAGTTGGTACAGGTGGGCATGTAATGGTGTCCCTTATTTCTGTTTCGTGTTCAACTAGGGCAGCGCTGTGGGGCATGAAGCTCCCCACCGGCCTACAGCAGCTATGGTATCACCAATGTCAAGCTTGTCTTTGCCTGCAAGGTGCATTAGTTTAAAGCTTTCCCCTTTGGCATGCACTACCCATGCCCTTCTCTAGCAAATGTATAAGCATGTTCTTTGTGGAAAGCAGGTTGTTTAAACTGCAAGAATGGAATATTTCTCAGGCTGTTCAGCCCACAGGTGCTTGCTTTTGTACTTTATGTGATTATGTTGAACTCATCTCACTTGCCACCTTTATCCTTTTCAGAGCTACAGAGCTCTGTGGAAAGGCTATGGTAGAGCTGACAGTTGTTATTTTCTTGTCTTTGCAGGGTTTGGGGGCACAAAACGAAGATGAGGTCCTTGACGTTATTACAACTGAGTGATTGAACTAATCTCCCTGTGTACTAGTACTTTTTTATTAGTAGTAGGCTTCAGAAGTGGATATGAAGAAAGGTGTGAAGGACTAGAGTTCTAAGAATTCCTTACTTCCCCATCGAAATGTTTAGGGTATTCCAGGTGTACAGTGCATGAGGGATTGTGGCACTGGTAGCCTTGCCAGATCCAGAAAGGCAAGCAGCTTACTCATGTTCTGGGCTTAATTTCATTTAATCCAGAATTTCTGAGGTTTTTTTCTCTTTCTTAGTGGTCCAGCATCTGAAAGCCTAATGTGTGATGCACCTGATATCTGAGGTGCTCTCTGAAACTACTCTTGTTTGTCAAATTGTGAGCATTACTATACATACAAGTCAGTTACTCAGATGAGTGTTTACCTTAGTGGACAAAAGCAAATATATATATATAGAGACAGAAACTAACATTAATGTTTGTATCTGTGCTGCGTGACTGTTGGAGCCAAAATTTCGGATTTGATGATGCTCCATGTTGTAGGGTTCACCCAAGTGGCTCTGCAGACCTGGAGGGTTTTGTGATTGAATTATGAAGAAAAATTAAACATGAAATGGGACAAGATGGTCCTTCTTTAAATTGGACCTTTTTCTGGAAGACTAAGGTAATTTAAACTCGGGGGCTACAGCCACTTTGCCCACATTGAGGCTCCAGACTTTTCTTTTTACAGTGGGTGTTAGCAATGCTTTGAAAAACTTCTAATGTGAACAGTCTGTCCTGGACACTGTAAACCAAAGGTGCCGATGGCAGGAGGGAAGGAGCATTCCTAATCCAAAGCTAGCAGTATCTTGAGAACACATAGCAGGCCTTGAGACTAAGCAGAGAAAGGAAATTGAATGTCTAATGGGTTGTAAACTTTCCCAAATGTACCTTTTAAAACAAAGGGCTGTCAAAGAGTGGGAAGCAGAGGGGCCTTGCTTTGTTCTGTGATGATGGTTTGGGGCTCTGAGAAGCATCATATGGTTCTCGTGTGATTGACAGTGCCCTGGAGAGGCAGTGCTGAAAAGAAACAGAGAAATTTCTCAGGGCTGGGAGGGGAGAGAAGAGTGAAAAATGGGCTGCTTGACCACTAGGTCTTCTCCGGAGGCAGTCCTAACACAGCTTAGAAGTGTGTGCGTGTGTGTGTGCGCGCGCACAGCTTTTCTACACTGGCAGCAGCCTAAAGCATACCCCATCCTTGGGAAAATACTGTGTCTGGGATGTGATGTAAGCTGCTGCAGCAGAAGCAGAGCACTGTTCTGCTGATACAAACTGCATATCCGTGAGGAGATTCAGCAGGTATGGGTAGTCTAGGAAAGTGGCTTCAGCATTACTCATCAAAAAAGCAACTATGTCTGTTAATGAGAACAGAAATGGTTGGCTCAAATGCTAATGCTTGAGTTCAGTGTTTGGTTTAAGCAACAACAGCAGCAAAAGAAAAGAAAATCTTTAAGAAGTCATCAGAAGCTGTGACAAAGTGTAGAGCTTGCACTGAAAACGTGGAGATCATAATAAAATTGATAACTTGAGGATAAAACAGTGGTTTGCTTCGCAGAGCAGAGCTGCTTGTGGATTGGGCAAAAATACCTTCATTAACAGCCTGCTCTGTCAACATAGGAGGCCTGTTAGAAAGTTTAACTTTTTATGAGGTTATATGATAAATTTTTCTTTTTGACCAAATATAGCAAAATAATGTATTTTAAATGTGAAGGTCTTATGTCTGAGTGTATTCAGGTTGAAACTTGTCACAGTCAATACTCTTTGCCAACTAATTACCTAACAATGAAACTGGATTTCTGCTAACTGGGTAGTTTGAAGCTGAAGTTTGCTCTGAAGTTATGGTGTGTTACAAAGTGTTTTAAACAATGTTTTCATTTGTATTTATAGCTGCTGCATGAAATGTGATTTGATGCATAAACCTGATAAATAAATTACTGTTGTTTCTGATTGTGTTTGTAGGATACTTTTGCCCTTCCCTTTGATAAAGCAGTTAAGTGAACAAGGAGTATTTTTGTCTTTAAAGCACTGTCTTGAGGTCTTCAGAGATGGCAGTTTGGTTGTCAGGGTTAGCTACATCTCACTTCTTGGATGGTGTAATCCTTTACCCCCTGACACAGAGCTGGTAAGCTGTATATTGTTTCGACAAAATAAACCAATACCAGGAATAGTGTTATTTAATTGATTGGATTTTCAGTAACAAAATACTGAACCAGGCAAGGAAACAAAGGATTCCTTGTAAATGAGGGTTTCACATCTGCAGAAGAGCTCTGTGATGTTGGCATGTTCCTGGTTTTGCAAGATGATTATCTGAACCTTTCAAAAGTTATCCCTGCTGCTGTTCCAGTTGTGGATATAGCAGAACTCTACCCAGAGATAGCAGCTGATGGATCTGCTGCGTACTGTGTGTCGCTACTGAACAGAGACATGTCCTATATAGGTAGAGGCAGTTCAGCCTCCGGCTGTAGTAAAGTAGGGTTAAACAATTCTGATAGAAGAGTTTGCTTTATTAAGGATGTCAAGGCTCCTGAATCAAAAGAACTTGTGGGAGACCTCAATCCCTGAACATCTGGACTGGAAGGCTTTAGTCTTCCTTCTGCTCCTGGAAAGGGTTTTGGCAGCATCTTCACAGGAACTCCATAGTTGCAAGGCATATGTAAATGCTTAAACTGTTAAATGCTGTTGCAGGATAATTGCAGCTCTACTTGGCACCTGGGACTATTCCTACTCTGACATAGCTTGCATCCTCACACAAAGCTAAAGCTCATTACAAGAACAAAACTCCTGGTTTTACAGCTGACTTCCCCTGAAGCATGTGATGAAAGAAAAAAAGATGCACAGAGATAAGCTTTCTCTGTGCCACTATCTTGTGACTCAACTCCCAGGTCAGATCTTGGCTAGTTCTGCAGACTTCCATGCCTGTGCAACTTGTTCCTTTTGCTGGGTGCAAAGTGTGTGTTAGACTCTTCTGCAAGGAGAGATGGTATGTTGTGTTAGGCTTGCTTTTTACATACAAATCTTCTGTGATCCTCACTTTACATCACTGAGTTCCAAAAGGGGAGTTAAACCAGATAACATGACTTCCAGCACTAGGAGTTGTTGCACAGAGAAATTGCTGGCAGAAAGTAACAAGCAATGCCTGCCTACACAGCTATCTAAAAGCTGAAAATACAGTATTTGTTCACAGGTTGTTAATGTATTTTTCCCTCCTTAGTAATAGCAGATTAGTGTTAGCATTTCAGAGTACCTGTCAACTAGTGATTGCTCAGCTGCCTTCAAACTGAAGTACATGAGCAAAAATCACAAGTAAAATAAAAAAGACCCAGCCTCAGAGGTGCAGTCTGTGCCTGAAGACAATGCTGCTGTCCCATGTTGCGTGAAATGAAATGTATCATCAGGTCCCTTGTTCTCCTTCCATACACTGAGGCAGTTGAGGGTTAAGTGCTGCATCGGAGAGGCTCTGAATCCCTCAGCTATTTTGCTGCACCCTTCCTCTGCAGCTGACAGTAGTCTTCACTTTCTGACATTGTTTCTATGCAGCTGTGTTTTGTCGGTGCTAATGAAAATAATCAGCAGGCTCCCTTTATGTAGTCTGTATTCATCTCCCACTGTCTTCATTCTTACAGTTGCCTCTGTTCTGAGTGTCAGTGTTTCTTTGCTAAGGAAGTGACAAGCACTTGCAAAAAGTACATTGAGCTGGAAATAGCTGGTGTAGATTGAGATGAAGTCAAAGGAGCAAACTGCTAGGCTGTGAACTGACCCTTGTGGGCAGTGTGTCTGTGAAAGGAACTTTTCAGCTTTCTGTCAGAGAAGCATTTTGTCAAGGGTACTGTATGGGCAGCTGGTGGCTGGAGCAGCTGGAGGACTAGTGAGCTGCCAGCATGGGGAAGACCTGAAAACATCCTCTCCAACCTACCTTAGAAGTTACTAAGGTCTGTATAACCAGGAAGGTGGCTAGGACGTGCTAGCTCAGCCTCCCCACAGGCATGCCATTGCAAGTCGTTTAGGTAGATGTATGTTTGAAGTTATCAGATACTTCTGAAAATGCCACGATGCACAAGAAAGGGGACTTGGCCCTGCATCCATGATTGTTTCCCACGGTAATGTGTCTTGGAATGAGCTGAGAAGGCCAGAACTGGAGAGAGGAGCAAGCAGCTTGATGAAGGGTACAAGTTTACACCTGTACTAGCCAAAGCCAGGCTTGCCGGAAGAGCCTTGGCCCTGCTATGTCCTGTCTGTTTGCTTTTCTCATACAACAGCAATAAACACAAGGCAGCTCTAATAGCAGTTGTATCAGGTTTATTTTACTGGGCTTGAAAGTTTCATCCTGCATCCCTAAGCAAGTCCTAAGGACAATTATCAGTGATGTGTATTGGCACCTTTTGCTCTGAGGACCATCTGAGCCATAGCCCAATTCAGTCTTCAAACTATCCAGTGTGGAGTTTGGTGGAGATAATCACCATCTGGTGAAAGACCAGATTCTCTTAGGTTACCACGCAGGGAATTTCTGCTCACTTTCTGGATTTGCCTTGACTTTTCCTAGGCTGAGACTCCTTTGCAGCCTTTGCTCTATGGCTGTTATTTGGATGTCATTGTACAGGCTCCTCTGAGGCTTGGCCTTGAGGTCATAGCTGTTAGATCATGGCTCCCTGTGCCCTGGTAGTCAGTGTGAGGGTTATGTCAGCACTGGAATTACCGGCAATCCAAAATACCTTTTGCTGCTGATGAGTAATGGGACTTACTCATCTCCCAGTCAACTCCTGTGGTAATTTTCCTGCCATTTAGCAGCTGTAAGTGCATCTTCTTTAACAGGTGGAGAGAGTTATGGCTGAGGAGAAAAGGAAAAAGAAAGGCATAATGAATGTAGATGAAATGTTAAGGTAGAACAGCTTTGCAGAGCTGACCTTCATGCTGGGAGTATTTTATCAACATTCTTTTTCTAGGAGGAGGAGGAGTACTTTCTTGCTGTGGATTTGAATAGTACCACCAGTGCTTTCCGCACTACTCCGACAAGAGTGTGAGACTTAAAACTGTAACGGGTTCAGTGTTTCATAAAGTCAGACCTGTTTGGTGCTCAGTGCAGTTTGATACACAGCTTGCAAATAATCGTTAGCGGTAACAAGTGAGGTTATATCAGTACAGAAATACATGTGGTTTGAGACAAGGAGGCACAAAAATACAAAATGTAATCAGTTCTAAGTAATGTTAAGTTTGATGGCTTTGTAATGGAAAATAACTGCGGTTCTTGGAGGTAGTTGACAGTTTCAGGTCCTCAGGACCTTAGCACAAAAGGTGTGAGAAAAGCAGAGTAGAAAAACAGGACCTGGGGATGGGGAGTATCTGGGATTTGCAGATGTCCAGGGTGGGCACAGATAAACTAACTGATAAGTAAAAGGACAGGATGATTGCTATGTTTAGGGTGTTAATAAACCCATTAAGCTGGTGTAAGCATCTACTAGGGAGTATCCCGGACTAGCAGATGTCCAGGATGAGAGCAGTTAAACTAACTGGTAAGTAGAAGGACAGGGTGATTGCTACGTCTGTAATGTTAATTAAGCTAGTTATGAACATTGTTGAGAAAAACGACCCTTAAAGACCACCATCACATTTTTGTATGCATGCGGGGAAACTTCCTGGAAAATGATGTAATATGCCCAGTGACCATATAAGGATGACCTGTATGGCGATTCGGGGACACAAGTTAGGAGGAGCTATCCTCCGCGTCTCCCGGCTCCGCAATAAAGAATAGCTGCTTGTCAACTTGAAACTCTGTTGGCGAGTTTGTTCCTGGAGTTTTCTCCGAATCAGGTTGCAGCATAGACAGAAACAAACTGATGCTTGTGATGTCTGAAATTGAGGTAAAAATCAAGCTCCAAGTAGGCTGAAATAGCTCAGAAAGTTGTTCCTCTCTTGGCTTTCAAGTCGAGGATCCTGTTCAGCACAACATTGTCATCTGCTGCTGATAGCTACTGTCAGCACTGAAGTGCTCTTATGTAGGCAAATCTTGCATCCTCATCCTGACTATGAGAAAACCAGCCAGGCCCCCGGGTCACAGTGCAGTGTGATTATCCCTTGGCAAGCCTGCGTGGTTAATTCTACGTGCTCTCCTCCATAGCAGGTGGAAAGATTTATTTCCTTTTTAACAAGGAGCTGGGGATTGGGCTGTAACTCGGTGAACGTGTATAGAGCTGAAATAGTGCAAACATAAGTGATGAGAGGAAGACCACGCTGAAATCAAGTAATCCAGTTTTACCCAAGGTACTGATACATTCCCTTTAGCTCAGCTGATGCAGCTGCATAAGGGAAATTAGGGTTTGGACAGATAACTGAATTTTACATTGCAGAGTTGACAGAAACAGAACTTTCTGCAACAGCTGAGAGAATTACACTGCAAACCACCTCTAACAGCATTCAGCCTGAGAAGAGCAGGGCAGAACAGCAGGTCCCAGGCAGGAACCTGTGAGTACTTCTGAACGTGCTACTGAGGCATCTGTTCTGCTCCAGTCTTTGTTTGCTCAAGCACCTGAGAGGCCTCATGGAGCAATGAGTGCTACCACTTAGCTTCAGCTTGGCAGACCTCCAAGCCAAGAGGCTGTGGGTGAGGGAAGATTGTATTTGATGACCTTTGGACAGCATGTCAGGAGAGGCCCATGAAGACAGCTGAGCTACAGGAATGTTCCAGCCCTGGAATGACAAATGAAACAAGGGCAAGGAGCAGTCACCAACAGAGACCTTTGAAAAATGATGCAGGATGCTCTGGTGATGCCAGTCAACATATTGGAGGATGTTCTGGTGTGCTAAAGTAGCTGCATGCCCCACTCTGCACATGGCTTATAAGGACACCATATACATTCCAGTGCAGGGTCAGGCCATCCCTGCTGTTCTCTTCCTCTCCTCCTAACCATACAGGTCTCCAAGAAGGCTGGCTGGCTGGCAAGGGGAGACTTGCCAGGACTGGCATGCTTTTCCTATCCTGCAGCGGTGCTTCAGGGCCCCAGCACCAGCTGGGAGAGGAAACCTCTTACTGGGCACAGTAAGACACAACCTGGGTCCTGCTGGGTCCCCAGACAAAAGGCTGAAGGCAGGGATTAACCAGGGAGGGGTGGGTGGGATGCGGATTTTCCTGTTTCTTTCTTACCTTGTGAGCAGGGTTTTGTTAGTCCAAGAGGAGCTGCAGAGATACTCAAAGAAAAGAGTGAAAAGGGAGACACTGGTAACTGGAGTTTGGGACTGAACTACCCATGTAGGTGAATTGGTGAAGCAAGTAGCAGCTGTTACCTAGAGCTATCAGCTTGGGGTTTGGTGTAGGGTTTCTTTTTCTGGCTTCCCATTCAGGAAAAGGAAAGGACAATAGAAAAGTAAATTCCTCTGCCCAGAGCACCAAATTCTCCCTGTTTAAAGGAAACCTTAGGCCTTGCTTAAACCTGGACATTAGCCAGTATTGTACTGGTGTGGCTGCACCAGTGAAACCTCTTCTGAAACTGCTGCAGTCTTGTGAAGGGGAAAGTGTGTAACACCCCAGGGAAGCACAGACTGTGCCTGCGAAATGCTTATACACTTCACTGATTCCTAGGGATTATTTCAGGCTGGTGAAACGATGTTTCTGTTGACTGAACAATTACTGCAGGCAAAGTGGAAAGGACACACCATTTTTAAGTTTATCTAAGCTATGTTTTCAACTTTCTCACCCCAGTGTAGTTGCAGTGGTTCAAACACGAAAGGTGGGAGAGCTGGGCTGGAGTGGACAGTGGCTTGACACAATGAAATGCATCCTTGCCTACTCTAGAAAAAAACAAGCGGCAAAGATGCTTTTACTACAACACCACATCTAGCACTGGAGGTACCACAGTCTTACCACACAATTTAGGGTATCCTCCTCTTCTCACAACGGTCCAGCCTCTGAACCTTTTCGTCCCTGGTGCTGGAAAGGTGCAGCTCGTCCAGTGAATTAGAGTTAAATGTTGCCTCATTGTCAGAAAGTGAGCTTGTGCTTGCAGCAGGTGGAAGAACAGGCAGTGGCTGTCCTGTGTGCTCAATTAAAGACGGAGTGAGCATCCCAGATGGGGTTGGCTGAGTGACACTTCCAAGCCAGTGGGCATAGGAAGCCCGGTGAGAACCAGGAGCGAGAGGATTGTGGGTTAAGCCCAGAGGTGTTTAGGAAAGTTAGGTGGAATTTTTGAACTCAAAGGGAGCAAATCAGACTCTTCCCAGCAGAAGAGTTATTGAGAGCAGATGAGCAGCATGGAGTTTCACTTGCTGGGAATGAAGGGGAAACCAAAGGACAGGACTGCGGTTAGAACAGCTGAGCCCCCACCGCACAAGGGCATGTTCTTTCTAAAGAGGGCCTTCCTCCTGCCTTATTCTTCTTCTTACCCAGTAATTGCTCGTTACATCCTCTCTCCTCCACACATAATCCCCCGCGCTGTCAATTAGCCAGTGGCAAAAGAGCAGCGGGCTGTTGCTTAAGAAACAATTGCTCATCCAGAAAATTGTTGTCAAACACCGGGAGCCTTGTTCCCCACCCTATGACAAAAAAAAAAGAAAGGTTTTTAAAAACAGTTTCAGGTGTTCCAGCTGCACCCCTGTTTAGGCTGTGGCATTGCAACTCCAAGTACAACACTACCCTCCCTTCCAGACAGTTACTCAGGCAACTTTGTCTGGTTCAGAAGCCAGGAATTGCCGCAGAGGATTAGGTGCTATGTGCCTGGCCCTGACACCCGACTGCATGCCTTCCAGCTGCAAACTCAAGAGCAGGTTTCCCACAGCACTCAGTACCTACCGAATCTCCCTCCTATGGCCTGAAATAATTTGGAAACCCAATCACGTAAATGGGAGCTGTGTAAAGCAGATGGCACAGGTTTAACTGTTCAGAGTATCTTGAAATGAATGGGACTCGACAGGGTGTGTCAGTGCCAGGTTTGTGCTTTGTCTGTCAGTGGCAGCCTGAACGCTGGATTTACCAGTTGGTAAAATCACAGCCATAGCAGTTGGTAACAGGCATTTGTTAGGAGCCAAAAGACATTTTGAAAGGCTATGTAAAAACTGGTAGCAATATTAAGCCTGATTGCTTGTAGAGAAATGCCCTGTGAGTAGAAAAATGACTTTCAGTAAGTGCTTATCTGAAAAGTCTTTGCTTTCTTTCCATGTGATATTTGGTCCTGTACGAAATTATGGCTTTGCCAAAGTTGCCCCTTCACAGTATCAACTGCTATCCAAGAAAGCAGCAAAAACCATGACAAATGCAATCTATTGTGTGTGCTTTTCTGAAAGAGCTAAGAACAGGTAGCTAAGTCTGGAGAATCATCTGTAAATCAGTTCCCACAGACTGACCATGCATTACATCCATTTCTAGGTAGAACTGCTAACGTGGCAATTCACTGACCCTGCAAGGTGGGATAAGCCAGCACTGCTGACCAGAGGAGCTGTCTGGAGTAGTTTTAGGATGTGTTGTTTTACCGATCCTGTTCACCACTCAGATGCAGAAACCTTCATGCAGGAAGGAGGGAAAAGGGACCACAGTGGAATAGCCAGAGAATTTTACAGGGCACATCCCTGGCAGTGTTCAAGGCCAGGCTGGATGGGACTTTGAGCAACCTGGTCTAGTGAGAGGTGTCCCTGCGCATGGCAGGGGGTTGGAACTGGATGATCTGTAAGGACCCTGCCAGTCCCAACCATTCTGCAATTATTAGATTCCTGACATCATGAGACCTGCCTACTCTAAAAGCCACAAAACAAACTTTCTCAAACAGATTAAAGCCAGAATTTCTGAAATGCAAGTGATGCTGCATAGGGCTTGAAATTTTGGCTCATTCTGACCTTCAAACACGAGACGTGTTGCAAGTAGCACATGACACAAAACAAAACACATGGGGACCTTTTCTAAGCCAGGCAGCAGTGCTTTCTCTCCACTCGCACCCAAAGAGAGTCCTCTCAGAGTGCAGTGCTGCAAAGTATGCATACCATGTGATGCTCTGAACAGCTTTTGAGAGGCTCAGTAGAGCCCACATTGTATTTTTAAAGCAAGTGCTTGTAGGGTCTATTTTCCTGGCAGTGAAACAATTACTATTTAAGTTGTTTAGAACACTGGAACCATAAACACATTTTTACAACATTAACATAGACAGTTACAGCAAATTGGCATACTTGTGGAGTACAAAGTTGAGAAATCTGGTCAGACTGGTTTCTGAAAGGCAAAAGAGATCTCTGTTGAAGTGATAAACATTAAAATGCTATTAAGATAACATTAATAGTGGAGCTTTCAGAGAAGCCTAAGCAATATGGTCACTCACAAAACCACACCAGGAAAACAAAATATGCTTCCAGAATATGAATCTAAAAGGGAACTTATGTCAAATGCAATTGTGAAATTATACCCAAAGGAAAGGACCAAAGTTCCCTGAGGAACCTCGAGTCTTCTAAAATGTTTTAACAGTTCTAAATGCAGCGCTTTTATTTTTCTAGCAGATGGATGTTAATACTGCAGTATGCTTTCTATTACAAGGCCAGTTTCAACTCCCTGCTCCCCAGCTGATCCAGAATGGAAACAATCCATCTTACCCTTAACGTCAAGTTTCTTGTTTTGGCAGAAGTTTTTATTTACTATTGCATTTTTCTGCAGACATTACAGGCTTTGATGTGGATCGTTTCTTCCAGGGTACGTATTCACTGCATAATTATCTACATTCAAGCTGCTCGAAAGCATCCCGACCACAAAATAATTGCTGTAGCCACTTCCGTGTGCCACAAAGATTTCTTGGGGTGCACATGTGGGATTTTTTGGACAGCACTGGAGAGCTAACAGCACTTTCCTGCTGGCGCAGCTAAGGAGTGGTGTAACTTGAGTTTTAGCCTATAAATCTGATGGCACAGCCACTGGAGTTAAGGGGGCTTGTGAATGGCTCAGACTTGACTTAGGGGCAATGTTCAACTTAGCGCTGAAAGGAGCTTTTCACTGGGGGAAGGCATTGCATCTTTTGTGTTGGGCTGACATAAGGAGAGCATTGAGCAAAGAGCTGCCTGCGAACAAGGCAAATTCTTCAGGAAGAGGGGCAAGCAACGGCGACATCAAAACTACTCACAGAAGCTGGACTAGAAGTGGGTTGGATTTTCAGAGCCAAGCAGTCTGAGCCAGTCACATTTGTATTGGGAAAGGCAAAGCTTTGATGTAAGTCTGTCCTCCTGTGGGCTCATGTTTCTCCATCTGAAGAGCAGCTAAGAGCTGCAGCCTGTGCTAATAGCAGAGCACTGCTGCGGCCCAAGCATCCCACTCCAATCTAAGGGAATTTATCCTGAGGGCAGTGAAATGGGAGGAAAGACACATGGAGGCTGCAAGAGCATAATGTTTTGGGGAGGGACCTCAGGTTAAAGTTTTAGGGCAACCTCTTTCAAATAAATTCATATATATATATGGACCCATATATATATATATATGTACAAATCAATAAGATAATATACTTGTATTACAGTTAATCTCCCAGATTACAAAAATGACAGGCAGGCATATATGGAGGCTGGAGAAAGAAGCTTGCCCTTGGGAGGCAGAAATACCTCAGTAGAAGCAGGGTGAGTTGGGAAGATCTTCAAGTGCGGATGGCATTTCCTAACTGCTAATGAATGAGTCTTTGGGGGAAAAGAAATAATAAGCGTTTCAAAACTGTTCAGAAGAGGAGGGAAATATCAAAACTCTTTAGAAGATGAAGCGTTATTGAAAGTTGGGTTACTGATGTGCTAAGTTTTAATCAGAAGCTTTCTGAAAGCCGCAAGTGCCACATGACGGTTAAAAAAAGCACTGAGTCAAATGCCAAGAGTCTACTTTTATACTTTCCTGAAAAAAACCAAACAACTCCATCATAAAACCCAAACCACCACTGGTCTTCAACAGATCCTGAACACAGAGATGGGAAGAGCTGACTTGGCCCAAGCCGTGGTGGTGTTTGGAGCTGAAGGATAACAGCATGTGTCGATTGGTACCAGTCGCCAGCGTAAGGGTGACACCGTGTGCCCTGTGCCCACCCTGGACCTCTGCTGTGCAGGACAGGAGGTTACGACTCACTATCCACAGTGTCCTCACACTCTGGGGTAAGATCCAAAATCTTGTTGTTTGTCTGAACATAGGTTTAAGTAATGATATGGGCTCAGATTGCAACAAACACAGATAGAAGCACTTCTGGAGGTGATAGCAGGTGGCTCTCTGCAGCCTGAGCTCCACTACTCACTGCCGGCCCCAACACCTGCACTACTCAGTTACATTAAACGCTGTGTGGTTGCTTCAAAGATGGGCTCCTCTACCTTGCTTTAAAGCAGCCTCTGAGGGATTGGTGCAATCACGGCCTCCACCAACAGTGGGCAGGACAAAACCAAGGGAGGAAGAGGACATATGAAATCCCTCAGCCGTCTGGGGGAGAATCTTCAAAATGTTCCACAAGTTGAGATGCAGCCCAGGAGTGTCAGCACCATCTCGGCTCATCTGAGCTGAAATCCCTGTTGGGACACAGACTAAACAGGAGAAGACCAGGGATGCTCATCACATGCTCCATCAAAACAGCTGGCAAAACATCTTTACACCCCTTCAACAATTCCTGATGTAGTCTGACTTCTCCACGGTTTTTTGTACTGAGGAAGAACCCCATTTGCTTCCTCTGGTTTGGGACGAGTTCCCGCTTTGCCAGTTCAGGTGGTTGCCCCATCTCTGCACCCGCTGCTTGGCTGGGCAGCAAAGCTGCTCCTGAAGCTGGCTGGAGCTTCGAAGCATGGAGAGGGTTTCCTGCAGCCTCACAGAGGTGCTAACTCACTAAGCCCCTGGCTCCTGCTTCAAGGTTTGGGATTTACGAATCAGCCCAGCTTGAGGAGCCTTAGACCCGAGATGCCTTTTCAGACATTAGTGTCAAAGGTCCCGGTACCCGAAGGATGAAGAAACCACACACAAGGTTTGGATCCTCATTTAGGGCTGGGATTTCTCTCTGACCTGTCTGGGGCTGGTCACTGCTGTTGTGCTCCCCATCGCAGGGCAGCAGGCTGGGCGGGGGGCTCTTCCCTGTCCTGGAATGAGGAGAGGTGGGTCCTACAGCTACTAGAGGCACGTTAAGAGCCATTCAGGTAACATTTGGTGGCCCGAGGACGGTGAAGGTGAGGCTGCAGGTAGCGCCGCGGAGCTGCCGGCGGAGCTTCACCCTCCCTGGACGGAATAAAGGACACGACGGCACCGGCACCGGGCCGCTCGAACCCCTGCCTGCAGGTACCGGGTTGGCGGCCACGAACGGCACCGCCGAGACCCCTCGTTCCTACGCCGGTCCCGCAGCCCGTTCTCCCCCACCCCAGTCTCGGGTCACCCGCCGGCCCCTCCCTCACCGGCGCCAGGCCCGGCGCCCCCCGCAGGCCGCTGCCGGGGGCGGGGCGGGCCGGTGCGGGGCGGTGCCGCCGCTGCGCGCTGTGTGCTGGAATGCGCGGAGCCTCCCGCCGCGCCGCTGCCGCCGCCGACACCAGCGCCTCCCCGCGCGCCCCGCCCCGCGCCCCGCAGCAGCCGCCGCGCGGCCGGGCGGCCCCGCGCCGCCGGTGAGTGCGGTCGGGCCCGGCCGGGGGGCCCCGGAGGTCGGGGGGAGCCGGGCCGGGCCGGGCCGGGCTGGGCCGGGCGAGAGGCGCTGTCCAGGGCTGATCTGCGGCCGCCGGGCGGGCGGTGGTGGCCGGGCCGCGTCGGGAGTTTGGGGGGGGATCAGCACCACGGCTAAGGAGCCGCGGCAGCCGCCTGCGCCGCGCCGGCCGCGGGGGCGCTCGCCGGGCCTCGTCGCCGCCGCCGGAAGGCGATGCCACCGCCGGGCGGGCCGGGCGCCGGCAGAGGCCGCGGGCCCTGGCGGAGGCCCGCGGCTCCGCTCGCCCTCGCGCCGCCGGGTACCGGGTGGGCGCGGTCGCTGTGACCTTGCCGGTACCGAGCTGCTTCCCCCGCCGGGGCCGCTGCCCTGCGCTGCCCTCTGCGGAGGGGAGGAGGAAACCGAGAGTCGCCGCGGGCCGGCGGCAGGGGGAGCGGTGGGGCGGCCGTGCCGGGCCAGGTTCCCCCCGTCGGCGGCGGCGGGCCGGGGGCGGCGCGGGGAGGGCCGCTTTGTGTAGGCAGGCAGAAAATGGCCGCATGCCTGGCAGGGAGGGAGGGCGGCGGCGGCGGGGGCACGGCCCGGCACGGATCCCCCGGCAGCCTCACCCGGCGGATGTGCGCCGGGCCGTCCCCCTTTGTTGACGGCCCTGTGACCGGCGGGGTCCCTCTCGCAGGCCGTGGCAGGGCGGGGGCCCGCGGCGGGGCCTCGGCACCCACCCGCGGGCGCCTGCGCCACCCCCCGTGTCTGACATGGCGGGCCTCGCGGGAGCTGCCGCGGCCCGGCCGCCCCCGGGGGAAGGGGTTCCTCCACGGCGCTCTGGGACATGGGGGGTGGCACCCCGCGGTCACTGCCCCACAGCGCAGCGAGGGAGGAAGCGGACAGCCCTTTCGGGAGAGGAACGGGATCCCCGGCCCCCGTCGCGCCGGGGTTCTGCCTCCCCAGGGCGTCAGCGAAGTGCTTTAATGTTCCCGTGTTGCCTGGAGGGGTGCTTGGGCAGCACAAAACAGAGGAGGCTTTTCCGTAGCTCGGTGCTGACCCGTGAGCCTTTTCTCTTCCAACAGAACCACTGCCATGGCAACCCAAGTGCTGGGACAGTCTAGTGGGAACAGCCTCTTTCCTAGCAGCGCGAATATTGGTATGGCATTGTCCAATGACATGTATGACTTACACGACCTCTCTAAAGCTGAACTGGCAGCTCCTCAACTTATTATGTTGGCAAACGTGGCCTTGACTGGAGAAGTCAATGGCAACTGCTGTGACTACCTGGTTGGAGAAGAGAGACAAATGGCAGAACTGACAACAGTGGGGGACAGCAACTTCTCAGACAGCGATGGAGAGGGTATGGAAGACACCCAGGCTGCAGAGAGTGACCGTGAGGCACCTGAAAATATGGAAGTAAGCTCCCTTGGAGTTTCTACTGAGGAAACCCAAGGTCCAGCTGCTTGCCCCCCTCTTAAGACTCTCAGTGTGGATAAAGACGCCTCATTGGAAGCACCAGATACTCCAGAAAGCACAGAGGACAAGTGTAAGAGCTTGAAGAGCAAGCCCTTCCGTTGTAAGCCTTGCCAGTATGAGGCAGAGTCTGAAGAGGAGTTTGTGCATCATATCAGGGTTCACAGTGCCAAGAAATTCTTTGTGGAAGAAAATGCAGAAAAGCAAGCGCAGGTGAAGGAGTCTGATTCTTGCACTGCAGAAGAGGTGGATTTCTCTAAGGGTCCAATCCGTTGTGATCGTTGTGGCTATAACACTAACAGATACGATCACTATCTGGCTCACTTGAAACATCACAATAAAGCAGGGGAAAATGAGAGAGTCTACAAGTGTACCATATGCACTTACACTACCGTCAGTGAATATCACTGGAAGAAGCACCTAAGAAACCATTTTCCCAGGAAAGTGTATACCTGTTCACAGTGCTCCTATTTTTCAGACAGGAAGAACAATTATATTCAACATATCCGAACTCACACAGGTAAGTCCTTCGGTTTTTTTTTCATTTAAGCGTGGTTAAGAGTATCCTAATGAATGAAGCAAGCCCAGAGTCTTGTGTTTGCAAAGTTCATTCCCGCCCCACAAAGCTCTGCTCTCTTGGTGCTACCAGGTTGTAGCCTCATGGAAGTGTGGATTTGGTTTGAGCTGTGGTCTGCAGTCCTAGAGGACTGAAAAAAGCTGTATGTCAGAGGCCCAAGAGGAGGTGAAGCAATGTGCAGCAATTTCAAGACATTGTTTTTGAAGAGGGCACCACAACAGAGTGGTTGTGATGACCGTCAGGATCCACAGCATGAAAGGGTGATGTACTGTGAAAACAAAACAGGCAGGGTGACAAAAGGTGTCTAAATCACACTGGTAGTTTTTAAAATGGTGCCTTTAGACTGAGCTGAAATTTGACTAAGCTGTAATTACAGAGAAGAAAGAGGTGATAAACACAAAAGAGCCCTCCAGCATCTACAAAATTAGAGTAAGAGTTGAGTAGTGTTCCCAGTGAATTAATTCCCCTTAATGTACAGGAGTAGACATATACTTCTGTTTGCCTATAGGAAGCTTTGGAGGGAGGCCTTGGCCTGATTTCCTTTCTTCTCCTAACCTCTGTTTGTAATCTCAAGGAACAACAGTTCTGTTCTGGTTTATACCAAGTGGAACTGGAGGATCTTCACTGTTGCTGCCATGCTGTGAACTGGGGCTGCAGGTGGTTTAGGAATACCCTGCCTTGTATCAGAGAGCTTCTCCAGCCTCTTGCCTAGGGAGTGCTGATGCATGCCCAAACTTGAGACCCCATTCTAGGGGGGGACGTGATAGCCAGCTCATCTCTTCGGGCAGTGAGGTATGGTTGCTTTGCCTCCTCATCCCTTTGGTGGAAGCGGGAGGGCAGTTCAGACTTAACTTGCAGCTTCTCAGAAGCTATTTTCGCATCTCCAAGGCTTTGTGAAGAAAGAGCAGACTTGCTAACCATCTTCTAGCCCGCTGACCTGACTCGGTTCCCCTTTATTGTAGGCTGCTCAAAACACTGGGGAATTTCTCCTTTGAAGTCATGTTTTGTCACAGCAGTGACATGAATGGTTTGGAGGCTTCAGTTCAGTTGTCTGCAGCTGTCTGGAAGGGGAGGGCTGGCCTCGGGGCTGGGCTTGAGCTCAAGTGTGTAGAAGTTTGTGTTCGTCAGCATGCTTTAGCATCTTCTTTGTAATGCATTAGGACATAGGCTTAACAACAGCTATGTACTGGTATTCAGAGTTTAAAAATAACTCCTGTGTAAATATTGTTTTCCTAAACAAGAAAACAAAGGTGATTGTGAGAGGTGTTAGGAAAATGGTGTGGTTTATCCTCCAGTTTGTTTTCTTTGTGTGTGTTGTGGGAGATAAAAGGAAAAAGACCAGGTAAAAATGACAAAATAATACGAGAAAACTAAATCATGGGGGGAACTCACGGCCAAGCGCGAGTCTATGCTGTGGTGCCTGTCTGTTTTATATTTGTCTCGACTTTGAATTCATCTCTGCTTGTGTTTGTACATGACATTAGATTCTCTCTCTGATCTCTGAAAGCTCTTGTTGAGTTTCACAGGAACTAGCCATGAAAGCGTGTTTGCTGAGGAAGCGCTCTGTTTTCACTGCATTTGACCAATTTACCAGTGAACTGTATTAATATAAAAGAGGGGGGAGGCATGTTAAATTATGTGGGATGAGTCCAGTTCCTCTTTTCTTCTTTACAAATAGTTGTGCAATCGAGTTTTGTGGTTCTGTGGTTTGCCATGTCTTTTCATTATTTTAATTAAGCTGAAATGTGTGATTATGATTTCAACTTTTTTTTTCTTAGTCCACCCTGGCAATTGTTTTTTTTTTTCCTAGCTCTTAACTAAAAAGTTAAGACCTTTCAGCCAGTTCTTGTGTGATAAAGAGCTTTCAGATATGTTAGCAGACTGTCTGGGAATGTGCCTTGTTTCCAGTAACATTGATTTTGTGTGGGAGAGTTCTAAAGCTAAAGGAGTAGTACTGAAACAATGCATAAGCTACTGGAAGATGTATTTATACACCAGGCTAAAAGTTTGTGCTAGTATTAATGTGTAATTGATTGCCTTAAAAGAACACAAAACCCCAATGCACAAAAATCCCCCAACAACCCGAAAAAAAATCAAAACTTGGAAAAATACCCACACCTATTTTATAGTCAAAAGTATTTGCAGACTGTTAACATAACAGTACTGAGCTTCATAACAACTGTCTGAATGGTACTAAAATATCTTTGGGTCATAGTAAATTTAAGAAGAATGCTTGGTGGAAGAAAGATGAGTGGGATACATCCGTATTTCATTTACTTTCTATTTTATGGGTTCAGAATGTTAAGAATAAAGTTGATTGTTTCTTTGGTTTGCTGATTACTAATAGGTTAAATAATTTTGGAGTAGATGGTTGTAGATGATTTTCTTACTCTCCCCTTTTATGTACTTCACCTGACTTTTTCTGTGTGGGAAAATGCCTCCTTGCAAATAATTGGATTCAGTGGGCCATCCAGTTTCCTAAAGCACTGACTCTACAGAGTGCAGTTTCACAGGATCAAATGCTCTGCTGCTGCTGGAGAAAGGCAGTCTCAGTTTTCTCCCTGTATCCTGGGTTGATTCAGCTCACTAAAATGGCAGTAAAATATTCCTTTCCTATTCCCCAGGTTGGTTCCTGCTGGTTAGTGAACTGAGTCAACTTACTAGACGCATACTGATGCCAGAGCACATGACCAGGAACAGGGAAGGGGGCTGCACGCCGGCTAGTACCTTGTCTGGTGGGAGTAGTACCCATCCTCTTCATGTTTGTGCACCACAGAAGGGCAGGTAGAGGTTATCCATGTTGGAAAGCTGATGTCCATGAACTCATCCTCTATTGGAGGATGCCTTGCAGCTTGTGGCAGTGCTTGTTTTGCAGACTGCTGACAAGTGTGTGGGACCTGGGCAGAGGGATGGTTTAAGGACTCTGCAGATGGTCATCAGCTTGTCAGCTGGAAGGTCTGCCTCTGGAAGGACCTGTCTGCTGCCCAGGAGGAGGTAGCTGGAGATGTTCCGGGCTGTCCCTTCGCAGAAAGGATCCTTTGTGTCAGGCATAGATCTACCTGGGCATGTTCATGCTCTTCAGACATGTTAGACCAAGTTTTTACTTGATTTAGCCCATCAACTATCCACACTGCTGATGCTGGAACTGTATTATGTGCAAGACACTGCAGCATTGTTCTCAGTTTTGGGTTTTTGGTTTGGTTTGTTTTTTTCCACTTGTTAGGAGCAGTTTCTAGAAAACTTAGTTGAAAACCTACTGCAGGGCTACGTCAATAAGACTTCTAGGGTAATGGTTGGACTTGATGATCTTAAAGGTCTTTTCCAACTTCGTTGATTCTGTGATTCTACTTCAGGCGGTCATAGTGTTCAGTGCCTAGCTTTGAACTGTCTGGTTTTTATTATTATTAATTTGGTTGCCATAGGGGATCTTTCTTGCTTACCACTGTGTTGGAAGTTTGATAAAAGTGGTTTCTAGCAGGCAGAACTTTTGATGGCATTACAAGAAAAGCTTTACAAAGAGATGATCTTAAACTTGTTTACTGATGTCAGTCTGCCTGTTCATTTGCACGTTTAAGTGCCTGCTTCAGCTTTTGCTAGGCTGGGTCTTTTAAGTGTGTTGCGGAGAGGGTTTTTTTTTGGTGGCTTTGCGTTTAGTGAGCTTGTAAAATTGCAATAAACATCCTTTGGGGAATAGAATTTTTTAAAATAGAGCTTATAATGTCATGCATTTAATTCTCATAAATTCTCATTTTAAATTAGTTGTATTCTTCATACTTTAAATCTAGTGTGTTTTGTTGCCGTGCCCTATATAACATACCTGAAAGAAAGCCTTTTCCACATTCCTAACCTTGTAGGTAACTTTAGAGGTAGGAAATTTGGGGTAATGGGTTGAAGACATGACTGAATATTCCAGGACCTTTGGCCACATATTTTCAGATCTTAAGGAGTCATCTAAAACCAAAACCTTTGTAACAAAAGGACTACCCCTCCCTTGGTACATGACTTAATCTTACTGTATTGCACCAATCTCCTGTCTTGTTTTAACTGGAAAGGGAAAGAGGTTATGGTTGTTAGGGTGAATTTACCTTTAAACTGCTGATCTAATCAAGAATGATAGTCTAAATGTTTGCTGGGAGGAAGAAATGTGGGATTAGTTTGCATTACAAAGACTGCTTCTGCTGCTATTTTGGCAAAGGCCTGCCGTGGAGCCTCACATCACATACTGGCAGATGAAGGTCTGTGCTGCCACATAGAACTGTGCCTCTGAAAGTGAGAGCAAGTAGTCTGTATGCAGGGTTTTTATTGACGTCCAGGTCTCAGTGATTTGGAGAGCACATTGGCTGCATGTTCCAACTGATGTAGCAAAATGCTGTGGTGTAATTCTGACTATGACTTGAATAAATATTACAAACAAGAAACTTACTTTTCCCATCCCAACTTCACTCTCTTCTTCTAGTGGGGGTATCCACCTGAGTGTTTTACAACTTGTAGTGGAGACGTGTGCCTGGATGTCTCGGCTGTGCAAGCAGTTTGGAGCAAACACTCCTGGTACTTACCTGGACCTGCCTAGCAGATGTTAATTCTAAAACTGTCTGCCTGTATTTGGGGCTTGTCTTCACTTGAAAAGGATTTTCAAGTATCATTGTGCTGATAGTTACACAAGCCAACTGTCCTTTGTGGAGACCTAATTTATGACAGGTTCGTTTCCATTAGTTCCCCAGAAACAATGACTCTGCAGGCAGAGGGATTTGAGTATTCAAAATAAATGTTGCTGCTACACTTGAGCTTTTTCTAGCAGCATAGTTCCACTGAGCAGGGCATCATGCTTTTCCATGCTCCAAGCTAATTTCACTCTGCCAATGAAACTTTGGCAGTACAGACCCAGTCTCTGTTTGCGCTTTTGTTCTGACAAATGCAGGTCCATGCTGAATGGTTGCTCACCATCTTAATCCAAAATAAACACGGAGGTTTCAGGTAAGGTGTTACATGAAGCAAGAACATACCTGATTTCTTAAAGGGTCTGTATCTTTTGTGCATCTTCTCACTGCTGGGAGAAAATACTGTAGGAACGTCAGTTCTGGTGGCTTAGGACTTCCTAAAGGTGGCTGTGCCTGAGGTTACCATCTGACCACAGATGGACATGAGGATGTACTTTTCTCATATTCTACCCTGTCACTACTCTCATTCATGACATGTTGCACTGGCCCTGCTTGGGCAAATGTTTCTCACTGTGTCACTTTGCTGAGAAGTAGTGTGCCCTCAAATACAACCTGGGGATCTGTGACAGCCTTATGTGTATGGCTTGGTAACCAAGTTTGGGAATCAGCTGTGTTTCAGTAACTAATGTTGTTTGTTTTTGCAGGAGAGCGACCCTATCAGTGTGCTATGTGTCCTTATTCCAGCTCTCAGAAGACCCATTTAACCAGGCACATGCGCACCCACTCAGGTTGGTAAGGGGCAGCAGCAGCATGACTCGGGAAGGAAGGGGTGGTTCACAGAATTACAGCACAGTTGATGCTGGAAGGGACCTCTGGAGCTTACCTGGTTCAGCCCCCCTGCTCAAGCAGGGCCACCTAGGGAAGGCTGTCCAGTTCTGTGTGAGATGTATCTCATCTAGTATGGCCTGAGCTTCAGCTTCTGTTTTAACAGGGAAGGTCTTTACCTGCTAAGGAAATGCTAAGTGCCATTAATAAAAGTAATAATGGGAATACATCTTCTTCTTTCACTTTTACTTCCCAAGGTGAATTCTGAGTTTCATAGTCCTGGTGATCCAGTAGCAAGTATAACATAGTGGTGATATCAGAACAGATTCTTGTCTTGCATCTGCTGATGTAGGTCAGTTCAAATCAATGAAGCTGGGAAAACTTTGAGCAGCTGAGACCCTCCTGTAATGTTTTTGATTTCACCTCACCCGTGGATTCTCAGGGAATTCTTAGCTTTTGCTTAGCATTACAGAAAGATGTAAAATAGTGTCTGCTTATGGCAAGGAGACAGTGAAGAGAAAAAGGCAAACTTGGAGGCTGTTCACATGTGACTCGGTCTTGTGGCGCTAAAAGTCAAATTAGCAACTTTTACTAGTCTTTATTTCCCGTTACTGGTCGTAAGCTGTGGTGTTACAAACATCTGCTTTTGCTTTCTTGCAAATCCCTTTTGAATGAATTATTTGCTTTTTTGTGAGTTGTAACAGCAGAGGTGTGCCAGACACAAGCACAGTTGTGATTTGTGACTCCCGTAGAAGAGGTCAGGTATTTCTCAGCCTGTGCTTTTGGTTTGCTAATATCTGAATAGACCAGACCTGGGTGAATTCCTAATCCTAGCAACAGTAATGAGAGTCTTCTGAACAGTAATTGTTTACATTTCAACAGATGATGCTTTAAATTGAAACCAGAAGGTAGGCAATTATAACTGTAGTGGATGGGGAAGGTTTGGATCCATTAAAAAATAGCCAGCTTTAAAATGACATGCCAGTAATTTGGTTTGAGAATTTAGTGAATTAAGTATTCTGCTTCCAGAAACAAAAATAATTTCTGGCTGAACTCTGGGCTGAATGAAGATTTGCAAATGGTTTGGTCAAGACTCAGTCTGGAAACTGTTTCATGAACAGTTTACTCTCCCTTTGTTTGTGCAAGGAAGTCTCAGATCCAAAAAGGATGAGGAGTGGAATCTGGCCCCTGACTCAAAAGGTCTAGGAAGGAGGGTGTGACCTGTTCTGACAGGAGTGGGAGTGCACATGGGACTCTTCCTATTCGGGTTGTTTTATTAATAGCTCTCATAACTTCTGTTGCATGTCTTGCTGCATTGCCCACACGGCTGAACCTTTTCTGTGGCAATTTCTGGACTCCTGCAGTTCACAGGCTGGCCTTTTAAGGCAGACTGGTGCTGGAGCTTTCTTCACACATCAGACAGTGAACAACAGTGGGTTTAGAGCTTAATTCACAGCTGTATTCTTGGCCATCTTGGTACATGTCCTTTCTGCTTGTGCCATGACATCCCTGGATTTATAGAGGTGATGGACACAAACTCTTTGAGTACCCCCATTGCAGCTACCTCTGAGCACTCTGTGCGGTTAGAACAGCTTGTTCATGTGTATGTAAGAGAGAGGCTGTTCTTGTCCTCACTCTGTGCAATATGGAACTGTTCCTTGAAGTGTAGGTGATAAAGGTCCGTGCTTGCAAGAAGGATGAGCAGTAAAGCTCATCAAGCTTAAACTTGTGGAAAATGCCACCAGGAACTGGGGGAAGGAAGGAAAGAAAAGATGATAGGCAATCAAGGTAACCCTTCGTTAGATAATATAGGGATGCTGCAGGCAGACATGAAATGATCTAGGCTGTTAAAGAAGTGACCCCCCTCGTTGCTGCCAGGGAGGAAGTACAGCCTTTTATAGTTTGTGAGAATGAAGCAGCATGAGTACAGGCAGTGTCGGGGCAGCAGCTTGCAGGGGTGGGAGGAGCACTGTTGTACCTTGAGCAGAAGTGGCTGAAGTGAATTTCCAACATACTTGGGAAGTGGCGCACATTAGTTCTGCAGGTCAGCTTTGAGATGCTGGTCAACGTCCAGGAGCATCCCAAATTCCTCAGCTGAATGTGCACAGGCACAGATGTTCTCGAAGTATTTCTGCTCTTGAGTTGTTGCGCTACAAGTGTTTTTCCTGTTTGCTTTGATGTGTAAATTGAAAGCCACTTCTGCAGCATCATGTACTAAGGAGAACATTACAGAACACTTCTGCAAGAGTCATTGCACAACTATAAATGCAGATTTCGGTAGTAACATGATGACTTTGACTGTATCTGGTTGGCTTGCCAAGAGTAGGCTGCAGTCAGTGTGTCATGTGTTTGAGACACCATAACAGTGAACTGAATTACCCGAGGTAAAGATCATCTGAGCAGCATGCCCCTTTCACATACTTTGTTTTTTGCTAACTTCTTTCCCCTCATTTCCTTCTTAATGCAAACGTGAAGTATGCTAAATCTGTGTAAAGTTACACTTTTTTGAAACGTTTGTGTGAAACTGCTATTCATCAAATGTTACATTTCCATTTTTCTACAATGCATTCAATGGACCAGTTGGGTATGGATTCCATTTGCTAATATTACTGTAGAGAGATCTCTGCCGGTATGTATGCATAGCCAGAACCTGTGATGTTGTTACTGCTTGTTTGGCTTTGGATCCCCTTCCTCCCAGCCCTCACCCCTTCTCTCTTTTTTTTTTTTTTTTTGTATTATGTTCTTGGTGTCTTGTGAATGTGTTTGTGACTTGTGGATTTTTTATGTTCACTTAATTTTTAAAGGCGCATGGATAATTTTTTTTCTTTCCCTTTTTGAGTTCCATATTTCTGTATCTGTATTAGTGGGAGGTGATTATCCCACCACCCCCATACTTAATAATCACCATCATTCCCTTCCGCCCTTTCTTCCTTAGGTGAGAAGCCATTCAAATGTGATCAGTGCAGCTATGTGGCCTCAAACCAGCATGAAGTAACTCGTCATGCAAGGCAGGTTCACAATGGGCCGAAGCCTCTGACTTGCCCACACTGTGACTACAAAACAGCTGACCGCAGCAATTTCAAAAAGCACGTTGAGCTCCACGTCAACCCACGCCAGTTCCTCTGTCCTGTTTGTGATTACGCAGCATCTAAAAAGTGTAACCTGCAGTATCACATCAAATCCAGGCATCCGGATTGTTCTGACATCACCATGGATGTTTCAAAGGTGAAGCTACGGACTAAAAAGAGTGAAGTTGATTTTTCTGAGAGCGTTAGTGACAAAGTGGAGAAAGAACAAATGAGAGGGGATTCAGCTGCAAAGAAAATGGAGAAAATTGTGAAAGTGGAGAAAAAAGATAATTTGGCCAAGGAAAAGAAGGCAACAAGCGGTGTTTCTGCAGGCCAGGTGACAACCAGAAGTCGGAAATCGGCTTCAGAGAACAAAGAAGTGGATATTAAAATTGAGAAAAATACTGAGAAAACATGTAAAACAAAGAAGATCAAAAGAAAGGCAGAGGCTGAACTAACCTCCTCAAAGCAAGAGCAGGCAAATGATACCTCAACAGTAGCAAAAAAGAAAAGGAAAGTGGAAGCTAAACCTAGAGAGTGCCTGGAAGTTCAAACAAGTGATGCTGTACCAGAGGAGGAGTCTAAAAAGCAAAATTCTTGCCTCAAGAAAAACAGGAAAAAGAAAGCTCTGAAAAATAAGCACAGTAAGAAAAACAGTAAACTTGATCAGCAGAAGATTGAGGAAGGGGAGATGCCAGATAAGTATAATATCGCCAAGGAAGATGAGTGCATGAAGCCTGACACTGAGGGCAGCAACCAGATGGAGCAAGATCCTACTGATGCAGTAGCATTAAACGACAGTGGTCATGCTGTCAAGGGGGAGAGCACCGACGCCAAAGGAGGCTGTATACAAGACCCAAGGCAGCTTTGCCTGCCAGCTCAGGATGCAAACACAGAAGCTGAGGTAAAGGACCAAGAAATGCCTGATGCAGCAGGAGAGAGTAAGGACACTGTTGGTGAAAAAGAGGAGGAGAGGAAGGCAGACAGAGGGGAAGACACTTGCTCTGAGGAATCTCCCCATGCAGTGTCTTCTGAAAAAAGCTTGGATGTGCTCATGGATGTGGTAGCAGATCTGGCACCTGAGAAGGAGCCAGAGGAAACCTTCGTGGCAGAAACTGTGAATAACTCGGACCTGCTGGACCTGACCAAAACATGCTTGCCAGCAACAGAGCCAACAGGAGATGCTGTGCCAGTACCTGTGCCCCCAGAAGGATGTACACAAAACCCTAAAGTAGCTCTGGCCTTACCATCTCGGGATAACACAGAATTGAATGAATCTCAGGAAATGGATGAGGACGAGGGCATCCACAGCCACGAAGGCAGCGACATAAGTGACAACATATCAGAAAGAAGTGATGACTCGGGGTTAAATGGAACTCGCTCTGTACAAGAGGAAACAAGTCCAAAGGCATCAAAAGGAGCTGCTGACACCACCGTGGCCAGGGAGAACTATGTATGCATTTTTTGTGACCGGTCATTTAAAAAGGAAGGTGAATACAGCAAGCACCTCAATCGCCACTTAGTCAATGTGTATTATCTTGAGAAGGCAACAAAAGGGCAGGAGTAGAAACAGCTGTGGTTTGAGGGAGTCTTCTCTTGTAAGATCTTATACAGCTTATGTACAGATATTGTAGATTTTTTTTTGTAAGCACAGTTTGCCTTAGTTGTCTGCATTGGTTTGCTTATTGGTTTAGTTTGGGGTTTTTTTTAAGTTGAAAATATTTTGGACAACTTTCTGTGTAATGGTGAACTCAGTAACTATTGGATCTTTCCATTAGAGAAAGCAGGTAGGGTATATGAGGCTGTGTCCTGTAAAGTCAGTGTAAGCTTCTAGTCTATTAGCTTCTGCAGTTCTTCCATAAATTGAGTTTTAGGAACAAGACTGTAGCTAACAATAAACAAGTTGGATGCTTATAGAGCCATTGGCATTAGTTGCTTTTTGTTCTAGCAGCCAACTCCTCTCTCTCCCCTCTTCCCTCCACCTTTTTTTTTTAGTTCTTCTTGACGTGTCTTGATGTTCAAAGTGTTAAAATACTTGATTTTTTTTCTACCAGGAAGATAGCTTCTATTACATAAAGAGCACTTTGTAAAAGAAATCAAGGTTGGCTAGTGATGAACATAACTGTTGAAGATAATTCTAATTGTGAACATACATTTCAGATCCCCTAAGCATGAATGGTGAGCCAAAATTTGTGAGTAGTTCTTCCAACTTCTGATTGAAGAACCTCTGTCTTGATCAATATCTCAATGGCTATGATACAGAATTGGCTTTGTTGTGGGGGAGCAAGTCTGTTACTTTTAATTTCTGATTATTTTTTTTATTGTGCTTTAAGGGCTTAAAATATTGCACATTGTTTTTGATTTTTACCTATGCAGTTTAATCCTTTAGGAATAGCGCTTGTGCAGTACATGTACACTTTATATATGCATGTTTGGTTTTGTTTGTGAAAGGTTTTTTTATTATTATTATTATTATTTGAAAACATTCAGATTTGTTGCTTACCATGGGACAGTTTTCTGTGATGCTCTTTACTACAGATGTTTCTTGCTTCCCTGGGGTGTTACTCATTGTACATGAAGTTGCTGCAATTTTGAACTGCTTGGCTATATATTTTTGACTGCCTTTAAAACTGTATAGTTCCTGAGCAAAATGGTACCAATGCAATTTCAAAACACTACTTAATAGGATTTATCATGAAAGTGCCACTTCTGTTATTTCGGATGCACATACAGAGTAATAAATTCTAATTTATAATTTGGGATTACCAAACAGGAAAATACTCATGGTGGAAATGGTCCAGATGTGTAAGTCCAAATGATTATTATTTCTTACCCTCCTACCCCCCACCCTTTCATTTCTGTGATGGATAGCAGTCAAACTTCATGAGCCTAAAAAAAAAAATAGAACAGTAGCAGTGAATATCTGTGGTTCATCAAAATCTAACATCTCACACACACAAAAAAACCCAAATAAAGATATATCAACTGGTAAGCAGCAAACCTGGCATTAAAAACTGTCAGAATTCCTGCTCCTTATTCATTCAGGTTGCATTTAATAAACTCATTCTGCTTCCATGCAGAGAGAAATATGTTAAGTGATCAGATCATCATCTCAGGGCTACATGTCATACCAGGAGTTTTTAATTCTAAACAGACATCATTTCTGGCACAGACCAATACAACAGAGATAGCATGCTTGCTGCTTGTAGCCAGCCAGTGGCAAAATGTAAACAAAATCTGTCCCAGCAGGGGGAAAAGCAAAACCCTCCGGTCACATCCGTGCGCTCTTCCCGCTGTCATTAGCCACCTTTCCAGTGGGAGTGGTTGGGGTCAGCTTCTCTGGTGGTCAGGTCCAAAAAAGCAAACTTGGAGGCAGGTGTTACTTGGAGAGTGGGTTTGAGGAGCTCAGACAGTATTTGTCAGAGCACTTTATGGCAAATACTCTCAGTGTAAGCTCTGGAATAAACCCTGTTCTCTGCATGTCCCACAGTATCCTCCCCTCCACACAAGCCCACTGCCTTGAATGAATAGAGAGCAACAATGCTACATTGCTTCTGCTTGTGGGAGATTGGTAATAGGAGGCCAAAGATTTGAGCGGGAGGATATCCCTTGTGGCAGAAATAAATTGTATAATGTATAGTGAGTTTTTGTTTGCTTAGATAGTGTTCAATCCTTACCTTGGCTGTGACAATCATTGTCAACTGAAGATCAAGTTGCAACTCTATTTATGTTAAACATTAAGAAAGTAAGCCTAGTTGAATTGTTTTCCTAAGCAACCAGTTGTAATAGTCTTAGATGTATGTTTTTTTCCTTCATAATAGTGTTTCATTTATATATAAATGTTGCCACCATTTGTGAGCGATGTGAGCAGATGCTGAGAATTCCAGTCCTGTGTAGAGGCTTTATAGCTCCTTTCGTATCCTTGCGAAGAGCCTTTGCCATCTGGTGAGAGACTTCAAGGACTTTAGCTATGTTCACATAAACTTGTGGACTGGCCTGATCATTTTTCTGTTTTCTTCTTCAGTGGAAATAATGGTGTTGACTGACTTTAAATCTCTCTCTATGAGATAAAAACAAACATGTTGTTCTGTGAGACACTCAGCTGCACATTTCTGTGAAGTGGTCATGGTTTCAATGCTTCATGTGACAAGAACTCTTGGAAGACAACAGTTGGCTCCTGTTTCTTGCCACAAGATTAGAAACTGAAAATAACTTATTAACATATTAAGAAGAAGTTGATTCTTTCTATGTGAGACCTATCAACAATGTCGTGAAAACCTAATGTTGGTGCAGAACTGGGTTGGAAGTTCTCTGCTTGGTTATGACCAAGGTTTGGGAGTATGTTATGGTAAAGCGGCAAGGATGTAACGCGTATTGTGTACTTAAAATATTAGACATTGCTAATATTGAGTATTTGGGGGGGGGGGTGGGTGCAGCTCAGGTAACCCACTACATATGGTGTCCTTACAATGCTGTATCTCCCTTTGAACAATGCCTTTTTTTTTTTTTTTTACTTTTCCAATTTTCTTAAATTATTTTGTGTTGGTTTTGCCATTTTCATGTTTCTTGGCAATAATATCTGTACGAGTGTTCAACCTCCATTATGTGATTGGAAAGATGAGCACACTGATGTACCCCTACACTGCCAGCCCTTGGTGGAGCAGTGTGGTGGTTTGGGCTTTTGCTGTATGAATCTGTGCATTCAGAGTAACTGCCCTGAGAAATGGTCTAGGAGTGGATAGCTAGGCATTCATAATCCTGGTATTGTAATAGCTATTTCTGGATTTTGATGATTTAGGCTGGAACTTCAGTTATTTAAAGAAGTGTTTAACAACTGACAGGCCAGTTAAGATCTGGTAATGTCATTGATTTCAACAGATTTAATTGATTTTAAACAGATCTAATGGATTTCAACAGATTTAATTGATCTCAACAGATTTGATGTAGTTGAAAGGTATTGGATCAAGTTCAAGAGTTTTCTTGAATGTCAGTTGTGTAGATATGTGGTGTGCATGCAATATTAACAGAATCCAAATAGCTAATGGAATTGTTTTATGAATTGTTTTACGTGTACATATGTTTTTCCTCTCTAAAATTACACTAGCTAACTTTTGTAAGCTGGCATGGAAACATGTTTATGATGTTTAGTTGCACCATGTTTGATGCTTTTACAGTGCAATACTTGTATACTCTGAATTAAACCAAAGGTAATTTTTTTCATGCTCTCTCTACTGTAGTGCATGACAGTCTTTTCTACATTTGTAATAGATGTAAAACAAGCCAGATCATACATCCTGTTTTTACTTAAAACATGTATAAGAAGTCTTTTTTGTTCAAAATGTAGTATAAAGTTAAACTAAATTGCATTATATTAACCCAAGTGTATTTTCCTAAGCATAGTTATGATTAAATAAACTTTATTAAGGAACTTTCAGCTTCTGTCTCCCACTTATTAATGTCTGTGAAAGCCATTTGTAACTAAAGGCAGGAGCAGTGCAAGCATCATTGATGGAGCTCTGCCAGACCTCAAGCCAGCATGATCTGGGGGAGCCAGTACAGAGGTGTCATGTGCACTTGACTGCAGACAGGGGTAATGGCTCCAGAAACAGCTTTTCTCTTTGATTAAATGTTTTCTCATAAGCAGTGCACCCTCCGCAAAGTCATCGTTGTCTGTCAATGGGAATTTGGGTTTCTGAGCCATGCAGTTAGTCAAGCAGCAAAGAGCAGGGTGCACCGCTACCATGGGCCATAGCCTTGGTGCTATGCAGGGTGGCAGGGCTGTCATCACCTGGGTATGGGCAGGTTTGGGGTTGCTCCCCTTGAAGTCTTGTAGACGGCGTGTATGCCGTTCATGGTACAGCCAAGGTGTAGGGCAAGGAACAGGAGTGGTACACAAGCCTGCCCACAGACTGCAAGGGACATACTCTGAAAGCATGGCATACAAATGGCAGGGTCTGAATGCTCTTTGCTGTGAGTTAATGATTTCAAACTGGATGGATGGAGGAGGCCCTGCCCTTTGCACCCCAGCTACTGCTGCCCCCCACCCCTGGGAAGCCATTCTGGGGACAAGGCACCTGAAATGAGAGCACACACAAGTCAGCTGGCAACCTAAGAAACCATTTTTTCCTTCAAGCCTGCAGTCAGGTCACGCTTATCTCTGACTAGATCCTTGCACCTTGGCAGAAAAACTGCTAGTTTTTCCTGATAGAAAACCATGATAAAACCTGCTGGGCTGAAAACATGCTTAGGAGGTACTATATGCCAAGTTGTTTCTTTACGGAACTGGGTAGCCGAGCACAGGCACATGGTCCAGTGGTACCCTGCAGGCCAGTGTGAATTTCTGCCCGCACACCAATATGCCCCAAAGGTAAGTTAGCTCAATTGGAAGATAGCTTAGCTTCCTGCTGGCTTCCATGGGAACAGCGCTCATGTCATAAATTAAGACTTACGTCTTAATTCAGCTGTCTTGTTCAGGCTTTGCTCATGCTCTGAAGGAGCCAAAATGGTGGGTAGGTGCCTGGGTTTGGTTTGGTGGTTGTTTTTTTGTTTGTTTTTAAAGTTTAGCCATGCTGACACAAGCGGCTTTACCTTGTACGTGCACAGTATAACCTACACATAGGAAAAGGTAATTCTAGAAGGGTGAAACCCTTCCCTTGGCCAGGTTGTATTTTTAAGCTTGGTAAACTGAGCTCCCCACATCTCCCTCCTTTGCTGGAAGCACCAGACCTTTAGCAATGCAATGTCATGACAGTGCTCTGACACCCTTGGGCTCAAGCCAGATGGCACAACCTGTCCCTTGCCTATGGGCTGAACGGAGGAGCCATTCTTGGTCTCCTTCAGCCCTGTATGGGTCAGAGCACTCAGACTGCTGCCATCTGAGAACAGGAGAGAAGGAGAGGGGTCTGGTGAGGTTCGTGCCTGCGTTTGTTTCCATCACAAGTAGAAGGAGAGTGGGAAGATGGCGACTGGTCCCTTGGTGGGGATGACAGGGACAGGGACACTGGCAGTGCCCTGGGTGATCACAAAGCTGCAGGACCACCTCCTGAGTGTGCCTTAACCAGGGACTCAGGAGGTGAAACTGCCCAGGGCCTCCTGGAGATCTCAAGAGCACATGCTTGTAGCATATACACAGCTGCAGCACTGCGGACATGCACTCCACGCTCCTCAGCTAACGCATGGGCAGCACAGCACATGTTTGCCAGCCCTGTGATCTGGCCTGGCTGTTTGCACCCTGTTCAGCATCCCTGAGCCCTGCAGGCTGAGCCCCTTTCCCACTGCTGTGCCGAGGGTCCTGGTTTTAATAAAGGGTTCATATGCTGCTTCAGTCCTTCCAAAAGGCACTAAGCCCTGGTCCCGCTCAGAGCCGGCCAGACTAACCCTGATGGTTTGAGGGCTTTTTTCCCTTTTTCCCCTTTTTCTTCTTGACTCAGTGCTGCCTGGTGAGGCTGGACCAGGGACCTGAGGCACAGAATAATTCCCAGATGCAGCCACAGCCACACCATGGCACCCAATGTGTGACACGGGAAATTACCACCTGCTCATTCTCGACAGCAGCTGGTCAATAATTTCCCCTGGTGCTGCAGGATGCTACTGGCTGGCCTGCAGAGGCACAGCCCTCCTCGGCCACCGGAGGAACCACCAGGATGGTGCAATGTGCTGCCAGGGCATGGACCCGCCATCAAGTCATGTTGGGCAACCCCAGCAGTTTAGCTACAAGATCACTGAGGGCAGTTGTTGATGAAGGGAGTATACAGCAATTGCAAGCTGCGAATCACAGGAAAATCAGTGGGAAGCAAATGTTTGAACCTTTCAGTTCATTAGATTCCCTGCCCTATGCGCCTCTTTGCACATTAGAGTCTGTTTTCGGAGCGTTAAAGGTAGCAGCATGGGACTTGTTCTGCTCTTGCCATGAAAAGCAGTGGCCATGTTCCTGGGCTGGGAGTCCCTGCCGTGAGCAGCTCTGACAGGGAATAGCCACTGGGCAGGAAAAGGAAGCTTCTCTGTGAGCTGGCACCACACAGGGTGTGTGCCAAACGGCACGTCCCTGCTCAGGGTTGCAGGGAGATGCAGTCCCCACACCACACTGCCCCACTCCAACCCAGCACTGGGCTCTGCCAGGACATCAAGGAGTACCCCATCCAGGTACACCAACACCCCTGGGTGCTGCAACGCACAGGCTCAAAGGCAACTCCAGCCAGCCTTAGCTGAATACACCAAAATCTGCCCCTCTGTATGTCTTTGCCTGGATTTTAACTACTGCATCCAAAGCCATAAGCTGTGTTTTTGTGCGGATGGTTCTGCTGAACACACTGCTGGAGCAGCCATAAGTAACTGCACCCTGCTAGTGTACACTGAGACACCCACAAAGAGCAGGCCTTCCCAGGGCTGATCCTCTCTAGCCCTCTCCTTATGCCTCAGTTCTGCACAGACTCAAACCACCTTTGCTTTTGGCTGCTGTGCTGAGATTAAATTGGCTGCTGTCCACAGGCATGGTAAAAACTGTGTTACCTTTCAGGCTGTCTGGCATAAACCAGACACGAACCCTCCCTTTGAGAAGCATTTCCGAGCAGCTCTTCAGCTCCGGTGTAATTCAGGCCTGGGAGCTCATAAAAGGCACGTCTGTGCTTTCATTCAGGAACTAACTGCTTCCACATTACAACGTTCTGCATGCTGATGTTTAGCATCTGTCAGGGGCACACATTTTCATCCCCAGCTGGGGCTCTCATGGCACAGCACAGCCTTTGCAAAGGCCCTACAATCCCAGCCTAGCACCAAGCCCCGCACTGCCCCAGCGCACCGCTTGTGCCTCTGGGCTGGACCCAGAAGGACACCGGGCATGGAAGGCATGCATGCACATCCCCCTTTTTGTCCTTTTTGTCCACCTCCATCAGCCCACGTGCAGCCCAGCTGTGTTTGTAGAAAGGCTGCCCCTAGACCACGGGACCTGCTTCACCAAACACTTGCCTTGGCTGCAGTTCCTCACGCCCAGCCCCTGGGCTGAGGACCACCGCTGTAACACAGGCATGTCTTTCTGCACGCAGAGCTGTTTGCCTTTCATGTTGTGTGTTTCCAGACATACAGCAGCAGAGGAATGTTACAGGGAACGCCTGGTTTGGATTTGTCAAGCTGGTTTGAACAGACCACAGCCAGACCCTTTTCCTGCCTCCCGGTTTAGCTTTTTCCAGGCCTGCTTTCCTAGGACAGGGGGGTTGGAACTAGATGACGTTAAGGTCCTTTCCAACCCTAACTATTCTATGATTCTATGACTGCTCCACATAACCCCAGCTAAAGAGGAAGTGCAAGCTTCTCCTTCATGCTTTTATCTACCTCCCTGTTAAATCCTGTTACTGGCATGAGACAGGTTCTCCTCAAAGCACAAAACTTTATGTATCTGTGTGACAGCATGAGTGAAACAGGCAGTCTTTGGTTAGCTCTGTCTGGAAGGGACATTTTAGGCAGCAAGATGGGGCTGGTGACGGGTTTCTGCATGCTGGCCCTGTGGAAATGTCTAAACATAGCTGCAGTGCAGGCCGGAAGAGGCATTTTTAAACATCATCCAAACTGAAACATAGACCTGCTCAAACAAGCCCAGAGGCAGCCATGCAGATGATGCAGGGGCTGGAGCCTCTTCCATGAAGACAGGCTAAGAGAGTTGGGGTTGTTGGGAGAAGAGAAGGCTCTGGGGACACCTTATAGCAGCCTTCCAGTACCTAAAGGGAGCCAACAAGAGATCTGGAGAGGGGCTTTTTACAAGGGCATGGAGTAACAGGACAAGGGGGAATGGCTTTAAACTGAAAGAGGGGAGATTTAGATTAGGTATTAGGAAAAAGTTCTTCCCTGTGAGGTTGGTGAAGCACTGGCACAGGCTGCCCAGAGAAGCTGCTGCTGCCCCATCCCTAGAAGCTTTCAGGGCCTGGTTGAACGGGGCTTTGAACAGCCTGGTCTAGTGGAAGGTGTCCCTGCCCATGGCAGAGGGGGTTGGAAGTGGATAACGTTTAAGGTCCCTTCCAAACCAAACCAGTTTGGGATTCTGGGATTCTGTGATAAAGCAGCCCAGGCCCAAAGGAGCACACAGACATGGAGGTGGGAGGGGGAGCCCAAATAACACCCTCTCACGACCATCATCACTGTCATCAGCCCGTCAAAGGCTCATTTGCACAAGCCTAGACCTGCACAGGGGCACAAGGGAAGCCAGGAACTGAAGGACTTGTGAAGAATGAATGAGCCCCTTTCAGAGCCCTTAGCAGCTCTTGTCCAGGAGCAAAACCCATCACCACAAGTCTTTGTCTTTGAGGAAATGTCATCATGAACACCCAAAAGGAGGGTGTAAAGAGGATGGAGCCAGGGTCTTGAAAGTGTGAGGTGTCCCTGCAGGGGGGTTGGAACTAGCTGATATTAAGGTCCTTTCCAACCCAAACCATTCTATGATTGTATGATAGGGCCTGAGGCAATGGGCACAAACTGAAACACTCTTTTACTGTGAGGGTGAGAGCAGGGGCACAGGCTAACAGGGAGCTTGTCTCCATCCTCCGAGATAGTAAAATCCATCTAGACACAGTACTGGGCAGGCTGCTCAAGGTGGCCCTGCTTGAGCAGGGCACTGGACCAGAGGACCTCAAGAGGATCCTTCAACCTCCGCCATGCTGTGAGCCTGTGTATCATGAAGCTCTCCACATCACCTTTTGGGCTAAAGAGAATTGCTGTCTGAGGACGTGGGACACGCCATGGAATGCAGGGGAAGAGTAGTTTGAGATTGCACAGGACTTTTTTCAGGAGGAGAAAAGGGAGGATTTAGGTGTTTTGGGGAACAAGTGTACAAAATAGAGGGTAAGGGGATAAAGAGGGCTACTTCTGTGTAAATAGTCAGCTAGTTGGTACACTTGTCTGGCCATGCCCTGTATCTTATCAGCACATTTTGTCCCGTATCCTTACTAAATTTAACCTTCCTGAGTGAGGGCTCTGTATTCCCTGTCCATGTGTGCATATGGGGATGAGAGGGTGTGTGAGACTGAACTGAAATCAAACTCCACCCTCCATTGTCTCACAGACTAGTATGAGAAGCTGAGATGGGATTCCACTAACTACTGTCTCAGGGATGGGTGGGAGGAGTTGAGGTAAGGCCCCAGCTCCACTGCCCGAGAGAAGGGTATGAGGAACTGAAATGGGACTCCACTGTCAATTGCCTGAGAGATGGGTGGGAGGAGCCCCTTATCTTGAGGACTGGTGTGAAGAATTTCTGCCCATTATCCCAAGAATTGCTGCAAACAAGTGCAGTTGCAGAGCTGGCTGCAAGGCCAGAGAAACTGGTCCACCAGGAACGTGTAGTACCTGACATTAAGAACAGAGGTACTACCCCCAGCTCATAATAATGTAAGGAGTAAAAGGTAATCACCATGAAGGACACCTCCATGAGGACACCAACTACTACAGACTCTTGGGGACACTGCTCTAATACTGACTACGAACCTTGGATGACTCCCACCACCTCCCTGAGGACTTATGTCCCCCCAGGACACTACTGGATCCATGATGGTGACTCTCTCTGCACACCGAATTCTTGCTTCATTTCTCTTTTTTTTTCCAATCTTATTGCTGTTATTTTTTTTTTTACAATAATTTATTTTGTTATATTGTCTTTTTGTAATAAACCAACTGATCGATTATGGTACTTGATCTCGTTTGCATCTTAATTTCAGTCTTGGGATCACTAATGAAACGGGTCTGACCCTGAGGTTTCAGGGCAGCAACTGGAGTGAAACCATGCATCTAACCACAGCTAGTGAAGCTGGAGAAATGATGAAATGGCCTGGGAGAACAGGGGTGTGGGGGTCTTTAAGGGCCAGCTCAGGGTGTCAGAGCATTCAGTTTGTTCTGGGGGAGTACAAAGCAGCACAACCAGGTGTCCTGGCCAGCTGTGTGGCTGTAGCAAGACTGTGTACCACAAAGTGGAGTGGAACTGAGGCCTCAGGGGCTCACATCTTCAGATACTAGCAACTGGGAAAGCAGTGTCACTTGAATGTTTAGCCCAGCAGCTGTGTGCACATCACTTGTGCATACAGGCTCGTGATGCTGTGTTTGCATTAAGGGCTGTGTCTATGATGTGTGTGGCCAGCAGTGTATATGTATGTGGTATGTGTGCTCCGTGCCTCCTGGGAAAGCACTTCAGCCTTTAGTGGCTGGACCTGACAGCATGGAGCTGCAGCAGCCTGACCTCTCTTTGGCTCTCAGCCCTGGCATGATATGCTCTCCTCTAACATCAGCCTTCCTACTGGGGCTGTTGTTAGCAGGATGCTTATGCCCACATAAGAGTGCTTTGTCAGAAATTTGAAAAGGATACAAGGGAGAAAGTGTCCTTGAAAAGTTTTATTCTACACCCTCAGTTTCAGAAACCTTTACACAAGCTACAGAAACCAAGTGAAGCAGTGAGTTGCAAAAGTTTCCTCTTCAGGCATATGATCAGACCTGCTTTTAATTAATTCATCTTTCCAGTGTCCAAAAGCAGGGTGCTGCACTTGCCCCAGATGTGGAAGGACCTGATTTTTGGTTGATGTTGTCAAATTACTATCAGCCACTAGGCGGGTCATACCCACACTACAGCATTCCCTGCTCCTCCCCACTCTCTCCACCCCTTTCCACTTCGGAAAGGCAGTTCCCAAGGAGCAGCTGTTTCACCTCTCACAGCAAGGTACCAGCCACTTAACTGATGCAAAATGGCTGCAGTTCAGCAGATGAATCAAGTGTGGACTTGTGGAGATCCCTCCAGGCCTGCTTCCAAAACCATGCCTATCTGCCTTTAAAAAGGAGTCCTGAATATCAACAAGCAACAAGGTTCTCCAGAGGATGTTCTGTCTTCTACCTTGCTCAGATGATGAGCAATGCTATCTTCTCCCTGTGGTTTTCAGGTTTTCCACCAGGGAGGGAGGTTTTTTGGTCCTATAAGCAGCAGTGCGTGGGATCCGTGACCCTCTGATGGTGCTGATGTATGGCAGAAGGGGAGGCTCCCGCACCACCAACGTGGTACCCTGGGGAGTATAGGCTCGGAGCAACAGTTTCTCTTCCGGGTGAGCTGTCACTGCAACCCAACCTGCACAGCCAAGAAGAACACTCAGTCAGTGAGAAAAGTTCTAGGATCAGAATGACGGTTCTGACACAAACTCGCTGCCTCCCATGATGTCCAAGACCCTGAGCTACCCAGGTGTGACTTTGAGAAACCAGGCTCAAAGGTTATACCAGCCCTTTCCCTATAGAAGGCAGCACTCAAAGCCACATCTTACTCTCCCCAGACACAGCTCTTTTCTGTGGTGGGAACTACCACCACCACAATAGTGACGCTTTCCAATCCATGGTCCTTTCCCTCTCACCTGGACAGCCAGAAGTGTCACAGCCATTCCTGATGCTGTGGAACGTGTATGGCAGCCAGACATAAAGCATTCCAATGTGGTCATCCTGTACAAGCATGGCTGTCAATCTCCTTCCCCGAGGCTACCAAGCTTCAGCTGGACAGTCATAGCTGCCCTGATTTTGTGTTGGTGAAAGTCCTGCTCTGAGCAGGAAGTACTGCTTCATCCCTTCACAGGCCTCTTCCCATCCACGTTTCTAGGATGCAGACCCTGCAAAGTGAACTAATGAAGAAATACTAAATTACCTGCAGAAGAAAGTTTGATATCTGCGACTGCCTCAGTCGTACCAATTCCTTTCAGTGTAATGTCCTCGGGGATAAGGGGAGGGAACTCTTTCATTCGCTCTTCCCCACCCATAGGAACCTAAGATCAAAACACAGAGAAAAGATTTAACAGTCAAGAGGCACTCCAGCACTCCTGCCTTAAACTGGTAAGCAAGACACAGGTGGGAATAAAGATAACAGACCACTGTCAGCCAAGTAACAACTGGCTTGAATACCCTACAAGTGTTATTTCAGGTTTGCCAAGAACAGAATCAAGATCACACCCTCAGCAACCCAGTGGGAGCCCAGAGGTACAAAGGTGGAGTGCCCACTGCAGGACTCAGCCTTGACGTGAGTGACAGCACTTGTTCTCAATGTGCACAGGGTTGGAGCTCACCCCACAAGGACAGTTCACCCCATTCTCCATCAATCTGCAAATGCTACACAGTATGTGGCATATACCAAGGAAAAAGCCACACCATCAAAAATGAAAGCATGTGCAGAGGATCCAGTGGTGAAAGAGTAAGAAAGGTACATTTTCCAACTGCAATCTGTTCTGAAACCCCAGCCTGAAGTTTGCCATGGAAAATGTCCCTGTAGCTGCCTGTACTTTAAGGCTGCTCAAGAAAAGGCAAGCATCAGAGAGCAGAGCACTGCAAAACTTAACAGCCTGAATGCTAGAAACAAGAGCTCTGCTGAAAATGTATCATCTTGGGTGTTGTCTCCTAAATAAGCTGCAGCCATGCAGTCTGTGCAGGACGGCTCCACACTGCAGATCTTCACTTACGCACTGCTGAAGCCCAAACTCTTGACACAGGCTGCTTTTCCTTATCAGCTGTGCTCCAGGCAGGGCGCTGCACCAGGTGGGACAGCCTGCCTATCTGCAACCAAGAGCTCACCACAGCACCTCCTCTTACCTTTAGTAACTCGTGGCCAGCATGCTTCTTGTAGATGGCATCTGCATTACTCAGGGAAGTAACGTGGACTGGCAACAGGTTAGAAGCCACGACAGAAAACCAGGCAGACTTTTCTCCCTAAGAAACAAGAAGAGAATGTTACTTATGGTAACAGAAAAGCAGCCCTGAATTGCTCACTCCTGCATGTTGACAACCTGTATGACTGATGCCCCCTCCTTGGCCTGGGCTTTTGCCTCTGTCACTGCAGAGAAGAAAGTTTATATAAAGAGGGGAGCTGAGCTCCTAGGAGAGAAGTAACCACAGCTTCATCACCCTGCCTCAAAGCACGCCCAGTATCAGATCCCCTGCCACACATCTGCTTAGCTCACCATCCAAGAGATCTTTGCTCTTAATTCCCAAGAACAAGTTCAGTGTGGTTATTCAGCATGAGAGCTGAGGGACAAATTCTGTGTAGTGCCTCTTCTCCCACCACTTTACATTTCTAACAGGCAACTCCCATTGAAGTTCCAAGCTGCTCTCAAGCTATGCAAAAATTGAACGTGAGGCAATTTCTGCAGGCACTCTCATAACTTCTGCATGCAGAGAAAACAAGGTTAGAAAGAGGACCAACCTCTACAAACACTGCTAGCAGCCTGAAATAAGGAAACCCAAGTGCAAAAATTCTTGAGATCTAATCTGATCTGATGCTGGGGTTCCTCTGTCATGACCTGAGCACAAGCATCTTCCTTCTCTGGAGGATGTAGACACACGAGACTGATACTACAGTGGACTGAGACAGATATGAAAGACCTCTCGGGCCCTAAATGTGCATAGCTCAGCTTGCTAGGAGCACTGTTACATAGAAAACAGGCTTATAGCATGAAGCCTACCTGCCAGCCCTGCTGCACTGGACGTGTCTCCAAGCCTGATCCTCTCGTCAGGAGATGGTGTGACACTTCTTTACCATGACAACACCAGCTAGGTTCTCCAAAGTCATCCATCATGACAAACAATGCCCTGTGGCAGCCCTGGGGCTGCCTGATATTGCAGACGGTATTTACTGCCAGCAAAATGTCACCTGCATTGCTGTCCTACTTTGTCAAGGTACACAAACCCAGGTGTTTCTTGAATCCCTGACAGAGCCCAACCAACATACCTAGAAGGTTCTTTTCTGAGAGCTCTGCCCAAGACAGTATGAATAAAGAGAGTTCCTTTCTGCTGGGTTGCCATCCTCACACTTTTCTTGAGGCATTACTTCTCTGTATTGCCAAGCTGTTTCTCAAGATGCTGCTCTGGATTCTCAACTACGATGGAGCTCCTCTGCCATACTGGTACACTGTTGATTCTGTGCCCCTCTACTCTGCTCTGGTGAGACCCCACCTGCAGTAATGCGTCCAGCTCTGGAGTCCTCAGCACAGGAAAGACATGGACCTGCTTGAGATGGTCCAGAGGAGGCCACAAAACACGACCAGAGGGCTGGAGCACCCCTCCTATGAGGAAAGGCTGAAAGAGTTGGGCTTGTTCAGCCTGGAGAAGAAAAGACTCTGGGGAGACCTTATTGCAGCCTTTCAATATTTGAAAGGGGCCTATAAGAAAGATGTGGAGAGACTTCAGCAGTGCCTGTTGGGATAGGATGATGGGTAATAATTTTAAACTAAAAGGGGAGATTCAGGCTGGACATGAGGAAGAAATTCTTTACAGTGAAGGTGGTAAAACACTGGCACAGGTTGCCTAGTGTGGCAGTGGATGCTCCATCCCTGGAGATATTCAAAGACAGGCTAGATGTGGTTCCCAGCAGCCTGATCTAGTTGAAGATGTCCCTGCTTATTGCAAGGGGGCTGGAACAGATGACCTTTGAAGGACCCTTCCAACCTAAACTATTCTTTGATTTTCTGAATTTACATGGTGCTTTTCTAACAGATTTCTTTTCTAACTGATTTCTAATCTCAAAAGCAGCAAAAAAAGGGTCTGGGAAGGCTACCTAGAAAACCTTTTATCCTCTGTTACTGTAATAAGTGATGAAGCAGCAGCTCACAAAATCCTTTCTTCGCTTACCTCTAAGTAGTCTATACGTCCCAAGGCTGCTAAAAACAAGGCCATTCCTGGCTTGAGAATGAAGGTCCGCGGAACAATGGCGCTTGTGGGCAAAACCAGCTTTACTTCTTTATCTGTCAGGAGATTTAAAACCTGCAAAATAAATCGTACCACTGTAACTCATTCCACATGTTCCAATGGGCATAAGGAAATTAATACTGATGTTATATTGAGAAGGGAAAAAGATCAGGTAGAGCAGTGTGAAGAACATTTAACAGAACAGTTCAGTTCTGGTTCACACATTAACTAGGAAAGAGGAGGAGGCAGGCATGTCACCAATCTTCATGGCAATGCAAGGGTCCACAATGAATTATAACAGCTGCCAGAAGCCTGTTGATCACAGGTTTGGGAATCCTGGGTCTCGCTGGAACAAGCTCACCCAGGATTTACTATGCTTTTATGGCATGAGTGGAGCCGCGTGGAGAGCTGGAGACCACCTTTGGCTATGATATTTGAATTACTTCACTTAGGTAGTGATGCAAAGTGCTGAATCAATACTAGCAGCAAAGCTAGCCTCAAATATTGCACTGAGAGAAAAGTGCCGGATCACACTGTGAAACAATGAAAACTGCAGTATGAGAGCCTGTCACACAGCATGGATCCCTACTCTAAGCACAGTGAAGCAAGCTCTCCTCTCTATGAGGGCTCCCAAATGCTCATGCTCCCTGTCGTCCTCTCCTGCCCCTTCCTTTCCTTCTCCTGGCTTAACTGGCTCATCTGTTTAGGTGCAAACTTGTTTCAGTTAAAGGATCCATCCCAAAGTCTGCTTAAAAGCCAGTGACTTAACTAGCAGTGCTCTAGCCACAGTGGTCTGATCACTTTCTACAGAAGCACTGTTCAAACACAGCTATGAAACAATGTGCAAGCCCAGGAAGCAGTGCCTTGAGGGAAACAACTTGCCTCCACATTGATGATGTCTCTTTCCTGAACACAGGAACTAAGAGCAGAAATGCTTTCAGCTGGGCCCCTCCTCCAATGCCACAGTCATGCAAATACAAGTTTGCAACAACCCAGTATTGAGGATTAACCAATTCACCATTAAAACACTGCACAAGGTGCAGCCAGATCCCCTAATGCATTTCCTGAGTTCAGAAGCAGATAACCTTTAGCTTCAAAGCCAACAGACTTCAACACCAACTTCTATGAGACAAGGACACTTTGCCCTACTTGGTGCAGGCTTTCTCATGTGTTTGACAATGCTTATACCAAAATCTGAGTCATCAGTAATCCTTTTGTAGGTTTCCCAGAAATCTGGCTTTGGAAGGAGTCATGAGGAAGCAGCTAAAAAACCCTCAAAGCTCCAAGGATTATGGACAAATTATAATTCCACCATATGCCAACAGCCACTTTCCTTCCTTCTTCTTCCAAAATAGTATTAAAACCCCAAGCCTGCTCATAACTGCCCGTCTATGTGGCAGATCCTGGCAATCTGCTTGTCTTCTACTTAGATCAAACACTGACTGCAGGAACAAAAACTGATCTGAAACATGGCATGTAGCTCTTCAAAAAGCACAGCAAGGATAATCAAAATCAGAAATGGCAGCAAGTATTTCTGGATTCAAGAAAGCCCCTTTTTTTCCTCATATTTATTCAACTCCAGAGGAGAAGAACATATCCCATCTCCAGCTACCAAACCAGATCTCTAATCTGATGATTGCCTTTACACTACCTAGAGCAAATTTCCATAGTAAAGTGGGTTATGATCTGGCAAATACATCTACCAGACAACCAGCAGTTTTCTAGTGTTCATGAAAGCAGCATCTGTATGAGCTGTGCAGTCTCAGCAGAGTTCCTGCACTTCATTCTCTTAAGAGCTTTTCTGTCTTCTTGTACTTCTTCTCAAAAAGATGACCTGCAGCTCTGCATATATATCACAGCAAACAAAAATCAGAACAAGGCTTTTTTGGATGTGTGCATTATATCAGCACTGACTTCAGAGCACAGGGGTAGGCCTGATGCATTGGAGCTACTAACAGGAACACTGCAGATCCTGGTAGCTTCAGGACAATGCTTTCTCAACGATCTGGTTCAGTCACACAACAGTTTTTTCTCCTAAGTTCCACCTTTTCAAGTAGGCTGGCAGAGCTAAAGAAGTGCAGACTTCATCAGGTGATGCAGGTATAAACCTGCTTACAGCACTATTGCTTACTTCCTGTCATTCAGAAGTTAAGAAAGTTTGATGATACAGTCATACAGTCCCTTTGGAAAGATCACAGTATGCACAACTCAGAAATGCAATGGCACTAACACAGTGAACCCTCCCCAAGTAAATACAAACCATATTTTAATACAATTGTTCAAACCAAAAGAATCCTAACCCCAGGACTGCAGCAGAAAAACTCTCCCACACACACAATGAAGGCAGAACAGTCTTCCCAAACCCTGTCATTCCAAAACACGGCACTGCAGAGTACATACACAATTTTCCTTTACAATCCCTGGAGTGTCGTAACACCAGCGAGCATCCTTCACTTCATTGTATGTGAACTCCTCCCTTTGCTCACGCTTCTTAGAAGCAGGTTTGGGATCTTCATCTATGCTGTAGGAGAGCATGTCAGGGTCAAAGTCAATCACACTAGACTTCTGCCGTTCAAACGTTCTTCCAACTCTTCCTGGATTAAAATGAAAGGTTCCTTGTAATTAATTTATTAACTTGCCTTTCTTTCAACAGGACATCTGTCCCTTCCCTTGCTTAAAAGGGATGCACATCAGTAATATGAAGGTAATAAAGACTTGTGTGGCTATAAACTTGTGTGCTCGAAGGAAATCCCTTCTATAATTCTTGCTTTGCATTTCTCAAGCCCCAGACCTTAGCAGGTCACAAGCTCTCCATTATTTTAGAGTAAAGCAGGCTGCCTTCTTTTTAGTGTGCCTCAGACTGTCAAACACAGCATTATTTGAAAAATCAGGGCTATCTTCTGGCAACCCCCGCTTTTGGATACATACTAAAATGATGTACAACCACTGTGACCCACAGCCAAAATAGCTCAGCAGCTTAGCACATGCTGATGGTAGGTGTGCTGAACTGAGGAAACCTCTGCAATGCTACTGAAACAATAGCTGAAAAATAAGTACTCAAAAGAAATACTAACGATTCCTCTTACGGAGGAGCTGGTGATCCAGCACTCAATTACTCAGAGAACAAAAACTGATAAAAATAACTTGAATGCAAGTTTGGAAAATTTTTAATTGCTACTACATAGCAGTACTTCCTGCAACTCCTGTACCAAATATAGGTCTTATTTCTGAAAAATAAATACATAATAATGTGTACGCCCCATCCGTGGCAGTGTCCAAAGCTAAGCTGGATGACCTTAGAGCAACCTGGGCCAGTGGAAGATGTACCTGTCAATGGCAGCGGGGCTGGAACTAGATGATCTTTGAGGCCCCTGCCAACTCAAACCATTCTGTGATTCTGTAATTAAATGGGAATGGGTTCAGAGTGGGGAGAAAGTACTTGACAAAACCAACCGGATTCTACAGGAGGTTAAAGAGTTAACAAGTCCTCTGTGTAATTAACTATTTTCATTGAGACAGAGGGGCAATACCTTTATTCAGACAATACTCACCCACTAAGTAACCTTGCTTTTTAAGGTTATTTAGGAGCTTCTTTTCTTCACTGCTTAGCTGATCTTCTGTTTTTGCTGCCTCCTCTTTCAGCCTCTCCTGCCTTCGGAATATCCTGTCACACGTAGGATTAATAATTGGAAATTTCAACAGATTCAGCGTTGTTCCTGGAAAAAAACGGAAGGCACATTTGGGCCTTTGACCATGAGGCACATTTAAACTCTGAAAAAGAGCAACAACAAAAAAAAAAACATCAAAATTAGTTCTCCAACTTTTGGGTGAAATCCAGTAACACAAAGTTGGAGGTGGAATGCCAGTTGCTCCCATAGTATCAGCTTCTGCAGCCAAGGCAGCAGAAACAAGCCATCCATCTGCTTGATATGTGCTTTCATTACTTTGATGAAAAGGGTCTCAAAGCCAAATAGCGCCAATACTGTTTTAGTATACCCCAGGCACGTTCCACCTCCAGGCAGCTTGGTTTTGTGTACAGGTGCTCATCAGTCCACCTCCCCGTCTCTCTAGACCAGCGTGTACCCCTGGTTGATAGGGGGATGGCAAGAAAAAGATCGGGTGCTGTCCCCACTGGCAAGGGAGCACACAGGCTGGCTGTAGCTTGCCAGCCCCCTTAGAGCTACATGATGCAGAGCACCCTCCGTGCATACCGAGCACCCTCGGTACCCTGAGGAAGACAACAAGCCAAAGCACATTACAGCACTGCAGCTCACTGCCCACAGTGGCAATGCTCCAGGGTGACAGGTTCTGTGACAAGGAGGGCAGCCCCGAGGTAAGCACCAGACCCCCACTGCAACAGGGACAGCATCAGCCCTGACCTGGCCAGGAGGAAACGGTGGCCCTGTCGATGATATCGGGAGCACGAGACTTGCAGTAGTCGGAGCGCAACAGGGTGTTGAAGAGCGTCGACTTGCCGGAGTTGGTGGCGCCCAGCAGGTACACATCGCCGGCGCACTTCCAGGAGCGCTGCAGCCGGCTGATCAGCCCCTCCATGCCAAAGCCCGTCTTGGCGCTCACCAGGCGGATGTCCACCAGTGGGGCTCCCCGCAGGCCGGCCTGGGCGCAGGCCTCCGCCACCCGCTGCCGCAGCCGCCCCAGGTGCCCGGGGGAGTCGGCGGGCAGCAGATCTACCTTGTTACCCACCACCAGCAGCCCGGCGGCAGGGACGTCGGGGCCCAGCAGCGCCGGCAGCTGGGACAGCACCGGGTCGGGCAGCTCCAGCACGTCGAGAAGATAGAGGAGGAGCGGGCCGCGGCCGTGGCGAAGGGGGCGGCGCAGGGCAGCGCTTACCACCAGCCGGTGCTGCTCGGCCGGCAGCTCCAGCCGCAAGGCCCGGCCGTAGTGGGCCAGCATCCAGCACCGCTGGCACACGGCTCCGCGCAACCCTGCCGCGCCGTCCGGGCCCTCCGACAGGCTCCGGAACTTCTCCGCCGGCATGAAGCCCGGCGCCGCGCTGTCGCGGCAGTGCAGCTCTGCCCCGCAGCCTGAGCAGCTCAGGCCGCTCAGCGGCACCGACGAATCGGGCCGCCCCGCCTCCACCACCCCCGAGCCCCGCTTCCGCCGCTCCCTGTCCAGCTTTCGCTCCCGACGGGGAAGGGGAACTGCCGCTTCTGTTGCTGCCGTTGCCGCAGCCGCTGTTGCCACTGCCGTTGCGGGCGCTGCCTCACTCGGCTCCGGCTCGTACTCGGGGAACACAAACAGCTCCTCTTCGCCGCTCGCTGTGCCCCCGCGGCGCAGCACCGGCGCCCAGGGCTGGGTGCGGGCCAGGCGACCCAGGAGCACCGGGGCCAAGCGGAGCATAGCGAAAACCACCCCTCGGAGCAGGAGCGACGGAAGCAGCACGTTTACCGGCTGCGCATGCGCGGCCGGTTTCCTCGCTGCCTCCTGGGATGCCAACGTGACGCGACGTGACGTGTCAGCGCCGCGCCACTGACTTCCCGCCGCTGTCGCTGGCTGGGCCTGCGGTGCTGAGGCCCGCCGCGCCTTCCGTTTCTCGCTTTCCCATAGCTGCCGCCCGCGGCCCTTCCCGCCGTCACCATGTACGACGCGGACGAGGGTGAGTGTGCTGCAGGTGCAGGCCGTTCCCCGCCGGGCCTTCTCCCCTTTGCAGCCCGGCGAGGGGCGTGCGGGGGCCGCAGGGCCCGCGGGAGGCGGCGGTGGGGTAGGGTCGCTCCGGGCCCAGTGGGGTCTTCCGGAGGCTCCTGCGGCCCTCGGGTGGTCAGAGGCCCTGCCGGGGCGTCCTCGTGTGCCAGCCTTGTGTGAGCAGAGATGGGGAGAGCCCGGGAGAGTGGGGTCTGTTTTAAATGTCGTGCTTCCCCGCAGATATGCAATATGATGAAGACGATGATGAAATCACCCCCGACTTGTGGCAAGAAGCCTGCTGGATTGTTATTAGGTGAGTTGCTGAAACTCACTGTTCTTAGCGCTTCAGTACAGGTGCTCTTGGTCTTACAGGTGACATCCAGTTCACTGGCAACATATTGTGGAAGCTGCAGGACTGGCTGTGTGAAACTGTGTTTTAGAACGTTCAGAGATGTGAAATACAAACTCTTTCCTCTAAACAAGATAACAAGGTTTTACTGAGGGACAAAGTCAGTAAAGCAAAAGCAACAGCGCTGGGCGCATGACCATAGCCAGAGGTGCGAGTGATTAGCATTTGTTATAGGTTTATATACTTTTGCTTTTACATTAGTTACATACATATTTATAATTCCTGCATATGGCAGAGAATATTATAATTAACTCCCGGAACTTATAAGTCTCCTCCTCTTGGCGTCTGTGCACCGCTCTGCGGTGATTGTGGGCAGGGGTCTTGAGGATGAAGTAAGCAGTCTTCCTCTTGTGAGTAGGGGTCTTCAAGATGAAGTAAGCAGTCTTCCTCACAGTGTACTCTTCACCGTTAGCACAGTTGGACATCCCATTAATCACGCAACTAGCTGAAACCAGCCATATCTGTAATTCTTCTGATAACTAGCAAAGATTTAAAAGTGTGACTTTCCTACAAAATTTACTGCAGGATAGGCAGACAAGGAGTATCCCAGTCTAGCAGATGTTTGGGAGGCTCTGTCTCTAAACTAACTGATAAGTAGAAGGATGGTGTGAAATAACTCATGCATGTTTAGTGGGGCCACTAAATCCTGTTATCTCACCACAGACTTACAACACAAACATTGTTCTTTAAAACTAAAGATACTTTAGAAGACTAGTGTGAAACGATTAACTCCTGTTTAGTGCAGCCACTACCACTACATTCCACAGACTCACAACATAAACACTGTTCTCTTTCTACAACCGAAGTTAAGCTAAAAAGTACTTATGTTTTTCAGGCACTAGCTTTTCTTATATCAAGCTCCCCCCCCCCCCCCCCCTTTTACCTTTACAAATTCTTTTGCTGTGTGACTCTGTTTTGCTCAAGAGTTCTGGCCCTTTTTAACTTATTGTCTAATCTTGTGTCTTTAGCGAGCTTTGTTTCTGTTTTTGTAAACTGGTACAGTTATATCCACATAACCACACCTATGATTTGTGAAAGCCAATACATTTATGTGTTTGTCCCAGAGATAAAGCACACAGGGAGAAGGGCTTTGAGCAGAACAGCTTACAACAGGGTTGACCTTAGGGATTCGGAGGTCCTGCTGACATGCAGTGGGGTGCACTGTTTTTGAATGAAGAAGTGATCTCGATTCCATATGAAGTGTATTATTTTGCCCACTATTCTCAGAGCTGATGCTGGTGTTAGGAAATCAGTACTTGGCTGTTTCACCATGTCAATGTTTTCCTAGCGAGACATGAATATCCAGGACGTGCAGCTTCTTGTGACTGTTAAGGAGTGGCATGCTGTGTGGAACAGAGTGAAAAGTGTTTCTTTTGCTAATTGTATCATTTATGAAATGTATATGATGGGTGTCTTAGAAGAGCAGTAGCAAGCAAACCAGTAGGTCTGTGGGGATGATCCCATAAGCAGTCTGGATGGAGAGCAGAGGTGAGAAACTTTGGAGGCAGAAGGAGATCCTTTCTTTTGCAGTCTAGTGTGGAATGCTACCTTTGCTTTCAGTCAGGTGGGAGGTAACTAAGGCAAGTTCTTCAGCTGACGCTGCACCTCACTCCATATGACGAATCACTTTATTTACTGTGAAGGTGACCAAGCACTGGCATGGGTTGCCAAGAGGGGCCGTGGGGTCTCTGTCTGCGTCCTTGGTGGTATTCATAAGTTTTCTGGACAAGGTCATGGACAGTCAGCTCTGGCTGACATTTCTTGAATTCGGTTACAGGACAAGATGATCTCCAGAGGTCTCTTTCAGCCTCAGCTGTTCTGTGTTACAAGTTGTCTATTTTGTTTCTCCTTTCCTGTGCGCAATACCAGGCTGTTGTCAGGATTCACTGTGGTAATGGCATAATAGCCAAGAGTGTGTTGCTCTTCTTGGGGAAGCCTGAAGTTATTGGTAGGAGCTAATTATTAGCAGTTTTTAATACAGATCCTGGCAGTGATGGGCAGAAGCTGGGGTAGTGTGGGTTCCCTGGCTGGCTTCAGGAATGTGAGGTAGAGGAGCTTGCTGGCAGAGCTAATGCAGCAGACATGTTTAGATCATCCTACCAAAAGTTAAGATGTGGGGTTGCAAAGTTAAGCTTTGATTTTTTGCAGTTGGGTTGTGCTGTGTTGAAGCTAGATGACAAAAAGGCTAAGGCAAATCTGGAGGAGTGAAGCTGGGAATCTCATGTGGCTGGAAGAGAGGGGTTCCAAGATAAGAAATCTGTTATCTTGTCTTAGGGGCATGCACTCAGTTTACAGCAACTTGGAAAATTAGTAAGGGCAAAAGAATTTACATACATTGTTGAAAACTTTACCTGAAACCACTTTTAGTGAGGTTTGTCATGTTTCTCTTCAAATGCAAGGTAGAGTGTGTGTACTGTCGTGGCTTAGCCAAGAGGTGGCAGCAAGTCTGACACTTTGTTGTGTCTGTCCTCAAGTAGTGAGAGAATTGTTAAACGTTTTTCAGCATCTGTGTCTAAAACTCATAGCTTGGGAAAAGTGAATGTATGTGCTCACTGCAAGTGAGTGTATGTATGCACTGTATTTCATGGCTTTTGGAGGTTTTGTACTAAATACATCTTAAGTTTGTTGATGTATGAAGTAAGTGAATTAAATTATCTTGTCCATTCATGCACTTTTTCTCCTTTAGCTCCTATTTTGATGAAAAGGGTTTAGTCAGGCAACAGCTGGATTCTTTTGATGAGTTTATTCAGATGTCTGTGCAGAGAATTGTTGAAGATGCTCCACCAATTGATTTACAAGCTGAAGCCCAGCATGCCACAGGAGAAGTGGAAGAACCGGTAAGTGGAGCCTGTTTCAGAATCATAGAATCAACTAGGTTGGAAGAGACCTTTAAGATCATCAAGTCCAATGTTTACCCCAGCACTGCCAAGTCCGCCACTAAGCCATGACACTCAGAGCCTCATCTACACAGTTTTTTGAACACTTCCAGGGGCGGCGATTCACTGTTTCCCTGGGAAGCCTGCTCCAATACCTGACCTCCATTTCAGTGAAGAAATTTTTCCTAACATCCAACCTCCCCTGACACATCTCTGGTCATATATTGGGATTTCAAAAATGTATTTCAGAAAAATGTACTAGCCTTTCTAAAAATATATTTTAGAAAAGATATTTTATATTTAAAATATAAATATGTTTTATATTTTTATATAATATATTTTATATAATTATCTATAATATAAATGAATATAATATATTTATATTTATTTAAAATATATTTTCTAAAAATATATTTTTAAAAAGGCTAAAACAACTCATCGACTCTTTTTCCTCTGCACTGGAACTTGCACTGCCAGAGCAAGTGTTGCTTTTGTGGTGTGCTGCAGCAGAGTCTTTATGGCTGAGATATGGTAAAATGCCTGCACAGAATTCAAGTTTTGGTTTAGTAGTAGGTGTCCCAGTTGGCTTCTAGGCAGATACTTAGTTGGGGTGGCAGCACTGTAGTTCTTTGTATTAACTTCTGTTCTGCAAAAGGACATGGTAGGAAATAGCAACTTGAAAAAAAAGTAAGGCAAAAAGCCTTACTTGTATACATGCAGGTCTGATGGTTTGCTTATGTTTCTCTACTGCCCTGGATTTTGGTCTGTGAAGGAATGCTTTGGGAGTGGCTCATCTCTAGGTCCTTTTGCATGCAAGGAGGCATGCAAGGCCTTTACACCCTTGTTCACCAGGATTGAGACCACACATATGAAACATGAACAAAGCTACTGTTTTGTGGCTGCTTGCTTTAAGTTCTAGCTCCTACCAGATACACAGATGCACTTTGATAAGAGTGTTGTTTTAAAACTTTTACCCCTTTATTTTAAATGCAAGGCTTTTGATTTAAGTGACTGAATGCTCTCAATCTCATTGAGGTAGGATTGTGAGAGGCAAGTGGCTCTTGGAGCAAAATAAAGATCTGGAGAATTGTTCTATTGCTGAAAGGTGTCTGTCCTTTCATGTCTGTGGTTTCACTGTAACATGTGAAAGGATTTCTGTGGAATTAAACCAAAGCTATTAAATTTGGTATTTTATGCATGGGAACAAAGCTTTAAAACAATTCGCACCTTGTTTGATATGTCATCTCTTTCACTGTATATGTTGAAACAGGTTGACCTTTTTGAATCATGAAACTTGCGGTTTTATCTAAAGTTACATAAACAATATCTCAGTAAGTGTATGTAGGGCATATTCTGTTAATGTATTTACTGACTTGGAAGATTTATTTCTTAGCTATTTCATAGGAAGAAGACAGACTTGGGTTTATTCTTCTCTTGCCAATGATTTTGACTTCTCAGTTTCCTGTAGGGTTTTTTTTTGGTGGTGGTGGTGGTGGGTTTTGTCTTTTATTTTTATTAATTAATGAGGTGTTTAGAAATTATGGAAAACTTTTGAGTGCATTTTTTGATCTAGTCATCTTAAGAGGGATTGTTTCCATACTTTATGCTGAGGGCATGGGGCAGCATTGGGTATTAAGCTCTAGGGCCATGGCCACTCTTGAACAACAGGAATGGATGTTTCTTCCATTACAGGTAAATATCTTCTTGTTTTCCAGCCCCGGTATCTGCTGAAGTTTGAACAAATCTACCTCTCTAAGCCTACACATTGGGAAAGAGATGGAGCACCCTCACCTATGATGCCTAATGAGGCCAGGCTGAGAAACCTTACGTAAGAATGAATTTTGTAGTAGATAAACACAAGGAAGGACTGGTTTTACATTATTAATTGTCTTTTTCAATTTACCGGTGCCTTGAAAACATAATAATTATGCTTTATTTAAATATTGATGTCCAGTTGTTAAATCCAGGCAATGATTGATGATTTCTTAGCCAGTGAGTGCTTGAATAATTGCATTCATTATATTTCTGTACAACCTCGAGTAATAACTGGCAGGTAACATTATGGTGTTTTTATTCTGTAGGTATTCAGCCCCCTTGTATGTGGATATAACTAAAACAGTTATTAAAGAAGGGGAGGATCAGTTACAGACACAGCATCAGAAAACTTTCATAGGAAAAATTCCTATTATGTTACGTTCAACGTACTGTTTGTTGAATGGCTTAACGGACCGTGATCTTTGTGAACTGAATGAATGCCCTCTTGATCCTGGTGGATACTTTATCATTAATGGATCAGAAAAGGTAAGGGACTTTTGTTTTGGTTATTTTAACTTAACTGGGTGTATTTTTTACTTAATACTTTATTTTAAAAATGTACAATGCTCTTAAATTTAAGAGACCTGAAGGAATAATAGAAACATACTGTACTTGTTACTTTCAGCATCCCCTTTTGTCAGTTATTTACTAGTGTTCTTGTTTCTAACACAGGTTCTGATTGCTCAAGAGAAAATGGCTACAAACACAGTGTATGTGTTTGCAAAGAAAGATTCAAAATATGCCTACACAGGAGAGTGTAGATCTTGTCTGGAAAATTCGTCTCGACCAACAAGTACTATCTGGGTTAGCATGCTGGCCAGAGGTGGGCAGGTATGCCAAAGCAGTAATAACCCTTGCTCTGGGGCACAATTATCGTGGTTTAAGATTGTTTTAGGAGTTTTGTTACTGTCCTGTCTCATGATATCATTTACTTTTGGGATTTTGAAAAGAAACTTCTTCTGATGCTAAGTTGTAAGGGAGGTTAAATTAAAATGGATTCTGTTTGTCTTAGATTAGAATCATAGAATAGTTAGGGTTGGAAAGGACCTTAAGATCATGTAGTTCCAACCCCCCTGCCATGGGCAGGGACACCTCACACTAAACCATGCCACCCAAGGCTTTGTCCAGCCTGGCCTTGAACACCACCAGGGATGGAACATTATTATGCCTGTCTCAGGGACAAATAATTTGAGGACTGTAATGAAGATTCAGTTTGTGTCAAGTTTTAGGGCAAGGCTAAAAAATAATTTTAGAATTACTGTGAATGAGATTTTAGAAAACGGGCAAGAAAACAAGCATCCTGTTTTTTGACAAAGGACAAAAATAGGAGCAGGTGCCCTAGCTTTGCTGATGGTCCAGCTAGTGTTTAGGTATCTTTTGCAGATCATATGTTCATATTTAACATCTAACTGTGCCATCTGTGAAGGGAAATTAGTGCTGTTCATAACTTCAAAAGCAGAAGGTGTCAGTACTCATTTACCATTGCACTGATGTTTGGGAATTCCCAGGCATGTTTCAAGAGTAACTTTAATAGAAGCCTTACAATGCTCTTGCTCCTGGTGGCTGGGGCACTCTAGTTCATCCGCAGTCCATAGTATTTGTGTCTTCGTGGGAGTGGGGAGCAGCTACTTGAATAATTGCAAAAATGGAGAGTCTTACACAGTGGATTAGAAAAGCTGAGCTTAAGCCAGAGACACATTTCTATTTAAATGCAAGATCTTTTAAGAATAATGTATGGATTTTTTCCCATCTTCTCAGGGTGCAAAGAAGAGTGCAATTGGTCAGCGCATTGTAGCAACTTTGCCATATATCAAACAAGAAGTCCCCATCATAATTGTCTTTCGTGCACTAGGCTTTGTGTCTGACAGGGACATCTTGGAGCACATCATATATGATTTTGAAGATCCAGAAATGATGGAAATGGTAATGTGTTATTTCCTAGCTTGATATTTGGTGATGTGGAGGTGTGGCTTATCATTGTTCTAAGTGTTGTTCATTTTGCAACTGTTATTTATCACTTCATTGTTTTAGTAGGTTGTCTAATAGCAAGGTCAAAAGTTCTCTGCCTAAACCTATCTAAATGAGTATGTTACATGAATGGAGTGCAACGGAAATTTCAAGTGTTAATGTGTACTTGGAATGGTAGAGTCTTACCCGGCTGCAGTTGACTTTGATTTATACCTGCTACCATTGAATTATACATGAAACAGCAACAGGCCTAGAACGTACTTGAATGAGAACTATTTTCCAAAGTCTAAACTATTTTTTATGTGCTTCCAATGTGCCTCCATTACTGTTTTCTCTTGCTCTTGAAAGAGCTACTATAGTAAGGCCAGAAAGAACTGGATCAGTAATTAGCAGTTCCTGGAAAGAGTAATCAGCAAGCTGCTGTGTAGTTTACTTCAACCCCAACAGGCACTGGATGCTACAGGATTTTGCTGTATTTTGTGCATTTAGGTCAAACCTTCTTTGGATGAAGCTTTTGTCATTCAGGAGCAAAATGTTGCTCTAAACTTCATTGGATCAAGAGGTGCAAAGCCAGGTGTCACCAAAGAGAAGAGAATCAAGTATGCTAAAGAAGTTTTGCAGAAGGAAATGCTCCCGCATGTTGGTGTCAGTGACTTCTGTGAAACCAAAAAGGCCTATTTTCTAGGGTATGTCAGTATTTTCCATCTCACATCTACAAATAGACCCTGAGTACAGATTTTATTCACAAATATGTATATGCTGGAAGAATGTACTGCAAGTTTGGTTTTAACTTCAGTCTTCTGGATAGTCAGTGATAAACTTTAGGGCACTGGTTTAGTTTTGAAACTGAGAAAATGCAAAACAAATAAATAAAAGAAGGAAACAAGGCTCCAACACGTTCTGGATATTAAGTTAGATGTGATGATAGTGATGAATGACTCTCTTTGACATCACGTTGTATGGACAGCATGTAGAGGTTGTTAACTAATATGTAGGTAGCTGTTTGTAGTGTAAACTCACTCTTTAAAACTATTAGCATGTCCTCTTGATCACTGCTTACCAGTATTCAGATGAACTATAGCATCAGGAGACTTAGCATTTCTCACCTGATTCTACCAGCTTAAACGTAGCCCGTATTATAGGACAGACATGTAGCAAAAGATACATTACCATCATGATGTAAATATTAACTTCTCTCCATTGTTACCCAAGCTTTCGGTGGGTCATTCACCTCTAAGGGCATACATGCTGAAGAGGACTGTGTTAGGGGACTCTTCATTAGAGACTGTAGTGATAGGACAAGGGGTAGTGGGTTAAAACTTAAACAGGGGAAGTTTAGACTGGATATAAGAAGGAAATTCTTTCATGTTAGGGTGGTGAGGCACTGGAATGGGTTGCCCAGGGATGTTGTGAATGCTCCATCCCTGGCAGTGTTCAAGGCCAGGTTGGACGAGGCCTTGGGTGATACGATTTAGTGTAAGGTGTCCCTGCCTACGGCAGGGGGGTTGGAACTAGATAATCTTAAGGTCCTTTCCAACCCTAACTATTCTGTCTATGATTCTGTGATAGCTGTATCCTGAAGATCTACAATGGACAGCCTCTAGGAAATGGTTTACTGTTTTGTCTGTGAAAGCATGTAATCTCTGTTGTGAATGTCTGCAGTCAGTTTAAAACATAAACTGTTTTATTTGCTTAGGTATATGGTTCATAGATTGTTGCTGGCAGCACTGGGAAGAAGAGAGCTTGATGACAGAGATCATTATGGCAACAAAAGACTGGATCTTGCTGGACCACTGTTAGCTTTTCTGTTCAGAGGGTAACTATAGTATCTGTGTTTTCTTTGGGGATAATTAACGGTAGGGGCATTGCCAACACTATATTTCTAAAAGATCAGACTACTCTGTTGTGTCTAACAGCCAGTCTTGGACAGCACAGCCTGTATCTGATAACTTTACCAGGAAGTGGATAGGTTTACTCTAATAGTAGGTGGCTAGCATCAACTTCTTTTGAAGCATATTTTGTGCATGTTCACAAACAGGTTAATGTATTTTGGGCTTTTTTTTTTTCCCTCCTCCTCTAGTTACAAGTTACTTGCTTCTTTCAGGAGGCCAGTGACATTTTTTCTCACATAACTGCTGAGTAGGCTGAATTGCTATAGTATTGTTTAATCATGTTTCTTGGCATCTTCTACAGAATGTTCAAGAATTTGCTAAAGGAAGTGAGAATATATGCCCAAAAGTTCATTGACAGAGGGAAAGATTTCAACTTGGAGCTGGCAATTAAAACAAGAATTATTTCAGATGGTTTGAAGTATTCACTGGCAACTGGAAACTGGGGTGACCAGAAGAAAGCTCATCAGGCCAGAGCAGGAGTATCTCAGGTGCAACAGCTGAATAAAGCATTGTAGCACTTGTCAGGTTTACACATGGTTTTAACCATATCATGGAAGAGTTTAATACTGCTTGGCAGCTATGCATGTTGTATGTTAAACAGAACCATTTTTAAAAGGAAATTTTCATAGCTGAAACATATAAAAATCCAAATAGTTGAGTCTGGTGTTGGGGTTTGGTTTTAATCATTTGGGTTTTGTTTTAGCTTTTGCATGGACTGCTAAACTGTTGGTGTATCTCTTATAACGACTTTTCGTGTTAGAGCATATGCTTGTGTGTCTGGTCAAGTCCTAGTCCCAAGGAATCTTTAGGGAGGATGGATTTCTTTTTTTAAATTACTTCTAGTGCTTCACAGGTGCTTAAAGAAATTTGAGTGGCACTATGTAATACGACAGTTGTGTATTCCACGGTTCAGTGATAAGGAGCATTGACTGTATTAGTCCAGAACAGTGTTTAACTGAGCCTGTTTCTCATAAAGGCAGAAAAGGGAAAGAGGTGACAGTTTTTAAATGCCAGCATGTTTTGTGGTCTGGAGCCCTTGTGAGATCGTAATTTATGGAAAGCAAAGTTAGGAAAGGAGCAAAGATTGTAGCTGTCCCTAGGTGGTGTGATGTTGATGTATTTGTGTGGGGGGCTTTTTAAATAAGCTCTCATGTTTCAGGCTGTAAAAATAAACCTTTTTGAGGAGCCTTGAGCAGACTCTGAAAAGAACGTAAATACTGATTTGCTCCTGTTAACTAAGATGCCTTAGTTTTTTCAAACTAAGTATGTAAAGATCTTTGTGTCATTGTATTGGTAAGCCCTCCTGGTGAAAATGCAGCTTTTAAAGTATGTTTATTGCTAGTATCATTCATTCTAGTTACCTGGTCTGAGTAAGCTATACTACAAAACCCAGTTCTCTGCTTGGGTAACAGTTTATGCTGGGCCTTGCCATGGTATATGCCTGCTCTGAAAACTTCTGCCATTACAACACCGGTTGCTTAAGATTTTAAGGTTGAACTTAGTCTGAGGTTAGCGGAGGTGAGCTAAAAACTGTAGTCAACCAAAATCGGAACTATTTTAGTTCAGGTGCATCATTTCTAGAGGGCAGTGATCCTTTGCACTACTGTATCATGATGCCTGTCAACAACACTTTTAAGCAACTTTGACTGAATTAATTCCTTACTCCACACAGGTGTTAAACCGCCTGACTTTTGCATCTACACTTTCTCACCTGAGACGCCTGAATTCTCCAATTGGTCGAGATGGCAAACTAGCAAAGCCCAGGCAGTTGCACAACACACTGTGGGGAATGGTTTGCCCTGCTGAGACCCCAGAGGTAATGAAGCTAGTATTTATGTCAGTACTCAAGCCTATCTCTTTGCTAGTCATTTTATAGCCACCCTAGCATTTGTATTTTAAAGTGCTTACATGCGTATTTAGCTTTATAGCTAACTCTGTCTTTGAATGGTAGTAATTAATAAATAGCATGTGTTGTGTCCACGTCCATAAGGACTTGAATTTTAAGTTCTTGCATCTTCTTAGGGCAATCTCTTGATTTGGAAATGCAAGTCAACTATGTGTTTCTATTAGGGTCATGCAGTAGGACTTGTGAAGAACTTAGCCCTGATGGCTTACATTTCTGTGGGGTCTCAGCCGTCGCCAATTTTGGAATTCTTGGAAGAGTGGAGTATGGAAAACCTGGAAGAAATATCTCCAGCAGCAATAGCTGAGTATGTGCAAATGAAACTGTTAAACAGACTTAAGCTTTTTATCCTGCACAGCATTTCAAGGGCTTTGGGTTTTTCTGGGGGGAGAAATGGGAGGGCGCTTTTTTTGTAGTTAATTTTTTCTGCATTATTGGTATTTTTAATTTGTTTTGCTTTCTCTTATTTGTATTTTTATTTATTTTTTTCATTTTTCTCCTTATTATTTGTGTTTTTTAATACTTTTTTTTTCCTCTTTATAGTGCTACCAAGATCTTTGTTAATGGCTGCTGGGTAGGAATACACAAAGATCCTGAGCAGCTCATGAATACCCTAAGGAAGCTCCGTCGTCAGATGGACATCATTGTGTCAGAGGTACAAATTTTATGTCTCGAGCTTGGGTTTCTTTTGTCATGAGGGAGGATAATGCCTTGATACTACTTTGCAAGCTCCAAGTAGCATTATTTGCAAGTCTCTTTATGAACAGACTTCACATTGGTTGTTCGGGTTTTCTGGTTGTTTTGGTTTGTTTGGGGTTTGGTGCTTTTGGGAGTTTTCTTGTTTGTTTGATGTTGTGTGTGGTTTGTTGTTTGGTTGTGGTTGGTTTTGGTTTGCTTTATTTCAAGAGGATCCAGTTTAAAATAGTCTTCTGAAATGCTTCTTTGCTTTAGGGAACTTTGTTATCCTGTTTTGTGTTCCATATTTCTGATTCTGGGCTGAGATTTCGTACTCATGGGGTGCTGCTGTCTTGTGCAGGTCTCAATGATTAGAGATATTCGTGAGCGAGAAATCCGCATCTACACTGATGCAGGCAGAATTTGTCGACCTCTTTTAATTGTGGAAAAACAAAAACTGCTGTTGAAGAAAAGGCATATTGACCAACTGAAGGAACGCGAGTATAACAACTACAGGTGAGATATTCCTGAAACTTGGTTGAATGTCTGATTTTTTCATCTTGGAAGCTGCAGGTCCCTTCAGATTGGAGAGGGAAATGTTTAAAAGTCTGTACAGTACAAAGATGCTTTCTCTGCCTGGTAGCTTGATTTTTTTTTTTTTTTAATTTTTTTTTTTAATTTTTTTTTTTTTTTGGTTTTAAATCGCATTCAGGCAGTGGTAGAAGTAATAAGCCAGGAAAGTCCTTCATCTTGTTACTGCTGAAGAGACACATTTGATGTGTTAGCTGAGTATTTCGGGCATTGTTTGTTCAGTTGGCAGGATCTCGTGGCCAGCGGTGTAGTAGAGTACATTGACACACTGGAAGAAGAGACTGTGATGCTGGCAATGACCCCAGATGATTTGCAAGAGAAAGGTGTGGCATATTGTTCAACGTACACGCACTGTGAGATTCACCCATCTATGATCCTGGGAGTATGTGCATCTATTATCCCTTTCCCTGATCACAACCAGGTTAGTGCGTCACTTTTGACATCCCGTTTTTGAAGTTGATGGAAAACCCACATGTGTATGTGTGAAGAGTTTTATGTACATAATAATGGTCTTCCATTGTCTGTCTAGTCTCCCAGGAACACCTACCAGTCTGCCATGGGTAAACAAGCTATGGGAGTTTACATTACAAACTTTCATGTTCGTATGGATACACTGGCACATGTGTTGTACTATCCTCAGAAGCCCCTTGTAACAACACGCTCCATGGAGTACTTGCGATTTAGAGAGTTACCAGCAGGTATGTTGCCAGTTAATGTTATAAACCAAAAATGCTACTGCTTTGTTTAAACTAAGTCACAGATGTTGCGTGTAGGATACCTGAGTATTTAGCACCTATATGTCATTTAAAAGTTAATTATAGATTAAACATTAACTTGTAGCTGGACACCTAAATACATTGCTAGTGTTTCAGGTGAAACTACTTTATCTGTAAAGTCTGTTAAAATCTCACTGTAAAAATGCATTTTCTGCATTGGTATTTGCTGTGTTTTTCACAAGGGGTCACTCTTGACTCTATTGTACCCAAAGTTGTATTTGCTGGTATGGTGTTGTGTGTGGGGGATGTGGAGATTTTATCTTTGAAAGAGAACAGCTTCACTGTAGAGAATACAGCCTATTTTGAATTGTGATTCAAAATTGTAATTCAGTAATGCCTGTCTGGTATGTGGGCAACCTTTCAAAGTATTTGTTCTGCATATTATAGGTATCAACTCGATTGTAGCCATTGCCTCATACACAGGCTATAACCAGGAAGACTCTGTCATTATGAACCGTTCTGCTGTTGACAGAGGCTTTTTCAGGTAAAACTTTGTAAATTCTTTAGCAATTTAATTTATTTTCAATGGAGGTGGAGGGAGCAGCACAGTGAAAATGGTATCTTAGAGTATGTATCTCAGCAAAACAATGAGCAATGGCTCATCCTATGTGTAACCTGACTTCCCACTCTGGCTTGCCAACTTTTCCATTTCGGTCTTTACTACAATTACTGTTCTTTGTATAATGGTTAAATGAAAAAAAAAATATAATAGCAAAGAGTCCAAATACATTTTCATTTAACTCTTGTCAGTTATAAACTCTCCTTAATGGTAATATTGCAGCTTTGTAATAATCTTTAGTAGTATGACATCTGCTACCAGTAAGGATTGGCATGTTCCTCTCCTTAGTAGAAACTGCTGTTGGGTCAGCTGGCAACTGATGTGACTTTGTGCATTACAGATTTTAGATGGCTGTACTTAGCTATATGGCTCATCAGTGGGTTTCTAGTTTTGTTCATTTTCTTTTGTCCAAGTTGAGACTAAGAAGTGTATGCTTGGGGTCCTGGATCTACTGCCTTCTAGTGCAGAATAAGTATGGGACTATTAAGACTTATTACAGCTTACATGAAGCTCTTATAGAACCTTCTGTGTGCACAGGAGCAGTGAAATGTGGATAATGTTTATCTGAAAGGCCATGGCTTTGGTGTGCTGGCAGCTGAGGCAGCAAACAAAAGCCCCAGAAAGAAGCCTATATAAATTGAAAGTTTTCCACTGCAGCTCAGCTGTACTGAGTGTGGCACTACAGGGTAGTAGTAGAAGCCTGAAAGTGCTTGCAAAATGGGAGGTATAAGGAGAAAAGAGTATGAGAATGACATGATGAAAATGTGCATAATCTACTTATGAGATATCAAGCAGATCCGAAAGTCTGTAGTTCATCAAAAATTAGCATGTTATTTATAGGTACTTCGGCAGTATCTGAAAAGTGGCCATCAAAATGCCATCTGAAACTGGTTTTTGTTCGTGTGGTGGGATGTTTTTGGTTTTGTTTTTCCCTCCTCAGTGATGGTCACTGATTAACAAGGCTTTAGAGGAAAGGTTGTGTGATTTAATTTGGTTTTCATTAGTAGCAGGAGGCCTAATATGTGATAAAATTGTGTTTATAGTGAAATTGAGATGAGAAAGAATGATGCAAAGGCTTTATGACTTTGTTTCAGATCTGTGTTCTATCGCTCCTACAAAGAGCAGGAGTCTAAAAAAGGGTATGACCAAGAGGAAGTTTTTGAGAAGCCTACACGCGAAACTTGCCAAGGTGAGATACAGGAGTGTTTGAAGACTGAGTTTTTAAATCAGATTTTTGTGGGCAGTGTCACTGAGCTGGTTCAGTCTTTATTTTGGGACATATAAAGTGTGAGAAATATTTGTATTAATAGCAAGATACATCAGTTGAGATGTCTGAACATACTTCCATGCAACATTTTCTCAGTAGTCTGAAGTTGCAAGCAAGCTTGTTCAATTTGTGCTGATTGTCAAGTCCAGTATGCTGAACAGTTTGGGAGCCTACTTTTATTTTTCCTTTTTCCCTCAAGGTATGAGACATGCAATCTATGACAAACTTGATGATGATGGTTTGATAGCACCTGGGGTACGTGTGTCTGGGGACGATGTCATCATTGGCAAAACAGTGACACTGCCAGAGAATGAAGATGAACTGGAAAGCACCAACAGACGTTTCACAAAGAGGGACTGCAGCACTTTCCTGCGAACTAGTGAGACTGGCATTGTAGATCAGGTCATGGTAACCCTTAACCAGGAAGGATACAAGTTCTGCAAGATCAGGGTGAGCACTGGCATGTGTGCTTACTACTTCTAACCAGTTTTGTTCCATATTTAAGTTACCTACTGAATGTTTTCCTGTGGCTTACAGGTACGCTCTGTGAGAATCCCACAAATTGGAGATAAATTTGCCAGCAGACATGGTCAGAAAGGAACCTGTGGTATCCAGTACAGGCAAGAGGTAGTGATTTTTTTTTCCCCACTTTTTAACTTTTTATTTCTGATGATCTTAGCATTGGAACTGCCTTAAACGAGTTGTCTGTAGAATATCTACTCATGTGCAGTATATTGACTTAAAGTTAACTAAAATATGTTTAGAAGGAGACACAGCTGCTTCTTATGTCGTACTTAGTACCTTTGAAATGCTTTAAAAGATTTTATTTGAAGCCATGCAACTGCTTTTCTTAAAGCTGATATTCTGGGATGTACTGACTGTCTGTTTCCCTGTTCTAGGATATGCCCTTCACCTGTGAAGGCATCACCCCTGATATAATTATCAACCCCCATGCCATCCCTTCTCGTATGACCATTGGTCACTTGATTGAGTGTCTCCAGGGGAAGGTAAGAAGAATCTTTTATGCTGTATGTCTGAGCAATATGATTTTTCTTTTAACTTCAGGGGTATTTTTTTAAGATACTACTCCCTGGTAGGTAGGTGTTAATCCACTAGAAAATAAGGATTGCTTTCCAGTTACAATAGCAAAAGCAGGTTTCTTGGAGAAGTCCTACAGTCCGGTAAATTTTGTTCAGCAAGTCAGATTACAGTGTGCTCTCCCATCTTTGAAGATCCTTTTATTAGAAAAATATATTATAAAAATAATATATTATAAAAATGCTGCTTTTATTCCATACATTTCCTGTGACCTAGGAAAAGGAGTAGCAAAATTGCTGATACTTTGTTTTTGTTAAAATCTTGCTATAAATTGTGCAGTTAATAAACAAGGCAAGATAGGGCACTATCATGGGCATGGTACCTCAAGTTCTTTAAAAACTGTTTGAAAAAGCTTACTGTTGTCTGAAAGAAATTCAGAAATCTGACAGGCTTTTGCAAACCTCCATAGGTGTCTGCAAACAAAGGAGAGATTGGTGATGCGACACCTTTTAATGATGCTGTCAACGTGCAGAAGATTTCCAATCTTTTATCAGATTATGGCTATCATCTAAGAGGAAATGAGGTATAATCAAAGTATCATTTCACTGTGATGTTTTTAATATACACTTGGTGGATAGGAGGGCTTGTGATTCAGTAATTGCATTGATTACTTCAGGTTCTCTACAATGGCTTCACTGGTCGAAAAATCACATCACAGATCTTCATTGGTCCTACGTACTATCAGCGGTTGAAGCACATGGTAGATGACAAAATCCATTCTCGTGCCAGAGGGCCTATCCAGATACTTAACAGACAGCCCATGGAGGGTAGATCTCGGTAAGGATGTTTATTAGTTTCTATACAGTGTTTTCTTTTTCTTCAAAGTTTTTACCCCTAAAAAATTAACTGCCTCAACTTTGCAGCTAGAACTGAATTAGCTCACCCCAATTAGCCATCCATTTTTATGTGTTCAGCTGATGTGTTGAGTGCAGTATCAAGGTTTTGGTTAGCAAGGGGTACTGCTGAGGTGGCCTCTCTGAGAAAGGACCAGCTGTTGCCCTGCGCTAGGCATAACTGCTTACAGCTGGATCAAACAGACCCACTCTAGCCAAAGCTGAACCCATCAGCAACCTTTAAGAAAGGGTAAAACCCGCTGGGCAGTAGCTGTGAGGAGGGAGTGAGAAAATGTGAAAGGAACAGTCCTGCAGACACCCGTGTCAGAGGAGGAGGAGCTCCAGCCACTGGAGGTGATTGCCATGCTGACCTTGGTGAAGCATGTTGTCTGACAGCAGCCCATGGGGCAGCTATCCATGCTGCAGCCTGTGGAAAGCCCATGCTGGAGCAGGCTCCTGGCAGGAGCTGTGATCTCTTCCTGAAGGACTGTGGGCCCCATGGGAAGAGCCTGTGCTGGAATAGTTCTAGAAGGACCATCCCATTGGGAAGGGACCCTGTGCTAGAGCAGGGAAAGAATGTGAGGAATTAGGAGTGGTGGAGAGGAACTGTTACGTACTGTAATTCCCCCATAACTGAGGGGAGGAGAGAGTTGGAAATGAAGGGTAAAGTTGAGCTTGGGAAGGAGGTAGGAGTGATGATGTTTTTAGTTTTGTCTTTTGTTTCTCACTATCCTGCTCCATTTCTAATGGGCAATAAATAAATTTCCATGCTGAGTCTGTTTTGCCTGTGATGGCAATTAGTAAGCGATCTCCCTGTTTTTTATCTCGACACATGTGCTTTTCCCATCTTATTTTTGCTCTTTGTCCTGTTGACATGGGGGAGTGAGAGAGCTATTTGATGGGCATGTGGCAGCTAGCCAAGGTTAAACCTACCACAGATAAGAAGGGAATGATGTTTACCTCATTTTGCTATGTGGTTGTGCTGTGGCTGTCAGCTGTCTGACATCTGCTTTAGAAATGCTCTGCTGCTCTGCAGCAGTTATGAATTACTGTGTTCACGTTCTCTCTAACGCTGTTCTGAGGTGTTAAATTACTGCACAGCTTCTACCTTGTGATACTGCTGTGGTTTTTCTGATAAGTTACTTGTTCACCAGCAAGAAGTGGTGTATTTTGCCAGTGAACTCAGAAGTTGTTTTGTTTTTCTCCTCTTTTCAGGGATGGTGGCCTTCGTTTTGGAGAAATGGAACGAGATTGCCAGATAGCTCATGGAGCAGCCCAGTTCTTGAGAGAGCGATTGTTTGAAGCTTCAGACCCATACCAAGTCCATGTCTGCAATCTCTGCGGCATCATGGCGATTGCAAACACAAGGACTCACACCTACGAATGCCGGGGATGCCGCAATAAAACTCAGGTAGGCGTGGTTTTCATCAGCCACTGTTTCTCTTTGCGGGCGAGAGGAAACACTGCTCGGGTGAACAGGAGCATAGGGAAGTAAATATTTAAAGAAGCACCAGAACAATTGCTATTTTAGTTTCGTAACTGGTTTAAGTGTTTATAGCATCCTAGTTAATTTGAATGTCTTGTTATTAATTTTACAATGTTGGCGTGCCACTTGGCAGGAAATGCTGTTCAAGTGTTTTGCAGTGCGGAGTTTTCTGAGACTTTAAAATTAGACACTTGAGAGCTTATTTTTGGGAGTGAACCTCAGAATCAGGAATTCAGAGCCATCGCCCTTGACAGTCCCCATGAAGATATTTATGCTTGCAGAGCTCAGTCCCTATGGGAGGCCTTTTGTGTTGCACTTTTTTTGTTGTTAATAGAGAAAAAGCTCTGTAGTGTGTGCTTGGTAACAGAACTATGTCGAGGGAAAGTAGCAGAGATAAAAATAGTTGCCTTAAATAGGCTTGTTCTTGTGCTGGGGACTGACTGTTGCAATTCTAAAATGGCCTTGAGGTTACTGAAGAGATGTGTGCTGGAAATCGTCACTACATTTACTGCACATCAGGCACACTTTGCACATTTTCCCTTGTTAAATAGCTGTTGTTTAGGATCATATCCCTCGGCTGCAGGTTTTCACATTAAAAGTGTGATCCGGATAGCTTCTGTGTAGCCTCTATAGGTAGTCTCAGCTTTCCTCTTGCTTTGTTACTGTCTGTGAGCAATTCCTGTTAAATGCTTTAATGCATAACTTCAGGGGCACTTTAGAGGCAAAACCCCAAGAAGTTATTTGTGTAGAGGGTGGTGGAAGTTGATGTTTTAGGAGTGCTTATCACAAGCCTTTTAAAATCTCTTTCAGATATCTTTGGTTCGGATGCCCTATGCCTGCAAACTCCTCTTCCAAGAACTGATGTCTATGAGTATTGCACCTCGTATGATGAGTGTTTAGCCTTTAAAAATGTTTGGGTTTTGTTGTTTTTTTTTTAATGATGAGACTGAAGTGCTCAGGTTTTGTTTCACTTTGTGTAGGTTGCATTTAAACTACAGCTTTACTCGTCTGCTATGTGCTCTTCAAACATATGTTTATTTCCTGTAAATAGAATTAAAATTTGTAATCAGGGTTGTGAATCTCCTTTATTTGTGTATTTGTGAAAGAAGTGTGCAAGCAAATTGGTTATCAAAGAGCAAGGGGGTCAAGGGGATGATTAGTGAGCTAGAAAAAGCCAGAGGGTACAGTTTTCCATCATACTAACTTAAAACTGTGCATAAGTGAAAGTCCTCACATCACAGCTCTGCACCATCATCTGTGGAAAAACAAAAACATGTTATGCTCTGCACTGTTCCAAGGGTGATAGCACAACTTGGGCAGTAGCAGCGTGTCTTCCTGCCCGCCTCCCTCCCTCCTTTTCTCTCTTCCTCCCTCCCTACTGCAGGACCACAGCAGCAGGGGGATGGTAAGAGATGGCATTTTTCTGAGCTGAGATCACCTGGACATTGGACACAGACTCCCTAACTGCACAGTGTGTCGCTTTGGAGTCTGACAGTTTGTTCCATTAACATTATCAGTTTCCTTTAATTGCTTACTGCCAGCTTATTGCTTAGCTACGGCATGCTTGCTTGAGAGCTTTTCTACAGCTGAAAAGAAACAGCTGTAACACAGTGTGCATGTAAGAAATAAACCATGAGGCAATACATGCAGTAGTACAACCTCGCAGTATTGTTGCTGTGAGAGGGGAAGTGAACATCATCTGTTCTGGGGTATAAGTGTGCTCCTCATGGTGCAACTCAGTAAAACCCAATTTCATTCACATCTATAAATAAGATGTTTGAAAAGGGATTGCAGACTAGCTAAAAACCTTTTAGCAAGTTCCTGTGCTTAAGCAATCTTGTGATTCATTTTATGTTTTTATTTCAATGCCAGGTGCTGTTAATGTTCTCCTAAGGGAAGTCTTTCATCTATTCAGGGATATAAGGATATAGAAAGTCAAGACTATATAGTTTGGACAAAGCTACTGGGATTAAAACTAAGGACTATGTCCAGAAGTGGATTTAGGCAGCAGTGTTCCGTAGCTGGATGCTTTGTTCCCAGTGCCTGTGGCATGGTTACAGTTACTATGCCAGCTCAGGATTTATTCTGAAGCACGTGTGGCTGTGGTACTAAGCCATCCTCTGTGCAGCTGTAATAAGGGTGGTTGGCTTGCCATCAGCTTTGCATGCAACCTGGCAAAGAGGACCTGGGTTTGAAATGTGGCTGAGGGCTGGAATGTAAAAGCTTCAGGTCTTGCCTAAAGGCCTGCTGTGGCCTATCTGTCCCCTCCCTGGTGTGACACTCCAGCATGCAGAGAGAATGGCAGGGACTGGAATGTTTCCAGGATGATAAAGAATAAGAAGGTGCAGGGACTTGGCAGGAATTTAAGTGTTTTAAGTTCCCCTCTCCCTTGGGACTGGTTGTGACAATACTCCTCCCAGGAGAGATGGGCAGGACAATACAAACTTAGGGCTGGAAAACCACTGAAAGTTGCTTTCTAAACCCCCCCTCCTCCCCCCCCAAAAAAACAAAAGTGGGTTTAATTTGGTATCTTAATATCCAGTACTTTGCAGCACTTGGGGATTACTGAACAAATCCCTTGAGAGCTCTGGCAGCTGACATTTGCGGGGAATGTTCTGAACAGAGGTGGTCCTTCTGTACCAAATAACTGAGTAAACTCTGAGAGGAAAGAGCTGAAGAGTGTCCAACCATATTACCTACCTTTGGTCAGAGCTATTTCATGCAGAGTTTCCACAACGTGGATTTTTGCAGAAGCTGTTGCCTCTCCTTTGGCATTTGATGCATGACACTCGTATTCTCCAGCATCCTCTTTACTCAGAGGAGATATCTAGAGAAAGAAACATCTCCCCAGTAAGCATCCTGTGCACAGGTAAAGGTGCTTCTGTTTTAAGGTATCTGCTGTGTGAAGCAGAGTTAACCCTGAGGGACCACACTGACAACATGCTTGCTTCTGCCTGCTCTAAACAACCTGGTTCAGATTTCGGTGGCTCCCACCTCCTTTCCCTTGTTTCTACCTCTGCTTTTGCAAATGGTGTGGGAACCACCACCCTAACCTGTGCTGCCCTGCTCTGGGAGCCATCATACTTGCAGTTCCCTTACTGGGATGCACAGCAGCTCCCCCTGATGTGTGGCAAGTGCCGATTAGCCTGCAGGTACTCCTGTAGCCCAGGTCTGTTGAGTGAGAGCTGACAGCTTCTGAGCTGTGCTACTCTCAGGCATCTGTACCAGTTCCTCCCTAGACATGGTGAGGGTCTCCTTCCCATGATGGCAGCAGAAAAGGAATGACATATGGAAAGGAGATCCTTTACTTAAGCCTAGCCTTCTCCAATCATAGAATACATGCTTCTGCTGTGTGTGACAGAGGTGAAAAACTGCAATGGTGAGACACACGTTATCTTCCTTTAGATGTCCTGCCTGTTGCCATGTGACTTCTGTGCTGTTCTCTGTGCATGGGCTGTTTGCAACCTGCACTTGTGCTGTTTGTGCTTCTCTGTGCACACATAAAGTACTTACAAGCACCCAGCCAGTCACTTCATGTTTCTCGGGGCCCCCTCGGGTCTGGATAGCCAAGTTCTCCCGGTCTCCAGGCAGAAGCTCCATTCTCTGGACACCATACTGACCCCGAATTATCTAAACAGAAGAGCAGAGAGGGTGAAGAGTTTTGGGGCTAATTTATATTAGAAATGTTAGGACCACACCTGCATACAGGAAAGATCAGCACTACTTTTTCATGAATGAATGTGTTTTGTGCAGTACCACACACAAGTGGCAGGTGCCAGTTTTTTCTAGTGCCAGCATTTCACCTTCTGTGTACTGCAGCCTCACTACCCCAATGCTTCAGTGTCTACACTGAGTCCGCATTCCTTTTGCCTCAATAGGAACAAGTAAAGCAGCACAGCCTTCTGGGGTGTGCAGACATGCCCTGCACAAACTTGGTCTCATGGAACTTGGGTGCATGTTCCTAAGGCAGTGTTTAACCCATCGAATGATATCTGTGCTGAACAAGGAGGATTTGGATTCCTGCAGCAGACTGGAGCAGCTACCTTCTGGCTTGGGACTGTAGGGACAGCTGGAGCTGACTGCGATCCTTGTTTGGAGAGACTCCTGATGATCAGGCTTTTTAGAGTGGCAATAGCAGAGAACTGAGTGTCTGCATGTTGCTCCTAGAATGGGCTCTCCCCACATGAGAGTTAGATGATAGGGATGCAGGGAGAGCATCTATCCTCTTCCCAACAGGCCAGCAACAGCCCTGCAGGCTTCTGCTGCAGCAAACCAGGCAGTCCTTCGTGGTGGGCACAGCATCCGTGAGAGCAGCAGTGCAGTCATTCCCCAGTGCTCTGTATCTGAGCCCAGAGCAGAGCGTGGGATAAGTGGTGCTCGGCCCTTGTTATCACCAGGTCAAGCAGTCTCAGCCATGAGGAAGAGGCACAAAAAGCAGATCAGCACTGAGAGTCAGTGTAAACAAGGCATCTGCTTGTATATAAGCAGAAAATCCTGCTTGAGACAACATGCCTACACTGTATGCTCGTGCAAGAGTCTGCTTTGGGAGCACTATGAATAAAGCCTGCTGTTTCAGAACAGAGTAATATTTGGGCCATATTCTCAAAGTAGTATTGCTTCATCTTAAAGACCCAGCCCACGTGTCGACAAACCTGTGGCATTTGAAGAGGCTACAGGGCTATGCAGTGTCTCTTAGCCTTATGTTTGGGACCCTCTTTGCCTAGTGCTGGCCCTGCCCTAAGCCAGACATTACCAACACTGCCAAAACCAGCATACAGCCAGCTAAAGGAGAGGACTGCCCCATGTGGTTCCTGCTCCTGATGTGGGCGACCTGTGTCCAGACACCCCGGAGTCGCTGCCGTCAGCAGGGTGATGGCAGGTCAAGGAACATTCCTGGCATGCTCAGAATAACAGGCGCTACCAAGACAAGCAGAAGTCCTGCTCTGCCTCGGGATCAGACAGAGTTTAGAGAAAGCAGTGACTAAAGGTTAAGCAAAGCCAGATGTTTGGGGGTGGACAGAACTGCACATGTGGGAGAACTCATCAAAGATGAGTGTTTCCAAGGAGGAATCTGCTACGGCCTTTATGCTTACCAGGCAGTTTCAGCTGCCTCAGGCTTGCAATGCTCTAATTGCTCCAAGCAGGGCCCTTACCTTGTTCCAGATGAGGACAGGGGTTGGAATGCCAATAACCTCACAGCTCAGGTAGATCTGTGCTCCTGTCACATTCCAGATGTCCTTAGGAGGGGTCACTATGGAGGGTCCTGCAAAAAGGGAGAAATGCTTTTAAGCACCATGTGACAACAAGCATGTCTCCTTGGTAGCCTTTTAAGTGGGGGCAATCACTTCTGATGGGTTTTGGGGAAGCTGGATGGGTCCTACTCACTCTTTTGGGTCACCTGGCCAGCTTTGCAGCATCCTTTTTTCCAGTCTGATTTCAATCAGTAGCAAAGCCTATGGCAGCTGGCTAGCAGAATTCTGCATTGTGCTGCTCCTGTTCTACCTGGGTGCAGTGTTCAGCCGAAGGAGGCTGACTGGAGGGAGCTGGGAAGGGACCAGGTGAATGCAAAGCTCCATTTCTCCCCAGAGAGCTCCAACCCCTGGTTAAACAGTGAGTTGCTTCCAAAATCAGATGGGAACAGAGCTGTTTTGCAGATCTGTTTGGAGATGTTTACCCCTCAGGCTGGGAAATGCTGGAGACATATACCAGGAAGGGAAGAATGGCCTTTTCTGTTCAACCCCTCTTCAGTGGGGCTGTTTTGCAAAATGCAGCTATTAATTCCCCACAATAAGAAGTGCAGACCAAAGGAGCACATAGTGTTTATTTCCACTTATTGATAGCTTGAAGAACACAGCAGCTTTTCCGTTTTGATCCGAAGATGCAGGGAGTAACCAGAAGCTGAAGCTCCCTTTAGGCTCCATGAGGAGAATGCATTTCCTACAAGTACTCCAGAGCCAGCCCAACTGAAGCCCCTGGATATGCTGGCTCAGAGATCATGGCTCATTCCCAGCCTTGTAAAAAAGGAGCAGACTGGGGTCCTGATGCTCCTTCTGGGGTCCTGAACATGCACTGATCTCAGCCCCACGTGTTTACTCTGCCCTGCAGCCTTCTTGCAGGCAGCAGGGAGCAGGTTTCAGGTGCATCCCACTGCACCAACACCTTCCAGTAGAGAGCTGGCAGCTTTTTGTCTTGGGATCTAGGCACAGATCCACACAGCCAGATCACCAGCCAGAGGGTATCAGCCATCCCTCTGTCTTATTCCAAGGGATGCCGAGGTGGCTCCCCACTCGTGAGCAACTGGTGTGATCCCAGAGAAGTGTCTCAGCTGAGAACAGTTTTTAGGAAGGGTTTCATTCCATCGCCTAACCTGTTGCTGGCTGTGCTGCTGCAGGCATTGATTTCTGCATACTAGCCAAGAGAGGGATGTGCTAGAGACACAGCACCCTTTCCTCTGTGGAAGGGTACTGAAATTATTCTGGCTCCAGGTGGCCCAGAGCAGATCCGTACCTCCAGACCATGTCCAGCTCTGCACTCTCAGAAACACCTTGCTGGGGGCTGTTCCCCTGAGTACAACCATAGCGTAGCACAATGGGGTGAACATGGGGCTAACACAGGGACCTGAGCATGTGCCTGGCCCCTGCGCAGTAGCAGGGCTGTGTGGTGCCATCCCCAGGACACGATGGGGCCACCTGAGGTCACACACTCTGCTCCCCAGCACAGCTGTTTCCTGTTCTTTCTCTGGTGTCTCAAGAGCAATAGGGACAACAGGGCAGCTCCTGAGACCCAGTGTCCCCAGGCAGCTTAGCTCACACTGTGCTCTGCAAGGGCTGCCAGCAGATGTGCACCCAGCATAGCCTGGTGTTGCTGCTGCCCTCTGCTCCAGCCATGCAGAACCCTCCACATGCAAGGTGCTCTTCCTGGAGCAAAGCTTGAGGCCTGTCCCTGAGAGACAGGGCTACATTTGGCCCCGTACGACACTGTCCTCTTTATGACCAGTTGCTGGGGTTCTCCATGTGGCAGGAGAAATGCAGCAGACCCCATATGACCGCCATGTTCCACCACAGAAACTGAGAGATCCTGATTCTTACTTAAAAAGCCAGATGGATTTTAAGGCACCGTTATGCTCTCCTGGGATCTGGCTCAATTCTTCCCTGGTTGATAACTGGCAGCATTCAACACACCACTAAATCTACTACCTGCTGCGTCTCAGCCTTCACTGCCACTGAGTTTCCCCCTGTGTCAAGGGCTCGGACTCCCCCTGCCCATGGATATTCACTCATACTGCCAGGAGCAGATCACAGCAGGATTTTCCTACAGCAACTGCTGGCAGAGAAAAAGACAGAGGGAATTTCTGCCCACCTCCTGGTCGAGGAGAAGCTGTGTATCTCTGCTAGCATGGGGAATTGCCTGCACAGCTTCATAGCTGGCTCTGCGCAGCAGCCACAGCACAGCCAGAGCCTGGACATAGGTGAGGCAGCCCAGAGCTCAATCTCAGGAATCATAGAATCATAGAATAGTTAGGGTTGGAAAGGACCTTAAGATCATCAAGTTCCAACCCCTCTGCATGGGCAGGGACACCTCACACTAAACCATGTCATCCAAGGCTCTGTCCAACCTGGCCTTGAACACTGCCAGGGATGAAGCATTCACAACTTCCCTGGGCAACCCATTCCAGTGCCTCACCACCCTTATAGTAAAGAACTTCTTCCTTATATCCAATTTAAACTTCCCCTGTTCAAGTTTAAACCCATTCCCCCAGGAAGTACATCCTCATCTAACCAGCAGGAATGTGAGACTCTGCCTTTGGCTGCAAAATGAACTGGGAGCATTCACATGCCTCTGCCTCTATCCGGCACAGCCCTGAGGTCAGGAAAGAATGCACATCCCAGGAGATGCAGCAGTGTCATGGGAAGAGTCAGTGTTGTCTCTTGAGATATTTGACTTGAATCCAGACAGCCAAAACTCTAGAGCTGGGCTTCTTCCTCCACTAAAAACAAATGAGAAAGGCCAAGAAGTCAGCAGATATAAAGTCAAATCACGACAGGCCACAGCAGCAGCTGGACCTCCACCACAGTGAGCTGACACCCAGGTACATGGCACCTGAGTGCTGTCTGTGTTGGTCCCACTCACGCTCTCTCCCACAGCCCCCTGAAGCAGCCAGAGATGGACAAAGGATATGGCAACCTGCCACAGGAGGAGCAGCAGGGGATGTCTGAGCCTTGCAGGGACTTCAGAGGATGTGAGGACATTCCCTCCTGCAAGTCACCCCTCTTGCTCCCAGGGTCTTTGTGAAGGAAGCAAGGCCACCATGCATTCAGCAGGACTGGAACCAAGCCCACCCTGTGCAGAGCAGATGACGTGATTCCTGCCAGCAAGGAGCCAACTGGCCCTCATCCTACATCCTGCATCTTAGAGGCCTTGCTGCTCTATTTGCTGCACTGCCCACAAAGGGGAATCTTTCTCTGTGTGCTTCCTTCAGGATGGGGACTCATGGGTTGCACCTGCTAATGATAATGGTCACCACCACCAATGCAGCTGCGTGGTCTCTGGGCCCCTCCTGAGCCAGGAGCACTGTGTATGTACAGGATCTGTGGATGTACAGGATGGTCCCTGCCAGCACTTACTCTAGCGCTCAGGAGCTCCTTGGCCAAGAGGACAGTTGCAGACTGCGGATGGAGATCAGCTGCTGTCTGCAGGCACTTCAAGCATTTCCTCCCTGCTCTGCCCATTGTTTGTAAGACAAATAGCTGTCCCTGGCCTGGGAAGGGGTTTTATTTACAGAGCCAACAAGCTTATTCACCCCAGGAGAGGTGAAATGAGCCTGAAAAGCACAGGCTGTGCTGCTTCTGCAGATCACAGGGAGCTGACATCCTGCATTATGTCAAAAGCAGCAGCTGCAAAGGACTTCCCATTGCTGTTATGTGGTTACATGGCAAAGCCTGTGACTTCCTGGATGAGGCTATCATTTGGCATCTGTTCCCAACACCCCTCCTTCACCGGGCACCTCCTCTCTGCTCATCCACAGCAGACAGAGATATGGCATCTCCCAGCCCACCCTCACTGGTACCTGGATGTTCTATCACAGCTCAGGGTTAGCTGGTCCTCACTGATCTTACTTTGGTGTCCACACACACACAGATTAATCACACCCCAGCAAGCAGAGCAGTAACTTTGGTGATAAAATCAAGGGGGCTACAGGTACGTCATTAAAGGCAAAAATAAGCTAAATATTAAGCACCGTGGGGTATGCTCTGGCATGGGAAGTCCTGACCATGAACATACAAAGCTGTGTACCACATGCTGAAGCTTGCACGGGCAACAGTTTGGTTCCCAGCCAGCCCTCCTAAGTACTGCATTGCTGAGCCCTTGGGAACACTCCCTGCAAAACAGCAAATCGAAGTCAAAGGCAGACACTGTTCACCCTCACAAGCTCTTGCAAGTCTGAAAATAGACCCACCCCAGTCTCCGAAGTTGCTGGGAAAGTATTTTTCCTTCAAAATTACTTTATATGGATACAGGGAAACCTTCTGTAAGCAGCATAGAGTCATAGAATCATAGAACAGTTAGGGCTGGAAAGGACCTTAAGATCATCAAGTTCCAACCCCCCTGCCATGGGCAGGGATGCCTCACACTAAACCATGTCACCCAAGGCTCTGTCCAACCTGGTCTTGAACACTGCCAGGGATGGAGCATTCACAGCTTCCCTGGGCAACCCATTCCAGTGCCTCACCACCCTCACAGTAAAGAACTTCTTCCTTATTTCCAATCTAAACTTCCCCTGTTCAAGTTTAAATCCGTTACCCCTTGTCCTATCACTACAGTCCCTAATGAAGAGTCCCTCCCCAGCATCCCTATAGCCCCCCTTCAGATACTGGAAGGCTGCTATGAGGTCTCCACACAGCCTTCTCTTCTCCAGGCTGAACAGCCCCAACTTTCTCACCCTGTTTTCATACAGGAGGTGCTCCAGTCCCCTGATCATCCTCGTGGCCCTTCTCTGGACTTGTTCCAACAGTTCCATGTCCTTTTATGTTGAGGGCTATTGTGAATCTCTTTTCTGCCCAACCTGTAGCTGTGCCTGGGATTGCTCTAACCCAGGTGTAGGATCTTAACACTATGGAGTTAGCTACTGAAGGAAGCTCTGCAACATCCAGAGCCGCTATCTTCCCTCTTTTCTTTGTGTGCCCTTGGCTCAGTTTCACTACCCCCCCCTGCCATTATGGCACAAGGATGACCACGAGCTAAAGCCCAGAAAGAATGTGAAAAGCTTGCGGTGGGAGACACAGAAACAAGGTATGGCAGCGTTTATGCATGGAAAAGCAAAGAGGGCTTTCAAAATTCCAACCTGATTAGACATGTTATGTGGTAATCTCCTATTTAGTATGAACCTGAATAAAATCAGCCCAACAAAGGATTTTTGTGAATACAACATGCCTTTCCAGCCACAGAAAGATCAAACATGGGGAGGAATTTGCTGATCTGTAATCATTCCTTCCTAGTGACTTTGGATATGCTATGATGATTGAGGATGAAGACACAGGTGAAATATGGGATCTTCTTGGGCAGTGGAGGGGCTTGCATAGTCTCTGGCATACTGGTGCTCTCCCAGAGGCCCTGAGCTGCTGGGTAATATATTAAACAGCCTCTCTAATGAGATTTTAGCACAGTAACCATAAAAACTCAAGCTCCAATGAACCAAAACCGTTTCAAATAACTAAATGCCTTCAAAGGAAGAATTTGTGGCTTTCCTACAACAGTGGAAAATCCCAAAGTTACAGATGAACTTTTAAACATACCAGCTTAGAGCTTCAGCCCTATAACCTCTGTCTCAACATTCCAGTGCACTGTGTGCTGGGAAAGCAGGGAGCACACTGAAACCCCACTCCACCCTCCATCTGAAAGGACCCTGTGGTACACAGCAAAAGGTGCAACCCCACCATGTATCAGTGCAGCTCCGTTCTGCCATGAACTCCCTTGATGCAGCACAAAAATGCTGGCAAGATCCACCTGCAAATGCAATGCTTTGCAGTGGGAAGAAGTGGATAGCAGGGCACTGCTGCAAAACCCCCACTCCCAGATGACCCAGAAACCCAAAACAGCTTCCCAGGAGAATTAGGGAATTCAGTTCACTTACAGCCACAGATGATTTAGCAAAAACTTGTCTAAATCTCTCTTTCCCCAACAAAGAAGAAAGCACTCATAAAATGTGGATATCCTTAAAATCCAGGAAAGGAAGAATGGGATGAAAGAACTGACACAACCTTAGCCACTTGCTAACTAAAAAGCACAGTCCAGAAAAGTTTCTTGCAAAATGCAATCAGATATGAACTATGCTCTCTGGTATCTAAAAGAGTTGGGAGCATTCGCATTTAAGGCAGTTGTATCAGGAGAAGAAGAACCAATGTCAGTGATAACAGCAGTCTGCCATCCCCCAGAAGGTTTTCCTCTAAACCCCTGTTTCTGCTTTATTCTGGCAGTGGATTAAAAAAACCCAAACAAACCACCCTCAAAGTAAGATATTTCTGAGAAAGCCTCAACAGTTGAATTTGGATGGAATGAGACAACAGATGTGATTTATGCTTCTTGCCTTAAAATTGTCCTGTGGGAACTTGACACCCCTTCCTTTGCAGCACAGACGTAGCTTTATGGGACACTGAGGCACCAGGAAAGCAAAATCACTGGTGGGGCAAAGTGGCAGGAACTTGGGTGGTGTACTTGCCCCTGGGGCTGTCAGTCTCCACAAGAAGCTGGCAACCACCATCCTAAGTCAATCAGCCCGTTTTTAAGCCCTGTGGAGAGCCAAGAAACCGGGCACCTCCCACCAGGAGAGAACTGAGAGCACAAGAACACGAGAGGCTAGCTCAGACTCTTAATCTCAGCATTATGAGTTTGAGCCCCATGTTGGGTGCCAAAAAGAACTGTCGTGGTTTAAGCCCAGCTGGTAACTCAGAACCACGCAGCCGCTCGCTCACTTCCCCTCTTCTTCCTTCCTTCTGCTCCCAACAATGGGGAGGAGAATGGAAAGAATGTAACTCCCACGGGTTGAGATAAAAACAGTTCAGTAACTAAGGTATAACACAAACCACTACTGCTGCCACCAATAATAATAATGATAAGGGAAATAACAAGGGGAGAGAATACAACTGCTCAGTACCCGCCAACCAATACCCAGCCTGACTGAGCAGTGATCTAGCCCTTCCAGGTAACTGCCCACAGTTTATATACTGGGCATGACGTGCTGTGGTATGGAATACCTCTTTGGCTAGTTTGGGTCAGGGGTCCTGTCTCTGCTTCCTCCCTGCTTCCCATGCCCCTCTTTGCTGGCAGAGCATGAGACTGAAAAAAGTCCTTGATCGGACTAAACATTACTGAGCAACAAATAAAACTATTGGTGTTATCAGCGCTGTTCCCAGGCTGAAAGTCAAAAAACACAGTACTGCACCAGGTACTAAGGAGGAGAAAAAGGACTGCTGCTGTTGAACCCAGGACAAATATAGACAAAGGCTTGACTGACAACAGCATGATAACCTGGACATCCCAACTCTGCTAGAACAAGTATCAGGGCCTTCAAACCATAAGGCCTTCAGGCTGTAATGAGGCAACAATATAAAGCAGCATTTCCAGCAGTCATTACATGTTCCTTGAAGCAGGTATTTGCTGATAGCTAATGATAAGAGAGACTTGAAGGTATTTATTTCTCCTTTCTTGTGCTGGTTAGGCAACAAGTCCGTGCTTGGTATTTTTCAGCTCAGAGAGATCATCATGCCAAAATTCCTGCTAGGTTTTTGATGAGGGTTGGTGCTTGGAGGTTGTTTTTCCGCCTGGCTTGAGCTAAGCCATGCAACTGTAATTCTTTATGCCAGCTGGTTTTGTATGCCAGTGGGTACCACGGTCCTCCTGGCCCAGGTCCTAGCTGTCCATAAACAGCCTCAGTGTGTGCACTGATAAATTAATCTCAGTGAAACCATTAACTCACTAAGAGGCTTTTCTGAACATCTGTGCACAGATGGGTGGCATCACTGACTGTACCTGCCCCACCATCAAGCCTCTGCTATGCATACTGGCCTGCCCCACCTGCGAGAGCTGGCAGCAGACCCAAGCACAGCTATGCATATTTGTAGGCAGAGAGCAAAGGGCCAATCCATTTAAAGAATGCTGGAAAGCAGCTGGAAAACTTCACAGCTCCATCTCCTGCCTGGCTTCAGATTAGCTACAAAGAGGCTGCTGGGGTAGAGATGGGATGCAGGCAGTGGCTCCCTGGCAGGGATCCAACCCAGAGCCAGCTGTGAATGGAAGTTTGAGGGCACAGCACAAGCCCAGCCAGGAGGGAGCACCACAGCATCACTGCCTGCTTCCCGTGCAAACACAGGTAGCTGACACTGCTCACACAGCACCAACAGCAGGCAGACAGCCTCAAGAAGTCGGGAATCAAGGAGCCTTTTTCCAGCTGTTCCAAATGATCCCCACTCCAGGAAGGACTGCCTGGATCCCTGCACCTGCAAGTGCAGGTATAGCAAGGGTTATTTCAGTCCTCTCAAGCTCTTCTCAACTGTGTCTTTCTTGGCCCTCCAGCAGGAAGTTTTGGCTGCAAAGGAAATACCTTTTCTGCATGGCTTCACTATTTTTGTACAAAGAACACAGGCATCAGATCTGAGAGGTCTGGGAAACAGGCAGCAGAAAAAGACTCCCAAGGACAAGGTCAAGGCGAATTATGTAGGGCCAAGAACTGGCTCCTTCCTTCTGCTGTTTAACAACAATGAAGCATCCAAGTTTTTCCCAGACAGTGAGCAGTATCTTTTAGCAAGCAAAAACTGCTGAGCATCGCACAGAAAACCCTGCAATAGGCAGTGATGAATATGTAAAGCTCAACTGGACGTGCATTTGGTCAGCTTTGTCAGATACGATTTTAATAAACTTTTATTCCATTTGAAGTACATCTACGGTGCAAAGATGCAGGTCTGAAGGAGTAGCTTGCATCTGAAGCATTATGCCACCGAGTGCTTTGTTTCCAGGTGTCTTTACTGATGCCTATACTGTGTTGCCCATGACAGATCAGCAGGACTGTCCCTCCCAACAGGTATACCTCCTTCAGACCCTCTGAATACCTGGTACATAAGGGACAGAGAAGGCGACAAGGCAAGAGAGAGGGTATGAAACGCATCCTCAATTAACCAAGTAATAGGAGCTCAAATCCTTTAATTGCTTCTGGCCAACCCCTGTCTCAAGCATGTATTTCAGGGCAGAAGAAGAGGTGCCTGCGGTTAAGCCTCATGCCCACCTTGCCTGGGAGGTGAGGTTTGAGCAGACAGTGACAGGAATCAAGAAAGGGATAAACTGGCAAGTGTCTGCCCCATTTGCATCTGTCTGTGTCTTGCCTCCTGCCCTGCCACCCCCAGCTTACCACTGCACTAGGGTGGGTGAGGAGGAGCATCTATCAGTAAGCTGTTCCCAGATGTGTTCCCTTCTTCCGCTGGATACCCCATCTCCAGCTGCCGCCCTTCCTGCTGACGACAGCAAAGGCCAACAGACAGACAGAGCTCTGCATTTCCTTTCCTGAGGACCAGCTTTCAAATAGGATGCGCAAAACAAGCCTTCCCTCTCCAGCTCCACTTGAAAAACACAAGAACACAGTTAGGATCCACTGCTGCAAACATGGTTTTTCTGGTTCTCTTCTCAGACTTGAGAGGCTGCTTGCCCTTGGACCCAAAAGGATAGTCCAGCAAGTGTGTGCAGACACTCCAGAGCCCATCTGCCGTGAGCAAGAAGTCCCAGTCCCCTGTCCCCCAAGGACTTCTTTCTGCATAAAAGCTGTCACACAAATGATCGTGTCTGTTTGTGGTCTTCCTGCGCCGGATCCCACTCTAAACAGTGCCTCAAGACCACATCCAATTGTGGTTGGAAATAGCAAAAGCCAGAACTTCCACTCTTTGACTCCCACAGCATCTAGGTTCTTTTATAAACCCAGAAGAGTGCTGTCTCCTACCTGGAGAGATACTGAAGGAGGTTCTCCCCTGCGGGGCTGATGCGACGATGGGTGTTCTCTCCAGCCCTTGTTTCAAAATGCATGTGGAGATTACAACGTCCCTCCCCTCCCCACCCAACAGTCCTCACTGCCAGGAGGCCCTGAGGGCTACACAAACACTTCCAGATGTCTACATGTGTGTGGGCTGAGTCCCTGCCTCAACTGCAAGCCACGGAGCGATGCGTATCACCAGAAGGTCCATGGCACCAGGAAGGTTCACTCAGCCAAGGGAAGCTGAGCCAGTTCCGACACTGCTGCTGACGTCCCTGCAGCTCCCTTCCCGGAGATGCTGGGTCAGAGCAGTCCCAGCAACAGGACCCAAAAGAAGAGCTGACTGACAGACAAGGGGACTTTCCGCCAGTGGCTTGGAACCACATGCTCAGCAAGGTTCTTAAACAACAAGCAACAGCCTGCAAAGGCGTATGCTGCACATCTGCACCCCAGAAGGACCTTCTCCAAGGAAGGGACACTGTGCAGGGAGTGGCTGTCCCGCACTGTGACCCCCTTCAGAGCAGCTGCTGCTGGGATGACCAGAGGATGGAGAAAGTCTTGGGGGAGCTGTTTGAGGCTGGTGGGTTGGTGGTCTCCTATCATCCTGCCTGGCAGCTTGTGTTTGCATTGACCACATCAAACTCTGTCTCCACAGCCTGGGGCAAGGCCCCACCAGGCCAAGCCAGCACATAGCCTGGAGTGGACACAGGCAAGTGCAGCCAAGGGCTGGGGCAGTAGCTTTCAATATGAGTATCAATAAAGCTCTTTTGCCACAAACTCTCAGGTGGCTTTGGGTGAGACAAGTGAGAACACAGCCCTCTTCTCAACTACATGCCTGAAGTGTGGCCTCAGGCATCCCTCAAACGTACCTGCTTACTTCGGCTGGCTGGCAGGGACACCACATCAAAACCAGCAAGATGCCACCCTGCTACCCAAGCAGCACACATATTTAGCGCTGCTGTGAACAGCTCCTGGGGCAACTGAGCAGGAAAGACTCCTTCCAAATGCTAGCCAGAAGTCTGGAGAGAGGCTGCTCTGGTTTCATCCCACACTAGCCTGAGAGCTGAAGCTCCTTCCCTCCAGGTGTTAACATTGTACCACAATGTTCCTGACTAATATATAAGACTAATGTTTTGCACAAGGTTTGTGAAAACCCACGCAAGGCATTTAATGGGTAACATCATAGAATAATAGAATCACAGAATCAACTGGGCTGGAAAAGACCTTTAAGATCATCAGGTCCAACCATTACCCCAGGACTGCCAAGACCACCACTAAACCATGTCACTGAGTGTCTCATCTGCATAGTCTGTGAACACTTTCAGGGACAGTGACTCCACCACTCCCCTGTGCAGCCTGTTCCAATGCCTGAGCACCCTCTCTGTGAAGAAATTTTTCCTAAACTTCCCTGGCACAACTTGACCTCTTACCTATCACTTGTTTCTTGGGAGACGAGACTGACTCCCACCTCACTACAACCTCCTTTCAGATAGCTGTAGAGAGCGATAAGGTCCCCTCTGAGCCTTGTCTTCTTCAGACTAAACACCCTCAGCCCCTCCTCATCAGACTTGCAATCAAAGCGCACAGCCCAATCTTTCCCCAGCCTTTCATACTTTCCTTGGGAGTCTCAGAAACATTTTTTTCAATACATATTTAGCCTCAGTTACGGAAGACAGAGAAGGAGGAGGCTGTGACCCTACACATACTATGTTTATGGAAACATTCCTCCACCAAAACAGCATTGGTGCTGCAATAATAATGTCCTTGAGACGTCTGGTAAGTAGCTAGTGTTTTATGTCCCATCCTCCTTCCCTTCTTCCCTCCCAGCAAAAGGCACTCTCAGAAGGCAGGATTTCTAGTAAAGTCTCTGTAGCAGAACAATTTCATTCTCGAGCACCATCCCTTAGCAAAAGCTTGGCAAGAATCGAGCTCCTGTTGAAAATGCTGCAAGGGCAAACGGCCACGTGCAGCTTACAGGGAAGTTACTGCTTGCGTTCATTTTGAACCAAAAGCAAGCTAGCGAATGTTGGCTTTGCATTTAAGTGGCTTCCCCATCCATTTAATCATTCCCTTTTCTCAGGAAGACTGCAAACAGTCTCCTGGATGGCTCAACCCTTTTGTCCCAGGTCACAGCATCCGAAATCGCAAGCTGCAGGCAAAGTACGCAAAAGAAGGCAGTGTAGTTACAGCACATCTGGAAGCCAAGAGAGAGTGGCAAAGTTTCTCTGCACCTCTGGGGCTGGTCTAAAGCCTCACTCCAAGTTTAGCCAGCAGCGCTTCAGCACTCGGGACTCTCAAGTCCATTTAAGGTGGTTCTGAAATCACCGTGACTTTGTAGATAAGCACCCCGACGGGACAGAACAGCGCGAGGAGAACTCGGGACCGGCTTTTCCACCGTCAAGTCCGTCAGCACGGAGTTCCTCCCTCCCCGCTCCCTTCCCCACGGCCGCCCGCACCTTGTTCGCAGGCTCCCTTGCTGCGCTGGCTGATGGCAGGCTCGCCGCGGCTCTGGGCGCGCAGGCTGGCGGCGCGGAGCTGGCACCCGCTGCTGTAGGTGAGCCCGTCGCTGCCGCACACCGGGTAGCGGCTCTTGCAGAGGCACACGCCGGGCGGGCCGCCGGCGGAGGAGAAGAGGGGTCCCTGCGCCGGGCCGCCCTTGGCTTTGCGGCGCTGGCGGCTCTTCACGCACTCGAGGCCGAGGGCGCAGCGTCCCCCCGCAGCGCCTCCGCCGCCGCACGCCTCGCCCTCGCCGCGCCCGCACTGCCAGCAGCAGCCGCAGGCGTCCCGCACCCGGCCCAGCGGGCAGCCCCGCGGCGGCAGCGCCGGGCACTGCGCCGCCTCGCACGGCCCGCAGCCCCCCGCCGCCGCAGCCGCGGGGGCCGGCACCGCCAGCAGCAGCAGCGGCAGCAGCGGCAGCAGCGCGGAGGGCGACATGGCGACACGGCACGGCGCCGACAGCCCCCGCAGGCGCGCAAACCGCGGAGGGGAAACCCCTCCCCGGCCCGGCCCCGGCCGTGGTGACGGCCCCCGCCATGGCGGGGGGGCCTCCCCGCACCGCAGACTTCTTGCCCCCTCCCGTTCGTGTGGTGCCCCAGCTGTCCCTCAGCCCCGGCATCACGCCGGTCCTTCCACCTGTGCTTGCCGCCGGCCCTGCTCAGCTCGCTGCCGTCGGTCTGTCAGGTTTCCTTGTAGGTAGTCGGGACAGCGTTGTTGCCCGCTGCCTACCTTCGCCTTGGCTTGTGGCACCTGCCCCGAGGGTTCCCCGAGGAACAGGGAGACGTTGACACGGGCAGAAACTGAGAACATTCTTTAGGCAGTGCTGGACGATGATGCTTCAGCCTGTCAGGACGGTGACTTGAAAGTGCAACAACACCCAAAGCATCGTGGGGCTGGCAGATGGTGGGGTGACACAGAGTGCTCTTTTCTGCCCTTGCACTCGTTCCCCCTCTCTGGCCTGGCTGTGCCTGCAGGGCTTCACCTCGAGTGTGTGCGAGCTTCGCCTCGAGTGGGGCAGTCCAGGCCAAGGCAAGGCTCAGCATGCACTGCTTTGGCACTCTGGGGCAGAGAAGGATGGAGGTAGTCAGTGTCCTTCACCGTGAAACGGGGATGCAGCACTGCCTGGTATGGGTTGCCAGCATCCAAGTCCTACTGAGTGGCCCCTGAGTCACCATGTCTCTGGCTGGGAGAGGCTGCGAGCTCTCCATGAACCGAAATCTGCTCTGCAGGGATGGATCCACTCATGCCTGTTCAGCTGCCACTACTGGGAATGGGCTTCTGCTGCATGCTTTCTCATCTCCCTCTGCCCACCATGGGACATTCTTCCTGGGGCATCACAGCACCTGCATAAATCCTTGGTTTCATTCCCCTCACCCTGGAAGTGTTCCATGCTTTTCTCCTAGGAGAAGGGCTGCCCTCATGAGCAAGTACTATGCCATGCTCTAGACATTTGACACATGGGGGGTTGTTGGTTTGGTTTTTGTCTCGCTAAGTCACTACAGAAGTGATAAAAAGGGGTGAAATGACTGAAGCAGGGACAGACACATCTGCCAAACCCAGCTCTAGCTACAAACAACACTTTGCACAGTTCACCTATTTCCTCTGTCTGGTTGCCAGGTATCTCCTTCATGGGCCCCCAGATTCCTATTGGTTGGGCTGTTGGAAGTCCTGGTACCTCCTGGGTCAAGAACCACAGGGTATTTAAGGAACCTCTAGTAGCTTACCAGAGCAAGCCTTTCTGACATAAAGTTGCTGTCAGCAGTGTGCTTGGCAGGAAGAAAAATGTAGCTCTGAAGGAAAAGACACCAACGCGTTTCCTTTCTTCCCTTTGAATCTCAATTTCTGTGCCAAAGAAGGAGGCGAGTGCCCTTTCCTCTGCTTGGAGCAGTTTTTCCTCCCAAGGAGGTGTTGGTTCTTAACTTTGGTGCAGAAGGACCCCTAGTGTCTCTTCCTAACTCTAGCTCGGCGTTTCTTCATCTCCAGAACTTCCTATGAGCTGTGGAAGCAGAGGAGGTCCCTGTAGCGTGTGTTGAGAGGCGCCTGGGCAAGACAAGGCTGGGTTGCTCCTTCCTGGGGATATTTAATCAATTACTGTATGCTCCAGGTTCATCTTGCTTTGCCTCTGTGGCTCCTACACATCACCCCAGGGGCGCCTGTGTGTGTGGTTTTATTATGCCAGTATAAATCTGTAGATTCATGTTGTGCTTCTTGGGATTTGAGTGCTCCACCAAAATCAATGCTTAGTATTCAGCAGCATAAAATTTTCTGAGGTGGACTGAATTTAATTCATCAGTGGAAGCTATTAGGAATACAATGAACATGCTTTTACATTTTGATCCATGTCATCATTCACATGGGTATCCCTTAGTTCACCATCAAGATGATCTTTTCATGCAGCATTTCAGTGAGAAAAGACGGGGGGAGGCAGAGCTGGGTGGTCTCTCCTGGGGTTAGGAGGGAGGTTCCAGGGCCTTTGAAGGCAGGGGAGGATTTAGCAGACAATAAGAGAGATTGTGTGAGAATGCAAGCAGATGGATTTTAGATGCTGATATTATAGAATCACAGAATCATAGAATAGTTAGGGTTGGAAAGGACCTTAAGATCATCAAGTTCCAACCCCCCTGCCATGGGCAGGGACACCTCACACTAAACCATGTCACCCAAGGCTCTGTCCAACCTGGCCTTGAACGCTGCCAGGGATGGAGCATTCACAACTTCCCTGGGCAACCCATTCCAGTGCCTCACCACCCTTACAGTAAACAATTTCTTCATTATATCCTATCTAAACTTCCCCTGTTGAAGTTTCAACCCATTACCCCTTGTCCTGTCACTACAGTCCCTAATGAAGAGTCCCTCTCCAGCATCCTTGTCGACGCCTTTCAGATACTGGAAGGCTGCTATGAGGTCTCCACACACCCTTCTCTTCTCCAGGGTGAACAGCCCCAGTGTTCTCAGCGATATATTTCTAATCCAGGCATTTCACCTGCTCTTGCCTTCACCCAGCCGAGGCAGCAGTGCTGGGAGCAGTGGGGTGGGTTCCTGAGCTTACAGAAAGCTATGAAGAGGGACACAGGCGGGTGAATAGTGAAGCCAAACGGGTGCCTTTTCCGCATGGAACACACCGGCACCCATCTGCCTGCTTTCGGGTTCCCCCTTTCCCCCCATCTCCAGTCAGCAGAGGGGCGGGAGCTCATCGGAGCGCGGTCGGAGTTTCCCAGCTCCAGACTTCGAGATGCCGGAGATGCGGGACCGCGCTCCTCCTCCCGCTGCCGCGCACCCGACAAGTTTCGGTTCCCGTTTCCCCGCCGGGGCGGGGCGTTCCGGCTTTGTACCGGCGCGGCCCCGGCGCTGCTGAGCGAGCGGGGATGGCGGCGGGACGGCGGCGGCGGCGGCAGGGCGGGCGGCGGGGCCAGGGGAGCTGCTCCCTGCCAAGCACGGGAGGTACCGGGCGGCGGGAGCGGTGGGGAGGCGGTGGGAGCGGTTGGATGTGCCCCGTCAGGAAGTGTCTGAAGTTGTCCCAGGGAGCTGCAGACGGGAGGCTGGGGAGAAGGAGATCGTGCTGGGGAAAGGGCGTGGGTTTCCCTGGCTGGTTGCATGTTGGGATTAAGCTGGGGAGGTGTGAGAAGGGTGAACTCTCTCCAGAGGTGTGAGCTATATTCAGGGGAGGAGGCTCTGATGTGACCACCTTTCATGCTTGGGCATCCTGGGTCTCAGAAACTTGTGCTGCCATAAGGCTACATATGACTGACTAAACAGATCTGGGGCCTCAAGTTCAGGAAAGCACCTGCAGCCCCCCAGCTGTAGACAAGAAGGGACTTCTTTCTGCTGTAAATGGTCAATGTGTGAATTTTCCATCATTGCTTCTCCAGTGTCTTGTAAAACCTCTTGACCTTAAGGCATCCCATCCCAAGGCTGTGACAAACTTGGGTCAGTCAGATACCTCAGTAAGTGCTTTATTTCCCCAGGACGCTCATCAGCTGTGCAAAAGTAACTGTGTGCTTCTGTTAGCATTCCGCTGATCATCCTGGGAGCTGGTGGCACTGCAGCCTAAGAGAGGGATAAATGTCTTTTAGTGATAGCCAGGAGAGCCCTCTGGCATGAAACCAAGCAGTGGGTAGGACACTGAAGCCCCAGGAGGTCTGAGAAAATAAGTCTCACTTTTTCCTGAGGAGCAGAAGCTCATGGTGAGAGCAGTAGCACACAGAGACCCTGGGGAGGGGGGCAAGATGGTTGAGGTGCCTGCTGTCTTAGCATGACCATCATGCCTGTCTGTATTTGTTGTGCAGAGCACATGCAGATGCAGAAGAAGGAGAGGGTGCAATGCTCAAACCATGATGCAACACATAGGCTTGTTCTCTCCGCTGATGGGGAGCTCTCTGAACACTGGGCTGCAACTTCAGCTGACTGCTCTAAGACAAGGTAAGAAGCTTTCAGAGGGTGGAGGTAGGGATGGTAACAGTCAGAAAATGTGCTTTGCTACTCTTAGAGGTAACATCCAAGAGGCTGAGACCTGTTGTAGAGAGGGAACAAGAACACATTACATTCCTATTACCCCAGACTCTATCTTCCTTTTTAACCCAGCAAGAAGTGCACTGATTCTGAGGATAATACAAGGATTTGAGCTGCTTGAGATGCTTATGAGATATGTTTATCTCATGTAGTAGGGATCAGTAGCACATACCAGATTAATGCAGATGGCTTGCAGACTACACATGGCTTGGAAAACTGTGGGTGAAGGACCCAAGCACACCCGAACCTTACCACCTTCTGATTAAGCTGTGTGGGTAGCCGTCATCTAAAACAGGCGTGGCAGCTTGCTGTGGGATTTTCTGCTAGCTTGCCCAGGGCTGAGGCCTGTTCTCTTCCAGCTTCCCATGGTACAAACCACAATCAAATCAGTTAGCCTTGCTGGAGGAGGATAGCATAAGAGCAGAGTGAATCAGCTTACAGGTGATCTCTTATTTTTCAATGTAATTCATGCTAAATGTACTAGGGCTTGGTGAGCAGAGAATCTTCTTTCATCTCATGGCACAGCATCTATCTATTTTGTTTGTGGTTTTGTTTTTTCCTTTTTTTATAGGCTGGTGAAAGAACTAGGAAACCATGATGTTGTTCAAATAGCATGTGGGGACCAGTATGCCATGGCTCTAACCAGAGGTAGCGTCTTTCAAACACACTTCTTCCAAATGGGAGTCACACTATGGCAGCCTTGCTCTCAAAAGGGAGTGTTTAAGCTACTCCAGTAGTTGGTGACATCACTACAGGGTAATGAGCAGTGGACAAGGGGACACAAGATGCACTGGCTGCCAGTGCTGCTCTTTCCTGCCAGCACCTGAGGAAATGCGGTTCTGTCTCTCTCCAGTTCCCAAGCACTACCGCTCTGCAGAGGTGTGCTGTGGAGAGCAGATGTGGCCATCCCACTCTGCTGTCACCAGACCTGTTCATTCTTAAGTTGGAGTCCCTCTATGGTTGGGAACTTGTTGCAAGTATGGTTTAGAGGTGGTAACATCTGGCCTTTATTCTTGCTGTGCTGAGTCACATGGGCAACATGGACTGCCCCAAAGGGGGGCAGCAGAAGCAACACGGAGATTTGGCTACAGATGACGGTCTCACCTCAGAGCTAAGTCCCTAGAAACAGCACAGATTTTCACACTCCCACTCCCAAGGTGCAAAGACTAAAGGGAAGCAGGTGAGGCTGAGCTGGTTTCTTTTTGTTGTGTGTGTGAAGGAGGAGAGCTCTTCACGTGGGGCCAGAACACCCATGGACAGCTTGGAGTGGGGAGCCAAGCCACGCTCACCCCTCAGCCACAGCTGGTGGAAAGACTAAAGGGCATCCCGCTCGCTCAGATTGCTGCTGGAGGAGCTCACAGCGCTGCCGTGTCACTCTCAGGAGCTGTGTACTCCTGGGGGAAGAACGATTTTGGGCAGCTTGGACTCGGAGACACACAAGGTAAGGAAAGACAGCAGTCAGAAGGTGTTTTCCTGTTTAGTGAGGGGCTCCTCAGGGCTGTCAGGCCTCTTTGGAGAAGCATGAACAGCAAAGTCTTTTGAAGAAAGTATATCTGGATTAGTTCTATATTTCCTGACTAGGAAAGGCAACCAGGGACAAGGGATTTAGGAGCTATGTTTCTACACGGAAACTTCCAATTCAATTATTTTATGTGGCCAGCTGGATAGCGTGGGCTCTTAAAACCATGCTCAGGTCTCTTTCCACTCACATTCCCTCTCCAGGTAGTCCTGCATGAAATAAATTACTTTTATCCCTCTTTACCTTCTTTAATTCTCTGTAAATACCTGGTGAGAGAAGAGTAAAAATCACCGGCTGTCTGCAAACCTAGAAGGCGAGAGCAGAGTTGCCCTACCCAGACAGAACTTGAAGTCAGAGGGAGCTGAATGAGTCCACACCCTTGAGGGTCAGATACTTCGAAGCCAAGAATCTTTTGGCAAGCAGATGTGAAAATGCTGCATTTTGTTTCACATCAAGTGTAAATGAAGATACTATGGAAAAGGCAGAACATTATGAGAACAAGTGTGTTACACTGGAGGGCAGAAAACAACCCAAAACCAAGTGGTAAATACATGAATTGCTGTAAGAGACCACTGAAGAGCACTAACGCACACACACATCTTCTAAATCTTTCTTTGTCCTGAGATCCCCCCAGTACTCTTTCACTTTATCAGTGCTGTCTTCTTTCCAGATAGAGACTGCCCATCATATGTCAGAGCATTAGAGCACTGGAAGGCTATATTTATCTCATGTGGGGCAGATCATACTGCAGCCCTCTCCAAGGTGAGTCTAAAGTCAGCATCTGAGACCTCACCTGCAAGAAAAGATACACTGCTAGAAGTCAGCACGGGGAAATTAGGATGGCATTTAGGAATTAGGATAGCAATGGCATTTAGCAATTAGGATAGCAGGCACTCAGACCTGCTTCCATCTGAGCCTGAAGACAATCCCCAGGGGATGCTTACTAAGCTATTGGGAAAACTGGCCTTTTCTCAGATTTCCCTCACCTGCATGCAAATAGGGTGAATGGGAACCCTGGGGCAAAGAGGTGCAGTTCAACCTCAGTACTTTTTGAGAATACTTTCTTTTTTATAGCATACTAGGGACTTCAGAACATGTGTAAAGTAGCTAATTCACTAGGGTTTACTCATATGTGTAAATTTCTCCAGCAATAGGAGGAAGCTAAATTGCCTTTCTCGGGAGCTAAATGATTTGGACGTTGCAGTGTATGATTAGGCTTGATGCAAAGTGAACTCTACCATATAGCATACTACGTCTCACTTGTTTATACTCTTGGTGGTGACCATTTGAATGCCTTTAATAATGTAGTGATCCTGTTGTTTCTTCATCTTGTGTTGGTTGTTTTGTCATCTTCAAGGAGGGGTTGGTGTGCACATTTGGAGCAGGAGGGGCTGGCCAGCTTGGTCATAACTCCACTCGTAATGAACTCACGCCTCGTGTGGTGGCCGAGCTGTGGGGAGCAAGAGTTTCGCAGGTTGCCTGTGGAAGGTAGGAAAGTACCAATAACGTGACTTCTAAGGTCAAGCTCTTAGAGGAATCACTGAAGGGAAGTAGGGAGGGAGCCACCAGGATATTCAAATCCCTGTGTCCCGGTAGGTCAGCACTGTCAGAATTCTGTCCATTTTTCAAGAGTAAGCCACCCTCCTGCCATCACCCCAGGGAAAGCAGAACCCTCAGCCCATGCCAAGCAAAGGGAGAGAGCTGCAAAAGCCACTAGAAGCTCTTGGTTTTTTTCTCTTTTAAGAAACAAAGGGTGTACTGGGCTCCAAAAGGCAAAAGACTGTCAAAAGCCGACATTGGGAAAGTCATTGAATTCCCATCCACTTTGACAAACTGGGGGTCCTTAGAAAGAACCGAAGAGTGGTGATAATTATCTGATTCCATTCTGGCTTTCTGGAATTAGGCCAGAAAAAGTTTCCTGAGAACTTCCCTGGGCTTTGTATCAGGCTCAGCTTCATAGAAGCTGCACTATTAAAAACAGGAGGGTATGAAGCTAGCAATGCATAGCACTTTATTTTTGTATCTGAAACCAGGGTAAATCACAAACATTAGCAGATAGCATAGGAAATTTGAGTCCATATGTTTCTGTATTGCTGAGTGTTTATGTATGGAAGTGTCCTAAGACTTTAGTTAAAGGGATCCTATACCTGGATGTTAGGACTTTGAAAGACAAGCCTCAGCTATCCACTCCAAGTAGCAGAACACTTTGTTCTGACTAGCCCAGTGGTATTTGATCATGATGACCGTTTTTCTTTTTATGAACAGAGAACACACCCTGGTCTATGTCCCCTCCTTGGACAAAGTCTATTCGTTTGGTTCTGGTGAAGGGCAGCTGGAAGATGAGATAGAGCGTAACCAATTGATACCACTTCCCATCAAGATACCAGTGAATACTGGAAAATCCTGCCAGGGTAATGATGATTACAGATGTGTACAATCTATATTAGTTTCAGTGCACCAAACTCTCTGATGATAATGACTCTCTCTTCAAAAGTTCCTTTGAAAATCTATTTTATTCTTTCACAGAAAACAGCACATCACAAAAGTTACTGATTGAAGTTACTGCAGGAGGAAACCGAAGTATTGTCCTTTACAAGGAGGACCAGGTATAGGCATGTTTGATCATGGTTTCTAACTTTACCATTGTTCACATTACTGCTGGAAACATTTGGATTTTCCATCCTGCTTTTAGCACTCCAAGTTCATATATACATCTCATGCAGTCTTTCCATGCTTACCCAGAAACTAACTTGTATTGCAATTATATATCTGTTATAGACATTCTATATTATATAATATCTGTTATATATTTATTGTACATTGTCTGTTATTATATGCTATATGTTATATATTATATTCTGTGTTGAATGTATCTTGATCATGCTGGATGACCATTCATTTGTTCAAACTTAGGCTGAAATCTTCTTGTAATGATGGGCTTTAAAAAAAGAATCCCATCTGCTAGACCTGTAATCTTGTCAATATTTCCATGCATTTCCCACAGAATGCCCATTTGGATGGAATTGCCACTCTGAAGGATAAAGAAGTGGATGAATGGATTTCTAATTCCAGTTCGCAACACTGGGAGAGTATAAAACAGTAAGTCAGAAGCCTGGTGTTGGTTTGGTTTTGTTTTGTTTTTTTTTTCCGTAAGATGTGTTTTTCTCTAAAAATTACTATTCTTTGGAAACTGTTGTAGGAACTGTTGTTCAAGAATTTACCTGAGACAAGATCTTGTACCAGCACTTCTTATCTAGGTTTTACACAGGAAAAACAGATGTTGATAAGCAACAGCCCTTCAATACCCCCTCTGCTGGAACAGAGAGGGCTTACTGCCTGGCTTCAGAAGCCTGTCCTCCTCTTGCAGGGAATGGTGAAGTTCATGAAGAACTGACAAGTTAAATCAGTGAAAGACTGCGTCTCCAGACCAAGGCCTTGTGCAAAAATTGTAACCCAGAGTACCCTAAATGGAATGTTTTGTGTGTGACAGCTTTTAAAATTAGCGATCCCTTCTTTAGTTACCCATTTTCAAAAGCACTAAGTATGTACGCTTGTGGGAAGCCTTACACTTATGGCTGAGAATCGTAATTACGTAATCTTTCTTTCAGATCTCACATGGGAGGTTATTTTGTTTGGACAAGTCTGGCTACAGCTGCTGATGTTGAGCATTTAAAAATCTTGGCTCTTTGGATCTAAACTGTTTCTCTGACCACTCTTAGTGTGGTTTGGATCATACAGAAAGTGGTTGTTGAGAAGGCGAGAGAGAGGGTTCATTCCAGATCTCAGTGGAAGGGCCTGACAGCGATCACTTGATAAAACAGCTGCTTTAATAAGAACAGAACTAGGAATACAGGTAGTGAGTAAGTCTAACATCTCTTCAGATGCTGGAAACCCAGCAAATGCATACCCTGACAGATTTTCCCCCAGTCTGCTACAAAGATCCCCTTTATGGAGGGGTTCCTCCCATGCCGCAGTGCCTTTTATTGTGTATAACAAACAAAACCAGGTAATGTCCCAGTGTCAGGAAAAGAAACCTCCATCATAACACCTGCCAGCCTGCAACACAGGCTGGTGGGGAGGCCTTGAGCAGGTTCCCTTACAAGGCCCAGAACAGCAGAGGTGGCTTGCCGAAGATCACTAACTAATGTCTTCTGCAATGCTGTCTAAGAAAAGCTGAGCTAGGAAAAGTTCTGTGTGCTCAGGTGCAGACACTCGTACACACGTTTCTTGTTCTTTCGTAATCAAAAGCCTGAAGTTGAAAGGACTAACTTTGGTTTCTTTTCCACTCTCAGGAATATCAGCGTGATCTTTTCATCTGAGGCTTGCATTAATGGAAGCTTCCTGGAGAAAAGGTAGTGTGCACTTACTTAGATGTAACAGAACATATTGTCTGCATGTAAACTAACCAGAAAGTGTTATTTTAGGGCTTGTATGTAGAGAAGATCAGTTGTATCTGAATTTGCAAGAAGCAAGTTTTTATTTTTTCAATGCCAAAGCTAAAATTAAGGGGTTAATTCCCCCAATCCTATTGAAATTTGCTACAGAAGCTAACATTCCAGCAGATTACCCTATACTGACAGTTTTCAAGATGATGATAATACCTTTAGGCAATTTTACAGCTCCAAAGGATCCATAATAGCTCTTTCTGTCATTCAAGTGCAAGTCATTTGGGGGTGAAATACAGGAAGCCTACCATTAATAGTGCGCAGCCACACAAGACAGGATATTAATCAGGTCACACCAGAGCGAGAATATCTTCTTAGAACAGATTAAACCACACCCACTGGATTTGGGACTGAAGTGTCCAAGTATTTTCTGATGGTAGGATGCTTCACTATTCAGTCAGCAACAAAAAACAGCTTCTCACATCATTTGGTGTTCTCTTTTTTCCTTTGTGATAGAGACAAACATTTCAAAACTTCCAAAGAAGTCTCGGGTGTAGACATGTCACAAGTGCAACGTTTTTATGAGAAGATCAGCCAGAAGCCAAACATCTTCCAGGAGGTAAGGATTTGGGATAAGGATTCTCACTATGCAGAGCTCTGGATTTGTGCATGAAACTTGGGAATTCCATGCCAAACTAATTCATAAATGATTTGGCAAAACATAATCGCATTTTTAACCTTTCTCTCTTTTGTTGTTGGTTTTTTCCTCTGAAGGTGAAAAAGGAGATTGAGAAGTTACTGCCATCATTGTCTTCCTCTCCCATCCCACCTGAGAATTTCAGAGTCTACTTGATCTTGCTTTTCCTTCTGCAGGGAGAGGATGACAGCTCTTACCGTTCTCTCAATCTTCTAGCACAAGCCATCACAAAGCTCCAGTCAAAGGACCTGCAAACTCTTGGTAGGATTTTATGATGATAGGGCTGAACGACTTGAATGTCTGGTCATCTCTGGATGAGCAGCAAGAGTTAGTATTGCTAATTTGTTCCAGAGTTCAGTCTGAAAGAAGTGCTCTTGGTAGAAACAGAAACATGCAACAAGACACATGAAAAAAACCCAAAGCCCTCAGTCTGAGGTTTGCTAATTTTTGTAGTGCAAAATTCAGCACTTTTTTTTGGTTTACGTCATTTGATAAACAGAGAAAATGCAGCTTCATCCAGAAATTGCAATTATTTGTGTTTACCTGTTACAGATACTTCACTAGCTGTTTTCTTTACAGAATGCCTGTGGTCAAATCTAGAAACATCGTTCTTAAAGGAGCTGGTCATTCTATATCAGAGGGTTTCCCAGAAAAATCTATGTTGGTTTATGATAGAACTCATGCATGTCCAAAGAGACCCCTTCACTCTGCACCCACATGAAACAGTGACTCTGCAAATACTGCAGATTCTTTACCAGGTAAGAAAGTCTTTGGATCCTGATTAGATGGGTATCAGAGCAAGTCAGAATATTTTAATCCTTTTTACTTGTTGCTTTTTCTGGGTTTCCTTCTTACAAGGGAAGATGGGGCCTTGTCATTTGACATTGCTTCTGGAATCTCTGGCTCTACAGCAGCATAGCTTTGAAGGAATTGTGCTCTTGAGTTGTGCCTGGCTGACCCTCTGCAGAAATTAAGAGCTTGAAGTATGCTCAAGTGGTGTGTGTGTGTGTGTGTGCTTTCTATGGTGTGAGAAGTGCATGCATTGGTGTGTACAGAGCTATGGATGCGGTGTCCATTACGTAGCATGCCCATTCTCCTCTCTGCTGCTGAGATCCCTCACCCCAGTAACTGCTCACAGCATTTAAATGGCAACCCACCTGCTTGGCACATCGTGGCTGCCACATCAACACTGTGTGATGCTTTAAAAGCCTGTTACTTAAGAGATTTTCTGGGACAGCAGAATTAGATAATTTTTAGCTGCATTTGAACAATGGGAAGAAAGGGGGCAGCAACTGTATTCTTATTGACAAACAACCTTTCTCCTGCTGCGGTGTTCAAAGTTTAGGAAAGTCAAGAGCTCAGGCATGCGCTTCATAGAATCATAGAGTACCAGGTTGGAAGGGACCTCAAGGATCACCTAGTCTAGGTCATGCTTTTCCAAGAAAGGTTGGACCAGCTGTCCCAGCATCCTGTCCAGCTTAATCTTAAAAGTGCCCAGTGTTGGGGAATCCACCACTTCACTGGGGAGATTATTCCAGTGGTTGATTGTTCTCATTGTGAAAATTTTCCTCGTGTCCAATCGTAATCTCCCCAGCAGTAACTTGTGCCCGTTACCCCTTGTCTTCTCCATAAGACTCCCTGTAAAAAGGGAGTCTCCATCTTCTTTGTAGCCATGCTTTAAATACTGGCACATGGTGATTAGTGTGAATCAGAGAGAGTCATTAGATTTTGTTCAGAATTGAATATCCTTTTGGCTGGGAATGCAGATTTGGGCCTCAAAATTTAGACTCTCGAATCTGTATTTATACAGATGATGACCACCAAAGTGCTGCAGGCCTACTTTTCTGTAAATGGTTGCATCATTTGGAACTTTACATGTTCACTGTCCACCACCAAATTGTGTCTTTGCCAGGCAACAAGTCTGAACATGAATAGGGTACTTCAGATTGTCCTGCAACATGAAAGATGCACAGAGTGAAACATACCTTTCTGATAAAGCCCTGTTAAAGGATCTTAATTGTAAATGAAAATTGCTTTTCTGCTAGTTTATACATGGGTTTCTGAGACGACTCACCGTTGAGCACTATGCTTCTTGTAGCACTTCTGTCCTTCCACTTCTGTGCAGGGTCTCAGAGCTCTGTTCGCAGAAAAAGCCCTGTAACTCCTCAGCCCTGTCCTGCCACACAGACACATCACTCAATCTGCTGACGCCCCTTTTCCTATTGTGTGTGTCAATGCAGGTGAACTCCAGAACTGGCTTCAGAGTACAAGAAAACAACTTCTATGTGCCTCAGGTGAAACCCATTATCACAGTGTATTGGTCCTTTAATACGAAAAAAGTAAGTATAAAATCTTGCCAGCAGCACAAACCACTATTTTCCGTTTTATTTAAATTAGTTGCTATATCACAGGAAGCAGCAAGAAATGGAAACATGGATAGAAGGGACTTCCGTAGGCAAAAAATGCACTTTTCTGGCAACTTGGCTGAAATTTGCAGGGCACAGTGCCTCATTCTTTCATAAGCTTTCATATGCTAATTACCAGCTTTATACCAATTAACCAGAGGAGAGGAGGAGTTTTGAGAAACAGTATAAAATAAAAAGCCCCAGGACATTACTTGAAGTCACTGCCTTATCACACTGGAGGTGTAACACTTTGAATTAGATTATTTTGTATATACCACTTTCTACCTTTGGTATTACAGATAATAAACCCAACTGTTTTTAACAATGCACCATAACATGCGTAGCCAGGACACCTTTTCCTGCCTATTTTGGTTTAGCTGAATTATGGAAGATGCTATTTGAATCACTCTGTTTCATTCTTGGGACACTGTAACACAAACGTCTGCCTGCACAGACAGTTTAGTTGTTCCCCTGTCAGGGTTTCCCACTCACAGAAGCACTTAGCAGCTGCTTTCAGAAAGTGTGCCTCTGTTGGTGTAGTTTTTGCGTACACAACAAGGGCATGTTTCAGATACAGGAGTTAGCCAGATTACAGGCTGGCAGTTCAATCTGCACATGTACCCCAAACTCTGATTTTGCAAGAGAAGATCAACATATCCTTTCTTCCTTTTCATTTTAGATGGCCCTATGGAAGCTGACTGAATATCCGTGCGTTTTTGACATGCAAGACAAGATTGATATTCATTTTACAGAACGCAACGCTCTGTCCAGCATCTTTAGAGAGGTAAGTATTGGCATTTTTTTTTATAATTTAGAAGAAATACACACATTGACACACTGCTAACAGACTGTTACTTCAATCTTCAGAAACACATAATAGAAAATGGCAATGAAAAGTGGGGTTTTCCAGTCAGAAGACAATACCTTCTGCAAGACATATGGACCCATTTAAATAATGCACCAACCGAGCAATTCAGGAAGATCTTAGGGGTAAGAGACCAAATTGTATGGTTTGATAGCTCTAAATATATTGCTGCAGTGTTCTTTGGTTTTCAGTGTTACTGAAGTATTGGTAGAAGGATTTCAGTATTTGCTGAGCATACAACAAAACTACTCATCACATTATTATAGAAACATGTTCCACGGGGGACATAGAGTAAGGCTGGAGGACAGTATCATACATACTTATTCCACGTAGCCATCAAGTGTTGTTGGTGTAGGTTAAATGCAAGTGGCAGTGCTATTTACCATGAGGTTGCTTTGAGGTAATAGGATTGCTCATGAAACTGGCAACTGGTAAAGACTGTTACTATTACTTTAAAGGCCAGATTGCTGTATGTGAAAAGCCTGGCGGCTGGGGAGTCAACCTTAGAGGCCAGCAAACAAGACAACCACAGAAACCATTTCTCTCATGGAGATGCTATCCCAAGAGAAAGGAAGGAGAGTGCCAGCCAGAGAGATGAAAAGCTGCTGTTCTCCGTGTAGCTTTAGTTTGTGATTTCCATGCAAACCCAAAGGTTCTGGCAGCTGTATTTTCTGCAGGCATCGCGATGCTAGCCCTGGGGTGGGAAGAGAGCACCTGCCCCAGGGGAAAGCTCAGCCCAGAGGCCGTATGTCAGTCACTAGCACAAGGGCAATTAGTCTGGCACACCTCTGCAGCAGAAACTGCTAACCTCACTGCCCTGTTACCCACTTCTGGCTCTTTCCAGGTGAGCCTTCTTGCCAACCAGAACTATTATAGCTTTTCCTTCCTGTACGCTTAAGATTCACAATGGCTCCTACAGCTACTTTTCCTTCCCCCTTCATCATTGTATCAGCTGTAGGAGGCATTTATTTACAGAGGCAATAAGGCTTGTGGCCTGTGCTGCCCTCTAGACCCAGAGTTTCTCTCCACCAATAGCACAAGGTGCCCCAACAAAGTGCTGCACTTAGCTGGAGTCGGCCTTTGAATAGACCTCTTGTGGGCACTGCCTTTCATGCTGTGCATCACAGCATTATTTGGCCAGAAGTGGCCTTACCAATTTGACTGCATTATTAGTATCCTACCAAGAGATACTTGTTAATCTTGATAGTCTTGTTATTAAACATCAGCGCAATTTATTTTATGCTCTTCTGAGAATGAGATATGCATTTCAATACATGCATCAGTTCAAAACCAAACCAACGCTTTTAATTTAGAGAGAGAATATTCATACTTCTGCTCGTTATCACTGTTTATTATTTAAGTTATTTCAGTCAGGATACACTTCTTCCTTGCAAAAAACATCACTACATAGAAGATTTTCATCAGTGCCACCACAAATGCACAACACTTCACGGGACACACTAGAAGTAATTAGTGCTTCTTGTTACTCTTTATCTGCCTTAGCAGTAATTAAATACTAGGCTGCTGCAGAGGTCTTAATAGTTCCAGAGAGTACTAGGAAAATTATGACAGTCACTAGTCCCACAAGGAGACTCTCTCAAACCAACTGCAATACCAGATGAGATTAACTAAACAATGTCACTTTACAGAAGCCCAGGAGTTAGCAAATGCATTGCACTAGTTGTGCCTAAAAAGCTTAATCCCCATCCAGGTCCACAGGTGGAAGAACACATAAACTGGTATCGTAATAGGAAGGAGAAGACTGTAGAAACATAGGCTGTTTGTGCTGGTGCAGCCCTGTGGGAAGGTCTCATCTACGCTGGCTGAGTAAAACAAGCCTGCTAGGGACAGCAGGGGCACAAGCACGGTCAGCGTGGGTAGGGAGGGGAGCATGCCTCCTCCGGCCATCAGCACTACTTCACTGCGGTCGGTGGCTGGAGGGTCCTCAGGCCTGCTTCAAGCCCTCAGCTGGGGGCTTCTTCTGAATCATCCTGGCAGCCTCTGGGATCATGTTGGGGATGCCATCGATGATGGGGTACGCAATGCCTAGTTCCTCGTTAATGAGCTCGTTGGTAGCTTCTTCGTACCTGGCCGGGCAAGTCAGGGGGAAACGAGAACAACTGGAGTGAGTAACCTGGGTTTACCCTTTGGCAGCCCCTCTCACTCGACTTGGGGCAGCAGTAGGCCAGGGGCGGGCACCGAGAGCGCGACGGGGCTTTCTCTTCCCTTTTCCCTTTCCCATTTTCTTTCCTTTTCCCTTTCCCATTCCTTTTCCCTTCCCTTCCCCTCACCTCAGCGGCCGCTTGGAGAGCGGGCACACCAGGAAGCTCAACAGCGACGGCTCCAGCGGCTGCGGCTGAGGCCGCCCTGAGCCCTGGCCCTTCCCCGGATCCCGTTGCTGCCCGTGCCCGCCGCTCGCAGCGCGGCCACCCGCTGCCACCCACCGCAGCACCACAGCGGCGCCGCGCCCTCGGCAGCGCAGCATGGCCGCTCCCCGCACCGCGCCGCTTCCGGTGCGCCGGCAGCCGGCCCGGCTGCGCTGGGTGCGCGCACAGGGGTTCCGCGTACCGGCGTGCAGCTGTACCCAGCGCGATGGGTGTCTCGGCGCTCGCAGGTGTCGTTCCTCGACGAGGAGGGTATGGACGAAGGCGGGCCGCCCCAGGAGCTCTTCAGCGTGGCCGTCAGGACTCTCTGCCAGCCCGTCCCTGCGGCTTTCCGCCGCGTCGCCTCTGGGCTCATGTGGTTCCCCAGCCAGGTGAGGGGCCGGCCTGGGGGGTGCGGGGAGCCTGCTCCCGGGAGGGGACAGTCACGGCTTTCGTTGTGTGCTTGTGTTTAAGCAGGCGTCGGGCTGTGAGGACGTGTTCTTCCGGATCGGGACGCTGTGCGGGATGGCCCTGCATAACGGGTGCATAGCGCCCTTCGCCTTCCCCCGGGCTCTCTACAAAAAGCTGCTGGGCCTGACGCCCACCCTGGAGGACCTGGAGGAGCTGCTGCCAGATGTGGTCCGGTACGGGCCGGGACGGTCCCAGCGCTTGCTGGGAGCTGCAGCCCAGGCGGGTCTCCTGGGTTGGATGTGTGCACGGAGATGCCCAGGGCCGTAGTCAGGATGCCCGTGGCATCTACATTTGACGTAGCCACAGGTTTCCAAGGTGGTCCCTGTCCTGGGCATGGATGTTGCTCTCAGACAGAGGCTGTCGTTGCCAAAATAAAAAGCCATGCTTGGGGGGGGGGTCTGATTTCTGCTCCACGTGAATATATAGTTCAAACCGCTTGGAGCTGTAGTTTCAACTTGGAAGAACTAAGCACCCCATTGCTAATGTTGGATTTTTCTCTGGTGTGCTAGTTATAATTTCCCACAATGTCACTCTGCACAAGAACAGTATTACTGTATGCTGCAGTTGTGCCAAATCTGAGGACCTGCATGCAGGGTTGCCATGTGCTGAAAAAGGAGATCTCAGCCAGATACAGCAGGGAGAGGTGCTGCTGCCATAAGCACAAAGCTTCTAGCCCTTGAAGTCTAGCTTCCCAAAGAAGTGCTGTCAGCAGCTGACAAGATGAGGACCCCATCCCATGAGCCAGTGACTGTGTTGAGGTGAAAAAATGACATCAGTGAACTGAAACATTGAGTGGCCTGTAGTACTTTGAAAGGTGATGCAGCCCAGAACAGTTCTCCCAGATCATCCCGCTGGTACTCAGTTCCTCAGGTGATATCTGGAATAGCAAGGCTGTGCTCCAAGCCCGCTTCCCACTGAACTTTGTGTAAAGTTATCTTCACAGGGCATGAGGACAGACTTGCCTGGCATCCTTTGCAGTGAAGGCATTTGCCCTTAGCCTCCCGGCAGTAGCGGGACATGAGTACAGATCAGTTTAGGGCCATATATGAAGGTTCTATGTGAGTATAGGTGTTCTGTATGCGTCTACATTTAAATACTACTTGTCAAAGGATGGTTTCAAATGGAATTTTAAAGTGCATTGAATGGTCACGTTTCTTCTCTTTTTTCCCCTTTGTTTTTTGAAAGGAGTCTTCAAGGAATTTTGCATGAAGAATGTGATCATGTCCTTGAAAGCCTGGACATGAACTTCACGGTAAGACATTATTGTGCCATTCAGACATACCATGCAGGTACTTGGGCATGACAGCATCCTCTGCAAATGACACAGCTTGTCTGTAAACTCCAACTAGCAAGGGTGCTCTGTCAGGCCCTGCAGAAAGAAAGAATGATAGATATAGCACATATGTGTCTGTCATATATAGATATAGCATCTAACGTTTTCATTTATTTGTGTAGATAATGGAAGAAGGAGGTTCCATGGGTGTTGTTGAACTTAAAAAAAATGGTGCCAACATCCCTGTCACTAGGGATAACAGGTTGGTTTTATTTTTCTTTTCTTTATCCTGTTGTCTTGTTATGAGTGTGTAAAATACCATATCTATACCCACCCCCATGTACTCTTAGAAAATACTGAATGTCAGCATTGTGCCGTTGATCTTGGTCCAGTAGGTTGTATGCTTTTGGTTCTTACTATACAGACTGCATATGTGCAAGACATTGGTAGTTTGTGCAAGCAGACTGGATAAGAAGGGGATCCTTGGACATCCTGGCATCTGTATTGATAAAGGTGCCTGTCCTTATCAGGGAAATTCCTATCAAATGTATAAAATACTACTGAACTGCATTTTTTTCAGGGAAATACGGATAGCTTGTCTGGGAAATCCAGCTAAATACACCTCTGTTTTTTTTTTTAATGAGCAAAATGTTTCTTGCTTAGTTATGTATATGGAAAGTGTCTTGTATAACAGAAAAGGAGCAATTTATCAATAAGGTATTGTGTCAGTATGAGCCTCAGCACAGGGGACAGAGAAAAATTCTGTGGCCTGGGTTGTGCACATGATCTGAGGACCTGTCTGAGGGGTGCATGAAAGGTCTGTTATGAAGCTTGAAGTATAGTGTTTACACTGAGTTGATTTTACATATGCAGAGTCACTAAACAAATCCCAATCACAGAGAGAAGAGTGAAACTGTACTGATTAGCATATGTGCAAATATCTATTTTGATTTCAGGGTAATTCTTGGCCATTTACTGGGAGTTTTGCTGAATTTACACCAATTAGATCTGCTAGACTGCATCGCAATAGTGAAGTGTCTGATAGGATTTCACTGGAGTGTTCACATGAAGTACAAAGAGTATGATCAAAATGAATCCATGGTGGCCAGCAATCTCTTTTATTTGTGATGATCCTCCCAGCTTATTCAGTGAATAAGTAATTGGCAGTGATGGCTGCTGTCAGTAAAGACTGTCTTTTCAGTAGAGCAGGTCATACAGAATAAAGGAATAAGGAATAAAGTTCTCTGTAACTCTCCTTTTAAAGCCTCACCTATTGCATTGCTTGTTTGATTCAAAATATCTTTGCAGGAAAGAATTTGTTGACTTGTATGTGAATTATGTGTTAAATGAATCAATACGGAAACCATTTGAGGACTTCATGCGAGGGTTTTTAAGAGGCTGCCCAGGTAGAAAGTGGAAGGTGTTTCTCCCTGCGGAGCTCCAGACTGTTCTTCAGGGACGTAAAAAAATGTGACTGGCATCTGCTGGAAAAGGTACTGGATACAAGCACGGTATACTTGTGCTATATCTGCTGGGCATAAACTCCTTCTGACCTGCTCTTTCATTGAGCGCATAGGCCATGAACACAAAAACAGAAGCGCAAGGGACTTTCTCTGTATTTGATTTTTGTCGTCATTTTGAGTCTGGTTTTAATCTAAATCAGGTACAAGAATAAAGGAGACTAAAAATCAAGCTGAAGCTCAAGGATTGTCATATGAATCTTTGAAAAACAAATGAACAAGGAGATTCCAGAGCTTAAGAGGACTTGAGCTCATGTGCAAACAGAGTTATAAAATTTATTGGTTAAACTGTTGTTGCTTTAAATAAAAATGAAATAGTCAGGATTAATGGGCTTGTTTTATTTTTATCTCTTTGACAGAGCGTGATGTACGGATGGTATAAAAGTTTAGATAAAACCATCAGGAATTTTTGGAATGTGTTTCACAAACTCCCAGAAGAAAAAAAGAAAATGTTTCTTGGTAATATATCAGGCATTTTAAACTTTTTTTCCTAGCCTTTTTCTCCCCCCCACGATACACATTTTAGATGCTCACACATGAAGACTATGGCTTTTTGACATTTTCCCCACCCCCTGCCACATTTCCTAGCGAAAGCCACAAAGAAGTGACGAAAAGAATTGCACAGGTGCAGCTCTGACCCTCCTCACAACCCCTGAGGCTTGCCTGAGTGCGTCTGACCACTTTGAACCTTGCAATTCCTTTATCCCTTACTTTCATGGTTATCAGCTGTTGGTCAGAGGCCTCAGCTTGTGTGAGCAGCCTGTGTTGACGTAAGCAGTTTAGCTTTCTCAAAGGATTGCAGAAGCTAGCTCATCCTTTTTAAATGTAGAAGGTCAAGCCTAGCATGGCGTTTCTCATGCACAAAATCTATGTAAGTAGAAGAGGGTTTGTAATTATTGTTAGCAAGAGGTACAAATTCAGCAAAGCAGATAATTAGCTTATGGAAATAGCCATATTTAAACACTAATTTTGCCTTATGATTTTCATCCTATGATAACATTATCTTGCTGGGGGTTGTTCTGTTCTGTTTTTAATTTGCTAACTTGTTTTTGTTTTTCCCCTTCAGTATTTTTGTCAGGATCTGATCGAATCCCTGCATATGGACTGGAACATTTTAACTTTGGTATTGTAGATCCTCAAGTAGAAAATCCAGATGAGCTCCATCTTGGTGCCAATACCTGCCAGCACATTTTGTTCCTCCCCAGATACAGCAATAAAAGAATACTCAAGAAGAAGTTGCTCTATGCCATAGAACATAATGAAAGTTTTGGTGTGTCCTAACTCTTGGTCAGGAGTGCTTTAAAGCAAAAATAAGAAAACAAATCTTTGTTACTGTCATGGTTTAAGTGCAGTCAGTAACTCAGACCCATGCAGCCCGCTCGCTCACTCCCCCCCTTCTGTCACTAAAACCAATGGTGTTATCCGCGCTGTTCCCAGGCCGAAAGTCCAAAACACAGCACTGCACCAGCTACTAAGAAGGAGAAAAAAATGACTGCTACTGCTGAACCCAGGACAGTATCACTTGTCATATTTTTCTCTTAATAATCCCAATTTAGTGGTTTCTACCCTGTCTTATTTTTACTGCACTTGAGTGCATGTGTTCACTGTGATTTTGTATTGATTATAAAAATGAGCTTAGACCAGATACTTGATTATTAGATTATAGAGTTAGGAAAGAAGAATCCTAGTTAACATGCTTCCAGGAACCAAGCTGATAACCACATATATTTACATATACATGCATCCTGTTTGCACTGTGCAGGTTTTCTTTCATTGGTAAATTTAGAGCAGCAGGGATTCTGTGGTTTATACACTACCAAACATACAGCCAGTACCTGCTAAACAGTTGTCATTGCAAGAGGAAGCTAGGCTAAAGTTTTAATCTGTATTAGTGAAGGATTCTCTTGGGGAGCAAATAATGCTGGGAGAGGTGTTCCTGTAAACTCTGAATTGAAGGAGCAGCACCTGGATATGGCCTTTGGCTTGTTTGGAAGAAGTTCTTAGGATGAGGATTTATCGTTCCTAGACTTTTTCAAAAGCTGTATTTGTAAAGCATTAATGGACTTGTTATTTAGTGTGATAGCACTGTGATATTTGTCATGTTTCTTTGTATCTTCTAAGGAGATGTTTGTTAATTAAAATTTTAGGCTTGCAGAACAGCTTTGTCTACAGAACCCTGTGGACATAAGGCTTGTAGGGCTGCTGAAAGCTCCTTGTTAAAACAATGCATAGCACTGGCAGGGGGTTGGAACTAGATGGTCTTAAGGTCCTTTCCAACCCTAGCCATTCTAAGATTCTGTGACTGACAATGTCAGGCAGGATGCAAAGGGAGGAGGGGAGGTGTATTTTTCTGTGTATTTTTATTTGTGTAAATATATATTCAGAGAACGGTGGCAATAATTTTTCAGTAGTCTTCTCTTGCCTTTGGTGTGTTAAATATTTTGGTGGACATATATATATGAAGACTTTTACTGTGTGAATTAAATGATGATTGTCTGAATTTCCACACCTGTAGTTGTGTTCTTTAGTTATCAGCTGCTTATGCATGACAGTGTATCTGTTTTCTATCTCCTCTTCTGTCGTGACTTTGTGTTGGGTATCACATGCAGATGCTCTTGGACCACGGAGGCTGCCTCTTTGAAATGCCAGTAGACGATATAAACCTTTTTTGGAAGTGACTGTTAGGATAGTGTTTCCAGCTCAATTAAAAGGGCATTGTTACATATTAAGAAAAAGAAAGCTTCCTTTTAGGTTACAGTGTAGTGAAGCACTCACGTCAAGCACTGGGAAAGCAGGTGGCATGGCGGTGGTGATGATAGAGAAGAGAGCTAGTGCTTTGAAAGATGCCAGCTGCCAGCCAAGGCAAGTGAGGGGTTGTGGCCCATGCAGAGCTACCCCTTGTCCCCCTTGCCAGCCTGTGGTAGACAAGACACCACAGGGATGTTTGCATCCTCTAGGAAAGGCACCAACCTGCTGCAGGAGTATTTCTGTGGGAAGAAGGAACTGGCAGAGGCCCAGCTTGTTGTCCCCATTGAGCTGCTGGATCTCCATCCAACACTTGGCTGATGCCATAACATCACAGCGTTCTGTAATGGCAGCTTAGCTTCACCAGCCTGCTCCTGGTTTCCTTTTTTATGTTCTTCTAAGCCTCTCTGGGGGCTTAGAAATCCAGAGTGATCTTCTGTGCTGTGCAAGTTCACAGAAGATGTATTCTGTTTGTATTTCAATCCACTAGAGATTAAGTGATAATAGGTTTATTTAGAGCGTGGAGGAATTTCCTTCTCATCAGGTATGATGCAACATCACATGGGAGATTAAAGCCCAGTGTGACTTTCAAGGCTATTTTTAATTTGCCCTCAAATAGGCCCTGCTTTTATTTCAAAGTATATTGAACATGCTGCAGGAATGTTTTTTTAGACCGCTTATCTGATCTGATCATCACCTGTAGAGAAGTGCAAGAGCCTGACAGAGCAGCTGATGTGACCAGGATGGAGCTGGGGTGACCGTGGTGAAAAGCTCTGACAGCAAGCAGGACTGACAAGGCATAAAGCATTGCTACCTCTGCACAGCCCTGTTAGAAGGTCTGTGCTATGGCCCATGGGAGCAGAGGGCTACCAATGGCACCTGGTGAAGGACTCTGGAGGAAAACACCTACCAGAAGAAGAGTCACAGGGCAGGTGGAAGCTGCCACCCTCTCTTCCTTTGTGGAGATAACTCTGGTGAGTAGTAACTTGAATTATCACAACATTCAGAAGAGCTCACCACATGCTTGCTCATGTGGTTCTTGACACTGGACTGCTGTTCAACTGGTTGAGGGGTGAAGAGAGGTGCTTTGGAAATCAGGATGACCTGCAGATTTTGGTGTCTTGGGATATATTGAGACCTGGCCTCTGGATGACCTAACCCACCAAGGAAATTGTGAGATACACGTCCTTCTGGAGACAGTCCAGCCTCACCATGGGCCTGCCTAGGGCAACCCTTAGCCAGTGGGGAGATGTGGACTCCAGCCTGATGCCACCTGACTGGCTCTAGGTGAGGAAGACTCGTGGTGTGATGAAACGAAGAAATCTTCAGTGATAGAGGCCTCCAAAATGAAGAAATTCCTCAGTGATAGAAGCCTCCAAAGGGAGCTGTGCACAGCAGCATGCAGGGACACAGAATAGCTTCATTTTGGTGTCTTCATTTAAAAATCTATCCATTTATGAAGGAGCAGCCTTGAAAGTTCTCCTTGAAGCCGAAATGTAAGCAGTTTAAAAATTGGTTTAAGCAAGAGAATCCTTGCTCCCTCATCTACTTTCCCCTCCATGCTTTTTTTTTGTGTGTACCTTCCCATCCTTGATTACTCAATTAGAAACAAACAGAGGAAACCAGCCTCTGTTTGTTGACTATTTTATAAATGTCTCCAGATGATGAAATAAACAAAACCAAAAAACAAACAAAGGAAGTATTTTTTCCTCTACACTTTAAGTTGTTCTCAAAGCTGTTTGTAACACTGGTTAGGTAAATGCTATTACGCCACAGCTATTATTACTGTAATTTTATACTACAGAGTAGTTCTTTTTATGCTAAACAAGCACAATCCATGCAAATGCAGGTGAATTACTTGATACGTGACACATTGCACGCTGAGTACACAAACCCTGCCAACTGCCAGAGGCACAGTGTAAGGGAGATGAGAACTCTGGGTGCAGGACTTGCTTTAGGGACCTCTTCTCTTCCCCTGAGCCCTTGCAAACATCTCTGTGTGGTTTGCTCAAATACTGGCCGGGTTGGTTCCAGTGCTGGCTGGCGTTTCGCTTGCACATCGCTCTTGCAGTGTCTTTTTCTGTGGATGGCATTAAAATCAGAAAACAAGTACTTGGGAGCTCATTGGCTTCTTCCCTTCCCACCCCCCCCCCCCCCCCCTTTCTCCCAACAGAGATTTGTACCTTAACCACAAATATTTTCCTAAGGTTGAAACTTCGTATAAGATGTACCAGTTCCTATGCAAACAAGGCAGCCAGGTGCCCAGAGGCCATGTAGAAGGCAAGATGAAGAAGAGCAGAGGGTAAACTATTATTAGTATTAGTGATATTTCTTAATAAAACCAATGGGGTAATTATTAATCAGTGCAAAACTGGCTTTTCCTTGACACCTTCATTTAGAACAGCTTAAATTCGATGATACTTGCACTTCGCCCATTGGTTCCTACAGTCTACACTCTCGGCCTGCTCTGCTTGGCCTGTAAGCTTTGCCAGATCCCTGCGGCCACGACCCTTGGCCTTGGTTTCCGTGTGAGCCCGCTATCCGCGGTGCTCGCCGTCTGCCAGCGCTGCCCCTCGGTTCCCGTGGCGTTCCAGCAGTGGCGGCCAGGCCCCCAGGAACGCCCTGGCCTCAGGGAGAGGAGATCCCGAGCAGACCTCCCCTGGGAACCGGACAACATCCACGCAACGTCCCCGAGGAGGCGCCGCCCCCCTCCGCGGCAAGCAAGCCGCAGTCACTGCCCGGCGCCAGCAGGCTGGGCAGCCCCTTAGCACCGGCAGCCGGGCCTGGCCAGACCCGAGCCCCGCTGACCCAGTGAAGGGGGACGGAGCGGGGCAGGAGCTACCACCGACCGGGACCCACCGACTGACAGCGCGGGGCTGGGCGAGGCGCAGCGCCCGCCGCCGATTCGCCCTCGGGGACCGCCCCGCGCTTCCCATTGGCAGCCCTGCGCCGTCACTCCGGCCGGCGGCGGCGGTGCCGTGGGGCTGGACTTTCTCGTTGCCGCGGCGGCAGCGGCGGGGTTGGTGGCAGGTGAGCGATGAGGAGCGAGGCCGGGGTGCGCGGGGTTGGGGTCCGGGAGCGATGGCAGCTGCTTGTCCTGCACACCCTGCTCGGCGCTGTCACAGCCCAGCCGGGGTGCGCCACACGCCAGGTCCGCTGCGCTGATCAGGCCTGGCCCAGCGAGTGCCGCGGGAGAGAAAGCCGAGCTCCCCGGCGTGGCCGCCCATAGGGCTGCTGCCGGCCCCGGTACCGAGGCGGTGTGGTGGGGAGATGAGGTTGCGGCGGTTCGCGGAGCGGCGCGGTGGAGCTCCGCGGCTCCCCCCCCCGCTCCAGCTCGCCACCCTACCGGCGCAGGACGCGCATCCCCGGGCAGGGCCTCCCTGAGTCAGTGCCGGAGCCGGGGACAGCGGTGGGCCCGCGGCAGGAGCCACCGGGTGCCGGTGCTGGAGGGGTCGGAAGCCGGTGCTGTCGGCCCATGTTCCCGGGGGATTGTCATGGCCGCCGCTGGGCCCCGCAGACCCGGCGGGAATCGCCGGTTTTGGGGGTGGGCAGCGACGGCAGCAGCACGAACGGGAGTGTGTGGGGTGGAGACATGGAGGTGTTCTTGCTGATGCTGCAAGATGGAGATGGTGTGGGTCTTGTCTGGTTTCAGTCATCCGTTTTTAAGTGTTTTCTCCAGGGACACCTCTAGCTGAGGGTCTGTGGTTATGCAATGGAAGTAAGTGCTCTGTTTCTGCTGGAACTCATTCGCTGTTACACTTTGCTTTCTCTTGCTCTATAGCCTGGTCTACACTGGACGTTGAGTTGGAGTAAAACGGAGGCTAAAGGAAGACGAAAGTGGGCTTGGAGGCTTAGGGGCAGAAAGAAGCAGTAAATTCCTTCATTATTGGGCAGTGCTGATAGAAGGAGCGCACTAGCTAGCTGAAACCTCACAAACAACAGCAGAGAAGGAAGATCTTGTTTATTCATGACCTGCCAGTTGGCAATCCCTTTGTTTAGAGAGCATTCTGTCTTGAATGTTGCTTATTGAAAGCACGATATTTACTTAACTAACTTTCCGAGAAAGGGTGCTGCTGGGTTCACAGCAATGGCTTTAGAATATGTTTGTATAATCCTGTGAAGAGACCGTGTATGTCGTGATAGCTGTTAAAAAGAAAGAAAAGAAAAAAAAAAGGAGGTGAAATAAAACACATTCTATCACGATCTTACATGTTTTATTTTACCCAAACCACCAGGGTTATTTTCTCACCAAAGGATATATTTTTAGTATGTTAGCTGAGCCTTATTATAGCAGATCTCCCACCCACAATGGATTTCCTCAAAATATTCCCCACAGTGAGAGATTTTGCTATCTCTAGGTGTGCTGTGGACATGCTTCGCTGATTTGATGGTGAATTATTCCTGGAATGTCAGGGTTTCAGGATGTTGGGTTATATTCCCCCCCTCGCCCCTTTTTTTGTTTTGCTATATATGTGGAGTCTCTACAAATGACCAGCTTTGCTGCATTGCATCTGTTTATATCTCTAAAACCTGAGTACCAAGCTGGCTGTGTTGTGATCTGTGAAGAACACAGAATAGGTGATGTGGTTGAGTACTGCAGCTCTTGTGCTTTTTGCAATCCAGTTTTTAAAAGGCCCTGAGAACTTGAATGCACCGATGCATTAAGAACGCCCCGCCTTCCTTAAGGGTTTGTCCTCTGAAGATAAAAATCCAACTTTTTAAGGTGTATTGAGCTGAGCGTTAGGAATAATTAGCCCCTTTTAAAATATTCAGGTAATATACCTTACCTATATTTTGTACATAAGTGTGCAGGTACATGTCTGTGTTAGTGCCTGCCCACGCTAGAAACCTTTTTATATAGTTGTTTTAGTATAAGGAGGGTATGCCGCTCATAGGGGTAGTTTTCAGTGTAACATGAATTTTTACATCCTCTGCTCATGACAAAGATTGCCTTGCCAGATTGGAAACAGGGTGTGAAGTCGTCATTTGAAGCCTTGTCGTGTTTCAGGACACAGCTCCTATTTGAACACATATATTAAGACTTGCAGCAGCTTTTCTGGGGGAAGGAAAAAAAAATATTAGAACAGCTGTGATTTTAAAAATATGCTATGTCTTCAAAATAAGTAAATTAAAAATGTGGCTCACCAGCCCACTGGCAAATATTTAGCTGTGCCCATACACTGAAATGGGAACTGGCTATGCTGGTTTTTGTTCTTGAGTGGTAAGTGCTGCTCTGTCCCCTTGGAACAGAGCTGTACAGGGATTTATCAGCAAAACATTTAGAGGATGTGGGGTGGGATTCAGTGGAGATAATTTGAAAAAACTCGTGAAAAAAACGGTAGCTAAGACCAGATCTTCTAAAGGGTCTGGCACACCTCATTGTCTGTCGTAGGGATTGTTAAAAGTTCGGGGTGCTTCAGTAAGCCTGGCCATTAGCATGAATGGGGGTTGAATTCCTCTGGAATATCACCCTGGTGTGCATATGAATTACTGGGAGTTTGAACTCTTCCTGTTTTAAGGAGTGTCTTAGCTGGAGGAAAACCCATCTCTTACCAATCACATCACATCCCTCTGCCCATTACATCAACTTTTTGTAGAATATGAACACAAGGAAAGAAAGTATTTTTAGCATTTTAAATTAAATTAGCACTAGGAAAAATGACTGCAGTCTATGGGGAGCAGATTGTTCAGGAGCCCTTTTAGAAAGATATCCCAAATGAATATTTAGCTCATATTGTACAATGTCAGTGTAGTTCAGGTTGCATAGTGGTGAAATCTTTTCAGCTCAGAGGCAACATCCAGTTGTAGTAGCAGGGAATGTGATCTTTGATCTTCAGGTTTGCTGCTATTGTGCTGCTTGTGTCTTCATGACAGAGTAATTCCCCAGGCTGAGAAAAATGATAGTCCCAGATTTCTGCTGTTTCAGATGCCAGTTCTGAAATGGCCTTTGTGTTGCCACCTTCAGGGTGTTGCTTAAGCTTTTATTTATTTTTTTTTTAAGACAGAACATGAAGTTCACTATAAATATAGCAGTTGTGTCATTTAAAGCACATGCTCGCAATTTTACTGTGTCCGATGGCATTCCTATTCTTAGTGTAGGAAATGTTGTAGCCAGTGTAGAGGGGTATCTTTCATCAGACTTTTGTGCTGAGGGCAACCAAGTAGAGTGTACACAATGACTGATTTAACTAGACAGAGCCTTGTAACCTCCTGCTTTTTCCTCTGGGTGCTTTGAAGCTGGCTGGTGATAAGCACATCTGTGGATGTGAATGAATTGAATTATGCTGTAAAGGAGCAAAAGCAGTTAGGGATAAATGGGATTCATAGCATGCTTTAAAGAACCTAATAAGGATGGCTTGTGGTAGGAAACTGCACCACCAATGCAGTATAACTGGAAAATCCAGTCCTCTTCCTCCCCCATCCAGCTCAGTCCTGCCTCGCACCTGACTGACAGGCCAGGGTAGCAGGGTAAGAGATGAATGCTTGTTGCTTAGATTAGGAAAGGCTTTATTGCTAATACCTAAGAGCTTGAATTAGCACCAGGCTTTGGAAATGACCTGAACAGACGTGTTTCTTATCTGCTCAGAGTGAGAGAAGAAATCTTGTTTCCTTGAGGAATCTTCAGCATTTCAGGGGTTGCCTTTTGCTTTTTGTTCCTGTGCTAAAACAGTAAATGCTGCTTCTGTAAATGGCCTTAGTTTAAAACTTGGCATGGTGAGCCATAAGACTTGATGTCTCGGATCCTTCATTTTCTTCTTTCTTCTTCCCTTTACAAAAAAACTTTAATTGATTTCTGGCTCAAACAGAAGAGTTCTCAGTGTTGTATTAGTATAGCATGTTTAACAAATGACCCAAGCCTATTGAGATTAGGAGCGATGAGGGAGCGTTACCAGAATCTTTCACATGTTTCTTCTGGAATGAGAGCTCTTTCCCTCCCCCCACCTTTTATGTATTATCATCCTGTTGTCATTATCAAGTTCGGGCTGAGTAATTCATTGAGCCTTTCATATTGCTATGGCTCTTTCCTTCCCATGCTACTCATGTCTCTGATATCTCTGACTCCTACTGAGCGCAGCATAAAATACAACACCTGGCTGCTGGCAAGTTGCATTAATGTTGTCTGTCCATAGCTGTTGGGGCCAAGCTGTCAGTGTGCTGCTCCATGTGAACTGCTTCTTCTTGGGGAATTCTTACTGCAGCTTGGGGGGAGGATGTATACATGCACATATTTAGGTTGCAAGAATATGTCCAGTTGAGCAAAATACTTCTTAATCTGGGTTTATCAGAAATAACAGTTCTGCATTGGCCAGTATACCACAAATACTCATGTTGGTCTGTTCAGGACTAGTTTGACCACTTTTGAGATAATTTTTAAAGATTTCTTTAAGCAGTGGTCCCGGATATAACTCTCTAACTCCAACAGTTCAGGTTTGGACCTGTGAGTCTAAAAAGCATTGCACTGGGTTTGGCTGAAATAAAAGCTCAGGTCTGCTGTGTTTCAGAACACTACTACTGCCAGGTGGAGATGGCCAGGTCAAGGTGCTGACTTAGTACCTGAGCTATCTTGATTCCTCTTTCTTTGTGTGTGTAATGGTGGAAATCCGTTTTATTCTCAGTCCAGAAGCCTGTCAGTCATGCAGGAAATGCCTTTTTGGATTGTTTCCACCTCCTGCTCTGAGCAGCTTATCTCTGTAGAATCACTTGTTGAGTACTTGCTTCACTCACACTCCTTCCCTGTTTCTCTTTCCCAGGAAGGATACATGACTTCTTGAAAAGAGAGAAAATGCTATGCTGGGGTTACTCGTCTTTTGGACAACCTGGGATAGGTAGCAACCTCCAGGTCATCATTCCTGAACCACAGGTGTACGGCTTCATTCATGACAGAAATGTCAAGGAGGTGGCATGTGGAGGAAACCACTCTGTGTTCCTGCTGGAAGATGGGGAAGTGTATACTTGTGGCTTGAACACAAAAGGCCAGCTGGGGCATGACTGTGAAGGAAGCAAGCCAGGTAAATCTGCTTTTTATATGCACTTCAAACTGTCTCTAGGCTGGTGGGCTGAGAAGATAATGGAAGCTGCTTTGTTGTTGATTGCTGTGAATGAGCTAACAGAGCTGAAGATCATGTGTAATAACACAATAATGATGCTGAATAGTATTTGCTGGCTCTGGAAAGCTAAAGCTCAGCAGTATGGGTGGGGAGACAGGTCTCAGTGTCTGGGAAATGCATCGAAACAGAGGCGAGCGCAGATGGTCTCAGGGCAGACTGTGTTGTTTGGCATTATGTTGCCTTTTTATAAAAGGGGAGAGAGGGCCATGAGTCACAAATGTCTTTGTCTTTGCAATTGCACTGCATCCTTATGCCTACTCTTGTTCAGTTATTGCTGGGAATTTTGTCATTTACATCAAAGAGAAGAGATATGCCTTGAGTACAGTTGTGGAGAACAAACCTGATTTTAGCCATTTAGAGGGTTTATAAATTTTGTTTCCCATCATGGAAATCTCTTGTTGACTTGTGCTTTCACCCCTCATGCTTTCTTGATCTACAAGAAGGTCATTGTAACCTTGTGTTGCCCACACTCAAATTGTATTTTCTTTATTGTATTCCAGTGGGCAGAACCTGTGTGTGCAGAACCACAGAGAGCTAATGCCTCTCCATCCCAGGGTGAATGAGCATTTTGTGTATTTTGAGAATCCCTGAAGCCTGCCTTACAGACTTTCTTTTGAATGTTTGCCTTCTGATTCATTAACTTCCATTAACTTCTTGCTTTTGGCGTGTGATAAAGATTTCTGTTTCCATAATATAATAAATATTCATCTGTGGGTAATGAGAGCAATAAGATGTTTTTGTCGAACTGCAGGCTACCCTCTGTAAGGCTTAGGGCTTCTGTAATGTACACCATTATGGCATGATGGAGATATGAGTTGTGTATGAAATACCCACAGTTCTCCATGAGTGTTGTGTGCAAACCTGACCTGATTCCACTGCTCCTTTTTTCTGTCAGTTCATCTTCTGTGTTCCTCTCACTCTCAAAAATGCAGTGGTAGATGTTGGATGCTGGGTGTCCAAGGTGCTGGATTAGGAGTTGATCTTGAATCTGGCCTCTCTTGCTTTTCCTACCAGTGGTTTATAGACAATTACTAAAAGAGGTTGGGATTAGCAGGAATGCTTAAATCCTCTCTGTGCACAACCACTGTTCATCTTCTGAGGACTTGTAAATTTAGGCTTTGGAATAAATGAGATGCTTAGGAAAAAGAAGGTAAGCCTGAGAATGTTGTGCCCAGTCTGATGAGGATACTTCATCCTGCAAATCACCTAACTAGCTGCATGACTGTAGTGCAGAGACCCCAGAACTGGCGTCTCAGAGCTGGAGATGAATCTCATGAATCCTGAATGCTGGAGTGCAGACCTCTAGCACATAGGCAATCCTGCCTTTAACTAGGCCTGTAGAAGAGGGGCAGCCTGAGATTTGGAAATAGAAGTAAAATGGTCTTTGAGTTTGATCTCAGGTGTCCTACTGCTACCCCTTAAATTGAGGGACTGTCGCTAAGATGTGACACCAATTCCCAGTTATACTGCAGGTTTCATTTACTCTGGAAAAAGGTTCTGCAGTGCTGCTGTCTGAGGAGCCCGTGACCATCCTTGAGAAACTGTTTCTCTGCTGACAAAGCAATGCTGGCTGTGCCTGCAATGGTGTTTCTGCTGGCTGGGGCAGGTGGGAGAGGTGTGCTTAAAGCAAGGGACAGCTTCTCTTTTGAACTCATGATGAACAGTCACAGCAGTCTTTATACCAACAGTAAACTGGGGGAGAGTCCTGTCCCACACACTACTTTGTGTGGATCTGCTTTGGCTTGTGGCAATGGGAACTGAATTTCTTAGTTTGCCTTTGTAAATAGGAACAAGAAGAAACAAGCCCTCTTTCGCCTCCACTTCCCTTGCATGGAACAAAGATGACCTTATACACCTTTTGTATAGAAATGCACATCAAAGATAGTATTTTCTATTTTCCATTAGTTGTGGACCTATGAATGAAGCTACGTCTGACAGGAAGTGGAGATACATGTATGGGGCACAGGGGCTTGAGCTGTTGAAAGTTACAGATGACTATCATGAGGTGTCTGAGGTAGCGAATGGAATAAATGCCTGGAGCTGGGAGTCTTGCAACTGCATCTCTCCAGCTTCTGCTGGACAAGGCAGTGCAGGTTGAGGCCTCTTGGTTTTACTGCCTTATGGCTTGATTCTGCCTAGCCTGCAAAAGAAGCTGGAAGTGGCTGACCTCTGCCCAGCTCTGGAAGTGAGCCACATCTGCTGCAGCACAGCCTTCTGCAGCAGGAGATGCCAGGGGCTGACAGTATTGATTGTTCCCTCCAGGCATGCTTACCATGATCTGCAGAGTGGTTTGGTCGGGCTTGAGAGTAACATCAAGACATGCAAATATGCAGGGGGTCTTAAACCTTTTGAAGGCTAGGTGACTTCTGAGGGGTGGAGCACAGGTCTGTGCTTGCAAGAGGAAACTCCCTTTTTATCTGTCACACTTCTTATCTGAGTGTGTACATGAGTCTTATGCTGCCAGCACACTAAAAAAATTAGTGTTTTCAGAATGTGTGATTGTGGTGTTTAATCAGAGATGGTTATTTCCCAGGATCAGGTCTGCTTGTGAATAAAATTCTGGGACTTTGCAATGCACTGAAAATGGATCTAACCCTGTTCTCCTTGTAAAACCTGCGGGTAATGTCTTCCAGTGGGAGAAGAGTTGTTATATTTGCAGTGAATTTATGTGAAGACTGCATCCCTTTCTTCCCTTACTATATATTCCAAATAATGATATTTTTTTTCTCTTGTTCTGCTACCCACTTACATGTATCTGTGATAGGAGGATTCCATTTTGCTTCTCATTCATGCTGCTCACAAAAATGTCAAGCAGTGGCGCAGAATTGTTTCAGTAGTTTTTCTTGGAGGAGTCCTTTAGAGGACACCTTTTGAAGGACCCTTTGAAGGAAAAGCTCCTTTTGAAATGAACTTGTTAATTAAAAAGCTGTGTTCACTGTCACATCAGCTGAGCTTGTGGGTGTAATGCAGACATAGTAGTTTGCAAGGTGAATCTTGTGCCTCTCCACTCTTGAGAACAGAAATTACTCGGGGAGTGTTTGCATTGAAAGAGTATGAGTCTATAGAGGTTTATTTTCTGGAAGTGCCCTTTCCTCAGATTTTACATTGTAGTGGTAAAATGAGTATTTAAGATGTCTAAGACGTTTATCCTCACTAAAAGAATGTTATTTTTGAATAAAGAGCAAACAGTCTGTGATGGTTTTCAGCCCCCCACTTCTGAGCTAGGGAAATACTTGGGTGTGTCACTCCACCAAGAGCATCTCCCCACATTGTGATGTTACTTACTGTTTCATTCCTTATTTGAATTGTGGTTAGCAAGCTACTTGAGGAGCTCATCCCTCTCAGGGATGGATACCTGGCTTTGTTATTACTGAAATGTTTTGGGTTTTTTTTTCTTCCCTGAAACAGTCTATAGCTTGTGTCTCTGCAATCACTTGGCAGGGATGCAGAGCGAGAAATGCCGTCCCAGTATTCTATCACCATGACCATAGTTAATAAAGGTTCTGTCTGACCTGTCTTAAGTAGTTACTCAGAGTAACTACTTAAGTAAGTCAATGTACTTGGAGTTCCCAGAGTCTCTGACAGTGTCTTAGGAGAAGCAATTTGGCAATCTTAGTTTTGAAGTATTGAGTCCACTACTCTGCAGAATCAGTCTGAGTTTGCATTAATTTCCTGAGCAGCATCAGGTGTTAACATACATTATGTCTCTAATAAGAAGTGATAATTTTGTACTGCAATAGTTTTAGGAAGCAGATTTATTCTCCGTGGCTATATCTATATTTCCAGTTCTTCAGCCATGAAATCACTTTGATTTTCTGCAGGTCTGACATGAGATCTTGACTCTCTGTGGTGATCCCTAGATAAGCATGTTCTATCTGAATGGGCGTGCGTATTCTGGGGAGCAAAGGCCTGGGTGCTTAAGGTAAAGGCTCTTTTGGCATTTGGGCTGAATTAGAGGAGCGTGAAGTAACTAGCTGGTGGTTAGCCATTTGAAAGCTTTTAAAATGTGCTCAAGTCCGAGATGTGGAACTTGTTCTTTTTTTGGACTAGAGGTTTATTCTCTGCAAGTCATTTGGACTTCATGTGACTTCTGCTAGTGAGAAAACGTGGGCTTTGGTAATCACTGTCTCAGAGTTGCAGGAAAATGTCTGGGGACAAATTCTCCTTGAACCTTTCCTCTGGTAATATACAGCAGACAAAACCATGGTTTTTCACCATATTTCCGTTCTGGATGCAAATGGCAGGGTAGCATTGCTTCTGTGTAAATTGTGGAGCCTACCTACTCATCACTGCAGAGCTAGAAATATCATCATGTTCAATCTCTTTCAAAAAGCAGGAAAAAAATACCAGAACAAAAGCCACTACATGATCTGGATCACCTGTATTTCTCTGAACTCAGTGGCCTTTCTTTTCAAACATAAGTCCACTTCTCCTGCACTTCAGCACGGGGTTACAGAGATCTTAGTGCTCACTGTGGCATGCCTGTTAATCATAAACCCTGTAACAGCTGAGAATTCAGATGTGCGACCTGCTTGGAAGGACAGTCTGTATAGATTTTCCTCTTTTAGCCTCTTCCTGGTGGGTGAGAAGTCTGCCAGGAGGCCCTGGTTGCACAGGAGGAGAGTGGTGGCAAGACTCGTGTTTGTTGGATGCAGCTGTGGAATTGACCATGTTGCAGATGAGGTATGGCTACTGCATTGAGTCAGTGAGGCTGAGTGCCTCTCCTGGTGGGAAAAGAGAATGGTTAGTTCTCCTGCCCTCCTGCTCTTTTGCATGAGGAGAAACAAGAAGAAGGAGCTTAAATGCCAGTAACTCCAGGAGGTCCCACTGAGCAGGCTTTTCACAGAGGATGTGAGATGGTTTTGTCCCCAACTATGAGTTGAGGCATGGAGCTGAGGTATGTGGCTATTGCAACCCTTTCCAAGTGCTGTGGTGTGGGAGAGTCCTGCTTTGCATTCTGGCACTTTATACCCTGAAGCAGAGCTGCATGCTGTGAAAAATATAGTAGAGGCATGGCAGCCCTGTTTGTAGGCATTGGTCTTGCCAAAGCCTGGGAGGGTGTTCCTGGAACAAGTGTGAGGGAGGGATGGAGCCATGTGGGGACAGGGGGGCGCTTGCAGAGTCAGGCCTTCAATGCTGACCTGCAGTAGCTGACTTCAAAATGGAAAAACAATAAAGGAAGGATTAGGCCACAGTTTATGTTTCAGCACCTATCATAAATGTTATTTGTAAAAAGAGACAGATTATTATATTGAACTGGCCACCCCTTTGTAGCGTTGGGTATCTTCATTTGTACCCATCTCTTGATCGCTTACCAGATCTGACCAAGGCTATATGAGGTTGTCGTGTCACCAGTGACTGCAGCAATGTGGACTTGTGTTGCAGTATGTCCATCTCAGCTGAACTGGTGCAATTTGGGCCTCAGGATGATTTTAGGTTTCAAAATTAGAAAGCTGGATTCAAAAATGACTTAATTTAAAAGCAATATGTGTATGGCCAAACAAGAAACAAAATCGAAGGAAGTGCTTTCTCTTAGATGTCGTAAATATGCATGTGTTGTGTTGAATTGATTTGCGGAGGGCTGTGGATGTGCCAGATATTTATAGGGGGATGGTTTAAAATTTGTGTGGTCTGGATGATAACTGACTCCTACCAATACTATGAGACCACAGGATTAGGAGAGTATAAACTGAAGAGAGGTGAGGCTCTTGAGGAGAACCTTAAACCAGCAGAAATGTGATTTCTTGTTAGTAAAGAAATTTATAGTCTGAGCCTAAAATGGCTATAATGTGTTCTCAGATGTAACTCTGAAGTGCTGTCTCTAAAACCACATTTATTATTACAACCACCAGATTTCTCTTTTGATTTGACTTTGAGGGGTGAAAAGCAGAGTGAGTCCAGGAAAGCAAGATACTGCTGTTTTAGAATCAGTACAGGCTATTGTACTGAGGACGTGACGGACCAGCTTTTTGCCCTTTAACTGGGGATTTGTTAGGGCAGTTTAGCAACCTGAAGTTGCATTTATCTTGGTTGTATTTGTTATTCCTGTATTGTGTATACTATTTGGAGGCTTTCTGAAGGTGCAGCAGAGATAAAGGCTGTCCATATGCCTGGCTTGGAAGGAGCATGAAACCCTGGTGTGTGTATGGTATGTGGCACCAATGGCTGTCCCGTCTTCTGCAACCATGCTGAAGCTGAAAGATGAGCTCAGGGTGAAATGAGTGGGTAGCTGTGTACGTGTGGTGAGGTAAAGGAAGAGGCAGGAAAAAAGCTGGAGGTGATAATGCATTGACCTTTTCATACCCAGACTAGTTGTCTGTACTGGACAAAAGTGATGACTTCCTTAAGCTGAATGCATAAGCAGGGCTGAGAATCCCAGCTTCTAGGAGAGATTTTAGTAGTTTGGTGGCTGCTGATGCTGTAAGTTCATTGTTCTTGTCTTCACGTTGTGTTATGTAACACAACCACAGATGCTGATATGCAGTTACTGGCTTTTTGTATAGGTGGAGGTCTGTGAATAGATGTCCGAAATAAGAAATCTTGCTCCTCCAACTACAAAAATTCTACTTCCACTTCCAATATAGCAGCCCAGGTGGTCTTTCTCTTGCCTTAATATCTTGTGTTTCCTTTGTATAAAAGCACACAGGAATGTGTGTTGAGGTAACAAAGCCTGTGTTTTTGGTAAAAGTGAATATAAGGCATTTTGTATGATTTGATCTGGAAGGCTTACAAGAGTGTGTAATGGTCTCCAGGATCAATGACCCCTTTCCTGAAAAAGGGGTTGGTTTGTTTTTCAGTGTGCAACTATTATATGGAAAGACCGAGTTTGATTGTGGCTCATGGTGTATGCTTGTTCCTTGTTCTGTTTATAGACATCAAGTATTCCAGAAGATGCATAACTCTGGTGATTTTGACTCGGTCAATGTAAACCAGCCTGATACTCTTCCTTAAGCTGTATGGGAAAGAAGAATTTATCTCAAAGATCTCAATGAAACTTCTTTTTCTTCTCAGAAATGAAATATTTGTGACACTTAAGGTTGCTGTCAGAAAACAGCTGTTCCTACAGCACAGCTGTGAAGAGATGCTCACTCTCTTAACAACTGACCTGCCTTTTAAACAGCTGCCTATCTATATAAACACACAAAAAGGAATGTACAGATGCTCAGCTCTCCTCTTCTTGGAATGTCTGTCAAATCTTACAGTATTAAAAAATCAGTAAGCTTTTATAAATGTTTAATAGGACTGTGTTAATTACCTTCCTTTCCTAGTCACTGCACTGCTTTGCAGTAACATATTTTCAAGCGGAGTTTGTGTACCTGAAGGCAGGGATGCTGTACTGAGTCTGCACTGTGCAGGTGTGGCTTTCCCGGAAAGTGTGCCTTTGTCCTGCTCCGGTGCATATCAGTGCAGGATTGAAATAAATGGGAACAGAGTGAGACATGCACCAGGTACTTTTGAAAATCACATGGTACTTTGTCAAAGCCTGGGGCTGCCACAGGTGAGACTCCTTTGTACCCAAATTGTCAGAGCCTTAACTTCAGTTGCCAGTCTCTAATCAGGCTGCTCTTGGTACTGCTCTGTTTTCTGCTGCAAGTGTAGCAGCAGCTCACAAAAGGAAGACCTCATTATTTGCAAGTTGAACTTTTAAAGCCCAATTTCCTTTATGGATGTAGTAAACTTCAGTTGCCAAAAGTCACACGAGGTTATGTGCTGATGTAAACTTTTGTTTGCTCCATACTTTTTGGCCCACACTAAGGGAAGTTTGAGAATAAGGTGGGCTGTGACAGAGAGGGAGAGAATAGCAGGCAGAAAGCGAAGGTAGGTGTCATACAGTGGGGATGTGGTCTTCCCCTGAGGTTTGCTTTTGTAGTCTTATGTTGTGCAGGTGCAGAGCATGATGCTTCCCACACACTTGCTCGCAGTAGTCTCGCATCGTCTGAGTCCAAGATACAGCAAGCACATGATGCCTTCTTGGAGAGGCTCAGCAAGGAGGAGGAAGGTAGTGGTTGCAAAATTGTGGGGCTAGTGTGGGGCAGGGTCATTCTGCCTGCCTACGTGCTGTGTGTGCCATACGACTGGCCATGCTAGAGACTGTCTGCAGTTACAAAGGTGTGTTCCTGAAACTGTCCTTCAGCCCTTGCCTCCTCCCTCTGAGGCTTCCTCCAGTGTTGCTGCCGACAAATCACAGCCTGCAGAGATGGTGTGAGTGAAGCCACAGTAGCATTTTTAGCTGGGTAGATTAGCTTCAGTTTTTAAAAGCGCCTGATAGCTTCAGAAAATCTGTATTTTCCTTAAGTGGCTTACAGAGTCTGAGTTCTTCCTCCCAGACCTAGACTCCAGATCTTGTCCATGGCAGTTGTGAGCACAAGATGACTAGGTGCTTGGGAGCTGCAAGTGTGCAGAGGAAAATTAGAGGCTTATTCTTGGAAACTAAAAGGAGAGCAGAAGAGGCAAAAAGGTCCTGACAAACAGCTTGATTTTTTCCCTTCCCCAGTTACCAGTTTCCAAGTGGCAGAATCACACTTCCACTGGAGATGACGGTTCCTGGAAAAGTTGGTGAGTGTACTTGTGCTGCTAATACTAGTAAAAGCCCTGAATAGCTAAGACGTTGTTGAAGTTATGTTGCCAAAATAAGGAGAAACCTTCATAAGGGGAGGGAGGAGTCTTGGTGTGCTTAATGCACTTTGGGTTGCCAGAGTTTCAGTTGCTGTACTTTAGTTTTTCTCTTTTTCTCTTTCCAGTTCCATTAAACCTCAGACATGTTTAACGCTCAGCTAACTTCATTAGGATTGGATTCATGAAGCTCATCGCAGCCTAGAAATACAGCCAGGATGTCCATATGCAGAAACATCTCTGGGATGTGCCAGTGGAGACTGGGGAATCAGTAGACAGCTGAAATTCCCTATTAAACGTATAAAAATCTTGTCAGGGAGTTTGGGGATCAACTATTGATTGCTTGCTTTTTATAAGTGCTTTAATGAATTGCTGGTGACTGGTAAGTCTGGGCCATAGTGTTTTTCTCATTTTCTTGTAGGTTGTGGCAGGTTTTTCATGGAATTTTTGACTCTTGAATCAGGCTTCCATAAGCACTAAGACTATTAGTGTCACCTTGTTAGGTGGTTTAATGTGTTGATATAATTTATCTCTTAAAGGAGAGAACTCGGATCCTTGCCTGTTCCAAGGCTTTCAGTACTCAGAACAGAAAGACCATATGGGTAAAGTTTAGGTTGCTACTGATGTCTCATTACACATCCAGCTGCCTTGTGCATTAGGTTGTTTTATCTCAGGCATGATGTATCTCAGCGTAGATATGGACTATAATAATAAGCATCGCAGTGCAAAGAAACTGGCTCATCTGTCCTCAGACTTGCCATCTGCTGGCATTTAACCCAAGGGAATTCTTGCCCATGGTTGTTTCTCCCCTGTGTTTAAGCCACTATCTCTTTCTTATCTGGGCAAGCTAGAAAGACTCTTATAGAGTCCCAGCAGACAGCAGTAATCAAGATGAGCGAATGCTCGGGTTGAGTTTTGTCCAGGTGTCCAGGTAAGACTGAAATCACTTGAAATTTTTCCAAGCCACAGCTTCTTCTCACCGGTGAAGAAATCCAGATTCTTCCACCTAAGGTGTAAACCTCAGGGCTGATAGTTTCTGTACATCATTTTCAGACAGCAGAAGCCATCTGGTGCTGTTCTTGTATGTCCCAGTACACATATGGCTGAAGGATTCTGCCACATCCTCTAGCAAAAACCTGTCTTGCAAGCAGCTGGAAGCTGTACATAGAAAGGGTGTACCAACTCTCTGATAGATTTACTAGGAGAGCTAATTAATCATTCATTGCCTGTACATTTTAATCAGTGCAGTATAAGTGAGTGCTTTGTGCTTCCAACAGTTGCAGATACTGAGGATCTTGTATGGCTTTCCAGCACTGCAGGAGGCAAAGCACAAGCTCTCTTTTATGAACAGTGAAACTATGGACTGAAGGTGGGCTTTTCAGGGGTTTTCATTCTTGTCCCAGCTTTACTGCCATTTCATAGCCTTGAGGCTAAATGAGCTGTCAGAAAGTTGAGTTACAGAAACATACAGCTCTTGTCCTCAACTTTGTTGCTGGAGTGTCCCTGCAAAGCACAGACAGGCAAAAAAGCACAAGAGCAGTCCAGGAAACCAGGCTCTGTCACCATTCAGAGTATGCGTGTCCTGACAGCATTTTGCCTGGACCTCATTCTTTGGTCCAATGTGTATATTATGAAAAGATCTAACAAGGTTAAGACCTAAAGAAGTCAAACCTTCATATGTCTGTTTGTGTTGAGATCCATGAGTTAAAGTGGACAGAAGAGAGAAATGAAAACTGATCTCCACCAGATACAAAGAACTGATAAATTACTTCTGAGCATTAGTGCTGTTTTGAGACAGCTGATGGCTCCAGAAAGAACAGATTGGGTCAATGTGTACTTCTTGGAACTTGGGGTTTTGGTTGGTTTTTGAAAGTTTTACGACATGTTGAAACATTCTATTGCATAACTCCTTCAGCCCCTTCCTGTTGCTTTCAGGGTTTTGTTCTGCTTAGTTTTGTATATAGTTGTGCCAGTTAAGCTCCATTTGACTGGTTCTAGTCATCAGTTACTGAAGACACAATACTAAGAATAAACTTCACCCTTTGTACCCTTCATATTGGTGCAGTGATACATCCTTTCTATGGAATGAATAATAGTGTTGTGATGCTCTGGAAATTAAAACAAATGTATACCAAGTAATAAAACACCTCATATTTTGATGTGAGGAAGGGGTGGGTTAACAAAGAAGTCACTGTCAGCTGTTTTTGATAATACTACTTAAGTTAGCAGGGAGATGGTACATTCGGTGGCTTGGCAAGCTTGACAGTGGACTGGGACTCTTGTTGGACTGTCTGAACAATCTGTGCCTGAGGGGAAGGCTGGCTTTTTTCCCACTCTGGAAAGAGATGTGTGAGCATGTAAAGATTACACTGTTTGGTGTTTACATTTCTTCATGACTTTGCAGGCAAGCTATAATTGACACAGTCTTAGGAATGTCCTGCAGTGAGATGGGTCATATGTGTACATTTCTAAAGGCAAAGATCTTCATCTCCAAGACAGGCTTGTTTTTTTATGTCTGTGGTCATCCAGCAAGTTCAGGTGAGGCTGTACTCTGCTTCTTGGGTGAACAGTGCAGTGACTGAAGGCTTTCAGCAACACAGGCAGCCTTTCAAAACAAGTTGGTATTTATTAGTCCCCTGGAGTGGCATAGTGCAAGGTCAGGTTTTTGTTGCCAAATTAAACTTAAGATGGAGTCTGTGGGGACAGAAACAACCACTCTGGATTTCTGTACCTGTTACATGTCCTCTGTGTGCTCTGGTGTGTGAAGTCCTTGCTATGTAGTCTTTGCCACAGCCTCTTGATACTGCAGGGTGTTCTTCCAGTTGCAGTATTGCTATGGTCAGAGTCCTGCCTCTTCCAGATCCTGATGCTGACCTTTGGTGGTCAGATGGCTCAGGGGCAGCTCCTTCCACAGCAAATGAGACGTGTATACTTGTGGCAAATAATGCTTTCCCAGGGAAGAAATTAGCTCAGTCATTGCCTGAAGGTAGCAGAACACAGTCTCTGTTATGGATGCCCTAGCTTCCCGTATTGTCCATGTTTGTCATTTTGTCAGACTTGTGCTGTCCCCTGGAGTGTTCGGCAGTGTGGAAGGACCAGCTTTTGGAGATGTGCAGGCCAGTGAGCTTGTGACCAGTTTTAAGAGCTCACGCGCTCTGGATAGTGGCCAGTCTCAGTGCACCCCAATCAGCAAGTTTACAGCAAAGTGATGGGTTCATGAATCAAAGGGATTTCCTGTGGAGATGAAGATGGCTTTATCCCTTTATTCCTCTCCAGCAGGAGGTTTAATTTTAGACTTTCAGGTCTCAGTACACAAGCACACTTGGCTGAACTCAGGTGATGTGTCAGGCACATTGCAGTGGGTATTTTTTATCTTGCTGGCTGACTGAGGGGAAGAGGTTATGGCCATGTGCTGGTGAGATACCTTGTCTGTTGTTTGTGATTGACCTTCACCAGCCCATACAGCTGCTGGTTATTTAGAGCTCACAGATAAAAATAGGCTACCTCAATTATATATGCAAATGAACAAAACCAGGCTGCCTAGCAGTGCTGCAGTTGGATGCTTATGGGCCCAAGACTGGAAACTGCATGTGTAAATTGAATTACCGCCTGCAAAACCTGTGTCATTGCACAGGGCTGCCAGTGGGACTGGGTGAAATCAGTCTTGCTGGAAAGAGCTTTAGGACAAAAGGCATTATTGGATGGTAGGAGGCCTAAAGGATGGCCAGATGGCAGGCAGGCCCATTCCTTAAGCCCTCCTAGATGTTTGTGGGTTCTGTTGGCATTAATTATTGTGAGTGAAATGCCATGTTCGGGTAGCATTTTCCTCTGTTAGAATACATATTTAAATAATTGTTACCTTTTTCTTCCATAACAGCCATTAGGGATTCTTCTCCTTCTCATTTTCTGACTCCCAGACTTAGAAGGCAACCCCTCTTAGGGGTGCCTTCCTTTTATTTAAGACATTTAGATTGATTGGTATGCAGGTTTTGCTGCTAAGCCTGTTAATGATTTCTGGATGCCCTTGATGTGGGGTATCATTTTCATAGAATGGCATGTAACTACTCTTCCCTCTCATGTCACAGGCAAGTGGGACTTAGTAAAACTGATGACTGTCTTGTAGCTTACAGGGTGGGTGAAATTTTTCTTCTACCACGTGGAACATTTGTATTTATTCAGGAAAGTAAAAATTAAACCAGCTTTACTTCTGCTTGTCTTGTGGAGAAGTTTTCTATCAGATGTGTGGTATTTCCAATGTTTTTTTTGAAAACCAAGACTTTCATGTCCATTTCTAAAAACTCTGTACACGTGGTTGTCAGACTTACTTCAGTTGTTCAACATGATATAAAGTCAGTTTGGGTGATCTTTCAGAGGATGGAGTGATTTTCCCCTCTCTTCCCTTTGTTTGCTTTTTATGGGACTTTTTAATGAGTGTATTACAGTGGTAGTAATAGGTTTAAAGGTTCAAACCTGTTCCAGATTCAGTACAGGGTTGTTGTAACACACATGCTTTCATGCAGGAAGCAGTAAAGCAAGGGGTGGATGGGTTGATTAGCTTTGTGGATGACTTGTCTTCGTTGGACATGGGAGCTGTGGAAGGTCAAAAATGTTTTACAGGGTCTGCCAACTTCTAGGTCCTGGCCAGTCCCCACATCAAAACTGAAAAAACCTCAAACATGGGAAGTCTGGGGGTTGGAACTGGATGATCTTTAAGGTTCCTTCCCACCCAAACCGCTCTGATTTCATGATTCTAAATAGAATCATCGGTTTTATAAATAACCCAATAGGTTTCCCTGATTCTGTGAGGCTGGCTGTGTGTAGACCGGGGGAATGTACCTGCCTTTCTCCTATGATTTGCAAACTAGGCTTTCAGAAGAGCTCAGCAGGTACATGTTCTCAGTAAAATCTGGTGCTGTCCTCTTGAAGGAAGTGTTTTAAAACCAAACTGAGGATCGGTGCACCCATCTGAATGGCTTTGCATACAGATTTGCCCAGACCTGGTGTCACTGAAATTAATCCCGTAACTGGAGATGTTTCCTGTTTCCTCAGAGCAAATCGGAGCCCTGGCCGGGCAGCACATCGTGCATGTGGCCTGCGGAGAGTCTCACAGTGTGGCACTCAGCGACCAGGGCCAACTCTTCTCCTGGGGTGCCGGCAGTGATGGGCAGTTGGGCCTCACCACCGTAGAAGATGCAGTGATGGTACCAAGGTAAATTCTTAACAGATTCATGTTTCCTTAAAGCAGCTTCCTGGAGGTGGTGGATCAAGGGTTGTTGCTCTTCCAGCCTGCAGTCAGTGGGAGCGTTTCTTTCTCTCAGAGGGGCTGTAATTGAGCATTTCTTAAGTAGGGGTGTAAGGGCGATTCCTCCTCCTTTTCTCATTTTACTGGTGCTTCTTGAGCCCTGTGGGGACTCACACAAGCCCTCAAGGATGGGCCTTCTGCCCATGGGTGCTTGGGGCATGGAAAAGAAAATTAGAATGTGCTTGGCTTCCTCAATGAAAAATCTTTTGTACAGAGCAAAGAGAGAGGGAGGACCCCAAAATAGAAATGCTGTGTGATACCTATCTCTATTCCAGTCCCTGGGAAGGCCCTCTGAGATGGGAGCTACATTTCAAGATTGGGGGGGGAGGGGAAAAGGTATGACAGCGTGAGCTGGCACTTCAGCTCTGAAATTCTTGCAGTGTTGCCTGTTAGCAGTAAAGCTACTAAACCAGCCTACTCTAGGTCTGTATAGTGAATGATGCTCAGAAACTTCAGGGTGGTGCTCAGTTTTCTTCATATACTTATTTAATGTATTCTACCTGGGTCAGAACACTAAGTGCAAGGACATGTAGATGGTGGCAGAGGCAGACACCAAAACTTCTCCATCCAAAGCAGTTCACAGATGATGGGTCTCATTTTATCACTGTACTAAAGATGACTGGACCCTTTGTGCTTCATAGCAGTGTATGGTGTCTAAAGGTTTCTGCAGATTTACATTTATTGTTTATGGATCTGTGTCACCCTCAAGACTTTATTCCTCAGTCTTAAAACCATAGGTTATGTGTCTGTGCAGAACAAATACCTGAATGGAAATAATAATTTTGACATAAGGTTACACTGTATTTGTGGATGCTTATTCTAAAATACTGTAATTGTCTTTAGGTTGATAAAGAAATTGAACCAACAGACAATACTGCAGGTTTCCTGTGGAAATTGGCACTGCCTGGCTTTGGCAGCAGGTACCGTACGATTCACTATTTTTTACCAAGATCTGTGCTATTATTTTGCACAGTGTCCAAGATTGCACATTGCTGCATAATAAACAAAGGACATTCCTGTCCCAGCTGCTTTCAGGCCAAATGGGAGGCTATAAAATGGATCAGGTATCATGAGTATGGAAGAAGAGCTTTGCCAGTACTGCCAAAGAAGAAAGCATTATACACAGGCCACCCACTGTCTCACTGGTGAATGGCAGAGCAGTTAAAAGCTTTACATCTTGATGTAGAAAAAATGTGTGTAATTAATTTATATTGAATTATCCTTGGCTATTACTTTTCTGTTTGCAATGTGGACTTTGTTATGCTATTTATGTTACAGCAGTCTGATGCTGTATTTTGCACTTTTTTGCATGTCTGTTTATTTTCACGGTAGCTTCAGACAGTGCTTTTATTTTAGCAAAGAATGTCTTGCTTGAATTTTCCATCCCCCATCCTCCCCTTTGCCATCATAAGGCTTGCAAAGCCCTTAGCACTGGTTCTTGTTCGTCTTGATCAACTTCTCTGTGGATTAGATTTTACTCACTGTTCTATTTCTTGCCTTATTTCAGATGGCCAGTTCTTCACATGGGGACAGAACAACTACGGTCAGCTGGGCTTGGGCAAAGAATGTCCCTCCCAAGCCAGTCCACAACGTGTCAAGTCTCTTGATGGGATCCCTTTGGCTCAGGTTGCTGCAGGCGGAGCCCACAGTTTTGCCCTGTCTCTCTCAGGAGCTGTGTTTGGCTGGGGGAAGAACAGCTCAGGACAGCTGGGACTAAGTGATGAACGAGGTACTAAAATTATGCTCCTAGTTGAAAGAAGGATGGACATTTTGGCCTAGTGTCTCTTTTTGCATTGACAACGTATTTTTACTGAGTGGATATGTAATCTTCAGCCACTGCTCTTGGGAGGGGAGGGGAGAAGAACAGTCTTTGGACTCTTTAGGCTTTTCATACGTAGTAGAAACGGGAAGACTTTTTTCCCCATGTAGATGTTATTGAAGTGAGGAAGGTTGAGAAGAAAGATGTTTCAAATGTGAGTGTTGTGCAGACATATAGGGAAGTGCTCATATTTTTTCTTCCTGTTCTTAAGAATGCTTTCTCCATGTTTTGTTTGAAGTTGGTGCGGAGCAAAGATTTTCCAGAACCGCAGAGCTAATGGTAGTTTTTTCAGGTGTCCACATTCAGTGAAACCTAGCCATCAGCAGACTTGAAGATAGGTTTGTAAAGGAGGCTGAAGATTGGGTGTAATATTACCACTGCTCTGAAAAGCCTTGATCTCTGCTTGTTGTTAACACATTCTTATTATGTGAATGTTAACACATTAATTTTTGCAAAAGCCAGTGGATGAAAGTTTTTCTTTGGAGCTTTAAATTAACCTCTTTATTGTCTATGCGTAGTTGATGAGTAGCTTTAAGCATCTAGGCAAGTTACTGAGTGTGGATATGATACCCAGCGCACACAATTTATTTTGCGTGGTTGAGTAGATGAGGTGTATGTATTTGTAAATGTTATGTTGCATAATGTAGTAGCATATAAGCTCTGTATGTTGCAAGAGAAAAGTGCTACCTCACATTTTGTGTTAACTATAATTGGATAATGCATTTTCACAACCCACCCTACAAACTGAAATGTATTTAAAGCAATTACTCAAAACCAGCCTGTAGTTTAGCAAAGGAGACTCGTATGATGTATGCAGCATTTCATCTTGCTTTACACTTTTAGAAATGTGAAACCCTATTTTAAGACTTTGTAACATACATTGTGTTCTCTCAGAAATGCTCCAGGTCTATTCTGTTTTACTTTATGTAAGCTAGATCTGATCTAAAAGAACAGCCATGTTCTTTCCATGGCAAGATAATTGCAGATATCTGTAGATATCTATCTGTAGGCTGGCAGATAATTGCTTCTAATTTCAACAAAGCTGCAGTTTGTATGTGAGATGCTTGTTTTGACATTGTGCTAATCTTAAATTAACATTTAAGAAGCATCTACTTGAGGGCTGTGTTGACCAGGGTTCATACTCTGCTTACCCCTCAGTATGTGAGACTGCAGTAAATAACTGATACTTATGAATCACGGTAAGACAGTGTGAATTACATTTAGTGAACGTGAACAGCAGAGTCTACAAACACGAATGTTCTGCAGCCCTGTTAAACAATTATGCTGTAGACATAAGTGTCATTCCTGTCAAAATAAAGATCAGAGTGCTAAAATACAAAACAAAGTAAATGAAAAATATGCTCGTATTTCTAAATCCATGCAAATGTGGCCATTTTCCTTTCGCAACCCAGAAGAAAGCACTTGTAAAATCCTTGGGTGAAAGTCTTAAAAAATGGGCAACATCTCTAGGTGGTTGGTATCAAAAACTTGAATTTTTTTGTTGGTATGAAGTAAGCAGCTGCTCCACTTAATATCTACTGTTTTGAGGTGCCTCCTGCTCCTTGAAATGCTTAGCTTATCCCTGGGAGACCCATTTTTAATTATTAGAATGTCATAGTAAGGAGGAAAGCATCTCTTAATGGTTGGCCTTTTCAAGTAGGAGGATCTTTTTCTTAAAGGATGAAGACAGACGGAAGGCTATGCATTTAAATGCACCTTGGGATTCAGCTTGCCATTTGAGTTGTTCTAGTGTCTCCCATGTGTCAGGATTGTTCTATATAGAAAAGGTCTAAGCAAGCTTTTGAAACAAATGTTTGCAGTTGTCAGTGAAGAGTCTGTAATGGAGCATGAGGCTGAAGGTGGGTGTAGTGAGGCTGCACTCATAACTCTTAAGTGCCCGATGAATTTATACAAGATTCCACATATTTGCATTCTTGCTCTGGACAATTTTCTTTGAGCCAGGACAAATCTTTTAGGAATTGGTGGGGGAGAGCAGCAGTGAAGTACTCGAGGACATGTTCCCCTCCTCAGTTGTTAAAGCTTCCATTGCACACATAGACCACATCTGAAATTCAGTCTGCCAGTGGTGTTCTCACACATTTAGGTTTGTGTATTTGAAAGAGCTCCTTTATTTTCTTTGTCTTCAATGCAGACCGAGAATCCCCATGTCATGTGAAGCTGTTGCGGTCTCAAATGGTTGTTTACATCAGCTGTGGAGAGGAACACACAGCAGTTCTGACAAAGGTAAAGATGCTAACCTGGGAACCTTGCTGCTGTCTCACCTGTCTGATAGCTTCACTTCAGTTTACTGGGTAGTGGTGGAAAAGAACAGATTGGCATAGTCCATCTGACCCCAGTAAAAGAAACTAAATAGGAAGTACAGTCATTATAATATATTATGAGATTCATTGGCAATGTGATTCATTGCTGTTTTTGAAGATGAAGATGTTGGTAATCTGTGGTAATAAATAGTATAACTCAGGTGAATTGCTCAAAAAATTAGGAAAAAATGAGAAAAAAGTGTAACAAACATACATTGAAAAGGGTGAAAATCACATTTTGTTGGAAGATAAAAAGATTGATATTGTGCATCAGAATAAAATGCAAGTCAAAACAAATGGGTGTTTAAATGAAACTCACAGCATTTGCAAGAGGTTTTCAGTTCCAAACCTGCTGTTTCCAAGTGGTGTATAGTTTAGTGGACAGAGCACAGGGCTGGGATTTGGCAGATCACTGCTAAGTTCTTGCCTCTGCCTTTTCCTTTGCTCTCTTTTTTGGTGCCTCGGTGTTTTCCACTGTAAAATAAATTAAACAGCTGGCTTTGGGATTCTTGTGGAGAAAACACCATTGTAGAACATTAGTTCCCTAGAAAGCTCATGTTCAGAGGAAAAAGTTCCAGTCTTGATCAGCAGCCTATAGAGATGGGTGTGAAGCATTGTGGAAGTGGATGCTACTCAGCCATGTTTAAACTTGTTGGGATTTCAGACTCATCTGGTGATGGTGGGGAGGAGTTGACTAATGTAGACATACCTAAAGATAATTCTGTTAGCTACCTTACCATCCATTAGAGACTTCTTTGGAGGCTGCATTAGCAGAACCCAAGTTTCTTTTCTGAATCCTTTGGAAATCTCTAGCAATCTCTGCATAAGCTTGGGCTCATACTGAGACTGGAGTCAGAGAGATACTGCTGGGTGATGGGTCCCTAAATGGAGAATATGCTGTTTGATTTGCTAACAGAGTGGAGGGGTGTTCACGTTCGGTGCAGGTTCCTGTGGGCAACTGGGACATGACTCCATGAATGATGAAGTGAACCCCCGAAGAGTTCTTGAGCTAATGGGCAGTGAAGTATCCCAGATTGCTTGTGGCAGGTGAGTTCTGTGTGCAGTCAGCATTTTTCTTTGGAACTTAATGCTGACCTTGAGTCTTGTAAATAAGGGGAATAGTCTTGCTTCTGTGTGCTCTGTGTCAAAAATAAGTTAATTAAAAACTAATTTAAGGCCCTCTGAATGAGGTTGTTTTTTGATTTGGGCTGTTCCCTGTGCTGTAACCTGGTAAAAGATACCTTTCCATCTTAATTCAGCAAGACTTTAATGTAGCAGCCTCTTTGCTCACAAGTTTTCAGTCTCTTTCATGAAAAGAGTTAGTAATGCTTGTGCTGTGTTGTTGCCTTTTGATATGTACAGGCTTAGCAAATGACTAAGCTAATTCCATCTGTGAGCCTGATACCAGCCGTGTGCTGGCACAAGCTGCTCTTTGTCACTTCCACCTAAAGAGCTCTGTCTCATAAAGTGATGCCATCAGGTGGCAGAAACTGAGCATTGGTGCTAGTGTGAAGATGCTGCTTTGCACCAGCTTCTGGCCTATGGGAACTGAGAATAAGTTTTATGCTGTGTTTGATTTTTTGTTCTTTGTTTTTTTTTTTCTTTTAGTTGTTAAACAAGGCCTCAACTTTTACCTGTCTCTGTTACAGACATCACACTTTAGCCTTTGTGCCTTCTTCAGGAATGATCTATGCATTTGGCTGTGGAACAAGAGGCCAGCTGGGAACAGGGCACACTTGCAATGTGACGTGTCCCTCTCCTGTCAAGGGTCATTGGGCAGCTCACAATGGGCAACTCTCAGGGAAACCTGGTATGTGTGATTTGGAGTCACAAATGGATGTAAATAATTTCATTTCACCCATGGCTGTCTAAAGATATCTTGACATTGTCCTGCGAAAGAAACCCATCTTCCTGTGAAAGTGCTACAGTGTTTGAGTTTCAGCTGATTTCAGCATGGCCTTCAAGCAGCCCAGATTCTCCTTATAGTATAAAGCCTGAGACAGTGGCAGTGCAAATGTGAGGGAAAAGACAAAGTAGGAGCTTGTGTTCATCAGCCTCTAATCTTTCTTCAACAGATGCCTGTAAATATCACATTGTTAAACATATCTTCTCTGGAGGAGACCAAACATTTGTGCTTTGCTCCGAATATGAGGTAAAACAAATTAAGTATCTTCTCAAGTCTGCTTCCCTGTCCCAGCATCTTTTGTTTTTGCCAATGTCTCCCAAAAATGATCTGTTGCTTTGGAGTCCGTTCTACCTTATAAACGTTACCAACAACGACGGCTGTTACAGGAATTTACAGCTTTTTAGGAGTGGCTGAAAGCTGCCTTCCTTTAGAGGCACATCAAAGACCCATTGGGAAGTTACTGATTTAAGTTTGATCAGCAGGAGTGGAGTCCAGTCTTGATTGCATTTGGAAGTGAGGCATTTCCTGCTCAGGCACTGGGGTCTGTGCAATTAGAGTGCAGGGCAGTGGACCACATACACTAGGGTCTTGTCAAGATATGCTGGATGGGAGGGCTGCGTACTGAATTGTTTTTTCTGCTTCTGTCTTATTTTGTTCAAGAAGTGTTTGACGTACACTTTTGAGGCATGGCAATAGGTGTGGAATAAATGTGCTAACCCTGTAGTTAGATATGGCAGTGTTTAAGGGCTTTGGTACATTCAAGGAAATGATTTTTATTTTCTTTCTCCTTTCCTCCTATTTTAAAATGTATTTGATCTGGTTTTGTTTTTGTTTCTTTTGACTTCTTAGTGATGCCACAACTTCCTGACCAAACTTGTTCGGAAACCACACTAAGAAAGCTGTCAGTTATATAGAAAACACAGAGATTATAGATAAGAAGGAATTGTTTTACAAGCTTTGTATTTGCTGAAATCTATATCTTCTCACAGAATTCCTTGCCTGCTGATGATTTCCGGACCATAAATGAAACACGTTACACCTGTTTAATAAATGATGAAACTATAGATGTCTGGAGGCAAAAGCTTTTAGAAAAGAACAGTTCTAATTCTGTCAAGTAGGTATTATGGCACTGGACAAGCCTTTTGTTGAAAGTCGTATTTAAATCATTTTGTTGGCTTCCGTGCCATGCTTTCACTTGAAACTTAGAAGCCTTTTCAAGTGTGGTTCTTGATCGTTTCCAAGGGGAAGACAGTTGCTAGTCATCAGGCTGCCAGGTTAGAGCTTCTGAGCAAAACTAGAAGAATTTGAGGCTGCCTCAGAACAGTGCAAATGGTGGGTGGGAAATGGATTTTAAAGTGGTGTTTCATTGTGTGCTTAGAGTTTGTCAAAAGCACCAAGAACCTGTGAACAGATGAATTCCTTTCCCTGTGTACCTGCCATAAGAAGATGGGAAGGGGGCACTGCTAACATCCCTCCTTTCGAAGAGGGATGTTAACTGAATTGAACCGCTTACCCTCTATGCCTCTTAAGGGGTGATCCTGACTTTTATTTTTCCATAGAAGGAAGGGAAGAGAGCTGAAAAGATTTGCTGGAATGTCTGTTCCTAACCTCCATCTCTGTTTTCTTTTGTCTTCCTGCTGCAAACAGTAATGTTGTTCAGATACTGTCCTCAGCTGCCTGCTGGAATGGAAGCTTCTTAGAGAAGAAGTAAGTGGCAAAATTATAGAACTGTCTCTTTCCCTTGAGGTAGACTGGAATACCTTTACTTCACTCCCTGCTGCAGTGGGATTTGTTTTTTCTGATCAGACAGGAGACGAGAGTAGAAAGTATTCACTGAAGAGCTGGGTGATCAGAGCTAAGTAAGGAAGGCAGATGGTTTAAGAAAGTGCATGGTAAGTGTACTGTAAGTGGCACAGATTCCTTGGAGTTGTTACAACTGTTATTTTTCCTTATGAAACTAGTGTCAACATCTTCAAAAGAGAGGGGCAGGAATATGTCATTAAGGGAGATGAGTGGTACCAGGTATCTGCGTAGTCTCTTACGCAGCTGAGCTAGCTGATGGGGGCTGGTGCAGGTGGAGGTATATGTCAACACAGGCTGCTCTTGGAAAATACATCTGGGGCAGCATGGAAGCACTTTCCTTTTAGGTGACATCACTTGTGGAAAGTTTTGTGTTCCTGCTTACAAAAGCAGGAATTTCAAATGGGTGTAACCAGCAATAGGTGGTGACAAGGATGTAATATGCATAGCTGAGTCAAAGGCTGTGGGTTGGGAAGGCTTGTGTTGGCTGTGTCTGTAATTGTTGGGGAGGTAGCAGCATAAGATGAGGAGGAGGAGAAGAAGAAATTTTTTATGGTGATGTGATGAGTAAATGACCTGCAGCTAGGTGAAGAAAAGCTTAGTTACGCTGAGTAATCTTTGAGTAATATTTTCCAAGAGTAACTGGGAAAAGAAAACAATTTATTCATTATTCTTGCATTTTCCACTTGTCCAATGGTTTCTTTTCCAGTCTTGTGTCAAGGCAGCATGTTACTACATCAGAAGAGTTGGGTCATGTTGGTTTAAAGTATTTACTGAGGTATCCAAGTTTTTGAGTCACTGTAAATATTCTGCCATCTCCTTTGAATGTGGAAATGAGTGGAATTTATGATTTCTTCATCCCAGTGCAGTTCTTCTTACACTTTAGTGATGCCCTGGCTACCGCAGGACTTAACTTCTACAGGAAATCTTTGACCAAATGAATGATAAAATTTGAAGCCACCATGCACTGAAATTAGGTTATATTTAGCCATTGTACCTTTATATGTGAAGCTGTATGTCACGGTGCACTTGATAGAAATACCCTAGTATATCCCTCCAGTATCCTAATGCCATATTGGCCTGCTTGCAATACAGCACTGTGGTACACAGGTTAGATGGAAAAGCAGCTTTTCCATGGCTGTGTGAGTGGACATGCTCCAGTTCTACTTCTGCACATCACAGTTCGAAGTGCTCTGTACCACAGTGTGACTAGGAGGAGCTATTTTCAGCCAGTTATAGAAATAGCTGTTCTACTACAGCAGGCTATGTTTAGCTTCTCATGTCGTTATAGTCACACCAGCAAACTGACAAATGTATCCCATCTTTAATAGCTACCTTTTCCTTCAGAGTGCCTAATACAGCACAGTCTCAGATGAGTCGTGACAGACTTGGGAAATCCTTGAGGTCAATGGAATACAGCAACTACCTTTTTTTACTAGCAACTACAAGGTTCTGTGTGCAGCTTTACTGCAGACAATGGTGCTGAAAGCCTCTGCTACCAGGTGCTGATCATGCTCTGTACACTGAGCTAGACAACTTACCTGCTGGACTAGACAGTGTTGCTAGATCTGGCTGTTGGACCATTGTCTTCCACAAACTTGCCTTCATTGTCCCTCTTACACAGGTAGCCTGAGTAAGTTACAGCCTTTCAAGTGCAGCAGAAAGGATAGCACATTTCTTACAGCTAAAGACCATATGGAGACTCTTCTCAGCTGTGCTGTATTTTGTTTGGGGTTGTTGATTAGTTTTAGAAAATTTGAGATAGGAATTGCCAAAAAGTTACTCTGAATATCTTCCCCTGTTTTCTTTTGAAAACTCTCGTCTGATGTCCCCTTTTACAGCAGTCTGTGTCATCTTATGCATCACAATTCCCTTTCTTACTGAGTGTGATATACAGATTTTGCTATAACAGTAGTACGTATGAAGACAACACAGGAGCCCCTGATACATAGGGTATACATACTTTATAGATTTTAAGCACTCCAGCCTGTCTAGGCTGGCTCTTGTGTCAGTAAAGGAGTTCTGGGGAAATCAAAGACACTGATGAAGTGCGAAGATTACAACCTCTACTTTGTTTCTAGTCTGATTAATTCTCTAGAGGGAATGTATCCATTGCTTGCTCTCAGACCATGCCAATACACAGGTAATGATGGCTCTTCCTTAAACTTATGCCTATCTGGGATTTTTTTTTTTTTTTAAAGAATTGATGAACATTTTAAAACCAGTCCAAAGATCCCAGGGATTGATCTGAACTCCACCAGGGTGCTGTTTGAGAAGCTGATGAACTCTCAGCACTCCATTCTCCTAGACCAGGTATTACACTTCTGGGATTTTGGGTACTCATAGGGGAAATAAAGGGTTTGTCCCTCTGTTACATACAAATAACAGCAGCTTTTTTGGGAAGGGTTGTATCAAAAATCTGCAGGCCAGATCTTTTACGGTATCAGTGGATACTTCTCCATTGGCCTGGGCTGACTTTCACCTGCTTGGATTGTGTCTCTAAGAGTCACTTCTAAAAAAATAATCTCATGGCATTTATTACTTGAAACGGCTGCTGAAATGAATTCAGTGTATGTTATACTCATAAATAATGACTCTGTGCTCATTTGTTGCCTGCCAGGAGTTGAGTACTTTACAGTTGTATAATTTATTCTAGCTCAGAAGTTTCCTTTTGGAAGTGCAAGCGATTGGATAAAATTGTGTACGTCCCCCTGCCATTTCTTAGCTATAATTTTTACAGCTTTTTTGTCCTACTCTGGGTTTGACTTTTAAACCAGGGTTGTGACCTTAACAAGAGCGAGTAGCTGACCTCTAGCTAGCCCTGGGAAAACCTATCCAAATGTTCATGCATTTGGGAAAAATTGGAGTTTAGTCCTGTCCTATGGAGTGTTTTTAAAAGATCATCAGCAAAAGCTGTTGAGTTCGACCATTCTGAGTGTGCTCTATTTCATCAGTTTTTGCACATCATTTGCATTGTAGGTTCTCTATCCCAAAGGATAAGTTGTTGTCTTTTGTCTTGTTTTCCTGTAGATACTGAAGAGCTTTGAAAGTTTTTTGATTCCTCAGCTGTCTAGCTCACCACCAGATGTGGAGGCAATGAGGATATATCTGATTCTCCCTGAATTCCCACCCTTCCAAGACTCCAAGTATTATATCACATTAACACTTCCCCTAGCAATGGCTATTCTGCGCCTAGATACCAACCCCAGCAAAGTTCTTGGTAAGAGGCTGGCATTTAAGATGCGCACTGTTCTCAGTCTCCAGCTGGGACACAGAGTGTTCCCTTCAGGGTTTTTAGTCATGTTTTTGTGTTGGTTTAATTCTTCTATTCTATTACAACAGCTGCAATGATAATTGGGTGTTATTTGTGATATAGTGTTGTTATGAAGCAGTCACCTCTATAAAGCAGCTGGGAACCAAAAGGACTCAAGGACTCCTCCCCCCAAAAAACTATGTTCCCATGTAAAAGAATTATAATATTTGAATTTTAAGCATGAACTATGAGGAAGTGAAGAATGTGTCATGCAGGGTAAGTTATGGGAAGTTAGTTACAATAACATAAGATGTATAAAGTTTATGGTGGTGTGGATAATAAATGAGAATGAAATATTTTACTTCTGAGTTAAAACAGTTCTTAATCTGAATTTTCTAAGAACACTTACTAGGTAGGTTAATCTAGTTTACCTTATCTAGATTACCTACAATTCAGAGGCTCTGATAAAGTAGATTTATAATGAAGATTAAATGATCATATTCTCTATATTTAATCAGATATCGTCTGCATTAGAATATCCTTCCTGCATAAGATAAATAGAGGAGCATACTAGATATAATGTTACTTTGTCTTCTGTAAGTTGCAGAAAAACCTATTGGTTGGTTTGTGACCAAGCTGAGCACCCCAGCTCTGCTCCCACTTATCAGTCTTCTAATTTCTGCTAGTATTTTTTCTTATGAGCTCACTTTAAGCTAAGCAGAATTCATGCTGCTTAATGATTGTTGCTCATGTTTGCTAAGCTGTTACTTTTCTTGTTATCTTACTCTCTTTCTTAAATTTGTCTTATACTAAATCTATATCATCACGTAAAATACTGTGTAATGCATTCAAACCTCCAGAAATATTGCTCCATTGCACTTACTTTGAGGTTTAGTGATTATTTATATATATATATATGTATTTATTGAAAGAGGCTTTGCAACCAAGTTTCTTCCTCTACTCAACATAGTCCACTGTCATTGTTAGCATACATAAATGTAAAGGGTTCTCATACTTTTAACCATCAGAATCTATGGTTGTGCTGGCACATCAGTGGATGAATTGGTGTTTGTTTCGAACAGCTGACATGATGGTATCCCAGGCTCCAGCTTCTTCTTTGCAGGTGGATTGGTTCTAGCAAAGAAAATAATAGTCAGTGCCCCTTCAGAGGAGAGGTAAGGGTTACCTGTCCTTGGCAAGAAATAAATCAGCCTTTCTGAAGAGGGGAAGTTCATACTTTTGGTGCAGATATGCAGGGAGACATGTTCTCACACCTGCTAGAGAGGTATATGTTACTACAGAGAATTGCACAGGCAACTGCATTCTTATCACTCATGAGAGAGAACAGTTTGCCCACAAAATCGGACTCCTGAATACAAGATACTTGAAACAGTATCTTAAACTGAAGGTTGAAACCCCTTGAATTGAGGCTCTCGCACTGATCAGGGATTGGGGCTGAGTAATGGCTGGGGTGGTTGGTTGTATGAGAGTGGAAAGGAAAGAGTTTTCCAATTTTTGGTATCTAACTGACTGTTTGCTTGCTTTCATGTTGCTACAGTTAGGACAGAAATAAGGAAGTTTATTTTAATCAATCTTCAGGTGTGTTCCCTTATTTTCAGCTGTAACCCCCTCATTTTGAGTTTTCTCTGGCCTTTAGTTCAGGATTTGTATTGATGTTCCTCTACTTTTTAGATAATTGGTGGTCTCAAGTGTGCCCAAGATACTTCCTCAGGCTAGTGGACCTCTACAAAGGTGCAGTTGTTTACCTTCTCAGTGGAAGAAAGACACTGTTGATCCCAGTTCTATTCAGTAGCTACATTACAGCTGCTCTCAGACTTCTGGAGAAACTCCACAAGGTAAGAGGAAAGCCTGGGCACCGTGTGCTGCCTCAAGATGATTCAGTCTTGTCTGCTCTTTGCCAGTTGGCAGGAGGGTGGTTATGGTCCTGGCTTGTGAGCTGTGTCATTGTCCACCAGACACCACACAGGAAAGATGTTAGTGGTTTTCCTGTCAAGGTACTTGAAGATTGTTTAGTCCTGTCTCAAACACTAGGAAAGAATGCTGTTGCTGAGCCACCACACTGCTTGTACTGTGGCATCCCAAATACCTGTGCCATGATGCTTTCTGCTCCCACTGTATTGGTGCTGGGTAGTCCAGGTGAAGAGAGGGAACTGAAATAAATCAAGAAGAGGTTTATCTTGATTTTCCTTGGTTTATTCTAAAATACAAGGGACCATGTGGTTTTACAAGACTTTGAGTCCTTTTGTTGCAAGCTGCTATAACTGATTTTATGAAAGCAAACCTGCATGTTCTAAAAAAAAATGATAAATATATCCACATTTTAAAAAAACATTTTCTTCACTAGGTAAATCAGAAGGTTAAACATGTAGAATATGATAAGTTTTATATCCCTGAGATTTCCAGCTTGGTGGACATTCAGGAGGATTATCTCATGTGGTTCTTGCATCAAGCGGGAATGGTAAGAGGTTTTAAGTATAGTCATACAGCTGTCCATGTTTGTCTCTCTGGTTGTAGATCTGTATTTTTAATATCCTTAATGAGAGTGAAATGTATTCAGGATAGGAGCATCTATATGTTAAGACTCTCAGATTTGGGTGGCTTGACAAAATTGACTTAAAATAAGGCTGTTGGAAGAATTGGAGCTAACAATATGTAACTAATGCTTGCTTCAATCTCTGTGATTATTCATGTGATTTTCATTCAATCCTCGCACAAGGGGATTAATTCAGTCACTGGATCCTTTTAATGTAATCGAGACCTCAGGAGCCAAATCCTGTATTCTAAAATTATAATTTTTACCCTTTACTTCTGCTGTTTAGGCAGGTATTGTGAATAATGTAGCCAGTGATCTTAAAATGTTGCTCTGTAAGAGGAGGCAGTATGGCGTTCTGGCTAGGGGACTGAACCAAGACTCAAGAGATGTGGGTTCTATTCCTGGCTCTTCCAGTAACCTGCTGGGTGATCTTGGGTAAGACCCTTCACCTCTTTTATGCCTCACTTTCTCATCTGTAAGAAAGGAGATAGCTGAACTGAGGGCTGGAATATGCTGTGTAGGAACCCCGTGAGATTGGTTAATTATAGCAAGGAAAGGGATCCTGAGTGAGAGAGAACACCAGAAAACACCTGCCAGGGGATGCTGCAGGAGTAGAAGCTGACTGTAGCAAGAATTCTTGTGTGTGCTTTCATGGACTTTCTAAATGTTGTGTGTGTTGTGTTCCTCATCTCCTGCTTTCCATCATGTAAATAGTGCTGCTCTGTGCTTAGTTTTAGTGAGCAGAACAATAAAATAGTGACTCAAATTTATGTAACAGCAATAGTTAAAAATGTATTGATGTGGCTAATGAGAGAAGTGATTTGCATTGCAGGAGTGGTCTTACATTCTCTTGTTGTGGCCTTATCTCTTCTGATTCATGTTGTCTCTGCCTTGGGGGTTGTTTTCTTGTTTGTCTTCATAAGAGTAAGTTTCAGCTATGGCAGGCTAGCACAGGCTTCTGTGCCAGTTAGTCTTCCGAGTAACATTGGTGTTTCAAGTTTTGAGTTGGATTTGTGGTTTTCTTAAGGAGGAAATTCACATGCTTGTCTTTAAGAGGGGGGGAAAAGAGGTGGTTGGTCCTAGAGGAGAAAATTTTCTTTCCGTCACCTTTAAACTTTGAACCAAAAAACACAAGACACAAAAATCAAAAGTAAAAGATTTTCATATTTCTATTTTTCTTTCACAGAAAGTCAGACCATCTATCATGCAGGTAAGAAAATGTGGGTTTTATTACTCTTTCTTAAAGAAATGCTGTGGAAGCTGTAGATAAGAATCAATCTGCCTGCCTTTCTTGCAGGATGCTGTGACACTCTGCTCTTATCCTTTCATCTTTGATGCTCAGGCTAAGACCAAGATGTTACAGACAGACGCAGAACTACAGATGCAGGTAATGCTTCTCTCTCCCATTTTCCCTGCCCCTTTCTGTGGTGGAAATATAAGCTTTATAGGGGAGGAGTACTTACGTATTTGGGATAATCCAAGGATGCAAAGTAACATGAGGTCTCTGTTACAGAAACCTGTAAGGCTGGAAAAGTAGACAAGCCTTCAGATAAGTGGGCACTTTTACAAGTTTCTGCCTGTACAGAAGTGAGGGTTGAAGAGGTGTTCAGCTCCATCACCCTTACCCTGTAGATGGCAGCCAAGCCAGCTGACAGCTAGGCTGTGACAAAGACAGCCGGCTTCTGTGCCAATGTAAACCTCCCAGTGCCAGGCATTGCTCATGCAGATGCCTCCTGAGGGGGATGAAGCACTGGGCACTAATCCCTCACCCAAAGCATCTGAGGTTTGGGACTCATCCTCTGTGACATGAATTGGCTGTGGTTGATGGTTGACAGGTTCCTTCAGGGTGGGAAAATGTCATCGGTTACTCATGGGCATGTGTCATGAAAGGGAGTGGTTTAGGTCAACTAAACAACCACTGTAAAAGGTATTGTCAGAAACGAGCTTTAATGTAAATTTGTAAAACCACAACAGTGTTCAGTGGCAAGGTTTACCCTATTGCTTACTGCATGGGTAATACATATAAAGGAAAAAACAGAGATTTATACAGAGGCTGGAATGAGAAGGGGTAAAGAAGGAGTCCAGATGCAGCTGTATTCAGTCTTAGGCTCAGACTCAGTCAACCATTTATGTCTAAAGGATTTAGCAACACTTAATCATAACAACACTTACATGTTAGATTAACCACTATAAACACCTATAAGCACAACAGTAACAGTATTAAAGATTTGATATGGTAGCAGGTATACTATATTTGGTAGAGGGTGTTGAAGTCAATAGACGCACACAGGTATGTATAGGCAGATGTACAAAGGTAACACACACGAACAGAGATATGTATGCGTGCATGTGTGTGTGTATAGGTATGCCTATTAAAACTTGCCCTCAAGAGTCAGTGGAATACTTGCATCTAATGACTTTTTGGCTTTTCTCAGCAGAAGGGGTTTGAGCCTCGAGTAGTGGAGATATCAGCCCAGGTCCCATCATCAGCCAATGACCCTCCTGCAAACTCAATAGTTTGTGCACTCTGAGGGTCATCACACTTGGAGGGAGGTACTGATGCAGCCCGCTGTGGTCCAGAATAGCTCAAAGGGTCTCATTTAGCACCACTGTTTATACGGTTGTGAGATGGTTGGCTTTAGTCATCAAAAATTCACCCAGAGCATTCAGATAAGGAATGTTCCAGGGCTAAAAGGGAACTTTCATCTCCCACACTGGAGTTCCTGGTATAGAATCATAGAACAGTTAGGGTTGGAAAGGACCTTAAGATCATCTGGTTCCAACCCCCCTGCCATGGGCAGGGACACCTCCCACTAAACCATGTCACCCAAGGCTTTGTCCCGCCTGGCCTTGAACACTGCCAGGGATGGAGCATTCACAGCCTCCCTGGGCAACCCATTCCAGTGCCTCACCACCCTAACAGGAAAGAATTTCTTCCTTATATCCAGTCTAAACTTCCCCTGTAAGTTTTAACCTGTTACCCCTTGTCCTGTCACTACTGCCCTAATGAGCAGTCCCTATAGGCCCCCTTCAGATGCTGGAAGGCTGCTATGAGGTTTCCACGCAGCCTTCTCTTCTCCAGGCTGAACAGCCCCAACTTTCTCAGCCCGTCTTCATACGGGAGGTGTTCCAGTCCCCTTATCATCCTCGTGGCCCTCCTCTGGACTTGTTCCAACAGTTCTGTGTCCTTTTTATGCTGAGGACACCAGAACTGCACACAATACTCCAGGTGAGGTCTCACGAGAGCAGAGTAGAGGGCAGGATCACCTCCTTCGACCTGCTGGTCACGCTCCTTTTGATGCAGCCCAGGATACGGTTGGCTTTCCGGGCTGCAAGCGCACACTGCAGCTGGCTCATGTTCATTTTCTCATCAACCAACACCCCCAAGTTCTTCTCCGCAGGGCTGCTCTGAATCTCTTCTCCACGCAGGCTGTAGCTGTGCCTGGGATTGCTCCGACCCAGGTGTAGGACCTTGCACTTGGCATGGTTAAACTTCATGAGGTTGGCATCAGCCCACCTCACAAGTGTGTCAAGGTCCCTCTGGGTGGCATTCCTTCCCTCCAGCATACCAACCGAACCACACAGCTTGGTGTCATCGGCAAACTTGCTGAGGGCGCACTCACTCCCACTGTCCATGTCAGCGACAAAGATGTTAAACAAGACCGGTCCCAACACCGATCGCTGAGGGACACCACTCGTTACTGGTCTCCAGCTGGACATTGAGCCATTGACCACAACTCTTTGTGTGCTGCCATCCAGCCAGTTCTTTATCCACCGAGTGGTCCATCCATCAAATTGATGTCTCTCCAATTTAGAGACAAGGATGTCGTGTGGGACAGTGTCGAACGCTTTGCACAAGTCCAGGTAGATGACATCAGCTGCTCTACCCCTGTCCATCAGTTCTGTAGCCCCATCATAGAAGGCCACCCAATTGGTCAGGCAGGATTTCCCCTTAGTGAAGCCATGCTGGCTGTCACCAAGCACCTTGTTGATTTTCATGTGCCTTAGCGTGCCTTCCAGGAGAATCTGCTCCAAGATTTTGCCAGGCACAGAGGTGAGACTGACCAGTCTGGAAGTCCCCAGGGTCATCCATTTTCCCCTTCTTGAAAATGGGGGTTATATTTCCCTTTTTCCAGTCATCGGGAAAAGTATAGGTTATGCTGCCCTTGTCTTAGCCTTGCAACACGAGTTCCTTACACAATTAAGGGATGCTTATCGCCAAGCTCTTGCACAAAGACGGAGAAGTTATTGAAATCATAGAACAGGTTCAAGCAGGCTGAGGTTATGGGTGATGCACCATCACACCATGGTGCTGGTTCTATGTAATATTCATCTCTTAGCTTTTCTGTGGCTTCTTGAACACATAGGCTGCAGCAAGGCAGAGGAGGCTCAGCCTACACCACTCAGAAGCTAGAATCACCTCCTGCTTTCATTTTGTCACCCTCTTGGGTATCTCTTCAGATGCCCAGTTTGTGAGCAGCATGCTGCTGTGAGGAGGGTATCTACCTTATCTTACCGGGACAGCAGTCTGGTAAAGGTTTTGTTGCCCTGAGAGATAGATAGGATCTTTATGAAGACAACCACTTAAAGGCCAAAGAAAACAGTACTTCTGTGAGTGCTGGAATGGAGGAAGCCTGGTTTCCAATGGATTTCTGTCTCAGGTTTAACTGACTTTTAAACTGAATTTACAGACGTGAATTTGCCATTTACTACGGGCAATGCGTGAGAATGAATATACCATGTGTGGTCAAAGCTTTGACTGGACTTTGTGCCTTACCTGACTCCAGAAAATCCATGTAGATGAGAGCTTTGAATTGCATGTGAAGTGTTCACTGATGCCTTGCCAGGTGTGGTTGTCAACAGGCTCCTTGGTTGTAACACTGCTTTCCCTTCTGGACTCTCTGGCTCTTATCAGGGTGTGTTCGCACTGAGTTTCTTGACTCAGTAAGGGCATGAGTAAAGCCTCTTTTCCCCACCCAGCTGCCTAATAAAAAAAATACTCAGGAATTTAGTATCTTGGTTGCTCAAATCTGGTGAATCTGTCAGTGGACTCAAAAGATGTTGGTGTGGGGAATGGTGGAGGACATACAGACACACACTGTTCTACAGAGTGAGCATGCAGTCCTTGTACCCTTGGGAAACAAAAGTAAAAGAATAAAGATAAAAAGAACACCACGCATGTAGTTATTAACTGGTTTCCTTTCATTGGAAGAGAGGAGCTGAGCAGCAGCTGTTTCTCACCTCTCTCTTATTTACAGGTTGCAATAAATGGTGCAAATTTGCAGAATGTCTTCATGCTTCTCACCCTGGAGCCTCTGCTGGCCAGAAGCCCTTTCCTGGTTCTTCATGTTCGCAGGAGTAACTTAGTTGGTGATGCTTTAAGGGAGTTGAGCATCCATTCAGACATTGATTTGAAAAAGCCTCTTAAAGTAAGTTTTCCCCACATCTTTTAGCACCCTCTTGTCCCGCTGACATTTCTGCCAAACTTTCAGCCATTTTCCATTACCACTTCACCAGTGCACAGTGGCTTCTCCGTAGGTGCAGCGCACAGGAACACTTGATCTAATCAGTGCAAAGGTAGAGTCTTTCTCCTCTCTGGCTGCTGGAGTGTTTACTCTTTTTCTGGTGTGCCCACTGTATAAGGGGCAGGGAGGAAACATTTCTATAATATTATGTAGTCTCTATTTTGCTCTTCTTGCAGGAACAGGCCTCTTACAGTAGGACACATTTTCTCCCTGAGAGGGTGCTACAAAATTTAGCAGCTGCTGTCATGTTGCTGCTTCAGTTGTGGGGAAGGTGGTTATTTGTGATTTGCATAAGGAGTTAAACACTTTTAAAATACCTGATTTGCCTCCATTCCCTTTCCTTCCCCACAAGCAGAGCACTGAAACAGGCTCATGGCTCATGGGTATGTTAGACAAATTGCTTTATGTGTGCTCCTAATCATTTACTCAGTTCTGCGGCCCTGTTACTGACCTGCTTTTTCTACAGGTCATCTTTGATGGTGAGGAAGCTGTTGATGCTGGAGGTGTGACAAAGGAATTTTTCCTCCTGTTGTTAAAAGAACTCCTCAATCCCATCTATGGCATGTTCACTTACTACTCAGAGTCAAACCTGCTGTGGTTTTCAGACACGGTAAGCCATTGCCTTCTGTATGTGCAGGTTTAAATAATATGCTGTATTTGAATGACAAGAAAGTTAGTGGCAAACTGGGAAAGAAATGTTCTTCCCCTCATTTTCCACCCACAATATGGTGTGAGCTCTATTTTCAGTGAGTGTAGATTAGTATAGGTCCATTAACTTGAGTGGAACAGTGATGATGGTGCCTGCTGAGGAGTTGGCTCTTTCTCTATTCTTATCTCATAATAAAACTTGTATTAAGTATCATATGACAGTTATAGAACTCTTATGATGGTGAATGTGACAATCATGCTATTTTACAGAACGAGAGGTCATAATGGCATTAGATTCTGTACTTCCATTGCTGTTCACGTAATTGCAATCAACCACTTAGTCATGTATCACTGTCACCTTCAGGGTCTAAATTTGTTAATGCTTTATGTGAGTAACCTCTTAAAAAGCAAGAAACATGATTTGTAGTGAAAGTTGTTTGTGTTTGGAAGAGTGTGGAGTGCATGTTCTGTACCTGTCAGATAGCATTATGCTGGAGGTGGTGGGTTATGTCCTCTTTTTTGCTTCATCTTTCTAGACAGCAAGATGGAAAATGATGTTGTCATTCTTCCCTTAAGGTGTAGCTGCCCTGGTGGGGTTCTTTTTAGTTTATTAGTTACATTTAACAAAGAGGGAAATTACATGGTACTACTCTGTAATTTATACATAGTATTACAGAGCAATTACTCCTCATGTTAATGCTATAAAAACAACAACTCTTTTGACACTAAGAATAATGTCATTGTAAGCACTAAAAATGATTCACATGTTTACAACATTTAAGAAATACAGGCAGCCAGTCTGTGACTGACATACCCAGGGTGAGGGTAAATATGCAAAGGAATGAAAACCATTACCAACACCTATGTTGGTGTATTTGCCTGGTTGGTACTTTGGTTAAACATAAGCTTTTAATAGAAAATAAGATGGGCTATAGGGAGGGAATTGTTAACACACTTTCTTACAGTACATAGAGAGCAAACTTTGAAGCTTTGTTAATGTCTAAATGCAGAGGTATGTAAAAAGGAAATAAAAGGCTGGTAAGGTGGAAAGCAGCTGTTGCTGTTTCCACAACTAATCATGGCTTACAAAAGCAATAGGGCTGGGTTTCTGAATCTTCATTTCTGTGCTATGCTGCAACAAGGGTTCACAACCAAACTGGGACCTGATGGGAGCTCTCTGATGTATAATTTAATCTATTTATTTATTTTTCCCAGTTGGAAAAGCAGGGGCTGGCTTCTTAGTGCATGGAGGAAAGAGTACTGTGCATTGACGAGCCTCATAAGGATTTATCTGTGTGGTTTTGCAGTGTTTTGTAGAACACAACTGGTTTCACTTGATTGGCATCATATGTGGTCTTGCAATATACAACTTCACAGTGGTAGACCTTCACTTTCCCTTGGCTCTGTACAAAAAACTCTTGAATGTGAAGCCCTGCCTAGAGGATTTGAAGGAGCTATCCCCTACAGAAGGAAGGTATGAAAACCAAAGCTTGCAGCCTTTCTGGGAAGAAGACCATTCAACTGAGAACAAGTAATGCCAAACTGGGTGAAAGCTGTTCAATGTAACATCTCCCGATCCTTTTGAGCAACTGATTAATTTAGGGGGCTGTGATGCTAGCAAAGTACATAAGTGGGTGGTGAATTTCATGTAAGATTTCTCCTCTTCCACATGCTGTCGGATCCATCTGCTTAAGACTCTAACCTCCGTACCCACCTTCCTGACCCTCAGAAAAAAGAAACATGGGCAAAAGATTCCTACCACACTTCTTTGAAAATAGGGGCTGGGGGCCTGTCCCTCCACTCTGATTGCATGCATGATCCCAGATCCTAGCCTCAGCCTTTCCTGCAAATCCACTGCATTTGTCATGTTGTATGGGAATTGGGTGTAGGATGTGAACTATTCCATCCCCAAACCAGAGTAACTCTGACCTGATTCCATGCCAGAAACAAGGAAGTGGAATGAAGGACTAACTTTTTCTAAATGGTGTATTGAATCCTTTTTGCCTAATGCCATGGGGATATTGGTTCCCTCTGACAGAGAGAAGATCCCAGTGTCTGACTGCTGTCTTTTTTTTTTTTTTTTCTTCTGAGTTGGTGTCCAGTTTATCAGCACAAAGTTGTTAAACAACAATGAAGTAAAATGCTGGGAAGACAGCAGCAGGATTGTGAGGGATAGCAGAATATTTTCTTCCTAATGGGGATACAGATATAATTCACCACCTCTCCATTCCCCTCAGACTTTTGTGTGGGGATGGCAAAAATATCTAGGAGTCAATAAGAACTAAAAATGTGATTCTGTTCTAAGGCCAGGACCATTAAAGGGGATCCAGGTACTAGGTAGGCATGGACTATATTGATAATTTGTGTGGTCTAGCCTTTATCCTGCTTCTAACAAAGCACCTTTTTATTTGAGGTCTATTTCTTTCTTACCCCTTCAGGTGACTTGGAGAGTCTCTTGCAATCCTATTACCCAGATGTGGTGTTCTTTCTTTGCTTTTGATGAGTTTCTTTTCACCTTTAGATGTATGACTCTTTGAATCTCTGATATATTTTTAATTTCCATACCTGTTATGTAGGAGTCTTCAGCAACTTTTAGATTACCCTGGAGAAGATGTAGAAGAGACATTCTGCTTGAATTTTACAGTAAGACACATTTAACATGTCAACTATGTGATTAGTATGATACAGTTGAAGCCCTTCTACTTATTCATGTGTATTATGATTTATTCCAAACTATGCCTGTAGCACGTACCCCATGCTAATGTTAAGTGTTAATGTTAAAATTCTTTGCTGTCACTCACTTGTTCTTTTGTATATGGTCGTGAAAACTGAGCCAGTAAGTAGATTAAGCAGAGCGGTTTTCCAAATAGCCTTGTCGCTGTGGCACGTGGCTTAAATGTCAGTGGCCAACTTCTCACACTAGACAGTGAGAAGATTCCTAAATTCTTGAAAATGGAAGTTAGGCTTTGGCATCACTAGGCAAAGTCTTGAAATACTGATACTGTTTAGAATTTTCCTTGCTGTCTTAATACTTTTCAACTGAAAAGTTTTTAGTGAGTGTACTTGGTCAGACTTTTAGAAACAAAATGCTAGAGGCTGTTGCTCAGGGACATGCTGGGGAAGTCAGCTTTCCTGTGCTACTATGGCAGTAAAAGTACTTTTTTTCCTAGCCAGTAACCTAGATGCAATAGTTTCTATTGCACAGTGGAGAGTCCCCGAAATTAAGAGTTCGATCCTGATGTACCCTGGAATATCAGGTATGTCTCTCAACATGTGCAAATATTTAGAACTTCATAGAAATATGGCATCCTTATTCTCCAAGCTGTGTTTTCCTCTGACTCAGGCAGTGCAGGGCTTCCATGTTTCAATGTCTTCGTTTTCTAAAGTCCTGATGCGCTAACAGGTTCTGAGTGATGTGTTCATTTTGAGCTTGGTCTGAGTTCTTGAATCTCTGTCCAGGACCTGCCTGGGGTAAAAACAAGGTACCAGGAAACTGCTACACACTATGAAGAAAATCCTTTCTGAGTTAGGAGAGTGGTTCCCTTTTCCTTGTTTCATAAATGAGAGCACATCATCTCTTAGATCAAACTTAAATCTGGAGTGAGTCAGACTGGGGTCTGGCTGTGTCTCATGCAAGTCAGAGCTGCAATTCAGGAGGAGGCAATGAAGCCATAATGATGATAATGCAGACTGTGTAAAAAAGAATACAGTTGAAGTAATGCAAGGGATTTTTCCTTAATTCTCTTATCCTAGAAAAGGGCATTCTTACTCTCTTGCACTACGTGCTGCATAATACATAAAGACATACAGATATATCTGCTAAAACTTGGAAATGAATAATAACTGATATCCCAAACGTTGAAATGAACTCATCTTGCATGTCAAAATCTGAGCCTCTTTTGTGTATGGTGACTTGAAAATTGACTTTTTTGCTTTTTTTCCATGTGACCAATTTTATGTGTACAGAATCTGTATGTTTGTACTGGTGCCAGCCTAGGTCAGGTGAAAGCAGGAAGCTTTCTGTGGGCATGCTATCTTGCAGTGAGTGAGGATGAACAAACCTACTGAGATTCTACTATAAAACAGGGAGTCTTTTTTTATTGCCAGAGCATGTGGGCTTAGTGAAATACAAAATTTTTTTATTTTTCATAGGAAATTTACCTAAAAGAATAACTTTTTTCCATCCCGAGTTTGCATTTAGACTCAGTACCACTCCTACAGCAAATGTAAGTGATGGAAGGTGGTGAAGACAAAGTGTTCTGTGTATCCACCCTTCACATATTGGTCATCAACTGTGAAAGAGAACTCTGAATCTTTCTGCAGGCGTATGGCCTGAAAAGTACTTCTGGTAAAATTAGTTTTCTGGTTTTGTATAGATCTGCAGGGAAAGCTATGGTGTGACAGAGCAGAAGAACCTGATCGAAGATGGAGATAGAATTACAGTGCAGAAGGGCAATAGGTAAGTGGGGCATATGTGGGGATGGGCTGTTATGCACAGGGAAGGTGGGTGCTGTGCCACAGAAACTTAATGTGAGGTGAAATGTGGGAGAGGTAGAAGTCAGTGTGAACAAATTCTAAGACCAGTTGTTTAGAAGTTACTGGGTGCCAGCGGCACTCGAATAAAAAGCAGGTTTTTGTCATCTTTCCACCAGTGTTTGGAAGATGTCCCACATCCTTTGGAATGGGCATCTTCCCTATGAAAGGCCTTCATATAGACCATTGGCAGTATTCTCATGCTAAATAAAGATTGCAACATGATTTGGGCCCTTGAAGGTTAATCTCCCTGACGGTTTAGAAGGGAACTGTACGTGATCAACAAAACTGAGCCTGGCAACTTGTTTATACTGTTAATCCTGGAGCCGGAAACACTTTCCCTTGACTATGCCTGACAAAGGACCACCATCCCTGATCAAAGTCATAAGGCCCTACATAGATGCCTTTCTGTTTGACTGAACACCTGAGAGCTATTACTAGCACAGCTACCATTTCCCTCCTTTTTTTCCAGCTGCTAAACTATTTTCTTCTCATAATCCTGTAATTGGATTTCAACAAATGCCTTTATTACTTGAAGCAGTGTTCACATTCTTTCTCTGCTGGCAAAATGCTGTGATTCAGTGACTAGTCAACAGCATGGTCAGGGGCTTGTGCTGGTAATGCTGAAGACCTTGCTGGCAAGCCTGGAGATGAAGTAATTTCCTATTAATCTGATTATTTTAAAGGGTTCTGATTGTGTCGAAAGCCTTACTGTAACAAAAGCTTTGTCTGTATTACCTTCTTACCTACTTTACTGCTGCCCAAAAGGGTGCACTTACACGGTTAAATAACTGCCTCCATGCCAAACCAAAATGGAGCAGTGTAAGTCTGTCTCCCTGCAAAGAGAAGATGGGCTTTGGGTAAATAGAGAGGAGTTTAATCTACACTTGTGGTAATAAAGTAAAGATGACAATGCCAGTGATAGTACCCTTCAGGTTTTTAGGCTGGGCATGTAAACTCGAAAGAAAAATGGCCATTTTTATACTGTGTGCCATACCTGGCCTAGGGGGAGGAACAGAGATTTTAGCTGAGTGTTTGAGAAGAGTCCCCCGGGCTAGCTCCTGCAGCTGTTTGAGTCAGGATAGGCAACAGAGAAGAAAATCTTTAAGGAGAAAGGCTAGTGTTCAGCTCCACTGGCTTAACACATTCCAAATGCAATTGCTTTGTCTTGACTAACAGTTTTGAACTCAAGCTAACCTTTAAATCCAAGTCTAGACATGGCAATCAATTCACCTTACACTGCTTAATGACTTCCTCCACCCCTGCGTTTAGAGGCCAGGGACCAATTTGCTGCCCTTCTGGCCTGAATAGTTTGCTGAGGGTGTATCTTTGAGCACTGCCCTTCCTGCCTGAGGAAGGTTCACTGGGACCTGAGGAATGACTGGAAAATGCCAAGTAGGAAATGCCTACATTTTCCCTTCTCCTTTGGAGTTCCTATGGGGTGTCACAGCATAAAATGTTCTTGATAAAGGGTTCATGACCGTAACAGCCAGAGAAATATTAAGCAACAGTTAAGTGCTTAATCAGCTTGGCTTTCCCTAATGCTCAGGTGACTATCAGGAAAATGACAATAAAATGTGCTGGAAAGTAACTCACCCTTTGCTATATGATTGATTCCTTATTCCAGTTTTCAACATTTATCAGCCTGCTTCCTTATTCTTATTTCTTACTTTCTCACCCACCCCTCACTGCTTTTGCATAGCACCTGCATTGAGAATTCCCCCACCAGAAAGTCAAAATAGTTCTTTCAGCTGTGACCTCCTCAGCTAGAGGCTGAGATGCCAGATTCTGTGGTGTTCCCTAAGCTGTGTGCAGGTGTGAGCTGCTTTTGAGCGTCAGGCAAGAATGTCATTGCACAAATAGAATTCTAGTGTTGCACTCAGCTCATGGTGCTTGGAGATTAAGAAAGAGAAAGTAGAATATAGTTGCTTAAGAGCCTAACAAAATCCAGAGACAGGGTTTGCCACAGGTTTCTTACCAATGGCTGCAGAATGTTTTTATTTTAATGCTGTTCTTGGGAGCCCTTGAGGCAAAGCAGGGAAGTCATTCTGAGAGGAGTCATTGTCTTTGCCCCATACTCCAAATGCACAAGTCCTGTATTTATTTAACCAGTGTGTGAAGGCTGAAGAGGAGGTTTCTGTGCTTTCTAAAACTGTTTTCTTGCTCTGTAGTGAGGGGTGTTTCTTGACTTCTTTTGGTGGTTTTCTCTCTGGGACCAGGAGGGAGGGAGAGAGGGAGGGAATTGGCCATGCAGTTTCGGAGCAGCATTTCCTCAGTCTGCCTCTAGGCTACAGTTTTGGCTTAGAAAGTGCTGCACTACTGGGAAGACTCACCGGGGACAGAGTCAGCAGGAGCTGCCTCTGAAAATTCACCTAACCAGGGCTCTGTGAGGCTCTTGGCTTTGGAAGTAGTAGTCTCCTGGGCACCCTGTGTTCCCTGTCCCCAGAAGAGTGCTTGCTCACAGCAACCTGGCAGTCCCAAGTCATTGCTTGTGGACACAATGCTGAGTAACCCCAGACGCTTTTAGACTGAGAAGAGCTGCAGGTTATTTTCTGGACTCCCTAAATGTGGGATTGCAAGAGTTGAGCCAGGACATGTACCCCTGGTGTGTGAATCCTGATACCTGCTTAACACAGTCTTTGTCGTGCAGGCCATGGGTTCCGCAGGGAAGAAAGCTCTTGTTCCCGACACCTCCCAGTGCTTGGTGTCACTCTGGCTTCCCTCCTGGGCCTGTGGGCACCTGGATGCAAGGCCACTGGGTGGTTCATGGTAGTACAGAGCTTGTGCTGCTGGGGGACCTCCCGTGCTGCCAGTGCCTGGGGAGTAAGCAGGCACGTGATGGTCCTTGCTGCCTCGTACTTTGTCCGTGTTGCAGTGACTCAGCTCAGTGAGAGGAGGGCAGTGGGTTGAACCCGTTGGAGACCCATGTTTGCAAGACACGTTACAGGCAGAAACAGGAAAACTTCACAGTGCTGCTGCTCAGGCATATGATTAAAAGTGCTTTCCTTTGCCTGCTCTCTCTCGATGCACCAGGGAAGAATTTGTTGAAGCCTACGTAAATTACATCTTCAACCTCTCCATCCATGAGTGGTACACGGCCTTTTCCACTGGCTTCCTGAAAGTGTGTGGTGGGAAAGTCCTGGAACTCTTCCAGCCCACAGAGCTCAGGGCCATGATAGTTGGAAACAGTAACTACAACTGGGAGGAATTGGAAGAGGTAAAGCTTCCCTCTTGTCCTGTTTTTCTTCTTTTCCACAAGTACCAGGGTTGTACAGTTGCACAAGATGGGCACTCCCTGGGACATGAGATGTCTTCATGTTTAAAGGCTCCTTGTATACCTTGTCATCATTCACATGAAAAGTTTCTTACTGTGCTTTCCTGCTACTGTAGAAGCTCAGGGAGGAAATTCAGGGTGAGAAAGGACAAGGGAGAAGGACTTCCATCTGCTGTTTTTAGGGATGAAACCTAAGACTGAAGGTGAAGACCCTGATTTTGTCTCTTCCCTACAGTAAAACTCACTCCACTGCACAAGAGCAAAAAGTGCACAGCCAAGGGTCCAGCCTGTGAAGCGAAACTCCAGGATTCCTCATGACACATGTGATTCGCTGAATACCTAGAGGCCTAATGCCTCTTCCATATATTGCTAGGAGAACCCTTTGTTGAATCTTTGAGCCATACTATTGCCCTTGGCCCATCCTGTGCTCCATTTTGTAACTGTCTGATGTCAGATACCAGAAGAGATCAGGTCTGGGTTCTGCTGAGTCTTTGCTTTCTAGTGCCAGATGAAATGATGTGACTTCTGGTTTTCTAACAGAGTGCCATCTATAAGGGAGACTACACTGCAACACACCCAACTGTGAGAATGTTTTGGGAAACCTTCCATGCATTTCCCTTAGAAAAGAAGAAGAAATTCCTCTGTAAGTATGGTGCAGTGGTGCAGAGTCTCCTGAAAGTGAAGACTTAGGTGGGATTGTCTGCAGAGCTCCAGGGTTATGGCATATTACATTAAGTGCTAGAAGGTAATCCAGCAATGAGTGGTTATCATCTCCTGAGTTATCTGGTAGTCAGATGAGACCAAGAGAGGGAGAAAACATACTGTCTTTTGTGTTTGTTTTTACCCTCGCAATCACTGGGGGGTGTGGGGGGGGTGTGTGTGTTATATCTGTTGTGCAAGATCCAGTGCAGTCTCTCTCAAGGGCATGCAGTATCCATCTGTTGGCATTGCCAGATGGTGAATTCATAGCAGGCCCTGGTGCCCATGCTTCATCTGGTTCCTTCTGCAAGCTGAGCTTTCAGGCACTGCAGCACTCTTGTTAGGAGTAATGGGGCAGTGATAGGGTGTCAGCTAACTGGAGGAGCTAGTGTGTAATGTGTCAGGAAAATGAGACCACATATTGGTGTGACAGGGTAGCAGATACCTCCCCTTCCTCATGGTGGTCTCCAGCAAGGAGAACCAACCCTGGTCTCAGCACTGAGGTGCTGTGCCGGGGAGGGGTGGCAGCAGGAAGGGTACCCCCTCTGCCTTTCCCATTGGACAAGCCCTGGCTTTGATCTGTTTTATCCTGCCTGGGCGTAAGAGGGGGCTTTTAAAGGAAGAGGGTACTGTGGGATTTTCCCATCCATGCACCCAGTAGTGGCCTTGCTTCTTGCCTGTGCTCTTCTGCACCTCCCCTGTGAGGCCAGCCATGCCCTGTATGGAGTTCATTCAGCGTTTCAGCCCCTCCAGACAGGGTCCTGCAGTGCGGGTGGGGATGGAGTTTGCCTTCAGGTGCCTGACCTGCCCACCCTTCCCTCTGCTTCTCCCAGTGTTCCTGACGGGCAGCGACCGCATTCCCATCTACGGCATGTCCAGCTTGCGCATCGTCATCCAGTCCACCACCAGTGGGGAGCAGTACCTGCCCGTGGCACATACCTGCTACAACCTCCTGGACCTGCCCAAGTACAGCAGCAAGGAGATTCTCAGTGCCCGGCTGATGCAAGCCATCGACCACTACGAGGGCTTTAGCTTAGCTTGACTCATGTGGGAGAGGCACAGACACTTGGGTACGGAGGAATAAAACAATGGGCTCAGCTTTATTTTTGTAAGGGAATGGATCAGGACCTCTGGGAGGAAGATATAATTAGTAATAATAATAATAATAGATTGAGATGATGCGGTCTCAGCCCGATTCCCCCATCATTTTGTGGGGCTTCAACGGGGAGAGGCTGTTGCTCTGAATTTTCTCATCTGCTGAACAAAATTAGTTCAGTGGGCATTTTTGTTGTTTTCCTCCAACTGGACATCACTGCCCTCACAGCAATTCCTTGTAGTTTGCTTTTATTGCCCCTGCACACACACACTTACCTCTCCTTTTAATCAAGTTTAAATATTTTGATGTTCCTTGCATTTAGGCTATGATGGAAACTGAGGATGAAATAGTGATCTCTTTGAAAAGCTGTGATTCCCCCCCCCCCCCCCTTTTTTTCCTCCCTTTTTAAATGCAAGCTGGTTCTTGCTTGCTTCGAATAGAAATACCCCTTCTGCCCTTTGCTTCTTGGTGGATGGTACTGGGCTGGGATGTCATTTGTGACCCCCAGGGTGGTGTATTAGGGATGCCGTGTCTTTTTTCACCAGGCTCTCTCATGGAGAATGTGGTGGTTGAGGGGGTTGCTTGTTTATCCTCACTTGTCTCAAATTTTGTTTCCAAGCAGTGTCACCTTAAAGAAGCCTCAGACTCCTCTGGAGTGGGGTTTGTGTTCAGGTTTGTGGAAGGACAAACCCTACCTATAGTAACGGGTTTCTCAAAGGCCATCTCTCACGTTGTGTTTGTACCTGGGTAAGTCCACAAGCCAGACTCGTATGCTTTGCCAAGCCCTATTTTTCTACCTGAACAGAGCTGTTATTCCAATGCAAGGTGAGGGGCTGCTCTTACCACTGCCACCTTTCTTCAGGAGTCACCTGTACATGTGTGTGAGTGTACGAGGCGTGTATGAGCTCTCCAGTCTCACCAAGTCACAGAAAACAAACAGGCGTGAGATCCACATTAGAGGGATAACCCTAACTGTGGAGACTGGCTTTATTTTTGCAGTTAGGGTCACTTTATGTTGCTGTTGGAGAGGAGTCCTTTCACCTGACAGCTGTTTGGCTGGGTGGCCCTGAAGGACAATCCTTATAAATGAGACTGGAAATGTACAGGAGTATTGAGCAGGCAAAATCATTACCTAAACCTATGCTGTAAGACTGGAGAGCCTTTATCCTCTCCCCCACCCCAGTCTCACCCTCTATTAAATGAAGTTTGAATGATTTCCTCCCCCTTTTGCCTCCCCCCCACCTCATTTTTCAGGTCTTGATGTAAATCTCATTTTAAGCCTAGGGTGGTTTTGACATTAACTTCTTATTAGGACATAGTATTTATGCACCCTGTTCAATAGACAGTATTGAACTTTGCACCTCGTAACAAAAGGTTTTAGGCTTCTGGGTTTTTTAAGACAAGCTGTGGGTTACACAGAGCCCCTCAGCCTCTTTCTAATGCAGCATTGAGGACAAATATACAATTATATCAAATGTTTATTTTCAGTGTGTGTGTACAGAGTACAGTATTATGCAATAAATCTGATGTTTAATTCTGACTGAATGGCTGCCTTTGTGGTGGGAAGCTGTCGCCGCTGACAGAGCAGGAAGAGGAGTTTTATCTTCCTGTCCAGGCTCAACCCATCAGGCATGTCCTCAGTGGAAGAGGAATTGAGGGCAAACCTGAGTCTGTCAATCCCTGTCCTTCATCCCCACATCCTTCATGATGCTCCTTCTTTCCTCACGCCTCACAACACTGAAGGCCACCAAGGGTGCTCCAGGGTCCTCTGGCATCTCCTGTCTGGCCCTGCAGGTATAGGCAGGGCGCAGGTTGGGGGCTGCCCTGTTAACCTGGGGAGTCACCACTACCTGCAGCACTGTGGGACAGCATTAGTGTATGCAAGTGTAGTTAATTACTAGTTTAATACAGGACTTCCATCATTTAGGCTTATGGCTTCAGCATTCCTGAGCTTGTGGAGGAAGGGTGCTGCTCTCTTTTGCCTTCAGCCATGCAAGTAAACACACAGGAGCTGGGTAGGATTGATGGATGTATGTGCATAATCCTGTTCTCTAGGAACACAATAAAGTGTGTATACTTTGTGATGTGCATTGTATAATTGGGTAGTGTCTGCACAGTTTTATAATAGTGTATATAGAATATATATTGTGTTTAGTGTCTTGTGCACATAGTGTATTGCACGTGTTGTATTACTGTAGATGTCTCTGTAATTATGCACAATATGCAGAAGTGTGTATGCTCTTATGCAATATATACATGCAAAGTGTATGCATAGTTATATTTATACCTCATGCACACCTACACATATCTATTTTCCACTAGCAGATGTCAGTCATGTTCAGCTGAGAAGGAGGGGGCTAGGGTGAACTCCCCTTCAGTGTGCATGCTGTTATGCACGTGCAGCTCAGGCCCTGCCTTGCACCTCATCCTAGGGCAGTGTTGTACTTGACTCAAGGCAGGCGTGAGTGAAACCACCCTGGCTTCTCCTCTTTATTGTGGCAAGAGGCAGCTCGAGGCCGTGGGGACAAGGGCAGGGTGGTTGCTGCTGCCCAGCCGTGGGTGAGCAGAGCTGAGCCACCGGTGGCAGCAAGTGTAACAAACTGTCACCGAACACCTGCACTCAAAATGGGTTTGTTTCCCTGTTTGATACAAAATGTACACATAATGGTTGCTGAGCCATTTACCTTAAAAAGCACGCTGTAGATTCATATTAAACTTGATTACATAAATCATGTAAAGGGACGCGGGCCCCTGTTTGCTGAAGTTTCTGTAACCGTGTATGGCCTACAAAAGGCTGCTTTTCTACAGCAACTGCAGTCTGAAAAAAAGTGATTATTATGGTTTTTGTCAGACACAGCCCCTTTCTCCCCCGCCCTGTACTGGCTTCTGCACTCCAACCAACTGAAATAGCCAGTATACACCGAGTTATTTGCGCAAGTGTATCTTGTGTATTCGTGTATCTCTATTCACATATCTGTGTACTAGGAGATGGTTCACCACCGCATGCAGCTGTGCAAAGGGAGGCACAAAGATCACTCTGAACCCAGAAGCTCCAGCAAGTGTCCAACACTTAGTGCTGCAAGTGCCAGGAGCGGTTGGTGAGACTCACCTGCCCTCTTGATACCTGGAGACACTGCTCTACGTCCAGCTCCAAGGGCAAGGGCTTCTTACATGGTTTTCCATGAGTTTTCTTACTGTGCAGGCACCAAGGCACATGGGGTGGAGGTGGGCTGGTCACAGCCAAACTCTGTCTCACATCGGGCCTTGGATGCTGCACGCTGTGACGGGCACAGGCACCAGCACATCAGTAAACCCCAAAGGAGAAAGGGGAGATCCTGCTTAGTGCCAGTCTGGGCCACGCACACTTTGCAGCTCTGCGCGTTGCCTCTTGGCTGTAGCTGTGCCAGGCTGTGGCAGTTTCAGTCTTCTGTCTTTTCCAAGAAGTGCCCATTGTCACTTTTCCAGCCGAGGCTGGGCCAACTTCAGCAGCCAGGATGTGAAAAACCCCACAGAAATGGTGGCGTGCTGTTGAGCACTATTGCAAACCCAACAGCACCGCTGGCTTTCAGCCGGGCTGGGATTTCACTGACTGCACTTACAGAGAATAGGCTCCATTGGGTTTTTTCAGCACTTGTCTCTTCAATTTACCCTTTTACAGCTGGAGAACAGCTGTTGTTCGTACTGTTTAAATGCTTGCATGGGCAATCCCCTGCAGAAACAGTGCTGCTCTGACCCTGAACCCCCCAGGTAAGCCCTGTTTACCAGCCTGTTGTCACATTCAGCATTAATACGGCTCGCTCCCTCCTGAGCAAGAATCGCAGAGGCAGCAAAGAAAAACAACTGCAGAGGAGTGAGAGGGAGTTAGGTGAGACAGACACAGATTTCCCTCTCTACACACAGATTGTGCAGTCAGAGCAGCGTCACAGAGCACACGGCAAAGGACTGTGAAGAGCTGAGTCCAGCAAGTGCCGGTACACGTACCGAGTTCACGCCTCATCCCAAGGGTCGTCTTCCCGCTGCAGCCAGTGAGGAAGATGGTTAACTCCAGCAGCTACAGGGTCAGGCTCTGGCATGGTCTGTGCACATGAACCACTGCAACGCGTCCCAAAGGCAAATGAATACAGTCGCTTCCCAGCACACAGCTGTGAAATCAGCCCAGACATGCAACAAATGCAGGGCCCAGGTTTTGCTCTGGTTCTGCTGACGCTGTTGGTGCTAACAGCATTTGTTCTAGCAACGCATGCAGGCGACAGTGCTGGAATAGGCATCCTCTGCCAAACCAGAAGGTGCTTTGTAAGTGCATCCACTGGGATAAAGGGCCTTTTTGCCCTTCAGGAATGTGGTAGTGTCCAGAGATAGGCAGGAAGCAAGCCTCCCTTTCCACAGTGTACCCCACACTAACATCACTTGTTACAGTTTCCAAATGTAAAATTAACTTCCCCATCTGCACATAAGCAAGCAAACCCCTCTCCTCTGCCTCGGCTTAGAGAAACCAGTCTTGACCCTAATTCCCTTCCCCACAGCCAGCAGCCCTTGCATTCTCCCTCCAATAGATCTGGGACAGAAACAATGAAGTAAGCTGGAGCACAAGCTAAAGCACAACTCCACAGCCTGTATGTACACCATGAACCAAACCCACACTGGTTGCCACCAGGAAGGCAAGGGCAAGAACAAAGCCCCAGTATGGCCCTGGTGACTGGCCACCACTTCAGCCTCAGCCCAGGCCAGCAGCAGGCACAGACGACCCCACCAACAGGGATGAGTTTCACCTCCAGGTACCATGGAGAACAGTCACAGGGTACAGCTTGGCTCTCACCTTGGTGGCTTGCTTCAAGCACCAATGAATCGCACAGATTTGCAAACATCTCCAAAGAGGATTCTTACCCTCTGAAACTTGTGCATACCAGGAATAACAACCGATGTCTTAGCAGCATGATTAAAAGATAAGATGCTTTAATTTCATTGCCTTGAACATAAACATCCATTATTTGACTGTTTACTTGGGAGTAAACAGAATAAAACCAAATGCAACTTGTAAGAATAACAAGTTTTCCCTCTATCTTTAATTCTTGCAACCTCATTTTGTCAACAACCCATTCATCATTACCATCATTTAACTGAACCACACTGATTTACAGTACCACAATGTGGTAACACACAGACACACATGTCTGAAATGGCCCCAGAGGATGGGAAGCCCAACAGACCATACTGCCATCCTACAGGAGACAGTCTGTTCTAGCGACATGGAAACAGGTTGTCTTACACTCAACAGCTTATTTATATCACATAAAGTACATTTTTGTACAGTGCTTCACACCTTTTCAAACACAGTCTTGTATTTAATGTCCTCCAGTCAATAGTCACTGATGTTGGCATAGACAAACCATCAAACAAAACACACAGATGTTGACTTAGAGGTGTGTGGCAGGGCAAACATCCTCTCTGGCTATTTGTGGTTAGTGGGGAGTCAAATCATCTGGGGGAGATACAAAGACAACATTCTAGTGCTCAGGCCTCAGAGCCCTCCTCCTGTGCAGGCCTGGGAGAGGGGAGTCACATCATCTGCAAACTCAGGACAGAACATTGAGCATTTGTACGTGTCTTTCCAGGACTCTGAGTTTAAAACTCATTTCTTCTCTACAAGAGTCTTTCCTAGCAGCTCCCTTTGCAATCAGGCAGATAGATGATTTTAATTCTTCTTTGCCATAGGGAAAGAATAGTTTAAAAAGAGAGATGGCTAGGTATGGGGTTTTGTTTGTTTTTTTTTAATGTACAATCTCAGTTAAGGTTTTGTTTCTTTTAGCTTTCAAAGTTCAAAAATAGAAACTCTCTAAAGTGCATTAATTGTACTTACATTTCATATAAACTATCTGAACTCTAGCAATAGACCATGTAAACAGCGGTAATTGAGCATCAGAAAATGCTACAATCTCATCAGTTTAAAAATAAAATGGACTGTTCCCTACATATTCATTTATCAAGATTTGTCAGGGGCAAAACCCAGCAAAACAGGTAATTTATCAGTACACAGTGCAAACAGGCTTTAAAAAGTAAGCAGAGAAAACATATTCCTGGGAAACCTTGGCCTGCTGGAAAGATGTACAGCTATGAAAAAGGGCAGAAACTGCTTCTCTTGTCCATATAAAGATGTCCAGGCCCAGATTCAAGCTTTAGTCCACCATCATTCAGCGAAATCCCAAATGAAGACCAGCTTGAGGCACACACTCAAACCCCATGTTTTTGCTTTGCTGAACTGCGCCCGAACAATACAAAACTGAGCCAAAATACCTAAGGTGTCTAGGAAGAGCCAACTGTGATCTCCAAGAGGAAGAGTCCGTAAGAGCAGGCTGAAGTACAAAGGCACGGCTCTGATTTCCTGGGCTGCCCTGTGTTCCGACAGGGGTTTACCCTGGTCAGGCTTCCCTTCCAGTCAAACATCTCCAAATGAGGGTTTTGCACCCATCTGTCAGACCAGTTAACACATCCGAAGGCTCAGTGTTGCAGAGGCAGAGCCTCACATCTCTCAGGTGATGGGAACTCAATACCTCTGGAAAGCCAGGCCCTAGGTCAGCACACAAGTCCTCAGACTCTTTGGAAATAGGAAGTTCAGCCTTCACTGATTTTGTATAGAACAGGCAACTCTGCAATCAGTAAAACAAATTAAAACCAAGCAAACAACCTTGGAGCCCCCTTCCTAAGTGCTTTCATTCATAATTAACACACATCGTTGCCTTACCCATCCAGACTAGTAATGGGCATGTACAAACCCACTTGGAGAAGGCTGCCTTTTGAAGGGTTTATAGGATTCTGAAGAGACCAAAACAGCACCAGTTTTGGCAAGGAATTAACACAGCACATACAGCAAGTGGAAGGGGGTGAGTCTGAGTACCACAACCCAAACACATGTATTTATGAGCCCACTTGCACATGTAAAGAAGGAAGGAAGAAAGTTGTTCTGTGAGTCTTCTTTTTGCCTCTTCCAGTATGTCTTGTGTCAGGCCTGGCTACAATGACTGGCACTGTATTTGATCTCAGCCATTTGGCTTCTGCACATTAGCGCCCTCGGGGGTCAATGCCAAAGAAAAAGCGTTACAGAGATGCTCTCTCTGGGACATCAGGGTCAATCAAGCCCTGGCTCAGGGCAGACTGAGTGGATGCAGGCAAGCCTCTGGAGTGAGAAGCGAGCCCAAATGGCCTGGGACTGCAGAACTGTGAGCCCTCAGCTACTTGGTGCATCCCTGACCTTGCCATCTTGCACTCTTTAGGCAGCATCTGTTTGACACAAACGAGGTGTCCAGGACTTTCTGCTCTGAAAGTCAGGGAATTTGTGGCTGCCCCATCCCTGGCAGTGTTCAAGGTCAGGTTGGACGGGGCTTGGAGCAACATGGTCTAGTAGAAGGCTTACCTGCCCATGGCAGCGGTGCAGACTACATGATCTTTGAGGTCCTTTCCAACCCAAACCATTCTATAATTCTTTATTTCATTCATAAATGAATTTGAAAACATTGAATTGTCAAAACCTACACCTGAGACACGGGCCCTTTTCACAAGCAGAGTGTGGTTCTAGGCTGTTGGTTCCCCACAGTATGCTCTGTGCTGGTATCCCACCTATACGCACCAGGAAGAGAAGATCAACCCCTGCTGCCACCGAAACAGTGTCACTGCTGCAGCCCAGAGTCTGATGGTGTACATAAAAGAACAAAATTTATGCTAGCAAGTATGTATGACACCCACATGAACTGTCCAGCTTAGACTCTTCTGTTTGTACCACATGATAAAGCACATGTCCTAATGGGATGAGTCTTCCAGATACTTGACATCTTAAATAACCGATCAGCTACCAAAATCCTAAGGGATTCTGACTTAAAGCTTTTAAAACCTCTTTTCTTCCCAATTGCCCAAACATGGTCATAAAGTTACAGTATCACCTTCCAAGCAGAACAAGCCAGCAAGAGCCTTGCTGCATAGCTCATTTTCTTTGCTATCCAGAGCAGATGTAGGTACTTTCTTCTACTTCAGCTGAATTGGCCATCAAGATAACCCAACTCAAGCCTGGACAAAACTGTGAGTCATACCAGCTCAGGGTGATGACTGGGAGATTCTTGCACCATTTCTCTAGAGCAACAGAAAATGTTGGACTCCAAGCAGTCAGGTCAAAAGTCTGAGCAAATCTTTACTGTAGCTACAAGAGAACAGTCTTGGCACTATCTGGCCTGTGCCTTCACATCAGATAAGTCAGGGCACTTGTCTGTTAAAAGAAAGTAGAAGCTATTTGATGATTTAATCACTATTCATCCTACTGTGCCTCTTGCTATGATATCCTGGGGAGAAAAAATATAGCATGACTGGCTTTGATACTCTACATATTACAGGATCTGTAAGCAAATCAAAACAGAAGGATCCCTTCAGTGCAGTCACTGAGTGCAGCGTCATGTCTCCTACACTGGCAAACTCCATTCTGGGCATTAGGCCTGGAGAAAGAGTGGGCAACAGCAAGTGTAGAGAAAGCCACCTTTCTTCACCCTCCCACCTCTGGGAATGGCCCATCAGTTCCCAGATTGCTCCTCAGCTCTTCCCAGCCAGGCTCCCACTGCATCCACTTTACGCATTTGTCCATTTGGTGCTCTGTCCTCTTTGTTTACCGGCAAGAATAATCTTTTCCTTTACATGATCTTGGAGCTAATATCTCTTTTACTGATCAGGACCTCCAGCAGCCTCAGCTTGGCCTTAATCTGCTTGTACTCGTTGTATTCTTCAGCCATTGGAGTGCGGTCTTCTTTCTGCACATTCCTATGGGAATGAAAGCAGATCATGAGAATTTCTGTGAGAGGACATCTTCCCTCAACAGCCTCCCTCTGTCCCCCAACAAGACCTACAAAGCAGCTCCTCTCCTCCACTTCCCTTCAGGGAACAAGAACTAAACTTTTGTCCTTTGAGGGGAACAAAGAAAGAAGAAGGGCAAACGAACAGCTCCAGCATTTTTTGGGATACTTGCACATTGAGGCTGAACACAACCCCATGGTTCCAAATGTAAAACCTTATCCAAAGCATTCCCTGCTTCTCTGAAATCACCAGCTTCCACACAACAGTTAAAAGACCTAGCTGAATGTCAGCCTGCTAGCATGGCAAAACAACATGCAGCTACTCCTGGCTTGGTACCACATCACTTACATCAACATGCATGAAGGGGAAGATGATACCTAATTAGATTTCTCTTAGCCTACATGAAGCTTTTAAGTTTTCAATGATTTTACAAGAACCTCTAAGGATGATGGCTGGTGGCAAGAAACTAACAATATCGTTTGAGTATAAATATATTAAAACATTCTATTAATGAGGGGCATTTTCTAAGAACAGTAAAGCCAGCCACAAGAAGAAATGATTGTTAAACTAGTGTCTGAATGCCTCATGGACAAGCAAGAACAGGACACAATCTAAACATACATCATGAGGAAAATCCCCCGGTAGTCTGTCACTGAGAAACTTCCACCACTCCTGTCAGCTGTGCTAGAGGCAGCTGCATTATCACAATCTGTACTTTTGCTTCCCACTGGCTTGTCCCAAGACAAAGTTTTCAAAGAGGCTGTGGTCCCTGAAGTTCCTTGGTGGGGAGGAGAAGGGGAAGTAATCCATATCAATGGGCAACTGTTACAAATGTGGGTAAACCACTGATGAAGCAATATGTAACAGTGAATTTGGGTAACTTTCCATATTTGGAGGTCTTTGTAGCTGCCAAACAGACTGAAAGTGGCTGAAGGACACAGAGACAGCTGAGGAATTATTACCTTCCATTCTGTCGGAAAAAATTATCTTCAAAGTCTCTCAATTTTTTTCTGATCCGCTTTTTCTCCTCCCTGACTTCTTGGAGCTGCTCTAACAGTTCAGGGCTGTTGGGTTTAAATATAAATGGGATCATACATATGTCCACAGTTGTAACAGGAAACACAGAGTAAATCTACAAATGTATGGTTGTAGGTATGCCAAGCAATGGAACTGCTCCTCCAAGCAGCTCTGCCAACCTGATGTTACTTGCAACAAAAAGCTCTCTGAATTTACTTCAGCAAAACAGTCACGGACTTAAGCTGAAGCCTCTAAGGAGGTTGAGTGTGAATTTCACAATTCACTGAATGAAACTTACTTGCTGAAGGTGGGTCTGAGTTTTGTGACTTTTATAAGATCAAGATCCAACGGTCACAACATCAGGCTACCCACCTACGTGTGTTTGTATCAGACCTAGCTGCTTGAAACTAGCAAAGCTAGTTCAACATGACCTCTCCAAAACCTCAAAAACCTTGTAGAGTACAGGGTTGTTTTCATTATAAGGCTTGCCACTGGTGAAGTGGAGCTACTATTTAGTGCTGGAATCCAAAAGATGCAGAAGTCAAGCATCAGCTTCAGGACAAGGCAGTTTCTTTCCAAACCCTTTCAAATGAGGGTCTATAGCATTTAAAAATAAAGCACAAAAACTTCTGACTCAGATCATAAATGGGAAAAACCAAATCTAGACGCTTTTCTGACAAATGAAATTCTATCTTAGCAAGAAAGAACTTTTAGAGTTGCCTGTGAATTCAACATACATGGATGCTTCATGGAGATTTGAAAGCCCCATATCCTGATTGTTCTTAGATGGCATCTTATCATCCACCGGTGAAACAAAGCCGTCAGCATCATCTTCTAGTTGATCGAAGAAGCTACGCACGTTGAAATCTGTTTTCATGGTAATTGTTAAATCTGGCTTCACATTGCTGTCCTCCTCAGACCCCTCCTCTTCCTCCTACAGAGAGGGACAGAGCACCCCCATAACAGAACAGGTTACTGCTTCCCTTCTCAGAACAGGTACGTCCTTTCACCACATGCACTGGGGAACAGGTATGAAAAGAAGTGGATAGGCAGAGCAAGCACTTCAATTGCCAAGCAATACAGACACCAGAAGACCATTAATAAGACACCCTATATCCAAAGCATGTCAGAGAAACTGCAACCACAAACTCTTGGTGGCAACAGAACTGACTGAAAAATATCTGCGGTTCTTAGCAACCTGTTGCTGTGCTTAATTTATGTATTCTGATGTAAATTAAACCACTTACAGCCATTATGCATACTGTATAAAGCATACCAGCCATTTCCCTACAAATACATCTGGCAGCATACAGATTGCCAAGTTAAAATGCAAAATATTCTCCCAATAGATGCAGCTCAACAGCTCTCTCTAATGGCTGAATTCAAGACCTCAAATGCCCATACAGTGCTATCAATGAGCTCAGATCAGTGTTTCAATGGTCCAAATGTGGGTTATGATTGACTGTAAAAGCACTGCTGCTGCTAACATGTTCCCAACATCAGGTCTGTACCATTTAGCTGGACTACATCAAAAATTGGAAACACTTTGTCCAGTGCGATTTTCCCGAAGTACACTGATGAACTGGCTGTGTTCAAATCTATAGGCACAAGATTTGAAAGTCCTCACTGCAGCTGGTACTTGTGCTAATTCATAATTCACAGCAGTCTCAAATGTAGGGCTTGTCCTGCAACACTGTCCAGAAATCATTTGGATTGTCAGGAAATAGGGCCCAGTTTTCTCTGACATGCAGAGACATTGCTAGAAGGCAGATTTCAACTTTAACATAAGGAATGAGGCATAAGCATTAGAGGAAGGTAATCAGTGTCAGCATGGACAGTAAGTCTCAAGTATGTAGGTAGGTGTATATATTTACTTTACAACTACGTAACTCTAGCCAGGAAGGACCTAAGCACATGCATATCCTTAATAGCTTTTGAGGGCTAATATCACTGAAGTCTTCAAGCATACGCAAAACCGTATTGCTGTACTGGGACCAAAGAAGCCATTTTCTTTACTTTTTTTTTTCATGTGATTCCTTGTGAATGGTTTAACTATTCTTAAGAGATTGCTTCCATTTTTCAAGCAAAACCGGAGAAAGTAACATTAGGACCTACCATAGTCCCATTAAATCCTTGAAGTCACTGACTTTTAAACAAAAACATCTACATGAAATCAGTGTTTGCCCAGAATTTTCTTTTTATGTTAAAGCTCTAGGCCATGAAAATGCAATTCAAACAGGCTGAGAATTACAACCAAGATGGAGGCTTGAAGATTCAAAACAAGATTAGCTGGGGAGAAGTTCTGTGCAATAATAATAATAATAATAGTAATAGATATAGAGAAGTTTGAATACATCTCAGGAATATCTGCAGGGAACTTGTGAAAGTTAAAGCAATACTCAACGTATGATTAGATAAGACCATTTCTCTAAATGTAAATGATATTGTTTAAACAGAAGGCATAAAAACCAGCAGTCACCTACTGTTCTTAAACCCTGCAAACATCTTCAGTCTGTGCTGGAGAGTGGAGACCATATTTACTGGCCCTCGAGCATGCCATCCTGCCCTCTCAGGTAAGGGCAATGCCAGCTACAGTAGGAGAACACTGATCCTGCTGTGGCATGGAGGAAGATTTGCCAAATCAATCTAAGCAGTAAAAATACAATGCTTTGTATTAGGGGAATCTCTCTGGCATCAAAAGAGGAGCTCCTGTGCCCTTTCCTGGGAGAGTAAGTTGCTTCTGCATTCCACTTCTGGAGAGAAAGGAAGCAGTGTGACAAACTGCTCCCAAGGACATATGTGAGGTGTGTTCCCACAGATGCCCATGAGCCCATCTTGCTTGCCTCACTACAGGGCATCAGCACACTGCCCAAGCCAGCAATGATTACTCTGGCCCAGAGCTCAGGAGCGAGCCTTCTGCCAATGGAAGCCCATGGGAGGAAAAGAAAGTGTAGAAATTTCACTTGTTTAGACCTCAGTGCCAAAACAGTACATCTTGCTGTCACAAGACCTCTTAAAGCATTTTGCTGTTTAAGGAGTGAATTAAAGGGATTCTTAGCAAGAATCTGAATGGAAACAGCCATCTAAGGCCTTCACTATAAGCAAGTCTCAGATGGGAATCTTATTTTAAACCTGCACTGGCATTTACACCTCAAACTAGAACGATCCTCACTGACTAGATCCATCTGGCTTGCACCTGCTTGGATCTTCAAGCAATCACGAGGCATTTAAATTTTCCAGAGTTACAAACATAAAATCTCCAGAGTATCCCATCATCAGCACTCTCAGCAAGCAAGCTTCCCAACGACTTTTTTTAACACAGACGATATTCAAGATATCGTACCTAGATGTTTGGTAAGGCTTCACCTCAAATCACCTTTCAAGCTTCTATCGAACTCTCCCAAATGCTTCAAAAAAAAAGAGAACCAAAACACCTGGCAGTGAACAGTGTCAGGGGCTCATCAAGACAGGCAGTGCTCTGGCCATAGTGGACCTATGCAGAGGGTAACTTCTGGGGCCTTTTGGCAATTTCCTCTCTTTAGTTCTGAGTGCAGTTCTGTGCTGCCCCATAAAGCTTCACAGTGCCTCAGTTAAGCGTTAAGAGGCATGTAAGTGTAAATGGGCTTAAGGCTGTCACCCTGATCTTCAGTCAGAAATCTCTCAAGGTTTGTATTCTCTGCAGGACACTGCTGAGCTGACACAATGCAGCACCAGCCATACTGGTCAAGGATCATAGTTGATAGCTGTAAGTTTTGACTCTGGGTGCAAGCATAGGTGAAAAAGAGAGGACACGCTAATAGAAAAAAATAAACACAAACGGCCCCCACCAGACCTCTATTACAGTTTCAATCCAACAGTTATCTAGAAAACACCAAGAGCTCAGCGGTGATTAACCAGCCTCCAAACAGAAGCTTAACATTTTCAGTCTGCAACCTGCATCTAATGAATACATGCTTTGAGCAGTCCATTAACATCCAATCTACCGTAAGTGCTTCATAATCAAACCACCTTGGATGTCTAGGTCTGCAGTATTTACACCATTAACCAAACTCTGGCTGGATAACAGAAAAATGACCCAAGTGTGCTGAAGCACTTTTTGTTACTCTTGCAGTGTAACAGGGGAAAAAGCAATTCAGGGCCCAGCTCCATGCTACATGTCCTGGTCAAACACCAGACTTCCCTTCTTCTGAGGGGAAGAAGGACCAATATCACAGCAGTCTTCAGCCACCCAGACTTACTACCCCACAGCAACATGAGAACGAAACACAACAATCCTGCCATCCAAATCTGACTAAGCATTAACTAACAGAACCAAGCTGTTCTTTCTTCTGTCCTCATGTGACTTGCCCAGAAATACCCTTCACAAGGTGATGACAAAGAGCCCTGGATAAAATAAGCACGTGAATGGTAGTAGGGAAGGATTCCGCAAGTGCCCCAGTTGGCTCCACGTGCGAGTGTTAGTTTTGTGAGAGCTCATTCTTGCCATGGTGCAAACCGCAGAGCTTTGGAGTGAGAGAAACTACCACAGAACAAGTTAGTGTCATTAAAAGAAAGGAGGGAAGCAAGAAAAAAGCAAGGTACAAAGGGAACTGTGATCTTTTTTCTTAAAGAGCAAAATAAAATCTATTCTGTGCAGGCGGAGGGGGAAGGAGAAGGGTGGAAAAGAGTGCAAAGGAAATACTGTAGTCTTATCTACAAGGGAAGAATTTGATCAGAACTGGCGAGGCTTAAAGCAGCTACTGATTTTTCAGGAGGACACTGCAAAAAAAACGACACTGATGGAAAAAAAGTATCAAACAACCATTCTCTTTCATTGGTATAAGGGGGAAATTGATTCAAACTGAGCAATTAGTTAGCAGCTGGAGGTCTTCACCTTTATCTCCTTGAAGAAGGAAGCTGTTTCGCCCTCGATAATTGGCTGCAGCAAAGGGCTTCTCCGCTTGCTGGAGGGGGAACCCTGTGACAGGTGTTAACAAGTACGTTACATTATGAACCCCTTTCTCCTCCACCACCTGCTCTCAGCGCATTCTCATCCACACATTCATTCTCAGCTCACTGCTGGACCACCAGGAGAAAGATATTTCTTAAAGGACAAAAGCATGCCTGGTAAATCCCCAAAACATTGGGCCATTTTCTCTCAGGATGTTGCTTAGCAAGGGACATCATCGCCAAACACTTTTAAGGAAAAAGCTTGGATACTGGAATACCAGCTGGGCAGGAACTACAAAGTAAAGGCTGCAAGAAAACAATCCCCAGCCAGAGGCCCATACATACACACAACATTTGGTTGGCTCTCCAGAGCTACAGTGTAAGCTCACCTAGACTCTACAGGCTTGCTTTCCAGGAGCCCAATTTCCCACTAAAGTGCCTACTGATGTAGGGATGTATTTTCAAACATATCCTGCCTCTGCGTGAGCCTCTCACTGTTCTTGCTTAAGGGGCTGGGGAAAGCCAGTCTTGTCACTCCTCTGCCAGCCACTGTGCAATTCCAGTTTTGTGTCTAAACAGGAACAGAACTGTGTGTTCAGAACTTTATGTTAAACTTTATGTTATTTCCTGATTGCCAGCACTGTCTTCACAGCACACATTTTAGGGAGTTCTTTGCATATTCAAGGAGTAACAGCTTTTTTTTGTTTTAAATGCAGGACCACCTCACTCTTTGCAGAAAAAAACACTTCTCAGTGTGAATGTACTGAGCAATGCCGTGCCAGTCTATTCACTTCACTGGTGGTCTATGAAAAGTGGCCAGGATATGAGCACTACTTGTGAACAGAAAAAAAAAAAAAGGGTAAAGGATAATACATGACAGAATAAACGGGAACCATGATAAAACAGTTCTCTTTCCATAGACAAGCTAAAAGTATTCTGTGTGTACTTTTTACATCAAATAACTTTTTAAAAGTAACCTACACAAGTTGTCTGAAATTAGACATAGTGCATTTGCTCCCTAGAGGGGCGCACTCGATTCCTTGCTGGTGGCAGTGCCTCCTTGCCAAAGCACCACCTCAAATGAAGGAATATTCACCACTTGCAGGATCTCTTTAATACAAACAAAGTGTTTGGAGACTGTTGCCCCTTTTCTCTCAGCCAAGGAGACTGATATGTCCTGCGGGACCCAGACCCACACAAGTCTGTGCTCCTGACACACAATCCTGCATAGCCAAGCAGCATGGAAGACCTGCAGGTCAGAGTGGACTGATAAGGAAAGGGAAGTGAGGCTGTAGCCAAACACAAGATGATGAAATACCAGCAGCAGCCCAATGGAAAGAGAAGAAACAATACAAGGTGAAATGTGCCCCATGGCTCATGGTGGGCACCAGAGTCCCTTGACCAGCTTTGCCCAACTTCAGTATACGGTGAGTCATTGGTTAACTCATTTGCTTGGTCTCTGAGTGTAAGATAGGTTAGGACCTGGCCTTAGCAATTGGGTTGTATGCAAAAGTGTGGTGATTCCTGTTTCCTCAGCTCTAAACCAAATAAACAGCCACCAAAAGAATATTCTACTCACAATGATAGGGATGGTGTTGGCTCTAGAGAGGATCTGCTTGACCAAGCGATACCTGTCATACAATGGCTTCATCACCTGTCGTTCATTTTTGGTAACCTAAAAAGGCAAAAGAAGAGAGATCCATGAAGCTTGCAGCAGATACTCCATTCCTTAATGCATGTGCCTCTGATTGCTACTAGGCAGAGAGGGCTTGAAGGGGATTTCATGAAGGTGAGAGATTAGCAGCATTAGCCCTGAAACTGGTCATGCAAGTGCTTGTGTAGGTCACTGCATCTGTTCCAGGTGCCAGATGAAGAAGCACCAGAGCTTTGGCGCATCTTGTAATGTGGCTGTATGAGGCAGACAGTTTAAATGACCAACTCAGGAAATCACGTATCCACAGCAAAAAATGAACTGTAAAGGCAGTGGTCTGTGCTTGTAATCATGTCTACCATCTCAAGGCAAAACATGAGGTTTCCCACCCCTATTCTTGTGGCCGGGACCTCAGAGGCAGTGTTTATGACCCCTGAAAAGAAAAAGGAGCTGCAATGACTAGATACTGCAATGTAAGGAGACTTTCCCAGGGTAACTTAAACTACAGATTTCACAAAAGCTGACTTTCCAGCTTTCCTATTCCTCCTGATTTCCCATCCAAGCCAGCAGTTCTTCATCTTTTTAACTCCCTAGCCTTGCCCTCCACCTCTCCTCCCAGTAACCCTGCTGGGGAGAAGCTACCAGAGATTTGAGAAGGATGAAGGTGCTAGAGCTGCATGGCATAGAGAAGACAGAATGTTGTAATGCCACCCCAAGCCTTCCTTACATTATTCTGTCCCTAACTCCACTTGTGCTTCCTCCTCAGTTTAAGAGCATTACAAACTGTGAGTGTTCATTTCTGGTTTTCTTTCAGATCCAAGCTAGACCAAAAATTTCAGCAATACTGACTGTGCAGGAGAAGGGAAGACCTCACAGACAGTAGCTAGTGTGTGGAAGAAAGGCCTGTTCAACTACATACTAGTGAGAAAGCTTGGTGTTATTTCTTCAATGTTTTCTTATAGCAGAGTTAAAAAAACAAGCAAATAAAATACTCAGCAGAACCAAGCTGATCATCATCTTTCTTTGTATTCAGCAGTGTCTGACCCACATCCTATGACTGTCCTTCCATTAAACCTTTTGTCTAACTTTAGATTATAAAGCTCTTATGAGAGGAAGCTTTAACTGATTCTGATGTCATGCCTATCTTCCTCAAGGCTTTTTACTGCTGCTAGTCACCAAAGCATCTGAATGGCTGCCATATAAAAATCAACATCAGCAGTGTAAACTCTAGGGAGCTTTGCACAGTCTCCCTTTCTATAAGAGAAATAGGAGGAGAGGGAACACAGCTTGAGACAGGGAGAAAATTTTAAAAGCAACTGTCTGCAGTTGACTTTCACTGGAATAAGCTTTCTAAAGCTTTCACATCCTCCCTCCATAGCAGGAGAGGTTGTGGGTTTGCAAGGGGCAGAACAGGTGTAACTACTGCCAGGAGTGGGACTGGCTGGGATGAACACTAAGAATCTGGAGATAACACCTTCCTCCTGATAACTATGCCTGTTTCTTATGTTGGGAGCAGATGAATAGGGAGGAAGAATGAGGAAGACCTTTTGATTCCTCTCTGGGTTCAGTGCAAACATCCCAAAGGCTGGTAAGAGGCATACAGACGGGCAGTCTGAGCTCTAGGGCCTGTTTGTCCCCCACTTCTGAAGCACAGGCTGGCCTCAACACCTGACAGCTTCAAGCTGGCTGTTCGTTGACTAAGCAGCTCACATGGATTAGAGGGATGTGAGCAGTATCAAACAATTCACTCAGCCCTCTCTGTACTGAGTTTTGTGTTGATGTATCTGCATTCACTTTCACTGGCTAGCAAGTTGCCTCCAACTTTGGACACTTCTATGCAAACAATCAAGAACACAACTGGAGAAACTGGGTAGCCTATATATATCAATATATATAATTCCTAGCTTTACTAGGTTAGCAGTTAATAGGACAGGAGGCACAGCACTGCTGTTGGCTCATACAGTCTCTGTGACTTAAAAAGACTATGCTGAGGCTTAGGCTGAGAACCAAACCTTCAATTAACAAAATTTCAAAGTCAATAAATAGCAATGCTCTGTACAGAAAAATAAACATAAGCCTTGGAATGGGCAAAAAGTCTGTAGGTTATGTTGAAGAATGGAAAAATTAAAATACACACATCGGTGTCTGAGTATCAGTATGGAGAAAGAACGAAGGTAATTAATTTAGGCATTGGGAGTTAAGGATATGGGGCTTGACTCAGCCTTTCAGACTTACACTACTGATTTACAGCACTCTTAATTGAGAGAAAATGTGGAGCACATGGCCAAACTGTCTCACTAGGTAAACATAAGTAATACCAGCAAAACCTGAGTATATTTTGGGAGAACATCAAAATGCAAAAAGACTGTTGGAATAATAGAGCCTTTGACACAACACTGGGGCACACTCTACATGGTAAAAGAGCAGCAGCTGAGCAGCAGACCACTGCTTGCATTGTTAAAGCTGCTCAAGAATTTCTGCAGAGATGAAATTTTTGGCTTAACTAAAACAGTTCAGTTCCACCTTTTCAGGTTCATCTTTAACTGGTGCAGAAAGACCCAGTTGCACAATAAATCCGAGCTCCATTGTTTTTCTTGTTTAGTTAAATATCTTTAAGAAAAAAAACCAACTTGGCTGAACTATCCCCATTCTCCTCAAGCTCTCAGTACTTTTCCACTGCTGCAGTGCCAGGAGCTGGGAACAGAAAAAGCTGATCAGCTGCAGTCTTCCTTGCCATGCAGTTCAGTGTTGCTAGGTATAGACTGCTTACTTAAAAACAAATTGAAAAGCAGTTGTATAAATAAAGCATCAGAAAGAGGAGAAAGAATAAAGATACACTGACAAGTTAGGCTCTGGACTTGATTTCTTTTTAAACAGATTTAATTAAGTTTACTTCAAGATGCCACCTGTTGATTTATGTGATTGTAAAAGCAGCAAAAGCAAACTGTGTCTCATGAAGAAGAGAGGGAAGGTGAAGTGGATTCCCTTATGTTGGCCTTTCTCTATTTTACACAAGAATAAAACTGCATGTCCTCTCACTCAACTTTGCTGTTTTCAGTTTCTGGCATATATGATTATACATTATTAGCACTTCATGAAGGCATTTAAAAAAATTAGTGAGCTTTTCTTAAAACAATGGACAAAAGATGAAATAATTCAGGAGCAAAAGGAGGAGATCAGAATCCCTTGTGGCAGCAGAATGACAGATTTGTCAGCTGCACTCATCAAGCACTCCTTATAAGCAGTAATTTGCTGCTCCCAAGCCACTGCTCAAGGGATTAGCAACACTCGGAAACTAAGTTACTTTACCTATCAGTTGGTAGCAAAGATAATAATGTAATCAGTGAAAGAGGAGGAGGGATTCATGCAACTTGAAGTGGCCTGGAAGCCACCATGTCTCTGCCACAGCAGGGATCAATAGGATACAACACTTAATTTTCTATCTTCACAAATAATTTTTCTCTGTTAAGACTGAATGTACAAGAAACCTCATGTCCTTTGCTTTCACTGGCACATGGGAAAAAAAACATTTGTTTTTCAGGAGAGAAATGAAATCTCCTCTCAATTTATGCTGTACTACAGCTATCTGCCAAGCCTAGCGCTGTGTGCAGACATCAACTTGCTGAGAACAGACTCCTCAGTAATAGCACTTGCGAAGGATCAGGGAGGTGGATTAGAAGATGCATGTGTGGTTTGAACAGCAAGAAGTTCTAGTGACTGTGACATCAAAGGAGCATTAAGGGGATTATTTACCACAGACAAAACATACCAAGGTGTACTCTGAAATAAACCCACTGCTTTACATACCGGTCTGCCATGAATGCTTTCATAATACAGCAAAGCTTTTTGTAGAGCCACTTTTTCGGCTGCTATCTGATCTCTTGTCATGTCCTGTGAAAAGTGGCACAGAGAGAGAGAAGAAGAAAAAACCCCCAGAGTTAGATTCCTGGACTCAATACTGTTTTGTGGCATAACCGTAGTAATGACATTTTGCCATTAATGTGTTGAAGACTCATCCCTGCTTTCCAGTACTCTTTTCCCACCTATACTGCAAAAGAGACTGTTAACATGAATGGCACCCTCTGCACAATGCAGTCAGATTAAAAACAAACTTTGCATATGAAGGTATTCTACATACATAATGGGAATTTATCAACTATCAGTATGCTTTTAAAAAAAAAACAGTATGCAACTTTTAATGATGGTGGCTCTTTTTCAGTGAAGTTCCAAAGTGTAAATTCTACAACAAAACAAATGATCTTTTTCTCCTAATCTGAGACAAGCTGCAGTATCTCTTGCAAAGCTTGCCATCTTTGCTTTGACTGCCACAAACATACTTTACCATAAACTAAAGTGCAGTCAGACTGTTTCCTTCTGCCAGTTCTGCTGTGAAAAGCTCTGGCAGACAGGCTGAGGGGACCTAGCCAAAGAAAGGGCAGACAGTTGGAGACTTCCTTAAGTTTGCCAGAGTTTCCCCATTGAACTTGCCTGACACTGAGCCTTCTCTCCCTAACACAGCACCAAATACTATCACAGACCCTCTTTAAAGGCCAGGCTGTGGATTCTTGCTACTATCAGAGAAGAGCCAAACACACATTGTTTGTATAATCATCTTCTGCAGATCTAGTAAACAAAGACAACGCTGTGTGCCCCTCTCTTGCAAAGCACTGGACAGTTTACATGTCAGCAGACTCAAGGACTTCACTTACAGGGCTGCCCAAACCTCAGACACAAAGACCTTCCGGCTGATAACCCTCAGAGATTACAGCAGCTAGCAGAGCTCAATGTGAAACTCTGAAGAGTAGCAATAAAATGCCCTGAAAGAAGAGCATTCAGCTGTGGAGTGAACTAGAAGGAAACAGATACCCGATCTCCAGAATCACTGGAAGACTCAGAATTTGTTAAAAGCCTTTGGAAATAACAACAGAAATAGCCAAATACAGGGCAGGAAACACTGCAGTAATTCAGAAATGTTGCTTGGAATATACAAGGATCAGAGAAAGAACATACGATGACATTCAACAGAAACTGAGCTCTGGAAAAAAAAGAAGTCGGATACTAAAAGCAGAGGAAAGAAACCAATGCAAGTGAGCCAGGCGTAAACGTTGTAGACTTTGTGACAAAATGTAGAAGGCATTTCACAAGAAGGCTTTCGTAAGTTACTGTGCAGCCAAGAGTTACCTACTTGTAGCTAAAGGCCTAAATCTGGTCTCTCTACATTGTACCTTAATGTCTTCAGGTCGGTTTGTCTCTGTTCGTTTTTCTTGAAGCTTCTTCTGGATAGAATCAAGGGTTGCTTCCACGGCAGGCTTGGCAGATTTATCTGACAGGTCTTGTTTCTTGTCATCGTCCTTTTCAAGCTGAGAGCCGAAGCTCTTGGGGAGCGTGTTGCTCCGCTGACGCACAACAGGGCCAAGGTCCTCTTCTGATATCTTCAGTTTTGACTCTAAACAGGGACATTTGGGGGAAGATGAGTAATTCTTCTTTTTTAAAATGTGATATATGATTGCACCTAACATCAGATTTAAACGGGGCAGAGTTCAGCTGCCCCCCAAAGGTGTGTCAGTGACTGCTCACCTTTAAGTTGCTTTCGGAATTTGGCCAAATCATTTGTCCATTTGAGCACTTCAGGGTTGGCTGCTTTGTCGCTGTGGGAAGGCTGAGAGGAAAGAACAGTCATGCTGAATCTGTGTTAAACCAACAAGAGAGACTCACTGAAACAAGCATGTGTCACAAAGAGGTACAACAGAATTTGGATCCAGCACAGAGCATGGGCACTGGCTTCTGAATGGCATCTGCATACTCCTGACCATATTGTTTTGAACCTTGCTTTAATTGCTGCTGCCTGTCACAACACTGTCTGTTAGGGGCATTATGAGATTAACTTTCTTTTTAGAAAACACAAAATTGTTGATGGCAGACATTGAGTTGTAGGAGTGGCTCAGAAGGAGAGATGCACATTGGAATCCTTGTGTCTACTGCTTCCTAACAAGAGGGCACCTCCAAAGTAGAGGAAGCCTAGCATAAACAGCTTGAGAAGTGTTAGAAAGTGTGTATCCAAAAGATCCTTCACATCCAAAGACACCAAAATAACCCAAATGCTAAGCTACAGCAAGCTCTGAGCACTCCTCCCAGCCTTTTCTACTGTAGGAAAGATCCTTTCAGTACAAACCTCTGTGGTTTAGATCACCAACAAAGATGCACACATGTAGAGCTTTAGCTCCTTAAAAAGCTTTCTGTGCATCGGAAGGGCACGTCAGGAATAATTAGAGTACAGTACACTGCTACTGCTTAGCAGCACTTGACTGTGGCTTCTTGCTCAGGAGTAAAGGCGGCTGCTCTCTCTCCTCTGCAATGCGCTGGTGTCCTGGGATTACCATCATTCTAATGAGATACGTAACTGTGCTTCCCATAACCTGAATTTAAATAGGCAAACAAACAAAACACAGCTATTCCTACACACTGAGTGTGTGCTTTTTGGCACACTGTCTTAGCAGTGATCAAAATCCTATGAGTTCATTAGACTGTCTCTTGTGCTGCACTGATTGCACCTAATGCCTGGAATGTTAATTTGTTTGGTGAGGATGCATTCTCCTTTTTGGGGTAGCAGCTCTTTTTTTTTTTTTTTTTTTAGTTTTTATTTTTTCTTATAAAAGCTTTAAAGATTCCTGTATGTCTGACAGACTTCCCTGATGTCCCTTCCCTTTGTTGCTCAGGCATACCTCTCCATACAAATGCTTAATTCCTATAGACTCACTCTGTATTTCCTCTCCTCTTCAAATTTTTCCTCAAACCTCCTGATCTTTTTCTTCAATCCCTGAATCCTCCGAGTGAGTTGTGCAGGCGTAAGGTCCTCTCTGTCATCTTCATAAGATCCCAAAGATGAACTTCGCCTCCTACCAAGAACAGAGATTGCAGAAAGCTTATCCAAACAGCCACAGGCCAGTCTCCCAGAAGTGAGAATGCTATGTTGCTACTCTGTAATGACAGCACAAGATGCTCTAGCAGTCTCTTTCAGCACCACCAACTCCCTAGATATTAATTCACAAACCCACAGACAAATAGTTTACCAAGAACTTTTCTAAAAGCATGTTTCCCATCTGTAGAAACAAGGACCTAACACAGCATAGCTATCTGGCATGTGTGATCCAAAGAGATGTTGCTTGATGCAACTGTATAAACCCTTTACAGCTAAGTGGCGGAGTCAGCACAGACAAATCACAACCCACCTCATGAAGGAATGAGAATTGGGAGGGGAAGGAGGCACTTCTGTATCATCCAGGTACTGTTGGCTCTGCCCATAGGCATAGAAGCGAGGGGACAGCATAGGATCGCTGTCCTCATCCAGAAGCTGGCGAATTAAGCGACCGGCCTGTGGGGAAAGGCGAGCCTCATCTGAGTCTAAGCCGTCTCGCTGCCACGAGGAAAGAGCAGGGATGGGCTCTGGGAACAGTAAGACAAAGGCTGGTTTTATCGTTTTTGTTTTACATGTACAACAGACACCAGGCAAATTTTATACTGAACCCTGACCCGTTTGCTGGACTGCGATTCCTTGTTGTCAGGCATTCTCTGGGTCATTACTTTCATCTGCCCAGGGTGCAAAGCAATGTAAAGTATTGCTTGTCTACAATGGGTACTCTAACTAAACACAAATAACCTCCTAGGTGCAACAGAAAACTGTACCCAAAAGTTGGTCAGTAATTGCCACAGACTGACACCAAATGAAGCTATCACCAGCCAGCACCCTTGAAGAAAAAAATATGCTGGACAAGAAAGATTTCTTGGCACACAGCAGTACAAAAGAGACAACTGGATTACAAGAGGATTCTTTCTCAGTTTCAGGATGTACAAACGCTGTAAACGAACAGCGTATTAGTTGTCCCCCTGTAGCTTTCAGCACTCCAACACAGCCCTGTCACCTGCTGTTAGAAATTCAAAGGTAAGGAGTAAGCATAGATTCTTCTGGTCTGCAAAGGAAAAGGTGTCTCACATTACTACCAGTTCCACGGGGTGCCTAGCCTGTAAATTAACAATGATGGCAATATGATCTGAGTTTCCCCCTTTTCTCTTTCACGTACAATCCTCCTGCTTAACAGTATGGCAATCTAAAGAGCTGGAAGCAAAAGCAGTGTTCTACAGGGAGATGGGGGAGTGGGAGAGAAAGAGAAACCCAACTTAGCATTGCTGATTAGCATAATGGAGTCCACAGAAAGCAATCGCCTCAATCTTGTGATCACTCCCTCCAGATGCCATAAGGAGTCTAACATTTTCTGTTCAGATAGTTTACTAAGCTGATCTGCATGCTCCTACTTAGCACCACAGGATTAGACAGTTTAAGAGCCAGGCTTTGAACTTATAAATCTAACAAATAGTTCTAGAGTCAAGTAAGAAAACAAAAACCTTATAGAAAGTTCCCAGACCAGTAGCACAGCTGTGGATTCATTATTTCCAGCGCCTAGTGCAGAAGAATAGGCATTCTTCTTTCATGAAGGGCCTTTTGAAGTTATCAATTTTTGAAAAAAAAGCACCATTTCCCTTTTCTGAACAAGGTTAACATTTTCATAGCTCAGAATGGATTGCATGCTGCTTAATATTCCCTCCCATGCATCACTTGGACAGCACAAGACCATCCACAATTCAGTTATGACAGGTGCAGTGGTATTTCGCCTGTACATAGCATCAAACAATGCTGTCCTCCTCTTCCCTTGTTCTTTAGCACAGGAATATAAATAGCATGCCTCTGCTTAGAGGTTGGTGCTGCATGCAAACTGGTAAGTTGCTCTAAAAAGGGATGGCTGGAGGTTTTTGCGTAAGAACCTCTTGCAGGTGTTGTGATAAGTGAAGCATATACAAGCCTGGCTTGCACAGGCTACTTTGATGAGGTGTGCAAGTCCCAAGTGCCTGTCAGCCGTTTTATCACAGATTGAAAAGCTTATGCAGCCTGCACTTTTCTCAGCTAATTTCTGAAACATGAGTTCTTTCTAATCTGCGTTCAACCTTGGCAGTTCCTAACACCTGAAATGTTTTCCTCAAGGATTCTGATAAGAAGGAAGGTGAAATGAAGGGCAAACGCTGCAGACAAACTGCGACACTGTGGTGTCGCATGCTTCCCTGAATCGCTCACAATTTCAGGAAGGCCCTCACAAGATCTCTTGTAGTAAAATAAAGGCTAATAACACAATAGGAACAAATTTGATATATTTGACTAGCAGGAATGACGTTAAGTGAAGCATACAATTATTGCAGACATCTTTCATTTCCAGTTTTTGGAATACACTCTTACTCCCAAACAAAATTTGCTCTTGGAAATTGTTAAATCACATCTCCATGGAATTTACATAAACGGAATAAACTTAGCAGAAATCAGGAGCATATTTAGTAGTAGCTAAATTAAGCTTCTACACCAGCTAACAAAGCCACTATTAATCATGCACAGTGCATGTGACTTTGTCCCAAGGTGGATTTATATACCAGATAGCATGCAACATTCAGGGAACTGAGGTGGCTCAAAGAACCTCTGATCAAACCCCCAAAGACAATAAAGCACTTAATGCAAGCTAATGGAGACTGAAGTATGTGTACTTTCTACTTTGTTGATTTCAAAACACTGCCCCAAAATAGAAACTCACATTCCAAAGGAGAAAATTGTTAAAAAGGAGAGGGGGAAAAGTCCCCAAAGAAAAACATCTGAGACTTAACAGAAGAAATGGCTGCTACAGAAAATCAGCTGGTGTTAACCCTTGCTCCTGGAAGGCCTGACTCCATGGGTAACTTCCTTCCCTTGCTGACTGTAAGTATTTAGAAGAAAAATACCATCTGCACGCAAAGTGGATAATTCCCCTGAAAATAACACAGTTAAGGAACATATTTAGGTATGTAGAATTACAGATTTTATCTACATTAGATCAGGAAGTGGACCAGAGCTGTAGTCCAACTGCCTTCTCTCTCATACTGGGCAAGTGCCAAGTGCTTTAGCTGGAGCACTGGAATTGATGGATTGCACAAATATACAGGAACCTGCTAAGGGTAAGCTGACACTTTTTCTGACAGTGCACGAACAATCAATTCCTGTTTAACAGAATACATATCTTCTGTTACTAATTCATCCAAGATAGCATCAAAGCGTTGAGCCTTTTCTGAAGGCTCCTAAATTACCAGACTTAATGGTTCAAGTTTGAAGTATCTGCTATCAAGATTAATGTTGTCACCCTTTACCCTTTCTGCTAATTGAAGAATAAATTCTCAATAAAGAATGCAAATGTTTCACCTTCTTTTGATATTGAATTGACAGAGCAGTTACCCTTCTGTCATCTTGTCTTGAACAGATCTCTCCTGCTCCGAGAAAACTCTGTTTCCTAGTAATCTTCACATTCTTTCCATGTACTATTCCCCTCCCCCCCTTTTCCATTATGACAAGCTTTCATGAAAAAAGCAAATAATTTGGGAATACCATGGCTGTACTAGTGCACAGAAAGGGTGAAAAATGTTCTATTTCTTGGTCTGACTCTTAACGCGATTCTTTTAGGTATCCCTTTTCTATATAGAAGACAAATATGCTGGTATTGAGCTTGCAGCTTTTCAGAAGTGCTGCACTCCCTCTCAAAATCCCACAACCAGCTAATCTTTCAACAAAGCTGTCAGCCATCTGTCAGGTGCTGCTCTGCAGAACTCTGTAGGCACACATATGCCTGTGGCAATACAACCTCTCTGCCAACCTGCTGCATAGAGGGCTGGAGATATTAATAATCCTGCATCACGCAAGAAGGAAGACAGATACATTATACGAAACTGGTGCATTACGGATGAGCTCCAAGCCATCTAGCTGACAAAACCTGACTTTTTTTATCATTACATTGTGAATTTGCCACAGGGTTACTGGGGGCTGCAGGACCAACAGAGTGGTGCCCACACACACATCCCACCTGAGCTGCAGCTGGCAAAATGCTGCAGGCATCTCCTGGTTTCCTCTCTGCAGCCACACAGCTGATGTATGCTGCTAACACTGCTTTTACACACACTCATCTGACAAACAAAGGAGGCCAAATCTTAGCTGCTGTAAACCAAAGCAGGTCTGGAGGGATTAAAAAGTCTACACTAATTACAACACCTGAGGTCCTGGTATTAAATCCCAGTCAAAAGACTCCTCTTAAAGGCCTCTCATAATGCTGTGAATAAAGCAATTTAAAACTCCAAAACATTCACTAGCTCAGTAACCACCTATTTTAGTCATTTTATAAATAACTGTTTGAAAACATCCTTGTTTGAATACATCAGCAGGTATTCTTCCTATTTATGTAGATCAAAAAGAATGGCCAAAATAAAATGCTACCATGCCTTTTCAGTTAGTGAGATGACACATCTCTCAGCTAAAGCAAGCCAACTTTCTATTCTGTTTATCACATAATGTCATAATAAACAATGAAAAAAAAATTTAAAAATATCAAAGGTATAAAATAAAATCAGTAAACAATGCAATTATTCTTTTCTACATACGGCAATAAAAATGCATTGCGTTTCATCACCTTTTGATTTCTTACCCGAGGGTTACACACAAATACATTGATACATCTAAGTCCACTGTGTTGAAAAAAAGAAATCTAAATGCAGCTTCCCTGTTGCTATACTGTTTGGATTTTATTTATTTATTTACTTATTTATGTTAAATGGGAAAGCATCAATTAGTCAGTGCAGAAACCATTTGTAGATCAGCTTCACCCTCAGGGTCTCAGCGCTGCAACACCTGAGTTCTCAACACTGAGAACTCAAATTGTGTTTTAAACTTCTACTTTTATTATTTATTTTTTCTTTAAGCTTAGAAGTCTGCAGAAAAAATGTCTGCTGATTGTTTCATAAGTGTTTTTTACTGCAAACTCTGCTTGAAGTCTCATCTATGGAACTTCTTTTAAAGTGTTAGAAATCAGGCGACGTAGGCAGCAATCACACACATCGCATCGATTTACTGAACTGCCTATTCAGCTCCAAGCTGCTGACAGGACCAGCCTCTGTTACGGAGAGCAACATACTTGCAGATTTTCCTTGAGGGCAGGATAGCAAGTTCTGGGCTTGAATTAGAAACATTTGGTAAGAAATCTGCACAATAGCACTGGATTGTGAGAGAACACTCTGTCCTTCTTGCTCAGGGCACTGGATTCAAACATAATCCACAACAATTAAAAACCTTTGCAATGGAAGTAGCTCTGAAAGCACTTGCTCACAAGGCATCTCAGCTGGCCCTGGCTGACTTAGCAGGCAAGCCCAGCAGTCAGACACCCCAATTCTCACCAACAGCTCAGTTCACACCCAGCCCTAGAATAAAACTATTTTGTGCGTGCAAATCAAATGCACACTAGTAAAATAATCCTCTTGTGCTATGAGAAATGCACCCAGGCTAAGCATTCAGCACTTGAATTTGGCTGGGGCACACAAGGCAGATGCAGAAGGTGGGCACATGGCGCAGCATAAGCCTATGCACTAGATGAAGCAGGAAGCCAACTTCTCTGTCCTCTCTCTGCTCAGCTTTAAGGGAACATATCCCGAATGAAGAAGTACAGCAAATTTCTCCTCTTGTGTACAGATTTGACTGTGTGGTGAACCTTAGAAAAACAAAAACGAAATAATCCAGTAAAAGTTACTCCTAGCACAACATAAAAGGCAGGGGGACCCTGCCAACTCACCTGGTACCAGTTATCTTTGCCCCTGAACAAGGGCTTTTAAGGCAGCTCTGGTCTTAACATGATGGATAGCCTGCCTGAGTGACAAATAAAAGCTAATCAGTAGGCAAGGTTGTCTTGTGTAATTTTGTGCCCATTCTCCACTGCTCTTTCTTGATATCTGACTGGAGACAGTGACAGCTACAGCTGAAGGCAGCTCCTCAACCTGTAATCGTTCTCGCAAGACACTTGCGGTTAGTTGCCCTGATCACTAGGTGCTCCCTATCCCTTTCAGTATGGTACAGAGAATCCTGTTCCCAAAAGTCAGCTCAGCTATGTGCTGGATGAATGGGTAGCTTACCGAGAGATGGACCTACCAAATTTTCTAGAGCTCACACTGTGCCAAATGTTACTGCATTTGGAGACACAGTCCTTTCCCTTTTCACTGGGAATTCAACCTGAGCTGCAGCATGGATGCTGAAGAATTGTGTGAAGGTTTGAGTGATGCAGGCTGGCTGGCAGGGGAAGGGAGGATGCCCTGGTTGCTAGAGCTGTGGATGGGTGATAAAACCCTGCCTTGCAAAGCCAGTCTCATTGACAGACTCTGCCGTTACCTGCAAAAGAAGTCTGAGAGTTTACATTAAGCTCTTCCCCCCCCTGGTTGCTGCAAGCTTGATTTCACATCCACAGCTAGGAAAGACTCGGTGTCTCCTTGCCGAGACACAGAAGGCACCATTTTCCTGCTCTTTGATCTGCGTCAACAAAATGGTGATTCTGGAAGGCATGTATTTTAGAGGACATCTCTCTCACCATAGACAGCTGATTCTTTTGCAACTGCCCACCTCCCCCTCTTGCGAAATACATGTGAACAGACCAGAGGAAGGAAGAATCAGAGAGCAGCACTCTTCAAGCACAGTCACACATGCTCATAATCCTGTGTCATACTTACAGGGCAGGAAAGCTAGAATCCAAACATAATAGCATGTCTACAAAGAAGTACAACTTATTTCATATGATGAGAAAGCCTCTGGCAGACAGAAAGGAGCTGTGTACTCCCCTTCATGCATTCATATGACTCCAATTAGTAACCCAGGAAGAAAAAAAAAGTCATTATTTCCAAAGGTTCACAAGACTGCTGAAGCCACACATCACCTCTGAGAACACAGACATGCTCACCCTGGCTTGAGACCCTGCAGGCCAATGCTAATTAGCACTTCAGCAAACACATAAGGCTTCCAAGGCCTCCTGGGAGCCCTTCCATGGCCCTTTGATCAGCCACGCTGCATGTTTAGTGATACCACCTAGGGAATCCCCGCCTAGCGAGCAAGTAAAGAAATTCTCTCCTGTCCATGATGACTAGTTGCCCGGCTGAACCAAAGGTAGCCATGGCCATGGGTTTACTTCACTCACTCACGCCCAAAGCATCATAACTACTCCCCTCCTAGAGGGAAAGGTAAAATATACTAGGTCATGTATGCTGTGGAAGCTGAAGCAGAGGATGTAACTTCTCAGTGTACCTCAGAGATTGTTCTTTTTGAGCAGTAAATTAGTTACACATTTTCCTTCTCTTGCTTTATTGAAATACCATACTCGCATTTTCCTGTTTCTTCCCTGTCAAAGCCCTTCTCTTTCACTCCTAAAGCACAAACTAACAGAAGAATTCTTGCTTGTACACATACACAGTAACTGGAAAATGGTTTGATCCTGGAAGTGCTAGGACACCTTAAAGCCATCTCAATTTCAAATGAAATTGAGGTTCATGGCACCCAGAGAATCTTCCCAGATTTCCCACTCTTAAGTCAGTGCAAACAGCCAACCAAGCATGCACTCTGGAGACAAGAGCTAAGAAACAGTATTGAAATAACTTAAACTACATGCAATTTAACACTGCTGTTCAAGCTGGTGATCAGATTTTTTTTACAGCATACATAGAAGTTGTTGCTTGTAAGAGCCATCAAAAGACACAGTAGCAGATAGACAGCCTTTTTTCCAGCTGTGCTTTTCAGATCCAAAACATTATTTCCGAACACTGACTGAAGTGGATAGCAGAAAGAAGGAAGTTCTTTCTGGACTGGGGAATACAGAGTTTCTTTGAAGTGTAGGGCAGTCTAGCTTAATACTTGAGTAACCAGCTGCCAAGAAATAAGCTATCCTGAAACACTAAGGGACTTAACAGTACTAAACAGCACATGAAATTAACTTCAAGAATAAAACAATTAATTTTCTTCCTATAAGTGACAATAGAATTAGTACCCATCCAGTATTTTGCTTCCAGTTTCACCAAACTTTCAGTTCCATATTCAGACAAAACTGCTTTCCTGTTATTTTTGGCAAGGGAACACAGTAACATGATATACCCACCCCACTCAGTTTTCCCTACTCTCTCTCTCATTTCACTCATACAACCAGCCATCACACAATCCTACCTTCCCAGTTGTTGTCATCACATAGTGCTGTCAAATCCAGCTGAGGCACTTCTGACACAAAGCTGTTTTCCTGTTCATCAGCATCTTGATTTCTTTGCAACTTGTTTTCAGGAATGCCTGGATGCTCTTGAATCTTCATACTTGAAGTCAGCTGTATTCCCATACACCCACAGAATGAGAGAGAAAGAAAAAATGTTTCAGGAGGCAGAGGAGGTAAAAAAAACCAAAACCTCCAGTCACAGCAGCAGTAAGCTCATGCCTTTAGCTAAAAAGATTCAAACAAACAGACCCTGATGTTTCCAGTTCCAAATTCAAATCCCCTGCTCAGTGACCCCTATGTACTAATTGCTCACTCACACTGGTAAAAACATCCTTCCATCTGCCTTTCTTGAATTTTTCCTTCTTTAGAAAGCCACTGCAAGTTCCTGAGACTGCCTGCCCTGACAACTGCATGCAGATTAAAAAGCCTCAAGTAATAATCGACTGGGATGAAAAGGGAGGGAGGAAGGCAGGGAGAAAAGGAAGGGGGGGGGTGGGGTGGGGTGTGCTGCGTACACTTCCTATAGGAGCAGAACTCCTTCGAGCAACAACAAAAATGCTGCTGCCGTTGTAAGGCTGTAGCAATATGGTGTCTTCTAAAAAGCAGGCACTGGAGCTCCTGAGGTAGCAGCCGCAGACAGCAAGCAGTGCAGGCTACGTACACGAATGCTCTCATGCAAGCTGTGCTGGCTCAGATCAATTAGTGCCAGCTAAGCTGTGCTGGCTGCACATTCCCCGATTTCCTGTGGTTGTTTTCTAGCTGGGCGTGGGGAGAGCAGAACTATTTATGGAGGAGCTCTGGGTATTAAAGCAGTGTTGCGCAAATCCAAATGGCAGTGGGGTTTGGCATCTTGGCTGGAAGCAGTGTGGACTCTGGGAAAAAGCCAAAAAATTCACACAAGCATCCAATGACTTAGAAGGAAAAGAAAAAAAAAAAGCAGAATGCCGTCAAGTAAATGATTCACCATTTAGCACTACCTGGAAGTAACTGCTGTTTGTCTCACCACTATTACCCCTGCACATACCACACGTTGTGTGCATTTATGCAGAAATCACTGCCGTTCCCCCAAGCAGATACACAGTGCGCGTGTCCAAAACAGTGCTTGATGACACGAGCAGTTTTGTCACTCTAGAACAAATCAGCTGTAATGCCTCACAGAGGGCAGCAGGGAAAAGGAAGTGTAAAGCACGTACATAAACATGCAGTGTGATATGTACAAACCTACCAACAAACACAGAGCTATCCGAATAGACAGCATAACATTACTACATAAACTATTTGATCTTGTTAAGAAAAGCTTAGGCATAATTCTCTCAAATGTAGTCTAGCAGGTAAACAACATGCAGATTTGCCCCCTGCAGGTATTTTGATTAATTAGCAATCCGCATATGCTGATGTGTGAAGAAAACGGGCCTGAAGAAAATAACTGGCACATTTGAATATATTTTACTTGTGAATCCAGAAGCATGGCCAAACTGTACTAAATCAATAGCCTTAATACATGCCACTAAAGCACACTTAATTTTTTTCATCTGCATAAAGCTAACAATGTGTGTGTTTGGGTCTTGTTTTTTGTTGTTTTTTGTTTTTTTTTGTTTTCCCTTTGAACAGAGAAAAACAAGTAAGCTTCATGTAGAGAGGGGAAAAAACCTGCCCAGCAGACAAAACATACAAATGTTTTTATCTGGATTCAGTCCCATCAATCCCTGTGATTGGACAGAGTGCTGGATAATCTCATCTCCCTTTCCCACGAAAAGCTGGACCAGGTGATCTTCTGAGTTCCCTTCCAACCTGGGCTGTTCTACAGCTCTAAAAACCTGGGTGGTGAACACTGTAAAGAGTGTTGTGCATTGTATTTGTATAAGGTTTGTATTTCCTTTTCATTTCAGTAAATCACCTCTTTGAAACATTATAACAAAAGGAAACACTAGATGACAGTTTGCCAAGCAGCAATAACTCGTACAGTTTGACACTAAATCTGATTCCAAATGTGTTTATTGTGAGAGCTTTATGTGGAAAAATGCTAATTCACCATTCAATACCTTTTAAGCTGCTTCCAGGTTGGGAGGACTTAGATATTTCTTTAAGGACTAGTAACAAATTTCTTGCCAGGATCTAGTCAGCATACATTACAGAGAGACTGGTCAGTGGCCAGAAACAGGCAGACTTCTACATTTACTGAAGAACAAACTGTACCAGCTGATAAACTGCATTTAAATTGCCAGCATGGTATTTTAAAGCTGAAAGACATAAAGCAATAACTTTCAAAATAGGGGCTATTTTTAACTACGTTAAGAAGTGTGAAGAGAGGAACCTATCTACATTTTAACGATTTCAAAGGAAGCAACCTGAAAATACCATCTCACCACCACCACTGATACTAATTACAGTTAAATGTCTTTCCATGAGGTGTGTGCAATTTCCGGACTTATTAAGGCTCTTAAATAACATCTGGAGCAGATATAAAGGCACTTCCCAGATGGGTAAACATTTTCATTACAGATATATTAGAAAGATCGTATCTATGTCTTCTTCCTTCTAAAGCCACTCCAGTTCTTGGAAACACTTAAAAGCTGTTTAAAAACAGGCCTGTGCTGTGCCCACAGCCAGTTCCTCTCCTGTCCTTGCTCACTGATGCAGTCCCTAATACAATGAATAAATCATCAGGCGTTCTGAAAAACAATGGTGATACAAACCCAGGAGACTCCAGAAAGCAGATGTTTAACCTTCTTTGCATAATGCTCCAAACCCATAGAGTGGTAGATAATTCAGTATTTCCACTGTTTATTTTCCTATTTGTTTTCCTGATGCCACTAATCACCAACCTCCTAGACAAAAATCCAGTACGGGGAACTACTGCGCTTTAGGTATGGATCCCCCTCAATTTCTTACAAACCAAAGGGACAGCAAGATGATGATCTCAGCAGCAGTTGACAGTCACAGTGCACTGCAGATATTACATACATAGCCACAACACCCCCCCCAAAAAAAAACCAAAACCCCACCCTAAAAAAACCCCAAACAAACAACTTCAAACTAAGCACCTGAGTTCTGCTTTTTAGAAGCTCCTTCTGCCCCATGCTTTGCAGGTACCAGTAACTACAGGTCTAAGTAACTTGGGGATATTCTCCCTGCTCCAAAGGAAGGAGCATAAGGAGTAGCTCAAGCAGCTAGGAATAAATGGCAACAGAAGGATCTTTGAATTCTGATCAGGGAGTTGTATTCTGTTCAATTACATGTGGATTCAAACCAATTTTATTTAAAAGGCTTGCTTTCCCTACATCTGATCATCCATTACAACCACTAGCAGGAAGCTTCCTTAAGCACCTTTTGTAATACAATCTGATGCAAGAACGAAGCCATTCTGCTCACTTCCTCCTGAGTCACACCAATCCCCCTCTACACTTGTTGCTTAAACACCCTTCCCTTATCAAAACCTGTGTTTTTCAAATCACAGTCTATATCCTGGAGCTTAGCTACTTCCAAGGTCAGATTATGAAGGCTACAGAAGCACTGAAAACAAACTCAGGACATGTATTTAGAGTTTTTTTTTACTGCCTCATGGAGACCCAAGACTGCACAACTGGTAACCATGACAAATTCAAAATATCTTTGCTAGTATCTTCAGACTGGAGACAGGGTGAGAAAGAGAGTAAGAAAGTCCCTGCCCTTCCTCATCCTGAATGAGTTGTTTGTTACTAAAGGTATGTCTTTAAGCTGCCCTAAGCAAAAGGCTTATAAGGGACAAGGAATGTAAAATTACCCTGCAGGAATGTAACATTTTCTTGACCTTGTAATTCCTATATAATACGATCTCTGGTTAAGGCCACATCTTCTCCTGCAATTTAAATTGTAAATTTTAAAGCTCTTGCTAAAAAGTTTACTTTAAGACAACGATTTCATACTCAAATATACCTCTCCCAGACTAATTTAAAAGCTTAATGGGAGTATTGTGTGGCATGGCAGTGACAGCACCTTCTCCACACGCAAGCCAGTACGTGAGGGACAAGGTGTTGCAAAATCCAAGCTCCAGAAAACACAACAGCTTACAAGCAAGTGCTGGGTCACTGGGGATTACTATCCTGTGGGAGCAAAGTAGGAGATTCATCTAAGCCCAGTCAGAGTGGTGATCAAAGGCAGCACTGAACACCCCTTGCAGAGGTAACATATTTCAGTGTCCCATGAACTTCTGCAGCTACAACACGGCTGGTCAAAGCACAGCTGGTAGCAAGTAATCTTTTACCTTTCTTGCTAAATGGAAATGATACCTATCAGAAATTAAGCCTTTCAAGGCAAAAAAATGTCATAGCGGCTTTTTTTTGTAAAAAAACCCAACAAACCACAAGAGGAGGCTAGTTTAAGAATACTGTCAGCCTCAGTTAACTCTAGATGGCCAGAGAAAACAGGCATTGTCCACAGCTGTTTTACTGTGCTCCTCTAAAACGGGTGCACAACTGAGGCAGAGGTGCTTCAGATAACTCTCCCCAGTGTTATAAATGCTTAGCTGTCTAGAAGTGTTTCAAGCAAACCTACATGAACCAGTGACTGCAAACCCACCTAAACCAACCTAAATCTTTGCTTTGCTGAACAGTTAGATGAAAAACACCATGAAGTGAAGGCAGGAGGTGCTTGTTGAGCAGAAACTGAAAGTTGGGGAAAAAACTGTCACCCACAATGTCACGTCTCCCCTCCTGACATCCATCCCAACCACCAACCTTAGGAAAGAAGCAGAAGATTATCCAGTTTTCTAAGACAAATGAATCACAGACACCGATGTTCAAAGGTAACAGGCTGCATTGGGAAATCATAAACAAAAGGCCAAAGGATTTTAGAGAAATGAAGAGAGACAAGCTAATCTTACTACCCTGGGAGATAACCAGTCACACACCCTGTTTGCAATGATTAGTAAGGGAACTTTGTGTTACTTAAACCAAAGCACTAACTTCAGTGACACTTCCCTTTTTGGCAAGGAGGGTTTGAAGGGAGTGAAGCAAATGCTTTCGGACTCCTCAGTGATTGAGATGCTCCCTGAATTATGTAAGTAAAAAGCAGAATGAAGGAAAAGGAAAAGCAAATGCTAACAGCATTTCTCTAGGAGAAACAAAATTGTACAGAACTATATGCCTCACTACTTGTTTCTACTCAATAAAAAGCCCATTTAGAGACCACAAAACTGAAACGTAAAACCCAAAAAATACCAACCTGAGAGTGCCTGAAAAAAACCTCATCGTTTTCACTTTCTTTGCTACAAAAAAACAAAACAAAAACAAACCAACATATTACAAATACAAAACCAGACTTGCCTTGTAACAAAAACAAGCAGGACTTCTACACACACAGGTTTTTAGGTGCTTGCTACTGCTGCACACTTACTAATTCATTCAGTAAACGAAGGGACACTCTGGGCTACAGCACTTCAGGCTGAGAAACTATGCATTTTTGCTTCCTCTCAGGAGCTATTTATGAAAAATACGTCATTTAATTCCAGTGCTCTTAATCCAAACCAATACAGCTCTCCCAACAAACGTTAACTGTGGAGGGAATTGTCACCTCAGTCAAGCAGAGTGGGGCTGTTACAGCACTTGTAGAAGACGGAAACACAAAGGGCTGTACTCCCAACCAAGAAGCTGGGTGAGACAGGCCCTGCAGTCACCTGCGTGGAGCTTGCTGGTTCAAGTGGCTCACAGCTGACTGCTTTCCAAGTCTGCACCATCAGCATCTTCAGTGCTTTTCCTAACAGGCTGGGAGAAGAATCTTGGTGGCGTATGCTACTGAGCAGAGCCAACACAACATATATAGTGCCTCCATACCATCCTACTAATACAGTGGGTAATGCTGTTCTGCAGCATAACTGACATGCTTATAGCCTGTGGTGGAAGATCTCTTAGGCTGTACTAAAAACACAGGGAAAATAAAACATATATATATTAAAAAAAAAAAATCACCTTTCTTCAGATAAAATTTCCATGTCATCAGGTTCTGTTCTGTCCAGAGGCCTGGATGAGCTAAAGCTTTCCATACTCTGTAATACAGTAAATGTTAAAGCAGTAAAATACATAAGAGAAACAGATTCAAGCTGTAGGCCAGTAAACAGATCAAATAAAGAAGCATCAACCAGGACTCCTAGAAACAAGGCAACAAGCAGAGTCCTGCCTGCTGCACATTTATAACAAACCCCGCATTTTATTGCCCACAACCTGCCAAAAAACAACAGCTGCTCACTGCTTTATCTTTCATCAGACAACCTCTGTTGTCTGTCTAACAGAATTATGCTGCATAGTACCCTGCCAGTTCCCATATTTGCAGACTGACAGACAGGCTGAGCTTGAGAGTGATTCTGTGGTACGTACAAGTCCTGAAAGAGCAGGTACCAACACCTGTAGCATCTTTCCAGCAGAACTCCTTATGCTTATCTTAGAAAAAACTTCCCTTCTCAGCCAAACCCTTCCCTAGTTTCCTCTTAAATGGGCAGAACAATGCAAGAGACTGCCATATGCAAGAGATAATGATAACTTGTGCTAAAATATGAATGCAGGGCAAGAAATTCAACTGGTTATGACAACTTGTTCCGAAATTTGTCTTGGCTACCATTAGGAACTTTAACATTGTTGTCCTCTAAGAGCCTGAGAGAGCACTGTGAAGACAAGTCATGTTGCCACTTTGGGCACATGTCCAGGAGGTTTTCTACCCTGTTTTTTGAGAAAGTCCCTCTTAAATAGGAGCAAGTCAGACAGTAGAATGGAATGTGGTTCTTGCCCCAGCCCCTGGAACTGTGTGCACAGACTTCCTGGGGCAGTCACAACCCCCTCTCACTTGCTACACCTCCAGCCCCATAAGGTGACACAGCCCAGGCATTCCAGCATTGCTTAATGTGATTCTTCAAGTCCTACTGGTACCTGGTTACCATGTTTCTGTAATGCATTTACAAGCTTTTAATACTCTGTGGTTGGTTTGTGGAACTGACAATTTTTCCACCTCCGACTTACGCTTTTGAGTCAGATGCAATTAGACAGCTAAGAGGAAAGCTTCCATGCACTGTCCTACACGCTCTTTCATGCTTTGAAAAGTGGGAAGGTTCAGAAAAAAGTGCCTAAGAAGATACATCACAAATATGTTTACAGGATGAAGGCCTATTAGCAAATGTTAAGGTGCAGGTTATGTCCTTTGATACTCCAAGTAGGTAGTCTAATTTGTGTCATTATCTGACGTGTAAAGATGTAGCCAAAAGAAAGCTAAGCCATCACATATCCTGCTGGCAGTTTCTGAAATGCAAGTATGAAATAAACACACTCATGAAAACGTAAAAAGTAGCCTTTGCTCTTCAAAATGAACAGCATCATGCTCTCTGCAAGCTATTTCATAACAATACTCCTAGTTGACAATCCCCCTATGATGCTTTCTGTAGCAAAGTAAGCAAGAAGCACACTGATGGTCATGTTGGTCAAAGGGCTTTTTGTGTTAGGTTAGTCTATTTTATGTTCCTTTCAGTCTCTGCCTCTCAATGGGAGGCAAAGTCCACTGGACACAGGTAGGTTTGAGGATATTTCTTCTGGGCATGTTTTAGGACTTTATGATTGTTTTTCAGGTCCACAACAAAAGTAGACACTTCTGTCAATCCTTCCCAAATCCCAAGTCAAATTCTCATTTACATTTAAACTGCTTCACACTCCACAAGTACAGAGAAGAGGTGCAGAAAAGAGTGTAAGCACTTGACCTTTACCTGTCTTAAAGTGCATTGCTGCAAGCAAAGACACAGAGTGTGTCTATCTCACTGTGCTTTCATGAAGTATCACGTGAGAAGGTTACTGATACTGAGCACTAAATCCAAGCACAGCCTAAAATTTTTAGCAGCATGCATTCTTTTTATCACAAAGGAAGCCAAATTAGCCTCTCTCTAGAATCAATGCAGAGCGTAAGGGCACTAGATCAATTCAATTTTGTGAACTAAACAAAATGAGTCCCAACACAGTATCATACTAAGAAGAACTCATAGCAGTCTCTAAAACTTACTCAAGTACAACTGAAGGAAACACCCTATAGCTTGGAAGGACAGTCTTTTCCCACAGCTTTCACTGTTACTAGCTGTGGTGCCATGCACAGGGATGCATAACACTTCTGCCACTGTAAGCAGACCCTGCATTGAAGCATGGTACAGTTTCTCAGCTGCTGACACTATAATCTGTGTTTCATTTGGTTGAGAAGAAAGCTTATTTCAGTTTTATTCTACAGCATGTAAAAGTTGGCAAACTATCTTCTACTGTGAAGGTTGTACAAGAATATGCTGGGCAAATTCCACAGTATTCCAGATTTTTAGGACATTATATCAGTGCCATTTACCTCCTCCACCAAAGTTAGCTAGAGGGATCACCTTTTGGATCAACACACTAAAGTGTTTTGCAAATTGCAGTAACACACAGACTTTAGGGAAAAGGCATAAAACACCTTTGTCATCTTGTTATCAAGTCGTCACTTGCCATCTACAGTTTCAGAACTTAGGAGAAATATAAAAATAAACTTGACCTGAACATATGAAACTGTCTGAAGTTCCAACCCCCTTGCAAGACTTTTGAAAGAAAGAAGACTTACTTCCTTTTTCTCTTTCCAAACATGCTTCTCTGAATTCAGACAAAAAAAGCAAAAAGTTGTGGAAAGAAAAAACGACTATAGTAAGAGGATCATAGCAGAAATACAGCTTCTCAGCTGCTTCATCACAAAGGCTGTAAGTGCGGAATCCAGTGTTCCCCATAGTCCAAAACAGTCACTTATGCTTGTACTGCAGGCAAAAATGACTACTCAAGGGAACCAGACGTGCAGAGAAATTAAAAAGACACTTTCCTATTCTAGTCCTAGGTGTCAAATAGTGCAGCATGTCAGCTTACCACAGGACTGTCCTGGTTGTCATTAAGCTCCGAGAGCTTGGTGCTGGATTTCTGCCGTTTTGGTTTATTCCTTTCACTAAGATATCCGGAGCTGTTGTCTTGTAATTTTTCTACTTCTTGAGCAGCTAGAATACAGTCTTCAAGACTGCTGAATCCAGAGGGAATGTTTTCTTTGTTGATGACTTCCCTAAAAAGAAAAGGGATGTTACAACAAGAGCTTGTTTAAAACACTCTCCCGCTACATTTATGGTAGCAATAGAGAAATACATTATGCTGACTGGTGCAGTTCCAGCAACATCACCTACGCCCTATGAAACCAGTATCTCTGGTTCTTCCTACTGCAGCAAACAACACACACGGTGCAATGCTAAATCCCACTGAGGAGTGAAAGCCACGTGTATGTACCTCAGGTGAGAAACTATGAGGATCAATGTTTGGGACTTGATTCACTTCCCACTAAAGTCAACACAGAGAATCATATTGAGCTGGACTAGCTCCTGGCTGTCTGTGGTATTTTTATAGAGAATACACAGTGTATTTTCCTTTGAGACACGTGCTTTCAATTTAAGAAACTGATTCACAGCTGTGGTCCAAGGATCTCCTTTGGCGCATGACAGCGCATAATCGACCTCCTTACTCATATTGTTAAATGTAAGAGCATTTTGGAATTGAGCGGTACTTTAGCTAAAAGCTCAATTCCTATTTAGGAATTACACAGAACAGAAAAGGGAATGCATCTCTGCAACAGCAACACAACTGCTAGGACAGAGAACTGTGCTGCTACGTTGGAAGTGGGACAGGCAGCCTTAAGTCAGCATGTGATGCTGGGACTCTGGACTCTGGACTAGCAGGGTTTGTGTCTTTTTTCCAGAAGCCTGGTGTGTGGCTTATCTTGCTCTGCACAATTAGTCTGCTGGGTCCTTCAGCATGCAGTTGTTTCTTCAGAGCCTGTTTAGTAGTCTTCTCTCTACTTTATACAATAATGAAGACACATACATAACACATTAGGGCAACAGGGGAAGCACAGCGCATCTCATTCTTCATCATCCTACCTTGCCAGAGGCTAAATGCAGGCTGCTTATACTTGACACTGAAACTGGGATGTTTGCTAACTGTTGTATGTGTGGCTGCCTTGTACAGTGCTGTGCAACTCCAAAGCCTGCTTTCACAAACATCAGGAGAATTTATCTAGATTTGTACTGGTGGGACAAGAAACCAGTTACTCCGTAGTATCTGGACAGTGCCAGCATGGAAAAGAAAACCAGAAAGTTTCAACAATTTTCTAGATCATGAAGGGTTTTGTTCGTGGAAGGGAAATACAAAAAGGTATTATAAATCTATGATTAAACTTCAAAGATAATATATTTGCTTTTGTGGAAGCTTTTATAACCTTCTGAGCAGATCAATTACATATACACAGCCTGCAGATCATGTAGCCTGCAAAGCCTGGGAGTTCACCTATGTGTTTTTGTGATAAACACTCTTCCTGTCTGAAGTCCCATCTTGTGACATTACAAATCCTCTTGTGATCACCACAAGGCAAGGAGATGAAATCACTGACAATCAAAACAACAGTGACAACTGAAAGACATTTTGAAAGGAATTCCCAATTTTGATAATTCATGGAAAGGAGTTCCAGCAATCTGACCTAAGGGAACCAGGGAAAACAATTTGAATCCTAGCCAGCATTCAAAACTTCCGACGTGCTTTAAATCCTCGGCTCCAGCTGAACCTAAACAACTGTGTCAACCATGTGCAAAGGTGGCTCTATAATGCACTGTTGAAAAGAAGCCCTGCAGTACTATATGCTTCCAAACACGTACGCTAGCCAGTCTCTGACCTACTTACCTGAGAAGCCTGTCAGCAGGGCTACTAAACAAGAAAAACTACTTCAGAGCTGCTGCCAGATACTTTGGTGACCTGCAAGTGCTAATTTCCCAGTCCACCTTCACAGCATATTTTCAGTCACTATGTAAATGGATTTTTATAACCATGGATTTTTTTTTACAACAGTAGCATTGATAAATTTCTGTGAAATGACATGGCTGCAATATTAACATGAGGTTATGCACCTGTATAAAAGTGGCTTTATATAGGAATGTGCAGATCCAATAGGACGTGGGGAATTCAGCACCCAGGAGAAAACCCTCAGAGACTAGATGTTATTTTGGAATATAACTTGAAATCCTAGCAAACCAATACTTCAGCCAAGAACACACATTCTTTACAAGTAGTGGTGGGTAAAACCTAGTGTATGTGTAAGTATTGAATATAGATCGTGGCCTTGCAAAGCCTTTGTTCCTCAAAGATAGATATGCCTTGGTCAAGTGCTGTTAAGGCTGTGGTGGCAACATATTTGTACTGCACAAAGTGGTACAATGCCACAAGTAGAGGAGTATGAAAGGAAAAATAGGTATTATTTTTACTCTTTGACGGACATTTAATGTAATTAACCACTAAATCATGTTTAAACTTTGTGTAACAGGGTGGATAATAATTCTTAAATTCTGATTACTCAAAAGGAAGATTTTTCTACTTTCAGACCAATGCCCAAGTCTCCTCAATAAACCCAGACATAAGCTGTGCCTCCATATACAAAAAGGAGGCTTCATCTCATTTCTGAAGACATTTGGAAATCAGAAAAGTATCTAAACCCGATGTCTTTATCTAAAGAAAGTTATAGGCAATAGGGACATAGGCTTGTGAATTTCCACAAAAGCAACAAATACTGTAATTAAACAATTCCAAATACTGTAATTAAGAACTCTACTATACTGTGTAAAACCCCCTAGATTCTTATCATGCTTCGCCACACTCCATGACCTCTAATAAATTTTATATTTCTCAGCTCTAACTGATGCTCTGCACAGGCATTCAGTCTGCTCTAAACTTTCAACTCAAGGGCCAGAGTATTTTGCAACAGAACTAAGCATTGCCTTGATCAGAGGATGTAACTAGGGTACACTTAATCAAATACACTCTCCAAAACAAAGAAATCAGGCTCATACATGTCTCTGTTTCTCCGGGCTTCCTCCTGCTCTTTGTGGTGTCGCCTCCTCTGCCTGGCAGACACATTAGAAGAGGCTGAAGATGTTCCCGATTCAGAGTCCTCTGAACTCTGGCCGCCTGAGCCATGAACATCAAAGAGATGCTGCTCCACGGCTGAGCGGATTGTCTTCTCTAAATACCTGTCAAGCCGAAAAATAAGGTCAATTGAGCTCAAAGACTTTGTGGAGCTCCCTCTCTGCAAGAATAAATAAAGCAAGGGTATCCAAGGGTTATGTTTTATTATGATGGCAAGGCAGTGTAAAATGTCCTAGGGCCATGACATCTGCGAAGAGCTAAGCTTCAGATATCCTGATGTTCAGGTCCCTCAGAACAGCTGAACCTTCCCAATTCATCTTGCTCTTTCTTACTTCTAGGGATATTTGAACCTTCAGTAAACCAGCTAATTTTACTTACTGCAACAGAGACACTGGTGCCTAACTTTCACCCTCCACTTCAATAGTCCTTGCCGTGGCAAAACTGTATTTGATACCCAGCCATGCTGACACCAGTCTCTTGTGCAATCCCAGCTCAGTGAGGCAACATCATCTGCAAGAAGGTGATTCACAGCTGTCTCACAGGGGGATAAGAACACACAAACAGCACCTCACTATAAACTCCTCATATGCTTAAATTGATGACCAAGCACAGGTTTGGTTCTGAGTTCTGTTTCTGCACTGTTCTTGTGCTGTGAATGCACTCACAGCCACCCTTGACTTAAGTCTAGTGTGAGATTGCTTTCAGTCCCGCTGGCAGTAAGAGGGCTTCCACACATGCCACAGCAAGGGAGCCTGTGCATTTGCATCAGCTAAAGATGCGAGACTGCTTGAACTTTCAACACAACCAAATCTCCTGACATTTTCTTGTAATATTTACTTCCTTCCTCCCTCAGAGGACATTTTTATGGGCAAAATCTATTTTTTCCCCACAAAGATCATTTCAAATCACATTTTTTGTGCATCCCTGCCCCATCCCTGTTTCTTGCAATGCTTTAGGTATCTGCTGAAGAATGAGTTTTCTCAAACACGCCTGTCCAAAGTCCATATATAGCTCCTAGTGCTTTTTCCATAAATAGAAAAGTTATTTGCAGCATTTGCTGGTTAATTTTCAACTGTGTAGCTGTAAGTATGGGAACCTCTACCTGGGCTGACTTCTCCAGAGAATTCTAGAGAATTCAGCAAAAGTTTTTGCCAAGTTGCTACAGTTGTAAGTCTGCTGACACTGCAGTTCCCCCAAAAGTCAGAGATCTTAACAACTGCAAACCCCATGTGGATTAACTAGGCAAGTATGTCCGTGTTTCATGTATTGACAACAATCAGTTCTGCAAACCCATCAGCCATTGCCACCTCCAGCTCTGGCAAGGAAGCCAACTCATTGACTCTGCTGCTCCCAGTTACGGTAGCAGCATTGAGCCAGGTCCTCTGCTGGGATGCAGACAAGAGCAAGAGGATGACACAGTGCAAATAGCTTCTCTAAATATGCCAGTTCTGTCTAACAAAAACATCACAGGCACAGCATGAGGAAAGAACCACGGGCCTAAGAATTCTTCCGAAGCAAGTGATTTATTATCATGGCAGATGCTTCGGTTTGGGAAACACTGTCTTTGTGTAAGAACAATCCTTAAAGAGAAATCAAAGCTCCAATATACAAAAAATGGTAGCTACAAAATTGTAAGAGACACTTACTCTCCTGTAGCAGGAATGTTACTACTGACTTGTGATACGTGGGCACTGTGTAAAAGAAAAAGAGAGGAGAAAGTTAGATCTAATTATCACCATAACATCTTAAATCCTCTTGTTCTTTGCACCACTAAGATTTAAAGGTCTAAGCTGCCTCAACAATTGCATGTGCAGGCCACAAGCACATGCCGCAAGTTTTCCCTTTAAGGAATTTTCACTTCCATGGTGACGTGGCACATTTTGGCAATGCCAATATCCTCAAGAATTTCCCTGTCATTCCCTTGCAGTAGGCCAAAGTCTAATGGAAAGTATTTCAACCTCAACACGCTGTGTATTTTTTTGGCTTTCTTTTGAGGCTGACTTGAAAAACTTATACACTTAAAAGAGGGCTTAATATTTAAGAATGTTTAAATATTAACAGAGGACAAAGGCAAAACACAGGCTTTGCACAGCTCTCCTGCCATGCTCTGATATTGATATTTTTTGCTTCACATTTTAAAAAATAAAATGTATGCTGTCTTCTTTCTCTTTCCCCTCAGACTGTTTTCAGGCTCAGGAAGAGACAATGTGATTGTAGGTGTCTCTGCCCTTCTGAACAAGCTGACAGCTACCTTGCACAGCTGTTGTCCCTTTGCCAAGCTGAGTCCCATCCTGACCCTTCTTCCCCTACACTGACTGTGCTCTGCAGATAAGGTGACACTTTTTGCCTATTCATCCCTCCTGTGATCTTTGTTAAGTCAAGTAAGTTATAGGCTTAGGGGTTTCATTTCGATTTATCCCTGTTATCAGCAGAGGAATTAGCAGTACAATGGTTTGATACATTCCAATGAAATGGCACTGTCTGGCCATGATATGAGCCAGGCTGGATGCAATATTCGCTTCTTGTCAAAACAGCCATTCATTGCTTTCAGTCTTTACTAGCTTCTCCCAAATGGTTTCAATGCAAAATCATCAACAGCTGACTTCCCTTCACTAACCAAAGGTTCTCCTCTCTGCTTCCTTTCACTATTTTGCACTTCACCATACAGATCTAGAGCTAGCTAAGAAGCTGTGGCACACTCATGATAACTACTCTGTGGCTTTCCTGGGTTTGAGTGTCACTTGTGGTGGAAGATAGAGGATGAGAAAGGTAAACCAGGGGCCACTACATCCAGTTTAACAAAACAAAGAAACCAGCCTAACTCCTGTAGTGAAGTACAAATGCCAAACACCAGCTGCAAATCAGACTTGCAATATGCTTAAGCTTCCTTCAGCTGAGCCAGTGTGTTCACTTCAGTGTGGCTAAAGCAGTGCCCTAGCCACATGCACATCCCTTCTAGTCCCAGCTTCACACAGTGCTAATCTACAGTCCAGGCACAGATCCCTGGAACAGTGGCACAACATGAAAGCAGTCACAGATGTGCGCCAGTATATCCCACATTACCTGCACAGCACCCAAGCTGCTATGTCATTCAGATGATCTTATGAACAGAAGACATACAAACATGTATCATTGTGCTTATTGTTACGGACATTCAATTTGCACGTAGGACATAAATACATAAATCTGCAACATCCCTCTGTTTCCACATGTAACACTGACTCTTAACTACTGAATAGTGCTGCAATTTGAGGAGCAAGAGCATGTTTCAAGCACCCTACTTGCTTTCCTGTTCACTTACATAAACTATTTGGCCCCTTCCCAGCCCAGAACTATTCTTTAAGACCTGGCCTCCCATGGGAGATGGATTAACAAGTAAGATGCTAGTGTGATAGGCTAAACCACATTATAAGATACAATTTATGTGCTGACTGCTGCTCGCTCCTACATGTGTAGGAGCAAGGTAATATTGTATTAACTTTCCACAATATTCAGATGCAATCCGTACTGAGCAGGGGTGTCTTTCATATCACACTTTTCTTCTTTGTTTTCACGTCCAGAAAATGGTACTGGAGGGGTAGACAGGACTGTTTGGATTCTAGGTTTTTTAAAACATCTGTAGGGTATAGGTATATTTACACATCAGACAAGATAGATCATCTCAGGAAACAGCTCTTCCCTCTATTTCCAGCAGGAAAAAATGCAAACTCCTGTTTCACATAAACTTAATAAAAGGCTAAATACTGCATATGAGAAAACTTTATGCCATTAACTCCATCTGCAGTATTCAAGGCCAACAGTCACTTTCTGCAAACGACCTGCATGACCAAAAACACACCAGCCTCTTTACCTGAGAAGCAGTAAAAAGAAGAAACAGAAGATGAAGCTGCAAAATATTTAAGTAAAATGCCAGAATCTTTCATAATGCCTCAATACATTCTGTAGTTGTCTAATTCTCAGTTAACTGTGCTTTACTAGTACTGATTCAGTTTTAAGTCCATTAACCTTGCTAATTCATAATGATGACTATCTGTGTAACAATTACTTTGTGGTATCTGGAAAAACCCTACTCAGACAATACAGATTCTGTCAAAGAGCCAGTGATGCCGTGATTATGAAACTACCAACAGATAACAAGGAGATACACATACAGATGCACGCCAGCTGAGTGGATGATTACAAAATGAAGTTCTGACATTCTGATTTTATTGTATTTTCCTTCTAAATACTGCGTCCTTGTATACTGAATACAACTTTATTCTTAGCCCTGTAATATTCCAATACTCTCCTATTAGCCCTCTCTCAATACGATGGAGATTTAAAATCAGAGTTTTTCCAGACACACTAGGTTTTTTTTTTTAATTCCACAACTGGTAACTTTCCTTGCTACTTCATTTAAATGCATTGCTAAATGCTTTATTTACCCTGCATCAGCTTTTTTCACCTTGAGGAAGTTCACATCCAAAACAAACACTGGAGGGGAGAGAGCTACACAGCAGCTTCAGTTCAAGCTTGCCCAGGGATAGAGCAGGAGGTGCTCAAGCACATTAGCAAACTGAGGGAAAGGCATAGCTATGTAAGGATTTCAACTCAAGAGCAACCAGGCAGACAGGATGTATCCTGCAGGATTTTCCAAACTTCTTGGGTGGCAAAGTCACTCTGCCTTCGGATCTATGCTTCACAGAGCAGGTGAGGTGAGGCGTGCCCAGAAGAGCCCTCTTGGCATTCCTGCTTGTGCAGGCAGCTGCCTTGGAAGGGCTCCTTTGCTCAGTAAATCATCCGGACAATGGGAACTCATGATCTGTTTTGGTTAATTATTTTCCCCTCATGGCCTGCTCATTTCACTGATATGTATGGTCAATTATCTCCACAGCCACATTATCTTTATTAAATTATGCAGAGCATGCTGAGAAACAGCAACGTTCAACAGAAATTAAAGGTTCTTCCTGGGTGACAAGAAGCAGCAGGAGAGTTTCCCAGTGCTGGGGACTTTTACTTTCAGAGAGGCAGCCACAAAACCTGCATCAAGGCACACAGCTGTTTCAAGCGCTATAAACTTTTGAACTGGCTTCTTAAGACCTTCACATTGTGAAGTCTGACCTCTAGCACTTCCCAGTGTTGTCTAACTTGTTTACTCAAGTCTTCTGCTCACTTTCAGAGGTGCCCCATCAGCTCTAGATGTCTTGCTTCACACGTAAGGTAAACTCTTATTGCACAGTCTCTTCTCCCATTCTGTTTCAACCTCAAGTATGGGAAGGTGGTATTTTCCGTCACCTTTACACATATTAAATCTCCTCTGCCCCCTCTAACTTTAAAAAATACCCACCAGAGTAAGAACTATCTCATGCAGTAGCTGCACCCTGTTTGCTCTGCACTGGGCATCTTGTGTCAGCAGGCAAATAACTGAGCTGCATATCAAACTCCCTCTCCTGTTGTATTTTTCACTTAAGGCACTAATGAGCAAAATGTATCAGCATCCATCTATTACAAAAGCAAAGTAAAAACATCAATCAGAGTAAACTGACTCAGTGGCATAAAATTTTCCCAAATTGGGTTTCAATTTATGAAGTCAATGAATGAATTCCTGACCATATTTAATGGCCTAAATGATAAGACATAGTTGCAATATGGAACTAAGGTCACTCATTGCCAAGATTTATTTACTATCCATCTGCTTTATTGAGGAAGAAAACCAACTTTTTTTCCTGTTCTTGTTTTCTGTTTTCTTTTTTTTTTTTTTTTTTAAGCCAAGCATAACAGTAAGAAAGCCTCAACAGATGCAGAAACTTTAAACCATTTTGCCATTCCAGTAAAGTAGAGGATGTTTAAATGGCTTTGACATTTCACATGGGAAATTTCTGAAGTCCTCCCAAATATATTATTCCAACCCATGACCTAGGAAATTCCTTTTCCATAGGTATTTATATAGTTTAAACATTGTTCACTGTCCATAACTTGCCCACTGTGACATTCAATACTGCAGACTCACATGGAATCTATTTTACGACAACTACTTCATTTGACACACATTCCCCAAAGAGAAGGACTGTGTCTGTACATAACACACAAAAATAATGAATTAAAAAATATAGAGATGTGCTTTTATTTTTTGGGATGTTTCATCACACAGAGGACACGCGTTCAGTGTTTTCTAGCACCCTTATGCTTTCACAAGTTCAGATCCAACTATCCTTGCTTTAAATTATATTTGACACTAACCTCTTCCTATGCAGAAAATTAACCCCACTAAAAGCATCTGTCTTGTTTTCTTCGGGGCTCCTGTTTTTGACTTGCACTGACATCACCCTTTGTGATGGGTGCATGCTGACACCTACTGCTTGGAGCAGAGACAATCCTGAAGGGGATTCATACACATCACCTGATTTAGCTTGGTGAATTTGGATGGCGGTGTCTACGGAGGTTCCTCTACAGAGGAGAGAAATATGCCTCAGGGGATCTCAGACACACTCAGTAGCTGGACACTGCAAGCAGGGGCATGCTGCAGCCTGGTGTTTATTTTCAACCAGTGCTGAAGTGATGAAAGACATTAACATGCATCACACAATATAATCATGACACGTAAAAGGACTCAGCACCCCTTGTGGGCCTTAGGATCTCTTATGGCATGTGCCACCGAGGAGGAGGTGTTCAGGAAGGTGGCAGGTGTGAAATTTGGACAATATTTTTCAGTTTCTTCAGAAAACTGACCTGAGAACAAACAGGGTAAACCATCTTACACAATATTCCGCAGGCTAAGAATACCTGACTTGTATTATATAAAGAGAGTTGTCTCAAATAACAATTATTCAAAGGAGAACCAGTTGGCTATACTGGATACTGCCAACAAGATATTAGTACTTAAAGGAAAAGAAGTATGAAAACAAACAAAACTGTAAAATGCTTTGCCCTGCACTCATGGGTATCTGAGGCAATTTTTGGCACTGCTCGTGATGCCAGCTCTCGTCCCAGTTTCAGTTTAATCCTCTGCATGTTAACAAGGAAATTCCACACTACAAAGCTTTTGACTTTTTATCTCTGTAATATCACTCTGGTTTATGTCAGGATGTACTCATCAAGAAACTCCTGAAACCATCTACGTGACTAATGTGTCAAATCTGAGGCATATACGCCATCATAAAGCACGTCTGTAGGTTCCCTGTCTTCTAAGAACTCATTGCACATGTTGAGAAGTGTACTTACAGAGAAGTGCTGTTGCCAGATGCTGCTTCATTACCTGAAACTGAGCAGTTTCTCAGTACTGATTACTCAGTACAGCTGGCGTCACAGTTTTATTATGGAATTATACAATGAGCACCATTATACATTTTTTAGCAGTCTTAACTCCCTTTACCACCAAGTTTTGTTACAAAGGTTTTGGAATGTAAATGTCCTTCAGGCATGACTCCCTGGAACAATTAATCACCCAGTAAGGTTTTCCTCTTCTTTGAACAGTGCAGAAACCTCCATGCCTGGTATGGAGCACAGCTGAGTCAACAAATTGTCTTAACCAAGGAGTACAGAGAGGACAGGATAATCCTGGTCAGCAGTAGGTGGATTTAAAACCCCAGATCTCATCAACTGGTCAGCTCACCTCAACCTTGCAATGCCTAACAAAAGAAGGCTCCAGCTACAAAATTTCTAGTTTCTGTCTGAGCTTTTTCATAGTGTGTTTGCCCACATTTTTTCTTGCATCAGTACCGTGACTTAACATAAACAACTCTTCTCTGCCTAAACCCCCAGTGGAATATGTGTACTTCGGTTCATCTCTTACATTAAATAAGCTTTCCCTGCTCTTTTCTCTACTTTGTAACAAGGTCTGCCCACACTTCTTTAATCACCTTCACAAATCTAATGCCCCAGAGACATGAGTTACTGAAGTGTATGAGGCCTCACCTGACTCTTGTACAAGGGCATGCACACTTCCTCTATACTGAAAATATTTCACTTTGTGTATCTACTGTCATGCGATTACTTCAACTTGAGTATTTTTATCCCATGCTTCCCCTGTCCATCCCTCCATGAACAAGTATGCCCAGGTCCTTTCTTTCCCTGGCATTTCTAAATGTGAGGAACTCCCCTTTCATGTAATGGACTGTCATTATTAGTCCTGAGATATATGACTTTATCACCCATGTTATCACTTTTCATCCTATAACTTATATTTCATGCTTATCTTTACATATCTCTATGTCAATCTCAGTCATTCTGTATCATATCTCACTATCACGTATTTTCTCCCAGTGGACATTCCCATCCCAACCACTCCTAAATTTCTGCTATAAGCCCAGATCATGAGCATGACTCTATTTTATTATGCCAGTGGCCATTAAATAAAAAAAGCCTATGACACTTAAGGAGCTCTACCAGCAATCTCCTCCCTCTCCTACCAGCAATACCTACAGGTCTTATCCCCTCCCTACCCATCTTTAAGCTCTAGTACTAATGCTCATTTTCTCCATACAACTGGCATGATACAAACCATTTTGCTGACATCAGACAGACTAGATATATTGCTTTTCTTTGTCTCTGGAAAGTCTTATGAAAGATAATTTGGTTTTATTGGTATCACCTCTCTTGAAAAACCTGTCACATTTTGCCTCATTTACTACTTACTCTCATACTGTTAATGGCTGCTTATTCCCTTACAGAGCAGCAGTGGTGATTAATGCTTGGTCATGACTTCCCAATGTCCAAAGGAAAAAAAAACAACAATCAATCAAACAAATCCACAACCCTACATCAGTGTCCTTTAAAGAAATAGTGTGTTGGTGGCATTCTGACAGTTCTGACTTAAAGCTAAGGCCTCAAGCATTTGCCTTATTTTTAAAAATAACATCAAGGGAAACATCTCCATTGCTAGCAGACATGGTACAGCACTGAAGAATTAAGTCTGGTTTGATCCTACCAAAACTCGTTTACAAAGGGACACAATGCTCCTTCAGTCTGGCAAAAGCCAAGTATTATGCAATGTTTGGAAGCTAAAGAGCTCTTGTTCCCATTTAATTAACTTGTTGCGTAATTATCTGTTTGGAACTACTGTATAAATGCAGTAGCGTCTGCTCTGTACATACACAATACATGATTCACTTGAAGGATTACTTGAACGGCATTTCAAGCTATGTAAGTGTAGCTGGTAGCAATACAAATAGATTTGACCATCAGACAGCTAAAGCAGACAATCTCTCCTTCCTTTTCATGGTGTGAAACGCAGGTCCTATATATGTCATGCACAGCTCTGGGGCAACAATTAGAACATTCAAAGCTAGGACAGAAAAATCTGGCCACACACTCAAGTTCTCAGTTGTTGAAGCACCATGAATTGCCCAGCCTGCACCAGCTCTCCTGCCAAATTAACTGCACTTGGCAACTGACCTCAGGAGCACACATTTCTGATGTGTGATAAATAGCAGAAAGACTTAAAAGCTGTTAGCTTTATTTACAAATAACTGTGTCTTAGCAATGTTATGTACAAGACACAAGCTTGGCATGAAGCCTTATGCTGCAAGGTATGCTGCTTCCTCTCTGCTCCTGCTAGCCATTTCTTCACTATCCAACTATGTATTTATTCCTGACTCTTCCTTTCCTATTTGCAGGATACATTCCCCTGGAAATGCATCCCTTCATTCCAATGGACACACTAATTCTTTGCTCCCCATCCTAATACGCCCACATCCCCATTTAAAATTTCCAAACCTGCTCCCTCTCTCACAGAAATGTCCTGTTTTGATACCAGTTTCCTCAGGTCCACTCCTTGCTCGCTATCTCCTTAGCAAGCCTGACAAGGTCAGCTGAAGACAATCTCTTTCCTGGATCATTTTCCTGACCCAGAAAAGGGTTTGGGACAATTTTAAGCGGTATGACAGATGGAAACATAATGAAAGCCTACAATCATCTGAAGGTCACATTTAGCCAGAAAGAAAGAGAGGGACTATTTTCAGTGGCAAGACAGGATTGATGATTAAAACTAAAGAAAACTTGTGACAGGGGAATTTATGCACCTACAAAATAATCTCGCAAAAGGCAGAACCTCCCTCGACAGTTTCGAGCTTTTGAAGCACAGACTAGGCAATATCTTTACAAATACACTGCAGGGAATGATGATGCATGAACAGGAAGGTAGACAAGGCCACACAACCAGGTTAATTCACTAACTCACAGTTCTGCACTGTTTTAATGGAAGCCTCCATACTAAGAGTATGCATGAAACACGCTTTCTGTACTTCATGCTAGAAAAATTCTCTAAAAAAAAAACCCAAACTACAAAGATAAACAGGAAAATATGCAAGAGAATTAAGATGTTTCAGAGATCATTGTAAAAATTCCAAATATCACTGCTCTCACAAAAAGCACCACAGGGATTTCTTTTTATTTGTTTAAACTCTGCAGAGATCAAAGAACTCAATTATAATATCTGTCCCTTCCTCCTCTGCAGCCCTTCGCTGTTAATTGCCCTGGCTCCTGTTCTTCCACTGAGTATAAATGAAAGCACTGGAATTGAGCCTGCTACCAAGGCAAGCAGAGCAAACTTTCACTGATGTCAACAGAATTAGGCCACTTTTACAGGCAGTGACTTTGCCCTCCAGTTGGCAAAACAAGAAACGCCGTTTGTTCAAATGCAGCGCAAGTGCCATTCCCTCCGGAAAAGGCGTGCTTGGGACCCAGACACTCTCATGGAATCACAGAATGGCTTGAGTCGGAAAGGACCTTAAGATCATCTACTTCCAACTCCCCTGCCTTTCTGGGCTGCAGCAGAGGAGCAGCTGCTGTACAAGCTGCTGACTCATCATCTGGTTCCTGGTTTCTTTCTCAGCAGCACATGCTGCTAGTTCCCCAAAGCTTGTGGTAAAAATCTCTCCTGTGCCCGCAGATCATAAGCTACTTATGACGGGCATCTAAGCTATGTAATAAACTGAAGAAAAGAGGAAATGGATGTCTATCTTCTAATTAATAATTTACAAGACTGGCATTAAACCCTGAACCTCGTCTCTAAATACAAAAAATTGCAACAGAGTTTGTATCTCTGAAGACTCATTCATCCTACTGGCTGAGCAATAATTACAAACTTCACATGGATCTTCTGTTTGATTACAGTCTGTTGAGCATTTCTGGCCTCACTCCCCACATTTAATTCCAGTAACAAGTCAATCCCACCCAGAAAAATAAATTAAATTAGCTGAGTAAATACCTCACGTAGAAGGGTGACATAGGCCTCTCATCTTCCTGGGAGCTGAAACCAAAACACATTGTTTAAAGTTAGTATGAAGCTCTGACTTGTATTTACATTTCAAGATACTCTTTAAAAGCTGATATAACACAAGCAAAACAGTACACCTGTTACAGAGGTAACACTTATATCTACTTTGTCCTCCAATTGTAGTCATGAAAGAAAGCTTTAAGTTACATTCCTTAAACCCTGAGAATCCAACGCATTTCTCAGTACCCACAAACATGATGTAACAGATCTCCTGTCAGATGGCCAGGAGTTACTCCAGCTCTGCAGCAGTGCAAGGACTATTCCCATAGCAACAATAAAGCATTTCACCAGCAGAACCACCAGTCTTTTGCTGTCTGCTGTTCCAGAATTAAACAACCAAAACCGAAAGTTGAGAAAAAAAACCACACAAGTGACATCTTGAGAGACCAAAGTAATGGCCATGGGTATGTGCACGAGGCTATAAATTGCTCAGTTGCTCCTGTGGAAAGCCGATTTGACTATGCTGAAATCTCCCTAGACTTGAGGTCAGGGGCTGCCACTGGCTGGCATGCAGCTCCCCAGATAAAATGGTGTTTCAGTGGTCAACTTACTTGGCCCACACATAACTACCTGGTGTGTGGCCAAACCGTTCCTTGATCCAGCTCATCACACCTGTGCTGCTTGAGGGTGAGAATGAGCTGCTGAGGCATGGAAGCTTAAAGGTGTGGTGGACTGATGGTTTAAGTCAAGTTAAGACTGTGCCTCTACACGGGGTTCAAATGAATTTCACCTCATCATTCCAACCAGATAAATGGTCAGCCTTGCAGGGCATTTAAGCCTTGTAACTCTCCAGAGCAGGACACTCCTTTTTCCAGGCATGCATGAAACGCTACTAAGGTTGATTCATCCCCAGCGGACTTTTAAATGGGTCTGCTGAAGAACACAGCAAGTTCAGCAGAAAGGCAGAAAAGACAGGAAGCTACGTAAATTACTCTAACAAAAGCAGAAAGGATAACATCCCACAGGCGTTGGAAATCAAGTATTTCCCTGATGCTTTCGAACTGTTTCAGCGGCATGGGACCATACCAGAGCTCAGGAATTTGCCACAGGTACTCAACCACAGGTCCCGGGGCACTGCCATCCATTGTTTTTGAGCTTGTTCAGAGCATAACAGAATATGAGAGAATGTGCTAGGTGAGGTGAGCTCAGATTCAAACTGAAGTCACTTGGGGGCTTCAATCACCCTGACCACTTCAACAGCAATCTGAAGTAGATCAGGCTTGAAAAGACAGCCTAAATCCGTTAATCTCTAGAATGCTGAAGAATTTTTATTTGCCAGTTTATAAGATCTTTTCTAAGCATAGAATAAATGGGAAAGCAACATATCTGTGGGTTTTGTAGCTAGGAGATCAAATACCTTCTGCAGCTTCCACCAAAGCCAGATGATGAGCTGTAACTGGCCTGCAGCCAGGTAAGCACCCTGCTTTCACACTGTATATAGCCAGAGGCAGATCTGCAGATTTCACCATGGCTCATTTTGAGCCCAGCCAATGTTATAACAGATTCTCAAATATGAATGCCAAATCTGTATTTGTGGGAATGAGGAGGCAGGATGCAAGGGAGCTGGAAAGGTCGGGGAGGCAGACAGACAGTCAAGCAAGCCAGTGGACCAGGAAAAAATCGCAGGGGTTTAATTCTGCACCATTTTGACCTCCCCCCACTACAGTATGCAGAGACTTGAAGCGAGACAAGTACAGACATCTACAGAAAAGACCCTCCGGCACATCATGCATGTAGCCCAAAATACTGATTCAAGGGTAACACCAAATACCACAGACCGGAAGGAAGAGAAGCCGCTTCCGAAATCAGTGCAGTCTACCAAAACTCGCATCATCTCCATAACACAGCAGTGACTGGGCAGTTTTCAGCAGCTTCCCAAGACTGGGAGCACAGCTGCTACTGGAAACTTTGCTGCCACTTCCACAAGGAAGTCTTCAGCAGCTTGAGCAAGCTGCAGTTGGCCACTGCTGCGGAAACACTGAATGCTGCTGTCACCCTCCTTGAAGACCCAGCCAGCGCATAGAGCAGTGCACAACAGGCTGAGAGCAAAGTAGATGGTGCAGTTGCCTCTGCGAGAACTGAGGCAAACATCACCTGCAGGGGTTTTGAGACAAACTGCCATGGCCTGGAGACTGCCTAGAAATAGTGTAGGGAAACATGGAAGTGCCCATCATTGCCCTTCCCAAAAGACAACCTGCAACAAAAGCATGTGTAAGTACCTCTGCCAAGTTGAGGCTCTCTCCCCTGACAGCATGCACAGTTTCTCAGCTTGCATGCATAAGTTATCTCTTTATTTACACTTACAGAATATAAGTATAAATAAAAAAAATAAACACACACACATTTTTAAGTGTAAAGAAGTTACTCTAAATTCACAAAGCTGCTGGTAAAGTTTTCTGCTATGTTCAGTTCATTATGTTAACAGCTGTACTTGTAATCTCAATGGCAAATGCTCCTTTGTGTACAAGTGGTGGTTGTCAAAGTGGCACCAAACATGCTTTATTTTCCACCATAAAAACCCTTCCTCATTTCAGGGTTTGTAACTGACTTGCAAGTCACAGAAGCACAGTAATACTGAAAAAGCTGAAGTAACTTTCTTATATTCACACTCCCGCTAGTTGAGTTGACAGATCATATGGAAAAGCAGTATTCAGCAGGGACCCTGAAACCTACTGCATTTCTTTCCTTTTCTTCCTCAGCAAGTACAACTGCTGCTCCACAAGTTAAAGCAAGTCTTTATCTGTACAAAAAAATACTGTCCACTCATACAAAGAAACCGAGGAGAAACAAATATTTTAAGAACATTAGCTGGGAATGAGGGAGAAAGAAGCTTCAGAAATCAGATACCAATTTCATTTGATCATCATGTTTCAAAATTTCACATGGTTGATAATAATTGTAGCTGTGCATTACCTCTCTTATCCAATAGTGCTTTATAGTTTTACAGGTGCAGCACTGACCAACAGCTGCATCTGAGATGAAGAGCTCAAAGCTAACTAGTATGAAATCTAGGCTTTTGAAAAAAACATCAAAATCTTCTAATTTTAAAAAGATCTCCTGCAGATGAGTGAAGCACATTATCCATTACACCCCACAATCATTAAAAACAGTATCCCAAACACCTTACCCTAACTTCATGCACTTTTGTCAACTCATCAACTTCATGCACCTCAGTCAACTCATCTATGCAAGGTGAAAGACGTGAGTTGTATAAATTAAAAATAGATTTAAACCACCTATTCAACAACTATAATTCACAAACCCTCAAACTAGATGTGAGACTTCTGAGTCCTACTGCAATCACTTAGCGCACAAGGATTCTGTTTCAATTAAAATAATTTATGAAATAATGAATTGTTTGTGTTGTAAGGTAATAAACTGACGTGCTTATATTATACACACAAGCACAGATTACTTTAATAAAATAAATGAAAAGTGTGTGAGAGGTTTTAAACCTGTGTATACCTAATCACATGGTTTTGGATATAAAAGAGACAAGCAAGAAAAATGTGCAAGATATGAATCATATATGATCATCAGATGATATTACACAATGAACAGGCTAGAAATTGGTTTAAAACTTTCTTAGTCACTATCACTCTATGCTGATCAATAAACTGCTTTCTTGTTTTTAAAACTCCTTGTATTGAAGGGTTTATTAGGTTTATTAGTATTGCTAGGAAGCCCTTTCTATCATGTATCCTCCCAAAAGAAAATGCTAGAAGTCATTAAGATATGTGTAACATTGAACTGTACTGTACTGTACTTAGGCTGCATAATTCCTCTTTGGTTAAAAGCATATACAACCCTTCCAGAAAGAAAGGAAAGCTTAATACCTGGCACAGTGAGTGATCTGGCAATCCAAGTCAGTCATCCACAGTAAATGGAGGGGACAAGTCATTCTGATGTGCACCTCTTGCACGGTCCCAATTTCTACCTTGCCCAGCAAAGAATTCATCCATTAGGCAGACAGGGTTGGTAGTAAATTAGATGTGGGTTTTTTTAGTACCCTTAAAGTTTTCTCTAACTATACTCATTTTTTATAGCCAGAAGGCACTGGAGGTATTAAATAACTTTCAAAAATCTCCTAGTTATTTATTCAACTATCAGTGATCACCTGGCCAAGCAGGTGAGTGCAAAACACAGCAGTCTCTTTCTTCTCAGATATATACATAGCTCCCCTAAACCAAGGGATTAAACAGGAATTAACTGCTCTTTAATGCAATACTTGGGAAAGAAATTTCTCACACTCCTAAAGGACACCTAAATATCTGATGATTTCCTTCTTGCTAAAAAAAAAAAATACAAGCCAAACTGAAAAAAACTTGTTCTCTTGATTTTAGAGCAAAGGAAGTAATATTGCCATGTCTGACCTCCACTGAGCTAACAAAATAAACTTGTCAGGCTGGAAGGAATGCCAGTATTGCCCATCACTTATTTTAGCACATCTTAGGATTTTCAGGCACATGTATTGTACAGCATTTACGCAACACATCCTTTCTGCCTCTAAAGAAGGAAATAGGAAAGCCTGGGTGAAGACTAACTGTTAAACGATAAATTTCTATTACGGAACCACAGCTACCTTTTTTTTTGCCTTCCCCTTTTGCAATAGGAATGTTACAGGCAACAGTTCACCCATCACATACTCAAATACATGATGATGGTGTTATTTTCTTTCCCTGATGCCTCATCTTGTCCTTAAGAAAGAATAAGGGAATTGCCAGCTTGTTGCAGAGCTCAAGCTGTAAAATACCCATTTATACAGAGTTCCCAATTTATTAACATGCATATAGGATACTCCAGTCCCAGCCCCCTCACTGGCTTGAGCTCTCACCCCAGGTCAGAGGGTGGCTCAGGGCCTTTCCCTCTTGTTTTATTTGCACTTAATTATCAGCAGTTCTTCCGTCCCAGCTTGCTGGCACTGGAACCTCCATTGTAAAGCTACCGCTGCTTTCCTACTCCACATCACTTTTCAAAAGTTGTGGAATATTTAGTTGATTAAATAAGAAAAAAAAAAAAAGGGTTTTGTTGTTTGGTTTTATTTTTTTTTTTTTTTTACAATAATGACAATGTACTTTGACTCAAGTGTCAACATTTCGCACCAGAGATGAAGGGCCTAAACATTGGCAGGGTCATGCTGCTCAGCCAAGGTCATGTTTTCCTAATGCCTTGTCACAGGTTCTATTTGTTCTGACCTCAACAGTTAGATAAAGAAATGGCTCACTTTCTATTCCATCACAGATATTCTGGACTCAAAAGAAATTAATTATTTTTTAGTGAGAATGCTTTTCTTTCAGGCAATGAGATAGCTGCTTCTAATGTTAGCGCAATCAAACAAAAAGGCATTGAAAATTCAGTGGCATCAAATTACTAATGATATCAAAAGTTAATGCAGCTTTTGGGGGGAGGAAAAGGAAAGCTGAGTTTGAGTGACATCTTAAGACTTCAAAGTTATCTTCCTCTTGTCTTCTTCTCACCATTTAGAACCACTGTGTCACCTTGGATTAACAGACATGCCATTTTTGTAAAAGCAGAGGATTTTACCAATATTGTTTATTTACTTATTCTGACATTCAATATTAACAACACTTAAAACACCTTCAAGAAAGCCTAAATTTTGAGGCCACAGTAGTGCTTTTTGCTGAGTGTCTTGTCTTAGCCATGAATTTTTCAGCACCTTTTTTCCCTACGTCATTTCCCCATAAAAGTTATTACAAGCTTGCGACAAATGCAAGATTGAAACTGCTCATGAAAATTTATTGCATACTTACTTTCTCAATAGAATGATTTACTCATAGCTTGTGCTTCACAGCAGTGGGTAAAAGGTAATGTTTTTGCAAATGAGAACTAGCAGGCAATAAACATGAGCTTCTTCCTTCAAATGAAGACTCAAAATAAATTTTCTTCAAATAAATATTGAGGTATGTTATGAAAAAGAAGGAATAATAATACCACCCCTGATGCAAGAGCAACCATAAATTTAATCTAACATGATAACACTGGTGATACAATGGTCATCATGAAAAGTCGGCACTTACCATCAATTGTTAGGCAATACCACCCTTGCTCTATACCCTTAATCAGAGGAGCAGGGAGGAAGAATGCTCTATATAGTAACTAAGAAACAAATAACTAACAGCTATTTCTCTGTGAGAGTTATATCCATGCAAACATTAGCATCTTCCCTGAAATCTTACAGTCACAACTATAACATGCTGTTCCAGATATTTATGTCTAGTCTTCACTATAGTTACACTTAAACCTAACTATGCTTACCACCGAAAACAAGTTAAGCTCCTGCTTAAGTACCTGCGTAAGCTCTTGATCAAATGAACCACGTGTCATAATACTGGGTGGAGAACCCAGCTTCTTTATTCTGAACTCACATTCTCTGCAAAATATTTCCAGTAACTTGGGTGGGGTGGATTGGTATTGGTTTAAATATTAATCTCCAAAGGATCCTGCCATCTTCTCCAAAGCTGTTTCTTCAGCAGTGCTTTTCCTCAAGGTCTCTCGAAGTTAAGTCTTAATCCTGCAAGATCAGTGTGCAGCAATGTAACAGTGGGGTCACAGAAAGGGACCTCTTTGTGGAGAGATCCCTTGGAGCCTTCCAAAAGCATGAGCTTCTGTCTCCTGTTTCATCTGGCATTCGAAATACCAGTATTACTATTTCATAGAGACAAGCTGAGGTGAATATGAAGGATCCATCACATATCCAAGGAACATATGCTATTTCTTGTTCTATCTTCCACAGCCAAGATTAAAGCAAAAATACCCAAGCCTAGAGTAGGAGCATTTTAATTCTAGGAAACACTAACATATAGCACAGCCATACACATTGAGAATATACTTGATTATCCACAGGCAGAACTGTGCAGGCTGTGCTTTATAAGGCACTGAGATTGAAGCATGTTGCCTGGACAGAGAGGAATAAAAAATATGCTGAAGCCTTTTTGCACACCTCCTCCTACTTCAAAGCAACATCAGGGAAGCACAGGCTATCCCACAGCAAGCTGAAATGAGAGGTAGTTCTTGCTGACTAAATACCACTATGAGCAAGAGGCTGATTTTCCATTTCTATTAACATATCTGAATCTAATGGAACATAATTTGACAGCATAATTTTGTGTAATTATTTTCTACTTACTATCCTCCTGGACTGCAAATATGTTTATCTTTTATAAAATGATGTCAGTGTTAAACAGCTCGCTTTTGTTGTTTTACTTCTTAAACTAGTTGGGGCTTATTATGAAACACAGGGCAGTGTCTTTCCTTGTACTTGTGGTTTGGCAATAGTCCTCACTAGAATAAAACTAGAAAATGGGTCAGAAAGAGGCGGAATGAGTGTACCAGACAAAGTCTCACCTCTTCTCAGAATTTAACAGTGTGAAGTTGCATAATGCACACATACCTGTTGCATTATAATGGTAAGAACTGTCACCAGGTAACCAGCAATTTCAGTTTCAGGATTGTTAAAAGCTTGCATGCTTCAAATAAAAGTATCTAAGAGCCCAGTTTTTAGGTAAATATTCATATTTTCTTGCTTACTTAGGTGGACACTCCAGAGGCAAACACTGCAGAAAGTTTCCACATCAATTTCCTCATTTAATCAGACCCCCTTTCCAGGAGTGGTACGCAGGTAGAGCTTCCACAGACTCCTACACCCACCACATCACAGCTGTGACAAGACAGAGTATTTGGCTGTGGGTCAAATATGAGGTTGGAAGGCCAAAAAGTCACATACATTTTGCAATAGGCTACGAATATGACTTGAGGAAGACACGCAGCACAGGTCTGAATTTCTCTTCTTTCTTCCACCAGGAAAAAAAAAACAACAAACCAAAACCCCAAGCCCAAAACAAACAAACCAATCAGATCTCTCCACCCTCAGAGAACATACTTCACATACATATTCCAGAACATACTTCACTAGGGCTTGTCAAGCACTCCCAGTACCTTGTACAGGAAGCAATAACAAAGTCCAAAGGATCAGACTTATTTACAATACAACTTTACACACACAAACACTCACTAATCAGTTAAAACGAGCACAGCAGCCATTAAAAAAAAAACAACAAAAAACAACCAAAAAACCCCCAAGAAAGTACAATAGAATACAAACACAGTTGTCAGGCTAAAATACTGGGTATTTGTGAAAGATCCCAAGCAAACAAGCCAGGTAAATCAAACAACCCCAATGATGATTGCAAGTGAGACAGCCCATGCAGACAACTGCTGCTGTACAGGTTAGAAATGCACCAGTCACGCTCCCTACTTCTATCAGATGCACGTTCTAGAAGTACTTGTGATGGATTCACTCTTCCTCTGCCTTCATTTGGTTCAGCAAAGCACAAAATGAGAGCCACTGATCATGAACAAGGCCTGAGGGTTTATCTGCCTTTCTTATCTCCTGCAGAAACTGGCAGATGCCACTGACAAAGGCAGGTGCCACAGGTTTCAGCTTTGCACAGCTTTTCTTAAATCTGTAATAGACTGAGCTAGAATAAATGAACTAAACCACACCAATAAAAGCATTATGCTCAATAAGAGCATAACACCAATAAGAGTAATACTCTAACTAGGAACCTAGGTTATGAGAGTAAGCTAATGCTATTCATAAAATATGCTAGCCTACTAGCAATAGAAGAGAACTACTGGCAGACAGGTTGTTTGAAAATCAGTAATGCAACCTGTATGACATTCACAGGTGCCTTTTGGAGTGCCTGGCAATATAGCACCTACTGCAGTGGAGCGTTTAACACATTTGGCCTTCCACCTCTTCCCATGCAACAAAACATAACCCTGATGCTCCCCATTGTTACACCCTCCCTGCAAGCCACCATATCCCTTCTGCAGACATTTGTATATAGAATAAATAGCCATTCTGCAGACATCTGTATATAGAATGACATTGTATAGTACATGGCTATATGCAAGCACATTATATGATTTCTAGGAAGCCAGACTCACAGCTTACCAATACCTTGGTAGATATAATACTTTGCCATTCTTGTGGCAAATGCTATTTAAATGTTACAGCTACTTAAACAGTAGCTTTCTCCCTCTCCCAACTTTTCACACCAGACACAGAGTTGCCTTCATACCCCTTCAGCTCAGGAGGGTTCCTACAGCAGGTGCAGCACAGCCAGCTTGTGGCCTGAAGACAGTACAGGAAGCTCACCCACCCAGGAAGGGAACCAAGCGTGATTATTGCTGGCAGCCTACTCCTTTTCTTGAGAGAGGAAGACAGGTGCTCCCCCCTTGGGAAGCGCACCAACCTGCAGCACCTGGAGATTGCCACTAGTCTGCTTTAGACACAGCAACAGGAATCTCTGCTGTGAGTCGTCCATGCCCTCAGCTGGAACAGCAGCACCAGCCTGTGCACCGCCTCACAGGAACCATGAGCATACTGCTACCCACGCTGATACTAACCACCACTAGGCATCACCCTTTTTGAAGCCGACAAAACATGCTCAAATCCAGCAAGACCCTCTTCTGCAGCAAAACTCTGCGCTAAGAAGGGAGAAGGCAATGTTCTAAGGAGAAGAATAGGAAAATAGAAGTGCAACCTGCAGAATGCCATTGTAAAGCGATCCAGCAGTGTGTGCTTGTCTGCTACTAGGCCCAAAGAAAATTGGGTGCTAAAAGTATAGTATACCCATCCTAAAAATAGATCAAGGAAATGGAAGAGCAGCCAGAGTTTTGTCACTAATTGTTTTTTTAACTGAGAAGCTCAAGCAATTCTGTACCATGCTAAAGGTTTAACTGGAGTTTGAAGAAAAATCTTCACTTCTAAAATGTATTTCTAACTGAACAACAGTTAATCCTTGCAACAACAGAGTCTAATTAGAGCTATCCTATGAAACCTACTATCTCCTGGGGTGAACAGTCAAGAGCACAATCACAACCGCTTGTTCTGACACTGCTGCTACTACAGTCAGATCCTCAGGAACACAAAAAGGTTAAAAATATTATGTGAGACAGGTCCTTTAAATAGGAAAGATGGACTATGACTACTCCTTTAAGACATTCAAAACACATTTGTTTCTCTGCAGTCATCAACATGGAACCTTGTGACTGCATTACTGCAGAGACTTCCTCCACATCTATCTGTAGAGGACCTCATGCTTTATCAAGAGAGTAACATTTTGGGCAGCAATTACAGTTACTATTTTATCATATCCAAGTAAGCAGCAGCTCCACAGCTTCTGCTGAAACAGCACCACCACAGCGCTGAAATGGCATGCTGCATTACTTATTTACTCTAGATTACATGAAGAATATTGAGTCCCTTTGAATACGGCTAGAGGGAGTATGGAGTGCTTAATTTTGAGAATCGAAGGAGCAATTCACAAAAAAATAATTAATGACTGTGAAAGGAGCGTGTACATTCCCACCCCCCTGCGGTGGGTCTGTGCCCTGCCATTTCAGAAACCCGACTGCAGTTCTCCCTGCCGTACTGTGGCAGGAACACATGCCAGCACAGGTACGCACTCAGAGCTGGTGCTGAAGGTAGGCGTGTCTCGACACCCTGGAAACAACCCAACCCTTTTCCCCCGAAAACGAAGCTTCTCGCCGGCGCTGCTGTGGACCACGGCGGGTGGTGGAAGCAGACAGTTAGAGCTAGGGTATGCACAGGGTAAGCTCCCTTACCGCATTACAGCCCCTACTACAGCGAAGCGGTGGAAGGGAGAGCTCTGCTCCGGCGCAGCGTGCCGGCAGACCCCACCGCTCTCCGGGTGGGGATGGCCCCTGAGCACCCAAATCCCTGCAAACCTCTGAGCCGCTCCCACTCCGCAGCAGGCTCCCCGCAAGAAGAGCGCCTGGATTTCGGGGCGCTGCATCGATTCCCCCCCCCCCCCCCTTTACCCAATGAGGATGCCAGAGAGCTCCCCGACCACCCTCGTTAATAAACAGGCTTGTTTCACTGTCCCGCCGCTCAGGCAGCTGTCCCACAGCAGCTCCGCGCTTCCCGGCAGGGCCGGATACGCGGCTTCCCCCGGGCCGGTAGACCCGGCAGAATCCTTGCAGCGGTGGGTGGCGGGGGCTGCCCCGGCCGCACACGTACCTCTGCAGAGGCATAACTTCGCAAGCCATGCTGGCCATCGGGACACCCGCTCCGCTTCTCGCCTCGCTTGTCGCCGCGCCCACAGCGCCGCCAGCGCCTCACCGCGGGGAGCCGGCGGCGCGGCCCGGCCCCGGGGAGGGGCGAAGGGGCCGCGGCCCCCGGTTGGCGGCTGACGGCGACCGCCTCACCGCCGAGGGCTCGGGCCGGCCCCTCTCCCTGCCGCCGGTGAGCGAGGGACACCCGCCCGGCCCTAGCAGACACAGGTTAACCCGCAGAGATTTAGGATGTGCGATTGGTCCTGCAAGAAATGCCACAAGCTGACGGGTAATTCCTACAGGATACCTTTTAACAAAAACATTCCACAAGGTCTTCTGTATCCCTTCTTGTAACTGAAACCGGCTCGGCCTTCTTCCTAAATGTTACCCCGGGTGATACATAGTCACCCACAACCTCCCCCGCTACAGGGGGGACCTCGTTGAGCAACCCCCTTCAGTGGAAGGTGTCCCTGCTCACGGCAGGGGGCTGGAACTAGATGATTTTTACAGTCCCAACCCAAACAGCTCTGTGATTCTACAGCCACTGTCTCTTCTCTGGGGTGGGTGTGAGGCCCATAGGCAAGGCACAGGGCATATACCTAGCCCACCTAGCTCTACGATACCATCGCCAGGCTACTATACTATCATGATACCCCCTCTGCCAGCTGCACTCAGCAACGCCGCTGCGCACACGTGCCTTCCCCATACCTAGGTGTCTACAGGGGCTGAAGCAACTGGGCCAACTTACCATCGCTTTGTGTTGCTGTAGATGCTACAGGGGTTCAGAAGGTTTGTGGTGTAGTTGGCCAACCGATTTGGACATACAGCAGAGAAGTATACAAGAGCTCTTCACTTAACATGTGAAATTGAGAGATAAGTGTTGCAGAAGCCAAACTTATTTTTACTGAGGTTCCCAGGGGGTCACCCTCAAGTGCTCCAGCTTCTACATCTGTGGCTGCTGACCAAATACTGCTGTGAAACAACAAAGCACACCATTTTATTTTGGTTGAAATTCAGGCTGGGAAGAATGGTAACAGAAGAACCCCACACAACTAGTGTGCTACTTCCCAGGACACAGCAGCCTTGGAAAACAAACAGCACTCAATCCCTAAGAAGGTCCTGCACTGAAATGTTTGGTAGCTGCTGAAAGAGCATACCCAAAGTTTTATTGCTCACCTTTGCACCTCCTCTTCCCAGAATGCCTAAGGAATTGCCTTCAATCTCATCTGACACTGGACAGAAACACTTCTGGTGCTGCCCCTCCCCGTGAACAGTTACAACCTGGCACACTTTGTGACGGGGAATCTCAAACTGATAAAGGCACATAAAAGAATGGATCCTTTCAACATTTTAGCTCTTAAAACCCCAATTCAGCACTAGGTGGTAAAACGCTAATTCTGGCAGAGCTGGACATACCAATCTTCAAAAATAAGGGTCGATATTAAAAGCATTGTCACTTTCAACCCCAGCAAGGGCTGGCATCAGTTTGGGAGAAAGCTGTGGCAAAGGCTTAGTCCATAGGCTTCTATACAGATGTAGGTCATGGGAATTAAACACGAGCTCCATGGGCCTTCTGGAGAAACAGCGCACTTGCAGGTTAGCAGAGGGTATCAGACATTTCACAGGGATGCCGAACAGATCATGACCTTTCTCAGGAGGAGGCAGAGGCGTTTTCTGTCAAAAACAAGAGCAGCAGGCAGCTGCAGCCTCAGAAAGTGGTGGTGTGGAGTGGAGACAGAGGGATCGATGGAAAAGTGGCTCCGCTTCAGTACACTGAATTGTTTAATATTTGCTCCTGTCAGCAGGCTGGCTGTTTGTAATGCTGCTGCCCGTTGCCTCAGTACAAGCCTGTTCTGCTGCTCCACAGTCAATGCCAAGCACAGCACAGGGCCCCTTTTTAGGAAAGTCAGCAGTGCTGATAAAGCACTCTGCCATCATGGAACTGGGCTGCTCTTATCTGTGGCAATTAAATGAATATCTTGATGACTTCCTATTAAATTAAATGTGCCATACGTGCTCTTAAGCAACTAAAACCATGAGAGAAAGATTTTATTCTGATACGTAAAACTGCTTCAGTATAAAACAAAAGCACCTTGTTCTGTTTCACAATTTGACAATAAATCAAATTACCTCTTCCTGGGCAATCTTTTTTTATACATACACACAATTATTCCTAGATCATTACACTTCTATAAAACTGATTGTTACCATCAGGATGCCAATAAAAAAAGATAATTTTCCACATTTAACTAAGGACCCATCTTCATGGGGAAGGAGTCAGGGTTCTCCAGAGCAGCTTGCTGAATAAACAGAAGTGGAGTAACTCAAGTAGCTGCTGTTCTCTGAATTTACACCCGAGCTCTTTTGTTGTAACTTCCACGGGACCTGCCTGCAAAAACAAGCTTAGAAGTACTAAGATCCTCAACAAAGAATTCACTAACAAAACAGATGCTGTAATAACCAGAAAGAATAATTTATGGATTAGCATCAGTGAGGAAGGTTAGTGCATGGCACCATGCTAAAATCAAACAGATGCCCTGGGAGAACATTAATGTTGCCCAGGGCTCCCAGCACCATCGGCATCTTCAGATCCACCTTCTGGTTTTGTTTTCTTTTGGAGTCCCCTCAATGGTGTATCAGTTCTCTCCTCTCCTTCCTTGTCTGCCTCTCACAACTCCTCCATTCTTCACCTCCCCTGTTCATGGGTAGGACCACAAGCGATGTATTTGTGGCACAAAGTAGGCAGACAAAAGCTGCAAGAAAACAGGAGTCTTATCTCCAAACAATTTCACTTCCTTCTCACTGATGTTACGTTTAAGCCAACTTGCTACTCAACAGAGGCAGGAATTCCTACCCTCCCCCTACCCTCTTACACCTTTTTAAACTTGCATAATTTGAGATGGGTTATCACATATGAAAAGTGAGATTATACAGCATTTTGTTTTGGATTTGTACTTGTTGAATTTATTCTCCCACATTAACTGCGGAATACAAAACCTCTTCTGCAAGTTTCATGCAACTATTGCATTCCTATTCTTCAGAAAGGCCAGAGTCATCTTTTGGCAGCAACAATGCACCACAGTGGCTATTTATGGTACCACCAAACACATAAAGAATGGGGAAGAAAAAACCCTTTCAGGACAGGCACAGCATTCTTTCCATTGACTGTATGGTCTTCAGTGTACTGCTAATACTTCAGTAAAATAGACAGCAAAGAATGATTTGTCTTCCAACCAAAACTGCTCTGTGATTCTACAGCCACTATGCTCTCTCTGGGGTGAGTGGGAAGTCCATAGGCAAGGCACTGGGCATGAACCTAGCCCACCCAAAGCTCTATCACCAGGCTACAATATCATCAACAATATCCCCCTTTGCCAGCTGCACCCAACCACGCTGCTGCAGTACCAACACACAGCGCCACACTTCAGCACCTACACACCAAGGCAACACCTGGGTTCAAACTATTTGTTCTGCAAGTTTCTTACTGAGATTCAACAAAGGAAAAAAGACACTGGCAGGAACTAAATATGAATAATCACTTCTCTCCACCACCACTGATGTTTAGAGAATGAACACGTTTGGAAATGAAGTATCCTGCCAATCATCATTACTGAAGTGCTTTCTCTTCTTTCTTTCCTTTTCATACTTAGCTGCACACCAAGTAATTTTCTCAGCATATGAAGCAGCAATAGAAGAGATTCTATGAACAGCACCAGAGGATATGAGAGATAAGTGATCTAGGTAATGGATTTCATGAGGATGTGGCCATGTCTGCCTCCTGAAAAGCAGTTATCCCTTGCCTCACTGCACTGTCATACACAAAGTAGATACTCTTAATAAAAAAATATCTTGCCTGGTCTGATAAAATCTGAAGGTTTTTAAGCTGCTGGAGTTCTGCTCAATACCACCAATGTATTCAAACAGTTTACTAACTTACGCAATAATTTCCCCCTGGCAGAAACACGAAACGCAAAGCAAAGATACCATCGTGCTGAAAATTAAAGAATGCACTTTTCAAAATACCACCAATACAACACTTAAAATGCTATTATTTATGTACACATACATGCATTGACACATGCATTTTCCTTTTTAGAGTACCTGTGCATATAAACATCTGCAATTATAAATGATAAATACCCTGGAAAATCTCCCTAGGGCCAGAAGATTTGTGTGCACACATGAAATAAGTGAGTCACATGTAAAGAGATACCATATTTGGAAACTGTAGCCCTTCATGTCCAAACAAAGCACACAGACAATTAAATAGGCCCTGTCCAAAAGAGCACAGCTGAGAAGAAAGAACAACTAGTATGTCAAAACCAGAATGTAGTAAAAGGGGATCCTCAGAAAGGGGTAAAAGTACTAAGAGTGACTTTCCAAGGCTGGTGCTAAGCCCTGTACCACTTAATGCTCTTATCAATGATCTGAAAGGAAACGTAAAATAATACCAGTGGCTCTTTCTGTATGTCATGTGCAAGCCAGTACTAGAAGTTTCATAGTTACATAGAGGAGTCAAATCTGCGGACATTATACAAGATGATGGGTACCACTGGAGGACAAAATATCACACCAGATCAGTACTTCTATCCAAGCCCTGAGTGACTGTGTGACTCAAGAAATTAACATCGTCCTTGGAGGCAACATGAATACCACACAGAAAACGTGTGTAATGTCTGTATTTCCTATTGGGGTGGTTGCTACAGAAGACCCCAATCAGTTCAGGAATTCCCATTCCCAAGCAAGCTGTAAAAACCTAAATAGTGCCCAGAGACAACCCATGAAGCAAACACAAGAACTAAACCTCACACACTCAGTGCTTTTCGAAGAAAATGGCCCATGCATGCAGGAAACATTCATATTTTACATTCATATTCACAAGCTGAACAAGATCCAATGCCTGGGAGTCAAAGACAAATTATGACTAAAAATGAGACATTTTAAAATGGTGAGGATAATGAACTACTGATACAATTCATCAAAGATGATGGTAAATTTTTAAGGCTCTTACACCTTACAGTTGCCTCTGTAGAGAAACCACAAGCCTCAGATGTAATTTGCAGAACTCCCTTATGCATTTTCTTAACTAACACTCCTCTTGTCCAAAAAAGAAGCAGGTTGCTTGCAGCTGACTTCATTTTACCCCTTTTATTTTTTGCAGTGGTAGAGAAATACCAGCATTGTTGGTGTATCTGTGGGGAACATACTGTTTTTTTTTGCACTGCAGCTCTTCTGTTCCTTCCTATAACTTGGATGCCAAATTATCTTTCAAACAAAGCTAGTTAAAATCCATTAAGGAGAAAACATATTCCACAATTGTTCCTTAAACTTGCTGGGACAGGTGAAAAGTAAACAGCAAGCTGAGAGCTTCTCAGAGCTTCAGGTTCTCAGAGTTCCTGATCTCAGCCAACAGATAAGCATGCAAACACATTTCTCAGCAAGAGGGACACCCCAAGCTCCCAGGAGACCTGGATTAGCTGCTGTGGCTGCTCTTCATTAAGCAGCAGTGTCCTTTGCAAGCACTGCCACACCCGCTTGTCAGCTGCTTTGACTTGTTCCAAAGGACTCTCGCCCCATGGGACAGCCCACAAATTATTTCTTGGCCTCCCTCCTGGAGAAGGGGGAGGACTGGGAGTAGGTTCCTAAAGGGTTTTCTGGGAAAGCATCAAGTAATGAATGGTTGTGCCAGCTAATCTGCTGTGGGAACGGGGTAAAGCATGCTGTGCAGTGGGTCACTAGGTTCTTCACTTGCACCAGTTAGTTCAAGTGCCAGAGCATGGGAGAGCAAGCAAACAAACAGGAGGAGTCTGGTCATGTACAAGTTATTTTCAAAGCAGGCTTTTTCCAAAGCTCTGCTAATCTCATGCAATTCCCAAACATTATTGTCTAATGAAACTTCTCCCACTCCTAAACCACTGTTTTTATAAAATGGTCTGCACAAAGACCCTTTAAATATTCAGCTGTTTCAAACTAATGAAAATGTTTGCCACAGAAAACACTGAAGAAAATGGTATTCTTCAGCAAAAAGATTCTAAATTTTTTTAAATGAGCCCTTGGTACTCCCTGCATTATTTATACTCCCCACAAAAAAATGTCACTGGTTCCACAGTTTCCCACCTTCCAAAAATATCCTTCCAATTCCCTGCAGAATTACTATCCTTTGAACTCCATGCCTCTGCACCCACTGTATTTCCTGCTTTCTAAAGGATCTTCAACCAAAATGCTTGTAGTTCACCCCAAGCCTTCTGAAAATAACAACCATATCAGAAGGGGCTGCGCAAAGTGGAGGAGCAGGCCACGCCATTCATGTTTGGTGCACGTGGTTTTTTACTCCACTGAAAGATAAACTGCTGTCCGCGTTGGCAAGACAGGCAGCCTGGCAGAGTCACCCTCCAGAAAACCCCCCTAGAAATAGCTCTTCTTCTTCAGCTAATGATGTAACTGAAAGGAGTCCTCTTCCTGCACAAGTGCCCCAGCAGCCAGTCAGGCTCCCTGGAGAGGTGGTGGGAAAAGATGACTCTGTGGAAGAGGCCGAGTCTGGCTGGGAAGCACTAAGAGAAGAGTGAGCTGCATGAGAACAATTCCATCTCTCTGCCTAGACCTACAAGATGCATCTGACATGGAAGCAAAGGACATCCTGGCTAAAAGACAACTCCGACCAGAGCTATTCAAACCTGACTGTGTTTGGCTGGAGCACAGCCCTCTCAGGCCAGCCCCACAGGGCTTTTACCTGCACCCAGCTGTGCAGTACATCAAGAAACACAAATTATTGTTTATGTGCTCCCAGATACAGTGATGCTGGGCTCAGTTAGCTCAGCTCACTGCTGTGCCCTTTATATGTGACATCAACTTTGAGTCTAACCATTCCATATGGGTCCAGGCTGTGCAAACCCTCTCCTATCCTGCTGCAGGCCAGCCTGAGCAATGTTAGGAGTGGCACAAGCGCATATGGAAGGGAAACAAAAGCACAGTGTAAGCCTGTATTTAGTTCTCAGGAACATTAAAATAACAAGAGAAAGGGTAGGTAAACTTGCAACTTCCCAACCCACCTTTCACTGTCCTGGCAAAAAAATCCAAGTTTTTCTACCCAAGGGGCATAAATCCAGAAAAACCTAATGAGAGCTTAGAGTAAACTTATTTTCTGTGATGCTCAGTAGCCCTCTCAGAATGGTGGTCACTTGATTATTCCCCCCCCCCAATTTGACACTTTCTGGAACTTCTGGGTGGTGTTTTTTTTTTTTGTTTTTTTTTTTTTAAGGAAGCATCTATAAACTTTATAAAACATGGTGCACTGTTAACAGTGCTCCCAAGAGAGTAATCATTTCATGGTGGTTAGGTGGTTCCTAACCATAATGCAGGATGGTTTACAATACAATAAAAATGTTATTTTATTAGACGTTAATCCCTCCCTACATGACTCAAACTTTCTGAATGCTGAGAGCTAGGAGACTGTGAAAGGGCCTGTGGAACCAGTGGTGGAATCTCCTGTTTCCAGCTGTCCTGTCAAAGCCTTAATGACTGAAAGTCATTAACATTCAAATGGCCTCCAGTAATTTCTTTGCCATTACCTAGTGGCTTCTCTTTGGAGTCATCCCTAGTGCAAATACACTTCTTACAGCAGGTGTGGAACGAAAAGGAAAGCTTTGGTACAGAAAGAGAACTATCTTTACACTTCCTAACTGCAACCCTCTCGGAACAGGAGGAAGGCACTGAGCCAGTGTGAGAAAGTGCACTTTGCAGATAATCAGTCAGTCTGGGATCACATTCCTCAACAGATAAAATGAGAGGAAATCTCTCATGGCCACTGACCATGAAAGAGGAGGAAATTTTACAACAGTGAAAAAGCTCAGAGGCAAATAGATGCAAGCAAAGTGACAAGAGCAGTGAGTCAGCCAGCTGACCACCTCGATTAAAAATACACACGTGTGCCATGGGAAGTCACAGCTGAACTCAACAGCCTACACTGCAACGTGCTGAACACAGCGTCCAAACGCACAGCTCTTTCAGCTCAATGGGAAATGGCAGCAGCAAACAAGCCTGGCTGAGAACTCTGTGACCTCTGCCCACTGATCTTCCTGTGCACTGCCTGCAGGACGCAGGCCCAGGTCCCCTCTAGGGAGCCGCACAGGAAGGAGCACCTCACAACTTCAGGTGGTAGAAAACTGCTTGCTCTGCAAAGCTACCGGAAACCAGGCATGCACTGCTGAGCCTCCTGAGCTGAACAATGCACCAACCACTTCAACAGACAGGCTGAGGAAGTTAAAGGAGAAGGAACTACCCACTTCAGTAAGAATATGTCAAGTAGCAGTGCAGAGGCTCTGCCTCTTCCCTAGTTGTAGTAAGACTGTTGTAGTGATGGGTGTCTTGGGTTTTGTAAACACCAATATTAAAAGCTCGAAGATTTCCAAGGCTGGCTTAAATTCCTTATCCACTGCCTGTTCTCCCATAAGAGGCCACTGATTCTTGTGCTTGAAAATTACTTTAGAATTTTCACAGACATTTGCACCTTATTTTCCACTGCAAAGACCATTATCTGACCCAGCTGGTACCAGAAAACCACCAGCCTCATGAGATGAAGGGTCTTACTCCTCACAGTAAGACAAAAAATGGAACAAGATTACGAAAGAAAGAATCCTTCTAGCTGAGAAGGCAATGCCTGAGATATAAAAAAGGAGTCAGTTTTTTCAGCTTTGTTACACAATTGCTGTGAACTTACTGTAGTTCCTTTCTGGTTTCTAAGGCTGCTGGATGCTGTCCCAGGAAACAGGAAAAGCCAATATACTTGGCTCACGGACTGAAAGAACAACTTTTGTTTCCATACGCACATTATGGCATTAAAGTGCTGCTTTCTACATCTGTCAACAGATCTTTGTTTCCTTTATGATTCTTGTTGCTTCCAAGATGAACCTCTGCTTCTGTGGCACATGACAGGGTATCAGATTCAAAATGCTTTCCATCCCACAAGTCACTCTCTTTGCACAGAGAGGCAAACAGGAAGGTTTGAATAGTGAAATGGACAAAGCCTAATCTAAAGGAGTAACTTGTGCAGGGTGGAAAAGAGAGGGCAAATGCTTGGAAAAGTAAACTGAAATCCACCCAGGTGACTTGCATGGAAAAAGATCCACATAATTACATGTTTCTGTGTCTGTCATTACATCTCTACCTACAGGGGAGAAAAAACCTGGAAGAGCTCAGACCACACCCTGACTTGCCATTCACAGTCACCTACCTCGGTGAGACACATCACATTTCTTTGTGTCTGTGTTTTTTAGAAAACTGAATGCTTTTCTTAACAACTCATTATGTAAAGCAGTTCCTACTGCCAGCATCTCACAATGCAAGAAAGAAGGGAACTGATTGCATAGGAGGGTGGAGACAGATGTACTCTCAAAGTTAAGTGAGTCAGCTTGGAAAAACTAACTCAACACAATCTAAAGAGAGACAGTGACAAACAGCAACAATACCTTACACACAGAAAATCCTTTCTGAGGGCTCAGAGCAGGGCCCACCAGAGGCTGCTGCCGAACGATGCAGAAGGCAACTGCCCTCACCACCTCCTCACTGGCCTCATTCCAGACCTTTGCTGCTTTCCTGAGCAGTTTTGCTGGAAAGTCCATAGCTATAGAGTCCAGGGCAGCCTTGTCAGCTGCCTGGCTGCAATCCCTTATGTAAACCTGGCAGCGAGGCTCCTAAGTGATAAGGCAAATTATTGCTTTGGTTAGGGACTGAATGTACTGGCATTACAGACTTCAAAACAAAAAACCCCAAACCTAAACAAAAATAGTCAGCTAAGCAAACAACACCAGCCCCCCTCTGCTTAATTTGTTCTGGCAACAACAGGCACCCAAGTTCTTATCACATGCCAGATAATAATGGTAAATTTTAGCTTGTCTTGGTTTTAAACCACAGCTGCTAAAAGAAAAGCCAACAAATAGGGGAAGTGTTTATAGTAAGCACAAACTTCTCAGTGTACAAATACGTGTGTTTTTATACCTTGACAATTAACAGTGAGAACATGGAGTGTCATTAAGAGGGTGCAGCAGGGTACATTAACCCAACTCTTACTTTAGAGAGGCAACTATAGCATGTGAAGCCTTGACTTGCAGGACATAGGCCAGATATAAGGATCTCTGTGAACAAAAGGCTGATATAAACAAACCTTCCCTTTGAGAACATGAACATGTTAGAAAGCCGGCACGGGTTATCTGTGCTGGCAAATCTCACTGCAGCTGTGACTACAGCCACAAACAGGAATTTATGATCTTTGGCACACAAAGACAAGGCTAGAAAGTACTGGAGAAGGCAGCCTGCTTACTGAACAATGGTAGTGGCTGCTCTAAGCTTTGGTTCTCGGGAACTGCACAAAGTTTTTCGCAAAGTTTGACTGCTATACATGCACCCATAACCCAGCACCTGACCACTTCTAGCAACGAAGGGTACCTTTGTATATATATTCGATCAATATATAACAGCATTGCAAACTGCAGGGTGCCCTGCCACTGAGGGATGCTCCTTCAAAACAGTACCAAAACTGCAAAGAGCTGCAGCTCCAGGCAGAACAGTCATATACAACAGCAAAGCATATTTTAGTGCCCTTTCCTGAGCAACAGATCCAGGACATTGACAACAAAAGTCTGCAGACAGCAGGCACCTCTGAGCCAGCATAAGCCAAGAGATTTCTGGTCATCATCAACAATCCCCTGCCTCACATTTTGGCTGCAAGAAGCATTTTTCCTACTGCCTGAAGGCTGTCTCTTCGCTTGTACATGAAGTTTGGCACTAAAGGCTAAGAGCATTGCTTGTAAGAGGCCCTCCTACCTTTGTGTTCACTTACATTTTAATATATCCTGTCCCTGAAGTAAAATCCATTTGAATGTTATTTGAAGCACTAAGTTTTAGTACCCCTAGGCAGATCTAAAATCATTCCAGTTTCTACTGCAGTTATGTATACCTCTTCTGAACCAGAGTTTTGAGCAGACTTTGTCCTAGATAGTAGAAAGAAAGAGGGACCCAAAAAGGGACTCCGAGCTTCACAGAGCTGCAAGCCCATCCTAGCTCCCTCTCACTGAAGGTCTGGTAAGATCGCAGGGAGCCCTGGTCCCTTCTTTCTAGTCCCAAAGCTGCTGCCCCACCCTGACTCATGAGGTCTGCAGTGTGGGTCTTGTGGCTCTCAACCAGGTAAAGATAAAGTATGTGTGTGGTTCCCATGGTCTGAAAGTTTGGCTGCCCTGCTCTAAAGTTCTGCACAGGAGTGCTTGGAAAAATGAGATAAGTGTCACAGAAATACATATCAGGCTGCATATTGCCTGCAGACCTTCATGCTTCTCTCAGAGAACTCCTTCCTTCCTTCCTCCCTCCCTCCCTTCCTTTCCTTCCTTTCTTCCTTCCTTTCCTTCCTTCCTTCCTCCCTTCCCTCCTTTCTCCACTGTTTCAGGATTTACTCAAAGACTGCATTACAGGTATGGTTTCCTGCCACTGCCTAATGAACAGTTTGTCCTTGGCATACAGAGGCAACTTTCAAGAGAACACATACATTATGTGCTAGTGGGGATTATGGGTACATCTAGTTAATCCACCTATTTTGGTGAGAAAAAAAGAACATGCCAACTTCACAAATACAATTTTCTTAGGATAACAGGTGTGAACAGAAGGTGATCCAGGTTTTACGCCCTGCACTATGTTTTGACTGTTACTGATGTATCACGTAATTCAAATGACAGCAGCACCTTCAAAAATTTCCTGCCATGAGGAATCATACCTGTTAGAAGGCATAACATGACTTCAATGTTTAAAGAACTGGTAAGCTATTCTAGAAGACACAGTCATAACTGTAGCTGCTACTTATTATGCAGATCTTCATTTTAAGGCTAAGTGTATGAAGACACATGCTGAAGGGTATTTTAAATAGTATCAAAATTAACTAATCAACCAGAAGTCTTTCACTTTCTCCCTAAAAACCTCTGCTCTAGCGTCAAATGAAACTGACTGAAAATATATTAAAGATTACAGCCCTGGGTGGGTGGATGGGTGGGCTTACAGGCTTACTGTGTGCAGCTATTTCTTCACTGTTACACTTGCAAGCCTGCTAAAGGTGGAGTTCTGTATCTACTGTTCTGTGCAGCCCTTCACCCTCTTCTAATCCACCCATATCACAGTATCTGAGCATAGAAAGGGAACAAACCACAGGCGTTTTCATGAGACAGCAAATGATTATCATTGCCAAGAACAACCTTTATTCTTTTCTAACAAAGATCATATGATAACTGAGCAGATACAGTCATTTCACTAAAATGTATCAGATAATTACATATAATTAATGATAACATTTATTTAAGAACTGTTAGTACCTTGTGACACAACTCCCCTCAACAAGAACAGTAATGTGTTTGCAAAGCATTTTATGATCTAGGTCAGATGACAGAGTCCTTTTGCTGAAAAAGGTGAAAACTCCTAATGTAGCCTTGCACTGAGATGATACCAGGTAATATCTCAATGTGAGCCTAGGTTACACAGGAGTGACACAAGGCTGCCAACAGCATGTTTAAAAACACTCCTGATATATCAGAGCACTCCATTAATGACAGAGAATTTGGGTTTCTGACTATTGTATAGACAGCTGTCCCCCAAGTGTATTAGGCCTGCAAGAGACCTCTCTTCCCTCTTAGGGATGGTCCAGGGCCTCCTCTCCATCCTGCCCTGCCCAACAACCTGCCATCCTAGAGCACGGTCAAAACCAGCAAGCACTATCTACTCCTTCTTTGGGAGCAGCACTAGATCACTGACGGAAGTACTGGAAGCTAACAGCAGTGCAGATACTCAATTAAGTAAGTATGTATAAATGCGTGACACAGGACAGAAAATGAGGGCATTATTGAACAAAATGGGATCGCAAAAGAATTAATGTCTACAGCTTATTAATTTCCCAGGTAAAATAAGAGAGGCAGACAGAGATGAAAGATCATCTGAAGGCTTGAGCATTGAGATTAGGCTTCTGCCTAATTACAAACACATTGGTGCTTAATGTCCTGTGTGAGTGGCTGCATGGTTCTGAGTTACTGGCTGGCCTAACTGTCCCATACTTCAACAGTACTCTTCTAAGTAATCACAGATTGATGGGAAAGTATGAATTCCTACAGCAAATAATTGTTTTTTGAGGACTGTTCTCCTGAAAGAATCACATTTTTTTGGGGCACCTCATGAAGCACATCAGTCAAACATACTATCCCAGACATGAAACTCGTAAGTCCTTTGTTTCAACTTGATTTTCCTTTACACCTTGTAACATGTAATGGAGAATGGGCAGGGGCAAACTATCTGCCAAGCTCCAGAGTACCAATGCAAGAGTCTGTAACATCTGACCCAGCCCCAACTGCTGGGCCTTCTCTTGCTGGTAGAACTGTATTGCTTTCTCAGTTTTGCCAGCTGACCTACTTCTATAATTGTTTCCTCACTCATCTCAGTTAAAAGGACCTGGATTAATGAAGATGTGTAAATTAACCTAATGTTTTCTGGCTGCAGGAGTCTTGGGGGCAGGCTTGGGGACAGTAAACCACACAGCTGATGCAGGTAGAAGTTAAAAAGCATGTGTGCCTGTGAGGGCTAGAAACCAGATTTGGTGTCTATACTTCACCACCATCACAATTCAAAATCTGGTGTTACTGCATCATTTCCTAACTCATCCCACCATTATTATAACCAAAATCTGGTGCTAGTGCATAATTTGCAAGCTCATAAGGTGAGTGCTGTCTGTCTGCGCTAGTGCTGAGAATAGCACGCGTCTCCTGCTGACACAGTGGAGTCACTCAGTTACGTGTCTGGCAGCACTGCCTCTGCTTTGTGCTCTGTGTTGGTATGCAGAGACGCCGTGGTGTCATATTTCATGACATGTAAATAGCACTATTTCCCACATTAGGCCAATCCCATATTTCAGTAGCATACAGCAATTTCCCACAGTAACCTGAATCCTTTATGCACTGCACTAGACACAAGAAGAAAGGGAACAACAGACTCAATTCAATATGTTGAGAACAACAAAAATACACTGGTTCAGTGAGATATTCGGTGAAGAACTTTACAACAAACTAAACTGTCCATTACCTGTCTGCTTCACTGATAAAGTGCCAACAATCAAAACTCAAGATTCTCTTTTAGATGCTCTAGACAGACGGACTCTTACAGACAAATTCAGACAGATACTCTTTATTCTCTGTCTTGTCTGAACAACACTAGTACTTATCATTATTCCTGCCAGAAAGAAAAACCCTCAAAAGCCCCTTCCTTTTTGGATTAAGAATGGGAATAAAATCAGCTACCTGTTAAGACCTAAATGGGGAAGATCAAACATGCTTGCATCCTGTGCTCGGTGTAATTTCTAGTGCCTGATCTTAGATCAGTCCTGTCCATCTGCACTCCTTCACCAGCCAGCCCACCTTCATATGCTTGAAAATTTGTAATGGGAAGGCAAACTAAAGCACAGAGCTGGCTTTGTAAGGAACCCGTTGGACTATGTGGCTTTAACAGGGGTACGCATGTTAATTTGCCTTATACCCCAGCATACTGACTTTGTAAGCATGAAGTTTTCAAAATGCCCAGAGCTGGTGGTGCAGGTACAGAACAAACACAAAGGAAAAAAGGACCACTAACCTGGAGAAAAACACATCACTGTTAATGAAGGAAATTTCATCTGTTAAATCCATCTCCTTACAACATGAACCACCATCTGCCAAGCGGAGGCTGACCTGAGGTATTCCATCTGATAGGCCTGGTTGTGGCACTAGGCATGTTTGGCCAGATCCTTCCATTGTGGACTTTGTCATCTACAGAAGTAAAGAGAGAGAAAAATGAAGCATGAAAGGAAGAAAGGACAGAGCAGCCTTTTCAGATAATCTAACAAAAAGACATACCATACCAGTGTATAAACAACAAAGAATATGACAAGGTGAGAAATAACAGTATAGAATACATATGAATCAGACATTCTGTTTGATAAAGACTATTTAAAGAAAAATAAAGGTGTGTCTATGGAAAGAACAGGGGCTCTTTCCATAGGTCGCAAGATTTAAAAAAGGAGGGTAAGTAAAATAAACAGTTATTTTCTGAATCACAGAAAACTTCCCATTGAATCTGATTTGCTTCTTGACACAACTAGAGAAACAGATGGTAAAGGCAATCATACACCTCTTCTCCTATCTTTTTTAATTTCAAATGACGTCAACATTTTACCCTGGAAGGAAATTTCTTAGACTGAAAATTCTGCATTCATGTTCTTTGCTGAGGCAGCCAGGACACAGAGCTGGAAGTTCAGCTCCCTAAATCCAAGGCAAAGTTTCTAAGCATCACTGAGCCCATCTACATGAAGCCAGGGATCTTGCTCTGCCCTTTCAGCACAAGCATACAGAACACAAGAGGAGACAGTGCTGCATTAGATGGGTGTCCAGTATCAGCAGCAGATAAAGGATGCTTAGGGGGGAAAGAGCAAGTTCAGAGGTCTGTCCCTCATGCATTGCCACAGCTTTTAGCAATCTGTGCTTTGGGTTTTTTTTTGACTTAAGAGGTTGCACCTGGATCGCTGTGTTATAAGCAAACATTGAGGCTAATCTTTGTGCTCACATTCAGCTTTCTCCTGTGTTCCCTGCTATGTTTAGCCTTTGCAAGATCCTATGCCTGGGAGTTTCACATCACATTTCACAACAACATTGTTACACACTAATTAAAGTTATATAAGAAAAGTATTTCTATTTTAGATAGGGTGACAGATATTCTTTCCCCTGTTTCTGAATTATGAGAATTTGCAAATAATAGTTCCTCACTCACCTTCTCCATACCATTCTTGACTTTATACTACTCCAGCAGTTGTCTCTTATCAGACAAAAAAACCAAAACAGCTTATATAGTCATCAATTTTACAGAAGTATTCTGATGTGTTTGATCCTTTTTGATGCTTTTCTCTACACCTTTTCTTTCACCTTCCGTAGCCAGAGCTGCAGGCAGCATTATATAAGTAGGCAGATTTAGTGGTGGCTTCTTATCAAAACCCAGCATTTTATTTCCTTTCATGATTGCTTACTGATCTGACAGCTTTGTGATGTTTCAGCAGCATCAAGAGCTCTTTTCTGAAAACAAGATCTAATTTGGAGCTCATCAGTGTACGCATTTATTTAATTTGTGGTTTGTGGGCATAAGTTACCATAGAGTGATGGAAATTCAACTTGTAATTCTTTTCAGCCAGTAGAGAGTAAATTAGGAGCCTTCTGTAAGTCCCTGTAGCCAGCTTTTAGTTTTTCCTACCTTGAGTAAGTTTCTAATATCAGCACATTCAAACTCTTTCTGGGTCATTACTGAAGTGGTTGAATAGCACAGATTCCAACAAAGATCCCTAAGGGACTCCAAGGAACCCTCTCTCCACTGATAAACCAACCATGTGTTTTTACTGCTTTCTAATTATTAATCCATAAAAAAGTCTTTTCTTCTTATCACAAGACATCTTTGCCTCTTAAAAACCTTTGATAATCCTATCAAAACCTTTTGAAAATTCAAGTGTGCTACATTGACTACACCTATTCACATGCTCACTGTCTCCTCTGTGACAATTTTTTCTCTAAAGAAGTAATGCTGGTGCTTCTTAATGACTCCAATTATCCATTTGTTGATTAATTCTGCTGCCTGCTGCAGTTTCTGCAAATCTGCTGCACAGTAAGTCAGACTTTCCGGATCACTCTTGAACCCTTTTCTTACCTGGCTTACCCTAAGAATATTAGGAAAATTCTTGGTGCTTCCTCTGTTTTATAATGCTTTGTTTCACTTACATTTGTATCCTAATGCTTTGTGCGCGTTGAAAAGTTTCATGGGACAGAAAGCTGCTTCTTACTGAAAAATAATACATATACCAGAGGCAAAGGCAAACCAGAGAGATACATTAAGAGAGCTTCCTGGCTTCAGCCTCTGGACTGCATACTCTTGGTGAGATCCTGCCTTTGCCAACATCACTGGGCATTTTGCCTGGAGTCAATATCTCACCTTTGGACCACCACTGGCTTGAATCAATACAACGTCAGTGCATTGACTGCAGCAGTCACTGACTGTTGACACCACGGAAACTGGGCACACAGCACACAGGCATCAAGTCATGGCTCTCAGCTTGCTACACAACTTCAGCAGTGCTGTGATTTAAAAGGGGAAGACCATGTCTGGGGGGAGAAGGGGAGGCAGGGATCTACACATGGCAGCATTCCAAGAGGGACTCACAACAGGAGGCAGCAGGGCCCAGGATTTGGAGGGACCAAATTCTGCTAGAATGGCTATTAAGCCTTTCTTTCCCCCTGAAAACTTGCAGTCCCTCATTTAGCTGTTCTGCATCTGGAGGTGACAGTTGTCTCTTGTGTCTGCACCTGAACATCTCTCAAAGTGGCCTTTGGTGCTACTTCACCGCCTGCTAAAGCTGATGCCATGAACACCAGAAAAGCTCTTCACCAGAGTTACAAGAAATGGTGACTACACGTATGCACAGACCTCTAAACTAAAACAGCTCCTACACTGTCCTGTTAGTACTTTACAGGAGTACACGTGGGTCAAACAAAACAGGCAACTTCTACGATGTAGCACGTATACCAGCAGCAACGGATGCCTGAAAAACAGCAGGAAGCCAGCCTTTCCATCCCTACTATACTATGTGCATCCTGATTTTAAGATTGCAATTAACAAAGCTAAATAATTTTGCTACTGGATACTGCATTAGTAAAACCTGCCTTACACAACAAGAAGCACTAGGAAACAGGCAGCATCTGCCGAACAGCATGTATCTGATTCCCTCTGTGCAAATTATTTATGAACTTTACACTCATTTACAGAAGCTCCTTTCACTGGAAAATTCCATTAAAAAAACCTATTTATTATTCTGATGCTCTAAAAGGAAAAAAAAAAGTTTTGGTACAGTCTTTAATTCTTCTCATTTTCTGGCAATAAAAGATCACTTGGATGCAGGCACTTCCAACAAAAGGCATGCCAATTACATACAAGCTCTGCAAGAAAATTCTGTTTGAAAGATCAGATTCAAACTAGGATTATCACTGCATTTCCAGGGTACCTCAAAATCATTAAGAAGTGGAAGGAACCAATGTTTCAGATGATTTATAAGCTAGTATTTTGATAGCTTTGGAGAACAATATCATAGCACTGTAGTTATTTCTTTAGCAATATAGTCTATAAGTAATGGCAACTTATCTCTGAATTAAACTTACATTTAGTTTCAGTGCAAAACTGCTTTCAGTTGCATCTATATATAAACACATTGAGGAGCGCAGACTCAATGATCCTTGTGAGTCCATTCCAGCTTGAGATTTTCTATGATTCTATGTAGCAAAATGTATTCCTTGAGCCCATATGTATTAAAAATTAAATGAACTTTTTTGTTTAAGTAATATGTCTTTAATCTTTATTAACAATAAGAAGGAAAAATGTTCACTGATCTCATTCTACAGTTTTTAGTTACCCTGTGAAAAAGCCATCTGCACAGCTATCGTAACAACAGCACTTCACTGGGGTGCCTCTGAGATGAAGATGCGCCCATGGGTAGACAAAGACTTGACTAATTTGAATTCCTTACAAAGCACATTAAAGAACTATGGACAGAGGCAGCCTAAACGCTTTTTGGGTGGTGAAGCTCACAAGAGATCATTTTTTGGCAGATTTCTTTGTACATGCATATGTTTCATGCAATGAAGTTTGAGAGAGCAATACCTTACAAAGTGACAATAATACCTTGCAAAACTGCAGTGCTCTAAGTTATTAATTATCAAGACAATACTGGGAAGAAAAGCATATTAGTTGTTAAATGACAGAAAAGAGAGAGAAAAAAAGACAAATATTGTATAAAGGCTATTCTAATTTTCTCCAATACACCCCTTTTTGTGTTCAGCCTAATGAGCCACCTTATCCTCCATGGGATGGGGACGAGAGCCAGTGAAACCCCTGGGAGGGCTATTACAAAGGCACACGAGAAATCTGTAAGAAGTTCCAGCATTAATTTAAAAGGAAACAACAACGACAACAAAAGTCCCTGCAGAAACTTGTTGCATGTTGTAACACATTTCTACAGGCTGTATCTTGTTACACTTTGTACGAAGTACTGTAGGAGGTTTGTAGTTAGCTGTGCAGCACACTCTCATTTGCATTTTGTCTCCAAAACAGCCATTCCACTGAATAACAAGGAAAGATTCAAGTGAGGTTTACAAAAGTCTTGAGTGGAAGAATCTCCCCCACTCCCCAGATAAGGGCAACCCTTAGCTAGAAGGCAGTTGTTTTCATCTCATAATGTTCTTGAAAGTATTAACAATAAGAAAAGAAAGCCATTGCCTATTCATTAAAATACCATCTTGTACAGCGGCTGTTTTGCTTTTCTCAAGAAGACTTTTGGAAACAGTATCCTGTTTGTGTTTTAGCTCACAGCCCTTTACATTTCGCTTACACCACTTCTATTCTGTTTGATCATTGTTACAAAGTCTAGTTGGAGGCAAAAAACTAGCCTTAATGATCTGGATGATGAGGCAGAGCATACCACCAAGTCTGCAGATGACACAAAACTAGGAGGAGGGACTGACATGCCAGAGATCATGCTACCATCCAGAGCTGACAAGAGCCTCATGTAGTTCAACAAGGGGAAGTGCAAACTCTTGTGCCTGGGGAGGAACAACCAGTATGTGCTGGGGTCTACCCAGCTTGGCAGAGAAGGACCTGGGGGTCCTGGTGGACCAGCTGACCATGAGTCAGCCATACGCCCCTTGCCACAAAGGCAGCCAGAGGTGTCCTGTGCTGCATTAGGAGGAGTGCTACCAGCAAGTCAAGGGAAGTGACCCTTATCCTCTACTCAGCACTAGTGTGGCCACACCTTGAGTGCTGAGACCAGTTCTGAGCTCCCCGGTGTTCTACAAAAGAGATGTGGACATAACTGGAGAGAGTCCAATGAACAGCCATGAAGATGATGAAGGGACTGGCTCATCTATCCTCTCAGGAAAGGCTGAGAGAGCTGGGACTGTTCAGCCTAGAGAAAAGAAGGCTCAGGAAGGATCTTATCAAACAGTACCAGTACCTGAAGGGAGAGTACAAAGAGGATGCAGACAGATTCTTTTCAGTAGTGCCCAGTGACAGGACCAGAGGCAATGGGCAAAAACTGAAACACAGGAAATTCCCTCCGAACATCGGGAAACATTTTTTCACTGTGAGCATGACCAAGCACCGGCACAGATTGAGCAGGGAAGTTTTGGAGCCTCTATCTGTGGAGATACTCAAAACCTCTCTCATCGTGGCCCTGTGCAATTGGCTCTAGGTATCCTGGCTGAGCAGTGGGGTTGGACAAGATGACCCACAGAGGTCCCTTCAACCTCAATCACTCTGTGATTCTGTAATTTTCCCTTTCACATTCTCACTTATCCAGCTAACTAAACATGTTAATTGCTGTAAACTGTGATGCCTAAAATGGTGTGGCATGTGTCAAAGGAGCATTCTGTCCCAGGCAAAATCTAAGCCACATGGCCTGCCAAAGAGAAATCCATAAATCTTTGTAAAGCCATAAAAAGCTTCACTTCAGAACATGACACCAATAAATCCAAGGGAAACCCAGAAAAATAGGAATGTTCTGGTTGAAGAACAAATCTGTCTCCTGAAGTATTTTCATCTGGCAAAGCCTAACCTCAAACTGCATTTGACAAAGAGCAGGTTCAGCCTGAACCAGGTATGTTGTGGGCTGTTAGGTTACATTTGCAGGCTGTAGCTGCTGAAAGCACGGGTTCTGCCAAAGTCTGCTACTCTGCAATTTAAAATGCATCTTTATTCTCAGCAAAATACAAGTAAAATAGTATCAGATGCTACTGACAATCAAAGGGACAATATCAATAAAGGATAATCAAAACAGCAAAGAGTGGACAGCTATAAGGAATTATTACACCACACATCCTGCATTAAGCTTTCAAGTTCTGCTGTCTCAGAAAGTTCAGATACAAGGAACTGTGTCTGCAGTTTTATTAGTGACCAGTCAGTTTTATGACCAATATAAATACACATCATGCTGGGTATTGAAGAAAGTGCAGGAAAACCTTTCCCCTAGAGGCACAAGCTGACCAGTCAAGGTGGCATCATCCCACACATATGAGAGCCAAGATTCTTCATAAATGGCTCGCTGCATCATAGAGATGCTTCATCTCCCTGTGAGCTGTCAGAAGTTCCTGGGTTCAAAGATAAAAGATAAATATATCATATATTCTAAAGGTCTGATGTGGTATGGTGACTCTAATCTTTCAATGTTCTTGAAGAACAGGGACTGTTCCACACCAAGATGCCATATGCATTGACATGGAGTAAAGATACATATCCTTAGCACAGCTCATCTTGCTTTTCTGGGTGTCTCACTCATCTTCACAAGAGGAAAAAGAAAAGCTTCCAACATCCCAAGCTATGTTGGACACGTAAATGAACACGTAAATAATCAGGGTAATTTATACTCATTTGAGTAATTAGGTAGTCAAGATGCAGAACTTTTTGAAGAAGCTAACTGTGAGTTTATAGTTAAAATGTCGTAATTGAAAGGATGACAAAGATGTTTCCATGAGGTTACCATAAAAAAAAACAACCAGCCAGGAAGTATTTAAAACATTTACAGTACTTTCATTTGATACTTACTCTTGCAAAGAGAGAAACCTCACTCAAAAACTTCCTTAATAAACCAATGTACTCAGATGTCCACCAAAACAAAGAGGTCCACATTACCTTCTGAAGAGCTTCATATTTTGTCAGCTTAGGGCTCTTTCAGCTTACAAGTATGTCCTGGGTTCAGCAGTAGCAGTCATTTTTCCCCTTCTTGGTAGCTGATGCAGTGCTGTGTTTTGACTTTCAGCCTGGGAACAGAGCTGATAGCGATGTTTTGGTTTGGCCAAGGACTTTGTGAGCCTCATGCTCTGCCAGGGGGGAGGGGAAGCCAGGAGGAAGCAGAGACAGGACACCTGACCCAAACTGACCAAAGAGGTATTCCAGACCACAGCACGTCATGCCCAGGATGTAACTGGGAGTTAGCCGGAAGGGCTGGGAGACTGCAGGGTTGGAGGAGGTATGGGTCGGTGCTTGGTCGGGCTGAGGGGGGCGAGTTATCGGTCGGCTGGTGCTGAGGTGTTGTATTCTCTTCCCTTGTTATTTCCTTTATCATTATTATCATTGGTGGTAGCAGTAGTGATTTGTGTTATACCTTAGTTACTAAACTGTTCTTATCTCAACCTGTGGGAGTTGCATTCTTTTCGATTCTCCTCTCCATCCCTCCGGGAGCAGGGGGAGGGCAAGAAAGGGGGGGAAGCGAGCAAACGAGTTACCTGACTGGGTTTAAACCACGACAAAGTAGTGTATATCAGTACAAATATTTTACAGAATAGAAAAAGGAATGTTTCTTTGCAAAAACCTAGTCATGGCTGAGTGATGCAGGGAAACTTGAAATGTTTTCTTTCCCACTCTAGTCTCAATTTGGCTGGCTATCAGCACAAACCTTACATGTTAATCTATCCACTCATCAGCATTACCTCTGCTCCATGAACAACTGAGAAAGGGAGACATCAGCCAGGTGTACTTCTTGCCTGAGAGCTAACCAACCTTACTCCACCAGTTCACTCAACCAGGCACACGTGTCTTTGCCAACAGACTGGACAACCTGGCAAAGAGAGCTTCAAACTAGTATCGGCAGAAGAAGGGGTGAGTTATAAAGACCACATACACAAAGCAAACCCAGGATTGAGCAGGTATACCTCCAGTAAGTGTATGCAGCCAAGGAAGTGCCTACAGGACATGACTACAGGGTATCCTCTTGCACCCCTCCTGGAAAACAGATATACTCCAGTACTTCTCTGAAATGCTTGTATATGCACAGAGTATGGAAAACAAGCAGGAAGAACTAGAGATCTATGTGCAGTCACAGGGCTTTGATCTCATTGCAGACCAAAGACAGATCCACAGAGACATTGTGGGATAGCTCACATGACTGGAATGTTGTCATCAATGGCTACATGCATTTTAGGAAAGACAGAGCAGGTCATGGAGTTGCCCTTTGTGTGTGAGAACACCTGGAATATCTGGAGCTCTGTCTCAGAGTGGATGAAGAGCAAGTTGAGAGCTTATGGGTCAAGATTAAAGGGCAGACCAGCAGGGGTGACACTTGTGGGTGTTTGCTACAGACCACCTGCATCAAGAGCACGCAGTAGATGAGACCTTCTACAGATAGCTGGAAGTAGCCTCATAATCATACGACCTGGTTCTCATAGGGAACTTCAACCACCCTGACATCTGCTGGAGGAATAACAGAGAGAGGAATAAAGAATCTGGGAAGTTCCTGGAAAGCACTGATGATAACTTTCTGACGCAGGTGATGGAGGAGCCAACGAGCAAAGGTGTGCTGCTGGACCTATACTAACAAACAAGGACAGACTTAGCGATGTGAAAGTTTGGGTCAGCTTGGGCTGCTGTGATCATGAGATCATGGAGTTTAGTATTATGTGAGGAGGAAACAGGACGATATAAGATTGCAACCCTGGACTTCAGAAAAGCTAACTTTAGCCTCTTCAGCAATGACAAAGACAGTGGGATTGAATGCATCCTCAGCAAGTCTGCAGATGACACCAACCTGAGTGGTGTAGCTGACATTCCTAAGGGACAGGATGTCATTCAGAGGCACTTGGACAAGCTTGAGAAGAGGGCCCATGTGAACCTAATGAGTTTCAACAAAGCCAGCAGGTCCAGGGAGGTCATTCTGCCCCTCTACTCTGCTCTCGTGAGACCCCACCTGGAGTAATGCATTCAACTCTGGAGTCTTAAGCACAGGAAAGACATGGAGCTGTTGGAGCAGGTCCAGAGAAGGGCCACAAAGATGTTCAGAGGGCTGGAACACCTCGTCTATGAGGAAAGGCTGAGAGAGTTGGACTTACTCAGCCTGGAGAAGAGAAAGGTCTGGAGAGACCTCACCTCAGTACTTAAATGGGCTTTTCAATACTTAAGTGGGGTGTATAAGGAAGAAGAGGATAGACTTTTTAATAAGCCTTGTTGTGTTATGGTTTTAAACTAAAAGAGGGTAGATTCAGACTAGATATAAGGAAGAAAGTTTTCATGATGTGGGTAATGAAACACTGGGAACAGGTTGCCCAGAGACATGGTGGGTGCTCATCCCTGGAAACATTCAAAGTCAGGCTAGATAGGGCTTTTGAGCAACCTGATCTAGTTGAAGATGTCCCTGCCCACAGCAGGGGGATTTGACTAGATGGCCTGTAAAGGTCCCGTTCAACTCAATCTATTATATGATTCTAAGACTGGAGATAACTTAAAGCAAGAGAACAGTCATCTTTCAAGAGACTGCTCTAAGTGCTAAAAACGGGCTTGTGCTGAAGCACACATTCAGTTCAAAAAGTAATAAAATATAAAAAAGTAATGAAAAACCACCTTGATTCCTCACTTCATCTACCACCTACAATATGGATTTTAAAACCATGTAGGCATATTGCATCTGACAAGTTCTTTCAAAATAAAAATGCTTCATCGTCCTAAACAGCTGACACTGGGAGACAAAGATCAATAGCTCTGTAATTCTTATCAGGTTTAGTAGAGAGTCAGCACAGATAACATAAGCAATAACACATACTTGAAAAATTCAGCTACCAGCTCTCTTCTGTACTCACAATCAAAAGCCAAATCCTTCCCTAACTGCCACACTGAAATCATAAAGTCATGATGAATGCAGTCATCCTTACAATCTGTGCAGATGCCACTGTCACATTTGGATTTCTGTTACTCTACTTGTATTTTTAGATATTAGATCACTAAAACACCTCCTCTGTACTCCCCCCTACTCAGATATCAAAGTTATAAACTTGATGCAATCCTAAAGTGTATATAAAGATTTAAAGTTCAACCAAGTTCTGCTGTTTTATGTAATTTCCTGTGTCTTAAAGAGGTCAAGACCCTTTGGATTCAAAGAGATGGGCATTATCTTCCTTTAAACCACAGCCTCCATATTTGACAGAAGCCACTGCAAACAGCAGAACTGCTTAAATGCTTAAAAGTAAACACACACTTACAAACTTTGTTAACACTGTATGATTCCAGAGGTAAGGAGCTAGCAAACGCTCTCAGAAAGCCTACAGAATTCAAGCACACAGTTATCACATTTCTAGCTCCAGAGTTAGGTCACTTTCACTGTATGTGGATCCCATAATCTTGTTTCAGTAAACTACCTCAGAGTTAAAGTCATGTCTGCTATAGCCGATGGTCAAAGCCCATGGACTTGAAATTGTACAGGAATTACTTGTGTCAGAACCATTTTCTTATTTGTAAACTGAATTTTGTCTACTTTCAGTGAAGCTTTAAATTAATGCTGTAACAGCAAGTTAATTCCTAATGTGTTGCAGATATCCAAATCACAATAAACTCACTGTTTCTAAATGTATCAGATCCACAGAACTTATCTAAATGAAGAGCAACAGACACTTATTTTACTTACTGAAGTTAATAGACAGGATTCTGAATATCGACTGAGATGGTAACAGTTTTCCCCAGTTATTTCTCCATCAAAACAAATTTCTTGAAACTTTAGTAATACTGCCAACAGAAAAGTCTGAAGAAAATCTCTACAATATGGCTGATTCTAGTCTGAGGCCACAAGAAACCACTCTGAGAAACCACACCTGTGGTTTATCAGAGCTGTTTAAATTATGATGTCTCAGTGAATGTATTTGAGCTTGCTACTCCCTGCTCTTTGTACCAGCAAGATGAAAAGGAGGTGCATAAACAAACCAGTTCCATCTACCCTTATCTTTAAGCAAGTCCACAGAAACAGGGCATCCCAGAATCCTCATACACTATTCAAATCCCTGCACTGAATTTAAGGCATTAATAGACATGACTGTAGTGGTACCTACATTGTGGACCACATACTGTTACCTCAGCCTCCAGCTGCATTAACTGGAAAACATTTGGTTAAAATTATCTTCTTCCCAGACTTGCTTCTCTAACACAAAGTCAAACCAGCCTACCAAGTGAATCACCTAATACAGAAAGGCATAGGAGGGAGAAGCCCCATGTTTACCTGTGCTACCTGCTTCCATACTTACTTATTTAGCAGTCACTATCTTGGTTTGAACTGTCCATTTATGACTAACAAGGCTAGACATAATGACAAGTAGAAGCTCCCTAAAAGACTTCAGTGCTGACCCCATTTTTTCCCCATTAGCTCTATTCCCTATGACATATCATACAACTTAGTCAATCAGTGAAAAAGGCCTTTTACTGTAAACGAGCTGCTGCATGATATGTAGGAAAAGAAATCCCATACAAAATACTTCAATAGCAAAATTACCATTTACTGTGATCTGGGACGACACTCATATTGATATTTAAGGCAAACAAAATTTGCTTATTTTCTCTGTGCAACTGGCAATTCCAAATATCAAAGCACTTGACTAAGTGCTTTACCAAAAATAACTGACACTCTGGTGCTCAAGGAAGATCTACATGAACAGTAAAAAGTAACCCCAGAGATGCTTCCACTAGGGTAGATTCAGCGAACAAATTCCAAATTCTCCCTGAAGGCTAAATATAAATATTGTGTACTCCAGAAAGATGTAATCTGAACCAAAGCTATCCTGTCCTAAAACCATTAAAATTCAAGACATCAACCGAGCAGTAAGATAACCTTCAAACCTGAGAGTCTCCATGGAACACAAAAGGAGATTCTTGGAGTGAATCTTCAACACCGTAAGGCCCCTTTCCTGCCAGAAGCCAGGTGCGTTTGCCTAAGGGAGCCCTTTCAGCCTCCTACGCATGCAGGTCTACAGTCAACTTTGTCAAAATGCTGCAAGCGTGCAGCACACATGGGATGGGGGCCAAAAAGTGACAAGATGCATGGGCCTCAAGCCAGAAGATACAACAAGCTCCCAGTGACTGCCAACTGCTGCATGGCATCTCTTTGCAGAAGGAAATCTAGCACAGGCAGTGTTCTGAATCATGGCAGCGTGAACTTCCTCCAAGTGGAGAGGAACGAGTGGGATTCATGTAGACCTTTCAAGTCAGGGGTTCTGCAGGTGTGGCAGAGAATAGCACTCTGCAGTTGAGCATCCAGCCAGTTCACTAAACTGAAATGTTTAACTCTCTGATTTGACAACTTCATCCATTGGTAAGGAATCTCAGTGAAAGGTATGTTGAGGACTCCCTGACGGACATAAAAAAAGAAAGTCTAAAGCAAAATAAGCATGGATGCCTTCATATCAGGGAGATATACTGTCTAGTTTCAAAGTAATATACAAGGAAGATTACATAATAAAAAAAATACATCCTTCTTCTTGATGTAATACCAAACTCCTTATGCAATGTGTTTTCTGGGAGATAGATATATATATATATATATATAAAATAATCCTCCCTTGCACTCCTTCCTAGAGAATTCCATCAGTTAACAGTTTGGCACATACTGCCTTTGTGTCACAGATGGTCTGAATGCACTGAGAAAGACTCCAGCCTTTGCTATTTTTTTTTTTTCTGTTTTACATTTATGTAGTTGCTTCAGCATAAAACTGCTGGTAACCTCAATCTGCCCCACATAAAAGATTGGTTCCACATACTCTTGCAAAGTCACTCATAAATTCATTTTTGAACTCTAAGGACCTCAAAATCCCCTTTTTCTACTCCTGCGCCTGCAGTCCCAGGCAATGCACTAACACATCAGGCTGGCTGTGTTTTCTCTTTTGCTCTGGGATTGAGTCCACGCATGTGTGAATATCACCATCAACAATAAATCAGGGAAAAAACCCCTCGTAGGTAAAACCAGACAGTGGACTGTAAATGGCATTTACCTTCTTTTCCTGTGCATTTCTGTTCCACATAGGGAGACTGGAAAGATGGATCTACCATTGCTTGGCCACAGTAAGTACCTGAGTATTTCTTATGGCCTTTGTTCCATACTAGTGGCTATCCTTCAGCTTCAGTATTTTTAAGCTGTATCAAGAACAGTATAGATGCTGATGAGGTATCAGGCATCCTGATATCTCAAATTACCAAGTGAAGGTCTCGTTGCTTTCAAAAGCAGACACCTTGTACTAACCAGGAATTCTGTCACAGCCTCCAATAAAGGCAACTGGATACTATGAGCATCAAGAATCAGCTTAATCCTCTTTAGGACATGCTTAAATGGGGTCAGCACTACAGGTCAAGTGATTACTGCAGAACAGTTGGTTTGTGCAAGCTCCTTGTGGGGACATATCTAGAGTCAGAGTACCTCTGTGTAGCAGCAAAGCTTATGGCCTCTTAAGAAATATAAAAATCAATCCTCAGTCACTATTCTGAATGTAGAGTCAGAACACCCCCACAGACAGCAAAGATAACATAAGTATTTGTCTCCAAATCTTAAGAGTTCTCACCTGGCTACAGAGTCACTGCTCCTCTGAGAATAATTTCTGCCTTTGATTTACTTGGTTTCTTTGGACTCTCCCAGCTTGAACAATAGAGGTATCAAGAGTAAGAAGCACAAATATGGCCAGGTGATCACAATCAGAGGAGAGATGTAGCAATGCACTTAGAAAGCTGACTATGGTGATGATTTGTTTTCAGTTTCCCACATGGCAGACTTTCTGCTCATGTCTGTATCCAGCTGCCTATTCAGAACAATAGTGAGAGCAATAAAAATTATGGTAGGTTACTGCAGTTACAGTGGGCACACTTGATATTTCAATGCAGTCTTAAAATGAATATGCCACCTCCAGTGAAGGAATCTTAAAATAAATGCTCAGTAAACATCAGCTGTGCTATTAAAGGGCAAATGTTAATCAGACCATCAAAAGCCAGGGAACACAGGTAAGTCAAGTCAGTACAGCACCCATCACATTCCTCTATCCTTCCTGTTGGCTAACTGTTTGAGGTGTAAACAAGTAAGTGTTTGCCAAAGGACTGCTGTGTTAGAAAAGCATGAAGCTGTGCCAAAATTCAGAGCTGCTCCAGTGAAGTCCATGTAAGTATGCTGAGAAGTCTCAAACAAGCTTCTGAAAAACCTGTCTTTCTCCATGTATGGTACTTCTCTTGTTCACAACATGACAATGATTACATAGCAATGAAAGCATTTGCTGCCTAAAAGACACTGTTGGCACTGGCCTGAACTGTACTATATCCCATAAAGCGCAGACATATCCTTAAAGGAAAATAAATTAGCTTTACATCTGTATTTCTCCTGCTTTGCTATACCATATGGCCAACTCATTAACAAAGGAACCTGAAGAGGTGAAATGACAACTGCAAGGTTCACTCTAGCTACCCACCCTTCAATTGCTTTTCTTTCTCAGCATTAAAGAATTCTGTTTATGAGCTCTGTACAAAAAGCAGGTTCAGGCCACATGGATTTTGAAGACAGCAGGAGCAGCATTTTCAAGCATACCAGTAAAGTGGCACTACACGTGCCCAAGCTCAACTAGTACATTTTTTTATGGCCCTCTGAATCAACACTGGGTAATACAGATAAGCTGAGACTCCACTAGAAATTCCACTAGACCATGTAACAATACAGCAAAAAAAGGGTTATAAACTTCCTGTTCTTGGAGCATTCACCTCTGAACTACAAAAAGAATCAGAAGATACATTCCGTACTCTACAGGGATCTTCAAGGTGATCTCATAGGTCTTTTCTATCTCCCATTTCCATGGCACTGTATCTTCATCATAAATATACCTCCAATTTTAAGTACAAGTCATTGCAGTTAAATGACTCAAGTGAGTCATGTAGGTGTGTTCAATCAGATTCTTCTGCAACTTGCTAGCAAGTTAGAAATTAACATTCCTGCAGTTTGCGTAGGACAAGGCTTGCTGCTGACTGAATACTATTAAGAGGAGCATGCAACAGTCAGTGATTGCAGAAAGCACGCAGTACAATACCTGCTTTCATTATGTTGAATGGAGATGAAAAATGAAAACAGAAGTGTGTAAATGAAAAGCAGAAAACCCTTTGATAGCACACTATTAACCACTTGTCATGGATTCTGTAACAGCATATTCAGATTGATATGTTTTAGTATGAAAATGCATTCAGTTTACACAAAATAATGCTTCCAAGGGAACAGGAGATCCGTATACTGAGAAAACAGTAAGCAACTTTACCTAAGAACCTATTAAACATTAACCTCCACAACTCTGCTCAGTATAGGCTATGGCAAGAAATCTTATTTGTACTGGGCAGAGTGCACACAAGTATATTTTTGTGGTTCTCTGAAAAAAGACTGTACTTACAGTTTATTCCAACACTTGCAAACCTCTTGTCCCCTCCTTATTGTCCTCCAGTCCATGCTGGTTTTTACAAGGCAATCGTTAACACAAGATGATACCACTCCTCCTACAAACTGGCTGTTTTCTCTTTAACTTTGCAGTGTATGTTAGCAAATTGAGGGGAATTTTAATTAAGGGGAATTTTACTTAAGGGGAAGAACTTGCCACCATTAAACCAAAAGATGCAAGCTGAAAGACGAAAGCTACTAGAAGGTACCAGGCATGCCTTACAGTCATGTTTTCAGGCCATGTAGGCTCCTAAGGCTACTTAGAAAATTTACAACAAACAAAGCAAAACCAGAACCTTAAACACACTTCACGTGCTTGAGGTTCAAACACTTGGGTCAAAACCAGAACCTCAAACATGATTCTCAGTTCAAGCTGAGAACCCACTGTTGTCAATGTTTTATTCTTACGTATTAGCTCCTGAAGGACTGGCAGTCTGTTTGATGTGACCCTTTAAAATGCAGAAAGTGGACGTGTTCATTTCTGATAATACTGTCACACTTCAGTAACTAAGCACATTTTTGAATATATTTTGGTTTTTAAATATCCTGCAGCTCAAAAAAAAAGTAATTTAAGATATTTTTGATTACAGTTCTACTGATTCTTAACTCTAATAGCAGAGATTAAATAACTGTACATCTTCAGAAATCCAACCCTAGCACTCTCAGAACACTCTCTGGTAATTCGTAATTTTCAAATATGAGTATTTCAAGGCAGGCACCTGCATTCCACATGGAGTACTAAAAATGTCAAAATTTAGTCAAGTCACATTTTCAAAGAGTTAAAAAGCAGATGGCTGCCTGTGTTTATGCTAAGAAAGATTATACAATTACACAGACTTTGTACTTGCATAAAAATTAATTTTATTATGTAATTACCTATAAACATAACCATGCATCCCTGAATTTGATTCTTTGAGATTTCTCTTTATTCATTTTAGCATTGCTTGTGAAACTTATGAAACTACGGGATGAAATCTGTTGTGCTTTAAAGCCCGATTTCCTTTAAAACTAATGACGTGGCTACTATACAGCTGGGATAAATCAACTTGGAGCCATATAACTACAAACATGTATCCCATGCAGAAATACTACCTGAGCATCACTCTTCTAAAGCATTACAGAACTCCAGAGAATGCTGGAGGGGTGAGGCTTATTAGCAATTGCATACTTTCCATTCTCACATGAAGAAAAAAACTGCCCAGTACAGCATACTGGAAACAAAACAAGCTCAAGCTTTGTTTTGCTCTGCTGTGTGTGCTCAATGATCAGCATGACCTAACTGTTTACATTACCCAAGTCCTGCTTACTGCCAACAGCTGCCAGCAGCTACCTCTCCATCCCACACTCCCCAAACAGACAATCCCACCTGGAAAAACTGCCACATCCCATCTATTAACTCTGAATGATGCACCAAAATCTCTCCAAAACCTGCCCAGACTAGAGTACTCACTCATCTCACCAAGTCCCACCATAAGGCCCCACTACTGTTACTAAGGGAAATCCTCTACTCTCAGGAGTACCTGGGCCAAAGTAAAGAGTCAACATCTATACAGGATTTTGAAGTAAGGTTAATTAGTTTTCGAAGTTAATTAGGTTTTGAAGTAAGTTTCCTTAGTGATTTCTACGAAAGAATTTAGAAGATCAAGGCGAAAACCAGAGACTGTTCATTTAATTTCCTGACTTTGATGGGCAATATTTATTGGCAAATGGTCTAGTCAGAAGTATGTCAGCATAAAGCAAAGTTTCTAATCATCGCTTTCATCTGCAAATGTAGCAAATTTAGAGACTTTCAGATCTTCCTAACCTTACACAATAGTAACAACAACCTCCACTGGCCCATTCTAAATCACGGACTGTTATTTTCCATGAGATTTATTACCACAATATCAAAACTCCTAACTACTTTTGATTGCTCAAACAGCTCAAAAAGCCTGAGGCCATCTTTTAGCTCTGAGTTAACACAGCAGTGACCCTCAAATACAAGCCATAGGTATGATTCTGATACAAATGCTAACAATTCTCAAAAAACACTACAGAGCACAGCTGGCTTGTCCACACCCTAAACCAGTAAAGACATCACTTCATTCAGTGTTCAGTGTTCTTACACCTAGATCACATGAATTATACTAGCCCAAAAAAAAGGTTCTCTTCCTTAGGAAGGCTACTGTGCTGGTAAAGAAATCAGTCTCTCTGGCAGATTTTTTGTAAGTCATACAAAATGCAGATTTTACAGTGTGTGAGACTCCACTTCAATAAAAGCTTTAAACCAATTAGCTGTGGAGATTCCTATAATTAAGAAAGATTAGTACATCCCTAGAATACTCTTCAACCTATTTATTCTTCAAGAGAATAACCTTTTACAACAAGAAGCACTGATGCTAATAAAGACAGGCGGTTGAGTACTCGAGCTCCTACCTTTGTCAAGGGCATCTTTAAAGGACAGACTAAATCACAGGCAGGGTAAGAGATACTTAGAAATGTCTCTTACTCCATTACTCTTCCTGCACTTATTTCTCTTCATGTTTACCTCTTTGGACAGACAAACAAACTAACCGGGATTATTAGTGTGTGAGAGTCTTCAGTTACATATTTATTTTCAGTTACATACTTTAATTCATTTTAGGGAGATGACTAACAACAGCAGAGAAGTCTGAGAAACACCCTAGCACAAAAAAGACCTCATCTCCCACATCCTGAATAGCTAACACTACTGGCTGTGCATGAGAACTGTGGCAAATTTTTGATGTATTTCAGTGGAATGAGAAAATACTTGCTACAGTAGTTCAGCTTCACTTATGCATTATACTTTTTCTAGAATGAACTGTACTGGTTCTTTTATCCATTGCCATTAATAAGTAAGGTGGTTTCATACAGCATACTTGCATCATGCATTCTTATCTGGCTGGAATGCAAAGTTCAGACTGAACAGGACACTACCCTTGCTTTTATTGTTTCCAACAAATTGTTGAATGGACATAAAAATTGCTAAGTTTCAACCTCAGCCAACTCTACTCCCAGACATCTTGAACTGCACAGTGAATCTGCAGTCTTTTTTATTTGCAACACACTAACACACTGTAACACAAGAGTGTAAAGATTATAATCACCCCAGGAAGGAGTTAGGGGAAAAAAGTTAGTAAAAACAAATTATTCACTGTGGTCTAATTTAAGGATAAATTTATTTGTTGAGAATTTGGTACTCCAAGACATCTTTGTAACAATCTCATTATTACTGCTGTGCTCACCTTCTCTTTCCTAGTTGGTTCAGTAATTAATCTCTTTTTGGCCTCACAAACCGCATAATCAAAGGAAACTGGCCTGTGGGATTTTCAGTTTCAGTTTTAATGCTACCAGAAAGCATCAGATCTATTTTGTTAGTGGTTAATATGTAGAAGACAACCTTAATTAAAACAAACTGCAACTTTATCAATGTGAAGCTTTTTCTTAACTAAGGCACAATTAGATTTGTACAGAAACAAGGAGTCAGATTCCCTTCTGATATAAAGAAGGGGCAGCTCTGAACTTCACCAAAATGTTACTGCATGAAAGTATTTGGCCTTGTGCCCCAAAACAGAAGAATTGTTACACATGACTGCTCACTGACTCTATGCAGGTGCTTTCACAGAAAAAAAAGCTGTTGTCAGTGCAGTGATTAAGGTTGAAAATGTCAGTAACAATATTTCATTAGGAAAAAAAAAATCATGGTAGTTTGTAGGGAGATTCTGACAGGGAAATACAAAGTCATGGGTAATACAGAGAAGATGGACTGTTCACTATCTCCTTCAGTTAAAGAAAAAAGATGACCTTAAAATGATACTAGTAAAAGCCATGTTTATAACAAAAGGAGTCAGTTCTTCATGTGAGAGGAAGCAATTTGGCACTCTTTGCCAGATGATACCTTGGAAGCAAAAAGCTTACACATGTGCAAGGAGTACACAAGACAATTGCTTTGGACATCACTAAATACACAAGTCACATCCAGTCCAGGAAAGCCTGCAAAAATAGTCACAAACTGGTAATTGAAGGAAACACCTTGCTGCTCTGCTCCTACTCCTCCCTGGACATCTGCTTATGGGCAGTGTGGGAGGCAACATGCTAGGCTAGATGGATCCCAAGTCTAAGCCAGTACAGCCACGTTTCTGTAGGATGATCAACCATTAAGAGCATTATTCAGTGAATTCAATGCTGCAAATGTTTGCAGAAATGATGCATTAACTGATTACACAGGGATAGCTGCAACAGCTGAATCATTACTGGGTCAACAGCTGTAGACCACAGAGGAGGAAATACTCTGTTTCTCTCAACAGCACCCCATGTAACAGTGCAATGCAGCCTTTGCTTCAGGTAGATGTCAGCTGGGTCACACCTGTGATTTTTGCCTAGGCTACAACAAAAGTGCACAACAGTGCTGTCCAAGAAGCCATAGAGAACAAACAGTGAATTTCAGAGTTCCTGGCTCTCCCTTCATGTGATGCTGGAGCAATGTATATTACCCAAACCAGTGCTGTCCCCTGCACAAATTTCCCTGGAGCACAGCAGTGCAAATGTGATACGCAGCAGTGCTGTCAAGGGTGCCGATGCAGAAGCAAAAGAGCCACAGCAATCACAGAGCTGCTTTTCCTCCTACTCACAAGATGAAGAAAATAAGGCATCTCTTCCCCTCTGTGATCATGAAAAATAGCTCATGGCTGATTAAGGCTCTATTTTTAAGACCAAAATTGTGCAGCTGATGGCATGAGCTTTTCCAAAGGCATTTTCTAATTGTTGTGGTCACAGGTATTTTCATGAATGTTAACCAGATAGAATAAGTAATTTTTACTGAGATATCAATTCATAGAGTCATCATTCAATGGCACAGGTACCTTCAGGAAAAACACAGACAATTATTTAACGTGAATAGTAATTAAAAATCTCTCAACAATGTATTTGGTATCCTTTCTACTTTGTATTGAGAAAGAAAACATCCTTGTTAGAAAGGGCATCAAGGTTAGCAAAGCTGTTAAACATTTTCTTATCGAAACAAACGATGTAACAAAGATTGAAACAGCTAGAATTTAGAGATAGGATTCTTTGCCTTAGTTGCTATTGGCATATAGGAAGAAGGGTAAAACTGACTGTACCTATCTCCTGTTCTACTTTGCTATCACACTGTACTTTAATAACCAGAATTCAGCAGAGCTGTTTCAGACAGAACTAATAAAAAGCAGAATCTCACGGTTTGCAAAAAACGCATCACTGCTTTTCAATATGAAACTAATACCCTATTCAGCTCCACTTTCATTTCCTTTTGTTCTCCCAAGACTATTTATATGTATGACCTTTTACCTGAGACCGTGTATCTTAATAAACAGCTAAAGGTTACTCTGTTTCGCTTCAGTAAAACCTTAACCTACTGCAATTATTGACACAAAACACATACAAAGGTCATGAATTGCGATAGAAAAGCAAGACAGAGATGAGGAAATCCATTATTTTTAGAGATGACTGCAATATAGAAAAGGAAATGACAAACACAGTAATAATCCCATGATATACCTCAATGCTGGCAACTACATCTGTGGAATATCCTTGGTATTTTCTAGGAGGAGGAGCAAAATGTGTCTCCAGCCATCTAGGAGGACCAGTTACTGAATGCTGCAAAAACTTAAACTGGAAATACTGGGATCAAATACAATACCAGAATTTGCAACAGGTGACAAAAACTTCACTGAGTGAACACATTCATCTTCCATGCCCATGCCACAATCTGCAGCTAAAACATCCCTGGATTACCAACAGTATTTCCAGCACAAATCCAAAACATAGCTTCATAGCTGCTATGAACAGAATTAACTCTACCACTGCCAAAAACCAGCACACCATCATACATTAGGTGGCAGGGTTACGGTGTCATGCTATAGATTAATGACACAACTCAGCTTCTCACAGCTGAGGTACATATAAGGAGCCTGCAGAAGAATTTAAGATTAAAAAAAACAAATCAAACATTTACAGAGTGACACAACACTGCTCTCTTGCTGCGTGTACCTAATGTGCGTTGTGTTCAGTAACAACAGAGCTAGGAACACGTTCCACGGGAACATTCTATTCTCCCTTGCAATTTTGAGAACTGGAGTTTGATTTATCTATTTACTGTAATGCTATTCATAAATAGAAAAAGTACGATCTAAAAGAAAAACATGATCTAGCTATGGGACAAATCCAGGCTCTCTAGACCTGCATCTCATGTTACACTTGCTTATACTCCGTCTTGAAAAAGCTAAATTGCATTTCTGATCTAGAAATCCAAATACTCCTAAGGAGAAAAAGCTTTTCACACATGGAATTCAGCAATGTTACTTTTGAAAGGAGTATCTGATGTTGCAGTAAATTAGGGAGTCCTAAGTGTCTCTATATGGTTCTAGTCAATAGTGTTAGCTTTCCAGCACACAGAGAACAGACCTCTTTCTGAACAGTGAAACTGAGATGTTCACTGCTGGCAATTAAGGTCAAATGCTGCTGGGATCTGCTGGATAGATCACATTTTCAAGAGTGTACATATTCAGACACATAGAGAGTGTCTGGTCTCTTGCATCCTGCTATTCTTGTAGCTCTTAGACTGCCCTGAGGCCTGTTTATTACAAGTAAGTTTTGGGGCACCAGAAACCCTGCAAAGCAGTGCATGTTATAGGTGCATGAGGGTGCACCAACCAGATTGTCCTGGACAAACTATACTCATAGTACTCAAAGAAGGGCTTCTCAAAAATGGATAGGACTTATACCGAAGTCAGTGAGCATTTCACTACTGTTATAGTGGGGAAAAGAATTAATTCAGCACTGAGGCTTTCTGAAGCTCCCAACTTGAAAGTACTACAGATGAAGCTAGAGGCAGAGGTCAGTGAGAATTAAATCCCTGCAGGATGAAAAATGTCTTACACTTCTTCACTCAGTTCTGACTGCCTGAAATATATCCTTGTTACAAAGACAGCCCTGACTGTTGATTTATACAGAGGGAATAATGCTGATCATTTTGTGTAACCTGATTAACTGAATGACTAATTAATGAGAAACAGAATAAACATTGGGGAATCTGAACAGCAGGAACTGTGAGATTTGTCTTAGTAGAAAAATTCTCATTCTCCTGCTAACCTCCTTTTTCCCTACGGGTAGAGCAAAGATGCTCAGAAACAGCTGGCTAGAGCAGGAGTTTACATGCTTATTTTACTGTACCTTGCTTCTTGGTGCTGACTTTGATGCTTTCCTTTTGAAAGATGCTGTTGTACTGACTGAGATGGACTGCTCCCAAGTGCTAAATCATGATTTCACCCCCTCCATCAAACCCTCCTTCCCAAAATACAAACCCCCTCAAACAAAACAACAACAGATACTGAATGGGAAACATTTCAAGTATGACGTGCAAATACAGACCAGGACACACATACACATATGGATCTTATTTTCTCTACATTTTTGCTATGTGATATTATCATAGGGCAATGATAATATCACTAAGCATTTGTTTAAAGAAAAAAATTGTGAGAGAGTAAAAGCAGAGTTGCATCTCAACTGGAAAATTTGCCAGCTGGGTTCAAGAAATTTATAGCATACTAGAAATCTGGACAGCAGGACAGAAAGAGGCAGTTGTTATATGGCCCAGATCCCTTTAAATGGGCTAAACCTTAGCAAATTTACTCTCATAATGTGTTAAAATGAAAACATTGTTGGTGAAATTCTAGCTAAAGAAATATAAGTATAATCATTTATTAATTTTTTACAATTTAGCATTTGTGTAAATATTCAGGATTGCATTTAGTAACACCACAAGTGACAGATTTAGAATCTTGTGAATGCTTTAATGAACTTCCAAAGCAGAAACATTTTGTTTTTATAATACATACACAGTTGTCAAAACCAGCAGAGCTAGAAGCACTGGAAAGCTATATCAAAATTACATAAGGACATGTTTGGGGATCATGTGATTTTTCACTTGCCTTTCTGAATCACAGCCTAAACATAACTATCCTCCTCACTCCAGACTGAATCTGCTACAGGTGAAGGGTTTGAAGGCTTATAAACTTTCCCCCACAAATCTCATATTGCTCATTTCCTGTCAGCTCTCATCTTAAAATGTCATTCTGGCTGAATCACTATAATACCCTTACTATAAACATCCCCATCTGCTCTCTGGTGGACAACTGCAAAGTGAATTCTAGCCAAAGAAATACTAAACAGAAACCACAGACAGACTTCCACAGGTGCTCTTTCTCCTCACACATTTCCCATCCATCTTCACATCTTCCGTGTGAACCCACTCCTAGCCCTGGGAGCTCCCTGGGCCAGGCAGGAGAAAACTGGCATAACATGCCCAAATAAGGGGATACTGAGTGAAATGGAAATGTTTGCTGAGACCTTCAGAATAGATTTTCAAAGGAGATCAGTTCCTCCTGCCTTCTGTTGGAAAGAATTAATCCAGTACTGAAAACTGGCCATTAACACCATGCTAAAATGGTCCCAGACATGAAAGAATAAAGGAAACTATCTAGACCCTGCAGGTTTAGCCAGGGCAGGATAACATGGATTACTAGTGGATCCCTTTCTTCCTGACATAAATGAGTGATTGCTCCAGTGTCTGCTGAACATATAACCATGCGGCCAGAGCACTGAGGTGGCAGGGAAGGGTGACTTGTATAGGGGGAGCCCATTCTGCCATGGATTTAGTGAATTTTCAGCAGTTTCTCTTGGACCTTGTCAAGTGAGTAAATCCTCATGTTAAGGTGTTTAAGAGAAAACAGCTGGGGAAAGGGAAGACACTTATTACTGAAGATCTTGCTTGACTTATCAGCAGAAATAATCTGAAACATCATGTTTCAGTGGAAACGGAGTTTTGCAACTGACAGCAAAGGGAGCAAAGTCAAGCTAAGATGAAGAACTTTATGACTATCTTACCCTTCCTACCTCTCCTCAGGGATGAAAGGCTTAAATCCTACCAACGACTGAATGATCTGGTCTGAATGCCCAATCTTCACTTCAAAATAGTGCTGCCAAAGTCAGCTGGTGCACTCTCCGTGACATAAAAGAAATGCACTCGGGGACTTGCCTGGCTGGGCTGGGCACTTTGCGCACCCCAAGCACCAACAGATGCAGCTACACGCAGTGGATTGCTTGCCTCTAGAAATCAAACAGCAGGCTTGCAGAACACAGTGCATACACTTTTGCTGTCATTTAAAGTACAAAGAACTATTCAGCTAACTGGTCCTCCCAAATGAAGTGAACAGCTTTTGTTGACTGGAAACAAACAGGAAAAAAATGCAAGAAGTTAATTGCGTCTAAAATAAAAGGGTTGTTTTGAAACCATTATTTTTTGCAAAAGCCAGCAAGAGACCAATTTCTGTAGCAATTCAGGGAGTGAAATCTGTCTGTTCAGAGGTCATCAGAATGCATCTATTTTATATTCACAATGTTGAAACTGCATGTTTATAATTTCACTTGACTTTTAAACTTTGATTTTAAATTTAAATATTATAATTTTAATTTTCCAAATGGACTTGGTTTCTCTTCTGCATCAGGTGAACAGATGTATTTTATGACTCAGTGGGGGAAGAAAGGGAAAAGCCTCTTGCTTTCCTGTCCCAAATATGTAATGAAGCCAGGAGCAGCATTACATCCTCACCATGCTAGTGCTTGTGCTCCAGTGCAAACACCTATGTGCTCTCAGCTGACTGGATCTTAAAACTACAAGTGGTCTGTCAAGGCATTAGAGGGAAAGGTGAAAAAAAAAAAGAAGGAAAAAACCCCAGAAAGTATCTTGCAACCCCGCATGACTAGGTTATAGGCTGAATGTTTTATTTGAAGATAATACTGAGCTAAAACACACCATACTACTAAAGATGACACGTTTCACATGAAACCAGTGGAAGGAGTAATTCCAGAAATCTCCCAAGAGTGAGTCTCATAATAGTTTGCCTGCCCATATTTCCCTTGCCACTTGAGCTAAATAAAAATCCTCTTCACTGTGTATCTTTGATCATTAGAGAAGCCTGATTACTGTTACACAAAGCTCCCATTTCATTACAGCTGTAACCACACACCACTGGCTAGCTATATAACATAGGACTATACGCAGCTGCAGTTTGAACACCACTTTCAGACATTTGGAAATGAATGGTCCTTGTTCAAAATTATTATTGTTGTTACTGTAGGTGTTGTAAACCTATTTATTCAAGAAGACAATAAAATACCAATTCTGAAACTTAGGGTGGACTAATCTTTCACTACATGAGTTAGCACTCAGTTTAGGTTGTGTCCCTCCCTCACCCCCCTCCCCCAAAGTAATAATAACTAAAAAAAGAAGTCTATCAGGACCATACCAATATACATTAGGAATTCTTTCCCAAAGCAAAACAGAAATATTTTATTATAATGCCCTGACACTTATAATGTGATAAATGCAGATACACTATCAGAGAATTAATTGTTCACACATAAAACTGTCAATAAAAATAGCTATTTGTGATCCTGAAAATATGAACACAGAGCATATGGCTAATCAGAACACTCAACCCACTCCTCCACCCATCTCTCTCTAGCTAAGACAGCCTATTGATCAACAGACTGAGACTCTTCCAGGCCTTCACTAGGCTAGGAAATTAAACTGAAGCTTGTATAAAAGCCTGAAAGACTGTAGTAATAGTTGGCTGCAAATGAGACTTATAAACCTCAACCCCCAACTTATTTTGGAATTAAAAAAAAAAAATCCTTTTAGATAGACAGACTGATAGATAGATAAAGTACATGTTATGCTTCCACCTGCTGGCCACCTGCCTGGAAGATCATAAGGACCTCATTCTACTAGGTAAAATGAGTAACTAATGAAGCCCTTCCAGTCAAGCCATCAGGAACTTGACAGTTCAATTTCCCATTGAAATAGAAACTGTTATAAGATTCATTTTCTGTTTTGCAAAAACTGCACTTTAACATAGAGATTTCCAAAGAAAAAACTCCCCAAGATTTCTAACTACTATATGTCTGAGCAATGAGCAAGAGGAGTCTTTACAGTCCTGGGAACAAAGCAGGGACTGGAATGTAACTTGAAGAGATTTCCAGACCCCCTACTTTCTGAATCATGATCCACTGAGAAAGCAAGCTAAGAAATCTCTTTATCTGGTACAACTTACCCTTTTCAAAGACCAAGCAATCTTTGAATAGAAGAAATGTAAGTGGAGTGCAGGTGTTCCTGTGCCTCCACAGTGTACATATACAGCAAGAATGGTAGTTTAATTACCAACAGCCCTACAGAATTAGTTCTTTTCCCATGTCAAATTTGCTAACTTGTGGCTTTCTTAAAACAGATTTTCTCTAAACTGCCACAACCTGCAGCTAACTGAAACGCTCTTATTCCTCCTGGAATTACACAGTATTGTGGCCTTCCCCTAACTATGACCAACATGGCAGACAAGATGCAACTTGCTCCACTCAAGCCATTTTTCTTTTCCAGCACACTCCTCAAAGAGAAGCTTGATGCTTTCATTACTTTATATGTATGATCTGTATATTCTTGTTTTCATTTTAAAAGAGTAGTGCTTCCTGCTTTTAGTAATCCACTGATTTTATGACCAAAGTGTGGGAAAATCTTAAGATAGCCAGACCATGAAGTGTCAGGAGTCATGCAAGTTCAGGAAGATGGTAAACATGACTGAGCACATGACAGGAGGTACATTCCCATACTGGGATGGGATAGCATGAGCCAGTACTCCTTTGTTTACAGGTATTTGCTCAAAATTAACAATTTAGTGTTGATGTTGACTTCAAAAAGAACAATTATGAGTGAATGGTGTGAAGCAACAGGCACCTAAGCCACATCAAGCATGACCCAAGACTACAGGGAGAAACAGTAGTCTCACAATACCTTTAGACACTAACTAAAGATAGGTTCCTGTTTTTCCAGTTGAGATTTCAGCACCAAAGTAAGAGCCTGAAGCCATGAAAAAGAAAGAAGAAAAAGTAGGGCTAATTTTGTAATACAGTAAGTGAGAAAGGCATACTAGAGCACTGACAGAAGTGCATTGTTCAATGTTGTACTTCTTAAAATATCTTTCCTATTTTTTTAAACAACTGCCATTGAGTTTCAAATTCTGATTCAAGTTAGTCCTTCCACAAATCTGTGGCATTCTTTTCCCTGTATAAAAGGTTTGCTGCTTACAGCTGTTCTTTCCAAACCCCTAATCAAGAAACACCTGGATCAAGACCAATGGCTTTGAACATCATATGGTTAATCTCTTAACACAGTGTAAAAAATCTACTTTATTCCTGTAAGTTCCACCCCAATTTTGGGAACCCTGCCTTTGGGTAAGGCTAACTGCAGCATTTCGACCAAAAGGAGGCATTAATGTTTGCTTAGGAAAAATGTCTTAATAGTCCCCACCTGCAAACTACACACCCAGGAGAACACATAAGGCAGTTTGCATTATCACATGCGCTGTACTAACCTAGAAGAAAAGTTATCTCCACATTCAACAACATAAAAGGATGCCAAAGAAATGCAAAGCGTTCGACACTGTCCCACACGACATCCTTTTCTCTAAGTTGGAGAGACATCAATTTGACAGGTGGACCACTTGGTGGATAAAGAACTGGCTGGATGGCCACACACAGAGTTGTGGTCAATGGCTCAATGTCCAGCTGGAGACCAGCAACAAGTGGTGTCCCTCAAGGACTGGTGCTGGGACCGGCCTTGTTCAACATCTTTGTCGCTGACATGGACAGTGGGATTGAGTGCACCCTCAGCAAGTTTGCCGATGACACCAAGCTGTGTGGTTCGGTTTGATATGCTGGAGGGAAGGAATATCATCCAGAGGGACCTCAACACGCTTGTGAGGTGGACTGATGCCAACCTCATGAAGTTTAACCATGACAAGTGCAAGGTCCTACACCTGGGTCGGAGCAATCCCAGGCACAGCTACAGGTTGGGCAGAGAAGAGATTCAGAGCAGCCCTGCAGAGAAGGACTTGGGGGTGTTGGTCGATGAGAAAATGAACATGAGCGGGCTTCAGTGTGCGCTTGCAGCCCAGAAAGCCAACCGTATCCTGGGCTGCATCAAAAGGAGCGTGACCAGCAGGTCGGAGGATGTGATCCTGCCCCTCTACTCTGCTCTTGTGAGACCTCACCTGCAGTATTGTGTGCAGTTCTGGTGTCCTCAACATAAAAAGGACATGGAACTGTTGGAACAAGTCCAGAGGAGGGCCACGAGGATGATCAGGGGACTGGAGCACCTCCCGTATGAAGACAGGCTGAGGAAGTTGGGGCTGTTCAGCCTGGAGAAGAGAAGGCTGCGTGGAGAGCTCATAGCAGCCTTCAAGTATATGAGGGGGGATTATAAGGATGCTGGAGAGGGACTATTCGTTACGGACTGTAGTGATAGGACAAGGGATAATGGGTTAAAACTTAAACAGGGGAAGTTTAGATTGGATAGAAGGAAGAAGTTCTTTACTGTAAGGGTGGTGAGGCACTGGAATAGGTTGTCCAGGGAAGCTGTGAATGCTCCATCCCTGGCAGTGTTCAAGGCCAGGCTGGACAGAGCCTTGGGTGACATGGTTTAGTGTGAGGTGTCCCTGCCCATGGCAGGGGGGTTGGCACTATATAATCTTAAGGTCTTTTCCAACCCTATCTATTCTATGATTCTATGATTACATCACTTTTCTTTAACAGCTCCAATGTACTTTCTTCAAATGGTAACTACTAATTATTGCTTCTCTTTAAGTGCACTCAGAAATGGCCATTCTGAGTCTGAACGTGCCGTTTTTAAATTCAGGCACATGCTCAAGACAATCAGGCTTTACAGTGGCAAATGCTACATATCTCATACTGTCCTAAAATACCAAAGTTCATCATCACTGATGTACTCCATAAATGATCACAATGTCAGAAGACTTGAGTACTTCCTAGAATTATTCTACCTATTCACTTAAACCCAGTAAATTTTAGTGAATATATTTCCTATATATATATATATGCAAATAAATAAAATATATAAATATATATTCTATATAAATATATAATAAAAATATAAATAGAATGTCTATATATTTATACATGTAATATTTTATAATATGAACTATTTTAAATATTAAATATTTTTATTTTATATATATGTAAAATACATAAATAGCAGGGAATAGCTAATAAATCAATTTCCAGACTAGTAATGAGAAGCAGCCTATCAGCAGAATTAATTGTAAGCTGGATACAATCAATAACACAGAACATTATTACAACAGTCTTTGCCTCCCACTTACCTATAAGGTTTCTGAATTGAAGCCTTCAATAAACCTGGATTATTGATTTGTTATAAGAAAATGAAATATTAGAGACACTCACTTTTACCAAAATAATTCTTGCTAACTCTTCACGTACAGGCTTTTCTTCATCCTTCTTCAAACCATCCAATTCAAACAAGGTATTGTAGTTTTCCAGCATTTTTGTCATTATCTTGTTGCAGATCTCCTGTTCTTTTATGCCTTCAAATCCAGACGGCACGCTAAAATTGGACAGAACACAAAGCAGAATGTTACAGGCAGTCAACATACAACAGTTCCTGCACACATTGTCTATAAACTTTTCAGCTGTGGATACAGGCTGCTAGCAGGCACAGGAAACTTCGTCTTGGAAAGGCAGATTGTGTCTATGGTGGTAACCACTATCATGTTTGTTTGCAGTTTTTCTTACTAAGTACTAAATATGCGTTGGTCAAACGATCTACTCCACAGAATCCAAGCAGAGATCTGAGGCAACCACCAAATGAGTTCCCACCAACTTTGTTAAAAGTTGTCTTCATGACTGCAACATAGACAGCATAAGGCATTTAAATGCTCTGAACTGTTACTGGGAAGAGTGAGATTTCTCCAAAAAGTAGTTTCTGATAATCTCAGAGGTAACACGAAGGATGAGTAAAAAAATTAAGAAAGCCCACATGCTGAACAGAACACTAAAAGTGAAATTTAAGCAAGATCTTTACAGCTTCAGGTGACCCCATGGTGTACATCAGATTTCTTAATCTAATTTTTAGTTGCCATTTCTTTTGAAAGTAGGCTCGTAACTCACTGGGCTTTTTAAAACACGGAGATAGAGGCTGCTTTCTGCAGAATAGCCTGAAAGACTCATCTAAACGGGGTTCATACCCTTCACTTTGTGGGAGAATAACTAACTACATAGTGGCAGAAACAGCAACTTCTTGGTCACTTGAAACAGGCACCTGGGCAGCCACGAACTGCTTGCCACAAACCTTAAAGGCACATGCAAATGAAAAGGCAAGATACTGATTTGGAAGAAGTGCTGTATTCCAGTCTACACTCCTTGCCTTCCTTCTGTGTTTCACACAACTCTGTCATGTGCTAAAATATCAATATTACTCACAATAGAGCACACATTTTTATTGAAGCACCTAATGATTATCTTTTGGAATGCAGGCTTTCTGCACATGTTATTGGACTTTGGGGCCTAAAACTGACTTAAATTCAATTTTAATGCAAAAATAAAATCACTGAATAATCTTCACCATTTAAAGTACTTCCAATCATCCAGTGTTCCCCATTGTACAGTATTTCCAGCAGATACACCCTCCTCTCAATTATCCACAAAGTGGCTGCATGGATGTGAATTTTCTAAGTACCTTATAAGATGGCAGAGACTGCAGATCACGAGGTACAGAAAACACAGGAAAGATTTAAAGGAAAGGAAAGAATTAGAGAAGCAAAAAACCAGAAACAAAAGAAGTTGCAAGCATTTTTTTGGCTGAGGACAACTAGTGGTTGTATGAGAACTGAAATCAGCCCAAACCCCCAAAAGTTAAACAAATGCCATCTGAACTATTTTACAGGGATGTAACTTGAAAGTAAACCCTTGTTTACTACAACCAGCAAATTAAAATTTACAAACAACTATCTATTGTATATCTGTAGCTGTAGCTTACTGGGGCCAGATGTGCATTTCAACAAGAAGGCTCTGAAAGCAGATGGTCCCAGAAATTAGCCATCAAAAAATGTCTTCTTGTAGGGGTTACATGGTACTGATTCCTCTCCATATTTTCCTCTCTGCAGTACAACTACATGTCAAGAGGCAGAAGATCCCACTGCAGCAGAACACATCTTTGTGAACTCCAGAAGAGAATTTTTACTGCTGTCATCTCAACATTTAATACAATACATGCTAGAGTTACAGGACTTGAAGTTTAAAGGAATTTTACACTGCAGAACATTGTCAACTGAAAATGGGTCAGTCTCAGCTCACTGATTTCAGTAGTGCAGAACCTGGGGGACAACTTCTGCTGATGGATGTGTATGTATACTTGGGCAAATTCACTTTAAAGAATGTCACATATACACTAAAATATAGTAACTGGCCTGAATAAAAGAATAGGGCCATGCAACCATCCTGATTTAGGGAAATCCGTCTTTCCATGCTAAATGATGTGTTCCTGATGTGCTCCTCCAAAACAGGGTACCACTTCAAAAAGCTTGGCATTCCTATGAACCTTGTTCTTCAGAAATGGACTGAAAATGTACTAGAGTAAGTTCAAGCCAGAATAAAGACTCCAGATACTTCTGGAATGAGTTTTGGAGCAGAACCTTCACCTAAACCCCATCTGCTGGGAACTGCAACACCTCCAGCACCTCCCTACTGGCAATAGCCAATACCAAAAACCTTTTACTGGTTGAAGAACAGTCCAGCCTAGAAAATTGCCACCAAGCACACAAACACTTTAATTTCTGTGCAATTCCATGGTTTTCTTGCTCTCCCTTCCTGCAACACTTCGTCAGTTAAACATTATTAACTCAAATCTGTGAAAAGTCCAACACCTTATTTGGAACAATTCTGTATGTGTGTGGCAAGATGCATATGCAGAACACAAGGCTAAAGCTCATGGCTTTAGTCTTTGTTATCACACCTCTCTGAATGCAACCAAGCAGAGCAGCACAAATTGTTTAATTTTAATTACGGTGTAACATTCTTTACCCATTGCCACCTCTCTGTCACTTAAACATGCATATTTTACAAATTTTCTCATTTATCTTTTTCCTTTAATCACTGTTATTACACCTCCAGCATGACAAGGACTATTACACTCTCTAAGCTATCCATGGTGACCTTTTCCTTATAATAAATCTTTAGCTCAGCATATGCAGTAGTTTAGATTATGAGCACACACCACCCTACATATTTATGCAAGTTAAAACCCATCTGTTGCCACATGGCATGATGCACCAGTCTGACTAGAGTTTTCTGAAAAATGTGTGTAAAAAAAAGAGTATCTCACTGTAGCTTTCCTTAGTCTGCAAAGTTGTGATATCAACAGATTTCATTTCAACTCACCAGAAAACCCCAGTGCTATGAGAACATATTCTCTCACACTACCACTTTCATGATCCACACCCTACTCCTTGGAAATTTTTCACGTTTGCTTGTAAAGACCTTGTTAAAACATTACAGTAAAACTGTGTTCATAGTCATGGTTTCTTTATGTCTAATTTGCATGTAAGTTAGGCATTATTAACTGCATTGCCTTTAGAATTAGACACACATCTTACTTCAGTTACAAAATCCACAATGGTGGGACTTCATTGCCTTATAGCCACACATGTATGAACTGCATCAAACAGCAGCACCAGAAACAGCAACAGGACACCAGCTCCACTACCAGAAACACACTTTCTAGAAGGAAGGCATAAACCTGTAATTTCTGTGGTCATTTCTAGATGAAAAAATGTTGATGTGTTCAGGTCCATCTTAGAGATATAAGCTGGAAAACTTCCAAGTTTTTGAAGCAGCTTGCAAAGTCATGAACAGATACATAGCATAGGCAGTGACAGCAGCACATCTCCAGTCTCCCCCTTAGATTCCATGGACACCCTGTGCTTCCCAGAATGATGCTCAGAGTGATCCATGCACAAAGCACAGGAAAAGCAGTCATTCTCAAAGTTAAAACATTACTTGGGACTAAGATCAAGTTGCTAGCCCTTCATTTCAAAACAGGATACCCAACAGTATTTCACATTTTGGCACGATGACCTACAAAGATGCCTGGCCCCCTGGCCCACCCACCGCATCTCCATGCTCACTTGCTTTTTAGGTTCTTCTAGACTGCTTTAAGCCAAGAATGTGCTTCCTCCATGGGGATGCTCAAGAAAGCTGGTCTCAAACAGGTAAAGCCACATCAGAGCTCTGTGTCACAACTCTTACTCAGAACTAAAGTGACCTGAGGTTAGATTAACTCACTGTGAAAAACTCCTTACATTTCATGCATTAGTTAAATGAACTTACCTCAGGGTCTCTGTAAACAAGCTGTAAAAGGCTAAATGCAGAGTGGGCTTATGAGACAGCAAACCTCCAGACTACTGAGAGTGGTGCAGTAACACATCCAAATATGACTGTATCTATCCGGCATGAGACAGGCATCACTACAAGGCTCCACCACCACCACACCTGAGAAACTTGCTTCAAGTGGAAATGAGGGCCAGGAGGACTTGGGATGTAGTCATCCACCTGTAATGAGCTGGTCTGAGATCACTGAACTGATTTCCCCAGGCAACAACTGCTGACAGCTCCCTGTCACAACTGAGAACCAGCGATTTCTATGTGAAACTGCCCATCTCATTATGAATTCCCGACAGTGTTCAACCCCACCCTGTCTGAGATGAAGAATGCATCTTACCATTTCCTTAAGTGGCTTCTCAGGAGAGCTTGCATAGAATGACAGCACCATAATGCTAATTTACAAATCATTGAGGGCTATACGCTCTGTCTTGTCTGACTGCTATTTTCGCTGTTTGCACAAGTACCTTTTGTAGAAAAGCACCACAAAGTCACCTTACCATTCTCCTAGGGAATCCCACATGAAATGAAGGGACTTAAGAGGACAGGGAACACTACATGGTTTTATTTCTCCAGCTGTCACAAAAGATTTTCATTAATACCTTGGACACCCACGAGCCCCTCAACAAGCACAACCGAAGATTTTGAGAGCAGAGCTGCAGTAGTCTTAGATGGGTACAACTTCAGGCAGTCTGCTCTGTCCCTCAAAACAGACGTTACTGTAAGAGATGTGACCTCATGGCCACAATTTGGTCCCGTACTTCAGCCAATGAATGTGATTTGTAATAACACACCAGACCAAAAACTGGCGCAGCTGAAAACAGGCTCATATTCACATCTGCAGATTCTGCTGCAAGATCAGAGGCTAACAGGTAGCTAAAGATGCAGCAACACTAACCTGAGCAGGCAGCGTACCAGGCCGAAAGTCAAAACACTGCACTGCACCAGCTACCAAGAAGGAGAAACATGACTGCTACTGCTGAACCCAGGACATCATCTCAGAGTGTGTGACTCATTTACATGTTCTGCATCATTTAAAGACTTATGTCTCACCAGTCTCGACCAAATGAAAGGACATACATCACTACAGAGATTTTACAGAAGTGTCTTAGCTTCTGAAGAACTGGAGAATCCCATGAGGTATATAACTGCCTAGAGGCATATAACTGCCTACCTTTTAAGATTTGGTCCAGATTATTTTCCGTATCATCAAATTTAGGAGCCCAACTCAACTTGGTAATTCCATCTTTGTCTACATTACTTGCAGTAGATGCATAATGCAGGTAACACAAAGCAGTTAAAGTGCTGCTGCCAACCTGACTGACTGGCTCAATCATATGCAAAATCTGCTCCTGCAAAAGCTCAATTTTTTTTTTTTTTATTTTTTCAGAAAACTGCAGCGACAGTAGGCATCTTTCCAAGTACGACCTACACAAAGTGGGACAAAAGGCAGTCCATAGTCCAACACCTACTCACAAAGTACATCATTCTCATCTCCAAACATTCCTAAACTGAGCTTTTAAAAATTCCTCCTTGTGATTGTATTTGAACTCTATTGTTGAGCTCAAACACCACTTTGTTTTGCACATATTAGGAAAAAGTTCTTCACTAAGAGGGTTGCCAAGCACTGGAATAAGGTCCCCAGGGAACTGGTCATGGCCCCAAGGCTGTTGGTGCTCATGAAGCATTTGGACAACATTCTTAAGATACACTGTTTAAGTTTTAGGTTGCCCCGTGTGAAGACAGCAGTTGGACTCAGTGACTCTCATGGGCCACTTCCAACTTACTATTCCAACAATATCCTATATTCTATGATTCTACGATGGTAGTTTTTCTTGGGAAACTGCTCCTCCACTTAAATTCTGCGTGTACAGATCAGAAGAAAGAACATACTCAACACAGAGCAGTAACTTCCTTTCATCAAGTTTTTCAACCAAAAACTGAAACAAACAGAAAACCCCACCCCAAAACCAACACACAGAGATTTTCCTATTGAAATAATCACTATTTCATTCAAGAGATTAAATAGGCAGTATCATAACACCTGACATGGGACAAATCATAATAGAGAAACTTTCTCAACTGAGACTTCGAGGGGTGGACATTCACTAGTACGTAAGACTTGAGATTGAATTAGGCCAGAACACACTTCCACTTATGAAGAGAGCAATGCAACCTTAGCAATTTTCTGTTTATTTTACAATAGGGCATGCAATGAACTTCAGATGATGAATTTGAGTACACAACAGAAAAGAAATGTAAGAAGAAGAAAACATAAAAATATACCACAGAAAGGCTTGACAATATAGTCCCGTATCCAATTCCCAAAGAGGAAGCAAGAACCCCTGAGTATTTAACATGATTACAGATGAGAACATTTGTGGCCTTATACTAAGCTTGATGCTTTGATCTTGCATCATAGGGTGTAGCATACTGAATTCTTACAAAAAACCATCTCCTTTACCCTGCTGGCAAATGCCAGTATTTAAAATCTATACAAACCCTGTAAGAAGGGTTATGTTGCATGCTCCAATTTGCAGTAACAGATGTTAGAACAATTTTCATTACTCATGTTGACCATGATCCTGGACACACATTTATTTTTAAGACTGATGCAGGATTAGGACTGCGCTGCCTGAAAACAGAAGTCCATTCACATAATGTTTCAAACACCAGTATTATTCACTGAGGAGTTGTGGTTCAGCCCCTCACTTCTACTTCAGCTTCTACCCAATCTGTGTAGGCTCCAAGGCTGCTATAAGCCAAGGTAAGACATTCATGTAGAACTTGAGATCAGATTTTAATTCCTAAAAATTCAGCAACACATTGGAAATCTTTTTGAATCTCTGAAATACCTACAGCTGCCCACAGTCCACATTTTCTCCATACCCAAAGATGATCTAGCTTTTCTCCACACTAATGCTTTCTCGTACAACCCTTCAGGTAACTTATACATAGTCATCACACAGAAATAACTGCATCTGACTCCAGCATTTAAACTGCATCTGTCAGACACTCTGTGGGGGGGATGGAGCAATCCCAAAGAACATGCCTAATCTCTGTTAGGAAGAAAGTCAATTTAGTGAGAGCTTGAATGATGGAAACCATACACACAGATCATTCTTTCAAAGACAGCTTCAAGAAAAAGTGAAAATGGATCCTTGGCTTACTCACTAACTAGTAAACCTCATGTCTCTTACCATTCCAACCAAAGGACAGAATGAGTGCAGCAGCCTCCCTGAATACCCAGATCCAAGAGAGCAGGGAGGAGGAGAGAAAACCCACCTGGTCCTCTCTTTCCTACTCGGCACAAGCTGGAAGAGCTGAGTGGAGACACACAGCAAGCCATAATTGCTCTCTACAAGAGCTGAAATTCAGGTCAGTAGACAGTAACTTCTTTCAAGGGTAATCACACTGCAACTGTTAATACCCTGCACAGATTAGCTCAGTGATAGAAAAGGCAACTATTTATGTTCCCGTACCTTCATTCTCATTGCTCCTCAAGGGCTGTATTTCTCTGTATTCTTGACCTTTGGTTTTCACCGCAATAAATCTGAACAATCCAAGTTGGAAGAAAACAGTGCACTAAATCTCAAACCATCATATTTTCCTTTTTTGAACTGTTTGACCTTGCCCTTTACATTTTCCTATATCTTACATCGCACTTCATTACAAAAAGTGAAAACAGCCTTTTCCACCCCTTTCTATTTGTTAGAAATACACAAAGCACAAGATAACCTTTCGTTAGAAAAGCATCCATGCAGTTTGTCAAACAGCAAGCAAGGAAGCAGGGGAAGTAGCAGATAAAAGTAACAAGGGTTGAAAGTTTAGGAGATGAGATAAACTACAAAGAACATGATGCAGAAAAATAGAATGAGATGAAGAGAATTAAAATTAAGTCTAAATGTCTGGAAAGTGGTCCAACAGTGAGATTTATTCAATTGTTAAACAGCTTCAGTTCTGAAATAGGAGATAATATATTTAAATAGTTAAAATGTCACTGAAACTACCTTGTAGAAAGTAATCCTTCAGTATCAGCTGATGGGCTTTATCTTCTGACACTGTGCATTAACTACCCAGACTCTGACACCCATTATAGACATGAGTGCGAATTTCCAACAGAAAAAAAACTCAGATCTTCCTCCTTCAGCAGTGTAGCTGCTGACAAGCTGGATGATAAGCATTCTTTCCTTGTCCCAGAGAAACACCCCATACACTGCTCTGAACAAACAATGAAAAGCAAGAGCAGTGTTCACTTCAACCATCTGCTGATATTTAATCTCTGATGCTAGTCTCTATAGGGGCTGCCTGTAGCCGGTATAAAGGCAGCCCCTGCCAAACAGGCTTCAGGCAGCCTTACTCTGGAGCTCTGAATGGTGTTCTGAGGATCTCTCTGGCTGCTTGGCCAACCAGCTAGTTAAGCCCAATGCTTAAAATTTACTGCTCCGAAATCTTTGTTGATACAGATGGTCACAGCTCCAGCAATTTAAGACCGCATCTACTAACACAGGAGAAACAGGTATCTGAACTGTCGCTTACAATATTTGTGTCTGGACCACAACCCTGAGCTATCATGAACGAGATTAAGAGCTGATGAAACATATAGCTGAATTACCAGATGATGAAACTGAAAATAAGTTCAAATAAAGATCTAAATCCATAACTGTAATATATTTGGGTCTTCTAAAAAATGCATTAGCCATTTGTTAAGTATCAAGCCTTGCTTTCACTGCCTCTTTTGCTACCTGAGCATTTATTTTGATGTTGTGTCGCAGCTGCAGGGCCAGCTGCATTCATATACAGCCACAAGAGATCTTGTGTTTTCACCTTCAGTAAACTCTGCCTTTCTCAGTCTTCTGCAATGGAATCATGTAATTCCGTTCCTCTGCACACCTTACAAAAACAGTTACATCTTTTCTATGCCATCTTAGGAGCAAAGATCAATTGAAGCAACAAGTATGCAGCTTTTAAGAAATATGCTTTTGTTTCATCTTAGGAATGACAATTGTAATTCTAAACTGCAACTCTCTGCGCCCTACATCAGAAAGTATACAAACCTAACTTTTTAACTTTCCTCAACAAAGTGATAAGTAAGCTAAAAATAATCTAACAGCCACTTGCAGTTTCAGTCAGAGAGACTTAACCATTGGACACAGAAGCACTTGTCTGCCGTCCAGACCCCGTCTCAAGGGAGGTGTGTTGCCTACCAGGGGCACAGATCAGGGATGTGGCAGAGAGGCTGCCTGCTCTAGTAAGTCCCATGGACTATTACCCACTCCTGGCGATACATGTGGGTGCTAGGGATATAGATAGTAGTAGCCTGGGGAACATAAAGGACTACAGAGCCCTGGGGGAGGTGGTTAGGGGCTCTGGAGCTCAGGTGATCTTTTCATCAATTCTCCAGGGTACAGGGGAGGACCTAAAAAAAGCTAGGAGGATTAGCCAGGTTAATAACTGGTTAAAAGGGTGGTGTCATAGTCAGGGGTTAGGGTGTCTTGAACACAGGATCCAAGCTTGTAGGCCAGGTCTAGTGGGGGCTGGTGGAGCTGGTCTGATGATAAAGAAGGGAAAGAGCAGTTTTGGTATGAGGCTTGCCAGACTGGTCAAGGAGGCTTTAAACTAGACGTGTTGGGGGAGGGGGGCATCATTCCGCCCCAACACACCCAGTCAGTTGCCAGAACCTATAATAAATGCTTGGAGCCATGTAGAGATATCCTAGCCGCTCCAGCCAATGAGCCAGCTTCAGTTGGAGCTCGGCTCAGATGCCTCTATACAAATGCCCGTAGCATGGGGAACAAACAAGAGGAATTAGAGATGTGTGCACATCTACAGGGGTATGATATAATAGGCATCACAGAAACATGGTGGGATGGCTCCTATGACTGGAGTGTTGGAACGGAAGGTTACAGGCTCTTTAGAAAAGACAGGCCTGGCAGACAGGGAGGAGGAGTTGCCCTTTATGTTAGGGATAGGCTGGAGAGTATGGAACTCTGTCTGGGGACAGGTGAGCAGTCCACAGAGAGTTTGTGGGTCAGGGTTAAAGGGAATATAGCTATGGGAGACATTACTGAGGGGATCTGTTACAGACGGCCTGATCAAGGAGAACCTGCAGATGAAGCACTCCATAGACAGATAGGAATAGCCTCACGCTCGTAGGCCCTTGCTCTCATGGGTGACTTCAACCACCCTGACATCTGTTGGAAGGACGGTACGGCCCGGCACAAGCAATCCTGGAAGTTCCTCAATTGTGTAGAAGACAACTTCCTTCTGCAAGTAATAGAGGAGCCGACAAGGAGAGGTGCCATGCTTGACCTCGTGCTCACCAACAGGGAAGGGCTCATTGGAAATGTGACTCTCCAGAGCAGCCTTGGATGCAGTGATCACGAGATGCTCGAATTTGAGATCCTCAGGACAGTGAAAGAGCGTGCAGCAAGCTCACTGCCCTGGACTTCAATAGAGCAGACTTTGGCCTCTTCAGGAACCTGCTTATTAAGCTTCCATGGGATACAGCCCTAGAGGGCAGGGGGGCCCAAGACTATTGGTTGACAGTCAAGGACCACCTGCTCCAAGTTCAGGAGTGTTGCATCCCAACTAGAAGGAAGTGCAGCAGGAGGGCCAGGAGACCTCCTTGGATGGATAAGGAGCTCCTGAGGAAAATTCAAATGAAAAAAAGAGGCTTATAGTAAGTGGAAGCAAGGACAGGTGGCATGGGAAGATTACAGGGATGTTGTCCAGGAAGCTAGGGACCAGGTTAGGAAAGCTAAGGCACAGTTGGAATTAAACTTAGCTAGAGGTATTAAAGATAACAGGAAGGGATTCTACAAGTACACAGCAAATAAAAAACAGACTAGGGAGAATGTAGGCCCCCTCAGGAAGCTCTCAGGAGAACTGGCTACACAGGATTTGGAGAAGGCTCTGAATGACTTCTTTGCCTCGGTCTTCACTGGCAAAGGCTCTGACCACACCACCCAAGTCTTGGAAGGCAGATGCAGGGACTGTGAGAATGAAGACCTTGCGCCCACTGTACGAGAGGATATGGTTCGAGACCATCTTAAAAATCTGAACGTGCACAAGTCCATGGGTCCCCATGAGATCCATCCATGGGTCCTGAAGGAGCTGGTGAATGAAGTTGCGAAGCCGCTGGCCATCATATTTGAGAAATCATGGCAGTCAGGTGAAGTTCCCAATGACTGGAAAAAGGTAAATATTTTCAAGAAGGGGAAAATGGATGAACCGGGGAATTACAGAGTAGTCAGTCTCACCTCTGTGCCTGGCAAAATCTTGGAGCAGATTCTCCTGGAAGGCACGCTAAGGCACATGAAAATCAACAAGGTGCTTGGTAACAGCCAGCATGGCTTCACTAAAGGGAAATCCTGCCAGACCAATTTGGTGGCCTTCTATGATGGGGCCACAGAACTGATGGACAGGGGTAGAGCAGTTGATGTCATCTACCTGGACTTGTGTAAAGCGTTCGACACTGACCCACACGACATCCTTGTCTCTAAATTGGAGAGACATCAATTTGATAGGTGGACCACTCTGTGGATAAAGAACTGGCTGGATGGCTGCACACAAAGAGTTGTGGTCAATGGCTCAATGTCCAGCTGGAGACCAGTAATGAGTGGTGTCCCTCAGGGATCGGTGTTGGGACTGGTCTTGTTCAACATCTTTGTTGCTGACATGGGCAGTGGGATTGAGTGCGCACTCAGCAAGTTTGCTGATGACACCAAGCTGTGTGGTTTGGTTGATACCCTGGAGGGAAGGAATGCCATCCAGAGGGACCTTGACACACTTGTGAGGTGGGCTGATGCCAACCTCATGAAGTTTAACCATGACAAGTGCAAGGTCCTACACCTGGGTCGGAGCAATCCCAGGCACAGCTACAGGTTGGGCAGAGAAGAGATTCAGAGCAGCCCTGCAGAGAAGGACTTGGGGGTGTTGGTCGATGAGAAAATGAACATGAGCTGGCAGTGTGCGCTTGCAGCCCAGAAAGCCAACCGTATCCTGGGCTGCATCAAAAGGAGTGTGACCAGCAGGTCGAAGGATGTGATCCTGCCCCTCTACTCTGCTCTTGTGAGACCTCACCTGCAGTATTGTGTGCAGTTCTGGTGTCCTCAACATAAAAAGGACATGGAACTGTTGGAACAAGTCCAGAGAAGAGCCACGAGGATGACCAGGGGACTGGAGCACCTCATGTATGAAGACAGGCTGAGGAAGCTGGGGCTGTTCATCCTGGAGAAGAGAAGGCTGTGTGGAGACCTCACAGCAGCCTTCCAGTATCTGAAGAGGGCCTGTAGGGATGCTGGAGAGGGACTCTTCATTAGAGACTGTAGTGACAGGACAGGGGGTAACGGGTTAAAACTTAAACAGGGGAAGTTTAGGTTGGATATAAGAAGGAAATTCTTTCCTGTTAGGGTGGTGAGGCACTGGAATGGGTTGCCCAGGGAGGTTGTGAATGCTCCATCCCTGGCAGTGTTCAAGGCCAGGTTGGACGAGGCCTTGGGTGATATGTTTTAGCGTAAGGTGTCCCTGCCCACGGCAGGGGGGTTGGAACTAGATGATCTTAAGGTCCTTTCCAACCCTAACGATTCTATGATTCTATGACACAGATTTTTCCTCACTTGTTTTGTTTGTTCTTAACTCTACTAATACAATTTAGGCAAAAAATTCCCAAACTGCCCATACAAATGTAATCTATAAAAACACGTTTACTTTTCCTTGTAAGAAATTTGCAGTATTGTGCTTCCAATAACTCTCACATTCACATGTTCCTGCACATATTACTGTCTTTTGAGTTTTCTTTCTTTTGCAGAGGAAGAAAACTATTTTCAAAACATGTTTTTTTAACCTTTTCGTACTAACACAGCAAATGGCTTAATCCTGACATATCCACCTTCATCGCCCATAACTGAGGCAGCAGTGTAGTCACACGGACAAGCTTTGGTTTAAATGTCTCATCTGCATATTCTCTCCTTAATCAGTCAAAAAAGATATGCTCCTTTAAAGAAAGAGCAAACAGTATCTAGCCTAGGTATGTGGAACTGGCTGAATGCATTACAAGGAACTTAATTTGTTTTCTCTCTTTAAAGAAGCCTACTTCTTTCCACTGTCTACAGAGGAAGCCTAGGGAGATAGTCTCATTAGGCAATCTAATCTAAGTCTCATTAGGCATTATACAAAGATCAGTACAAATCTGACATTTGCTACAAGGAACTCACTTGTCTCTTTTTGCTGATATTACACATCTTTCAAGACTAATGACTGAACAAAACTCCATACATGTCTCCCATGTCTTAGATTTTGGATGCCAGTCAGTGCGTGTCTTGCAGACAAGACTGGGGTGAAGATGCTAACAACGCACTGCATCACAGCAGTGATTCAATAGAAACAGTCTCACTCGAGTGTGTTCTTGCCCCTGGAAATAACTGTTCTTGCTACTGCTGCAAGATCCATTAGCTTGTACAACGTCTTCACCACAAGCACCAAGGAACTGGGTCCAATGAAAGAAACTAGAAAAATCAGCAAGTCCACAAAGAAATCTCAAGAGACCAGTGGAACCCCGTAACCTCTAAAGCTGTTTCTGAATATACTAGAAGGATAAAGAACCCAGAATATTTGGCATCTCGAGGACAGGCACCAGATCACAATGTTAAATCTGCCGAGTGTGCAGTATCCATCATCAGAAATCAGACAGCACTTGGGTGTTGCATATGAGTCCTTCTCCCCCAGTTATCCTTTCTCAAAGCCTTCTGCAGAGAAGCATCCATATTCTCTGATGGCAAAGGAAGAAAGCTGTATGATCTCAAGTCTCCTTGCACTTACACAGTCTGAAGGTCTTTCATTATTGTACTCCCACAGCAATAGAAAACTGACCAACTGTTTAGCAAAATAGCAAGAGGAGATTGGAGAGCAACTCAACTCACATTCAGCTGAAATAATAGCTTTAGCACTAAAATTTACCCCAAAGCCCAAGTCATTGCCTTAGTTTGATCACTCTGACAATTAGACTTCTGAGCTACATTTCTGGCCATCTGGTCCATTACACTCTCCATTAACATATGGGGAAAAGTTACTTACTGAAAGCAGTTTGGTCCAAATACAGTGGCAAGATTGCAAAGGTTCATCCTGTTCTCTATGTGATGTTCAGCAACCTTTATCAGGAATTGGCACAGATACTTCAACAGGCAGTAATGAGCATCAGGCAGTTCCTTAAGGAGTTCTTTCAAGTTATGTTCCTTCTGCATGTCATTTCTAGCATCTAGGAAAAACAAGAGGAGAAAAAAACATGTATACGGCTTCTACACTGCTGCCAATTTACTTACATGGGTGAGCAACCACTGGGATCTAAAATTTAATCTTACTTCTGTTCAGAGACACAGAATCCTCCAGAACCCTCAATTTTCATCAGGGAACCTGCACTTTTCTCCTGAGGCTCACTCTTGCCCCCACTGAGACTGTTTCATGCTCACCTTTACACTGGATCTATTTTTTGAGCAGCATCAGCAGTGGTCAAAGCTAACAGCTTTAAAGCATGTTTATTCCCACTCAGTACTAATACCTGCTTGAACTCCCATTCTACCAAATCTCCTGTTTCCAAGCTTCTTCTGGATGTTACCTCTAGAAAAAAGTTGTTCAGGGCAGTGTTACACTCCATAACGACCCAAAACATAGCCTAATGTTAGAGTAGCCTTGTTATAATCTCCTAGAACTCCTCCCCACACTTAGGGTAACAAGGTGCTTTTTCATTCAGAGGATGTTACCATTCTTGGCAAGGAGATTCACCCAGGATTCATTGGAAACCAAACCTTGCTCAGTCTTCAAGCCTTATTTTTAGTTAAGAAGATGTAATAAACCAAGCTGCATCTGAAGTATTTGCTGCCTCTGCTGTATACCCTGCTATCAGCATGCAGAGAAGACTGGCAAGAAAACACTCCATACCTTGTGTTGCAAGAGCAAAGAACATTTTACATTTCCCTAGCATTTGGGGGGGGGGGGGGGGGGAGGAGAGCAAGAATGGAAGAGCTTTGAACACAGTGTAAGGTATGTATAAACCCTTCAGAAGTTTCACCTTTGTTTTTACTTTTCGTTTCCCAGAAGTATTCCAGGGCTGGATTGCACAGTATCCCAGGGGTAGAATGCTTTGAAAAGTGGTTAGCTGTGTAAATTAGCAGTCTGTATAAAAATATCTAAGTGTCTCCTGAGAACTCAACCATTAAGTTGCAATGTGATTTCTGTTTTACAATCAGACATTTTTGTGGTATACAGTTTGGGAAACAATTGAGTTTTGTATGTTCGTACTTGCCACCTCATACAGTTGAACTTGAAGGATTTCATTGCTTCCAAGCTTAGTTTTCCGGCCTTACATGATGTGCATCATGCAGTGCACAGTGAGAGAAGCTTTCTTAAATTTTATACATTTGGAGAATTCATTTTTATGTATCTGCTTTGGTGCCACAGACTTGAATGAATCCTTTCACGATAGCAGCCCGTAGTTTAATATGTCAGTCAAATTACAGGATCAAACATTTCAACCGATTATATCCTTTTCATCTACAGCTAAGAAATCAGCCCCTTCAGAAAAACCAAATACTGAATATGCATGAAGCAGATGAGCAAAAAATCTTATTTGCTTATTTATCACAAGTATTTATTTAAAAAAAAATTTAGAGCTATACAGAATAAAACCAGTCATTACTTTGCTACTATGAATCAGCTTTGTAACAGTAAGAAATCTGATATATTGTTTTTATTTCTGCAGAATGCTTCTGAAGGCTGTATTAAAAGGAATAACAATACAGACCTTAATTGGATTTGTGCTTGCACTGATCAAAGTGGACTGTACAGTCTCTGACTTGATTACTAATTATCTTTTCATGAAGTTTAAAGTAACAAAACACAACTAATTTCCACATAGGCAGAACGTTAAAATTCACCTTCTAGCACAGTTCCCATTAGATAACAAAACATGGGGCACATAGTGTTTTCTACTATAAATTTCTTGCAGTTGTGATAAGGAAAGCTAAAGCCATCTCTCAGGAAAAATGCACCTCTTCCACCACCATCACCCCACCACCTAATTAAGGAATGCCCTTGAGAACTAATTGCCTCTCTGAGTCTCCCACTGTGGCTTTAGATTGACAGGTACTTTTCCATTTATTGAAGGATTTTCCAACCCTTCCAAACTAGAAAGTTGCTAATAACTGCCATAAAACATTCTGAACACAGGCTTGCACTCTGACAACACACAAAGCTGTTTGCCTCATGGCATCAGCTGTATTTGGTAGGTAGGATGTCCCTGTTCATTAACCATGATATATTATGTGGTGCAGATCAACATCAGAGATACTTATCACTGGGCACAGCCAAACCTTTGTTCATTTCTGTACTTTCAAGAACAGAGACTAATATCAGATTATAAGATCTTGAGCAATTACTCTAATTGAAGGACACAGAGACACTGAACAACATAAGGAAGCAAACCCTACTTACTGAACCATAAAATTCCTTGTCCTTGTGAAATGGGAGAAACAAAATCTGTCTTTCCTCTCTCTCCTCCTTTTCCAATGAAAAAGCAAGGGAAGGAACTGACGCCTTTCTCCCAGTACAATGAAAAAACAAAAACTAATTTGTAAATTCTTCTGCTGCTGGCATTCCACAGATTTTAGCTTTATTTTAAAAATTACTATTACAACCTGTGGTGAATTTAGAGTGACATGCACACACGTATTCCATGCGCTTTGTACATTTCTCAGGACAAGTGTACCTCTGCTACATTACTTCAAACAAAACAGCTTTTCAACCTATTAGAGAGCAAAAATAGTCTTGAGTCACAATAACCAACTGCTTGGAGCATTCTTCCTCCTTTTGTCCACCTGCTATGCAATTTTTCAATCTACTTTAAAGTCGGTCACTAAGGTTACTCAGCTGGTACTGATCATCAGGGAAACATTAGAGCACCAGAGCTGTTTAGGCTACCACACACTCAAGCATCAAGCGTACCAAAGCCCTAAGCTTATGTACGTGCCTAATTTTGTAAAGTACAAGCTGTCCCATGGAAGTCAAGACTATCAAGTGCAGTCTTTCTTATTCAGTCAGATTAAAGAGGGTGGTATGAAGCTAAGCATATGCCTCAGTCTCTGCAGCATCCTGACATGAGACAAAAAAGCTTGTCAATAATGGAAACAGCAGAGTGCCAGATTTTCAAAGGCAGTTCAGGAGCATGTATTCAAGCCAGATTTCCAGATAGGCCCAGCTACCAACACACTCATGACTTTTCAAGCACAGCACATGAAGCTCCTTTGAATATTTTGACCAATACAGCAAGAGACAAAGGAGAAAGGAGTAAAAGAAAAATGAAGGGGAAAGGGAAGGTGCTCTCAAGGCGGAGTCAAAGGCATCCACTTCTTTATTTTGTGGACCTGCCAGAAGCCATGTAAAACAGACAGCATCCCAGCAGTGGTCTGAAAGAGAAATCTAACTAAATGAACAGCCAGCAAGGGCCTGAAACCGGGGATAAGATGGTGGTTTCTGTGCTGAGGAAGGAAACAAAACCAGCAGCCTCAGGCCACATCTAGGGCCAGCAGCCAGAGAACAGAGAACACAGTATGACACAGGCAGAGGGCAAAGGAAGCCAGCAAGGGCAGTGTGGCACTTCAAAGCTCAAGTAGGGAGTCACTATTGAGGGACAAGTCAAAGAGACAACTGAAAAGGACAAGCAGCTTCTCTAAAATGTTAATTAAGTAGAAACAGGAGCCTCAACAGTGTAGGAGGCACAGACACATTTGCAAGGGTGTTTTCAGACTCATTTAATTTCAGTATACACCCACAGATCACAACAAGAGCAACATATTTTCCAATGCCTCATCCTGTTTCTGAATGTATTGAGTTTCTCTTACATGCTACAGACACCTTCTAATTCCTCAACTCACCCCTCTTCATGCTACTCCTTCCCCCTGCAGAGCATGCTTCCTGAACATCACTAAAGGCATGGATGCCTGCACATAAACGTGTTGTGACTTTGCTCATGTCTCAGATGGTCTGACCCCAAACACCTCCAGCCTGGAAACACTGAAACAGTGCCATCCCCTAGCTAATTCTCTTTGCTGTGAGGTGAGGAAGAATGGCTAAGGCTCAGTGTCATGCTACCACTTTTTTACTTTGCATATCTTTCAGCTGTCTTACATACTACTAGCTTTGAGGGCAGACAGAGAAGCCTGCATCTGTCTGTAGCTATCAATGTGCCTTAGGAAGTTAATCTTTGGTACATAGGCAGCAGGTTGCACATTGCAGTGCCACTGCACCCACATGGCTATTGGAGGAATCAAAGCATTTCTTTCCACCTCCACAATCTAGAGGAAGTGGGATTCCAGTTTCTCTCTGCCACAAAGCAATCTGCTTCAGACACAATCCTACCGCAGAGGAAAAAAACCCATAAAAATCATGTCTTGTTGCCATCAGTAGCAGAAATGCTGGAAGTCCTCATCATAAAGAGGCTGTCATCACAATCCAACTTGCGACCCCTCACTCTGCATCGTTATGGCACTTCGCAGAGCTGTATTTATGCTTCACTCCAACATATTGGCAGCAGAGCACTCTCACTTCTTTTGTAGCTCTGCTGAGTGTCATCATCTGCTTAAGAAATCCAGTTCCAAGAGTTTTTACTGCTTAACAAACACCTTCTGCATGTGGAAAACAGAAGTTATTTCTCTGGTTTGGAACTAGGCCTTGTAACACCAAAATGACAAAATCCAAAGGAAAATGTTAAATTCATGCCACAGGAGCCTGGAGAACCATAGACATCTTGTGAATCTGATTTGCTGCACGGCTGCAGTTACCATGGTTAAAGGGTCAGCTCTCATCTATTCCCTTTCACACTCATTTATTCATTTTCACAGTCACTGTTCAGGTTGAAATTTGACCTCTAAAATCCTCCAGCACAATCTATATTTTTGGTTCTGCTTGTTCATGCAACTCAACAGCTGCTGGCTGCTAAGCGTTCTCTAAACTGACCTTCTGATCCAGAAGGGAGCTGCTCTTTCCCTTCCACCACCTCCTATCCCTCTCTCTGGAACTAGCAGGGCTGTTCACAGGCACCACGCAAAACCTTGTCAGCCATGGCAGGCTGCGAGCAAGAGGAGGTATGTGAGATAGAACTTGCATTAGCTGCTGCCCACTGAAATATATAAATTCTCTAGGATGGAACAAGTCAGGAAGCATGAGAGATCAAATTGCATTTGAGTTAATTAGACTGAATACCAAAGGAAGACACAAGCCCACATTTCACCGTACCCCTGCTGGAGAAGGGAATGCAACAACAACAAAAAAAGAAATTCACTTCATGGGAAAGCTTTCTGTATGCTAAAAAGGAAAAGTACAATAGGAACTTGTCTTGCTGAAAGCAAGTGACCTGTGAAAGGGAGTAAGAGCTGTATATAGAGGTCCCTAGCATGTACAAGTGTCTTAAGAGCCAGTGATCATGCTATAAAAGATAAGGAATGAAAAGCCAGAAGCAGTAAACAAGATCAAGCAGGGACTGCTGCATGGGAGCTGCTGATTTCTCCCTGCTGAGGTTTCCAAAAGAAACTTTCACCGCTCTGCAAGCACACCTCATTTTGCACAGGCAGGCACAGCTCTGCTCCTCAGTGAAGCCTGCAAAGTCACAAAAGAGACTGTAATGGGACATTTTTTACCCCAGGACTCCCTGCAAGGAGCGGCCTTCATATTTGTCTGGTGCCCTGAGGAGACCAGCCAACACAAAGATCACTATCAGTGTGTCCCTGGCCTGTACTTGCCACACACATCTCCCATCATCATCATTTACAGAGGGAGGTTCTTCTCTGCTCCCACTGCCACTGTCCTTCTCCAAGGGCAGAAAGAGAACACCAGGACACGGCAAACAGCCTTAAGAATACACTACGTGATGTTTTCTAGAGCTGCATAGCCTTGGTGTTACGCTGAATATTTTTATAAACAGGCATGCACCAGGATTTGGGGGCAGCATGCAGAGCTCCATTTCACATAACACTGCACAGGCTGCAGACAGCATGCCAAACCATCTACGTGGACTTCTCAAACTACAAGTGGGTGAGGTTCCCTCTTTTTCATAAAAGGGCAGATTTACAAGGCATGCAGTGACAGGACAAGGGGGAATGGCTTTAAGCTGACAGAGGGGAGATTTAGATTAGACATTAGGAAAAAATTCTTCACTATGAGGGTGGAACAGGTTGGCCAGAGACCTTGTGATAGCCCCATCCCTGGCTGTGTTCAAAGGCAGGTTGGATGGGGCTTTGAGCAGCCTGGTCTAGTGGAAGGGGGGCTGGAACCATGTGATCTTAAAAGGTCCCTTCCAACCCAAAACATTCTATGAAACTATGATTTACTCTTTGGTTTGGTATCAAAGATTATAACCAGAATTAAAAAGGGTTACAGATACAGGTATAATTTTTAATTTTTAGTTCAGCTATTTTTAACTAGATGAATCGCTCCCTAAAAATTTTTATAGGAAGTGATTGTGTGTTGTTCTCAGGCCAAGATCTCAGCTGGCTTAAAAAAAAATGCTGATATCAGTCACTGAAAATATTACAATGTAACCCTAACATAATCCTACAAAAATATTTCCCATGCAAAGCTTCAACAGGAGGGAATACAGAGGTTGTGGCAAACCCTGCAATTGCCTTTGCTGTTGACATGCAGCAAAGTGGCTCCAGCTTCAAAGTTACTTTTTAATAACTAGTTAGCTCAGAAACAGCTTGACCTACATCATAGCTTACAAAAAGAATACTCAGGCGTGCGCTTCCTTGGTACCATTTTGCAACAGATACCCCTCTGCATACTTTGATAAGTGAACAGATTACTCCTCCAATCATGCACAGCTGGTTAGTCATTTAACTGTAAGCAGAGGCCCAATGACCACTTAAGCTAAACTGAACCTGACAAAAGTCATCAGTGCCTTTCATAGCAACTCATTTATGCTGTATTTTCTAGGGCATGAAAACCCCCTCAGTTTTCTTCAAACTTTACAAAAGCCTTCCCCTTGCCGTATCAGCCAATATGGCATTTTAAAAATAATATTATTTTTTTCTAACCAAAATTATAACAGAATTGTAACTGGATCTTAATGTGCAATACAGGCAAACTTAGCTATGAAGACATGTCACAGTCAGGCTAACTTTTGCAGAACTGGCTTCATAATTTACACCAGCAACTTTATTTGAAAGAAGAAAGCTTTGTGGGTAAATCTGCTGAGAATAAGATATCTCTCTTATTTCCATAGAAAGTACTTGGGAGATTTTGCACATCCTGTGGGAAGCAGGATGAGTAAAACTTACCACAAACAGCACTGTTCGCAAAAAACATCAGTAGTTCCAGGTACAATACACCAATTTGACTTTTGTGGGGACAGGGATGTAGAACAACAAAGGTACAACAAACAAAATTTCCACTTGAAGTGATTTATGAGAAAGAACATAATTAAATAGAGCTCATAAGTCAGGCCTGGTGAAATCTAAAAGAACCCAAAGAAAGCACAGCACTGACCAGTAAAAAGGGGCTTTCTAGAACATCGCTACCTTCCACACAAGACTTCCTGAATCCTATCCCTGGCCCCAGACAACCTCACTAACGAGGAAGGTATTTTACAGAGCCTATATGCAACCTCATTACAACTGAAATGCCTTCACTGAGGGGAAGGCACAAACCTCTTCTCCAGCGCACTTCAACAGTCTGCACAGCCCCAAACAGGAAAACAAAAAACCCACACGGCCGAGTTCTCCCTCTTCTAGGCAATGGCTAAAATTCATCACTGCAGGCAAGAAAAGCAGAAGGGAGGCCTCAGGACCAGAGTGTGAGAACTTTGCACCATCTTCCACTAGAGATGCACGTCAGAGCACACGATCCTCTCTGAATCATGCATCACATTTGCCTGCTTTACTGTACAATGCACATCTTTAGTAACATCTATCCACTCACTTTGCAGCTTCTTAGGAAGACAGCAAGAAGCATCATTGACTGCCTGCAGCAAGAGAAAAGAACTGTCACTGATCCACACTGTCAAGGAACAGGGCAAACCACCACCTATTCCACATACCACCACCACAGACTGTCTGATGCAGGTGAATTACATAGAGAAATCATCTGATAGATAGTTGTGCATGTTTCAGCTTTCCAAAGCAGAAGTGATGTTCTTTCTTACAGTTGATGCACCACTTCAAAGGGAGGGGTAGGGTGGACAAAGGAAAAAAAAGTCTTCCAGGTTGTGTGCTATAATGAGGAATGAGTAAAAGGTAAAGTTTGCTGTTACTTGAAAACTAGCTAATTTTTTTATGAGCAATCACATTACTTAGTGAGAAGTAGAAACTTAGACAATGTATGCTTCAGGCCTAATGGATATTCAGTTGGAGTAGCAGATGAAGTTGTAACTTTTCAGAGCTCATTAGAATGAAATTGACAGAAATCACCCTAGCAAACCAGAAGCAAACCTGTGTCCTAAAGAGATTGCAGCTATTGTCTACAAGCTTGCTCAAAGAAACCAGCTAATCATTTTGGTTTATACTCTGCAGGTATAACTGGATTAGAAAATCATTAATAGTCCAGACATTACCAAACACAATTCTCTTGTAAGAGAACTGCACATCAGTGAGCACTCTTGGAGCAGGTGAGAGCTAAAGTCAAAGGAACTAAGTATATAAACTAAGAAACAAAGAGTATTGCTCACTGCATAACCAATTATCCAAAAGAAAGCACATTAAAGGATGGAGATTTTACTTGTCACTTACCCTGGTAAAGCTGAATGAACCTGGGATGTAAGGCAGAGGTGATAATCCCATCTGGCAACTCTCTCAAAAATAATTTCAACAGACTGGCTGCTGAGTACACATCACCATCTTTAACAAGTTCCACCTCTTCTCCACGCTCATATTGCAGACGCAACTGTTCTACCATTTTCATGCTGCCATTTACCCTGAAGAGTCCTTCCTGCGTCATACCTGTAATTATATATTGCATACGAGACTAATCTGAACTAAGACATCAAAGTGATACGATGAAACAGATATTCTAGTGTGAATAACAGACTTGTAGTAATATAAAGGAGGGCAATTAATACAACACAGTTTAAAAACGTAATGTTTTCACCCCAGAAAGCCCTTACCCACTCTAGACAAGTAGTTGGACTACGATAATTAACAAATACTAATGATCAGATCTTGAGGCCTGGGATACTTTTTGACAGATCACAGAATTCAGTGGTATTGCTGTAACGTCACACCATGCAGAAATCAATTGAGACAGCTGCATTTTCCATTCATATATTTCAACAGAAAAGGGTCCAGATTTCACAAAACAGTTCTGTTGTTTCACTTTTGAAAGCACCTGATTACCTTGAGCGGCCTCTGCCAAATTCATACATGACTACTCCTGACCTTCTACCTGTGATCATCATGAAGCAAAACCATCTCAATATGTGCTGACTGCAGCAGTAACTCCATAATGAGCACTGAGACTTTACGATAGCAGAAAATCTCTGTGAGCAGATGTTAATTTTGGACAGCACAAAGCCCACAGTATTTCGCAGTGAAAAAGAAAACGTATCGATCACTTCAGGCCAGATGCCCCACCCCAGACTCCTTCACCCAGTGAAGGAGATATAGAAAGAAGGAGGTTTCCATGGAGGAAGCCAGATGAATCATACAGTACCAAACATCACTTTCTAGGCATATGTTGAGATTCAAAACTTTCAGTAAAGTGCCTAAAACTGAGTCCAGTACATTAATTTTTCTTTAGAACACCTTCACCACAAAAAATCCTGCCTTTTCTAATACTGTGTCTATAAACCTGCTTGTTCTTCTTCGGAAGAATAACACTGAAAGGATGAAAATATATACAGTTTTCATCAGTTCAGAACAGACATCATAACAGCTGTCTGACAGAACACTTCCAATCCAAGAAATCTATACTGATGCAGCAGTGCTTGTACAGGGAAACAATCCATTTTATTGGACAAGATGACAAACTGATTTAGTAAGGGGGGGGGGGGGAATGGACAAGCACTGAGGCATTTGACTTGACTAATAAAGGATACTGCTTACAGAGCTTACATTCCTGTATTCACAACAAAATGTGCTCTTATGTGGCATTCTGTACTGCCATCTTGAGGGCACCAGAAAACACCGCATCTCAACAATGATTCTCATCGCTGCAGCACCAAGCATAAGGTTAAGTATTGGCTGCCTACTTCCCTGAGGGGATTAATAATAACTGGAATCTATCTGAAAATACTTGTAAGAACATGTATTCAGTAATGTTATCTGATGGGGTGTGTGCACGCACGTATCTCTCTATATATACTTATATCCTCTCATTGTCAGAAAGACAAATGTTTTGCAACTAGAAAATGACACAAACATTCACAAATTTATTCCATTTATAGACTGAACATCTTGTTATGAGAGTGTGCTGCTTCATAACACTGTAGTTTACCTTTATAAACACCCTATTAAAATGTAAGTTTGGCATCAAGGCAGAAAGAAAAAGACGCAAACCACATATAGTAATATTATTTGCCTGTGGTTAGTGCCACAACCTTACTTAGCCCCTGCACCACAAAAGAAGATGTACTCCTCCCTTTGAAGAGTCTTATATAGAGTGCTACTAAGCAGAAGTGACTCCATTAGGCCTACCATGCTGAGTGAGGTACTCGACTATATTCCACACAACTATTGGGATGCCATTCTTGCTCAGTCCCTGCTGCTGGAGCTCCAGAAGACTCACTCCGAACACCTTGGGACAGGTTGTGTCCTTCTGCTTGCTCAGTGGAAATGCAGCTATCTTTTTCATGTCCTCCTTCAATCTCACAGCCGATTTGCTTTGCTTAAAGGAGCAGAAGAAAGAAGTGCATTAGTCACATTTGCTTAAGAAGGTTTCAGAGTCAAAAATAAGCACATCCATCGAAACTGGCTTCTGCGCTCCAGAATACAGTTTTGGCCTTAACTTCCTTTTAACACACAGAAAAAACTCTGTGAAGTAGGAAACCAAAAATTTAACTGAGAAAAAACTAGGAAATTAACTTACAGAGAAAGCGTAAGGAGTAGCTAAGGGAGAATGACACACCTTTGCATGTGAACTTGTTACTAGAGTAACAAATAATTGGGAATCGCAGGAGGCTGCTGTTGAAATTCATGCAGTTCACACGGGTTACAAAAGCAACCAGACACACACAAACATATAAAGTCCCAGCACAGCACAATTAGTATAGGCTGTCTCCAGGATGCCTGTCAAGAGTCCGAGAGTACTCCAGGGAAGGTTCACTGCACCTTTCTTCCAGATGCTGTTCCTTAGGGATTAATTTTGGCAACTGTCATGTGAGATGGATCTTTAAAGATTTTACATTTTGCGTCTGCCAAGTCTGAAATTTAATTACTGAAGTTTTAAGATTAGAAAGGGACTACATAATCTAATCACACATAATAAGAGGAGTGGAAAAAACATTGTAAGGTAAACCCTTAACTGTACAAATTCCATAGGTTCTTCTGGAGGCACAACATTCTCTCAAATGCCGAGTTGTGGTGACAGAGAAAACATGAGAGCGCAGCCAATACAACCCAAGGGGATAACATAATATAGGATTAATATGTAAGATCAATAATAGGCAGGAATCTAACTCAGCACATAGTGCTGTACGTTTGGTGTTCCATTGATAAATTTCCTCATATTTCCGACATCACACTGCAAGAACCAGAGCCCACTGCTACCATGCAGTTCAATCTATTTATTTAAGGAATCCACTGTTAGCATAATGCTTAAAAATGAATTTGCTTCTGCTGTGTTCTATTAACAAACAGCTAGTAGAAACCCTACACATAGGAAAGAGAATACTGTATAGTAACACAAAGAAGTGCTCAGACTCTTGCCTAAATCTTGGTGCCTGAGTACACTGGGTGGATTTTAGCAAGGTATCCATCTCTTCCTATGTGAGATGACATTTTTACTGCAGTCTGTAAGCAACATGAACATCTTCACCGATGCTGCTATTAAGCACGACTGTCCTTTCAGATATAAAAGAATCCAGCAGTTCACTCACTTTGCTGTGTTTTTCCCATCAGCCACAGCTCTCTGGAGCTCATGTGTGTTCTATAATCCCAGGTCCTATGCAACACTTATCTGATCTTTACGAAAGATATTGCTTGTATAAATATCATAAATATGTCTTATTATTTGCGAAACAGAATTGCCATATATAAATAAAACCAGCATTACTGTAATCACCTTATAAATATTTACAATAAGCAGTACACACATCAGTGTTTGAACTAAAATTTGACTAACTTATTAAAATACCATATCTATTTTAAAAACAGATGCTCCCATTCAGGATTAAATTAATAATATATGATTTTCTCTCCAGGGAGACACATGCCAAGGGAAAAATCACGTAGCCCTGGTTAAACTCAGAAGACAGCAAAAGTCCTTCGAGCAGCTCCTGAGCAGCTGTGATACTTGGAGAGCTTTTCCAATTAAGGTCTCCAATTAGCCTCACACTCTTACTCAGCTACAGGTTTCCAGCCTGTTTCTGTTTCAGCATTTGAAAGCCTGAGTAACAGAGCTGGATTTACTTGGGGAAACTCACAATTTAGAATTACAAGAGAACCAAGAGACATTTCTCATGTCCACGGAGCAGCAGAGGAAATTTTTGAGCCTGTTTCACGATCTGGAGACAATGCACTAACTAGGAACAAAACAGTTACGCAGTTATCCAAAATATGCATCTAACCAAAATCAAAACTAAATCACCCCCTCAAAACAGCTCCGAAACAAAGAGGTCAATGTTATACGATCTTACAGATGGAAGTTCGGATTTCATGCAGGGAAAATTTGACCAAATATTAGTGCAACTATTACTGATCACCAAGACTTCATCTGCAAAGTGCCTCTCAGACACACCACCGGATTTGAGAAAAGCTATTTATATGCCATGGGGACGCACTTTTTCCACTCATCCAACAACCTTAACACAAGGAATAATACAGCGCCGCTGCTCACTGGCTGAAAAAATGTTAAAAACGGGAAAAAAAAAAAAAAAAAAGCTTAGAATCGCCTCGATTTATCTTCACTTCCCCCCCCCTAAGGAGCGGCAGCTGCCGAAAAGGAAAGAGCCTGACACGAGGAAAGCACCGGGCCCAGGCCGGCTCCTCTCCTCTTCCCCCCGCCTCGCAGGGAACCCCGGTGAGGGCGGCGGTAACCGGCCGCTCCCCTAGCAGCGGCGCCTCCGTCCCGGCCCGTCCGCCCAACCCCTACTCACGCGTATGGCCAGCGCCCCGGCCCCCATGCCGGCTGGCGGCTGGGCCGGCTCCCGCAATCCCCCCTGAGCACCCGCCTCGGCTGGACCCGGCGGCCCCCTCAAAGCGGGAGGCCCGGCCTCAGCGCTCCGCACCGCCCCGCCCCTGCGGCCTGCGGGGGAGCAGGGCCTGCCCCGGCCCCTCTCGCGGGAGCCGCCGGGAGGGCTCGGCAGGGAGGGATTTCCCTCAGGAGTGCCTCAGGTTAGTGAGAGGCCAGAGGCAAGACCCTTGCATCACCGGGAGCTGGGAGGCGGTAGCCGCCGCTCGGTGCCGAGCTGGGAGAGGAGGCACTTTGCCTGTGTGAGAGAGTCTGGGCTCGATCAGAACGGGGCCACCGCTGGAAAGGTCACCACAAAACCCACTCTCAGCCAAATAGCGGGGCTGTGGTGGAAATTGCCAGCGCGTCTCGCCCTCGCACGCTTAAAGGTTAACAGAGCGGGCCAGCGTGGCGCGGAGTGAAGTTAAGGAGGCAAAATAAAACCCCAGTGCCAGGGAAGCCTTGTGGCACAGCCAGACGTGCCACGGTGCAGCAGAGAGCACCATGCGGTGCGATATTTGGCCTGAGCTCAGAAAGCGTGAAGTGGTGTAAACATACCCCCACCCCCCCTTCCCCATGATTTTCCATCTAGGGATATGTCGGTAAAATGAGAGAAAGGTTAAAGCAAAAAAAGGAGGGGAAGACACCCCACATAGCTAGGGACTGCCAGCAAAACACCTCATGGCAGCCATGGGAAGAGGAATTCATTCACCCAGCGCCCCTCTCCGGGTCACTGCAGGTTGGAAATGGTGTTTGTCCTAGGAATTTAAAGCACTTCTCAGAACAGAAGTGTGGAGTTGTGGGTGGTTTACCCTTCCTTGTGGAAGAAAAGCACGTACACACATTTATTTCTGTATCAGCTCAGATGGAGGCATTGCTCAGCAGGGCCTTAGCATAAGATAGGTCTTTGGAAAATGCCTCTCAAATACCCACGTCTGGTACAGGGATAAAGGAGAGAAAAAGAGAGGCAGAAGAACATCTTGCTGAGCTCTCGTCAGAGGAAAAATGCTAGCTGCAGGTTTTAGTTTACATTCACAATTTATTAACTACTGTAATCAGAATTTCCTTCATATACAGTTTTTGTTTTCCTCATTAACCTGGTCTAACCAAAAATTACTACTTCCTCAGCCTGTAAGTTTACAATGGAGAGTTAGACTCTGGCATTGGAGTTTCCTTTTAAGTCCACTCTGAGATTTTCAAGGTGAGCTGATATAACGCCCTCTTCCTCCTCTATTTCCCTCTTTACTGTAAGCCTCTAACATGCTTTTCACATAAATCACACACAGGTCTCTTCTTAGTCCTAATTGCAGCTTTACAGTATAACTAAGTGGCATGCTTCAAACAAATCTGGAGAGTGAATGATGAGAAACTTCAACTCCCTGGGACTTTAGTGGTGAAGAGTTCAGACATGAACCTGCAGTGAACAGCAGCTATGGCATTAAGGCATTTATAAATATATGTTGAGAGGCAGCAGGTACATTCTCATTCTATAAAAAGCAAGACTATAAGAAAACAAACAGTAGTGGGAGCAGTCCCAGAGCCAGTATTATGGCTGGAGTACAGTATGTTTCCTCCGCAGCTATTAGTGGGAAAGTCACAATTCTATTAAGTCACCAGAGCACTTGGGGCTATGACATGCTGGTAACTTTTCTCTGAGTTAATAAAGACACTTCTGTACTTGCTTAAAATCTTGAGAGAGCTGAAGGCCAGCATACTCGTCTCCTGCATGGCAGAAGAATGGAAACCAGACTGAAATTTCCTCAATGCCTTTGTCCCCTTGTGACTTTTCTGGATCAGCACCCCTGCTTTCCCTGTGCAGGGCAGAGTAAGATTTACCCAAACTTTTCCTTAGTCCCAGCTCACAAGTGGGTTCCTTCCTGCACTTTCCACCCTTCCCAGAGAGACATGTCTCTGTATATCCTGATCTTTCTCCTCTCCCTTCACTGAACCACTGCCTTAGAGGATGAGTGTTCCAAAGAAAGGTGTGATGAATGGGGAACACCGGTACATTCTGGCAAAATCACAGAAATCAGCGAAGACAAATGGTGTTTGACTGTAGGTTGCACCCTACTGAGGAAACCTCCACTGTTCTCCCATAAGCAATTCAGAAAAACCCTTAGAAAATAAAAAACGAGAAGCAGGCATGCCTATCACAGAGAAAAAACTCCCAAAACACAGCAACAAAAAAGCACACTTATGCATAAGATGCCCATTATGCTATTTCATGTTCTTTGACTAAGGTGCTGCATCAAAAAACTCCCTCTTTTCTACTCCTGAGGACTGCATGGGCAGTACAACTGCAGGATGAATACTGATGCAACTTGTCATGAATACGTCTGGAATCATGAGAACTCAGAGCAGATGCATTGTGAAAGACTGATGAGAAGTCTATGAGACCCACAAGTTAAGTATCACTTGCTTTTATGACATACCATACCTACCTACCTTTGATCAAACAGCTGTTTCCTGTAGTCTCAGCTACACTGTTGACATCTGTGTGCAAGAAGCACTTGATGGCTTTTTGACATGTCTACCTCCTAGCGGGTGAAGTAGCAGAATATATTCTCTGGCTGAGATACCTCCATCATCTACTCTCTAATTCCACATAACAGCTAAAGGCTAGTGTAAATGCACTGCAAAGGACAGGCTAATAGAATCACACAATTAATCAAGAAAGGAAAATAGTGTATTTTTTTCCCCTTCCGTTTGTTTACAAATAAGTCATTTAACCTCAGATGTTGAAACAACATTCCCAGAGGGCAAGAACAGCTGGGTTAGTGTTAAAAGTTCAAAGGAACTTCCTCACACCAATTCTGTGAATAATCTCTTATTTCTACTATGCATTATGTTGCTTTAACCTGACTATTGTTCACTATTTCCACTGTGACATCAGAATTCTGCACTCATTTCAAAACAGCCCACATAAAAGCAGGCTGCTGTGAAATAAATATCTGCTGCCAGCTCTACTATCCTTGAATGTTACTCTATTCTCTCCATAGCCAGCCACAGGATATGTGCCGTCAGCTTCCTGGGCACTCATGGGAAGGCCAGTCCAACTAAATGTGGGGCTTACTCCGGTGGCCAGTATGGTGCGAGATCTGGCAGCTGCAGGTGAAAGGAGGAGACAAATCAAGAAGCTTACAAGAGCAGCTGGAAACTGCCAGAGCAGTGCATCTGGCTGACAGGCTTCTCTATCATTGTGTAACTAATTGGAACTTGTCATCCAAAAAGCAGTGACAAGACAACTTTTCTTATTCTTAAAAAAAAAAAAAATCCCTAAAACCAAACAAAAATCCCAAACAAACAACAAAATAAAACAAACAAACAAGATGAGCAATGCAAAGCATGTGATTCATAGAATGGTTTGAGTTGGAAAGGACCTTAAAATCATCTAGCTACAACCCCCTGCGATAGGCAGGGACACCCTCCACTAGACCAGGTTGCTTAAGGCCCTGTCCAACCTGGCATGAATTCACTTTGATCAAGACATTTATGTGAAGAATTGAGTATTCCTGAACTAGTTTGGATCAGTAGAATACAACTATAAGGATAAGGAACCAAGGAAAACCTAACAACTATTAAATAGGTGAGTAAAAAATTAATGTATACTTAAGCAGCAGGGTTACCAGCCTACTGAATCAATGAGATGGAGACAATCATACTAATTACAGTATTATTCAAAATTATTTGAAATAATACCAGGCTTCTTCAGGCTTATCTAATTACAAAGTTAAACGTGCCTGTGCAAAACTTTGACATTTGAGGGTTTGGTGATCTAAGTAATTCAGCTGTGCTGAGAAACAGTACCACTGCAGACTGTGCGATAATTTATGTTACGATCCAGGGAAAGATGCATTTTTAAAACAGCAAGAGTACCAGGAACAGGAGTACTGCTGCTGCTGCCACCCCAGCTTGTAGCACAACACAGAAATGTCGCCCCCTCCTCAAACCAAAACTATACCACAGCAATTAACTTTAGTCATACTAAAAATCATGGTGGTTGTTAAATGTATGTGGGAGGCTAAAAGCAGAAAGAAAGTGTGTTACACAATTTCTGCCTAAATGCCGCCTGACAGCCAGACTGCCTCTGAGGACTTCACTCCTCAGTAACACAGCCTACGCCTGCCTTACAAAGAAAAATGTGCAGAGGCTGGCACTTGGGTGTCAACACTTGGGCTCAGCCTGGCAGCAGTCAGGGCTAGCAGCAGGGCCCGGCATCCTGCTTCTCTGGGAGCCAGCACTGGAGAACACGAAATGAATACAAATAAATAAACAAATAAATAAACTAACTTCTACAAGCAGCTGGGCAAATTGTTGCCTTTTTCCCTGACAGTTCCAAATTGATCAGCTTTCTGTTTATCTTTGCTTGTTAACATTTCCTGCCACTAGACCAAAATGGACTCTGTTTTGGAGTCAAAAGAAGGATGACTTTCCCCAGGATGTTGTTCTTGTCAACAGATTAAACATCTTTAAATAGCTAAAAATAATGTAGGTTTTTGTTTATTTGCTTTTGTAAGCAAATACATGGCTACCTTGCATGGGGTGAGGGGAAGAGGAGGGGAGAGGAAAGGGATTTTTTAAAGTGCATGGCTTCTGATATGTGAAGCTTCATTTTCTTCCTCTCCTTTCCCTATTTGCTTTCTTTCCCCCACAGATAACTGTAAACACAAATTTCATCACAGCACTTCAGCCTCTGATCTCTGTAGAGCTCCTGTATCCTGGATCAGGCCTGTAAGAGTGATCAGAGATATTCACAAAGACCAGTGGTTTCAAGTTGGTGATGAAAGGATAACATTGGATAACATCATAACATTGATGATGAAAGACAGATTTTTGAATACTCAGATGCCTTTCAATTCCCTGCATGTGTGCTAGGTCTAAGAAAATGCTGGCTAAAGGAATGGCGGAATATACTGAACACTTGCCCTTAGCTCAGAAGGGATGGAAAGCTTCATTACAGCAACATTAAGAAAGTAAATATATATGTGACATGATATTTTCTACCAAAACCTTTCAGGGGCTGCACATTGCTATTTTATGAAACAGCCTGTTACTCATTTCAGCTAAATTGCTAACCACTGCCAGCTAAATATCAGACCTGCAGGGCAAGGGCCTGTCCCAGACACATTTGAGCCTGGATTTCTCCCCTTGGCCACTTGGGAGAGAATATCTGTGGGCATCTGATGACTCTTCAGGTTGAAAACAAAAAGCAGCTTATGTAAGTTTAGGATTGATTTAGCATACTAAATCAATAGTCAGCTATTAGCTGACTAATCATTAGCTCACTAATCTCTACTTAGTGACATAAATTCACATAAGTATTTTTAGAGAGAGGTTTGCCTCTTACTGTTGTGGCAATGATTCAAAATTTGACATAGAGTTGCAAGGACCTCAAGTGGTTTATGGCCAACTACATCAGAGAGATGTTTCGATTTCACCAAAGATAAGAAACAGAATTGTTTCAGACCCAAGCATCCCTCAAATAACAGCAAAGAAGACCACCAGGTATTGTTTATTAATTAATCTATATTGCCAGCATGCATGCTCTAAGCAAGAGCAACTTAAGTGCGTCCCTGAGTGGGCAAGGATCACGGAGATTCATTCCTGCAGGGGAAGAAGTGTTTTCATACCTGGCCTAAACCCGTGCTTATATCCCCATCTTGTGGCAAGAGAGCATGCTTGCGAGAGAGCAAAATAAAGCTCTACTTCGTGGCCTAGGGTAACCACAGTTTCACAACCAACCAACCAGCAGGGATGCATAAGGCATGTCCTCTTGGCTCAGTAACTGCTGTCATGCAGTTTCTAGTCTCACACCGGGTTCCCTGCCTCCAGTTCTCCTGCCACTTCAGTAAGAGGGGCCCTGTCTTGGTCAAAAGGGAAAAAAAAAATAAAAAAAAATGTAATTGTTTCTAAAAATCTCAACCAAATTCCATTCCAAAGTTTTTCTTTAAATTGGTGTGGAAAGGGTCTGCATTCCAGCACTGTGACAACCAGTTTAGGAAGCCTGCATGCCATACTTTATGAATAACATCCTCTTCTTGATCCTATTTAGCAAGGGAATACCTGAATTTAAGTATTTTAATTTCATAGACTACTGGTAAGTTTTGGATTAGGACTACAAGTAAAACTGGAGGTAAGAGGTGTGGGCTCTGTGAAGATCAGAACAGGTATTGGGTCCATTTTTCTGGAGGCGCTTTCTTGAGAGACTAGCGCTATGTTTGCATACTAAAGCCTTCTGGACTGGGGCTTGCATGCTCAGGTTGTACAGACAGCCTTGTTATGAAGTTTGTATGCAAACTATTTCTCTCTTCAGACAGTTTCTAGTTACCAGAGGTTATAGTGAAAGCCAACACTAATGATTACATGATGTTACATTTTCACAGTGCAGAGTATATCAGAAGCATTCAGTCATTTTGTTTGTTTTGGTTTTCCTTTGCTTTTAGGAAAGTATGTTCTGTCCAATATTTAATTTTAAAATGTTTATTTCTCAATGGCCAGATACATGCAGCAGACCAGGTTTTGTTGTTTTTTTTTTTCCTGGAAATCTCATTTGTTATGTGAGCTTCATCTCACAGCCTTTTCTCAGGCAAAGCTGGCAGCTATGTCCCCACTGCTGCCTGCCCAGGAGATGGCTGGCAGCAAAAACAACAGAAGGCAGGAGGGCTGACTACTCACAGCAGTCAGGATTTTCTGCTCTTCAGTAACCTTCTGTTTTCCATTGCCTCACTGCACTACAGATGTAAGAGCCTTTCCCTTCAAAGAAGATACTCCACAGCATCCCTGGAGACAACCCTGATTTTGCTGACACAACTAATGCTCAAAGCCCCTCAAAAGTCTACCAAAGTTACTCATTTTCTTTGCTGAGGATTTTGCAATGAGGGAAATGTAGCCACAAAGCACAAGACCTTTGCCCTGACTGTTGCAATTGTACTTGATGGCCTCAAAGTTGAGGCACCGGCTGGCAAATTAGAGTTATTCACCCCCTTTCAAGTGTAACTGGGGGAAAAAAGTACTTGCACATGTCTGCCAACTCAAAATACTGTGAAGTCTTACCCAGAGTGGACCATGGCTATGAGCTTCTCTTAGTCAGTCAGAAAACTTTGTTCTTCCTGGCTTTGAACATTGCAAATGTTGCCTCAGAAAAGGCTATGAATCATGGAGCCAAGCTGAAGAAGCAACAAAAGTCATACATCTTTTAGTGCTTGGTAAAGTGAAGCACGATCAAAAGGAGAGAAATCTGTTGGCTGGGCCTAAATAAAACTTCTACACATGTGGTGGTTTTCACTGTTGTCTTGAAAATACAAGTCTGTGTAAATAACAAAAAATGTCTCCAAGTTCCAGACTGCAGAGAGGCACATCTGATACTGCTAAAGGATCCTGTCTGTTAATTTGTATGGGCAGAGAATCCCACAAACCAGTATTTGGGTGCTGGAGATGAAAACTGCTCAAGAGAAGAATTGCACTGTGGTGCAGACACGTAATGCTTGTGTTAAATCCGAACTTGCTTTAGGAATCTCTGATCTATCAGGAATTTGTCATTGCCCACAAGAGACTGTAAGTCAAGCTTCTTAGTAAAGATCTGAGGCCTTATTGTGGCTACTCGGCTCTTCTGCAGAGGGCAAGAAGGAAGATCTTGTGTTGGCTGCTGTTGCCCTATGAGTTGGTTTTGTATTTTGAATTTATCAGTCATTTACCAAGTGTGTAAAATAAGCACTTTGAGAATGAATGGCATTTGCCAAGTTGATTTACTGTAAAAGTCAGTAGGCCATCTGAAGCCTACAGAAATTGCCTTCAAAAAGCAACGGTAGCAAAAACATTGACTTACCTGTTCTGGTTGGTAATTGTGCATCCTGGAGCCAAGCAAAACTCAGTTGTGCCAGAGGCAAGTTTTGTAAATCTGATTTTGTCCAGGTTTTACAGATTTCTTTACTGGGCTTGTTCATTGCTCTGAAAGCTAGTACCAAGGAGAGATCTTGGTTAGCACATGCCATTTTGGCTGAAAATAAAGTATTTCAACTCTGAAGTTCCCCCACCACATCTCATTTCTTGTTGTTGGCCAGATGGCTCCTGCTCCTATCAATTGCTTTAGCCGGAAATCGAAGATGTGCTTTGGCTGTTATATGATAAGGAACCCTAGTGAAAATCTTAGGATTGTGTGGAGTGTATTTTCAGCTGAATCAAAATGATATCAAGTCTTCAGTTTAAGGCACAGGCGTAAGTGTCAGCTGCATTACTGTGTTCAGTCCTGCCTCATGAAAAGATTAATTTAAATGAAGACAAGTGCAGAAAAGAGCTAGCAGGATGAAACAGGCAGGAGAAAATTCAGTTTGATGTTGCAAAATGAAGGATGAAATCAAATATGATTGCTGACTGGCACAATACACCAGAGAGAGCGAGCTGTAATGTATGGAATAACATTAGCAAGAAGCCAAACTGGCATATACGGCTAGTGAATAATTTTAGGCTAGAAATAATAAAAATATTTAAAACCTAGTGAAGGTCTGGAGCAGCTTTTTGGATGGAGGAGTAAAGGCAAGAAGCCTACCTAGTCTGAAAGGTGGGCTGTGTAGTGGGGGATGCTGATGCAGCAGGAAGCAGCACTAGGGATCCATTGGATTTTTTCCTTTCCATGGTCCAAGGGGAGGCTCAATAAGGAAAGACACATGACATGACAACCCCAGGTCACACTGCTTTACAGGAACTGAGTTTCCAAATACTTTTTTTCCCTGAGTTTGGGACTTTCCCTTTTTCAGCAAAAGAGAACTTATCCATGGGGAACAGACACGTTCCACAAACATGCTCAGTTAATCAAGAAGCTGTTTTCCACTGAAAAGTAGTCCATCTGGAAATTTTCAAGAAGCCCGTGTGCTAACATCTGCTTGGACTGTAAACCCCTTGGGTAATGGCCTTGCCTCCTTGTTTCTTCAGTGCCAAAAACCACTGGCAAGACAGACAAATAAAGGATGACTCGGAGAGCAGCCAGCCCAGAGCAAGGAGTTTTGCAAAGTCATAGAATCATAGAATCATTAGGGTTGGAAAGGACCTTAAGATCATCTAGTTCCAACCCCCCTGCCATGGGCAGGGACACCTTACGCTAAAACATACCACCCAAGGCCTCGTCCAACCTGGTCTTGAACACTGTCAGGGATGGAGCATTCACAACCTCCCTGGGCAACCTATTCCAGTGCCTCACCACCCTAACAGGAAAGAATTTCCTTCTTATATCCAACCTAAACTTCCCGTGTTTAAGTTTTAACCCGTTACCCCTTGTCCTGACTTTGCAATGCACAAGCTCTAAATGGAATAAAGCTTAATTAAAGGGTAAAATAATAAATAATATTAAAATTATTGCTTTCAATAAATCAGACAAGGGTTGAATCAGACAAACCAGGAGACATTTCAGGAACCCAAGCTATAGTAAAAACCATGTAATTATTTGAAAAGTAATTCTTTGCCAAGCGGAGAAAAACTGGGATTGAAGAGCCTGTTTATCAATGATTCCATTACATGATTATTCTGTTTCAGAAAAAAAAATGAAGTTTTATGCACTGCAGCAAAATCCTTCACTTCTACTTGCCTGCTCACTCATCTGTGAGTCACACAAGGTTCTGAATATCATAGGCACCTAAAATAACAAATTTTCTTTCTGGAGAAGATGTATCCTCAGACAAGTCTTCCACTTTTTTGCTGCCCTACAAGTGTCTTGGAAATGCAGCTCAACAAGCTTGAGTTTGCATAGGATTCAGCTCTTCCATGCAGCTTTTAAAAAGCTTGATTATCAGGAAGATGCGCAGGGGGTGCTCAGCCACAGATTTCAGACTCATTTCATGATCTCATACTGCCCACAGCTCAGGAGTTCCAAGTACAGTGAATAATTCTGGGTTGCAACTCAGATTTTTTGCTATGTCAGCTAGGCAAAAAAGGCATACCAGTCTGCACATATGCACACACATAGAGTGTGCTTCCTGCTATAGAATGAAAGAGAATTCTTCTTGCCCAGGAATTCTTGTGGGAAGCAGTGGAGGCAGCAGTGCATCTCTGCTTGTCAGAGCCTGGCTGAACAGAAAACAGACATGCACAGGTCTGAGTCTGATGTGACTGATTGCTCTGATTTACCCTTAGGTTTTTCCCCCCACAGCCTTCTTTTCCTGGTGTAGTTGCCAACTGATTTAGTGCCTGTACTAGCTCAAAGAGGCTGTAAGGTCACTTTTACTGTATCACTCCCACACAGTGCCTCATCATTTGAAGTTGCAGCACCCTTGCCTATAAGAGAACATAAAGCAACGGGGGTTGTTGCTACTTGCTGTGCCTGTCCTCAGGGGAGACAGAAAATCTCCATGCACAGATAATTCTGTTTATGTTTCACAGTCCAGAAGTCTATTGAGGGTCATACAGGCACAGCCAAGGTCAGCAGAAATAGTGTATCTTGGATGTAGATGTACAATTGTCAGCTTTGGGCACTGCAACTATAAAGCCCACTTTCACTGAATAGTTGTATTCACCATGACAGGAAAGGAGCACATTCCCCATTTCAGTGTGAAGCTATTGACAAATCCTGTAGCGTCCTTCTAGCCAGACCTCTGTATGCTTCATTTGCAACTCAGGAGGAGGGAGTATGCTCTGTGAACACCCAAAGCAGTGGCCACACATGGCTGTGGTGCCACAGAAGGCAACTACTGCTACCCATCACCCACCCAGAACACCACACAACCAGGGGCAGTTGGACAGGAATTTCAACTCAGTACTTAGTTCTCAAAAGATACCCATTGTTGGTGGTACTAGACCAATTTTTGAAGACAGAGGTGGAATTGCAGGGGAGTTTAGATTCTCCAAAGAATTCTGCTCCTAAAAGTGTGAATTCAAGTACCCTGGTAGGTGCGTATAACAGCACAGCTCCAGCACTGTGAATACTAAACCAACACTAAAAAGCCAACACACCATACAGAGGTATATGATAACCACCATAGGGATGCAGCAGTGACATTCAGTACTTGCTGAAGGACCTCACTGCTACTCAGCTCTTTGGGATCTGCCTTGATGAGTCCTGTTAGGGGAAGGTGAGGATTTGGAAGAGGAGAAAGCGGAAACAAGGTTATTTTCACAGGTCTCTAACTCATTGTCTGCTGCAAGTACTTGCTGGTAATTGTTTTCACACTGGATTACAGAACACAGCCCACAACAGTGCATGTCCTCATCTGTCCAACCTCATGGGCTTGCTCAACCCACTCTATTCTTCCCCTACCCAAACAACATCCTTCTTTCCCACTATACTGAATGGGGTGGAAAAGAGATCCTTCCTCACTATCAGTACAGGGAGTCTCAAAGAAAACTTACAGGTCATTGCCAACGGGCTGGAGACATTTTCACCTCTGCAGGAGCATGAAGAAGGAGCCTGGAGTTTGCCTTGCACTAACCAGGCTGATCTTTGCTGTTGATTTTTACAGAGGTTGGCAATAGATAGAAGCAGGCACCCTTCAGGGCATTGTAAGCACATCTTCTCCTGAGGAGAGGGGCACCAGTGCTTGGGGCCAGAAAGGGAAATCCCCTTTTTCAAGCCACCCTGATTCATGGGCAGCCAAATTAATGGCACAAAGGCTAACAGGTCCCAGAAGAATTCCAATTAGATGTAGTTATGATTAATGGCCTGGCAAGACAGCAGCATGGGGGCTGGAGAAAGTCACTGAATTGAAAAATATGCCGTGTATACTGATGGGGAGAAAGGGAGGTGTAGCATGGGGAAACAAGGGAGGTGAATTCTTGCTAAGCCCATGAACAAAATTGCCTCCTGTTGCCTGCAGTGAATGCCTAAGTGCTTCCGCAGTGATTAGCAGTGCTGAAATACTCCACAAGCACTTGTCAATGTTTTAGCAATGTTGAATCATGGGTTAGCAGCTTAATTGACCTTCCCAAGGACTAAGGTGCTTGTTCACAGCATCACTACTTCCCCATGAGACCATTACTACAATTAAGACAATAGAAGCATCCCATGGAAGCATCTCAGTTTTTAAGCTCCATAATTAATATTCAGACATGGTTCTGAGTATCTTGTAAGCACTTGGATTTCCTTTTTTCTCCTGTTTGGTATTAGCTATGAAGATATCTTCAAATCTTCAAATTCAATCTTCAAATCCAGGCACGATTGATATGTTCAACTGTTTGTTTGTGGATTTTTGGTTGGGTTTGTTTTTTCATTTTTACTTTTCTGTTGAGCAGATCTTTAAACTGCTGTCACTTACTTTCTCATGGCATAAATTTATAGAAGAACCCCAAATTCTGCAGCAAAAGAACGCTATTTAATCTAAATAGCCAAACACTCAGAACTGAGGAGAAGCTATAATGAGGGGTGTCTGTACAGCTTTAACTTGACCCCAAGGGCAAATGCACCATTGAACAGCCCTTAATGACAGGATCACACAACACTTTTCTCCAGAGAGTCACATGGTAATTTATCACAAAGAGCATTTTGAGTCTTCTTGCTAAGTGTTTGACCCTAAGCATTATGCCAGGCTATCGGGCTGGCTTACTTGCTGAAAAAGATTCAGCCAGAGGAGCATGATGGCACAACCTGTCTGTCTGTTCATCCCATCCCAGCACTTGCTCCCTAACCACAGTCACTGCTGAACCAGTTGTTTTCTGCCAGGGTCTGGAGATGATGAGGATCTCCAGAGACATTGAGTACCTACAGCTGGCTGAGGTATTTTTCATGCCCTCCTCTGTGGTTGGTAGGCATGGTACCCCCATTTGGAGATACTAGAGACTCCCCCTTAAAATCTGTGTCCATATCCCAGTTGGTCTTGGCTCTGCTGTACTGGAAACTACTACTTTTTTCCCTGGTACTCCTTATTCCCACATTGATGCTGGCCATTTCTGATTATTCTGTTTCCTTGCTTATAATTTTTTTTCCCCTCTCAGTTCCCTGGAGTATAGCAGTGACTCTGTGAATGCTGGAGAGCAACTGGCAACAGCATGAGAAATTTAATTGCTCTTAAATAAACCCCCTAGATTTCTAAGTGAGACATCCTGTCCTGGAACCACACAAAAAGGCTAAACAAAGGAAACAAGATAAGTTTGTTCCTTTTGACATGAGGGAGTGGCTCATAAGGTGGTTGTTTTCCATAATTAAGTTACAGGGGTAGGGCTGGAGCATCCAGGAATCTCTGTAACACCCACTTGGGGATAGAGCTCTTTCTTCACAGACTACACAATGGATTACGGCTCTGCAGAGCCAAGATGTCCAAAGACTTATGGTATGCCAGGAGAGGAAAAAAAATTAAAGATTGCATCATATCCAGACCACCATTAATCTGACCTGTGCAAAGGATAGGGACCTTGTTATCCCTAATACTCAGGCAGCTGTTCAGATAGTGCACTGTTATGGTCTCCTGGTCAAACATGTGCATTGTATGGTTAATAAAAGCCACAGTGGCCTATAGCAGCTCATGATTTTAGTTTGGGTCAGCCATATCCGTGTCTCTCCATCTGTATTCCCTTGCCTAACTTAGTCTCCAAAGGAAGGTTCAAGAGCATCCACAGCGCCTATTTTGGTGAGGAAAGAAAGGAAATCACATTGTAATGCCTTGCAGAGAGGCAGACACAGTGGATTGTTCATGGAGAAGGTGATAATGATAGGCTTCAGGACTGACAGAGGCAAGTGGAGAAGACTTGGCAAAGGGCTGGAAGATATAATATTCCTGGTATTTTTTACAAATTCAGATAGGATACATGCAGCACTGATAGATTTGCCATACCGCTTCCAGGAGATTACTTGTGTTGTGAACCAGAAGGATGCAATGGCTCTCCAGCACCACTGCTGCCAGGAGGTGAGGAGAGCAACCTCTTCAGATCTCTCTTCTCATTCCACTAGTCATCTCCAGTATTTATAATGCAGAACTTGTATCCTACTATCCTGAAGGCAGTAGATGGTGCTATTGAGAGCATTGCTAATGCCTTAGTCAAGTATACCTAGATGAACAATACTAAATGCTTATATTTTCTTAATATTCCTCATCTCAAGAAACCTCAGAGCACTTGCAAAGAAACCCACTGCATTTGTGTGTCAGGTTGTGTTTGACCTCAGTGCATTTGCTGTTTTGCATGTGGCCAGAGACCTGCTCCAGAGAGGAGACAGAAGATAGCAAATTGATGCTAAGTAGCAAAGAGCCTTGTTACACCAATTTTCACAGAGACTTCAAAGATAATTTCAGGAAGAAGGATGCAAACAGCCAGGTCAGAATCTGGCAGGGCTAATCTAAGTTGAACTAATGTCTCAGTTTTACAAGAGAGCCCTTAACAACTTGTGGTCAGGCTGTCATCTCTATAATCTCTTGGGAAGTGCTGTTCTCAGAAGCTAGCACTACTTACCCTACTGGCACATGGTAGCTGCTCTGCTGCTTATCAGAATGGGGACTTGCGATCTTGTTCCTGTTACAATAATTGTCTGTTATTACTCTCAAAGTAGCAGATGAGGCAAAAGCTGTGGTTCCCAGTGGGGCAGAGACTGTGCAAAGACACAGCTCTTGCGGGTACCAGTTTACAAAGGCAAGTCTTCCACCCTGAGAAATTAAATTACATCAGCAGTATTGCAAAGTTGAAAACACTCATTTCTGACTCCCAGATCAGTCATACTTACAGGAACTAGCTAAAATCCTTTTCTGCCCTGTACAAAGGTGTCATTACTATCAAGAGCATGTTTCCTTGCAAAGAGGCTAATGAAGGAATGGACAAAAATACAGAGAAGTATCTCTAAGGATGCTGGACTGGCACACTAATCAAGACACTCAGGAGCATGCTTTGTGTTACCAGGCTTAGAGAAAAACATCTGAGGCCCCATAAAATCAAGACTTTAATTTCTGTAGCTGAAAAGTGTCAGCGTATATAAGAAAAGCAAGTCCTTATCTGTGGAAAAGAGGTGCTCAGAGCTGAGGTGAATTTAAGTTTTTTTCTGTGTATCTTAAATCTTCTGCATTTGAAGATCTGTCTCAGGCTTTATATAGCCCTTTTTCAAATGTATCCAGACAAACACATCCAGCTTTGCAGAACGCATACCAAGCAAGAGAACATTAGTCTGGTCCATCTCCTAGTCCTCCTTAGAAAATATGAGAACAGCTAAGAGTGATAATTCTATCATTTGCCTTTCTAGCAGTAATTCTTTAAATTAATCTTTGAATGTGTACAATTCTGTACTCTGTAGATGTCTAGACAAGATTTAAATAGCAGCAGATTGTGTTTCAAGCATTTCACATTGATGGAAATTAAAGGCCCATTTCCCAAAGCTTTTAAATACGTGCTTAACTTTGAGTACATGAGCACATGAGTAATGCTGTTGACAACAAAGGGATAATTCATGTGCTGTGCCGTATTGCTGCCTAACAGCTGTAGAATTATAGAATCATAGAATAGTTAGGGTTGGAAAAGACCTTAAGATCAGCCAGTTCCAACCCCCCTGCCATGAGCAGGGACATCTCCCGCTAAATCATGTCACCCAAGGCTCTGTCCAACCCGGCCTTGAACACCACCAGGGATGGAGCATTCACAGCTTCCTTGGACAACCCTTTCCAGTGCCTCACCATCCTCACAGTAAAGAACTTCCTCCTTTTATTCAATCTAAACTTCCCCTGATTAAGTTTGAACCCGTTACCCCTTGTCCTATCACTACAGTTTCTAATGAAGAGACCCTCCCCAGCATCTTTGTAGGCCCCCTTTAGATACTGGAAAGCTGCTATGAGGTCTCTTCTCCAGGCTGAACAGCCCCAACTTCCTCAGCCTGTCTTCATATGGGAGGTGCTCCAGTCCCCTGATCATCCTCGTGGCCCTCCTCTGGACTTGTTCCAACAGATCCATGTCTTTTTTATATTCAGAACACCAGAACTGCGCACAATACTCCAGGTGAGGTCTCACGAGAGCAGAGTAGAGGGGCAGGATCACCTCCTTTGACCTGCTGGTCACGCTGCTTTTGATGCAGCCCAGGATACAGTTGGCTTTCTGGGCTGCAAGCGCACACTGTCAGCTCATGTTCATTTTCTCATCAACCAACACCCCAAGTCCTTCTCTGCAGAGCTGCTCTGAATCTCTTCTCTGCCCAACCTATAGCTGTGCCTGAGATTGCTCCGACCCAGGTGTAGGACCTTGCACTTGTCATGGTTAAACTTCATGAGGTTGGCATCAGCCCACCTCACAAGTGTGTCAAAGCCCCTCTGGATGGCATTCCTTCCCTCCAGGGTATCAACTGAACCGCACAGCTTGGTGTCATCGGCAAACTTGCTGAGGGTGCACTCAATCCCACTGTCCATGTCAGCGACAAAGATGTTGAACAAGACTGGTCCCAACACCAGTCCCTGAGGGACACCACTTGTTATTGGTCTCCAACTGGATATTGAGCCGTTGGCCATGATGGCTGTACAGACAATACAAATTGCTAGAGTGAATTCATGGGGTTACTCTACAAGCTTTCTTAAAAATAAGCCTACAGGAGGGATCTCACTTGGGAGCATCTTTTAGCAAGGGGACCCAGTGACAAAGGACACAGAAGAGGCTAAGGTATGCAAAGTCATTCTTGTCTCGTCTTGAATGTCTTGACTGTCCTTAAGTAATTCACAGCCCCCAAGAGCATTGGGGAAACTCTGGAAAAAGGAGGACTTACCCTTGGTGGAGGAGATTCAGGTTAGGGAACATTTAAACAAATTTGATTTACATTAAGTTCAGGGGCTATGGTGGGAAGCACCCACAAGTGCTGAGGGAGCTAGCAGGTAGCACTCTGTGGCCACTCCTGCTGGTCTTTGGAAGGTCCTGATCCTTCAGGGAGGTTTCTAAGCATGGGAGTAAAGGAAGCATCACTTCTGCCTTCAAGAGTGGTAAGAAAGGGGGTCAGGGGAAGCACAAGCTGGTCTCCCTCACTTAGACCCCTGGGAAGGAGATGGCAAAAATAAGCCTGGAAACAATTTCTGAACACATAAAGGATGGGTTTGGTAGATGAGAGGAAAGCACTGGGTGTTGTTTCTTTCAGTAGACTTTAGTACGCTTTCAACTGTTTCCCATAACATCCTCATAGACAAGCTGATGAGTATGGGTTACATAAATGGTTAGTTGATTGAAAACTTTCTGAACTGCCAGACTTAAAGAGTCATGGTCATGAAGTCCGTTTGTGGGTCAAGATTCCTCTTTTGCCACAAAAGCAGCAAATACATTTTAAACTTGCAGGAAATTCTAGCGAAGCCCCTGACATACTGATGGTTCCTCTTGCAAAGGCTGACTCATATAAGCACCAAGATGCTGTGAAGCCCAGTTGTCTTAGAAGTATTGCCTCTGTTTGTGAATCGAAGACCAAGTTCTCCAGGTCTACTGTCAACTTTCTACGGTCCTAATTTGCTGCCCCCCCCCCCCCTTATTCAGAGGAAGCGTTAGACTGATTAAGCTGCCCGGGATCATAGGAGAGAAAGCAAGGAAGGTTGCTATGGAAAAGAACTGCGTATTAGTATTTGGCAGGCTTTAATGACTACCTTCAAACTCATCTCAGCCATATGCCAGTCATGCCCTTTCGGTTCAGCCCCTAACATCTTCATGGTTTAGTGGTAGACTTGGCAGTGCTAGGTTTATGGCTGGACTTTATGATCTTAAGGGTCTTTTCCAACCTAAAAGTATACTATAGATCATAGAATCAAAAGTACACTATTACAATGAGTGCTGAAGGTCTATGGCATACCTTCCCAAAAGCAGAAACATCAAACTAGCATTGCTTGAAAAGTGACAAGGTTTAAGAAAACCCTGTCTATAGAAAACCAACCTCAACTGTCAGGAAGGAGCGAAGAATCAGATTTGGTGATCACGAGATGAGGTCTGAGCTCTACTTGTAACAAAAATATATCTGATTCAAAGCACAAGAGAATTTTAATTTTGCTCGGGGTTCCTCTATCAGAGTAAAATATTTTGTCTAGTTTCAAAGACACTTCAGATACAACAGTGGACAGGCAGTGCTGATAGATGGCTCCTGTGGTATCTATTTCAGGGCATCTGTCACACATACCCCTGGGCTGTGTCTCACTGCTGTTGTTTTAAAGATGACAGACATGTTTTAATTCAGAAATGCTGTCTATTTATATCCTCTAGACACAGCTTCTTTCACTGCTCTGTGGAAGGTTTGTCCAAACAGGAAGGAGGCCTGTGCAATCTGAAGGATGCTTTCCCCATCGAAACAACTGATGCATACAGACATGTCTGCCTCCGTAGGCATGGGGGAGCAAAGTTGAAGTTAGGGCTAATCCATAAATCTTGGCCCCAGTTATGTTAGCCATGCATTTTTTAGCCAGGAACACTAATTCACTTTGTCAGAAACAATGCAGGAGAAGTAGCGACTTTATATCTAATGGCTTATAAGCATATTTTAGGAAATTAACACAAAGAGGGAAGATTCACCAGGGACCACCCAGGTGCTGTCCTGGGTACTACAGTGAAGAACAATAGAGCAGATAGCCTTCCCTAGTCAACAATGTGTCCCAGCAGCAAGAGGGGATGCGTGCATGACACATCTAAAGAGGAGCACTTTGCAATACACCCAGCCACCAAAATAGCAGCTTAATTATTGCCCAGGGCTGTCATCCCACTCTAAGCTCTGTGCTGGACATGGATCTGTCTGACAGGCCCTCAAGGACCTCAGTAATGGCTTTTTCTTCTGGACCCCAAGAGCTGTTCTGAACTTGTGTCAAAGACTTCCTGCAGGCTAGTCCACTGCTGCAGGAATGTGTTAACCAGGTGATGTGTCACTGCCCACTGGTCCGTCTTACAGACACAGCGGGACAGACACCTCAAGACTGTCCCTGCAGCAAGCCACTTACAAAATATCCTGGTTTTTAGCTGGACTTTATTTTGGCACAAACTTGTTTCTGATGTTTTTCCAATGGAAATTTAGAGGGAAAGACAACATGCTCACCAAGGCGGGGGGGGGGGGTGGGGGGGTGGGTGGGTGGTGTGTTGGGAATCTGTTATCAGTGTCTGTCTTGCCAGTGACTTCAAATAGACTTCAAATAGATTTTGCAGTGATTTGAAGAATATAAATACCAAACAGAAGTTCTGGGTCACCCCTCTTGTACCCATTTCTGGTCTTTCCAGGCCCAATCTACCAGAAAGAACAGTATTACAAATTAATCTAAATGCAATTGTCTGAGTCCTCAGTTTCAAATAGAGTGAAATTGTACCTGGTGAAAATGATGGGCTTACCATTACTTTAGCCCTCCCTAAAATTAACTGCTTTAATAGTTCAGTTTCACTGCAAGACACTTACTCTTTAGAAAGATTCAGCAAATGAAAAATCTGACTAGGTACCAAAGCACTGGGATAACTTCATTAATTCACTTCATGGCTTAGTGCAGAAGAGTCCCATATAACTTATGCTTTAAGTCTAACAGTAATAACACTAAACTGGCAGTTTTCGGTTTGTTTTTTTTTAATGGACAAGCTGAAAAAGAAGAAAAAATCCTGTCAAAACTCACTGAATTTCCAGCTCTCCTCATAATTTTTCCCTGAATCTGGATACATCTGAGGATGTTAAAGAAATACTATCAACGCCTTAAACCAACATATGTTCATTTCATCTAATTATTTCTACGTTTCCTTGTATAGCATAAGGAGCAGTTTTCCAGTAGATTTCAGGAGTATTGAAGGTACTGCTTAGAGCTAAGCCAGCAGTGCACTTTTTCTGTCTCATAAAGGCAAACTGCAAAAAATGGACATTGATAAAATAATATTTGCTGCATAGTGGCAATATAACTCAGCCACGAGACATACTCTTCACATACCATCATGGAACACAGCCACTTCCTCTACAACAAGCTGGGGAGCCTCAGGAAGACAGAAAGGTTTTAGAAATCAGTGCATTATAGACTGAAAACAGGAGATACTGAAAGAATCATGGAAGAAACACTTGCCATTTTAATATGGATGACTTTTTCTGATGTTGAGCTTTTTACTACCTCTTGCTTCCACATGTGTAAACCTGCTGACTGCTTAAACACTTAGATCTTGAGATCTTGTCCCCACAGGGCTTAGGGATGCCATTAGATCTTGCTGTTCTTTATCACTGAAGTTGTAAGAAGTACCCAGAAGACAAGATGGGAGATTTAGCATTTCTCAGTTGTGCTGCATTCACAGAGACAAAACCCACACTAGTGAAAACTGAATATTTCCACCACTCCCCCATCTGTTTCAGGTGACTACACAGGTTATGCCAGCTCCATCTCCACAACTGGGCTGGTTTTTATCAGTCCAGCTGTCTCAAGCTGTTATTAGTCAGTATGCTAGTGATCACCATTATCTCTCAGGAACATCTTCAAAGAGAAGCTTGAATTTGCAGATGGTTTCTGCTCCCAAACCATCTCTGCTTGAACAGACCCACAAAATCTGGGATGCCAAATGCCCATCACCACTGACTTTCACTACAGCAGTGTGCATAAGCCCCCTAATGACATCTGGTGAAGAGGAGCTGCCCTCTTAGCACCACTGGCAATCCAGTGTGCTCCCGCACAGGAGAGCACTGCCAGCAGAAAAACTAACCTAATCCATTAATGGGAAAGGGATTAAAAGGTCATTTGATGGTGATCAGCAACACTCTGAACCTTATGTTTAGCATTATTAGTAACGCAGCATATGGTAGTTACAAGATGTTTCCTTTGGGTTCCTGGTAGAGACCTCTGTGTTGGACCAGACTTACAGAAAGAAGAGCACATGTTAAGCAAGCACAAAACTGCAGTCAGGCCTGCAGGTAGGACTGCAGCCTTTCCCAGAGCAGAAGGGAAACAACAGGCCTGCATGGAACAGCCATGTGGCCACATTAATGCTTTCAGGCTCTGCATACGGAGAGGAAGCAGACCAACAGGAATCTTCAGGGATCAGAGGGAACTCAGAGGCCAGGGTCTGGCTCTGCCAGCTGTGATTGTAACGGTCACATCCAGATGTGGAAATAGCTACAGCAAACAACCAACCTCCCCAGTCACTCCTAAACAGAAACACTATGACAAGTGAATAACAAACCAAGGACACTTCAGCGGAGGGACCAAATGCCCCTCTGAGTAGCACTAACAGCCCTGTCAGCTTCTCACAAGTGGCTCCATGTTCAGGTAAGAGAACAAGGTCATTCAGGGGGCAGAGCCCCTTTATACTAGGCACTGTACAGCTTGGGGCTGAGGATTCCCTACCCTTTTGGGTCCACAGACCCAGTTCACAAGGACTGGAATGAAACAGAACAATGAAACAAAATGACTGAGGGTTGGGAGGAGCAAGAACGGTCAATAAAATGGGCTCTATGGACTTTGAACACCAATTTTCTAGCAAGGGCTCAGTTAAGATAAGTCTCAAAGTGTAACAGTGTAGTATGTCTCCCCCAGAACTTGCAAAGCTCAGTCTCAGCATCTACAGGACAGTGGCTGTGTAAGTCAAACTCAGGTCTTACATGCACTAGTGTATGGAGTTATTCAGAATTAAAGTCAATTCATCATCCATTATAAAGTGACTGATAGCTTTGTTGCAGTCGATAGCACTATGTTCATTAACTCCAGCTGATAATATGGCCCTTGGGGGTTGCTTCAGACACAGATCTTTAATCAACTGAACACCAACGTGAGAAGCTGCAGATGCATTTGTGGACAGCGTATTGATTAGAACAGGAAGAAAGAGGTAGTTTTTCCATGTACGTTTAACAGCTATGGGTATTTTTTGTTTTCAAGTTTAACATCAGTCAGACCCAGTATGTCTCTTTAGAGCAAGCTACATAAACCAGAGTCCCTGTCCTCATATATAAGAGCAACACAGTGCAGCTGAGGAGCATGATGTGCATTATTATTCTTGATACGCTGCAGCCTCATTACATTCCAGAGCAGTCATCTGAGTCAATTGCAATGCCTGGAGTGCTGGTGATTGCAGTCCAGGGGCTGGCTGAACTAAAAGACAAAGAGGATGCTGGGGAATAGGTAAATGCAGATTCCCCCTAGCTTTCAGAAGGAAATTAAAACTCTTCATTTTGTTTCCAGGTAAAAATTTCCCAGCTGAGCAATGATTCTGTGCTTTGGTGACAGAGATACTCATGGAGTTCCCACAGTTCAGGAATTTCTCTAATCTGATCAAGTCTTGGAATCAGGGACAGAAGGAGGTGATAAGACTTCCATAGTGAGAGTCTTCCTGAAAAGGTAAAGTAGATGTGGGATTAAGCAAGTAGCAGATCCATTCTCTACAACCCTAGCATGTGATCCTAGGAAGAAGACAGCATTAGTGTAACACCCCACCTGGCCTGGGCAGGATATTGGCTCCAGTGGGTTTCCTGCTGCCTTGCCCTCCCTCAAGGAAAGCCTTGGCTACCTCCTTTCCTAGTGATCCAGATAAGGCTGCAAACACTAATCACAGGACTGTGGAGATGGCATTGAAGAGTAACCAAAGCATGTACTGCTTGAGGGCAGCCTGGAGGAAATGGTGCAGATGCTGTGCCTTATTGACCCTTCTGCAGAGGGCATGCTGCAAAGTGTCCCTGCATAACATCAGAGACAGTGAGCTGCCATAGGCAGCACTGAGGGGTGTCACAGGTCTGTTAGTGATGCTACTGCAGATTTGACTGGAAGGTGCTGATGCTTAAGCAGATCAACAGACAAACTTTGATTTACAAATTCTTCCAGGAAGCAGCATTATTTAATGCATTTAATTAGCACAGGTTCCCTGCTCATTTTGGCTGCTTAGCAAAGGAATGCAAAGGCTGTCTGCCTCCACTTACTGGGGACCCAACCTGGAGACCTTTTCTCCCTATGGAGGTCTGTGGGAGGTGAGTGAGCTCACCTTCTGGAGTGAACCATTTTCTGCAAGGTTATGTCCTTTGAGATGTAGAAAACCCTAATGAAGAGCAGATGTGCAGGTGTTATCACCAGAAGGGACCCTCCTCATCACCAGAACAGATTGTCTGTCCAGTATATGCCAGAGGAACATGTTAACTGATGTCTGCACCCAGCTGACTGAGCTGGAGCTTACTGGTCTTGCCTGAAACACTCTCAAGTGATTTAATTGGACAACATTTCCTAGACTCTGGCACTCAATGCCAGCCAGCATTGTCTCACTATGGAGTCTATATGGCTGTCCTGGCCATGAGCTGATCAATAGCAGAGTGGCTTAAAAAAAAAAACCAAAACAACCCAAAAAAACAACCCCAAAAAACAATCAACATCCAAAACAAACCCAACCAAAACCATACTTGAGCACTTTGCATGTTAAAGTCAGTAGGGTTAAAATGCCTGGGCTCAGTACAGAAGCTCTAAAAAGTCCTGCAGTGTGACTGCAGCATTTTCTGGCTTGACTGCTATTGGCACATCTAGAGAAAAAATGTTGTCTTAGACTGGAGACAACAGAGGGTGCAGGCATTTGTTCAAGTGACATGGAAGGAAAGACTCTCTAAATATGGCAGATGATTAGAAGATGCGGGAGCCCTTCTCTTCCAGACATTAAGGCCAAGGCTTAGAAGACAAGTACTAGGGTGTCTAGATCACCAGCCAAAACTCACCTACACAGCAGTGCCCAAGATTCCTTATTGCCTGTTGGCTTTGAGGTAGCCTACAGTAGAAGTGGTGTCTAAGCACATAAGAATCAAAACTGCCTTCACAGTTGCCAGGTTGGCCATTTTGTTTGCAGTTTATACAAGTGACACAGTCCTGAGACTAACCATTCGCTTGCTGGTTCAGTAGGCAAAGAGAATGCTAGTGAGGGAAGGGGTTTTACTAGACCCCTTACTAGGGCCAATATTTGCCCTCTTTACTGCAAATTCATTGCTCTTGTGAGCAAGAGGCTGTATGTGAGCACTACATCACCATGACCTACGAAGTCATGCTTGATAGATGCTGTCCCTGAGTTTCAGTGGTTTCCTTGAGACAGAGCCATCCATTTACAAAATTCTCCAGCAAGGTTGTCTTGGGAGGAGGAAGAGCTCAGACTTTAAGTGTGGCAGCCCTGACCCATGGTTTCTGGCATTCAGAAGGGTGAAGGCGTTTTCTTTGCCAAAAGGCACATTTACCAGGTGTCATGGTTTGTGCCATGTTTTACTCTTTGTAATATGCAAGCTCTACTTTGTGCGGCACTTCTGATTCCCCTGGGCTTGAAATACAGTTTAGTCTGTAGTTTGCTGAAACAGCTTATCAAGGAGGATGTAAACTTGGTCAGCATGTGTTGCATAGCTGTATAGACACTTTCCAGAGGGGACAATTAGCTTTGCAGTGCAAGAGTCTTGCCAAGATTAGTTGCTTCCTATCAAGCTTGACAGCTCATTAGAAGTTAGGAATGGAAAAGGATTTTATTTGCTTCACTTAGAAGCTTACCCTTTTGCACGTACAGAGAAAAGCAGTGAAACAAAACGACCTTCACTCTTCCCAGCTTTTCCATGCTATGCTGTATCTAACAGCAGGGGAGGACAAAATTCTGCACACAATTATTGCCAACAGTCCTTTGTGGCTTTACAATTGATTCTTCAGTCAGATATTAATTTGCACTACAAGAAATGATTTAGAGATACCTGCACGTCTAAGGCATACAGCTGCATGGATTATGCTGGAGGCACAATTTCAAGGTAAGCTTTGCAGCTTGGAGAGCTAAACCTCATATCCATCCACTTGCCATTCCCCCCCCACCCAGGTCCCAAGAAATGGAGGCTGCAAAGGCACAAGCTGAGAAAGAGTTAAATATCCATGTGACAGCATGGCTAGTGCTGCTCCCAAGAACCGTTACAGTGTTTGTGTGCAGTGTGTCAGTGTGACATTAAAATCAACGTGTGCTGTGTATACCTGCAGGCAATTTTTAGTCCCCAGTAAACAAGGCAGGCAGAGCTAGGATGAGAGCTACTAGAGACAGGACTCAATAATTTAGCTCTATTTAAAAGAGGTCTCAAGATAGGTGGCAATCCCATATAACTTGCCAAAACCACTCAAATTACCAGAGCACATTTTCATTCTTCTATTGAAGCCTTAATGCTAAAAAAAGAGCCTGTTGACAATGCCTCTTCATATATGTAAAAGCTTTCAGGTCATATTTCTCTAGTACTTTGGAAGGTTACCTAATCAAACGACATCTGCCCTTTCTAGCTATCAAAAGCCAGTCAACACATTTTTCTCCCATTAAATCCAATATAAACTTAAGGTGAGCAGTCTACCAGGAACTTCGTATGTCTTTTTGCAGCTATTTGTCTCTTAGTAAGAAAAAGAGAGAGAAACAATAAAACCTCTAAGGCAAATCCTGACCTTACAAGGCTTTTCTCACCTCTCTGGTAAGTCCAGACAGCCGTGACACTTTGCACTCTGTGGGCTGCCCTGGCTAGTGCATCTTTAGCTCTTCTATCGTTCTTTTCTTTGGATCTAACTCTACCTGTTCTTACTCTTGGTTTGCAAAGCATCTCAAACCACTTCATTTCTGCACAGAGAATCAAAGCCTCTTCCAGAAGCTGCACCTTTTCCTTGCTATACGTTAATAACACTATGCACTCCATGCAGTGCAGTGCCCCACCTCAGAGCCCCTCTTCTAAACCTGGGCCTTCCATCCATCTCCACTTGTGAAATCCAAGTTTCACAAACCTTTGAACCAACCTTGAATAAAATCACCACACAGACAAGGGTTCAATGTCACACCTTACCCGCAGCTCCCCTGAAATCCTCAGCTGTCCTGCAGGATGAACAGTCTTCCCAAAACATTGCCAGAGACTTTCACATCTCTCCTGAGAAGGACCCTTGTCCACTCTTACACCCAGGTCTCTATTACAACTCACTACACTTTTATCAACAGTCTTTAGGCTCCCACCCCCCAACTCCTTCTGCTCACTGAGCTTAAGTAATGATGAGCACTTGTGCCCCCCTGGCAGAGCCTTTACTGCCTCCTGAGTTTAATGCACACCACCAATACACCTGATGCTTGAAAAGGGGCAACATGGGAGCCTCCATTTTCACTGTCCTCCATGGCAAGGCTCTATCTGCCAAGACCACTGGTTAGGAACAAGTTTTACAGGAAAGCTGCTGAGAGGCTTTTCATCCAAATGGGTATTTTACTTTTAATGAGCTATTGCTCATTTTCGTCCACAGTGCAGCGCTTTGGAAAACATGTCAATCACCTGATTTTTGAAAGCCAAACCAAACTGTTTTAACTTTGCAAAATATAACTCTTTGACCAAGAAAGGTGTGGAGCATCCCAGGAAAAGGAGCATTTAAACCAGCCCATCTCTTCCTCTTTTCTTTTTACTATCAAAGCAAGCTCTGTGCTGCGGTGATCTTCCCAATCCCATTGTTTGTTGCACATGATACGTTCTTGGACAGGGTCACTGAAACCAAATCTCTTTACCCCCCCAGCATCTGGACATGTAGTTGGGTTTTTCGGTTTGGATTAGGCATATGACCTTCTAAGGAAATAAACCACAGCACTGAAAGACCCAAATAACTTATTCAAGCAAAACTTGATAAACAAAGGAACATGAAAGCTCTTCTGGATCTGGTATTGAATGCCTTGCAATGGTAGAAAATTGTGTAATCAGAGCAGACTGTCAGGAAAGAGCAATCTGTACACTGTGCCACTACATGTGCTGGATGAATAGGAGAGAGATGTGTGCCCCAGTAGAGGGAGGCTTCAATGCAGTTTTTTGCTTTTTGTTTTGTAGCCTGCACTGGAGAAGGGAAGGACCAACTATGCTGAAGCTGGACACAACCTCCACAAGCATAGCTATAGAAAAAACCCTGTAAGCTACACCATATAGCTCTCTTTTTGCCGGGGCAGGTTATGCAAAAGCTCCAGCTTCTGTTTCAGCAGAGATTAGGACCATTTAGGGACTGCCCTCAGTTTTGTAGGCTGTCTCTAAAGTGCTGTCAATTAGTTTGCAGTAGCTATTCTGGCCTATATGTGAGCCAGGCTAGAAAAAAAATGCACAAAGGAAATGGGACAGATTTTCTCTCTGCAAGCAAAGGAGTGGACATTATGAGCTGGTTACTGCAGCTCTGTGCCTGCGGGAAGTGTGCCATCTCGGGAAAATATCCAGTGGAGAAATGTGACTGTTTTCTGCTCTACCTGTGCTGCCATGGGGGAACAGGCCAAAGATCCTGGCTTTGGCTTTGCAAGGGCAGAGGGAGATGTGGAAGATGAGTGGCAGATGGGGAAGAAGCTATTCACCTATGTCCACTCCAGAGAGCAGAAGCCATGTACTGGCTGTGTTGTTTGCACTCAATTTCATATCTCAGGATATATCCCCAAAGCACAGGAACTCATGTTAAGAAATGCAGAACAGTTGCTAGCAACACCCAAAAAGTGAAAAGCAGATGAGAGTGAGCAACCAACTGCTTGATATACATTAACAGCATTTTGTTATTTCTATCATTGTGCTATTCCAAACAGTCCTTCAGCATCAAGAAAAGTTGGGTGAGTTTGGGAGGAGAGAAAGCACTGCTTAATACAGGTGGACAAAGGAGGTAGAGCCTGCTGTAGCACAAGCTGTGACACAGGGAAGTTAGGGTTAGTACCAGGAAAACTTTCCCAGCAGAGGAATGTATAAGCATGCAGAGCCACATTAGTAAAAGCAAGGAGATAAACCTGTAATAAAGAACATTTCACATCATTAATCAACATTGGAGCATATACCCCATTTGCATTTGTCTCAGATAGTTGGTAGGACTCATCTCATTACAGCTTCTTCCTTAACTGCATATGGCCATATGGCTCTGAGCTTTCTTAGTCAGCATTTCTCCTTTAAATAGCTGGTATATATAAAGATACGGTCACATCGGGTGCAAGGAGAAATTTGGATATGGCCTGAGCAAGTGTCAACCCTATTTATTCCCTATTCCTTCTCTGCTGGAGCAAGGAAAAAACAGGGAAGCCTGTCCACCAGCCTCTGCCTACAGAGCAGGCACTGAAATCCAAAACTTAATGGAAGCCCAGGCATTTTGCAAGGGTAAGTAACCCAATGCATGGAGCCAGTATCTCCCCAAAAGGCTTTTCCCTTAGCTTAAGATTTAATAAACCTAAGCAATTTGTTTCATTAATTAATAGCTCAATAACTGTCCTTAAAAAAGGAAGAGACACAATTGTGAGGGAAGAAATACGAGGTGCTCCCAAATTATGGGAACAGCAGCTTTGAGGATGGCCTCACCTCTGCTGGTTCCTAGGCAGACCTTATCTCTCCTCCTTCCCGAGCCCAAGGTGATGCAGCCCAGCAGTCTGCAGCTCAGCATGGATGTGGGGAGTGTGCAGAACCCAGCAGCCATTCCTACACACCAGCCATTTTCCAGCAGGCATCGAGGAAAAGGTGGGTGCTGAGCAGTCGTGCTCTAGCTACCAGGGTATTTTCCACCAGCCCGTGAGAAACACATCCTCAAATGCTCAGCTTGCTTATGTCTTTCTGGTATTATGTAAGTGGATTTAGAGGAGAAAGCACTGCCATGAGCAGGGTTCTAATTAGGAAAAGAAATAAACAGAATTATGGAATTAAGGCAGAACCTCAGCATGAATGACCCAAATCCCTTCCTTGTGCTGCAGTCCACAGCACGCTATTAGAAAACATTTTCTCTTTTTTTAGACAAAGTTAATTTATTGCTAAGGTGGCAGAGCAAAGGCAAATTCCTTTGCAGGATGGCACCCACTCTCCTCAGCTGCTGATCCCACTTAATATGACTCTTGTATGTGCAAAACCCAATGTTTTAGGAAGTAGGGTGCTCTGCAATGCAAGCAGTGTTTCCCTCACTGCTGAAATACCAGTAGCAATGGGGCATACCATAGTTAACCATTTCCTAATTTGCCCTGACAACTTTCTGTTGGTCCAAGCATGCAGACTGTCATTACTCCTCAGAGTTGCCTACAATGAGTTACCTACTCTGACACTGGGTATAGGTCTCAAGAAGAGTGGCTTTCTTTGTGGAGATACCAAGCATCCACAAGTCTCTCAAGAGGAGATTAGAGCACCCTACACTTTTCACAAATGAGGCCATATTTATCTAAATACTCAGTTGCAGATTAAAGTGCCTATTTTATAAAACATTGGCTAGCAAAACTAGCCATTGATGGTTCTCAAAGGAGCAATTTGAAATTTGGCAAGGAATCTTAAGTTTTCCACTCACAGTACTGCCACCATCTACAGAGTGGTTTACATGGCATTTGAATCCCTAAAGGCATGGTTGTTCCTTTAGATGGTTAAAGAAGCAAAGCAGATACCCAGGATGTTGTGCTGTTGGTTGGAAAGCTCACATCCTTCGTAAATCAGCTAATGCATGAAGAAGCCAGACTTATTCTTTATATATGAAGGCACTATATCCCTATAACTGCTATGTTATATGATGTAAAATCTCTGACAGATGGAAAATGTGCACTGGTTTGATAGGATGATAGAATGTTTTCTGCACTGGTCTTTTTTCTGCTGCGCCAGTGCTGTGGGAGCTCTCTAGGCTTTTTCCCTACTATAGCAAGACTACAGGGCTGAAGTGGGAAAGGGACACCCCAGTTTTCCTGCCTACTAAGAGAGCTTGCCAACTGTGTCACACAGCTGAAAGAACATAGCTACTGCAGGGAAACGCCCTGCTCATGGCAGTTTAGGTCTGGGACTAATCTTTGGCAGTCACTGGCATGCACAAACTTGAACTGTGTGACAAGGAATCCAGCAAAGCTCATTAATAAAATACCCTGCATGACTGCCCAAAGCACTGGGCAGTTAGTTGAAGTAGCCTGAACCCTAGTAGCCAACCACAAGTACAGAGACACAGCAAAGGAAACAACTGGTTTTGGGAAGCTGGCTCCAGGCAGAATGTCCCTGGTAGCAGAGGCACCATGCAACCACATTATCTCAGTGTCTGTTCCACTCCTCTCCCCTTGCTGTAGGAAAGAGTACACCAAGGTGGGGTCCTCATGCCCCCTAGATGTACCCAGGCACACAGAATACCGTACCTGTAACGCTGCTGTTTCAAAGTACTTCACTGCCATAGTCTGTTATCTTATGCTTTTTTGCACTATTTGCACAAAGCTTTATTTCTTTTTTGGGGAGGAAAATGGTTCAGGTTACTCTGATGCTGACACTCTCAGCTTTCTGCATGGTGTGAAGGCATGCTGGTGGATAGTGGTGACAATTTGCTACAGCAGTGGCACCTCAGGGTTAAAACGCTGCCCTTTCCACCTTGGCTCCTGGGGTGCTGAGCTGGATGAATAATGTGTTGCTGTGTGGAAATGGGCTGCTGAAAGGCACAGTGCATTCATGTGAAAGGGTAGAGTATCAGCCCCACAGAGAAGCCTGTGCTCCCAAACAGCTCTGAAAAGACAAAACAGCACTTATACAGAAGGAAGCAGATGGGTATCTTTTCTGGCAGGGACAGCACATGATGGCTTCTACCACACCAAGCTTTGCAGGGTGCCAGGTCTCAGGCCTGAATTCAGAAAGCCCTTCACAGCTGCTCTGTGTTACATTCACAGATTTAGCCAGAATGGCCACACTTGAAAGTCCTTTCTTTCCCCATGTCAGCCTACAAACAGAGACCCAGAACAGTTAAGACAGTGTTCATTTTATTATACTTGGCATGGAAACCAGGAGATGTAAAACAGCAAAACATTAAATTCCTAAGGGACTCGATCGGGTGGGTAACATTGCTTTAGTAGCACTGTAAGTCTTCTTCACATGCAAACTTCTGTTGCTATGTCTTGAATGCCACGACACACCTGGAAGCCTAATACTAGCTTTACTTCGTACAGTACATCACGTTCAGTCAGTGTAACTATAAAAATAATAAAGCCACGATAATATTAGTTGTCATTAGAAGCCCCCAAGTTGTTTTTCTGCTGCTGCTGACTGATTCATGGCTATCATTTTTGTGGCGCTTGCAACAGTCAGGAATTCAAAGTTCACCTACTCTCTCTCCCTTTAACTCTGGGTAGAAACTCCCGACACTTTTCACTGTGCAACTGAGACCTTAACTTCAGAAGTGATTTTATGTACCATGAACACATAGAGCTTTCTCTTCCGATTTACTGAAATTCCCCAGGGCAATGTCTAAAGTTGTGTTTCCTGTACTTGAAACTAATGATTATGAATTGGGCTAAGGGAAATACCAGGAGGACACTCAAGCAGGGTTGCCTATTGTAACAGAGCTCCCGAGAAGCATCTGAGAGACTCATATTCTGCAGCAGACAAGTGCTGGCAAGACTTTGCTGGCAGAATGGTCATTGATTTCGACTCCAGAGAGTGTCAGTCTAAGCAGAAAGCTAAGAAAAACTTAAGATCTGATACTTCAAATGGGATCCAGTTGACATGGTTTTTAGTCCTAATGAGCTCAAATGCTTGCTGTCACACATAGTTTGTGTGCAGAAACTGCTCTGTACATGTAAGTGCGGATTTCCACAAAACTCAAGAACCAGTGTACATCTCTGCACACCCCAGCCAATGTACCTTCTGCTGAAAGTCTAGGCACAGAGACTGGCTAGCTGGTGGGTTTTTTAGATATGGCTGTTTAGAGACCCAATAAGGAGAGAATCACTGTTTCCGTGTTGCAGAGTGATTTAACATGACTCAAAGCTGTGGAAAATGCTAAGCCTCCAGCAGTCAATCAGAAGGGCAAAGGGAAAAAGCATAATCTTGGAGTATGAGTAATGCATGAGACCTGTGTACTCTCACACTCCTTTTAAACATGGACACATGCATACATAACCTTACCTACAGTGAATGTTTTCCTAGAGGAAAAAATATTTCCTCTCTATGTGATTCGGCTCAGTAATAACATCATTTTCTTCTTTAAAGAAGCCTGAATGATGAAAGAATGTTTCACATTGCAAATCTCCCTTGCCATGATTTGATGCAAAATCCACATTAAAAGGATACCAATTTCAGTTTGGTCCATTCAGCTCTAATACTTCATTCTTTTAAACATCTACACTGACTCAAGTGGGATAATTTAGGCCCATAAGAGAACACTGCAGCCGTTCCAGTGGTGTAGAAGGATAGACACAGTACGAGACAGCAAAGCTAATAAGCTAGTAACATTTTTAGTTCCATAGAAACCTTGTATATACTGACCTAAGTAATGAAACACTGGTATGGCAAATTTCATCAGGTTTCCAAACTGAAAACTAGTGGCAGCCAAGTTGAATTTTTCATCAACTTCAATACTGATTTTCATTCAGATTTCCACTTCTAACACTTCAACATAGCAATGAAATTCAAGATAAAAACTAGTGTTATCTTTAGAGCATATATTCACCTTTTCTGAGTCCCTTGATTATACTTCTCCAAACAGTGCATTTTACAAGCTCTTAGGTGGCAGTAGCAGTAATAAACTGAGGTTGTTTGCCTAGTGGTTTTTTTTTTAAATTGCATTTGTATATGTCTGTACACACTAGCAAAATATACAGCCTTTAGAAACGTTAATTTTCCTAAAAGCCATGGGACACTGACAGTATGACAAAAGTGTGTGCTCAGAATAAGCAAATGGGCAAAACGCTGGCTTTACAGACATAGGATTGGGAATTCCTTGTGAAGCATCTGCATCAGCTTCCTTTTACTTCTCTTTTGGTCCCTCCCTCCCGTCTTGTATAGTCAAAAGAAGGTTTTCTTCCTCTGAAATAGAGAAAGCAAATATTCTCCTCCTTGTCCCTCCAGCTCTTTCCACACTCTTTTCAAAATCAAGTCAGCAGAAAAAAGGCAGGATTTCAGCACTTGTGCCCACAGCAACACAAAGCTGGCAGACACCAGACAAGTGGTGAATGTCAAAGCCTCATACGAAATCCAGGACTATATTGCAAATTGCATGCAACAAGATTCTCCTTCAACTCAGGATTTGTATTGGTGACATTGAAACATGCTTAGTCTCATGCTCCTAAAGTGAAATTAGAAGTAACTCTTCCATTCTCATTCACTGCTTTTATTAATGGTTCTGACCATGTCAAACTTCCCAGAAGATCCAACCAACAGGGAAGAATTTCCTGACAATTAGCTTGTTTCACAAATTTCTCATCTTAACAAACAGAATTTAAGAGTTACTTCAGCTGGCTAGGTTGCAACACAGGTTTCTCTTGTTTTTTTTTTCAATACAGATTTACTCTTGGGAATGACAATGTCCTTTCTGTTTTGAATCCTCTTTTTATTAGCCCAAATGGATTTCCTTGGTTGTTAACCATCCAACCAAATAACATGATTCTGGTTCACTGGGCAGAGAAAGAGAGGGTAGTGGTGGCACACAGATCATCTCCCCCTACCCTTTGCCATACTACTATGCCCAGCATGCTTCCATTTTTGACAAGAATAGTCCTTCTTGACTGCTACAAGACCACCAGCAGAATATTTGCTGTTTGCTACCCAAAACATAGTTCTGTTTTGCTGCTGGTGAAATATGCATCATCCGCATGAGGATTTACGTCGTTATCTAGAGATTCTATGCAAGAGAAAGCATAAATTACCAGTGTTAAACTAACAGGTTGCCTACTGTCTGCCCTAAGCAAGGCAAAGTGAAAACCTATAGTATTTCCCATGAGATGCACTGGTGATTATTGACTTGTTTTTGTGCGCTGGGTTTTGGCACATTATTGCTTGGCTTCAAATGCACCCCTGCAGGACTTCTGTGCCCAGCAGGCAGCATCACTGACATTCTGCTGTTTGTCTTTGCACTTGTCTTTACCAGAGTACAAAAGCACAGTGCTCTGCTGACCACTATGTTTTTTCCAGTTATGCTCATGCAGTTGTTATGGTGTAACTTAGTAACTTGTCCATTGGTGTTTTGCAGCACGTATGTATTGATGAGATCTTCCTGGAAGAAAGGTCATTTGGGATAGGGAGGGAGGTGTGTGTGGTGAAGACTCACAGATGGAAGCAGCTGCAGGGAACAAGGACGGACCTTCCATTCCTCACAAAGAAGAGTTAATTCTAGTGCTGGCCCAACACCCTGCTCATCCGTTGCCAAACCCAGTTTGGTTCAATAAAGAAACTTATACCCATATGCTGGAAATATTTCGGAGAGCTTAAGCTAAAGGATAAAATTCATGGAAAGTGGTGAATGTGCAATAGCCATTTATTCTCCTCTGGAAAAAAAATATGACAATCCATTTATATATTCAGACTCAGCATATTTGTAAAGGGGCAGTTCAGAATAAGCCGGCTCACAATGGTACAAGCGAGTGGGACAGCAGCAAGAGGGATGCAAGCTGAGCCAAGGGACATCTTTTCACAGGAAGACAGGCTGGGCAGCAGCTAGCAAGGGAAGGGGCAGAAGGTAGGCAAAAGGAGCAGCAAAAAGCCTTGGACCTGGAGAGGACACAGCAAACACTTGCAGACAAGTTGGGGAACCTCTTCAGGGCTGACAGATGCAAAGTGGTAAGAGACACCGAACTTGTCAACTAACCTGACCTAATGATACTGCCAATGTTAATCCCGCACAAAACTTCACGTGAAATAACACATCTCAGACGCTTCTAGGGAGGGGACGGAAACAGTAGTACTAACAGAAAAAGGGCATGAGACTTTCCTCCTGCAGGCAGAGGTGAGAAGACACTCTCTAATGTGGTATTTCAGAATTAACAATTCAGCATCAAGTGGGAGAGGACTTGAAGTAATGTACAGAAATGGAACAAGAACGTGCTATAAAGCCTCCAAATATATACCAGACGAAACCTCGGAGTCAATTCAATACAACATCTATGGGCAACACCTTGCAGTGAACTTGGTTAAAATACTGTATCTTACAGCATTTTACCTCTCTGCTGGGGAAAAATTGCCCCAGACAGCTGCTTTGAAGCCTTGGCAGTTGATACACTCAAAAAGTCCAGCCTCCTAAATAAAAGGGTACCACCTAAGATCTGCTTTACAGAAAAAGAAAAAAAAATATTAATACTCATTTACACTGTGTAAACCTGTGATATTTACAGAGTAAGTCAGGTGTGTAGTACTACAGACAGAAATAAATTATCAGCATGATTCATGAAAAACCTTTAATGGAATAAAAATAATGCCTATTTAACTCTAGTACGCTGCAGAATTACAGTATCCAAATCTGCAGTGCTTTGTCGGATTGAAACCTAAATTTTCTACAGACCGCAGGAGTTCTCCAGCTTCCCATCATGAACTCTAATGGACAGAATAAAAACCAAGTGGGAAACACACTTCCCAGGTTGAAAAATATTATTAAGGTGAGAAATGTAACCAACGTACATTTAAGACATTATTGTATATCACATTTGCGGAGAAACAGTCACTAAGCTACTTTTTATTAGCAGTTTCTACAACTTTTCTAACATCAGAAATACATCAAAGATTGTCTCAAGATTTCAGTACTTCTGTAAAGTAAATGTTTCAAGTTAACAATGTAATGGTTTATAATATAGAGAGCATTAGGTAAAACAAAATACGCACAGGCTAAATAAATGGTATTCAGTTTCTGAAAGGCAGCAAGAAAAGCACCAAAATACTGCAAAAGAAGTAGAATTGGCTAAGGACTTTAAAGGAGAAATCAGTGTAACACACTAGACCAGTAGGCTCATGGACCCAGATGCACAGGATAGCCTGCTCCTATGGGAAAATGGTACTGTGTATCTCTGGAGAGAGAAAAAAGATCTACATCACTTTAAAGAGTGATTTGGATGAGAGGTGCTCAGTGCCACAGGAGGCTGGGAGCAGGGGCTGCCCACCCCAGCTGAGGAGCTGTAATGGCTCACTGCTTTTGAAAGACTTGGCTGGAGTGCCACAGCATGAGAGAGGGCACCGCACTGTCGGATGCAGGTACATCTACTGATATGTTCTCTCGTGCCTTGCGTGCCCTGTGTGCATCGCCTGCTTACACTTTAAACATGTCTGGGGAGACAAAGCCCATAGAATATATCACCCTCTCACCTCCCCTTCTAGCCATAAAAATCCCATTGACTTAACTTCTCCCAAAGAGATAATCCTTCAGCCTGGCTCTCCATTTCAACAGGAGGGGAAGACCCTGCTCTCTGGGGCTTACAAGAGAACAATGCCCCGCAGTATCAACAAAAGTGAGACTGCTTGGGGATCAATGTCCATAACCTTTTCAGACTTGCCTCAGCGTGGGTAACTTACCAGGAAAGTTGTCTTGCATTAGTTCTTTACAGCTGTTGAACCTTAGCTTCACCTTACCCGGCTTCCCCCAGCCCACCCCTTTGTGTAAGACCTCGCGATGCACATAAATAACTTCCCATAATACTTATGACAATCTCTCTGCTTCTTGCTGTATCAGAAGGTGCTGCTGTCTCTGCAGCAAGGTGTCAATTTAAGTTTGTGCTTTTGCTAAGTGCCTAGCTTTTCATCTGACAGCAGTTGGGATGGGGGTGTAAAGTGGAAACACACCAGCTGTGGCAATAATAACGGCATTATGGAGCGCGTGGCTACTTAAAAAACAAAAGGGAACAGTTTTCCACTGTTGCTTCATCACAACCCCAATAACACAACAGCAGGACTCAAGACTTGAGGGCAGGGATTCTCTCTACCATCAGAGACATCTATGCACCCCTGCAAACCACGTCAGTCTAACACAGAAGAGGGAGCAGGTCTCACGCAGCAATTGGGACGCCTAAAATTCTGCAGCATGGACTGGAACATGTTGTGCTGCCTCCCTTTCAGTTTTTTATTTGAGGATGTATCCGAAGAAATGGATTTCCGGGTCTGACTGTTCTGGGCCCGGATCAGTTTCTCATGTTCCCGTATTTGTCTCTGTAAGTGGTTTTGGATGGCAATTCCCAGGGATTCTGGATCGAGGGAAGCACCATAAACCTCCCATGTCATGCCCTGCTCATCCCAAACAACATCCCTGACGTGTTTGGACTGCTTCACCTGCACTTTTGCCTCCATGGCTGGGGTGGGATGCTTTTTGTTTTCCCCCAGGTTTGGTAAGGCCTGAACTGAAGCAGGATGAGCTGCTGTGTGAAGCTCGCGTCTGGACTCCTTGGCATGGAGGCCCTGCTGCTGGGGAGCTGCTGATGCTTCCAAAGAAAGGGTGGAATGTGCAGAGCTCACACTCAACTTAGGCATCAGTCCTGCCTGCAGGCTCTGGCTGCCGACTGTCTGAGCCTGGCCAGTGTCTTCCTGTCTTCTGCTCTCCTTTTCACCTGCATCCTTTGAGGACGCCTTTATGTGGACAGCAGCAGGTTGGCTGCTAACGTTCATCTCTCCTTTAGGATCAAGCACCATTGAGATTTCTTCCTTTGGTTTTACCATGGATTGATTAGGAATGGCCTCCCCTTGACTCAAACCCTTACTTTGTGCAGGCTTTTGCTCAGAGCTGCCCAGGACTTCCTTCTCCTTGACTTCTCTGTCAGTACTACAGAGTAAAGATAACTGACTGCTTCGTGCATCATGGACAGGATCTTGCACATTGCTCTGGATTCCTGGGGCAGCAGCAGGACAAGTGGTGCTTGGTTCACCAGCACCAGACCCATACTGTGCTGGAGTTTGATTACTGGAGTCAACTACAAGCAGCCCAACAGGGATGGGCTTTGATGGGACTGGAGCATCCACTGGCAGCTGAGCAGCACCCCTGCCTTCATGGGCTGCACCCATCATTTCACCATTACCCCCAGATGTCTCTTGGGAGGTAATGGCTGCTGGGGACATGGGGAAAACAGGTTTTGCATTATCTGCTGACACTGGAGACACCACATCAGATGGGACCCCAGGCAGTTTGACAGTCTCAGTTTGGGCTGAAGCAGGCACAGCCATAACAACTGTTGATTTTGATGTGGTACCAGGAGAACATGGGGACTTCTGCTGTGAAGATAAACTGTCAGTAAGCGCACACTGGCTCAGCCCCATCCCTCCTTGGTAAATTATGTGCAGTTCTTCCTTCTCCTCTGGAGGAGGATTCCCTTTTAGGAAGGCAGCAAGGATGCTGGGACTGGTGGAGGCTGATTTGCTCTCCACAGTAGCCACGGCCTGAACCTCAGCATCTCGCCATGTCCTGCTTACTGCTTCCTGAGTTAAAGAGCTGCTCTCTGCCTGAACCGTCATTGTACCTGTTTCTCTGAATCTGGAGAGCTGGGTAGGGGCTGGATTCCCCAGCCCAGGGTCTGCGCTGGGCACGGGATGCTGGCTCTCGTGGCTAGACTGGGCTGGTGCCTTGCTGCTCTGCACCTCTTCAGTCTTATCTGTGGGATGCAACTGCGTGGTGTCTGTAGCCCCACTTTTTGCCTCCAGACTGGTCTGTGGGCCTCTTCCCAGGGCAGCTTCTGTGTGCCTTGCTGACTTTTCCGCTCCCCTGTCTTTCTCCCCTCTTTGCAGAAGGTTTGCCTGAGAAGCAGGACAGGACTCATTACCCCTGACAGGGTCACCTGGGGAAGGATAATTCAACACCTCAAGTGCTGGCTGATCATCAGTCCCCTGAGGTTTCAGGACAGAGTCATCTATTTGTGTCAGGGAGCTTGTTTTCGCCTGGCTGCCCTGCACAAACTGCCGGGAGCTCTGTGGGGCTGGCATCATCTCTGGCCCACACCCCGACAAAGGGGCTCCTGCTGCAGAGGGTGCCGCTGCTGGTGGTCCAGCAGGCTCTATGGATGCAGGACACCCTTCCACAGCTTTGCTGGAGATACCAAGAGGAAAGGCTTCACGCTGGTTAGCATCGTCCTCGCAGCATTGCTCACACCTCTGTGTGCTGGCAGCTGCTGTGCGTTTCAGGTCAGACAAGCAAACTCCAGCAGAGCTGGATGGCGTGCATGGGAAGCCATTGCTGGCCTTCTCTCCACTGGGTAACTGGGGCTGGTGCTTAGCAGGATGCCGGTCTCCCAGCTGGTCCTCCTCCGCAGATGCTGTGGCCAGGGAAAGCTTGGCAGATCTCAGAGGATCTGGTACAGTCCCCATGGACTGTCTCAGAGATGCGGTTTGCCCTCGGCTTTCTCCTCAGAGTGTTTTTGCCAGGCGGTGGATACAACAGGGCAGGCTGTCAGCCACAGGTTTCATGTAAAGCTAATCTGTTAATGAAAGAAACACATGGTTAGCAGCAGTCAGATTTAAGGAAAAAGAAGTACCCAGAAATCATTGTTTTAGAGCTTGGAAAGAAATACTTGCAGGCAAAGTGGAAGTAAAGCATCTGGTTCTGCGTAGGAGCCACATAAAAGATATGGATTTCAAGGATCTCCCAACTCCAAGATCCAGATGGAGAAGACAATACAGGGGACAAAGCCATAACAGCTTCCCTGTTGCTGATACATTAATGAAAACATAATGACATGCCAAGAGGGAGGAAAAAAACCCACAAATATGAAGTGAAAGTAGGGATTAAATGGGAAAGGGTGCAGACTTTGTGGGGAAGTTTGAGGTCATAAGATAAACTCACTGATAAAATCCTCTAGACAGCCACCTGTGGAAGGAAAGGTACTATCTTGCCTGTTGTGCTATGTGAAGAACAGATCCGATTCCCATTGTGTGATGTGAGTGGATCCCACGCCTTTGCTGAGCACCAGTTCCCACGTCTTCTCATGGAAAGCCCTTCTCTAACTCAGCTACCAACAAGGACATGCTCATAGGGGCAGCGGGTCAACTCAGACTAATGTGGATGAACCCAAACCTCACCAGTAAAAGGAATGTGGAGTGACAACCACCTGCTAGGTGATGCAGCTAAACACCAAGAGAAGATTCTGCACTGCACTGGAGCTGTGCGCATACCTACTGCTTTCACATTTAGATCCATCAAAATAATTACAAGGAAGCCAGCTCGACTAATAAACAGGGCCACAGATGATCTAGAAATCAATTTACAAGCAGGTGGTATGAAACTGGAAGAGGAATGTTGCAGCACCACAGAACAGGAGGGGCTTATGACATACCCAGTGGCATGGGGGAGGGATTTAAAGCAGGTGGAGCAGAGTTATCCAGATTGAAAACCAGCCAGGACTGCAGGGAAACCATTGCTTCAAACAGGTGGTGATCTCCAAACGTGCTTGTTGGCTGGGCTTTTGAAAGGACTTACAAGTGCTCAACTCAGACCCTGATGGAGGTCAAGGGCTGGATCCCTGTCTGTGTCAGCAGAGTGGTGGTGGCCAGTGATAAAAATTCCATCCCAGTCATCATTTAAACTGCAGGCTAACTATACTTATTTAAAAGGCTTTCCCCAGATTATGCTGCCAGCAAAGCACAGGTATGAGACCTGGGAGACGGTCTGAACATTAAGTTTTGTGTTAACCAGAGGGATGACAGTGGGAAAACTACTGAGCCTCTGTGTGCCCATGTCTCCACAGGCACACAGCAGGGTTTTCCTTGCTGCATTACTTGGGAGATGCTGCTGGAAGGATCTGTGCAATGGCTCAGCTGTTCCTGACCCTCCCTACCCACTAGCAAAAGTCCTTTCCAGAGAACAGCCCTCATCTCCTTTCTCTCAGCATGAATGGCAGCAGAACTTCCTTACTTTCCGTAAAATCAATCCTAAATTCGAGCACCTCATGGTACTTAAAGAGCAACAGGAGAAAAGTGGTCAATGAAAGGAAAAATAAAACAAATACAGCAAATTATTTTTCTAAGAAAAGGAAAATGCTGCAACTTATTTCTTATTCATGAAGTTTTATGTCTTCCGGATAATGATGATTTATTATTTTTATACTGTCTCTTTGGGCTCTGTCCATCCACAGATTCACACAGTCTGCTGGGCTATGTGAGCTCCGGGAAACTCTGATCCTGCCCCTGAAGGACCCCGAGTGTCTTAGTTTCAATCTGTGATCACAGCCCTGCATCCCTCCAAAATGGCTTTCCAGCAAGGTTAATGACTGACAAGCTTTTTGAGAAGTACTAAGTTTATGTAAACCAGACTGCAAATCAGTGGAAATTTGTGTCTGCCTACAAGATATCTTCACTTCATTTTGTGCTCACTTTAAAGCCAGCCAGTGTAGTCTTGAAGGAAAGGAGAGCTGTTCCAATTTGACGCTGTTGTACTATGAACATCTTAATGACTATGAAGAGCAGAGCAGATGGCTTTGGGCATCTGTTCATCTAAATTCTGTTACTCTCTTCTTTCCTTTTCCAAATATCAATGCAAACCAAACCAGAATATACAGTTGGGCAGGTCACATTTTATATCTTTTTTTAGATCCAGAGTTCATTTAAGAGCAACTAAACAAATAATGGAACAAAACCAACTCCAAGTTCAGGATGAGACATGATACCCAGCAAACTGTTTCAGAAGAAATAAAGACAGCAGAGCAAATCTGTTTGGCCCTTCACTATACAAAACCTGGGAAAGGCAATCTGCATGCTGGCAATCTGAATGCTGTCTTTAACTCATAGCCACTCAATGGGAGAATGATTCCCATTTTTTCAATTAAGTGAATTCTGATGTGAACCCCCACATGAATCCTCCCCAGCTATTTAGTGGCTCTTCACCAGCATCACCAGAAATGCACATTTAAACATCTGCCACATGGGCGAATTAAAGATGATTCTTCTACCAAGCCCTCAACATATAACGCTGACAGAGGATATTCCCCCCAGAAAAAAAAACACATCGACCTATTCCATGATATGGCAGAGCAGAGCATAACCCAGACATTTTGCCTGACCCTTTTACAGGTCATTAGACTGCATAGGACAATTCTGAAAACAAGTTAATTTATGATAATAAGGTTTTTATAAAGACTTTGTTGTCCAAGTCATGGGAGCTATATTCTTGTTAGACTCTTTACTGAGCCATCCTAACAACAGGAGCCAAAAGCACTACAGTATTCTAAATAAATGTGGTAATTTTTGACAATGCTCTCTCTTAAGAATTATTAAAAATCAGAATTAAATATAAGTCTTACACAATAGAAAAGGTGAGAAAACCCAACTAACTACAGAACTGGAAAGGCGTTCTTATTATTGGAGTCTTATTTATGATTATTGTCTCATTTTTATTATTGGAGTCCTATTATATAGTAGTGAAGAACAATGCTGGGACCTTTGGGCAGCACTATTCTACTGACAAAGCAGTAAGGATTCAACCCAACAAGCAACACTGACTGCAAGAAAATACTGAGAAGAAACAGAAACACAAAACTCAGTAGTAGGCCAAAAAACATGTCAAAACAAATCAAGATCACTGATGAACTTTTAAAGTGTTGCATGCCCAACCTGGAGCAATCACCCAAAATTCTCTTTTATCAGAAGGTGAAATTAGTCTCTCAGCAAAGGTCAAAAATCAATTTTCAGTAATAAGAACAGATTTTCTACATCAACATAGTTCACCTTCACCTTGCTCTTTCAGACCAAATTAGTCTGCCTCTTCAATCTCATCTCAACTAGAACTTTTCTGGACCTTTTGAAACAAGAAGTTTCTAACTTTGACAAAGTCTATGTTTAGCTTTTATGGTCTGGGAGAGTCCTCATGTGGCCAGCAGACCTTCATGGACTCCTGCCACTGAGTAGGTGCTTCTTTATGTGCTTTAAAAAACCAAAGAAATCCCTGAAACCCCAAACCTCAAGAAGTTTCCATTGCTGCCAATGTAAAGAAACTCTTATGCATTTTGGTAACATCCATTCGCCAGTAAAACAAGACTATAAATTTTCCTCTTGCTGCTTACAAGCATGCCAACAAACCCAGAAAATCTTCATATTTAATAAATCCAAGAAATTCCCAGGAAATTCCATAATAAGATTCTGCCTCCCATTCCCTCTTGAAAAATCTTCAGAAACACAACTAGGACTGCCAGCACCTCTGCCTACCTTCAACTTTAAAAAAGAATTTAATAACAATTAAAAAGCAGCTCCCAAACTAATCAAGCATCCCCTCCCCAAGTCCCGACTCTCATCAGCTTTCCACTCCTTGAGCCCCTCATTCTTGGAGCCCTCTCTTCACCCTTGTCTCTACAAATGGACAATCTGAACGCTCTTAACAGTTCTAATCTCAGCATATGATGTCTCAGATTATCACAAAAATCATCATACATCATGGGGATAAATATCTGCTAAGATAAATATCTGCTAAGGCAGGAATTCAGCTTCTTATTTCTTGACATGAGAAAAAGACATTAGCATGCTCTAACTCATGTCGGACCACTGAATACATAGAACACGAAGAGCATTTCTTCAAATTTTAAACATACATATGCATTTGCATCCTTCCATTCTGTATCCAATGTTCTTCTCCCTTCCCCCAGTTCATTAAGTTGCTATGTTCTGTAAACGCTGTGACTTCCTCTTTTTAGTGTCAAAGGGTGTGTGTTTATTTGTGAATAATTTGCTTCATGGGTTATTTTCCCCTCATTATTTGTGGGAACGAAGACTGGCACTACAAAATGAAGGGCAGCTCAAAGCAAGGACATGTTCATTAAAATACAAATGAGGTTGCCCGAAGGGCAAGGTGCAAGATACACAGCTTCCATCTTTCAGCATGGTCTGGGATGCTGCCAGGAGGCAGACTCTTATACTACAATCACAGGGAAGCAACAGGTGACAGGGAATGCCCATGGATACCTTGCCTTCACCCAAGAGATGGGGCTGTCATTTCAAGGAGAAAGTGCATGAAGTCACACTTCCACTTCTATACCTGGGGACCGCACATGCTATTGCAGACCATGCCTGCCAACACCAGAAGAACCCATGCCAGACATAGATAGGGCGTGGACAGCATAAGCAACAAGCCCAACACCACAGGGCTGCAGCACCCTCTGTGCAGATGTTATGCAAAGTGGACAACTGCGAGCAGCACTTTTGACTGGCCTTTGCCTGTTCAGTTAACAGAATGTCTGTAACACTTCAGCAGATACTGCAAAATACCCATTTACTCCTTCATTATTCAGTGAACCAATATGACTTACTCAGCCCAGAAGGACAACAGCCTATTTCTGAACTGCTTTTAATGCAACAAGGTGTTTTGTCCCCTTTTTTGCTATTCATCTTTTCCTATCTCTTCTTGATGCTCTACAACTCACCTCAACATTGCTCATCAGCAGAGCCCATCATCATGTTATTTGAGCACTTTTGTTGCAGCATCTGGGCTCAGTGCTAGCAGTTTATAGGCCTACTCAGTAGTATGACCATTCCTGAAGCCTTGTTTGGCTCTATCACAACTGCCCCAATGACAGAAACCGGGTAAGTTGCGATAGATATTATGTGTCTTATTTGTGCATTCACTATCATGTTCCCTTAAAGGGCTGGTTGGTCCAGTCATACCCCTCTACAAGGGGTATTAGAGAAGACAGCTCAGCTCAATGGGCTACAGAACAAATGCCGGAGAGGAAGCTAAGGATAAGCTGGCATGTTGCAGCCCCTGTAGGCAGCATCCATCCAGGCACCAAGGGTGACAGGAGGAATTTCCCAGGGACTGGAGAGGACCAGGCAGTCTCATGCAGGTCAGGAGCTCCTGTGCTGGCTTCAACCGTGTCTAGGAGCAAATGAGTGCCTACAAGGACTTTTCATCTTACCCCTTTACTTTCATTTTTCACTATATTGAAAGTTACATTTCTGCTTGGCAAGTTCTTAATTCTAGGTGTGTGTATGTTTATTTGAAAAGGTTTTCAATTATCCTTAGTTTTTTGTTGTTGGTTTTTTTTTTTGTTTGTTTGTTTTTTAATGTAAGGAAAATTGCTTCAGAAAAAAGTGAGATCCATTTGAAGGCTCTGGCCAGCCTGAAGTCCTAGCATACACACAGAAACATGGAACCTCTGTATACCCTTCCTGCTGTTGGCCATCAGGAATTTAAGGATTTTCTGAACCAAAGGACACATTTTGATCACTTTGAAATGAATGCATATCTATTTGTGAAACTCCTCTGCATATTTGGCTCATACGAAATGCTGTGGCAATGCACACACAGAATTATAGAATCATAGGACAGTTAGGGTTGGAAAGGACCTTAAGATCATCTAGTTCCAACCTCCCTGCCATGGGCAGGGACACCTTCCACTAGATCAGGTTGCTCAAAGTCACATCCAGCCTGGCCTCAAACACTGCCAGGGATAGAGTATTCACAACTTCCTTGGGCAGTCTGCTCCAGTCCCTCACCACCTTCACAGTACACATGCCCCATGAGAAAAGGGCACTTATTTGTACAAGCCTGCTCACTGGAAGTCTAGGACACTCATTTTAGTATTAAAGCAAACACCAGCAAACAAAACCATGCAGACCTTCATAAGCCTTCCTAGCACCTACGCTAGGAGCACACGTGACATGTGCTGCAATACTAAATAGCTGAAACTACCAACTGATCTACACTGAAACAGCCTGAGGAAAACCCAGCTCCTGCCACACTTGGGGCACAGCCAGGCTCATCACTAGACCTTGCAGCACGTCCTCCTGGATATTGGGGTACAGCCCACAGTGCCTATCAGGTCTACTTGCATAGGTGTTGTCACATTTAGGGGAGGGACACAATGTTGAAGAATGGAAAAAGCAGAAAGGAAAACGGAAACGAGCCCAAAAGATAAAACAGAGGGGTAGTACTTAAAAACGATGTCAGGCTCTGCTTCTCCCTGCTTTGTAATGGTAATATACCAGGGAAAACTGGGTGAAAAAATCAAGGGCAAGATGCACTGTCTTTTTTTACCAAAAAGAGATGAGTGCCAATGAGCCTGACAGCTACTGAAGATTCTCCTAGGAGCATTTCGTACAAGCAGAAGAAATACATTTCTGTGGTCATCTATTCCTCTCATCTTGCACCTCTCTGACAGGTATAGGCTCTAACTCTGCAAAGTTCAGAGCACAGGAACTCCACTATACAAGGACAAAGCTCATCTTAACCTGCTGCCCACAATCTACAGATGAGAAAATAGGTTAAACCTGTCCTACCAAATGGCTCAGTGGCCTCTGGGCCTAATACAAAGCAAAGCAAACTGCTTTGCATCTTCCTTCATTTCACTGAGCTTTTGACAAATCTTAAGTACACGCTTCCAAGAGGCCCCTGCAAATTATATAGTCTACTCAACTAGATGCCAAAACAATTCTGATGATGTTAAAATCTAATATTTACAACATTTTCTCACTGCAGCGTGCAGATAGCATTGCTGGGTTTTGCTTCTGCATGTAGCTCTTGCACATGTTCTCTTTAAATCTATGTTCTCTGCCTCCCTAGTCTCTTGCTGAATTCCTGAGAGTCCAGAGAGCACAGTGTCCTGCAGGCTGCAGAAGAGGCTCGCCAAAACTGGATCTGTCAAGCACTCTCAGGCACTTAGCAGTGAGCACAAAGGATCATCTAGTTGTAATTTTGGTTTTGCAGTGTTTATCACAGTTTAGAAGCAACAAACAGTCACTCCGTCCCTAGCATGACCTCAGGATTGCCAGAAAAATCACTACTAAGCAGCTTTAGACTGGTATACAAAGAGTGAGCTCAGGCAGGCTGAACCAGATTTGGGGGTACACCTGTTCTCTGACTTCAGGCCAAAGGGTGCAAATCAGTGTAAGTCCCATGGCTGCCCGGTTGCAGAACAATGCTGACAAGCTCATCCGAGAGACTGGGTTTGTGAGCTTGAGGAGAACCTTGCTCCAACAGTTCAGAACTGCCCAGAGACATGTGTGTGCACTTCAGCAGTTACCCAGGCACACAAATGTGAGAGTATCTGCAAACCACCTTTCAATAGGCAGGCCCATCACCATGGATGAGTAAAAACTGTGCAGTGACCAAGCCTGATTCAGCTCTACTGTCCTGCTATTCTGGCAAGCAGAATAATTAGTTACCCTTCAATTTAGATAGCCATCTAAAAGGAAGTACAACCGCTGCTCTGCCCTGAGACAGCATGTCCCAGCGTGTGTTCCATCTGTTCCCTGTGGGCAGCACCCATCTCACCCCTGGCAGGAGACAAGCAGCAGCTACCATGTCCAGCTCTGGTGCCTGTTCAGAGCCCTGATGGGAGCCTCTGCACTGTTAGCAATATATACCTTCTGCGTGCATGTAAACTTGACTCCTGGTTGCACTTTGCTTTTAATCTCTGTCAGCAAATCATTGTATCAGAAGAGATCCTTTTCCGTACCCTGATGCTTACAGCTACCATGGTCACACCAGTGACATTCATTTGGAGGTTCCTCAGCACCAAAGCTGGTCTGGCTCTGCTGAAGAGGTCACTATCCTCTGGCCATGGCCAAAGGCAGCAGGCTGGCATGTGCTGTGGAAGTGCTGCAAGAAGAGCTTGTTTCCATGGGAGTAAGGACCAAGTGGTTATGGATTTACACCCTGATTTTTGCAAAACTCTTCCAGGTTTCCAGAAGAAAAATGGGATTGCTTTGTGCTCCAACACTTTAAAGCACAGAAAAACAATATTTAAAAGTAGTAGAAAATTAGCCTTGAGAAGATTGCTAGACATAAAGAACATTCAAAATGAAGAATGAAAATCCTGATTTAAATAGAAAACTGTGGCATTGTCTGTTGCCCTTGAAGTTCTGGGCCTTCAAAGCTCACCTCCTCAAAGATAAAAAGCCTTTTCTGGGGAAGCTGTGGTCAGATCAGTGTAGTATGGGAAGAAGCCACAGAAGGTGAACCCCAGCCTGAAGATGCATCACCCTTCACTCAGCGTCTCCTCTTCTGCCCCATATCCCCATCCTGCCCCTCTACTTTCCACTCAGCTCATGTTCCACTGCTCCCCCAGCCGAGAGGGGTCTCGGGCAACAGCACAGGGCTTCAAAGACATGATATCTCCTTGCACGCCTCCTCCCCAGGTTACATCACCCTGTAAGAAGACTTGCTTCAGGAGGGTCTGCAAGTGTGCAAAAGCTCCTGCTGAACACCAGGCTTGCTGCAGAACACTACCAAGAGCCCGTCAGTCTTCCTCCTCCAAGGTGAAAGGGAAGGATAAATGGCCTTATTGAAACAGCCAAATCAAACAACTACACTGACAGTCAGCCAGCTCTAACAGTTGCATAAGCTACAGCAACACTCCTATTTAATATCCTGGGCCACCCCAGAGGGGATGCGACACGTGGATAAAACCCAGAGAGATATATATTTTGCTTAATTTCTTTTTTTTTAATTGCGTGTTATTATGTTTAGCCTCAATATTTATGAGCACATATTTTTTATTTCAGTACCTGACACTGGAAGCTGCTTTTAAGGAAACACAGCCTGACTTCAAGGGCAAACCACATTTCAGGAAGAATGTCTGTGTGCACGCTCCCAACACATGCACATGTGAGGAAACCAGGAACGTGCTGCCCACATCAGGCAGGTGACTGACTCCATTTCACATAGCTCACTCCCACATTGTTTTTCTTCAGCTCATTATTGAGTAGAACTGAGGAGTGGTATCTGAGGGATGTGAACAGAGGGTCATATGGGCCTTTCAAAAACCACTTTCATGTTTGATGTGGAAAGCAACAGAATTACCCATCAATCAAATGGAAATTTAATTCCTTGTCTATCCTGATATCTTCTCCTGTCTAAGCACAGTGAAATCCAACCCATCATTAATGCATTTCATGCAACTGAATGCATTTGGACTTTGACAGCTGACAAACAAAAGCCCTGTTTTCAGAGCAGTTTAATAGCCAACAATAAATATCTTTTTCATACATAGCAATGCCAACATGACTTCATTATAAAGAGGAATGATCAACTTTAAAGCATAACACTGAATAATACCTATGCAGTTCTTGCTTTCTCTGCTAAGACTCCCAGTCAACTAGCAGCAAGCAGGATGGTGAGGTTTATGCAGACATCCATCTGTTGTGAGCTAGACCAAGACCAAAATCACATTTTTTGTGTTTAGGAAAACATAACCACTGAAGAGTATGTGGGTCTTGGAAAGGGTGGCTCTGTGGGACAAAGGATGTTATCTATTTCTAACATGCTTTCAGAACCTTGAAAGCAAATTCCCTGAACTTCATGCTGATCTCCTTAAGAACATTCCCTCAACACACTAAATGCAAATGCTCATAATAACATGGCTTAAGCAGTCCAGTAGCGCTGGTATCAGTAGATAATTAGGCCTGGTTTGCTGCCGAGTAACCTTATTATGGGTGCCCAGAGAAGTATGTTGCAGTAGCGCTTTCTTTTTTTAAACACCAATTTTGCGAGTAAGGAAATTTTTCCTCAGAAGAGCTGGTAGCAGGAGGAACGTCTTTTGCATAAGGTAAACCCCAATGATAATGTTTAATTCTCACACACCATCTGAAAAAATAAAAGTTGTCCTCATATCATATTATTTTAATGAAGATGCTGGGCTCAGTATTAGAAAAGGGAATAGATCTTTACATAACAGGCACCTGGCAGAGGACATATCCATTGTTGTTTATGGGCATTATCCTAATGGAAAAGAACTACTCCAAATGGCATGTAATTAGAAAAGAAGGATGCGGAGCCTAACCAGTCATTACTGTAACAGAAATTTGCCATAGTGTGTGATTAACCTAAGAACGGCACCATGACAATGTCACCATGTCTGCTCTTGCCTCCTGGCTATTAGAAACACAACTAATGTGAATAAAGAGGCTGGCAGCTGAAACAGTTATCTCGTGGCTTAAAAACCACACACAACAAAAACCACCTAAAACCCCAGTTTAAAATATCTTGCCTTCTTCCTGCCGCCACCTCAGCAGTTGCTTCCTGTTTCTTCACATTCTCACTTCACTCCACCGCTGCCTGTCATTGTCAATGAGAGCAGTAAGAACAACAAAATCATCTCCTTAGTCAACTGCCTCCTGCTAAACACCTTCTCAAAAAAACAAACAATGGAGGAAGCCGTGTGCGAGGCCACTTTTTGTGTGATGTGTTTTAGGCTCTGTGGGAAACCAAATGGCTGCAGGTTGGAAGCCTTCGTGTTCAGAGATAAAAATCGGAGCAATTCAGTGGTATCTTTACAACACCGGTAAATGCTCTCTCGAGGGCTATGACTCAAACCTGTACATCCAGCTAAGAACTCTAACCTGCTCACCTCAGTCAGGCGAGCTTATGATATGACTTCGCAGGGACCATCGCATGAAAAGCTGTCATCTCAGTCTCAGACTCTTCTTTCACCTTGCTTGAGGCTATACGCTTTATTTTGTCGAATGTTGATCCTGGTGGAATTGGACCAAACCAGAGACAGAACTTCATTTGTTATTGTTTTTTTAACTGATGAGGTACTGCATGTGGGGCATGGGGAAAGCAGAATGTGCTAACCAAGCAGGGACAGGGTAACACATCCTAAGCAGCACCCTGCAAAGCCAGAAAAATTAGCACTTGTCACGTACTGCAGATAATCAGTGACACCATCATTCTTTATATCCAGAAAAGCTGGAACAGCCTAACCACATATACAGCACTGCAGTCATGTGAGGGCTTTCAGCAACTTGACCCTATTGAAGGCAAATTCTCCATAGGAACATGCTGGTAAAACGTTAAACCTATAAACTACAGCATGTCTTCTTCAGCCTCCACCTTGAGCTGAGAGGTGGTGTTGAAAGACACATCCAAGAAACCTCGCAGATGACAGCAACCACCACTGTGGCAGATCTGATCAGATAAAATTAAGTAAATTGAGAGAAACTTATTGTTCTGGCTCTTAGCTTGAGAACAAGGAGGAACTGGCACTGATACCAACTCAGTATAGGTAAAAATCAATGCCCAAACCTTACCTCACTATCTTTGAGCCCTGAAATTAACTAGCCAGAATGCTCTTCAGGACAAAAAGAAGCTCTTAAATCTCCATCCACAGCATAAATGTGCTTGCAGTGCTTTCCCTGGGTGAAGAAGCCAACTCGGTTTCCAAGTGTCTCTCTCAACACCTCTGCCTTCCTGTAGCAAAGAAAAACACCAACAGCTGTGCTGTTCGACAGCTTATTTTAAGAACAACTCCTTATTTGCAGTCTATCCCACAGGTGTTTGATGGTAATAGCTTTTCAGAATTGCCCTTGCAGGCAGCCCGGGGGTGTAAAAATCTCTCATGCTAACAATCACAGGAACCATCCTCCCTCCTATTAGAATTGTCTCCCAACAATGGCTTATTCAATGCATGTATTTTTATCCTTAGGTTCAATGTGCTTTTATTCTTCCAGCCCCAACAAGGGTGACGAAAGTACCCAACTGCCTTATACCATGTTTTAAATGTGGATTTTCACAGGCTCAGGAATAATGATATTCTCTGCTTCTTCTGCTTTTCTTAAAAATCACAATGCTCATAACACAAAATCTTATTCAGTGTCTGAGACTTGGGAAGCCCCATCTGTGTCAGAACCAAACTAAACCCAGAAATACTTCCTCAAACAGCAAATATTTAAGAGATAGTAATGCAAAAATCTGGAAAGTAGTTCAATCAAACATGCTGGAAGCAGATACCCAGCATGTCTTATTTTGTAAACCCATTCAAAGCTAATAATAATACTAGGAGTTAATTACTGGAGTCGTCATAAGCCAAAGCTCTCCCTGACGCGATATGGCACAGCTGTACCCATGCCCTGGATCTCTGCCTTAGCCATACCCTGGACCTCTGCAAGGCCATGATGGCTGACACCAGCTAATGTGACATCTCCACTCCTGTCAAGGGCTGAGATCTTTCAGAGGCAGAGTTCAAGGTTTACACTGAGTCTAACTCTGGACATACCTATATTCCTCATTTCTACTGCATTTAAGCCAGGCATATTAACATTTCCATTTATCAGGTGATTGAAGCAATGAACACTGTGATAAAGGTACTGCTAGAGGACATTAGCTTTGACTTGAATCACCTTCAGGATAATTGCCAAGTTGGTTAATGAGTATAATTAGCATTAAGTATAATGACAGCTCAAACAAGATACATCACATATGGGTTTAACAAAGCTTCAGTTTTACTGAAGCTGGCTGACTCAACCGCATAGCCAAGCCCAAATCAGACAGTTCACGGGCAGTGTGACTGGCACTCATGGAGGCAGCTCTCCATCTAGCTCACCTTCATATACAGTAAAGCTACAACCTTCTCCAGCTACATGCAATTGCTTCATGGTATGGAAGCAAAACATGCCCCAAGCATTCAAAAACTTAAAACACTTGGCAGCCCCAAGGAATTACTGAGTTTATCACCTAAAGCAGAGCTCCTTGCATCAGGCTGTGTTCCATTTACTCCTCTTTGGAGCAGTTTCAGCTCTCCTTGCTCAAGCTGCCAGCATCTTTGACCTGCAAATCTTAGAAGTAAACTGAGGTCAGGCTGTACCTTCCTAGAGCACAGCTGTGAGTGAGCGGGGCTGTGTGATAGCTTTGTCCTTGTTTCTAAGTCAGCTGGAGTGGAAGCTGGCAGGGCATGAAAAAGGATCATTCCCAGCTTAAGGCTTAATTACTGGACTCGCATTGAACATAGATGCCTCATGCACAGCGGCGTATTTGAAGGAGAAAACGCACAACAACCTTAGAGCCAGTATGAAAATCCAGACAAGATGGTTTATTACCAGACAGGAACTTCATGAAGATAAGCACTAGATACTTCAAACAGTCATCTGACAGCTGTGGGTGCACGGCAGGCTTCCTACCACATTTTTATTGACATCCTATTTATGGATACAGTTTTTATTACCACAAACTATGCATACATATATGATTGCAGACAGACATAAAACAAGCACATAAAATTTTATATATACTAACATAGTCATCTAGCCTAACCTGGGTGATTGAAGCTAAACGCTGAAATCAAAGAAGTCTGATTTTCTCGAAAGTGCTGAATAATCAGGAATACCCATAAAGCAAATGGCCAGGCAAAGCTGCTCACTATTTTTGAAAATAGTTCCTGTTTTCATCCAAGAAATGCCAGAAGACCCTAACGTATTCCGTTATTTCACTGGATGCTACATGTGAGCATAGACACATTCAACATTCACAGCTCACACAGGCAGGGTATAGAGCAGAGGCAGGAACCAGAACTCCTACCTCTTCTTTAGAAGCTAACACAGCTGAGGATCAGAGAGAAAGCTATGCAGTCATGTGTCTAATGCCAGTGATTTAACTACAGAACACCCTTCTCCTACTTATCACCTACTACCAAAATCTCTTTGCAATCATGAGCATAGGAATCTGGCTTTAGAGATCCATCTCTGAAACATTACCAAGAAATACATAAATTCTTGCTGGATTACTGCCATACAGCAAGTCCTGAATCTATAGAGGTGAAACAGACTGGGACCTCTGTTGAAGCACAAGCTAGACAATCAAACAAGTGTGCAGAAGATGCTGCTGCCAGCATTTGCGAATTAAAACATACCCTAACAACCCAAACCCACAAAACCCCAAAAGCACCACCTAAAAGCTGAACAAGCAAGGAATGCTACTTACCCAGGAAGGCCATCTACCCAAGACGAGTACTTGCAACCACTGCAGATCTGTAGATGTTCATACAAGGGTGGTAAGCACTTTTGGAAAAGGCTTTGTTAACGCTTTTGCCCTTCAGAAAGCTCAAGCATGGCATGGGATTGGATGGGGTATGAACATTTGACAACAGAGAATGTCCAGTGTGAACAGGGCAGCAGGCAATGAGATACTGAGCAAGCAACTCTATTATGTTTTTTCCTTCTTACGTAAGCTGCTGCTTTTGCAGAGAGAAAGGCTGGCAATTTGGTCTGAATGGCCCTTCCTATAAACCTGTACCCTGCATGCTTGAGCAAGTGAACTCAGAGCAGACAGAGAAGGAATAAAGAAGTATCTGGACAAAGAAGCAGACTGGGTCAGAAGATATAGTGAGTCGAGGCTAAAGAGCTAGGGCACCAAAAGCAATTTGTTGGGTGTTCCTCATATAACCATATTATCAGTAACTCAGGCCCCACTCCAGCAAACACAGGTGAGGAACCTGCATCTTCCCCTCCATCCCTGCTCAGGTGCTGATGAGCACGGTCCAGGTAATTACTACAGCTTGATCCTCACTACCTCAGCTCTGTTCACGCTTCTCCCTCATCCATTTATTAACAACTCTAAGCCACAAGCATAGGCATACACAGGAAAACTGTTTGGTTTGTTCTACTCCAAGTCTACAGGAGAAAAACATTTTTGCAAATGCAAACTGCTACAGGAGGTGGTTTGAAAGAGACAGATGTTTTGTTAGCACTGCAGATGGTTTGGAAAATCCCCCATCACCACCTCAAAACTCTCACCCTTTTCCTTTCCAGGAGGACAGAAAACATGTTCTTTCCCCATAGTGTGCTCAGGCTGCACCCTTTCTTTTAAGGGAAAAGCCACAACCCCTGGAAGTTCATTAGCCTCCCCTTGATCTTCTCTCTGGGCAGTATCTGGATGGTGTTGCTCAGCTGCTGAGTTTCAAGGTTAGTGTGCCTCAGTCCTAAGTTTCTCCCAGAAAAATAGAGAATGAGGTGAAATGCTGATCCTGGAAACACCAGCCTTCTCCCACATGAACTCAACAACATAATTCTGTTTATGAGGCTGACCTATCTCCACAACTGCTGAAAGAACTCTGGCTGGACAAAAAGGCAGGAGGAGGCAAGAGGTGAAGGGGAGAGCTGCTCTTCCAGAGAAAAGAGGATGTGCAGGAAAAAGTAAGTTGCTTGGTCCATGTGACAGAGAAATCTGTTGGCCCTCTGCCTCGTGGAAGTAGGCTTGTACACTCTTCCAGCACTGATTCTCCATCTGTCTCCTACTCCATGCTCCTTGCCAGACCATTTCACAGCTTCATACAGCTTAAGGCCAGGAAACTGTTCATAAGGAATGGACGGTTTTAAATCACGCTTTGCACCATGGTACAGCATCACTTTGAAAGGCAGTTTTAATACTGCTTAAATATCTGATGGCAACCATGTCCATACCTCTTGCTACCTCATGCTGCATGCTCAGCTTGAATGTCATAAGCATTGCTCTGTCTTTCTAAGCCTCTGATGGATATTTTTTCCCATTTCCTGATTTTTTTCCTGTCATCGGTTAGGTCTCTTTCTTCAATGGGTGACTAACAGCAAATACTATTAAAAAAGCTGCTGTCTGGCCTTTTATATATATAAGTATATATATATATATAAGTATAAGGAGAAAAAAAAAAAAAGAAAGCAAACAGATTTAACTAAAAAACGTGTATGTGCAAAAGAGAAAACCCATTTTCCCAAAGACTGCACTCTTTTTGGTCACAAACAGGAAACCTTCTCTCAAGAAAGGCAGGATTAGTCATTTAGTGCCTATGTCTGATTAAGCATTTCAACAGTCAGCAGTAAACAATTTCAAGTCAAGACTAGGTGACTACAGGAGACTTATGCCAGTTAAATTCTGGTCATGGAGCTCAGTTCAGGAGCCCATGGATGAAATTCCACATGCAATACACAAAGTCAGCCTTCAAGAGAGGGATGGAGAGATGGAAGAATACGGCATTAATTCAAGGTACTATATATATCTTCATGTGCATTTCTTCTTCAAAGTGCTTTCCAAAACTAAGCTACTGGGTCCACCCCAAAAGTCATTTAACTGTGTCTTTAACTCCACTTTGCTAAAGCTTAGAAAAAGCCACCTGCTAGAAAACAGGTACTTTTACACTTCTGTTTCCTGTCCAGATGTGAGAAATTGAATCATTAATCACTCAGAAAAAGTGGTTCAAAGCAGCATCAGGAAGATTTCATTAAAGTGATCAGAAAACTCCTTTCTGCAACCAGACAGAACTGAAAAGGGCACAACAAGACCTATTTGTTGTCTTTTTCTCTGCATATTTTCTACCACTCTGGTCTTTCTTAAATCCAATGAGAGGAAGCTACTGCAACAAACCATTGCACAGAAAACTTCAGGCTTGAAACCTTATGCACAGCACACTGCACCCACACAAAGCACAATGGAGACAGGTTTCGGATTTGCAGAAGTCCTGGTACAATCACAATTTCAACTCTTGGGAGTTCATTATCATCATCCACTGTTCAGCGTGGCAACACAGCCAGGAGAATTTCAGGACCATCGCTAAAGACTGTAGAGGACAAGGATTTCAAAGGGCATGAGGCTGGCTGGCTGAAGTACCACAGCTAAATATCCTGTACATTCATCTGTACCTCATCTGCCCTGAATTCATTCTGAATCAGCTGCCTAAGATACAATGACTGAAAGGATGATGTTGTTTGGCTTCATGTCAGAATGGCAACTATGGCGTTTGGAATAATTTCATATCAATTCAGTATCTCCAGCTAGATACCTCTGGTAAAAGGCCAAATTTATACCTCACATAAACTACAGCAACTCCATTAATGGGGTTTGCATCAAAGAAATTACAGCCTTTAACTGTGGGGTCAAATTTAACCCATCCAAATAAGGTGTTGTTTTTTTTCTAAGCAGCATGTTAGCTACTGACTGATGTGATTTTACAGTAACAGGTGTGGCTTTGATTGCCACCTAGTTGAACTCATACGGTGGTTAAATATTAATTTGATTGCTGAAGTTCAGTTATAAGTCACACTGAAAAAGAAGAAAGGTTTCAACAGACAAAAATACAAGACAAACTGAGGCTGAGTAGGGAGGATTCATTAGTCACTTGAAGTCTGGCTCTGCTACTGGAGAAGCAACAACACATGGGTTGTCTTGGAGCATCCATACAGATGGAACTGATGAGTAACAGCAAAACCATTTGTTACACACAGCTCACTACTTGCGATTATAGTATTAGTGTAATGTAACTGAAGCTTGCTTTCTTGGTAGATACTTAAAACTATTACTAGCTTTGTCCTCCTTTTACTTTATTTTCCTCTAAAGCTCTTTGAGGGGCAGCTTAAACAGATATTGTGTAGGCTCTCTACCTGTCATCTGCATGTTTGGGTTGGCTGCTGATAGCAAGGTCTGCTCACATTCCTGGAGGCACATTGATTTGGATATAGCAGACACATACAAATAACCTCCATGCAGGAACCAGCTGAAAAAAAAAAACCCTTCTGGTATCTTATTAATACATTCATTTTATTCATCTCTTGTCAGGGAGCAAGTGTGCTCATTGTCCATCTCTTTGGCAAGCCTCCTGCCATCTTCCTGCCTCCTCCAGCATGGAAAATTGATATTCTAAAATAGGTCATTTTATTATGAAAATACATTTTCCAAGCAATATTCCCCTGAGGCTCTTCATATTAAGAGCATCTTCTGAACTGGATTAATACTGTTCTGCTATTTCCCAGTATCAAACACACATGTTTCTATGATAATGGCCAAGCATGGGCCAGCTGGAAGGAACTCACAAAGCAGACCATTTAATACATGAGTATTTCTGTGGGAAGTCTTCCAGGCTTTATGATAGGATATTATCTGATTTTATTGCACTGTGGGTAGTGTAAAGCAGCCCTATGACTTGAGGTTTGAATTGTTCTCTTTAAATTGACGTGTTCACTGAACCCAAACAGGAGGTAAAGACCCCTCTCCTCACTAAAGGGAAGACCATCTCTCTGTTCATTTCTATGCCTGCTGTATGCAGCATGAAACTGCTTGTCCCTTCCATTTCTTAGGCATCAAGCTAATCAAGACTTAAACAATCAATAAAAGCTGGATTAATCCACAAGAAGCTAAATTAATGAAGTTCATCTTTCTGTAGTACTCATTTTTTAAAACTTTTCTCTGCACCTCCTGATAGAGCTTTGCTTGATTTCTCAGGAAATTAATGAACAGCTTTTATTCCTCAGGCATAGTCTGCAGTGCATCCTTATGCATTTCTAGCATCGTTAGCACATGGCCAAAACTGCAGGCTGAATTTAGCCCCATGAACCCTATGTTGTCAGGTATGAGACAAACAGCAGAAATTCTGCAGAGTCCTAACCTGAAGTCACCACACCAGTGACTTCACATGGTCCTTCCAAGTCTATTCAGCCCTAGGCTGATGTAGGTGAAAGCACATTTGCAATTAGTAGTGCTTACGCTTACGGCATGAGCAGGTTTGTTTGAAGGACTAGAGAGCAGGCAGGGGCCCAAAAACCTGGTCACTCTATTCTGCCATACCATGGGCTGGGATGAGCCTTCAAAATATCACCCTTTCTGTGAAAATGCCTTTGGTGCTGCAACTAATAATTGTCAAGTGTTACCATGGCTGCGTTTGTAATTCCCACAAACTGGATGGAAATGGGCCCATTATTTTTCCAAGTACTGAAAAAGGGGATGTTGCAAGGCTACTGCTTAGCTTGGGCAGAAGTCTGGGCTCCTATAAACCTATGCAGACCTTCATAGCCTGTTTACCAGCTTTTAACAGCTACTCCCTAATTATTAACCTTGAGGGGAGGATTAACATTTTCTTTTAATAAATATGGAGATGCCATAGTGTGATGCAGTGCTATAAAAGGTTCAGCACTTGTGAAACACCAGCCTTTTGGGGTGGAATAATTCTGTCATCTTGTTTGCATACAGGTCTTCTCAGAGTATCATCTTTCTGACAAATGGTTTATCATGTTACTTCTACCTACACCCCCCAGTATGCTTATATTTTATCATTTTCCTAATGACTCATCTCTAAAGCTAAGCATTTCAGTGTTAAGTTTTAACTGTGTGAAAATGATGCTTCAGAGGAAGGAGAGTGACATTAGTGATGGTGACCCTTTAGTTTAAATACTAAGGGCTGATTATCCTTCAGTATTTTCTAGCCTAAGGACTAGCTAACTCAACAGTCAGACTTCTTCTATGAGAGCTGAGCTGGGAAGATTTATAGGACTTTTACACCTTTCCTTTCTGAAGTCCAGACCTGGCGATATCTGGTTTATCCTCCAATGCCCAAGGGCATCTAGAAGCTGCTCTGAACTGTAGCTCTAGTAGTCTAAGAAAATGGGAATTTGCTAAAATGCAACAGTGACCTGTCCAATCATCATCTTTACTAGATTTTCTATTTAGTTCGTTACACTGACTTTCCAGATTTACTCTGCTCTTTGACCCTGCTTTTAGAAATACTCCACAGTCAGAGGCCCTACAGAAAGGGAGGGACCATTCCCTGGGCACTCAGCCTAGACACTACTCTTCAGACTAAGATTCCACCAGCAACACACCAGAGACAAAGTACCAGTCCTTGGACTTCAAAATGTTTCAAAGTTTCTTTACTAAGGCAAAATGACTGCCCAAGAGTAGAAAAATCACTTTCAGTCCGTCTGGCTTTATGTTAAGGGACTCTGCTCACACCTAAGCTGACAAAAGACCATGTTTCCCTCATACCAGAGACACCACACTCCAACACTACCCTCTACCAACAGGAACACTCCTCTCTTCCCAAGACCAAGTAAAATCAGATTAGTAACCAGTCTACTGTTCTTTTCCTTTTCTGTTCCGCTCAGAAGAGGAAAATCATCCATCTGAAACTTATGCCCAACCACATAACTAGTTTTATTTGTTTTGCCCAATCATTAATGAATTGACTCTTGTTTATGCAAAGTTAAGGAAACATCAGATCCTTTATTATCCCATGTTGGGAATTCCCACTGTTTCCACCAAAACTTTGACTGGCTTTCTCAGATTTCTAGTGATGTTTCCATGGAGCAGCAGGTCTAGTCTTCCATGCGAAAAGGGGACCTGGAGCCACAAGAAAATTTCTGAATTAAATCTTCAGACTTCACTGTCATTATTTAGAAGCCATTGCTTTTTATAGTATCCTTTTAAGATTAGTCATAATGTATCATATTATTCACATCCTGTATTTGAATGTGTTGTCTTTTTGTATGAAGAGCAGTAAAATAATTACACAGCATCTTGTTTCATTTTGCCTTTTATTTTTTACTTCCCTTTTGAAAACTATGCTTTTTTTTTTGCACATTAGCATCACTGGAAAAGAGAATTCCACCACTATAATACAATCTGTGGTCCCAATCACAGCAATCAATATTTCCCCAAAGGAAAATGACATAAGCATATGGAAAGACTTCCTGTTCTACAGGACAAAACACTAAGTGGTGGTAATTGCATGATGATTGTGAAGAGCTAACAATATTAATTGCTGTCATTGAGCTACAGCAGACTCTCAAGATACAGGTGTAACAAAGAACTCAAGCAAACACTGATTACTTTTCCAGATTTTTAGAAACACCTCGTCCATTTAGCAGAAAAAAAAGCTAAAAAAAAGGACAACTAATAAGATCTGCCTTTCTGAATCTGAATGTTGGTCATTACTTTCTGCCTGCAATTGGTATATTCTTTTTCAGACAATATAGATTCTTACCAAGCAACCTTTTCTACGCTAGTAAAACATATAGCTGTACTGAGGTAGCTTTGTTAGCTTTTGCCAGACTTTGCTAGACTACCAACCCTCTTTCTCTCTCCCTGTGTGTGCATTAAGGTATAGGAGCAGCAAATGAGAGTGTATACATTATTACAATATAACCACAATCTATGCATACACAGTATGAATGCTTTTAAACTTCACAATGCTGCTGCTGCTTCTTGGATCTGAAGTTCACCTGTCTAGCAATGTCCTTCATATCTATTTTATCATAGTTGTATTTATTTCCTTACTGGTGACTGTGGGAGATTGCCTGAGAGAGGAAATGAGAAATACCTCCTAATGCACTCCCTCAGCAAACTATTTTCATCTCCAAAGCTAGACAACAGTGATGTAACTTAGCTTAGAAAATTACTTGTTACAACTTGCCAAGTGACACAAGCTTTGACTCTCAGCTCAGAGCCAGTCTCTACTATGTTACATACAGGCACTAACAGTGTGTAAAGATGCTAATAGTACAGATACTAATAATCCAACAAAGCATTGGGGTGTCTGATCATGTCCCCCTTGATTAACTTCTCTTTGTCCTTCTAAGAGAACTACTTTCGGGGGGGGGAAAGCAGTCAAGGAAGTGAACAAACACAACTGTTATTACCATGTTTTACTAATGTATAATAAATATAGTTAAATGAAAGTAATGGGAGTTGCTAACTGCTACAGGCACAGATTCAATAGATACTGACTCTTGTTCCCGGATCATTAAAAAACACCCCCAAAACCAAAACAACAGGATGTCCCTGTATGTCTGTTTGACAGTGGCTGTGGTAACAGCTTCCATACCTGCCACTAAGTTTTGTGGCACAAGATCATTGAATTAAAGATGTGGGGAGAAAAAAGAAGAATTCAAGCTGTTCTCTGTGGACACGCCTGTAGCACCCTGATAGAAGCTTTTACAGCAATTCACTATAATATTTCTGATTGTAATCAATCTTCTCCCCACTTGTTTTCCTCAAGTACATGTGTCCACTGCTGACAGAGTGGGATAAAAGGTGTTACACTGGCTCTTAATTGTTACTCCTTTGGTGCCCACCTTTCCCTTCACCTCTCTTCCCTACACCCTGCATGAAGTTGCAAACGGTGGTGGTGTGTTTTTTCTCCCATTTACTCAGTGTGCAGACACCTCTGCCCTTTTGGGTCTGCGGCCAATTTACAAACACAAATTCTGAGCCATCAACTCAAAGAAACAAAATTGAGCAACTTTAGTAAGCAACTGATCATCTGTGATTAAATTTTTAATCAGTACAAGTCTTTGTTTCTATAGAACTGCCACTGAGTTCAAAGTCCATGTATAATAAACAGACATACCTAGTCCCTTTATACAGTTGCGCTATTTGCAGAATTAAACTGTGCTCAAATCTCACTCAAAAGCTTTTCCTACTGGAAAGCGATTTAATTTCATTCAGAACATACCCAGAATTTGTTTTTACCCAATAAATATTATCAGTCTTTGTTTTGTTCTGACTCTCAAGAGGGTGATATTTACCTAAATGATCCAACATATAAGTCCAAATAGGGGATTAGTTTAGACATCTTGTTACATGGTATCAAGGCTTACAATTAGGCAACCAATTTGTGACTAAGAAGCAATCCTGGGTTACTTGTCATATTTCTCATATTCCATAATAATATCAGAGTACTGCCAGTAACAATGCAACTGATTTTAAAGAATTTTGCACAAATAGAATCAGTTCATAACCCTGTAGGGCAGGTATGAAAGTTTTATCAGCTACAAAGTCATTACATGCCCTCAGATAATATCAGCTCTTAATCCAGGATTGCTCTTAAATCCTCAAAGGCAACAGGTTCAGCCTACATCACACCTCTGCTTTTAATGTGGGAGTCGTAAATTACAAAATGATGCAGTGCTAGAAACACAGTAGTACAAGGTACAACATTTTGCTCTGTAGCTGTAAGACTACATGCAACTTGCTTTTTACTCCTCCTTCAGAGACAATTGCACAAACAAATCAGAGGCAGGATGTTCTTAATATAATCAGGTTCTCCTTAGCTTCAGCTGCATCTGAAGGAGGGAATTGATGTTAAAAATAAAGGTGTCAGTAACAGTTGTAGAACCTAAATCTGACAAATTTACTACTGCCAACATACTGTGCTAACAAAATCTGCCTAACGCTAACCTGGCACTCGCTGTATAGTCTTCATATGACACTAAGTTTGAGACCCCAGAATCCTACTTTCTGTCTCTCCTGGCCTTGTAAGATTAACAGCCACTGTTCTTAATGCTGGGCTGACTCTGAATTGGCATTATGACTCAAAATATGTAAGTTTTGGGACCAGTCACCCTATGGAAACATATGCACGCTCTTCTGATCGCAAAAGGAATTGAATACGCAACCTTGAGAAAGGAAAGCACATGTTGCGGGAAAAAAAAAAATCCAGAGAGATGAGCCCATTTTGGGGAGGAAAAGCTCAGTTTGAATGGAAGTAGGAAAGACATCTTCCAGGTAATAAAATTTCATGTTGGGGGGAGGAGGGGGGCATATACAATTATATAAATAAGAAACAACTCCCAAGATGCTGACACCAGCCTATAGAAAATTCACCATAATTCTAGAGCTTACAGGGTTACTCTGTTCAATCAGATCAGATATTTGAGCTCAGTAATGATTTTAGTACCTTTTAAAGCACCACTGCTTTTTCACCACTGTTTATACTTAACCCATTACTTCTATACTTACTGCAATCTTTTCCATACACATTTTCAGGGTCTTGAAAAGAAAACAGAAAAATCCTTGTGAAATTTCAGAAAAGCTCACTGTTGTGACACTTAAGTTATTACACAATCAGAATGTACTCCTTAATTTTAACAGTTCAAAGACAATTAGGTCATTCTAAAGGCTGGAACCTGCTGTCTTCATTCATGCAGATAAACCTTATACACAAGGCTCATCACTCCACTTACTTCATGGGATGGTCTGCATCTACAAGGGAGGTCTTTGATCTTTGGACCTCTTACATCACTCTCCCTCAACGTGCATTACAGTCATAGACAGGATAAGTCACAGTGGTTACAACCTCCCACCCCCCCAAAAAAATATCCCAAAACAACCAAATCTCAACAACCCTAACAAAAAAAGTACCCACTTCCAAGACCTGTATTATTTTGTACCCTCTCCCACAGCAGGTGCCTTCAAACTACTGAAATCTCATCTTTTCAGTCCCCTTTGAGCTGCTACATGCTACTGGAAAACTTGATAATATCCTGCCAAACCCACTCACCTCTGGTCCCTACTCTTGAACACTGTGCTTTCTAAAGAGCTATAAATCCAGGCTTAAGCACACTCCAGAGTAAGCAAAGCTCACAAAATTCAAGTTAAAGAATCTCAGCATAATGACAATATATGTATCAGCCTAGACATCATACTCATCAGTTGGATTTGCAGTTCTGTAAAACAGGAAAGCAAATCTCTCTCTCACCACCACTTGGAGGCACAGCAGAATGAAAGCAGTTACAAAACCAATTCACTCTAATGGGCACTTTCAGTTTGCAGTTTCTACATTACTCAGTATAACCTACTCCCGAGTAAACTACAAATAACTTTAAGGTCATCTGGAGAGAATACTAGCAAGAAGGAGGAAGATGTTTTTAGCACAGTGGTCCCAGGAAAAAACTCAGCTGACTTCTAGAGGGAGAAACACCAGAGTTCTATTGTAATTCCCGAGCTGCAGATTCTCTGGAAGTGAAGTGATAGGAGAATGAGGGAAAAATCCACTTAAGATAGGCACATCCAAAGTTAAGCATATAGCATTTACTTATAATATAGCATTATAATTATAACAGTAAGCATTTAATTTAAATGCCCCTTTCAGGACAGGCAGCCAGCATGTGAGAAAACCCCGGCCTGCAAAGAAACAGAGGGATCACTGCATGTAACTAACAGAAAGCACATCAGTTCCCACCGTGTAGCCGTGGGAAAGAAAAGTTTGTACCACTGGGTGAATAGACAGGGGAATACTGAACACGAGGTTATTATCTCTGCACGTGACATTAGCAAGAGCCTTCCTGGAATCCACTGTGCAGCGTCGGTGGCCAGTGAGGAAAACAGTGGGGGCTTGGAAAAGAGCAGCAGAGCTCTGGGTTTCTCCTGGGGAATGCATTGGCATTCCAGGGAGAGACCAAAGGAACCCTATTTATCTCAAAGTTAAGTGGCTATTTAATTACTGCCTTTAAATACTTGAGCAGAGAAAGACGATCTGAAACTAGACAGCTATTTAATCTGACAGACAAAGATATTACAAGATCCAGTAGCTAGAAGATGAAGTCAGAAAAGTTCAAAAAGGAAAAAAGATGCCAACATTTAACAACGAGATTAACAATCAGAGCCAATTATCCAGGAATGCAGTCAATTCCCCATCGTTGGGACTCATTAAACCAAAACTGTTTGAAGAGGCTGGTGGGCCATACCCTCGACTCACTGGAGAATAGTCTAGGCTTTATACTATGGAAGAGTTTAGACTACGGGATTATAATAATTCCTTATGACTCTAACAAATCCACCAGCAGCATTGTTATCTTCTCCCAAGAGAAAAAGAAGGGTGAAGGAAATAAGAGTTAATGGAGCCTAGGCCTCTGTGGGGCACAAAAGGCAGGTTCAGTGCGGATAACACGAGTCGCAGAGTGGGAGCTGGCAATAGCATCCGTAGTTTTGTCACCAGCTTCAGCAGGAAAAGGACAAGGTCCACCGGGGTTTTGTGACCGGCCCTATCGCCCCAAGCCAGGTTGCTCCGCGCCTCTCGTCTAGCCAACCGGCAGTGCGGGTCTGACACGGGCGAGCACCACCGGGCACGTAGTTACTCGACTGCAATATCCCGGCTCGCACCCTTAGCGGGCCACGGTCCGACTCTCAGCGCAGCACCCCCGAGAGCCCCGTGTTTCCGCACCCCGGTCAGGGGGCACATGGGTGTCCCCGCACCTCTGTCCCCGCCCGGCTTCTCTCAGAGAGGTGGCGGGGCGGGCCCCAGGGGAGACCCCTTCTCCGAGAGCCCCGCGGCGAGGGGCCCTCAGGGGCACCTTCCGCGCTGCGACACCGCGGCCACCGACACGTTGCCGTGGCGACCACGCCGCGCATCCCCCCAGCCTGTCCGGCCGCAGCCCCCCGACCCGGTGGGAGCACCTTATTACAATTACTGTTACAATCACTACCTTAAGTTTTCCGCGCTCTCGGACATTTGGGAGGCAAACCCGCTTCCAAGAGCCGGTAAAGAGGATTAGAGAGGCCTCCTCTGGGCTGACCCGGCCCGGTCGCCTCCAGCCCCGGGTGCCCGCTCGGCGGGGCGGCCGCAACCCACACCGCTGCCGAGCGGGGCCGGCTCCTCGAGGAGCGCTGCCGGGCCCGGTCCGGCACACCCGGTAAGGCGAGGCCGCCCCCTGCCCCACCGTGCCCCGGGCACCTGTCCGCGCACCCACCGCGCTCCTCCCCGGCGCCAAATAAACTTGCTGTGCGAGTGTGTATGTGCCGGCAGGTTCTCACGACCCAACCGCCTCCCCCTCGCGCCTTACCTCCGCGGCAGCGCCCGGGGAGCCGCGGGCACGCCGCCGCCGCGGGCAGAGATGACCTTGCGGAGAAATTCATCATCCGGGCAGGAAAACAAGCCCTTCCTCGGGGTGTGCAGCTACGGGAGGAGGGCGGGCGAAGGGAGGGAAGAGGGAGGGCTCCGCGGGGGTGGCCCTCCTCGCCGCGGGGGGCAGGAGGGAGGCGATTTGTGCCGACTACTAAGAAGGAGCAGGAGGCACGGTCAGACCGGCCCCGGGCAGCCCCCGCCGCCGCCCGGAGAGCCGCACCGAGCGGATGCTGGCGCCTCACTGGCGCTCGCAGCTGCGGCGGCGGTGGCTGGCAGGGGACGCGGGGAGTGCCCGGGCTGCAGCGCTGAGCCGAGCCGAGCAGAGCTGGGCTCCACCCCGCGGCCGCAGGGACAGACTCCGAGCCGTGCCCTGTCGCTGTCACCCCGCCGCAAGTCCTCCCAAATGCGGAGGGCGCGGGCACGTACCTGCTTCCAGGGAGGCACTTCCAGCTGACGGTAGCCCCACCTCAGGCCTCGCCTGGCTCTTATAGCCCGGGAGATGGAGGCTTCTGCTCAGCCTCATGCTCCTGATGGAGGACGGGAGCTCTCGGCCCCCGCGACAGCCCCCCGAGAGAGCTCAGCAGTCGCGCCAGAGCCCCGACGTTGCGCCGGGGCTTGCTCTGCATCGCCTCCTCTGCCCGCCGGTTCTGTCCAGCTCCCAAACCAAAACTACATGCTAAACCGCTTCACGGCTGAAGAGCACATCCCAAACCCCCTAATTCCGTCCACCTTGCTAGTCCTGCATGTGTCAGCTGGGGAAGCGCGCCTACAGAGCGCCAGCTAGGCACCTACTGAGTCCTCTGCTTGCGGGGTTGTACAAATCTGCATGGGGAATTGCAGTGCATGCAAATGCGGATCAGCTCTTGTTACGCTTTGAATTTGGATTGTTTTTGACAGGCAAATTTGGCTTCCTGTATGAAGCACTGCTTTGTTTGCCCGCAAAAGAAAAAAAAAAAAAAAGATCGAAGCAAAAATATTAGCAGCAAAGGACATTTTGGGTTAGGACTCTTAATTGTCTGGAAATCTTTGATCTAATTTCTGTTAATTCCCACCAGTGTGGAATTTTATCTCTCTCTTTTGCAATCACAGGAAATGGTTCTGCAGTGCCCTGAGATTCAAGTCAAGTACAGGGTTTTAACTGGGAAGATTTTAACTCTTCTACCTTCCTTTAGGGGATAAATAGGCATAAATAAGAGCAGGATTTCCAAAACTATAGGGCAGGCTGTGAGGAGAAGTGTTGCAATATGGAAAAGATAAAGGGGGGGGGGGGGAAAGAACAATTGACCTAAGAAGACCTAAGAGGACCTGAGAAAATATTTTTTACCTCTAATCGTCATGAATATCAATGAATCATATTCCCTTAATTAATATGAATGGACCCATATTTCATTCATTGCTCTGCAGAACACCCTCAGGCTCAGTTATTGATCCTAAATCTCTTTGACTCGTGGGTTAAGTAATCATGAAAAGGTCTTGTATTTTCTACCATGGCATATGGAATTTCTTCCCCAACAGTGGCCACGAAGATCAGCATGTATTTATGTAATAGCCATTCCTGAATGTGACTTTCTGACAGTCATTTAACCATGGAAAATTTTAGAGGTATTTTCAATATTCACCAACAATAACCACTTTTTCACACTTGCCAAAACCAAATCAACTCTTAAGAGCCTGGACATCCTAAGCATGAAGGAACCTCATTGGAGGGGGGGAAGGGGATGGGGGGAGAGTGGAGAGAGCAGCAAACATTGTCAGGAAAGGGAAATTTACAGTTCCTGGTAGCTCTTTACTTCATTGTTCTCTTCACAATCTTGCTGCTTTTTTGGTGTTCTATAGAGGCTGGTCCTCACCCTGCTCATGTCTGAGTCAGGAATACAAGGTCAGGTTGGCAGTCAGTGTTCAGCTCCTTATAGTTTCTCTGCTAGATGACCCATTTTTAAAGAAACATTACTAAACTTCCTTGAATTAATCCTGCTGCCATTAACATTACTACTGTGAGACTTCCCCTTTTCTTGACAAAGAAGAAGAAAGGCTGGATGATGCAATTTCCTTTTGTCAGTGATTGTACTTTCATGAAGAGGTGGCTGTAGGCACTTACAGACCACTGCTGCAAAGACTTCATGGGACCCCAGGGGCTGCTCAGCAAGGGACAGTTACAATTAGTGTAGTTTTCCTAAACTTTCCTACACATAAGATTCCTCATCTAGATTCTTAAAAGAGACCGTTTCTGTTAACAATACCCTCCTTAGCCTGAGATACTAAAATCACAGTCTTGGCATTCAGTTAAGCAGTTAATTCTGAAAGCTGGCCAAGCTTCTTGTGCCCTTTAATGTAGCTTTAACATCCCACTGCCATCTTTTTCTTTCTGCACCTTTCTCCCCATGTCCAAATCACTGAAAAATATTAAAGCTATTCCCTTTGACAGCAACCTTTCTTGCCCAGGAAGAAATAACCTGACACAGAAAGGTGAGAATCAGGCTTGCTTCCAGACAGCCCTTATTTGGCTCTGAAACCATTTGCAAAGTGAGGCATTTCAGTTGGTTTAGTATTTATAGCAAATACTTTCCTCTTCTTTGGAAATCAACTTTGAGATTAACTGAAGTGGAAACATGGTAGGATTTTCAAAGGCATTTAAGAGAGGCAGTTGACCATTCACCCTCAAAAGTCACAGCAATAAGAGTCCTTTGTATTCACCTGGAAAAGGTGGGAGAATTTTCCATGGGCTATTGTGCCTTTCCTATTTTAGGGTTGTGAAGCACCTTCAGAGCATGTGGAGTACTCAGTCCCAGCATCTGCAGGAAAAGAGCAACTGTAGTTCTCGGGCAAAAAAGAGATGGGTTAGGAGCTTTGTTTGCTCCAAGCCCTTCCATGCCCATGCACTTCAAAACTGGTGCCTGAATGATTTCCTGCCAAGTTCAGGTAAATATTTCTTTCTGTCTGTACAGCATTCCTGGGAATGCCCATGCTGCTCTGAGCAGTCATAGCTGAGCACTGGGTCTATTTCTTACCATCTCATGGACAAGGAAATCCAAGAGGAATGAAGACAGTAATATGACTGAAATAAATAATTTCAACTAATAATCTCTTCCCCATGCTCAGCGGGGCATGGATGCTTTTGTTTCAAAATGCAATGATGCCCTAGGAAATCTAAGAGGAGATGTCAAAGAAACTCAGGTAACTGCAGAACTTTTTTAAGGTGATGAAGTGCACACGTACATTCAGGGCATGGCCACTTTATTGATGAACTCATGTACCTGTTTTTTCTCCTCCTACATCCTTTTCCCTGGACCATATCCTATCATAGAATGGTTTCATTTTGTAGATCATGCAATATTGATATTAAAGATCTCTAAACAATTTTCTAAACCCTGTTACGAGCTTTGAACTCCACTAGCTGCTTTCCTGATAAAGAAGCCATCACATCTCAATATATCAATGTGTCACTATACCAATGCAAAACAGATATTTAGATATTCTGTTTTATTTACCTGATTTTTAACTCATTTGCTTAATCACCTGTGAGGTGTGGCAAATTGACTACTGTTTTTCCCCATCCTTTTGTTTGCTTCAGTCTCCAGCCATATATATTTGTTCTATGATGACTTTTTGTAGGTATTAATGAAGAAAAGCATTCATACTGGGGTCAGCACATAGATGGTCTTTTAGCTTTAAGTGCCATGCTCAGCACTTAGTAAAGTCAACAGAACATGCTTTAAATTGTGTGCATAGGTCTCAATAATATCATGAATACTCAAGAACTAAACCTTTTTAACTTGCTAGTATTGATCAGGGTGAAACCAGAAGTTTAACCGTAGAGGGATTATCTTCTGATATTTATTAGGCCAGAGCTCAGGCAACAGGAGCCTGGATTTTCTAAGAGCTGTTGAAATACAATTAACCATCATAAATGACCACCACACTTCTGCAGTGTCTTTGAAGACTCCTGTAGAATGTTTTAAAATCTCATCATCAAACTATATCAACAGCTGGCTAAATTCGCTGGAGCTGAAAAATAATAGAGCCAGATGAGTTTTTTAAATGAAGAGTTGAGCAGATGTGTTGGCCTAACCTAGCATAGGTTCATTTACTTCAGCAGCAATACATAAATTTACATTGGTGTGGGTTAGGCCTGTTATTTATTGCACTGCTTCTACCATATTTCTTAATGTATTTTTAGTTTTGATTACTTTGACATCAAATTTGTTTTTTTTTTTTTTAAAATGCTGAATCTTTCATGTCTTCTTTAGGAAAATGAGTTAAGAATGCTTCAAAAGTAAATAAAAGCAAAACTTCTCAGGCAAAACTCTAGCTGAAGATTGAGCTGAAAAGAACAATGATGAACTTGTGAATACAGTTTTTAACGTTTATAGTTTTGTGAAGGCACTTGCACCTTTGCTTCCCGTTAATGTGAAAAACAAGTGAATGACTGGATGAACACATTAGTTTGGGACTGGGAGCTGAGCCAAAAAAGATACAAGTCCTCTGGCATGGGAGCTGTGGTGAGCAGCTGTACTACCATTAGGGACAAATGTATCAAGGAAGAAAACCATATATGAGGTGATGTGATGTGTGTGATTTGTGATCATGCACTTCCCGTACAACCAGCAGAGCAGAGCAAACGTTCGTTCCACATGTTACACAGCACCTCCCTCTCCCTTTACTTCTCACATACCTAATGGGGTGTACTGGGCATCTCACAAATGGATGTGGTATTCAGCCACAGTAATAACACTCCTGGATCATTAGACTGGGGCTGATAACACAGTTTATGGCTAGAAGAATAGGTTCTGTTGGTCATATTTCCTTTAAGAATGTTTCCCTTAAACATTATGGTTTTTATAAAAATACTAAAATAAAATACAATACAATAAAATAAAATAAGGTATAAAGAAAACTGCATGAAACAAATAGTATGCCATTGTGAGTGAACTCAGTATTTGGGGTGTTTTTCTGTTTCACAATGATTCAAACTTGCTATGAATCCATACACTAGCTGCTGTACCTCAGGCAGCTATGTAAAATTTCAGTTGAAAACATGTAAGGATGTGAATTTCCACAGCACTGTGAAAATATCTTTGGCCCTCACCATGCATCTTTTAACAATTTTTGCTTCTAAATATGCTGTGAAGGTCCTCATGGGGAACTTCAACCACCCCAACTGGCACAGGAGGGACAACACAATAAGGTATAGGCAATCCTGGAGGTTCTTGGATGGAATCAACTTCTTCACCCAAGTGACAAAGAAGTCCATGGGCCCTGGCGGGATGCACCCACAACTGCAAGGGTAGCTGAATTGTGTCACTGTAAGGTTACTCTCAATTGTCTTCAAATGATCATGGCAACTGGGAGAAACACTTGAAGACTGGAGGAAAAGTCATTTGTATCTTTAACAAGAGCAAGAAGAAGGGCCCAGGCTAGTCAGCCTCAGCTCAGTCCTTGGGAGGTGATGGAGCAGCTAATCCTGGAAACTGTTCTGGGCACATGAAGGATCAGAAAGTCATAGGAGTAACCAAGGCGAAGATGTGCTTGACCAACTTTGATAAACTTCTATGGTGAAATGACTGGACTGGTAGATGAGGAGACAGCAGTGATTATTTTTTACCTAGACTTCAGGAAGGCTTTCAACACTGACTTCCTTAAGGTCCTCATAGGGAAGCTGATGAAGTCTGGGCTGGTTGAGAAGTGAGTTGGACTGAATAGTGGCTGAATGGCCCTGTCGACAGGGTGGTGATCATTTGCAGGAAGTCTAGTTGTAGGCTAGTCACTAGTGGTATACCCCAGGGGTGAATACAGGGTTAAACATCCTCATTCATGATCTGGATGATGGGGCAGAGTGCACCCTCAGCAACTTTGCTGATGACATAGACCTGGTAGGAGTGGCTGATACACCAGAGGGTTGTGCTGCCATCCAGAGGGACATCAACAGGCTGGAGAAATGGGGTAACAGGTACCTGAAGCACTTCAGCAAGAGGAAGCGCAAAGCTCTGTGCCTGGGGAGGAACAACCCCAGGGACCGGTACATGCTGAGACTGACCAACTAGAAGGCAGCTTTGCTGGTAGGGTGACCAAACACTGGCACAGTTGCCCAGAGAGGCTGTGGAGCCTCCATCCTTGGAGGTATTCAAAACCAGTGTAGATATGGTCCCTGGCAACCTACTATAGAGGGCCCTACTTGGGCAGTGGGGTTGGACCAGATAACTTCTAGAAGTGCCTTCCAATCTCTAGTAGTCTATGATTCTGTGATTCCTTTGGTATGATGGGAACCTTTGGTTAATATGTTGTGACACTTACGTTTTCACCCTTAGTGTCTATGTAGTGCATTCTGCTATTCCCATTCAACAAATATTCTATATATTCATTACTGTGATTCCACATGTGAAACAGGCCACACAAAAAAATAATCTTTTCCTTTCTCAACAAATTAAAAGAAACCATTTGATGAGTCAATAATTTATACTGTTTACCTCCTTTTATGTCAACAACAGAGATCTGGATCAACACATAATCATAATGATTATAGACATAATGGGCTGATTTATTACGTACTCACCACATGGTATTCTGGTGCATATTCAACTGTAATGATGTCAAATAATATGACTGGAAAACCTATCTGCTCAGAAAACCACTGCATTCCGTGAACAATAAACTGAGCTAATGCAGACACATGGGGTCTCTGGATTCAGAGCCCTTTCTCTACTTAAATGATATTGACTCTGGGTATCAAAAGCCTTTGATATTTGTAGGATTTCACGAAAAAAGAAAATAAGCCAGGGATTCTTTTAAGGAGTGGTTGTTAGTGGTGAAGGTAAATGTAAATGAAGTACTCTCCCAATACAGGTCTCTGATATGGGGCCACTCTATAGCTTGTGTATTAGCACTGAGTTTAAGTAACTCTTTGTTCCAATTGCAAGTCTAGTTCTGCCTACTTCTTTGGCTGTTTAACATGTTATTCCAGAGTGGAACATCCTTTGTCATAGCAACCACAGCTACTTTGGACATTTTCACATTTCACCCCACAAGACAAGAACTTCTCCTCATGCTACCAAAATAATTCCCTGGACCACTACCAAGGATGTTTATGTCTCACTGCTGTGTTCCCGATGATGCAGATTTTCATGCTGATTCATACAACTGACGAGATGAAAAGCAGATGTAATAAGTACTGCAAGGTGAGTAGATAAATGGTGAATAGGTGTAAGCATGAAGAATAAGCACCATGAACAGTAGAAAGTGGAGATGAAAAGAAGTGGAGCAGAGGCTCTTGTTTAAATATAAAGAATGTAAAAAAGCCAATATTAACTACATACAAGAAAAACTACATATACCATAGGTCAGTCTAAACCTGATGTGCCTACCTCCAAAAAAACCCCAAACAAGCAACACCCCCTCCCCCCCCCCCCCCCCCCCAACCTGGAATTAAATCACCTGTCAATATGATCTCTAAATACATCAGTACTGCATTGGAACAGAAAATGTTACATTCACTCCAGGGAGCTGATAAAAATCAGGTGCTTCTGTTTCCTGCATGTATTCACTAATTTTCACTAGAATCCTACTGCCATATGATATCAACTATCCGTGATGCAACTGTGCATTGTGAAGTAACATTACTGGTTATCATCTTTATATTTGCCTGGGCACCTAATATTCCTGAATTCTGTACTAAAAAAAGCTTGTTTTGCCTTTTGTGCTGCTTTTATTAGTGTGGAATTAACTATCTCCTCTTGATCAAATCAACTGATTTTACAGTTCCTCAATCTAAAGTATGTCAGGCCTCATCTTCTGTTTCTCAGGGTTATTTTCTGTTTAAGCTTTCATGCATGCTGTAAACAGTTTAGTCCATTCACACTGGACATCCTCATCTACAGACTCAGCCAGCCTTGTCCAGAGGGCTGCCTGAATGGCCATGCTACACCTTTCCTGTGGACTTCTCCAGAGCAAGGGTCACCATGGAGCTTACACTGGCTTAGTTTCACATGAGTGGACAAGATTTGCCTGAGAGTTTCTCCCTACCTCTCTGTAAGTCTTTTTGCTAGGCTGATTTTCCACTGTTCCTTGGTTACTGCCCCCTTTAAAGCCCTTGGTTGCTACAAGGGCCATCCAAACTCTGTCACTAACAGCAAGGAGATGATTCATTCAAGTTAGGACTGAACTGATTCACTTGGGATATGCACAAGGCCCATTCTATATGATTTCACCTTTTCTGTGACCTGTAAACCTTGGGAAAGCATTTTGAGATGGGCTTTCTGCAGTATAGACTGTCACTGATTCCGATCAAGTTCTACGAAAACCATGTCCGTTTTGGCTGTTGGTGAATTGCATTAGGGGTAGCAGCACAAAGGATTTTGCCTGCATGTTTTTCCTCTGGAGTCTGGGACATCCCTCCAGAGCAAGAGCTAGTCAAGGTTCAGTGATTCACAGGTAGATACCTGTCCACAGCTGCAGAGCAAGATTACATTTTCCTGTCATTCCTAAGGAAATGTATAGATACCAAAAATTGTCTTTGAGTTCAACACAACTGACACTGAAGTTTCTAAGCAATTTCTTATTGATTTCAGCAGACAAGGCAAAGATAATGGAATAAGTCAGAGATGGCAGATGAACAAATGTTTTACTATCCTTTTAAAGTCAGCATCCATTAAAACAATTTCAGAAAAGCCTGATCATTTCTTTGAGCAAAAAAAATCTTCAGACACCTGTTAAAGAGGTAAAAGGGGCAGGCAGAAAGAGCTGAAACTAATTCTAATAATTTAATATTATCTTGCTTACTGATAACACTTGAATGGTGTTCAGCATGGGAAAAATAATTTAGCGTCTACATCTAATGCTAATTTAATGTCACATTGCTTTCTGACAAGAACTTTGATTAATTAGCAGCATTCTGAACTTGGAAACTGTTGGTCTGTGAGTTAAGCTCAGCTCTAGAAGGTCGCTAATTTAAAACCCACTAAGAGTTGTTATTTGTTTTCCATATATTCCTCTAGAATTCACTCTGAAGAAAATGCACTCAGCAGATATATATTACCAGGAGCAACAACCACACATCCTTCGCATTGACCACATGTGCTAGATTACACATCGCTACACAGAGCTAAGGAGCCCGCACCCTCAGTGTCATTTTGGGACTTGCAGTCTTTGTTATCTAAGAATGTATTTGATAAGTAGTGTTAGGAGTGAATGCATGCATGAATGAATGAACATGCATTTGGGCCAATTTGCAAAACTAAACTGCAATCTAGCAGTGTGACTTCTTATACTTCATAGTACTGTGACTATCTGTATACTAGGTGAAACGTTAGCTGTGATGTTTGATGTGTGTTGTGGAATTTTTCCTTTCCATGAAAGTTCAGTTTAATTACTGCTATGGCAAGATTCGAAGAATAACGAAAAGAGAGAAAGCAAGACACTACTCTCCCATATTCAGAATGTGTTAAAACATTCAAAACAAGTCAAAATGAGATGCTCAGCGCAGCATCCCCCTTTTATCCCATGTCAGGGCTAACTACAAAACATCCCCTTTCCATTGGTCAAACCCTCCTCTTCCAATTCTGTCCCAATCTGTCATTTGCCTGCCTGAGTCCAGTCACCTCCTCTGTCTTTTTTCTCTAGAACTGGTATAATATGAGGCATCTTCTACTAGGGAAGATGTTCTAACCTCCTCTTTTGAGTAGTATTGAAACTTTTCTTAACAGATGTTAATTTCTTGCCATGAATGTAAATGCACTTTACAGTGTAGCTTACTAGCTAAAGTCCTAAAAGCAACAAACACTAATTCTTATGGTGTACCTGACAAAAAACCCCCACTGTATGTGAATTTTGATACACTGGTCTCAGGAAGCATTGTAGACATTAATCAAGAAAGGTTCTTGCAATTGTGCTTAGGTACTAATAGTGGTGAAAACTCCCAAAATTCCAGAAAGAGATGATATTATAGAGAATACATCACCTAGAATACACAAGCTTAAATCTGCCTTTCCTTTACTCCCTTACTATCATTATTTGTCATTTTTCTTAGTTGAATATGAAGTACTAGAGTATGCAGCACTAAACAGCACTTGCCAACAACATCAACACTGAACCACTAGCACATTAAGACCAAATCCAAACCAAAACCACCCCTCAAGCCCTCTTGTTCCCCAACAAAACTGTAAAATAGAAACAAATTACCTAGGTGGCTATCTGAGAGGCTGAATACTTTACAACAGATTTTTTAAAGATGCTCTCATGGGCCTTACTATGTTCTACAAATTAGTCACCAGAACATTCCCAGTTGGCATAGAAATGTGGGTGTTTTGGAGCTGGAGGACCCTGAATGTCTCATTGTGCATTTAGGTCTGAACCTTATCTATCTAGGCTAACAAGTGAGTAAGGCTGGCTCAAGTGCTTTGGGACAGATTTTATTCCTCTTTTTTTTTTTTTTTTTTTACAACTATGAGAAAGAAATGGTTCAGTGGTTGAGGCACTGGATTCTGATGTTATTTTATATCCGTTTGAGCATGACCACAGACCTCCTTCATGATGTTTGTCAAACCCTTAGGGCCTTGGTTCTCTTTTCTTCACAGGACAGTTGTGAAAAGAAATCCATGAGCACAGGGCAGGAGTTCAAGAACAACAGAACTGGGAGCTATTAGGACCAAGGGAGATAGCTGTCCGTAAAACAGGGCTGCTGGGATTTTGGAGGCTTTTTCTTCTTTGCCAAGCTTGCAGTGGAGTGGGACATACCCAAGTGCTGTGACCACCACAGCTGACAGAGAGGATTCAGCCTAGGTTTGCTCTTTTATGGCTAGTATTGTGTGAAACAGCAAGAGGCAGAAAACTCGTGGTAACCATATTGTCAGTCAGCTGTTCACAAAACCTGCAGGTTTGATATTTGGGAATTGAAACTACCTGAAACCTGCTTCATATACAAATTGGTATATTTTTTAATGGTTAGGAGGGTTTGACAGATTCTCTTGGTCTTTTACATTGCTGCCCACCAGGCATACATGGGAGAAGCCAGCCAGCTCAGGGTGAGGACCTCACGTATCTCTGTCCCACCAGAGCACATGGTTTTTCCCTGTGAAAGACTGACTGATCTCCCTACCTGTGATGCTTTTTTACCCAGCTTTCTCAAAACATAGTTCTCAGGTGCTAATTTCTACTGTCTCTCAGGAAATAGAAATGTTAAATCAAAGTACTACAAGAGCGGTGTGGTTTTGAGTTTCATACAAAGAAAATCTTTTTCAGATTCCCATAACAGAAGCCTTGTTGGCAGACTTATGCCCTAGGGCTTAGCAAAAGGAAATCATCCATTTCCCCAAACAGAATAAGCATGGCAAAATCTTTCCTGCTGTGCTCTGGAGAAGCAGCTGCTGAGTATTAAGGGGTACATATTGACACCATGTTCCTTTGTCAAGTAGCACAGAATTGTTTCCCATTTGGCAAAACCCTCTGGGCAGCCCAGTGGCTTTCTCCCAGATGAGTTGCCAACTCCTCCCAGTCTCTTACCTCAGAACAGCCACAAAATTCTTTCTTTACTCTGACCCCACCACAAAACACAAACAGGTTGCGCCCTTATGAGTCTCCACTGGATCACATTTCCCCATGCTCCCACTGGGAATGACCTCAGCCCTCATCTGATGGCACCTTTCTTTTCCCAATTTGTGCTAAATGCTCATGAGTCAGCTGCCACTTTTTCTTTGCTGTGATGGTATCCTGATGATATGACTCCAAAACTGGAGGCCTGGGACTAGTCCAGCCTTCCTGCTCATCATCAAATTCAGCTGGCATGAGATCCTGGATGTGGTCACTGAATAGAATGCCAAAGTAGCAAGAGAATAAGGCAAATAAAAATCCTCTTTTATCTACTGCTTCCATAGAGTAGATGAAAAACTGCAAAGCTCTCAGCTGTTATGGCCAATGCTTTCTGTGGTTATATACACAAACAAACACAGAGAGATGTATATAACCTTCTAGGCTAAGGTTTTGCATGCCCAGCTCCTGATTCTGTGTGACTGGTTGCTTCAAAGGAGCTGGACCTCCCCATATTTTTTAATGCTCAGTCCCCTGATATAACCATGTTGGATTTAAATGAGAAAATTGCACCCCGTTTTCCTGCTAGAGTGGTCTAAGCCAGCATCTTGATCAAAGTGAGCCAACTGGTAACACTGTAAGAAGCAGTTATTGCCAGTAAACTGAAATCAATGAATCTCTGGCAATTCATAATGGGTAAGAATCTGCCTGTAGCAATAGGGAAAGTCTTAAAACTGATCTAAATGCTCTGGTAAGAGTTACCAGTCCTCAGCAGTCATAAAGCTGTCATAACAGGATGAAGCTGAAAGTTAAGTAGGCATCCTGGGGACTCACAGCGTGGCACCGCCAGATACAGCTGCCCCCTGTTTGCTGCAAAAGCCCTGAGAGACGGAGCAGGTGGCTGCAACTTCAGTCATGAATGAAACCACCCCTCCATTTGCTGGCTACTGAGAGCTGCAAAGAGCAGAGGAACAAGGTAGTGATGTGAACCAGGCTGGATCCTGCAAAGGCACATGGAAGTCCAGCCAGAAAAGGATTCCAAGTCTTCAAAAACAACAATAAATTTTACTCCCCTGGTCCTACCTTTTTGTAATACTTAGAGAAAACATGGGGTTTTACTTCCAGCAAATCAGTGTGGTTTTATGTCACTAGGATAATAAACATTTTAAATTTATAGGGGTCTTTTTATATCAGATCTTTGCCTTAGCATAAATCACTTCTACTCATTACAGGGGAAAAAAAGCATAAATATGACTTGACATTCTTATCACCTACTCAGTTCCCAACCAAAAGATTTACTGCATTTCTCTCTGGGAAATATTCTTGTAGTTAGGGGACTCATATAGAAAAACTCAGCTGCGAGGTAACCTTATGTGAGAGATGTAATTCAAACTATAGACATCTCCATGAATCTATAGTATAGTAACTGCCAGAATGCAAAGGACGGATAAGACTCTGCTATTGTTCACTTGACTGTGACATAACTACCATACAACCTATATTCTCCATAGAACATGAAGATGTTTGAAAGGCTTGTGTCCATTTCAATTTACCAAACAATGGCTTACTATTCAAAACAGAATCATTTAAGGAGTACATTATTTGCTGAGATAATGTCTTCAGTGTAATAGAAAAATTAATTTGTATTTGGTAAATGTTATTTGCGGCTCTAGTTATTGCAGATTGGCTTTAATTCCTTTTAACCTCACTGTATATACAGAACTACCCTCTTCCCAGGAGACACCAATACCTTGTTCCAGGAGTCACCACAGACATTCCACTGGAATGTCCCCAGTTTTTGTAAGAGTATGCAGTTACTTCACATTATTCCTGCTCTTCTTTGGAAAGGGTCACCTTGCTCATTAGAAAAGCTGCCCGTGAACTCTTTTCAGCATAGGAACTTTGGTTGTGACTAGTCTTTAAGTGCCTTGAGCTAGTGGAAACAAAGGCAGCAGACTAATAGACTTAACAATACAGCTGGTAATAAAGCGTCATCCTTTGCAGGTCCTCTGGAATAAACTCTGCCTCTCTGTAACTTCTTTTGGACTCAGCAGAGCATCAACCTTTAACACAGACAAAAATAAACAGTAACTTTAGTAATTACTGAAGACAGTATTGGTAAATCTTCTTTTTAAGTAAGTCTTAACAGGATTAATTTCCACTAAGATGAATGAGCTTGCTGTTGATAGTAATGGCAGTAGGTTTGTCTCCCTGTACACATCAACCTGTTATGCATATACATACAAAGAATTCATATTGTAAAGAAGAAAAATGTGTAATGTCTGTTGATCTTAGCTGCAGAGCAGCATGGACTAGTCACACATGGAGAAAACTGACTTCAGAATCTGTTCATCCAACTCCACTCGTCTAATTTTTTAGTGTGCTCAATTCTTCGCCCTAGAATAAATGGCAGGCTGCTGGGAGATTTTCTAAATGAGCCCTGGAAATCCTCATTGAGAGATTGAAAGCTGCTTCCTTCTGTAAGCTGTCCTTCCTGACAGGTCTGCCATCCGCAGGTCTGAGGGAGCAAAGTATGCAATGCTTAAAACTGTCTTTATTTTGAATTTAATAAAAATTTCTGAAGCCTCAGGGGCTCAAGAAGACATTTATCTGCATTGACTTCATTCTGCACATAGTAATCTGCAGTACAGGAGTTGAATAAACAGGTAGGGAGGTGGGAAAAAAGTAGAGAAGTTAATTCCTGTTTTACTAGCACTAGGAAAAGTCACAAGCCCATTTATAAGTTCCTTGCAAACACTTGTTGGGACTCCACACTGGATCATGCCAAGAGCACTTGTAAGCGGCTCTTTCCTGTTAGTGATAACAAGTCTGTGGCATAAACTTCTTAACTCATTCCTTAGATGTCCATTTGTCTATGCTAGTTTTAATGCTATGCTAGTAGGAAGAGTGACTATCTTGTTTATCTTCGAACTTGGTCCTTGTCTTGAGTGTTGGGTTTTTTCTCAGTCTTTCCTTGTTCCCTCTTGGGCTCCTGAATTGGTTCTTTGCACTTATTTCTAGTTATGCCAATCACCTGTGTGTGAAGTGGATACTGAATTTATCATCATTGCAGAATACTTCCAAGAAAGACTTGGGTTGTCAAGATTTCTATCAAAGGTCACAGTGCTATCTATGCCTTTTGCAGAAGACCCCAGGATGCCATGCCAGGTTTTGAATACGGAGTACATTGCTGTTCCTTCCTTTCTCAGCTTAAGTTTACCTTTTTCTAGCCATTGTATTATCCTCAGGTAATTTTAACAAGTCTTTTGGCCCACAGATGAGCATCACAGTTACAAGATATGCTGACAAGTACTTCCTGTTTTGCTTACTTTCTCAGGAGCATGGCCTTCAGAAGCATCTCAACCAACACATAAGCAGAGCACGTCCTGTACTTTCCCTTAGCCACTGGTGACTCTTCAGCATCACTGCCCATGAGCTTGCACACATCCACCACTAGCTAAATAATTCAATGGCTGCTGAGGGATATATTGGAAAAATTCAATTAGTCTTCTAAAAAGTGTATATTAATGAAGTGTGTCTATTTATGAAACTGCTTTAATAGGCAGCAGGAGAATTGTTGAGAATTCTGCCAAGGGCAACAGGAACAATTTATACTGCTAACAGAGGATATTACTCACAACTAGAAGAATAAATTGGATATCACCAATGCACTGAATGGCTCTCTTGAAATAGGGGTGGGGAATAGAAGAAAAAAAATAATAACACAATAGCATTAAAGAATCCATCAAAGAGTTTGAGGCTTTTTATTAAAAACTGTAATCAAAGCTGAATCCCATTGTGTTCTTGCTCTGGCTTAATAGCTAGCAATGCTTCTCTGATCTCAGTGGCATTGCTAAGAACGGACTCAGGTTTAGCTGAGCACAGTCAGAGGCAGATTCTTTTTAGTCTCATTTACTTAGGAGAAAAGTGGGCTGAAGAGAAAAATCTATTTACCAAGATTGATGAGAAGAGGCTAGAGAAATGAAAGCAATATTCCCTCCTGTGTTCGTTTGTATTGCACAACTGCAAGATTAACCATTCCATCTCCAGAGGCCATTTCCTTTACATCACAGATATGAGCCATTGCAGTGGCAGGGCACAGGGGAATTTGCATTCTGTGTGCTTGCCTGATTGCTCATGCTGCTGTATGACTTCCATTAAGGGGCACCACAGTGCTGATCAGGACTTCTGTTAGATGACGAGGGTCTTGACATACATACCCTTTACTCTTGGGTACATACAGCTGGGTCAAGTGAGTACACCCCAGCTGGGCTCCCTCAGCAAAGCCAGCCTTTCTCAGACTTTATTTCTCCCTCAGTTTGGGAAGATTTTTCCTCAGCTCTCACAAACAGCATCTTGCTCTCTAAAACCAGGAGCTCAGGTGCCTTCTCCCTGACTGGTCATGACTCTCACAGGCTGCAGATGTGGTCTGGGTGATCCTGCCATTTCTGCAACTCCAGGCCTGTGCGTGGCTGTGGAAATGGTCTCCCTTGTTGCAGGGTACTGGGGTAGGACTGCCACAACTCTGCACCCCAGAGTGACCTGACCACCACATTCTGCAGCCATTCCAACTCCTGTACAGCAGTTCTGAAGACATTCTTCTAGTCATTTCTTGCTTACAACATTTGAACCTGGTTTTCTACTGGGTGAAGGCAGGTCCAGGAGCAGGTCCTGGAGCTAGACATTTTAAACAGTGTCTTGAATCACAATGTACTTCATTTTTCAAAGAAAATGGCACAGATGACCTAAACTCAGTCAAAGTGACTCTGAAGAATTCAGCACCTTTAACACCACAGACAGATGTCTCTGACATTAGGGGTGATCCTGTAAGATGAATGAATCTTTATAGAACTAGGCTAGATATGCTGCCCTTTGAAACATTGGTCCAAGTTGAAGTTCAGATGTTTTAAATTGTTTTTAACTGTTTGGCACATGCTAACCTTGTGTAAGGGAAGAGTATTCAAGTGAAAAGAAGGTTTAAGAAGATGCATCCTGTGCTAGGGAAAGATAAGACAAAGTCAGCTCTTTCTCAGAAACTCACTGGGAGTTTTGTAATATTCCAGAAGGAGCAGAGGTGAGTCCTTAATAAACAAAACCCTCAGTGCCCCCACTTCTGAATAAACCCCAATGACCAGAAATGTCTCCCAACAACATTAAAGCCCATACAGTTTTCAAATGTTTAAAATTCTGAAAAACACAACATGTGCCTAATGAGGCCTCCTCTACACAGTCAATTCTTTTTATCTGAGAAAATATCATATCTGTATGTGGGAAAGTAGATTGGAAACATTTACATGGGCCTTGATGTGCCAGCTTTGCCTTACTGACTCTTCAGAAGTTAAAGAAAATAGTGAGGTGAATGGAGACAGATGGGTTAATTTCAAGTCTGTCATAGAAAAGAGATGCAGTGTGTTTGTAGAGTAATCAACATGAAGCTTTTACATCTAAATCAGCAGTGTGTAGATTTTTTTCTTGTGTTGCATGTGCTATTTACTAACTCATTTTAATCATGTTTCCCTAGCCACTGAGCTCAGACTTAGCCCAGTCTCCTCCAGGACTTTTCCCTCCCTGTATGATGCAGCAGGAAGTGCAGCCATTTCGGACACATAAAGTAAAGGTGCAGAGGAAATTCATCAGGGAAAAAAAGGCAGTTACCTAAAATGGTTTTCTCCCTTTATGTGGATTTTTTATCCTCATGCAACCCCAAGGGCTCATACAAAATAGGGAATACTGCTGGATTATGTTTTTTTCTGAGGAACTGATGTTGATCTAGCAAAGTTCAAGCTCCTGGGGGGTCCTGGCAGCATGCTGATGTAACCTGCTAGACCAGAACATTGTGCCTTCCTGTATTTCATGATTAGATCAGTGCCAGCTAACACTCTCACAAGCAGTTCTTGGGCATAGCTTGCTGGCAGGTAGGATGCTTCAGCTCCATGCACACCACCACTTTGGATGCAATCATCCTGTTGTGGAGGACATGAGAATTCACAAAATCTCATGGAGTTTGCTCCATGACGTTTGACCTCATCCTTCAGCAGAGAGGCCACAGACAGTCTTTGCTTGGGGACTGCTGAAAGGATGTGCAGGAGTGTTTCAGGGCAGTTTATAATGGCCACAGTCCTGCCTGCCTCCTCCCCCTGCACCTATAAACTCCTGACTCTTCCCAGACCAGCATAAACACTCCCTTACCTCCACTGTGAGCTGGACCAGAGGGCTAATGCAGGCAAAAACTTACACCATCTCAGTTTTATCTATACTAGCTCTCCAAAACATCTCACCACAAGCGTGTAGGGACCCGTTGCCACTGGGTGAGGAGTGAAACCTTCAGACCATAGACTTTGCCTAAGCTGTTGTGGCACTGTATCATGGATAAAGTCACAGCGCTTTGCTACCACTTCTCTTTTCAATGCTGATATGAAAACCAATTGTTTCTCAGTTCTGCTTCAGAAAGAAGAAGTGGGCCTTTCAGTTTCTATAAATAAAACCATGCCTTTCTTAAAATAAGACATTATACTGCAAAGTTTATTTCAAAAGAAAGGGTGACTTTTTCAAGGTTTGAAAGATTGAAGAGATTTTTTTCATGGATCTTACCACACAGTGGTTACTGTTGAAGCAGGGAACTTATAAAAGAAGAGTAGACCTAGAAAAACAGATTGTCCTGGAGAGGCCAAGTACTCCTGTACAAGAGAATAACTTGAGACAGATACTGTGAGATCATTTGGTATACAATGTTCCTTATTCTATATTTGCACAAGGCTTTACCAGTGAAACCTCATTCTCTGTTGCCACAAAGGTAATACTGCAGTATGTCACAGAGCAGCTGAAGAAGCAAAGTGGGAAGGTTTCCTGCAGAAACCAGGCAGATCACTCCAGGGCCCTACCTACTTTTCTTTGGACTGTCACTGAAATGAAAGTGTCTTGAGAGAATTTACCAAAGCGTTTCCAGCTGAGAACTTCAAGTGGGTCCAGCATCCCTGCTTGAACGTACCATGCAGATTTTACCCACAAAAGTAAAAGCTTTCATATTCTTCCCTTGAGAAGAACTTAATGTGATGCCTGCTTGTCAGTGCTTCAGAAGTTAACCTTAGAAGCCCTAAAATCCTTAATTCCAGAAGCAGTACTTCTGTAAAGCATGCCTATTATTCACTGCTGTGCTATTCCAGGTGAATTCCAAAGCAGCTCTGTAACTGGTGCAAAATCTGACTAATGAAGTGCTAAATCAAGCCCAGCAAGTGGAAGGATTCAATTCTTTTTCAGCTCAAAGCTTCTGCAATTAGGGATAATTACAATACAACATTTATATTGCTTCTGTTTCGGTTTTCCTGTGGATGACATCTGGGTTTTGCACACATAATACTGTTTAGTTTCAGTAAACATCTCAGTAATAGTATAAGTGCTCTATTATCATGTAGTAAAATTCAGTTGCAACATTTATTTACTAATAGCTCTGAATTGTTCAGAAATGGCCAAAAAAATAAAAAAGTCCAGTCTGGAAATGCATGAATGGGTTTGCAAGAGCAGCACTGTTTGCTTTTCCCCTGCAAGCTTCTATTGCTGCAGGGAAATTTGATTTATGAAGCCTTGAGTCCATGTCTGCTTCAGACCCTGGCCTGTTGCTTAATTTAGCAACAAGGCATCGGCTGTGGATTGGCTGTCCTGAAGCAGCGCGGTGGCTGGGCTCGCTCTCGCTTTCCCTTGTGTAAGGTCACTTTCTCCACAAGCTTGAACATATGATGTGTTGCATACAAATGAACAAGGAAAAGCAAAAGCCTGTTGTGGAAACTGTCTGGCTTTCTGGTACTCATCTACAATATTCAGCCTGTGGCAACTGGAATGATACTGCCTCATTCTTCCAGTCTTATACCTTAATCTCCTTTAACCTTACACTGTTTCTCTGAGTCTTTCTGCACCTATTCCCTGTGCTTCTTCTTTGTATTATTATTTTATAGCACTTTTATCCAAGAGGCTTTATCTTGCAGACGCTTTGCAGCAGAGACACAACCTCTGAGCTGCATACTATTCAATTCAATAGACCAAAAGCAAGGTGATATGGCAGCAGCTCTAAGTATCATATCATTAAACACATGTAGTGAGATGCAAGGGACTCTTACATCTTACAGCTTCATATGCTGAACAACTGAAAGGGTTCAGCACCTAAACTTTGGGGATTCTTTCCCCCAGGGCATCTCTCTTTGCTTTCAGAACATCAAGTAAAGTTCCTTCCTATTTTTATCTTCTATCCCCTTAAGTGTATATTCTTTCTAACCCGTGTCAGTTTAGGTCTGGAGTAACTGCAGTTACTCCTACAAATCAAATGGGGAATATAGTCCATTGTAAAAATTTGCATTTATCAGATGACAGAGAACAGAGATAAAGCAATTCTTAAGGTCCTCTTCCAGCAAGTGCAGAGCTAACACATATTTAAAAGTTACTGATTGCTTGGGTTGGATTAACATTTTCATTACTGACTTTAAGAGGTGGCATATTTGAACCTGCACCATGCACCTTTCTGGATATACATATTGTCCATGTGGATGAAAGCTATATGGAGCTCCACAGGCAAAGCAGGGGCATTCTACAGCCATGGGGCAGTTCTTTTGTCCAGCATCAGGATTATTCAAGCAAAGAAAAAAATCCAAGAACCCATTATAAAGAAATCTTTCACGGAATCTAAATATAGGCATTTCTGTCAGTTCCCTCATTAATAAATCACAAGGAAGAAAACACAATTGCTGTTTACAGATGAGTCAAATCAAATCACCTAACCTTTATTTAGCATTGGTTTCTGCTATGACTTTTTCCATAGTTGACCTTTTCTACTCCAAGAGAGATCTTTATAGAGAATAGGCGGGGATGGGGGGAAAAAAGAAATGAAATTATCTTGCTGAAGTGATAATTAAGCAAGACATGAGCCATGAAAATAATATCTTGTCTTGCAGCTTGCAAAGGTCTGTGCATACTCAGTCGCCTTGGGAAACAGGAAAAACTATGTGATGTTCTGCCCCTCCTACAGCCTTTCCTGTCCCTGACATCAGCACAGCACTGTCATTAAAACTGTCATAAAGAAATAGACAGGGCTGCCTGAGAGAAGCTGTGACAGCTGTTTCATGTGTGTCATTGGGTTTTATCACTCCATTACAGGATAATAATAATGATTAGCCTTGCCTTGCTCTCTGAATGGAAAGAGGTATTTTTGATGAAAGGAAATCAAAGCTTGGTTCAGGCATCATGGCAAGATTTCAAGAATCAACAGCATCCATCAGCATGACCCTGAGTACTTACTCTAATCTGTGTTACAATAAAACCCAGCTGGTAAATGTAGGAGACAACCCCTGACCTGAAGGGCTCACAGGTTAAAAGAAATGAGGGACGTGGTGTGGAAGTAGAAACCATTTTGGGTATGTTAATATGCAGTATTAACTGAAACACATGCATACATACGTATATTTCATGTACAAATACAGGAGAAGTTAGTTTCTAACACTGCCTGTCAGATAGCTCTCGCTTTTGGGGCACTGCCCTACCCTTTACAACCAGGGTGCTTGCCTGCTCAGCAGGGGAGGTGGGATCTTATGCAGGTTTTCTAAGTCATATAGCAGGGACCAAGCTCTTCCTGTTTTCTATGTGAAACCAGAGAGTCCCAGACAGATTCAGTCTGTGGTGCTCGTGATGTCCAAACTGCCAACCAAACTGACTCCTCCATCGGTTAGTTCCTAGGTTGATCAGAAGTGTCAGTACCCAACCATTTCTCTGCAATAACACCCTTCCTGCTTTAGTGGTCTTCTTCAAATTCCTCCTGCCGCTTTTTCCATCTACTAGAATGCTTACAGATAAGTATAGCTTCAACACCCTTACAATCACTCCCAACAATGCACCAAGGTGTATATAAAACACTCACTTGGCCTCTTCAGTAAGGCAGCCAAATATGAGATGTTAAATATCTCATTCATAATGCTACCTGTCATGCAGCACCCGTTGCTCTGGTTGGCACTGCCCTTCCTGCATTAAGAGACATATTGTTAAGAGGTCTCTTCTCTCAAGAATTTTGCATCAGCCATTGGTGAGTATCTGACTTCTTTTATTAAGAGAATTTATCTGGTAATTTACACAGCATTTGTCGGATTGTGCTAAACCATAAACAGAAAGGCTGTGCATACTGATCTGGAGAAAGAAGCCAGGTAATCGCTGAACTACTTGAACTACTCCACTAAAGTAAAAACTACTATGTAAAGCTGAAGAAAGCATATTTCCTGTAATGTGTGGGGTTTGTTCATCAAGAAGTTTGGGGGGAGGGAGGCTCTCTGTGGCTGTCGTTATGTGAAACAATACTCCTTTTGACTCTAACTGTTGTACTCCGTAGGTAATGGGGGGGGAGGTCAGTTGTATTGTTGCGCGGGATTATGAGAGAGAAAAGGGGGCTGGGTGGCTCGAAGTGGTGTCTCGTTGCAACGCTTGAGGGGAGGGGGCTGCGGCGGTGAGGAGGCTGGCAGTGGACGCTTCTCGAAACTTCCCGAAACTTCTCGGTAATGAGACCCCGAGTGAGGAGGGGCGACAGGATTGGCTGGGACCTTGAACCGAAAAAGATAAAGGACCGCCTCCCAGGGACCGCGTGTGCGCGTCTTGGGCGGAGCGGAGGACTCCCCGGCGCACCCAGCGCTGTTTTATCTGCTATCGCTTACTCAGTTTAATAAAACTTACACTTTAAACCAAAATTGGCTGCAATATTGATAGCATTTCCCAAGCATATTTAGGGAACTGTGCCTCTAGTTCTTTAACATACCAGCTCCAATCTCTGCCATAGCGTCCTGTTGCAGATGACTGGAGATAGAGCCCTGGGTTAGACACGGGTTTGTAAAACCTGAGGATCAAATACACATCAACTCCTAGTATGTAGGCTACGTTAGCCAAAAACTACCGCTTTGTTAGTTCTTTTCTACTAGTTATTTCCCTAGTGTAAATGTTACCAGTCTCTACAACAGACCTAAACACCTCCTTCTCAATAATACACCAACAACTGGAGTGCACAGAGTGGGCAAGGCATGAGCAAGAGAACAGCAGGAAAAGTTCAGGGTAGGCCATCTGAACTTGTAGCTCTTATCTTGTCTGATTCAAATCAGGTAACAGTGATCACTCAACCACCTGGGTTTTTTTTTGATCTTGGGACAATGGATAGTGTCTCAGTAGCTGCTGATGGAGTTTTTTTCCTTTTGTATATGTTGTGGTTTAAGCCCAGCCGGCAACCCAGAACCATGCAGCCGGTTCCTCACTCTCCCCGGCTCCTGGAGGGATGGGGAGGAGAATGGAAAGAATGTAACTCCCATGGGTTGAGATAAGAGCAGTCCAGTAACTAAGGTATAACACAAACCACTACTGCTGCCACCAGTAATAATAATGATAAGGGAAATAACAAGGGAAGAGAATACAACCGCTCACCACCCTCCAACAAATACCTAGCCCAACCCAATCAGTAATGTAGCCCTTCCGGGTAACTGCCCCCAGTTTATATACTGGGCATGACGTGCTGTGGTATGGAATACCTCTTTGGTCAGTTTGGGTCAGGTGTCCTGTCTCTGCTTCCTCCTGGCTTCCCCTCCTCCCTGGCAGAGCATGAGGCTCAGAATGTCCTTGGTCAGAGTAAACATGACTTAGCAACAACTAAAAACATTGGTGTTACCAGCGTTGTTCCCAGGCTGAAAGTCAAAACCACAGCACTGCACCAGCTGCTAAGAAGGAGAAAAATGACTGCTACTGCTGAACCCTGGACAGTATACTAAATTATTACTAAGGAAGAACTTTAATCTTTGTCTTCCAGATTCCTACCAAATTCCTGCATATACATGTCATATAATCGCCACATATAGGCCACAGCCAGAGAAGTCCACAGGATTGGTTCTTCTGAAGGGTTCATTTCCTAGCAAAGCTGACCCACTCCTTTCCAGCCAAGAGAGGACTGTGTTAAGCCATGAAGCAGGTGACTTGCGGAAAGATTACAACTTCAGAATATACTAGTAATTCAAGATTCTAGAAAGCCTTGCCTGTGACCCACATGATCAATGTAGATCTCACTGCACATTCCTGGTGTCAGTGGAGGCAGAAGCAGTCATGCCTCTGTGGGTGTGCAATGAAATCAAATACAGTTTGGGAGTAATCCAAGAATACCAAGTTAATTGCTTAGTGCTATGGCTGTGTGCTGTGCAGTGGAAGGAAATGGCAATTTCATTAAGCTTTTTGTGCAAACAACACACCTCTTTATCTTGCTTAGGTCTTACAAGTTAATCAAGATTTGTTGCCTTCTTTGTATTTCATTTGTATAAACTGGACTGTTGTTTTGCAAAAGGGGCACTAGCTTCCATTTTAAAACTGCTAGCATTAAGTGGCACATTCTGGTTTTATTCCTAACAGGACGAAGTGTATGTGGTCCTCATAATTTGCCCTTCGGCTGACAAGTTAACAGCATGAAGTACAGAAGTATCGTAATTTGCAGGTTCTGGATTGAAAAGTCTTCATAGAGCATCAGCAAAAAAAAACCCCACAATATTCTGACCTATAATTACTTAAAAGTATAATTTATGGTAGAAGCACAGAACATTTTTCAAGGTAGTGACTTTTTAATGCCCACAGATAAAGTCTTTCGGGCACACTTTGGGAAGCATCATTTTTAACAGCCAGACTCTCCCACTGATAGAGAAGGCAGGTAGTTTTGTCACATGGAGATGTGGCAGAGGAGGCACAGCAGCAATAGACGGACAGCTTGGACATTTGAACAAAGTCTTCTTGTTTCAAGAGCAATGTAAACATCACCACTGTTCTATCCCCTCTTTGCCATCTGCAGTTTAAAGGAATGCAGCTTTTGTTGAAGTCCCAGCTGCTGCTTGAAGACTCAGTGAACCTTTTATAACTTTTAGATATACAGGCATGACCTATCTGCTCCATGTCTGTGGTGTTTCTCTCCAACACCAGGTCCTTTGCTGTCCTTTCCAGGCTGATTATATCAGGGTGTCTCTACTTGATATAGATCTTCACCCCACTCCATTCAGTGCTGCAAACCTACAGTTGTTCCAAGTCTTCACTGCCTCTATCAAGTGTTCCACTTCAGCCCTTTTCCTTTGTTACTCCTGCCAAGGCATTAAATGGCTTCAAGATCATCTTAGCTTTTGACCAGTGCTGACACTCTGTGTTTGTCATTTACTTCATCTTCCCAAGCAATGGCAGCTGCACTCTATTCTGGTTTGGACAGCTAAAGAAAAGCCTAATGCAAAACTGTAAAAGCTGCCTCAGGGATTCCCAGTGCCCATTGAAGTGGATGGAACCAGGCATCCCTATCTCCTAGACATTTTAAAAACCTGCTCTAAGTGCCTAATCTGCCATGATTTCATGCACTTACACTGTTGAGAACAGCATCAGAAGAGAAAATTGAAATGGGTTTCTAACCTGAGTGTATTTTTAGTCTCCAATGCAAGCCTTATGGCATTCAGACTTGTAAATGCATAGAATATGCTGCAATTTCCCTTTTCCCTGTACTTAAGGGATCTCTTGCTCATTAAATCTTCATAACAATTTTTAATGGAAACCACAGGTTTTCCATGCTTTTGATCAGAGCTTTATTCATTCATGAAAATGAAAAACTTTTGATGCTTCCTGGGATTAGCCAAAATTTTAAAATATTGTACATTCATACTATTTATTTTTGAAATTGTGAATTTTGGTGACAAAAAGACCTTTGAAAAAAATTTTTTTTTTGCTAGAAACACTTGAATTGGCTACAAAGATGGTTAGGAGTTCAGTGCTCAAAGATGAAAAGAGAAGAGAACATGCCGCCTTTGACTACCTCTACTACTTCCTGTAGGAAAACTTTCACAAAGAGCACGAGAACACTGATGTGGAAAACAAAATGTATTTACATGCTTGAACTATGCAGTTACTACCGTATCACTGCCGGGCTTTGCTTGCCTATTTTCAGAACTGGACCCTTGTTTGGCGGTTTGCCTTTTACATAATTACCTTAAAACCTGGAGAAAAAGGCCTACATTGAAAATGTTTCTTTTTTTTTTTTTTTTCAGTTTTACTGAAACTGATTGCTAGGCTGTGGTTGCATGACTCTTGATGCCATAGCTGTACAGATGGAAACAAGCTGACTGAACTTAAACTGGATCAAATCTTTACAGTGGTTGTGGCATTTTAAAATCTGATTTAAGATTGATAGTTTTTTTCAAAATTAGGCTTAATTTATTACAACCAAATTAGTTTAAATCAAAATAGTCTCATTGCCAGACACAATAGCTTAATGAAATGAGTGAAATGATGCCTTAACCAGGTTGTTGGTCCATAATAGATTTTTGTAGATAGCAAATTTGGGTAAAGAGGACCTCAGAAAAACTGGTTACGCAAATTGTGAGGCACCTGGACCTTTATTCTGACCCTTTAGTCTTTCTGAACTCATCCATCCCTCTGCTCTCTCACAGCTAATCCCGTGCCAGTGCTACCCAGTTTGCAGGTGGGTCACACAAAATATTGATCCGATGTAACAAAAGGATGTTGATCTGTACGGTTAGCTCCAGGCCAAAGGCACTCTTTAGGCCAGCTTCACTATTTTGCAAGTCGGCACAAGACAGGCACAGTCAGAGCACACCCTCTGCAGCAAGCAGAACCTGTGTGACCATCCATGTGGGAAGGTGGAGACACCCATCTCTCTGCAGCCCCCACTGGCCACTTGCTCTCCCTTGGTACAGCTGAGACAGAGCCAGGCATTCAGACAATGGCAAGTGTAATTTCAGCAAGTGTTTTTTTAGGAACATTGGATAAAGGAATGAAATGAGTGTGGGTTGGTATTCTTTTTTTTTTGTGTGGTTTCTATTGTATTTCACCTTTTTTAGCCCAGGGAATGTGAAAATGTTTTGTGATGACCTTCATCACTGTGCACAAATGAAATGGAAACAACAATGAAGTGCTGACTGCAATTTTAAAAGGAAACTGTGGAACGTTTCCAGGCATATTAGATTTAACTTCATTGGCTTTTTTTTTTTTTTTTCAAAAAACTAGCAGGCAGTGTCCCTTCTTCATACTTCAACATGAAATTAGACCACTGCTGAACTACATAACACCTGGTAGCATTGACCTGCAGTAACTCCGTAACCCTGCCATGGACAAGCAATATGTTAAATTAATGTTAAATGCTGAAGATCAATAGAAAGCAACAGATACTAAATATACACATCACACATGCAAGCTCTGCAGGAGAGGCTCCAGCCTTTACATGCCATAAACTAACACCTAGTTCTCAGCCTCCCTCCCATTTCCAGGCATAATAAGGAATACAAATTAGGGCATATTAGGTTTATAACAGCCTTGTCAGGCATAAGACTTAAACTTTGGCTCCACACCAGCTGCCTGTCATTATTCTGGCTTTGCACCTGGGTCGGTTTGAACAGAAGAATCAAAAACCTTTCAGTTCTAAAGGTTCTCAGAGAAAAGGTCTTGGTTTGATCCCGTTTTCCTTTTAACATTAATTGCATGTTTAGTTTTGATGGGCAGGAGGCCAAAAAGCAAAATAGCAGCTTCCACCATGAGAATGATTCAGGCCAAGCAGCAGAATTTAAGGCCATCTTGTTCTTACTGCTTCTGGCAGTGAAAATCCCTGACTCTGGCTCAGTTCTTCTCTCATCATTTTGGATGTGTGTTCCAGAATAACTCTGTGCATCTCAGAGTGCATGAAACAAGGGTGTAGATACCCCTAATGCTATAAAAAATGTAGTAGTTTGTAGATGCTGCAGTTTACCCCTACTGCCGTCTGCTATCTCTCTTCCCATTAGCACTTCAGGTGCACCAGCCTCATTCTCAGACCAAGAAAGGGAAGTGAAGACTTGATATATTTTCTGTTTGAAAATATTTGTTCTTAGCTTTTGCATATTCCAGCAAACATAACCACTCACCCAAAAAGAGAACACGAGAATATGAAGGAAAAGTGAGGACATTTTTACTTGCTTAGCTCTCAGCAGGAAAGGGTTTTGGTTTCGAGTTAGGGGCTGCATTTGGTACAATACAAACTGATATCAGTAATCAGTTCATCACACTTCAGAAAGAGTTAGACTTAAGTTCATAGTTTGATGTGACCCCGGTTAGAGAGCAGAATCCTGATACTAGATAGCCCAGGGAAGTAGACTATGAGGAAAGGGTGTTGTGATGGAGCAAGGAAGAAAAAATGTCAGTGGAAAAATATGGCTGTAGTTCATCCTCCCAAAAACTCACCTGAATCTCCCAGAGTCTGTTGTGTTTGTGCTCAGGGCCTTGATGAGAACTAGAAAATGTCACCATTGCCTTGCTCATGCTGGCATTGCAGCATGCCCAGAGAGATCCCTTTGCTCACAGAGCAGCTCACCATGATGCCCTGGCAGGTGTGGAGGACCCCAGGTCTTCCAAACAGGACACAGCTGGAACATTTGCGAACGGCCTGAGTTCACCTTGGTGTGCCACAACCATAACCCCTAATGCAAGCAGGAGCAAGCTCATTCAGAGTTGCTTTCATCCTTCTCAGCATATTTTGAATATACTTATTACAGGATAAGCTCTTTTCCCTGCCACAAGCATTACAATAATTTCATCAGCAGACATCTACTGTGTGACTTCCTTCCTTCCACCAACACTATCATCCTCAGGTCCAAAGTAATTAGAAAACTAATTAACCACAAACTTCATTTAACTAACTAAAATAGGATAAGACAGTTTCATTTGTTTTTGTTACCGCAACAGTAGTAACAATTTTGCTTGTTTGTTTTTGCAACAACTTAAGGGGGAACAAACAAGTTCTTTCAAACATGTAATAAATACGTAGAGAAAAATAACAGTAATTACGCATTAATGTAAAATAAGCAGTAGCTCCCCATATCCTGTATTTCACGTTCTTTAGGTATTTCCATTTTTAAAGACTTTTTAAAATAAATGTGGCTAAGTGGTTCCTAGAAAACAGTGTTTGATGGCTTTTTTTTCTTCTGTGAAAGAATGGCCAAGGGACAACTGCTGAGTTTTCAGCTGTAAACACAAATGTAAAAACCTACCCCAGCTTGCAGTTTGAATGTGTGCTATTTGCTCCGGCTCTTCTGTGTTTACAAGGTGTGATTCAATCCCCTCTATCAAATGATACTGTTTAGGTTCTCTACTTTGTCAGGCAAAACCACTGAAAGGCGAAGAAAGTGGTTTCAAGGCAGCCAGATATCCTTTCTCCTGGTTAGATATGTAGGCAAACCACTGCCTGCCCCAAAAGATTATACAGTTTTTGAGCAACCCATTTAGAGAATAGAAAGGAAACAGGAGTCTTGATCCCAATGAGACTTCTTTCATCTACAGGAGAGGGGACGGGGGCAGGTTTGGTGGCTTCTATATTTTCTGGGGAGCTCCAGGTCTTTGTTTTTTCCTACCCACTCTACCAGGGAGAAGTACATCTGTTTTTCATGGCAAGAGTAAGCTTGCTCATCCAGTATGCTCAGCCTTCCAGGCTGTTTGCAGTATACAGTCAGTAACTGAATGCATTCCCTCTTGGAATAGGTGTCTTAGCATATTTACATTTTGTAGGCCGAGAAGTCCTGGTAGAAGAGGGGCTGGAATGCTGAAAAGTCAATCTTGAACTGGTGAGGCTCAATGATAAATAAGGCGCTCATATGCTGGAGATGTGAATGTATTAGAAAGCTTTAAAGGAAATTCATGAATTGCCTGGTCTTTCTTCCTGGCTGTGCTTGCATGACATCTCTCGCCAGATGATCTGTAATACCACAATATGGCTACATGGGAGCAGAGCCAAGGCTAGCAGAAGGGGTCTGACATGCAGAGCATGGATCCTGCTCTGAACCTGCCTCAGGTTTCCTGAGGTTTTGATTAATGCTCATCCCAAAGTGTTTCATCATTTTGTTTACCTTTTCAGCTTGGTGTTGCTAATGTTATTGCCACAGCACTGTAGGTCTTGAGCTGAACACAGCTCCAGTTCTCCTAGCATATCGATTCGAATTATGGAGATCTCAGTTACTCTGGAGCATTTGTCTTGTGGCAGAGAGCCTGTTTATTTGGAATGATGCTGCATCTACTCTCAGTCCACAGTGGGGTTGTGGAACCAATAGAAAAAATACATGCAAATTGCTCTAAATGCCAGTTTACTTGGAAGCATAAATTAAATCTAGATACATGCATTGTCAGATTGATAGGCTCTGCTGCAGGAAAGAATAGCTTCCATTTTATGGCGGTATTTGCTTATGAATCTACTGGGAGACTGTTTCTTTGTAGCGCAGTCCCTGCCAGCAGCCATGTGAAGTGAAGCTTTGACATTCCCAAAGTTCTTCATCTTTCTGGTCAAGCACAAAGACTGGCCAAGACTCAGGAGACTGTGTTTCTGTTTCTAGCTCTGCAGCGAGCACAGCTAGACACAACCTCAGCCGACTGCAGCTGGATCATCTGCAGAAGTGGGCAACTTCTACTTCCTTTCCTCTTTGTCTGAGCTGACTTTAATTGTTTGGAGTTAAGAGCAGCCTCCAAAGGTACATCTGTGCTGTACTATTGCAGTAGACTGGGGAGGGAGATGGCCAGGCTGTCCTGAGAAAGCAACATCAAGCAGTTCAGCTGAGGCAGTGCCAATTCACACACCTGGCTTGGTGCTATGTAGCAGAAGCACAGCAAGCTTCTACAGCTAATTGACTGCAATGATCTCACCTACCCCATTTTTCTATACATTATGCCATGTGTGCACATTTCCTATGTTTCTGCAGTCCAGTATCACAAAAGGCTGGTGTTTTACAATGGTTTGGTAGCATGGAGAGCAAGTTGTTCCAAGTAACCTGCAAGTTACTCCAAGTTACTGCAAGTTACTCCAAGTTACTTGCTCCAAGTAATCTGCAAGTTACTCCAAGTTACTTGCTCCAAGTAACCTGCAAGTTACTCCAGTCTGCTCCAAGTAACCTGCAAGTGACTTCCAGGTCAGATTCAAGCAATGTGGGTAATCTACATATGGTTTGTCTCATAGATACAAGCAAGAGAGGGAGAAGTTTAAAGGCTTTGAAAGCTAAAGAAAAAGAGGATATAAGCAGTTACTCCTTTGGCAGCTGTTGGAATGGCAGGTAAAAAATGACTGTCCTCTTCAATCCCCTTTCCCAGCACTCAGAATCAATCTTCAACCCCAAAGTAAATTAAAAAACCCAAACCCACCAACCAACCCAAACACCCAGAGTTCATTTTTTGTTATCTAATTCTGGTCCTCCTTTTATCTCAGAAGCACATAGGAACAATCAACGACATTCCTTATTGATCCCCTTGCTTTCATGACAGCCAGCATTAAAGCAAGAAAGGCAGTGGGAAGAGAAGTAAAAGTTTCCTGCAGGAAGCCAGCCCATTGTCTGAAGCGGTGCTCCCTGCTTCCCTCCCTGAAGCTTGTTTCTTCTGAAAGTGTACCTGTGCCTTAAAAACTCTGCAAATGGTGAGACATTGTGCATGTGTGCTGTGGAGCAAAAAGATGTTTCCTTATAACTGTGTCAGGCTGTCACTCCTCTGCCTCTCCCACTGTTAGGAGCTGCTAGACTCTCTCAGACAGCTGGTGCAGGATTTGAGACTTCCTGCTGATAGCCCTGGCCAATCCTGGCATTGCTGTGCACTTGGTTATAAGGATAAGATGGGTTTTGAAGTGTTTGTACAAAGCTGGAGAAGCAGTGGAAAGGCTGGAGGAAAGCGAGTGGGAAGGTGTGAAGTGGAAACAAGACATGCTGGCAATGAAGGAGGCCTCAGCATCTTTCCCTTTTGTAGGGAACAAAGGAAAGACTTTGGCTGTCATGGGATGCAACTGCAGGAGAATAACGTGGTAGATGTCATGCTCCTCTCTATTTCCAGCTGGAAATGCAGACAGATTTCCACAGAAACACAAGGACTTGAAGCCCTTTGGATGAGGAAGGGTCTGAGAAGCCATCTGCCTTGGTTTCCTCAGCCAGCTCCTCACTGTTGGATGGTACTCACATGTGACAGTCGGGAAGCTAAAGAAATCCTTATGTGGTGTATTTAGACTAGCGTGCCAGCAACCGGGATCAGAACCAAGCTGTGCCTGCGTGATCTGCATGGGCAAGAGAGGAAGTCATTGCTGCTCTTGTGGCTCTTCCGGCTCTTCCTACTGCAATCTGCTCTGACCTCAAGTTACGCTGGTCTGCTAATGCAAAGAGCTATAAGGCAGGTGTTAGACTACTGTGTTTATGCACTTTTTTTTCATCCTGTTGGCATTCAGGAGCCCATCCCACTGTATAAATGATTAATTTGGCCATGTTACAACATGTAATTCTTCCCACAGACTCAGTGCTAGCAGTGCTAACAAAAGCGCAGGACATCCCTTTCCCCAACAGCTAGGAGACATCCTTCACTGTCCTAGATTAAGCTCTGTGATCCCAAACTGTTTCCTCATCACTATGCAAGGCTGTGCACATGCCCCCTTGTAGTCACTGGTACGAGTTCTGAGCCTGTCTTAGAAAGCCCTGCAGATTTCCAGAAACCCATATAGTCTTTTCTTTAGTATTACTCCAAAAAAATAAGTTACACAGCTTCAATAGGTGTTTTACCTGGGTAAGTGTCCCATGAGGATGCAAGGCCCTGGATGGGCTGGGGTGGGTGTGTTAGGCTACCATTAGATTATTCTTCTGAATAGATAGATACAGTTTTCATGCAAAGTGACTTGACATTTTCCCCAGTGGGAATGATAGGATGTCTAACAGTTACTTTCTTAGTTATCAATATCTGAATTTTGGAAAGATGTTAGCTCCAGGCAGTGGCAGAAATATCTTAGAACTTGCAGAAAAATCTTAAGTTAGCCAGTTTTAAAACTCTATTTCATGTAATATTTGCGATGTATGTAGTGGATGTAATAGTACTGCCATAGGACTCCAATTCAAATGTTTGAAAATAATTGGCTGGAAGTATTTTTTCTATTTCTCAGTGAAATGTTCATGAAATTATTTACTGTCTTCCCACAGATGCAGTTATTTTCCTGTGTGCCCTTACAGGCTTTCTCCCTGTGTAAGACATTTTATTCCTGTATCTCCACACAGAGGGAAGAGCTTATTGGCACAAGCTGGCACATTCCCATTAATTTTAGTTATCTGAAGTGACTTAGGCTGCAGTAGCTAAGGATGTGTCTTTGCATCTTTGTGCATCTTTGCACAATCCAACGACACTCCCCTGGAAGTCACATAAAAAGTGACCATAAAACTGAATGCTATTTCAGTCAGGCTCTAACAAAACACCTACCTTGATCCTATTCAGGGCAACATCGCTTGGACTTCGACATGAATCCCTGAATAAAGAACAAATAATATCGGCTCCATTAAAGCTGCAGTTACAGCAGCTCTGAGAGGAGTACACAGGAAAATTAACAGCACAGAGGTATTAGGGCTACATGGTGTGATAAAGCTGTAAGATGCAGTACAAACTCTCCTCAGGCATAAATCCGGCCTACAATTTGGGCAACCCAAGTCTTTCCCCACACCAGCCCCTTCACACAAGAAGAAACAAAATGTTGCTTTTAAAGGTAACCTTGAAAAATCTTGAAAGGGAGTCAATAGATAAAAAGTGCTTTGCCAGCCCCTGCTGCCATTTCATCTATTTTCACATTCCTTTTATGATTCAGTTAGCTGTTGCCAGAAAAATAACAACTACAGTAGTATGCTGTCCTCTACCAGCTTCAACCTCATCTCATGCCTCATGGTTAAGTCCAGAAGATTCAAAACCAGGCATGGAATTGATCAAAGCACAGATTTCACATCAGAACAGATTCAGGTCTGTGCAGCAGAGCTGGTTCTGGCCCAGGTATCCACCACAGATGTGCTGAATTAACAGATCAGCCAGTAGTTAGACACCGAAAATCCAAAACCTCTTTCTGCATAAAATTCCAAATCAGAAGAATAAAAAGCCTGTCTCTTCCAAAAGAGCATCTGCTTCTCAGAGTTTGCTGTGAAACAGAACTCAGAAGAATTTTGCAGTGGAAAAAGAGCAGGGAAAATCACTTCTTTAGGAAGGAAACTAAGACATCCTTTCTGTGATATGAAAATTCATTTTATTACTTCCTACAATTAATGTGTATGGAGTAGCTACCCTATAATAGGAAGTAAGAGTAAATACAGAGAACCTTTTCTGTGCGAGATCTGCAGATCGCTGTGCTCAGTCTTTTTGTTAGGCTACAATATTTTTTGCTAATATTCTTCCATCTCAAGCCATTGCCCAGTTTGCACAGCAAATTCAAAGAATAGCTATACACTCAACACCTTTAGAAGTCACGTGCTTCACTAAAGATATTTGTGCTACAAAAGAGAAGATTGTGAGTATTCTAGCATTGTGCGTGTAATGCTGTAAGAAGTGCTTGTGTATTATTATCAGCCGAAGAATCATCCAAGATTATAGCAAAGTTTTCAGATCTTGCTGAATTGCATACATGGAGAACTTATAAAACCCCCTCCATGATTTACAGAGATAAGAGAGAAACCTGATGATTTCAGCTCATTTTTGCATTGTGAGAACTTGGCTGCACTGCATTCCTTAAACATCTTTTTATTGACTCTAGAAGGGACAGGATCTCATTTATTGATATCCCCTAATTCTTAAAATTAAAACCCCCAACTGACAGTGCCAGGACGAAAACCCCTGGAATCCAGGGTAGGTAGTGAAAGGAGACCGCTCATTTGTCCCAGTGAGTCTCAGTCACAGTGAGTTTCAGTCCCAGCTTCCATTCCCAAGCACCCTTCAGTATGGTGGAAGGTCAGACCCTGACCCAGAAATCCTAATTCATACTTAGTTTGGATTAGCTATGATTTTTTTCCTCCAAAACCTAAAAATATGTCTAGATATAAGTCCCTTTCCTTCTCTATGGTTTCTGGAACTACTTTTTTGTTGGTGGGTTTTGCTTTTGTTTTTCTTTGAGAGCAGAAAGGAAATCAAGAAATATATTAACTTCAAAGAAAAATCTGACATTTCCTTTAAAGAACTTTCATTTCCTACCAATCCATGGAGACAGTGCTTTTATGGATGTGGTTTTGGGTCAACATATTCTCAGTCTTCATCTCGCTCTTCATCTTCCTGTGCATATAAAAGCTGATGGCTTGACAGGCAGCTCCATACCTATAAATGGCTGTTTGTTATTTATGGTGATTATTAAGTGTCTGTGTTTTCAGATCTATTACGTATGCAGTGATGTAAGGTTTCTATTTTAAAGATAATATTTATCTATCATATCAGAAATGGCCAATGTCTGGAAAGGTTATATAGGTAAAGTAAACATGAAGCACTACTGAACAAAATACAACCTAAATGGTCTGTTTGCATTCAGTATTGAATTTTTAATCTTATTTCCTCATTTTGTTACAAACAGTAAAGGTAAAAACCAATACAGAATCCATAGTAAAAAAATCCAGAGCACTGTGCACTGCATATGAGAAACAAGGTCCTTCTTTTATTCTCCTGCTGTGTTACTGACAACAGTTTGTTCCCTGTCAATAGCACTAAGAGCATCAGAGCTTGCTTTGGGTTCTTTTTTTCCCTGTTTGTAGCCTAGCAAGTTTATTAGGGGTGAAAAAAAAAAAAGGCGGAAAGAAGGACAGGAAGGAAAGAAAGCCTTTATGGTGTGTAGGTTGCACATTATACAATAAATATTTAACACCCTGGTACCCCGTAAAGTCTGTGTTCCCAGGCAGCTCTGCTCTCTTGGGATGCAGCCAAGAGATAAAGGGAACATACTCCACTTTCAAGTCCCTTCTTGTTACAACTCTGAAGGTCAGGGTAGATAAGAACTGGAAAAGCCAAGCAGAGGGTAGAGAGAAATGTAACAAGAGGTTATCTGATCTGAAAAAGCATGGGAAGTCAGACTTAAATTCTGAATACACTGTGAACTTAGTGCAAGCTGTCTGAGAAAGAGCCCTATCTCCTCAGAAGATGTATAAAAAGAGAGATACAAGCCACGCTGACCGTACCAGGCAGCTAGAAGATTATAAACGCTTGTGTGATTAAGGTCAAGAACAAGTACTGTGTGCGTTTAGTCTAACCTTCTTCACAACACTGGCCAGAGAAATCTACCCAGTGATATCCACATCAGGCTGAACAGCTTTTGCGTTATCCATAAGACTTCTGGAAGACCATCTGATCTGGTTTAAAGACCCATTTCACAGATAACTTGTCAACTTTCATTTCCATGTCCTCTCTTGAAAGAATATCCTAATTTCAATGAATGTCCATCTACTCTTTCTCTTTCAGATAAAATGTGTACATTTAGCTATGTGATTACTAGGTCGTATTATTAGTGATTCTTTGAATCCCCTCCAGGTTTCTAGACCCTTCCCAGATGATCCTAGAGCAAGCCTAGTCTGTGTGCACAGCTATGGAAACCACTTTGCCACTGGTTTTATCCTTAAATCTTCTTCTGTTTAAGGTAGCTACTATCACAGTAGTCTTAAAAAAAAAAAAAAAAAAAAAGAGTCTTGTGTTATTGAGGTTAAAATCAATGGAAAGCCATAATTTTTATATGGTTCCCATAATGGCTCAAGGAAGGTAAAATTGGCAGCTTGCAACAGGAAGTTTAGGGAAGTGAAGGTAAGGTAAGATCCTGAAATGAAGATTTTCCAAAATCTCTATACAAAGCAAACTTACCTGATTTCATGCACCTCAGTTGACACAAACATTACAACCCTTTTAGCCTCATTTTTCCAATGAGTCCAACAGCCAGACCCACAAACATTTTTATAAACACTGAAAGCAGCACAAAGTAAAGAAGAAGAACAGGGCAAATCAGAACTGACTACTATTGATTTTGTGATAAAGACTCCATGGAGACCAGCTGTTAATTACCTTTCCAGAGGAGAGGCTTGTTTAGCTTGTAGTCAGGGTTGGTTTTTTTTCCCCTTTCCTCTGAGGTACAATAGACTGTACTGCTAGGATTAGCATAGGATTTAAACTATAAATGTGCATTGGGACAGAGTTATGATTATTCATCTATTTTATTATGGTATTGCTAAAGACCAGGTGGGAATGAGGCAATACACAAAATACACACTCCCCATTCCAACTGCTTTGCTAGTGAGCAACCTTTCCAGCAGAGTTTAGCATCTCATTCTTTCCTTTCTAGTCAAAGTTATGCCAAAGCAACACACATCTGTCCATCTTGTTTTCCTTTCTGCTGCTGCATTTACATATGTTAATGACTTTTTCCTGCCAGTTAAGAGCATTAATGACTTAACCCTGCCAGGTACAGAGCTCTCTTGATGACCGCTGCCTTCAGGGTGGGAGGACACGGTGCTGTGTTACTGTGCTTAGCTCCTTTCCGAATAAAACCACCAAGCCCTGGCTGTGCAATCTGTCTGAGCTGTGCATAGTGGAAGGCTAGCAAGTCAGGGCAAATGAGGCTTGAAAACCATCTGTTCGCTCTGCAGAGCCTGACATGGGCTGATTCAGTCCATGACATGGCTGCTACAGTGCATGCTGGCCTACCTGGGGGTGTTGTGAGCTGTTACTTATGGCAATAACAGGTGCAAAGCTTCCAGACAGAAGTGTGGTTTTTAAATCCCTGAGCCCCTTTAATCCAGAGAGGCAGCAGGCTGAGCTCTCTAAAGCCATAGACCATCTTCATACATGCAACCTGGGCAATTACAGATGTCAAACGAAGTGTGCAAGTGAAGTTGCGCTGATCCTTGTTTCTCAGAATTACTGGGGATAGAGCGTGGAAAGTGGGGGCATACACAACAGGAGGATGGCATCAGTAAAGTTTGCAAACACACGTGCTTTTCCCTGAAAACCTCTCTGCTGTAACTAAGGCTGATGTGCTTTTTCTGGAAGCCCTGGTGCAGAGATCTTCCAGGATTTTTAGCCACCTTGAGAACGATCAAAGAGCAGGGACTTTGGTGGCCACGGAGCACAAAGAAGATGAGCACTTAAATTACTCATTTTACACAAATTCTCCCTATAAAAGATTTAAAACAGGAAGTGCCTGGAATGACACCCAGTAGCAGCTTTCTGATTACCAATACTCATACCATCATTATCTGTGGTGTAAGGAAAAAAGCTATAACAGACACAGCTCTATACAACTAGACAGTAGGCCATAGAGGAAAATGAATGACTCTGCTTTAGGTTACCAGCTGTGAGCACAAATGGAAATATGGTTTTGTCCCAAAGAGAGGACTATGTGCAGTAAAATTTGGGAGTCTTCAAACACTGCAGCCATTCAAAGTAGACAAGACTATGTGGTTATTCTCTCTCCTCCTGCCTAGCATGCATTTCTTTATCTTTCTATATCAAACAAATCAGCATAATGATCTTGGTTTGCACTTCAGCTCACACATAAACAGTCTCTCTTACCTTAACAAGCTGCCACTCACAAGGAAGCCAGCACAATCACAAATAACAATCTCTGCTTGGTTTTGATTCCAGATCTATCACGCCTTGAAAAATATTACATCTAAAAATACTCTGTGTTAAGATCCCCCATGTGCTTCAAGCATGGTGTTCTAGAAACAACCTATAACATTTTGCGCGCTAAAGAACAGCAGTGGCCTTGGAGAAGAACGGTTTGCTCATTTGTATTTATACAGGCTCCCAGCCTAGCAAAGTGGCCAAGGTGACTTTGGGGGAAAACGCTGCTTGAGTACAGCTGATGCAATCTGGGCCTACAACTTTCCATGCATGTCAAAAGTCATTTGCATATTCATTATCTTTTGATGAGCACTGCGTGATCAGGGGAAATGTACTTTCCCCTTTGGTGTACATCTCAATTTGCTCAGCCTTCTGTATATCTCCTGTGCTCTGTATCAGTGTGGGTATAATTCAGTCCATTTACTATATGTATGAGGTCTTTCCCCACAGATTAACGTTAAAAACACAGTAAACAAAATATCGGGGGTGGGGGGGGTGGAGTAGAGAACCTAGTGGGGAGTTTGCTGGGGAAAATATATAATTGCTAAGCATTTAATTAGGACCAGTCTCTAGGACTTTTCTAGGAGACAAAAGGAGTCCCTTGCTCACTGGGATGGAGCAGCAGAGGTGCCAACCAGGGTTAGAAATAAATGCAAGAAATTCTGGCATCCAAATCTGTCCTCAGCTGAGGTTAAAAGATCCACAGCTCTTCTGTCCCCTCGAGGAAGGAGTGTGTTGTAGGAAGGTGAGCATTGAAGTAATCTGTCATCCACTCCTAAAAGTGAGACATAGATGGGACTCATCAGATGAGCAAACCATGCAAGTGAATTTGGCCCTGGAGAGGTCAATGTTACTGAAAGCTGGATGTGCTTGGTCCGACTGCTTTCCTGTGGTAACTCAAAGAGTAGCCTGGCTTGTAGCTCTGTAGGAACCATCCTGTGGTTCTCTCTCAGGGCTGCTGTTACAGGACAGCAATGCCACTTAGTGGCTTCATGAAAGCTGTTTTCTCATGGAAAAAATTGCCCACGTTAGAGAAGAAGGGATTCAACTGAATAGCAGCTCACTGCTGAATTCTGAGCATACAATTACTTGTTCAAAAAGTAAAACAAAAATCCCAACATGCTGCAGAATAGTAAGAATCAGACACCACTCAATTTTTCCTTCTTCATCTTTTTCACCTCTTAGACATAGCATAACCTCCACTGGGATGTGCCCCATCCCTGCTGTGAGTGACCAGGGCAGACAGCACAAAGTCCAAGTACCTGGAGAGGCTGAGGAGGGAGGCTTTGACCACAAAACCTCACCTTTCCGTAAGGAGCTCCAGTGTAAGGGTGGAATTAGAACAGTTAACCACAATTCAACAGGAAAAGCTGTTCTCAGGAGACAACCGGAGGCTGTCTGGCTCTCACCATCCACTGAGCACATTCATTCCCACATTTGTCAGGGCGCTGTGCCATCTAGAGGAATTTGATACACATTTCCCTATGCCTCTTCAAGGAGCTCCTGGATCTGCTGGCACTGGCTGGCAAAGTGTCATTTGACTGTACAGGGTTGTTGCCAAATGACCCAAGCAGCCCGCCCTGCTCTGGGGCCAAAACAACTTTCAGCAGCCCTGTGCCGAGTGGCCATGCTCCAACACTGCACCAGGTGTATTTGCATGAGTTATACTTAATACCTTTAAAATGTGCTGCCTTAACAGTTTGAATGTGCTGATTGCGGTTTTCTTTACTGCTTCAGTTTACATCCAGGTTTGATTTACATAAACAAGGGCACATCTCTACCAAAATACCAGGTCGCTGCTGATAGAGATCCTTGTTACTAGATAAAACAAGGGCTTCATCTCTTTTTTGCTTTGTCACATACAGCACCACAAAGAGAACTGCTGTAATTTCTAACTAGCAGTGACTACAGGCAGACAAGAGCTTCATGCTTTCAGTGTGATGTAATTATAGAGCACACTAATTCTAATTAACAAGAAATGGAAGCTGTGGCCTACAAAGACACGTACCGGGTATATGGTGGGTCAGTGTTACTACTGACTGAAAATGGCTATTTAATCTTTAACAGGGTTAAGTTGCTGCAAAATCGTGCCTTCATTCCTTACCTGCCGACCTTAGGCATTATCTACTCCCTGAACTGGCCAGCTTAGCTGGATGCCTTTGGCTTTGTTGTGCCCCATCTGCCTGTCCTGACGCACTTTTGTCTCCTCTGACTGACAGCCATCCAAAGCTGAAGGCCTGCTGATGGCTTTCCTTTGCATTGCCAGAGTAACCCTGTGCTCCCAGCCCTCCACGTCTCCTTTAAGCATCCTAACACCTGTGTGATTCTGACCATCAGAGAGATGGATCATACATGAATAGAAAAAAAGAAGTCCATCTATTTTCTGCAGGAAAAATGCAGGAATTCCCTAGGTTCTCACCAGTTTGAAATCATCAGATGACACTTTTACACCCTACTTCCTTTTTGAGTTGTCTCAAGCTTTGATGCTCTCTGCTCCTGATTTTCTCCCCAGCAACCTGAGGGGCATGGCTGTGTGGTTCCTAGAAAAACGGTTAGTTTCTTCTGGCAGGAGGTGACTGTTACCAAGTGACTATCAGAGTGCAATGTTTGTTATCATCACCTCACACCATTTAGAGTCTAGGTACAAAAAAAGAAAAATGAGGTGTTATTGCTACAAGAAGTAAGCCATTAACATCATTTCATTATGTGCTTTTAAATTACCATGTGTTCGGAAGGCCACTTGGTAAGCTTTACTCTGCTTTCTGAGAGTAATCAAAGGATATCAGCTGCAAGCTCTAGCTAATGCTAAACTAAGGGCAGTTGGTATAGATGCAATAAGAAAGAATTTCAAGCTTCATTTGTCGCTTGAAATGTTCTTTACTGGAAGTTTAGGTAGGCTTTATGGGAAGCTTTAAACCTTTAAACCAAAAAGATATTTGCTCTGCTCTTAGAGGTTGAAAATGGAAGCACCAAGGTAACAGAAAAATCGTCCTCACACTTGGCTTTTCCACTGGTTTAGCTGGTGACCTTCAGACATGGTGTCTCCAAAAGTTAAATATCAAGAGGAGTAACATTAATCGGGTTTAGATTTCATGAGGAAAACTGACAATAGCAGCTTGCAGGAATTCTCTGGTCTCCTGTGGTACAGTAATTTAGAAACCTATATGGGAGGAGCCCAAATAAGCAGAGTTCTTTATTTCCTGACATAGACAACTGAAACTTCAATGGAGTTGGCTGATCTGCACCAGCCGAGGAGCATGCATGGCATTCTTTTTAACAAATGGCAGGCATTCCTGTTATGGAAACAAATACATGGCTGAACCTAAAATGAATAATTCAAGGTATTTTTTTTTATATACCCCTTCACTTAGTAAAAAAACAAACAAAAAACATTCTGGAGTGAAAGATGTTATCAAAACTGTTCAGAGGTTATATCTTACTTGATATTTATGGAAGAAAGAAACATCTTTACCTTTGCTCCTCTGTCTGTATGTCATTGCAGCTGCAGAATGCTCTCCTCTTTTCTAATGCTTCTTTGGTTAGTAAGTTCACAGCAAATCTAGACAGCTCTTCTATGTCACACTTTCAAAGGAGATGATCTTTCAGATCCAGAATGAAATTACTTTCTCCTAGTTGAGGTCAGGGTCTCACAGGCTTGCATTCGAGGGGGCAGACAGCCCCACTGTGCCCATGTGCTCTAGGCACTGGGCTAAGATCTGCTTCTGACTTTCATTAACTTACTGAGTAGCTCTTAGGGAAGTCACTTCCCTTCTGTCTTTTTATCCATGTTCTGAGCACACAGGGATGTACAGGATGCAGAGTGGAAATGAGCTTTCACTGCATTTTCTTTACTTCTGGGACTTCCCAGTGTGCTCAGAATGAATTATTTTTATTTATTTATGTTTTTCAATGAGCAGCACAAACCCTTGTCTGCTCAACCTGGCCAGTTCCTAGTCTCAACCTCTATGGGAAAGTAGAAATAATTATTTCAGGGAATAAGCGATGACTTTAGAAACACTGATTAAGCACCAAAATTCTTCACACTTCATTTTAATCCCATAGGATCTGAGAACTGTAGAACAAAGGAGAGCAATTTTTAAGGTACAAAGGATTAAGATAAGACAAATACTCAGACCACTGTCACTTTAGAACCAAAGGGCAAATAGTTTATACACATTCAACTGAATTCAACCCTGAAAAAGATGATACAGCTCTGACTGTAGCTATTTCCGCCTTCCCCGAGCCAAATACATTGTGCTTATTCACTAGACTAGTACAGCAGGTTCAGTCAGTGCATGGTAAGAAAAAGCACATTTTCTGACCTGTAAGTTAAATTAGTGGATATACACATTGGTTTTGCTTCCTTCTGTGTTGGTGTCTCTCATATTTTCTTATCTCACAGGAATGTAGGAAAGTAAATTACTCACCCAGGCTAAAGAAAGCAGTGCAGTGCTTGTTCAGGTGGTAAGGTAGTAACACATAGGCCAGGATACCTGAGTGGGTAACACATGCCTTTTAGGCTGGTGATCTAGAGAGACACTACAGTGGGGGAGGTGGGAGCCAGAAGGAGGATTTACAGACGTATAGATAGGAAACAGCTGGTGATACCATTTAAGACAGCTGGTTATCAGCAGCTAGCAGTATAACCTTTATTTTTTCTCCCCTTTGCCCTCCTCTGAACCTCAGAGCTGAGCTTGCAAGCCCATTCTTGTTGTGATACAGGGGAGCGGGGACTGATGGAGTTTCACCCCAGCTCTGAGAACGGCAGTGCAGTCCCTCAGCGACAGCTCCTGCTTTCCTGAGCTGGTTGAGACTAAGGAAATCTCTCCTCTTTTCAGCTTGTGGCTTTCCTAGAAAGGAAGTTTCATAAAAAGCAATTACCTGTGGAATTTCTTCCTTTAACTGAGTGCTTGGAAAGGCAGAGAAATTAATAACTGAGGCAAGATTAGGCTGGAGATACTGTGCTAAATTGCCTGCTGCTTCATTTGTGAAACTGTGCTGTGTTATTCTCTACTAACTGTAGTATTCATTGCTTACCTGCAAGGAATTCCTGAGGGCCGTTTGAGCAAATGTGTATTTCTACAAGGTGTTAAAGGGCCTGGTTTAATAGTAGTTTGTTAGAAATCTTTTTATTTTCCTCCAGTAAAATGCAATAGTTCTTGTCCATTGTAATTCCTGATCAGTATTGGTTAGGGCTTTCAAAGCTGTACTCTAAGTAGGATGGCATCTCTATGTCCTGCAGTTAGGTTGGTTTAATGATTAACATTACACATGTGCTGTGTGACTCAAAGAATGAACTCTTTTATATTCCTTAACCTTTTTGCATTCACCAGTCAAGCCCAGAAATCCTTCCCACCGCAACAACTTCCATATGCTATCCCCTACAAGGACTGTTATCATATGTGTTGTCTTTACCTATTCTTTTTAGATTATTATTACTTTATTTATATTATTATTACTAGGGTGGCACCTAGAAACCCAGTGGAGATAAGGGCTCCAACATGCTGTCTGCTGCACAAACATGCACGACATCTTTGACCTCGAGGGCTTTCAGGCTGAACAGCCAGTTGACATAAAAGGAGGGGCACATAGCAGTGAAAAAAGCATTGTTCAGTGACATGAAAAGGACTACAAGTAAGGCCAGGAAGAGTGACCAAGTTTCCTAAATTCCCATCTATGACCCTATCCTCTTGGTCAAACCTCCTTTGATAAGAAAGTCTTTCCTGCTTTGTGACTTGCCTTATGGAAGAAAATTATAGGAAGGAATTGTTACAGCAGCAACATGAAGATTACAGAACAAGATGGCCACATTGAGAGAAATTTGAGTAACTGCATAATATAAATTGCATGTTTTAACCTGAAACATCTGTTTTCATGTCCTGATCCAGAGAACTTCAGGACTGCTTTCTCTCCAGTTAGTTGTCTTCACGCACTGGATTGTGGCTCTCTAGTAAAGGCATACCCTTGTTTTATCTTACCCAGGTCTAGTGTTTAAATCAAATAATACATCCAGAATATAGTTCATACACGAGCACTCCCAAGTATTAACCAGTTGCTGCTTCAAACCCCCTTCGTTCTATAGACTGTAGCCGAACGTTAACAATATGTAAGGGAATAACAGAAGAGAAATGGGCCAGAACTTACTCCCACTGACAAGAGTGTGCTTAGGTTCCCTAACACAAGTTCTCAGTTGAAGCAATCCAACTTTCACTGTAAAGAGTGCTTATCTTTTTAACACAGTCACCTTGTAGCTGTTCTCCTGCAGTGCTCCCTTTATAGTCAGGTAATCAATCTGCTTGGCAGATGAAAAATAAGTATGACACATGGATCTATTGCAGACAGCTAGGAACAGTGAGGTTGCCCTGTCACAAGCATCTGTGCACACTATAACAGACATGACTTTGTAAAGAGGTGGATTAAAATCTTAAAGTAGAAGCACAGTCAGTATGAAAAGAAAACATCCCTTTAGCTAGAGGTGATCAGAGAAAAAAAGTGGAAAAGCAAGAATTTAAATAATTTATTTAAAAAATTTCTGGCATGCTTGGAAATATCTATACCCACACAGAAATCTCTGACTTTCCCAAGGCCTTGATGCAGTCACAGAGATGAGAGCAGAACTTTTGCTTTCCATAAATTGGAGAGTGCTTCACCTGAGACACGTCCATGTGCCATGGATTGCCCTCCCATCAGAAATGGGAACATAGAAGTAGTGACAGGTGAAGGTGTCGTGGTTTAAACCCAGTCAGGCAACTCGTTCACTTACTCCCCCCCTTCTTTCCCTCCCCCTACTCCCAGAGGGACGGAGAGGAGAATCGAAAAGAATGCAACTCCCACGGGTTGAGATTAGAACAGTTTAGTAACTAAGGTATAACACAAATCACTGCTGCTACCACCAATAATAATAATGACGAAATAACAAGGGAAGAGAATACGACATCTCACCACCAGCCAACCGATAACTCGCCCCCCCAGCCTGGACGAAGCACCGACTGATACCTCCTCCAACCCTGCAGACACCCAGCCCTTCTGGCTCACTCCCAGTTACATCCTGGGCATGACGTGCTGTGGTCTGGAATACCTCTTTGGTCAGTTTGGGTCAGGTGTCCTGTCTCTGCTTCCTCCCAGCTTCCCCTCCTCCCTGGCAGAGCATGAGGCTCACAAAGTCCTTGGCCAAACCAAAACATCATTGTTATCAGCTGTGTTCCCAGGCTGAAAGTCAAAACACTGCACTGCACCAGCTACCAAGAAGGAGAAAAATGACTGCTACTGCTGAACCCAGGGCAGAAGGTCTGCAAATATATGCTTATTTCTTTAGTGTATTTAAGGTATACAAATTTTGATCTTAGGTTTCCTCAATTCAAGTCCTTTTCTTTTATTTTTTTGTCTCATTCTTCCACTTCCATAAGGAATACCAGTACTAGAGGTAAAAAAAATAATTAAAATAATCCCATTCCTGTTCTAATATATACTTCCATGTGTTTCTGCTTCTGTGCATGAAAAGCTTATGACATCTGTATAAGCAGTGAAATTAGAAGTCTCTAAACATGCATTTTAACAAGCATGAGGTATACCCATCACCTCCTTCTGGGAAGCTAGATTCAATGCCCCACTCCTTTGAACATGCAAGAAGTTTGGTTCATATATCTTCTTCAAGTTACATCTGGGGGACAATATATAAACTTACTCTGAACCATACTTATCTGTGGGGAGGGACATTTTGTCACAAACTTAGCAACAGATCTCAGAAACAAAGTCAGTCCTGGTTTTGCTTTATGACAAGAGCTGCCAGCCCCTGCACATCAGAGGTCAGAGCTAAATTTGGTTTGGAAACAAACAAACCAAACCAGAAATACAGAATTGCTATTTTTTAAATTTGAAAACTCTCAGAAAGATCACCAGATATATAAAAATAAGAGTGTGTGTGGAATTCCTCATAAGTAATGCTTGGGATGTAGACAGCAAAGTCAGTTCCTGAATTTAAATTCCCCAGCACGCAGGATGGACTGCACTCTAGGTTTTCAACAGCTGTATATTTTCCTCAACTACTTTTCAGACACCATCTTGTTTAAAGACACAGGAATCATATGTAGTCATTATAATTAAAGATCTGAAGGGTGAAATCAAAGAAGGCTTGGAAGCTACCATTGCTTCAAAAGGAAATGTGATTTTACCCTACTGCAGAGAGCATAAAGGAGAAATCCTGGCTTGCTTAGTAACACCAAACAATCAGTCCTTGCTCTTAATCAATTAGGTAGACAAGCTTGTGGTGGACCTGCACTCTTTGTGTCTTCCAAGTGTCTTCCAAGTGTCTTCCAAGGCTGCCAATGCACTGTGCTGCTTCACAGGCTGCCCTCAAAGCTAATAAGCACGTGTCCTAACGTGAAACTGCTGAACAGCACTGCTCTTGTGAGCGGCACTTTCCTCCTAATGCTTCAGGTGTCACTGTAAAATAGAAAATCTGTGCATAACAGATTCCGTTCTGGTGACTTTGCAGGGGATGTGTACAACTGGTGATAGATTACAAGCTATCCGCTATTGTAATACTGCTGTCTGAATTGTATTTGATGGTCGCTGTTCTCACAGGAAAAACAAAATGCAGATGTTACAAAGGCAGATTTTTCTCTCTCCTATGATGTTGCCATTTGTGAGAAAAAGGCATAGCATTCCTGGCCTGGAAAGCCAAAGTGTCGCTTTGTACAAGTGTAGTGGAGTGGTGACAGTTTAGTGATGTAAAAAAGCAATTTGTTTGTCTCCATAGGGGTATGATTGTACATGGAGTTGTATCTGTCAGGATATCTGAGTAATTTTGTGCAGAAGGAGGTTCATGTGCTTTAATTAGGGTGGGTATACCCAGTCCACCAAGTTATTAGGACAATATAATAGAGTAAATTCACAACAGGCTCCTGTCTGGTAAATGTGAGAGGCATCTTACTTGGCTGTAGCACAGTTCTGTAAGAGAGAGAGATTTGCCTCCTGTCTCAAAGGTTCATTGTGAGGATAAATGTATTAAAGAATGTGAACTGCTTAGATATTTCAGTTGTGAGGGTCAGCTCAGATGCCAAGTGAGATTCACCTCTCACTCAGGAATACCACGTTTTGCTTGTCTCACTGTTCTCACTGTCTGATGAGAAGGCCAGAAAAAGTCAGCCTGCTACGTTCCCTCATTGCAAGCAAAATATCTAATTTATCCACAATCAACCTTACGGTTGCCATAATATCACTGCTGCCCAGAGCAGATCTGGGGATCTGCAATGCAGTGTTGAATTATGAGCCATACTCCACAGAAACTATTTCCAGTGTGAGTTGATACCAGCCAGAGATCTGAACTCCAGCATTTCCCTTCTTGTGTTGTATGACCACGTCTTTTACATTTGCCTGCTCTTTTCTAGATGGCTCTTACTTTTTGATTCTAGTGAAAATCAGTAGAAGGCTGGTTCCTAGGTCACTTTGCCATTTTGGAAAATAATCTTGTCTTACTGATATATGCATTCTGGAGGCCGAATACCCTCAAAAACTCCAAAATGAGGTCTTGCAGTCTGCCCTCAAAAGCCTAGTTTGCTTCAGGCAACAAGGGTGTTTATAAAGGGGAGGGGAGAGAAAGAATAACCCTGATTTTATTTTTTTTTCTTTCTCATCAATTGCAAGTATTTATGCCTTTGAAAAATCTCTAGGGGTACATCTTGGTAAGATGGATTTTGGTACATAAATTACCTAAAATTACTCATATAACCTTAAATTCTAGGTCCAGCTCCTGTAACTGCTGCTGGCAGCAGGCATCACAGAGAGACAGGAATAGGAGCACTTATATTTTAGCTATTAAATTGCCTTTATTCCATTTGTTCTTTTTCTTCTAACATAAATGTGGGTAACAAAAACTGTAGGAAGTATTAAAGCTTTCACCCTTTGGTGTGCTTGTGCCACTTTCACTAATGTCTGTGGTAGTACTGTGTCTGTATCCTAGGCAGAAATTTAGTTTTCAGGAGAGTTATTGAGCTGGAATTCAGCCCTGACCTGAAATCATGTGTCTGCGTCAGCTATAGCCCCACTTAGCCTTGGTGGGGGTAAAGCAGACAGAACTCTCTCTTAGCTATGTGCTGCTACTTTCCCCTTTCTCTTCCTGCTAATAGTTGGCATGGAAGCAGAAAAAATCTGGTCTGAAAGAGCCAGCCCATCTCCAGCCTCAAGTCAGGAACAGCTGTACCTGCGCCAGAGTCTTGCATTTGTCTTGCAACATAAAACTGGCCCCATGTTCCAGTTACACCCAGTGCTACCCTTCTAGTGATAACTTCTGCCTAGATAGGAATAATCAGTTTTTGTTGATCATGTTTTTGCAGGCCGTTACTCCACATTGTCAAGATAATTTTGACCAGCTAATTATAACTTCTATACCCCATTTGCAAATCTTTTCAGATTGTTATTATTTGAAAATGAGATACGTATTGTATAGAAATATATTGTCGAAAATATTGTAGAGAAATTGTATAGAAATTTTCTGGTATTCTACAGTCAAGAACCAGACCAAAGACAGAGCCCTTCAGAATGCTGCTTGGTGCAGCCTTTCACTGTGACAAAACCACTGGTAAGTATTCCTCTATGCAGTTTCCCAAAGTGTTTTTATGTTTTGTGGTACTTTCCCTAACCAGCTACTGATAATGACACATGAGGCAGAGTCAGAAGCCTTACTGTCTCTGACATCTCTCCATGGAAATTCAGTTAAGGCAGCAGATAAAGTAAAAGCTATCCATGAGCCGTAGACAATTGGTCCAACTTCTGTGCATCCCACATGAAAATTTCACATCTCCTCTATGTCCATACTAAATGTAACCATGGTAAGAAAATGCTAGTTTCTGTTCATGTTTCTCCTGTGCACTGTCATAAGGAAGGGGACTGGTGCTCCTTCCATCCCAGATATTCTCTAGTGGGATAACCCACAAAAAAAGTGAAGTGTTAGATGATGAAATTTGCAGCAGCTTTAAATACTGAGAATTTCCTTCCCCTGAGAGTCCATTCAAGCAACTCTGATTAAGCACTCAAAGACAGGGAAAGGAGGGTGACCTAATTTTTGAAGATGGTGGATGTCCCTGGTTCCTTTAGAGAATGTAAGGAGGTTATAGGCATTTAACTACATAAAATGAAATGTGAAAGTGTTGGCTTACAAGGGAGTTCTGTGTCTGTGGTAGGGAATACACAGCTTGCACAGAGAGTTTTATGCTGTGATAAAAATTACACTGCTTCATTGCATCCAGATCTGTAGAAAGAAATCTAAATGCTACAGTCGAGGCTACTTTAGCTGCAGAGTAATCTCCTAAAACAAAGGATGGGCTGCAGCCAGGTTTCAGGTACCTGTAAGCTCCTCAAGATCACTGCTTCTCTCTCAGACATTCAAAATTTTATCAAATGATTTCCAAGCTGTCTCTTTTGTTCTGTGTGCCTGTCATTGCTGTGTACAGTGATTCTTGTCTGACAGCCATGTCTTTAAACAAGAGGGAAAACCCAAACCCATTAATTATTACTCCTCGATGCACACTTTGATTTGTGAGCTGCCAAGCCAGGTCTGACCTGTTAGCAAACAGAAGATGGTACTAGGGATCTCTGCCAGGTCCTGAGACACAGCACAGGAGCACAGCTTTTGCTGGTTGCCAGCACAGAAGGATCTAAACAGGTGTAAAGATAGACATACTGTGGAAGCCATGGTACAGGATATAGGTATCCAAGCTGTGACAATTGTGTTCACATGCCAGTAGATGGTGATCTTATCATTAATTGTCAAAACATACACACAATATCTCCAAAGGCATCTTCTTCACCTCGTTCTCAGGTAACAAGATGAACCTGGCTTACTGTGCACCATCCTTAGTCCAATCTCTCACAATCCCAGCAGTGCAGGGGACTCTAGAGGCAGGGGTGTTCTCTACCAACACAGACTCACTCCCTAGCACTGTACACTGAACTTGACAGCACCACCAGTTGCTGCAGCCTTCACTGAAACCCAGCTGATCGTTCTGGTTTTTCATATCTCACTGCCAGTTTCCCAACCTGTTGAGGAGAGCTAACAATGGTTACAGCCTTTTCAGGTGCAGTGTTAAGGTCTCCAATAACAATAGTGTTCCCTTTCTCTCCCACTGAGCAAGGGAGAAGCTGGGCAGCCTTCAGGGAGCACTACAACTGGTCTGCAGTGCTGACCCACCAAGATTACATGACAGTTCTGCTATTTCTGTTGAAACGATAAGCGTAGTAAGAATGGAAGTTTTGGGATATTTTATCAACAAGGTTTTAAATAAATTATGCTTGTTAGGTATTCCCAGGGTATTTTCACTGGCTCTATCAGCTCTGTGGCCAAACCGTCCCTTCACAGTTTTGATGGGCCTCATCCCATCAATGTGTAGTTGAGACTGAGTGGAACAGCATTCTGTCCCTCAGAGAAGGCTTTATTAATACATCTGGCCACCAATAACTATTTTATTAATTTTGTGGCTGACCTCCCTGGAAAGTTGGTTGATAAGACCTAAGTGAAAATGGAGAGCTCTATTTAGCACTTCCAAAATGCTGACCTACAGTAGTAGACCTTTTGATATGGGAATGTGTGCACATATGACAGGACAGGTTTATTTTTCCACAGAAAGGTCTTCTTACCTAACCTAGCTGTTACCAGGCGAAGCTGAACTAATGTTGCTAACTGATCAACTAAGGTCTAAGAGAATTCTCTCTTGCTCTTCCTAAAGCATTTTTTTTCTTCTTAGACAACAGAGCTTTTCCATATTGCGTGGCAGTTTCACACCACAGACCAGGAATGCTATGTGGTCAGAACACCAGTGTTTAAACATTTAAGTCAAGATTTTAGAGAGGTGCGTGGGGTTCTTTTTGCCTATTTACAGAATTGCATGAGCAGTTGAAAAACAAGAAAAGGAGTTTTTAAATAAAATTTTGTAACCACTTTTTCCCCCCAATCACAATCAGCTTGAGGTGCAAGTCAGGGCACGCTGACTGATAATGCAGGAAGAGAGGATAAAGCTGTACAACAGTACTCTTTTCCTTGACATGTGGAAATGCATACATTCCTGAAGTCAGTTTGGGATTCGGCCTGATTTACATTGCGAGCAGTGTGCAAGGCCAGGTTGGACAGAGCCTTGGGCGACAGGGTTTGAAGTGATGTGTCCCTGCCTGTGTCAGGTGGTTGGAACTCATGATCTTAAGGTCCATTCCAACTCAGACCATTTTGCAATTCTATGTTTTCCTGCCATCTAAGGGTCCTTGCAGAATTTCAAACTGCATTTTCTTTTATCTCTAAGGTAAACATTCTTGGATGAGAGATACTTAGCTTCCAGGTCCTAGTAAGGAATATCCACTCGTAACCACTCTCAGAGGAAAGAGAAGAGGTGATGATGAGCTTGTGATGATGAATTAAAAAAATAGAAGAGCGGTGGGAAAGACTAGACAGAAAAGACCAGGCTTTACTTTCTGGTGCTTACACATTCTGTTGATAGTGCCTCTGAGTGCTCAGCCCATAGAGCTGCTGCTGCTAGCACCTTTGAAAAACTTAATCATAAAGTCTACCTCTGCATTGGCTCAAAGGCACTCTTGTAACACATTTTTCAAATGGGTGTACTTAAGCTTGAAATTTAGGAATGCAAAACTGCTCCTGTGAGGCATTTTGAAGTTTTCTTAGTCATATGACAGCTGGACCACGTTGGATAAACGTAGAGCTGAGAATACGTTTGATGGAAAACTTTTTTTTAAAAGCTTCTGGAGCTTCTTTTACAAATGATGCAAGAATCTCCAGAAAATGTGACCTTTTCAAACTACATGAAACATGGTTTTAATTGTGCATGTATATTAGAGACATATTATATTAGTATATTAGTGTTTTTTCATTAGTATTTGTATATTAGAGTACATTAGGCTATATAGGTATCCTGGAGTGAGCAAGATCTTAGCAGTCTCAGAAAGTGATATCAGCTCCCATTTAAATGTCTTTATTTAGGAAAAAAACAAAAGGATATTTGCCAGAATATCAACACCTTCATGCTTTCCATTTCTCAAGTTGGGCAGTGATTATTCACAGGTATTCAGGCCACTATTAGCTTCTGAAACCTGAGCTATGGCTGTGCTTCAGTAAAATCTGGACATGAGTTCTGCCACTGAATTGCTCAACACTCAATACAACAAGGATACCAAGAAACTAGACTGGAGGAATGATTTCAGTCGTCAGCTGTGTGTGAGGGTAGCAACAGGGTGTGCACAGGATCTGGAAAGGACACACCTGTGAACCTACAGGAAAAGAGACAACGTGCAGCCAAAGTGTATTGTGCCAATACTTAAATACTGTATCTGTGAGGCACAAAAGTTCTCACCTCTCCTGGTGTTTCCCATGATTCTATTGCTATGACCAGGAGCATGGAAAACTATTGCTGCTGGCTTTCCACAATGCAAAGCAAATAGTTGATCCAGGCAGATTTTTACCTTTTACTTGTTGTGGCTAGTAATTTAGGTTAACAGGCAAGTTCTGAAAGAACGAGAACAATGCATACTGATTTAATTATAAATCCTGTGCTTCCACTACTACTGAATAAAGCATGCTACTCCAAATCCTGTAGACATCTAATATAATCTGTTCCATTTATTCCAGCACTGCTGAACAAATAGATAGATAATTTTAATTTGCTTTATTTTTGATGATGTGCCATTCCTAGCTCCTATGCTAGAAAATTTTTATGACTTTAATTTTCTTTTAAGTAGCATATTCTCATAAGCCTGTAAAGTGGCAATGTTTTTTAGATTGTCTTTTAGTTCAGTGCTATTATTACTGTATCATTATTCTTACTTAGGATGGCACCTAGGAGTCCAAATGGATATATGTTGGAATAATTTATTAGATTGTCTTATTTTGACTTAACAGCATTAGAAGTCAGTCTTATTTTGTATGCATTAGCATGTTGAAGAAATAAATGTGAAACTGAATGTTAAATGTGAGTATATATACTATGCAATTCCCTTCAGGTCACAAACTTCAGAATTAATTATTTTCACCATATATTTGGTCATTCTAGTGTCCTGAAATGACAGCCTTGGCTCCTAACCAGGGTTTGGAGCAAGCAAATGAATTCCAGGGGTATAAGGTAAATAGCTCTTTTGTATTCCTGAATTACTTTTGATCCTGATTACTTGAAATGAGTTCAACAAGAATTTATAGACTCTTCACTGGGGTGCAAGGAAATTTCTGTAGTCATAGAAAGCTTATTATCTATTCCCATTTCAACCCCTGTTCTAACAAGAGTTAGTGAAAAATCTATTGAAAGAATATGTAAAATCCCAAAATTGCCTATGACAGCCATTCTTATATGCCCATATTAGGATTATTTACTGATAGCATCAAGCAGGTTTGAAAGCAAGAGAAAGACAAAAGGAGAAAGATAATAGGATAGGGTTTCTGAGAGCTCTCACATGGCCGAAATCTTTTCAGGAAGAAGAATGGAAATCTCATGCTTTTCTCGTAGTTTCAATGGGACCTCACCCATTTGGGGAATCTGTACCTATTAAAAACATCACTATGTAACTGCTATTTCATTTGAGACAGCTGAGACTTCAATACTGCACTCTGCTATGAACACCTGCAATGCTATAGAAAGAGGTACAAAACTCAAGCAAGGCTTTTTGCCATTAGCTCTCAGGAAAAACCCTCCTGTTATCTGGGAAAACACCTAGGGTTGCTTCATAAACACAGATCAACCCTCTGCATCTTAGTGTGTTGTACAGTCATCTGACTAAAATCCTGTTCCTCTGACTGCTCTCAAGTTAATGTCCTAAGCCTGAATTTTCGATGTTCTTTTACTGGGCTGGGGACTTTGTCATCCTTCGTACAACAAAATGCTGCTAACTCCACCCCTGATCCTGCAAAAAACACTTAAATGCATGCTTAGACAGATTTGTATATGAGCTTTGCTGCAGAGCAGCCAGTGCTCAGCAGTTTTTAGGTCCATTAACTGAAGGGAAAACGTTTTGAAATATTCCATGAGAACTGCAGAAAACAAAATTCTTTCAAGCAGATAAACACATAGGAAAATATTTTCTTTTGTTTTCTTGGGCAGGAAGGAAATGGATTGGAAAGATAGCAAAATCTATGCATGCTTGACTCAAAAGGTACGTCACAGCTGTCAGCCTGTTTTCTGTGCTTGCATTGATTATGAATAACTCACTGAAAGAAGAGTGGCTGGTGCAAAGAACTGGGGCAGATTTACCTCAGCCATTCTCCTCACATTTCATTAATACAATCCTGAATTCATGCTGCACTGGGAAAAATCAGCAAGAATGACAACAATGGTGAAACATGAAGTGAAGAGGAAGTATGTCACCCTGGCATGGTGCATTCATCAGATCCACACCTCAGTTTCTGTACAGCCTGTCTTTGTGCTCAGCAGGTAAATGAATCATCACCATTTCTGGTAGCCAGCTGACGCTGGAAGAGGAAGGCGATTGCCTGGACTTCAGCTCTGTGGATATGTTCCATGGAAATAAAGACGTACTCTATTTTTTTTTCAGATGTTTTTACTCTGAAACCACAACACAGGTTAAAAAAACCCTAACTAATTTATACCAATCTGGCTGGATTCTCTGCATCAATGTGGGTTGCAGGAGTCTTGCAAGACCTGATGCAGAAAGACCGTTCCTATTCTTTACCAGCACAGCAAACTTAGGACTCACATTCAGATAATAAAGCATCCTGCACTATGAACTTCTCTTTCTCTACATATTCAGATTCAGACTGAAAAGCAGAAAACTGTAAGAATAGCAGAAATGGAAAATTCACATACACAAGCGTGTGTTCTCCTCTCAACAGAATGTCATACTCATCCCTGCCTCTATTTTCCCCCCAGGGTAGAATTATTGATTGTGAGCTTTTTCTTTGATTTTTTTTTTCTAAATGGAGTAGAGGTTCCTTCAAGTAATTAGAAAAATACAAATATTTACTTGCCAAATAAAAAAGAAACCTTGTTTTAAAAACACCTAAGGAAATTTTTTTACATTGTCTTAAGGTAGGTAGAGGTGAGGTACCAATTTGAAGACCTTCTTAGTATTACACACAGAGTGGCAGACAGCATTTAGTATTAAGGACTATATTATAATTTCAATTATAACGTCTCTATTATTCAAGCATGAATAAAAACAGTTTATAAGACACTAATACCATTTAGTAAAGGACTATATCTGTAAAAGTGTTCAGAAATTTTAATGCTGTCTAAAGGGCCAGTGTGAAGTTGAAAAGTTCATTCTCCTCCTTGTTTGCCACATGCCTTCTGGAGGTATGTAAAGTTTCTGCCAATCAGAGTTTTCACCAGTGAAATCCCAGTGTAGTAAAGAAAGACTGAAGTGAAGTGCTGAGCAGTGAGGTTCCCTGGTCCACAACTAGATGTTTAATTTCCATCTCCCTAGTCTTTAGCATACAAACTGGCATGTATTCTGTAAGGCAAGTTTTATATTCAGGCAGTATAATGATCTTCCTGCAACACCTTGCTCTTTCAGCTAATGACTTAGTAGTCTGGGCTGTCAGAAGCTCAACTTCATCTCCTTTCCCTCTTGAGGCAGTTTCACTCTGTGCATTTCCCTATTGTACCTTATATCAGGTGTCTTAATTTCTTAATTTCTCTAGGTGTTGCATTTTGTATATGGTAGTTATACAGTCACTGGACAGAAAGACTTACCATGTTCATCACTTATTTGGGCATTAGGCAAGACATACGAGTTACATAGTAACAGCAGCTTACAGTGCCAGGTATGAATTGTGTTTCTTAGTGATTCTGCAACAATAAGGAACCCAATTGCGGAGTATGGCCTTCTCATCCCAACCCAATGGGAATGCAGCAGCCAGTTGGCTACAAAGTCATTCTTACTCTCCCCAACCAATTAAAAAACATAAATCAATGCTATTCATCATCTTCAGAAGTTGCAAAAAATCTTGAAGATTCAGCAGCTGAAGGACTGTATGAGGTACAACTATTTGTATTTTCACCAATTCCCCTTTGAAAGGCTGGAGTTTTCATGTTGTACTGGATTGGCACAGCTTCACCTGGTTTTCTCACTATTAAATGTTGCTGGTATTAAAAAAGCTTTGTTAAAAATACTGATTAGCACAACTGTGTACAAAAAAGCAACAAGAAAAAGAAATGGTTTCTCCTTGAAGTGAATGTTGCCTGTGAACTCAAGGATTTGATAGTTTTGGCTATAATTAATCTAGTACAGACATGGAAGGGCTAAATCATAGTGCTTCTTCATGCTTTCTTTCCATTAAATGAAAGGGAATAGCTATTGACCTTTTGCCAGCAGCCAAAATAAATTGTTATGTTCATCCCACTGTTTATATATAGGAGAGAAAAGAAGTGCCCTAGAAAATGTACTCAGTAGCAAGCCCATCCATTTGAAGACTTGTGACTTCAGCCTTTAAATGCTTTTATCCAAAGCCCCCTACTTATATGACTCTTATCACTAATTTTAGTTATGTTTGGAGCAGGCTCTAATGATTACATCAGTAAATAATATCCATTTTCTGGGACTTGGAGTCTCAGCTCAGAATTAGGATGTGAGCTGTCAGTTGGATGGTCCAGCCCCTCCAGGGAACCTGAAGGAAATCTCAGTTGTGGGAGCCAGAGACACACAACAGATACAGGTGCAAACTGCAGGTAGGGATAGCATGCATGCAAGCATGCATAAGCCTGCATCCTCTTTCAACAGAGAGGACAGCCTGAAGGAAAAACTTGGGGTGCAGAGGGTGGCTTGTGGCCCTTTTAGAGTAGTTCTTTACTTAGATTATCAGGGGTACAGGATGTGATAACTTAGTTGTAGGGAATGATTTCATTCCTGGTTTGTTTTTCCTTTGCATTTGTGATAGGGGATGGAAATACACATATGGTTTTATATTCACTAAACATTCTCTACCAGTTTACTAGGAATTTCACTTTGACCAATTATGTTATTGTATTAACTTACATGATGAACGTATTTTCTATGCAAGATCTGTGGAGACAAGGCGGGTAGGGCTCAAATCAAAATCTCTCATAGCATGTTCCCTTCCTTTGACCTCTAATGAGCAAATCTCTACAAGGTTGGTGATTCCTGAAAGAAAAGTTCATGTCAGAAACTATGTAAAATTTATTGTGCAGAGCCCTGCAGTCCTTTAAAATATAGAAAAAGTCGGAAGATGGTATGGGAATAGGATGTCTTAGGGTTACAATCTGTACTTTCTTTTCAGAGCTTATAGTTTTTCTAAAAATATAACCATAGGCCATTTTGTACAATTTCCAGGTCACTGTAGCATTACACTTGGGGGGTGTGTATACACAAGATATATGTGTATATATATTTTTTTTTTCAAAAATATGCATAGATATGATAAAGAAGCGTGTATATATAATCTACACATGTAGACTATATACATACACGTACATCTAAAATGCAAATATTTATGGAAAAAGATATATTCCAAAAGAAAGAACAGGAGCAAAATAAATAGGGAAAGAAATCTCTACAGTGTAGGCAAATGCACTCACTTTTCAAGGTGGCTCTTTGCTCCTAAGGAAGTCTAGACACATACTGATGTCACTAAACAATAACCTATATCTGAAGTACCTGAAAAATGGACTAAAGATCTGCTCTACAATGCAAATAAAAGACATCCCAAATACTCATCTAAACTAAGATTCAAGTGTCTCAGCTTAAGTGTCTCAGATTCAAGCTCGTTCTCAGTCATCATGTTTTTTACATGTTTATATCTGATGACTACAGTATTATTCTCTTAGTTCTACAAGCTGTGTGCAGTTCCTATTTCTAAAACTGAATGAGATATAATCCTTTCTATTTTGTCTATCAGAATTATCTACTAAACCATGGGATATTACTTTTCAAAGCTGTATCTGTAGAATCTCATTGAAGGCTATGCTTCACCTGAGCAACAACATGCATCAAGTGGTAATTAATATCTGTGTGTGTTAAGCAGTAAAATAAATTTGGCAGACAGTGAAAGAAATTCATACAAGCTATGAAGAGCTGACAGACAATATATGACCCATTTCGTAATCACTAAAAAGCATTTTCCCCCAAACACCTCTCCCTGTAGATCATTGTGAAAAGCTGTGGCAAGCTGCAATTCTGACTCACAGATAAAAGTGCGAGGAGAGGTGCTGTAATGATTGGTATTATCACTCAGAAGGGTGAATTACTGTTTGATGTGCTCACTACATACATCACAAATCATTTTTAAAAAGGAAGAGTGTAATTTACTGTCATTCTGTAGCAGGTTGTTAATGGACCCAATAATAGCTTAAATTCATTTATCTGAGTTAATAATCACATGACAGCAGAGAAAGAAACATAATTTAGCATATACTTTCTTTTTCCAGATGGCTGACTCCACATTTGTCTGCAATAACAGAGAGATAATAATGCCAGAACAGAGCAAACAGGAATTCAAAGAACTAAGCACCAATATTTACAGACATCAGCAAGAAAGACAGATTGGTATAAAACAGCAAGCTATTCTGTCCATTTTTACAAGCCGTTTTAAGAGATATTTGAATTCCTGTTTCCCATTGAGATACATCTATGGACCAAATGGTATTTCTTTTTATAAAGGAAAATAATGTGTGGCTGGTTGGATTTTGTTTTCTTTTGCTCTATTTCATAGCCTTAATCCTGAGCCAGTGGCTATCCAAGTTCATCAGCCTCCTCCAGAGATTTTATTTACTGCCAATGTAACATCTGTGAGCTAAATCCTCTTTCCAGTCCTAGTTTTGTAACTCTACCATTCCCACTTTGAGAGGCAATTTAAAATTCAATGGGCAATTGTGGTAATCTACCCCTCCTCTGCTTGTCCAAGGTTGGTTATGAAAAATGCTGCAAACCCCTAAAAGAACAAGTAGCAAATACCAAGTCCTCATTACACTCTAGAGGTTCCCATAAGTTTCTTTCCCTACAGGTCAAAATCCCACATGGCTCCTTTGTCTTTTCTTTTATCCAACTCTAATTTGGTGCAATTGTGGACCTGGAGTGGTCCACACCAGTTGTGGATCTGGAGTGTTGTGGACACACCAGGAGGCTACTTTGAAGACAGAAGGCTCACCTGAAGAGGAGTTTAACAACACGTAAGGTTTTTCACTGACACAGGATGCTGTACTGTCCCAAACACATGGCATTTTAGTCATTAATTGCCTGACTGTGCCAGCAGCTTTCAAGGTTATACTTGCTCAAATGTTAGAGCCACTTTTCCACATGTCTGTCACAGTTTCATTATCAGGAACATCTGTAAAGGGCTACAGCCGAAGACACACTTGTCAACTTACCACAGTCCAGTCAGTGAGACCATGGTGAAGGTAAGAAACTAGGACTTGCTGTACTTCACTTTCCCATCAGGCATTCTCTGCCTGGGTGTCAAACTTCCATGGGACTTCAGCTGTGTCTTGCTGGTGTCCTCACAACACCTTCTCCTGATATGAGACTTGGGGATTAAACATGGAGATAAAAAAAAATATTCCAAAATCTATCATCTGGTACTGAATCTGGGTTTAATGTGAAACCTAAATAGGCTTGGGTTGGAGAAGACCTTAAGTTCATCTAGTTCAACCCCCCTGCCATGGCCAGGGACGCCTCAAGACTAGAGCATGCCGCCCAACTCTCTGTCCAACCTGGCCTTGAACACTGCCAGAGATGGAGCAAGTGCACTCTTGCCAACTCACTGGCATCATGTCATACCAGTCTTGTGCATGGTAAGGATCTTCTGACTTTTGTGTGTGTGTAATTTTCTTCTTGCTTTCTGACTGAGTCACAGCACAAAGCAGTTTAATTATAAACAACTCTGATATTACTTGAACACATAATTCAACTTTCAAAGCCTCCAGCACTGAGGTGTGAGATACGAGCTCACAGCTTCTGTCAGTGAGCAAAATCACCTATGGGTCATGCAAATTCCTCTCCCCAGTGGCACCACATCAATCACAGCCTCGAATTACCCAGAGAACCTAGACACTTGTGACAGCTTGCCAAACAGAGAGGCTTGGGCAGGTGGCTCTGAGATGAAGCATAAGTCAGGGTTGCAGCATTGCTTGGGGTGCATTTAGATTAAATTGTCTATTGGCTTCCTGACAAATGGCAGTTTTCTCTGTGGGTTCCTTAAACACAAAATATACTAAAATATACTATGTAGGGACCTAGGAGAGTGAAAACCAGTAAGCTAGGACTTCATTAGGAGACACTGCTGCCTCAAGAGTGTTTCTTCAAGACACTGTCTGTAGAAAGTCATCTTAAAGAGTTGTAGAAAGCTCCTTCTGTGTAAAGCATCTGCTTATTTGGACTACTACTAACACGTAGTCCATAACAGCAGCATGTGCACGATTATAGCTGCATATTTTTCAAATCGTGGAATCATAGAATGGGAAAGACAGGAGAAGGTCATAGTCTGACAGCCCATCACTGTGTCAAATTTTCAGGAAATTGCTGTTATGCTTCCCAGTCCCTGTAATTTTACACAATTATTATAAGAATGTGACTCAGTATTAGGCACACGTTTTACCTCACCAGTAAAGCACGCACATAGCTATAAACCATGTGCCTGTTTTTTGCTGGAAACCATGACCTAAGAACATTTAAAAAAAAAACCAAAATCCCACAGGAAAACACCCACTGCTCTGATTAATAAAAACCACAAACAACAAAAAACAAATCAAATTTGAAATAGTAACTGTTAACTTGTAGCATTTCAGTTATTTTGGCTTTGAGTTTCTCAGGAGCCTCAGTCCAGCTAGTGCCGTTTTAATACAGGTGTCCATTACACCTGGTTTACTCCTGTTGGGTACCGCTGGTCTTATAGCAAGCTTGTAACCCTATGAATCAGGCCAGGAAAACTGAACATCGTTGAAATTGGAAACTGTGTTTTAAGCTGTTTATAAACAGCATTGCTAAAGGGTGACAAACTGTTATCATTATTAAACTCTTCCTCTCTTCTTTCTCACAACAGTTAAAAGAAGTAATAAAGGGGATTCAAGTAACTGCACACAGTTTGCCTCCCTGCCTCAGCTGCTGAGCATCACTGAACCATTTCAGAGCTCTGACAGGCTGTTGCCATTTGAATGAACACTCCCATTAGCAGCCAAGATCATAGAAAGGACAGAGATTTCTCTCCTGAAATCTCTGCAGTAGAAGTGACATAAAAGCCATCAAACTGTCTTTCAGGATCACTTCTTTCAGGATAGATTTGTTTCTTCTGAGAGGCCTTTATTAACAAGAATCTCCTTCTTTCCTGTCCACCATAGCATTTCTGAAATTATTTGAGAGAATGAAGTCATGGCATGCTTTCTTATAGCAGCTACTCCTGGGCCATGCTTTATCCATGCTGCTGGGAGAAGCTTCTCTCGTAATGCAGACCCATCCTTGCTTTTGCTTAAGTCAGAAAAATCCTGTTGAGTTGAACGGGTCTATAAATGCCATCGAAAACATTTCTGCTGGTTCACAACCTCATGCTGTGACAGAAGCCTCGCAAACACTGCCCTGGGAAGAGCAAGTCATGTCTCACAGCCACAGCCTGAGACTTTCCACAGTCCTGTGACTTTCCACAGTCCTGCTTTTAAACAGCTTCAGCATGTGGATATATTTGTAGACAGATAAAATAGTGATCTTTACACAGGAACTAACTTTCAGTATGGATCCCCGTACTAAGTGTTAGCAATGGTTGTCCTAAAGAAGTTAAAAGTCACTTTGAATACAGAGTTCTGTAATCAGTTGTGCAGGTATCTCAAAAGTCAGAAAATAATCTAAAATTATCACAAGTAGGTGAAAACAATCAGTTTTGTTATCAGGTCATAGGGTAGGGTGTTAATGGTAACTCTCAATCCTTGACATACTCAGAGTAGTAGATGCTCTTGGCTGTTCCCCATGAAGCTCTCTCCTCATGAAGCTCTCACTTTACTTCACAAAGAATATATATTTATTTATTTTTCCACCTGGTAGCAGGATTTTCAATACCCCACAGTACTAAATATTATGTTCTGGTGATGCTAATTTCCCTTTGTGGAGCAGATTTCCAGCTTAACGTCAAGTATAAACTAATAAGCACAGGAAAACCTTTCCTGGCTGGCCAAAGAACACTGCAGCAGCTTGTCCATATGATCCTTCTTGTTTCTGTGCCTGAGGAAATACATCTTCTTGACAGGCATACTCAAGAGAAGATCTATAGTTCCACTTTCAGCCACATATCTGTGGAACATTTAGAATCACAGAATTGTTTCAGTTGGACTGGACCTACAAAGGTCATCTAATCCAACCTCCCTGCAGTGAGCAGGGGCATCTTTAACAAGATCAGGTTGCTCAGAGCTCCATCCAACCTCACCTTGAATGTTTCCAGGAACGGGGAAGCCCCAGCTTCTCTAGGCAGCCTGTTCCAGTGTTTCATTACCCTCATCATAAAAAATTTCTTCCTTATATCTAGTCTGAATCTCCCCTCTGTTAGTTTAAAACCATTACCCCTTGTCCTGTCATAACAGACCTTACTGAAAAACCTGTCTCCATCCTTCTTATAAGCCCCCTTTAAGTATTGAAAAGCTGCAATAAGGCCTCCCCAAACCTTCCTCTGCTCTAGGCTGGACAAGCCCAACTCTCTCAGCCTTCCCTCATAGATGAGGTGCTCCAGCCCTGTGATCATTTTTGTGGCCCTCCTCTGGACCCACTCCAACAGGTCCACGCCTTTCCTGTGCTGAGGACTCCAGAGCTGCATGCTCTATTCCAGGTGGAGTTTCACGAGAGTGGAGTAGAGGGGCAGGGTCACCTCCTCCTTTGGATGCAACCCAGCACACAGTTGCCTTTCTGGGCTGCACCCACATGTTGCTTGTTCAGGTCCAGCTTTTTATTCACCAGTACTCCCAAGTCTTTCTTGGCAGGGCTGTTGTCTATCCCTTCATCCCCCAGCTTGTCTTGATGCAGGAGCAGGAAGCTGCACTTGGCCTTGCTGAAGCTGATGAGGTTCACATAGACCCACTTTCTTGAGGGTGAGAACACACACAAACTTAAACTATATATGCATTCATACAAGGCAAGGAGAGCCTTTAGTTTGTGCCAGCAACATGGAAAGCTCAGCCTGAACATCAGTTCAGGCAGGGCTGGGTGGGCAGTGATCAGGGAACTTGATTTCCTTTAAAAAAAGGGACTTCCTGGAAACTGAACTTAGTGAGATTCTACAGATTTGGCAAAGCATTGTCCCAGAGGACAATACAATGGAAAGAATTCTCATAACACTATAACATGCAATTTTTTCATAATAGACCTAAATTCTCATGAAATGTGGGCTAGGTGTTTTATTTAGCAATTCCCAGTTGTAGAGTGGAATACAGACTGTTTAAATTGACTCTGTTTCAGTTATTTTTCTGTTTAATAATCTTATTTTGTAAGTCTGAAAACCTGCAGCCAATCAGACTTTCCATTCTCTGCCCCACTTCTACTCAGATGCTTTGTGTAATGTTTTTCTAAGCTACCAGCTTTCCTTATGTTGATTGGTGAAAATAAGAATTTATAGAAATCACCCTTGTCATAGCTGGTAGAAATCATGGTGCATAAGGTGCTTAAAAGCCTTTAAGAAATCTTACTTCAAGTCTCTATGATGTAATGTGGGGGTACCTGTAGAAAAGATTAATGAACACAAGCTGAATAGTTAGAAAAAAACATAATCAGGCTGTTTCTGAAGTTTATTGGGGTGGAAGGAGCCATGAACAAAAAGCAGGCATTTGACTGGAGAATGCTTGCGGCAAGCAGACTTTCTCTAGTCCCTTTGTGAAGCTGTTTGTCTGGAGATACACTGTGTGGTACGGTGGAAAGCCATGGCAAAAGGAGGCATATACTGAGAACACCTCCGCTCCTCTGGATGCACTGTGCAAATGCACAGCACTTCTGTGGTGGGGCTGTCATACAGCAATAAATCAAAACAGAAGCATATTCCTGCATATACTGCCATCTCCTCAGGAGCATGCTTGGAAAGAGAATATGGAGCTGCAGTATGGTCATGAACTAATGTCCTTTTGACTTGCTGGTGGCACTCTTGGGAGTCAGCAGGAAGGTGAATGGCAGGTAAGCTGATTTCCCCAGATGGTACCAGTGTGCCACGCACAGTTTGGGTCATGATTTTTAGGGCTTTTTCAAAAACGTGAGGGAAGAGAGAAAAAAACATTAAAGTTTTCTTCCACTCTGAAAACATCCATACCCTCTTGTCAGCAAGAGGCAGTCCATAAGGCAGAGGGGAACGGCAGATTCAGGATCTTGAAAGGACTCTGAACTACACGGGAAGACTAAGGTTAGTTCTCATCACAGGACAGAAGAGTGCACTGCAGACTATATCAACTGCAAGGGCAGTCCCAGTGAAGTTTCTGACCCAGTATGCAGGAGCAAAGTTAGATAGCTTTTTTTAGTGTGACAGTGACCAAGTACTGGCATCGATTGCCTAAAGAGGTTGTGGAGTGTCCGTCACTGAAGATACTCAAAGGATGTCTAGGCAGGCAGCCTGCTCTAGGTGGACCTGCTTGAGCAGCAGAAGGTTAGACCAAATGACCTCCAGGTGCCCCTTCCAGCCTCAGCTACTCTGTAATTTGTTGTTCAGACAGATTATTACTGCTATTACTGCACCACTTGCTGCTTCTCTGTAAATAGCACAGCTACCTTCTTCCAGCCTCTATGCTGTCTGCACGCATCCGAAGTCCCCTCTAAGGTAGGGACGATCCCTGGGTCGGTAAGGTTGCTGTTAACTCATGACCCCAGAGGCAGCTTATAGCTAACATCATTCCACTGCTTTTGATCTAACAGTCTCCTTACTCATGGGGAAAGGAGATTGTATTTTCATTTACTTTCAATGTGTATCTGTACAGAGCCAAAAGAAAAAAAAAATTATACTATGTAGAGCTGCTAAAGAAGTGTGATTATAGCATCTCAAATACATTTCATATAAAGCAGCTGAGGAAAAATAGATATCATTTTTTTTGCCATATATTCCTCCTCCTGTTGCAGACTAAATACTCATAACTGCATCTCTCTCCCATGTATACTATAAACAGCAGTATCAGCTTTGCAACACACCCCCTGGTTACATCAAAAAGCATTTTTGTATGTTTGCCACTTTAAAAAGGCTTTCAGGGCACAGTGTGACTTTGTCCTGCAGCTCCAGTTGTGGCAAACAGAAGTGGCTCACACAGGACAGCCAGGTTTAGCTGCTCATTCTCATCACCATCATTGCTATAAACTAGAAGCAAGAATAGCCTGAGCTAGCTCCCACAGATCATATGAGACAGTTATTCACCCTTTAGTATAAGGCTCCCGTTTTAACTGCAAGATCATTACAGACACTCCAGCAGTTTTATGACCTTTGGTTCCACTTCTAGCTTTATACCATTTCAGCAACAGGGATTGTTGGCTTTATGGCCAAGTTCAACTTGATAGATGGAAAAAAGTCTGAGCACTTGAAACGCATTTTAATACTGCACAACGACCATGCACAGGCGTTCAAGTCAGCCTGGTGGTGCCAAATGTAGGAATATGTTGACACACAACAGCTGGGCAGTTTAAGCACTGCTAGGAAATACTTCATCTTAGCAAGGGACCAGAGCATGTACCAAGCATCGCTCTGGCAGTGTTTCATGAGAAAGATTCCCCTGAGATGTGAGGAAACACTGAGCATCGTAGGCCATCACACTGGTAGCTGGAGTTGAACCTTGAGGTTGAACGCCATCAACATTCCCTTAGGTCCTTTCTCTTCCTCCCTTTCCATTGACTGCAAACTGCCATTCAGCTTTTTTAACTTGTCATCCCATCAGATGCATCTAGAACAGCTCCAGAAACTGCCACAACAAAAGCAGTCTCAAACACCCAGGCAATAGGCATCTGGAAAATGTATACCAGCATCCCTGATTTCCATTGTACACCTCTAGATTTGCAACACTAATTCACCCCTCACAGAGATCTATAAAGCTGAGCCTCTTGGGGATAGGGTAGAGGCAAGTGTTTCTTTCCAGTGTAGGAAAGTAAAGCATAAAAGTAGCGTGGGGGCCAGCAGAAAGATTAACAAATTGCACTTTCCCAGCTTTCTGTGCTAATAGGTGCTGGGGAGTGGGATAGCTAAAGACATCACTGTTCAGCTAATGCACTTTCAAAAGGCTGTATCACATACTTACAGTTTTTATTCTTCCCAGATACAGGTTGTTTCTCTGAAGACAGCATGGCTCAATTCAGCCCTGGTGTAATTACAGGGGCTTCAGTGAGGTTGTAACCTGCTTGCAACCAGGCTAAAATTGTTCCTTTGTTCCATGTTTCCTTTTCCTGACCAGCAGTAGCTCCATTGTCATGGCTTTTAACTCGTCTACTAAACCAGCAAAGCACTTTTGTTGTCCATTTGCAAGGGTGACCTTCCTTTTTCCTTGGCACAAGTCTCCAGATGGAAGTGTAATCTTTCACAGCTGAGTGACTTTCAATACACAGGAAAAGGCAGAGTGAAAACCTTAGCACTGCTATTAAAGCTGCTCTCTATAAACAATTACTTGTCTTAATAGGGATTAATATAAGAACTAATCCAGCATTGAGAGAAAGCAAAACCACTGCAAAGCCTGTCTTGCAGCTCTAATTTCCTTCTCCAAATAGAGCTGTGGAGCTACTAATCAGGTCAGACACTCTTCACCTGGTTATCAATAGAGTGAGAGTGCAGAAAAAAGCTGTTAGTATTCATAGGAAGAAAAGCTGTTTGCTTGTTTTAATTATGACTGCAAAGAGGTGCTGACACACAGGAAACATGCTATAAGGGTTAGCAATAGAAAGTTCACAGAAGACGTCAAATAAAGGAAAAAAATGACTAGTGTTTGCAGAACAGTAGAACAAATCAGAATAAACTAGATAGTAACGTTTATTCAGTGAATTTTAATGCACAGACAGCTCATTAGGAACCGAAACAATACAGAACCAACTACTCAGAGATGCATTGGCATAATCAACTAGATTAAATGAAACCTTGTGAACCACTAATAAGATTACATTTCAGTGAGCTAATCAACGCAATATTGTGATTACATGGAGTTAAAATAGATTATTAGAATAGAAAAAAGGCCAGTCATTTAGTTGGAATTAATAGTGTGTCTTTTCTCATTTTTATGTTTCTTAAAATGCAAGCTTAGTGGTAATAGCTTTACAAAATCTTTTCTTTGTTATGTTCTGTTTATTTGCCATTCATCAGGACAGCTTTGTTCAGCCAAGCGGAGGGATTAGTAGAAATCTCATGCTTTGCCCTAATGTGTGAAAAAGTGACAACTGCTGGAGAGATCCGTGTCTCATTTTGCTGAGGGGAAGCAGTCATACAGAGATGGGAATAACTGAGCAGTTCAGTCAAAGCCTTCTTTACATGCTGAGTTTTGGACCTTGCAATGCATCCAGCTCGATGTTCTGATGACAGTGCTGGCCTGCTCTGTTTCAGAGTCCCCTCTGTTTCACCTGCCTTGAAAGATGCTGCTTACCAGGCAGCTTCTTCATGGAGTGCAAAAAATAGCTCTGAGCTTCTTAAGTAAGCTTAAGATTTGCAGTTTAGCTTCCCTGAAGAACATGCATGTGGCCAGTCATGGCATTGCTACTGCAGAGGCCAGTCATACCCACCATCTACTACAGGAGCACCCAAGTATGCTGAGCACCTGGAATAGGCAAACACAGTCCATATGATGCAGTATCCAACACTTAGCAATAATTGTTAGGTTTTGTGATAAAAGCTCATGTGTGCAACCATAAAGGCTCACAGAAATCATCCCCAAACCTGCTCCTTGCTACCTCCCCCAGCCAGCTGTTTCCTGACTGTCCACTGTTACATACCCTTTGAGCAGGTTTATCCCCGCTTTATAGTTTTTATATTAAATCTTGTCTCCCTCGGTTAAAAAGTAATTTTTTCTGGTGGCACAAAATCAAATACTGTGATTAAGCGTAAGTAGATGAAAACTATTCTACTTTCTTGTCTACCAATCATACATCTCCTGGGTCTAGAGGTTAGTTTGCTTTGCTCTGCCGTCTACCACTGCATGATGTTTGTATTTTTCTCTGTCAGGTTTCAGAAGTTTGTGCATTCCGAGGTCAGGTGGCAGGATGTAATGTTTGCACAACTCACATTGTAATATTTCTCAAATAAAAAAGTTATTCATTTGTTATTTGATGCTCATGGTATTTATGGCACCTCGATTTGGTGTTGATTTAAAATAAAAAATGAAATCTTTGACACCTTGATCCAGAGCTTTGGGATGGAGAATATCCTGTTTCCCTGGTCTTTTTGAACCTTTTGGACCTGTTTCCCTGCATATTTTTTAACCTTTAGGACTATCTTCTTTATCTAGTTTCAATGCTCAATGATTTACTTCTGTATGCCAAAGTAGCTTCTGCTGCAACCTTCACTGAAAACTGATGCAAACTGTTCTGAACTTAATCCCTTTTTCTCTACATAAATGTCACATTTCTCCTTCTCTTTTTTCCCCCACAAGATTTTGCTTTAATTTCCTTTGAATTGTCAATATCTACCTCAGCAGCAGCAATTTTTACTTTATCATTATTCTATAATCTCATAATATCCTTTTTAATATCCCCCTACTGCAAGCTTCATTATCCTTTTTACTAAAATAAATAGCTATTAGAATATTATTACTAAATTTTAATATATAAAGGGAATAAACAGGCAAATACAATTGAAATAAAATGTGAATGTTATTTTCAAGCATATCAGTGTGAAATGCTTGCTGGCATTAGCCTGTTTTTCTCCATATTGCCAATCTCCTTCCAGCCAAGAACTCAAGTTAGGAATCCTCTCCTTGTCTACAGATGGTCAAAGCTTTTGTAATTGTTCCTCAAAGCAGAATGCTTGGTGTGGCTTTCTTTGCTCTGCCTGACATACATTTAACTGGATTTCCTGGAAAATTACAGAAACTCAATATATACTGTGAACAAAATACACACTTTTCCATCTGTACTCAGTGAGCAGCCTCATGGTGGAATAAAACACTGGCTGGGAGAGGCATATTCACATAATTTGGTTGTTCTCTAGTGAACTCTGCATATAACTGCAGAAGAAAACAGCACATTTACAGAAAATAATGGTATTAAATTGATGCTGTCTGAAGAGCTACAAAAGATCCAGCAGAGAATGGCTAAGCCATTGAAATGCAATTTTTCTTCCCTTTCATCAGTTCAAAATGTAAATTGCACTTTGTTAGTTTTACATTTGTGACATACCTTTTGCCTGAGAATATAAATTAAGAGGTAGTTAACTTCTGTGTTAAAACCAGAAATTTAAGTCTTTTAGTTGAATTGATCTATTTACATGATATATTTACATACAAAGCTGAGATAATTTACTTATTTTCTACTTGCTCAAGCATTTCAGGTATTTTCAGTCTCTGTCTAAAGATTATTTAGAGACTTTTTTTTTTTGTGTAAGCTTTTCCCCAGCCTTTTATTTTAAGGTTAGAAGAGCTTTTGTAACCTTTATTGCTTAATCAAAACACATTAAAAAAGGAAAATGCCTAGGATTTCCTGCATTCTCTCTTGCTATTCAATCAAAGATTAACACCCTAAGTAAATCTCTCCTGTTGATCAAACTGCAACATAAAGGGCACAGCTTGAGTACAAGACCATATCAGCAACTGCAGAAGTATGATATGGAGAAAACCAAGGAAGATTTGAGTCTGTATCCCAGTCTGACTGTTTTTGAGTCATACAGAGTTTTGCGACTTAGCATTGTTGGACCCAGTAACCCAAATGCACAAGTTCATGTACTTAGGCAAAATGATACCTGCAGAAAAAATGAGAGACCTTGCTGTAGTCTGTTACAGTATGAATATGAAGAGGGCAACAAGCATTAAATGAGCTTGCTATTTTGTTTCTTGCTTCTGAGTAATGGAAAACGCTCAGAAAAGCACTTCTGTTTTATTATAGATGAAAAATGGATCAGATATTGTATCAGAATTAGAAGGTTTACCAGAATTTGTCAGCTGCACTTTGCCTCATACTACGATGTCCCTGGCTACAGATATTTTTGTTTCCTTTTCTCCTGTGCTGTTACATATTTTGAAGCAACTCTTTCCACTTCTCCCTCTGCACAGATTTTCTTTCATCTATTTTCCCCATAGCTTTGTTTATTGCTTTACACACCTGCAGGCAACCTATAAAAAAAAAAAAAAACAAACAAAAAACCAACCCCAAACCAAACAACAAACCCAAAACATGGAAAGAACCTGTCTTATTTACCTAACAAAATGAAAACTAGAAAAGGTTGGAATTTTCTTCAGGAACATTGCAGAATGGTAACTGGCAAATGGAGAATGCTGTTTAAACTACAGGACTGTATTGGCAGTGAACCAAACAGGTAACAATCAGTTAAAAAATGCATTTTGCCTGGATATTTTGAGGGTTCAGTGCTGAGACTGAGCTTCAAGAATAGTTTTCTAACAGGAGCACGAAGATAACTCACCATAGTTGTATTCAGACAGGGCTTACAAGCACCATAGAAAAAAACGGCTTGGCATGGACAGTTGTAACATCGAGTGTTTGGAGGTTCTCTCCAGATCTATAAAATCATGATACCAGTTCCCAACCCCTCTTTATGTGCTGGAATTTCCTCTGACTCTACCTGAAAATACATGCAGTCAAACAGGAAAGATGGATAAAAGCCTCTGCACTTGCATTTCCTTGTATAACCTTAGGCTGACTCACATCCACCAACCACAGAACTCACAGCATGCAAAGAACTGGTGGTATCCCTTCAGTGCAGCAACAGTGTTTTCCCTAAGGTTCCTTTCCGAAAAATAAGAGTGCTTGAATTAAATCACCAAGCTGAACTGCGACAGTAACACAAAGGTTTTGCAACAGTCAAAATGCTGTTGTTTACAAATTCCTGTCTCTTTTTGTGAGGCTCACCTGTGAGTCAGTTGCTAGAAGAATATAATTAGCTCCTAATTAACACACCTACCATATTCAGTTTTACATAATCTCACATTTATAGTTTTCCCAGCTTAGCCTGCTCTGATCCTCTCTGTAATGAAGGATAACTTTTTCTAACTCCTGTCAAGGGAAGTGTCTGTGAGGTGAGATGCTGGATGCTGATGCTTTCCTGCAGCCTGTGTCTTAGACACAGCCTGTTGCACTGTTCTGGAAACCAGGGTGACTCTTGCTGGGGCAATATTTATCCAGGTACACAGACAAACAAAACCACCTTTTCTTATATGTTTTTAAATAAACTTCAAATTAAGGCAAGAGCAGCCCAAAGATGTAAAGAACTCCAAGGACACAGGAGGGGGTTAACTGAACATTTGTGAAGCAAATGGTTTTGTATTCAAAAAGCCCTTGAAAAGTCCCCTTATATGAAAATATACCTTCCCCCCAGATGATACAAGGAAGAAAGAGTCTTTTTCTCTCTTCACTACCAACCATTTCATTAAATAGCAGTTGGCCATGTATTTAATTTTCTGTTAAAGTTATGTTACCTTTGGAACTGTGGAGAGCTCCTAAACAGGTTGTTTTGAAGGTCACATATTTTGATTGATGACCAGAACATGCTGGACGAGTCCGTATGCTAAGTGTCAAAGCAGGCTTTCAAACAAATTTAGTTTGAACTTTAGTTTGCTTTCTACGGAGAACATGTGTTTGGGGAGAAGCCCTGAGGCTAAATCCTGCCTTATCTTTAGATTTGCATGTTTTTATATATTCAGACTAACAAACTGTAAATTCTTTAGGCAAGGGAAAATCATCACTCTTGGACATCAAGCTTGCTTAGTTAAGGATACAGCTCAAGGTTAGTCTTGAGTGTTCTCATACTTCGATCTATTGCCTCATCTTCTTCACATGTGCTCTATTTTCCATCAATCATGATGATGGTCAATTTCCACATAAGGCACCACGGTTCAGCTGGTGGGTGATGGTAAGTTGTGTGACTTTGTCACTTCTGATCATTCTTTATCCTTGATAATGGCACCTAATGAGTATTGATTGAGTAAGTCCTGTTCCTATTTGCTATGTCAAATTAAACAGCATTTGCTTTCACACTTTCTGTCAAAACCTTCCTGCCATGCTTCACACAAAAAGGATTTTGCTGCCTTTCTTGAAACAAGTACAACTTTGCTGCAAAGTTAGAATGACCTTGTTTTTGCCCCACTAAGATTACACTCCTTGCAGGTAATGCTTTCCTTTGAATGGTTTGTTCTGACTTAAGTGATTTTACAAGGTCTTCTTTATGTCTTCATCCCAGACTAATTCATTATAAATGTCTACAGCCAGTCTCTGGCTCCGCCAGTGCTTTTACTACAGTGGCTTGCTCAGCTGCTGCTGGTGCTCCTGTTGCAGTTTGCTGTGTTTCAGGCAGCTGCTTTACACTCTCCACACCCCTGGCAATCTTTCTTCAGTGATCTGTTGCATCTTGCTGACCTCCAGGTTAGACAGGCTCCAGTTAATGTTGGCCATTTTTTGCTTGGATACTGGAAATAATTACAAAATAGCACAGATTAACTTCAGCAGAAACCTTTTGTTCTGATCACAAAGTCATAAAGCAAAACCTCGCTAGCGGTGTGTTTTTTCTTTCATATTGGCAATCTCCCAGGTCAGACAAAAGAGGAGACTGATACGCATTAAAGGTGACACTCTGATTTTACACAGTGTCTAAAGACTTTACAAAGTGTCTAAAGCTGTCTGCAAACAGATGCTCCTATAGGCTAAGCAAGATAAATTACATGTTAATTTAAAGAAAGCTATAAGTTTTTTATCTCACCAGCACATTTGAGATAAAAATGTTTCTAGTAGACAGATGCCAACAGATTCATATTTACATTGCCTTCACATGAGCCACACAATGTCACAGCTGTCTTGCAAATATCTCACAAAATCCTCGACATCAGAGCAGCCCAGTGGCTATGTCTCAGATCTTTCTCATGCAATAAGGAAATATCCTTATAATCCTGTCCTAAATATTCCCCTAAGAGAAATGAGCCAAGATTTCATGGCCTTAAGAGCCAGATGCCAAAGGGAAATCATGGTGTATATCAGCTCGCTCCCGTATCCATTGCACTAGCTAGCAGAGCTGAGCCTCTCAAGGATCCTGTTTCCCTGTGCGTTAAGCCATCAAAGACTTTAATATAACTGACAATGTGGTGCGTCTTCCGTCTGACCGTTTCCCCCCAAACTCTGCTACAGGTTACCTCCGAAAGTAAGTGTCCAGATTGGAGAAATTCCAAATTTTAAATTCCCTAACAGCATTAACAGTCTGAGTTGTGTTTTCCAGGGGAGAGGGAAACAAGCTGGGCTGTGCAGCGGCTCGAACATTTTCAGATGACTAGCCTTTGGCTGTACTTCAAAGGATACTTTCAGCCTACCTAAGCAAGCACAGCCATCAAAAGAGGCAGTCCTGCCCTTCTCCCCAGTCATTTATTTCCATACTCCTTCCTTGTGCTAGCACAAGCTTTTCTGTGAAAATACTGGGGTAAAGAGCAGGCTGAAAAATAAACCTCCTTATTGGTTTTGGCGAGGCTATTTTTCATTTCCTCAAGTCTTGCCTGTTACCCGACTACACAAATACTTGGGCTAGCCCAAAGGCAAGGCAGGTTTGAGGCAAAACTACAGCCTTCCTATCTGTGGTAATCCCTTCAGACTTTTTAAGGCTGGGTAATCCACCAGTTGTCCTTTGTCAGCAACACTATTTCTCCAAGCGAGGGTTGCAGTCCCAGCCCCAAGCCCTGGGTCACACCATGGCACAGTCATGTAACCATGCACATTTGGTCTTTGCAAAAGAAAAGTACCAGAAGTAAATGATTTGGTAACAGCAAAATAGCAAGAGTCATAGGTCCATGTTTTTTTTGCAGAGTAGCCCTAAGGGCTTTCTGTGCAGTCCTGGTGATTTTGCTTTTGAAACTGCCTAGTAGGAGCCACTGTGAGGAGGCAATTGGAAAAAGAAAGAGAAGGGACGTTAGTCTTCCTCCTGAACAACTGTTTTGTTCTGGCTTTGGTATGTCTTTTCCATTCCTTGGTGTTCCAGCACTAAGAGAGCACTTACTCTTAAAGTAAAGCTGTGAAACTAAAAAAGCAAAGAAGGCAATGCAGCACACAGCAAGCTGTCTAGGAAAACACTTCTGGCTCTGCTCTGCTCAGGGAACATGCATCCCTGCCATTTGACTGTTAGGCTCCCTTTCTGAATGAAATTGCTGTATCTTGTGGAGGAGGTGGGATGCGCATGTGCAGGGGTGCTTCACTCGCAGCTTGAGTGTCAGTAAAACCAAGAAATGGGAGGGACATTTAGTAGAGGGGACCCTAGCAGATGGTTTCAGACTGGACAACTGACCGTATGCTGTCTTAATACAAATACAAGATAGTACTGGAGAGTACAGAATGTTTAATGAACATAACTGCAGATAGTTACAGCCTTTCAACCTTAAGCTGAATGAAGGGGAGGCAATATTTTTTTACTGAGTCTCATGCTCAACCATGTAAATGAATTAACTTGCTGAATAAACCACATGCAGGAACTGTATTTTTTTTCTTCCTTTATGATTGGCCTCAACTACTGAACCTCTGTAATATTTGGAGATAGGTCTTGAGAAAAGTGCCACAGTGCAAGACAAGCTCTGATGTGCTGGTGACTTTCACCTGATTCCCTTGGAACCTCCCTGAGCCTCTGATCATCCATTCACTTGGCACATTCATTCTTCATCATGGACAAGGCTCATCTGACTCACCTTTAATCACCAAGGTGTCTTACAGAAGCCATTTTTCTTGCTTTCTCCAGTAGGGAGAAAAAAAGATAGTCTCCCCTTGGTTACAAACCCAGGATTGTAAACAAATTCAGGACAGTGTAGTTGCAAATACTTAAAGATCTGGTTTTCAGCAGAAATTGCTTTGTGGTTATACTTCTTTGAAACGTAATATTCTGATTACTGATCAGTCAAACCATGTGCATTTGTGTCCAGTATATATTGAATGCTTTCCAGTAAAGCCTTTGAGACTTGCAAGTTATGGAATGAAATACAATTTTGCTTTCTGTTACTTTTACATAGACTATTCAGTTCCTTAACTGCTATTGAAATAATGCAGGACTTCCAAAATTAAGCAGCATGTGTAGGAATAATAGTACTATGAAGGTTTTCTGAATAGCCATGGCTCTGCCCTCACTGCTTCATCTATGATTACTTTTAACTAGGTTTTATTTCTCCAATATGACTTGGTTTTGCCTCTAGGCAGTGAACAGATGTGTCTCTCTTTCAAGCCAAAACAAATAATATTGTTCACAGATGATGGTTTCTTCTCAGTCCTTTCAGGTCTTGAACTAACCTCCTCCAAGAGTGCTTTTTCTGTATTAATTCTTCATAATACAGCCGTATTCTGTTATAGCCTTGTGCTTATACAGCTAGCCCAAATGGGTTTCTTTTGTTCTGATTTCCCAAAGGGTGTATGAAACACTGACCATTATTCTAAGCTTGTTCAGCAGTGGTCACACTGAGCATTGTACTGATAGGTGTTTACAGGAACTTAGATTGAAAGAGAAATGATTTGCTAATGTTACACTTGCAGGAAATCCTTCCAACTAAACACCACCAGTCATACCTAACTTTACCATATGTGAAGTTTTCTGGGGCTCAGATCAATATTTTCTTAAATTATGATCTACTAAGCTATATTTTTAAAACATGGCACTATTTGTTAGTAAGACTCATTGTGCCAGCTTTCTAATTAGTGTCATTAATGTGCTCAGACTGAAGTGCAATTAACACAGGGAGCTTTCATACTACTCTTTATTTAGATAAAACCATTAGTGAATGTCTGAATACACTTTACGCTTACCGTTGTACTTCTTCTAACAAGCAGTAACTCTTCAGCCCTCAAAGAGTTTTCCCTTCATCCTCAAGGATAAAAAGATACCTTTGGCAAAAATAACCATAGAATCATAGAGTCGTTAGGGTTGGAAAGGACCTTAAGATCATCAAGTTCCAACCCCCCTGCCATGGGCAGGGACACCTCACACTAAACCATATCACCCAAGGCCTCGTCCAACCTGGTCTTGAACACTGCCAGGGATGGAGAAGTTCACTCAGTTGCTGTAGTCGAGGTCTCAAGTCTCTTTCCCATTACCCGCAATCTCAAGTGTTTACTGTTTCTAGTCGTTCACACAGACCCATTTCTTTACGTCACCATGCTGAAGCATGGGCTGTTTTGGGCAGGGGTTTCTCAGCAGCTCTCCTCACTCCCGCAGCCGCGGCAGAAGCGGACTCCCCGGCTGGGTGGATGGGGGCACGCCGGAGCCAGCGAAGGGGGTGCTGTTAACAAGAGAGTGAAGCGGGTGGATCGTCCTTGTAGTGACATAAGCGGCAAACATAGGGCTGGAGCGCTGCTCTCCCCGGCAAGCCACCAGGTGGCGATGTAATGTCAGCAAACCCGAGCGCTTTGCCAGCTTCCCACCTTGGAAGACGTTCCTCACCCGGCTGGGTCTGGCACGGCGAGCACCACCCTCCTCCATGCTTAAGTACTTAATAATGTCGCGTATTCCCTTAATAGACTTCCCCACGCCCCCCAAGCTCTGTTCAGTGGGTAAACCTACACTTACCACTGTGAAAACATGCAGATCCCGCTCAGAAAGGTACAAGATTCATTCCTGACACTTGCCCCTTGCTTTATTTCCCCATGTATTTTCTAGAATGCAACCATACAAAATTCTTACTAAATACAGCAGATTTTTCTGCATGCAGCCTCTCTGAATATTTGCATCGACTGACTCTCTAGTCTGTTGAGCCAGTCGAGATGTGACAGCAAGAATGTCCATGACTTCCTCCAAAACAAACCTGCTGTTACGTTCAGTCACCTTGAATTGATTTGTAACAGTCAGAAATCTCCAGTGCTCTCAGATGAGCTCCTTAGGTCGTGTCTTGGGCTGGCCAACTTTCCTCCACTATAAGGAGTTTACAAAAGGAAAAGTCACCTCAGATTGTATTCCCTAAATTTGGAAGGTCTGGCTCTGCAACAGCTATCAGCCCTTTGAGAAAAAAGATCTATGAATTAAAAGAGGTTAATACAGATTCCACCTGTATCCTCTGAGGATGCAATTAACCTTCTGGAGTCCAGCACTGAGACCACTGTAGCTGTGTTATTACTAGTGTCCATCCTTTCTATCTGCTTACATCTCTAGGACTGTTTGCATTCAGCTTGAACACTCAAGGCTGTTCCTAGGGAGGGAGGTGAGAGCAAATTGTCATATTTAAGGGAAATATTCTCTAAGTTAGTTATGCTCCCCCCCTTTTTTTCCCCTATTTTTTTTTTTCATTCTGTAAGGCAGTGTGGTTCTGCAGCACTTTCATAATCATAACTTGCCTCCAAAACCATGTGACTGGTGAAATTTCAGTCTCAGAATGAGACATTTTCATCACAGACATCTCAGTTTTGCTGGATATGTCTCTGCTTTACCACCAAACTGCAAAGCAGAAGTCACAAAAGCTGCACCATTTCTAAAGCTACACTGCAATGGCTTAACACTTGTCCTGGGTTCAGCAGTAGCAGTCATGTTTCCTCTTCTTGGTAGCTGGTGCAGTGCTGTGTTTTGACTTTCGGCCTGGGAACAGAGCTGATAGCGATGTTTTGGTTTGGCCAAGGACTTTGTGAGCCTCATGCTCTGCCAGGGAGGAGGGGAAGCCGGGAGGAAGCAGAGACAGGACACCTGACCCAAACTGACCAAAGAGGTATTCCATACCACAGCACGTCATGCCCAGGATGTAACTGGGAGTTAGCCGGAAGGGCTGAGAGACTGCAGGGTTGGAGGAGGTATCAGTCGGAGCTTGGTCGGGCTTGGGGGGCGAGTTATCGGTCGGCTGGTGGTGAGGTGTTGTATTCTCTTCCCTTGTTATTTCCTTTATCATTACTGTCATTGGTGGTAGCAGTAGTGATTTGTGTCATACCTTAGTTACTAAACTGTTCTTATCTCAACCCGTGGCAGTTTCATTCTTTTCGATTCTCCTCTCCGTCCCTCCGGGAGCAGGGGGAGGGAAAGAAGGTGGGGGGGGGGGGGTGAGTGATCGAGTTACCTGACTGGGTTTAAACCACGACAGTTCTTTTTGGCGCCCAACGTGGGGCCCGAAGGGTTGAGATAACGACAGATTTGACTGGATTAATAGTCGCTCGTCACAATGCTGATTTATTGGCTCTCAGAGTTGTTCTTCTTGATCTCACAGCTTCAGAATGTTGTAACTTACGTAGAGCCGGTATTTGCTGTGTTGGTGTTTATCAAGTGTGGGGCCTGGGCTAAGGTTCTTGTCTCACTGTGCTTTATGGCAATGGCTTGTAATACGGGCGGGCTCCAGCAGCAGGGCAGGACGGACGTGGCCGTGGACTTGTACCTGGCCGTCCGGCTGCTCTTCACCGTCCTGGCCCTCACCCTACTCTCCATCTTCGTGAGGCTGCGGGGAGCTGAGGGGGAGCGGCCCCGGGAGCCGGCGGCAGCCGAAGCGGCTCAGGAGAGCGGCCCCGGGGACCAAGCGGCGGCGGGAGCGGGGCCGGAGGCCGCGAGGGGACGGCTGCCGGTGGAGGAGGTCGGGGCGGTAGAGGAGCAGAAAGAAGCGGCTGCCGAGCAGCGGGAGAAGGCGGCGGAGGAGCCGAGCCCCGCGGAAGAGCCGAGCCCCGCGGAGGAGCAGAGCCCCGCGGAAGAGCCGAGCCCCGCGGAGGAGCCGAGCCCCGCGACGGCCGAGAGCATTCCCCGGCAGCCGCCTGCCGAGCCCCAGGAGGATGCAGGAGACCACGCAGCATTTCCCAGCAAGGCAGAGAAGGAAGATCTGGGCTCAGGAAAAGAGAAGCTGGTGGTGGGAGAGCCGGCAAGCACAGCAGCTACACCAGCCCCAGTGACAAGTACAGCAGCATCAACTGAGAGTTCTGAAGGTTCTGAATGGCCTTTGGGTATCCTTGGGACCTGCCTGCTGATTGTGATGGGGATCAGCATGTTGGCACACACACAGACTGTGTTCTACCCACAACCATTTTGTCTGATCTCAAAAGTTAAGCAGAGTCGGGTTTGGGTCTTGTCTGGGGTTAGACAACAATATAGGGGGACCAAGAGGTTTTCCCCAAGGCTGGACAGTCATGAGTGGCAGGGTGTGTGGGACAGTATGGGCAAGTATCTAGTCCACTGGGCCCCTCCAGTGCTTTGGAAGCATCGGAGATGGAAGGCAGCCGTATGGAGTCCCCAGCAACAAGCTGCAGAAACTGCTGAAGGGGACTGAATTATTTTGAGCCTGGTGGGCCCATGGCACTTCAGGCCATCAGAGCAGAGATGCAACACAGAGATGGACTCATGATCGAGGGGTGGACTTAGCAATGGACACTATTGCCCAGGTTATTCACAAGTGTGAACACTGCACACAGCCTCTCCTGCTCTGAAAGACTGTTACAAGAGATGGAGCCTGGCATCATGGACCAGATGGACGCAGCAGCTTTATAGCTACTGGTCCATGCACTTAGATAAGAGTGATGGTTTATTGAAAATGTGGGATCTGAGCATGACGTGAATGGTATGGAATAAGGGGTGGATAATGTCCTGGGTTCAGCAGTAGCAGTCATGTTTCCTCTTCTTGGTAGCTGGTGCAGTGCTGTGTTTTGACTTTCGGCCTGGGAACAGAGCTGATAGCGATGTTTTGGTTTGGCCAAGGACTTTGTGAGCCTCATGCTCTGCCAGGGAGGAGGGGAAGCCAGGAGGAAGCAGAGACAGGACACCTGACCGAAACTGACCAAAGAGGTATTCCATACCACAGCACGTCATGCCCAGGATGTAACTGGGAGTTAGCCGGAAGGGCTGAGAGACTGCAGGGTTGGAGGAGGTATCAGTCGGAGCTTGGTCGGGCTTGGGGGGCAAGTTATCGGTCGGCTGGTGGTGAGGTGTTGTATTCTCTTCCCTTGTTATTTCCTTTATCATTATTATCATTGGTGGTAGCAGTACTGATCTGTGTTATACCTTAGTTACTAAACTGTTCTTATCTCAACCCGTGGGAGTTGCATTCTTTTCGATTCTCCTCTCCGTCCCTCTGGGAGCAGGGGGAGGGAAAGAAGGGGGGGGGGTGTGAGTGAACGAGTTACCTGACTGGGTTTAAACCACGACAACACTGAGCACAGTGCTTTGCAAAGAATTTACCTACCATTAGTAACAGTTGATTGAAAGGGCACATGCAACTTTGCCTGACTTCTCGAGCCCTGTAATGAATACTTTCTAATGGCAAAGAAGAAGGAAAGAAATGAAAGGGATGATCTGCTCAAAGCAAGCAAGCTAGAGAGCACTTCAGGACCCTCTCAGGCGTGATGACAAGAAAAATGTAGGTAGGTTTATTTTGGCAAGAAGCAGCAATGAGTAATCATGCACAAAGGAAGCCTCTGTAGAGTGGGAGTGTGAGGTGCAGGTGGGGGAAGAATCAAGAGGGTGTCACCAGGAGAAAGAACATTAAAAGCAGTGTGACAGAGAATATATATTTCCAGTGTGTGTCTGGGATTCCATTCACAATGCCTCAGTCTGTGTCAGTAGCACTCACCAAACCCAGAAGGTGCCATGATGGGACTTCAGGCAAACCCACACCTACCTGGAACTCTTACAGAGGCATAAGAGAAATGAGCAGAGAGCATCATATTAGATGCTGAGAGTTTAGATTTGACTGAAGAAGAGGAGGAAGGAAACAAGCCCATTATCTGCCAAACCTAAAAGGGCTGCATTCCCGATTACTCAAAAGTAAGCACAAGCTGTTCTCCAGGTCAACATCAAAGTAAGTACTAAAAATCCGAGTGCTCCTGAACTCCTCCTTGAAGTCTATCCATACCAGCAGCTGGAACGTCAGCAGGAAAATCCAGCTCCTGGGCACTGAAAATGCCACTGTGGATGAAAACACAGACCGTGACAACCTCCTGCCTTCTCAAGCTGTGACCCTCAGTATAGGTCTTTACATTAGTTTCTGACTTAGAAGTGCACTTTTGTTTGCCTAATGCACTGTGCTGTTATATGCTATGCAGAGGAGAATGAAAATTCCCAAGTTTATTTTACCTTAAAGAAATGAATTTCTTATGCCTGGACAAAAGCAGGAATCACCCCAGGAAGTTCAAACCTGTCTGTTGCTTTTCTTAGTTTAATTTTTTTATCTGCAATCGAAATAGCTATCATTTTTTAAAGAGCAATGAGGCTTAAAACCAAGACCCAGCTGTATATTGGCCTGGTTGATAGAGTGATATCAAAGTGGCTGGCCTGGTGCATGAGCAACTGAAGGCAGTTTGTCTCTGGATCACCTGTGTAGACCACTAGTAAGATGTTTCCAGGTCCTTGAATTCCCAGAAGTGAAGAGATATTCTGTGAGGCCCATCTGAGTCTGACAAACACACATGGCAAAACCACTCTTGGTGCAGCCTGAGAAACCGTTCCAGGTTTTCATCATTTCCTTGTCTGAAATGTAACATAAATGACAAGGGCAGGCTTGAACTGGGGAGAAAAGAAATTCACAAGAGTTAAATAACCATTGGGAATTAGCTGAACAAAAAATACCATGTTATTTTTTAAATATAGTGAAGCTGACCTTTTAGGAACTATCTGGAGGGATTTCAGCTCAAAGAAGCAGCTTGAAAAGATAAATACTAGGTAAAAGTGTCCCAGGAGATAGAGGAAGTATTTAGTCTTTTCAGAGAAACTGAAAACCATTGACCAGATAACTGTTGCAAACTAGCTAGACACTGTGATGGCCAGCAGACAAAGACACATCACTGAAAGGACATACTGTATATATGGAACAGAAGAGGGGGAAAACCCCCATCTCCTTGTAGACTATTGATTGGCATCTTGGGGATGTCTGTGCTGCGTTAGTAGCTTAGATTTGGTTCTTCTGTATGCTGGGTTCTGAGCTGGGCACCCTGTGCCTGCGCCAGTACAGTGGTCACAGGCATAAGCCAAGCTCATCTGGGAAGGTGTACGTAGGAAGTGCACACATGTAAGCCAGGACTAGACATTCAAGTCCCTGCTTAGGTTATATCAGGCTCATCAGATTTTCTACTGGAAGAGTGTTGCTTCACCTATGCCTGGAACCAAAATTAAAACTACTAGAAGATGAAAACAAGAAACAAATCCTGAACCTCAGCTATGAAATAACTTGATTATATGAAAGACATTGTTCCAGGTTAAATCAGAGTGAAACAGGCTTATCTGGCTTGCTAATATTCTAGGCTGAGAAAGAAAAACATATTTATTTCCAAGCATTATCTGATGAACAGAATATCCAGCACTTTTACAGTGTGGAGTCAACAAAATTCTTACCCTTAAGACTATGATTTTGCCTTGAAATTTCTGAGGCTGCGTGAACACTCCCAAAATTATGAGGAACTCAGTCCTATGGTATTTGCAGGACATCTTACAGCAGAGATCAGTACTATTATACCTGAGTCTCATTCTTAACGCATAAAAAAAGGTAAGTTCGGAGACACATGAATGTATCCTGAGGCTTACAAACATATTCTTCTGCTGTGGAAAAAAAGAACAGAAACTGAAACTGCAGTTCTGCTCATATATTTGTAATTTTCAGGAGAAAATTTTAACGGGGATCATCCATCCCTGCTGGGCAATTTCTAAGAAAGAATCTGTGTAATTGTGTGGTTGTTACACCTCTATATTGTATGCGTCTAAATTAAAGTAGGAAAGCCTGAAAGTCATAATCCAAGCCAACTATTAGTCAAACCAGTTGACTGCACTTACTGTAAGTCAGTAATGAGTTCCTGGAAGGAAGGGCCTGGAAAAGATCCAGTCACTTTACACATCTGAGAATGTCACCAGGAAGAGAGGATTTAGATGTACAATGCTATTACAAACAAACATTCGGATCACTCCCAGTGTTTTTTTTTTTATCCCTGCCTTCAACACACGAAGGTGGATAACTTGCAGTGGAAACACAGGGACCACGAGTAGTAACATCTACCTTGCAAATATTTCTGTCAGACACCTGCAGCCTAAGCACTGCAAAGGAAAACCAACATTAAATCATTCTTCAAAATTAAATTTAAAATCAAAGTTAACCCTGCTAGGCATGAGTTGGAATTATTCAGAGAAGATACTGTGCCGTGTTTGGAGGTAACTGGTTTGTTTTACAAATCTTATTGGAAATAAAAAGCTATGCCTGATACATCTAAGACTGTATAAATGTTCCCAGTTTGTGACATGCATATTCTGTTCTGGTCTAAATAATTTAAAATGCTGTATACAGAAAGCCTACAACAAGTAATGCAGAAATATGAGAGTCTGACGTTTCACACTTGTCCAGTTACTTGGAGATTTTGATTTCTTGAATGCTCTTCTGGGTTCTTGGGTACTGAATTAATGAACTGAAGGTGCAGAACCTGACCACATTCTGCTCCAGCCTCTAGAATAAAATCCTGAAGGAGCTGGGATGGAGGAGCTGGAAACTTTGAGCTGCTCTGAAGGGACAGCACAGGGATGCCCAGGAGACAGACACCCTAGGGGCTCCCTCACTGCTCCACTGACCTTGTTGCTGGCAACAAGAATATTATGGTCCCCTGGAGCAGCTGCTGAGAGAGGGAAATATTTCATTCCAATACATTGTGTTCAGGTGCTCCTAAAATAAAATTTTCCTTGATTTCTGGTTTATAGATTCCTGCTTGAAACAGAAGGAATCAAATTAAAAGAATCAAATAATGTCTCATAAACAGTGGACCCTGGCTGTGCAGCCACATCAGTGTGGTAGTGGTACTGAATAAAAACTGCTTTAGGGATGTTTCCCATTGCTTTTCTGCTGGTGGATAAAGCAATAACATGGATGCTGGGTATAGCTATATTGTAGCTTGCTTTAGTTTCACTAAATAGCATGAGGTAACTGCAGCCTTAACACCTGTGCAAGAAACAACCATGCACAATTTTGCCAATACCAATGAGAACAGGAATATTTAAAACAATGTGTGAAGTGGGAGTGATCCATCACTGCTTTCACTCAATGTATTCATTTAAAAACCATTACCTGCAGCAATCTCTAGCAGAGCAAAGAAGGAGGGAGAGCAATGAATTTCCATCAATGACTGCCCTTACGAAAAGGCCAATTTGGTAAACCTGTAACAGGGATCAACAAGAGGCATGCTGCTTTCCTTGCCTTTTTCTGAATCCTGCTCTACCCTTAAAGACTTTCAGTTTCCTGCTCAGCTGCACCTCAATGAAACTTTGCACCATAGAAGCAAAGGTGACTTGAAATCCTTCCCACCTCCCTGAGCAGCATGCTGCAAACCTGCTGCTGCTGTGGCCCAGCTGGTGGGAACCCTCTTTATCCAAATGATGTCTAAAGTAGCTAAATATTATTTTGCTGCTTAAAGTGCAGCTTCTGAGAATGAGGTCAAGCAGGCACCTGGAGCAGAGTCCCTCCCTCTCCCACCCTGCCTACTAATCTGTTTTGCTCTCTGGGCAGCTTGGTGGGCTAGCCTTCATCCCCCTAACCAGCAGCTGTGTAGTGGAGATGCTTTACCAAAGATTGGCAAAGTAGCCCCTCTTTCAGAGAGGAAACAGAGGGACAGTGTGATTTTTGTTTGCTTTCTTCTCCAGCAGCAATGCAAAACACCAGCAGGAAGAACCTGGCTGGCTGCAAAACCACAGCACCAGCTTCTCAAAAGCGCTGATGTGCTGAATGGAGAGTACAAGTCCACTCCTGTGGGTATGCCCAGGCTTCTCCAGAGGTATTTAAGATATATCAGCAGGACTCTTACTGGAAGGCAAGCTTGATCAGTTCAGTGTGCAGAATTACAGTGGGTCAGGGAAGTCCCTGGAGCCACTTAAACTATTCCCTAAGGTGGTGTCAGTGCAGTAAGCAGAGGCAACACATCTATGCACTGAGCCTAAGCAGAGGCCAAGACTGGGCTGCCTCTGAAATCACAAACCCAAATTAAAAACAAAACCAGTGACATATGCAGAATGGCAGTTCTCCTGCATCCAGCTGGATGCTACTGTCCCATTTCCTCTCTAACAGAAAAATGGAGACAGTAAGAAAGAAACCCTGAAAACTCACACCTCAAAGTCTCAAAGTTGAGGCTGACTTAAGAGGCAGAGAGAGAGAGAGAGGGAGTAGGAACAGGCCCTACCTGTGAAATGGCTGAAACTGCCCAAATAGACACCATGGTGCTCCATCTCTCCTTATCAGCTGGGAACACTTGCAGTCCAAGAAAGGATAGCACAGTCTTTCTCTAGTCAACAAGATAAGAGGTTTCCATACTCAGAAACCAGCCTTCCTGATGGGCACTGTGACTGCTTAACTTAAGCACCTGAGACCAATCTGTTCTCTAGAGAATCACAGAATTGTTTGGGTTGGAAGGGACATTAAAGCTCATTTAGTTTCAATACCCCTTCCACAGGCAGGGACACCTTTCATTAGACCAGATTGCTCAAAGCCCAGTCCAACACTTCCAAGGATGTAACAGCCACAGCTTCTCTGGGCTACCTTTTCCAGTGTCTCACCACCCTCATAGTAAAGATTTTCTTCCTAATATCTAACATAAATCTACCTTCTTTACGTTTAAAGCCATTGTCCCTTGTCCTATCATTTTTACACCCTTTATGCCTGAAAGTTTTTTAACAGTACAGTGCCCCCAAACAATACAATTCCATGTACCTGGAGAAGGTGTGCGTTGCAAGAGCCTCATGTGACACCATCAGTACTGCTCAGAAACACTGGAGTAAGTGCTACTGGGATGTAACACCCTTGTGACCAGTGAGTGTCCAGACCCCTAAACGAGAGGTTGATTCCAGTGTGAACATCACCCCATTGCCTTTGATGATGATTTCCTCCATATTTCCTTGTAATTTGGAGATGTTATTTTGAGTACTGATACAACAAAATACTAAATGAAATATTCATCTCTAATTGCTTTAGAAAATTAGTTCCATAGGCATCTTTTGGCATGACTTACTAGATCCATTAAAACTCTTGTAAATATTTGTTTAATTAGATGAATTAGAGGTTAGAATAGAAATTGCAAATGTATCTTTACTCAGCTTTGCTTCACTGTTGGTGCAGATGTCTATGGACTATGATTCATGAATACCTTTCTTGTGGTCAGGTTTACTTTTCAGCCCAGAAGTATACTTACATTAAATGAACAACTTTTTAATGCATCTACTCCAGATTTACTAAGAAAAATGAATCCCAGCAGTTCAAGTTACCCTGGCTGTCAGCCTGCAAAATGTTTTTCTCCAAAGCCTTTGCACAGCTTAGAGTGGTCTTTGGGCTTGTTTACTTCATTATGAAAGGCAGAAAGGGAAACTGGTAATACCGCTCTCATATTAAAATGTTTCCTAGAAACAGTTAACATAATTTAAAGAAAACAAATCAAAGGAGACATTGGGTTTTGTATGCTAATCCCTAAGGCAGAAGCTAATAAGCTGGAATTTACAGAACACAAGCATTGAGCCTATGTTTCAACTTGCTTGCTAAATCTTCTTTACTTACTAACATCATGGGATTCAGAAGAGGTTTTAGGTTTGGTTTTGGTTTTTGTTCTGTTTTTTATTTTCAAGAGACTACATAAAATGCTAAAGGGTTCTATTAATAGTTTAATTGAACAACTGGTTCCAATATAATTATAATAGTCTTTGCTAAGAAGTTTGCAATTTGTAATGTTTTGGTGTGTCTTAATTGGTTAAATTCACTCTAATGACTGTACATTACGATGAAGAGGAACCCTTCTCATATTTAAGTGATACATACTATTACAAACAAATCTGTAGTAGTTTGGAAGATTAATTTCAGGAGATTAGCAGTTCAGTTTAAGCGTTCACATTCCTCGCTGGAGATGTTTTGGTCAAACATGAGAACACCTAGTGTATTTTCATGGCCTTTTTACTCTTCAGAATCACATTTCTATGTCCATATTTATTCTGGTGCATTGCCGCTTCAGAACTGATTTTCCTTACATTGATATTCAACAAAAGCTCATGTGAAAACAAATTCACTAGAAAGTGTGCAAACCGACTTAACGTCGCAGGAGGGCTTTGAGACCACTGAAGAGCTGTGCTCATATGGAGACCCTCTAAGCAAGCAGTGTGGTCACTCTATAGAGATCCCCTGTTCTGGGCTGGAAGTCATTCCTACAGAACACATGTAAAATGTGAGCAGTTTTTAATCTAGTCCATCTTGAAATATGAACAAAGGCTAGAATGAAATTAACCAGTACCTATCAAACTGTCCTGATGTAGAATATGTCCTGCAGCCTCTGCTACCAAAATGAAATATACAGCGTGTTTTGCCATTAAAGAGAGTTTATTGCTTTGCAGCCCACAAACACATTCTGCTTTGCACTTAATAAACTTGCTGCCTTTTATGATTAACAAAAAAGAGCTTGTTTTCCACTTAAGAAATACGGCTAATCAGTGAGCCCAAAGAGAGACGATTGTAAACTGAAAGGACTGAAGGACTGAAGTCTACTTCTGGAAAAGGGAAATGGAAAGAGCAAGGCAGATTCAGCAGAATCCTTCTGACAACCTCAAACCAAATCTGGCCTTTCATTAACTTTGTCTTCCAGCAAATGTATTATATCATGTCTTTGTCTGAGAACAACCCACCATTACCAGGTACATTCTGCCGGTCACTGGTGCTGTTGGGCTGCAGCAGAGTATCCCCTTCAACCTTGTTGCAATGGCTGAAGGCAGAAATGACCAGGGTATTGATATGAAGTCTAACTGAACACATAAATTGTAAAGGAAGATTAAAGAACCTTAATATTATACTGTTCTTGTGAACCAGGGCAAATACTGCAGATAGAGAAAACTATGAATTTGAGAATGAAAGCTCTTGGCTAGGAAAAAAAGATAGGAACTTCAGTTTTAAGGAGAATGAATAACACTGTAAATTGCAGCAGTCTTGTAGCTATGAAAAAGTAGGCAAGTATGTTTCATTAAAAATGCTTCTTTTCATGTAAGAACTCACAGTCTGGGCTGTGTCAACATGCTGCCTGCCTAATCGGAGAATAAGAAGAGCTGGTAGCAGTGAGATAAAGTACAAGCCAAGGCAATGTGGATTTTTTTGTTTCTTTGTTTCTTTTTTTCTCTTAATTGCCTGTCTACCTCAGTTTTTTTTTTTTATTCCTAGGCATTAAGCAACCTCACACTCTTTCTCAGATTTGTAGTAAATAGGATCGTTCATAGGAACTACATAGTTCATAGGAACTATAAAACAACAGGAGATTAATCCAGGCGGCAGAAGGAGTTTCAGCAGACATTCTTCTTGAATATTGAGATATGTTGGACCCAAGAAGTTTTAGAGAGCCATTGGCCCAAAAACCTGTGAACTTTTTTCACCTTATTGCAGATGCAGTCATTGCAGATTGGAAAGGGGAGGGAAAGTGGGCATAAAATCTCAGTAAAGCTCCCACAAGCAGCAGGTACATGGAACATTTTCCTGATCTGCAGGGGAAGACAGTTTCTGTGTTGTACGTCTGAGACTCTTACTAATCTGCAAAGCTTTTTTGAGGGAAACAGGACATCACCCGGAGGTCTTTGTGGAATGTTGGAATTGACTTTGCTGGGCTTTGGCTCAGAGTAAGAGGATCCTCACTGTATAGGGTGAATCCAAACATGGAACCAGTTAGACTATGGGAAAAAAATATGGGGGGTGGGAGGGTGGGGTGGGGTGTTGGGGGGTGGGTGGGATGATTAAATTCCAGAAAGCAATTGCTCCTGTCCAGCATATTTTGTCATATTTTCCCATCATCTGGGAACTGTCCAAGAAACCTGACTAGCATAAAAATTAGTTAAGCTCTATTCATTCTAAACCTTTTTAATTTCTCTAATTAGTATGTTTGCCTGCCAGAGATGCTGCAAATACTTTCCAAGTTATAGGTACTGTTAGGAAATAAAGGAAAGATTTAGATTGTTTGCAAATTACAGCATCATTTTTCTGTAAACTTCAGACTATGCTTTCAGCTCCATGATCTAGTTTCTTTTCTGCATATACCAGCTTGTCAGCAATAAAAAACTAAAATGAAGAATCACAATAATACAAACAGGAGCAACTTCATTCTCAAATGCAATTACAGTGACTCAAAGCTGAAGAGCTGGAACAAAACAAATTGCATAGTTTAAGTACTAATGCTTTTTCACCATTTATACACAAAAAGACGACTTGAGGGGAAAGAAGTTTTGAAACCCCTGTTCAGTCTCCAGCAAACCACTGTCTGGCAAGCTTGTATTTTCTGGTACATTACACAGCCCCAAGTCAGTGGCAGTCCAATTACAGCAGAGATCAGAGAATTCCAGTGGCAACAGAATCAATAGGCAGTGTAAATCTATGTACACATTCACGTTACATGTTCTTAAATATGAGGTTAAGAAAAGTAACCTTTTTGGTGACCAAAAGGCAAAGGAAACTGCTAAAATACCCATATTTTCACCTGCAATTTTGCAAAAATATCCTTTATTTAAAATGAACAGAATATTTTTTTCCCTTGCAACTTAAGGCCAGCTATTGCTAACCCTGCTGTGTCCCTAGTTTTTCTCTCCCAGTATTTTCTTCCTGATAATTTCTGTCAAAGAATTACTGAAGAAAGTAATATGGACACACAAAAAAGTGCCAGAACCAGGTGTTTAGATGAGGGTAAGTATGATTTTCTTTCTGTTCCCAAACAGAATGAACTTTCTCAAGCAGATGGAGTGTTGAAAACCCAAATAAATATTTATCATTTGATTACCAAGCAACAGTGGTCATTTTCACCTGTTTTCAGGAGATGTGAGAAAGCATTGCTGTCTGTAACACTCACGTGAGTAGTGTAAGATCTGTGAATACCAAAGCACAAGACAGAAATTCAAAAGATAAGACCTATATCAGTTTTGGCATACGCAGCTAGTGAATTTTCTCATTCCAAGATAAAAGGAGATGACATCAACATCAGTCCCAAGTGAAATCTTGGTTAAAATCATGAATCAATATTCAACTGATAGACAGTGAAGGATGTAATTAACACCATCAACACAGTTTTATGGAAAAGATTCTTGAGGATTTATGTTTTTCTTAATGGAGAAAACTGCAGATGTGCAGTGTAGGGTACACAGACCTTGCTCAGGTGCTCACTTTAGCTTTGCAGCATGTTCTGATAAAAACTGGCTCATATAAATGGATTTGACTTGACAGGCTGACAGATTTCAAGAACACAATTTTATTAAAGAACCATAATTGACACCACATTGTTTCTAGTGATTTGTTTTTTCATGGAAATATATTAGATCTGATGCAACTGAGCTGTTTTCACCAGCGATCCAGAAGTACTTCAAAAAGCTTTGATGATCAAATTGTCAGATGAAAAAAATGGGTAGAATGGAAATATTGAGACAGAGAAGTAGTCATATAGAACAACAGAGACAATCTGAGAAGCTGGGCCTGGCCATGAGATTTTAATAGGTTCGTGCCAAGCCCTGTATCTAGACATACTACAGAACAAACTTAGAAGTTAACAGTCTCCATCTTGGAGCAGCAACCCAGGGAAGGCTCTGCCACAACCTTCAGAAATCCCACCCTGAGGTCCCAGTAGCATAGTGTAACAGAAAAACATGTCCTACGGTAGGAAGAGGAGTGAGTGTATGACAGTGACATTGAGCTAAGTGCTACGAATCCCTTTGCAAAGATTGAAAACGCAGACAAGAGTTTCCACAAAGCCCTGAGAGACAAAGAATACATCTTGCGTTTGAAAGGCTTAAATGAAGACTGAAAAGTGGTGTGATTATAATGTACAAATACTTCCCTGGGGGTACAAGAAGGTCCTGAAGTGCTATTTGATCTAGCAAGGAAAAGTGTAACTTGGATCACCTGATAGAAGATGAAGACATTAAAACTGGGATTAAAATACAACTTTTCATCATGAGGGTGATTAATCACTGAAGGACACTGTGAATGAAAGCAACCGAGTCTCCATCCCTGGATGTCTTCACAACTGGGTGCCTTCAGGTGCACACATGAATGCAGCAGAGCACTAAGCTCCAAAAGTGGCTAATTTGGTGGCATAGCCTGAGCCATAGCCACGGTAGTACAAGAAAGGCTCTTGCCACTGTCCAGACTTTGAGAAGAGGCCCAAGCTCAGCCCCAGGAGTAGGAGCCATCCCTCACACCTGCTGGTGATGGACTAGGGCACAGCTTTGATTTTCCCCTTGACCTGGACCCTGCCTACAGTTTCCTGCCAGAAGCACTCACTCAGAAAGAGCTTTGGAGAGGAAAGTCCCAGTCCCACGCAGAGTAGGGCTGTGCATGTTCTCCCTGACTGTCAGGTCTTCCACTCCCCGGCACCTAAAAGGAGGAAAAAAATGATGGCCATTTACATGGCAAGTTTATCCAGACATGGCTCCCTCTGGGACCATCCCTCCTACTCTGGTGGCTCAGGTCCAAGAGGACCTCAAAGCTGCCATTCTACTTTAGGGGCAGGAACACCTTATTATTGCTCCAGTGCTTTATAAACACAGAACAAAAGGCAAAGTCCCTTAGCCTTGGAAATTAAATAGCACAGATGCAATAGATGCAAATTTCTTGGCAAGTGGAAATAAGCATTCCCGTATTTCTGTACTATTCACATAGATCTGCTCTAGATGACAATTAAAACAGCACAACAGCTAGTAAATTACATATATCAGAAGCACAAGGATAAACACTGCACAGGAAAAAGAGTAAGCACGGCAGCATAAGCCCTACTGCACTTCTCAAGGTGAGAAAGAAAAGAGAAGCTGCATGGACACAAAGGTCTCTGAAACAAAGCCCTGCAGTCTGAGCCAGCTGAGGCTGTGTGATTCATGGCATTAATGATCCTGACTTCTGCGGAGATCTGGCATCTTGTGTAAGCGTTGCAACAGCCAGCTGGACAAGGATCAGCTCTGGCAGCAACCGCGGCACGTGCTACAGATGGAAATGATTAACGCTGAGGAGGTTCAAGGATTAAATGTGTTTATATTAACCATAACTGCACTGTTTCAGATTTCTGCCCCTCCACTCCCTTGGCTAATACCTCCTGACAAGGTTTCCCTGTGTTGCTCTCCAGGGGGAGGTGCGGGGGCTAGACATGATCCTGAATAAACAGTGTCTTAGCAAAAGCATAGCAAGAGTCTCCAGGGTCAGCTTTCACTCACAGTGGTTCCAATCCTGGCTCTGGCATAAATCAGAGCAATCTAGGCTTGTTCTAGTCTGTAACAAACAGTTAGGACCAATAAGGGACCACTAACCAGCAGAGATTTGACATCTGTATGAAACACTTCCCCATCCCACTCTTACATGCACCTTCTCCTTAGAGCCCTGCACTAATTTGGGCATGCAGACAGTCTAAGACATGCTAAGGCCCACCTGGCTTAATAAAAAGGACAAACAAAGGGATCAGGCATGAATGTATTTTGCTTTTTCAAGAATTCTGCCTGATAGCGGAAGGCAGCAACAGCCTCTTTCCTCTTCCACAGACAGCCTGCACTGGGGAGATTTGTCTGCAGCATAGGAAGAGATTGGGAAAGCTGCCATCTCTGAAGCACCTAGAGTTTTGCTTTCAGAAATTCAATTTTTGGTCAGCAGTTCTTTGCTAATGCAACAATTCTTGCTGTCATGTCATGAATACTAGTGAGAGTTTGTAGCCTCTATATATAAGCTGGAGAACAGGAAAAAAACACTGTTGCCACCTTATTCTACCAAAAAAGCCTCCAAAAGATAAAGAGATCAGTAATCTCTTTACCCTGGGGAGTAAGAATATTTGTAAATTCATGTTTAATATCTGTTCTTTTGTTTCACAAAAGCTCAAGTTATTATCTACTTCAGGCACATAGAAGAACTTCTGCAGACAGAAGAAGAAAGCTGATGCAACATAAAAAGCATACCATGCAATGCCTCCCAGACACCTAGCTCTAGCCTTAATCCATGTAAGTGAAGTTAGCAGGGGCAGCGCTATGTCAGGTTTGCCTGGAATCATGCTTGAAGATGCCTTATACCACCTCTCTTGCCACTTGGGGCAAGCACAATGTTGTGCACACTCATTCCTGGGCCAAGACACAGAACACACAAAGACATCATGTCCTCGTGGAGCCAGGTGAATGCTGAGCTCCTTGTTTCCAGGTCTGTGCATGAGAACACTGCTCCATACATATGATTATACATGATTCAGCGAGAGCCCCAAATGTAACAGGTTAAAACCAGTGATCAGTTATACAAATACCAGTCATTTATAGCTCATAATTCCTGAACTTCTAAGCAGATGACAAATCTAATGATATTAATTCCAACATCTGATTTTTTCCCTCCGCTGGAATTGACCAGGTTCACCAACACCACTCCAAAGCCAAATCAAGGTCTATACCAGAAATGAAATGTTAGCCAGCCCGCTTTTCCATAACTGGGGTATCAACACGTTTTTCACAATCTGAAGTATGAGAAACCTTACCCAGGCAACAGTTACCCAGAGTGTTTGTGTCTGCTGTAGGCAGAGAGCATCAGCACTTGTCGGCAGGTAGGTGACATGCTTTTCCAAGGAAGGCATCACCTAGCTCTCTAGCTCATTCCTCAGAGACATGCTGAGCATCCGGATTCACCAGAGGGAGACAAAACCCTGAGTTTGTGAAGAAAAGCTCTGCTGCTCTGTTTACATGTGACATTTAATATATTACATAAAACCCACTGAGCCTCAATAAATGAAACCAGGTGATCAGGGACTTACTAAACATTTCCCTTTACTGTGCACACAGACTGGTACAAGGTATTCCTTCCTTTTCCAGTGTTACGATAGAACAGAATTTGGTAATGCAGGTTTGCCTTCAAGCACTGTGAAAAGTATCTGCCATTATCTGATTCCCTATAATAGTGTAGCATCTGGCTATTAAAAAAAGCATCTCTGAAATAAACAAAATCAGTAAGTAAACACAGGAGTCACTTATCAGTACAATACCCCAAAGGAGATATTGGAAAGCATTTGGGGCAATAAACATGCATTTATGACTGTACAGCACCTAGCACGAGATTTCTGAATCCTGATAAGGCTGAAATACATGCACTCTGCCATCTTCAATATGCCTACAACTATATGCCACCTACAATAACATTATTAACACTAAGAATTCAAACACAAACTCATCCCATTCTGCTATGGAAATTGCTCTGTGCTGCTCAGACACGCAGTGACCACCTCTCCATCCCAGCACATCAAGGCCAGGACCAGACCATGCAAAAAAATTCCTTTGCCACCCAGTCTCAATCCCAGTCAACCAGAGGCTGGCTTAAGGCCTAAAGCCTGAGGTTTAAAACCCTTCCCAAGCCCTATTGTCACACTTGAGACAATTGCACCTGGGGTTTTGCTGACAGCTTTACAGGATGCGTCACACAGTGCAACTGCTTTCCCATCTCCCCAGGGGCTCAGGAGAGGCAAGGCCATGCTGCATTTCAAACCAAGCAATCCAGCAGAAAACATCAGCCCACAGAGAAGGGCAGGACAGGAAACCTTCAAACAAGGGCTTTTATGATGCAGCATGGGCAGCCAGCGCAGTTAACACCAAACAACACCCAAATTAGATGTGCTCTTCAGATATTCCCATGTCTAGTTCCCATCTTCCTTGTCAAGCACCTGCAGGATGGCAGTCGCTTCATGCGAACACCCCTGCTGAGCATAGCTATCCTCAAGCCATACCTATACACCTTCCTAAAGAGCAGCCCATAATTGGAAATGATATAATTGAAATGAGGCTAAAATGAATTATAAAAATAAATAGGATTTCTTTAAAAATGAAAGGAAGAGAGCACTTCTTGGTCAGGCATCGGGAAATACAGGTACATGACTATTTGCACTGATCTTTACCTCCACTAATAGCGTTTTAAATAGCATAATTACTTAAGCATTGGGAAGAAGGAAAATGAAGTAAACAAACGGAAGGTGGGTAAATAGAGTTATTAATCTAAACCCTTTTAAAAGCACAAGCTTTCTGTCTTGAAAAAAACAATGTCCCTTCCATCTCTGGTTTGAAAACTGTAACATACTACACCAAGAAAAACAAGTTAAGGGACTAAAAGACAGTTGAAAAATTGTCACTGAAAATGTATATACCAGCCAAGGCAGGGCTGCATCTCTCCAGACTTCCTTTCATCACCCCATTACCATCTGGTAACTTCACATCAGAGCATGAAGCACCATGCCTGAGCCTGCCTATGTATTACTGTCACCCCTTAGGGAAGGTGACAGCTTCCACAGGGTCACAAGTCTTTCCAAGCTTTGTGGCTGACTCTTACTTACTGAGACAGTGGCTCATCCAAAGCCAGCTGAAGCCAAGGGGAATCCTTCCACTATTCTACCCTCCTTTATTTTTTTGTGGATGAATCCAGGCTAACTCTAATGGCCACATCTATTATTCTTAGGAGGAAGTCCTGAGGGACTGCTTTGAGACAGATGTTGTATGTCAGGCAGTCTGAGAATTTCTTCAAATCAGAGTGATTTTGTCATGCATTTAATACAAACTACATTGTAGCAGCTGAGTGTTTTCGGACCTCAGTTACACTCAAGAAAAAGATGGTGGAGTACGGTTAAAAGATAATACGATTTTGTGCAGGACAAGCCAAAACTCACAGTGGGATTTTGCTTTAGAAAACTTAAACAGAAATCTGAGCGCAAGGGCAATTGTCTTGTCATTATGTTTCCAAGGATTTCCTTAGAAGAAAATCTTGTCTCAATATGGTGGAAGAAAGAACGATTTATTTTCACAGCACACAGTGTCTTGGGCTATGAAGCCCTTCCATCTTCATTCTGTCCCCACCACTTCACCAACAGCACCAGAGAGAGAGGAGTAGCTGAATTGTGGTGGTGGAGATGTCTACAGTTCAGCACTCCAGATGACAGGCAGTCTTCCTTTCTTTTTGTGCAGTTTTATTCTCAGTGCTACTTTTCTCAAGGTACTGTCAGACGAAGGCAAACACTACAGAGCTGTAAGGCAGAGGAATGAGAAGGCTTTGGAGGGACAATCTTTTGAATAAGATGGAGATCAGGCAGAAAATAAGAGGCACATTTAACTGAAGCCTGAGTTATGCAGCAATACAAAGCGAAACAATTCCAAAAATATTCTCATTTTTGAGGATTAGGCATTGAAATCTTTTCATGTGTTTTGGTATATAGTCCTAAATGTTTTGTTAATGGGATTTCTAAATGTTGCTTATTTCTATATAATTCTCCAGCCCCTCAGAAACTGTTAGCCATTAGCTCCTCAGCAATTCCTGAGATTTGAATGGGATTTCTTTATAAAGTCAACCTTTCGACTAACTGCAGAGTCTTCTGCCACTTGAGCTGACAAGATAACTGAAAGTAGTCACAGATTCCCCTGCCTCTGTGGATCACAGAAGGAACAAAATTAAACAGTTTGTGGATAAACTTAAAGAAGGGTGATGGAGAGAGGCCCAGGAGGTGATGGTGCTACTTCAGAAAGGCAATGAGCTGAAGGTGGCAGAAATGCTTTTGCTTTCCTTTCCCTACAAAGCAGTCTATCTCCTGAGAGCATGCTTGCTTTCATCTGCTGACAGAAACCTGCATCAACAATTTCTCATGGGATCATCTTCCCTGCAGTCCTTCTGCTGTGCTTGTACCCAAGAGATCTTTTCTGGTCTGTGTTTGTGCTGTTCTATTCTCACAGCTACTAGAAACTTCCTTGTGTGTCACAGGAGTTATTCCCCAGCAGACTGATTAATTTTTCATACATGAAAGATTCTGGTGGTTTTTAAGGCATTTTATTTTTTGTGTTCCCATGTTCTTGTGCTGATTTTCCCTCAAAATTATGGCTGAGAATATTATTCTGTCATTTTTCCGTCACAATACATCAGGTCTTTCCACCAAAGTCATTGCTGCAATATATAAATCCTAGGCACTACACTGCCTTTTGACATACTGCATCTATCACTGCTTGAAGACACATTTCTGAGGTGGATTCCAATTTCAGCATGAGGAAGCAGTGAAGGTATTACTCCACCTTTAAACATGCACATTTGGGCATAGGCAGCCCTACGTGAAACAGTGGTTTTTAAAAGCCCCACTCTTCTTTCTGGAATGCCCTGGTCAGCATTGGTTGACCCAAAACACATGCAGACCAAAGGTGCAGGCTGATCATACAGAGATTTAGAGGGTAGAGAGTAGGAAAACACATGCATAAACAGCATTTACACACCAAATCCCAGTCTTGCTCTGGGAGCAAGCCAAGAGCTGTGCTGGCCCCAGGTGAGCAGCTTGATTTTAAAAACACATTCCTAATGAATTAAGTCCATCTCCATTCATATCCCTATAATGGTTTGTACTTTGCTTTCCCCGTGGACAGTACACAAATACATTAATATTTATTTAAATTCCAGAGGTTATGGAAATTTTTCAGTAAACAAAAACCAAACCAAAAGCCCTACATAGCACAAGAAACCCAGATTTTACAAATAGAAAACATTACCAAAACTGGCATGAGAAAAACAGGATTATCAAAAACAACATGTCATTTTCCATTTAAAAACACCACCATCAATAAAACTAGTTCGCCCTGCCTGCAAGCTCTCTCAGAGCTTGACTCTGTCATTTCACATCAACCTTGGAGTTGTGAGTAAAATGGTAAAAGAAGATTGAAGAGTTACCTGAAGTAAACTAGACAAATTGCAGTACGAAGCCTAGGGGTATCTAAACACCACAGGCTCCTTTGAAAAATCCCATGCTATATTAGAAGAGTGGCAGGCAAGTCTGCTTCTCATTTTATTGCTCTGAATTGTCTAAGTATTTAAAGGTCATTGACTAGGAATATTTTTCACCCAGGACCTAACAATCAAGTACCCTTTGGTGGCAATTATTGAGCACACAGCAAAATATCATTCTTGTTAATGAGAATACACTGAATCATAAGATAACAAGCAGTGACCGTGACTGTATTAAACCCAGTCTGAATTAATATACGTGTATTTGCAGATTGCAATGTACAGCTGTTTCTCAGCATGAGAACTGCACTGTATTACAACACGTGTATTGCAGTGACTGCAGCATTTTCTTTAAAGTGTTACTCATAAGGATATATATATTTCCCATAGTTTCACACAATAGATTTGCAGCCTACAGATATTTGACATTCTATTTAATTTATATATCTAAAAACCATATCTTTAGTTAAAATAGAGTTCTGTTCAATAGACATGGAAATGTAATTTGTTTATGTGGACAGGGAAGTCTGTAATTTAAGCCCTCTTTAATCTATCAAATCAGTGTGTAAGGGCCTTGGTATAACATAAAGAAATGCTTAACAATCACAAAAGACTTGTTTCCCTACAAAAACCTGGGCACATCCAAAATAATTAAAGCTGTGCATCATGAACAAACTGTTGAGAAATTATATAATCCTGACAAAAATACAAAAAAAAAAAAAAAAAGGAAAAAAGCTAACGGTGGAATTCATGCTTTTAAAAGAAAAGAGAGGAAAAGAATTCCTTTCCCACCTACTATTCCACCCATTTCAATTGACTAAGAGCTCTCTCATGGAAAACAACACTGGAGAAAAACAGATCCAGAGTGATGAAAAGATGAAATACCAGCCACCAAGACAGCCAAGACAGAACACTATATGAGCTAAAGGGAGAAGCGGGAGCACCATGCCAATGCTTTGTGCTGCAGGCTGTACTCCACACAGGCTTTGCCTGGAAAGCTGACTTACCATTTATACTTGATAAGGGTAACCCCATCATTCTCTGTTTCTAATATTTTCAGGATGCTGCGCAGGTTGGAAATGTAATACAGTAACTGGTAGCTTGTGAAAGGGCTGTAAACCTAGGCTGAAGGGATAAAAGACATTTGTTTCCATCTTTTCTAAACTGAATTCCAGCGAAAGCGCTGCTGGAGGATAGTGAGAAATCTGCATTGTATTGACAAGCCAACAGCCAGAATTGAGTTTTTTTACTGACCTGGAACCTAGTTTGAACCCAAGTCACCAAATGCTCTATCATCAAATTTTCAATTGTGCAGGCATTAAAAGTAGTTTTTTTTTTTTTATTACAACTTTCCAGCTCTCTGCACCCACTCCAAATAGAAATAAACTCATTAGTCAAAACTGGAAACAGTGATAAGCATGTATAAAGGGAGAGGAGAACAACAGTACACCCATAAAAAGAATCTGTCTTCCAAACAGAGAAATAAAACACTCAGGAAGAAATAATGAATTCTACAGAAGCAATGAGAAAACAGAGATAATTAAAAACAAAACCAAAACTCTTTACCATGATGATGCCCATGTAATAGCTTCCCTAAAGGAAAACAAAGGAACTATCTTTTGAATATCCATGTATGGGGGAAGAAAGATGTATTTCTCTTGGCTCCAGAAATAAGTGACAAATGGTTGGTTGTTTGGTAGGGTTTTTTTTGTTTGTTTGTTTGTTCCCGCCCCCTCCCCCCCTTTTAATTGAGATGAGCACCAAAGAGACTTGACCTCAGCTCCCATAACATGAGAAACGTTCTGGTGTTATTGATCGCCAGTCACTAAAGAACTGCCACAGACCTGTATGGTCCTTCAGCAGTTTCTTTTCCAGACAGACTGAAAAGCGTAAGGACTTTCAAATAATTTGGGTCTGTGCAGAAGGACTGTTGCAGTTTTGTGGAAACTGCTTCTATCGAATGTTACTTTTGCAGACCAGGTAATGCCTTTTATAACACCAAGATCAGGTATAAGCATCTGGTCAGCTGAGAGGTGAACACCTTATACCAGGGTAGATAAATGGATGACAAAACCTGCTTGTTTGCAATGAGTAGAACACTGAGCACCACAAATGACCTCCATCCCACATGGCCTGACCCCATGAGCTCTCAGCAAAGCACCCAGCAGAGGCAGGGTCACTTCTACCTTCACTGCGCAGCAGATTCTGACTGTGCTGCCCAGCCTTCAGGTAAGATGGTGTGGTGATTTTTCTAGATAGGGAAATGTCTGCCTTGTCTCTCTGTTCATCTAAGTATCAATTTCTGTTTTATTACTACTTTCCTACAAGTGCTTTTAAGGAAACATCATTGCCTGGCCCACGCAGCAGTTTTCTCTCACCCTGCACTTCTACAGCTCCTGCACCACACGAGCTCCAATACTCATTACTCACCTCGTAAATTCCCCTCCAGTGATAAAACTGTATGTAGTACAGAAACTGAGCCACCTATTTTGAGAGCTAAAATACAACTATCAATAGTTACACCTTTCTTCCTTCCTATTGGGAATATTTTCCAATTGCCAGGGCTCATGTGGGTTTTTTTCTGCAGTTACGAAAGCTTTTCAGGAATATCGCACCATAACTGATGTGCTAGCAGACTGAATCCATCCCCTGGCCCTGTGGGCAGTGCTTGACAGATCGAAGCCTGCCTCTCCAGAAACCCTTCCAGCTGGATCGATGCAGGCAAACTCACCCCAACATCCTGCCACTTCCCAGTGAAAACCAGAAAGGCAGCTGAAAGCACAGGCTGCAGATGTAACTAGCGCTGTAGGGATGCAAAAGATCCCATTTCAAGGCTAATCTAAAAACCCCACCGTGCTGTGCATAGAAATCTGCTAGTGCTTTACAAGCAGGAGGCTTCCCGAGGCGATTTCAGACAGTATATAACCATGTGTGCCAGGGTGCATTTAAAGATTGCTTCCTTTTCCTTTACATTCTATGATTGTTCATAGCACACCTAAGACTTAAATACTGCGCACACAAGGCCTCTGGTGGGAAGCAAAGCCTTTGCAGATAAAACAGCTTAAGCCAACAGTTTCCTTTCCTGCAAGCCTCATCTGAACCACCAGCTGTGTCTGCCAGAGGTAGTGTTGCCTTAAATCCCTTTCCAGACAGTAAGGTGAGGCTGGCAACAAGACACATCTTTGAACAAGGCTCTCGGAGCCTCTGTCATGCCCTTGGCCTTTTCTGTTGTGCTCATTTCTGTAACTGTTCATGTCACTGAAATTAAATGTCCCAAACCTACTTTCTGTAGAATCTTTACCAGGCTTCATCTTTGTCCTTTTCCTTGCTCTCTCCACAACACAACTGATGAGCAAGACCCTGGAAGTCCCACCTGTCCCCAGCACCAGCACTAAGCTGTCCCCTTGCTTGGGGAAAAGGCATTTGTCTTCCGCATTTGTCCTCTGCATTTGTCCCAAATACTGCATTTGTCCTCTAAGAAACATGACTTATTAAGATTCTCAGCACATCTGAGAATTACTTAATCCTATATATTATCTTTAATTAACGTCTGCAAGACGTCAACCTAAACCTTAAGGTTTTGGATGCTGCCCAGAGCAGGCTGGCTGACAGTTTTCACAATTTCCACATTTTCTTCACATTTTGACCAAATTGTTGAGGAAAGAAGAGATGAGAGGAGAAAGACAGGAGGGAAGGAAGGAGTGGAAGAGGAGAGGAGGGGAGAGAGGGATAAAAACAACAAAGGGTCTTTAGGAAATCTTCAGACTCTAAAAGAAACACTTCTTACGAGTTCGGCAATGCTTCCCAGCTTAAGATACCTACTTGAAACCTCTTAAAATTAATGCAGATTACAACAAAAGCTGTTTCTCTCTGTTAAGAACACCTATAAAACAGTTTACTTGTTTGAATCACCTCGGCCTTTATAAAGAATTTTTCTGATGGTGACAGAGGAGATAACAAATCTACCTCCCCCAGACAAACTACTAAAGCTAGCAGATGAACAACAAATTCAAACACAACCCATTCTTTCTCTCTTGGAAAGATTTGATCAAGTTTCTCAATATCATGTCTGCATCTGTAGGCACGGAATTGAATATATACCATTTTATTGTGCTGCTTTTCCTTTGAGGAACAATGAAGGGATGAGGAAGCATCACACATGAAAGTATTGCACAGTCCTTGTCAATATTCAAATATTATTTCATACTGTTTTCTTGGCAACTCCTGCTGAGATTCAGGAACAGTTTGCACATAGGATTACTAATTAAGCTCAGTCTCATTCTTCAGACTCCCCCCAGCCCACAATATAAAATATAGTTGAACTTTGGATTTAGAAGACTGACTAGTCATGTAAGTTACCTATTGTTCATCTATGGAGAAGGCAGCACTTACCTGCAGTTTCTAAAAGAGGATTCCTGCCTTTCCCCCTTTGCACAGCTCTGTTTCAAGACAGAAGGACTATTCTGTAGACTGCAGGATAAACAAAGCTTCTAATTCACGCAGTCCCAAATCACACAGCCTTCAGTCCCAAGGAAAGCACCAGGAGGTTTCAAAGGAGTCCTTTAGGAGTACTGTTTACCACCAGGAGGCAAAGGATGCTTGGCCTAGTATTTATAGTATGCAGCTGTGCGTAAAGGTACCTTAAAGTGCTGCCTTAATCTAACTTTTCATATCTTGGCACTGAGCAAATGCCCTTAAGTCCAAGGAAATTGATGATAAGACAGATCTGTTCTTGAAAAAACTTACACAGCATAAATATCTTCTCACAGACCAGGCAGTTATATGCCTCCAGGCTGTATTTTACAGTCCAAAAATACTTGCTGTTAACATTCATTCCCTACTAACAATATCAAGGCATCTCAAGACATAAGAAAAGCACTGCTACATCCTCACACATTTACCAATTTTCAGGTTTAGGGTCTTTTTTCAAAAGCTTTTGTAGATAAGAACAGAGAGTTCCAAGTGAGGAAATATTTCTGTGCAGTCTTTAAGAAGAGCACATCTGGAACAGAGGGGGAGAAATGCAAACCTCTAATAGATCGGTTGCATGTCAGAATCTGTCAGCAACGTGACTCATTCTGTCCTCATTTCTACTGTAATAAATTATTGCTTCTCTAGGCTTGAATTTTCTCGCTTGCTGTTGTGCTACAGCACTGCATGAAATAACCCAGCAATGAGCACAGAACCACAGGAGTGCCACATGCAGTTAATTATTAGCAATATGATTTTGGCAAAGGATGGAGAATAGTGGTGCAAAGTACGAATAAAGAAATATAAGGCAGATAAACAAGCAGCAGCAGGTGAATCAGAAACAAATGGCATGGCATAATTGCAGTACACTATTTTACACTGAGTCATCAGCTTGAGTCCAGCCTGTTTTTTTTAATGTTATTGTCATTAAGCAGCCACTCATTTTCCTCTGTCTAAACATGGTCTTTGAGATGGAAGATCCAGATTTTCAAGCACAGGGAGCATGCCTACCAGCAAGTAAGGGCAGGAAAATAAGTGGAGTATCTCTCTGTCTCTGTTCACTTCTTCAAAACAGGCCTTTCTCTTTCACATTTCTGTTTTCTTTGCTCAGCTTCACTACCATCCTCTCTGCATCCTCTCCTTTCTCCCAGCCTTTAGGTGCAAAATCTAAAAGTGATTTCCTGGAAGACAAAGCTTGATGCTGTGAAGATTCTGAATGATAGAGCTCCCCCAAACACCTGAGATCACCTTGAGCTTCAAGGTGGGTAAGAAATGAATCCAGGAGTGCATTAATAGGGATGGAAAAAGAAAAGTGGCTTCTGGTGTGAAAAGGACTCAGCAGAAGACTTGCCTCACTGTGCTTTTCTGCAGGAGTTTTCCCTGAGATTGGAGGAGGAAGAACTGGCATTTCCCCACACCCATTTTCCTTGGGGACTTGCTACTGGGTGTTTTCCTTGCTGAAAAAAAAGAAATTTAAAACTCATATTCAAACCCCAAATCAGCTCCTGCCTCAAACCCCTGTGTCTTCTTTAAACTGACTGTTGAGGTAGTCCAGTGCAAGTGTGATGTGGAAGATGCTCACTGAAAGTCAAGACCTGATGGAAGAAATACAGATTCACTAACATGAAATAAGATATATTGGGTACAGAATTAATGACTGTTTTTAAAGCTGCTTAAACAGAACAGACTTGTTTTCTTCCATTCTAGCGGATGTGCCTGTAATTCAGATGGGAAACAGCAACTGACAAAAGGATCATGACTTCTAATCAATAGCAATTTAAAAATCAAGAGCAGTCTCTGTGGTGTGACTGTCTGTAAGTACTGGGCAAGCTGCAAAAACAAGAACCACCTCACAAATAAAAGGGCAAACCAAGATAAATCCTACTAGTCATCTCCATCACACTGGCTTGTGTCTTGGCATCTCTACAGCTAAAAATGTATGACCTCAGATTTCTAAAAGTATCCACAAAATTTAGATACAAAGCTGTATTGTTTTAGGTGGCAGCACAGTAACCCTGGCTTCCTGGAAACATACTCGGACACAAGGTTGTACCTGTCTGTCACCCTGAGACTTGTATTTCTGTGTCCGCCAGTAAATGACCTGAAGCCTTGACCTGGAAACTCCCAGGTTTCATCAAGCTCTCTGGCTGTACCAGACACTTCAGGCTGCACATGTGGCAAAGAAAGGAGTAAATGGGGAGCAGGCAAAGCAGCAGTCAGGCAGGAATGAGCAAGCACTGCAGTTCAGTTGCACTGCTTTGCCTGCATAGAGGCTGGTATTTATACCATTTTTTCATTAGATAACTGAAACACCAACAATGCGCTATCATTTGGTGAATTGTTTGTTCAAAAAATCTCACATTGAAACAGATTGTCCGCTCCTCAGCTCCTTATCTGATGGCCTGAATGGTAAATAGTGTTTAAGAAAAAACAGACATGTTGGTGCTACAAATGAGATGAGAGTTTTAAGTCTTTATTAAGAAGAACCTATTCAAAACCAGCAAATAAATGATGACATATGAATAATATTCTTGGTAGGGTTTTTAAAGTATGTTCAACCCTGGCCCTGAAAGACGATGCGGGTTTTCAAGATACCCCACAAGAAGGCTAGTCTCAGAAGATGGGAGGGGTCATTCATCCAAAGTAATAGCAATGATAAATCTACAGACCAGAATTTGTTGGGGTAAGAGGATAGGCCTAGGGTATTTCCATCCAGATAGTAATGCAGACACTTTTAAGACAGTTTCTTATTCTGAGGTAGAAATACTGGAAAGATATTAGTAGACTATGTAGTGCTAGAAATAACATGAAAAATCTAACAAATTTCCATCTATATTTAAATCCCCCACAGGATAGAATTAATATTGCCAAAATCTCATTTAGCAGATAAAAAAAAGGAAGTTGTAAAGTCGTTTTGGAAATACAAGTGTGGATTTTGTTTCTGTTTTGAAACCTTCCAGCTTTATAAACTTAAACTGTACTGTAAAATGCAGTATTGCCCCAGCTCTTTTATTTTAAAGGATTGACCTGCAGGACCAGTAGAGCCACACTAATTTTCAGTACTTTGCCAACAGAGAACTAACAGTGATAGTCTGGCATCATTTGTGACTTTTCTGCCCTATTCTCATGCCACTATAGAGACAAACTTCTAATTAACAGCCAAAAGCAATAGACAAGACTTTAAAGACAGTCTGACTGTCTCCTTAGTTCATAATTGTGCATTTATATAATACCTTATGCCCTGGGTGCAGAAAGGCTTGGGCTAACAGAGAATGAGATTATTGGTCCTCACACAAAGCACCTGTGGCACCGGCAGCCCTCTGCCTTGCATCTCTGCTTGGTGTCTCCAGCGCTGGTATGAGACTACGTTTTTCATCAGTACCACATCAGCAGAGAAGCAAATACCTGCCAGAGTGCTCTTATTCATCTGTTCAAGAGGCAAGGCATGACTGTACCACTTTGGAGGGGAAACGCTTGGCCCTGACCTTGCAGTGACATTCTAACAAAGCGAGGAGCACACTGAGTGCTGGCTTATCTTGCTACTTGATGCTCAGTTGCCAACAGTACTCTACCGTTTACCCGCTCTTTCATCAGAAAACACAGGAACATTGCATCAGAGGGTCAGTACTCAATCCCGAGCAGGTCAGTCTACAAGCTTTATTTTTTCAAATTGATTCTGAAAACCAATCTCCCTCACCCTCAAGCATATGCAATTTGTGGCAAATGAGGGACTGATGGCATTTAAAATGAAAGTATTTCAGAGCCTTTCCCTGCAATGTTGTTTGTTTATTTGCATGGCACTAGGGATATGCCAGATGTTCTAAAAAGTCACCAAAACCTCATCTCCCTTCAGCTTTGTAAATAGCAGCTAATCCATTTACACTCCTTGTCAGGTTTGTTTCTTCAGCCTGGTATTTTAAAGCTCCTGGCTCAATCATGTCATGGGCCTGAGGATGCTTTCCTAGCACAGACAATAAATAATAATAACTGAAGCACCTGGGATTTCAGGGATATATAACTACTGTGAAAGTGAGATCTGAAACAGGCTGCAGACCTGTCCCGAGAATTTACAGTCTCATCAGAAAACACAGAAATGACACCAGCGAGCTGGCTGATAAATGACACATGACAGTCACAAATACTGATTTTCCTACAAACAATACTATTAAAAATAGCCCTGGAAGTACACCACTGTGTGAACCTGGGTGAATGCCAATAGGAAAGTGATAGGTCCCTCTGTGCTTCAGCAAGCTTTTCTCAAGCGATCAAGAAAAGCCTTGCACACCCACAAAAATTGTAGCAAGTTACTTTTGGAGATGGTAAATCTGATATGCATCAGCAAAGAGAGAGGAAGAAATCTGAATCCTGGATGTTCTCAATGACAGGAGGAAGGAATGGCTTCTATTAGGATTTGTGAATAGCAAAGTAATGTGCAAAGTGGGATTCAAAAGCAACAGCAAGGTGACCACAGTCTCCTCTCTGGAGAGGAAATCAGATTGACAAGCATGAAAATAAACTATTTGGGTTGCTATGAGCAGATTAATTAAATCTGGAACTCTGAGCTCTGCCTTTTAATTGTCCCTATAGTTAAAAATGGATTTTGCTTCCCTGGTTCCTGTTACCTGGATCACTTATTCCAAGGTTCCCTCTCAGCTTTGCAAACCCAAACTCACTACACTGTTACATGTAACTAGAATCACTGTTGAAGGATAATTACAGAGAAGCTACCACAAGGCTGGTTTCCATTTTCTAGTTCTGTTGCGCTATTTCTTTTCAGATGGCCAAGCTATCCACTTGTTATCTAGTAATGTACCCACAAAAATGAACATGTTCATAACCATTTAGTTTGGAAATAACATAAATGGAAGAGAATAAAAAAAAGCAGAGATGGCTTTTTTCCCCCCCTCCAATGTCAGTGCATCTCCAATTGTTTTGACCCTGCACTTTCTGTACGTCATGTCTCTAAAGAGATTCCACTGGGAATTAGGGATGTGCAAGGTTATGACCTGATAGTCAACACATCTTTGGCTTTGTAACTGAACACTGTAAGATCAGCAGAAAGACAAGAACAAAAGTTAAAAAGAGAAAACAGGCTATTCTTCAGCGAGAGTGTTTTGGGAACAGAGTCAGAACCATTCTTGTTTGTGAGTGAAATTCTCTACAGATCTTGGAATAAAAATGGCTAAGAAGGATGCTCTCCAATTCCTAACACTTGGGTACAACAGTGCCAGAGCTCAAAATAGGGTGTTGCTGCCCCAATCAATAAACACAGAGCTGATCAGAATAAGTTACAGCTCTCCTCTAACCCGAACGTCATTTCAGTAGGGATCTGGGTCTTGAGGTCAGCATGTGGCTTTGGCATGGCACCAGGCCGGGGAAGATGGGCACACATTAATCTTCAGGTACCTCAGCTGCAAACTCATCTGTAAATCAGTGATATCCACTCAAACATTCATATTTTTTATACAATGAGAAAGCTTGGGGGGGGGATTTTACATCTAACTGACCCCATTCTTTTGCTTTCAGTTTAATTATGAAGTTGGAAGAAAAAAACTGCTGTTGCCTTTTTCCACCAGTAGAACTTTAAGTGGGATATTAAAAAAAAAACCCTGCAACTGTAGTAGTGTTTCCTTTCTTTAAAAGTCATACTTCTATAAATAGTATGGCTTAGTCACTTTAGCAGTAATACCTGCATGACACAGAAGAGCCTGCAATCTTGTTCTTTTACAGTTTCCAGCTCGGTTGTCTTGATCTTGTGCTGTGTTTCCTAAAGTTAAGATAGCCATACAGCCCTGGTAAAAAGACAAAAACATGTGACAGGAGAAGACAGAGGGAAAGAAATGTCGAACTACAAATTCATTTCTAGTTCTTTATCTTCTTCTGCCATGTTATGTCCGTATTAGTCAGGGGCATCAGATTAGCTTCAGAATTAGCAGTAATAACATTTCTCAGATCTGTGGGCTATCTACAAGTACAGTACAGTTCTGTTTTACAATTGGGGTCATAAATTCAGCTGGGGTAGGAACCACACCAACATAAACAATTAACAGAATTTGAATTAAAGTCTGCCTCTGTATTTTACACTACCAAAGGATTTCCTTGATGTGCTTCAATGTTGTAGGATCTGTACTTGTCCATTGATTTCATTTCCTAATGGCAAGCCTGCATGCCTGCCACAAACACAAGACCAGAAGGCACAGCCCTACATTGGGCACACTGCTTCTGCAGGTACTGAAGAAACAGCAAAGGCATACTTCTCACCTCTAGGAAGCATCTGGTTTTTGCAAACGTACAGCCACACATTATTCCTTTCCTTCCCAGTTTCCACAATGAGATAAAAGTCAATCTCACTCTGAATTCAGCATCTTCTCTGAAAAGTACACCCCTGTCAGCCAGGTGTAGGTAGAGCTGGTTCAGACAGTGGTGGGAGCTGTGCAGACACAGACACATCATTTTAAGCAATGCAAAAATTCTTTGCTGTTGGGTAAATTCAGACTTTATTTTCCATGGATGCACTTGTGTTCCGTGTAATGAGAAGGCTGTCAGGAACTCAAGCAACAATTTACGAAGAGGTGAAGTAGCTTGCAGGGGCTGAGAGCTGAACTCTGCTGCAACACCACCCATACTTGTTCAGATTTCAAAAGGGTCTCCAGAGGCAACACACTTGACTCATGAACCTCCTGTATTATCCTCACACTCCCGTTTCAGTAATTTCTAGGGTCCTGTTGTACTAGGGAGTGAAGAGTCATGGAATAGCCAATGATCTTTTCTCCAGCAACCTTGTAATATATAAGACAGGATAAAGTTATTAAAGAGAGAAAACAGATGGGCGATTTATCAACATGTTAAATGCTCTTTCTCCCCAAAGTGCACTCCTCTCATTGCCAATTCTCTTCTTTCAGGTCTACCCACCCTCCTGAGGGAGCATGTTTTTGCTTCCATTTCCTCTAGACTGACTTAACCAGCTAACATCCTCCTGGAGCTGACTTGCTGTCAAGCTGCTTGAGTGAGAGCTGCTGTGCAAACACTCATCTATACAGGTGGATATTCAAGCTCAGGGTAATTCCCTCGATTTAAGCAGCATAGCTTATCTCTTTGTGAGAGACAGACTGCCCTGAGTTAACATGATTGTTTACATGATGCTCTGCAGTTCACTGTAGAGCAGCTGACACAAGGATCTTGTTCACAGTTACATAGGAGCTAAAGTCCCACTGACAAGGGCTCAGAAAAAACACACTGTTCCTAGGAGTAGAAGGCCAACCACACATAATAAAGGTTTGCAAGAAGCCCATTGTGCAACTAGGCAATGCCAGAGTTTCTGGGTAGGGTCCTTTTATTATCACGCTCAGTCAAGTAGAACTGGCACTATGACAAGTGCTTCTGAAAGAGCACTAAACGCTACCCAGGTGAGAATAAATGCGATTCTCAACTGATGTAGCTGTATCATCAAGAACACCTAGTTTGGAGGTGTAGTAGCAACAGTACATATTTATTAATAGAGCATATTTCACTATAAGGAACCAAATGATGTTGGTAACCCGGCTCTGTACCTAAAATAAGCCACATCTGGATTTGTAGAGCTACATGGTTACACCTACAAAACTCTGCTAATTCAGATTTGACTTGTTAGTTGTGAGGCTAGAACTTGGAAGCTTTCAAATGTTACCTAGTATTTATATTAAATGCCTTTAAAATGCATTCCTTGAATTTGGGATAATTCCCTCCCAACGAAGACCATTATTACAATAGTAGCACTTTATAGTACCTAATGGCAATGTCTGTACATACTTACCCATATGCATGCACACATAAACACACAGAGTATCCATTAAAAAAAGAAATATGCATGTATACCCCTAGGTACACAACATGATGCAGGATGACATCCTCATAAGGATGTGTAAAATCATGTTTCAGACATACTATAAAGTGCATGAAATTTAGAGAAAAAAAAAAGAGAGGACAATTTCCTTCTTCAAGAATTTTCCAAATAGCAGGTCTGTTATCAGGTGCAGTCAACAGTAAACCTATATTATAAACATGCAGGTATTGAACAACTCCTAGTGGCAGGAAAAACTCATCTGTCCGTGAAATGCATTAATACAGGAGATGTGTTCCTTCAGTGAACAGCAACTGCCTTTTGCACAGACTGTAACAGACTGGAATTATCATATTTGAATTTGTTTAGTTTTCATAAAACTGAGAATGGAAAAGAAAATTGAAGGCTTTGAATTCACTTTCATTTATTTCACACCTAAGAACATCTAATTATTCAAATGAAGTAAATCACTCATGCTGCAAATCTGGGCCAGGAGGGAACTCTATTTTGGTGCGAGGGGGCTGAATAAATAGGAGGAGTTTTGTTTCAAGTGTTTCGTGGGAGCTGTCATCACCTTTCTTTGCCAGTGAAAGTTGCCACTTACTTAGTGGACTGACAGAACAGATTTCATTTCTTCCTGGCCTTATTATGTAGCATTTGGAAATGACTGTCCTTTACATTTTCGCTATAAACATGTTTGTCCACTTTGAATCAACAGCACTGTCTTGTCTTCTTGCTTCTTACAAGGCTGTTCCTTGTATGATTTTTCTGGTTTTGGGAATTGGGTAATGTAACCAATTCAGCAGGATTCTATCTTACAAATGCTAACATTAGATGACCATCTTTATTATTTTTGCAAGGCTTCACAGAATTTTACAACTGAAATTCACATGAATAAAATTCCCAGTCAGACAACGGAGGATAACAGTCCCATGGGCATTGCACAATTCCCTTTCTTATACAGGAGACTGATGAAAACAGTTTTTATACTTTGTTTTATATTTATTAATTTAGAACACCCCTCAGTCAATTGCTTTTATTTTCTTGGTACAGAGGACTTCAAGTGGCAGAAAAACAGCAAAGGGAATTCAACATAAAAAGCCAGGTGTACTCAAACAGCAGGGGAATTCTGCCTCATGGAGAGCAAAGCAGCCCTGTTCTGAATCTACTTGGCTCCTTAAGGTGCTCGTCCCTGGAAGCAATTTAAAACCACAGGCTATTTTCCATTTTTGGCCTCCGACACCTGAAGCACTGCCTGGAGGAGGGAGGCAGTATGAATTTCAGCCAATTCTCAGCAAGGCTCTCATGGCTGTTTTGCTTCTCCAACCTCCTCCTCTGCCTTCCTTAAACATCCATCACGCGTCTACTTCAGTGCTTTTCAGCAGTGCCTCTGTCTTACCATGTCTTTGGATGCAGCAATGATGGAAGCATCCTGAGGAAGAGAAGAGCTGTGGTCCTTCCTCTTTTTAGAAGGAGGGTCAAAGACTAAGTCCCAACTCTGCAGGTACACTTGCAGCCTCATCACAATGTACTAGACACAATGGCTGGAGTAAGATTTTGCAGTAATATGGACACTCAGCAATGGGGACAGGGTAAGATCTAATCCTCTGAAAATTTAGCTGATTTATGGAGAGAAAGAAACAAGTGGGAGAGTGGGGAGTAGAGAGAAAAAGAAAAGAAGTTGAGGTATCCCAGCAGTTTGCTTTTCCTAACAACATTCTTCTTGTTGTATCTTAAGTTAACCATCATAAATGCATGGGTGCTCTGGCCTCTTACACAGAGATCTCCTATGCTGCAGCTGAAAGAAGCACACTTGTAAATCTCAGGCATTCACCTTTCCCACAGAAATATGCCCTATATATGTATCAGATGCTGACAGACTCCGACCTATTCAGAGACGCAAATATTAATGAAAACTGCTGAAATCCCACTTTTATGCCTCCACCAAGGAAGCATTTTCAATGCATTTCTTCCAATGTGGGAGAAATCTCATCTGACCTAGTTTCCTACCCTGTTTGTTACCTCCTGGCTGTCTCATCTGAGGTTCCACCTGCTGTTTCTCCATCTGCCAGCCTTTTTTAGATCAGAGGAACCTTCGGAGTTACACATTAAATGTCAGGCAGGCTTAAGAAAAGTTGTTTATGTCTGTACTTAAACAGATGATATTTTCCATTAAAAATGCAGCATGGAGACACTAAAGGCTAAGATGTCATTTGCTTTTGGTTACTGTAACTCAAGAGCAAGTCTGCTTATGTGGAAACTGATGCTATTAGTTCAGACCTATGTATATTCAAGCAGAATGATGACATCCTGTGAAAACCATTATTAATGTCTTTCCCAGCAATACTGAAAGCCTCAAGCTGGGAGCCAGAAAGTATCAGATAATTTAGCCAAAGTCACTGGAAGCCTTGTGTGGACTGAAATCAAAACCCAAACCAGTAGCAGGGAACCATCTATCTTCTCCCACTTACCTTGTAAGCTGTTCCGGAGCTGAACACAAAGATTTAGTCTGCATTAATATGTCATTAAATATCAATTACCTGAACAAGTAATTACCTCTAAAGTTGCGATACCTAGGAACAACTACTCCATTCAAACCAAACATTTGAGGTACATTGCACCATGCAGTATTTACAGTATGGTATTTTGCCAGTGTGCAAGACCACAGCACTGCTGAAAAAGTCTGGGGATGCCTTAGCTGTAGGGTTTTATGGTAATCTTTGTTTTTCTGCTATTTTCATTCCTCTAACATATTCTGCAAAGGGGCCTTGATCATCTGATCTCTGTTATCTCTGAGTTCTACACAGACTTAAGAGAGGCACCAGGAATCATTCACACCCACGTAAGTCAACAAAACCACTCCCTTTATTTTCAGTGAGTTAGGGATCAGAGCTCTGGAGCATCACCTCCATTGAACACCATCTATCTGACAAAAAAAAGTACTGTACAGCCAGAGACTTAAAAAACTCTAGAAGCAAGAGTTTCAGCAGTTATTTTCTCCCTAAAAAGCATACAGAAAAGAACTGGAAACTCATCATGTCAGTACAGACTGCCACACATAATTTGTATGAGAAGATCAAATGCATGGGTACTATGGGTGTCCTAGAACACTCATGTGAAACCAGAAGAAAACTTGCAACAGATTTCAGTGAACTTTGGATCAAATCTTAAAGGCAATTAAGTAGTTCTACTTATATATTAAGGTTTTATGAACATGTGTAGGCAGCCATTCTGTACCTGTCTTCCATTGTGCTCCTGGAATAATTTCAGGGATTAAATGGATGGCCCTGAATCTTTGAGTCTCCCGGTGCTTGGAGGCAGAGGGCTCTATGACAGGCTTGCTGCAACTGGTTGACCTGCTGTTCACATGGGATGCTCCCATATGACAATCACTGAACCTAGACTGCCCATACTATGAAAGCCAGTAAAATCTGTACTTCCTGAAGAGATGCAGGTATGTTACTTTTCCTCAAGTTCAGGACAGTTTAATGTACCTTAACTTGCCTATACCTGTCTCAATGGAATGAAGGAAGGTCTTGTAGCAGGGAAGGCATTTCTTGCCTTATCCCTGAAATACAATGATTTCAAGTCATTATACCAAAGGCATCTAAAACAAGTATTAAAATTATAATTTACAATAATAAAACCATTTTTACAATGTGTCTAATTAGGAACCATTATAAGACCAAGTAAATCTGTCAAAATAGAACAAAAAAGCAACATGTTTTTTTTTTTATTCCCTGGAGGACTGGGATATGGTGAGAATTGCTACTAACTCGTAATTTGAGGACCAGAAGATTGCTTTTAGTTTGAGTTGAAATCTAGGCTATTAAGGAAAAAAGTGCTCTGAGCTATATTCCTCTCTGGCAGGCATTGCTTAAGCAAATGCGATCACAACAGTACAAGCATTTTTTAATACCCAGGGCAGGCACTTAAAAAATTTGAATACAGCAGTATCTACTTAGTTAGCTGCCAGTTCTCCAACATAATTCTGACATTTGCAATCCACGTGTCAGTATTCATTGCACTGCAGGAAATACGCCAAAATGGCATTTAGTTTACCTGGAAAGGATGGTCAGACAGCCCTTAAGGAATCTAATTAAAATGCAGCTTGTTACCAGAGCAGTGCATCTTACTGTGCTGCCATAGTAACCAGGGGTCCCATGAACTTTTGGGGCCATCTGAGGGCATGTTTGCAAGAGGCACAAGAACTAATCTGATTGCCTGTGGTACATTTTAAATGACCTGAAAACTCTGAATGATTTGCTGATGTTAACCTATGAAAGAAAACAATTATCTCCTACACGTTCAGACAATGGACCAGTCTCAGGAGTCAATTTATTCTTATTACTGGTTTTTTTTTTTTTATGTCATACTGCTCCCCACAGCTTATTTAAGAAGCACCTGATTGACCTGCAGCATGTGAGCAACCAACCAGTTTAATATGATTCCCTAATAGAAAAACAACAATGATCAAGACCTGTGGGCTGTGGAAGAGACGATGAACAACAGAAATATGTGTTCTACTTAGGCTGCTATTTCAAGTGCTATTTCTTGAAGCATCAGGCATCTGCCTGCCCTCAGTTGTTGCTTTTGGTGGATGAGTCCCTACTAGCATGCTGGGAAAATAAATCATGCTGCAGTGCTGGGCTTTTCTTCCTGAAACCTTCTACTACAACAGAAAGATCCTTAAACAGTGTTAATAATTATAAAAGGAGTATCTTACAATATTTGGACATTGTGCCTTGTCCTAATATTTATTTTTCATGTATGCAATCAATAGATTTGCCGCTGAGGCATTAAGATGAATTTTAACAGTAGACATGTCCAGGTCAAGAGATTCTTTTGACACATCACCTGTAAAGAAGACTTCAAATTGTTAGTGGATTGTTTCAGGTTGTCATGAAGCATTTCTGCAAAAGAGTGGTGGACTTTGATGAAAATATCTGCTAGCTGTTTGAAATGAACAAGAGGATTTTTAGTTGCTTTGAAAAAAGAGCTTGACAGCGATTTTTCAGAAATAAATGAAATTCCTTAGAAATGTGGGGTTGGGAATGGGGGGTGACATGAGAAATTGGAAGCACCAGCTCCAATATGTTCACGTGATTTTGGCTCACCGTGCTACACCATCAGCTTCCACTGTATGCAGCTAGGATAGGTACATACGTGGACAAATCTATTCCACATTGGGCATGCCAATACAAGGAAGGCTGCAGAAAGCCAGAAAGGAGTTCATTTCAAGAACAAGTTGGAGAGTTCAGCCTTTGGGGATTTGGGTCTCTTTTTGTAAATACCAGTGTCACACATTATGTGGTTATGCTAAAGTTTCCACATTTACAAAACCAGACAATGATATTTACCTGTTTTAAGAGCCATGCCCTAGAACACTGGGAAGACTAGAGGTATGCAAAGTTCAAAATCCTGCTCAGGATTAGATAAACAAAAAAATACTGCATCATTCAGTTAGAGGCAACATTTGATTCAAAATAACAGGTAATAAAACATGAGAGAAGTAAAAGTATCTCACATTTAAGTCTTCTGGATTGGAAGAAAATTTTCCTGGATGGAAAAATATCCAGGCAATATAATAACTAAAATTAGAGTGTCTAAAAACAGACAGTAGATTGTACTTTTGCTAAATGGATCTTTATAGAAGACAAATTGTTTGCAACTAATCCATCACTCTTCTGTATTGCCCAGTGCTCTAACAACCATGAAATAATAATTCTTCAAAGGGCCCTGGTACTCTCAATTCTTCACCCTGATTTTGTATAGAGTGGGCTTCCCCTTGCTGGTTTTGTTCCTCCCGTTCCTTCACGGGAATACATTAACACGGGTTTTTGGAGAGGAAAGAAGGTGTTGTAAATCAACACTATTTTAGGAGTTCGTTTTTAATGGGTTACATTTTATTCGCTTCAGTTGGTCACAGTATTTACAGACACAGGTTAATAAAACACATCACAAAACAAGAAAATTTCAACAGCTAATATTTATAGGTGCATAGTTCATGCTTGATTACTTCTTTTTAATATGTATAATACATACACATATATATAAAGCTCTCACAATAAGTCATCTCTGCACAGAAAGAATAGTCATAGGAAACAAATAAAAATTGTATCATAAACAATATCAAATTACTGACAGCCTATCAACAAAACATGTACAGAGTTAGAAATAAGCAGTAGACACTTAGGTGGTTTTATTTAATATTTTCTTTGTTAACTTTTAAACTTGAAGCCACAATATCCACAGCACAACAATAACCCTGCCAACCAGCTTTCATTTCAGCAGGAGGGAAATGCTGAAATGAGGTGGATGCAGTCACAGATACTCCAATCATTGCTGATGGAAGACTTCAAAATACACTGTAAAAACTGTAAAAAAATTTTACGACTGGGCACATTGGAACTCAGCACTTGTACAGGATGGGATGTCTTTAGTAGTAGATTTCAGGAGATACAAAGGAAGGAAAGGACTCTCATGCTTCAGGTTCATAGTCTTGATACTCTTCCTAATGAGGAGAGCAGAAATCAGTGCTACTAGTACTTCAGATAAATGCACCCTACCTTCACCATTTGTTCTAGTCCAAGTGGATTCAATATCAGAATATTATGGATTTTCATGTGATCAGGATCTTTCCATTTTTTATTGTTTTGTTTCAGATACTGTGGTTGTGGTATTTGCAAGAGAATTAAGCTTTTACAGTGATTAACACGTCATTCAGCTGATGCTGCCAGGAACTCACAAGGCTACTCACGGCAATTCCCTTGGAGAGGGAGGACTAACTCTGAGCTGAACAGCACACTAGGTGCTGCAGACACTCCTATAAGCCAGTAGATCATTTAAGTATGTGTTTAACTACAGTTACATGATCAGCCCTCCTAATTTCAGTGACATTCAATGTTAGCGATGAAGCATGCCTTCAAGTCTTTTACTGGATCATGGCCTAAACGTTTTATACCTCTGATTTGCAACCTAATTATCTATACTGCTGTGAAACTGCCACTCCAACTACCAATGCATCATGCCAAACACTGTAGTAAGGTTTTAGATAGCAGCTTCATGAAAAAAGCAACAAGATAATTTACTCATATAATTGCATGAATTTAAGAGTATAATACTGAATTATCGTCTTTGCAAAGTGTGATGCTTTGATAAATGGCTAAGCCATTAAAACAATCTAGGAAGATAAGATGCAGTTTTTCCCAGATGTCCTATCAAACTTAAGAAAAAGATACAAGTTTACTGCAGATTACTCAGAAACCCAGCCACAGGTATTTCAAAACATACACAATATTTTTCTGGTAAACTTTCTCACTATCAAGAAAGCAATGGATTTTCTGATTCCCAGATCTTGACCAAAGTGACTGTGCTTCTGTTGTGCCCTTGCAGCTCACAGCATCAGCCTGTGCCAGGCAAATATAACTTAAGTGTGCATCCCCCTTCTCCTACATGCATGCACAGCAAATACCACAACTTATTTACCTCTGGAGGCATTTCATAGGCCTCATTCTCAGGATCCACAGCAACATTGGTATTATTCACCATTCCCTCCTGCAGGAAACCTTCTTCATTCTACATTTAAAACACGGAAAGAAAAGTGATAAACTAACTGCTTGTCTTGTCATTCCTCCCCACCAGTGGTTGACTTCTTGGCCTGTCCCTTGGTTGCGGGATGTTGCTAGGGGTTGTGAATAGCTCCAGAGAGATCTTCTCCATGTTCCACAGGGGTATCCATGGGAATGACTACCATCATTTTTCCAAATAGCTGAAGTGCTGATATCCCATTTCTCTGTTGCCATGGACAGGCCAAGAAGTCAATATGAATACAAGCACAGTGTCACCACCAACTTGCTGAATAGATTTGGAAAATATTTTAATCCCATATAAAATGCTTTGGTCAAGTCATGAACCAAACCACAACAAGGTTTTTTTTGCTCCTTAAGAGACAGTCCCATACAAACTGTTTAAGTAGGTTATCACATTCATTTCTGTTTGACTACCTGGGGGAATACAGTCACAGGTATGCAAAAGGAGTTGTAAAAGCAGGCCAGACGACTTGGGTAGTATCAAGACACACAAATGAAATAGTAATTCAACTGGGTATTTTTAATGTTAGTAATTCAATTATATATTTTTTAATGTTACAGACACTTCAATTGTCTCATAAGTCATTGTTTATTTTACAGTTTTAGCCCTTTTACAGTCAATTTCAAAGTAGCCAAAAAAGGGAGAACTATTATAACTCAGGCTGGTTTTTAGCTTCAGTTTTAGAACCTAGCTGTATTGGGAAAAGGTTTTTTCCTTTAATGGGTCACACTTCCATATGCGTTACTATGTCAACCGGCATGTTACTCTGTGCAGTGTTAGCATACGATACAGTGTGCAGTATTAGCGCACGATACCCAGCTTTTTACACCTTCTTCCATTACTGACCATTACGGAAGCACTTCTATTTTTAAGAAATTTGTATAAATGCTTCTGGGAATTAATGACATGCAACAGTGTAAGGAATAACTTGCTGAGTAAGTTTACCTAAGTGTTGTCCTAGAACTACAGATATTATTTAAAAAAAAACAAACAAACCCAAACCATTCCAAACGGGCCAATTCCCGTAGTAGTTGTTACTACAGAAGTTCACCGAGAAGAAACATGAACTTTCCCAGAACAATGACCACTGGAGTCCATCCTGAACTGTAAGAAAACTGGTATGAAAACATGCAGAGTAGCTCAGTGGAACTACTGTGACCATGCTGATTTATATGAGTTGACAATCTAGACAAAAATGCACTAAAAAAAATTACAGACACTCAGGAAGAAATTCACTTCAAAAAACCCTTCAGGTTGGTAGCATAGATGTAAGTACAAAATTAAGTAAGTCACAAACTAGACTAACGAGGTAATTCTTCAAAGTATACAATTGATAGGATTGTGATGATAATTATATTTAGGATATAGATAGGCTGAAGATAAGAGAAGCTAAACCTGAAACTCACTTCCGCAAGTTTAACACCAAATAGAAAATAATACACACAACAGGTGGCACTGAACCCTCTTTACCTTCACACAGTGTTTATCATGCTGCTGCTGTTCACAGTTTGCTGTATATCAGCTCCCTCTTTGGTTTAACCAGGTGACCTTAGTCATAATACTCTGCTCCTCACCTGCTGCATCTCTCCACTCACAAATTGTGACTTTATCTGCCAGATACAAATCCTGTTCTTCCTTGGTTTGGTCACCTCTCCTGGCACTGATGAATGTGCATGTACATGTTTTTCACCCTCAAAGTCCATAATGTGCAAAATTCATTTCCACAATGTGAATTCTTCTATCTCTTACTTCAGACTGTAAAAGGTCCAGTAGGAAGTTTTCTGGTGCCATTGCTTCTCACTGGGGCCAGATATGCTTTTTCCTCTACATGCAAACAGCATAATCCTTGTGGAGTTAATGCCTACTATTCTGCCAAGTTGTCTCCATGCATGGGCCTGCTAACAGTTAACACTCTGCCTTGCTCTATGGCATAGATAACACAGACAAATTCCAAAATGCAGTCAGGGACACCAACGAATAAGCTTCCTAACATCCTTACTTAGGCCTGTGTCTTCCAGAAGAACTAGTAATTTTGGGTGTTAAATATGACAGGTTACTTTTCGAGCACGAAATTATCAGAAAAACAGGGTTTAATTACAATTCTCCCCCAGCTTACCAAAACACTCAAGCTCCTAAGATTATTTGATGCGCAATATTTAATATCCAACTTCTAAACAAATTTTTAGGAGTATTTATGCCGAGTAACATCAATCCTTATCAACTTTGACTGAAATAGCTACATAATGTGTACAAAGCAAATTTAAAAGCTGTTCCTGTGCACTCGATCTAACGTATCTGCTCTAAGGACCTACAGTTCCAGTCTACTGCTCTCCTGTTTGATCTAAGATATAATTTAATTTCTGCTTCCCCCTATCATTAAGGAACAGCTTTGGCCAACAATCACTACATCAAGAAAAACTGCACCCAAAATCAGTCTTGAGGTTGCACAAGGAAGAAAGCATGCAGTTTAATGTGAACCGTAGCAGGAGAACAGATGGCAAGTGAAACTGCCACGACCATTATTTACAATGAAGAACAAGATTTGCCAGATGGATTTCAAAGAGCTTCAAAGGTCGTACACTGTTTGTTAGGAACCTCTGCAGAGGGTCTGGACTCTCCGTTGGCATTACAGAGACACAATGCCTTTAAAAAGCTGAATTTATCATCTTCCCAAATTCCTTCAACAAATTCAGGATGGAGATTCTTCTGCAGCTTTCAACCACAACACTAGTATTTTTTCTAATGAAGCAAACCAGAAGCCATATCAAATCATCAAGGGGACTGTTTTCCTGAGAAAGACATACCACCATTGTTTAGCTGGTAACAGTAACACGAACATCACCTTTCATGTTGATGTCACTGCAGTTCAGATAAGAATGATATTACTCAAGGTCACATTTGTTACATTTAAATGCATAGCATAGGTGACCACATCACTTTAAATGCTAGCGCTTTCTGCTTCTGGTGTACTTGTCACTTTGAAGTATCACAAAGGTAAACACCCACCCCCAGTAACACAGAGCCATTAAAGGTACACTTTGTATCATTATTTATCTCCCCCTTAAAAAAAAAGAAATGCAATTTTACATTCTCATGATCATAACTCCATAACCTAACTCAGTTATGGAACAGAAAAAACACCCAATAGACCAATAACGAAAGACATGTTTTTCTCTTGAAGCTATCACCTCTATTCTTAAACCATTTAGGAGGGTATTTCCAGAGGGAAAGCTTTTTATTAGTTCTGAAAAGCTAAACATAAGATTCTCAGCGATTAAGTCAGTTCTTCACTGAGGAGAATGAGCTCTATTGCAGGGAAAACACTTTAAAAAGGGAAAACTGTAACTCGCACAATAAACAAGGTGTTAGAAAAATGGCAAGTTGAGGATGTCTGCTTGTACCCTGAAGATTCCACTCAGAAAAACCAAATACCCACCTCTATCTCAGTTTGGAGCATGATCACTCTGGGTACGACTTGTATTTTATACATCTCCAGAGAGTCCTGTGCCCTCAATTTCTCATGCAGATATTGTGGGAGGATTTTTTTATCTAGCAGAAAGCTTTATGTCCACAATGAATTCTACACACAAAAATAAGCTAACACATGCCTCTAACACATAAAAATGTAACATGAGAAATAACAGTTAATTTCAACAAAATAATTATAAACTCAATGAACACTGGTTGCACTACATCACTTGCCAGTCTGTATTGAGTGTTTTGTAATTATTGACTAGCTGCAAAACAAGATAAGAGGCACTATGGAAAAAGCAGTGAACTAGAAAAGGAAAAAAGCTGGTTCACAAGATAATTTTGGTACACCTCTTTTGTAAAGACCTTTAAAGTCCCTTGAGACCCTTAAAATATTTCATGCAAAGCATTTTTAACTTAGTCCAGTTGTACGTGCATACCAGCTGGTACCTGGGGGAGCTTGAAATAAAAAATAAAATCAAAGACACGCAACCAATAGCATTAGTACCTTGCAAAATTACCATGTGCTAACAGATTACAGTAAGGGTAGTATTGCCTTGGACTCTACTTCCAAGCCCTGTCGCATACCAAGAACAGAACTGGCAGAGAGGTGGGATGCAATGCTTGGTGAACAAGCCCAAATAGTGCTTTCTCAATTTAACAGGAGAAAGGACAATCCCATCAGGGAATTTGATGTTTCCCAAGCTCATCAATTGTTCTGAGTAGCTCATCTGGAGAAGAAGCCATGCCCGCCTCCTGCCTGCCTGTGAGGCGTGGTCATATACATCTTTGCAAGCTCATATGTTAAGTCTAGACAACTTCTAGTGAATTATTGAATTTGTTGTTGTTACAGTCTAGATAATTGTGCTACTAATCTGCCTTTATTGCCACACCATCATTTAGAGAAACTGATTATCCCTAAAGCTGTTGGTCTCATGCCTGTTACTGCATCCTAAACCTATAATTCATCAGGGTTGCCTTAAGCCCTTACAACTGGTAACCGAATATCTAGCCTGACTAAACCCATTTCATTTTGGTATGTAAAAACCCTGTAAAAGAACTTTCTTCAGGGACTGTCATTATACAGCAAGCTTGAAGAAAAACTTTGGGATTTGTGTTGTATAGCCTCAAGGACAGTTGTTATGCATACTATCTAAATTCACCTCTTGATACAAGCTGAATAGCAATTTTCCATGCCAATGGAATCAAAATTCACCTTTGAAAGGAAAATAATTGCTATTCTTTTTATCCACCAAGTATCACAATACTTAGGGTCTGGATATTGGACCTAAGTGAACAAATACTTGTCTTTCTAATTTGGTAATTTATTTTTTACAGGTATGTTGACCATAAAGTCCAATTTACCAGGTGGGAGCAAATCACTTGAACAGAACAGCAAACTCTCAACAATATGCAAAACAAAGATATGCTAAAAGGCCTCAGTTTATTTACTTTTCTAGTCCTAAGGTACAAAACACATGGAGTTGACTGCCAGGTCAGCTTAGGATGGTCTAAAGGTTTGTTCACTTAATACAATAGTCAGTGGCTCCAAGCCTCAGGTGCAAATGACAAAGCATGAGCATCAGTCTAGTGGTTTTACTCCAAAGATACAGACAGGAGACATATCTATTCACTAGCTAGAAAGAAGTGAACTGTTTTAATTGTCACTAAACTGAACACCTAAGTGAATGAAATGATGAGAAATCATTATGTGTGAAGGAAACTAGCTGTTCCAGTGCACAACTCATTTAGAATACCAATAATAAAATGGGACTAGAGCCCTCATTCTCTTTAAATGGACAGTGGAAGTGAAGAAGAAACATTTAATTAAACAAATAAGTATCAGCATGATAGCACAATTTCAATGAAAGGCCAACACAGTGCCTCCAAGTGCTGCAGGCTGCATTTTGGTTCATATTTTTATGCCAGTCAGTTGGCAATAATAAAAGTGAAGCAGATAAAGCCTGGGGCCTATGAAAAGACAAAAAATGTGAAGACTGTCTACATATTTGTGGTTATAGGTCCATCTTGGTGTCTATAAATAGCTGGAAAGACTTGCTGCTTACAACAATTTATGAAGTGCTGTAAAAGCCTAAAAAACCATATTTCAATACAACACAGATTGTGTGATATTTTTGTTCTCTTCCTTTAAAATTCTCTGCTTAGTATTACCTGTAAAGATGAGACTCAACTCAGTTCAGAGTATAACAGGAACATTTCTGTGAGCAATCAACTTTCCTCAAACTCAGATTAATTTTTTTGCATTAACCAGGCTGGTAAAGTACCTAATTAGAGCTGCTGATAGGTTATTTGCTGATAAATGGCTGTGATTTATATGAAGAACCTTCCCATTGCCCAGGTCAGACCAGCAGGTCATACAAGTTCTAAAATGATGGACATCTGCATTAATTACAGGTGACTGAAAAGAACAGGCTGCCTAGGGGCTGAGTCAAGGTGCCAGCAGTAACACATGTAAATGCACCCAGAACACAGTCAGCTTCATGCTTTTCAGCTTCCAAAATCTACAGTGACATTGATAACTCCACAGGTAGCGAAAGAAAAAGCTGGAGCTTTAGAAAAATTTCCGTAGCTGCTAATTGAAAAACAGTGGTAATGATTCTATGGTAAGTAAACTTCCTATCAGAGAGATGTCACACCCGTTCCTCACTTGATATTCTCCTGAGCAAGGTATATTTTAGAGTAATCAATCTGCTGGTCTAATCCAGCCCAAGGGTGCCTTCTCCTGAATACAGAATTCAGCCTACACAATGCACTTTGCTAGGGATGTTGGGAGATCCCAAAGATCAACAGCAGGAGTGATCACATCCTAAAACAGAGAGGAAAGATGAAGGAACCTGTTAGGAAAGCACAAGTGAACTAGGTTCATATAATCACAAAGGAATCACCTGAACTAGAAGTCTTGAAGAACAGCCTGGCCCTACATGTGTCAGGAGCAACATGCGATTAGCTAAACCCATCTGTCCCCCTGCAGCAATGGAGGATTCTCCAATCTGTATGAACCTATCACCAAGAACAAACTCCAAGGATGATACCTGAGATTTGCATCTATTAAATAAAACTAGAACGCAAGTATCTTGTGATCTTGACTGATCTCTTTAAAGCATTCCTTCAATTCCAACCTATTACAACACTACTTAGCTGGGGAACTTTAAAACATGCTTCTTTCAAGGAAGAAATCAGCACTTCCTCTGAGAAACACCTGAAACAATTTTTTGAAGTTCTTATATATTTTTTTAAACTATATAAAGGTTTTAGGAGTATTTCCTGCAATTGTGATCTATTCAGCAGATCAAATACTACAAAAGACTAGAAAGTCAGACTGCATTTTAAAATTTATATTCCTGAGCTATCCATTTTCACCCAGAACAAGTATACAACTACACAGAGCTTTCTCTTACATTGGGAAAGATTAGCACGAAACACAAACATCTCTTCAGCTTATTCTTCTCCCATAAAAGAAGAAATGATTCTTTTGAAGTAAGTGGAAAGAAATATTTAATAAAGTTTGCTTAGTAAGGTGCAGGAGAGGAGACTCCTAAAGGACTAGTACCTAAATACACAATACTTGAGTACGTGTGTTGTGTTTTCTTTCCTTTCTCCTCTGGCAATGTTACCATTATTTTTGCTTTTCATTTCTGACTTAGATGAAGTAAAGCGCCAGACTGAAGTCTGCTGTCCTCTATACTGCATGAGAGTGGAGTTCAAAGCAAAACCACCTTTCCCAGGCCAAATTCTGCTCTTATCTATGTGTTAAAATAAGCCTGGTATAACTTTTCACCTTACTAAGCCATCTTTGTACTCATACCTGTACCACTGAACAGCCTGTCTCTTTTCAGACATCTGCTGCTGCTCCAAAACAGCATAAAAGTACCATAAAAATCTTTACTACTTCATATATAGAAAATGGTAAAAGTGCAAGTTTGGATGACCTCGAGGAGTCACCTCTGCTTTAGGCAGGTTCAACTTTCCCTAAGTCATTCGCAACAGATGTCTGGGGAAAAGACACCTTAAAAGCCTCCGATTACAAAAAATCCACAGCATACCCAGGCAATCTCAATCCTGCACATACTGTTACCATTAGCATCTTTCTTGGTGTCTAACCTTGACATTCCTCAGTATCATTTAGCACCAGTATCTCTAGTCCTGTTCCCAGTGGACACAGTCCCCTTTCTCTCTGTAGAAAGGGTTTGATATTGGAAGAAACCGCTATGCTAACTCATTCCAGTCTTCTGTGGACTAACCCAGCTTGTTCTGTCCACAAAATGCAGTAACAAAAAAATCTCCTGAGCATCCACTAACCTGTATCTCATTTAAGTCTTCGCTAGAGTTGGGATGTGGCTGCTTGGTGTTTGAAGAAGTCAAGTAGGGCAGAGACTGCTTGCTCATCAGGCTGGTGGAGGAAAAGGAGGGCAAGCCCCAGTGGTGTCTAACGTGAGAAAACTACCTGAACCAGTGTTGGCTCCCAGTCTCCTCAGCCACTGATTAAGCTTCAAAAGGGAGTTGTTACTGCACCATTTTAACCAGAAAGAGTCTTCTATTAATAAACTCCGCCAAACCACCTGAAATTAAAATGCAGAGCTGCTTTTAAAGGATCAAAGCAGCATAGAATGATAGTTGACAGAATTGTCAGAACGGCACTTTCCTTCTGGTACTTTCTTAGTATTAATCACAGTAGCTCCCAAAACTTCACCAGCTAAGCCGGGGTATCCCCTCTGCAACTGGGAATACAGTGGAGTCACAGCAAAGCAATCAACGTGAACTGCTACAGTTCACAAGAAAGTGCTGGCCCTCAGCCACAAGGAGCATAACAAAAGGGAAATAACCCTCTTCTTCACATATGTTTTTGACTTGACAGAGGGGACTCTAATCATACTCCAAGTATCACCCCGTTAATATTTAAGCATATGACGGAAACAAAACGATGCATACAAGACCATAGAGGTAGCACACACAAACAAAAAATATAGTTGAGGTAAAACATTCATTCTGTTCACTAAACCCACAAGGGCAAGTGAAACCACATTTCTGTCAGTAAGTTTTGAGTGAAATACTGCTTAGCATTTGCGCTTATTATACCCTCTACTTTGGGGATAAATAGAAAAAAACAAACCAAACCTACTTTTTGAATTCCTGGCATAACAGTCAGCTACATGTGATTTACAGATGTGCAGATCAAGTTGTGGAAGAATAATTCCATGCATGCCATGCCAGTGAGACTGATTATCAAAATTTGTTCTATAGACATGAGGGTGTTCAGTTAAAACAGAGGCGGAATTAAAAGTACACGCATGGGAAATCAATTACAGTTGCTACAGTTCTTTCTCCTACAAGCCACATTCACAGTTCCTGCAATAAACATTGATATGCTGCCCAGAGCAATACAACATCTTAAGCATTTATGTTCTCACTAGGATGGAGCTTTTTCATATTTTCAGCATTGAGGATGATGCAAAAAGACTGTCAGGACAAGTCCATCCTTCAGAAAGAGATGTGCATTTATGATATGACTCCCTGTAGTTTGAAAACAACACAAAAGCCTATCTGCTACCAGCCGTAAAGATGTTTCTCTACACGTGCTACTTGCTGAACATTTAGATAAGAATAAGAGCCAGATCTTGAGATCACCCATGCAGATCTGAACACAATTCACTTGCATGACTGCCACAGCTGGGTGCCCAAGTGTTTACAAATGCTCAAGCTGTATCAGTTAGACACCCAGCTGGTGAATTTATTTGCAAATGCCATTTCAGAAATGAGCCATACTAGAAAATACTTATGTGGAATACAAGGCTAAAAGTAAATGTAGTTTGCCATGAACAAATGAACTGAATGAAATTCAGCAATATGCTGTATTATCATCTTTTAATCACCATTTCCAAATCATTTTATTTCAGTTATCTGATGATAAGTATTTGTGCATTCCCACCACAGGAATACTTCAATGTCTGTCATTAAACTATGATATTTTTTGTAGTGGTTTAGCATAAACCCAGTTGACGTGTTTACTATTTCACAATAAGCATTGTTTAACAAGCAGATTCAATGAGGAAACCATACTACTGAAAATAGCAGGGATTTCTGTACATGTGTGCAATTTCTGTAAGAGCAGGCAACAACCAACTGCTTCGTATTCACTGGTTTAGTTGTTCATTTGCCAAGAATTATCCAAGAAAGGCAGTGGCATTAGAAATTGCAACCAAAACTGCTCTAACGTTACTAATCTCTTTTTACACTTGAAACATTCCAAACACATATGGGAAATGCGGATGCTTAGTGGGATATGTTTACCTAAACAGGAGACACTTTTGCTGGGATGTGCCCTGGACCATCTAGCATCCTCAAAAAGCTATTTACAGAGTAATAGCTGCTGCCACAACTATTCAGAAACTTTTCTGAATGGATTCTTGCAGAAAAGGAATTCAACACATTCTTTGCAACAAGGACAACAAATGCGTACCATATGTAAGCAATCTGATAAGAGAAGCTTAAAATAACATTACTAATGAAAGCTTAAAAGCTGATCTACTTGAACTTGAATTATTTTTACACATTTAGATTCAGATAAGCCTTGATTCAGCAAATGATTTTCAAACATACACTGAAGCACATAGTTAGTTCATTGGAAGTCAAAGCTTTTACATAGGTTTAATATTAAAATAACATTGTAGTGAATCAAGAACTAACTTCAGAAACCCAAAGTGTTTGAAGTGCCAAACTATTTAATTTGATAAGGTATAACATTTTTGAAACCTGATGCAAACTCTTTTTATCCAGCAAGGCAGACAGTCTCAGCATTTAACCATCTGTAATTTACCAAATTAAATCAGTGACAAGAGAGCTCTTTTATTGTACCATCAATGCAATAGGAGCATTAAGATTCACATATAAAGGGAAAGCATTCAAGCAAAGTGTGTTCCTAATACATGTTCCAATAGCCCCATGGAAACCAAGATTTATGTAAAGCAAAGCAAACTTTGGAGACAACATTCTCACAATGACTATTCACTGAAGAAACAGAACCCCTTCAGCACTGAAGTAATTTTTTTTATACATTGCTGCTGATTACTCTGTGCAAAAGAAAAATGCTCCGGTGCTTTGTGTTGTGTGGGTGATGCTCCCATTTCCCAACTGAATTAGGCCCAACATTTATATCAGGGGCGAAGTTTTCTAAATTGGCTTGTATTGGTACAATGACTCAGTGATCACTGCACAAGTGGGAGGACTTCAAGTATTTAATGTTGCATCTCATAATTCTTTCTGTCACAAATGCAAATGTTAGAGAATTTAAATTCATTTTTATCTTGTCATTTTAAAATCCTAAAAGGGACCTTTGACCACTCAGCACCCTGTTAAGCATTTAGCAGTCAGGAAGAAAAGTTTTCCTCGTCCATGATTGTTTAACTGGTTTCAAATCTAATCCTAATTCCTTCATGTGAATACAATGTATCACCATTTGCCCATTTCTCCAGGGGGAAAAAAGAAATCAAATTAAAAATTGGTCTGTCTCCTAAACTTTAAAGAAAAGAGAAGACAGGATTAATAATAGACAGAAGATGGGGTTGTGAACCCCATGAGCTACACAATCTGTATGCACAAAACATATGTACATCGTGGGGGCTTCTATGAAATAAATTTTAATTACTGTGTCCCCTTTCAAAGCCAAGTGCCTTGTAAATAGCAGCTGGAGACACTCAACTCATTGAATGAGAATTATGACTATCCTCTTCAAAGGCATAGGATGCAAGTCCTGTAGGCCCCAGTAACCTAAAGCACTTGAACATGTTCATCCCATTGAAGTGCATGTGATTGTTTTTCATCATAAGATTAATCACACATTGGGGATATGTATGGTTAACCAATGACCTGAAATTCAACACCTGGGAGCACTGAGATGTAACCAGCCCTGGTGCTTAGGCTTGCCTCTGTCACCAGCCTAGGAAAGATGGCTCCTTCACTCTCTCACACAAACCTTCTCCCGTGCTTGTTAGCCTGTCTGTGATACTTGATATTAGTGACTCATCTACATTGTAAATCACTAGTTCAGGCTTTTCATTAATCACCTGAAGCACGCTGGCCGCTGCAGTTTGCTCAGAGTCCCTGCTCTATGAATAATTCAGGCTTCAGCATTACAAACGCTGGGAAGAAGTTTGTAGGTCAGGCTTTGCACTTCAGCAATGAATTTGTGACATCACAGAAGGTATCTTATGGATATTTGTTACCAGCCAAAACCAAAATTCAAAGAGTAGTTGTTATATCGTATGGGTGGCCAGGCAATCACCTCTGGTGCATTCCCAGCGATATGCTTGTACAGACAATTAGTCCTGTAGCACAGACCAGTCTGCCTTTCCTGTAGAAAAAGCACTGACTAGCTTGTTCAACAGAATGAAAAACCCAGAGTAAATATGAATGCACTGTACTGCAAACTGATTTTTTTTCTTTTTTCTTTCAGAGGAAGAAAAAAAATCTCATTCAAAATATTCTGCACAAGGCACTATATGTTTTACAGGAATGAGAAAGCCACTGAGAAAAGCTACAGGTCGTGGGGAGGAGCGTGGATTTCTGATGGACTATTGACACTTCCTCCCCCATCCCTGCCACAACTAGATTTGATTCATAGCTCCTTCTTTACATCCCTTTCAATTAACTGTTTCTTAATTATTCCTACAACATTCAAACATTTTTATTAACACTAACTACAAAGTAACTGGGCCTCATACTCTAGATCAAAACAGGTTTCACACAAATTAACCAGGGCAAAGTGCACTCTCAGTGAAAAACTAGCAATGTGTAATTGATTTATGTCCACTGTCCACCCATCTGTTAACCCCATCAGTTTGTTCTCTGATAAAACATCAAAACTGCTGTCAATCATGCAGACAACCAAAGAGGCTTTATCACAGACACTAAAAGAATAACTCTCCCTTCTAACTTCTTAACACAGATAAGCATATCATTTGATATAGAGATTAGAGCTCAGGCACAGTAGCACAAGAAACCTGATAGATACTTAAGTGATGCGTCAAGGGTGTACCAGTCCTTGACATACCACTTTATTAAAATACGCATTTTCTAGGTATCTAGAACCACATTTTTAATGGGTATATATCAGAGCAGTCACACTGTCTTCAGACTCCGTGTCTGATCATTTATCTCCCTGATAGATCACTTATCTACCAAGACTGTAATTTACCCCCAATATTGCAACTCCAGAAGCAACATTCATCAGGGCTACAAATCTTGGAGAAGCTTTTACACATTTCTAACTGAACACTCAGCTGTAGGATTTAATTAATTGGAATATAAAACACTGATAATATTTCAGAGGAAGATGGGTCAATTATACAGTCACAGTGCCATTTGAATTCTCCTAGTACATACACATTAAAGAGTAGAAATGGTTCTGATTAGGCATAACAGTTGAACTACGTTATGTGAAGGCAGATAATTCTGACAGGGACTCAATTCTGAATGATCTCACTTGTTTTTCTGAAAGATAGAAGCTGTTCCACAGCAGCTGATGGAGATTTGGCTGTACTCAAAGCAAAATTAAATGTATTAGCTGGTTTCTACAGTGAACATACCAGTGGAAAATGACACAACCCCCCAGGAACAATATTAACATAAAAAACAAAGTTCGCATTAATGAATATGCAGACAACGGCCCATGAAAAGAAAAAAAACCAAACCCAAACCAACCCACAGGTAAATATTTTCTTACTATTACAAATCTGATGAACCACTCCAGTGTTGAAGGAAAAGTAACTTCAAGTTAATGATGACAGTGATCCTAGGAGAGGAAACATGCTTATTTTATCCATCTGTGAGGGCTTATGCTGCAGCTGTTCATCACTTCCTGGGCTTTACTCAGTGAAAAATAATAATCATGTGGAAATCTAGTCTCTCCCTTCTCAGCAACCACAGCTGAAACAGTTCTTTCAATATTAGGTTTTGGGCTTGGGTGGCCTAGTAACAATTCCTGTGTCACATCCACCATAACTGCTTTTCATTTTCTAAATGGTTTTATTTTATTTTATTTTGTTTAAAATCTGGAGAGAAATTTCCACCTAATATTATAAAACAGAGCTTTCAAAGTGCTAGTGTTTGAGGAGTTTCAGATCTACACCTCTCTGGGAGGATGCAGATTTGATAACAATGGGCCAGGAAAACACGTGTTCAAAACCTTGCAGAAAAATATTCTTGACCCACAAAGACTTTCTCCAATATTTCTGACTTCCATTAATACTCCTTTTGCTTCCTACCACCAAGGCAAAATGTTTGCAGCTTTATCCAAAAGCTTTTCAGCACCAACTGATCTGGTAATTCAGTTGTCACTCTGCAATGAGCAGCTAGCAATGTTTAATTTTAGGAATATTTCCCTGCAGTGTGACAGGGAAGAAAAATGGGAGTAACTTACCTTCTGAATATATAAAATTAGTAAGAACATATTGAAAAATATCAGCACAGTAACCCAGACATCAGCTGAAAAAGCTTGTTTGTATCTTTGGGGGCACTGATTCCCAGGAAGTTGGTTAACTTCAGCTCAAATGGTCTGCCTCAGCCAAGCCAAAGGCACAGATTTTCATAAACGGCTCTCTCCACAAAGGAAGGGGAAAGCTTCTGCCCTGACTGTGGCTGCCAGACTGAGCCCACAAAAGCCTGTAACACCACTGAGACCGGACATCCCAGGCTAAACAGGTAATTCCCTAGCACTCATGTCTTGGAAACACCATTCTTTATTCTTCAGCTGTCTACAGCTAGTCTAAAGGAAGCATTCATTCCTTCTTTTTCCTGCCTAAATAAATACCTTTCTGGCACAGATGTGGCTGAGCATAGAGAACAATCTACCTTCATACATGATACACATGAGCAATACATCTTGCTCTCAGACAACCACCTGAGACCTGCTAATCGCAGCAAGGGGCAGGCAAGAGCTGACAAAACTCCCAGCCCAGCTGAGCTCACATCTCGGGCAGCTTTGCTTTTGGGCTCGAAATATGTTTTGTTTTCCCTTCTGCTTTTGGTTTTTAACACTTTAGGATCACAAACTGCAAAGCCAGCAGCCATCTGCTGTTTCCCACCCCTCAAAGTCACAGCTGCTCCAGTGGACGGCCTCTCAGCAAGGACACACTGTCCCCATCTCACTGTAGTTTTCACCTTGGGTAAGAACAGTCTTCCCTGGCCAGACTTGTTGCAATGAACATTCCCCTGCCATTACATAGGAAGTGATGAAGCTTCTCTCCTTCACATCCCTAAAGGACCACCTACTCTGCTCCAAGTCCTATGGTCACCGCCGGGGGTCTGTCAGTGCGACACCTCCGGCATGCTGGCCTGCTAGTTGAAGACTACCAAAATGCAGTACTGACCAGACCTGCAGTATCACTCGACACTCTAGCTTAGGGAACATCAGTGCTGTTGCTCCACCACTTTGATCCTGATCTTCAGACTTGAAATGTCAGTGAACTGTCCAGTAGGTGTTTAAGTGTCCCAGCATGGTTAAGAGTGCTTACCAAAATACTAAAGGAGCTTTCCAGTTCAAATAAAACAACTTTTTATCCCTTTCCACAATACATTTTTTTGTTTTAGTCACAGCAATCTGATGCTGCTCAATAGCCCATATTTAAGCAATTGCTAATTAAAAGTTGTCTTTCCAAATGGGAGTTTAACAAAGTAATGAACTCTAGTTGCTAAGCTTGCCAAAATGTTCAGTGAAGTCACCCTGCAGAAATCCAAGATGGAGCATCCAGTTGAAATTTTTGCTGGATTAGTTGTAAATATTGGGACCATGAAATCAGTGTGCCATTATTGATGTATCTATACCAGCATCAAATCTTGTAATTCAGTTCTTCCACCAGCATAGTGTACTCTGAAAAACTCCTGTTAACTAAAACTACTTTTTAATGTATTTATTTATTGCTATAAAAGCTGCGATGACATTTGGGATAAAGCTCCTCAGAGAGCTATACCAGTATCTGTCTGCCTTCTAAATATAATCTTTCTACAGACATCTACCATAACTTCTTGTGGTACACACAGAATCTGTTCAAGCTTTCCATACATTCAGTGATAGATTTAACTTTATGTTTCCCAGGTTGGGGATAGTATAGATGTGCCAGCACTTCTCAGATAACATTTCTTTCCTTTTCCATCAATTATTAAACTGCGTAGATAGTTGTTTTCTCCCAGTGCCACATGACTTGAGAAAGAGCCCATTTTGAAGTTTGTAAAGTTCACAAGTAAAATCACCCTTCGATACCTGCTCTTTACAAACTGCCCTAAAGGAGCCGGCTCCCAGTCCCTCCAGTGGACAACCTCTCTGCTTCCCAGACAGCCTCTTGAGGTTCACTTGAAGTACAGAGTGATGAGCTTTGCACTGCTACAAAGCCAAATAATCCCAGAGGCTTGCCATGGGCATGAAGTCAAGGGCATGCCATGTTTACTTACAATTTCTGGTTTCTAGAGGAAGCTTTGGAGGCAAAAGCTGAAAATTAAGTGCACAAAGCAGTGCCTTACAAGCACAAACAAATCTTTGCACACATGCAGAGGTACTTCAGGTACCATGTTGTGACATTAGCAGATGTGACCATAACACACCCTCTGCTTTGAAAAAAAAAGATTTTTCTTTTTTTTTTGTGAGAGAAGAAAAAGATTAAAATTCAGGTAATGCTCTTCAAAGGGCTACATTAGAGATACCAAGATAAGCAAAGCATTCAAAAAAAAAACATGCAGCGCCATCTGCTCTCCTTTATCCTCTAACGTCTATCAGCGTTGACAGTGTTGCCAACATTAGTCACCCTCCTCATGATATTGGGTGTTTTTATTATGCTATCAGCTCCCATAATCAAAATTACACGACTGCATTTTATTTAACACACATAAACAAAAATCCAAACACCTGATGCCTGAGAAAACCAGCGCAAGCCAGAAGATCGAAAAAGCAAGTTAAAACTATTTAGACAGATTTGGAATGGTAAAATTTATTATGATAGTAAGTACACTTCAGGGACTACTTTTCAAAGTAGCTCAGCTTTCACAGGGGTACCAAAGCGATAGCCTGACTTAAGATCCACGGTGGTGTACTGAATCTCTCAAAAAATCTGTTTTTAACTATGACCACAGAATATTGGAAAAAATCCTGTTGCGAGGCCCATTTTTATATTGGCCTAGCTCTTGATAGAGAAATCAATTGAACTCTCTACCTTTGGAAGCCAGGCAATGCTCAAACACTGAACCGCACATTGATCACAAGTTTCATTCCCTCCTCACCCAAGCACAGCTCGCATTAGTGTCCAGGAGAAAGGAGTGAAAGCTCTGCCTCTCCTGCCAACTTTACATGCTACTCAGCTGCTTCACACAGTTTTTATTTTTATGTAAAGTGAGGAAGGTTTTTGCTATTCTGAAACAGAAAGTATGTCACCACCACTGCTTGCTGACACCAGGGTGCAGCTCACGACAAGCACTGTAGGCACTGGAGAGGTACCAGCCCACACTTGGCTGGCAGGGGAAGGGCAGCACAAGGCAGTGATACTCACAGGGGCTTTTCATCTGACTCAGCAAGACTGAGATGGGACCTGAGCGATTTGGGTCACTTTAGGTGTAGCCAAGCACCTGGGAAATTCTCCATCGCATCCCCAGCACAGGTGCCAACTAATAGCTCAGCCCCAGCCTTAGCCTTTAAGAAGATTCAAAATCTTTAACTTTGTCATCCTGCTTGTCTGTTTTAAGTGGAAACTGGGGGCTGTAATACATAAAATTACTCCATTCTGTGCATGCTAAGTTATAGCCTGCAACTTTGCAGAATACTCCATGACTAATATCTGACTCATGTAACGCCTGTATCACCAAGAACATTTATCACAGCCAGAAATCAGAGTACTTGCCCTCAGGTTGGAAGCTATTTTGATGCCCCAAATGTTAAGGAAGAAATAGACACAAGCCCAGCCGGCAACCCAGAACCACGCAGCCGCTCGCTCACTTCCCCCCTTCCTCCCCCTGCTCCTGGAGGAATGGGGAGGAGAATCAAAAGAACGTAACTCCCACGGGTTGAGATAAGAGCAGTCCAGTAACTAAGGTATAACACAAACCACTACTGCTGCCACCAGTAATAATAATGATAAGGGAAATAACAAGGAGAGAGAATACAACCGCTCACCACCTGACGACCAATACCCAGCCTGACCCAAGCAGTGATCTAGTGCTTCCAGGTAACTGCCCCCAGTTTATACAGAGGTCATGACATGCTGTGGTATGGAATACCTCTTTGGTCAGTTTGGGTCAGGTGTCCTGTCTCTGCTTCCTCCCACCTTCCCCTCCTCCCTAGCAGACCATGAGACTCAGAAAGTCTTTGGTCAGAGTAAACATTACTGAGCAACAACTAAAACATCAGTGTTATCAGTGTTGTTCTCAGGCTGAGAGTCAAGAACACAGCACTGCACCAGCTACCAGGAGAAAAATGACTGCTACTGCTGAACCCAGGACACCTAGGTAGTTGGTGTAACCAGGCTTGAAGAAACACAATGTGACCATCATAACCATGACCCTCACTCAGCCCAAGCACAAGGAAATTTAAACTAATGATACCCACCAGCTCAAGGTATTCTAACAGCACCCCTATGACCTAATCCCATTCAGGATTTTTTGCATACCTCCATACTTCGTATGCTTGAGTGCTTTGCCTGCTTGAGTTCATGTCCCCCCACCTCACATGAACTCAAGAAGAATGAACTCAAACACACACATGGCCCTTTACAGAAATCAAGTCCTGGTGCTTCTTGTAGTGTTACCTGTGGGAGGCAGTTTTCAGAGTTGCGTGTCTTTTGCTTTCTATATTTTCTAATATTAACTAATGAAGTTTGTAGTTTCCTTACAATTGTTACAGGTCCTGTCTCCCCTTCCCCCCAGGTTTTTCTCATAGAAAACAGGATTTCAGAACATTTGAAGGTTTCTCATAAAGTTATCTCACTTCCTCCTTTCCTGCTGAGATTCTGGCCTCAATAAAACAAAGCCATTGCCTGCATTTAAAACCACTGAGCTCATTAACTACTTAATGAATTTTGTGCTTTCCTGCTGCACAAGCTGCAAGCCTCAGCCTATTTTCCATGTATCAACTTTTTTTTGTTGTAATTTTTATTACCCAGTTTTGTGCATGGAGATTTCCTGGGTGCCGTGTGGACCAAGCCATGTTTTTCACTGTGGGAAATAAAGAAATTGATAGAACAGCAGTATTAAAATTAAAACATTTATTTGATATGTCGAATAAACCTTACAGCACCAAACCCAGAAGTTCCTAATTATAGTACACTAGGTTATGAAAGATTATTAAGAGTGAGAAGAAAAAGCCCACAAGCTTATCTGCTTGGTTGATTGCTGGCTGCTACTGCCAGTACAGCTCTTAGAGGAAGAGCAGGCATATGACTGACACATGCAGGAATCCATCTTTTTAAGTTACTACAAATCAGATCAAATGACCACCTGGGCAGCATTCAGCAGCTGCTATTGATAGTGGTCACCAATACATGATCAGAAGGCATCTTTGAACAATTAGTGAGCTCTCACAATGCAATAAGCTTCCTAAGAAGAAAACAATCATCTATTACACTGGCACTTTCTCAAGTTTCTATTTTACCTTATCAAATTCATAGAAGGCCAGCATGCTTGGCTTTAAGCAATAGGCCCGGCTCCAAAGCCACTGGCATTTCCAAAAGCCCTCTCAGTTTTGGATTGAGCTTTGTGGTTTCAAGTTTTTCAGGACTGGAGCCATCACTTGCCTCTTATCGTCATATTTTGCTTTTAATTATAATTTTTAAGCATCCAAGAGCATAAGTCTATCAGCCTTATCACATCTGATCTGCATCATGTGGACTTCTCCAGCATTACTGGAACTCTTAACTTGCAAGGCCACAAAAAGCGCAGGAGAAAGTAGTTTTATTGGAAGCAGCGATATTGAAAAAGATCATCATTTCAGAAAACAGTCCTACAGCACCTGTAGACAGAGCCACTGGCAGCATCTTTCTCCACATCCCCAAGACTTCAATTAGCCTGGAGTGAACCATGGGGAAACCTCATCCTTTGTTCTAGGAGGGAGAGGAGAGGTGGGTATACAGGGAGGAAGAGCTGAGGAAGCAGGTTTTAAGAGTAACCATGTGTACTGGGTCGAGCTGAGATGGAGCTAATTTCCCCACAGCAGCCCTCATAGTGTTGTGCTGTGTAGCAGTAGCTAGAAAGGTGTTGGTAAGACACCAGTGTTTTGGCTACTGCTGAACTGTCCAGCACTGCCCCCTCTCCAGCAGGCTGGGGACGGGCAAGATCTTAGGAGACAGAACAGCTGACGCAAACTGACCAAAGAAATATTTCACACTACATGACATCTGCTCAGTAATAAAATCTGCAGTATTATTTACAACATTTGTCTTCTCAATCAATCACTGTGAGTCCTGAAGCCCTGCTTCCTGGGAAATCTGGACACTGCCTGCTGATGGGAAATACAAAATAAAATCTTTTCCTTTTCTTGGTTTCTGCATGGGACCTTTGCTTTCGCTTTATTAAACTGCCGTTATCTTGACCCATGAGGTTTTTTCCATCTTAATTTCTCCCTGCATCCTGCTGAGAAGTGCAGTGATAGAGCAGCCCAGTGGGCAGCTGGTGCCTAGCCAAGGTCAACCCACTACTCCATGTAAGCAGAGTTCACAAATTATTAGAAAATAGCTACAGAAGAAGTGTAAGAAAACCCAAGAATGAGTCACTGCCAGGGGACAAAAAAAAAAATAAATAAATATGGTCCTGGTTCTTCATAGTAACTTTTTCTGAGACCAAAAATCAAGCCAGGTGTCCTGCTCTTGCCTGCAAAGTGAGAATATTATGGACCCTATACAGCCATTTCCCAGAAATACCTGTATGAAGATGAAGAATATCCTTCTTTTCTCCTCTCAGCCTCAAAAAATTACTAGAAAAAATTTATCCTGGCATTCACACATCTACAGTAATGCTCAAAACAGTAGTGTGGATTTATTTCTCTTTTCCTTCATTAAAACAATATTTAAATATGGAAAATTATTATTTTCTGTTATTTGACATCTAAGAACTTGGATTAAAAAATGAACAGCACATGTAAACAAAATACAAAGGCAGCAGTTGAAACACTCTCAAGATCTTACTATGTAAAACAGACATGAAAGGAATGAACTAGAAAAAGCTGTCATTACCAATCCTACTTCCATGGTGTAACGAAAGGAAATGTCTTGTGGTAGCATTGGTGAAACTGTTAAGTTCTTGTTTTTTTGATTGCTCTGTTCTTCTAGAGTTTTTGATGGGAAACATATGAACTAAGTGAGGAAACAGATCTCTCAATAACTCAAAACCATTAAGGAAAGAAGAGGTAAAAAACCCAAAACCCAAATACAAAAAGCTAACAGGACAGCTTCGGACACCTTCCTACATTTAAGTCCTCCTCCCATCACTCCCATGTGATGCTTATTTATTTTCTTTTTTAGTGTTACCATTAACATTGCCAGTAACAGCTATGCTACCTTTGAGTCCTAATTATTGGGGGACTCCACCTTCACTTAATCACCTTCCAGCAAACAGATCACTTGGCATAAAATATCCAGGACAGGAGTGACTTTTGGGAAGAGTGGTGCTCACTCTGCCATGGAATTAAAGTGAGGTCAAACACAGCCTATACACTTTTGTCAACCACATCCATGAATTTTAGTGTTCTGAATGCTGTGCTGATGTTCACCTCTGCAGGAGTCTTCAACTTTCTTACAACAGCATGCCAAGCTCTTATATTTTTACATAGAAAAGGCAGGAACATACTATACAAGTTCCAGAGGTAGGGCAGTGGGGCTTGTAAAATCTTTATTGGTCAGTGCAAAGCCACAGGAAGTTTATGACCTAGCAGAACCATTCACCTACTTCTCTAGCAGCCTCTGTCCATGGATCCACATTTCAAAGAGCTCTAAAATGCACCCCAGGCATTTTAAGCTCAAGAGTTAAAAATTAATTTTGCTTAGCAACATGCCCTTAAGGTATCTTACTTTCATGGAAGTTGTTTCGCAGGGATTCTTTTCATTATAGAAAGAGCTTCTGTTTAGTATCAGCCATGTCATTCACAACTCGTACTGGGAGAACCTGGAAAAAGCTTCACTTGATCCATTCAACCATGAATTTTCTTGCCTGCTTCCTACACTAATCCTTAACTGAAGGTCACTCTTCCTATTTCTACCAGAACAACAATTCATGCACATGACTTACTGTTTACAGTACAATATGTTAATTTCTGATTTTCTCTTGACATCCTGGGAGGATGCAGAGTCTTCACTGTGGGGGTCACCAACTGCCAATATCACTTACCATAGATTTGTGGAGCTTCTCTTGACAATGTGCTTGTCTGCAACCAGGAGATTTATCATGCATTACTGTCAGTTTCTCTGACTGCTTGTTTACAAGGGCAAAACATCTAATTGTTAATGATTACATCCCCAAAATTCACCAGTGTCATAACTACAATTCATCTAAAGATGCCTTGAAGAAGCCTTCGCATGTTGAGTCTTTCCCAGTTTCATCCTATGAGTAATTGTCCTTTGAACTCCTTTCTACAGAGCAAACCTACCTGTGTGTGCTTCACATACAAAGCACTGTCCCAGTCCTCAGCAGGGAAAATGGACATGAAACTTATACAGAGGGACAAAAACCCCAGCCAGGGAAAAATCTCCTCATTTAAACATGTTTTCAGTGGGAGCCATATGAAGGTTTGTGTATCACCCAAATAACGCCGTTCAGGATGGTTTTTTTTAAATTTTTTTCCAACAAAATATAAAGGAAGCCTTAAACTGTTTTTCAGCCACATTCTCCACGCTGGATACCTTGCTGGGTGTTTGTTGATCAGTTTGTATGCTGCCACTGTTTTTTGCTTGTTGAACATATGTTTTTGATTTGTTTTCACATGCTGTCCTTCTTTAGAATAATGCAGGTTGTTTCCCCAGTGTATGCTGCTCCCATCACTACCTTAGCCACAGGTTGTGTACAACTGTTTTGGCTGCATCTCCTCATTATTTAGTGTAGGTAATAAGCTCTGCTATTCATCCAGCCCCCATGCTGATCTTTCAAACACAGAAACATAGCTCCCAAATATCTTCAGTCTTTCATTGCAGGAAGCATGCTATCTATCATTCTTACTGTAATCCCTGGCACCTCTGTTCATCGCCCTTAACAGAAAAGAAACAGATAAGGCAGAGAGCACACGACAGTGCTGGTATCTCTTCTCCTCAAAGAACTAAGAGGGTTTATTTTCTTTTCCTGCAGGAAAATCTGAAGCTGAGTCCTCAAAGTGTAGTTAAGCATATCAACTGCCATTTGTGAATTTCTTCTTGGGAGATTAGGTAAGCATGCCACCAAAGCAAGTTCCAGGGTGAGACCTCACTAGGTAGCTGATGCCAAGTTCAAGTGAATCACAGCAGGGTTATGCTGGCAGAACATGCTGGCAGATTTTAGTGGTGCAGTGATTTCTCCATCAGTTTCCAGCAGGGATTACAACTCTCTACGATATTCAGAGAGGAGTTTTCTAACACACATTATAGCCAATTTTCACTCCCCTGCTATCCCCATTCTAACACTCAAGTTTTCTTTTGAGTCTTTTTTAGTCAGAATCCTTAGTGTTTCTCATGTTATTCAAAGAAATCACCAAGAACCATAATAAAACCACTTCCTTGCAGAATTATGTATCATTACTTATTTTAATGGAGAAGAACTTAATTAAAACATAAAAGCTGCTGACCTCTCAGTAAAGGTACAGAAAAATTAAGCCAACATAGTGAAGAAGACATCTCCTGAATTTCCCAAATAGAGATAATTCCTTTTGGTTTAGTGACTATAGCTACAAACTTGAGAAAAACCTCATATTTTTAAATCCTCTCTGCTTTCTCTCAGTCACCATGATGGTAAGATTATTAGTATTTAGTATTTCATGGATCAGGCTAAGAAGTTCATCCTACCCCAAAAAACATTCCTTTAGACTAAAAGCAAACAGTCTGCGGTGGTTTCGAACTCCCCACTTCTGAGCTAGGGTAATACTTTGGTGTACCTCTCTTATGGGCTCCAGCAAGAGCCATCTCCCTGCATCATCATGCTATATAGTGTTTGATACCTTTGAGGACTCCATCCCTCTCAGGGATGGGTACGTGGCTTTGTTAACACTGAAATAATAGTTTTTCCTCGCCTCTATTTTTGTGTAACATCTATAGGTTCGGTCTCTGCAATCACTTGTCAGAGGACGGGGATGCAGAGGAGATGCCCAATGCTCTCTCACTGTGAGCGACCACAGTAAATAAAGCTTCTGTCTGACCTGTCCTAATTTGTACTTGCGTGGTTATGCACTTGGAAGCCCCAGGCTCTTCAACAACTCTGTATCAAGTTTGAACACAACACAACTGTGTCTTTCTCAGAGGCTCAAATGAAACCAGTGCCCTTATTTCATTTCATTTTCGCCAAAGGAGCAATATCATCAGTGCTGTATTGTAGTTGGTAGAACAGTATGTCTTACAAATTTAAACACTGAGAAGCAGCATTCCCAACAACATATTACATAATGCAAGACTCTGAGATTTACTATGTTATTCACAAGTCTTAACATACTGTACTCATCTATTCACATAGTACTGAATCCTTCTTTTTAGAGAAGTCTCCTACATACACCATGCTAACAAAGATGACATTTACAAGTTTTACCATCAGCCTTTTTTCTCGTCAACTAATTTTGTCATAGTAGGAGTATGTCATTTATTTATGGCACGCATTTGGGTGGAGTGTGGGGTTTTAATCCCCAGCTTGAGGAATTTTTGTTGGACTTCTCAGCCAAGTCTGTGTTCGTTTAAGAGTGGTTCAGAATTAGTAACACTGAGGAGTCCAATTGGAAGCACTTCAGAAATACCTATTTGAGGGCACTTCTAATTAATCTGAAACCTGACGATAGAATCCTAACTATGGGTCACTCAACAATTGCCTTGGACAGCGTTCCAGTTTTTAATGCTAAAATGACATCGCCTATTGCTGCTGAGAAGGAAACAAAGTAATTAGTTGGTGCTCTTTAAAACACAACAGGACAACCAGCAATTTAAGGTTCCTTTACCTGGAAATAACCAAAATTAGAGTTATAAGCAAATAAGGCTTCATTGAATTGCTTTCTCCACTGCCAAGGATGGGCTCCCACTACACAGAGAGCTGATGAGAGAGAACTGCAGAATTGCGTTGTTAAAAAGCTAAAATGGTTATGGTCTCAAGCAAACACTGCTTCTCCACTTCCATAGCCTTAGAGATAGAATAAGAACATCACATTTAAAGGCTACCTTCCCTCCGGTTACTTCAGAGAAGGGAGTAAAATAACCAAGACAAGCTTATATGAACAAACTAGGAAAACCCAACACCCCAAAATAACAAAAACATCACCTCACCTAGGAGCAAAATACTATGGTTCTTTCTGAAAGTCTGGTTATCCTCCTACCAAATTTTCTATTGAATTCTTGACCAGATCTTCAGGTGATCTAGAACAAGCATCAATGAAAGCCAACCACAGACAGTTGCATGGTGTGCTGGCACTTCATAAACAATAAATTAGACATCTAAGGTGGAGATTTGAGAACCACATCACATGGGCCCTAAAGCTGGTCTCATGGGAGAGATCAGTAAGTCTCCCACTGACTGAACTGGTAAGTGACGTAGGCCAACACTACACAGCTGAAAATCCTGGGCCTGGATGGAAACAGAATCACAAGCAGAAAAACATTTAGATTAAGTCTTGTCTGACAAGGTTGCTTCATCTGCACAAAACTGCAAAATTAGTGGATTAAGGGGTCACAGTGGAATTAATACCATTAGACTTTAATGAAGCAGATGGTGCTGTACCTCAGTGTCTTAATTAAAAATTAATTGAAATTTATTTGAATAAAACAAGGCCTTGTGAATTAAAACTGAAAGGCTGAAAAGAAAAAAACAATGATAAATGAGTTTCAGTTTGAAGGAAGGCGCCTCATCAGTTACTAAAGGAATTTTTTTTACACATCTTCCTTAAAGATCCCTAACAGCAAACACAGCATACTAGTCAGAAATTTAGAAGTGGTAATGGAGTGTAAATAATTCCGAACACTGGGCAGCAGAAAAGGAATACAGAAGCCTAGAAATCAAATCTCAAGCACAAAACCTCCAGAATTCATCCCAGAAGCTAAGCCTTCATTTGTTCACAAGCCTAAAGTTTTGGTTTTTAAAAAAGTACTATTTCTAGCAGGTAATCTTGAAAACATGAGCCAAGTGTAACTATTACATACACATGTGCTCAAAAACGCAGAAAGACCCAAACAGCTCAGAGATGCCACCTCTCCACTTCTGGCTGTTAAGTCTGAAATTTTATGACAACAGTTTAAAGGTCAGCATGATTAGTTATCTCAGTACGTCTGCCTACAAAAGAATCCAGCTAATGCCCACACATATTCACAATGGCAGATTCCCTTTCCCACCAAAATTTCCAGCATCAGCTGTGATAATGATCTCCATAGAGAGACACTGCTTAGCCTTTTTCTACTCTTTAAATAAGCAGATGTCCAAATTATTGCACCACAGCGTTCCTGAGACAGTAGCAGTTGCATACAATTTATCTTGGACAAAGTGGTACATCTGCTTATGGATTTATTTGCTTTTTTAAATAAAGTATCGAATAACTTCAGGCTTATCATGCATAAATAGCCAGTATGAATTTCTATCTTTAGATTTTATTCTTTATTTTTACAATGCCTATTTTAAAAGTACCCAGGAGAAGCTTCAGTAACACTAATCCATCACAAAATACTCCAGAACACTTGTACAAACACAATTCTCATAACCATTTCAACTGCATTCACCATTTATTTACATTCTATTATCATAAATGAAAAACCACTGCAAATATGCATGCAGTAATGTATTTGCCAGAGTATTTGCAGAGTCCCTTCAGAAAGGCTTTGTGAGCTTGGAAGACTTTCTATCCAAGAGCAGGAACATTACGCACGATCAGTGACTAAACGCAGAGTACAAATAACAAATTGCGAAGAACAGACAGAGCAATGAATAGGCTGGAACAGCCAAATAATTTTGAATAATATACAAATTCATGGAAATTTAAATCTGTTCACACATCATTGGTGGACACAACAGCCGAAATTTCTTTTCTGCATAACAAAATTTCAAGATAAGCATAAGAAAATGCACTTTTGGAAAAAGAGGGCTACCAGGACAAAGATGGATAGATTACCGGGATTATCCTCCTCTCCCCCACCCAGGTTCTTATAAACATTCAATCTATGACAACAAAAATACCTCTCTACTGAATAAGTTACATAAAAATGGAGGATTTCCCTTTCTCCCCCATTTTATTACAATGTGAGTATTTTACAAGAAGTATAAATACAAACTGAAACCCAGCTAAAATCAAAAATATCAGTATGAGCTCAGATTTCATTTTTTATCATCAACTTGACCTTTACCTGTTAAACAGCACAGAGACAGTAAGGAATGATAGGTCAGATATCTTCACAGATGAAAACTAAAGGGCATTAAATAAAATCACCAGTGCCATAATAAAAACCTTACTGTAGGATATGGTGGCTGCAGAGGGTTATGTGCCATCAAATAACTGCCGAGCAAGTTGAGGGGTATCACAGAAAAACACAGCACCTTTCAAGAAGTCTACTGGCACACTCAATTATAAATCCCTGTTGGGGAGGGGAGAACATTGTGGAGTTAGACCATGCCATGCATGTCCTGCATCTTTGAGATGAGTTTCCCATGCTATGCTGACACTGATAGCTCTTCTTAGGTTCTTATATCTGATGCATTCATAAGCAAAAGGACTAAACCATTTAATGCTAATTCCCAAGGTGGGGGAGGGTGGATAGTTATTGTAGCAACCACTCCTGCCCCTAGGAAATAATGTGACTCCATAAGGAAAAGTTTTCTTGCAGTCAGTAGACATCAGGAAGGGAAAAAACCCAGTGTCCAGTAACGGCTCACTTTTACAAGGCAATGTGTTCGTATAGCTTACATTTGTGAAATGTAAAGTAAAGGAACTCAGAACGTGTCAAAGGTCATTTCTGTCCTCTGTGAATATGAAAACAGATATGGTGATTAATATTCTTATGGCTTGTACATTATCTCCAGTATATGACTGATTCCAACATATTGAAGGGAAGTTCTCAAGAAGGTAGGGAATGCTTTGGCTGTTATTTTTCCTGATACTTACCATATCTCTTTGAAGGTGAATATCCCTGTAAATGTTCATACTGTTAATTTACTTGAGAGTCAATAACAATTATATAAGTGTCCTTAAGTGCTTTTCTAATTTTTTACTTTAAGATCATTGTCTACTCAAGCTAATGGCAATTGAAATTACAAATAGTGCAACCACCAAGTAAAAAAAGCACCCTCACTGGGGGCAGAGAAGTTACAGGACACACATCACCAGGCTTTGTTTTTCTTTCAAAATTCTTCCACTTGCCCTCCAAGGAGGAAAATTATTTCTGTCTTTAATACTGAAGGCTCACTGCTGGCATTCCCAGGGACTATTTAGGTATTTATAATCAGGAGTGAAATTGTTTGCTCTTATATAGCAACACATGTTGCCTGCTGAGTATGAAACATGCCTCTTGTTATAAAGCATCAATTCTAGACAGAAGGATTTCTCACCCTATCACATTCCAAACTGACTATACCTTTGCTCTCACCTGGTTCATCCTAGCAAAGACAAAAAACCCTACCCAAACAACCCCCAAACCCAACAGCAGCTACACAGAATAGTTTCCAAACCACAGCTGATATTCTTACACATTCATTTTTAGACATTTGGAAACCCAGAAACAGGTAAGGCTATATCAACACACGAAGTTCCAGCCATTTGGGTCTGGTTTGGCTCAAACAGAACTTAATAAACATTTCCTTCGAATTCAGCAGACAGCATAGAAGTCCAAAACTTCTTTTTTTTTTTCCTTCCAAAATCCACAAAAATATTAGCACCATAAGAAACTTCAGGCATTTCAGGGGTGGTTATAATTTCAAACAGCACAATGAACAATTTGAATCTACACTGCAGATCTAGCCTGATGCTGAACACTCTGAAGCAGCATTAACAAAAGAAGCAGCTCTGAGTCTGAACAACTCATCCCAATGTCACGTTTGAACTTCATTCTGGTCTGTGAGACTTCCCCTTGCCTGTGTATCAGAAGCTTTTAAACAGGCATGCTGTTCAAGGAGATTGCTACCAAGCTTTGTTTTCCTGTTACTGTAAGAAACTTCATCTTTAAAAAGCTGTAGACAAACAATCATCACCCAAATACAATTTTAATTAGTTTAAACTTAAGGGGCCAAGCGATTCATCAGGGTTGGGCTGTGCTTGACTAGACAGATGGCATCAAGACTGCTTTCAGTGTTCAGAAACTGACAGCACAGCTTTTAAAATGCTTTAGGAGGGCTGGCGAATTTTAACCAGTGTAAATATTGCTGGTAAAGCCCCAGCAAATGTTAAAAAGAAGACATCATAACACTACCTATAGGTGTCTCAAGGCAGTGAATCTAAACTTACATATATGCCTATGTTTTGCAGACAATTGGCCAGTTCATGTTCCTTCCTCTGACATCAACATTACTAATTGAACTAATTAATGTAGCTTATAATTTTCTCCCAAACAGCAAGAGAATTACAAGCTTCCTGCCTTGCATTTCCAACAGACTAGAAGCATCTGTTCTGAAGATGAAAAGTGACATTTGGCTTTTAAGTTCTTTGAAACAATCTGCATGCGCTTCAGCGTGTGAGGAATAATGATTTTTGTTAGTTTGAGGATCTTATTCCAGGAGCTACATTTTCATTTCATTTTTTTATTTGATAAAATATGAAAAATTCCGAAATCAAAAAAGTAGTGCACCTCCAGATCCTGAAGAACTTGATTCCTCCATCCCTCCAAACCACACTTCAGGATACAGTATGATTTCTGACAGATAAAACCATGCTGGATTCTACATACAAGATTTTACTTCAGTTCATACTGGCTTGGAAAGGAGCACTGTGAGTGCTTGGAAGACAATCCCATGTGATTAGGCAATACCATTTTGATGGGTCTGGTCCATGTTAGAGATACAGAAAGAGAAGTATCAATTTTTATTACTTGCTATAGAGCTAAAAAGTCTGTGTACACAGCAGTAAATATGCTGGTCTTTCATAAGGGAAAATATGATAAAAGGCAGCACATGCCATCACTGACTCTAGCACATACAATAGACTAAATGCATATTGATAGAGTAGGAGGTCAGGAAAGTAAACATGTGACAATGAACGGTCTGTCCAATAGCCCAACTAATAGCAACTGTGCTATTCTTATTTATTTTTCTTTTTGTGAAACACTCCTATGCAGTGCTTGACTGAGTATTATTTTGTACATTCACAGCTGAAGAACCAGTTTCCCTCTGACAAGAACATACTACTCCTTAGCTTTTGTACTACTTAACCTTTTTACTAATATAATCCTATTAGCTCTGATTACCAGGAAGTGGAATATTCAGTAAGAAATTTGGCCATGCACCAAATTATCTCAGATTCTCAGATGTTCAGTTTCCACACAGTCTTGAAAAACAAAAACTGTTTATATGGCATAATTAAGTGCTCAAAGACCAGAACAATCTTGAATAAAAAGCAGAATATAAAGCAAACACCAAGTAAATGGAACACAAGTTTTCCATTGAGCAGGTTGGACTGACAACATCATCCCTTCCCGTCTTGCCACATCCTTCCTTGCTGTACTTACTCTCACAGTGTCAGTCCATGCTGAGGTGGCTGAGAAAACAGCAAGATAAAAACTTACTGTCAAAGGAAGTAAGAAAACTCAATTGCCACCTCTGTCCAGCTGCCACCATACCAACCTTATCCTCATGTCCCTAATAAATTCTGGCTTCTTTAAAATCTTGCCAATCTGGAAGACATACCAGGTCAAAGAAACAATGGTAGATTGAATGGACAGTTGACAGGCTCAAAACAGCCCTTCTTCATGCAGCCAATGACACTAACCAAATGGGATCAAGGGATTAATTTAACAGACCCCAACATCATTCTTGCATGGTAAGAATATGATGTTATGTGTTGCTCTGTACTATTTGGATGTTATCCACCTATTGCTTGATGTCTCTGGAAGATCACCTGCCCAGATGACTAATGTTCACTCCCACGGTAAAGGAGAGCAAGACTACACTAAACATGCTATGCAAGAACAATAAAAAGAACAAGAAAATATTTTCATGTCATATTTTAAAGCCAGAAAAGTTACACATCCATTTATTTCTGCCCTCTAGAGACTTCTTTCTAACCGTTACTCAGTAACGTCTAGTGGCATAACTCCCAGGTTTTTTCTTTGTCAAGGACAATTACTATAATTTCTCTCTCATAACCATCATCTGGAAAAGTTGTAGAAGATGATTAACGAAAATTTGAACACTGCAGCATGCATTGCTTCAACAGTAAAGGCAGAAATGAGTCACAACTCCTCTGAGCACAGTGTCCCAAAAAAAAAAAAAAAAAAATCTCTATGAGAAATCTCTTAAGCACTTCTTATAGCCAGTCTAGAGACATGACTGTAAAAGAATACTCTTAATCAGAACAACTATAAAACAACGTACTATCATAGAGTCATAACATAGGGTTGCAAAGGACCTTAAGATCATCTAGTTCCAACCCCCCTGCCATGCCATTGCTAAATACTCCGGATCCACTTCAACAGTTACATACATACCTGTGTATGTAGTCTACTTTATATTATCAATATGCTTATACACTTTTGCTTGTTTATTCTGCAATCACCTGTCAAATACTGACATTCTCCCTTGCTTCCTGAGCAGCCCCAGTGACTGCAATTCAGTTTACCTGTGCACCAAAAGCACTACCGAGTGGCTGGAGAACAGAGGATTCTTATCCCTGAAGCACTTCTAGTTTTAACAATAATATATTAATGCATTCAAGCCAAACATTCCTGGACAGAGGTGATCATGAGAAACATACACTCAAGCATAAGTATGTTTTTTTTTCAGTGAACAATTCTTTCTCACTCACACTCCAATCTGTCACACCAAATCTGTGTTCCAAGGCTTCCCAGTGCTAGTCCACAGGGCATGCAATTGTCAGACCCTGGTCTCCTGCCCTTTGATTTTGGGACTGAAGTGGGCTATGCTTCTTGAGAGCCACAGTTCAAATCTTGGTCAGGCTCCCTCACTCCTGAAGTTGTGTAGCTTGGATCCTACTAGCAGACATTCCAAACTTCTGTTAGCTACTCTGAAACAAGTGAGGAAACTTCATGCCTCATTGTGAGGAAGACAGCTCCTCTGATGCAAAGATAAATGGGATCCTTGCACTTCTTTGCTCCCACCTCTCAGATCAGTCTTGAGACTGTGGCACACGCAGAATGACATTTTGTCAAGGCACAATGTATTCTTTTAACAAAGATCAACAGACAAGTTGAGTGTTTTGAAAGACAGGCCACAATGTCTGGAGATGAGCCAGCGAAATGTGTTCCTCCCCTCCAGAAGAGTTTTAACAAACAAACAAACAGAGCAAGCTAAAAAACCCACAATCCAATGCATCTCAGATATCACAATATTAAATAACAGTCTTAAAATAAGGGACTTAACAGATGAGATATTGCAACACAGAAGCTCTTCATTAATATACGACATACAGTAGCTTGAAACATGATTTTAATAGCTCTGTTGAAGTGATTTTTGCAAGCAATGGACAGTTCATGTCAAAACAAAAATTACAAATCATTTCAAGTTTTCTTCCCTCTAAAGAATCTTAAGTAAATGCTATGACAGGTGTGGTTTTCTCCCTGAATGCCAGATATGTTCAGCTAAATGTAAAACAACAACAAACCCAAAATAAAAATTCAACCTAAGCTCTTACTTCATTTGGACCACTGCTGTATTTTAATAGAGATATTTCTAGCCAAACTGCATCTTCATTTTTCCTGCTTAGCTGCTCTGGATAAAAATCATGTCCCTGTTTAAAACTAGGCAAGCAAGGTAGCCTTTCATAGATTTAAATTAGTGAAACTGAACATTAGTACAATAAAAAGCCTAGTTTGACTTGTACACTGATGATTTATAAGAAAAGCAGGCAAGCATTAATCCCATTCTAGTCTCCCAGCAGTCTACCTGGAAGGTCAGGGGCAGGAAGTGATAAAAACTGGTGTATACACATTAAACACCCCTGAAACAGTGAAAACGGGTGAGAGACAACATTTAGAAGGAAATTCTTTATACTTTCCTGAAATTGTTGGCATATCCTTTTGTTGACAGCATTTTGCCCAGTGACGGGCAGTCATTCCCTTTGCCATCCTAGTATTGGTAGACACTAATCTGCCCTTCACAAAGTGGTCGTCTTTATTTTCTCAGGATGGCTACAGAGATCATGGCAACAGGGGGAAGAAAGTGGTGCAATATGATGTTGCACTAGACTGATGAAATAGCTAGTCAAACAGTATGCACCCGTGCAAACCAAAGGACAGCTCTCTTCCACTGGGCAGCAGTCTGCAAGACAGACTCACCTAAGGCCCAGTATGAACAGGTTTTAAATCACTGGTAATTTTAGAAGGTATTCAGTTCTTTAACTTGGATAATTAATGAACACCTAACAAAACACATTGCTGTAGATTTTTAAGCTCTTTAATCTTTGAAAATTGTTTTCTCTTTCCTTCATGCATACAAACCCATTCAAATACTAGATGCTCAGAATGTGACTCCACTGAACATAAGATAGCAGTTTCTTTCTCCTTCACATAAGGGGTACTAATTAGGTGAGCAAGTGATATGTCAGCAACAAGAAATCTAGCAACACTCAAACACCCCGCTTTTGTAAACTAAGTCAGAATATGCAAAACCTCCAGTTTTAAGTGTTAAGATGTGACATTCAAAGGCAGTCAGCACTGATCAAGTTCCACTCCAAATAAGTCCAAGTTCTGCTCCCAGTAAGTAATTATCAATGGGATCAGCATTAGGATTGATGCAGAGTGTTTATAAAAAAGAATTTGAAATGTAATCTCTTTGTCCCGTAGGCTTAATGTTCATGACTGATGTTCACCAAAAAGCAAAAGGGTGTCAGAGTAAGGTAGAAGCATTGCATACCCCTTATCACAGGCTGAACCTGTTTTCTTCCATGTTCCAGGAGCACAGAAGCAGAAGCAGAGGTTTTTGGAGGGGGAGTTATATGACAGCACCCATACCCCAAGGAAACAGGATTAAGAGGATGCCTCCTAGTGCTTGAATATCAGGGGAATAAAAAGGCTGCCATCTCTCATGCACAGCCACTCCCTCCCCCCTTTTCCTCATTCCCTCGCCATCAGATCTCCTCCACCCAGTTTTTCCACCCTTTCTGAACCCAACTCATCCCCACCATCTGCTTTGTCTACACAAAAGAGACTTTTGCGTAGAGGATAGAGAGAAAATCTCAGAGCATTTCAGAGATGTCAACAGTAGGTGAGACAGAAGCCTTGCTGCTGGCTTTTACATGTCCTAGAACATCAAGGCACACTGCTAGATTTAAAACTACTTCTGTCCTCCCTCTTCTGCCCCTAAAGGATAGCTTGGTAATAACTCTTTCCTTACCACAGGCTAATATGGATAACGGGTGGCAGGGGTACTAAGAAGCATTCGACCATGAATGCCAAGCTCTCTCTAGAAAGAGTTACTGTAAACACCGTTGAGCAGACTTGCTCACATTCACCTAAATGGTTCAGGTACTTTCAAAACAAAGGAAGAGTGCTAGCATTATCTCTTTCTCTCTCAGGTTAAAAACCCAAGTCAGTATTTAAAAACCTAAAGACTTGAAGCACTGTAATTCCACAGACACCTCTGACTGGGTCCTACATCTCTGTGCATCTTCCTCCTGAAATCAAGAGTACGTTTGACAGAGCATCCATAGCTATGATCAGTCTTTGTCTAAACTGGTAAATTTCTAAAACAGGAACAGATCCTGATATAGGATGAAGATTAAATTGCTTTCTGATGTCTCCCTGTAGAGGACAAAGATCATTATGGAACTGATCAGGGTTGCACAGAGATGTCGGTGATACAAGGGCAGTGCAAATTTCAGAGCTGCAGGGAGAAGCAGTAAAAAGAAAACTTTACCTGCCAACTAACCTTGTAATCTACCTGAAGTAACAGAGTATGTAGTTGGCTTTGTAACAATTAGCACAAAGAATACACTGCCTGACTAACAAGATTTACCAGCAGAAACAAGCAGCCTTCAATAACATTTTGTCAATGAACACTGCCAGGTCAGGTTTAGCACCATCTGTGCTGGTCAAACCAGTTACCTTTTTCTCAGGCCAACTTTAAATCCTAGAAGCACAGACAAAACTTGAAGTAACTGAACGTCCTTAACAGTCTGTATAACATGCTAAGTTGGAGATGACACCTTGAAGAGATGCACTCATCCATTTTATTTCAAGTATGACTGATAATTCTCTATGTTCTCTTCTCATAGCCTGCACACTAGTATCAATTGCCAAATGTGATTCCCCTTCAGGAGGCCAGCAAAGGCTTCTGTTTAGATGCTTCCCTTCCCATTAGGTACCACACAGAAACTAGAGGCATAAAACTGATCCAAGGAACAAAGAAGCCAGGAAAAGATGAATAAGCAAATCCACAGTCCTCATCTTAACAGTCATCAAGGCATTTATACAACTCCAAACAGATTCCAAAGCAAGGCCTAAGCTTTCCTTTTTAAATCCATTCCATCACTTCTCCCAGCCTCCTCTGTTTCCCAGTTTGGACAACAGCAGACATTTACAGCAGTCCAACCAGCCGTGTTTTAAAGCATACATCTGAAATGAAGCTCAGGGAAAAATCTGCAGAGAGAACCAAGACTTAAAATCCCCATCTCATAGATGCATAGATGGTGTGTAGGAGGTGGAAAGAAGCACTGCTAAATCTGTTACCTTTCCTGTGAATGACAAGCACACCACTCCTTCCAAAAATAGGCTATGAAGGAAACGTTACGCTGATGACTGTGAAAAGCAAGTTCACTACTCTGGTTTAGACAGCCGGTCAGCTGTATGTGAACACATACCCTTCTTCAACCTACTGGAATAGCTATTACTTTTTCTTTTTTTTTTTTTTAAAGCAAGCACATGACATTAATTGGAAATAATGGTGATTTGGAAACAAAAAAAATCCTGATTTCCTGAAGCAGTTTTATAAATTCTAAGCTAACAAAAGGAAACAACTGATACAAAGCTCCTAGTAGAAGTTTCCATCTTCCACCTGTTTGTCTGACAACCCTGTGCTACGCTCTATCACAACAGCCATCGCCTATTCCTCCTGCCGTCGCTCTTTAATTTCTGCTCTGCAAATACGTGCTTCTAATGGGGCAGTACATAGCCCGTCTCCATGCTGTGAACAAGGAAGAGTGTTTAGCTGCTAGATGCACACAGCAAATGCACTTCCAACAAACTTCTAAGATCACGGCACGAAGGACAAGGGGAAATCTTTCTTCCATCTAAGGATCCATATGAAACACATTCATAGTTACATCAACTTTCCAGTGACTTTTCTCTTGACCTGTTAGAATAATTTTCTCCAAAGAGGGAAATTAATTCTGCCCCCAGAGCTGTTTGATCTCTGATCTTTCTCTACAAAATCATTTACATACAGTATGTCTAGCTGAACTCTGTCACCTACTGTCTCTAGGAATTTGTAAGATAAAATATTGCATGCACAAAACCAAAAGTGACCTAACCATTAAAACTGGTGTTATCAGGAATCTGAAAAGAAGCATTTGTTCAGATGAATTACATAAAGCATCAGCTAAGTCAGACAAGGGTTAAACAAGCATCCTGGAATACAATTCTTACATGGCTGAGATATGCTGGGTGTTAAGTAACGAAGTCTTCAATGCCACAGTGTAATGTTATTAATTTTAATTGACATAAGTGTATTCATTAGGCAAAGCATAAGGGTTTCATATGGACATTATCATCTACAAACTGCATTAGGGATATAAATTCTACCAAACTGGCCAGAGACCGCATACCTGCTTAGAATTAAACTGCACATTTCAACACCTTTCAAGTATTAACCGATTATAAGTTATTAGCTTAATTAATTATACTTTGCATTAGAAGCAATCAAAAGCTTGCAGTCAATACTAGAACTGCTAACACGTTTTACAGCTTCCAGCCTCCTTCCTAAAGGCTCACAAAATTAAGAGAATCTCCAAGTCTTAAAAGCATTCTCCACCCTAGCTCAGTTGCCTTTGTAATTTCCTCCCCCAAGCACATTTTGCATTTCTAGCTGTAAAAACAACTTTCTTTAGATGTGGTAGTTTGTTCAGCCCCTGGCATCTTCCCTTCTTCAGCCTGAGTTTCTAACTCCTGTTAGAAATACTGTTTCTATGGATAAGAACACATTTCTCATGAGTGACACTCACCCTGACAGCCTAAATGATTTTTTTTCACACCACTCCAGGGCAACGCATGTCTGTTTGGACCAGAGTGCAACCTTTGGGCCATGAAACCATCACAGGGAATCAACAAGAAAAAAAACATCCATACATCTTTACATATAATAGCACATGAAGAAATTGTTACATTACACAATGAAAAAATATAGCAAAGGTCTACCAAAACAGAAAAAGCCCAGAGCCTTTGCTTTGTCCCACAGACCCAGAGAAGAACTATGCGTGGCTGACATAATACCGGCAGGGTATCTGCTGCAGTAAGTGATGCCCCTTCCAGGATGGAGTGGGAGGTAGGACAAAGGGATTAAACAGCTTCAAAGGCACAATCCTGTTTTATGTGCTTCTGAAGGAAGCACTGTTACAGACTGCCACTTGTTCTGCTTGCAGCTAACCTATTAAGCAGGGCAGAAGAAGCTCTTTATTGGCTGTGTCTCTTCACCTTGAGCTTCATTTTGACTTTTCCGACCTGAGCCCAGCAAATCTCCTGGGCACATGTTAATAGAGCACAAGCAAACAGCTCTGAATGCAAACACCAGAAGCTCGGAGGGCAATCAATATGTCCCTCACATTTCAAAACCAGGTTCTCTGCCTGCTTCAGTCTTGCAAAAAGCATGGATTTTTAGAGGACAATTTTAACAGCTTACACCTCCAGTTTCCTCACAGGGAATATTTTACATTAGATAAGTCACTGGCAAAGAAAAAAAGGTTTGCAATCTAAATTTTCAGTCTTTCTGAGACATTCAACATAGCTTTCTCCTGTAACAAATTCCAGTCTCCAGGTATACCATGGGAGCTTTTGAAACTCTTTGAGACAAGTACTTCAGAATTGAAAAATTATTACCAATAATCCTTACACTTGACTTTTTCTAAGGGACATATTTAACACAGCTGGAAGCAGGTGAGAGCCAGACACTTCAATGACTATTTACTGTCAAAAACATGGGTCATCTCTTTCGTTATGTGCTACCAGCTTTGAAGGAGTCCCAGGCAATCCACAGCGATTTACAAGCTTTTATCTATTAACTCACAGATTCTTTAGGAGCTGTGTCAGTGGTCAAAATAGCCACCAAAATGATGTATACCACATGCCACTGGTATTTGCCATTGTGTCACTTCCTTTCTACTAACAGTAGAAAGGAACAGTAGAATACACTGCCAATGTATTGGGTTTACATGGCAAGGTTTTGGTAGCAAGGGGGCTACAGAGGTGACTTCTGCAAGAAGCTGCTCTAAGTTTCCTCTCTGTCCAAGACATCCAATGTCAGCTGGCTCCAAGATGGACCCCACTGCTGGCCAAGGCCAAGTCCAGCAGTGATGGTGGAAGTGCCTCTGGAACAACATATTTAAGAAGGGGGAAAACTTGCTGCAGAGGAGAAACTGCAGCTGCAGAGAGGAGTGAGGATATGTGAGAGAAACAGCCCAGTAGACACCAAGGTCACTCAGAAGGAGGGCAAGAGGTGCTGCAAGTGCTGGAGCAGAGGTTCCCCTGGAACTCCATGGTAAGGCAGGCTGTGGACGTCCACAGTGGAGCAGATATCCACCTGCAGCTCATGGAGGACCTCATGCCAGAGCAAATGGATATCCGAAGAAGTCTGACCAAATGGGAAGCCTGTGCTGGAGCAGGCTCATGGCAGGATCTGTGTCCTCATGGAAAGAAGAGCCCGCGTGAGAGCAGGTTTGCTTCAGGACTTGTGACCTGTGAGGGACCCATGCTGGAATAGTCTGTTCCTAAAGGACTGCACACATGGAAGGGATCCATGTTGGAGCAGTCTGCTCCTGAAGCAGTGCACGCCATGGAAGGGAGCCACGCTGGAGCAGCCTGTTTTTGAAGGATGCACCCCATGGAAGGGACCCATGACAGAGCAGTTTGCAAAGAACTGCAGCTCATAGGAAGCACCCATGGAGAAGCTGGAGAAGTTCAGGGAGGACTGTCTCCTGTGTGAGGGACCCCATACTGAAGCAGGGTAAGAGTGTGAGGAGTCTTCTCTCTGGGAAGAAAGGAGCAGCAGAGGCAACATGTGATGAACTGACCAAACCTGCATTCTCCATCCCCCTGCACTGCTGAGGGGAGGAAACAGAGAATTTGGGAATGAAGTTAAGCCCAGGGATGCATGGGGGGGAAATGGTTTTAAGATTTGGGTTTATTTCTCATTATCCTTCTCTGATTTGATTGGTAATAAGCTAACTTCCCCAAGTCTGTTTGCCTGTAACAGACAGCAATTGGTGAATGACCTCTCCTTGTTCTTATCTCAACCCATGAGCCTTTTGTTATGTTTTCTCCCCGCTGTCCAGCTAAGGAAGGGAGTGATAGAGCAGCTTTGGTGGGCATCTGTTCTCCAGCCAGGGTCAGCCTACCACAGCCAGTAATTAGGTGATCCTAATAAAAGCATTCTGCCTTCTTCTTTACTTCCTCCCTCTTCTCTTAACCTACAGGTAGGATTTATTTGTTTTCTTAGGAGATGACATTGGATTGATATTCTGAAAATGCAGATTAATCTACTTCTCCACAGAGAGGTATTTCCTCCATACTTCAGTCCTGAATCATTTTGAAGTTTGTATAACCCTCATCACCCTATCAATCCAGGACCTCAATTTGCCACTCATACATATTAAGCATCCCATTGCAGTGCATTGCTGAACAGAGACTGGCAGACACAAACACACATTACAGTGGTTTGCCAAATTGTCACTTCAGCACCATAAACTTTAATTGCTGGCTAAAAACCTCCCAGCTGCAATCTTTGGCTTTGACAGTATCAGCAAATGGCACCAGCTATCACGACAAACCCTTAAAAGACTATGATTTCTAGATAGGCACTGAATGAATCACACTTAAGATCCTTACCTTCCAAGGCTTATACACTTCATCTTGCCCAGCAGAGGAAAGGAACACTGAACCATAACAGAAGATGCTAAGGACACCATTATTGTAACCCAGTAATGTTTGCAAACTTACGAAACCTGTACCTTAAGTTCCACAAAAATGCTACTATCAAGTTTGCTCAACTATCACGGATTACGTAAAACTATTTTCCATCTGAAATAGCCAAAACTTTCACACAACAGTGGGCAAGAACAAGAATAGTTGGCATGAATATGAATCATTCCTAACTGAACTTAAACATATTCCTCTCAGCAAGCAGCACCTTCCTGAATATTTAGCATGAGATTGGCAACTATTTAGAGTAAGGAAAAATGAAATACATTCCTGAGTACTGCACGAAATTCCACAGACGGATGCATAGAAAAGACTGGAACATGGTGAAATAGAACTGGTCCCATGTTAGCCTAGGGACTTGCATAATAATACACTCATAGAATGGTTAGGGTTGCAAAAGGACCTGAAGATCAGCCAGTTCCAACCCCCCTGCCATGGGCAGGGACACCTCCCACTAAACCATGTCACCCAAGGCTCTGTCCAACCTGGCCTTGAACACTGCCAGGGATGAATCATTTACCACTTCTCTGTGCAACCTACTCCAGTGCCTCACCACCTTCACAGTAAAGAATTTTTTCCTAATATCTAATCTAAATCTCCCCTCTGTCAGCTTAAAGCCATTCCCCCTTGTCCTGTCACTCCATGTCCTTGTAAAAAGTCCCTTTCTAGATTTCTTGTAGGCCCCCTCTAGGTACTGGAAAGCTGCTCTAAACTGAACATAGTACTCCAGGTGAGGTCTCAAGACAGCCAAATAGATGGGGAGAATCACCTTCCTTGGCCTGCTGGTCATGTTTCTTTTGGAGCAATAATGCAGAGCCATACATACACAGGGGAGACAAACACAGCTGCCTGGAACATACTACTGGGGCATATTAGGTCAGTTAGGAAATTGGAAATGGAGGATATAATAGGTAGAAGAGAAACTGAAGTAAAGAGCAGAAGAGGGAGGAAAGTAGAGCATAGACTGCAGATAAGCAAACCCTTACAATAAATGCAAAAGTTGGTTTCCTAGTAAAAGGATGGGGAGGTTCTTTTGATTCTCTCTCACAAGTTAAAGAAAAAGAAATGAAAAAATATGTTCTGCTATTTGTAGATATTACAAATATTATCTGATTATCATGATATAAGAACAATTCCGAGTGGAGAACGTGTTCAACTTTCCATCATCTAGCAAACAATCCTTATTCTTCAATTTAAGGATAGGGCTACTTCATTTCTCCAAGGTCAAAGTGGAATCTGTGGTTGATCAATTGCTAGAAAACAAAGAGCAATACGATGCCACCCAAAAGCTCCTCAACTTAATTCCTCCACAGTTAATTAGGAATACATTATGGTCAGAAGTTTGGAAGGCAGCAGGTAAATCCGGAACATCAGTCTAAGCTAAAATGTTATCGCACAGCATGAGTGTTACTAAGAAACCAGGATATTTCACAAGACCTTTACATTAAACTCATATTTGTTCCTTAATTAATGAAGAGCAATAACTGCCAGGATACTTGGGTAACACAACACAAGTTTTCTTCCCTTGCAACTCAACTCAAGTCCTGTTAGAATACAGATGTCAATGTATGGAAATGCTTTGACACAGAGAACATGGTCGTCCTTTAAATACTGCTGTTTTGCCCTCCGAGAAAAAAAAACTGAAACATGCCCTGCAGCATTTTCTCTGCTAACCAGGAAGGCCAGGAAACACAGGCTGCAATTCAAAATCCTCCCATCACTTCAACACTATTTTCAACAAACACAGAAATGCTAGCACTACTACCTGGAGTCATCCATCTTTCAGTCTGTTTTTTCCCCCAAGTATTGTTAGTTTCTGTGAATATTCATCTATATCTTCTCCAGCCAAATTTTAAATATTTCAAAAAGTGGTGGTTAGAGTGAAACAAAGTTAAGCTACTCATGTCCAGAAGTGCTACCAGAATGTGCACATACCTGCCAAGAAGAAGTGACAGGTAAGATCTTATCATAAAGCAAAAGAAAGGTAGAACCACGGTATGTCCTTGCTGGCTTTGTGACTTCTGTGGCCTTCCCATTTATCAATCTATTTTCTGCAGGCACCATTAGCATATTTCACCAAATAAAATTGCTTGTAAACATTAGAATCTGAGTGACATTATGCAATATCAACATATACTAAGCTACATAAATGGGACTTGTCCATGTGAAACACGAAAGGAAAACAGAACCGTATTAATGGAACTGCCTCCACTGCAATTATTGAATTTATTTTGGAAACAAACCAAAGCCACTTGCATTCTAATACAGAGCATTCATACAGGATTGTAATGCAGTTTCACAATTCTACTGACATTCATACCTCTGTACAACCTAGATGATTCCTAAGCTTTCCCATCCAAAAATTATGTGCACTGTCATGAAGGAGCGATTTGACTGTGTACATAAAGCAGATTCAAATCCTTAATATTGCCTGCCTAAGGATGCCTTATGATTTAGAATGAATCAGTGTTTGCTGTTTTAAGAATATGGATTAGTTTTACAGAAGTGATTTTTTTTACAGACATTTTAATACCACACCATCATTAATTCTGAGACTAGTAAGAAAAGCCCTGGCAAAATAAATCAGTCCAGCTATGCTACAATCAAAGAGACACATCACTTCACTGACAGTCCCACTTCGTCTGTGAATTCGAAGAAACAGCTAACAAATGCTTTCTCTTAAGAAGGGGACATCAGTTATTCAGCACCTGAGCAATGTGGATCCCCTAATGGAGAATCTCCCTCCCCATTCTTCCACTCTCAATCCACCTACATACATTAAAAAAAAGGAAACAGTGCTGTCGCTGAATGTTTGTTGTGCTCTGCAGCAGTCACTCATATATTATGCATAGATCAAGAAATAAAATTGTAAGACAAAAAGTAAAACCTATCTCAAACTACATGCTCTTCACATATTAGTATTTAAATAGAAATTTGAAAGCATTTATTTTCTGGTTGATGTTCAGTTGTGACTACCTGATTAGGCCTTCTCCTATACATAATCCAGAACTCTTGTGGAAAGTTTACTGTCTGCTGTTTATCTTACCAGAAACCACAGTATGCAAGCTTTCTAAGCCACTGCTGTAATTGTTCCTACAGATCAAACAAGCATGAGTCTCACATCAGAATCATGGCTGGGCTCACCCTGAAACGACCAAAAATCTCATCCCTGTGCACTGCATCACACAGCAGGACTGGTACTGCTTGGCTCAAATATAGAGGGTTAGACCTCTAGTTGCTTGGGAGGCTTGCTAGGGATCTAGACTACACATATTTAATCATAAATTTCTCCATTACCTACTGTGACCTTTTATTACAGCTATCAATAGTAAGAAGTAGTTGAAGAGGGCAATTAGATGTTGCTGCACCCCAGCAGCCTACTTGCTACTTGTGTCTAGAAGAAAAGCATCAACTTCAGTGAAGGCTATTTCAGCACTTGCCATGCCAAAATCTTACTAAAATTTCTTTGCTTAATTCAAGGCTTGACTTTTTCCTTGTGGCAAGCTCTAAAGAAAATGAATAAACTGTCTTATTTCAACAAAAGAACAAGAATACAAGCCTCATGTAACTCACACTTACTGTCCTGTTTTTCTTGGGGTCTATTAGCCTTGTCAGACATCAGACGGCCAATGGCAGAAAATGTAACGGAAAGGTGGAAAAACCTCTCTAATTCCCCTTCTGAAGGAGGAAATTGGATATCTCTGCTCCATAGCTTTTCTTTTGTGTTCTTGTGAGCTAAACTTTACAATCTTAATTGACTCATCTACAGGAACCAAGATGGGGAATAGTGATCCTTCAACAAGGCAAGCATCCTGTACAGAATACTAAGCACAACGATAGCCAGAAAACTTCGTATTCTATCAAAATGCACCTAAATTCAGATTCTGCCATGATTAGACCTATTTGTGAAACCTTATTCATAAAAAAGTACATTAAAATGAAGTTTTAATATTTTCAAGAATTTTCCATGTGGCATGTCAGCATTATAGCAGAGTGGGAAATAAAATATGTAATATATATCTCAAAAAGATAAAAAGACACAAAATGAGAAAATGCCTCTTTGAGCTTTTTCAAGTACTAAGCAAGGCATTTATATTGTATGAAAGTAGCAAGGGGACTATTAAAATAGTGATGGGGACTTTAATGTTGGCATTTAAACTTCGGGAAGTGCTACCCAAGATAACTTCCGTACAAGTCGAATGTCAATCTTAAGTTTCTGGTTATTTCGGCATTTGATTTCTATAGAAAGATTTTACATGCAGACAGCAGTTTAGAAAAAAATCAAAGTGTAAAGTGAAAGGAACAAAAGATTTCAATATTCATTTGGGTTTTTTTTTTTGGTTTGGGGTTTTTAGCTACCTGTGATAATTAAAACTTCTTTGGGAACGCTCAGGAATCTTAGTCTGCAACAAGACAAACCAGAAATCTTTGAAAGATGTGATGTCACTTGCATTTCAAAAATGGGTGTCTAATAAAGCAGAAAAGAAACCTCCATGCCACCGCTGAAAGAGAGACACATTTTCAGAGGCACTTACAGGGCTTGCATCCCTTCTCCCAGTAAGACTGTCCAGATGAACAAATAGCTGCTGGCTGGAGCACACTGTGATGCTTTGTGTCTTAATCAAAACTGAGCTGCTTTCACCAAAATTAAAAGGTGTTTCATCATGTCTTAATTCTCAGCAGTGCACAATGTCTCATGGATCTTCCCTGTAAAAAGGATGAAAAGGCTTCCACATATTGGTATATTTGATTATGGTGATTCCAAGCAATGTATAATGTCGCATGTTAAAACTGATTCTGACCAAGAAAAGCAGTAAGACAAGAAATACTCTACACCTGTGGGGTCCACTGCACTGGATGTTTACACTAGGATAGCATTTAAACCCTAAGGATTCACATGAAGTACAAGCTGGGAGGGAGGGAAGAAGATACAGCAAAGTTACCTTGCTTTCATTCTATGTTAACTTTCACATTAAATGCAGTTAGCAAAAAAAAACGCTTAATGCCTAAATTGAGTCTTTCCACTTCCACTCATCTTTTCCTCTGAAAGCTTGGTAATTAAACCAATGAGCTGTATTACCTGCTCTCTAAGTATATTACCTATCTGCATGTTAGCTACTACTGTTTATTATATGTCTGTGTTTAAATTGCTACTTACTGTAAACGTGTTAAGCTAAGACAGTTTAGAAAGGAAAAGGATTTAGCACCATAGATGCCAAACATAACCCATATAGATCCCAAACATGGTAAGGACAAGGCCTGCTCCTCTGTTTAGTAAGGTCTACAGCACACAAAACATGGCTAACTATATCTTTGCATTGAAGCTCAAAGTATCTTGAGCTTTCAACTTGACTGGGGATTTTGGTGCTGTAACAGTATAAATAAAATCATAGAATTTACCACTTGATTAATTCGTGAGATGCTACAGAACCAAATGGCATTAATTTGCTGAGATTAAGAACTTCAATTACTTAATCACCTACCTGAAAATAATAAACTTTGTAATGCATATTTTGTTCTCAGGAAATATTATACACTAGATATTCACTAGCTCATACCCCTCCATACTAGCTGTATCTATATGTTTATGCTGTGCTGAAAACAGAATATTCAAAGGATTTCACAGCTTTCTTAACTTGGGAAAAAAGTTTTATATGTTAAACACAAATATCATTAATCTTCCTTTAAAAAAACCTCAATTCATTTTGAAGCACGCTTACAGTGTACGCAGAAATAAAACATGCATAGATACAGAATATATTTAAAACAAATGTTTTATCTGTATAATTCAACTCATCAGCTTATCATCTTAACGGAGAGAAGAAAGCATGAAAAAGAGAAGCAGCTTCTTCTCTGCTTCCAGGAAGAGTCTCAATTATCACAAATAACAGTATTATTATGAGCAGGTTTTAAAATTAGACCCAATTTTACAACTAGTTTATTAAATGCTATTAATTTTTAATAGGCTGCATGATAAATGGTAGTGCGCATTCGAAATACTTCATAAGTAGATGCATGCTGCCAGTGCATAAAAATTTCTGGAACCCAAATAATCTTAAGAATTGTTTTGTTGTTTATTGACATGCTATTTGCAGTTTGTTAAACCCTTTTATATTTAACTCAAGCCTACCAACTGCCACTACCCTTGCTGTGTCAAGCAGTGAGTTTCTGCAAACGCATAAATGCCCTGGGCAATCCTCTGATGGGCACTATCAAGTCAGCCCTGCTGGTCTTTAAACTGTCACACTGCACTGCCTTTTTACGCAGCTTCTGGAGTGGGTAGGTGACAGTCTGGCATGACAGCAGCCCTCTAGCCTGCTCTCAGTTGGGTGGTTAAACCTGTGCTTCATGGTCCAAAACATGCTGATATTAAAGGCTGCAACCTCAGGCAAGCTTCTCAAGAAAGCATTTTACCAAGAATCAGCTTAGCGTTTCCTTTGCATAAATACTGTTGTATCCTCAGGTAAAGAAACACTACGACTGCTTTCAAGTAGTTGAAAGTCAAAACCAGTCATACCACAAGATTGCAGGCTTTCACAAAGGCAAGCAGATCACTAACAGCAGACTCCAGCAATGACCATCAGTTTAGACAGGCTTTCAGACACATGTTTGAAAGCAGCCAATCCCAGCAAGAAGCAAGGAGTTGGACTCTGTCCTTACAGTCACTTCCAACTTGAGGTATTCTATGATTCTATATTTATTCCACAGTTTCTGATCCTGTAATTACTGGCAAGTAAGAAAACTCCTCCAGTTGCATGGAGGTTGAGTTTAAGCAGTTCACAGAATAATTCAGGTTGGAAGGTGCCTCAGGAGGTCACTATTCACTACTGTCAGTTGCAGGATTTGGACTTGATTATGTTCAAATAAGAAGTCTGTATCAACTGGAAGAAATAATTTGTCACAAGTTTAGAAGTCAACTGAAATAACAGATTACTGGCTAATGCTTTTCAGCCTTCCATGCACAGATAGCCTGTAATCGTGCTTCTATCCACTTTCACTAAATACGCTTCACTTGCAATACCCTGTCAAATCCCATGACTTGCTTACACTGTGTAAACAAGGTAAGTGCTCCTTGTGCATATGGGATACACAGCCATTTGCTTTGATGTTCAACTCCAAATAGATGTTCATAGGAAGAATAACCTGTCAAAGACACTGGCTAGCCATGCAGAAGCACAAGGAATGAATTTGCTAGTCACAGTCTCTTATTCCCAGCTTATGGTAGGCTAGAGATATCACAGCCTTAAGAGACATAACCTTACAGCAATAAAATATACAGTTACATTGATACTTTGACAGTATGCCTCACTGACACCTTCCCCTAGTTAAGAAAGACTCACTCCATTTCTTACAAAGCAGAATACCTGTTGTCCCACTGGTATTCAGAATGATCATACTGGTCCTCACACAGCTGTCAGTTTTACAAGAAAATCCAAGCAAAAAATAAAAAAGAACGAAAATCTGTCTCCTATGCCTCTGAACTGCACAGGAAGACAAAAATACCTGGTTCTAGAGTACCTTTACGTAGTTCGATTTTGATTTTAAATTTCTGAAATGGCTACTCATCTGCAAAACCAGTGAGGGACACAGATTCAGAGCAGTCTGCTAGAAGCTATAGATACAGTCAACTAGACAGCCAGAATGCATAGATGACAGAGTATCAGTCTAAAAATACCAGTATCAAGAATCAAATAAATGGCTTTGCATATCCAAAGAACAAAGCACCATTGCAAAATAATTATTCTATTTATAAGGCTCTGGAATAGTATGCATGTACATTATGGATGTTCTTTAATTTCACGGATGTGATTTTTATTCTGTTACAGCTATCATGACTCATATTGAAGCTACACAATATACAGAACAGAATTAAGTGAAAGTCAGAGATTTACTTCATACTTTATAATTATAAGTATCTATCTATATATATTAACATTAAAAAAGACTAGGTATGGTCCATACTAAAGCAGGTAATTGCCTGTTACAGCAGTGATGATCCTTATGACACTGTTTGAAGAGCTATGAACAGAAAAGAATATTCTTAGCATCAAACTACAGAGAAGCTTTAGCAGAAACTAAGGGTATAGACTGCTGTGACCATGCTTGTCACCATACTCATGTATTCCCTGGAAGTTCATTAGATACTCGATTTTGTAGATCTTCAACATTGCTTTTATAAGGGACCATGGCCTTATCAAAAGCAACATTTTACTTACAACTGAACAAAAAAGAGACTAAAAAGACTGCAGGAAAACTGCGAAACTGCTTTGAAAGAGAATAAAACTGCTTGTGAGATGTTTTCAAGACCAATCCACCACAGTGGAGAGAATGCCTACCACAATGTCATAAAAAGTTTTCCCCCCAAACTGAAGCACAGATAGGATTTGTCAGACAGACAGAAATGCACTTCAATAAGAGAGAAAGAAGAGTTCTTAAGGATTCAATTTTAACGACTCCTCTGGACATTAACTGGAAATAAGAGAACATGATAGAACTTCTTCATGCTAAATCCATATGACACCCATATTTTTGTACAAATACTAGTATTCTTCATAATTTATTTTTTTCTTTAACACTTAAATGATCATGCAGAAAACAGTACAGGAGGGGGTTATTTGTCTCTTCTGGGCCATTTTTGTCTCAAACAGCACTGTACACATTTTGGAAAGCATCATTTCCACCAGCTATGTGGGGTCACTTTTCACCTAGCGTAAGTGCAAGAAAATAACCGCAGCATATAAGCAACCAAAAAATGTAGTAATGCTTTTTATTGTGCAAATACTTAATATTCACCTTGGTGCTGGAATAAAAATATCCACAGAATGTTTTATAGGATGAACTAGAGCAAATTTAATTTGAAGAGTTCGGAATAGTTTGGAGGCATATTTGAGCTTCATGTCACTATATTAATGGAAGATAGTGACTCTGAAGCTGGATCTTGACTTTAGATGCAATGTATCTAACTACTGACTGGATTGGTACACAAACCCTTCTGCTCTTCATCTACAGAGGATACAAATTCTGCTGTTAAACCTGAGATTTTCTGTTTGACCTTTCAGCTGTAGTGGCTTGCTTTTCAATTATTGGGGAAAATAATTATCTTCCCATTCAACTGTACAGCAATCCTACAGCTGCTGGCCCCTACCAGAGACTGAGTCCAGAATCACCACTAGGTTACACTGTAAAACATGATCCAGATTCAGTAAGACTTTTTAGGAAGGTAAGGGTCCATGCTTAATCCTACTCAAGTTCCCAAATCCTGCAAGTCACTCAAAAGACAAGCAATAAACAGCAAGTGTTTTCTTTGTGGCTCATTTGTCTAGCATTACACAAATCATCCTGCAGTCATACCACTGACAGACACAAAAGAAAACACTCCATCTGCCCTTCAGTTCAGAAAGATGAATTATCTTCCACTTCTTCACCTGGAAAAGACTGTAAATTAACAAACCTGTTTGGCCAACTGATCCTTCTTTACCAAGCCAGTGGCTGCAGCAATGTTCCCTGCTCCTTCCACTGTCTTCTGGGCCACCGCCGTCACTCCTGTTACCACAGCTCCCCCAACATTAGACACTTGCTCTTTGGTCTTCTCAGCCACTAAGGAGAAGCAGAAGATGGAAGAATACGTTATTATTATAGCTCTGGCAGCTGTAAGTTTTTCAGAGAATTGTATCTATCACTGACAGCCCAGCATGAAGAGCTGTAAGGCCATTACAATTTGTGTACCCCAAGTGGATCTTAAAGAAATGAGACTATCCATCAGGTAACACTAGAACAACAGAAGTAAAAATAAGCCTTATTTGTGGCTCAATTTATTTCATGTGAAAGACATTTGACACTTTCATTCATATCTAGCTGTACTTCAGGGAACAGAAGTCATTACTTAAGGGCCTTTATTATGCCCAACTCACTGTGCAACATACAAGAACTGCCTTCAATATATCCCAGTTTGGAAATGCATTCCGATTAGACCACCAAACACTTACTGCATGTTACAGAGCACAGAAGAAGATTTTTTTACATTACTTAAAAGCCATTGATTATTATTTTCTTAAAATATACTTGATTAATAAGCAGAGCTGCTGTTGTTCAGAGAATTTCAAATACAACCTTTTATTCATTTCTCTGTTATTTTGTCCCATTGCTGATGTGTCCATCTATAACACGTTAATCTACAAAAAGATTGAATGCCAAAGATGTCAAAGCAAACTGGATTAATAGCTAACTTCTAAGCCCCAGGGAAACACCTCATTTAGCCTACATATACATCAGCAGTTGCCATTTTACCTTTCAGAATATCACAGGGTTCTTTCTGCTAATTCATCCCCAAGGGCTCCTTCTGACAGCAGCCTGCACTATAGTGAAACCACTCTATGAAAAGAGATGGTATGACTTCATGCCTTAAAGTTACACAGGCAAATTTCTGGCATAAAGCACATTTACTCATGTAAACAAGGGGCTGTTCTTCAAAAATATACAGCAGATAATTTTGTAATTTTAACTAATCCCATACTTTCCTTCAGCCCAAATCCCATCTGATCCATAAAATGTATTCATAGCTCTATTTACACCCTTTAATGAGCACTTGATAAGATGCTGCTTGGCAGATAGGTCACCCTTTTAGAGACTTTTTTGTGACATACGAAAACAAGTCTTTCTCAGGTAAGTTATATTTCATTAATTCCTTACATAAATAGTATCAGCTGTCCATACCACAGGGCATGCAGCACAGACTGCTATGATTGATATGAAATAACAACAATTAGGAAAAAGCTAGAAAGGTAAGCAATGTGCCTACTATGTGATTTTCATTAAAGACGCAAATAATAAGTATCCCCTGACTGAAAATGCAGGCAGATCATTTAACACTCATTCTAACTTAAAATAAAAAGTTAGTAAACAATTATCTCTAATATGACCAAAACCAGGAGCTTTTGTTATAGAGTGGGACAACAACAGACTACATACATTGTCTGAAATTAGAAACAGAAAGTTCGTTCTGAATATCCTGCATGCTAATAAGATACAAATTCACATGAAAAGTCATTGTATCCATTCAGTATTCTATTGCATGCTTTTTTCCAGAAAAAAAAAAAAAAATAATCAAAAGTAGGTTTTGCTGAAAAGCAAATGCTGCCCTCAGGGAAGGTTTGACATAATGCTAGCAAGTGCAGAAAAATATCAGTCAAGATGTCCCATTTGATTACTATCAGCTACAGACCATGAAAAGCTCTGGACTGTAGACATAAAGTTTATATAGGAAGCTTTTCACTAGTTCTTGCAAACATGTATCTTAAGGTGTAACACATCATGTCTTCCAAAAAGCGTTAAGATCTAATTGTGTACAGTCTTTCAGAAACAAACTCAGTAACATTATGAGACAAACTTGTTAACATTCTCATGTTATTTAGCATGGTAAGACAAAAATCTCAGAGCTATGTAATAAAAGTAGCATCTTGCAAAAATACATTTTAAACTTGTATTCTATAAGAAATCTACGGGAAAAAAGGAAAAAATAAAGAGAATAAAGAGAAATAAGAGATGTGGTTTGGGTAAGTTTCAGTATTGTTTTTTATTTTCTGTCATCTCTTTCCCTTTCTGGCAGAGAAGACAAAACCAACAGAAGATATATAAATCACAATCCTTTTTATATATTTTTTTTCTCTTAATTTTCTTGTATAGAAGATACATACACTGTTTTGAAAATTCCTTTTTCTAAAGTACACTGAATGTCAGAACAGTTAAGAGATAAATTTAGCATGCTTGATGCTGACAAAGGCTTAGCTGCTCTTAAGCAGACTCTTCCCTTCTCATAAAATGATAAGGCATGGCTGCTCTGTGTTCATTGTCAACAGTCACAGTCTCATCATCTCAAAAGCAAAATACCAAGAAATAAAGTGAAACTGAGTGCACTGTGGATGCTGCAATATAAAACACTTAATTCCTGAAACCACTATTAAAATTCCTGAAACCCTTATTAAACTCACATTCCTCAGACTATCTTGTCACTGCAAGTATAACCATCTACTAAGAGCAACTACCCAATAGCTGCCATTCTCACTATTAGAACGTTTTGGGAAGTCTGTCTGAAGTGTGTTTTCTCCTCCCAAAAATACATTACCCTAGAAAAGGCTCAGTACATGTAAGCAAAACAAAAAAGCAAAGAATCAGGTGGCTAACACTGTACACTGGCACAACAAGAAGATACCCAAAAAAAAGCAGCAACAAAAGCAGTATATTTAAGACTACTTCTATTTCAGACTGTCATGGTTTAATCCCAGGCAGCGCTTTCTGGGGTGGGTTACAAAGAGAGGCTCCAGGTGGGGCTGAGACATAAAGCACATTTTTCACATCTTGTCCTGCCCAAGCTGGCTCAAGTGCTACTGCATGAACCACCTCCCATTTAATTTGTTCTAAAGCTTACTGCCACTCAGGGCCCCCAGTCAAAGTCATTGCGCTTTCAGGTCACTTGATAGGGTTTATGATCAGACAATTACCTGCGATATGCATTCTCAAAACACAAAAACCAACCACAACACCTAAAAAAAATTCCTTTTTTATTAGTTGGTGGAGGTGTTGTTATGTTGTTGATCACATCTCTGGGGGACTGATGGCATCCATCTTGCTATTTTATTCCCAAAACCTGGACATCCTGTGCAGATCCTTTGTCCTTACTTTGTTTTATGGCAAAAACAGCTTTCATAAGAACCTGGATTATTCTTCTCCCCTTTTCAAATGCTTCCTCATGTCATCATTATACTGCAGGTGTTCTGGAGTTTCATCCTGTTCCAGTGCAGTCTGGATCAATCCATGGCAGATGGGAGGGCTGTGTTTCCATCCTTACAGTAGTTGATTCCAAGTGTACTGGAAGGCCCTCTACAAGAAAATAAACTGAATCCTGCACTCTGCTGCCAAAGGGATCAAGAAAAACGCACTGACAATCTCAGTTGTTGCATACCATTTGGTAGCCTTTGACTCCAGCTTCTGTTGGAGTTCTAGCACACCTAGTACAGCAGCACTGAATGGCACTGTGACTTTATTCAGGCTTCAATAGTCCACTGTTAGCCTCTACTCTCCATTAGATATTTTTTTTTTGGACTGGGTGAATGAGGCTTACTGACCACTCCTTGACTCTCCAGTTGTGATCAACTTATGGATAGGAAGGAGGAGTATCAACTGGCAAGACACTGTCACCAGTGCATTATCACAGTAGCAGCTGGCACCTGCTGGTCTTCCACCCACAGCAACCCCACCACAGACAGATCCTCTGAGAGACCAGGCAAGCCGGACAGCTGGTTAATCTCTGTACTGAAAGCAGCTATTCCAAAAGCCCACCAGTACCCTTTTGTGTACGCTTGACTGTGCAAGCACTGCTCAGAAATAACTATCTGTGCTATCCCTGTGCTATCAGCACTGTTTCCAGCACAAATCCAAAACACAGCTCCCGATAGCTACTACAAAGAAAATTAACTCTACCCCAACCAAAGGCAGCATGCAGACACAGCGTAAGAAAGCCGACACAGGAGGTACCATAGAAGATCTGTCATACACTGCTTCAGGAATCAGAGCCCATGGAGATAAACCCAGCCAACTATATACATATCACAGATTCTCAAAAGCACTCTACCAGTGAGTGTCTTCTTTTCCCGTCTCTAAGGAACAGCTGAACACCATCACAGTCCCTATTACCCAAGTGATTCTGTAAATAAGCTCCAGCCTGGTGACCCTTCAGCTCTGAAAACCTAGTGACAGGAGAAGAAAAAATAAAATATGTTCCCAGTCTCATGTATTTTATTGCTTACACTTTATAGTAACAGGGGAAAAGCATTAAGCATGCACAAACAAATCAGTTCAGAACACAGGGGGTTGATACAAACTAATTAAATTATTCTGAATGCCAGGCTGTTTAATGATCTTAAACCATTAAGCCTTTATAAAGTTGATGTCTGCTTTGCATCACGACCTGAGAAACAGAGTAAATCAGCTTGTGCAGAGCTCTGCTGTGCTGTCCACCTACACAGACACTGTCCATTCCAGTAAGTGATCCTGGGATGGTGTACAATGACCATGCCAAGGCTAACTTTGAAATCAAAGTTCTAATGCTGACTATAGCACTGTGTAAAAATTATTAGCTTTCTTTTCTCTACTGCCTATAGACAAATGGGTCAATGATACCAATGTGAAACCTTCAGAGCAATTCAAGATGAAAACTATTTGCTTTCAATTTTGAACAATAAAAGTAGGTGAAAACCACAGGATTTCTCTGAATTAATGAAATTGTCCTTATTGCATTAAATATACTTTTGAATATGTATTTAAGACAATGAGGCTGCTTTAGGTACTTGAATTCATTTACAAAGAGACCATAAATACATTGGGGGTTATTTAATTCATACAGTTTACAGTGAGAAACTTGATGAAGTCAAAACACAAAAGGGATACCAGTGACTAAGAATGTTAACTATTACTAGAATGATCAAAGAATTGAGTAAACCCCTTGACTATAGTTCATGGCTGTTGATACTGTGTCTTGACTTGGCTTCAGGAATGGCTGAAGTATCAAGGGCTTTTTGGCTTTGATCTTTTGTACAAACCAGTGCTTTACTTTGATTATCAGGAGATGGACTGTAATTTTTTCATCTTTGATACTGTACATTTCTGAACACTTATCCCTTGGAGATAAGCAAGATGAATGAATTATATACTTACAATCAAAGGGCAGTAGACACATTAAGTAAGCAGGCAAGTCAGATAGACAAGCTAACACCCTATAAAACCAATAACCAAAACTTCATCTTCGGGAGTTCTGAGAAAGGGTGACCTGACAAATAACATGCTCACCATATTCCTGTGAATCACAGACTGGTAACCTCGTTTTACAGTGTCTTGATGCCACTAAACTTGGTACAATCTGGTCATGCTTTGTTTAAAGCAAGAAACATCTTTATCTATTATTTCCAGCTTTGCAAAGCACCTGACTGAAAAGTGTATTAGCTGTTCAGCACTTTGAGGCATGTCACCTCCCAGACCCCTCATCAGCAAAGGGTTTTAAAAGGCAAACTATTAAAGAATAGCAAAAATAGCAGGACCTTAGAACTCTGACAGCAAGAAAGGACTGAATGCACAGCTGTCAACGCACACACATTTTGATTTGCAATTCTAGTTCTCATTTCACCATCTTCAACCTTGAGTCATTTTTATTGACATGAAATGTGTTATTATGCCTCAGATTTCATATGATTTTAACAGCCTAGTGCATCGTAAAACCACTAAATCTGGTGAAGTCCTACTCCTATGAGACAGGTAGGTCTTTACAAGCACTCTAAAAGGCACCTTTGTCACAGGATCTTTAACAGAGTTAATTTAAATGGGTTTGATTTCTAAGGCAACTTCACTAGCATTTATCAGTGTCTTCATATCTTTTAGATCACTACAATGAGCCCAAATCTGGTTTGGCCCTGCTTGCCATAACAACTTTTCATAGACTTACATTCATTTTTAATCTCTGTTCTTATACCACCAAGCTTCTCTTTAGAAACCATGCTCTCTGGATTTTGCACTAAGTCTCCTCATTGCCACATTTCAACCAGCATGGCCTCTATCCATTTTACATTTTCCTCCAACAGCCAAACATCTTTCAAACAGTTTAACAGGCCAGAAGGAAGCAAACTGTGGCACTGAACCTGTTATTCCCAAGTTTCAGGTGTTTCACTTTGTGTCACCCATTTCTTAAAGTGGGTGAGGAGCAACCACTGTTCTGCCTAAAATTCACAGTAGCTACTCTCAATTTTCATAGGTGGTGCAGCACATAACAGATGTGTGCTTCTTATGTTTGACTTTGCAGCCCGTTTTGTATCTTACAGAACAAAATCTAGCATGTTTTCAAACCTGCAAAAATTCTATTCATCAACTTAGAATTTCTTGTCTCATTACACATGTTGCAATCGCGTAAAGATGAATAATCACAGCCTTTGAGATCAATTCTTCTCTCAGGAGAAGGGGAAGAAGTTCCCCACTAAGCTAGCCTACTATACAGCCACAGTGCTTCAGCAAGTTTCACGGATGTGCAAATGTCCTTGACTTATCCTACCACAGCCCAGCTTGGTGAATATTGCCTCTATTAACCTGCTCACTAGCGCTGTCAGTTGCCGTTTCCAAAACTGTGATAGCGTTAGATATACGTGCCTCAAATCTCATTCTACTGCAATCCTCTACTGGTTATAGTAATGATCCCTCTGAATATTTCTCTTAATTGAAATCTAACAAGCTGAGATCTCAAACCCTGTAACAATAGCATGCAAGTTCAGCCTGAGGTTAAACTCTGAAGGACTATCATAGATGCTCTGTTCAGTTTTGTTACTAAAAACTCTTAACTGACCTCTCAATCATTTATTTGGGTTGTGATATTAAGTATTGCCATTTTTGTACGTACAGCTGTTTATCCTTTGCACAGACTTACGTGAGCACGGTGAATGATACACTGGCTGTACACAGGAGAAACAGAAAGAAGATATCCTTTTCTCCTCCCTTACTTGTCTTCTAATTTCTTGGAGGAAAACCACCTGAAGTTTCTTGACCATGCATTTTCTTGACATCCCAGAAGTCCCATATTCTACAGCAGAAAATGGCATGTTCTGTTCAATGCACTATGGTCAGTTGAGGCTTTCCTGCACACTGGAGATCAAAGACTTATATTCGTTTTGCCACTTACCACAAATTATTGGTTACTGGTTTCAGTTCATACCTAAAATGATCCCTGCAAATCAATTTAAAATGCAAATTAAATCTTTCTCAGTGTAGAATTGCTAACGTGAACATACATGCCCAGCATCAACTTGCAAGTTGGAAAGTGCTGGTGCTTCTGAGAGATTAAGCAATTCTGAAAAACATTTCAAAACCCTCATAACTGTGACAATTCAAATCAGTTTATCTAAAACTGAAATCTGTTTCTCTCCTATAATCCACTTCCCTTATATTTTCCCACCTAACCAGCTCCAGTGGGACACACTGATGACTCACAAGAATATTCTACGAATGGAGAGGATGATATAGCACGGTCACACTGCAGTAGCAACATGACTGTGGATGCAGCAAGCACATCTTACATAAAACTGCACTATCTGTTTGTTGCTGGAAACAGACCTCAGACTACGATGAACAACCACTAAAAGCACAGGTGATACTTGGGTATTAAGTTCACATTGAATTCTCTGCAGGCACAGATGTACTAGTTTAAAGCCCTCTCGATCAGTGCTGCCAGCTTATGAGCAGACACATTTCCCTCGGTGGGACAGGTGGACCCCATCAGGCCCTAGCACACCTTATGTTTCAAAGACTCTAGTGTAATTATAAAACTCAAAGCTCTGGCAGAGGCACCAGCCCTGGGGCCTGAAATTTCTTTTGATCAAGCTTGCATTCTGGTTGCAATATCATTAGCACTCACATGAAAGATTAAGGGTGGGTCTGAAGGTTGTACTATGCTCATCAGTCACCTGGTGACATACCCAGTTGGGGCTCTAGAGGGGCAGAAACTCTCCTGAAAGAGGGTCTAATCTTCAAACACGTGCCTTCATTCTGCTCAGAAGAATAACCGATGACTACAATAACTCACCACTGTTTCATCTTGGTGCTGGCCTCGCACAAGGATTTGGTTGATGTGCCCTTGGTGAAGGTGGTTACATAGGCTTCTATCTTCCCATGTGTTTTGTCCAGCTACCTACTCTGTAATGATACCTGAGAGGGTTCCTCATACAGCTCAGTTCGATGACCTGCCTCCATCCCTCCCTGTCCCCAGAACACTGCCTTCCTCCTGGCACAAAACAGATCCTGGACGCCCCTCCGTTGCAGTCCTGCTGAGCTGGCCTGTGCACACCCGCCGAGGGCAGGGACAGACCCGCAGCTGCGGCCGCCAGGCGGCGTGACAGCGTCAGCACGTGTAAATTACCCGCGCAGCCGAGTGCAGGCTCCGCCCCTCACTGCCTCGTCCAATCAGCGGGCCCGGGCTCAGCCGCGCGGGGAACGTCCCCTGCCGGCGCGCAGTCCCTCCCTGCCCGTGTGCGATCCCCTCGATCCCCTAAGACTCTACACCATAGCTCTCTTAACATCATAGCTACACAGCAGTCAATGTAGCAGTAGCTTGGGTATTTCCACAGGGGCTGCAGCTCTCAGCAGTGATTGTGCAGCTGTGCATTAACGGCTGTGGAGGTCAGACTCCCACCTTGCATCCCAACTTCACCGGGGACAGCCTAGACGACTCAAGCATGGTCCCTACTGTAAGAAGGAGGCTCCTTCTCCATTATTTTCCCCTCTTTGAGTTTTTCTCTTTCAGCTGGCTGCAGTGATTCCTGCAGCCTCTTCCACCAGCACTGGCCCTGTCCACCTATGGGCTCCTAAATCAGGAGATTGAAAGTCCTTCTCATATGCCCAAATCCCTCCCCATTTTGCCTTCCACAGTCGTCCTCTAGTGGCATGCCTCTGCTCCAGATCCCACTTTTCTGCCTCAGATCATAAGGAGACAAACACAGGCACTCAAACCAGCCTTTCAGTGTCTATAGGTCAAAGTTCCACATAGGAAAAAAAAATAAGTAAGAAAGACTTCACTTTTTTAATGCCAACTAATTAATAACTTTCCAGCACAGAATATTTCACCTTTGGCAATGAACAAACAACAGAAAGACCCCAAGTTATTTCCTTCTGTTGAGGCATCTGGTTTCATCAGTCTCCTGGGTCATACCAGTACAACTTGACTGATTCAGAGTATCCCTCAAAAAAACCTCCTCACACAGAAATGAGTATATTAAATTAACATAATTGACTACAGAACAGTTTATGCATTTTGACAAAATGAATGTTGCTTTCTGCCACTCCATTTCCTGTGTTTTTCTATCTTTCATAAATTGGAGTGCTCTCAAAAAAACCAAAAACACAACAAAACACACCACAGACTTTTTAATAGCTAAATGGTTGGTTAATCAAACATAGTGAAGCAGTTGAAATTAAGAGGTAATCGTCTTACCTGTTGTGACACCATGAACAACTCCTTCCTTGGTCCTGGAACCTAAACAAAGAACAATATTAGGTTGAAAAGACGTTATTAAGTACAGACTAGATGGATGATGAAGAGGGATGGATATATAGATTAGATACAGTTACATACAGTATTTTCTAAGACTGTTAAAAATGATAGAGAAATTCAATTTAAGGGAAAGGGCAAAACCATCAATAAAGAGCAACTGTATGAATGTTTATTGACTGTGGAAAGGTGAATAATACTGGAAACACTTCTGCAGTTTATTTCCTATATGTACTGACTTCCTTGACATTTTCTTGATAGCTGTGTTAATTAAACCTCCCACTTTGCACACTCACATGGATGATTCTGGACAGAAACCATGTTAAAGTTCACGTCCTAAGGAGGCTCACACATGCCTTTGTATAAGATCAGAGCCAACTTTCCAGAAGATCCTTTCAATTTCATCTTACAACTCTTCTCCAGATCTCCATTTGTAAGGGTTAACAACTGTTACCGAACTACAGAAAAGCCTAGAGGTTAAAATCATGGGGAGCTGGTAGTGATAGCCAGATTCAGACCAAATTTAATCTGAACCATTCAACAGTAGGTAAGAATTCAAACATGAAAATGCCACCAGGGTCAAACACAAGATCTGCTGCATCCAGCATCCTTCTTGTCAGAGGCACATGTGACAACTTACGTAAAGATACTGCACACAGCAATCTAGAGCTGGTACCAGACTGAGGCATGTGTAAGCAATGTAACCCTGACACCCTGAAGACCAAACTGATTTCTGGAACACCCCTGTAAAAATACCATGACTTTTTACCACACTGCATGAAAGGAAACAATCTCTCATGTCTTCAATGGGAGGAGAAACAAATTAGCACATACTGCTGATGAAAACATAACTCCATGTCTTTTTCCTTAACCAGAATTCTACTTGTCCTCACCGGGTTTTATAATTTGGCTACATTTCAGGGATTAGTAACCATCTGTGGACTATGATGCCTAACAATGTGCAATTGAGCATTACAGAGACAGAGTTTATGCCTTAGTATGCCAGAGAGAGGATGACTCCTTTTTTTTATTGCCAACACAGAGATTACCTTATTTCTAATTCAATTTTTTTTTCTAAATGTTATTCAATATTTGAGACATTGTAATATATATTTCTGATGTTACACTTCAAACACCTATATAATTTTAGATTACATGTAAATTCATATACAAACTCATAGAGGCAGAAATATATTAGAAGAAAATGTATGAGCAGAAATATATCAGAAGAAAACAACCCTACCCACAATTCTTTACAATAATACAATTAAGTTCTGAAATAGAATATAAATTCATTCATCAATATGTCCTACTTGCTACTCGTGACAATTTATGGAACTTAAGCCAAGTATTTATAGCACCATCTGATTGATTACAGCACTGAAAAGGCTCTGTTATCCATGAGCAAGAGCAGAATGCCAATCCATGATAAATAAGAGGGGAAAAATGCTGCATCAAGTAAAATGAGATTTTAACTTTAACTAACCCTTTAATGAAGAAATAAACCAGCTGAGAAGTCTTCTCCTCCATTTATTCTGATTTTCTCTTTTAAAAAAAAATCTTGTTTTCTCTCACTCAAAATACTTACCATTGAAAGAATAATCCATTTTATTAAATCCAAGGTGTTAATGTCAAAGAACTTGGTTTAGGACTTTGGTTCTATGCTATAACCACAACTAATACAGAAATGCTCATCTCTTTCTGTTAATGGAAGATGGGTTTTTCTTCAATGAAAGCTTGGCTTGCAGACCCATACAGAACAGAGATATGTATAGCTAAATCCATTAGTTGGCAAACAACCAGCAAAGCGGTGGTCCAGACCTTACAGCATATGTTAGAGCTCAATACTATTTGCCCTGATACTGCACACTTGCATGGAAGTAGCAGTTTCTGCAGTCACAGCTACAACAGGACCCGTAAGTACATTAGGATCTGCCAGAACAGGCCTATAAATAAAACCAGTTGAATTTAGTAGGATGACTTCTGGCTGGCAATGAAGAAAAGCTGGTCATCCACACTGCTGTTGAGAGAAACTAGCTGTCTGGCATTCTGGCATTCCCAAAACATCAGATTATATCTTGCTTATTGTACCCTACATAACAAGGGGAACAGAACAATCAGAGTAGGGATAATATAAAGACTAAGGAACCTGACACTGATACACTAACTGGGTGATGCAGGAGCAATAGTAGTACATGATAATGCTACTTTTCCAAGCTATAATACACATTTGTGTGAGGGGAGGGAGAAGCCAAAACCAGATTTTTTGCCTTTCTGAGAAAAAAATAAAATAGACTCTCTTAATTTCATTTTTTATCTTCATCATTCTTACTATGCCAAAAATCTCAACAGTTTGGCAATACACTCATTTCTGGGGGTTTTGAGAGATGAACAGACTATTCCACTCAAGCCATCTCCGAGATTCCATTTGCTTAGTCAGAGCTGGGTTAAGACAAGGAAACATAAGCAGAAATTAGGGGAAGGAGAAACCACTGTCTAAGGAAAACACTTCTCCCATGTGCTGAAGCCCATTATTCCACCAGATGGACCCGAGAGTCCCTTGACTACTTCACTGGCTTTTCTACTACTGAAGGAAAATAAGAAACCTTATGAAAAGACAGCAGCAGAGGAATTTGGAAGGTCTTGCCAAATAGGTCATGACTGCACTGTTCTACTCTAAGGCCATGTGCCAGCTAAGCACAAGGAGTAGTAAACAACTCACCTGCTAGTCACCCTGCTCCTGGTAAACTATTCTTTTGTTCTGCTAGGGTGTAACACACAAAAAATGGCTGGAAACTCCCATTCCTGAGCACTGAACATGCATTCAAGAGTCAACTGACCAAAAAGTTCAACTCCTTGGTAGTACACACAGACCTCAGAGGAGCTCTTGAGAAGTACATCACTAAGAGCAAGCAAGAGCTTCTCACTCTTACTCTCAGGTCCTGCTTTCAAAATGGCTTGGGGTAAGTATGACCACTCATTTCCTCACAGCTCTTGAAGAATACATAGAGACACCACTTTAAAATTAATGCTACATGATGCAGCATAGGAGTGCTGAGACTCAGTCCTCCTTTCTAATCAATGATCAGGACATTGCTTGAAAGAAAGGACTTGATGCTGCTCTTGTATGAATCGAGACAGAGCTACTGATTTCAGCTGGCCAATGCTGAAATACATCATCAGAAGAATTCAGGGGAAAAAAAAAACAACAGACTTGAAAGCATATAAACACACTATAGACTATATTGAACAGTATCTTGGGTATTAAAAAGCAGGACAAAGGCAGTGGACTGAGGGAGAAAGAATAGACTAGTTAGAACAACCACTTTCCATCCCTCCCAAGCAGCAGCTTTTGTTAATAGAACTCTTACCAGGTAGAATTATGTTACAATCTTTCACGTAATAGTTAAGAGCAGCCTGGACAGAAAGGTCCAGATGTTTTACGTATTCCCTTAAATTCCACTGATTTCAGTCGGAGACCTTTATCAAAAAAGGAATCTGGACCAATGACTTTGAATATTATTAATTCTCCAGTAGCAGTGGAAGGCTGAATGTTATGGAGCTGATTGTTGAAACCAAAAATGGTGGACTGGTTGCTCTCAGCCCACTGTTGTTAGGCTCTATTTTGCAAGATGTCAGGCAGCTTTCACATCTGGCTGTGAAACTTGCATTTGAAAACCCAACTACAGAGACAGGAAGGGAGAAACTTTCAGGAGCATTAATGCAGTGTGCTGCTCCTCTCCTCTGCTCATTAAGGGGTTTCACCACCTTTTGCACTGCAACAATTATCAGCCTGCAGAACCAAGAGACCATCCCACCAGCCTTTGCTAACACTGCTCTGCAGAAGAGCCACCCCTGCTGTGTATTTGGGAATTAGAGAGAAAGATAGTCAGCTCCTCATTTTCTCCCTTACCCTACTTGACCCTGTTGAAACTTCAGCTGAGAAAACTGGGACTCTCTGCAGGCAGTCACACACCCAGACACATGAGCTCCTGGAGACACAAAGGCTTCCAACTTGTATGACTGAAACTGTGCATACAGTTCTTTCCTCCTGAAAAGCAGGCATCTGCTGTGGGAAGGATCCTACACCATTACTAGTTATCTGCACTGCTTCCTATCATGGCTCGGGATTCTGTTGTCCTTCCTATTTATTCTTGAAATAAATAGCAAGCCTGCCCTCCAAAGATCAACCTCAGCAAAATCATCTCTGAAGACAACAAGGAAATCTGTTGCCTCTGGGAGCAGAATCAGGTTCAAATATTATTACAGTCTGGAGAATGGGTCTCCCACAAAGATTAATTCAGCACACAATGTAAGTTTCTGATACAAAGATATCAGTGACCCCAGAAGCATGGCCAGGAACTACAATAAACCAATTTAAAAAAAAAAAAAAAAAAAGCCCTACCTCTAAAAAAAATAACACTAACATCAAGCACAATGTACAGTGAAAGAACATCTATTTTGATACACTGAAAATGAGCAGATGCTCGTTTTAAAATAGCCTCATCTTACAATTAGTTTTCAAAATGACTGCCATCTCTGTTGGCAAGAGCACCAAGCTTTGCTATGGCTCAGCAGGAGAAAAGTGTATTCCAAATGAGTAGTCCAACCTATCTGGAGCAGAAATAATTTGTTACAGACTGACACTAGCCTGCACGAGCAGAGGGAATCCTGAAAAGACATTAGAATTGCAGACTTAGTACTCCCATTTAAAAGCAATGCCTCTGGTCTTCAGCTCAGTTTAACTTCTCTTGGTATTTGTGCACATCTCCCCAGATACACCACAGCTTCCATTACAGAACTGACCTGTTACAAAATCATCAAAAAAGAAAGAACCTACAGAAAAGAGTATCTTTTTCCCTCCATTCTTTTACAGACGTACTTTATTTGATTAATAGGAGAAATTGATCCATAATTATTTTTTTAATGACTACTTGTTCATACAAACTTAGCAGATTATTTTTCCTGTAAATTTTTCATGGCAGCATTTTCAGGATAGTCCTCTAAAGCCTGATATTTGCCAAGCAAAGATGATTATCGTGTGATCAAAGTACCAATTTGGGATTTGAAAGTAATTTTATCCCCGGTTCTGTGCAAGACTTTTGTCTGTCCTAGATAAGTCACTTAACAACTGCTTTGCTACCTTGGGGTCTGATTGCCCTACCTCATTAACTGTAGTGGCTCTTCCTTGAGAAGTCATGGAAAATATCTGCTAGGGATATGCAACAATAAATGCAGAACATGGATTTAATTTCCAAAGATGAGGAGATGACACTTTGCCATACAAAATGTTACTGTTAACATGCCAAGCAGTCAGGATGGCTTATGCTCAGTTCCTGAACCTCTCAAGTTTCTTCTCTCAAAATCTGACTTAAACCCCACATGTTCTATGGGATGCTATGAAGCTACCTTCCACTTCAGCTTTTACATGTTTGTTTTTTTCTCCATTTATTTTTACGGCACCATCAACCCCTTCAGCCTTAACTTAGGAAACCTCTTGAAAGAGTGCCAGCTAGCAACCTGTACTACAAGGTACCTCCTAAGACATGACCTTGTTCTGTATGGCTTTACAGATGTGGCTCCACTCCACAGAAAACTAATGCACAGCCAGCACAATGCAGTGATGGAAGAATCAACATGTGGCTTCAAAGAGCTGGAGCTCAGGAAGTCTCAAGCCTCCTTTTGTTTGTTTTGCAATGGTCTCCTATGAGCCATTATATATGGGGGGTTGCAGAAGAATCGATCTGATGAGGATCCAGCTGTGAATGTCAAGGCACACCAAGTAGCAGCATGATCCCTGCTGCCCACCTACCCACATAGAGGACACCCTCTTTCGTCTTCCCTGCCGCCTCTGCCACACCCTGCTTGGTCTTTTCTGCTGCTGCTACAACTCCCTCCTTTGCCTTGGATAGTCCTTTCATGAACACATCCATGGCTGAAGAATTTCTTCACACAGCTCTAGGAAAAAAAAAGAAAAAAAGACAGGACACTTTCAGTGAGGTTTGTTTGGTTGTTTTTTTTCAGCTTTTTATCCCTGAAAGGGAAGAAAATTCTATTCAAAACAAATGGGATCACAATTACTTTAATACTGTATTACTTCTACCCCTATGTTATGTAGCTTTCATCCTCATCTCTATTACCAATACACAAGCACCTCTCTGTATGTGAGGCTGCACTCAGTACTTCATTCAGATAGAATGAATAGTTAAATAAGTAGAAAGGAGTACGATTATGTGATCACCTTCACATTTTCTCACATGCTGCTGTACACAGCAAGTTAAACACCATTGCCAGAGCAGTTCCTCCAATCCAAGCAAAGCCTGAGGATCCTATTTCCACAGAATCCTACAGAGAGGTTGCCAATAGCACAGTTCTGGTTGGGAAATGGAGTCATTGATACAACAAGTCCCTTCCTTGCCTACAAGGGCATCATTTCCTCCAAAGAACAGTTCTGTTCGTGTGGTGATTGCAAGATTTAGCCCTGTGATTTGATGATACTCCACCTCTCGTCCAGAAGAAAATGCCAGCTTAAAGAAATACCAGCAACTTAAATTAAGAAAAAACCCCAACCAACCCACAAAAATCCCCAAACAAATAAAAGTACAATACACCCACACCCTCCTAAATGACAGATGTTCACTTGTTTTAAGAAACTGCCATTACTATGCAGAAGAACTGGAGCAAATAGAGAATGCTGCTTTTCCGGTAGTCCAGCATTTTGTGCACAGTCCACACTACTCTTCTAGAAATCGAGTTTTCCCAAATGGGATCTGGTCTGAGAAGAGGTTTTACTAAAAAGCAAGAGCAAGAATGCAGGATTTTAGAAGCACTGCACTGAAGCTACCAGGTGAGCTCTGTGACAGCTATACAACCCAGCGCTACACTGAAACTACTAAATTAGTGATTAAAACAAAGAAGTCGGTGCCCCTTCAACAAGTCCATTATCGATAGTCCTTTCTCCCCCTCCCCCTCCACAGAAAGGAGCGCTGCCTGTTATTTTATGTTCTCTGCTGGAGGCTGAGTAGGAGGAATGGATATCTAGGAAGGCATCTGGGCTGCCGCAGCTTTCTACTAACTCATGACGAGCGTGTGAAGAAAAGCAATGTTTGTGCTCCAGCCAAACTGCCCACGGTACCTGTCACCCTGCGGCTGGGGAGGTGTCTCACCCACATAGGGAAGAGGCGGGCAGGCCCTCCATCCCGCGGGACCCTCCGGCTCCTCCTCAGAGAGGATCCTCAGCCCCGTCCCCAGCCCTGGGCGGGGACACCCGGGGACCGCGGGCGGGCGCCGTGGATGTGCATCATCTAACACACAGGCACCCGCATAAGGAGGGAGGGAGCGTGCAGGGCGGCGTGACCACATATATGCACATGCATAGAGAAGGGCACCTACCGGGGAGGGCGGGTGAGGCGGCCGTCTGGGCACCCGCGGGCTCCAGCTCACACGCCGTCGGCACAAGGCGGCCACAACGCCCGGCTTCCCCTCCCTGCCTCCCTCGTGCCCACAAGAGAACGTTCAACAAGAAATACTTATATTTTATATATACATTTAATTATATATATAATATATACATACATATATATATACACATACACACACACATGCATCCCCTTGGGCTACACAGGCACAGAAAACCCAGCCCTTGGCAGCACCGACACGGAGCGGAGCCGTTCACCCCCGCCGCACCGCTCCCCTCCGAGCCCGGAGCTCCCCGAGGGGCCACCACCGCCTCTTCACCCCGCTACCGCAGCGGAGCAGTCCCCACTCCCCCGGCACTACCGGAGACAGCACCTGCCCCGCCCGGCCCCGCACTTACCGCCGAGCTCGTCCGCCACCGGCGACCGAGCCGTTCGGAGCGGGCGTGGGACGGCGGGAGGCGGAGGGCGAGGCGCAGAGGGCCCGAGGGGAGATGCCCCTTCTCAGCACATCCCCAAGGGGGTGAATGGACCGGGTCTGCTGATGCCTCCCCCCGCGGCAGCCCCGCAGGCGGCGAGTGTGAAGCAGAGGAATGGAAGAGGGGTGGAGAGAGGATGCGCCACGGGAGGGAGGGGCGGAGGGAGATAGGGAGGATCCCGCCACGCTCCCCACCTTCTCCCGGCCCACCCGCTGCCGGGCTTTGCGCAGCCCACCAGTCACGTCCCGCTCGGGAGCGCGGGAGGAGGTGTGGTAAATGGGGGACACTTGTTCCATCCACTCATACCAGGAGAGGAACAAGAGTAAAAGGGAGACCGGGCGACTTAGTCCTGCGACTGTGCACACCCACCACTCCCTCAAAGGGCTGGAGCACCGCATCTTAGAAGTGTTGAGGGAGGTGGTGGTGGCGGCAGCAGCACACCTGTGTTTCACTTCACTTTTCACTTTACCAGATTCTTAGAAAATCTCCCCAAGCATCTAATTGTTTTTCTTCTACTTCCAAATCTTCAGCCCTAAGTGACTGGAGTTCAGTGTGACTGTTCTCACAAAATTCATAGACTCATAGAACGGTTTGGGTTGGAAGGTACCTTAAAGATCATCTAGTTCTAACCCCCCTGCCATGGGCAGGGACACCTTCCCCTAGACCAGGTTGCTCAAAGCCTCATCCAACCTGTCCTTGAACACTGCCAGGGATAGGGCAGCCACAGCTTCTCTGGGCAACCTGTGCCACTGTCTCACCACAACCACAGTAAAGAATTTCCTAATAGGTAATCTAAATTCTACCATCTTTCAGTTCATGGTCCCAGCTCATTTTTAAGGATGGGAGACTCTCTTGCACCTGTAATTTTAGTCTTAACCCTATTGCACTCACAAAAGGAATTTCATCCCAAATCAGGAATACTATGAGAAACTCCACCTCACTCCTGCCAGATTTGCCCAACCCCTACACCTCAACTAGCATCCTCCACCACACACTCCATACCCACTGCTATTAAAGTCTTAATCTGATGCATAGAAGTCACTTTTTCTGCAGAAAGGGTGAGCCAGCAAACTTCTCTATTTTGGTAACAGAATTTCGGCATGAAAAGCCAAGACCAGCAGGAGACAAGGCATTAGAGCAGATGGACCTTCAGCTTAAGTACATCAGTTCCTGTGCTGTATAAAATCCCACAAGACCTACACAAACAGTTTTGGTTTTATTGCACTCCAGAAGGAGAAATAGAACACGGTATAGATGAGATACAATCATGTGAGCTGCAAGGAGCATCTTGCATCCATCATCCCATGCAGACAGATGTTGCATCCCTGGTTTTGTTTGCATTCTGAACAAGTAGTGCAGAGTCTTCCTCTTGTCAGATTTCTTCATAAGCCTTAATATTTCTATACTGTTCAGTAAACTTTCTTTTGCTTCATTCCACTACTAGTTTTAATCAACCAAGCATTCAGCAATATATTTTATTTCTTCTGCAAGTAGGTGCAGACTGAGAATACAAATCATGACCTTATAATTCTACCCTCAAGAAAAACCCAGGAATTAAATTACATAAGGTGCTTCACCTCATTCATCCCATGCAGCACATTCATTACCAATGCAAGAACGAGATATGGTATCTCTATTTCCTCCCAGTTTGGGAGAGAGGAAAATAGGTACACTTTCAGACAGTAAATCAAAGTGAATCATATTCTTTGACCTTGTTGTTAACTGACCCAGCAATTTATATAACTTAGTAGTTAAATTGTCTCATTGAAAGCCATTCCCTCAGTCATTCTCTACCACCTAGGCCTGTAAACTTGGATCCCAAATTAGAATTAAAGTGAATATTGCAGTCCTTATATAAGTATTATCTTTTAGATTTATTGTGGTTTAAGCCCAGCCAGTAACTCAGAACCACGCAGCTGCTCGCTTACTCCCCCCTGCCCCACCTTTTGTTTCTCTAGCATGTAAGTTACTATGAGCATGAAATGTTGCTTTTTATTATGCTGGCATAAATCCGGATAGGCTTATTTTATTTAATTATGTTAGCAATAACAGAGAATCTACTATGATAAATATCCTTGTCTATTTATGGCTCTATTTCTGAAAACTTTATGAAGAGGAGCTCAAATGTTTGCAACTCCTAGCTTTTGCAAGGATCCTTTTTTTTTTTTTGCCTTGTGTTTATCAAAGGCAGGCATTATGTTGTGCTGTTAAACAAAGTAACAGCTTGTTGGTTAATAAAATCATGCAGCTAGAAATACAGAGGTAAAAGCAAGAAGGATCAGTTGCCACAGCAGAAATAAAGCTTAAGATTTCAGCTGTAGTATTCAAAATAGGCAGCTGTTAAATTCTAAGTCAGAGGGTAAAAGGCACAGAAGGAAAAAGAAATAGAATATGATTGTTGACACAAGAAATGTTTCATTCTGAAAACAGATGTGACTTAAACAGAAAACAGCATTAAGTATGGTAGTGAATTAGCATTGCATCTCCAAGGTAATTTCTATTTAAACCACATTGCCTACAACAGCTGGGTGGGGTTTTTTATGTTGTCTCCTCAGTACTATTGATATCACAGTAAGTTCTCCCCTGAAGCCCTTTCTGTCAGAAGAAAGGATAGTAGCAAGCAGATTGCCCAGTGATCACATGTAAAACAAATCTTTATTTAATGACACTGTTTACTCTGCGTGAACATCTAGAGTGAAAATCCATTGAGCAGTAATAAAAACTTGTTCAATCCATCTTGCATTGCAAGCTGATTGGATTATTTGCTAGCGATCAAGTACATATACTTTATCACTACGAAAAGAACAATTACTGGTAACTGAACAATGTTGCAGAGTAAAACTGATGAGAATTTGCTGTCTTCAGGTTAAAAAGTTGAAATGTAAAACTCTTCATGTGGAAACACTGGAAAGGTGCTCCCCTTCAACACTACCTACTAAATGGAAAGCTTTCCCCTGTTTATTCAAGGAGTGATTCACGCAGGCTCTCTGTGTTAACACAGAACTGGTAGGTGATGTTACTCAGAAGATACCTTTGAAATCCTGAAGAGCTGCAGTGTGAAAGGAATCTATCTTAGGGCAGTCTATTTACAGGTAACATTGATTATTCCACTGCAGTGTCTTTCTGTTGAATGCAGATAATCTGAAAATGGCCTTAATTTGATAAATCCATTGACTTTGTAAAACAGTGTGATTTTTGTGCAAATATACTTCAGTCTTTGTATTTCCCATAGAACAGTTTACTATGTGCATTGCTTTAGAGGCAACTGGGAGTTCAGACCATTTTCATCAACTCTTCCATCACAGTGTTTCCATTTCTATTCCCACCCAGGTCTCTCTGTGGGCCATGGCTGTCCATCACTGACCATGCTGTAACTACCTGTGTGCATGAGCAATTTCTGAGAATGCAAAACCAAGTTCAGTTTCAAAAAAAGTTAAATATGATCTCTCATTTGCTTACAGGTAAACTGAGATTTAGCATATCATTATCTTAACACTTAGCATGTTTGTAAGTGTTATAATGTAACACCCCACAGCACCTCATGCGCATGGTGTCTCCAGTGATGCTTACTCAACTGAAAATGAGCCCCATGTGTTAAAGCCTTCTTACAATCAAATTGCAAGTTATCATTTCAGAGTTAGTTTTTCTGTGAATCATTCTCTTTATTTATTTAAAATTCATGTCCACTATTATGCACCAGTTGCCAGTTTCAAATCATTCCTATTGAAAAGATTTCTGCTTGTGAACTGTTTTGGTAGATATATCTGGATGCTTACCGTGGGCTGGGTCACTGGATCCACTGTCCTGCTATGCAACCACTGGCGAGAGACACAAATAGAGCTGAAACAGGTTTGTTTGAAATTCAGATTGACATTCTTGATGTCTTTGTGCACAGAATCCTTCATCTCAGATCAAAATGAGAGCACGGACAGAACACTTCATAGAGATAGACCTTTGTGACCAGACCTAGCTCTAGCCTTTATTCTTGAGGCTTCTCCTCTGCTTCTGATTTACCTGCTCCTCTCTGGCATGAGGTTCTTTCTCAGATATCTTATTTCTCTGCAGTTCCAGCCCTTGTATTTGACATAGATCAGATAACCCGTCTAGTCCTTCCTGCTCTCAGCTCAGATGCACACAGCACAGTATGTACCATGTTCTGTCTGCAAACTACAGGCCAATTCATGATCAGCTTCAGGCCAGAACATGTCCAGTGGAGGTGGACTATGGAAGAAGGGGGGCTTCTTCCCTAAGTCTGAACATTTGAATGAATTAAGCTGGAACTGAAAACATACTGCAAAAAAAACCCACACGTATATCTCAAAGGAGGTTCCTAAACCTCAAATTCCTCCTTCCAAACATGAACAGTATAAACTTTCTCAAAAGAAAAGTTCCCCAGAATATTTTAGCATACCTAAAACGTAAGATTTCTCCTCAAAAGCTACTCAGGCATAGCTCTGCTATTTTGGGTGATTTAGTATACGTATATAAGCACACGTACATGTATGTGTATACGTGAGAGAATATTTACAAGGTATAAGTATTAAAAATGTCTTAATTGAGACAGGCATATGTGCCAAAATATGATGTTGGAGTTATGTACACACATACACATGTGTATGTCTACATACAGATTTAAAGACATTACAGATTTAAAGAAGTTTGATGTATGTCACTGACATGGTAAATATCAGCCCAACTACAGCAATGCTGATATAACTCTAACATTCTAAAGAAGGTTCTCTCACAGCTTTATACCACCTTTGTTAGAAGCAAAACCTGCCAGACCATCACCTCCTTTATTTGCAGCCAAAGCTGAAGTTACAGACACATCACATCTTTTATAGGCAATGATAATGTTTCTTGAATTAATTTATCTGGGCTAGAAATCCAGTGCTGAAGGGCAAAGCAATTCTCTGTGTTGCACTTGGGACCTTAAGCAAAGCTGTGCTCTAAAAAGCAAAAGCTTAAGTGACAAAGGAGGCCATATGGCAGCACGTTTCTACTCGGAGACACCCAGTACATCTGATGAGGCTGACCTAAGGGTGCCTGGCAAAATCAGTGCTGATTTTTCTTTAAAATGTTTCCTGTTACACGGTACCAGTGGGCTGTCTAGAACTAAAAGACAGAAACATCTTCCTCACGTGTGATACAACATGTTAGCAGTATCTCATATAACTGAAAATGCTAGCACTGGAAAAGTGGGAATCATCATACAGGGTCAGGTCTGACACCTGTCTTGTCCCAAATCATGTTGGAGTGAGAGGCCAGCACCAGCTGTCTCCAAGGTCAATGGTAAGACTGCATGCTCTAACATAGCCTGCTGCACTTACAGGTATCTGAGCCATAATGTGCAGGCACAGCACATTAATTACCTGGATGGAGGCATTTCTCAAGAAATGCACCAGGAAGGCAGCAGCTTTAATTAGATACTAAAGTTAGTCACCAGCAAACTGTTCAAACAAGTGCAAAACTCAGACAGGAGCATACTTCTTTCTATCAAACTGTCTTCTTTCTGGAATTTCTAAGGGAAAGTAGATACCACACAAAAGAAAAGTGACAGTTTTCATACAGACGACACTTTTGCCATCAGAGTTATTAATAATCCAGAGGTGATAAGCTTATTAGCAATCCAAACACATGACTGCATCTTCACACAAATTTTTGTCATGTTGCTTGTGAACAAGTTTGCTTTCTTGCTAGATGTCTGGTATCCAATATATTTAGTAAACAGACGTTCTATGTATCTGAAGTTCACCAACATATGCTACACAAATAAGAGATTCCCTTTTTGAACATTTGGCATGTGGAAAAAATACGTATAAGCACTGGTATACAGAAAAAGTAGATAAAGACTACATAGCTTGCTGGTATTATGTTTTGCCATATTAACCCACAAGAAAAAACTAAAGTCTTCTCTGGAAAAGGCAACATATCATTCTCTTATAATTTCTCTGATTTCAACATGCAAGCTTCCCAGCTTATACACTCTTTGCTGATGCCACTTCAATCATCTGAAAGTCATGACATGGTCATCAGTTGCTAGCACTGTTTTTGTAACACCAACTACAGGTCCAGTTCAGCTCCGATTCATGTTGGCATTAAATCAGCCATTCACTCAGGGGAACCAAGAATTACAAAGGAAATATCTATATAAGAAAATTATCTGTTCTGGTTTCTTTAGCTCCATTATTTATTACACATAATCCCTTACTGGAATCTTATCCTAGTGCAATCTCCAACCCACAGGCCTGTATATTTTTGTTTATGTTTTATTGCCACAAATCATTTAGGCACTTGTCTTGATTTAAAATTCTTAATTTTAAGGCAACACCTGGGATATTAAGATTTAACTACATGCAACACTAAGCAGGGCACAGAGTAACTGCAGGGAGCCATTTCAGATTTCTTCATGAGGGGATGTATACTCAGGCTTGGGCAATGTAGGCAATCGATACTAAAAAAGAGAAATTATTTTTCCTCATATTCATGCACAGAATAAATGTACCTGTACATTTAATTTAATCTAAATTGCCATTCCAGTTACAGCCTCAAGCACAGATCTTGGTAAAAAAGCCCAACAAAACTACCTTAGAAACATTCAATTTCTGCTAGGCTTTCCAATTTGTTTCAATTCACAAGCAGTTTGAAGCATTAACATTTGCAGAGATGCCCAGGAGGCAGGAGAAAAAGACTGAAAGATCACTTAAGTAAGGGACAAGTTAGGTAGGGGACAAAGGGAGGAAAAAGTAGCAAACATGACAGTAGTCACAGTCAAACAGGCCACAGTCAAACTCAAGTCAAATTTGCATAGGCATCTCAATGGTTGCCCAAAAAGGAAATGTAAGTGGTCAGTGGGCTAAGCAGAGTTCTGAAAGTGTCTTTTCATGGATGAAGACTGATGGGGAAGAGGGCATGAAACATTTTTAATCACCAATGGTCAAATGCCACAGGCACCTGGCAGAAGGAAAGCAAGAACTGGCATGCTGGCAGCAGATGGAAGGTGATCAGTTACCAAAGGATAGGAGCCTTGAGTTGTGCTGTCCAGGAAAAAGATGGAACAGTGGCGACACAAAAAAGAGAGGAGACATGGTGGAAGCCATGTGCTAGGGAAATTATTTCTCCAACAGTTTATTGAAGGGATACTGGAAAAAGATTGTATTTGTCAAAGTCAGAATACAAGCTGTTGTTTCCCAAAACCTATAAGCTGTCAGATGATCAGATCATTTTCAATGCCCCAAGCCAGCAAGACTAGAGTTACAGTAATCGCATCCTACCTCTACTAGGATAAATGTTTGTAAGTTCCAGATGTAGGAGGGCTTGCTTCCCAGGCTGTTAGTTCCATCAGTAACTGTAGGGCAACTAACTGTCAGACAGAGATATTCAGATCGTAATGCTTGGCTGAGTGAAATCAATCACAAAAAGCAGCTGAACAAGTGGCCAGATTTTCATCATTGTTGCCTGCAACAGTCCAAAATTAGTTGCCCACCCCCACCCCCCCAACAGGGCTACTGATTTGGTTTATCTAAATAGGGTTTTTTTCATTTAAACAGTTTAGGCTTTGCACTATCTTGAAGGCACATTTGATACCCAATGTTGTGGCTCAGACCCTGCAGTAGTCCTTCTCTTGCTTTATGCTCTGTGTAAGAAATCCAAATGATCTTGCCTGAAACAGCTGAATCTCCTTTTAAAAAAGAAGTAGTCAGTTCCCTTTATCTCCATTAAGAACATCCTAAAAGACTGGCTTTCATATCGGGCATCTGCTTTTTCCCATAGGCCAAAATACAGATTTCCTTTTGTGTTTTGAAATACAGATGCAGAACTTGCGTGGAGTCAGTGTCTGAGGAGTTTATCTGCCCCTTATGGTCCTAATCTACAGGAGATATTAAAAATCTTTTCAGTGTTAAATTTGTTTTCCCTATCAATATGTTTTTGCATTCATTTCCTATTAGCACTCACAACTGCTGATGAATGTTCCATTGTGCTTGATGTTTTACAGCCATGATCAGACAATATTCTTTGCTCAAAAGGGTTTATTATCTTGGTTTCATGAAAAGATTCAAAGAGGGTAATAAAGCACAGATTAAGGATGTGAGAAGGAGTAGGGAGAATGAAATTGGTGAACCATGCACAGTACACCGATAAGCACAGATCACTGCCTTTCTAGGTACCAACTGCCCTGTGAAATGAGAGTTTAGCATCCCTGTAGCTTGTTTAAGCAGTGAACTTCAATATGGAGAGGCTTGTTTCTCTTCATCTTTTACTGCAATCTTCTCAGCTATTTGCAGCCAAGGTCCTCTTGTGTTCAACCCTTGGCTTACACATCACAACGTTCTGCCTTTGTTGCTTCAATTCCAAGCTTCTCTGAAAGATACTGATCTTATTTGTTGTACAATTAAAAGATTCCTGGTTGTGTCATTGCTCAAAAATGTCTGTGTCAAGATGCATTGAATTTGATTCATCTTTTGGTATATACACACAAACACATTTGATATCTTCTTCTTTTCCATGTTGTCATGCACAGTGCTGTTCTGTTTAGGAGCAGCAGAAGCTAACTGCTATTGTCCATAATCAGAGCCCTCTCACAGGTAACAGTTTATGTTTTGGCTACAATCTACTTTAAGCTTTTGTATATAAACTGCTAATAAAGTGCTAATGTGTTTTAAAATGTTTCAATCAATTGTTAATTATTATTATTTACTGCTAATATCTAACCAAGCAGTAGATTATTTTTGCCTGTGGCATATGGTCATCAGCATTATCTTTTGGTGGCATCCTCATAACCATGTTACCAGGTACTTAATGAATTCCCTCCGAATATTAAACTCTTTCAGAACTACTTGAAATAGGCATAAACTGGAATGGTAAAGTATTTCCTCTAGCTATTCATAAGCCAAATGCAGCTTTCATTATTCTATGAATAGCTTGAATGCTCTGTTGAAGGCATTCCCCGCATCAGCAAGCTTGTGTTTCAATTTGAAATGTGTCTGATGGCATACTTTTAAACTGAACATCAGCTTCCTAAGTGAACTTTAATGTTCTTCACTCAAAATCAGCATGCTGAACACCTTCAAGAAATGGTATTGTATTTCCATTGAGTGGTTTTAAAAGATTGTGTTTCAGTCACTGCTGCTTTTGTCTATTGTGAATAATACAGCATTCACTCAGTGGGGTTCATCTGTGCAGTGAAGTACTAACATCAGCAATGAGAAAATAAGACCTTGACACTTCCTTAAGGCATCTATCTGACAAGAGGATTTCCAGTGCCTTTTAACATTTTCCACAAGTCATCTGTATTGCTCTCATACAGCATCTTCTCAATCCAATGTTATAATTTTGCAGTTTTGACACATCTAGTGTGTAGTTATGGAAAACCACCCTCTTGTTCTTGACTTCAGTGATTTCCCTTTACCTGTCTGACTTGAGCTATCATTTAGTCCAGCTCAGTGGAAGACTGATTCCTCGCAGGGACTATAACTTAAAGCCAAAGCTTTGAGGTGGATCTAAAGCTCCCTAAAGAAGATCAAAATGTCCAAAAACCCAGGTATGATCTGAGTAAAATCTAGGCAAATAAACACAATTTACTACTGAAGCCCAATTAGATTAGCCCAACAAATTAATGCAACAGAAAATAATAGCTTATACTTGACTTTTTGTGTAATTGCCCTGTCTTGGCAGCAAGTTTTGCTTCCAGATTTGCTTTGAGATTAACTCATTGACCTTCTCAGCTGCAGCAAGCAAAAACTGCACATTCCCTCTTTGGTCCTTTGAAAGCTGTTCATCCCCACCTGAGGCCAGCCAGCTGCTCGCTGCTCTTCAGTGCAATTCCACCTGCTGTGTGAGCTGCAGGCTCCTGGCTGCAGGTAGTGCTGTATGGCCCTGCCACAGGACCTTTTCTCTCTAGACACTCAGCAGCTCCACAGAAGAGGTTGCAATCTCTTTCTGCCTTCTAGAAGGTCTTCCAGAAGGTCTTCCCGAAGGTCTTCCCGTTATGTGTGATGGACCCCTTCTTTCCTGAAGATGGCAGAACACCAGCCTGTCAATGCATGTGCCTGTGCAGACATGTTGGTGAGGAAAACCCATATGATCTTCACCAGACTCTCAGCTAGAAAAAAATAAGCCTATCTTAGTGGACATACAAATAGGGTTGTGGACTCAGACAGGGTTTTATAGCCAGAAATATCTTTCTCTCACCTTACAATTACAAAGGAATACTGTGACAAGATCCTGCTGTCCTATTGCTCAATTCTACTCTATTGTTTCTACCATGAATGCTAAGTGCATTCTTTTCTTATGAAGCCCTACTCTCTCAAGCAGGTCTGGTTCTCACAGTTTTCTCCCACTGTGATACAAGGCTGTCTGCATGAAATCTGTAATCACAATAGCAGATGACAAAAAAAAACAGGTGTTAAGATTAGACAGATTATGCCATTAGCACCTGGGTCAATGTTCCTATGTAATTTTCTTTGTGCATTCTCAGACCATCACAATCTTCAGTGTGGGATTTCGGTTCAATATCTGAGCTCTGTAATATCTCCAGATTTACAAGGGTGCCCATGACACAGCTGCTTCTCTGGAACAAAGCTCTTTCTGAACAGGGTGTGATATTTAAATGAACAAACATTTTGGATCTCAGGGTAGTATAAAGAGGCTGTATGAATGTTTGCACAGTTAATGAGAATAGCTTCATGAGTCTAAGGGCACCAGTAGCCTTAACTACCTAGAGTAACCCCATCTGGGGTCTCCACCTGTTCACAGCACCTCCCATACCCTCTGTGCAGGGGCCTAGGAGTCCTATTTAAGCTTGGCTCCAGACCCCAAAGCCTCGCCTGAGCTCATGAAGAGGGAGCAGCAGAATAAAGGCTGCCCCACACATCAGGGATGAGGTGCAGGGTGGCTCCCCCATGGACAGAGATCTTGCTGACAGGCAACAAGCTCCTGCCAGCCTGGGGACAACCAGAACAGCACAAAGGGACAAAGGTGGCCTGGATCACTCCATCAAGGGCCTGGGGTCAGGGCTGGGCAGAGATGCTCAGTGGGGTCAGGTGAGGCTGTTTAAACCCATATCCTATCTCACAAAAATAAGCAGAAATTCCAGGGGGGGAGTTGTGGACTTTAAAGTTAAGACATCATAATGTATGATACAATGTATAGACTTGGTAATTTTATGGGGGAAGAAGTGTAAATCTCTGTGAAACAGAACTGAAATAGCGTTATCTCTCTAGGAAACTCAAAAGGAGAAACTACATACTGACAGGGAGTAAGATTTTCTTTACACTGAATTTACAACTCAAGCTAGAGCAATCTGAAGGAATATTATTGCATTAGCATAATCACTGTTCTAATGTCAAAAGTCTCATTTATTTTGTATACAGGAGACTGATCACAGCCCAAGTTAAGCAGGCTAGGGTTAGAGGAGAGGGAGCTGTCATGATCTGGATGTTTTAGAAACACAAGCAATTTTGAACAGAGCAATTCTACCTGATGAAATTAAATGAGTAATGAAAATAACGGTAACAGGAGACACCACCGATCACTGTAATTTATTTTATATAGAAATATATTTAGTGAATACTTCCCTCACTTCCATGCCTACAAGACCCCTATATTTTTCATCCAGTCCTGCAAGAATAACCACACTTCAATTTTAATTACTTTCTACAACTTAGGAAGGGTAAGAGTTCAAAAACCCTCAGGAAACATACTATTAAAACAGAGCAGCTTGTACTTGTGAGGTTCCCCCAGCTTCTCTTTGAGTAAAGAGATGGTTCATTCCTCTTTTACCAACACAAAGTTCACCATAGAAAGTAGGGAATAAAAGCATTGAAATATAACCTGGTCAAATTAGAGATCTCCATCCATCTCAGCCTCTCCACCAGTTTGCCAGTGGCCCTAAGAAAGAGACCCAGCATTCAGACTAGGGAAAGCTGTGATGCTTTGCTGCATGGAGACCTCATAGCAGCCTTCCAGTATCTGAAGGGGGCCTACAAAGATGCTGGGGAGGGTCTCTTCATTAGGGACTGTAGCGATAGGACAAGGGGTAATGGGTTAAAACTTAAACAGGGGAAGTTTAGATTAGATATAAGGAGGAAATTCTTTCCTGTGAGGGTGGTGAGGCAGTGGAATGGGTTGCCCAAAGGAGTGGTAAATGCTCCATCCCTGGCAGTGTTCAAGGCCAGGTTGGACAGAGCCTTGGGTGACATGGTCTAGTGTGAGATGTCCCTGCCCGTGGCAGGGGGGTTGGAAGCAGATGATCTTGGAGTCCTTTCCAACCCACATCATTCTATGGTTCTATGCACTGCCACCCCACACCTGACATAGACAATGGTGAGGCTGAATGCTGGGGCATACCAATGAGATTAAACACAGGTTCTGTGTATTAACTAAATTTACTATGTGCCTGCCACTGTGGGTTACTCAACATCATGATGCACCTTCAGTCTGGTGTTCCCATATTCTTTTATATACCCTACAGTGTCTGCCTGAGGGGCTTTAGGAAGGCTGTAGACTGCTGGCTTAGATATGTATATTTTGTTGCACAGCAACAGCTACCATCCCAAAGTACAGCTATTTTTTCCACCACTCTGTCCCACAGGTTTCTCAGATAGGACTGACTGAAACTCAGCAAATGCAGCTGGCAGTGGCAATCCAGCAGAGAACATGTAGAAATTGAAACAAGGCTCATAGAGGAAATCATATTATTGCAGAGGGTGAGCATAGTTCATACACAATTGTAAGTAAGCATCTTAGACCCCAACCTGCCACATGACAGTAAAACACGCTGCTTAGTTCAAGCAGTTTGAAAAGCCAGGAATAAGACGTCGTCATTTCATTTTACTATGCGTTGTAAATTTGAAAGCCTGTATTTCCCAGCAGACCACACAACATATTTTATAGAACCCTGGGGCTTCTCAGGAAGCTAGGCAAAGCTTGTCTTGTCCTGTTCTGCTACATTTTCTTGGGATTTTCACCAACAACGCATGTCACTGGACAGTGAGTCCTTTTACAACAAATTATTCCACTAAATCCCCCTGCCTCCAGTAGCTGGAAACACCCCTGATTAGTGGCCCTGCTTACTGGCAAGGCTTGTGCTGGACCACACCACACGTTTTTTACCACTGCTAGATCCAGCCTGCTACTCACAGTACAGACTCTGCTCTGCACTGTGTTACCAGTTTGTTGCATCCACATTAAAGGCTAGATTACATGAATTCATCATTATACTCCAAATCCATGAACAAAAGGCGAACACAAGTTATATGCAAAACCAAGAACTTATTTTTAGTTCGACTGAACTCTAAGCAATTTAGTGAAATAACTAATTTTAGTCTAGTAAAAATGATACACAGTTCAAATAAAATACTGTTAAAATTACATATACACAAACTTCCTAGAACCTACCCCATTCTCTGGTGTTGTGCTCACTCTTGCACTGCCCCTTTGGGTATGAGGGTTTATTCAGGGAATTACAGCACAGTCAGTACCTTCTCTCTGGGAGGAGTGGGATGTTGGTTTTTCCTTCTCAATCCAGGACCAGTAGCTAGAGTAATTTTTATGTTTTATGTGGAAGCACCTACAGCTGCTCTTTCTTCCTTGGCCTGTGATACCATGTCACAGCCACATTTAAGTGTTTAACATATGCCATATACTAATTCTTTGTTCTCTTCCCTTATCACTAGAACTGGTTTTACCCAGCTGCCAAGGTTGCTTTCCTTTGATAATCTATTTATAACCTATTTATAACAACTGACCAGTGCTGAGCTGTTCATAGTCATGGGTCCAGTGATACGACCCTTGCCTGTACTTTAAACCTCCTGCTTTGATCCCATGCCTGTGGTCCTCTACACTGCATTTTATTTAAGGGTCATTCTACACATAATAACTGTTTGCTGTCACTGTATGTTAAATACAGATAACAATAAGTGTTACATCACAGAACTGTACAAAGCTAAGCAAACACTAAACCAAGGTCAGTAATAGTTACCTGGTCATTAACCAATTAGTTGCAAGTTAAAACAAAACTTTAACAAAACCAAAACAAGTCCAAACCTTCTATAAACACCTTTTAGTACTAATAGAGAAAGGAAGAGAAGCATCTACCTCACACCCTTCCTCTGAATGGAAGATAAAAGAATTAGAGATAGACAAAAATCAGTCCTAAAGGGCTTAGAACACTGGTGCTCCCCAGAGGTGTAAAGACATTTGCACGTGCTGTAGGATCAGAGAAAGTAATTTTGCAGATGTTGAAAGAGCAAGACAGGATTTCTCTCTTGACTAAAATTAGATTGGAAGAGCTTAAAATTATGTGGAAAAGTTACAGTGCCTTTCTCACCTGGGATATTCACTGCAATGCAATATATGATGTCCAGGTCACTCTTCTCCAAGGCCAGGAAGGAGCTGGTGGCTTCTCTGTTATTTCTAGGTCTCTCAAAGATACTGGTGCCTATGGCCCAGCAACATGACTTTCAATGAAACCCCAGGGCTTTCCATAATAGATTGCTCTTGTTCCCACTAGGAAGGGAAATCCTAGGTGGATTAGAGTTTAATCTTGAAGGTAAGATCAGGCCTTGCTCACTCCAGATTCTTCCAGTGATCCAGTCCAAAACAGATTCATGTGGGCATTCCAAGAGCCTGTGTTCCCAAAGCCCTTTTGCTGCTCCTGCACCAAGTTTGAACAGCGCAGTTGCTTGATGCTTGGAAAGTATCTATCTTTCCCTTTTCTTTTGTGGCATCTGAATATTATGTAGAGGGCTTCAGCATATCTCAGTGCCTTCCTGGAAATGCTTGGAGAGACTGCCTGATCTTTTCATAAGCATTTGAAGGCACTCCAGAAAATAGATCAGACAGGCCCATATTGCTGTACTTCCTGTAAGAACAATGTACTAGGTGTCATACTGGTTCTTACATTCCTCAGTTGCTAAAAGAGCTGGTAGCAGGCTCTATCTTTCAGCTACACATGATAATACATACCAGGTTCAATGCACTGCCATTACAGCTCTGTAGCAGAGCTGACAGAAGAAAGGAAAAAGGTTGCACTGAAAGCACTGAAATTCAAAATACTTAGAAAGCAAATCCTTACAAAGTGGAGCAATTTTACATTCAGTATTTGTTTGCTTTACTTTGGTTTGGTTTATGAGGGATTTTTATTTTGAAAGCTTTTTCTCAGTTATTCCACTTGTTTCTCTTTATTTCGCTTTCATCTTTTCACCACTAGTGACTGGCATGGTGATGAAAAATGCACTTTATTAATTTGGGGATTTCCTAACAATAACAAACCCCCAAACATTTTGATGAAATAAGACTTTATTATTAGTTTGGGGTTGTTTGTTTGTTTGGGTTGTTTTGTTTGGTTGTTTTTTTTTAAGAAAGAAACCTCTTGTGTAGATTTACTGGCATACTCCTCGATGTTCAATTTGAAATGTGAACAAAAAAATAGAAGCCAGGGTAAGAAGTAAGAAACCATCCTTATACACTTGGTACAAAGTTTTCCACCTCTTCCATTTGAAATCAGTTGTTAGTGGCCATTACTTTTTGGTGTTACCTTCTTTGACCCTCTCTTAACCTCCAGCTTTTCTGTTACCAATACAGCTAAGAGACACCATTCAAATCCAAGCCCTCAGGTAGCTCTGATTGTGCCATGGCTACTATAAATGAGTATACATTCTTATATTTAGATTTAGTAGTCACTCCCAAAGCTCATTATTTTCTAAATTAGGCTTCTTCAGGCTCCAGCCCAGCTCTAAATTCTAAGCGGCAGCAGCCTTTGCATAACACTTTAGTCAGCCCTCCTTCACTTTTTGGTTCCAAGGGAAAAATTAGACACTACAAAAAATCTACAATTGCTCAAATTGGAGATTACACACAGAGGTTCCTGATGCCCTCCTTTTGTTTTTCTCCCAGGCCATGTCAAGACTGCTAACCAATTTTCTAGGAATAGAACTCATCACATGGGCCAGAGAAAAATCTCTCAAACCTATTTTTCATATGATGGGGAAAGCTTCTCTGTAAACAGCAGAAAGCTCATTCTAGAGTCTGGAAAAAAAAATGTTCTGTGGCAGGATCAGGGGACTTTCAGAAGCCTTCAATATAGACAAGTTTCACATCAAGGTTTCCAGGAAAACAAAGCATGGCCCCAGATAGTAGCAATCCACACAGTAGCTGAAAGTGAGTCTTTAAGTCTGGGTGGAAATGATATTTTTGAAACTCTTGTGTCAAAGGCTACAATGAAGAGTAAATTTCAGCTGGTTTGGGATATATTTTCTGCCAAATCCATGTCTTTTCCCTTAGCTATTCACCATTTTCTGACTGGTGAATCATCAGTGGACATACCTGGAGATAATTTGCCCTACCTTCAAATGTCTAATCTTAAGGAATATAGATCCCCAAGAATCTTTATAAGTAAAGGAAACAGGAGAATAATGTGATCAAACAAATCTTATAAAAGAAACTGAGCACATTAAATCAAAATCAGTGTGGAAATTGGCTTCAGCTAGTCATTGCAAATAAGATTAATCTCTTCTAAAGGCATTCCGCATCCTCAGCTCCTCTACCAAGACTATTCGTATAAAAACCTGCTTACAGATCCAGCCAGACAGAACATCTCTCTGCCACAGGACTGCTCCTCTCTAGAGGGAGCTACTTTTACAGATCCCCCGGCAATGTGCAGCTAACTGGTTCAGTTCTGGGACTCAGTTTATCCCTGGGTCACATACAGAAGGAAATTAAGACACTACCATATCCTGACAGAATATATCTCAAGCCACAGAGATGCCAGTTGGGAAACACCAGGCAAATAAATTTCTTTCCCTACTGAACTAGAACCTCATTATCAAACCAAAGAGCACTACAAGAAACCTAGAGACTGACACATTTATTCCTGTGCAATTCATACACCCACCCTACGAACAGTGACAAGTTCTAGTCATGTATCCAACTAAACCTGGACGAATTTCAAGCACAGGAGCAAAAATCCAGAGACAGAATTATGGATAAATTTAGATTTATGTATACTGAAATGTTTACAACTGTATTATCACTTCCCCTTCTAGATTTTCAAATCCCCCAGGCAGAGTCTGTCAACAGACCACAGCTGATGTGTAATGGAAGAACATCATGGTCATCTGCGTGCTACCAGTTGCAACACTGGGGCCTCAGAGCTGGAAAACAGAAACCGCAATTCTGCATATAAAATGATGAAAACTAAATTGACCCATAGACACCTCAGTTGAGCAAAATGCAGAAAAACAAAACATCATGAACAGAACTCCTGTGGTCTTAGGATACCACATGCAGACTTTTATAGCAGATTTTTATCTTGATTGTATCCATTAGAACTTGCTCTTTGCATACCTTGCACAATTTTCGTTCTGCTTAAAAAAAAGGAAATGGCTTCTCACTGTCCCTTAAAGGAGGTGTGACTCTCACTCCAGACTGAGCTGCTTGGGAGGGGGAAGAAATCTATTTTCCCATGAAACATGTATCTACAAGAAAAGTGATAAAAATGTGGTTGTAGAAAGCCAAGTCTGTATATTTGCCATGGAAACAGCAGTTATAAGAAACACAGTGATGGGAGGAATATCAACTATCATTTGAGTCTGAATTTTCCAGCATGCAGACATACCAAACTGTAGGCTGCTCCTCATGCAACTTGATAGACTCACCACTTATTATCTTGGTAATTGTGGTTCATTTCTGGCTGCTACTTTTGAAATGTCCTAGGTATACTTTAGTGTATTCAGGAAATACAAGGAATGAAATGGAAAGGAGAAAGCAATGGTGTAAAGGGCTCTTACTGCACTCTGGGTTCTGACCTCATTTTTGTGAGGCCAACAGTAACCCTAATGTGTATTTAATTTACCCATGCTTGTTTCTTTACATCCTGGCATGGGAGGACATTATAAGGAAGTAAAGGGATTTCTTTGGAGACCCCCTGAACACAAAGCTGCGCAGGTCTACTTTTGGAGGTTTTCTGTTTCATCTGTATCTAAGAAAGCTTGAAATTAAAAGCACCTCCAAGCTCTAAGAAAGCTTAATCAAAGTTGCAAATCCAAATTATAGTATAGGGTTCCGTTTACAGAACTGTCACTGTTTCTGTCAACTCTGTTCTTTGCCTCTTACTAGTTTCCTTGCTTTGATGCCCTGTTCCTCTTCAGTCACCTATCTCTCCTTTCATTACTCCCTTCTTTTTGCTATCAAAGCTGTGGTGGAAACATCACAATCTTCCTTCTCCCCCCTACTAATGTGAACAAAACCCCAGCCAAACCAAGCAGCCATTTTTGCCAAAGGAAAGAGATGCGCATGGTGAATGCCATCTGTTAGCATTAGACTCTGCAAACCAGATGACTGACACTCAGCAGCACTTGATGGCCTGCCCATAGCAAGAAATCAAAGAGCTTCCAGAAGCTGACTGCTTCCAGAGTTGAGGTAAGTGCTGCTCTTCCAGTCACTTGCAGCACTGCTGTTCAGGCGGGTTGATCACTCCTTGTGGAGCCACCTTCATCTGGGAGAAAGCAGCCAAGCACAGATACGAATGGTTGCTACAAATAGAGAAAAATGTTGCTGTTGTCACAGCCCTGGCTTCCTTCTTGTTTTCACAGAATGTTATTGATCAATATAGTAGGGAATGAGCTAGCATGGGAGCTTTTTGGTGCTTATCTCTAGTAGCATAAGCTTGTTTTTCACAGGGTGTTGCCAAAAAAGCTTTGTCACTAGCAGATATCCATGGGAATTTCACACTATTAGACAGATGAAAAGTGCATCCAGGAAGTTTCTGTCCTTCAGAAATGATTTATTAGTCCCCAGCTTGCCACCTTCTCATGAAAGAAGACTTCTGGGGCTAGCTAAGCTTTTCTTAATGTTGAATTTAAAGCCTATATAAGGAACTGTTGCTTTCCTGTCTTTTGCTGATTTCTTGGCATTTGGAAATGGTTTGGTCTCCAGAATAGTGTAAGCATTCCAAAGCTAAACTGTCTTTTAGCATCATCCCCTACAGGCTGCTGAAAGAGGTCACAGTGCTTACCCAAAATCAGTGCCTCCATCACACTTGGGAGGCAGTACCGGGAAGGAAATGGCCAAAGTTAGAGCGCTGCACCAACAGGTAATTTATTTTGTTTTAGGAAAATCCTAGTGTTCTTTGGTATATTTGCATATGAAAATCATTTCTAGAGAGGAAATACTTATAGGTGTTTATTTGAAAGTAACCCAGACCATTGCCAGTTCCCACTTACTTGATGTCAGCTTTGTCTAATGGATAGGCTGAAGTCAAAGCAAAGCAGAGAGCAACCTCTTTCATCAGCTGCCACAGTTCCTACATAAAAGATGTTCCTAATACATAAATGTCTCTGAAGGCTAAAATCTTGCACTCAGGCAAAGGAAAATAATATACTGGAATACACTAAAATCACAGTTATTACATGATATTTCAGCAAAGGTATATTCAAACACTGTAGGGCATTTGGTTTTCTTTGTTTGATCAAGAGTGATGCTGATGAAGAAACATGACTCTCTGCCTTAGCTGGATCCAGAATGCAGCTGATTTATAAAAACTACTAAGAATTCATGCTGTACCCATGCAAACTTGACATAGTGGCCTTTAACAGGAAAATCCCTCTGCTGCTATGTCCTTTCTACAAAACGTAATGATTTTTCCTGTTACTACTGTTCTAAGTAAAGTGAGATTCAGGGGAGTTATTTTTTGAGATGGACAGAGTGGTCTGTATTATGCAATCAAAGCAAACCTAAAGAAATCTGATTGATTCACTGAATCTTAATTTAGATATACAGTTTGAATTTCCAGGAATGACTTTTCTGGAGAAATAATTTTGTATAAGTACACAATGGATATAACCTGTACCTATTGCGTGCTTTTAATTCATGCTAACCATATGAGCTGCTAAGTAAAAAAAAAAAAAAATCAAAATTAAAAAATATGGTATTTCAGAATTGCTCAGAAACCTTCAATATGCTCTTGGAGCTTACAGGAGAAACATTATGACAAGAACAAGAGATACAAAGGGGTATTACAGCTCTTCATATAACTTGATGAGAATTTTATGCATCATTGCAGAGTGACTACAGAAGTGATTTTTTCTTCCCAATCCTGATGTGCTTACTTTCATTTCTTTAGTGCTGCCCTATCACACCTGACAGAAGAAAGCAAAGTGGCTTTTTCACTGCACCAACTTAGCTGGTACCAAGAGGCACTGCAAGCAATGTGAGAACTTACCACAAATACAAATTTATTTCATCTGGGGCAAGGAAAAGCCAAATTCTCCCAGCAGTAGGCATGCCAGTGGCATAAAATGCTATTCAATAACTCTTATTTTTTTATCATACCACTTGTGACAGTAGGTGCCCAGCAGGCACACAGCCCATGATCTAGGCAGCATTTTACAGCTGTTGTTGTAGCTGCTGGCATAGGTAGAGAAGATGATCTGGCTGTGCAGTCCTTGCATGGATAGTTCTGGGGTGTCTAATCCCTATGGATTTGAACTCTCTAAGACTGGGGAAAGCTCTACTACCAGTAAACCCCAAAGAGTGAGGATGATAGAGGGCTGTGACACAGGCTATGGCTGTGTAGCCAAGGTGAGGTTATAGAAGCTATTAAATAATCCGGAGAATCAACAGTAGACCTGCCAAAGTAGCTGTGCAGCCAGATAACTGCAGAAGAGATCAAACCAGATGCTCCCTTTACAGTGCTTAGGGAAAGTTGAAAGTCCCCGAAGATTGTTCAAGTTGTTCAATGGGATGAGCAGAGATTTGTCTGAAGTCAAAAGTGTTGCATGTGTGCCATTAGCAGATGTTAAATATACAAGAGTTTCTAAAATCCCAGCCTTTAGTCAGCTTACTTAGGCTTCAGTAAGGTGCTTTCCCGATTTGGAGAGCCACAGCTGTGACCCTGAAAATAAATACTACTCTTTCCTCCACTGTACCAAATAGGATAACTTTTATGTGAGGAGAAGGGTACAGCTCTTTAATGCAATGTAGCCTGATTTCAATGCCCCCCAAGGGTGCAGCTGCATCTTGAAGACTCCACTTCCACCTCCCAGGAAACTGCTTCTTTTACCATTCTGTGCTCTCATGGGAGACTCTCCATGCCCCCTGCTGAATGTGCCACCATACATAAAACTTAAGACTCACTGGGTGAAAGAACATGTGTGTAACAGCAAGCATGAGTGTAGACTCCAGGATGGGCACTAGACTGGGAACTTGAGATTCAGCTTCTGCTTCACGGTCAACTTTTAAATTTTACAATAAAAGCCCATGTGGCCAGCCCAACATGCAGGGATTTCAGTAACACTGATGCACAGTAATACAAAAAATGTGGCACCTATGGATGTATGCATAAGGGAGTAAGCAGCATGTTAAGCGGGAGTTTTCAGGATAATTTTCAACCCACTTCTACCTAAGTTTCACTAAATGCATCCAAGTGCTTATCTTTCCCTAGGTATAATTTGCCCTGAGACAAGCAGCACTTGGATATGAGCTAATGCCGAAACATGATCTAGATTGAGCTTCGGAATCAGATGCAGCAAGGAGCAATCTGAAAATGGATATCCTGAGTTTCTTACAGTCCCAAAATTGTTTTGCTAGATAAAAACAGCTTCAAAACATTTTATCTTTTAATCAACAGCCCAGACATGTAGTAATAAAATCATAAACAATTAAGATTAAATTTTCATTTTGGAGTATTCAGACAGGGAAATAAACACTGTTGTAATGAAATCTACCAACCATCAAAAGCCAGACTGTTTTACACTGCTTTTCTCTGCGCTGGTGGAAATCTGCAGTGGCTTCCCTGACTTTAGGGACAGAATTAACAGTTGCACTGGAGAAATTCAAAGCAGAATCAAAGCTTTGTTTGTTATAAGGCACTCTGACTCCATAAATAAACACAGTATCCAGCTGCTGTAATTTTCCATTTTTAAAGCCATCTTTCATTTAATTTGCAAATATGGTCAACACTAATTTACCTCTCATTTTTCTTTGTGATTTCTAAATATATAGGATGGCAAATGCTAATTCAGGTAAAGGTATTAATTCAAAATCTCAAATATAGAGCTCAAAAAGAGAAGCACTCACATGAAATAGCTTATATTAAAGCTTTTAAATGAGATTGCTCAACAGACTTTCTCCTGTGTCCTACAATTAAAGGACATTTACAGATTTTCTCAATGAATAATAAAAAGAAAGGGGAAATAAGGTCTCCAAAAGGAAGCATAACTGCATTTATTTTCTAACAGGTATCACAAAATTGCATCTGTTTTACTTGCATAGTAGAAACCTACACTTTACTGAGACAATAAAACAGAAAAACAAAATCATAGCAAATGGAAAACCTAACCCTTTAGCATGGTATTAAAGGACAGACTATCACCTGGAAGCTGAAAGCAAGGTGCTGTTATCCAAATCTCTCAAAACAGGAACAGACATGTCAGGGATTTACTTGACTGTAATAAGAACTAGTGGTTTATCTCCATGCTTGTTTGGTTGGTTGTTCTTCTTTTCTATTCCTCAAATAATATGAAGCATGCCCAGAAGATACTGTTCTGTTTCCAGGTGGGTGAGGTTGCTTTCATAGATGCACTGTCCCTAGTCCTTAGTACAGCACTTGTCAGGGACTAGAGGCTTTCTGAACAGATTGGTGATACCCTCTCAGATCTTTCCGGTTACTGACAGGTCTGTTCTGTTACTGCTTTGTCCCTACTTCAAAATGTCATGTTACATTTCTCTACACATTTTCTTCAGCAATTTTCTTTTCCCTTTCTTTTCCTTCAACAAGAAACTAACTTTTCTTAGTCTCAGAGAGCTGGAGAATGGCAGTAGAGGGGGAAAGATTCCTTCTCCTCATCTCCAACTGCAGTATTCAACCTTGCAACTACTAAGCATAATTTCATAGAGTATTATAGATTGGAAAGGACATCCAAAGGTCATCTGGCCCAAAACCCAACTCAAAGAAGGGTCTAGATCATATTTCTCAGGTTTTTGTCTAGTTGAGTTTTGAATATCCGGGCATGGAGATCCCACAACCTCTCTGTGTAACCAGCTTCAGTATTCATCTATCCTTCTGGTGTAAAAAAATGTCTTTACTCTTTATACTGAGTATTCACCTCCTAAAATCTTTTCTGCATGTAAAATTACCAATACTATGTTTAGGCTGCAATTAATATTATTTTAGAATAATAATAATTGTAATTGTAATTGTAATTAATTAATTGGCAAAGTATGCAACAGAAGGGAAGGAATGGACTCAGTGTTTCAGGATATTCCTTTCAGTCTTGTCCATGGGTAGCAGATTTAAAGATATCAATGTAGTGGTCCATAAATATAGATCTGTATGTGAACTAGGTGTTTTAAACTCCAGTTACAGTCAACTGGGACATAGGCTGGGATTTAGTTGCCCCTATGTAAGCATTTAACATCATTTGAAATGCCCTCAAGTATCCTGCCTCAAGGGCACGTGCCTTCCATAGATCATATGCCACCTCAGCAGGACTCACATGAGTGTTTATTGTACCCTAATCTGAAATGACACCAGGCACCTGTGGGTAATGCTATAGAAATAGTTCATACACATCATAGGATGAATTATAGAAATAGGATGCGGCATAAATCACCAATGACCTGTAGGTAAATTACTACATTCAAAGGCTTGTGGTACAATGATGAATACAGCATGAACCTCTTCCACATCATCTCCCCACTTCTGGCAGTACTGTGCTTAAGCATTCAAACAAAAACAGAAGACACAGCAAACTTTCAGCTTTATGTAACATACCAGCCTTGCCAACTTTTTCAATAACAAGGTCATAAGTACAAACTATCCAAAGGGCACATGTGACAAGTCACTTCTGTTCTCTGTACACAAACATATGAAAGGAAAATTACCTAATAATTTCAGTTTTTATCCCTCAGGATTACTTTGCAGTACTTATTTTTCCACATTTCTATTGTACCATTAATCTTTATCCTGTGCCTTCTGCAGAAACTTCTTTTTTTCCTCCCACAAAGGCTGCCAGGCTCCCACTCTCTAAAGGGTCACAGGTTGCAGAGAAATCCACAGAAACAGGAAACCAGGCTTCCTCAGTCAGTTTGAAACACCAAAACCTGTTTCCTTTCTACAAAAATAAAGCCTGTCAGAGCATCCTTTTGGTAGGCTCACTGTATGAGCAGCAGCTTAGGAGGAGGAAGAAGCTACAGGATTTCTTGCTGGGGAAATAAATGTGAGATAACTTAGAGCTTTTACAAACCAGCAGAATGAAGGCAACAATCTTCTTGCTGCTGCTATTGCACTTACAGAGTGGCAGCATTGGATTTAATACTGCAGGAAAGCTATGGACAACAGGCCAGAGTCATGAAACACAGACAAGTCGCTCAGACTTGACTCCCTCTCCATCCACAACTGTGGGGTCACACCATTCTGAGATCCAAGCTGCTGAAGCGAGTGCCTCACAGGGACCTCCTTTTGCATCTTCTGGCAAGACTCTTGGAATGGAAGCAGTGAAGAAATCTAATCCTTCAACCTCTACCCCTGAAAGCCTGTTAAATGGACACAGTGATGGTGACTCTGACGAAGATAAGATGGGAAGCTCATCTAGCAGCAAAGGGACATCTCTACAAAGCAATGCTAGAGAGGTCTCTTTTCAGCAAGAGGTCACTACAAGCCAGGATACAGTTATGGGGAGAAGATCTCTCAAGCAGTCATCCCACAGCACTGGTATCACCAGCACTCAGCGGGATGTCAACTCCAAAGCATCTGGCTTTGAAACTACCAGGGGAAAGTAAGGGAATTTTCATGTTTTTTTCTTTTCTCTTATATACTGCTTAGGAATGGTTATTTTCCTGTCCCCTGTGAGATAACTGGCAGGAGTCCTAGTAATTTCAGCAAAATTGTTTTCTGAATCAAAGACCATCTGAAACAAGCAAGGGACTAGACCCGCAGTATTTACTCAGTCAAAAACATATCTTTGTAACAGAATAAGTGCTGCAATATTTTATTCCTCAGGGTAGTTATCTCAAAACCAACAGGAAAGTCATTATCATATATGGGTAGGAAAGGACGACAATAGATGCCTCCCTGTTTTATGCACAGTAAACTTTTGTTGTTTGGTGGCGGGTTTTTTTTGTAATTTCTTGTGAGCAAAAAATTACAAATGCACTTTTTCATTTTAAATCTGTTAAAAATTATGATGTTTGTAAACCTTCCCACCAAATTAAAAATACAAGCAAATAATTGTACTAAATGCATCCATGTCTGACAATTTGAAACATCTTATTCTGTGATAAAAGCTTATGAAAAGTGGAGTTGCAGGTGGATGCACATTCAGAATTGTGTAACTTAGTACATAATAGCTATGTGTAACAGAGTGTATCAGATTGTACTGTCTAGTTTTATAGCTCTGGAGCACTCATTTATTTTCTTTGTTCCCCAGTGTCTTCAATTCTCAATGGGGACGTTGATATGTCTTTGGAGATGTTGCAAGGTTCACTTAATTGCTGATGCATATTCAGATACCGGTAGAAAATTGAAGATACAAAAGACTGGTTGTTTTCCATAGTATTTACAGAGAGTGGGCTTTCAGATTATAGATTTCTTCTTTTCATGGTATTTGTCCAAATGCTAGCATCCAAAAGGAGGAAAAACACTTCTGCCTAAATTCACACAAGAGAATAAATCACCCCCTTGAAATATTCCTACAATTATCTTTCTGTGTGTGGCCGAGAGCTAATGTTCCTTCAACTCAAAGAAAATATTCCCCTTGGCCTGAGCATGGTTTGGATCATGCGTATGTGAAATAATGCACAAAGACCCAAAGGAAAGGAGTCCTTTGACTCTGCTTGGAAGAGATACACCAGCAAGGAGCTATGTTTCCCAGAGTGCTTTCCTAGCACGCTCCTCCAGCTGTATGTTACCACACCTTACTATGGTGTTTGGCAGAGTGTCTTAGTTAACCTGAGTTAAATGAGTTGTCTTTGCATGTGGGAGCTGATAACTGTATCTCCATTAAAATAGGTCCTAACATATGTCAACCTTAGATCCTTTGGCTTTCTCAGCTTTTTTCAAGAATAGTGTTTCAGTGAAATTAATCTTCAGAAAACTCTGCGAATAGGCAGATATTGTTTCCACCTTTTACATAAGATATAACTATAAAGAAAGCAAAAAATTAGTCTCTGGTGAATAAGGTCTCATATTTTATTTATCATAACAGATGTGGTTGGAACTGCAGAGAGGCAAAATAAGCAAAACTTGTATTGGCTAGCACTGTACTTCATAAGTGGATGAGGAGCAACCTGCTGTGCAACACACATAAAGATTTTTTTTTCATCAAAGTTACAGGAATGTCTAGCTACATGAAACCCCAGCATAGAACAGAATGCTGAACCCCCAGTCCTTTCACAAACTGCTGGGCCATGTAGCCTCTCTCTAGCAAATGCCTACAGTTCTAGGTGTGGCTTGATCCTTTACACATCAAGATTCTTCTGTTGCAAGTCTTGTCTTCCTACTGCATAAAAGTGCTTATACAATCAGCTAAGGTGTTTTGAGCTTTTCTTCCAGTTTTGCCATTGACCTAGACTGTGATATAAGTCATTTAACTATTCTGTCCCACCTTCCCTATGAATCAGACCTGGATTAATAATACAGATGCTTGTGACTGATTTTTTTTTCAGTGAACTCATGAAAAATCACCAAGACTAGTGTGCTCAGTGTTACCAGTCACTGCTGTGAAACACCTGGCAAGCTGCTGCTGAAAACTATGCAGAAGAACACAAGCATTTTTATTTATTATGTGCAGATGTTATTGACCACAACCTAAATCCATTTCTAGCATAGATTTTCATTAAAAAAAAAAAAAAAAAGATAAAAGCATTTTGATTGCAAATAAACTGAAAGAGATGCTGTAAAACTTCCAATAAAGACATACGTATTTCTTCAAGGTTTACTCATTTAATGCCTGAGCTGAGCATGAATGACTCAATAGCAGATTTTGTAGTTGTAAAGGGTACTACCTCTGGAGAAATTTGGAAATACAATTTGCTTTTTGAATTGACTTTGAATTAGAGCAACCCTTTGGTTATAGTTTGTATTCCAACCTGAATTTTTTGAATGACCTTTTAGGAACTGCATGACTCTGTAAACCTTTATGGCAACCCATTGTGTTAACATATGTGCAGAAATGGTGATGTTACAAGGCTCCATATAAAAGGAACAATAGGAAGAAGTCAAGGAGAGACAAGAGGAAGGAAAACAAAATGAAAATGAGCATTTGTTTTTCAATATATTTATAGTTTTTAAAATAGCAATGAATCTACTTTGTTGGACAGTCTCCAGGGCTATGAGATTGCCCACAAGATACAGTATGTGCTCATTGTACAAGCTTAACTACACAAATGCCCCTTTCTGAAGGAGGAAGTGTGCCTTACTGGCTTAATTACAAGATAATTCTTTTGCTATTGCCACCCTAGATTATCTGAGGACAATATTATATACACATATCATGTCCATACTAGAACCAGAGTAGGAAAAAAGTTCTTCTGATTCACTCTATTTTTGCAAAATCCCCGTTAAAATGCCGTAAGAGCATGATTTAGGAAGATTTAATGGATTTTCAAAGCCTGCACCTGAAGAATATTTCTGACAACCACCCAGTGTGGCAGGCAGGACACAGCAAGGTAGGGGAGCTAGCATCACCCCAGAGCCCAAATTGACAGGCACAGTAGGGCTGCAGTGCCAAGATCAAGCTGGGAAGGCAAATCAGTGAGTCAGGATCACTGATCATCTGGTGATGGTGACCAGGATATATCACATTCCAGTGATCACTGGGCAAGTCCATAGTGATGGGGCAAGGTCAAAGTTAGGCCAGGATGTCAGCCTGCAGGTCAGGACTGGCACAGGGAGAATGCAGTCCTGGGGTGAACTTTAGTGAGGCCTTTGAGCCCATGGGCAGGGTATATGTGTGGAGACCTCAGGTCAGGCTGGTCAGGTTGAATAAAACCCACAAGTGCCATCAGGGTCCTGACAAGATTCCATTTAATTTTATTGAAAGAAATGCACTATTAGGACTGCCAGAATAAATTAATAATTTTTTTCCCTACTGAAACAGAACCATATTTGCAAAAGACTATGACTTTATTTTAAAAACCCATCTCAGGCTGGCTTTTCGGATTCCAGCAGAACTTCTGAGGGCAGAGGCATACTGCAACAGGCAGGAGTACAGTCAGTAGGGCTAAAGGCAGATTAAAAATTCTGCTGTTAATAAAACTTAACTTTGAGCCTCTCTGTATCACATCCCAGTGTCATATTTTAAGTGCTAAAATATTGGGCATATCCTTATCTCTAAAACCACTAAACTCTTCCTTATTCTTTGCTGGAATGAAAACACAATGAAATCCTGTTCTTTTGCAGTGAAGTGGAACAAGTTTATACTTATCCTTAGAATAGGTACAGGAGGACATAATTTATAGGTTCTGTAGTTGCCTGCTCTCTAAGTATTTCAGATGAGTAGTTTCACTGGTGAGGCATCCCCACTTCTGGGAGGTCCTGTACCCAAGCTTTCAAAAATGGTAAGGAAACTTTATAGGAAGCATATGTGGATTGGCCTCAGCTGAAGGAAAACTCCTTTCTTCACCTCTAGTAATGACTTTGACTTAAGCTTTGAAATGTAAGCTTATGTCTCCACAAACAAGTATCTTTCTCCTTTCATTTCTGCCAATCTTCAAATTTTCGTGCTATCCATATCAATGAATGAAGAAATGCTGAAAAAACAGAGCTGTGCTTCAGCAGTAGAGAAAGAGATTTTCCAAAGTTCCAGAGACATTAAATGTGAGCACCAATTTGGTGTCGAATAAGAAAACAGGTGATACATTCTTTTCAATTGACTTTATGTGAGATATGGGGCTTTTTGCCTGTGGAGAGAGGCAATTGCAGTATTTCACTGTATAAAGCATCTTAAATAACAGTGGTGATATGGTGGAAGTCTGAGGCAGAGTCCTGAGACTAGCACACTCATCCTTTCATTGAACCCAATGTTATTAATTACTATTCAAGGCAGCTCCTGAATGCATAACACATTCATTCAGGCTGTAAATTACCCACACTATTTCTGCATTGTTGGATGGCTCTGCATTAGTCTTTTCTCTTAGTATGTGTACACTGCACATTCTCCAGTTATCATGAATCCACTGAGGGTCTTCATAGACTTCCTCTGCCATTACTTTGGGTAGTGGTGAAGTGATGGTATTTTATTATTAAGCACAGAAAGGTTCGCTAAAGCCAGCACCAGGGACAGATTTCCTCAGCTGTCACATGTGCTAGGAGTGCTGAAATATTTCATTCTCATGACAAGACCTCTGCATTTCTCCCTAGAAATTGCTTTTCCTTATATCAGTTTGGTAGAATTTCTATTGTACTGACAAATTAAAATGAATGGGCAAGCTCAGTAGATGGCTCAAATGCACAACATACATAGAAACCTGATTTAACTGCCTAGTTAATGCAAGGTTCACATTCTCTTTTCATCATGTCACTTTTTAATGGAGCAGAGAACAATTCTTGAATTGATTTCTTAAGATTTTTGCATCACTGTGCATTTACAATAAATAACAATCATACATGGCTTAGGTTTCTGCCTCATTAGGTATGTTCACTATGACCTGGAAGGAGGAACCTCTTATACTGGTACTTAGGTTGCCTTGGTGGCTGTGTCGGAGGATGTTTGACAAGCAGTGCTTGCTTTACCCTCACAATGTTGTATTCCAGCCACACAGAAGACCTCTGAAATGAACCCCTCTTATCCAGCAGCATCTTGAATGAAGTTATGATGTGGGCTGCAAGTCCATAATCTAGTTTTCCTACACATGCTGAATGCAACATTACTCCCGCTGCAGTCCTAAAAAAACAAATCATTCAGCCAAGTGCTGGTATTCACTACTTTATTACTATTTCATTCACAGAATAAATGGGGCAATGGACATAATTATGCAGTTCCATAATGATGCATGTGGCCCCGTATCAAGAAAATTTTACTGTAAAGAGAATTTTAATGCAAGTATTTAGAGATTGTCGCTGTCTTCTGCTGAGCACAGAAGTGAAACAATTAACATCTGAGACTGCTGGTGTGAAGTAGCAAAACACCTTATTGCATCATGCAGATGAGGTACTACAGCACACTGTACAGCAGCAGTACTGGTATAGGGCAAGAGCTGAAAAAAGGTCCATGCAATTCATACTTTTTGTTTATATTAGTGCTATTATACCCTATGTATTGCGGAAATCTTTTCCACTGCTGTTGTCCCATGCACAGAATGAATTAAAGGATATGTTTGCTCCAAGGCGGTGGTCACTTTTCAAGAGGTTCCAGTACTGAGGTGGGAAGGAGTCATTGCTGGAGATGCTTTACCCAGCTTGAGCTGCCTCCCAGAGGGATGGATAGGGTGTTTTGTCTTTCAGGGGGAGAAGAAAGGTAAAAAAATGTCCTACAATACTGTACCGTAGGTGATAAACTAATAATTTCTGAAAACCAGGCAAAAATTCAGGAAATAGCAAAATCCAAAGTTCTGGTTGTCTGAGACTACCTTCCAGCACTGATGCTTGGCAGAGTCATGACTGACTCTTTTCAGTAGCACAGGAAACAGCAATGCAAAGAAAAGAAAAATCACATCACCACCCAGGCTGCTTCTGAGACACTCACAAAGTACTCATAAAAGGTAAAAAGCCCAACATCTTTTCCTCTTAGCCTCCTCAGATTCTGGTCATTTAGGTTTTCTGTGATCAGGCACTACCATATGGATGACTTCTGAATTTTTTTAATGATGGTAATAAAGGCTTCCATTCATCTCTCATCACACTAAATATTGCATTGATGTTCACACCTTTGCTCTTGCTCTTTTTTTTTCATCTGCCATGGGAATGAGGAATAGGAACAGAGTGTTTTCCATCCCTATTAATGTCTCTTCAGCCCTCTGCATAGTTTAGGATTACCGTAACTGGACAGTGTTAGGATTTGCCTCCCAGCCACTGCATTCAACCCTTTACAGCCTTTCATTTAAAGTACACCAGAACCATCAGCTCAAGTCTGCCCAGAATCTCAATATAACTGACATTTTAGAAAACTGACACTTTCCTTTTGTCACTTATAAAGGCTTTCTTTTTTGTTATTTCTCAAAGTAGAGAAGCCATCACTAACATACTACAATATCCTTATCTGTAGATTACTTAAAGGAATAAGAAACCAGTGAAAACAAGTACCACTGAAGGTCATCTGAGAAGCACTGCCAGTAAGCTAGCCCAGAATTACCTTGATGCATTTTCTACTCTGGGTCAGTCAGGTGATGGAAAATAAATGTATATTCCAAAGGGAAAAATGCAGAATTAATACCCTTTTAAAGAGCAGTTTGTCTGGGTTTTCAAATGTGTTTTACTGGATGATTCTCAAAGCAGATTATGCATATCTTCTCAAAAGTCTAACTTCCAGCTGTAGGCAAGTTTGATTATTTTGGAGGGCTCTCAACACAGACAGGGAGATAAGGTCCGAAAGAGCTGATCTGGTTCAAAACAAGACAACTTCTTATATGTTAAAATAGATTGGTGAAGTGTTAGGTAAGTGGAAATTGTGAATTAGTTTTTGCAGCTCAAGATAGGATATACAACTGATCACAACAGTAAGTAAAAACTTGAGACAAAGAGGCTGTTCACAGTCCAAGACTTCAGCACTGTATGTACAAAAAAAAGGAAATGAACAACAAGAACAGAATTTGTGTTTTGTAATGGTCAGGACAAAATGTCAGGACCCTGAGTCCTGAAAAAAAAACAATTAAACAAATAGTACAATTCCCTCCATCTGATACTTCAGTGTCAACAAGTCAGCTGTTTCTCAGGGCTAAAAAACATATCCTATAACATATTTTACAATCACATACTGTATTACGTATCAAAAGTATTTTTCAGAGCCTGTCTGGGTTTTCCATTCCAAACAGCATGCAGAACAGGTTTTCCAATCTGATTGGTTTGTGGTCTGTCCCTAGTGAGTACTGAATTATTTCAGCTGAGATTTAGGCAGTGAACCTAAAAAAATTAACTGATTTTGGTTCAGGTTTATAATTTCTCTTTGAACTAGAGCTTTTTTTTTTGAAAGATGACTGATGTTCAATTAAAGATACAGAATTTACTATATCACTAGTATCAAAAAGGTGAGGTCTCTGTAGTCACCTAGTGGAGTGCAAAGGAAGTTGTTGAAACCACAACATCGTCTCCCTTGCAGTAGCAATAAAACCCTGTGAAGGTTCTTGCTATCCTTATAATCTAAGTGTTTACATTATGTCAACTAATATTATCTTTCATTATCCAAACTTGGCACGTGCTTTAAAGAAAATTGAAAATATATCACAGCAATGTACTTTTATACAAACAAAATTCAGGGCTGATACTCTGATCTTTGTGTAATGGTGTTTCAGACTGGGAAAGATCCTAACTTCATAAGAAAGAAAAAAATGGATTGCTTCCATACCACGTCGTTATATGTTTTTACATTTGAATGCATGTAACTGACTGTATTCAGAAGAACAACCATATCACCCAAAGGAGACAGAAATACAAGCACAGATCATAGGTTCACAAAACCATAGAATCACTCAGGTTGGAAGGGACCTCTGGAGGTCACTGGTCCAACCTCCTACTCACTGCAAGTCCAAGTCCAAGATCAGACCAGGTTGCTTGGTGTTTGATGCAGCCAGGTACTGAGCTCCATGCTCTGGGCTGGTTGTCTGGGCCCTGCTCCAGTGCCTGGGTGTCCCCATGGGGAAGAAGTTTCTCATACTTAGGCTGAGCCTCTTTTGTTTCAATATGGGTCTGTTGTCTCATCCTCCTGCCGTGTACTGGTGGGAATAGCCTAGCTCCAACTTCTTCATAGCCTTTGGGGAACTGACGTTAGGTGTCCTCCCTTCTCCAGCCTGAATAAGCCTCTCAGCCTCTCCTCAAAAGAATTCAGCTGCTTGTAGCATCTTTCTACACAACCTCTGCTGAGGTGTAAAGGACAATACAAAATGTAAACGGGCGTAGAATTGAGATTGGTATTTCAGAAACTATTCTGTGAAGTACGAATAAACTGCATACAATGTGAAGAGGCACAACCAGTAAGCTGTGCATGGACTTCAGCAACAGGTGCAGCTCTGGGTCCTTTTGTACTCCTTCAGCAACACAGTAATTTCATTTTCATGATTCAGTGATGTTCAGCTGCGCTGATTCAATAGCATTTCTATTAAAAGCCAGGTAATTTAATTTACTCATGGATAAAACTAACTAATTTTCAGATATAAATGAAAGGGACGAAACAAAATCTACACCCTTTGTGGCCTGACTGCCACTGGTGTTCCTGTGAAGTGGTCTGAGGACCCCCTACAAGCAAGTGGAAGCAAGTGTGTACATATATACCTGATAATCTGCAGCTGGCAGTTTTTGTCAGGGTTGCTTTGTGTTTTTTTTTTCTTTGGCAATGTATTTTAATTCTCTGTGAGGGTGGTGAGGTGCTGGCACAGGTTGCCCAGAGAAGCTGTGGATGCCCCATCCCTGGCAGTGTTCAAGGCCAGGATGGATGGGGCTTGGAGCAACCTGGTCTAGTGGAAGGTGTCCCTGCCCATGGCAGAGAGGGTTGGAACTGGATGATTTGTAAGGTCCCTTCCAACCCAAACCATCCTATGAGTCTGTGATATATCCAAACAGTTTACAGTGGGAATGTGCTGTGGAAGGAGTCCTTGCAGTCTCACTCACCCTCTCACCCTAAGGAAGTTATAATTTTTTGGTGTTAGTGTAAATTGCACTTTGCTTTTCAGCAGCATTGGGTACCGCAGTGCCAAGAGGACTGGTTCAAAGCCTGCTGCAGTTAAACAGAAATATTTCCACTGACCACAAATGTATTCATAACAGTCCTGTCACAGACGAGACAACTTCACCAGCAAGCAGCCACAGCACTGATTCTTCGGAGTAAAACGAATTTATGGTTTTATTTTGCTGCCCTCCTTCCTGCATGCCTCCTGTTCTCCCTTAGCACCCCCTGGGAGCCCCGAAGGCAGCGGGGCTCTCCCCGAGCGCTGGTGCGGGTGAGCCATACGAATCGATGTACCTGTACCCGAATTTACACAGACCGGCCCCCTCAGCAGCCGTGAGCGGGGCGGCAGTCGCGACAGAACCGTGGACGCCCCACGATCCACCGTCGCCGCGGAGTTACAGGCGCGCAAACACCTTCCAGCAGCTTTCCACCTCAGCGGGCCACGACCGCCACCTGTTGGCTCTACTTGGCAGCGCCCCACCTCAGCCCTCCCCGCCTCACCGCGCCGCCCGCCACCGCCCCCGTCCTTCCCACTCCCCGCCGCCGTCTCCTCTTGGCACCCGGCGTTGTCCCGTAGCGCTGTGGGTCCATGGGTGGTCTTAACCAGGCGCCAGCTGCCGGCACCAGCAGCAGCGGGTAGTGGCGGTGGTTCCCGCATGGTGCTGGCAGCCCGCGGGGCGGGAGGGAACGACCCGCTGCCGGCTGTCTGGGTGGGGCGGACGGCTCAGACAAGGCAGCCAGGCCGCCACCAAAGACAGCATTAGTTCTGTTAATTGCCCTGCTAATTGCGAATTAGGCGAGGGGTTTAGGAGTGCCGGCAACATGCCAGCGAAGCAAAGATGGAATATGAGTTTAAGGGCTCTCAGCTGTTAGGGAATCATGAGGCAGGGGTACACCTAAGAGCAGGTGCTCATACAGCTAATGAAAGTGGCATATTTTTCACCATATAAAGTCAGGCCTGTCTTCAGAAAGCTGCACAGTAAATTAAACAGATTTGCTTCTTACAATATCTTAAACAAAAATAAGTCAGTAACTACTGCTTGAGGCATTACCTACTATTCATCTAATAGCTGTGCGCCACGGGACAGGTTTCCGTAGGCCCCATTATTTCATTTTGTGGATGGGAAGTTGCATTTTGCAGGGAATCACATCCTTTTGAAGTTGCAAGATGTTGCCCAGTAATTAACACCATATTCCATATATATATATACGTGTATATGTATTTCCATATCGTGAGGCTGGTGGAAATCACTGAGGATGATTCAGCTGAGCACAGGGAAAAACTACAGTAATCTGCCTTACCATATCAGAAATAAGGTGGGTTTTTTTCCAGTTGAGGGAAACACATGTATTATTGGTGCATACTCACGTAGACTGGGCACTGGTTTTCTGCCATGGACCCAGTGCAGGCAGTCCTTACTTAAAATTGCCCCAAAGCTACTTCTGTTTCACAGTTACCTCCAGGCTGCATCCTTTCTATTTTCCTGGGCAACTGTGGAAATGAAGAAATGCTTCATGGGAATGTTTCCTCTGTGAAAAAACAAACACTCCAGTATGAGAAGAATCATAGAATCGTAGGATAGTTAGGGTTGGAAAGGACCCTATTGGAGAGGGTACTGACGTAAAATCTGCATAAGCCGTATGTGACATGTAGGTTCCCAAAAGCTAAAGACAGGCTTAAGGTCACTGTCTGGGTCCCACTAATACCGTGCCAGATGTGGGTGCTTGGCTCCAGGTGTGTGGGCAGGCTCTGTGGCCCATTAGCTGCTCAGCACTTTGAATTTACAATGGCTTTAAACCCCAGAGGACTCAGGCTTGCCAAAGCTGGAGACTAGACATGCTTATTGTGAAAGAAAAAAATGCTGTTCTTCGTACTCTGCCCTACTTCTCAGATATGGTCCAGCCACACTTGATGGAGAGTTTGGATAGCGGTGTTTTGGTTTGAGCTGGAAACACTGCTGCAAATGTAATTTGCTGTTTCAAAAAAGCTGTTTCAGAAGCCTCAGGACTCAGTGTACTCTCCCACACCTTGCTACCAGTGAGTTTTCCTGGCCAACATATGCAAGAGGAGGATGAAATCTGTCACATGGGCTTTGTGCCAGTTGTGGTCTTGCACCATTCTCTCCAGGCTGCATTCCTGTTGTATGTTGTGAGGATTTTGTTTTGTTTTTAAATACGGCTTTTCTGATTGAAATCAGTTTCAATGCAAAAGAAATGCCTGCTCCTGCAGCTGTCAACAAAACCTGCATGTTAAAAGCCTGTGTTGCTGCTCTGGAATATATGATTCCATGGAGGGTAAAGAGGATTTTCAGGTTTAAAGTCCTGTTATGCAAATCAGTTGTCTTCTGTTCTGCCTTTGCATTAACACAGCCTGTCATGGTTCTTCTGCCATGCTTCATCTTCTATTTTCAAATCTACATTTTTTTCAGACAATTTGATTTCAAAATTATGTTTACATTCTTAACATCTCTTAATGAGCTTATTTCATTGGTGGCATAAACCTAATTGTGAGTCACACCAGGGGCACTTTTGCTATGAATATTTCCTCCAATTTAACCTGATCAAAGATTGTTGGGCCATGCAAAAACCACAGCTTCAGACATTGCACTCATGCAGCTTAAGAATGAGTTAAATACTTTAAATAGAAACAGTCTGCTAAAGCTGAATTAAATTTTTGATAGAGACTAGAGGTTGAGTTCAGACTACCTTTAAAAACTAAGAGCAGTCCTTAATGGATACATTTGGGATGTATTGTACCCTGTTTTCCTTTGAAGGGCATGTCCGAAGGTGCAAGTTCCAGCAGCTGTTTCCTTGAAGCTAGGCACCCTGAATAATAATGATAAATAGTGGATTGGTATTGTCAATATTAAAGAGTGATTGATTTATTTATTTATTTACTGGACTCTCAATTCCAGGGCTTTCATGTATTTTATGACTGCGTTTTATGCCTGTTTTCACTGTTTTATCTTCACATTGACCACATTTGCTCAGATGTAAAATGTCCTTCAATTACCAAAAGTTCTACCCCGACAATGTGTGCTGCAGAACAGGTTGTCACTGACAACACTGTTATATGTCTTCTGCTTTGCCCCTTTCTCCAGTGAGCTGTCAGGCCTGCACGCGAGGGTAGAATGCAGGCTAGGGAGCCACAAACTCAAGTCCTAACCTAATTTCTGCTTGTTGTAGCCCAGATTTTAAAATCTGACTCCTGTATTTGCATTCTTTATTTGCAGGGGTGGTAAGCTTAGCGCTCAGCTGCCCAAGGCGTTAGCCCTCAGGTCTTCTCTTTTCAGATAATGTGCAGCAGTAAAAGAGGTGTGGTACTGCAAACTGCCTGAGGTGGTAGTATCACTTCAGATGTCTTCTGATCAGACCTGATATGCCATGAGTTAATTGCTAGGAGTTATTCAGGAATTTAGATGTTAACATTCTCTGTCCCGAGTTTAAATCATTAGCAAACCACCAAGCTTAGAGCTACTCCTTAATAGACCACTGCCAGTCTAGCCCAGCATCACTTCCTGCATTTGCTAAGAAACGTTTAGCATCCCATTTACAGGCTAAAAGATTATTTATTTTAATCCTTGTGCTGCATTTCCAAGAAAAAAGTAGTTTTTAATCTTGGATATGAATATACAGAACCCTCATGCACTGAGCAAGCTCAGTGATAATGCCCTGAGCAAACCAACAAGTCCTCCTAATCCTAAACAACCTCGCCTGAAACCTCCACACATGCTCTTGGGCCAGGGCTCCATTTAAGCACAGGCTTAAGCATGTTCTCTTTATATCAGGTCCTTGTCACTAGCAGTCCTCTTGGAGTTGGTTTGTTAGCTAGTCTTTGTTTGGTGATTGCTGGGCTGCTACTTGATCTGCTTCTGTCATTTACAGCTGCTTGCCTGTCTGTGATGCTGTAGTATTGTATGTTGCTGATGAGGTCAGTGTTAGCTCATGTGGTTGGTTGTGTTGCTCCTTCTAGTAGAGAGAAACCCTGGTCTTGCTGTTCCCTGATCCTCAGAGAGGAAGCTCCATGGGAGCACTATCTTTCTGGTTGTGCTTGTGAGGGAGTTAAGTGTCCTGCTATGTCTTGCACCTACTGAATGGTTGGCAAGAGGGGATGCCTGTCTCACTTGGTGCTGCAGAGGTGTGCTGGAAAGGATGGAGTTACAATCTCTTTCTCACCCTCTGACTGTTTACAGTTTAGCTGTAAATACCACTTTTACTTAGTTACCCCTGCTAGTCTCTGTATGACACATAAGACTGTCAACAATCTATGTGTTCCAACTAGGGGGATGGTGTAAGTAACTTTGCTATTTGTCTGCAAAACTCAGAAGTCTTTTTATTCTGCCAATTTTATGTGTCTCAGACTTGCACAGAGTTGCTTTTGGCTTCAAGAGAGGTAGTGAGAAGAGTGATTAATCTTTAATCTTATGCTTGAGAGTTGCATTTAATTTTTGGCAAATATTTATTCATGGAGTCTCTAATTTATAGACAGACAAAAGCCTATAGCTAGAGGAGACCAAACAGAGGAAACGTCAAGCAAAAGCACAGCCTTTTTATACCCAATTAAAAAAGAAATATTATCCTTATGAAAACTCTCAAGGAAGTGGAGACTGAGTGGGCAAAATCAGATCAAAGAGACTCAACAAAATCTTATTTTATATGGAACATGTTATTAATCAATTAAAAGATACGTGTTGTGTGAGGGAGCATCACAGTGCTAGCAGCAGAAATACTGAGAGGTTCAACTTGTTGGTCTTACTTAGCATCTTCCTAGCTTATCCTGCTGTTTTCTCAGGAATCATTCTCCAAGTAAGGCATAGCTGAATTTAATGTAAGTGCACTGGTAAGATCTCAGTAGACAAAACCAATCACTTAAGGATAGGTGCTGGTACTATTTTGTGTTTTGTACTGTTGTTCTTGTTTGAAGCAGTGTAAATCTGTATTAATGCCACATAAGTAAGTGGAACTAATCTGGTCTTAATTGTATTTTGATTTCTACTGTAAGGAGCCCATAGTAAGTTACTGATTTCAGAGGTAAATGTCTGTTTCCTTACTGGATTATGGCACACTAACAAAACTACTACAACTGGAAGCAAAGTTTAGCAGCAAAACATGACCCAGGAAGAAAAACGTGAAGTTCTCATACACTGATATTGGTATGGAAATACTTCAGAGTTTACTGTCTCTGTAACTGAAATGTTTTGTCACTAACTTGCCAAGTGAAAAATGAAATCTGTTTCAGCATTGACAAGAGAATAATGTATGACCCTAAGAAAGGCTGTACTAATATAGGAAAAGAAAATCACTACTAGACCAAACAGACATTTGTTCCACCAGCAGAAATGCAATAATTTCTTCAGGATGCCATCCAATCTGCATGGGGGGACTTCCTGAGACAGTGGTTATAGATACAACTTTATATTTTTAAAGCATCAGCAAACCAATAGCACCTTAATTGCATGCTCTTTCATGAAATCCTTTAACTGCTTTTAAAAATCCACTTTGGCTTCCCAAACTTCCAAATATGGCACAATTTATGTTGGTGGAAGCACTACCCTGAGTCTTTTTTTTTTTTTCCCTTTAAATCTACTTTGGTTTGATGCCTTTTTGTCATAGTAATATAGACCAAATAATGAATGACTTCCCATCCCTCCTGTTCTTCATCTTCTATTTTCACTTTTCTTTTCACCTCTTTAGGATGTAGTAATGAAACTGAATTCTGTACTTAAACTGTAGACTAATCATAAACTCATATACAGCAACAAGGAGTCGATGTACTGAAACGGTGGTGATTTCTGTTTGTCCTCTAGTCCTTGCCTAATAATTTCATGCATTTGATTCACTTGTTTAGTTCATGCTTGCTACTAAATTGGCATATTCAAAGAGCTAATCACAATGATTCCAAGCTCTTTTTCCTGATTATAGTTAATTTAGGTAGTCATACTGTATGTATAAGGCTTTGTTTGTGTCTGACTCTGCATTATAAGACCCTGTTCTGACAGAAAAAAAAAAAAAAAATGGAAATTCAGCATCATGAGATTTTTGCAATACTTCAAGATCAGCTTTTGGTTGAGTACACAAAATGATTGTTATCTCCCTATTCATTTACTCATTAATGTCTTAATATAATGTCTATTACATATACATATGGGATTCTGCTGATAAACTCTTTCTTGAGAAAGCTAGCTGGTCTTTCACCTCTCTGATTTATGCCTTATTTATCTATACCAGGTCTATCCTCTTGCTATGTGACAGATAGCTTTTTTTCCTTCTAATAGCATTTGCTGAGTGACCTAGCCAAAAACCTCTGAAAATCACCCCTCTATCTACCTGTTCCTGATTCAGAGAATGCTAATAGATTTCTGTGGCATAATTTCTCTGTACAAATCTCTCCTGAGCCGTTATTCAGTTTATAATCTGTACTTAATTTCTGTTCTGTACTGTAGCTTTTAATAAGTTCCCTGGTTTCAAAATACAATTTAGCAGTTTGCCTTTTCTTGCAACCTCCTTAGAGTGCTTTCTTGCAAACCTGGCCTTGCAGTCACCAGCTCCTACATCCTGTGTTGCAGTGGTCAAAAGTTTGATGCTTTAATATATGACTTCCTTCTCTGAATCAATAGCCAGTGGCACAGCCAGCGTGAACTATGGCACATTATTGCCATGTGTGGCTTTGATCTCAAAGTGCACTGCAAAACACAGTCTACCTGTTCTCATGCTGAGCAAAGGGAGGAAAAGTAGAAGTGTCTATCCATGAAGTGAAAGTTATGGGTGGCTAAAAAAGTTACTAAACAATCCTTTGAATTCTAGATAAACAGTTTCTGTAACCTGAAATATAGATGTGTTTTGAGACTTGTCATTACTGCAGTCTAGAAGAGCTTCTTTGTACTTGGTGCTCCAAGAAAAAATTAGATTGCGATATAAATATATGTAGAGATGAAGAAAAGATTGTCTATTTCCTTTGTTGTTAAAAGGTAGCTGAAGCACAAAGACTAATAGCCCAAGACTACGTTGGCAGCATGAAACCGAACTTAATGTTTGGAACTTGGACTGATCCCTAAATTATGGGTTTAAATTTCCCCTGTAAGTATTATATCTCATCTTAGTGTGGAAAATGTTGTTTGTACTTTTAATTATATTTGTCTTCTCTGTCTTCCAGAAACTGGTGTGCTTATGTCCATACCAGACTCGTACCTACAGTGGTAGTGGACCACCTGGAAACCTTCTCATCAGGCAGAGCAAAGCCTTGGATTTGGTGTATTGGATCGTGTGCTCAAAGGTGTGTAGAACTAGGAAGAAGGAGAACTTACAAGTTTGTTATTGCCAGCTGCATAATTCATACAGCCATAACTTTAGAAGTGAAAATGAAAACAGATGGGATCATATTAGCATGTTTCCAGGACTCATCTTCACATGTCCTTATAGCAAGTATAAAAGCTCATGAATTGTCCCTATAGCAAGTGTAAAAGCTCATGATCTGGCATGCCTTTACTCTGTCACCCTCTGATCAGTTCAAAGTTTTCAAGTAAGCCTGCTCCACTCTTCCAGAGTACTGCAAAGGAAGGTGTACATGTACAAAGCTTTAAAGTGCATGTAGGCAAGGAAATCCTTTCTGTGCAGTTTTCCAAGCTTCTGCTCTGTTGGAGCAAAAGGCTTCCCCTAAGAGGCATAAATATTTTTATTATCTTTGTGCTGGATGCTTATTTCTGTCACAGATTTGGTTACGCAGTGAACCTAGAAAAAGTAATTGGCCTGGTTACAAGTTGTAAATAATGTCTCTACTAAACATATTCAGATTGTCCTTTGTGGTTTGGGTGCCCCATTGTATACTTCAAACTTCACATTGCAGTAGTAAGTGAAATTGGGTTTCAGTGCCTGTGCCTAGAAAATGGCAATCCAAATCAGCACAACAGAACAGAGATTCTAGTATGTTTTCCCCTTGAAATATTTCAAAAACCTCTTACAAATCAGTTTGACTATTCTAAGAATTGTCCTCTAGATGGTATGGTAGCACATGCCTAAAGTTTTGAGGTGAAACTGGGAATAGAGTATCCTTAGGATTTGGTAACTCTGAAATAAAATCAGTTGTATTTCAAAACTATGGAATGGACCCTATGGTTGAAAGGTTGCCATTTTTTTTTAAATTTTCTGATTTGATCTAGAACATTTGCAATAACTCCAAGTTGTTGGTTTTTTTTTTGTATGAAAATTAGCTCCTTGTACTGTTCCTGTAAATACATTTCTCCTATATAAATTTCTGAGGCTTCTCTGCATGGAGAGTTATTTTTCAAATCATTATTCCTGATTAACTTCTTTCATGGTCACTTACTTTGTTCTTATAAATGCATTCAGGAATGGATTATGCTAATGCAGAATAAGATAGTTTGATCATAAAATAAGACCATGCATACAGCAAAATAACTGAGAACTCTGTTGATTTTAGTTCATCTTAATGTTTTTTGAGTTCTTGCTGCTGAAAAAGCCATTTCTCAGAGGCAAAGCTAGTGCTTTGAGTGCTTTCAGCTTTGAGTGGAAACACGCTTTATTGGATTAATGTGTGTATAATCTTGGTTAAAATAATCAAAATGGAAGGCTTCCAGTGTACACTAAATGTTAACTGGCGTGGTAAAAATTCATTGTGATTGTTTTTTTTCAGTGATTTCAAAGAAAACAATATATCACAACTGTATTTTGACTCATTCTGTCCAGTTTAGCAGATATTAATTGTAATATCTTCCATAAAAAGATAGCGTTATTTGATTCCTGAATCAGATATTCAGGAAAGAAGTCTGACAGCACTAGAAAGACATCAGGTTCCTTTTACATCTATGCAGATGGTCTGAAGGCTGCAATATTAAAATTGTGATTGCTGTTGAAACACCAAACCCTAGTCAGGCTTCACTTTTAGTTTCAAGCAGTTTAGCAAAAGGATATGCTTGACATGTAAGATAACATAATGCAATTGATACAGGTATCCTACAACTCCTGTTTGGTCACCTAAACTAGGTTTAAAATGTTCTTGTTCTGCAGGTCCCAGACAACAACACACCAAGCCTACAGAATCAAACATAAAATAGTAACATCACTAGAGTGGAAGTGCTGTCCTGGGTATAGTGGGCAAAGCTGCCAATCCAAAGGTATGTAGAGCTATAAGAATTTGAAACTTGTTACTTCAACAAAAGAAAAAAGAGTGCAGTCTGACTTGTGAGCAGATACCTCTGCTGAAAATCATTACAGTCTCTCCTGTTAATTTAAATCAGGAGAGATGCACAGTAAATTAAAATGTTTGGGATTTTGACTCTTCCCTGCACATGAATTTCCAGAGTAGCTAAGCAGAATGTCCTTTCCTTTCTTCCACTCTAAATACAACTCTAAATAAATTTTTCTCAAAATCTTCAGTCCTATTCTGTTTTGCTAATATGGAGCTTGCATACAGTGTGTTTGGTGTTTCTACTTGTGACCTTTTAGTTACTGAATATTGCAGTGATGGAGATATTAAATCCAGGTCCTCTATTGAATGCTTGCTGTAAAATTAATCTTCAGCACTGTGACTCTTTCGGCTTTCAGGTTCTAAGAGTATATTTTCGGTATGATAACATAATATATCAACATTGTTTCCCTCTGAATTGAGTAGGACTTTCTTTGTTCATTTTAACAGTAACTGAATTTTACTAGGTATTACACGATCCCTGTAAAATTGTGCCCTTTTTTGACAGAGCGTTTTACGTCTGCCCTGGTGATCAAACGTATGGCAGTGTACTGTAGTTTTATGTCTGTAAAATAGCTATTTCTTTGCTGCTGGCCTTAAACAAGCAGGCCTTGAAAAATAAGATATGGCTTCAGCATATATATTTTAAATGAATGAATATTACAAGAAAGGCCATTAGATGTGGTAGGGAATTCAATCAGCAGTGGTAAAGTAGAGGCTGTGATTAAAAATTAATGTAGAGGAATGAAGAGAAATCACTGTTATTCACGTCCAGGAGAGAAATTTCAATACTGAAGAGCCAGAACCACAGCAGGCACAGAATTCTCTTCTGTGCAGCTGAGCGTGGAGTCAGATATTAACGCAGGACACAGTCAGCAAGGCCGTCCAGTGAGCATGGATCAGGTGTTTTAAAGGTTTGCTTTTAAAAAAATGTAAACATTAGCAAAAATAGATTTAAAAATGCTTATTGAAGGGGGAGGCTACAGCTGATAAAATTGAAATGGCATCAAAACAGGGAAGCATTGACCAGGAAAAAAAGCTGTATAACTCGATTTGTAGTGGCATCTGCATAAAAATAAGAATAAAGGAAAATGTTGTCAAGTGTTACAGAAGCAGGCTTGAAATTACATCTCCTGGGTTCTGTTTTCAAACCTCTTCTGGCTTGCTGAATAATTTGGGAAAGCCACTTATAATCTGCATACGCAAGTTTACCCATCTAGAAAATTGAGATGACACTTATCTCACAGGGGCACTGGGATATTTAATTAATTAATGCTTGTAGAAGTGCTTAAAAAGATTGGGATGAAAGGTGCTATGTCAGAAAGGCTCTTCTTCCCTGCTTCTGGAATCATGCCTCCCATGAGGAGCAGACCACCAGCACAAGCCCTGCTGTATTATTCAATTCCCATGAAGGGATATCAGCTAATGAACTTGAACAGCTGGAAGCCCTAGTCTTGTCTTCAGGCACTTCATTTCTACAACAACAGGGGGAGAGACGTTGTAAGCTCTGTCTGGGGCTCTCCAGAGGCTCTGTGCTCTCCACTTGGCCTCTCTGCACTTCATCTTCTCAACAACAGAACTCTTATCGAAGGGTGCCAAGAGAACTGGGGAATTCTGACAATATGGTTTAGACCTTGGGAAGGCACTTTGAGTGTGATGTTGTTTGCTTGTAGGAAATGCTAGTTCGAAATGCCTTTTGGTTGAACTTCTCTCTCAAACCAAGTGAAATCATACATAACTATTTTAGTCTGACAGTCTAGGCAGGAGGAAGCACTTGTCACCATCTGATAGTTATTACAAGACATCTGTAAACTATATTGGGTAGCCTCATTGTAACTGCTTGGCTATAGATACTTCTCAAGGTAATGTAGTAGTGAGTGAGACAAAGGAGCCTCTGGGAAGACACATGTTCAGATCACTGTTTCTAACTTTACCTCCTATGCAGCAACACATGACCAAATTAGATAAGAAATGGATCCTAGTCCAGAATGGACAATGAAACTTTTTAAGGGAAAAATGCAGACATAATTTCTTACAGGTCTCATGAAGCAGCGCAGTATGGATTATTCAACAAATAAAACATCATTGTTTTGGTTTGGGAATACCAAATGCCTAAATGGGAGCAAAACTGCTAAGATGAAAGGGTTTATAATTTCTGAGTTGAAAAGTTCATTATGTCATTTTTATTAAACACAGCTTCATTTTCTCCATCTTAAGGATGAAAAATTAAAATAATGTGCATGTAGTAATGTCTGAAGGTAAGAAATCCAGTCTGCTCATCTACATGTGTTCTCTTAACACTATCATGTTAAAAATGATTTCAAGAACTGGAAGATGCATCTTCAAATATAGATCATGCTGTATTCGAATTCAGCTTTTCTGTAGACTGAGGCTGAGGTGACTTAACATGTATGAATTCATTTCCATCTGCCTTGGCTATGGTTTAGAGCAAACAGCTGGTTCTCAGTTGCTGACAATGCCATAGCCATTGCTAGCACTGAATTCTCTCTCATGGTAGTGATGTCGTTTCTCCAGCAGATGGCTGTAAAATATTCCACACAGGAGTGAGTACTACCCTCTGCTTGGGGTGAGCCGCAGACACAAAATGTAGCAATTCCCCTTGAAACACAGGGAATGGTAGGAAACTACCAAATCCCCCACAGGCATCCTCCTTCAACTACTCCTGCTTCATCAAAAATATATTGAGAAAAAAAGATCCAATTTCCATTTTTTTTTTAATATTTTCTGAAATCATTTTGCATTCTATGTTTAAAAATACATGGGTCAATAAATTATACATCTAGACCAATATATTCAATAATAGGAGCCTAATATTAAATTCCTGTGTGCATTACCTGATACCCAGAAGTGCTGAAGACCCCAAAGCTCCTGGCAGAACTGGGAGAACTCATTGCTCAGCACTTTGAATTGCTGCTTCTTTTTGTTGTTGATGATGTTGCTTTGTTACTGTAAATGGCACCTATAAGGTGGGTCTAGTAGTCTAATTTTTGTATTACATTTTCTTATTAGCTTAAAATGAACATAGAATATCCAGTTTTTAAAAGGTCTCATGCAAATAATTTTATGACTATTGCTACCCTAAAGCATACATATATTAGAGTTTCAGTCTGGTGCTCCCATCACATCTGCTGCTCTTCAGCATCTAGGATGGGGAATCTCAGCTGAGGGACCAAGCAGTACATAAGACTTAATCACCGTATGATGTGTCAGAGCACTTCCTTTGGAAACAGACTGAGGCACACTAGAAGAATGCTATAGTAGAAGCTATATTGCCGGTGACTCTCCTGAATTTGCTTCACAAATGAACCCCCTGAATTTCTAATGCTGCCTAAGTACCTTTCCTTTACAGTGATGACATTTAATAACTGTACAATATGCTTTATTCTTGTAGGAATTCTGTGTGTATGTATCACTGGTTACTCTTCTTGCCTCTTTTAGAAGTGGCATAATGCACTCTTGGCTTGCTCCATTACTGGTGTGCTCCAACAGAGTGATACTGTATCCTGGATCTTGCAGAGATTAAGTTATCTGAACAGTTTAAACCATTAGTAAAACAAGCACACAGCCATAAATATATATATCCTTGAAAATCCTTAAGTGACTAAAACTAAAAAAGGCTTTCAGGTATTCCACAAGGTGAAGTTGTGAGTGGGGCAATTGATTTAATAGGGAGGATGAGAGATAAGATGGATAGTATAAAAAACCCTGGTGCCTGTAGTTCTAACAGTGGTAGAGATTACATTTAGAGCAACAGAAAGATCGGTAAATGAAAGAATAAAAGAACATCGATTTGCTGGTCCTTATCACATGCAAGTAACTGACTCCCTTGTCATAGATTATATCATCACATCACCATCTGATAAATCCTGTGTAATGAATTGGGCTGAATGCAAGTATTTAACTCCTGTCAATAACCATGCCACAGAAGGATAACTGAAGCTACTGAAATAATAGCTATTTGAGGATTTTATATTTATCAGTTGATTTAAATAAATTCTGTGAAATTTTCAGTCCATAAATTCAGTGACCTTTCCTTTGAGTTTGTGTGCTAATTGTTACTCCCCCCCTCCCTTAATTTGCAACATAAACCACCTTACAGCACCTTTAAGTGTAATCTATTGATCTCCATATATACTGCTAAGAAGCTGATGAAACAAAGGGAATTTCTTGATTCAGTGTTTCATTCTGTTTCCTTGGAAAATCACATTATGGCCAAACTAGTCTTAATATTTGAATTGGAAAATAATGTCACCATACCAAAGTTATTCTGCTTGTACTGTACTAAAGACTGAAAATCACACGAATGGCATTTCCTTAGATGTGTTCCAACTGGAACAACATTCACTTCAAAATGCTTCATGAACTGAGCAAGCATATAAAAATTAGTCTGAATTTATAGTAGAAAATGTACAGTCTACTTTGTGCATATTTTTTTTTTTGTGGTTTTTTGGGGGGTGCTTTTTTTTTTTCCTTTAACAATAATGAAATCAAAGGCAATGCAATTAAGCCTAATGGCTGGAAAAGTAAGTCAGGAAGGTGGAAATCTCAGTTCAGTTCCAGCTATCCTATCAATTGTTCCCTACTTTTTGTGAGTGAAGGTATTTTTCTGAACCTCAATTTTCCCAACTGTTATATTGAAATAATAATAATGGTATTGTAGCTTTTTGCAAATTGCTTTGGAATCTTTGGGCTGAGATGTAAAGTAAGCTCAGCAAATCCCTTCTGTTACAACCAGAGGAAATATTTAAAAACTTACTCCCCTTATAAAGTTTTTAAATGCATGTACCAGTTGCAAATCTCAGGTGATATTTGTTGGAATTTGGTGAGGTTTTGAAATGTTTCTGTTTTCTAGGTGCTGAAACAATGTAATATCCCCATTGCCTTTGTAGGAAGATATATATGGTCAAAGATTTGTGTAATCTGTAATCTGTTAAAAAAAAAATCATCAGTTTCAATTCACCAAATTCTGTTGCTATAAAAAAGTAATAATCAATTTTACAGCTGGCAATCACTGTTTTGCTTTTGTACTATTGTTATATTGATCTAAAATACTTCTGTAGGATTTTTTAGCCCTGGAGATTGCAAAATTCCGTTCATTATAGAGCAAGTTTTGACACTTTAATGTTAATACCAACCCTCTCTTATAGACGGACTAAGCAGATAAAAAGAATCACTGCAAATTATTAGGCTTTGATAAAGTTGTTACAGAATAGAGAGAGAAAGCAACTGTTGTGGAATCGTGATTGTCATGTTCAGTGTTTCACTCACATCCTTTCCTTTTTCTCCCTCTTTTGGCTCAAGAACAACAATCACTTATACACAGCAACCAGGCTGAAAGCAGCAGAACTGTCAGTGGGAGAACACCAGGACCTCCTCAGGACCCCAATGGGCCAGGTCAGCTGTTATAATTACTATCACATCTAACCCAATCACTGACCACATGACTCACTAAGGTCACTGCAAAAACAATTTGGGAAAAATCCCTGTGTGCTGAAGGGACCTGAATGAACTGTTAGAATTTCTAGTCATGGTTCAGTGGTATGTTTCTCTGGTAAAGACAGGCAGAAGAAACTGAATGTAAAGGTACCAGTAACTTAGCATTTATAGAGTGTCTTGTGACTAAAGAAAACCCAGGAAAGTCATTCTGCATAGAAATATTTAAACTATTATATTAGAGTAAAAGAGAGAATACTGGAAAAAAAAAACCAAAACAACCAAACAAAAAAACCCAAAACCAAACAGAAAAAAAACCAAACCAAACCCAAATCAAATCTAGGAGTAGCATAGACCAGCATTAGGCATAAAAGTAAATGTAGTGACATTAACTGTATTATCTGAATATGTGATTGTTGTTTACATATTACAAAAAGTGGTGCTTTATTCAGAGCTATTACAGTTGTGCTTCAAACATTAGCAAGGGCAGCTTAGGTGTGTTTTAAGCTACCCTATCTAGGATGATCAAATAGCTAAACAGCACAAGGGCAGATTATAGCTTTATACAGATGTTTGGGACTGTTTCTTATTACACTATTTGCTCACTACTGTGTTTACTTCAGCCTATCTAGACTGTGAGGATTTGGAACACGTCAGTGTTTTCTTGCAAGGGTGTGTACAGACCTCAGCATTGTAAGAGCTGGTTAGTAACAATAATGCTTTTATTCAAATAGTGATCTATGTTGAGAAGTTACCTTAGGTGGCTGCTGCATGAAAAGCTTCTTCGCCTCTTAGTCTCTAGAACTGTTGAGTGTGCTCACTTCCCTTTGTATTTATTTTCCATTACCATTTGTATGATTTAAAGTTTACTGGCACAAATGTTCCAGAAAATTAATTTCATAGTTGTCTGCATAAGTATTCATGGAAATGGAATTTTATTAATGCCAGGTGTGTCTGCACACTCACTAAACTGGGAGCAGAAACAATCATGGTTTATCAGACCATTCCAATTAACCATGAATTTAAATATTAAGTGTTCACTAAAAGGAACTATGAAAAGGTATCCATGATTTAGAGGTAGGCAAGTAGTTGTCAACCTATACTATGTTCCAGTTTGTACCACCTGGAGATGTGTATGCCTTTGAGGGTATAGAAATATTGGTAATGCAGAATTATTTGGAAAGTCTGTACTTGGTGAACTGCCAACAGTGATATAACCCCCAACAGAGAGTGAGCTGCATTTTTCAGGTATATTTTTGGTGGCAAATTAAATGCAAGTTATTTGACAGGATTCTGTACACCCTGTTGATTGAGCCTGTAGTTTACATGGGAAAGGAGCCAGCAGCTGGACAAGATGTGAAAGATAGTGTAAAGGAAGCATGTTCCTTGAACTTTCTTAATACTTCTCTTTTCTCTTGAATCTGTCGATGTTTCGATTACGAATGTCTACACTGGCTTTTTGTGTAATCATCAGCTGTTACACACCATGGTGTAATTGTCACTCATGCAGTTGGCCTATATTCAAAAACATTTTATGGAACCATATAAAAAGAAGAGTTATGTTCCTAGGTATGTGTGTTGCAGTTGTCAATATAGTGTTCTGGTGCTGGGATATTCACGCATACTGGGAGAACAGGATGTCAGAATTGAGACTGCCACAGGGTTTTATGGAGACAGTACACATGTATGTGTTTATGTCCATATATGTGGGGAGGGAGGAGGAGAGCTCCATATTAATTGCTTTTCAGTTCTTTTTAAATCAAATGGGGTCAGTTCAGAAGGAAAAATACCTGTTCTGGCTGTGAACCCTGTGAACACGACTTGAGCCCAGTGTCAGGACTGACAGCCCTGGTCTGTCATTCTATCAGCAACTACCAGGACTCTAAAAGCCAAATTCCAGCTCCTACTATGCAGCTATGCTACTTATAAACCTCACTTTCAGGTTCATCTGTGTAGTTTGACTGACAGAAACTGAACTGAAGAAAGCATTGCACCTGGCAGGTTGGTTATCAGTTTGGGTGACTATGCATGAGCCAGTAAAGAATTCAAATCACTTTCTCATAAAAACAATTCAAACAGGAGCAGAAGTGTCCAGGTGTGTCTGCTTGTCACAGAGCAGTATTATGATGAAGAGTATTCAGACAAAAAAGATCTTACAATGGCTTGTCTCCACATTGCCACTGGGGAGAATTGCTACACTTTAAACTAGGTGGTTGAGTTACGAACACAATTTTGTATCTGTGTCAGTAGACATGATGGGCAAAGTAAACAGCTGAAGGTACTAATATTCTAATCTAAACCAGCCAGCCTTATTCACCAGCTTTTACCACGTATGAATTTCAACATGCCTTTACAGGAGGGCATTCTCACTGGTGTTCAGCATGCTTCATCTGCACTGAGCCGTGCATTCAGTAAATTTTCAGGGTTTTCCCAAATGTGTTGAGTTAGATATGATACATGTATTTGTTACATACTAGAATTCTGAAGAATAAAAGTCAGGTCAGAAGAATATCTTCTTTTACATATAACTTGCTTTTTCTTTTTTTTTTTTTTTTTTTTTTGTAGTTTTTACACTCCTGTGCTTGCACATGAGTCCTGGTTAAAACTGTTCACTGCCATGGGAATAGACACTGATGCCATAATCAAAAATGACACAAGATCAATAGCAATACTATTGCTGTTTTATTGTAAATATACTGTAAATTTTTTGTATGCACTGCTAAAGAATATCTTGCCTAGCAGTTTATTAAACCATAGTATGTCCTTGATCATGTAGGGTAATATATCATGTGTCTAAGGTAAGCCACTTAGGCTGAATTTTTAGGAAGTAAAGAGATTTTTGTAATTTTGCTTACAGTAATTGAAGCATTTTATTTTGATCCAACATCTTCTGAAAATCACAGACTAAGTCCCATTCCTGTCAGCTGTCAAACTCAGATGGCTACCTGAAGTCATATGGAGTCCTAATTTGCATGGACCAAGGCCATCATCATCACTACCTATCTTAAAAGGGTGCCTGTCTTAAAACCAGATCTTTTTATACCTGAAGGGACTACAAGTGTCAGGATCAATTTGGGCAGGTTTTAAAACAAACTTGACTTCACAGGTTGAGCATCTTTTCTGAATGGCAAACTAATGATTATTCTAGTCATTTATCTCTTAGCTGTTTTGTTGCTGTGTTGAACAAGCCCTTATTGTGACCCCTATGCTGAAAAGATGTTTTCCTTCAAACACAAGCCTTACAAATTCATCAAGTTATGTTATAAATTGTAAGTAAAAATCAAGGTTTTTGTGATTGTGCTAAAGGAGATAGACTAACTGAATATACTGTAGGATACTAGGTGGAGGAAAAATGGCATTATGCTGATTAAAATATGCTAACCATTCAAAATGCTCTTGGAGAATTACAAATACTTTATAATGGATACAGATGCTTCAGTAATTAGTTACTGCTGTGCTTCTGAATGTCACTAATGTACGATACATGACAAAAATCAAGATTATTCACTCAAGACTAAAAATTCAGAAACTTTTCACCCCACTTCCAGCTAATGTGTGTCAAGTCAATTATACTTTCTCCCCGCAAGTGTTTTAAAGGTTTGGGATTTTTTTATTCTCATCTTGTTCTCTGACCAAGCACTTACACAAAAAATGAATGAGAGGATTAGCAGCCAGGAGATGAAACTGACTTTTCTACAGAAGAAGGTTGACAGCATTGCTGCTGCGATGAATGATGTGAGCAAAATGCTTTCTTCTCTGGAAGGCAAAATCAATGAAGATAAGGGCAGAGACTTGCAGTCTTTTCTGAAAGGTAAGAAAAATAAATTAATGTAATAATTCACGAAGTTAAAGGTGTCAGAAAAAAACAAATGCTAAAAATATTCATAAACTATCCTGTTCTATTGCTCAACATTTATGGGAAGAATTCTCTTAGTTTCATACCATGGTGGAGGGATTTGTTTATTTTGACATTTGTTATGGTGTCTTTTGTAGTAACAAAGAATTTACATTCTTGGGCACTGCATCATCTACGTGATAACTTAAGCCACAATCGAGACATTTTCATTTACTTAGAGCTTCTGCAAATATTCTTATCTTTGTTTTTTGTTTATATGGCAGCTGCTAAAGGATGTACTATTTGCTTTGCTATCAAGTCTAAGTAATATTCTCTAATACATAATTCACATATGCAGGGGAAATGTATAAGGGATTCTGTGGTTGTTGTATCTATAACATTGTAAACATCCCGCTGAATAATCTGCCTCTGATCATATTAAGCTACCTTTGATAAACATCTGTACTCTTCTGTGGTAGATGAGAGACATGGACAGGGATCAGGAGGCTGGGCAAACTCTCACCATTAGAATTATACATTCATTCTTTGTGAATCCTGCAGCTGTTTGTTTCCCAACTACAAATGGTGCTTAACAATCAGATTGAGACTGATGCTTTCATTTCCTTAATATACAATATTTTTCTCATGTTTCAGAATTTTTCCCCAAACTGTTTGTATTATGCACTTTAGAATCCAGAAAACTTCCTATTGTTTGAGAATGAAATGAGGGAACTGGAGCTTCTTACATTGAAATAAAAATAAATCAAACATTAAGTGCTTTTGTATATCCCTCAAATTTACCAAGTGTGGTCCTATTTCTTCTATGTTCAGTCCTCTGAGTTGCTTGTGCCACATGCTAGATGGCCCTCTTGTTCCCTGGATCAAGTTGATCCCATTTCTCACGTAGGTGACCTGCTTTCACCTCTCCACATATTGCTAGATGGCATTCTTGACCCTTGGGCATACACTTAATTTGTCTTTGAATATTTCACATTTCCCTTCTGCTTTCTCTTCATTCTTTTTTATATTCCACTTGTTCTAGCTGTCATTTCCATTCTATTCCAAGACCATTCTTTTGCTGCATCCTGTACTTCTGCTTCTTCATTCCCTTTCTATTTTTAAGGGTCCAAGTTCTAATTAAAACATGCAGTACAAAAGACCCTGTTATTTCACAGTTCTCTGCAAATGTGTTTCAAGCTTTTATTGGTTTTATTTGCAATGATATATATTATACCTGCTTAGATGAAATCTCCAGCTGCTGGCCCTTTTTTGATTTATGTTCTCCATCTATCTCCTAATCAAATTACTAATGAAAATACAGCTATCAAGTACTTTCCTTGACTCAAATTGTGAGTCTTCCAATAGAAGTTATTCTTGGCTTGTATACAGGTAAACAGCAGGAATGAGGTGAGGAGGAGAGAGAGAGCAAGGTTAGAGTTTCTCTTGGCTTGTATGTGTAATGTCAAAGGGCAACTGCAGTTTCTGTCCAGGGAATATCAGTCAGTCATACTCCAAGTGGGCAAAGAGCATCCTATAGTAGCAGGAGCTGGACGAAGTTTTCACGGTGTCTAACCTGGTACAGATGTGCAGTATAAGAATATCAGACTTGCTAAAAATTACTCTTAGGAGTTCACCTGAAGGAAAAAACAACTTTCCCCACTACCACTGCCATCCTGAAGCAACATGTTTTTGAATCACAGTTAACTCTGTAGTTGCTTCATACTATTCAGACTTCTTCCTACCTCCCCTGCTTTTCCATTTTTTTACCATGGTGCCCAGGTCCTTTACTCATATCCTTTAATCAGTTTTCTTACCACAGAAATTCTTATGGCTGCCCAGCTTTGTATCAGGGTTTGTTAGGAGTGAGGTCTGTTTTTCTGAACAAAAAATTCAGTACCATTTACAAAGTTGTTATTTCTTGGTTTCTTCTGTAAATAGACTTCGGTCCCACAGACCTGTCATCTGTTTATACAGAGCCACACTCAATGAAGTAACTGATATGATCCCCTAATCGGATTAGTGAAACCTGCATTTTTAAAAATGGTCTTCGGTACTCAGGAGACTGTTCCTACTTTTTACTTAGAGAAAATAGTTTGATGTTTCCTTTTAATTTAGTAAACTCTGCTTACTTCTCTCTAGTCTTTCTTCCTCCTTTCACTCCACATCAAGCCCTTTTATAGACTTCTTTCCTCTTCATTATTAAAATATACACTCCTTTGAAAATGAACTCAACAATGGAGTGTTAATCACTCCCAAGTCAGAAATGTCATTTACGGCTGGATATATGACCTTAACTCAGTCTCCTGTGTACATACATTTATTTTGCACATTATTCTTCAAATAATTGAATCTACAAAGGGAGTATATGTTGACACAGAGTAATTACACACTTTGGATTTCAGCCAGAGAGTTAAAATTAAAATTTATAATCTAATAGAAAGTGCAAGAGATCTGTAATGTTCATAGGTAATTTGGACCTTTCTATTTCAAAATGAGCAACAGAGAAACTGAGTTACATTCACAAATTCTCAGCTCAAGCTTAAGAATATACCCAATTGTCACCTACAGCAGAAGTTTGGATCAGGTCTTTCTGTGGAAGGGCATGCTCCCACAGACCCTAGTGAACTTTGGAATACCACTTGCTTACCACATACCTAGAGTCCTAGCCAGTAAGTAAGGGAGGGAAACCCAAAGCTGTCTATCAAGTTCCACTCTCTTGATAACAAAACCAAAAAAACCAAAGCTGAGCTATGTTCCAGATGTGAATCTACTAAATAGAGTAGGAATGTGAGAGAGCAAGAATGGCAGTTTCTTGACTGTCACAGGAAGAAAATACCAGTATAGATCCTGTGAAAGACCTCTTGCAGCAGGATGGTCTGTTATCAAGATGTGTTGCTGAGATGGAGAAATTTAATTAATTCCTCACAGAAGGTGTAGAGTAACGTTGTTTCTTTCCAAAGCCATTGAACTTTTCTTCACAGCTGTTAGTGTCTTTTAAAGCACAGAACATTTTTCAGCATCATAAAGCAACCCGACCAAGTCATAGTCATTAGTTACAATGGTTTCTCTACATGTCAGTTATTTTACTCTGCATTCATATCTTGGTTCTTCTTCTCAGCTGCCAGGACATCGTTATTCTCAGGTATCTTTTCTTACTGTTTTTCCTTCGCTGAAGTTCACTGACAAAGCTCTTTGTGCAAAGTGTGCATGTTCATGGGTATACATCTGTCCAGGTATTTGCTTGCTGTTGAGGCTGTAAAAAGTGAAATAAAGGCAATCTCATTATTATCTCTTCGTTATTTTGTTTATATTTTGTGCAAAAATTGCTGTGGCATCTGTGACCACAGTTGACAGTAGTTGAGTTTATTGCTTAGGAAACTTCATGCTATATTTCTGAAGTGGCTCTTTTCTAGGTTAGCAAACTTACTGCACCTGCCTGTTAAATCCTGCCTTGAAAAAAAACACCACCATCTGAAAAAGTGACAGATTTATCCCTCAGGGATCATGGGTGTTTACTGTCCGTTTTACCAGAAATAATGAAGACTGAGAGTCATAATTCATAAAAAGCAATTATAATCAACTAGTTTATCTGTTTCCAGCTGGAAACACACAATTCACATGGATCTCCTGAGCAGAAGTAGGACTGGGCTTCTCTGTAGCTTGCTGAACAAAACCAGTTTTATTTGGAATCCTTTTGCACCCTTGGAGCCCAAAGTTGTGCTGGGTTTCATGGGTCTGATTTCCTTCCGTTTTGCGGCTCTTCCTGAGAATGTATTTTAAAATAAGGTTTCAAAACATGCCTTGGTGTTTTAGAGATGAAACAATAAAATCCAGGGTATGGATGTAATTGAGAGGAAAATAGAGGAGGGCAACAGAGAATTTCTACCTTTACCAATACAGCTTTAATTGAAGAACGGGTGGTCATGGAGGCATTGTAGAGGCTGAAGGGTTTAGCCGTTATAACAAGAGATGGCTGAAAGTGTTCATAGGCTTTAGAAAAAACATGAAAAAAATGTTTTAGCTGGACATAGGGGCTACCTTTGAAAAACAAATCAAAACCACACATCTAATTTCATACCAGAGCGGAACTACTGCTCTAATTAACTGAGAAGTGTGGCAACACTCTTGATGAACACTGTTTTATGACTGTCTTATCAAAATACATCTCCCATATAGCCTTAGATGGGTTGTTATTCACAGGAGCAGAATTCCCACATGTTCACCTCTGCCCAGTGCTTTTCAGGATCGGTATTCCTAGGAGTATTCCTAGTTAAAGAGTTAGTATGCAAGACTAACTAAAGATGTGTACCTTCAAAATGTCTGCCTTTTGCAGCAGTTGTCTTGTTGCTAACTTTAGATATTCAGTAAGGCTATTCTTTTTATTTGCTTCTTTCTTACTATAGCATGTTGTATGATCACTTAGCACATACACTAGGAAGGTAATCTCTTCTTTCACTTCTTGACCATAACCTTGATAAAGCAAGTGTTTTTTTCCTTACTTTCCCAGTGGAGAAAGGATACATCATTTTCTCATGAGCAAGCCACAAAAGCACACAGAACTCCCCATTTCAGTGTTCAGAAACAGCTCAACTAGGAGATACCACATGCAGAGTCTGAGTTTGCCCTTTCAAAATAATAGCAAAACTGCCATTGATTTTGGAGAAACAGGGATGAGTCTTTAAATACTGTTATCCATTCTCTGCATTTATCAGCTTTAAATTTTGCTCTATGGATCGGTAAATAGGGGCAGGGATGTGTGTGTATCTCTTCAGCAAAGCACTGTGCTTACTCACATTGTAGAAAAAAATTTTGATATTACTATAATTGGTTTGATTGTTTCCCTATTTCTTCTTTTTCCCAAAGGTTTCAAATCCAGAAATATTAACGAATTAGTCAAAGACATTGTCAGAGAGCACTTTAAAGGAATTCAAGGTGAAATGCAAGAAAGCATGGCTCAGATTTTCAAGACGATATCTAGTTTGTCAGATGATCTTGAAAACACAAAGGGATTAGCCAAGCATCTGAATGAAACCCAGCAAAAATTTGTTCAGGAGAAAGAAAATGGGCCAACAAAGCTTGATATTCTGGAGCTAAAGAATCATATAGTGCAGATGAAAGAGGAACTGACCCTCACTTGTGACAAACCTATAAAAGCTTTACAGGAAAAGCAGAAAACCTTGGAGGATAACTTGGAGCATCAACAGTCAAGAAGTGTAATTTATTATGAATCTTTAAATAGGACTCTTACTGAAATGAAAGATGCTCATGAACAACTGTTATCAGTTGAACAGTTTTCAAGCCAAAACATCCCTTCAGATAAAGTCATGGAGTACAATGTTACAGAGTACATGTTCACTTTGCATGAGAAAGTAAAGAAACAAGGAATGATGGTGCTGCAGATCTATGATGACTTAAGAGTCCAAGATAGCAAGATCAGCAATCTCAGTGTTGCACTAGAAAATCAGAAAGACTCTGTTCTGGGGGTCTGTGATGACATGTTGTCAGAGAGCAGGAGGGATTTCCAAATGCAGCTGACAGCAGCTCAAGAGAATGTGCTTATCCTAAACAAAAGTCTCTCTGACCTGGTTCTTCCATTGGACAATAAGATGGACAAAATGAATGAGCAAATTAATGATTTGTGTTATGATATGGAGATTCTCCAACCTTTGATTGAACAAGGGATACCTTTTAGTCTGACTTCAGAGTATGAACAACAAATTCAAGCTGAAGAAATCAACAAGAAGCTTGAAAACCTCACTGCTGTTGTTAACAGAATGAGTTCTGCAATTAAGGAGCTTTCCAAAACTCAGGAAGGACTTAAAAATGAATCTCAGGCTTATCAGGAACTGTTTGAAAGTCATATTAATGAATGCTCCATGGAAATAGAAGAAGGATTAAACAAGACCATGATAGTGATAAACAGTGCTATTGATTCTATTCAAGATAACTATGTACTGAAAGATACGCTACATGCTCTAAGAAATGAGACTGAAGTCTGCTGTGGCAGAGCTGAGAAACTGGACAGCCTCCTGGCTTTCATTCCCCAATTTCAACAGTTGAATGAATCCCTCCGGATGCTGCTTGTTGGCAAGAAGTATGAATTTTCTTTACAAGTAGCACCATCCCTTTCTGATCTTCCATATGAGGAGTCTGACAAAGTTATCCTCCACAATTTCAGAAGACTTTTCTATATTTTAAATGATACATCATTAAAAGTGGACAATCAACAACAAGATATCAGCCGCCTGGAAGAAAAGCTACTTGATTCTGTGGAGGAATCAAAGGACCATGAGGTTCGCCTTCTGAATGTAGAGTCAAAAATTTCCAAGTTTTTGTCAAACAACTGTGCGTCGCTGAAAAAACCCAAAGCAGCCTCAACAGAGAAAGAGCAAGTGGTCTCACTTCAGCTCCAGACACTGAGTTCCAGGATCAAGGCCCTGGAAGCCAAGTCAATCCGCTTCTCAAACATCATTCCACTTCTGAACAAGACTGCTCACGAGGCCTGGGGGCTGTGTCATGATACTAACAGCAGCATCCATAAAGTGAATGCAAGTATACCTGTGCTAATTAAACTTGCTCAGCCAGATATCCCCCTCCTGCATAGAGGCCTCAGAGAGCTCATTGAATCTTGCTTGAAATAAGAGCAGGAGCTATTTTGACAAATTTAACCCAGCATGTTGACATATCAGTTGCAAATGCTATGAACAACATCACCAAACTTCAGAAGCAGGTGAAACCAGTTATGAAGAAACCAGTCCCAGTGAAAAAAGGAGCAACAAATGTTACCATGAGCCTGGCAAGCCGAAGTCAGAGAAATACGGATAATACTATAGATCCAGGTAATGCATTTTACTGTACTTAAAATTAGAGTCTTTGTAATAAAGGCCTATGTAACCGTTGTGATGAACTGAAGTGGCAGATCTTGACTGAAGGTGAATAAAAAGTGCAAAAGAGAGTTTCAGAGGAACTTGAGGTTACTCTAGTCTCTTGCTTATAAAAGATGATGCACTAAGACATCTAGAAGCTCCATTTAATTTTCCTTAAGAAATTCACATCTGATCAGTTTAAGATACATGTGCATGCACACACACTCAGCTGAGTACCTGACCTTTCAAACATAACTGTCAATTTAGACAAACTCTAAACTACAAGAATTTTGTGCCTGCATCTCAATTAGCAATTTCAGTAAAAAAACATGCAAGCTGGGAGAGTAATCTGGAGTTGTGTCAGTACTTTGCAGTGTCAGTGGGGACGAAGCATATAAAAAACCTGAGGCAAGTGAATACACCAAATCACTGAAATGAGGCTTTTGCTGACTCCTTCAGTAATGCATTGAGATTACTAGTGCAGTTACAACAGTGTGTTCTTGCAGAATCAGGAGGCCAGACAATAAAGTAGGTTTGACTCAAGTCCATCCAGAGAACATCTCAGCTGAGTAGAAGCTGCCATTCTTAAAAAAAGATGTTTTGAGTGAGATTTGCTTCTGAACTTCAATTTAAACATCATTATATGAAATGAATTCATGTGGATGAATTCACAGAAATAGTAATGGAATTATGAATTTTGGAATCAGATGAGTGAAAACTAGTAATGTAAGCTAATATTTTATAGAAATATAATTTCTGGAAAAATACAGAAAATGATGAGTGATTTAAGTTTCTAGAAATCCTCGAAGGACTCTAATTCACATTAGAATAAGTGAGACAGATCCTAAATGGTAGAGAGATGTCCAGATACTTTTGAAGACCTGTATCTAACTATTTTCTGTAAAGTATTCTTAAACTTACAAACATTTCTGGAACTATATTTGCACCATGTTATGAGCAGATGTAGGAGCAGTAAGAGCTACCACTGTTGTTCATGTGATAAGACCATGGGCAATCTCCTTTTCCCTCTTCACGCCTCTTCTCCCCATTTTCTTCCCTCATCTCCTTCTGTCTTAGGTACAGGCACTTTTCAGTGATCAGTTGAAAGGATCCTTTATGAAGTCCCAGTCCCATGAGTAGCTTGACTTCTGCTGAAAGCCATCCCTACTGAAGGATTTCAGTCCTTGGTTCTCATTTCAGTTAACAGAGGACAGACAGCTATTCCAACAGGCAGTCACACCAAGATTTCCCAAATTCTTATTATAAATTAACTTGAATATTTTGATATTAGAAATAGCAATTATTTTTCAGTCATTTCTGTTTTCTGCCTGTTTGTGCCACTGCACAGGATGGAAATTCAAAACCCTTGATCACAATTAAAATTAAGGGGAAATGAAATATGATGCCTTTAATCTTTCCGGAGTCTTCTACTTTATTGGAAAATGTCACTAGTACTACCTGCCTGGAGCGCAGGAAGCTGCCACCTGCTCTGTTCTTTTACTCCACATTATTGAATTAATATATTTCCTATTTATTATTTATTTCATGCTGAATTTTAATAAATACCCACTTGATAACACTGGAAGTATGCTTACTCTTACAGAAAGTGCAGATGTTGAAAAGCCCTATTTTTAAGCAACATTTCTACATAGCAATGTTTATGCAGACTTTTTCATCAGTAATGAGCTTTTGCACTCAGTGATATTTCACGCCTAGCAAATTCATACGTTACATTACTGTAAGTTAAAGAAGTAAGAAAGATCATTATTCTAATTAACAAGTATATTTTACTTCTCAAGGAAAGCTTTTTCTCTCAAGTTCCAGGAGCTCATCCGGAGATATGTGCTTATTCTACTAAAGTTTCTAGAAGAAACCCCAAGGCGTAACTGGCTAATTATAAAATGTATTTGATCTTAGATTGTCTTTTTTCAATTAAAAACAATTAGAACAAAATTCTAGAAAAAGGTGAATGAAAATTCTCATTGATTCCAGTATGTTCAATATTTGATCCTGATGTAATAGATTGGGATTTGCTTTGGCTTTAATGTGTTCACGATTTGGCCCTGAAGTAATACTTAGTAGTTATTTGAAATCAAGGGGAAAGAATGCAAGTTTGCATTCCATATGAAGGGACATACAGGTTTGGAGACTTCCCATATTGTGGAATGGATTAAAAAAAAAGGTGTATATCAGCTGAAGGCTACAATATGTGTGTGAGGGACAGAAAATCTAACACTTTTCCTGATATTGAGCTGTATCTGCAACCTGGGGTGAATAAGAAAATGATGGTCTTAAGACAGATTCAAGCATTTGAAAAGGGGGAGGTGACAGCTTTTAAAGAAACAATATACAGTAAGATTTTTATTAGTCTTGGATATGGATTATGTCTGTTCTTACCTTCCAATGAACTGTTCTGCTGCAGAAATGTGTGATGCAGCATGAGGGCAGCTTTGCTCAGTTCCATTTTCACATTGCCATTTAGTGCTGTGCCTGTTCTCAAGAGAATCTAGAGGCTGCCATGCAAAGGTGAATGCAGTCTCTTGTTGCCTGTCTTGTACTAGTTGTGGTTTGCTTTTATTCAGATTTCCCATCAACATGAATAACTGACGTTGCAGCTATGTTATATTTATGTATGTAGTATGTAATAACATGTTATGTTCATGAAGCTCCACCTGGGGATGGATGAGGAACTGCCTAAGAGTGTATGGGACAGGATTAACGGATGTGCAGGGAAAGGTGACATTATAGTGGGGGTCTGTTACAGGCTGCCTGACCAGGAAGACAAGAGTAGATGAGGCACTGTAGAGACAGATAGGAGCAGCCTCACACTCACAAGCCCTGGTCCTCATGGGGGACTTGAACCACATTGATATCTGTTGGGGGGACAACACAGCAGGGCATAAGTAATCCAGGAAGTTCCTGGAAAGTGTTGGTGGTATGACAAAAGAGCCAGCAAGAAGAGAGGCGATGCTGGTTCTCACCAACATGGGGGAACTGGTGATGACCATGAAATGGTGGAGTTCAAGGTCCTTAGGGCAGTGAGAAGGGTGTGTAGCAAGCTTTGGGAGAGTGGACTTTGGCCTCTTCAGGGATCTGCTTGGTACAGTACCATGGGATAAAGACCTGAAAGAAGAGGAACCCAAGAAAGCTGGTTAATATTCAAGGATCACCTCTTGCAAGCTCTATGTGACAGAGGAGGTCAGGCAAGAATGCCAGGAGGCCTTTATGGATGAATAAGGAGCTCCTGGGCAAGCTCAAATACGAAATGGAAGCCTACAGTTGGTGGAAGCAAGGGCAGGTAGCCTAGGAGGAATATGGAGAAATTGAGCAGCCAGAGGTCAGGTTAGAAAACCCAAAGTCCTGGGTATCTGCCCAGGGATATCAAGGGCAACAAGAAAAGCTTCTGTAGGTATGTGGATAAAAAGAAGACCAGAGAAAATGCGGGCTCTCTCCAGAAGGAAACAGAAGACCTGGTTACCCAGGACATTTGCCTTGGTCTTCACTGGCAAATGCTCTAGGCACACTGAAAAGGCAAAGCTGGGGAATGGGAGAATGCAGCACCACCTGTAGGAGATCAGGTTTGAGACTATCTAAGGAACCTGAAGGTGCACATGAAGGTCCATGAGTCCTTATGAGATGTGTCTATAGGATGAGAGGTCCTGTGGGAGCTGGCAAATGACATGGCTCAGCCACTATCCATGTGGCACTTTTTTGTACTGTAAACACCCTGCACAGCACTTATAACTGAATTCCCTCTCAGAGTCCCAAATGTACTGACAGCCTTACTTGCCCTGGGCATACTGACCTAGCCCTGAGACTGCACACCCTGCCTATGGGCCTGGGATCAGCTCAAGCCAGTGTCCCAGGCCTTTTCGTTCTTGCTGGACTGTGACTAACCCTGGTTACCACAATCGACCTGCTATGCTTTGCTTGTCACCACTCCAGGTGAGGCACCAGCACTACTGTCACCCTCAGTTCCTGGGCACCAGCCCCAGTGGGGCTGCCTCTCTCCCACAGCTCCCTGGCACTCCTTGCATCTAGGCTATTGGGGAAGCACATCACTTTTATCACTGTCAGACTTGAGAGCGTGAAGCCAGAGGTGATTAATAATTGTAGGCTGACAACCCGTCTGACCCTGTGTGAGCCTATGGTTAGCAGGCTTCCAGGCTACTCCAGTCTCCCAGGGCTTCCTGAAAGATGGTTACAGATAACTAAATATTGAAAAACGTTGGCAAGTTACTTCCTGTTCAGACATTTCCAAATTGAGCCACTGGAATCACTTCTTTCCATAAAGAGACCATTAAATTTCTGAATATTTGATTTGCTTCTAAACAACACCCCTGTAGATACTGACAGAGCTTCTTTATTTGGTTGAAGATCTATTTGTACAGCAGTGTATTTCCCAAAAGAGCTTCTGGCTGCTTGCCCTCTCAAGGAGTAGCAAAACTCAGCATTAACTGGCTCTGCTCAGTCCTGCCATACGGAGAATAAATAGCAGCTGCATTCAGTTTATTCTGTGCTATTAATAGCTGCAATTTAAGCAAATTTAATTTATAAAGTATCTCTCTTTTACTCATCTACAATACTAAGTTGTGAAGATTAATTGAAAATAGGATATGCACTATAGTAGGAAATTCTTTCCTAATCTGAACCTCTTGGCATCTTTACCCCAAGCAGAAAATAAGCACATAGTGTCTCAGGATGCCCTTCAGGAAGGAGAAGGAAAACAAAAAATACTGGGCAGAGGGGCAACCATAGCCAGAAATGACAGCAAGAACATACTATTGTAAGATTACATGGAAGTTACACAGAGATTACCTTTTCAGTGGGGAGCAAAGGCATTTGCCTCTTAACTCTGAAAACTCTTGTACAAACCCCCTTCCAGCTTCTTCTAGTTTTAGCAAATGGAGCACACTCCCCAGCTGCTGTTAAGCAATACTGCAATGGAAGGGTTAATTTCTTGTAGGTAAAGCTATGTCTGAATTTGATTTAACTCCGAGATTGAGTTCAGCCAAACTTATCCCTCAGCAGACTGTTAAAACACTAGTCTCAATCTCGTTATCGTTTCCTTTTTGTGGTCTTTTTCCTGTTTCTTAGATTTACTTCTTGTTATGATAAGCATAGGCCAATTAGCCAACAGTCTGCCCTGTTCTTAGACAAAGCTTTTGTATTTTGGGAATATGATACAGTCAGCAAAATCAGCTGTTTTCCTGCCATTTATGCTTTCCTTTCACACTTGGTAAACATGTGGATGCTTGGTAAATATGACAGAAATGTTGTGGATGCTTGGTAACTATGAGTAAAAAATAAGGTCAATTAAGTGTGCAGTGAAACTATTATCTGAGAAGAAAAACATTATTTCTTCATGTCCAGTTGCCTCTACTGTGACCCCAGTCATCACAGTCCTAAATTGCTTTATTTCAGGCATTATGGGATGGATATTATTTTCTGTGAAAAAAATTACTGGATTTCTTTAAGTCCATATGCTCCATCAGTGCAAATTTAAGTGTCACTGTACAATGTGCTTTAGCATTCTGCTTGCTGAAATGAAATTTCTCATAGACATAGTTTGCTTTAATGCAGGATTCTGTGAAATGTCTGGAAGGGAATCTGAAGATAACTATAGGCATTACTGAGGTATCTATGTGAAGATCCACGTCAACATTCCTCTGGCAATAAGTAGACCCTTTTATAAAAGGCTTTTCAGTTCCCACCTACTAATCTAGATTTACCATCACTGGTAAATCTGTGTGGAGTATTATTTCCAGAGCTCTGATGGTAGTTCCTGGGAAAGAAAAGGTTTGTTTTCAAAAATATATGACTTTCTAAAATATATGGGAATGCTCTATGCTCAGAATTTTTCATAGGAATGTTTAATTTTTAACATGGCTTGAATGTTCTTCCCCTCCAACTGCTATGACAACACATTGTGCAATTACACTCAGTAGTCACTGTCTCAGAGCTTAGCAGCACTGGACTGACATTTCTCCATATCAGCTGGGTGTGATCTGTATACGTAATATCTTTCATCTTACTACGTGTACTTGACCTTCTGAGATGAGCAGACCTCAGCATTTCTAGGTAATACTTAGAGGCTATAGGTATATCTTGAAGGTATATCCTATATATGATTAGATAGGTATGTAATTATATAGCTATGTCCTGGAGGCTGTCTGAGGGTACACTGTGTTCAGGCAAAGAGGGAAGCTAGCAAATGATCTGAAGTGCCTGGACAAGCTGTGAAGTTGGCCTTCACAGAGCAAAAATCCCACTGGTTTTATGAGTTGACAAAGAGGCTTTCCAAAATGCTGAAATCTTGGGAATGTCACTGTAATGACATTGCAGCTGAGGTTGTTGCTTTTCCTCCCTCTCTATCACAGGGCAGTACTCAGCTTGTGTCAGCTCCCCATGCCAGAATGGAGGAACCTGTATCAATGACAGACAGAGCTTTATTTGTGCTTGTCGCCACCCCTTTGGAGGAGCCAACTGCAGCATGAAGCTGGTGAACGACAATTCTCTGAGTGTCGGCAAGTACAGAATTTAGTAGCACAATATGCTAGCAGTACAGGCCTCTGCCTCAGGGCCTAATTAGAGAGCATTTGCTGGTCAAAGGTCTCAATTTCACTTTAATGAGTACCAACTCAAGTAGTAGTGTCCTGTGTTTTGGTGCTGAAGACATCAGTCCCCATGGGTGACTTGTGATCTCTTTCTTTAATATGACCAGATGATGGGATTAAATTGGACTGGGACCAGTCATAATACCTGGAAAGCTCCCTGGTGAATTGCACAGAGTGGGAGAGTGTGCAATAGATGTATTTGAACATGGTATCATGAAATTCAAAGGGGGAGGTAAAATCACATCACTGGGGCATACTAGCTTCAGTACGGCCGTAAATGCTGTATAAATACATGTAGCTACAATGATGCATGGGACTATGGCCTCAAGAAGCCATTTTAGGCATGCCTCTGATTTTCATCAGCCAAGGATGCAGCCTTTGAAAGATATTTCAAAAAAGAAAAGTGGAAACTGTGCTTATTCAATCTAGAAAACAAATAAATCATTTACATCCAGGCCACGTGGAATGTGAATTTTATGCAGCTTTTAGCAGCTATTTGACTGATTCTTACTCATGACAGCATATGAATAGTGAATAAAATCATTTGTACACTGGCAGGGAATCATAGTGTGCAGGCTCAGCTTGAGGAGAAAAGCTTATACTTATTTCCTCATTTAACATCAGGAGTGCTAAACCTCTTTAGTGTCTACATATGATTTGTGGAGAAAATTCTTGGCTTCAGCACACATAGGAACAATTAAAGAGATCCTGGGGTGGGAAAAACTTCAGGAGGAAGGGGTGGAGGAAAGAAAGTAAAGAAAAATAGTAGCTTCCTTAATGATAACATAGTATAGACAAACATAAAGTTCCCTTGCTGTTGCTAAAATTATTCTTTTGTCGATCCACCTAGCACTAATTGTGAAGAAAACTACTTTTTATAAAATACAGAGCAACTTTGTGTTTATGCAGAAATATGATGTTTCAGTTGCTCAAGCTACTGGGTGATGTGACTTCAGAAAAGCTGCTTTTGATCTTCTGGCTGGTCCAAGTTACCTTTATACATTACTTGAAATTTTTCTTTATTCTTTTCCAGATTTTTCAAAAGGATCATACAGATATGCACCTATGGTGGCTTTTTTTGCCTCTCATACATATGGAATGACGACTCCAGGACCCATCAGATTTAACAATCTGGATGTCAACTATGGAGCTTCATTTGCCCCAGCAACTGGGAAGTTCCACGTTCCGTATCTGGGGGTCTATGTTTTTGAATATACCATTGAATCATTTAGTCCACGTGCCTCTGGCTACCTGGTCATTGATGGAATAGACAAACTCACTTTTCAGGCTGAAAATATTAATAGTAACAAGTACACTGACAGAGTAATTACTGGAAATGCTTTATTAGAGTTAAATTATGGTCAAGAAGTCTGGCTCAGACTGGCAACTGGCTCTATACCAGCCAAGTATCCACCTGTGACTACCTTTAGTGGTTACCTGTTGTATCGTACCTAAGTCTGCCATAAAAGTAAACACCATCAAATGAAACAACCTGCATGTGAATTTACCTTTGCCTTTAAATACTTTGTTCTTTAACAGCCATAAGTTTCTCAAAGTAACCAATGTGATGATGTTTAAAGTGCTCATTGTCCAAGAAGTTGCTTGGTTGTAGTCATTTTCACATCTAGGGAGTCCACAGGTTGGAGATGGGTTTAAAAAATAAGCATTTTCTTTATAAAAACGTGGCTGGGAAGCACTAATCTAACCCAGGACAATGTTCTACATTCACACTGCATAAAAAAAAAAAAACAACACAAGGTTGCTGAGGATCAGTTCTCAAGACAAATCATAGCTGGTTTTGATTATTCCTTTTTAACCTGAGTGCATACCAAAGATGATGGGTAGATTCTGATGGCTGTGATGCTGGATAACTGCTTAGCTCATTGTATCAAGTGATAATCATGTATATATATTCTGTTTGGAAAAAATATATTCATTTTTCATTTTGCCTGACACTATTTACCACATAGAATCATAGATTGCATATAATACAGAATTCATACCCTGAGATGTTAGTGTTTAATTGATTCATGATTTTTAATGTAACCAGTATAATAACAAACTGTTTTTTTATCTAGCAGAAAAAACAAGAGGGAACACTTAGAAGCTGTGTGTTGATACAGATTAGAAATAAGGTACCATTTTCAGCAGTGAATATAGTGGATTTGGTGGAGTCTTTATGTTGCTTGAAGCATTTACACCACAGCTGGGTTTTCCTTAGGCGGTAGGTTTTTGGGCAAGCATGGTTGTATTTGCTTCACACAGATTTTAGCATGTGAACTTTGGCCTATAAAGTACACAAGATTAAATGAGATAATCATAGTAATTTGTAAGTTTGAGCTCTATAAATCTATGATTTCGGTTTGCTTCCACATTATACCCACTAACTACTTGGGGCAAGATGAACTTCAGTCTATGTAAACAGGAATGCGATTCCTAAGCACTAATCCAATAAAAAAAATAAAATATGTAGTTCATGTTACGGCTGCCTGAAGACATAAACCCTCAGGTTTGCGTCCTTATCAATTGTAAAGCCCTGGGTTGCTGCAGTTTCTTGATATCCCATGGGCTGGTGTGACTGACCAGGTTTGTTTCTGGTTATTGCCTTTGTTAATGCTAATTGATTGGGTTTTAGCTCTCTGTGTGTTTGTCTCCCTCCCTTTTCTCATCCTCCCAGCTGAAAAAAATAAACTTTCTCACACTCGACATGTCCTTACCAATTAGTGCCAAACGAGGTTTGTTCTCGTCACCAGCTCCTTCACTGTGTGTCAGGCAGGTTTGTCTCTGCCTGTTCTTTTCTATGGCTCCTTTGACCAGCTAGCCTTAAAGGTTCAGACACCCTCCTTCCATGGCCTTCCATGGCCTTCCATTCAGTTATCATTAATCAGTGTGCTCCAGTGATTTATGCCAGTGTTTTGAACCCTAGAGTGTTTTGAAGCTCCCTGAATTACTTTGTTTTACACTGTCAGGAGTTGACTCTATTCTGAGAGTCAACAGAGAGAGGCTCTATTCTGAGAGTCAACTGCAAATCTTGTCAACAGGTTGGGATATTTTGCCGCTGTTTGTATTTTTTTTTCTTTGAGGCCAGAATTTTTTTTTTTTTTTTTTGTACCTGATGAGTTTTTAATGTACCATGAACCCTGAATGAGTGTGCTACCTACCTTTCTCCTGTTGCATACATATTTTTCTGTAAATCTTTGATATGACACTAACTCAGCCTACCGTATCATTGAATATTATCAAAATATTGACCACAAACCCAAATCCCTCCTTGTATGATTTTTTCACTTTAATGTGTTTAGTTGTCTTTATTCCTGCTGTGACTATGGCTAAATGGCATGAAAATTACTCTGCAGATGAAATTCAAATGACCCACCAGAGACTGCATCTCTGTTTTAATGTGACTTTCTTCACCCTTGCTGTCCTTGCCACTAAATTCTTCAAGCTGGGTCCTCATTTTCACAGGCGCTATTACCCCCCCCCCAGCAGCCAGATACTTTTTATGTCATTGTACTGGCTCTCTTTCCTTTTTTCTTTCCCCTCTTTTCTCACAAAACTCAACATTCAATGGGGTAGAGTAAAAATTCTGATTAAAACTACATCTGTAGGAGTAACACATAGAAAAATAATTTCCTGATAGAAAATATTATTGAAGCTAGTTCTCATTGCACTATTAAAAATATGGAAGAATCAATATTTTAAAAATATAATAAATGTGCAACGCCCTTTTTATACAATAATCCATTCAAGTCTTTCTTTGGATATATTAAAACTAAGTATACTTGGCTTTGTCTTTTGTTAAAAACTAAAATGGAGATTCTTTACTGTGAATATAGGTTTGCATTGACTGCTGAGGTTTATTTATGGGCCTGTGTCTATGCACCAGGGCTGCCTGGTCTAACGAAGCAAACAATACTGAAAAATAACTGAGGATCAATAAAATCAGTCAGCCTACCCATTATGCAGAATAGACAGCAATCAGCCTGTACTCCCAGGAGAACTTTTCAGGCATCAAGCAGGAAAAGAGTTCCCAAGGTACATTGTCACCCTGTGCTTTCATTTTCATGCTCTGATTTGCATTCCCTAATGATAGCAAGCAGCAAATCTGAATGTTCATCTCTACCCACAGCCCTTGTGAGGGACCAGAAAGCCATCCTGAGCCTTTGTACTCCAGAGTGCACGGTGTTCTCTTTATTTGGGTGACTCAATAACCATGGCAACATTTTGTCTGGTTTGGCTTTGACAAGCCCATCCAATTTACTCCAGAGCTTGCATTATCATTTCCTTACCTGTACCAACCAAGTTATCACTGAACACATTCCCCAGCCCCTCACATACTTAGTATTTGTGCTGAGATCAGCAGTTTGTTTTCCTCACATACCTTTTCTAGCTGAATAGCCAGCACAACCCTGCTTTGCTCCAGCTCATGCCAAACTTCCCTGTTGACACATGCCTGCCTGATGCTGACTTATGGGTACTGCTGTCTGTCCGTACTCCTGGGATATTTTTGTTCAATTATTTTTTCTCTCTGAGATAATAACGTCTACGTTGGCAGCAAGCAAGAAGAAAGCCATCATTTCTGAATTCAGCCACTTACCTGAAAGCATCTGATAGAAGCAACGCTGCAGCTAAGCTCCACCAAAATTAGTGGGTATCACATGATTAAGTACTTTTAACGGTGGAATAACAAATACACTGAGACAGTTGCAAAACTGAATGTTCTTAGCAGTTAAATTTGGGCAGGTAAACAAGAGTGCAAAACAATGTAAAATAAAATAAGAAAACAAACAAACAAACAAAAAAAATAAACCCAAAAACCAAACAACCAAAACCCAACCCAACTGCTTCTGACATTTCCAAAGAACAAAAATGTATACCATGGCTATACACATCTTTTGCTGGTGGCTGCTACTTGGTGCAGGAATTATTGCCTAACAGCTCTATGGATTTCATTAACCCCTTCAGGCCATCAGTTGTATTGCAGGGTTAGCAAGGTCTACATTTTTTCATCCAGCTTTTATTTGCTTAATCCATACTTCTTTCTCTATGCTCAGCTGAATGCTAAAAAGACTGAGTGTTATACTCCTGTTCCCGTGCTAGAGTCTTATCAAAAGCAGAAGGGTATCTTCTTTAATTATTGTGGATGGAGTTTTTTCTACTTACTAAACTAAACTGGTGTAATCACATTTTCAGCAGAGTTCTGTAAGAAATGCAAGTATTTGTCATGACTTTGTATTTAAAATGCCCAGTTAAAGTCCCTTTGTAGTAATTTTCTCTTTGCAAAGCTGCCACTCTCCCTTTTCATATGATAGCAGTGATGGCGAGAGAGTTGTCAAGAATGAGATATAATGAAACACTGTCTTTAGGATGGGACTTCAGTTAAGAGTGCTGGGAAAGAAATTTTTATCAGCAAGCTGCTTCCCAACTGAAGTTGCTATAGATATGTTACAACCAACACACTGGCTCATAATGAACTTCCTTGCCCTGCTTCCCCACCCTCAGAAATCTGTGGTGGCTGCTAGTTGAAAACACTCTTCTGCATTCACATATTACATGTAAACAAACTGAAGTGTTTCTGAAAATATTTATTTTAGTAGTTGCTGTTGAAGATTCTTATCTTGGAAAAAAGCAAGTTGCAAACAAAACAGACCATGGCTGTTTGCAAACAGTGTACAAGTACTTTCAGAAAGCTTGCTATTCAGATGTGCAGGAGTTGGGAGATACCATACAAATGATCTGAAGTGCCCAGAAGTTCTTTATACATACCAAAAGCCTTTTGAAAGCTCTTTGAACCCATTGTTGGAAACCAGTATATCTCATATCCGTACAGATTTAGTGTGATGAAGGCTTGTATGTCTCAAATAAATTTGACACTAAACATCTGTTAGAGCATCTTTCCTTCTTATGTAATGGCGATGACAAGAATGGTGGCAATTAAAACAAAATTACTGGACATGTTTAGACTGAGAATTAAGCTCAGCTCTATCTGACTCTTCTGTCTCCTCTGCAAATTACCTTGAAAGGGAACAAAAAAAGAGGTTCACCCATCCATTGGTAGGCTACTTACTGCTTCTTGCTGAACTGAAATATACACGAGAAAACTGTTTACAATTACTTCCTGACAAAGAAAGTGCTATTACCAGCTTATACAAGTAAGAGGCGATTTTCAGGCTCAGTGTTTAGACACGTTCTAGAAGAACAGTAGACCTTAAGTACCATTTTTGTCATTAATTTCTAGGGTATAAGTTGATCACTCTGTTACCTCAGCACCAATACCTGGGCATTGCTAGAGCTTGTTAATAGATGCACACTATCATAATTCATTTAATTCTGGGGAAACAAGAACTATGCTTTTAGGAAGAAGAGAGAAATCTCACTCAATGGAAACTGTGGAAAACCATCAGCAATGCATTAAATACAGCCTATCTTGGCCAAAAAGTGCTAAAGGTCATCCGTTTGCATGTTGAATTATTTGTGTGAGCTAAACTGAAACATTAGGAGAGCTGTGAGGAGCTCCTAGCATCTAGAGTAGAAGATACAGATCTACTTGCACCCTTCAATTTGTATGTGGGCTTATCTTGTTTGCATAGGTTTGGACTTTGACTTACCTAATGCATATGGCCATGTTCCCCCAAGGAAGTTCATATGCTTAAATAATTGTGAAGGAAAGGCACAGAAGCGTAAGGCAGGGAAATAACACAGGCCATGTTTGTACCTAGTAAAGCATAAAATAAATTTATACCCTTTTGCTTGTTTGATGAACCTCACAAACAACAACACTTAGAGCAGTCTGCAGGCTGCTTTTTATCCAGCAAACACCTGCAAACTTAAGCAATTGAAAGCTTTGAAGAAAATGCATTAATAACAATATATATGCTTTCCTGAAAAAGAATGAAGAGAAAAATAAACTAAAGCTAAGATATTTTAATGCACTTGAGCAATAAGGGAGAATGTTCATCAACAAATGATGCCCAGCTGAGACAGGTTGTATGAAAGGTTAGCTTCTGTGATGTAGAAAGGTTTAATTTTTAACTATTTCCAAATAGAAAATAACTTTCCTCATGGAGTTGTTGTCTAGGAAACCAGTTTTCATCTTTTGCTGTGTGAAGTAGATTATTTTGCGGGACTTCACCTCTGTGGTGTGACGTGAAGCTTATTTGGTGGGTGTTTGGTGTTACCACTCAAGTACAAAGCCTCACTACAAATTTTAGTGGCAGTTGAGAGCCTGAACCACTGCTCCTGTGAAGCCTTGTGCCAAGGTGCACTTAGTACATGTTCTGGCTGTCACAGCACCTGAGTGTGTTTGCTGTGACTCTGAGATGAACCACAGCCCTGAGTTTTCTCAGCCTTTCCTGTCTGCTAATCTGCATTTCTTTGTACTTGCCCACTCTTTTTGAGAATGATGGGACTGTGGTGACATTGTGTCGTGGTTTAAACCCAGTCAGGTAACTCATTCACTCACTCCCCCCCTTCTTTCCCTCCCCCTACTCCCAGAGGGACGGAGAGGAGAATCGAAAAGAATGCAACTCCCATGGGTTGAGATAAGAACAGTTTAGTAACTAAGGTATAACACAAATCACTGCTGCTACCACCAATAATAACAATGATAAAGGAAATAACAAGGGAAGAGAATACATCACCTCACCACCAGCCGACCGATAACTCGCCCCCCTCCAGCCCAACCAAGCACCAACCCATACCTCCTCCAACCCCGCAGTGCACCAGCCCTTCCGGGTAACTCTCAGTTACCTCCTGGGCATGACGTGCTGTGGTATGGAATACCTCTTTGGCTAGCTTGGGTCAGGTGTCCTGTCTCTGCTTCCTCCTGGCTTCCCCTCCTCCCTGGCAGAGCATGAGACTCACAAAGTCCTTGGCCAAACCAAAACATCCTTGTTATCAGCTCTGTTCCCAGGCCAAAAGTCAAAACACAGCACTGCACCAGCTACCAAGAAGGAGAAACATGACTGCTACTGCTGAACTCAGGACACATTGGAAATTGTTTATGATGCAATATCCTTACAGCAGACTTCTTCTGAGCTGTAAAATAAGCCCAAGTCCTTTTCTGTTTCCCAGTTATTTTTAGTTTTCCAATTCCTATGGACACCCAAATTCCCATCATTTTAGTTTTGTTATAGTACACTACAAAACTCCCAAAAGCTTGTGTGGAAGAAGGGGTAGACTATTGTTTCAATCTATTAGTACATAAACACAGTAATTCATTGTTGCTCGTGTGTGGATTCTTTTTTGCAATACTAGGAGAAGCTGGTGGGCAAAAATTACTTTACAACCAGGTCACACATGCTTTTGTTACAGGAGGAAGTGCACATGGATGAGAAGCTGTTTAGTAGTCCTCTGTTTTAAACTTCATACTACTTAGTGCCACGCTTTTCATTTTGGAGATGAATATACAATCTGACCATTCATTTGGTAGCTTGTGTCATATCTCTGTCTGCAGATTATACTTTCTGAGGTTGTTCTCCCAGTGACTATTCATGAGACAACGTATGTGTGCCAAAGGCTCTGTACAGGCAGGGAAAAATAATCGACCTGTTATAAAAATAGTTGGAGTTTCTTTCAGGTGAAGATATACTGCTGGTCACCCAGCTATGTTGAAGCCTACAGATAGACCTTGGTCTGTTTTGAAGAAGGTTCAAAGATACAAAGGTGTAAGAGGACAGTTAAACCCAGAGAATAATTAAAAACATTGCAGGAAGAGTTAGTCAGGAAGTGGTATGTGAATTTGTCATCTAGTGTACAGGGAAGTCTTGTGGAACTTCTTACGTTCCCACCTGAATCTGAGTGGATCTGAGTAGCGTGCTTGCTTTGTTACTGGGAAGAACATGATTAAGCTGGGGGCATCTTGGGCAATCTCCCCTCTTGTTGTGCCATCTCCAAGTATTAGAACAAAACCTTGGTACATTTTACAAAGGTATGTAACAAGCCTAACTCCATCTTGTGTATTAACGTGTATGTACAGAGCTTCCCTTGGCTTATGAGGGCTGATAAAAATAAAACGATGGAGTGTCTATCTCATGTCAAATTACCTGATGTCAGCTGCATGTAATTCTGATTACACTTTGGCAATAACTTGCCATGGAAAAAATTGAATCCTTATCTAAGTGAGAATTGCCCAGTCAAATTTAAGCCAAGTAATATCTATTGCAAAAATACTTAAGAAAATAATGAGATTGCATTTTGCAATTAAAAAAAACAAGATAGTCTTTAAAAATTTTATCAAAAGTTGTCCAATAATTTTTCAGTATATATTAAGGGAAGCTAAAAATAGGGAGTTGATTTTGTAGCTTTTTAGCCTGCTGATTCTATTGAACTTGTTGGAGGGAAGAAGGCTATCCTTCATGCACACAGAGAGAAGTGCTCATGGCAATATGCGTCAAAGTGTTCAAAAATATGTGTCAAAGTGTTCAAAATCTCCTGTTTAGGTGCTAATAACAATGAATAAATACTGAGCTGTATGTGTATCCCTCTTCCTTTCTGATGGAATAGAGCTATATGAAGCAACATGTGCGTGGCAGGTACTTTACTTCAATGATGTTGAAAAAAGAAATGTATTTGACAGAAGTAAATGAACATTTACAGGAGGCATCTATAAAGTTGAAGTATCAAAGAAGTAGAACTGCCTGGCAGCCCTGACAGGTTAAGAGCCACGTTCCTGCTCAAGTCAGGTTTTCTTGCTAGTCTTCCGTTGTGTTTGTACCTTTTCACCTTCAGGCTACTCTAAGATATGATTGTGAGCCTCACAGCCTGCAACCAGTGTGATTATTATGAACAGCAATGTCTGTTTGCCATCTATGAAGAGTGTGAATGCTGGTAACTTTCTCCTAAGCAGAGTGCTATGATGAAGTGCTTCCTATAACCAGTTACACTGCTGGTTTTGTGAACTAGATAGCTCTTGCTTCTCATCTGTTGGCTTAAATAACAATGTCTGGTGATAAAAGGACTGTCTTAGGTTAATCTTTCATCACCATCCATTTCACTACCTTTCTTCCCACAATGATTTTCAGAAGTGCTGGCAATGACGGTTTTGGTTATATACCTACTTCCCAGCTAACGCCTTTAATGAGAAATGTTTATTTGGATTTTCGTCTTTCCACAGCAAGATGATTATCCTCTGTAGAGCTGCAGCACCAGCCATGTGCTCACATGTGCTGAGAACAGCATGTGGCAAGTGCTGAGGTTGTTGGACCTGTCTCTTGAACCTGACAGAATTAATCACAGCAGTTCACCTTAGAAGTGGCCAGCACTTCTGCAGTATTTCAGTCTTTCTGTCGTGAATCCCATGCAGTTTTATGCTTTTAGCTTGCTTTTATTTCCTGCCATTTCACTCCAGACACACTGTGAAATCTCTTGAGTGCTCGATTCTTACATCCATGCTGCCCTGATCTTCTATGTTTCTTTGGAGCAGACAGCATTCGGCATAATTTCCACCATCATTGTTATGCTGATGCTTCACTGGTTTATTTATCAAATGCTTGGGAATTTGCTTTCAAATCCTATTAATCCTATAATCCAGGAGCGTAAAAGGAATTGCCTAGGGAACGGCACTTTTCTCTACCAGCTCAGTACACCTTTGTGTATGTTTTTAAGGGTGTGTGTTGTGTGATCTCTGATCTCTGTTCCATTTTTTCTTATGAACTTTACAAAGACAGCTATTGTGTTCCCACCTTTTTAGGGTCTGGCCTGTGAACACAACACTTCAGTCACCCCCAGGAAGCTGATTCAGGTGGGTCTTAAAAAATTAAGCTCTCCTTTCGGGGTAGCTTTCCTTCTAGGCTGCACCTTTTTCCCTTCCTCACTTCTCTGGCAGATGGCAATTTCCATCTCACCAGCCTGGGCTCGAGGACACCCAGCTTGAAAGCAGTGGGAACAACAACAATTTCTAGATGGTAGGTTTCACATGTAACCAGAATGTGCCTCAAACACCCAGAGATGAAGAGAGATGAGAGACTTCAACGTCTCTCAGCATAAAAACCAACTTCAGTAAAGCTACACTTACTAGTAACTGCAGAGACTGTAGCTCCTAATCTGGTGTCACCTATGGCTTTATATATTCTGATTGCAAAAAGTAATTTAAAATACGCTGAATGATTCTGTTTCCTCTCCTCCTGGGATTGCTTTGATGCCCAATGCTTTCCTGTTGGAATGGGACTATTTGTTACAGCATTTCAAACAGTGAGCTTGAACCTGTGTATTCCTCTGGTGTCCCCAAAACTTTTGAAGACAAACACTTTAAAATTCAAAGAAGTTTTTCTCAAACACATAGATACAAAAATGCTTTCACAGAAATAGTTGCAACCTTTTGTAAAAATCCCCTCATTTTCACACCCTGTTGCATTACAAGGCTAATTCTCTTTGCAGCTAGCAGATCTAAATTGCCCATTTTGAAGTCACAAAGCTTCCCTTTATTCTCCAAGGAGTTGTGAACTGAACTTGTCTACAAAACTGTCCAGATTGTTGAACTGCTACAATCTTTGAGACAATAGTGACATTTTGCTTTGGAAACTCGCTCTGATTTAATCATATGTTGCTAGTTTTACATGAATTGCCAGATATTTCTGCAAATCTAAAATCCTCCAAATTCAGTGTCTTTATCGTACATGTGTCCTCATGATCCTTTCATCCCACCATGTGGAATGAGCTTGGGATATACAGCTGCTAACTTGATAATTATTTTTTTGTGCAGACATACAGAAGGGTAACAATTCAAGACTTAGAGACAAACCCAATGAAAACAAAAGGAAAGCATCTTGCTTTGCCTGGCCTCGCTTTCCTTCATACTAATACCATCTGAAACATTTTTTCCCATTAAGATTAAAACAAGCAGCTTGATTCCTAAGGACAGCAATTATTTTTGAGTGCTCTGGTGAGTATAATTACACTGTCAAGAGTTCAATTATGTTCCTCTGGTAGCCATGTGGCTCTGTTTGAGATTTCCAATTTCTCTCTCGTACAGGATTTGTGCCCTTTAAACAGTTATAACGTTGCTACCAATCTAATAATACATTTGTGCTCGTGCCGTGATGAGTTGCACGCCACCTGCCCACAGCTGTAACTTAGCACTGAGCAGATAAATAAGACAGTCCGTTCCCCAGAGGCTCCTACTCTCTGCTTCTTAACAGGTGGCTGCATGGCAGGATCCAAGCCTGGGAATGTCACCAGAAAATGAAAGTGGGAGAGAGAGAAAAGGAGAAACTGTGGTGAGAATGTACAACAACAACAACAACAAACCCCACAACAGCCTAGGTGTGAGATGCATCCTGATAACGATGAAAGAAAGTACATACTCGAGTGAGAGAAGTCAGCACTAAGGGAAATGCCTCACAGGACATGAAAGAAGATGTACTGCAAACTGGAGGCTGCTGTGCTGCTGGAGAAGAGCACCCAAAAGTGGAAAGCAGCAAGTGACAAAGGAAAGCAGTATTTGACAAGAGATACTGAAACAAAGGAGAAAAATACAGAAAATAGCAGAACTAAGAAAAAAAAGGAAATACAGGGGGTGAAATGGTTGTGGGCAGTGATTCATTAGCTAGCATCCATAAGATCTGTGTGATTTCCAGAGGGCTAAAGTTCCGCTCAAGGTACACTTGAAAATGACTCAAGGTATGCTCCAAAATGGATTCAAGTCTCCTAAGGAGGGAGGAATGAGTCCAGCTGGTGAGCAAGATAAAACACAGAGCAGCAGAGACACTGAGAATATTTTTTTGCCCTACCGCAGACTTTCTTTTTGTGTAACTTGGAGTCATTCTTTAGCTAGGCTGTGCTATCTTATCCAGATAGCACACCTCTTTGACCAGAATTAAGCACCCCTTTGACCAAAATTAAACCCAGATTTATATTGGGTTTACTGGTTTAATGCCATGAGGGGAAGAACTGAAAGATTTTTATCATGAGCAGAGCATGTTTTCATAGAGTCCTGATTTTTTAAAGCCATATCAATTTGTCCTTGTGCTAGTCTGTAGAAACCTATTACAGATCACTACAGCTTCATTCCTTTCCTGCTGTTATATGTTCTTATAGCTTGTGCTATGCGAAGAGGAGAGGGAGAGTCTGGGAAAAGATGGTCTTCTCTATAGGTAAAGCTTGCAAAAAGATGAAACACCATGGGGCCCATGAAGGTTGTTTTGAAATGGGAGAACTTGGTGAGAGGATCAGCCTGCCTGCTCTGCTTTGTCCACTCCAATTTGCCACTTCCAGGGAAAGAACTTCCTTCTGCTGGGGAGATCTGTTCTTAATCGGAAGCAAGAACACTTCTTCATGGTGCTTTGAAGTGGAAAGATGACGTTCCCTTTGGGAGCTCAGAGTTGTCTGATAACCTCTTCCCACTGTCCTGTAAAATGTAAACATGTCTGAGAAACCCTGAAACCAGCGAAGCAAACAGGAAGACCCAGTGAGAGCATGTCCTGCTCCCTGATCCAAGGGGACAGGAGAGTCACTGAGCAGCAGATTTGGGAGTGTATGGCCTGGGAAAGAGCTGATGGCTGACATGCCTGGGGAAAGCTTGGCTGTACCTTCTGTCTGTGCAGTTTGAGAGGCCCTTGAAGCCACAATTACTTGGCTGCGAGTGTATTGACTTTGATTGTTAAAGATGTAGAAGGAATAGAGAGGGGACAGAAATGAACACCAGGAATGTGTTTTGGACCATTTTCTCCCTTTTGCTTTTTATCCCTTTTATTAGTTATTGCTGTTGTAATGCAACTTAAAATTTGTGGGCTAATCTTTCCCTGTGTGCCATTCTCTCTTTGTGCTCTGACTTAATTTTGTAACCTGTGTTTTTGGAGATGCTATGAATGTCAACTATATAACGATTTTTTTCCTGCTGTTCTTTCCAGAAGCTCAAGAAATCATCAGATGGCCTGAGTCGGCACTGTTCAACTGACTTCAAAAGAGGTGAAGCAAAACTGGCTTGAGGAGCTGGCATGGCAGGGGGTGAAAGGAAGAGGAACTTTCCCCTACCATTTCAGCATAAAATTAATAATGATAGATATGATTCTGTTTCTTATTTTTTGACCAATGTTGTTGAATCAGAATAGATGTTCTGAAAGCTTTCTGTTCTGCAGTCTCCTATGATATGGCACTTTGTTGACAGAAAGATGATTTATTTGCTTTTCAAGCACCTCTGTAAAGTTCATGCTTTTCCCATGGTGAAGCCTTCCCGATTCACTGAGTCTGTAGAAAGATGCATCTCCTTTACCTGTTTTTTCATAAGTTCAATACATAGGTCCCTTCCAACTCGAGATATTCTATATGATTCTATGATTTTATTCCTTCCCCAAGCTCCATTGCAAGTGATACAGGATAAGCATGGGATTAAAAAATAAAACAAAGAAGTGAAAACCCATGTTTGCAGACTGCCTGGTTGTGGTGACTAAGGTCTAGTCAGACCCATTGTAAAGTACAGAAGTTGCAGCAAGATGCATAGAATTTGGCTTCTCACAGGCAGCACAAGATCAGAGTGAGTATTATCTGATTTTATCAGATTAAACAAGAGACAGAGGAAGAAGCAAGAGTCAGTGTGAAACTGGGGTTGAGTGTATGAATGCTTTTCCTAGAAAACAGTCTATTTGAATTTGACAATTCAGTCCCTCCCTGTGATTTGACTTGTTTCAGGAAATTGCTTTCACATTTAGGGTAAGAATCCTCAAGACTCAAAAGTTGTACTGTACTTGCAGAAAAATCATGAACTTGGGGGTTTTGGTTGGCGTTTTCTTGGGTGGGGGCTGCATTTCATTTGCCTGATTTTCTAACTCTCAGATCTTTTGCCTGAAAAACCAGAGACAGGAAAGTGTTGGGGGTGGATTGGTGGATTGGTGGGTTATGTCAGTTTTGGGTAAATGTGAAGGATTTCATGTGAACCTTGGCTATGTGATCTGAGACTCTTGGAAACTTAACATTCTGTTTGCTTGTAGTGAGCGCTGGGTTTCTATGCCTTAGCTGGTAAATTGTGGTGTATATAAACCACGTCTTGAATAGGCTTGCCCATCCTTTTTTCCTTCTGACACAGCATTCACAACTGTCATGTTGCTGTTTTATATGAGTGCAACAATTACTTATTATGAAATTCAGGGACATGGCAATAATAAAACGTCAGAAGAATCACTAAGTGTGCATGTGCAAAAAATTGTATGATCCTTTTGTTACCGGATCTTAAGTATTCAAAGCCCAGTGCTGTATCCTGCCCAGCTACCACTTTGCATTTAAATGTAACTCACAGTTAGTGACAGATGCTGAAATAAATATACAAATAGGGGGGGTGAAAGTACTAGTTTATATACAGTCATTTATCTTCTGATAGCACGAGCAAAGCTTAAGTCAGATACAGTTAAATGAACTGAAGCTTTAACAGTGCCTTTTGAACTGCTTGAATTAACAAAATCAATCCTCATAAATCAAACTATCATTGATCTATGATAAAATTAAGTTCTATAATCAAAATACACTATTGGTGCATGCAGCGTAACCGTACTTGTTCCAACACTGAATTTTAACCACTGCTGGCTAACTGTTCCTGCCGTGCTGTGTAAGGCTCCCATCTGGCATGGGCGATGCTAACATCACGATACAGTATTTCTTTTCCGTTTTTCAATTTAGGCTGACATCTGCTGGTCTCCACAAATGGCAGGCAACCCTGATGAATGCAAACCAATTTGAGGCGGTGGCTCTTTCATTTTTTCCCTTTGTCATTTTTCCATAGCTGGGAATGGCAACCGAGGCGCTTAATTACAAAGGAAATTCACTTAAAATAAGAACTCTTTGGAAGAAGAAAAGCAGGAACAATACCATGTAAAAGAAAATGAGTTTGACATGATAAATCACATACAGGCATGCCCGGTGTGCTGTGTGAGTACTCAAAGGAGCCAATAACAGCTACTATATATTGGCCAATTAGACCTACATAAAAAAGGTGTTATTTAAGGGCACCACACTGTGAGTCATAATGAGGAGGCTGTGCATGGGAGGGGGTTCTCTCCTTTGCACTTTCAATCAGGCTAAAGAGAGGGGGAGTGGCACCACGTTGGGCAATCAGCACTAGACCTGTGAGCAGGCATATGGCATTGGTCACAAAGGGCTTGGCGTTGGATGGGGTGACAGGTTCCTCCAGGAACTACCAGCACTACAAGTGCAACATGCACCTGGCCAGAAGCAGGAACAGCAATGAGAAGCTGTTCTCCACTGCCATGATTAAATAAACTAAGAGACACCTCCATGTTCCCGGCTTGCCTCTGACTGCAGTTTTAGACAATGAGTTAATTGACATCTTATGCTGACTGCAGCACTCCTTTCAGCTAGTTTCAAGGTTATTCAAATGTATCTTCACTAGTCTGTACTCCAGCTGCGTGGACTTCGAGTTGCCTTATTTTCTTGTTGGTATTTTGGATATGAATCCATTCACAACCACCTGTATACCTTCTGCTTTCCCACCGTGATTTGGAAATCCTGAGGAATACCTGTCATCTCTGAATGAACTGTGCGTCTGTTGAGGTACTGATACATGAGTTACCATGCATTTACTAATTCTCCAGAGGTGGTTTGTCATGCACTTTTATGTCCAAATCATTCACTGCATTTTTTGTTCTTGCCACCTTTCACTTCCGGTTCTTTATTTGAGGCTGCTGGCGTCCCTGCTTACCTCAGCAGTTGTATTTCCCACTCCAGTTGCACCACTTCATCTTCCCCAAGATACTTCCTAAGCAGAGGAAAGAAGAAGGGAAGCTTTATGCAATAGAAGCCAGTCCTGTATTGCCAGGGTGTCTCAAGTGTAGGTTACTGACACTAACTGATGTCCATGCCACTTACAGGCTGCCTGGTCTTCAGTAGGAGATGCATGAGAGTCCAAGTATTACCTTGTTCTTCTGTGGCGGTTAGCCCTGCTTTTCAACAGGGTGATTACACCCTGTCAGCTGTCTGAGCTAACACCCTAGGACATTTCAGCACCTAAGTCACTGCACAGCTTTGTAGGGTGTAGAATATACTGGGCGCTAGTTGTGATAACTTATGATGCTGACTCTTCTCCTTTGGAAACTAAGCTGAAGTCTCCACTTTCTTACTTAGAGCTGCAGCTTGCAAAAACCAAGAGAGACTGAGCCAGGGATGTAGGAGAGCCTTTTCAAAAGATGCCCGCTCCACCTCAGTGGCCTGCCACAGCTGACAAGGTGCTAAGGTGCAGCTGAATGGCACATGTGCCACAAGAGAAAGAAAGGGCAGATAAGATCAAGGTCCTTTCATTGTCCTCTCCTGCTCTTCTTCCATTATGTTATTTCTCATAAGCACTAAGGATTCTCCTGCCCAGAAAAGCAGAAAGTCTGCTCGGTTTTGGGAGGAATGAGCAGAGAAACGTGCGCAGTTTATACATGCTACTAGTATTTCAGCCAGGAATCTGAAGTCAAGTTGATTTTTGGCACAGGTTTAGTGATAGTTAGTAATTACAATTAACCATTCTTGTCTGTTAAGTGCTGACCGACATGAAAGGAGACAGTGCCACCCCCAAGCATGATAGCAATCAAATAAATCAGCAGCTGTTGCAAATAACCTCGATTCCCTATGCTGAGGTGTAGATTTGGGTTTGGTGAAAATCCTGCAGATAGCACTTGGTTAGCAGTGGTGTGATGTAAGAGCCAGAGAGTCTCTTACATATCTCTTGCTGCGATAATTCTGCAGCACTTACAAGAATAAAAAATGTCAATGCTTTGGATCCTGGCTCTGAGAATGTGTTCAGGGAGGTAGACAAGCTAGCTAGCAAGGTGAGCTTTTTTTCCCTCTTAGTACTTCAAATTATATGAGGTACATGAACCAGAAAACTACAGGACTGAAGATGGGACAAAAGTTGTCTTGATTTTTTGAAGACAGAGCTTTAAATCCTCTTTAGAAAAAAAAAGATGTAAAAAACAGCACTGAACTATAAAGCTGGTGCCCTGGCAATATCAGTGTAAGCATTAGGAAAATCCTCAAACTACCTTGAGCCTTTAAATGACTTCTTACACAGCAGTTTGGGCTGCTATGTAAGTATAACTGTAGTGACATTTGGTGCTTCTTTGGGTTAAAGCCTTCTGAATGTTCCTAACATCTCTGAATTACAGTTCAGATTGCTCTATGTAGTTGCTTCCAGGTGAAGATGAATACATTTACCACCAAATTGAATCCTATTGCTGGTGTTCATTTCTCTCACTCTGGGATTCTGCAGGTGCCCTGTTTCTATCAGTTGGTTAATAGTGACATTAATATACTGACAGATACACCCAAGTATGATGCAGTTCACTAGAGCTGATGGGGAAATGTGCTCAGACCTACACTTGCAAAATGTAGCTGTTTTATAACTTTCATGATTGCTGTTCTTGAGAACTTCACCTCTCTGAGAGTGCTGAGAGACAATTTTCTCTTCCATTCATTCCTCTGCTTATCATAATAGATACTTTCAGCACAGATCAGTGAACTGTAAATCTGAACAGATTCCTCAGCACTTCATACAGTAGAAAAGAAGCATCAGAGGATTCAAATTTGTAGCAAAGCTGAAATAAATTATACCACAGATATCTTGCTAGGGTGGATTTCATGTTCCATGTAACAAGGATAGAGAATGAGATGTGAACCTCCTTGTGCAACATCACTCAGGGCAGCACAGGCTGAGTGAAGCTGGGTGATCTGTCAGGTGCTCTTATGGCTTCCAGCAATGAAACAAGAGTGGGATGTAAATTGGTGGGGCTGCTCAAAGTCGTGCTGGGATAGCTGGTCACAGCCTGATGAGCACTGAGGATTTGGGGGCTGCAGAGTGGGTGCAAATCCTCCATAAGCCTCTGCTTATCTGAAGACCTCAGGCCAAAAAGCTTTGGTGCTGCTGTAGAGTCTCTCTCTGTTCCTGTTCATCTCCTTCAAGAATTCTTAAGCAGCAAACTTAAGCATAATCAAATTAGTTGAGCCAGTAAACTTCATTGCGTTTCTTGTTGCCCTACCACAATGACATGCTTCTAATATAGTTTACTTAAAACAGAGACAAGGATTTATAATTATTCTAACATAGCCTCTCCTCTTCATCTCCTGAACCTTCTACTCTGTGACTCAGACGGACTCAGGATTGCTTGGTGTGTACATCTGTGAGGAACATTACTATCTGCACAGCTTTTGCATGACCTCAGGCTTCAGGAGGAATGTCAGGATCAGACCCTGAATATCTGAATTAAAAGCTTAACTTTGAAAAGCTCACCACTGAAGTTGTCAGAAGGTCTGTGGGGTGCACAAAGAGAGCAATTGTGCACTTAGACTCCTGCATTAGTTTTCCATTTGTCTCCAGAAACCAATGCTGAAAGAAGGTGCTTGTGTTGCAGGTGGGGCATGAAAAATAATCTGGAAGGAGGAGTAAAGAAGCAAAATTCTCTGTTAAAAGCTCAGTTTTGCAGGAGCAGGCCTTTCTACCTCATTCTTTCTGCTTCAGAGTAACAAGAGAACAGTGAGCTTTTTCCCTCTTGTGGTGACTAAGCCCACTGAGTTCCCTTACTGTTGCAGTGTCAGCAATCCTTGCTGTCTTTTCGAAGTGGCACCTGTAATGACTCTAAGGCCCTAAGAGAGGTAGGGCTTCAATTCTACAGATACCAATGATGCTTTTGGAAGCACATCTCTCTCTTAATCCCAGCCTGTGCTTCCCATTCCATTGTAGCTGCAGAAGGAAATGCTCACATCCCAAGTTTATGCTGCTCCCAGGCATCTTTCTTCATGATTAACACAGAAACTTTTAATTTATAGGACTGGCATATTAACTCCGGTGGCCTAAAAGAATAAATGAGTAATACTGTAGGATCGTTCATTCAACAACAGGAATGTTTTCCCAAAGTTCTCTTTTTAATTGAAGCCATTTGTCATTTTCAGTGTAGAATGTATTCACTAGAAAGCAGCACCTCGGAGTGGACTGGATTGCTCAGGAGATTAGTAACGTGGTACAAAGCCTTTTGCCTCCAGCTTGCCAATTTCAAATCTGGCCATGTCATTATTGATCAGAAGAAGTCATTACAGGCTGACAGATGTTTGGCTGCTTATGGAGAAGCGATCTTGTCAGATTAGTCAAATTCTTTGTTAAGAGATATGTCCCTGCTTGCACACACAAAAAAATCCTCATTAGCACCTTGCTGGTAGTCCCTACAGCATCAGTAAGGACAGGGCAAAATCAGAATGGAGGGATTTTTGAGCCACTTGGAGGCTGATTGAAGCATTTTTGAAGCTATCTCATGATGTATTTCAAAATTTCCAAACTGATTCTGTGGTGCATAATTTAAAATCAGTCCTTCTTACACTGTTTGCACACTTTGATCAATGTGAGGTGTATTTTTTTTTGAGAAGCTGAGAACTCAAATATTTTTATTAGACTCATCAGTTTGTGCATTAACAGCAAAATATGCTCTTAGCAAAAAATGCACCTGAAATACCTGAAAAAAAAAAAAGGGGGGGGGGGGGGAACTGCATACATTTTTAATCCTCAGCTGTGTGTATTTTGCAGATTTTGCTGACTGATACTTAGGAGAGAGGAGATTCCATGAGGAATCTTACAAAATCACCACGGGCACTGTAGCTCAGCCTGCGGTAGCTCATATTTGTAGTTTAAATTAAACCTCTGCTCTGTGGACCATGAAGGCCACTAATGGTGAAAGCAGAAATCTCCTTTCAGAAGGTTCTGTAACTCCTTCAACATCACCCATGCTTTTTAGAATCACTTAGGACAGCGTACAGAGGAATTTTCAAATGGATCCCTTTTCCATGTCCTTTTGAAGATCCTGCGAGGAAGGTAATCCAGCTTGGAACAGGGCTTCCTCCACTGTCCCCCAGCTGGGACTCAAGGAGGCTTAACCTAGTGAAGGAGAGAGCTGGGGCTATGACGGAGATGAGAACGTCTGCACAAATAATATATGTGGGAGAAACATACTCATTCCTTCTCTGAAGTGGAGGAAAAAAATCCAGTGGGAACTCAATTTGCCAAATGGAAGAAAAGGATGTTTTATATGAGCTTTGCAGCCTGTGCTGCAAATTGAGACAGAAAAACTGCTTTGGGGTGTTCATAATTTTTACATCTCCAGCAGTAAATATCAAAGCTGGGTTGATAACTTTTTGTTGGCAGGAAAAGCGCAGGTGACATTGGTCTGTATTGCAAACAGCAGGTAAAGTGTCCCTCGATCAGCAAGGCAGGTAGGGAGAATTTCTGCTCTTGTGTTTTTTGATTCCAAGCCAAATTCTGCCTTTAGGGGACTGAATTGGGTTTTTCCCCGAGTTAAACTTGTTTCTCTACAGGGTCTTTGCATAGGGTATTTAACCAATTGTAACCTCTCACAAGGGCCTTATAGGGTGCTGAGTGCATTAAACAATGCCTTTGGGCTGGACTGGATTGCTCTGAGAAACACCACATTTTTGGCATACCTTGCATATCCTTTAAGCTATTCCAGCATGTGACTTTGGCTCTTTCTGTCTCAAGAACATTTGTTGTAAAATGCTGCAAGGATATGTGAAGGTGTGCCAAGGCTTCTGTGCACCTTCAGCCGCTCTCAAGGTGACAAGAATATAAGGCCGCTTATACAACTGATTTTAAAATGGCAATTTAGGCTTTCCAGAGCACAGAACAGCACATACCACTCAAGTCTTGGACAAAAAGATACAATAATGTCCTGCATTTTAGAGTTAAGGTTTATGAATTAGAACATCAGGGAAAAAAAAAAGGATGAGCAAATATATGTCACAACACTTCAGCCACCAAACTTGGCTGAATTGATTTTTATCAGTGAGGAGCTTTAACCTGCCCAATACAGCATGTCTTTAAAGTCTAAATAATATTGGGTCTGCAAGAAGTAATACTTCAATATGGGTGTTGAAAAATCTGGCTTGCCTTCAGGTAACATCAGCTGTAAGTAATGTGACCACCTGCTTGTGTCCCAGTGATATGGAAGGCGCCAGCCCAGAGCAGACCTATGGATTTCATAGCTGTCTAAAAGGGAGAATAAAAAGACAGATATTCCAATGTATTTTAATGAAAACAGGTAGAATCAGCAGGCAGCTCTAAATTAGTTATTAGGGTGATGAATACTGCATTATGGACCTGCATATGTGCCTTAGGCTTTTATAGGCTTGTAATTACATTAGGAAATATTGCTTCAACCTCAACATAACTGTACAAGTTATTTACTATGATTCTATGGCTTGAGATAAATGAAACCCAATGAAAACTCCTTCAAGTACTGTATGCCAAACATGTAACAGACAACATAACAGGGATGTCCCTGATGACAAAAGAACAAAGACTGCAATAGAAAGCCGTTTTGGGGTGGATCTGTGAATGGGAATATTGGTAGTTTTGTGAAATTAACTTTATTTCTCTTTCTCTGATGGTGTAGCTTAACTGAAGTTTGTTCTACCAGTCTGTGCCACCAGCTTTCCTGAAGGCAGCGTCTCCTGATGGAGGGTGCTTCAGAATATCCTGGCTAACACTCAAAGCCTTCACACATCCTAGAAAAGCTGCTTAGCTGGGATGTTGCAATGAAGTAATTGGGCAGGAACTCTCTAAACTGTTCTAAAATAATCATGAGTGTTCCTAAAGCAGATGAAAGACCCCAAGTAGTACAGAAGGGCTGTAACAGAAGGCTAAAGGGTCAAGACACCTGATTTTTTAAGGCTTTCTCTCTATTTGTATGAATTCTGTTACTTTCTTGCATAAGAAAAAAAAAGAAACAATACCTTAAAAATAAAGAACAAAAACCATAAGCAAAAGGGTAATAATTTTCCAAGGTCAAAATCAAGGACTTTAAAGGTCTTCTGAAAATATAGTGCTGCTGTCGCCAAAGGCATTTAGAGAAAGACGATATAAGGATAAATAATTTAAAAGAAAGCATAAGGAGTTAACAAATACAACTTTTCTAGTATTGTTTCAGCTAGATCCAATGGTCAGGCAAAGGCAGCCATGCAGTAGATGAAAAGAAACAGTGAATGGGAAAGATAACAATTTCAAGGGGGGGGGGGGGGGGGGGGGAAGAATAAGAAACCTTAGCACAGCTTGGGAGGCACAGCTATTAAAGCAAAGGCAATTTGTGAATCTCCAGGTAGATGCTACGCTTCAGGAGATACTGACACACAGAAGGGAAAACTAAGCTTTCTCACCAAGTTGCCTTTCACCAAAAAAACCCCACCCCAAAACAAATAGTGAGAGTTAATGTACTGGCTGGCATCACTTGCACTTCTCATCTGCTTCCCACCAGGTTTCCTTTCCAGATCAAAAAATACACTACATATCCAAAATGTAAATGCCTAATTTTATTTTCTTGGCGATTTCTTTGCATTGCTGCAAGGCCTCCAAAGGACAAGTCAGAGGAAGATGTAAAGCCTGTGTAGCCTGAGCTACAACTTGTTGAGGCACTGAAACAGTTGTCAGTATGACAAAGCTGGGTTTTGTAAGGCAAACAAAGGGAGAGGCCGAAGGAAGTGGTATTGTGCCACTTGCTGCTTTGGCCGTTGCTGATTTAGCTTGTTTCTCCTCCAGCCGCTCCCAAGAGCCTACACTGTCCCTGGGCACTGTCCCTACTCCTTAATCCTTCTTAGGGGAAAGCCAACAAGAAAGCTTGGGCTGGATGCCTCCAGGACCTACACAGCAAAGTGTTCTTTGCACACACAGACACTTCCTTGAACCGTGGCTGCGAACAACTAATCGCTCTGTAATCTTACTAACCTATTTGCCTCAGCCGTATGTTGGGGTTAAAATTCTTGCTGATAAGATTAAGTGCTGTCTTGGACGGGGGCCTACATAAATAATAATGCTATTTCCACAGTTGCACTCATTAGAATAAAATGTAAAAAAGGATGCCAGTCTTCCTACTGTGGGATGTCAGCCAGCTGCTAATTGTTTGTGATCAGAGAGAAGTTCTCTTTTTACCATCCTTTAGGGGTTTTATGTGTGTTGATAGAATTACATTTTACTCTTGCGCTGAACTCAACTGTATTTATCTACAATATTTGAGGTAGATTTTTCCCTTTTGAATGCTGGATATCTGCATGTGGACTCAAGGCTGTTATAAGCACAGGTTTTTTCTTTAGCTTCCTTATAAGGTTGTATTTTCAATCTGAGTGGCATTCTTTCTGAACAGCAAAGACAGTCACACCTCAGATTTAACTCCATCATCACAAAGCTGACCTGTTTTCTCCATTGTCACACCATTGCTGTGTCACACCATTGCTGTGAGCAAAGGCTCATTGCTCCTTTTTGCTGACAAGCAATGCATTACATTAATGCGAGAAGTACAACGACATCGTTCTAGTAATCTCTATTTTAAAAATTCATCAGCAAACTCCAGGGAAACAGAGTGGCAAATCCTGTTGTTTTACTGAACAGTCTCAGAAGCAGCAGCTGTTAGAGACTGCACTCTGAAACTGTGCCTTTAATCTTTGGAGGTGTTCTGTCACCAGCTTAGGCACAAAAAACCTGAAGCACAAGTTTAATTTCAGGCACACCTGCAACTGTCCTGGAGTGACTAAATGCTTTGCTTGCTTTAGACATATGTTGGCAGACTGAGGAAATCCTTGGATGCAATCGGCAAAGTCTGGAAAGTCTTCCAAAGCAAATCATGTATCAAGATAGTACACTCAGGCAGCATTTTAAAACTGAATGTTGAAACTAAAGCACCCATTTTCCTTTCAAAAACAACAAAAAAAAGGAACCCAAAAGAGACCAAAGACTAGCTTTCCAAGTAACAAGTCTCTCATGTAGAATGATATAGGCGTGCCTGAAACCACTTTTGACTTAAAGTATGATAACGTGTGATACAATTATGTTAACATTTCCAGCACTTTTCAGTTGTTTTAATGCTTATTTTAAAAAAGCCTGTTTCCTTGTAAATCTCTCTGCTGGGGGGTGGGAGAAGGGTGGAATGGAGGAGTGCTGACTTCTCCCATTTCATTAAAGGTATGCAGAGATTGCTTTGAAAACCCTAGCCAAATGGCTACAATCACAGGAGGAGTCTGACTGACTGGGGAGCCGTGTGAGCCAAAGGAGCTATGTAGAACACACCTGCATATACGTCAAATAGGAACTTGTCGGTGATGCCATTCCCGGTTGCGTGTGTCCTGAGTTGTTTTCATTGTTCCCAAGTCTTGCATTGTTAAGACAGAAATGCAAATTTCCTGATGTCTTCTGGAGGCCCACGGAGGGAAGAAAGTGAGAAAGAGAATCAAAGGGAATATATTATTGGTGACAGCAACTATACTAAGCAAGAGGTGCAAGCATGAACTGAAGATCTGTTTAATGAGAGCCTGAGAGGGAAAGCAGCCCACCATGCACACTAAACCTGCACTTGGAGCAGGGCATGGAGGGAGACACTGGAGAAAGGGTAATATTTCTGATACTGCAATCCTCATTTTCCAAGCAAGCAGCCTCTACTTGAGCTGAATGGTCAGAAGCCCCTCTAATCCTCTTATTCCTCTTGGTACATTCCTCCTCTAGAGCAGAGGTGCTCCCTCCCTTTCCCAAATCTTTGCAACTCTCCTGTTCTTCAATACTAATGCTGAAAAGATCAAAGCTAGGTGCCATTTTGACATTGTGAAATTAATTTCTTATTACTGTAAGTGCATCTTTTTCAGTTCTTTGTTATTGTATCTTCTAATATTTTCAGGATGAATTTTTTCTTTATTCAGAAAAGAGCTTCCAAGTAAAGTATTTTTTTTCCCCAAGTATTTCTTTCCTAAGGATTTAAAAATCACCATTTTTCATTGTAACCATTATTGAAGCCAAAACAGATTTTGAATTACTTGAAGCCTTTGCCAAGTAATATTTTCACCCTTTTGCCAGGTCTAGTTCAGACTTGTAGCAAGACAGCAGTGGAACAGATCTTGTATTGTACATTCATCCCCGCCAGTCTTACGCAAGACTTGTAAACAAGAGTGTGTGTCCTCATCTTGGCCCAGTAACTTCATTTCTCTGCTGGTTTAGTTATTTTTGTTATGTTATTATCACAGCTCTGCTTTTTCTCTTTCCCTAGAGGCTCAAAAACTATACTGAAGCAGCTAAATAACACAGTACTGCTGTTCTTATGGTAGGTACTTTTGGAAATGCTTGGTACCACTGTCTTGCAGTTATCTTCCTAATGCAAAATTTCCCAAACTCTTAATTTATACATTTTGTGTATATACATATATATATACACACACACACACACATATGCCCCTCCCTTCTGACTCCTTCCAGTCATTCTTTGTATTTAACTAGTATTGGCATTCTTTCATCTATGATTAAGATGATCTTCTATGATCAATACAGTCTCCAGGTGAACATTTTACATATGCTGTCTTATTAGCATTACTCCACAGTGGTCTTGCCTTTGTGTTCTCTACTCTGTTGCATGTGGGAGTCCTTCAAAATATCCTGAAATCTTAAGATCACCAAAATTATCTGCATAAGGATTATTATCATGAGTGAGAGGGAAACTTAGATATATAGCACATACTGCCTTTCTCTGCATTAGGAATATTGCAAGTAGAAATGGAAAATTTGGTGTTTGAATATATCAAATATGTTTGAATGTGTTTGATGTTTGACTGTACTAATGCAACCTCAAAGCAGGAGGGCTCAAATGTTTTAGAATCAGGCCATCAAATGACTCCTGAAAGTAGGGACTTTCAAGAACACAGATGGGAGTTCCAGTGGGTGCTACCACCGACTAGAAGGATGAAAGGTATACTAGAGAAGCATGATACCATCATACCTTTGGAAACCTTTACCTAGAAATAAACTATTGGAAACTTAAGTCATTAATGTCTAAGCTTTCATACTCAATATTTGTAACATGTTGAAACAAATAGTATCCTGCAGAAAAACATAAAAAATTTAATGAACAGGTTTTATGAATGGATGCAATGCATTCATGTCACTCATATAGCGTATTATCTGAATGTCTCACCCCATGAGCTGGAAGTTCAGGAATGGGCTGATATTTTTTAACGGCACAGTACCATCAAACAAGGCCTACAAGAAAATAAAAAGTGCTATTGAATTTGTATGTGTAATTATGTATAAGTAGGTTTAGAAATTTAGGTGAGTGGATTATAAATCACACCGAAATGTAATTAATACATCAGCCCTCTTCAAATTTAATTTAAAAAATTTCCAGTGACACTTTGCTTTCAAAACAAGTAAGAATGATGGTAAATGTTGGTGAAAGCTTTTTTTCCCCCTCTAGTAAGAAAAGTAATTTCTGAGATTCTATTTGACAGCACTTCAGACAAAAAAAAAAAAAGAAGACAGTTCAGTTGAAATGAATTAGTATTTCATAAAGACAAACAATACAATCATTTTATCAGGAGACTTCAAAAAATGAAAGGCGTGCTGTGCAGGAAGGAATGGCTCCTTAGGTGATCAGGTTTTTGAAGAGCAGTCATTCATTTAAAACCTACAGACCGAAATGAGCACATTTCTCTTAGTCTGAATAGAAATGAGTTCGTGTATTTCACAAAGTTTGTAACTCATACAAGCAAAGCAAAATCATTAGATGATCATAGAAAAAGGTTCAAATAAAAACTGGAATTTTTATCCACTTGTCCAATTCCAGAAAGCTTGTATTTCACAAGAAGCTAACATTAAACTAATGTGAAGCTTCTGGTAGGGTGGAATGTGTTCCCACAAGCATCCTACTGCTCGGAAAAACTGCAAATCTCTCTGGAATTTGATAAAACTGTTGGCGTTTTTCTGCTTTTCAGCATGACTGCCTCTTGGATAGGACTGCTGGGCTGGGTCTGTTTGAGCCAAGTAACCACAAACTAAACTATTGCTTCAAGTCTAGTAGAAGACTTAGTACATGTCCTTAGTGGACCCAATTACTACTTGGATTTCCTTTATAGTAACTGAAAACAGGAAGCAAGAAGGGTTGTTACAACTCACTAATGAGTTACCTGAAATGAAGGAAGCAGGGAAAAGGATGATATCAGACTAGCAGGACTGAGGAATTATTTTTGTGTATTGCACACATAGTCTCTCATCACTGAAGACATCAGGGGTCCAGTAACAGAGCAGCTCTAGAGCGCAATGACAGAGCCAGAGAATTCTAGGCATGTATCCAAGGCTTTCCAGATAAACTTGCAAAAGCAAAAGGAAATCCAACAGCACAACAAGTAATGCTGATATGCTGGAGAAAAGGAGGTTTGTCTCCAGCCACCTGCTCACCAAGAGGATGGTGACAGGCAGAAAGAAGGGGCTAGCTGACTTCCAGCCAGCAGTGCCAGCAGCCGCAGAGTACCCCTTGCAATATTCATAGCTAGCTGCAGCTCTGCTTCCAAAGGAAACTCCCTACAGTCTTCCTATTGATAACAGCTGCAATGAATTACAGGAAAATTCACATTTTAGGAAAAAACAATATCCTTAGGCAAAACACCTTCAGTTCCAGTAACCTTACCCTGCTGGGGGATAAGGTGCCTACATGCACTTTCTCCCCCATAAGCACGCAACTGGATTAGTATTTGAATTGCCTCTTGCCAACAGCAGAATGTCTGATGGCATTACTTTTAATACAGTTTATAAAAGAAAAACTATTGATACGAATAATTTTCCAGACAGTGCATAAAAACCTTTTAAAAGTTGAGATGCTGTGAATATGGTTGCTAACTGGAACATAAAAAGGTAAACATTTTCATAATCCTCTTCTAATGTGGATATAAATGAATTTGAATAGAAATGCCTTCCGAGCTAAGTAATTGTCCCCTTCCTAATTAGCAGCCACAGATCTGTCTATCAATTCCACATACAAAATAGATGTTAAGCTAGAAAGCAGTTTGTAGTTCCCACTCTTCTCTCTTTCATGCATTTGTAATCTGAATGCAGAAATCTTTTTGTGTGAAAATCACTAAAATTATCATCAACATATTTTCTTTTTAACACAGGTATAAACCTATGTCCACAGAAACCGCATTTTCAGTATTCAGTTATAAAGTGTGTCAAGAACTCCAGCTACTCTGCAGTATATTACTGAAAGAATCAGTTACCAGGCACTTCTTTTTTTACTACATTTTACCTCGATCAGAAACTGATGGCTCTTGCTATGGACACGGGGGCAGGATAAATCTTCTGCAAAGCAAATAACCCTAATTTGAATTCTTCATTTGTAACAATGTGTTTATGGATCTAGTTCACTCCTTCCCTTTTGGGAAAGGCATATTACAGAATGTGACAGCTCCCGTGCACTGGCTACCAGCACGTCTGGACTACAAAGCATGGGAAGATGGAAATACCACATTCAGATGGGGTCAGTCTTGAAACTGCAGAGCAATCAGGCTCAGGCTGAGCAAGCCCATGGTTAACTACGAGCAACTTCAGAGTCACATGGCAGATAAGAAAGTAGACTTTGAACTTAAAATTTTATCACCCATTGGAGTGCTATTTTGGAGAAAGTCCAGCAGAGCCTTCACCTTGAAGGGATGAGCACCCCACATGACCTGCTTAGGTCTGAATCCAAACCTGCTGAAGATATGGTAATGGTGTCTCACTGTTAATGGACACTGTTATCTCCATCAGCCCTTGAATTGAGCCCTTTTATGTCAGCAATTTTCCTTGGCTTTCCTGAATATTTTGTATCTTGAATTTGAAAAATGATAGATATTTCAACTTTTTTATTAATCTAACCTCTTAACTAAAACTTTCTTCTAAAAATTCCACAATATTATTCCATTACTTCACTGAACTCTTCTTCCCTATTATCTAGGTCTTCATTAATGCATAATCCCTCATACCTCTTCACCTTTTTTCTCTTCTGGTGACTGCTATAAAATAACGGTTTATTAACCCTGCCATTATAAAATTCTTGTTAATCTGATTATCCCCCTCATTTATCAGTGGACCTGCTTTTCCCTGCTTCTTCTGTTATGTCCATTCCACTAAATCAGGCTTTTATTATCACCCTTAGCTTTGTTATATAGCCATAAATAATTTCCTTTCTCTACCTTCTGCTCTATTCTTTTTCCCGACTCTCATTTCAGGTCTGTCTCTTCCATTCAGCTCTCTGTGAAGCAATGGTACATGCCTGTTTTGGCCAGTCACCTGTGATATGGTGGTTCTTTGGGCAGCTGTGAAAGTATGGAGAAGATACGAGGTGTGCCCTGGACACATTCCTCTGCAGACCTCCCTCAGTCTTCATCCTATCCCATCTAGGAGAGATCCAGAGCACATCAGCCTCAGGAGTAAGCTGTTTCTACTGTTGACAAAATGGGAGCTTCATTCATTTTGACCACTGAAAAGGAATTCACATTATAAATCAAGAACTGGAAAGATCAGGTTACAGAAGAGGTGCATTTATGGTGGAGGGAGAAAAGAAGAAATCCACAAGTATTTTGCCATCAATTTTAGCATGCCAAGTTTGGTGGTGTCTTATGAGTTGCTGCACAAGTTAACTTCTGTGAAACCCCTGCTTCTCATTCAAGCAAAGCTGCAAAGCTGCCATTAGTTTCAGTGTGACAGGAAGGTCTTGTCAGCTTTGCTACTGATGGAGCCACAGCTAGAAAGCTTGCACTCTGCCTTCAGGTCTGCCACCACACTGACAAGCAGGTACAATATTCTGCCTTCCTATACCCTGATATTTCATACACCCTTTTTGATAAGTGCATGGTGGAGGTTTTGTCTTCTAATATGTTTTTGCTGAATACTGGTGATAGGTGCTGCATAACGCACGTGGTGCAGAACTGCAGCCTCCCTGCTCCCTTCACTGCTGTTAACCTGAGAGATCAGACACAAATCCAAAAGGAAGTCCTGCCTGTGCCACTCAAAAGAAATCTCCTTTTACCCTCCCCTGATCTCCTACATCTGAAAGATTTCCAGCCAAGGTGCTGTCAGTCTGCCCTCTCACAGGAGGGAGGGAATTATGTAGTTTAACATCATTTGTATTCTTTCACATAATCTCTATTTGCATGACCAAAACACTGGGATTAGAGTAAAAACGCAGAAGTAGTCCCAAAAGAAATGGTACAAGCAATTCTGTTGTTATTTCCTTGGAGTTCTCATCATGTTAAAACCTCTCAATCTCTAAAATTGGTAGCTGGTGAGGAACAAATCACAACAGAGTGAGGTAAAACAAACCCCCACTTCTGAAATAGCAGAAAACCCCACAAGTATACAGCTGTATCAGCCAGATCTGTATTAGCCTCTTCTGCTTAAGTATGTATCACTGCCAAAGATTTCTAGGTTTTGTGTTCATCCAGAGAATTGCTCTCAGTCAAGTTACTGGCTAAAAACCAAGTAAGCAAATGCTGGCTCCTTTAGCTCCTGTAAAAAAAGAAAAAAGAATTTAGCCATTCCAAAGCACTTGCTCTACTTTCTGCTGCATTTTTCATCATTAATACTTTTCATTAATACTTTTCTATGGCAAGACCCCAAAAATCAAAACCATGTGAAAGGTGCTAAACACCTAAATAAGAAGGCACAGACTGCAATCCTTGGCTCCAGCCTGTGCCACCCCTCTATGCAGACCCACACTCTTCAGGCACAGGAGTCCACCTTCACAAACATGTTAGATTGTAGCTTAACCAGAGGAAAAGCTGCAAGGGGCTTTGACAAATATGAGGCAAAAAATTAACTTGGAGGTAGGGATTAATGATAAACATGCAAAGATTGGATGCCTAAACTGATGTAAGGATGCTACACTGATTTCTGGCTGTCATCTCATTCCAGAAGCCTGTTCCCAGGAAGGTATTGGCAAACGCAGATTTACCTGATCTATGGGTATGTGGATTGTAGAGGACAAGGAGTCATCCTATGTAGTATTTCCATAATTGAAAAAAGAAATAGGAAACATGATAACCTTCTCCCTGCCATGCTCTGTCTCTTCTAAGTGTTTCCATACTGACAGCTGGAAATGCAGACTGAAGACACTTAAAACCTCATCAGCCCTGGGGTTCTCTTGTTTTCACTGCAGCAACTGCCCATTCACCTCCTTAAATGCAAGGATGCTGCAGGGAAAAGTTGCCCAAAATAAATAATAGCCCCCTCCTCAAACTTGAAAACATTATGAAGCTGATGTTTCTATAACAATTATATCCATTGTTCAGATTAGGGTAATCTAGAATATGCAGAGAACTCGTAAACACACTGACATTAGTTGTCATGGGGAATATACTTCCAGCTCTCATTCCTAGTAAATTCAGTTTTATAATGAAGTGTGCTGTTCAACATATTATATCATCAGGATCAGACAATATTTTTTTCTATAATCCTGTCAATAGACCTCAACCATATAAAGAAAAACTTACTGTGGAAGAGGTTGCCCAAAGAAGTGGTAAATTCTCCATCCCTGTCAGTGTTCAAGGCCAGGTTGGACAGAGCCTTGGGCGACATGGTCTAGCAGGAGGTGTTCCTGCACATGGCAGGGGTGTTGGAATTAGATGATCTTGGGGTCCTTTCCAACACTAACTATTCTATGATTCTGGAGAGTACTACAAACCACGACATAGCTAATAAGCAATCATAACCTAGATTTTTTACGGGTTATGTATTATTTCTAAACAGATGTGACAAGATAAAATTTAATCACCGTATCATTGTTGACATCCACTGGAATAAATGCCTATAACCCACCACTCATATCAGAAGAGCATGATTGCAGAAAGGAAAAAAGAAAAGTAAACACTATTTGCCTTTTTCTTCAATTACTGTGGAAACATCGATACACAGCTGCCCTTTTTCATTACGCTGCAGCAGGCAGCGGAGTATTCATTGTTGAGTAAAATGATTGCAGGGGTGGGGAAAGGAGAGATGAAGAGAGAAGAAAGACTTCTCTATTTAAGATAATATGTTTCGAACTGAAAAATTTGTAATCCTCCTATCCCTGCCTATTGTTCACTTGTGCTATATTTCCTTCTCCTTAGCTGAATATACGCTGACAGGTTTTTTAATCAGAGAATACCACCAGGTTTATTAATTTGGCATTTATGGTGTGCATTCTTCTGTGCCCTCTGTCAGACTGCATTGGCATATTACTTGGATACTCAGAAGCAATATCTGATGAGGAATGAAGCGGGGGCAAAGTGAGGAATTGACTTTTTCAACCCCTGACCATGCAGCCACATCTGGAATTGTGGGATGCCTACAATAAATCCCATCTTATTATCCTGCATATGAAATATAACTCAGCTAATGACCATATGGAGCAGATTAATGTGAGCAGAGTTTAATTTGAAGACAGGGAAAAAAGAAAATTTCTGGCTTAATTGTCTAGATCAGAAATACAGCAACAGACAGTATAACAGGAGGACCATATTTAAGGCCCCTCCCATCAAATGTTTTAATGGTATGCAAGACCCAAGGCAGCTCTGAAAATGCCTGGCCCTGCCAACACACTTGTAACATGGGTTTGCTTTTGAAATCATTTTGGCTAACAGTTTTGAAAATGATTAGTTATTAGGAATATCTTGATTTTTCTGCCTGTCCAACTTAAAACACCTCCAAAGGGGATGATGTTTAGATGCTGTGTACAGTAGTTACATAATTATTGCAAGACAAGGCAAAGTACATTCTCACAAACTCAAGGCACCCTGGGCTTGCTCAGAGGAGGCTATAGCATGAGCCAAATGACAAGATAAAACCAGATGCTCCTTGCTCCTGAGTGATACTCCAGAACTGTTGTCTCATCTGGACAGCAGTCCTTCATCATCTTAGCAGCTGTAAAAGTAACTTCCAAATATCATCTTCAGCCTGCGTAGGCAGTGGTCCATCATGTAGTGTACATCACTGGTTTTGATCCCCTATCCAACCCAGGCGGTTCCTTCGATTGCTACTGCAGCCCTCAGAAACCATTTGTTTTCTCATGTATTCAGATTAGTGCTAGTGGATGATTGCTGCATGAAAGCCTATTGAATGTGTTTTTTTCTGTTAAAGCAATATTTTTTAACTGAATTTTTTCCATACCACTGAAAGATCCCAGCTGCTGCGGACCTTGTGAAATACTCTGTACAAAGGCACGGCAATGGCAAAAGGCATTTCTTTTTCAGGGAAAGCTTTCTGTCTGAGAAGCAAAGCAGGAGAAAAGTGACTTGTACAATTCCAGAGAGCAAGGGAATATAATGTTAAGGAAGGTTTCACAGTAAATTTCAAGTATTTTTTACTGCTTTTTTTCATTATCAAATCAACATAACTACATGAAATTAATGAAACCTGACACAGTTGAAATTTTTGGTTTTGTTTTTACCTCTGACCCTTGAATCTTTCAAAATGCAGGGAACAGCACAGTATTTCTTTGTATTCCTGACAGCTTTCCTTCAGCATAACTGTCATCCCAGCTATGAAGCAATTTTCTGTGTTGTCACATATACGACATTGGATGGATTGGATTATGTACAGCAAAATGTAATTAAAGATACATACTGCACAGGAGAGGTAGAGTCACCAAGGAAAAGAAGATTTGCCAACACCAAAATGAGGATTAAGGGAGAAGGAGGTTTGCAGAGACCTGAATATATTAATTTTCCTAACAGCTTACATAGCAATTCAGAGACTTCTATTGTGTACAGTGTAGTTAGAGCCTTCCTTGACCTGCAATCAAAAAGAAAGGATGCATCTGTGTGGAATCAGAGGAGACAGTATTTTATTTTGAAGTCAAAATACAAATCATCTAGGCTCAAAAAGAATAGCTGATAAACTGTAGCCAAAGGTTAAAGTGGCTCAGTCACTGAGGAAAAAACACGTTCCATCTTGTCTTTTCAGACTGCAGTTAAGTGAAAATTAAAAGGTCGATGAGATTATTTTCCCAAACCTCATTGTTTACAGAGCTTGTTGGACTTTTTTTGCCTCAGATGCGTGATGAACTAGATCTGGGAATAATATAGAAATGTCACTCCAGCATTATCTGTGAGCTGTGGCGTCTCAGCTCTTCAACCAGCCTCAATGGTTTCACATTGAGCAAAACCATCTGTACCAGAAGAGAAACATTATTTAGGAGGTATGCTGGAATAGACAGGTATGTTGTCTGTTACTCTTCATCATAACCGTCTCTCCGTCAACTTGCATATTTTATGCATCTTTTGCACTTCTGTAGATGTGTGAAAACATGAGCAACTGTAGACTTTGCTGGAAAGATCATTAAATAAATGCAAAAAATTAGAGGGAAAAAACACTCCATTACAGTGTGATGATTGTTATGATTAATTTACTTAAATCTCAGTTGCTTTACTCAGAGGTATATTACACTTATAAACAAACAAACAAAAGGGGTGAAGATGTGCTGATCAGCAGATTCAGTGCGGCAGTACAAATATTTACCCCAGTCCAGAGTCTACCGAGCAGGTGATATTATATTACTGAGCAGCGAATACACACAACAAGTCAGACAAGCATATAAATTTGATATAGAATCATAGAATTCTGCGGTGTCATGACAGCAGAGTAGAGGGGCAGGATCACCTCCTTCAACCTGCTGGTCACGTTCCTTTTGATGCAGCCCAGGATACGGTTGGCTTTCTGGGCTGCAAGCGCACACTGCCTGCTCATGTTCATTTTCTCATCAACCAACACCCCCAAGTCCTTCTCCACAGGGCTGCTCTGAATCTCTCCTCTGCCCAACCTGTAGCTGTGCCTGGGATTGCTCCAACCCAGGTGTAGGACCTTGCACTTGTCATGGTTAAACTTCATGAGGTTGGCATCAGCCCACCTCACAAGCGTGTCAAGGTCCCTCTGGATGGCATTCCTTCCCTCCAGCGTATCAACCGAACCACACAGCTTGGTGTCATCGGCAAACTTGCTGAGGGCACACTCAATCCCACTGTCCATGTCACTGACAAAGGTGTTGAACAAGACCACTCCCAACACCAACCACTATCTGCAATGGGAAACCCTGTATTTCCTTCTGAGGCTAGAAAGACATTGTTCCCATCAAATAAATACGTATTCTGCCATTGCTTCAGCATCAAAAGGAGCCCAAAAGACACCTGATCTTTGGTAGAACTTCAGGTATATGAATCACTGCTTTTGTTCACTGGAATTAAATTCATTTAATCTTAATACTAATGAATTATTTCTTTGCAGCCTTGCTTCACCACACAGGCACAGGTCTGCTTTCAGCTCTGGCTGGAGGCTTTCCATGCCTTCAAAGGGCTGATTTTTTCTGAAGCCTTATGCATGCTGGCTGGCTGCATTTCCACTCACTGCCCAGTCCTTTCCCCAGCTGCTTTTGTTCAATGGGGATAGCTGTCCCAGTGCAGTGGAACCGAGCAGTCCACGGTGGTTGCTCATGCATTAAAGAAGGGTCCTTGCAAGCACTGTGATATTTCATGTTATATTGTGTCTTAGTCATGAGGTGGGTGTGTTTTCCACTTGCTAAAACCCCTTGCCTTGATGGTATAGGAGGCCACGTGACATAACACTGTTTTTCCTGGATATGTTGACATTTATCTGTAGAGCTTTGGGGATGAAAAAGAAAAAGGTACAGCCAGCCTGAAGTTCAATGAAACTTTGCTTTTTGTCCTGTCAACTGCGCATGCGTAAGTGATTTGCTTGTGAATAAAGATTCAGGCTTTTTTTTAATTCAGGGATTATTATGCGGACTGAGCTTTCTTTCAACCCACTGTTTGTTGAGAAAGTGAGAGCAATGAACTTTACACCCCACAATAAACCCACACGGGCTCTTTTCACCTGAGTCTGCAAACATGGGCCTGTTGCACAGAGCTGGCAATTTCTCTTTAGTTACTTTATTTTGGCAGAAGTTTGCAGGCTCTAGCTGGTGGGACACTGTAGTGAGAATCCATGAAAGGCAAGGGGATTGATTTAGCCAGGATTTCTGGTGGGGCCCATGAGGCATCCCCTCCTCAGCTTTGTTCCTGTCCTGAGGAGTAGCACAGCAGCTGAAGCTTGGTCCTGCTGCCACTGCATCCTCCTGGGTAATTTGATGGTGTTCCCAGACCTGATACACTGACGCTGGGCTCTTTGGCGGCAGAGGCAGAGGATCCTTTGCTGTGCCACTCACAAACCCTATCTCCCAGAGCTCTGTGAGAGGGAGAGAGCAGAAAAGTTCCTGCCCAGAGCAGAGAAATTCAGACCTGGATCCTCCTGCTTTTGCTTGTCCAGTGGGAAGGATGTCTAAGGCAGCCTTGCATGCAACTACCCTTTCCAACACCTTTTTCCATTGGTGCATCACACTGGCACACAGTCCTGTTTTCAGGCAGATCAGCATGGGTTGCTTTAATCCATAAGACATATTTTAGAAACACATACATGGACTATATACTGGAAAATGCAGTGTATTTTTACGGACCTGAATAGCCTGGGTGTCTTGGTAGCACATGAGATCATTATGCCTAGCTTATCAGAATAATTACACTATTAGTGACCTTGACTAAGAAGGTCAGATCCTTTTCACTCCCAGTTCGGTGTTATCTTTTTCATGCAGCTTATGTTGGCACTTAAGTAATCCATACAATGCAATTAGCAGGGAATGGCTGTGAGTCTTACGTTGAAAAATGGGGAAAAAAGGTAGGGTTTCTCTAGTACACTCTTGACTATTCAGTAATTAGCTCCTGTTGTATCATTAACATCAGATACAGATCCCAGAAAATGAAGACTAGCTGACAGCATGAACAGACCACTCAATGTTAATTGACATACAGATTATTTTATCTGCAAAACTTTCTGTCTGTTCATGTAATGATTTGTTTTACTACGTGCTTCATAACCTCAGGTGTTATAAAATCTATGGAGGGATTCTTACAATCTTCCTTTTTTTAAGAATAAGGCAAACCCTTCTGCTATTAACCGTTCACACTGTGGCATGGGAATGCTCTGAACATGCTGTTTACAAGAGCCAATTGATCATGGCTTACTTATTTTTTTTAGAGAAACTAGGGTGTAAAGGCTGAGCTTTAACCATAGTAAATGCTGCATAACAGTGTGTGCTCTGAAAAAACATGTGCTATGTCTATCAGATGAGACCTCTATGGTGAAAATGTCCGTGCTTCAGTTTCGTTGCTGTATAATACAGATGCTATCACCCCTTGTCTCACAAAGTGCAATGAAAATTAATTATTGCAATGCACCCAGGTATTAGAGTGATGAGATTCCAGCCCTCACCCCTGCAACTTTCTGTAATATCAGATTCCTTTCCCTCTCACTGATTCCTATTGTGATCTTAGCATTCACCCCTCAAATGAAGGCACTTGCTCAAAAATCCAGGCAAAAATTAAGAATAAAAGTGCTGTCCAACATCAAACATTTCTTCTATGCAGGATAAAGACTTTCATCTTTTATTTAACCATCTTTTGTGAATGAAATGAACATATTCTATCCATTATAAATGGCCTGAAAACTTTAATGTTTTTCAAAAAAACTTCTCCTCCTCCTCTTCTATTTTACAGCAAATGTACTTGTTAAATTCAACTTCAGGTCAAAAAATCCCATTTTGTTCCTGAAAGAAGTTAAAAATGGCCACAGCTGAGTATCTATCCCTGCTCTGTAATAAAGTAAGTGCTATGAATCAGTTCAGCTGTGAGATTTAAATAGGGTCCTGCTTCAGGTGATAAGAAGACTTTGGGGCTTGCTTTAGGGTCACCTCATAAGAGAGTTTCTATTTTATCACTTGAGAGCTACAGTGACCTGACCAAATGATGACAGGAAAGTCTTATTATTTTTCTTTCTTTTTCTGAGCAGGTGTAGCTGTACTATTCCTTCCAGTTATATTGTGGAGAAAAGGTCTGGCTAAGTGGACTGGCTCTAGCATTCATAGTACTAGTTAAGAGCCATAACAAATTGCAGGTGGAAGGAAACAGAAGGACCATGCCTGGAAGAAATATGGCACCTTTTTTTCGGTTTGTGATGTCTGGAAAATCAGCTTAATTGCAATGGATATAAAGATTTTTTGTTTGTATGTTTGTATTGTTTTTAATGGAAATTGAGTTTTAGTATTTTTTTTCAAAGGGCTATAATGTTTTGGTTGCCATCTTTATCAACAACACATGGCTACACTGTGAGATTTCTATTAATAGTATATGCCAGCTGAAAGACATCTTACTTTTCTTCATTGCTTCTTAACTGGTGTGCAGGAAATGTATCCTCTGTGTGATGGGCTAGTCAGAGTAGACCTTGTTTTTTTGGTTTTGCCCACGTTACCTTTGTGCTCTGCAAGCAAGGCCCAAGAGGGGATGTAAGAGACCTGAGCAGCATTCAGAGAGTACAATTACAAGCAGCCAAGCACTTTACCTTGCTTCTTTCAGAGTGTTCCTTACATGCCTAGAAGGGCTGAAGCAGCAGTGCAGAGGTAAACCTAAAGAGTAATGAACAGAAAATAGCTCCTTTGAGCAGAAAGGAAGCATGAAAGAGGTGGTGGGTTCCCTGCTTTTGCATGGGCTGGGTTATAACTGCACCAAAATGACTAAAGAAAATAGCAAATAGTCACCCTTCCTTAAAGATGTTTTTTTGTATTTTATATATGTATAAAACTTCTCAGTTTTGAGTGTTTGTGCAGCTGCCATGCGGGCTTGTGCTTATATTTTGCCTAACTGTCAAATTGGTATGCTGGGGAGATGCAAAATTTCACACTATAGTCTCGACTTGATCCATAATAGCTAATTAAGGGAATGTGAAATTGAAATGTGTTCTTATCTATGGGGACTAAAATGAGGATACATAAGAAAACTAGAAGAAAAGATACAGTGAAAAGTGTTGCCCCTTAACATTTTATCTCTATAAACTGCTTTTGAATTACAACAGATAAATCTAGGTATTGGGAAGCCAGCTTAGAGAACAGCTGTGCATTAAGAACTGCCTAAGCTCCTTTCCCTGCAGAAGCAATTATGAAGTCTTTCCTGTGAAGTTAATACTGTTAATATAGATATTGTAGATTCAAAAGGCTAGATCTAGAAAAAGAAGTGCTTTGTGTCTATGCAGCCACTCTACTCACAGCACTTGTTAATCAAATATTCAGAAGACAAAGTAGTTGTGAATTCACATGTTTTGGATTACAGGTATTTTGACTGGTCTCATACCCCATAATCCAAAGGAATTAAAAGATTGCTATTCTTCAATTGAGTCATATACCTATACAAAATATGCTTGCCATGTAGAATGTGTATACATATAGATCCTCATACTCCATGTATCACTATATATGATGTTCAAGCAAGGCTCTGTGCCCCAGGATCTCCTTAACTCTTCTGCAGGAAGGAGTTACGGATTAGGTATCCTAGCATTCAGGGTCTTGATGAATTTCCTTTCCCAACTCCACACTTGGCTTGTCCTCCCTCCCCATGGTGATGCAGTGGCTAATGAAGTCTAAGCTAAAGGATGTGTATTGCTTTCTGCAGACATGTTTGCAGAAAACTGATGACAAAAGGGTGTTCACTAGCTCTTTCTAAAACTTTCTTCTTACTGTTATTTTGGATGTGCAATGCCTCCAGCTTTTAAAACTGTTTTGAAGATAGATGGGCTTAGGTCACGAAACCTTTTATTCCTCAAAATTAAGTGAATGAAATGTACATATGTTCAGCCAAGTGTGAAAAAAGGTCAGCAAATAAGGTGCTGTAGTGCGTATCTTCCTATATTCTGTCAAACACTTCTCAAACCTCAAAATTACTCCATTGCTGTGCTGTAGCAGCTGCCTTGTCATTGATGCCTAAAGGTATCAATGGGGGTATGCTAGATCACACTAGGCAGGCAAACTGGGACTTGTGTTTCCAGTTATTTCAGTTTCAGCTTCTGATCACCTTAAGAAAACACAAACTAGTCTATAAGTTCTAGGCAACATATACTGTATGTGATAACATCTGCTTCTCCTTGTTGTGCTACAGTCAACTTTCCACAGAAGTGTTTCTTCTATCAAATGTACGATGTTTGTGCTTTCTACATAATTAAATATGTAATGTTGGTATAATTATTTGGTCCCATTGTTTTAAGGTGAATTTCAGGAAATGTCAGCTTCATTTGGAAAAAAAAAATGAGAGAGTTAAAAAAAGACCATTTGTTTCACTGTTTTCATTTGAAGCGTGCAGATACACAGAAACAAAAAATAAATCAATATATCATGAGAGAGATACCCAGGGAATAATTACATTCAGGGTTTTGAAATTAAGGGCTGCCACGTGAATCCAATGGGTTACCAGTGTCACAAGGTCATGTTTCAGCCCCTTTGTAGGACACAGGGAATGAGAGTTAGAAAGACACATTACCCGTGCTGCCAGATTGCCCTTCCAGAGGCTGGGAGAGAGTTTAGGTAGGAGGTAAGCGGAAACCATAAGACTTTCCTAGCAGGTGGCTGGACATGTTGAAAATACTGGCTCTAAAAATCAAGCTCCTTGTTTCAGGTGGCAAACGGCTCATAAAACTGAGTATCAAACATCTGCCTGTGCTAGTGATCTGTTAAACTAATATGGGAAAATATATTCTTTTCTGTAGCCACCAAAAATAAAATGGGAAGGAGTGCTAGAAAGTAACTGCTTTTACTAAACCTGGACTTATCTCTGAATTGGTATAAAAGTACCTTAACTTTTCTGCTATTTCATGTCACCTTGAGATGCCAAAATTGAATATGCTACTAGCTCAGTGGGACTGAACTTGCCACTTTTTGCTCATTTTGAAAAGACAGGCCACATCAGGAATAATAGACAGCTTTATATCTACTGCTGGTGCTCCTGCTAAAAATGTTATTCCCACTTTGAAACTGTGATGCATTTGTCTGTGTTCTAGCAACACATATTAAACCATGCCTCTGATGACAAGCACATATGGAGACAGAAACCTGTGAAATAAACCCATGGGTTTTTTCTTTTTTTTCTTTTAATGTGAAAGACTGCTCAAGCTGGAGAATATCCAACCATTAATTATCAAAGATACCTTAAGTGACAAAGCTGCTGATCCCTTCCCCACTTCTCCATCGGCTTCTTGCTGTAGAGAGATAAATGTTGTTAAAAGCCTTCAAATTCTTCAGCGGCATATGACTTAATTATATAGGACAGTTGGAGAGTGTGAATTACTGTTAAATAGTACAAGATTTCAAACATGTGAAGCTGCATCTCTCAAGATTTAATTTGCATTTTCAGAGCTCTGTAAGCTGACTTGAATTATGGCTATGAATGTATCCTGTGTGATCATCCATATTCTGTATATTGGAACAAGAGTCCTTTGTGGATCTAGATGTAAAACTTCAACATGGACTGAATTCAAGTGATTCTTGGGAGATCCTCTCTGCAAGCCTTTTTTTTTAGACTCTGCTCAGGTATTTTTTTTGTTGATGTGTAATTGTAGAAACTTGGATAAGTTAACATAGAAAGATTTAAGCATTAAAAAAAAAATATGGTTATTAACTAGCCTTAACTGGTACAATGGTGAGCTCAGTGGAGCTCTTTACCTTTTTACATTGTGAAAATTTTGCCGTTTGGTGGTGTGTCTGTTTTATTCCTGGGTTTTTCTCATTTCTATTCCCCTCCTTCTGCAGAAAACATAGATTGATTCCCCTTCCAGTTGCTTATTAAAAGCAATGTGAAAAATTAATAGCATAAGGGTCAAATTATTCTGAGTAATCATGAAAGCTAATTATGAATTTTAATATTTACTTGTAAGAGTAATTAGTTATTGGAATAAAAATGTCTGGAGAAAAAAGAAGGATTTTCCCTTTATTTGACATCCCTAGATCTGGATATCTTTTTAAAGAGAAGATACTGCTTCAGCAAAAGCTAGTCTAATGTAGACATTTCTAGACATGATTTTAACACCTAATCTAGTAAACTATGAGAATTCATGTGAGGTATTTATAATAATGCCTTTTAGCAAGGGAATTTAAAATACCAGATGTAATATTTTATCCTTCGATACGTGTTTCCTATTATACCTAAAACGGTTATTAGAAAGGTGGAGTCATCTACTGTGGTCAATAAAAACTTGTAAGAACTGATTATCTGAACTCAAAAGTCAGCAGTACTTAGGGAAAAGTATCATGCAAGATGACTTTAGCTAACACAGGATTCTTTCTAGATATCCCTTGGGAACTAGAGTCATACCCTGGGTTTGGTTGTGATAGAGTTAATTTTCTTCCTAGTAGCTGCGTTTTGGCTTTAGTCTGGAAATAATGCAGATAACACACCGATGTTTTAGTTGTTGCTCAGTAGCACTTCCCCTGGTCAAGGACTTTTCAGTCTCTCATGCTCTGCCAGTGAGGAGGGGCATGGGAAGCCAGGAGGAAGCAGAGACAGGACACCTGACCCAAACTGACCAAAGAGGTATTCCATACCACAGCACGTCATGCCCAGTATATAAACTGGGGGCAGTTACCCAGAAGGCTAGATCAGTGCTCGGGTCGGGCTGGGTATTGGTCAGCAGGTGGTGAGCAACTGTATTGTGAATCACTGCTGTTTGTTGGGGTTTATTCCTGTCTCTCTTTTTGTTTATTATTATGTTAGTATTTTACTTTATCTCAATTATTAACTGTTCTTATCTCAACCCACGGGTCTTACCTTTTTCTAATTCTCCTCCCCAACCCTCTGTGGGGGGAGAGGAGTGAGCAAGCAGTACTTAGCTACTGCCTGGGTTAAACCACAGCAAAACATCATAACAAAATTGGAAATACATTTTGCAGTTCAGAAAGGATGATTTAACTATGTTCCCTAGTTGAAACATTTCACTGTCCCTGGGTGTTATCTGGCAAATACGTTTTTAATATTGTCATGCGACCCTATTAATCAGTGAGTTTTGACAGCTCAGACAGGGGGATGAGCATTTTTAAGGTATTTGGTGTTTGTCCGTGTAGAACGAGAAGCAAAATCTCCTTTGTATCATGCAGACACTGCCATACGTCATGTTGTCACTGCACTATTTCTTCTGCTTTGACCTCTCAGAGGAGAGTGAAGGAGATGTAAATTTGAAACGCCCCTCACCATTTGGACCCAGTCAGTGCTGTGACAGCTACCTGAAAAGTGTGGACCTGGGGAGTCGACCTAGACCTACAGGACATAAAAAGGATTTGAAGCTTCTTTCATGCAGATGCCCAGGTGCCCTGCTCACTTGTATCCAGCAATGCAGTCAGGCTCAGGGTGATTATTATTATACTTTTCAATGCTGAATACTGTGCTACTGAAAGAACTGTATTAATGAAATTTTTGGTTTATCTCATGCTTAGACGATAACATCTATGGTTAGGGCTGACATGATCCTCTCTTGACTGGTAAACTAATTTCTGAATGTATCAGGAAAGAGTAAAATAAATCTAAGCCATCTAAATGCATGTTCGGTGAATGCTACACAAATGTTCCTCCTCTTATACGGATAGAATGAAGCAGCCTAAGGAAGGAACTGAGTGTACTTTGGCAGAAGGGATGTAGCAAGTGCATGGATCTTTCTTCCTTTTTGATAGGGTTCCTTGCAACAGAGAATTGTCTCAAGTGTAATGCAGATCCCCTCTTACAAATCAGCTTGCAACTGGACCCAAGCATTTACTACAAACCTAGTTCTTCCCCACCTCACATGTTTCAGCTGCATAAACAAAGTACTTCCCAAAACTAATCTCCCTCAGCTTTGGTCTCCAATGCAAACTTGGTTTTAGTAAGACAAACAAAAACTTACAAGCTTTGCTCTTGCTAACTACGCATTGCAGAAGATTTCCAGGACTCTGAAAAGAAAGTGTTAGAATAAATAGCTTAAAAGTTAGCTTTATAATGTGAGCTACACAAAATCTCTGTTTCATCACAGAAGAAAACAAACGAGTCTGTTCAGATGATAAAGGGTTTGGTTTCCTTTCTGATATGTCAGTGTACAGTAACTAGTGTGGACTGTAGTTACAGCCCTGTGCTGATCACAAAAATGAGGGTAATGCTCAGCAGGGAGATGACAAGACTGATAACAGACCCTTCCCTAATCATCTTTGTTGGGACTGAGGGGTTTTATTACTGTTACTACTTCTGCAAACACACATGCTCTGATAACGTGCATCAGCAGTGTGTAAGTACAGTGATCACAGGAAGAAGCAAGAATGGCTGTAAGACTTGCATCTTCCATGTCCAACCTCCTCCCATGTGCAGGGCTTCCTTGCAGCCTCCTGGCATCCTGATGTTGACAGCCTGCAAACGTCCATATGCATCTTAAGCTGCCTCCTGTTGCTGGAGACCTGACAGACAGCCTCTGGCTATGCTTGGGGTCATGCTTGAGGCAGCACTGTTCTACAGTCTACAAGTCTGGTCCCTGGGAGAGCCCTAGGGAAGCTGATATGATAAAGATGCAATTTTCAAGGGTTTTTTCCCCTCCTTGGAGAGTGCTGGGAGTCATCTTGCTCTGGGAAGTCCAAGAGTGACTGACATTGCTAAAGAAGAGACTTCAGTTCAAAACGTGGGGGCTTCTATGCTCACCATGATGCTCCCAGGCTGCTCTTGGGTAAGTTCAGAGTTAGGCAGCTCACAACAGCTCTCATTGAACTTGTTCTCATGGATCAGTACTTTATTGAGGGCTCTGCCTCTGACACTGTAGTTGTTCGCTTTGGTTTTCCCTACCAAACTGCCTCACAGAGGTGGAATGGGCACATATGGATTTATCTGTTATGGGCTTGTTACCGGGTACAGGGACTTCCAAACCCTCTGTGTATCCTGATGGCTTCTTTTGATAGATACAAGTGAAACTGATTGGTAGTTGCCAATAGGAAAAAATGTCCTGGGGAAAAACAAGCTAGGCTCAATTTATTTTTTTTTCCGTCTCCTGGTAAAACTTTCAAAGCTTTTTGTACCATTACTTGAAATTGTTCAGGCTGTATGGTGGGGTATTTCAAACTCATTAGAAAGTGGGACCACCTGAGTTAGTAACATGATGATTTGATCCTTGGCTGACTTTATTTTATGCTGTTTTCTACCCATGTAGCAGATCAAGAATGGTAAAATCAGAGGAATTTTACTTTTTACTGCTACTTTAATCAATGCAAAATTGCCAGTATAGTACTATTTTAAACATATATTGCTTCGTGTTTAATTAAAAATACAAAAAGCTTTGCAAAGATGAGGCAATATATTTTCCCAATTTTAAATAGAGGTATGAATACACTGAGTGTATGAAAGTTGCTGCCAGTCCTGGTGGAAGATGCAGGTGCAGAACCCAGAGCTCCTGACCCTTGCTTATGCTCCCAGCTACAAATCGCCCTGCAGCCATCTGCACCCATCAGCTCAACTTTGTAAATATAAAATGGAGTGTAAATGGGTTAAGTGAAATGCAGGTCTGTCTTCTCATGTGCTTGCAATAACAATAGAAGCGGTTGACTGCATTTTCTGCAGATACGCTCGCTCTCATTTATGTACATTCTCATATTGACTTGGCGATCTTTGGCAATTGATGCTGTTTCGCTAGAAAGAGGAAATACAAAAATACCCTGTCAAGTGTCATCTGATTTACAATGGGATAGTTCATGAATGAAGACAAGCCGTGGGCTTTATGAAAAGCAGAGTATTGAGTAGAATGAATTCCAAGGATAAACATTCATTCGTTTTGTGAGCTCTGTATCTAAATCATAAATAAGAGATAACAATTTAAATTTCCCTTCTGAATTAATCTGATTTGGCTCTGAAATAGCACTGATTGTTATGATCTTTTTTTTCCTTTCTCCCCAGTGCCTACGTGGACAATATCTGTATTGCCATTTCTGCTGTGCAATTATCTACTGGCATTAATCACTGCACTCTGAAACAGTTCACCATGAATTCACACATACTGTGAATTTGCTTAGGTGGTAAACCCATACGCAGCTACAACAAATATAGGATGCTGTTTATGAGTGCTTAAATACATGCAGCTATTGATGGTGCATTTTAATGCACATATTACTATTGATGCTTATTCTATTCCATTGTAATTAAGTTCCACGATTAATTTTAATTATTACTAACCTTGAATTAGCTTTCTGCACACCACAGGCATATACAATAAATACATATAAATGGGTAGTTCTTTGAAAAATAATTGACTTGAGTTTTCAATAGCATGACTTGAAAGGAATAATGGAAACACTTTTTTTTTGTTATTAACCTACAGTGATGTATGCAACACGTGACAGTTTAACATACATGCAGCTTAAAAGGAGACACCTGGCACATGGTCCAACCCTGCTTGTGTTATAGTAAATGCTGTTCTTTTGTGAGCCAGTATCTGCAAGATTTATTTTAATTTGGACAAAGCAGTACATAGAAGCAGCAACTATTTAAGATTATTTAAGGTTAGCTGAGCAATAAAGTTCACTGGAAAAGGTGGGACTTTAAGAGCTAAAGGAAATACGGCTGTACTTGGCCTTTGCTAATGAGGCAATTGTTTTAAGTACAAAGGCCGTCCCTGAAAAAGCAGCAAATTGAAAAAGAAGATGGAAAACAAAAGGCAAGGTTAAATGTGCAACTTCATCATTTGTATTAGAATAAAAGCAACTCCTACTTTGCCTGGGAATGGGAGGGGATACCATGGCTATGGTCTTCCTGCAGTTATACCTGCTTCTTCCAGTCAGGCATAAAGGATGCTTCAGTGGGTTGGAACTAAGGGGAGCTGTTATAGGTAGAAATCATGCAGGCTCCAAAACCACAACAGAGGTGATGAAGGAAGGTGTATCATCTCTTTTGCTCCTTCTAAGCACCAGCTGACTCAGCTTAACTGGTACTGTACCGGAGACAGTAAGACATAACATCTTAGTTGTTTAAGTTATTCTTGTGTAGACTCGGGAAGCCCATGTATAATGCAATCATGCTGTTGATTCAAAAAAAAGGAAAGATGAAACACATTCAGAGATTCTTGTTGCATCTGCCTGAATATTCTTATAAAAAAAAAAGCAATATCTTTCTTCTTAAATTTCTTCATGCTTCTCAATTTGCATGTCAAATAAAACCTCAGCTACTAATTTTGATGACACTGGAAGTGTTTGGCTCTGTAGACAATCACTGTAAGTTGTCATATGTTATCGGATAACCATTGACAAACTGCATAACCATGCACTTTGTAGTCTAATGTGCAATGGTTTTCACATGAAATTAAGACAATTCAAGATCCTACAAAAAAAACTGTCTTTTGTTTGGGAATGCATTATGTACAATGCTAGAAAATGAGAGTTGGGTCAGAAAATCTGACTGAGGTTCCTTCTCCCTCTGCCCCTAAGGCATATTTATCCTTCAGACATCAACACACGCCACAGAGTAATTTAATCAAAAGTGCTCTATATCTTTATGGGTATATAATGGAACTGCCACTGGGCTTTCATTATAACTGGACTTTCAGGATTATCTTTCTGAACCAGTCTAAGAATTATGCTGGTGCTGCAGATTTCTCCATCTCCATCTTAGCACTATTTTTCCCTTTTTCTTTTTTTCCCCCTCCCTGTGAATTTCAGTATCTGTGAACAGCTATTTGTTACATTGCAGCATGAATTCAAGGCAGAGAGAGTAGAGTACGTGCATGTGTATTTTGCCTAGCAGGGGCTCTGTCTTTCTCTGAGCTTTGGGGAAAGTAGATACTGCATTTTCATGTTTGTCACAATGGTAGGCATCATGCTTTAGGGCTTAGTTCCCAGTTGCTTCTACTACTCAGTGGGGTAGAGTGATCCATACTACAGAGATTTTTTTCAGCAATATATGAGCAAATGTCAAAGAAACCCCCTCTTTGTTGTTGACGATTATTTTCCCCAGTGGAATGATGTCCTGTTTTTATGACAAAACAACAGGAAGGTGCAAAGTTGGCCTTGTCAATTCTGATAGAATATTTGATCGAATGCACAGTGGCAAAAAATAATTAAGTACACAGGCTTTCTTTTCTAGGGTATATTTTTTTGTTTGTATCATAGAACATCATTTCACTTTTCTTTATATTATTGCTAGCAGACAGAAGGAAACATCTCAGATGAGCAACGTTATTGCTGGCTATTGCTTATAAACATGAGTATTAGTTTGATGTGCTGACATAGGGCTTGTTAGAAATGATTTCATTCTAAAAAAAACAACAACCCAAAGCTTGTTGTTCAGAAAGGTTTGGGGTTTTGTTTATTTGGGTTTTTTTTGTTTTTTTTTAATAAATGTGATTCAAGTGTATGTGTCATGTATCACTTAAGAAGAAATGAGGAAATTCTATGGAAAGGTCATGTACAAGTTTCACATCATTTAAAAGGTAAGATTGAACTGTTTGTCCTTAGGGTTTGGTAACAAAAAAGCTACCAAAGTGAGAGCCTTTCCAGTTACCAGGGTTTCCTGAAGGTCCTCCTCGTCTTTGGTGCTTCCTCCTCTGACCATGTGGTCACTTTCCAGTTGCTCTGTTGCTCAAGGTGCCATGGGAGAGCCTGTTGCATGAGGCAGGGGTCTTCCTCAGGTGTCCAGCTCCAGTACATAAAGGGTCTTGCTGTCTTTTTTGTTGAGCTGCAGAGGTGTTGGGGAACAAGCAAAAAATGTTGTAAAAGGTTTGCCAGCACACTGCTGTCATCATGTGAACAGAAGTCCTGAAGTTTGTGTTGCACGCGCACCTCTTCTCCTCACTGATACAAAATTATTTGGGTGCTGGTCACTTGCTGGTTCACTAGTTTGAGAGCATTTCTTAACAACTCTCACCCACAGATGTAAGATTTTGCCATTTATTCAGACGTGAATACACTGAAAATGCTGCAAAGGACCAACATGAAATTTTAGTGATCTCTGTTTTGAGGATTGGCCCCAGGTGCTTGTTTCAACCCACACCCCAGGGTGAAGGAAGAAGCAAACAGTGAGAAACTGTGCTCAAACATTCTTGTATTACGGGAGTGTTTGGAGAGGGTGGCAAGTATCGAGAGCACAGACAGGATAAAGCAGCTCTCCAGCCGGGACCCTCCTCTCCTCTCCACCCAAACACTTGTTCATGCACCCAGCCTGGCCTCTCCCACAGGGAGAGGAGATGCTCAGGTCAAAGAGATGATGTTTGGTTTCCCAGGAAGTAGACAAGCTTGAATATCTGGTTCTGCCATGGTTCACATGGTCTGTTCACTGAAGAGATCAAAACATATTTATTTTTGGCACAAGACTCATGGATTCCTGCGGCTGCATGTCAGCAGAGAATGGATGAGCTCTCTGACCATAACATTCACCTCAGCCACCCCAAAACTTCAACATTTGTCATCATTCCTTTAATGAAAACAGTCTTTTTGCTACTAGACCAGCTTTCCTTATTAATTAGTTTGTAATGATCAGACGCATCAAATATTCCTGAATACTTGTTTTTGTTTTTGTTTTTTTTTATTAAATCATCTCAGATTTTCAGGCATCCAGGTGGCATTGTGAAACAAGATGGTCAACTGACTCATCTGACATTACGCTATAAAGCACAGTTTGATTCAACTTAGGGTTTAAACTATGTCTAGATGTAGCTGTAACTGATTGGTGAATCACTACCCCTTGTCACCAACCATTTCAGTGTTGCTTGGGCTCCATGACTGAAGAAAAAAAAGTTTATGTGCAATTTAGAAACTTCTTATCCTTTGGTCATAACCAATTGTAATGAATTAACTGCATAGCTACTATTCTAATGTTCACATGGTTTTATTTGTTCGTTTTCTCTTCTTTTATCCAGATTTTTTTGTCAGCTTGTGAGCAGGCTGGTTAGTCCACAGCTTTTTCCCCACAGCTCTCAACCACATCACAGCTCTGTCATGTGTTAGGGTGACTGGTATTGAGTCATACTTTCTTCTGCTGTACCTACAGTTTTTCTGCAGTAATCATCCTCACTCATATGCTGTTCTGCACTTTCTTTATTTAAATAATACCTAAAGGGGGTCTACAAGAAAGGTGCAAAGGGACTCTTCATCAGTGATTGTAGTGATAGGACAAGAGGTAATGGGTTTAAACTTACACACGGGACATTCAGAGGGAAAAGCAATGTTAGAACTCTGATGCCAGATCCACTGATTGTGATCTGTCCTTTGGCTGATGACTTTATCTGGCAATCGTCCTTTTACAGGGGCACATTTGACATCTTGGGTGGTTTGCAGACAAATGCCTGTCATGATAAAGGTGCTCCAGACTGCTGCAGCACTTACAGAGGAGCCAGGGTGCTGAGCAGCTCAGGGTCACCTTCTTGGGGTCTCAAAACTCAGTGTGCATTTAGCATTCAGGCAAAAATTGGGCATCCATATTCCTTTGGGAAAAAGTGGGAAAAAAAAAAATCTGAGGAAGGGATCCTCTGAAAGCAAAAGCCGATACTGCTTGTAACAGCTTGGAAGTGAATGTAACAAGAAAGACCTGGAGTTCATGTACATGCTACCCACCCTCTCATTTGGGATCCAAGGTGTGACCCTTTTTCAGTCATTTATTCCAAAACGTGACATTAGTCAGATATCTTCGAAGTTGGCCCTGCTTCGAGCAGGGCTTGGACCAGATGACCTCCTGAGATCCCTTCTGACCTGAATTTTTCCTGCCCAGTGGGAACTGGGTGGAGGGACATAGCACAGGATTGCCTGGTTTCCAGTAGCTTGTGATTAAAGCAGCCGCATGTGAGAGGCTGGAGTTCATGTTCCTGTTCTGCCTGTTTCACAAAAACATGAATCCCTATGACTTACTCCTCAGAAGACTGGACAAACAGGCTAGTAGATACTCTGGACGGCTGAAATCCCCCTTGGTGCCAACTTCTGGAGGTGTTTACCTGAACGCACCTGGAGAAGGAAATGGGTGAATGCTGGCTCCATAGGTTACTGCACTTGCCTGTAGATGTAAAAGACTAGGCTAATGTCGTGGTTTAAACCCAGTCAGGTAACTTGTTCACTCACTTCCAGTGAGTGGTGCCGAGCTGACAACAATCGAGGTCCGTGTCCGTCTCCCCCGCCCCCCCCCCCCCGCACCGGGGCTCTCCCCTTCCCCGCTCCCGGAGGAACGGGGAGGAGGATCGAGAGAGTGCAACTCCTACGGGTTGAGACAAGAACAGTCCAGCAACAAATCACCACCGCTACTATCAGCTAAAACAATGATAAGGGAAAATAACAAGGGAAGAGAATACGATACCACCGGCCAAGAAAGCGAGTTCCACCCGGAAGCCCCTGTCCTTCCGGGTAACTCCCAGTTACCCCCCACCCCGGGCATGACGTGCTGTGGTATGGAATACCTCCCCGGCTAGCCCGGGTCAGGTGCCCCGTCTCTGCTTCCTCACAGCTTCCCCTCCTCCCTGGCAGAGCATGAGCCTCACAGAGTCCTTGGTCAGGGTAAACATCACTTAGCAACAACCGAAAACATCGGCTTCACCAGCACTGTTCTCAAACTAGAAGTCAAAACACAGCACTGCACCAGCTAACACAAAGGAAAAAAACATGACTGCTACTGCTGAACCCAGGATAGCTAATAAATGTGGTGTTGTTTGCACAGTGTAGACAGATAAGAACAGAAAATAGCTTCCAGGTTACTGTACCGACTTGTATGTCAGTCAGCTGGGTTGAGCAGGGGTCTGAATATGACTCTCTGACCCTCTGGCTCAACCCTCTCTCTGCACTAGTAGACGCTTTGGCACTTGCCACGCCTTCATACAGCTTTCTAGCAATCTGGGCAGTATTTCTACATATGCAGTTTATCCCATACCAATGTCAAAACCGTACTTACAAGCAGACCACAGGAGCAGCCAGCCCAGTACTGCAGGATAGCAGCAATCCCTGAATGAAGCTGAAAGCTGCTCTCAATGTTTTGCTGCAGATCTGGCCCTTGACATGACCACAGTGAAGTCCTGGAGGCTTTCTGCCTGATTTTATTTCTCAAGAAAATCTTACTCTACAACCAGTGGCAGGAGGCTTTCTTCTATAAATACTGCAATAACAGGCACAAAGAGTTTTCCAACCTGTGCTGAATATCATTTCTTCTTTAACTGCTGAGTAAAAACTGGAGTCTGAGTTTCTAGAAATTTACCCTATGGTAGGTCAGAGCATAGTCCCACAATATGATAAATAAGATCCAGATAATTCTATGTAAAACTCTGAACTTCTACACACATGCACACGTAACTTTTTGTTGATGTAATGGACATTTTATTGCAAAGGACTTTTTTTTTTGCCTCTGGCTTGTAGAAATGAAAAACTCCAATGTGCATTTCAAATTATGCAGTTTAATCATAAATCAATGGACTAGTTTATATACGTGTAGAAATAGTCTTCTTAAGCATTTATTAGAATAAAAGGAAGTGCTCTGCAGAAAGAGCTTCAGCCCTTAGCCCAACTTCTGTATGCAGTTAGAGTAATGTAAGTGGAATTGAAATAAGTGAGTCTGGATCAAGTCCAAGAAACAACGGGATTGCAGTGGACCCAACACTGAAGCCAAAGGTAATTGATTTTGGATATTGGCGCCAAAAGGTTACAGCAAAACCTGACATTATTTCTGCTATTTGTGCTGTGTTGAGGATATTCCTGCTTCAGATTTCCCCACCTATTTGCTATCCCTCGAGTCCCAGTTCCTGTAAAGCATTTTACCCAATGTCTTGCTGAGGGGTTCTGAAGCTGCACCGGGACATTGTGAAGCTGCAGGCAGCAGACTGGGTAGAAGCTTTCTTGCAGGGGGCATGATTGAACTCAGGCTTTAAGGGCTGAAAGTCTAACACAGCATTGTCCTAGTAGGCCAGTCACAAAACTTGGACCTCTGTAGCCAAACCTCTTATTCTAAGAAAACACTGTTAAACATCTGATCAGTCTTCTGATAAGACAACCTAGGTATTCCTGCACTAGAAGACGTTGGTGGTATTATTTTTCTTGCTGTGAAGAGAACCCGCACAGTCCTTTTAGATAATTGGGTTGCTGGTGTTTTTATGCTAATTAAACTGAAAACATTTTGAAGTGAAGTCAGTCATTCTCCATTGGCAAAGTGCCATTCTGAATGGTGCAGGGGCAGATGCATTCACAGCTCTCTTCACTGGCTATAGTATACAGCGAGGGACAGAAAAAATGATCCATGAAGAATGGACAGTTCAGTGGAGACATAAGTATTAGCAACATTAGGCCAATAAAATCAACAATACGATTTTTATGTACAGCTGTAATTATTTTCTGCTAAAGAGGGTGCTGGAGGAGGATAAAGCAATTTCCATTGCCAGCAGCCTGCGTAGCAGAATGCCTGCCTCCTCCTCTGCCTCTCACATACACACATCAAACAATTGCATTAGCACTTCTGTTGCCTTTCTTCTCCCACCCTCTTTTTTCACACAATTTGAAAGCTAAAGCAGAGTGGTGTTGATAGTTGAGCCTAACAGCGAGTTTTGTTTGAACACAGCATATACTATCATTGATAATTTGGAAATTTCCTCATGCATTTGGAAGGCAAGTTTAAGTAATTTTTAAAGGCACATTTCTCCATTTGAAAACAATAAATTTGCTCTGCTTAGTGCTTCTGAGAGTGTGTCTTTGTGGAAAAGATGGGTGGTTGGAACAGAATATAAATATGCCTCTGCTTACAGGGATATGCTCTATCTGTTTGTAGATTTAAAATATGTATAGTTTAAATAAATATACTTTACTATCCGTTTTTTATTAAAAAGACATTATTGTAGAACAAATTCTAGTATTTCCTCTTCATTGCCACCTCCACTACCATGGGAGCAATTGTTGAGGAACGGCATTTCAGTAACTTTAGGGGCGCTCTGCAGACAACTGCTGTTTCTTCTCAACATGTCTTTAACAGTATTTAGATCAGGCTCCAAATATGTGTAATTAACTTTCTCTTTTTAAAGCTATTAGAGTGTAATTTGGATTTTATGTTCTGGCTATTAATGCTATAGATGCTTTAAAATGCACAGCTCCAAGCCCTGTTCTGTTCCTAATAGCTAAAGCCTAAATTTAATTTTTGGCAAAGGGACAGGGAGAAACTCCTGGGACTGCAAATATAAGCACCATCATTACATAGTAGATGTGTTTAGTACTGTGGTTATAGATAATTCACTCACTGATATGACTTCAGTGCTGCACACATTAAAATTATTGAGACCTTTGCCATCAAGTTCAGCAGGTACAAGTTTGTGTTCTTCACTTAAGTAGTAGCAAAATGCACATTTATTTGCTCATGAGCTTCCATAGCAAGCTTCCTCTTTCACTGAGCCAGTATATCTCTTCTACAAGGGCTAAAATTTTGTGGTCTTACAGAATACAGATGATAGTCATAATTTCTAAACAAAATCTATGTGCATTGGTTGGTATTTTCCTAGGTCCTACTTTTTACAAAAGGAACATTTCATATAGACTAAAAATAAAGTGTGGTTTTAAAGAGTACACCCATTCAGGGTGGAATATTTGAGGAAGTCTGTAGGAGTTAGTATCCAATTTCTAGTATTTTAATAGGATTTAGGTCCCTAGCTCCTATATACTCTCTCAGACTTTTCAATGAAAACCAGAATCCTGCTGGGCTAAAATACGAACTAAGTGACAATTTCTGCCTGAAAGTATCCTTTCAAACATATGATCATGTCAAAAAGAAAACGCAGGCTTGCGTAAAAAAGCCTTATACACACGATATAGAAGAAAAACATTTTGTCTTGCCCTAGTGTTTTTTTTTTCCCATTTATAATTTAATGAACAGAATTATCTAATATATTTTTTTCTCAAAGATTAATTCAGTATCTTAGAAATAACTAAAGGACATATGATTCCTTAGGTTTCATAGCAGGTATACAAATGTTTATTGAAGGGAGAAGTATTTAGGGACATAAATCCATGCTGCTTGTTGAGGCATAACTTACTGTTGCCCTTGGGAGAAAAAGGTCACACTGCGTTGGTGTGTGCATGTGTTAATGAACACATATTTAATATACTGGCACATTTCATTAGCTACATCACTCGGGTTTTAATTTTCCATTTTTATTTAATGTCCATTGCAAAGGCACTTAATTGTCTAGGATCTAGGCACAGATGAGTTAAAGTGACCTGAAGAACTCTGATCATTAGGTAGAACTGGTAACAAATACCTGTATTTTTTTCATAACTACTCTGTACATGTATCTCAGAAGGAGCCTATTTATTATCTGTATATGATTCAAAGATAGTCACGATAGATAAAAAATTATACTCAGGGGAAGAGTACATAGGGATGTATAAGTCAGGAAACATTGTGACACATTAATTATTATCCCTATATATTAGTGAAATAAGTTTTGTGTTTTGAACAGTTTTTCTTATTGATTTAGTTGTGAAGTGTATGTGTTTGGCAGTGTTTGGGCACTGCTGAACTCCACAAATACCTGGTACCTTTCTACTCACATCCTTTATGCTGCTGCATTTCCTAATGCTTTTGAAATCCACACTACAGAAAATTCAGCTGTTTAATTCCTGTTATATCATTTATGTGACTATAAATAGCAATAAATAATTAAATTACCCAAGATGAAGTTAACAGACCTTTCTGGTGTCATCCTTCAGGTCATTTAAGCTGATTGCTGTCTGGGAAAGAAACTTCCACAGGGAAAGAGCAGTAGGGAGCTGGTGCCTTTTGCTGAATGCCAGACTTGTCCTGTTAACCATAGATATTCTTCTCCAGATGAATGTTTCCTAGAAAGGGATATGTGCTTCAGGGACCTGAGCCAAAATATGAGCCTGTTCAAAGATTCAGCACATGAGGCAACACTGAACATTTCTATATATGGGGAAGTGTGATGGGAAGTGTGCTGATTTTGTCTTTCTTCTCATACTGACTGTGATAGAGCTCTACTTCATGGGTGTTTGTGATGTTCGTAACAACAATACTGTGTAATAGTAAAGTATGTAATAGAGTAATAAATATCCCTTAGGATGTAAGCCAAAGGCTAATAAATTCATTAAGCAGACCAGACTTCCAGCCACTAGCAGCAGACCTGGCTCTTAAACCAGAACTACAATGCGGGCTTCAGCAACTGTCCATCTCTAACAGAGACTTGAGTATTTTTAGAAACTGACTTTGAAATCAGATGTTTGAATAAAGAACATTCCCTCTCTTCCATAAATACTAAGTATGATGCTGGGCATAATAGACATGAATGTGAAAATTGATGTATCTTAGCACGTCTTTGCGTCTCAGTTTGATTGCACATTGTGAGAGCTGGTGGATTGATACCTTGTCTCCTGGAGCCTCATGATCACACAAGCCAGTGCAAAGGCTGATGAAACGAAGCTGCCTCTGCAACAATAGCAGTCTGAAGTGAAAGCTTTCTTCTAACCCCAGCTCAGCAAGCGGCTTCCAGTGTGAGACTGGTAGTTCACATCAGCTCTCTAGCTGCAGCATCAGGCTGGGCACAGGACTGTGCTTGCTGAGTATTCAGACACACAGTACTGCAGTAGCCCCTAAACAATTCACCTCCTGGATTAAAAAAAAAATCAGATTTTTACTTAAGTCTATATGATTTAATTTTTACTTGTGTCATCTTTACTGTTGTATAGGCATTCAAGGTCTGCCACAGGTTGGTTAGTGTGACTACTAAAGATCCAAGAACTCGTGCTTTTTCCTGTGCTTGAGGAAATACGGAGCTAATGTTTTAAATTAAGATTGAATCCTTTGCCTTTCTGAAAAAGCACTGGTGCATCTTTCCGAATTCTTGCTAGTGCGACCACTACATTTCATATACAAAGATAACACACTGAGAGGGCTCAGATGTTATTGCATATCTATTTCCAGTATGTTTTTCCAGATATATTCTTCCTACTGAAGATCAAACTGGAAGGCTGTGTGGAAGAACATCAGTAACTGAATGAGGTAAAACATTTTTCTGGGTGTTTTGAAGATGCTGACAATAGATCATACAAGCCAGCTGAATAATATAAAATACGTGACATATTCCTCTGGTTTTGATATTAATTATTCTTGTTTGGTCAGTAATTAAAGTATAACTAAATGCTCTTACTAGCAGATTATTTTTTCTTGATTTACCAAGCTAAAGAAGTAGAGAAAAGAAAATGTTTTCTCCTCCGTAAAGTCATTATCAATTGATGAGTGCATGAAGAATGGCCATTTCAGGAGAGAAGTTAGACCTGCAGCAGGAGTGAAAGGAAGAATTTGGGAAGGAAGTGCTGGAAAGATGGCCTTGCTCTATCTGGTTGAACAGTACTGTCCAAAATCTGTGGTGTGGAGTGCCTGTGACAGTTGTGACAACTCAGGGCCTTAATCTGGGAGTCTTTTCACTTAATGGTCTTTTAGGTGTTACATTGCATAACATATGGGTGCAACTTAACACATTCCCATGTATCAATGTATACACCTGGACATCCTACATTCCTCTGCATCTTCTCACATGATGCCTACGTCTTTTTTTTTTGCCTTGTGTGTGGTCTTTTGTCTGCAAAGCAGAGAAGATACTGCTCACTAAACGTAGTAGGAAAACTTTCAGAATTCCATGCTAACTGAGCTTTAGGTGCTATTTTAGGCCTAAGGCAAACCTGATTAATGAGATTTAAATGCAGAATTTGCTCAGCCCCCCAGGTTCAGTGGTACTCCTGCTGTGATGATGCATTAGAGTCGCAGATATGATAAAATGAGGCATATTCTTTTTTAATCCTCTATTTTCTGGTACAGAATACCACCCTCAGACAATGTTTTCAATACCAACACTCAATCTATTTAAAATAGAAATACATTTTTCCCTTTCAGCAGGTTTCCTTCCTATTCTCATTTTTGTACAATGGATAAATAACAAGGCTGAAAAGAATGCTTGTCAACTTCAATTTTGCCAAACATGTAAATGTTACAAAAATAACCTTTACAAAAATCCCCAGACAAACCAAAATATTTGCACGATATAAGGACAAAGATTACAAAGCTGAACAGACAAATTACATACAAATAAGCCCTGGTAGCCTAGAGAACCAAAATACTTCGTCATGGGGATCCTCTGAGTGAAAGAGCTCAGAATGAAAAGAAAAACTGACTTTATGCAGACTTCTGCTGTCCATATAAAAAGGCATGCAAGCACACAAGGCAGCACTGATTGCTTTTATTAACTGCTGTTTGTGAAAATACCACACTCAAGTCCTTTGGAGTCCTTCAGATTTATGTATCCATGTGGAGCTTCAGGGATTACAATGGAGAACCAGGAGTTTGCTCACCTAATGCAGGATCAGACCCTGAGCCAAAGTACACAGATTTTACTGGGAGAATATCCCTCTGAGTTAGGACTATTTTTTCACCAAGACAGTTTGGCTAGTGAAACATTGAAATAAGTACATTTATGCTTAAACAAAACTGCATTCTCCAGTTATGGCGTATTTCTATAGGGAAATATAAACAAACTATACTGCTAAGTTCATATTAGACCTCATCACATTTTTACTGTTTTGATTATACTGATAACAGTACAACACATATCTTGCATATCTATAGTGCTTAAAATCAAACTAGCTGAAAAAATATGTTCACAAAGCTGGGTTGTTAAAGAGCTGCTTCCCTTCGGTGGTAGTTACACATTCCCTGGCATCAAAATTTCCATCAGTGAACAGTGACAATGTATGCATTACGTGTTTGAATCTGAAAACAAATGGCAAAGCCAAGATAAGCTGTTTTACCAGACTAAATGAGGAGAAAAGCAAGGGCATGGAGACTGATCCTTTTTTAATGTCAAACTGGAGATTTTTTAATCAAAGGTAAATTCATGACAGTTATCTCACTATACAGATAGTCAAGTAACTTTTATTTGTTCAATTTAATAAACTAAATTTTGAGAGTGTAAGGAGCATTTATCTTTTTGAATGAATAGAAATCCCATCTTTCTAATGGCAATTGTTCTTTCTGGCCTCAGTGAAGGTGATTATATTCCTAAAAAGTGGTGTCATTTGTGTCATTGTCATTGAGGGAGTTCAGAGACTATAAATCAATTTACAGCCTGTTTAAAAGCAGGGGACAAAACCTATGAACATTAATTTTAAAACTGCTTCAGATTACTATTCTTTTATGATTAACTAAAGTGGACTTCAACCTCCTTTGAGATTTCCGTGTTAGTGTGATAAAATTCATTGCTTTTAACAAATGGACCAGTTTCAGTGACAGTGTTTATTCAGTACATTGCACATGCACGGCACTATACAGCAAGTGGAAGGTCACTTCATTAATCCTTGCTCCAAAGGTGTAAGTGGATATGATTGTATGCAATACAAAACCAATACATATTGATTAGCATGACAATGCTCCACTGAATAGGTATTTCTTAAAAGGAGAGTGGAAGCAGTTTGGTACAGGAGGTCTCCTTTGCCCTGTCCAGTGATGATGTTAAACCAATACCTCACCACAGTACCTCATGGTCGCCATGGTGTAGCAACAGCCCCAGTGCCAATCTGGCTTAAATAGTGTTGTTAGAGAAAAACCTGTAGCAAAGTCTATACAGCTATACATCCCCTGGACCACCCAGGATGCCCCAGAGTACGCTGGTGCCAAGGTTAGGTTACTCCCCCCACTGTGTAGTAGTGAATCACTGCTTGGCATACATAGCTGTCCTCCCAGAACCGGTTCCTTTGAGGCTCTTAAAATGCTTGTACAAGACAGAGATGAGTCTGTTTTACCTCAAAAGTGCCGTTTATGGCCAGGTCCAAACTCCATGCCGTTATGGTCACACATGCAGACAACCTCCAAGTGTCTGGTCTGTTGAATAAGACAGACTAGCCAATGACTTGTCTCAGGAATACAGGGATGCCTGTTTGGTGAAGGGCTGAGGCCTTGAAGAAGGTTACATAGGGATGCATGCTCAACCCTAATGGACATGGCTGTTCAAACTGATTTGATCTCACATGCCTCAGCTCCCCCTGTGCCTGCCCTGTGATGGATCTAAACTGGCAAGCTGGGGGGTGAGGTGGGGAGTGATAAAAGTATGAAAAAACCATTTATATTTATTATATTTATTGGGAAGTAGGCAGCATCAAGCAGATGGAATCATGTGAAATTGCTGGTCAGGCAGTAAGAGATGAACACAAACTAAGAGGGAATGGAAAGAAAAGACAGATGATGCAAGCAAATAAGACATGTCAGTTGTAGTGACTTTCAGGATATCTATTTCTCAGCCAATGAGAATGTCTTGTTCCTGGTTAATCTGTAAGTCCCTGAATCTAGAATTTCCTCTTAAGGCTTCATTTTGCTAATAAAAAGTTAATACAGATTTTGCTGTCATACAGGGAGCCTTTCCACTGAGGTCACTGGAACCATATCAGTAGGAAACTGATGGGAGAAGAGAATCAAGACACCTGTGCTTGAGCAGGCCCAGGGCGTGGTGGCCACAAGTGTTCCTGCTCCCATAGCTATCTGTTGGGGTCTCAGGTAGCAAAACTACTTCAAAACAGGTATTTATTACTTGAGGTGTAAGCTGAACACAATGTTTGGGGCATTTTCCCCACAGATCACTAGAATGCAATTTAGTGTTGGAAAAGCTGACACAATTTCATACAACAGCTGCTGGCTGCTGTTTATCTGCTTGTGTCACTGGGTTGATCAAAGCTTTGATGTGGAAGCATCACTTGAGAGTGTGTCTGAAAGTGCAACTTAATCATAAGGGCTTGACATTCCAGGCGACAGCAAGCAGCTAGGAGAGCTTATAGAAATGTGCTGGAGAGTCAGAGTTAACCGTGAGGAGGCTCTGGGAATTTTCTGCTGAACACAAGGAAGAAGGAGGGTGAGAGAAGGAGTTAGAAAATCATGCACGTCTCAGCAAAACATGCATTCCTCTACCTTTAACTTCAAGGCTGTCTCCGCTTAATAAAGTGGTTAAGCAGACCCTCAATTTTACTTACGGCAAATATCTTAGTCTGCACTTATTGTTGAGCACGTGTTTAAATGCTTTGCTGGTAAACTAGCTAGCTCTCAGTAAAATGATCTGGTTACTGCATACTCATTTAAATTCCCAAATCGTGTAGCTACTTCGAGCAATGAACATCTGCTCCGGAGGTGGTGTCACATGGGATATTTGGCCTTTTTAACGTGGATGACAAGTTGCTAAAAATCTGTTTCTCTCCATGTAGCATCGGTGTGGTACTACTGTGTGCTGCACCCAGCAAACTTTCCTCTGTGACTGTAGAACATCTTATCTGGTTCAGGTTTATTATCTGGCTGAAGAGGAAACAGAAATGCTTTTAGGCTTGATTGCTACATTTCATAGAACAGTCTCGTGAACATGTTGAGCAGATTGACAGAGGTACATTTAAATATAGATAGGTACAGTGAACTCATTTGTTTGAAGGTTTAGCTTTGGTAAAGCCATATTTACAAGCATCCAATTTCCTGACAGTTTTGTTCCAAATGTGACACAGACACATCTGCTTCTGCACTCTCACACAATCCTTACTCAGAATTTCAGCAGAACCTCATTGTTGCTGCTAAATTGTAGCTGTATTTTGTGGAAATACGTTTTACTCAGAATTCTTCAACTCTCATTGACTCCACTCTGATTTGCATTTCTCTGTATAAGCCTAATAGTTAAAATTTCTTTGAGTTCTTCAGTTTCACAGGAACAATGATGTTACAGAATGAAGAACATGCTTTGTTCCTGTGGAGACTTAAGTCTGTAATGCTAATGTGTTTCTTCAGTGCATCGTGTTGCTTATGTTTTTTTTTTTTTGTAGCATGAAGGGACAGGGCATATATCTGTAGTCCATAGTGTATTTCACTCAAATGACATCCTTACTGAGGCAAAACAGTTCACTTTGGTACATGAGGCAGGAGTGATCCTGTATAAATTGGCAAGAAAAAGCATAGTATGAAAACTCAACCATATTCCTTAAGTATTAGTTGCAAAGAACATAGCTAATCCTGTTTTACCCTCTCTTTCTGAACTCAATAAGGAACTTATTTACATCTAAATGCCACACAATTGATCTCTGCCCTGACCCAATGTTCCAGGGGAGTCTTTCCTTCTCTTACAGTGACGCGGATGGATCTATCTTTGGCATGGAGACGAAGACTACAAAGTTCTCTTCCTAGGACTGGCAACGCACTAGGATGGTGATGGAGTAACTGGAATATAATTACAAAACACAGACCAGAAAAGAGGACGAGGAAATGAAACCAAGACTGCTTCACCACCCTGCGGGAAAGCAGGAGAAAGGAATGCAAATCCCAAAGCAGATGCTGCGTGTAAACATACCGGAGCAGCGCCGAACTCCTCACGGGGAGACTTCCCCTTCAACCAGTCCCCCTGTTTGTCTCCCGCCAGAGGAGAGCGGGAAGCAGCTGAGCAAGGCCCGGCCCCGCGCTGGGGCTGAGCCCGGCGGGGTGCAGCCTCCAGGGGTCTCCTGGGCCACCGCCTCCCCGCTCCCGCAGCGGCGGGGGCACCGCGGGGAAGGGAGACACGACAGCACCAGGCACGGGGGGACGCACAGCACCCCCACGACACGCATACGCATACATATACATACGTACCTATACACACATACACACATGACACACCGCCGCACCGCGCGTACGGACACACACGCAGAAGCTGCCCCGCATCGCGCAGCGGGCACACGCGCACCGCACCGGCACACGCGCGGAAGCACCGCCCCGGCCCGCCCCCGTCCACCGCCTCCCTCCGCCCGCCGCGCACATAGACACCACGCACACGCCCGGCTGTAAATGACTGACTGACGGACGGACGGGCGAACAGACAAGTAGGGACGCCGGGCTCTGGAGGGATTATTCACCCCGTACCAGGGACACGCAGGAAACCACTTCACCTACCCCGCGGGCCGGGCGGGGGCAGGAGGGTCCCCAGCCCCCACCGGTGGACGGCGAGCGCCCCGAGTGTCGGAGGAGCCTGACCAGGTAACGTGTCCCTCCCGGGCAGCACCGCCGGGCTGAACGGGCAGCCGGCTCAGGCCGTGGGGCGCCGCCGGATACGCCGGGGGCCGGCTGGCGGGAGTGGGCAGAGGCCGCCCTGATTCTCCACTCAGGTGCTGAGGGGATGCGGGCGGGTGGTGCCCCGGAGCGCGGGTGGCCCCCCGCCGCTTGGCCTCGCCTTCCCAGCCCGCGGGGCGGCGGCTCCCGGCCGCCCTGCGCCGACCCGCGGCGCGGCTGCAGTGGTGGCGGCGGGGGATCGGGGCTGCCGGTGCTGCAGCTCCGCGCTGATCCCCGGGAGCCGCGCTCTGGTGGCGGCAGGGATTAGCGCGGGTGGCTGGCAGGGGGGACACCGGCATCGATGTCTTTGTGGCGTGGTGGGCAGGGGCTGGGTGCCCTCAGGTGTCAGCCGGGGCCGGCCCAGCCGCGGCAGCGGCGCCGCGGTGCTGGAGGGGGAGGCCCGGAGGCGCTGTGGGTCTCGGCCTGTGCCGGACGCAGCGGGGAAGCTGGTGCCGCGGTGGCTGCAGTGTGCAGTTAACCTGTGAGGATGTCAGGGAGAAGCGGTGGCAGAAATGTCAGTGGGTAGGGCTGGGGCACTGGCCGTCAGTCGTGTGTGGCCTTTGCAGCGTGGTTGGGTTTGGAAGCAGGAGGTAGAGGGTGCTGCCCGTGTTTTCCAAAATCAGATGGCACGCGTAAAAAGTGGAGCAGATGGTGGTGGTTGTGGTTATTATGGAAGAGGTTCATGAAAATCCTGTATTTCCTTTAGATAGTTTTTGTGTTGCCTCTCCTGGCTGAAAGAGGGGATTTTTCACTTGGCAAGGAAAAGTGTTGCTGCGAGTTGGCTTGTAAAGGAGCGGGGTGGTTCTGCCTTTTCTCGGAGAAGGAAACCCCCCCACAGCTTTATGTCTCCGTCTCACCTTTGAGACTGACAACAGTGTCTTGGCGTAGAGAGAAACTGCAGTAAGCTTTATTTCTTATTGCACCCCTTTATAGTTGAATGTAAATAGAAGCGAGACTCAGAATCTCCTCTTATCCTTTTCTATGCCAGATGTGTTTTTCTATCTAGTATATATTGCACTTGAAGTGTTAAACTCTTAGGGGGCACGGAGGTGGGGGTGTGAGGCAGGGTCTGCTAGTTACTTCAAACAATTCTCTTTGCACATACTTAAGAAGGAAAAAAAGGAACATGTTGTAAAAGCAGCTGAGGAATATATAAAAGTGAAATATTAATGAACTGAAAAAGCTCAGATAGCAAAGACATTGCGCCTAATCATTTGGGAAGATTCTTGTCTTTTTTACAACTCCTCGTTGTATGTGTGCCTGTAGTACAAATGCAGTCGGTATAAAGGACAGCAATATTTGTATTTAAATAGCTCGAAGTAGTAATAGTACATAATTTGTTTTTTTGCCTTGGTGATAATCTCTGCAGTGGCTTGGTTTAGCCATGATTTTTGAGGCTGCTGTAGGACAGAAAATTATTGCAGAAACAGAAAAAATATTTCAAGAATGTTTTCTTAGAAATGGAAATGGGAAGGACTGACTGAGACCTGGAATAACCCAGAAGAGCAACTAGAGCCTTAGAAAGACCTCTTACAGACATGATGATAATTTATTTTGCTCTGATGTTACTATTTATCTCTAGCATCCCAAACGAAGTGCAGCATCTCGTAAATGGGCAAGACTGTCCCAGCACAAGGTAGTACATGGCTGTCCATGAGCTGCGGAAAGCGTGTAGTACAAACAAGGGATATTTTCTGCAAATAGCATTTCCTTTACATCTTGGAGTCTGGAGTGCAATGGTCCCTGTAAATTGACGAACTTCCCCAGCTTGGCTTGAAAGGATACTGAGTGCAGCAGCTTTCTGCAGCAGCCTGATGAGGAAATCTAGTTCAGTGGGAAAGTTGTCTGTCAGCCACAGGGTGAAGTCCTGTGGCCCTGGCTGTAATCCCTGGTAGGACTTTTTGGAATAGCTGGTGCATATTGGTTTGAGTGAGGCCTGCCTTCTCATGAGCTTGGTGCAGGCCCCATCAGGCAGCATAGACGTGGGGAGCTGTACCATAAGGAGGAGCTGGAACAGTGCATAGGGTATGTACCATGTCTGGGTTACAAGAGATATTGCTTGGTGTTTAAGTCTGTTAGTCACAGAAGATGCTGAAAAACCATCTTGTATCTTCAGGTCTAAGCATATGGTTGTGTGAATGCATGATCTGTCATGCTGTGTGAGCTGCCTGTGGTTGAATCTCTCCTTCTTGAGTCAAGCCTAATACCTCATTTAAGCCTTTGTAGTTAATAGCTGGACATTGAACAACTTAAAATTGGCAATGTCTTACTTCACTAGATAGTGTTTCATAAATTGCAAGAGAGAAGTAGAAATGTTGCTCCATCTGGATGAATTCCTACTCCTCCATGAAGGTTCATGGAAGATACTATGGCTTGGTTGGATTACCGCCCCTGGAGTATTTGGAAAGTCAGAATTGCATAAGGGCAATGTATGGTTTTATGTTTTGTCAATAGCGCAGATGTGAGTACTACTGAGAAGTATTTTGTTAAAATAATGGTAGATTTTGAGAAACATACAGATGTGCACATTCTGAAGACATGACATTTTCACTGAGGTTGAGTTCCTGGGTTATTTTCACTGTACTTCTGGAGGTGTTCTAATGTAAAGAGGCTGTGTATTTTACCAGGTGTTATAGATCTTTGAGGCAAGGTAAGAAGTGAAAGCTGCACAATTGTTTTTCTGAGGTTGATTAATACAAGTAAAGCATCTGAGGACATAGCATTTGTGTGTCAGTGAAAGTATCGATGGAAAAGAAACCTTGCAGACATTTCAAGTCAAACGGTGCACATTATATTTTTGGAATACCCACCAGCTTGTTAGGCAGAAGAACTGAATTAAATTCTCTATCTTGCCAGAGTTACTGCTTGTTACAAGATTCAGTGCCTCAGGTCTTCCCCTTGTGAGTAGTTCTGCTGCAATTGGATGGGGGTGGTGGTAGGGGAACAAAAGGAAGCATATGCATAAATAAAATAATGGCAAGTAGGGGCTGGGTTTGTTTACTGGGAAATAATTATGCAGCTTAAGGTTTTTCTCTCATTATTGCGTTTATTTGGCAGATTTCTGCAGTGATAGTAAACTGGGTTTACTTGGTAAAGTGAATATGCTTTCGTATCAGACTTTAGCTACTGAATGTGCTGTGTCTGTGAGATGGCATGCAAAATACAGAACTTGTAAGCATATAAAACCTGTAGTGTGATTTTTTGCTTCTAATATTTCATGTATATTCCTATGCTTGAGTAAGGACCTATAACTTTGAGGTTATGGAAGATGGAGCCATATATTTTACATCCAATTGTATTAAACCTCTGTAGCTGTTTGCTAGTTAAGCATGTTGATACTTGATGCTTTTTGACTTGTTCTCACTGCCCTACCTTACACAGTGTATCGCACTATATTTTTATATAGAATATATAAGCACATACTTGGTGACTGCAGACTGTTGTATCATTTATCCACTGTATGACAAAATGTTAATGTTTCCTATGCAGTCTACTGCTCTTACCTGAAAAGTGATCTGTCCTGTTAGAGAATAGTTGTTTTATAATAAAATGTAAGGCAGAAGAAACCACAGACAGGCAATAAGTAAAAGCAGAAAAGTCCTGGATGTGGAAAAAGCAAGAAGTTTTTAAAATGTGCACTGTAGTCTGTTGCAAGTGTTTTGTAATTCTGCACAGAAACCAACCAACCAAAAAAACAACACAAAAAACCAGACAACCCCAAACTCAACAAACAACCCCCCAAAAACTTAGAGAAACAAAACCAACCCCAAAATACACTGTCAAGGGGTGTTGTAAGGTCTGAATGATGATGGTTTTGTGTACAAATGTTCTGTGTTGAATATAGATGACTCCATTTTTTTTTTTCCCCTGGTTATGCTAGAAAAGTCCCTGTGAATGTTGAGGTATGAATGTGTAATTGTTTTCTTCATAGATGGGAAATTGAGGTGGTGGTGTGTTGAAGTCACACAGTTGATTTGTGATAAAGATAATTGAACTGGAATATGCATCCCAAGTCACATGGTCTTATCTTAATGACTTAACTGCTTTAGTATAGTTATTTTGATAACTTGGCATAGATGTAGAAACTTCCTACAGATGCAGTTGCAGGATTTGGGTGTGGAGTTAGGCAACATTTTCTCTATAAAGGTTAATTAGTAGCAGATTATTTTTTTTTTCAGTTGAGGAGAAAAAGCTTTTCCTGGATTTTCTTTAGCTGCTGAGTTTGAGAGAAAGGAGTTCAGCGCTCATAGAATGCAATGACACTTTTGCATTATTTAAGGAAATAGCTCTTAATTTTTTATAATGCTCTAACATATCAGGAATTTGAGATCCAGTTCAGTCAGTAATGCTTTTGAGGGTCACAGCTGTCTTCCCACTGCGAAGAACCAGTTGTGACAGACTGGTAGAAAGCTTTAAAAAATGCCTTTTTTCCCCTATACGTTTTGGTGCAAATCATTGCCTCTGAAAATGTGTTGATTGGTTCTAGTGCATTTCCAGCTCTGGCTTTCTTCTTAGTTTTTGCCTCTTTCACTTTTGTTTTTGGGCCTCTTTCCTGCTCCTTCTTTGATGTGCCATCTTGATGTGATCTCTTAAAATGTTTCCATGTGAAAATAGCAGCTTTCAAGCCATTTACTGATTTTGTGTAGTACAGTGAGATTTAGATTTGGGTGAGAGTATAGTACAGAAATATTTAACATCTACATATTGCTTGTGTCATAGCCTAAAACCTTGTCATTTGAAGCAGAACCTGTGAAGCCATGATGTCTGTGCACATCACCTTCCAGTGATGTTAACCTGTCAGTTAGCCATGCCAGCAAAATCTGACACCCTGAGAAAGGTGGAGTCACCTGGTTCAGCCAGAATGTGGTAGAAAGGGTGTTTTGTGTTGAGGTGGCAATGGCAGCTTCTGCCCCCTCTGCCAGTTACCAAATACACTAGCATTTTCTGCTTTGCGTTTTTCTCTTTTGTAGTAGGTAGTAGTTCCAAATTCTTCAGTGTCTTTTAGCTATATTTACTGCAGTGCCAGTCAGGGGTGTGTGTGTGGTGTATTCTGCACTCCCCTGGCTTATTTATTCATTAATTTAAAAGTATTTTGTATTTTTTTTACTGTATGGCTGATGAGGGGAGAGTTTTGCTATCAATTCTCAGAGAAGTTTTGGCCATTTAAGCCAGTGGCAGAACTGCTGCTTATTTGAATAGGAGCCTTGGTGCCTGTTTTAACAGGTTTTACAACTTCAAAATACACAGGCTGGGTTCTTGATGACCCGCTTGTGGCACAAGTACAGTGAAAACAGAGTAACAGTCCTGCCAATAAAAAAAGATTGCCTTTCATTTTCTTTATTAATTGTGACCATACATATTACTTTAGTGTGTGCAAGAAAAATATTTATTCTGCTGTTAACACAGAAGCTTTAAATAAGAACTTAATCTATGTATTGAAAGGATGAAAATGCTAACAAGCTAATTTAATTTGCGGTATTCAGAAATATTAATAAACTGCCTTGGTAAACAGATTCTCCTAATGATATATTCATGTTTTTTTCTCTGTATTGCTGAAGGGAGGTGACTGACAGAAAATGGCAATAGGGAAAATGATGTTGCTTTCTCTATATTTATTTAAGTGATGCTGCAAGTTCATATACATTCTTTAAGATTCACAGATCTCTCAAACATCTTGAGGGCAGATCATGTCTTCAGCTATGAGTGCAAGGTATCAATTGTGCATAAAATGACGAAGTAGCTATAGATAATATCAATACATATTAATTTTCTAGTATTGATACTTAAAACAAGTATTGGGACACACAGCATCTGTGGGAAATAGCATTTAGAAAGTGATAGCATGTAACTCAAATGTTAGTTTTGAAATGCATGTGGAACTGCAGACTTTGTGGTGTAGTCACTTGTTGCATGACTCCTTGCCTCTGTGGGGAAAAAAGCCTCATGTAATATGTGCGGGCACACCTGTAGCCTGTGAAGGCATTCTGATTGTTCCACCTGCTTTCCTTCTGTTAGTGGTTAATGAGCTGTCAAGGATCCTGGGGTGGGAGAGCCAGGTAGGTATCTTCTATTCTCTTTTGGTTTTCCTGTTGCATAGGTAATGGCAGACTTTGCCCTCACTATAAGTAACAAAATAACTTCGCTTTGTTTTGCATGTGTTCTCGGTGTTGTGTAGCTATAGTTAGTGCAGTAATTACACTGTGGGTAGAAGACTTGAGCATCCTAATTTGTTGGTGTTTTGAATGTTTTTTTAAATGTTTTTTAATGTAACACCTGTAAGTTTTGTGAGAAATGTTGTACCTATAAACTAGTGACAAAACTGTTGCTGATTTTAATGAAGCCTTTATTGTATTCTTATATTTTAGTATTTGTTAATTTGCTTTGTATAGTATTTGGTTTTGTCAGTAACTGATTTTTAAAAATTACCAAGCATGTGCTGTTTTGATGTCTTTCGTTACATCATTATGTTTTTAGTACCTCTAAAATTAGGTTATCAAAATATTTCGGTGAATTGAGAAGAATATAAATTTTTGAATGGTCAAGACATTGCAAATTCGACTGATGTGAATAAGTTCAATGTGTCTAAAAAGAAACTTTTCTGTACTTACAGACACCTATTCTATAGTAATGTTAATTATGCCAGGGCATGATTATCAGGTGGGAACCAAGGCATTTTGAGTTTTTATAAAGTCCAGGTGAAGCAGAGATTACAAAGATCAGAGATGTTAAAGTGATCACCTGGATTTAAAATTCTCAGAAGTTAATGGGAAAGTGAAAGAAGAATCTAAGATTTGGGAGAACCATGCCTCAAAATAAAATTGAGGAGTTACAGATGACATGCGCAAAAAGTAGCTGAGGAAGAAGTAAAAGGAACATAGAGAAATTAGTTTGTCTGTTAACAGTTGACACTACAAATGGCTTCTTATCTGCTAATCTTAATTTTATAGCTAGCAAACTCTGGGGCATCTGTTGAGATGGGGAAGAAAAAGACAGAGGAGGGGTGGTAGGGAATTAAAGAAAAATCGGCTCCAAGCTCCATGCCTTCGCTATACTCCACCACTGTTAGAAGACATTTAGGGATTAGTCACATTAGCTATAAGGTAATTTCTATCCTCTCTGAACCCTCATTGTAACATCCTGGTCTTGCTCAAATATGTTTTTGGTGGCTGTCTGTGGCAGGGTCTCAGCAAATTTCACACCAGTCCTTAGTATTTGCTCATGGCCCTTAATAAGGGAGTAATGTACAATTGTCTGCTAATGGCTGTTAGTGATAAATTTTGTTATAGATTAAATTTCTAATGGGCAGAAATCAGTACTGGAAGCTACAAGGCTGTTTTAGGCTGTCAGATCTGCAGTTCTGCTAAACTTGTATTTTTAATGTACAGAAAAGTTAGTTTGAATTTTTTTCATTTAATGTGTGACATGAGATAAAGCATGCAAACAGCAATGTTCTGTGGCATAGCTAAAGGCCTAATAACTTGATTATGCATCTGAATCTTCTTTGTCAGGAGACCCATTTCATTTATATTTATAATGGTTTCAAATTAAGAGGGTTAGAAAATGAAGAAGGCTGGGGCGTTAATAAGACACGGCTGAGGCTTTAGTTGACCCATACTGTGAGTTGCTTACAGGAGACATAATATCCTTGTAAAAAGGGATCAGTTTAATGGGGTAAATATTGAATACATGCATACATATATATATAAAATACAAATATCCTTTGAAGGTTGCAATATAAGTTGTGGTGCTTTCAGCTCAAATCTATGGTGTACTCTACATGTGGAATAGTCAATGTTTCAGAAAAAAGGATTTAGGTTTATTTCATTTACTTGCTCTAGTACAGTGAAATCCAAGTTCACAGCTTTTAAAAATCTACTCTCAGATCTCTAAATACTTAATAACTGGTGGGGGAAAATAACAAAGCAAAAAAGTACTCCTCATCTTGGTTTTAAAGAGTTTAATATATTGCAGGCAAGATGATTCTGAAAGCTGTATATTAGCAATACACATGACATTTTGTAGGCTTAGTTTAAGAGGGCGGTAGGATGATATTTATTGAAGTAGGTAAGTAAGAAGTTGTTACTTGAAGAATTTTAGAGTGTCTGTTTTTTCATGCTTTCATTTGAATATGACTGAGGTCCTACGGTGTAGCTATTTTATAATGATTCTGTATTCTTTGAAAACAGTCAAGGGGGAAAATGGTATGTATATAAACAAAGAAATTCTGTACTCACATTAAGAATTCCTTTTTCTTTCTGGTTTGCAATTGCCTAGGACAGTGCATGTGATTTCCAAAATGCTGAATTTGAACACCAGAGAAACTGTAAAACACTTACACAGCACTATCTGTTTATGCAGCATTTTCTAAATATAGGCTAAGTCCTTGTCATAAAGAGTTTGTATATTAAAGCAAGACTAGACTTGAGATGACACAGAACAGCTTGAGAGAGGCATGAGAGCTATGTTGAGGAATTGTGAAGAACTGAACAACTGGTACAAGTGAAGAATTTGAGGAAAGCTGGAAAGCTTGAAAGAACAGTGAAGATGGCCCTTCCCAATTAAAACCAACCCCCCAAAAGCCCAAAGCAAACTGCAGCCCCAAAGCCAAATACAAAAAAACGAAAACAGAAACCAGGAGTTTGAACTGCTTTTGTTGTCCATTGTTTTGTTACTAGTTTTTAGAAACCACTATTTCTGTCTAATTTAGATAGTAAAACCTGTAACTGTGTGAAATCTATGGAAGTTTTTTAATTATTAATGAAGTAATTAATTTAGTATTAATGAAATTACTGTTTACAAATGTAAACTTATGGGTCTAGATTCTCAGCTGGTGTTACAGTATTGCTTCCTTCAATGGAGCCAAATACTCCTGTTTGGCCTTGTGTTTGTTAGGCTGAGCAGTGACTGCAGAATGAAAAAGGATGGAGGAGGCAGGCAATGCAATAGCTTTTGAACTACAGTGCCTTTAGCTTCTCTCCTTTGTATGTTGTTGGTTCTCCTCCATTCTTCTTGAAACTGTTTTTCTGTCCTGGAATTTGAAAATGGAGTTTGTAAGCTTTTGGTTAATTGTGTTGCTCAGAAGAGAGATTGAAACGCTAAAGTGCAAACAGTTTATCCTGATTTTCTATGGAAACAATACTTGCTATCCTACTGTCCTGGTGTGTCGCCTGTATATTAACCTGCACCAGGTATTTTTGAATTTGTTAGTTGCTTTCAGCAGTATCTGACAAAAGAATGGAGGTCTTAAGTTTTAAGAAGTTTTGAGAAATCAGAGTGGAGGGGGAGAGAGAGAGAGACTCATGTAAGAAAAAAGCTGCCTAGTGTGCTCATTCTATGATCAGTATCAATGAGTCAGCCTAGGAGAGGAGTTGTGTGTGTACCCTGGCTGCTGGGATCTTCTTAGACATTAAAATGAACTAACCACAACATGCAAATCTGTAGGTAAGTAGGCCTTGTTAGGTTTGGTGCTCATAATGTATGTGAGAAAAAAGCCCGAGTGGTTTTCTTCTTTGGGTTCTTTTTTTTAATGGTCTTCCTTCTTCCCCTGGGTTATTTTTATATCATCTTTTCCAAAAGCATAGGGTGGAACGCTTATGCAAGGTGTTGGACTGACGCCTGCTTGATGAGAATTGATTTGTTTAAGCCTGTGTGCTATATCCATTTACACCACCTGAAGCTTTGGATTTCTTTTTGTTAAACATCTCTTTGGTACCTCTGCTTTAAGGAGGTATGTTAAAAATAGAGAAGTAAGAGAAAACTTCATATAGAGTCATCTGTCTGTGCAGTAGTAAATCGCTTACCAATTAGTAGTGAAGCAAAAAAATAAATCCATGTATTTGTATTCAAATAGTGTGAAATCCTACCAAAGTGTTCAAAGTGGTTTGTTGCTCTAGTAGAAAATGAGCTTAGAAATAAAGCAAGGGAGTCTGTGTGAAAGGAAACTTAACAGACATATAGAATGGTAAGTTTCAGTACTAAATTGCTAAAATTTAGATAGTTTGTTTCTGAACTGTAGCTGATCACAATTTATGGTAGAGAATATACAGAATAAATATTGAAGAGAGTCACTGAAAAATAATTAAGTGGTGTGAGTGTTTGGCACAGTAACAAAAACAAAAACTTCTTCATGTGGTTCTTTATCTTGGAACAGAGTTTAGGCAGGGCACTGAAGTGGTTACTCAAGAGCATATTTATACATAAAAGGAACTTCGTTTGCTCTGTCAGGCGGGTGTGCATTGCCATGTTCCTGTAAAACCATGTGCTCAGCTTGTGTGAGGACAATGCACCTGTTTATTGGAGTGAAAATTTCAGTGGAGATAAACTGATACAGGGTGTACAACAAAGTGACTCAAGGGTAAAGCATCCTTTTTAGTCTGGGAATCTTGCTTTGGCACTGTGATAGTTTTGTCTTTGTGTTAGTTGAGCTTCAGTCAGCGCTGATTGCACTTCACTTGTACTCTGGTTACATTATATGTGCATTAGGCTTACTTTATCTATTATGAATTATTGTTACTGAGGAAAGCTGTTTCGTGAGCTACTTTATTACCTTCAATACCACAGACATATAATACTTAGAGGTTTACCAGAGGGATTTAAGGAATCTGACAACAGAAACAGTTACAGGGGTAGTGGGAAGAATCCTTCAAAGTGTTACATTTGTTTCCCTGGAGTTAATCTTTACATATCAAAGTAAATTAACCAGAATATTCTGCTTAGATGTCTCCTGGATTCCCGAGTCAAAAGCTATTATGAGCAAAATGTGATCCTTTTTATTCCCCGTCCTACAATCCTTACTCAAAGTAGGCTTCTAGTGAAGTTGATATAACTGAACAAAGTAATATTCTACATACATTTGTGGTATTAAGGGAAAGACATCAGTCATTGTGATATGCATAGGTGACATTATTATTTCAGGAGATATTTTGCTATGATTTTTTTTTTCTTTTTCTCTCTGTTAACTCTATTTTTGCCATTACTTAATCAATGCATAAAAAAAATGAACAGGTGTTTTTCCTGTAAGGAATGCTAGGTCATAGCCTGTCATATCATTCTGGGAAGATTGTTAGAAAGGGTGCAATAGTTTGTCATGAATATAGTTTTCAAAATCAATTGAAGACCCGTGGAGACGTGTGCTGTGCTAGAATTGAGTGTTTTCATGCCTCACTTTGTCCTTGTAATGCCCTGAAGGTTTTCCTGCTGAGTGGCATTTGCTGGAGAGGTCAGATTTGATGGAGGTTGAAATAATGTCCTGGCTGGAGATGAAGCAGAATATATTTCATGTTTATTTGGCTAGGAGTAGATACACAGAGAGATGAATTTCAGTGTAATCCTCAAACTGTTCACTATGTTGCCCTAATCTCTACAGCTACATCTGATTACAAAAGAAAAAGGTCACCGGTAGGCTTTAAAAGTTTCTGCCATCTGTCCTGGTGCTTACCCTTCGTTCACCGAACGGATGTATTGTGAGCAGTTTGACAGGCTCCCTGTGTATTGCAGCTTTTTATTGTGTTTTTTACCTTCTGTCTCTCTTTTGGGTCTGTCCAACTGGAGCAGCATGTGGGTTTTCTGTTTCACCAGAACAATGCACATTAACATATCGTTTGGTTCAGTTCCTCAGCCTAGCGCTTTGGATATGGGACCTTCTTTTTACACTGTACCTGAAATAACGGCTTGCACAGTGAATTTTTCACAAGGAAGAGGTCTCCTTGGTCTATTCCAGCAAGAGGAACTGTGTGCTTTCCAGCTCTTTCATTCTTGGGATCTTAGTCCTCATGGGCTGGTTTTACCCTACACACCTTTTTTAGCTCACTGCATCTCCAAATCCCTGCTATGTAAGTGACTGTACCCTTTAGTTAGCTTTCTGGATTGTGCTCATCCTTAATCCTCATCTGACACTTCACTGTTTCTGTCTGTTGGGAAGATCTTGCTAGACTTGAAACCATAGGAGGAGTGGGCTGGCATATACTTCCAGCAAAAAAATAGCTTTCTAGCAGCTCCTGGCCAACTTTATGGTGTGTAGTTGAAAGGAATATGATTACTTGTGATTGCTGTGGAGTAACAGGGTGCTGTCTTTTCCAGAGCTGAGGCATACATTTCACAACAATGTTTTCCATGCTGAGGTATCTCATTCATCTAAATCACATTTTGTCAATGTCCTGAGTGTAATAAACAATATGTCATTAAAGCTTGTCATGACCTCCATGGGCTTTTGAGAAAATACTATCATTACTGGAAAGCTGGGTTAATCTCTCCCTAAATCCATAAGTAATTCAGGCTGTTACTGTGGTTTCAGCACTCTTCCCTAGAAAGCACAAACCAGGAGAGTGATGGATACCAAGAAAATAACCTACAGATAAAAATCTGAGAGCTAATCCCAGTATTTTTAAATAATAAATAATTGATTAGAATACTTTAAATATTTAAAGTGTATTTAAAACACTATTTCAGCAACCTTGCTTCTTTGGATTTCTCTTTCAGATTTTTTCTGCTCATGATAGAGGTTTCAGGTATGTTATTTCCCCCCCTGGCTGTATTGTAATGAAGCATTAGATTGAAACAGGAAATTGTTGATGTCACTGTTTGAGTACAGTAAGGCATAGGTACCTGAGGCAGATGTATGGGCTGGCCACACCAGATCAGAAGTCCTGTATTCACAAAGCATCCTCCAATTAAAAGTATTTACAGTTGTGGAAATTAAGAACTGAAAGTCTTGGTGAGAGCTAGTTATGTCCACAGTGCCCAAGATAATGCAAATTGTATAAGCTGACAGTATTACACTGTGAGCTAAGGGAATGCTGCTGATCTTCTTTTTGTTTTTTGAACTTTGATAATCCACTGTCCCATGTGGCCAAACAAGGGAGATCTTTTCTGTGCAGCAAATAGTGGCAACAGTTTCTTGGCAGCTGAATTAATATCAGATTCTGTAACAGGATTTCAGATTAACATTAGATTTGTAGGTGCTAGTGGTATTTTGGCCTCCTGACTCTCTTCATAGGAAGGAAAAAAAAATCCTCTCTCTAAGGTATTTGGGTTTTAAATCTGATATCCCCTACTTTCTTACGTAGCATATGTGTGTCACAGTTTGACCCCTTAGCAGATAATGGTGTGAAAAGCACTATAGCCATGACTAGTATCAGTTCTTAAACTTTGAGATTCTAGATGAAGAAAAAGGTTGTTAGTGTACGTATAATAAGAGGAATTCAATTTCAAAGAGTGATCTGTGCTGCTTAATAAGATGAACTCGCTTGTACAGGGTTCATTTTAATAAGCTAAATGAAACATTGCGTAAGTAAGAAGCAAAGATTTAGGTCACCTTTAAACTACATTAGAAAAACAGTGACTAACAAGTAGTGGGTAATCAGTCCCCATTTCATACAGGATATAAGGCTGCAATATGTCTCTGCATGGGGGAGCACTGAGCAGAAATAAAGGAGGTGTTTTGCTTGCTGTGTATTTTGTTAGTGAGGCTGCTTGCTGGAATGAGTCAGTCTGGTCTCTTACATTGAAAAATATGATGTTAGCTTGACATTAAGGAAAATGAGGGAAGCTTATTCACAAATTGGAAAATATTTTACCCTGAGGGGTTAAAAAAGCTCCGCTTGTTTGCGTTAACAGGAAAAAAAGAAACAACTTGCATTTCCACATTTCTATTTACCAAGTGCAGGTAAGAGGAAGCTTCTTGAAATTGGGTGGTGTTTAGTTATACTTTAGTTGGAAGTACAAGAAGAGCTTCTACAAAATCTGGAATCTGAATATGAAGGAACTAATTTGTATAGGTTGTTATATAGGAGGTCTGAAATGATGCTCATCTTGGTTACTCTGTCCCTAAAATCCAGGAATAATAGAGTCATTGCTGGGATGCACACCATCATGAGGTAAATCTTATCATAAGACTCCGGATGGATTAAAAAGGTGATTATTTTCGGAGTCTGCAGCCTAGGTATCTTCTGCTTAGCACTAAAATATTTTTAATATGTATGCCTTTTTCTTGCTCATGCTGATTACTCTGTCCATTAATTATTTTTTTTACAGCTTAGAGTGGGAAAATAATCTAACCTCTTCCATCTTCACGTTCTTGCACATTGGGACAGACTTAATAAGGAAGTTGATGGAGAGAGGTTAATTAATTTAATTAGTTTCCGTGGGACTTGGGGAAAAAAATAAAATATGGGTACTGTTAATTTTCTCACAGAAGACCGTTTTCTGTAAGTGTATATACTGAATTAAGTTTGGCTTAAAATATTTCTGGAGGACCTTATTTTGATGCAGCTTAAGGGATAGGATGGCTCAAGTTTTTGGGGTAAAAAGAGGGATCTGGGACCTGCAAAATGCTTCCCTTCATTCTTGGCAGTAAATGTCCCTCCCCCCCAGACCACTGCAGAAGCAGTGTCTATGTTGTATGCCAGACTGTGTTCAAGAGGAGGGGTTAAGCTGCTAGGTCTGCCATCACTGCTGGAGCAGCTGTTCTGTGTCTCCTCCAGGTAGTGGGCCAGATGGAGGCGTCTCATGTGCCTGGTGTGGCCCACAGGCTGTCCTCTGAATGGTCCGCATGGCGAGCCAGTGTTCATAGCTCTATGGTAGGCTTCTCCTGCTAGCATTAAGTGGGTTTTCTATAAGCTTGTGATTCTGTTGTGTAAGAGTACACTGAAAGTCTTCCTTTCTTGAGAATACTGAATGAAAAAGATCGGGCATTTTTTCTGAGTAATTGAGTGATTATGGACCTTGCTAACCAGAAACTTAGGTTTCTTCTCTCTCACCCTCCAGCTATGACTGCAGCTGCTTTCCTTGTTATCTGCTGGCCTTTTGCCTTTTACATGTGTGGATGTATGCAGTTGCAGTCACCCCCTATGCTATATTAGCAGTCTGTGCCAGGAGGAGCCCTCAGAGACCATGGCTTAGCTCTGCTTAGGCTTTGCTGTACAAGCCTATTGTTAGACAAAGCTTCACATTGAATTCACATTTTCATTATGAAAACATGCATCTAATTGGTTCTTTCAGCTAACTAAAATGAAAGATGGGTGGCATCTGTTTAATAAAGTCTGTCATCATCTGGAGATTAAAGGGAGAAATACTTACGCTTTCCTGTATCTTAGTGTATTGGCTTAGTATTTCTAAAGAGGTTTGATGCTGACCTGGAGTTTTATATGACACTTTATGCAGTCACTACATGGCTTGAAACTGTTGTGAACACGTTTTCATATTGACATTTGCTTGGACACAGTTGGATATCAGAGTATTTTACCTGTAAATTTGAACCCTCAGAAAGTGAGAGTGAGCTTTACCAGTGTTGTGTCTGAACTGTCCGGGACAAAGACTCAAATTTAACCAGGTTTCTCTCATTTATTTCCATCATGATTCCCTGTATTTCTAGAACTTTAGTGTAAGATATTTTTCCTTTAGTTCTTTCTTGGATATGATACTTCTCCAAAGAAATCTTTATGCTAAGAATTACAGTCAAACACGTTGACACAAGCTGAAAAAGCCTGTAGATAGTTGAGGCATACCATATGTTGTCCACCACTTCGCTGCAGCTGGATTCTGCAGAAGAATGTTGTGGTAGCATTTCATAGGGTGAAGTGTATGGAGGCCATATGACGTGTTTCTTGGCTAACTATGAACTTCTGATTTTTTGTGTATAGCACAGGCATAATGCTTTTTTAATATAGGTTTTCTGTATGTGTGTATATATGAGAAAGTTGATTTTATACTACAGTATAGTAGAGTAGTGTCATAAGGTATAATTAGGCAAGCTATAATTAAACTACTACTGAGTTATGTTCTTTAGAATGATACATTATTTCCTTTTGGATTGAGGCCATTTCTTTCATGTGGTTTCCATGTCTGTGATTTCTTATTCTTAAAAATATGATTAAAGACTCAGCAGACATACACAGTTAATGGCATAGTGGGGAAGTTCAATATTTTAATGACTTCGAGGTGTAAAGACCCCACCCCCACCCCATTTATTTATCAGAAATGTTATTTAATGTTTAATCTGTGCTAATGCAATTTGATAAAAGTGAAACCACAAAATGCAGCATCTCTGGTGAAGCTGAAGCTTAGATCTAGGATATTGCAAGTAAAGGGTGTGTTCAGAGGCTGTCCTTTGTGCATCAACTGAAACTACTGGATGCCATGTCACAGTAAGACTATAACGGGAGCAGCGGTTGCTGACCAAGAGGTCAGTTGTGAACGTTTTTGCGACTGAAGGATTTGGAGGGGTGCCCTATTCTAAGGACTGTCCTTGTATCAGCTGTCATAGACAAATTCCTGGACTGATTTGAATCAACTGCTTCAATACCATGTTTTTGGTTACAGTGAAAGATTGGAGGGATTCTCAGGTGCCTGCATCAGAAATGGGAATGTGCCCTCATGGAAAGCTGCGGACAATTAGGGGACAGCATGATGAGACGGACAGGGATTGCACTAAGGGCCTGTGAGGAGGGAATGGAGAAATCTGGTGTCAAGGAAAAAAGTGATGCTTTATGTGTGTATGTGCAGGTTGTGTGCCAGCAGCTTGACAGCGTCTTAGAGGATGACAATTAGACTGCTGACCTTGAATGATGCTCCTTTTGCCGTATGACAGCTGGATGGCTGTAGCCTTTTGGAATGAACCTGTTCAACTGGGAATAAGCAGAGCTTTCAGAGAAAAGGCAGCAACCCCAGTCAGTGTCAGACGGACAGAGTGTTGCTGAGTTTATCTTTCTTTTTTTCTTTTCCTCTGAAAAAGATTCTGAGCAAACATAACGTACACTGTGTTTGTGTATACATACTGTGTACACTATTGTTGTGGTTTAAACCCAGTCAGGCAGCTTGTTCACTCACTTCCCCCCCCCTTCTTGCTCTCCCCCTACTCCTGGAGGGACAGAGAGGGGAATCGAAAAGAATGCAACTCCCACAGGTTGAGATAAGAACAGTTTAGTAACTAAGGTATAACACAAATCACTACTGCTACCACCAATGATAACAATGATAAAGGAAATAACAAGGGAAGAGAATACATCACCTCACTACCAGCCGACCGATAACTCACCCCCCAGGCCTGACCAAGCACCGACCCATACCTCCTCCAACCCTGCAGTCCACCAGCCCTTCCGGCTAACTCCCAGTTACATCCTGGGCATGACGTGCTGTGGTATGGAATACCTCTTTGGTCAGTTTGGGTCAGGTGTCCTGTCTCTGCTTCCTCCTGGCTTCCCCTCCTCCCTGGCAGAGCATGAGACTCGCAAAGTCCTTGGCCAAACCAAAACATCCTTGTTATCAGCTCTGTTCCCAGGCTGAAAGTCAAAACACTGCACTGCACCAGCTACCAAGAAGGAGAGACATGACTGCTACTGCTGAACCCAGGACAACTGTAAATATTTACATAAGCTCCTATCCTTTTGCATACATGATTTCTATAATAAAGTTGCTTGCTACTGCCTGGTGAAAATTGTTGTCATCTGTTTGACAAAATGTTTGTTCTTTTTTTTTTTCCCAAGAGATTTCTGCAGTAGTGATGGTCTTAAAAATTGGTTTAAAAATTTGTCATTAAAACCTAATGACACATCTGTTCTGCTATAAGACTATATAATGCTTTATTAAAACTAATAGCATATATTTTCAACTACTTTTAAAACTTTTTCTATCTCCTTACCATAGCAATAACATAGTAACATTTACTGCTTACACAGTGCTTGACCTTTCCAGAAGCACTTTACAAATGCTAATTAATTGTGGAATGTGGGCAGGAGCAATGGGGACAGCCAGGCCGGGAGAGCAGAGTGCTTCTTGCTACACCTTGTTATTTCCGGTTGTGAAGAGTATTGTCAGAGGTGCCAGCCGCCTTTCATCATCCTTCCCTCTTGATAGCTCTTATCTCGAGGAGTCCACCCTGTGTATTCCTTAACGAATCTCTCCTCTGACAATACATCATGAAGTCTGGCTTCCTACATACTTTTAGGCCCACTGGGGTTTTCAGTGGAAAACAGCTATTATGGCTGTATTCTCCCTTTATGCCTTGGACAAGGAGGGATTAGCATTTGTGTAGTGCCTTCCAAATAGTGATCTTGAAGAGTCTAATGAATTTGCCATTTCCCCATTTTGCAGATGTATAAAAAATTAAAGCTCAGAGAAGTCAGAATTGGAAATAGCATATTGGTTTCCTGTCAAATAACTTCTCTTTAAATGAATGAATAAAACTGATTTAATATAGAAAGCAGAAATGCTCTGAATTATGAAAAAGAACAAGATTATAGGACCTAAGTAGTGAAATATACTTTGCATCGCATGCTTAAGTCAGAGGAAAGGAAGAGCCAATATCCATGCATGTTGAATTGGGTTCACAGTAAGATAGTGCATACACCTGGGAATTTGCATATAAAAGACTGCTATAATTGTTAATTTCATGAGCAGATTGATTAGCAATGGCCAAGAAAGCTGAGTACCAACAGCAAAAAAATATTCCCAGTCCACACCCATCACCATTGCAAGTGGAGCAGGGTTGATTTTTTTTTTTTTTTTTTTTTTTTTTTTAACCACCAGAGGAACTGTGTTTAAATCTGTTTTATTAAAAAGCACATTAAACTATCTTGCTCCTGAGTCCTTCAGAAGCACTGAAACATTGCTTTCACTGCTCTCTTTGGCTGGTATGTGAAAATAGGACTGCTGCTGTTAGGGATTTTCCTTACCTCCATCTGCCAATTACAGCCATACCTCTAGTGTTGTGCTCCTCTCCCTTCGGTGAGGTATGATCGTAACTTGTGCCCTGGGCTCCCACAGCCCTCTGAGCTTCTGCAGTAGTGGCCTGGACTGCAGGCTACCAAGTTCAAGTGCACTTTTCTTTGTGTGTCTTGCCCTATCCTGTCCAAGGAGAACAGGATGGCATTTCCAGAGATCCCACAGGGGCTTGGAGTTGAGAGCTTGAATAGGAAAGGGACGAAGGTGTCAAGAAAAGAGGAGAAAGGCAAATGAAATCAGGAAAGAAGGTTCATATTGAAGTGTGTCAGACTCTTATTTTTGTACCTGGTATTAGGTTTTTGTAGAGCAATGTCTTCTGCACTTTCAGGAAATGGTATCAGCATTTGAATATAAAAAAATATTTGCTTTGCTTTTTTCTTAGTCAGGTTTTCTGACCTTCCAGAAACGGAATGTTGATTAGCTGGTGATCATGATAAATGATTATTTCCTGAAAAGTCAAACAGGCTTGGCTGAATTGATGATTTTTTTTTTATCATCTTTGTTAGCTAGTAATAATCAGTCCAGTATGTTAGTGCCTCTCTTTGCTGTATTTCACCGCACATCTTAGTTAAGGTTTGGATTTTCTGTTAAGCTTTTTCCAAGGTAAGAACACAGATATAGCTGAAATAGATCAGCCCATGGCCTGTTTAAAATCTCAGTAGAGTGGCAAGGGCTCCAGGAGTTGCAGGTGTGACTTTTACAAAGGCATTGCCTTTATTCCTTGCACTTTTGAGATTTGCTGAAGCTCTCAAAGTTGAGATTTAACCAAATATTTGCATAGGATGTTGATATTAAATACTGTACTCATCAGCATAGTCTTCTCCATAAAATCAAATACTGTTTTTGATTCATTCCAAATTCTAGCCTTTGCAAGTGGTGATGGGCCAGGGATCTGCGATCCTTAGTACTCCTCAAGAAATGAGAGCCAGGAACATAAATCGCTGTGTTGTGAAGCATCTATGAATGTGCTAAAATCCCACAGAATTACGGTATTTGAACACTATGTGCAGCATACTGATTAACCTTAAATGGTAGAGGAATATATATATATTGAATAAAAAATGATGGCTTGAACCCTAACCACCTTATCAGCATAGAGTACTGTAGTGTGTGTGTGTTTGCTCTTACTGCTAGAGGCAGCTAAGAATGGATGAATATGTGTTGTTAGAGGCACCCTGTTGTAGTAAAAATCCTAACAACCTGGAAAGCTAATGTATATGCACAAGTTGGTTGTAAGTAAAAACTTACTCTTCTGTTAGCTCACAAAGCTAATTTTTGGCCTTTAATGTTTAATTTTAGTACACATCATTGCTTAATTATGCTCTCTTTTCAAGTGCTCTCAATTTTTGTGTGTGCAGCTTTCTCTATGATGTTTTATATTAATGTTTAGGGTTTCATATAGGAAATAGGACTGAATCAGCTAATACAATTTTTTTAAAAAGATAGTCCTGAATAGGTGTAATTAAACACGCAGTTTGTCACCTCAGTAGGCAGAAATTCCATGCTTGTTCTAGTGTCTCATTGCACTGTCTTGGGTCTTTTGGTTAACATGTTATCTGAACTGATCAGTGGTGAATTTCTTAAGCTGATATTTAGATTCCTCACTTAATGCATTGTTTTTATGAATGTTGTCAGTTCGGTATGACGCATAGGTCTTTGATTTTAGTCTCCTCTTACATACATAGAAGCAATTCTGCTTTGTTTTCTATCTACTCATACTGAGAGCCTTAGCTTGGAAACAGGGTTTTCTTTCTTTTCTTGGCAGCTTAGATCTTGCAGGAATGGTAAGTCCTGTGATCAGAGCAGGAAGTCTGAAGCTTCTTTGGAAAGTGTGAGGTCCTGATTGCTGCTTAGTAAGAAAGCTGAATTTCTGCATTAGGTAACAGGAATTAAGAAGTGACACGATGCTGTGATCTTCTACTTACAAGCTCAGGGTTTTTAATATCTGAATATTAGGTCAAATTGGTTTGCAGAAGGTTTTAGAAAATGATCAAAGTAGCGTTGTGACCAGTAGCCCTATCAGCTTTTCAGAGGTTAAGGCATCTGTGCAGCCTAAAAAAAGTATTCTAGAGAATAGTAGATTATTAGAGATCTCAGAAAACATGCTTAGGCTATTGCATATGCAAATAAAGTTATGCTTTCCAGTATCTAAGCAGGTATGGTGTCAACTGTAACTAATCTGTCAGACGTCACTTGTAATGCCTCAGGTAGTGGGAAGACTCAATGGGTAAAATTCTGAATTCAAACTTAGGTTAGTATGGGACTGCCAACAACAGTGGGGTTATTCTATGTTTATATCCAAATAGATGATTATCTAATTAGTTGAATGAAAGATAAAGACCTATAAACCATTGAACTGGAAAATGTTTGTCTTTATTAAGGATGTTGAAATCCACGTTAAATACTCAAAATTGAATGAATAAAGACAGACAAATGATAGGAACAGGCTGTTCTTTTTTAGCCATCTGGATGTTATTCTCAGTATAATGCTGAGATAGTGTTTTTATCTGTATTGGAACATTCTTTGTGGAAGCATTGAATATAAACACTGTATACCCAAGCAATTTTTACAATTTAAGTTGTGGCACATATTTGATCAGGAAATGTCACCGCAGACTGCCTGCTGAAGGTCAGAGAGTTAAATATTGGAGCTGGATTCTAACTGGGCCAGATAATACAATAGCCCATAACAGTATTAGTAGTCATGCAAGCTGAGATAAAAGTTATCAGGGTTTGTTTTATAAGCTGATTGCTGTAGGAACCTGTGATGCTGCTTCCCTCCTCTCCTCTGTTTAGAACAGTGCAAGAGCTGGTGGCATTAAAGGGATAAAAAGGTCTCTTACAGTTGAATCATCTTTGTAAAAAGAAAGTTGACTTAAAGGTTAAGTGATCTCAACCTATATACTGAATGTTATATCACTTCAGCTATACCAGTGAGATTCTTGCAATGCAGAGGTGTTCCATGAGGGTTGGCGCAGCACCATGGGGAGGTAAGTGCTGTGCGTAAATTTATTGCCAAAAATATCTTTAGAGTGAAGTAATGGGAGCAGCTTTGTATGAATTAGAGAATTTGGAAGTGGATTAGGAATTTGGAAGTGGAACTCTTAATCTCCGGATACCTCGATACAAAGAGTCTGGTGAGCTTTTGGGACAAGATGTGTAGAACTGCCATGCTGAGACTATTAAAGAAGCAGAGCTGAACAGCTTTAATCTGTTTATTTACTACTGAAAGAGTACACACAGGGAAAGATGGAATAAAATTGAATGTAAATGTAAAATGTTTCTTGGTTTAGCATACTTTTTATAAAAAATTTGCAGTCAATTAGTGAAATGAGAGAAGGTGGCAAAGTACAAGAGCCAGATACAATTAACTGGGGGAAAAAAATCTGCTTCTTAGTATCTGTTTATTCAGGACTAGCTGCTTTCAAGTATGTTCTCTGTTGATCTGGGTTTTATGAATGAATATTGAACAGAAGGTACCACTTTTTTTTGAGAGACTATTAGCTGATGCTCAAACACACTGATTCAGTAGCTGGGTGTATGCTGAAATGCATTATACTCTGATAACTAGTCTGGGTACGTAGAAGATTTCACTATTGTCAGATCTTTAATGCTGAGCGGGGAGCTGCTAGCCTGAAATACAACCTTGTCACTCCGAATATGTCTTCTCATAGTTTGTATTCCTATCTACATTACATTGGCACTTTTTTGCTGCACGCTTTGTTGGACATATTACTCCTCCTTCACACTGCCTGTTTTCTTCTACATTTCCCTAATTAACAGGGAGATGAAGGAATACTGGAAGTGCTGAATCATTGTTTACTACATATTGTCCTTGCAGTAAAATGAATCATGGGTTTCTCACTAAACCAAAGCAAAACAATAACCAAAAACCCCCTACTTTTGTTCTGACTCGAGCAGTTTAGAGTTGAACTTTATCCGTCTTTGAGTAGTTAACTGGAAAATTGAAACCTGCTTGTACTAAGAGCTTCTATTCAGTACAGTACCCGCTGAACCTCTGTGAGCTATTGCTCTGATCCAGAGCAGTACATCTGTCTTAACCATTTGGTATAGTGAGGCATCTACTTAACATCACTCAATGTCCTCATCAACAGATACTTCAAGGAGACTTTGTGTATGAATGAGAGAATCTTCATGCTATACACATTTAATGGGTAAGTGGAGAAAAAAATTGTGTAGCTTATTTGTTTTATTAAAAAAGACCAAAAAGTAGAGGATTTTAGAGGGACTTAAGTTTTTTCTTTCCTCATTCTTCCACCTTTTCTGATCCTGTAGTCACAAAAAAAAAACAATAGTCACAAAAAACCCCAATAGTCACAAAAGCTAGTGATGTGCAGTTGCCTTAAGCCTGCCAATAACAGGGATTCCTTTTCCCCTTCTCAGCTTCAGTTTGTGGAGCGAAAACCGATCCCCTCATCTAATTGAATATCTAACTCCTTTTTCATGCTGGAGGTTACTGTAATTCACATGTACTGAAATCGGTCTGGGGTCTATTGTGGGACATGGTAAATGACTCTGTGTAGATGTGATTGATCTCTTGGAGAGTATGTGGTTTGTCTGATGCCATTGTGAAATGGCAGGAGCAATGCACAGAAATCAGGGTTTCAACAAGGATTTTTACTTAAGTCTTAGAAATTGCACAGGCCTTTGAAATCTGATTGCTTAGATTAGAGGCAGTGAAGACAGAAGGAATTCTTAGTTTTATGTGTGGCTGTATTGGTACACATCAGTCCCAATAATATCAACATTTGCACTTCTCTAATTTGTGAAAAGTTGTTGGAAAAAAAAAACAATTAAAAAACCCAAATCAAGCAAACTTTAAAAATTGGAAATCCTTTCAAGCTCCTTAGGCCTCCTCAGGAAGGGAGAAACTGACTGATTCATCCAGGAAGAGCAGTGAAGTTACTTTAACAGAAATATTGCATAGCTTCGGAAAGAACGAAACAGGTGTATTTATGTATGGTGCTAGGTATTTCTGAGTATGTATTTTTACATGAGAAACATCTTTTACTGTGGCAGCTATGGTATTGATGTTGGAAAAAGTCTAAGTAGAACTTCTGTTAGCTATTCAAATAGGTGATGGTGTGCTGTGGTGTGCTCTTTACCTAAATCCTTTGAAATAAAGAAGAGCAAGTTGAGTATCTTAGCTGAAGGCTTGTGCAGGATATGCCTACCAGCAGGTTATTTGCAATTTGATAAGGATGGTTCCTATGCTTTCTATGCAAAAGAGCTCATGCCTTGGAAATTATACTGACGGCAGAGGGCTTGGAGAGTTCTAACCTGATCAGAGGTTGCAATTACTGTATGGTTGCCAAATTTGAAAACAGCCTGGTGTTTGAACAGTAAAAACTGTTAATGCTATACAAGTTCATTGGCAGGAAGGAAGCCTGCCTGCCTTGTAGTGGCTCGTATGATACCTGAATTCAGCATAAAGGAACTGTCACTTGTGAAGAAACAAACTAGCTTCTAGAAAATGGGTACAGCTGTTAAAAATCCTGGCTAAGACCGGCCAGAACAGAATCAATTATGATAAAACATTGTAGCGTTGCAGATAAAGAATAATTTGGGAATAGCTGAACAACTTTCTGGAAATTGTCTTCTGCATAAACCTTCCTAAGCTCTTGTGTCGGTAAATGCAGGCTCTGGGTTCACACCTCTCTAGGGCTATGATGTCTTATGATAGCTACGTTAGAATAATTTTGATACCCTTCAGCCAGGAGAGCAATGACAGTGAGTTTGCTGGTGGTGTTTTAGCTTTACTGAACTAAGAGTGTGGCTTCAGACAGAAAGCTTGTGGAAAACGGGGCTTCTTGTCATCTCTGCTGTGTGTTTGGGCCGTCATGAGGTGAGGAACAGGTGAGAACAGCTTTTCTGCTAGTCTTATTAGTGAAAGATGAGTGTGCATAGTAGAAAACTTGTTCTGGGTTACCTGCTTGGAGGAGAAAGCAGAATTTTATCATAGAATCATAAAACGGTTAGGGTTGGAAGGGACCTTAAGGTCATCCAGGTCAACCCCTCTCTGACCAGGTTGCTCTAAGCTGCCCCCTCCAGCCTGACCTTGAGCACTGCCAGATATGGGGCAACCACAGCTTCTTGGAAACCTGTTCCAGTGCCTCATCACCCTCACAGTGAAGAATTTTTCCCTAACATCTAATCTAAACCTCCCCTCTTTCAATTTAAATCTAGTCCCGCTTGTCCTGTCACTCCATGCCCTTGTAAAAAGTCACTCTCCAGATCTCTTGCAGGCCCCCTTTAGGTACTGGAGGGCTCCCCTAAGGTCTCCCCAGAGCCTTCTCTTCTCCAGACTGAACAAGCCCAACTCTTAACCTGTCTTCATAGGGGAGGTGCTCCAGCCTCTGATTTTATGGGACTGCCGTCTTACAAGGGAGTGAGTGAGCTGTTTCCATAAGTTATTACGGTGTTACAGTACACAACTGTGTGCAATTGCCACAGGTACTATTTCCAATGGTTATCTAGTGTGCAGGTTCATCTGACTAGTAATACAGTAAAACATTTACAGTGTATAGGAGAAGTACTGCATTTGGATCTCGCTGACCAGCAGAACTGACACAGGAGCAGTTGCAAGCTGTCAGGTTTTCTCCCTGGCTGCCAGTTAAATGGATTTTAATTTTTATTTTTTTAATAGTTCTGGTGAGTTGCATCAGATCACTTTGTGTACTTGAAGTTAATCATTGGTGAAGTGCTTTGTTGGATCAAAATCAGCATTTGACTTCCTCAAAGGATTCTGCCTCTATTTATCATGATCCGTTTTTCAGGCTTTATGTAATTTCCAGTCTAGGGGGGATATGTTTTGTTGTTGGGTTTTGTTTTTGTTTTTAATAAATAAAGAATTGAAAGTGCTAGGCATTTGCTAATAGTTTATTTCAGATTGTTATAGTTTACTGAAGTATAAGCAGAAAAATCCTAGCCCCAGGGATCTGCAGCCTGATAGGAGGCAATGTTCAGGAGGCCAGGCCCAGGAAAGGAGCCCAGAGATTGCTGCAGTAAGATCACAAAGTTACTCAAGCATATACGCATCTTGAATCAGTTATTTTAATGTAACAAAAGAATTGCTCGCCAAGCTGAAACAAAATACACTGAAATGTAAAAATGCCTTCTTGGAACTTCTTGCTTCAGTGATTTTTGTATGAAGTGAGAAATATTAAAAGTTGGTCCCAAAGTGACAGTGTTTATACTGTCTGTTGCTTCTCTCTCTTGCAGTGGCATATTCTTAGTGTTCTTCATGAAAGCTGGTATTTTCGTGGAAAAAAAATGTACTGTGGAGAGCAGCAGGATGGCCAGAGACTCCTTGACTTGACATTGGACAACAGTATTAAATGAGAGAATGTTTAGAATGCCACTGAAATATGGACTTGTATCTCTTTGTAATCCCATAATGAAAGTAAAATCAAACATATATATCAGAGTGGTACATTCAGTTGACAAGTGTGGCTTGTCAGAAAGAACATAAAATAGAAAAATATTTTAATGAATCATAACTCTTTCTTGGGAATATTTGGCTTTAGAGTAGAAGGAAACATAAATAAAATATTCTTAGGATAATTTACATGATGCTAAACTAGTGAGCTCACTGGGCTTTCAAGGCTTAATCTCTTTGGAGGATACTACAAACATATATTTGGAGATAAAAATACTGACAGTCTCTGAATGGCTGATTTTAGGAGCTGTCCTATTGTCAGAAGCACAAATCTGCACAATTAGAGAATTCAAACCAAGAAAGCCACTACCTAACTCAGAATATTGAGCAAGCTATAGAATGCACAGGCTTTGGCTTTTTGTTTCCTTCCAATCTGTGTAACGCTTTACACCAAAAACCTAAGGTGTGTAATGCTGGAAAAGGGCCTGAGAGCTTGGACAGCAGTAGGCAGTGACTGTAGTATTCTCAGAGCTGATGTAAGACAGACATTTTCATCTGTTACTTGAAAATTTAGGTGGAAATGAAAAAAAACCCTTTTTTGATAGAAGTGAAGGCAGATCAGCAGTCCTTTCTGTCTTCAGATGTAAACCAGTAGTATTTTCTTGGGAACGGGTATTTTCTGCAAATAATAATATGTTGATTTTGGAATGCATTACTTTGAGCAAGTTCAAGTGGAAATTTTAATCCCCCATGTGTGGAGTATTCTTTTCTGTTCATTATTTGCAAAACTAGTTAGTCCATATAAGATAAAATGGTGTAGACTGCTCCTGATTTTATGCCAATGTGTGAAGACAGAACAGGGAGTGACAAGGCTAATTGTAATTTCTCATGCTTACTCATCCACATATACTTGCATTTGCAAGTGTAAAATTCAAGCTGTTGTATGTGCATCTCATTGTACCCAAAGATATATTTGCATAGAAATATTAAATATGTGGTAGAGATATTTGGTAAATTTTGAGGAAAAAAAAATCAGGAGAAGGAATGCATTGCAAAATCACTGTTTTTCTCTGTGGTAAATCTAAACGCAAAAAGCATGGCCTGGTGGGGAGAATGAAGTGTGCAACCTTCTGTCTGCTTTTTGTTCGAAGACAGTTTTGGAAAGCTGGCGTCTTTTTTTCAATTGGGTATTTTGTTGTGGTTGTTTTTTAATGAGTCCCGCAATTTATAAGAAAGCACAATATTTTTATTTTATCATAGATTACCAGTTAATAAGAATTTGGAATGCCCAATTTACTATGACTATGCGCTAGTACGGATATTGCTTACATAAAAAGTTGATGAATGGCAGATTTAATTAAATCTAATTGGGCAGTTATATCCTACTATTGTGTCTTGAGTTTAGTTCATTTTTATGAGTAGTATAACAAGCATTTGCTCTCTCATGGAAGGTTTTTATTTGTTTTTACACCTGTATAAGTATGCTGTGTAAGGCCTGTGAACTGTACTGCAGAGAGAGAAGCAGTGACATGAGAGCACTTTCAGCAAGCACATTCTCTATGCAGTGCAGGACCAGATCTTTGCAGAGCAATGGCTAGATTCTGATCAAGCCTGAATTATACTCAGTATGAATGTATTTGCCCTAAGGGCATCTGCCCCCTCCTTGAAGTAGTGGATCAGATCACATCTGTAAGCATATGTTACCAGTATTGAGATTGAGAGAACTCTCAAAATGCAATTGAGAGTGATTTGTAATCCCCTTAGTGGGATCTATTTCTGACTTAGTTTTCTCATGTTCATTTAGTTTAAAGCTGTGTCTGTTACATTAAGTAGCCTTTTCCTCAATGCCTTTTCTCAGCTTCTCAGCTTAAGATGAGTGAAAACCTAATGTCAAATTGTGACCTTCCAGCTTTCCTTTTAGTGCTCCACATCCATCACAAAGATGTATACATTCTATCAAATACATATTTAAAATGCACTCTGAACATGGAGATGCAGTGGTGAAATGGCACAGAATCAATAAAAAAATCGGCTACATTGTTGCTGTTTAGCTGCACTGTGTTTCAACACTGAGGTAAGAGAAAGCAAGGGTCCTAGTTAACAAAGGGGAGGCAGGAGCATGCTGGCTGTTAAAATATTCCCTCTGCGGAGCTCAGCTTGTGTTAAATATCCAGTTCATTGCCCTGTAAGTCCAAACCCCTTCATTTGCAGGGTTCTTTCCCCCTCAAGAAGCGTTTGCATCAAATGATGTCAGTTCTGTTTGGTGCAGTACACTGAGGTGTGGAGATTGTTGAAGTGTAACTAATGATACAAATTTGAAAGCCCAGTGATGGATGCACCAGGCTTCTCAAACCTCGCTGTAATATTTTTATTTCACTGAAATGTCTTGATGCAATTGAAAGGCATGTGTCTGAAAGCAAGATTTTCCAGTTCTCTGTAATATTTTGTTGGGATTAAACTGATTCTCTATTTTCAACTTGACAAAAAATGTTTTTGTGACCAGCACTTGAGTCATGGGGCTACTAACCCTCCTTCAGAAAGAAAGTGAATGTTAAAATTAAAGACACTGTCACAGTAGGTACAGCTTTTCATATACAAAGAGGGAGTCTTAGAGGTGGAGTATTGTTCATCTGCTATTTAAAACACTCATTTTAATTGATGCATATATTCAGAGGCATTCATGGGCCTTATTTCACTATTCTGACAACTGGTGCCTTCCAGAATTCTGTATTCAAGGATGAGGGGGTCATTAAGAGTAGCCAACATGGTTTTACCAAGGGGAAGTCATGTTTGACCAACCTTATAGCCTCCTATGAGGAAGTAACTAGGTGGATGGATGATGGTAGAGCAGTAGATGTGGTTTTTCTTAATTTCAGTAAGGCATTTGATACTGTCTCCCACAGCATCTTCACAGATAAGCTAAGGAAGTGTGGGCTTGATGATCAGGGAGTGAGGTGGATCAAGAACTGGTAGGAAGGAAGAAGGCAGAGAGTTGTGGTCAATGGGGCAGAATCTAGCTGGAGGTCTGTGACTAGTGGAGTCCCTCAGGGGTCGGTGCTAGGACCAGTGCTGTTTAATCATCGACCTGGATGAGGGAACTGAATGTACCCTCAGCAAGTTTGCTGATGATACTAAACTGGGAGGAGTGGCTGACACACCAGAGGGCTGTGTTGCCATTCAGCAAGACCTGGACAGGTTGGAGAGTTGGGCGGAGAGGAACTTCATGAAATTCAACAAGGGCAAGTGTAGAGTCTTGCACCTGGGAAAGAACAACCCCATACCAGTACAGGTTGGGGGTTGACCTGCTGGACAGTAGTGAAGGGGAAAGGGACCTGGGGTCCTGGTGGATAGGAGGATGACCATGAGCCAGCAATGTGGCCTTGTGGCCAAGAAGGCCAATGGCACCCTAGGGTGCATTAGAAAGGGTGTGGTTAGTAGGTCAAGAGAGGTTCTCCTCCCCCTCTACTCTGCCTTGGTGAGGCCGCATCTGGGATATTGTGTCCAGTTCTGGGCCCCTCAGGTCAAGAAGGACAGGGAATTGCTTGAAAGAGTCCAGCACAGAGCTACAAAGATGATTAAGGGAGTGGAACATCTCCCTTATGAGGAGAGGCTGAGAGAGCTGGGTCTGTTTAGCTTGGAGGAGACTGAGGAGTGACCTCATCAATGTTTACAAATGTGTAAAGGGTGAGTGTCAGGATGATGGAGCTAGGTTTTTTTCAGTGATGTCCAGTGATAGGACAAGGGGCAATGGGTGTGAACTGGAGCATAGGAGGTTCCACATGAACATCAGGAAAAATTTCCTTACTGTGAGAGTGACAGAGCACTGGAACGAGTTGCCCAGGGGGGTTGTGGAGTCTCCTACATTGGAGATATTCAAGGCCTGCCTGGACAAGTTCCTGTGTGATGTACTCTAGGTTACCCTGCTCCTGCAGGAGGGTTGGACTAGATGATCTTTTGAGGTCCCTTCCAACCCTTGGGATTCTGTGTGTGATTCAGAGAAAAATCGCTTCAAATGTGATAAACTCGCGTCTTCTTAATGGCAGCTATAAAAAGTAGTTTGTAAATAGGAATGAACATTCTGAATAATAAAGAATCACCTTTTAATGCAAACCCAGCATGGGCACCTGTGTGTGTGTGTGAAGAAGAGGCTGGGTCAGAGGATGTAGGATCCAGCACGCTTATAGTAAGCTGTAGTGCTTCCAGAATCAATACAGTGTTTAGTTCAGACATCTATCTGTACACTACTGCTGGATTTGGGTATATTTAGTTATTGAAAGTCTCATGAATAGCAACCTGTATTTGGCACGACCTGTCAGGTTTTCAGTGATGGGTATAAAATAAACTGATGCTCCTAGTTTGCTTCTTTGCATGGAGGTAGGCTTCTGCTGTTTAACTTCTCTATTGGTAACTGCTCTTAATACCTATTTAACAGAACCATCTTGTGTCAGGGACTTGTTTTCTAATGCATATTAGATGGTGATGGTTGGGAATCCTTCCCATTGCACTAGTTAACAAAATACCTTTGAATACTGGATCATTTTTAAGAAAGCAAAGAACGCCTTAGAATTAGAATTTCTGTAACATTTTCTTTTTCTCCAAGCAGTTGCAGAAAAAGCCCTAAAAGCATATATCTATAATAAAAAAAAACAAACAAAAAATAGTGAAAAACATGGCAGAAAAAAGGCAAAGCACTGAAGAGATGTTTACAGTCTCAGAATTGGCCTTGTTTTGGTTCTGTTGTACTGATTGAAAATAATCTGCAAATAAATATTCAAAACCATACTGATTGAAAATAATCTGCAAATAAATATTCAAAACCATAAATGGAAACATGAATATACTGATTATCTTTAAAGATTCAGTAAAAGTGTATAAGAGTTTTATTAAAGCAGTACTGGCAGTGACATTCACAGTGACCATCACAGCAAAGTTTTATTACAGCAGTATAGTGTTCAAAAACCGTGTTGGTGATATGGTTTAGTGGTGGTCTTGGCAGTCCTGGAGTAACGGTTGGACTTGATGATCTTAAAGGTCTTTTCCAACCCAGTTGATTTCATAGTTCTATGAAAACAGGAAGAGAAAGATGTATCCTCAGGATATTTTCCTATAATTTTGGAAACTTTTTTCCATACTTCCCACAATAACATGATAAAAGCTTTCAGACATCTCTGCTTGAAACAGATCTTTTTTGTGCCATCTGCCTGCCATCCTCAATGTGGGCCAAGGGGAGCTGAATCTTTGGCTAGAGTAGGTTTGCTTTTTTTTTTTCCCTGTGACTTTCTCTGGCACATTGCCTTCAAGAAAAAGCCTTCATTTGTGCTTTAGACCCAGAGCCAGCACGTAATCCATCAAATGCATCTGTTATCAAAGTGCAGTGTAAAGTAGGGAAGGGAGGAAGAAAATGGCTGAAAAAAGTGGAAGGTTTTTTGTTTTAGTGTGTGTGTGGTGTGTTTTTTTGTTGTTTTTTTTTTTTAATATATATATTAAACAAAATTAAAATATTGCTTTTCTTTGTGGTGTTCTTTTTTTCTCTAAAGACCTTATTTCCTTACAGCACAAAGGTAATTGCTGTGGAAAACTCCAGGTATCATGTAATAAACCAGTTTCTTTATCCATTCTGACTAATGGAAATTAATGTTTCAAGATGTAAAAAGGAATACTATGGAAAACTTAAAATTAGAGCCTATAGAGGAATTCATTTCCTTAATAGCTTTCCAGAAATTTAATTAATTTATGAAATTGTATTCAAGCATTTAACAATGTACATTTCTTTCCTTCAGATCCTGTGAGCAGAACTGCTCAGGGCAGTTCTTTAGTCCCTTCCTGTAGAGAAAGCACAAGTGAGTCACAAAGTCAGACTCTGAGGATGAAAATCTTTCCTGTGCTCATCCCTAAAGGATGGAAGGCTTGTAATAAGTATCACAAAGGCTCATATTTTGGTTCTTAATACTGTTTTTAAGGGGATAAATAGTGTTTTCTGAGGTAGCATGAACAGATACTGGCCTAAATATGGAATGATGTGAAAATTTACTAAGTCTTCCCCTTCCCACCCTCCTCTTGGAACTACTCACAGTACTCTTGGGGGTGTAAGGTAAATGTAGGATAAGATTTGACAGCCACTCAAATTATGATGATTGATAATTGCAAAGATCTGTGTGTCCTAGGTTTAGCCAGTGCTGGCTGCCTAGTTACTGTATTTGTAATGCAATTAGTGGTGACAGGGCAGCCTTCCTGTGTGCAGGGAAGTTGTGTTTGCAAAACAGCACAGATCAGCTTGCAAAAATCTCTGCTGCAGAACGTATGTGAAGGGGAGAAAGGTCTTTGTGTAGCTTTTCGGTTACAGGAAAGAGACTGGGGGAGCAGTGTGAAAGCTTCCTGCAACAATTTGGAAAGTGTAAAGGTTCAAATGTTATCCTTTACTCATCTTACTAGAGGACAAATTTTAGCCATTTGCTGTAAAAGGAAGGAAGGAATAATTTGTTTGAAATGCTGAGGAAATGGTAGAGTTCCCTTACATGTACACAGGTGTTTCCTGGACAGAATGTATATTAGCATATATGTTTGCATATATTTGGGCATTCTCTGAGGCAAAATAAGTGAATGAGCTTTTCTTCGGCTTATAGTTGAAGTAATGTGCAGATTTTCTGCTATAGTGTACACTGATTATTTCTAACACTAGTATACAAAGCAGTTCTTTGACACAGTGTGTAAAGATGGACAGGGATGCTTTGCGCAAGGGTAGCAAATTAGCAACAAAGAATATTGATCTTTAGTGCTTTTGACAAAGCTCTACTTAAGTCATTTCCTAGAAGTGAGGATTAACAAACCATTTGAGACCTTTTAAAACTAAACTGGGCAAAATTATAACAAGACGGCTTACTGCCACTATATTTTTGACTGTTGGCCATTATTACATGTTGCAGCCATCATTAAAGTTACTTAAATTCCTCAAATGTCCATGCCACCAGAGCATGATCCTGCCATCATCTTTGTTTCAGGCATTAACATTGTGTGGCTGTTCCTTACTATAGCTGTGTCATAGCTAAGCCTGTGGAGAATTCACTTTGCTTTTATCTCGTTAGTTTTCAACTAGTAAAATTCTCTGATTTGATTTATTCTGTCCCCTAATAGCACCATGCCAGCAGGGAAGGATGATGGGGCAGTGAGACCCAGTCGGGTGGAAAAGGAGGCCAGAGCCTATTTGCAGCAGTGGCAAGATGGGCTGAAGTGTTCAACAACTGTTTGCTGGGGAATTTGGCAGGCCTGAAGACAAAAAGAAGAAAAAACCCGAAACACTGTATTTTATTTCTACTGTTAGGAAAGGAAATAGTTAAGAAGGAAACAAATAAAAAAAACCCCATATAAATAAAAAAAGTATCTCAGTACTGAAAGCAAGGAACAGATTAATACTGCTAGATTTGGTCTGCAATCACTGTTCCTTTACTTTTTGAATATTACTGAGGCACACACATTTATGACTGACAAGCTTGCTTAATGGAAACCAGTGTATCTGGACAGCAGTGTGACAGCCAGGAGTTTCCAGCTGATGTGGAATATGCTGGTGCCCCAGCTAAGTAGCATAAATTCCGCAGAATGCATGCTGCACCCCTGCTCCAGATGCTGTTTTGACTCCTTCTGGAGTTCCAGACTGGACTGCGTTGGTCCAATGCTGGTCTATAAACCCACTCCTTCAGCTGGCCTCGTGTGAAGGATTACATCAGTGGAATGTGAGGCTCCATAGAATTTCCTTTTTTAAGACCTTGGGGCTTGTCTGACCCCTGCTTTTGTGTTTTAAGGGATTGCCAAGCACAAAACTGTTCTTCCGTCTGGCTGCTGCATTGCTGCCAGGCAGAATTCCCATTTTTTCCTTTAAGGACTCTGTTTTGACAACCCAGCGAGGTTGTATAAAACATATTTAACTCTTTCTTCATAAACAAGCCCTTGAGCTAGCTTATGTATTTTTCCAGTTAATTTAGTACTTTACTAAGCACAGCTACACTGTCCATTTTTAAATCTGGTATGCATTCTGCATCTTTTCTGTCCATACAGCACATTTGAAAAGGGTTTTGTCAGTTACAGCTCAAAAGTTGAGACCTATTGTATGTTGAGATCACTCTAATGGCATTCTTGGACATACACTGAACTTGAAGGTGATGCTTATGAATTTCTTTCATTGAAATTGCTACCTCTCATCCATGGAAATGTGTTCTTTCTGAAACACAGCTGCTTTATGATGTGCTGTGATAAATGTCACTAGAAGGGACAGCTAGAAGGAGGTGCAGCAGGAGGGCCAGGAGACCTCCTTGGATGGATAAAGAGCTGCTGAGGAAAATTCAAATGAAAAAAGAGGTTTATAAAAGCTGGAAGCAAGAACAGGCGGCCTCGGAAGAGTACAGGGATGTTGCCGGGGAAGCTAGGGATCAGCTTAGGAAAGCTAAGGCCCAGTTAGAATTAAAATTGGCTAGGGATATTAAGGATAACAGGAAGGGATTCTATAGGTATGAAGCGAATGAAAAATAGACTAGGGACAACGTAGGCCCCCCTCCAGAAGTTCTCATGAGAACTGGCTACCCTGGATTTGGAGAAGGCTGAGGTTCTGAATGACTTCTTTGCCTTGGTCTTCACTGGCAAAGGCTCTGACCACACCACCCAAGTCTTGGAAGGCAGAAGCAGGGACTATGAGAATGAAGACCTTGGGCCAACTGTAGGAGAGGATCTGGTTTGAGACCATCTTAAAAACCTGAATGTACAAAAGTCCATGGGACCTGATGAAATCCATCCATGGGTCCTGAAGGAGCTGGTGAATGAAGTTGCTAAGCCACTGGCCATCATATTTGAGAAATCATGGCAGTTAGGTGAAGTTCCTGACAACTGGAAAAAGGGAAATACAACCCCCATTTTCAAGAAGGGGAAAATGGATGACCCGGGGAATTACAGACCAGTCAGTCTCACCTCTGTGCCTGGCAAAATCTTGGAGCAGATTCTCCTGGAAGGCATGCTAAGGCACATAAAAAACAACAGGGTTCTTGGTGACAGCCAGCAGGGCTTCATTAAGGGGAAATCCTGCCTGACCAATTTGGTGGCCTTCTATGATGGGGCTACAGAACTGATAGACCGGGGTAGAGCAGTTGATGTCATCTACCTGGACTTGCGTAAAGCGTTCGACACTGTCCCACATGACATCCTTGTCTCTAAATTGGAGAGACATCAATTTGATGGATGGACCACTCGGTGGATAAAGAACCGGCTGAATGGACACACACAAAGAGTTGTGGTCAATGGCTCAGTGTCAGCTGGAGGCTAGTAACGAGTGGTGTCCCTCAGGGATCGGTGTTGGGACCAGTCTTGTTCAACATCTTTGTCGCTGACATGGACAATGGGATTGAGTGCGCCCTCAGCAAGTTTGCCGATGACACCAAGCTGTGTGGTTCGGTTGATACGCTGGAGGGAAGGAAGTTGGGTCTGTTCAGCCTGGAGAAGAGAAGGCTGTGTGGAGACCTCACAGCAGCCTTCTGAAGGGGGCCTACAAGAATGCTGGAGAGGGACTCTTCACTAGGGACTGTAGTGATAGGACAGGGGGGGAATGGGTTAAAACTTAAACAGGGGAAGTTTTGATTGGATATAAAGAAGAAGTTCTTTACTGTAAGGTGGGTGAGGCACTGGAATGGGTTGCCCAGGGAAGTTATGAATGCTCCATCACTAGCAGTGTTCAAGGCCAGGTTGGGCAGAGCTTTGGGTGATATAGGTCCTTTCCAAGCCTAACTATTCTGTGGCTCCAAATAAACATACTAAACACAGCCCTGTTAAACTCAAACCAGAATCATTATCTCACAGGCTGAAGTAAAACACCCTTTTTACTGCAAAGGTGTTTTCTAAAAGGGAGAAAAACTCTTAAATGAAATTTAGTGGAAAGGGTCATCTGACATTTTTACATGCAATTATACTTTTCGAAGTCAACAGGTTCCAATATGCACAGCAATAAGTGTTTATCTAACAAAAAAATTGCACTTAAATTAGAACTGTATGTACACAGAAGGATACCTAGATCAGCAAAACTGTGTTGTATATGTATGTAAGAAATAGAGGCCAATCCTTGCTCTTTCCCACTTCTCAGTACAAAGTGTCACTTACTGTACATGTATGCATGAATTTGGTTCTAATGAAGTATAGCGTTAAGGCAAGCTAAATGAACAGAAGAGCCTGGCACCTGGGGAGTTTCAATAAACATATGTGCAAATTTGCTGTCCTGTCCTTTCTATATAAACCTGGTGTTGAAATATAACTTTTATATTACTCCAGCAGATCTTACACTGACAGCTGCTGAAGTCATGAACTGGACTGACAGATCAGAACTGCTACATCATATATACATACATAAATTGAACACGGTGCATTTTTACTCCCACTGCAAGGTTCCTAGTGCAAATAAACCTGTAAAGACCTGACTGAGAGGCAGTGTGGACCTCACATTCATCAGCTACATTGTCCATTCTACATGAAGTTACACATACCAGCTAATATAGGAACTCAAACAGAAATCTGCTCCAGAGAGCTGCCATTTCTGGCTAAAGCATAATAACTTCGGGACCTGGTTACAGGAAGTGTGGCCTAGGCTTCTCACACGATTTACTGAATTTCCACAGATGGAAAATGCCTTTAATCTTTACTTGGTTGACAAGGAGCCCAGCATGATCCGGCAATGGGTACTTGCAGCCAGAAAGTCAACTGTACGCCGCACCGCATCAAAAGAAGCGTGACCAGCAGGCCAAGGGAGGGGACTGTCTCCTTCTACTCTGCTCTCCTAAGACCCCACCTGCAGTACTGCATTCACCTATGGGGTCCCGAACACAAGAGCGATGTGGACCTGCTCAAATGAGTCCAGAGGAGGGCTATAAAGACAATCCGAGGGCTGGAACACTACTATGAAGACAGGTTGAGACAGCTGTGCTTGTTCAGCCTGGAGAAGAGAAGGCTATGCAGACACCTTAGAGCAGCCTTCCAGTGCCTAAAGGGAGACTACAAAACATCTGGAGAGGGACATTTTACAAGGGCATGTAGTGAGAGGACAAGGGGGAATGGCTTTAAACTGACAGACAGGAAACTTAGATTAAGATGTTAGAAGGAAAAAAAAAAACCAAACAACAAAAAAAGCAAACAACAAAAAAACAAACACCACACACACACAAAAAAAAAAAACAACAAAACACACCACCAAAACAACCCAGAAACACTGACACAGGTTGCCCAGAGAAGCTGTGGCTGCCCCATCCCTGGAAACATTCAAGCTCAGGTTGGACAGGGCTTTGTGGAACCTGGTCTAGCAGGAGGTGGCCCTGCATCAGAAGCAGATGATCTTGAAGGTTCCTTCTAACCCAGACCATCCTATGGTTCTCTGATTATTCATTTTCAGAAAACAAGATGAAATTATCTAATGGGCAGCTACCTGCATGCAAGTACCCAGGCAAGGCCCCTGCCCTAGCACAGCTCCTCCTCAATAAGCACTGAGGAGCACAGCACAAACCCCTCGGAGCTCAGGCCCACTCCCCCAGGGCAGAGTCAAAGCAGCAAGCTGAGATACGCAAATGCTTGTACCCTCCATCTTTGTCTTGACCTTCCCTAGCTACTGGGTTCCAGGTAAAGGCATTATGACATCACAGGGCATTTGTTGACAGCATGGAAGGGGGCAACTGCTGACGCCATCACCCCAGCACTGCTTGTGACTGGCTGAGCTCCCATCGGGGTGATAGCATGAGATTGCTGGTGCAGAGACTGCAGTTCACCAGGGAGCAGCGGGGGATGCTCAGCCTGCAGCGGTCCCTTGTCCTTGCTCTCTGCATGGCCAATCTCTTCCTCGGCAGCCTCGGCCTTTCCAGCCATCCTGCCTGGGCCACCCTCATGGGGGATGTGCCTCGCCAGGACCAGGGCACTGGCACAGGGAGCCAGTGTTCCTACCGGCCCTGCCCTGAGGAGCCGCTTCCGCCCTCCTCCACCCCAGTGACTGGAGGCCTGGGGTCCCTGGAGGTGACCTTATTGAGCTGGTCGTGCCTGTGCCTGCTCCTCAGCGGGGTTTTGCTTATATGGTGCCTTTGCAGGAAAGCCAAGAGACACCAGAGAGAGGTGAGTGGTGGGGTCAGCTAAATGGGATGCTGCCAGATGGCTGGGAGCCAGGACCCACCAAAGCCTTGGGCCAATGTGCAGGGTAAGGACTAACAGCCCATGTGGAGAAGAAAGCCTGGGCAAGTGCCCTATGTCATCTGCCTCTTCCAGAGCCCTTTGACCAACCGCAGGAGGCTGAGACGGGTCTTGGCTGCAGAGGAGGAAATGAGGACACACTGACCCATGACAGGAAGAAGGCAGAGCCTGCCCGAGGAGGGCTTTTTTGCACATCCCGCTGCCCAGCAAAGCCTAACCAAACTTGACTTTCTCCAGGAGAGACCAAGCCCAGCCAGAGGGCTCTCAACCCGAGGAGGCTCCTGCCCTTTTCACCATTCTCCCTGCCCTGTCATTTGCAGGAGATGGGCCAGACACCCTCAGCTCCTCCAGGGACATGCTGCCAGGACGACTCCTGCTGCAAGACCTACGAGCTCATCTGTCGGCTGAAGGAAAATCCTGACTTGATGAAGAAGTATCTGAGGCACCTGCACAGCTGCTACCTGCAGGAGGACGTTCTGCAGATAGAAGGAAATGCCCTAAGACTTGGAAGAGGAGGAGGCACATTTCTCTGACAAGACAGCCACAGATCCCTGAAGGCTGGGGCCCAAGGACAGGGCATTGTAGGAGATGCAGAGCAAGCAATGCTGTCCCTGCACGCTAGGACATCCCCAACAATTAGCATGTTATGCGAAACCAGCTCCAAGCTAAATGTAATATCAAATGTGCGTTCAAAGACAGAGGCAAGTTACTCTGCACAGGGATGTTTCAAAGTGCCTTCCAACCAAAGAGAAATCGCACTCATGTGAGTTCTTCAGGCTTCTCCAAAGAAGCAGGAAAAAAGGACTGCAGCAGCAGCATTTAAAGCGCAGTCACAAAATCAGATGCCTCCTACACTGCCCATGAATAACATTCCTGTAACTAGCCCCACAGGATCAAGCGAGGCTGCTCTCACTTCTTGAGTTAGACAAATTCAAATGCCACACTCCCTCCTTTCATGTTACATTAGATTTTCTTCACCTTGCTACAATATTAAATAAATATTCTCTCAGATCCCTAAGGTCAGGTCTCTGTTTCTGTCCTAGACTCATCTCTTAGAGTAAGGGTGCAAAAATGACTGCACAGACCAACACAGAATTTTACATCTTACTAGTTCCACTGACAAAACACCTCCTTTGTTCCTATCACCCTACCCCTCTTCAGTCACAAGGATCACACATTCTCCTCTTCAGCCAAGGTTACACGTATTGTAATCATGTCTTTGACCATCTTTTAGACAATTTTAGTTTCACTACAAATCCAAGCAGGGATTTGGGAACCCATCACTGTTAACAGCTGTGACCTTCCATGTGGAGAAAGGAAGAGTGCCTGATTCAAACACAGGGGCAGAGGAGCCTGTCACAGAACCAGTAGTATCATAGAATAGTTAGGGCTGGAAAGGACCTTAACTGGCAAACACTTCTGAAACACAAATCGGCACAAGCAAACAGCAGGGACAAAGAGCACCTACAACTAAAACTGCTTTATGAATGGAACACTAACCATGGATTATTTTAGCGCTATCCCAAATCCTCAAGTGGGAAAGTTCTGTTGCTAATCGTTAGACCACACATCTGCTGTTTGCTGAGAACATATGGCACAATTGTAACGGGAACTGCTGAATAAAGTAATATAGCACTTTATTTGGATAATAAGGCATAACTTGAGTGGCACTTGCACTGTTCAGCATCATGTGGTAACCACATACAAGTTCCTGTCCCACCAAGTATCGGGATTTTGGCACATTTCCTTGGTCCCCCTGTATTTGTATTTTTTCCCTTCTGAATACATAGATAGCACACAAAGTCCTTCAACAGACCAAATAAGACACAAGTAAAGGACACCTCACACTCTCTGGGTTAGCTGGCAATAGCAGGCTCACCTCCGGAGAAAAGAAATATTTTCAGGGTTATCTTTGTTTTGATAAAACATTTTTTAGTCTCTAGGTAACAGCATCGAACTTACAATCTGGCCTGAAAGTCTGTAACAAACTCTGAAACCAAAATAGGCCCATCCAAAACCCATTTAAGAGTGTGCTAATCAATTTTAAACGTATGAATGAATGTAAGTGGTTTCATATTTACTTGAACTTGTTACTACTCGTGTCCTCTACCACCACTCACACCTCTTCATGCAAGACACTCATGAATAAACTGCGCAATAGTGTCCATTGTTAAGTCCACCCCTCGATCACGGGCCCATCTGTATGTTGCATCTCTGCCCTGATGGCCTGAAGTGTCATGGGCCCACCGGGCCAAAAATAATTCACCCTTACGTTGCCAATTTAAGTCCATCTGAGCCACTTCAATCTTAGCAGCTTTATCCACTTGTTGGTTGTTCTGGTGTTCCTCAGTGGCCCGACTCTTGGGTACATGGGCATCTACCCACAGTGCAGCAGCCCAGATGGGTTTACCTCTGCTTTGCCAGTTGCTCTGCTTCCATTGCTGCAACCACCCCCACAGGGCATTTGCCACCATCCATGAGTCAGTATAAAGTACTGGCCACTTTTCTCGTTCAGCAGTGTCCAGGACCAGCTGGATGGCTTTCACCTCCGCAAACTGACTCGATTCACTCTCTCCTTCAGCAGCTTCTGCAATTTGTAATTGAGGACTCAATGCATCTGCCTTCCATCTCCGATGCTTTCCCACAATACAGCAGGACCCACCAGTAAACAAGGCATACTGTTCTCCACTTTCTGACAGTTCATTATATGGTGGGGCCTCTTCAGCACGCATCACCTCCTCCTCTGGTGCCATTCCAAAATCTTTGCCCTCTGGCCAGTCCATGATGACTTCTACAATGCCTGGGAGACTGGAATTTCCTGTTCGAGCTCGTTGGGTAATTAGTGAAACCCACTTACTCCATGTAGCATCGGTTGCATGATGTGTAGAGGAGACCCTGCCTTTGAACATCCAGCCCAGCACGGGCAACCGGGGTGCCAGGAGGAGCTGTGCTTCAGTGCCAATCACTTCTGAAGCAGCTCAAACCCCTTCATAGGCTGCCAGTATCTCTTCTTTGCTTTTCCCCTTGCGTACAGGGGCAACCGATATTGCCACGAATTGGTACTCTGGTGTAGCTGCTGCACTTGGAGTTGTATTAGCTGCACTGTCTGTTGCAGTCGAAGACTGGGTAGCTACTGTACTTGTCACTGGGGCTGGTGTAGCTGCTGTGCTTGGAGCTGAGGAATTCCAAAACCCCACCTCCAAAAAAATCATCACCTATTCAAGACTTCTCAGACTTTTTTCATCCACATATCCTGAGTGGTTTGTAGATTTCACCTAACCACACTCACCTTACAGATAATGACATTACAGAAGGGTAAATTGAGACAAAGGTTACAAGGTTCTCACTGACGGTCAAGCATCGAAACAGCAATAAGAGTTGAAAGTAGTTTCCCACTTCGGAATCTGAGGGAAGATTTCACAAACTTGGGAACTTTTAGAATCACATTCATTGATAAAAATAAGAGTAAAAAATTAGCAGTTGTGTGTACATGTCTGTGTGCAGATCTCCTAAGCTAAATTTACTTCTTCTGCAGCAAAGTAGATGCAAGTCTCAATTTTTCAGTATTTTCTTTCCTCTAAAGACTAGGGGAAAGCTTGCTGAATCTTATTTGGGAAGGGCAAAGTTCAGACAGCTCATTTAGTCCATTACAAACCTCCCTATCAAATTACAACTGTAGTTTGAATGAAAGAACAGGTCGATATGTACTGTTTGGCCTCTTCCATAAGCAAATAAAGAGGTCTGTCTTCCCAAAATAGTTGTTGATAAAGAAAACCCATTCTGGCAAAGGAAGCTAATACACTGTGGATTTAAACAGGAGAAAGAATTACTGTATCTTCATTTTTTACTTAAAATAAATTAATTATTTGCAGAATGAGTTGTCTGTAATTGGCATATGATGCCAGATGCTAAATTTTGTATGTTCCTTCACTCTCTCTTAGTAATATATAGGTGTGCATACTGAACACTAAAAGCGGTAGCTACTTCAGTGTTCTAAAGAAGCCAACTTCCCCAAACAAAAATAAGAAAATACCACCTTTCTACTTCAAATAAGAAAAAAAAGCAAAGCACCTCAAAGTCTTATTGCAAGTACTGTCATATGATACTCGTTCAAGTTACAAAATCTAGCTCAAAAGTCCTCTCCTTCTTTTACAATATGGCTTTACCTATATTTCTCTGACGCAGGTTGTCCATCATAAGACTTACTACAGAATTTAGCAGTAGATGAAGAAAAGTAATGAAAAAAACTTCTTAGATTCAGAGTATTAAATTTAATCACTTTTTAAACCAAAATATAAATAAACAGAGCAGCAGGATATGGAAAATTATGCTGCTGCATGTCTTGTCCATGCAAATTAGAGTGCACAGTTTTAGGGTGGTTTGGGTTTTTCTTTTTGCAATTAAAAACTGTTTCTTGAACAAGTACCACCAGCTGTGGCCTATTTCCGTCCACCCAAAGGTAAACAGTTCAACTGGGTTTCAGCTCCAGCCATTCAAAGGTTCTCCTGGGTGGTGCAAGATAGATTTGTAGAAATTAAAAAGTAAGCACCAGAAGCACAGTCAGCCATCACAAGACAGGAAGCAGAAACAGCAGAGGTATCAAGAGAGGTTACAGTTAAGAATCCTATGAGGACCCTGAGGAAGAGGAAGAAAAAAAAAGAAAAAGAAAAAAATATGATAAGGGAAAATGAGTTTTGTACTCGAGACTGAGCTTAGAGATGAGAGTTCAGTACATTTGAAGAGACAAAGACTACAGGATTTGAGAGAGAAAACCCTTTATGCTAACAGGAAAGCAGAGGCAGAATTTTGTTTGCCTCACTGTATTTTTAGAAGTTCACCTCTCTCCATTCCGCCCCCTTTCAGCTGCCTGTGCACAAATATCAGCACTTAGAGGGAGCTCACAAAAAATGAACTGAACACTGCACTTCTACATCTGCATAGATTAGACTAAGGAAACAAAGCCTGATTCACTTTCCAAAACTCACAGTAATTTGACCAATTTCAGCAGCACACAAAGCATTATTAAAATGGTATTAAAGTGTTATTAAACCAGCATAACCTCACACCATAGCTCAGTATCATACATCTCCTTTATTTGCTACTGCTCCTTCTCCTCCATCCCAAGCCCACATCCTCACAGCCCTTTAATTTTGTCTTTCATCTCTACACCCTTAAATTCCATATTCCAAGTGGTTTTCTGGACACAATTTTTCTTCTTCAAAACAGCTACTTTGCTATTGAGGCTGTAATCCTTTAAAAGCTGTCCCACTGAAGTGAGTGATCCCAGCATCGCCTACCTCACAAACGTCAAGCAGGACACTCAGAGGAGAAGATAAGTATCAACAGTCCTATCTTTTCCTACAAACTGCGGGGAACTTTAAATTTTCTTTTCTTTTTTTTTTTTTTGTGTTCTTGAAAAACATCCCCAAAAAAAAGGAATTAAAAAAAAATTATCTTGTTTCTTAACAATACTGTTTTTAAGCTAAATCAGTTTATTTCGGTCTGCTGTATACTGAAGCAATAATCCTTGTTGGCCGAGCCAGTTGTCTTTTTTTACGTATTTGTTTTATGGGTCAGCCTCCAAACTAAACATCAATTAGACTTCAGACCTCACACTTTTTGTTTTAGCACCTTAGTACAACTCTTACAGCTATCAAGGATTAAGACATCTAGAAGCCAAAGACCGATTATTTGTTGAAAGCCCCACCTGCATAACAGCACATTAGACTTACTTAAAACTGACAAGTATTTTCACAAGAAACAAATTCTACTATAAATGAAGAGTCAGCACAGACAGATGTGATGCACAGAAGCATAAGGAATTGCTGCACCAAATAGTAACAGAAACATTCCACCTCACTCTTAAAACCTAGCAACCCTCTCATCCAATCTGCCATCATAAAAATCTGTCATCATAAAACCTGCCATCATTCATAAAACACACACACATTGCTGAGGCGAGCAGCTCGAGAGAGGACTCCGTCAACACCGGAGCGGGGGGAAGCTCAGCGTCCAGGAGCCTCAGCTCAGAGCGGCAAGAGCCACCGAGGGAGCCTCAAGTCCTCCACAGGAGTTGCCCAGGAGCCGGCAGCGCGCCTAACGCGAGCAGCTGACCCACAGGGGGCGGAGCCAGGAGGGGCGGCACCAGCCCTGACTGCTTAAAAACCCGCCTCAGGGAGCGCGTGCCAGAGGCAGTTTGCGCGGGCAGGCGAGCGTTATGATGAGCACTCGCCTCATGAGCAGGGCCCGGTCCGGGAGCTCTGCTCTGGCTGCCACGGCGGTGGCAGCGTAGGCACCCAGACAGAGCCAGTGAGAGGGGAGGCTGCAGTGCAGAGCTCGGGGTGTAGAGAGTGCCTGCACTGGTCTGGTGAGGGGAGGGTGCGCAACGGGCAGGGCTGCGCTCGGTGCTCCCTGGTGGAGGTCCTCCTGCAGCAGGGGCTGAGCTGCGGGACGCTGTCAGTAGGATGAAAGATGTCAGGGAAGCTGAGAGGAAGCAGGACTGCTTGCTCCAGGCCCAAACGGTGCAGGGGCCTAAAGTGTCCACTGTAGCTCATGGAGGAAGGAAGGAAGCAAGCCGTTAACCCAGGAAGCTAGGAAACAGCAACAAAAAAGAATAAAAAAAAGGAGTAAGAGGACAGTGGGATTGAGTGCGCCCTCAGCAAGTTTGCCGATGACACCAAGCTGTGTGGTTCAGTTGATACGCTGGAGGGAAGGAATGCCATCCAGAGGGACCTCGACACGCTTGTGAGGTGGGCTGATGCCAACCTCATGAAGTTTAACCATACTTAGTGCATGGTCCTACACCTGGTTTGGAGCAATCCCAAGCACAGCTACCGGCTGCGGCAGAGAAGTGATTCAGAGCAGCCCTGCAGAGAAGGACTTGGGGGTGTTGGTCAACGAGTAAATGAACATGAGCCGGCTGCCGTGTGCGCTTGCAGCCCAGAAAGCCAACCGTATCCTGGGCTGCATCAAAAGCAGTGTGACCAGCAGGTCGAAGGAAGGGATCCTGCCCCTCTACTCTGCTCTTGTGAGACGTCTCTTGGAGTGTTGTGTGCAGTTCTGGTGTCCTCAACATAAAAAGGACATAGAACTGCTGGGACAAGTCCAGAGAAGGGCCACGAGGATGATCACGGGACTGGAGCACCTCCCATATGAACACAGGCTGAGAAAGCTGGGTCTGTTCAGCCTGGAGAAGAGAAGGCTGCGTGGAGACCTCATAGCAGCCTTCCAGCATCTGAAGGGGGCCTACAGGAATGCTGGAGAGGGACTCTTCACTAGGGACTGTAGTGATAGGACAGGGGGGGAATGGGTTAAACGTTAAACAGGGGAAGTTTTGATTGGATATAAGGAAGAAGTTCTTTACTGTCAGGGTGGTGAGGCACTGGAATTGGTTGCCCAGGGAAGTTGTGAATGCTCCATCCCTAGCAGTGTTCAAGGCCAGGTTGGGCAGAGCTTTGGGTGATATGGTTTAGTGTGAAGTGTCCCTGCCCATGGCAGGGGGGTTGGAACTAGATGATCTTAAGGTCTTTTCCAACCCTAACTATTCTATGATTCTATTCTGTGATTCTGTGCCAGCTGATAAATAGTCAGAGTCTCTTGTTTGAACCTTATTACAGATTTCAAATTAAAACCTGAAAATAATGTTTTTTTGATATTTGAATGGTACCAAGCATGGGGACAAATAGGTTTTGGAAAATCCAAAATAACATGTTTTGCTAACTAATTTTGCATGACAAGATGGGTACATCACAGCAAGAAATTACGGTGTTGTAAAGGGTCATCTTTGCATCTTCTAGTTATTTCCTCCAAAGGACTTCTTGCTTGTATACCTATATAACCAAACACCCATTGATTGACATGTTAGTACATACTTCATTGGAAGTGTGCTGGCTTCATTAAATATACCCAAAATCTGTAAAGGATGCAATTTCAGACCGCATTCTGACCAGTTTATTTCTGGCCAGTGACCAGGGGGGTCTCAAGCCCTGGTCACTGGCCAGAAATCCAACAAAATCTTGCTGGATTTGCCTCCTATGTCTCTGCATTCTCTTATTCACTGGGTTCTGTGACAGGTACACCTGCCATGACAAAAGCCCATGAAAGCTTCCCCCCAGAGATAAGAGCTTGGGAAAACTTCCTGCATGTGCAGCTCTTGTGCAACCCATGTGGTGGTGGTCAGGAGGGACAGGGTTGAGGAAGACGGGGTCCTGAGCCAGTGAGGGGCTGCCTGACCATATTTGACCAGGGCATAAACAGAGCGCCACTGGAGACCCCTTTTGAATCAGTCCTCTTCAGTGCTTTGGGCTTGCAGCTGGGGACTCTTTTCTTGGGTCAGGATGGCAGCTAAGGAGGCTGGTGAAGGTTGAAAGCTCTCCCTTTAAGAGGTGAGTGATTTCACACTTTGCATCATATGCCATAAGCTTAAAGATTCAGCAGTGTAGTGTAGAATCCGTGTGACATCCCCAATCTGTAGCCAATGTTAGTAAATCTTGAATTGAGTTTGAAGAATACATTTCAATTAGCCTCAACTTACTGGTTCTGAGACAGGTTCCTGTGCCCCTGTGTTTGAGTCAGGCAGTCTTTCATTTTACACATGGAAAGTCACAGCTGTTAACAGTGATGGGTTCCCAAATCCCTGCTTGGATTTGTAGTGAAACTAAAATTGTCTAAAAGATGGTCAAAGAAATTATTACAATACGTGTAACCTTGGCTGAAGAGGAGAATGTGTGATCCTTGTGACTGAAGAGGGGTAGGGTGATAGGAACAAAGGAGGTGTTTTGTCAGTGGAACTAGTAAGATGTAAAATTCTGTGTTGGTCTGTGCAGTCATTTTTGCACCCTTACTCTAAGAGATGAGTCTAGGACAGAAACAGAGACCTGACCTTAGGGATCTGAGAGAATATTTATTTAATATTGTAGCAAGGTGAAGAAAATCTAATGTAACATGAAAGGAGGGAGTGTGGCATTTGAATTTGTCTAACTCAAGAAGTGAGAGCAGCCTCGCTTGATCCTGTGGGGCTAGTTACAGGAATGTTATTCATGGGCAGTGTAGGAGGCATCTGATTTTGTGACTGCGCTTTAAATGCTGCTGCTGCAGTCCTTTTTTCCTGCTTCTTTGGAGAAGCCTGAAGAACTCACATGAGTGCGATTTCTCTTTGGTTGGAAGGCACTTTGAAACATCCCTGTGCAGAGTAACTTGCCTCTGTCTTTGAACGCACATTTGATACTACATTTAGCTTGGAGCTGGTTTCGCATAACATGCTAATTGTTGGGGATGTCCTAGCGTGCAGGGACAGCATTGCTTGCTCTGCATCTCCTACAATGCCCTGTCCTTGGGCCCCAGCCTTCAGGGATCTGTGGCTGTCTTGTCAGAGAAATGTGCCTCCTCCTCTTCCAAGTCTTAGGGCATTTCCTTCTTCTATCTGCAGAATGTCCTCCTGCAGGTAGCAGCTGTGCAGGTGCCTCAGATACTTCTTCATCAAGTCAGGATTTTCCTTCAGCCGACAGATGAGCTCGTAGGTCTTGCAGCAGGAGTCGTCCTGGCAGCATGTCCCTGGAGGAGCTGAGGGTGTCTGGCCCATCTCCTGCAAATGACAGGGCAGGGAGAATGGTGAAAAGGGCAGGAGCCTCCTCGGGTTGAGAGCCCTCTGGCTGGGCTTGGTCTCTCCTGGAGAAAGTCAAGTTTGGTTAGGCTTTGCTGGGCAGCGGGATGTGCAAAAAAGCCCTCCTCGGGCAGGCTCTGCCTTCTTCCTGTCATGGGTCAGTGTGTCCTCATTTCTTCCTCTGCAGCCAAGACCCGTCTCAGCCTCCTGCGGTTGGTCAAAGGGCTCTGGAAGAGGCAGATGACATAGGGCACTTGCCCAGGCTTTCTTCTCCACATGGGCTGTTAGTCCTTACCCTGCCTGCACATTGGCCCAAGGCTTTGGTGGGTCCTGGCTCCCAGCCATCTGGCAGCATCCCATTTAGCTGACCCCACCACTCACCTCTCTCTGGTGTCTCTTGGCTTTCCTGCAAAGGCACCATATAAGCAAAACCCCGCTGAGGAGCAGGCACAGGCACGACCAGCTCAATAAGGTCACCTCCAGGGACCCCAGGCCTCCAGTCACTGGGGTGGAGGAGGGCAGGAGCGGCTCCTCAGGGCTCCCTGTGCCAATGCCCTGGTCCTGGCGAGGCACATCCCCCATGAGGGTGGCCCAGGCAGGATGGTTGGAAAGGCTGAGGCTGCCGGGGAAGAGACTGGCCATGCAGAGAGCAAGGACAAGGGACCGCTGCAGGCTGAGTATCCCCCGCTGCTCCCTGGTGAACTGCAGTCTCTGCACCAGCAATCTCATGCTATCACCCCGATGGGAGCTCAGCCAGTCACGAGCAGTGCTGGGGTGATGGCGTCAGCAGTTGCCCCCTTCCATGCTGTCAACAAATGCCCTGTGATGTCATAATGCCTTTACCTGGAACCCAGTAGCTAGGGAAGGTCAAGGCAAAGATGGAGGGTACAAGCATTTGCGTATCTCAGCTTGCTGCTTTGACTCTGCCCTGGGGGAGTGGGCCTGAGCTCCGAGGGGTTTGTGCTGTGCTCCTCAGTGCTTATTGAGGAGGAGCTGTGCTAGGGCAGGGGCCTTGCCTGGGTACTTGCATGCAGGTAGCTGCCCATTAGATAATTTCATCTTGTTTTCTGAAAATGAATAATCAGAGAACCATAGGATGGTCTGGGTTAGAAGGAACCTTCAAGATCATCTGCTTCTGATGCAGGGCCACCTCCTGCTAGACCAGGTTCCACAAAGCCCTGTCCAACCTGAGCTTGAATGTTTCCAGGGATGGGGCAGCCACAGCTTCTCTGGGCAACCTGTGTCAGTGTTTCTGGGTTGTTTTGGTGGTGTGTTTTGTTGTTTTTTTTTTTTTTTTTGTGTGTGGTGTTTTTTTTTTGTTGTTTGCATTTTTTGTTGTTTTTTTTTTTTCCTGTGTTTTTTTTTTTGTCCTTCCAACATCTAATCTGAGTTTCCTGTCTGTCAGTTTAAAGCCATTCCCCCTTGTCCTCTCACTACATGCCCTTGTAAAATGTCCCTCTCCAGATGTTTTGTAGTCTCCCTTTAGGCACTGGAAGGTTGCTCTAAGGTCTCTGCATAGCCTTCTCTTCTCCAGGCTGAACAAGCACAGCTGTCTCAACCTGTCTTCATAGCAGTGTTCCAGCCCTCGGTTTGTCCTTATAGCCCTCCTGTGTACTCACTTGAGCAGGTCCACATCACTCTTGTGTTGGGGGCCCCATAGGTGAATGCAGTACTGCAGGTGGGGTCTTAGGAGAGCGGAGTAGAAGGAGACAGTCCCCTCCCTTGGCCTGCTGGTCACGCTTCTTTTGATGCAGTGTGGCGTACAGTTGACTTTCTGGGCTGCAAGTACCCATTGCTGGATCATGCTGGGCTTCTTGTCAACCGATGCCCTCAAGCTGTTCTTCGCCGGGCTAATCTGAACCCAGCCTCTGCCCAGCCTGTAGCTGTGCTTGGGATTGCCCTGAGACAGGTGCAGGACCTTATACTTGGCCTTGTTGAACTTCATGAACCTTATTACAGATTTCAAATTGAAACTTGTAAATCATTTTTTTTAGATACATGAATGGTACAAAGCATGGGGAAAAATAGGTTTTGGAAAATGTGTAAAAGATTCCATACCACAGCACGTCATGGCCGGGGTGGGGGGTTACTGGGAGTTACCCGGAAGGACACGGGCTTCCGGGTGGAACTCGTTTTCTTGGCCGGTGGTATCGTATTCTCTTCCCTTGTTATTTTCCCTTATCATTGTTGTAGTTGATAGTAGCGGTGGTGATTTGTGTACATTGTTTGCTGGACTGTTCTTGTCTCAACCCGTGGGAGTTGCACTTTTTCGATCCTCCTCCCCGTTCCTCCGGGAGTGGGGAAGGGGAGAACCCCGGTGGGGGGGGGGACACGGACCTCGATTGTTGTCAGCTCAGCACCACTCACTGGGAGTGAGTGAACAAGTTACCTGACTGGGTTTAAACCACGACAGTTCTTTTTGGCGCCCAATGTGGGGCACGAGGGATTGAGAAAAGAACAGATCTGACTGGATTGATAGTCACTCGTCACAATGCTGATTTATTGGCTCTCAAGGTTGTTCCTCTTGATCTCACAGTTTCAGTATATCATATTTTACGTCCATCCGGTATTTGCTGCATTAGTGTTTTTCAAGTGTGGGTCTTGGGCTAAGGTTTTTATCCCATTGTACTTTATGGTAATGACTTGTAATACAATAGAATCATTGATCATGAAACTGATCTGGCTTATGTTCCCAGTGTGGTCACCACCTTTATACTTTGGGAGGTATATGATGGAGGTGCTTAGCAATTACACATCTTTCTTCTCCTTCTCAGGTGCTCAACCTGTGAAGGAGACATCCTTTTACCCTCCCAGTCGTCCCCCCAGACCATTTACATTTGAGAGTTTTGAATTTTTTGAATGGCATTTTAATGCTGTTGAGACTTGTTTGCTGATGGTGATGGGAATCACCATGCTAACACGCATACAGAGTGTGTTTTGCCCACTACTGATTTCAAGAGTTAAGCAGATTCAGGTTTGGGTCTTGTCTGGGGTCAAAAGACGATGTAGGAGGACCGAGAGATTTTCCCAGAGGCTGGGCAGCCATGAGTGGCAGGGTGTGTGGGATAGTATGGGCAAGTATCTAGGTCAGTGGGCCCCTCCAGTACTTTGGAATTTCACTACCGAACAACTGCAAAATCCAGAAGAATTAGTAAAACACTTAAATGAGGTGTGTGGTCATTCTGGCCATACCAGAGATGGACAAATCATGGCAACGTGCTGGGGCTTGGCCTATGCTTACAGGGCCTTGTTCAACACTATGCAGCACCTTCAAAAGGAAAAGAATGTCGGCGGATCTGAGGGCAAAGCAACAGTCGCTACTCAAACTTTGGCTGCAATGAACTGCGCAGCTACCCCAGCGGCAAGTACAGCAGCTGCTCAAACTTCAACTGCAACAGACAGCGCGGTTACCCCAGCTCCAAGCACAGCAGCTGCACCAACCCCAGCGACAAGTACAGTCGCTACTCAAACTTTGGCCTCAGTGAACAGAGCAGCTACCCCAGTGGCAAGTACAGGAGCTGCTCAAACTTCAGCTGCAACAGACAGCGCGGTTACCCCAGCTCCAAGCACAGCAGCTACACCACCCCCAGCAACAAGTACAGTTGCTACTCAAACCACAGTGATAATCACTGCAGCCAGACCAGAGGACCACTTCATACCAATATCGGTTGCCCCTGTATGCAAGAGAACAAGCAAAAAGGAGGCAAAAAGGGTGAAGCGAGATGAAGAACCAATGAATTCACCACCCGGTCCAGAATCTGATCAGGAGTCATCATCACATGATGAAGAAGAAGAAGAAGAGGTAACTTCTCGACCTCGGACCTCAACCGAGCTGCGGAATATGCGAAAAGATTTTACCCGTCAACCAGGGGAGCACATCATCACCTGGTTACTCTGATGCTGGGACAATGGGGCCGATGGTCACGAACTAGAAGGTACAGAAGCCAAGCAGCCGGGATCACTTGCTAGAGAAGGGGGAATTGACAAAGCAATTGCAAGAGAGAAAAAGTCCCTCAGCCTTTGGAGGAGGCTCTTGGCAGCTGTGAAAGAAAGGTTTCCGTACAAGGACGATGTTACGAGTCGTTCGGCCAAGTGGACTACTATAGACAAAGGCATCCAGTCTCTGAGGGAATCGGCCATCGTAGAGATGCTCTATCACATCAAGCCGAATAACGGGGATACACCTATAGATCCAGATGAAGTTGAATGTACACGACCCATGTGGCGAAAACTCACACGGAATGCACCGTCATCATATGCCCATTCATTGGCAACAGTAACCTGGAATGACATAGTACCACTAACAGTGGATGAAATGGTTCATAAACTCTGAGAGTTCGAAGACAACCTCACCCCTTCCATCATCTCAGCTGTGAAAAAACTTTCCCAGGACCTCGAACAACTGAGGGACGATCTATCTGATTTATCCAGCTCCTCATGTGTACCAACACACGTCTCAGCTATTAACAAAAGGCGTCCTGTTGTTCAAGAGAGGAGATACAGAAGGTATACGCCACGGGGTACCCTATGGTTTTACCTGCTGGATCACGGAGAAGACATGACAAAGTGGGATGGAAAACCTACTTCAGCTTTGGAGGAATGGGTGAGTGAACTGAAGAGGGGAGCAAGGGCCAAGACTGATTGTCCCATGAGAGCTACGGCTTCAGTCTCTGGTGAGCAGTTTCCCAGATGGAATGGAAGAGCTGATTTTACTCCAGCTCCTGTGATAATGAAGAATAATCCCTTTCAGCACGACTTAAGTGTCCAATGCTGTGACGACCATTAGAGGGGCCCTGCCTCCAGCCAGGTGGAGGTAGGGGACAATCGGATTTACTGGACTGTGTGGATCAGATGGCCTGGCACATCAGTCCCACAGAAGTATAAGGCTCTAGTAGATACCGGTGCACAGTGTACCCTGATGCCATCAGGCTGTCAAGGGGTGGAATCCATCTATATTTCTGGAGTAACAGGAGGATCCCAAGAGTTGACTGTGCTGGAGGCTGAAATCAGCCTGACTGGGAGGGAGTGGCAAAAGCACCCTATTGTGACTGGTCCAGAGGCTCCATGCATCCTTGGCATAGACTACCTCAAGAGAGGGTACTTCAAAGGCCCAAAAGGGTACCGGTGGGCTTTTGGTATTGCTGCTTTGGAGACTGAGGAAATTGAGCAGCTGTCCACCTTGCCTGGTCTCTCAGAAGATCCCTCTGCTGTGGGGTTGCTGAAAGTTGAAGAACAACAAGTGCCAATTGCGACCACAACAGTGAACCGGCGGCCATATCGCACCAACCTATACTCCCTGATTCCCATCCATCAGCTGATCCGTAGACTGGAGAGTCATGGGGTGATCAGCAGGACCCGCTCACCCTTTAATAGCCCCATATGGCCAGTGCGAAAGTCTAATGGAGAATGGAGACTAACAGTAGACTATCGTGGCCTGAATGAAGTCACACCACCATTGAGTGCTGCCGTACCGGACATGCTAGAACTTCAGTATGATCTAGAGTCAAAGGCAGCCAAGTGGTATGCCACGATTGATATTGCCAATGCATTTTTCTCCATTCCTTTGGCAGCAGAGTGCAGGCCACAGTTTGCTTTTATTTGGAGGGGTGTCCAGTTCACTTGGAACCGACTGCCCCAGGGGTGGAAACACAGCCCTACCATTTGCCACGGACTGATCCAGACTGCACTGGAACAGGGGCAAGCTCCAGAACACCTGCAATACATTGATGACATTATTGTGTGGGGCGATACAGCGGAAGAAGTTTTTGAGAAAGGGAGGAAAATAATCCAAATCCTGCTGAAAGCTGGTTTTGCCATAAAACGGAGTAAGGTCAAGGGACCTGCACAGGAGATTCGATTTTTGGGAATAAAATGGCAAGATGGACGTAGACAGATCCCCACAGATGTGATCAACAAGATAACAGCAATGTCTCCACCAACAAATAAGAAAGAAACACAAGCTTTCTTGGGTGCAGTGGGGTTCTGGAGAATGCACATCCCAAATTACAGTTCGATTGTAAGCCCTCTCTATCATGTGACCCGGAAGAAGAATGATTTTAAATGGGGCCCTGAGCAGCAACAAGCCTTTGAGCAAATTAAACGTGAGATAGTTCATGCAGTAGCCCTTGGACCAGTCCGGACCAGGCCAGATGTAAAAAATGTACTGTACACTGCAGCTGGGGAGAACGGTCCTACCTGGAGCCTCTGGCAGAAAGCTCCAGGGGAGACTCGAGGTCGACCCCTCGGCTTTTGGAGTCGGGGATATAAAGGATGTGAGGCCAGCTATACCCCAACTGAGAAAGAGATACTGGCAGCCTATGAAGGGGTTCGAGCTGCTTCGGAAGTGATTGGCACTGAAGCACAGCTCCTTCTGGCACCCCGGTTGCCCGTGCTGGGCTGGATGTTCAAAGGCAGGGTCTCCTCTACACATCATGCAACTGATGCTACATGGAGTAAATGGGCTGCACTAATTACACAACGAACTCGAATAGGAAATCCCAGTCGTCCAGGCATTCTAGAAGTCATCATGGACTGGCCAGAGGGCAAAGATTTTGGAATGTCACCAAAGGAGGAGGTGGTGCGCGCTGAAGAGGCCCCACCACATAATAAACTGTCAGAAAGTGAAAAGCAGTATGCCTTGTTTACTGATGGCTCTTGCCGTATTGTGGGAAAGCATCAGAGATGGAAGGCAGCTGTATGGAGTCCTGGACGACAAGTTTCAGAAACTGCTGACGGAGAGGGTGAATCGAATCAGTTTGCCGAGGTGAAAGCCATCCAGCTGGCCCTGGACATTGCTGAACGAGAAAAGTGGCCAGTACTTTATCTCTATACTGACTCATGGATGGTGGCAAATGCCCTGTGGGGGTGGTTGAAGCAATGGAAGCAGAGCAACTGGCAACGCAGAGGTAAACCCATCTGGGCTGCTGCACTGTGGAAAGATATTGCTGCCAGGGTGCAGAACCTGGTGGTGAAGGTACGTCATGTAGATGCCCATGTACCCAGGAGTGGGGCCACTGAGGAACAGCAGAACAACCAACAAGTGGATAAAGCGGCTAAGATTGAAGTGGCTCAGATGGACTTAGATTGGCAACATAAAGGTGAATTATTTTTGGCCCGGTGGGCCCATGACACTTCAGGCCATCAGGGCAAAGATGCAACATATAGATGGGCCTGTGATCGAGGGGTGGACTTAACAATGGACACTATTGCACAGGTTATTCATGAGTGTGAAACATGTGCTGCAATTAAACAAGGCAAGTGGTTAAAGCCTCTTTGGTATGGAGGACGATGGTTGAAGTATAAATACGGGGAGGCCTGGCAGATTGATTATATCACACTGCCACCAACCCGCCAAGGTACGCGCCGTGTGCTTACCATGGTGGAAGCAACCACCGGGTGACTGGAAACACATGCTGTGCCCCATGCCACTACCCGGAACACTATCCTGGGCCTTGAGAAACAGATTTTGTGGCGACACGGCACCCCAGAGAGAATTGAGTCAGACAATGGGACTCATTTCCGGAATAACCTTATAGATATTTGTGCCAAAGAGCATGGCACTGAGTGGGTATATCACATCCCCTACCATGCACCAGCCTCTGGGAAAATTGAACTGTACAATGGGCTGTTAAAAACCACACTGAGAGCAATGGGTGGGGGAACTTTCAAGCATTGGGATACACACTTACCAAAGGCCACCTGGTTGGTCAACACCAGAGGATCTGCCAACAGGGCTGGCCCAGCCCAGTCAGAACTTTTACATATTGTAGAGGGCTACAAAGTTCCCGTGGTGCATATGAAGAATTTGCTGGGGAAGACAGTCTGGGTAATTCCTGCTTCAGGTAAAGGCAAACCGACTCGTGGGATTGCTTTTGCTCAGGGACCTGGATATACTTGGTGGGTAATGCAGGAGGATGGGGAAGGCCGATGTATACCTCAAGGGGATTTGATTTTAGGGGAAAACAGCCAGTGAACTCAATTGTATGCTGTTGCCTGCTGTGTAATGCTTTTATAGCCCATCAACTAGATGTCTCCAGGTCACCAGCGACTAGCCCTGACTTCCCTCCAGCCATCGTCCCAACAGAGAATGAACTTTGAACATCATGGACCGAATGGACTCGGCAGCATTGTAGGGATTGGTCCATGCACTAAGAAAATGATCTTTTCCTCTTGGTCTGTATGTATATGGATATATATATATGGGAGAGCGATGGTGTATTGAAAATGTGGGATCTAAGCACGACGTGAATGGTATGGAATAAGGGGTGGATAATGTCCTGGGTTCAGCAGTAGCAGTCATGTATTTTTTCCTTTGTGGTAGCTGGTGACGTGATATGTTTTGACTTCCAGCCTGAGAACAGAATTGGTGAAGTCGATGTTCTAATTTGTTGCTAAGTGATGTTTACCCTGACCAAGGACTTTGTGAGGCTCATGCTCTGCCAGGGAGGAGGGGAAGCTGGGAGAAAGCAGAGACGGGGCGCCTGACTCGGGCTAGCCAGGGAGGTATTCCATACCACAGCATGTCATGGCCGGGGTGGGGGTGACTGGGAGTTACCCGGAAGGACACGGGCTTCCGGGTGGAACTCGTTTTCTTGGCCGGTGATATCGTATTCTCTTCCCTTGTTATTTTCCCTTATCATTGTTGTAGTTGATAGTAGCGGTGGTGATTTGTGTACATTGTTTGCTGGACTGTTCTTGTCTCAACCCGTGGGAGTTGCACTTTTTCGATCCTCCTCTCTGTTCCTCCGGGAGTGGGGAAGGGGAGAACCCCGGTGGGGGGGGGGACACGGACCTTGATTGTTGTCAGCTCGGCACCACTCACTGGGAGTGAGTGAACAAGTTACCTGACTGGGTTTAAACCAGGACAGGGAGACATTCCCTTATGCTCCCAGCCCACCCACCAGACCATTTACAGCATTATTTGAGAGTTCTGAAGGTTTTGAATGGCCTTTAGGTACCCTTGAGACCTGCTGGTTGGGATGGGGATCACCATGTTGTCATGCATACAGAGTGTGTTTTACCCATGACCGTTTTGTCTGATCTCAAGAGTTAAGCAGAGTTGGGTCTGGGCCTCGTCTGGGTTAGGCGACGACATAGGAGGACCAGGAGATTTTCCCCAAGGCTGGACAGCCATGAGTGGCAGGGTGTGTGGGAGAGTATGGGCAAGTATCTAGACCAGTGGGCCCCTCCAGTGCTCTGGAACTTCACCACTGAAGAAGTGCAGAATCCAGAAAAAATTAGTAAAACACTTAAATGAGGTGTGTTGTCATCCCAGTCATACCAGAGAGGGACAAATCATGGCAATGTGCCGGGGCTTGGCCTATGCTTACAGAGCCTTGTTGAACACTATCCAGCACCTTCAAAAGGAAAAAAATGTCTCTGGATCTGAGGACAAAGCAACAGACAGCGCAGGTACCTCAGCTCCACGCACAGCAGCTACACCACCCCCAGCAACAAGTACAGTAGCTACCCAAACTCCGACCACAACAGACAGCGCAGCTATTCCAACTCCCGGGTACCGCAGCTACACCAGCCCCAGTGACAAGTACAGTAGCTACCCAGTCTTCGACTGCAACAGGCAGTGCAGCTAATCCAACTCCAAGTGCAGCAGCTACACCAGAGGACCAATTCGTGGCAATATCGGTTGCCCCTGTACGCAAGGGGAAAAGCAAAGAAGAGATACTGGCAGCCTATGAAGGGGTTTGAGCTGCTTCAGAAGTGATTGGCACTGAAGCACAGCTCCTCCTGGCACCCCGGTTGCCCGTGCTGGGCTGGATGTTCAAAGGCAGGGTCTCCTCTACACATCATGCAACCGATGCTACATGGAGTAAGTGGGTTTCACTAATTACCCAACGAGCTCGAACAGGAAATTCCAGTCTCCAGGCATTGTAGAAGTCATCATGGACTGGCCAGAGGGCAAAGATTTTGGAATGGCACCAGAGGAGGAGGTGATGCGTGCTGAAGAGGCCCCACCATATAATGAACTGTCAGAAAGTGGAGAACAGTATGCCTTGTTTACTGGTGGGTCCTGCTGTATTGTGGGAAAGCATCGGAGATGGAAGGCAGCTGTATGGAGTCCTCAATGACAAATTGCAGAAGCTGCTGAAGGAGAGGGTGAACCGAGTCAGTTTGCGGAGGTGAAAGCCATCCAGCTGGTCCTGGACATTGCTGAACGAGAAAAGTGGCCAGTACTTTATACTGACTCATGGATGGTGGCAAATGCCCTGTGGGGGTGGTTGCAGCAATGGAAGCAGAGCAACTGGCAACGCAGAGGTAAACCCATCTGGGCTGCTGCACTGTGGAAAGATATTGCTGCCCGGATGCAGAACCTGGTGGTGAAGGTACGCCATGTAGATGCCCATGTACCCAAGAGTCGGGCCACTGAGGAACAGCAGAACAACCAACAAGTGGATAAAGCGGCTAAGATTGAAGTGGCTCAGATTGACTTAAATTGGCAACGTAAGGGTGAATTATTTTTGGCCCGGTGGGCCCATGACACTTCAGGCCATCAGGGCAGAGATGCAGCATATAGATGGGCCCGTGACTGAGGGGTGGACTTAACAATGGACACTATTGCACAGGTTATTCATGAGTGTGAAACATGTGCTGCAATTAAACAAGGCAAGCGGTTAAAGCCTCTTTGGTATGGAGGACGATGGCTGAATTACAAATATGGGGAGGCCTGGCAGATTGATTATATCACACTACCACCAACCCGCCAAGGTACGCGCCGTGTGCTTACCATGGTGGAAGCAACCACCGGGTGGCTGGAAACATATGCTGTGCCCCGCTCCAGTGCCCAGAACACTATCCTGGGCCTTGAGAAACAGATTTTGTGGCGACACGGCACCCCAGAGAGAATTGAGTCAGACAATGGGACTCATTTCCGGAACAACCTTATAGACACTTGGGCCACAGAGCATGGCACTGAGTGGGTATATCACATCCCCTACCATGTACCAGCCTCTGGGAAAATCGAACGGTACAATGGGCTGTTAAAAACTACACTGAGAGCAATGGGTGGGGGGACTTTCAAGCACTGGGATACACACTTACCAAAGGCCACCTGGTTGGTCAACACCAGAGGATCTGCCAACAGGGCTGGCCCAGTCAGAACTTTTACATGCTGTAGAAGGGGACAGAGTTCCTGTGGTGCACATAAAGAATTTGCTGGGGAAGACAGTCTGCGTTATTCCTGCTTCAGGTAAAGGCCGACCCACTCGTGGGATTGCTTTTGCTCAGGGATCCGGATATACTTGGTGGGTAATGCGGAAAGATGGGGAAGTCCGATGTATACCTCAAGGGGATTTGATTTTAGGGAAAAACAGCCAGTGAACTCAATTGTATGCTATTGCCTGCTATGTAGCATTTTTATAGCCCACCAACTAGATGTCTTCAGGTAACCAGCGACTAGCCCTGACTTCCCCCCAGCCATCATCCCAACAAAGAATGAACTTTGATAGAACCAGAGAGTTCTGCGGAAAAGGAACAATCAGCATCAGCAGGCAACTATCCAACACTGCACACAGCCTCTCCTGCTCTGAAAGACTGTTACAAGAGATGGAGCCCAACATCATGGACCGAATGGACTCTGCAGCATTATAGGGATTGGTCCATGTGCTAAGCAATGATAGCTCGCTCTCTCTCTGTATATATATATATATGTATATATATGAGATAAGAGTGATGGTATATTGAAAATGTGGGATCTGAGCATGATGTGAATGGTGTGGAATAAGGGGTGGATACTATCCTGGGTTCAGCAGTAGCAGTCATTTTTCTCCTTCTTAGTAGCTGTTGCAGTGCTGTGTTTTTGACTTTCAGCCTGAGAACAGTGCTGATAACACCAATGGTTTTAGTTGCTGCTTACTAATGTTTAGTCTGAGAAGGACTTTCTGAGTCTCATGCTCTGCCAGGGAGGAGGGGAAGCTGGGAGGAAGCAGAGACAGGACACCTGACCCAAACTAAGGAAAGAGGTATTCCATACCATAGCACGTCATGCCCAGTATATAAACTGGGGTCAGTTACCTGGAAGGGCTAGATCACTGCTCAGTTGGGCTGGGTATCGGTCGGTGGGTGGTGAGCGGTTGTATTCTCTTCCCGTATTATTTCCTCTATCAATATTATTATTGGAGGCGGCATCAGTAGTAGTTTTGTGTTATACCTTAGTTACGGGACTGCTCTTATCTCTACCTGTGGGAATTACGTTCTTCTGATTCTCCTCCCCATCCCTCTGGGAGCAGGAGGGAGGAAGGGGGAGGGAGTGAACGAGCGAGCTGCGCGGCTGACTGGGCTTAAACCACGATATTTATTTTAATCAGGTATAAATAGGGAGGTGGCTAAAAGAAGTACCAACAGGGGTAACTTTGAAAATCTTGGAGTAAACCAAAGGCTTGCTCACATTTTCTTAATGTTTGATGAAACAGATAGGAAGAATTTTCTCATGGAGTTATCTGGGTAGTAAAAAATATAAACCTCCAACATTCAGCATTAATCAGGATCTTGAAACTTTTTTATTAGCCCTCTTCTTCATTATACAGTGGAGGCAAATTTGTGAAGCTGACACTGAATGTCCATAGGTGGTCTGACTTGCCATAGGCACAGCATCTATGTACATGTGAAGCATGTAGAGTCTGCAGGTATGCAAGGGTCAACAGTCACATAAGGGTCTACAGTCACATATTACATTAAAAAGGACAGGTCAGTTACAGAGTGTATTGGCTAGGTTTCAGTGAGGGCATTTCATGTGTAGATCATTAAGCCAATTATCCTCCTTCCAGAGACAGGGAAGGTGAAGCACAGGGACATTAAGTTACCTGCCTAGTCACAAGAGAGTCTGCTGGCAGGAAGTGACTCCATGTCTCATAAATCTCTTGTCCATGTTATGTCCACAATAGGACATTTGTATTGAACTGTTTTCTTAAGCTTTTTTTCTTTAAGAAAAGTGCTTCTTTACTGTTATAGGCACTGCATTTCAGAAAGCTTTCAAATGGTTTTAAATATTATAATTGTCTATATTTAGAGAAAAGAGGAAAAACTCCTGGCATTGAGAAAAGCACTCACACCCAGATGCACAATTCTATCCAAGGCAAATTTTACATCTCAATTAATAATCCCTGGAAAAGAATAAGAATTCATAATGGAAGTGCTGGCAGGTCCTTAATTACAGTGATTCTAATAGAACCTGTAATAATAAGGTAGCACTAAAGTTTGTTGAGCTGCTGTCTGAGCCATCGAACACAGGCTCACAAGAATCTCTTTCTGCATGGAAGTGTGGTGTAATGCTGTTCAAGGGTGACTTGCATTGCTGTTCTGAGCGAGCATGTTGGCTTATGTATGAAATGACGCCTTCCTATCATTATGGTCTGCTGCTCAAAGTATGTCTAAACACATTTTCAGTTATCTCTGCTTCTTGAGAAGAAAAAACATTTTATCCTTAAAATAGTTAAACCCAGTGTTATTCTAGGCAAATGAGGAAGAATTAGCAGGGTTAAAAGTAGGAATGGAAAATGTTCTTTTCTGTGAAAAAGGTCTTTAAGGGAAAGTCCACTTTGCAGTAAAGTTATGTTTATGAAATAAAGTATTTCAGTTATGCACAGGGTATGGTGGCAGAGTTTTCACAGCAGTACTTGCATGCACTGTACAGAAGGCTCAGGTATCAGTGACCCAATTTTCCAAGCTCTGTCCATTTTCCATTCTGCTGTGTCACAAGCTAAAGATATTTTCCAACTTCTTTACTTTAGACTATAGAAAATAACAGAGTTAGAGTTGGTGAGAGCAGGGACCAGGAACTGGTATTGCATGTCTGGTGCTGAAAGATCATCTGGAGAGCAAATCCATTCCTGGATAAGCTGCCATCCAGAAGTGAGCCCCTGGGTTGTACTGATCACTGTAGGTAGACCACAGTTATTTTCAGCCTCAAGGAAAGGCTGATATTTGGCCTTTTTTTTTGGGTTGTGAACACATTGCAGTACAAATGTCTGATAATGCCAAGCCAGACACCTTAGTGAGGATATTTAAGATTTGCTAGCGCTTAAAAATGCATACAGGAACAACTAGCACTTATATGTGATTAATAGCTATTATATTTGTTTCTAAAAATATTCTATTCTGGGTTAGTGGTGAAACCTCTCATCATTGTCCATTTAAGAATGGATCTAAGGGTGTTTTAAGTGTCTCATCTGCAATAAGACTTCTGGAGTCTTAGGGCATTTCCTTCTTCTATCTGCAGAATGTCCTCCTGCAGGTAGCAGCTGTGCAGGTGCCTCAGATACTTCTTCATCAAGTCAGGATTTTCCTTCAGCCGACAGATGAATTCGTAGGTCTTGCAGCAGGAGTCGTCCTGGCAGCATGTCCCTGGAGGAGCTGAGGGTGTCTGGCCCATCTCCTGCAAATGACAGGGCAGGGAGAATGGTGAAAAGGGCAGGAGCCTCCTCGGGTTGAGAGCCCTCTGGCTGGGCTTGGTCTCTCCTGGAGAAAGTCAAGTTTGGTTAGGCTTTGCTGGGCAGCGGGATGTGCAAAAAAGCCCTCCTCGGGCAGGCTCTGCCTTCTTCCTGTCATGGGTCAGTGTGTCCTCATTTCCTCCTCTGCAGCCAAGACCCGTCTCAGCCTCCTGCGGTTGGTCAAAGGGCTCTGGAAGAGGCAGATGACATAGGGCACTTGCCCAGGCTTTCTTCTCCACATGGGCTGTTAGTCATTACCCTGCCTGCACATTGGCCCAAGGCTTTGGTGGGTCCTGGCTCCCAGCCATCTGGCAGCATCCCATTTAGCTGACCCCACCACTCACCTCTCTCTGGTGTCTCTTGGCTTTCCTGCAAAGGCACCATATAAGCAAAACCCCGCTGAGGAGCAGGCACAGGCATGACCAGCTCAATAAGGTCACCTCCAGGGACCCCAGGCCTCCAGTCACTTGGGTGGAGGAGAGCAGGAGCGGCTCCTCAGGGCTCCCTGTGCCAATGCCCTGGTCCTGGCGAGGCACATCCCCCATGAGGGTGGCCCAGGCAGGATGGCTGGAAAGGCCGAGGCTGCCGGGGAAGAGACTGGCCATGCAGAGAGCAAGGACAAGGGACCGCTGCAGGCTGAGTATCGCGCTGCTCCCTGGTGAACTGCAGTCTCTGCACCAACAATCTCACGCTATCACCCCGATGGGAGCTCAGCCAGTCACGAGCAGTGCTGGGGTGATGGCGTCAGCAGTTGCCCCCTTCCATGCTGTCAACAAATGCCCTGTGATGTCATAATGCCTTTACCTGGAACCCAGTAGCTAGGGAAGGTCAAGGCAAAGATGGAGGGTACAAGCATTTGCGTATCTCAGCTTGCTGCTTTGACTCTGCCCTGGGGGAGTGGGCCTGAGCTCCGAGGGGTTTGTGCTGTGCTCCTCAGTGCTTATTGAGGAGGAGGAACTGTGCTAGGGCAGGGGCCTTGCCTGGGTACTTGCATGCAGGTGGCCCCCCATTAGATAATTTCATCTTGTTTTCTGAAGATGAATAATCAGAGAACCATAGGATGGTCTGGGTTAGAAGGAACCTTCAAGATCATCTGCTTCTGATGCAGGGACACCTCCTGCTAGACCAGGTTCCACAAGGCACTGTCCCACCTGGGCTTGAACGTTTCCAGGGATGGGGCAGCCACAGCTTTTCTGGGCAACCTGTGTCAGTGTTTCTGTTTTTTTTTGGTGGTGTGTTTTGTTTTTGTTTTTTTTTTTGGTGTGTTTTTTTTTCTTGGGATTTTTTGTTTGTTTTGTTTTCGTGTTTGTTTTTTTTTTTTTTTTCTGGTTTTCTTTTTTTCTTTCCAACATCTAAGTTTCCTGTCTGTCAGTTTAAAGCCATTCCCCCTTGTCACCTTGGTGAGGGTATTTAAAATTTGCTAGAACTTAAAAATGCATACAGGAACAACTAGCACTTACATGTGATTAGTAGCTATTATATTTGTTTCTGAAAGTGTTTTATTTTGGGTTAGTGGTGAAAGGTCTCGTCATTGTGCATTTAAGAATGGATCTAAGGGTTTTTTAAGTGTCAGTCTCATCTGCAAGAAGACTCCTGGAGTAGGAAAAAGAAAAAGTGCTGCTAAAACCAAACATCATCTTCATTTGGCTATGATTTTTAAAACATGTTTTCAATATGGGGTGAAAATAACACCTTTTGAGAATAATTTTGTATAGTAAAAGAGCATTTGAGATAACAGTCACGACAGTGTTTGTGTGTCTTCAAGGAGCTAATCTAAAAATTAGCAGCTTTTCTGATGGCTGTTCAGCCAACTGTATTGATCATTTCAGTGCTTTTGTGACATATACTGTGCTTCAAAAGCATTCATCCATGACATTATCAGAGTACTCAGGGTAAACAGTGATGTTTAAAATTAACTGCAGTTTTCTTTTTGAAGTGATGTAGTGTCAGACAAATAAAGAAATCTTCACCAACATTAAAAAAATCAGTTAGTTTTTGATATTTATCCATTATAGGGTTTTGACTGGCATTACTCCAGTTCTAAAAAGTGAGCAAAACTGTACTTTTTTTTTCCTGAAAGTAAGCGGTTAAATACTAACTGAAACTTGGTACAGTTTCTTTTGCTTTTGTCGTGATGGAATAATCAAGATGTTTTTTGAAGGTGGATTCATAAATGTGGCTGTAATGTCTAATAATGCAAAGCCTCTTTTCTTTTAAAAATTAAGACAAATTCCAGCATCTGGTTTTGATGCTATTGGATGTTCTCTTCTGCTAATGTTAATGTGGGGGTGAAAAATGCATAGAAGATGGCTAATAAAGATTTAAGACCCGAAGCCATAGGCTTGCATTCTTACAGACAGTTGCTTCTTTAGATCAAGTCTTTGAGAAGCCCCTGAAGAGCCACCTTCAGTCGGTATCAATAACCTACCTTTGACTTGCAACGACTTTTATGCTATTATAAAAGGCAGTGAGAAAACCATGTTTACTCCAGGCTCTAGCCTTGGAACACTGTATGCAGTTTGTTGTTGCTAACCTAAATAACAGTATTGATTTTTAGGTGCTATGGAGTGTGTGTGCCTGCACGGTTCAATTTGATAGTAGTCAGTCATTTCTAGTGCTTTGATACTGGTATCACCAAAATTACAGTTCAGATAGAGACATCAAAATAAAAGCTATGCTGTGCCCTGCAACCACTTACGGACAACTGCTATGGTTTTCTGTGTCTGTCATATATTGATGGTTGTGGTAGCGTGATGGGTACTATTTAAAGCTTACCCTATAAAACCAGCACCAAAGAAAGATATTGCAGAAATCCACTTCTTTTGTCACATTATCAGCAGACAAGCTGTTGTGGCAAGGCAGTGGGACAAAATGTCTTGTTCTTTCATGGTGAATCACAGCAAGAAAAATGCAGGAACAGTTCCCTCTCAATTTCTTTCAGTACTCTGAAAATATCTCTGTTATTTTAAAACACTTACTTTGAGATGTTGAGGATGATCCATGAGGCTGGTAAGGTTCTTAATTTATGAAACCAGTTTGGCTGTTACATCATCATCTTGAGCTTAATGGATTTAAATTCCAGATGATTTTCCCACGCATTCTGCTCTGAGTTGCTCATTTTCTGTTACTGATTTATTATAATTCAGCCAGAGAAGGTGGCTGGAATAGAAGAAAAATAGCAAAAATTATTAATGTCCAGTGATAAGGATATGTTTAAAATATTTAGGACAAGAAATTAGAGGTTTTTTTGGCTATCGTCTTCTTATTTTTAGAACCTCTGGGAGGTGGAGTGAGTGGGTTACCTCTAATGGGTGCAGCTGCCTACATATGTTTTAGATACCATCTGTGGAAAAACTGAATTTCTGCATGGCTTACCAAACTGCAGCCAAAGGATTTGCTCTAAAGAAATTCATGCTCATACTTTCTGAGTTTTTTGTCTCAATACCTGGCAGTCATAGCCACTGTTATACTAGCAAGTGCTGGTTTTGGGTCAAAAGATGTTATTTTGTTGTCTTCCGTGTAGCAGATCCAGCTATCAGATAATTAACACCTGCATTTCAGGAAGAGTTCAGTGAGCCTGGACTTCTAAAGCATGGGCACCTAACAAAGCTGCTCCTGGGTTTGAAGTGGAAGTGATGCTAATAACACATTAAGCTTAAGCGATGTGGGTAGATGGGCAAGCAAGGTAAAACTGGGTATAATTCACTCTTCCTTGTATAAAATGGTGTGAGTTGTGACCTCTGTTATTGTATGTCCTGTTGGGCCTCGGGCAGTTCTTACTGTGAATTGTGGGCTGTGTTTACAGGTGAAGTTTCATAGGACCCTTGTTGCTGAATCCTGTCAAGTTGATGTCATTTCAGTTAGTGTTTAATATTATCTGAGTGTGGCATGACTGCAGCCATCCTCTCTTGGGAGCATTGTAGCTGTTCACTGTGCCGTCGCTGCACCCCTTCTGTTAAGCTCAGATGTTTGTCAGCAAAATAAATACTTCCTCCTTCCTCATTGTGGGGTTGCCTGTATTTTCAGTAGGGCCTGATTTGATATTTTAGTGACCAAATTAAGAATTCTGACTTAATGGCTTTTCCTATGCAGTTTAAACCAGTTTATCAGAACAGGAGCTTGTGGGTTGGATTTTGTGTCTCTGTTATTTCTACCTCTCTCAAATCAAGAGACAAAATAGTTCATGTAGCCCGAAACAGATCACCAGGGAATTATTGCCAGTCTCTCTTCTAGTTTTTGCCTTCCTATTAAACATCGTGTTGCTGTACAGCCCGTTCCTAAATGGGGAAATAGCTCAGGTCCTGACCAACCTTACAAGCCTTCTTGTCTCTGATTCAACACTGTCTTTTCCTTATTTCTGTCAACAGCAACTCCTGAAACTATTCCACAGTCTTAGTTGGGTAAAAACATTTTTATGATGTGTTATCCAAGTCTGTCGCTTGATTTGTGTTACTTATTTCAGCAGTCTTGTTCACAGCATTGAGATTGGGTATTCTCACAATCTCCACAGAAGCAGTATGAGCTGTTAATGTTATGTTATACTGGTATTGCCTGGATATAGTCCATATTGCCCTGAAATTTCAGTGTCTCAAGGGATTACTTTTGCTTTGCTTCAACGTCTTCTGCATTTATTGCCTTTCCAGATAGGCACGGTGCTGCCTTGTACAAGTCTCAGCTTCAGAAACTGCAGAGAGAAACCTGAGTTTGTGCTATTCAATCAGTTGTTCTGTCGTTTCTGCTTCTGTCTGTCAGAGCTTGAGGATTATGGCTGTCATTTTGCCTATTCACTTGTGAAGTTTTTGGGGTTTTTTTTAGATGCAGACTGAAGCCGGGGAGTTGGAGCAGGCCATGATGCAAAAGAGTTCTGCTGGTGCAGTGGACAGGTGTTGGGGCCACAACAGGACAGCTATGCAGGTATGTGCCTTGCAGTGCTGTCCCCAGTTTGAAATCTTAACACAGCATAAACCAGCCTGAAGAAAAGAAGGTCAGAACAGGAGTTGCGGGAGCAGAGAGGAATAAAACCACAGATTAGCCTCTTCTTTCAAACAGCAGTTTATTCTGCCAGAGCACCTTTAGATTGCAGGTGACATGTATGAATTGGCTGATCAGAGGTTGGATTAGCACTCCGTGATTTACTGTTGCTGTGTCATTTCAGTTAGCCTGGATTAAAGCAGTGGAGTTACATGTATTGCAAGTACAGGTACATGTAGAAGCTGTAAAATCAGCTATTTCTACAGCTGGTGGTAAGCTTCTGGATTTTTACCAGGATATTTGGTGTGGAAATTCCCAGAAATGCTTTATTTTTGTGGGCTGAAAGTTTTGTGTTGGGCTGTAATACACTATCTGTAATACTTTATTAAGTATTATATTTTCAGTACAATCTGAATTGCCTGTCCAGCCATATCTCCTTCACAGCTTTAGGAATACTTTGATAGTTTGGTTGCACTTCTATTTTTAGTAACCCTGTAACCTCACTTTCCTTGTATTTTCCATTTGAAATTCCTATATTATTTTGTTCTTAAAATTCTGAAAGTCATCTTCCTGAGCCAAGTTTAAAGTCTGAATAGTTGGCTGCTTTCTCCACTTCGTGGGTGTGTCTGCCTTTTGTTTGTAACTTTTTTTCTGATCCTCCGTGTAAAAGGAGATTCTTAAAGCTGCAGTCCCAGTGGGTAAAGATGAGACCGTAACAATTAATGTAATCTATAGGCCTGAACAATGCAAGTATTTCCTTGCATACGATTTCTTCAGATCAGATAGGAGCAGATGTGTGAAAGTGCCCTCTGCATTGCATGCCTGTGAAGCATTTGTATGAGAATGAAATTAACTTTAAAGAGGCACGCCAGCGTTCAAGCACTAGAGCTTTGACCTGCTAATGACTTCCTCATTCAATAAATTGTGGATCGCTAAATGCTGAGTAGGAGGAAAAACGTGTATTTTGTTAATTCACTGCAAGACTATAAGGAAAACGGAACCCATAGTAACAGGAGCAGTAAGATGCTGAATATAGTTTTTGTCTGTTGACAGTAGATGAAACACAGTAGGGCTAATACTTAGCGTCCATTATGTCCACTTGCTTGTGTCACATGAGATGATTCATCTGCTCAGATAAACACAGGAGTGTCTTGGATGCAGAGGTGCGAGTAGTGGTAGAGCAAACTTGCTGAGGGCGCACTCAATCCCACTGTCCTCTTACTCCTTTTTTTTATTCTTTTTTGTTGCTGTTTCCTAGCTTCCTGGGTTAACGGCTTGCTTCCTTCCTTCCTCCATGAGCTACAGTGGACACTTTAGGCCCCTGCACCGTTTGGGCCTGGAGCAAGCAGTCCTGCTTCCTCTCAGCTTCCCTGACATCTTTCATCCTACTGACAGCGTCCCGCAGCTCAGCCCCTGCTGCAGGAGGACCTCCACCAGGGAGCACCGAGCGCAGCCCTGCCCGTTGCGCACCCTCCCCTCACCAGACCAGTGCAGGCACTCTCTACACCCCGAGCTCTGCACTGCAGCCTCCCCTCTCACTGGCTCTGTCTGGGTGCCTACGCTGCCACCGCCGTGGCAGCCAGAGCAGAGCTCCCGGACCGGGCCCTGGTCATGAGGCGAGTGCTCATCATAACGCTCGCCTGCCCGCGCAAACTGCCTCTGGCACGCGCTCCCTGAGGCGGGTTTTTAAGCAGTCAGGGCTGGTGCCGCCCCTCCTGGCTCCGCCCCCTGTGGGTCAGCTGCTCGCGTTAGGCGCGCTGCCGGCTCCTGGGCAACTCCTGTGGAGGACTTGAGGCTCCCTCGGTGGCTCTTGCCGCTCTGAGCTGAGGCTCCTGGACGCTGAGCTTCCCCCCGCTCCGGTGTTGACGGAGTCCTCTCTCGAGCTGCTCGCCTCAGCAATGTGTGTGTTTTTATGAATGATGGCAGGTTTTATGATGACAGATTTTTATGATGGCAGATTGGATGAGAGGGTTGCTAGGTTTTAAGAGTGAGGTGGAATGTTTCTGTTACTATTTGGTGCAGCAATTCCTTATGCTTCTGTGCATCACATCTGTCTGTGCTGACTCTTCATTTATAGTAGAATTTGTTTCTTGTGAAAATACTTGTCAGTTTTAAGTAAGTCTAATGTGCTGTTATGCAGGTGGGGCTTTCAACAAATAATCGGTCTTTGGCTTCTAGATGTCTTAATCCTTGATAGCTGTAAGAGTTGTACTAAGGTGCTAAAACAAAAAGTGTGAGGTCTGAAGTCTAATTGATGTTTAGTTTGGAGGCTGACCCATAAAACAAATACGTAAAAAAAGACAACTGGCTCGGCCAACAAGGATTATTGCTTCAGTATACAGCAGACCGAAATAAACTGATTTAGCTTAAAAACAGTATTGTTAAGAAACAAGATAATTTTTTTTTAATTCCTTTTTTTTGGGGATGTTTTTCAAGAACACAAAAAAAAAAAAAAAGAAAAGAAAATTTAAAGTTCCCCACAGTTTGTAGGAAAAGATAGGACTGTTGATACCTATCTTCTCCTCTGAGTGTCCTGCTTGACGTTTGTGAGGTAGGCGATGCTGGGATCACTCACTTCAGTGGGACAGCTTTTAAAGGATTACAGCCTCAATAGCAAAGTAGCTGTTTTGAAGAAGAAAAATTGTGTCCAGAAAACCACTTGGAATATGGAATTTAAGGGTGTAGAGATGAAAGACAAAATTAAAGGGCTGTGAGGATGTGGGCTTGGGATGGAGGAGAAGGAGCAGTAGCAAATAAAGGAGATGTATGATACTGAGCTATGGTGTGAGGTTATGCTGGTTTAATAACACTTTAATACCATTTTAATAATGCTTTGTGTGCTGCTGAAATTGGTCAAATTACTGTGAGTTTTGGAAAGTGAATCAGGCTTTGTTTCCTTAGTCTAATCTATGCAGATGTAGAAGTGCAGTGTTCAGTTCATTTTTTGTGAGCTCCCTCTAAGTGCTGATATTTGTGCACAGGCAGCTGAAAGGGGGCGGACTGGAGAGAGGTGAACTTCTAAAAATACAGTGAGGCAAACAAAATTCTGCCTCTGCTTTCCTGTTAGCATAAAGGGTTTTCTCTCTCAAATCCTGTAGTCTTTGTCTCTTCAAATGTACTGAACTCTCATCTCTAAGCTCAGTCTCGAGTACAAAACTCATTTTCCCTTATCATATTTTTTTCTTTTTCTTTTTTTTTCTTCCTCTTCCTCAGGGTCCTCATAGGATTCTTAACTGTAACCTCTCTTGATACCTCTGCTGTTTCTGCTTCCTGTCTTGTGATGGCTGACTGTGCTTCTGGTGCTTACTTTTTAATTTCTACAAATCTATCTTGCACCACCCAGGAGAACCTTTGAATGGCTGGAGCTGAAACCCAGTTGAACTGTTTACCTTTGGGTGGACGGAAATAGGCCACAGCTGGTGGTACTTGTTCAAGAAACAGTTTTTAATTGCAAAAAGAAAAACCCAAACCACCCTAAAACTGTGCACTCTAATTTGCATGGACAAGACATGCAGCAGCATAATTTTCCATATCCTGCTGCTCTGTTTATTTATATTTTGGTTTAAAAAGTGATTAAATTTAATACTCTGCATCTAAGAAGTTTTTTTCATTACTTTTCTTCATCTACTGCTAAATTCTGTAGTAAGTCTTATGATGGACAACCTGCGTCAGAGAAATATAGGTAAAGCCATATTGTAAAAGAAGGAGAGGACTTTTGAGCTAGATTTTGTAACTTGAATGAGTATCATATGACAGTACTTGCAATAAGACTTTGAGGTGCTTTGCTTTTTTTTCTTATTTGAAGTAGAAAGGTGGTATTTTCTTATTTTTGTTTGGGGAAGTTGGCTTCTTTAGAACACTGAAGTAGCTACCGCTTTTAGTGTTCAGTATGCACACCTATATATTACTAAGAGAGAGTGAAGGAACATACAAAATTTAGCATCTGGCATCATATGCCAATTACAGACAACTCATTCTGCAAATAATTAATTTATTTTAAGTAAAAAATGAAGATACAGTAATTCTTTCTCCTGTTTAAATCCACAGTGTATTAGCTTCCTTTGCCAGAATGGGTTTTCTTTATCAACAACTATTTTGGGAAGGCAGACCTCTTTATTTGCATATGGAAGAGGCCAAACAATACATATCGACCTGTTCTTTCATTCAAACTACAGTTGTAATTTGATAGGGAGGTTTGTAATGGACTAAATGAGCTGTCTGAACTTTGCCCTTCCCAAATAAGATTCAGCAAGCTTTCCCCTAGTCTTTAGAGGAAAGAAAATACTGAAAAATTGAGACTTGCATCTACTTTGCTGCAGAAGAAGTAAATTTAGCTTAGGAGATCTGCACACAGACATGTACACACAACTGCTAATTTTTTACTCTTATTTTTATCAATGAATGTGATTCTAAAAGTTCCCAAGTTTGTGAAATCTTCCCTCAGATTCCGAAGTGGGAAACTACTTTCAACTCTTATTGCTGTTTCGATGCTTGACCGTCAGTGAGAACCTTGTAACCTTTGTCTCAATTTACCCTTCTGTAATGTCATTATCTGTAAGGTGAGTGTGGTTAGGTGAAATCTACAAACCACTCAGGAGATGTGGATGAAAAAAGTCTGAGAAGTCTTGAATAGGTGATGATTTTTTTGGAGGTGGGGTTTTGGAATTCCTCAGGCCTTGTGCAGTTTTTCTAAGTCTGGGTTTTGTGGTGGGTTTTTTGTTTTTTTTTTTGTAATAGTCTTATTGGAGGTTCTTTCTGCTTGCACAGTTCAAGACTGGTAACTGCAATATGTGTCTGTTCACAAACTGCCCTGAGATTCTGTTGATGCCACAACTACAGTGCTGGTCTTCAGGTCTCTTGATGTGAGTCCTTCTGTTTAAAAGCCTTCAGAGAAGAAGTATACCTAGGAATACTGCCTGGAAGGGCTGATTTGTTCAGAAATGTGAAAGCAGGGCAATTTTTTTTCAGTGTGCTACTTCTGAGAGTTGTTCTGTTTTTTATTTGCCTTTCAAATACGGGAGATTCTGCTTTTGAGAGCCAAAAAAGGTCTCAAGAATTTAAAAAGATAATTTTTTGCAACATGGAAATTTTGAGTAGGTATATATTTATGAATATATATTTATTTTTTTGATCAGGTATATTGTCCTGGGTTCAGCAGTAGCAGTCATTTTTCTCCTTCAGTAGCTGGTGCAGTGCTGTGGTTTTGACTTTCAGCCTGGGAACAGCGCTGATAACTCCGATGTTTTTAGTTGCTGCTTAGTGTGTTTAGTCTGAGCAAGGACTTTCTGAGTCTCGTGCTCTGCCAGGAAGGAGCACTGATTTATTGGCTCTCCAGGTTGGTGCTCTTGATCTCACAGTTCCAGCATGTCGTACCTTACTTACAGCCGGGTACTTGCTGTTTTAGTGTTTATTGGCTGTGGGCCTTGGGCGAAGTTTCTTGTTTCATTGTACTTTATGGTAATGACTTGTAGTACAATAGAATCATTGATCATGAAACTGATCTGGCTTGCATTCCCGGTGTGGTCACCATCTCTATACCTTGGGAAGTGTGTAACAGAGGTGTTTAACCATTACACATCTTTTTTCCTTCCCGTGAGGGAGACATTCCCTTACGCTCCCAGCCCACCCACCAGACCATTTACAGCATTATTTGAGAGTTCTGAAGGTTTTGAATGGCCTTTAGGTACCCTTGAGACCTGCCTGCTGGTTGGGATGGGGATCACCATGTTGTCACACATACAGAATGTGTTTTACCCATGACCGTTTCGTCTGATCTCAAGAGTTAAGCAGAGTTGGGTCTGGGCCTCGTTTGGGTTAGACGACGACATAGGAGGACCAGGAGATTTTCCCCAAGGCTGGACAGCCATGAGTGGCAGGGTGTGTGGGAGAGTATGGGCAAGTATCTAGGCCAGTGGGCCCCTCCAGTGCTTTGGAACTTCACCACTGAAGAAGTGCAGAATCCAGAAAAAATTAGTAAAACACTTAAATGAGGTGTGTTGTCATCCCAGTCATACCAGAGAGGGACAAATCATGGCAATGTGCCGGGGCTTGGCCTATGCTTACAGAGCCTTGTTGAACACTATCCAGCACCTTCAAAAGGAAAAAAATGTCTCTGGATCTGAGGACAAAGCAACAGACAGCGCAGGTACCTCAGCTCCACGCACAGCAGCTACACCAGCCCCAGCGACAAGTACAGTAGCTACCCAGTCTTCGACTGCAACAGACAGCGCAGCTAATCCAACTCCAAGTGCAGCAGCTACACCAGAGGACCAATTCGTGGCAATATCGGTTGCCCCTGTACGCAAGGGGAAAAGCAGAGATACTGGCAGCCTATGAAGGGGTTTGAGCTGCTTCAGAAGTGATTGGCACTGAAGCACAGCTCCTCCTGGCACCCCGGTTGCCCGTGCTGGGCTGGATGTTCAAAGGCAGGGTCTCCTCTACACATCATGCAACCGATGCTACATGGAGTAAGTGGGTTTCACTAATTACCCAACGAGCTCGAACAGGAAATTCCAGTCTCCCAGGCATTGTAGAAGTCATCATGGACTGGCCAGAGGGCAAAGATTTTGGAATGGCACCAGAGGAGGAGGTGATGCGTGCTGAAGAGGCCCCACCATATAATGAACTGTCAGAAAGTGGAGAACAGTATGCCTTGTTTACTGGTGGGTCCTGCTGTATTGTGGGAAAGCATCGGAGATGGAAGGCAGATGCATTGAGTCCTCAATTACAAATTGCAGAAGCTGCTGAAGGAGAGAGTGAATCGAGTCAGTTTGCGGAGGTGAAAGCCATCCAGCTGGTCCTGGACACTGCTGAACGAGAAAAGTGGCCAGTACTTTATACTGACTCATGGATGGTGGCAAATGCCCTGTGGGGGTGGTTGCAGCAATGGAAGCAGAGCAACTGGCAAAGCAGAGGTAAACCCATCTGGGCTGCTGTACTGTGGGTAGATGCCCATGTACCCAAGAGTCGGGCCACTGAGGAACACCAGAACAACCAACAAGTGGATAAAGCTGCTAAGATTGAAGTGGCTCAGATGGACTTAAATTGGCAACGTAAGGGTGAATTATTTTTGGCCCGGTGGGCCCATGACACTTCAGGCCATCAGGGCAGAGATGCAACATACTGATGGACCCGTGATCGAGGGGTGGACTTAACAATGGACACTATTGCGCAGTTTATTCATGAGTGTCTTGCATGAAGAGGTGTGAGTGGTGGTAGAGGACACGAGTAGTAACAAGTTCAAGTAAATATGAAACCACTTACATTCATTCATACATTTAAAATTGATTAGCACACTCTTAAATGGGTTTTGGATGGGCCTATTTTGGTTTCAGAGTTTGTTACAGACTTTCAGGCCAGATTGTAAGTTCGATGCTGTTACCTAGAGACTAAAAAATGTTTTATCAAAACAAAGATAACCCTGAAAATATTTCTTTTCTCCGGAGGTGAGCCTGCTATTGCCAGCTAACCCAGAGAGTGTGAGGTGTCCTTTACTTGTGTCTTATTTGGTCTGTTGAAGGACTTTGTGTCCTATCTATGTATTCAGAAGGGAAAAAATACAAATACGAGGGGACCAAGGAAATGTGCCAAAATCCCGATACTTGGTGGGACAGGAACTTGTATGTGGTTACCACATGATGCTGAACAGTGCAAGTGCCTCTCAAGTTATGCCTTATTATCCAAATAAAGTGCTATATTACTTTATTCAGCAGTTCCCGTTACAATTGTGCCATATGTTCTCAGCAAACAGCAGATGTGTGGTCTAACGATTAGCAACAGAACTTTCCCACTTGGGGATTTGGGATAGCGCTAAAATAATCCATGGTTAGTGTTCCATTCATAAAGCAGTTTTAGTTGTAGGTGCTCTTTGTCCCTGCTGTTTGCTTGTGCCGATTTGTGTTTCAGAAGTGTTTGCCAGTTAAGGTCCTTTCCAGCCCTAACTATTCTATGATACTACTGGTTCTGTGACAGGCTCCTCTGCCCCTGTGTTTGAATCAGGCACTCTTCCTTTCTCCACATGGAAGGTCACAGCTGTTAACAGTGATGGGTTCCCAAATCCCTGCTTGGATTTGTAGTGAAACTAAAATTGTCTAAAAGATGGTCAAAGACATGATTACAATACGTGTAACCTTGGCTGAAGAGGAGAATGTGTGATCCTTGTGACTGAAGAGGGGTAGGGTGATAGGAACAAAGGAGGTGTTTTGTCAGTGGAACTAGTAAGATGTAAAATTCTGTGTTGGTCTGTGCAGTCATTTTTGCACCCTTACTCTAAGAGATGAGTCTAGGACAGAAACAGAGACCTGACCTTAGGGATCTGAGAGAATATTTATTTAATATTGTAGCAAGGTGAAGAAAATCTAATGTAACATGAAAGGAGGGAGTGTGGCATTTGAATTTGTCTAACTCAAGAAGTGAGAGCAGCCTCGCTTGATCCTGTGGGGCTAGTTACAGGAATGTTATTCATGGGCAGTGTAGGAGGCATCTGATTTTGTGACTGCGCTTTAAATGCTGCTGCTGCAGTCCTTTTTTCCTGCTTCTTTGGAGGAGCCTGAAGAACTCACATGAGTGCGATTTCTCTTTGGTTGGAAGGCACTTTGAAACATCCCTGTGCAGAGTAACTTGCCTCTGTCTTTGAACGCACATTTGATATTACATTTAGCTTGGAGCTGGTTTCGCATAACATGCTAATTGTTGGGGATGTCCTAGCGTGCAGGGACAGCATTGCTTGCTCTGCATCTCCTACAATGCCCTGTCCTTGGGCCCCAGCCTTCAGGGATCTGTGGCTGTCTTGTCAGAGAAATGTGCCTCCTCCCCTTCCAAGTCTTAGGGCATTTCCTTCTTCTATCTGCAGAATGTCCTCCTGCAGGTAGCAGCTGTGCAGGTGCCTCAGGTACTTCTTCATCAAGTCAGGATTTTCCTTCAGCCGACAGATGAACTCGTAGGTCTTGCAGCAGGAGTCGTCCTGGCAGCATGTCCCTGGAGGAGCTGAGGGTGTCTGGCCCATCTCCTGCAAATGACAGGGCAGGGAGAATGGTGAAAAGGGCAGGAGCCTCCTCGGGTTGAGAGCCCTCTGGCTGGGCTTGGTCTCTCCTGGAGAAAGTCAAGTTTGGTTAGGCTTTGCTGGGCAGCGGGATGTGCAAAAAAGCCCTCCTCGGGCAGGCTCTGCCTTCTTCCTGTCATGGGTCAGTGTGTCCTCATTTCCTCCTCTGCAGCCAAGACCCGTCTCAGCCTCCTGCGGTTGGTCAAAGGGCTCTGGAAGAGGCAGATGACATAGGGCACTTGCCCAGGCTTTCTTCTCCACATGGGCTGTTAGTCCTTACCCTGCACATTGGCCCAAGGCTTTGGTGGGTCCTGGCTCCCAGCCATCTGGCAGCATCCCATTTAGCTTACCCCACCACTCACCTCTCTCTGGTGTCTCTTGGCTTTCCTGCAAAGGCACCATATAAGCAAAACCCCGCTGAGGAGCAGGCACAGGCACGACCAGCTCAAGAAGGTCACCTCCAGGGACCCCAGGCCTCCAGTCACTTGGGTGGAGGAGGGCGGAAGCGGCTCCTCAGGGCAGGGCCGGTAGGAACACTGGCTCCCTGTGCCAGTGCCCTGGTCCTGGCGAGGCACATCCCCCATGAGGGTGGCCCAGGCAGGATGGCTGGAAAGGCCGAGGCTGCCGGGGAAGAGATTGGCCATGCAGAGAGCAAGGACAAGGGACCGCTGCAGGCTGAGCATCCCCCGCTGCTCCCTGGTGAACTGCAGTCTCTGCATCAGCAATCTCACGCTATCACCCCGATGGGAGCTCAGCCAGTCACGAGCAGTGCTGGGGTGATGGCGTCAGCAGTTGCCCCCTTCCATGCTGTCAACAAATGCCCTGTGATGTCATAATGCCTTTACCTGGAACCCAGTAGCTAGGGAAGGTCAAGGCAAAGATGGAGGGTACAAGCATTTGCGTATCTCAGCTTGCTGCTTTGACTCTGCCCTGGGGGAGTGGGCCTGAGCTCCGAGGGGTTTGTGCTGTGCTCCTCAGTGCTTATTGAGGAGGAGGAGCTGTGCTAGGGCAGGGGCCTTGCCTGGGTACTTGCATGCAGGTGGCCCCCCATTAGATAATTTCATCTTGTTTTCTGAAGATGAATAATCAGAGAACCATAGGATGGTCTGGGTTAGAAGGAACCTTCAAGATCATCTGCTTCTGATGCAGGGACACCTCCTGCTAGACCAGGTTCCACAAAGCCCTGTCCAACCTGAGCTTGAATGTTTCCAGGGATGGGGCAGCCACAGCTTCTCTGGGCAACCTGTGCCAGTGTTTCTGGGTTGTTTTGGTGGTGTGTTTTGTTGTTTTTTTTTTTTTTTTTTTGTGTGGTGTTTTTTTTGTTGTTGTTGTTGTTTGCATTTTTTTGTTGTTTGTTTTTTTTTTTTCTGTGGGTTTTTTTTTTTCCTTCCGACATCTTAATCTAAGTTTCCTGTCTGTCAGTTTAAAGCCATTCCCCCTTGTCCTCTCACTACATGCCCTTGTAAAATGTCCCTCTCCAGATGTTTTGTAGTCTCCCTTTAGGCACTGGAAGGCTGCTCTAAGGTGTCTGCATAGCCTTCTCTTCTCCAGGCTGAACAAGCACAGCTGTCTCAACCTGTCTTCATAGCAGTGTTCCAGCCCTCGATTTATCTTTATAGCCCTCCTGTGTACTCACTTGAGCGGGTCCACATCGCTCTTGTGTTGGGGGCCCCATAGGTGAATGCAGTACTGCAGGTGGGGTCTTAGGAGAGCGGAGTAGAAGGAGACAGTCCCCTCCCTTGGCCTGCTGGTCACGCTTCTTTTGATGCAGTGTGGCGTACAGTTGACTTTCTGGGCTGCAAGTACCCATTGCTGGATTATGCTGGGCTTCTTGTCAACCGATGCCCTCAAGCTGTTCTTCGCTGGGCTAATCTGAACCCAGCCTCTGCTCAGCCTGTAGCTGTGCTTGGGATCGCCCTGAGCCAGGTGCAGGACCTTATACTTGGCCTTGCTGAACTTCATGAGGTTGGCACTGGCCCACCTGTCCATCCCCTCATGGTCCCTCTGGATGGCATCCCTTCCCTCTAGTTTGTCAACTGCAACACGCAGCTTGGCATTGTCAGCAAACTTGCTGAGAGCTTCTTCAGGAATAGTACTGTCCATTTCACCGAGAAAGATGTTAAACAGCACTGTTCACAATACTGGCCCTGAGGGAGACTGCTTGTTCCTGGTCTCTACTTGGACATTGAGCCGTTGTCCACAACTCTGAGTGTGACCATTCAGCCAGGTTCTTATCCTCTGACTGGTCCATTTGTCAAATCCATACCTCTCCAGTTTAGACATAACAGTGTCATGTGGGTCAGTGTCAAATGCCTTGCACAAGTCCAGGGAGTCATATAGATATCAGTCACTCTTCTCTTATCCACCAGCACCCTTGCGCTATCATAGAAGGCCACCAAAATATCAAAGAACAATAAAACAAGGTTATAGAACAAAGAATAATCAAAGATCATGTTTGGTTTCTGGTAAATCATGAAAATAGAAGGAGAGCTGAAAATATGCAGAGATTCAATGTTGAGCATGTATGCTGATTTTGGGTATTAACAAGAGTTCTTATTTAGAGAAGGTGGTCATAACAGTAGCTTTAATGTCCCCATTCTGGCTTTTAACTTAGAAGTTTGTGTGGTTTGAGAACTTCCTTGTGTAAGAAACAAAAAGATCAAGGGGTACACAAAAACTGGAATATGTGGAGATTAGTAGATCTTTTTGTATTCAAATATAAATGCTTGTTGCTGTGGGAAAACAATCACATGTTGTACTATGGTGTAGGAGGACAATTTTCAGCAGCCATGTTAAGCAGTTCTAACCAGAAGATGTTAAGATGTTTTCCTTCCTACTGTGTAGAGTTTGAATTGTGTCACTGTTTTATTTTCATTTTTGTGTTGCTAATTAAGGGACTTTTCCAGAGCTGTATGTCTCAAAATCAGTTTTGGGGCGCCTTTGTGGGTTACTTGGAATTGACACTAACATATAGGGTCTCTTTCTTTCTGGAGTTATTCTAGCAGACTTTGTGCAGCTGAGAGCTTTTAGATGTCTTTCCATACTTCTTTGTAGCTCTGGGAATTGTGCAGACTTGCAGTGTCATGGGATGGCTTGGTTTGGAAAGGACCTTAAAGATGATCTATTTTCAACCTCCCTGCCATGGGCAGGGACACCTTCCACTAGACCATGTTGCTCAAAGTCCCATCCAATCTGGCCTTGAATACTTCCAAAGATGGGACATTCACAGCTTCTTTGGGTAACCAGTTCCAGTGTCTCGCTACCCTCATCATAAAAAAATTTCTTGCTTGTGTCCAATTTAAACCTAACTTTTTGTAGTTTAAAGCTGTTGCTGCTTGTCCTGTCACTAAAGGGCATGGTGCAAAGTCTCTCTCTAGGTCTTACAAGCCACTTCTCAGTATTGAAAGGCCACAGTAGGGTTTCCTCGGAGCCTTCTGTTTTCCAGGCTGACTAAGAGCCTTCTCTTCTCCAGGCTCTCAGCTTTTCCTCATAGGTGGGGGGGATCCAGCCTTTGAATCATTTTTGTGGTCCTCCTGTGTCCAGTGTTGTACCCACCAGTACCTGAGTCCTTCTCTGCAGGGCTGCCCTTAATCCATTCATCCCCCATTGTGTGTTGGTACTGGGGGTTGTTCTGACCCAGCTGTAGGACCTTGCACTTAGCCTTGTTGAACTCCATTGTGAGTACTTACATAGTAAACGAGGTAATGCAGCTTAATTTACTGAATTTTCTTTTCTTTTTACTAATCTCTTCCTCCCACCTCCAACTTTCTTCAGACTTACCAGTGATGGTAAGAGTAGCCAACATATGCTTCAGTAAAATGAGCAATGTGCAAACCTACTTACCTCAAAAGAGCATAACTAAATTAGCAAAACATCTTTAGTCAGAAGTCAGTGATATGTAAATGTTGATATTTGTAAGTATATATGTAGAAATGGAGTAATACCTACTTCTGAATCAATTTTTTTATCTGAAATTATTACATATTTATGTGCAAACTGTTTACTTATTAAGAGGTAATTGGGAAAAACCCAAGCTCTTTTTTTTGACACCTCTTTTATGCATTCAAAATTGTGTTTAAAAAACTTGGGAAAGCATGGAGACTTGTTATTTAGCTGTCTTGTAATCTAAGTTTTATGTTCAAATGCAGATGTGTGAAATCTGCTTTAGTGTCTCTGATTTTTGGAACTGAGAACCATATGGTATCTTGGTTTTGCATTTCTTAGATCTTCTTAATTGTGGCTGCATAGCAATTAGGGTTGTGCATAAATTTAAGAAAATAATATATTCATTTGTTCTCGCTGTGTAAAATGTACTGAGAATTCATTTCAGCTTTTACAATAACCCAAAAAGGCATTCAGAATGGGGCAATTTGGTTTACAGTTAGCATATAGCTAATTTTATCCTTTAAAGTTTTACCATTCTGTCTTTTATAATGAAATGGTAAGACACAGTATGTCCAAATCATCCACTGAAGGGGGGCTAAATTATATCCTTGTGTACTGATCCAGCAAAGCACTCAGCCTTGGGCTTATGTCCCATTGAAGTCAATGGGACCACTCGTGTTTTGAAAGTTAAGTATGAGATTTTAAGTGTTTTACTGAATAGGGATGAGATTATTCTCAAAGTGAAGCATGTGCTTAAGTGCTTGGCAGAATTGAATTAGTTAGCATCTATGAGTTAGCACAAGAAAAACTGAACCTTTTAGCATGCTTGTTCAGAAGGTCCTGTTTGTGAGTTCCCATTGAGTTTTACAGGCTCTGAGATAATGTCATTAAGCAGTGTGTCAGTAAACTCTTCCATGTGAAGAATTTAAAAAAATGAAAATCATGGAGTCATAGAATAGTTAGGGTTGGAAGGGACCTTAAGATCATCTAGTTCCAACCCCCCTGTCATGGGCAGGGACACCTCACACTAAACCATGTCAGCCAAGGCTCTGTCCAACCTGGCCTTGAACACTGCCAGGGGTGGAGCATTCACAACTTCCCTGGGCAACCCATTCCAGCGCCTCACCACCCTAACAGGAAAGAACTTCTTCCTTATATCCAATCAAAACTTCCCCTTGTTTAAGTTTTAACCTGTTACCCCTTGTCCTATCACTACAGTCCCTGATGAAGTATGTCTCCCCAGCATCCTTATAAGCCCCCCTCATATACTGGAAGGCTGCTATGAGGTCTCCATGCAGCCTTCTCTTCTTCAGGCTGAACAGACCCAACTTTCTCAGCCTATCTTCATACGGGAGGTGCTCCAGCCCCCTGATGATCCTCATGGCCCTCCTCTGGACTTGTTCCAACAGTTCCATGTCCTTTTTATGTTGAGGACACCAGAACTGCACACAATACTGCAAGTGAGGTCTCACAAGAGCAGAGTAGAGGGGCAGGATGACCTCCTTCAACCTGCTGGTCACACTCCTCTTGATGCAGCCCAGGATACGGTTGGCTTTCTGCACTACGAGTGCCCACTGAAGCTGGCTCATGTTCGTTTTTTCATCAGCCAACACCCCCAAGTCCTTCTCTGCAGGGCTGCTCTGAATCTCTCTCTTCAACCTGTAGCTGTGCCTGGGATTGCTCTGACCCAGGTGTAGGACCTTGCACTTGGCATGGTTAAACTTCATAAGGCTGGCATCAGCCCACCTCACAAGCGTGTCGAGGTCCCTCTGGATGGCATTCCTTCCCTCCAGCGTATCAACCGAACCACACAGTTTGGTGTCATCGGCAAACTTGCTGAGGGCACACTCAATCCCACTGTCCATGTCACTGACAAAGGTGTTGAACAAGACCGGTCCCAACACCGATCCCTGAGGGACACCACTTGTTACTGGTCTCCAGCTGGACATTGAGCCATTGACCACAACTCTTTGTGTGCTGCCATCCAGCCAGCTCTTTATGCACCGAGTGGTCCATCTGTCAAATTGATGTCTCTCCAATTTAGAGACAAGGGTGTAGTTGTGTGGGACAGTGTCTAATGCTTTACACAAGTTCAGGTAGATGACATCAACTGCTCTACCCCTGTCCAATAGTTCCCTATCCCCATCATAGAAGGCCACCAAATTGGTCAGGCAGGATTTCTCCTTAGTGAAGCCATGCTGGCTGTCACCAGCCACCTTGGTCATTGGATGACTTTAAAACTCTTCCTCATTTGAGCATGTTTTTATCACCAAATTTATGTTTTTCCATCTTTGCCTCTTTTCTTATCTTCCCTTTTTGAAAGGATTTTGCATTTTTTAGCTGGTTTTTCTTTAACGGTCTGTTCTAGACATTTATCTTCCTCTCTAGGTTGAGTGGCAACTTTAATTTCTTTAGTTTCTGAGCATTTTTGTATTTCAATAGTCATCTCTCTTGTTAGGATGCTGCCTTACAAGTTCTCTTGTTTCTGTGCCTTGAGATAGGTCTCCAAACTGCCCACTTGGAATTGACACAGGAGACTTTTTCTGTTGTCGTTTCTCTGTTGCTGTTGGCATCCTTGCTCACCTTTATCTGTATCTTTTTTATTTGCTGAACATTTTGATATGTTGGAAATTGTTGGAGGGAAAATGTGGGTTACATGTTACAAAGAAAGAGCAATTTTATCTTCCTAGCAAACTTGCAGGCATTGTACAGACATCTCTGCTCTCTGTTGTCCCACCCAGGAGGCAGAGTACAAATTAATTGTACCCTGTAAAGAAGTTAGATTTTTGATTTGACTTCCAGGACCGACTTAAAAAAATTAGCTTTTATAAAAATGCCTTCACAGGCGTCCCTGATCTTTCAGAAACTTAGAATAGTTTTGAGAGTTACATTTGATGATAAAGGAGAGCAAATTATACCAACTTGGACATAACGATGGAGTCTGTTTAAAGGCCATACAAAGCTGTACAGCTTTTTTTAGTTAACAATGTCAAGGTACATGAGGGACATCTGGGAATGTACAGTAAAAGTGGTACCTGATAAGATTAACTGTCACCTGCTCTGACCAGTTCTGGGGATAATTGTTATAAACTGTTGAAAATGATGGTGGAAGGAGGTTCAAGTTAACAGGTAATTGCCTCAGTTGTGAGAGGCAACATGGTAAGGCAATAAACTTTAGAACAAAAGGCAGGTGTAAAAGATTATCTGTTGATTATGTCAACTGCAGGAACTGTTTTCACCCATTTTGGGCCTATGTGTACGCATTCTTGTCACTCAAGAAAGCTGAATGAAACAAGCCTAGTAATTTGTTCATAGCAGGACTGTACAGCTCTCCTTTTCTGGAAACACACTCCCTTAATGCAGTCAGTATTTCTCCTTGCCTGTTGTTATTCCCAAAGGGTTGCTTTTCACCATTCCCTGCCTCCTGCACCTTTTCTTGCTACAGCATGTTTTCTATTAAAGGGGGTGCCTGGAAGAAGTATTTGTTTGGGAATCAGTTTTAGTATTTGATTCTTAGGTAATAAGATGAGATCTAAGGATCTGAATCCAAAATGTGAAGTTAAAATATCTAGTAGGTTACAATGTTCCTGGTATAAATGCATCATAATTCTCTGATAATGCAGTAATACTTTTCTTCAACCTTCTATCTAATTGTCTCAAGCTGCTTTTAAAGGACAAAACTATATGTCTGACTATGATCCATGTATTAAATGAGAGGGATAGGTTCTCATGAGTCACTTGGTCACAGAGCAGATCATTTGCTAAGTAGAGGTAATACAGCTGATGGCTTCAGAGAGCCTTACTCTTCTGCCTAACATCTGGATAGTTATTTAGTACTTGGGGTAAATGGAAACTGTGATAACAGTTCCATGGTACAAGTAGCAGATAAAAAAACCAGCAAACATCTTTTGTAAACATTTCTGTGTTGGTCTTTGGCTTGAATGCTAACATTAAGGGAATTCTGTGTTATTTTGTGCCTACAAGCTGCTGATTTCCATTAGGCATTTATTTTTCCAAGGACTCTTGTTAACTTCTATGCTGGGTTTTTGTTTTTTTTTTTGTCTGGTTAGGCAGTTTTGAGTTTGCAGGCTGGTTTATTCTTCCCCTTTCTGTGCTTGCCTTGTGGGCTTAGGCTTCAGTTTTATGCTTAGACCTTCTTAACCTTCAGTTTTCAAATCAAAATGCATGTCTTTATTATGTATGGGTCAACTTGATGTATGTGTTTCTGGGCATTACTGCTATGGCACTTGATTGTCTTAAAGTATGCTGTACTTCTTGCCACAGAAATATGAGCCACTGTGTTTCAATGTTTAACAGCTTGCAATCAGAATATGAGTATATGAGCGCATATTAAGTTGTTGTGGGTTTTCTTCTCTGTTATTGTTTTTATTATCAAGATGACAGATTGCAATGAGTCTGATTAATCTAGAAATAATTTTATTTTCAATATAGTGAAAGGGGAATTGCCTGAGTCTTTGCTAAGATTCATAGAAGTCTTAAGTAGAATGTGGTAAATACTGTGATTATTTCTAAATGTAGTATGGTTTGTTCCTAAAAATGTATTCTTATAAGTGATGTCCAGTAGAGTACATTAACAAAAAAAGAAACTAAAGCAATTAGTTTTTAATTAAAATAATAAAACTACACAATGTTGGTGATGGTAATTATGAACGTATTTAACATTCGGCCCCATGAGGCATGCATCTTACATGTGCTAAAGCCTGCAGGGAACAGGAATCATGTGGTTCTCTTTCATTAGTTTTGTAAGCTGTGAGTACCTTGCCTAGCACAGTCAGTCTGAGGATATTGGTTCATTTTGCACCACCAGACTTGTTTTGGGGCATGAGTTGAGAATTGTTCTCCTCTGTTGCGCTTACAGGAATTTGGAAAAGGGCATTCTTGCTCCTGTTGCTGGTAATGATTATTTTTTTTGTGGTAAAATAGTCAACAGCTGCTACAGTGATGTACTACAATTACCTTATTATTAAAGACCGATCTGTAAATTAGTCTGCCTAATATTAGGCAGAGCTTCCGCAGTTTTTTTTCATGAATACTATTAGCCACACTGATTAATTGTATCTTATTTTTAAAATCCTTTCACTGGATCCCCTGGAATACTTATTAATTGCCCCATCCTTTTCATTGTGAGGATGTAAGGTACACCATTGGTTCCTCTATCTCAGTACTGTTTTCAACAGCAGCTCTAAGCAGACACTTAGGGAAACGTAGGAATGGAGCACACATGTAAGGATCTTCAGAACTGCATGATTAATTTGTTGGGGTTCTATGTATCTGTGATTTTCATTATAATCCATTAAGGGATTTTGTATTTGGTCAGCATAAAAAAAAATAAATAAAAAATTATGCAAACAAAATCCTGCTTCCATCCACTTAAATTGGGATCTGTGTACTAGGAGTGATGAGATCGTACATATCCAAGCATTGCTTTTGCAAGAGTTAAAAGAATTAGGGATGGGGTGACTGAGGCTTGTAGGGATGAAAGGCCACATGGTTTAAGTCAGCATGATTCAGTTCAGTGAAGCCCAGTGAATTTACAACAGATGAGGATTTGGTCCATTTTAATGCAGTTAAGGTCACACATTCAGCTGGTGATAGAGGTAATAAATGACCTCAGCCCTTGTCATTGTAGTTGCCATATATGCAGCAGAAGCAGGCAGCACATGAGGCTGAAAAGCAGCCAGGCTGCAAGATGTGCAGGAAGCTTTAGCATAAAACCTAAAAATTGCTGATGACACTGAAGTTGTGATTCTGGAAGGTAAGAGGAATAGGCACGGGAGAGCAGAGAACAAAGACTTGCAGTTCTGCTGGGACCATGTAGCACTGAGACAGTTATGAGGTGGTTGCTTGAAGTGAGCAAGAGGTATGCATTTGTAATACATCAAAAGCCGGATTTTAGAAGGAGCACATTAAAGCAGAACTTGAATTCATTGCTGACTGCACCACAAACCAACCGGATTCATGCACTAGAGAAGCTTACGATGTCTTATGAGCCAGCAGAATATTTTAAGGTTTGTTTGGGTTTTTTTTTGTTTTTGTTTTTTTTTTTTTTTTTGTTGTGTGGGGGAGCTGATAGAGATGCTTTGGATGCCTGCGGGAGTTGTAGCCAATATTGGTGTTCTGCTTCATGCTACTGACAAATTTTATGCAGTGAACATCATGGGTACAGAGTTAAGGCGTGTTATTCTCTATTTTCCTCATGAGAATACCAGCTGGTTTGCACAGTGCTGGTCTGTTCCACTTGAATTCCGAAGCAAATGACTGGCAAGGAGACTCTCCGTCTCCTATGGTCCTGGGCTGAGGCTGCTGTTCTCCTGCATGAAGGAATAAACAAGATCCTTTATTCTTTCTAGGTTGCTTTTCCTTTTCCTTTTCAGTTAAAATAAAATACAGCTGAAAGTCAAATTGCTGTCTAAATATGAACCCATCCCCAGTTACTAAATTAGTAATTACTATTTAGTTACTATTAAAAATTACTACTTAGTGTGAAGTCCAACCATAATTATTTTCCTGAAAGACTTAATTGAATGAGATTTTCTACTGTCTAAGCATCATAAGATGACCACCATGTGCATCATGAGTGAGGGTGAGGGGAGAGAAAAATGTGAGGGAAGAAGGATGCCATTTGATCCTTTTGACTGCTGCCTAGTCACCAGGCTGCTATCTCTATCCATCAGAGGTTTCAACATCAGTCAATGTCTTTTTGTCCCGTTATGGTATAATTTCCATGTGCACCCAGGTACCTGTGTAAGTCACACTTCTCTTGTTAAAAGTGAGTAACTTATTGCTTACATTACCCCACATTTGGGAAGAGTAATCAGAAGAGTCAATGCTGTGACATTTGATGCACAAAGCAAGCGTATAGTCTTCGATGCTTCTGTTTCCAGGTTATTATTTATACTTGTAACTGTTTCTAATTAACCTGTATGTATTGTCTATATCAGATGTTGGAAGAAATGCACCGTACACTTCTCCAGAATTCAGATAAGTGGTAGAAGTGAAAGAGATGGTTTCTTCTCTGTTAAAAAACCCAACAAAACATGCTAAAACATGAATGTGACTAACTGCTTCATTGTGGTATGGTCCTTGCCCTGTTTCTGACCTTTTTGTGTCTGATGGTTGAATACGTGAAAGTCAGTTGTTTATTTTCTTCATACAGTCATCTTTTTGGCAGTAGATGATCCCAGCTCTTACTGAAGAATAATTGCCTGGCGGGTGTATGTAAAGGCTACTCGCAAGATTGTTTCACTTCTGTCCTGCTATTTTCTGTATTATACTGAAATGCTTTGAGGTAGTCTTTGGTGTGATACAGAGGCACTGTAGGTGGGAGAGAACTGTGTCCTTGAGGTTTCTAGAAATCGTTTTTCCTGGTTCTCTTTTAGTAAACCCACAGTTTACCTAACACAAATGGGATGAATTTCCATACCTGTTGAAAATAAATGAAAGAATGAATTGTGTGTGACCTGTATCAGGCTAACGTTTGCCTTTTGCTAGTTTAAAGTCAAAAGAAAATATATAGATAACCTATTTCCAGTGTTCTTTGAATGCTTGTTGCACTTCTGATTTCATCCCAGCACTAGGGATAGCAGTTCACAGAATCATAGAATAGTTTACTTTAGAAAGGTCCTTCAAAGGTAATCTAGTTTAACTCCCATGCAAGGAGCAGGGACATCTTGAACTAGATCAGGTTACTCAGAACCACATCCAGCCTGATCTTGAATGCTTCCATTGGTGCATCCACCGCCTCTCTGGGCAACCTGTACCAGTGTTTTGCTACCCTCACTGTAAAAAATTTCTTTCTCACATCCAGCCTCAATCTCCCTCTTTTACTTTCAAACCATTGCCCGTTGTCCTGTTGCAACAGGCCCTGCTGAAGCTTCTCTCCCCATCTTTCTTATGGGCCCCTTTTAAGAACTGAAAGGCCACAATAAGGTCTCTCTGGAGTCTTGTCTTCTCCAGGCTGAACAACCCCAACTATCTCAGCCTTTTCTCACACGACTGTCTTTGGCTGGTACGAGACCAGTCAAAATGAGAGATGGGGTTTGAGGTGTGTGTGGCATCAAATTTCTTTATTGCAAATTTGTCTGCCTGCTTCCTCTCTTGTTTCCTGAAAGCATGGGAGCATTTGTAAATAAAGATAGGCTGGGGCTGCCGGATGCAGGGAATTGAATTCATGTCTTGCCTTAGGATACCTCAGTGCTTGGATTGTGTTCTTTTTTTCCAGATATAGAAAAGCTATTTCCAGATATACAACGGCTGCTTTGCCCAATCAGTTTTCAGTATAGAGAGAAAAAGTCTGCAGAGTTATACTTATGTTCATGTGTAGACACACATAGTTTTTTAAAGGCCTAGCTCTATATGTTGGGCAGTCTTCTTTTGTTTGTAAAAACTATAGAGAAAAAATAAACTCTGAGTAAGTGCAGACATGGTAGTAGCTTATGACATTTTGCACTGAGAAGACAGTTATGGCTGCTGTTCCCCAAAATACATTCTTGAGCTGTGTACCATGCTGTGAGGTTTACATGCAGAAGGAAAGAAAAAAAGTGTTATTCACAAAAGCACATGGGGCTGTTATGTATTTCAGTCATTTCATTTGCAAAACAAAATTGCTTCAGTGTCAGTAATCCCACCTTTTTAGCTTCTGCCTTCTACTGTACAGGCATTTGGCTTAGCTTGTATTTTTCAGTAAAGGCCTATTAATCCAATCACATTATCATTGATAACATTTAAAACCCTAAGAACTTATATGCAGGTGTTTCTTTGCTTTTGTTTGAGATGTAAAACAATATTTTAATGGCTTTTTTAGGCTTATGTTCTTCTTGTGTATAGGATTGCTCATAAAACCAAGTCACAAATGTCCTAGAGAGACAAATAATATTGGAATAGAATTGAAACAGTATTGAAGGAAGTACTGCTTAAATGCTGAAGACAATATAGTGCTGGAATCTGACTGATGGAAATTTTATGATCTGTGTGGGAGTCACAGGCCATGATGTTACTGGTTGGGCTAAAGGACCAGGACTTACAAGTGCATCAGCTGCATTAGGACTTCTGTCAACTCACCAAAAATTAAAAATATTTATTTTCACCTAGTTTTTTTTGGTGGTTGTATTGTGGGGTAAATTTCACTTCTCTCTAAGTCTGTAGCCAGCTCACCTATAAAGACTGCGTCTCTTACATGGTCCTTGCCGCCTGTCATGTGGTAGTGCTCACCTGAGGGATGGAGTATGTTTGCAGTTGAAGATTCACATGTTAATTCTGTGTGTTTTGCTTTGTTATATGGTTCTTGATTCAAATCATTAGAGAAAAGGTATCATCCTCTTTAAACTATGAGTGCAGCCTAAAAATCATACAGCTGTGAAGGAGCGTTGTAAGGAGCAGGTGAGTATTGATGTTTTGCTCTGATATAAGGTTGGGGCCTTTCATCTCTCAGTTTAAACTTAGATAGCTAACTCAGTTTTGTTCTTTGTGTGGAAGATATTGTTTGATGTTTCTAGGAGGTGCATCTTTAAGGAGAGCATCTTCAGGAAAGCTGTGTTCAGAAACTGTTAAGAGATAGTAGCAGGCTGGTTATTTATAAAAGGAGTGTTTGTACAAGCCTATGCATTACAGTTCTCTGTTTAATGAATATATATTCCCTTTGGGTATGTACTCGTAATTATGATAATGGAAAAAGTCACAAATAATTTGGAGTCCTAGATTTTGCCTGAAAGGCAGTGAAAAATGTAACAGGCGCTGACTTGCTTTTTCACACTTGCAGTCAATGAAAGAGGAGATCCACGGCTCCATCTGCTGGCGTTCATACCCACCAGCAAGAGTTGCTGTTCACTGAATGCGCTGCGCTCCGGCACACCTGTGTGAGTAACTGCTTGGCAGAAACTGAAATGCTGGTTTTTTTTTTTTTTGTTTTTTTTTTTAGCTGGTGGAGTAGATTTGTCTGGAGGCATTGGTGTAATGTTTTGACAATTTTAGCTGTTTTAATATTTGTGTTTTTTTTTCTTTTCTGCTGTTGTATTCACTGAAAGTTGTTTCTTTCTTTTGACAAGTTACAGTAATATATAAAATACAGAGCTGCTTGTATAATTCTTGCCCTGTAAATATATGTTTTTTATACTCATACAACTGCTGTAGGCAAGATAAAGGCATAATATTGTGTAGTTGGATGGTTCTTCCAAAGATGATTGCTGTAGGGAAAAAATAAGCTCCAAGAAGAAAAAAACTTGGCCTTTTTGTTTTCTCTGGAGATTAAGTACATGACTTTAAGTTATTTTTGAGAATAATTTGCATTTTTCAACATCTTGGTGCAGGCCAGTGTGAAAGGAAACTATTGTTATTTGATTAATTTTAAAAATTGCTTATAAGAGGAAAAATGTCTTGTTCACATTTTGCCTGTTTTTCATTTGCATTGGTTTCAGCACAGGAGCTCAGGAAACTGTCTGAAGTAGGAAAGATGCTGAAACAGTCCACCATTACTTTGGCTGCAATTAAATGTTTTCAAAACAGTTTACTTATTTTCCTTTAATATATCAAACTTTGTCTTGTTGTGCATCAAAAATCCATTACAATAAAACCAAAATTTGAACGTCTGTCTGTTGAAGCACGGAGTAAACCCTTCAGTTTCAGCAGAAACTGGATTTTAGAATTAAAAAGTATTGTAAAGTAATGGTTTGTGTATTTGACCAAGAGTCAGACCTCTGTACAGCATAAGGTGTAGGCTATTTTTTGGCTGTTCACATTATGTGATAATGATGTAAAATACATTTTGTCCTAAACAAGGGGCCTGATCTAACTGAAACTTTCATAGACTGCCACTTTTCCTTCATCCTTCTTTTTTATTTGACTACTTGTTACTATTCTAAAAACTACAATAATTTAAGACACACAGAACTTTGTATTAGGTCCTCGATTGATTGTGTAGAATTAGAATTGTTGTCCAATTTAAGTGTGAAAGAGTTGTCTGGAATAGCATAATAGGATTGCAAAAGTGTCTTTCTCTGCTGTTTTCTTTTTCCTCTGTTGCAGCTTTTAAGAAGGGTGCCAGCAGGGGTGAGGATGTTAGCAGAAAATTAGTGGGTTTGTAAAGCATATGCAGCTGGAGTGAATTTCGCTTTGTGAGGGTTACTTCTATATAGTGGAAAGCACAGCTAATTATATTAAATGTGGATGCTGAAAGGAAACACCTCCTATTTTGCCCATTATAGTATATATATGGCAGTTTATAACACCTCTGCAATAAGCAAAAAAATCAGTGAAAGATTTTACTTCTTTAATATCTGAGGGTATTAATTAATATTAATAATGTTAAAATAGTTTGAAATACATACATTTTTTTTCCTGTGTTGCAGGTAGAATTGTTATTTCAACTCAGTGATAAGCATTGGCAGTTATACACTTCAAAATGTATATGCGTGTGTGTATATGTGTAATAATCTATACAAATAAAATATTAATACAGCATTCAAAGTATTTGAACTGTATATGCACATAAGCATTCATATATGCATTTATGTGTGTATTTGTACATGTATGTGTAGATTTTAAGAAATATCCTCTGATAGTTATTGCAGACCTAGAATGAAAGGTGTATTATAATTACTTCATATTTTATGGGTGAGGATTTCTGCTGCTTAGTCAGTAAGAGAAATGTCGATAGTTTGTGCTCTTCCTTCAAGATGCAAAGGAAGAATGACTGAATAAAAACCATTTTGTTATCTGCAATTAGAGATAATGTATTAAAAATTATGACCACCTGGGAAGCTAAGACCATGTATATTCTTAGCAATATTGTTAGGAATAATCTCTATTATTATTTAGACACAGCCTCTGTATTTCCAGTGAAAGTTAATATGTGATTTTTGTCCAGTTTTCTGCTTCCTTCTGCTCTCAACTCTGTGAATGTCACGATTATAAACCAGGATGGTTTGTTCTCCAGTGAACTGAAAAACTGTGGGCAGGAGAGTGAACGATGGGAGGAAATGCTTTGCCTGAGCATAAGGTGGCTATAGTAATTTGATTTATTTAAAAAATATTTAGCTCATCTGCTACAGTTGTAAAACTGCTTTTGAAAGTTTCTTCAGCAGTTATGATGTCTCCTTAAAATACAAGGAAGAGCCCTCAGAATCTCTAGGCTTGGGCTGTGTGCACGTGCATATATATACATGTCAGCATGCCTACAAGTAGACATTCACAACAGCAAAAAAACCCACAACACAATAGGTCTGGAGGTGGTTAAAGAACTGAGAGGTTTGTACAGGGAGGGTGGAGAGGATTGCATGCATCTTTCTGAAGTCCATTTTGTAGACAGATGAGCAAGCTGGTATAACATAAGCCCCTGTCTAGGTTCACAGGGTCTCAGCTTCTCTGTACTGTTGTCTGTGCTTTTGCTCTTAAGAGTGGTGTAAATGCAAACTACCTTATGTGTCAGTGAAATGGAACAACTGGTTGTGCATCAGTGTGGTGGATATAAAATTATTCTGATAACCTGTGTGTGTCTGTACCATCAGTTTGGTCCCAATCATACTGAATTCAAATCTGGGTTTCAGTTGCAGAACCTGGGCATTGTCTAGGTTGGGGTTTAGCATGTCACCAGAGATAACAAATGACTTATATTAGTGACTGTTCCCAAACTATTTCTTTCATCTTAAACGACAGAATTGCTTATTGATCCCCAGTGCTTGTGAATATTGTGGCTTTTTGGCAATGCATGTTCAGGCTGGAGCTCTACTAGCTTTTTTAAAAAACAACATGTTAACAACGCAGAAAGTACAGTCCAATGTTTAGTCAGAAACAGTCTCTGAACTTACGTGTTACCCTTTTGTTCACAGTAATGTAACATATGTACTTTTATTAATCCTTAAATATTCTTTTCCCAGTTTTAATGTGTGTGTGTGTATATACACTGCGTAAGTACATATATTGTTCGTAGATATTTGTTGTAGTGATCATTAGATGAATGAATTTGTTTTTGAACTTGACATACAAACATTTTTTAGATAAATGACCTGATTTTTATTCCTGTGTGCTGAACATCTGCAGCTCACGAAGTTGCACTTGGGCATCATACCTACAGCCTTTCTCATTTGTGCGACTATATATCGTGTTTTTATTGCTCCCTCTGTGGTACTGTCTCTCACAGTGATGGTTTATATAATGAGAACAAAAAGGAGATAGAACTGATATATCTGCTGTGCTGATAAAAATAAGTCTTTGTTGCTTAAATATTTATTAAAAAAAAATCTAAGGGTGTATGAAACACTTTTCACTGATTTCAAACCAACTGCAAAAATAGTTAATTGTGAGCAAGTATGTTACAAGAGGATTTCAGAGGAGTGTTCAAGTGAAACATTCAAGTTCATATCTAGAAACACGTCACCATATTTTGACAGTAAATTCCTAGCACTTATAGTTCCTTTTGAAGAATTTTTTGTGATGCATATTTTAGCTTGATTGCAATGCCAGCACTTTTTTTTGCTGTAAGGTGATACATACAGCCTTTAGCAGGAGCACATAAAGGAATTAAAAATTCAACTGAAAGTTCATTGAAGAATATTTCAATCTTTTCTTGCAAATATCTGAGTGTTCAGGAGCACAAAATAATGTGTTGTTCTACTCAGATCATGAAAAATCAAGTCTCTTAATAGAGCTTACAGTTTATAAGATGACATGTCCTAAGAACTTGCATAAAAGGACATTTGTATCTATTTTAGCATGTAGATTTTATACTCTTAACCATGGTGATCTGCATTGTATAATATATATAATATCTATAAAATGATATAATACCATATATATGTAATATGATATAATACCATATATATGTAATATAGAACTTTTTCATCCACATCTTTGCTCAGCTGCTGGGTTTTCAGTGCTGTCTACTGAATATCACTTTGAAACTCTGTAAGTCTTCAGTAACGCATATGTAACAACTTGAAGCTATGCATAAAATTGATGTTGCATTTAGGCTGGCGTAAAGCCTGTTCAAGTGGACTTTGAGGCTGAATAATTTTTTTTCCCTTTTTCCCCCAGATTAATTTATTGGGTGTGAAGAGCCACGGACACTTTGTACCCTGATGGGGGACTCAGGATCCAGACGATCGACTCTAGTATCTCGATTGCCAATATTCAGGAGAAGTGTTAGCCGGAGACACGACTCTCTTCCCTCCTCACCTTCTTCTGCTAATGCCATTGGTGCCCACACATCCTCCCCATCCAGCACTAACTCCAGCTCAGGGAGCACAGGCAAGCGCCGGAGTATCTTCCGCACTCCTTCCATTAGCTTCCATAACAAGAAAGGGAGTGAGCAGAAGCCTGACTCTGCTAGTCAAAATGTTAATGTCACAAATGGTGCCCAGTCCTCTCTCAGCACTTTTCAAAAACTGAGCTTAGAGGAACACATTAAAAGCAGAGGAAGGCATTCAGTTGGCTTTGGCAGCTCACGTAGCAAGAAGATAACAAGGTCTTTGACAGATGATTTTGACAAGGGAAAGGAGCCTTCAGCTAATAAGAATGTCTTTATAAATTGCATAAGCTCTGGGAAGAATGAGGGTGATGATTCAGGCTTTGCAGAGGAGCAGAGCCGATACTCTGTCAAACATTCCACACGGAAACTTCTCCCTAAATCTTTTTCATCGCACTACAAATTTTCTAAACCAGTACCAGAGAGTCAGTCAGTTTCCTCCGTGCAGCAGTCCAGGTGTTTGCTGGAGATTAAATCGTATGTGGAAAGTGAACCTGTGATCACCAAGTCCTCTCCTCCATGTTCAGCTGAGACGACAGAGTGCATGGGAAGTTCCTTACAGTCCCCACTGCTCTCAGCTGACCTTACAGCTGCCCAGACGCCCTCTGACTTTGTTGCTCTGACAGAGGATTCTGTTTCGGAGGCTGATGCTCTGGGCAGCAATGGGACTGGGGTGCTGCTTACAGAAGATTTTGGCCACAATGTCTCTACCTCTCAGATCCTCAATCCTGTTGCTGCTCCTGCGAGGGAAATGGATTTTATAGAAAGTACTGGCCATTCTACTGGTGTGTCTCGTGTGAATCATGCAAGCTTATGTAGTGTTGATTCTAGTACCTTATTCAAAGCCTCAGCTGCTAGTCAAACAAAAGTATCATTGCAAGCCAATGAACTACATATCAGCAATGACAGGCACATAGGAGAAATTAACTCTGCAAACGCACATTTAGAAAACTTTGAGTTACAGCATAGAGAAGAACCAGTGATACCCTCTTCAAAGGCACAGGGGTTGAGTGGGGACAGAGATGAAAGTACGCCATCCAAGCACGCAGAGGAGACAATTCCTGTAGTGGAGTCTCAGATTGTTCCATGTTCTGAACCTCAGTCCTTTAAACCACAACAGGGTTATGAAACAAACTGTTCTAAAGGTATGTCATGTGATCTTTTTGTTATTGGGTTTGGGGGGTGTGTGTGTGGTTTTTGTTCTCAGTTCTTCTGTAAATATTGTTTGATCATAAAAGTGTTTTGCAGATTTGGAAGTGCTAGTTAGAAAGTTCAAAAGTTATGAATTGTGTCCTCCTCCCTAAATTGTAGGAATTAAAGTCAGTGATTTTTGAGTTCACGTTTTACAGTTTGCAAACACCTGTCAGTGCTGTTTGTAGCTATGCTTTCCAGTGGTAGAAAATTAATTAAGAAAGAATATTGATCCTTGCCTCTTGGTGAAGGCTGAAGATGGTGTATTTTTGAGGTATGCCTGTTTTGGACTTGAGCCAAAGGGTTGCATTGTTTGAGATCGAACATTGTCACAGAAAAACCTTCTTTTATTCCAGTTATGAAAAATAATACAGTTTATCTTATATTGATCTGGGTTTTGAAATTTCCCAATTCTTGCTTGCCCTATTCAGCTAACGATACGGAGTAGCTTGGACTGGATGTTTCTGTGGCAGAGCATGAAAGATCCTATTTCTGCTTCCACCTGAAATAACATTGTGCAAGTTCTCATTACGAAATCAATGAAACAGAGTTAATTACCGGCTAAATTTCACACTGGATCTTTAGTTTATGAAAAAGCATTTAGAAATATTAACAAGATTAAGTGGAAAGGCTGTGCCTAGAAATCCCATTCTAGCTAGATGCAGATGAATAAAGGCACCAGGCCCTTGAGTGAAGGACACGTGTCAGAAGACATTTATCTCTGACAGTTTATTTTCTCAAACTAGACCAAAGACTGGTGCTTTCTTGCATAACCCTGAGGTTGTATCTGGCAGGCCAAAATTTGTGAGACTTAACACGTCTGCATTTATAGTGTTTGAATTAGAAGATGATTGAGTGTAAACTTATATTTATAGAGGCATGTAGATAATAATCAAAAAGCAATCTTGCTTTTTGAATCATTTGTCACTTCAAGGCTTGGTTGGATATCTTGTACGTAAACAGTGATATAAAGTAAAATTAATCCACTAAATTAGCTTTCACTAGAAAGGACCTCTCTCCCTCAGACCTTAGTCAACTGGGAGAAAAAACATTTCCATTTATGTATGTTACTGGTGCTGAGCACTCGGTCTTTCTTGCAACATCATTGGCTCATCTGTAAATGAGCTCATCCTTTTGCATCTGTTATTAGAGAGTACTGCAGAACAGCAAGTGAGCAGCTCAGAGCGATGTTTAGAAATACACAGTGCATTTGAAACTCATGCATCAGCAGTTGTATATTTAATCTGCATTTCTGAAAAGCAGCTAACTGGAGTTGAAACTGTGACAGCGGGATTTTTGTAAATGGGATTAATGTTCACAGAAACACTAGCGCCAACACTGCACTGTATAAAAATCATGATTGTTAGGGTTCTATAGTGCTGTTCAAAATGTAATTTGGTTTTTTACTTGTGTGGTGAAGAATATATTTAAAATTAGATATTGGCCAAGCAAAGGAACCATTGGAAAAAGATACACAGTCCTGCCATATGAAATGATACTAATATAGTAAAAACTTATATGGCATTCAGTAAGATATGGTTATAAATAGCTATATCTGTTACAAACAAACTGGTTTGAACATTTAGTCTTGCTAAAATAGTATTTAAAACCAGATGTGAATGCAAAATATTTCCATACGTTTTCTTTGGTAATAGATATTTTCTCTTCCATAGCTGGTCTCACAGCTGATATTATAGATAGCATCATAAACATGATATTAATGTATAAGCAGGTTTGATATATTTCTTACTATAGAAATAATTTATGTAATACTTTTTTGTATTTTTGTGACACAGATTTTTTTGAGAAGCCTTACAGAAAATAAGTTCTCTTGCAAAAGACAAAAGAAGATAAGATATTCTGTGTGGCATTTATTATGTTATTAGGCTTTTCTCTTTCCCCATCTCTAAATTTACCCTAACACCTCAAAATGTAATTTTTCTCCTCTTTTCTAATGTATTTAACTGGAGTTGGGCACTGAGATTCAGCCTGCGCCTGCAGACTGAATTTGGGGGATGAGAATGCAGAGCTGAGCTAGGAAAGCTAAACAGAACCTGAAACCAGTGTGTGTCCTTGTCCTGTGCAGTGATAACTAAGTTGTGGCTTGGCCCTACAAAACATGAACTTGCCTTGGGACTCAGGGTAAGGCAGGTTGGGTTTTGGCACAAATGGGCCGGTGATAGTTTCTCTGGTAGATTTTACTGGACAATGGATTGGAAGTGTCCTAGAACAGGGGGAGAAAGGAAAGGATGACGCAAAAGTTCTTTTGGATTCTGTAAGGAGTCATGGACTGGGCTGCAGTGTGCTGAGTGTGCTAGTCATTGAGTGCTCAACAGCAAATTGGGGACACAGGTGACACTTATCTAGATGAGGGGAGTCTGATTTCTATAGAACATCTCTTATGAGATTGCCTTTCAATGTAAACATTTCAAGAAAAGCAGCGTTCTCATTAAGAAAAGAGCTGTAGAGAGTAACTCTCTAATGATTGCTGGTTGCTTCTCTATTTGTAGTTGATCTTGCCAATAGCTTCAGTCCGTACCGAGAAGGCAGATTTGTTGAGAAGCGACTGAGATCCTCTTCAGAAGGTACTGCTGGAGGCAGTCGGCTGATCATAAAACCAAAGGCTGGAAATACAGAAGAGCTTAACAGCCTACGGAAGCAGAGAGCAAGCTCATCCTCTTCAAAAATGAACAGCATGGTGAGTTTTATTCTCATATTCTCTCAAAAATGAACAGCACGGTGATTTTTCTGTGGTTGGAGTAACTTTGATGAGAAGCAGCAACTTTACAAACAATGGATGCTAATAAGGGTGTGTGTGTGGGGACAAAACACACACTGTCTCAGGCTTCCAAAATGTGATCCGGGCTCAGATATTGAAAATATTTTTTTTTTTAGGGTGTGACATTGTGAAAAGGTTTTCATGCTTTGTGAAGAGATTCTTGTCATGCTTTGGTGATTTTCCTGGGAGAAAAGTAGTGGAAGAGGAAACTGCAGCAAAATTCAGTATGACGATTTCTGAGGTGAAATACAGTGGGCTACTTTGTGGCAGCATTGTGTGACCGTGTTAGTTATTTCATTGACTCTGGTCTGGTATGAGTGAGATGAGAAGCTGAATAGAAAGGAAGTTGTCTGTAAGGAGGCTCACTTGAAAGGTCAGAGCGGTCCCTTTTGAATCTGGTGACAAGTTTGAATACTTTCGCTCTGGACAGAAAGTAAGGAGGAGAGGAAAGGATCTTTACTGAGAACCCTTGAGGGTCCCAAGGACTGGAAAAGTAAGAGAAGTTACGTAACTGCAGAAGATTACTTTTGAGTAATTTCGCTCTTCTAGTGAAATACTAACAGAAGGAACTGACTGATTAACAAGTTTGTGCTTTCCTATAGCCAGTGAGAATAAACATTTTAAGACCAATGTCATTTATACTTATGCATGCGCTCTCTAATGAGAGAGATAAACAAGATTCTAAGATTGAACATCTACAGCAATGGCATCCACTCTTTAGCTTATGGGAATCACTAAAACAAGTTTTATGGCCAGTATTAGTTTGAAATATTCAACATGCTAGCTGAAAAAGAGGATTAATTTTGTATTCTTAATCTGAAAATTTTCCACAGAAAGCAAAAAGCTCTAAGCTCTTACCCTTGCCTAGAGTTTCTAAACAGATGTATAAATAAAGGGGCTTTTTCTTTTCTGGTGTACTTGATAGCCATTGTTACAATGATGCGTGACCAAACACATCCCTGAGAAACTCAGATGTGAACACAAATGCCATTTCTAGGAAAGAATTTTTGCGGTTTTTCAGAGATGTGACACTGATTGATATAAACGGGTGTTAGATTTCCTGTTATGTGCTCTTCTAGTGTAGTTTTACAAGCTAATGCTAAAACTCAACAATTCATACCATGACTTTGACAACTTTTATGACTGCATGTTGTTTTGCCTGTCACTAAATGTAATCTTTCTTACCCAAGAAGCTAAGGAAGGCTAAATTGTCTTCCTCTGTGAGATTTGCCCATACTAGTTTCTGGTTGGTCATTTAAAAATTGTTCTCCAGAGAAAGATGCGATTTAGCGTGAAATCCCCTTACAGAAACTGTGGCAGGAAATTGGAGTTTAAGGGTTTCTCAAGAGGATGTGAAATTTATCTTTGATCTGGGCAGATCTTGCCCCTGTGTCTGAATGTATTACCTTAATGTTCCTTTTTTGGCTGAGCTCACAAATGCTGCTGTGGATGGCAGCAGAAAACTACATTAGTCCCAAGGAAAATCTTACTATGTACGGCCAATGCACAACAGATTTTCCAGTGTAACAGTGTCCTGCAGCAGTGGTCACTAAAAACACTCAATAGAATGGAGTTATTTGATGGCTTTTACAGAAATGCTTGCCTGTACACTCACTTTTTGTAACCTGGGCAGATTGGATTGCCTACAGTTCAGTAACAGGAGTATGCTCTTCTTAGCAGTATCAGGTTGTGCAGATTTATCAGTATTTACTGATTAATGTTATACTACCTGAAAGGGTAGGAGGCAAATTAATTTTAGGAAGGATAAGATTTTTCACATCCGCCTTTCTTGTTTCTACATTGTTGACAATTTGTCAGATGAAGTAGTACAGTACTTCAAAATTTATTTTAACAAAACCCTTGATTTTTAAAAAAACTTTTCTTTCTATACACTGGATTATTATACCCAGAGATACAGCATAGAAATCAAGGGGCAGAATTCTTCTAAATAGTAGAAAAACCCCTTTGTTCTATTAAGGTATATATTTATAGCGTATTTCTCTGTTTTTTTTTCAGGAAGCTAACATCCAAATATCAATGAATAACATCTTATTTTTCAGAGCCAGAAAGAATATGATGACATTTAAAGATGCTGTTTCATGTAGGCATACAGACTGTTATGCAGATGTAGTTTCTGTCCTAAAAAGCTGGTTTACCCTGGCTCAAGCCTATAAAACTTATCTGGGTTGTTAGACCCAAGCTATTATGCAGATCTCTGCATTCATTTAAACACTAGGCTAGACCGATGGCATAGCACTTCATTCTGTTTAGCCCTCTGTTAGTGGTGGGACTAGGAAGGTGACAGCACAGTAACAAAAGGAAGTAAGCAAAATGTGCATGGGGGGTGGGTGATATTTGAGTCTCCGATTCTTCATGTTTTGTGTATGAAATCCATGTGTTTTGTTTTTTTTTAATTCCCCCCACCCCTTCCATTAGCAAGCTTATCCACAAATTGATAAGTTTCTGTTGCAAAATGTTTGTACTGACTGTTTGTTTTTGTAAGAAAATGCTACGTGAAAAGTGTTTCTTTAGTAGGAAGTGAGATACAAGAAGTAATAAACAAAACAAAACCCACTCTATCCACCCTCCAACAACCAAAAGTTAAAAGAATAAGCTGAGTTCCCTGGAAGGAAAAGGAATTAAAATTGAAGAATTGGAATGTTTTTAGCAATACATATCTAAACAGGAAAAAGGCCCTTTCAAGAAACTTGACACAATCAATTAATCTTTAACACCACAGTAGCAGATTATTGCAAGTGAATGATCATAATGAAGAATAAAGACTCGATAAAGAATTGGAGTTACAAAAACCCCTATGGTTAAAAATCCTAACCTAACTATATTGTATGTCTAGAAAAACGTTAGCCTCTGTGGCTATCTGTATTCATTTTCTTCAATTTTGGAAGAAAATGAGCCAAAGGCATTCAAGGGAGGGCAAGTTCACAAGGGATTGCTGAGGCCTCCCTGCCGAGGGACACCGTTGCTGTTCAGTTCTGCTCTGCAGCATTGAGTGAGTGGCAGCAGCTGTGGATGCTGGTTTTCTGGCATCATCCAGATGTCGTGCTAAGCTGAAGAAGCTTTATAACATGGAAACTTTCCTCACAAACTGAAGAAAGTCCTCCAAGACCCTGTTTGCTTTCTTTTTCTTGCTGTCAGGCAGTGTGGGTTCTTTCTTCTGAGGGGCTAATGGGAGTGAGGAGCCAGAAGAATTGAAGGGATGATAGATTTTCACAGGAGATGAGAAGCAGGAAAGGAGAACTGAGAAACTTCTCTTCCTTCTAAACAACTTGCCCATCAGAGTGTTCTTGGCATGACTGGCAGTGCATTTTTTGAATGTGATAGGTAAAAGCTTAGATAGATGGATCTTCTTAACACTGAGAGTATGTATCAAACCTTCAAAGACAGTCACCACCTCCTGCAAGAGTGATATTAACTCACTTGTGAGAAGCTGAAAATAATTTATAATCTGGACAAGAGCAGTGGTACTTGTAAATGAGACTTAAGGAAAGAAAAAAGTCTTACAAAATAACTGAAATTGTGCCAATTTTTTAGTTAAGTAAATAATGAACTGAAAGAGATGGTTGAGATTAACCACTTCAATTATTAATTCTCTGTGTTTTTCCTTAGAACAGTTTCAAATCCATCATTCTTGCAGTGACTGATTTCTGCCACAAGATGACACCATTTCACTAAAAATGGTTTTAGACTTTACTTTTACAATTAGACAAAAGGTGAAAACTGCAATTCAGGACACGTTTCTGGAACAGTTTAATGTTGATTAGCCTGTGCAGTGTAATAGACCCTTTTCCAATGAACATGGTTGATACTGATGCAATTTAAAGAGGTTCATAGAATATATATATTCTGTATACATAGAAACTCTGGTCATTCAAATGTTCCAACTATGAAATCATCAGTTACAACTTCAAAAATTTAGACATAATATATGGACTAGTTATCTAGCCTCGTAAGATTGATAGAGGCTGTGATCTTGAGACCTGTTCTCCATCTAGGTGGTGGTTCTTTTCCAAGATGTAAGAAAAGCAAAAAGGAAGAAATTCAAAATGTAAAGCAGCATGGTAAAATACCTGAATGGCCAGAAATATGCAGCCCTGCAAGACCAATGAAAAGAAAATAGATCTGGGAAGTTGAAATGCAAAAAAGAATTATAATAACTGTATAGAAAAAAAAAACAAAAAGGATCAGACTCCCAGATCACTGTAAGTAATTTCTTTAAAGGATTAGGAGACAGAACAGTAGGGAAAAAGAGTTAATATGCTACAGTACTTAGAATAGCAGAAACTGAAGTGAGAGCAACAAAATTATCCATCACTTCTCACAGCAGAGGCTAATATGAACAGATGACAATCCTAAATATGACCTTTACCAGCACTAAAGAGGAAATATTAAAGAAACAATAATAATTGCCTTTTTTTTTTTCTTAAGTTGAGGATAGACATTTTGAAATGCTAGCAAATTAGCATTAAAACCAGATAGTCATAAAGGATGATATGAGTGAAAGTAGATGTATGTTACTACAAGTTTAAAAAACAGCTTCAGAAGATTGTTGGAGCTCCTAGACCACACTGCCCAATTTCAACACATGAGCTGCACTGTGTTGTGGAGAAATATGGTGGCGTATATGGAGTAGAATGAGACTGCCTGCTTACATTTGGCTTTCAAAGACCTGCCTTTCTGCCTCAAATTATTTAGAAAAAAAAAACAAACACCCCAAAACTGTCTGACTTTTTGACAGCTTGCTTACCCACGTCTGGCTATCAGCAAATGTGCTACATTACTAAAAGGAACCTAATTTTTCAGCTTTTTCCTGTCTCGGTGAACACTATCACTGGCCTTTCTGTTCTGCAGGAACTGCATTTCCCTGGGTACTCTCTCAAGCACAGGTTTTACTTCAGTTTCTCATACTTGAATCTTTTCTATATGTGGCTTGGTTTCAGTTTTTATGTTCAGCTACAAGTTTTCATCCTTCCTGGTAAAAAATTTTATGCTTGCCCTCAATGCTGTATCGTCCTCTCCTTTTGCCTAGAGCAGGGCAGCCTTGCCTACTTGTGTCAGTCCAATTAGAACTGCACAACTGATTTTTCCAGATTGTTGCTCTGTGACTGTGTCATTTCTTTCTTTGTATCTTTCCCATGGTTCCAGTATATTAGATAAAACTGCTTGTTGCCAGTTAAAGGACTTTCATGCCCTAAAGTCATCTCAGATTTTTTCCTTCAGCTTTAACAGTGATACAAGTCTTCATTGTCCACTTGTCAAAATGTCAAATAGTTGCATTCATATTTTCTCCCAGACTGCCTATCATGCACTAGTGCTAACTGCACTTACTCAAAACTTTCTTCATTTCCTTTCTCAATTTTCTTCTTTTTGCCTTCACTACAAGTAACAATGCAATACTAAATAAGATAATTTTTTAAGATGTGTGCCAGTACTGTATGACTGAGAATTTTTTGCTTATCCTCCAATGCTGACACTTCAGCAAAATTCCCTTTTCCTCAAGCTTGTACTGTGCTGTTGTGGTTTAAACCTACCCAGACAGCTTGTTCACTCACTCCCAGTGAGTGGTGCCAGCCTGGAAGCAGTCAAGGCCCGCGTCTTCCCCCCTGCCGGGGCTCTCCCCTTCCCTGCTCCTGGAGGGATGGGGAGGAGAATTGAAATAATGCAACTCCCACGGGTTGAGACAAGAACAGTCCAGCAACCAATGTACAACACAAATCACCACCACTACTACCAACGACAACAATGATAAGAGAAAATAACAAGGGAAGAGAATACGATACCACCCGCTGAAAAATGAGTCTGATGCAGAAGACCCTGTGTCCTTCCGGACAACTCCCAGTTACATCCTGGGCATGACGTGCTGTGATATGGAATACCTCTTTGGCTAGCTTGGGTCAGGTGTCCTGTCCTCCTGGCTTCCCCTCCTCCCTGGCAGACCATGAGGCTCACAAGGTCCTTGGTCAGGGTAAACATTACTTAGCAACAACTGAAAACATTGGTGTTATCAGCACTGTTCCCAGGCTGAAAGTCAAAACACAATGCTGCACCAGCTACCAAGCAGGCGAAAAATTGACTGCTACTGCTAAACCCAGGACATATGCTGATTATGTGGGGGTGCTCTGAGTACCTAACATCTCAGTAAGAATATTTACAATATAAACTAAGAAAAGAATAAGCAAATCCCAGTGTTGGAATACAGGGTAGTATTTTATGGGCTATTTGCAGGGTTCAACGTGATAATGGGAGGGGTTGAATGTCAGTAGAGCATTAAATTTGAAAAATTAATAATTGACTAATTTAGTGTGGAAAGGGGCATCTGAAACTTTGGGAAGACATAATGAAGGTAAATAACTGACACAAATTGTGAGATGCCAGCAGAAGAGATACTAGCTACAGGTATTTGAGATTCCTAGTGTATCTCTGGAGGGAACAGAAAGACAAAACATAAGTCACTTTTATGGAAATGTGTTATTGCCCCTGCCTGGAATGTCTGCTTGTGATAATTATCTAATTAGCAACTGGTGTCTCAATTTTAGTTAGTGTCTTGGATATTCTATGTGAGTGCCTGTACCTCGGTTTTGTTATGTAGGTGATTTGGGGTGACTTAGCAACAATTAATAATTTGATTTCTAGTGTATTTCAGAAATGGTACTTGCAACAATGGAGCACTTATCCAAATGCTGTATTCCAATCTATTTGAGTAGATTTAGTGTGTGATATTGTATGTCATGAAGCAGTATCCAAATCTGCAACACATGGAAGTGTGATCAGTGCTTTTCACAGATGACTGTTTTTAATGCTTCCTGAGTAGTCTTATTATCAAGCACCAATTCTAACCTAGTCGCTACATCGTGAGACAAACAGGAGGATCCTGGTCCCTATGGACTTGAATGTACATGAATAAGGGCTAAAATGTTTTTATGTTCCCTTTTTTCTATTCTGAAAACTATGATATTTTGCTGGTGTCTGAATAAACAATAAGCGTGGTTAAAACTAGGCTGACTGCTAGTCTAGGGAGGGTTGAAGTGATTTTCACATTTGCTCCAGGTTGCTTTAACATTTTCTCCTGCTCTATTCACCTTGAGCTTCTGCTTCCTATTTTCTGACAGTCTACACTGAGATCACTGGGAAGCTGAGATTTTTGTGCTATCTGTGGCCAGCACATGAGGTGGAAGATGCTTTTGAAAATACACTAGTTGAATGGTTTATAAGTTACAGTGGGTGACCAGTAGACTTAAAAGTAGAATTGAAAGTGCTTGTTTTTGTGACCTGTAAATGTGATCTGTGGAGCTCTGAGAAACCCCTGTGGGGTATATCTTCATCTACAGATTGGAGTCACGTTAATGATTAATGCCTTAACAGCAGTAAAGCTGCTGTCTTGACAGCATGCAGAGAAGTGAACGAAGGCAGTGAATGAAATATTACAGAGAGGATTTGAGTGCTCAGGGTTTCAATTCAGGTTCAAAAAAGTCCCTTAACAAAACAGCCTTTCTCTGATATACCAAAACAGTTATAAAAATATGAACCAGGTAAGCAAAATACATAACACTCCTTCCATGTTCTTTGCACAACCTTCTTTGAAAACAACAAGGTTATGTTTTCTTTGAATAACTGCAACCTGTTGTTTACTTGCTATACATTTATTATTTCTGGTGTTTGCAATATTCACAGAAGGTTTTTCATAGTTAAAATAGATGTTACATTTTGTTCTGTTACTGAGTTATGGGCTTTCTGCTTAATTCACATTTCTCTCTGCTATGCTGGGCTTCTCAAGGGAGAATATTTAAGAACATCAGTTCTTATTGAGCTATTCAGGCAAATCCTGTAAGACAGTGGTTCACCCTTCATGTGAAGTGGACTTGACAGCATTCATTTATAACTAGCTTTGTACTAACGTAACAAAATTTTCCCTTTTGCAATGAGTTTGGCGTTTTGCGCCTTGGTAGAAAGAAACTGTGGAAGCACTTAAAGCAAGAACTGTCAGGACTATTTTGATAGTATAAGGCTGAAACAGTGCTATCTAAATTGAGAGAAACTGATTGTAGGTAAGTAGTAATTTAGGTCTTATATTCTTAATTTAGCATGGGGAAAGTGCCTTTAGCATACCATTATAAAAAAAATGGAAACAGCAAATTGGGATTTAAGCATTTTGTCTGTGATTTTTAGGTCAAGTCAACTGAAAGATTTTCAGCTAAATACCCTTTGGGAAATTAATGTTGGTAGTGTAATATACATCTTTTAACATATTAAGAGCTTGTGAAAACCAGATTGCAGTTGTTGGACAATTTGAATTAATTCTTGAGATCAAGTAATTAACAGAAATTAATTTAAACTTGACTTAATACTTATGCTAAAATGGTCTATGAGCTTCTTTAAGGACATAATTATTACAGACCAAAAAAGGGTAAACAATTATTCTAGCATTGGTGCAGTTATTCTGATTTAATAGAGTTACCTTTGTACAGGTTGACCACACAGCTGCTTGTTTACTCCTTCAAGTTTGTTTACTCCTTCCACTTGTTTACTCACTCCACTTGTTTACTCCTTCAAGTGGAATGGGGAAGACAATTGGAAGTGTAAAAGTGTATGTGGGCTGCAAAAACCTCTGCGTGTCCCAACATGCATACCTCCTCCAAAGAAACAACTTATTTGTGGTCAAAACCTTTACTTTCTGCTCAGTGCTTGTCATGTGGAGATGTGAGAAGTGTCAGGATTTACCAAGGATTAAGCAATCCTATGACAAATCTAATCAATACTCCTTACCGAGTGTCACAGTATGTTAATCAGTAGGAGAGGAACAGAATCACTGTGGTTGGAAGACTCCACTGGAGACTGTCTGGTCCAGCAGCTCTGCTCAAAACAGGGTCACACAGATCAGGGAAACCCATGAGTTATCATTGATGGAGACAGTAACTACACTTGAAATTTGAGTAAGAGGGGTCTTAAGTAAGATGGGTCTTTATGCAGTGAGTAATATTCTTAAGTGGAAAAATCTTTCTATACAGTATTGGTAACAGAAAGTACTACTTAATAAAAAAAAAGGTATATTATTTTAATTTAATTCCTTCTATGCACTGGAAGATTATTGTCATGTCTTATCTTGGGAAATGCCCTTAGAACTTGCAGTATTTTTGCAGCTGTGGTACATCTTCTCAGGTTAGCATATGCAAATAATATGTATAATAGGAAAACAGAAATCAGTAGGCTTCTCTGAGGGAGACAGTTAATGGAGAAGCTGAAGTTGAAATGTATAACTAGTGAACACAAACAAAATATTGGGCTTTTCATCCCTTAGGTCAGATGATGCACAGGTAATTTGAGTTCACTTGTTTTTTGTGAAAAGAAAAATTGAAAATTGCCCAGGTCTTGGTCACAGAGTGAACAGTTTAGCTCCTGTCCTTTTTTTGTGCACATCATTTCCTGCTGTGTAGGTCCCTCAAATAGTCTGTCCAAGAATGGTCTTGTAGTGAGAGTTCTGTGGTGTTTTCCCATAAGCTCCCTATTTGTATTATTTTGCTTATGCAGGAAAAAACTCAGAATAAATACATTTTTTTTTTCACCCCCCAGGCTATAGCAATTCAGGGTAGGATGCTTCTTCCAGGCCTTTGATCCCTTTGACAAAAAGAAGGTAATGGGGTGAGAAATTAAATGCTGTTGGGTCACTTGTTTGGTCATTATATTTACAGTCCTTCTTGTCTTGCCAGTGTGTTGCTGGAGGCAATGCTGGATAAACCCTGGGTTAAAGATGTGACAGTGGTTGGAAAACTAGCTGCAGACCCCAAAAGCTTGCCCTTTAGAGCAAGAGTGTTTTCTGATTTAGTCAAGTGCACGCTAGCCCATTAAAGACTCAGGATCACATTTTGTGTGCTGTATTACAGATTGATGTATGGAAATTAGCTTTGGGAATGCTTATGTAGGTTAATTCACCTTTTAATGAAGGAATAGGCAAAAATATATGATCCAGGAATGGAATGAGGCAACACATTTTGTTGCTTCAGAGGTGATTTTCTGTATTCATAGAGCTTTCATTTAGTAAAACTAATAAATTTCATTGAAATAACACAGGTCTGGTGAATAGCTGAAGATGCTTTTTTTTTTTTTTTTTAATTTTCATAACTCATTGAATAGATGCTTTCATGAAAAAAAAACCACACAGAGCCCCCCAAACAGCACAAACCTTTCTGAAATTAATACACTTTAATTTTTAATTTCAGGATAAGAATGTGTATTTTTGTCTTTGAATTTTTGATAAAGAAACAAACATTTTGCATTTTTGTGTTTTGAAAACTTTCTTGATTTTGAAGACTTAGTGTTAGATTACTGTCTAAGATTTATAGTTACAGTCTGGATAGCTGTTTCAATTTGGAGCTGGTAGACAGAGGAATGAAGGTACTGGAGACGTAGCAGTTGGTAGTAGCTGGAGTAATTCGTTGCAGGACACTTAGAAAATGCAGTGTTTGATACCAAGTAAAACCTAGGGAGGGGAGTTAAAAAGTTCAGTAATAGTCTGCTTCAGGATTTGGAACACCTGCAATGAGGTGGGGCGTTTTAATCAATCCAAGGCTAATGGATTGATTAAAGTATTTCTGTTGCTAAGATGGATATTTTAGACACAAAGGTGGTCTTCAATTTGCCTTACTTTATTTTTTAATTCATATATTTTTTAATTCATATGTGTGCTTTAAGTTACTTCCCTATACACTGTTTTGTCTGTCCATGTAAAACAAGCAGCTCTGTGGCAGAACTCAACATTGTCTCCTAAAAATGGCTCCTACAAGACTGTTCACTAGACACCTTTTTGGAATATATCAAATGAAATGAGGTTAGTTTTGACTGCTCCAAAAATCAGAAGTTTGCATTTGCACGAGAAGTCTTCTTATCATGTTTTTTTGGCATGTTGTAGCTGATGAAAGTAAAACTCACTAGTTTTGATTTAGTTACTCTAACCTGAAATGGTCAGATTTGAAGTGTTTGGAATATATTTTGAAGATATTATCCCAAATTAAGCATTGTGAAACTTGTGTCGTGTAAAGTAAAATGAGTAAATAGTGGGAGGGAACACTTAGTTAAATGAAATTGTCTTTATAATTCTGCAGACTTGGCAGACTGCTACACTGGCAGACTTCTGTCTTTACAAATTTGCTAACTGTTGGAATCTGGCTCTTTACTGAAGTCGAAGAAGGAGTGGGGAAAGTGAGGACCTGATCCAGAGGGGGCGTGTGGAGGATAAAGAAAGGGTAGGACTTTCTGGAGGGTGGGCTTTGCTCCCATTAGAAAATGGGGAGGATGATGAAGTGCTGATAAGTGAGGTAGGGTTTAAGGTAATAAAACTGGATTAAGTGTGAGGGGGAGTTCACAGCAGGTAATGTGGAAAATGAAGCAATGAAGCCCTGACAAGGAAAGATGTTTAGAGGAAATCTGGGGCTAGTGGAGTTCTGAAAGTTAGGAGGATGCGAGGTAGGTCAATAGAAGAAGCTAGAAAGAGGGGAGAAGCTTTTTGTATTTTTGCAAATCAGGCAAGAATTGAAGGAGAAACTGGGAACTGAGCGGATCAAGAGTTTACAGAACTAATTGCCAAGAAGAAGTTATAACCTTTCTGTTACATGAAATATTGTAATCCAGGAATATTCCCTCTAAGGGACATTGTTCAGAAATAAATAACAGCCTGTAAAATATGCATTGTAGGCGACAACCTGTCAGGCATTTTAGCTAAAAGAGGGAAGTAATGCATTTTTCCTGCTATACGTGTGGCACTATGCACAGTAGTGTAAGTCTCTTCATATTTTCATTAGACACATTTTAATGGAGTTTTTCTAAAGATGAGAGTAAGAAGTTGTCATTTTTCTCTATACTCATTGAGGACAGATGTGACATGGAAGGCAATTTGACTTCGTTATCAAAGCTGCACCTTTTCTTTTGAAAGACTTTACGTTCTTTGAGTCTGTAAAAAGGGGAAATAAAGGAGTGTTTTTGCATCTTGAGTCACAGAGATTTATGCCTATTACTTTCATTCATGTTAACTGTGACTGAAGTATCCTCAGCAGTGACATTAGAATCCCTAATTTGTTAATTCAAGTCTTTATGCAAGATACTATACAACATACATGTTCTCTTTTCTGATGTGACAATTATGTGCTCTTTTTGCAATAAACGGCAATATTTCTTTTTCTGTATCTTTCTCCTTTCATGTGTGTCCTGGGTTCAGCAGTAGCAGTCATTTTTCTCCTCCTTAGTAGCCGGTGCAGTGCTGTGTTTTTGAATCTCAGCCTGAGAACAGCGCTGATAACACCGATGTTTTTAGTTGCTGCTCAGTAATGTTTACTCTGACCAAGGACTTTCTCATGGCAGTCTCATGATCTGCCAGGGAGAAGGGGAAGCCAGGAGGAAGCAGAAACAGGACACCTGACCCTAACTACCCAAAGAAGTATTCCATACTACAGCATGTCATGCCCAGGATGTAGAACTGGGTGCAGTTACCCAGAAGGACTAGATCACTGCTTGGCTGGGCTGGGTATCAGTTGGCGGGTGATGAGTGGTTGAATTCTCTTCCCTTGTTATTTCCCTTATCATCATTATTATTATTGGTGGTAGCAGTAGTAGTTTTGTGTTACACCTTAGTTACTGGGCTGTTGTTATCTCAACCCGTGGGAGTTACATTCTTTTGATTCTCCTTCCCATCCCACCAGGAGTGGGGAGGGAAGAAAGGGTGGGGAGTGAGAGAGCGGCTGTGTGGTTCTGAGTTATGGTTGGGCTTGAAGTGCGACAACATGGTATACCAGGTACGACTGTTTTCACAGTTGTTGCTTAGACCTCACTGTTGTGTTCCTTATTTTGCAGGTGTATAATATGGGAAATATATATTTTATTTTTTTAACACCATGACTAAGGCTTGTGTGATTAATTATTTCCTTAAATGATTTGGCATTCATCACGACAGTATCTAAAAATGAAATTGTGATACATTAAAATGAATTTATGAAGTTTCAGAACAAGACTAAAGGTGTATTAAGTAGATTGAGACCAAGTGGGGAGAAAAAATCCCAGTCAGTACACACCACAAACTGTTTTATGGACAGAATTATATCCAGGAGAGCATATACCTGCAGATAGAAAAGTAAGCTTCTGAAGTGAATCTTTGTCTAATATGTTGATATTTCTAAGTGGATTATGAAGAGATGTAATGTGACCTGTTTATTCAGACTACACTTCTGCTGTTTTAACCCTATGCCTCAAGGCTTCTGCTGGTCAGGAAATGCCATGGTCAAAAACAGTGAAGCAGCAGCTGGCTCAACTGGCCTTGGTTTGGTTCACTGTAGTCATGACACCACACTGTAGGGAGTGGTGTGGTGAATTGTAGGGGGGTAAGTGAATTGCTGGTTGAGGGTGGCAAGCAGAAAAATCATCTTTTTTGGAATGGTTGTTAACTTAGGTCAAACTACAGCCTTATGCTGGAGATTAGAGACTGGCTGCTGCTCCCGATGAAAAGGTTTTCTTAAATGCCTAATTAATATGCCTTGTTCACACCTACACTATTAAACTGATCACTGGAGATAAGCAGTCAGGACAATTTCCTCCTCTGAGACCTCCCCACCTCCCCGTGCCAGACAGTAAGTAACTTTGGGGAAACTTTTGCTTTCCCTATAGCTTGAGACACTGTTCTTTTTATTCCCCATTCCTTTGCCAGAGGAAGCATGCAAGCAATCGTTAAGGATTACTCGGAAAGAAAAATGAATGAAGGATTTGATAATAGTGGGAAAATTTGTATGTCTTTCAAACAAAAAAGAATCTCATCAATGACTGATAACTATCTCAATTTCAGAGACAAGCTGTCAAGCTATTCATGATGCTTTTCAGGTTTCTAAGAGCAGAAGGGAAGCAGAAGTTAATTCTTTGAAACAATACAGTTTAGTAATGGGAGATAATCAGATCTTGTGTATATACATGAACCAGCTTTTTCCTGAGTTCTTGTGAATGTGTAAATTCATAAATTTGCATATATTTTTATTTATCTTGGTATTTGTAAAGTAAGGAAATGATGGTAAAGTCTAATCTCTTTTCTGTGCTGAAATGCAAAATCAGAAATAAAATAACCCATTGAGAAGTGAATAGTGATCTACAAAGCTTATTTGTGCAAGTGAAATCTTCAGAACAGACAGATTTAGGATAGAGGTTTGTGGATGTCAGATTCTTCATGGCCTGTATTAGGAACTGATAAGATGTGACAATGAATCTCAGCATGTTAGTGTCTTTCTGAGGTTTTTATTTCAGAGATATACAGATACATGAATAAAAATCTTGAACTTAAGTGAAAGGAATAGCCAGTCATTCAACCATGGTTCATGAATCACAGCAGTTCTTGTTTTAATAATGTGAGTTGGGAAACTGGATGCCAGACTATTCTGAACTTGATGCTTTAAGTGGACTCAGCTGCCTACTGGAAAGACCTACAGGTGGAAGAGAATAGAACCAAAGCAGCAATGCTATGCTTACTAGCACAAGAAAGAAAGGCACTATTAATGCACGGGGTTTGCTCTCGGATAGCATTCACCATTCTATACAGTCTGCATAACAAAGGCAATTGTGGCATTATTAAATGGTATGAAGTGATACACTGATTTCTTGAGGCATATTTATTGCTGCACTGTAGGAGGTCTGTAAGGTCTATTAACTAGAGAAGTTCAAAGATATCTGTTGTTGTTCAATATTTATTTAAAAAATATTCCATGCAGCAGGGTGCCTGATAAAAGATTTTACAATCCGCTGTTGTCCTTGTAATGCACATTTCGGTTTGTTTAATGGAGCTCTTCTTTTTTGAGCTAGTGCATGAAGCTGCCAAAACTACATTGCTCATGAGCCTGGTGGTTGTTGTGAGGAAAGAAAAGCCAATGTTCCTATGATTAAGTAAAAACTTCTTCATGATCAGATGCTTTAATCATTACTGTGTATTTTAATAGTTGGTGAACAAACAGACTCATTACTCATTATTCCATCTCTATGTTGTGATGGCAAGCAGTATTTGTTTACCAAACATAGGGCAAACACTGCAGATTCTGTCGAGAGCTTTGTTCAAGCTAGGAATTATTTGGCAAATAACAAAGGAAATTTCTGTTTTTCTTCATACTACGTATTTCAAAGGTAGAGAGATGCAGCTTCAAGCAACGTTTTTATATAGCTGCACTGCAAGTTATTTTCATATTCAGGGTGAGCAGAAAGGATTAGCAGATCCTACATGAATTAACATTTAATTTCAGACCGCTGTTCCACTGTTTGATACAGTGTTGCTACACCCAGGCTTTGCTCACAAGCATTACAAAAGCCACATGCTAATAGGTATTTGCAGGGAATGGTCATACTTTGAAGTACAAATGATAATAATATAGGGAAGACTGACGTCATAAAAGTTTTGACTTTTATGGGTGGCTTCACAATGAAGATGAATAGGATTATGTATGAAATGAAATTTCTGAGTATAAATTAAAAGGATACACATCTGAGAATAGAAGAACAAATTGTCTGTGTTACTGCCTGTGATCCTGTCTATTTTAGCTTCTTTTTTTTTTCTTAGACAAACTATTGGAAATTATTTTTACAGCCAGTGTTTCTAGACCAAAACAAAGGGTACTTTGTTCTTTCCTGTACTTGTGTTTACTAAGGTAAGAGATGGTGCTGTGCCCAAGCAGAAGACAAGTTTCAACGATGGAACTTCAGAGATGGTGTGATCACAGAATAGAGAACATAGCATTTGCTTGTGCATATGCAAGATGTGTTATCAGAGAAATTACAGGTACATATGTAGGAACAGATTTCAACAGGAAAAAAAAAGATTGGTCGATTTCTAGAGTTGGTAAAGTGTTGGATCCTCTGACTAGACCTTTTGTGCAGGACATGTCATAAAAGCCAACCAGTTAGCTCTGGGTCAAGATCAGTGAGTTCTATTGGACAGTTGGAACACCTGAGCTTTCACATGTTTAATTGTTAAACTAATGGTAACTGTCTTTACTTCTAGCCATTAGCCCTCACTTTGTCTTCTATGCCTAGAATTAATGGCATCTTTTAGTACCTGTCACTTTTCTGTCAATTAAAGGTAATTCTAAATTGTAAACAAAGTTATCTTTTGAGGTTTTTTTTTTGTTGCTGTTTTTGGGGTTTGGTGTTTTTTTGTTTTGTTGTTTTTCAGTTTGGTTTTTTTTTTTTCCATTTGAACAGATTGAGGTCTTCACGTATCGATGTTGCAGAATATTTTGAGCCTTTATTGGGTTTATGGTTTTTTACTCAGCTGCATGATTTTTTGGGGGGGGCTGGTGAGTTCAACAAAAGTAAAAACAATCTTATTCCAGTAACAACAACAACAACAAAAAATAATACCATGTTGAGCATTTGTGAAAATAACTGGTACAGAAAGACAAAAATCACCACCTCATTCATGTCTTACTGTTGTATATATAGTTGATAGCTGGAATAGCAGTGAATACCATAATTCCTTAGGGTAAAATACACCGCACCTCCCAAGAAGATGAATTCTTTGCTGCAAAGTATCTTGACATTACTCGTGCAAATGGTGTGAATGTCTAGTTTCTCATAATGCTTTTTGCTCAGTGAAGGGAGTAGCTCTTTCTAAGTTTGTGCATAGTTGGCAGTTTTCCACTGTGCTGTTTCCTGTAAAGCTGATGCAACTATTTATGCAATAAAGAAAATAAAGTGTAGGCATCAACATATATTTTGTGTTATCAGTTGTATTCACTGAAGTAGGAGTCCTGTTGCCTCTTAGTGGGATGACATATGAAGTTATTCCAGTGTGTTATGGGAAATAATTGACTGGATTTTCTTTGTTTCAGTTGATCTGCTGTTCTTAATGGTTTTTATTTGTCTGAGGGCTGCATGTATATTCTCTAAAGGGCTGCTGATCACAACCACTTGCTTGTCTGTCAGCCTTTAAGTGTTCTTCATCTGTTAATTCATCTATCATCCGCTGCACTGAATTCCACAGACATGAGGAGGTATTTGTTCTTGTCAAGAGATGTGCTGCACCATGGTGCAGAAAGATGTGAGCAGTACAGGTAATATGTTTTATTAGTCTAATTGAAATAGAGGGAAAAAATGAACGAGCTTTTGGCACATAAATCCTTTTCAGGGCCTGTTCCTTAGGTAATAAGTAATTATCGTGAAAGAAGTGTTTGTGTCCAGGGAACACGTCTGTTTTTGTAGCTATAAAACTGGTCCAGTAAAGAATGTTATTTCTTCTAATAAACCTTGCCTCCCTAGATCTTTAGTCAGTCGTGATTGCAACAATTCTGCAAGTGTATTTTTTCATCAACTCCTGGTTTCTCATCTCCCCGTTTTTATGTACCTTCAGCTGACACATGCAGATTGTAAGGTACCTCATTTTCACACATGTAAAAGCCTGGAAAAGCAGTAATATGTGAGAAAAATTAAAAATATACCTGGTTAATCAACTTCTTTTGTACAGCTACTTTTTACAAAGGTGATGTGATTGCTCATCTCCTACTGCAGCTATTCACTGCAAACCCACGTTTCTTCATAATTATTTTGTTGATTTTTCTTTTTTTGGTGGTGGTGGGGAGGCACTTTTCTTAATTTGGCAGTTTTCATCATTTACATTTTTAGATGAAAGCTGCCAAGTTTTACTGGGGCCTAAGCTCACAAGGGGAATACTTATGTCATTTCCACATGCTTGTCATGTTATTTTCTCTACACTTGTTAACTTGAACTGTCAACATATAAAGTGCTCTCACAACATTTGCACATGAGGTGCTGCAGGAGATGACATAAACTAATAGAAGGTGTTCATGATAACAGAAAATCTCATTTGTAGATAGTGGAAGTGATGAGTTCAGGGACTTGCACTTTGATTGCTTTATAATTAACGATGCTTTGTATATCTTAGTGTGATAGCTGCAGACACTGCTGTTTCACAGATCCTGTCTGATAGGGTCATTTCTACTGAGACATCTGGGCAGCTGAGAACAATTGAACAGGTATTGCAACCTAGCTGGGCCGATTGCAAGTTTCTCTGCTAATCGCAGGCATGTCAGTCATGATTAATAATAGAAACCCAGTTTTCAGCCTTATATCCTGTTTGTGGATGTGAGGGTTGCAGGACTGTGTTTTAAAAGCATTCCTTTTTATTTAGCAAGAGTAGGAAAATCAGGTAGATATCCACAGGAATAAATGCCAAGAAGAGGCTATAAAGACAGAAAGCTTATATCATATTGCCATATAAAAGGATGGCAAAATAAACCTTTTATGGCTTCCCTAACTATTCTATGATTCTATGATTCTGTGATTCTGAGATGAAGCTTTCTGCACCAGATGTTGTTGAGAACCTATGGGCTATTTGGTTTTATTGTGCTGTTTCTGATTTCCTCTTTAGAGAGCAAAGAAATTATCTATTGAATTCCTTATTGTTCTTGGGTGCCATTCCTTCCTATCCCTTCCTTATCCCTCTGTACTTAGCACTTGTGAGGCCATACCTAGAATACTGTATTCAGTTCTGGGTCCTTCACTACAAGAAAGACATTGAGGTGCTGGAGTGGGTCCAGAAAAGGGCAACAAAGCTGGTGAAGGGTCTGGAGAACAACTCTTACAAAAACAGCTGAAGGAACTGGATTTTTTTAGCCTAAGGAAGAGAAGGCTCAGGGGGGGCCTTATTGCTCTCTACAAACACCTGAAAGGAAGTTGTAGTGAGGTGTGGGTTGGTCTCTTCTCCCAAGTAACAAGTGATAGGACAAGAGGTAATGGCAACGTCATGGGGAGGTTTAGACTAGATATTAGAAAAACTTCAATGAAAGTGTTATCAGGTATTGTAACAGGATTGCCCAGGGAAGTGGTGGAGTCACTGTCCCTGGAGGTGTTCAAAAGCGGTGTAGATGAGGCCTCAGTGACGTGGCTTAGTGGTGGTCTTGGCAGTCCTGGGGTAATGGTTGGACTTGATGATCTTAAAGGTCTTTTCCAACCCAGTTGGTTCTATGATTCCCTTAAAAAGGAAGGCTTGTGAAGGGGATGAGTAGAGATGTTCCTGTTTGGTAGCTGCAGTAATCTGGCACTTCCTGTGGTTTGTGCTAGCGGCAAATTGGCTTAATTCTGTCTCTCTGGGAATCCAGGAGGTCCCTGTTTGTAAAATAACAAAAGCTTGTGTTAATGCACAAGCCCATTTGAGAGTCCGCTTGCTGTCTCTTCAGGGTCTGTCAGCTGCACGCATTTTCCTTCCCTGACATATAAGATCACTAAACCTGATGGCTTTTCCATGCTAAAGCAATATTCATACTTTTAATTTGTTGTAGGCTTTCGGACAGTCAAGTATTTCCCTGTCTACTTTTACTTTATTGCCTTTTCTAAAGGTTTGGTGGATCTGGCCTTAACTGCTTCAAATGATTGGCATGAACAGCCTGATTCCCTGAGAGCCATCTTACAACTAGCAAGCAGAAGTGATCGTATTTTGCATGGCTTCCCAACATTTCTTATTTATATGCTGAAGATCGTATCTGATTTTTTACTGAGCAAATCTTTGAGCCTAGAGCTAAAGGAGGAGAAACTTCAGCTCGTAAGAATGTTTTAACTCTAATAAATTACTTATATATTGTCTTATTCCTATTGGAAATGGATTCATGTCTTAGCACTGGACATTTGTTGTTTGTGATCCTGTACAGCATGTACCTGGCAGGACCTATTTGTAAAACTTCACTTTAACTTACGTTTAATTTCCCTGGTGCTTTTTGTAGTAAGTGGAGATAACTAACAGTGGCTAATTTCAACTTCCCTTCAAAACCACATGTAAATTTTCTCATTGTTCTCCCTTGCTGACTGTTGAGAGGACCTAAAGAGATTAGCCTCGTGGGGCTCTTTGAGAGGCTGGCTCACTACTAAAGCATTTGACCCAGTTTTGTTAATTGTTCTCTGTGATGGCATATCATGTGCCATGTGGATCCAGCCCAATTTTTGAGTGTACCACATGGTTGCCCATTTCAGCTGATGGTTTTTGTCCCCTTGCCTCTCTGTACTGTTGGTTTAGTTGGATTCTTAAGCATCTGCAAGGTGTTTTGATACTTGTTATGTAAATGAGGTTTTTAGCTTCATCTGATCTAAGCTATTTGATACTTTTTGAGCCTCCATTTGAGATTCTGTATACAATAGTTCCCATTTTATTGAATGTGAATTAGTTTAATATAGGTAAAGAAATATTCTGTCACGTTTTACAGAGGTCTTTTTCGTATAAATACTGACTGGTGTTGCCATATATAACAGATGTGAGGAGGTGTTTATTTTTTATTTTTTATTGTGACCTGCTTTGGATCTGTGTTTTCTCTGGAAATATTTTGGGTGGTTTTAATTTTTTTTAAATTTTATTTTATTTGTTTATTTGCTAGGAGATTTTGCATCCTATAGTCTTCTTAGCCTTGCTGCTAAATGTTTTCAAGAGATTATCCAAATCTTCTGGCTAGAAAGTTATCAGAGGGTATCACAAACAGTGCAGCAACCAGTGAAAATAGTTTCAAGGTTTTGTTTGATTTGCTGTCCTTTGAGGTTTTTTTTGATAAAGGGATGGACTCATGGAGAGGAGATGGAAGATAACTTTCATAAAAAGTAGATGTCATGCAGAAATTCCAGTTCCAGTGCTAGGGTGTTATTCATCATTAGTAGGCATGGTAGAAATGGCATTTTGATTAACTACAAGTACAAAAATAGTTAAACTAGTACTTTAAACTGTGAAACAAACCCCCGGTTACAGCAGATTTTTTTTTTCAGAATGGTTTTCTGCTCTTTTGTCTGTGATACTTGAAGTCAGGAGGCCATGTTTATACCCCCAAATACATTTGAATTTAGCAATCTAAAATGAGTACAGTTACTGCACACTTACATACTGTTCATCTTGGCCTCACCCATCTCAGTTCATCTCAAACAGCTGAGGTCTGTTATCTATCAGACATAAATATTTCATTGCAGACTTGCAAGAAGAAACCAGGACTGACTTCTACAACTGGTGCTCTGAAATTCATAGACTGATTAGCATTTTTTAATAAGACTTCAGACTGCATGTCAAGGAGATTTAGTTGTTGATGTTATCTAAAATTAGGTTTTGTAACCTTGGAAAAAATATATCCTCCCTTTTTATTTCCTAGAGCATCATACTGTACAGAACATATGACATTTTGTTTTAGGATTTTTTTTATTAGAACAGGAATAATATATTGGGTAACTCCTAATAAAATCAATTGAATTTTTGCATGAGGAAAGACCGTATAAATGGTTGGATATAGCCAAAGATCATACCATTATTCTTTGTGACATTCAAATATAAGTTGCACTGTCAAACAGTGGAAAACACCTGCAGTTTAAATTACTTCCTTTATGCTCCATTTAATTCTTTTTCTTAGAATGGGGTTTTTATTTCAATTCCAGAAAAAAAAAAGTATAAATTCAGTCAAAGGCTTCTTTTTAATGAGTTTATATTTTTTCCAGTTCTTACATGAATTGAAGGAATACTGTACCCTCTTATTGTATGATGATGGAAATGAAGATCTGAGAAATGTGTGAAATAAATGTGTGTGTAAATAAACCTTTAATGTCATCGACTTAAAAATGTCATTCACTAAGCTCATAGATTACTTCATGCTGGAGAAAGGAAAAACACCCAACAACATTCAAAACAGCATTCTAAGCCCATTTTTTTCTTAACATCCTTTCTTGCAAAAAAGGGTCAGGAAAAGTAAAAAAAGTAGCATTGCTCTCAAAAATGCCTGTGGCAGTACAAAAATCTTGTTTTTTTTTTAATTTTTTTGCGAAAAGACTGACAAGAACTTGTTATGTTAAATGCTCCTACTGCTGGGAAAAGAATCTGATATGAAAAATGCTTGCTGTGTCATTGGCCCCTCACAGAGGGTTGAAAAAGGGTGCAACAGGAATAGAAGGGTGATTACTGGGATTGAAAGCAGGTATTAAAGTATCTTTTTAAGGCAGAAGGAATTTTATCTCCATTTAGCTAACAAGTGGAAAGTTCAGGTGGAAGTAGAAAGAATATGGAAATAACAGGTAGAGACAACAGCTTAATATTTAAAGAGCAATATTACTCTTTCATTACTTGCTTCCCTCTGTTGATTGATGTATTAGGGTAATTTTGTTTGCTGCCTTTCGATTGATTTCTAAATACATGTGTATTATATAGCGCTTTATCATGTACTTCAATGTTCCTGCTTACTGATTCCAGGGAAAATCTGTTTTAGGTTTGATACACTACATTTCACCTATTACATTCTCAAGAAAGACAAATGATTCTAGCTTTCTGCAAGCTGACAACTCATAAACAGGACCTTTAGGAATAGAGGCTGCTTCCTTCTGTCCTTCCTTGTAATGATATAAGCGCTGTGGAAGAAGGTTCAACAGTGCATTGCAATTACAAATAGAGGTGTTTAAAAAACCCCCAAAGACAACCCAACCTAAAAAATGTACATTGATGGTCATTCTGCATAGCTGACTACCCCAGTAATACAGCATTACATAGAGTTACAGTTCACTGAAAGCAAAATGCAGATGTTTGTCTCCTTAACAGACATACATACATTATAAATAGAAAACTTAATGTTGTAAGAAGGAAGTGATAGCTTGGTTATTAAATTATTCCATTCCTTTTTGGAAAATCCTGAAATCACTATGCCCTTAAATTCTCTGTAGTCACAGTTTTCTCACTTGGAACTCTCCATCACGTTCATTAATGGAAGATCATATGTCATGCTGATGTTTATTTTCCATGTCTGTTTTCTGTGTCCAGGACTGATGGAACGCACCGTTTATCCAATCTGTGTTACTTGTGTAATCTTTATAGTCACGTCATTGCCTTTGCATCTTTGTACAAAGCCTGTGGCATGCTTCGAATGCTGTACAAATTTTGAAATACTAGTGATATTTTCATCTAGATTTATGGGTAGTACAGGTTTGTTCGCCATAATAGGAAGTAGTTCTTCATAATGATAGTTATACTGTATGTACATATGGTGTAATATAGCATGAATGTCTTTGTTGTTTTTCTGAGCTGTTGTGGTGAAGGGGTAGTAATAAAACTCAGATGTTTTTTTTTGAGTTCACATTTCTTGAAGGAGGGCTTTGATTTGCTATGCCTGGGAGTGTAGTTTGTGAAAAGATCAGGAACTGTTACCTCTCTATGTGAGGCTCTTCCCTGGTCTTTCTCATAGGCTTGCTGAATAGCTTGAACTAAGTTATTTAAATGTCTTCTATTTTTTCGCCATCTGAAAACCAAAAAAAAGGAATACAGTCATCTTTCTGGCTGTGAAAATGCTGGTTTGGTGAGGGATTATCTCCCTAGAAGCATAAGGTGATGAAAGATATTTTACTGGAGAGTTTTACTATTTCTTAATTTGTCCCTCTCAGTTTAGTGTCTGAGCGTATGCAAGAGCTAATGGCTTGTACGAGTTCTGGATTTTGCTGTAATGAATAGAATCAGAAGCAGCTGTGTATACATTCATGACAAAGATAAACAAAGATTTATGCTTGTAATTCTGAGGTAGTGACTTCATGTTACATTCTTTATTATTAATAGAGTTCTACACATTTCTGGTGATTTTGCAACTGGAAATACACTTCAAAATGTTGATTCAACAAGTAAAGTTACTATTATATTGTTCAGAAATCATTTTCCATTCATTAAGAATGCTATAGTTAATTTATAGATATAAATTTGTTTTATGAGGCTATTGACATTTCAGTCCAGTGGCATTTGTGGAAAGGAAAGTAATTTTTTTCCTGTTAGCCTTACAAACAGTAAACAGAAATATTCTTTTTATTTTAGTAAAACATTTATTTCATGTATTAATAATCTCTTGGGTAGAGATACTTTTGTGATTTAAGGAAAATCTCTGATTTCCTTAGTCTGGGAAGAAAAATGTCTTTGTATATCCTTTCTGTTGCATTTTAAAAACAACCAGCTATTTACCCAGCCATCCCTGCTCCCCTGGTTGTTACCATAGTGCAAAACTCCATTAACTTGTCTTGCTTTATTGCATTTATATTACTAGAGGAAAAAAATGAGGTTTGTGGTGCATTGGCTGGCCAAGCGCATCCAATCTTAGGTTGAAAATGAAAACTCTGACTCCAGTTAGCCTGCAGGCATGGCTGAGCTGTTACGATGAACTTAAGCTTTTTATCTGGAGCAGAAAATTACGTGTATGCAGAGTAAATTTGATAAAGCACACCTGTAAGAGAAATTTAGCTAAGTGCCAGGAAGATTAACTAATAGTCTATTTCCTTGGCAATTAGAGGCTTCTAACTAGCTTTGACACGCAAGTATCAAAGGTACAGTTTTTGAGTGCACCTGTTTTTTCGTTTTTAGAATTATCTCCTATTAGGTTTTACATTTCTTTTTCTCTGTATAAATATAATACTAAAATTTGCCATTAATCCTGCGAGTGCTATATTAAAGCCATGTAGATTCACCTTAGAATATACAACAATTTATATGTAAAAAAAACGTTGGCATGAAAATGAATATTCTGTTTCGCTAAGAAAAAAAAAGCCTTGCCTGATCGGTGTGTCCAGAGAAACTATTCGAAGGAGGCATCTGAAGACTGTTGCATTTTATACTTCAGATGTGGTCTGACGGTGTAGCTTGCTGGGACACCTGGGACAGCGATGTTCAGTGGAATCATTACAAACATTCAGTTGAAGGAGGTTAAAGTAGTATAGCATGAAATTTTGCTTTTTTTTTCGAAAGAGTTTTGCTTTTCTGGAAACTTTGAGTGTAATTTTGGCTACCTATCAAATATGAGTAGAGAGGCGCCTATCTATGGCAGGCGACCAAAAGTCTGTGGTTTTAATGTAAGTAAAACCCAAACATCCCCAAATCCCCATTTTTGGACTGGTTAGGAGCCTGCATAAAAAATGCACAGGATCAAACTTTTTTCCCATTTAGATTGAGATCAGTAGTGATACTGCTGTAAGTAGTACTTTAGGGGCAGGTACATGTGGTGAATTTGGCTATTTTCTTTAGTGATGCTAAATTTAATTTGTTTATCTTTAGGTAATTTTACCTATGGACATGAAATGATGATATCCAAGTTGTACTAAAAAGATAGGCAGAATGAAGCACTTAAGTTTCTTACTGCAGTGTATAGATCCTCAGGGGTTAGTCTTGCTTTTTATGTATTTATTTATAAAAAGAAAGTGAATTTTAAAAAAGAGGAAAGGAAACCTTGAATTTCTCCATGGAGGTTGGAAAATAATTTATTGCTAATTCTGTTTATTCACTGCGAAGTGCAGGACCCATTATAACTTGATGTTTTATATGTTTTTACTTGCTGTTTTGTGTTCATATGTTGTTTTTAATCAATATGGTTGCCCATGCTAATAAATTTTAGGTGTGTGTCTGTGCAATAGCTGCAAGAGGCAGTGATTTAAGGTTTTACTTAATGCTTTAATACAACTCGTGATCAAGTTAACAAAATTCTGCATCACCAGGGGAGCAATCTTCTCTGGCTGGGCTCTACTCTAATCTTACAGATCAGCACAGACTGCAGAACTGCGGATGAGAAACCCGAGTTTGGATTTGCAGTGCTGAGAGTATATTATACTGTGAGGTACCTAGTTTTTCACTCACCAGCATAATAATAAAACACACTTTTATAGATTAAGTAATACTGATGCCAACTTCCATATAGCCTGTCGCAGGTAAATAAAGTGCTACAAAAATATTGATGCTTAAGGCGCAAATAATGAAATAGTGTTTCAGTTATATTAAAATTGGTCTAGTAGAAAAAAGAACATTGCTGCTGGGCAGTGTGAGCCCTTGGAGATTGTATGTCTTGCGCTTATACTCAGAAGAAGTGCCTAAATAGGCCGTGTCCTTATTTGCATTAAGGAGGGTGCAGGATGTGTATTAAGAAATGCTTTCTGATGGTAAGGTTATTCAAAAAACGAGGTAGTTTGACTAAGGGTATGGTGGAATCCCCATTGCTGGAAATCTCTTAGAACAAATTGGATAAGCAGTGGATAGGAATTATATACCTGTATTTCCTACTGCCCCGGGGTGTCGGACTTGCCTCAGTAGTGGCTTTTATCCTGCTTTAGTCTGAGTTATGCACTGTGCACTCTGGGGGCAGTTGTAAAGCTTTGCCATGACTTGCCAGCAGATGAGGTTGATGTATGTAGAAGGCGCAAAAGTCAAAGCAGGCAGAATTTTCAACAGTCAATTCTTTATTCTCTGCATGTGTCACAGGAGAGGAGGATGAAGAAAAAGCCTGTTGTTAGAAGAGCCAGCACCAGAGAATTAGCAAGAATCTGAAGTATGCATCTGAAAGCACTATTAGTCACCATTAACTGAAAGCATCTTTCCTGTTTGGTAGCAGTTGTTGCTATTAAGTCATTGGGCTCATATCATCTGTCTGAGTGAGATTATAGGGTGTGTATTTGTGTTTGGAGTTTATATTAATTCATATGTACATACATATATATTGAATTATAGGAATACGTCATGAATTCAAATGTCCAGAAATAACACCTGTCATAATGTGTGTCTTTGCATCAGAGTTGCTCAGGAAAACTACTTTAGAAATGTCTTAGAGAGTTGTTTGTGTTTTTTTTAACCATTAGCAACCAGTGTAAACTTTTCTACGGTGACATTTTACAAACTTCCTTCAGTTACACATGCCAGGGGATGGTAACTCACCAGCAAACTGGTGGGAAACTGAGTTTTGTCCGCCAAACTGATGTAATCCCATTCTCTTTTTCTAAGGCTTCAAATGTTTCAGGTAGTATTGACAGGATCAGTCCTCTTAAATTCCACCAACTTCCTGTACCTTTAGTACATCCTGTTGACTACTTCAGAGCCTTGAGATAACCAGCAATAGCAAAAACTAGGAGTGACTTCGATGGGATTGAAGCAATCTGAAACAGCCTGAGTATGAAAAAATGATTTTATAGTTTTCTTAATGAAGGGGAAAGATGGTGTAACTGTATTGTTTTAAAACCTTCCACCCCCATACACAAAGTATTGCTGTGTAATGTTATTATCTTTATTATATAGAATTGTCTGAAAGTTCTGTAGCAATAAATTTATCAAGCAGCTTCATTTTAGGTACTTGAAAGAATGTATTAGTATTCACTGAATGTATTATCTGCAGTTTAGAAGAAAGATATCCAATATTTTAAGATGGGAGATAGTTCTGCTAAGGATGTCCCATCATTCCACCCATTTACCACTTCATTTTCTATGCCCTTTCTACCCTTGATTAAATACTGTGCTGTGGTGCTCATGAGAATAATTGGGATGAGCAGAAGCATTACTAACAAGAAAAAATTGCAGCCTCCAGCAAATACTTTTTCTTATTAGTCAATGTGCCACCTTATGAGAATGTGATTAAATTCAGATCAGAACTTCACTTTAATGATGTGCTGATGTAATACTGTATGTGGGTCATTTGTTCCCCCAGCCCCAAAACATCTCCTGGGCATGGGGGCAGTGCTTGTCTCATTTTTATATCTTCAATGACCACTGGTGAAAATACAGCTTTTTATACTAGTGTTGTATGTTCACTGGAGCATATATCTTGATCTGAAGCCTAGTGCTACAGAACTAGTAGTAATACAATAGTTGGAGGTTTTTCTTAAGTTAAAACACAGTCAGAGGCCCATTTGTATAGAGCTGTATTCATGGGGAGAATCATCTGTAGCACAGGAATGGAGGAGGCCTTGGATTTTTAATTTTTACTGTGCTGTGCCAGTAAAAGCCCCTGGGAGCTGGCAAAACCCAGTATTTCTGCCTCCTTGTTATTGTAGTGCATATTCTGAATTATCTGGATCCTGAGATTAAAAATGAAAACAGAGCAAAGCATTGATTCTTGCTAAGCTTTGCTTTGGTCTGGAGTGCTGATGTTGGTGCTGGGACTGGATGGTAATCAAACCAGCTGAGGCAAAACTGAAACGTTTTCAAATGATTCTGTATGGTCAAATTGGTGGGGAAATTGAAGCACCTGTGTCCTCATTAAACTTGGACAAAGGTTGTCTGTGAAAAAGGCAAAAGATTTAGTTCCTAATGATACGAGATTGTTATGTGTTCATGTAGGTTTTGCTTAGTATGTCTATGATTTCATGTTTGAAAGTCAGGAACTTGTGTTTGTGCTGCTTATAAAGATCATCTAAAATGAACAAAACAAAAAAATCCCAAACCTCCATAACAAAACTAAAAAAAAAAACCCAGCATGGGAAGTGTTAAAGTGGTAGTCAGGAAAGAAAAGTATATGCTTATGGTTGTAACAGACTGTCAGGAATCTGAAGAAACAAGGATTGAATATCCAGTGCAAGTGAAATGGGGATAGGAAAATTCTGAATTTTGTTGGTCTTAAAAGGAAGTATATTTCACTGAATTACGTGATAGTTTTAGGTACTGCGAGTTTCATGAAAGGTGTTCATCAGTGTCTTTCACCAAAAAATCCTTTTCACTAAGCTTTCATTTTAAATCTAAAGAGTGGGAAGAGTACTTTGACTTTCACAGTAAAATTCTTAAATGGAGCTCCCATTTGATGTGAGCCCATCTGGAGCCAGGGAACAGATTTCCCTAGAAGTAGAAGTAAAGGTCCTACCTAAAATGTCTAGGAGGGGCAATGATGTCAAGATGCTTACTTACAGACCTGCTTCAGAATAAGTGATTAGAAGTAATCACACTTGTGCTGAGCTATTAGTCTCACATTTCTCTTGCCCACCTTGTCCTTAACAGTAGAAATATTTTTCCTTGGAGACTGCACTGTTGAGGCAGTCATTTCATTAGTAAGTGAATAAATTCAAAAGTGTTGTGTCTTGGTCTTGTTCCTGGCTCCTGTTAGTTGATGTACATTTCCAGTTCAAAAACCCTTCCTGAAATATGACTAACCTTGCATTTTAAGCTGGTAAAAACCAGTATCTGTGTCCTGAAAGCAAACTTCTGTTTAGAGGAGTTTCATGGCTCCTATCTGTGGGTAAAGAATTGTTGACAATGTTCTTGGGATGCTGTTCGATTATTTGCAAATCTGGAGCATTTGCAGTCTGAGGGGCATTGCATGTATACTCAGGGCTGCTTTGTCATCAGGCAGCTGATTCAATGAGTTTTGTAAGAAATGAGCAAGTCACCTGGTTGCCAGTTCATCACCTTTGGATAAATTTGCAGGGCACCTACTATGTTGTGGACTTATTGTAATGTGAGCTCTGAATATACCCTTTGGACAGACCACAAATTACTTGGATTTCACATAGAGAGTTTTGGTGTTCATTAGAATTTACTGTATAGAGACTGAAATCAAGCTTTGAAAATAATTAGAAAAACCTATCATATTCAGGTTTTTTTTTTTTGCTAACTTTAATTATTGAAATTTAGTAGTGGCAGTAATGACCCCCTTATGTGTCAGTATTAAAACATAATCCTATGATATAGTATCAGCAGATGGAAGCAGGTTTGAAATCTTTCTTCAGCAGTATTAGTATAAGAAACTGTGGTGTCATAAAGTAATTTCATAACTCATGGATTTGGAAGTCTTAACTCTGAAAAGGAGACGGTTTTTCACAGTCATAGAAAAATATTCTGTACATCACACAACCACAGAATGGAGAATGGGCTTTGGTTACTTTTAATTTCTGTTTATGATTGCTGTGTGTTGACCCCCAGCCATGAGGTGGGAACCAAGAAAGTTTAATAGCCCCCTGACTATAAGTTAGGCTTTCTTAGGCTTTACACACAAGTAGATAGAGAAAGAAAGACTTATTTGCATTCTAAGCACATGATGGAATTGATGATTAAAAAAAAGTAAAAGAAAAAGAAAAGTAAAAAGAAAAAAAGTAATATAAAGGGTCTGGTGATAGTAAGTGAAAGAATATAATGAATGTTTGGTATCTAGAAGACTGCAAATTCTTTCTTGGACATCAAGGGGGTACATTTGGTAAGAAATCCTATCTAGCTTGCCTTAATAAATTCCAAGAAAATCTCTGGGCTTCTACAGATGAGAATCTCTGCTTGAACATGTATTTAATACAAGAGCTGTCTGTGGAAGGAACTCTAATATTACCTTATCGGTACTGGAAAATTATTGCATGTGATAAAGAGCGATATGCTTATTTTGGTATTTTCAATCAAGCTTATTTTCCTGATACTGCTTTTGGAAATGGCTTATCTCGTTTATGACATTTTGTGATTCTGATGTTTTCCTGTTGTTTTCTGTCTTGCTAGATTAATTTAAAATATTAAATAGAAAGGTCTCTTTTCTCTATAAGCCTTATACATGTAGTTTCTTGTAGAATCACAGGATCATCCAGTTTCGAAGTGACCTTGATAGTTTGCTAGTCCAACTTTCAGCTCATGGCAGGACCAGATGTGAGACAGAATTATAGAATAGTTAGGGTTGGAAAGGACCTTAAGATCATCAAGTTCCAACCCCCCTGCCATGGGCAGGGACACCTCACACTAAACCATGTCACCCAAGGCTCTGTCCAGCCTGGCCTTGAACACCACCAGGGATGGAGCATTCACAACTTCCCTGGGCAACCCATTCCAGTGTCTCACCACCCTCACAGTAAGAAACTTCTTCCTTATATCCAGTCTAAACTTCCCCTTGTTTAAGTTTTAACCTGTTACCCCTTGTCCTGTCACTACAGTCCCTAGTGAAGAGTCCCTTCCCAGCATCCCTATAGGCCCCCTTCAGATACTGGAAGGCTGCTATGAGGTCTCCATGCAGCCTTCTCTTCTCCAGGCTGAACAGCCCCAACTTCCTCAGCCTGTCTTCATACGGGAGGTGCTCCAGTCCCCTTATCATCCTCGTGGCCCTCCTCTGAACTTGTTCCAACAGTTCCGTGTACTTTTTATGTTGAGGACACCAGAACTGCACACAATACTCCAGGTGAGGTCTCACAAGAGCGGAGTAGCGAGGCAGGATCACCTCCTTCGACTTGCTGGTCACGCTCCTTTTGATGCAGCCCAGGGTACAGTTGGCTTTCTGGGCTGCGAGTGCCTACCGAAGCCAGCTCATGTTCGTTTTCTCATTGACCAACACCCCCAAGTCCTTCTCTGCAGGGCTGCTCTGAATCTCTTCTCTGCCCAGCTTGTAGTTGTGCCTGGGATTGCTCTGACCCAGGTGTAGGACCTTGCACTTGGCATGGTTAAACTTCATGTGGTTGGTTGGCATCAGCCCACCTCACAAGCGTGTCAAGGTCCCTCTGGATGGCATTCCTTCCCTCCAGGGTATCAACTGAACCACGCAGCTTGGTGTCATCGGCAAACTTGCTGAGGGCGCACTCAATCCCACTGTCCATGTCAGCGACAAAGTTGTTAAACAAGACCGGTCCCAACACTGATCCTTGAGGGACACCACTCGTTACTGGTCTCCAGCTGGACATTGAGCCATTGACCACAACTCTTTGTGTGCTGCCATCCAGCCAGTTCTTTATCCACCGAGTGGTCCATCCATCAAATTGATGTCTCTCCAATTTAGAGACAAGGATGTCGTGTGGAACAGTGTCGAACGCTTTGCACAAGTCCAGGCAGATGACATCAGCTGCTCTACCCCTGTCCATCAGTTCTGTAGCCCCATCATAGAAGGCCACCAAATTGGTCAGGCAGGATTTCCCCTTAGTGAAGCCATGCTGGCTGTCACCAAGCACCTTGTTGATTTTCATGTGCCTTAGCATGCCTTCCAGGAGAATCTGCTCCAAGATTTTGCCATGTACAGAGATCAGACCAGGTTGCTTGGATCTTGAAAACTTCCAAGGCTGGAGACTGCACAGCCTCAAGGAACTGTTTCAATACCTGGCAGTCCTCATGGGGAGTGAATTTATCCCTATATCCAGTCTGAGCCTCTTATATCATTGTATGTCTCTGTTATCTTTTGTCCTTGTGCCATGCACTGCTGTAAAGAACCTGGTTCTGTCTGCCGTATAGCCAAACAGCACTTCTAACACTAATGGCAGGCTGTTTTTAGCTCCTCCCAGAGACTTTTACTTCCATTTGTTTTACATTGTGTTAAGGGCTGTATTATCAGCTAAGAGCAGCAAAAATTATTAGTCAGACTGTAGAGATTAAATTAGGAGTTATTTTCTGAGTGCACAGTCTATGAATAGAGTTATTTTGATACAGACTGTAACTATGTCTGACTATTCAAATGCAATCTATACCAACTTTTCTTTTTGTCCATTGCTGATTTATAATGCAGGAAGATTGCTTATGTCAGAGGCTGTTATTTTCTCTGGCCTGAGTGGAAGGAGTTTCAGGTGTGCAGAAATGAGTCAAGATACAATTTTTCATTGCTTTGTGCTGGATTTGAAACCATCTCCTAATAGTAGAAACTATCAATGTTTCTAGTACTGTGTATCACATGCAACAAAAGACAGTGTTCACTATTCTCAACAACGAGTTTTTGTTGATAATGGAATAGAGAAATATAGAGTATTCATGTGGTATAATGCATAACCATGTATCATCCACACAATATATATGGATACAAAAAGTTATGATTGTTATACTTGCTTTTTTTTGTATCAGTAAGAGAAAATGACAAATCATGCCTGAAAAACTTGCAGTGTCTTCTTCCATAGTACCTGCAAACCACCAGGAGCAGGCCACAGCAAGATTACACACAGTTTAAGAGCTCCTATGAAGAAATAAGCAGTGAGACAAGTGATTGTCCATCACAAGCTAAATGCAGTTTTCTTTGTTAAGGGGGATTTTGTTTTGAGAATTTAAAAAAATCCTTTTGATTTTTTTTTTTTTTTAATTCACTTTTTAAAAGTTTTTTGTTTTTTGTTTTTTTTTTAAGTGAAGCTCTTAAATATAAAGTTTATGTATAAAGGGCAGAAGGCAGTACCATGTCATCCTGTTATTTTTAGTTGGAGAGAAAGCACGTGTGTTTGTTTGAATTCCAAGGGTAAGAGAGAATGCACGCAGAGTTACTTTAAAAATATGTCAGAAAGTTTTCAGATCTGCGACTGATAACAGCAATAATGATGTACTACTTAAATTCTGGGTAGCATTAATATTTAAATTCGTATACCTTTCCATCATAGTTTAAATTTATGATACAGAACCCTGAGGCAAAAATTGAGGACAATTGCACACCATTTGTCTCTTTTGGAGATCCATGGTGTCTGTTGATTATTGTGTCTATAACTTAATTTTTGATTACCTGATCACACAAACGGACTGCCGACTGAAATTCAAAGTAATTATTTCAGCAAATGCAGCAAAATTAGGACCTACAGGCTTTTCTGCACTGAGTGCCTTTCTCCAGGAAACTTATTTTCCCCTCTTAGCCACTCGGTGGCAGTAGGCATCTTTTGTAACGATGAACGCAGCTGTGAAATGTGCTTGTGCTTCAGAAGACTGCTCGGTTTCTTGTGTAGTATGATGCCTAAGACTTTTGACTGAAACATAAGTTATGTTTTGCTTATTTTATACAACTAACGGTGTGCTAATATTTTGGAAGCGTTTAGGAAAAGCATGGCACTGCAGTATAGAAGAACGAGTTGGGGCGTGGGGAGGAAAGCAAGTAAGGTACTCTGGTTTCTCAGCAGGTAAGGCCTGTGGGCAAGGAAGCCTGTTCGAGCTTTTTATTTCTGATGTCGCCACTGTCATAGCCAGGGAGCAGTAACCCTGCAATGCTGTGAAATTGGCAGCATGACATACTTGGGATTAGAAGTATTTGAGATTGCTCACGAGTAAAGAAGCCTGACGGATAAATTACCGTGGTGAGTCACATTCCCACACTGACACTCTGCAGGGTCAGGCTCCAGCCTTCAGCATCAGAGTCATATAGTATGGCCTATAGGGCAGAGATGCCTAACGGCACTGGGCAACAAGTAGGATAAGCAGTTGTTCTTGTGATGTGGAGAAATGCTGTGAGTGAAGTGATGAACAGGCCAGCCCGACACATTTTCACTTTGCCTCTGTAAGCAGCAGGAGGCTGGAAAAGAAACTTGCAGCTTTCTGAGTAGCAGAGTTAGAGTATCCAGTTGTTCAAAGTTGTTGCTTGGTAGAAATGTTAAGTACTGTATAGAAGGGAAAATAACATCCTACTGTATTGCTGCATGACAGAGGTTAAGTTTGGTTTCCTGTTTACTATAAATTGTCTCCAGACACTTCAGAAAAGAATGATTTAATAGCACGTTATATACAAATGGAAGAGCTAAATATCATATGATATGACGCAATGCAAAAAGCAAAAAAACACAAAACAAAAAGAAAACTTCTGAATTTTCATTTAATATTGCACTAAATTGATATCATTTCTGTTATTTTTGGTATAGGAACACCGGCATAAGGACACTGATTGAAAGATGCACTTGGTGTTCTGCAGAGTCGTAGGATGCTGCAAGTAAAAGAAGCCATTGTGGCTTAGGCCGTTACGGTTCTCCATTTTCCACCTGGCTCTTTGTCTGGTTGGGAAAGCAGAATATGGTGTGTGACTGCTCCTAGGTCACAAAAGTTTACATCAGTTTATTAAGATAAATTATCTTAAAGAAATTTAACAGTTTTATTAGTAACTTGTGGAAGCTCAGAACTGAATTGTTCTGTGTGTCCTCATAAGATTGCGGTAAAGTAGAAGAGGGATAGAGCAAAGAGATGGAGTTTGTGGTCTCTTTAGCTGTCCCTGCTGAATGTGAATGGAAAAAAATGACTTGGAGTAATTTGTTCTGAGTCTTACTATTTGAATAAGCTAGGCAGACATGGAGTAGGAGTGGAGACAGTACCTTCAGGTTGAAGAGACTACTTGATGTAATGAAGCAGGAAGTGCAGAAAGCATCAAAGCTCACATTTTCTCAGTTGGCTGATGTTCCTTTAGGTTATGCTGCTTTTCAGGTGTAATGTTTGAGTCCTTCTAGTTTACAGCTTCATCACACTTAAAATATCAAAGCAAAATACAATCCAGTATCAAGTTTTTCCTCTCATTTCAGATCCAGACAAAATAAAGATGCAATTTCAGTATTAGTTATAGTAAGTCAGAAGGCTTTTGCAAGCAGAAACGAAGCAGTTCAAATACTGGCTCTAACTGCCCTGAAAATGCCTTTTTTAAAGGAGAATGTTATTGAGTAAAAGCAGGTTATTACTTGCTTTTTTACCAAAAGGCATGAAATCTACTTTTCTTTGGACACTTACCCCAGTCCATACGGTAAGTTGAGCATATGAAGAATGCTACTTTGATCAATGCAGGTATATCTTCCATTGGGAAATATTCAAAGGTATAAGTCTGAATCCTGGATTTTTATGGCACATAAACTATGGGTCTATTAATGTAATCTTATAAAATAGTAACAATTGGTAATTTTAGAGACCTATTTTGTACATGGCAAATACATGTGTATTGGTAGCTTTCCTCTGCTTTATATTTGATAAATGACACAAGAATCTTTAGTGTCATATTGTACTTCTGGAGATAGTGCATGGATAATGTTATAGATGAACAGTAATTGCTCTGTTTGTGAGTGGTACCTGAAGAGCACAGAGTGATGCATTTTTGCACAGGAAGGGTTTTTTGTCTTTTAATGTTTACACTTCAAGATTAAACTGGTCTTTTTCCCAGGGATCAGTATGCCAAACCTTCATTGAGACACTTGTATTATCAAATTTTGCAGTGCTAACCTTCTGTGTATTCTGAGGGAAAGGAAAACAAAAAATCCGTTATGTCTTCGCAGTTCATACTTCTATGGGTAGTCTGAAGTGTAAAGGAAGTACATACTGACAAATTTTTTGGAGTATAGAAGGGTACTTGCCTTGGGGCTGAAGTGGAGGGTTGGAGCTGAGGGCAGTGCAAGCTCATCACACCAATGATGAAGCACTGCCAAGATAGTGACCGTGGAAGGAGAATTAAGAGGATTAACTTTTGTCCTCTGAAAGAAGAGACAAAAACTGAAATTAGTTCATGGTGCTTATATTTGTAAGTTGTTATGAGTGTTTTTTGTGTTCTGGCCTAATACTTTCAAATGTCTGCCTCTTGCACTGCTAAATCTCTGCCAGTTGCGTACCAGAGCTGTTTTAGGAGGTAATTTCCTAGACTTTTTATTACCTGTTGTTGGACTTTAAATGGACTCAGTTCAGTGGTGAGTCAGAGCAGGAGGAAGATCCTGAAATTGTGTTTGCGGTGATGGGTACAGCTGAAGCTGGTGTGCTGTGTATGTATTCGTATGTGTTTGTTTTGAAGGGACATCATACCTGTTCCTTGGTCAGTTTCAACTATCACATATTTTTGTTAATAATATAGCCATAGCTTTTACACCTAACCTTCAACTCAGTAAATCTCTGACTGCAATAATATGTATATAGTTCTCTGACAACTGAGGATGGTCATCTGGCTGAAGCAAATACAGATTTAAAGAAAAAGCTCTTCTATTAGTAACAGCAGGCTACCTGTGATTATGCTGGTACACCCTTACTGTTTCAGGAGCTGTAAGGGCAGATAGGTGTTTAGTGGTTAATGTGTCAGCACAGAGAAACCTGTTAAAGAACCCCTAGCAAATTAAGAACTCTCTCTTTTTTTTCAGTCAGTTCCACTGGGTGGGTGTTTACTTAAATTACAATGCAATAAAATTTAGCAACTGCCTGGCACAGCTGAATAAGGGAGGAGCAGAAATGCAAGACTCTGCTTTCTGTTCCAAGCACTGCAGCCGTCTCATTCTGTGGAGTAATTTCACCTGTCTCTGATTTCTCTTGTAAAAGCAATAGGATGTTGAGTTGGTCTGTGTTAATGAGTGTATGGAAAGTAATCATAGAATATTCACTGTTTGATGGTGTAGCAAGTTTTATGAGCACTGGAATTAGGAATACCTGACTTGCAAGGGGATTTATGTTTTGGGACAGATAGATCAACATCAGTATGAAAGAAGGATGTAGGATTCAGCTGAAACTTCTTGCTGTAGAGAAGAAAAGGGTATTTCATACCTGCCATTATAAGGTGTGAGCTTGTACAGCACTTTTGCTCACAGCAGGTGCAGTGCTTGAATATTGTTCTTCCATCCAAATATCTGCTGTTGCTTATCTTCCATGTTTTGCCTTTTCTGTTCAAGTCAATGTTGGTGAAGAGCTTCAAAATTTCCTGGGAAAAGAACATAAAAGTTTAGGCTTAGTGGGATGACATCTATCTTATTCTTTAGGAAAGCAGGGTAATAAGTTGTCATTTGTAAAAATACATGCATGCTTCCATTGCAGAGCTGGGAATAATAGTACTGTATAGTAATGAACACCAGAACAGCATTTATGTGTGCTGGGTTTATCACAATGAGTATGCTATGTTTGCTTTATGACTCCACTAAATAGAAAGAAAACTAATTTTTTTGTTACTCCAGTCTAAACATACAGAATTAAGGCTGTATGTATACAGCCACATAAAAAAAGGTACAGGCTTTGATATTTGATCAAATTTCTTTTGCTCAGCACATCCAATAGATTCTAATCTTTACGTAGGTTCCACTGCATGTTTCTAAGTACTTTTTTCTGCAGTACATTCCTCTAATCATACCATAAAAGCAACAGCAGCTACAAAAGGCTCTTACATGCAGAAAAGCTATCTTAAAAATAGGGATATTGACCAAGAAAGACCATGTCATTCTGTTATGGATGTGTGAAGATGACTGCTAATCCTTGTAAAAAGTGTTATTAGAACTTACTGACTGAAGTGAGGTTAGAATCTGCGTGCAAGTTGAGGCAGAAGAAAGTAGTTCTGATGTAACTAATGGTGTGGTACAAGTACTGTGGAAGTACTATGCTCAAAAGTGTAGTACAAGTGCTTCTTCATTCTAGTAAACAATTGAAAATAATAGCAATGTTCCATCTTTAAGACAGTAAATATTTACTGTGTAATACTTCAGTTTATTCGGTAAGGTCCTGACTATGTAAACATTAAGGACTATTCTTATTTAAGAGTCCAAGTCCTTCTTAGCATAAATTTGAGCATTAGGTTTATGTGGTGTTATATGCTGAATAACATATTAATAAAATATTCTCCAGGTGAGTTTATTGTGATAGCCCTACTGAAGCTTAGTCCACAAGGATCCAGTTTATTCACATTATGGGATAAAAACCTGTCCTCAGCATTGAGCCAAGTCTGTTTTTTTTGTGGTATTGACAGTTTGGAGTAGGAATGAAACAGCAACATTTTGTTAACTGAACCTATAAATGCCACTATCCTATTCAAAACAGAAAAATCTTTTACCTGTTTCTGAAAGAAAGTTGTAACTGTACTAAAGAAACTTACCCTGTGATGTATGTATTGATGATTCCTTTTAAATCTAAACTTCCAACCTAGAGGCTATCTTATTTCAGGCCTCTTAACAGTGTGCCCTGAGCACCTAGCCATTAACAAATAATGAGAGCATTGATTGAAAGAGAGAAAAAGCCCAAACTAGAGCACATTAGATTATTAAATTAAAAATTAATTCCAATTAGTACTGGGGGAACTGCTTTCTACCCTACTGAATTAGGCAGCTGGGAATTAATGGCAAATGAAAATCATTATAATGACAGTCTTTTTTGGTAAGAATTTGAAAATGTTTCTGACAGTGGCATCATGACCTCAAAGAGTTTCTATTGCTCTCTATATTGAAGATGTGTAAATGTTGATTAATGGAGTATTTTCTAGTGGAACTTAGCCTTTCCTGGCTATATGAGATCTAACTTGGTGCAATAAGCTACCCATCCCTGTTTGTTCAAATAGCAGACTTGTCACATGCTCAGGATGAAGAGTTCTGTGATTCAATGTACAATATCTAATGGCAAACCAGAAAGCCTTTAAAAAGTAAGCTGTTGATTGAGTACATATTTTCATTCATTGTCCTTTTAAACAAAAAATGTGCTATTTCTTTGCTATTCATTTTTATATGTATATTATTTCTGTTAGATTTATAGGAAGAATGGGAATTGTCAAAAGAAGTACTGCAGATGCCATTTAAACTGCAAAGCCACACAGTGAGCAGAAATAAACGGAAACACAACTGGGGGTAAAAGACTTGTAAGCAGAGTGAAAAACAGGTTTTGTACTTTGCTTTGTGTCAAATCCAGCACATAGTTTTTTAGAATACTGTTTTCTTCTGAAGTACCAGATACTGATCCAATTTCTACCATATGTGTGTAACATTATTTGGGCTCCATATGTATGTATGTATATGCTATATATATAGTATATGTTATATGTAACATTACTATTCAAGCTTTCACTGGTTATAATGTCAGCAATTGCATTTTCCTGATCTGATAAACCTGACATCAGTCTGACTTGTAAACAGCAGTTACTGACTCAAATTACTGAAGGATTGGATGTCCTGCTAGCAAGTAACAGTCTGTGATGTAGTTAACATTACTAAAGGGTTATATTGTACCAAAAATGGACTGTAACTTCATTGCCTTATACAGGGAATCACCTTCACCTTCTTCGGGCTCTGAAGCAGTAATGAAACTAGTGCTGTTGTTGGGGTAGACTAAACAGAGAGTGATGCCCAAAAGCTTAAGGACTAGTTTAATTGTCTTCCCTGGCCTTAGTGTTGTGCTTCCTGGTATTTCCACTGCATTCCTATAGAGAAATCATCCCCTTAGTAGCATACTGACTTCACTTGACAGGTGAAGGGGAGGTCAATGATGCGACACAACCAGATTCTGTTATCCCTTGTTGTGGTTGGCGTAGTGGCTGAATGTACAGGTTTGGTCGCTTCTGAATTTGGACATAAAAGCCAGGTGACCTCTTATACCAATATACGATTTTGTTCTTAAGAGGGGCATGTGTGGTGAACCAAATTCTTCTGTTCAGTTAAAGCACATGCGTAAGTCATGGGAAAGAGCTGGACAATCGTTCTTTAGATATTCATGCTGGTTTTCCAGTCTCTTGCCTAGGGGTCTAAATATTTGTTAGAAAAAATGCACATGTGGATATTGAAAGGGACAGTAGTTTTGAAAGTACAGAGTTTTGAAAGTATAGGGGAGAAGTAACAAAGGCTGTAAATTGTGTGCATTACAGAATTTCTAGCAAGTGGTTGTTTTTTCTGTGAGATTGAGATACCTCTTCAGGGTAGAATGTTGTACTTGGTATTGGTAATGTTAAAGCTTGGTGCAGAGGTTGCTCTGATTCCTGAAGTTCCAAATTCACTGCCCATTCAACTTCAATAACCAAATAATTCTGTCTTCTGGACCTGTAATTGCCATTACAGTTATTCTTTTAAAAAACAGAACAAAACAGTGTGCACTAGTGGAAAAAATGACATTTGAGCAGAAGCCTTTCTCAAAGAATGATTTAAAACCCTGTTTACCAGAGCAGCTGTAGGCCAAAGTTGCCATGGAAACAGAAAGAATTCAAATAATATTAGCAATGGCATATCTATTATATTATATTAACGATGGTATAGTAAAGGGTCACTTGTGGTTTCATTTACAGAGCTCAATTTTTAGTGATTTATCACCAATATTAGAGGCTACAAATTAGAAATAGAAACAGAAGGTTTGGCCTTGAATTGGCTAATAATAATATCGGGAGGGAAAAAAGTATTAAATTTTCTTGTTACTAGACAAAAAAAAATATTTATTTAAACATATGTCTAGGAGAGTTTTGAGGGTTTCATATGTAGCAAGTTATTAGTCTTTTCTCAGAAATAAAATAATGATCAAGCCATTTGGCACCCAAAATTGCTGATTCCAACAACATAGGTGATACAAGTGGACCTGGGACATTTTAAGCAGATGGTATTTGCAAAAAGAATCGATCAGTTCTTGAACTTGGTGCCACATACGTACCTTTTCCTGCATTGCATTTCAGATATACTGAAACCACATGCTAAACAATGTTAGACCTCTCTGGGGAAATGGGGCTTGAATTCAGCTGTCTCTGCCAGATTAATGTGGCTGGTGCTGGATGATGGCAGAAAGAGAATTGTTTTGATGTGGTTTGTCAGAAAAGTAATATTCCTTAAAGCTATTGCAGTGGTTTGCCCCTTAGGAGTGGTAGTGGTTTAATAAGTTCGTAAATGCTAAGGTTGTCGCTCTTGTATTCCCTGAATGTAAATGTTTCTTTTTTTTTGGCAGGCAGATCCTCAGTAGTTGTATGGCTGTATCCTTTACTTATCTGGTCCACCCTGCTGCCTGCACCCTCACCCCCATCCTGGTGACCAAGAAAAAACAAAAATGAAACTGAGGGTTGATTACGTGTCATAAAGCAATTTTTGACCCTTTAAATGTTGGCTGAAGCATTGACTTGGGTGCTGTCAGGACACAGACAGAAGTTTCTAGCTGCCAGTCTCAGTTGCCAGAAGGCTTAGCCCTGAGTTATATGTTTAATGTAAATGGTTTTAGAAAAATTTACCTGACCAATCCGTGTGTTGAATAACCTGTTGCACTTAACATCTCTAAGCTTCACAGAATTGTCTAAATGATGCCCCATATAAATGTAGGATAAAAATACTCGAGGAGCTTTTTCTGTGTTTGGTGGAAAAATCCGGCACATGAGATGTAGAAAACTTTCCCAAAGCTATGCAATGATAATGACTGCACTAGAGCACTTGCATAGCACTTTGCCTATTACAAAAGCTGTAAAAACATTAACTAATCCACAAAGCAAATTATGTGTTGCAGATGTATCTCTCTGCTGGGAGGAAAGCATATGTGTGTATGAACAAGGGGAAAAAATCTATTAAGGAGGCTTAATTTGGGCATTTTAAGCTTTGTTGCATTTCTTTGTATTTTCATAGTTTCTTAACAGAGGATTTTTTTTTTTTATCTCTAGGATTCTGCTAATGACATTATAGATTAATGTATGAAACACATATGCACCTTTTTGAGCACAGAAAATCCAATTGTCTGTATTCTGCTTACAAGCAAAATGAATCTAGAATTATGTGAAAGAATGGCAAACAGTCAGGAAAGTGCCTGTCTGTTTGAAATGGTACTGTTTTTTCTTTTATTCACAAACTCAAACCTCAAGCTTTCTGGTGCATATAAGTATTCTAAATGTAGCTTTTAAATTGATGTTGTATTGCTAGATACTGAATTCAAGGTTAGGTGATTACTGTCTTTATCAGCCTTGTCAAGAGCTGATATTCATCTGCAGTTGACTTGAAGCTGGATTTATTAGATCACTTTAATAGATGCTTAAAGTACACTAAATTTTAAATGCTGAGGGCACCTGTTTTCTCCCAGTATTCTAAGAACTGTTTGTCTGTGCAGCTGGCCTGTGTGTTGCAAGTGGGTGCACGCACATACATGCGTGTGTATGTAATGTCAGGAATTCAGGATGGTTGTCATGGGGCTTGTTAGGAGACTGCCAAAGGAGGCCAATTTCACTGGGCTGCGGGTACCAGTGATGGTGTTGGTCTTCACCGTTTCCGTTCCTGAGACTATGAACTCTCTGGTGATCAAAACTGGAGCCAAAGTGTGTTGCTTCTTCATTCCCCACCTTTGCTCACTTATCCTTGGTGGTTTTGTGCTTCTCAGCCTCCTCCCCAAAAGGAAAGGGACTTTATCTGCCTCTTCTACATGTCACCTTATTTTTGGGACCAGGACTCTTTCTGGTTCCATCACATACCTTTCTTCCCTGTTATACTGCTATGCCACCTTTGTTGTCATCCTGCTGGGTTTTTCTTTTTTGCTTGCATATTTTCCTGTGTATATCATTTGTAGAAATGCTCCATCATTCTCTAAGTCTCTGGAGTTGCATGTTATTTGTGTATTTTGTGCTTAGCAGTGTTATAAAATACTTGTATGTTGTTACCAATTATGCTATTAGTGGCACTTCTATGTTACAAAAACTGGCTATTGCCCCTTCATTTTAGTATGCATATGGTCTGAGTTCAAGGCAAGCAAATACTAAGCGTGGCTTTGGTTACTCCTAGAAAGGTGAGTCCATTAGCATTCATAGGTGCTGTCTTAGAGGCAGGTTACACTATGGCAGTACAACTGATGCTGCCAACCCATGGCTCTCAGCTGCACGTTATCCTCACCAGTGCTGTAGTATTCAGATGACTAAACAGCAGCATCTGTTTATCATGTATTCAAGACCAGCTGGCAGCATCTACAGCTGCTATGTATGAAGAGAAGCCCTTGTAGCTTTGTCGTGGGAGGTGGGCTAGTGATCTCTACGTGTCAAAGTACCCTACCATATGATCCCTATGCATGCCATCCCAATGGCAGAAAAGCTGATTAATATGGGGAGAGTGAACATTGGTGCTTTACATCAGTGTGATCATTTGCTTGAATGCGTTTGCCTGTGGATTTGTGAAGGCAGGTGCTGCTTCCCCATGTCATTGGACCCTGACTGACCCTGTGGCTGGATAGGAGCATGGTCAGCTCCTGTTCCTGCCGCTGGTGGTTCTTGAGCTTTGCTGTATTACACTTCTGTGGCTTTTGCAAGCTGACCATAGTGTGGCAGAATGAGCCCTCTATGGGTGAGTGCAAACTAAGATGTGTTATGACAGTCCATTAATTATAATCACTCAGGCAAAAGGAGCATCATTGCAGACATTGATTTAATGTACGGAGGGAATTGAAAGGGCAGAAATGAAAACAGGATAGAAAATACTACGCTTCCCTTACACAGCTGAGAGTGTGCATGCAAAACATAGTTAGAAGAATAGTATGGTGGATCTGAGCTCTGTAGTTAGACACTTCCCTCCACTGGTAATTTTCTGTCTTTAATTCCTACAGGCATATTAATTTACAATATAAATGGATTTCCACGTGTCAGCTACAGAAAATGTTCTTACCAAATGTTACAAGATTTATTTTTTTCCTTTCTGAAGTCTCTAGTTTATTAAAGCATTCAAGTAGGGAATAATATGCTTTTTGGGTGGTGCTGTTCAGGAAAAGAGAATGCTTTTAAGCTGCTGTTGATATATGAAAGGCATTCATAAGCTTTACATTTTATACAGAGATTTTTAGGTGGTTGGCAGGGATTCTGTGTTTTTAAAAGTTTTTCTGTTGCTGGGCTTCATGTACTTTTATTTTCCCTTTGAAGTATGTGGGAGAGTGCAGAAGGGGAAATACTTCATTATGTCCATGAATTATTCAGGTACGGTTCTAGGAGTTAACATTACTTTAAATAGCTCAAGGTCTTTCTTTTTCCTTGAGTATATCTCCGTTTTTATTCTTATGGTGATTGTATGCCATGTTCCTTTGCTGAATACAATTTTGATGGAGTACTACTATCTTTTGGCAATCTCTAGAAATCATTTCAGACTTGAAATAAGTATTTAATTCTGATCTTTTCCAGCATCAGATATGTAGTGACCCAGAGTAGATACAGGTGAATTGGCATATATATGACTTTACAAAAGAATTAAATTATTCTCCCTAGGGTGTTTCGCGTGTGCTTTTGCAAAAGCATTTCCAATATCTCCCCTCTCCCCATTTCTACAATGAAAGAAAAAAGGAATCCATAATATTAAATACTATCATTCTATTATACATGCAGTATTGGGATTTTATAAACCATATTTATTACATCCCCATTTCAGTGGGGAGGCATGAGCGCTAAGTCCTTATGTTTTGAGCAAAACAAAGAAAAAAACAAAGATATGAATATCTGTTTTCAGAAAATAGGAAGAATAACACAGAGGAAGGTGATCAGAAAGATGACTAGAGGTCAATATGGGGAGAAAGGAAAGCAAAACAGAATCCAAAGCATTTTATTGAAAAGTGAGTTGTTAATGTTTTCCTCTTGTAGTTCTAAAAATATCTTTGAAAATCTGGTGATTGCTTGATCAAAGATTAAAATGTAGTCAGTATGTTCAAGTTCATGATAGTAAGGTTATATCAGTGTATGTGTAACCCTAGCCTTCAGTGACTTCTGTAAATATGGTTGTCAGCCACCTATGTGTCTGATAGAAATGTTTATGAGCTGACCAATTGCAAACATGTCATTGCTTCAGTCTTGTAGTTTCATTGAGTCACTCATTGGACCTCGCATTCTCAAGGTCCTTGAACAATGTCTCAGCAATAGTCAAGGTTTTGTTGCATTAACACTATACTGTCATGAAATGGAAATCTTAGTCACTTGTGTAAAAGAATCCTGAAAAACACTGGAAGATGCCAGGTGCCAGTGGCAACCTCTGTGTGGATACACAAAAGCACTGGTAAAAAAAGTCATCTGTATCCCAAAACAAAATTTGTCAGGGCTGAATCTCCCTCAAGATACCAGCATAGAAAATGAATCAGAAGCCATTGAACATCATATTCACTAGGGACTGCATGTTAATTAGAATAAAGTTATAAAACTTTATATGCAACTCTCCAAAGATGCTGGTTACAACAGAGAACCTGTGTCTGCTGCCTTTAGAACTTTGCTGTTACTTTATTATTTCAATGGTATGAGAACAGGAAGCCAGGAATAAAAATGTGTGAAAACATCAAAAAATGAATCTTTTGAGTTGTGCCATTGATTTCTGGCTGTTTCAAGTGTGCAGATTTGTCACCTAAACCCAATTATTCATGAGTTGCAAATATTCAATATTCTACATGGATTTACCTTGCTTTGTTTATATGTATTCTGCAATTGATATGATTTTGCTAAGTCCATTTTGGAACTGAATTGCATTGCTTAACAAAATAATATGCTTTAGTGTATTTATATATTCATATGTATATTTTAGTGTAATTTTTGGATACCAGGCTAGCCAATATTTAGAGGTGTGTACTCCAACTCCATAAGCAGTAATTTCACTAGGTATTTATGTGTGTGGGTTGGTTATTTGTAATAATAATTAAAACCCCACATAGTAAAGGGACTTCATAAAGAAATGTTATGTGCTTTTTGTTTAAGCCTAATAGTAGATTTAAGACCTATTATGTTGGGGCATTTTATTTGTTTTTACTACTAAAGCTGTTTTTATTTATTCCAACTTTCAAACTTGCATTAAGTGATGTTGACTCTTGAGCTGGAACAGGTCTAAAAATAATGAAATACTTGAGTATTCTGGAAAAGGACTTCATGTGTTCATGTATTATTCATTAGATTTCCTTTGAGTGATTATAGGAAGGGAAGCTGGGAAGAGATAAAGATGGAGATAGGGAGGGAGCTAAGGTAGGAAGATCCCCCTTAAGCAAACCTGAGTAAACTTACTATCCAGATACACACTGTCTGGCTGGGAGGAAGTATATGTCTAATGCAACTCTACCCCTCTAATGTTTCAGCTATTTCTGAACTGTATCTGTTCAAATCACTGCATATTTTTCGATAATAAAATGTTTCTTGGGTCATATTTGTTACGAATGTTTAGGCCTAGTTATGTCTAAATTGAGTACCATTGAGTTCAATGGACTTTTGATTAGGATATGTGGTGGTTGGATGAAAAATAGCAATTTATACTTCTCTTTGTTGATGAAAGAATTTTAAATACGAAAATTATTACTGAAAAGTTACTAAAGTCTTTCAATTTTCTGCTGCAGCCATTATCAGTTACTAAAAGCAGCCTGGAACATTGTACAAATTAGTGCTTTTTATTTTGAATTAGTAATGTTTAAAATATCAGTGTTGAACAATTGTTCAAATGGAAACTTCTTTAAATAATGCTGGTAGTTCAACAAGTCAAAGGTAGAAATAGTTGTAGGTAAACTTGGGCTGCAGCCTGTCTTGACCAGGAAAAACTGAGAGATGTGGGCAAATGATGAACTTAGTGTATTCACATGTTCTCACAAGCTATGATCAACTGGAAGGAAAAAAACCACCATCATGTTAACTTTGGTTCCATTATAAAGACAAATCAGTGGTAGAAGTCAAGCAGACACTAGAAGTAGGAAGTACATCATAAGGCTTCAAAGGGGTTATTACAGAGTCAATAAAGAGGTTTTGCTGTGGTTTCTGCCTTAACTAAATGGTTTGCCTCCTGGAATAAATAAAAGGTATGCCACCATAAATTGACAACAAATGTTTTCTTGGGACCTTGATTGAAACATTCGTTTCTTTTACTTTATGTAGCAAAGCCTTGAAACTACTCCCTTTGAATGCTCCTTAGAGCTTGAGCTTTCTTTTATTTTCTTTTATTTTTAAATTAGTTGCGTTATTCTTCAAGGAATGCAGCAGCAGTGGTGTGAGGGAGAATGAGGACAAGGTCAAGAGATATTAAACTAACAAAGAAATTACAGTTGCTGCTAATTGTCATAGCAACAAAGGAATAATGGATCTTGGCGAGGAAGCAGAGGGGCAGAGGTTGTTGGTGTGCACTCACAGAAGTACTGTGCTGTTCTGTGGTATTAGGAAAGTCATTCTAGGAGCCTTTTTCTCTTATATTTTCTAATTATATGTTTTCAGAAAAGGTTAGAACAGGTTTGTTTTTTGTGTTTTTTTTGCTGTTTTTTTTTTCCTTTTAGGATAGCCCAGGGAACCGAAGTAACACTCTGCTTTGGTGTGCTTTTGTGCTTTTTTGTGCACTCATGAGTTGATTTCTGTGTTGTATCTGTGGAAGGACCTCACTGGCAGAGGTGGGCAATGAAAGCAGGAAAGCAGCTGGACTGACATTGCTGACACCCCTGACAGGTAGTGCAGCATCCTCTGCCAAACCTTATTCTTGTCATGATGGACAGTAACTGCTTTAATTTGTTTGTTGCCAGTTCTGTGATTGATCCTTTATAAAGAACAAATGAACTTGGGGAAAGAGAGATACTGTTTCCCTGGTGAAGTACTTCCAAGAATAGACCTGGGGGAATTTTATTTTATCAGTTCAGCTTGCCTACTGTTGGTGGTGCAGGCAAAGAGGTGGAAGGGAAGGGAAGGAAAAAGGAAAGGAAAGGAAAGGAAAGGAAAGGAAAGGAAAGGAAAGGAAAGGAAAGGAAAGGAAAGGAAAGGAAAGGAAAGGAAAGGAAAGGAAAGGAAAGGAAAGGAAAGGAAAGGAAAGGAAAGGGGTTTGTAAGTGTGTTGGGAAGGTAGCTGGGAGCCCTCAGCTCAGGTGAGCAAACAGAGATGTTGCAGTGTGGAATAGGATGCACATCAAACTCGTAGGACAGAGGACAGATGACTCAGTTTGCCTCCACTCTGAAAGTTACTGGAAGTGAAGACCTTCCTGAAAGGCAATAATGAGAGGAGATTTGTATATAAACTTTTTCCTTTTGGTCCACCTAATCTGGTGAAGTTTCACCAAAACTTAGAAAACTGCAGTCCTGTTTGTGTTTTGTTTGGTTTTTTTTTTTCCAAATAAAATAGAATTATTATTTTTTTTTTTTTACAAAGGCTGTGAATTACTACATTTTCACAGGCAAACACCCAAGATTTCACACTATGGGTAAGTTACTGCACAGGATGTAGGAGATGCTCAATTAGGATGAAATCACACTCCTTACTATTGGTATGGCTCATTGAAGGATGCTTAGCGTTAATATCAGGGTGGGTTCAGTTGGTCAGCTGTAATACAGATGATAATTTTAAGGTAAAGAACAAACCTTTGTACTTAAAACATACTAAATGTTTTACCTGTTATCTCTACTGGCTTGAAAACTTTTTAGCTGTTGCTTTAAATTTTCAGAGATTGTTCTTCTGGACTTTGTCACCAAAATGCTTTTCTTACATTAATAAAACAATATACAAACAAGGTATGTTTCTGTTCTCTGAGATACCCTTTGATCAATCTCAAGTGCGTAATACTGTCTATATTTAAAAAGGGAGCAAAAATCTCCAAAGTCTTCTTTTGTTTTGTTTTGTTTCCTTATGTTCTTCTGCTCTTAACCTTCCATAATCATTGATTTTCCTTCCAAAACACAGTTGGTAATAACACTTGGACTGAAGATACTTCAGTCACGTCAGGCAGTGCTTTTGGAATCTGTGAAAAAGAACAGAGAACAAATCTTAGAAGTGTCTTGCTGTTATTATTTTGAAAGATATTTAGGTACTAAAGGACATGAAATGAGGTTTTTGATCTCCAGTGCTTCTTCACAAGTTCCAACAGTGATTGAAAAGTTACTTAAGTTTTAGGTTATCTGTAACATTGAGCAATGTGTGTTCTCTCACTTCAGTTTAACACAGAACACTCTTTTTCTTTAATTTTGTTTTTAGTAAAACAGTTTTAGTTTGAGTTTGTTTAACATTAACACAGATCTGGAATAGGAAAGTTTGTGTCTACGTAAGTATCAAGTACAGTAACCTGATATAATGCACCTGCATATTGAGATATGTATTTCTGTGTTTTATTTTTATGCTTTTGTACTAAGTAATAATATATAATTTGATTTTGAAAGTCTACAATTTGTCAGCATGAGTGAAAGAAACAGTCACTCTAAGGAAGGCTTGTCAGCAGCTCTTTGAGTTAAGGTAGTGGGAATAAGATGCGTGTGCTTGATGTCACTGTAATGTTCATGTGATATATATTTTCTTTCCATAAAATACTACTCACTACTTATGTGCAGGTCTCAGTACTTGACAATTGTCACTTTCTGTGCTTGACATCTGTACATAACAGCATTAATAGTGGGTTCTGTGTCTCAGTAGAGGTTTTCTCATAATAATGGTAGGTCAGGGAAAGAATGCAAGAAAACATCCTGATGTTGCCTGTGTTGTTTGTGAAAGTGAAAAACAAACTTGCAGAAATAATTACTCAAAAGGGTTGAATAAGCATAAGTAGTGAGCGTGAATAACAGTTATGGGGAGAAAATACTTCAAAGAATTACAATTACAGAAAATACAGTTGTAATTGAAGTCAGGAAGGGCTTTTACAAGTTTAATGCATACTACTGTTACATTTCTCTGCTTTTGGTATAGCAGATTGCTATATAGAGATCTTACAGGCAGATTGATACTTTGGGATGATCACCTGGCCTCTTTTGCACTGAATTCCTAAATATGTGTCCCTTTAACCCTTGGATAAATATAACAGTAAATCTCTCTTCAGAATATATCGGTAAGGGCAGGCAGAGCTTAGAATTAAAAAATGTAGTACTGATGCTTCTGTGTTGTGTTAAAAATAAAATTTTTGTGGTTCATTAAAAGTTAGGATTAAATTTTGAAATACACAAGGCAATCATTGAGCTCTACCAAAAAAAAAAATAATCAAGTTACACAGATGGTATTACTTGTACTTCTGTGTTTTTTTTTTTTATTTTTTTATTAAATCTTTGATATCTTGTAAAACCAGAGAATGGTGACTAATGCATTTATGCATTGTACTTGGACAGTTGTTTCATACATTTTCTCACCAGTCCAGTGTCAGTAAAAAAATTTTCTCTAGCTCCTCCTTAAATGTATTTCCCAGATCTGATTGCTCATGATTTTGTGCAGAACAGTTTTGTTAACACATCTGTCTAAATGCTTTTTTTTTTTTTTTTTAATCTATATTAGGATGTTTTGAATAACTTGGGTTCCTGTGAGTTGGATGAAGATGACCTCATGCTTGACTTGGAGTTCCTAGAAGAACAACATCACCATCATTCTGGTAAGTCAGATAAGTACTGAATATCTTCAGTGAGGTATAGTTGTTCTTGAAATACAAAGTGTATTCAGTACAATTACTTGGAAATAAAAAAAAGATTTATTGGAAGGGGAAGAGCAGTATGCATTTTGTAGTGTTATTTCCAAATGCTTTTGTTGTTTAACAGAAAAATGCACTTCACACTGCGTTTGAACTTTGTATGTTCAGTTATGAAATTTAAGTGATTTGTACAGCTTTAGAATTCCTGCACCTGTATGATTTTCGAGATACTTAAAATGACGACTGCTTACCCCATGTGGTTATTGAAAATAGGTGATCCTATTTTGTGTGTGCCAGAATAACATGTTTCCAATGAAGAAGGTTTTATTTGAGACAGGAATGTTACTTGATCCTTTCTTTCGTAGTTGGTTAAGGAACTGTTGCAGTGTTGTGATGAATAGCAATAGCTAAGGTCAACTTGCAGTGTGTTCAGGATGATTTTATAACAGGATTATACGAGGTCTGGGCAAGTCTGGCAGCTGCAGTGGGGAATCCTGCATTTCCTTTGGCTGTGACATAAGATGGTGTACGGCCTAGTTTGTGAACAGAAAAACTCCTGCTAACTGTAGGGTTTAGAGAGACTTAAAATGTATTTGAGATTGATACTTGATCATAGGTAGAGCTTTGAGTTTGTACTCTGTTGCGATACTCTGCTATGACAGTGACATGCTTTTACGCAGGAGTAATTCTCGCCCTCTTTTTTTTACCTGCTGTTTTCTGACCCTTCTTTCTTCATCCACCATACAGGTAACTGCTATAGGTACCCACTATATTAGGTATATGTAGTGCACATTCATGCAGACTTGTGTCTGTCATCTTCTGTTCTGGTCCGTACTTCGATGCAAATTTAGCAGTAGTTACAGATAAACTGCTTGAATTATGCTCATGTTTCAACTATTCTATATATGATAATTGTGTTAATATATCTGAATTATCTCTATAATAATTTTATTTAATCATTGTATTGTGCTTTTTAAACCTGTTTGCATATCTACTTATAGGACAAAATATCTGTTCCATTTTATTTGGTAGGAAGCCAGAGTAGCCAAAGTAGCCAGAGAGTATAGGGTGTTGAAGCAGCAATACGCATGTGATTATAGTTCATTAAATTACTTGGAGCTAGGCTACAACAAACTACCTGCACAGCAAAGGCCCTTTCTAAACAGTACTGAATAATGTTATTAACTGGTTACAGAAAGTAACTGTGAAGAAATGTGGGTCAAAAAGCTTCAGAAACAAATATTTTATGAGGACTCACAGTTTTTAGATTTGTTCATTCCTTGGACCTGTTGGAAACAAATTAACAGGCAGAACCATTTTCCATAAATAAACTTCCCTAACATGTTGCACTTGGCCTTGCTTGTGTTTTCCTCCTTTTTCATATTTCTAAAACACTTAATTAAAAGTGATTGAAAAGGTATGTCCAGTATATTGCAAAGATGCATAGCAGCTTTTGAAACAGCTAGGATTGTAATGCCTAAATGACATTATGCTTGATGTAATGTAATGCCTAAATGACATTATACTTGATAGAAAATTAATTAAGATGGAGATGTGATACGACACATAATCTTTCTACTCTTGTCTCCTTATCCAGAACAAATGAGATGCTTTTAAAACAGAAGTATATAAGTTGTCTTTTAAAGAATAGTAATCATTTCTATTCTGAGCAGTATGCATTGCAGTATACATGGTGTCTTTGAACATGGGTGTTTATCTTATTAATATTTGCTCTTAGGTATATTTATTTGGTCGTGGGTCTAGCTGTAAAAAAATAGGATTTTCCTAGTTGTCACTGTTGTTTTTGAGTCATTCATTTGAAAGAAGGAGTTAGAAGGACAGAACCACAGTATAAATTGGCACAATTTCACCAAATAAAGCTGATATCTTTGTACTGGGTTAGGATCTGGCACAAAATGGGTAGATGTGGCTGGTTGTAATTCATCATCTTTATTCATGGTAAGATACTGAGATAGGCTTAATTTTCAGTCATTTGGCATTTACCTATCACTAAAGTACATAAAACCCTAGAGTTAGATACTGACAGCTAAATGTTTTTGACAAGTTGCTTTTCTGATTGCTATATTAAGCTGTGGTCCGCTTCCAGGATTTAAGACTTTTCAACAAAAATTCTTTCTAGTAATTCTCAATTAACCCATTCTCTGTTTTCACTTCTGGGCTTGTTTTCTCTAATAGGCCTCTCCATTCATACCTTAGTAGAATTCTTCTAAGCTTCCTCAATTACCTTATCAAATGTTATTGATGTGATTTTTATAAGAACAGGAACATGGAAACAATGAAGTGATCATGTCTAAGATGTACAACCAGTTTAATGCAGAGCTTCAATCTTTTGTAAACTCACCAGATAGGAAGTGATCATATTTCTGGGTGTGCATATATAAGCTATTGCAGATAACTGAGAAGCAATGTATGTTTTTTTAAAAGATCTGTAATCTTGGTCCCATCATAAACAAGAAGAAAACGGAATACTCACTGAGGATGAGCCAGTACTATTATGGTAGAATTTATATACTAATTGAATTTGAATAAAACTAAGGGGCTATTTAATTCTTTCAGTTGTGACCAGCCTGAAGAGTAGATGCTTTTCTACAGTATTTGCTAGTGGCCAGTTTGTTGGACTCTTTGTAAAGGCCTGTTTAAGACAATGTGCTTGATAGTTTACCTATGGCTTGCTTCCCCAAAAATCATTAAAGACAATCCCAGACATACAGACTTGTGAGCCTCCTCTTCCCTGTTGGTACATGCTGTCCATCATATATATAGGATTCAGCTTGGTGTTATGTCAACTTTACATATTTAAGCAGTTTTGTAGCAATATTTGTTTACACACCTAAAAAGTTCCTTATGATTTGCTAATACTTGAAAGGGATCTGTGTAGCTGACATTGACACTTGTATCATACTGAAGTCAACTGGGAGCTAATGCATGTGCTTCTAGGTCTGTTGTGGGAATGGAAGTCTTTATAAATATAAAAATATAACACAGAATGCTGCTTTTTGCATGGTAACCTTAAAATCATTCTCTTATGGAAGTCAAAGTTATCGACAGTACTATGACTATTTGTAGTCTAATAAAAATCCTGTTGATATTTTGCATATTGATGCTGATTATATTAATACTGATATATATATTATACTGATTATAGCATATATAATATATAATAAAAATATATAATACTGATATACCAATTATAGCATTTATTTGGTTAAGGCCATCAGTCCTAGAACCATGTTACAGTTCACTTGTGCTCCACTTTGCCCCTTATAAGGAATTCTGTGGGTGATTGCTGCAGGGGAAAATGTTCCAAGAGAAGCTCCATTCAGTATTTTAACACATAAGCTGAAATATAAGGAGTTGTAATTGAAAAATAATTCAGGTCTTTCTCTGGTTGTTATGGAGGGTTAACTAATGAATGGGGCAAGTTCGTACTCTTCAAGAGCCTATGAAAATCTGTAAGAAGTCAAATGACATGATGTGATATTAGCCTTCATATTCTTTGACTTGAATATCACAAACTATTTCTTGGTCGCAGGGCTGTATGCAGCATGCTGTATCACTGAAACAGCAACTCTGAAGTGTAGTTCCACAGTCAATAAATACAGTTGATGGGTTGGTTAATGGTGAATTGAGAAAGTCTATTAACTGCCATTAGGAGCTCCAGATTTTTAGAGACTTGTTAGTTATGGCCTGATTTACAATAGCTTCTACTTCTAGCTACTGTGATTAAAAAGTACAGTATTTGCTAGGCTGAGCATATATCTTTTTGACTTTCTACTGAAGTTGACAATAATAATTTAACAAAATAATTGCATTGATTTACCATAATTTTAGTGACCATTTATGAATGGAAAATAAGATACTGTTGGAAGGATTTCTGGGATAAATGGCTGCTAAGGAGCAAATTTTAAAGGAGGAGCTAGGAGCCAATTGGCAGGCAAGGAGACTTTCTTCCAGAAAGTGGAATGTCATATAAATTAAAATACAGAGTTAGAAAGGTGAAAAAGACAAAGATCTGTTGCCTCTTTCATTGTTTATGATGTTTTTTTAATTTATTACTCCAACCCATTTTTTGCTCCTGTTTTTTTTCTGTCCTCTCAGCTTTGCCCTAATGAGCTCTTTGTCCTCCAGCAGCATCCTCATGAAATGTGTTCCTGCAAAAGGGCACTGTGAACCTTGATAAGTACTTGAAAATTAAAACATATCCCTAACTTTTTCTATAACCACACAATTGAAGATAAGGAGATACCTGCAAACCTCATGTAGGTGCCTTTAATTTGAATGTAGACTTCTGTGTTCTGAAAGTCTTAGCACAGCTGTAGAAGTCTGCAACTACCTTGTTTCTGATCTCTCCATAAGTGATTTTACTGCATTAATGTACTACTTTTATTTCTGTTTAAAAGGCTACTGCCGAGATAAAGAATGTAAGACATTTTATTATCCCACCTAACACAATTGCTTTTAAATTTAATAAAATAATATTTATGTAGTTCTCAGTGAATGTAGAGCACTACTGCATACAAATGCAAAGCATTAATCAACTTGATTCACTGAAGGTTTTGCATACTGTTCTTAGTCTGGAATGTTTAAAACTAAGCATAATATGACATACATGATGAGCCTTGAGCATGCCTTTTTATTACTCTAAGTAAATTAGACTTTTAAAATATGTTACAGTGTTGATTTCCTGTTGTAGAATAATGAAGTTAGTGGTTTCTGTAGCAGCAAACCATTGCTGGTTTATAGAAAGTGACAGCATTAATTTGATCGCATTCAGTTTCCTTTTCCCAGGTGAAACATGACTGATTCTGAGTATTGATTATGTATAAGGAAGACCTATATATTTAGTGATATGAGCAGTGGGGAATTTATTCAACTAATGCCCATTCATGTGGGTGAGTTGTACTCTTGTGTTGTGCCATAGCCTATTGAAAAACCAAATACTTGATTTTGTAAGGTTAGTGTTGTCATTAAATGATGACTGCAGTAACTAGTAGCCTTTTCTTAAAGTACACAAGGCAATAGATATCCAAGGTATTTTTTAAATTTCTTAACTATTTGCCATAGATGTCATAAAAATGTATGTCTGTAGCTGGGATCTGTAGCAAGCGGTCCAGCTGAATTCAGGGGGTCTGCTCCAGGTACCAGATACGAAGCACATGCATGTATCATCTCCACATCAGGCTCCACACTGCGCAGTGACTATTCATCAGTGCAATACTGATTATTTGGGTACCCTGACTGGCCTGCTGCATTCATCATGTGGGTGCTTGCTGAGTAGTTTTGAATAATGTAGCTGGCTATAATTTTTAGAAGAGATTTGTCTTTGGATGGAGCTTAAGCCATTTTGGATTTAATGCCTCAGCCTCATCTGTAAAGCAGTGATCTAACATATTTCAGAAATTGTCTTATTTGCTTATTTGGGAAAAAATGAAGTAAACGTGGAAATGTGAAAGGGCATTTTAGCATCCATCTAATTATTGTTCAACTCCTAAAATACCCCACTTTCGGAGATAGGGCACATTTTGTTCAAACCAAAGACCATCTCTGTTAGAAGCTTCTCAAGTGTCTGCTTAATTCTGTATGTGGTAATACATGTTTTGGTACTTGCTTGAGGCTTAAGAATGTAAAAGAGTATATGTGACTTGAGAAAATGACATGGTGGGAGTGGCTTTTATGTGCTCCATGTATTTTCTTCTGTTACTGGATGTTGAGGAAGAAGGGTCTTGTAGCTTTTGTTAATGTAAGTGAAAGGAATGAGCATATGAAGTTCTGATGTAGTAGTATCGCTCTTACAATGTAACGCTTGCTTGTATATACCTAATAAAAAATAGAAAAGTAGTCGTTAAACAGATGCTCTTTATGTTGAAACTGTAATGCCCTGGTGTGGTGTTGGCTTAGAGTTGTCAGCAATGAGCAGGGAGAGGTATGTTTTAGTGAGGTGGTTGGAAACTGTGGGCTCCAGTCTTTGTCATGTATTTGTATTAGGTTGTTTCTATTTAGTGCATATTAGTAAGACCCGAAGCGTGTGCTGGCCTAGAGGACCCTCTGACCACACAAATGTTGGGATTTCTTAATTAAAAAAATTGTATTATTGATTTGACAGATTACTGTATGGGTTTTGCAAACTTCCAAGAGCAAGGTAGAAACCTGATTTTGTTTTCTGAGGTGGATGCACAACTTATGCTTATTTAAATGTCAAATTAGTTATCAGATTATGATTTTTTAGTAACATAATTACGTTAGATACTAGCAGCTTTGCCAATACAAAGGCAGTATACTTGTTTTTTAGGAAGTAAGAGTTGGGAGTTTTTATTGTATTTCTTTTAAAGCCAGATAGCCTGCAGATCAATTGCATCAGTAGCCAGTCAAGCTAAAGTGTTGGTATAATGATCCAGTTATATTAATTAAGTAGTTGCTGATTTGTTTTGAATGTGATGAACAAGCTGTGTGAAAATTCTGTGGTGGGTTTGGAGTTCCTCCTGTGCCTATTAATTAAATGCACTAATTATTTTTATTTGATTTTTTTTAATGGAGGGTAGGACTGAGGAGCAAAGCCCCTTTGGTGTTTTAGGTGGGTTTTTTGACCAGGAGTGGGAGAAATACAAATGCTATAAAAGACATGTACAGAAAAATTCAGTGCTGATACTGGGTCATTAGCACAGGTAGTTACAAACTGTACAACAGAAATAAATTTGCTTGCTTATGAAATGTCAAAGATCATCCAAATAAAATAAGAGAATAGATAAAACATTTTTTATTTATAAATTATACTACTCTGGCAGCAAAACACCAAAAGCCAGCTCCTCACTTACGATGGATCAGCTGGCATTCATTGAAACCAAAGTGTGTTAGCATGCCTGAAGCAGGGGCCTTGCAGGGTGCCTTTGGCCCATGGATCAGCCCTCAGCCAGCGGAAAGGTGGCTCTTGTTGGAAGCCTGGAGTCAGCATCAAGTTCTATGGAAGACAGCGTGGGTAGCAAGCTCTGGCACTGTTGTTTGGGTGGATGGTAACTCATTTTGTAAGACAGTGGCACTGGCTGGCACAGAAGCTCAAAAGGGGCAAATACCAATTGCTGGATGCTTTTCCTGAGATTTCTGGCAAAGCAGACCTGCTCCCAAGCAGACGTTGTCTCTGAGAGTCTGCCAAAGTTCCCGTGTATTGCATTCATGTTTGTCAGTGCAAGGAAAGCAGGCTTCTCAGTGTTTTTAATTTGCCTTTAAATAGAGAATAGTAAAAACCCCCGAACTATCCTAACTATACTTTTGTCAGACAGCTGCTAAGAAAAAGAGATAAGAAACTTAAGTAATTTGAATGTACTGCTTTACTCATGAATGTATCTTTGGCAACAAATTATGTTTAAAAACAAGAGCACATTTTGATTTTTAATTGGAACTGGGCACCCCACTCCTTGAGTTCTCTTTAAAGCCTCAGCGTTCCCAAATGTCACTTTTAGAGGTGTATATGTTACAGAACAGGTTAAACGAGGGCAGCAACCCTTCGGTTTTCTGCTTGATACGTGTGATAATATTTCAGTTTATATTTACAGGTTTTGAAGAAAATAGACATTGTGACATTAAAGTAACAAAGAGATCTGTGTCTCTGCTGAAAAGGAGGTTCACAGATTATTTAGCTCAGTAGCATCTTGTATTGTCACTACAGATTCTGGACAACAAGATAATGAAAGCACAATGAGCACTACTAATAATGAACGTAACAAAAACTGGTGCATGACTTAGCTACATTACTTATACCACTATAAAATAACCTGATAACAGTGTGACCAGCCTCATTTCATGTGTACATCCATTTTCCAGTGTGGCTTTGAAGTACGGAGTGGAGAGTCACATGCACTAGTTTCTCCGTAACTAAAAAAGCTAGAAACAGGGATTTTTGTATTTTCAGAGCAACCTATGCTACTAGGCTACACATTTTCCCTGAAGCATTGTTTAATAAATCTTACACAGTAATGAGGTAACTTAAGGTCTCTAGGGAAATGAAATAAAACTTGCAATAATCTTAACTGTTCTAACCATGATCTACAGCTTCTGAAAGAGCACTGGCCATGGAGGAAAGGAAAGGGATTTTTCCAGGCTCTGCAGTGAAAGAATAGGTACTATTATCAAATGTGAAAAGCGTATTTGTTATTCAGAAATTGCGTGCTTGTGGCTAGGTGTGTTATTAGGAGTCTTGAAGCTGAAGTTACTCAAAATAAGGAGAAGAAATAATGACTAGGAAAGTTGTTACTATTAAATTAGAATGAAACTAAATAGAAGTTCTAGGCTAATATAAGCTTAGTCCTCCAGCATCCTGGAGCAACCTGGTCCATATTCTGGAAAAGAAATACTGAGTTGAGAGTCCTGTTTTTGTTCTCTTATTTATATAAATGAATGGTGTAATCTTAGTCCAGTTTTAACTGAAGAAAACCCCACAACGCAGAGCTGCCACCCATTAAACTTAAAACTCTTTTAGTGTATTTTACCTTTAAAGTTGAGTTGCAAACCAGTCTAGTTGATAAGCTGCAGGAGGCATGTAAGGCTAGCTTCTAGCTGTGCTTCTCTCAGAATATATTTAAAGCATGTCTTACATACTACAGATAATTGGCCTGTGCTATGTGTTCTCAGTGAATAAAGGAAAAATACTCAGTTTCCTGGGCAAATTAGTATTTTTAGCTCTTTTTGGTGTGAAGAGGGGTGAAGGACTGATAATGTTCAAATGGTCAGTATGTTGGGTTCTTTTCTGGCTGATACAGATTTTATTAATGATATGTACTTGTAAGTTCTATTCAGTTAAATGGAGCAGTTAGAAGATCAGCATCACAGGACATCACATCATAGTTTAGATGCCAAGAGTTTTTCCTTCATAAATAGACAAAAAGGGGAAAAGAGCACAGTCCTCAACTCCAGGGTCATAAAAGAATACTCTGAGATGTATTTGTACGGAGCAATTAGAGTCAGAGTCTGTATCTCCGTTTCCTGTTCTTTCATAATTATAGTGTGACATTTAGTTACAAATCCTCATTCATATTGGTATGCTCAGCCATCATTTACTGAAAGCACCAGGACAGTAATTAAATTAAGCATACTGTCTTTCTACGTTCCTTTGATTTTATACATACATTGAGATGAAACATCTTTAATATCTGCAGGCAGAAAAGAAATGCAATAATAAACATTATGACAAATCAAAGCATGCCATCATATTTAAAGCAATTCTGCATTTTCAGATGGCAAAGTTGAAGTAGGGTGCCAAATGCTGCTTTTCTGTCCTGCTTTGTGAGTTTACAAAGATCTGGACAGGGTGTCTTGCCAAAATGGAAATGTTATAAGAACTTGAGAGGAGCATGCTGTTTCTTCTCAGTTTTCTGTGAGTACAACCAAGAGATTTAGGGACTAAGAGGAACAATTATGAGCTCACAATTCCTCTGCATAACAGCTGTAACTCAGTTTATGTATCAATTGCGTTTTCCATATAACTTCTGCAGTGGTCCTAATTCAAGATCAAACAAACTGTGTGTGTCTAGAAAGTTAAAGTAATGACTTTTGATATTTTGAAGTATTTATCTCTGGGATCCTTGTAGGTCCACTCTTAGATAGAAAGGGTAATCTGATAGTTAAAGATAGAGTCTAGGTCTTCTGGGTTTAGCTGGGCTCTTTGAAGCATATTTCTGGTAAGCTAGTCACTTAAGCTAGTAACTTAACTTAAGCTAGTCACTTAACTTTGTTGTAGTATGTAGAAAGGGGTACTCCTGCAGTCACGGGGACTTGGCATTAAAGTTTGAGATAACTCAGGATGTTGGGATGGAGCTGTATTAATGACTAGAGTTACTACAGTCTTTAGAGGCAAATCATGTTATATTTTGTGCTACTTCATATGTCATTCCAGGAAGTGGAGCTGACACTGCCACTGCTCTTGCTGGTATGTCCGGTAACTACTGTTACTCCTTCTGCTATTTTCTTTTCTGCTGAAAAAAAGCCAAAGCAAACCTCAAGTTCCTTCGTAATAGGAGGAAAAAATATTGCAAAAGCCTATCATGCTCGTCAACCAAAGCGTGGGCTCAAATAAATTAATTCTTAACTCTTACCACAGTTGTACCCACTGGGCATTATTACTCAAAGTTTGGGTTATACCTGTTGTAGTGTTTGAAAGTATTAGTTGACTTTATTGTTGTACCTGAGTTTCTTGTGATGAGAGAGCTTGTTGTCCCTTCTTTTGTCCCAATGATGATTCAAACATGTAATATTGTTTGGATCTTGTCAATTTTTACTTCTGTTTTTACCTTCAGCTTCCCTTGAGGGGGAAGGAATTCATGCACACACACACACACACAAGACATGCAGGTAAGTAAGCCCTGAGAGTTGATGCAGCTTAGTTTCAGCTTTAGGAGAGAGGTCAACAGGTAGAAAGGATTTCAGAAAGTAGGTCAGGGTGACATAGGCTTCCTGAGCATGTTTTGGCCTCTCAGAGACTCCCAGAAGTTTGTGCTTTTGGATTGCAAAGCTTAGCTAGTTTTCTGTAATGTGTTATAAAGAGGGGGATTGTACACCTCTTTGTCAAAGGAACAGTTTGAAATAAACTCTGACGTGACTGTGAAGAAATTTTCTGGTTTTACCTTCTGTACTTAGGCTTACTTTAGGGTTGTTCAATGTGACCCAAAGTGAAGAATGCCTGGCAATCATCGTATCACACACCTGATTCCAAAGTTCTTCCATGAAACCCTTCCTGTAGAGAACAGCTTTAAAATGAAAGTTTGTCAAAGCACAAAGTGGTTAGAGGGGCTGGGATGTGGGCAGGTTGCCGACAGCCAGAGGTGCTGTGCTGGTACTTGAAGGATCTACAAATGTGTGTGCGAATCCAGAGTGGAGAAGCCTGTGCTTGCAATAGTGACCTTAAGTCTTCAGCAGCCCAAGAGGAGGAAGAGACCTAGCTGCCTGTGTTTGTATTTTATATAGGTCTCCTGTGCATAGGTGCTGTTGCAGGCAGTGCCTTGTCTGTGCAGCCTGTGTGTCCAGCCATGTCAGTGTCCTGAGTGTGTCTGTGTATCTGATACACAAACTCATTTTCTCTACTGGTTGAAGCTGCAAATGTGCAAATGGCAGCAGCATCATTCAGGCTGGAGCACAGACATCCCCACTGAGCCCCTGTGGTTTGGAAGGAGAGATCTCCCCAGCCCTGGAGCCGCCGGAGGCAGCAGGCCCATGCAGCATCCCTCTGCCTGTGGTGTTGTGTGTACCTGCTGAAAGTAGCATGTACATAAATGTATGTACCTAGTAGTAGTATGTATGTGAATGTAAAACATACCTGACAAACAAAAAGCATTTATTCAAGCTGATTTGAGGTTTTAAATGTGTTATATCTTCACACCTAGCTTTTGAGGAACTGTAGTGACAGGTGGTGTTTGTAACACAGTAACTGCTGAATCTGCAAGAGTGAGAAATAAAACAAAACATTGATGGTAAATGAGTGTAGTACTTTTTCTTTGGAGGATGAATAATGCACTCATTTTCTTTTTGCTTCCTACATGTTTCCAGCTCCACAAACACAGTTCACATATATTTGGTTTGGTTTTTTTTTGGTGGTGTTTTTGCAAAGGTTAAGGAAATTAGAAAGGCCCTAGGGCCTGAGAAACACTTATGGGAGTGGAAAAAAAAGAAAAAAAAGAAAAAAAAAGGTAAGTGTTGGTAGTAAATTTCTCTTTATTATAATAGGATGTGATTTTGTTGACTGTCAAAAGCGCAGGCAACATGATTAGCCTGCTGAAGATCTTCCTGAGTTGACCAATTTTTATTTCACAGTTTTTCTTTATAAAAAAGCAATTTATTGTAAAAATACATTACTTTGGAAGTTGAAAAGCAGGCAGCAGATAAAATGAAAATACAGATGTGTTGTAATATTATTTTTGTGCTTTTTCCCAGAATGGCTAGTTTCACAGAAAATAGTTTTGACAAGCCTTTGTATTTCTAATGCATTTTCTCCATGAATAAAACACAAAAACCCCCTCATATTTTTAAGCTTCAATTTCATTGTTTTCTTCCCTACTCAATCTTTAATTTGTTTGTTTGACTTGTTTGGAGATTTTTGCAGCATTGGTAGTTCAGGAAAAGATATTCTTTATGCTCCTTAATATAGCATTACTGACATGATGTACTTGTAAATTATGTTTTCTAGTGTAGAATGAGACAGATACGTTAGTTGACCATCTTTCTGTCAATGTGTATTAGATGAAACACAAATAGCTCCTGGTTCTGAGGATTTTCAGTCAAAGCCCTTCAATCTGCAAGTACAGCACACCTGTATTCACAGATGTGCTGTCCAGAGCTGTGTGGAGTTACTCGCATGCAGAAGTGGGTGACTATCATTGTGTGCATCTGGAAGGGCTGGTTTTGCCTGTGGAAGAAAGTTCACCAGGCAACAGACATTGCCTTGTACTAAGTTGTTGACTCCTGTGCCATGATCCTTTGACACCGAGTTGTCACTGATAGAAAATAGGGGTAAAGAGGGAAAATGAATAGAGCTAAGCAGGAAAAATGGCATGGGAAAGTCTCAGTTACATCTTTTCAGAAAAATAACATACTTTGGAATGAAGTTCCTTTAGATTTCCTCTAGAATGATACATGCCAAGCAGCTTAAAAGAATTTTTCAAACTCTCGTAGGTTTTGAATACCAGCAGAAGTATTATTCTGTCCCTCTATTCTGAAGAGAAATCAACAGGTTGAATGAAGTCCAGGTGTATGACCTTCAGCCTGCAGGGATCATAAGTAGGAGCTCCGTAATACAAGCAATGCTTGCAATGTGTGCTGTTCCCCTTGTTCTCCACAGCAAACAGAGTATGTGTAGGAAGTGAGGCAGAGGTAAATTGCATGGTATGTCTAGTCTCACAATAGCCTACACTCTTATTTAATTGCAAGAAGAGCTCCTGACGATTTTTACTCTTTGGCGTATGGGAGTAATGAGCCATTGAATCAGCTCAGTAGCAGGTGCTAGAAGGGTGGCAAAGGGAACACTGTGAGCCCAGAGGAGGTAACAGAAAAAGCTGTGCTTTCTGCTAGTGTGAGAATTTATGTTTCCCAGATTTTGTAACTGTAAGTAAAAGACACTTTCAGTTGTATGACTTTCTTCTTAAGTACAAATGAGGTCGTTTTGGTCACCCTCACCCCCTCATTCCCCCAGTCACATTTAGAATGTCGTTTCTCTCTTTCTGTACTTTCTTGGAAGTTGCAGGAGCCTGTGTTATTGTAGATGACATTTGGATTTATTATGATTGCAACTCTACCCTATAAAATCAGTTACTTCTTTTGCAAGTTCAGCTCATTTTAGAAGTGTTGTGCAAAAAACCCCGTACTTGTTCATCTTTAGTCCTTCTCTTGACCTAGTTCTGCTTGCTTCCTATTAAAAACTTTATTTTGATGGGCTTCCTTCTGCTTTACATTCTTGTACCTCAATATATGAGGCTTGAACGATATGGACAGACTGCATATTTTCTACCTTCTGTTACTTCTTGATTTCAGGTGACAACATATATTGAAACTGTAGGTCAAAGATGGCAAATCTTGCTTGTGTCCAAGCTTAAAACTCCACACAACCAAGACAGATTTTACTACTATAGCAGTGGAGAATGCTGACTCCCAGTAGACTATTTTGTTTCTTATGTTGTAGAATATAATCGCTGTGATTATTTAGTAACACTAGTTGTATTTATAAATGATAGGTTAGGCATACTGGAGTTGGCAGATCTCCTTAGAGATTGGCCTACTTTCTAATTATGTGTGGGGATGAATCTTCCCTATGTTTATTGCTCCAAAAATATATTTGAGATTTTGATATCATTAGGATGTAGGTCCTTGCCTTTATTGTTCTATTCAAATCCCTGTCTGTATCAAGGATGACTCAGCGTGTTTCACATTTACTGCTTATCTCTTTGATTTCTTTTTTAAAGTTCATTATAGATTCAGATCTCTTCTCTGTCCTTTGTATATATGCATGTTCCCTAGTTTGTGGGGAAACACATTACTAGTATATCAAAGATTACTTAGACATCTTCCCTTTGGGAAACGGCAGTTGTTCAGTGCTTCAAGAATTTTCTGTAAAAGCATCTCAGAGGAGCATTAAGCTCTTATTTAGCCTAAGGCACGTAACTATCCCCACTGAAGTCAGTGAGATCATACACTTCAGATTTAAGCTCATTCGTAAGTGACCTTGGTCCTAGGAGCTTCAATGCCGTTTATATGGTGTCCCCTGTGAGACTGAGTTTTTATAGCTCTTCAGTTGCCGTCATTTGCCTTAAATATATATTGTGGCTAAAAAAGTAAGTATGTAGCATATACTTGTCTATAATATCTAAAAAACATATATATAAAACATATGTGTAAAATATAGTGTATTGTGGCTATATTTAAGTACAGAATTCCTAACAGATATTGTAGAAGACTAAACTGTGTAGCCCAGCTGAGGAAATGTATACCTACAGATAGTATAGCTGAGGTATGGACTTATTTTGTCTGAATTGTAGTACTAATAGTGGCATAGTTTAGAGGAACAAAAGTTCATATTATTAAACGAGTAATGATTACTTTTCCTAAAATAAATTTGGGGATACTGGCTGGCTGTTTAATTTCATGTGTTTTCTAGGCATGGACATGAAAGCAAAAGATCTGAAGATACCACAAAATGTTTGTTTATATTGCAAAGAAAATTAGAGTTGGTAGCAAAGCACAGTATGCTAATTTCAGTTAAATTAATGTTAATACCTTGTCAAGAAAAAAAACCTTCAGAAGGTACTCTTCTCTAGTGAAGCTTAGTCCATACAAACTGTGCTGTTTTCCCAAACCAATGAGGGCGTCATTCCTGCCTCATTCTTAATCATCCAAGAAGTGTAGAAATAGTTAATATGAAGACTTTACTCTTAATAAATACTTTATTTAAACAAAAGAATTATTTAACTGCCATTTTTAAGTAGTCTGAGGTGACCTTGAAAACAGGTATGTAGGAAAGGGAAAAAAACCCACAGGAAAAATAACTTATTCAAGGTTCATTTAGGTGAGGTTCATTTAACATCTTGCCCTGCCTTTTAACCATCTAGACTACTGTTTAAGAACTGCTGTGCAATTGGTTCTTTAATTAAGGAAGAACGAATTGGAAGGAGAGTAGGTCCCTCACTGTCTCTCTTAAATAAATTATTTTTTTTTCTTTTTCAAAAAGGTGGTGTCTGATTATTCTGCATCTAATAGAAGAAATTGTTGAGCCCGATGTCAATTATTTTTGTAGTAATTTCTACTGGAATTGCCTCAAGTCAGCCTAGAAAGTGCTATGATCTGGTTTCTCCTGAAGAGAAGCTTTGTCTTCTTGGCAGCCTTGATAACATATGTAGATTCCTACTTAACTCAATTAATCTGAGTAGGGAATTCTTAACAGGGATATTTGATTTTTTTTCTTACCTAAACCAAAGACTATGGTCTCAGTTTTATTTCTGAACTTTTTGAGCATGTATTTTCCAATAAATTGTCCTAGTAGGTGACTAAAACATTTACTCCTGTTTTCTTCTCTACATGCTCTACTTGTATTTTCAAAAGATTATGTTGAGCACAGGGTTTTTACAGATTTTCCGTCTCTGACATGACCTATATGAACATCTAGAATACCTCCACTGGGAAAAATGAGTCAAAACCCAGTGAAAGACTTAAATGAGTTTATTTTGAAAGAGCTTGTGTTGATGTAGAATTGAATCACAATTTCTGTAAAAGCAGTTTTGTCTCAACAAGCGGAGGCTGGATGTACTGAGTTTTAATGGTATCTATCTACCAGAGTAAGCGGTCTGTGCTGTTAACTACTTTAACCTCTAGTCCATACAGTTCTCGTTATGTACCAAGTAATCAAATCGCTTATGGAGGTATCACGCGCTGATTAAAGTGGTTTTATGGAGTTACGGAGCACTCACCCTGCAAGTGTAAGATTTTATGGTTTAATAAAAATCAGAATACTGTTCGTGTTTTTTTCATCTGATACAGTTCAGTATACAGGATATGTATGGATTCAAAAATAAAGCAAGTTAAGTATAGTCTACTTACAGGAAGAAAAGATACATGAAGCCATTGTTCTTTAGGTTGGCAACAATGTGCTGATGCAGATTTCAATACTTAGCCAGACTTAGCTGTCTCAGTAGTTTTGTTTATTTGGCTTGGTTTGTTTTTTTTCCCTTGATTTTCATATGCATCATTTGGTGTAGTACAGCTGTTCAAACTGCAAGAATAAGCTAACAACTTCGTATGCCTTTCAGTGTGCCTGTTTTTAAAATAATAGTCACTGTGCTGTCTGAGCAGAGGATAGGATTTAGAATTTTTTTTTTCTGGGGAGTGTTTTGCAGTCTTTCACCTTAGAATTTAATGTAGTAGCTTAAAAGGGTCTAGTTGTATTTTACATAGCAAATACCATAGGGAGTATTGCACTGTATTTATTGTACAGCTTTGGACTCTTTCCTGTGATATAGTCTTGCTTGTTTGTTTGTTTTGTTTGGTTCCTCCCCCCCAAACCCTTTGCCTTAACTGGTACACATTCTGAAAAATTATCATGTACTATCCTGAGAAGATTTAAGTATGTTTGTGTAAGAAAACAGAAAACAAGACTTCTTGTATGCTGAAAATACTTAAACCTCCTTATTTATTTTCTTAATTCTCGAGGCTGTAGCAATGCACTGCTGCCAGGTCACTGCTGATTACCACTTTCACCTGAAAATGAGAGTAAGAGCAATTCGCATATTCAGGAGGTGACACAGTAGATGTTTTAAAAACGGAGTTCTTGTGAACACTGTGACAGTTACTCAGTTTCTAATGAAGAAGTATAGTCTTGAACTTCACTCATCTTCAAGGAACAAGTTTTCTCTTCCTGTTAATGTAGCAAATGGGTTTTGTGGTTGTCTTCTAGGGATCTTGTCATGCCCAGTAGTACTTGCTGAGTATCTGGAGAGTAGTTTGGAAGGGAATCTGATGTTCAATACATTATTTATGTGAAATGGTTTGGTTTTTTCCAATGTTTTTGATAAAATGAAATCTTGCATCAGTAAGATAGTGATAAACTTTCTTAGATGCATATCTAAGTTTTTGTATTGAGTATTTGAGAACAATAACAAACGTTTTGTATTCTCCATATAATTTTAAAAGGAGATCTACTTTGAAGAAATATTTGTATTAAGAACTTGGTTTCAGTTTCCAGATGAATGCAGAATTGTGCTTTGTTTTTGGAAGTATCTCCAGCCAACTGTTTGCTAAAGATCTAATTTGCTTCAGTTTTAAAATGCAAAACAGATTAATGTTGTTATTGTATCAGGCTGTCCTTCTTATCCATTTGTTTCGTGCTTTATGATGCTAGAGTTGATACAGCTCTAATGGAAATGTGGAGGGGCAAGGATAACCTGAATTGCACAGATTCATATATTCTAGTGTAGGCTTGCTGGTTTCCTTCGAGATGTAGTATGTTATGTACACTAAAACAAATGGATGTAAAATATTGGGAGTTTTAATTTAGTCAAGTACTGTAATTTTGAATAGGCGACTATTGGGTTAGATGAAAGAATTCCCTTCCAGTGACTTTGGAAAGTGACATTTGAGTCATGTTCCTGTTCATATTTATACCCAGCAGGGAACTGTCTGGTAATGTGAGATCTCGTATATCTTTCAGGTAATTCGGAGAGATTCTGATAGCTTCATTAGCTATTCTATTCTAAGAACTCCTAACAGATTCAAGGGTATTGTGCAGATTTGTGGATTCCCTGTAGTACCTCTGGTTCAGAAGTCAGTAATTATGCTTGTTGTAGGTTTAGTTGTTGGATTTCTGGGTTTTGAGGAGGAAAAAATTAAAGAGTAGGTGGGAAAGGGAGAAATATTTTTTTAGTTTAAATTTTTGTTTTTATTTTTAATCTGGATACAGGTAGAGGTTGTGTAAACATGAATAATAAGAATGAATATATTTTAAAACTAGTTTTATTTGATAAATATCCTAAATTAAACTGGCGCTTTCTATTTATGTTAGTCTTTTGTATTCAGAGCAGTTTCTTTTCTGGTATGCTTTATGGCCTTCCCAGAAACTGTAATGCAATTACAGCCCTACTCTGGACAAGCAGAAATAAATCATGCCGGTTACAGGAAAAGTGTGTAGTCTTAATTCAGGAAATTAGAGACCTGTTTCTATCTGTGCCACAGATTGTCTGTATAATCCTTTGCAAGATACTGTATTTTATTTGCTCATCAGCCTTTATCTCACATAAGAATCCTCCTGGGATGCATTCTTTACCTCAAAGGTATTTATATACTGTGATTCCAAGTGCTGTAATATATCCTGCAGTTAGTAGCTTACAGTAAGTAGCTTACAGTAAGTTTTGCAAGTATGATTCTGATATCAACTGGATTGTTTGAGAAATGCTAATGCTTTGTTACACTTTTTTTTTTCTGTAATATTGCAAGTGATGTTTACTCTTAGCAAAGCAGAAAGTCAATAGCTTTAAAATCGACAATGATGAAACAAAATGCCCTACAGGGAGCTCAGTCTCCTGACTGACAGTGAAGAGAAGCAAACGGGAGGTTCTGATCTGGAGTATCAGGAATGACGATCATCAAGAGCTCCATCAGCTGGCTTTGATGATGAGCCTGGACTGAATAAGGGGCTGGTCCAAGGGCTCCTGTTCTCTGTGCTGTCATTCTGCCTCTGGCAGATCTGTAGGTGTGCTTTCATCAGGCAGATTGTACTAATATGTAAAATATATTTAGTTAATTTATATAAAATATATATATTTTCACATGCATTTATTCTGTACATGCTTCCATATTTTAACTGAAGCTTCTCATCTTGTAGAATCTCAAAACATTCTATGACATCACAAGCAATATTAATGGAATTATACCTCTAATTGTATTCTTAGTTTAAAACCCAATTTGGAAAGCAGACTACAAGGAGGGAAAAAACCTCTGCAAACCACCAAGATGACAAAACTGAACCTTGTTCATCATCAACACTTACCAGTCCATCCTGTACCCAGTTGTAGATTGGGTGGTTTTGTGACTTCCTGGATCCTGTGGCTGTAGACTTCTCTGTACTATTTCTTGGCCTCCAGCAATATTGAGAGTTTAGATGCTTCTGCTACAGAAATTACTAATCACGATATTGGTAACATTTGTTTACTTGTAGAAGTGGAAAAATAGTTTCTTTCAAAACTAGAGGAAAATACAGACATTTGGAAAGAACACATAATTGACCATTCCTACTTGTGTGAAAAATATTTTGACATCTTTCATCCAGCCATCAAAAATAGATTTTTATGAGCCAGTATAAATCACTTTAGTTCTGGAAAAAATCAGTAGTGTTAATGAACTAAGTATCAGTCTTTCTACGCTTTAAGTGTGAAAGCACATTGTCGCCTTGCATAGTATCATGACCAGGAGCCAGTGCTGCTCTTGAAGAAACAGAACCAGTCCCGAAGTCACAGGTGTTTCCTGCTCTTCCAGTGGTTTCTCATCTAAATACTGGTTGTGCCTAACACAATCTATGTTGCGATGGGGATAGCACACCTAAAAACTGATCAGTTAAATGCAGTCACATCAATGTACAGGCAAGTTGTGTGAAACTTTCTGTGAGAAGTTTCAAATATTATCACTCAACAGAAATCAATGGCAGAATGGTATGTTTTTACACATAGTTCAGCATTGTGTACTGATCATTTTAATGCATTATTCACTTCGAGGAGGTCATAGTTTTCTCAGCCTGTCATGGACTTTAAGCAGGAAAACTGAATTTCAAAGCTGCTACTAAATGTTTTCTGAGCCTCAGGTTGAAGAATCAAACATGTTTGTTTAAAATATAAAACACTTATTCCTAAATCACATTGATCACCATAGTAACATACATTCATTGCATTTCATATGAAGTTATTTAAAGTTACTTAGCTGGAAGAAATAAGTGTTGTCAGTTATTGATATATGAATGTAGCTTAATTGTATTAATGTGAAACATTATTATAGAATGAATGCTTTTTCATGCATTGTAGTTTCATGTCATTGTCATAATTAGTGTCAGTCATTTAGGTGAACTGTAATTTTGAGAGGGTGTTTTCCCCTTTTTTCATTTTTTTTCTGTGTCCCTCTTACACCATGAGTTGTATTCAGCATTTTAAAATTATATCTGGGTGTTGTTTTTTTTTTTTGTCAGTGGGTAATTTCAACCTTGCTTCTACTAGAGACACTTGATTTTGGCTTTTCTTCATGTATCTGCCCATGTACGGTTTGCCTTGGTTGTCCATGACTTGCTGGAATTTCCCATATTTGACGGGCATGGAAACATGCCTTTCTTTCTATATATGTTTTACTATTGCTAGCCACCTAGAATCATGTTTCTACTCAATGATTTAGTTAATATTGAGAACTGTCCTGTTTGTAAGCCTGTGCCCCCTTGGCTATGAAGTTAATGAATCAGTTCCTGAGCCTTTGCAGTTTAGAGCTTGGCATTTTAAGACAAATCAAGGTCAATGGCAATTTACCTGAAGATGTAGTTCAGACGTTTTTCTGCCTGGGCAGGTTAATAGTGGTGATCCTACAAGCTATTCCAAGTAAGCTATTGGTGCTGTTCACTCAGTCTTTGGTTTGTTCCAGGCAGAAGCTAAGTCCTCATGACTTAAAATCTGTCTTAACTGTAGTCTTTGGTTAGTATTAATAGCAGGTCCTTTGAGTTCTATGTTGACATGATAAAAGGTGTCAGTTTTTCCTGCAGTGTCTCCCAGCGTCCTCACAGCATAAGTGCACATAACTTCGAACTGTTACTTCTACACCTGATCACTCTCTCTTCCTTTTTCTCTCTGTCACTGTCAAGGGCTGAAATTCATATTGCCCAAATCTACATTTGAACCACCAAGGACTCTTCTACACTCTGTGGCCGGTGAGCACCGCTGCTTGTCATGAGACATACTTCAGATGTTACCATTTCTCTGCATAGGCTATGAAGGAGTTTAAATAACTAACCCAGGTGCAGATAACTGCTGACATGAATCCTACATGTTGTTTTTGTGGATTCTATCTTGGTTTCTGAAAACAGATTGTCCTGGGTTCAGCAGTAGCAGTCATTTTTCTCCTTCTTGGTAGCTGGTGCAGTGCTGTGTTTTGACTTTCAGCTCGGGAACAGAGCTGATAACAAGGATGTTTTGGTTTGGCCAAGGACTTTGTGAGCCTCATGCTCTGCCAGGGAGGAGGGGAAGCCAGGAGGAAGCAGAGACAGGACACCTGACCCAAACTGACCAAAGAGGTATTCCATACCACAGCACGTCATGCCCAGGATGTAACTGGGAGTTAGCCGGAAGGGCTGGGGAGACTGCAGGGTTGCAGGAGGTATCGGTCGGTGCTTGGTCGGGCTGAGGGGGGGCAAGTTATCGGTCGGCTGGTGCTGAGGTGATGTATTCTCTTCCCTTGTTATTTCCTTTATCATTATTATCATTGGTGGTAGCAGTAGTGATTTGTGTTATACCTTAGTTACTAAACTGTTCTTATCTCAACCAGTGGGAGTTGCATTCTTTTTGATTCTCCTCTCCGTCCCTCTGGTAGTAGGGGGAGGGAAAGAAGGGGGAGAGTGAGTGAACGAGTTACCTGACCGGGTTTAAACCACAACAGTTCTTTTGGCGCCCAACGTGGGGCACGAAGGGTTGAGATAACGACAGATCTGACTGGATTAATAGTCACTCGTCACAATGCTGATTTATTGACTCTCAGAGTTGTTCTTGTTGATCTCACAGCTTCAGACCGTTGTAACTTACGTAGAGCCGGTATTTGCTGTGTTGGTGTTTATCAAGTGTGGGGCCTGGGCTAAGGTTCTTGTCTCACTGTGCTTTATGGCAATGACTTGTAATACGGGCGGGCTCCAGCAGCAGGGCGGGACGGACATGGCCGTGGACTTGTACCTGGCCGTCCGGCTGCTCTTCACCGTCCTGGCCCTCACCCTACTCTCCATCTTCGTGAGGCTGCGGGGAGCCGAGGGGGAGCGGCCCCGGGAGCCGGCGGCAGCCGAAGCGGCTCAGGAGAGCGGCCCCGGGGACCAGGCGGCGGCGGGAGCAGGGCCGCAGGCCGCGAGGGGACGGCTGCCGGTGGAGGAGGTCGGGGCGGTCGAGGAGAGGAAGGAGGCGGTTGCCGAGCAGCGGGAGAAGGCGGCGGAGGAGCCGAGCCCCGCGGAGGAGCCGAGCCCCGCGGAGGAGCTGAGCCCCGCGGAGGAACCGAGCCCCGCGGAGGAGCCGAGCCCCGCGACGGCCGAGAGCATTCCCCGGCAGCCGCCCGCCGAGCCCCAGGAGGATGCAGGAGACCACGCAGCATTTCCCAGCAAGGCAGAGGAGGAAGAGCTGGACTCAGGAAAAGAGAAGCTGGTGGTGGGAGAGCCGGCAAGCACAGCGGCTACAACAGCCCCAGTGACAAGCACAGCAGCATCGTTTGAGAGTTCTGGAGGTTTTGAATGGCCTTTGGGCATCCTTGGGACCTTCCTGCTGATTGTGATGGGGATCAGCATGTTGGCACACACACAGGCTGTGTTCTACCCACAACCATTTTGTCTGATCTCAAAAGTTAAGCAGAGTCAGGTTTGGGTCTTGTCTGGGGTTAGACGACAATATAGGGGGACCAAGTGGTTTTCCCCAAGGCTGGAGAGTCATGAGTGGCAGGGTGTGTGGGACAGTATGGGCAAGTATCTAGTCCACTGGGCCCCTCCAGTGCTTTGGAAGCATTGGAGATGGAAGGCAGCTGTATGGAGTCCCCAGCAACAAGCTGCAGAAACTGCTTAAGGGGACAGTGAATTATTTTAAGCCTGGTGGGCCCATGGCACTTCAAGCCATCAGGGCAGAGATGCAACATAGACATGGACTCAAGATCGAGGGGTGGACTTAGCAATGGACACTATTGCCCTAGTTATTCATGAGTGTGAACACTGCACACAGTCTCTCCTGCTCTAGAAGAATGGTACAAGAGATGGAGACTGACATCATGGACCAGATGGACTCAGCAGCTTTATAGGGACTGGTCCATGCTCTAAGATAAGAGTGATGGTATATTGAAAATGTGGGATCTGAGCATGACGTGAATGGTATGGAATAAGGGGTGGATAATGTCCTGGGTTCAGCAGTAGCAGTCATTTTTCTCCTTCTTGGTAGCTGGTGCAGTGCTGTGTTTTGACTTTCAGCTCGGGAACAGAGCTGATAACAAGGATGTTTTGGTTTGGCCAAGGACTTTGTGAGCCTCATGCTCTGCCAGGGAGGAGGGGAAGCCGGGAGGAAGCAGAGACAGGACACCTGACCCAAACTGACCAAAGAGGTGTTCCATACCACAGCACGTCATGCCCAGGATGTAACTGGGAGTTAGCCGGAAGGTCTGGGACACTGCAGGGTTGGAGAAGGTATCGGTCGGTGCTTGGTCGGGCTGAGGGGGGGCAAGTTATCGGTCGGCTGGTGCTGAGGTGTTGTATTCTCTTCCCTTGTTATTTCCTTTATCGTTATTATCATTGGTGGTAGCAGTAGTGATCTGTGTTATACCTTAGTTACTAAATTGTTCTTATCTCAACCAGTGGGAGTTGCATTCTTTTTGATTCTCCTCTCTGTCCCTCTGGTAGTAGGGGGAGGGAAAGAAGGGGGAGAGTGAGTGAACGAGTTACCTGACTGGGTTTAAACCACGACACAGATATAAGGGCTCAATCACTATTTTGTTTGCAAATGCAACTGGGTTGTATTTGAGAAGTGCTAGATACCTCTTAGGTTCTGTGGTAAAGCTGTAGTCACACACAAGCAAATCTGTATCTGCAGAATCTCGGTTCTCATGTTTGTCTTTTATTTTTCTGGTAGACCGTTATCAATGTGGTCTCGTAGAGCCTGATCACAAAGCCTCTTGAAGTTGCTGGAAAGGTTTCCTTGATCCTGATTTTTCAGTGGCTTTTTGTGTGATTAATCAAACTGTTGCTTATTTGTCTAATTAATTAAACCCAGTGGTGGTTGAAGGCTCAAAACGCAATGGAATAAACAGTTTATAATTGACTGAAATGGGAATTCCATTTGAAGAACTGCTGGATAATCGAGTTCACTATGTAATCTTAAAATGAAGGGTACTTTTGTTTTTTATGTTTACACCTCCTGTTCATTATGCTGAAATTGAGCTGAAAATTGTTTTCTTTTGCTGCCACTAATTTTAATTTTTTAATTCAAAGCAAATTAAGATGCTAAGTTCAACAGCTAAAGCGATGAATTCCTAAATATGAGAGAAACTCAATCTCCAGCTATGCTTAGCAAGCCTCATTTTACTTGGTTATTTTCAAATATCTGCAGTGAAAGCCATTTATTATTATTTTTTTTTTAAAGAATTTGTTGTGATTGCTCCAACAAGTATAAACTGCCTGTTGACAGCTGTAGGCAAATGACCCTGACACTGCTGAAATTTTACATGACAGCTTTACCTCTTTCACTGCTAATCACTTCACCAGTAGCATTCAGATCACCTAGTAGGGCTGGATATCACAGAAGTTACAGATGGAAAGAGCTAATTACCTCAACTGGCGTGTTCACTTTTGTTTGTTTTTCTTCTCCCTTTTTCCTGCCAGTACAGGATGTTTCCTATGGTGTGTTTTCTATCAGCTTTCCTTTACTTCAGTTATGAGGCTGTACCAGTTGCCTTGAGAGTTTTCCATGTTTCAGCTTTTTCCTTATTTTAATTTGTATCTAGCATTCATAGAGCTGGGTGATGCCTGAAGTGATGCAGAGGAAAAACAGACAATGAGATGGGTGAACAGATGTGCCTGGATTTGCACTGTTATGTTTCCTACCTTGGTGACCCCGATTCTTAAACAAAATAATTTTTTTTTATGATTACCTGTAACAGACTCTTTAAACTTAATGGATGCAAATATTGTCATATTTGTTTTCGTTCGTGGTTTCTGTGAAGCAGTATGGAAAATGGCTAGGTAAATACCATTTTATTCAGTAGGTTAGCTTCTGTTACATATTATAATTCTAATCTGCTCACTTTCATACAAAACTAAAGGTCCAGACTTAAAATTTTGTTACACCTTTTACTTCATTTGTGGAGGAAATAATATAAAAAGAAGGAAATTGACTATTTTTCTCTGTGGTCATAATCAACAGTTTTTTCAATCAACAGAACTGTGAGCTGCATTTGATTTTTATTAGCAATGATTCATTAGCTAAAAAGGAAACCCAGAGGCTACGTTAAGCATTCTGATGCTGCCATGAGGGAAAAAAAAGAGGTTATAGTAGTAAGTGGAACATATTCCCCAGAAAAAATTTGAGAATAAATGGTGGGCCTCATGCGACACTCCCGTACATGGTCATGCTGACATGGTGCTTTCAATAAATATATACACCAGTCCCCCAGATAATACAAATAGTTTTACATCTTTTGGTGTTTAAACAGAACTCTCAAAAAAGGTGAATATTTAGGCTTTGATCAGTTAAATTTGCATTTTGACTTTCAGATCCTCACTTACCTTTTGCTTTTCTATGTTTTGACCATCCATCAATGCTTACAAGGTACCTAAATATAAACGTTAATAGTACCAATTTCAAAAGTTTGTTTTTGATGCTTATATAGCTCTTAAAAGATAACTGGTTCTTCTCATCCTTGCTGTTATTAAATGAAGTGTATTTCCCAAAGCGTTCCATGTGTACATGGAAAATAAATAACAGCAGAACTCAATTGACCACTTCATGATTGGAGAAAACTTTAGACACCTGCATATCTCACAAAGGTAGAGGTCCCAGAAGAGTGTATTAAAAGTAAGAAACATCAGCACTCTTCCATGGCTAAAGATGAAGACTTGTATCTGAGTAGTGTAAATTCCTCACCTGTACCCATCTACAACAGGAACACACACTCTCAGTTCATTGTTCATTCAAGATTCACTTAATGTGCTTTTGGCTTAGTGACCTCTTTGAGGTAGAAATCATTTTTATTTGTTTCCCATAATCCTTAGCATCCATTGTTTTGGTATGCTTATGATGAATGTTACTGTTATTAAATAGTAAAATATAACAAAAATAACAACATCCTGAAATAAGAAATAATTCACTTTGTTTTACATATGTCTGTGTTGTAAGAGAGAATTTAGATGCACCTGAAGGATTTTCACTGACAACTGGAGTGTGGAAAAGCTGAATCCTAGCAAAACAGTGAAGTGTGCTTATGTGGAGTTTGTAGGGAGAAGGCAAAAGTTTTAGCTAAGATTTTACCATATTGCTTGTTTGACAAATTGTACCAGCTTAAGTATATTGTTCTAGAAACTGGTGGAGCATAACTGTTGTCATGCATGGACACACATTCTGACCTTGGTTTAACAGTGCCTCACTGTTTTATTTTAAATTAATTATTGCTTCTGTTGTTGAAGTTGTTTTTCATGTATAGCTATTTGCACAGTTTTATCCTTTTCCCTTTAGTAAAATAAGTTGAAACACCTTGTAATAAATTACCTGAACAGATTCTGGCAGTGTGTAGTTCTCCAAAGTTAATGAATTTTAATGGTAACAGCAGCCTTAGCCATGTAAGACTGATAGTCTCTGAAAACTTCAGAGAAGCTGGAAAATAAGTTATACAGTTCTACTATGTGCAACATAGTGTTACAGCATTCACTTGTTGAGTTAGTACTCAGTAGGAATCTCGGAGGCTTTAAGGGAAGAGCTCTGGGGCTGTGCAGTGAGCTGCAGGTAGCTAGATCTATCATGCATATCTTCATGTGGTGTTTCTTAATATTCTTTGTTATAGTGCTTCGAATGGGTAGGATGACTGTAGAGGACATAAGCCTAATTGGGAGGAGGAAGAAAGTCTCTGAACAGTTATATCTACGACAGTTCTGTCAGAAAACATGAAAGACTATTCCTGTGATACTTAATTAAGCCTTGAGTCTTTGTAACAAAAACAGAAAACAATTAATTAATGATTAAAATTAACGGCGTGTCCTTTGTGTAGTGATTTATATACATAATTAATGCTGGTTTTTTTATGGTGTTAGATGTCCTTTACAGAGGTGGGTGATAAATGGTGGCTTCAGAGGGTGTTACTTGACATTTGGATTACTGTTTACTTAAAAATACTCTTCGTGCTAAGAGGATAACTGTAAGCAAGTGAGGCCCCCCTTCAATTTTATATGAGTGAAGAAACATTGATCTTGCACAGGGACTCCATTATTATACATATCTGCTTTAGGCAGGTAGCTAGGCTATTTCTATTTCTAGTATGTGGATGCTTTATACTTCTGTGTTCCCAAGGTACCAAGAGGACTGACCCTGAATGCTTAGAGAAGTTGTGGATACCCTATCTCTGGAAGTTTTCAAGGCCAGGTTGGAGAGCCTTTTAGCAACCTGGTTCCCCTAATGGCAGGGACATTAGCATATATCCCTGTCCATGTCAGGGGGGTTGGAACTTCCAGTTCTAACCATTCTATGATTCTGTGATTAAAGAGCAGTGTTGAACTATACATATATGTAAGATACTAGGACTTAATTTGAGTTACCGCAGTTTTCCTCAGTTAAGGGTCTGTGTCCTGGTTTTAAAAGGTATTGCTGTACTTCACATCGTTGTGCTTCACAAGACCTAACTGACTTTGGAGCGCAAGTCTTTTTTATAAAAACAGTTGATCACTTCAGGTTCTTCCTTTGACTATCAGTGAGATACAAGCTCCCAGGAAGCCAACGGGCTGTTGAAATCAGAGAAAACTCCAGATTCCAAGAAGAGCTAGATATTGTCTTTCATAGTTGTTAAAACTTTTGAATCTACTAAAGCTTGGTTGACTTAATCCCTACAGCCTAAGCAAAGCAACATGCAGATCTGTTAAAAACTTGGGCTTTTCACACATTGGCCAAAATGGAAGGCTGGAATTTGTGAGCACAATGCACTGATTTGCCTACTAGAGTTTTACTGTATCAGTGAGGGATTTAGGAGTGATAATCATTTTCTATTGTGTTTAGCCTCTTCATCTGCACTCCGGTTCTGTCTGAGAAAGGTTGTCTCACAGATTAGTCAAAATGCACATCCAGTTTAGCTGTGATATCTTGTATGCTTAATTAATTTTAAAATTCCATAGAGCTTAAAATAGTCTTTGAAAACAGTTTTTTGTTTTACAAATGAATATGCTTTTGTGCGCCTGAAATACAGAGATTCACCTGCAAGCATTCACTGAAAGTATGAAGATGTAAAGGAAAGCTGCGATTCAGTGGCTATAAAGTGCTTGAATGCAAATGTGAATCGAGGAAAGCAGCAACACAGTGGCTATAAAGTGTTTGAAATCTGTGAATTAAGGCCGCAGAGAAAAATTACTGCAGAAGTATGCTTTGGTAGAGGTTGGGAATTTTTAATTATTTTATTTCTTAATAAACCCATGGCTATAGTCTACCTACATTTGGGATAATAAGGAGTTACACATATATCATTCAGTAAAGAGGTGGTAATTAATTTCGTTAAAATTGATTTGTAAGTACAGGGAATTCCTATATATAGATGGTATAAAAAAAGGCCAGAATAACATGATAACCTGGGAGTTTCTGTTCTGGATTACAACTGTGTCTGTTCTCATCCATTCTTCTATTTTTACCTGGGATAATTTAGCAATAGAGAGGAGAAACTCATCTTTTTGTAGAAAAGATCTTGCAGAACTTAATGTTTCCTTTATAATATGGCATGTGCTCAAAATGTTTTTACCTAAACCCACAAGTATACAGCACAAAAGGCTGAATTCATCTCTCATATGAATTTCTAGAATTTATTGTATTCTGATTGTGTTCTTAAGCATTAGGGATGACTTGTGTGGTTTGGTTATCTGATATATTGCAAAATAGAGAGAAATTGCATTCTATCCTTCTGTGCCCTCATCCCCACATCCCCTCCGGCCCCTCTTTAAAAATTGTTCACATGTACCTGAAGCCAGTAAAGTCTGAGAAATGTTGACAGGATGGTTTGTGGTGTTGAGCTGTGACCCTGGACCACAGAGTGTGCTGTAGGTGGAAGAATTCTGACTGTATTTATTTGCTTATGTGTCCGTAATTTTAATATTTACCCAAATACTATATAATTTATATATTTTATATTTGTAATTATTTCAAAGTCTTTTATGATGCCATTAATTTCAACTGTAATTAGAAACCTGATAACAAGGTAATTATGTCTATAGAGGCTGTGGTTTTTAAGTGAATGTTTATCAGTATGGCCTAAAAAGCCATACCAATGAAAACAAAATCCAAAACCAGTTTTGCATTTAGAGCGACTAAAGATTTTGTCATGTCACTGTAAAATTAACACAGCAAGTTAACTAGGAAGTTAAACGATAATTCCTCTCTATCCAATACCTAATTAGTAAAGGTTAATCAGATTCTTAAACAGCAAATTCTTCTACAAAGTGTACCTTTGCCATCGTACCTGTTACGTGTATCAGGGTCATGGCCTTGCTTATGCCTTTGTTAGACCCTGTGGGATTCTTTTGAGGTGTAAGGTCTCCATGGTACTTGCACTCTGTATCAGAAAGGCAATGCTACATATCTGAACCCCATAAGAAATTTAGATGTGTTGTGGTTTAAACCCAGCCAGCCAGCTCGTTCACTCACTCCCCCCTCTTTTCCTCCCTCTTTCTTTCCTACCCCCGCCCCCCCCTTCCCCGCTCCCGGAGGGATGGGGAGGAGAATCGAAAGAATGCAACTCCCACGGGTTGAGACAAGAACAGTCCAGCAACCAATGTACAACACAAATCACCACCACTACTACCAATGACAACCATGATAAGAGAAAATAACAAGGGAAGAGAATACGATACCACCTGCTGAAAAACGAGTCTGACCCAGAAGACCCTGTGTCCTTCTGGGTAACTCCCAGTTACTCCCCCAGGCATGACGTGCTGTAGTATGGAATACCTCTTTGGCTAGCTTGGGTCAGGTGTCCTGTCTCTGCTTCCTCCTGGCTTTCCTTTCTCCCTGGCAGAGCATGAGCCTCCCAAAGTCCTTGGTCAGGGTAAACATTACTTAGCAACAACTGAAAACATTGGTGTTACCAGCACTGTTCCTAGGCTGAAAGTCAAAACACAACGCTGCACCAGCTACCAAGCAGGAGAAAAATGACTGCTACTGCTAAACCCAGGACATTATCCACCCCTTATTCCATACCATACACGTCGTGCTCAGATCCCACATTTTCAATATGCCATTGCTCTCACATATATATACATCCACATACACACACAGACCGAGAGAAAGAGATCATTTCTTAGTGCATGGACCAATCCCTATAATGCTGCTGAGTTCATTCAGTCCATGATGTCAGGTTCCATCTCTTGTAACAATCTTTCAGGGCAGGAGAGGCTGTGTGCAGTGTTGGATTGTTGCCTGCTGATGCTGATTTTTCCTTTACTGCAGAACTCGTCTGGTTCTATCAAAGTTCATTCTCTGTTGGGATGATGGTCGGAGGGAAGTCAGGGCTAGTCACTGGTGACCTGAAGACATCTAGTTGATGGGCTATAGAAGTATTACACAGCAGGCAACAGCATACAATTGAGTTCATTGGCTGTTTTCCCCTAAAATCAAATCCCCTTGAGGTATACATCGGCCTTTTCCATCTTCCCACATTACCCACCAAGTATATCCAGGTCCCTGAGCAAAAGCAATCCCACGAGTGGGTGTGCTTTACCTGAAGCAGGAACAACGCAGACTGTCTTCCCCAGCAAATTCTTCATATGCACCACAGGAACTTTGTAGCCCTCTACAATATGTAAAAGTTCTGACTGGGCTGGGCCAGCCCTGTTGGCAGATCCTCTGGTGTTGACCAACCAGGTGGCCTTTGGTAAGTGTGTATCCCAATGCTTTCCACACCAGGTACTCAGACGCTTCCTCTGAGGCTGCCTGGCCCCTCACTTGAAAAACACTAATACAGCAAATACCGTCTCAAAGTAAGGTACGATATACTGAAACTGTGAGATCAAGAGGAACAACTTTGAGAGCCAATAAATCAGCATTGTGACGAGTGACTATTAATCCGGACAGATCTGTCGTTATCTCAACCCTTCGGTCTCACGTTGGGCGCCAAAAAGAACTGTCGTGGTTTAAACCCAGCCAGACAGCCAGACTGCTACTGCTAAACCCAGGACAAGATGTTTAAAAGATTAGAAAAAAAAATAAATTTAAGGTGTGATCATGGATTTTTCTAATCAGTGAGTCAAAATGCTGTTTAGCAATAACTCTGCTGATTAGATATAGGCCGTGAGAGCTTGTTTCTGAATTAACTGAATAAGGGCACAAATAATGTAAATGGGTAAACCTTTCTCTTTGTGTGTGTGTGTTTAGAAACTTCTTCGTGTTCGCACAGAAAAGTAGTCCACAGCAGTTCACAGAAATAAGCATTTGTTTGCCTCCTATTATTCAGCATACAAAATACAGTTCATGCACTTTCTGCGTTCTTTTTGCCTCACTTGATTTGGCTTGGAAAGGGAGTTTTCTGAAGCAACTGCCTCCTTGAATGCGCCCCTTAATATACAGTGTAAGCCCCTTAAGTGGACTGCTTACTTCTTTGTCACTGATTACTAGGTTAAAAATGCAAAGTTAGTACTGTGTTAATGTAAATTTTACTATGTAAAATTTTTCAAGTTGTCTACTGTTGTTGAATATTCCTATCCTATTAGCATTACTAATTTATGTGCATGACAAAGCATTCCTGCAAATTATATGCAAGGGTAATTTCTATTATATTGGACTTAGCTTTTTCACATTGTAGTAACAGTAACTGAACTGTGAAAATACCTTTCAAGGGAATGCAGTTTCATAGTCAAAACTGTGAAATACGTGTTTAAAGCACAAGGATAGTTTACCTGCAAACAGAGCTTATAATGTAGGAAGTACTTGTATTTTCTCTACAGAAATATTTCTAAGTTATTCCACCCAGATTGATTTGAGCTCTTGCCTTTGTTCAGTGAAAACTGGAAAATCTGTTTTAAGAAGGTAGTCAAGTTTTTCTAAGCATCAAGAGCAGAGACACTCTGTAACTGGGAAGGGAAAGGTTTTCTATTTAGTAGATAAGTAGAGAAGCAGCAAGAATTGAGTATTTCCTGCTTGCATATACAGACATGCCGGCTAAAAGGGAGCAAGTGGCTGAAGCCTCCCATCAGGACTGGTGTTTTGCAGCTTATCAGTTCAGTTACCTGTGAAGTTGATGGCGCGTGGGAGGGAGGGAGTGAACCACCTGAGTATGCAATCTGTTATTTTCTGTCATCGGTACTTTTTGTCAAGAAACACACACAATACGCATTAGACAAGCCTTTTCCCAAACTTAACAGCAGTCTCCTGTGCCTGCTTCTTCTTATCCCTTTCACATTAAGGAGAGGTTAACTGGACTCTTTAAGTTTTCCATTCAACATGTTTGTTATTCTTTGATGTGTGGTAGTGTCTATGGTATGCTGTTAATAGGAGTGCCCAGTATTAGCCTTTTGATGACAGTGTGCATACTTGAATATAGTCTGTATGTACAATTCCAGGAAATTCTTACTTTTTTAAAAAGTTTTGCTATCAATCTTTTAAGTAGAACTTCTAAAAACTTACAGATGGTTAAGCTATGATATAGCTATTATTAAATATTATTACATTAAATATTAAATGCTTAAACATCTTTCATATACTTTTGTAGCAGCTCTGAAAATTATTGTTTCATGTTCATTATTAACAGTGAAAAGGTAGTGCTGATAAGCTTAAAAATCTGTGCATTGTTGTTATCCATACTTGGTCAACATGGAAACCTTAGTGAGAGAGCAAGGATTTGCTGGCAGAAATCATAGCAAAGTATGGCCAGCTTCAAATACTCAAAAAATAATTCAGTTTATAAGTGCTGAAGAATTGTTATTTTTTTCTTTGACTTCCAGTTTCAGTAATAGACTGCAGTCATGTTTTCAGACTTGGCTCACAATTTCAGGTAAGCCTATAAAAACAAGGAAGAGCTAAACTGAGCTTTGACTCAAAGATGAATGTAATAAAGCAGCTCAGGACTTCTGTTTCTTCCAAAGGTACCTCAGGAAACACTGTTGCCTTAAAAGAGTTGGCCCCTTATTTGCCTTTGCTCAACCAGGCAGAGCTATTTCACAGAATCCCAAGGGTTGAAAGGGACCTCAAAAGATCATCTAGTCCAACCTCCCTGCAAGAACACGGTAACCTAGAGTACATCACACAGGAACTTGTCCAGGCGGGCCTTGAATATCTCCAATGCAGGAAACTCTACAACCCCCCTGGGCAACCTCTAGCCCTTGTCACTGTGGCCCTGGCCTTTGGCTCATGGGTCTAGGGCTGCCGGGCATTAAAGGTGCTGGCGGGATCAGTCAGTAACCACTTGGAGCCTCCTTCCCTCCCAGAGCCTGGGCACTGCACATCAAGCTGAGCATCACTGCAGTGTGTGGTGGGGCCTACACTCCCTTTTGATCCTTATTATTTTCTGGGATTTCTGTTTGGATAAGTCTGAAGTAGTGTTGAGATCCTGGATGTAGATGCTTTTCTGTTTTAGTTGGTTGGTTTTTTTTCGGTTTGGTTTGAGTTTGTTTTTTTTTTTTTTTTTTTTTTTTTTGTGAGCCTAAACTAACACTTGTGAACCTCTGCGAGTACCTGAATAAATGCACTATTTTTGTAAAAAGAAAAAAACATTCTGTTTCTGACAGTAGAAGTGATACTTGTTCAGTATTAAGAACTTGAGAAAAGAAAACCATTATTTTCATACCTTACATTCACTAGAAAATTGGTGAGGGTCTCAAGAGGTTTTCTGCCTTTCCTTTCAGTGGCTCTAGCAAGCAGAGCACCAGGTGGCCAGGTGCCAAGTGTCCAGGTGCAAACCTTATGAAGTTTAACCGTGAGAAATGCAAGGTCCTACATGTGGGTTGGAGCAATCCCAGGCACAGCTACAAGTTGGGCAGAGAAGAGATTCAGAGCAGTCCTGTAGAGAAGGGCTTGGGGGATTTGGTCAATGGGAAAATGAACATGAGCCGGCTGCAGTGTGCACTCGCAGCCCAGAAAGCCAACTGTATCCTGGGCTGTATCAAAAGGAGTGTGACCAACAGGTCGAAGGAGGTGATCCTGCCCCTCTACTCTGCTCTTGTGAGACCTCACCTGGAGTATTGTGTGCAGATCTGGTGTCCTCAACATAAAAAGGACATGGAACTGTTGGAACAAGTCCAGAGAAGGGCCACGAGGATGATCAGGGGATGGAGCACCTCCCGTATGAAGACAGGCTGAGGAAGTTGGGTCTGTTCAGCCTGGAGAAGAGAAGGCTGCATGGAGACCTCATAGCAGCCTTCCAGTATCTGAAGGGGGCCTATAGGGATGCTGGGGAGGGACTCTTCATTAGGGACTGTAGTGATAGGACAAGGGGTAATGGGTTAAAACTTAGACAGGGGAAGTTTAGTTTGGATATAAGTAGGAAATTCTTTCCTGTCAGGGTGGTGAGGCACTGGAATGGGTTGCCCAGGGAGGTTGTGAATGCTCCATCCCTGGCAGTGTTCAAGACCAGGTTGGACGAGGCCTTGGGTGATATGGTTTAGTGTGAGGTGTCCCTGCCCATGGCAGGGGGGGTTGGAACTTGATAATCTTAAGGTCCTTTCCAACCCTAACTATTCTGTGATTCTATGATTCTATGATTCCTGTTGAGATTTCAAAGCAAGAAGCTGGTGACTGGAAGGTAGTACTAATCCAGTAGTTTGTTGAATCATGGTTAGTTAGATGAGACATTTACTGTGGAGCCCATCATGGGAACTCTCTCTTGTTTGACAAGCTGTTTTTAAAATCTGTTCACCATAAAGGTTTTTACCGTGATGGTGGTGAGACACTCAGAGCGGTTGCCATCCCTGGAAGTCTTCAAGGCCAGCTTGGGAATCAGGTTTGAGTAGCTTAGTGTCACGGAAGGTGTCCCTGCCCATGGCAGGAGGGTTAGAAATATATGATCTTCAAGGCCCATTCCAACCTAAACTATTCTAAGACTGTGATTTCCTGCAGTTTTATTTTCACTTGTTGGGAAGATATTATGTAAGTATCAGTGTATGTTACTGCCAAATTCATACAAGATGGCTGCATTTTTGCCATCTTTCAAGGTGTGTCTCTGGGTTGTACCTGTATGACGGTGCAAGTGCCCTCCAAATGCTTTTGACCACATTTGTTTTAGTAGTAGTGTCTTGGCCAAAAAAGCATTTTATATGTTTCACTCTCCTATGACAAACTACAAAACATGAAATGGTTGTTACTTACTTTGTTTGTGTCAGCAAGGTAGAGCCTAGAGATTGCCTAATGCATTGCTGTGTGCTGAAGTTCAAACTGAGTTTGATTAGTTTATTTAGAAATATTTCTTTATTCTCTTCATATTCATGACAAGTTAGATATTCCATAACCAAGGAAGAAAGACCAGAGCTAATGCATTTGGTAATTGACTGTGCAGCCCTCTGTACATCAACAGAAGGACCTCCTCACTGCTAACCTTCACAGCAGTCTCCACATCTTCATGTTATAGTCTTTAATCGAGGTGCAGAAAACTCCTACTGAGAACAGCTACTGGGCACATTAGCAATGTCCTGGACTTTACGTAAGGGTTTTTATTTTTTTATATATATATATACGCTGTATACACCTTTTTAATGTATTTCCTTATTATTTAGAGGCATAAATGGATAGTTTCAATATAAGGTGCTGTTTCTGCGCCAAGAGGACTGAAGCGGAGACTGCATGTTATCTCACAGTTTCCTTCTGGTTTACTAACATTTCTCTAGCTCTCAGCATGGTCTTGCAGCTCAAAGACAAGCTACCTCCTCTGACTTCTTCAGGACTATGCCAACATCAGAAAACCGCTGAGAGTAACTTAAGTGTGAACCCCAGAACATGTTAAAACCTCCTTCTCCTTAGGTTTTAGCTGTTAGGTCAGCCGCCAATGTGAGGACTGTTATTTCCAACTGATACAACTTGAAATCCTGACTTCCACCATCCTGAAAAGACACTATTTGTTGGCTGCTTTTTTTACTTTTTATAAATTAAATCATTAATAGAGTTGCCTAAGGAAAAAAAGTTTCATGTACCCCACAATAAATTTATGTCTTTGACATCTTCATGGTCAACCTTGATCCCATAATTGTCCTGACTCGCAATCTTAGTTTTCAATCTATAGCTACATGTTACATCTTTGACTTTCAAGGGACTGAGGAGGAGTGCTGGTCCTTCTGTTATTCTTGACCTTTCTTGGGAGGCACAGGGAGGCTATGTTACCCTCTAAAGCTGCAGTGAACCATGCGTTACTGTGCCATCTTTGCTTCCTACCTACCAGAAGGAAGGAATCATGGTTTTGTAAAGTAATCATTCCTTACTTTCATGTTTGTGGCCTGACATCATTAGTACTGACAGCACAGCTCTGGGAATCATTTGCTTGTTAGATTAACAGTCTCTCTGCTGTCTCGGCATTGATAGGTTGCAAAATGTTTAATGTATTGCTTCATATTAAAAACACATTTCAGCAACAAACCCATTAGTACATTTAAAAATCAAAATAGATGCTCAGAATTCAGAAGTAGTATCAATATAAAATTTTAATGTATTGCTCTTTTATAGCACTTTTCATCTGTAGGTAGCAGTTCTGTATATAATCATTGCCATCTGCATTGCTTGTATAGCTGTACAGAGGCAGACAGATAACAGTAGTCAAATGAAACCCCGGTCAAGTGTTTAAGCCCAGGGGGTTTTAGCTATCTCTTAACAGTATTTTATGCTTTATCTTGTTATACTAGGCAGTACCTCTGAAACCAAAGCTAATAAAGAGAAACTGAACATATTGAAGAAAACTAGAAGTGTACAGTGAGAAAACTTTGTTGAGTGGAAAATATATTGCCTGCTTTTTAAATCTAAATGTGTGGTGATGGTCTAAGTGCAATAACTTTAGCACATTTTACGCATGGCATCTCACATCTGAGTAGTGTTGTTATATATATTTATTGCAGAGCTATAAAGCTATATTTTGACTGAAACAGGAGTTTCAATCTTCAGTCTTTCAAATGTAATAATGTTACTTTATATAGCTGATTCTCTAGCTTTTTTATGCTATAAAACATATAAAGCATCTAGCTGGTTCAGGGGCCACTGATGGATACAAATTAATCATATAAAACAATTATGAGAGGTGATTTTAAGGAGGATGATGTGTTAAGTATGTTTCCTTCAATTTTTGGATGTTTTGAATGTTATTTTAACTGTAGAAATGCAGCATGCAACATTCATATTTAAGATTTTGCCAGAGGTGAAGTTTTATTTTGATTAATACATATGATATTTAAAATATTGGGTAACCTCCAAATAATTCTTGTTTTTAAATTTCAACAAATGTCAAGTGTTAATCTTAGGCATGCTCTTAAATTCCAATCAGCTAAGAGCATAATTGTTCACTAGAGTGAAGTAAATTACCTTCTTGTACACAGTGGCTTAAATAACTAGTTGGAAGGAAGTTCCAGAATTGGTGGTCCTGCATTCCAAAATGCAAGTAAACGCTCTGTGTACCAAAATTCACATTACTCACCCTCCCTTTGAAGAGCCAAGGATAACCGTTGTGCCTTAGTATCTAGAGTATTCTCGAAATTAATGGGACTCCTTCTAGTGAGTGCTAGGATTTGAAATTAGGTTGTAGAGGTGACGGCTGTTGACATTTTGAGGAGAATGGAGGAGTGCCATTACATGTGCTACAGTTTAGAAATCTGGGAGATAATTTATCCACTTTGCGATATAGGTTACAATTTTTCTGCAGCCTTGTTTTTTTTGTGTGTGAGTGATTTTTGTGTGCCACATCCTTTAGAAGCAAGCTACATAAATATGTAGGAAAGGGGAAAGTCCCATGGAAACTAACAGTGGACACTGGTGAATGTAGGTGGTTTTATATAAGGCCAGATTCCGTGGTATTTAGTTGTAGGTAAAAGATGTCTCCAGAATCACTGTGGTGTAGAAAAAAAAATCGGTTTCTCTTTATTTTTAGGTATGTCTAGAAATCTGGTCCGTTTGCAGCTCTCTAAATTTGAAAAGGGTGTGTTGTACTTGACTGGTTCCTAGAATGCCTCTGGCATGACATCTGAAGTAGAGATTGAAAATTTCCCAAGGGAAGATGGAATGTGGGGTTATGAATGTGTTCACACTATTTAAATAGTCATTAGGCCAGATTTTTCTGGATTCACAGATGCACAACCAGCCTTCCATATTCATGAGCGCTCTTTATCTGCTTTGACAAATGGTGCAATTTGAGAATTGAGCTTTCATCCTTTTGCTTCTATTTAACCAGTTCACCTTGGGTTCAGAAATCCTGAGGCTGATTAATCTGAAGGAATTTCCAGGTGAATTTGGCCATTTACTTTTTATCTTCAGCTTGAGAGCTATCCTGTGAAAATCAGTAATGTGTGTGTTACTCCTGTTTCCTGTGCAGGTTTAGAACATATTGACTTTTTCTGTGGAACAGGTTTTCAAGTTACCTTCCTGCCAACACCTACAGAATTTTACTGTATCCTCTTCTATGTTCATAAAATTTATAGCCTAGATGATCACCTGCTGGAGTGCGGGAAAAGGAGCATGTAGTTCTTTGCTACTGGGAGAGATGAGGCAGAAAAAGATTCACCACTGCAGGTTCCAAATTATTTGTTAAATAAAGCACCATCCTTCCTCTCCTAAAACCCTTAGCAGTATTTCATCAAGGAAAACCATGCCATCCCTCAGCATCTGCAATTCTCTTACTAATATTACCACTTTAGACTATTACACTTTAAAAGGTGCAGTAAATCTACCTGACCACTAAATGGCACTCTTTCCTTTTTTAGTCAAAACCAGAGAAAAGGTGCTGAAATCAAGGTAGAGGGATAATATGTGTATTTTCTTATTATCTAGTCTCCAAATCGCTGGTTGCCAATTAAAAAAAAGTGACTTATTTATTCATTCTTTGCTTTGCAGTTCTTATGACTTGTAGAATCTGAAGAGACCCAGATTAAGCTGTAGTGGCTTGGGTTTAGATGTTGCAGTGGTTTGTAGGTTTGGATCACTGCATTCTGTGAAGAACTTCATGGGTAACACAAAAGAAGAGGAGAAGCAAATGAATTTCTTCGTAAATTAGTTTTTTTTTTTATTTAGTGTTAGGAATTTAAATTACTCCTCATTGGTAAGCTTCCTGATGTGTAATGAGCTTAGAGCATTGCAGGCCTGGATGGAGACCACTTTGCTCTGGCTATTGTGTTTCCAGTACCAGTCTCTCTGCATGATGCTTCATATGGTCCTGTGGTAGCCTGATCTGAAGTTTTTTAGACACATTTTAATATGGGTGCCAAGCACACACATGGTCAATTAACAGACATCTGTGTGTTATGCAGAGTTATGACTTATGCAGAGGGAAATGTTTTCGGAAGAAATTAAAACCATGTACTTTTATATCTATTTTTGTGATACATGATTTGTCTTTCACTCCATTGAGCTCTGTGGGGCTGCAATGTAAACTTCAGTATCGGATTTGACAGTTACAGAAAGGGGAAGATTTAGATAACTTTCTTAAGGAAAACAGCCTCCAAAATACCTCTGTACATGCTAATGTTATTTTTCTTGCCATGATCACTTGTGTAATTAAAAACAGTGGCTTATAGGTATCCTGAAGCATCTATGTTACACACTTGCTACAAGGGTGACCTTGTCGCAACCAACTTTTGTGACTTTTGTACTTAGGATAGAGGCTTCAGTTCATCAAGTCTGGTCTCCTAGATAACAGTGATTATACTTTGCATAGTTATGCTTGTAATGAACATCAAAATATATGCTTAACTAACACACATCTTTCAGAAAGGTATTGGTCTTAACTTTAAACATGTCTAGAGAGAGCCAGCCACCAAGTGTATGCTTGTTTGTTTGCTGGTTGGTTGAGTACTTTTTTTCCATGCAGTTCAATTGCTCTTAAAGCTATGTTTGCTTTCTGTTAATACCTTTCTTTGGGTTTTTTTTTTTAGAGAGGTCTGAGTTTTTTTTTCCCATACAGTATCACATACAGCATCATGAACACACACCACTCTGGCAGGTTTTTGAGAAGGTGATATAACCAAGTAGAGCCTGACTTCACTGACTTCACAGTCACCAATTCTATGTTTGTACAGGCCAAGGCTTGTGTTGGACATTTTTGCAGAGGCAGCACATTTTGTCGCTTGTTTGCTGTGAACCAAAACAGTATTTCAGAGGTGTAGAGATAGTGTGCATTCTTTTTCTAGGTGTATAATCCTGCATTGGACTCCATTCAAACAGTGCTCAAATCATCCAGTTTAATGGCTCTTCAAGACTGCTAAGCTTGCCTGACCTGCTTGTCATTTTGACCCTGACCCTTTTTGTCAGCTGTAATCTATTTCTTTTTCGATTTATGTATCTTGAAAGTAAAATATGTTGCCCCCCAAACTGGGTTAGATTTCAAGCCTTAGTGATTATTTTTTTTTTTTTTTAATATTTGATCCTATTCTAGGAAATGTAAAATAGCATGAATGTAACGATCAGTTGTTTTATTGCTTTTCAGACATATGCATATATTTTACTTGACATATGCTTTATCTGCAGCACAGCAGTCTGTACTACTGAAAATCAATTGAAAAAATTGTGCTTTTATTATGACCATTAATTGAAAGAACTCAGCAGATCACTTATAAACCTGTCACAGCAGTGGCCTCTACTCTTCAGAGTTTTGCATCAGGACCATAACATTGAACTTTTGGAAGAACCACAGAATGTACCTGTGCCACATGTCAGATCAAATGACCACATTAGTTTCATTTTGCCTTGAAATATAGTAAATTATACGTAAGAAACACAAAGCATAGCAAAATCTGCAAACTGTGTAAATAGGCAGAATTTTCAAAGTGCAGACACAACAAAGGGACACGCAGTCATGTTCTGTTTCCCATTTTCTCTGTGGCACAGGAGGCTTTATACCATACTCTGTCTACAGCTTTCACTGACCTTTCTTGTCATGTAGCTAACTTGTGAACACTATTTCCCTGGTATTGCATGAAAAGCTGTGTGAACAGCCTAGGAAATTCCTTTGCTGGTTGTCTCCTGGTATCCATTTTTTGCTTGCTGATGTAACACACCAGTGAAGAACCTTCGCTTTCCAATCCTGTGAACACAGAAGTGCTCTTCACACACAGGTTTAGCTGATGCCTAGCTGTAGAAGCGCAGAGGGGGAAGGTGTGGTGTATTCTGCCTCATCCCAGGATTTAACCTGCTGTTCCTTAAAGCCTCTCCATTTCTGCTCTTGGTTCGGGGGTATATCAATATATTATTATAATGCTGCTGGCCAGTCCCTTTGCTGCTGGACTGTTGAGTGGTAAGACAGTGGATGATGTTATAGCCACTTCCCTCATTTCTCCACTACTTTATGGTTACACCAGAGTAGTCAGATGGAGCAGTAGCCAGCTGTTTGCTTATGTATGCTGCTACATGAGGTTGTTAGGTGGCTGCAGAGACATCCAAATTGAATTTGCTTTCCTGTAGGATCCTATATAACCATGTGGGCCAGGCTGCAGCCTCTACCCCAGGAGAGGTCTGTAATTACTCCAGACAGAATCTGAAGAATAAGGTGGAATTGACTCTCCCCAGTGTAAGTTAATTTTTATTTTCTGGAGAGATTGATTTCATTTGGTATGTAGTGTTGTTAGATTTAGTAAATAATACCAGAAAATTATAAAATTTTGACAATTTTAGCTCTAAGAAAAGCAAACCAAAATCACTTAAGCACTTAGTGATCTTGAAGTTTCTCAAGGGAGATGTGCAAATATTGGAGTTAACTAAGCTTGGGGCAGTTGGGGCAGATGCAATCCCTAAACAAAAACAATGACAGCAAAATTTCCTCAAGAGGATTTTTTTGTTGTTGTTCTTTCAAAAAAGAAGTCCATCACCTTAAGAGAGGCAAAGGTGTGAAATATATTGCTTGTATTTTATAATAAATACAGAAGATGTGTTCCTCAAGAAAAGAGAGGTAGAGCATTTTTATCATGGATTCTCTAATCATGTCAATGTCCGGTGTAAATTTCTAATACACTCTATACAAGTGACTTCTATGGTAGAAAGAATGAGTCAGGAGCAGCTGTGACAAATGTGCTGCTGTAGGGACTGTTCACTGGCTTGCTTGTCACTGAGGCTGACAAAGGCTGTCATTCTGCAACTGAACAGCTGAAGATGAACAGCTCTGCTGGCAGCTGTACCTTGTGCTCCTGCTAGTGGTTGCCTGTACAGTTATAATGGAAAGCCAGATAGCCTTGTACTCGTGCAAAACAGTCATCTCACATAATTTTCCTGTTGACCTTATGTTATTAGAAACTGCAAGGAGAGCTGACATTGTGATTTTATTTACTATTTTCTTTTGGGAAACTTGCTTTTGGAGGTTTATCTGTGTATTAATTGTTTAAATTAATTTCATATGACTACAGCCATTCAATACAAACAGCAATAAATTAATGTTGCTTGCCTGTCAGTCTTTATTTCAGCTAGGCCAAGGATAATAGTTGAAGCCAAGAGATTATACTCCTGGAAATGCTTGCTATTGAGTTTTGACAGTTTTACTTGTGGTGAATGACAGTTGAGGATATTGTTGTTAGAGTAGTCATTTCTTCAGGGGCTTGTATTGTGCCTACAGAAATGCCCTGCAGGTCTTTTTATATTCCTCCTTTTAAGATGCCAGTGTCATAGTCACTCTTGTTTCTCTCAAAGGCATCACATAGCTTAAAGAGAAAACCAAATGTGATCAAAATAGAACTAAAACTATTATTCTTCTCTTGGCTAAAAAGGGAACTTGGAGGCAGCCAGCTGTTATACCTGGTGAAATCCCTATCAGAATTTCTTCCATCTTTAGAAAGAGAGAGAAGGTTTTCCTAGTTTCTTGTATCTTATGGCTATTACCAGGGGGTGGTTTTATCTTCCATCTGAAACTGGCAGTTTCAGCAATACCTCTTACATTCTTACTGGAAAAATGGAGGTCTTGGCAGTTCAGTTTTCTTCCGTCAGCTGGGACTGTGGTGTTTTTCTTTGTTATTTCCTGGTGAGAGGTCCTGCAGGCAGCCTCATACTTTGTGGTTCCACAGTCAGGAGGACCAAGGGGTCTCAGAGCTCAGGCTTGCATAAAGGCCTAGAATGGCAGATTCTAGGTCTGAGTAGAGCAGAGGAGGTCTGGGTGAGCCTCCTTTGCCCCATGAACCTACCTGCAGCTGTTTTCTGTGATAAATTAATTTCACCAGTTATCTTCAGAACCTCTTTGTGAATATACCAATACACTTATTTGTACCATGTGGTGAGTATTACCATGTATCCTAGACTGAATGATTAAGCCTCCACATTTTCGTCTAATGGGTATTCATAGCATTCAATTATGAGACTTCCTGCCATTTGGCAGAATTAGATGTGATTGTTGGGACTCAGATCATTAGTCTTTCATCGTAACCTTTCCCTGATTTATACATGTGTTCTTCATTCATGTCCATGTCACAAAACAAGTCACAGACTACAGTGCTAAAAATACAAGTCTGAGACATCACTCTGACTGACAGTGTTCCTAAAAGCTAATGAGAGTTAGTCTAGAAGTCCTAATGTTAACACTAAACCAATGTTTTTTGATATTGAGAAGCAATATATACCTACTGGATTTAGAATATGTTCTTATTTTTAAAGATTTTTTTTTTCCCAGTGTAAAAACCATGTGTAAGCTGCTTGAAACAATATTTGTGTTTAAGTAGCTCACTGTGAGTAAGAAAGTATTTTAGGAGTAGCCTCAGACATAAATGGATATACATAGAATATTTATATAACAGTAGTTACAGCTGAAAAACTAATCTACTTCTAAGAATGTAATTATAGCTTCACCTGTTGTTGCCACAGTGATTCATCATTGCAGGAACTGCAGCAGAGTGGTTGTTCATGGAGAAGTTAGCAGCGTGGCCAGAGGTACGAAACAGGTCTTACACGGGAACAAATACAAATGCAGATTCTGCAGCTTGTAAAAGCGATAACTAGCAAAGCATCTAAAAGAAGTCTATAAAATCCTGAGTGAAAGTGAAGGGGGAATTGTGCATTGTCTTTTCCAGTACTAAAATTGGGAGAATTAAATGAAACCAGCTGGTGAGAAGTTTAAACTGGGCTAATAGGAATATTCCTTCATCTAAGCTATAGTTTAGCTTTGGAACTCTACCAGGACATTGTGGATGCTATAGTTTCACTCAAGAATGGAAGTAATTTAACTAATTCACAAAATCCATAATAATCATGAGGGATTAGTGAACATAGGCACAACCCCTCTGTTTAAGCAGGTCTACGAGTCATTGTAAGCTGGCTGAGGCTCTTTGAGAAGACTGGCCTTCTCAAGAGAGAGCAAGCTAAAGCCATTCTGTCAATACAGTGTACCTGACAGAAAATATGCAAGAAGTGGGTCATCAGTGTCGTTATTATCTAGGTGATCATTTTAGCAATCAGTGTTACCATGTCTGTAGGGTCTTTAGGTGATAAGGGCATACATTTCCATTCAGTGTCAATGGTAATGGCAGCATTCCATTAAGCATGACCATTAAAAGAATCAGCATTTGCTGCTTTTTACAGTTTAATTTCTTATACAAAGAGTACAAGTCAGTAGGCCCAAATTTCACACATGGCTATTACTGTAACAGTGGCTTGTGACAACAAACAAACTTGGGATACAGAAGCAAGATAATCACTGCAGAAATGGTGCAGTGTTAGAAGAATTCCATAGTTCCTGCTATGTGCTGCATTATGTACCCTTTACCTTTGGGTGCCAGAGTGAATAGCACAAAGTAGATGTCTGTGCAGCTTTTGTGAATACTACGAAAGAGCCAGGAAACATAAGGACCTGATATCAAGTAATTCATTTGCCCATAATGGGCCTATAATTGCTGCTATTACAAAATTTCTGATTGTGTTTATGCTGTGTTTAAGAATTGGGCCTGTGGTTTTATTGCAGAATCATTACAGCAAATCCTTTGGGGACTGTGAGTGTATAGTCTCATTCTCTTAAGTATTCATTTGGCCAATATCATGAAATGTAGCTGTTTCTAAGGGATAAGAGGCTCTAGAATAACTGTTGAACTAATAATAAAATAGAGATCCATTTAGTTTCATTTTCCACCTCAAAGACCATCATAAAATCTGAAATCAAGCAGGAAAATTGGGCTTTTTTATTTTTTTATATTATTATTATTATTAGTTTTTTTTTTTTAAAGTAGATGAGCAGAAATGGCTTTCATGTGAAGTACCTTGACCTTTTGTGTTTAAAGAGACCAAAAATCTCCTTGGGCTTTAGGGTTTAATAACAAAGTATTGAAAGACTTTGTTATGTTTCTGGGCTTGAGAAAGAAGGTATGGAACTGAAATCATATACTTGAATTTGTTGAAGTGTTTCACGCAGGTGATGTTTGGGGTTCAGGAAGAGACAGGTCTGAACAGTGGTTCCTTTCTGAGCCTGCTGTGTGAACCAAGAATATCAGATTACATGTCTATGTGGTGAGGAAGGGATTAGCATGGTGATTAACAGCAGTTCTTACTGGACATACCAGAATTAGTAAACTAGACTTCAAGATCCTCTTTTATAAACTCTTTCTAATGTCAGCAGATTTCCTGGAAAAACAAGCTTGAGTTCTGTGTTCCACATACTCCTTTTTTCTTTGCTCAGCTCTTCACTCCTCTTCAAAAGTAGACTAATCTAAAAAATACATTTGCAGTAGATCCTCTATTCCTGTCTCATTTGAAACAGTTTTGTCCTGTGTTTCCCTTATCTGAAGAACCTGCATGTGGCTTGCAGCTCTTGTCCTTTTCAGGGAGCCTCAGAGGGTGCCTCATTTCTTAAGCTTCATCATGGTGGAGATGTGTTTAGGAAACTAACAAAATGTAAGTTTGCACTGGAAGTTGGTGCTCTGGAGTAATGAAAAGGTTGTCTTCTGGCTTTCGGTAGTAAAAGGAATATGTGATTGGATACTTTGGGTCCCGACATTGTTCCAAATGCATCAGTCCCCTGTCTCCTACAGTGGCATTTGATGGATACTTCAGGGGAAAGCATTTAGTGCCTTCCTTGCTCCTGGCTGGTTGCCTGGGTTGTTTTTTCTTTACCAAAGCAGAAGGGGTTTTGGTGTAAAACAGCAGCTGTTTCCAGATTTCATCTGTCTCTTGAATGATGGGAGCTGATTATTTTAAACTTTGCAGGCACAAATGTAAATACTTTGAATTGTCAGAAGTACCCAGCTTTTTAAAATTCAGAAGTACTCCACTGTTTTCATCTCCTTTTGTCATGAATCCCTTATGCTTCATTGCACACTGCATATGAACATTTCCCTTCTGTTTTCTCTTAGCAGGTAGTACTTGCTGATAATTTCATGTAACCATCACTTGAATCTTGTGTCAAGGGAGACTTTATTTTTTTGATAATGAGTGGTAATGACCAGATTTTCTCTCTCCATTAAAAAAAATAAAAAAAAAAAAAAAAAAAAATGGTGTACAATTAACAATGTTTGAAATAGACACTGTAAATTACACCCCTAGAGCTTAAGCATCTTTTTATTCTCCAGAGGGATACATTCTATTCAGTAGCAGTTTTACTGGCCTACTATTTAGGGAATTAAGGTTTTTTTTCACTGGTTGGTTCAAAGTAGAAGAAAAGTGCTTAATTTGTCATTCTCATTGTTCTTAAAAGAAACAGCAAAGGGGAAAAATTTAAAAAAAGCTAATGTTTTTCTTCTCCAGATGTAGAGATCTGTTTTGATAGTGAATGATGTTCTGGGACTGGTTAAACCGACTAGGGCAAATCCAAGCCAGCACTCCTAGTGATTAATATATGGGGTACTTTTAAAGCGCTTGGCAATGGAAGAAAACAAACAGTACGCATCATTAAAGTGTAAATTGAAGAATCTGGGGAGAAATTATGCAACTTCAAAAGCAGTACAAATCTGTCATAATAGTGTTATGTGAAGTTAAACTGTTTGTTTTCTCCTTCTGTAGTTTCCTTTATATGACTTGTAGTTAGTATATAGTGTCCTTTATTTCATGCAGAAAATTATGTTCCTTTAATGGTAATACATAATAAAGATATTCCTGCACTTGCATTACTTCACTACAGCTATTGGCTGGTTCATCTAATGGTTGAATTGTGAATAAAGGAGATGCAATGGTACTGAAAAAAAAAAATCTCACATGCAAATTACTTATTTTTTTCAGGAGGTATTCAGTGTATAATACATTCTGAGATACTAAATAATGGTCTCTTAAAGAAATTTCTGCAGGTGGTATAAAATGAGCTGATTGTTTTCTTTGATGTTGATACCTTGTACAATTTTTTCTGTGCTTCCAGAGATACATGGTAGCAAGTGTGGTAATGAACCTCTACCTACAATTTGTACTTAATGTTTGTGTGCCATTGTAAAAATGTAGCAGATGGGAAGTTTTCTTACTGGTTTCTTTATTGGAGCCGTGGATATTGTGTAAGGCTTTCAATGCTGCCTCCTGTAAGATCCCCATAGGCAAGCTGTTGATGTATGGGCTGGGTGAGCAGAGTGAAGTGGATTGAAAACTGGCTGAATGGCTGGACCCAGAGGCTGGTGAGCATGGAATTAGCTTGCACACTCATGTCAGGAATAATGTGATAGACATTTTTACAGACACCAACTCAGATGATTGGAAATTCTGTTTTTCTCTATTTTCCTTAACAATTCATGTGACAAAGTTAAATTTATGAAGTTTTTGCTGGTTGTTAAAGTGCAAGTTGGACATGGGGAGTTTTATGGTTGAAAGAGGTAATCCCTTAGTGTAATTGTTTGCTATTCTGAATTTTGTAGTATTTTGAGGATCAAATAAATTTGGATTAATGAAGTCTATGATCCGCAGGCATCACTAATGGGCTTTCTGGGGGTTAATATAAGCCACTTGTAGATAAAAAATGAAGGTGTAGAAAAGAAACTACCTTTAAGAGAAGTTTGAAGTGTAAAATAAAAGCCATCTCCTTAATTAAAACAGTGCCCATCACCATCAATGTTAAAGTTGAGAGTCCACATTCAAGTACATTCTCATTATTTTAATGCAAGTTATGAACAGATAATAAGAGAATACACTCCAGTAGGTGAAAATTACTTGCTGCCATGTTGTCGCTATTTAATGACATTTGAGTTAATTATGCTGTCCCATAATGACTTATGACTATATGCAAAGAGACTTGAGATAAAAGGAGAAACTGTAGTGGTTTTCAAAAGCCAGACCAAAGAGTATCACTGTCTAGGATGGGAGGATAAAAAATTCTGTGAGCTCAGATCACTGGATGACCATTGGGTTTATCTTCAGCTGTAAATTAGGGGATTATACAATGCCCATATAGCATTAATTATTAAACAAAAGCAATTTCAGTTTTATTACTTCATGAAATTTCTGTAAAGGATAGGAGACTAGCAGTGTTGTGTTACTTGTGATTTCCTATTTTATCTTTCTTTGTAATTACCCTAATGGACAGTGACTGATCTAGGGAGAATCCTACCCTGTGATGCTTCCATAGTCACCAGGCCTTTTCTGAGTTCTAAAGTAACAACTAGATATTCAAGTGGTACCATAAGTGGGATGGGGAGGAGAATCAACTAAAGGGTAAAACACATGGGTTGAAATAAGTACAGTTTAATAATTGAAATAAAGTAAAATTTAGTTATAATCATAATGATGCAAAGGCAAAGAGAAAGAGGAATAAAATTCAAGAAAGAAGTGATGGACAATGCAGTTGCTCACTGTCTGCTGACTGATTCCCATCCAGTCCTCAACCATCTTATGACCCAAGTCCCCCCAGTTTATATTACTGGGCATGATGTGCTGTGGTATGGAATACTGCTCTGGCTAGTGTGGGTCAGAGGTCTTGTCTCTGTTCCCTCTGGGTTTCTTGTGCCCCTCCTTACTGGCAGAGCATGAGAGGCTTAAAAATCCTTGATCAGGGTAAGTGCTACTGAGCAACAACTAAAAACATTGGTGTGTTATCATCATTGTTCTCAGACTAAAGCTGAAATACAGCACTGCACCAGCTAGTAGGAAGACACTTGTCTCTATCCCAGGCCAAACCAGGGCACGCCCTTTGACAGACCTATCTTTTTATAATACTTTGGCTGCAAATCAAGAGTCAAATAGGCATAAATGTTATTATCTGTACATTTTCAGTTACTGGTTGTAGTGAGAAACTATTTTGTACGTTACTTGGTGCCCACCAGAAAGCACTTTGCTACTAGATGGTGTGCTGCTTACATGTAACACAGTAAGATGTAAAATAAAAATCACATAAAGTTCTTTTTTTTTTCTTTTTTAGTCTCTCTAATTCAATGTATTTTGTATTAGCTTTCATCTTAATTTGTTATGCATGGAGCTGTAATGTATATCCTACTTGCATACCTGTAGGCAATATAGCATGCTCTCTTTGGGTGTGACTGTGTTTTGGAGCTGGGTGTCTATAATAGTGACAAAGTTTTGAGTAATGTTGATTCAAAAAAAAAATGAAGTTGAGGTTTTAGTACTGGTCATCTTATGTGTCTTAGTCACTTAGCACAACATGCATGTTAATATTTTAATTACCAGCAAAAACAATGCTGCAGAACATTAAATGTAATTACAAGTACTCCACACAAAGATTTTCTTCCTGCTAGAATCTACCTGTGCTCTGCTATTTGTGCTCCTTGCTGAATAGCTCAGAATTGCTCTGAAAACAAAAAGACCTTTGCAATTTTCCAAACTTTGTCTAAACCTCTAATGCTACTCTGACTTGTTTCTTAAATCTACTCAATAGCTGCCTTAAAGCACCAGTTACCATTCCAGGATATTCATCAGGCATGAATATCTTGTTGATGTGCATTGAATTCATGCTGAATGTAATTTGAGTGCTGAGGTTAAAATAGTACAGTTAGTTGTTCTTGACCCAGTCAAGGCAAGATGGATGAAGTTTTATTCCAGTTTTGCTCCTCTTATAAGAGGAGCATAGGCTGTGCAAAAGGTACATCTTCTGTGGGCAATGTGGAGGCATGTGATTGTGGGGTGGAAGGTAGGAAAGTCTTCAGAAAAAAGTTTTCTATTGATAAGTAAATGTGAAAGTTCAATATTCTCAACTGTCACAATCACAATAAATATATGTGCTTGTAAAATAGGTTCTTTCTGGTTTTGAATTGCTGAGAGCTTGTTTTGATTATCCTTGTTTTACAGAATGCTACATCTGTGTTATTGGCTGTGTACGTGCATGTGTACACTATAAAGCAGTTCTCTATGTTATACATATAAAATATCGTGACTTTCTACTTAAAAGATAGGTCACCACATTTCTTCTTATTTATATTTGAAATATACCATAAATGTGTAAGAAGCTACTGTGCTTTGTTCAGCTCTTAATTCCAGCTTTTATTTGGCTCATAAAGGTACTCCTTGGTTATAAAGGAAATCTATACCTTCAGAATCTGTAAGAGTGGTGACTGCTAAGTGCTAAATTCCTAGTGACCCTTGCAATTTAGAATTTAGAATAGATACAACTTTTAAGAAATATAGTTGTCAGGGACTTTTGGGTATTCATTTATTAGTGCTTATTGAGTCAGATGCTCAGCTAAAATACACGATCATTCTTCTAGCTCTGAACATTGTCTAAGTCATCATCCGGCACAGTAATACATAGATAATTTATGTTAACAGAAGTCATGAATCAATATATCATATATCACTCCTAGGCTATTTGGATTTGGCTTTTTTAGATTAAAGTGGGATGTAATGGTTAAAGACAAAAAAATCACTAATCATGTTTTCTCAAGTCTATTTTCTTACAAAATCTGAAATTTTTGAGGTAGTTTTGTCTGAAAACCATAAGGCTCAGACACACTGATGGGCTCAAGCACATCGACATCAGATCAGGTAAAACTTCAGGAAATGTGAAAACCAACAAAATTTTCATTGCAGGTGACCATAGTAAAGTCTGATTAATCTTTTGTATTTTTGTTTTATCACAGTATGACTTGATTATTCTTTAGGCATTTAGAATACAAACTGAGTTCGCTCTTTAACACTGAAACTTTTTTATCATTGCAGTTTGCCGGGAAGACTCATACCAGTCGATAGTCTCATGTGCTGCTGTTGTACTTACCCCTGTAGAGCCAGCAGTGGATACAAGGAAAAAAGAACAGACAATAATGCCTGATGTGTCTAAAAAGTGAGTTATTCAAATAACATTATCTTTTACAAGTGCAGTCTAAACACTAGTCCAGATTATTTCTTGTGGATATGCATATAAACCTCCTTTCTCTTTCATCAGTGGTTGCACAGGCATTTCCAAAAGCAGAAATGAGGCTAGGCTGCTTCTTTTGTTCAGTAGCCTACCTTTTTTCCCAAGCCTTTGGTACTGAGGTACATAGAGGGAATTTGCATTTGTACTCTGATAAATTGACTTTTTAACAGGCTTAAGATTCTGTTTATTATTAGCAAGCTTAAGATGATTCTTTTTTTTTCAATAGTCCTTTCATTCTTGCACAGTTTTTCTAGTCAGTAGTTGCTTTTTAGAAAGAATGGAATTCCGAAATGCTCTGCTCATCTGAGATGTTTCAGTATTTTTCAGTGACTATTTTACTCCTGTGATACGAGATTTGATGGCATCTTCAGAAGTGTGGTAGTGGTCTTCCAAGGAAATGATACTTAATTAAATAGACTGTAATTTGGTATCTTGCATTAGGTGAGAACCATGACTACAGCATGCACAGTAGCATTTGTCTTGCAACACCAGGAAGGGTGGTTGTTTCTTAAGAGTTGAATTCTTGGAGAATGAAAGGAACTTTTTTACATTAAACAAAACCATAATGATAGTACTTTATCACAACACAAACTTGAGGTCTCTGCATTTTAAAGTGTGGAAGGTAATTAAGACATAACAATGACATCATTATTGGCCTTACCGTTTATGTTTAGTTTTTGCTTCTCTGGGTATATGCAAATTTAGCTTTGAACTTGTCTATAAAGTCCTGGCTTGCATACCTATTACTGTAAGAAAATGAGAATGTCTCCATAATCCTCCCCTCCCCCCCCCCAAAAAAAAACACAACCCAGAAAACAAAAAACAAACTCCCAACACCAAAAAAACAAAGCAAACCCCACGGATGGATTATTTTAGATTAGATGTGCTTTTGGTACAGATCTATGGCTTAAATCTGTATCTGACTATGGTGTTTTTTTCAATATGGTGATAAACCCATTTAGTCTACCTGTACTTACAATTTAACACAGTACATTGCCTATCATCTGGGTATTATTACAATGACTTAGTGTTTGAAATACTGTCAGCATCTAATTGTTTCAAAGTTTCTGTCAGATGGCTCTCTGAACGCTAAAGGACTGGAAAGGCAATGGGCTGTGAAATACTGTGCTGAAATCCAGAATAATTTCTGTGGTTCAAACAGCATAGCACACTTACACTTTCTCTAGCACTAAAAGGCAAACCTGAATTGTTGTTTGATTGGATTTTTCCTTTACTATCAGCAATTTCAGCATTTCATAATCCTTTATGAATTCAAGGTAAGGAAACTCCTGTATCTGTTTAGCATGTGCTTGAAAGCTGAATGATGCCATCTCCTAGAGTTTTTTTTCCTTCACCTTATTGGTAATAGCAAGTATATTAACCTGCTTTCTGCTGTGCTTGGTTTTTAAATTTTTTTCTTTACATCTTGACAAGTGAGATCTTCTAAGCATATAGACTTAAATAATGCTTGTCTTACGCACATAGAGGTCTCAGAAACGTGCTTTAACCTTTGCTACTCTTCCAATTTTCACATCTAAAAATGAGACTCATGGCTCTGGAATTGTTATGAAATGAAACAAGCTTGTGCTTAAACAGATTAAATATATTAAAACCTCTTCACATGAAACAGAATTTAGTATCTTTAAACCAACATTTCTTACCAGCGTAGTGGAAATTTCCAGCAAGATGTTTCTGCTTAAACTTTTGCATGTTGCTAGAACATCAATAGAGTAAATATTGTAGAAACCTTCAAACTAATTGGAGGGGTGTGAAAGCATACAGCACCAAGAAAATCTCAAGCATAGTGAAACATCATCATACCTTTCACTTCTCTCATTTGACCCTGTGTTTTCTACATTTGTTTTAATGGAATCAAAACAGATCCCAGTTCTTTTATCTAAATATCACAGAAACATAGAATAGTTAGGGTTGGAAAGGCCCTTAAGATCATCTAGTTTCCACCCCCCTGCCATGGGCAGGGACACCTTATGCTAAATCATGTCACCCAAGGCTCTGTCCAGCCTGGCCTTGAACACTGCCAGGGATGGAGCATTCACAACCTCCCTGGGCAACCCATTCCAGTGCCTCACCACCCTGACAGTAAAAAAACTTCTTCCTTATATCTAACCTGAACTTCCCCTGTTTAAGTTTTAACTTGTTACCCCTTGTCCTGTCACTACAGTCTCTAATGAAGAGTCCCTCTCCAGCATCCCTATAGGCCCCCTTCAGATATGGGAAGGCTGCTATGAGGTCTCCACACAGCCTTCTCTTCTCCAGGCTGAACAGCCCCAACTTCCTCAGCCTGTCTTCATACGGGAGGTGCTCCAGTCCCCTGATCATCCTCATGGCCCTTCTCTGGACTTGTTCCAACAGTTCCATGTCCTTTTTACATTGAGGACACCAGAACTGCACACAATACTGCAAGTGAGGTCTCACAAGAGCAGAGTAGAGGGGCAGGATCACCTCCTTCAGCCTGCTGGTCACACTCCTTTTGATGCAGCCCAGGATACGGTTGGCTTTCTGGGCTGCAAGTGCACACTGCAGCCGGCTCATGTTCATTTTCTCATTAACCAACACCCCCAAGTCCTTCTCCGCAGGGCTGCTCTGAATCTCTTCTCTGCCCAGCCTGTAGCTGTGCCTGGGATTGCTCCAGCCCAGGTGTAGGACCTTGTCCTTGTCATGGTTAAACTTCATGAGGTTGGCATCAGCCCACCTTACAAGCATGTTGAGGTCCCTCTGGATGGCATTCCTTCCCTCCAGCATACCAACCAAACCACACAGTTTGGTGTCATCGGCAAACTTGCTGAGGGCGCACTCAATCCCACTGTCCATGTCAGTGATAAAGATGTTGAACAAGACTGGTCCCAACACCGATCCCTGAGGGACACCACTCGTTACTGGTCTCCAGCCGGACATTGAGCCATTGACCACAACCCTTTGTGTGCGGCCATCCAGCCACTTCTTTATCCACTGAGTGGTCCATCCATCAAATTGATGTCTCTCCAATTTAGAGACAAGGATGTCGTGTGGGACAGTGTCGAACGCTTTGCACAAGTCCAGGCAGATGACATCAACTGCTCTACCCCTGTCCATCAGTTCTGTAGCCCCATCATAGAAGGTCCCCAGATGGGTCAGGCAGGACTTACCCTTAGTGAATCCTTGCTGGCTGTCACCAGCCATCTTGCTGTTTTTTAACAAGGCCTTAGCGTGCCTTCCAGGAGAATGTGCTCCAAGATTTTGCCAGGCACAGAGGTGAGACTGACTGCTCTGTAATTCCCCGAGTCATCCTTTTTCCCCTTCTTGAAGATGGGGGTTATATTACGCTTTTTCCAGTCGTCAGGAGCTTCACCTGACTGACATGATTTTTCAGATATGAGGGACAGATATCCAGTTTCATCTGTCTAGAATGTAAACAGCAAGCAAGATAAAGCCCTTGACATGTCCTGATTTCCATTGACTTGAGTGCAGAGTCCATGTATGGGCTGATCTTCACAGGTGAATTATAGTTATTGGTATTTGTAATTATCTCTCTGAAAAATAACATCAGTGCTTTTTTTTGCTTATCTTTGTCTACCTGAATGGTTTTGACTTACATGTCCCAAAGCTGAGCATACCAAAGAGGGCTGAACAGTGGCCAGCCATTGAGGTCTCGTAAAGAGAAGTTGCTGCCTTCAGGTCTTTGGACCGAGCATGTTTAATATAACTAATGGTTTCTAAAATTACATAAGGAAGCAATGTGCAATCCAAACCTGATAAAATGCAAATTAATGATAATAAGATGTTAAACAGTCACAAATAACTAAAAATGTTTATATTGTAAACCACAGTGGAATTATATTCATGATCTTCAGGACACAAAAAGCTGTGAAGCCTGGTTGGTGGTGAGGGAAAGCTTTGAATGTGAATTTGATAATATTTGACTAATGATGTTATTTTGTTTTGGAAAGAAACTGTTTAGTGGCTTTAAATAATGTACTGTATTTGCTTAATATAATTTTGTTATAAGCAGCAAGGAATTGTGCCAGAAGTGGTAGCAGCAAAGCTTAACAACTCTTTGAAGTGTTAGTGTTTAGATGTTATCAGAATTGGAGAAATAAAAGGCCAATTTTTTCTCCTGTATGTTTTCTTGGAAGCTAAATACGTTTCATCAGGAAACAATTCTTAGTGATATCTAGGTAATTGCTAACTCTTGTGTGCTTGTGCACTGAGGAAAATCTATATCAGTCATTCATCAGGAATGTACTTGGCTGACTTGTGTGATAGCCGCAAAATAAGCAGAGAAGGCTCTGGCCAAGCAAACATAATATATTTAGCAGCCTGGGAGTGACATCCCCATCATAAGAAGCATGAAGGACCCTATTTGGTGAAGCTATAGCACCTTCAAGAGAAAGATGAAGTCCTTGCTTGGTGCTTTGGTCATTTTTCTATAGTGTCTTGAAGGCTGGTAGAGTACAAAACAGGTTTGCTGCTCTTCTATAAGTATGCATTTTGGAATGGAGGAACTTATTTTATAGGAGAACAATGCACAAGACTTGTTTTCTGCACTTGGCAAAGCACTGTGATTCTAAATGTAGTGATTCTATGAAAGCATGCTTTCGGGCGGCAAGAGCAAGAGCACCCCTTTGTAGCTTTTGTCCTTTGCACAACAGACTGTGATGCAGAGAAATACATAGTCTGAATGTCAGTATAAGGTCAGGAGCAAAAACAAGAAATGTGAGCTCTACCTCCACTTTTTCTAGGATGTTGTGTTAACTTTGTTATATTTTGTAGAAATATAAGACTTAACATGATGCTGTCTTAACAGTTCAAGTTATAAAGGCCTCTTTCTGTTGCTGTACTGATAAATCAGTTGTTCTCAAAGGTGCTCAGATGCTAAACCAATTCGAACATTTTGAGCAATGTATTCTGCTTGCATAGACCTAATTTTAGTTCTTCCTATCTGATTTCAAATATAAATTAATTAGCTGCCAGGACAGAGCAATTATATGAGGAATCCTCCTTTTCCTTTCAAGTTCTTTGCAAGGAAGCATGGGAAAGGAGACATAGTCCAGGGAGCTGGATGTTATTCTTTGAAACAACTTCGCTTCAGGTTCTCTAGCCAAATAATCAGCTGAAAGCTCAGACTACAAAAGGCATTGTGGAAAAAGAACTTTCTCAGAAACACGTCTCTGAGCAGACAATGTTCTGCTGCTGTGTGATGTTGATATGAAAACACTGAAAACCATTCATGTGCTACTAGTGCTTGGAAGAAATATAGTGAATTCAGATGCATAATTTTTAATTTATGTGATGTAAAATTAGTCAGGTGCCTAGGTACTTCATCTGATTGTTATCTTTGAATCTGACTGCCCTGCAGTTCAGCCTAATGGTGGCAACATGCAGCCCTCCGAGCTGGCCAATTTAAAGCTGGTTTGTGCATTTCTACTGCAGCTGCCGTCATGTTTCTGACTTTGATTATTTTATTTTAAGGTATTACTTGCCTCTTAATCGTTTTTGGAGAGCTACAGAGCTTGTTATGTCATGAAGCAGACACAGTAATTTGGCAACTGTTTTCCATGTCAGAAATATTTTCCTGAGCTTTAAGGGAGATTTCCAGATGGAGATCCTAGATAAAAGATATGACAATGGGTAATGATTTTAAACTAAAATAGGGTAATTCAGACTAGATAGAAGGAAGAAATTTTTTATGATGATGGTGGGGAAACACTGGAACAGGTTGCCCAGGAATGTGGTAGGTAACCCGTACCTAGAAACATTCAAGGTCAGGTTGAACAGAGTTGTGAGCAAACAGACCTAGTAGAAGATGCCTCATCAGGATGTTTAGACTAGGTGATCTTTAAAGGTCCCTTCCAACACAATGATTCTAAAAACTACAGCTTTTACAGTTGTTCAGACTTTTAAGAATTGAACCAGATTTTTGTGCTGAAAAATGCATGAATGCACCTATGTAATGAGGGTTTTCAACATTCTGACTGTGCCAACACTGTTTAAATTGTACCTTGCAACTGTGATTACCTGAGCAAGATTCTTATGCATGACCTCAAATATATGAGAAGGCTCCTTGGAGTCACAGTGACTAGCCTGCGTGCTTACTGATGGGAAACACGGTGTTAAGTGGGAGTATTATAGCTTTAATGCCATTCTGTACTGCACTTACTGTTTAGTACAGATACTCAGTTTGGCATCCAGGAAGGTGTTGGTGCATATATATCCTGTATTTGCTAGCTGCAGTGCGTATATTCCAAAATTTAGGATTTTTTTTTTCTTTTTTAAACTCTGACATCTTCAAGTTGTAAAAATGTACTTGATACATCTGAAGACACTGGTTGTCCTTCTAGACTCTTGCAGACTTGCCTAATTCCATTGAAAAGGAATTAAAGCCAAGCTGATTAGGTATGTTACTTTTCACTTATTTCAGTTACAGATTTTCTTCTTTTTATCTCTCTCCCTCTTTTTTTTTTTTTCTTTTTTTCTTTTTCCTGTATTTTGATAAATCTCAGTGAAGAAATTAGATTTTTTTTTTTTTTTTCCCTTGGGGCAAGAGTGGTGGTATTTTACATCTTTGATTTTTAATTCTCCTTAGTGGTGACATGAAGCATGTTCTCTAATACAGCCAGGTTGTCAGGCAGTGGTACCCCACTGCAAGAACTGTATCTGCTTTGACAGTCTATTCAATAAAACATGTTTTGATAATGTGAAAAATGAAGGCTTTTCAGACTCGTTTGGATAGCCTGATAAAAGATGATTGAGTTGTTTCAGTTTCCTGAATAATTGGCATGATGCAGTATGAAAACGCGTGTCACTCTCTGGGTAATAGGGAGAGTAGACAGATGCCCAGCATTGCTGTGGAATGACTTTGGTTTGAAAGCTGTGGTTCCAGCCTAACTGAAAAGACACATCAGCTGAATTACGGAGTACTTCCCACCGTAACATTTTAGTGATAGATAAGAGGTTAGTGAGGTAGAATTTATATCCATTTCTTTAAATCAGGTACTTTGAGTAAATAGAAGCAATATGCTTATGCTGTCAGTGGTCAAATGCACCATTAAAATTTCTTCTTGGACTAGTATGAATCATATATGTTTCTGCAGGGGCCAAGTACATTTCCATAATTGCTCGACACACATGAATACTGGAGGTCATCCTCAGGGAACAGCTAGGCCTGAGTCTCCTGAGGGCGCAGCCAGAACAGTGGGGCATGCACATGTAGGTTCAGGTCCTGCACTTGCCCTCCACAGGCTAAGTCCTCTGCTTCGTTGCACCATGTCTGCTCCCAGCACCCCTGAGGAGCACCGCTGTGCCTCCTTCTGGCCTGCTCATGCTCCCTGTGGGACCCCGCGGCCCTCCTCCTTTATGGTCCTTTGCCAATGGGTGTGTGGCTCTTTCTCTGTGTAGATTTAGGGATGGCTAAACCATACTGATGTATCTTATGTGTTAGGAGATTCTGGTGTGCTGTCCCAGTCCATGGAGTTTAGACATGAGTACTGCCTGTCTCTCAATGAACAGGACAAATGCAGTTTTTACTGGTGGGGGGCGTGACTTATCTTTTTTGTGACATGACACCTGAAAAGCCTGGAAACCAAAGTAAAAGTCTTTGGGAAGGTAATTTCCAAAATACAGTAGGATGTTTGATTTGCTTTAGACCTTAGTGAACTAATGGGTTTTCCATGTTAGATATGCCTATGCTTAACTAGGGTATATAAAAGTCTTCTGAAGAAACATGGCATGAACCGAATATGTCTTAGTAATAGATGTCAGTTTCCTTTGATAAAGTTGCACTTGATAAAACAAAGATGGCTTTATGTTTGAAATATATTTTCTGCTTAGTTTTTGAATCTTTATTCTTTGTATTTGCAAGGATAGCCTATAAAACATAACTGGCTATCTCTAAAAAGACTTAATAAATGGCAAAGAATTAATAAATGCGCTAAACATAATCAGGGTAACAACAAATTAGCTCTTTGTTTAAAAGCCACTAGTAAGCTCTTACATTTGATAAAAAGCTCATTTTTTATTATTCTGATTCCCTGTCCCTCTGCAATCAAATGGAGAAAAACCAGACTGTAGCCCATGGCCATAGCAATTCCATGGTTTCTTTGTACATCCTGTATTGCTTTTTTCATGTAATAGAAAAATGAGTTATTTCATGTCTTCTCTGAAATGGTTCCCATTTCAGAAAATAGGAAAAAAATAGTATTTACAATTCTTTATTGTTTGCTGTCCCCTAACCCTAACTAGTTGAAACTCCTACTTGACATTGTGTGTCTAAGCTACTCAAATTGGTAACCTATTTCTGCTTGCTTTGAGGTAAAACAAAACAGTAAACCAGACTGATGTTTCTATTTTTTTTCCTTATGCCCACTTTGAAAATTAGAATGATTTTGCACAAACAATTATAAAATAACAGTTGTTTACCCTGGAAAGTGAATATGGAAGAAACTTTCTATCTGTTTATAGAACCGGGGTGTCATCAGTTCTCATGTTCCTTCTCAGTCATGGCAAGCAGCAATTTATAGGGAAGATTGACAGGAAAACAATCTGCATAAATGTTTTAAATATCTTGGGCAATTGTCTGCAACCAAAGGATTAAGAAGTTCTCTACAGCTTCATGTGATCTTTAGTTGCAAATGTTTAATAAGCTGTCTTTTGAGAGCCACTAATTGATTGTAATTACAGTACTTAATATTTTCAATAGTTTGAAATTCAACTCCTGTTTTTTCCTGTGTGGTGGTGAATAAGGCAGGAGGCAGAGGAATCTGTGGAGGAAGGGTGTTATCTAGCTTTTATCTATAGAACTTCCTTTGCAAATATGGTCATTGTTTGGAGTGCTTCCTCTTCAGCTCTGTGAATAGACTTAGTTTCTAATGAACAGTCGTTTCAGTCATTGCCCTTAAAGTATTACTAATGTGACTTAACTTCATGAAAAGATATAGGGGCAGAATGTTAAGCAAGGTGCCTAATGAGGTCACTTCAAGTCAAAGCATGGAGGATTAAGAAGACTGGCATTTCCAAGTTGAGATAATTGTTTTAATTCAAAAGTCTCCTGCACTGTGTCATCATGTAGCTAAACTTTATTAATAAAAGAAAATTCAGGAAAAAAAATGTGTAGGAATAATACAGCTTTGCTGAAAGTGATGTGTCTGAGCTTCAGATGGTGAAAATTCATATAGAACTTTGGAGTCAAAATAGTTGTTGCAATTTACATTGGTACAGAGCATGACCAAAGTGGATTTAAAGCATTGAACTGTACAAACTAAGGACAATGTAATTATAGTCACCTGGAATACAAATTTCCCCTGCTTCAGAAGCAAGCAATAGACAACATAACTGCATCAATGATTACAATTTAACTAGACCCGAAGTCATTATGAGAAAAACATTGTCACCACATCCCAGTTACATTTACAAAATGGCTCTGGTTTAGCCTGAAGCAATAATAAAAGATCACTTTGTTCCATTCACATCCCTAAACTTATATACCTTTATGATATCATAAAATCATTCTGGTTTTGGTCTTCAGAGTAAGATTATCCATTTATTTATCTGACCTGAGACCATTTTTTTTTATTCCTAAATTAAATTCAAATCAGCAAATCCCCATAGAATCATAGAATATTTAGGATTGGAAAGGACCTTAAGATCATCTAGTTCCAGCCCCTCTGCCATGGGCAGAGATGCCTCACCCTAGACCTAGACCATATCACCCAAGGCTCTGTCCAGCCTGGCCTTGAATACTGCCAGAGATGGAGCATTTAGCATGCATGCATCCTTCTTTTTTTGTTCTCTGTGAATCATTATGTTCTCCAGTGGATGCTTCTGCAGTAGTGGAAGCTTTTGTCATCTGATTTCTTCATCCTTCACTTCCAGATATTTTCCCCAAAGAAATGCACGAAGATAAGTAGTTTTGTAGTATTTAATTAGAGATCTCATTTGAAAAGGTGCTGCTTGTCTTCCAGATAGATATATAAAGGCAGATTATTTAAGATACGTTTGGTTCAAGAGCAGAATTTTATCCTCTGTGTACTGTGGTGTCTAGAAGTTTCTGCTTAATTTATATTACTGAGAAGTGTGAGTCAGACCACCAATATCAACCAAATCCCAAAGTGGCAGCAAGTAAGAACTCGTCTAAGCTAATGGTCTTGAGTAATCATTGCAAAATACTCTTGGCATATACATTGTAATTAGAGCAATGAACCATAAGACACAGTTATGACTAGATAGAATATTTGTTTGAATTTGAATTTTGTGCTGAATTTTTTATTGTGTGTTGAAATGGGAACGATTGAATCTATACTGAGACTCCTTAAACTCTGGTGCAAGTCTAAAAGGAGATAATAGCAGAAGTAAGTAAAATCTCACCTGGTTCCTTGACAAGAATGATTACTGTAGGCAATATAGACAGAGGTGTTTGGGAGGTTCTAGGATGCTGAGCCACTAAATGGGATTAGACAATTAAATATCATTATTTTATCTGGAGATCCACATCTGAAGAATTGCTGTTTTAAATTGTAGCATTAGTCGCTTACAAAGTTCGTTACTCTAACGATATTATGGTGTTTTCCATTATCCAGTGTGACATCTGCCTAGCCCTGTAGAGCCCACCCATTGTCCACTGGGATGACTGTGTAAAGCCACTCAGTCATAATGTCTTTCTGAACCATGGTTACAGTCGGGCATGTGGAAAATGACTCACTGATTTACCTGGGATTTAAAAACAATGAAAAAGAAAAGTTCCCCATGGAGCCTAAACTCATGTCTAACACAGACACTCAGAACAAGCATTGTTACTCCCTCAGTTTCATGTATTAAAGAAGATCTAAAGTTTTCATTTAGCATTTATTATTTAGCATTTATTCAAGGAGCGGCACAATGAAACCTCAAAAGAAATGCTGTGATCTTGCTGTATGGTCTTTTGACTAATTTTTAAAAAGCCATTTTTGTGATAGTCTGAGTTCATATGCACTTACGTTGTATAGTGGTTGTTAAGTCTGTGTTTCAGTAATCCATTCTGTAGCATACTGTGGCGATTTGGAAGACAATGTTAGATCCTATTGTTAACCTTGGTGCCAGGTTTTGCCTAATGACAATTTACAGTCGCTTTGAGGCTTCACTGTAAGAACATACTTTTAAAATATAGAACAGAGAGCTTTGGGAGAAAGACTGTTTTGCTCAGATGGGGAAACAGAGAGAAGTGCCAGCTGTGCCCATTTATTCCTTTTTCTTGTATGCTAATATGTCCAAAATTTTAAAAGGATACAGAAGTCACAGTGCTGTAAAACTAAGGCAAAAAATATTTGTTGAAGTTGACTTCTTTTACTCAAGCTTGCACAAAATGAAGTGCTTAGTCTTAGGTAACCATGCCAGAAACAGAATTATACTTTCTGGTATGTAAAAACGTCGGCTCTTCCTAAACTGTAATTAAAGTTCTGTTATGAGCCATAGTCAGTGGTTGTATTTTATCATCTCACGAGGAAATGAAGGCGGGTTTGGGTCTGTACTTTTGTGTAGCAGAAACATCAGGCTGCGATAGCATTCTCTAAATGCTAAAGAGGCAGGGAGTGGTGGTGGTTGAGAAGGGACCAGGGGATAATTTGGTTTGTAATTTAGAAGACTGTGGTGTTTGTATTAAAGTACAACCTCAGTTCCTACAAATTGGATTTCAAAGCATAATTGCAGCTCAAATATAAAAAATTAATCAACTATGTTATTACTTGTGAACAATTAAAGCATCATAAAATGGAAAACAAATATGAAGGAAATATGCTTGTACATGTAATGCTAGGATTGCGAAGCACTTAATTTGGTTAGACAAATGCGTTGTAGATTAAAACTAGAAAAAACAGATCAAGTACGTAGCACAGATTTATTTGCTTCACTTTCACAGTAATTTAATCATATCTCTGAAGCATAACAAAGAACAGCATTTCTTGGTAATTTCTTACTGTCACTGGAAGGTGGGGGAAAGAACGAGTGCCAGGGGACAACTACATAGATTTGCATTTATGATTGCATGGATTAGCTATTGGGCTGTGTTACGCTGTTTTATAGCTCCTGTATGCTTCTGGTGAAAACATAATCAGGTGTTCTTTTTAATCTGATCAGTGAAAAACCATATTGATGTGATGGTGCTGTTGTTGGTTTTATTGAGGGGTTTTCTAAACTATATTTTGCAGAATGTTCATAAAAAATGTGGCTGTATTAGAGTTAACATTGTTAGAAAATCTACTAGAGTCCTGTTATCATGACTTAAATAGGAATACCGTTGAAGGAAACTACGTTCAATCAGCCTGCTGCTTAAAAATACAGAAAGTGCTTCAAGTGCTTCAAGTTGAGATATTACCTGCATCCTAGAGGGAATGAGTTATGTGAAAAAAAATATATGTACCTGCATGCTATTTTTTCCTTGCCATCAGTGGGATTTCACTCTTTATTTGCAAAACTACATGAAGGGATGCTCCAGAAGTACACATAATTTAAATCTTAGTATATCTAAGATCAAGATTTGCTCTGTTTTGCAGAGTGAAAAAGAGGTATTATTGCTCTTTTCTTCTCTTCCCACTCCTGCCTTTTTCCAGTCAATACAGTGGCTGTGTCACCCACCATATGGGAGACATAAGACACCTACAGCACAGGAAAAAAACTAAGCTGGGAAATGGGGAGGTAGGAAGCAGAGGAGATAAAAGTTAAAGGACACTGCAACAACACATTAAGAAACATGCAGCTTCAGTGCAGCTGGATTGAGACATAAATTTGCAATTATATTGCAATAAAGTTAAGCTGTAAAGACAAAATACTGTACCAAGCAACAGTGATTTAAAATAGCTGAATGCTGCAAAAATTATCCATACACTTATGAAGTAAGTACAAATACAAATTGTTTGCCCTGTGCTCCAGGAGCAGGGTTAAACTCTGTTAGACTAAGGTGATTGACTGGCCAAGCTGCTTTTTATCAGTAGTAGCCACCATGTAAAAAGTTCGCTGATGTTTGTGAAGAAAAAATATTTTTTGTTTTTCTTTTCCTGTGCCATACTCCAAGGATTTCATGTGATTCCTGCACCAGGTTGATTTACTATGCGGTGGATATGGTACGAAGTTACTCCCAATTGTTTTGACTACAAATTGTTTTGCGTTTGGTATTTTAATCCTCTCTTTCTCATTACACAATGGGCTAGTATATAGCTTTTGTTGCACATGAAAAATATTTGCTGCTGATACATTGATTAAATATGTGATAGCATGTACTGCAAATATATCCATCTATTTAGATTTAGAGCTTCCATCAGAGCAGCCCACAATGCCAGCTTGTGTACAGCTTTAATAAACGTCTCCAAAAAAGAGAAACAGAGAAAGAAAAAGAGGCCAGTGCTGGGATTTTAACTGTAAGGTGGCTTTTCAGAAGCATGTATATATACACCAAAGTATGACATAGATTACAATTTGGAGATCTGTCCCTTTTTTGCTCTTATATCAGCTGTTTCACATATGTTCATCAAATCCCCCAGATCCCTGGAGTATTCCAGTGATGAGCAAGTCAAGAAGTAGTAGGAAAATATGGATAAGAGATATTGGGGAAAAATCTAGGAAAGCACAAGCAGGGGGAAAAGAGGGGTAGGACTGAGGTAAGCTTTCCCATGTTTTAATCAGTCATGCTTATAACCTATACTCTTGGTAAAACTCTATTTATCTGTTGTTTGCTTATATAGAAAACCTATAGGCTATTCACCCAAAAGCAAGCTAATGTTTTTCTAACTTATACTGACTTACTCCTCTATCCCCAGCCATTTATTCAAAATTTTTAATATTGATTTTTCAGGAGTATTTCAGTCCCACTCCCAATTATCTTTTTATTATCCCCTTTTGTATGAAATACATCTTTCTATAGAATTTTAGTGCCCAGGTTTCTATTTGGGAAGATACTGAGTTGAGAAGGGCTTAACCTCTCCTGATGGCAGCAGGTGCAGAGGTGATAGAAACCTCAAATCAGAGCCACAGAGTTTAAAGGCAGAACAAAAGGAAGAGAAGTCGTTTTTGGAAAATGACCCAAGTTGTAAGACGATGCCAAGTTATTTTGCCCTACAATTCCCCCCCTATTAATGGGGCTGTATTTTGAGCCTTATTATTGTTACCCCATTTTAATCTTAATCTGATTTTGTAATCTTATTTTTCTATTCCTTATCTGGACCCGAATAAATAGAAGTGGCTGATTATTTTTGACTGGAAAATTTTAAATGCTCTAGATAAACATATTCAGAGATACAGTCTAGATAAACATTGTTATATCAATTATTTATTTTCAATTGTGATAAAACATGTTAAGGTACTCTAAAACGTGCTATGTACTTCCGTAGGTAAATAAGAACCTCTTCATTTTCTTGTTCAAGGAATAGTGCACTATAATGGATGAGCTAGAAAATAGCATTTATGGGTCGATGAAAAAGCACAGGTGTTCAGAAGTAAAATTACTATTTTACTTTCTAAATCCTATGCTGGTGCTGTGGGAGCAAATGTACCTTAAAAGAGCATATATTTTACTTTAATATCAGATGGACTTGGAGTAATTCAAGTAATTGTGTAATAATGAATATTATGTAATTGTTTTCAAATTCTCAACTCTTCAACTGTGCTGCAGTTTAAAGTTATACCTTGCCATTGATATTCAGAGAATGCGGTACTGATACAGAACAGATTATTTGCTTTAAGAAAGTTTAAGTAGGCAAATAATCATTCTTCATTTAGTCTTCCAGAAAACACTTCTGTTTTTCAAAGATGTCACCTAAAACCAGGAATACATTTTGAGAGCTTGGAATTCAGTCCAAGTATGTTACAAGAATTAATCACAAAGCAGAGCCATAGTTCAGAAAGAAGTCATATCCCCATTCAGGTATGGAGTTTTGACATGAGCTCTAGCAAAGCTTGTTTATCCTCCTATTTAAAGTCAAAATGACTAAAAATCACCTGTTCAAAATAAGTTTTAATGGTTCCAGCTTTGTCCTATCTACATGCTTACTGCTGATACTTTTTTTTTAATGTGATACTACATAATAAAATACACTAAATGCTTTAAATTCCCAATTATTGAAATATTTTGAATTTGTAGTGAATGCCTCATAAACTTCAGGGAATCCTTAATTTAGATAGCAATAGAACATGCTGACTCCAACTCAATAATAGATTATACTTAAAAAGGCAACAATTAAATACATAGAATAGGTTTGGTTACTATGGGAACAGTTAAGGTTTTTCAGCATTACAAACAGTGTGTATACAAGGGAAATTATGTTCTTCTGAGTCAAAGAAGCTGTGAAAGCTTCCCAAGGAAAAGACTAGATAATATGAAATAGTTGAAGCAAAAGCTTTCATGTATCTCTCTACAATATGTCAATGGTTTTGTGTTCCCTCTTCCTGCTTCCCCCCCATTTTTCTGCCACTAATTTTTGGAGTTAGAAATTTTGAGTTGTGTAGCAAAACGTGCTTTGCAAATAGGATTAGTGGTTGAGAGCAATGTGGATGAGTTATTTTATTTCTGGGGCCATTTACAAGAGATATAATCCTATCTCATAAATCTTACTTAGATCAGGGCATCTGTACTATAGCTTCACACTTTCTTTTGCATAGTTTTTTCTTTATTCTCTTAACCTTGAAGTAGTAAATGCACAATCTAGATGAGGAAGAAGTTAAGAAAATTGTCAGTGCTTTATTTCCTGAAAGCTTGAGTCCTTTCAAATAGGATTGCACAGTCACATTATGCATGTTATACTTAACATTATTGCTAAATATTTGTATCTCAGCTTTTATGTTTGTCAAGAGAAGGAATGTTAGACAGGTCGAATACTTAATAACATCAAGTTTGAAGTAGAACAAATACTAAATAAAAGCATTTAAAGTATCTTCTATACTTAATCTAAAGCAAGAGGAGAGGTTTTATATATCTGTTGAGGAAACTTTAAAAGCTTAACCATCAGGTATGCTCAGTCCTGTACTAAAACTGTCACAGTCTTCAAGAGCTGGGAACACTTGAAATTTGGTTCCTTGGAGTAAAGGAAACTGTAGCTGAAGCCAATAAGCACACTTGATTTCTTGGTATGACAATGAATTTAAAAAGGAGAATGTTATTTGATTGCCTCTGAAAGAAATAAACTGCCCTAAAAATGTATTATCACCTATTATTTAAATATATATTAAACAATACCGTGTTATTTCCGTGTGTCTCTTTCAAACTTCAGAAATGGGAATGTGTTGATGGTGAACTACAACCCAGCAGTGTAAACTCTGCTAAATGTCATCTAATTTTCTGTGCTTATTATAAAGCAAGATAACAACCTTTTGATGCAAAGTACCATACAACTTGCTATTTTTAGTACTGAAGTAAGAGTATGGTACATTGATAAATACATGTTAAGGGGCACTAAGGCCCCTATGACTTTTTTTTTTGTTTTGGATATAATATTTACTATGAGATTGATATAAAGCATTTTTCATAATTGTATATGAGAAAAGACTGTATTGCTGTGGAAAATGATTCTCTGTCATTACTGAGAGACCCAGGATTGACATATGCATGTGCAATCATGATTGAGGGGGATGTATCTAGATTCGTACTGGTTTTTGCTTGTTTGGGACCTTTACTGTGCCTGTATATGCAGTTCCTGTTCTCTTACATCTCACCTTTAGAAAGTGAGGAAGTGGAGGAGCCATAGTGTTATAAACTAAAACTTTATAAACAGTATCTTGCAGTCACAGTGTTATAGATTGAAATTTTCTGGATCTTTTTTTTTTATTATTATTTCAGGCAAAGAAAACACATTTTTTAGAACTGATTTTTCACTTTCACCCACATTCATATGTTTAGATCATTTAATAACCTTACATTTCTCAGTCCAACTCCAAATTTATGTCATCAGTGAACAAATAGAAAGCCACTAGGGTGAGATAATGCTGGGTACAATTAAGCTTTGTGGCCTTCTCAACTTCTCAAATACTCATTGACCTTGGCATCCTCCTCCAGGGGAAGGAGGATTTGCTGGCTGTGAAGCTAGTAACTTGTACTACGGGTGGTTTTGTGCTGATCTTTGTTAGTAGTCCTCTGCAAAATTCCAGCTGAGCACCACTTCAGAGGCCATACGCTCCACACCTTTAGCTGCTTTTTATGTGCTGACTATTATGTGCTGCTTCATTACCAAGCTGAGCCTGTTCAAAGCCATATTGAAAAGCTGATGAAATTGCCTTTAATGGGAATTGAGACAAGCCTGTTGTGCTGCCTGCAGACAAATTACTAAGAGAACTGAAATGAGCTTAGGGCTCAGCATTATCTGTTTGAAATATTTTCTTGTCTGAGCCCTGTTTCCCATCATCTAGCCTGGAAGTATCACTGATAGGGAGCAGAGTGGTGAGTACAGGCACTGCAGCCCATCTGTGCCACAGTCCGTGCATGGCTGTGAGGAATGGGCACTGAGGTACTTTCTCCATCAGGAGAATAGCTTTTGTAGCACTGACAGAACGCAAGGGCTGTTTTTCTTTGCTTCTCAACAGCTGCTTCAAAGATGACCTCAGAACATGTCAAAAAAAACAGTAATAAAAGACAGACAGGAAGTCTAGCTTTAGACAGGCAAAGATAATGAGTACTGTTTTATAGATTGCTTTCCTCAGAGAGAAAGCTAACTCAGGCTTAGCCATGGCTAAGGCTTCATAAATGGAGTTACAGGTACTCCAGTGATTTTAGGCAGTCAGTATATCATAAAATGATTAGTTTCTTTTTGATGAAGTAAAAGCAGCCTTGCATCCTTTATTATTATAGATGGCATTGGCCTGATTTATGACATTTACCTGTTTTCTTAAAAAACCTTTGCAAAGTAAGTAAAGGGCAAAACAAATATTTTAGAAAGCTTACTTCTGTGCACTGTTTTTGCTAGCGGTGTTTATAGAGGAAGCATGGTTCTGTGAGAAGTCTTGTAGAGTTGTTTGATTGGACCAGGTAATTCTAATATTTTTTAACCTTGTCTTAAAAGTTGTTTTTTTCATACATGTGCTTGTGCGATAGAGTTACTTTTCTATGCTGCAGATAGCTTAAAGTCAGCCTGTCTTAGGTGAAGGAAGCAATTTTCCTTATTTCTGAACTAATTTTCCGTTGACCCTGAATACTGTCTAAAATATTTTCCAAATGAATCTTTCTTATTTTATATACTGAAGTAAAGTCAGTAGTAAATAGTCAACTAGGAGCAGACATTATAAATGAGTTTACTTAATAACACAACAGACTTTTCTGTGATCATCTTCAAACCAGTAGCTACTTGAGGCTGGCAAAATTTCAAATCTGTTAGGGAGTAGATATAAGCTATGTATCTTTGAGTGTCTTTAACTGACCATATACGAGGCTTATAAGGGTCAGTTTTGTTGCCTACATTTTCTTTACACCAGGATAAAGCCAGAATTATGACACAGGCTTAGGGAGCTCTTGATAATGCAGAAAGAATTCCATCTACTCATTTGCTGCATTTTCACTGGGGAGAAATACTTCACCCAAAATGAAATGCCTGTGCCATCCACATTGGATTCCTGTGTACCTTGCCAATAAATCAGGCTGTCCAAGGCATTGCTTATCCTCAGAGGTGTCTTGTCTTTTAGCAGTGCAGCTGCAGAGATATTTCTTGAAGAATTAATATATGCAACTATGCGTTTTAAGTGTCAGTGGTTCAATGCAATGTCATGAAAGGAAACCTAAAGTAGCTTCCTTGGACTCTAGAAACAATTAACTTAGTACTTTCTTGTTCATTTGTTAGTTTTACTGAAAAATTGAGTATTTTAGCTTGAATGGAATGCTACCTAAATTGATTTGAGTATGTCAGCATATCATTGTTGGTATAATAGTTACATACTACCAACTAGATACCTGGAATAGACAGCAGATTAAATATTTTTAAGAATTTTTTTGGTTGATACAGTTGATCAGTGTTTGAGGTGCTTTTATCCGGTATGATCTAAATTTTTTATTTTTTTCCTTTATTTTGTAGCCCTATTTTTGTAGATTCTTCAGTGATGTTGGAGGGAAAGAACTTGATGTTTTAAATCTATTATACTGATTAATGTATCATGTAAATGTTCTTCATTGTTGATGGTGAATGGAAGAACATGCTAATTTGTTCAGTCATCGTGATTTCATTACAAGAGGGGCTAGCTGTAGATCATTTTGATAGAGCTGCTATGTTTTGTGAGCTATCTAATCTTGAATCTGTGGTTGCTTACGTTAGGACATCCTTTTGTAACAGGCATGTTTATTTTGTGGTCAGGACTGCTGCTGAAAAAAGGCATTTCAGCCCTGTCTGTCATATGAATGCTGATGAGCAGAAAGCAGGTTTCTTGTCTTACTGTCTACTCCACCAGGTTTCTTGAGGTTATGAATCCCATTGTATATTGATGACACAGGGATAAACTTGTTCATTCTAGCACACCTTTGAAAAATTAATGTCTGTTCTAAAGATCTGTCACCTTGGATGCATTCTGGTGCCTATATGAGCACATCACATCACATATTGGTCAAAGGCTGTATTTAGGTTTTTTTTTTTGTAAATTTAGTTCACATGGCTTTATCCATCTGCCACAGCAAAAATAAAGAAAAACTTTGTGTCAGCCAGAATTTGTAGGGCAACTTTGATTGAAGATCTTGCCTATCCTGAGGTTGCCACTTTCTCCAAATAGTGATGAATTAAGGTAGTTAAAAGTAGGAACTTTAAACCGTGAGTTATATAGCTAGAGAAGGATAAAATGTGGCAGCTGTTATACTGTCTTCAAAAGACTAATTACAATCTCCCTTCCCATTTCTTATATTAACGCAAATACAGTGGTAAAGCCGTTGAACAGTTGAGTTTTGCTTTGTAGACTCTAATTTCCTGATGTTAAAAGGTCTTTGTATTTAATGATAAAATGACGGATGCTGCATTAAGCTGAGTGGTTTTGCCCAGTAGTTTGTACTGCCCAAGAGGAGTGCTGCTGCTCTGACTTCCAAAAACTAGGAGAGAACAAATGTTCTTATACATATATATGCTTATAAAATAGGGGGCTTTAGCATGTATAAATAAAACCTTTTGAAATCAAATAGCATTGAAATTTGACTCCCATCTTGGAAATTAATTGTGTTGTGTGTTTTTGTTTTTAGTTTGGTTCCTTCTCCTTTTTGCCCCTGAAAATACAATGGCTTTGTGAATTAGAACATTAAAAAGTCAACAAAGTTCATAAGAGTCAGTTGGATTCATATAGCTTTGGTGCTCAAATTCCCCCTGAAAAGTAAGAAAAAAGATATAAAAGATTTGAAAATGCTCTTTTGTATTACTCCCAACTCTGTTTGAAAGTCGCAGATCTTCATAGATTGAGTTTTGCAGAAATTGTAATTTACCATAAATGCACTTCTATCTGGAGTCTGAAAGTGTCATAATGGAGTTGATCTATTTTAATAATTCAACTGTGGTGCTATGAATATCCACATATTTATTCAAATTTAAGCAAATGACTGGTCCATTGAAATTAAAGCCTGTACATAAGTCTTTGCAAGCTTGTGCTATTTTATCCAGTGTCCTTTCATTCAGTAAAGCAAACTGGATGATATATGTCTGTGAAATGTAAATATAAGTACTTTTGAATAGCAATAATTAAAGAACTTTAAGAAAATAAGTACTGAAAATGGAAAGAAAAACAGAAATTGAAGATAAAAACATTTTTATTTCCACAGAACTAGTGAGAAATATTCAGTGGGAGGGTGCAAAGCACAAAGCTGTTATTCAAACAGGTAAAGGTCAAGTCCTTGTAAAGACTGGACTCTCTTTTAGTTTTGAATAATTTAAACTATTTCTTCTTTTGAGGCAAAGATTATAGAGTGAAAAAACCTCTTCTACTGTCTTAACCATTAAAAAGAAATTTGGTTATTTCTTCTCTTTTCTGTCCTTCATTACATGCACATTTAAAATTTACTTCAGTTATTAGTCACACTTATAAATCCATTTGCAACCATAGTGATTTCACTGAGTAAGACTGAAAATCTTTCAGGGTAATGGAGTCCTAAGTAAGTATTAGTTATTACATAATTAAGATCTTACTTCTTCCAGGTGGGGATGCTTTATCTGGATCTGCTTCTGATGGATAAAGAGTTCAAGTAACATTCTGAAAAAGTAAAGAAGTTATTCCTAGTATTCTGTTTGAATCAGGTAGTAGCTCTAAACATTGTACTGAAGCTTTCCTAGGCAAGTGTTACCTTCTACAGGCTCCAAACCTTGTTCATTGTGCTTTGGCACAAGGACTGCACTAAAACCTTCCAGCACTGAGCGAAGTTTAACCTGCAGTCTTAAAGTCAGCCAGAGCATTTAGGGAAAGATTACTACTTACTTGCGCCGATTTCTTAAAACTGTCAGTGGCATTCTGAGTTTGTGCAGCACCTACTTACACCATAGACATTGTCAGCTATGGGTGATGAAAAGGGAGGTTCATGCTTTCCTAGTTCCACCATTGCCCTCATCCCAGTCTGACCTTGAAATTAGGATACAACCTACATCTACTTGCTTAAGTGTCACTCAGGAACAGAAATCTAAATCAGACAACTGACGGAGAGGAGTGAATGGAGCAAGGGAATGAAGCAGATGCTTGCTGAAGCATAACTGTTATTAATAGAATAAATTTCTTTTTTAGCAGTGAACCTGCTTTAGGAGTTTTTTGCTCTCACAGTCCTAATCTCTATTCAGGCACTATGTACTCAACTTAGCTGTGAGTTTCAAGGAGACGCTTTGGTGAGGACATGGTTACAGATGTGTTTTAAGTCGGTTAATGTTTCAGGCTGCAAGGTGTATCAAAAGTTTTTTACACTCTTTGCTGCTCTGAAACATTTATTTCCATGGATTTTGAGGTGCTGAGAAATTCTGTAGAGAATTTACCATGCTACAGTAGATGCTAGTGAGAAGTGACACTTTTGTAAGAAACCATCACTCTCAAAGTCAGCACACTTGAATAACAGAACTGAGTAACCGTTAGATCTCTTCACGTCTTTTCTTTGTATTTCCTATGTAAAAGTAATCCTTCTGTGACAATCATTGAAACAAATCTCAGCGCATTAGGAACAACCATTAAAATAAATCTCAGCTAAGAAAAGATCTCAATAATCATGAAAATAGGTCTATGCTCATTAGGCGTTTTGGTATACAGGCTGATTACAGATGATGGGACAATTTTTACAAGAATGATCAGTGAAAGTGGACTTCTTACCTAGCTGCTGAATATCCTTATCTGTGCTTACGTACCTACTGAATTCTGGATAAAACATCTTTGTTAGTCCTACATGAACTGATGGTACCGCAGGTGAGCGCAACAGTGTTCCGTTAGATGATTTTTTGTGCTGGTGTTTGGAAGAGGACCACAGAGTTGTTAAGTTAGGCCAAGCGTATGGATACAATTCTATACAGTGGAAACTCAAAAGTTGCATGTGTATTTGCCATTATAGTGGAAACATTCACCTTTTCTATTAAAAAAAAATACTAATACTGATAACTTAGGGGTACCTCTTCTATGAAATTAAATTCTTCAATTTTAAAAATTCTGTTATGTCAAAATTCTAAAGTATCTTTTAGTTACTCTAGATGAAAGTCTGTGAAATACAGTCTTCATATTCGTCACACATTAAGTTCACCTCTGCCTCATATAGACTTGAACTGCTAGTCATTGTTTTGTTCTTCAAATAAAAGGAAATTGGTCTACGGGAATAGAAATCAGTGGCTCAGCTGAATGGGAGTTACCCATGTGTACCTGTGGGCAAAGTATGAACCATTTATGTTTAATTAAATGTAGTCGTCTGAGTGGAAACCAGATCTAATCTCTGTTTATTACAATGCAGGAATGAGGAAATCTAGTTAAGCAACAGAATAGAAGAACTGTGTGGGATCGAAGGAGCTGGAGGTATTGTTAGATGTCTAACACTAGAGCTTCATCTACAGTGGGAATAAATTGTATAGATGACTTTAATTAATGCTGAGTTGTAGATTCCAGTTCCAATGAATTTCTAAAATTAATAGAACACTGTTTTAAGAAAGAATAGCTCTGTACAAAAAGCATCAGCCAAAGAGAGAATGCCTTTGTATTAACTCAGTTTTAAGGTAACCATTTAAAACTGTACTAGATATTGCAAGGGGTTGAAAAGCTTAATATCTTCCTTTAATATCTATTTGACTTTGTGGTGAGACATTCTTGGAAACTCAGATTGTATATATAAGTTGTAAAAGCATAATTTTATGCAGTTTTTTCTAAAGGGCGCAGCAGGGAATGCTAAGTCATATTTTTCTCATTAAATTATAGTGATACTTTTAACCCAAATAATTCAGTCTTTTTCAGGTTCAGGGCTGTTTTTTTTAAGAGTAGAATTCAGATTTTATTGTGAAGTCTCAGAATAAAAAACATAATCTGAGGGAATATTTCTTCCTACTGGTCTCAGAGGATATAGAAACTAATCTGTACCCTTAATGTTAAGGATAAGCCTTCTGGGTTTCCTCTAAAGAACCTTCTATGGCATCCTATTAGGAAGATAATGAAAGATCCAAGTTTTTATTAGTCAAAGCTATTTTGGCAGTATTAAATATGCTTTTTAAAGAAAAAGTTGCTAAAAAGCCAAGTCCTGTGGCTTAAAATATCCTATTCTTCACCTGTCTGCACTGTGTTTCAGGATATACTGATAAACCAAAAAGCAATCCCAGCAGAAATGGTTTGTTATTAGGCCAGAGACACCGCCACCTTCCTTTCCTTCCCTTACCTCCCCCCTCCCAGTTGTTAGGCCATCAGTCACTTAATTTGCTGAACTCCTTGGTGTACTTGATTTACTCAATTAACTGCAAAAAATCATTTTAATGAAGTCTTGGGATTTTGCAGGGGTGGGATATGGCTGCTTTTATTCTAACGTCCTCTGAAATGGATTTCACTGTAGTATGTATTTCTCCTTCTAAAATACCAGTGGTACAGGAGCTATCGCTTTTACATTGTCTTTGCCATATTTTGTGAAGGGTAGATCTGTTGCTTTTACTACTTTTATTTCTGTATAGGTTCATTTATGATAACCTAATCAAAACCAGTATAATTTGCTAAAATGTTACTGCACAAGGAAATATAAGTTCATTTATAGAATTGAAATATGATTGGGAGAAAAAAGGGATACCAGGACATTGATTGTATACATTGTTGTTTTCATTTAATACTTTGCTTACATAAACATGGGTTTTTGGTTTGGGGTTTCTTTTTGTAACACATTGCCATTGACAAGCTAGAAATAAGTGTCTTTTTTTGGGTTTGGTTTGTTTGTTTGTTGGGGTTTGGTTGTTTGTTATTTTAAACCCAGAAATCATGAGGTGCTAGCTGAAGCAAAATGATTATGTTAAGATATTCTTCAAACTTGTTCTAATGAACTCATGCTGTTTGAAGCCCAACAGTATTGCTTTAAATCTCAATTTTCTTACTGTTGTGAGCATTTTATTATAAACACACTAAAGAAAAAAAATATTTCTTGGTTTCTATCACCATGTGAGAAAAGAGTTGTCTTAAAATGTTCCCTTTGAAAGATTTTAGTATTCTTGGTATGCAGTAGTGTGCAAGATCTGAGGAGCAGGGAAGTCATTTGCCAACATAGCAAAATATAAAAGCCTCATTAGTTTTGCATAGGATTTTTAGATGGTATATGACACCTATAAAAATATTATACTGGAAAAAACTGCCTTCAGAGGCTTTTTAGTGCCCTCTGTCCAGCCAATGGAAGTTGGTTCTTATTATGCAATGCCTATAGCTAGCTTACCTGCTTGCATGAGGATATTGTGCATTTGCTGTTGGGCTGCTCAGTTCATCAGAAGAATTTTGAGGGAAAAGTTTTGTGGAAATGCAGTATAACCTTTCCAGTCGCTTAGAATGATCTATTTAACTTAACCCATCTCTAGAGAAAAATCTTGTCCTTTCTCCAGAATTATTTGGCTTTGATTTTTTTTTTTTTTTTTTTTGGTGCCTTTATTTCTGAGGAAGGTGATGTATGTTTAGGATGTTCAAAGCCAAAGTAATGATAAAAAATGAAAGCAGATTGAATCTCTGGAAAACCGTGTATCTTTTGTTCTGATTTGTGACTAACATCTAACGTAAAATTAATATTTCCAAGTTTGTATATTTTGAATTTAGAAGTTGTGTGTGTATGATGAATCGTGAGAAGAACAGTTTCTGCCTTTTAGATGCCAGGCATACGTATGCCTACATAGATGAAACTCTTCAGTGTAAATTCTGCTTTGGTTCAGATCTATGTAATGCAGTGGAAACTGTTGGAGATACACTTGAGTGACTGAGAATTGAAATTGGTCTCTCTTTTTTACTTTATGAAAGTAGTGTAAAAATCATCTGTGCAGTAATCATAATTTCATATCAAAACATAAGCTCATATGGATATATTTGACCTGAGGGAATATCAACAAAAATTAAAATTAGACAAAATAAATAAAACATTACTTTTTTCACTGTCAAATCTGTGATTGGGCAAGAAACTTCATTTTGTTATTCAAACATTTTATTGCTCTTAAATTTGTATCATATACAATATCCTTATGTTGCCTCAGTATTTCTGTAGCACTGCAAAGTTCTATAAATGAAAAAAGTATGTTATTGTCAGACAATTTAATATTACTTCAATGAACTGTAATGCACATTGCCATGTGCAATTGATATTACTTGGTATAGTTAAGCAAATACGAATGAAAAGTCCCAATATTAGTCACAAAATACATCACTGGGTCCTCAATATCCATTTCTAACATGACTATTTTCAGTATGCCTTCTCATTTGCAAGTGCATAGCTGGATCTTTACCTTCAGATGATAAAACGTTAATGAAGTTGAGAATTAGTTTGTTTTCATGTTAACTAATTTTTCATATCTCTTATGTTTACATGGGCCCGGTTCCTTTTCACAGACCTCTTGTTCAAAGTTATGTGAATCGCAGATGTATGTGTTTTTACCTTTATGTCTGTCCTAAATCTCAGTTTTGCCACCAGATTGTGTTGCCCATCATAAACATAGTTTGTGTAAACTCTTGGCTTGCACCTCAGGCTACATTCATAGTAACAGCAACTGCTGCCACCCACCAGCTTTTCATATTTAAAACCCAGGCTTAGAGGCATAGCAGTCTTGGGTACTAGAATCCCATATACAGTGACTAAGGTGTCCATTTGTTCAGCTTCACTCTCCCAGCTCTACCTCTTAGCTCCCATCTGACCAGGACACATCGCCAAAATTTAAGATTGTATGAAATTTATTTACAAATGCGTGTTTTATGAATATGAACAGATTACGCGTTAAGTAAGCCAATTTATGTGTCTTCAAAGAGTGTAATGCTACTTGTGCATCTGTCCAGAATTTCTCAGTTGATGTTTTGTCCTTTAAAGGCATCACGTGTTTTAGAAAGTCAAATCTTTTTAGCAGAACTTACGTCATTAACGCAGTGTGATGTTGTCTATGGTTATACTGGTCTGTTAATCTTGGTGTAGGTTTTCCCAGAAGAGAATAAGGTAGACTCAGCTCATCTTCATGTCACTGGGCATAAAAGGTGTTACAGGGCATGTCTGGAGCATGGGGGTGGAAGTGCACATGTACTAGACACATGTAACTTGTGCTTTTGTCCTGGAAGACCCTCCTTGAGACAGCAGCATCCTCACCAGAGCTTCTGCTGTAGTGGGTATGTGAAGAAGACTGGTGCTATGAAATTGCACCAGCTGTTGTTAAGTTTGCAGTGAAGACGCTAGTGGTTAAAATAATTGTGATTATAGGATTTTTTACTTTTGAGTTGATATTTATCATACACTCGTATTTGTAGTCTTTAATGGTGATTTCATATAATCCTGATTTATAAATTTATATTGTCACAATTTACAAAGAATGCCAATGATGTTGCTTTGCTTGAAGATCAACATACTGGTTTTTGTGTTTCAAAATACCCTGTATGAAAGCATAAACTCTTCTCCCTGAACTATAATCTCAATTCATGATAGGAGTCAGATGGAGGGCTGCATTCCTTGCCAAATGATAGGATGGATTCCCAGAGAAGCCTAGGAAATTAATTATACTGGGCAGCAACCATCCATATCGAGTATGGAAGCTAAATTTTTAGCAAATGTTGAAGGATGCAGATGCTGTGGACAAGTGGATGAGAACAGTTGTGGTAGCTGGGTTGCAGTGATGCAGGAGGTGCTTGGGGACAGCACAGCAGTACATTGAAGCAGCAGGCATACTCGCAGAGCTGTGGGAGCGCTCTTGATAACTCTGCAAATATTAAATCTGTTGACTTGGACATCCTGTGTTTTTTATTTTTCCCTCAGTAATGATTTCTGTTATAATTATTTTAAAATACAAATATAAACCCATCTCTTTCCCCCTCCCAAAACAAACTAACCAAACAAAAAAACCCAACAAACCAAAAAGAAAACCCACCAAACCAAACCAAACCAAACCAGACCTCTGAACATTGTACAGATGGGGTAGCATTTCAGGATGTACAAATAGTTTTGAAGTCAACAGCCACTCTATTCCCCTGAGTAAAATTAGGTATTTTGTCTATACCTTTATGTTTTTTAAAGCTTTGCCTCAAGGAATCAGTGCTCTGTGTCTGCAGTAATGTCAGATTTTTGTGGTTTATTACTCTCACAGTAGGCTGGAATTTAAACAGTTTTCTTATGGTACTCTCCTCCATGTTACCATGTAGTTCTTAATAGTAAGGAAGAAAGCTACAAGCTTTACTGCTGGAAAGGAGAAGAATATTGAAGGCTTCTGTCATGTTTTTTAAACAGACTCTTCAGTTACTTGAGCCTGCCAAAAGGAAGAGAGTAACAAAAAATACCTCAAGAACTGGAGAATGTCCACAGTTAAGCAGTGCTTTCTTTATTATTACATTATTATTATTAATTTGATCTGTTTCAAATACTTTGATAATTTATAGCAATCAGTCAACAACTTGAGGGACAAATTTGGCGTGAAAGGTTGTCTACTTTTATAACATGACTTTTATAAATAGCTGTGTCCCATCTCCACATGATACTATGTGATATTTTATACAGCATTCCATGTCACAAAATACCAGTTTTGTGTCTAAGCTGACAGCTGGGTTCTTCTTGCTCCTACCCACATGTCACTTCATGGCTCTAGCTGTACATCAGCAGTATAGTTAAGTTTTGCCTTACCTCTACATCTAAAATACAGCTGTGAAATACAAATCAGAATGCTGAAAAACCCAAAATGTGGGAAAAAAAGGGGAAAAGTTTTGTTAATGAAGACTTGTTTAAAAGCATAGGTCTTGGAGAGAAAATACAGACTACCTAACTTTCTATTTTCTCCATTGAATTAATGAGCAGTGATTAGACCAACTGAGGTTCTACTGAAAATGCTGGCACTTTTTAACTGTATTGTCAAGTATATTTGTATATTTTGCTTTAAACTATGTGGTGTTCCCATTCAAATTTCCATGTTGAGTATGGCACAGAAATCACTTGCTGAGGATGGATGGAATATGGAGCACCAGTCGTGTCAATTAAATGTGCCTTCAGCCATCTCATCAACATGAATGTGATGCTTAAATACTGCAAAAGGGGGTTTCCAGTGTACTTCAATGCGGCTTTTGAAGGCCCTGCTTCCGGGGTATACAGTGATCATACAGAAAGTATTTTGTCTTTATTAATGATGAGGCAACATATTAAGATTTAGGAATCTGTCTTTCCTTTGAAACTGGATGGTATAATCTTTTCAGAATAGGCACTGGAGCTTCATGATGATGTTTTGCTGACAGGTAGGGTATGCAACAAAATGACCACACAGTAGCTGTGTAACATGCAGAGTTTATTAAACAAGCACATTAAAGAGAATAAGCAGGCTAATGCAAATTGATCTCTCTCTCTCTCTAGTAAATAAGTACAATAAAGAAAATCATATATATGTGTAAGTAAAGTACAGGGGAAAATTAGCAATAAATCAGATTGTTACTGCATAGAGAGAACAGGTATTAAGAAGAAATACATCACCAGTTACCACCAAATTGTCATTGAGGCCCACACTTCAAGCTGGGAAGCCCCATTGCAGCCAGTGCTAAGAGTCTCAGATAATCAGGAAAATTCCTCTGCGGTGCATCCATCCACCGGTGAGGCTTCGATCTGGCTACAAGAAGGTCCTGCTTTTATACACTTAGGAAAACAAATGGTGTTATGCTAGGTCTGCGATTGTTTACTCATGGGGCTGTGCAGTTTCTCATGATCTCACTGCTGCCCTCACCAAGGGTGTTGACTAGGCACCCATTTGCAAACAAGTGTGAAGGTCATAGAACAGCTGCACACCTATGTTTTTGTGCCTCTTTCCAACAAACAGTCATGATGAACATAAACGTACTCTGCAGAATACACTTTGACAGAAAAAATACTTTGTTATGTGTCTCAGTCATGAGAGGGAATCATCTTTCTGCTAGGTTCCCATCCATCCAGATGTGCATCCTGGATTCAGTCTTCAGTGATGACCTATCAAGGAATCTTTTTATGCCACAGAATGGGAGGGAGGAAAAAATCCCACACAATTACAATAGAGTGAATCCTGTTTTCAAGATGATTTTTTATTTTAATCGAAGGACTAATGCTTTTGTCTTACATGCTGCATTCATTTAATTGCAAAGAGTAGGGTCAAAGTCTGAGGTCACAATGCAGGTTGAGAGGTAAAAAGATAAAAGTCAGTTTCTGGCTTGTAAAGTGCTGGATAAAATATGTTTTTACCATACTTAAGGGAAATAAAGTTTTAAAACTGTTACGACTGTGATGACTTTCCTTATTAGCTCCTTTGATAGGAAATGTTAGAAAAGCATCTGGGGTTTTTGGAGAATTCATATAGAGTGAAATTAAAACAGGATATTACCTCTTTTCTTGCCTTTTCTCTGCAAAAATAAGTGTGATGGGTATTTTTTTTTAATGGCCCATAGATATTGCTCAATGTGAAGGCTAATGCATTCTTGAATATGGCTTCCATCAGAGAAACTGATGGTATAAGTGAGAGACTCTCATTAAACCTATCTATTTGTAGTTGCACACACAAAAAAGTCCTTCTTAATTGCCTCGCTGCATGTGTACAAGAGCTTAAAAAGAAGCAAAATATAAAAGATTAAAAGAGCATAATACATATTCAGAAGATGAAAAGATGTGACCTAAATGATAAAAAAAAAAAAAAAAAAAAGAGAAAAGCTTGAAATCTCTTCATGTTTCTCCTAAGTAGGAGAACTTCGAAGATGACAGTAATGTTCCATTGGGTTTCATCTTTTTCATAATAACGTATTTTGAAATCTGGAATGAACGTATCTCCTAAGAATGTTTTTTTAGGACTGTATAAGTTGTAATACATAGCACAATATAAACAAGATTTTCTTCTACTTTTTTTGCCATAATGACTGAAGTTACTATTCTGTTTGACTTTAAATAATTATGATTAGATCTGTGCTTAGGTGAGGCATCCATACAAAAAAGGGAGATTGATGCTACTGGTTTAGCAAGCGTTGTTGTATAACTTAGTTGCAAACTGAAATCTGAAGGGGTCAGAGTCATAATGTGCTTGGTTTTTGAATGAGGTATAAAATCATGATTCTGACCACTTGTAGTCATTAAAGGTGCCATGGTGCTTCTGGTGAAAAACGCTACCATCCTGGCCAGACTGAACTTCGGTCAGTTTCACCGTTCACCCCTGATGTGAGTGCTTTGATGTTGCTTAGTTCGTAGGTTTCAGCCAGCCTAAGGGTGACTGCAGTTTATCAGTGAGCCAAGTGGTACAGCATGCTTCATGTTTGCTATTCAGTTAGGAAGTTCCTGGATTCATTTGGAAAAAATGTTTTTGCTACATAGAGAAGACAGTTGTAACAGCAGCACAGGCAGCATGAATTTACATATGCTGAGCAAATGGTTGACCTGTTTAATTAATCACAGTCTTTGAAACAGTGACCGTATTTCTGACAATGATCATGCACCACGCACGCTGTCTGATGATGTGTGTAATAGTCAAGGAGCTGGAAAGAGCTTATATTTTGCAAATACAAAAAGTTGCTGGGAAAATCTTGACTAATGGCTCAAAAACAGTATTTGGTTGGTTTTTTTTTTCTGGACACAGAAGTGCACGTGTATGTGTGTATGACAAATGCCAGTGGTTAAGCATGTGCCCACCCCGTATAAGGGGGTTTTACAAACATTGATGTATTGTGTCTATAGGAAATGTAATTCCTACTTCTTTCAGGTTATAGCAAGAACTCCCCTGATTTCAAAACATCAGAGAAGCTGAAGTTTTGATTAATTTTGACACTGTCTCTTTGTAACATTGTAGTTTGTTTAATTTTCCTTTGCGTTATTTGAAAGGGATGAAGGTGATTAGCATACTGATTATGGTGTTTCTCAACTCATTTCCAGCAATTTTCTTTCTTGTTGAATAGAAGCCAAATTATTCGGCAGCGGAGTAAAACCATTGCTCTTATATTTTCAGAATCAATACTTGTGTCAGATTTACTTCGTTGGATTTTAGCAAAGACAGTTCTTGTACTGTTGCTCAATATTTTTTAAGAATGTTTTTCTTACATCCTTGCAATAATGGTGTGTATCTTTGGGGTGAATGGGTTTTAGTATTGAGTGGAAGTTATTTCTCTTGACACAGAACCATAAACAACAGCTTCATGTTTACAGGTTGCTCAGAAGGTCCTTAGAAATCATCTATCAATAACCTTTCCTGTTTTTTTATTACGCATGCTGACGTGTGTTTGTGTGCACATAGGAAAACGTGCATTACTGTTGCATGCTGAAATTTTTGTGGAGTGTTTTATACTTAATTTTATGTCTGTCTTTGTAAGCATGTGGGTAATAATGGGTCTGCTTATTTTCAAGAAGTTTGGTGATGCTGGTTTTGGTAATTCAGCCTTGGCAGGAAGAGTCTGAACTCCGTATCACAGCTTGTGTCTAGGCAGAGAGGCAGAAGTTACAGTCCCCTGGCCATCAGGACTGGAAACTGATGGCTGGAATCTACCGTGGCAGTACTGTTGCTTTGCTTTACCTTCTGTGCAGACCAGTATACAGGGGGTGCACGGGATAATTGACTGCTGTAAACTCTGGCACACGACATTCAAACCAAAGGTGGTTTTCCGAAATACATCTCATGCCAACAGAACACAAAACGTTCTTTACTCATTCGCACAAAGAGGTTTAAAGCTGGGAAGAAGTGATTTGATAACTCAAGAATGCCGCCTTCATTTGACTTGCGTTGACGTGAAATGGTTAACCAAATGTGTGGAGGAAAAGGGTTTGTTTCATTGTGAACTGTTGATTTTTGAGGACAACAAATCTCTTTCATTTATGACACCTCTGGTCTTCAAGCACAAAATTCAGAAACCCCTTTTTCTAGATGGCATATCTCTTCCTATAAAAGCAAATAGGGAGCACAGGCACATGTCTTGGACCATATGACCTGTGCTCATATTAGATCTCTCAAAAAGACGAGTTGCCTGACCCCCAGACTGCAAAAGGAGGCTGTAAGAATGTATGTAGCCTGAACTGCGAGAACACCTGTACCATTCCTGAGAAACATTTTCATTTTAAGGATGCAATTTAAACATGAGGTTGCTTGGGTTGGCCTTTAAATTGCTTGGTATGGGTAAGGCATGGTGTGTTTCATTTTTAGCACATCCTGGTATCTACCTAAAGCTCTAGCTCCTGCCTGTTGTGTGTGTGATATGTGACATTTCACTTGCTATCCCAGTTCTTCCTGTCTTACCTTGTTGTCACCGTCTGGACTGCAACAAGATGTAAGCCTGCTTTTTGGCTAGGAAGAAGTTTGTGTATGGAATTCAGGCTTTAAATAGGGAATGTGCTTAAAGCTTTGTCTCTGCCCAGTGTGCTGTTTGACTGGCATGCTAGGGAAGAAGAGTAAAACTTTAGTGTATCTAACACTAATATTTCTGGCGTGAGTTTCTTTTATCAATATCATTAGCATCTTAATACAGAACTGCTTTTACAGACACTGTGCTTTACTTAAAAAGATTTTAACGAAACAGCAGATGAAAAATCTCGTATTTAATTGTATTGCTCTGTGAAACTCTACAGCTTTTGTTGCTATCACTTGCACCTTTCACCTCTGTTTCAAGTGAAAATTATTGCAGGTTCTCTGAAATGAGTTACATGAAGAAATCATTATTATTTCATTCAGATGTTTTGAAGCCAGATTTTAGATGTTGTTTGAGGTGCTGACATGAGCACTTTCGATGTGCTGCAGCAGCTGTTGTGCAGTTACTGCTCCTTAGCTAATGCTTTGAGACCAGCAGACTATTTATATTTCATTAACATTTAATTAGCCCACAGTACCTATGCCTTACTAATGACAGATGGCTGCAGTGAACTTGATGACTCTCTGGCTTTTAAAATTTTGCTATTTTAAACCTGTTTTTCTGTCTTCTTGCTTTCCTGTTAATAATCTGACATTTTATTTTATTTTAATCAGCCTTTGGATAGTTAAACTTGAAGAGGAAAGTAAGCCTAATTGTGGCATTGGAAACCACAAAATGCTGTAGGAGTGCAGCAGCTGTATATTCTGTAACATGGTGTCTCAAAAAGGCCTTTCCTAGCAGTTTATGGTATGGACACACGCTGAATCATGTGAATAATGGGAAATGCAAAGACAGAGTCAGACATTTTGAGTGTGTTGTTTCAAACATCAGGTTACCTTTGAAGTACTAGAAAGCAAATCTGACCAAAGTATTTGTGTACAGGAGCGTTTTAATTATGTCTGTAGTCTTTTGATGGCTTTTATGCATCTGTGAGAGTGATTTTAATTTTTTTTAAAAATAACATTAAATTGATGTTATAGAAAAAATATGGACTCTTTGCTTCCTATGGTATGATATTAAATTATAGAAAATTGCTACAACATTGAATTCAGAAATCTTAGAATATTTTCTAGAGTTGAGAGGAGTAAAAAGAAACACTGAAAAATATGGAAAAACTGTAGTAACAGGGCACACTTCTTTCTTGTAATTCTCAGGAATTTAGTAAATATCCAGAAAACTGAAAGAACGGAAGAAGCAAATGTTATTGTTTACTTCCATCCAGTTTTGGCGCTTTTCATTATGTCCTTTGTTTTCAAATGAAAATCTGGTTTAAATCTGCCATTTATTTTCTGGTTAGGAAAATGTTTATTATGACTGTTGGAGAGAAATTGCTGAAAGAATCTAGAACAGAATTCAAAGCACTGTTCCTCAGCCTGCCAGAAAAATCTTTAAAAAAGCATACATTATATCCACATATACTTTGTTCACTTACTCTTCAGGTCTGTGAAGTCAATTAAGACCAGTGGGAATCATACGCATTACCACAAATGCCTAAATACTAAATCTGGGTGGTTTTACAAGGACAATGAAAAAGAGGAGGTGTTGTAACATTTTGTTTTTATTTTCATGCCCTAGACCAACTTTACAGTGGTGCCATCTATAAGAAATACCAATAAATTCTATCCACTAAAAGATTATCTCTTTAGCTATGGTCCATGGTATCTACCTGGCTAAACTGATAACTGGTGATGCCTTCGTGATGAAAACCTAACTTTAAAAAAACACTAGAAGTGAGGTCAGTATATATTTCTCAGCATTATGGGGCCAACAAGAAGACTGACCCTATCCCAGGAAATAAGATAATTTGTCAATAAGTTTTGTAAGTTTTGTAAGAACTCTGTCTTTGGTAAAGCTGAGGGATGCTGGAAGGACAAAAAACAGTTTGAGCAAATAAAGGTTGGAAGGACATATGTTGCCCTTACTTCTGCCTGTTGGGATCTGTCAGTCAGTTCATTTAACGTTCTTCTTTCATGACTGAAATGGTTCACCTGGGAAGTCAGTAGTGGAAATATCATCATAAACCCAGAGCTTGCCTGGCTGTCCTCTGCCATACATCACCTCCTGTCTGTAAGAAGGGGGAGTATACCTGAGGTGAAGGAGGAAACTGCAAGAAAAGCTGATTTATAAACCTGCATCAGGCATAATGGATTGCTGAGAATGAAGATGTATGTTAAACCAGTTGTTTGTCATTTCCGAATGCAGGTGTGAAAACCAGGTGATAGCTGTGTGGTTTGGGAAGCAATGAGATTTGAAAAGAAATTAATATGAAATATGTATTTTAACCACCACAGAATTTCTTATCTGGAGCATCACAGGCCATCACTGATGTTTGGGTCTGCTACAACAGTACTGAATTATTTTAATTTCTAAGTATGAGGCCATACACAAATCTTGTGTTTTGGGAGGATGACTGTTTTCATTCTGAGAATTCTACAGGAGGACCATTTTATTCACTCATAAATTTAAAGTAACATTTGTGGCTGAAAATTTCTATTTCAGCCCTAAAAAAAAAAAAAAAAGAAAAAGAAAAAATAAAAAGGAGGAAATGAAGATTACTATACTCTGGATTAGATTTTTTGTTTTCTTTTGCGTGCATTTTTAAAAAAGGTGAGCTGTATTTCTTTGTAACACTCTTAGAGCTGTTGCTTTATCTGCTAAAATATCATGATGTGAACTGATGACTGCATGCCTCTGGGGATATTGCCACATAAAAATTCTGTTTTTGTGAAATTAATCTCTGTAAAATTGGATAGTAAACATAAGCAGCAAAGCTCTTAAAGAAAATCTGTTGACTTTAGCAACTATGCATGCCATTTCAGTGCTGCCAGAGGATGATTGCAGCTCAAAGGTATTATTTACATGTAGAAGTATGTCACTTTTTCTGTTTAAAACTCTTGACTAACACAGTATTTGTATATTGGCTTTTGGTAGCCACAGCTTGAAGGGTCTCATCTCCTCTTTCAATTTGCAATTTTCAGTTCATAATGTAATTAATTTCTCACAGTTTTATTTTGAAAAGTATTTTTACATTTAGAAATGTTACTATTTTGAGGAATGAAAAAAATACCAGCTTCTACACTATCGTTGTTACCATCTGCATGATGCCCTGCAAGTATGTAAAAGCGAAATGAGACTAGTGAGCAAGACTTGAGTTCTTACATTCAAATCTTACTTCTCAAATTTATCTGTTAGTTTTGCTATTCACACATTAGTCTGTACACTTAGTACTATTGCGATATTAGATGTAATTGTGTGAATCCTTATGTGTTTGATGGGATCTGCATTTTCAGGTACTCAGAATAAATTGTGTTAAGATGATCTATGTGATACTGCAAATGATGAGGAAGGATATTCAGCTATGAATGCTAATTCCAATAAATAACAAGTGATTTATTTTGTGATTCTACTTCTAAAAAATCTGAAAGCAGCCTCACAATAGCCATTATTTCTGAATTAAAGTATCTGTACTAAGTTTGAGTGGGGAGAAGAAACTTTTTCAAGTTATTTATATCAAAGTTTTTGAAGAGAGTACCATATGTCACAATAAGTTGGTGTAATTTTTTGGACATGAACTAAAAAACGAAAGAACAATGCTTTTGAAACAACTACACAAAATTATACAACTCTTAAAAAGTAAAGCACACTTTTTTCATCTGTTTCTTTATCGCCATATTAAATCTCCTTTCTGACAGCTAAAAGGAAATTACTGTGATTTAGGGAGTGAATCTTTATCAGTAGTTGACAGGTAGAAAAAAATGATAAGGCCGTACAAACAAGTTATTTATAATAGCATTTAGCTGGAAAGTGGCAATCACTCAGCATTTGATTTGTGTAATTTTCCAGGGACCTTCTGCAGTCCATCAGGCACTTTTTATGAGCCTGTTACTTAAGCATGAAAGTTTTCTTGCTTACTGCAGAAAGAACAAGATAAATGCAAAACTGGATACTGTTGTGTAGCAGATAATGCAATTACAGATTCTTGTGCTGCTTAGAAATCATAGAATCATAGAATAGTTAGGGTTGGAAAGGACCTTAAGATCATCTAGTTCCAACCCGCCTGCCATGGGCAGGGACACCTCACACTAAACCATATCACCCAAGGCCTCATTCAACCTGGTCTTGAGCACTGCCAGGGATGGAGCATTCACAACCTCCCTGGGCAACCTATTCCAGTGCCTCACCACCCTAACAGGAAAGAATTTCCTCCTTATATCCAATCTAAACCTCCCCTGTTTAAGTTTTAACCCGTTACCCCTTGTCCTATCACTGCAGTCCCTAATGAAGAGTCCCTCTCCAGCATCCCTATAGGCCCCCTTCAGATGCTGGAAGGCTGCTATGAGGTCTCCATGCAGCCTTCTCTTTTCCAGGCTGAACAGCCCCAACTTTCTCAGCCTATCTTCATACGGGAGGTGCTCCAGTCCCCTGATCATCCTCGTGGCCCTCCTCTGGACTTGTTCCAACAGTTCCATGTCCTTTTTATGTTGAGGACACCAGAACTGCACACAATACTGCAGATGATAATTCCTTCATAAAGTCGGTACTTAACCATTCTGGCTTCCCTCTCTACTCCCCTTTTTTCCTAAAGTGCACACGGTGGCCAAACTCTTCCTGCAGAATATAGTCTGCTAAAATGAGAGCTTGGCATAGGATTGTTGAGGATATGCCTGGTAGAGATTGTGCAGTGGAATTAACTTCACTCTCTTTACCACAGCTTTTTGTGTTCCTGGTGTGTCATCCCATTTGAGGAATTCCTTGTCATGTCGCTAGATTCTTTTATTTAGCTGGTGTTTAGGATGGAAAAATGAATGTCCCATCTCTGTCATATGTTTCTGAGAAACTTTGGTAATATTGATTCTTTGAGAAATCTAAAACTGCTCAGTGCCATGTTATGTTGCTTTCTAGCCAGGATGACAGTTGGAAAAGCCAAAGCTGTCTTCTGTCTTTGATGGTGTTCTTGACAAGTACTGAGACAGAAAGCACCAACATGAGTCTTCAGTAGAAAATCATCTTATGCCGGAATTTTATGGTTTTGAGAAGATAGGAACAAGTTGCTACATTTTTAGAGGTTTGGCTGAACAAGCTGCTGGGATTGCTTCTGCTCTCCTGTTTACTTTCTCCACATTTGCAGGAGTATTTTGCTCATGCTACTTTTCTCCCGCTGTTGACCAAGACTGTTTCATTTTGAAGGTATCCAGACAAAAGCGGGTGGACCATTAAAACTGTCAGCAGCCTGAAAGGGTGATTGTTGGAGGCTGACTTCTGGGGTACTAGATAGCTGGCAGAGTTAGTCAAGGATTACAGCAAATGGATCCCCAGGGGATTCTCTAAAAGGGACTATGTTTCAGTATCAGTAAAATGCATACAGTTTCAAATCCTGTAATGGTGTGAATACAGACAAGTCAGAGAGATGATACCAAGCTAGTTTGGGGGAGTACCTGTCCTGATGAGGATTAAATCCTTAGAAATGAATTGCTGAAAGTTAAAGACAAAAATTAGTCATTCAGCAATCATAGCCAAAGAGGACTCATTATGAATTAGCTTTCTGTCAACAAACGTGTGTTTTCCATGGTTTTCCTGCTAGTTTACGCCCTCCACCAACTCTTTGTCTTTTTGTCTCATTATACAGTAATAGTGAATTAATACAACGTTGCCCAAAAAGGTTTGCTGAAGAAGACGGCATTGCTGCAAGAATTGCACACTTTAAAGACATGAGGCCTTAGGTCAACAGAATTTACCTTACAAGAAATCAATAGCATCCTGAAAAACAATTGCTATTGTTGCATAAAGAATATAGGAGAAAATTGTATTTGACCTTTGCCTTTGCATGCAGATCTTGACTAAATGCGGTCACTGTCACTGCAGGTTTCTTTTATTTGTCTGTTAAAGCCTTCCTCTGTTGTGCCAATGCAACTGATGATTTTACAGTGCCTTCCCTAGCAAGCACCAGTTAATCAGAAGATGCTTAGATTTAGAGTTAGATTTTTTCCTAAGTCTCTTAGTACAGAAATTTAATGGGGTTGTGGCGCTTCAAGGAAGAAATGTTAAGTAGTCTGCTAGCTGAGCTTCCTCATTATATTACCTTATGCTTAGCTGCTCAGATGAAATGAATAATAATTTTCTGCCTTGGCTGGGTTAGCTCTACAGAAGCACCATAAGCATCCAGTCAGGCAATTCTGCATGTGAAATTGTTTTTAATACATGCATTTGAATACCAGTTTAATGTGGTTTACTAAGATGTTGCCATCACACATTAAATGGCATATCTTTTATCTTTTTCCTTTTTAATTAATTTTGAGCTCACTATGTGTTAGGGTGTATATATGTAACTAATGATTCGTGGAGGTGTACATCTCTGTTGCCCACATGCATCAGTTGTTTGAATAATTAGATAGAAGCACTGAATATAGACTGAAATAGAAATACTCAAGTGGAAATCCTAATCTGCTGCAATAATTTAAAGAAAGGGCTTGTCATTGCCATGTGTAAATCTTGAACAGACTGTTACCTTGCACAGCCACAACAGCATAAAATTTAGCTCAGTGAAATAGAGGTGCTTTTCTAATATCCTGGTTTTGTCAGCTATGGAAAAAGGCATTTTAGAAATAATATTTAAAAAAGGCATCAAAATTTTAGTTATGAAGAAGAATTTCTTCTGAAGTGCATAGTGTTTTAAGCAGGGCATTAAGGAGATCTAAAACCAGAAAATGAGGTGGGAAAGCTCTAGATTCCTTGGTATTACCAGTGGAGAAGACTTTTGTGTACATCAAAATAACTAGAAAAAAAAGTAATATCTCTTCTTATTCCCTCCACCCACCACAATAGATTTCCTACCTCTCAGCTAGATGGCTCTTGTAGGAGTGAAATTTTCAAGATTTTTTTCTGGAGTCGGGTATTTCTTTTTCTCACATTTAGGCTTTAGCAGCCATAACTCAGAAGACAAAGCAATATGGAGTGGTGTAACAAACTTATCCCATCTGATCAAAACTCCAAAACTTTCTCACCAATGTTATTTTTGACCCCTGCGCAGAATTGCACTGTGCTGGAGGTAATGGCCCAGTCTTTATCATCAACCATGAGTTGACACTGGCTGTATTCTTTTTTCCATATTTTAAGATTACATCTTCTTGTGCACTATCATGTTAAAGATCCTTTGGACTTGAGACAAAGGGAAGTGTTTGTCATTTCTTAACATCTTAGCATATTATTGCCAATTTATCATGTTGCATGGCATCCTGTGACAGGATGATGAAGATCAAACATTACTTGTCAGAGTCATATGACAAACCAGTGCTAAATTATTGAGTCTCGGTTGACAGCGGTTAGTAGTAGAGAAAGGTTTTGAGTCATCAATTTCAAAACCTAAGGGTGTTAAAAGAAGGCATTCCTTGCCAGGGGAAACTGTGAAATAAATCATTATGTCAAATCTGCTGGCTTATGCGGCATGTTGATTTGCTTCTCTGTCTTTGTCTCTCTTCCCTGCCCCATCCCCCCACCTCCCCCTTTCGTTAATCCATGATTTATTTGTTGGTATTTTACCTTTCTCAGGTGAGCATGAGTAATTATTATGCTAATAATAGCATGATTCCTTTCCAAGATTCTTATGGCTACAATCTCTCTTACCTTTTCTGTGATCAAAAGTCATGTTGAAAGGAGTTAATAAATTACAGGATTTATAGGTGCTAGGAAGAATCTAGGTTTGCCTCTCTTGAATGCTTTTTTTCACTTCACCATCATGAGCTAGGTAAGGTTTCTAGTGTCAGTTGGAGAATGACAAGGGATTCCCATTTTGGACATGTGATGTATGTGGCGGATTTTAGAGTTGTTTTTCTGCTACTTTTGTCTGTGTAATACAGTATAATTTTGCTTTCTGTGAACTTCAGTAAATACTTAGTGGTTCTGTTGAATATTCTTCCCATTAAACTCACTTGGAAAGAGAATTGGGAAAAATGACTACATTAAGTATGCAGAGAAAAACAAAGAGAGTCACGGTTTTCCTTCCTCTTTGTTTCTATCTGTTGTCGTGTATGGTCATGAAAGAATTTAGGATACTCCCCTGGGCTAGGAAAGCATTTTGCTTTTCTGAATGGGAGCAGTTGCTTGGATTCAGTGAGGGCTCTGTCACTGATACCAGCTGGAGCATTAATCAACTTGTTGCAAGGTTAGCCAAAAAACCTGGCCATGTTAAAATACAATTTATATCTACAAATATTTCAGGTCTAGGACATGTCAGATACAGTTTTTTTCAGTTCAGCCTGCTCATTTTTTGCCACTGTTTAAGAATTACAGATTCAGTTGCAAATTTTTATTTTTTTAAATGCTGTGGCTTGACAGTATCATTCCCATGCTATGATAAATTAAACTAATTTCTGCAGAAGTCTAAGCATTTTGTTTTTTTAAAAGTAGTAGTTTATCATGGTTATGAAACAAGCTACACTGTAGATTAATAATTCACTTTTTCACATTTGAGATAATAACTACAGTATCACACATCCAGTGTTTATCTGGCAGTTCATTTTTTAGTAAGAAAAATAAAATTGTGTTCGCATTTGTAATTTTAAACCTAAATCATATAATAGCATATATATTTTATTACTATTTTTATTTTTTAAAGGATTCGGGTAATTACAGATTTAAATATGCAAAAAGTGAAAGTTTTATTCAGTTAGATTCCTATGTCTGTATTATTTTTCTGTGGTTCATGCAACCTAGTGATATTCCATCAGTGTGTAAATTAATCTATTATTTGACACTTTATACTTGTTTTAAGTATATAAATATAAGACAATTATCTGTGATCATTGTGATGGTTGCATATGGCATATGTGCCCATATTAACCAGTAGAGTAACCAAATACTTGAATTAATATTCACTTTTAGCAGTTCAGTACAGAATATAACCTATTGAATGCTTAACCCTTCATCTTTATCTACTTTTATGAACTCGCATAGTAGAAATAGTTACAAGGATATAAGAAAGAGAGATGGAAAAAGACGTGACAAGGTACGCAGATGGCCAAGAGGATAAGTGGCTTTGAATTTTTCCAATCTAGAATTTTGTTTTTGGAAAGAATACAGAAGTATGTGGAGTCTTAAGTGTTTGTAGTCTCTTAGTAATGGACAATATCAGGTGGTAGTGGTGGTTCCAGAAGGGAATTATGGAGTACTGAAGGCAGTAAGGAAAGAAGACCTACTGGTGAAATGAGAAGTATCTGGATATTAAGAACTGTGTTCATATCCACAAAAAATATTTGGGAAGAATTTAGTTACTTCAGTCTATGTATAGTAACAAGATATCAAAAATATCTCTGAGCTCAGTCTCAGAGTCATAGAATAATTTAGGTGGGAAGGGGTCTCTGGAGCTGTCTAGTCTAAGCAGAGCACATCCATTTGGATCAGACTGCTCCATTCCTTGTCCATTTCAGTTGGATGGATGTCTGACAGCCCCTCTGAGGCCCTCTCTAAAGTGTTTGATAACTCATATGAGGATTTTTTTTTCATGTATCTAGTAAGAATTTATTATGCTTTGCATCCGCATGTTATTCTCCATCATCTCTGCACCTGGCATTAGGTAGTTTTAGACAACACTGAAACAGTTTCTAAGGGTGATCAAACCTTATTCTCTCAGCTTCCCCTCATAGGTCATAGCATTCCAGCCCCTGGTTCTGGTGGCCATCCACTGGCCTCACTTTAATAAATACTTCTATGTTACGGTCAGAAGCCCGGAACTGGGTGTATTATGACAGTGGTGGTCTCACCATTGCTGAAGGGAGAAATCATTTCCCTCAACCTTCTGGCTTCGCTATTTCAGCTCAGTATGTGGTTGGCCTTCCTCACTCTGGGGCATGCTCTGACTACTGTTTACTTGTTGTTCAGTGGAACCCTAACATCCTTTCCTGCAAAGCTGCTTTCTGTCTAGTCAGTGCCCACTCCGTATTGGTGCATGGTCTAATTATGGAGATAGGAAAATAGCTGTATTATTGCTTCCTCCCTCCAGCTTGCACTATTTGGCAAATTAGATGATGGATTGTGTTCTTGTGGTTTAGATGCCTAAATGCAATATAAAAATTATGAGTGTCAACCTGACAATCGTAATCTGTAACAGAGCAGCTGTTGAGCAATATGGATTGCAGTCTTGGAGTTTTAGATGTCTTTGCCATCCAAGGTTTAAGACAGTCTTCTGTGTTTCTCATGGGCTTTTTAGGGTTTCTGTTCTGAGCCTCTTCTACTTTTAGGCAACCTGTTTTTCTCCCCCGCTTTATAGTATAGGTGCCCAAGTTAAGGCTGTGGTTTCTGCTCCAGGAGCTGGGTTCTCAGCATCTGTTACCATGTTCAATGTCACAACCTTTAACAATCTTTTGCATCTCACCACAAGTGACTGGATCACTCTGCATAATTTACTTGACATGTTTGGCTTTTCTGGCTTAATGTTTGTGAAGGGAATTCAACTTAGATGAGCTATCTGAACAGCCTCAAAGAATGGCTTTGTCAGGTATTTTTGAAATCTCAGGCTTAATTATATAAAATCCGTACCTCAGATTCAAAATGTGTGCTATTTTGCCAAGTTATTCTTACTCCTTTTGTTATGGATTATATTCCTTTTACTGCAGTAAAGTAATGCAATAAACTCTGCATGCTTGCAGAGTAAGCTCTGCAAGGTGAACTCCCTGTGCTTGCAAGCTGAAGATCACAATCTAGCATAGCATATTTCCGGTGAGACTCAAGTGACTCTATAAAGAGTAAATGATCCGTTTCCTTTAGTAAGACAGCTCACTGCCCAGTATTCCTCACAAAACCATATATTAATGTCACTTCTTTGTATAAACATATAGTCTGGATATTTCATTTTTTGCTCTTTACAATTATGTAGCTGTGCTAGTGAGCATGCAGAACTATTGAAGGAAAAGTATATATTCACAATCCAGTTGTTGCCATTGCCAGTGGAAAATAAGTTGGAGCTGACTGTCAGACTGATAACCTGATGTGACAAGAATTACTGTGCTTTTTAGATACTGACAATTTATATTCAATCACTGCTTACATGGATAGACCTAGACTACCTTAGATCAGGTTCATTGGTGTGCTGTTTGGTTAGTGTAGGGGTTTTGTTTAGCTTCTATTTAAAGGTATGGTGTCATACAGTGTGTGTATATATGCAAGTGCCAAGGTTAGAGTTAAAAAGTAATAAAAGAAGACTGAGACTTTGTTAGACACTTAATTCTGGGCATATTAAAATGTTTTGTTATTGCATATTAAACTATTGTCTTTTAGATGATTTTTCATGGGGAATCTGGGGGTTGTTAAGTTTTTGTTTTGAACATAAGCAAGTTGTAAGAACAGATCCAAACCAGGAGCTGTTTATTTTCCTGATTTTTTGTTCTTAGGGAGAGCTGAAATATAAAGGGATCTCTAAGACTCATTTGGGTTGGGAGGTAGAGGGATAAATAGAAATAATTTTTTGTGTAAAGGGAAGGGGAAGATTGAAGAGAGGGTAACGTTAAGGTAGAATTTCTTAAAAAAAAAAGAAAAAAAAAGGAAGAATGAAAGAATATATGAACAGTTGCTGCTTCTCATGCAGCTCTAACCAGATAAATAAAGCCCTGAGGAAATGTAGAGCCTCCCAGCAGCGGGTGCCAGAAGGACTGGCATTTATCTGAGCAGCCCCTGTTTTGAACATAGTAGGCAACCCAGTTTTCTCAGAATGTAGGAATCCATGCCCAAGAGATAGTCAGAGGTAGATGGTCGGGTTAGTGTATGGAAGCAGGAAGGCTGTGTTAAAAAGAAGGTGACTTCCTGTGACCTCTGCAGCCATGTCCCATCTCCATGTGGAGGTGGCAACTCTACACATCATCCCAGTCCTCCTGTATGTGCCATGGGTTTTGTGGAAGTCAAACTGAAGCACAAAGGCTGGTGTGCTCCAGTACTGACTGCATATCACCTCTGGCCTGCAGTTGTACTTAACATATGCATCTCAACCTGAATCAGTTAAGATACAGCCCAGATGTCAGCTACAACATGTATTTGGTCAGTTTTTATGTTTTATTTCTGTCTTTGGTTGCAGATTAAATGTATCACTGTGGCAAGTCTGAAAAAAAGTATGCTTAAAATAAGTTAATTTGACAAGATCTAAAGATCTACAGCAGGCAACATACTAATCTGTGAAAGAGGCAAAACATCTCACCTTGTCTTGGAGACTGAACTACATTCAGAAGAGTTTGCTGTATCCAAAACCAGCTTCTAATCTGTGCAGAATTTGTGAAGTTTGTATGGTATGTTGTGACAGCTCTCACCAGTACGTTGCATTGATTGAAACAAATCTTTGGAACAGGAGCTTTCAAAACTGGCTAGCACAAGGGAATGTTTTGAGGAACAAGTACCTTAGGCAACAAAGGCTGGTTATGATAGTAAATTTACTTGTTATATGATATTAATGAAAATTGTGTTTAATTTGGAGATCTTTTACTCATTCTTCTTAGTCTGGCGTAAGACTTACATTACAAGCAAATATCATGTGCAAACCCCTTTTTTTTTAGTATTAGCCAGGCTTACATCTTGCCAACAGACGGTTTTTGTGATTAAAAAGTCAATGCCAGAATGTCTGATGTAAAAATCTCCTTGAAAAAGTTGATGTAAAAGTCCCTATAGTTTTCCGAAATGCTTTTAAAATCAGATACTGAAATTAAATGATAAAATCTGTATTACAGTTGCTAGAGATAATGCTTCCCAAAATGCCTGAAAGCACAAGAAACAAGGTGAGTCTGCTTCAAATACTGAGTTGTTTTACACCATGTTAGGTCTCTTTGCACACGATGAAGTGTAGAGTGCAGACATAGCCTAGATCCCAACTGATTGTAATTCTTTAAGTAAGAAATTTTGGAGTGTTAATCACTGTATGTGTCTTGTGGTTGAATGAGATTGCAAAAGTACCCGAGCTTCTAGGTGTATGTGAATGCTATTTACTGCCCTACTTAAGTACATCTGGAAAAAGAAGATCCATCTTCAGAGTTTTTAAAATCTGTTTTCCTGGTCAGTCATATTGAAACTTCATGGAACACAGATCCATTAAAAAGGCCGATTTTAAAAAATGCTGCCTTTTACTATTTTTAGTGTGGGCAAGGAGTTAGGATAGTTTTTAGATTTTGACCTGGCACCTGTATTTTATAGGCACCAAAATATTTATAAATCTGTCATCAGCCACAGCAGACAGACTTGGTGTCTCAGACACTTAAACTTTGCTCTTGAACTGTTTGTGTTTACAGGTACACTGCTCAAGAGTAACACAGTCTGTCACTGTGTTTCATATCCCTTGAAGTGATTTTGTCTCAATTCTGGAAATAAAAATCTGTACTATTGAAGGCAGGACATAGTCAGCAGAGCTTTTTGGTTTATAACAATCATTCTCCCTCCAGGCAGTTTAGGGGAAAGGGACTCCAGCACACCATGGGGCACAGTGCTTACAGGCATTTGTGTGGCATCTTGCTGTGTGCTCTGAGCAATCCCTTTGTGTGATGGTGAGATTGCTGTCTGTAAGTGTGCTCTAAAAAACGTGATAGGAGCCAAGTGATTATGAATTGCACCAGAAATACCAATTCATTGTAAAGGATGGATTTCAATAAAGATCATAGAAATTATTGCAGTATTTTGAGTGAATGCTTGTGTTATATATTAGATTTGAAAAGGATTATAGACTCATAGAGTGCTTTGGGTTGGAAGGGAACTTTAAAGATCATCTAGTTCCTACCCTCCTGCCATGGACAGGAACACCTTCTACTAGACTCTGTTACTCAAAGCCCCATCCAACTTGGCCTTGAACACTGCCAAAGATGGGGCACCCACAGCTTATCTGGGCAGCCTGTCCCAGTGCCTCACTATCCTTATAATAAAGAATTTCTTCCTTACAGCTAATCTAAGTCTACCCTCTTTAGGTTTAAAACCATTCTGCCTTGTCCTATCACTACATTTCCTTGTAAAAAATCCCTGTCCAGAGTCCTTGTTGGCCCATTGGAAGGCTGCTATAAGGTCTCCCCAGAGCCTTCTCTTCTCCAGACTGAGCAAGCTTAGCTCCCTCAGCCTATGTTCATAAGGAGAGGTGCTCCAGCATTATACAGTTTCCTGAAAATATGATAGGTAATATAGTGTCAGTGGGACTTTTTTTCCTTTTGTATATAATGACACAATTTAAGTTTAGCTGTCAGGTCACATTAGATTCTCTGAAATATTCTGTAGTTTTGGAAACTGCAAGTTTCCAAAACAAGTCTTCATACAGCAGAAAGAAAGTGAGAAGCGCATTTGTGCCAGTCAAGCTTATAGACATTGTACTTTCTCTCACACATTTCCCCCACCCCGTTTACTCTCCTCCCTTCCTTCTCCTCATTGCTGGAAACAACTGCATCACTAATAGGAAAACTATTGAGTTAAACTTGAAGCACCATCATGAAGTTTTTCGATGCAAATAGGGCTCAGTTGCTTTAGTTTCTTGCTTATGACAATCTGTAGTAAAAAGCTGATAAATCAGGTTGAAGCTGGAACGCAAGTGTGTAAAGCAAGATAAAAAAAAATAGGCTTCCTTCTTGAATAATGGCCTCAGGGATTACTTTCTTTTATAATTTGAAGGGCAGTTATGAAGCTTAGAGAAACATCTTTTTCTGACTGTAGCTGAAATGAAATCTAAAATGCTTCAGGATCACCAGCTGTACTGGGATGCTTTGAATGAAGCACAGACAGCTGGACAGACTACCCCCATAGCTCCTCACATGTGATGTCTTTTAAGTGGTGTCCTCAGGGTTGCCCCTTCAATGTATGAATTCAGAATATAGCATTTGTGCAGCTGGGGAGCACTTTTATTCATATAGCTTTGCTTACCTGAGAGATTTGTATGTTCCCTGAAAGCATTTGCTATAACAGCACTGTGATGAACAGTTTCTGTCACTTCAGCAAACAGATCAGTTAGGCCACAGGGAGAGATACAGTCTTGACAGACCTTGGGAACATGGGGAAAATACCTGCTAGTTGGCACAATCAGAGCCTTTACAAATTGTGTATGTCTCACTTTATAGATTTTTTTTTTGTGTGTGTGCCTATGGGAATATAATTTCTGAGAAAGATGGTTTTAACAGTATGTAGAAAGGCAGTAAACTTCACTATAGGCAAGAAAATAACCCTCTAACTGTTGACACAGTTCTAACAAGGATCTTCTAAGCTCACACTCATTTAAAGCTAAGCTTTCATTTTTCATTGTCATGTTTGTGTAATTTCTACCCAGGAGATTGTAATGGGCTGAGGCATATCATTCTACAATTTTGGAGAGTGCAAATGTTAACTCTCATATATACAGGTCAGCAGTGCTTATTTATGGCTGAATTGGTGGTTGATTCCTCACTATTAAAGTTTCAGACAGAGAATAGCTGTAGAAAATTCAGTCATCAATGATAATAAACTTTTCAAGCCCTTACTGGGTGGTATTAATTAAGTTGAAGAAAGAGCCTGAGAATCACATAGTAAATAGGTTCTGCCACTTTATATTGCCAATCACACAGTGTTAAAGTCTGTGTTAGGAATGTTATGGACCTTCACATCACTAAATGAGTTTGTCTGTTGAGCACAGAAGGAAATGCTTCTGCGCATTGCCAGTTGTGCTCAACTTTCAGCTTTTTCAGCCTGCAAGCTTCTCTTCTTCGTCTAGAGAAGTTTCAGTGAAGATGGTATTGTACTAAGCACAGACTGCCCCAGTGCTCAAACCAGTTATCCAGTAAAAGCATTTGCAAGACTCTGGAGGTGGAGGAATCACTGTTCCTTATGTCTCTGGCCCCATTACAATCAAACACCTTAGTATTTTACTTTTTCTCTGACAGAAGTAACATACTTCACTGTTATTTCCTGCTTGCCAGTTTTAAAAGCAGAAACAACTGGGTGGACAGCACTGAGATAAAGACAGATAAGGAGAGGTTAACACTGCATTAAGACTGAGAACTCTAGATTTAAGCCAGTAAACTGTCCAGTCATTTAGTTCTTTTTCTTTGCTCTGCATTATAAATGATTATAAATTTACATTTGCCTTTACTTGCCTTCATTGTGTATACTTAAACTGGGAGCTCATAAGTGAAGTTTTCCTCTAAATAATACAATTTTATAGCTTCCAGGTGATGGGTTGATACATAGCTTTTATTGCACAGTGATACCAAATTTATCTTCACTCCAGTTTCAGTTTAAATACTTGAGTTACCTAACTCTCATTGTTTTGTGCAAAACTCAGTGTTCTTCATTACAGCATTTGAATGAACAGTTCAGAAATCTTGAGTGTAACATGATTGTACTATTATGCTTTGGTTACTTGGCAGTTTAAAACTATTTTCCTGTAATTTGGCATTAAAGACTTTATTGACAGATGTGTAAATAAGGGTAAGATATATATCCCTAGAATATTTTGCTTCTGTTTAAAGCTTTTAATGTTTTCTCTTGGCCTTCTCTAAAAATGAAATGCAATTTTAGTAACCGGAATTACTTCCAACTGAAAATTGCACTTTTTTTTTTTTTTTTTAAATAAAAAGAACTAGCTACTTCTGTTTTTCTGCAAAAGATTTCCAAGAAAATTGGCTCAGCGCTGTAATTCTTTTTCCATTTGATTGAATCCATTTTGCCTTCAAGTACAGCTTAGAACAGTTTCTTTGCCCTTCTTTTTTTCTTCTTGATGAAGACTGTGGAGGTAAATTGAGTAGATGAAGAATGCTTTCATTGCAGTGGCTTTAAAGGTGTAAATCTGCACCAAAGAGCCAATTTCTTGGCTTCACTGCATGTTTAAAGTATCTATATTGCATATTCAAGGTCGCAACATATATGTGTTTAGGCATATATGCCTATGTAAGCTTATTAGGTTAGGTAAATCCTTTCTGGGCATTGTACTGATTGCAGGAGTTCTTACCTGGGTCCCTGTCCCCAGAGCAATCCCCTTTCTCTAGTGTTTGAGGAAGCTGTGAATAGCTTTTGTAGGAAAAAGGTTTTGAATTTTGCACAACATAGTTAATTTACTGGACTGTTCTTTTACTTGTGAATCTGGGAAGTGATTACACAGTAATTTGGGGAGGGACTTTGCAGGATGAGTCCCATGACATAACGACATATTTATGGATAATTCCAAGTAGATCCTCTCTTGTATTTCCTATTCTCTTAAAGTCATTCCTTCTCTGTGATGTATCAGGTGGCAGTTTCTCCCAAGTAGCATTTAGTAAGTCTGCCAGCTATAATTGCCTCTCACATCTTCTGGGAACAAAAATGAATACTGTACTTCCCTCTTTCCATTGCTATTTTTAAGAGAAAGGGAGATACTTGTGTAACATTTATAAGAACACAGTAGTTTCAAGGACTATGAGTCCTGTGACATCAGCTGTATAAAGATGAAAAGCTACAAACAGTTGCTTTGCACTGACAGGGGCAACTGCATAAAATCTGATGGAAAATCAAAGGGAGATGATTTCACAACCACATCAGAATTCAAGCGAGCTTCTTGTTACTTTTTTCAGTGCCAGAGATTTTTTTTTTGCATTGTTCACTGCACGATGCTTCCTTGCCACCATTATCATGTAGGCTTTTGAAGACATATACACTCATTTTTGATACTGCCATGTCTGTTGATGCCATGGTTAATATAAGTAAAATAGCATGAAACACTTCATATAATTTTCAGATCAAACGTAAATGCTTGTTTGTGTCCTTATTTACAAAGACTGAGTTAATGTTTAAAACAAAAACAAAAAAACAAAAAAAAAAGGGGGGGGGGTGTGGGGGAGGAAATAAACCCTCCAAAGCTTAATTTACTTTATGTCACATCCATTTCTAAGTTATCAGCTCTGTCTATTTTTTTGACCTTCTTTAGATGCATTCCTGATCCAGCTCATCAGGAATTATGTCCTCCTTGCTGTCCATTAATTCATCTCCCTGAAATGTATGCTAGATTTTTTGTTGGAGTTTTATAGGGCCTCCATTTAAGTTCATTTACATATCCACAGAGCTTTATCACTGTAACTCGGGGGATGGTTTGCCAATATTAAATGAAGAAATGCCATGTCTCAGAGATACAAATACCTTTTTTGGTGATCTTCTCGTGTAGTTGCATGGTCTGTTACTCCTTGACTCAACAAAGTAAAAAAAAAAAATCAAGCTTAAACAGGGTAGATTTAGGTTAGATATAGGGAAGAAATCCTTTGCTATGAGAGTGTGAGACACTGGAACAGGTTGCTCAGAGACGTGGATGCCTCATCTTGTGGTAGTGTTCAAGGCCAGATTGGACAAGGCCTTGGGCAACCTGGTCTAGTGTGAGGCGTCCCTGCGCATGGCAGGGAGGGGAGGGTGGAACTGTATAATGTTAGGATCCTTTCCAACCCAAACCATTCTATGATTCTAAATTCCTTCATCGTCTGTTTCTGGATGACTCAACATTTACACTATATTATAAAATCTCTCCCCTGCTTGAATGTTATATTCTATATTAACCTGTAAAGTGAACAACTTTATATGACACAAATGTCTAAATTGGATTAATGTATGAAGCCTATTAATAGCTTTGGACTGAGGCCAGACCCTGTGGTAATCAATTGCTTTGTGATGATATAAAGTTTGTGACTGACTCTAAATTACATCAAATGGTGCTTCAACTGCTGGAGCTATTGGAATGTTGGATGTAGCATTCCTTACAAGAATGAAAGTGTGAGGCTTCTTTTGATGAATTCAGTATGCTGTGACAATATATCAGAAAGCTCTAGTCAGGAGACAGTTTTCAAGGTTTTTTGATGTTCTTTTACTGTATTTTTAGCTCTATTAATACTTGGCACTTAGTTTCTTACTACCAACTTCATTCTCTCTGAAAAAAAATATATTGAAATAACTTTTTTCAAACTAGTTTGTAAGATTTTTGTAGGGGCTGTAATCACCTGTTCATAGATGGAACACATCTTTGGCTTCTTGATTACATGTGAAATATAATATTTAGTTTGCGAAAGGAGCATATTGATTTTTATTTTTTTTTATACCTATTTAGTACTGGAAGGGTCAGAGTGATAATAAACAAGCTTACAGAATTTCGTGTGTGGGCAAGGAGGCAGTTGTTGAGTTTCATGGAATTAAGAACCTAGTTATGCTCAATCTTTGTTTCTCATACTAGAACTTATTTCATTCTTCCATTTGACATGGAAGATTTCATAGCTTTGTTCAAAGACTGAAGCTGCCAAAAGTCACTTTCCAAAAGCATAATTTGTCTACCCCTGAATTCTGTTGACTAGCATAGGAGTATAGTGTCTCCTATATAAGTGTAGGTACTATGGATCTTCTGTATTGTGAATGTTTTGGAAGTCCACACAGACTGGTCTATTCTGATCAAAAGTCCAGAAATCTTTGCCGTGTACCTTCTCCGCCCAAGCACCTCTCCCACCCACAAATGCAATTTTCAGTAGGAAAAAAGGTATGTGCGTATCTGCTCAAGACGGATTGATGTACAACATGGGAAACAGAACAAAAAAAAAAACATGGCTTGTTTGCTCCCCATCTCCTAGTACTCTTTCCCAATGAAGCGAGCATAAGTTGTGCAGAATTTTTTTGTAATAAAGTAAAATGAGCCTTAAAGTCATTACTGGCGATCATGAGGCACTGCTGTGTTTATCTTGAATTCTCTAAGTTTTCTAATGAGCAAAACAAGCACCTTTTTTGAGAGATTGTTTACCTAATAAAGATTAATGGCTTGATTCTATTCAGTGAGGAATACAATATGTTGCCTGCTTTTGCAATGAACCATAGCATGATTTTATGCCTGTCAGGCAGCTGGTTTGAATGTATCTGATATAACATATTTGTGGATCAGAAACCAGGAACAACCGTAATCTGCGTAGGAAAATGACTTCAGTAATCACCACCTCAAATGAAGAGGTTTTAAAGTAGACCTTAGTGTTCAATATATCTTAAAATTTTATTCTAGTTCAACAGTATTGTTCTTCTTGTCCTTTCTCTTGCCTGTTGAAAATACAAGGAAAATTCAGGCAAATGTAAGACCTATTAATAGAATGATTATCAAACACTAAACCCCAAGAATATTTTAATACAACTGTGTAAACTGTTGAACTGCTATAACATAACTCAAAAGTTTTGTTTATTCTTTCCTGTAAATCTTGTGGCACAAAGTATAGCAGAGGAAGACCAGCTGTCATTCTCTGAAAGACGTGTTTCTTTGACTGAGATAACCAGTCTGGTTATTTCATCTTACAAGTCTTCAATTTGTCAGTAAACTGCTGAATTCTGCCATTTTCTTGTACACTGGCAGATTAAATGTGGGGCCATGTGACAAAGTTTCTGATGCCTTTTGCTCTCTCTAGGGATCAGGATTGTTGCCTGAACTACGGCTTACACAGTTTACCCTCTCTTGATCCTTGAACTGGAGTTTTAAGGCATGATGATGGCCAGGTTGATAAACATGATAGCATTTACTGAAGTCAATCAGGTTTTATAGGATAGTTAATAGGAGGCTAGCCTGGTCTTCACTAGCTCTCCAAAGGCTCCAGTTTTGAATGAAAAATAGGAAGATTGCCAGGAATGTTCAGTTGGCATTTGATCCTCGGCAGGAATTGTGACTGAGGGAGATATTATCTGTGAATTCACTCTAGTTATGTATTTCCTAACATTTCGGATTTTTTCTGCTTCTGAGCTTAGCAGTGCCTCTTCACTTAAACATCTTCAAAAGAGCTGAAGATTAGTAAAAAGTATAGTATATGTCCCAAATAGGAAATACAAAAGGAACATAGGAAGAAGTTTTGCTGTACTTTAAATGCAATTTGCATTGGATAAGAAAATGCATTAAATGAAAGTTCACTTCCTGGTTTAGGTAATAGTTTTGTAGTAGGTTATAAAGCTTAAAAAACCCACATGTACTCATAAAATGCCTGTGTTGAGATCTTTGAGGAAGTTTCACAAGACTATAGAGTGCCTTCTTTGTCAGTTTTTTTAGAATTATAGAATCATAGAATAGTTAGGGTTGGAAAGGACCTTAAGATCATCAAGTTCCAACCCCCCTGCCATGGGCAGGCACACCTCATGCTAAACCATGTCACCCAAGGCTCTGTCCAGCCTGGCCTTGAACACTGCCAGAGATGGAGCATTCACAACCTCCCTGAGCAACCCATTCCAGTGCCTCACCACCCTAACAGGAAAGAACTTCTTCCTTATATCTAACCTAAACTTCCCCTGTTTAAGTTTTAACCCATTACTCCTTGTCATATCACTGCAGTCCCTAGTGAAATATCCCTCCCCAGCATCCCTATAGGCCCCCTTCAGATACTGGAAGGCTGCTATGAGGTCTCCACGCAGCCTTCTCTTCTCCAGGCTGAACAGCCCCAACTTTCTCAGCCTATCTTCATACGGGAGGTGCTCCAGTCCCCTGATCATCCTCGTGGCCCTCCTCTGGACTTGTTCCAACAGTTCCATGTCCTTTTTATGTTGAGGACACCAGAACTGCACACAATACTGCAGGTGAGGTCTCACAAGAGCAGAGTAGAGGGGCAGGATCACCTCCTCCGACCTGCTGGTCACACTCCTCTTGATGCAGCCCAGGGCACGTTTCACTTTCTGGGCTGCAAGCGCACACTGCCGGCTCATGTTCATTTTCTCATCAACCAACACCCCCAAGTCCTTCTCCGCAGGGCTGATCTGAATCTCTTCTCTGCCCAATATATTAGTATGAAAATATATTAGTATGAAAATGCATTTGGTAAATTAAGAGATAGAATTTTTTAAACCAAAATGATTATTGTAGTTGTGAAGGAAAAATCAAGCATGAGAAGGTAAAGATTATCACAACAGGTGAAAACCACACTAAAATACAGGGCAAAAGTGGAAGGAAGGGTGAAAAAATGTGAAAGTAATTTTAATGTTCCCTAGGCACATTTCTCTGTCATCAAAGCTATGAATTCGTGAAGCAAAAGAAGAAAATTTGAAAGAAAGGTACTCTGTGTAGAATGCCAATAGAAAGCACATATCACAGCAGATGTCCCTTTCACAAAGACTTAGTCAAAACTGGATGAAGTGTGCACTGGAATCAGTGCTGGCTTCGTACAAAGGCTGGTAGCTTTAAAGTTAACTGGGTAAATCCTGCATTAGGACTGTATTACTATTGTGTCTCACAGTTCAAACCTACCTTTAGTCTGTGATCTTGTGAACTCTTTTCCATGTGTTTAATGGCACATATTAACAATTTCATTTAATTATACTGATCTTTATCTAGGTTTAATAAAAGCCTGTATATACAGTTTACAGTTTGAAATAGAAAGAAAATCCATGAAAGTTATGACTGAAGTCTTAAATAGAGGGAAGTATTATGAAATTTATAAAATAGCTGTCAGGTGAATACTTAATTCAGTAGATATAATGGTAAAGTATTACTTCAGTAGAGTCAGACTTCTAAAAACTTTTGAAAGGAAAAAAAAGTGGATTTTTATATATGTATTTATGTACATATTACATATTTATATATTTAATAACTGTATTATATATGCAAAGTGCATATGAATTTCCCCTATAGTATGCTGTTAATGATGCCGTGGAAGTGTATCGTGATCTGCTCCTGGAGCATAGCACCAGGCCATCAGCCAGCTGGGAAAAGTCTCGGGAGAATTATTCCCAGTGAAGGACTGATGCTGCTTAATCCACCAGATATAAACAGCTGTCAGAAAATCTCTTCACCTGCTTTTTATACTGAGGGTTAAAGAAAAGATGAAGTTAGCAATTCTCTCCCCCTCCTTCTCTCCACATCCCCCCCCCCCCCCCCCATATTTCAGTAATTGTCATTGTTCATTTATTGTTACAGGAGATTCTGTAATCTCCTTGAAACAGGAATTGTCTTCAGTGTGCTGTGATCAGGCACAGCAGTTTTTTACTTGACACACTGCCAGCAGTAGCGTGGCTTTATTAATTAAGTAGTCTTTTCAATGCAGTATTTGCACTACTCAGTGTTATTATACGTGTGTACATTACTGTCCAAATGTATTAAGAAGGAAATTTGAAGGGGAAAAAAAAACATTTTATATTCTATGTAGCTTCAATCTAGAAGGAATTTAAACATCACTAGAAACGTACACGTAATACCTCCTGGGGAGGACTAGTTGGAAAATGTAATTTGGGATTTCCCTCTGACCTTTGCCATGAGTCTTCAGTTAGCTATTCTTAAATTCAGATTTAAGGAATTTACAGTTTGCTAAAAAATGGCAATATTTATCTTTGCCAACTAGGAGACACAGGCAAATGCTGTTTAATGAAGGAATTATTTGTTACATTTATGTCGAGGTCATAGGTCTAATTAAATTACTTAGAAAGTTTTTTCACTGTTCTTTTATCTGTACTAGATCATATGAGAGAAACAAGAACTGACAGATGTTAAGATACATTAGGCTACAACATAAAGTAATATAGTGCCCTACTTTTTATTTTATGTAAAGGCTTTTTTGAGGCACACTGGTTCACAGATTGATGCCGAACAGAAAGGTGAACATTAGAAAGAACAAATTTGGATGAGGAAGTGTAAAAGAATAAATATGACTTCAGTGACACTCAAAAGGTGGGAAAAACAAGTAATTCTCATGGAATATTGAAGTTACCCACCCAGAAAAAAGCAAAAAGTGGTAATACAAAAGTGAAACACAGGCAAGAAAACCCATTATGACTGGCTAGTGAAAGAAATGGAAAAAATACTTGGTAGTAATGGCATGCAGAGTAGAGCTTATTTTGACATACAATATTAAACACAGTGTTTTGCCTAAACTAGAAAAAATATGTTACCCACTATTTATGACATGGCTAGGAAGAGTAGGATGTTTATATAGGCAATATGCTGTTTGAAAGGAGGGAAAATGTGATGCTGTAATGGATTATGTAAATAATGTATGTTGTATTTCAATATAGAGATGGCTAAATCAGTCTAATAATTGCAAAACAGTATTGATTTTCTTTGCAAAAAGGCAACCTTGCAAAGTAATTATTGTTTGTTTACTAAATATGGAGGCTTATGAAGGGAGTTAGTTGTATGGATTGTGTTTATATTAACCGAGGTACAATGAAGCAGTAAAAGTTATACTCCCATTGTTGTTTTTAGCAGTATACATTAATGGCATTGTTACTTTAGTCCTTATGTTACAGACTTTTCTGTAAATATTTGTAAATGCAAGAGTAGAGGAAATTACTGGTTTACATTAGTAAAATGAGACTGATTACCTCATCAGAATATTCTTTTTTGACAAATCAGCTTTCACAAAAAAAAGCTATTATGAGAATTGGTATTATTCATATCTGATTTCTGACCAGAAAGTCAGCTTTTCCTCACTGTTGCTTTCCTGTAATGCTGAATTTTCTGAAGGGGTGGAATCCAACAATACCGACAGCATTCTTCTCAAAGATATTATATAAATCTTGGTTTTTGCTCCAGCAAAAGAGTTGGATCAGGTTGATGGTCAATGTTAAACTGGTACTAGGTTATGCTAGAGTAGAACTACATGACTAGTGACTGCATGTCACTGTAATGCAGGGAAACCATGCTTCTCTCTGAAATGGCTGCATACATGTATCTCCTTGCCATAAATCTATACATGTGTGCAACACATACCTGTGTGGAGAAGCCCTGGCAAGTCATAGTATTGTACTCCAAGCAGTCCCTGAGTCACATAAGATCTATGTTCGTATTTGGTTGTCGCAGTTTACAAAAAGCCATGTATCACTCTAGGCTGCTGATTGCTTAATGATCCCTTACTACTTGTAATATTAGGAAGCTTCAGCCAGATTAATTTACAGCTTCCAGTTCTCTTTGCTGAGGAGTAAACCCTTGAGGCTTTTGTTTCACTGCAAGAAATTAAAGCTATAGTTATGTTGTTGTGCTTGTCAGTTTACTTTCTTTTATCTAAAACGTGAGAGACAGTCCTTCAGTACAGACTAGCATATAAACTTCCCAATGCAATTGAGTGAGACCAAATACAATTGTGAGTCATTGACTTGAAGGGAATTTGCCAAAATTGCAAATGAGATCTATTAGAAACAAAGTATTTCCCACTGAAAAGGTTTGTAGCTTTTTGCAGATGTCAGTGAGGGCCACAAGCACTGAATGTATTGGGATTCAATAAAAATGTCTTAATAGGTATCTGTCAGAGTGAAGGAAATAGTAAGAACAAACTTCCATTTCTTCCTTATAATGCTGTCTCTAACTAAGTATAAGGAGGAGGACACACTCTTTATATTTCTGCATATTATCTAAGAATTAGAACTTAGTTTTATGAAGCGTGATAGGGATTTGGTTGTATAAATAAGTCAATGCGCACTTATGTAATTTTCAGTCATAAGTCTTGGTTAGATCTTGTGGGTTAAGATGCAAATTTTCTATTTCTTTTTAATGCTCTCCTTATTCTGTGGTTCAGGAAAACCAAATAGAAAAATCCTGCATAGACTTAAGCCTTTACGCCATCTTTCATTCCCACCATGTGCATACACAAGATTTCTGAATATTGATGAGATTTTATGTTACAGGTTATGACTTCAAAATACAGCAGAATTTCATTCATCAGAATGTCAGAAATATGACATTTGATCTGGTTTTCTTCCAGTTTACATATATTTGTTTTATTTTGTTACTGCTCATGCAGTAACCCTGATATGTTTAGTTTCATTTTTACTGTATTTGGCAAAAATAAGCCAAGGGCAACAGTACAAATCATGTGAAAAAATACATTTTGGTCATATAGTAAAGATAATAAATAATTAATAGATTCTCTTAGCTAGCTGGTATGAGCAGATCACAGTGTCTGACCTCTTCCTTAAAATAAGCACCAGAATTTAATTTAAGTACACTTTTATTAGGAATATTATAGCTATGTATACTTATAGCCAACTTTAATGGATTGGCTACTGCAATAAAGAGGATCAGATCACTTTTCCTATATAATGATACCATGTGCAAAACAGGTAGGAGTTTGTTTCAATCATGAGAAAGCTTCAGACTATTTCTGAGTTAAAATGTACACTATGAAGGGCTTGAGGAAGGCAAGATAATTATCAATACTCTGCTTAGGGAAGAAAGTGCTGGGGGAGGTCACTAGTAACAGCATCAAGGGTCATAATTTCTCAAGCACTTTGAATTAAAAATCCTAGTTTCAGAGTAGCTTATGCATTTAACACTTTAGAAGCAATTAGCTGCTAATGAGATTTAGGATAAGCATCTACTTGGCTTAAACTATATATGAAAACTAATTACTTAAGACACCTTCTAAATTTTACCCCTCATTTCTTACAGCCTGTGCTCTGGGAATTACGAAGATCACAAGTGGTCAGGTCCTATGTTTTGTGTGTCTTTAAATGAAAAAGAGAACAAAAGTCCTTTTCAATTTTACTGTAGTGTTTCTGGCACAAGGGTTCCCCCCTCCAAGTCCTCACCATTTCATGGGGAAAAATGCTCTTCTATCTTTCTATCTTTCATTTAGATAAACTACAAGACAAAATAGTCAGAAAGACCAGGGTAGAGTTTTTTGGACGCTGTGAATAGCCCAACCTCAATTACTGTTTCTTTTTTAGCTTCAGCTCTATAGGTTAGCAGATGTTCCCTGATGCTAATATTTTCATCTTGTCTCACTGCTGTCTTCCTCCATCCCATTTCCAGCCTATCCCAAAGCAAAGGCTGGAGAATACACTTTTTGAAGTCTTAATGGCTGAATGGCTGCTGTGGATTGATGTTCTTTGAATTTGTATCTGAGTTGGACTATGTAAACCAATCTTGAAAGTGCCAAATAACTAATCAGCTCATCTAAAATTATTTTACTTACATTTCGGCATCATGAATTACACACAACATGTAATTTACACACAATAATGTGTTTGAAATGCTAAAATAATGTTTCCTTGATTAGAGTATTAGAAATCTACAGGAAAATGATGGATTTCTGATGTGTTTCTAGTTTTGCTTGTGTTGGGAATATAACTGAAAAGCCTCATGGTATTATGAACATTGCTGTGACTGACAAGTATGTGAGGAGCTTCAACAAGATTAATTACCTGAATTTCATATGCCTATGTCAATGCAGATACTCTAATACTTCATAGACAACTGAAGTGTTTATGGGATTAGCATTATATGTATATGATTATAACTTTATATATCTTTAAGTATATAGATAATTATAGCATTATGTAGCATAAACAATGTCAAACCCAGAAGAGTGCAATTTCTCAGAGGACCTAGAGATTAGATGCAGAATTTTTCCAAGTACTTTTATATGTAAACCCATTAATTTATTGCCTTGATAGATTTCCAGTTTGTTGTTGAACTACATCATCTCTGTTGACATCAGTTTAAAATCTATTAAGTAAGTTTTCAAACTTTTTTGCTAAGGAACAGTTGGACCTTAAGGATGTTAAAAGCCTAAAATGTTATCTTTTCATAGGAGATAAAGAAACCTTGTATTTTGTGGAAAATAAAAAGTAAATAAAAGAGAGAAGCAGGAGAAACCATCATACAAAAAGTGTTTCTGCACCTTCCTTATTTCTGTGTTTACTTCCCAAACTCAAGCACTCCGTGAATGTAGTTCTGACTTGAAGTTGCCTGACTTCAGTTGCCTCCCTATTAATTCAGGATATCTTTAACCACTCTCGGTTACTCTCTCCTTTCTGTATAGTTCCAGGACTAAGGGCTTCACAACACAAAACTCCCTCCCACCTGTGTCAGTGATTGCATTTTGAAGCACAAATCTTTCATCCTACTATTTTTCAAAATGCTGCTATCAGCTAGTACTTATTCACTGTGCTGACAGACACTTTGGAAATATGGGAAGTAAAAAGAGCTGTTTAGGTCCTTAGTTCAGGTATGCTTCTGGTCAAATCAGGAAATTATTTTTTCCCCCATATGATCAGTGATTGATATTTTTAGACACAATAAGGGGATTATGCCTATGCAAATTGTACTTTGCTATTCAGTTTCAGGTTGCTACTGTCAATCTTTTAACTTACTCTGTAGCATCCTTCATCCTACCAATTTTTCTTCAATTATTTATGAAATTATTATTTTCATGTCTCGATGCTGTTCTCCTATATGCTGAATCTCCTTTCTCTAAAAAGGCTTAGAAGTAATTCTTACCTCTCCTAGTCTATATTTCTAACACATCAGTTGAATTTACCTACTGCAAATATGGGGTCTAAAAAGGGTGTGCTTATCAATATCATAGAACAGGGGCTTAGCCTTTACCTGAAATGAGCTCTGAAGTAGTCATTAGTTTTCTTGATGGATGTTTGATTATGTGTTAGGATACGATTACACAAACAAATGCAGATAACCTTTTCTCATATGTAAGCTAACATTCCATGTGTATGTGAAACCCATTTGTGCCTTTTTCCTGTGGAGAACTGGAATATATCATAACATAGTGATGATGTGTTCATCTACTTGAGTAGCCCTTGTTCTCTTAAGTCTCAGCCTTATTTTCCTTGTTTTATTCCTCTGTGGTATACATGCACTGAGCCTATAATTTCGTTGATTCAACAACTATTATTTATTTACCTGTATGGTTCCATGTACATTTTTATGTATTAAGAAGAGCCACTTATGCCTGAAAATACAACAATACTATCATCTGTGCTGCCACCCAAGTTAAAAAAGGAAACATTACACTGCCTGTTGCCTGTCAGCTTCGTGAAGTATTGTTCTGTCAGTAGCCATTGATTTTTTGTGAATCATCTGGGGCTTAGGGAGAGTAGTGATTTGAGAACTGTCAAGACACCAATCACAAGGTGCTATGCAATAGTTTTGTTCACAACTAGTAATCATTTTTATCAGTAAAACATTTTTATTGTGTAGTCTTATACTGCTGTCAACTGCTGAAAGGTGTGACTGTGGAACATAGGTCTGAATGTAGACTAGGCACACTGTATCAGCTGGTCTATATTTGGCTTTAACGAGCACCCGCAGCCAAAGAGATTATTGTGATTTTGTTTTTGAAAGGACTTAGCATACTGTATGCATTTAAGAATGCTGATGAAAATCTGGGAGCGTGGGAGGGAAAAATTTGGAAAGGTAAAGCTGCCATTTCATTGGGTAACACAAATTTGAATTGTGGTGATATTGTTATTACTTCTACAGCCCAGCAATGACAGCTTTAAGAATGGAGTGCTAAAGCATCATTAGTCCAGAAAAAAAAGAAACCACCGTAATCATAAGAATGTGATGCTACTTTTTAAGGAGATAGAATGGAATCTGGTTGAATTAGTCAATGCTAAGGGTTTTCTGAATGCTGGAAACAGCTCTTACAAGCACGCTATTTTCTGAATGTCTTTGAAAATCTCTTTTGGAACTCAACAACTCGTTTGGTAGATGTCAGCTTTAAGGTTCAAAAAGCTTGGCATGTAAAATTCAGCTTGGAATAGAAAATCTAGAGCAGCTTTCCTGGCAGATGCTGCCAGCAACATCACAGAAAACTTCCAAAGTATAGGTGATGGGGTTTTGACACAATTGTCTTAGTGCTAGATTAATTTCTAGATGCTGTTCCCTAGAAAAGAAGGAATCATTAAGAAAGAAGGAATCATTTCACAAGAAGAGATAAGTAAATCTCGACAAAACCAGCTAAGTTAGATCAGAGACAGTATGAAACTACTCATACAGTAGCAATCTGGGCTGTTTTCTTGAAAAGGATATGGAGCTCTATTGATTTTTAGCAGGTTTTTTTTCTTTTTTTTTTTAATTTTAGTGATGTGAAAGCCATGGGAGAAGACTGTAAGACATTAAATCTGTGATAATTTTCAGACAGAGATGATGTTCAGTTTGCCTGGTTATTCTCGTGGAGTGTTCTAGATGTTAGTGAAATTAGAAGGCAAAGGTATATGTGCTTCGTTCTCAACCAAAATTTCTCAGACTTCCAACAAGGCAGTTACTTATTCTGTTTACACCATCTTTATGAATATTGTGACGAATGAAAATGCATGTTGTTGTTTGTTTAAATGAGAAGTCTCTATGTTTTTTCTTAACTTTTCTCACTGATTTCTAGTGTTCCTAATTCTTAATATCATGATATCAGACTGTCTCAATGCTGCCATCTGTAATATCATGTAATGATGTTTATCAAATGGAAGCCCTTTTTTTGTGTAGCACATAAGTTCTTGAATTTAAGAATTGGCTTTTTGATGTTTTTTATGGTCCTGGAAAGCAAATGTAAGATCTCTGCTGCTGCTCTCGTGTGTAAATGGTGAACTACAATTCTTGTTTGAGGGCAATTTTTGTTGTCCTTGTACCATATCAGGTCATACACAAAATGTCTTATCAAAGATTAGGACTCAGCTGTGCTGGTATAAAATAAGCATACAAGATAGGGCACATCACCTAAAGAGTTCACAGCAAAGGGAGTATCTGTATTCTGGGACTGGGATAGCTGTAAATGACTCAGTTCAGTAGTTGCTAGCTGTGTAGCTACCACAGCTGGAGTCTTATGGTAGGAGGAGAGAATATACCACCTGCATTAGCTCTGTCTGGTGTCATCGCATGGCCCATTTCCATTTCACCGCTGCTGTCCCCAGTTTATTCCTTGTTAAAGTTTTATTGGGTATTTCCTCGGCTTTTGTGTTTTGCAGCCCATGCTAAAGTCTATATAGTACTACATGTAACAAGTTTAAAATCTGACGTACATATATGCAACCAACATGCAGCTTTTTAATTATGCATTTATGTAATTTCTCATTTAAAATTTTGTGTTAGTTGAATAAGTATATTGTGATATATTCATGCCACACTGCTTCTAAGATGTGATTTTTTTCAACCAAGTGCTCAAGGAATGAATTGCTTCTAATTTGACCTACTTGACAGTGGAGACAAGATGAATTGCAGTCTTTTCAGGCTTTGAACTGTGAACCCTGTAGGTATTTACACAGTACTTGATAAAAAATTTAGTAAAAACATTACCTACTCTATTGCATCTCTACTGATAATATTTTCAGGGTTTAAAGAATGTTTAACATCTCTTACATTTGAGTGCATCATTTTCTATAAATTCCAGCAGAATTTAGAAGGTAACTATGACTTCTCTAGAGAATTGATAAACCACCCATAGAACTAAATAATGTTGTTATGATACCAGAGTCAGAAAAAAAGGTAGACGAAGGCCACTTGAGACAGTGACTAGGGAGATGTAGGTACCTGAATAGTGTAAAAAAATGTTAATAGAACTCCTAGGCAGTTCCACTAGTCACAAAATCTTTTATTTAATTTGTGATGCCCAACTTTAAGCCTCTAGGCATGCTCAAAGGCAGGTAATTTTGACATGAATTACTCTGCATCTGGCTCCTTCTTTTTGGCTCCTTTGGGATTCAGAGAATAGGCATTGCCCTGACTTCCTCACCTGTGGAACCAGATGTTAGAAGGATGCTAACAGTGTTCTTTCAAAGAGCCAGTGAAAAAATGCAAAGGAACAGTTTCAGGTTTTGTCATCTGTCTTTCTTATCATAGTATCTTTCAACTTGACAAAAGTATTTCTACCAGTTTCTTTGCTCAGTGTTTTGCTAGTCTCATAATATTTCTCCACTTGTACACACACTGGTTTTCTTATGGAAAAGGCGGCCTTAACTGATCTGACAGAAACTTTTGGAAAAGATGAATAATAGGCTTCTGCTTCATCAAGTGGGTCACTGACTTGAAAACTGTATTTGGGAAACCTTCATTTCAGTCCTTCTGGCATAGAGAACATGAAGCCCTACATCCAAGGATTGCTCCTTGACTTTAGTTAGTGTTCTGAGGATATTTCATTCCCTTCTGTTGCAGCTCTTCCGTTTAAAATGGTCAGACAATGAGTAGAAGCAATCAGTGCTTTCTGAAAAGCTTGCTGTAGCTTTATGGTTGAATCACAAGGAGGAGTAGAGACAGGTAGATCAGATTCTTATCAGGCAGAGAACAGATTTGAGTCCAGGAATTCTAAATGTTCTCCCAAGTTCTTATTAATAGGTTTTGAAAGAGAGGCTTAGCACCTCACAGATTTCTTTGTCCACTAGTGTGTAAGAGTACTTACCGTAATGTTTCTCTGATGTTTTCAAGTGCTTTCTACCTTGCCAGCTTTTCAGTAAAGAAGCTATTTAAATGCGTGTTTTTCCAAACAGGAGGAGGTGATTTTTGCTGTTGCTGTGATATGCTTAAGAACACCATCTGTATTCTGTTGCTACCTGCTACAAATTATCATTTGTTGAATTTAGCTTTTTTCTCATGTCATTTATTTCTACAAAGGGAGATAGCAGCTTTACCAGTAGATAATGGGAAGTTATTAACTTGCTTCACCTTACATTCCCAGAACCACATGCTGCTATTTCTTGTAATAACCTTGGCTTCAGTAATGTGGCCCTTTGTGGGATCTTTCTAGTGTGTTGTGTAATTATATTGTGACTACAGAATGAATGCAGACTGTCATTGCATTACCCTGCTAATCTAGTATGGTGATTGGGGTGTTGTTTGTATGATACTTCCCCGCTTTTCTCATCTGATAAAATTTTGTTTAAAATTAACTATTTCCTTCTCATGGGACACTAATGGATTCCACTCCACTACACAGCCAGTGTAGGAGCAGGGAGATGTCTGTGAAACTGCTAAAACATGAGTGGTAACATTGATGGAAATAATATTAATTTCCAGGTTTTAAGGAAACACTACCAGCAGCAGTCAACGAAAATGTGAATTGTTCATGGGAATTTCTTCAGTGGTTTTAATGGGGCAGTTTAAAATCAATTTTTTTCTGAAAAGTTTTAACCTAATATAAGTAATTTTTGGAGACACTACAAAAGAAAATAGAGAACTATTTTCTTTTTAATTATTGTATACAATATTATTTGGTGTATTCTTAACATTGCAGATTTTTTTTGTAAATCCTTAAGTAAATTAAATATAGCATAAATAATTCAAAAAATAAAGGTGGGGAAAGAGGCTAAGGATCTAAAAGCAAAGAACATATTCACTTTGGGAATTTCATTTCTCTTTCTTAACACTTAGTGGTGAGTTTGGCTCCTTTAAAGGTCTCCTGATGGGCAGATTATGGGACTCTCTGTAAGAAGATGGCAGTAAATGCAATTTGCCACCTGTGGGCAAGGTTTTGTTGTGGCAACACACCTGTATCAAAACTGGATCTTTATCATCATGCTGTGTTTTGAAGTAAATGTCCAAATTTTCCAGTAATGCAAATCAGCCTCTTATAATGAAAATTAATGAAGTTTGGCTAATTCAGCCATGTGAGATCTGACCCTGTTTTTCAAAATGTCCCTTATTGTTCATAAAAGTGACTCATTAGTAATTTTTAAGAAGAATATGTTAGTGATTGTTAAAAATAGTTTCTGGAAGGTGGAAAGTTGAAAAAAGTTAAGACCTAGTACCATTAACAGATGGAGACCTATATGTAGATAGTAACTTTCTGATAATTATGGTGGATCACAAGTAATATATGCCCCCACTCCATTTTCCCATGTTTGACAGCAGTGGTTGCAAATTCTTTGGTATGTCTTACAGAAGGTCAGCGTGGAGCTTTCTTCACATTGCACTGCAACATGCACGTTTCGCACCATGAAAATGTTGCTTTGTCTACCCTTTCTTATGTTGCTCTGAAGCACTTCAGTAAAATCAAGATTTTATCTGTCAGAGATGAAGGAAATACTTTTACAGATCGCTGTAATTGACTCATTGGTTTGTTAACCCAAAGGTATTTAGAGGATGCCACAAATATTTATGATGTCCTTGAGTGTTTGATTTTGCACGGGATCTGTAAATTAGCTGGAAGATGTGTAAAAATTCATACAGTCAGACAGCTCCCTCCTGGTTACACACATAAAGTGGCTCAGGAGCATAAATTATTCCTGCTGAGGTCAGTCCTAATTTATGCGATTTTGCTTCTGCATCTGCCGTTCTGAGGCAGAAGAATATAAAGAATATAAAGAACATTTGCATTTGAAGAAAAATTTCTTTCCTGACATTGAACTTCATTCACTTCGAGAAATCTGTTGTTACAAATGATAATCTGAAGAGTTTCATTTTACATTGTGCAGGTCACAGAGGAAAGTACTTCAAGCTGTATTTTTGAAAAAGCTGAAAATTGCCCACAGCCTGGAAAATTAACCTTAGAGATCTGTTACTGAGGATGTGTTCTGTGCATTTCACTGTATAAAAGTGTGAAGTAACACTGTGTGACAGTATAAGATGGCCACTAGATGTCCAAGTTAACCTTTGTTCTTCCAGTGTCGCGTTAAAAACATAAAACAGTAAAGAAATTCCAGTGTATGGAGCAACTTGAGTGCAAACATACTGCATGACTGATTTCCCACCAGTGTCTGTGTGGAATTGAAAGGCTTGCTTATGACTTGGGAATTCTTACATGAGCTTGAGGCTGTCCTCTGTTTCCGTTTGATAATGGTTAAACTGGATCCTGCCCTTTGAAACAGGGAGAGTAGTGATCTAATAACATTATTCCGAAGTTTTTTAATTGAGCTATAATATTCCACATGTAGGGAAGGCCCATGTAATTTTCAAACACTACCTACTTGGTGGATTTCATTAAAATGAAAACATATTTCTATCTTTCAGTGATGGGATATATACTATGTGAGATGTACTGTGACAAAATTGCTAAAGAAGATACTACCTTGATTTTGTTGAGAATATAATTGTTGTTTGATGGTACTGGATAGAGAGGTTGAGAAAGGAACAGAATCTGATCTTGTTCTGTTGAAAGCCCTCAGTCTGCCTCTTCATCACCCTAGTGAGATACTTGCTGCTGAATTGTGTATTGCTCTGTGATGGTATAATTGGAAAGTTCTGGAATCTTCCATGGAATCTTTCATTTTTCCTCTTCTTCTTTTTATTTTTTTATTTTTTTAAATTAGAAGAAATCCATCTTGCCAGGTATTTTCATCTAATAGTTTTAAAATTGCTACCATCTCTGAGAGTATAAGGACTTCTAAGCAGCTAGATAGGTGATAGGAGATATCCTTATGTTATCTGAAAATTCTGATTTAAAACAGCTAAAACTCGGAAATGGTCATTTAAACTAACTAAAATCCTGACAGTCTATAGCCAGGAAAAGGAAGCATGTGCAAAAAACTTAAGTTTATATTCCTTTATATAAATATAAATTAAATTCCTTTATATTAATATAAATTAAATTTATATTTATATTGAGGAATGGATTCTACCATAATTAAACTCACAGGCATGTTACTTGTCTAGTATATATCACATGCATATGAAAGAAAATAATTCTTTAGGAAAAAAAAAGAAAAAGAATTTCAGGCCAACTCCATTTTCTGTTCTATATATAGTATGCAGGTGAAAACTAGAACCTTGTCATCAAAGTTATATTTTGGTGCCAGGAATTGCTTCTGTCTTCATGATGACCGCAAACACATTTTACAAGTTCATTGTCTCTTTAGTTTTCACACTATAGTTGTACTTAGCTCAGTAGAAGAATTATCTTTTTTTATTAATATACCTGAAGTATACTTCCAAAGGAATACCTGAAGTATTTTAACTACATACCAGAAGTATTTTAACTGCATACATTGATCATAACTTGCATGGATTAAAGGTTTGATGAGGTTGTAATTTCACTAGTTTGTTGCCTATAATTCTTTGCCTAATCATCCTTGCCTTATTTGGGCGTATAATCTCTTTTATTAGGATGTCTAGCAGGAATAAAACAGATAAGAAATGTAGTAACGGAGCTAGCAGTCAAGAAAATAAAGTGAGAGAGTTATACTGTTCCTACTAAATGGTATTTCCTGTCTCTTATGGCTTGAGGGCAATTTTATATGAGATTCCTTACATTACATGCTAATATAATAATAGCTGAAACCCTGAAGTAGTTTAAACATTTTTCTTAATTTCAGATCTCTCTGCTATTTAGCACTAAGTAAAGGTTGACTGTGCTGCCGTTGTGAGTGAAAGAATTCCATTTTACTTTATGTGACTTTGAAACTAAAGATATGTCTGTGACCAAAGTGGTCAATTTAGGCAAGTATGAATAGATTATTTAGAAGGCTTAGTGGCTGTCTTATCTCCAGTCCTTTTTTCTGTTTTTCTTAAAAAAAAAAAAAAAAGGAGAACAGAAAGGAAAAATAAAATACCAGCTTGCATTTTAAAAATTCACCTTTTTTTGAAATATAGTAAGACTATATAGTGGTTTATATTAGAAATGGGCTTTGTTAGTTCAAATTCAATAAACAAGATGTTTCTCTGTTAAATTGCTATTCTAATATCTAGCTCCAAAAGCTTATTTAATGTCAATCTAAGAAGGAAAAAAAAGCCTCTTATCTTCCCCCCCCCCCTTACTTCTGTGTAGCCCATTTTTTCTCATCTAGTTACCTCTCCTAGGTAGCATACACTATATTTCATTCTCAGTGTTATTTTATAACATGCTTTCTCTAGATTAGCAAAAGAATTTGGAAGCAAAATGAATAATAATTATCTTTCTGGTATACATTTTTCTGGGGAGATGTGCTGTCTGAGGGTAAAGAAAGATAGCAGTAGAGAATATGAACTGTTGAAATGCATCAGAATGCCAATAATAATTTTGTGTTGCATGCACAAGAATGAATGAGTCACTCTTTATTTTTACTTTTACATAGAAATTGTTTCATATTAATACTTATGATCAGGCAACTGTGCCTAGTGCCTAATCTGCCTTTATGAAGAAGTTTGGCAGCCTGTGAAGTGCTAAACAAGAAATACTGAACTCCTTAAGCTGCAGAAACAAGCAGCTCTGTGGTATAATAATAATTTCTGAATCCAGTAACATCTCTAATGAAGGATGAACTTCTGCACTGGGATGGAAAAAATTTGCATTTAAAATGTGCCTGTTTTATTTTTAAAAGGCAGTTTATGTCTGAAAAAGTGACACATACTGCGGAATGCCGAAACAAAAAGATGCAAATTATACCAGAGTTTACCATTTTCATCATAAATGTTGTTACTGCTTGTAGAATGAAGATTTGCTCTTATTTGCACTCTTTTTTACATATATTTGTGATGTTCAGCATGTTTGATGCTGGTTTTCTTCCAAATTTCATTTTCTTTTTCCATAAATAATAAACAGTGATAATGAAGCAAAATGCCTTTTGTATTCTGTACTCTAATTGAGTATAGCATATGATAGCATCTATTATATATTGCATTACATGAATCACTTCAAATAATATATACTATATTTCACTATTTTAAAAGATGCACTGGAACAAAAATTGTCTGTTACTAGCTTTAGGCTGGTTTGGGGGAAAAAAAAAGGGAGAAAATTAAAAATAAGAAATTATGCATTTGAATATATCTGCTTGGAATAATTTCTGCATTTTTCTTGCTTCTTAGAGAAGATAATTTCATTCACAGGCATAAGTTGTTGCTTCTTTCTGTTAAATTTCCTTAATTCAAAATGTTATATTTGATTCTGATCTTGATGTTTTCTGCTGTTTAGTACTCAATCACTGTGTCATATCTGGATACTTACTATTTTGAAGCTCAAAATAAATGGGATTCTAAAGACAAATAGCTTTAGATTATACTTAATTCACAAGATTATTTATACACCAAAATTAAAACCTAGTAGATTTTACTTTGCAGTAGACATTTTGCATTGAAAATACTGTAAGACTTGCAGAAATTTAAGAAAAGGTAACAGAAAAAAAATGAGAACTTTTAAGAGTGTTTCAGAGTGACTATGGCATGCAATGACTTCTATTATTTTTAAACATTTTCAGTCATACAGACCTATTTTTTTACAATAACAAAAAAAAAAAAATAAAAGCCCACAACCTTGGTCTGTCTTTTTAACAATTCATGCTCTCAATTTTATTTTCTTATTTTTAAAAACTAAGGAATGCCAAAATCCTTATGGTGCTTTCCAGGCTGTTAATACTTCAGACTTGGAATGTAGAATGTGTCTTCTTTCAGTTTACCCCAGGACAAATGGAGCAGAGTGATTCTAGCTTTGAAAAGCCATAATTTTTTATCATTTCTTTGAATGGGTTTTTCTTAGGTACTTTCCTAAAGCAATAATTTTACTAATGCCAACTGAAAATTGCTGTATAATTTTAGCATTACATTTTCTGACCTTTTAAGTTGATCGCATAGGAATTGTAAGCGCAGTGTCTTCTGCACAGTTGATTGCATTATTGCCTGTGGTATTGCTCTCTATTAATATAGTTTATCTTATGATCATTGTTGTCACAGTCTCATTTCCCCCCACAGCTTACCAGGTCTGTAAGGGGCTCAGTTACTATTGGAAGTGGTAGGGGGATGAGATATTCCCCAATAGCTATAAAAGTTGTCCTAAAGCACTGGAGTCAAAAGCTATGGTGTACATTTTGCAACTGTAGATCAGGAGAAACCTCTTTAGTTCATAAAGCCGGGCTGGCAGAGTTGAAAGACAAGGTGCTTTACCAGAGGTCTAGCAGAATGACTTTTTGCAGCTGGAGGGTAAAGAGTATAAATTGACTTTTGGTGAGTCTATCTGCAGTAGACCTTGGGGATGTAGTGCTGTCCACGTTGCTGACTGCATCCTCACCCTTTCTACTGCACAGCAAAGGAAAAAAGCATTGGCTCCGAATATGAAGAACCAAGTTTCAAGACACTTGAGCAATATGAGCTCTTATCTTTCCTTTGTTGTGCCACAGACACTTGAGAAACTTGTTATTGATATGTTCAGTTTTACTAAACCATGTTTTTTTGCCCCCGTTATATCTTAGTAGTGGCACACAAATTTTGTTAAGGCATAGAAGTGAATGTTGAGATAGGTAAATAAATAGTCACCATAACCCTTCAAATGCTACACTTTGCCTGGTCCTTGACTCGATATGGCTGACCCCAAATGTGGAGAAGAAGGGAAATAGATCAAAAAGGTTTTTGAGCTAAAGAAATTTAACAATTGTCCAAAAGCCAGCACAAGTCTGATCTCCATGGTTCTTGATAGAATGGGTAGAGGAGGATGGACACTTAAAAGCAGATCAGGATTTGATATACAGAGATCTTAACATGACTGTATCTAATGATACACCGCCATAAATTTCTAACTGTTTGGCTTTATATCATTAGTTACATGAAGAATTTTTTAAAACAAAAGTGAACCATTATTCAGCCATTTGGTTCAATTAGTATTGTTTGTCTAAATGCATGAATTATAAATCAGGTAGATATTAAGCTTGGTTTTTTAAAGGGTTTTTGTTATAGAGGCATGAGTCAGAAATTGTGTTAGGCAACTTAATTCAAATTTTTGTTGCTTCCTGATAAACAGCTGAAGAACTGAAACTACTTCTGTAAGATTGGTTCTCATGTAACTTTCCAGTGCTGTTTTGTCACAAACTGTTGATACAACTCACTCTGTGCTTCTTGCTGTTTAATTTCATTTTATTGTAGAAAGGCAGTTGATGCCATTTAGGAAACTAGCAAAGAGATCTGCCAAAAAAGCACTTGTTGCACCATATGGCATTTAAAATCAAAAATGAGCTTTGTAATAAGTGTGAGACCCTTCCTGGGTTGCATTTATTTCCTCAGTCAGGTTTGGTGAATTTTCTGTAGCTGAATTGTATACTCTGTGCTAATGGCTAGTAAACCTTTTCTATTTTCTATAAATAAGTTGACAAGTAGCTATTCATTGTTTGAGCCTACTTCTTCCCCCATTCATAGAAAACAAAGGAAAGGTGTGCTGAATTAATTGTGTTATATACAATGCTTAAAATTGCTATTGGAAGCGCTTACCAGCTTCACAAGGGTACATGACCAGCCACAGTGCTTCACAGAAAAATAAGTATATGGCTTATATCCTCGGCCCTGCACTCTAGTAAGCCACGTTAGATACAAAAACTACTTGTCTGCTTGTCCTTTTGTGAGAACCCAGTCGCTTGACTGGTGACAGATAGGTAACAGATTGTGTTTATAATCCACAATGGAAAAGGGTTTTCTGAGCACATGTTTTGAGCTGTGTCTCTTAACCAGTATGCAAAAGATAATGTTAAGGTAATGCACTATGCCATGTCAGTAATTATGGAGCCTAATCCAGTAACTGGAACCCAGCACAACAAGATGTTAATTGCACTGCAGAGCAGTGGTCATTAAAATTCATCCTTTACCCCATGCTTACTGTATCTGTTTTCTATTACAGAATTGATATGCAGGGTATAACAGGCTTGAACTCAGTGACTGATGTGTTCCTACTGATTCTGAATTCTTCTGTGTAAGGAGCCTTAATAGAAATTACATGAAGTGAAATCATCACATTTATACATTACATACCTGAGTGTGTGCCTGTGTGAATGCGTCAATTTTGAAAAGCCACGATGTGTGATGGAATGTGCAAGTTGTATATTATTGGCAGATGACATAAAGGTACATTTCCTTATGTGTTTGGCCTTTACACAAAAAGTTTCAGGCCAGTTGAAAGAGAAACTCCAGAAAAATTAACAAGAAAAAAAATACCAAAACTGTATGTTTTCATATAAAAGTTAATTGTAAGTCTGTATATGGAGTAAATTCATAATAAAATCAGTAGCTTTCCTTTTGCCTCACAACCTCCCTCCCTCTGTCCTGAAATACTTGTTAATATATTTTAATAGGGATGTAGAAGTATTTTGACTAAAAGCATTACTGGAACTAGTAATGCCAGAATTCAGCTGGCTTTTATCATTCTGTCTCCCAGGTGCCCCTTCCTCAGTTATGTAAATGTGTGCATTCATTGACTTATGCCAGATGGTAAAGCTGGCATGGCTGCATGAACTCTATTTGGGCTTGATTTTTACATTGTCAAGACTAAAAGTTCTAGTATATTAAAGCTGTGATCATAAAGAAACATACTATTTGGATCTTAAAGGCGCTGCAGATGTTTTCTTTGCCATAGTCTCTGCTGTTCCATTCTGTGTAGGAAATTCCAAGATGGGAGGTATCAGCAATGCTGTTGCTTTCCCTACTGAACACCATGGAGTATGGCATCATTTTGTCAAGCTTCTTACAGTCCTGTGGCAAGATCTTTCTAGTACTTTTTTCTGGTCAACTTAATGTTTGTGGGACTGAATTTATTGCCATTTTACAGGATGCATCTAAAAAAATCTGTGCAATACTCTCATGCTATTTGAAGTGCTTCTTTCCAAGCAATAGAGCTCAGTAGCACTGAACTACAGGGAGAAAGCACAGTCAGAAGTGGGAAACTTAGTTGTGTGCATTTTATGCATATCTAACTGAAAATTTTATAGTCAATTTATTCTTTTCCTTGAGCCCACATAATCTATACAAACAGAAATTGGTGCATTCTCTGGTGCCACTAAAAAAAAAATACTTGTTGGGCTGTAAAAGTCTGGAGAAATCCAAGGTGACCTTTATAAAATGACACCGAATTTTCCAGGATTGCGATTCCCTCTCTAAGCCATTGCCTGGGAGCACGGAAGATGAATGACTCGGCCAAAGTTAGGACTGTTGCATGAGTCAGTTAATAAGGGATTTAGCAATAATCCATTCTACCACTTCTAGAATATAGTCAGGTATACTCTATAAGTCAAAATGGTGAATAAGCACTGACACCTGTAGGCAATAAAAGACCAGTACTAAGAGCCCAGAAGGATTTACAAGGTTTGATGCAGAGGCTCTTTTTCATGTCAGTGGTACTTTGGATATCTGTCTAGCTAAACCTCAGCAGAGTTACTGTTGCCTGCAGTTCTTCCATTATTGGACATGATTCTGAGTTTACCACAGTGCAAATAAATAGTAAACCAACTAATCTCATGTGAACAGATCAGTAAAAACAATGGCAAGGCTAGAAACAGGTTGATTAAGTTTGTAATAATGAGGTTACAAGCTGTGATGGCATGTTTCAGGAGCCAACTTTCTCATGTGTTGTAGCTCTTTTAAATCAACTGTGAGCAAGTTAACCAAAATCCTTCTGTGCAGAACTGCAGATGTTCCAATATGTCATATCAAAAAGTAATATCACAAGGCATTCGATTCAGATGCCTGTAACTGCTCAAAAACCTAACCCGTTTTGTTAGCTGTTGTTCTGCAGGTCCCAGAAAAAGCCACCTGAGTCAGGTTGCTTAGAGGCAATAACTGTAAAGGATATAATGTTTAATATAAAGTTTATATAACTGGGGTAGATGAAGTTGGTACTTAACAGAAGATATCCCAAATGTGTCATGTGGATTCCAGGAAATTGCTCAGATTTGTACAATAATTGGAGAAGATTTATAGGTCATTGTGATAAATTCTGTTATTAATGGTGGGTGTATTTAAAAGAAAAAAGAATTTATTGATAAGTAACATGGTTCTATGACATGCATTTCATTATTAATAAAGAAGGTAAGTTTACAATATCTGAAGTGGTACCTTTAAGAACCTAGAAATCAAAGGCAATAAATAGTCCAACGCAGTGTGGAAACAGGACTAGTAATTCCCTCGAAGAACTGATTTTCAGATTTCTTGTGGAAAGGTGGATTGTCTTTTGTAATGTAATGCAGAGATAAAGAAGTATTTTGCAGTACTTCATAAATCCTGTAAAACACTGATCTCTAGAAGGATTTTTTAGACAATTTCCATTTCTAATAAGAATTAGTTGTAGCCTTTGTGAATCTTCCCCTTTTGCACTGATGTTGAATTAAGAAGGAAATGCAGTGGAAACTGAGCTTTAGAAGAAGTAGTTAAAATTGTTGGTGTCCTGGATGCTTTGGCTGTATTTCTAACAGTTCTTACCAATTATAAACAACCAGTTTCTTTACTGACAAATTTTCCTAATCCTTTAGCTCATGATGCGGGAAAATATAACAGAAGGGAATGGCATGGCACAGTTACGGATGTTTTTTTTTTTTTAACACAGCCATAAAAGTGAGAACATCTGACCCCGGTTTCAAAATGCGGTAAAGCAAAATATGGGAGAAAAAGTGGGAACAAGGGTCAAGAATCAAAAAATAATCCATAGTAAACAGCTAATCAACTTCTCCTGTTGGGGTATTGCCTAGAATTCTTCATCCTACTTCCTGCTGTTTCCTTTTCCTCATGACTGCTTTCTTTTTGGCATAGCAAGCCCTTCTGGTGCAAAATACTTAGAAGGCAATTTACATGCCAGAGAACAACGGTTTCACAATTTGAATTTCTCAGCTAGGTACTTTATACAGAAGAGCATGTTTGGCACATTTTCCATAGGGAGCGAACCAAAGCCTGCTGCCTGCTATACTTCATTATAATGGGAAGTATCCCTTTATGTGATCTTTTATATTTATTTTATAAGCTAACATTATGAAGGCTGAAACTCTGTCATTGCTATTTATGCTGTATTTGTGCTTTTGGATAAAAAAGAAGAGCATCTGCATAGAAAAGGCTTATGGGAACTGTTCATACACCGAGATTTCTCATCTTGGGGTATGAAATGTGTTAAATGAAAAGCATTAAGAAATCTTAATCCTGTTTATGCTTCAGGAGCTCCCTCTGGGCTTTAATTTTTTCCAACAGTGGTGACTGAACTCTTTATGAAAACATTAACAGTTAGAAAGGATTTTCACGTTAAGTGAAATAAAATAATTGGATTTTATTCAGAATGAGATTCTATAGAGCGGCTTATATCGTGTATTGCTTTTGTGCCCTTTCACTATCAGGATTTAAAAAGACAGGTGTAAATGTCAGTTCTGCAAAGAAAAACTATGTGGCAGAGAGTCTTCTATTATTTTCTTTATCAAATGAATATATTGATAATGCAACTAGGAATGCAACAGCAATTAGCTGTTTATTGATATTTCTGAGGTTATTACTAAATATGTATTTCTTCTCTTCCCCCATATTATTTTTTTTATTATTATTTTTAAAGTAGTCTCTTGCTCATTTTGCCCCATTTGCAAGAATAATCATAGAATAATGTGTAACCTCTAATCCATTCTTTGTTTCTACTATACAGGAGGGTATTCAAAGAAAACAAGCAAATGCATATTTGAGTCTTTCTAGATATGAGCTAAAATATTACAGCATTCTTGGAAGATTAATGTGATTGCTATAGTCTGAAAAAAACAAAGGAATGATAGAGAAGGAAACATGCATGCCTGATGTTTAAAGTCAATAGCATACTTTTAATATGTCAAGTATTTTGTTTCTTGAATTCAGAACAGTTGTATAGATAATACTATTTATAGTATGCAAATTACAAGTTACTATGAAGCTGGTGTGGGAAAGGGCGGGTCGCAGAGATTGCATTTTAAGTAACTTCATAGGCAGGAGATTAAATTTAGAATTCTTACAAGCAGTTTGACATAAGTTTAAAAATTTTGGTAAATTAATTAGCAGGAAGGGTGAGAGTTTCAGGCTCTGGTTCTAGGAGTCATTTTCAAACACTGTAGCCCAGATAAACTTCCAGCTAGATTAAAATAAAACTTCATCCCTTCTCAAAGGCAGCTTTCTTGAGGCATGAGTGCATCACAACAGTCTTTATCTGTGGAAGAACTGCTTTGGAAGAACCTTAACTGATAGCTTGGTAAAAAGAGTAATTCCTTGTATAGTTTAAATCTCCATTTTCTTATTTTTTTTTTTAATATGGTACCTAATTAATGTGTTTCAGTACTTGCTGTTTTTCCAGACTAAAATTTGTTTATTTGTAATTTCTCTCAAATGTATAGTGAAATCAGGCAAATCTGGGAGTAATGGTTTCATAAGAGCAATAAATCTGGGTAAATTAGTGCTGAAGATAACTTCAGGATCTTACCAGGAATTCTTCCCTTTTCAAATTTTTTTTTTTCCTTAAGGAATGAAAAGCTATGAAAATGCCAGTTAAATTCTCCCCTAGTTTGTTTTCACATACAAACACAACAGAGTGCAAATAAATTCTGTGAGCCAGTTTTCACTAATTAACTTGCTTGTCTCATTGGAGTGCTTTGTTTTTTTTTCAAGGTCTGACACCATAATGTCAGCTTTGACAAGAAGCATAATCTGTTTGTGCCTTGGTTTTCCGTCTGTATGTGGGTGACAATAATTCATCATTTTTTTTGGCTGTCAGTCAGGACGTGCCTGCAGCTGTATACTTACATTGTAGTTGTCACTTGGGCTAAATAATATCACAGGTGATACTAAATTGAAGTTAAACTTTAAGTACTTATGTTTAATCTGCTTTATCCTGTCACTTGTATGTTTTTTGACAGCAGGTATGTAGCGTGCAAAGCAGGATCGTTATTCTCTCTTCATGGATTTTGGGTGGTCATGAGTGATAAAGAGAGTGTTCCAGTTGCCACTCATCACTGGATACTCGATATTTTGTACATATTTATAGTTTCTTTCTGTTGCTCTGCAAAGCTCTCATTCTCTGCGTTAAATGCCGTAAATAGCTCTTGCTGTAAATTTAACTTCTCAGTTATTGTTTTCTTTCGCATGAATGGTTCACCATGTATTTATCTATTTGTTAGTGCTTTGGAGAGGATTTTTGTTTCAGCTTCTATGCTCCACTTCCTTATGAAATGCCTATCTTAATGTTTACTTGTCTTTCCAGTCATTATTTATGCTAGGAAACAGTGGTGAGTAGTGAATCGGTGATGTGGTGTAGTTCTTCAGCTTTGTCATTTGGTAGGATTTTTCAAAGCACAAAAGTAGCGGGTGTTGTCATCATAAGCTTGGAAAGAATATCCAAACCAGAAGTATTTTCTGGTTTTTGCATTCAGGCCACAAATAGACTCTGTTGTTCTTTGTTGTTGCTTTGAAGCAGCTTTCCCTAAAGGACAGGAAAAAATGTCACATCTTCAAACAGTGTTTATATTTTTTATGACTGTATTGCCCCAGTGAGTTCTAATTCAGAAGCCTCTTCCCATCTCTTTGTCCATTTGCAAGGTTTTGTCTCTTGAAAACAAGTGAAATGGGGGAAGTATACATAACTGTTAGAAAACACTAGCAAGACAAACTGTTCCTGTTCTTGAGTGTCTTTGGATCAGATCAAGGAAGCAAATGAATAATAAGGCTTTTACCCAGGTGTGATCACCTAGAATCACCAAAACCACTCTTTGCCTTCTGTCTGGCATTACCGGGATGTGTTTGGAAGCACAGTTTGGGGGATTTGCAGCACAAAATGAGGTGATAACTTCTCTTCTATACCCTTTGCTTTCACACGGGAGTCCTTGAGAAAGGGAGGGTTTGTTCTGCATGGTTTTGCCTGAGCCCCTATATTGTTGCTGTGGCGGCTGAGAGCTTTCTCCTCCTCTTGGCTACCTAAGTGCAATTCAGATATGTATAACAGGAGTCTTTATCTGTCAAGAAACATCGTTAATTACCAGTGAATACAGTGTGTTGAGATGTTGCAGTTTTACAAGGCAAACCCCATACCTTTACATAAGTGAAACTTGTTTTCACCTAAAAAGTTCCCTTCATCAGCAGTAGCCTTTGTCACATCAGATGGATCCCAGCATTCTGCTACACGAAGCTCCTCTTGTGCATCTAAATCTTTATCCTAATTCCTACAACCATGAATAGAGGGAGGCAATAAAAACATTTTAGTAGGAATACTCTTCTAGAGCTTCAGAGTATCTGTTAAAAAATATATCTGGATTAGTTCACTCCTAGAGCAGGAGCTCTTACGCTCTTTAGCTGGGATGGGTTTACCCTTTCCCTACCTTCCCTGCCCTGAGGCCACGGCGCAGGCACAATACCCTCCTGGTTGTGGTGTGCTATGGTGCTGGGTTTGACTTTGGCATGTCCACAGGTAAAATGATTGAGAAATACTTGACCAAGCTGACCCACTAATGTTCTGGTAGGAATGGATGCTACAATCCCCAGTGGAAGTGCTGCCTCTACTCTTCAGGTTTCTTAGTAGAAGATAGCTCTTTTTTTAAAAAAGTCCCCTTCTCTAACTCTGCTTTGTGATGTCAAATACCAATGGCACACTAGCTGCAAATGGCTTTTTTTTTTTCCACTTAGATGTCGAAATTTGAAATTCAGTGGAGAGAATCAGAATAGACCAGAGTTGAAGTTACACAAGTAGTTTGATAAGTTGTGAAATGGCTTGGCAGAATATGAAATTGCTTTTGATCTCCTCCTGAGTTGGAACATGCACAGAGATAGACTGTTAGGACGCAGGTGAAACCTGGGCTGGGAAGAAGACGTACTGTGAACAGTACCTCCCTATGTGTACACTCTACTTACGTGTTATTACCGACATTGGGATATATGACTGCCATGAAATGTACTGCTACTCTAGCCAGCAGTGCTAATAAGAGGCTCAGTAATTTCTTTTCACATTTAAGGAATAGTTTAGCATGATGATATGTCAACTTAAGAAGAGAAATAATGTAGAATTCTTGCCTATATTATTAAAAGTCAACATATTTTTCATATAAGAGCAGTAGCTCCAGGTATTATTTGTAATTGATGTTTCTAGATTCCTACTCTGAAAATAAACAATGTACTGTTCAAAAACTTGAAGACATTTTTGCTAGTTTAGAAATACAAATTTGCATTTCAGCATCAAATAGGTTTATGTCTTTTAACTTATGTGTACTGTAATAAGCAGTGCAACTATTCAAGGCTTGAATTCTTTTTGCTGCAAATATAAGGAATAAAAGAAGGAGCATGTACCAGGTATTCACAAAATGAAAAAGCTGCTGGCTGCCACGTATCTCTAATACTGATTTTGCACCTGTTTCTATTGATAACCTTATGGCCTATAAACAAAAGCACTTTCAGGTTGGTTTAGTTTGGTTGAATTCCAGGAATCTGGTGGATAAAAAGTATGTATTTTCCAACATTCCACAGCTTTCTTTGGTTTCAGAGAGGAGTATAGGGAGACATAAAGAGGCAGGCATCAACATATCAGTCAAGGTGCAGAACTGGTATTTTATCATCTTGGTTATTCCTTGCTACTTTCAACTGTAGCCACCCACAGTGTGTCTTGAAGTACTGGAAATTAATGCTGATTAAAATGCCAAACATTTTTTTTAAGGTATAGCACATACCAAATTGGAAATAAAGTAATGAGGTATAAAATGTTCAGCCTGTTGTTTTAGGTGATGCTGTGGGGAAAAATGTCCTCTACACAAATAACATTACCAGTTGTCTCACTTTTATAAACCAAGCAGGATAAAAACAAAGAATAGTAGGGATTAAGATACAACAAATTAAATTTTCTTCATTAAAAATTTGCTTATTTCAGTGGCTGCCTCAACAGTTATATTGATACTGCAGTCTCAGTAGTAAATATCCAAGTGACTTCAATGGTTCGTGTTCATTTTATTCTTGCGTAGCTTAATCGTCCTTGTGGGATCCACAGGGTTCCTCTCTGTTGGTAGTGAGCTGATCACCATTTGTAAAAGCAGGCTTCTGCAGCATGAGACTTCCAATTATTTCTTTGGTTATCCTCGCTTAGTTTGCTTTAAAAATGAATTTAATATTCCTGTGTCTTCTGCTTCACATTTTCACATTTTCTCTTTATTATGACTGTGGCAAGAGCACATGACTCATGACAAGCTAGTTGTGCATGTGAAAAACTCTTACGGACTTATCCTCAGGAGCAAGATAAAGATCTCCTAGCTTTCACCATGCATTTTCAACTGCTTTGCAACTGCAAATCAGAGGTCCAGTGGGTTTAGACTGGCTCTTCCCTGTTTTTTGACACATGGATAAAGGTGTTTATCATCTGTCTCACAGTGTTTGCCTTCATTTAGATGAGTTGTTTCATTTGTCTCAGTTGTGAAGGGCTTTATTTCAGGAGTCATGGGATGAAGGAGGAACCATCTTCATAAAGTTAATGAATTCTTACTGTATTTTCTGTTTTCTAAAAATAATTAATAACATTGCAGGACTTATAAAGTAATTTAGAAGGGATTTTTTGTGTAAACTAGAAATTTCCATTTCGTTGTCTTTTTCCTGCGTTGCATTTTTTCTTGAAAATTAAACATAAAGGCTTGACAAACGATGTTGTGTCAAAAAATAAAATAAGAAATGCAGGCTGCAGCCCATTGGTTCATTTTGTCTGATGGATGATACTAACATTTCAAAATGTTGCTTCTAGAACTAATAAAAATGTCTCTAAGGGAATAAAACCTACAGCCTGTGGACTTTGCTGTCACTGTCCTAGCTAGCTAGGCCGTGGCAGTTAAACCTCAGGTGTAAAGGTTGGGGCCAGTTCTGCACAAGCTGCGCCTCACCTAGGAAATCCACTGCGCAGGCTGGAAGGGCTCACTCTCGCTTGTCTGTATGGACGGGCGAGGGTCGTAATGGTAAGTGACAAGTGCAGATCCAACCTTGCATGTGGGCAGACCAGCTTATGGGTCACTCGAGGTTGCGCAGGAGATGACAGTCCCGATTGGACACTTCCTGATTGCCTAAGCACCCTTTTTTTCCAACCAGATTTGCATATCACACTTGCCCTTGGTCATCGTGCTTGTAGTAAGCATGGTTAAAGCCCTTCCCAAATCTTCGCTCGTGAAGCCAAGCCATCAATCAATCTGCAGCCACATTTTGCGAGTAAGCATTGTTTTGCCATATGGCCCTGGCCAAGCTGAATATTTATTTCAGCAAAAGATAGACAGTAGTTCTGCTGAGAAGGAGAAAAACTTAGAGACTGTGCTTGGAATTTTGTTGAAACTCTCATACTAGTGATGGTCAAAGGCTGTTCTAAAGCAGCCTGTTCTGAGGTTAGCTTGACTGTGTTTAATTACATTAGTTTATTATGCTGGATGCATGAAGCCTTCCAGGAGAAGAAACGTAGTGGCTTTGGTGTGTTTGTGTGTGTGTTTGTGTGTGTGACAGATAATCACCTTCCTTCTAGAAACACCTCTGTAGTAGTTTTGAGAGGTTGCTGCCAGACGTTAAAGTGTGGGAGATGCAGGTACATTGGTTGCAGGAGAAGGGATATTAGGATGAAGAAGAAATGAGATGGAATAAAAAAATTCCAAAGCCATTTATCCCTACTCCCCTATATTGTGTAAGAGAAATATGAACAATTTCTGGCCACACAAAGAAACAAAAATATGCGTTCTGCATGCCATGGGTCTTCCCTTCTCTTCACTATATTCAGCCGAATGAGATTGTCTCTTTTGGGAGATGTCACAGAAAGGAAGACTTTTATCATTTTTACCATCTTTGGGCAAAGCAGTATTTGCATTCTGAGCTTTGTTTAATAGACTATTGAGCAAAGATAGTGATCTGTGTTTATGTGGCTTAACCTGAATAGAAGCCTTCGCCTTTGCTACCAGCCGGTGTTATCTGGTTTTAAATGTCAAGTATCCTTCTGTGTGCACAAAAAAGAAGATGAGATAGGATTCACATAGGTCCATGCTGGAAACAAAGTTATGGCTGCAGGAGATGGGTATTCACACCCCTGTGCAAGCTTTAAGGGCACCCACCAAAATGATCTACAGAGAGCACCTCTGATCAGAGCCTGTGATGTTGTATATTGTATTGAAGTCCTGACATTAGTCTTAAAGCTGAGACACTCCAGACTATTGCCTGATTATAGCACAGAGAAAGCTTCTTTATTCTAGGCATGTTTTCTGCTTGGTTTTTATTACAGTTGATATAAAAAAAAATCTCATTTCTTGTTCATAAGAAGACAGAGTTCTTCTCTAAAAAAAACCTTGACATACAGAAAGAAAGAAGAAAAAAAAAGAAAAAAAAAAACAAACAAACACAAAACCCCTCAGATTATGAGAACAATTAAAATTTTTCTATTCAAGTGACAAAAGAAAAGAAAAACAAAAGAAAAATGTTCTGGTAATAGCAAGCGGATTTCTTGTTCATCCTTCTGTTACCCACTGCTAATTAATCATGCCTCTTTCTCAAGCCTCCAGTGTGTAGTTGCGTGACATCTTCCTTGTTGATGCATGCACAACCTGAAGCTTTCCTAAATTTTTTCACGTCAGATTTAGAGAACGACAGCCTGGCCAGTAATATGTATGCTAATGCCAAGTGTCTGATGGATTTCTGGTCCCTGAAAGCAAAGCCAGGAGGATGGCCTTGCATTAGCAACACAGAAGATTCAGTCATAAGTCAAGCGATACTGAAATTCCAGGAGTGTGCGATGTCTATATGTGCACAGGCATGTCTTTTGAGTTCTTTGTCTTCTGCTTTCAAAATCCATCAGGTGTGCTTGGATCGAACTTTCACGCTGTATCTGGCAGAAGTAAGGGCCAAAAATCAACATTTTGTGGTTTTTTAATTAAAAATATTCAATTTATCCCCAAATCTGGAGTGGTATTGCCCAAGTAGCTTGAAAATAAATGAGTTGGCATGTCTAGTTTTAATCTCAGTCTAGGTGGAGCTTTGGATGGCAAGTTTTAACACACTCCAACAATTACTAGGGCTGCATGTTATTAATGGTCTCCTGGCAGAGAGTTTCCAAAATTAGTAACAAAAAATATTAATTGTTCTTTTACATAATGTATCTGTAATGTTTCGCAGAAGAAATGCTATGCAATTTATTGTAAAGTAATAATCTTACTAAATTATTAATAAGTTTCTTAAAGCAACATTTACAAGTGTTTTTTCATTGTCATATTTGTTACAATCTTGAATGAATTAATGGTAAAGGTTATAACAGTACTGTTAAGCTAAAATAAATTATGTTCTGAATGTTGCTGTTATTTACTGCTTAAACTTTGAATATGTGCAGTGCAAAAGAATTCAGACATCACATGTTAAGTTCAAATCCTGGGCCAAATATTTTCAGTGAGATGCACCTTTTCTATACTTGTTTAGTTTTGCACAATATTGCTCTGCATGTTATTCTTAACCTTAAACAAGGTGTGCATCACAAACTAGAAGCAATTACAGTAACTGAACCTACAGGTAGTTCAAGCGGAGTCCCAAAAGAAGAGAATTAACAGCAAGAGAGTAAGCGACTGAAATAAACATTTAATTTTGATGTGATGAACTTAAAACACAAAGCTAAAAGGTAGGTGACCTAATGTCCTGGAAGTAAAGAGAGAGAGATGGAGCACTGTAGAGAGAATAAAGCTTCTCATGGGACGTGACTCATGGACACTTATCAAGTAACACTACATCGACGCAGAAATATTGTAAGCAGCAAACAGCTCAGTGCTAGTATTGAAGTTCTGGCATGCTGCTTCCGTGTGCTGGTGTACAAATAAAGATTTAGAAATATTTAATTATGATTTTAGAGATCTGAGCTTTGGTATGTCATAATCAACCAAACCAAACATCTCTTTTTCATCTGCCTCTGGCTGCAATTTGCTAAATTTTAGATTGACTTTTTCATAGCAGGTCACATTACAGGGGAGAAGAGGGAGGAGGAATGTTTTCTTCTGTATAAGAGGGCAGTAGAGAAACACTGCTGAAGTGCTTTAGTCTAACTAAATATTCTGATTTTTTTTTTAATCAATTCTTTACAATCAAAAAGAAAATTTTGAAGGACATTGAAGACCATACTGGAAAATGCAGAGAAATTCCATGTAGGTGGGCTAGTTCCACCGTCTGATACAATGACATGTTTCTGTGGTGTCACTTAGTGATTATGTCATGTAAGAACAAAGCAATTAGGTTAATTTACACATTAATTAGTTGATTGATTTCTTTTTGTTTGGTCTCTAATGTGTTTGTTTAAAAAATCAAGCATGCTCTTCTCGAGGGGTTTAATTTCACTAATTAATATCTGAGTGCATACATTTCAACACCTGCCTTGTAAGTGAAACCATCTAATGAATACAAGCCTTCTGGTAGTTTGAGAGGACACTCACAAGGAAATAACACCTGAAGGGTTCCATGACTCTTTCATCTCCAAGGATATGTGGGAATTTGTTCTTAGTAAGTTGTTGGCCTCTATGCCAGTGGCATTTTTTGTAAGTTGATGCATTGACTTGTGCCATGTTCAGGGGAGAAGTGGAGGCTTTGAGCTTCTGGAAGGAAAGTGAGTTGTTCCTGAAACTTCTTTGCGGTTGGAAGCTTTCAGTCTCTTACATTCATTTCAAGGCAACATACGCCTGGATATGAGCTATTTATTTCACATTGGTACCTCGTACTCTTCGTAGACAAGATCCAGCTGTTTAGCTTAAAGTGTTAGAGCTACAGTTCTTGGGTAGTTGTTGCAGATGAAGTGATACATTTCACTCGTAAGAGAGAAATAGCAATATGTTTATTGATATAAACCAACGATTTAAAAATGTTTAATGGTAAATATGATAGCGGTTTAACAAGATTCAGCGGCAAGGTATACATGAGTATTTACTGCATAGAGAGAACTGACAGGGAGATCCTTGCACTGAATCATGAGTTTCAGAAAGGACCCCCTTGCTTTCTAAGCTCCTCCTCAGAGAGGAGTCTGGGGGTGGCTGGATCCAGACTTAGTCCATGGTTTATGTCTTAAGGATTATATATGCACAATGAATCTTTTATATCACTTAGCTAAGATTTCAAAGTTTAGCATGCTATTAATCATTTACATAGTATCTGATGCAATAAGGATTCTCCCGACCTTGGGGAGTAACCTGGGGAGGTGTCCCTATTCACGGGGAGATCCTGGTGTTCAGCTGCTGCCATGCAGGAGAGCTCAACCAGCCCTGGGCTGGCCACTATTTTATGGAGTAAGATTACTGACTTATATTTGCATACCAGCTGTATTTTGGGGTTGCTGTATGCTCAACTAGCCTTCAGCTGTTGAGCAAGACTTATGATCGTTAACTCTTGGGTAAGATTTGTGGACCTTAACTACTGTGATGTTAGCTATCTTCCCAGAGTCCAGCATGGCCAGATGCAACCATCAGACTATTGCTTAAGCAGAAAAGGGGGTGGGGGACAAGCAAACTGCTACAGTAGCTTTTATGAAGTTACTCTAAAAGGAAGTTTATTTTTTCTGTTCTATACACTTCATTTACGATCAGTTTTGGCTGGAGCCCAGCAAGTGTATGTTATTTGACTGTGGGAAAAATACGTATTATTTCATGTCTAAGTCTGCCCAGAACTGTTAATCATGAAGCAACAGATTTTACATCAGTGAACAAACTGAGCAAGATTTCTTTTTCAGTTCTTGCTTGAAAACACTGCTCTTTTTTATAAGTTCAACAACTGCTCTAAATGTATGGTTTAACTTTTAGGTTGCCTTTTGTGGAGTCAGGAGTTGGATGCAGTGATGCTCATGGGTCCCTTCCAACACAAGATATTCTATGAGTCTCTGTGATAATATGAAGCAAATATATGTATGCACATCCACTACTCAGCTAGCAGGAACACATGCTATTTGCAGCTGCTGTGCCAGAAACAGCATGAAGCCGCTTGTCAGCAAACTTCACTAAATAACTAGTGTATTTAATTAGCATTGATGTTAAATTTGTTATGTTTTGTTACTTTTCTTTAAAGCAGGCTTTTGAAGTCACTGTGGCTGTTAGTATGTTTGTAAATGGAGTTGGAAATTTTTGCGAAAGATTAGTTCCATAATGTTTTTTAAAAACCTTGAGAAGAATCATATTTAAGAATTAAAAAAACCTCTAGTGTATTGCTGTCTTTTAGGAATGCATATATAGTAGAATGAATATTCTGGATTTCTTTATAAATTATGTCCTTGAATCCATTACATGCTTTCGTTTTTTGGTCATAAAAGAGAATTTAACATAAAAGCTCTTTTAACAATAACATTAGGTTCCAACTATTTCATGTGATGATGAAATAGGATGGGGTTTAAAGTTGCACTTTCTTCCTGAGATATTAATCAAGTTCCCTGCATAAAGTAGATGAAAAGTATCCTCTGAATTTAAAACAAGTCTTTCCTATTCATTATTCTTAAACTGTTAGAGGGCAATGAGAAGGGATACATTTGTTTAATCATACACTTTCACCAAAATGAAGGTCCATTATGTTGGTTCCATTATAGAGTATTGAATGTTATCTTCATTCAGAAAGCTGTGTTTGTAATTACTGATTTATTTGGTAATTATATTATGTTACTGATTACATATTTAATTGTGTGAAAATGTACAGAACTAATAATAAATTTTAGGATTGCTAGTTGGAATTTTCTGAATACCACAGAGTTTTAACTACATAATTATTGTACAGACATCCCTTAACTCTTAATTGCTTGGCTTTGCTGATGTTTTAGTCCTCTTTCTTCTCATCCCTGGCATTCAACTGCCATCTAATCCTGTAAGCATGTGCATTTTTGCTAGTGGAGGAATATGTGTGACTATAGTATTATAACCTACAGGATGATACTTGAGGTGTATGTATCTGTTCTCAAGCCCTGCCATGGTCAAAAGCCTGTAATTGGACCCAGTCCAGGAAGATTTCCCTGAATCACTTGGCTATGGATAAAGGCAGGGTAGGGGTTGGGACGTCAGGAAAGCAAGCAGACTGCTAAACATATTCCACTTTGTGTATTTGGTAAATATTAATTAGCCCTTTAAAACTGACTTATGCATCTCCAATGAACCTCTCAGCCAACACAAAGTATAATGAATTGCCTGCTTGCATCACAAAAGTGTTCTTAATGCTTAATAGCTTCATCAAAAGGTAACATTTTGGTTTATGCAGTAGTAATACGATTAAGTGCTTCCCAGATATTTAAAAAATAGGTCAGGTAGGACTCAGAGTGGTTTGTCTCCTTTATAAAGTATATGATTTTTCCTCTTAATTGTCTAATTTTGGAAATCTATCTTACCTAATTCATGTCTGTGAATTCTTCCAGTTACTAAGCAAATACTTGTTGCAAACCCTGCTGTCTTTCCTATACTAACAGTTCTGTAGGTGCGTACCAGGCACAGAAAACACTTTTTTGTTTGTTTGTTTTGTTTTGTTGTTGTTGTTTTGGGTTTTTTTTTGTTGTTGCTGTTTTTTTTCTACTTGAAATAGACCTAGTTTAAACAGAATTTTGGAAAGCCTTGGTAACAAAAAAGCGCTGACCTGTAGTAGAATGTATTTGGTAATTTAAGTAAGGGAAACTAGGGTAGCTAAATGAAAGGAAAGCGCTTCTTGTGCTTCTTGGAATGCAATCATTATATCCAATATCCATCATGATTTTCCTTTTTTTTTTTTTTTAAAGCATGTTTTTAACCTCGTAAAAACCTGAAAGTTTTATGTTCTGTTTACACAGTTTCTAAAAGCAAGACACAAGCATTGAGAGCGAGAGCAAAGGTGAAGAGAAATGTTTTGATCTAGAAGGTGATAGTGGCTAAACAAATTTATATTTCTCCTTTCATCCAGAACTATAAAGTTTACTGGGCATGCTCGAATGCCTGTCTTCTTTAATAGATTAGACCAAAATTTTGTTGTTCTGGTCCTGAGTCGGCTGAGTTGGTCATCTCCATGGAGTGAGATTTGGAGAGGAAACTTAAGTACTTTTGGCTTTTATTTGTGCTCAGGCATTGTCCAGTCCAGAGTACATTGTGTTTACAAAGGTTGCAGTGACTTTGGTCATAAATGGTAGATTCATTCTCTGTCCAAATAAAAGCTAAGCCTTCTTTTGTTTATTTCCTAGCCAGAGATGTAAGGTGAGTTACTGCTTGCTTTTGTACGTAATTAAGCTGCAATTTATATTTCATATGCCAGTTATAGTTTCAAGAATGATCCCCTGCTGATATTTTTTTCCCAAAACCAGTTAAAAAGACTCAAATTCTACCAAACTCTCAGTGCCCAGGGAGCCTCATTTACTTTTCCTGCTTTGTCTGTAATGCTTTCTTTCCTTCTGTACTAAGAGTACTTGATATTGGAAGACTGGGGGAGCTTATTCAAGTAGGTACTTTTTTGAACATTATCTGATTCCTGTATGGTGTTACATTACATTGTTTGCATCACATTTAAATTTTCCTAATAGATTCCAGGAGGAAGAAAAGGACTGAAATCTTAAGTGTTGTGTTTTTGTGTGCTTGAGCTCTCGACTCATGTAGAATTTAGCGAAAGGAAATTAAGGTTTGATATGCCTTCAGCTGTACTTTTGCTGAAGCTGAGAATGGAAGGCTTTTTTAATTTTTTAAATTTGATTCCATATTTCAAGATCACCAGGTTCTAGCCCAAAGGAAATCTTTACGACATTGATAGAAACCTTAGTTTCTTAACTTATAGCAGTACTAGCCATTAGAGTTTGTGTGCACATTTGTGTGTGGTTGCATAGTTTGATTTGATAGTGACCGATACTGAACATTGTTTTTCTAAAGGCTGACCTTGTAAAATCGTAGCATCAGAGGACCAATAAATGATACATAGTTCTAAAAGCTGTAAAATGTCAATATGTACCTTATGACATGATGTAATTTAATATTCTGAGATGTCACCCTTAGAACTTCTGAATCATTCCCTGTTAGAAGTACTGTTGAAAAATCGTGTGAGACAGAGAGATATATGTTTTGATGCCAAAGAATGCTAATATGGGTAATTCTGTTCTGGTTACCTTTTTAACTTCTCAGTATTGCAAAGGCTGCATTGTCAGAACTGAGGAGTTTGGCAACTTTTACCCTCATTGAACAGAGCTTGAGGATATTTAGGCACCTAGCAGTACGTTATTTGATATACCCACTGGAATATTTAGGAACAGGCTTTTAAAAGTCAATGCCTCAGTCCTGCTACATATGGGGAAAGACTTTTCATTTTTCCAAAATGTGTCCATATATTTCAGTTGAAAGACATTTGGGGTAGACCATGTCTCTTACTAAGTGGGATTAGCAAGACATTACTTGGAGATTAAGACTCAGTCTGGGATGACTGTAGGGTTTGACTGTAACATACATCATTGTAAGAGAGCCACAGAGTGCTTTGAACTGAACTCTAGAAGTGTTTGAGGTAGGCAGATTTTTCTTTAAAAATCAGAAGTAACTGCTCTTTTGTGTCTTATATGGTCCCGCTGAGGGAACTTTCTCAAAATAGTAATTAGTGATTTTTCTAAAAGAGGATCCCTTTCATCTATTTGCTCCTGGTAAGGAAAAAGAAAATTCTGGATGGGAAAAGTGTGGTTTGAAGGTTGTCCTGATTTGTATGAAAAAGGATTTCCTGAAATAACCTGAATGACATTTTTCTGGTGCAGAAGGAACTGTGTTTCCTGGTGGGCCAAGTTATGAACAAGGAAGAGGTTTTTTTTTTACAGAAATACTCAGTGAAGATCAAGTGTAGATGATGTGCTTATATAGGAGTGCTTGTATGAATTTTGTAACTACACATATGTAAAAGTACATGTCTATGTATACACATGGTGCACTTGTATATGAATACAGTTGCACACTCAAACACTGAAAATAAGTGATTTAAGGCTTCTTCTAAAACTGTGCTTTAGAAGATAAGCCCTCAGAGAAGAAAGAAGGTATGTGCAGCTCTTCCCTTAGAGGCTGGGGTCTTTTGCTGTGTTTGCAGAGCCTTCCTAATGCCCACGGTGTTATGTGGGTTCTTTTCGGTTAAGCTGGTATCAGGAAGTGCAGACTCTGTGGGACCAATTGTATTAGGTTTGGCTAATTCTGCTATAGCAATGTCTTGAGTACCGCTGATGAAAACTAAGAAGATTAAACTCCACATAATCTGGGGATCTTTGTGTAAGTAAATTCAAATTATAATAAACTCTTCAAATCATTGATCTGAGGATCAGTAGGAAGGGAAGAATAGCTCAAACTAGCTCAAGTTGCAAATCTTTAGGTCTTTTTTTTTTTTTTTCTTTTTATATATATATATATATTTTTTTTTTCCCCCAGCAAAAAAACCTTAAAGATGCTTTGGAATAATAAAGTTGTTTTTGTTCTGCCTTCTTAAGGGAAAGAAGGTTTGAAAGGAGCTGCACAATGGTGTATCTTCCTCAGTTAGTTAACATGCAGTTGTGTTGGATTTATGGAGGCTATAAAAATGCTAAAGGTCAATGATTGATTATTTTAATGTTACACTTCCATTTCAATAAAGACTGCTTTTGAAATAGAACTCTTAATGGCAGTACTATTTTGCTAAATATGGATATTGTAGCTTCTGATTTTTGTATTCTTTAGAAATGAGGAAACACATTCATGGTGTTCACTGGGTATGTCCAGATATAAAGGAAACAAGCCAGCAGTCTAAAAGTACCATCTCAAATTGCACAGCTTTTCACCCTATTTTGCATTTACAAATTTGTAACAAATTTTCTGTGATTTTCAGACCTTATGCTGGCAGTAATGTTTCTTGACACTAAGATTGCTTTTCTCTTTTGTCGTTTTTGGTCCCCTTAGATGTAACATGCAGCTGATTAGAAAGTATTCCAAAGGCTTTACGTTGATTCCACATGAGCAGCTTGAATTACTGTTTCCTTATGACATTGGTCTAGAGGGCCGAGTTTTAAGTGTGCTGTCAGGCTTTGTCTGATCTTCATCACACAGAATATGAGAACCACTTATTATCTGGGAAGTGAAGTCTGTAATACCTGTGAGAAAATTAAGATCAGCTTTTTCTCAGCTGTGTTTTGCCACAGCTTCCACAGTTCATCTTGGACCTTTCTTTGGAACAGGCTGGCGGTTCTCTTGCTTAGGTGTCTGAGTGGGTTTCACATCTCAAGCTTAGAGCTTTATAGCTCCATAGCCGTGCTCAGAGATTTGAGGTGACATCTACATGAGACGGTTCGTATTGCACATCTACACCACTGTCATCTTCCAGAATGGAGCAGTCCCATCCAACCTGCCTGTGCTGACAACCAAACCATGACAGGGTATCATTTGGAAGAGTGATAGCTGGGTTGCCCCACAACATTTCAGAAGTGCTTTACCACTGACTGAATTTCAGTGCTCAGGGACATTTTCAGGTATAGTTTTATTAAAGTAGGGACATAGTCTAAGCATGTGTGTGTGTCGGGCAAATTTAGAGCTCAAACAGGAGCTATATATTTAAAAGTGATCAGATTACTTTTCTGAAATATTTGATGTTGATATTATAGAATTAATATAGCTCTCTTGAGGCTTTTAACCTACAGTTCCAGAAGTTTGTCAGAGATAACATTTGCTTCTGAAACATTTTTACTACAATAAACACATCTTTGGAAGGTAGAGGGGGCTGGTCATCTGTAAGGATCTCCTGCACTACCAATTGCTGAATCAGCCCCTTCTCCAACTTCAGAGGTAAAGAAGCATTTTACTACTAAGGAGAGAAGTCTAATTTTAATACAAATTCTTTTTTTCCCCCTTGCTAAATCTCTGCTGCTGCTTTGAGATGAAATGCAGTGGATTACTGTAATAATACTGTAATAGACCGCCTGGACACTGTTAATAGTTAACTTGATGAAATATCAGTGCTGGAATGAATTTAAAATGAGCTTTTTTCTGCAGCAAGTAGAAGGATTTGTATCAGACAATGAAGAGATTTTCTATCACAGATTAGTTAAATTCTATTCAGCTACTTCAGAGGTACTATATGATCTGAATGCTTATTATATACCAACTCTGCATCACCATTTTTTAGTAGCAATTGAGTTAGTTTTTAAACTCTTATGACCATGAGTGGCGGTATGTTATTATGGTGCTTTTCCTTACATTATTTAAATTAAATTACTAATTTCATTGTTTTATGAGAGTCTTGAAAAACCTGGATTAGAAAGTTTTAGTTGTTTTGGCAGTCATGAGCCATCTGCTCACAGCCATGATCTCTGGTGGTGCGTTCCTTGATCTAACATGTTGTACCTAGTGCACATGACATAGCTTGCAAATTATAAAAATGAACAACTCATAAAAGATAACTTTAGTAGCCTCATTTCCAGTTTGCTAGTATGCATTGGGAATTGCTTATCGTGAGAGATCACATTAATCCCTTTTTGTATGTGGTTCATGTGAAACCGAAGTTAACCAAGGAAAATGTCCTGTGGAAAAATATTCTTTATCCTGCCAAAATACAGCCATGCATAAAATTCAGGATGTGGTTTGTGTTGCATGAAAATTCAAATGGAACAGAAAATTGGAACTATACATTAATTGAATAATAATTGTCACTTTCTTCACCACTTATGCTAACATCTTTAATTTTAGTGAATTAATTTATTATGAATATGGGCATCACGCATTGCTGTTACAACGCTTTTATAATTTAGCAGTAATTAGTATACTACTATTGTACAGTGCAATCGCATTCTCAGATTTATTCTTCATTCAGGTTTGTCCTTTTTCCCTGCTGGTCAAAGAGAAAATAGGTGCAACACTGAAGTTGTGCATGCATTAATGCTGCAGAAGTCTCTATACACATAGAGTCACATTCTGTTTTACCAAAATGTCAAGTAATCTCTATTTAAATTATTTTTCTTCTATTAAAGTTTTGGCTGAATTTGTCTGATTGAATCTATGAACTCTAGATCATAGAAGCACAGAGGTGAGAAAGAAACTCCACAGGTTTCTGTTCCAAGCCCTTGCTCAAAGCAGATCCAATTAGAAAAGGTTGCTCAGTGGCTTGCACCATCATGTTATGAGTATTTCCAAGGTTGGGTGTCCCACAGCATCTCTGAGCCCCTGTTTCTCTGTTTGACCAATAATAAATAAACAGTTAAATAAATAATGTTCTTACATCTGTTCACAATTTCCTATATTCCAGCTTCTGTCCGTTGCCTTCCATTCTATTGCTGTGCATTCCTAAATAGAATCCATCACCTCTGCACCCTCCCAGTGCCTTCTCTTTTGAAGACTGAGCAAAATTGCCTCTTAGCCTCTCCTCATTTAGTATGTACTCTAGCCCTCTCAGCTTGTTGTTAGTCTTCACTGGACTTGCTTGAGCATGGCAAAATTTTATAGATAACTTGCTCTGATATTAAAGAAAGATGGTATATATGCTTTAAAATAGTGGTATTCTATTATCTCCAAAGTCCATCAAAATTTTTCTGCATCTTTCTGTTGTCTTTAAGGATTCTCAACCACAACTTACTGTTGTTTAGTTTTATGTTCTGCTTAAACAGTTTAAATGGTAACTAAACTTCAGTGAGTACAGATTGATTACATTTCAAATTCTATTATGCAGAAGAGTGGGTTCATCTTATGTCACTGGGCCAGCCCAGAGGGAGTATTTTTTTGGTGGTTTTCTTTTCCTTTTGAATGCTAAGTCAAAGCATATGGAAGAGCGTGATCTAGCTTTAGAAAGCACACCAGAGTTTTTGATTTTGTTTTTATTTTTGTTTTATAAAATGGAATTGAAATAAAATATACCTACAGCAGTTTTGCCCATAGGATATTTTAAGAAAATGGCTTTTTTTTTTAAGGGTGTGAGATAAAGCATGGTTTTTGTTTCTGTAGAAAATGGTACACTTATAAATGCATATTTTATTGCTAGCACCATATGGCTACATGTATGTTTTAAAGGCCATTCATGCCAGCAGGCTCAAAAAGTGAAGTGTAATGTGTCTTTAAGCTCAGAAAAACTGAAAGCCAAAAATTGAGTTAGTTTTCGTGTTTCAGTGTTGATCTTTGTGTTTTTTCTTGTAAGGAACCTATCTCTGAAGCTGTCAAAGGAGGTAGACCAAGGAGAACCCAGGTATCCTCGTGTTAGCCAGCTGGCTGGCAGCCCATCTGTGGAGTGGCCTTTTACCGGTCTGGAAGAAGGTGGAGGCATTGAATCTTTGCCCTTCAGACTGATGCTGCAAGACTGCACAGCTGTAAAGACATTGCTTCTGAAAATGAAGAGGGTTCTTCAAGAGGTAATCACCCAGTCATTTGTTAAATTAATAGCTTTCAGCATTAATGAGCTAAGCAGCAGAAAAGGGTCGGGAAAGTTTATGGACCTGATGTCTTAATATGGCTGGAATATATGGAATTGATGCAGAAGTATAAATAGTAGTGCCTCAACATGGTAGAGGTAAGAAAGCTTATACTATAACAGAATTTAACTGATACCACCATCTTGGTGTGCTGAGTAAGAAGTTTCTCTTTAGCTTTTAGCAAAAAGAGGGCAGAGGAGAAGTACTATATCAAAATAAACTCTATAGGTTCCCTCTAGTGTTTTAGAGCTTTTCAGTTTTCTCACTACAGTTGTTAATCAATACAAGGTCTGCAATTAGTTCAGAGGAGAGATGCAAAGAAAAAGAAATGTCCTTTTAAGTTTCAGGACTGAACTTAAAGATTACTAGCCTGAGTTTGTAAATGACTGTTTAAATAGGATTTCATAGGCCATTCTAACAATTTCAGGAGTCCTGACTAGTTCTATCCTGCTGTATTCTCCTGCTTCCCTCATGGGCTGCAAGTGTTGCTTTGAATTTTTTTTTTTACATCCAGTTCCCTTTAGCATTTTAGAAGAAATCAAATTATTATTAGGCTGGTTTGGGGTTTGGTTTTATTTTTTTGCCACTTTCCAGCTCTGGAGATTTGACATCTTTTTTGCAAGCTTTCAGTTTCATGTTAGTGAACTGCAATGTGTGTTGTCTTTGAGACCTACAAAGATATTTTTTTTAAATCTATGTAATTCATAGGATTACAGAATAATGTAGGTTCAGAGGTCCAATCTCTATGCCCAAAGCAAGTTCATCTTAGAATAGGTTACTGAAGGCCTTGTCTACTTAAGATTTTGGTGCCTTCGTGGGGTTTCTGCGTCATCTCTGGATAGCAGTTCCAATATTTGACTACATCATTGTAATTTTTTTCCCTAAGATATAATCAGAATTTCCCTTGTTGCAACTTCATTGTATGATTAAGTGCTAGTCACTTAACTGAGACTTTGTGGGTTGTTTTTTTTTTTTTTTGATTGTTGTTGTTTGGTCTCCTGGGATATTTGCTTGGTTTTTTTTTTCTTTTTTTAATGCTCTCTTTTCAATCATCTGTATATAAATTCAACAAATTGTTGGCCTGTCTGAGAAGGTTTGTCAAAATTTTAGCCTTAATAGTCATCCATTAGTCCTCTTAAATAGCATGTTTTTTGCTCTATGGCAAGCCTTATGCCTTTCAGTTTCCTTCAGTTCACTAGCAGCTTTATGTATGCTGTTGGGCTTCTTAATGGACTTCTGCTGAAACTGAAATTGAAATCATTAATTCTCCATCAGTTCCTGCTTATGCAGTGTCAGAATATAGAGTGCATTTAAAGCTGCTTTTCCCCTGAAAAGGATTTGTAACCATATTATATATGGAAATAAATAATAAGAATTATAATATTACATGACATAGCAGTTGTAACATTGAGCTGTTAACACTGAGAGCATGTTCTGTTGCTTCTAGTGTGAAAAATTCATGTCCAGTTACTAATACATCTTTATGTAACTAATTTTATTTTTTATCTTAATCATTCAGTGTTTTACTTCCTTTGTACCATGTAATTTCCATCCTCCCATTTGACTGTAACGCAGTGTGATTCTGTCCTTTCCTTTTTTTCTTGCCTTGCTTTCCTTTATGAAATCAAAATGGCCTTTTTTTTAATTCTACAGGTGGATGTTACATGCGATGCACTTATGTATGTGCTGTTATTTGCTTCCCTGTTTTTTGGCACCTTTGATATGGAATATTCCAGTAGTAGTACACATTGGTCTAGTATGCAGCTGAACAAAACTTACATGGCTAGAATGAAATGACCAATCTGATGATTATTGAAAACTTTTACTACCTTGAATTATTTGTATTTTGGTTTTAAGTGAGTTATTTGTATAATAGCAGGAATAGAAGTACTGTGCTGTATACATAGGAGTGTACTTTTTAGTAGCCTTATCTGAGAAATAGCTGACATGTAGTGCAATCTTCCAGTTATACTGATATAAGTGCACATACTAATTCTTGAAACAAAAAATTATTTTTCAAGGTCATGTTAAACTACACAGTTTTCGTATCTCCATAAAGAGTTATCAACCCCATCCACTGTACAGTGGGCAGCAGCTATGGTGTAATTGCAGGAAAGTGAAAGAGCAATAGCAACAAAATATTCACAAAAAATATATTCTTTAAAACAAATAAAAATTGTAGGAATTATTCCAAAAACAGAATAGGATTCAAAAGACAATGAGTAGCTAGTTTGAACAACCAAAGAGAAGATGACCTTGAAATATATCACAAATTTATATTGGAATGACACAACTTGATTATCTTTAGAAATCCAGAATTTTATACATTTATGTCACTTTTAAATTATTAGCGAAGAGTCCAGGAAAATATAATTCTATCAAATTGATATATTGTGTTGAAGAGTGTGATAAATAAGTCATCTAAGCATATTTGGCAGGCAGTTTCCATGGAGAAGGTACCCTACTTCCATTGTAACTAGATGTAATTTCTTTATCCAAAAATCACTTCCGCCCAAATCAATATTATAAATCAAACTCACAACAGTACTGAATTAAAAGATATAAAAGAAGCCCACTTTCCTTACCATGGAATGTTCACATATTTTTAGATGTAGTGGAATATAGGCTGTGGCAGGATTATACGGTATAGAAGTGAAATATTTTTTGGCTATAACAGTATTAAATATGTATATTTATGAAAATAACGTCACATATTTCACACAGTTTAAAAATATACAGAGCATACAGTCTACAAGGGGAAAAATTACGTATGAGTTATCAGGAAAAAAGCTGCAGTATTTCAGTTTCATAGCTGATGTTACCCGTAAAACAAGAAATTAGTGTTGTCTACACCTCTTTATTGAAAAATAAGACGTTAATTGAGTTAAAATACTATCCCTGTTATTCAATATAATCCTTCTATTTAAGCACTGAGCACTGCTTCTCAGGAATAATTTAATTATGATCTTCCAAAATGTAATACTAGCTAGTAAAATATATTTCTTTTTATCGTTGCACTTGCTTGTAATAGAAGAATCTAAATGGAAAAAGTGCATACAATATATTCTGTACTGTGCTGCAAAGTTATATAGCTGTGAGTTTAGCTTGTTATTAGTCTTACCGTGAAAAGGGGAATTGAAAACATGGCAGTAACTTGCAAGATTGAGAATGTTATTAGGTAATGTATTTAGTAAGACTAATGAATGATCATTCAATTAAGAGAATTAATTACCAGTTCACTTTTAGTGAAAAAGCCTTGAAAATGTTTACTAATAATTCTTTATAGCTTTGGCCATGCCAGTCTCATAAGGCAGATTGTTCCCTAATGTTTTGAGAATCTCATTGAACAAAGATGAAGAGAGCCTAGAGGACCCTGGCACATGAGCAAACTCAGTGATCCACTAGAAATTAATCCAAAAAGTATGTCTCACTCTATCTGGCAGCTTTTTGTTGGATATTCCATTCCTAACAGATAAATGTGCAATAAATGGAATAATCAAGACTTGGGGTTGCAAAGTTTCATGAAAAACTTCACCAGAGATTAGCGACACAGGCAGCTTGATGAAAGCCACTTCACCATATAAGACAATACAAGTTGTCATGTAGCTTGTCTGTGATTTACAAGTAGTTCTTGGTCTCTCTTTTCTCTCCATCTCACTTATGTTTATTGAACTGTTTGGGGTTTTTTTTTTCCTCGAAGTCTGCTTGGTGTTGATCTTTTTCTCGGTAGTAACTGCACTCATTCAAAAACAAAAAAGAAAAAAAAAACAAGCAAACAAAATAAAAAAGAATAATAATAATAAAAAAAAACTAAGTCAGGAGTGAGTTGGTTGAGGGCAGGTTTGCTCTCTCCTAAGAAATTAATTTTTCACTTTCTGACTTCAGAAAGGCCTTTCTGCTCTGAGCCAGTCTTAAACTCATAATCTGTGTCATCTTTCCTCCCCCATATGCTGTGCTTTCTATGTTTTATTACATTTGTGGCCGCTAATTGATTGCTTATAGTCAATGAGCTTCTAAAATTTAGACTGCAGCTTCTGCCTCACTTATTGCTATCAACAGTAATGAACATATAATGCCTCTTTCCCAAACAATATATGGGCTTTCTTGTACTCTTCCAGGTGAGACTGAAATTATTTCCATCCATTACCTTTTTTATGGTTTGAGTTATAGCTTACTGAGGCAATGTTGAAGGCTGGCTAATTGAGAGGACATTTAACGGCTTTGCCTTTGTGGAAATCATTGGTAGAACATTTTAGGCAAAGACATATGAGGAAAACTTGTATGGTTTTTGTATTGTGCCTGGCAAAAAAAAAAAAGGGGGTCTTTGTGCTGAAATAAACATAGTGGAAAAAATACAGCTATTTTAGGAAGGAATCCATTTAGTCAGTGGTGTAATGGGGTTTTGTTAAAACTTTAGATATTGAGATGAATGTCCCAGTAAAACCAAAATCTCATCCAAATTTAGGCTTATTTCTATAGGTCATATTTCCCCTGTATTCTTTTTGAAATATATAGGTTATCAAATACATAATTCTACTTTCAGATTTTTTTATGAGGCTATTAGAAGTGACCTTACTGGTTGCTAATCTAGACAATTAAGATACGTTGACTGTATGTTTGTGTAATTTGGAACGTAAATTATTCAGTGCATGGCCATGCTTCTTTCGCGTTCTGCAAAACACCATGCAGGCTGTGGAGCTTTAGAAATGGAAGCTAATTACTACAATTAGCAATAGGGATAAGTCATTCTGGACATATATTGCATACTGTGTTTTACTAATTAATCATTTATTTTACTGTGGGAAATTGCAGCTGTCTGTGGCTGTCATTAAAACTTAATGTGTCCAATACAGTGTGTTTAGATTACACTTGAAAAAATGACAGTGGCCGTGACAGTTGCCTGAGACTTGTAGGACAAAGTGAGACCACTCAGTCTGCAATTAGCCTGTTGGATATCACTGGCTACATTACTTCTCCCCATGCATCTTTCACCTCATCAGTAAAATATGCATAATTATAGAGTCTACTTTTATGCTGTGCTTGCAATCTACTAATGGAAAGTACTAAGAGAAAGCTACATGTTGTTTGCTGTATTTTGTAGCCTGATTGCTAAGCAATATGGAATTGGCCTTAAACTATGTTTTTTTAAGATATTAAAGCATTTTTGGTAGTTCACTATGGAAGGTGTTTACTAATATTGTCTTTTAGCCACTTAGGAAGCAATTGCAAGTTTAATACCGTGTAAAATACTTCAGGTTTTCTTCCTTTAAGTAACTTTGTAATTAACTATGCTAGCATTACTGATTTATTCAACAACTCTGCATTTAATGCAGTCCCTTTTATCAAGTATTTCGTGCTAGAAATTGGTAATTCCTTCATTTTAGGGTGTGTTGACACCCATAAATTAAAATAATTAAAAATGTACTAGGTTTAGTAATAGTATTTATTGAATTTATTTCATTTTCACTTGGAAATACACACTGGTATGCCCTTGCCCAGCTGCTTGCAAAGAGAGAGCAGAACACCCTATTGTCACACTGCTTGTGCATTTTCTAGTAGAATATCTCAGCGTAACAGAGAATATCGGGAGCCAGTCGATATAATCAGATGTTCTTTTTGGCAGCAAAGTTATTTTATTCTAAGATTATTCATTATTAGTGTATTTAATAGTAGAAAACAAACTGTGGATTCCTTTGTTCTTCAGGATCTCCATACTTTACAGCAGGTGCTCCTGAGAGTGTGTTCGTTTGCTAACACTCCATGAGTACTTAACAAGTGTGAAGTTACAGGCTGGGACTGGCACACAGCCCTTGAGTCTTGAGAAGTCACACTAATCTCAGCTCAACATAAAGAACTGAAAAAATCCAACTCAGTTATCAGGCCATGCCATTGCCTTCACTCAAAATAAAGTTTGTTTGCAGGCCACATTCAGAGTATTTTTGAGCCACACTTTGAGAATTACCAGTCTCAAATTAATACACTTATTTTTTTTAATGCTAAAAACCCGAAATATTTCTCTGGTCCATTTATGTTCTGTTTGTTCTGATGGCTTAATTTTTGTAAACTACGTATGTCTATGTATTGCAGCCTTACTGAAACCAGATCAACATGAAACATCATCCTTCCACAGCTAGATATTAGTATTGATTTACATGTCTGCTTCTAGGGAGGTGTGTTGCCTACTGGGGGCATGGATCAGGAATGTGGCAGAGAGGCTGCCTGCTCTAGTAAGTCCCACGGACTATTACCCACTCCTGGTGATACATGTGGGTGCTAGGGATATAGATAGTAGTAGCCTGGGGAGCATAAAGAGGGACTACAGAGCCCTGGGGGAGGTGGTTAGGGGCTCTGGAGCTCAGGTGGTCTTTTCATCAATTCTCCAGGATACAGGGGAGGACCTAAAAAAAGCTAGGAGGATTAGCCGGGTTAATAACTGGTTAAAAGGGTGGTGTCATAGTCAGGGGTTTAGGTGTCTTGAACACGGGACCCAAGCTTGTAGGCCAGGTCTAGTGGGGCCTGGTGGAGCTGGTCTGATAAAGAAGGGAAAGAGCAGTTTTGTTAGGAGGCTTGCCAGACTGGTCAAGGAGGCTTTAAACTAGACGTGTTGGGGGAGGGGGGCATCATTCCACCCCAACACACCCAGTCAGTTGCCAGAACCTATAATAAATGCTTGGAGCCATGTAGAGATATCCTAGCCGCTCCAGCCAATGAGCCAGCTTCAGTTGGAGCTCGGCTCAGATGCCTCTATACAAATGCCCGTAGCATGGGGAACAAACAAGAGGAATTAGAGATGTGTGCACATCTACAGGGGTATGATATAATAGGCATCACAGAAACATGGTGGGATGGCTCCTATGACTGGAGTGTTGGAACGGAAGGTTACAGGCTCTTTAGAAAAGACAGGCCTGGCAGACAGGGAGGAGGAGTTGCCCTTTATGTTAGGGATAGGCTGGAGAGTATGGAACTCTGTCTGGGGACAGGTGAGCAGTCCACAGAGAGTTTGTGGGTCAGGGTTAAAGGGAAAACAGCTATGGGAGACATTACTGTGGGGATCTGTTACAGACCGCCTGATCAAGGAGAACCTGCGGATGAAGCACTCCATAGACAGATAGGAAAAGCCTCACGCTCGTAGGCCCTTGCTCTCATGGGTGACTTCAACCACCCTGACATCTGTTGGAAGGACGGTACGGCCCGGCACAAGCAATCCTGGAGGTTCCTAGATTGTGTAGAAGACAACTTCCTTCTGCAAGTAATAGAGGAGCCGACAAGGAGAGGTGCCATGCTTGACCTCGTGCTCACCAACCAAAAAGGGCTCGTTGGAAATGTGATGCTCCAGGGCAGCCTTGGATGCAGCGATCATGAGATGCTGGAATTTGAGATCCTCAGGACAGTGAGAAGAGCGTGCAGCAAGCTCACTGCCCTGGACTTCAAAAGAGCAGACTTTGGCCTCTTCAGGAACCTGCTTAGTAAGCTTCCATGGGATACAGCCCTAGACGGGAGAGGGGCCCAAGACTCTTGGTTGATATTGAAGGATCACCTGGTACAAGCTCAGGAGAGTTGCATCCCAACCAGAAGGAAGTGCAGCAGGAGGGCCAGGAGACTTCCTTAGATGGATAAGGAGCTCCTGAGGAAAATGCAATTGAAAAAAGAGGCTTATAATAAGTGGAAGCAAGGACAGGTGTCATGGGAAGAGTACAGGGATGTTTGAGAAGCTAGGGACCAGGTTAGGAAAGCTAAGGCCCAGTTAGAATTAAACTTAGCTAGAGCTATTAAAGATAACAGGAAGGGATTCTACACATACACAGCAAATAAAAAACAGACTAGGGAGAATATAGGCCCCCTCAGGAAGCTCTCAGGAGAACTGGCTACACAGGATTTGGAGAAGGCTGAGGTTCTGAATGACTTCTCTGCCTTGGTCTTCACTGGCAAAGGCTCTGACCAAACCACCCAAGTCTTGGAAGGCAGATGCAGGGACTGTGAGAATGAAGACCTTGTGCCCACTGCAGGAAAGGATCTGGTTCGAGACCATCTTAAAAATCTGAACGTGCACAAGTCCATGGGTCCCGATGAGATCCATCCGTGGGTCCTGAAGGAGCTGGTGAATGAAGTTGCGAAGCCATTGGCCATCATATTTGAGAACTCATGGCAGTCAGGTGAAGTTCCCGATGACTGGAAAAAGGGAAATATAACCCCCATTTTCAAGAAGGGGAAAATGGATGACCCGGGGAATTACAGAGCAGTCAGTCTCACCTCTGTGCCTGGCAAAATCTTGGAGCAGATTCTCCTGGATGGCATGCTAAGGCACATGAAAAACAACAAGGTGCTTGGTGACAGCCAGCAGGGCTTCACGAAGGGGAAATCCTGCCTGACCAATTTGGTGGCCTTCTATGATAGGGCTACAGAACTGATGGACAGGGGTAGAGCAGCTGATGTCATCTACAAGGACTTGTGTAAAGCGTTTGACACTGTCCCACACGACATCCTTGTCTCTAAATTGGAGCGACATCCATTTGATGGATGAGCCACTCGGTGGATAAAGAACTGGCTGGATGGCTGCATAAAAAGCTTTGTGGTCAATGGCTCAATGTTGAGCTGGAGACCAGTAACGAGTGGTGTCCCTCAGGGATCGGTGTTGGGACCGGTCTTGTTTAACATCTTTGTCGCTGACATGGACAGTGGGATTGAGTGCGCCCTCAGCAAGTTTGCCGATGACACCAAGCTGTGTGGTTTGGTTGGTATGCTGGAGGGAAGGAATGCCATCCAGAGGGACCTTGACACACTTGTGAGGTGGGCTGATGCCAACCTCATAAAGTTTAACCATGCCAAGTGCAAGGTCCTACACCTGGGTTGGAGCAATCCCAGGCACAGCTACAGGTTGGGCAGAGAAGAGATTCAGAGCAGCCCTGCGGAGAAGGACTTGGGGGTGTTGGTCGATGAGAAAATGAACATGAGCTAGCTGCAGTGTGCGCTTGCAGCCCAGAAAGCCAACTGTATCCTGGGCTGCATCAAAAGGAGTGTGACCAGCAGGTCGAAGGAGGTGATCCTGCCCCTCTACTCTGCTCTTGTGAGACCTCACTTGCAGTATTGTGTGCAGTTCTGGTGTCCTCAACATAAAAAGGACATGGAACTGTTGGAACAAGTCCAGAGAAGGGCCACGAGGATGATCAGGGGACTGGAGCACCTCCTGTATGAAGACAGGCTGAGGAAGTTGGGTCTGTTCAGCCTGGAGAAGAGAAGGCTGCATGGAGACCTCATAGCAGCCTTCCAGTACCTGAAGGGGGCCTATAGGGATGCTGGAGAGGGACTCTTCATTAGAAACTGTAGCGATAGGACAAGGGGTAACGGGTTAAAACTTAAACAGGGGAGGTTTAGATTAGATATAAGGAGGAAATTCTTTCCTGTTAGGGTGGTGAGGCACTGGAATGGGTTGCCCAGGGAGGTTGTGAATGCTCCATCCCTGGCAGTGTTCAAGGCCAGGTTGGACGAGGCCTTGGGTGATATGGTTTAGTGTGAGGTGTCCCTGCCTACGGCAGGGGGGTTGGAACTAGATGATCTTAAGGTCCTTTCCAACCCTAGCTATTCTATGATTCTATGCATCCAGAAGCCAAGGGATTAGCTTCTTTCTTATTTCTTCTGTGGTTTCCTCAATGAAATGTTTTCATGTAACAGTGTGACATGCTCCAGGTCAGCACAGATTTGCCTAGCATGCTGCCCCAGCCTCCTCAAAAGCCAAGTCTTAACAGCACCTTGCAGAGAAGCATTAAAAATAGCAATGAATATGTAATGTCCCAACATCAGCAGTTTTGTGCAATGGGCTACAATTAACTTGTGCCTGAAGACCATAAATTATAACAGTTACAAAACTGGAACCATTTTCCCATTTAGTACTTCCATGGGTTTGATCAGTTGCTGCAAGTCCGTCAGCTAAGTCCCAGCTGACGCTTCTTGGCTGATCACACCAGTTGCATTTTCTGATAAATCTGCAAATACTGAAAAGTCCATTGCAAAATAATGATCAAGCAATGGAAGAAATCCAGAATGTCTGTGCAAGTCTGTAGAAGGATCAGATTATACTCAGTTGTTAGAGCTCATGAGTAATATTGAGCTAAATGACACATTTAGTGCAGAAGGTAGATGGAAGAGTTTGTGATAAGAAAACAAGTAATACTGCCAGATCTAACAAATTTTGCAATGAGTTATCCAGTTCTTTTAACAAAAAACAGTTAGAAATAGGAGGGGGATCAAGATGAGTGCACAACACCGAAGCTGCGAGGCAATTGAATTTCCCGCAAATTTACTGGGGTTTTAGGTATGAAAATACCAACTTTTCAAATGGTTTTGTAAGTTATGAAGGAGTGTTTAGTATAAGGTTTATACCTGGTGCCACTGCCTTAAACTCCAGTAGGTTAAACAAACAGTTTCTCCACTTCTGAAGTTTCACAGTCCTGTATTCCTGCTATATTGTTTTTTTCTTCCTCATGATAGGTTTCAGAGATTTTCTGACATTTCTGGTTAGATAAAGATAAAGCAGTTAAATAGATAGGTTTAGATAGATAAAGCAGTAAAAAACTGATGATATGCAACTGTTGCCATAACTGGCTGAACAAGAAGAATAAAAATGTAATATGTAAAAATGTACATCTAGCATTCAGGTAGCAGAGTGCCAACCATGCATGAAGTTACCCATTTCAGTATTTGTGTTTGTAGGTGATCATGTAGATGATTTGGCAGAATTTAAATTTCATCTCTTAATTAATTATCCTTTGCCTTTTATCAGCCAGAATTTAGGAAACAAGTGCTAGTGTAGTCACAGGAGAAGTTCTCACTCTTCACAGCGTGGACTTTGGCATAGCTCTGTGCTGCAGATTTATTTAATGTTTTTTTTCTGCACAATGCATGCCATTATTTTGTAGCCCAGCATCAGAACAGTGCTGATCATTTTCCTAGTGGAAGAAAGGATAAGAAAGCTGTTGATATAATGTGCTTACATAAATGCATAATTTTTGCCAAAATAATAGCGCTAACATTTTGCAGTCTGGCTCCAATTCATGATGTGTGTTTTCTTTAGAGAAGGAATTTTTTTTTTTTTTTTTTTTTTTAAAGGATTTAGAAACTACACATCAGGGACATATCCTCCACCTGGTTTTGTAATTGTCCACAGCCGGTTGGTAGGCACATGTATTTTTTATGAAGAAGTGGTGTATATAAAGAAATATTGCTTATGTCCAACGATCTGTATATCTTTCCTTTATATACCTTACTAATATAAATACAGCAGTTCTCTACCTTTGGTCACAGCCTCAGCTGGGTGTGAAATAACATAGGTTCTTTTAATCCAGCTGGTACTTGGTGCCTTCTCAGAAAGCTGCTGTATTTATCTGAATTTCTCCTTAGGTTTTCACATTCACAGTGAATTTCCCTTGCAGAGACAGTAATTGTCCATATGATTAAAAGCTCATGGATTCAAAATGCAAAGTTAACTCATGCCTAGGATATTTTTTTTTTTTTAATTTTAATTTAAATTAAAAACTATGCTCTGTTTTCACTCCTGGACTCAGTGAATAATTTTGGGAAGTTGTCAGGTAAAAGCAATATCCTTATTTACAAGCTTGAAAGAGAGGATTCTCTTTTTATCAACAGTTCTTATGTCAGATCTGTGTGAAGGTAATCTTAATAGGAACAAGGACATGTGCAGAAATAACAGATGCTGCCTCAGTGGAAACTGAGCATGTCATAAAGCAGCTAAGCAAGAATATAGTTTGACAACTTACCTCTTTTAAGCAGGATAGAACTAGAATGAAAGGCTAGGTTTCTATTACTTGCCAACCCATGCAACATCTCTTCTAAAAATAGTTCTTCACTTTTGATTTAAACTGCATTATAAATTTAGATCAATGATGAAATAAATGCTTGAATCTCCAGTGTATAGCCATGTCAGCCCATCTCACCTGAGTAAGACTTTTGCTGCTATTCTGGCAATTGCATAGAGAAAGCAAGCAGTTACTCCTTTTACAATAAGAATGAGCTTGTCTTTTGATCTCCAGTCCCCTACCCCACTATTTTTATGCCTACACTTTGTGATGCAGCTTTGGATCAGATGGTGTCTCAAATTTGTATTCCTAGTCTTCCTGATACTTGCTTTCTCGTTCTCACTGCCATGGATCAATGATTGCTTTCAAAATAAGACTACATGGTGCATGTAGAGAGAGGCAGTTTAGCGTGTCTATTTTATAGATTAAAGAATAACTTTTTATAGATTAAAAAAAAAATAGAATCTTCTCTAGCTTATGGATTTTTTCTTTAATAGATTAAAAACAACTGCTCTAGCATCTAAGCAAATCAGAGTTATTAACTATTTGGTCCCACTCCTTTGGGACTTCTCCTGATTTGCCTCACCAGCAGGGAGAGCTTTGTACTTGTTCTGTGTAGGCTACGCTGACATTTAAAAGGCTTTTAGTTCTTTTGGAGTACTCCAAGTGAACACTCAAGGTAAAGTTTAAGATAAGCCAGGATAAAAATACTGCTAATCATAATGACCTTTGTAAAATCAGTCAACTATCATAAGTATATGATAATTAGTTCTTTTTCTCATTAAAGATCTCTTTTAAAGCTCATTGAGTCAGTGGAGATCTCTGCAGTGATGTTGGTGATCTTGGGATAACTCCGTGAATGAATGAGACAGTGACATCAAAATGAATTCATAGTTTCTATTAGTATGTGGTTGTCATTGTAATTTGCATTCTGGTGGTGACAGACTGCCTTTTTTCATTGCAGTTGTGTGTCTGCATCTGTGAGTAAAATGTGGGTATACTGCTATATATTACTTATATATTTTTACAATAAATCAGTTAGGAAGATGCATCTGGCTTTGTAAGATGCACATGAGCAAACAGTTCTTATAGATGTACCTAAAATAAGTCCAGTTTCTAACTAATTATGTGTTTGGTGGCATTGAATTTGCTGCTGTAAGCTGAAACCATACTATAAACCTGTAATATAATTCCAACTAGAAAGTCTTCTTAAATCTGTGTTTCTTAACTGTTGTTTAGATACTGATGTTTTGTATCCTGTATTATTACGTGTCATTGGACTGTTCTTTCACAACTGATTTTTCTAATGAATATGAACTTATATATCTTTCTTTTGACTTTAACTTCTTCCTAGTTGTGTTCTTTTTATTGATTGCCATTATGTTTTGTCAATACACTTCATAAGTGTATTTTGCCTTGCAGTTCTGTAGGCTGTATTTTACCATTTATGCAGCTTGCTAATACAATATCTGAGTTTTGGCTTGTTTTTATACCAATATAATTGATTTTTTTTCTCCACAACTTTAGTATCTTTGTGTTTATCTCATGGTTCTGGCATGTTTTGGGAGCTTCTTGATCAATTTATTAGGAAAGTTGGATCAAAATATAATTGTTTGCTATTTATATCTCAGCTTTTCTGGAAATATAATTAGGTAGTATTATTTGGATGAATTATTTTCTTTAGGACTTGCATTACATGCAATTTAATTAGCTAGAATTAGAAAGAATTAGTATACAATAGTATACTAGTATTAGAATTAGCATTGATAATATTATCATGTTGATATTATCTAATACCTATTCTTATTTTTATAATAATATCATGTACATTGTATTGTACATTATATTTATCATATATAATTACTTAATGGTATTGACATTTCCATCTGAATGCTGTAGGGGATCTTAAGAATCATTTTTTATTATCTTAACAGCATTTAAAGATAACAACAAAAAAATATTTGTGCAAACAGAAAGTTTCCATCGTATCCTCAGGCAAACTTGGAGGAACTGAGATGTTATTAGTTCGACAGAGTGTCTTATGAAATATATTTCCATCATGGCTGAAAGAAGGCACCTTGAGAACGTAGTATGATGACAGAATCACCCCAGGTCATCAAAGCCAGTGCATTGTTCACATTTCTTTGTGTAGTAGGACCAGGCTATATATAGGTATATAGTTAGTCTTCAAGAGCATATTATTTTTGTGCTGAATTTTATCTTTTAAAATGTCATTTAGTTTTGTCTGTGCCATGGTTAAAATTTAGAACTTCATTCCATTTTCTATGTAGCAAAGGTAGAAATGAGCCTTTTTGGCATGCTGTTAACTGAAATATCTGTTCTTCTGGAAATGCTTCAATGTGTCAGAATAATCAAAATTTATATAGTCATAAACTAATTTTTCACTCATATCTTCTTCTTGGGAAATGCAATGCCGAAAATAGAGCAGTGATAGCTCTATTCATGTATGTCATTCAGGAAGGCATTCTGTGCAAGTCACACCAAAAAAAAAAACATCATTGCATCCATCTTGGTTTTAATCTTAAATTGCGATTTCTTGCCCTGATCTGGAATGTAAGTGCAGAAACAAGAGGGCATGAAGCAAAGACACAGAAATAGGAATAGGAGAAACGTCGTGAAATATGAACTAAATGTGCACAGTAGAAATGCTTCACTGAAAGGGCTGTTCTTTGCACTAGTCTGGCAGCCTAACAGGTCTGCTTCTGTGTTTGGTATTGCTTAAGCAAGTAATTTATCCTGACAGTAATTTTGCCAGTGCTGCAAGAATCCTATTTCACTAAGATTAACACCTTCTCCATTGTTTTGAAGAACAAATATGCTTCATTTCTTGTTTCTGGATCTTCTTGTCATCTGTCTTACTGGCCTTGCTGTTGTTTGCGTGTGTATGATTTAACAGGCATTTTTCATGAACTCCAGAAATAAGACCTGGCAACTGAGCTTTTTCGCTTTCTTAACTCTTTTTGTTTGTTTGTTTGTTTGGTTGGTTGGTTGGTTTGTTTGAGTTTTGTTTTTTTTTTTCTGACAAGGCAGGATTGCATCATGTCAGGGCTGGGTTTCTGGTCTGCTGCCCCAATTAGTGCTAATATTAAGTTTTATCACCAGCATACAAATAACTAGGGTTTTGTTTTTTTTTTTTCTTTAATACTGTCTCCTGTTGTAAGACTGAGATCCAATCACAAGAGAAAGCAAGAAGGCAAAGACTTGGGGTAGCCATTATTCCAGACAGCTTTTTGGAGTAATAACATAAAGTATTCATATACTGTCATCTGAAATTCTCAAATTAAGTATGGTTTGGCCTGTGACATCATTTGGGCTCTTCTTGTTCATCCCCACTATGGTAACAAGTTGACTCACCTGTTTTGAAGGAAAAAAAATCTCAGAAGGAGTGAGTAAAAGGAGAATTATGACGTGTTTATAATTATATATCATACAGGATTTATTCTGTAGGAGGGGTGTTGGTGGTGAGATTGTGAGAATTAACTTAAAAGAAGGTGTGGGTTTTGTCTTCCTGTATTAGGTTTTAAAGCAGAGCTTTGTTTAGTAAGGTTTCTACCCAGCAGAACACATTGATAGCTTGTAATCCTGGTAGAATTGTGTACTTCTGGATCCCAGCCAGGAGGCTGCTGGTACAGAATCACAGTGTTTAGTTTCACATCATGATTGACAAAGTTTTAATTGAAATTAAAACAAAGACGTAAATGAAAACTGGGCTAAATCTTTAAGTAAACTCAAGCACAAACTGTAATTTGTGTATTCTTCTGATTTTTATGTGGATTTATTCCAACATTTCTTAATTTTCACTGAAAACAGCAAATCTGAAATCTGCCGTTTTCTCCATTTCAAATACATTTGCTTCATATCATGGTCTTACAGCATAAGCAATCAAATAATGACTAGTAGATTTTAATATGGATGCCTGAATTCCCATTTTCTACTTGAGTCCAGCACACAGGACCTCAATCGCAGGTTGCTCATGATGTATAGGCCTTCATGAAACAGATGAAATCAATCTTGCAACTTCAATTTGCATTTAGCTTCTCTTCTGCTAAACATTTCTTTCATCCCCCCAATTTTTATTTTTACAAAAAAAAAGCACTGAAGACCTGGTTTAAGTTTTGAGAGCTAGGGAGCTCAACAGCTTGACAGAGTTTTCACATAAGATGCCTCTGTAACCGCAAGAAGCTTCTTTGTCTCTGTGCAGCACAGATGCGCTATGTTTATAACTCAATTTCACATACTAACAGGGCCTAGTGCAGTCATCAGTTTTAGTTTAAAAGTCTGCCTATTGCAGTTGTTTTGTCTTTGACTAAGACCATGAAAACATCCTTGGCTGTGAAAAGTAAAAAGCTTTGGTTTTGCTGTTGTCATTTGATTGATTATAGCACAGAAGTGGTTCAGTACAAGCTAGCACAGGTTAATTCTATTTACAAAATCAATCTTTACCTATAACTACAATAGGCATCCACATGATTTAATGCAATTTTAAGACTTTCTCAAGCAAAAACAATTTCAGAAGCTAGATGTTTGCAAAGTAAGTTCACAGTGATTTTCATGAATGGCAGTGTGGCTTTTGCTTGTACTTCCAGTGCGTATGGATGATGCTGTTCTTGATCTGCATTTATTTGTCATCTGTGCTTTAAACTTCCCTTTCTCTCTTCCCCCTGCCCATGAATGCTCCTAGATGTTGTGAATGTTTGTGAATATTTTGTGAACAGTGCAAGATACCAATGTTTTCCTCTATGCAGAGGTGGATTAGTTCATAGTACATTTCTGCTACTATGCATCACTGGCCTCTTGCTCTGCGTGTGCATAGAAGTTTTTGTAATATCCATCTTTTTCAGTGATCATCCGATATATAAAAGGTCAGTTCAAGTGTTTCCATTAACCACAATAGGTGCCAGTTGAAAGAAAACTCCAAAAGAGTCTTTCCATCTCCTTTGAAATAAATTTTACAGCGTTTCATATGGAATGATAAGCCTTTGTTAAGTTATTGTTTGGAGTTTTTTTTTATCTATCCTCTAAAAATTAATAGATTACTATAGAATTTTGTAGGACTCTTTCAAGTCCTACAAAATGTTAAAAACCGTAACATTTTCTGTGGAACCCTGTACATTGGCTTTGTTGTGTTTTCTCCTTCATTGTTAAAAGACAGTTAAATGGATCAGTCACTAAGGTCATACAGCTCTGTGTTTAGGGCACATACATGCTTTCATGCCTAACAATACCATACTCTGTAAAATCATTAAAATTTTTAGGTTTTGCAAACCACATTGCCAAAATATTCATATAGTTTTGTATGCAAATGCCCATGTTGATTGCATTTCAAGACAAAACTGAAGTGATTTGAAATGCATGCACTTCAAGAGTGAGTTTTGGGAGTAGAAAGAAGGTTGTCTTTAATTCCAGGAAAAATGAGATACAAACAGGTGTATATATTCTGAATTAATATATAGCTTCAAAAATAAATTATACCTTTAGGCCCAATCTTCAGGAATTACAGTACTACCTGAAAAATCTGCTCTTTTTTTATTTGTCTTTGTGTACTTTTAGGGTTTTTTAATAGGGTGTTCTTAATCAGGTGCTGATTATAAGAAGCAATAGGCCTTAAGAATAAAAGGCAATCACAGCTTTGGAAAGAAAGAAGAAAATTTATAGCATGCAGAGAGCAAAAGCCTTTGCAGATTACCTGAGATTACCTCTGAGCTAATTTCTTGGTGGAATAGAGTGGGTTTTGTATGAAGTTTGGTGGGAGAGGAACAAATTGTGTAAAACTTCCAAGAGACATTTTTAAGTAAACAGCTTTACATGCTTAGTAGCTGTTAAACTACGTCCACTGTTAAATGCCTTCAGGGAGCTGAAGCAGGTTTTTTTGAAACAGTATACAGAATAGCAACAGTTTGGTTATTTATTCTGCTGAGCTACTGCTTCTTTCTGTTTCAAAACTTTTAGTAAATATTTCCTGTAGTCTTAGCTCTTCATTCTGAGAAAGATGAGATTCTGAGAAATCCAGGAGATTTTCTTTCATATAAAATAGATTTTTCAGCAGATGAATTGGGATAGCAGCAGTCTTTCAGCATGTGTCAACACAAGGAGCAGCTGGTAACTGCTGTTAGAGGAAATCCGAGGACAAAATGATGCTTAATTTCCTACCTTGCTCTTCTTTTGGCCAAGGGAAGATCAGGAAAGAAAAGGAAACTAGTAAAGTGCTTCAAAGAGGGAATCTCATTTCCTGCCTTGTGCCTGTTTGGCTGCACTGACAGCAAGTCAGGAAAACCAAACCTCTGCCTTCTTTTGATGTACAGTTTCAGCACTTCTGTTGCAGGAAGGGAGAATCCACTGGGCAGACACCAAGGGAGTCATTAGACCAGAGCAATTTCTGGGTAGGACAAGTAAGATTGGAGGAAGAAGTAATTTATTCTACAAGGCTGGGAGCAGCCCACCAGCAAATTCTGACCTCCTTCTGTGCTTCCCATGTACTAAAAAGCCTTTCTGTATTTTCAAATTAGGCAACATTTCCTAGCTTTGTGCAAACACATAGAACAAGTATGACTGTTTTTTTTAATTTACCTTTGAATGTGTAATATAAATATGCCTGTGTGCTTTACAGTGCCTCTGTGAATGATCTCATATTTGTCACATGCAGGTTTACCATTAAATATTGAAGAATACATGAATTATAATAGACAACTAACTAGTAATTTCTTCCTACAAGGAGGGCTAGTGTTTGTGAGCCACTTACGCCCTAGTTGTATCATCAAAGGGTAAGCCTTTTCAGGTTTCTGCCTGATGCTCACACAGATGTTTTCTGGTACTTCAAACTGCATTTTCAGATTGCAGAGCCAAGCAAGTTTCACAGCATGACAGACCAAACTCTAAACACCATTGCTAAACACAAGGGGAAGATTAAATTATCCTTTTAAAGATTCCTGTCAGTCATTATATATGACAGCAAGCTTCAACTTTAAATTGGAACTTAATGGAATAAAAATAAAACTGAATATAGTGAAACTCTCTTTACATGAAATACTACCTTTTAAAAGTTATAAGAAAAAAACTCAGAGGTGGCAAAATATATAATTTTCAGTCTGGAGAAAGACTGATAGCCTTAAAATACGTCCTTTCATGCCAAAAAAAATCTTTATGCTAATGGACATTTCTTATAATATTGCCTAAAGGTAATTAGAAATTATGAAAGAGTGCAGGAGACCTTCACATTAATAAAGTAGTATAGTGAGGGAGGATAAAGAATAGCTGATGTGTACTGCTGTCTGGCAGACAATATGAAAATTATTGAAAGGATATTTAATTTTGATACTAGATCAAAATTGTGGTAGGAAACGGAAGACAAACCTTTTATTCCTTCCTGTGATATGTTTTTTTATGGCATGTTCAAGAATAGTAATGGCTATTCTTATAGCTGCTTCCGTCACTGAGAAGAGTCTCCCAAAGATGGAGAGACATTTGGGTTTGGTTTTGAATACGATACACAGTACTGTCCATTTATTTGAGAGAATTGAGAGGAAAATACCCAAGTGTGTGTGGAGAGAGAGAATGTTATAGCACTTGATAGGAGTGGTAAAGTGTGGGAAACATAGAATCAAATATTCATCAATATCAGACTCTAAAGAATAAGCACTTCCTGGAGCAGTTTGCTAAGGTGCACATGGGAAGGAATTGAGAATACAAGAACTGAGATTTTTTTTTGTTTGTTTTTTAAAGCAGTATTAAGGTGTAATAGGAGTGGTGGAACCATTTGTTTGTGTTCAGATATATGCACTGAATTCTGGGAAACACAATGTTAGGGGTAGTGGTATGTCCTTCAACTTTCTTGCGTTATTTCTGTAAGTAAAAAAATAGCATAGGATTGAGTGACAATAGCATTTAGAGTTCATCCGTCTGTGAGAAAAGCTTACTAGTGCCACTTCCAGTCTGTGATCCTGCTGGAACTCTGACAGGTTTGAATGGAACTGGTTTGCTATAACCAAGAATATATAAACTTGGGCAAACACCATGGTTGTTCAGCCACTTTCGATTACTTCTGGAAATCTGGAGCTTCTGCTGGCTTCTGGAGCATAATGTGGAGCAGCACATATGTGTATATGGATTGAAGGGGAGCTGAGAGTGTGAGATGAGAATTTGTGCTTTATTTTCATAATTCCATCCACAGCAAAAAGTAAAAAATGAAAAAGTGAAGACAAAGGCATGATGAATAATGTAATACAAGCCTTAGTAAGGATTATTCTTTTTGATTAGCTGTTCTTGAGGTTTTTCTTGAAGGTTGGTAGTGTCAGAGTTTCCCATGTGGTTTTAGTTTTGATGAGAGCTTGTGAGGTAACTCCTGAGGTGGCAAAACCTCACGCCAGGTTCAAGGTGTTTTAGGGGAAGAAGCCTTTCTTCCTACAGAAGTTCTTCCAGAATTCTATCTTAACATAAATTGTACTCTTTGAAGTTAATGTACACTAGCAAGGCATAGAGTAAATATTTTTGAACATTGAAAGGGCTTGATTCAGTTCCTTGACTATTGATGTTGCGTGTCATTTAGTATGCGTTGTGGTAATCTCTTCTAGCTTCTAGCTTCAGACCTTGAAGAGCTTGGGTCTCCTGTAGGTCTCACATCATATCTGGTGGCCTGTGTCTATGACTTAAAGACCTTAGGATATCTCAGAGATACTTATGTTTAGGTAAGTGAACTACTTCCAGGATGTCAAATAAGAAACCAAACAGGCCAAGATAACTGCAACCTACCGTGTTTGAATTTTTATAGTGCTGTAGAGAGACACAGAATATAAAAGTGGAGTAAAGTCAGTTTGCTCTAAATGTGTGCAGTGTGGTAGGTCTATTCCCATGAAAGAGCCCTACATGGAGATACGTATTCTATTTCCCATATTAAAAAAAAAACAACACCAGAATTTTTTCCCTTATACTACTTTAATTATTGCAGCCTTTCTTTTTAAGGAAAAGATCTTGAAACAGGAATTAAAAAAAAAAACCAACAAAAAACATGAAAACCAAACAAACTAAGAAACAATAAAGCAGCACAAACCAAAAACCACAAGCAAAAAAATTAAATCCAGCTTATGTGAAAGTCTCCTTACCTTTTAGAAAAAAAACCTAAATTTCAGTTTTTCAGCATTGTTAAGCATGCAGTAAAATAATGCAGTTACAAGATCTAATGGCGGTATCAAGCCCACACAGCTTGGCTGTATCTTTCAGAAGAAACTTCTCATGTGAGGCAAGAATGACACTAAAATAGTACATCTAACAGTACTATCAGTGCTTTTCTGCAAGGTTTAATCTCTGAAGTTGTGGGCTGTTGCTTTTGAAGCTCAAATTTCAGCTAGAGTGTATATTAGATTTAGTGAGCTGTTTGATTTCATTACAAGGCATAGGTCTGCTGCATTTCTCTGACTACACAATCCACCTGCCTTTGCAGGGAGCATTCCTGTGGGAATCAGTGTTCATACAATGATGAAAAATTAAACCTTCCATTTGATGCTCCTTTTATTGAGGTTTACAGGAGGATGTTGAAATACCTTCTGTGTAACAGTCAGCTGGAGTAAAGTATTATCCATCAGTGAAGGTATAATGATTATGTGAATACATATTTATCTCTTTATCTGATGACAAGCTCCAGTGAAGCTCGGAGCATTCTTAGTGGTTACCCAAAGAGTGTTATTACATTTCCTGTTAGACTTTGATGCTATTTTTTTGTCTAACACTTGTTTTTATCAGTTTCTCTGTATGCCAAGTGAGGAGCACTACTCTTAGTAAGTTAATCCTGCTTTCTGTGTAGGAGATGTAACCTCCTCAGAGCAGCTCTCTACACACTAAAAAAATACAAAGCTCTGTAAAGGAACTGTCAACACCGAACTGAGAAGTGCAGTGGCTGCAGCTTGTGTACATGAAATGGAGCTTGTTTTAAACTTGAAGTAGCTTGTAATGTAGCTGCCACACCATTAAGCATAATGTGAGCTTCAAAAGCTGCTGGAGACTTTGAATAGGCTTTAAAGGCAGCCTTAGCACTGATGTGGAATTCAAGCTGCTCCAACCTCCTTGCTGGCAGTGCCCAGATTAGCTCATTGGATGCTGGGGGTTAAGGTGTCCTGTTGAGCAACTGGGATTTCAGTACAGTCTTCCCTATGGCTTCAATGCTATATTGGCTTAAGTAACCTCCCTTTTCATTTTTGGAAAGAAATATGAAAACGAATTATACAAACTCATTGGAGTTCTTTCGGTTCTATTATTTTTATCTGTGTTGAACAGTGTTACTTGCGGTGCAGCTGGTGCTCCTCACCTCACGTTAGTCTGTGTTTCTGCAGAGCTCTGGCAATGTATGTTGCTGATTTCTCCTCTCCAAACTTTTAATTTATTCATTTTTTTAAGAACATTAAGCCTACTAGATTTTACATTGGATAGACTGCTATTAACAATTTTCTATGTATTGGTGCTAAGATCATTTTAATGTTCTTGTTCATAAACTCTTTAGCCTCTAAAGCTATTAATTCCATAATGGGGAAACTGCCTCATCATTTCTTTCTGAGGCAAGGCAACAATATTGTCCCAGCTGTGTGATCTTTTCAGGATATTCCCAAAGGAAGGGAAAAAAAAAATTATAAAGCAAAAAGGTCAGAAACCCTCCAGGATCTCCCACTAGCAATTACATTCGTCATAGGCAGCTCTCTGGTGGCCTCTTGGCTTCACTAATTGCCTGTAGTGCAAAGTAATTTTATGTCTGAAATAGCTTATATGCCTCTAGCTTGGGTGAAGGCCAGACATCAGGCCAAAAATTATAACTGATAAATCATCACAAAATCCAAGCTAGTGAGGAAGTAAATTGACTTGTCCCATTTGCTGCCTGTCACGTTTGAATCTCCTGTCTTTCTTCTTCTATTTTTTTAACACGAGTTAGTGGTTTTAAACCAAGCAGTTGGCATTCTGCAAAGGCACAAGTTTTCCCAGTTGCTGTTTGTGAGCTGGGATGCATTTGTGTTTCTGAGTGCTGGTACCATTCAGTGACCCCACTCTTGGGTACATGGGCATCTACATGGCATACCTTCACTACCAGGTTCTGCACCTGGGCGGCGATATCTTGCCACAGTGCAGCAGCCCAGGTGGGTTTACCTCTGCATTGTCAGTTGCTCTGCTTCCATTGCTGCAACCACCCCCACAGGCCATTTGCCACCATCCATGAGTCAGTATAAAGTACTGGCCACTTTTCTCATTCAGCAATGTCCAGGGCCAGCTGGATGGCTTTCACCTTGGCAAACTGACTCGATTCACCCTCTCCTTCAGCAGTTTCTGCAGCTTGTTTTTGAGGACTCCATACAGCTGCCTTCCATCTCTGATGCTTTCCCACAATACAGCAGGACCCAGCAGTAAACAAGGCATACTGTTTTTCACTTTCTGACCATTTATAGTATGGTGGGGCCTCTTCAGCATGCGTCATCTCCTTCTCTGGTGACATTCCAAAATCTTTACCCTCTGGCCAGTCCATGATGACTTCTAGAATGCCTGGACAACTGGGATTTCCTGTTTGAGCTCGTTGTGTAATTAGTGCAGCCCATTTACTCCATGTAGCATCAGTTGCTGATGCGTAGAGGAGACCCTGCCTGTGAACATCCAGCCCAGCACGGGCAACCGGGGTACCAGGAGGAGCTGTGCTTCAGTGCCAATCACTTCCGAAGCAGCTCGAACCCCTTCATAGGCTGCCAGTATCTCTTTCTCAGTTGGGGTGTAGCTGACCTCAGATCATTTGTGTCCCCGACTCCAAAAGCCGAGGGGTCGACCTCAGGTCTCCCCTGGAGCTTTCTGCCAGAGGCTCCAGGTAGGGCCGTTCTCCCCAGCTGCAGTGTACAGTACATTTTTTACATCTGGCCCGGTCCGGACTGGTCCAAGGGCTACTGCATGAACTATCTCGCGTTTAATTTGCTCAAAGGCTTGTTGTTGTTCAGGGCCCCATTTAAAATCATTCTTCCTCTGGGTCACATGATAGAGAGGGCTTACAATCGAACTGTAATTTGGGTTGTGCATTCTCCAGAACCCCACTGCACCCAAGAAAGCTTGTGTTTCTTTCTTATTTGTTGGTGGAGACATTGCTGTTATCTTGTTGATCACATCTGTGGGGATCTGTCTACGTCCATCTTGCCAATTTATTCCCCAAAATTGAATCTCCTGTGCAGGTCCCTTGACCTTACTCCGTTTTATGGCAAAACCAGCTTTCAGCAGGATTTGGATTATTTTCCTCCCTTTCTCAAAGACTTCTTCCGCTGTATCGCCCCACACAATAATGTCATCAATGTATTGCAGGTGTTCTGGAGCTTGCCCCTGTTCCAGTGCAGTCTGGATCAGTCCATGGCAGATGGTAGGGCTGTGTTTCCACCCCTGGGGCAGTCGGTTCCAAGTGAACTGGACACCCCTGCAAGTAAAAGCAAACTGTGGCCTGCACTCTGCTGCCAAAGGAATTGAGAAAAACGCATTGGCAATATCAATTGTGGCATACCACTTGGCTGCCTTTGACTCTAGTTCATACTGAAGTACGGCAGCACTCAATGGTGGTGTGACTTCATTCAGGCCACAATAGTCTACTGTTAGCCTCCACTCTTTGTTAGACTTTTGCACTGGCCATATGGGGCTATTAAAGGGTGAGCAGGTCCTGCTGATCACCCCCTGACTCTCCAGTCTACGGATCAACTGATGGATGGGAATCAGGGAGTCTCAGTTGGTGTGATATTGCTGCCGGTGCACTGTTGTGGTCACTATTGGCACTTGTTGTTCTTCGACTTTCAGCAACCCCCACAGCAGAAGGATCCTCTGAGAGACCAGGCAAGGTGAACAGCTGCTCAATTTCCTCAGTCTCCAAAGCAGCAATACCAAAAGCCCATCGGTACCCTTGGGTCTTTGAAGTACCCTCTCTTGAGGTAGTCTATGCTGAGGATGCATGGAGCCTCTGGACCAGTCACAATAGGGTGCTTTTGCCATTTTCTCCCAGTCAGGCTGATTTCAGCCTCCAGTACAATCAACTCTTGGGATCCTCCTGTCACTCCAGAAATATAAATGGGTTCCACCCCTTGACAGCTTGATGGCATCAGGATACACTGTGCACCAGTATCTACTAGAGCCTTATACTTCTGTGGGACTGGTGTGCCAGGCCATCTGATCCACACAGTCCAGTAAATCCGATTGTCCCCTACCTCCACCTGGCTGGAGGCAGGGCCCCTCTAATAGTCATCAGATTGGTCACTTACGTCTTGTTGACAGGGATTAGTCTTTAGCACAGGAGCTGAAGTAAAATCAGCTCTTCCACTCCATCTGGGAACCTTCTCACCAGAGACTGAAGCCTCAGCTTTCATGGGATGGTCAGCCTTGACCTTTTTTCTCCTCTTCAATTCACACACCCGTTCCTCCAAAGCTGAGGTAGGTTTCCCATCCCGCTTCATCGTGTCTTCTCCATGATCCCACAGGTAAAACCATAGGGTAGCCCGTGGCATATACCTCCTATATCTTCTCTCTCGAGCAGTAGGGCGCCTTTTGTTAATAGCTGACACATGGGTTGTTGGTACACAGGGGGAGCTGGATAGATGAGATAGATCATCTCTCAATTGTTTGAACTCCTGAGACTTTTTCCACAACTCAAATGATGGAAGGGGTGAGATTGTCTTCGAACTCTCGGAGTTGATGAATCATTTAACCTGCTGTTGGTGGTACTATGTCATACCAGTTTATTGCTGCCAATGAGTGGGCATATGATGACGGTGCATTCTGTGTAAATTTCCGACACATGGGTCTTGTACATTCAGCTTCATCTGGATCTGTGGGCCCTTTCCTGGCATCTGGCCTGCAATAGATCATCTCTACAATGACTGATTCCCTTAGAGACTGGATGCCTTTCTCTAGAGTAGTCCACTTGGCCAAACGACTCGTAACATCATCCTTGTATGGAAACCTTTCTTTCACAGCTGCCAAGAGCCGCCTCCAAAGACTGAGGGACTGTTTCTCTTTTTCAATTGCTTTGTCAGTTCCCCTTTCCCTAGCAAGTGATTGCAGCTGCTTGGCTTCCCTACCTTCTAGTTTGTGACCATCGACCCTATTGTCCCAGCATTAGAGCAACCAGGTCATAATGTGCTCCCCTGGTTGATGGGTAAAATCTTTTTGCATATTCCGTAGCTCTGTTGAGGTCTGGGCTCGAGAAGTCACCTCTTCTTCTTCTTCCTCTGATTCACGTAATAATAACTCTTGATCAGATGCTGTTTCATCTTTCTTGCCTTTTTTTCACTTTTCCCCTTGTGTACAGGGGCAACTGATATTGGTACGAATTGGTCCTCTGGTTTAGCTGCAGTGATTGTCACTGTGGTCAGAGTGGCTTCAGTATCTGTTGTAGTCAGGGTTTGGGTAGCTGCTGTGCTTGTCGCTGGGTTGGTGTAGCTACTGTGCTTGGAGCTGGAGTACTTGCACTGTGTGTGGTGGTCAGATTTTGAGTAGCTGCTGTACTTGTCACTGGGGTTGGTGTAGTTTCTCTACTTGGAATTGGAGTAGCTGTGTTATCTGTTGTAGTCAGCGTTTGAGTAGCAGTTGTACTTTTCACTAGGGTTGGTGTAGCTGCTGTATTTGGAGTTGGAGTAGCTGCTGTGTTCGGAGTCAGAGTAGCTGCATTATCTGTTGCTTTGCCATCAGATCCAGAGACATTTTTTTCCTTTTGAAGGTGCTGGATAGTGTTCAACAAGGCTCTGCAATCATAGGCCAAGCCCCAGCACGTTGCCATGATTTGTCCTTGTCTGGTATGACTGGGATGACAACACACCTCATTTAAGTGTTTTACTGATTTTTTCTGGATTCTGCACTTCTTCAGTGATGAAGTTCCAAAGCACTGGAGGGGCCCACTGGTCTAGATACTTGCCCATACTCTCCCACACACCCTGCCACTCATGGCTGTCCAGCCTCGGGGAAAATCTCCTGGTCCTCCTATATCGTCGCCTAACCCCAGACGAGGCCCAGACCCAGCTCTGCTTAACTCTTGAGATCAGACGAAACGGTTATGGGTAAAACACACTCTGTATGTGTGACAACATGGTGATCCCCATCCCAACCAGCAGGCAGGTCTCAAGGGTACCTAAAGGCCATTCAAAACCTTCAGAACTCTCAAATAATGCTGTAAACGGTCTGGTGGCAGGGGGGCTGGGAAGGTAAGGGAATATCTCCTTCACAGGTTGACCACCTGAGGAGGGGAAAAAAGATGTGTAATTGCTAAACACTCCTATTATATACTTTCCAAAGTATAGAGACATGTTATTCCTAAGGGTCTGAAGACTTGTATGTCTCCTGACAAAGTTCTCTCTTTCAGAGTGCTCTGCTTCCCTCAGCAGTGAGGAAAACTTATATTCTTGCCATAAAAATAGGCTGTTAGGCAATGTTGGTCCACATCGTACCTTCTGTGTGTACATACATGTATATGCACATACCCACATGTGTTCTGTTACTCTTCCTTAGTGAACTTGCGTAACATCACTTTTTTTGACAATGTTTCTTCTCACTCTTTAAAAACATTAAAAGAAATTTAATGTTCTGATTTTTACTGACTTTTATTAATAAAGAAACAAGTGTGGACCTCTAACAAGCAGTCTGCCTTTCTAATTTCCTCCTCCTTTCCCTTTCCTATCCCATTGCCTGATAGCTACCTGGGAAGAACTAACAGTCTGAGGAGTAACACTTTCTGGAATGATGCAGATTATGTTTTTTCCCCTAATACAGGTCAATGCCTAAAGTGGTGTTGTTGCCCTCCTCCCTCTCTTCCCCCCACCTCCCCCCGCTTTTTCTTTCCTTCTTCTTATAAACTAGATCTGTATCACAGCTTGTACTATCCATGGAGGCAAGATGGCTATCCTGAACAGTTGGTTTTTAATATTTCAAGGTAACAGCTCCTGGAAGATAATGAGGTGTTTTCCCATAAATCGAGTCAAACTGGGAGCATTCAGCAATGACATTTCCCTGTATATGTGTATAGAAAAGCTTTTTTTTTTTTTTAATCCTCTGTCTGGATGCTATGGGTATAAATTACTATAAATTATAAGCTGCTGTTTTTCTGTGATGGCATAATTTATTCTTGATCCTGAAAAATAAGTATAATTTTAATTCATTTTTAGTGTTATGCTAAGATAGCCCATCTTCTTTATGAAACAGGGCTTGTGTGCTGAAATGAAGGATGCGTTTTATGTTCAGCTTGCCAGAAGTGTCCTTTGCTATCATTCAGTGTGACATAATAATAGCTTGGATGTCTTTTGCCTTGCCTATACTATTTGCAGTATGGGAAAATTAAGATATCATGGTTTTAGTGTTGCTTGTCAAGAAGTCCTGAAACTTTCTCTTAGTTTACACTGTAAGTAAACTATGCACATGGTTTACTATGCACATTAAACTATGCATATAGTTTTTTACAAATTATTCTGAGAATTGGACCCAAACTAGTCTTCTAATTAGAGTCTTGAAATCGTGCAGGGGCTGGGATATTGATCTGAAAAGCTGTAACTGGCTCAGGCTCTCTGAAGATAGGTTCAAATGCTGAAGTCAAAGCCAGGCTCTTTGCTGGGGGAAGGAGATGGCATGAGGTTGGATGAGGCTCTGAGCCTCACAGTGCCAGCTCACCTCTCCTCCTTGTGCCTGCTTGTAATGAACACTCCTTTAACCTGAATCTTTACAGCAGCCATATGGCATTGGTTGATTAGAATAAGTGTATGCGAATAGCACTGGGTAGTATACTGGGTAATGATAGCAGTCGGTCCAAGATGATAGTCCATCAAATAATCAGAAGTAAAATTTTCAGTAACTTCTCTTAATGATATGAACGTGTTGCTAATTTAGTCTGTTTCTGTTATCTTTTAATTTGTGATCTGATTGCTCACTTTGCTGAATTATAAATGTCACAGTGATAGGAAAATGCTTTTTAATTTCAGCTTGTCTGTTGACAATAAAACCTATATAATAGAGAATTAGGTCCCAACGACCCTTTTTAGTTTGCTTTCTATATTACTGACAGCCAGAGATGAATGTCATACTAAGTTTAACTTAAAACAGTCTATTCCACTGTCTTTTTGAGATAGGAGGATGGAAAGTAGAATCACTGGTGACAGAGTGAGCTAAACTTGGAAACACTACACAAACCCTGGCTTATTTTCAGATTTCTTCTCTGGAATTCATGGGGTTACATAGAGGATGATCTAAACCACTATGGCGGTCAGTTAAACACTCTTTACCAGCTACATGACCACATGTATATTTCACACAATTCTCAAAAATGCTTTTGTTTAAAGTAGCAGGAAAGGCCAAGAATCGGTTTGTAAGAATATCAGTACTGTAAGCATCTTGTTTAAACTTCAACCTGTAGGAATTAGTGTAATACAAGGAAGAAAAGAAGGACTACTTATCAGTTTAATTACTTATCTAGAGTTTTATTTTCTTTTTCCCTTATTTAATGTTCAGAAAGTCAGTAGTGAAGCATCTTTTGGGGGAAAACATTGTCCAAAATCATGATGAATATGTTAATACAAGCAATTTTGCCTATATTTTAAAAATTAAGAGCGCTCTCTGAAGCTGTTAAATTATGACAACATTGCTGTCACACCACTGACTGCACTTTAGTATTAAGTATTTGTAAGTATTGCATATGAAGAGTTACCTGTAATGTACTATATGCAAAACTGATAGTTGTTAACCTGGAACTGGAGAGAGTCGCATACAGATTGGGAAACCCCCCCCAGAGAATCAGGAAAAATTTGTGCTAGCCAGCCACTCTTTACAATAGGATATACATGAAAGAAACCAAACCCTGTTTTGATTAGAACTTAAAATAAATTAAACTCATGCCAGGTTAGACAGAGCTTTGCGTGACATGGTCTAGTGTGAGGCATCCCTGCCCATGTCAGGGGTGTTAGAACTAGACGATCTTAAGGTCCTTTCCAGCCCTAACTATTCTTGTCTATCCTGAGGTTAACATTTGAAGGTAATGAAAAGTATTCCTTAATGTGATGCTAATACTCAGGCTAAAAGTGGCCCTTCTTTTTTTAGACCTGAAATGCTTTTCATTTCTTCTTCTCAAATAACTAATACTTATGTCAGGAATTAAAAACTGCTGTGTAACTCCCCTGCAAAAGAGGGGGCAGCTACGGAGGCCTTTCTCTTTTGCCAGAAGTATACAAAAGTGATCTCTGCAGTCTGATTCTCAGCAGAGCTACTGCATCAGTCTGTTAACCTAGCCTGGAGAAGCCCCAGGCTTGTCATAGACTTTGCTGATTTCTGAGCAGTGCAGCTTCATGCTGAACTGCCAAAATAGTGACAGTTCTAAAATACATTTTTTCAAACAAGCCAAACTAGGCTTGCAACAGTGCACAATCAGGTCCCCATATTGATGGCTTGGCTTCGCGAGCGAAGATTTGGGAAGGACTTCAACCACTCTTACTACAAGCATGATGACCGAGGGCATGTGTGATATGCAAATCTGGTTGGAAAAAGGCTGCTTAAGCAATCAGGAAGTGTCCAACCAGGACTGTCAACTCCTGAGCTAACTTGAGCTACCCATGCGCTGGTCTGCCCACATGCAAGGTTGGATCTGCAGCTTCCCATGCACCTTGTCACCTACCGTTTAGACCCTCGCCCATCCATACAGGCAAGTGAGAGTGAGCCCTTCCAGCCTGTGCAGTGGATTTTTTAGGTGAAGAGCAGCTTGTGCAGGACTGGCCCCATCCTTTAAACCTGAGGTTTAACTGCCACGGCCTAGTTAGCTAGGACGGTGACAGCAAAGTCCACAGGTCGTAGGTTCTGTAAGAGTGTCCTTCTCTTTTATGGAAGACCATACAAGGCTAGATGAGCTCCATCAGCCCAGGTTTGAAGATAGGAGTTTTCCTTCTCCTATGAGGAAGGCCTGACTTCACTAACGAAGATTCAGTAAGACCTTTACCCATGCATTCTGAACAGGACTGTCATCTCCAGGGTCAGTCACAAGCGACCGATGGTGCAATAGCACAACAAGCGTCTAGGCGTTTTCTTAGAGGTATTCAGTCATAAGTCTGTAGGTGGTAGCCTCATGCCAGTGGCTCCTCAGCCAAGCGCACGCACCAGGGGTCTGAACCTGTAGTTCCTCTCATACTGAGCAGGATTACTATTGCAACAACACATCATCAGTAGGGTAAAACTAACCTGTCTCACGACGGTCTAAACCCAGCTCACATTCCCTATTAGTGGGTGAACAACGCTTGGTGAATTCTGCTTCACAATGGTAGGAAGAGCCAACACTGAAGGATCAAAAAGCGATGTCGCTATGAACGCTTGGCTGCCACAAGCCAGTTATCATATTACCATGGTGCCATTTGATGACACAGAGAAGAAGTTACCTTGGTATGCCTGTCCAGGACTGTGAGATGTGGTTATTTGAAGTTATTTTTTAGCTGTGGCAAGTATGAATGAGTGAACATGGTGTAATACTTGGGAATTATTATTATTATAATAAAGATTTATTTTAATTTCTGGATTTGTTTTAAGGAATATATGGTTCAGATCTATCTTGGATATTGTTGACTGTTTAATAAAAGAATAAAATCAGAATGTGTCCTCATAAAGTAAAAGAGAAATTTGGTGCAGATGTGTAAGCAAAGTGTTATTTATTTATAGGAATGTTTACTGGCCCTTCAATAAATTATTTTAATCTAAATTTCATTAAGTCAAATCCAAAATCCAAAGCACAAAATCTTAGTCTGTTTTGAGATATAATTGAATGACGTTCAAAGCAGTTGATAATAAGAAAAAACAACTTCATTCCAGGTTAGCAGATTTAACTTAAAAATAAAGAAGCACTTCAAGTTTCTGAATGGATTTAAAATAGAAGAACAATAATATTTGACTTATATATGTTATGTATGTCAAAGTATGACAAATGTTTAAAAGTTAGGTATTTGTATCAGTTTGCATGTATATATTAATGTGCATTATGTATGTACGTGTGTGTGCTCAAGCAAAATTACTCATGTTACAAAATATGGAACAGGGCAAGGTGTATACTGTTGCCTGTGTAGTGGGTGTATTAGAAACACATATTGTCTCTAAATTTATTATCCATTTTAAGTGGGCACCTTTGTAACTGCATATATTGCTAAGCTTATTTGAATTGCATACTTGAGTTTGGATTATGTAGGCATATTTTGAATCAAGCACATGCCCTGCCAAATGGGTAGTACAGTGCACCAGTCCTGTGGAAAAGCAAAAATCTCTGTTTGATTAGGTGCTGACAGATATTTGCATATATATTTCATCATTTCCAAATATGTTCATATAGTTGTAAGCACTTCTATTTTTATAAAGCTATCTCTTACTGATCATGCAGAACTGTTAATGGTCCAGATTCAAAGCAACTTAGATCATTTAAGAGTGACTAGGGAATTTTGCTGATGAAATGCTAAACTGGAGTCTAGCAAATGTTGTCTATCATATTATAAGATTGCCAGAATGCTGCTCTTGCTCATGCAAGGTCTCGCTCAAGGTTGGGAAATGAAGCATATCTTTTCCTAACTGTACTCAAGGGTCTCTCTCATGTATGCTTTCTGTGGTTGTGTTTGCCAAACACCAATAAAACTGGGTCTCCTCAACAATCCCACTGATTATCTTTTTAGTAAGCAATGACAGAAAGTGGTAGGAATGACGCTTCTTATTTCACAACAGCAGGGTGGGAGGGATCCTGAAAGCCTGTGATTATGTCCTTCTTTCACTGAAGGAAATTCAGACTTTCTTCTGGCAGTTGAGCAAAGTGCTTATGAAGGCAGGAGGCAAATGGTCACTGTACCTCCCTTCAACATTGTTCCCCTGCGCAGAGAGGTATCCAAGACTTACTGGTTGAGGGAGAGGGTTAAAAAAACCCAGCAAGCATTAAGCACCATTGGGTGTGATTTTGCATTGGTCTAACAAGGAAATTACACTTTTCTTTTTTTTTTTTATATTTTTTTCCTCCAACATCCAGGGACAATCTCTGTATTTACTGCGGTGATTTTTAACTAAATTATATTCTTAGGAATGACTGACTGATCAAATAAAATACTGAAGTAATTTAGGACATTGCAGGGATTATTTTGGATTGCTGTGCTAGGCTAATGTGGAAAGCAGACAGCCGGCTTTAAGTTAAACATTAATATACTGGTATTGGAAGTTAAACCCTTTTCAGTGAGATGAATAACAAAAAGCAAAACAAAAAAAAAAACACCAAAACCAAAAAAACTCAGAATTCTAATTCTTAGAAGAACAATTGTAAGTTCCCTGTTTCCCAAGCAGGGATTGTAGAAAATATTATTTTGGTCTGTCTTGCCTTTTGGCTTTCCCTTTGCAAACTGCAGGTCATGTATTATGAACACAGTCTAATTCCTAAGCTAGGATCTTAACTTCATTAACTTCCACCTAAGGAGAGATGCCTTTAGCTGATAGGCTCATTCATTTGAGAGTTTCATCAATTCTGGGAGAATTACTACTTTTTCTTGGTGCCTGAGGCATTAAATTGGTCACTGAAATTGAATCTCAGGTTCCTAAAGAAGTAAAAAATATTCCATAATGTACAGTTTCTATGCTGACCAGCAGAGATTTTGTCATAGCCTTTATTTTAGTGTAATAGTGTCATACAGGTTTTGAGAAGTGGACAACTCACAGGACTTAAGGTTTCAAGTAAATTTAATTAAGAAAATAAAGTAATATACGCATGCAAACTTACTGAAGAGTCTTACCACTTTTCCTCACCAGGAAGAGTAAGAATCTGTCTTTACTATACATAGCTTTGCATTTTCATTATCAATTCTCCCCTTCTTTTTTATAATACCCATGAGCTCCTCCATGATCAAATGTGAATCTCCACAGTACTTTCTCTCTGTTCCTCAAATACAAGCTAGTTTTGTGGGCAAGTTATATGAAAACTGACAGCACTGTCTGGAAACTGTCCTGCAGTGCACCAACTACAAATGTGTAGAGGCTGTCAGTGGAATTTCTAGAAGTACTTGGCATTAAGCAGCACAGAAAAGAAGCAGAAAGCCTTCCTTTATAATTTGGCTCCTGAATACCCTTGTGCTTAACCCTGTGATTTGAAACTTATGGTTTCTCTTACCCATCTGATGTGTCCTATGAAGGGAACCTGTTTAGTCCACAGTTCCTACAAGTGCTTTCTATGGAAGCATTTGTTCTTATTCTCATTGATTTTCCCCTCATATTCTAAAGCTGATCAGTTTTCAGATGAAGTTGCTTATGCCCCTCAAAGATGCTGGCAACAGCTTTATTTTCCCCATCCTTCCCTCCTCCTGTCCTACCTGTTTTGTTCCCATAACCTGGAGGCATTTACTCATCTGATGTATAGTTTTTCCCTCTTCTATCAATCTTTGATTATGTTAGTGATTGAGGTTATTAAGGTCACCATCCTTCACCAAGGACTGACATAAGCAGGCAGTGTTATATGTCCACTGAAAGAGACTGAGAGAAAGGAAATTTCTTTTTGCTCTTTTGGAAAGCTCTGCCTTTTCTCCAAATGAGATTTCTGGTGAAGATAAGGCAATTTCTTTAAGAGAATTATGGAATGTTTATGGCGTTTACGTGATTAAATTTACATTCCTGCACAGCTGTAGCATATTTGAATGTTTTAAAGGAAAAGAGTAGTCTAATTACAATTACATCATTCACTCTGCACTTTCCAGAACATTATAAGGCTTTAGTCTTGACAGTTCAAGAGTGAAAGGAAATGGAAGCTGACCTGCCTAGGAATTGGGGTCTCTTTCTATAACAAGTCAAAACTGGGAGGTCTTATGCATGTATTGTGCTTGAACGGAACTACCAAAATAAATAACCATAAGTTATATGCCCTAGGATGTACAATATGTAGCAGAACTATGGCAATAATAGATTTATATGTTGAAGCCAGCTTATAAATGTGATGTGACTGTAGTTATGTAGTAGGAAAAATGAACTGGAATGTTCATTATTCTTCTCAGGCAGAGTCAAGGCAATGTCACATTATACATTAGCTTTGTCCCATTATTCATTGGGTATATGAATTATGGAAGTCTTATAACATACAACTGCATATTGTCATGCATTTTGATGATGTATTTTTTTAATGTTTGCATATGTTGTATATATTCTATAAATTGTCTGTAGGCTGCAGTTGTCTGAGAACACTTACTGTTCCTGGGCTTACACCAGTGAAATAAACTAAAATTTAAATATAACCAGTTGCTAATAAAGTTGAGCATAGGATTATTTAACTCTTCCTAACAAGGAATTTTCAAAAGAAGGCAGACTTTCAAAGCCTCATTCCTTTTCTGTCTTTGTGTGCACAAGTTTATGGCTAAATAAGTTAGGGCCTGATCTTTTCATTCTGTTTTTATAGACCCATGTAATAATGTGGGCCACTGTACTGTTACCACTTGCTGCTAGTGCATATGTCAAAAGATTTTTACCGACATGCATTTGTGGCCTTTAGTTCTAAAATTAGTTTTCAAGACTAGTGTCTTGAAGTATACTGATGGAAATGAGTTCTGATTCGGTTGATGAATTACTGAAGGTACACTTTTGCACTTTGATTTCTTTAAACCTTGTCATTGTAATGTTTAGTTTTCACACATTATGGTCTTTAAATAGTGCTTTCAATTTTCATTTTTCATGGGGGCACACTCAATCCCACTGTCCATATACCTGACAAAGATGTTGAACATCCTTGTCTTAGCTGGAGAGACATAAATTTGATGGATGGACCACTTGGTGGATAAGGAATTGGCTGGGTGGCCACACACAGACCTGTGGTTAATGGCTTAATGTCCAACTAGAGATGTGTTACAAGTGGTATCCCTCAGCGGTTGGTGTTGGGAATGATCCTGTTCAACATCTTTGTCAGTGACATGGACAGTGGGATTGAGAGCACCCTCGGGAAGTTTGCCAACAGCTCTAAGCTATGTGGCTCAGTTGATATGCTGGAGGGGAGGGATGCCATCCAGAGGGACCTTGAAATGCTTGAGAGGTGGGCGAATGCCAACCTCATGAAATTCAACATAGCAAAGTGCAAGGTCCTCAGCCCCGGGTACTTTTCCACCTAGCAGCTTTCCCGCCGCTCTTCCCCAAGCCTGTAGCATTACATGGTGTTGTTGTGGCCCAAACACAGGACCTGGCACTTTGCCTTGTTGAACCTTGTACCATTGGCTGCAGCCCATTGATCCAGCCTGCCCAGATCCCTCTGGAGAGCCTCCTTATCCTTCAGCAGATCAACACTCCCAGCCAACTTGGTGTCATCTGCAGATTTAGTGAGGGTGTACTCAAGTCTCCTCATCCAGACTATCAATGAAGATATTAAACAGCAGTGGCCCTAATACCGAGTCCTAAGGAGCACCACTAGTGACTGCTCGCCAACTAGATGATGCCATTTACCACCAAACTTTTGGCTCAGCTATCCAGCCAGTTTCCAATACAGTGAGGAATATACCTGTCCAGTCCATGAGCAGTGAGTTTCTTCAGGAGAATGCCATGGGAGACAGTGTCAAATGCTTTCACTCCTCTCTCACAGCTGCTATGCAGCTTTGTTTTACCCTTTCTTTAGTGTGTTGTCACAGAATCACCAGCACCATTGTTGATGGTCTCAACTTTGGCCAGCAGCAAGTCTGTCTTGGAGTCATCTGGAATTGGCTCTGTTTGGCATGGGGCGGAGCAGCTTATGGTGTCTTCTCACAGAAGCCCTCCCTGAAGCCCTTTCTCCCTGCAACCAAAACCTTGTCACATAAACCCAATACAAGTATTAAAAATTGGAATATACAATGGAGGGGAATACCATATTAATAACAATATTAACGGCTAGAAATAGTTGGAGGCAAAGCTGTTTAATGAAAAGAATGAATGCTTTACTCCCTTCCATAAGCCTTTGTTTTCATAAGGAACTTAACTACAACAGAGAAATTTCTGGAACTTGATTTCCTTTCCTACTTCTATTCTGCCTTTTCTTTTAGTCCTTTCTTGTATTCCCTGTGAATTTATTGTTAAGGTTTTCATTTAGGGACTTCAGTGAGACTATTTTTCTTGACCTTGTGTCAAGAGATCCCTAAACACGAGACAGTGATGGAATCACTTGTGTGTAGTGTCAGACTAAGTACTCACAACTGGGGGTTTCTATTCAATTTGATGGCATACTCCTTGTTCATGTATATATGCTGAATTGTGCTGCATTTATTTTTGGTACAGTAATGCTACCTATAGAGTGGGGAATTTTGATGAAATAGAAGTTTCTAAATGGCTTTGACATTGTTAAGAAAGGAATTTTTTTGAGATATATTTTTTAAAAAAGCTCTATCTGAAAGCATCTGTCATAACTAAGATATCTGTGCTTTTGATTTGTGTCAAAGACACCTAAAACCTGAATACCTGTTCCTCTCAGGCCATGCTTTAAATTCACAATTTCAATACATGCTGAAGACAAGCATCATCAAGTAAAAGCAGTGGAGAGAGAGCCTGTAATGCATTAGAACTTTCCATGTTGAAAGCTATTTGCTCTCATTGTTTCCTGCTGTGTCAGTATATTCATCATGCCTACTTGCATCATGTCAAGTAGTCAATAGAATTCATAGTTTTTATATGTTGCAGTGTATTTGTGTAGTAAGTTTTTATTTGGGTTCCTTGAATAGGTTGTGCTCTAATGTTTAAGTACTGTTAGTGTCTAAACAAAGAGAGATTTCTAAAAAAAATCAAAAATGGGTGGGAATGAGGGCAAAGTTTCAGCAAAGGCTCTGCTACAGCTATTACCCAGAATGACTGGAACACAGATCTGACCATGCTTGGGGAGAGAAGAGCAGGAGCTTTGCAATTTACAAGAAACAGGTGCAATTTACAAGAAACTTGAGACTGCCATGCACTAAGAGGAATCATTCAGAATGTCATGCCAAAGCCTGAGAAAACAAATGTGATTGTGATATTCTGCAATATTAATTTGGAAAGAGCTTAAGCAAACTAATCACCCTTTACAAATTAAGGTTGCACACTTCATGTTAACTTTAGAAGTCTAGATTTGCTGAGATGAGAATTAGCGTGGTCCTCCTTTAATGCTTTTGTAGGTTATGTCTTTGAGTTTGGGATCTGAAAATTTGTCAGTCCTTAAAACTTCTTCATCATATGTGCCGCAGAAAAATGCAACATATCATTAACTTTCCTTAACTACTTCTCAAGCAAGCTGCTTTGTAAGCTGAGCAGGAGATGAAGGGGTTGTAGTGCTTTATAATCCCTTACTTTGCTTTTTTCCTCCATGACAATATCAATGATTTAGTCTTTCTACTCAGAGAGTGCCAGAAGTAATTTATAATAGTAATCATATTTAAATTTTCAAATTCAGTACAAAGCATCCCAGAATCTCACTGAAAACTCTACTGCCCTACTGAGATAGTAGGATATGAAAGTATATTCTCATGATAGCTGGGTAGTTAACCTGTACTGCTGCTGTATTCCTCGTTTTTTCCACCCAGCCTCCTGGAGTTTGCTTTAATTCTTGTTTATTGTTTCCTAATTTAGCTTGTAATCTCTGTGAAATAAGTTGTCAGGGAGGAAGTGTTTGTATTACAGCAATGTGTTTGCTTTGCTTTTATTGTTTATTTTTGTTGCAAGCTCTTTTTTATGGTCTGTGAGGACGTGATTAAAGCCGATAAGGATGAAAAAAGATTGTGTGGGTGAAGCTTGAATTTGAGACATTGGCAAATACAAGTTTAGTCCCTGCATTCAGCCAAGGAGTCTTTAACTTTTGGACCATCTATTTACTTTATCTTATCGTCACAGACTGTAGTGAGAATTAATTGGTACTAGGCTTAATATATATAATTTATATATTTATTATGTTGTAATGCCACAGTTAGCCCTGTCTTCATCAACAGGGTAACAGGTAAACAAGTAGGGTAAGAGTTACTGATTTTGAGTCTCTGGAATGCTTGTAGGCAAGAAACAGTAAATGCTGATTAGCTAAGAAGCAGACTGAAAGCAGGACAAAGCCAATAGGGCTGCCAGCCCTTCCCTGAAAACTATGATTTGTGTTGCTTCACTTGAGACTGCTTGCTATGAAGACTGACTGAATTAGCTTCAATATTTTCCCCCTTGACTTCTTTTGGTTCTGAAGAAAGCCCTGTAAATTCTGAGTAGTCACCAAAAAATGCAGGAAAAATTCTACATATACTTTCATTTTGATTGCAGGCTGTTATTCCCAGCTTTCCCAGTTTCTTTCTTTCCCTATAGCTACCATGAAAGGGGCAGTTCATCTTGATTACTTTTTGCTGAAGTAGGTTTCAAGGCAGTGAAATGTAAACTTCATCCTAAATGAAAAAAAGTGTATTTGCATCCTGTGCATCTGTTATATAGGCCAGTTCAAAGAGACATCGAGACATCTGCACTTAACAATATGCATGCAATGCCTTGCATAAATGACACATGCTCTAGCCCATTCTTCATGGAAATGCAAAAAATATTGTGACAAATGTTTCAGGCCAAAGAAGGAAGGGGGACAGAAGAGTATTGTTAGAAGGAATTAGATTTATAGGCAAGCTATAAAGCTATGAGATCTCTCAAGCATGACCTTATTAATTTTGCCCACATTTTAAGACTAAAGAACACCGTCAGATATTTGAGAAGTAGATGAACTTAAGGTCCTTTCAAACCATAACCGTTCTATGGTTTTATGTCTGTGTAACTTTTAAACACTTTTTTTTTGGTGAATGTTGGTTCTGTAGGAAGAATGGTGAGTAACAGGACAAAACCGCTGTTTGCTACTACCAGTCTGATGGTCACCAATATTAAGACACAGGAGAACTTCAGTATACTGCTGCCTTTTCCAGGGCTGCCCTTCAAACTACAGTCTCTAACTGAAGGCAGCATTAGTGTCTTTTCATATGAACCCACAAGGATTTGTTGTAGCACGCATCTTGCTTCTAACATCTGGACTTTCTGCCTGGACTTGTGCAAGATGTTCAACACTGTCCTCCACAACATCCTTGTCTCTAAATTGGAGAGACATCAATTTGATTGTTGAGCCACTCAGTGGATAAAGAACTGACTGGATGGCCGCACGCCAAGAGTTGTGGTCAATGGCTCAGTGTCATCTGGAGACCACTAACGAGTTGTGTCACTTAGGGATCGGTGTTGGGACTGGTCTTGTTTAACATCTTTGTCGCTGACATGGACAGTGGGATTGAGTGCGCACTCAGCAAGTCTGCCAATGACACCCAGCTGTGTGGTTTGGTTGAGAGAAGGAATGCCATCCAGAGGGACCTTGACACACTTGTGAGGTGGGCTGATGCCAACCTTATTAAGTTTAACCATGCCAAGTGCAAGGTCCTACACCTGGGTCAAAGCAATCCCAGGCACAGCTACAGGTTGAAGAGAAGAGATTCAGAGTAGCCCTTCAGAGAAGGACTTGGGGGTGTTGGTTGATGAGAAAATGAACATGAGCCGGCTTCAGTGTGCGCTCACAGCCCAGAAAGCCAACCATATCCTGGGCTGCATCAAAAGCAGCGTGACCAGCGGGTCGAAGGAGGTGATCCTGCCCCTCTACTCTGCTCTCGTGAGACCTCACTTAGGAATATTGTGTGCAGTTCTGATGTCATCAACATAAAAAGGACATGGAACTGTTGGAACAAGTCCAGAGGAGGGCCACGAGGATGATCAGGGGACTGGAGCACCTCCCGCATGAAGACAGGCTGAGAAAGTTGGGGCTGTTCAGCCTGCAGAAGAGAAGGCTGCATGGAGACCTCATAGCAGCCTTCCAGGATCTGAAGGGGGCCTATAGGGATGCTGGAGAGGGACTCTTCATTAGGGACTGTAGTGATAGGACAAGGGGTAACGGGTTAAAACTTAAACAAGGGGAAGTTTAGACTGGATATAAGGAAAAAGTTTCTTACTGTAAGGCTGGTGAGGCACTGGAATGGGTTGCCCAGGGAAGTTGTGAATGCTCTATCCCTGGTGGTGTTCAAGGCCAGGTTGGACAGAGCCTTGGGTGACATGGTTTAGTGTGAGGTGTCCCTGCCCATGGCAGGGGGGTTGGAACTAGATGATCTTAAGGTCCTTTCCGACCCTAACTATTCTATGATTCTATGTTCTCTGTACATGTTGTATGTGATTCTTAGAAATCCCCTGCATCTCCTGCCTGCTCTCTCATAGTAGCTGCTCACATGTTTGTAATTAAGTCTGCTACATCAGTTGTGCTTGCTGACTGCTGAAACCTGAAGTTATTTTGTTAATACATGATGGGCCTGAATATTTTCCTTCTACATAGGTGTGGTATGTGCTACTAGTGTTCTAGGTCACATGTCAATCCATATAATCTCAGTGGGGTGTCTTTGGTACAGTTTCATGTTAAGGACTTTTTTTCTGTTTCTGCCAAGTACTCCTTATGGTTCAGTTCACATGAAACATTTTTTTCTTATTTCCTGGTAGAAACTGTTTTGTATTTTTGTACAGCAAATGAACAGCTTACAGCTATTCCTTTGTGGATTTAGTAGCAGCCAGTAGAACTTAAGTAGTGCAGTGAGCTAAGTTGTATGTTTTTTGCTTTGATGGGTTTCTGCTTGTGGTAGACTGACAACATTTTCCAAAGGAGTTTGAAAGAGTGTAGAGAAATTGGACTTTAAAGTGGTTTATACCTCAGCAAGATTTTTTTGTGACAAAGCAAAGTCATTTCTTCAGTTCAAGGCTGGTTTCCGCACTAAATACAAAAGACCTGCAGAGAAGAGGGTATGCATGAAAGCTTTGAATAAAAGGTCACAGGAATTCTTTATAACAAAAAAAAAAAACCAAACCACCAACATTAGGCAGGCTGCCTGTACATGTCTTGTGTGTACTCATAGGTCTAATCTTGGGAACAATTACATGCAGACATGTAACTTTAATTGTGTACCTGCCAAATCAATGAGACAAATTGAAATCTTTCTCCATTTGTAAGATCCTTAGTTTAGAGTTTCCCTTTCAGCAGTTAGAACAAAACATCAATGAAATGCCAGGGATTTGTCTAATATAGGTTTAGTATTATACTGCAAGTCGCTGAAGAGCTCTTTTACATAAAACTTGTGTTTTTTGTTTTGTGCTTTAAATAGGGTTATTTTCCTAAACAACAATACCTGGACAAGTAATTATCATGGTTCCTGTTTTCTGTTCCTTTCAGTGCTGCAGTTTTTGGTCTTAAATTGACAATATGCTTTTTGGGTTTGAAGAAAATGTTGTCTTCCATGTTCATATGTGTTACAAACAAAGTGGTTTGCATATCAATACTTTAAATGAGAGGAAAAACAAAAAGTGTGCTCTCCAGGAAATGAAATTAATCTATAATTACCCAGTTAATTATCTGTACATTGTACTGGGCACTTTAAACTGTCAAAAAGACATCATATTTTATCTGTTTTATCATCTTACAGAATGCTCCTACAGAAAAGTGAAATATTTCTTTTGTTGTTTGAATGTCAGTGGATAGTGAAGCATACTTACTTGGGTATATGGATTGAGGGTAGATAGACAGATAGCCAGCCAGGCAGCCATAATTTATTTTTGTTAGTAAAAAAAATTGTTCAAGGTGAAAACCAGTAGTTACATGCATTACTATAGTCTGTTTTATTTGGTTTGGTTTGGCTTTCTTTGTATTAATTTGTAAGCACATCAAATTATTTTATCCTTCCTATCACATGTGACTTGGGCTCTTTTCAATACTTCATCTTTATTTTATTTTGGCCTTTTTTTTTTTCTTTATAGACGGGTATAGCAGGATTACAATTACATGCAAAAAACCCTACTAGAATACACACATGGAACTGTACAAGGAATCTGCTGTTATTTACTACGAATAGCAAGACTTTTTTCTTGTATAGGTTTCTTCTTTTTTGGCCTGAGATTGTAGTTTGTGTAGCACACTGTGAAGCTGGAGAACAAACCAAATAATAGTGAGGGTACTGTACTGCATTATTTCTTATCATTTTGGGTTTTGTTTTTGTTTTTTCAGAGAGGTGAAAATGTGCATTACCTTCTTCTACCTCCCTTTTCCTGAGAATTCCTCTTTGTTCCGCCCATTTTGAGATCCTCACTTGTTCTTATTCTCCAGTCTCTTCACTTGCTCCAATCAGCCCAGTATATTTCAGTTAGCTTTTGATAGACAACCAAATGTAAATACTTCTTCCTACTTGTCCTCAACCTCTTCCATGTCTTGTCACAAGACAAGCCTTCTGAAGAATGTCTTATGTCTTAAGTGAAGACAACCTTGGAACCACTTTAATGGATTCTTTCAGATTTACTAAGAGTTCTCTTAGACTGTGCTTAGACTTCTGCTTCTCCAATTGTCCTACTCTTCCTGAAGCCCATCCTCCATCTCGTTTGCTCAGAATCCTTCACTTTCTAGTGACTACTTCCTAGTAGTACTCCATTTCCCATATTTTATACCTGTCAATCACATATGTCAAGACATTCTTCTTCAGATCTTGTCCTCCTTGGCATCAGTGGGTATTTGGCTCCTTTGCTTCTGTCGTGGTTTAAGCCCTGTCGACAAGCCAGCCACACAGTCTCTCTCTCACACACCACCCCCTTCTTGCCCTACCCCTGCTCCCGAAGGGATGGGGAGGAGAATCAAAAGAATGCAACTCCCATGGGTTGAGATAAGAACAGTTTAGTAACTAAGGTATAACACAAATCACTGCTGCTACCGCCAATAATAATAATGATAAAGGAAATAACAAAGGAAGAGAATGCAAAACCTCACCACCAGCCGACTGATAACTTGCCCCACCCTGCCCGACCGAGCACCAACCAGTACTTAGTCCGACCCTGCAGTGAACTAGCCCTTCTGGGTAACTCCCAGTTACATCCCGGGCATGACGTGCTGTGGTATGGAATACCTCTTTGGTCAGTTTGGGTCAGGTGTCCTGTCTCTGCTTCCTCCCAGCCTTACAGTATCACAGTATCACAGTATGTTAGAGATTGGAAGGGACCTCGAAAGATCATCTAGTCCAATCCCCCTGCCGGAGCAGGAACACCTAGATAATGTTACACAGGAATGCGTCCAGGTGGGTTTTGAATGTCTCCAGGGAAGGAGACTCCACAACCTCCCTGGGCAGCCTGTTCCAGTGTTCCGTCACCCTCACTGAGAAGAAGTTTCTTCTCAAGTTTAAGTGGAACCTCTTGTGTTCCAGTTTGTACCCATTACCCCTTGTCCTATCATTGTTTGCCACTGAGTAGAGCCTGGCTCCACCCTCGTGACACTCCCCCTTTATATATTTATAGACACTGATAAGGTCACCCCTCAGTCTCCTCTTCTCCAAACTATAGAGACCCAGCTCCCTCAGTCTTTCCTCATAAGGGAGATGCTCCACTCCCTTAATCATCTTAGTTGCCCTGCGCTGGACTCTCTCCAGCAGGTCCCTGTCCTTCTTGAACTGAGGGGCCCAGAACTGGACATGGAGGGGGGCGTTCCCACGGTGACGGCGGGAGATTTAAAAGCGGCCTAAACTCGCTACTAGCATTCAGTCAGCTGATCGGAGCTAGCCTAGCTAGAGCCACAGCCGGCACGCTTCAGCAACGCGAGGGTCAACGGAGATTAGGAAAATCAGAGGGGATAGCGCAGAGACATCGCGATTCCCAACATCTCCCGATCCCCGAAGCCCCAGCAGCCCTTGCGAGAGAGAGGCTGACGTGGAGGGGGGCGTTCCCACGGTGATGGCGACCACTCCCCTGCTGCTTGCCTTGAAAAAAGCCTTCCCCTCCTCCCTGGTCAGGGTAAACGTTACTTAGCAATAACTGAAAACATTGGTGTTATCAGTGCTATTCCCAGTCTGAAAGTCGAAACCACAGCACTGCACCAGCTACTAAGAAGGAGAAAAATGACTGCTACTGCTGAACCCAGGACAGCTTCTGACTCTGTAGGGGTTTCTTCAGTACTGAATGCCTTGCTGTCCCACCAGCATACTGTCAGTCAGTTTTGCATCCTTTTCTTCTTCATTTGCACCTCATTGAATTATCTTATCTGACTACATTAATCTGTCACATAAAAGGTTAACTCAGAGCTTTCATAACATTCTTCAGACATGTTTTGTTTTGTTCCAACTAAGTCTGCGTGAGTCCAGAAATAAACCCCCTGTATAGTCACTTACAATGTTGTTTATTGCCCTTGTATCAGTCTAACTATACCTTGCAATGTATCTCTGAAATTGATTATGTGCACTGTTACAGTTTCTTCTGGAATCAGTTACACCATTAGGATGCTGCTATATTTGGTGTCCTGATTTTTCACTGTCTCATGAAAATATTCCAGTAAAACGCCTTAGTTGTCAGTTCTGAGTGATTCTTCAGTTCAGGAGTACATCTCACCACAGCAAGCAGTTCAGACATCAGCTGAACTGAGGCTGTAATAATGGCTGGTTTTAAATTATTGCATGCAGAAATATATTAATTTGTTTTTCTAAAAATTAGATATACAGAATCTGCAGAATTATTAATTGAAATCAGATACCAAAGCTGTTGTTGACAGTACACCATTGAGACTTTTTTCAGGAACTGAGACAATCTTTTAGTAAGCTGCAGAACTTTATTTCTGTATAACACAGTTCTTTTCACATCAGAGAAATTATCTTTTGAAGGCTTCTCATCTCTCGTCCAAGTTTATGTTGCTCAATGGAAGCTAACTGCAACTGATGTTTCCTCTTATGGAAGCTCCCGTACGTGGCATACAAATGGATTTGCACAAAACTCATGCATCAAAATGCTAACTGAAACCACCACAGTAGCGAAAATTATCAGATACAATTATTTTTCCCCATTGCCTGGAAAGTCCTTATCTTCATTTAACTGAGTGAAAATCCTGTCATATGAGGCTTTAGTCATACCAAGTCTTGCTCTGAATGTATGCGTTATGATAGGATTGAATAGCTAATGACTTATACATCACGCTGTTGTTCCACAAAAGTGTTTCAGCCCTTGTGTAATCATGCTTATGAGTTTTGCTAGGTACAAGTGACAATACATACTTTGTAAAGGCCATAGGGATAGATAATTATTGAAAATGAAAAAAACAGGTATCTGATCAGACTGTTGATCACTGCAGGATCACTGAAGGTGACAGAAAGACACATCCAGACATTGGTGATAGAAATTCCCGCTAACACCATTTTTTAAATGCAGTGATGATTCACTATGTGAAACAGTCTTCTGTATCCCCTGGCAACCAGAAACCAAATGTATCTCTTCTTGTCTGTTGGCCTTCAAAAACACATTTGTTTTCAGAAGACAGTCATACAACATTAGAAGCCCACTCACACCCATTGTTCATAAAGAATTATTCATAAAGAATTAACAAAAAGCAGACCTCTGTAGTTATTGTTATTAATCAACAAATTTTTCGAGCTCTTGATCAAGTTGTAGGGCATTTTTTGTTTTTCTTTTTATAATGTGAGTTATTTGAGACTCCATCTTTGACTTTTTCATGCATGAAAAATAATACTGTATTTTATGCAAATTACTCTTAATGTTTAATATACAGTTAAAATCTGAGAGATGTATGACTTTTCTCATCAGAATTTCTCATATTTCTATAGCAACACAATATCTTACTATTTTATTGACATACTGTTAATTTCTATTGTTTAGTCTGTTTAGGATAAAGAAAACAGATTCCATATTTCACAAAACATGTAAAAATAAAGAACTTTTCTTTAAAATATAGTATGTCAAATGACTGGTATGTCTTTGTGTAGGTAGCTGAAATTCAGTAATTCAAAAGCTTCAATACTCATGTCAAAATAAGCACAAAAGACACAGGTTCTTTTTCTTCAGGCTTGTTTTTCAGCAGTCACACCCTGTTCTCTTTCTTCCCAGTGTCTAGCAATTGATGCTATTTTTAGTAATTATTCTGGTAATAATCACTCAGCAGACTTTAAGCTGAATTGTTCTACAGTACTCTTACCTGGAGAAGTACATGATTTTGTGCAGAAGGCTTTGACCTTTTCAGATCTCCAGTTTCTGTAATTTGCTTTATAAATTCAAAGCATGAGAAAAAAAATGGGATTTGTCCAGAAGAGGTGCTTACTGCACATTTACAATTTCCATTTACAGAGAAATGGGTTTGTTTCAGTTTTAAAATAGAATTTAGTTGTATTTCACACTGGCAATTGTGTGAAAAATTTTCATATGGGAGATTAGACCAGAACAGATTCTTCGTGATGTATGTTCATGTCCTAGCTACCTGTACAGTAGTTCCCTGCCTGGACAGTCCATAGTGGAGATATAGTTTAATCCTGGAGGAACTGACTGACTTTAGCTCACAGGTAAATTTAGCCTTCCTTCTACAGTTGCTGTAAGGTGAATATTAAATTTGTGCACCTGAGGCACAGACATAAATGAGAAGAAGAAAACCCTGTCTTGCTTGAAAAGTATTTAAATGATCATGAACATTGAAATTTATATTCATTTTCTACTACGAACCATTAATCAGCTTTAATTATGGATGTATCCAATTGAGAGTGCAGAAGCGATCGCACTGCTCAAAATAGAAAATAAAGTTATTGGTGCTATTTTGATGCTCATGCATTTTTACTTTTTTTATCCACTTAATTTTTCCTTGTCTTTTTCCTTTGGTGTTGGTTCCTTAAACTGAACCTTATTAATTGTGATTCACGTCCGGCCCAATTATACATGACAGGATAGTACTCTTCATATGCTTGAAATAGCTTGATAAATCATGGAATCATAGAATTGTTAGGGTTGGAAAGGACCTTAAGTTCATCTAGTTCCAACCCCCCTGCCATGGGCAGGGACACCTCACACTGAACCATGTCACCCAAGGCTCTGTCCAACCTGGCCTTGAACACCACCAGGGATGGAGCATTCACAACTTCCCTGGGCAACCCATTCCAGTGCCTCACCACCCTGACAGTAAAGAACTTCCTACTTATATCCAGTCTAAGTTTCCCCTGTTTAAGTTTCAAGCTGTTACCCCTTGTCCTATCACTACAGTCCCTAATGAAGAGTCCCTCTCCAGCATCCTTACATGCCCCCTTCAGATCCTGGAAGGCTGCTATGAGGTCTCCATGCAGCCTTCTCTTCTGCAGGCTGAACAGCCCCAACTTCCTCAGCCTGTCTTCATGCGGGAGGTGCTCCAGTCCCCTGGACTTGTTCCAACAGTTCCATGTCCTTTTTATGTTGAGGACACCAGAACTGCACACAATACTCCCAAGTGAAGTCTCACGAGAGAAGCAGTAGAGGGGCAGGATCACCTCCTTCAACCTGCTGATCATGCTCCTTTTGATGCATCCCAGGATACAGTTGGCTTTCTGGGCTGCGAGTGCACACTGAAGCCAGCTCATGTTCATTTTGTCATTGACCAACACCCCCAAGGCCTTCTCCACAGGGCTGCTCTGAATCTCTTTTCTGCCCAACCTGTAGCTGTGCCTGGGATTGCTCCTACCCAGGTGTAGGACCTTGCACTTGGCATGGTTAAACTTCATGAGGTTGGCATCAGCCCACCTCACAAGCTTGTCAAGGTCCCTCTGGGTGGCATTCCTTCCCTCCAGCGTATCAACCGAACCACACAGCTTGGTGTCATCGGCAAACTTGCTGAGGGCACACTCAATCCCACTGTCCATGTCACCGACGAAGATGTTGAACAAGACCGGTGCCAACACCGATCCCTGAGGGACACCACTCGTTACTGGTCTCCAGCCGGACATTGAGCCATTGACCACAACTCTTTGTGTGCAGCCATCCAGCCAGTTCTTTATCCACCGAGTGGCTCATCCATCAAATGGATGTCGCTCCAATTTAGAGACAAGGATGTCGTGTGGGACAGTGTCGAACTCTCTGCACAAGTCCAGGTAGAAAGTCCAGATGCTCTACCCCTGTCCATCAGTTCCGTAGCCTCATCATAGAAGGCCACCAGATGGGTCAGGCAGGATTTCCCCTTAGTGAAGCCTTGCTGGATGTCACCAGCCGTCTTGTTGTTTTTCAACAAAGCCTTAGTGTGCCTTCCAGGAGAATTTGCTCCAGGATTTTGCCAGGCCCAGAGGTGAGACTGACTGGTCTGTGATTCCCCAGGTCATCCATTTTCCCCTTCTTGAAAATGGGGGTTATATTTCCCTTTTTCCAGTCATCGGGAACTTCACCTGACTGCCATGATTTCTCAAATATGGTGGCCAGTGGCTTAGCAACTTCATTTGCCAGCTCCTTCAGGACCCATGGATGGATTTCATCAGGTCCTGTGAACTTGTGCACATTCAGATTTATAAGATGGTCTCGAACCATATCCTCTCCTACAGTGGGCGCAAGGTCTTAATTCTCACAGTCCCTGCATCTGCCTTCGAAGACTTGGGTGGTTTGGTCAGAGCCTTTGCCAGTGAAGACTGAGGCAAAGAAGTCATTAAGAACCTCAGCCTTCTCCAAATCCAGGGTAGCCAGTTCTGAGAGCTTCTGGAGGGGGCCCACATTGTCCCTAGTCTGTCTTTTATTTGCTATGTACCTATAGAATCCCTTCCTGTAATCTTTCACATCCCTACCCAAGTTTAATTCTAACTGGGCCTTAGCTTTCCTAACCTGGTCCCTAGCTTCCCGGACAACATCCCTGTATTCTCCCCAGGCCACCTGTCCTTGCTTCCACCTTTTGTACGCCTCTTTTTTCCTTCAAAGTTTCCTCAGCAGCTCCTTATCCATCCAAGGAGGTCTCCTGGCCCTCCTGCTGCACTTCCTTCTAGTTGGGATGCAACACTCCTGAGCTTGTACCAGGTGATCCTTGAATATCAACCAACAGTCTTGGGCCCCTCTCCCGTCCAGGGCTATATCCCATGGAACCTTCCTAAGCAGGTTCCTGAAGAGGCCAGAGTCTGCTCTCTTGAAGTCCAGGGCAGTGAGCTTGCTGCACGCTCTTCTCACTGTCCTGAAGATCTCAAACTCAACCATCTCATGATTGCTACAACCAAGACTGCCCTGGAGCATCACATTTCCAACCAGCCCTTCCCTGTTGGTGAGCACGAGGTCAAGCATGGCACCTCTCCTTGTTGGCTCCTCTATTACTTGCAGAAGGAAGTTGTCTTCCACACAATCAAGGAACCTCCTGGATTGCTTGTGCTGGGCCAATCTGTCCCTCCAACAGATATCAAGGTGTTTAAAGTCACCCATGAGGACAGGGGCCTGCAAGCGTGAGGCTGTTCCTATCTGTCTCTAGAATGGAAAATTCTATAAAAATGTCTTATATAAAATGTCTGTCTATAAAATGGAAACATCAATCACTGAAATCTGTGACTGTTGGGTATAAGTTACTGCTATTTAAATCTGGTGAAGGCCTGTGCTTGTCTTTTTGAAAATTCAGAATATTATGACATCTTGTGTTCAAGCAAATGCTCTCTTTTTTTTTTGCTATTTTTTTGAAAACGTTCAGTAGTTTTGTGTCTCAGTGAAATGAATGGAAATATTGTGCTTTTTTTTTTTTTTGCTTTTATTTTCCCTTTTCTGAATGTTTAAGATAGCTTAGGAATACATGCAGACTCAGGATATCAGATATACATTTGTAGGCATTTGGAATCCAGTACTGTTGCCTATGGGGAGAGGGGTATCTTCTTGGCCTCTGTCAGTCATTGAAGAGCAGTTTCCTTTGACTTGCTTAAGCTTCAGTCTTCTCCTGAAAAGACTTTAGCACTATCAATGGTTAAGGTTTGTCATTTCTTTCTTACTTTTACTATGTATATTTAATACACGTATCTGACCTAGATTCAGTTTGTGTTTGGTGGGATCGTTCCATTTTAGCATAGTGCAGTCACAGTTCATGGAGAACGGCATAGGCGTTGCATAAAGAAGTCTGGTTGGTTTTAGTTCCTGGTTTCAGGATGATGGGCATCTTATTTTCTAAAACATAGTCTGACTTTCAGGCAATTTGTCTTGGTTTTCACAGGCTCCCCAAATGCACATTTACTAGTGACATTAAAAAGTAATTTTTTTTGTTTGTTTGTTTTAGGGAACTTGTGGTAAATAGATGGAAATAATAGTATTCATTGTTTTGTAGTTTGTGTGGTGTTGTAGAAATCCTCTGAAAAATATATGCCTGCAAATAGCTTTCCAAACCACAGTATTCTTACTTAAATTTAAGTTCAGGTACTTGCCTATAATAACCTGTCAGAAGCATTCAACAAGAATCCTGTGAAAATTGCTGTTCTTCTTCATGAAAACCACATTAAAATGATGAAGATTTTTTATTGGATTTTTGTGTGCATCAGTTAAAAAGCCACAGACTGGCATTTTTTTCCTTCTTACTAGTTGCAGTACTCTTCTTTGCAGGAAACAAGCAAATGAAAAGTAATGTACAGCTCCTTTGTATTCACTGTTAATGTATCATCTTTAAGAGCCATCAGTAAAAGCTGAAAATTCTCCTTATTTTGAAAAAGTGTATTAATATGGTTTTATTTAATGTGAGATTTTCCAGAACTCCTGGCACTGAACTCTGTGTCTCTGGCTATGACAAGGGTTAAAACTGTTGCTGGGCACCCATCCATCACCCTTCTAATACAGAAACCAATTAGACTTTATACTACTGAAGGACAAGCATAGCCGAGTGAAAGATATGGAGCCATTAGACTAGAAAGGATTGAAACCTGACAGCAGAATTTTCTTCTGATGGTATGTGGGCAGCTTCCAGACCCTTTGCAACATCCCAATGCTGCAATATGAGTGTCATATGTTAAAAAAAATATTGAGAAGTTTTTAAAAGTCAATCATCATGTGCTTTGATTGAAGCAGAACTAGTGGCAAAAGAAGTATGTGGCCATTAATTGAAAGGTATAATGAAATAGATAGGTGTGGGCAATATTGATTTTAGCATTCCCTCGATACTGATTTTTTGTTTTGAAAATGTCACACAAGTATATTTTTTCATCTGCAGTGTATGTGCTAAAAGTTTCTCATATTTGGTCTGTTTACTGTATTTCAGTGCAAACTCTTTGCCAAAAAACATTTATCTTTTTTTGTCAGAGCAATGCCTTTCCAAGATTCTCCTCTCTACACAGTATCTGATGGAGGCAAATAGAAAATTGTACCAACTTTAAGTTATGGAAAAGCAGACTGATGAAATTTTTGTATTGAACTTAGCACCCCTGAAACGCTGGGAGCATCCACAGCGTAAGAGCTAGAGTATATAAGAAATAATGTGAGCCAGGCTTTTCAGCCAAGCTCTGCTGATAGGCATCACTTAAACCCAGAAGTTTCTGCTGCCTACAGATCCTGTGACCTCTCAGGGTGTGTATCCTTTTAGATAAAAATTGCAGTTGGAGTTGTTGGGGGTTTTAGGAAGAATTTGGGGAGCTAGCTTTTGCTTGTAACTCAGGTGACAGCTTATGCCTCAGGCAAGGGAGTCCCATGCATTTTGCTCTGCATGAGCTTGCCTCTGTAAACAGCTGATGCAGTGACAGCCCCATGACCTCCCTGCAGCAGCCAAGTGCTGTTAGCACCTGTCATCACCTCTGTGGTGCTGAGAAGTAAGGGGTGCAGCAACGATGCCAAGAGAAACTTTTGTTTTTACCATAACTGAGCCTGCAGAGATTCTTGTAAGCAGTAGCAGCTGCTGAGAACTAAAATCATAGCGGTGGATTCAAAGGGAAGGGAAAAGAAGCAGATAAAAGAAACTCAATGGAGGGAGGTTGCCATCAGATAAGCCAGGCTGCCAGCTGCTTTGTGGTATAGCATGAATATGGATAATCTCCTAGTTTGTAGCATGAGCCTAGGAGTTTGCTGACATGTGTCCTCATTTGCTTTGTCTCTTGCCGATTTATTTTTGTAGTAGCTCTACCAAAGCTATTTCAAGGAGTACTGATTTATCACATGGTGATTGTTCCTATACTTTAGCCTTGCTTCGTGGAATTACCAAACCAGGGAATAAATATATGGATGCATACAAATATATAAATAAATATGTAAGTAAGTACAATAGCAGAGATGCACGTAACAATAATTCCAAAGAAAACAGACAGTACTTTTTCCTAACTGTTTTTTCATTCGAAAAGCTCTTTATATTTCATTGTAGTTAAGTGAATGTGAAAGGTGTGTACAATTTTTCTCCCTGGTCCCCCTATTAATGTTGAAGGGTAGGAAGAAATTATAGTCATTTGTATTCTTGGACATCATATAAGTGAAAAATTAATATTTTATTGCTAATGGCTTTATAAAATGCTATTCAGATATCTCAGCAAGCTTAATATATAACTTCATTACAAAATACAAAAATGAAAACAAAATGCTCATCTGAAAGCTCTAAAAATAATGATAATGCAGTGCCTAAGTGCTACAACAGGCAACTTCTAACTCTATTCCATTGCAAGATGCATCAGTTTCTTAATCAGTACAGTTTGGCCTCACCAGACTGTACAGAGCTTGGGGCTGAGAAGCTGTGTCAAATTGGAGGTTCACTGTTGTAAAACCTGAGGTGTTTTTCAGAGATGCAGTATTTGACCAGCTTCACTCTGTATCTTTTCCGTAGCAAACCAGTTGTATGGCTGCTATATCACAGCAACTACATAACGAGATTCCTTGAGTCAATTTTTTGTATGTAATTTTATATAAAATATATGTATATGAATATATTACTATATATATGCTATATATTCTTTATATATATTAAATGTATTTTAGTACATGGTATATATCAGCCTATATATATGGGCTGAAAGGGATGGGCATTGACTAAAAGAAGGAAGAAAGGTAGAGAAGGTGGGAAGACTTTCAGGTCCAGATGGGTAACACAATAGGAATACTGTTGGTGGTGAGATGGGTGTGGGAGTGAGAAGTACAGTGAGTAGAAGGTGCTGTGCAAGTACCCTAAAAGGTAAGAAAGAGACAACAATCTTGACATATCCTGATTTGAGCTGGTGGGAGAATTAAGTATTAGGCTAGAGAATGGAAAGGCAAGTAGAGCTAGAAATACTGTGGAGAGCTTACTGCAGTTGGGGTAGTTTCTGTTGGAACTTCTGCCAGGGTGGGAGTTGAAGTTCCTGTTGTGCCTTATCCTTCTTAATCTTTCCTTGAAGAATGAAAGCTGCTGTATGAAGGTAGAAACACAGAGCACCACCTATTTACAAAATCAAGGAATATTTGTTCTGCCTTGACCAAGTCCCCTTTGGAACCTGCTTGCTAAACCAAAAAGCAGGCTTAGCATGCTTTAAAGCTGTGTCTATGATAATCAGAATTTCTACATTTCAGGAGTTAATATATTGCCTTATGTTACACAAAGGGACTCAACTTCTTAAAATCATTAAAGAACGTTGCTGTTAAAAACACCATGAAGCAAGTTAACATGGCAAAACTTACTTTAAAAATGTTTACCTTTTATTTCTAACAGCATCATACTGAAGAAGTGCTGCAGCCAAGAAAAGCGTATTTCTAATCACCAAATTTCTGCTTTTCTTGCAGTTGGGGGGTGGGTGGAGAGAGGAGGGAAATCTGTCTTCCTTGGTTTAGCAGCAGACACGTGCAGATGTTTAGAATGTTTCCTTTAAGCTGTTATTGGAGAATTCAAGACAGTTGAGCATGAAGCCTGTACATCTAAACAAGTTAAAATACTCTGTCAGAAGTGGTTCCATACTGAAATTGTAAAAACCCTTCTGAGTACTGATGAAGAAGTGAGAATAATTGCAGTCACAACATTTAGAAAGTGCAAAGTGGCTTGTTAAAACCTCAGTGAAATGCACAGCAATTGAAAGCATCTGAATCTTTTTGAGAAACACAGAAAAATAAAACATAGCCTCGCATAAAAAAAAACAGTTTGAAACTCTGACAATGTTGTTCTTGGTGGTTACAAAGTAAGATAAAGGTAGGAAACAGCCAGACAATTGAGCAGGAAATTATTAATGAAAATCAGTCTGGCTTCATTATGTTCAGACTTATAAAATAAATTTTAGTAATATTATGAAATATTTTCCTCATTTAGATAAAAATAATGTGGCATGGAAACTGTAGGCAGAAAACTGACCGCAGTGTTGCAAGAGGTATCACCTATATCCCTATGTGCTTATGGCCAAAAGGGTGTAATGAACAGTAAAGCATGTGTAGTGTTTTGGACATGAGTTTAGTGTATGAGAAAACGTGTACCTTAAAGAAAAACATTCATTAATAGCAAGTGCAAATAGATCTTTGTCTTGAAGGAATTGTGTCTTTCTCTTGTAGACTAAAAAAGATGTTACATAGGCTGTAAGGAGATGATGAACACCAGAGCTTTGTGGAGAACAGTTAATTGTATGAGTATGTGAGCATACGAACTGTTTCTATGAAACTGGCACCTAAAGCCTGGCTTCAACAGTGGCCATCTGTGAATAGTTCAGAGGAACTTACAGAGCAACGTGTTTTCAGGAGCACTTTTTTCCTAACACATCGAAAGAGTTATTTCCACATATCCAGAAGCATATGAATGTATATCCTGTGTAAGTTTTTATCCTCTTTAGTATACCTGTAGGTGCATCTACTTTTTGTATTAATACCTGATCCTTTTTGGCTCCAGCGTATAGCTTGTCCCAGTATGTTTAGTTATGTAATGATGCAGAACATGTGTGGATGTGTAAGGGAGGGAGAGGAAGCAATTCTGTTATCAGATTTGAAACTTCTCAGTTTAACTAGTTGACTACTTCTTTTCAAAGTGTTTTATTTGTAAGAGCAGAAAACCAATGGATCTGTATGCAGGGAAGATGTAGGAGTCTGGGAGAGCCCAGAGACCCTTTGCTAGTAAACTCCTTTGACTGGATGCAGACATTTTCTTCCAGATTCAGGCTATGGCTGTAGTGTGGAGTCTCAGTCTGGTTACTGTTAGTGCTGCGATGCAAGCTGTGGAGAAAGAAAGTATCTTTGCGACAAGTAAGAAAAAAGCCATCACTAAACTTGCTATATGAGATAAATGTCATATTTGCTAGAAAACTGAAAGCAGTTTGAGAAAAAAAAAAGTATATTTTCAACCTGAAAGATCTCCTGAAGAAAAGCAATTGAAATAGGCAGCCTGCAGATTAAAATCCCAGGAGAGTACTTGGTTCTCTCAATTGACTGCTGAAAGAGCAGAAAAAGCTGACGTTATATGATATTATTAGGGAAGAATATACAATAACAAAATGTCATGGCTGGATAGTATAGTCAATGAAGTATGAAAGAAACAATAGAAACTGAGGGAGGGAGTAGAGTTTTGCTCAAGGAAATCAGTTCTCCACTGTGTTATCAACAAAGCATTTGCATCTGTGAAAGCAACCCTCTGGTTTTCAGTAGGATGAAAATACAACTGGACTTGCTTTTAATATAATGTGTCATAGTAGCGATCCCAACTCACACAGTGACAGTCGTTGATGATCTTGTGGTATTCTTCACAAAGAGATGTTAACCCCAAAGTCATTGTCCAAATTACTTTTGAAATTACATTCTGCTTGCAGATAGAAGTGAAGTTTTTCTTTTAGAGATTAACTCGAATTGAATTTGCTGTCTGGGAACATAAAAAAAGTGGTTTTCTCCCACATATTAATAGATCCTTTATCCAACCTCTGTGTATCTGACCAAGGAAACTTGTGTCTCTGTTTATTACGAGTCTCGTGAAGGAAAGCAGGGAATAAAGACAGACTGGAAAGTTAAGCAATGAAAAATCAAGGTGAAAAAAAAGAGCAGAAAGGAGGACATATTTACTATTAAATAAATCTATTAATTATATAGTGATATAGTCATAGAGAAAATGACATATGCTTATAAAAAAGACTTCTTTTTCCTCTGTGTGTACTCAATTGTAAACCAGCAACCTCTAATTCTTGAGCCCCTGTTAAGAAGCTTAGTTCAGATTTCTACTTTGTTTACATATTTTTATGTTGATTAATGTGTTCTCCTCATGCCAGCTACTAGGTGTTTTCAATGTTAGGTATTTTCATATTCCCATTTTTAGAAACTGAAAAACAATTAATAGTAATTTGTGCCTGGTACTTTGGTATTCTTACACTTCCGCGTTTAATATAAAGAGAGGGGGAAGATAGCTAGCTTAGCAAACTTAAATATTTCTGTAAATTAAATATAAATTGAGCAATGTGAAAATATAGTCTGAGTCTAACTATTTCAAACACCATAGGCCTGAAGCAAGCCATGGACTGTCTATGTTGCTAACTGGTTATGGGCTTTATAATTAATTTAGCCTAATTAAAAGGCTAAAAGAGCATCTGTCCAGCTATTTTTCAAATTATAAACAAATAATAGTCAACAAAATATCCTTCATCCCAATTCCTCCTTGCTGAAAAAAAAAAAATAAATTGCTGTGCAAAATATTACATTTAATGTCTTTGCTCAGAGTTCCTGAGAAGTCAGAATCTAAATTAAACATTACTGGACATACAAATGCTGTTAAGTGACAGATTTGCCCACCCATATACTAAGTGCTAGTTGAGAATCAGTAGGTAATTGAACCGCTAAAAACTTGGCTATCCACACCTCATGTACTGGCATAAAAAGAGGTAGTAAGAAGCAGCTGTAATTTATGCTTCACCCCTGTGATGTGAGCTCTGATAACTCAGGTTAGATGCAAGAACTGCACAGCCTTTCAAGCTATGGGAAAAGCAAGCTCTAGGCAATGGACCAGGCAAATACTGGAAAATAGTAATTAAATGTCTCAGCTGATAATTGCCCCATTAGTAATAATAATTAAGTATGCCTATTGATAAAAGGCACATGAAATAGCTTTATAAATAACCATCTGGATTGTATTCTAAACACATTTTAAAGAATCACTTCCATTCTTAATGGGATTGAGGATGTTGGGGGAAATTAGTCAAGCGTGGTGGGAGGTGAAGGCTCATTTCATTGTCTACACTTTTTTCTTATCATTACTAATTTTTAATAGTAATTTTATTTGCAGGAAGAGCAAAAACTCTTCATGACTTTAAGTAATACAGAAACTTCAGAAGCCACTCTAGAAGCACATAGGGGAGCATTGCACACTCTGGATATAAATGGAGTGCTTGGACTTGTGAGTTCTTAATTTCTATCTTTGTTTTTAACAGCACTTCATAGCTTTGGGCAAATCATTCCCCCTTCTTTTTTACTTTAATTGATAAAGTGGGATAATAATATATAAGCACAATATTTCATAAAGATGTTATACAGACCCATTAATAACTCCATTTGCAGGTCTTAGATTACCTTCAGTATATCAAAATGTCACTACAGAGCTTGCTGACTGCCCTTATTTAATTTCCTAGTTCTACTCCACTTCTAGGTTATAAAATGATACTCAGTGGCATCATGTATGGTACAACTAGAACTATCACCCTGAAAGTGCGTTCAACACTCATCCACTGCTCCTTAGAAGCTATAAAGGACACAGATTATCTTTTCTTCAGTTATTATAAAGATTTATTTGATCTGAAGCTCAAATATACAGTGGAGGTTTTCTCTGTCAGTAGTAACTTCTTAGATCAATAAATTGTGATGCTGATCTCCAAAGAAGTCAACTATCATTGCAGTTTTTACCCTTGTTGAAAAGGAGTGGTAACAAATTAAATTGGCTTCTGTCAGTGAATGATATACAGTGGATGGTCTGTATTTTATGGTACAGTTAACAAAGATTGATACATAGGCTGCTTCATAGAGAATATCACATTAAAGACAAGGGTTTTGTAGTGAAAAAAAATACAATTTACGAGGTAAAGTGAGTATGTTTTCGTTTAAAGAACAGTTGCTGAAGACTGAAAGATGACTTGTTTTCAAAGGAGCGTGGTTTTAACAGTGCACATTTATATATACTTGATCTTCTGTATTGCAGGAAAAACACTGACTACATTCTCTAACCTGCTGTTAGGCAATTTACGTCACTATGTAGGCTTATGAAACATTCTGTTTCGAGGTAGGTATAGCAAGTGGAAGAAAACAAGAGAAAACCAAGCCTGTGACTACTTTAAAACAGCTTCAGAAAGAGCTGCTTTCTCTTTCATGCAGCAAAAATGGTGGCAATCTGTCCTCAAAAAGGATCCTGATCCTGGATCCCCAAATAGGATGCAGAAGTGGGAAAACTTTTCTCTTAGACTTTGTTTTCTTCCTTTGCCTTGATATCCAGAAATTTCCTGAAATTCATCACATTTTTAACATTGTTCTCTAGGGTTAAATGATCAGCACTGTCTAGAATGATGCCATGATACCCATCCAGTTGCACAAAGAGGATGATGTACATTTATGCTTATCAGCTCTAGAAATCAGAAGAAAACTGGAGCATTGATCATTGTAATTGTGGGACAGCTATCAGAGAAGTTCTAATAATGCCCATTTTCTGATTGTAACAGCCTGCACCAAATTAAAAAATGCCAAAAAGCACAGAAAGAAAAGCTCACAGGGTTGTTTTCTACATGAACAAGATGTTTTCTAAACTGTTGTTCTGAGAAATGCTTGAACTGCTTGGTATTCAGACATTTTAAAAATGGAGTTTAGGTGATTAAAGCTTTGCAAATTCTCTGCCCTCCAGAACACTCAGAGGTTTCCTGCAATACAGGAAAAAGGCTCAGTCTACAAAACGCAGCTGTGGTATCACTATGCAGCAGAAATACTTTTTAAATGTTATACTTACACAGCAAAGTACTGCAAAATTAGGAGATGTCCTGATTTACCTAATTTTGCCAAATATAGATATCATTATGATACAAATTATGTTTAACATCTACTATGACTTAAAAGATATGATTATAGCCTAATGGTGTAGCATCTTCTGGTTAATCTATAACTAAAATCTGTCAGCTTTAAGCCAGTCTAAGCATGGCTGCTTTTATGAGAACAGGCTCATCAAATAAACAGGCAACATCAAATAAAAAGTCCTCATTGGACTCACAGTGATAGGTTTTTTTTGTATGTATATATTTTTTGTATGTGTCTTTTGTATGTGAAGTGTGATCATGACAAATACCTTAGGGATGGTAAATTTAGGTGGAAGGTGTGATGTTATTTGTAATTGTTTTTACGTCCCTTCAGGAGAGCAAGCTGACAACGTCTCTAAAAGCAGTGATTAGTTTGGAAAGGTTTTTTTTTTTAATAGCTCAAGAAACAGCCCTTTTGGTACTGTCTCACTCAGTTCTCCACTATAATAAACTGTATTAGTGCCACTGGATTTAATTAATTTACACTGGCAGAGAACCTGCTCTGCATTCTTTAGAGAGGAAAATTACTGAAGTTGTTGGAGGGAGCACTGATGCTGTATGTACATGGACAGCTCTAGCCAGACACAGGCTCTTCTGCCAGTGCTCCTATCTGGCCAGACTCAAACCATTTGCAGAAACTATATAGTCATGGTGCTCCTGCTAATATAGCCCACCTCTCAGCAGCCTTTCTAGTTCAGGCACAGTGCCACATCATTGTGGCATCCAGACCTGGGCTGGCTTGTGTTCAGTCATCAAAGAAAACTGGATGTTTTTCTGAGGCCATCATGTGGCTGAGCCTTGAGGCATTTTGTTAAAAGCATCTTCGGCATCCTCAGGGCTGTTTGACCTTTCTTAGATTCCAGCTATCACTGAAGAATTTCCAGCTCGTGTAGCATACAGGTACCAATCCACTTCGCAGGTTTTCATACTGAGAGTGTTTCAATGCTTAAAAGATTGGACTGCCTTCCTACACACTTCTAAGTGCAAATTAGGGTGCTTGATTTGGTTTGGAAAGCAGTTACTTGATTTCACCACCCCCCTTTAGGGTTTTTCTGTACTGTGTAAATTAAAAGACGAATTGTCCTCAGCTGAACTGTTGGCTTTTAAGGCAGAACATTCTTACAGACAAGGTCTCCAGTTTTGTCTGCACTTTGAGTTTAATCTAAAAGAGTTATATTTCACTTCCTTTAGGTAAATATCAACCAGTTTCCTTAATGATCCAGTGCAGGAATCAGTCTTAAAATTTGTTATGTTTGTAAATGCTAGAGTAATGGCTTCAACAAAGATAGTGGCTTTCTGACATGTTATAATCTCTCCTATTCCTCAGCTACTTCTCTGTGTTCCATGAGTTATAAACTACCTGTACCTTTCTTTCTCCTTGGAAATAATTACCATGCCCCCTTCCTCTTTTACTTACGTCTCTTTCGCTTAGCAAGTAACTTGTTGTTTCTTTCAGATATGGTGTAACTGATACATATCTGATTAAACTCTGTGGTTTTCTCAGTAGGTGTTAACTTTGAAGTCTGTGTCCTCTACTTGAGATTTGACATAGGGATTTTGTAAAAATTTCATCTGTTTTAATCCTGTACCAGTTGATTCAATAAAATATGGTATCTCTGCTTAAAAATCTGCTGAATGACCTGTTAGAACTTCATGGTTGGAGCAGTGTTCTTCACTTCCAGAATCTGGACTTCTTGGAGATGTCAAAATAGATTTATAGTGATATGAAACAGACAGCTGATTAGTTAATTGCAGAAGTTCAATTCATTAAATCCTTCTGCACTGCAACGCCATAGTGTGAAAAGGAAATTGATTTCTAACCCATGTAAAATTTTTATTTTTATTTTATATTCTCTGTTACATTATTTCTGTTTTATTGTTGTTATTTTTGTTGGCAGATATTTTTCATTTTAGCACTTAAGGACTTATTTCTTAAGATTTATCATATATTCTGGTTTTCCTCATAACAATTTTTTGTGAATTTTTTTAATCCAGATTTTGTTCTTCTATTATTATTACAATTCCAAATTATTAAGATTTTCCACACACCTTTTTTGATGTCTGTCACATCTGTAAAAATAATGACCATACTAACTAATATATTACTGAAATATTACCTGAAAAAAGAGACCAATCTTTCAAGCATTTTGACCGAATAGGTCCATTGAAATATACTAACTAATTTTCAATATTAACTTTGCAGTTCACTGTTTCTTTTCATATATTAGTGTTCATTTATAAGATATATTGACTCACGTGAAAGTGATATTTTTTCAAACTTTGATACAAATACTTTCTTTCAGTGTATTGCTTTCCTGTTAAATATGCCTCCTAATTTTACTACTGGGACATCCCCATAATAATAAAAATACTAATTAAACCAAAATTGTATACCATAGTTGTTCATATGAACAAATTTTTTGTGTTATCAGTTAACCTCTTGTATTACTCTTTTGTAAGACACAGTATGTTATTTTTGCATATGTTTCAGTCTTTGAATGGGGAGCTCATTTAAAATAAAGAAAATGTAAAATACTTAGCCATTAGTGAAATATTTTTACTAATTGAAGGTAAATGCTGTACAGATTGCAGTTGTTTTGCCAATCTAATTCTGTTGGATTTTCAGTGTTCGTTTTGAGCTTTTTTTTCTTAATCCCAAAATGTAAAACGATGTCTGCAGAACTTGATTGGAAATGCAAACCACTGTGTGCTTTTCTTTCAGAGTACGGACATGAGTCCAGCTAGTAGCACCACCTCACTCCCTGTTAGCCCTCTTCCTGAGGAGCCATTATTTTTCAAGGTACAGTTCATTAATTTCATAGTAAACACTGTATATGAATTTTGGCTTATTGTATTATCTGCTTTACTATAAAGTGTTATTGTTACTGCTTCCTGTTCTTAAATTATAGATATTCTTTTATGTATATATATAAATGCAATTTTCAAGACATACCTAGAATAAAATGTCATTGGTTTTGAGGGTATATTTTTTCCATCAAACCAGTGCTCTAAACCCTTATTTATAAGACTGTGTTTGATACTTTTTGCTACGTACATTCCTGTATATGTGTGTACATCATTTTTCATCAACAGTTTTATCACTGTATTTCATTTCAAGTACATGTTTTAATGAAACAGTGATTAGTTACCGCAAAAATGCAGGAGACATTAAATTTACATCATGAAACAGTTTTGGCATAAGCCACAGGCCTTTCACTGTAGTTCATTTTAATAATGATGGGACAATAGATACAACTTGGTAAATTTTGTGCTGTGAGGAATAAGTAGCTCTATGTCACTTTTTCACCTGACTTCATGGTATTCAGCCGTGGTACACAGAATAGGCTTAGACACAGGCTGACTCTTGGAAGAGGTCTCCTGGAGCTTTTCAGGTATTTGGAGCTGCAGCTGCAAGTAAAGCAGTCATCTTGCCAGTTGTTTGCTGAGAGAAGGAAGAGGGAATTGGTTTTTCAGCACTGTTGTCTCAAACATGTCGTAATATGGACAGTTACACTCACAGGAACATCCCTCTTAAAATTTCCCCTTTCCCCAGTAAGTATCCATGTGCTGTGTGAGTAGCTTGGGTTGCAATTTCAGTCACTTAGTGATGATGCCGAGTTAAAGCTGAGGAAGTAGAATTAATGAAGGTCAGTGATGCAAAGTTGCGTCTGTCCTGCACAAACCTCTCGTGCAGGAAATACCAGCTTATCAGACCTGCCCAACCCCTTAAAAATTTTTTTTTTGGTTTTTTTTTTTTTTTGTTTGTTTCTTTTTCCCATATTTTGTATGTCTGAGCAAGAGTTACATCCTACAGTTCATAGCCGGCTAGCTAGCCAGCTGATTCCTGCTATTAGAATGTTAAGGACTGTGCTTGTTCAGTGGTTTCCCTGGTGGAGGTACAGATGGGTATATCCACAGTCAGCTATTCAGTGATTCTTCTTTCTCTTTGGAGGTTTAAATTTTTCAAGACCCCTACCTCACAGATTTGGCTGAAATGGAGCAATGCTGTGCCAAGATACTAAAGCAAACGTCTTTTTTTTTTAACTTGGGAAACCACGTTAAATGCACATTGAAATTTATTCAACATCGTAAGTCAGATTTGGTAGTTATTGTTTCTTCCTGTACCTGGGAAACCACTAAGATATGTCACATACAAAGAAATGGGCTGCTCAGCTCAGATGAAATTGTAAGAGGCAAGGAAGTAAAATAGTTACAATAAACTCTCATGCTTAAATTCTCAGCTGAGGTATGCAAACACTGCTCTGTTTGCATCAGGAGCACTCTGGCAAATACACTGTCGTGTATTTGGTTTTGCCCTTATTTATTTTTAAAGGAAATGTTCCTTCTATAGCTCAAAATGGGTTGTAAATGACTTCTTTGACGTGGAATAGTTGCTCTAATAAAAAGAAATGAAGGTATTTCTTCATATTAAAAGTCTCCTTCCTTTATATTTTACAGTAGAAAATGATACAAGAAAAAAAGTAGGCAGGAAGCATTATTTAATCTTTCATTTTCATTCAGTTTTCAAAACAGAAAGTATTTTCTATTGGAATTCAAGCAAAATGGAAGCTAGAGCAGGAAGTCAAATAGATCTCACAGCCAATGCCCTTAAGTAGAAATAAAAGTAATATAAAATGTAGCTGTTACTGTTATTTCTTCCTGACTCACTCTAAGAGACAGCAATATTGTTCCAGTAGTAATGTGAATGACTGGTTTTACAAGCCATAACTCTCCAAATACTGTCAATCTATAATACTAGCTTTTGATGATGGGATGATGCATTTCCCTTAGCAACATGATAATAACCTTTCCTGCCTTCTTGCTGTAGAAATGAAGATTGAAAAAGAAATTCTATTCTGTGGTTTGGAAAACACAGATGTAACGAAGCAGAGCAGTATAAATGCTCTGTCTCCTTGGTGTAGTCTGTCTCAGAGCTAGTGAGCTTTTATATTAGACTGTGAAATGAAATCAAGCCCCTGTTCTCAATCATACCTGGGTTTATACCAAGGGGGAGAACTGTCCTTTCTTGGATTTTATTAATTCGTCTTCAAGATAGTCTGCATTTCTGCATAAAGAGAGAACGCAAATTCTGTCATCATACTCATATTACATCCAACTTTACCACAGCAGATGCCTGTCATTTTCAATCCCATAGGATATGTGCTCTATAAATATAAAAGAGAATCTAAGCTTATTCAAAAACACTTTAAGATTTTGAGTTTAATCTAAGGAAAGTTGGTAGCAAGATTCCCTTGAGAGTGCTTGCATGTTGCATCTCAGCTTTGGTAACACTAAACTCAGCTACCATTTTCACTATGCATTGTGCATGGTGTGACATGGAGCATTGCTAGGAAATCATTTGAGGTGTCATAGTTTAAGACCTGCCAGTAACTCAGCACAATGCGGCCATGTGCTCACCCCCCCCCGTGCCTTTCCACTCTCTGGGCGGGATGAGGAGGAGATTTGGAAGAATGTGAACACCAGAAGTTTAGATAAGAACAGTCCAATAACTGAAGTACAATACAATATTAACACTACTACTAATGTTAATACTACTAATAATAATAGGGAAATGACAAGGAAAGAGATATCAAACTAAAAGGGGGAGGGGGAAAAAAAAACACAAAAACCCAAAACAACAATCAGCAGTGATGCATAGTACAATTGCTCACCACCCAGCCTGACCTGAGCAGCAATTGGTTCCTTCTGCGTGATTCCCCCCAGTACTGGCCATGACGTGCTGTGGTATGGAATACCCCTTTGGCTAGTTTGGGTCAGAGGTCCTGTCTCTGCTTCCTCCTGGCTTCTTGTGCCCCTCTTCACTGGCAGAGCATGAGAGACTGAAAAGTCCTTGATCAGAGTAAGCGCTACTGAGCAACAACTAAAACACTGGTGTGTTATTAATATTGTTCTTGGACTAAAGGCAAAACACCAGCTACTGGGAAGGAAATTGACTCTATTCCAGCTGAAACCAGGACATAGGGCCATAGTCAGGCATATTTGGAGCAAAGTTTTTTCCAGTACAGCAAGAGATACTCCACCTGAGTCCATGGTATACCATTATTTTAACGGAATCATTATGTTTTATTTGTGTGAAGACAGTACATTTAGAGGAGTGTCAGTGATACCTAGCAAAAGGAATAGAAAACCTTAGTAAGAAATAACGGTAGCCAACTCTCATGTGATTTAACCCAGAAAAGCAAACCAGTAAACCTGAGAAAATGAAAACATAAATGTATCATTAATGCCATTCAGCAAACTTTGCTCTGTAAGTGTCGTAAATAGTGAAATAGCAATGGAATTTGGTTTTGCTTGTGGAAAGAGCAACTTTGCACAGTAGCCAGAAGTACAACCAATTTTTCATGTTGCTTCACATTGCCTTCTCCCTGTGGAGTTAGCAACACACGTGCATTCAGAGCAATCTTCCCCATCCTTGTTCTTCAGAAGCTTAACAAATTCCTATTCAGGCACGTATGCAGACAGTGCATGTTTGAAAAGCTTTTCTAAGCCAATTTTTGACAATACACTCATAGGCATTTCTTTTTAGTGAGGGTTGTCTTTAAATCAAATTCTAGTTCTCAATCCTCTGCTGTTTTCCATGGTTAAAGCTATTTTAAAAAGCAAGATCTTTTCCTGTACAATGGGAAAAGTTTACTACTCGTCTCGCAAAAGAATATTATCTTTGCTGGGGGTTTTGCACTTTAACTTTTCTATAGGGAATGTCTTCATTTGAACAGTTTGTCCTTCTGTCCCTGTGTAATATTTCTTGAGGAATTAGAGACTTATCTTGGGGAAAAAAGTTATGTCATAGCTGAAAAAATGCAGAATTATGAATCCGAAATACAGCAGAGCAGAACAGTATTTGTCATGCAACCTTAACTCAAGTGTTATTCCACGGTATAACAGCAAAACTGTAGCTGGCTCAAATGTGAGTGACTTCATTATGAAAATTTATCATGCTCCTAAGCTGTAATTAAAAATAATCTTGCCTTTTATTTTGAAGATAAGTAAAGGTGGGGGTATTTCTGAAAGGTCAACTTACTAAGCAGTATCTCATCATTTTTTAGAACCTGTTTCTTTCTCCTACTCATTACACTGTGCTTTATTGCAATAGTATTTTAGTATTTTTTAAATTATTCTAAAATACTGTGATGGATACTTTTAAGAGGGAATCTATGACAGCCATTTAGTAAATACGATATCTAATACTACCTGATATCCTGGGTTCAGCTGTAGCAGTAATTCTTTCCTTCTTAGTAGCTGGTGCAGTGCTGTGTTTTTTGACTTTTGGTCTGTGAACAACGCTGATAACACTGATGCTTTTAGTTGTTGCTAAGTAATATTTACTCTGATCCAGGACTTTCTCGGTCTTATGCTCTGCCAGTGAGGAGGGGCACAAGAAGCCAGGAGGAAGCAGAGACAGGACCCCTGACCCAAACTAACCAAAGAGTTATTCCTTACCACAGCACATCATGCCCAGTATATAACCTGGGGGATTTACCCAGAAGAGCTTGATCGCTGCTTAGGTTGGGCTGGGTATCGGTTGGTGGGTGATAAGTGGTTGTATTCTCTTACCCTGTTAATTTCCCTTATCATTAGTGGTAGCAGCAGTGGTTTGTGTTATACCTTAGTTACTGGACTGTTCTTATCTCAACCCGTGGGAGTTACATACTTTCCGTTCTCCTCCCCATCCCTCTCGGAGTTGGGGGAGGAAAAACAGGAGGGAGTGAGTGAGTGGCTGCATGGTTCTGAGTTACTGGCTGGGCTTGAACCACGACAAATAATTATTCATTATCTGTTATAATGAGCACCACTCTCACTGGTTATTAACCACAACCAAGTTGTAAGTAGTAACCATAATTGTTATTTATTATAGCGATATTTAATTGCATTTCAATTCTGTTATTAATCTCAACCATGCTTTACTAATTGGTATTAAACATAAGAAAAAATCTTACATTCTTTCATTTTTAGTTTGGGGGAGCTGAGAATTTCCTTCAGTTGTGTTCTGACTTCTGTAATTAATACTCTTGATGCCAGTTCCTTCAGTAAGAAATGGAAGTGCCAGCACAAGTAGCAGAAGATAACAGTCCTTAGCAGTGTTACCACTGCTGTAGGTATAATAAGGTATAGATCTATATTAACTATAATAACTTATGGATCTATATATACTGATAGTTCTGCCATTCATCCTTGTAGCTGTTCAGGCTCTGCAAACTCAGATCTTTGTAGTAACTAATGGTATGGTGCTCTGGCAGCTCATGACATTTGTGCATGCAACTTTAACAAGAGAGAAATTTTCCATCTGATCAATAATCAGATTAATATTTTTTACTGCAGATGTTTAGAATAAACAATATGACAGTCACAATAAGGTTCACTGGTTAGTCAAAGAGATCTGTCTTTGAGAGTGTGACTTTATATAATCTAGCTGAAGAATTAGGCGTTGTCCAAATTTAGCAATCATGACAACAAACTGAACCTATACTTCAGAACGTCTCTTACGCTAGTTGACATACAGTCAGCCTATTCACCCTCTCTACCTAAATGCACTATTTCCAATATTTTCAGTAGTTGCTGGCACTTCTTTGAATAAGATTATTGTATTGTTTCTTTTTGGTTTCAAAACAGACTCAAAAATAATCACTTAGATGTTATGACCAATGGGCAGGTACAGGTTAGGGTTCAGTGATCCTCTTTCATGGGCTGAAGGCCTTGTTAGCTCTTGTCCCTCCCATTCCACTCTCTACCTGAATTTCTGCTTCCACTAAGCAGTATGTAAGCTCTGAAGCCTCTGAGGTTTTTGGGCTTTGTTTGTTATAGAAGTATTTTTGGTATTTCTACTAAAGGAAATAGAGATATAGAAGTATGATTCACTCAACCCCATCTAATCTGCTGCCCCAATCTCCAGTTTATTTTAAACCAGTCTCTCATCTTTTTTCAGCGGTTTTATTTATTCCTCCTACTCTACTTTTATTTCCTGTATCAGTATTCACTTTCGCTATGACTTGTTATGTCTTACTGGTTTAGCACAGACTGTCAAAGTCACATCATCACAGGGGCTTTCTGTCTTTGATGAAAGCCTTCAATTTTGTGATTTCTGAGAAAAGACTTAAATATCTGCCTTGTTTGCAGTCTTTGTCATCATAGTATGAGATCTAGAAAAAACACTGAATTTATTCTGATGGTAGGAGTGAGAAGTTGGGTCCTGTTGCAAGAAGCATTGATGCATCTGTTCACTCTCTTTTCCTTTTTCTGAGTAGCTCTGTGCCTGCTTTTCCTAAGGAACAGGGCTCTGCCAGCAAGTCTGAGTAGAACCACATCACCTGTTTCATGAGTAATATTTACATCAGCTCATCCAGCAGGGTGTGGATGTGGCTGTGAAGTTTTGTCTAAGGTTTGACTGATATGAAATAGAATGACAAAAAATTCATCATCAAAGTAGAGCTTAATGTAAGAAAAGTTTTTAAAAAGTGTATATACTTTTCCAGCTTTGATCTAGTAATTTCTTCAGGTCTTAGTTTATCCTGGCCTGTAACTGGATCTGGGAAACTGGTGCTCTCTCTTCCAGTATGCTCTCCATGTCTGCCATTGATTCTGATTTCTTACTCTCATTGAAAATACACTATATTTATGGCCAAATCTGAACACATCTTCTTGTACCTTGTGTGTGTCCACTGAAAAAGATGTCCTGTACAGCTTGGAACCAGAAATATCAAGCTCTTCCTATGGGTTTTAAAAGGAGGAGATACAGAAGACAATGGAGCTACTGTATAATCTAAAAATACTGCTATGCAATTTTAGAAATATTGTATATGAATTAATAATTCTGGTAATGTTACTGCATAGCTACTCCAGGTTATTAGACTTCCTTAAATAGAAGTACTTGGTTTAGCTCTCCTAGGGGAAATTGGGTGAGCAAAAAGAAACAGATTAAATAAGCAATCTCCTAAAACAGAGTAAAGACCTCTACAGTGTAATGAAGTGTTAAAACCAGACAGTAGAAGGGAGTGAAGATCAAGAATCTCTCAATGGATATTCTTTTTGGAATGACTGACTTATAGTTTAGAATTTGTCACCCAGACAAAAGCGGACTTGAGTGATTGTGGGTAACATATACCTGCCAGGTTTCGTGTATGGAGAAGACAGACAGATATTTACACATTCTGAAGACAAAATGGTATTTCCTGAGATTTCCATTCCCAGCCCAAATTTTAGCCTGAGAACAAAATAATTCAAGAAAGAAATGCAGGAGCAATCAAGAAAACTTGTGTGAGCTCAGAAGTACAGTTGTCCTAGTACAAGGACATTTTACAGGATTTTTTTATTTATTTATTTTTAATTTTATGCAGGAAGCATAGGTACAGCATCTTGGTAATTTGGTAATGTCACTGATACAATTACTGAAAGGAACAGGAATGACACTGGGAACTACATGTGTTTTGTCTGATTTCTTTCTGCCTCTATGCCTTGATCATAGCTGCCTTTCTTTTGCAGATTTTGTGAACACGCATTCTCGTTTCTTTTGGTATGTTTTCCTTAATTGGTTGAAACTTTTTTCACAGGGTGAGGATTAGTTCAGTATTTCAAATTTGATGCTTTTAATGTTACAAATTCATTTATTTTCTCAGTGAGCTGCATACAGAAAAATGATTGTCTAATAAAGTCTCCAGAAACACAGATGATCCATCAACAAATGCATGCAAAAGGATCATCATTACTGTTTTTCCTTTAATGAGGTTTCCAGAATAACTGAAGAATTAATCAGTACTACAAGGACAAATACTAGGTTCATTCAGGTTTCTTCCTTCAGGCAGACACACAATCACAATGAATTCTGATACATACCTACAGGGTTTTTTTTCCCTGATGAGTACTCTGTATCTAAAAAGTCATAATACTTGTAGCATTACAGGTTTGCTGAAAACATACTATCACCAAGACTGTGAAAACAGATTTTCTTGAATCTCCATGGGAGGATCTTGTTATCCCAAGTAAAAGCACTTAGAGTTCTTCATCCTAATCATCTCAATACAGACATTAACTCCTAAGTTTCCTTGGCTAGAGACCTGTAGGCATAAGTAAGTGTGAGGGAGGACATTGGCATACGGAAAATATTATGAAAAATCTTTTAGTAAGCATATTTATGCCAAGGGATTTGGAGTGAAATTCTGATTAATCAATGGCACAGTTCCCATTGACTGCATTTTGGTCATGGATGACATGGATTATGTCACAGGCATTGATTACTTCAAAAGTGAAAATATAAATCTGTACTGACCTGTTTAACCCCATCAGTTATTTTAGAGGTGAAAATGTAAATGTGTGTTGACTATTCCAACCCAACAGTATTTTCTGTGGTTGCACTGTTGTAAATGGGATAAAATCGGAGCATTTTTGCAAATTTCATTGAATACAATTAAAATGTAGAACTGTTTGCAATGCAAGAATTTATTTAAGAATAACAATTCAGTTCCAGTATGTCTTAGAACAATAGATGTTTTCTTCCTAGTATAAATTAAAGAAACTGGGGACTAGAAAATGGGTTTTCTACATCTCAGACCCATATTCTCTCAATAGCAGGTGGTCTGTCTCTCTCTCTCTTTCTGGCCAGTGACTGCATTTTTCACCCAGGAAACCTCTGAAAGACACTTGCATAGAAACTTAACATTTTTTGTACTCTTGTATTAAAACATTTGTAAGTGACTTTCTCAGAGTCTAAATAAGTAATGTTAATGACCCAGCCACATGTTTTCAAACATAATCTCTTATTGTAGGAAATACAGGGTTTGGCATTTTGGAATTCTTGAGTTGGATGTCTCAAAAGTACAACACTAAAAATAATTTATTTTTATAATGCTCTTCTAGATATTAGAAAGATGGATATTTTGGTGAGCAATTTAGATAGCCATCCAGGTGAGTGGGAAATGTGTTCTGTTAGTTTTTATCACCTGAAATTTAAGGCAAGCTTTAATTACGGAAACACAGACACCTTATACTACTTCAGAAACCCATGTATGTCCTGCATTTCCTCCAGCTGTGTCTTTAGTAGAGCAGGCAAAACACTGAGAGATGATGGGTAGGGCTTTGCAGGATCTTTATTTTTGTTTTATTTCTATTTTGGTTTTGTGGGATTTTTTTTTCCTTTTTTTTTTTTTTAATTTCTTATTTTTCCCTTTGAGTTTGTCCCTGGATCATGCTGTGTCTCCTGGTAAGTTATGATCTCCCTTATAAGCAACATGTTTATATTGGGTTACTTAATTTTGCTGAGGAAACCATTTTGTCTGGGAAGCTTTGTTTGTGTGATACAACTGGATTAGGTGTTTTATAATGTTTGGTTGGAACTCTCCAAATGCTGTTTCTCTTCCCACCAAACTTTGTATGGCTGCTTAAAATTAAAGCTAGTTCTGTGTTGAAAAAAAAAACAACAAACCCCAAACAAAAAACAACCAAGCAAAAACCTTTCCCTGCATTTAAATATTAGAAGTATAACATGGTTTTGGTATTATCGGGGTAGATTTCTTGTTTCTGAAAGGTGTGATGTACTCTGATTTTAAGTCTAACTATGTGCATTACATTTATTCTTTGCTCTTTCCTTGCTTCCAGTACAGTTCAGTATGCTGATGGTAATGAAATATATTATGAAATATATTTGTGTGTTGAAGGTGACCTTTTCCATGCTTTATCATTTGTTCAAGAATCATCAACTTGTATTTTGCCTCTTTCACACATATATATAAAGCACTACAAGTAAAAGAACGTCTTTGTTTGCTGAAGGGTTCTTAAATGTGGCTGAATGATCTAGCTTTTAATAGTAGTCTGAGAAAGCTGTGTCTCACTGCATGTGTAGAATGAGAAATCTTTTTATTTAGGCTTCTTCATTTATCAGAGATTAATAAGAGTCCTGAAAGGCACTGGGGATGAAGATAACTGGTAGAGTCAGTTTTATTTCTTTTTAAAATGTTGGCTGTGGGTGTGTTGTATTGTTCTCATGGGGAACATGCATAAGAAAATACCATTCCTACTTCAAGTAGTGTACAGAAAACTGTGATAATTTAAAAAAAAATGCATTTTTTAGATAATATACATCTTTAAACACTCCTTAAATAAACAGATGTGGATACGATTTAGTTATAAATAACTTTTTTTCCTTGATTTGATATTTTCAAGCAAGGATGAATGCTTCTCATCTATAGATGAGAAGGAATAACACAGTTATAATTTGGATAATGTTTTCAAAGTGTTTTAAATGTATACAGCTATGGGAGTCTTGGTTTAGATTTTAGCATTTTAAATGGGAGCGATGAAATATTAGATTAAGGTGAATAAGGGCATAGTGGAAAAAAGTTCTTTCCAGGTACATGAGAGATCATGGGCACATCTGATTCCATGATCCATTTACAGATCCGTAACTGTAAATCTTGATATTTTTCTCATAAAAGGCAGCTTTCCTTTGGAAAAAAAAAACAACAAAACAAAAAAACTTCTCAGGGTCTGGCTTTGTAGTGAATTCCTAACACTTTCTGATCTTGGTAAGAGCAGAGAATAATGAACACTTATGTCCAAATAGTTGTAGGTTTTGAGGGGATTTAGTTTAACAAGGACATCATGGATTAGGATATAGGAGCAATGAATGAATATATCTCCTTAAGTATAGAACTGAGGATTTTAAAAGGGTTAGGTGAAGTCCTTTTCCATTGATACTGACTAGTTGAGTTCCTAGACACCACATAAACACCACATACTAAAGTTCATTGCACTCAGCAGCATGGTTGCCCTTTGTTAAGAATTAGGAATGACAAGGGACCTTCTTTTTCTCCCAACTAGATCTTTACTTTTGTAGTATTTATTCTTAGCAGTATTGTATAGTCCCAAACCTAATTTGATTAAAGTCACCTTAGAACAGGCTTTTTATACCTTAATGGTTCTGTTCTGGTATCCGATTATTTCTGTTGCTTGGAATCAACATTACCGTTTGCTGTTGGTGTTACATTTCTGGATGTCATCAATAACCAAGAAAGGAATGAACAAACATGATTGACTTTTTTTTTTCTCCCTCTCCCTGTGGTTTGATCCTTCAAAACACAATGGAGTTTCATGCTTAAGTGAAAGGGAGAATCATACAATTGCTCCACATGACTGTACCAAGCAAATCTTTGTTTCTGGTGCTTCTAAAAAAAATGCTTAAATAGTTTATTTCAGTGAATCAGTGAATAGCACAGTAAAGTTCGGGGAAAAAACACAATTTATCTGTAACTGAACAAAGGGAAGATTGGATCTGGGGAGCATAGCGTTCTTTGCAAGGCCAGTTAAATATCAAGTTTTATACAGGTAGCATCAAACACATACTATTGCTAAAGTTTTTTCTTTACCTCTCACTAAATTATGTAGAGCCTCACCTCTTTCACAGGCTGCTGTCTGCATCAAATTTAAAGTGCTTAGGAAAAATGCACTAGCTGAAAATCTGGAGGGTATAATTATGTATCTTATAAAAATAGAAGCAATATAAACATGAAGAAAACTGGTGCCAGCGAATGTTTAAAATAGTTCATTTGACATGCCAATGTTAAAGATTTAGGAGTTTCACACACACAAAAAAGTTAGAATTTTTTTACTACTAAGAGAGAAAAAATTTAAAGACATTAAATATTGTTTTCATGCAGGTATCGCAGCTGTTAAGTAAGATGAAATTGGGATACTGTTTGAGAGGGGAACTAGGAATATAACACTGACTTACTGTTTCTGAGTGATTGTTGGGATTACTGTAGGTTAGTTTTCTTTGATAAAATTTTAAACCTTTTTGACACAAGTATTCCTGTGCTTGCAGGCTGAATAGATCATCTTTCTGCAAGTAGTCCTGGATGTGCGTTTGCTGCTCTGTGCATAGTGTGCTCAGTTTGTCAAACCTGACAACTTAATGCTAGTTCTCATACCAATAATAGAATTAAATTTGGGTTCCTGTCCCATGGAAGTGTCAAATGTTTTCAGACATTCTCATGCTTAGCACAGCTATGAAACATGTAGATCATATGCCATGTTATTTGACCAATGCTAGTTTTAAGCGGCAAAGTCTTCAGATGTGATGCTAAGATATTTGTCATAATTAGAAATGACCAGTACTTGTGGCTTCCTGGTATCTTCATGATTTTGCTTTATGCTCCGCTATATTCTTGAGGGCACTCCTTCAACTGCAAGTTTGTGCATTTGATGTTTATTGCCATGCTTATAGACATTTTGAATGAATAATATATACAGGACTTTAGGTTATTAATTCTTTAAGTGTTTTGCTTCAGTATCCTCTTTTGGACATCTTTATCTTCTCTGTTCTTACAACCAGTCACTCTTTAACTGACTTCCATAATTATTCAGTGATCCATAATTTTCAGTGATACATGAGGATGAATGTAAATTTTAAAGCAAAATGATTATTCCTTATCATGACAAGAAAAAACAAAAACAAACCCCAGAATTATCTGTCCATAGATTAAACCAACATTATTATTGGATTTCATGTATTTTATAAAGCAGTATGCACTTCTTGGACAGGAATAGGTCCTTGGAGTATATTACATTAGCTGGGGGAAAAAATAGCAAATGTTACAAAGCTGTCTTTTTTTTGTTTGTTGTTTTTGGTTTTTTTTGTGTTTTTTTTTTTTTTACCAGCAGTGCAGTCATATAAATGCTATTTGTATCACCTAGATATCTTCAGCATGCAAACATAAGAGGGCTGAGCATCATAAAAATTAATTCTTGGAAGTGCTGAGGGTCTTGCAAACACTAATCCGCATGATACTTCTATAGGATGAAGAGGCATTGTTATCTTCCTCTCACAGAAAGAGGCTTGAGGTACTTCCACTGTGTTGGTGATACTGCACACTATCTGGGTTTCAGACTGGGGAACTGATGCTGCATTTCCAGATTTCAGTTTCTAGCTCTTAATTTTTTCTCACCAACTTGTCCCTTTCTTAAAGGGCTAACCTTCCCAGTCAAAACAGAACCATGCAGCCGCTCACTCACTCCACCCCTTCCTCCTCTGCTCCCAGAGGGATGGGGAGGAGAATGGAAAGAATGTAACTCCCATGGGTGGAGATAAGAGCAGTCCAGTAACTAAGGCATAATACAAAACCACTGCTGCTGCCACCAATAATAATAATGATAGGGAAATAACTAGGGGGGAGAATACAACCACAGCCCAACCCAAGCAGTGACGTAGCCTTTCCGGGTAACTGCCCCCAGTTTATGTACTGGGCATGACGTGCTGTGGTATGGAATACCTCTTTAGATAGTTTGGGTCAGGGGTTCTGTCTCTGCTTCCTCCTGACTTCTTGTGCCCCTCCACACTGACAGAGCATGAGATTGAGAAAGTCCTTGATCAGAGTAAACATTATTGAGCAGCAACTAAAAACATCGGTGTTATCAGTGCTGTTCCCAGGCTGAAAGTCAAAAACACAGCCCCGCACCAGCTACTGAGAAGGAGAAAAATGACTGCTACTGCTGAGCCCAGGACATTTCTCCTTTCGAGGTCTGTACACCGAGGGCTTTAAGTGCAGAAATATAAACAGCAGTTATTTACTTAAAAAAACATTTAATCACTCTTCTGCCACCAGCAACTGAGGTATAAGTGTCCATTGGTATTCAATCACTTCTCTAGTATTTTTGTAAACTTTCTTGTGGTTTGTGGAAATCATAATTGCTCACCTGTTCATAGAAATATATTGCACACCTCCATAAATCATTCCAAGGAGCAGTGCAGGCAAGCTTCATGATGCATTTAGCTTGAAAGAATATTCCCAGAAGAGCATAAAAAGGCAAAACTAACTGAATCTAAGTGTGTGCATCACCAGGGAAAAGATAAAGTTAAATTGGTTCATGATTATGATTTAAAGTGCATCACATGTTCTTTTGTGATATATCTAGGAGGTTGCTATCTGACTGTCCAATTGCAGCAGCTTCATCTCTTCCAGCTCTATTGGCAGGGTGAAAAACATAACTAACATGATGTTGTGAGCTGGAGTGCAGCTGATTGCTCTGTCAGGTGCTTGTATACCTCTGACTTTAGGTAATTTGTCAGGAAAAAGGCAAGAAAGATATGACTGCAAACAAAGGTGGCATTTAATGTCAGTGCAAGCCTAATGGTAGAGGAATAAATAGTCAAGAAACAGTGATTTGAATTAAGTGAAGTAAAAGGTCAGAAGCAAATGAAGTGCCTGCGTTATGTGTTTGGGGAGCCTGATATGGTGATTCTGTAGCTTCTTGCAGGCCACGGATTTGGGGCTTCTTATCTGGGGCTTCGTATTTCACCAGGCAAGTGCCAAAGGAAGTCTGAGACCTGCAGTTCCAGTCTTTCCGGGCAGTTTTTGTGAAAGGTGTCCAATTCAGGATTGGCAGTTGGAGGAATAATATCAGATGGACCATGCCACTTCTCTCCTAGTCCCTTCCAAAACACAGTACGTGCACTATGAAACCCCAGTTACCTATAGTTTGGACCAGTGACCATCCTAATTGACATGGTTAATGTTCTCCTTTGTACCTGCATTAAATGAATCTGAAGGCAGATAGAGTGCTGCCAGGGAAATTCATCACAGGGTTCTGCTAAAAAGATATCCCTACAGATAGGCAATATACACCATCTGTATTGTGCTTTCAGCTATAGCAGTTTAGGCTTAAGAATGGTTAAAGGAAGTTGCCTATGAACTCTTTGGCTTAAGGAATTACATGATCTGTAAATGAACCAAGTAACATCTTGATACCTTGGTATGAGGGTGTTGCAGGGGTGGGGGGAAAAAAAGCCAACCCTCAGTCATGCTGTGACTATGGAGCATTAGAGCAAACCCAGGCATTTGGCAGCATAACCAAAATGTTGTCAACGAAGGTGTTTAGTGAAATTAGCCAACTGTTAAATCACAGAAACCATCTTTCTTTGCCCTGCATAAGTTTGGTTTACCAGGTGGCTCTTTCCATCTATATTTTCTGTTGTTGTTGTGTCTTCTCCTCCTCCGCCTCCCCTGTCTTAAATAACAGCATGTTAATCATTTTGCCCTCTTGACTTGGTCTTATCTCTGTGATATCAACTCTTACAAAACAGAATTATTGCATGGCTAACACTAGAAAATCTTTCCTCTATAAATATTTTACCTAAAATAGGGTTCAAATACAGTCTGTGATGTGACAGTTGATACTAATTCTTTTTTTTTTTTTTAATAAAAATGCTTTTATAGTATGTAATGAGAAACATCGCTAATGTGGACAGAGGGGAAGATTCCTTTTGTGCCACTGCAAAAAGATGTCTTGAAAAATACAACTGCCTTACAAAGTTTTACTGTGTCGGACTGGCTTCTTGTAGATTGACTCATACTTTTTCCCAGTCCTTTAGGCAATGGAATTTTTAGAAGTAAGAATCTGGGGGCTTGTTGGGATATTTACAGGGAGCTGATTCTATTTCCTGCTGTGATTCTTTCGGCAGCAGTGTAGCCTTGTCTCTAGGGGCATTATTAGGAGTCTGTTGCAGAGTAGGTTGATCTCCCCTTGTTATGCTGTTGTTCAACAGAGGAACATGCTCAGTGCACTTAATAAATTGTAATAGAAATTTCTGATATTAAAACCATTTGGCATGAAAATTAGAATTTTGCAGGTATTATGGTGGTAGAAAAAAACAACAGTAATGCAACATACTCAAGAAATACCTTATAGAAATTGCACTTATTTAAGCTGCAGCTGTAGCTATAAAACTATGTAAAAGCACTGAATAAAAGTCTGATAGGTAAAATTATTACAACAGAGATTTAAAAAAGTGTGAACCTGAGTCAGTTACCTAGGAATAAGACAATGTTACAGCACTAACAATATGATATACTCTTAAGGATAATACTGTTTGCATGACAGCTATCATCTCACTATGAAGAGTCAACTGAGGACGCCTACTGACATTAAAATTCAATCTAAATGTCCATATTGTTATCTATTACAATCCTTATCTGAAGAAGGATACAACATTAATATATCTGCATAACTTCTTACATTTTTTTTTAGGCATATCAACTGTTATTTATATGCCAAATGGGAGCATTATAAGATGAGGCCTATAAGCTGAGAATAGACATATTTAGATGGGCAGAGTATAGTCAGTAGGAGAAAAGATGCATCGTAAGTCATATTGGCTAATGATGCTCAGCAGATTGTAGAGATGGTAGGGATCTGGAACAGGCTGCCCAGAGAGATTGTGGAGTCTCCCTCTCTGGAGACATTCAAAACCCACCTGGACATCCTGTATAACCTGCTCTAGGTGGCCCTGCCTTGCAATTACAATTCTGTAATTTCTGATTTGTCATTTGTGTGCTGTCATGGTTTAAGCCCTGTAGTCCCACTTGGTTTAACCTGCTATATTATGTTTCTTGTCAGGGGACTGTAAGAGGTCTGTATTTATTGAGTTGCAAACGATCAACAATTATCCAGGAAAAGTAAACATGCACTATTTTAAGGAGAGATCTCTTGCATCCCTGAAGCACATCAAAATATCTCATGCCATACACTTGGGAAATTTTATTTTAATAATTAATGGGCCAGAATTATTTGACTTGAAATAATTTCTTTGAACTTTATTCACTTAACAGATTTAGCCATATTTTATGTTGGTCAGAGCTGTGTGATTCTCTGCTTGCTGAGCTGCTTTCAACAGTTGATTCTTGGTATTTGAGCAAGGATCGACAGTTTTGTAAAAGACCTTTGTTACTTTTCCACAGAAGTGGAATATGGCTTCCATAAGGATTATGGATCGATACCATCCATTATAATTTGAACTGAGAAGACTTGATAACCCAGAATAGAATTCGATAAACCAAAATAATCTTGTTTTAGCCAAGAACAAAAATAAAAATTGTTCTGAGAAGTAATGGAAAATACATCTGTGTAGCAGATGACCGACAGAATGGATTGTATGCTTGTCAATCTTTATTACATGTGTGAAATTCTTAATGATATCTAAAAAAAAAGGGCATTGCAACAATGGGTATGTATATATATATATATATAGAGAGAGAGAGAGGGAGTACAGATTGGCAGGGCTGCCATGCTCCGTCGTGCAAGCATGGAGTTGTTTGTTGCTTTCTCAAGATCATAAACCACCCAGGAGGTGTGAACTTCCTTAGTTATTTTTTTTTAACAAGTCAATTATTATTCTTCACTTAAGAAAAAAAAAAAAGTTTGAAAAGTGCCTAATGCAAAGTAAGTAAAACCAAAAAGTACAACATAGAACTGTGACTTAATCAAACAGCTTGTCAGTGACAGATCCAGATTTCATGAACTTCCATTTTGCTAATTGGTGCTTCTCTGGCTTAATCTCTTTTTGAATTTGGTGTAATCTCAAGCTTCCAGAAGAAGTTTGGAAGGAGTCATGTTTCCAGTCCCACTTCTCCTTTGCCATCATACCTATCTGTATGTGAGATTACTGTTTGATTTGGCTCGGCTTGTTTGCATACAGTTGGGAAATGAGCTGGGTTGAAGAAAGGGCAGGACCTGGTCTCTTGGCATGGGACTTGCTCATTCCAATAAATTATTAGTTGAACTGTAAACCCAAGACAAATGATTAACAGTAAGTGACAGACTACTATTAGTCAAAACAATGTTCCTTTTTCCTCATGTGCCTAGCTAGAGAAAAAATATCTGAATGAAAGAGCTTTCAGTAAATCTGTAGGTGACAATGATCTGGTCTGCTCAAGAGCACATAATCATCCAGCTTTGAGTGGAATATGTTACCGCTGGGAGCATAGCCAGTGCAGAGCAAAGATGCCGGGAATGGGGACCTATTTTCTCAGATAATCAGATTTTTGTACATAAAGTGAAGGCCCACAAGACTTACCTGTTATGGGTGGCAGGACTGGAATGCACAGCAACATTTCAGCTTTGCACCGTTGTCGTGGAGCACATTCAAGTTTATAATAGTGTGTAGGGGATAGTGGAGTGTTATGTGAGATGACTAATGCTTTTCTGTGCAAGAAAGCAGAGCAATTTTTATTAAAGTCCTTATAAAGTCTGTATAAACAAACAAGTATTATTCTGTTTTTGAGAAGGGCCCATTCTGGAGACAGGGGGAGGTCACTGGTGCCTTTGGGAGAGCTAGCCAGCTTTGACCAGGTCAAGGAGACGCCACTGCTTCCTCCTGCCAGGAGCGGATGAGAGAGGCAGTGGGGATCTGGGGGCTGCACAGGGAGCCCAGGTTACTGTAGTGAGGGTGGCCACCTGGGTCCCACAGGCACTCTTGGGCCCTGGGCAAAGCTCACTGTGGACAGTGAGCAGGACTGCCCAAGACAGGCCAGCAAAACAGCAAAGGTATCTCCAATTGTATGGGGCAGCTGAGAAGCGGCTGTAGTTTGGTTTGGTTCTCCCTAGGAAGGTCAGAAGTTTTCTCTCTTGAAAAGTTAGGTATTCTTGTTTTAATCCTAGCAGAGCCTTTGAGTTGGCTGAGTTAAAGACCCTTCAGGCAGCTTTATAGAATTTTTAGGAAGCTTAATATAAAGTTTTATTTTACTATGAAATTTACTAGCAGGCTCACTTGGGAACCAGTTTCACCCTGATACATACCCACCCACAGGTACAGGTATATATTTGTTACAGAAAGCCACACAGTAAACAGGCTGTCAATTCCTTGTCTGCTTTTTTAAATTAAAAAAAAAAAAAATTAAAAAAAAGTATTGCACCTGCTCTTGTTTAGAGCTGCATCTGTGTAGCTCTCCATGACAGCAGCCTACTCATCCTCTTTCTGCTTTGTTTGATGAGAGAAAAGGGCAATAAGGGAGCAAGATGGGGGAGAAGCAAATCAAATGTCAATCAAAGGTTCTTATCAAGTGCTTCGGAAGAAGAAAAGACTGCATTTACCTCTGACTTTCAGAAGTAGCACTGGATTTTCGTTTTTCTTCCTGGATGGACAAAAGGGAGAAAATTGCAGGAGTGGGAATTTTAATTTGTGATTCACAAAAATGTAGTTAAATTGCAAACAGTGCAAGTCTTGCGCTGTTCTAGTAGCTTATTTACACAGAAAGATGGCCTTGGGTTTAAGGTACAAAAGTGAAAACTGGAGGAAACAGAACTCCTGTCTGTATCTTTCTTGGGGAGACAGTATAGGTGATTTAAATTCTATCTGCAGAACTGCCAGAGTACATTTATTTTTTACAGTGGCATAGTGAGACAAATTTTATTAATCCTTCGAAGTGCTTAGAGGGCAGCTGTGTTAGATGTACAAAATATTAGTACTTCCAAATGTTCTTGACACCAAAATACATAAGAATAAGGCAGTGGAAATGATACTGCAGGCTGCATACTGAAAGCCATGGGAGTTCTAATTGGTAATAAGAATATTAATTCACATCAGATAGTCCACACTGGCATCTGACTGTTTGGCTGTTACAAATGTTATGATTTAATTGCTACTACTTGGCAGGTCTGAGGATGTTCTACAGACTGGTAAGATTAGATCTGGTGTGCATGAAAGGGATGGGCAGTATCTTGCCTAATACAGCTATGTCTCTAATTATGAACATAACAGAGCTTCAGAAAAATTGATGCTTTATGTGAAATGTTGGAATCACCTTGCTTTTGTTCTTTTTAATATTGTGCAGGTGATGAGATTAAAAAGACCCACCTATTTGGCAGTTTCAATGAAAATTAGGTTCCCCTCTAAGTAGCACTGCCCCCTAATGAATAAGTTTGGAACAAGAGAGCTCCTATAAGTAAGCTGAATAAAGTTTTTAAAAGGCTGATAGTCTTAAATTAAATTGTTAGTAGTAATCTATTACACTATGTACATAAAGTTTGAAATTTTAGGATAAAAATCTTTATCACTGAATTCTAAACAACATTTCATTACCAGTTTTTCTTTCTTTTCAAGTCTATTCCCCTTCCCTTCATATCACAAGAGGAAAAAAAACCCACTTCTTTAATGTTTAATGGAGAATGAAACTGAAATTCAAATAATAATGAAAATTCTATTAAGAAATTTACTGTTTTCATCCCCCACATTTTCCTGTCACCCAGGTGGATGAGAGGCTAGGAACAGGCAGAGGGATAACAATGTCACATAATGGCAGATATGCCATGGTTTCATCTTTCTAATGACTCCATAGAAACAAACAAAGAAAACCTCAAATCTGTAAGAGTTGTTCCTATTTGTTTGCAGTAGAAGATAAGCTTAGAGCTGAAGCTTTGCTCAGAAGTAAAAGGAAGATATAACTGCTGTCTGAAAAGCAAGAATATCACTAAACAGATGAAGTTGCCTGTGAGACATGTTCAGATTCTGTTACAACGCTATTTTCCTGCACCTAAATCTATCTATAAGATTTCTGTACCTATTAGAGCATGATAACAATGTTTCAGTTAATCAGTCAAAATTCAATTTTAGTAAAACAATTAAGATGGAGGAAAAAAAACAAGCAAATTTTAAATGTGTCTCAGTAGAAGGATTACAGGTATGATGTGATGACCCACCTCATAAAGCATGAACATTTTTTTGAACAGCAGAAAGATAATAACTGGTCGGAAAGCCACATGGAAAAGAGTAGTAGAAGATACCTAAATTGGTGATAATCACCAAATGGCTGATGAGCTATGGCCCCACCTGCAAGAAAGTCTTAACAGGGAGAGAAAAAGGCAAATCGAAGGTTTCCTTGTTAGCCAATTTGTATAGCTTGTTGCAGCAGTTCAGGTAATGCTAGTTTGACTGACTTATATGTGGTAGACTCACAGGAGCAAGATTAGTTTTCTAATGCAAAGTTTAGTCTCTACTGGAAATTAGCTGGCTTTCTACTGCCAAATTCCTCTTTATCTAGGCTCTGTTGTACAGGGACTGGAAGAGTCTGGGCTGGAGGACTCCTGTCCTGGGTTCAGCAGTAGCAGTCATGTTTCTCCTCCTTGGTAGCTGGTGCAGTGCAGTGTTTTGACTTTCGGCTCGGGAACAGAGCTGATAGAGATGTTTTGGTTTGGCCAAGGACTTTGTGAGCCTCATGCTCTGCCAGGGAGGAGGGGAAGCCGGGAGGAAGCAGAGACAGGACACCTGACCCAAACTGACCAAAGAGGTATTCCATACCACAGCACGTCATGCCCGGGATGTAACTGGGAGTTAGCCGGAAGGGCTGGGAGACTGCAGGGTTGGAGGAGGTATCGGTCGGAGCTTGGTCGGGCTTGGGGGGCGAGTTATCGGTCAGCGGGTGGTGAGGTGTTGTATTCTGTTCCCTTGTTATTTCCTTTATCATTATTATCATTGGTGGTAGCAGTAGTGATTTGTGTTATACCTTAGTTACTAAACTGTTCTTATCTCAACCCGTGGGAGTTGCATTCTTTTGATTCTCCTCTCCGTCCCTCCGAGGGCAGGGGGAGGGCAAGAAAGGGGGGGAAGTGAGCGAACGAGTTACCTGACTGGGTTTAAACCACGACAACTCCTGCAAACAGCAAGGACTAGATTTGGAGAGGAGAGATTGTAAAAGACTTCTGGATGGATTGGAGGGCAGCATTCCTCACACTTACAATGTGAAAGCAGTTATACCGTGGTAGTTTCCATGGAAAAGACCTTGGCCATGTAGGAGATGGTCCTGCCCTAGGAGCAGGATCATTCCCGCTGGGGGTTCTGCTAGCATGAGAAAAGTACTCCCTGAGCTACAGATTCTTCCTTGGGTGGTCTTGTTGCCACTATTTCATTATTATTATTTAGAGTATGCTACCTACTTATGATTTTGGGAAATTATGGGTTGTTCAAACTTCAAGCCAACTTCTGTTTGTTCCTGAAGAGACAAGTTAGCTCCAGAACAGAAGATGGCTAACCCTGATCTAAGCCATCAAGGTTAAAGGACAAAGATTACTTGAAGGCAGCAGCTATTTTTTTTCTGGGTAGATAAACTACATACTTGCATTTGTCTTTTTTAATTCCATGTGATGATGCTAAGGGAGGAAAAATTCTGTCTTGCCATTACATTCACATCAGCTTGCATATATTGTGTTTCCAGCAGAGAAAGATGCTGGATAATATTTCTTTAGCATTTTGTCCATTCCCAGTCAAATTGGGATATCTTTTTCCCTACTAAGAAGGTAAAGATTTTTCTTAAACTCTCATATTTAATTCTTCAGAAAAACAAATTAATTCAGTGTCCCTTTCCAGGAGCTTTTACAGTAAGATTCTACAGAAACATTTGCTGTCTCTTTCTTTTGGGAAAACATTGTATTTGAATTGTGAAGTTCTGCCTGTGCAAAAAGAGATTCAGCAGCAGTGTCTTAAAAAAAAGTTCTGTCTGATCAAATGAAAATCACTAAAATATTACCTAACCTGAAAATGTTCTTCTCTGTCACTGGATTTTCCATGGGGTAGAAGGGGGTAGAGAGACAGAAGATCAACTGCGTGTTTAAAGTAAAGTGTGCAGTTCAGTGCTATGATAAATCAGGAGAATATAGCTGTGGGTAAAGTTTCAAGGTTTTCCTACTGTTTATCCTGTCCACATCTGTCAGCTTCCCCCCAGCCCCTTAAAGTGTCTGTAAAGTGAAAAAGCCTAGACAGAAATGGTTTGCTTTTTTTCAGTAATTACATTCTTTCTTAAATATGGCTCTTCCAGATGTAGTTATGTTGTTACTCAAAGTCAGCTGGTTTTAGCTGAAGTTCTTAAAGGTGTCCGCTGACGTAGGCTCCTTAGTTTTTGCTACTTAGCATAAGACATGAAAAAGGATGTTATTTTGAGTGCGAAATATCAATACTTTCTTCAAGTCAGGGCTCTTAAGAATTGCTGGTACCTAAAACTAAAGATTCCTCAAATGCCACTGATACATATCTCCTGTACAAAAAAAAAAAAGCTGCTCTTCAGAGCAGTTAGTGCTTCCTCTAGTACATAACAAAGCTTTGTGTGGAAGTTTAATGTTTGAAAATTACAAATAGAGCAACCAGCTAAGGTGCTTAAGATTAAAATGTCAAGAGTTTGTTGCATTTTAGTTATTTTATGCCTTTTTCTTTGGGGACTGGTCTGCAAGACAGATTTTCAAAGGCTTCCAAAGTATTTCTAGTACTTTCTTGCCATTACTCATTTGAATGTACAAAAGTGCTTAATATCAGTGAAAAGCATTCTCTGTGCCATGTTGTTGATGACAAAATAGAAAAAAAATGTACCGTAGTTGTAGTATGTATTTATAGAAATTAAATCTTTATTATGAAAATTAGCTGCACAATTTGCACAGCATGTGGAGAAACAGAGTTGCCTGAAAAAACTAATTTGCATACTGTACACAGTTTGTAAAATCCACACCCAAACATACAAAGAGGTAAAAAAGGTACCTACTAATTTTAATACATTACATTTCTAAAGAAGTAACCTCATCATCTTCCTTCTGTTTGGAAAACTTGAAGTCCTTATTTACTGTAGTTTTTATGTTTTTACTGTTTTGTAAAGCCACCATGGCATGTAAATTGCTCTCAAACTTTACTGGATAAATTTAGCAGCTGAAATATAAGACATAGCTAGAAATGCCCATATAACCTTGGTTTGTCTGACTGTGTACTGATTCTTACAGCAGTTCACCCAAACGTATTAATCAAGTAAATTTTGATTTTCATAAAAAGTTCTGATGCCTTCCTTAAAACAAGTTTTTAGCATGTGGTTTTTGGAGACACTTAGACATACTGCACTTCTTAATAAATATTTCAAAAAGTGTAACTTCAACTGGAACAATTTCCTGTTATGGTCTTAAAAATATGTCTGATGTGCACATGTGCTTATCTTTGCACATATGCTTGGGTTCATTAGTGCTTACCTCTGGCATTTTCGTTGCTGGAGAAATAAAATCCAAGAGTCATTTAAAGCATGTACTTCAAGACGAAAGCAGCCATACTCAACAGGGTTGCTTCCTTGATGGTCTTACTTATTGGAATGTGATACATAAAATCAGAATTATGTATCTGACACTCAATTCAGCAACTATTTTTCATGTTTATAATATAGTAATATTGCAATTGTAAATGCTGTAGTAATAGCAATTATTTCCTTTTAAAAAAACAGAGATTATCTAGTATTCCCTTATTATACAGCCAAAAGAAAATGTGACAATCTACCATCTTTACTGCCAGTGTCTTTATCTAGGAGTTTTAGATAAAGCTAGAACTAACAGTTTAGGCTTGAGTTTGTTGTGGTTTGTTAGTGGAGCTAAAGTCGTGTCATGCCCTCAGATATATAGGAACATCATCTTAACAAACTTCATGTTTGGAATGAATAGCCATCACAGGGCAACTAGGCATTTTAGATATTGTGCATCTGCCAAATGTGTGAACAGTGATGAATGTCTGCTAAAAGAAAGTACAGACCTGTGATCCCCAAAGCAATGTTTGATGAACATCAGGACCATTCTATTTGTACTTGAAAGATAAATCTGTTTAACCTTTCAGATAGGGATGAATCTGCAACCCAATATTTTAAAAAAAGGTAATGTTCCTTTTTTAATTGGTGAAAAATTACCTAATTAATAGGTCTTTGGGATATAATATTATTTGAGTAATGCACAACGTGTGTTACACCCTGGGAACGTCATTATACAAATAAAAGTCTGTCAAATCATCATTAATTCTAGAGATTTCCAAAGCCAAAAATTAGATTCAAGAAGCGCTTGGCTTAACAATCTAAATGAGCATGAATTGTTTTCATTTCATCTTGATTTAGAGTCAGGTAACTGACTGAGAAAAATGGATTTTTGCCTTTTTCTTTTATTTTCTTTCCAAAATTGTATCATTAGAGGTTAATTCCTGTCACTTTTGTTCAGACATGGCAGATTGGCATCTTTGCATTTTGATCCTTTGTTTATTATGATTTTAATAACTAAGGTTACGTAGCATTAATGCATTTTAGGGGGTTAAAATTAGAAATATCATTTCAATCTGTAAGTGGTTTGTGTAGCTGAATTATGAAGTGGGTTTCTTTGCATGTACTTTTAGAAACAATTTAGCTGTAGCTCAAATAAGATCAAAGTTTTATGCTTGAACTTGGAATTTTTAGAAATCAATTGTCATCTGTTATGTCTGACTAGCAGGGTGTAATCCAGAGCATCCTCACTGTGATGCGGCACTGCACTCAAGCTGTTCTGCATAATATTCTCCCTCAAGAGGTTTACTGAAACGCATTCCACCTACAGCATGAGTAGGTCCCTGAGTCCTCCTTACCTTCTGATGAGGGGTACCTTTTTCAGAAAATAAGCTTTACAAGGTGAAAGCTCTTAGATCCATGTTGAAACAACCAGAAACTTTGTTGGCCTGACTTTCTGAACCCAAATTCGGTATCTTTTTTTAATATCTTATACTTTTTATTAAAATAGAAGTCATCATACTTTTTCTGAGAGGGGAAAACAAACAATTATACCAGCCTCGGGTGTGGGCTTTGATCTGGAATCCCTAAATATGAAGGCATGTAGTCTCCCCCACTTACTGTTTTTGAGGTTATTTCTGGGTTTGGAACCTGGATTCACATTGATTTTGTTTTCTGGACAGACTAATAATAGTCCTGTTCTTTAGTACTAGGTTTTCCTGTCTTTCAGCAGTGGAAAGCTTGAAAAGGGGATAAACGAGGTGTAGTTCCTTTCTTGGTTCCTAGGCTGCACGTTTCAGTGCTGTCCTCTGACTAGCTAGTGCCTTTCCAGCCATTCTATGTTTAAAATAAACCAGATATCATGTTAGCATAGTTTTGCTTGCGTTGAAAAAAAATTTTAATACTTTATTTTATATCATCATGAAGATTTTTATAGACAGATTTTTTTTGTCAATGTAAAAATAATATCTGGTATCTAATTTTTATTATTTTATGAAGCTTAGAGTAAATTTTTATTGTTTTCTGTCAAATCTATCTCAGGATATGCACATTCCTCCCTTAAATGACTTTCATTATGATTACCATCCTGTTGCTACTGAAAGTTATAAAACACTTATCAAATCTTAACTAGTGCAGCTTGTATGAGGTGGTGATCCATCCTTTCTGTCTTAAGAGAATGAGTACAATGCATGGCTATTTTAAGACATGGGTTGAATTGAAGAGGCATAGGTGAAATGTTCTGCCAGGCATGTGTGGGCTGTCTTTTATCTCAATTCAGAGACTGAAAAGGATACATATTGTGATCATAGCGTTGTCTGGGGAACAGAAAAACAGACTAAAAAGTATTAGGCGTTTTTGCCTACTTGATTTGCCATCAAACCTTCCTTTTTTCACCCAGTATCCAGAGGTATGGCCTCCTCGCTGCCTCATTTGGTCTGGCCCTTTATTTTCTATCTGTAATTCTCAGTTTCCTGTGTTGGGAAATGATCCTTAGCTTATGTTCCTGTCCAGATGCACTGTCTACTCAAGGTCCAGTTGATCTTTGAGTTTTATTCTAACTCATTAAAGTCTTGTCTCTTACAGTCTGTAACATCAAACTCTTCTGTCTTTTCTGTCTTTCCAGTGATTTGAGTCTTTTCATGCTGGAACATCAGTTTTCCAGTGGCCTGCCTCTTCAAAAACTACTGAATACTCAGAATTTTCCAACTGTGGGCATTTCTTGATGTAACCCTGATTTCATTCCTTAGGCTGTTATTTCTTCTAGGTGATTTCCACAGGGTTGCTTTTCTTTCTGAGGCAAGAATAAAAGATGAATACTGTATCCAGTCTTTCAGCAAATTACTCTCTTACCCTTCAAAATTTTGGACATTTGATAAAACATTCAATTTTGGTTCTCTTACAAGAAAATTGTATTATGTTTATACACAATATGGCACTATTTACTGAGTCTGTTCTGGTGTTATAAGTTGTACCAGAAAAAAAAATAGTTCAGAATTTCTGTGGCATTTATTCTCTTTTTTTTTTCCCCCTTTTAATTGTATTTTTCATCAAAAGCCACAAACTTTTCTTCTGCTATTTTTGGTATCTTCCTTTAGCTTAATTCTTCTCTTATGATTTTCCTTATCTTTCTTTTATCACATCATCTTCTTTCCTTTGTGTCTTATTTAATCCATTCTTCTATTTCATTACTTATTTGCTCCCCTTTTTTCACAGCTTGTCCTCCCTTCTTGTGACTGGGGGTTTGATTGTGCCACCATAAACACAAGCTCAGGCACTTCATTAGGCTTTCTGGGAAGCTGGGTCTGATAAGCAGTGGGGAAAGCGTCAGTTTCAACCCAAGGTTAACCCTTTCTCAACCCAATTTCAACCAGCAGATAATGGCAGGCTCTTGAAAGCCATGATTAAGAAATTGTATCAACCTTGACTGTGTTAATGTGTAGGCAGCCTTTAGCAACTGCTCGTGGAGCTGATTAAGGATTTAGGGCATAGAAGCAGCTACCCTGATACAGCATGCACTCCTGCATGAGGGAGCAGCATGCCTGTGGGGTACCAAAGACCCAGTAAGCGTATCTGATGTCCAGAGGAAGATAATACTGATCTCTGTCTAATTGCATGACGGATAATATGGAATGCCTTCAGGTAGGATAAGTAAAAATCAGTAGATGAAATGAGGGGATAAGAGTAAATCCAAAGGGCAATACTTACTTGTGCATCTTTTGTCACCTATATCCATTAAGAAACTGCTTAGACACTTTTTCTTTGGTAGAATTGCCGGATTTCAGTTACATCCACTGGAAAGTATTCTGTACTTGATGTCTGCATTCAAATGCAGAAATTTGCATTGTGTATAATGGGTTATGCTGTCTAGAAAGAAGCTGGTTTATATATATTGTTCAGTTGTGTCATATATTGAATATATATTGGCACCTTCTTTAGCATTGAGAATGGTGATGCAGCTAGCAGACTTCTTGTGTAGCAAATGATCAGCATATGGTTCTTCTGCTTTGATTTGATTTACTTTTGGTGACTGGAAGTTTAATGCCATTTGATCTCATTCATTGCATATAGACTACTTTTAGTGGACTATATTACAAAGGCTAATAGCATTCCTAAAGCATTTTACGATAGTTGATTTGTACCAGTGCAAACTGATTTTCCTTGTTGTGAGGTTTAGTAGAAAATTGGCAGTAGGATTTAATAATTTATCTGATGTTTTATGATGACTGAAATAATTTCATCCTTTTGTTGGCAGGTTTGGCTACATACCAACACCATTAAAAGCTGTAGGGATGAGAGTAAAAAATTATAAACCAGCCAGGCAATAAGATGCCTAGCAGAACACACATTGCTCTTGTAGAGAGTAAAATAGGGGTTGCCTAGATTGATCCTTATGATACCATAAACCATTGTGTCTCTCCCATGTGCTGCTACTTTTCATTGAATCAAGAAAATCTATGCCTCTGTTTTAATGGAGAAGTTCTGCTCTGGGGTTTTCATTCTGTTTGATATCTCTGCAAAATCAGTCTGGCTTTTCCTGTTCTCTGAAGTCTAATCTCATCTCTCTGCAGGATATAAAAAATTACTGCTCACTGCTGTAGGTGTATAACACAGGCTCACTAGTTTGCATAGCCCCATTAATTTTCATAACGTCTTATAGTAGGTACTAAGCCTATTTTTACTGGTTAGGAAAATACGTAGGACAAATCTTCCATATCCATACAACTGTGGAAATATATAGAGGATGAGAATCTAGTTCCATGAATATTGTGGCAGTGGTCTTTTGGAGGAGGGGGTGGAAGTTGAATTTTGTGCAAAAGTAATTATTTTGATAGTAATAATGCATGCAGCACTGTTCATCTGGGCAGGATCTGTTTCTGTCTACATGGAAGGTAGGCCGTGCCGTGTCGTTACTGGTACTGCATATGGATACTACACTTGTATCTATTATGTATACAGGCAAACTCATTTAACCTTAAAAATTGTCAAGTTTTCAACGACAACAAAAAAAATGAAGTTTGTGACTTCTGCTTGATTCTGTTTTACTTAAGCTTATTAAAATGACAGTTTTCTAACGTTTTGCAGTTGGGTCCAAAGTGCAAGCACGTCCCATACTGGATGTAACTCGCTTATTATTATAGATTACAGATATGTTATTTTTTTCATAGTCATCTGCTTGAGTTCTTGTTCCATATATGTCAGACAGAAAAAAAAGCAGTATCTCATTATATACTATAGATGAAATATTCATCAGAAGCACCTTTTAATGTGATAAAACTTTCTGTAAAAATGAGTAATTTCATCAACAATGACAGTAAATTCTGATGTTTGCTTCAAAGATTTAACCTGTAAGATAGTACTTAATACCATCTTTAAAGATCAGGACTTCATTAGGACAGGTGTTTAATCATATTTATAGAAAGGAAATTCATCTCTATCCCTAGTTTATAGCCTTAATTAAACTCCTCATCAGTAATTTGAAAGGTGCTGAAGGACAGTATCTGCAGGACTTCAATGTTTTCCAGGTTCTTTTGTAATAGGATTTTTTATTTTGTCATAGGATTTCCACACATTTAAATTCCTTGGGGGGGGGGGGGAGGGGAGATAGTCAGATGAAGCCATGCGTATTTCCACAGTAGTTTCACACTCAGATTATTTTTTTCTTTAGTAATTTTAGTTAAAACTTCTGCTCTTTTACTGCAAAATTAGCCTTTTTTTTTTTTTTTTTTTTTTGCTTTAGGGATAGCATTTGGCTTTCATAAGACAAAGTTAATACCAGTGGTGCATAAATATAGCAGCAGCTGAGAAAGAATAGTTAAGTCTAAATTTTGCTTGCTTTTCTGTCAGACCAAAGACCTTTGAATGACAAGTGTTTAAAGCATTGACAACAGCAGATACACTCAGGAAGAGTTTTACCAGTACTCAGTGTCCATCAGAGTTAACCCTGAAAGCCATCATCTTTCATTCAGATTTCCATCTCATCTCCAATTGAGAAACTTAACTAAGATGGAAATAATCCTTTCTACTGCTTATGCCAACAATTTAGGAGGTAATAGTTGTGCGTTGAATTGATCAAGACGACAAGAACTTTTAAGCATGAAAACATATAATTAGCTGTACAAGAGGGAATGAACTCAATGCTAACAGCTATTCAACGTATATGTGCTAGCAAATTCAGAGTCCCTGTTAATAGGCATAATCTGGTTGGTGGTTTTTTTGGTATGTAAATATGTATAATATTTTAGGCTTATTTTGCTGGTTGGTTTTCTTTACTTCCCTTAGTTTAGTCTCTACCCTGTTACTGCTTTTTGTGGGTGGGTCTGATAAAGGTTTGACCTTTTCTGAAAAATGCATGTAGAAAGATTCTAAAGTATAGGACAGTAAGTACTTTAAAGTTGAAGGACTGAGATCGTGCCCATCTTTGAAGTGGGTGTCACGGAGACTGAATTTGACATAAAGATCGATACGGATCAGTGATGTTATTTGAATAAGTCATTTGTCATGAACAGGCTATGCTGATGAAAAACTTAGGTTTATTTTTTCATAAGAGGAGAATCACAGTATCACACAGTATCACAGTATGCTAGAGATTGGAAGGGACCTCGAAAGGTCATCTAGTCCAATCCCCCTGCCGGAGCAGGAACACCTAGATAATGTTACACAGGAATGTGTCCAGGCGGGTTTTGAATGTCTCCAGGGAAGGAGACTCCACAACCTCCCTGGGCAGCCTGTTCCAGTGTTCCGTCACCCTCACTGAGAAGAAGTTTCTTCTCAAGTTTAAGTGGAACCTCTTGTGTTCCAGTTTGTACTCATTACCCCTTGTCCTATCGTTGTTTGCCACTGAGTAGAGCCTGGCTCCATCCTCGTGACACTCCCCCTTTATATATTTATAGACACTTATAAGGTCCCCCCTCAGTCTCCTCTTCTCTAAACTATAGAGACCCAGCTCCCTCAGTCTTTCCTCATAAGGGAGATGCTCCACTCCCTTAATCATCTTAGTTGCCCTGCGCTGGACTCTCTCCAGCAGGTCCCTGTCCTTCTTGAACTGAGGGGCCCAGAACTGGACACAATATTCCAGATGCGGTCTCACCAGGGCAGAGTAGAGGGGAAGGAGGACCTCTCTCGACCTACTAACCACCGCCCTTCTAATACACCCCAGGATGCTATTGGCCTTCTTAGCCACAAGGGCACAGTGTTGGCTCATGGTCATCCTGTCGTCCACTAGGACCCCCAGGTCCCTCTCCCCTACACTGCTCTCTAACAGGTCGTTCCCCAACCTATACTGGAACCTGGGGTTGTTCCTGCCCAGATGCAGGACTCTACACTTTCCCTTGTTATATTTCATCAAGTTATTCCCTGCCCAACTCTCCAGCCTGTCCAGGTCTCGCTGGATGGCAGCACAGCCTTCTGGCGTGTCAGCCACTCCTCCCAGCTTAGTGTCATCAGCAAACTTGCTGATAGTACACTCAATTCCCTCATCTAAATCATTGATGAATATATTAAACAATACCGGTCCCAGTACTGACCCTTGAGGCACTCCACTAGTTACAGGCCTCCAACTAGACTCGGCCCCATAGACTACAACTCTCTGGCTTCTCTCCTTCAGCCAGTTCGCAGTCCACCTCACTACCTGATCATCCAGTCCACACTTCCTCATTTTAGCCGCGAGGATGCTGTGGGAGACTGTGTCAAATGCTTTGCTGAAGTCAAGGTAGACCACATCCACCGCTCTGCCATCATCCATCCACCGTGTTATTTCCTCATAAAAGGCTAAGAGATTGGTCAAACATGATTTCCCCCTGGTGAAGCCATGTTGACTGCCCCTCATAACCTTCTTATCCTTGATATGCCTTAAGATGGTACCAAGGATAAGGTGTTCCATCACTTTCCCAGGGATGGAGGTGAGGCTGACGGGTCTATAGTTACCCGGGTCCTCCTTCTTGCCCTTTTTGAAGACTGGAGTGATTGATACCATAGCCTTTATGTTTTTCAAAAATACATATTTGAGAAAATATGAGTGAGCTACAGTGATTAAAGTGCTAATAAGATAACGAAGGACTTGTTACCAGACATGTTATCAGGATTTCTCACCATAACTTTGTTACCAGAATTAAAAACTGTTATGATTGACTATTAAATATAAATAGAACTTGACAAAATTCAATTATTTTTTTTAAATCATTTGGACTGTGTTTCTTTTAACCAAAACTATTATTTTGTTAAAAATAAATATTTGCTTGATACAACTGGTCCAAACACAGCAGAGCTCACCATAATTTTCAGTGATTCTACCTGTTCACATTATCCTGAAGATTTTTATGTGCATGTTCTCAGAATTGGAGCACTGTTTGGATCTTCCTGTGTCAGGTACCACAAAACTGAAGAAATTGAAATTCTAAGTTTATTTTGAATGTGTAGCTCATGTGTGTCTGCATACCCATATACAGTTCTGAATATCTGAAGAATCCTATTGCTATTAGTTTTCAAACCAAAACAAACCTATGTTTTTTGTGTATGTGGCCAAGTACTTCAGCAGCAGCTTTTGTTATTAGTACTAACTGACATCGAGTGTTAGAAATGTGATTGTATTCTTTCCACAAACAAACTGATGTAAATAGAGTATTCAGTGGTGACGAGGAACAACTTTAACATAATTTAAAGGTTCAGTGGCCAGTTCAACAGGGATTTTCAAAGTATTCTTTTCACAAGTATACAGATTCTTTTCCTACCATGTTTTTATTGTGTAATTTACAAAACATGTAAAGAACAGATTTGTTGTAAGAATTGTAAGCATTAGTCTACAAATAGGTTCTACTGTGTAGCCTTATAAAAAGAAAATGGAAGGTATACAAATCAGTCTGGGGGAATGTTTTTAAAACGTTTTAAAGCTGGTATTACGGTACAACAATACAAAAAGCATACTTAGTAAAGAGAATGAAACTTTTCTGAGTATTTGAACTATTAATACAGAAGAAGACAAGAGTCCTCAGTTGCATGCAGTATTTCCCCACCTCTTTTCATTCTTACAAAAAAAAAAAAAAACCCAAAACACCGAAGCTCCAGAATCTTCTTTGTCTCTCTTTCTTCCCCCTTCCCAAAAGATTTATTCTGATAAGTGATAAGCTAATCCCATTGTTAAAACTGTGAAATAGGTCTTACTCAAGGGCAAACATGGTATTTTTGTATGTTGAATGATTTTTCAGGCAAATGGACAAAAGCAGTCTTTAATTTTGTGTTATTGAAGGCAGTTATACTTCAAGTTCAGAGAGGATCAGCTCAACACAGCAAAGCAGAACTGCTCTCAATGTCTCTTTTGTGTTACTGCCTTGCTTGAGATTTGATACTTAACCCCAGTTCCACTCAACAGCTCATAGGAAAGTGTAAATAATACATATGTTGAAAGTGCCAAATTAATGCCATCTCACATTCATTTTCAGTCTTCAAGATGTGCGGAATGATGACTCTATGGCTTACCAAAGCTATAGCTAGCTTTATCTTCTATACATAAAAAACTGATACTGAACAGATTTTACCTGAATTGGTATTACCTTGCATTGGAATTACCTTGCATTGCTGAATTCATTACCTTGGAATTAGCTTGCATTGCTGAAATTACCTTTTGTTTTCTGTAGCTCAAATAAATAGACTGTGTACAATTGTCAGATGACTATACTGAAACCTGTTCAGATCCTCCCGCCTAGATATGAAAGGGGGCTGGTGTGGTGTGGTGGGTTTGATTTGTTTCTATTGTTACTCTTTCACAGCGTAAGCTGCAGAAAATATGTCTCCTTACATTGGGCTATTAAAATATAAAGTGATTCCCAGATCACATGTCGGGACTAGATATTCCAATTCAGTTGCTAAGGATACTGTTGAACCTCAAAAAAGATAATGTACAAGAAAAAGAAATATGCTAATAATAACTGATTGGGAAATCAGCATTAATCATTCCTAAAGTAACACCCAGAAAAATCCCTCCACCAGTTCCAATGATTGAAAACGGACCCGGGAATCTTACTGGTAAATATTTTCGGTTTTGTTGGTAATGGTTCACCCTACCCACTCTCAAGTAATTGGAAATCTTTTGGGAATATAAAATTCTAGGCTTAGAACTGGTGTGGCTTCAGGAAGGTTACAGCCTTTAATTATGCCTGACCCAGGTGAAATGAAAGGAAAAGGAGGATTATAAGGTGTGAGACCAGTAACAAGCAAAAGACAGAATTGAGTCCCATGGACTTATGCACATTCAGGTTCTTAAGATGATCTTGAATCTGATCCTCTCCTACAGTGGGCCCAAGGTCTTCATTCTCACAGTCCCTGCATCTGACTTCCAAGACTTGGGTGGTGTGGTCTGAGCTCTTGCAGGTGAAGACTGAGACGAAGAAGTCACTGAGAAGCTCAGCCTTCTCCAAATCCAGGGTAGCCAATTCTCCCATTAGCTTCCGGAGAGAGCCTACATTATCCCTAGTCTGTCTTTTGTTTGTGGCACACCTATACAAGCCGTTCCTGTTACCTTTCACATCCCTGGCCAAACTCAATACTAAATACATTGAAATTGCAAATAATCGGGAATGTAGGGCTGTGCTGGTTTTGGCTGGGGTAGAGTTAATTTTCTTCATAGTAGGTTGTACGGGGCCATGTTTTGGATTTGTGCGTAAAACACTATAGATAAAAGATGTTTTCATTACTGCTAGGTCCTCTTCTGCTTCTGACACTACCTAGCTAGTGGGTAGGCTGGGGGTACATAAGAATTTGGGAGGGGACATAGCCAGGACAGCTGACCCCAACTGACTAAAGGGATATTCCATGCCACATGATGTCTTCCTCAGTAATAAAAGCTGGGGGAAAAGAGGAAGAAGGGAGGATGTTTGCAGAACGCCATTTGTCTTCCCAAACACCCATTATGTGTGATAGAGCTCTGCTTTCCTGGAGATGGCCGAACACCAGTCTGTTGGTGGGAAGCTGTGAATGAATGCCTTATTGTGCTTTGCTTGTGCCTGTGCAATTTTTGCTTTACTGTCTTTTAACTGTCTTTATCTAAACCCATGAGTTTTCTCACTTTTTACCCTTCTGATCCTTTCCCCCATCCCACTGCAGGGTAGTGAGCAAGTGGCTGTGTGGCACATAGTTGCTGGCTGGGGTTAAACCACTACCAGGGCTTAGAAAGGTTTACTGTTGCTTAAAGAGAAAGTGTGTAATTAAAATGATGATAAGGTAGTCATGATTGTAATAAATTGAGGTTACAGAGATTAGACATTAAACTACTGTGTAATGATGAAGAGACCTTCAATGTGACTATGTTCTAGGCCTTTAAATGTTAAAAAGGGTGGGGTCCTAAAATTTAATCCATTCTTTAGCAGGACTTTTGCAGACTGAACAAAATTCTTAAGATGATTTTCCATTTCTTTGCATCCAAATCTGCCATTCTTTTACCTGTTGTTTACCTGCAACTTAGAATTGACAAGAAATATGTGAAAATGTATTTGCTAATCTGGGGGGTGACTGGGGGAAAAGAAGCCCACATATTTCTGAAGAAATTCCAGTTACCAATTAACATTTTCATTATAATAATTGAGTCATATTTAATTTGCATTAGGATTTATTATCTGAGCAAACCTGACCTATTAAACTTTCTAAATCTATTACTGTCAGCTAATGTCATGATTACAGGAAGAGTATGAGGTGTGCCATAGCAACATGGCTGTTCCACCAAATACTTAACTTGAAATCACCATTCTGCTGTTTATCGAATTATTAGACATGATTAATTATTTTATGCAATCCACTCTCATGTCCATCTTTTTAATACTTTCCTTGTCATTATAAGTGCCTTTAGCCTTACAGGCTAATTAAAGGTTCTTGTATCAAGTCTGATTACCACTCTAATGTTTTCCAGGCATGCTTGGTGATGAGCTTGGCATATGAAACAATTTCCTACAGTAATAAAACTAATTAAAGCGAGCAGTCATCCCCACATCACTCTTTGATGAATTATAATGAGCTCATTAATCTCTCCGGTCTCACCACATCTATTGGCTAAGCTTCTCTGGGGGTATGTCAGGACAGAATACTTCCCCAGGAAAAAATTGACAGTGAAATGTATCTAGTCTTCCTTTTTTTGACAAAGAACCAGGAGACAGCAGAGGTCTGCTGTAAGTGGAATATGCTTTTTAATAATCAAAATGAGAAAGGGTAAGTAACTAAGACCCTGTAATGATGGCAAAGGAAGAATCATGCAGGAACTTAACTAGGTCTAGCATTGCACTGCAATTAATGCCACTGTGGCACACACACTTCACTTAAAATATGATCTTAAAAAATTGTTCTAGTAACTGGATCTCTGGGAAACTGCCTAAAGAAAATAACATCAAGCTCTTTTTTGACTGAACTTCCTGGCATTTTTCTTTGTTTCTTCAAAATGAGCAGAGAAGAGGTGGTGAGATTTGAGTGGAAAGAGTTGATTCATATGAGTACCCATATAGAAGAATCATCTATTTTTTATGAGATTGTAACCCTGCAACTTTCCCCATCTGTAAAAGATCAAGTTTAGTAATAGGCAATCATAGCTACCCACTGGAGTTAACTAGTTCTTATTAGCATTTGGATGCTTTTAATTCAAATGCATAATTACAAAGTTATTACCAGGTAAATTAATCTCTAGTTTATATCTATTCATTTAATATATTTTAATATTAATAAAAAGTTCTGCAAAATGTGTGCTCCCTTCTGCTAGTCCCAGATACTCCCCATCCCCAGGTCCTGTCCTTCTATTCTGCTTTTCTCACACCTTTTGTACTGAGGTCCTGAGGGCCTGAAACTATGTCAACTACCTTCAAGCGCCGCAGTTATTTTCCATTACCAAGCCATCAAAATTAACATTACTTAGAACTGATTACATTTTGTACTTTTGTGCCTCCTTGTTTCAATAGGCAGGAATCAATCTTCGTGTTTTATGTGTGCAGGTTTTACATAAAGTGTAGCAAGATGTTTTGAAATATCAGAATGAATTATTGATTTGCCACCAGCTGTGCATCGTTTTATTTGCTCCTACTTTATTTAAAAGGACAGTGATACTATCTGGTACGTTTATTGATATAATGTGTTTGATATAAGCAGTAGCAAATCACGAGTATTATATATAGTTTGAGAGGGTATAATATTCTCCACAATAGCCCCTGCACTGTGTTTATTTTTATATTATTATGGTACTTTGTGGTCTTATTTTAATGAATATGAGGGTCTTCCAGATTTAAGGAACCTTTTGGAATAAAAGGAGTTAAGACTGGTATGAAAGTGATAAAAGAATTGACACAGAAAAGAGATTATGTGTTGAGATTATTTTTTTTAATAGTTTTAATATGTCCACAGGTAGAGATGTCATTAGGCATTAATCCAGTATTTGTGTTTACGTTGTGTGGAGATGGAAGTCCTTTTTTTCATAGGCACAAAGCTCAGGAAACCTGTCACTTGTTGCAGGCTATTCGGGGTGCTCCACTGCAATACTTACCTCCCTTTTGTATTTCTGAATTTCCTGCTCTGAATGAAAAAAGGAGCCTCTTCATATGGAAATGTTTGGAATTTACACCTGAAAAGAGCCCGTAGTTCAAACTATTGTGTATGTAGGAATTTGGAGGGGGAAAGGGAAATAAGGAAGCAATTTGTCATCTGTTAAAGTGTAACAAAATTAGCAGATTCCCTATATTTAAAAATGTATGGTTGTTTCAGTATGCGTGCTATTCTTTAGTTAATACAGGAGCACAAACATTGCAGAAAGTGAAATAAATATGCTTTTGAGCATGTAGTTTATATTAGTATTTTAAATTTCGTTTAAAAAGTCATTTTCAATCTGTTAATCCTTCAGTAGTTCCCCAGTTAAGAGCTTCGGTGGGATCTGTGACCTTTCAAAGATTCTGATTTCTTAACATTATGAGTCAGTGCTCCAGAACTTATTCTCTCTGGAAAGAAATTTTTTTTCAGATTGGGCACACAAAACTAGAATTTTACTGGATTTAATGCGTTTTTTGAAATTGTCACTCTTGGCACTCATTTGATTTAATTTGTAATGTCAGAATTCCAGAATGTTTATGTTGGTTGCTGAAATTACAGAAGTATTTAAACCAGGATGCAACAATTAACACACCATAGGATGATTAGCAGAATTAAGGTAATGGGAAAATTTTTAGGCATCTTTTTAAGTAATAAAATAAATATTGGTTCCTATAAACATTTACCAAAGGAAGTGCAGAACCTTTGTAGCCTACTTAATAGTAGGCTTATTTTCATGCTTTTTTTTTTGTGGGCATCTTAAAAGGCACTTGAACTTGAGGTCGTCTACGTACAGTCAAAATCAAAAGCTTATTCAAAACTAAAAATGGACATGTGCCTAGCTTTAAAATACAACTATTCTGTATGTATCATAGTGTGCTTAACATATATTAGATAATAGGCAGTTTCTAAATCAGCTTTTTACCTAGTCTACCTACCGGAATAAAAGTGATCTTTAGAATTAGTAATTTTGGTCTTTTAATATCATGAAATATTAGTGGCCAAATAAAACTTTATAATCCAAAATAGTGAGGGAAAAACTTAGGTTAATCTGAGGTAAACTCTTTATTTCCAAAGTGCATTTTTTGTTCTCTGCTGTTTTACTAGTCTGTATGCTCTTTTGATGCCTCTTTCCTTAGAATTTGCTTTTGTCTCTATAACGTATTTCCCATTCTATAGAAAGATAAAGCATGTGATATATGAAGAAATTCTAAATTCTGTCTCATGAAGACACCTGGCCTATATAAATCAAAGATTTTGCAGCATTTTTCCTTATTTAATCATTTTCTTAATAACCTGGCAGAGAACAGGGTACACTGTCACCATGAGCTTTCATAATGTTAATATCCATATCTGCACTAAATGGTATTTAATGGCAACTTGTATATCATTGTTAATTCTGTATTTATTTTCATACTTTATCCATGCATACAAGCATTTGTATATTGGATTCTAAAAACTATCCTGAAATTGCACATTATTTTCATAATTATAACTTCAGCCAGGGCTGGCTGGATCTCTTTCTTAATCTCTTAAGAACGTAAGATTACTTCTGCAAATTCTCCTATGTTTGGTAGCTCTAAAAATGTATTTGTTTCCTCCCTGAATCATCCTGGTCAATGTAGAATTATTTTTATCTAGATCCTAAGGAAAATCTTGATGTGGCTTTAAAAAATAATAATTGGAAAATTTAAACATTTATTTTGTCTCTTATTGTGCACAAGAGGTGGTTTTGTCACGTTTTTCCTCACAACTGGAAGAGCTGAAGCCACTATTTTTTAAGGCTGTCCTTTCCCCCTGTTTGAAATTTTCTCTCTTGTGATTCCAGGAAGCAAGAGAGGGACTATTTTAAGGCATAAATGTTGAATATGTAATAAAATAATGGAAACGGTGTCACATTTTCAAGCCAATAGTGGAAGACTACAGTGGATTCAGCGGAGACTTCAGCTTGGTAGCCTGTGCTGTGTTGAAGCCAGAAAGAAAGCTGCTGTTTATATCCTCCCAGGGGAGTCAGGATCTGATCTGGACTTTTCTCCTTCCATTTAGAGAAGTGAGGTTTTATGTAGAACATTATCCTCTGAATATGAAAAAAATGCATTTACTGCCTTGGCAGTAATGAAACATTAAAAAAAAAGAAAAATACAGCAGTTGGCAGATATTTTTACTTCTTGGCCTAACTGGTTTTATCATGCTGCTTGCCAGAAAGGAAACTGTGACATACCAGTGAAAAAGTGTCTGTATTTCAGTTGTGAGTGGAATTATGCCTGTACAAAGTTACAGATCTTATGGGTGCTTTTTTTCATGTGAATTGGCCTACGTGTATTACATGATTAAGGTTGGTTTGCATGTAAGAATGGGAAGGGGTTTTGCTGTTGCTGATTTGGTACTAGGGCAATAAAATAGATACAAATAAGATATTTTTTCCTGATTATGAGAGTTAATAGGAGAATATTACATTGCTAAACTTCATGGTTACAATTTAATGTAAAAATAAAATAAGCAAGGCCAAAATACTAAAATAACAAACAAAAAAATCCCACCTTGATTGTAAAAGGTTTTATTTGAATTGTTAAATGGTATAAGGTCTTCCAGAGAATTTCCAATGCTGAAAGATAGTTGTTGTATAAGAAAGCATTCCTGACAAAGGAGGTTATTGAAAAAAAGGTAAATAAATGATCTGTGTTTCTATACAAGCGAATACACCAGCAGCATAGGGGGGAACTAGTCTGGGAAGTCTTGAGATGCCAGTTGAAGATATCTGAGAATAATAATGGAATAATGTAGGATAAGAAATCTTTGCACCAGCTACTCATTTAAGTATGCTAAAGAAATATGCTAGAGAAATTGATACAAAAAATTGCTGAAATGCTTACTCTTGCCTGTTATCTGTTGCTTAAATCATCTTATTAGCAAAATGATATGGAAATGACAGTTTTTGTTGTTGTGTTTTTGTTATTGTTGGGTTTTCGTTGGTTTTGGTTTTGTTTTTTTAAGGTTCTTTTAATTTGACATTGTTAGCAGCTAAATTAGTAAAACTGTTCTGGAAAATAAAGTTACTTGGCCCATGAATTAATACAATAAATGGGGAAGAGCAGACCTGACTTTAAGATTTTAATCATACCTCAGAAGTCTGCTTGTGAATAAAGATGATCTGTTTTGTGTGGTTAACTCAATTTCCAAAAAGCTTTCAACAAGACCCTTTATCAAAGGCTTTTAAAAAATAAGAGGATGAGTGGGAAATTCTTCTCTTGGATTAATGGCAGATTAGATGTTGAGTACAAAGGATGTAAGTAGTCATTTATTAAAGGAAGAATTATGCATCCAGAATGGTCCATAATAATCGGCCTTAAAATGAGGTGTTGCAGAAAGATCTCGTCATACCAAATGATTTAAAGATGAAAGGCAGTTTGAATTCAGTATCAGCAGACACACAGGGGGAAGAACAGGCCCATTTTTCTGAATCAGAAAAGAGAATTTGTAGACCCTGTGTGTAGTTCCTCATAATACCACCATAGTAGCTACCCAAATACATAAAAAAACCTCCAAACATATATTTGAGTAATTGTACTTAACAATTCTTGCAGGGCTCTTAACAAAGTAGGTACAGGGACGTTGTTGCTGAAGATTACTTATTCTGAATTGTGTCACACTTAATTTTAGGTTTATGAAGAGATTTGTGATGGGGTTTTTCTATGTATCTGAGCCCTTAATTTCTAAGTAAAAATTCAAACTAATTCTTAATGCAAACCAAAATATCATAACCTGATTGTGTGAATGGATGGCTGAGCCACTGATGAAGTGCTGTATGGAATCTGGGTTACCTGGTTTGAATGAGGGATATAGTGTAACTAGAAAAGGTGGATTAAAGGTTTTGATCAGAGGTGCAGGGTGGTTTCTATAAGAAAGGAGGTATTCCTGAGCTTCAAACAGATGGTGGGTGTCAGGCAGTAGGTATACAGACTTTATAAAATGATGGGAGATAAGGAGAAGATGAATAGGAAATATTCCTGTCATTTCTTAAGGAAGGAGCAGTGACATTGTTCGGCGGCAGGTTTGAAACAGAAGTAAGATTTGGGGGATTGGATTTTCTCGGTTTTCTCTGTCTTACTGTGGATGTGAATTCTGGCTCGGGAAGAACCATAAGGAGGGAGTAAATAGGGTGGTTATATCACGGAAAATACATTTATGGGGTTTGTTATCCATTTCCACTCCTGGTTGCCGTTCACAGTTTCTGAGCGTTAGATACACCTTTTGCTTTACCAGGCATGATCATTCATTTTATGTTTTGCAGTTTATTAATCAAACTGCATTCCTTTAAACTCCATGCTTTTTATTATTGCTTCTGAAAGGAGCAAAATTCAGCTGAAGGAGAAATAAAAATAGAAAACCAAACATTAATTTGCTCAATGTGTATTTCACAGTTAACTGACAGTTGGATCGCTATGAAGAAGACATTTACTTAGCTCTGTATTCGTAAATGGCTAAGGCTAAAATTGCATAGCCTTACAGATTCTGTGAGTGTTAGCTTCATAGTAAAGTTTCAGTTGAATTCTAGTATTCAAATGAATGTAGCTGTTAAAAATTTTTTCATTAAAGTATTTGACACATTCCATGTAACTGAACTTAGGTAAATATGATATAGAATCATGTAAGATTTTATGAGGATTAATCATCCTGTGCTTCAAACTCCATTTGATTTTACGATCAAGTGATGAAATATAGAGGTGTTCCTTTAGAAGCCGTTTAAATGCTGTAGCTGCTCTGAAAGATGTACATAATGATGTCTGACATGACCCTAGCTTCCAAAGCTGGTTCAGGGTTTTATTTGTTTTGCTCCCACTAGGAAGACACCCTGTAGTGAGACTCTGCTTGTGTTCAGTGAAGGTGCCATGGGAGATCAATCTGAGTTGCCATGTTATGCTTTAATGGGAATTTCTCAAGTGTGGGCTTGCCCTTGTGCTGGGCTTGAGCAACAGCTGGCATGGCAGTGTCTGAAGTCATTACAATTGCCTGAAGTCAGTGGTTGCTCTCTGGGAGCATTGTCAGGACTCAAGCCAAGACTAACTGGACTGGCACAGCACCAAAGCAACAGATAAGCCAAAGAAGAAAAATCAATGTGCTTTGCACATGTGAAGAATTGCAGCCAGCCAGTTCCTTTCTCTCTTGGTGTGATTGAAAGGAATTGATATGACGGATATAAATTGATACAACATGTAGAGCTAGAGTGAACACAAAAAAGGAAAAATAAAACCTTGGAAAGACATACTGTGTACGTACGGTAACATGGTAGAAACACACAGAATCATGGTATCATGGAATAGTTTGGGTCTGAAGGGACTTTGAAGATCATATATTTCCACCCCCCTCTCCTGTCATAGTCAGGGATAACCTTCACTAGACCAGGTTGCTTAAAGCCCCATCCAGCCTGGCCTTGAACTCTGCCAGGGATGGGGCATCCACAGCTTCTCTGGGCAACCTGTGCCAGTGTCTCACCCCCCTCATACTAAAGATTTTTATTTTTTTTTTTTCTAATTCCCAATCTAAATCTCCCCTTTATCAGTTTAAAGCCATTGTCCTGTCACTACATGCCTTTGCAAAAAGTCCCTCTCCAGACCTCTTCTAGCCCCCCTTTAGGTACTGGAGGACTTTTGTAAGGTCTCCTGGAGCCTTCTCTTCTCCAGACTGAACAAGCCCAACTCTTCAGCCTGTCTTCACAGGAGAGGTGCTCCAGCCTTGATCATCTTGGCCCTCCTCTGGCTTTGCTCAAGCAGGTGCATGTCCCTCTTTTGCTGAGGGCCCTAGATCTGGATACAGTACTCCAGGTGGGATCTCATGAGAGCAGAGTAGAGCTCTGCCCTCAACCTGCTGGCCATGGTTCTTATGATGCAGCCCAGGGCATCCTCCCCCAGCTACTTTAGTTTAAAGCCTTCTTCACCAGCTTGGCAAGCCTGTGACTTAAGACTGGTGACTTCATTTTGACACCTGAAACAGCACAGTCTCAGGTTCTCTACCTCATGTTAAGGTCATTACAACTTTAATTAAAATGCTGATAACAGTAACAAAACTAAGTGGTAAATGCTCCATCCCTGTGTTCAAGTGTTCAGGGCCAGGTTGGACAGAGCCTTGGGCAACATGGTCTAGTGTGATGTGTCTCTGTCCATGGCAGGGTGCTGGAACTAGATGATCCTTAAGGTCCTTTCCAACTCAAGCCATTCTATGATTTTAAGATTCATGATATGATAAAATCCTGTTTCTGAGTACAGTCAATACCCAGAAGTCATCTAACATAAGTAAGTCAGATATGTAGATGCTCTTCCTTTTATTAAAATTATATCAATGTGATTCATGTTAACACAAGTGGGAGGCTCAGTTTGGAGAGAGATAATGGTGCTCCTATACAAACTTCAAGTAAGATCTACAAAAGTACTTGGTGTTCTTCAGATGCAGGTGGTATAGAGCAAACCATAAAGGATATCCTGTACATAGTCTAGACCCTGTACATAGTTTGGACTCTACATGCTGGCATAAAAATCCTGTACATGTTAAAATAAACTGTGTTTTTTCTGAATGTTATAAACTGTTATCCAGAAACTTATTAATTTTGCTACCTAAATCTGCTGCATAACTTCGAGGAAGCTTCAACTATTCTCGCATTTATGTAGCTTTCTGGACCTGATCTTCAGTTTTCAGTTTCTTAGTTCGGTGTTAGAGGATGATATTATTTTAAGACACTACATCCTAAGTAATTGCTGATTTTTGCATTACCGTAAGTTGATACAGAATCTGCTTAGCATCTGAAATTCAGAACATTTATCAGATTAGTTTTATAATATTCTAATATTATGGTACTATTTGGCAGCATATTCTGTTTAATATTAAAGTAAAATTGCAGTAAATTTATCTTCCATAATGCTTGGTTAGTTCTGTTTATAGCACTTTGATTTCAGTAAGCATGATATGCCCATTTGTCTGAAGTATGAAGAGGTATAAAGTAAGTTTTCAAAAGGAAAATTACTATTTTTTTTCTACTTATGCATAACCTGCTGTAGCTGTCTTCACACACACAGCACCATTTGTCATCTTGTGACCTGATCTGATGAGAAACAGATTTGCTATTATGTTTCACGTTTTCCCAGGTGGACAGAATTAAACTGAAATGGGAAAATACTGGTACTAAGATATAGCAATCACTGTTATAGCCTGCGACTGAAAGTAAGTAAAAGAGTGATAATTGGAAGAAGTAGAAAGATGATGAGTTTAAAAATACTCTGACCATGAACATGTATAATAATAACAGTTGAACCATAGGGAATATATAGCTAAATTCTGTGCGGTGATGGTGGTTTGTTTTTTTAATAGTATCAGAGAATATAAGCAAGGAAAATACGACAGATATTTTGCACCAGCAGCTTTATGAAGTATGCTTAGAATTTAGATTATAACTTTTATTATCTCCATTTAATAAAAGAAAATAGTTTTGTTTTATTTACTTTTTAAATTATTATTATTATTTACAGATCATGCAGTGTCTAACAGTTTTCTTTAAGAATGTGCTGTTAATTGACTTTTTATCTAGTATTTCCAGAGTCTTGGACAAGCCTGCTATGGACATGCATACTGCAATGGGATGCAGAATTCTTACAACCAAATATTAATAATAAGAATATCATTATGATATGTAATAGTATATGTAACATATAATGCATTCCTACTAATGTAGGAATGTTTCTTCCAGATGTGTAATTACAGTGTAGACTTGTAATGCACTGACTGCAAGCTCTGCTAAAAGCAGGCCATCCTTTTCAAGTCCCTTCCTCTTTGATGTGGTGTTGTGACAATTCCTTAGAAGGGAATTCTGGTTTTCAGGTAGGTTTGGGTTATTTTGTTTTGTCTTGCACTGTATTACAGTGTCATAGTACATAATGGAATATTTCAGGCCTCCTAAGGAGTAAAGACGATTTGTTGCCGAATTCACATTCTCTACTATGCATTGCTATTTGTGTCTGGGCTAATAAATGACATGGCATTCCGCAAGCATTTGATGCCCCTCTCCGTCCCCCTTCGATGATGTGTGACTTCTTTGGTATCCTCCACTCAAGCCTTCACTGAAATATTTTGGCTCTCGTGCAAAGTGTGATTTTTGGAGTCTTTTCTCCTTCCCTAGCTTTTCAATAGTTACTTTCCGTAAGAACTGTATTCACTGTTTTGGTAACAGTTGGTTCTATAACATTTTTTTATTTCTATTGCTGCTACATTCAGACAGATGTATGGGATATTGAAATTACCCAGGCCGTTCTGTGGCTGACTACTTTTCTCTTTTATTCCAGTATGTTAATTTCTTTCTTCTATTTGTGTTCTCAGTTGGTATTATAGCAGAAATGTCCTTGAAATATAATAGAAACAGGAGAAGCAGCAAGCACGATTTGTCTTCTCCCTTTGTCTTGCATTCATAGAACAAATGACACCTGTGCAGATACCACGTGCTAAAATAAAATCCCAGTTCTATGCTGTGTTCAGCAAGGAAAAAAGAGTGCTCTGCTACTTTCAAACACAGTGTAGCATAGAGTAGATGGAATATAGAGTGTGTTTATTATTTGCTGCTATTTTTACTAAACAATAACGTAAAACCTGGGGCATTGCTAGTATTCCCCTTTTACTAGATAATTCTGGGTAACTCCTACATTGGCACTGATGTACGTGTACAGCAGGTTACAAGAAAGATCCTATCTTAAGGTCATTCCTTTCTGAGATGCTTAGGTGCAGATGAAGTCTTCTCTTTGGCAGCAGAAGCATGAAGGGTGAGGGTCCAAACCTCATAGTCTCAAGTATCCCAGCACAATGGGTCCCCCAGAAATTGCAGCACGTGCTTTTCATAAGATGCCATGGTCTGCACAGGAGCTAATAATGCAGCATTTTGATTTACAGGAGTCATGTCTCACTGGCAGGTGTTAATCAGTTTCCCTGATATGCAGCAAGACAAGAGAAAATAATTACCCTGGATATTTTTTCTCCAAACTGTAATGACAGTTAGTCTGTATTGTATGAGAGATTGTTGCATGGAATGTTGAAGTTGAGTGCCTGGGGAGCTGTGCTGGGCAAAAGGGGTCAGTCCCTTTTGTGGGGTGGAAGATCCAGGTGGGTGCATGAATGTTTTTTGCCATGAGAGATGCAGCATGCTTTTTAAGTCTTTGGAAGCTCTGGGAGGCAAATCTGTTCTTCAGGTTCTCACTAGGCCAAGGGAGGCCTGCATTTCTTCTTAGACAATACCTGGTGCCAGAGCTCATCTCGGAAATCTTTCCTGCTGTAGTTACCGTATGCATTACAGCATGCATACTGTGTGTGCTTTCTCCACGTTGTTTTTTGTAAATGTCTTGGCTATAGGACCTTCCTGTTTTCCTTCTTCCACTCTATGTTCTGCTAACTTTTTTTTCAGTTAAAAAGGGGAAAATCGGGAGATAACAACAGTATGAAACCAAGGTGACCAAAAGAACTCTGAATAACTAGAAATGGAGTACGATAGCTAATGTCACATAATTTTCAAAGCCTTTTTTTTTTTAAATACCTCACTTTCAGAAAAATAATAGTGAAGGTCTTGATACTTTAAGACAGATTTTTATAAGCAGGTATTATGCTAACAAAAGTGTTAAATTTATACTGATAACACATCCTGTGCTGAGGGCTGTATGCTGGGATGTGCTAGTATTTTATTTTCAGTTAACATTCCTAAACAGCAATCTCTTAGTAGATAGTAAGCATGAAATGTCGCTGTATCATATAGCAAAGAAAAATTTCTGTGTTTCTGTAAAAGAGGTAGTGCAAGTTATGCCTTTTTCATAAATTTGAGTCTTTCAGGAGATCTGTACATAGTACTGAAGTAATGTGTAAACAGGTCCGTTACCCACCTGCCAGAAATAGCGTATCTCATTTCATTCCAGTTGTAAATATTTGGGGGTTTATGTGTGAGTGTCTTGTTTTTATTTCCAGTTCCGTTAGAATGGATGATGAACAATATTATTATTTTGAAAGGTATTTATTATAGCCAGACATTTAACTGAGGAAAATGGACTTCACATTCTTTACTGTTCTGCCTCATATTTGTGAGTTCATTTGGAGTTGCAAGCACATTAGCAACGACAGAGTTCAAGATTATCATGGCCATTATACCCTTTTGAACCCCTAAGATCTTTGTGGCCTGAATTTCTGCGCTTTTGTACTTATGTGGTTGCTAGAGGTCCAATTTTAGTATTTTTAAACAAGTGTTGTGTAAATGTTTTTTCAGCAGGGTTTTTTTGTTTTTTTGTATGGCTTAGGTATTTTTGTCATTGCTGTTTTGGGGTTTTCTGTTTGTGGGGGTTTGTTTGTTTGTTTTTAAATAACGATACTCCAAACCAGTAAAATTCCCAAACTTTGTAAATATGACTCTGTGCTAGAAGGATGTAAAGATACAATTCTTCCTTTATGGTTGTACAATCAGCTAGTTGTCTGATTCATTTGCTATGGTTTTATTCTTCAGCAGCTCGATCATTTAATCTGAGTTTCTCCTCCTAGATATTTATCAGAACAACACAAAAATTTGATCAATGTTTTGTCTCCAAAAAAAGGTGTTTAAACTGACATGAACTCATGAAATTGCCTGGGGACAGCTTGCAGACTGCCTCATGAGCCTAGGTTTGGCTGCAGTCTTAGCTATTAGGTTAATTTTTCATGCAAGTTAAATTGAGTTTTAGTCAAAGGTCACTAAGCAGTACCTATTCTTTTCTCCACCCAGTCAGTACCAGAATTGCTGCTATTTTGGCTGACATGAGACAAAAGAATGTATGCATGGAAAAGGTGCTTTACTTTTCCTGTGGATGTCCATTATACTTTCTTTTTCTTCCTTTCCAAGATCAAGAGCTCCACAATAGCGCTTCTAAATTGATATTTCTCTAATGCTGTTTTGTATGAGTGAAATTTTAGCACTTCACAATCATTCCTTAACTGAAAAAGAATGATCTGATAAAATCTTCAATAAAAAAGGCTTAAAAGATGCAAAAACAATGAAATGGACTTCTGTGCAGGGAGCTAATCACACTTCTGTGTAATGTCTTTGGATGCATTAATTTGTTTATGCAGCAACTTTAGAATATGTTATTGAAAATACAGCACATGACAAAGGACAATTGAGTTTCATTACTTGAATGTAATTATCTCACTCTATGTGAAACAGTCTTTTCTTGTCAAGAGCAAAGTAAAAGTGCTAAGCCTATTATAACATCTCTTTTGATGTTTTTTGTAGGATGGAATAAAAGATGAATGCTCAGTGCTGAAGCTGCAGCTGAAGGAGAGAGATGAACTCATAGCCCAACTTCGTGAGGAGCTGGTAAGCAGGAGAAGCAATTGGTTTTGACTGTTGGTGGTTTTCAGTGGTTTGCTCTGGTTTGGGTTTGTTTTTTTTTTGGCAATTTTGTTTGTTTGGTTAGTTTTTCTCTTTTAAATTAATTTACCTGATAATGTCATTCCAGACCAGAAACTAAAGTGATACAATTTCACACCTGCTACAGAATAGCTAGCCTAGGGCTATGTTAATTATTCGGATAAACACTAAGAACACTGCCTGTGCATTTTTAGGGACATGCCAGCCTCTGACATGGCTGCTATCTAGATGCTCTGCTAGTAGAAGTTTCCTTGAAAATATTGTGTTGACAGTTGTCTTGCGGTATCAGAGGCAGAGAAATAGCACAGCACTGTATGCATATGACAGAAATATTGAAGGGTCATGCACGTGTCCTGATGAATTGCAACCACTTCTCCCATGGGAGCTTTTCATTTGTTCAGTAGAAAATGAAATATTTTTTTCTCCTTAACAGATGTCTTTAAATAAAATACTAAATATTCTTATACTTGCTAAGCCTTTCCTTAGTGTATGAGCTACTAATGCTTGAGTACTGCCATTTTAAGAATAGGTAGAATACTCTTAAGTGCTGAGATTAAATATGATACAGCAATTAGCAAACAAACACATGAAAATACATTTTATTTTCTTATTAAGGCTGCACTAACATAATTTTTAAATTCCATTTTTGATGGAACATGATTAAAACATGTATGTCTTCAGTATTTTTAAATAAAGGAGAGATTTTTCCACCTCTTCTCACAGATAACTTAGACTTTGCAAAGAAAGCCTGTAGGGTCACCACATTTAGGAAGGCATTCAGCACATACGTCTTTTGCATGGAAGTTGTAGGTGTACAGGCACCTAACATTTTGTATAAGCACCAGGAGGAGAGGTTGTCTCCCTATTTACATCTTAATGATCTGAATCAGGGACTTTCTGTGCCTTACTGTCTCATGTCTAGTGGCTGGCTCAAAACTTGGATAGAATGAATTCAGGCCCATCCATTACTGCATCTTTTATGAACTAAACAAAACCACCAGCACAAACAGCTAAGTTTCAGGCTGCATGGGAAAAATGTGATACTGCTCAAGGATGAAAGATTTCTGTGCTGTATTAACATCTGCAAAATAAATACAGGTCATCAATATTCTTTGTTTCATATTTGGCTACATTAAGGAATGATGTATTATGTAATTATTATCTAAAATTAAATGACAAAATGGGACACAGGGATCATCAAGCTTCTGCACAGTCCCGGAGCATTAATTTTATATCAGTCTAGTTCGGAACATATGCTACTTAACTGGTCGACAGTTTTGTCAGTGTAAAATTATCCTGTATTGATACAGTGAGCTGTAGCTCATTTGCTGTTAACTGTTGTCAAAGTTCATCTGTATATATGTCAGTTGCAGAAAGAAGTCCCACAGGGAATTTAGTTCTTGTGCCTCATAAGAGACAGAAAAGTATATCTTTCTAGGGCCATGAAATAAGTATTTCCATATGATTGGAAGTAAATGTCAGTGATTTAGTCTATGACTTACTTCAGTTTTGATACTCTAGGACTAGAACTTACAAAAGAGAGTTCAGGTGGGATCCTTGAGACCACAATGAGCAAATTGAAACTAAGCTATGAGAGGACTCAGTATGTCTCATTTACTCCTGTTGAACTAAATAAAGCCAGACTGGGAGATAAGCATGTAGTAGGTGCCCACAGGATTGGAACAAACAGTTTTGTGCATGAGGTGTGCAAGAATGAATTCAATATGCTAGTTTTGGCCATCTGTGTATTTTTTAATCTATACCGTGTATTTTCCTGCAATACTATTTACCTGTAAAAAGTTGGGGGTGTTATTTCTTTGTTTAGGGATGTGGTGTAAGAGTTGCCAGGATTCCTAGAGTAGCTAGAATTAAAGTGACAGGAAAGTAAAAGAGCTCACTAAAAACACACTTTGAACTTGGGCCAGAGCTGAACATTTTGACAATCTTTTGGAAAAAAAATGACTGTATCATTTTGTCAGTATCCGCTGGATCACTAAGTTGGATTCTACTTATTGAAGGACCTGAGCAATCCTACAAGGGAAGTACCCACTCATCTTAGGCTTTTCTTAAGTTATGCAGCTATGGAGGAGCTCTTTACAACTGTGATTTTGATGTTAAGCATCTAGAAGTCTCATTGTGAGCCCCTGTTGTTTCCCTGATGCCTGTAATGAGACTGTATGAGGCTGAGGATGCAACTTGAAGCCCTTTGAAGAGCAGAAGGGCTTTATTGTCTCTGGCCACCACCTCTTGCACTGCACATCCGATGTTCTCATGGAAGACCCCTCCACTGCAGTGCTACTAAATACTGAGGCCCACCAAAAGGATACGCCCAGGGTTCCCCCTCTGGAGCCTTTTGCAGGGCTACTCCGAGTGCTGGGTAGTCATTGTGATCCCCTTTCTGTTTTTCTCTGCCCTCCCAATGGGAGCTTCATGCAGTTTTCTTCTCATTGCTTGAGGTGAAGGAGCTGCATGGAGTGGACAATTTAAGGGAAGTAAGCTCTGGGTTTAGAGCTGTTAAAAACGAAGTAAATTTGAAATACAGCATAGAAGATGTTGATAAAAATGTTTTCTTCATTTGTAAAAATCGGCCAAAAATTGAATCAAAAGATGCTTTAGTATTCTGGAAATCCTACAGTTATTTATGTGTTTGTAAGACTGTAAATGTTACTAAAGTGAAAGTTTACAAAAGATAAGTAGAACAGTAATCTTTGGGTAACAAAACTATATCTTTTCACCTAGCTACAATTTATTACAGACATGATGGATAACTTGGATGAAGTGCTTGATAGATAACTACTATTTTTATTCTTGTATCTTAGGGCAATCCATGTTCCATTGTCATTCTGAATATGGAAATATAACAGTTGTAAATACAGTCTGTCTGTCTTGAAATCATGGCATCATGATGTTAATTCAGCGGTAGCACTTTAACATAAGTATCTATTTGAATGGGAGTCCATTTTATACTTCCTGAGAGAGGTATATGAAAATATGCACTTTCCTTCAGGTTTTCAGTTAAGTCGAATGTTTGCATGCAGATTTTAAACCCTTGGTTAATAGTTTTTCTGCAGCACTCTACCACTAACTTAAAGTGAACTTCAGGTAAATTTTGGCTCTTGAGGAGCTTTTGTTTCTTTAGTTTTTCTAGAATTTTCTAATAGTCTTCCTCTTCCCCCTTTATCTTCATTAAAAAAAAAACAAAAACAAAAACAAAAACCTAACAAATACTTCTCAAAAGGAATTTCTACCACATTTGAGTATATTATGAAGGAAAACTTGGACAGAGCTGGTGGTGGAAAATGTCAATGGAGTGCAAAATGACTTGCTTCAGAGCACCTGCAACTGTTCTTTTTCCTAATTGCTATCTTTCTCTTGAAGGGAGAAAAGGATAAATCTTCAAGGAATTAAAACGGGGATTTAGATGTTCAGGACAGGAGGCAGGTAGAAAGGATGAAACGCAAGAAATCCTAACCTCTGAGCAAACAAAACACTTGTAAAAGTAGTCCCTCACCAATCTTATTATTTGTACTCTTTTTGGTGGTAATTTTTGATTGACCCCCTTGATACCAGAAATACATGTGTCTGTCTTTGGAAGGATAAATATAGGTAGACAGAGCAGTGGGATTAATTATTCTCTCATCTCCTGAAAAATACCTGCTTCAGAAACTGGCAGAGAGTTTGGCTTCCAAGATGTCAGGTGCTCAGAAGTGTTCTAAAGCTGCTTGGAAATGGGGAACTTGAGCAGTAATCTCAAATTTGGGTTCATGGCATCACTTTGCTTTAAAGTGATTTGTGATAATATCCTCTTATCCAGAAAATGAAAGAAAGAAAGTGAATCTATTCTGCAGTGTTGGGTAAAAGGTTTGCTCTTGGTGAAAGTACTTGCTTCCTCTTGTTCTCTCTCTCCCCACACCCTAAAATAAACAAAATGAGTCTCAGTTTTCATTGGGCTCAGATTTTTTGAAACCTCAGCTGTCTCCTACCTGCCTCTACCTATAACTGCATCTTCATGTGCATTTTTCCAAATAAATCTTTTTCCATTGTGGTGTGAGCATTTTAGAATGACATTAAGCATAAAATATTTTCATGGTATAGTGGCAAAAATAACTGAGTGCTGCTTACATTAACATTTATTCTACTGCTGTCATTAGTACAGCAGCATTCACACTGAAAAATGAGCATTAGCAACATTATCCTTTCAACCTTGATTTCCCTGTGTAACTTGAGTGTGTGTTGTGCCATCAAAATAAAAAATGTAGTGAGGTGGTTGGGTGGATTATGAGTGGAACTGGAGGCAAAGTTAGGTCAGGAAATTAATCCTCCTTATAGCCCAGCTGTTTGAGGTATTTTTCTGCTGTGGAAGTGGCTCTTTATCAAATGTTAGTTAGACCTTTTACATTTATGGAGTAGCTGGATACAATGCTAGCTTTACCTTAAGATGTAGGAATTAATGCTTTAGGACTAGAAACTCTGGAATTGGCTCGACAAAAAAATTCCTAAATATGGTGCATTCCTGCAGGATAGAATGATGGCAAGCTTTGCTCTTTTCTGTAGTTTTATTTTAGTAATGGGCAATTAGCCAGTTGCTGCAGTTTTGAAGTTTCATGAAGATGAGTACTTGTTATCCAGCTTTGAAGTGTAACAGAAAGCCTGAGATGCACTTGAATCCTGTTGATGAATGGTTTGCTCTTGGATTAAGTGTAAAAATCACCTCAGAATGTAGTTATGCCAACATAGATGCATTGGATTGTACAGTCTTCAAATGAAAACTTGTTTTGTTTCGACAGGTGAAGTGTGATATTTTGGAAAAATCAATTGGTGAACTTATGATAAATACCATTTTTTGAGTTGTTAGGGAAAATACAAATTTTGTTCAGTCTATTTTCAAAATTTTAAAAGTTGTCCTTGAAGTTTAAAAAAAAATAAGTAATTCACATTCAAAAATAATGATAGGCCTTATACTTTAAAAAAAAAACTAACCTAGATTAACTTTACACTGATTACCCGCTTCCTCTACGTTCTGCTGGTTTGTAGTTGCATTTCATGTTGGCTCTTTTATGAGGGGATATTACAGACCCATGGATTTTCTTATAATTTACATAAGAACAGGCAGTTGTAAGTACTATCAAATCTGTTTTCTTCCTCTTATTTAGGAAACCTTAAGAGCAGAAAAGAAATAGATTAGATAAACATTGTTAACGTGTCAGCCTTCTTTCTCCCTTTTTTACGGGAGAATTAATTGCACGTATTCCAGAAAAGGCTTATCTGAGCTGTAATTACTCTCTCAATGAGTTCCACAAGACAGACATGGAGTGTGGAAGTGGCAATATCCTATGACACACAATGGGGATTAGGTTCCAATTCCCTTGATGGGAAGCTGCTAGTCAGATAGAATAATTTTCCTTGGCACTTGTGGAGGTGATCCTGCATATGAAGTTAAGTCTCTGTCACAGACTATTGTCATATTGTGGTGTTTGGCATAGATAAACAATTATGTCACTGCCATAGAGTAGCGTCTTCCTAGTCTCAATGAGATTCTGCTCCTGAGTACTTTGTAAAAATAACATTGCAGAAATAAGCAAATCTGAAATGCAAGGTTTGTCCAAAGCCTCCCTTGAGATACAGTGTTGAGGCTTATACTCCTGTAATAGTAATGCACCATACGTGCTTGTCTTTGGCACCAGTGTCGCTTGTACACTGCTGCCTTTATGAGTGTTAACCTATATCCTTGGAGCTCTGTGGGGTTAAGCTGCTCTGCCTCATCTGAGGGGCTAACTGTAGGAGTCCTCACCTAAGACTTGCAAAGGGAGTTTGCATGGTGCAAAACAGGATTTGTACCGAGCCTTCTTGAGTAATTGAGGCAAAGGAAAATCTGTGTTGTTTTGTAAGTGTCTAGGAAGAAAAGATGTGAGGAAGGTAGCAAAGAGCCGGTGGCATTTTTGTATAGTTTTAATTGCTCAAAATCCTGGACTTTTTAAATTCAGTTTGCATTTTTCTTATATAGATACACACAGATGTGTGCACACATAAACATATGTATATGTAGATACACAGAAACATGCATGCATTCACATACACACATGCTGGTTCTCTTATTCAGTATGCTTCTTGGTCATTACTTTCCACTCAAAAATTGCTAACTCTTATTTAAAGAAGATTGTAGAAGGAAAGTGGGCTAAAAATATGGATATTTACTGTTGCTTGATGGCGCTATGTTTCTGATACTGGATGAATTCTCAGAAAAGTATTTAAGTTTGAGCTTGCATGAAAACAACTGCTGTCAGTATCATCTAAAGACATGCTATTGCATTATATGTGTTTATAAGAGCAAAATGAGTGATGTTGCTAGAAAAACAAATGCACATATGCTGGAAAGCTTGTTTTACTTCAGTTTAATTTGTATGACTGAACAATTTCAGTGTGTTGCTAAAGGCATCTGTGTGACATATTTTTACTGTAGTCATCTGATGGGGATGAGTTTCAGATTAATAAATGTGTTATACTCAGCTCTGCACAGCAATGTCTAATCAATCAACTGGTACTGTTGTTTCTTCCAGTTATTAATTTTCTCTTTGGGGAGAGAGTTTTGCTTTTGAAGATGTGGGGATATCTGTCAGTGCAGTTCACTATGGATCTAATATAAGAATAATGTTTTGCTTGCTCTTTTTCATTTCCGCCCCCTCCCTCCCCAGTTATAATTCAGGGTCTTGTCCAGTTTTCTCAGTTTTCTTTACTGTACCTAGGCACAATTCACAGGAAAGTCTGTGTGTACACACCGCTGTAAGCAAACATCACACATAAAGAATCTCCATTTCGGTAGCAAAAAGCTTCACTCACAGTGTAGTCCACCATTTAAGTGTTTTTTGTCTATAAAGGAGAATTTTTAGAAAAGAAATATAATAAACATTCATTTGAAAATATTAATGTAAGCACTGGGGAACTCTTCTTAAGACACTGAGAAGCTGGACTGCAATCTCTGTCCTTTCCTAAATAAGTAACCTAACAAGAAGTTAGCTGTATTAAATTGCTAGATCTCACTAACATTGCTTCACAGAAACTGACTCCATAGATTCTCTCCAATTTTTTTATGCTTGGGTTGTTTTTTTCCCCATCCTCTTATTACTTAATTTCAGTTTGTATGCAAGGAAAAAATGTTACTTGAGGTACAAGAGATTTCAGAGGTTTTAATTAGCCTCTTTTTCAAAGACTGAAAGTGTTCTCACTGAAGATGCTTCTTATACTCTGGTATAATGAATATTGCATGGGTCAAAGGGTGCTCAAACACTCAGGTTCTCTGATTTCCTTGAGATACAATCTTTAGTGATTTTAAGTTGAGTTTACAGCTGCAGCATGTAAGTGGAGTTTTACTATAATTTTCATTGAAGGTACTGTTGTCTCATTCATCTATGTGAAGTCTTAGTTCTGAAATTGGGAAAATATTTGTTACCTCTTCCAGGCTTTGAGTAGAAAAAGCGTCCTTTTCCATAACTGTTTTAAATTGATTTGGTCTGGAGGCTGGGAAGTAGAAGTAGTGGAGAGATCAAAGTGAGAAATTTTCCCATGCTTGGGATAAGTGAATTAAATAAAAGATTATTGATCTTCTGCATCTGAGTAGCTAATAAGCATCTTGGATGTCCTGTGTTTTCACTGGAATGGACCAGAAGGATGCTGATGCTAGATAGCTACTGGAAATGTTGCCATTTATTTTGGAGAATTTAGGTAAGTTCCCTTTCCCCCCTCTCCTTTGGGTTTTGTTGTTTAGTTTGTTTGTTTGTTTGTTTTTTATTTGAGCACAATAGAAATCTAACAGCAAGACATAGGTCTTGCTCACAGAACCAAGCCTCTTTCTTCTATCTAGCTGCTTAATGCTCCACTTTGGGTCTTTCTTCTGCTGATTGATACCTGTACCTATCTTCATCTTTTGAAATATTGTTCCCTCATATTTTCTATAGAAACCACACACAGTGTGCACTTCTAATGTCTCATGCATGTTTTATCTATTGTTTGAAAAGCTTGACTTGATGCCCAGTTCTGGGTTTTGGGAGGAGGTTGCTATTTGCAAGCTCAGTCATTTGGATTGTGGTTCAGCTGTAGTATCTTTGACTCTGGATGAGATTTCACCAGTATCCTAATATAACAAGGGGATGGTTCTGTGGCAAAGCTTTCAGAAATTACCTGCTTATTACTCTGTATTTAATCTGGGGGCTTGATGAGATAAGCAGTGGCATGTACAAAAATGATTTGTCACTTTTCAGGGAGGAGGCAGATGACTGAAGGTTGTTCATGATGTGTGGTAGTAAAAAGTGCCATGAGGGATATAATTGATAAACACTGTGTTACAAGACTGTATACTAAAGTCTGACTAGTGTCCTAGCAGAAAGCTAGCTTGCAAATTTCTACTTTCATTGGCTTATTCAATCAGAAAATACTATTTAGGTCATCTCTTTTCATATTTTGGTATTTTGGCTCCTTTGGTAGTTTAACCAGATGAGAGCTTTATGCTCCCTTGAATCTGGATTTAGAAGAAGATAAAAAGGTAACATATGGTAATCATCAGAAAATTGGTAAAAAACAATGAACTTACTGACTTTTAACCAAATATTGCATTTAAATTCCAAGGAGAAAATTGCTACTCCTTAATAGTAAATTAACTTAATCTCACACATACATTTATTTGGCTTGTCTTGGGTTTTTAATTCTAATTTTTTTTTCTTTTTTCACTGTTTTTTTTTTTTTGTATGGTTGTAAAATAAAAGCAATCAACTCTTTCTTACTTTTTTTTGTTGAGTTCAGAATATAGTGAAAATATATCTTAGGTTTTGTGGTGATTGTGTGTATGTGTCCCAAGGTATTGTCTATGAATTATTTAGATGTTTGAAATGTACTTAACATATTTTGGAGTTTTCTAGTAATAATGCAAGACATTTATCTTACATTTACCAATTTGAGTTACAGATTATATTGGTTTTCTCCAAGGGAGCTCTTGTGATTTACCAGAAGAGTAATAGAGTTTGCAGGCTGTAGTACTTATCAGAATTCACTTATTATCAACACAGGACTTTATAAAACAAGACTTTCTCACAGTGTGATATTTGTGTTCCATCTTACAAATGAAGGTTTCACCAAACAATACCAGTTGGGCAATAGGATGTTGTTATCATTACAGATTTGGAAAGAACAAATGGAGCTATTGTGCTAGTAGTATGATAATGAGGACAAAAAAAGACCCTATCTTTTATGTAAACTTGCTTCAGTCTGGTTGGTCTGCTTGTGGAGGAGTTCAGATTGATAGGCTGGAAAAGTAAGAAGTGCTGCAATTAAAGGATAATCTACAGCAGCAGGAGAGCTCACTTTATTTTTCAGCTGAGCTGTGTTTGTCATTTTCAAAAGCAGAATGACAGACTGTGAAGGGAAGAGGGAAAGATGGTGTAGAGAAAACAGGATTTTTAAATTGTCACTAGATCCACCTTTTAGAACCACTGAAGATATAGGTGTGTCCAGCCTATAGAGTTTGCTTTGCAAATGATCCTCACTTAGCCAGTGTTAGTGAGGAAGTTTAGATCAGATGAAGATGTTTGTTTTGTTTTTCCTCCCCTCCAGTTCAGAGCCACTGAGATGATGTGATTCATCAGATCCTTTCTTTCTACCCTCAAGTAGCTTAAAACATCTTCTCTAGCACTATTTGGTCTTTATTTCTCAAATCAGAGGTAGTAGTGTATGTCTGTCTCTCTTGATTTGACCTAAAATTCATGGGCCGTTCTGCTTAGCCAGCAGGATTTAAGAAGTATCCAAACAGAGAGCTTTTTCAACACACGTCGTTATTACCAAAATGTTTTTCTGTGGAATCAGGTAATCAGATTAAGCGGGATCGAGTATGCTAGTTCTTAACCAGTTAACTGGAAAGTACAAAATGTACATAACCTGTAGGGAATCGGGAAGCTGCATGTCACATGCACATCCAGTTATCTGTTTGTGTTGAAAGGAAGAAACCTGGAAAAGTCACAAAGCCAAGGTTGTTTTTTGTAATTCCTGAAATCAGTAGTGAGCAATGTCTGCAGAACAAGGAGTCTTATGAATTTATTTCCTAAGGAACTGGTCTGACAAGGAATACATAAAATTCAGCACGGGAAGACGTAGATACAGCCAAGACCTAGGACTGATCATGTTGTCAGAGTTGTTGATAGAGGCAGTCAAATGAACTGCAATTCTGACTATGAATAGTGATGAGCTCCAAATGTTTTAAGCTTGGGCCATTCCATCTTTTGCTATGCACTGTTTGCTTAATTACTGTGTTCAGTTGAAGATGAATCCCTACCCAATGCCTACTGAGATAAAAAGCCAGCATCAAAGACAGCCATTGCCCTGTAAGACCAGTTGTAGAACATGGGATATAGGGCAATTTATTAGCTCTCTCATCTTCCAGCAGGCTTATATAGCAAATTCTACAGTCCAAATCATCCAATGTTCTTTTTTTTTTTTTAGTTACTAATACTCTGTAGGTGTTAGCATGGAGGCTGGAAATAGTGTTTAAAAAATGTACCAAAATAATACATGCAGATAAAAACTGTGTGTAACCTACCAGGAAGGCTAATTAGAAATTGCTACAACAAAAGTAGGTAGTTTAAAATGAATGATAATTTAGGTTAGAAGGACCTCAGGTATGCTCAAGTCCTGCATCCTGACTCAAAGCAGGATTCAAGTCCAAGTTAGACCAGGTTGTTCAGGGCCTTTTCTAGCTATGTGTTGAAATTCCTCAGGGACCAGATACTCTGCAGCTTCCTTGGATGACCTATCTAGCCAGTCTTGTGAAGATTATTTTTTTTCTTGTGTCCAGTAGGAGTTTCTCACTGCAATATGTGCTGTTGCTCTTGGCCTTTCTCTATTCCCATCTGAGAAAGAGGTGTCTGCTGCTTCTCCATACCCTTTTTGGTAGTGGAAGAGAGCAAATGTATCCCACTTCATCCTTCCTGTTTCCAGGCTAAACAAACCCAGTTCCCTTAGCCTCTCCTTGTCTGTCATTTGATCCACCATCTTAGTGGCCTCCACCCTCTTATTGCATCCACTGCTCATTCAGTCTCCACAGTACTGATAAAAGGGGGCTGGGGGGGTGAAAAGCTCCAGCCATTTTCTGGTTGCGTCCTTGGTATGGTAGCCCAGTGTACTGTTAAAATTCTGACCTTAAAGTCTGGGCATAAATCATATTATTATTTGATATCATAATCAAATTCTATTATCATAAAATTATCTAAATTATTTTAAGGTGTTCTGAGCTAATTGAAAATATGATCCTTCTGTCATGTGAGTGTTGTCAAAAAATCTGGCTAGTTATCAGGCTCCTAGCATGTCTTCTAATGATATTATATGTCAAAATACTATTTAGGAACTTATTATCTAAGAAACTGTAAAATACAGACTCAGACCAGGACAGGGAATTGCGACCATGTGCAATGTATTGCTGAATAATATTTTTGCATCTATCTGCATAGTGCAGATGCTTTTTTATTTCACTTGGGAAAGATGCCTGAAATATAGGTTAATATTCAACTATGAGACTAAGGCGTTAATGTCTCTCAGAAATAATAATCACAAACTCCTTTTCTACCAGATACTATATTATTTCCCTCTCTAATTAGATTAATGTGTTTAAAAATAAATGAGCCAAACACAGAAAAAGGAAGACTTGGGCAGGCCTCTATTCTTCTATGAATACTGCTTTGCTTATGGAAAGGGTTAAGTACAATGTATTATGATTGTTAGATACACTGTTAAGTAAAACAGTATTTCTAACATTTGCTGTCAGTCTGTTTGGAAATATAACTAAATCCTAATAGTATAGGGCTCATTCTTTCAATGCAAATAAGTTCAGTGTTAAGATCTATTTAAAAAAATACCTTCTGAAATGATCAATGGCATATCAGAGAAAATCTGAGTAGAGAGGCTAGATAATAAGAACAGGGTTCTGCTTCAGGCAAGCGTACATCAGTTGCATTGATTTTTGTATTTGTGTAGATTTTAATTACAATTGCATTTTTAGCCTCCTTAGCCATCCAGAGGCCTTTGGGAAGGGATAAGTATAGATTAAAAAAATAAACCTTTTTAGCATAAGCACCAAATATTGTGTCTTAATTTTGTTCTCTTATGTCATTTCCTACACTGCTTTATTGATGTAACTGAACCCTGGTTTGAGAGTTACCACCTGACATGAAAGGGTCAAGTCCAACCTGCTTGTTCGTTTAATCTTTCATCAGGTTGCTTAGGCTGTACAAAATACACTGATGTGAGTAAATAAAACATAAAATAATACTCCAGAGCACTGTAATGTTGCTGGTTTCCCACTAGGCACTCAGTGAAGTAGTCCCTGAATTGTACTATAAATAGCACTGTACTTCTCAGAAGGCATGGGAATAGAATTTTGTACTTATGACTAATTAATGCAATTGAAAATGATCATGTACAAGGAGACAACTTTCACAGCTCATCTGTTTTTATGCTAAAATAAGTAAAAATAACTGTCCTTCCTTTTTCTGTGAACTGTTGCTGCTTTGGTTTTTCATATATAATTATTATAAGAGAATTGCATGGATAGGCTTATGATTCTTTGCTGTTCGAAAAACCCATTTTTAACTTCCAGATGTTTGCTGCACATCAGCATGTACATTGGACTTGATTCCCTACTATGTGTGCTTTGAACTTAAATATGGTATAGAAAACAAGTTGATAGCATCCTATTCATAGCTTCGGGTCAGAGCCAAGTACTGTCTTATTCCATTGTAGGACTCAAAATAATAATGCAGTCATTTTCTTTGGGGCTGTCACAAGGGAATGAGAAGTTATATTTTGTTTCTTGCATAAGGTTGGGAAGCACCTTAAATCACTCCATGAAAACTCTCGCATGTAGATTTTATTCCTGGCAACAGCCTTTGGTTGCACTGATACCTGCATATGTTGTTTAGCACAGGCAAGAAGCCTTTTACAGTAACAGTCAAATAAACAAGACAAATTCTCAGCGAGAGCTTGTCTTCCACAGTCACAGTTAAACCATTTTCTAATTTAAAAAAAAAAAGCCAACCTCCCCTCGTATCCTAATGTTTTGTGACTTAGTTTTTCTCTGCAAAACTTCAGTGTTAAATGATAAGAGGAAAGAAAGAAAGCTCTAATTTCTGCTCATAATGATTTTTCAGTCACTAAGGGCTAGGTCTTCCACCGGGTGCTCATGAGTGTAGCTACTTGATGTGCTGATGACCTGTGCTGATTTACAGTAAATCCTGTCATTGTATATCTAGAGGGGGAAAGTGTAAGTATCAATTTTGTAGGAGAATAATAAAATTCTTCATTTACTTAATAACATGGTTTTGATGGACAGGTATATTAATGTAGTACCTCACACGTAAAGACTGTTGGCAACTAACTTCATCATTCATTAGATCAGATTGTGTCTTTTGATTTAAAGATGATTTGTGTACTGCACTGGGAATAGAACAGTGCACAAAAGGCCAGCGTTAACAAAGTTGCATGTCTCCCTTTGTGATTAATGGTGTGACCTCTTTAATCAAATAACCAAAAGAACAAGGTGTTATTTTTAACATTAGGCTGGAAATGAAGAAAAGGGTTGACAATGCCATGTTCAGTCTCACACACACAGAATACCTCCCACCCTTATTTGTACAGAAAATTGAAAACTAATCTTTCTGAAGTAAATAGTAACAGTGTCTCTCAGATTTCACAAAGTAAAAATGGAAAAAAAAAAAAAGAGAAAAAAAAAGAATAATAAAGAATAATTTTGAAGAGCTACTAATCTTTTTGTTTTCTGAGACTTTTTTGGTTTATGGTAGTTGAAGTACTACCATACCGTAGCAGTTAGGAGTGCATAACATAACAGCAGCAGTTATGAGTGCAATCTCAAAATCAAGCAGAATGGCAGGTGGCCTTTAGGGAAGATTTGAAGAAATTGGTTTTGAATGGTAGAGAAAATTTCTCTTGTATTCACAAGGTCATCTTTTGAAGGTGATTATTACTGTCCTTTTCACTGCAACTTCAATGAATCCTGTAATATTTTTGTCACCAACAGGAATCAGAAATGCATTAAAACACATCTAAGCTTAAAAGAAACTTAGGTAGGAAATTACTTGAAGTGTATTTTAGGCATTAGCATCAGCTTAGACAGATGTTTCTGTTGTACTGGGGGAATTAAAAAAAAAGGTTTACTAAGATCAGAATATGTTAGCTTTGACAGGAGTTACCAAAAAGCTACATCTAGCATGACCTTTGTTTTTATGGAAAGAAATTGGACACTAATCTTATTGCAAATGTCCACCAAGGCTTGTGGGAGAAGGAAAGAAAGAATATTTCTGCTCTTTTGTATCTCTTTTTTAACATGGTTATCCAAAGGAGGCTCACTACTAAAACTCAGTTATTGTCTTCATTAATTTGGTAGGATAATTTTTATTGTTGATTTTTTTTTTTAGTATTTTTCTATTTTTCTTTCTTTTCTTTTTTTTTTTTTTTTCCTTGGGGCAGAGGTAGTTAAAGTACCAAGAGCAGAGCACAGTTTTACAGTTTAATAGATAGGGCATTTTTTGTATATATACAGAATATACTGTAATGAGTACCTAGAGAGATATAAAGCCAACTTTGTAAGGAGAGATCTGCAACATGGTGTCACAGGGGTTTAAAACAGTACATTACCCTTTAAGCTTTAGAAGATGGAGTTTCAAATGATCATCCCAGAAGCCCCCACGGTCTATTTAACACAAGTTATTTTTAATAGTTCTTTAAAAAGTATGGCTGAACATACCAGGCCATTTCTTTAAAATACTGTTAGAAATAATGATAAGCTCTATTTAAACCACTGTGGGGACCTCTCTTCTTCAGCAGGAATGAAAGCTCAGCAGTTCTAGACTTCTTGTGAGCAGTTCCGCAAGGATTTAATACTTCTCTGCAGATGACTTGTGAAAGTGAAAAGTGTTTTTTCTGTCCCTAGTGCCAGGATCCTTAGATTCTACAAATTTCAGTGCAAGCTTTTATGTAGTAGATTATTTTTTGTTATTTTGCGGGGTTTGGAAGAGCTCATAAGGAGATTAAACTGATGGTTCATTTGATCTCCTTTGTAAGGCCATCATTTTATTTAATGGACTTTTATAACATTTCTGGGAGAATGGCAAGGTTTTAAATCTATTCAGTTGAAAGTCCAGAATACCCCAAGGTCAATAAGGCAGGTCTAGTGGCTTGAAGCATCTTTGGGGTCCTGTATATGACCAATGGAAAAAGCTTAAAGATTTAAATTTGCCTTATTTCAAGACAGAAATAATTAGTTAGTCAGAAATTGTGTTAAATTCAAACTCAAAGTCAAGGAAATGCATTTGTGATTTCTGTTTGAAGGTGTTTGAAACTTTCAGAATTAACTTTTGTATCACTTTTTTTCTCATCTTAACATTACGTTTGTTTTTTTTTAAACCTGTCACAGGAAATATTATCAGATGTTTTTCTTTTTTTTTTTTCCCCTTCACCATAGGCAGGTTTCAAATCACTGTTTATTTGAACAGCAATTTACAGCCAGGGAAGTTCTCTGCTTTACATATGTCATGAGTCTGTAAATGTCTGTTTCTGTACTGCATAGTACGACTTACCAGCATGAGTAGGAATGGATCCGAAGATTAAAGCAGTGGGTTCCAATGATCCAGTATGTACTCTGTGCAGTTTCATGGGCTTTTATATCTGGTCTTTTGGATTGGACCTTCATTAGGAGTTGAAGCATACAGTGTGTTCCTCAAACACATGCTTTTGTTTAGTGTGATTTGAAAGGAGATGAGTTTATGCACTCAGAGGCTAACTGTTATGAGCTCCCTTACCTGAACTCAAATGTCTGTATGGAGGCACACCTAGATGGGTTCAGGTTTCGGTGACTTATTTTGAGGGATTTAGCTAAATGGGTTGTGTGCAATTTTTGCATCTGGAAGTATGACCTAGTATATGTCATAGAATAAAGTGGAAGTGAACTTCTCACTACACTAACCATGATGCTTCTGTGGTTCCTGCAAAAAGATTTAAAGACTAACATCTTTTACTCTAATTTTGGAGCTATGATAGGAATTAAATATATTCAAGAGTCACCTTAGATGAGCAGCTGGTTAATGTTAGATATGGTTGTATTTAATTTTTAAGATGATCTGAAACGCATTGTTTGAACAAATTTAACATGGTGTCTGCTAGGCACTAAAAATGTTATTTCTTTGATATATTTGGAGAAAGCTTTATTAGTGTTAAATCTCCCTTCTTTCTCTAAGAAATGACTGAAATGTCCACTTGAATTTCATGTTTTGCTGCTTTTGGTGACTGCAAATCACTGAAAGATGCACAGGTTGCAAGTGGAAAAATCATTATCACTCCCTTTCAGCATCTAATCAATTTATAAAAATCCTGCTAGTCCCATTATTGTGGCATTTATGTCATTGTGGTATTGTAAATCTAAAGAGAAAATAGGATCTTGAATGCAGGGTGATAGGATAAAATTTTGCTGTTAAATGAATGAACTAGCACAGAATTAATTTAATTCTCTGTGATTATCTCTGAATGATTCATCATATTAAAAACTTCTGCAGTTCTGCAATTTCAAGCAAACAAATACCAGTCGCATCTACAAGTTGATGACAAAACTTCTGTTATGTTACTTTAGGTCAGATTTGTCCCATGTCATTATGGATACAAAGTAAACAAATTTTCTGTGGAAGAGGTTTATGCTCCTTTTTTGGTGATTATTGGACTTTGCTCTCATTTGAAGTCCATTTCCTGCAGATAGCTCTGTCATCTATCTCACTGAATGTTGTTTCGCATTGTACATTTCCTCTAAGTACATATATTAAAAAGATCGTTTGTGTCTATTTTGTTTACATTTCTCAAAAGTTAAAAGCAAAAATCCAATTTCTGTATTATTCTTAGTGCTTACTTTGAAAATAGATACTATGCATAGAATATATTACTATACAGAATAAATTTTAGGATCTGTGTGTTCAAATTATAAGCGAGAATAATTAAAACATCCAAATCCTTGAATAGCCGAATGTTGCTTAGTTCTGATAGGGGATATTTAAAAAAATGAGGTGTTCAAATGTAAATGTCTGTCTTCAATCTTTAAGTCACAAAGTGAACAATCTCTTAAAGATAAAACACAATAATTTTAGGCAAGTCATTGAGCGTCTCACAGACATTATGTTTACAAATGTTAGGGGAAATAAGGCATCTGGCAGTTAGGTTTATATTACTTTGTTAACTTGGACTGAACCTCTAAGCATCTAAAGAGCTGCTTTGAAAGTCAAGATCTTGCTGCACTATTCATAGCTCTGGAATGGGAGGTCATACTCGGGGAAGGTTAGGCTAAATCCTTAAGCAGTCTCTCAAACACCAGAAACCTTCAATTATGAAGAAAGTGAAATCATTTCTGTGTTAGGACATGGTTGTCCTGTTTATTGCTAACTGGTGTGCATATCACTTATAAGACCTACATATTCTTTAGTCCTTACTGATAATTAGATGAAGAGGTGTTTTGGGAAATGCTTCAAAATAGTAATTTTTGTTCTCACATGCATTAGAAACACTGACATAGTTCTGATGTTATTTTTGAAGTGCCACTGCAAGAACTCATATAAGCCTTTAAAAAATTCAACAAAATCTTTAAAAAATTGTCCTTTGGGTAAGATTTTTCATGTTTCCCAAGATTTTGCAGTTGTCAGAATACTTGTGTGGTTACATGTTATTTCTTTTTATAGAAGGTTGAGGGAAATTGAAAGTTTTCCCCTTAGTCTGAAGTGAATTCCAGATTGTTGTAGGATTTTAATTTTTTCTTTACGCTTTCCAGGATTATTAATTTCTTCTTTGTTCTCAGGCTATGAGCAAGTATGATTATAGAGGCATTGTCACCATAGAGTGTTTTTCTATCCTGTTCTTTGAAGCTATTATTTTGAATAATCCTTCATGGAAACAGCTTGAGTGAAGCTGTAAATGGACATATTTTTTTGAAAGGTTGGAAAAGACATCAGTGTGACACATAGTACCAGACATTACGTGCTACAAGCAGGAAATCTATGACTTTTCAGTTAACATTAAATGGGAAACTATTAATGACAGTTGGCAGTAAATAAGTACAGTGGTCCTGAACTACTGCAAAAATGAGTTAGTTATCTTCCCAGTAAGTGGGATTTTCCATTAAGCCACCTGTTACAAAACAGAGCAGACTGTCCTTACTGTTCCTATGTTTAAATCAAAGTCTAAAACTTAAGCTGTTTGCTTTGAAGTTACAGATGTATTTATTTTTCTTTATTAAAGTGGGAAGCAGCTTTTTTTGAAAGCTTTTGAGTTCACTGTTTCAGTATGAGTGAACATTACCAAGATGTGCCCATACCTGGAGATGTACTGCGGATGTGCTTTGACCAAACTCCTCAAGTTGAAGGACATGATCATGGTATTAAAGAATAGTCTTCATACATTGTGCAGATGTACTCATCTAGTTCAGTCAATTTAAGTCCAAATTGGTGTATCCTTAAACCCTTTGAGATGTGTTTTGCAATATAGAGACTATTGTTGCTTTGAAACTTTGTTGAGCTCCTACAGTTTCTTCTCTACAAAATTGTTAAACTTAATTTTATGTAATACAAATCCTAGTTTTGATCCATTTATCACTGTTCAAAAGCTTTCGTGCCAGCAGAGCTTGCTCTTTGAGAAGAGTGATGTTTGTAGTAGTTTGTTGTGCTGTGAGTGTGCAGAACTCTCTAAGGAGTTGGTCTGAAAGATGGAGCTGCTGAATGCAGATGGCTACTATCTACAGCAGCAAACTAGTACATGGTATAAAACCATTATTCCTTCTATTCCACATACACATAAGCTGTGCAGATGCAGGTTCTGTCATCAGGAGCTGCCACCTTCTCTCTTGATGGTGCAAGCTGTGTAAGTGTTAGGCATCCAAATGAAGGAGTTGGCTATTCTGTGTAAATGCAATTGCAACAATGGCCACAGTATGCAATATGCAGGTTTGTCTGCTTCAGTAAGAAGTTGCTTTCCTAAGTAACATACTGTGTAGGTGAGTAACAGCTTGGTTGCAGCTGAAAAGCTGCTAAGTTTTTAACCTTGAAGTCATGTGTCTCTTCTGATGTTCCCATTGACTGAGATGTCAAATGGGGTTTTAGATGGAGCTAATAACTAATGTAACAAGCAAAGGAAGTAGAATGATTTTTAAATTGTTTGCCCAATAACGTTTCTAGTTCTCTCTGCATTAAGAAAAATTTCCTTATGTGTCTAAACATAGCACAAGAGTACAGGCTGTTTATAGGATTTAAATGCTTTCAGTAGCTGTTTTCTGCTAATTCAGAGGAAGAACATTTGTTAGCACTAAAAAAAAAAATAAAATTTAAAGGACACTTAATGATAAAGTACCTTAAGTATACTCTGCCCAAAGAATTAGTGTACAAATTGCCAATGCATGACAATTAATGTAGTTAATGGTTAAATATTAGCATGCAGTTATGTAATACTCAAATACTGTGTTCAGTTTTGGGCTGCCCACTGCACAAAAGGCATTGAGGTGCTGCAGTGTATCCAAAAAAGGGCAATGAAGCTGGTTAAGGGTCTAGATATCAAATCCTACGTGGAGCAGCTGAGGTGTTTTTTATCCTGGAGAAAAGGAGGCTCAAGGGAGACCTTGTCAGTCTCGTCTCTACAGCTACCTGAAAGGAGGATGTAGCATGGTGTCAGTCTTTTCTTCCAATTAACAAGTGATAGGAGAAGAGGAAACAGCCTCAAGTTGCACCAGGGGAGGTTTGTGTTGGATATTAGGAAAAACTTCTTCACCAAAATGGTTGTCAAGCACTGGAACAGGCTGTGCAGGGAGGTGGTAGAGCTCGTGGAGGTATTTAGGACATGTAGATGTGGCACTTAAGGACATGGTTTAGTGTTGGACTTGACAGTGTTAGGTTTATGGTTCTATATGGTTCTACATGATGAATTTAAGTGTGGTTTTCAACCTAAATGATTCTGTAAGGGAAAGAATACATTGGAAGTCAAGACATAGTTGATCTGTATTAGAAATAAAGATCTCATTCTTGATTGTGGTTTGTAAAGATGAATGTGTGTAACTTTATTTTTTTTTCTCCATTTTCCTTGTTTCAGGGAAACAACTTCTGAAAGCCTTTGTTTTTTGTTTTTTGGTTTTTTTTTCAGTTACTGAACAGACATATTTTTTGGTTTGGTTTTCAAAAAGCATTAGTGGTGTTGTCAGTATGTTAAAGTTGCAGTCTATCTCTAGGACACAGCCAGAATCAATTATTGAGAAACCCTTCTTTACAGTAAGACAGAGGTTAACCTAAAACTGAAAAGTAAGGAAGGTTATAACCTAAGTTCCATACTGTCCTGAGTCATTTCTTGCTGAAACAAAGCACTTGAGCATTATGTGTGATTTAAATATGAAGGATTTTTTTTTTTTTACGTGACTTGAATAATGCATGACCTTAAAATTAGGCATGTGTTTAAGTGCTTGGCCAGAACTTAGGCTTTAATTTTCCTGAAATTTCATTATGAGCCTGCCCCATTGTACTGCTTGCAGCTTTCTCCATAGTGTCATAAAAATCACTTATTTCTAAAAATATGAGAACTGTCATCAGCTGGTTCAACTGAACTCTTAGTCACATACATAGACCTATTTCTGATCAGTAGCAGATGACTTAGCAAAGACACTACACTACTTCTTTTCCTAGTGTTTCTCATTGTGCAGTCATTTGCTGGCTTTGAACTTTTTGATTTAATGTCTTATCTTTGTTACATAAATACTGATGGATTTTTTTCCTTTGCAAAATCTGCAAATAATTTTTTTAATCAGTTACACTTTGTACATCTACGATATGCTCTGTGAGTGGCATTATTTAGCAACATGTGTGCAGAAATTCCCTTCTTTCCATTATGCTTCTGAGCATTCCTCAGATTTCTTGAATAGTAGGAAACAGCAGAGGGTGAAAAATAATATCCCAGTTCCTCAAAACATATGCTTGGTTTCTGTAGGTATCATGCTTCTGACAGTCAGTTTTACTGAATCTGACCACAGAATTTGCTTCTGTGAAGGACATATATACATACTATATATATATATAGTTATATATTATTCACATTTAATATATATACACATTTGTATAGTATGCATGTTTTCCTTCTTCTTTTTCAGTTTGAGGGCTAGTGACTAAACAGTGTCAATCTGAACATAATGGAAAACTGATGCAACAGAAATAGTGAGTTTGCTCTCACATCAAATTGCTGATCCAAAGAGCCCCTTCAAATTTGTTTCCAGATATATTCTTGGCAAGTGTCTACCAAACTAAATTACAAAACCCCCCAATATTCCTGTGGTAATTTTTCCTAAGAGAAAAAGAAAATAGACTTATGCTGATTTTAGATAATGTATATTTCTATGTTTTGAGCATAATAGACTTAAATATGAACAAAAAGCATTTAATAAAATATTGCTGAGGTATTACTATTTTATAAGCTAATTAGGTCCTTTGGTTTGGACCCTTCTATCTAATATGCTGTTAGCCTAGATATGGATATTTGTTTATTTGTATGCATATGCAGTTTTTAAAAATATTAATTTATATTCCTACCCAAATTCTATCAATATTCAGCATGACTAATTTGTGTCACTTTCCATTTCCTTGCTCCCGTTAATGTGGAATTAAGAAACTAACAGAGACTCCATGGGTAATGATATGTACTAACATGTCTCATGAGTATTCATATGTTCTCCCAAGAAATTTTTATTCTTCTTTCAGATCTGTAAATGAGAATGAAATTTGCATATCAGTATTACCAATTCACTGTGATACGTCTCATAGGCTGATTAGCCTGTGCATTTAAATTAGACCTGGAAATGCCTATTGTACATTGGAATGACAATGTTAGGTGTTTAAAACCAATATTGCTCATCTCAGGGTTTGTGACTTCTTTTGCCCTCTTCACCAGAAGCTTGCTAGAGGTCTCAAGGCCATCTCTAATGGAGCAGGGAGCTGGTTCCCACTCCTTTCCAGAGCTTTCTTGCTCTCCTCAAACTATAGAAAGGCAAATGTGGTAAGCTAGCCAGTAAGGGGTGCTGAAGCTTCTCGTGAAGAATAGGTGCTTTCTGTGTTTGGGTGTATGTTTGATAAGGCACTTCTGTAGTAGTTTTAAATGAATGACTTCATGTCTGAAAGGGCTTTTTAACCATGAAAAGGAAAGTAAGCATGAAGACAATGCTTTTCTTCAAAAAACATATTCTGTACGTGCCAAACCATAGCCTTCCATGTAATTAAAAAGTAATATATTAATCTCTTGAACAGAAATAAAAGCCCAACGGCAATCAGAGCTTTTATTTTAAAAGCGAGAAAGTGCAATATTTCCATTATTCTGTGGGAATTTCTACTGAATGTACAAACTGCTTAAGTACTTTGGCACTTGACAGTGTCCTGAAACCTTAGGATAAAGAGTGATTTTCTTCACAGGAGTTCTATGGGATACAGTTCTAAAGCTGTATATCCATGTGTGTTTTTGTTTAAAATGGATGTTGGCCAGTTTGGCATGAGTTTCATTAGGAATTGCTAGTTTCTTGAGATTTTCTGAGAAAAACTTTGCTAGTCAGCAAAGCTGCTCTGGAGCAGAATACAGAACATGACTACTCTTTGCTGGATAATGTTTCTAGTAAAATATTAAAGTATAAATGGCTGAATATGAACTTTTTTTCAGAAAACTTTATTTTATGTGTTTCCTGTTCCACAGGAAAAAACAGAAGATAAATTAGTACACTATGTTTGCAGAGATCCCAAGATAACTGAAGACGTATTTCTTCCATAGCATTGTCCAGTCTTTCACATGTACATCTATCAATGTTGACAGGTTCTCAGTTTCTTCTGCCAGAAGATACCATAACACATGCTCAATAATGTTGCTGTAAAATACAAATTCAAGTCATACTCCCCCAAGTCCACCATTTGTAAGCAACACTTCAGTTACATGTGATGTATAATTTTTGATACGCAAGTCAGTTTTGCATTTTCTAATGCTTATCCCTGTATGTTCTACCAATTTGGGCCATCAGTGTAGAGTGGGAAAAGATAGTCTTTGCAGGCAACTTCTAAAAGGTACATTTACCTTTTAAAAACTATTTTTATTTCAGCATCTTTGGGAAAAAATGATAGGAAAATTTTGGAGCCAATCATTCATTGTCATCTATGGACCAAGCTTTGGTTGAATTTTAAAGATACCAGTGTCTTCAGGAAGTCTTTGACATAGTTTATTTCTTCAGAAAGAAATGGCCATTGTTCTTTTAGTACTTTTTCCTAGCATTTACATGGCCACTGAGAAAAGTGCTATTGATTTTGAAACACTCTGTAGCAGTAAAAAGCAGAATAAAATCCACTTACAGTTAACATTTCCTAGGTGTTTGTTAAGCATAATAGCAGAGTTGAAGCATTTGATTTAAAATGCAATGTGTTGGGGTTTTTTTATTATTTTTACCCTGAAAACTGTAAATTATGGATTCATAGTCTAGGATTTTTTCTTTTCAATGCTTGATGCAGTATATTCTTGTAATAGAATTTAAATCTTACTTTTACAGGCACTTGATCTAATTTATTGTTGCCAGAGTAACATAAAATTCTGACTTCAGTATTTGGCAGGCAAACAAAGGAGGAATTGACTGTCAAGTATGTTGTGTTTAAGTATGATTATTGTGGATCTTTATTTTGTAGTTCGTTGCGTGGTTTTGTTCCTCTCTGGATTGTAACTACTGTCTACTTGAATGAAAGACTGTAATCAGTTGAAAATGTTGTAGATATTAGAGCTATGCCTTCCAACATCTTGTATCCACAAAGTACTTTGCTTTTTCACAGTTTCTAGTTCTCACTGTGAAATTACAGTGCTTGTTTGAAATTTTACAGATGGCATATGGTTTGCATAAACTTTCATATCAGTGCTTTAATAATTGTCACTTCATAACCGTGTTATTAAAGATCAAGCCAAGTATTTATCACCAGTTTTTCACTCCTAAAATCCTTTAAGCTATTTTTTTAGAGCATTAAAAACCATTTTAGGCTGAGGTTGGATTTGTTCATTTTGACTTTGATTTTTTTTTTCTTCTGAGTCCTAAGGAATGATTTTTGAAATACTGTTGTGGAAAACAGACATTATGTGGTACCAGGTACTCTCCAGTTTTCAAATATTAATCCAGCAGACTCCTCTAAATCCATAGTGGTAGCAAACAGCAAGGGGTTGAAAGTAGCAAATTCTGGGATTGCTTTCATCCATCACTAGATGTTAATAATTGTTTTGTGGGCTTTTTTATCACAAGGATGTCGGAGTAGTTATCAGCTTTCAAGCAGCATGACTTTCTCAATTGCACAGCCCTTTGATGAAATTGTCAACTGCAATCATGCAAGATTGAAATATGGCAGGGAAAGAGGGAGGTTATTAAAATGAGTTTAGAGAAATAAAAATGAGAGTGTGTTTTATTAGCATTTATTTAAAAAATCTGGATTTTTAATTTTTTATTTTTTTATTTTTAGGTTAAGGATGGATAGTTTCTCATTGTTCTTGTAGTAATAAGAGAAACTTTGGTTTGTGGGTGTCCTGGGTTCAGCAGTAGCAGTCATGTTTTTTCCTTTGTGTTAGCTGGTGCAGTGCTGTGTTTTGACTTCTAGTTTTGAGAACAGCGTTGGTGAAGCCGATGTTTTCGGTTGTTGCTAAGTGATGTTTACCCTGACCAAGGACTCTGTGAGGCTCATGCTCTGCCAGGGAGGAGGGGAAGCTGTGAGGAAGCAGAGACGGGGCGCCTGACCCGGGTTAGCCGGGGAGGTATTCCATACCACAGCACGTCATGCCCGGGGTGGGGGGTAACTGGGAGTTACCCGGAAGGACAGGAGCTTCCGGGTGGAACTCGTTTTCTTGGCCGGTGGTATCGTATTCTCTTCCCTTGTTATTTTCCCTTATCATTGTTTTAGCTGATAGTAGCGGTGGTGATTTGTTGCTGGACTGTTCTTGTCTCAACCCGTGGGAGTTGCACTCTCTCGATCCTCCTCCCCGTTCCTCCGGGAGCGGGGAAGGGGAGAGCCCCGGTGCAGGGAGGGGGGGGGAGACGAACACGGACCTTGATTGTTGTCAGCTCGGCACCACTCACTGGGAGTGAGTGAACAAGTTACCTGACTGGGTTTAAACCACGACAGTTCTTTTTGGCGCCCAACGTGGGGCACGAGGGGTTGAGATAAGAACAGATCTGACTGGATTGATAGTCACTCGTCACAATGCTGATTTATTGGCTCTCAAGGTTTTTCCTCTTGATCTCACAGTTTCAGTATACCATATCTTACGTCCATCCGGTATTGGCTGTATTAGTGTTTTTCAAGTGTGGGGCTTGGGCTAAGGTTTTTATCCCATTGTACTTTATGGTAATGACTTGTAATACAATAGAATCATTGATCATGAAACTGATCTGGCTTATGTTCCCAGTGTGGTCACCACCTTTATACTTTGGGAGGTATATGATGGAGGTGCTTAGCAATTACACATCTTTTTCTCCTTCTCAGGTGCTCAACCTGTGAAGGAGACATCCTTTTACCCTCCTAGTCGTCCCCCCAGACCATTTACATTTGAGAGTTTCGAATTTTTTAAATGGCCTTTTAATGCTCTTGAGACTTGTTTGCTGATGGTGATGGGAATCACCATGCTAACACGCATACAGAGTGTGTTTTGCCCACTACTGATTTCAAGAGTTAAGCAGATTCAGGTTTGGGTCTTGTCTGGGGTCAAACGACGATGTAGGAGGACCGAGAGATTTTCCCAGAGGCTGGACAGCCATGAGTGGCAGGGTGTGTGGGATAGTATGGGCAAGTATTTAGGTCAGTGGGCCCCCCCAGTATTTTGGAATTTCACTACTGAACAACTGCAAAATCCAGACTGCACTGGAACAGGGGCAAGCTCCAGAACACCTGCAATACATTGATGACATTATTGTGTGGGGCGATACAGCGGAAGAAGTCTTTGAGAAAGGGAGGAAAATAATCCAAATCCTGCTGAAAGCCGGTTTTGCCATAAAACGGAGTAAGGTCAAGGGACCTGCACAGGAGATACAATTTTTGGGAATAAAATGGCAAGATGGACGTAGACAGATCCCCACAGATGTGATCAACAAGATAACAGCAATGTCTCCACCAACTAATAAGAAAGAAACGCAAGCTTTCTTGGGTGCAGTGGGGTTCTGGAGAATGCACATCCCAAATTACAGTTCGATTGTAAGCCCTCTCTATCATGTGACCCGGAAGAAGAATGATTTTAAATGGGGCCCTGAGCAGCAACAAGCCTTTGAGCAAATTAAACGCGAGATAGTTCATGCAGTAGCCCTTGGACCAGTCCGAACCGGACCAGATGTAAAAAATGTGCTGTACACTGCAGCTGGGGAGAACGGTCCTACCTGGAGCCTCTGGCAGAAAGCTCCAGGGGAGACTCGAGGTCGACCCCTCGGCTTTTGGAGTCGGGGATACAAAGGATCTGAGGCCAGCTATACCCCAACTGAGAAAGAGATACTGGCAGCCTATGAAGGGGTTCGAGCTGCTTCGGAAGTGATTGGCACTGAAGCACAGCTCCTCCTGGCACCCCGGCTGCCCGTGCTGGGCTGGATGTTCAAAGGCAGGGTCTCCTCTACACATCATGCAACTGATGCTACATGGAGTAAATGGGCTGCACTAATTACACAACGAACTCGAATAGGAAATCCCAGTCGTCCAGGCATTCTAGAAGTCATCATGGACTGGCCAGAGGGCAAAGATTTCGGAATGTCACCAGAGGAGGAGGTGGTGCGTGCTGAAGAGGCCCCACCATATAATAAACTGTCAGAAAGTGAAAAGCAGTATGCCTTGTTTACTGATGGCTCTTGCCGTATTGTGGGAAAGCATCGGAGATGGAAGGCAGCTGTATGGAGTCCTGGACGACAAGTTGCAGAAACTGCTGAAGGAGAGGGTGAATCGAGTCAATTTGCCGAGGTGAAAGCCATCCAGCTGGCCCTGGACATTGCTGAACGAGAAAAGTGGCCAGTACTTTATCTCTATACTGACTCATGGATGGTGGCAAATGCCCTGTGGGGGTGGTTGAAGCAATGGAAGCAGAGCAACTGGCAACGCAGAGGTAAACCCATCTGGGCTGCTGCACTGTGGAAAGATATTGCTGCCCGGGTGCAGAACCTGGTGGTGAAGGTACGTCATGTAGATGCCCATGTACCCAAGAGTCGGGCCACTGAGGAACACCAGAACAACCAACAAGTGGATAAAGCGGCTAAGATTGAAGTGGCTCAGATGGACTTAGATTGGCAACATAAAGGTGAATTATTTTTGGCCCGGTGGGCCCATGACACTTCAGGCCATCAAGGCAGAGATGCAACATATAGATGGGCCCGTGACCGAGGGGTGGACTTAACAATGGACACTATTGCCCAGGTTATTCATGAGTGTGAAACATGTGCTGCAATTAAACAAGCCAAGCGGTTAAAGCCTCTTTGGTATGGAGGACGATGGTTGAAGTATAAATATGGGGAGGCCTGGCAGATTGACTATATCACACTGCCACCAACCCGCCAAGGCAAGCGCCATGTGCTTACCATGGTGGAAGCAACCACCGGGTGGCTGGAAACATACGCTGTGCCCCATGCCACTGCCCGGAACACCATCCTGGGCCTTGAGAAACAGATTTTGTGGCGACACGGCACCCCAGAGAGAATTGAGTCAGACAATGGGACTCATTTCCGGAATAACCTTATAGATATTTGGGCCAAAGAGCATGGCATTGAGTGGGTATATCACATCCCCTACCATGCACCAGCCTCTGGGAAAATCGAACGGTACAATGGGCTGTTAAAAACTACACTGAGAGCGATGGGTGGGGGAACTTTCAAGCATTGGGATACACATTTACCAAAGGCCACCTGGTTGGTCAACACCAGAGGATCTGCCAACAGGGCCGGCCCAGCCCAGTCAGAACTTTTACATATTGTAGAGGGGGACAAAGTTCCCGTGGTGCATATGAAGAATTTGCTGGGGAAGACAGTCTGGGTTATTCCTGCTTCAGGTAAAGGCAAACCCACTCGTGGGATTGCTTTTGCTCAGGGACCTGGATATACTTGGTGGGTAATGCGGGAAGATGGGGAAGTCCGATGTATACCTCAAGGGGATTTGATTTTAGGGGAAAACAGCCAGTGAACTCAATTGTATGCTGTTGCCTGCTGTGTAATGCTTTTATAGCCCATCAACTAGATGTCTCCAGGTCACCAGCGACTGGCCCTGACTTCCCTCCAGCCATCATCCCAACAGAGAATGAACTTGGAACATCATGGACCGAATGGACTCGGCAGCATTATAGGGATTGGTCCATGCACTAAGAAAATGATTTTTTTCCTCTTGGTCTGTATGTATATGGATGTATATATGTGGGAGAGCGATGGTGTATTGAAAATGTGGGATCTGAGCACGACGTGAATGGTATGGAATAAGGGGTGGATAATGTCCTGGGTTCAGCAGTAGCAGTCATGTTTTTTCCTTTGTGTTAGCTGGTGCAGTGCTGTGTTTTGACTTCTAGTTTTGAGAACAGCGTTGGTGAAGCCGATGTTTTCGGTTGTTGCTAAGTGATGTTTACCCTGACCAAGGACTCTGTGAGGCTCATGCTCTGCCAGGGAGGAGGGGAAGCTGTGAGGAAGCAGAGACGGGGCGCCTGACCCGGGTTAGCCGGGGAGGTATTCCATACCACAGCACGTCATGCCCGGGGTGGGGGGTAACTGGGAGTTACCCGGAAGGACAGGAGCTTCCGGGTGGAACTCGTTTTCTTGGCCGGTGGTATCGTATTCTCTTCCCTTGTTATTTTCCCTTATCATTGTTTTAGCTGATAGTAGCGGTGGTGATTTGTTGCTGGACTGTTCTTGTCTCAACCCGTGGGAGTTGCACTCTCTCGATCCTCCTCCCCGTTCCTCCGGGAGCGGGGAAGGGGAGAGCCCCGGTGCAGGGAGGGGGGGGGAGACGAACACGGACCTTGATTGTTGTCAGCTCGGCACCACTCACTGGGAGTGAGTGAACAAGTTACCTGACTGGGTTTAAACCACGACAGTGGGTTTGGGTTTTTCTCTCTTTTTAGTTGAAGCCACTTCTAATAGAGAGATTTTGTTGATGTAGTAGTAATTTCCCAGTTTCCAGTAAGCTAAGCTGCGCTAACCCAAATAGAATTAATTTAAAACCTGTTTGTTTCAATAAAATTAAATTAAGCATTTGCTGCCTGCCTTCATGTAGATCCTGTGCTAGGAAAAAATAACTAAGAAGCTCCAGTACACCCGTGCGGTGGAGCTCTGTCCATCATGGATCATTATTATACTGGAATCTCTCTGCCCATGCCCATGAGACAGCTTGTTACCAAAAGGCTGCAGTAAGCACAAAGATCTTGTTTTTCATTTTGCTGATGCTGTCTAGGTGTTTTGGTGCTTGCAGAAGATTTCTAAAGTCAGTTGTAACTACGAAAATGTTAGAAGAGCTTGGAATCAATGAAAATTAGCTTTCTAATTCACTGTAGGCCATTGTCATTGTCAGTAAGAGTTACTAATTTATCTAGTTGGAGCATGTGCTTTATGTATGCTTTGTTTATAAGCAGTCACATCTATAGCCTACAGTTTTTAAAAGAACAGCCAAAAGGTGATGAGCAAAGAAGGTAGCTAATTACTACACACAATGTTTTTGCCATATCAGTACAAGCTGACTTTGTTGCTTTCTAGATGGGTAACCTGAAGTTTCAACTTCCATTACGTTTAGTTGTCACACTTTTGACATCTGATATGTAGCCATGCGATAGTTTTTCTCTCCATTATTAATCTCTCAAGACACTCTAAAAGGTATTGCTACTTATTCATGAAGTGTCATTTGTTTCTCCTTTTATATATTGCCATTGTCAAGAACAACACAATTGTTTAACTACTGTTGGAGGGGTTTTTTTTGTGTTTTTTGGTTTGTTTTTTTTTCCCAAGACTGCTTCATTGGTAAAAAATGCATGCTTGTTTGTTTGTTGTAGTTTAGTTTTGTTCCAGTTACTCATCTCTGTATACCATGTCAGTTTGGACAAAATAACTGCTAAAAATGCTAAAAATAGTTAATGACTTACCCTAGTCATCTCTTTCTTACAATTGGAAAAACTCCAGTGCACATGATGAAGGATAAAATATGAGAGTAATCTAATTGCACATTAGACCAGAAGGCTTCAAATCTATGTATTCCACAAAGGCTAGAACTGGTTGCTCACTTTTTCTCTGTAACACTGACTTATTGTGCTCTTTAAAGACCCACAACTTAAGTGACAGTGTGCTCTGAGTAAAACTTGGAGAAATGTGTGACCATTTTATGGCTGCATTTAGTTTAGTAACATGAAATATCAGTTATTCTCTAAGGTATTGTGTAGTTGTAGATCATAAACTTTTAGCTTAAATTAAACATCACAGCTGGTTGCCTTAATTTGATGCATTATAGCACAAATGTTTAAACAGCTTGACTAAAATGAACCATACTGTAAATTCAAAAGAAGATCGAAGGTCATTGCACATGATGCTTGGTGATTTGCAAATTTCCTTTATTTGGGTATATAAAATGTATTCTCTGGAATTTAGCTTAGAGGACTGGAATTTGACAGAGTAGAACAGATTAACAAAGGATGTTCAATCAGTTTTGCTTTAAAATAATATGGTATAATAAAGAAATCCAAAATAGCATAGCTCTCTCGAATTTTCAGAAGGAAATTAAAACCAGAATATCTTTTGGATAGCCAGATCTTCTGGGTTCTTTCATACATGCTTATATAGAAATATGTTTTCCATGTAATTAATAATCCTAACTTCTAATCCATTTATCCCATTAAGCTTTATTGCTTTTTAAGAACATAATATGGCTTCTCATACATATGTAGGGGCTTTCTTAGTTGAACAAGAGAAATGTAGGCATCTAGAGATATCCGATTTGTAGCTGTGCTCCTACTTGACTGAGAAAATGTGTCATTCTGTATTCAAAAAGGCCTGGAAAGCAAATCGACTTCCTTTGCTTCCTATCTATTCAATGTGAATCTAGTGTTAAGACTTTATAGCAATGTAAAAAAAAAAACATTGAACTGAGCTATTGCAAAGAAAATGAAGGTAGTCTGGGCACACTTCAGAATACAGTATGTGTAATACTGAGTGCTGGGACTCTCTGTGGACTTTCTTTTTAATATGCAACCAAAATCCATATAGCTGGTAATTTATCTGTAACCATACTTGGTGTACATACATTGTATATGAATTTGAAAAACACAATTCAGCAGTTTTTCTTACGTAAGCAGTAAGTAATTATAACTCATATGTGCTTTAGGAGTTTGATCTTGTTCATGCCAAAGATAAATGACTTGTCCTTCATGGTGAAGAAATGTCAGCAGAAACCTGTTGGTTCAATTTGCTTGTCTGTATTATTTTTTGTTTGGCTGCCAGCTTGCTTATCTGGACAAAATGGGGGCCTGTGCTAGTGTTACTTCTTATAAGAGATGTATTCTTACACATTTATATCAATCCAGATTATTTTTTTTTTTTAATCTGGTGAAGTTATTCGGTGTTCTTTCTTCACCAAACATCAAGGTTTTAATCATGACTTTCTTATCATATGGTCTTCTGATCTAACTGTCAGTGCTGTTGCATCTATGGTAACTGTATTGATCTACTGAAATATCCCAGTTCATACAGCAATTCTTTATTACAAAGCAAAGTCCATACAAGTATAGCTGCTGATAAGCTTTCTGCAGTTAGCATCTAGTGTTCTTAGTGAATACCTGGAATACTTTATATATTTAGTTAATAAGCAATGACTATATCTCCTTCATTATGATCTTCCATGGTTCCCTGAATTTTCAGAGAGTTATCTAAACCATTTTTTTTAAAGCTTTTTTTTTTACATTAAAAAGACTTTTTTTTTCTTTGCTACTTTTATACTTTCTGCTTGCCCATTTCTTCACTCTTGCAAAACTATGTATGGGTTTTCTTTTTCCCCAGATATGTCATCTTACATGGAGCTTAAGAAAACATTAAAATCCTGTGATTAAATAATTAATGCTATGTAATATGCATATCACAGTATCACAGTATGCTAGAGATTGGAAGGGACCTCAAAAGATCATCTAGTCCAATCCCCCTGCCGGAGCAGGAACACCTAGATAAGGTTACACAGGAATGTGTCCAGGTGGGTTTTGAATGTCTCCAGGGAAGGAGACTCCACAACCTCCCTGGGCAGCCTGTTCCAGTGCTCTGTCACCCTCACTGAGAAGAAGTTTCTTCTCAAGTTTAAGTGGAACCTCTTGTGTTCCAGTTTGTACCCATTACCCCTTGTCCTATCGTTGTTTGCCACTGAGTAGAGCCTGGCTCCATCCTCGTGACACTCCCCCTTTATATATTTATAGACACTGATAAGGTCACCCCTCAGTCTCCTCTTCTCCAAACTATAGAGACCCAGCTCCCTCAGTCTTTCCTCATAAGGGAGATGCTCCACTCCCTTAATCATCTTCGTTGCCCTGCGCTGGACTCTCTCCAGCAGCTCCCTGTCCTTCTTGAACTGAGGGGCCCAGAACTGGACACAATATTCCAGATGGGGTCTCACCAGGGCAGAGTAGAGGGGAATGAGGACCTCTCTCCACCTACTAACCACCCCCCTTCTAATACACCCCAGGATGCCATTGGGCTTCTTGGCCACAAGGGCACAGTGTTGGCTCATGGTCATCCTGTCGTCCACTAGGACCCCCAGGTCCCTCTCCCCTACACTGCTCTCTAACAGGTCATTCCCCAACCTATACTGGAACCTGGGGTTGTTCCTGCCCAGATGCAGGACTCTACACTTTCCCTTGTTATATTTCATCAAGTTATTCCCTGCCCAACTCTCCAGCCTGTCCAGGTCCCGCTGGATGGCAGCACAGCCTTCTGGCGTGTCAGCCACTCCTCCCAGCTTAGTGTCATCAGCAAACTTGCTGATAGTACACTCAATTCTCTCGTCTAAATCATTGATGAATATATTAAATAATACTGGTCCCAGTACTGACCCCTGAGGCACTCCACTAGTTACAGGCCTCCAACTAGACTCAGCCCCATAGATTACAACTCTCTGGCTTCTCTCCTTCAGCCAGTTCGCAGTCCACCTCGCGACCTGATCATCCAGACCACACTTCCTCAATTTAGCTGTGAGGATGCTGTGGGAGACTGTGTCAAATGCTTTGCTGAGGTCAAGGTAGACCACATCCACCGCTCTGCCATCATCCATCCACCGTGTTATTTCCTCATAAAAGGCTGAGATTGGTCAAACATGATTTCCCCCTGGTGAAGCCATGTTGACTGCCCCTCATAACCCTCTTATCCTTGATATGCCTTAAGATGGTACCAAGGATAAGGTGTTCCATCACTTTCCCAGGGATGGAGGTGAGGCTGACCGGCCTATAGTTACCCGGGTCCTCCTTCTTGCCCTTTTTGAAGACTGGAGTGACATTTGCTTTCCTCCAGTCCTCAGGCACCTCTCCCGTTTCCCAAGACTTGGTAAAGATGATGGAGAGTGGTCTAGCAATGACTTCCGCCAGTTCCCTCAGCACCTGCGGGTGCATCCCATCTGGACCCGTGGATTTATGGATGTCCAGATTGCTCAACTGGTCTCCAACCCATTCCTCATCGACTAAGGCAAACCGCTCCGTCGACCTGACTTCATCTAAGGTCTCAGGGGTACAGGGCTCTTCAGGACTGCCTGCAGCAGAGTAGACAGAGACAAAGAAGGCATTCAGTAACTCTGCCATCTCTGTATCTTCTGTCACCAGGGCACCCATCCCGTTCATCAGTGGGCCTACATTGCCTCTGGTGTTAGTTTTATCTGCCATGTATTTGAAAAAGCTCTTTTTGCTGTCCTTGACCCTTCTCGCCAGGTTTAATTCTAAGGAGGCCTTAGTCATCCTAGCTGCCTTCCTACATCCTCTAGCAGCAGCCTTATATTCCTCCCAAGTGGCCAGCCCCTCCTTCCATGACCTGTAAACTCTCCTCTTCCACTTGAGCATACCCAGCAATTCCCTATTTAGCCACGCAGGTCTCCTGGCCCTCTTCCTTGACTTCCTACGTGTCGGGATGCTCCGATCTTGAGCTCAGAAAGAGCAATCCTTGAATGCCAACCAACTATCTTGGGCCCCTTTACCTTCAAACAGCCTTGCCCATGGGATTTCCCCTAGCAATTGCTTGAAAAGGCCAAAGTTTGCCCTGCTAAAGTCCAGGGTTGAATTCTACTTGCTATTCTACTGGTCCTACCACACAACATCCATAGAAGGAATAATTATTGTGTGACTAAATTCCTATGACTCTAAAGCCTCTATTTCTTAAATTGCAAGTGCTTTCAAGTTTATCCTTCCACTTTAATATAAATTGTAAGTGCTTGCAAGTTTATCCGTCCACTTTAATACTGATATGGTATTAAGAATATGGTACTTAAATTACTTCATCACCTGTGTAAAATTAAGTATAGTTTCTGTCCTGTTTTGCACCTGAAACTCCAGTGATGTTGTGCTGATCCTGGTTGATAACATTTGGATTCACACTGTGGTGCCCAGGATCAAATGTGTTACAAATTCAGTATTTATAATATATCAACTTTAATTGGCTTCAACCAATGTAGATTCAAGACTTTTTGTCTTAAGATGAATTAATGACTGAAGGCTGTGCTGCAATAAAACATCTTCATTCTTTCCCACCATTTTAATCATAGAAAGTTTAATTGAAAGCTACTCTATTAATAAGAACTAAAAGGTACATTGATCAACTTAAGTAATTATTTGATCGGCTTCAGTCCGTAACAGGAAAGTTATATACCTGTAATAATAGCCGTTTAAATGCTTATGTAAATAAAAATAGACTGTTATGTTCACTAAAATTAGGATTGTTGATGGTTTGTTTTTTTCTTTGGGTTTTTTTGGGGGAGAGGGGGAGGATCACAAAGTACCTGTTCTCCAATCACAAGGTTATGGTTTTCCTAATTTTTTAAAAGATATCCTTAACTTCCTGTAACTTAATTTCTTGTATTCATGTTTATTTTTAAAATGCCTCTAATTCTGTGCTTATGCTTCAGGTTTTCATTTAATTTAGTTTTACTTGACAAGTTGACAGCAACGATTCTTGTTCACTGGCTTCTGAAAATTTAATTCAGTTGGTGACAGTATGATGTGCTGTGAATAGGTCAATGTATCTTAACCTGATGCTATAGAAAGTAAAGTGCTTAACTCATATTTCTCCTCTTGTTTTCTTTAAGAGTGTGAATTTATCATACAGCCAAGTTTTGGGGACTAAATGTTCTGGATTTTTTCCCTTCCTTTCCCCCCTCCCCCCCATTAAAGTTAGGCTTCTGGGTCCTTACTTTGAAAATTGCATAAGTCATCAAATACAATTGCTATTTGTGAGTCTCATGGAAGTTATTAGAAATCATTGGGTGATTCCAGAGTCTGAAAAATGGATTATGTATGAACTTAATTACTTAATCCAGAGCTGCACCTTATAAAAAAAAAAGAAAAAAAAAAACCAAACCAGTACACCCAAAACAACAAAACCCCAAAATCACCAAAATGCCCTCAAAAAACTGTTCGAGGATGTAATTTGTTAAAGTACTTTAGAAGTCTCAGTGCAGGCCTGGATGCTTTGGAAAGATAGTACTAATCAAGAAGAATAGTGTATTCAACAGTAACTAATATGAAATATATTTAAAATCTTTAAAAACCTGTCTCCAAGGCTAAGCATCAGAATTTTCTGTGCTGATCAGGAAATATGATAGGGAGCAGCCTTTTATTTTATTTTTTTTTCTTTTTTTTAGCAATAGGGTAAGGTGCTCCCAGAATTTTTATTTAAATGATTAACACCAACCATATATATGAATTTAAATTTGTCATGGTTTAAACCCAGTCAGGCAGCTCGTTCACTCACTCCCCCCCTTCTTTCCCTCCCCCTACTCTCAGAGGGACGGAGAGGAGAATCGAAAAGAATGCATCTCCCATGGGTTGAGATAAGAACAGTTTAGTAACTAAGGTATAACACAAATCACTACTGCTACTACCAGTAATAATAATAATGATAAAGGAAATAACAAGGGAAGAGAATACAACACCTCAGCACCAGCCAACCAATAACTCGCCCCCCAGACTGACCAAGCACTGACCAATACCTCGTCCAACCCCACACTCCTAGCCTTTCCAGGTAACTCTCAGTTACATCCTGGGCAGGATGTGCTGTGGTATGGAATACCTCTTTGGTCAGTTTGGGTCAGGTGTCCTGGCTCTGCTTCCTCCTGGCTTCCACTTCTCCCTGGCAGAGCATGAGGCTCACAAAGTCCTTGGTCAGACTTAAAACATCAGCATTATCAACTGTTCCCAGGCCAAAAGTCAAAACAGAACGCTGCACCAGCTACTAAGAAGGAGAAAAATGACTGCTACTGCTGAACCCAGGACAAAATTCAATATAATCACCTTACAATGAAGAGAGCTCTGTCCCAAGGATACGTAAAAGCTGTTTCTAAAAGAAATATTGAATAGCAAGGATATCCTATTATTGTTTAGTTCTGCCACACATTCTTAATAAGCCAGCTATTAGACTAAGTGAAAATTTCAAATCTGCTCTTTTTATTGGATAAAATTGAGGAGAATTACCTAAATCATAATATTGTTTATATGACTAAATTATGGAAATGTAATTACAAAACCTTGAAGCAAAATGAAAGCTGCAAAATAAAGCACCCCTGTGGGAAAGTGCCTTAGTGAAGACTGCCTGTGTTTCTGCTTGTGTTTTATCACTTGGCTGTGATAAAATTTCTACTTGCATTAGCCACTCTTCTACCTCCCCTCTCCCCATCCCAGCCCACAAACTGGGGAGAAATTAATCTTCTGAAGACAGTTTATTTCTTTTAATGTAGTTATTGTTTGTTATGCAGCTCAGATTTTGTTTCCTGTTTTTCATCTAAGCCCAGAGTTTATTTCCTTGATAGCTAAATCCAGGTTTAAGCCTTGGAAATTTCCACCTTCCTTCCAGAAGTTGCTGCAGAAGTATGAAGGCCTTAGAAACCAACCAGAAAGTTGCGTTTTACATGGATTCATTTTGACAACACGTTAAACACTTTTTAAAAAAAAGTCCAAAACAAAATATCCTGTGAGAAAAGCAGTAATTAAGATAAAGTTCAACTCTAGCAAAGCTTCTGCTGAGGGAGTTATCCCTTCCGAGAGACAGGAAAGATTGCCCAGCAGTTTGTAAGGCTGTTATTACTAAGGAACAAATAAGAGGTCAATATGTTTGTGTGGTAGAGTTCAAAATTACAAACCTGGATTTAGAAAGCTATGATCTCCCTAATAGTAAAAATTGTGTCTGCCGCATACAAAACAAATGCTACAAAACTACTACAATATAAATGACCTTTTTTTTTTTTAATTGCAGTGTGTGAAATAATGTCTGAGCACACTTGATTGCCACCATACAGGTGGCAAAGCATGTTTTAAGGAGCATGTTCTTTAGTACCACATTAGTATGGAAAAGTTCCACAGTAGATTACAAAGTCTAGACAAATTAATTTTGTAGCATCCTGAATTGTCTAAATAATATTTTTTTCAAGCATGCAGGAAGGTGTTGATGTTTTTCTCCAGATTTTTCACAGATGTTTTTAGTTTGATATTGCTGTGAAGTGTTCTGTCATTTGCGCTTCTGACTAAAACATGACAGTTGTGCTCATGGTTCACATTTGCAAAAGAAGTCTAAAGGATATAGGTGATTTTAAAGCTTCCATTTTGGACAGGGAATGAAGTGATAAGCTAGATGTGCTAACCTAGCAGATTGTAATAACACAGCACGCTTGGGGAAATCAGAATTATTGTTCTTTGTAGAGTAACTTCCTGATATTACTGCTCACTAACTGTAAGGAATAGAAATCCAGAGATGGGTAAAGAAACCATCTGTGTAACGCAGTCAGTTGAAACACAAGAGCAGACATAACAGAGGGGAGTATATGAACTACGTGACCTGTATTGCAAGACAATCTGGTAAGAATCATTGGTATAGAACATTGGATTTCTGGTGACTACCTTTTTGTATTGCAAAATGAATGAAAATGTAAGAGGAAAGTGTGCGTGAGAGAAGTACAGTACAGCATAACTCCGTGTCTCCCTTTTGACTTTGGATCTGTCATGTCCAATTTAAAGATTTCTCTGGAAAGGCAACATCAAAGCTGCTGTGATTTGGATTTGGAACATTATTTTTTCTTTATTTGAAAATGCATTACTAAAAATGTTTGTTAAATTAAATTTGTAATATTTTGACTTTTCCTAGAGTGCAAGAGATACTTATACTATATCACATAGAACTTAATAATTGAGACTGTTGTAAGATAGATTTAGTCTCAACTTCCTATCAGCCGGCAGTGTCCATCCACTTTCTAGGGAGCACAGCTTCAGTATGTGTAGTGTTTGTTATGGAAGACTAATGTTGCAAATAATGAATGCCCCCCTTCCTCTTCCTTTCCTTAGCTTTTATTGCTGAGCAGACATCATATGATATGGAATAACTTCTTGGCTGGTTTGGGTCAGCTGTTCTGGCTGTGTCCCCTCCCAAGATCTTGCCCACCCTCAGCCTTCCCAGTCTACCCAACTTTCCTAAAAAGTCTTAAGCTGTGCAGGCTGCAGAGGAGTTCTGGAGGCAGGGAAGGTGTAAGAAAGTAGGGTGAAGACAAGCAGTGTGGAGGAGGCGATACAGCTCTGTTGTTAATGTGACTGTGAAGTCCTGTTTTCTTGATGATTGTGTGGAGTCCCAGCTACAGAAACAGTCCTAGCTGCAGAACAGCTGCCTTGGGTTCGTCCAGACAGAGAAATAGAAATGTCCTGTATGAGGTAACGGTTGTAAGATTAAGCATAAAATGAGGGGCATCACCCTGCCTTCTGGAGGTTGCTGACCTTGACTTAAAAGTCTAGATGCACAATTAGGGTATAATATAATACAAAGCTAATGTACACAGCTTGTAAATTATTCTGTGATGGAGAAAATGGGTGCTCTTCTTGCTGTGGGGAGCAAAAGAAAAAAGGTAAAGAGGTTAATAAAGATGCTATGAGTTTGTATTTTCATGCACCAGAATGTTCTAAGGGCATAAAAGTATTGGTTCAAAGATAACTTTTGCAGGGAAATGAATTCTACTTTTTCTCATTCCTGTGACATATTTATTGCTTTAGTAAGAACTCTGCAAAGGGTGCCAACTCTAGCGCTAGTGTCCAGTTGTTGTGACTGTCCCTGAAACTGAAGTTTCTATGAAAGAGGAGAGACCTTGGATTTAAGGGTCACGCATATAGTAAACTGAAGTCTAAAGGGAAGAGCAAAATCTCTTACTGGCTGAGAAAGAACCAAGGTTATTAATAATTATGTTAGCAGGGAGAGAAAGGACCAGGAACAGGTACAAGTAAGGAAGGAACAGGTCTACAAGGAGAAAACATGGGTGGAAAGAAATGAATGGGAAAGAGTAAGTTTAGATCTAGTGCATATAAAAAGAAAGGAGATGAAGTCAGCTAAATAGAACAAATAATTTTGTGTCAGAAGTTTAGCTTTGTAGCATTTACGTTCTATTCTTAATTATCCTCACCATAAAATGTTTGGGGTTTGTTGTTTTGTTTGTGGGGTTGTTTGGTTGTTTTTTTTTGTTTGGTTGTTTGGTTTGGTTTTGGGTTTTTTTTCTTCTTTTTCCTGTGAAAATTTTTTTATCATATCAGTGGAATAGACTGCACTATTTGGTCACTATCTTTAACTGTGTAACTATTACACATATTACACCAGCCTAACAAAAGCAAAGCTTCAGGGGTACCACCTGAGTTTGACAGACCAGCTGTTGAACCAAAGGTGGTCTTCTGAATATAGTCCCATTATGACTCATTTTGATTTCCACTGACAAAGTAATAATCTCTTCATGTTGTCTCTTTCTTTTGCTCTGTGTGTTGTGCATAAGTTCTTTGAGTAAGTCTGTGTGTGGTGTATTTTCCTTCTACTTAAGAGTGTATGTAGTGACTGCCATCAGGATCAGTAAATCATTAAAACAGACAATGAATGGAATGTAGTAGTCTGAGGAGCAGGTAAAACTTTGCAGATGATTGGAGCTGATCTAAATATATAGGGTCAGATGCCATGGAAGATGTCTGTAGTGCCTGAGGAGAACAAGCTAAGACTAGAATGGAAATGAAATGCACTCAGAAGAACACAGATGAGGAAAACTAATCTGTTTGCAATGTCTGCTGTACTCCCTGAGGTAGAATTGGAAACTTAGACTGCCAAAAACAATTAAGTCTTTCACAGGTTGGGTGCAGTTTTGGCACTTCAAAAATTAGTTGCTGTCTTTCTTCAGTTTTGCTTGTGCGCAAATTCTGATGGGAAAGCAAATGATGTTTCTGTAAGTGATGCTGGAAAAATCAGTGTATACAGACTAAACAGAGCATCCCTTTCTGAAAATGTTGAATGCTGCGTTGGTTTTCAAGAAGCTTGCCACTCTTTTGACATAGTGATGCTTGTGCATAACAAGTCAATTTTGTCTGCAGTATTTCCTGAACATACAGCTAGAATAACCTGATAGTTTAAGACAACCTACTTGAAAAATTCTGTAGAACTCATTAAAAGCTCTGCTATTTTTTTAATAGAAGACAATGTGTATCGGCCATTTCTGATAATACCTATACTTTAAAATTACATTTGGTCAAGTAATTCTGTTTTGTTTTCTGATTTTGTATTTCATGTTTGTCATGGTTTAAGCCCAGTTGACAACCCAGAAAAAAACATGCAGCCCGCTCACTCACTCCCCCCCTTTCTTCCCCCTGCTCCAGGAGGGATGGGGAGGGCAAATGGGTTGAGATAAGAACAGCCCAGTAACTAAGGTATAACACAAATCACTACTGCTGCCACCAATAATAATAATGATAAGGGAAATAACAAGGGAAGAGAATACAACTGCTCACCACCTGCTGACCGATACCCAGCCCAGCCAAGCAGTGATCTAGTCCTTACAGGTAACTGCCCCCAGTTTATATACTGGGCATGACGTGCTGTGGTATGGAATACCTCTTTGCTCAGTTTGGGTCAGGTGTCCTGTCTCTGCTTCCTCCCAGCTTCCCCTCCTCCCTGGCAGAGCATGAGACTCACAAAGTCCTTGGTCAGAGTAAACATTACTTAGCAACAACTAAAAACATCGGTGTTATCAGCGCTGTTCCTAGGCTGAAAGTCAAAAACACAGCACTGCACCAGCTACTAAGAAGGAGAAAAATGACTGCTACTGCTGAACCCAGAACAAATTATGTATTTGGAAAAAGACATGTGATGGCCTACTGTAAATGTATCATTGAATTCAGAGGAAGGAGGCTTTTGTTCCCATGAAAGGAGTAACATACCATAAATGCTTGATATGTGAAAACAGGCAAACGTTTTGTGATTATCAAATATGCAACAACCTAAGCCAGTTTTTCCATATACACTTTGAGAGTTCAGTGATGTTCTGATCTGTTGGTCTGCTGAGTCAGTTCGATTTTTCAAGAAAATATATGGGAAACCAGGAAACAAAACATATTGGTGGGGGGAGGGGGAGGGAAGAGGGTGGGGTGTCTTTAGTCAGATTTCAGTTCTTCAAAAAATATTTAATGAACAGCACAAAATCAGATTTTTTACCTTGCTCCTTTTTTTTAAAGCATCAATAAGCAAAAGTTGGCTGAGCTTTTTGCACAACTTTCTCTTTATGATTGTAGGTGCTTTTTCATGTTATGGTGATTCCTAAATCCACAGATATCTTCTTACAGAAGATACTGCAGGATGTTTCCGAAGAAAACAGAAATCTAAACCCTAAACCAAGTAGCAGTAGTATGGTGTAGAGGCATAGGTTGTTACCCAACTGCAAGGTCTCACAAGTAAATTCTAAACTGCTTTTGCCATAGCTTTTACATGCACCCTTAGTGGGTCTTGTAGAGTCTTGTTTGCTTTATGGTAATAAAACACCCATTTCTTTGGCATGTATTATAACTTTGGTTTAGTTTGAAATTTTCGAAATTATGGCTCCCAGTTGAGTGCAAAGAGTTTTAGGTTAAAACAAGTTATTTGGGTTTTTTTGGTGTTTTGTTGTTTTGTTTTTTTTTTTTTTGTGGGGTTTATTTTGTTTGTTTGTTTTCTTGTTGTTTTGGTTGTTTTTTTTTTTGTTGTGTGTTTTTTTTTTTATTGTGGATTTTTTTTGTTATTGCTCGGGGAGGTTTGTTGGTTTTGGTTTGGTTTGGTTTTTTTAGATTAAACAGATGTGTGTTGTTGTATTCTAAAAATGCTAACCAGGACTTAATCCCTGGATAATGTTGTGTGGTTCCTAATATTTATAACCCAAGATCAAACCATCCAGTGAGCTATTTAATATAGTAATAGTATTAGTTTATATAGACTTTTTTTTTTCTTTAAACATTGTGTGTTGGTAAAATCACCCATGAGAAGTAACATTGACTTTCACTGTATATTGCCTGTTAATTCTGGTTACTGTAGTACTGGGTCAGTGCAAGGGTCTATGCAGCCCTGTCTGTCTCCAGTGGTGGCCACAAGCAACCACTTACAGAAAAGCTGGTACATGAAGCATGTGACATTTTCCTCAATGCTATCCCAATCTATCATTTTGCAGCTCAAGGGAACTCCTGAACTGCATGTTACCTGTTTATTTGTTAACACCCAAAGGATCTCTGCTCCTCACTTGTCCAATCCAGTTTTACAGTGTTTGTAGTTTTATACCTCTTGTTCTCCTTCAGCCATTCATTGCATCTCTTAACATGCCTAGTTTGAAAGTGCTTTTGTTTCAGAGCTGTCTTTATTGGTTTACACTTACAGATCAGAGGGAGCCTCTGGTTTTCAACCAACAGACAGAATTCACCTCCCTTGCTCTGCATCTGTATAAGATGCTAGAGCATGTAGCGTGTTTTAAGAAATGAAGCAACATCCTAGGCACCACTGGCGTATCTAAAAGCAGCATTTATAAGCAAATGTGTTTTTTGACAGTAGGAACACATTATGAGCTGAGCCAGCATTGTGGCAGCATTAGAGAACACTTGTAAAAAATTTTAGCAAAACAACTTTATCAACAATAGTGTACTGACAGGCTGATTATGAGCCAATAAAGAGGAATTATGTGGTAGATTGAATTTATATTGAAGCAGAAATTGACTGTTGATGCTTCCTCAAGTGCCACAGGTTCACCTACCTCTCTTTTTCACTTCTTTTGAGGCAAAGCTAGAATTTATTCCTCTTTTGTCTGGAAAAGTGTATTAGATAGTACCAGGGTGTCTCCTTAGACTTCTATAACATAGTTTTTATGCTTTCATGAAGATATTACTGTTTGAGATGTTATTTCCCCTCTTCAAACAGTTTTACATGACAGCTGCTTATGGTCATGATTAGAAGTCATCTTTTTGGTTCCATTATAGCAGTAATCTGGGGACCATAGCAACATGGTTTGCTTGTGATGTATGTCAGTGGGAAATAGAGATCTAGTTCCCCATTTCCTTAAATGGTGAAAAATTGTATTTTTTAAAAGAATATAAAAAGGACAGACCTTTTTTTCAATACTTTTTCCTGAAGATTCCATAATGATTCTAGCAATAGTAATTAAAAACTTATTTTAGATTCTTTGTGCTAGAACCCCTTTGTGCATGTGCATTATACCAAAACCTAGAATGTAAAGGTTACTTTCCTTGTACAATGTAAGAATCATTAGTATTTTTTGCAGGTGCTTGGAAAAGTACAACTTTTAGGCAGCAATGAAAATGTTTTGCAAATATTTTGCTACATATTTCATTACTTTCATCAATTGAAATTGAAACATCAGCACTATAAATAATTGACTATGTTTCAGCATCCTAATGGTTTGCTGTGTAATTTTTAACAGCCACACAGCTTTCATGATGTCAAATTCCCAGCATTGGGAAAGTTTCTAAATGGTCAAAACTCTTCTGCTTAGACACAGTAGTACAAAGGTGCAGAACATTACTTGTGAGTCTTGGTTAGATGTGCAAAAGTATAATATCATGATAATGCTTACTGAAGTGTGTTGGTTTTGTTTTATTGAATTAATTATGATATACTTGATATTTTCAGTATCTCAACTGAGATGAGTGGGTAAGAGTGAAAGGCATGAGTGATAAACCTAAATTCACAGTAAAAAGGTATCTACTTCAGTCATTTTCCATTGTCAATTACTGGCAAAACCCATGCTGTGGCTTTTGCTGAAAGCAGGTTCATGATGGGTGAAAGTGCCTTTTGGTCCTTGCTTGAGCAAATAACTGCCTATGCAAAAGTCCTTACAGTGCATCTGAGAGCCTACTGCAGTGACTGAAACTTTTTCACAAGTGATACTGCTGCATCCTATTCTATCCATGTCTTTCAGGCTTTCACTGAAGTTCCCTGCTTCCCTGTAACTCTCCAAGCCCCACTTTCCCATACAGTCCTCAAACATTCTTCCGGATTCCTGAGCGTTACCTGGGCTGAAGGCGCTGTGTGCCGTGGCTAGGTTAGGCTGAAGGCAGTGCACAGTAGTCTGCCTGCCAGCTGCTCATCTGGCTGGTTTTAAGCTTGAAAGTCATGCTGAAACCTCTTGCCAGCTGAGGCCCTTTGCATCTGTCCAGTGATTTTCATCAAGCTTATAAAACTTCCTATATTCTAACTCTGTTGCTTGGATTAATTAGTATTGACTGTTGTTATAAGGAAGGATGTACAGGATAAGGATAGATGGACAGGCAGGGTAATCTCTTCCAGAGTGTGCCTGTGAGTATGCACCCTTGATGGGCTGCATATGAATGCAGGACAAAAGCAAGTCACATATTTGTCCTGTTCTGGGAATGCTAAACCCAGAATGATGGTTCTCTCCAAAATACTTGTCAAAATATGCAAATAATTTACTGAATAACTGGCATAATGTCACACTGGGAATGACTCAAAGAATGGCAGCTGTGGGTTGTTTTCAGTATTGCTAGGTATATATCCTGTTGTACAGGGATCATACGTTGTTGCTATCAGTGAATAAGACTTCAACCTATTTGTTTTAAAGTTTGACATGTTGATTTCCATTGTGGCAGCAGTTATTTAATGTGGTTATTTTCTTTATTCATTTAACCAGCATATGATCAAAATCTGCCCCATGCAGTTGCTGGGGCAACTTGAAAAAGACCATTTCATTACATTTGTACTATATGCTTCTTATGCCACAACTGTGAAACTCATTCCTCAGGACAGCAATCTGTAAAATTGCTGTAAACACTTAGCTGTGTAAGGTTTAATTAATGCCAGAAACCTTCAATAAACATCAGTTGCAATTTGGAATGTGCTGGGTTGATGATTCCTGCACTCTGCCTAATGCACGTGCTGTTAAATCTCTGTGCAAAAGTGGCTAGTACTGACATTAATCACATCCCACGAATGTCCCTGTGCGCACAGAGGGAAAGGAACCCGCAAACTAAGAGAAACAGCATTTGACAAGCAATGCACTTAAACATCTCCACTTAGAAGCCTAAAGGACAAAGTGCATAACGTCAGCATTTCATGTGGTAGGGGAGAAAAACACAGTCAGTGAGTGCTTTTGATACTTTCAAAAGTTAAGAAAACTTCCCCAATTAAAGCTTTATATGAAATGTGGTGCGGAATCATCTGTTCATTATTACTATGGGGTTTTCATAACACTGTTACTTTTTATATTGCATTTTGTTTAGCCAGAGTTATTCCTTCAGTGAATACTGGTAGTCACAAAAAAAAAACCAAAACCAGGGGAGAAGTTATGGAGACAAACAAACAAACAAAACAACACAAACCAACTGTTTCAAAACAGACATTTTGGAACAGACTTTGAAATTCTGTTTGTGTACCCATGCAAAACCTGGCAGCATTTTAAATCATGTACGCCATGGAAGTGGTAAATGTGGTTGTTTTATAAAGGGGTAAAGGAAGAAAACCTGCAAGGCTGCAAACTGTGTGCTCTTCTTGTTTAGCAGACTTGATTGGTTTGTGTTCATTTTCCTGTCCTCTGTTTGTGTGTGTCAGCACAACTCTGCCAGCTGAGTCATGAGCATTCCAATGAGAGGCGATAATGTGGCAGTGTATTTTAATGAAAGTAGAAGTGCAGTAATAATCTATCTAATCCATTTTGTTCTGTAGGTTCTTGGAAAAGCTAATTCTTGCTACTCCAGGAGAAAGGTCTCATGCTACTTCTGTGAGACAAGTATTTGAAACAAATATGTTTATATCCTTGTTTAAGGTTTAGGATAGTATTTTTCTAACTTGCAGTTGTTTCTAAAAAAAAAAAAATAATGCTGGTTTCCTTGGCTTATAAGCAGTTTAATTCAAGACTTTACATGTTTCATCTCCATTTTCATCTAGTAAACTTAGAGAAAGCACAATGCAGATGAGGTAAAACCTTGTTGCTGATGAAGTATTTTATAGCTGATGGCTTAACAATTGCTGTCTTAAAGAACAGTAACCAGTATCACATCTTGAAAGATGTTATTAATACTGTTCATTTAAGTAAAGGAGAACTCGGTTGAAGAGAATGTCAATGCCATATATATTGTGTCCATTTAGGAAAAGAAAAAGGCTGTAATATTGTTAATAGAAGGTATGCAAGTGGGATCTTTTGAACATGAATATGTAGTCCTGCTTTACAGTAATCTCACACAAAATTAGCCTGAATATTTCTCACAGTTGTGGAATCTGAGAAAGTGACTGAATCTGGAAATTGAAGTAAATACTTTGAACTTTAACGGTTTGAGGAAAATGGCTTTTCTGTATAGGATGCAAGACTTGGCGTGTGGATCTGTGCAGCACTCTGTAACTGCATGACCTTGAAAAGTAAATCGCCTATTGACCATTTTTGCTCAAATATTTGTGAGAAAATCAAGTCAGTAGCACTAATTTTGTGTGTGTGTTTTTTGCTGCTGTAAGGCTTAAGGTCCTGTATCACAATTTCTGATTTGTCAAATTGGGCTTTTATTGTCTCCTAGGCTTGTCTGTTGGGTGTCTTATATTTTGATACAGGATTTTGTCTAGATGGTCATAGTGCTGTAGCAGTGACAATCTAAGGACATAAGGGTTGAGGGAGAGCCAATTCATTATACAAGTTAGCATAAGACTCTGGATGCAACCATAACAAAAATTAAGACTCAACCCATTGCTTATTAATAACTATACTTATAGAGGTAATTGCTGTATGAATGACTGTGCTTCATGTGTCAGCCTTTTTATGACTGCACTACTGCTTGTTTTTACTTCCCTTTCAATAACCTTCTCAGGATTTTGTTTTGTTCTTGTTATTGTTGTTGCAGGGTTAAATTGACATCAGTTTTTATGGCCATATTATTCATAAAGTTGATCATATAATTTTTTTATTGTATTGCATTATTCAAAGCATGCATGGCCACATCTGGGTCATATATGAGTGTGTGAATTGGTTTTTTTTTATTATTTTAGATTTTTTTTTTATTTTAAAGAAATAGTGACTAGAGAAGTTCCTGTATACTTTCAGTTATGTGTGTACATAAACTCATGTCTTTACAGTAGCCTCAATTTATTATGGAAAATATAATCAGTAAGGAAATGACTACTTGCCATACAGTGCTACTGCATGATTGAATGATAATAACAAATAATAACCACATATTGTTTTAAAATATAAAATCTAAAATTTTAATAGTACCTGGAAATGGAGTTGTACTTTTTGTTAATGCAGCAGATAAAACAGGAAATAATCAAACTACAGGGGTTTTGGGGGGTTTTGGTTGGTTGTTTGTTTTTTTTTTGTTAATTCTCCTAATCCACGAAATAGAATGTAATTTTTTAATATAGCATGAACAGATACCCACCACTGTTTAATGCTGTATCTTAAAATACCTTCCAAAGATGCTTTTGAAAAATAAAGGTTAAAAGTTGGGTGTGTTTGCAAAATCTTTATCCTGAATTTCTGTGGTGGTCTTATGTTCCTGTAAACATTTTTTTTTTTTTTATTTTCCAATACATATGCAGGTGGTAATTACAGTGTTGTGGTTACAATGTAGTTCAGCCAAATAAATGGGAGTAAGAAGATACAATTTTTAAGGCTCTTTTCCTGTTGCTGATACTCATTAGCTCAGTGGGCTAGGAGGTTCACTTTTTTGTGTGTTTTCTGTTTCTCATTCTATACTCTCAAAGCTTGGAGTCTTATTTTTATTAGTAGTATCATACAGCACTCAGCAAAATGTAAGAGTTTTTCTCTTGTAGAACTTGGGGTGGAAAGTTTAAGAAAATACTTGGGATTATAAGGATTTCAAACTTTTTAAGATATAACAGTGATAACTGTCTTTGGCTATGATCTAGTAAATGTTTCTTTGCATTACTGTGAGTAGGATTAGCTGGTATGACTATAGTGGGGCTTGTAATTCTATTAAGGTTTGAAATCTTGTTCATTTTCAAAGAGTTATGAAGTGATTTCACTTTTAGAAGTCGGGATTTTTTCATTAAATGTATTCGGACTTGGCAGTAACTAATTATTAAAGTATTGCAAACTGCTTGGGGACAGGCTTGTCTCTGCCTTTCTTGATCCACACAAAAGTACTGTATCCTGATAGAAATCAAAGCAGAAGTGACATCATTTTCATTCCAGGTACCAGTCTTTCCATATGCATGGGACTTTGCCTTTGTGTTTTACAGAGAAAGTATAATGTAATAACTAAAAAACTAATTTGGTTTGTATAAGAGTCCCAAGTGAAAACTATTAAATGTTCACTGGAATTCCATGAGGTTTTGTTTTTTGTAATTCACAGTGATTTGACAGAACTATAACCCTCAATGAAACTTGTATTTGTGCATACTTAGGTTCATTCCCACCAAGTTCCCCCTGGTTTTCACCCAGTGATGGGCTAGTCGCATTCATTTGCCACTGTGACTGCAGAGTAATGCATTTAATTTTGTTGTGGCTTTTTGGTACCTTAGTTCTTGGTACTTTATCTATTGAGTGTTGAGTCACACTCTAGCTGCTTTCTTATCCAGTGCTCAAGAGACAGCTGGGCTTCGCAAGGCATTTTCAAGTGTGATGTGATTCAGCTATGCTGTATACATTATATTTTCTTCCCAAACTGAGACTCAAACCAACAGCGACTCAATTTCTATGGAAATAGCTGCTGTAAAGTCAATTCTGTAGCTTACTGTACTCTGTAAATTAGGTAGAATAGATGCTGTAGAGCAGGTTTTTGTGCTACTTGTTATCCCTTTGCTCTCATTGCCTAACTGCTGCTGTTGATTAAGTTTAATCCCAAAGCACACCAGAATTAAAAGACTTTGCATTTTTATAAGTCTTCCTAAGAAAAGTTTTTTTTTCTTTGCAGTTCTATTGCAAACATAAGTTGTTATTCACAGTGGGGTAAGTGCCTGAAGCAAGGGAAACAATCATATATAAATTGTAAATCTGACTGCAGTGCTGATGTTGACAGTTTCAGATGTATGCTGAGAAAAAAAAAAAAAATCTTCATGAAATTGTACAATAATCTGTCCAGACTATAGGGGAGGAAAAAAAATTAGTGCGTTATCACCTAGACAAAATTGATCCTTTAGTGACAAAAGCCACGGCACCACTGGCTAACTTACGATTCCTCCAAAACAGCTGGAACAGTAAGTTTTGCTTTTTGATTTAGTATGACTGTTCAGGGTAACGTTCAAGCAAAAATGCTTGAAATTGGCAATTAAACAAAGCACCACAAGTGATCACCGTGCTGTCGCTGATAGGGAATTGGCTACGAGAATGGTCACAAAAGATAACTTTGACCTGTTTACAGCCAAAGCTATGACAATTTTTTTAACACTTTCAGAGAAGGAACATTGTGAAAAATGTCGTATGTTTCAAGATGTATTAACCTATACTGACTCCTAAATACAAGTATTCTTATAGTAACTGTTTTACCTAGTAGCTGTCTTTCAGTGGTGAAAGTCCATTTTTCACTTATTATTTTATGTTATATTTCATTTACCTATTCTATCTTTAATGTATTACATGCATGTGATCGGCTGAGGCCTGTTATCTTCCTATTTCAACACCTTTTGGTGACTTATTATTTTATTACTATGTAATAAGTGTATCATCAATGACACTCTTTTATACTAGCAGCTGTTTGAGATATAAACTATGTGCGAATTTAATCCCATGTGAAGGAATAGCTTTGTTGAGCATAGAATCACAGCCTAGTGCTTTTCAGCAAGGGTGTTGAAATTCTCCAGTTACTATTATCAGTAATGTAAGCAACTGCAAATGATAGAGAAAAGGCCCTTCCACATAGTTTTTATCTCTCTCTCCTTGCAACACACACACACACAGACACGTACGTGAGAGCAAGGGGTTGCGATAAATGTTGCTGTCAATGCTGTGATGAGTTATCTGACTTAAAAATAGCCCACAGCTCTTCTTGCCTTTTTATTAATCAAGGTGAGCCCAAGGAATGAGAATTTTTCATGTTCTTATCCGTGTTACCTTACATCTTTGCTGTTAATGCTGTTTATTTTAATGAAAGGGAATAAATATGATGAACAGTAAGAAAAACTGTTAATATGTGTTCTATCTTAAAAAGAAACCAAGAAGTACTTCGTCTCATCAAAAAAATCTAAAACTTTGGTCTTTAGAGAGGCAAAGGCGGCAGGTGTTTTGTTTACCTGGAAAAGGAGTATAATGAAGGACCTGTTTGTAGTATTTTTGCTACCTAGTATCTTGTAGAGAAGGCAGACCCCACTCCTCTCGGTTACTGGAGTGGAAGATGGGACATCTTAACCTTCTGTGGTTCTATGAAATGTCTCAAAAGAAAAATGGTGGCATTAAGGAAGCATCATATACCATGTTTTGACTTTCTTAAAATCCTTACGTTTCAACATAGACTTAAAAAGCTTTTGGAAGCTTTTGGAAGCTTTTTTTGTAGCTAGGGAGAAGGTGATAGGGTGCAGCATATGCAGTTAGTGGTATGAAGACTGGGTCATGAATGGAAAAAGTCGCTAATTATTCAGTTTCACTAGGAAGCCTTTGAAAAAAGATAACTGGTGTTTTAAAGTAGCAGGAGGGTCTGAAGTAAGTTTTAGTACTTGGAAAATTACTTTAAAATGTTACTTTACAATAGTAACTGTCTCTGAGAGAAATGATGTGATGGTAGTTGAAGGCTGCTACGGGAATATACATGCAGGTAACTTATTTCTTTGTTATGAATTAATGTTAAGGTGAACTACTTCCCTTGTACAGATCTTTTATTTGGCTGTTTTGCTGAATTCAGAAAAAAGGGTCAGGTTTTATTTCCAAAAGTCCTTTTCCAATATCTGGTCAGCTGGAAATTTGTCTGTCTTTCCCATTTGTAGTACCTTAATAAAAAGTAAATAAGACATATTGTCTTCCTTTTCAGACTGCTTCTTCATGACATAGGCTGCTGCAGTCATGGCAGCACTGTTGGGTTGTTAGCTGTTTCAGTGCCAAAGACCATAGTAACTGTGCAGGCTCAGACTATCAAACAACATCTGAATAGTTGAGATACTGGAGATGAGGTCATTTAGGTGTTGTCGTGTTCCTGCTGCTTACATGCTTTTGGCCAAAATTCACTTAATGTAGTTATATACATCTTGCCTTGAAATGAATATTTGTTTTTTTAAAATATGTTGACGAGATAATTGTAAAGGAAAACAGAACTTAGACAACAGCCAAAAATAATAACATTTCTATGTCTTTTTCAGTGAAAACAGAGATTCATTCAACTTGAGACTCAATTAACTTGAAATTCACTTTAGAGAAATTCTGTTTTACTGTGATACATACCTGTCTGTAACATTAAAACATGATTTTGTAGGTCTTGACGAATTTGAGTCAAAGTATTTTGTATGGATATAGCTGAACATTAAACTGAATTGGTAGATGAAAAAACATGTATCAGTGCTGTAAAGGACTGTGTTTTCTGTTCATGGAATCTTCCATTTCTGTGTGCCTTGTCCTGCCTTATGCGGCATATTTACAGTTGTTTCATTGTATACTTTCTTCTGGAAAATTATATAGTATATGTACTTAGTGATGAGTTTCAAATGAAGTATCAAAATACTTTTTTGGGGTGAAGCATAGTTACATTAGAGCAGCCAGATTTCTTGCTCAAGCCTATCACAGAGATTCCATGCTGCACTTCCAAAAATTACAGAGGTACAGATGGACAAGCATAGGAAAACTAGAAATCAGTACAATACCCAGGAAATATTTAGGCTTTGCTAATGTGTTTGCATCATGCAAATGGGGAAATCATCTCCATGTTGTGATCTGCAATGGAGTTTTAATGTTCCTTAATTTTTATTTTTTTTTAAATAAATAAAAAATATTTATTTGGTTGTTTTAATGGTGCTGGTGTTTGAACAAGTTGCTGCTGCTGCTGGGTGCTTTGTACCTGTATCTATTCTGGAAGAAGATTGCTTTGCATCACGCTCCAGTGACATTCTTCTTGAGGGCCCAGCTCTACACGTAACTGAGCTGTGCCAGTCCACTGTCTAAGAGAAGGCTAAGTTGATAAAAGGAAACAACAGTAAGGAAAAAATTGTCCCAGAGAGAACAGTGCCATAATAAATCTGTTTCTGAACAATTGTCCATGCATGATATTTGAACTTATCTGGATATTTGTAACAGCAAAGCCCAGTGAAGAAAAACGTGACTTAGCTATGATGTGTTATTTTGTTTTGCAGGAAAAGGCTCAGTGCTTTCAGAAGGCTCTTACTTCTCAAGCAGATAAATCCACTCAGACAGAACTTGTGGGCCATGATGTAAGTAGCTGTATGGAACAGTATTTTTTATCATCTTTGTGGGTGTTCAGACTTCTGTCAGCCTGTTTGCCTCTGCTGCTGTGTCCATGCATTGATTTAGTGAGATTTACTGGAACACCATTCATCCTTTGCTCTTAAATGATTCTAAAATACCTTCTGAAACATGAGAAGATAATTACAACTACCTGCCAGCATGCCAATACCCTGTTAACTTTATGCTTTATGAAGACATGAGAATTAGCATAAGTGAATGTGGAAGATATGTATTAGTGGGTTGTTTTAGGTGTTTTTTGCAGTATTCATTTACACACTTATTGACAATTTAATGAGGTTATTATGTTTATAATCACCGTATGCTGTCAAACCAATATTTGAACTTTAGAAGATAATGGGATAAATACAGTTTTGCCAAGAGATGTTAAAATTCTGTGTCCTGGAAAGCATCTGTCAGAATTTCTGTTAGAAGGTGAATTGATAGTATGGTATCCTGATACAAGAATAAGATTCCTTAACTCTAGAAATAATGGGGGGTTTTCCTTTTTTATTTTTTTTATGGAAGTATTCTGTCTGTGGGACATTGCTTGAGTATGTATAAGAGATTCACTTGTTTATATGAACCATCTTGAATAATTTTTGATTATGAATGCCACAGTGTGGAATATTTAGCACAGTTCTGTGATTTGAACAAAATCTAACAATACTTCTTACTGGCAAAATAAGGCTGTGGTTCTGCATTCATATATATTGACATGCTGCTTCAGATTTATAATAAGAACACTGGATTAAAGCAGGTTTTGAAGCCTTCCTTTCAGTGTGTTTTGTATCAATGGATCATTAAAGTTTTGTCTGCTGAGCCCTTCTTCTGAAGATAGAACCATAAAAAAATTCCCATTTTAATCTGAAAAGTTCTTGAAGCTCTCTACACTTTGTGGATGTTTTTTCAGACTGTCTTTAGCTGATTGAAGCCAGGAGTACTCTTTTTTGTTTGTTTTTTTTTTTTTTTAAGTAAAATACTTTGGCCAGAAATACAGTTTGAATTATTGTCTTTATATGTATTATTCAGCACTTGTTGGTTGTGAGTTTTTGTTTTGCTTTGTTTTCTTTTGAGTACTTTTTTTTTTTAGGGCAAGTAAGTCAGTACTTTATTCAGTGCACCTGTCTGCACTAATTTCTTGTTCATGGGTTGCCAGGTATGAACTCTTCTGTTCTGCTGTGTCTGTGAAATAATGTCTGTTGGAATTTACTGAAACTGTGAGGTGTATGTATTAATGGTGAATATCCCATAATATTCAAAAATACCTAAAACGTTTTTTTTATACTGTAATGCTATATCCCTTCTGGGGATAGTTAGCTATCCTTACCAGCTATTTTATTTCATCTTAGATGTTAAATAAAAGTTTTCCACTGAAAATGAGAATAAGCATTTTGGAGGGGTGGAGGGGTGTGTGTTTTTTTATTTGTTTAGATTTGGGAGTTTGTTTGCTTTTCTTTTTAAACATGTGATTTATACATTTGATTGTTCTCTCCCAAATTAAATACGTGGTATCTCACGCTGCAGACATCCATGCTGTTAACTGTTTTTTCTGTTTGTTTGCTTGTCTTGCTTGCTTGTTTTTCCCAGTCTGTGTTCGGTTGAGAGTTTGGATGGGTTAGGGGGTGGATACCTTCTGCTCAGTAAAGGAGATGATTGACACTTCTGCAGTAAAATTAGAACCCCTTCCCCCAGACAGATACAGTGTTCTAGCTGAGGTCTGAGTATTAAGATAAGAATAATTTTTGAAATTGGATATTTTCCAGCAGCATCCTCTTCAACATTAGAGGAACACGTTTTTCAACCTTCTGTGTTAAAATGCCTCCAAGGAAGGTTAAAAAATGTCATGGTTGCAATCATATATATTTTTTATATAGGGTGATTCAATGCAAGAGCAAAAGGAAATGTGGAATGTTTTTGTACGGAACAACACATCCACCTGTATTTATCTTGTGTGGAGTACTTGTGAAAATTGCGTTACAAGGAATTGATTACAAAGTTGAACTAATCTGCAGGAATAAGACATGCTTACTATGACCATTCATGAAGGGAATTTAATGGAGAAGGATGTGCAAATAAGTTAACACTTTTCATGATATTGTTAACAGCTTTGGCCATTTATTAGATTATGTAGCATTCCTTCAAAGGAATGCTATTACAGGTAATGACAGTTTCAGCTGTGTTTCTGTTGAAGCCAAGTGGCAGTTACATTTGTATTTGTTGCTTTTGTGTGAAATTTTAAAGAGCAAGTTGTAACCTTGGAAAATAGTATTTGTACATCGTTTTGTTCAGGATGTGCCTAAGTGTTTGTAACTGTAAGAATATTGTGCTGATGTGAAATCAGGTTTAATACGAAAACACAAAACATATCAGATGATACAAGATATAATTTTCACCCTATTAGTCCCACATTCTTAGAATAGCGTACATTAAGTAGTTAAGATACCTAGTTTAACAGGTAAACAGAAAAATCAAGTTGATTCCGCCATCACTACAGATTTCCTTCAGTAATTAAAAAGAAAAGCCAAAACAAAACCACCCAAACAAAAAGTTCACCTGTTTTATTTCTTCTTAATGCAACTTCAGAAGCTAACAAGAATCAGATAAAAGTGTTATCAGATAGTTGCATAACATTTTTTCAGTGTGTACAAATATTGATATACACTTAAGAATGTAGTATTTTAGAAATTAGAAGTTAGTGCTTCCGTGAATAGTTTGTTTTGTATTCTTTCATATTCTTTTGTTTCACTGTATAAGTTTAATATGTGTCTATTTCACAAAAGAACCCCCCCTGGAACAGATTAGCCCCCAAAAGAAAGCAATGCGCTGTTTTATTTGACTTCTGGACAATGTTTCCAGTAGTTTAAAGACTACTCTTTAGCCTTGAAATCATTTAGATGTGTTGTTAAAAGTAAATGGAAGTTCTGACTTTGACTTAGATGAGAAATGAATCCTTTTGTCCATAGGGTATACAGTAATGAAAAAAGGCTAGAGGCTAGTCTGTATTTAGGAAGGAATGGGTGGAAAAGGAAGAAATGCAATCTTTCAAAGGGAAGAAATGTTCTTGCCTCTGTGGAGCTACTCTGAAGAAGTTTAAACAGTGTTGACTGAGAGCTTGAGGTAAGTATTTGAAGGAATGGAAGTTAATATAGTGTATTTTATGTTAGTGGATATCACATAACTGCAGTCAGAGTCTGGCTATCAGAATGATCAGCAAAGTTTGGATCATGCAATCTTCTGCAATAGCTGTAAATTGTTGGATAATACTTCTGATTTCTCTGTTTTCTCCCATGCCACACACTGAGATTTTTCAACTGAAATTGCTTTAGAGCACTGTAATAGCTAGAAAGTGCAAGCTAAAGCCTGTAGCAGTAAAACTAATGTTTCTCATAAATAACTGTTTGAACTGTAAAGCACACTGCTTAATCTCTTTTCTGTATTAAGATGACCTAATATGAAGCCTAATTATGGAATTAAAACCTAATTTTTGAAATAGGTTTTGGTGGCGAGGAAAAAGGTTTTTGATGAAGAGAAATGCTACAGTTTCTTTAAGTGATTAACATGACCACCTTGCTGCTGGACTAAGTTGAAAGTAAAATATAAAGACAGCTGCTGTGCACATTCAAGGGAAGATATTAGAAAATAATCCTAAGGTTTCTTAGAAAGCTACTTGCTTTCTGCTGCAGAATCTCAAGGGATCTCCACTTTATGATTGCCCTAAATTTATTCCATTTTCTGATATGTGTCCTGAGGTTCATTTAAAACATGTTGTGAGTCTTTCAGAAAGAGCCATGTGTGCTGCAGATTGATGTAGGAGGCTGTTAAATGATTAATAGGTCTTAATCAATGGCAATTTAACCTCCTTCACTTTCCTTTGTTTACAAAGCTTTATTTTTTTGAGAGATCAAGCAATAATTTCTTCCGTGTCGATCAGGTTACTAAAATAAGCTACAAGATTAATAGATACAGTCAACTATCATTGTGACTGATCATAAGATCATGTTAAGCAATACAACTCTAGTAAAGGCTGCTAGCTAAATAGGTAGTCCAAAATATCATGCCGGTATCACGCAGACACTCTGCAGCATGTGCCATTGCTAATGAGTTTTCATTCAAATGTGTCCTGAAAACGGAATTAAACAATCACAGTACGATTCTCTATTTCCGTGACCAAAAGAAGTCTGACTCAGCACTGCTGTGTCAGTCTTTATTGGTCTGTGAATGAAAAAAAAAAAAAAAAGGTCTTATTTTTATTCTACAGAGAGTAGAAATTCTTAAGAGCTGACGTGATTTCTACAATGTCTATTCTGTCTTTGCCTTGTGCTGATATTATAGGTTTAACACCTTGGAACTGCTATTGTCTTTGGTCTTTGTCTTCCATACTGACAGTAAACAGGTTTTGGACTGGTCCATAACTCATTCCCCAATTAATGAGAATCCTTTCTAGTTTAGTGGTCCTTATATTTTGTATTGTGTTTTTGTAGTCTAACACAACAAACTTGTCTTGTATAGCTTCCAAACTGTTTTCTGTTTGATTTGCATAGCTGCAACTTCCTCTAGCAATCATTCTCTCTTCTTATGTTCAATTTTTAATTTTTTTTTTTTTGTAGACAATTTCAGAATACCACTTCAAAATCTTGTGTTTTAGGATGTCCTACTTTTGCAAATTCTGTCAAACTTTTCACCCATTAATTGTGAGATATTATGCAGAGAGTTGTTTTGGTTTTAATCATTGCCTCCCACTGACCCTTACCAAATGTACTGCCTCACCATCAAACCCGTAGGCAGTTGCTGTTTGAATTCCATTTAGCCACAAAGTCATGAACATGAATGAGTTATTACACCTAGTACTGCTCAGCAGGGGGACAAACTGTTCAAGTCACCTGGGCTTGCCAGAGGATGCTTGCTTGTGCTCAGGGTTTGGTGTCTGTGGTGCTATACAAACAGTACAGGTTTTCACATAAACAAACTTCAAAGTAACTGGCTTCTGAAAGTTGCTGTATAAAAAGACAGCCTTCCACTTATCACTTTAATTCTGTGGCTGATTATCAACAGGTATTACGTATTTAATTTTTGCAACCTCTACGAATAAGGGACAGTAAATTTACATTCTGTAGTGGTGCTCAGTTAGTATGAATGATCTTCCTCTTTGATTTGTGGAATGCAAGTTGGCTTCTTGCTGCTTGTAAAAATAAGCTGCATGCTGTTTAAATATTTGTGGTAATGTATGGCTTGACAATGCAATACCTGAGTTGCCTCGTATAACAGAACTTAATATAACAGTGTAGCATCTGTATCTTTAAAATATTCCTTTCCTGTCAGATGCTCTGCAGTAACAGTGCAATGTTTTTCTTGCCTTTTTTTCCATCTTTCTACTTACTCTACATTTCTTTGTCATAAACTTCTTCTGTCTTTGTATCTGCAGTTATGCTGTTGCCATCTTGCTTTTAAAGTGCAATAAAATAAATATTGACCAGACCTACTGTAACTAGCTTTTGCTTAGATGTCTTGGTTTGGGGCAGAGAAGAAGGGAAAGAAGGATTTAGTTACTACCAGCTATTCATCCTAGAATTTCTTTTTTTTGAAGACAGTACTTTTCTCACTTTTTCTGCTTTAGCTCCATCATTGTCTTCTCTTTAGCCTTCTCTTACATGAAAAAGTAAACTTTTTCACTTAGTCATATCCATCCAGATATTTGATCTCATTTCTTACTTTTATTTTAATTTCTAGGTAGTACTTTTAAGTGAGTATGACTTACCAAAATGTTATGGTGGTAGTGTATTTTCAGCATGTTATAATTACATTGTTTCTGTCATAAAGATGCTACCAGGCAGTTCATGACATCTCTTAAGTATTAATTAAATGAGAAAAATTAATAACATGTTTTTAGTACATCCACTCTGATCTATTACGCTAAGGGTGGAAAGAAGCAAGACACTGACAAATAGTGTGTTTCAGTAGTTTTTGTTTGGTTAAAATTAAAAAGCCATCCTTTTCCCAGTAGATTATACCTTGCTGACTCTGTTCATACATTATGCTGAATACTGGCAGTGTCCTGTTTGTAATGCCAGAGAATGGTTTAGGAGTATCATAGCAGCACTGAAATGGTTTGAATTTTGTTCAAAAGAATGAACTGAGGATTTAGTAAAGTGCATCCAATAGCAGAAATTCTTGAACCTAGCAATGTTTTTGCTTTGAGTATGTTTTCTTAAAAATGATAAAAGCTTGGATTCACCTTGGAATGAGCAAGAAAAATTCAGAGATGAGGCATGAATAACTACTGTATTATAATGGATAGCCACTGTATTATAACGAATAATGTGTATGGTTTTTGTTCTATTAGTACATTTAGAATGTTTTTTAATGCAGAGTGATCTACTTTTATGTTGTGTGCATGCTTCATGTAGATTCTCTTCATTAGCATAAACAAGCTCACTCTGGTGACCTTTCTCTGTACAAACACGACGTCTGTTGTATAACTGTTTTCTAACTAGAACTGTGTCATGCGCAAGCTGACAAGTCATATTTCTGGTTTTGTATGCCTTGTTGCTTAATTCCTCGTTATGTTGATCATTAGTGTGAAAGAAGCTTTATTATTACATGCTGCCTGCATGACTGCATACAGCAGAAATGATCATTTTTCATTTAACTTTGTGTTGCCATCAAACCATCTAAGATTTCATTTCTTATTTTCTTTTCTTATTTTTTTCTTTTCCTTTTTTTTTTTTTTTTTAAGGCCCTGTGGAATTCTTCATGTTCTGAAGGCTTAGTTTACAAACCTATCAGCATCTCATTGGTTCCATCGTTATTAAATTAAAACCCAACATCTGGACACTCTTCATTTATGGATTTAATTAAATACTGCTGTATATGAAAGAGCTGCAAGTTACCATTGCTGGCAAAATTCTACTACTTAACATGATATTTGGATTATCAGCCATCAAACATCACTTCTTTGTCAGTAATATCTTCATTATTATATATATCTATGAATAAATTATTAGTAAGCTATTGCAAAATTATTATCTCAAATAAACCTCAGTTATTCTTACCGGTTTGTGCACTTAGTCATCCATTGGTGATTCACAAGTAAGAAAATCCTTCAGTGATGCTTGTCTCAGAGACTGAAAAAATAAGTCGTCAAGATCTGGAAACCTAAGGAAACTATTAGTTTTAAGAACCTGTTTTGTTATTTTTTCTTTCAGTAATAATATTTTTGTGCCACTTGTGAATGCAGGGTTACTATCTGTCAATATGTGATCTGTTTGATGAATATTCATAGTGATGTATGTATTTCTCATGTGTGATTCAAGAGACATTTCTGCAGGGGATTTGATAAGCCTATACAAGGTCAGAATTTAACCCCAGGAAATGGGACAGCTGATCCTAAAAACATACACTCTGATTTTTTATTTTTTTTTTTAATCCATTAGGATCATAGGTTTATTTAGCTTTTTATCTTATTTTCTGAGTACTTATCTTCTTAGAGACATTGCTAAGACAGCACCAAGGCGAGCAAAGTAAATACTGTGTTTGCTGAATGTGACCGTGGTACTTGAACAGATAGCTTTTGTTGTTCAAAGCCGGGGTGGGAGGGAAGGAGGGAGGAGGTTTGGTGCAATTCCTGTTTTATGGCTTTATTAAGCAAGAAATCAGAATGAAACTGGAGAGTTCACCACAAACCGTGTCACCATTATTAGTTGCTTCAGTTTTCTCTTACCCAGGATTGGATTCATTTCCTTGTGGATGTACTCTACACCCACTCTTACCAGGTAAGATAAGAAGATGCTTGTGCCAGCAGTATTCTTAAACCTTTCCTGCTAATACGTGTTCTTCCTAACAAGAGATGATACTTGAATGCCATTACTATGCTAATTGGTTCAAGCCTCATAGTATATAATAATAACAGTTATTCCACTGGAGCAACACTTTGGACCTGTAGCTTTAATTTCATCAGAGGACATAATACTCTCATTTAAAAATAACATTGCATCAGTTACTCTTAAATGAATATGAACTGAAAATCAAAACAATCAACAAAATATTCATGCAGGTCTTCTAAGAAAGACCATGAACCTTCTTCACAGGGGATGTTGCATTATGTGGCTAGTTCTGTACCACTTAACATGGTGGTTAGTCAGTGTTTATCAATCTTATATCGTCTTTCCTTCTTCTGTCACTCACAGACATCTTCACCATCCTCTCTCACCCTTTTGGTCAAGCTTCCTGAAACCTCTTTTCTTATATAATTATATAGTTCTTACTGTATTTGTTGGAAGTATCTTGATAAAACAATTAATTAGCAAATACATAATTTAAAGAAACAGCAGAAATGGTCATGTGTGTGGTATCCTTTTGAACTTTACCTTCCTTCTGGAATTTATCTGTTGCCATTCTCCCTTCTATTCCTTGGGACTTGAAAATCCATTTTGTAATCATTGATGAGAATAGAAATGTCTACCTATTGCTGTCTGTTGTGCTTTCTTTTTTCATCACTGCCTTTATTATGGTAATATTTTCAGACCTTTTAGGATGCTGTTATCTGAAAAAGGGTAGAGAGAACATTTTTCATTGTGATGCTTTAGCACAGAGATCTGTATTTTTCTTAAGAAATGCATATTGGGAATATGAAAAAAACCTGTGTAAGTCAGTGAAAGAAGATGATTGGAAGGAAAAAGAAAAAATTTTCAGGATTTTGATGAGAAAAAAAAATAGTTTCACTTCCTAAATGAACATGCTTTTTAACTCTTTCTCCTAAGTCTGTGAAAGTATACTTGAAGTATTGAAACAGCTAGTGTATTTCTAAACCTGTTGCCTGATAGAGGTATTGGTAGCAGCTGTCATTTCAGTGCAAAACTGAACATGGCCCTTTAAATTTGGGAGTAAAGAGCATAAGAGTTGGGATTTTAACTTCCCCATGAAATTACCTGTAATTTCCAATACTTTTCTCACAATTTCTTTGGTTTACATTCATTTTTCTTTAATTTTACAAACCAGTATGAACCAATAAGAAGTTACTCAGGTTTGGTTTTTTGCTCATGTAGCATTTGAGTGGTCTGGAAGAAAATTGTGATTCACAAGTATTATTCAGACATCAAGGAGACATAATTAATGTGAGCTAAGTCCACACTTTATATGTGTAAGTGAGAACTTACCGGTATTTTAATTAAGGTCTTAGCAGTCTGATAACAATTTTTCTTTTTAATTATTCCAGTTACCGTGATACTAGCATATCTAGTTCAAACAGTCTGAAGTTAAATGTACATAAAGTTCCTAGGACATACCTCTGTCTTTGATGTATTCCTGACTCTTGCACAGCTTCTCATTATCTGAAGGTCAGTGGCTTCAGGTCAATTGTGGGAGTGGTAGCATTACAGTAAGTCTGGTATTGCAGCACCTTGACAAGAGTCTCTTAACATTGCTGATTTCTTTCTACTTCTTTTAGAATCCAGGTGGGATCTTTCTGGTATGTTTATTAACATGTTGTACACCTTGGTCTTTATCATTGCTTTCAAATTCACATGACCTTATTTTTTTATCCTTACAACTGGTTTTACTATGCTCCAAAGGTTTCTTTCTTTTGGTGGGTAACGGGACATGCTGAGTTGTTCATATTCCCGGGGCCTCTAGTGTCATCCAGTATCTGTAATTCTTTGTATTGCTTGTTATTGGAAGATCATTCTTTACAGAGTAAATGCTTGTTACTGGTATCTGTGAGATATAAACATATAGCTGACAAAGCCACCCCTGCACCACCGCCACTACCAAAACATTGCCACATAAGCTTGGTATAAGGTGTTAACGCCACACAACAGCATAAGAACAGCTAGTGCGAAAAAGATAACAGTAACCTGGGAATTAGATAACTGCTCTGTAGAGCTAAAGTAAATATCCAGGCAAGCCAGCAAAAAACAGATCTTGATGCCCATGTTGTTAGCTTGACCCAAAGCCTGTGTCTTCTTTATAACTAATGGCAACACCATGTTAATTGGGATACAATAGTAAACTAGCATTGGAAAAAATACTTTGTTCTCATTGTGAATATTGACACTTATACTTTCTGTTCTTTCCTCCAGAGAGTGCAGTGCTGTTTGGTACAGCATAGGAGGGAAAAAAGTAGAAACTGAGTCTTGGATTTTGAATTAACAAAGGTGCAAAAAAACTGGAGCAAATAGAACAGATTTTCTGTGTTAAATGTTGAGAGGTTGAGAAGGAAGAAGACTGGTTATAAGAGTTATAAGCAGCCAGAGAGGAAGACAAGTCTCAAAAAGCCTGGGATGCGGTAGAGGCAATTGAGTTCAATTGAATTAAATTTAATTAGTCAGTTATTCATTTTCTTAATAGTATTCTGAAGCAATTTCAGTATGAGAACATGCAGAACAGTGTGAATACTGGTACACAAAGAATTCTGTGTACCTCAATATGTATTTGGCCAGTAAAGAATTCCTGTAGCTTACACTGTTTACAACAGGTCTCTAAAATAATTTGAAACATAATCAAGACTGTTGTGGACATAGGTGCATGATGAAAGGCTGGAAATTTTGTTGTTCTTAAATAGTTAGGAGGTAAGTGGCTTTTCTTCTGGAACTGAGTTTACCCAGTGTTAACCAGTGGTTTTTTAAGGTTTATGTACACTCTTTGGACATTTAGATTATGGTTTAAACTTCAGTGTGCTTTAGACTTTTATGTAAGTGTTAAAACTGAAATAGCTTAGGAAGATAAAGTTAGCATACAATGTATGACCTATGTTATACCAATAATAGAGACCGAAAATTTCCCTTTCGGTCCCAGTCCCTAACCTATTACTAATATTTTTTCAATGGAAGTGAAGTGAGAACTATATGGAGGCTTTATACTCTGCCTTCGTTTATAGTGCTCTTTCAATATTCATTTATTCATTTTTAGTAATGGAAGTTTCTACTTCTGAAGAGTCAACAGAATATTAACATTAATGATAAAACAGAAAGAAGAAGCATGAAGGGAAAGGATTATAAATGAGATTTGGGGAATAATAATATGTTTCTTTGTAGTGTACAAAAAGGCATTAAATTGAAAACAGAATCTACTGAATGCCAACACTAAAAAGAAATAAAGTTCTGTTTGATAGCTAGCAAACACACTGCAAAAAAACTTGCAAAGATAATTTTTGTGTGTGCATGCATTAAATCATGGTGAATTTGAAAACACATGAGTTGAATACCATCTTGCTTCGTATTTAGTACCAACTTCATTGCTTTCAGGTGCTGTTAATGTTAACTATCATGATGAAATTAAGTGATAGCTTTGTATTTGATACTACAATAGGGTGGCTTGATCTGTATTGTGTAATGGTACATGCATACTGTTGAATATTTGGAGAGAAATGCCAGTGCCTTGACTGACACCATGTTTTAGGCGAAGAATGAGGAAAGCACAACTGCATGAGGAGCAGATGATACATTAAGTATCTTCTTAAATATATTAAATATATGAAACTTTAAGTGCACACATTAGACATGAGCTTCCCAATGTGCAATTATTGCAATTATTGTCCATGTGAATATATATTTTCACACCTCTGCACATCTGTATTTTACCTTCCAGTCTGAAGATGAAGTACAGGTTAACTCTCCAGATTAACGTGGAGACAAATCTACTACAGGAGTCCTGTCAGGTTGTGAATGAATTCTGCAAAGAGAACCTCTAAGAAATTACCAAACCTCAGGTATTACAGAAATAGGGACAACATGAAGAAAGACAAGTTTTGCTGGTTGGAGTGAAATTTTGCAAAAGGTCCAGCTCAGGCCTTAGTGTGGATATCTTCTCTGGTACCTAGAACACCTTTCTTCACTGACCTTGATGTTCGCAGGACTTTTTCTCAGCATTTTTTCCTTTGCTTCTCTGCTCCCTGGTGTTTTGCCCTTTCTTAAATATGTTTTTACAGAGATGCCACCAGCTTTACTTGTGCTCACTGTGTCATTTGTGGACCCACTGCAACAGTGGGACAATGGCAGAGCTGGCTGGATGTGTCTGTGTCCAGCATGGGGCTGCCCCTCATCTCGTCTCACAGATGCCACCCTGCAGCCTTTCTGCTTCTAACTCCTTACCACATAAACCCATTGCAAAAGCAAGTAAAAGCAAAGCATAACACCACAGCTGACCTGAATAGGATGAGCGGTAATAGTCTTCTAATTGTTTTCTGTGTTAGGAAAGTGCTTCCCTGGACTTACAGATCTGTTAACATGTGAGGGATGAGTGTTACGAAAGGGTTGACTAGATGCATGAATTTAGTTATGTTGCAAATTCAGAAACTAATGAAACGTAGCATAACTGCTGCTCCAAAATACCTGGATACACTGAGATTTGTCACCAGACCAGAGATTGGTGTTAGTTGATGACTCCTGTGAATTCACCCTTGGAGTGAGAGAGACAATGTTGGCATCAATTCTATTGGCATCAGTTCCCTCTATTGGAGACCTGTTTTTACTGCAGGATCTGGGCATTGCATTGAGTGTGTCAGAGAGATGGTCCAAGCCTCAGAAAATTAGTTTTACGAATAACATCACTTCTATTAAATTATGTTCTCAGAACAATTAGCCTTTGTGAATAACACACACACACACACACACACAAAAAAAGTTTTGCTCGAAGCTGGCTGAAACATCAATATGTTGATTGGCAGAGTATGGTAAATAGCACTAATACTGGAATTCCCTTTTGATAGTGTAGAGTGAAGAACAAGTGTTTAGAGTAGAGGTAATTTGGGTGTATGAGGGGCGGTGTTCAATTTGTTTGGGAGAAGATGATTTTTCATGTCAATGAAAAGGCTTAATTAAAAAAAACATGTAAACCATTATGTACTCCATGTTCTTTGGGATAGTCTTCCCGAATTCTCATTCAAAATTATCTAGCAATCAAATTCTGCATTAATAGGGCAAAATTAAAGGTAGCATTTTTGAAAGAAGGCAGTACTGTCCTTGGATTGGCAGTGGATTACTGTTGCATCTAATGGTACTCCTCTGGAAAATCTTTCACCAGTTGATTTGCTACACATTTATTATCCTGAGTATGTGGTGACTCTTCATCACATTTTCTGATAAATCCATACAACACTTGAGAGTGTGCAAGCCTGATGTTAGCCAGATAGGACTTGAACAGCAGGTAGAGTTTACCTTTCAAATTTGGGCTGGAAGGTCTATAGTATCCATTTTACAAGCATCTGTCAAGCATAGGCAATTTAATTTGTGGGTGGAAAAAGAACCCCCCAAAAATAACTACTCAGCAAAATAAGAATACAGAAATGAACAAAACTAGTGAAAACACGGAGGGTAAAAACTTTATGGATCCAACAAAGTACATCAGCATCTGTCCAGTATTTTTTTTACTTTTTAATATTTCTCTTTGCAACAAATATCCATGGAGAGGAATAGGTCTGTCTTCTGAAGGTCTTTATAGCCCAATGATCTCTCTAGATATTGGCTAGTAGTAGAGAAAAGGCAAAAGGAAAAGTGTAAAGGGATGTTACTAATAAACTGCTCAGTTTACCAAATGAGATTTGAGATTATCAGCTTGAAGTCTGATAATTGCCAGTAGACCTGTTTTTATGAGTTTATTTCCCTTCTGATTCTCTATCCTGCCTACATCCTCAAAGGCATATGTTGTGGTTTTGGTTTAGTTTGATTATTCTTCTTTATAATATTAATATGTTTCTCATCATCTCTAGTTGTGATAAAACTAGTATCCAGTGTTAATAGGTGTTAAATAGTAATTCACTATCCCTGTAGTTCTTTCTTCATTGAACATGCTTATGCTGAGGAGCAGATTAAGTGGCTAATATAGGTATGGGGCATATATGGCCAGAAGAAGGTGCCAGGTATTTGAATCTAAGAGCTTTTTCTACTCTCTTAAGTAGGAAAGGAAAAAATTAGGTGTCTGACTCCATCCCTAAACCGCAGGTATTTCCGTCTTCCTTTTTTAAATCTCTTGTTGCCATGTCTGCAAATTTCTCTTGCTGTTGAGAATATCTGAAACTCTGTTAGTGGTGGGGCTTTTGTTCTGGCTCATTATTTTCTCCTGCTGTTGCTTCTTTGCTTATTTCCTTTTATCTTGCTGTATTGTTTTTATTCTTTCTCCACATTACAGTCCTGTCTGGCTCATCCTCTGTTTTCTTTTCTATAAAACAAAATTTTTATCACCCATAATGCATGCTTCTAAAACTTCAACAATATGAGAAACCAGAAAGTCATGTTGTTGTTTTTTTTTTAACTTCGGGTTTTTCTTGGTCTTTGTTCTTATTTTTAGGCTGAAGGGAAGAGGAAAAAAGACATCTAAGGCAAACTATTCATACAGAATAATACTCAGGGACGAGGAAGTCATATTTTTCCCGTAATTCCAAATGCTACCTACTGTGTTCAAAATATATGAAAAGAAAATAACTATGTTCAAATATATTAAAAGAAAATAATGTAATTTTCAATTCTAAGGATATTAAGGCGTTTTTATAGATTTTTTTAAACATCTAGAAAATTCTATTTGTTTATTCAATCTTGTATCAAGAAATTCCTGTAAAACTTGCTTCTTGAACTATTTGTAACAGATTCTGGTTGGCAAATGTTATGACAGCCTTACTGTATACTGTCAGCTTGGACTGCATAGAGAACAGCTATTTTCAGCTGACCATTCAGATGTACAGTTTAATTAAAATACTGTTAGATTCTTTTGGGCATCTACAGAAAACTTCTTAGACTGCCAGAAGGCTTACTCTGTGTTAGTGCTTTCTGTATGTTTGTCATGTCACGCATTTGTGGAAGGTCCTAGCATAGTAAGCTAGAGGATGCAAAGGGAGCACTGATGTGATGTATTTCTCTTTCATACTACTAGTCTGTACACTAGACTAGCAGAGATCTCAGAATCCTTGCTGTTGCACAATATACATAAAATTCTTGAACACAACCTGTAAAACTCTATGTGAGCTACTGTTATAGGAAGGATAGGATAATTTAATATATTTATAATATTGGGCAGCTTTCCTTCTGCTGAAGACACTAATTTCAGCTTTATTTCTATCCCATATTGTTCCAACTGTTGCTTCCCCTTGCTCTTTGGTTCTAAGTAATGAATGTAATGTGCTGCTTTACTTTTGATAAATTTAATTAATCTATGATTATTACCAGTATTTCTGCATAAGTACAAAAGACATGTTCAAAGACTTGAGGCAATATGCTCATAAAATACTCATTTTGTTCTTGTATTAATTTCAGTAGGTTATTCCAGGACTGAATAAAAATCTTATTAAATACCCCTGGAAAAGCATACCCATTGAAGGTTTTGTGTGGCAAAATTTCACCTCCTTTTCAAGGGAGGCCTTTTAAAAGCCAGGTTAAAGAAACCAATCAACTATCCTATTGTCTAGAGAGTTCTTGCCCAGAGGAAGCATGCGGCTCCTTCAGATTTTTTTAGCCATCGGACAAAGAGAAAAATTCAGCAGAAGTATTTATGGTGTTCAATATCTATAGCCAGGGGAAACTCTGTTTGATTGAAGGACAAGGAACTGTGGACAGCCTGACTCTCCTTCCATGTTCAATTTGGGATGCCAGAATATTATATTGAACTATCCTGAGGCATTAGGTTGCATCACTCAAAATATTTTCTGCACATTTTCTTTATATTTGAGTTTTCTTTTGCACATAGTAAATTTTAGGTTTTTTCTTTTTTGTTAAATGCACTGCCAAAACTGATTAAATATAACCACAATAGTAATATGACATGTTATCCTTTAACCCCTAGTTGTATTAATTTGCTCTACTATATGTGTGTAAGAGATGATGTTTTAAATAACTAGTGGGGAAACCTCCCACAGTACTTGATAGTTAGTCACCTCTCACAAGACTGAAGTCTAGATCAGTTCTCACAGGTTAACAAACAGGTCTTAAAAAGGTCTGCTCCTTATGGCATTTTCTTTCACCAGGGGCAAGAGGGGAGGCACTGGGAAGGGGAGCAGGGACAAAGACTGTACAATATACCTAATGAAATGTTTTGGGTGGTTTTTTTTTTAATATTTTTTTCTGTCTTTGAAATGTTCTCTAGAAGCTGTGAGTGCTTTTATTTTCTATTCTTGTAAACTTGCCTCATTGACCCATTACAATTCTATACTTCTCTAATCTCCGTTCTTTCCTGTGTTTTGTTTCTTGGTTTTTTGTTAGGTTGTTGTTTCTTTTTCTTTAGTTCTCAGACTTCCTCCTTGTCATCACTTTGGTTTCCATACCACTTCTATGCTTGTTTGTGAACAGTCATCTTTATCAGCATTTTTCATTCTTTCTTGAAATCTTTGATCTTGGTTGTTGTCGACTTACCGCATCAGCTGCAGATTTCCTGAATGCGTACTGAAGGAGCACATTATTGTTACAGATACAAGTAAGCTTCAATTTTTGCATAGGCAATTCAGAAATAATAATGATACTTAAATACGTTGACTTTCTCCTACTCTTTACTATCATTTTCATCTGCGTTGTCTTTACAAGCCAACATCTGACTACATAGTCAGTGTCTGCGGCAACAGTTTCAGGTATATTTAGCAACTAGGCAATCCATTTGACAGATTGCACTTCAATTATAATCTTTATAATATTTTTAGAGTAAAAGTTTCTGGAGGAAATTTTTGGTATCAGTGCTGCTTTGGCCCTCACTCTATGGGGAAAAGCTCTGCAAGTTAGTTCAATTTTTGATAACTGTATAGCTTTCTTACTTTCCAAAGTAATCGAATGATATGTGATTATAATAAGCAGTGTGCTGATGTTAGGTAGGTATGCTGACACCCTCTTAATTTCAAGGGAAGCTACATTTGCCAAGTTCGGAATTGGCCATTGCAACTCTAGATTTAGCTGTTTTATTGATTGATGTTTGTTGTTCTAAATTATTTGTGATGCCTTTATTAGGCAAAGTTGCAAACCAATTTATGATTGTACATGATTAAACACTTACACAAGGATTGCAGTTTCATCACTAGCTGTAAATGGAACCAAAATCCAAATCACATAATACAGTGTCAAAGGATCTCTAAGGCTAATCTGGTGTTAATGCAAAATATCTGAAGTGCTTTTTTCTTTTTTCTCTCGTATGTTTTAATAACGTTACCTTTTCAAAAGGGCTGAGTTACTTCCTGCAACAAATATTAACTCAGCATCTTACTGTAGTTTTCTTGTTTCAGGAAAACAATTAGTTTGAGCAGCGTAATGCACTTCCACCGGTGGGCTCTAAGGTTGCATTAAATTAATATTTAATATCCAAGGCCTTTTTTTAACAGAACTTAAACATAACAAAACTTGAGCCACCATCTCCAAAAACGAACTTGTTTCTAAACCAAATCAGCACTGATATTTGTTGGTGAACAGGGTCAAATCAGTACACAGATCCTTCTTTCCACTGAAAGTTTTGCAGACACAAGGAGTTTATTAAGAGACACCTTAATATGCTAAATTTTGTAGCATATCATTCCAAATACAGACGTATTTAAGTAACAACTGCAATCAACATCTTCCAAAAGCCTAAATATGGTTTGTGGATTTGGATCAAGGTAAGTGTTGGAATTTCAAAACCTGTGTAATGTATATGACCCAGGCACAACTTGTTATGCATGTATGAGAAGCTGGTAGGTTTTGTAGAGGAAATAAAAATTATTTTAAACTTTTGTGTGTATTTTTGGTGTTGTTTATTCTTTTTAATAGAGCATTTTTCATTAGTGCATCTCCTGTTTTCTACCCTTGCATTCTCAATTAGCATAAAGTAGAGGTTTTCCACTGTGGACCATTTCTACATGAAATGTGCCAAAAACTTCATCTTGTACTAATGAGTATTAATTGCTGTGTCACTGTCTATGAATGCATGAAATTGTTATGTCCTAGAAGTAAGGACATTCTGCAACAAAGGAAGTTGGGGCTGTTCAGCCTGGAGAAGAGAAGGCTGCGTGGAGACCTCATAGCAGCCTTCCAGTATCTGAAGGGGGCCTATAAGGATGCTGGGGAGGGGCTCCTCATTAGAGACTGTAGTGATAGGACAAGGGGTAATGGGTTAAAACTTAAACAGGGGAAGTTTAGACTGGATATAAGAAGGAAATTCTTTCCTGTTAGGGTGGTGAGGCACTGGAATGGGTTGCCCAGGGAGTTTGTGAATGCTCCATCCCTGGCAGTGTTCAAGACCAGGTTGGACGAAGCTTGGGTGATATGATTTAGCGTAAGGTGTCCCTGCCCACGGCAGGGCGGTTGGAGCTAGACGATCTTAAGGTCCTTTCCAACCCTAACGATTCTGATTCTATGATTCTATGCTGTATTTGCCTGGAAGAGGGCTTTACCATTGCTAGAGCATTAGAGAATAGAAATCTGCTCTGCCTTTAAAAGTTGCAGATAGGAATCTTTTCAGTCACCTTTTCTTGGATGTCTCCTGTTTTAGCATGCTGAACTCTGGGCTTCTTATCTGTGCAAATCAATAGCATTCCATTGGGGTGCTCTGGTACATCATAAATGACATGCATTGCAGTTCTTTTTGTATATTTTCTTTTACGATGAGAGTTTCTGAAATGATGCTGAAGTACGTTAGATCCCTTTGTTTAAAAAAAGAAAAAAAATTAAAAAGTGATACTGACTTCATTTAGTCTATTACTTCAGCAAGTGTGATTCAAAGTTAATCTTCACTTGCATATGCTATTACAAACACTAATTAATCCTATTTGCAAAGACAAATTATCCTTAAAATATACACCTAATTACGCCACATATAGTCTCTAAATTTGTATAAATAGAAGTTACAATTTTGAACATTGTAGATAATAAGCAATTTTCTGAATTTACATTTGCATGTGCTAATTAAAGACAGCTTCATTGTATTTACATTGGCAAACAGGTTTTGTTCTCATTACTCAACTTAGTGCTCTGTGAACAGAGGAAAATAACATGCTGGGTTTGGCACAGGTTCAAAATATCTATCTTAAACCTGACTTTGCATCTAGATTTATCTTTTGATGAATTGAACTAGTTAGTGGTATTTTCTTTAACAGTTACTGTTGATTTAATTAAATATATCTGCACATAAAGGGAAGAGAAATTCTGGAATTTTTTTTTCCTTTTATTGTTTTGATGAATACTTCCTTTTTATTCTTGGGAAGTTTAACCCTTGTGTAAGTAACAAACGTGATCATGGTGTACAGATAATGCATAGGTCAGTATGCAATATAAGATATTTCTTGTGATAACAGTAATAATAAATCTCTTTTTTATGTTTTGTTTTTATGTACAAGCAAAATTTGAAATCTGGGCAATCTAAGATTCTGAACGAGAAGAAAATGTCTTGCAAGCTTTAATTTTGGTTCTGTTTTCAGCGGCAGATTAAAAGTACATATGCACATTGTGATGAAATATGTAATTTTTATAATGTGGTAGATTAAGCAAAGTATTAATTTTCAACCATGATAAGCTAAAAATAAACTTTAGCAGATCTTATCGTTATAGTTGGTGTATTACAAACTACCTGTTTCCAAATCCAAGTAAAACCCATAGCTGAAATCCAGTTATTATTATTGTATTTAAATCCATTCACTGCTTTCAAATAATTTTAACTTTTTTTTGGTTTCTTACCATGAGTCAAAAAATGTTATTTATAAACATTTACTAATAGTAGTCAAAAAATACTTACATTTCAACCATCTCATAAAATAATAGCATTAACAGTAATTGGTGATTATGTGCCGCTTAGTGAAATATTTATTTTGTTTATTGTATATACCTGCTATAAAAATTTTAAAAACAAACCAATGAACAGTTATGTTTGGGCAAGACTTATAAATACATTTGATCTCAGATATTTTAAAAACTATTATGGTTGTTGTATTTTCTACAATGCTATTGTGTTTTTCTAATTTAAATAAATAGAAGATTCCAGAGCACATAGGATCTTGACATGGCTTCCAGAAGCCATACAAGGTTCTCTCTAACGATTTAAACAAATTATTAGGTTTTGTTTGTATTTCTTTCAGAAAACTTGAATACAATTCTCTACTTGCAAATTTTCATCATTAGTTGCATCTTTTTCCCTTTCCTCCCTCATAAATTCTGCAATCAACCTATTTGCTTTTAACCTCATCTTAATTCATCAGGTACACAAAAACCATGTTAATCCAAATCCACATGTTGTGGTACTGCTGTGTCACTGAAATTTCTGCAGTTTTCTATAGGGTTACCAACCTCACATAACATGTATCATTTCCTCAGAGTCCTAGCTTAGAAGAGATGGACCTTATTCACAGAAGCAAATTTGATTTTTAAGTACTGACAGTTATTATCCTAACATTTGTGTATTTTTGTCTGTTTAAAGGCTAAAAAAAATTAATAAAAAAACCTTCAAAATCAAAGCACATGGTATGATAAACAAAACAACCTTCTCTACACTAGGATTCAGTTTAGATAAGTTACAGTATTCACTGTAATACAGTGAATACAGTAGTTGCTGTTTCTCCATTATTCTTAAAGTATGTAATTTATGCATTGTTGTTCTTAAAATAATATTGCTATTGAACTTCAAGGACTGTCTGCAAGATGTGGTCCAACAGTAATTTATGTCATAAAGTTTGGCAGGTATTTAAGAGAGCTGGAAGCAATCACTGCTAAGGCAGTTTGAGTCTCCATTTGTGTCCTCATTTGAGGTATTCACTTGTGCTGTCATAATTACTTGAATGTCACATTTAAACATTTACTCTTTTTCAAGGCCTTAAGAAAGCAGAGTGATTGCCGTAGCAACACCAGTTATCTGCAGGGAGGGATTCTGAATTACCACCAGACCCTGGATTGCTGCAGCAGGTTTCCACCTTAGCGATCTTTCACTCTTGCTGAAAGTTCAGATAAATCAGCATGCTTGCATGTACCAGACAAATTTTAGTAATAAGCTACTTTAGCTTGTATGGAGATGGGTGAAAGTCTAGAAACTATCTCTTGTTCAGAGCATTTGATGGAATCTGGATAGCTTAAGGAAAAGAAACTGTGTTAGAAACTGTTCAACGTGGATTTCTAAGCTGAGAGATTCTATGACTACTTTTTGTGTATCAGTCGTTTTGCAGCTTGGGCACTGCATATAAGCAGTGGTGAAATTTAGATGGTTAATTAAAGCTAAGTGGAAAGGAGAAAAATGTCAGTAATTCTTTATTAATAGGAACCTGTGAAGCAAGAAGATTCATTAGTAAAAGCAGCCTTCAGTGATCCAGAGCTGAGGTTACTTGTGAAGGTTCAGTTCCACCACAGAACAGATTTGTGCTCTCCTGTTGCCCCTTTCAGTGATGCTGAGCTGCTCACTCATATCGTGAATCTTTTTTAACTCTGCAAAAAGTGAACAATTTTCTGCTGGCTGTCTTAGTTCAAGAGCTGTTTGAATGCCAAGGCTGGCACTGTAAAGGGCGATTATCGTGAAATAGGAAAGAGTAGGTGATTACAGGGAAGCCTAACTCTGAAGATGTGATTCACTCCAGCTAAGCCTGTCAGTGGCAGTTTGCCACATAATTTACGTTATCTCTCACCTGGCAACCCGGTAAGCCAGTTCAGGAATGTATTCACTTCTATACTGGGTTAGTAATTGCTGGCTGAGCTCCTGACCTGGCTCCCTGGGTTGTCAGAGACATGCCAGTACCATTAAGAAAGGAGAAGCAGGAGGCCCCACGATACCAGTGCTGTAGGCTGCAGCTGGCTGGTGTCCCACTTCAGGTCTCCATGAAAACACAGTGACCAGGGACAACATAGTGTGGCTCTTCCATTTTCCCCACAGTGAACAGTTACACACATTTTGTCTTGGGGAGCTCACCATGCCAGTAACCTATGCTACAATCACCACTGCTTGCATAAGAGTGGGTAGGACTGCAGGACGGGACTGGAGGCCGAGCATTGACTGACTTTATGTGCTGTGGAGTAGTAGTATTTGGCAGCTGTAAAGAGCTCAACTCAAGCTTAACTTGATGCTGTGCTGATCCAACAGGTTTTTAAATGTCAGCAGAGTCATGACCTTGCATGAGAATTCAAGGGAATTCAGGTGGAACTGAGTTTGAATTTTAAATGTGGTACAATTAGCCCGAGTTCAGGCCATGACAAGAGCATGTGCAAACTCAGGTTTGTGCATGGGTGGGCATATATTCTTGTTTTAAATCTTTGAGTAACCGATCTCAAAGTTTCACATAGTGTAGGAAATTGATAGACATTCTTGGAAGTGAAAGTACTAATTTTGTAAGTGTGTTTTCAATTGGGTCATTAAAAATAGTTCAGTTGCCATTTGTACCATAGTGACAAACCCCTGAAACTATTGAAGGGGAAGCCTTAAAGATGTACTTTATGTTTGGTAAGAAAATTCAATGCTACTGTTTGGCTGGCAAGAGATAAATATCTATTCATCAATATTTCATTTAGACAAATTTATCTTAATGTTTTCAGAAGCACCAATCCTTAAAAATATTCCTAAAACTGAAGTGGTTTTGTTGTCTGTTCTTAATCTAGTATCCTGCAAAGCTCCAAGTACAGGAGTAAGATGTTTACATAGTATATTAGCTCCAAATGTTAATTTCTTTCTTCTCTTCAGCTATTCATTCAGCTGTTACTAGATCTTGTGGGATGAATTGAATATTTTTTTTCATTTAGGGTGGAGGAAGGAAAAGAAGAGAAGCAATAACTAATAATGGTCTAGTTCTGCACTACACTTACAGTGCTCTGGCTGGAAGATGCTAGCTGAAATGGTTTCTGCTTTCTGTGGAGCATTGAATGTAGTGATCATGGACCCAAAGTGTGACATGGTGATGGGGGTCCACCTGCACCACCTGCAGCATACAGATCTGTAGAGCTGGCATTCAGGGGGTGGAGAGATGGAAGAGCCTACTGGCTTCTCTTTCAGTGCAGAGAACTGCCCCTGCAGCAGTTTAACTGTGGCAAAAGTTAAAACTTGAAACCTTGAGTTGTTAAGAGGAAAAAAAGGAATGAAGCAATCTGACAGTCAGCTTCCCAGCAGTCTGCAGAGTGGGTCTTTCAGTGGTAAGACCCACAGGTGCTTCATGTGCAGCCAGTGTTGCCAAATGGCACCATGGGACAGGAACTTTTCATTGTAGTCAGATGTTTTTTCTGGTGGGTGGGTGGTCATAAGCAGAATACTTTCACGTGTGGCAAGTCTTGAGAAACATGCTGTTATGCCTGGGGTGCCTGGAGAATGTGTCTCATGCTAGTACAGACCTTCCTTGAGAGGTGATGATTCAAGCATGGTCCTAGAGAGCAGTGCTACAGATGTTGAGTGCTGCTGAGGGGTGAAACTAGTGACACACTAGCAGCTGACAGCCTACATTCCTGATGATGTAAACACCGATGAAAATGCATTAAGAATGATTCCTTTTCTGTTTTGGGGAGCTGTTGAATGTAAGGGATGGTGATATAATAATTCTGAGAAATGCAAACATTATAAGTTCTCTGAAAAGTGTAGTACTTAAAAAAAAAACAACAACAAACAATATTATTTGTAGTCAGGAAGAATAAATAAAAAAAGATAAAGTATCAGGAGGAAAAACTTTCATAGGGAAACAAGTTGCAGTTCAGTCTTATCAAGAGCATTTCTCTTCATCTCAAAATGATACAGAAGTTTAAATTAGAATATACAAGGAGAAACCATCCATGCTTGGGCTGTAGGTGATATTGCCAAAGCTCAATGTGTGTGGAAATTTTTATTTTACCATTTGCGCAGAATTACCACTCAAATCAATTTATAGCTTTTGGAAAAATGCAGTAGCTTCTCATGTTGTTTAGGTACTTGTTGAAGATAAAATGATGTAATATATTTTACATTGCTCTGAAGGGAGCAATGAATTGATGATACCTTAAGGTTGATAGTTTTGCTTTTTCAGTGTCATTGCCATCTTACGCTGCATATGTAGTTGTAATGTTATGTAACATCACTTAGTATTTTGAGTATTGGTATGGAATTTCTGCTTTAGCTTTCTGTACCTACTTTTTTTTTTTCTTTTAATCCACAGCATGATTGAGGAGTGAAACATTTGAATTACTTATCAAAAAGCCTGTTTTCTGACCTCATGCTTCTATTGATGGTCTGCACGATCTCACCCAGGATGTTTTTCCTTTCTGTACCTTGGTTTCCTTATCTCTGAGTATCAAGATTTATTCTTTATGAGGAAAATGTACCAGCTTTTTTTTGTTAATATTGGCATAAAATATTTAAATTTGCAATACTGCATTACTGATTTATACCTGTTTAGTAGAGGTAACAAGTGTGATGGTTTTGTATCAACATTTCAGAGTAAAAATTAGTGTTCATAATAGAAAAGCCATTAGTTAATCAGATTGTTATTAACAGTTTAAACCGGTAATTTTAAAACCCTTATCTGTCTCTACCTAGCTTGAGAAGTCATACAGTGAGATTCTTAGTGGATCATGAATTGGCATCGTTTAAATGCTGTTGCACTTAATTTTATATGCTGCTACTATTAAACCATGAAGTGTATGTGCTCAGAAATTGCAGTTTTGTGAGTGGTACTTGACTGTATCTGACACTACCACCACTGTCTGTTAAGATTTGTCTAAAACATACTCACACTGTAAGAAGAGGGAATTATTGAATTTTGTAAGTAATGTGTTATATAAATGAATTAATATAACTGTTTCTGTGTCAGGATGTTTGAACAAATTGGAAGTTTTCTCAGAACAAAACCAAGAGAACCCTTGAGTTCTGAAAAGGACAGTATTTTTAAAATGCAGGAATGGCAGGATCAAGATTATCCTTTTTGTTCCTTCTGTTTGAGCTGGAATGTTTATCAGATATTTGCATTCTTTAATCTAAGAAGGTTTTGGTGGGTGTTTTTTCTGTTTTGTTGTTTGGTTTCGGGGGTTGTTTATGGCACTACGTTTTCAAATCTTTGCAATATGTTTTTTATTTTCTGCCGCATAGGTAAAATATTTTTCTAATAAATCTGGAGGATTTTCATCCGAAAATACATTCTATGGTGCTGAGATTAGATCAAGTTATTACTGGTTTCTGAGACAGAATTCACATATTCTTACAGAAAAATTAGAGTAGATTTCTAAAGGTGGAAATTACTCTGAGTACGATTACTGTGTAGTTCTGGATGCTTAATTTTTTGACTCTTTTCATTACTGAGTAAGCTGTTTCATAGCTAAACAAGAAATCTGCAAATTTATCTCCAATAAGAGCAGTACATGTGCAGAAATAACTTTTGCATTATTCCTCAAAAAGCTCCATTGACATATATGACAACCATCCCTTGATTAAGCATGAATCACATTTAAAAGCACGTGTGGAGAATTTTAGATAAGGTTGTTTAAAAGAGTTGCATTTTTGTGTGTGGTGTTATTTTACTGGGGGTGTCTAGGAGCATGGTGTAGAACCATAGTGCAAGTTGTTCTGCTATAGCATGTTATGATAAGATTAACTTCTACTGCAGTCTATGCTATTTTGATTAATGCATCACAAAATATGTGCCAGCCAGATAGCAACCTACCCTGTGTGCCTTATGATGTTTCCAAATTCATCATTCTTTGTATGTGACGTGTCGCATTTTCCCTGTGGGCTGCCATAACCTGCAATACCATAGAAAGGTTAAGCTCCTAAAATATCAGAGTTTAATGAAAAATTGAAATACAACTCAGACAAAATTTGCTTCTAACCAGTGAGTTCCACTGTCTTTTGTTATGAATGATTGGTCAATTGGCTTGCACTTCTGCCTTCCACTCTTCTGTTGGATTTCATGTAAAGGCATGCAATTTATTTCTCGAACATATTAGCAAAATAAAGCAACATGTCAATTAAGTACTGTCTGATGGCAGATAGACGTGTTTTTAGGTTACTTTGTAAAGGTTTCAGGACACTGACTATAATTTTGCAAGCCATCCTACGGTGGCATTTGGGTTTCTTTTTCCTCTTGAAGCATAGAAGGATTCATTCTCCAAACTTTCACAACTCAGGGTGCACCTGTCTTTACTAGTCCATGATACAATAACTGCAGTAAAATTCAAGTACTGTGAAACCTAGAGCCTGCACTTATACCTTATTGCCTGCTTCCTTTTGTGAAAATATTATATAGGGAATGGTAGAGGACTTGATCCCAAGGAAAGTATGGTTTATTATGAGGCAGAAAAATATGTCTATCTATGTGTTTTAAGAATAATTTATTGTACTATATATCTTAACGGAACAGCCAGTATAGTGAAAAGTTTTGCTTAAAATACTGTCCCCCAAAATTTTCTTGTTTCATTAGAACAAGTGGTGACTCTAAAACTGACCTCTGCAACAGCATTTCTGGGAATAAAGAAAATGCTGTAGAAGGCAGCAACTTCCTATTTCTCTTTATTTGCCTTAATAGTCTGCTGTTGCCTTTACTTTTTCAGTGTGATACATGCAGGCTCGCTTTCAGGATATAGCTCAAGCAAGGCATTTTGCTGAGGTAGCAGGTTGTTTAAATTGTGAGAGATGTGCTGAATGATAGATAACAGGAATTATCATACTAAGTGTCCCCTATGGACAGTGCTAGAAATGGTGATACCCAAAACCAGCTTGGGCTGGTTTAAGTGTTTTGTATCTCTTTTGCAATGCTCAGTAGTAGAGAATTGATAAATACCATACCAGTTAGTCCTTTGGATGACTGATCAAGTCTTGGGTTTCAATTTTAAATTAATTGTGAAAAAAAATTGTCTTTTCTTATGAAGAAAAAAAAAAGTTTAGGTGTTATATGTTTTTTTTAACCATTGCCATCTTGTGTCTAATTCCGTTATAAAAGGAGATGAGAAAATGTGCCAGCATGAGTGCATTCTTCAAAGTAAGTGTTACATAACTCTTTTTTTGTGTCATCTTTACAGAAGTATTAATTCCTATGAAGTGTTTTTGGTTACTTTTCTCAGCTGATTTAGTGTTACCAAGACTAGCTGAAAATGCAGACAGAAATGTGGTTTTGTGGTTAAGTATTTGGAAAAGACAAGGTAAGATAGCAGTTAACTATATATTGACAGTATAAAAATTGCCTTGCAGAAAAAAAGTTTATTTCATACCTATCTTTATGTTTGTACATCTAAAAGTGCACAGTAAATTTATGGCAGGATACTGCATCATTAATGTTTAATAGAGAAATAAACGTCATTGCCATCAGCATAGCAATGCTATAATCTTTGGGTCTGAGTAATGTGTCTCACAGGTGGGCATGAATGGCAAGTAAGATGGGACAAAATATGCAGCTTTTTCTAACACACTATGGGGGATTAGTGAAGATCTGTCTGCTATGTCTGAAACCCGGGATATTAATGTCCTAGAAAATCAGTGTTATGCCATAAAGGAGGCAGCAATATTAACAGAAAATAAGAAGAAATGTTAGGGGGTTTATTTTACTTCTGCATTAGAAAAAAAAGCTACAATGAAACTCCTCTATAAATATCTTAAACAATTATTTTCTGTGCTATAGTAATTTGTTTAGTTAGATCCAGTAATGTGTATTCTGTAAGGAGGAAAACAAAACATTTAGCTGATTCACCATATAAAAAGACAAAAATCTTGATTTATGCTTGTTTGCTTTAGGTGTTTGTATATTGTATGGAGATATACAGAGAGCCTGACTGCATATTGGAATAGTTCCCTTCATTCCCATACTGCTAGAATTCTACTCAATAAGCATAAGCAGCGGCAGGATTTTTCTTGAAACTTCATTAGCTGATGATACAAATTTCTGGTTGTAATAGGAATTTGAGTGCTAAACTGCTGGTCTACACTGTATTTGTTTGATTTTGCTTTTGGGGTTCATTTTTTTTTCGACTGTACAGTGAGAGTCTTGATAACCCAGAGACTGATAACCACGAATCAGTCTGTCCATATAAGTTAGAGGTTAGCTAGAGAAGCCAGTGTTTTTCTAAACTTTTTTCCTTTATGCAGCCTGTGAAATGCTACTGAATTTTGTAGGGAGACTTTTCAATATATTCCATGCTACAAACCAAGGAGCAGTCTCTGCTGCACAGCACCACCCTACTTGACTGGTTTTGGAATTGCTTTTGTGGGTTTTGCAGGTTTTAATATTTAAGAGGGGTTTGGTTAGCTATTGGTTCCAATTTCAGTCTTAGATCTTCCCATGCATTGTTAATGCTACTTTGCATTTATATAGAAACATAAATCTAATGCCTTTTGAACATGTAAAGTTTAGCTTATCTCCCTTAGAGGTGCTAAGTAACATTTTTTCATTCTCATTTTGGTAATTCTTATCAGCATAGGCCCACTTTTCTTTTCATGTGTCTAGAACTTAAGTATCTTCCTGCATATTGCATCATTTGCAGATTTAATTAATGGCTTCTATATTTAATGACTACTTGTAGAAGTCTGAAATTTTAACACTCATCCTGCCACTAGCAGAGTAGGCTTTTCATCTACACTAGATGGAATTCTGTTAATTCAGTTTTACTTATGGTTTGTTACTGGTTGTAATTCATCTAGTGATACTTTCAAGCCACGTTAGTTTACTTTTGTTGTTAAACTTCCTGATATGATTTACCAGTCACATTAGATTTCTTATTAGATGTAATAAAATGTGTCAGATCAAGAACTTGAGTAATTCCAGAGATTTTTACATCTTTCTATGTGACTTGTGAAAAGTAAACATTTTACAAGCATCAAGTAAAAAAGAAAGCAATTAGAAAAATCTGGTTTTGAAGCCAGAAGCCTTAACAAAAAAGTCTAAGGTCTGGTGAGCCTGAACACTGCCTTAGGAGTATTCAAAGTGTATATCCCAATTTATACCATTTAAATATACCATGAATAAAAGCAGTGTTGTCTTCTGTATTAATAACAAAAGTAGTACTGGAGAAAGAAGAGCACGTAAGTTCATTGACTGCGTCTATGAAGGCTTTGTATTTTTATAAATTATGTTTACATTTAAGTACTTTTTGGGCTCTTTGTAGTTGTCATTAACTTGAAAGGTTTCATGTCCTAAACTGCTTTAATTCTAATTTGTTGAATAAAGAGATAAAATTTAATTAATGAACTTAATAGACAACTGGACTCTTATTTGGCCATCTGTAAAATTTTCCAGTCTGTTTTTGCTGTTTTAACACCAATAACCCAGTATATTTACCTAAGAAAATACAGGAAGAGGAAAAACCTCATTCAAATGCTTGTTTTCTCTCTAGGTATTGTGGCTTGGTGCAGCATAACAATTCCCAGAATTTGTATGGCTTTTTTTTATTCTCTGAATAAAAGAGGTCTGATTAAAAAAAAAAAAAAAGGTGCTGTTGGTTCTGCATCTGTGTATAGATCATCTGTTTAGTTGTTACTGTTTTCTCTTCTCTGCTTTTTTAAAAAGCTGAAGCTTTGTGAATTTGAAGCAGTTAGCAGTATCTCTTGATCTTGAAGAGATACGTTAAATGTTTGCCTTTGAAAAATTTGGTTATCTAGTTAGGTTTTTAAGAAAGCTTACATGAGTCGATGTTGTATACATATCGTTGCTCATCAAGATAATCCCTTAATAAGCCCAGCAGGGTAGGAGAGGTCTCTGAGAAAAAGTCTGTAATTCAATAATATATTTAATATATTTGTAAGCTGTGTTCATTTAGTAGAAACATAAGCTGGACAGAACTGCATATACTCTTTGGAGTTATGATGAATTGGATTGGACACACTACACTGTCCATCCTAAGGTGAGAAAGGAAATTTGTAGCAAAGCTAGAAATGTAGCCATAATACTTAAAAATGTTAAAAATCTGCTCTTAAGAGAGAACCATCATCTATTCCATTTACATTATTGGACAGCTAACCAAGGTGCATCATCCAAAGAGGAGAAAATACCGGTTTTTAGTTTTCCTTCAGGCACTATGTCTTTTTACTTTCCATTTGCATACTGTGAACTTCTGTCCCCGAAACATAGCTGGATGTGAAATACCTGTTTCTGACCATACCATGCTTAGAAATTTTTGTTAATACTAGATGACTTGGGATTTGCCAGTGAAGAAATTTAATTAATTACGTATACTGTCCTTGTTTTCTTCAATATATTGAAACTGTAGTAGCTGTATTGTGAAACATGTATTGTGAAAATCATTGTGTCCTCCTGCCCTGACAATCCATAAGTGTAAAACAGTGCTATCGTGATAGCATGGGATTGCAGTGCTGCAAATCTTGTATGTGACTTCAAAAAAATCAAATAATTTAAAAAAGCAAAACAACCAGCAACAAATATGGTAACTGAGAACAGTTTTTCATTTTCCCTCAGTTGTTTCTGACTTTGTAAGAATATAAAACTTTGTAAGTACTTTCTAATATCTATCATAAAGGTATAAAGACTATTAAACAGATTTAAACTCTACGTGAGAAACCATGTTTTTCACACACCACTAGCTGGCAGGTATGTGTAATAAAAAGTATAGTTTATTGGGCAATAATGACGAAAGTAGAAGATATTTATTTTATTTTCCTGGGTAAAGTGTTGAAGCATGCATTTGGCTTTGAGCTGGAGCTCAGCTTATATTGAACCCTGATCCCCGAATCAGGGTCCTTTCCCAGTGCTCTTGATGTTTCTACAATTTCCTTGTCATGTCTTTTCCTAGATTTGTCAGCACAGTATATCCCACAAAACCCCATGTAGATGTAGGGCTTGTTGCAGTTCTTATGTCACCTTCAAATGAACTAGTAGGCATTCTGTGATACGGAGTTACAGTGCAGTCTTTTAGTACAATGCATCTTCCATCCAAACAGAGATTTCTTTAATACTAAAAAACTATAATTGCATTTCTACATGTGTTCAATTAACGTACTGTGAAATACGCTGGCAGTGGTGTATCAAGCATAAGAACTCATGAAAGTAGCATTCTTTCAGCATGTTTCTGGAAAAAGGTCTTTATTTCATTGTGTTTTGTCCCATTTCATTAAGAGATTTCAAATTAAAAAGCAGAGTAATATAAGGTAACTACTAGAGAAGGGTTTGAAATGAACTGAAAGCTTTATTGGATTTTTTGGGGGGGAAGAGTGGTGCTTCTTTAATACTTGCATTTGAGCTATAAATTCTTTAGCAACTACAAAATAGCTTACAAAAAAATTTATCACACACAAGCTTAGCTTATAAATATATTTATTTATTAAATACTTTTCACTACAGAAACCACATCCTGCAGTGTAATAGTATAAAATCTTTTTTGTTTGTTTATACTCTTCATGCATGTAAATAATTCTCTGATTATTTATACGTGCACAGAAAATGAATTCAGAAAGCTTCATTCCCTGTGAATGTAATGTGCGTTGTCTCCCAAAAGATCTGAAAATGATGTTATTAGCTCTGGAAAGATAGAGTTTGGTCTAGGAGAAATGCTTTTAAAGTATCATAGAAAATCATTTAAGCATCTGAAAGTCCTTAATACACATTATTAATATGTTAGAAACAATTATTAGCTTAAGCAATAGGAAGAGATAAAGTCCAGATAGAATAGTAACAAAGGGGAAGGCTTACTTTACAGTTATTTTGGAACAGAAAAAAAATGAAATGCATTATTTTTAAGGCCGGTGGACTTAATTACTTGAATTGTATACCATGAAACGCAAGGAATAATCAGATGATTAATTTGTTTTGCAGGAAGACTGAGCATTCTTTTACCTAAGTTATTTTATATTGGAATTTCTTAATGAACGGGGTTAAAATAACTATTTATTCTTTCAATTCAGTTTTTCCAGATTATTTTTTTACTTGTTTTTTTTTCAGATCCTATAGTGCTAGCAGAGGAACACTTTATTCAGTGCTCCTTTTGACCATACTATACATACTGCAATGTTGTTATAATTTAATGTGGTCGTTGGGTGGCAGGATATTTATAAAATTTATGCTTGAGCTGTAAACATGGAGAAATAATGTACAAGCAGTGGTGATGGAGAAGGCTTGAATTTTCCGAATTGTGAGCATGGGAGTGATAATTAAAACTCTCAACAGGGAAAAGGACAGAAGAGCAAGAGGTCAGATACAAATCTGTGTTGCTCTGTTAGACAGCAAAGTGGTGCCAGCCTCTGCCAGGTAATGCTCCATTACTGGCTGCAAGAGAAGGACAAGGACAGAAGAATATAAAGAACCATAAAACTGTCCACCTGAAGGAATGTGAAGGAAGTTCATTCTGGTTTTTATTATATGAGAATTTCCAAAATGCTATCTTTTTTTATCCTGTAATTTTTACTCATATTTGGTCTGTTTGTCCCATAGTGGCAGCTTATTTCTAGTGAGGGGTGCATGTGGGTGTTTATGTGTGAATGTGCATGTGTGTGCATTCATCCCACTGGGAGAGCAGGTAGGTATATCAGCGAGAAAAATTGTCTGTAAGCACATAAACATTCCGGTATCACAAATACTGTGTGGTTGTAAAGGACTGCATCACCTGAAGTTGAAAATTAGGAGGTCAATGGGACAATTATTTCAAACCTGTTTCAAAATAAATTAACACCTATTAGTTCTGAGCTAACATTCTTTTTATTCAGTATGTATTACAACATGGAATTAAAAATAAACCTCAGTCTCAAAGAGGGAGCGCTTCACAGGCTGGTACGTGTTCTGCTCCACGATGCCAGCTGTATAAATGTTATTCTTTGCAAACCACATCATTCTTTTGCCTCTTATCCTCATCTGAGCCTCAAATCCTTACATGATAGGTGTGATCTCATTATCTGAATGCTTTGTTTTTGTTAAATAATGCTTATTAACATGATAGATTTCATGGCACATCATTGGGTTGAATTGGTGCTTGACACATCTAAGGAGGGTGCGAAAAACAGGTGTCTGTGTGTAGCCAGGTACTACAGTTCAGAAAACCATGACAGTATTGGTTTCAGTGACTTGATGAATCCTTTCCTAATCCTATTCTTAAGTAAGGCAAGTTTGAGGATGTGTTTAACTAGGGAAATTATTTGATACATTTATTTGAATTTTTATGTTTTCCATTTAAGTAGAAGAAAAGATTTTTTTTTTCCAGTGTTTTTAACATATTTTGACAATTCTAGTATTTTATTGGCCTGGGGAAGGAAATCAGTAGCAAGAATTGTTTCCAAATAATGTGAAGCAAAACGTAGGGGGAATTTCCAAAACTGCGAATTAGATGAAAGAAAATCTGGGGATGTGAAACACACAAACATTATTACAGATGGGTAAATAGTGGTAAATTACTCATCCTAGATCAATGACAGATGAAGAGGGTTCTTTGTTTCTAACAAGTTCTTATCTGTAGCCTACACATCATACAATGTTCTGTAGTTCTCATCCTATAATCAAAATAGTCTTTCATAAGGATGTAATGAAAGCTCAATGGAAGTTAAAGTACATTTCATTTAATCTGATAGAGAAATCAGGATTCTTTAGAAAAGGAGCATTTATGATAAATTACTAATGAGGTTGGCAGTGAGTCAGATAACTACTTAGAGAACATGATCCATACTGAGAGCTTTAAAAAAAAAAAAAGTGTGAAAAAGATACTTAGCTATCTGTGAAACAAAGGCTGTGTTACTATAATTTGAGTAACTTAAACACTTGCTTTGATTTTTCTTTGATAACATACACTTAAACTTCTCATGAATGATTGTCTATAGCATGACTAAATCTTTTCTCATTGATGCTCTCTTTTTTTCTTCTCATTAAGAATACAAGTTATTTTGTGCCAAGCTAAGTAATAATTGTGGCACATGACAAATAATTTGAAATAAAAAATAAGATTTTTTTTTCCTTTTTTTTTTCAGAGTCTAACTGTGCAGAAGTGGGTAATCCCTTCTGTGTTACTTAATCTTCACAAGTGGAGATAGATTTCTTGTCAAATCACATCTCTATTCATGAGCCGTGCCCATCTTTAGTGTAGAATGCTGCTGATTTGGTTTTTTTTTTAACCCTATCTCTTTTTTGTTTTAAATTAAAATGCTACCATAATAGAACCAAACCCCATCTCTTACCACTGACTGTAGGAAATTTTGACACTTAAAATATCATTGGTGTGAAGCAATTCAAAAAAAGAATGCTATATTGACATTTAAAAACTAGGCAAAGCAGCCTGCTAAAGAAAGACTTGTATGTATGTTAGAGAGATAATTTGTTAGACTTCCATCTCGATGTACATACGCAGTTGTCCATTTTAAGAAATCCCCTTTTTCCTCTCAACTGAATAAAGTCTCACTTGTTGCTGGGGTTATATCGTATATTACATAGATGGTTTCAATCTTGTCTTCAGTTCCTGAAAAAAAAACTTGTCATGAATGGACCTCGTAGTAATTCTTTAAATATTTTATGCATCAGTGGATATCTGCTTAAGAAAATGATTGCTGGAGCTGTGTACCTGACGCACCATTTGTGGGATCTCATGATGTTCAAGCTTTTTCTCTTTATAGCTTCAGCATGTTCTCTTATGAAGTTGCTGATGGTATTGAATTTTACAGTGACTTTATGTGCCGGTAATTGACCCCAGTAAAGTCAGGAGGCTAAAGCAAACCTATATTACAAACGCATAGTGAATGAGGAATGCACAAGCATTCCTGAAGCTCTTAATCTTCTGAGTTGAACGTGTTTTGTTTAAGTGTTTATGTAGTAATATAAAGTAGGGTCTTTCACTTATGGATTGATAGAGGATTTGTTTTTTAATCAGTTCTGGCAAAATCTTAAGATAAAATGGAAGGTTACATTGTTGGACTTTCTGACAGGCAGATGAACACTACTACTGTGCCTAACATTCTGAAGAGACAGTGATGTTCTATGTCCTTCATCAAGGAACTTAGCAATCAGTTAGGAGAAGCAGTATTTCCCCAGTTTTGTTTAATGAATTTAGGATTGAGAAAATCATACATACCAAAGGCAGGGAGGGAAGAGTTTGAGATCCAGCAATGGATTAAACTTTTATTCTGTTAGATACTCTTAATTGCAGCTGTCATCAGAGCAAGAAAGAGCATTGAAGGGAACATCAAAGGTGAGGTGTCAAGAGTGGTGTCACACTGGAGTGAAGACGACTTGAGGTGCTGATGTCTTTCAATTTAAGAATCAGTTTTGATGAAGGTTCTGATTTTTGAGGTCTGTTTCTTTACTGTGACTTGTTCTTTGTACTATGTGAAAACATTTTAAGATGTTGCCTTTTGCATGTAGGGGAAATATCAGTGAAAGAAAGTCTAAAAGGATGAGAAGTAGGAATTCAAGGCTGAGAAGGGTTCGTTAATGTGAAGCAGTTTCATTGCAGACTTTAAATTAGATTGTATTGTTCTACTATGGAACAAAGGGATATAAATTGATTGCATTTAACAAAGCTGCAGAATTGTTTAGAAAGATCATGGGAGGATAACTTTCAGACATGTTTGCAGTTACTTCTAAAAGCCTAGAGAGGGAATTTGTCTTTAAGCACTCTGCAGTGCGGGTATTTACATGTGTTGTGAATGCCTGTTGGTTTGCCTGAGCAGAAAGGGACATAGTCCAAGAATAATGGGAAAATACAAGAGAGCTCTCTAATACTTCTGTTTCAGTCTATATTTTTACCAAGCCAAAGGGATGTGTTCTGAAATGGCTTTGAAGATACGTGTGTCTGGAATTCTCATAGTAGATGATCAAACCACTGCTGCTATCAGTGTTAAACTGGTCCAAAGTTTGACTGCAAGAAAGTAGGAGAACAAATGGGTATAACAATTACAGATCTTTCTGTCAGCATTTATTTTTGCTAGCTATTACATGGATACTTTTAGAAATGCTGCCATCTCTTTATTTTCTTCATGGTAGTTTATAAAGGTTGTTATCAAAGAAAAAAAGGTTGTTTTTTTCCTTCATATATCCAAGATTGATTTTGCTGTGTGCAAAACTTGGAAAGAAAGGAAACACTGAAAGTGCTGTAGTGTTACAAATTCCTAGGACACGTAGCATGAGAGTATTTAAAGTGTAGATTGCCCTCTCAAATATAAAACACTGCATTTATAGTTGATTTTTTTTTTTCTTTTTACAGCTGGAGTAAGAATACACAGTATTTGTTATTTCTTAAACAAATTTAATTATTTAATGCTACTTTCTTATGAATGAAAGATTATTTTAATAAATATTAAAACAGTATGAGGATGTTATCTGGTATTTTTCTCAGACCTAGAGCACTTAATGGAAAGCAGATTTCTGTTACTAGCCAACAGTGGAGCTAATTTAGCACAAATATTAGAAAAGCGTAAGTTGCAGCTCTTGGTTCCAGTGAGCAACTCTTGCAAAGAATGGGGGGAATAGAAAGACAGAGAGAGTAGAATTCTAAAGTTAAGACTACAAGAACTTTTAAAAAGCCCCCAAAAGTAACATAAAGCTTACTGTGAGACACTTGAGTGTCACTTATTTGTGGTTGCCTACATCCCAGATAATTTCTTTTGTGTTCTGTCACCAGAAAAGTCCTGTATGTTTTTAAGATGTTTCTTTTTTTTCTTTTTTTTTTCTTTCCTCAGGTAAGAAGTAGTTTTTGTGAGTTTTGTAAACACAGAAATTGAGAGGTGTCAGAGATGCTTTTCAGAGTTCCAAGTATCTGACTCAGTAGAATATTTTTTCTGTTACATTTGTTATTGGATTAAAATTCAGAATGGCTTAATACTGGCCTAGTATTTATGTAAAATTATGAGCAGTAGACTGTAGGAAAGCTCTTGCAGGAGGAGGACAGGACTAGAACTGAAGAGTTCTCATGTCATTATGCAAGAAATCCCTAGGTAGGGAAGGTGCCATGGGCTGCATTGCATTGTTTTGACATGACAGCTACCAGGTGTTCCATTTCCATTTGTTTTCATAGAAGAAAAATAAAATCTGTGGGTCTGTCACAAATGAAGCAGAACTGATGCTGCCAGCATAAATCGTCTGTTTAGAAAAGTAAATCCCAGCTGCCGTGTAGCTAAGGGTTAGATAATTTGCCTTAGTACAGAGGAAATATAGGTTAAAACAACAATAGAGAAACTCATCTGAGATCCCAAAAGTGAAGAGATTGAGTTAATTTAAAAATAATCTTAGAATATACTTTAGATTAAATACAGTATGTTGATGAAATAGATGCCTAATACAATATTTTAAGTATGTAAGATGCAGATTTTTTTTTCTAAATCAGTCTTCCTAGAAATTTTGCTGCAAAGGTATAGGCAGATTTTTTTACTGTCTTTTAATAAGCTTTATACATACAGAAGCCATATCATACATTAGCATCAATTTTTTAAATGCTTAACAGAAAATTAGTATGTTAGTCTTGTATGCAAACACATGTATATTGTAGCTGTATTTTATTTTTCATGGATGTATGAGAGGAAAAATGTATTTTATTTTTCATGGATGTATGAGAGGAAAAATTGGTTTATGTTATTTGAAATCAAACTTGCTGTATTAGTGTCTAGTTTTAAAATGGCTTGCTTTATGCAAACTGCATAGTATACTTCTGGTATCTATTCAATAGCATGCATTATTTCTTTTTCTGGAAACCATACACACCTACACAGGTATTTCTCATAAATTAACAAACACAATTTTATAAGGTTGCGATTATAAAACTTCCTCAAGGCTTTCTGCCTTTTGACTTTCAGTTGCATAAATTGTGGGTTGTTTGCTATCCTGGACTTTTATTTTAGCATGCAAACTAGGCTGTTTGTTTCTACAGGAGGAATTCTAAAATGCTAATGCAGGATGCTGCAGCATCCCTCCACACTCCTCCTGTGGGCCAGTGCATACAGTGAATTTTTTCTGTTGTTTTAGCTTCTAAAATGATTGGCCTGATCACTTCAGGTTCTTGAATTACTGTATTTTAAAAGGGAGCATCATCCTCCTTTATTTTATACGAGTTCTATGCTGTTGTGCCTTCATTAACTTGGTGAAGACCTACCAGCCCATAGCTGTTTACACCATGATATCAGGCTATACTGGAGGTTTTAAGGTTTTGGTTTTGGTTTGGTTTTGGTTTGTTTGGGTTCTTTTTTCTCATAAGATTGTATTATAATACTTTGTAATGCAGAAATCTTGGAATTTTCAGGTAATTGCTGGTTTATGAGGCTGGGATATATGAGAGACAAAATATGCTGATAACAAATTGCATGTGTAAATTACCCTTGTGTGTATTTGTGATCTCTGGAAGAACATGGTACACATCTGCTGGGTTTTGCTCATGTTGTCCCTTCAAATAACTCTGGTTTTTGCTTCCTTCTGTATGATGAAGAATCTACACAAGCCAAACCCTTCCAGTACTTGCAAGTAAGGAAGTGCCATCAAGCTGACAAAATTTTGCCCTGGCACATAAGATACTTCAGCAGAAAAATATCTTTCTTTGCAAACAGCTTCATTTTAAGACTGCAGAAGTGTCTGCATAAATATGATTATTTGCATTTGTTTGCATGAAAACTTCATGTGTGGAGCTATAGCAGCAATCTATGTAACCCTCATCTTGTTTAAAAGCCCTACAGTTTTTCTGTTTGAGCTTGCCATCTCTAAAAAAAGATAAAATCACAACTCTATGTCCAAATTTATAGTTCCGTTCACCCAAAAGCAATAAGTAACACGTGGACAGTTTGCTGTCAACAGATGAGTTGCTTAGAGTTCTAATTTTTGATTATTAGTTTTTGTTCTTGATATAAGCCTGACGAGCCACTTACAGGAACTTTTTTTTTCTTTTTCTTTTTTTTCTGTTATTTTAATACTGATGATACAAATGGCAAGAAGTAAATAAAGGTGTTGTAGAGAGTTGTGCTGGGGGTCAGTGTTGGAGGCCTGGCAGGATAGTGATGGCAGTGTGTAATTACCAAAAGACTCATCCCTGCTCTGACAAGCTCATTGGCTCTTCCAGGGTTGAGGAGCAGGAACTGTCTCATTCATGGCCACTGTCACCACCTGCAGCTATGTCTCCTCCTCAGAAACTTCTGAAGAGAAGCAGGCAATGCTCGCATGTCATCCCTGTATTCAGATTTTTGTGAACTCGTAACACTTTCCACCATGAGCAATTGGCAGAGTGTCTCCTCTTGATTGTTGATAATTGTCTGACTCTAACAAGAATTTTAATAGCAGATGGCGATTGGAATTATGATCCCTTAATACCATTCTTATTTAAATTTATTACAATAATTACCCTGTGATTAATAAAATACGTTAGTGCATTCATTGAAATCACCACTCTGCTATTGCACAATATGGTAGTTAAACACAGTAAATGCTTCTAATTAGTTAGTAATTCAATAACATGCTTTTTTTTTTTTCTTATATCACCCATAGGATGTTTAATAAGATACTGGGCTATTAGCTGCTATGAAATATATGGGGAGGGTTATGTTATGTAGTTATCATAATTTGGAATTTTATGGGAAAGCCTTGACCAACTGTTTCACACAGACAGTATTCTTCTGTACCATACTTGGTCTATATTAAAAATACTTCGGGAGAGATGCTCCTAAAATTAAGTTAGGAAGCTAATTATTTTGTAGATAATAACCACTTCAGCTGTATGTAAATAATTTGTTGCTAAATTTCATCTCATTTTTAAAGCCTATGTTTAAAGTTGACCAAAGTTATAAAAAATACTGGCTATATGTGTTCATATATGCATAAGTCTATGGGGATCTTTGTGTGTAAGCATGTTGCACAGGTTAAACTGAGATGCACACTGGCAAGTATTTCTGACCGCTCTCCAGAGTTTCTCGTGGATATTAAAGCAAAAATGTCATGGAATTGTTTGGTTTGAAAGGGAACTTAAAGATCATCTGATTCCAGCACCCCTTCTATGGGCAGGGACACCTTCCACTAGGCCAAGTTGCTCAAAGACCCATCCAACTTGGCCTTGGATATAGTCAGCTATCTTAAAACTCTAATTAAATAAGCTCTAAGCTTAAAACTCTATTTAAATATTTATTTTTAATTCAATATTTCAAAAATATGCGCGTGTTTAAAAAAAAAAAAACGATTTACAGAGCAGTCCTTCCCCTCTTCTTCTCCCCCCTCCCTTCCCCTCATGGCCAGGTACATTCTTTAACCACTGACATCTTCCAGGTTTTTTACAAATGTAACTAAATTCTAAACTGCCACTTCACTGTGTAGATATATAAACAGAATTGGAGATTTTTATATGTTTGCTGGTTGTTTCCCAGATAGTGTAAAATCCTTTACTTCTACCTGATTTTTCAAAATATTTACAATAAACTTGTCCTGAGTTGAAAATCCTCAAATCAGCAGTTTGAAGCTATTTTCTGACTTTTTACATTGCAAGAAATTGTGAGCCTTGCATTACATCCCAGCTCCAAACATCAAAGCGGAATATTTTCATTATGTAAACTTATCTAAACATAAATTAAAATTCAAATTTTTAGTACCTACAATACCTTTTCTGTCCTTTTAAAAAACATGGTTCTGTAAATTATCTGACTCTATGTGGAACAGAAAATAGTTGGGAGCCTAAGGACATACAGGTAATTGAATTAAGCAGGATGAGTTTGTCATGGGTAGGTTGCCATCTGTTGATAATGCAGCGACCAACAGTATATAATTAAGAAATTTTCTATCACAGCATCTTTACTTTTCATGCGTTTCTACATCCCAAACATCAATAATGTTATATCATCACAGTGAAGTTATAGGTATTTGGGAGTATTGTTAGCATTGGCAAAAGCCCTCAGTCTTGCACCCCAGCTGGAATAAGAAGTTTGTGGAATATGTAACATCTGTTTAGTTTAGAAAAGAAAAAAAAAATTATACTGTTCTCCCTATTCCAGAAAATGTCATTGGAAAATGTGGACTTTTGGTGCGCTAATGTGAGAATATCGTAGAATTCACCTGAAATTTTGCATATTTATTGAATTTTGATGTTTACACACAAGCAGAAAATCTGAATTATGATGAGCAATGCCCTTACCCTAAGAAACAGTTGTAAACAGCACCAACAGGAACCATTAAGTCCTTCCAGCTGTGGGCTGTTACTGCATTTTGATATATCGGGGGATGGGGGCACCAGGGGCACACAACTCAGAAGCTGAGGCATTAAAACACTGTTTTACACTTGAGAAACAGCAGAAAAGAATCTCTTTTGACCATTTGCCCTTTCACCTTTTCCATTATCTTCTGCATAAACCAGAAAACTTAGGACAGCTGGCTGCTGTGAGAATCCCCAGTATCAGTTTCCAGCTTAGTGGTATGTCAAAGCAATTCCATCTCACTATCTCTAATTTCTTGCAAGAAAATATTTTAAGACTTTTTTTTTAAATCAAATATTAAAACAAAAAAGATATTCATGGATATTCTGGATATTCTGATACTTTCTGGAGATTAAAAGGGGAGTGAAAAAAGAGAAAGCAGTTAGTTTCGAATTACTTTTTTCTTTCTTTAAAAAAAACAAAAACAAAAACAACTCAAAAAACCAACAGGGTAATTGGTGGAAGGAATTTGCCTACCTGCTGAGTGTCAATTGAATGGGAGAGGAATGTTTTCCAAGAGTCTTTCATACTCATCATCTTGCAGGGCCCAGATCTACAGTCGAAAAAAATGTTAGAGGGCAAACAAGGGAAGAGTTGGTTCTGAAGAACACCCCCAGCTTCTGGCATCGTTTGTAGGCAGATCTGTAGCCCTTTAAGACCCCTTATCCCACCTACAATCTCAGTGGCTCACAGAGTCTAGCCACCAGTTCCCAATCCCACAGGTAATTTTTAAGATGTAAAGGTCATCTAGTGAATTGTCTGTTCTTGTCATCCCCAGTCCTCTTTCTTTATTTTGGTGTTTAGCATCACTTCAGTGGCTGGTGTCATTAAAGACCACTTTCTTCAGAACTAGGAGACTATGATACAGGTATGAGATCTTGCCTCCAGTACAGCCATCAGGAAAATTTCTGTTGGTTTCAGAAAAGCTATGTTCCTTCTTGGACATAAATGAGTACTGTTAATATTAACAAACTAACCACCCCCCCCCCCGATCTGATTATGGGAAAATCTTACCGCTCATTTATTTTGTTGAGTAATAGTTTTGTAAAGACCTTTTTAAAATATTTCTCCATGTTAACATTTCCTTAGAGTGATCTGTGAAGGTACTGTTGTGAAGTTATACTTGAAGAGAAAGCTGTATTAAAGAGAAAATTACTCCTCACCCCAGTTCTTTTTCTTTTTTTACTGCCATTTTTTACTGTTGAGATTCTGTTTTTCCTTTGTACGCATCCCAGTTCAGAAAGGTTTTTCTTTCTCTTGCACTGCTTCTAATTGGAATATTCAGGTATATAAAAGTGAAAACTTAGCTGACAAAGTTTTCTTCAACTGTTTCCAAGTAGGGCATATTGCAGAAGTGTGAGCTGTTGGTTGGGGGTGTTTTGGTTATAGTCTTCCATATTATGTTCTTCCTATGATCTCCGCCTATCTTAGCAAGAACTAATTATTTGAAGGCTTAAGGACTGCTGCTGCCAAATGGTCTCACAGTAAGTGACTGGGTATGGAAATGAAACAGAACACTAAACCTTGGGGATTCACCTGGCCTCCTTTGCAAGCCAGGTTGGTTCCCACAGTGTCAAATAACAATTAAAAGAATTCGAGTTGGAAGGTGACTCTTTAAAGAGGTCAAACTACAGAACAAGTTTCAATATTGAACTACGATAACTTTGCACAGAAAAAGAGTATAATAAGAAAAGAAAAGCAGAGCAAAAGTATTAGTACATGGGATGATGTTTAAATGTTTTAAGTACCGTATATAAGATGTTTGCTTATTACTTGGGAGGTTAGTTGTTAATACTTGTTTGTTACATCTTCCTAGCGGCATGATCATGTATGATTGATCATGAGTGAATGGATAACTTCATACCTGTTAGAAGAGCTCCAAGATGAGAACCTTCTTTCTACTTTTGTAAACATGTAATATGTATGTTTTCTCATTAAACACAAAGGGCCATAGGCATTTATGCAGCAGTGTAATGAATGCAAGTATCTTTTATCTTCCATCAGAAAATCTCAAACCATTCTTACGTCCTTGGCTAATCAACCCCTAACTGAAAATTTCAAAGAGCTGAACTTGTCCATCCTGTGCAGTCTAACTGCATCTTGCAGACTGTCCAGACACTCTGGAGACTTTCTCCAAGATGTTCTTGATCTGGATGTCACATTCCTCTTTTCTTTGCCCTTGCATTGCTCTAGTTATTAAAACTTTGTAGATCTCACCTTCTTTACTGTGAGAGTGGTGAGACACTGGAACAAGTTCCCAAGAGAAGCTGTGACTACCCCATCCCTGGAAGTGTTCAAGGCCAGGCTCAATGGGTCTTTGTGCAACCTGATCTAGTGGAAGGTGTCACTGGCCATGGCAGGGGAGTTGGATCCATGTGATCTTTAAGGTCCCTTCCAGCAGAAACCATTTTATGATTGTTTGTCAAGCTATGAAAGGGTGAAATAATTTGTCATGAGTTTTAAGTGCAGATTGGGTTCAAACTGTGTACGAGCTTTGAGGAACAATTTAATATTTTTTTTTTTTGTATTCTAAAATTGTAAGGATTTTTCTATTTAACCTCTGGAAATATCAGTTGAATAAGATGGAATTCTTTCCAGGACTGGAGCCATTAAGTATTGGGCCAGCACTAGATGTAGAGTGAATGAGGTTGTTGCACATACTGCTGATGCCAAAGTTTTCTTTAAGCACTGCATGTCATCTACATTGGACTTCTGCTCTGCTTAAATATTCAAACCTTTTCTTATGTATTCAGACATAAAAGTTCAACAGTCAGGGAGAAGAGAGAGCCTTGAGCTGCCACCAGGAGCTGAAAAGTTTTTTCTGACAGAAGCTTGCTGGCAAGCAGTCCAATATGCAAAATGAGAAGTCTACTTTTAAGATTTTGGTGGAGAGGGGGTGAAGCTGTACTTAAATCTTTTCCATATGCAAGGAGAAATTATACAAGATATTCTATATTATTATGTTTCCAGAACACTGTGATTATCTATTAAAATAAATCAACCTTATTTTAAAATGAAAAGTATTACCTACTTCCATCAATAATAGCTTTTGCCTTTATAACTTCAAGATTATTTTCTACCTGGCTGAAGTCATCTTGGCTGATGTTTGTCTGTGCACCTGCATCTCTCTATTCCCATATCTCCACTTCAAAAAAACAAGTTATTTTAAAACAGGCTGTTACTATCCATGATATAGTCACTACTGATGCACACGCTGCTGCTTTTGAAAAAAGAGATTTGAAGTCTAATGTTACTGTTTCCTGCATCATGTATAGTTCAGTGGACAGTATAAATTGCTCACTATTGCAGAAAGCTTCGCACTTCTGCTGACTGTATTGTACTGACTACATTAGGCCAGATACTGTCAACCCTAAGCCATGCTTTCAGTGTAGAATAAGGGGACAGAACTTGCCAGTTAAAAGGTTGCTTGAATGGAAACATGTTTCGGAAAAGAATATCCCTCTCCAGGATATGTAGCTTATTCAGTGAAAAATTCTGGTCCTTCTGATTATCTGCTAGCTCTAGACAGGGCAATAGGAGTTGCCCACGCAACTTCAAAGGAAACCATAGCTAAACAAAAGCATTCCTTAATTCATTGAACCCAAATGGTTTATTAAGGTGTGTGTTTTTTTCTTTCTTGCTGCTGTTTCCAAAGTACATGGTCATAAAGCATCTAGAAGATCCTTCTTTATTAAGAAATTACCAGGGCATGAGCACACACATCAAGTGCATAATACATTTCTCACAGTACGATAATTTTAGTATAATACAATAAGTAACAATTTAAAACCAAACAAAAATCTGGTTTCTAGGGAGATCTTCTGAAAAGGATCAAGCCTTATTCAGCAATACTATGATAGGGTGTACAGAAAAGTAATGAAAACCATTTAATCTAAGATTTCATACTGTAATGGTCCTTAAGTTACAGGATTTATGAACAGGGAAGGGAGAAGAATGAAGAGGAGGAGAACTCCTGCTTAATTCAGTAGTTAATTTGAGTTTGAAAGGAGTAAATGAGATCAAAAATGATGTTTAGCATAAAGGATAACCTTCATGCCATACATGTTTTAATAATTCCCATTTGTTCCACAGATCTAATTAATGGGAGTAAGTAGTTGATTTTTTATTTCAAATTACTGTAAAGAAATGTCCTACTTGCAGACAAATTGAAGGGTCCCTTAAAAAACAAATTCTGCATAACATTATGTTTCTTTGAAAGTATTGGGCATAAATAAGGATAAAGGTCAATATGCTGAGAAGGCAGTAGCTGAAAGACAAATGAGGTTGCCTTTGAGAGAATTCAGAGGCTGCTGTGTAAAAGATCTGTGCAAATTAAGTATCCACAGCATCCCTTGAGTGAAAAAACTCAAACAACTAACCAAACAAGTTATCTAACCTTTTGATACCTAAAGATACTATAAAGATTTTGGTCAGAGGCCAAAACAGTAGGACTCATTACAATTTCAGTGCTTTACTTATTGGTGCAATGGACTTTATTTAGGCAACAAGAAGAGCAACTGAGTATCATATGATTCAAAGTTTCACTCAAACTTCATGTTTTATTTAGCCTTCAGCTACGATAACCACAGACAAACCCTATGAAACGTTATTTGTGCCCGTAGAGTACCATTAATTTTCTTTTAATCTTTCTCTGCCCCAGGAAACATTTCAGTTGAATTTTGCTCTTCATGCAAGGAATCAAGAATACCAGGAGCCAAGCTCATTTCCTTTCATTTTCCCTATATTTCCATATTTTTAATAGATTCATGGCCCATGGTGCTAATCCTAGAGTTATTGTAAGAACATGTTAAATTGAAACTATGTATTTATTGTGCCCATCTGCTAAATTCCCAACATCTCTCTATAGTTTATTGAATTTCCTAACATCAGATCTTGATTTCACAGATCAGTCTAGTGGCATTTTCCTGACCAGATGATTTTGTGTTCTTTGCCCTTCCCATTGCCACACTCCTTCTTTCACTGTTTTACTCATCCTCTTAGGCTTCCCTTGATTCCTTCGGCCACTCTCCCCATTTTTACTGTCCAAGGACTGTCTCCTGTTCTCCTTTTAACATTATGAAATAATTTTAACCATTTTTCCAGCTTTGCCCTCACAGTTGATCAAAGATGTTGGGGTTGTTTTTTTGGGTGTTTTTTTTTTTTTTTTAATTCAGTTTTCTTTCCTGTTTTTCCCCATTAAATGAGTTGCTATTTTGAGGAGGTTTAATTTAAATTTTATTTTATTACTTTTGCCTACACTCCAGGTTTAGGAAAGCTGTTTCATTCCTATTAGCAGGAACTTGCAGAAACATGGGTGTTCTTGGGGAGAAAGAATAGGAGAGGATATTTTACTCAGTAGCAAATATTGAATAACTCTTCATTTAACAGCCTATTTCACTATTGCATCTTCAGCATTCCAGTAGCATCTCTCTCTTAGACGGATTGAAACAGCTGTTTGACACAGAATAATACCACAGCAGAGCTTAACAACTCTTTCTTTGAAGTAAGCTTTGGATTGGTAATGATTATAAAATCAGGATCTCTGCTGAAAGATAACAACTCTAGCAATCTCAACCCTGAGATACTGGTTCAGAATTAACTCGGAGGGAAGTGTACCATCTGTTGCTAAAACCTAACACTAAGAGCTCAGGCAATTTCTAGCTTAAAGGGAAAACATGGACCTGAACCTAGCCAATTAAGGGAAGTGGGGAGAGGGATGGAAAGAAAAACTTAAAAATAGCGCTTGGTCCTCCTCTTCTGTCTGGTGCTGGCTGACAGTAGAGACAGAGGAGAGAATTGACACTGCAGAGAAAACAAACTGCATAGAAAGTTCCATCAAGCGCCCAAAGTAAACATGGGAATGGACAAACATTGTTTCTTTGCTATTTGATTTAGAATAACTTCTATCTCTTATCTTGTAAAGCTTATCCACACTGTTTAAACTGTTTCTGCTCCTTCAATGCTTGATAATCAGGACTAATTTCTGTGCCAAAAATGCATCTCTGGATAACTAGTTTACTTTAACACTGCTCATCAGCCAAACCTAACAAAAGAGTCAACATTTCTTGCTTCTTTACATGAATCATACTTTTTTAATTGAACAGTTTAGGTGCTCTAGAAAAGAAACTAAAATGTTCTTTTGAGCCTTGTTTTCAGTTGTGCTAAGAGGAAAAAAAAAACAAAAAACAGAAACCCACCAAAAAAGGCCGAGTAAGAGCTAGGGGACTCAGCTGCTTGAAATGAAATACAGCTTGCTTGCCCATGCAGTATCTTCAGGTAATGCAATGATAAATCTCTTGTAACTGTGGAACCTGGGTAAATGCAGATCTGACCTTTTGTTTACAGAGTATCAAGGGAAATCTTTATGAGACCACAGAAGTGTTTGAAAAGGTTTAGAAACATTATGAGATGGTAAAATGTGTCCCCTGAGGATAATTTTGACAGCAAAGATCTGACACTGTTTCTCAGTGAGCAGTGCCCTTTCTGCGGAGACTTGAACAAGCCATTTGGCAGTGATGTTTGAGAAGCATTTTCAATGCAATTCACTAATGCAATTCAGGGAAAAACCTGATCTGTGCCGTTATAATTAAACAGGTTTTTAATGTTACTAAAATATTGACATGAAAATATTTACTAGATGTACAGATGTTGGTGCTTGTACAATGCAAGATAAGCTAGGAAAGACAACATTTTCATTTTGGAAGAAAATGAGTCAAATTAGTCTGTCTTTTATACGTCTTCTAACTTTCACTGGTTATGATTGTTTATCTGATTATAATTAAAAGCAGGGACATAAATCAGCTTGACTAAAAGTACAGATTGTGTTTTGTTGCATAAAATGAATTTATTGATTAAACAAATGGAGAAAAGTGTTCTGAGCAAGAAAGAACCCTTTTTTGCTGAATTCCAATCAGAAAAGATTTAAGTCTGTTCTGTTGTTTGGAAGGAAGTGCCATAAAGAACAGAATAGCAGCAATATGTTGGGAGTCAGGTTTTGGATTAAAACCTTACTTTTCGTTTGGGTTTTTTGTTTTGTTTTGTTTGCTTATTTTTCAATTTGAAATTCCTGGGTGGGGTTTGTTTGTTTTGGGGGTTGTTTTGTTTTGGGGGTTTGGTTCTTTTTTGGTTTGTTTCTGATCTGTATAAAGATATTAATTATGTATACATCTGCTAATCATCATTAACCATGAGCCAGCAATGGGCCCTTGCCACAGTGAAGGCTAATGGTATCCTGGGTCACCTTACACAAATTATTGACTAGGTCAATCTCCTGAGCACTGGTGAGGCCACACCATGAATGCTGGGACCAGTTCTGGGCTCCCCAGTACAAGAGAGACTGGAGAGTATCTAGTGAAGGCTCACCAAGGTGATAAAGGGACTACAGCATCTCTGCCATGAGGAAAGGCTGAGAAACCTGGGAATGTGTAGCATAGAGAAGGCTCAGGGGGAACCTGTTTCCATTCCTCACACATGTGAATAATACTCCATACGTGTTACATATACAGTGTGTACATATATGCTCACAGAGAATATGATTTCAGAAGTATGTATGTGTGCATAAGTATGTATATGTGAAAATGTAAGCACATCTCTTGACTCTCATGGTCAGTGGGAGAGACCTGAGATAACCCAAATGCAGGCTGTGTGCTCTCGCAGCCCAGAAAGCCAACCGTATCCTGGGCTGCATCAAAAGGAGTGTGACCAGCAGGTCGAAGGAGGTGATCCTGCCCCTCTACTCTGCTCTTGTGAGACCTCACCTGGAGTATTGTGTGCAGTTCTGGTGTCCTCAACATAAAAAGAACATGGAACTGTAGGGACAAGTCCAGAGGAGGGCCACAAGGATGATCAGGGGACTGGAGCACCTCCCATATGAAGACAGGCTGAGGAAGCTGGGGCTGCTCAGCCTGAAGAAGAGAAGGCTGCGTGGAGGCCTCATAGCAGCCTTCCAGTATCTGAAGGGGGCCTATAGGGATGCTGGAGAGGGACTCTTCCTTAGGGACTGTAGTGATAGGACAAGGGGTAACGGGTTAAAACTTAAACAGGGGAAGTTTAGATTGGATATAAGAAGGAAATTCTTTCCTGTTAAGGTGATGAGGCACTGGAATAGGTTGCCCAGGGAGGTTGTGAATGCTCCATCCCTGGCATTGTTCAAGACCAAGCTGGACAAGGCCTTGGGTGATATGGTTTAGTGTGAGGTGTCCCTGCCCATGGCAGGGGGGTTGGAACTTGATGATCTTAAGGTCCTTTCCAACCCTAACTATTCTATGATTCTATAGAATAAATATACTCACAAAACCCCTGCATGTGTGAATTGAAGGAGAGAAGCAAGGAAATGAGGTTGTGCAGTTTCCAAAGCTAAGACTGCTGCCAACAGTTGTAAGGAGACACTGTTTTAGACAGCCTTTAGTGTATAAGTTTACTAGATTTGATAAATGTAAAAATACGAATTTGTAACTATACTATTACATGAAGGATATGGGTTTTGTCATATGAATTATACTGATCCTATTTATCAGCACTTAACCATCCTTTTGCTATGTTTAATTTATTAATGTACAAATTAACCTGGTACTTCATTATTAACAGAAAATAGTTCTAATAAATACTCAAACATTACAACTTAGTATTGGAACCATGCTATAACTATGACATATCCAAGGTCACATTAAGACCTGGCTGCAAGGAGCATCTAGGTGCCAACTGGCTTAAAAATTAGTCATCAGGGTGATAAATTCATGTTTAGGTAATCTCTGATGGATTCAGGACTATATTTTTAGCAGGGGAAAAAACAGAAAGGAAAAAAAATGCACTTACTCCAATTCCCATTTATGTAAGGTCTTCTGATGTTCTTGCGTATACAAAGAGACTCATTCTTTGTGGATTTAACTATATAAACAGTATTATAACTGTAGAAATACTCCAGCATTCATCATTCAGCAGTGCTGCAGATGGATTTGCTTTTTTGTTTCCACTTTTTTCTCCTGGAACCACTGTTCCATTGCATGCACGTACGGCGTGGCCACTTTGGCATCCTGGCTCTTCTAACATGTTGCTACAGCAACAAACTTCTGCAGGGAGAAGATTATCTGGCAAACAGTACCATGCCTGTTTACTGTGGAGCTGTGGAAACAGAAGTTAATAAACTTTTAACATTACAAATTAGGAAACATCTGGGGTTGCTGTCTCTGTCACCCTTGTAGGATCAGGGTACCCCACAGTATTTTATAAGATGGGAATAAAATAGGTATTCCTCTGACATTAACATGCATTTTTTTTAAAAAAGGTAATTGAAAAGATAACATTCTGTTCTCTGATTTAACCCAAGTGCCAACCTCATTTGCTTTAACTTACAATCTCAGAAACTCTATCATCTGAAAATGAAACGGAAGCTTCTTTAGACTGCGTAGGTGTGGCTATGAGAGAGTGGCACAGCTGAAGGCACCTTCCGGGGTGAGCAGTGCTACTTTAGCACCTTCCTTGGTGTTGACTGGTGACAACATCAGCCTCACAGATAATGTTCGCTGTGTTGGCTGTGATTCACCAGATTTTCAACAGTTTGGCTGCATTAGGGTAGAGAGAAGAATGACAGACAGTAGAATAAACATCTCACTATATTAGTCTGACCCATCTGCCAGTATTGATTCATTCCTGAGAAGAAACAGCTGGCATAATACAGTTCCCATGTTGTGTAATGTAAGCTACATGCAGAAAGGTTTGCTGCCTGCCCTCTCTCTTTCCGAGAAAGTGAGGTGAAGTTTGGGATTATTCACACTATTAAAAACACAGAAAGTTTCTATTATGTGTGACTGCAAATTTTTCTTTAAGACCTGCATTTATAATAACTGAAACTAAAATACTAAAAGAAAAGGATACAGAAAATCTCAGTTATGTAATAGTGCTTTTCTTTGGGGATGGTATTGTCCATACTTACCTAGAAATTTTTTTTCTATACAGAGTTCATATAGTAGTAAAAAAAACAATAAACAATTTAAACATTTTTTTTTTAAAATCACTGTTGTGCAATATGCTTCTCTGGATTCAAAACTTGTCTTAACCCAGTCACAGGTCATATCCGTTGTCCAGTTAGTGATTTTGAGTGCATATTGTAATTATTTGTTTGGCTCGAGTCAAGGGTTTTCCCTTTGGCTCTGTAGGTGTTTTGGGTACCCAGTATGTGCCTTATTTAGTTCACCCATTATCCACACTGGTTTTTGCCTTTTTAATGTTGATAGCAAAGTTGTCTGCTAAATGCCAGGTTTGTTTTGTGCGTATGGATGTATTGCAGAATGCTGAATCTTTTCATATAATTGTCATACTTTGATACTTGAAGGAATTGTAGAATAAGCAGTAGACTTTTTTTTTTTGTGTGTGTGTGGTAAAGCAAGATAAAAAGAACTTCATTTTTGAGATAAAACAGGATGAGAAACAAAGAACATCTCGGTATCTGTCACTCCATCTACGTGATGCTTCTATCCCAGAATTATCAGAACTGGTGTTGCTCACAGACAAGGCCTGTAAATCATTGTCTATTAATGAAAAATTTTGGCATAAGCAAACAGCAATTTGCAGCTTTCATCATGGAGATATGTCATGCATACTGGATTGTAAAAGTAATCCTCTTGTATTTTCATTTCCAGACATGATATCATGATATTTTTTATATTTTTTCTTTTTTTCTTTTTTTTTTTTTTTTTTTAACTGGGAAGAAAGCATTTTAAGGAACAGGGGAAAAAAAAATAACCCATTTTAAAATTCAGTGAACCCACTTTAAAATTCAGTGTTCAAAATCATATACTTATGAACTGAAGTAAATTCATAACACTTAAAAATATTTGGCACAAGTTAGCATACTTTGCTTTTTCCCAGTGAATAACAAGTACAAGCAGTTCTTTCTGCCTGCCTATTTCACCAGGGAGTTAGCAGTATCAGTTCAGACAGGCTGAGAAACATATGATTTTATTTTTTTTAATCCACACTTAGAGTTAATTAACAAAACCATTTTATGAACAGGTTCCAGTTGTGATCAGTTACTGAGAAAATAGTACCTTGAAACAGGTGTTTTAAAACTAAGAAAATCAAATATTCAAGCAAATACCTATAATACTGTCCAGGCTGATCAACTTAATAAGTATTTTTGACATTTCTACTTAAACTACTTCTCTCAAGATCTACACAGGTATAAACTTAAAGATAGGACAGTTTTATGTGGTATGGCAAACTGGGGTTTGCCATGTCTGTGTTAAGGTCTCAAATTTGCCATAGGCTTCCTGTGTGACATTGGTCATGTGATTCAGTATTTCTGGGCTTTATTCTAGCTATGTCTGTTTATGAAAATTATGTATTAGTGATCTTTTTCTTCCATTCTTCAAATGTCTTGTTTATTCTCAGTAATATACTTTGATGAGATGTGATATTTTCATGTGGGCTGAAGGTGATAGAGTAATGATAAACTGCGCTTGCAGTCTGTGAAATTGCACAGAAGTGAATTAGTCTATATTATTTAATTGTTGGACATTCAGTTTTTCTGTTGTATTAACAAAGTGCTCTGGTTTTCAAATGACTTGGGGACTATCATAATTAGTGTTAAGATACTGTTTCTTAATGTGCAGTGTAGCATGAACTTTTCTTAGGTTACTCTTAGTAGAATCTCACTGCCCCCAAAAGGCATACCGATATGTTTTAAAAATTGGTGCTTCCTGAGCTTAATTCTTTAAAGTTGTCCTAGTTCATCTTGAAATACATTGTGAAATATTTTACACTCCCTTTTTTCCTAGGTGTTGTAATAGAAGTTAAAAAAAATAATCTGTTAAATAATATTAATTTTTTTTTTTCTTTATAATTCATTTGCTTTCAAACATAACACTGGAACAGCTGGGTAATATCAAAGTCTGTGTTTCATAAACACAGACCAATTCAATTCCGTCCCAATTTGTGTGACAGACCTGACATCTCTGATTGATAGATTTGGAGCATGGAGAATGCAGGAACTGACATGATAGCACTCCTCACTGTAATGGCAGTGCTGTTGTTAAGCACATACTTCTTATCAGAAAAAGAAAAAATTGACAAGTTTACCCAAGTGCCTTGAGGTGAGGTGGGGATGTTTCTGGTGAAATAACTCCAGTATTTACCTGAATACTGAGTTTCTGATATGGCCTTCATAGAAGATGTTTCAAATAACACACGGAATCCATGCAAAGGATAATTAATGTGTGCTGATATTGATGCAGTCAAAAAGAGATAGATTCAGATGTATTCAGATCTTTGCTGAAATAGGGCTTCTGACATTTGCTCGAATGCTTTTTTAGAGCTGAAATGTTATTAAAATATGGCCTGTCGTTTTGCCGGAAGACTTGCAGAAGAGAGCTACTTACAAGTTATACTCTTGTTCAGTGTTCCAATAATGCAGGTCACATCAGTTAGAAATGCAATGTCGACACAGCAGGCTGTTGCAGATGCTTCTTCTCCCTGGTCTAACTATCGCTTTCATGCAGTATGTATCTTAGTAAATAGGTGAGTGTAGCTGTACAGGTAACTCAAACTTTATTGCAAGAAAGGCTGTACATAGGTCAGGACAAAGGATAAGAAGAAAAAGGATGTGTAACAAAAAACTGTGTGCATAGGATTTTCTAACATTTTAATTCAGTCCAACTTTCAGATGTAGCAAAGGACTATTTTAGGTGCATGGGGAATTACATACTGTCATAGGCGTGACTTTTAGGTGCATGGGAGCAAAGCACATGTGAGACTAACACATAAATGTGGACTTTTTTAGAAGTATATGAAAGTCTTTTTATAGCGTGGATGTGACTTTTTTCAGCATAAAAAAGGCTTGCAAAAGGTACTAAAATTCAGTCTTTACATTTTGATTAAAATTTCCTTTGATATTATCCATAATATCCTCAAGACTGGTTATTACTTCACAGATTAATTTTTACATTAATGGAAGATGAACTCTGAAGAAGATATGGGGCTCCATTATGGGAAATTAGTAAAGATTACACTGATACACAAGATCAAAAAATTGTATGATGACAAGGTAGATTTGCTGAAAGGAGTCGGATAAGCAAATTCCTCTGTTGCCCAGCTGTTAGGATCCTAACAAGTCTTGTCAAATTTGAATCTCATCAAGGAATGGCCATTAGTTGGATGTACAGTACTGATTACATAACTGTTGTGGTTTAAACCCAGTCAGGCAGCTCGTTCATTCACTCCCCCCCTTCTTTCCCTCCCCCTACTCCTGGAGGGACAGAGAGCAGAATCAAAAAGAATGCAACTCCCACAGGTTGAGATAAGAACAGTTTAGTAACTAAGGTATAACACAAATCACTGCTGCTACCACCAATAATAATAATGATAAAGGAAATAACAAGGGAAGAGAATACAACATCTCACCACCTGCCGACTGATAACTCACCCCACCAGCCTAACCAAGCACTGACCAATACTTCGTCCAACCCCGCAGTCTCCCAGCCCTTCCGGGTAACTCTCAGTTACATCCTGGGCATGATGTGCTGTGGCATGGAATACCTCTTTGGTCAGTTTGGGTCAGGTGTCCTGTCTCTGCTTCCTCCCAGCCTTCCCTCCTCCCTGGCAGAATATGAGCCTCACAAAGTCCTTGGTCAGACTAAAACATCAGTGTTATCAGCTCTGTTCCCAGGCCGAAAGTCAAAACACAGTGCTGCACCAGCTACTAAGAAGGAGAAAAATGACTGCTACTGCTGAACCCAGGACAATAACTCAACTGTAATTTGTTATTGTGGTAGCTGATAGTGTGGCTCCTAATGTTCATCCACAGAGTGTAGCATCATAGATGTGACATCCAAAAGACTGATTAGCCCAGATCTTTCCAAGAGAAGACTTAGTTCCTCCTGGCCTGCTGGAAGCAGCTGTTTCCCATGAGGTGATCATGGATATATTACAAAGCATCTATTACTGGTTATTTTTAAGGTGACTGATAGCTGTATCAATGCAAAAAAGAAGTTTTTCTGTTTGCTTATTGGAGAAAATGATAAAGGTTTCTTGGAAAATAAAAACAGGCAGTAGTATACTATTGACTAACTGGTAAATACTTATATCAAATGCTAAGTACAAACGTAAATTAAGAAGATTAAAATGTAATTTAATTTATTTTCAAAGTGGAGAATACCACTTTGATTCATTAGCATATCAATTTTAATAATGTTAAATGGTGGTGTCAATGTCACTTGCGTTATAAGTCGTAAGTATGAAGATATGTTCATATTTTACCAGTATCTTTTACCAATAAGTATTGCCAATAATGTCTGAAATATCTTGAGAGGAAAGCTGTTGTTAGACCATTATTGTAGCTTCAAATGTAATTTATTAAAATCACATCATTTATATTGTGGTGTAACTGTTTCATCACCATGAAGCTGATTGCCATCAATTTCCTGGTTTTATCTTTTTACAGTCCTACTATGTAGTCTACAGAAAATGACTTAATATATTCTTCTGCTTAAGTTTACAATCTGTAAAAGGGAAAATGGAAATTTATGTTCAGACTTAAATGTACATAGCTTATACAGAAAATATATGGATAAATGAGGAAGTAAATTCTAGTTAATTTCCTTGTTCATCTCAGTACTGAGTCTCTTATGAGCCTCATTAACTGTACAACTACAGAATTAGATGGTGCTTTTGCAAAGAGTTTACATTAAAATTTTCCAGAAGATGCTGTAAAAATTAACAGGGATTTGAGCTTCCAAATCTGTAGAAAGCTTTTAAAATTTCAGCTGCAATATTTTTTTCTTCTGCCATTACCTTTGTAAAAGCTCTTTCACCCCCCTCCTTCACCTCCAGTCTTTGTGTGAGCTCAGGAGGTTAAATGGATCTGCTATAAGCAAGTAAACTAGAGAGACAGTAATAGTTACAAACTGAAGTCTGGAGTGGGGAGGAAGCCTAATGACTTGGAACTGGTAGGAATATTCTGATAAAGCTTTCTAAAATTACTTTCTAATTATTTATCTGTAAAGGAAAAGCTGGAGCAGTAGAGAGAGACATGATTCTTTCCTGCTTTTTACAGTAGTTGCCCATGAAGTGGGAAATCAGGATTCATTTTTCTGTTTGAATGAATATTCATTTACATATTCAATGAACTCTCAGAAAAAACTAGGACTCACTGTGGAGTATCCTGTAGCTGTGTCCCAGGGGACTTCTATGCAATGTGGGTGACAGAAAAGCTGGGGTCTGTCTCAAGGCAGTGCATCTGGAGCCATGCTCTTATATCCCAAGGAAGTGTTGTTCCCTCAGCTATACCCTAGATAGATGAAGCTTTTTTATTTTTTTTTTATTTTTTCCCTTAAATTGAGAGAGGCTTAACTGGCATAGACTTCCTGGGAAGCAAGACATCAGCACATGTAAGACTTGCTTGGGGAGACAAGCACCACAACCACAAATATCCTCCCTCTTCCTTCCCTAAACTTTTAATGGTGAGCACAATGTCATATGGTCAGAGATATCCCTTAGGTCAGCTTGGGTCAGCTGCCCTCACTGTCCCACATCACAGCTTCTTGTGCATCCTTGTTAGGAGGAGAGAGAAAGCTTTAACACTTTTCAGCAACAGCCAGAACACCAGTGTTTTAGCCACAAAAAGCAAGGCGCAGCACTGTAAAGGGCTACTTCCATCCCAGCCAGACCCAGCACTTCTTTCTGTGCTGGTGCTTTCCTCTTTGAATCACAAAACTGACAGCAATTCCATCCCAAAAAAGCTTTTCCTCTGGCTGTAATTTCACCCTTCCTGTATCTCTACAGATTTTCTCACTGGTCTGTTTTAGCCACCTGAGTCAAGGTGATACATGTGGGCCATATCAGAGCCAGGATCATTGTTAAACAAGTAGTAAAGCCGCTGGGTTGGGTGGGTGCAGGAAAGGAGCTCCTAGCAGTGTTACACAGAGAGAGAGAGGGTAACACAGGTTTTTGAAATCACCCTTGCTGCAAATCAGTCTGCCACCCATTCTCTCCTAAGGTTTTAAAATAATTAATCAAGAAAGGATTAAATTATCCCTCTTCTTAACAGCTGGGTTCTTTATTCATTGTAGGACACAGTAACTTTCTCTTCCCCTTGGAAAAAATGCAGCTGCTTGTTTCTTATCATGCAGAGCTTGTAGTCCTAAAAGTATATAATTTTCAGTTCTCTAAATAAAAGATCAGTTATTATAAAAAGAAAAATAACAATCGGTATTTTCAGGTATCCCTATGCCATTATGCAGGCATGCAGATAAGTCTTCTCAGCTGGAACGTATCGGGTATAAAGAATAATCCTGTGCTTCTGTTTCTGCGCTGTGGGGTCAGAAATTGATAGGTAGACTGTTAAACTCCATAGATGCTTCCAGTTCCAAAGGCCATCTGTTGTGTTTTCTTAAATCCATCCACAAAAGAGAAGAAAAAGCAATGCGTCTACTCAAGGAATTCTCTAAGAAGTGAGCAGGAATATTATTCTCTGCTCTCTTCTTCCCAGGTAGATGTAGCAAGAGGAGCTCATTGTGTTTGTTGTGTGCAATTAGACACGTTGCTTTTGTAGTGGCTTTGGATGTGTTCTTGTGCTCAGGCAATGCACCAATGCACTTTTACTCTCACTTCAGGTTTCTGAATATTTTTCTTTTCATATTTTGAATTTCAAATAAGACTAAATATTAGTGAGCTTGGTTTTAGGCAGTGCAAGAGGGGAAAAACAGGGTAAAATTTAAGCTACAGTTCAGTTGTCAAAGTGAAGTAATAAGAGTGATATGGTAAGCATTTTTTGATGATTGTTGCAGGATATTCATCAAAAGGAGCATCAAAAGGCTGCATCAATAGGAGCATGACCAGCAGGTCGAAGGAGGTGATCCTGCCCCTCTATTCTGCTCTTGTGAGACCTCACCTGGAGTGTTGTGTGCAGTTCTGGTGTCCTCAACATAAAAAGGACATGGAACTGTTGGAACAAGTCCAAGGGAGGCCCATGAAGATGATCAGGGAGCTGCAACACCTCCCATATGAAGACAGGCTGAGGAAGTTGGGGCTGTTCACCCTGGAGAAGAGAAGGCTGCGTGGAGACCTCATAGCAGCCTTCCAGCATCTGAAGGGGGCCTATAAGGATGCTGGGAAGGGGCTCCTCATTAGGGACTGTAGTGATAGGACAAGGGGTAACAGGTTAAAACTTAAACAGGGGAAGTTTAGATTGTATATAAGGTGGAAATTCTTCCCTGTTAGGGTGGTGAGGCACTGGAATGGGTTGCCCAGGGAGGTTGTGAATGCTCCATCCCTGGCAGTGCTCAAGGCCAGGTTGGACGAGGCCTTGGGTGATATGATTTAGCGTAAGGTGTCCCTGGCCACGGCAGGGGGTTGGAACTAGATGATCTTAAGGTCCTTTCCAACCCGAACGATTCTATGATTCTATGATTGACCATGTAATAATTTGGGTTTCAGTATCCTTCACAAACTCCACAGTGTGCAATTTTCACATTACCACTGTGGAGGCTGAGACCTGCATGCAGTTATCCTGAGGCACAGGCATCGGTACAGTTCTGCCAGGTGAGCCAAAACAAAGCCTGCTTCTGGCAAAACCAGTGGGGATACTGCTGAGCTTGTTTCAACTTGGAAATCATTCTGCATAACTTAGAGCAACAACAGAGGGATAATTCAGAGATGAAAATTGATGCAGACATGAAAAACGATAAATGAGAATCCAAGGCTTTGGTGATGTTTAACATTCAAGTTTCCGTTCATGTGTACACAGAAACATCTGTATATGGTATATTAGATCAGATTACAGAGATGATCTCCATGCCAAGCTCAGTGCCTTGTTTTTTGTTGTTTTTTTTTTTTTAGATGATTTGAAGATGTTCATTGTCCATGATTTGCAAGTGTTCAATGGCTAATTCAAAATTTGAATTAATGAAAGGTGTTCTGTTAAAAGGTGTCTCATTGGTACATTACTTGCTAGTTTCATTTTTTCATTCCCCATCCTATCTTTTTTTTTAGATCTAATTGATCTTAGTGAATTACCCTCAATGAAATTATCTCTGAATTATAAGACTGTAAGTATGCCATTAATGTTTTAAGTTCAAGTATCAGCTCTTGTGATAAATCTCACAAGATATTCAAAGCTCAAGTCATTTAGCAAAGCACATGTATTTTGACTAGTACCACAGAAATAGGAGGACAGAAGCAGAGAATCAGGTGAGGAGAAACAAAGGAGACTGAAAAGCAATTAATCATTTCATATCACTGACACTGATACTTAAGTTTTGTCATTAGGAGAATGAACTTTATTAGCTGAGTAAGTAGGACACTAGAAGCTTACTTAGGTTTTAACTGGATTTTAACCTCAGCAAGTGACACTTACAAAGCTAAAAATAATTTATTTTAATAGAGGAAGTTATTTAGCCTAAAATACAGGTTTTTGTAACGCTTGAATTGCATTCAAGTTAAAGTGGAACATTAGGTAGAACTTTAAAAAACCTTCAGAAAATTGAATTTGTAGGACTTCCTATTTTTACTCCCCAGTGGTAGTGCTTGAGTGGTATTTGGGGGTTCCAGGAAAAAATGATAAATGTAGATAAATTTTATATTCTTCTGCTCAAAATAATAAAAGCAACATAAGTAGAAATTTTCTTTGAAACTCATACCTTTTTCTGACAGTTACTAGGTTATAAGAGAAAGTGGTTGCCTGTTGTACTGTTTGTAGGGGCTGCAGACAGATGATCTGTAGTGCAGTGCAGGACATACATTTTTGCTCTCTGGAAGTTGTATTGTCACATTGGAAATTAGCAGAAATTGTTTTTAAAGTTAAAAAACAATGCAAGATAAAATCTCTAAAATAGCCTAAGATCACATAGTTTGTGACTTTGTTCTCTAATAGTTGTCTGTCTTTTCCTTAAAAATTCATACTTATCTTTTTCATTCTGAAGAGCTTTGCAAAGAGTATTTCACAGAACAGTCAAAAGCTTTTTTCATGTAGGTTATCAAAAATTCCTATTACTGTCTTTTACCAAGACAGATGTTAATGGAAGCCCAACGTTTTTGCTGATAAGTTACTATTCAGGTCCATTATTTTTAATACTCTGTGACTCCTTTTCAACCAGGGAAATATGACTAATTCTCAGTGGTGACTGTACACCAGTAATTTACAGTGTAAGTGCATGATAATTCAGCTGAGCCAAAGGAATGCTTATTGTCCTTGAATCGAAATTTCAAAGTGAAGACCAGCAGCCCTCCCCATTCAGCAAAGGAAGTAGCCATGTATCTGTGTGTTTCTGGTTGTGGTCCTGGGAGCTGATGAGAAGACGACATTTTTTGTATTACCACTAGTGAAAAAGCAGAACTGTTGGCTGGTACTTATCCTTTAAAAAGATGTTTCTCTGTGTGAAAAACTTCAACTTTTTGTAGAACACCGGATGTCTTTCTACTGAGAGGAACCAAATTTAAAATACATTTTGCTTTTCCTTATCAACTCAAGCTAGAAACAATTTTAGAAATAAAGCTGATATAAAATAACTGGTTTATGTTCTAAATAGCTGACCCTCCACACTATAAATGCACAGTGATCTAATTTAGAAATAAAAATTGAACCAGATAGCTTTAAACAGTAAAATATTTCAAACTGAAGAAAAGACAGAAAGTTGTTTTATTGGTTTTTTTAATGGGGAAAAAAAGCCAACCAAACAATAGTAGTAAAGTTCACAGTAATGATATTTGCATGCATCCTTCTTTGTCTAATGTCGTGTCTGCCTTTTTCAAAGTACTGTAGTGGTTTTAGAAATCTCCCAGATTCCTGGGAGACTAAAATTTAAAATAGGTAATAAAATTTTGCAGCACAAGTTGAACTTTTCATGACCATCTGTCTTTGCCCATCTTTAGTAACCGGTTGTTTATCCAGTTTAGAATTTCAGTACATAATTATAATATATTGAGATTCTAAGTAATACCTCACCTCAAAGGTAGTTTGAAGGATAATAATATTATATTCACCATCAGTAGAAATGCCAGCAGTGTTTTGGAAGTAGCTGTATGAGACAGTTAAGTGGATATTTAGGAACGGGATTATGCAAACAATCTTCATATGTAGAAGCTACAGACTTGCCTGATATATAGTATTTTACATCAAGGCTGTGGTTGTAGTGCTCACATTGGGGATTTTTTATTTTAGATATTCTTTTTTTCTGTGGGTAATGACAAATATTAATCCATGTAAACAGTTCCTATGTATTTTAATTACTATTTGGTAAATCCTTCAGCTAATAAAGTGTGAATGAATATCTTTCCTGGAGGTCTAGTGAGAGAGAGAAAATATCTTCATCTACAAGCCAGATATGTTCCAAGGCTTGGGCTGCACCAAGCAGCTCTCTAGCTGTGCTATGGAAATAGTTATTTTTCCATAGCTGAGGAGGCTTCTTAGCTGCCAAACCTTGGGGAATTGTTTAGGGAAGATGTCAAAGATTTCACCTATCTCTTCCACTATGGAAGGTACTTGCTGTTACGGGAAGCACAAACTGTGATGAGCTGTGATCATCTAAAGTAGATTTGTATCTACAGCCTCGAAAGAGACTGCTGGATCAGACAAGGTTTGCTCTTCAAGGGAAGTGATTTTTGAGATGTGGATTACTGCCTCAGCTCAAACTGGAAAGCACTCTGATCTTGTAGTGACTTGAGCTTGTAACATTAATTTTCTAACTAAATAATAATTTTATAGCTATCTTGTATCACTATTTGTCATTGTGCTAGTTTTCTTTGCCAACACCTTAAGCCAGGGCGTACTTAATGCTCTAGCTGAATTTGCAAATTTATTTTAAAAATTCCATTTTAAAGGTATTGATTTCTCTTACTATAATTTGCAATTTGATATGCCTGTAAGAAAAAGAAGAAAACAGAAGTTTATCTCCATTGAGTGCTATTTTCTGAATTGACCATTTTTCAATAGTATTCAAAGGAAACCATGGAGCAACCGTTCTTATGGCATAAACTATTAGGGCTGTATTGGTTTCATGTTGCTTCATTAGTAGTTTCTTGTCTTTTTTTCCTTCTCTTGCCCATCTGCAAGAAATCCAGTAAAACATAATTTTACAAAGGTGGGATTTGGGGGATACAAACCATCTCTTCCAACCTTATCCTTTAAAGGGGCCATTATGTATTTTCATAGCATAATGAAAAAAAAAATCCAACAACCACCAACCAAACAAAAAACCTCCTTAGTTAGTCTTTGTGCATTCTCAGATGAATGACTAATCCTTATTTTATATAGGGTTGAAGTAAAACTTCATCTAAGAAGCAAACAAAATGAAACTTTGAGGAAAAATAAATCTAGAGCTGAAATGTGTGGTCAAGACAAATTTTCCTTTGAAAAATGAAATGCTTTGGGCATGGTATTCATGCAAAATGAGTTAGACAAATAGTATTTTGATGTAGTAAAATTATTATTTGGGGGTTTATTTCAAGTCTTGAATTTGGATTTAGATCCTTATTTATTTGTCATGCTTTTGAATAGAAATTTGTCTACTACCTATCCAGCACAATTTTGTATCTTTATGTTTTATCATTAACTAAAGCCATGAGGAAACTTAAAAATGTGTACTAATTTTTTTTTTTTTCTTTTTTTCTCCCCAACCCTAGGATTTCCTTTACCATAGTGTAGCATGGGTATTGCTCAGAGAGAAAAAAAGGAGGTTTTCCTGGGGCTCTCATTTACCTTTGTCTATCATTTGAAACAGTGCCCCCAGCTAAAAGATTAACCCAGGGAATCTATATTTCATCTTCACATTCCTTCTTTAGGATAGTGGAAAAGGTCATTAATTTCAGTTCCTGTTCATAGTCGTCATATAGGTGACACTCTGTAAAGGGAGTGTAAGAAATTTTTACTCCAAACCTCTGACATTTTATCGTTAATCCAGTGATAAGTTCTCGAGTTCTTTTTCCTTCCAGACAGCCATTGGGGAACGTAGATGGTTTGATGCTGCTGTGACAAAGTCAATCATTTTATGACAGCTGGAAGAGCTATTAATTGTATTGTCATTTTGCTCTTCAGCAGAAGTTGCAGCTAAGTATATGATCTCATTCTTGAACAGTTTTTAGAAAAGCATGGGGAAAATAAATGTTGATTGTTTTTTGTTGATAGGTATGAGTGACAAGATGGATATTTCCTCTTTCTGCCTGGTTAAATAGATACCATATTTGTAATAGATACCATATTTGGTATTCTTCTTGGTTAAATAGATACTATTTTATAATAGATACCATATTTGTGCATGCATAATATCATTAAATTTCTAATCAGATTACATCATCTTTTTCCTCTCAAGCAGTCCTGAAAGTGTGTTGGTTTCTGTGAAACTCACAGTTTTCCAAAAGGTAATCAGTTTGCCTCCATTCCAAGGCCTCAGAAACAATCCATGCAGTACTTTGAAAATGTTAGGTAGAAATAGGCCATAGGCATTTAGAAACATCTTGCAAATTGAATTAATTTTTGTTATTTTATGATGGTAAACTATTTTGTATTTTTTTGTTGTTGTTATTGTTGTTAGGTACTAGACTAATTCTTGTCTGCATATTCCAGTAATATATAATGATGATCATATTAGGGCACATCAGTAGAATATGCATGTATATCTAGTATGCCTGGATTACAAAGGTTAATGACACATTATTATGTTTAGTGTGTTAATGTGTTCAGAAGTAGCTTTTCAATAGCTGTACTAAAGGATTATTACCATTTCAAATTTGACTAGAACTGCTGGAATTAGAGTTCTTGCAACCTTAACTGATTCCCATAATACTATTCTGTAGTAAATGCTCCAAAAAATAATGGCTTTATCACAACGCTGTATGCCTGTTTCACATATAGAAAGCTGAGGCAAAGAGATTTTAACACTTAAAATTGTAAAAAATGCATATGTTTCTGTCTGGCTTTTGGGGGGGGGGGTGAGGGCTTTGTGTTTTTTTTTGGTTTTGGTTTTGCTGTTCTTTGTTTTTAGTTTTGTAATTTTCAAAGCATGGATCCAATTGAATTAATTGGCAATCCTCAGCCTTCCATATTTCATTTAGAAATTTGATGTTGTCAGCAAAGATGTGATTGTATAGGTACTCTTCAGTAACTTCATTATCTCAGTCATTTCAAAAATTCCAATTTCAACTTAACAAAGATATGTATAGATAGTTTCATTTATTATACAGATGTGATCATTGACCGGGCAGAACCTACCCTAGGCACTGAATCAGAGACGCTATAGGGAAAATTGCATGATTATTGGTTCTGTGTTATGATTCATCCCAATGTGCTGTATATTCAGGCTATACTAAGTACCTAAAATTCACTGTTTCCTCTCTTGAAAATGTTTGACTTTGATTTCAGATGAAACTTTTTATTTCATCAAGGAACAAGATAGATTCTTGGGATCAAGAAATTTCATAGGTGGTTGATGAGACTAAGGAAAGTTGCTTTTGTCCCAGAATAACAATTCTAATAGCTGTAGGTTCTTCTTTTAATCTTCCCTTCAACTTCACAGCTTTGCCTGCATATTTCTTACATCCTTCTGTACTGTGTTTGCATGCATATTCCTCTACTTTGATTCTTGCCTTCTCTCTCTGTATGTTTCTTTCCTTGGATTCTGGATCCTCTGGCCTTTCTTCTGGCATTCCCCTCAGTTACTTATCTTTAAAACAAGAGCATTTTCATTTTCCTCAGAATAAGAGGATGATTTGGGGGTTGGAAGCATGTTAACTGGACATCTGGTGGGAGGAGTAAGTGCCAGTGAAGTCCTGCTCAGCTGCCTGTGGCATTGTAGGCACATGTGGGACATTAGAAAGTAGGGTTTGTTTTGTGCATAGGAAAAGAATTAAGAAAATACAGGCTCCACATATCGATGTCTACCACAATTCTGTGTGATGAAGGCTTTTCAGTAATTTATCCAAGTTTGGATTCCTTTCCATAAGAAAGACAAAGGACATATCCAGGAACTGGAGAAAGGCATTCTCTAACCTTCTAACTCTGAGGCACTAAAACTTTGATGTGAATGGTATTGTTCTGGGAACTCTATCTTAGGGTATTTTTCTTTGATGCCAAATTAGCAACCTTATTTCAACTTCAGATTTTTAAAAAGTCAGGTTGAGAGGGTGGGAAATATCAGCCGAGACAGTTTAAAATTTAGCAAGCAACTTTTATCTTGGCAAGTGTTAAGCAACCAGAACAATATATAGAACTGAACTTACTCCAAAAGATTAGAAAATAAAAATAAAAAAAAACTGTATTAAATACACAGTAACTCTTTAGTTGCAGTAATTCCAGGAGAGAATGATAAAAAATGCTTCTCAGTTTCTTCCCTAATATTATCAAGGTTTTAAAGATATTCCTATGCAGGATAAGTGGCTTAAAGTAACTTAATCTTTTTCACTAGCTGATTTTTTGTTTTTTGTTGGTTTTTTTTTTTGTGTGTGTGTGTGATTTGGAGCTGGGCTCTAATCTTTCCCAAACTCTTGTAGAGGAACATACATAATTTCAGACGTGTGTTTCTTCCTATATTTCAGTGACAGGTTGGGAATGGCTTGGGATCACTGGCGTTCATGAGAAAGCTGTTGACATCTGAATCTACCCCTTTGTTCTGACTCTTATCCTGTTTTACAAAATTCTAGTGAACTCAGTGGAAGTTAGGTGTTGCCACAGTGCCCTCAGGCCAAAATTTTTATTTAACCCTTCCTAAAATTAGATGTCATCATGTCCTGGTTTCAGCTGGGATTTCTTCTTAGTGTTTGGTACAGTGCTGTGTTTTGGATTTAGTCTGAGAATAATGTTGACAACAGACTGATGTTTTAGTTTTTGCTAAGTAGTGGTTACCCTAGCTCAAGGACTTTCTCAGTCTTAAGCTCTGCCACTGAGGACGGTCACAAAAAGCCAGGACAGAGCAGTCAGGACAGCTGACTCAAACTGGCCGAAGAGGTATTTTATACCATGTCATGCGCAGTGTATAAACTGGGGGGATGTGGTTTGGAGCCACTGATCACTACTCTGGGACGAGCTGGGCATTGGTCAGTTGAGCGGTGAGTAATCATATTGCATCCCTGTTTTTTCTTGAGTTCCTGTCCTCTCTTTTTCCTTTGCTTTACTATTATTATATTTTACTTTATTTGACTTACAAAACTGTTCTTATCTCAACCTTTGCATTTTTATCTTTTTCCAGTTCTCCTGCCTATCCTGGGGGAGGGGCGTGTGGGACATAAGGGTGGGGGTAGGAGAGGACGCTGACTGAGCGAGTGGCTTCATTGTACTTAGTTTCCATCTGGGGTTGAACTATGACAGCAATACTCTCATGTTCTCAGTAAAACGAAAGTCAAACATGAGAGAGAGACAAATATAAAAGCCAGCCAGTGAAGGTTGAGAAGTGAGGCATGATTTTGTTTCACATATGCAACAGGAGTGTTAAAGACTATCACTCAAAAAAGGTAAACTCTTCTCCAGTAGAGTAATAGATCCTTTTGGCCAAACAAGATCAAGAACCTCTCCACTGCATGCCAGGAAGGCCCATAATAGAGCACATCTTCACTCAGTTACCAGTCAAGAGATGAGTGTTCGAAGGGGAAAAAATGTGCAATTACTCCTGCTGATTTCAATTGTGTACATGATTTGTAATTCAGAGGAATATTTTCTGGCTTTACTGTCATAGTAGATTGCTTCTTTCTCTTGCTAACTAGGACATTTCAGTTCCTCTACATAGATACCTACAGTTAGCTCAATAGTAAATAAAACAGTTCATAATTAACCTAATGAAGCTTTAAAAGCTGAATCAAAGCACTTTGAATCAAACCTGTTGACCTTCACAGATGTCTAAACCTGCAATCTAATCATTAGAGAAACTTACTCTCATTCAAACCCTTTACATTTACATACAAGGCTGGCTGGGCTTACAGAGCTCATTCAGAGGAATCAGCTGAGAAAAAAATGTTTTTATAGAGTCAAACAAACACAGACCTTTACTTAAGCTGACTTCTCTGTTTATTGAGTATTCACTGTAATCGGGGTATAGTCTGAATTATCGTTTCTTATTTCACAGAGAATTGACAAACTGTGGTGAAGTAATAAAATTAAGATCCATGCCTCTGTGTGTCACTGAAATTCTCTTGCTGCCTTTTTGCAGTCAGCTCTGATCTTCTTTCCAAAAGTGTGCTGTGTGAATATGATACTGATTGTCTCCACAGAGATAATCAACTAACTCCCAAATGCAGAGAATTCTGTTGCAGTTTGTTTAAGAGTTTGTTTTCTCTTTAAAAAAAAAAAAAAGGTACTTTTTTTTAACAAATGCATCTTTTGCTCTTGTCAAACTATGACTAATTACTATGACTTCCAGCAGTTTTGCCACAGTATTCTGCAGGGACCAACTGAGGAATCTGACCAGCTGCAGCCAATAATTAGGGTAAAGCAAGTTAGCTAGCAGTAGATGTTTGCCATACTGTATGCAAACCAGATTCATGGGATGCACCTGGATAATGCAAGTAAAATATATAAAATGTAAATAAAAAGAAAAATGTCAACAGAAAGCTACATCCAACACTGAATGAATATGAGTAGTGATACGTGAAATTATATTCTTTACCAAAAAGAAAGAAAAAGCTATTTTTCTTACTCTCAGGGGTATGTGTGGTTTTAAATATATTTTACTGCGTAGCAGCATACAGAATTTGGTGTAGGTACTGCTTAAACATATTAAAAAAGTAACCTAATCTGAAAGGGATGTGTATCTCATGCTCAGTTCAAAGTTGGTTTTTGTTGATCCTTGTAGTAGCCACGTAGTACTCATGAACATATGCCATCAAAATTTGGCCACCATAGAAGGCAGGGATTTTATTTTATTTTATTTTTTTTCCTTCTGTGGTGATCTTTATAGGCTAAATAACACTAAAATTATCTAGTGAGCTGCCTTGGCTTGATTTTCTTGAGAGCTCTGCAAGTGTGTAGGTGAATGTGCTTTGCCTGTGCCTTTTAAATTACGAGCATTAAGCTTAATCACTTTCAAGTCATTTGCAATCATCTGCTTTTTTAATATTTATGCTTTCTTTATGCGTGCTGTGAAAAGTTTACTTTCTCTCACATATGTAATTATATTTAAATGACATAATGATTGTGACACAAATCAGAAAAGCAGCAACTTATTTGGGGGAACAGGGGAGGTAGGTCTGTCATCGTGCCATCTTTGATGAGCGATCCCTTTAATTAGTCATTAGGTGACTTTCCCAGGCAGTTTTCCAGTGATGATTGTGTAAATAGCATTATAGGAGAACTTGTTGCATGGCAAAAAGGAAAATCTAGCTGACAGTATCACTCAGAGCTGTTCTTAAATGGATGATTTACAGTCTCAGGCCTCCTGTTGGGCTCTTCAGCCAAGTTTTCTCCCCCTTGGCTGAGACTTTTCCCTTAGCAACAAATTAGCAGTCTGCATTTTTATATGCTTGTTGCTTTTTGTTTTGTTTTTTTTTTTTTGCTTCTTGGCAGATAAAAAAAGTTTTCTTAGCGTTTGTTTTGATTAAAAAATGCAAAACTATCAAAAATTAACTATATAATAATGATCTTGGCCTCTTCACTGACTCAATTTTTCATCAAGTGTATTTTCTTGGTCTAGAAAAACATATACGTATATATGTCTTCATATACCTGCATGTAACGTCATTTTAAGAACCATGCTGGATTACAGTCCTAAGCAATGTGAACTTGAGCTTTTTAAGAAAAAATAAAAAATAATGTAAGTAGCTTGGGAGAAAGAACATTGTGTCTTCATATCATTTGGGTGTGCTGGTTGAATAAAATGTACTTCCTAGAAATTTGAAAGCTTTCAACCTAAACCCTGAAACTAGTATCTCTTTCCCTTCTATTTTTTGCTGTGGATATTGAATTTTTTATTGTGGTCTTCAGACAAGTGAGAAATCGGGCTTAACAAAGGAATTTCTTTGCCACAGTTAGACTGCTGTATACTGCAGACTTACAAATAACTGCAAACTGGCATTGGCTTTCTGCCTATTTCATAGTGTAAACCACCCCTTCTCCCTGAAGAGCTCTATAAATGTAGTAAAACCCCTTCACAAATTCTGAAGTTTTGCTGTCATTGTTTCCTTTATATCTTCCACCATTTTTTAGTAAACTTCTGATTTTGTCTTTGCATGGGTAGTGAATTATTCCCTCATGGGTTATGATGCTAATACCTTAATTTTTGTCTTGAAATTTCCTGGTGTTTGTGGCATTCAATCCTAGTAGCTCTATGATAAAATCATGAGAAGTTAATTTAAACAGGTTTTTTTTTCCTTGGAACCCTGTAAAACAGTCAATACTTTTGACATATTTTAAGTGGAGCTAGCACTCACATAGGCAGTCTTTTAATAATGTATTTTTCATGTAAATGATTTGGTTGGGGAAAATATCAGCAGTATTTCATACTTAGATGCTTTCTCAATCTTGTAGATTTTATATCAATTTGTATAGTAACTGACGAAACCTAAAATTACTAAGTGTAAATTAAAGCAGAGCTATTTGAGTTGACGTTCCTACATTAGTCTCTGTAGCTGAATAGAGGGGAATGGTGAAGTGGCCACTTTATCTGTTTACATTGAGAAGCATCTCAATCCACAATATTCTCTCTCCATTAAAAAAAACATTATTTTTTAGTATTTGTCATGCTCTATATGACAGAATAATTATGTATTATGAATTATGGTTTATGAATTTTGGTGTATCTGTCATCAAAAAATATATTATTATATAGTTCAGTGTTTTATATGTGTCATGTTAAGAATATGTGGTAAAAAATAGCATAGAAAATTAAAATGTAGTTTTTTGTGGGTTTTTTTCTTTTTTGAGTTAACATAATGTAATCATCTGATACTGTGATTCAACTAGTTTGAGTTGTCAAATATAAATTTCATTATTTTCCATTGTGGAGAATTTCTCAATTACATTTGGATATTCCTTCCGTTATCTAGAAGAAATGGGCAAATCAGGTGATAGCTGTTCTTACAGCATAGTCATATTATAAAACATTTTTGAAGGTCAGTCCGGAGAAATATTTTCCTTTATTGAAGTAAAAATATTTTTAGGATCAGGAAAAAAGCCCACTTTATTGATGTTAGATATGGATAATTAATGACCGGGACTGTCTTTTACATATATTATACTCCACTATTTCCAATTTCATTTATATGTAGTTAGTGTTTTTCCATCAAATTCATCTGCAGCGATACTGAAATAGTTTTGTTGGTTTCAGCGTCTGTACTATGCTGAAATTTTGGAGTTGTCTCTTGCTGAATATATATTTATTTTTTTTTCCTTTTGAATTTAATAAAATTCAAACATTAAATGAAAGTTTCATAATAAAAATTAATAAATGTTTCATCAGTACACATGAGAGAGTACCCCGCATTTATTCACACTGATCATAACCTATTAAAAAGAAAAGTCTAATTCGGGACCAAATTTGCAATGAGATTCTCTTGAGAAACTATTTGTGGAAATGGACAAATCAGCTTATGGTCCAAAACAAGCTCAAAAGTTAGGTTTGCAAAAGATAGAGTATTTCATCTGGCAAAGACTGAGATGACCAGCGGATGAATGTTAGTCTGCATGGACAGTTTTCTTACCAACAGCTTCTTTGACAGCTGCTTGTCTGTATTTTTACTACTGACATAGACCAGTCAAGTCTTCAGGCTCCATCTCCCCCTTTCCTCTGTTTACCTACTTTTATGGGGTAGGAGAGTCAGCAGAATAAGTAGGAGAAAATGCTGTTTGATGCTGAAATAGGAATGCACCTTGTGGTGATATCAGCAATGCTGCAGGTCAGAAAAGAATAATGAAGGAGCTCAACCTCTAAGTCGTCTTCGCCATGTTATGAGAATGATTACATACAAAATTTTTCAAATCAATTCTAATTTGGAATTTTGATCGGAGGAAATATTTTTCATCTTTTCCATCATTGTCACCTTGTTCATTTTTCTATTATGTGTGTTACCGTTTTCTTTAAACAGTGTAAGAGGAAGTCCAAAATGGGCTGCTAGATCATAAATCATCATAGACTCATAGAATGGTAAGGGTTGGAAGGGACTTTAAGGATCATCTAGTTCCAATCCCTATGACATGGGCAGAGGTGCCTTCCACTAGACCAGGTTGCTCAAAGCCCCGTCCAGCCTGGCCTTGAACACTGCCAGGGATGGAGCAGCCACAGCTTCTCAGGGAAACCTGTTCCAGTGTCTCACCATGCTCATAGCAAAGAATTTCTTCCTAATATCTTATCTATATCTGCCCTGTTTCAGTTTAAAGCCACTATCCCTTGTCTTATCACTACATGCTCTTGTAAAAAGTCCCTCTCCAGATTTCATGTAGGCTCCCTTCAGGTATTGGAAGGCTGCTCAAAGCTCTCTCTGGAACCTTCTCTTCTCCAGGCTGAACAGCCTCAGCTCTTTCACTTCATCTTGGACTGTCTTCATAGGAGAGGTGTTCGAGGCCTCAGGTCATCTTTGTGTCCCTCCTCTGGCCTCCCTCCAATAGGTCTGCATCCTTCTTATGTTGGTGGCCCCAAGTTGAATGTAGTACTCCAGGTGCAATCTCACAAGAGTGGAGTAGATAGAGTGTCCTCTCTCAACCTGCTGGTCACACTTCTTTTAATGCAGCCCAGCATACGGTTGGCTTTCTATGCTGCAAGTGCACATTGCTGGCTCACTGAACTTCTCATCGACCAAAACCCCTAGTCCTTCTCCTCAGGGTTTCTCTCAATCCAGATCTGCCTGCCATGTAGTTGTGCTTGGGATTGACCCGACCTAGGTGCAGGACCTTGCACTTGGCCTTGCTGAACTTCATGAGGTTCACATGGGCCCACCTTTCTTGCCAGTCTAGGTATTTTGTGCCCTGAGCCACAGCTGGGGTTAAGGTGTTTAGGCTAGTCAGTTTCATTTCATATCAGACTGCTACCTGCTATACCTATCTCTGAAGCTAGCCCTGACCTTAGGTAATAACTTTCATAAGACAGGTCATGGATATGGTAAGTTGCTTGGTTTTGAATAAAGGATAGTGCAGTAGGATCTACAGGGTCAAAAGAAACCATTTAGTTATGTAAGGTTTTTAACATGCTTTTTCCAAATCACATCATAAACATGATTTTGACATTTTGGACTGAGATTAATGAACTAATTATCTTCAGTCATTATGTGCAATGTGCTGGGAGTCCTCAAATGAGTTTTTGCCTTAGATCCCTTTGAGTCTGTTTCATGTGTTTGGCAGGATTGGCTTTCTCCAGCTCTTTCAAGCTGGAAACCAGCTATTCAGCTCTTGTGGAGATGATTTCTGAGGTGTGAACCCTTGAGTTTTCTAAGTATGTCCCAGTTGTGATTGATGCTTCCTTCCTATGCCCTTGAAAGCAATTCATTCAGCACAAAATGAATAGCGAACAGTACAGCATAAAAATGATGAGCCAGATTTTGGACAGATTAGCGTTGCTTCTAGATTTGACGAGTTTGCAGAAGATAGCTATCTTTCTAGATCAACATCCAAGACAGTGTGGTTTTCTCACTTTTTGAGATATGTTTCACATTTCCGCATCTGCCCAATCCACTCACTCATTTATTCCCTCATCTATTGCATAACTTGTATTCCCTTTATTCCTAGAGAGACACAAACTGTACCAGCCTGGAAGGAGCTACGCTGGCAAATATTTCCTTTTAAAGACATTTCCCCATTAGTTTTTAAAACATCGTTAGTATTCTGTTATGATAATTACCTTACCTTTCCTTGTTACTACCAATGGTATCTTTTGAACCAGTTGGGAAAAAGCAATTATTTTCATTACAGTCATGTAACAATTTACACCCACAACCCCCTTTTTCCTCTGCCCCCACCATCCAGTTGGCTTCAAAGTGCTTTAACTAGTTCAGAGAAATTACTTCATTGTTACATTCAGTGTTACCGGGTAAACTTACCCACTCGGGAGACCTGTTGAGTTTTGCAGTGTGGCAGATCTATCACTGTATTGCAGTGGGAACTTAGCCCTAATCCTGAGCTTTTGCAGGACTCACTGTCCTTCATTAGAACTGAGCAAGTTCAAACCCAGAAGGAGTTTTTCAGCATGTGGAACATCCAGGCGTAGGTACTGTTGAGAGTGATTTCCAAGAGAAAGCGTACTGAGGAGCTAGGCTTCAATTTTTGTCACCATACACTCTGGAGTGGAATGTAAGGTAGCCATATCTGCATCCCAGGGTGCCTTTATTTGTTTATTTAAATGGAACAGGGTAGTAATAACACTTTTCTTGATTGTGTGGGTGCTTTTGGAAAGTATGAAATGCAATAGTTGGCCTCTGTGTTAAGGTAGTTTGTGTGCAGCAGTAGAACAACACTTCCAGAGTTGTATCAGTATTGGTAAAAAATGTACTTCAGTTCACTTCTGCTGTGAAGGGGAAATATGCTTTCCCCTGGAACTGTTTTCTGTCACTGTTCAGCTCTTTTTCCAGAAGGAAGTCAGTAAATACCTTGAAATAAATTAATCTGGAACCCACAGAGGAGTCAAAATTGCCACATACAGGGAAGGATGGAGCACACATGGGTAAAATCTTCAGAAATAGTAGAAGAAATGTCCTGAAGTACTGGTCAACTATTTATATTTTCCACAGGCATGTCCATAAAAGGATACAGTCAGCATTTATTTTGAGTAGCTATTACTGATTTGTTATGCCTATTATATAATTGCATATATTTGGACATTTTCAAAAACAAAACTGCAGAAAAAAAGCCCCCTAATTATGGTGAAACTTCACAGTTATGTCTTTATGTAGAATAGATTTCAGCTACATGCTTGAAGAATCAGCAGTACTTTAGGGTGCTATCTCTTTATAAAGGAAATTAAGAAAATTTATTTTTACCTTGTTTGTTTATTCTAAGTAAATGTCAATACTTTCTGTATTCCCAAAAAAAAAAAAAAAAAGATGATCTGCATAGAAAAAATATTCTCCTGCTTTCACACTATAAGTAGAGGAATATAATTTTAAAATAAATTCACTAAATGCATGCACTAAATAAACTCAGTGGGATATCAAAGAGCAAATACTCAGAGTATCGGGGAGTAAAATCTTATTGGGCAAGTAGATTTATTTTTTTTTTTTCCCCCAAGTACAGCTTCGGTCCCTGAAAAAACAAAACACGGTGCTATTTCTACCTCGTTTGTCCTGAACAACAAGACCATGCCAGTCTCACATGCATTCAGTTACATTCACAGTAGTAGAGGGACTGTGGAGTCTGGCGTGTGCTTTCCCTCCTCCTAAAAGAAGAGGGTAGGCAATTCCTCTGTCACTTGCTTCATCCAGACCCTGGATTAAAAGGAAGATAATAATTCTTGTTAGAGATTCCTTGGAAAGCACAAACAGTTACACTGACTGTCTCATGATTCTTTTTCATGACAAGCTAGTGTCATGCTGATGTTCACGTATTTTGCTACATGTACACAAATAGATATGTATCCTGCCATATTTTCCAGCTGCAGTCTTCACCATACCCAAAAGGCAGCCCTAAGGGGCACATCATTTAACAGAACACTGCCTCTGATTTAACCTCAGTTGCTGGGAGCTGTGTCAAGCTGCTTCAGAGAAAGGTATGAGTGCAGTAAGGGAAGCAGGGGTGAGCAGTGTCATTAACCATGCCTTCCTTTCAGACACTGGGCTGAAGACAGAGCTGCAGATGGCTCCAGGGCAAGTTTCATCCAAGTTCTACCTTTACTGATGCCAGAGAGCACATGAAGTGAGGCAGGGAACTGCCTTTTATTATCCAACTTTGGATTTCTATTCAAAATAAGTATACAGCATCCGATACATTAAATCTGCCTGGTCAATTATTTCTAGGTATTGCTTGAGGATTACAAGGTATCATTTTGCATTTTAGGGCATTCCTGCACAGCATTGTCTGAGTATACAGGCACTTGAATGGGCTTGGGTAGCCTCTCTGTGGGGCTGATGAAACTGCTGAGGTACCCACACTAGTTCATTTCAAACTACTCTGAGTGGGAATGAGCTTCAATTAAAGCACTGAGTGCTGAGTTCTTTATATTGTTGGCTTGGAAATGAAACTCCTTTCTTCCTTTCCTCCCTAAAAACCCCAGCATCTATAGACAATGGGGTAGCTGATCAAAGCTTCCAGGGAAAGCTGCTTTTATAACTGACAAAAGTGGACCTCTAAGAGAACAGTGTGTACAAAACCACAGAGATTATTTAGCAAGGAGTAGTTGTATGTAATTCTTGGGCACTGTGCTTTTCCTACTTGGGAAACAACAGGACTGAAATCTATTTAACTATGCAGAAAACACTATAAACCAGGTCCTGTTACCCTTATACATGCTCTTTAGTATTTCTTCCTAGTTAAATTATTTCAGGCTTAATTATTTTTGCTCAATATACATTATAAAAATATGTTTGTGCCAGTGTTCTCGTACATGCTACTACTTTTTTATGCTTATACTAGGGAGTGAAGTATACTTATTGTGTTACTTAACCAGGGCAGAGAGCAAGTTCTATGACATTATTTCCTTTTAGTGTGGTGTTTGATTATTAGTAGGTCTGTGAAAGTTTATTTTCATCATGGAATGACTGGAAAGCTATTGATGGAGAAAAAAAATGTGAAAGGGGATTTGGAATCACTGTCTCAACAATTCTAAATGCATCAAAAGGAAATATTTCCCCTTGCTAACGACTAATTAGGACATTACTGGTGTTGACCACTATAAATGCTGATTATGTCAGTAAGCTTTTGGTGTTTAGACCAAGCTTCAGTTTCTTCTTTTCTTTTAGAGATGCAGTTCAGTTTTAACTAGTCAAGAGAAAAGCCACAGCAGCGCAGAAGACTGAGGCAGAATTCTGCATTTCCATACAAAATATGCATCAGAAAACAAGCCTGCTTCATTTCTAGGCTTATCAGTTTGGATCTGTTAAATGAGTGAATCAGAAGCCCTTAGCTTTAGGCTGCTACTTAAATTTCCAATCTGCCTTCTGTATGAGCAGCTAGTCACACAGTCATCTCTATCTGCCTGAAATATCATCTGTGTACATGTCTGCCTGACCTATTTCATTTTAAAAAACAATTGTTTTCCTTCCCCCTTGCTATATAAATGTCCTAATGAAAAAGATGCCATTTTAATTCTTAAGACTGTGACATTAGAATGAGCAAAATACCAGTCAGTTTTGGGAAAAAGACAGTAACTTCAGTTTTCATTTGACTGCTAAAGCAGCTCACTAGAAGTACTATTTTATTCTTGTAAAGGTTAAAATTTACTTTGAAGAATGAGGTTTTTTGAAGGCTGTTTTGTAGATGTGGTAACTCCAGTAAAAATTTACTGAGCAAATTCTTCTGGGGCCTTACTGCACCCTGCTCATACTGTTTGACTGTAAGCTGCTACTACTACATGAAACCTGCTGATTCCTGAGCTATTCTGTCTCACAGTATCTAGAGGCTGTGATAGGAACCTGGTCAGATCTACTCAATCAGGTTTCATACCACCCAGAATCAAGATTTAAACTTGGCCAGGACTCTTATAACACCAGTGAGTGATTTTTCTTTGTTATCTGGATTTTCTAGCACTGTTGTCTTTAGATTTTTACGTCAAAATGTGTGTTCAACTTCAGGTTTTGTTCTGATACATGTTGTCCTCTAAGAGGAACAATGTACAACAGGTATCTTAGCAGGCAAAGGGTGACCTAGTGTATTTAGAGGACTGGTGTGTTGTAGCAAGGGAAGAGGAGAAAATACCTCAGGTATATTTTCGGTTTTTGCTAACCTTCCTTTTTTGATTACTTCCCTGCTGCTACTCCTTTCAGCCTGACCCCAACCCAGAACTGAGAAGTATAGTTGTTGAGCAAATGTGGAAAAAAGCAAGTACTTGTTCATCTGTTCATAGAGAGTTTAATTTATAAAAGGGAAAGTAATTTTGAATTGACAGTTTTCATTTACCTTATATTCCCACTGCTGCTAAGAACTTCCATGTTCTGTGATAAAGGTAGCTAACAGGCTTGAGACACATGCCATGTTGTCAGTGAGCATTTGGAAACACATTTGTAACCGTATTGGCCCTAGCAGACTAATGCAGTGTGTCTAGCTTCTACCCAGATGCTGAGCTAAACCATCAGTTAACAGGTAGCTGTTTGAGGGCTAGAGAGGTGTGCTGATGGGCTGATACTGAGGCCAATGCAATTTGAAACAGTTCTAGTGATTTTTCACAAGTGCATTAGATAGCTTGTGTGTTTTTCCAATAAAATCTGAAAATTTGTGGCTATTAGCTTGGAAACCTCATTTTTAATTATTGACCAAGAATTAAGGCATCATTCATAGCCTGTGTCAAAATATGTTTATATCACTCTTATGCCATCCTCTGAACATGTTTCTTCAAACAGGAGGGGAGGGAGGAATTAAAAGGGATTTTGAGTTAAAACAGCATCAAAATAACAAAAAGAAGAAAAATGCATTAAAGGTTATTAAAACTGCAAACAAAAATTCAAATTGACTTTCTAATTAGTTCTTGGAATTCACTGCTGAGTACTGTACAAAAAATTTGAGGTGTAGTTAGAATATTAAATTACCAGTCTAATTTAGCAGTATAATTTTGCAGCAATATATAATGAGAATTCAGGCCAACAATTAACTCAGTGGTTCAGCTGGTAGAATTCTTGGGTAGCAGCCAGGTTTGCTTATAACCTCGACTGCACCTTTCATTCTCCTCCCCCTGCCCTTCTCCTGCCTTTCTCCTGAGGCTGATCAGCTTATTTTTCTACTACTTTCTTTAAAAGGAAATTATTGTGAAATTTCAAAAGTTAAATGACTTGATAATTCAGTGCCATTCCCAAATAAATACTAATTCATGAAGCAGAGGATGAATAATATATTAATAAATTACTTAGATGAAGTAAAAGAGTTGAATTTAAACACTGTTTTGCACTAAGAAGCATTTTTCCTCAGTTATATGAAATACATAAAGCTCTTCTGAAAAAGAGCCTTTTGAAGCCCTCATTATTCTTTTTATGTTGTGGGTTGTAGAATCCTATATATTGTTTTCCAGCCTGAAGGATTGGTTCATTATGCATTGTACACCAAAAAAGTAGTAAGTATTCTGCATATTCTACAGTCCTCATAAATTTACTGATGTTGATATCAAAATGTAGGCTTATGTCTTAATACCCTTCTAATTTGTATTTGTAACCATACTTTTTTTCCAGGAAGGGTGATAGAACACCTTCGTATGTAAAACATGCATAAAATTAATCACATATTTAGGAATTCTGTTCCAAGTCTGTTTTACTTCATACTAAAGATGAGCTGAATTGCTGGGTCTACAAGAATATTTTCTTTTTTGAGAAACAATAAAGGATGCTTCAGTTTGCTGTAATTACTTAAGAGAATAAACCAATGCTGAGGCAATTTAAATGATCAGTTTGTATTACAGATAATTTTAAATCCAAGTGACTTCCTCTGGAAGTTAGGATTTAGGAGCAGTAGTAGAACAATGATTTTGAACATCTCATTTATTTTTAGGAATTTTTATGTGGGTTTTTTAATCTTTGTTTCATATATAAAACCTATGTTTATTCCCAGGCCCAAGATTACCTTGATGAATGCTTTAGTTGAGGAAGCAAATGCATATTCAAAGTAATTCCCAGATTCTGACCAGAATAGGACACAAGGGGTTTTAGGTGTATTTCTACCCAAAAGTGGGTAGAAACAGTCACTTTAAAAAATTAGGATTACTATCTAACTGATCCTTTTATATTTTTAGTACTACTTTTAGCAAACATGCTTTATGGTATAGGAGGCATTTTACTGAAATGTTTTCTTTAAGAAATCAAAGCCCCATGCTGCATGTTATTAAGACATGCCATAATATTTTCTTTTACATGTTAAACTGCTTTGTGCTGATGCAACTTATCCTGAAGAAATGAGTGTAGGCAGTGCCATTACAGTTTAGCGTTGTTGTTATGTTAGTAAAACTTTACATGGAAGACCTTTTAAGTAAATAAGACAGACATTGTAAACAAAGAGGACTGCAAGTTTTTTGTAACTAAACAAGTGGTGGAATTGCTTTAAAAAAACAAAATCAGCTGGATATTCACCAAATGTAAACAGGCTTGTGACAAGAGAACTGTAATACTAATGTAAGCCCTGTCAGGATGCAAATTCTCCAGTCATTTTCTACTGAAAATGTTTAGTCCTGTGTTCTGCAAATTGAGGCATTATGTCTAAAATTACGTTTTTCCCCTCATTGTTTACCTATGAAAGATATACAAAGAAAGAAAAGGTGGAGCGGTAACATCCTTCTGCAGCTGTCAAATGCATAGCAAACTGTCCTGCTGCAGGAGAGACTAAAAGCCTCTTGTAAATGGTGCCTTCTGACAGTAAAATCTGTGAATGTAATTAAAAAATAATAGAAGTTTGCATTTCCCTTAATGCAGCTTTGACAGATGAATGCTGAGATGAAGCTGAGATACTAATTTCTGAAGCAGTTGCAAACTGTTTTTAAATTAAAAGTTCACATAGTATTAATATTGTCACTCTCTGAGATAATATCAAGCTTTTAAAGCTTAGATTTCCTCTGTCCCAGCAGGTAGTTCAACCTGTAGCTTGTTCGAGTCCAAATGTCTTTGCTGCTGGTAGTGTTATCATGGTGGTTCCCAAAATGTTTTCAGTGCTGTACACACACATATTTTCCTTCTCTAGAATATTTGCAGTGTCACGGTACTGTAAAATCTCACTATGGAAAATGATAGAAGAGTTAATCTACTTTCAGGGGCTACCATTACACTGTTGCTAATGATACAGTGTTCTAAAGAGCTAGTTCAAACTTTGCCCTCCAAAATGTGGTATTTATTTAGGTGGAAATATTTTTATAGGTTGAACTGGAATAGCTGGTCTCAGATATTTGCTCAGTGTCCTCCAAATTTCAACTGGAAAATGAAGATGTTTTTCCAGCTTTAATAGTTATTTCTCACCCTCCATGAAATCTGCTAACAAGATGTATCACAAATGTTGGAAGATGCATGTCATATAGAATAATAATTCCCATTTTAAGGTTTGTTTTTGAAATTAAGATCTTTGCTGGTTTTCTCACATCACCACTTGTGAAATACAGCTTTAAATTTCTCAGCAGGTCTCGCTTTTTTTTTTTTTTCCCCAATAATAACAGATACCTCAGAATTATTTATGTCCAAATACATAGCAATCCAGTGTTTTGATGATAAGTCCTGTTACTGTACTTGCTTACTGTATCTCTCCCTTGAAGTAATTTATTATTTGAGGTGACACCAATCTCTGCGCTGAGAGGGTCATCTGCAGACTATGCCACTGCACTACTAGCTTTTGATGGCCTCCTCCCTTCAGGTAAACTCCGTTCCTAATGGTGTGATTTTATAACCTGTTATTGATTAAGCAATGTAAATCATATTTCATTCCACATAGATGTGCCACAGAAAATCAAAAAACATGTCAAGCAGTCATTAAACACATTCAGTCTGGAAAACACATTGTTAGGACAGATGCAGTTCATCCCTTTACAGACCTAGAATTTTAGATGAAGAGACACTTAAAACCTGTACAGCTGTATCAAACTTGAAGGAAAAAGTACGTGATCAGTCTTCTTTCTTAGTTTGAAACGAGAAGTATAATTCATTGTTACAGTTGGGTTTGTATCAAAATAAGCTTCAGGCAGAATAAACTTCCTGGAGAAAATAGCTAGTTTGTTAGCCTGTTTATAATTGGTTTTGTGACACAGTTTTTATCAGAATCCAAAATGCTAAGCTTCCCTTAGGAAAGACACTTTGAAATATTTCTTAAGGCTAATCTAAGGCCAGTTGGTCACCCCAGCAGTTGTACCCTTTCAAAATATGGTGCTGGAATAAGCATCCAGTTTCAGTCTTATTCAGGTTGGTTTGATACCTTTCTAGTGGTTAGTCTTTGCTACTTAACTTGCATATTACCTGTGCACTAGGAATCTCCCAGGGATGGGCAGATGTAGTTGATGTATCTGCTATCTATGTGGTGTACCTTCACCATGGTTTCAGAAGGCGTATTTCATAACCTAGAAATGAGAGAATTGTTCCTCTCTACCATTAGTAGATTTGACAAGTGGCTTTCTGCCTCTCGGAGAAGTAGGTTCAGTAGTTTATTAAGAAATATATTTTATGTTTTTCTCACTATTTCTAGTGCTGTTAGGATGCAAGTCATCAAGTGCTGTTAGGGTGCATATGCCTCATGGCATTACCTTGGTGTGTTAGATAATTTGCAGATGCCCTGTTACTCTCTGGAGGTAAATAGATAACTAACACAGGACCAAAGACTGTGGCAAAGCTGGGAGGTGTAAGGACATGTCACACTGATCTTCATGAATCTTCTACAATTTTGCTTCTTACTCTTCCTTTCAAGAAGCAGGAGACAGTAGTATCTAACTGCTCACCCAAAAATGAGCCCCCTGTGCAGCAAACTAGCAGAAGATAGTTACAATGAGGATGTTACAAACTGCATGTGCGCGTCTGGAAAGCACAATAAAGGCAATGGTAGCAGGTTATAAAAATGCCTTTCTGTCGCTTCTGTGAACTTTAAAGTCTCTGGCTTTAAATTAAGCTGTATGTAAAATATTTATAGTACAAACACTTTATGATAATTTTCAGGGTAATTTTTGAAGGCCAGAAAGCAAGTAAAATTTCTATTTTATCAGAATTAAGTTTTTATACTGCCATTAACTTTACACTTGTCATTCAGAGTGTTAGGAAAAATAGATATGTTCACCTGCTTTTCCTGTGATAGTTCTGAATTTCGTTAAGATCCCTGTACCTTCTGTCCCTATCGCATAAACTTGAAGCTCGGTGTCCTGGGTTCAGCAGTAGCAGTCATGTTTCTCCTTCTTGGTAGCTGGTGCAGTGCAGTGTTTAGACTTTCGGCCTGGGAACAGAACTGATAGCGATGTTTTGGTTTGGCCAAGGACTTTGTGAGCCTCATGCTCTGCCAGGGAGGAGGGGAAGCCAGGAGGAAGCAGAGACAGGACACCTGACCCAAACTGACCAAAGAGGTATTCCATACCACAGCACGTCATGCCCAGGATGTAACTGGGAGTTAGCCGGAAGGGCTGGGGAGACTGCAGGGTTGCAGGAGGTATCGGTCGATGCTTGGTTGGGCTGAGGGGGGCGAGTTATCGGTTGGCTGGTGCTGAGGTGTTGTATTCTCTTCCGTTGTTATTTCCTTTATCATTATTATCATTGGTGGTAGCAGTAGTGATTTGTGTTATACCTTAGTTACTAAACTGTTCTTATCTCAACCCGTGGGAGTTGCATTCTTTTTGATTCTCCTCTCCGTCCCTCCGGGAGCAGGGGGAGGGCAAGAAAGGGGGGAGAAGTGAGCGAACGAATTACCTGACTGGGTTTAAACCACGACAGTTCTTTTTGGCGCCCAACGTGGGGCATGAGGGGTTGAGATAACAACAGATCTGACTGGATTAATAGTCGCTCGTCACAATGCTGATTTATTGGCTCTCAGAGTTGTTTCTCTTGATCTCACAGCTTCAGAATGTTGTAACTTACTTAGAGCCGGTATTTGCTGTGTTAGTGTTTATCAAGTGTGGGGCCTGGGCTAAGGTTCTTGTCTCACTGTGCTTTATGGCAATGGCTTGTAATACGGGCGGGCTCCAGCAGCAGGGCGGGACGGACGTGGCCGTGGACTTGTACCTGGCCGTCCGGCTGCTCTTCACCGTCCTGGCCCTCGCCTCTATCTTCGTGAGGCTGCAGGGAGCCGAGGGGGAGCGGCCCCGGGAGCCGGCGGCTGCTGAAGCAGCCCGGGAGAGCGGCCCCGGGGACCAAGCGGCGGCGGGAGCGGGGCTGGAGGCCGCGAGGGGCGGCTGCCGGTGGAGGAGGTTGAGGAGAGGAAGGAGGAGGCTGCTGAGCAGCGGGATAAGGCAGTGGAGGAGCCGAGCCCCGCGGAGGAGCCCAAGCCCCGCGACGGCCGAGAGCATTTCCCGGCAACAGCCCGTCGAGCCCCAGGAGGATGCAGGAGACCACGCAGCATTTCCCAGCAAGGCAGAGGAGGAAGAGCTGGACTCAGGAAAAGAGAAGCTGGCGGTGGCAGAGCCGGCAAGCACAGCAGCTACACCAGCCCCAGTGACAAGTACAGCAGCATCGTTTGAGAGTGCTGAAGGTTTTGAATGGCCTTTGTGTATCCTTGGGACCTGCCTGCTGATTGTGATGGGGATCAGCATGTTGGCACACATACAGGCTGTGTTTTACCCACCACCATTTTGTCTGATCTCAAAAGTTAAGCAGAGTCAGGTTTGGGTCTTGTCTGGGGTTAGACGACAATACAGGGGGACCAAGAGATTTTCCCCAGGGCTGTACAGTCATGAGTGGCAGGGTGTGTGGGACAGTATGGGCAAGTATCTAGTCCACTGGGCCCCTCCAGTGCTTTGGAAGCATCGGAGATGGAAGGCAGCCGTATGGAGTCCCCAGCAACAAGCTGCAGAAACTGCTGAAGGGGACAGTGAATTATTTTAAGCCTGGTGGGCCCATGGCACTTCAGGCCATCAGAGCAGAGATGCAACATAGAGATGGACTCATGATCGAGGGGTGGACTTAGCAATGGACACTACTGCCCAGGTTATTCACAAGTGTGAACACTGCACACAGTCTCTCCTGCTCTGGAAGACTGTTACAAGAGATGGAGCCTGGCATCATGGACCAGATGGACGCAGCAGCTTTATAGCTACTGGTCCATGCACTTAGATAAGAGTGATGTTATATAGAAAATGTGGGATCTGAGCATGATGTGGATGGTATGGAATAAGGGGTGGATAATGTCCTGGGTTCAGCAGTAGCAGTCATGTTTCTCCTTCTTGGTAGCTGGTGCAGTGCAGTGTTTTGACTTTCGGCCTGGGAACAGAACTGATAGCGATGTTTTGGTTTGGCCAAGGACTTTGTGAGCCTCATGCTCTGCCAGGGAGGAGGGGAAGCTGGGAGGAAGCAGAGACAGGACACCTGACCCAAACTGACCAAAGAGGTATTCCATACCGCAGTACGTCATGCCCAGGATGTAACTGGGATTTAACCGGAAGGGCTGGGAGACTGCAGGGTTGGAGGAGGTATCGGTCGGAGCTTGGTTGGGCTGAGGGGGGCGAGTTATCGGTCAGCTGGTGCTGAGGTGTTGTATTCCCTTGTTATTTCCTTTATCATTATTATCACTGGTGGTAGCAGCAGTGATTTGTGTTATACCTTAGTTACTAAACTGTTCTTATCTCAACCCATGGGAGTTTCATTCTTTTTGATTCTCCTCTCCGTCCCTCCGGGAGCAGGGGGAGGGCAAGAAAGTGGGGGAAGTGAGCGAACGAATTACCTGACTGGGTTTAAACCACGACACTCGGTTCTTTCTGTGAACTGTACAAGGACTTGGAACATAGACACTGAGGAGAAAAGTCTGAGACAGAGTATGAATCCCTCCCCCACCCTTTTCCAAAAGAGAACAGGGTAAGAACAAATAGAGAAAATATTATTAAATCTGTGAAATCATTATAATGGCCTTCCTTGGAATACTCTAATACTGATCCTTACTGGTGTAAGCATTAGAAAGACGACTGAAGGAGGGAGATCACAGAGCTAACAGTATCTTTAAGTACTACTGAAAAATAAGAATTTCACAATGTAAAGAATTTGCTTAAAATAATTATACCATAAAACTTAGTGAAATTAAAGTTAGGGAAAAGAAAAAAAAAGCATTGAAGCATTTTCTGTTTTGTGACAAAATTTTTGAAATTTGATGTTAAAAATAGCATATTTAAAACACACTGTCTTTGGGGAATCAAAAAGCACATGCTTTGGTTCTGAAACTTGAAAACACTTTAATTTCTTTAAAAGTATTGATCTCTCCAGCTATAAGCATATTACAATTATATGCAGTATATGATACCATAAGGGTCAGTGATTACATAAAGTTCATCTTAATGTTGCTCTTTAAACCAGTATTGTTTTTATATGCCATCATTATTCTGTTCTTTAGCAACAATGAACTTTATAGTTCATCTAAAAAGATGCCAGGTAAATATTTCTGCAACGTAATGTGGTATTAGCCCTTTTCATTAAGTAAAGATTACACTATTTTGAGGTGAAGGTTTGACTGCACAGGACTGAAGTGCATCTCTCTATCAAAGTATTTTCTATATTGTAAACAAAACAAATTTTTGTTTCTGAACATTTTGTGACTGCTCACATTTCACCTGAGCAGTTAATCTGTGTTAGCTTTGTTTTTGTCTCCATTCTTGTTACTTATTTTACATAGCTGCCATCCCAAAATATCTGCTCCTACATGAACATGCATCTTACCTGCACACACACGCTTCTGTTGCATTTTATCCTGTAGTGCTGGGATCATAGAATTGTAGAAGGGATTGGGTTGGAAAGCACCTTAAAGATAATTTCCAAATGATCTCATGGAATGTGAAAAGTATTGCTGTAACATTAGATTAGAAACCATGGACAGTCTTTAAAGGATGGAGCATTCACTTGCAAAGAAGTTTCTCTTCTAAAAACAGTCCAAGCATGGTGGTGTTTTGGGTATTCCTGTTTATTTGCAGATGGTAGAGAAAAGAAGTGTTAATGAAATAAAATTAGTTTTTAATTATTCCAATATAATTAAATACAAGTTTACGTGTACCAGCCTGTGGCAACACGTTTCTATTTTCAAGTGCTTTGGTATTGTTAAGGCCTAAGAAGTGTTGATCAGGGATTATTTTATGTATTTTAATGATAAAAATGACACCTGTAAATATGGTGCTAATGAAAAACTGTTTTTTAGGTAAGATCAGAATTCTGAAGGCCACAACCTGATTTTCAGTAAGTTCCTGTGCTATTTTTGTGGCATAGAGGCTTAAAACTGAGCAAATTTCCTTTGTTTTCATCTATTTCAATGTCGTAATGTTAAGCTTTAATGCTTCTTGTTTTTTGAAAGTTGCCCTTTGAGATGCAAGAAGATGAGCAAGGCATACCCTGTACTTACACTTTAAGCTCTGGTCTGGCTATCTTGTTTTCTAACTGGGCATTTGCAAAGTATGCAACGCGCTCAAAGTCCATGGTAATGACTCCTGCGTGCAGATCTGGAGACGGCAGTAGATGCGGTGGCAATGAGGTGTATCTCTTTTGTGGAAATACCTGCCAAAATTACCATCTTAGTTTAACCCAAAACTACTGATATTCAAAAGGCAGCATTACCACAGCAGGGGGGTTGGAACTAGATGATCCTAAGGTCCTTTCCAACCCTAACTATTCTATGATTCTATGATTAATAAATAAATAAATAAAATTCCAAGCACTTACTCTATATTTTTCAAAAATCCTCTAGAGGAAATTGAGTCCATCCTGAATGAAACAATTAGCAAGGTATTTGTTCAATTACCATTCAGAACTATGAATTGTTTTCAGCAAGTTTAAATTTCTGTGAATCCTTGGAAGCTATGAATAAAAGAATAATTTACAGAGCAAGTACCCATTTGTTCTGATTACTACATTTCTAACACTAATTCTTCTAGCTCTGTAGCGTATGAAATTTCATCATGGATAAAAAAATTTCAGAATAAAATTACTATTCTTCCAAAAGTAATTCACATGAAATCCAAATTTTCTAAACATAAATAGGTTTCTATTTAAAAAAAAATTGCAGTGGGTTTTTATATTTATATCTCAATCTATATGGTATCTTCATGAACCAAATTTAGAGACTGACACTTGGTCTTTTCCAGTATATGTAACATTATTGCAAATGAAATGCCAAGCTTGATGACTATCATGTGGTGTAGATTGAGGTTGGTGTCTGTCACGTGTATGGATATTCTCCAGATAATAAAAATCTGTATCTTTCCAGAAAATAAAATCCTTCCTGCAGTTATTTTGATGTTTGTCTTTTACAGGGCCCTTGCATCTCTATTGGAAACTGTAAACACCAGTTGCTAAATGAATCGAACCCATGCCTCCTTTGATTTGGTTGGTAGACTGGTTATATTAGAGGAAATCATAGAATCATAGGATGGCTTGGTTTGGAAGGGACCTGAAAGGTCATATAGTTCCACCTTCCCAGCCCTGGGCAGGGACACGTTCCACTAGACCAGATTGCTCAAAGCCCCATCTAACCTGGCCTTGAACACTGCCAGGGATGGAGCAGACACAGCTTCTCTGGGAAACCTATTTCAGTGTCTCACCATGCTCATAGCAAAGAATTTCTTCCTAATATCTTACCTAAATCTGCCCTGTTTCAGTTTAAAGCCACTATCCTTTGTCTTATCACTACATGCTCTTGTAAAAAGTCCCTCTCCAGATTTCATGTAGGCTCCCTTCAGGTATTGGAAGGCTGCTCTAAAGACTCTCTGCAACCTTCTCTTCTCCAGGCTGAACAGCCTCAGCTGTCTTGGACTGTCTTTGTAGGAGAGATGTTTGAGGCCTCAGGTCATCTTCATTTTTTTTCCAGATGAGGTTATATAGTCTTAGAAATGCAGTTAATTAATAGTTATTGCTTACAAGTGTGTATAGTTATTTTAAAAATTCAATTTAAATGTCAGTGCATCTTTCAATAATGTAAAGTATTTAAATATGTCTATGTCTGATACGTAAGATAATTTGAAGCGTGGCTAAAATCGCTGAGGCTTTACATCTGCAAGACAGGATGTATGAAGTCTTACTGTTCCGCAGACTGACTTTTCCTTCCACTGACTGCTCCAATTCAGAATATAGTGACCCCAAATTACTGAAACTTGCCATTAACCAAGATATTACTAGTTATAGAATCTGAACTGAAATGATTCTGCTCAAAAGCTTGTAGGTCATAATGATGTATAATTAGCTTATACTTATATAGAAATCATATTAATAACAGTTAAAAGTTTGAAGATAACCTGTCACTTTTTTAAGTAGGCCAGGATTTTAGGATGGAAATTTTTTTTGAGAAGTAAATGGTTTACACTATATGAAATCTGGCCCACAGCAAATTAGCGATAAAACATAAATATACACTGCCTTTGTCTATAGGTATTTTAATTTATAATACCTATATGTCTATTTGTACTGTAGCATATGTCTGTAGATACATATACATGTAAAAATAACGTGAGGTATAATTGCACAGACAGAAAAATATTATCTGCAAACACCCCTATGTTTATAATATGTGAATAAGATCTGAGTCCATAGAAATGCTATAGTTCTGGTGTAAATTGTTTCTTCTTATAGATAATTACACAGAAACCATACTGTATATTTTAGCTGCCCTGACAAGCACTAGTATGGCCTAGCATAATGTAGGGGCCCATTTGGATGTATGTGTGTATGTATTTATTCATATATAAATTGCTTTCCATAACAATGAAGTTTCTGATGTTGAATTACAAACCCTTAGTATTATTAACTTGATCAATTTTCTGCTTAATATATCACCTCCTTGGCAGATGTTGGCGGGTTCTCTAATGTGTTTCATCAAATATACAGAAGCTGTGGTGTTGCTGACTAAATGTCATTTATCTTTTCCACTTTGGAAACTTAGTATCACATTATGATAGCTTTTGTTCAGTCTCCTCAATCTAAAGTATGAATAATGTCTTGAGTTCTGTTCAGTAATATTTGCATAACTAACTCTTAATATTTAGGATTCTTCAAGGTGAAGGTAGGGCCATGGCTGGATTAGTTTACTGTTATGTAGTTGTACCTGTTAGGGTGGAGATAAAAGGCCAGCTGCATTTTCTTCTGACTGAATGTATTATTCAATAATTGGATGAATTGGTATTTATTGTATATTATGGACTACAACCGAACTTACGCCAGACATAAACTTTTCAGTTATCATGATATTTATCATGATCATAATTTCTTCTTTGTAATCCTGATGAAATGGGCATGAGGAGATGTGCACACAAACTGAGTTTAGAAGTCTCACTGACACAGTCTTCCATTCTGGAGACCAGTAACGAGTGGTGTCCCTCAGGGATTGGTGTTGGGACCGGTCTTGTTCGACATCTTCATCACTGACATGGACAGTGGGATTGAGTGCGCCCTCAGCGAGTTTGCCGATGACACCAAGCTGTGTGGTTCGGTTGATACCCTGGAGGGAAGGAATGCCGTCCAGAGGGATCTTGACACACTTGTGAGGTGGGCTGATGCCAACCTCATGAGGTTTAACCATGCCAAGTGCAAGGTCCTACACCTGGGTCGGAGCAGTCCCAGGCACAGCTGCAGGTTGGGCAGAGAAGAGATTCAGAGCAGCCCTGCGGAGAAGGACTTGGGGGTGTTGGTTGATGAGAAAATGAACATGAGCGGGCTTCAGTGTGCACTTGCAGCCCAGAAAGCCAACCATATCCTGGGCTGCATCAAAAGGAGTGTGACCAGCAGGTCGAAGGAGGTGATCCTGCCCCTCTACTCTGCTCTTGTGAGACCTCACCTGGAGTATTGTGTGCAGTTCTGGTGTCCTCAACATAAAAAGAACATGGAACTGTAGGAACAAGTCCAGAGGAGGGCCACGAGGATGATCAGGGGACTGGAGCACCTCCCGTATGAAGACAGGCTGAGAAAGTTGGGGCTGTTCAGCCTGGAGAAGAGAAGGCTGCATGGAGACCTCATAGCAGCCTTCCAGTATCTGAAGGGGGCCTATAGGGATGCTGGAGAGGGACTCTTCATTAGAGACTGTAGTGACAGGACAAGGGCTAATGGGTTAAAACTTAAACAGGGGAAGTTTAGGTTGGATATAAGAAGGAAATTCTTTCCTTTTAGGGTGGTGAGGCACTGGAATAGGTTGCCCAGGGAGGTTGTGAATGCTCCATCCCTGGCATTGTTCAAGACCAGGTTGGACGAGGCCTTGGGTGATATGGTTTAGTGTGAGGTGTCCCTGCCTACGGCAGGGGGGTTGGAACTTGATGATCTTAAGGTCCTTTCCAACCCTAACGATTCTATGGTTCTATGATTCTATGATTTAAACAATCTATGATTTAAACTATCTATGATTCTATGATTTAAACTATAGTTTGGTTTGGTACCAGAAATATTTACATTTCAGAAAGGCTGTGAAATTTTGTTTTCTGTCTGATGACATTGCCACAGCCTAGCGATTCAGTGGAAGCCCTCTGCCTGCTTCTCTGCTATTGCACAAGTCCAGTTAAAAACCAACATCTCGAAATCCTAGATAGACCTCCCCCCACCCAATTTTAATTTCACTCTGTAAAAACAAATTCAAATTTTAGTTTGGATGCAATTATAATGCTCCAATTACTGCCCTAGGGCTGAAATAGAGAGATTTTAAAATGTAGTGTACCTCCCAAGATGCATAGCAGTAATATTGCTCTATGGTGAAAGAGTCCCTGAATATATTTGAATAGAGATAATGACTTGATTTCTTTGTGGAAGTCATAATCCATTCAAAAGCTTTTAAAGTTAATTACCTCTAAATTACTTGTATTGTATTAGGTTATTCCCTGAAAAACAGGACATATGCTAACAGATTAAAAAAAGAGATAGAATCTCAAATTGTTTTATGATACTCTGCCTAGCACAGCTGGGTGATATAGTCATATTTCTTACCCTGCTTGACACACATGCCATGCAATATACTTCTCAGAGGATCGTTTTTTTCTTTATACCTCTTCATCTTTCAAATAAAATGTAATGGATTTTATCCTAGTCACAGTTCCACCTGTGTATCTCCATTTACAGGGGCCCCTTGGTGGAAGACCTAAGATCCTCTTTCTCATTTACATTAAAATATTCAGATGAAAAGTAAGAGTAGAACAATTAAAAAATAAGGGAGAGAAAAGGGGTTTAAAATCTTTTCACATATGAAACTTCAAGCTTTTATGTTTGCAGTGCAAAAGCAATGTTTCTGCTTAATTCCATTTCTTCTGCATTTAGTAAAAAGATAAGTAATTGCCTACCTTGTAGAGTTGCTTTGTTCATGTTGCTACATAAAATTGATAGTTTGAAATTTTTATGGAACTGGTACTTCTAAGAGTACCATTTTTCATTTCACCCTTTCTATTATCTCAAGTTCTTTACATTCTGTATTGCCACATTTTCCTCTGTTTATTTTTCAAACTCTTGGGTTTGCACAATTCAGTAGCTCAGTGAGATACCACAACTGTATTCTTAAAAACAATACCAATAGTGTTAGGTGAGTGTTAGTGAGAAAAATAAACTTTCTTTTGTCTTTTCCAGTTTAAAGCTCTTCTGGTTACAGTTTGTTTTGGTTGTGTTTTTTTTTTTCTCTCTACTGAAATAAATGTAAAGCTGGGTAGTTTTACTACACAGTACTGTAGAAATGATGGAATATGCAGTAAAATTGCAAATTAACACTGGATGAAACCCAGACTCTGATACAGTAGAGGGAGATTAGAAATGATTTGTTTGGTCTCCATGGGAAGGTGTGCCAGATGTCCCTCTATTTAAACAATCCCTGATTATTAACCCCTGAAACAGTACTCTGTAGCTAAGGAAGGCTGCTTGCTTGCTCTCAACACACAGGCAGAGTACAAGAACTTCTGGGGGATTGCTTCAATTATGAAAGATATACCCCCATAAATGTAATTTTTCAACAAAATATATATAATGTGTGAAAACATCAGGTTTAGGTAAAGGGCATAGCCTTCAATGTTATGGTGTCTTACTTCCAGATTATGTAATCATGCGGTCCAGTACAATCAAGCAATGCAGTTTTACTGTATGAAGTATGCTTTCTATTGATTAATGGGCCAATTATTTCAAAACAGGAACCATTTGCAAAGTAAGGGAAAGTGATTTAAACAGATTACATCTTAAGTTTCTGTAACGTGTCTTTATAGTACAATTTATACATGAATGTGCATGTAATCAGACACATTGAATGTCCACAGACTAGAAAATTATCTGAAATTAATGCTGAGATTGTGCGTCAGCAGCTTAAAAGAATGGAATTGTCATAATGGAGAGCGAGGCATGCTGCTGGTGTAAGTTGGCATAAGCCTACTAAAGTCAGAGGATCTGCTAGCTTTAAGACTTGGCTTTAGTTCTGACTTCTTGACCTGTCTAACTTGCTGAAGACAATAGTTGCATGACAATAATTATTTCAGTAGTTAATAAATCACCACCTTTTTTTTAGCAGTTTGCAGAATAAGGACCTTGCTTTCGTGTATAATATTCAATTTTTATATCAATGTTTGGTTTTTTAATACAAGAGAACAGGAAAGCTATCTTGGTTTGCAGAGTATTAGTAGCTGCTAATAAGTGATGGCAAGGGGCTTGGTATATGTCAGTGAGAGAGCCACCTGCTTACCGCTGAGTTTGTGTGTGTCTGCCCCTTAATTCTAAGTAGGATTTTATCCATAAACATTACGTATATTATATATTTTAGTCAAGGTAGCTTCGTTGACTGCCTAAAACTAAGTGCCTTTAATTTGCTATAGCTACAATGCAAAAGCTGTTCCTGCGTAACAGCTGCATCCCAAGAAGTATTGTGCCTTTTATGGATCAGGAACTATCGTGCAGCCTTTGAGAGTGCACAGAGGCAATGGAGACGAGTACATTGTTTTGCACTGCTGGTTGCTTTCCTAAGGTGAGCAGTCAGATCCACATATACCACAGGAAGACGTAAGTGTGTATATGTGTATTTTTCACTTTGTGGTAGTCATCAGGAGACTGTTCCCCACTATTAATGCTGGGAGTCCCTCATGCTGCACAAATATTCATTATGGCCATTCTAGAGATCATGTGTGGCAATGACTTGGACCTAAGCTGAGCTGACATTTTGACCCAGATTTAGCTGATTAGGGAAATATTTCCCTTTCAAATTTGGCATGTGCTGTAGGCTACCAGGAAAACTAGGGCACAGATTCCCAGAGGGTGGGGTTTTGAATTGGATGTGTGTTCAAATGTACGCTTATGTAACTATGGCACTGCTACATCACACACCCATTCCTTTGCTTGACTATTAAATAGCCAAAGAAGGCATTGCTCCTTAACTTTGTCTCTATTTCTGCTAAACTTGAAAATTCTGTGCAAAAAAAACTTTATGCAAGATATTATAGTTGTGATTTTTCCATGCCTACTTGTTAGTGCTTTTAAAGACATGATGGAGTTTAAAGTGCTTTCTGGATAGTAAAAGGTGTTTATGAACCCAGAATAGCCATGTAAGCATGAAATTTCCTCAGTATCTGTGAGATTTGACATTGGACGTTGTGACTAAAGATTGGGAAAGAGCTTCCAAAGAGGGGTTGTGTTCTGCCTTGTCAACATTGCTGCTGCGTAAGATAATGATTAAAAAACTCTGTGGATGCACACTAATAGTTTTTCTTGTAAAAAGTAACTGGCGCATTGTGTGTAACTCTGTGTAGGAGCTTAGATGCTTGAAGTACTGTTTGCATTATATTTCCTGTCTGGTTTCTGTAAATAATTGCTTAGTAAAAGGTAGCTTTTGGCTATCAACTGCTTGCTTACTTCTCTGGAGGAGTTTAGCATCAGAAGTTAATCCTGAAGACTGGCTAAAACAAACCCCAAACAAATGATAAATTTACTCTCCCTTCAAGTAATTCAGCAGGGTTTAGACTTTGTTATTTCAAAACTGATGTTTGGCTGGCTTCTTCTAAAGCCCTTTTGCTTTTTTCTCCAGTCCTTTTTTATCCAGTCATTCATCTTGATTGTGTTGTGCAGCTGTAACTATACCAATATTTAAGCTTGAATCAAGCTTTCCATTATATTAATCTTTTTTTAACCAGCCTCCAAGATTCTCCCACAATAAACTAATCTCTGAAATTGTAAATGATACACCATGACCAAGGTTTCATTTCTGGGCGATGTATATGTATAGAAATAAGTTTTTTAACAAGGAATTCTGTGACATAATGGTACCTTGTACCTGCCTTTATTTATACCAGTCTTTCTACCTGGTATCTTGACTGAAATCACTGGGGGAAGACACCTTTTAGCAAGTCTTATCATGATATTTTTTTATGGGAAGAGAAATCCTCATAGTTAGAAGATTTCATGCCAAAATAAATGTTTATAAATTGCATTTATAATTGGTTATGAATATTCTGAAATTTGTACTTCTGAAATAAAAATCATTAGCAGTGAATCAGTAGGTACCACCCATCTTTGTAAATCTTGATCATTCAGTTTAAGGGCTTTAAATGAGCTCTACTGTTTGTAGCATAGCTTACTTTTCAGGGGCTGGGTGAGCTACAAATGTAAAATAAACACTTGGTTTGTTGTTTGTTTTTTTTTATCCCATTACTACTAAAGAAGTTAGTCACCAGGATGGTGTTAGCTAGCATGTTTTGCAGTTGGAGAATCACCTTCTCACTCCTATTTTTTTCTTGCAAACCTTCTTGTACTCTGCTGAGTGCATGTGTGCCCACACTGCACTGATCCCCTTGCCTCACCTCTGGTTCAGTGACCATTCTAGAGCTTCTCCAAGGACAGAAACATGGCTGTGGAATAGAAAGACATTATTCAAATCTAGCAGTAAAGTGATATGTTTAAGTAAACTATTAGAACTCCTGTGCAAGCACGATGTTTGATCTTTGAGGAACAAACCCATGAGTTGTATCTGCTGTACCTGCTTTTTACATTATTATTGTTGTTATATTTTCTGTTCCCCTCTCCAAGAGGCTTTACAGTCTATTTTCCACTCTGTAGGTCCTCATAAACTTTCCACCTTCCACTGAGAATGTAACATGATGACATGATACCTTGTGACCTGCAGAGTGTGTCAGAGAGTTTTAGAAAGCAAGCATATACTTCAGTCCTGGTATTTCTGGTTTTCCTCAGTGCAATGAGATAGCTTTTGATGGAGATTTCTTTGCAAAATGGGATTGGAGAACACTTGTTTCATGCTATTTCCAATCCAGGCTGATGGCTTATGATGGTGAGCTTCTGGTTTTGTTTTTTTTTATTTTTGCTAATGTGCTGCAGCTCATTTGGAAGAGCTGGTGTCCAGATTAATTTGTTTCGATTATGCTGCTTTTTATCAAGATATTTTTCCCGCCTGTCACTTTCAGTTGGAGAAAAATAAAGTAAAAAAAAAAAGTTAATTAGTAGTTCTGGAGAATAAACTATAATCATTAGTGCTGCAGGAACATGCAGCAATGTGATGTCTGCTCTATGATATTTCTCAAGTTTCATTGTCATAACCTAGCCAGTTTCAGGAGGAAAAGCACCATTACTCATGACAAAGGCAGCAATATTTCCAGGAATATTCCTGAGAAAGGGGGGTATTCCTCTCTGACTTGGCAGAGGCCTTTTTACAAGAGTAGCCATCCCATCTCTGTATCCCTAGGTAGGTATCCAGCACAACTTTTCAGATGCTTTGCACTGACTCTACAACGCAGAAAGCTTCTGGGGTTCAGTGTGTGGAGTATCAAATGAATGTCAGAGAATCTGAAATGTTTAGCAAGGAAATTGGTAGAAAAATTGAAGAAAAGAGAGGGAGAGAAATCAGATCAGTTACAGGATTTGCAGTAGAGAGAACAGAAGAACATGATCTAAGAAAGCTTTTATCAGGGGTGAGGAGAAGTTTGCCATCACAGCTCTTCTGGTGAGGTGGAGGAGCATGTTAAGTCTGGGTAAGGTATGTGGAGCTTTGCATGAGGGAATTCTCAGCACTCCCAAGAACTGAGAGGTAGATTTGAAGACAAAAAGATTAAAGCAATTAATACTGGTGACATGTAAGTTGCAGAAAACCATGGGATGTATACATGGGTAGTTTATGATAAGTATTGGTATAGAGGCAGGAATGACAGCTTTAAGAAATGTGTCCATAGCTGAGCTTCAGCTAAAGTGTCTTCTTTATTTCCATTATGATATGGACATGGAATTTGAGAGATTTCTGCTGGTCACTGTAATTGCACTGGTGTGTTTTGTTACTTTTTAAAGTTTTAGTAATTTAACAGTTAAGTGTTCTGCATAATAAACTGCAGCCATAGTGAAAACATACATACAATTGGCACAAAAGCCAGCTGTCCTGGTGGATGCTCTTCTCAGGAGAAAGTCCTCAGAAACAGCACTAATTTACATAAATCTACCCTGGTTTAATTTTGTCTTTTAATAAGCTGTTTAATAGGCTATCTAAAGGCACATGGGAAAATATGAAGGAAAGTAGGATTAATAACCATTAGTTTGGCTCTGCTCAGAACTGGAGTTTCTATGGGAGTTTCTGTATCAGTATGAATAAGGTGGCCTTAAATGAGTAAAATAAGGATGAAAAGAACAATTGTCTACATTCTGCTCCCATTAGAACAAGTCTGCAAGCTTGTTTCCTTGAAGGTGTTTTGTCCAATTTGGTGAGATGTATTTCGAGAGAGGTTTTAGATTTGATTCATCTTCCTTCTTGATGGGTTTTATAAGACTGACTTTTAAGGTAATGAGTATAAAATAAGTCATATTTACTTTCTTGATTTTTCCCTGTTATGTAGAAGGATGAAATAATTGATTTATCATTGACAGTATAAAAATTCTAATTTTGCCACAAATTAGATTATTCTGTATTTATTCTGGATAACACTGAAACAGACTGGTGTTCTGAATCCATTGTTTTTTTTTGGTTTTGTTTTGTTTTGTTTTTTAAGTATTGTTCAGTGTTCCCCTTCTTCATGGAGTGTTTGTTTTATTAAACACTGCACTTAAAAACAAGATGCAATTCTTGCTATGATTTTTTTTCCTTTTGAATTGGAGAAAAGATCACTTAATTGCAGTGTATTGCACTGCAGGAAACGTAACATCTGTTGATTGTTACGAGTGTAGCAGGAAGAGAAATGCTTTGGCATTTATTGGTTACTAGTTTAAAAAGAAAAAAAAAAGAAAAAGAAGTCCAACTTTCCCATGTCTTAGTCTGAGAAAGAGCTGAAACCACAGTTGCAGTCTCTTGGAGAGTCAGATGTTTGGCACACGAGCCATCTCCAAACTGCTGAAACTGGCTATAGAGATTCATATAACCAAGTACAATGAACTGCCAAAATATGAATTAAGGTGAAAAGATCTGCAGAGCTGTTATTTAAGATTTGGGTTAAGTTTTATTAATTTGAGACTGGTTTAAGTTTTTAACATACATTATGGGCAGACATTTTGCACTCTAAATTGGATATTTTTATTCCATCTAATCCAACTGGACTTCAGTCTCTGACATCCTCCAGTTTTTATAGAAATCAAATAGTTAAAAAATAACACATTTGGTCAGTTTTTGAGAAGAGTACCCTTGGTAAGGCAGAGACTAATGAAACAGTCTAGTTCATCTCCCTGAAAATGTGAGGTTTCTGGTAAACTGTTGAATATATTGGTGATTCTTTTTCTACGTTGGTACTGAGTTTTAAAACCAAATTAATCTAATCCTTTTCTGAATAATGAAATCTTAATTACTCAGGTTGAGTCTTCATATTTCATCTAGTAGTTTAACAGCACTAGCATTCAAATAGCTGGGCTTGGCCTTTAAAATTAACACTGTTTTTAAAGCAAATGGCAGAAATACCAACTCAGAAATGGGTCTTTCAAGCATTCTAGTTACAAATTGAGGAAAAAAAGCAAGAGATTAAAAATATATTTTCTATATAGTCACAGTGACTGGAATGACAAGCAGCAGGTCAGGTTCATGAACTTTTTAGGACAAGGGCAGGGAATTAGGAACCAGTTGGCTGACACATCACAAATTATGTTAGACTGAAAGGAAATAAAAAGTTCCTATTAAACTTTTGTGGGCGAGGAGGGAGCGAAACTGACATCACATGCTCTATCCTGATAGTCAATAATCACATGTGTTAGTTTCCCTGATAAATGTGGTTTGTGATGCACTGTCATGTTGTGTATGTGAAAATGAGTTTCTGCATCACTATCAAACACTTTTGCTTTTGTTGAGCTGTATGCAAGTAAACTTGTGCTATAAATCACACATTAGATTTATATTTGATCGTGAAGGCTAACTAATGGTCTCTTGTTTTATATATACTTTTTCTTTTTCTGGTTTCTTATGAACTCTACCTTGTCCTTCAAAACAAACAAGCATGTTTAAGAAGATACAGCTTTCCTCTATTTATAGGATGATTTGACAATTCTAGTTCCAAGTACAGGTAGCTGTAGTAAATATTCGATACTGCTGTGGATGACTGCAAATCCTGTTCATCTGAACAGAGCAAATTTTCATCTGAAAGCCTCTAATCCTGCTTCCAGATGCTGTCAGTCATGAATACACACTGTGTGTATTTTACAGTTTGTCCATGAGGTGGCAAACACTGTTGATCCTTGGCTTGCCACAGAGAGATATAGCATGTCAGTGCTGCTGATGTTTTTCATGATCAGTGTGGTAGTTTGTAACAACCTTTCTGATGTTTTGCAATAAAGGTGTTTTACATTTGCCAGTATGCAGCGGCATGGTGATTTCTCTTCTGAAATAGCTGGTCTAAAAGGTTACAGTCCCTGGCTTTTTTCTTATGCTTGTTACCAGATCCTGTCTCGGCTACAGTGGCAATAACCACACGTGATTTAAATGATATAGTACAGGGAGTGGTGAGATGCAGGAACAGGGTGGAGCTAGGAACAAATTTAATCAGATTTTTTTTAGAAATAATCTGCTGTAAAGAAATTGTGTGGATTCATACCTTAGTTTTTCTGCAAAAAAAAAAAAAAAGTGTTATCTGTTGATTAGTTCAGTTTTTCTCTTTTTTCCCTTTTAGCAGTTGCTTTAGTAATCTGCAGGGATTTCCCCCATTCTGTACTGTCCTTAGTAATGGCAGTCCTGTCAGAGAGAAGACCAAGAGTTCAGTTTAGGCAGCTACTAAGTGTTTTCTTGTAATTAGTTGGAGGAGACTCTGGAAACAAACAGTTCACTCTCATCACCACTCTTCTACTCACATAAATAATGAACATCGTGTAGGTAAAGGATAAGTAGCTGACATACCATGAATAGTATCACTCTGTGAAGAATATCCCTTGTCTGGTGACATTGTCAGAAATTATACAGGCAACATGAGCTGGTCATGATCATTCAGGTCAATGGCACAAGGACAAGCCCTTTAATCAGCAGCTTCTTGTCAGTGGGGTGGGGTGGAATGATCCTGTGAGAGAGTTGCTAAATGTTTTAAGACTTATGTCCAGCCTTTCACCATGTAAGAACAAAGTATCTTTTTTATTGCTAACAAAACCAAATCAAACAGAAACCAAAACAAAACAACAACCCAAACAAACAAGCAAAGAAAAAAACAAAACAAAAAACAAACAAACGAAAACAACCACACACACACAAAAAAAGAAGAATAAAAGAACCACAGGAGGGTTACAAACCAAAACCATGACCACTGATTATAGGCTATATTGGCGAGGAGGGTATTTGTGGCTGCACTACATGGACAGAGAAGTTGTGAGCTTCTCTATGGAGCTTGCAGGTTTGAGGTCGTGATGGAAAACTACTAACTACCAACCTGTATTAGCATTTAGGAGAAGCTCAAAGAGTAGTTTCTGGTTTTGACATATATGGGAGGATGTTCAGCTATTCTTCACAGATCTCCCCAATAGGATGTACACAAAAGAAGCCTTCTTTGGTTTTTCACATTTATAGAATTTAGAAATCTGTGGAGATTGTTCCTCACCGGTATACAATTAACTGTGAGCTTTCTTAGGTTACAAATACGTTACTAAAACAAAGTCTTCCTCTAACTAACTGTAAGCACCCAGGAATCTCTGACATTTAGGCTGGTTAATAGCATTTATTTTTGTCCTTTAAAGCAGGTCTGCTACAGGCATTTGCATAAGGTCCATTTGATCTCGTATTTGGTTTATTAACTGGTTCTGAAGCTTCATATTTAAAGAGTATTTAGGTAATAAAGTCATATATGCACCTTAAAAATCAGTAATTACAAAAGTAAACAATCCTCTTCTTCCCAGGTTCTCCTGCTTGTTAGCACGGGGCTAGAACGTTCTTAACTTGGGATCTGTACTGTTGTCTTTTATAAAGCAAAAATCAATAGTGGTGCTTAGTTATTCAGTGATGGTCTACATTTGCCTGGTTTATTATCTGCATGTTGCAAATGAGGAAATGGAGAGCAGCTGTGCAGCTGCCCAGATTTGTACCTGGTATCTGACAGTTTTGCACATTTTCTGACTTCAGATGAAACCATTAGACCACTTCTCTCTGGGGAAATGTGTGGAGACGATGCACTGATCATGCAGAAATAGAAGTTTTGCTGTTAACTTCAGTGGGTCAGAATTTCTCTCAAGATGCTTGGATTTTTTTCCAGCTTATTTGTCTCTAATGAGTCTTCGTGTTTACTGGCAGGAAGGATATATGTGTATCCAGAAGTTTATTGGAATAAAGGGCAGCTGCTAGCAGCTACATAATGAAGAGAGAAAGCGGAAGGTAAAGCTGAAAGCCAAATTACTTTGATCAGGACCATGATTTACTGCCTCTTTTCATGCATAAGTGTTTCTTGATTTTTCAAGACTGCCCCAGAAATTATTTTTCTGGAATTGAATGGGTAGAATTATTTTTTATTTGCTAGTAAATATTTATCCCAAATGGAGGAGAAACATAAATTTATTCTTGTTACTGTGATAGTGTAATTTTAGGGAAGAGATGAGGCTCTTTCTTTTTTAATCTTACTAGGCCATATCTCACTGGGAATTTTGAGGTCTTTGAGTCATGGTTCTCATAGCAGATAAAAATGAGCTTTTCTTTTTTCAGCTGCTTCAAGTAAGTTCAAATGAAGGAAAAACAAAATACAGAATTTAAGAGGTGTAGTCTGGCAGTTGTGTTTTATATGAAATTATGAAGGTGGTCACTTGCTTTACTACTCCTTTTTTATGCTGTTTGTAGATAAGAGTTTTCAGTGCTTTGCTATTCTCTAGTTACTGTAACTTTAGTTTTTATGAGACCATCCTGTAATGCCACATTTAGACAATAGAAAATTAGCTTCAATAATGTTAAAATTTTGCATTTAATGCAGAAGGGAGCTATTCCCTTAGGGTCTCATTTCTAAAGAAAAACTAAACTCTGAGTGGGAAAAAGTAAAGATTCTGGTTGTTCTGTTACTTAAATCCTACTTTAAAAAAAACTGCTTTTCCATAATAATTTGTGAGCGATCCACACAAAACTACAAATACTTTGCTTCTGAAAATGTTTCTACAGCCTTAAATTCTCTCTGGTGCCAAGGATATCACAGAAGTTGCAGCTTATTCATTCTTGCTGGGAAACAGAATGGGGAATAGGGGCTCCTTCAGGGTGTCTGGCCTGAGCATGGTCAGATACACTCCAACAGGTTCCATGGAGTCATGGGGCCAACCTGTGTAATGCATCTCATCAGGCTTATGCCTCTGGCCTCACCTTTGACTATGACCCTAGTTACAGGAATTAAGTCTTTTGAAATCCTTCGCCTTCCCAAAGAGAACTTTGTCCTGTATTTTCACAGAAGAATGTTGACTCTCTTAAACAGAATGTTCAGTGAGCTCTTCAGAAGACATTGGATCATGCTTTTTCTCCTTAGTAGCTGCATATTTAGCCATCAGTTTTGGTACTTGAGATTTGGCTATGGTTATGTCTTGCATGGACAAGTTCGATTTGTTGAGAACAGAACATTCCCCACTGTTCTTTGTGTCAGTTTGCCTAATATAGAATAAAAAATATTGAAAAACATCCTCAAGATTATGATGTTCCCAGCTCCACAAATAATTTACCCTTAATTACTTTTAAAATTATCATCAGTTGGAAATAGAAAATGGAGCTACTTCTGTAACAGACTGATTGAAATGTTTTTTCCAGATAACCACTTTATGCCTGTAATATATCTGCATCAGTCCATAAACTCTATTTTCTCTGTAAAACAGGTCTTTAGTGTAGTTATCAAAGGAAGCAATCACTTTGTGCAGTGAACTCTTACCATTATTTAGATAATTGTGCTGGATAGTTATATTTGCGTATTGGATGTGATATGGTGCCCACCTAATTTTGGATTACTGTCTCTGGGATAAATATAAATAAAAAGAGAGATAGATGTTCTACTGAAATTTTTGTCCATTTATTTGATTGTTTTTTTTTTCAGAGAGCTGGGGTGTTTTTTTAATTTTTAAAGAAAAAAAAACATTTCACAATCTCTTACTGTTAGAAAATGCAAATTAGAAATATGCCACTGTGGTTTTGAAATAGTGTAGTTTTCATGGTAGTCAATTCATCATTATGTTGAAATAACACGGCATTTTACCTCCTGAAGACTAGCACTATACCTAAATGTTGACGGTCGCTCTGTCTTGCATGGATTTTATTTTTAACATACATAGTGTTTTCATTTAGCTAATTAGTAGTCGTCTTTCTCTTTTCCCTTCCCTTTAGTTTCTTTGATAAAACTTGCCTGGGGATTCATTAAATCTTAATTCACAATACAAATCTTAACTCTGCTCATTCCCTGCAGTGTAGCCTGTCGTTGATACTTTGTAGATATGTCTTTCTGTGAAGTAATTGCCTATCTTCTGCCTCCTTTAATTCTCATGCTAGTCTGGACATTTCCAGAGAGCACAATTTATAATTCTCCCCCTGAAAAACTAACATGCTCATAAGAACCAGAAATAGACGTTATACTTGATTTGTGGGTTTGTTTAAAAACATACACCATCATGTAAAAGCTGTGTGCAGCCTGTGCAGTGTGATAAGCCTATTACCTCTAGATCCAGCCCAGGAAAAAAAATTAAGAATATGCTTAATCACCTAATTTTCAAAGTATGAATTATTTTTTTCAGTGTCTATGATATTATCAGTGCCTAAAAGCAAGTGCTGATGTCCTGTGCTGGTGTGAAGGTTCTGAAAACATTTTTGGCGTTTTATGACTGAAAATAACCTCATAAATAAAATTATATTAAAAACTAGCAGCAAACTAGAGTTGAAGGAATTCTCCTTGCATTTCAAGCATACTTGGCTTTCTGCCTGATTTAGAAATATGGGAGGAAGGCCACCTTCCTAGGAAGTGGTTTCAGAATGAAAAGCCAGTTCTGCAAAGGCTGAAATAAACCAGAATAAATAAAAAAATAAGATAAAACTCATGTTGTTTAATGGAACCATTAAGGCTTTCCTTGACACAGTTTTGCATTCATTTATATGGTAAAGTTTCCGATAGCTTCCATGGCACTGGGATGGAATGACATAATATTGTTTAAGCCTTAATATTGTTTAAGCATATAAAAGAAGCATATCTTATTTTTAAGCATTCACGGTGTGGCTGTAATTAATGCTGCAAGAGCCTTTATCACAAACTTTGTTCTCTCAAATCATATTTGTCAGTGTGACATCACCTTTCAAAGGTGAAGTGAAAGTGAATTGCTTAATGAAATAGTAATTTTTAGATAAGTCCCACTATCTAGAGATGTCCCTTTGGAGTTCAGGAATAATAACTGGGCAAGGACTGTGATTTTATATAAATTATTGAAATTAACACCTTACTGAAACTCTGAAGCACAATATACTAGGATGTTAGTTAGAGGGCACTTTTTTTTGTAAAAAGTTAATTAGGTCATTTGCAAAAATAGAGTATTGAAACACCATTAGTTTTTCTTGCACTTGACTGACTTCTGTAGTAACAACTGTTTATTCCATGTCAAATATTTGAATTTAAAGTGCTAAATTATTCTATTTTTTTTTTTTTAATTTAAGCAGCTTATTTTTCATAAGTATACACACACCACCCCCTGGAAAAGGAGAAAAAGTCTACATATTGTTTCTGGTGGTCCCAGCAGATGGTATAACCAGTTGACAAGTGTAGATGCGGTGAGCAGTGTACATCACTAAAAGTGTAAATTTGTCTATACCACTGTTCTACTACTTTCCTGTTTAAATTAAAAAAAAAACAAAAAAAACAAGTCAAAACTCTGTTCTGATATAGAAATGTTATTTTTGAGCCTTGTCTTAAAGTGTTTGTTAAAACTTACCTTTGTGAAACAACAACATCTGTTTGCTGCAGTTACTGCTGCTTCTGTTTCAAGAAGCACTGCTGGTCTTGACCATTTGGGAATTTATTACATTTGTTGTGAAACCTGTCTTTCTGATTAACTGCTTATGTTCACTCCATTTAGGATCTCTGAAGAGGCTTAAATGGGAGTCCTTATGTGTGATTTTAGGCTCTTACAAGCAGGGGACTAATGTATGGCAGGTCTTTTACAGTCTGAATTGCTGACCCCTGTGAAATGCTCTGCCATTGTATGATCGATCACTTCACTACTGAGGGGAAAATAACACACTTTCTTCTCCCTCTTTGAAACCTCTAAGAGCTTGATAGTAGAGTAGCCCTGGGTTCTGCAAAAAAACGGCAAAAGTTGGGACACAGTTACTGTAGAGGAAATAATGGACGTTCCCCACTTTACTCATCTTTTTTTTCCCCTCAAGGATTGCATGTTGCCCATACATACTGTGTGTTTGAAAAATTATTTACAAACATCAGTGTATTCTGACTATGCGTTTCCATCACATTTCACACATTATTCTAAACTCAGTGTATCTGAAGGAGTACTTCGAGCAGCAGTCACAGATAAGTCTATGTAATTAGACGGATCCTATCAGAAAGTGGGGAAAACAAGGTATTATTTTCAAAATAATATTTGAGAAGTACTGGAAAACCGTATAATCCCTGCTACATGGGTGAGCAAGGCAAATGTTTGAAAGACAGAATATTTAAGTATTTTAAGACCACGAGGAATTTACACTCTTATCCACTGTTGCCATTTAAGAGTGGGAAACATCATCAGCTTAGTGAATTCAAATACATTCAACCTTTGCCTGCTTATAGTGTCTATGAGAGGCTGCTAAATATGTTCTAGGTGAAACACAAAGCTAGAGTCCCATTTCCGTTTGTGACTGGACCTGGATAGTGCAGCTGTACTTAAAATTGCATGTAAAAATATATATTCACAGCTTAAAATATGTATAGGGTGAATACAGTTGGTTATATCTTGCCTGATCACACAACTATTTACTGTAGCACTAGTATACACTTCGTCTTTTCCTCTGTGAATCAGAGCATTTGCATCTTACACATGGTATTTCAATATTGCGTTCATTGCACTGCTCTTCACTGTAAACTGACTGCCATCTGGAATTTTTCTTGCCTGGGAATCTCTAATCACAGCTTGGTTAATTAGTTTAAGACATTAGGACACATTCTTTGGACTCCTTTAAATACAAATAATGCTTTATTTATATTACAGTTGATAGCAGGAAAAAGAGAACTGGCATTTTCTTCTCTTTCATTATCATGATGAAGTTCAATTAAAAAAAACCTCTTTAAAGCAAAGTTTGTTTCAGAGACCACCCAGTCCAAATGTATTTTTGTTTTATGGCAGGTGTTTCAGCAATTATTACTAATTGGAAAATTAGATGCCGTTGCTATAGCAGCATCTTTATTCAGTAATTGGTTTTGGCACATTTTAACTAGCAGTAGCTCAGCTAGACACAAAGCTATTCAAGTGAGAGATGGGAAGGTTTGTGTAAAAGTGGTGAGCCAGTGCTGTAAGTCAGTATATTAACCCTCCACCTCTGTGGCCCTGGGCACAAACCAGCATCTCTCTGGGAGCACAAGCAAGACCTTGGTGGCCTCATTCATGTCAGTAAAGCACAAGAAAACAGGAAATTGGTGAAATTCTGAGCTAGCGCTTCAGTTCTCATTCTTTATTTCTATTTTGAGTGTATCGGTTGCTGCAGGGTCAACAAGCTCATGTGATTTTCCTTTTCAGACTGTTTCCAGCTGGCTTGATCTCCTCTCCAATTGCAAGTATATTGATGCTTATATATTGGGTGGGTGATGTGTGTGTTTGCTGATCTCTGAACCTTTGAACTTGTCTTTCTTTGACGTGTCTTGTACTTTTTCCTTTGGTTCCTGCAGTGAATATTTGTTGGGGCTTATGGCATTATGCCCACATGTGAAATATAACATTTATTTTGTGGGAAATTTAGGGTTTCCTTTAAGTGCTTCTTTGCATCTGCTCACAGTAGGATGGAGCTCTACTGACTTGTTGCAAACTAGAGGATTTTCGTACTTTAAACACCTTATTCCCTTCTTGAGCTTTGAAAGGTAGAGCTTGTTATGCAAAAGTTGGTTTTGTTTTGGTTTTTCCATCTCTACCTGATGTGGATTTCATGAAGATTTTGAAACCTTGGAGGTTAGCAGGCTTTGAAAATTAATAGCAGTTTCAAACCTCATTGATTCCTCCTGCCCTACCCCTGCATTTTAGATACCTTTCCTATCCACCCTTCCTTCTGTGACTTTAGGTACCATGTGAAGGGGAGAGAAGGCTTGCTTAATAGTAACTATGGTTTCTTGACAGGTGTTATCTCTTCACCGTCCATTCTATGCCTTTTCTCTGATAGGCTTTTTTTGACTTTCTGAAAAAAAAGTTATAGAGCTTCTCAAAACAATGATAGTCTGAAATATCTCCCTGCTATATGTCTGAATGTCCTGGGTTCAGCTGTAGCAGTCATTTTTCTCCTTCTTAGTAGCTGGTGCAGTGCTCTGGTTTTGATTTTCAGCCTGGGAACAGCGCTGATAACACTGATGTTTTTAGTTGTTGCTCAGTAACGTTTACTCTGACCAAGGACATTCTGAGTCTCATGCTCTGCCAGGGAGGAGGGGAAGCTGGGAGGAAGCAGAGCCAAGACACCTGACCCAAACTAGCCAAAGGGGTATTCCATACCACAGGACATCATGGCCAGTATATAAACTGGGGGCAGTTACCCGGAAGGGCTAGATCACTACTTGGGTCAGGCTGCTTATCTCTTCACCGTTGTATTCTCTTCCCTTGTTATTTCCTTTATCATTATTATTATTGGTGGTGGCAATAGTGATTTGTGTTATACCTTAGTTACTGGGCTGCTCTTATCCCAGCCCATGGGAGTTACATTCTTTTGATACTCCTCCCCATCCCTCTGGGAGGGAGGGGAGTGAGCAAGTGGCTGCGTGGTTCTGAGTTACCCGCTGGGCTTAAACCACCACTGACTATGACATAATGGCAAGTGTGAGCATGCGCTACATACTCTGCTGGAGGAAAAAAAAATACTCCTGTTTTGTAGGTTTGGGTACATAAGCCACATTGAGAAGTTTCATTCTTTCACAAAGATTGTAAGTTGCTCAAAGTACAGTTAGACATATGCCTCTTCTTGCTGTGAACTAATTATGATGTTAGGTGTCAAAATACTGAGTGTTGGGTGCCACAAAATTACTAATAAGCATTCATTCTAAAGTAAGTTTCTTAGTGGGTAGTAAAATAAACCATTTAGATCCTATGGGTTTAACTTAAAAAAAGCAAACAAACAAACCAGTTCTGTAAAGATGGGATCTCTATTTGGAGGTGTATCATTTGGGCCGTGGATGATCTGTGAATGAGGATTTGATTTATAAATGTGATATTAATTATTAATCATGGCTTGGCAGCTTTTAAAATAGCTCTTGTAGGTTGTTTTTTTTTTGTGTTTGTTTATAATTTAACACTTGTTTATAATTAAACACTTGTTTTAATGAGAACTCTGATAAGAAATACTTATAGGTACAAGTTCTTTGATGGGTTGACAAATACCCAGTTGGTACTGTAATGAGAAACTTCTTAGCTCTAATGCATAGAGCATATTCAGAGTTGAAGGAATTGGGGTTTTTCTTTGATTTCCCTTTAAATGTCAATTTAAATGTTTGTTAATTTCAGAGACAGGAAAAATATGCCCTTAACTGCCAGACAAGCTGCTGCATGTATACTTCATGCTTTTGGTAATAGCTCCTTCAATGTAAAAAAAGAAAAATAAACCACCTTAAAATAATAAAGAAAAGTCAAGGTGACTCTTATCAGTGATACAGAAAACAAACAGATGCTACTGTCACTTTTGTGCTGCTTCAGAAAACTTTGGTAAAGTATCAAATCCCATACATATGGATGTGTGTAACTAAGACTCCCCTCACCAAAAGACCCCTTGTAATATCTTGCCTTGTTTGACTTCTGTTGTGTTTAATAACCTCCTTTCTACTAGTTGTTCTTTTTTTCATATCTAATTTCATCTGTTTTGTAGTAGACTTGTAACTCTGATCTGGTATGTTATGAAGTTTCAATTAGAAGACCAAACACAGCTTGAATCATCTCCAGACAAACATACAGCTGTGTAAGATGTTTCTGTGAGTTGGCTCTAGTCAAATGAGAATTTCAAAGATCCTCAAACCTAAACCAAACTGTATTCAGCAGTTCCGTGTTCAAAGTACAAACGTCACCTGCCTTATTTTTATTCATGTTTGGACCTGTGTTTATTAGAAGCAATTTCCACATAGCTACTGGCATCATCCATATTCTGTAGCTGAGGTGTTCTTGATTTTGACTGTGTTATTGACTCAAATAAAGTAGATATGTAGTCCACCAACTTTTTATCTCCCTTCCCTTCCCCACCAGGTTTTCTCTTCTTTTACATCTTATTGATGTACTGCTTAGTAAAATACCTACTTTTTTCTTCATAGCCTACTGTCCATTCAGTAGAAGGTTAGAATTTATTATGGCATATGCACTACCAGTAAATCTAATTATAATAATGAATTTTAATGCATGAAGTGGTAAAAAGACTTTTCTATATTGGGACTGCATAAGAGTATTAGTTCAGTTGCAGAGTGTGGGAGGGAAGAAATGTTTGGAGCCAAGTTAGGTTTTGTTATGCCACATACCCTTTGTATGAGGCATAAGGCATTGTATTCTTAGGGAAATATGCATTAACATGATGTCAGGGCATCTAACAAGGAACAAAGGCAAGGGACTGAGCTTCATTCAGAATGCTTTAATGTAGTTATAAGGCATTCACTTGTTTTGAAAGCACTTTGGCATAAGAGGTTGGAAAAAATAATTATGTTCAACTGATTATTTCTAGGAGAATTTTGAGGAAGGGACAGGACTAAATGGACTAGAGAGAATGTTTCTGGAAAGTGTGTCACCCCTCACCAACGAAGAAAGTAAATCAAATAGCAACAGAAATAGGTAGTAATACCACCACACAGAGTAATTCCCTGCAGCCACATAAAAGGCTGTGCTGGGTTTTCTGCAATTAACTCCTTAAACAGCAAAAGAAACTATTAAATAACTGTGCTAAAAGCCTTCTGTAAAAAGATGATGGCTAGCCCTGGATTATATAGAATGATAAACTCATAGAGTAGTTTGGTTTAGAAAAGACCTTTATAGGCCATCTAGAGCAATCTCCAAGCAGGGACATCTTCAACTAGATCAGGTTGTTCAGAGCCCTGACCAACCTGAGCTTGAATGTTTCCAGGGGTGGGGCATCCACCACCTCTCTGGGCAACCTGTTCCAGTATTTCACCACTCTCACATGATTTTTCTTTTTTTTTTTTTTATCTAGTTTGAATATATCCTCATCTAGTTTAAAACCATTATCTTTCATCCTATCACAACAGGCCTTGCTAAAAAGTTATAACCATCTTTCTTATCAGCCCCCTTTAAGTATTGAAAGGCTGCAATAAGGTCTCCCTGAAGTCTTCTCCAGGCTGGCCAACTGCAACTCCCTCTGTCTTTCCTCACAGGAGATGTGTTCCATCCCTCTGATCATTTCTGCAGCCCACTTCTGGACATGCTCCAACATGTCCATGTGCTGAGGACTCCAGAGCTGAACAGAGTACTCCAAGTGGGGTCTCTCCAGAGCACACTAAAGGGGCAGAATCATGTCCCTTGACCTGATGGCCATGCTTCTTTTGATGCAGTACAGGACATGGTTGGCTTTCTGGGCTGCAAACACATGTTGCTGGCTCATGTCCAGCTTTTCATTCATCAGTACCCCAAAGTCCTTCCTGTCAGGGCTACTCTCAATCTCTTTATCCCTGGCCTGTGTTGATACCACAGTTTCCCCCAGCCCAGGGTCTTGCACTTGGCCTTGTTGAACCCCATGAGGTTCACATGGGTGCACTTCTCAAGCTTGTCCAGGTCCCTCTGGTTGGCATCCTGTCCCTCAGGCATTTCGGCTGCACCACTGAGCTCAGTGTTGTCTGTAAAATGTGCTGAGGGTGCACTCAATCCCACTGTCTAAATAATTGATGAAGATACTGAACAGTACTGGTCCCAATACCGCCTGCTAATGGACACCAAACATCGCTGTTTTCCACCTGGACATGTTCAGGTGAGCATAAGTCAAATTAACTTTTATATATATGATTATTAATATATATATAAACTAAATGAAAACAAAGACATTAAACAGTTAGCAAAACTAGATCTAATAGCAAGCTTCCACAATTTACCATCTACTTAAAAAAAGAATGATATTGTATCGATTCAAAAGCTCAGATGCTAGAAAAAGTGGATCAAAGCATGAACACATCAGTCAGACTATGGTTTAGATATGGGAATCATTAAAAAAATGTTGTGGTTTTAAATTGCCTGCTGGGTTAAGGGTTTTTTTGGTTGGTTGGTTTGTTGTTGGGGGGGGGAGGAGGGGGAGGGAGTGTTTTATTTTGTTGATTTTGTTATGTTTTTTTTTTAATTTGTTGTCATTTGGGGGGGGTGTTGTGGGTTTTTTTTTAATTATTATTACTATTTTTAAAGTTCAGTTGGCAAGACGCTCTAATCTTTTTAAGGGAAAAGAGTAGACAGGAAAGATAACTGTCTTCAGAAGCTGAGAAATTAAGACATTTCCTACCAGCTGATTTGAAGTTAAAACCTGAGAGCTTGTCACATAGCCTGTAAAACAAAATGAGCTGTATACAGAAACATGTCCCTTTTCTTCTATGGTATGTGTTTCATTTATATTTTAATTTGTTTTTTAAACAAAGTTGAATCAACAGCCTGAAAAATAGAAGTCTTCTGTTTGAAGGTGATACAAATTAATGTATTTCTCAGCAGCAAAATCATTCTCAAATAGTTTGCTTCAGCTCTTGGGCTTAAAGAGGAGAGCGTGTGTCCAATCGATTTTTATTTTTCATATCAAGTAATAACAACAAAGTTTTCTCCCTCTCTGTCTACCTCATCCCCATGCCCCTGCAGTAGTGTTTTGTTGCAATGTGAGCATTTACCAGTTAGGTCCAGGAGTACTCATACCATTTTGCAAAGGCCGTCAGGCATTGATCCAATGACAGTGGCTGTCATGCTGACTGAGATTTTTTATCTTCTAATAACCATTCATTTTCTTCCTTGCCAATCAGTCAGCTTTTCTTGTATAAAATCATGTGACTTATTTTTTTATATAGATATGCATTTTTCAACTATAATCCTAATTTTCATGATTCAGCAATCAAATTAGTTTACTAATTGATGATATTTGTGTTGTCATATTATCTGTGTTACCTACTTATGTTGTGACAGATAAAATCAAAATGAACTCAGATAAACAAGAGGTTTTTTTAAATGTTGTCATACAGCTCAAGGACTATGTCTGACTTCATGTGGGCAACTAATATATATATATATATATAAAATACATACATATATATGTATACGTAAAGCTCCTTACTGTATTTGAGCTGGCACAAGAAGAAAGCACTTTCGGATGTGAAAGATTTCCAGTGACTTTTGGTCAGACCTTTAATATACTCACATCAAGTATGTAATGTACTACTGCAGTAGTAATCACATTCAAGGTGATTTGTACAATCATATTAGCCCCTTAAAAATAACAAAATGAGGTTTTTTTTGCTGTTTTTTTTTTTTCTGGGATATTTCAGAGACCATCACAGGAAATAGCACGCAGAACTGTGAAAGTATTTATTTAATGTGGCAAAGCAAATGTTGCAGGTTTGCAGTTTCTAAGCATGTGAATAGGCTTGCAGTTTGCAATAATAAGAAAAGTTCAAATTTCATGCATTTGTTTTTCATTGTCATTTATCTCTTTTTGGCATGAATACTGTTTTTATAAAATCATGGAAGGGTGGTTTTTTTTTGAATTAAATGAGCTTTAGTGTAAATATGAGCTGAAAAGGTAGCAATAAACGTGCTTCAGCATTAGGTTCTGACTCTAAATTATATTGCAACGTGAATCCTTAGACATTCAGTTAATCTGCATGAAAACATTTATTGCAGTGTTATATTCTCATCTAAATGTAATCACCCCATGGTCTCTGCCCTTTGCTCTATTAAATTTTTAATTTAGGGGTGATTAATTCAGAATTCATTGTTGACAACTGCTTTGTGTAGGAGCAGGAGCTAAGTGACCAGCTGAGGTCTCTTCCAAACATAATTGTGCTGATTCTATGATTACAGAATCATAGAATGGTTTGGGTTGGAAGTGACCTTCAAAGGTCCCCCCTGCATCAACCCCCCTGCAATGAGCAGGGACATCTTCAACTAGATCATGTTGCTCAGAACCACATCAAGTCTGGCCCTGAGTGTCTCCAGGGATGGTTCATCCACCACTTCTCTGGGAAACCTGTCCCAGTATTTGACCACCCTTGTAAAAAATTTCTCTCTCACATGTAACCTTAATCTCCCCTCTTTTAGTTTAAAACCATTATCCCTTGTCCTATTGCAATAGGCCCTGCTAAAGTATCTTGCCATCTTTCTTATACATTCATTTTACATGTAATATCAGAAAAAAGTATTTTCCCAATATTAAGTGCATTTAAATGTTGTTTTTTTTTTTTTGTCTGTGACACACTGTCTAATGTATGTGACAATTTATTGCATAGAAGGCTTCTAACTGTTCTTAAAATATATGCCAAATTGACTTGCTGTGTAATGCAATTAATTCCTTTTTTGTTATTGTTTTTAATTGGATCTTTATGTTTGCCATATGTAACAGGACAGCTTTAGGCAGGAACAGGGGGTGATAAGGATGAGAGAAGGTGTGGAAGTTGACTAAGTACTGAAGCTGCCCAGCAGTTTCAATCTGAATTTCCAATGCAAAGCCCTAACATAGGAACACTTTTACTGAAGTAAGTACAGTTAATAAGCTGTAAATGAAAGATGGCATAGGCAATAGTGCCCAAGAGACTTGAAAGACAAGTTCATGAAAGACTTAAATGAACTAAGCAGGGTGGCTTTAAAACAACTTGTACAAGCCTGAAGGCAGGGATAGGTAAATTCAAGTTCTTTTAAGTCCCTGAGATCATAAAGAATCAGGTCATAAAGTGATTAAGAAATGAATGTAACATACCATCTGTAGTTCCACTGAGATGACTGCAAATGGGTTAATATTTTTCCATTTCATTTTTGTTATTATATTTACAGATAATTTTGTTTTTAAATTGAATAACAGTATTTCAACTGTTGAGGCATGCAAAAATTCACAATGTATAAATAATTTCTACCTAAGCAATTTGAGCAGATTGTTGTTGATAGTTGTAAGGAGGCATTCAATTAACAAATGTAAAGTAGCTCTACAGCAACATTAGTTGTATTATCTATTTGAAACAATTATTCTGTTGCTATCACATAAGGGCTGTAGGTAACCAGAAAAATTGTTACTGCCTTGTCTGATTGTATCTAGATTTAACATGGTGTTTATAGTTTGGCCTTATGAGATTGCAAGCCAAACTGTGGTGTGAAACTGTATTTTAGGATCTTTCACTTATATGTGGAAACAGATTGCTGAAAAGTGCATGTAAATGTTGATTCAGAGTTGAAAAATGTGCCAAGAGACTGCTAGTAAAATATTTACTGATAACTTTAGGATGGAAATATGTCTTCCTTATTGAGCTATAACTTCAGTTTGGAAGATATTTGGAGGAGGAACATACTTATATTAATATTATCTGTAGACTATGAAGCCACATTTCACATTTGCTCCTGAGGCTATTTTCTTCTAACGATTTTGTTCATGCCTGCCATAGCTTTCCAAAAAAAAAGGAAAAAAAATATTAAAAAAAAAGGAAGAAAATATTTTGAGTTTATGAAAGTCTTGTGGTCACTGTAGGAGCAAGGTATTTTTTCTAGTTTCTTTGTTTAAGGTAAAATAAATTGCAATCTGAAATCTAATATAGCAAAAAGACATATGATAATTTTTCATCAGAAGCATTGTAAAAACAATTTTGGCTTTCATTAAGGTTGGATAATGCTTTTAATAAGATTAATTTGTAAACAATTCCTGGTGAAAAGTAGATGGGGGGGTTATTTGCTTGAGGTTTTTTTAAATATTGTCTAAGCCCATCTTTTTAAAAGAAAAAAGAATTTCTGTTCTGCTTTAAAGCTGTGGTCTTTCTCTTTAATACTACTATTTTGACTACAATTTTTCATTTATACTTATTCAGATGATTGTTCTTCCAAAGTATCAAACTCTGCACCTCTGTAATCAAATGATCATTTCTTCAAATTATAGAAATGAGCCTGAAAGATCAGTGGTTTCTGAATATGTTGAAATGGTCTCAGCACTAAATTTTATATGGAAATTATTTAAAATGAAAAATGGAATGAAAGCTAAAAAGCAGAATATGAATTTCAGCTAGAAATCAGGGCATAACTAACACAGTCCCGTTGAATGAGCTCATGCAAAAATAAGTTATGTGACAAAGATGAGGTTTTTCCACCAAAACAGCAGAAATCGTAAAAACAAAATCAATGAGTTCACATGACCAGAAATCAGCCGTTCCAAGCCGCTCTCTAAATGCAGTTGAAAGAGGCAGTACTTGTGTCAAGGGGGCCATGGATCATATCATGGTAAGGAGGACATACTTGAGAGCTAGATATAGGTCTGGAGTAGTGCAAGGACTTTTGAGATGTTTCTGCTCAGATGATTGAGAGTGCACAGTAAAATCCATTGATCAGTAAGTTTCTATAAGTTATTAAGTTTCTCACACCAAACCTGAAACCTTGGGGAAAGGACAGGAAGTTTCATGAAAGTCTGTATGTTTTAGAATATGGTGGCACTGTGACATACTAATGTCATTATACTGAACTAAATATTTTTTTTTATAACTACTTAAGAGTAGCATTGTGTTGGAAAAGTAGACCCAAAGTAGCTTTTACTGAACTCACTATTGAATCCAGAGTGACAACATGCTACATCTTACCATTTTAATATTTGCTCTGATTATATAAGAAACACATTCTGCCTTTACAGGGAAATGTGGTGTAGTGTTCTAGCAAGTTTTTCTATCTCTGGGAAATCATAACATATCAGTGGTAATACGCTGTCATGTATTGATCAGGAATTATCTTTCAGAACTCTTTTGAGATCAGTTGAACATTTTTTATGCGACAATAATCAAGACTTCAGTATAGTCTGTCATTTAAGGCTGTTTTTTATTCTCAGGAGTGCTCCAAAATGTTCTGAGGTATCAGTCTAATTTCTATCAGAGGAAAAGGGATATGTTCATCTTCAAAGTTCATGTCAAAGTCTTATGTGTTTTGTCTAGGGAAAATATTGCCTGCACAAGTAGTCTCTTCAAAAACCATAATCAAGAGGTGGGGGTGGGCAGCATGGTTTTGGTTTCTTGTGTGTTTGTGTTGTTTTGTGTTTGACTTTTTTTTTTTTTTTAATTAGTGGCTTTTTAACCATGTAATAGGTGGCTTTGTGCTCTAAGAGGGCATTTATTGGAAAAACATTCATTTGCTGGGTAGTGAGCTGTCTTTTATTTGTTTCTAGCATTGATTGGTCTGTTGTCAATACACATCTTTGTGGAGATTCGTCATAGAAAGTGACACAAAAAGAACAGCAATATTTGTGTAGTTATGCTGTAGAGAGGGCATTCAGTACAGCTGAATTGATTTGATCGTTTCATATATTGCAGTACTCAGACTTCCAAGCTGCTCAAGGTGACCCCAGAGGACTTCAGTTGCTCTTTGCAGTTAATAACAGGTGAACTCATAACTTTAGAGTTCAGAGAGATGTAGGAAATGTATGTAATCACTAAAGTATTTTTATTGAAAGGCCTCATTTGAACAGCAAACAAATACATACTCAAATGTTTTGCTTCATTGAATAGATTACATTATAAACCCTTTTCATTTGGACTTCCTTGCTGCTGTTGTCCCAGAATGGATACAGTCATAAATATTTTAGCTGGTTGGCATTTGTGGTCATTACTTTAAAAAATTGACAGCAACTGGTTTTGTTCATTGTGAGGATGTAAGAAATGAAATAGCTATGGGAACTAAATGCCAGATTCCCTTGTGGAGTTCATTGGATCTTCCAGTGAACACTTAACTGTGACGTCTGATAGAAACTGTCATACTTTCACCTTGAAAAGATTAAAAATTGATAGCATTTTCTAAAATAACTGAGTTTTGTAATGTTCTGACTGCATTTCTGAAAGCTAAGTAAAAAGAAATAAATGACTGACTGAAGGAATGTAAACAAAACAACAGTGTATCTGCTTGTCTGGTGCCTAAAATCTGCATTCACTTTAGAGATGTCTTGGGTAATCAAGCATTCCTGTATTAACAATGAGGAATGCTGAGGTATATTATCTGGATGCAGAAAAGATAAAATAGAAGCCTCTAATTTTTTCCTTCTGAGAAAATGAGACTGTAGCACTGAATCACATGGCACAGGAATGTATAGAAAAAAATAGTCTTTGCCCTGCTTTTAAAGGGAATATACCTCCTAAGGAATCTGTCCTAAGCATGAGTTTACTAGCTGTTTAGTGCTTAGTTCAGCAGCTGAATGAATATGGCTGCAGAAAGCACTTTAGCTAACTTTTTCTTTTTCTTTATTTTTTTTTTCCATTCCAATGAATGTGCTTTACATCTACAGGCAGAAGATGCTGACAGGTTTAGCACTTCAGTCCTAGAGGATGAGCTGTGGCCTCCCAGGCCAGCAAGCACTTCAGATTGAATAGAGCAGGTGTTATAAATCAGGCATCCTGACAGTTTCAAGTTTAGAGGCTTCTGGATCTTGATGGATTCCTTCTTGACAGCTGACCCCTGACTTTTCAGGTACTTATGGGTGTTTTCTCCTCACATGAGTATTCAGAGGTGAAATTTAGGGACTGCCCATTTTTAAACCTTCCCTCCAGAAGGTCTCTGATCACAGACAGCAACTTTTTTTCCACTTCCTTGTGCTGCCATATGAGTTGGCTGCTGCTGAAGTGTAACTTACTGAGCTCATTAGACTTGGTATTTTTTAGAAGCATAACCTGTGTAGAAATATCAGAAATATACTTTTTTTTTTTAAAATTTATTTCATGTTAAATGAATTAACAGAGAGAGATTTATTTACATGCGTTAAATCAAAAAGTCCTTTGGAACTGATTGAAACAATTTGGAAAGATAGAAAATACAATCATAGTGAAAACTTTTCTCCTGCTTCTCATCTATGACAGCATGGACTTTATTGGGATTTTAGCATCAAAAACTTAAGTGGTTTTGACCTGATGTAGGCAGAGTGATCAACCAAAAAGAAAATGTTTGCACAATGATCCTGAAATGTTGAATTTGCACTGTGCATTCACATAATAAAGCTTTAGAAGATGCCATCGTTAGCATGTTTTATGTCCCCTCTAAAAGAACTTCAAAACATTTTAAATGGAAATGGGTTGCATACATTTAAAATGTATGGAGATGCTTAACATTCATCAGTGTCCTGTGGTGAACTTAGTGTGTGCAACAGTATTTAAAGGTGAATCCAAATTCAAATTTTGCTGTATACTAGGAGCAGTATTTTGAAAGAAGCTATTCTGTATGTGATCTCTTTGTTAAAATTATGCAGCAGAAAGGTAGGGGAGGGTAAGCCACTTAAAAGCTTCAGATAAGCGTGCTAACTTTTATAAATCATTAACTTAGTCACTACAAGATAACACATCATCTACAGTGCCCCTCTGCATTATTAATATTAATATCAATATTTTATCCTTAAGTAACACTCTACACTTCTAGGAATCACAGCACACTTGGAAAACTTAATATAGTATTTACCACTGAAGCTATCATGGAAACCTAAACACTTTAGGATTAAATGTTATACCACCTAGAAAAGATGGGGGGTGGGGGGAGAAACATGTTCGATTGAAACTGTGGAACTACTTGGTGTTCCAGCACAGCCTGGATTTTCCACAGAGAATGTCTGAAATTTGGCTAAAAGATAAAGGCATATATCCTTTCCCCCCTGGAAGGCTATTTACTCTGGAAATCATGAGTAATTAATGCAGTCAAATTCATTGGCACCTTGTTTTTCAAAGGAGCATTATATCATTACAAATACATTACTTAATTGATGTATTAGTGATAATTGTAATTGTCAATGAATAACTGTATTCCCAGTTCTATAGTTGATGGATTTGTGTATGTTGAGGTTGTTTGAATGTTTTGAATGTGTTCTTTTTGATTCTGTGGAGCAGGGTGTGAATGTAGCTGCTACACATCCAGCTAGCCATTGTCAGACTAATTGACTTGCGTTTTCTTTTTTATGTCTGACTTCACAAGTCATTTCAGTGTCTTTAAATGATGAGCTGAAAACCTGCTTTTAGGAGGTACCTTAATAAAAGATACCACTGTGTACCTCAGTTCTTTCTAGAAAGCTGCCTTTAAGCAAAGCAGAATAGCATAAAGTTGGCAGAATGGGGAGGCTGTAGGATTGTCTTTGTGCAATATGTGGTCTTCAGTACTTCTAGATTTGCTGTATATGATTATGTGTACTCCTAGTATTTCAAATAACTGTTTTGTTTCCAAAAGACTTGAGAGCACTGAAAGGAGGTGGTAAAGCCTTAGTAGTCAGTGAAGAGCTGGTTTAATTGCCAAATGTATGGTTAGATTTGGTACACAAACTAACTTATCCTTTGGGTACTTTGAGAAATTATCTGGAGATGAAGGTGAGCTTTGGCAGTACTGAAATACCTGCACAAATAAGTGTGGGGTTAGTGGACAGTGCGCTTGCAGGGCCTTGGAAGAAGGGGCCTTGAGTACACTGCTTTCTTGCACTGTGTTCGTGCTAAATAAGAGAGCTTACTGCCTTTTCCTGGCAATGTATGCAACCTTGGAAACAAGGAAGGCAGCTAGTGGGTTTTTTGCTGCCTTAACAAAAGTCAACCCCAGCTTGACTCCTTGGCTACTTGTTGCAGTGACTGTGACCTCTAACTATACTCTAACTATAGTTGCAGGGAGGAGTTAGTCTCAAGGTGAGAATCTTGGGGTGTCGTGAAACAAATGGCTTCTGCAGAGCTACCCAGCATTGCAAGTTGTAGTCTCAGTGGCACAGCCATGGCATCTGAAGTGATGAATAATCCTAATTATGCTGATTTTCCTTAAATAAAGTTGTATGGGAGCAGTGGTGTAAAGATGGAATAGGTTGACCAGGGAGGTTGTAAATGCTCCATCCCTGGCAGTGTTCAAGACCAGGTTGGACGAGGCCTTGGGTGATATGGTTTAGTGTGAGGTGTCCCTGCCCATGGCAGGGGGGTTGGAACTTGATGATCTTAAGGTCCTTTCCAACCCTAAAGATTCTGTGATTCTATGATGGTTTCTTTATGGGGCTTTCCAGATATCCATATATATGCTTCACTATTCCTAAGTAAAGAAAAAGAATTTCACAAGATCTGCAAGAGAAAAGGGTCTCAAAAACAAATGCATAGTATGTTCTGAATGCCTGATAAATCAATTCCCAACCTTGAATTCAAAAAGATGGTGGAAGTCAAAATGACTTCAGAGGAACCCAAGCTCCACTTAAGTCTCATAAGTTTCAGGTGTTTGATTATGTTTTGTTTTGATTTGTTTGGTTTTTTTTTAAAGGCAGTCAGTGCAGTCTAAATAGTACTGTAACTAGTCATCCTTTACCACCCAGTCCAAATTACCAGTATGTCCTTTTACATGGGGAAGAAAGATGCAGCCTTGCACACAAAAAGTGAAGCGCGGATTCATGATATAGATTCAGAATGAGATAACATACTTTAACGTTGCTTTTCAAATTTTATACAGTAGACTTTTTCTTTGCTGGTTATTCTCTTTATCTCTTTCTGTTATTTGTTTTTCTGGGTTTGGGGTGATTTGGGTAGGGAGAGGATAATGGGTATAGGGGATCACATTGAAAAGAGGCTTACCTACAGGTCCCAACCGGTATGTCTTGCTCAGCATTTGATTCACATTTTCTTTACATGCACAGTTGGTATTTCAGAGATGTGTGGTAATTGCTGGCATAATGCACAAAAGATGAAGCACAGTATTGAAAGAGCACACTGTGTATGCTGATCATGGTTTTAATAAAGCTGCTTCCTATCACCTGTCATCAAACTGACCCAGTGAGGGCTTGTTAAAGAATTTTAGAGGGAAGATGAGGAGGAAGTGGCAGGAACTAAACTTCATTGCACTCGCTCTCTTTCCTACCTGTTTGAAGTGTACTTTACCTTCAAACAGTGACAGTATCAGTTAAGATACTTGATGAATTTGAGCCTTCTTATTTTCATAAAGGAGTTTGTTTTAATATGTGCTCTGTACATTGTCCTTTCCATCAAATCTAATATCTGACAAGAGTGAGCGTGCCTGTCTTATGCTGATACTTTTTTTCCCAGTCTTCTCTCTTTCTCTCTGTCTTCTCCCTTTTTGGTTCATTGTGTCCACTGATGGGTGGATTACTCATAGAATGTTCTGGACTATAATTTAGGTTTATCTGAAAATAGGAACTGCAGTTCTCCAGTAATAATAACCTCCTCTATCTAAAGTCTCTATTTCATTTCACTGCCTTCACTTTCTCATGTCTTGTCATTTTTTTCATTTGCTGCTGCTGTTAATCTGACATCCTTTGCTCAAAAAAAAAAAAAAAAAAAAATGTGTTTTATTTACAGGGCACAGCATTTGGAAGTGCTCCTGTACCTTCTCGCAGGCAATTATGTGAGTCTCTTAAATTCCGCTCTGTGTTGTAAAGATGACTATGTGTTCATGTGCTGTAGCATGGCATGCCGATATAGAGTTTATGCCCTGAGGTCAATATTCAACCGCTGGTGTTGTATATTGCCTGAAACGTGTTCGTAGCTAACAGCTTCTATTGACCCCTTCTTTGTTGTGTTTTGTTCAATGCATCATAAACTGGGACTGCGCTGTGCACTATAGAGTTGCAAGAAGGGAAGAAAAGACTGTAATGACTCAAAGTCTGGAGGGGAATAAGTATAATATCCTCAGATCACATGTTCAACATATTAACAAACGAGTGGCATTGTTAAAACTAAAGAATTTTTCTGTCCCATTCTTCAAATTAATTTCTCCATTGTGTAAACAAAAAAGAATCTGGATCTCAAACAATTAAAAAATTGAAAATCAAACAATGTGGTGTAAAGCTGATTATACCAAAATCATCTGTATTTCTTACAAGACTTTCCATCTAACTGATTGTAAGAACAAGTCCATCCTCTGAGTTGGAGAGGAAAGGGAACATTTGTTCAATTTTTTTTTCCTTAAATCCATTGGAAATATTGACAATAGATATTTCTCTTCAATTAAAATAAAATTCCCCGTTTCCACCCAGAACCCCAAGAAATCATGAGTAAAGGCTTACATTCTAATTCAAGATGATCTCTCTGCTACTATAACAGTGTGCGCGTGTAAGTATATCCATTGATTACATAGATTCTCAGAATACCATCAGACTTTTGAGATGAGGACTTACGTTTCATGAGTCTGATTTTCTCTCTCCTCCTACCTTGAGTTAAATGTCCATCCTAAAGATATTGGTGTCTTCCATATGCATATAATAATCTATAGCCATACACTGCATTATTATAATTACTATGCACTGCATCACACTGCTGAATGTCAAATAGATTCATCATAATGTAACATTACAGGCTTATTCAGTGCAGTTTTGAACGATGCTTCATTGTTGGCAGTCTTGAAACATGTTGCTTGTGTAAATTCACCAGTGCTGCTCTTGTGTATTCATAGGAAAACATATAGCATTTGTCTATGAGTGTGGGTCTTGCAAAAGCAACAAAAAATATGATCTGTATATGACTCGCCTTTCTTTTGTGCAGTTATCTAAAATGTTGCTATTCTACTGGGTATATCTAAGGGGAGAAAAAATACCACTGTTCATGAAACGTGACTGTGCTCCTATTACGGTTATTTACGGTATGGTGGAAAGAATTAATATTGCCATTGAGCCCTTCAGAAAAATAATGCTGAAGTTATTTTTATTCAGTGTGCATGATGGCAGTCTGCTAAGATGAAAATTCAAATTGCTGCCTGCTTACTTTCGTTTATATTAATCTCGCTGCTGATTAATACATGATTCCACATGATTAACATCAGTGAAGACTTTGGAAGCACACGGACATGATAACATGCTTTAAAATGCTTTGTTATAAATAATCAGAAGTGTGCATGGTGCCAGTGTTGACAGCTTCCTTCCTAGTCTGGAGCCCTCATTTGAGATGAGTGATAAAGTGTCAAATAATGAAGTGTCTGGGATTTGAACATAAGGGAGGGTGTGAGAAGGCCAAAGTAAGTTTTATGTGGCAAAGACAGGATAAAATTTGTGTACCTAAATGAAGATGTGGAACTGTGAAATAAATAGAAGACTGAATAATGGTTGGGTTAAATATGTGGATGAATAGGTTAGAAGGAGTGGTCAGAATCTCCACGATCAACTGATGAAATAATGGTAAAACTAACATCACTGAAATGGCAAGATGAGAGAAGTAGGTTTAAAACTGCATATACAGAATGTGTCAGTGGCTTACCTGTGAAGCAAATAGAAGCCAAAGAAACACATAAATAAGGAAATCCATAGCATCAGGGTAGGTGAAATTATTTCAGCCAGCTCTGTTCTGCTTTTATGTGTACTAGGAGGTAAGGACTGTATGGAACTATGAATATGTTGTGGTAAAGTTCTTCTAATAGAAAGCTAAAATTGGAGCTTGAGCATCCTACACTTGTCTCCTATTCATCAGTGGTAACTTTTCTGGACCCTACAAAGCATTGAGCATTATTATTGTTTATGTACAAAAATGGCAAATGAGGGTGTCTGAGAATCCAGAGCAGGAATGCTACTGAAAGAATGCTGTATACTATCATGTAGAAACTGAGAGGTAGGCTGTGTTTTTTTCTAATTGATGTTACCCGTGACCCTGCAGTAACTCTGCTACAGTAGAATAGCCAAGATTAATTTGATCTGAGTTCACACAAGGTGGTCTAAACTACTAGGGACTTGTGGCTTCTTCACCTCCATTGTGAACAGGGTAGGTTCAATGGTGGTGGTATAAGTCACTTGGAAGTCACACACCTCCCGGCATCCAAAGATGTCAGACATTGAGTGGCGTCTGTGCCTGTGCTGTGTTATGACATTTCCTCTTGTAGCCCAGGGTTCAGAGAAGCTGCTGGTGAAATGTGACTAAGTAATGAGTAGTTGAGACTGAGATGCTGTTTATATAACATTTTGAAATAACAAGCTTTTACTGATGGAGCATTTTAACAATCTGGTTATAAACTATGAGGCACTTATTACAAGCATAACTAATAAATTCCAATATGGAGTTAAGACTCCTTTCCGCAAGATGAAAACTTGGCCTTTGAAATAGTGTAAGTTGCAACTTCATTTTTGTTTTACAATGAAGACACTAACAGAAGTGGAAATAAAGGAATGTGTAATCCAAACAAAACATAATTGTGAGATCACCTGTAATTAGCAACACAGATGCCAAGGCAGAGGATGAACTTGATGGGGACTCCAAAGAGAACAGAAATGTTGTCAGAAGTCCATAATGACAGGTATGTGACCCAGCCTTTGTCATTAGAGTACTACTGCCCTAAGAACAAAATACAGATTTACAAAATACAGTTATGACTAAATAAAATGTTGTATCAAAATAAAGTACAGCTACAGAGTTTTGGGCAGAATTGCAACATAATTGCCCTGGGGAGAGAAGAGCTGTCATATTTTCTCCTGTCACTTGTCCATTACATGGAGGAAAATCACCAATACACCAGTGAAACTGGTATACTGTACAATTTAAGCTGCTGGAATATTTTATTTGCATAATACATGAATAAACTCTACAATTGTGAAAATATACATGTTCATTGCAAGCTTTCCTTTAAACTGCACTTTTGTCCTGCAACAGCCACATAATTAGAGTCAGGATTTTAAGTTTATATCCTCTGTTAAACATTGGCCTAGCACCAGATGACAAAGCTTTAACAATTTTATGTCTATGGTACTTTTTACCAGTACTGTATTCCAAACATTTTCCTTGTTTAAGCTGAAATGCTCTCAAAACATAAGTAATTTCTGATTGAAGGTGACAGTGGGCAGTACTTTTCAAGAAAATGTGTTATCATTTACATATAATTCGGGGAATTAAAATTGCTTACCGGTTTTTATTAGTGCTACTTAGAAGAAGCAATCAATTAGATGAAATATTATAGAAAGAGGCTTGCTATAATAGATGTTCCTGAAACACAGCAGAATCTCAACAAAAATCAATATAGTTATGTGGTACTTGACTGTCAACTTTACAGGCAGAACAAATTAGATCAGATACTTGAAATAGCTATATTTATATCCAAGGAATTTCATACCAAGTAATGATAAGAAAAGTGCCAAAATCTAAAGCAGTTAAACTAACCTTTAGGCAGGGTTTGCATGCAATGGAGAATTTAATAACATGTTAAAACAAAGTTGAAGTAAGTTAAATCCCTAGTTTGTTCATAAATGGCACTTCAATGTTACGATCTCACAAGCAAAGTTTAATTATTTGGGACAAATATAAATACTTCAGAGTTTTAAATTTAGCTGTAGTGTTTGCTTGGGTTTTTGTTAGGTTTGGTTTTCTTAAGGCATAAATTACAGGAGAAAATATGTACGGTAGAAATTACAAGAGCCAAATTCCTAGCTTAGATAGTTGAAGTGATAAAACAGTCTTAAAAAAGTACTTGCCCACTGTAAAGGTATTTCCAAGTAGTGGATGGCTTCTTTGGTCAACCAGAGGGAGAAAAGGAAAGTAGATACAATACTGTGAAGTTAGCTGTTTTCTTGAATCATGGTGCATTGTGGAGGAAGAAACGTTTTTGTGGAAGGTATTTTCTAATATAGAGGAAAACCCATGTTTGTGTTGGTGTCATGGTTTAAGCCCAACCAGCAACCCAGAACCACGCAGCTGCTCGCCCACTTCCCCCCCCCCCCCTTTCCTGAGGGATGAGGAGGAGTATCAAAAGAATGTAACTCCCACGGGCTGAGATAAGAGCAGCCCAGTAACTAAGGTATAACACAAATCACTACTGCTGCCACCAATAATGATAATGATAACGGCAATAACAAGGGAAGAGAATACAACCGCTCACCACCCGCTGACCAATACCGAGCCCAACCCGAGCAGTGATCTAGCCCTTCTGGGTAACCGCCCCCAGTTTATATACTGGGCATGACGTGCTGTGGTATGGAATACCTCTTTGGTCAGTTTGGGTCAGGTGTCCTCTCTCTGTTTCCTCCCGGCTTCCCCTCCTCCCTGGCAGAGCATGAGACTCAGAATGTCCTTGGTCAAAGTAAACATTACTGAGCAACAGCTAAAAACATTGGTGTTATCAGCATTGTTCCCAGGCTGAAAGTCAAAACCAGAGCACTGCACCAGCTACTAAGAAGGAGAAAAATTACTACTCCTGCTGAACCTAGGACAATTGGTAAATGTGGAAGCTGCAGATGAAAATATTTAAAATGTCTACTTGCATAATTTTGAAGAAATTTACAAATGAGTAGCCTGGCAGTCATTTTATTGTAGATTTGATCAAAATATATGGAGTCAAGAGATATTAACAGTAGTTTGGTTAAAATAATGCCTGAAAAAAATGCATACACATTTGTGAAGTCCAACCATGGTATTTTCAGAAAAGGATTTTCTATCAGAATTATTTTTATATATGATAAAAATTGCAAGCATAGAAAATAATTGGTGTATTTTGAGTTTTATAAAGAAGCTTTAGCCTCAGAGAAGGGTGAAAAACTTTATCCCTACCCATAGGCCAGATATGAGTTCTCCAGACTTGTATCTCCAGACATCTGAGTGAGAAAATGACAAAGTCTTGATCTCACACAGGGTCACCAATCTCAGTGATGGGTTTCAAAGTCTATAGTAAAACTGGTATCAGGTTTTTGATGGGTTTCTGATTGAAATTATGCAAATACCTATTTCATTTTTCAGAATAATGGTAAAAGTATTTGTATGGTAAAATTTACGATGACAACATTATTCAGGTTACTCAATCTAACTAGACTGGTGGCTTTAGGACAACTTGAGGGGTTTAACCAGGCATGTGCAGCAGGATGGCAGGTGATTGGATACAGCAGAGTAAATAATTGGGTGATGAAAAGATAAAGAATTAAACTTTGAAAATGAAAATATTTTGTGTGCCTGTCAGAACAGACAGGTGTAGTCAGCTCTAGAAAAAGTACTATCTTGTGTAGGAGAGTCACAACAATAGCTTTGCTTCATTCCTCAAGGGTGGCAAAAAAGCTCCACCTGAATGTAAGAAAGAATGTGTTTACTGTGAGGGTGGTTCAGCATTGGAATAGGTTACTTAGGGTGGTTGTGGAGTCTCCTTCCCTGGGGATATTCAAGATCTGTCTGTATGGAGTCCTGAGCAATGTGTTCTAGGTGACCCTGCTTCAGCAGGAAGTTGGACTAAATGACTTCTGTTGGTCCCTTCCAACCTGAACCATTCTGTAACTTGTTCTCTAGATGGTTTAACAATTTTGATACCCTTCTGTAGAGTGTAGTAAAGCAGAAGCTGATCCAGAGAGTGAAGTGGTTGGTACTAATACAAAGGAGGAAAAGTTGAATTTGTCTGTCATTTCAGAATTTAAAATTTAGTTGTACAGCAATGAATCTGAATAACTCAATCTCCTAACTCAGTAGGACTCTGCGCAAGTAAGATTTTTTGTGAGTCCAGGAACCTTACTAACTGCAAGCTAATCTTGGATAGATTTTGGTGGAGGTAAATTATGATTTTTAAAGTTATTAGTTTTCTTTCTGGGGATGTTTAAATGTTCACAGGGTATGCAGAGAATGACCTTGGTGAGGAAAAATGCAGAACTCTTAATTACTGTAAAATAAGTGTGTTCTTAATCCTAAATTTAGGTTTATGCCAGTGTGATGTCCATAGGTTCAATTACTGTCTGGCTGAAGCTTAGAAATGTATCTGACTCACTGTAAAAGATTTAAAATCAAGTTTTAATGAAGTAATTCACTCTATTACTAATTAAGCATTAGTAATAGAAATAAATTATGTAAATAGTAATAATCCTTAGTGTCTATTGTTTTACATTTTTGTCTCATAATTGTTCATTGTAATATTTCTAAAAATAGCCTCATCTGACAGTCACCGCCTAAATTTAATTTAAAAATGTATTAAAAAATTATCCGTTTAACTGAGTAATCTTTTGATCAATTTTTTAAACTCAGTAATATGTTCTTAGTAATTTAGGTTTATTCTATTGTAATTACAAGTTATAGTCCTGTTAACTCCAGTGAATGTAAGATCATATTCTGGCTTTGTAAAATAAGAAAATATGTGTTCTGACAATAGTCTTATTAATATATTTTTATTTTTAAGTCTTTCATTTGTAGGGAAAGAATTCTAATTCTCTTAACAGCAGCTCCTGCTTTCAGTCCTGTTTCTATGGAAACAAACATTAGTGCAGTGAAAGTTTTAAAAAAGTGATTATTTTAAAACATTGGGGACTGGAGAATTCATTTAAGCAAATTTGGAACCCACTCAAAAAAGCATGGAGCTTATATATGGAATAGAAATAATAAAGTTTTTATGTTATAGCTTTGTATGTGGGTTTTGTCTTTGTTCCTTAATTCCATGATTTGAAAGGATTTCTTCTTAAAAAAATAAAAAAGAATTTTTATTGCATTTAGATTGTGCTAGTACAGAGCTCCCCAAGAGGGCTGTTATACTGAAGGATATGTTTCTGTATCTAAGAGCACTAAGGAATTCAGAAAAATTATTTTTTGTTTTCATCAGCTTGTGCTTGATGAGGGAGAACAGCATATATTAGACTGGTGTGTACAGTGCTACATTAAAAATCTCGTTTGGCTTGCATACTACACCTGAATATGGAAGAGATAAAACAGATACATCTTTGCATCTTGGTTATCCTAGCTTTGAGCACAGAGAAACTACCGTGGTCCTAATTTTATTAAAAATCAGATACTGTTTCTTGTTTAAATAAGTAGTCTGTCTGGGCAAGATTCACCAAATTCAGACATAATCAGTTTTTCCTGTCCTGCTTAGCATTCACAGACCTGCCTAAACTTAAATCCATTGAGACTACAGCAGCCATAAGTTTGAGGAATTGCTTGTTCTGTTTGTTGATTCAGCTTTCACTGCCATTAAAGTGTGTAAAAGTGTGGTACATTCTTCTACACTTCTTTTGAAAGTTAAAAGTTTAAAACTAAGGGGTTTTGTTGGAATTAGGCTCTTGCTACATCAATTTTAAAGCACTGGACAATTTTAAAAAGAAAGCATTCTTCTCTGGGCTTCTTGAGGTACCTCAAGTAGCTGTAGTTGTATGGGTTTTGGAAGTTCTGTCTTCAAAATGTCTGTAAAATATAATTCATTATTATAAAAGTGTTTTAAAGTAATTTCTGTATTAATCCCTTGGTCGGTTTCAAATTTTTCAAATGAGATTGACTTTTCAGAGTAACTTTTCAAGGAAAAACAATACATTGTTGTTTGGTTTTTAACCTAACAAAAAGATTAACACAGTAAATAATTCTTCAGTTAAAGTGATATTTAATTTTAAGAATAACAAAATATTTCTGGTTGATCTGATCTTTTTCATTTATGCATCAAACTGAAAAGTTCCTTACATACCTAACTCTGATTTTGAATAATGAAATTGAATCTCTGGTAGATCTCCATCAGGAGTAAACTCAGTGATTCATTTATTCTGAATAAATTACCTATCAAAGTAATCCTATTTCCTGTGAATTATCTAAAATCTAACAGTGATTTTTTTTTTTTTTTTTTATAACTCTCTCGGAATTGTAACAAATTGTCAGTATAGGTATATGATAGCTTCTGCTTTGTCAGTGGAGTAATCCCCCTGATTCAGTACTTCCCCTTTTGACCACTGTAATATTGCTGCTGTTCCTGGACTTTTCCGCACAAAAAGCCCTTCTTTTTCTCCAGGTGACCATCTACTGTGCTATAGTAATAGCAATGCATACTTTCAAATTGCCTATTGTTAAATTTTGCTGTGTTCAATTATTGCAAATATCCTGTTGATCTCATCGTTATAAGATCTTTATATAAGAGAGGCATCAGGAAAAGGAAGAAAAATGATTTGCAGAAAATTGACGCTTTAGCTCTTCAATGAGTACAGTAGGAAAGTAGAGCATCTCATAATTCAAGATAAAGCTTCCAGTGAAAGAAACTGCACTAGAGAAGTGATGCATTAGAATGAACATGAACAATGAACATCATCTGCTGAGAGAGTATAAAACCTTCAGCTAAAAGACCCTTTCTCAGGACCTTTGAGTTTCAGAGACTTCAAGGCTTCAGGTACAGGTCTTCTCGCTGGTGCTGCAAAGGCTTAAGTGAAGTAGTCTCAGGCAGAATTTGAACTAAAGAAAATGTTTACCCATGTTCTTCTGATTTAGAGTATGTGCAGCCATGAAAAATTGTTATTCCATGACATGAGGAATTGTAACATCATTTTATGATGAGGACTTAAAGCCTACACACTTGTATTTTAGTTACATTCATTAACATTCAGCACTTAAAACTATGGAGACTGTATTTGCTTTTTGATTCATCATCGTAACAGGTAGTGCTTTTCTCTCACATGCAGTCAAATTAAAACCTATTGTATTCATTGTTTTGGTCAGTAGTCCTGTCTTCAGAAGATTAATGAAATTTGGGACCGCAGAAGAAGGTTATTTAAATTATTGAATGGCTTAATTGACAAGTCAATATTAAAAAGTTTTCAAGCTATTCATATTAGAGTATGTTAAACATAGTGGAGAAATTCTGTGAAACTACATTTATTGGCACACTGCTGGTTTTTGCAGTATGCAAAACTAGCATACTGGACTAGAGAGATAAATGAACATGTTTTGGTTTGGCATAACCAGAGAGGCTGCATCAAAAAGAGCATGACCAGCAGGTCGAAGGAGGTGATCCTGCCCCGCTACTCCGCTCTTGTGAGACCTCACCTGCAGTACTGTGTGCAGTTCTGGTGTCCTCAACATAAAAAGGACATGGAACTGTTGGAACAAGTCCAGAGGAGGGCCACGAGGATGATCAGGGCACTGGAGCACCTCCCGTATGAAGACAGGCTGAGAAAGTTGGGGCTGTTCACCCTGGAGAAGAGAAGGCTGCGTGGAGACCTCATAGCAGCCTTCCAGTATCTGAAGGGGGCCTATAGGGATGCTGGAGAGGGACTCTTCATTAGAGACTGTAGTGACAGGACAAGGGGTAATGGGTTTAAACTTAAACAGGGGAAGTTTAGGTTGGATATAAGAAGGAAATTCTTTCCTGTTAGGGTGGTGAGGCGCTGGAATAGGTTGCCCAGGGAGGTTGTGAATGCTCCATCCCTGGCAGTGTTCAAGACCAGGTTGGAAGAGGGCTTGGGTGATATGATTTAGCGTAAGGTGTCCCTGGCCACGGCAGGGGGGTTGGAACTAGATGATCTTAAGGTCCTTTCCAACCCTAACAATTCTATGAGTCTATGATTCTATGTGTATAGGCTGAATAATGAACAATGCCATTTGTGGCTCTTCTGATATAGCTATTAAACTATTAACAGTTTTCTTTATTGTGTTTAAATCCATTAAATAGATTAAAAGATACTGCCTTTAATCAACTCCTAGTACAGAAGGCATGATTTCTTTTCCAGATTTCCTTTCTAAGATTAGGCATGTGAAAGTATTGCACTCACTTGCGCATTTTATCAGCGGTGGAAAAAGAAGGCTGATAGACATTTTACTGAAATGAAAAGAGGTAAAAGCTGGAATAAAAGAAAAGAGCTAAAAGCTGGAATAAAAATATTCACCATTTCTCTATGCCATACAAACGTGCTTGCAAAATACCCATTACTGTTCTCTCCCTCTCAGACATAACACAGTCTATACTTTTCTAGAGAGAAGCTAGACAAATAATCCACTCTGTTGTTCCCTCTTCTTTCCCTTTTGTTAATTATGTCATTTTCCCATAGATCCCATGGATTTCTATATGCTTCATAGACCACTAATTAGAATTACTTTGTTTTAGTGTGACAAAGCAAAATACTGCTAATACTTGAATTATTCATGGGTATTTATCAAGTTCACCCATAGGACCTATCAATGCAATTAATGTGGTATGGTTTCTTAAAAATGAACATTTGGTATCATGCAATTTTAAGCAGCAATGTATATAATTCTTTATATGAGTATATCAAGTCAATTTATTCAAGTTTATTCTTCTTTCAGTTATAGTTCTAATATGCTTTCCCTTCTTTTAATCCATTCATTTCTAACATTTGGAAAGAATCTACTGCTTTACTTTTATAGAAAAGTCAGTTCATTATTGTCATTTGGTCATACTGCAGAAGCTCAAACACACAGGAGGAGAATGGGAGGTTTTTATGTGCTTTGTTAGTCATCTATTGTTGGGAAAAAATATCTGCTGCATGTTTTCTGGAAGCTATTTCAAGCATTTGTTATAAGAAAATACAATAAAACCAGTACTCACTACAAAATCTTGTTAAGCTTTTCTATAAAGCAACAATGCTTTTTACATGCTGTCTCTTTAAAAGGCTAATAATTGCCTTAGTTTTGTTATTAAAACAACGTATTATATAAAGTTTGGTGCTTCCAGAAATTTATTTTTAAAATACTTATATTTGTTGACATTTGCCTGCATATCTGAACTTTGGATTTTTCAAAGACTATAATTCCAAAGAAAAAAAGATGCAAAAATTAATGTAATAAAAATAAACTCTACCATATATAATAACAACATACTGGGATTTAGTACTTATCTTAAAATTACAGGTTTGGCAGTGAAAAATCTTACCTTCTGTGCTAACAGCATAGCTGAAGAAACTCCCTAATCTCCTACCTCTGTAGGTAATTCTCTAGTGGAAAGAACTGGTCTGTTTCCCTTGTGGGGTCCTTTTGTTGCTGTCATCCCTCTATCAAAGTCTCTTGCCAGCTCTTTTTACTTAACTCTGGGAATGACCCTATTTTGACTGGAGAACCACAAGGCAGAAATGCTCTGTGGCTTGTATTGTATAGGTAATTGAGTCCTCTTCTTCTCCAAGATGCAGTATTCCATGTTTATAAAAGCTATAAATAATTTATAGTTAAAAAACTATAAGAAGTGTTAACGGAGACCATTATTTGTTAATATAATGAGTACATGCGTAATTTTGGCTTATGCGAGCATTTAATATTTTAGTCATCAGATTATCATTATTACCACTGAGTTGCTTATATTTAGTTTTTCTGTGTAGGTTTAGACACTGAAATTAAGGAATCAGGCACTTAAGTTAACTGAAGCATGATTCCAAACAAGAAAAATGCCATCATCCCCTTAAAAAGAAGTGTTAAAAAGACAAGCATAGACAGGAGTACAGAGACATGTAGTTTACTAGCTAAATACAGACACACTCCAGAAGTGTGAATTCATGTCTTCCGTTATTGCTTCCAGGAAAGCTAAGGCTAGGTCAGCTTGCAGTAGTTGTGGGTTTATGTACAGAGCAATCTGCAGTGTTTCAGTGTCAGCATGTGTCCCTACCTGCTTCTGGGTTGTCCTTTCAATGCAGACTGTTCTATATGACTGTGTTGTATCTCTATAACATCAACAATAGTTCATCATCTGAAAGGCTTTATTATTCTATTTAATTTATTCATAGTATCTTTTAAAAAATGAAATCAAAATCTTTGGAGGTTGTGAAAAGAGACAATGCTGAGGATCAGCTTGGTCTGTACTTGTCACTAGCTAGTGTTTTGTAAGCCTTGCTAGCTTACAGTTTGGTGTCTGATATTCCACTCTTTGAGCTACTCCTTTTATAGATAAAACCTTGACAACAGAGATCTTCAGCATGTTGTGATTTTTTTTTTAATTTTTTTTGTTTTATTTTCACTGGAGCTTACAGAAAGCTTTTAAAGTTTGAATTCATTTTGGTGTTGGCTGTCTTGGCCATGTGCAGCGTATCTGCTAGCATCAGCTCCTCCTACTCACTCCTATCTGAATTATAAACAACATAATACATACTCAGTCTTCATTAGGAAAAGTAAAGGAGTCTTCCTATGAAGAAAACGCAGGTTGAGGCCAATCAGGTGGGGATTTTCACTTTTCTGCTAGCAGACGGGACCAGTCTTGAGTAGGAAAATTGTTGCCAGATGAACTCTGAACTTGGGGTGACTCCATGGACAGGATCTGTTTCTTCACACTCGTAGCTCTTGACTGGCATGTATGGTGGTGCCTGCACACTGGATAATATTTTTGCTTACCAGTTTATGGCCATAAGTAAAACTATGATGAAGTGGTTATTTAACATCACTGACTATGTCAACCCTTTCTTGAGTAATGATGTGAGCATATACTGGCCTCAGGAGGAGAAAGCTCAGCTGAAGATTTCTGTTGATCTGTCCACATTTCTTGCCTGTGGAAATTTCAGAGAATGAAGTTTAATTTTACTGCACAAAAGATGGTACAGCTAAGCTGCTGTCACCTAACGGTAAGCACCTGTAGTTTGTCTTTTAGCAACAGTCGCTGTTCATAAGTTGGAAACTATATTTAAAATGTTTTTATCTAGTGTGTCTAATGAAACCCTTTGGTCATTTATTCTTTGGATTACAATGGAAATAGTATTCTGGTATTTTTCCATTTTTAAGTACACAAATCATTCTTTTTTGTGATGCATCTTTGACCTCACAAAACAATTAATAGTCACTTATATTCAAAAAATAAGCTGAGTTAATTAAAACAAAATAAAGCAACTGCTACAATAGATTGGGAATGATATGTCTGCACTTTAGCATAATATTTAAGAGTGTATTAAAAAAGAGCAGTACATCCTTTCTTCTTTTTCTCAGATCACCCACACTGAGTCAATAGGAAGGTGTTGCAGATTTTAATTTTAAATTGTCAACATCCTCATGTGGCATGAATTAGCGATACAGATGTAATGACTAGGTGCTAGCAATAGCAGTCATAGGTTTACTTTTTTTTGTACTGGTGGCTCTTAGCTCTCAAGCATCCTATGGGAGCAGGACACATATACCTGGGAGGTGGGATGCTCACCTGGAGGGCTGTGGGTCTCCCCTCTCAACTTCTACATAGAAGATCTTTTTCTTGGCTAATATGTCTTTCAGCCAGGCAGGAAGTTGTACATTCTTAATTCATGAGTGTGATGAGAACAAAGTGAGGCTGTTCCCATGTATGACTAAATGTGTGTTCCTGGGGCAAGGGCAGGGGTGTTTCCATCCCATGAGGGATTTTGTTTTTTCTTGCCTCAGCACTAGCCACACAGCAGGAAGATCAGAGCATTTAGGAGGACTTCCTGTGACAGTGAAGGGTTTTTATTAATTTATTAATAATTATAAAAACTTTGAATGATCTCATATCCAACTGTCAAACTTACCAGTGAGTTGCACATCCAAATTATCTGTTAGGAGCAATAGAGATGTTCCTTTATTGAGAGCTTTAACAATACAAGATGTTCAGTTGGATGTTAAAATCGACTATGAGCAGAAGTCTCAAGATTTGAAAAAAATAGTTGTTTACTCATCTTTGTGAAGTCTGTATTCTTGTTTGAATGTGAACACAATTTTATTATGATATTAAATATTATGTTTATGGTAGTAAAATTATATCAAATATTTTTAAAGGAACTATCATGTATAGCTGCAGACTTAAAATGAGAATCACATCTTGATATTTTACAGTTCAGTTTGACTTCAATGCTAAATAAATTTAAATGCAAGGTGTGCAATAAATCAAATGGAATAAAACAATAGTGTGAAAAATACCCTGGAGTATTAATTCATCTGAGAAGGAAAACTACTGAATCTGAGTACTTCTGTGGGCCAAATATATGATTCATTGCCGTAAGCATAGGAAGCCTCAATACAGATTCTGCGTTCATATTTATGTTGAGCTATAAAGTACAAACAGAACCACAGCAGGAAGCATATTGTTTCCTAATGGAATTACAAAGCCATGGAAGAAAGACTCCTAAAAAATACTTAACTAAATAATTACAGGATGAGGTGTTATATTGCTGTAGTTTTTCAAGTATACTGTTTAAGCAGTTGCCCTACTTCTGAATTAGGCTGAAAATCAATGAAAGGCAAATCTGGAGTAATTCTTCATATCACTTACTTTGTAACTAACTTTGAAGACTGATTTGGTTTTTTTCTTACCTTGAAAAACAACAGACAGAAAGCAATTTAAATACTGCAATTTATCTTTGATGGATGACGTATTTAAAGCAGCTGAAAGCAAATAATTCGAGCATGTAGCAATTAACTTTCTGATCCCAGTAAGGGATTTGCATATGCTCACCCTCACCATTCAAATGTGGCTCTTAGCAGGTATGAGGTCTAGTTCTAGTTTCATTTGCAAAAGAAAAATGTTACAGTTTCCTGTGTTCGTTTGATATGAAATGCTGAGAGATTCTACAAAACTTTCTAGTACATCCAAATTTTGGTAGACAAACATTTTGCTACAAAGTAAATCTGAAAGATTTCATTTGGGAAGACACAAAAGAAGTCATGACCCAGTGACACATCAAGCCTTATTCTTAGCCGAAATAATATGAACCAAATATTACATGATTTATATAAATCTTTATGATTGCTGATGATGTGGAGTCCCACCCAAGGCACAGTGTGTTTTCCCTATTCTGTTTTTATTAATGCTTGTTGGAGAAGAATCAATGGCACCAGAGGGACTCTGCTGCACTTAACTGATTTCCTCGGTGTCATTACAGCTGTAGTACAAGTAGATTTTGCCAAGTGTGTGGTATGAAATGGCCTTTTGATCCCCTGGAACATGGATCAAAATGTCAAGACATGCAAAAGGCAGGTTTGGCTTCTTTTTTTTAGTTTTTAGTTGTTTTCTGTTTGTTTTTTTTTTTGGGGGGGGGGGGGTGCAGGGGGTTTCTCCACGGCATCCTGCATCCATATAGTTATATTTTCATATATAGTGTATATGTTTTAGAACACTTTATTAAACAATGTGATCCTGCATTGCTTCTTCACAGACATCTCCTAGTGAGAAACAAGCTGTGGACAAAGTGTGCCGATGATGCTAATGTACAAAGCTGTTTTCCTTAAAAAAAAAACCAAAACAAAACAAAAAAAAAAAGTGAAGTTGTTGACTTGGGTTTTAGGCAGCAACTCAGCCTCAGTTATGAACTAGTAAATAAGCAGTTGTTTGAGAGTGCACAATTGTGAATAAAAGGTATAAATTAATAAAAATTAGATAGCCACTTTGGGGAAAACCAATCCATGTATATAGTCCACTTTTGCCCATTTTTTTTTTTTATTTTCCAAAATGACTGGCTTAGGTAAGAATGAGCTTTACATATTAATTCCTAAATATCTAGGTTTACTTTCTGGTGTCATTAATGGATTTCAGGCTTTTTTTCCAATTATATATATGGGTGAAAAAAACTCTTTGCATTATAAAATACTCCTTTACCTTTATTGCCAATTAAGGGAACGTGCTGGATTCTATTTCTTGTTCTTGTTAAAGAGCATTATTTACCAAATAACTGAATTGTTTTAATGTAGAAATCTACCGACCAATTTAATATTGAAGTTACAAAGGGTTCTTTTTTCTGAAGTGACATCATCTTTCTAATACCAACTTTCTAATAAAACTTTGAAGTTACAAGCTTCCTTTTGTTTGTAGTATCTCAATAACAACATGCCACATGTAGTCTTCCCTACAACTCTGCACTTGTGATATCGAGTTCACATGAAATTGCACTGTCTTGCAGCATTTAGCTTGATTTTGAAATTGAGCTCATCTGTTTCATCCATTCAGGTTAATCTTGCTTGAGAGAGGTACAGCATCTCTGAGCAGAGTAAAATTAGGAAAATTTTAAACAAAACAAATAGTTTAAGTGATACTTTTTGTATATCTGAAGATGAAGTAGTAAATAATTTCAGTTCAGATACTGCTTTCTTTTCAGTCACCCTTTTATTTCTCTGGCTAGACTTTAAGTGAACAACTAAGCCTTTCTGAAAGGGCACTGATGGCTATCTGGAGCCATTTTAAAGCTATTATTGAAGAAAATATGTTTACTTCAACATCCCTAAGCCAAAGTATACTTAATAATTACATTTAAAAGTAACTTACTGCCATGCCATCATGTGATTGCAGTCTTTTCTTGACTTCTATGTGAACTCACCAGGGTTATGTAACAAAGAATGAAAAATACTTGTTAAGAACATTTTCTCTGTGTTTTGGTATTAAAATAAAAAAAAAAAAAAAACAATGGTTGGGAATCAGTCTATGGATTGTTAGGTCTGACTATGCAGAATATGCCCCCCCAAAAAAAAAAATTAAAGTATATATAGAAATCAGTTGAGGTGATTTTGGGTTCTTTGCCCCCCATACCAATAATTTGAAATGGCTTAAATTAAGTTTATAGAGCTAACGGGGTTGTACTTGTGTTACTGGGATAGTCAAGTGTCAATGCTAGAATTAGTATCTGTTGGTCACCTACTGACTATTGTCCAGGTACCTTTCCAGCAGTGTTCAAGATCTCTAAAATGTGTTTCTGCTGTATCAGAACACATATTGCAATAAAATTAATTGTTGAATTAAAACATGAATGTGTAGCTCATTACAAAATAAATATCAACGAACATATATACTGCATTTAGAAACAGTGCAATGAGTAATATTACTCTAATAAGGCTTTCTGAATATATGCAAGAACTATTATCATAGCACTTAAATTTCAGTGGCTGACTACTGCTTATGGTATTTCTTAATGTGGTACCGGAACTTTTCATTTAGATTCACAATGCACGTTTATGCAAGCCCTCAAATAATGTTGTTTGGAGTAAAACATGTATTTTGTGATAATATCTTCACTTGAAATAGAGAAATCTGAAAAAAAAATATGCCTTAAACCTTAGTTGAAGGTGATTTTACTTATTTATTTATTTTTAAGTACTTACTTCAGTCTGAGCAGAAAATGAATATTGGGCCAGTGACTTCCTAAGATGAAAAGGAAGGAAAGAAAAAAATCAGAATGCAAAATATTCTCTGGATATTTTGACCATTTACTTCTCCTCTGTCACCCTTCTGGCCTTACCAAGTGCTTTCAAAATGACACATAATTACTGTTTTTATTCCCTTTCTGGTGCAACTTGACATTAATGTATTTGAAGATATAGCACATTATATGTTATTCAGAATCAGTAGTGAAAATAAATCAGATTGATGGAATTTAACATTGGAATATACAGTTCAAAAAAGTGAAGATGTGTAAGTACATTTTGTGGAAGAAAAAACTTTCGACATTCTTGTTATCTGAATTATTCTCCTAGGTCAAATAATTTTAGTGTGCAGGCCAGATTGTTTTAGTAAGCATTGGAAAGATTTCTTAATTAAAACAATTAGAAAAACCACAAGGGAAGTGAATATCCATTTACTCTTGCTGCCATTACCATGAGAACCTCTATGGTTTCAATGGTAATTTTTCAGAGGATGGAGTTAGAAAAGAGTAACCAGTACCAATGCTGCATCACTTGTTGCCAAAAACAAGCTAATAAGTCTTGACCAGTAGCCTTCTAGTCTTTACAAGAAATGAATTGCCATTTTACATTTTGAATACCAAAATGAGAGGTGAAACCATGTTGCCATAATGTTATCCTTCTTGCAGGTCACTGGACAAACTAACAGATTAAGGCTGTTTAGCATTATTTTATGCTTCATCTTGATTTAAACTGAACATACTTTAAACTATGCCCTTTCAGTTAAGGTGAACGGGAAGATAAGAGGCAAAACGCCACTTTTAATTCCCATCAGTCAAGATTTGCATGGTGTGCTTTTGGCTCTACAGCTGGCTTGTCTTGCAAGGTCAAATCTTCTGCCCCATGGAAGCAGCTGGTGAGGTTATAAAGCAGCACATCTGAACATTTTCCTCCAGAAAAAAAGATTTCATTGTTTAACTTCATATTACAGTCAGCCAGCTGCCTCACTGCATTTACCAAAGAGGTATGTAAATTTGAGTCCCGCCAAAGTAGCTTAAGATGTTTATCTAAAGCTTATACATGCAAACACATGGTTACATATGACAATGGAGAACTTGCAAGCATAAAGACAGCTTTGGGATCACCTCTTATTCTCCACAGAAAAAATCCTTAGGAAACTATTTCTTTTCATGTGAATGGTGGCAAACCTTTTTATCATCATACCAAGAAATGTGTCTCTAATTGTACAGTGCAGTCTTCCACTTAAGATATTTTTGGGCCAATTTTAGAAAGAGACTCTCCTCAAGTTTGGGCAAATACTGGGTTATTTCACATTATCACAGGCTTCTTTCCTTCTTGATCACCAGCTATGGCTCAGAAAACAGTGCAAGTCCTTGTAGGTAAGCAGAATCAGGCCTCAGAAGAAAATAATGAAATACATCATGTGGTTTTACATTCCCAGCTGAAATCAGTGGTATATATGTAAATCTGTAAAATCAGACAGATTCATTACAATACTATTTCCAACACATATTTTTGAAAAGGCTTCAGGGTGATTCACATTATAAAATTTTGCATGCTAGTTTCACCTCGAGATCCTTATGTCAAAAGTATTAAATGCTTCTTTGTGCTTCAGGCTAACAGTAACAGCCTTTTTCAGGCTTCACTTAAATTTTCCTTTTTTTCTTTTTTTTTTTCTTTTTCTTTTTTTTTTTAAATCAGGTAGCCTTAGAGAATTTCATTTTTCTTTTACTTTTGTATCTCCATTGTAAATTTAAGTGAATAGAACTATAAACTATACTTTTCTCCGTGAGAAAATTTAAGTGCTTAGTTTTGTTGCTTTTCCTGGACACTGAAATGCTGGTCCACTGATATCAGCAATTTTAGCATTTGACACATTGGCATTAATCATTTTAGCTTTACAAGGGGCTTATTTTATTTTTTTTTTTATCAGTTATAATATTTCCTTGATTGTTTGCATCTGTGGGAGTAATTTTATAATATCTGACATTTACAAATATACATTTCATAAGTTTGAAGTCACCTACTTGCTGAAGACCAGCTGTGGTTCATAATAGGTAGTGTGGTCAGGTATTGTCATCTCTTTGCAAGTTGGAATAAACTTCTGATTTTAATTTAGTTATTATTTATAGGATTGCTGTTAATAGTTTATATAATGGCAGCAGTGGGGTGAGGACCATTCTCTACCCTGATCACTGAATGACTGAGTTGAAGGAGAGGTAAAAGTATTCGTGTCCTGATTTAGATGGAGCTGCACCAAGATCTAAGAAAGTACAATTGTAAATAATTAATATGAAGTATGAACAATAACAATTTTAAATAAAATAAATATAGTTATAGATGAGGCTTAAGGACTTCAAACTATATTGTTATGTTTGTATGACTTCTCTTGGAAGTCTATCAACATGAGAAATAGTTTTGGTATTTTCCCATTCCCTTATAAATCATTTGATATAACTGGATGCCATTAAGCATGCATTAACCTGTGGTCATTTAACAGGATGAGAGGGAGAAAGAAAAGGAAAGATCATCTTTCATACCCTTGGTGCAGATCTGTCTGAGATAATACTTAGCCCACATATAGTGTGTGTGTAAGCAGCTGTCATGTCACATTGTATAAGATGAAATCTTACATTAAGCATTGCAAATAAACCATTTGTATAAAGTGGACGTAAGTCTCTGGTGAAAAAAATATTTCTGGTAGTCATTAAAGTTTAAATAATTCACTTGAGGACTCAGTGTTTTTAGAATTTTCTTGGTAAACATACTAACTTTCAAGCCAGAGTACTTTGTATTCTCATGAAAGTTTTCATTCTTGCTGTGACTTACTCCAAAACAAGCTTTCCATTGTATACAGTATTAAAGAATGCAGAATGGTAATATATAGAGGAACTAGTGGATTCTTTTATTACACCACAAATAGAGTATCAACTTTGCACTTACTAAATATTGGACTGGATTTGAACCTTTAATAAATTTTAGAAATATTCATTCATTTATAAAGTTTACCTGTTTAACTCTTTCAGTACCTTTGTTGCTGCTGTTATTAGTAAGGAACTGGGCATTGCTGTGAGGGCTGTATTCTGAGACTAGGACACCAGGCAAATATCAAAAGCTTAAGTAACTAATTATGCTCAGCTGCAACTGTTTACACTTTTCTGAATGGACGTTATCTCCTGTACGTGGATCTATTCTGGCTCACTGAGGCCAGCATGAACTATTTGCTGACTCACTGCATGTCATCTGGTTAATTCTAACAGTTGCACGCTGGAAATCATCTTAGTTTTACTATTTTTCTACCAAAGAGCTACTACAAAGCATTTTGCTTCCTCCTCTAAGTCATTTTGGTATGTCAGAGTGTAAGGCAGACTGAAAAAAGTCATGAATCTGCTGCATCCACTTCCTAACTTCCATGTATATTCCTCTTTCAGGTTCTTTAAATACCAGTATTCTCAGTTTTAGGTGTGCACTGGTTTTCCCTTACTGCCTGCAAAACCCCAAAAATTTAATAGATATGCATTTATTCAAACATAACAGGCCTCACAAACTCAGTATTATTTTGGCCATTCATGTATTTTCTTCTGTTTGCTTCAGGTTTGTGTTATATTTTTGTTTTATTTATTTGTGTTTTAAACCAGAAACTCCTCAAGGCATGAATTCAAGTCTTGTAACAAACTGTAAAATATCTAGGTGATTTTGCAGTGCTGCATCCGTAATGTTTTAAATTCATTTAATTATATAACTAACCAAACCCCTCATAGCATCATTCATTTGAATGAAGCACAAGGGAGGTAGTGTCTCTCAGGAGGTGATCCTAGAATATTCTGCCTATTTAAAAGGAAGTTGTTTGCAGTCTTTCTCGTAAGACCTATAAACACAAGAAGAATATAGGCTATAAGAAAAAACTATGTTTGAAGTAGCATACTTTATTGTTTTTTTTTAATACTGCCTTCTAAGAAATAACTGGTTTATATTTTCAAAAATCTCAATGTCTGAGGAACGTCATTACATGTGATATATGAACTTTAATCCAAGAAAATTGTGGGTTCTGATATAATACAGTCATTCAGTGATATTCAGTGATATTGCTTAAGTGCTCAAAGGCTTCAGCGTCAATGCCAGTCATTTGATCCTGGAGTGAACTTAGGTGATAAACTGCTATGTACTGCATCTGTGGAAAGCAATACAGATCGCTGGCACTATTGACTTTAATGCTGGAAAGCAGAAAGATAATCTCTCAGGGGAGCTTGCCCTTCTAAATACCAACTTGAGCATTAGAATTATACCTTTATTTAATATTAGTTTTGAAGGGAAAGGGAGAGTGGCATTTATTCCCTGTTTGAATCAAGGTACTATGTCATAGGTGGTACCATATTCAACTAAAGTGTTCTAAGCCTGTAAAGGGTTTCACAAACACAGTAAATTTCAAACCAAAGCCAACTGTTATGAGTTTATTTAGACAGACATCAGTTTATGTGAGTGGAATGGTAACTGATACATCTCCTCTGCCTCACAAGTTATTAGCAAACTGGTGCAATACGGTGTTTAGAGTCTAAGGCAAAAAGGGACAAGAAAATAATGATGCTTTGTTCACTATGAAGGAAGGATATACACATAATAATTGTGTATTAATATGTATTGTTGTAGTTCTATAAGAAAGGGAAAGAGGCATATTTGGAACTATTTACTCCAATAATTGAGGAAAAAGTTCAACTAATTATGTACATACTGCTTTACACACAGGCGACGCTCATGGTCTAACTATTCTTGAGGCATATTAATTCTCACAGAAGATGCTTTTGATGGTGATCTTAGTCACAAAAGTGAACTGCTTGAATTACAGAATGGTCTGGGAAGATTTGTTTGAAGATTAATCATCTCGTGCTAGCCGTAACTTTTTAATTACTTCTGGTACAGGCACTAGGGTAGGATAAGATGTGGCATCCAGGGTGTCCAGTTACTAACAGTGTATGACGGTAAATTCCTCTGTGTTATTCAGGTGGTTATGACAAAAATGCTATTCGGTTTCCCTATAGGTGTGCTTTAGACAGATCAATGTAGCAGCACTTCCAGGACCAGAAGTACTTGATATTAATAGTATGTTTATTTACATAAAGCTACATAATTTTCACTTTTAAAATTGGTGATGTAGGGTGGCAAAACTGTAAATGCCATCTGAAGTTTAACATGTTTTTCACTTCCAAATGTTAGTTTGTAAAGCCAGAGGTTAAGTACAGGTACTTTTATTCCTGTTTTGTAGTAGCTTTTATCAGTGCTGATTTCTCAGGCAGTGAATGCAGCAAAGTGCTTTTTAATTGGAAGATGATGTTATGTTCTAGACTGATCATGGTAACATGATTTGTACTTCTCTGCTTTCACAGAGCAATTCCTATGAAGGATTAAGCATCTCCAACAAGTTGTTAAACCTGCAGAGTTTAGGATAGACCTTACCCCTATGTATGAATCCAATTAGTCCATCGGTAACAATGATAGGTAAATGAATAGCTGTATTTTGTGTGCCCTGCTCCTGCTGTGCTGTAGGATGCAGTTTTGCAGCTTCATATGTAGACACCATGTGTGTTTTTAAAAGCATCTCTAATATTTGTTTCCCTTGTTCCATGATTTTCCTAACCACATTAAGAAAATTTGCTCTCACAGACTAGATTTTTAGGAGAAAGTTGTTTCCAGACTATTTATATAACCTTGTAATTTGATTGCATGTGGTGAATAAAGCAAATCACACATGGAGTGGGAGGGATAAGGTTCTGTGGAAACCAGTGTCTGAACAGTTTCCCATGTCTAGAAATAAAACAGCTCACCAACTTGTTCAATTATGTTAAGTCATGGTAATAGGCACCATAATAATACACACAGTGTCAGACATTGCCTGTGGAATAACAAGGGCATGAAAGAAGAAAGTAGGGCTAAATGGCATAGTCAGAGCCCAGGGGTGAGCTGTTTCACTGTAAGGAAGCTATCTTCATGTTCATGGAGGACTCTGTCTCACTAATGAAGGAGCGAAAGTTCAGCCCTCTACAATTATAAAGTGATGATACTTTTGTATTATCTAACTTTCAGAATGTTGTAGCCTTCTGGATGAAGCTTTTCTTTGCATTTTAACAAATTTACTATAGGTGGTGGTAGTGTTAAGGGATTAAAAATAGTTCACCATAAAAGAAATAAAACATTTGGTTATGAGATGCTGTATCATAATGAACAATGAGAAAGAAACAAAAAAAAACCTCCTCTGTCTTTTAAATTACAGTGTTGTATCTTACCAAACAAAATTAAGACAATGCTGCAATATTTTTATAATAATTAGAATCCTGTTGAATTTTCATATTAATTGGAAAGCAGTAGAACCAGGTTTCTCAGAGTGAGCACAAGAAAACACAAGTTTTTCTTTGCTGAAGTCAGTTCTGAGACACAGTCATGACAGATGAAAGGCTGGGAAGTTAAGCCGACTGACTATCTGATGCCAGAAGAGGCGTGTGAGCTAGTGTCTGGTCCCCACAACACACAGTGCTCTCAGAGATGGAAGTGGAGCCTGTGCTTGGATATCCTGACAAAGAAAGTTTCATGGTGGTTCTGCTGCTCTCACTACTTTCTCTGGGAAAATTAGGAACAAGGCCATTTTTTTTTTACTTCATACTCCTTAAATACTAAGGGCATCAAGAGCCTAAGTAAGCACTGACCACATTAACTCAGTCTTGCTTTGTCTGCAGAAATGTGTCTAGAATCCCCTGGTATTTTCAAGACTAAAAAACTACATCTGAATACAGTGGTTTTGTTCCAAGTAGTTGAAAGATTTTGCCTTCTCTTATTTATTTGTTGTGTGATTAATTAGTCCCTGGGAAGAGTTTAATGATTCTTGGTCTTGATACTTTCCATGGAAGCATACATTAATAAATCCATTAATTTATTATTTGTTTAAAATGAGATCATGGGGTTGGAAGCACCAAACCTCAACATACGGACAGTATCTTTTCATTAATAAAAATGACTCTGCCAGCACTCTAATCAAATTCTGAATATGAATATTCTCTAATCTACAGTATATATTTCAATTTTTCAAACTGACTATTCAAGCCATGAAACAGTAGCACAAACTATTGCAGACAAGTTTCACATACAAAATCACATTTGCTGAAGTGTAAGTACCAAATGTAGCAAATACTTCAGAGTCTGGCTGTGGTTGCTGGTTGGTGTACAAGTGCTCTAAAGCCTTGCAGAGCTTGCAAAATACTAACAACATGGCTTCTTCCCTGGAAGTTCAGAACTTTCTTTATGTACTGATTTGATTTCAAAACCATATAATGGCTTCATCATAAATCCAGGAAGTAATATGATAATGATTATATTTGCAAACCAATAATTTTCAGTGATGGCATCTCTTTGATCTGTTAAAAAAAAAAAAAATTATTTTCAGGATGGCTGTAATAAATTTTTTATAAAATATTAAAAATAATAATTAATTATGGTAATTACTATAAACCTTATCCAATTGCATAGAAGAAGTTACTGTAATGAATTTTGGGCTTGAACCATAAATAATCTTTCCATATCAGGGTAAAAAAAGCCCATAAATATAACCTTTTTTATATCATAACCTTAAAAGAGGATTACTGAGATATAATATATTCTGGTATATAATCTGAAAAATTTCAAAACTGGAAAAGCATTCTGTATAGGTATCTCTGATTTCTTCATGTGTTCACTGCTTTCTGTGAGGGATTTAATAACTTTTTGTTACGTTGATCCCTGTAATTTTACAACATCTTTTTTTTTTTTTCTGCATTCCTGCTTTTGTGCAAGTAATACTAGGCTCCCTAAACTGCACCCACCATATCAAGTTTCCAGAATAACATTTTCTTCTTCTGCTTGCTCAGATGGAGCGCCATGCAGGCATGTGCCGAGGCACAAGCGAGCATGTGCATTCACTATCAGCACATTGCACCTCTCTTAGAGGTGTGTTACGCAAGTTAGTTCCTGGCTGTAGTAGGAAAATGCTTACAGTATAAATTGCAAAAAGTTGAACTTTTAAGTGATCTTTATTAATGTCATTATACTGCAATTCCTTCTATGTGCTGGGTTTGGGGAGTATTTGACAGCTAACAAAAAGCTCCTTATACATAATATTTTGTTTATACAATTCATACTTGCAATGTTTTAAATAGGAGAGACATCAGTATGTATCAAGTAGCTTTGGTGAAGAGAGCAACAAAAAGATCAGTGCATGATTTTAAAATGAAAACCTCCACTGCAGTGTGTTTAGGGCAGCTTTCAGAGGCACACCAAAAGGCTACTTGCCCATTGCCTTGGTGGGTCGTTGCTCTTACTGTGAAGATATTCACAGCAGTTTGATGTGCTGAAATCTGATTTTATTTCATTGATGCACTAGTTGTATGAACTCTCTAGTATTTAAGTCCCCCCATGGTCCACCTGATTGTTTCTTTCATTCCTATTGGTTTCTTTGCAGTATTATAAGGCATAACCATTTTGAGCAGATTTTTCAAATGTTCAGTAGGTCATGGTATAGTGAAGGAGCGCCTTTACTCAGAAATTTTTTGTATATGCTAATTTTCTATGTCTTAGAGAGGAAAGTGAAAGCTTATCCATCCAGCGCAGTGGACTGGAGCACAGTGGTCCTCTTCAGATATTTTCTTAGGTCCTAGAAGTAATTATTTCAGTGTTTACTAGTGGTTTGTATTAAAACAGAAGGACTCTAGACAGTATCACATTTTAAAAAAGTGAGGCTATAGGGTGTACATGAACAACTGCTGCTTTTTGTCTACTGTACGCTTGGAAGACAGTGTTTGTTTTATGAGGAAAAGCTATACCCCAAATATTTTGAAACCGAGCTTACTGGTGTGCACTACCACATTTACTATGATGTTTGTTGGGTTGGATTATGCTTCTTGACCTCCTGCTGAAATGCAAAGATGTGTTATAGCAATGGAGTACCAGAAACAGCCTACAGAAGTTAATGATGCTTTAGATAGATTGTCCATCCTCTTATTCAGCTAATCCTCCATCCTGCTTTACTTGTCACCTTAATTATGAGGCCAATGAAAGCAAAAGAAGGTTTTGGTTGGGGTTTTTTGTTTGGTTGTTTTTTTTGTTTGTTCATTCATTTGTTTTTATCATCAACTTTGAGACAGATAAATGACCAAGGCAGAAATATTTTGTGGTCAAGGTTACTTCCAGAGTTGTTAGCATTCCACAGAACAGCAGAAATTAAAGTATGTGGCACAGCCTTGTAGTGTGATGTCTCAAATCAGACTCATGGTCTCATCCATTTTTTGTACTGAACATTGCTTACTGACATTGGCAGAATTCCATATGGTTAATATATGAACCAATTCACAGATCTTTCTTCCTCTATCACTTTTTCTTTGCTAGGAATAATGTGCCTTCACATCTTTAGTACTTGGCACAATTCTGTTCCTCTTTTAATCCTAGACAAGAAAACCAAGCTCAAATCACAATCAGATATTAATAGCCTTGAATACTGGGCATAGTAAAGTGATGAATTAGTTTCATCTTGGAAAATTGAGTTGTTTATTCATTAGTCACAACTTCATGAATTAATTGTTTAATGAGAAATTAATCTCTTTTTTTTTTTTGAATAGTAATTGTTTGACACTTTTTCCTCTTTGTTTAAATCCAGCTCTTCTAAGTACAAGAGAAAGTACAAGAGAAACTTTGAATTTTTTCATAGGGGCAACTAGTTGCATTAGAATTAACTACATCTTTTGTGTATGTATTCTTAGTAATTTATAGAGAGAGGGCAGAGTATTTTCACATGTGCACCCAACAGCAGAACCCAATTATATTACAGTGGAAACTAATTATCCTGAAGTATAGAACCTAAGGAAAAGTTCACTCAGACTACGTAAGAGTTTTTAATTCTTTGGCTAAAATACACATACAGAAAATTAGACGTATCAAGAATCCTGTTTACAGTGTTGGTGTGAGAGCTGTATGTTATTTGAAGTCATGGATTGATATAGCAGTGAGCATTTGTCAGCTTAACCCCACCCCGAATACAAATAAACCTGATTGTTACAGGGAGCTGAGGACATAATTTCTCCAATTCTGGACTGCTTTCTGCAGTGAGTTTTTCTAAATGAGAGCGTATGTATGTCAGCTTGCCCTTTGATATCTCCAGTAGTTAAGTCCCTGTGATAGTGACTTCCCCTTTTTCCATCTTTTTCCTTTTTCTTTTCTCATTTTTCCTTATCCACTATTCTTTACAGGCACCTAATGGCTGTGCAAAAATAGCCCTTCAGACAGAAGTTTCATCACATCATCCACGAATTTTCAACCCTCATGTCACATTTTCTCCTACTTGCTTGTAGCCTTCAGACTGCTTTGATCTGGCTTATGTTGTCATTGAGCTGGGTTAAACATGTTACAAGATCAGCTTTCCTCAGTTCCTTGCCTACCAGCTATTTGCCTGAGCGGCTTCAAGGCCTCCAACTGATTGTGCAGGCCGTATTTGTGACTTGCAATGTGCTGCATGAAGAGCCGTTGAATTTGTTTGTTCATTTGATTATCTTAAGTGGATAATTCACCCTTAGAAATTTTTAACATGTCCCATCATAATATCTTTTCTAGGATGAAGTGCCCTTTTGTTGTGGTTTAAGTCCAGTTGGCAACTCAGAACCATGCAGCTGCTCACTCACTTCCTCCCCCCTTCCTCCCCCCCGCTCCCTGAGGGAAGGGGAGGAGAATGCAAAGAATGTAACTCCCACGGGCTGGGATAAGAGCAGCCCAGTAACTAAGGTATAACGCAAACCACTACTGCTGCCACCAATAATAATAATGATAAGGGAAATAACAAGGGAAGAGAATACAACACCTCATCACCTGATGACCAATACCCAGCCTGACCCAAGCAGTGTTTTAACCCTTCCGGGTAACTGCCCCCAGTTTATATACTGGGCATGACGTGCTGTGGTATGGAATACCTCTTTGGCTAGCTTGGGTCAGGTGTCCTGTCTCTGCTTCCTCCCAGCTTCCCCTCCTCCCTGGCAAAGCATGAGACTCAGAACGTCTTTGGTCAGAGTAAACATTACTGAGCAACAACTAAAAACATTGGTGTTATCAGCGCTGTTCCCAGGCTGAAAGTCAAACCCACAGCACAGCACAGCACTGCACCAGCTACTAAGAAGGAGAAAAATGACTGCTACTGCTGAACCCAGGACACCTCGTTACTTGTTTTTTCCTCACAAAGTAAACTTTTCTGTATTTTGAAAGCCCTTTTAGCCATTTTTGGATTTTCTCAGTTTCTTAAAATTTCCAGTGTATCTTTTGTCGAGCACTGCTGAACACTGAACGTTCCATAGAATGTTCCATAGAGCTACAGATCATAATCCAGAGATGATTTTACTTTGCCACTTTGTCCCCATACTCAGCCTTTTAATGTCCTGGAGTTCTTAACAGTCAGCCTTTGCCCTCTGTAATCTCAATAATGAAGTACCATCGCAAACTGTCAGCTGGCTGACTCCTCTCAAGCAGAAAACATTTATTCTGATGTACACCTGTCCTGGGTTCAGCAGTAGCAGTCATGTTTCTCCTTCTTGGTAGCTGGTGCAGTGCAGTGTTTTGACTTTCGTCTTGGGAACAGAGCTGATAACAATGATGTTTTGGTTTGGCCAAGGACTTTGTGAGCCTCATGCTCTGCCAGGGAGGAGGGGAAGCTGGGAGGAAGCAGAGACAGGACACCTGACCCAAACTGACCAAAGAGGTATTCCGTACCACAGCACGTCATGCCCAGGAGGTAACTGGGATTTAGCCGAAAGGGCTGGGAGACTGCAGGGTTGGAGGAGGTATGGGTCAGTGCTTGGTCAGGCTGGGGAGGCAAGTTATCGGTCGGCTGGTAATGAGGTGTTGTATTCTCTTCCCTTGTTATTTCCTTTATCATTGTTATTATTGGTGGTAGCAGTAGTGATTTGTGTTATACCTTAGTTACTAAACTGTTCTTATCTCAACCTGTGGGAGTTGCATTCTTTTCTATTCTCCTCTCTGTCCCTCTGGGACTATGGGGAGGGCAAGAAGGGGGGGAGTGAGTGAACGAGTTACCTGACTGAGTTTAAACCACGACAACACCAATTCTAGACTTTCCTACTTCTAATCACTTCCATAGTACAGACATCAACATCTGTGGGTCCCCAAATCTGTTGCATCTTTTTACCATTTAAATAACATTTATCATCCTTCAATCCTTAGATGCTAAGGTTGTTTTGAGCATCACATTACATCCTGCAAGTAGTAATCTAGCAATTTCATCCCTGAGGTCCTTGAGGATCATTAGGCAAGCACTGTTTGCTCCTACATTTGATATTTTCCCTCTTCTTCTGCATAATATGTTCATAATATGTCCATCTTTCTTAATTTTAGACTCCAGCTTACTGGACTATTTATCTGTTGAGGGTTGTTTTGTTGTTGTTTGGATTTGGAGGCGGGGGGAAGGGGTCAAAACAGAAAACCTGTTTCTGGTGTGTCACATGTCCTTACCGAATAGTCATAGTGTTGCCTGATTCCTCCTCTCCTTACTCCATTAAGATAGGTTATTCCTAGTGAAAGGAGTTTCATGGTTAGATCCTGCTGGAGAATTGCATTGTCCTTATTTGGGAAAGGCAGTGCTGTATTAGTTATTCCAAATACTTCAAAAGTTAAAACTGTCTGCGTATTTTATCGATCATATATGATATGAAAATTTCACTGAACATACTTTTTTTTAATGAGGTTTTGTGTCTTCTTGACGCCTTTAAAACTGCATGAGATGTATTACTATCAGAGATTATAGACCTATTGCTGCAGTTCTGGATTCCTTGCATATTACATTTTGATAGGTTGTAGGCGTTGAAACTTTTTCCCTAATACAGAAAATGGTGTATTCAAATTTTATCTTTGCTGATGCTAAATAAAGCAACCTGAACAATGTTTTCACAGTGAAATTGCAGTGTCAAGCCTTTACCTTTATTTGGATAGCTTTGTTGAGGCTAGAATGCAGTCACAAACATGAAAATACCTGATCCTGGATGCGTTTCTTTCTGATGATGTTTATTTTCCCCTTAAGTCAGAGGGAAAAGAGTTTTCCTATTTGAGACCAAAGAAGAAGAGGAGAAATGGCTTTAAACATTTTAAGTGTTTCTGTCAGTTTTTGAAAACAAAACAACAAAACAAACAAACAAAAAAACAAAAAACCAAACCCACACACAATCCCTCCCAACCAAAACCCTCCCCAAACAAAACCCCCCAGAAAAACAACCAACAAGAAAAAAACAGTGAAAATTACTGTTGGATTCAGAGCTTATTTACTTCTATAGGAGTTTATCAGTTATCTCAAGGTATTTAGATTTAGATTCAAATTCTCATTACAAGGTTTGAAACATTTACAGATAAAAACTAATACCAGCAAAGATAGCCAGGAGCTCCTCTACAGACTGTAAAAATAAATGTTTATCTTTTAGCTTTATAAAGTTATTTAAAAATAATAACTTTAAAATGAAAAAGATGCATTTCTCTGTAGGACTAAGTAGACTACATTGTTTATTATATTTTAGACTTCTAATACAGCTTTTTAGTGTTACATTGCTGAAGTAAATTTACTAATATGGAGGTCTAAATTATCCAAATGTCAGAATATTTTCTGTAATATGAAATATACTGTAAACAAAGTCTACTTGTACTAAATATATATATGAATTGCTTTTTACTTAACAAAAAGCAAATAGAATGGGTTGGGTTGGAAGAGACCTTAAAGTTCATCTAGTTGCAACACCCCTGCAATGGGCAGGGACACTTCCCACTATACCAGGTTTCCAGGAAGAAGAATTTCTTCCCATTATCTGAATCTCTTCTCTGGCAGTTTAAAGCGATACCCCCTTGTCCTGTCACTACATGCCCTTGTGAAAAGTCCCTCTCCAGATTTCCTGTAGGTCCCCTTTAGTTCCTGGAAGGCTGTTATAAGGTCTCCCTGAAGCCTTCTCTTTTCCAGGCTGAACAAGCTCTCTCACCCTGTCTTCATAGGAAAGGTGCTCCAGCCCTCTGATCATCTTTTTGGCCCTCCCTTGGCTTTGCTCCAGCATTTCCACATCCTTCTTATTCTGGGGGCCTCAGAGCTGAGCACGGTACTCCAGGTGATAGATTTATTTCATCTTGTTTTAGAACTCAAGGAACTCACAGTTAATTTTCAGTCCTATCTTATAAAGCACTATGAATTCTCATAGGAATAAAGTAAATGTATAGAATGTAATTTAAAGGCAATAGAAAGCATTTCCTGTAACCTTGATTCTTTAACTATTGCTGTACAAAAAACGATCCGATCAAGCTAGGAAAACAGATAAAACAGAAAACAAATGGTCTGATAGCCTAAAAATACCATTATTATAATATTTTTATTTTAACATATTCTCATTATTATTAAAGTAAGATTTAAAAGTTGTTTTTATAAAATCTTTTGAAATTTATCTTTTAGCAAAATGAAATGTTTTGCAGAGTGTGTTATGGTATGATAGCATGTGCCCTTTTTGCTGAACTAAAAATTTTCTTAACATTCAAACCCATATTTAAGCTACTTTTTTTTTTTTTACTTGATAAATCACCAAGGATAGTTGTATTGCAGAGAAATTGTCTCTCTATACTCATGTCTAACCAGCCATTCGTGTCAGAAAAAAACATCTTTGTTAAACAGCTGCATAAACATTTGGGATACTGTTGTTACCAGAGGAATTGTCCGAGTGTGCATGTTTTTAAAACATACCATTATGCTTGGATTGATAGGCTGGGAAGAATATTTTGAATACCATATAATACGTGATCAGCCGTCACGGCATGTCAGCCTCTTACTTGTTTACCAAAGTACCATCTAAATTAAAAGGTATTTTGTTACAAATGCTAGAGCATCAGGAAAGTACTCTTTTCAAACTAACCTATAAGCAAGACAGGCATTTTGAGCTGCTGAGTATTCCCTGGTTATTTGTTAGAGAACATATTAGCAAGAGTTGTGCTACTTACTATTTCTGTAACTCTTTTTTTGTTTAACATAATATAGGGGAAAAATAATTTTGAAAATCATTTTTTCTGCAGTTTCTTCCTATGATTTGCATTTCCAATTCTGTCTTCAAAGTGAAGCAAATCCTTTCTCTTTGCCCAGTAATTAAGTTTGAAAATGTTTTCTTCTTTTCAAATGTGACTTTATGCTGTCAAAATTCCTTGAATCAAAAAATGCTGCTCCTTAACCATCTCATCTTAAGAGAGCCTAGGCACGCCTTGCCATTTTCCTGCCATCTTACTGTCCTACTCCCATCTGGGAATCATTCAGGCAAGTTCTGGAGTCCATTAAATCTATTTGTGTTTCTTACTTGGGGGGAAACTAACGTAAAATGGCAGATCTGGCTGGCTGAGGGTTGCTGTTGGAGGAGGGAGAGCATCCAATTAACCAGTGAGGTTTCGCAACAGAGCTGAACAAATCATTCCCAAAGAAACGTAGAAGTACACAAAGCTCACCTGAAATTTAGTTCAGCAAAGTTGAAAGGCACCCTAATGACCCAGTTTTCAATGAAGGCATGCCATGAACACCTGAAATTAGACAATGTCATACCTGGCTATATTTCAGGTCATGGCAGATGGTGACAGAACTTTGAAGCTTTCGGGATGCAACTTAGGCAATTCTGGCTACAAGACAAAACCTTAAAAACTGTTTGCAAACTTCTCAAATTTGGAGAAAGTTAATACAGGAGTTTTCCAACTTTATCATATCTCTGTACATATATCTGAGTGGAAAATTAGTCTAGGCATATCCTTTCATCCTTTGTCATTTGGAGACATTTCTACTAGACTTTGTGTTTTAAACTCCTCTCCAGTTTTGAGTAAATCACAATTTTTTATCATTTAGTTTTTTTAGGCAAATATAAAGCAAAACTTAGAGTTAATGACAGCTGCTGTGGCTTCACTTCGTAAAAGTTAACCATAGAAAAACCTGACAAAAGTCTTGAAATGTGACTTAAGATTTTAGGCTTCTAGTATCAGGCTTTTTTTGTGACTCTAGGTGTGAGAACGATAGGAGGTTGATTCACACAATTGTTTTGTCTCCAACATTTATAACGCACAATCAGTTGTTTTGCTCCTGGTGGAAGTTTCCTTCTTCAAGTGTCTAGCTTTAGGATTGTCTGTATCACATGCTAACATAGCTCTAAACCAGCTTTCTCACCAAAATTATTTTTAGTCTAATTTGCTACCCTCTTAGCAGCTTTGCAGCATGGTTAAAATAGTATTTATGCCTGTGGGCTACTGATCCAAATATCCAGGAATACGTACCCTTTCTAGGAAAAGAAGCTACACCTACAAGTATTTTCTCCTTTATGACTGATTCTCTTAATAGGTCAGAAATGATCCTAGATGTTTTGGATCTCAGGTGGGACAAGGGATACTTATATCCCTCTCATGGACATGAGAAGAAATGTATTTTATCCTTCTACCTACAACAAATCTAAATACCTGATCAGTCCTAGTATCTCCATGGGCAAGTCAAAACTTCTTGCTCTCACAAGTGGAGTTCCATATTGCACACATACATCCCTGGGACTATTTGATATATGAAACAAGTGTGAGGGTAGTGGGGGGAAAGAAGGAAAAAAAAAATAAACCAGAAAAAAGAATAATAAAAACATTGCTTACTAACACTGCAATGACAGTTGAAGAGAGAAAGTCTTGTTTGGTTTAGAAAAACTAGAAAAATGCTCAAAAATAATTATTCCTTCTCATTGAATAAATACTTTGTCATGATGAAACTGTCATTTCAGAAGGTTAGATTGCTTCTCATATGGGTTTTTGCTTGATATAAATGCGCAATTTCATTTTTCTCACCAGGAGATAGAGAGATTATTGTTTGATGTATAATTGGATATAGTAAGAACTTGTTTTCAGGAGTGCATATGAGCAAAAAAAAAACCCAAAGAAAATATGGAAGAAACACTAACTAAAGATACTACCATAATGTTCTCTCAAATATGCATTCATCACCCTTGGCACTTGAATATATCAATTTTTTGGTGGAAATATATAGAGTGGATTCCCACTTACTTTTTCTGTTTTTACCCTGGGTGCACTTGAAAGAAGTGTGTTTGCAAATTGCTCTGAAGGTGGTGAACTTCAGATGTTTTCAGACCTTTTTTAGCAAATAAGTCATACTATACGAAGTCAAGTAATCAGTTTTTTGCATTAGGGACAGTGTTACTCCTTCCTTATGCTTTCATTACTCTTGTTACAGATGAGCACTCAGTAAATGAAAACCATCTCCAGTAAAGGTGTTGGTCTCATGTGAAGACCTTAAAAGTTGCAGAATAAAATGTAGAAATTGAGCTGGAATTCAGTAGGAGCTTTAATAGGTGGAGAAATTGTATGGGTCTTCCCATACAATTTGTTGGTTTTCCTGGCTGATACTTTGCCTCCTTGAACAAAGGGATCAGCTGTATGGCAGGGTTGCTGCAGCTTCTGTAATTTGAGATCCTGCTGGGACTGTACAGCTGTCACGGTTTTAAAATAACACTGCTAGCGTGCTCAAAGTGTGCAATATATTCTCTGTGTGCCATAGCTCATAAAACTGACAGCATCATCAAGGATGGAAATGACATTCAGTTCAAACTCTTGGACATTGCCAATTTATGTAACTTTCATGTTGAAAACTACTCTGCTTAGCTGTGAGGCTGAACAGAAGAATTAGCAAAATGGTACAAATCACAGTATACATATTGCCATAATTCTTGGATTATTTTCAGTAGGAAATTTTGAAGTAAATCTTGAATACCTTTCAAAGTGTTTGCATGTGCATTTTTGCAAACCTGTGCCACCTATTATTCCATAAGTAATATTATTTTCTTGCAAGGAAAGCCTTCAAAAGCCATCTCAAGCTGAGACTGCTTTTTCTCAAGTCCAGACTTGGAAGATAAATTTTAAGAATTTGTGTGTGTGTATTAGTACAAAAGCAAATGTACCCAATATGGTACAGTAAAATAAGTGATATAGGTCAGTAAAATAAGTGAGCTAATAATAATATGCTGTTGTACATAAAATTATGCAGTTTGACATAATTTGACATAGTTTAACTAATTGTCATGTCTTACCTCCTTCATGGAGGACATGGGGTGTACACATGTAAATTGAAATGCTAGAACAATAATGGAGTTATTTAGAATACAGATGCATGACACTTCTGTGTTGCTGTTGAATAGATGTTTTCTACTACAGTAGTATGCTGTTGTAGTATCTTCTGGAGGATGTCTGCAGAAACAAATGTTTTCAGTTTTCCCAGTAAGTATCTCTTATTTTTCTTTGTGATACCATTATTCTTTTTTATAGTTAAACATAGAACTGTAACTGATCTGTAACCATCCTTATTACGTATGATTAATGCAAGATCTATGACCAGTACAATATCAAAAAATCCTAATATATTTTTATAACTGAAGAATACTAATTAGGATTTTATGCTATAGCAAGGATGGATAAATCTGGGAAGGGGAAAGCTTTCCAGAAGGTATTAAATGCACTGAGATATTCAAAATAAGATTTTTTTTCCTATTTTTTTTTCCTGTTCTCTACCCTCAGAAAGAAGTGGGACACTTGTATTTCTGATCAGTATCTTTTTATTTACACCTGCTCAACGCATTAGCACAGTTAAAAAAGCACAGAATCTTGTACTAGAGCTGATGAAATAATTGCTGCAAGCTGAATGTTTAGACACATTGTACAAGTTAAATGTACAAAATTCACCCATTAGAATCCCTTCTGCTCCCAATTTGTCTTTCACACCCATTTAGAAATTTTCTGTAGAACAAACAAACAAAAAATCCCTTAAGGAGTAATTCTTCAACGTGTTGAGTCCATTGAGAGGGCAAACTTCCCTTGTTTCCACGGAAATCATCTCTCAGAAGTTCACGTTTGTTCAGGCTAATATGCTGGACTCTCATATGCACAATAATCAGTAAGGCATTTTGATACTTTTCCATTATCATTATCCTTCTCGACACATCTGAATTTTTTAAAATGTATTTGCATTACATGAGATATTTTGTCTGTGGCAGAGAGTTGGTTTGTTTTCATATATTTGCACATAATTGATAATGGTCAGCAAGCTGTAAGGGGGTTTTGGAGTACATTAAAAAGTTCACGTTTCTTGCAAGTAGGTCTGCAGTAGGTCCACACCACTGTGGAAGCTAGAAGAGGTCTATTCTCCTGCAGCTTTCTCTTTCTTCCCTGAGGAGCTTAGTATAAGCCACAAGCATAGCATGTTATAGACTGCAGCAGTCTGCAATAGCTCCTAACTGGTATTCTAGCTTAGGTTAATCAGGGTACCTAACTGCATCTTTCATGATTTTCACATGCTTTAATTGCTGAAAATTTTGAAGTGGTTAAAATAATTTTGAAATGTTTCAAAGAATTTTGAAGTGTTTCAAAGATGAGGTTCTAGCTACCCTGAAAAAGACTAAATTTCCTAAAATGCATTCAGCATCCCTTGCACTACAAGGAGGACTTGGTGTATACTGGGCTTTGTATGGGATCCCACTAGCAATTTTCTTAGCCCTTTCTTTTCTACTCAGTCTTTTTATTTTTTTTTTTTTTTTTAATGGTATAACTTCTTTTGTTTCTTTTATGTTATAACAGTAACAGTTTTGGATAAACCACTGATAGATATGGTTCGACATACTTATCCTCTGGTTTGGTGGAAGATGAAATATTAGATACCATTTTGCAATCATGCTGCTGTCGAGCTTAGGTTTTATATGGTGAAAAGCAATACAGTATTTCAGTGGGAAAGTATGTACTAGTGTTAAGTGGGTGGAAGGAATAATTCTGATGAAATGAAATCCCTATAAAACTCTGTGTAAAACTAATTTATCATCTTGAATAGCTGTTGCAGTGTACCTATGAATTTAGGGAGCAACCTTGATGTTTCAAGCAGAAATGACGGGGAATTTGTTCTTTGCCCAACACTCCAAAGTAATACTAATCACTATCCTGATAAAACAGCTAAGCAAACTTTAAGTTTCAGATATGGTTTTAATACAGCGATGTCAGCAGACTCTGTGGATTCCAGCAGTGAGCTGTAAAAGATGCCAGGTGCAGGTGCTTGCCAAAATAGTGTGTAAAGGACAATGTTTGCCTGCTTCTCTTGCCATTTGTTGAGGGTACCTGACACAACTTTTTTTTTACAGGACAGTTGGATTGCTGTTGTGTTTTGCTGTGAACGTGATTGTGCATAGCTGAAGGATATCTTGTGCATGAATCTCTGATGCCCAAAGCACTCCTACTTTTATATAAAAAGGCAAATTAAAGGAGGAACTGTGTTTGGAAGTGAGTTAGGAAAGGAGGACTTTTCCAGTCAGCAAAATATCTGAAAATAAATGGATTGATTAATTAAAATCAGTATGTCTACTCATGGATTAAGGTACTTGAGCATGATATATATGAGGAGTTATTCTGCAGACTCTGATCCCTTGCTTTGACAATTAAATATAAAAGTTTCATTCTCGGACTCAAGGTTGAATACAATTCCTTATGAGCCTGTCCATGTTAAATTGTGTATTGTCACCTTCCCCAGCCATTCAAAACTTTCAGCGAGGCCAAACTCACAAATCCCTTCCCTTAAACTCCTGTTTCTGTGCTGTCACTACATGTGGAGTTAACCCCCATGAAAATTTACTAATGTGAATCTTTTCACTGTCTTTCTATATATTACCCTCTCTTACAGTGCCATATAAAACTTGTTGAAAAAAGATTAAATGCATAGAACTTTCACACTGGTTAGCCATTATAGGAATAATTAATTGTAATTATTCACATTCATGCCAAAAAGCTTAGTATACATGCTTCATTGGAGAGATAATATGAATTGGTTTACCAAATGTTAAATGTCTATTCAGGGCTATATCTTTAATTTGGAGGTTTATTATAAAGTATCAGGAAATCTTTTTATATCAAGGAAGTATTTATAAGCATTCATTCTGCAAGGATTCTTATGGAAGTTTTCCAAGTGATTATTGGATGTTTCTAGACAAAAACATTTTTTCCCCCTCAATGAAGAGATATAGCTAAGACATTGTGAACTGTTCAAATAAAAACATGCCAAGAAATATATGATGTTCATGAAGGAAACTGCATGAAAAGGAAAAGAATAAATTGTCTTTCTAAAACAGGAAACAACATCTTTTTGAGACACAACAGCAACAGAGAAATCAGTCTCTTACTGTTTTCAGACCCTTTTAGCCCATCAGGTGGGTAAAGGTCCCCCTCAGTTTCTCCTTGGAGTAGCTGATCCTGTTGCTGAGTGGTTCTCCCTTGATCCTCTGTTTTTTTCTTTTGCCCTCCCCCTTTTTTTTTTCCCCTCCTTATGGTTTGGTACTTTTTTATGTCAGTGTTTGCCTTTTAGATCTTAATCTCTTTTTAATCTCTTGTTTCTTAAAGAGGAAAAAGTGCCTTACAGGTCTTTCTTCAGACTACCAACATCAGTGATTAAGCGGCATAACTTCTCTTTGAGTGAATTTCAAGAGTAGACAAAAAGATGTGCCAGCCATTATAGAGTATAGATTTATCCATGGGGAAATATGAGATAGGTCCCCATGCAAAAGATGGGAGAGTAGAGGAATTAATGGATACTTCTCTAAATTATTGCTTGGTTTCATCTTTTATTGAAATTGTAATAAAATGTAAGGTGGAAACCAAAGCCTGGAAATGCGATGTGTATTTAAATGATGGTGGGTTTACCTATGGTTGCATTGTCAGTCCAGGATGAAGCCTGACTGTACAGGTAGCCGAGCGAACTGTGATAGAGCTTTAGGTTACTTACACAGGACCTCCTGCATTGAGCACTTTGCTTATATTGAATCTTGATTCTGGTGTTGGTTTATGTTTAAGATTATTTTTATTCATAATATGGGATCAACCCCATTACCACTCCTCAGCAGACTTCTTAAAAGAATTTTTAGTTTCAGTTATAGGCAACTTGGTTAAATTTCATTGGTTTAGGGGTTTCCTTCTGTCCTTAGAGGTATCCAATTAGTAGTACAAGGCATTTAACTCCTATCAGTTAACCATGGCTTTACTGAACTACCATTAACATTTTAGCAGAACCTCTATTTGAATCTACTACTAATTTTCCCAATTTTCATGAAAACATTAGGAAGAAGTAGGATAAGGACTTTGCTGCCTGTATCAGTAGATTCAACTGCTGTTTCATGCTGGTTCCTTGAACTTCAGATGTTATTACAATGGCCTTCACTTCTTTGATTTATATGTGACTTTGGAACATAACTTTTTGCATATATCTAGGTTTTAGTTCTGTCCTTTATTTTAGATGTGTTTTCTTGGTAATGGAAAGCTGTGATGGTGCACTGTGGAAACAGAAGCATAAAAGAATCAACTCGCAGTGATTTCAACATTTCACTTCTTTGAACCATCTGTTGACTGCATGCTATATAGCAATTTTGGTTTGAAATGTGAGATCTCAGTCTATAATTATTGCTGATGTAGAAAGTAATTTAAATTAATTTGAAAATAATATTAATGATTTTTCAGATAAATCAGCTGAATAACAGGAAAATGAATACTATTTTTCGTCATCATGTGGTTGTTTTACTTGTATTTGGTTTCTCAGTTTCGTTATGCTTTTCAAATTATACTAGTAAAGTAAGTAAACCAAAAACCTTAAATAATAGTTTTCTTAAAAAAAAAATAAAAATTTGAAATTTATAAGGAAAATCCAAGCTCAGTTCTTAGTAAATAGAGTTATATAATAGTTTATAATGAATTTATGATCATTTGTTTGTCAGCTTAGAGGACCCATATCATAAGTTTTACATTTATTTCCAAATTGTCATGGTTAGGGAGCATTCAGACAGTGAAAATTATTTGTGTATACACAAAATATACAATATATATACACTAAATATTCAATATATATACAATGTATATAGCACATACATACAATAACGTGATATTAACAGAGGACATACAGATTATATTGGTAAACAGAAGTAACAATTCAACAAATTTTTCATTTTTTGCACATATACTGGCATTTTTTTAATATATTTGGGGTATTATTTTCCTCACTAAGAAATTGATATTGTCAGAAAGAGAATTATTCAAAAGATTCAGCAATCCAAGTAATATTAACGTGTTTAATTTCTCATGAACCTGTATTCTAACAACAACCTGAAAAAACCCAACCCAAAACCCCAAAACCAACATAATAGAAGCCCAGTCCTTATCACTGTATTTCGAATTGTGAATCCAGAAATGCAGTCCCTCAGCTTCTTTCGTATTAAGCACTGCTTATGCGTAAGAAGGCATCCCTCCATGGCCAGTAATATGGCTATTTACCTTTACAGAAAGTGTGTGTGTGTGTGTGTATCTATATATAAACCAAATAACAACAGCAGATCCTGATAGCGTAATTGCTTTTATATCTCTTTCTATAAATGACTTTCAGCAGTGATTACCTCTTGGCAATTGAGTCTGCTTCTTAGTTGGGCCAAAGTATCAGAAAATTTGTAAATCAGATTTTAGTGTATCAGAGGTAATTAAACCACTATGTATAAATGACAGATTAAAATTGGTGGTTTACTGCAGTTTTATTTGCTGGCTATGTATCACTTGAAAGGCAGAATATGGGAATTATGGACAGTCTTGCTACTGCTTAATGTTGCCAATAGCTATTAGAGGTCCCCTCCCTTTGCGGTCTCCTGTCCCTGCTCCCCTGAACTGCCGCAGATCCCTTCCCTTCAGAAACATTATGGCCTTTTTCAGAGGGAGGGAGCCCAAGCACATCAGTGAAGAACAAGAAAGAAGCAACAGGAACCTCCTAAGCAGTATTTTGGCTGAAGAATACATTTGGGGAACCAAATTCACATAAGGGCATATAACACCTAGATTACTCTTTCTGAAAGCAGATGGATCACACCACTCTTGTTTAGCTCCCCTTGGGTACCACACGGAATGAGACAGAGCATGGTGTGACCTGTGCTTCTCTTACCTCTCCATTTATTTCTTCTTCACAAAATACTGGGACTAAAACAGAAGATAGAGTCAGAGGTGAAATTTTAGTGGAGGTGTTTTTTATGTGTTTGTGGGGTTTATATGTATATTTATGTATATGCATACCATTTATCATTCTTTGGAATTTTAAGAAAAACTGTACATGGTTCTTCTCCAGTGACTGCAAAAGCATTAAATATCTCACTCCATGTGTTCATAACCTAATGTAATGTGAAAGGTCCAGATACTCCAGAACAAAAACCCAGTTGCACTCTGGTGACAGCAGTGGGGCTGGTTTCCGCAGTCTTTAATACTCTAATAATGGAGGGTAATATCAACCAAAATGTTATACTTAAGAGGACCACTCTTTGTTTTCTTCAGTTATGGGTGGAAAGTAACCAAATACCAATATGAGGTCTGTAGAGATGATCAGTTTAGTTTAAAGGTCTCAGAATTGATTTGGACGGGTCATTTAATTCTTCAGCATATTCATGAACTTTTCTAGCTGTTCATCTTTGTAAAATGTGTTTTAATATCATTCTCATTCCTTCTTTCTTTTTTTTTCTTCTTTCTTTTTCCTTCCATCCATCCATTGTCATGTATTGTGCTCTTGATTACAGTCTGTGTAATCATTACCACCGTGTGAAGGCAATTCCCCACATCAGCAGGTACGGTGTCACATGTTCCTAGGAACATGTATGTGTGCTTTCAAACTGCTTCAGTGTTGTACATCATAGCAAATTTCTTTTAGATTAACATCTTTACTTTCTGTCTTCCATTTCCACTGGATATGACCTAACATTTCTGCACAAAAATTATTTTTAAAATTAATTAATATTTTTAAAAAATTAAAGGTGTGGACCAAAGAGGTACTGTCTTTCTTATGGGCTAGAAAGCAATGCTATGCAGGTTTTTGACATTCCATAGGTCATGCCCTGGACCCTGTAATCTTCTTAGCAGATTAACATCTGCTACGAAGTTTCATATTTTTAAAAACCCCTAAGCTGCATTGTTCAGTTAGGGTTTTTTTTGTGATTGTGAACAGTTTACATGAAATGCTTGATACTCAGCTGTAATTTTTGCCTCTGTAATGATAAACACTGATGAGCAAATTAGCACTTTGTCATTCCTTATTGTTCTAGTTCTATGTAGCCAAACTCATTCATCAGTGCTTATGTGTCTTTCAGAAACATGTTATGTACGGATTGCTGTATGGCTACCTGGGTTCTATTTTGGGGGGTTTTATTGTTTTGGGTTTGTTTTGTTGTTTGTTTTTTTTTTTTTTTTGAGAAAGTAGCAAGATCCTGTAGATGCTCATTTACATGCAAATTAATATAAGTTTCTAATGATGTTTCTGAACATCACTAGCTTGTAGCTTGATTTCTTTTCCACTTTGGCAGAAGAAAAATTCATTAAAGAGCTGTTGCAAGTAAACTGTTGTTAGTGATAGTGGAAAACTGTGTCTTTACAACCTGTTTTTTAGAAATTCAAATTAATGTAATTAATGAAATGAGTTCATAAGGTTACACAAATTTATTATACATTTTATCCATTCTATATTTATATACATTTATTATGCAAGTCCTTTCTATTTAACATTTGTTTTGGAACAACATGGAGTCCTTATGACTTCCTAACCTGCAATGTACATGGAGGTATAACTTTTTCTGAAATAAAAAAAAAAACAAACTCTTGAAAATTAAAACATGACCATTTCTAGGCTCTTAAGACATCTCTCAGCTTTTCCATTCTTATCTTCAGTGTCTCTGCTACAACCTTAACAGCATAATAATTTTCCTATGTAAACATAATTAGCTTAATAATTAGTTCCTCTTTTGCTAGGACAGTAAAACCTGTTTTGTCTGTCCCTTCAACTTCAGACTGTAAAATACTGATTAATATTAGGAAGTCAAAAAGGGGAGCAGCAAGTACTTTTTAAAAAGTAATACTTTGAAATAACTGGATTTATGCATACAACTCTTTATTGTATTGAGTGATAATATTTAAAGCTGCTAAGCTTCAGATCAGTACCTCATTCACAAGCTTGCATATCGATATTCAGGAAGTATAGTGCCATAAATAAGATGTGGTCCCTAAATAGCTGCAAGCTTCAGCTTTGTAGCATGGAGACTGCAAGGTGTGTCATTGTGAGGTCAACCCTAAATGAACTATCATTGCTTCCTTGTTATGTTCCAACCTGTATAATTACATTACCTTAATGGATTTTCCCTTCTTATTAGTAAGATAAAAGATGTGGGATATAAAATTAGCTGTTAATTGCCTCGGTTAAGCCAATGGATAAGGATCATGGTTCAGTTATGGTAATCACGTGGGTTAATAGCTTTGTTATGGTACCTGCTGTAGAATCACATTTAGCAAAACCATAAATGTAATTTGATTTAAAATAATTAAAAATTGATTTGTTTAGAACAGTGAGCTTCCTAGAGAGGTAAGAACGAGAAACATTTTGATAACTAGAGATACATGTAATGGGTGGAGGAATAATTGTGCCACTGAGTCTAATCCCACTGCTGGGTTAGGTGATTTTGCAGAATTCTTGTATTCAAATTAGTAGAGACAATTCTGCGTTATAAACAGTATTTGTGTCACAAAAGCACACAGTATACCTGTCATGTACTTAAAAGAAGATTTAAATCTGTGAATTTACACATTCCACCTTTACTAGGGTTTTATAATCTCAAGATCTCAAGAAGTTCAAGGAGCTCCTTTTTGATTTATGAGGACCATATGATTCCAGCACCTATTTGATTTTAATTTTTTTTTTAACTTTTTTAAAATGTAACCTTTAGTCTGTTGGTCAAAGTTCAGTAATTACAGGCATTGAAAATCGTTTGGAAAGTGAAGATACATAATAATGGAGCAGGAGAACAGGATCTGAATGCAATATGCAGGTCTGTATTTTGCTTCTGGGAACAGTCTGAGAACAAACAGCTTAGCTGATCTTGTAGCACTGCTTACAACAGTAATAAAATCTACAAAATATTTCTACCTAGTTTCTGCATTATATTTTGGTAGCAAAAAAATAGCAAAATTTACCCAAAAGTGTTATTGTACTGTATTGATCATGAATTTGCAGTGATTAAAGAAAAAAAAAAAAAGAGTTGTGTTTAACTACTGTTATTTGAATTCCAACCCTGGTAATCTAAGCCTTCTCCAATTATGTTACTTAGGATTATACTATTTATCACAAATATCCCATAGAATAGGCAAGCACTTTTAGATGTAATCAGTATTAAATGAGGCTATGCAAGAGGTACAATTTGTATCTGGCCTATGCTACTGAATATGGTTTTTTGTATATTTTCAATTGTAAAGCCTTTGGTGATACCTTGGTAATTTGACCTACCTCACTGAGATTCTATAGATATGGCTATTGGAATTTAAATATCCTATGCTTTTATCAGTTGCTTTTATTTTGTTTCTGAGACATATAATAAATACATTTGTTCATAAGAATGGAATGCCATGCTATTAATACTGCACGTCTTAATTAAACAGTGTATTGTTGATATTTCAGGTTATATGCATATATTATTCTGTGATGAAATAGTGAGATTTCAAAGCATTTTTTCAGACAGATCATTAAAAATCTGCCAGAGGATTTTCTTATGAGGCTGTTTCGGATTTATGAAGAACATATTAAATTCTCTCAAAGAAAAAGCCCCCAAAGACTTAGGCTAGTAGACTCTGTAGTTCCATTCACGAAGCAGCTGAAACTCTATACAGTTATAATTTTGTGGAAAACCAAGAAAACAAGTCTATCTGTAATTTTATTTTATAAAGAAAGTATTACTCGAGTTTCTCTGAAAATGTGCTTGTGGGTGAATTTGAAATGTACAGGGAGTATGAGTGCTTGATGAAGTTAAGTGCAGACACTGAATCATGGTGATCAGATGAACTCTGTTGACAAGTAGTATCCTTTAAAAAGACTAATTTCTGTAACTCAGAGTGTTAGTCCCTTTTGTTTCAGATTTCATTGAAACAATTAATTTTAGGCACACCACTGTAATGGACAGATGCCGGAGGATAGAAGCAAAGGGTATCATGTTTCATTAAATCGAAACAATAGATAAATGATATTCAAAGTCAATTTAAATGTCAATCTTGTTTTCAGGTCTAGTCAGAGGCCTTTGGAGATCGTAATTGGTGTTTGTCAGCACAGACTGGGAAGAGGAATGTGTCCCCATTTGCTCGGTACATGCTGCTGCCCTGTGCTGCTGCAGTTGGGTCAGCTGAACTTCATGTAGCTTTTGACTCTCTTACTGTTTTTTACAGTTCTAATTTCAAGCAGTTTATTAAAAGAGGGTAAATTTCTCATGTCTCAGTGTATTCCTGTGAGCCTTTGATAATTGGAATAATCACTTTTTCCATTTCCACTCTTCTAAGCTATTTAAGGGGATACTACAGTAGGCTGAGGCAGTGAATGTTTTCTTTTTTCCAGCCATATGTCTGTCATGTAGTATAACTGCAAATCAAAGCTAGGCAGCATGCCAATTACTACTTCCAGAATGTGTCCCTCCCACAGAAGTTATTTATGCATACTGCTAAGTAGCCATTGAAATTTTTTTCTGCTTGAGGAGAACAACTCCACATGCATGACACTACAGGAGGTCTTAAAGTATGGGCAAGGACATCTATGTCCAAGGCCCAAGTCCTCCTTCTTTGGGAGACATTCTGGCTTTCGATAAGAATTTACATTTTAAGAATAGTGTCATGGGTGTTTGTGGCTTGCAATTTCAGGTCATTTCCTGAAGGAGGGATGAGTGACGTCAGGCGGGATCAATATGAATAAAACTTCATTTCAGGAAAATGTACTGCTTTCTGCCATTCTCACCACTCACAATATTCACAGAGTGCTGATGGGCCTTTGAAATTGTCTGTATTTAGGGCTTTTGAAAATAGCAATTCCATCTTATTTTGGTTTTGCTTCATTCTTAAACATAATTTCTTAATTTTTTTGGTTTAAATATTTCATCCAGGAAAACACATGCTTCAACTAGCTTGTCTAACCAAGCCTTCTCATCTTCTCAAAGATTTTAATGTGTATTTATCATAGAATCATTTGCATTTTTAAAAACTCTTAACAAGTTACTGAGAAATCAATGAGAGTTGTAACAGGTAAATGTGGTCAAGTATATTTGTCAGAAATTAACCGAGGAATATGACAGGGAGCAACCATGATGTAGAAAAAAATGTTACTGGTAATCCACTTGACCTGCATAGGAAAAAAAAAGACTGTAAGTATAAGGAGCAACACTGAAGTTGTTTTTATATCATGGCTATAGGTATTTTAAGGAGGATTTTAGGTAGAATCAAGATCCCAATACCCATACTGTTTACTCTCTTCCTTCTTCCAGCTCTACTCCTCTCCTTGGTTGCACATAGCTCAAGTGGCCAGCCTCGCTTTTAAATGAAGTTTCTTGTTTTCATAAATTGCTGGTCTTTGTAATGCTAGTTTAGGACTAATGAGATCTTTACTTCTTTGGGGAGTATTCTTTTAATATGTATATGAAAACTTAGAATAAGAATATGCCAAGAACCATGGAGGAATATTATTTAGGTCTACATGGGAGTTTAGCTAAACTGACAGGAAAAAGACCAAAACAGAGTGTTGTAACAGCACTGTGGGCACCCGTACTACTACTCTATGCAAATCTGTCTTAGTGGACTTAGTAGTCAAGACCATATGTGGTTGGTTGTTTTTTATCAGGGTTGTAAAGCAGTCTTTTATGGGGAGCAGAAAAGAAAGGCAAACATAATGGTATAATTTTACAGATTTACTGAACTGTGCAAATTTACAGTGAAAGCTGTAGATTTACAGGGCACTCAACAGTAAAGAATGCAGTGGGAATGGCTGGTTGTTTCAAATATTCAGCATTTTTTTAAGCTGTTAAGTCAACCATGTTCTTAAGAAAATGTTCTGAGCTCTTAAAAGGACAGTGAAAATGTTGCTTTTATGTGAAGCAAAATATGCTGAGATATAAACAAAAATGTAATATGAAATAAATACAATAGGCTATTTATTAGAAAAATGAGAAAGAATCACTTTCAGTATGGAGCAACTGCATTATACACAGCAGTGGTACTGAAACCATATAGTTCTCAAATTAGCTTTACTCTTTCAGATCAGAAAAAATGAGTTGAAAGTGTGTTGGGAAATGTAAAATTTTCCTTGGGAACCTAATGGCTTATTTGCATAAAATGTAAAACAATCAAGCAATCCTGAGACTGGCTTTTAAACTATACACCAAGGAAGACCTATACTTGAGTCTTGTAGTGTTTTAACAAAATCTTTTATTGACCTCACAGTGTGGTGGTGGTGGTGTTAAAATGTGTGTGATATAGTTTGGTAATGAGATGTTTAGTAAGGCATTAAGAAATAACAGATGTGCTAATAAACAGTGAATCAGTCTATACAGTGTAAAACAGGTGACGAAGTGTCCTGATGCACTACAGTGTATCATTTTTCAGTTAAATTCATGTTTCAATTTAAGAACATGAATGATAAGACATTAGTAAGAGTTGTATCAACTGTATTAATAACTTACATCTTTATTAAAATATGTGTGTGTAATAAGAAAATATTTTATTACTGAAATTTGTTATTTGCACTCTTGGGAGAAATTCAGAATTGCAGAGCCTGATGGCACACTGAACCTCTGTTAATTCTGGTCCAAATGAACTTGTGCTTCTCTGTGTTGTCATTTAGGTATTTCAGGAAGTCAGATAGTCTAAAGCCATAGCCAGAGATTTCCTAAGACAATTCCAAAATCAAGCCATTGGAAACAAATGCCTACCTTTTCCCTCCTCCATAGGAGACAGATTCCTCATACCCTTCTCTAACTGTCGGTTATTTATATGTATTTCTTTCCTCTTTTACATCACCTGGAGGGAAAAGTCATAGTTTTACACAGTTCAAACTTTGCCTTGCCTGTTTCATAGAATCATAGAATCGTTAGGGTAGGAAAGGACCTTAAGATCATCTAGTTCCAACCCCCCTGCCATGGGCAGGGACACCTTATGCTAAATCTAAAAGAGATAGAGGTCATGTACAGTTTCAAAAGAGCTCAGAAAGGTTTCACACCCTTACAGGGATATATACATTTTTAAGTAAATGTGCACTATTTTTTTGAATGCTTTGAGTCACAGGTGGCACACTGAATATACACATTAAACTTTCCCAACCTTCATAACTGAGTTGCAGCGAATTGGTGGTTTCTTTCTTACGTACTCACAAAACCACCATGTTTCTTGATGCAGTTTTCAGTTTCAATAGCAAGTAAGGATTAACAATAAAAATAAATTAATAAAGAAATATTAGAGACAAGAGACAAAGTTTTGTTGCAAAGATAGCTGGGAAAGCTTCATCCAGATTTTAACCAGTGCTAACACCAAAATGTCCAATGAGAAAATTTATGTCAAATACTGTGTTCAAGCACCTCTGTTGAAATTAGTCTGATGGCAACACTGTGAAGACCTGGGGGAGTAATTTTGTAGCTATATAAAGTTGTTTATGGGTCTGTAATTAGACAGCAATCAGTCAGTGCTTGACATTTTAACACATCAACTGACTGCAATGGCAAAGTACCAACTTCAACTGTAAGTCCCTCATTAAATTTCCAGTAAAACAGGATTACTGACTGTTATGACTGCCAACATGCATTTTATTTTAAATAGTAATCAGGAAAGTTATTGTAGTTAATTCTAGAAATATGCATCTTTCTTCTATCTTTTTTTTTTATTCAAGATTTTAGCTGTAGTGTGATACAAATTATTTAGAATGAGGTCACGGAGCTTTCTCCTTAGAAATACTACATAGTTCTGTGCCAGTTAAAATTTTCAGCTTCAATTATAAAGAAAAATTAAGATGTGCTGTGGAGTGAAACTACAATGGTGAAAGATTAATTAGCTAATATTTGTGAAGCTCCAAAGATAAATCAGGCTTTGCAGTGTGTGTGTTAAGTATTGCTGCAACAGGGTTGCTAAAATGCACAGCTGAAAGTCAGTTGGAGGGTTGAATATTTTCACAATTAACTCACATCATCTGAAATCTTCTATATTGGGAAGACTTTGCAACTAGGCAAGTAAACTTGCATGATAATCTCCCTGGCACTAGTGGATCAATACCACCCAATTAGTTTAGCCCACACTTTTCACAGTCTATTAGTGCCTCTACATGTCTCATCACACTAAATCCTTTGGGGGGAACTGAATAGTGAATCATTCTTCATTTGCAGTTTCTTGTCTGTGGTGGACAGAAATTGAGTGTTTTGGGGGCAGTAATGACCAGTGAAGGAAAATTCCTTTTGTAAAGTGGCCAGTGCACGGAGCTAAAATGCCACTGCCTAAGCAGATCACAAACTGTAGACTTCTAGATAGAATAGCTGCATCGGTGTGTGTGAACCTCAGTATACAAATCAGAAATGTCAGTTATATCAAGTAAAGTGCCAATCCAGTATAAACTCACTGTTTGACTCAGTCTTGACAGGGAAGCCTTATGTGTGTTCAGGTATGGCCTGACCTTCCCTGACATAAAGCCATTTAAAAGACAATTAAACTACCTTTTCTTCTGTGTTGTGCATTCAACCTAAAATAAGGTATCAGACTCATGTCAGATGTTTACCAAATTTACATTACTAGGGGATCTGGTAGTCATCATTGTTGTTAATAGTAACAGACCTAAAGCCAACCTGTTCAGACACCAAAAGGGGAGTCTTAAGAATGGGATTTGGAGGTAACACCAAGCTTCACCAGCCATTTTGTTAGATGCGGATAATCAAGGTAAAAGAATAAGCCCCTTGTAAAAAGGCTGAAGCAGAATAAGTGACATTTCATTATACATATTTTTAATCTTCTCTTTTTAAAAAATAAATTATGCTTTTTCTTGGAAGACATTTTTTAGGTAGTACATTGTCATTTTCGTTTAGTAGTACATACATAACCTTCAAACTTTACCTAGTCTTTTCCTTTTTAACCATCTCTTGTATAAACAGATTCAATACGAAAGAGGCCTGTTTTTTCCATCTGATTTACAAGAATCCTGTAACATCATCTATTTTGTTTTGTAAGATTTCTCATACCAACAGCTTCTTACAGGCAGCTCTGGGATTTCAGTGCTTCCTAATCTTTTTTTCAGATCTATTTCATTGCTCATTAGCTACAAACCTGTGTCTGTCTTTTATTCATACCTCAGGTTGAATAGGGCTTAGAGCAACCTGGTCTAGTGGAAGGTGTCCTTGACCATGGCAGGGGGTTGGAACTAGGTGATCTTTAAGGTCCTTTCCAACTGAAATCATTCTGTGATTCCAAGAGGGTGCCTCTTTTGCTACCATTTGTTTATCTGTGAAAGCAAGGTTTGATTTAATAATAGTAGTAATAGTCATAATAATAATTGGACAGAGAATCTCTCCTCCCACTTAACAAATAGTAGGCCGAATCACTAAAGAATCCATAAAAGGAATATGCAGTTCTGAATATTAACCCAGTAATAGTTTTGCTTTTCAAAACCCACAAACTTCATATTTTCAGTATTTTAATAAAATTTCTGTAATCTAATTTATGTTGTTTACAGCTTTATAATGAGCCTGTCCCATAAATCTGAAGAATAAATACTCTGAATTTTTCACTTAAATATATCTAAGTAGTAGCAATCTATTCTGACAGTAATAACTTTTTTTTTTTTTTTAATTAATTTCACTAGTGTATCTTGTAGCTGTTTACTGGATGTTTCATTATTGTTCTTGCGGCCATATTTTTAGCCTTATTATAGAATTTCCCAAAGGTACGCTTTACTATTATCTTTGAGCTTCTACATTTACTTTGTATTTGAGTGTTAGAGTCTCTTTGCCATTTAGCAGAATTCCCTCTTTCTCCTCTCATTCACACAGTTGTGAAGGGGAGACTTGTTAGTTTTCTGGTCTGTAGAGGAAGAAACAGCTGATACTTCTAGGTCTTGCTTAAACATCTCTTGTGCCTCCTTCTCAAAGAAGTGATGCAAGACAATCAGAAAACATAATTTCAAATAATGCCTTCCTTAACTTTGGGGAATATTTTATTCAAGTATAGACCTGTATCTACTTCAGAATCTCCATTGGAATTTCTATCCCATCATGCAGCTGCAGTTTTAGGCACAAATAAGGAATATATTGTAACTAAGGTTTAGAGGGCTATTCCTTTACTGTGTGCATACGTACATACTGCTTAGCATGCAGTGGGAAGTATGTTTGCACATCTCTCAATGAGGCTAGACCTTTGCTTCCCAACATGTTACCATTTACATTTTGATAGTAATTCAAATTGTAGTGGTAGTGAAACAGTTCTGTTTTATTTTTATGTTCAAAATACCATGTGGAGGGTTTGCAAAAAACCTAGCCCCATGACAGTGTTGTACTACCCAGTGAAACCAGAGGAACTGCAAAACAGCTGGGCAGTAGTGCCTTCATAAGGAATATTTATGATGGTGCCTTGCTCCTCTCTGAGGAACCACCCATCAGGATTCCTCAAACGAAGACTTGCACCTTCTATGCAAAACCAGCAGAGCTTGGTTGCAATTGTAGTTATACACTACAGCGGTAGTGAATATTGTAAACTAGGACACTTGTGAATATTTCAGTTACTTTTCTGTTGATATCAGAGAAGGAAGCTCCAGGTTGCTGCATGATAAACAATGAAGACCTGTGTTTTTTTTACTATTTATACAGGCTGTGTTTTTCTGAAGTAAGAGCGTGTGTGAAAAGTCCTTAGTCACCATAAAATTTTCCTTCCCTCATCACAGATAAACCATTGAAGCAGCATAGCTTTTTGCTTAAGGATGGATTTGCAAAATTTTAGTCACTAGTTCTCTCTGTGGAGCTATGCAGTGCTGCCACACTCAGAAATGATGGAGATATACTGTCAAGCTCCTTTTGTGAAACAGATTGGAGAGTTCTGTCCTAATTCTGATGTAAGGCCCGGGAATGCCTTCAAATGTAATGTGACTTAATATGCCAAATACGAGTTATATTCTTTGTTTTTCACATTTTTACGAGCTCTTGTTCTGATGTACAGTATAAAATGGAACCATTTATATGGTTTTTCATTATTAGAGAGATAGTGTAGTCTGATGTGTAAGATGTGTAAGATGTGTTCATCTTCCCTGCTGGTAAAAAGGCAAGGGGATAGTTGAAGGATAAATTTATGATCAGGGTAATTCTGATTTCATCATTTCAGACAGGGAGCAGACTACTTTTCTCCTGGACACAAAGCCTCTGTCTTCCTGGAGCTGTGCCATTTCATTTAAATAATCCACTCAATGTACATCTGTGCTCTATACCACATCTGTAACTGGCCATAACAGGCAAACTTGGGTGTGATCCTAGATTTTCTGATTTTTGTGTGAAAAAGTTATTGCATGTTTCACTCCTGTTACTGGAATCCAGAAGGAGGCATGTTTTCCAAGAACTCAGAAATACTAAGAAAAGTTATTCTACCTAATTTTATTTTTAAATAAATGCAATAAGTTAATTCCAAATAAACATTTCTGTAGTTTTCACTTGCCTGTTAATAAAGATGGTATTTGCTGTTTCCCTGGTATTTAATTGTAATTTTATTATACTCATAAGTTCTGTTAAGAATATTTCTCTTCCCCTTCTTGTTATTCCTGTGCTTTTGCAACTATTTTGGGGCAGTAACACATGGTCACAATGTAAATTAGCAGGTTCTGTTATCTCCTGTGTTTAATACTTGAATTATATTTATAGATTTGGTGGTGGTGTTGAGAGATGTAATGTAGGAATGTGGAGAGTGTTTTTCTCCGTATTTGTTTGGATTTTACAACTTACATATTTGTAACAAAATTTTCTTGTAAACCTCTATTCATCATTGAGAGCTTGGATTCTGTAAGAAAGAAAAACTTCATGGTTTTTACCTAAGTTTGTGTTTTGTCACTTAGTTTCAGGTTAGGCAATTTTCTGATAGTAAATAACAATCATCATCATAGTAATGCTTCAGCTGAATATCTTGGGACTGGATGTGAGCTCTTGAATGTTTTTGCTTATTTTTCCTGGTTGCACTTCTTACTCAAAAGATGTTTTGCTGCTGTAGGCTGATAGTCTGCAGTCTTTGCCAGTACTGAGCACTTGTAATTGCCTGGAAAGAGTCACTTCTTTTCAGTAGTTCTTAAGAGCGCATTTGTTATTATTGTCACAATTACTACATGCTGGTGTTTCTTCTGGATAAAATAAATTTGAATCTTATGCTGATCTAAAGCTACAGTGCATGTACTGCCACTCCACAAAGTGATGACTTTATCAAGTGTTTTTCAATGCAGTTACTTTGAACTAGTCCTTTATTTTACAATAGATCTAGAAGTACATTTAGATTTACCACGTTGTCTGTTTGCACTGCCTAGAGCCCAAGCCCCATCACACAGACGTGGTGAATGTGGCTGCAGCTGAAACAGGCTGCCTGAGAGGCCCTGGAGCATGTGTGGTGGCATGCAGGGAGGTGTTCTGATAAACACTGGTGGCACCTAGTGGGCAAAAAAGGTGGCAGATGAGAAGGGGCTACCAAAGCCTTACTCGAGTGTAAACTCCCTGGGGAGATTGACTCGCCGTGTTTCCATCCCTTAACATTGGCTCAAGAGAGAATGATTTTCTCCCCATCAAATATATTCTCTGTATTTCTAATGCAGTTCACTTGCTACTGTAGTCCGGCTTAATTCATGCTTGCTGTATTCCCTGTGTCCCAAAGTCTTCATGACATTATACCATAAATGCTTCAGCCTCTGTTAAATCTTAATGAGAAGCAAAACTGTCTTGGATTAAGCAGGTCTGACTATATCAATATTTTAGCAATGTAATTTATAACTATATGTAAAAAGAGACTTGTAATTCAGAGGATTATCCACTGTTGTATAAGGAGGGGGGAAAAATCTCATTATAACATTTTAATGCCTTTCAAGGCTTTCTGAAATTGAGTTCTCCCTTGGTTATGCTTGCACTCAGAAGAATTTTTTAATGTATATTTTTATTTTATTTATGTTTCATCTCCAGCCTTTGTAGAAAAGCCCTCTGTACCCGTGGAATGAAACTAGGAGAAACTAGTAGGTAGTTCGTGAAATTAAGGACCAAATTGTCATGCTACTCAATGTCTCTAGAAGGAGCTAAGAGTCTGTTAAGGCTCCCTTGTTCCCTGAGATTTACTTATAATGGTGGGACTTGCTTCTGTTTTCCCTCTTATTGAGAAGTTTCTCGTAGCACAGTAAGGCTAATTACTTCATCTCTTGTGCCTGGCAAGGTCATAGCTAAAACATTTTCAACAATGTTTTCCTATCTCCTTCAGCCTCTTGCTCAGTTTGTGGCAAACTGAAAAAAAAAAACCCAGCAACCACAAAACGATTTGTGTTTGTGTGACAGTTTTTGCCCTAAGTGATGTTTTGAGCGTATAATACAACTTTTATACAAGTTGTATACTTTTATCACAACAAGTGTAACACTTGTCAGACAATAAGCACGCCATCCTTAAACCTGTAACTTTTCTTTATTGTGTGTTTTCCTGGTGTTTGTAATGTTTTGGAAAATACTTTCTCACACTCATGTAATCTGTCCAGAATTTTCACTAGTGTTATTGAAAAATATTTTTAGTGTTGTAATCTGGGGTCTGCCAGGTCTCGGCTTGATTACAGCCATTTTATCAAAATCTGATGAACTAGCAAAGAGGGAAAGCAAATTTTCTGCATTTTCTTGTCTGAAAACGTCAGTTCCACATACTGTCCAGGGAGCCTCAATTGGATTTATAGGGAACTAACCAAAAAACTAGTTCGTTCAAACGTGTTAAAAAATAATCCTTTTCTTGGTTGCTTTTCATCCAGTTATTCCCCAATATTAAGCATATTTTTAGAAAAGAGCTGTCCCACAACTGTTAATTCTGAGCGGCTTCAGAAAGCAGACACAAAACGCTGTCTGTAGCACTGTACCTGTATTTCCAAACTGAGTAATGAAACTGTCACTACTTATGGCAATTGTTGTGGCATCTTGTGGCCATCTCTTCGCTTTCACCTTTGTGGTTCATTTACCATGGTTTTGAGCACTGTAGTCTCAGTGAAACCACAGTAGTCCTGGAAGGGCAGAAATTTTACACTCAAAAGAATGATTTTTTTTTTAAACTGAATGCAGGCATAATGATGTCTACAGCATTGGTCTTCCATAGTTTGTAAGACTGCAGTTTGGCACTTGGCTGGGAACAAGGACAAGCTTCTGAAATACTTCTTACAAAGCCAGCTCCCCAGCTGACCTTCAGACTGTATCAGCAGTACAATAGACATATTCTCATGAAACCTGCAACAAACTGCAAATTTTCACATTCAGATTTCTATTTCCATGCAACTTCAATTACAAAAAAAAAAAACAACAAACTTGTTTGCAATTGACATCAAGCAGCATCTGCAATCCTATTAAGAATGAGATATATGGATCATTATTTTTGCATGCAATTTGAAAAAAAAAGAAAGTACAATAGGTTTTATTGCTTTGAAAACCTATTTCTATTGTAATTCAAATCAGCTGTTTACAAAGGAGGGATGCGATCTGAGCTCAGCACAGAAAGCTTCAATCCTATCTCTGAGTCTTTCTCTCCAGAGTAAGTAAAAAGAATCCATGTGAGCTGAATTTTCAGCAGGTGTGTCTCATTCTGTCTGTGGAAGTGCTTTGATTTGATGCAGTAGGCAAGGAACAGTAAACAGTCATGCAAAACAGCATAACAAAAACACTATAAGATTCAGGTTTCTGGTCCTGGAGACTTAATGATCCATTTTCCAGCTTTAGTTCAGAAGGTATTATTCACAAGGTATTATAATCACAAGGTATTGCTTCTCCTGCCTTATTTCATTCTTAAATTTCAACTTTAAATAAACCCATAAAAACATCACAGAGTTTTGCTGAATACATCAGTTCTGTTAATCAGAATCACAACTTTTCTAAAGTGCTTCCCAGGGACTATAAAATCTCTTTATGGGCCAGATCCCTTCTCCTATGTTAATGAAAGAGCAGTGTTTCTGGGTAGTCTTTATCTTTCTCAACTGATAGCATGTCAGATGAGAAAAACTATTAAAAATGGCATCTGTGAATGAGTTAGTTATATCTACACATCTAGAAGCTGCGGGACCAAAAATATTCCACATTATCATGCTGCGGTTGTAGGAACTAATGTTGTTGTGTGGTCTACCAAAAGCAACTGCATTATGGACTTTGATTATTTTCAGTGTCTTGAGTTTTTGAACACTCACTTCTCCTTTATTGACCTATACATTTTGTAGGATTGTTGTTACCTTATAAAATTACTAATTCTCTGTTCAGTGAGTAAGTATTAATGGTATTACTAATGAATATCTTTTTATGAGCTGAAAATCTGCTGTGTTGTAAGTTAGTATACTAGAATAATTTATAAGACAATTGACCATCTGCTAGTTTTATTCTATGATACTGGCTGGTCATATCAATAAAGGTAAATATTGCTTCCAATTGAAAAGGCTGTCATTCACAGTGTAATTAAATTTTTATTGTTTGTGCTCTCTGAACAGCCCCACAGTTTCTCTTAGAGCTTCTATTAAGAAAATAAGATCAATTACTCAGTGTAAATGCTCTTATTTTTAATAAGAGAATGTTAAGCTATGAATCTTACATGCTGACAACTGTGCTGTAATAGCTTGGCTCTCTAGTAGTTGAATTAATAAACATACATTTGCTCATTTTGTCAGGACAAGTTTATTGGTATAATGAAATAATGTTTTACTGATGAATGAAACTCTCCAAATCTTCAGCTTGATTAATTTCATAGCATGAAAATGAAGTGGATTTCTTTTATCAAACAGGTTATTCTGAGGTGACTTTAATGTGGGTTTTGGTTTGTTTTTTTGGTTTTTTTTTTCCATTAATACATTTCCATAGAATTATTTGTCTTGTTTTTATCTTGCAACTAGCTCTCTGGAATATTGCAGTTGTAAGCTTTTTCAAGTTTTCAAAATTAGGTGGTCATATTTTCTATTTGATATTTTATGTGAATTGATTCCAGTTGTTCACAACACACTGAAATGTTGCCAAAAATTCTAGACTTAGTTCAGTTACATTTATCCCAAATTGTCTTTGTTGCAGATATTTATTAAACATCAATAAAATATTGCTTTTTATATTTTGGATGATGCACGCTATTTTCCCAGGTTAGAACTCCTTTAACATAGAGCTAAAACAAAAGTGGATTTTCATGTCAAAGTACTAAAATGTTTCATGAGTCTTGATTTGTACAGGTAAGCCATGAGCACAGGTATTTTTTAGTACAATTTTATGATATATTTCATTAATTAGTAATACAAATTACTAATTATTCCTCTGTATGTCATTTTCTCTCTCCCATTTCCTCAATCTGTTTCATATTTGGAGACCTGAAGAAGTTGAAGAACTCTAATTTTTTTTATTTCTTTTTCAGAACCCTGAAGGGAAGTTTGCTTTTGTTACCCATTTCTGGGAACACCTGTGCACTGTTGAGTTTAATTGGGCTACAGCTGGTGCCACTGTTGTGTGGAGTGAGCAGGGATTTGCAGCCTGACTGGAAATCTTGACATTGTGTGTCATTGTCTGTTTCCTAAGCTGTTACGGTACTTACATAAGTTAGAAGGTGTTCTAATTTTGGGGGGGATTGCATTCTCTGTCAACCGGTATAGGTGGTGTAGGAAGATCAGCGCTGTGAATGTTAAGCATATTGCACAGTAGCACAGAACAAGTCTGTTCAACAGCCACTGAATTTAACTTCCGTTTGGAGAAGTTACATGGTCATTTTAAGAACACTGTAATGAGGAATCACTCATCAGCATCTTTAAATCATAGAATGGTTGGGATTGGAAAGAACCTTAAGATCATCTTGTTCCAACCCACTGCCATGGGCAGAGATGCCTCACACCAAGACCATGTCACCCAAGACCCTGTCCAACCTGGCCTTGAACACTGCTGGGGATGGAGCATTTACCACCACTTTGAGCAACCTGTTCCAGTGCCTCACCACCCTCACAGTAAAGAACTTCTTCCTTATATCTAACCTGAATTTCCCATTTTAGTTTGCACCCATTATGCCTTGTCCTGTCACTACAGTCCCTAATGAAGAGTCCCTCCCCAGCATCTTTGTAGGCCCCCTTCAGATCCTGGAAGGCTGCTATGAGGTCTCCACGCAGCCTTCTCTTCTCCAGGCTGAACAGCCCCAGCTTCCTCAGCCTATCTTCATACAGGAGGTGCTCCAGTCCCCTGATCATCCTCGTGGCCCTCCTCTGGACTTGCTCCAACAGCTTCAGGTCCGTCTTATGTTGAGGACACCATAACTGCACACAGTGCTGCAAGTGGAGTCTCACAAGAGCAGAGTAGAGAGGTAGTAGATCACCTCCTTCAACCTACTGGTCATGCTTCTTTTGATGCAACCCAGGACACAGTTGGCTTTCTGGGCTGCAAGTGCACACTGCCAGCTCATGTTCAGTTTCTCATCAATCAACACCCCCAAGTCCTTCTCTGCAGGGCTGCTCTGAATCTCTTCTCTGCCCAACCTGTAGGCATGAAACATTAAAAAAATGTTGAGAAGAATTTTATATAAAAGGGAGAAGAGCTACACCTTTTTTTTTTGGCTTTAAAATTGTGATTGAAAGCAAGCTACCTACCTCCTGTCCTAAGGAGGTTCTAGTTGAATTGGTAAAAGAAGGCAGGAAATAAGATGGAACTATGCACCAAATATGCTGATCAGAAATCAGAAAATTGAAAACAAATACAGTTTATGGTTAGATTTTTAGCTGTGGAATGTATGAAGTTTAGAAATGGCATTAAATCAAGTAATATTGAACTTAAAATATAAGATTTCTTCTGCTTAAGGGCTGAATAAATTTGAGAGCAGAAATCAAGGTATCATTGACTATGTATAAAAGATGACCTGCTGTTCTTCTGTTCTTTTTCTTACTTTTCATAGCTGAGCTAGCTATTTCATACACACAGTGATATATCAGTGCTTGAAGAAATTGCAGATATATGCCCAACTAATAAATCAGGTTTACCAGCTTCTGTGATTATGTTAAAAGTAGTTCAAAGCACATGGTACACCAAAGCACCCCCTTGCAAGAGAGTGTCTCTGGTGTGTTGGCTAGTATGTGATAAAGCAGTGGGTCTAGCTACCACCTCTGGTCTGCTGAAGAGCAAAGGCTTAGCTTGTACAGCTGAAAAAAATTCCTGTGGTGGCCCTGAGTTACCACAGACAAACTTAGCCATTGGCACTTTTCGAGGACATGCTGCCAAACAATCAGCTGCTTCCTGCAGGAGACCTGCCATCTGGAATTTAGAGAGTGCTCCTTTTGATAGACATCTCTGGCAGCGAACAGTTTGCCACATGTAGTTTTCCTCTTTTCCTTTTTGGGTTAGGTTTTTTTTTTTCCCCCTGAAGTTTTGGAGGATTTTATACAGTAAACTTTTTGGAGATATGTTAAAAGATTTCTCCTGTCTTTGGGTTGATAGTGGGGGAAGTTATTTAGTTAACTGTTTGAGATTCAGCCTTAAAAAACTGACATTAAAAGTTAGAAATTGTGGCAGAAGACTGAGGGTCATGTCAGAGACTAGCACCCAGAAAGTATGTGAGCGGACACAATTTGATACAAGGGAAGTAAACTGATTGTATTTTGGACAGGAAGCTATTAAGAAGGATTTTGTTTGGTGTATGTTTAAAGACTTAAGAGAAAGAACTTGAAATATGATTAAATCCTCTGTTGAGCTGGAACTGCCAAAGAAAGCAATGAACTTGGGAATGATTTAGACAGGCTGGGCTTCAAGATGGATAGATCAGTTTCTAGTTCCATGTAAAGAAGTATAAAATGACTATATCATGGGATAAAGGACTTAAAAGGGGAACATGCACTCACTAGCCTGAAGTTAATAAATATTGAGCAGGATGTCAACCTAGAGATTGGAGTAGATGCAATTATAAAATCCTTGTGATAGAGAGCAAAGAGTAACAAGGCTGCATTCTCCTTGTGGGTTTAACTGCTGTCTCAGAGTAAGATCTAATACAGATTGTTTGCAAATCGACTTATTCCTAGCAGAGCAGAATTATGTTTGAAGTGGTACACAGAGTACAAAGATACAGAAGAGTAAGAGGGAAAATATGATACTTCATGAGGTAATTTCATGTGACCTTTTCCTACAGTTTAGTTGAAACTCAGTTTATTTTTTAAAGGGTTCCCGGGACATAGCAGGGTCCACTTGGTGGCCATTTTGCTGTCTGGGCAGACTGTAGGTTATTCACACTGTTCTGCAAAAGCAGGATTGGCTCTTTGGGAGTTTCTGCTCCAGTTTGCTTAGTTGTTCTAATGAACTCTCTTAAGGCAGTACAGTCCAAAAACATACTCTCAAGCAGCAGGTAAATGTCTAGGAAGAGCTGGACCTTTTAAAATCAGTCATGGCTTGTAAGTGAGGGCTACAATCAGGAGGGTAGAGGATTTCAGTGTGCAGTGGTGAATTGGCTGTCCATGACTATTTTAGCCCTGATTTGCTTTATGACATTGCTTTACAGTTTTGTATCTCTTTATAATCTTGGCTACCAACCTGACAGTTATTCAGATAAAGATGGCTCCTTTCCATGACTTACACAAGCCCTACAACAATACGACTCTGCTCTTGATCAAGATGTGTACATACTACTTTCATTTACAGAATCTTTCTGTAAAAGCCAGCTGTTTGTTTCACAATTGTATCAAGGAGTTTACAAAGTTTGTGCTGAAGGAATAACACTGAATTAAATTAAAAGCTTTATTTTATCTGGCTTCCATTTCATACATAGCTCTCATTGTTTGTAGTACAGGAAAATAATAAATAATTGCTGCAGTTAATTAAAAATAGAAGTACAATTGAATTATTCCATTCTCTGGAAACACTATTTTGTACAAGCTTCAAAACAAGAGAGATAATTTCTTTTATATAAAAGGTGTACATAAGTTACTAGGAAACGAGAGAATTCATCATGACCTTGTTTTCCTCTTTGAGGGCTTCAAACTATAAACTCTTAAGACTTTTTGGTGGTATGTGGGCCTAGGAAAAGAGCAAGTGGGAATTTACAGATCATAACTCACTAAGGAAATAACTTCTGTCACATGAGGGAAGCTGTGCAATGCTGAAATACAGGTGGTGGGTTTGGAGGGTTTTTTAATGAAGTTTTTGTTGAAAACAGAAAATAGTATGTGTCTTAAATGTCTTTCCACCATGTTGTTTAACATGTAAGATATGAGAAATGCCACTTCATGAGTATTTTCACTGAATTTCAGTCTGTCCGGATCTATCTGCCTGTGTCAGAATAGGGGTCAAGGCTGCTTCTGCCCAAAGCCAGCTTCAGTGATACAATTGTCTTACTGCAATGTCAAATTTCACCATTATTCCTTTGGCTGTGGTTGCTGCAGTTTTAAGAGATTGCCAGCACTTGTTACCCGCCCTCTCTGGAAGGGTTACGCTACTGCAGGAGTAGTGGATAGAAACATACGTATGTCTATACTGCCTGTCCCCTCCAATAGTTGCTTTTGTGCTCTGTGAGCTGCCGCCGTTGAGCCCAATGAATGTACCTGTTCCTGCTGCCTCTGTGGCAGATGCAGTGATTTTTCACAGCAGTGTCAAGCAGGGCCAGTGTAGTCAGGGGGAGACATTTTTGTGGTATTTTGATGTGGCCTGCAGGAGTTAAAAATTCTCATGCCTGCCTTTCTTGCTCTTGTTAAGAGCAGCAGTTACTAGCTTATTCATATACAATCACAAAGAAAAGCCAGGGTAGAAATCTACATGGTATCTTTTAAGACTGGAGGCTGGTGAAGCATGTTAGGGAACTAGGTGTTTACGATTGCCCAGGGTCTTATACCCTGCCCGAAGCTTTAGGTCTTGGCCACAGTCAGAGGTAGGATGATAGGCTGCCACAAATTTGCCTGTTTCCGTCTGTGTTCTCTTGTTCAGAAGCAGCAGGCAGGAAACTTAGAAAGTCTGTATGGTAGAAACAAACTGCAGTGGAAATTAAAAAGAAAAGCGAAAGATCTGAATTCACTGAGGTAAAAGTGATCATGTATTTTTCATTTTAGGTTTTGTTTTTTTTTTCCAAATACTCCAATTGTTCCTTCAGAAGATGTAGACTGCTGGTAAAATGTTAGTATTAGTCCTGAAGCAGATTAAATCAAAACAACTCAAAGTACCAGAACTATGGACACTAAAAGCTAGTTGAGTGTGATTAATATTACTCTTTGTGGATTTGTCAAAAATAGCAAATAGTGAAAACACTTATTTCCAAGCTGCAACATAAATATGTTTTATCAAAGGTTAATCCAATCTGAAAACAATATTGCATCTTCTTGTGTAATACCAGCTTCTCATTTGCACTGTTAGAAAGTTTTGCTGCCACTTGACTTTACCAACAGAGTGTTTTAGATATAGCAGTTAATTGAATGGCTCTCACCATAAAATGGATCTGGTTACAGATGTGGACATACGTGGTGGGTTAACCCTGGCTATATAGCAGGTGCCCATCAAAGCCACTCTATCACTCCTTATCACTGGATAAGGAAGTGAAAATGTAACAAAAGGCTCATGGAGAGATCACTCACCAATTACATCATGGTCAAAACAGACTCAACTTGAGGAAATTAGTTTTCCTGTATTACAAATCAAATCAGAGTAGAATAATGAGAAATAAAGCCAAATCATAAAACACTTTACACCCACCCCTCCCTTCTTCCCAGGCTTCACTTTACTACTAGTTTCCTTTATCTTCTTCCCTCCCTGAGCAGTACAGGGGAAATGGAGGTTGTCTCTGCTGCTCCTTCCTCCTGAGGAGGAAGGAACCCTTTCCTCTCTCTGGCTGCAGTTTGCTCCTGTGAAGTAACTTTTTCTCCTTCTCAAATCTGTTATCCCAGAGGCACTGCAGCTGATGACTCAGCCTTGGCCTTGGACCTGTTTGGTGTTATCTCTGTCAGACATAGGGGAGGCTTGTCGCAGCTTCTCGCAGAAGCCACCCCTGTAGCCTCCCCACTATCAAAATGTTGTCACAAAACCCAATACAGAATAGACACACACACACAAAAAAAAAAAAAAAAAAAGATTTTAAAATTTGAGTAGCTGAAAAAGAAGAAAAGAATTTATTTTTAGCTCAAAGATAATTTCTTACTGAAAGGATTTGTCTGGGAAAGTTATCACGGAGGTGAAATTTGGAATGGAAGCTGGAGCTAACAAGTAACAACTTGCTTGTGTTAAAATATGTTATATGTATTTTAGATATATATAGTTTGCTAGGTGTAGTTCACATATTTTCATTTCTTATGCTAAGTTTCTAACAGCTGTTTTATTCCAGCACTGTAATTACTTGATAAGAAAGGCTTTACCTTATATCAATTTTTCATCAGTTTTTCTTTTCCCTTTAAGCTGATAAAGGAGGTGCAGTGTTCAAGTTGTTAAGCTAAGTAAAATAAAAAACCCATTTGTGCTATGAACCTCCTGTAAATAACTTGTTAGTGTCCTCTTCCCTTAGAATAACTAATAAGAAAAAGCTTCTGTGATGGTCTTACAAGACAGGTTTTGTAACATCTGTTTTCTTTTATGCATATAGCTCGCATCTACCATTGCAAAACAGACATTCTTCACTGTTATTTGTTGATGCTTAAAGGTTCAATGAATAATTCAGCCCGTTTGCCCTTCTTGCTTTGCTGCACACCTGTTGAGCTCTTAGAGCAGAGTCATATCACTAAATTCCAACTTCCTTTACAGCTCCAATTTCATGCTTGGCCTTTCCTACGATACATACCAGCAAAAAAGAAATAACTGAAAGAAAATATTTGTGCAAATTGTTTTAGCAAACCTCAGATGTGTATAATAAGCCTTTCCCATCCCTTCTTAATTAGAATGGATTCTTGAAAGGAGACTGCATCTTTTGGTCAGGCAAATTCTGTTGTGTTACAATTATGTCCACCAGTATATGTGGGTAAGAGCTCAAAAATACGATGAAGTTGCAGAGCACTGTAAGCACTGTCTTTAAAAGTCGTGAGCATATTACTGTGTATGTACCTGAATAAAGTGGAAATGGAACCACTGAGTCCTGCATTTAGGAGGTTTATGATGATTACAGGCAGGTAGATAGTCTACACATGTGCCTCTAACTTTTCCATTGTGACAAAATATGAACAAGCTTACCTTATCTTTAATTGTCACCACTTTGTGTAACTTGTTAATTCACATACTCTTTAGTTCACTAAAAACTAATTATGTTATGTGCTGAAGGCTGAGCAGGGGAACCCATGTTTTTGAACCTTCTGTACAGAGGAGTTGTCCATGTTGGAAAAGTAAGGACTTTTTTAGTAAACATAATGTGAAAAGTGGTTCATTCCTCAGTGTAGTCAAGGCAGTAATATCTAGTCTTACACCAGAAAGCAGAGATTTATCCTTGGATGCCAGAAACATTTCAGAACCTGACCACACTTGCAGTCAGTGGGATCTAGATTCCCTTACAAACCCAGGTTTAGTTCTTGTAGAAACAAGGATGTTAGGATGTTAGGATTAACCACAACCATTTTAAACAATTCCAAATGAAAGGGTTTGTTGTCCTCAGTGAATAATAAAATGTGTTCATCATCTTGCTACTTAACATTGCCTTAATTATGAGTGTTTATTAGGAGTGATTGCCTGCAGTGATTAAATAAAGAAATACACTCCTATATTGTAAGAGATTATTCTAAAACTTATTTCCTGTGGGCTTCCTTGCTATTAATTTTGTTTCAGTGGAGCACTCATTTGGACTCTGAATCTGAAGAATTTCTGCTTTTCCTCAGTCGCCAACTTGTGAGATAAACATTTCATAAATGGAGTTGTTCAGGGAAAAGGAGAATATCCCTTTCAAAAGAGCTGTTTGTATGTGAAAAATCAATATAATAGTGATAGATGAGAAAATATAAGAACTCAAAGTGTAAATGAAAATATTTTTTCTGCATTAATGATACCAATGAGATTTGATTCTCCTAAAGAAACAAAAACTCTGGCTGCAGACAAGCTGCCCATAATGACTGATCTGTGAGAAGTTCTGGGTTTTTTTTTCTGAGTGTTCACTGCAACAAGACCTTGGCTGCAGAATTATTTACTAGACCTCAACGTATATTTGAATATGATTTTTGTCCCTCATATAAAAAAAATATTGTTAACAAAAGTTGCTGCTTTAGAAAAAAAATTTCCCCACAGTTGCAATTTAACTACTAGCAGTGTAACTACTACCAGTATGCCCCAAGAGATAATTTTTTCAGATTTTCTTAATGCAAAGACTCAGGGTAAGATAAAGTATGAAGATAAAGCTTATTTATTTAGCGTATTAGTTCACAAAGTTTAGATGTGCTTATTTAGTAGTAAAGTATATTTAATATTCCTGAAAATTATTGGATGCCTCAGTTTGCCAGTCATTTTTTTCAGTGAGACCTTCATTTGACAGGTGTCTGTATTGTATATTGCAGTGGATAATTGAATTGATACTTAGACTGAAAAAAAAAAAGAAAACAGGATTACATAAAAAATAGGTATGTGATGCTATGAGGTATTACATAAGCACCTCTAAAAATTTTAATTTTTGCTCAGATACTTAAAAATGGGAACAGCTATCCTCTCATTTTGTATTTTGTTGTTTGGTTGTTGTTTTTTCTTTCCCAGACTATTAGTATCATTGTCTGAATATTATCTATTACTAAAGCTTGCTTGCTGCTTGTCTTAGTAATGTACTCATTTTGGATGGCAATATTAAGATATTAGTCCTCTAGAGCTCTCCAAAGTCAAAAAAATATTGGAAATAATGTTTCAAAATTTTTCAAATCTTCTGATCATCTGGACATATCTTGCATGTACTCTTAGGCTGGCATATTATTATGTTTGGGGCTTTTTTTGAAGAGCATTTTATTGCAAAGTGACTTTATACATCATTCACATTACCTAATTATATTCTGCAGTTTATATCTCATCAAGTATGCAATTTGTTGGGCCGGCAGTTCCAAGTCTTAGCAGATGGAAGCCACTATTTTTATATCTATAAATAGTTAATTTGCTGTCATTCTTTATTCCTCCAGAGGTAGAAGAAATAAAGTCAATTGATACAGTAATAAAAAGAAATTTGCAAGGTTTTTGCACTTGCTGTTGTTACTAGTTTGTGTGATTGGTCTTTTCAGCCATTTTTTGTTTAATGACATCAGTGGAAGCATAATGCAATCGCTGTTCAAAGAGTTGTTTAAAATTATTATCCTCCAAATAATACTAGCTTTTTGGAGAACAACATTATCATAATGATCTCCTTGCTTCTCATGATTTGTGTTGTATTACTGACCTTAATGCTGATATATGGGTCAGTGGAAAGCATATGCCTGCAAGAACTTTGTATACATTTGTAAGTGTAACTTTCAGTAATGCAATTACACTTACATGCTTTAACTAGTCTGTGGTTGTACCATTCTCATGCCAACTGCAAAACACTGCTACAGTAGGAGGCACATTTTTTAGCAACATCACAATGTGTCATCCCTGTAATAATGAGCACACTTCCACAGGCTACCAAAAGTAGTGCTGTATCTTCTACACTATCAATGAGCACACACAGGTGTTCTATTTGCTGGTAGCCAGGAAGCCTGTGGCATGATCACTGATGAAACAAGAACTTGTTTTGCATATGGAAATCAACCTCAGTCATACTATTTTCTTCCTAAATTAAGAATCTGAATTTCTTACATATACGAAGGTGGCAGTGGCCACTACATATACTTGTTTTTTTTTTCTTTTTCACCCAGTTTCTGTATAGAAATAGACCTCTTTCAATTACATTCGTTTTTCACAGCTCTTCAGAATTTGTTGATTCCCTTCGTTACAGGAAGGGAAGTATCTGGCATGAACAAGTAACTGAATGTTGATTTCCTTTGGCAGCTTACATGCAGTCAAAGATAGATGCAACGATTGTGTTTAGACTTGATAAAAAAGTTCCAAGTTTTGGTCCCCAATTTCTGCTCTGGGATGCAGAACATCTGATACCTGCTCCTGTTGAACCACATCCTTATGTCTTTCTTCATATGGTCTGAAGGATTTCATTCCGCACCAGTCAGGATTTGATCCTTGGTACATGTATCAGTTTCCTGATAGCATCTGCCTATAACGATGCTTACCACTGAGGTTTGCACACCAATACATACTTTTCAGTATTTTTCCTTCTAGAAGAAGCTGTTTAATAAAGCAAAGCACAAATAAATGATCTACTGGCAGAGTCCTACTTGGCTTCTGTACCCTGTGAGAAAGAGATTTCTCATTAATTTATCGGATTCATACCCTCCATCCCACTCACAAGCTGCTCACTTGTTACAGTAAGTCATTAAATAAGCCTAAAATTTACTGTATTTGTTTTCGTGTGTAAACTGTGCAAGTTTAAAGACAATCTCCTGAGTTAAATTCAGATGAGTACTTACAAATTTGCTGCAGATTCAGTAAGAGGTGTTTTCTTGACTCGATACCTTTACTTACTTAAGAACAATAAAATCCCATGGAAGAAATGGGTATGAGGGCCAAAAAGAAAATATTGCAACAGACACAGAAGTACTAGTTTGTTAGCTAATACACACTTTCAAACATGTGAGGCTTTGTAGAACTTCCTCTGCAGTTCGTTTAGTTTGGAATGAAGCCGTTAGCGTGACTTGATAATCCATGCTGTCCATAGGAACAGTGTTATAGTAATGATCCTAATTTTGAAACATGTCATTTTGTATTGTTTGCTTCAGAAATGTTGTTTTTCTCACTGGACCCAAGTGTTTAATGTCCACAAACAATACATGTAAAGAGAACCTAAGCATCTAAAATCAGAAAAGATATTTTGGCTTCTGGTAAGTTGCCAGTTGTAATTTAAGCAATTAAAGCACTTGTGATATTTAGCACCTTGGGTTAACAATGAGCAAAGTCATTTAAGCTGTACTGAAGGGCAGACTTTAAAGGTTAACATCTTCTGCATGCAGCTTTGACCAAGAGAAGAGAATATTTATTAATTAGATTCATTGGCAGGTGCAATGGGATTTAAAAAAATTTTGGGAAGATATTTTTTTCTTCTCTGTTACAATTTGTACTGAGACTGATGATGAATAATTGAGTTGAGATTTCCAGATTTGTTCAGCATTGACCTAAATCAGCTCCTACTAAAATCACTGTGAATTCTAACCATGTTTCAAAACAAAGATGGTTCTGCTCAGTCCTATATGTATATATATGGTTTGGGGTGGAGGTAGGATGTGTGTCCATGAATGGAGTGATTTTTTTTTTTTTTTATTTTTTTATTGGTTTAGTTCCTCAAATTAATTTAAACCAGTAAAATATGTAGAATTTCATTTTAAAGAGGCAAAAGACAATTAAAATTCCAATTAACAAAGGGGGTGCATTCTTAGCAGCATCACAGAATCATAGAATCACAGTATGGTTAGGGTTGGAAAGGATCTTAGTTCCCATCCCCCTGCCATGGGCAGGGGCACCTCCCACTAGACCGGGTTGCTTAAGGCCATGCCCCACCTGGCCTTGAATGCTGCCAGAGATGGAGCATTCACAACTACCTTGGGCAACCTGTTCCAGTGTTTCACCACTTACACTAAATAATTTATTTTTGTATCTAACCTGAATTTCCCCTGTTTAAACCCATTATCACTTGTCACTATGGTCCCTGACGAAGAGTCCCTCTCCAGCATCCTTGTAGGCCCCTTTCAGATATTGGAAGGCTGCTGTGAGGTCCCCACACAACCTTCTCTTCTCCAGGCTGAACAGCCCCAATTTTCTCAGCCTGTGTTTGTATGGGAGATGTTCCAGCCCCCTTATCATCCTTGTGGCCCTCATACTTCGCATAAATCCTCCTGCCATTGCACTTGTTAGCACCTTCAAAGCGAGTAGAGATGTTTACTTGCAACTGCATCAATTGTCAGGGCTCATCATTTATGATGGAAACAGTTCACTTACAGTTAAAACTAAAAGCAATACTGTTAAAGTAAGTGTTGGAGATATTAAAGGCCATTTACCTGAGAGGCAAGTGTTGTTGTTTTTCACTGTCTGCCTGACATCTAAGTTGCACAGTTTGTTCTTATTTCCTTCTAAAAAAAGTTATATGTGTTTGGAATAATGAGTGTTCCCTGCTGGGTCCTCTCCTAAGTTAGCATAGTAGAAGAAAGAAAGAGATACTTATTTATTTCATTACTTTTTCCCTAGTGATTAACCTGGTCCCTTAGCTGCAAATAGCAACTGACTCAACTTCTGGTTTTCCAAGTGACAGTGAACTCTGCTACTACTCTGTTCTTGAGCTGAATTCATTACAGCAGGTCACCAAAATGTATTAGAAAAAATGAAGCTTTACAAGTTGTATCATTTGACACATACTGTTTCAATTTTTTGACAGGGTTTTTGAAGAAAACCATGTAAATTTGGTTTAGTTGCTGCTTTGAAAATCTGACCTTAGAAAGGGTTTACAAGTGACCTGGAAGCAGTACTTCTGATTTAATTAATGGACAATAGAATATGGGGGGGGGGGGGGGGGGGGGTAAGCTTTGAGGCATGTGACTTTGAAAATTCCCCTTCATTTAGGACCAAAGATTAGGTTGATGTAGTAGTTCTACTCCGGGTTTCTTCTGTCTTTGAGATCATTTAAACTGTTCATGTAAATCCTGTGGCTCTCTACTGTTTCTTGTTTCTTGCGAACATAGAGTACTTAAGAGAGAATGGAATGAGTATTCTTGATGAAGTTTATGACATTTTAGATGATGGTATCTCTATCTGTGGTGCATTATATCTTGCTTCAAAATAATCCTAACAAATTCAGTGGAAATAGACCTGAGAAATAATCTCTGCTGTAACTGCACAAAGGTTTTCTGATTTAAGGGACTATAGCAGTTTTACACACTGTAGAAACATTAAAAAGCTGTTCAATCTAAGGAGGCAAAATAAGAAATGTTATTTGATTGCCTAGCTCTCCATAGTTCTCCAGATTTGGCTTTTTAGGATCCAAACTTACACACACAATATTTATTTTTCTTTCTATTTTATATTAAGAGAAGTATGTCTGCCTCTCTTTGATTTCAGATTGTGATTCCAATTTCTACATTGTGATTTCCAAGGAGATTCCCATAGTGTCTGTGCATCAAACCTGGCAGTCTCCTGTTGGGTTCAGAAGGCTATTTGTTCACCCATCACGTTTGCTGAGCTCTCAAGCTCATGGGATGTTTTTGAAACAAAATGTTTCTATTCATGCATGGAAATAGGTGAAAATACAGCACCAGTCATTATTTGAAAGAGAAGGTATTTAGATGTTGGGTTTGTTTGTGCATTTTAGTGGAGCATGTCTAATTCAAACCTTGTGAAGCTGAAGCTGGAGTATTGAACTGCAAGGCTAAGCGTAGCTGAGCAGAACATATCTCCATATTCATTACACAACAAAAGATAAATTATGCTACCTCATTAAAAAAAAAAACAAAGGTATTTCAGCTGAAAATCAAAGGCATATAATGTTTGCAGAAGAAACCTCTTGTTTTCTAAGAAAAAACTCAAAGCAAATACTTTTGTTAACAAAAAAAAAATCAAAACCAAGTTTTCCTTTAAAAAAGCTTCCAAGATATTCATTAGCCTTCCTTCTTATTCCTTCCTTCCTACTGACAGCACCTTGAGAGACTCACTTAATCTTTGTCTCCTTTCCCCTTCTATAAAGGCAGAGTGGTAATTGTATTATGAGGAATCAAAAAACAGCTGAAAGGAAGGATCTTTAAAAGCAGTAAATACTCTAACATGTTTTTAATGTCTTCATAAAGTAAAATGCTCAAGTTTCAAACCAACATATTAAATTGTTTAGTTCGTTTCTTCTGATGGCATAGGCTCAGTTAAGGCATACCAAAGAAAGATGTGTGGGAATGGTATTGAAATTTAATATATATATATATATATATATAAAATTAGGAGGATGAATGGAGTGAATGCATAGAAGTGGAAACTAATGAATGCCTTCCAGTGGCACAGGCTGTAACCATGTTATGGTGTTGGGCTGTAGTAATGTAAATTACTACAGACAGCATGATTGTAGCAGTTGTAGTTCTGATAATTGTTTGCATTCATGGCTTAATGATGCTAGAAAGAAATGGTACGTTTCTCAATAAAATAGATCTAACTGACTCTTAAGTCAGCATTATGTTCAGCTCTGAACCAAGTGACTGTGAGCTGCCTGTAGCCTGCTTTTTGCGACTGTTTGAAGCAATGGCTAACCTTTGAGATTCAGTGAGGGAAATGGAGTGTTATTCTCTTGATCTAAACCGTATTACAACTGTTCATATGCTAAACAACCTATGCATTAGAAAGACTGCTGTAGGCCCCCAGGAAAGTTGCATCTCTTACCCATTAATATTTCCAAGACCCTTTCTGAGCATACCGGTGCAGTTTGTCCTTCTCATGGGACTTGCGTTGTCAGGTCCCTGGGCTTGGTTTAGTGGCATAAAGGAAGCGTTCAAGATAAAATCTGCTATTGAGGGTAAGGAGTTCCATTTCAAATGTCTTTTTTTAAAAAAAAAATAAAAATTGGTAGGAACATGGGATGGAAAATGGGTATATCTGCTACTGAACACAGTGCCCTGGAAAAGGCTGGTGTTGCCCACAAAGTCCAAATCCCACATACAGGATAGGCCTCTGTCAGTCTCAAAGCCTGTAGTAAAAGACATGGCCCTAGGTAAGAGAACAATAATATTGCTAGTGGCCCATTATGTCTGTGTCTGCATTAAAACTGTCTTTTATAACCCCACAGCCCTGGTGATGTTGCTGAACTAATGGGAGAAAAGCAGTCCCTGCTTTCCCCAAAACTAGCAATTGGTTTGACTCAATGTTGTGGTTTAAGCCCTGCCAGCAACCCAGAACCACACAGCCACTCGTTCACTCCCCACCCATCCTCGCCCAGCTCCTGGAGGGATGGGGAGGAGAATCAGAAGAATGTAACTCCCACAACTTGAGATAAGAACAGTCCAGTAACTAAGGTTTAACACAAACCACTACTGCTACTACCAATAATAATAAGGGAAATAACAAAAGGAGACAATACAACCGCTCACCACCCACCAACTGATACCCAGCCCGACCTGAACAGCGATCTAGCCCTTCCAGGTAACTGCCCCCAGTTTATATACTGGGCATGATGTGCTGTGGTATGGAATACCTCTTTGGCTAGCTTGGGTCAGGTGTCCTGTCTCTGCTTCCTCCCGGCTTCCCCTCCTCCCTGGCAGAGCATGAGACTCAGAAAGTCCTTGGTCAGAGTAAACATTACTGAGCAACAACTAAAAACATCGGTGTTATCAGCACTGTTTCCAGGCTGAAGTCGAAAACAGCACTGCACCAGCTACTAAGAAGGAGAAAAATGACTGCTACTGCAGAACCCAGGATACTCAAGTATGAGAGCAGATATGCATCAAGTACCTCAGAAATGTTAGTATCACAAATTCATACGAGTTTACCTTGCTTTACATTCTGTCTTCCATTCTAGCAGTCGTAGCAATTGAAGGTAAGCTGTTCATCAAAAAGGGAAAAGGTATTTGTTCCTAGCACAAATACATTTCCCTGTGCATAGCCAGGAGAAATAAAGGTGCATGCAAATCACACAATAAAAATGTAATACAGATTTTCAGTGTCCTTGCCTAAGTTTCTCAAGTTCCAGCTTAAAACAATTGATTTTCCTGCCCTGATGTGCTGTAGGAGGACAGTTCCAAAACTTCTTTCTCCTGTTTTTCAATCTAAACATATTGCAATACTAACTTGTTTTAACACATTGAAAATCAGACTGTGTTTAGGCGTAGTCCGTGAAAGTATTTGATGGACTGTAGTGATAGGACAAGGGGTAATGAGTTTAAACTAAAACAGGAGAATTTCAGGTTAGATATAAGGAAAAAGTTCTTTACTCTGAGGGTGGTGAGGCACTGGAACAGGTTGTCAGTAGAAGTGGTAAATGCTCCATCCCTAGCAGTGTTCAAGGCCAGGTTGGACAGAGCTTTGGACAATACGTTTTTTTGTGAGGTGCCCATGGCAGGGGGTTGGAACAAGATGATCTTAAGGTCCTTTCCACCCCTAATCATTCTGTGATTCTATGATTGTATGATACTTGTTAAGCTGCCATGTTACTTGCAGTTATTGCCTGATCATACCAGCTGTACACAGTAAAAGGGGATATATATGTATATAACATATAGCTATATTATATATAATAAGAATGCTAGTAGTAGTGCAACCTATTAAAGGCAGAGAACTTGTCAGTGTAGTACACTACTAGTACATTATCAGCACATATAATGCAACAGACATTATCTTTCTGATTTTCCAAACCTAGATCTTGTGTGCAGACCAAGAATGCTTTTCCTTGGTGTTTTGAAGTTGAAGACAGTGTTGTTAGTGTGCACTGGCAAACTTTTGAAATCTTACCCACTTTTCTCGCTGCATATGCATGAGAAGAGAACCAAGGACCAGTTCTTAAGATTTAAATTCTCACCAGGTCCCAAGGAGGGATTTCAGTATGGGGATTGCTGCTAATACCAGCTCACCTTGATTTGTATAGAGTTTTTAACTGTGTGTAGTTTTGACAGTCCTTTTGAAGGGTGAGAAATGGCTCCATAGTCACATTTTTAACATTCATTATGGAGAAGCTAGAAGCCTGTGGTTTTCAATTGCCTTTCTAACAGTGGTCAGATGATGAAGACAATCTGTTTAACAAGCTGGCATATAAGATAGCTTTCTCCGTATGTCACACATTTGCCATTCCATCTGCTGGGTAATGAAGCCAGCGAAAGCCCAGCCTGACCAGCCCCAGGATGATCTTCTTGTCTTCCAAAAAACACCAGAAAAAGTGACAAACTTATTTAAACTTTAACATATTTTATTTCGCTCAGTACTTCCTGTTGTTCTTGATACTACATAATATAAAGCCAGTAGGTGTAAATCAAGTATTTGAGGTAATCATTGTTTTTTACTCTTTGTCCTTGAAGGAAATACATGAGAATATGATGCAATAAAATGAAGGTTGAGTTTCTACCTATATTCAGGAGCAAACACTTTCAGATTGGATCATGGAAACTTGTGATTTAAGGAAAAGGTTTTTTAGTTAGGCAGAAGTCTGCTAGAAAATCCATTCAATTTTTTGAGAATTATTTAAGGAGTTAGAGATCACAGTGGTGAAACACTATGACTTATTTGATGTTTGATTATAAGATGTTCTAAAAGATGGGATCACTAGCTGTAAAATTGTTATTTACATCCTTAATGGAGATGATCTTCAGTAAGTTTTAACATTTTTAGTTTTATGGTGAATAGAAAGGTGCATACAAGCACAGCACAGTTCAGTTTGAACTTCTTTTATTAGCTCTTGAAGAAGTCTTGAAGTAGTATGTACAAAATTGTGCATCATGCAGTCCAGCTGACATGGCCAAAGCTCTATTATCAAATGATAAACAGGCAGGTAGTGAGAAGTCCTTGGTGGATATGTTATCCTTTGGAGGGGCATCTGTGCATGGTGTTGCTAACATACCCTGATCTAATGTCAGAAATACAGGTACATGTTAGAGAAGTTCACTTTTCTGCTTGGTAAAGCTCCTGTTCTCTTTCTGTAGACATGTAATGGTACAACCATTCATTCTGAGTCCACAGCCCCTTGAGATGATGCAGTTTCTCTAGCTGAACTGTTTTGATTCGTTGTTTTTGGTGTGTTGTGGTTTGTTTTTTTTTTTTATTTTTTTTAATATGAGAATGAATACGTTCATTTTTGAGCCAAAATGTATCATTTGACAGGCACAATTGTGCAACATACGTTAGCCACTCAAATCTCAGTGCCATGAAGACCTCATAAGAGCTTCAAGAAAAAAAGGTGCTGTCAGAAGGTGAAGTAGTGCAACTTCCTTCTGTGAAGGAACTTTACATGGCTGCATCCCTGCAGTGATATGCTGGTTTTGAACTTCAGTTTGTTATGCTGTTTCCAGTTTTTATTAGCTCTTGCAGAAATATTCAAGTAGTAAGAACTTCTCTTCTGTTGCTAACCAAAGTACTTGAAACCTAACTCTCATGAAGCACTGAAGAGAATAGAGGGATGAGTTAATTTTTCTTTTTTGTTTACAAGAGAGCAGGTGTCACTGAATCAGAATGGTTGTACAATGCTGCTCCTGTAGGGAAAACTGGGATACATTGGGTGCAACCTGGTAAAAAAGAGAGATTCCAGCTTCTGATTATTTATTTTACTCATAAGCCTCTATGCTTTGTACTCAGTGTTAAAATGTAAATTAAGAGTTAACAGCAATCAAGGACACTTTTTAATTTTCATGTTTCATTACTTATAACTGGTTCCTTACTTACAGAGGTCCCTTTTTAAATGAAGATGATAGTTATTATTGTTCTGATACCCTTTTTTATACCTGCTGTCATCAAATACAGCTACATCCCTTTTGTTTTCCTTTGTTCATGTTTGACCTTTGTTAGTAGAAAGAAATCTTGATGCCAAGCTTTTGATAGACTGAAAAAAACAAAAACCCAACAAACCCCAAAGGAAGATTGTATGGGAGCATGTCAAGGAAGAGAAGGGGGAGGGAGGAATGCTGTCCAGTGCTCATTCAAAACCTCTTCAGGGATTTGAAATCACCTGTGTTTAGGAAGTTGTCCCAAATGGACTCTGATCTGTCTCAAAGTGGTTATATAGTGTATCTATCCCTAGTTTCTGCAGCTAATCCCACTGGCATGCTATGTTAACCTCGGGTATAGTGCAAAAGAAGAACAAAGCTTTTGGCTGCTGTCTGTTTTGATAGAACATGTTGTGTTTGCTGGGCAAGTGATTTATTGTATAAGCATTATTCCTGTGGTCATATGAAGGTTACTGAGTGTGTTGCAGAAACTCTAAACAGCGCACAGTGACCAGAGTGGTAGTGGCTGCCTCACTCCCACACTCCTGGTTACAGGTGATATGAATTTTCTAATTTGAATGTTGTAAACTCTGGCTGGATAGCCGCACACAAATAGTTGTGGTCAATGGCTCAATGTCCGGCTGGAGACCAGTAGTGAGTGGCATCCCTCAGGGATCGGTGTTGGGACTGGTCTTGTTTAACATCTTTGTCGCTGACATGGACAGTGGGATTGAGTGCGCCCTCAGCAAGTTTGCCGATGACACCAAGCTGTGTGGTTCGGTTGATACGCTGGAGGGAAGGAATGCCATCCAGAGGGACCTTGACACACTTGTGAGGTGGGATGATGCCAACCTCATGAAGTTTAACCACTCCAAGTGCAAGGTCCTACACCTGGGTAGGAGCAATCCCAGGCACAGCTACAGGCTGGGCAGAGAAGAGATTCAGAGCAGCCCTGCGGAGAAGGACTTGGGGGTGCTGGTCGATGAGAAAATGAACATGAGCAGGCAGTGTGCGCTTGCAGCCCAGAAAGCCAACCATATCCTGGGCTGCATCAAAAGGAGTGTGACCAGCAGGTCAAAGGTGGTGATCCTGCCCCTCTACTCCGCTCTTGTGAGACCTCCCCTGGAGTATTGTGTGCAGTTCTGGTGTCCTCAACATAAAAAGGACATGGAACTGTTGGAACAAGTCCAGAGAAGGGCCACGAGGATGATCAGGGGACTGGAGCACCTCCTGTATGAAGAGAGCCTGAGGAAGTTGGGGCTGTTCATCCTGGAGAAGAGAAGCTGCGTGGAGACCTCGCAGCAGCCTTCCAGTACCTGAAGGGGGCCTATAGGGATGCTGGAGAGGGACTCTTCATTAGAGACTGTAGTGAAAGGACAAGGGGTAATGGGTTAAAACTTAAACAGGGGAAGTTTAGATTGGATATAAGGAGGAAATTCTTTCCTGTTAGGGTGGTGAGGCACTGGAATAGGTTGCCCAGGGAGGTTGTGAATGCTCCATCCCTGGCAGTGTTCAAGACCAGGTTGGACAAGGCCTTGGGTGATATGATATAGTGTAAGGTGTCCCTGCCCATGGCAGGGGGGTTGGAACTTGATGATCTAAAGGTCCTTTCCAACCCTAACCATTCTATGTTTCTATGAAACTCAATGCACTCTAAAAATTATGGGTGTTTTGTGGGCAAGGCACAATTGAAGAGGTAAAATAAATCCCTTTATTGTCTGGATTTCTCTTTTTCATGCTGGAATTAATATATTAAATCCAAATTTTCATAGGTTTGGTGCATTACATTGTGCAAGTGTTTGAATATTTTGTGTATAATGTAATCTCACTTCAGAGGAGATAGAGAGATGTCAATATCTTAAGGTCCTTTTCAACCCTAACCATTCTATGGTTCTATAGATCTAACGAGGAAATTCTTTACTGTGAGAGTGCTGAGGCACTGGAACAGGCTGCCCAAAGAAGTGGTAAATGCTCTGTCCATGGCAGTGTTCAAGGCCAGGCTGAACAGAGCCTTGAGAGACATTGTCTAGTGTGAGGCATCCCTGCCTATGGCAGGCAGTTGGAACAAGATGATCTTAAGGTCCTTTTGAACCCTCACCATTCTATGATTCTATAGAATATGGACAGATTCAATAATTTTATATAGAATTTACCTCAGTTTAGGCAAATTCTGAGTTGGGAAATGTGACATCATAGAGCAGCGTGCACCTCAGATGGAAATGAATAATATTATATTTTCCCATATTGTTGTCTTCCTCAAATTATAACACTGTTTTCTTCCAGGTTATGGAGGTATGCAGAAGGCTAAAGTCATATAGAGTTGGTGTATTGCCCCATGTTTCCCTGGGGAAGATTATGATGTATAAGGGTACCTGTGTGCTGCAAGTGGCCCCATGTGGACAGGTCTTTCTCAGCATAAAACTACATGACAGGCTGTTCTAGCAGTGATTATTATCTAATGATTGTATTACATACAATATTGTATTATGTTATCAGTGATTATATTATCTTGAGTATTACCCCAGAGCAGAGAATTTTAATTCCCTCTCTGCAGATCCCTAAGTTACTGAACTCTTTTAAAGGAGCATATGTTAGCACTTTCATATTCTTCATTAAAAATAAATACATAGCAGATTTTCTGAAAATCGTTTTGGGTTTTGGGGAGTGGGAAATTGTGAACAAAAGAGTCCATTGTGTATCACGATTCAAGTCCCATGTAAGCTGTTTATAGAAACAGGCTTGATAAATAACATTTTCATTTCAGATAGAAGTTTGTATTAGAGAGATTAGTGGTTTAGGACTAATCACGTGAAAGCAAAATACTAAATTGTTCACTTCTTCATAAATAAGGATTGGATTTTGTAATTTTGCTGTATTTTGCTTACTCTGAAAGTTTATTTAAAATCTCATATTTCTATATATAAGAATATATATTCTATATACAAACTTGAGTTTTTGTCCATTATATCTCCATAGAGATATGCCCTTTTATGTGATAGATATGTTCTTAGTCCAGAAACTGTTTCAATGCCTTCTCATTTGCCTTTGTTGCCTTAAGTGTACTATTTTTGACTCTCCTGGGAGGAAACCTAACTTTTTTTTTAATCCACTGAAAATTAATATTTCCCTAATTTTTTCAGTTTCCATCTCCTATCTTAGACATGAGTCATCATGTATTATTGGGTGACCTACTTTCAGGCTTTCCTGTTGATTCTTTTCCGTGGTCTGTTTCAAACGTGTTTGGGGTTTTGTCATTAAGAAAGGAAAAAGAGGGTATATATGTGGCTGTTAACACTTGGGAAAGTAATGCCTGTATTCTAGTCACTATTTCAGCACATTTTCAGGTTTTTCAATGAAGAAATACAGCATGAAAAAATGATGGGTCTTATCTCTTAATATTGTGTAGCCCTGTGGTTATGACCCTTGCTCAGATATGGGACTACACATTCATTCTTTTTAATATAAAGATTCAAATCTGTTCTGTCTCAAGCTGGAGCTATTTGGTACTCTCCATTATTCTCAGAACAAATACTTTGTGCTGAACAAAAGAACTGTCTGAAAGTTATCTTCTCCTGAAGTGATATGTAGGTTTGTTTTGTTTGGTTTTAAATTTAAAGCACTTTTTCCTTTTCTCCAAGGTAAAGAATGAGTATTGTCTCTGACAGGGACTCACATAGGCTGCAGTGTCTCAGATAAGTACGGTTACCATGAAGATAAACACTTTATACATTGTTCAAAATTTTGTGAGATATTTACATCTCATTTCACCAGTGTACGGCTAAATTCTTGATGTGTTTTGAGATTACGATGGGAGAAATGGAGAAGTTAAGACTTCCTAATGTAAGTTTCACTAGGTAGAAAAAATGAAATCAGACTGATGGGTGACAAAGTTTTGACAGATTTTGTGGTATAATGTTTAAAAGAAATATTTGGAGCATTTTCTCTCAGACATATTTTAACTTATTTGAGAATGTTTTATATTCTTGAACCTTTTGCTTATTATAGTTGGTTTTTACCTGTAAAATTTTTCAACATTTTTTTATAGCTAGTTCAAAAGAAATATCCTGTTATGGTAGTCTCCGCTTTACTGGAAGGAAGGAAGGTTGCCTATGTGCATTCATCCATACATAACATATTTGTGTACATTTGTGGTGCTCTACTTCTAGTTCAAATGCATGAGAATTCCAGCTGCATACAGGAATAGCTTGTATGTAATACAATACATACTATAACATAGTATATATGAGGGTTTGCATAAACTCATTTTATGCCAAAAAAGAGATATTTTAGAAATTCCATGGCTGCTTCTGTCATTTTGGTCTCTTCACCAGTGGTTCAAAACTGATCCTAGCATTTATGCAAATATCACATTCAGTACTTGCTCTGCGATCATAACTTGTGACCTTAGGCTTTAATCTTCGTATACAGTCCTAGGATACTTAGTGTTCACATTATTCATGTCTGCCATCATTGCAAAGTCATCCAAATTGTATTTATGGAATTTATATGTGCCATAGTGTACTGACAGTTTTATGGATGAAATTAATCGGGCCATCTAAAGATAAGTTTGTTACTTGCCACTTTCTTTTCATCCCTCCACCCCATCATAATTAATGGGCTTTTTTTCTTACAGCAGGCTGACATAATTTTAATGATGTTTCTTCTGTGCAAGCTTTAATTATGTTTTATAATCTATGACACTTTATACTTTCTCCTTCCTTGTGCTAACAGGGTGATAATCTAGAAAATGGTACTTCTCTGCAGGTTTCTGCAGATAAGGAGTGGTGAAAAATATAGACATAAGTTGTTTTTCTCTTAACAGGAATGTCAGCCATTAATGTACCTTTACTTGCTTGCAAGCTGATGATATTCTTGAAAAAATTGCATTTTTAAAAGTAGCATGTTCAAAAGTGAATGGAAAATAACATGCAAAGGCTTACTATAATTACTGCAACCGTGCCACAGAAAGTAGAAAAAACTGCTGTGTTCCTACTTTGTTCGTGATACTGCATATTTTCAGTGGTAGCATTTTAACATTCAAGTTGTTCTGGACATTAAATGTTTTCCAGCACGATGACAAGAAAAGGCACCTCACCTGATCTGATGTCATTGTGGATTCATGAAAGCCAATGATGTAGAGAAAGGTTTGCTGAGTGTAGAGGGCCTAGATTTATAATTTAATTCTAGATACCTTAAGCATGTTAGGATAGTCAAAGTTCACTTTGGTATGAATGAGCTTTTTATACAAGAGTGTAAGATCAGATTTTGCTAAATTGGTGATCTTCAGGATTATTCCCAGGAATTTGAGTTTTCTGTTCTTTCTCAATCTTACCTGGCTTTGGAAAGCAAGATTTGGGGGGCAATATATAACAGCGGGACTACTAAACGATCTATGCTGGCTCAAATAGTTTGGATACCATGATTTACAAGCCAAAGATGAATTTCTGTTACTTGATGCCAAATTGAGCAGCCCAGCTGCAGAATGCCCATTATTTGCTGAATGTGAAGTATTCCACATTTAAGGAAGGGTCACTTTGTTAGATTTTATAAAGGGATATCGCTCACACAAAAATCCATCTCATACTAAAATAATTTATTTAATGTTAAAGCACTGCTAGGATTTAATTTCTCTTTTCAGAAAATAGGCACTTTGTGAGCATCTTTTGCCTTGAGGGATATGCAGGGAGGGAAATGTCAAATTAGGTCACTTTTACCTATTTATCTATTTAAAATCAGAACACTTGTGTTCACACAGTTGTGAGACCAAAAATATGACAAGCTTCACATACAGGATTTAAAATAAAGATGGAGAGATAATCCAGAAAAATAAAATAAAATTTTCCATTCATAAAAATAGAGGTATATATCATATTTTTACAATTTTGCACTAATACTTTAGTAAGGTAATCTCATTCCATACCCTGGCATTTAAAATTCTTCTTTTACATAAATGAAGAGAAAGAAAGGTGGTTGCTTCACCTTTATGTTGTGAGAAACAATTTCTGGTAAATGATTTAGGCTTCAGATTTTTAGTGACTGATGAAGATAGGAAGGGGTTTTTTGTTGTTACTAGGTATATGCATTTTTTAACTTGCTTTTCTCTCTCCCCTTGATTTGACTGATCTTACCCTGTCCTTTCTTTCTTCCTTTCTCCTTTATTTCTTTGTCACTGATACCTGGCTTCAGTCATCTTCTCGGTGTGATCCCTTTTTATTTATTTTCACTCGCTCCTGTTGCCCATACTTTTTACTTTTCCTTGCACCTATTTATGTGACTGTTTCCATTCTTTGCAGGGAAAAAGTGATGTTTTTTATATGCCTGGAACATTAAATGCAGAAAACTTTACTTTTCATTCCAAACCGAGAGAATAAATTTTCTGCAGAATAAAACTTCTAAATATTTTTATTCATAAATCAAAGAAGTTTTAATTTTGTTATGCTTACAGTGTTATACCCTTTTTGATTGCTGTGAAAGATGTCTAAATGATGGTTTAGATTATCAGAATTATTCAGAAAAAAATACATTATCAAAAAAAGGAATTTGATTTATTTTTAATTATTCTGATAACAATTTAATGTAATCAATATGTTGTTCTTAAAAAATTTCATTTGGATTGAGCTGCATTTAGCTTTTTTATCAGTAACTTCTCTGTTGCAAAAAATATAACTGTCTGTAAAGGATGATGAAGAAAATCCATGCACCCTATTCTTGATAGTTTCCCTGAGACATCCACCCTTCTCAAAGGTGCTTTGGATAAATTTAGCACAGTAATACAGAAGTAAAAGATGGAGCTTATCTGGTCTTATCAGCATCTGGGCTCTCAGGGCAGGATCACTTCTTTTACTATATTATCTGAGGCTTTAGTCTGTTCTTAGAATTGATTTTATTTTCTTACAGCAGTCAGCAAGAGTTAGTTTCAAATAGTTTAGTCAGTCTTTCCTTAAACTCTTCACAGAATATTGAAGAATGAGAAGTGGAAATCAAGAAACTTCTGTAGCTGACATTTTCTCTTTTTTTTTTCTTTTGATACTTTTTACTTTTTTTTTGTTGTTTTTTTTTCCCCTGTCTGTAAAGCACTGAAAATTTTGCTGTTGAAATTGTTGTTGAATTATAATGTGATTTAAAACTTGTGGGCCAGATTAAAAAATACACTGGAGAGTCTGGATAGCCCTTGGCTGTGCATGTCTCTAAGATATGAACACAGCTTTAATTGTCATGTTCATAACTATTGAATGGATCAGTGGGGTGAGAACAGCTCAGATTGTCATTAAGGAAAACAGTGGCTATATAACTACTGATATTCATTCTAATCTAATTAATCTTCAAACAATATACACAGTACCATGTTTCAGTTGACAATTCCGTAAGAATTCCATGGGAAAGACCACATTCTCTGTAACACTTGCATTGGCTGGGAATAATTACCAGAGTGTAAGAGTTGGAGAGTTATGTATGTATGTATGGTTGTTTGCTTTTTTACAACTGGCAGAAAAAGATGATCTCATTTGCTATACTATCTATGTTTTCTTTTCAAGAGAGCTTTCATTGTTCTTACATGTCACTTTGTCATGAGTGAAGTGATGTACTTCACTTATAAGACAGAACAATATGTTTAGAGATATAAAACAGTGATTTACAAAGTTTGATACTAAATGCGACAGTGGTTTAACAAGATTAGATAGCAAGGTATACTTGAGTATTTACAATCTAGAGGACAGGGTCAGACAAAACTGTCAGAGAGACCCTCCCATTGAGTCATGAGTTTCAAAGAGGACCCCCTTGCTTTCTAGAATCCTTTGTGAATGGAGTTTTCATTCATCTACATTTAAAATGGACCAGACTTGGTCAAGGGTTTATGTCTAAATATGTATGCGATCAATCTTTTATATCACTTAGATTTTAGAGTTTCAGTGAGCTGAAGAAGTTTCCAATTCACTTACTGAGTATCTGATGTGATAATGATTCTCTCAACCTTGAGAAGTAACCCTGAGAGGCATCCCTACTTAAGGGTCAGTACTGGAATGCAGCCCATTACCGTGCAGGTGAGCTCAATGGTCCCTGGGCTGTCCGCTGTTTATGGAGTAAGATGATTGATTTGTAGTCATATTTACATACTAGCCATATTTTGGTTGGCGCACTCTCAGCTAGCCCTCAGATATTGAGCAAGATTTATACCCTTACCTATTGTGTTGTTATCTTTCTCCCCAGAGTCCAACGTAAGCAAAATGCAGCCATCAGGACCATCACTGGAGGGTATTGCTTAAGCAGAAAAGGGAAAATGGAGGAGCACACTGCCACGCTTTTTTCTTATAGTAGTCATAATTTTCAATTTACTTCACATTTTCTTGTGAGACCTATCATCTGCATGTTATGACAGTTAAGGAGACACTTTCAGTTCACCTCTCAACCCTGCCTAACTAATGCAGATAATTCATCTGCTTCTTGAAAGGTTTTCCTTTGTTCCATTGTATTTGGAAATTATGTCATCACCCTGGATGCTCACATGTAAGGAACAAAATCCCAAACCAAGACGAAGTTTTGTGGTACAGGTACATTCATCTTTTATGTTCCTCCAGTTCTCATAATTACTTTCTGGTAAGACCTTTTGTCTGTAAGTAGGCTTTAATTCATTTTAATAATTCTTTTCTGCTGTGGCATTCTGACATGAGCAAACACATCTCCCTGCAGACATGAATTTTACACTATCAGACTATTTCTTACCTCAGATAAATCATATCCATTTCTTCACATTTTTACTTTCCAGTTCAATAACATGTTTGGAGGAAATGAAATATGTCTTAACAGGTACAATCCTCTGTCTGACAGGTATGATCTTTTCATGAATCTAGGCTGGCTGACCCTTACTTCACTGCATGTTGCATATAATCCTTTTCTCTTATTAGTGTGTCCTCACAGCTGAAGCCAAATTATTCCTTCATCTTGTTGGGTTTTTCGTTATCTATGGGGACATCTGCATATATTGGCTATCTCCTGAAATTTCTTCATCATTGTGTGAATGATAAAACCATCCACCCAAGGTTTACCTGTTTCCCTCGTGAATTTCTGGGCCTGTGCCCCTCTAATTATTTCAGTGCATCTTTCATGTCTCGGTTACCAGATTACTTAACTATTTAATTGATTTCAGAGTATTAAATATTTACTCCATGCCTGAGGTCATACCCATTATTAAGTGTTGTTTTACCCTGTAATAAAGAAAATAGTTAAGTAAGGTACTTCGCTGTCAACAAGATACCTCTCTCAGGGATGACCTCCAGCTTTCACTATTTAAAAAATAGGCAGAGACTTCATGCAACTTGATTTCATCTGTCACCACGATGTCAGTCTTTTCCCTAAATGGTTCCACTGTCTCTTCATTGAGTTGCTCATATCCTGTGTATTTTAAAGACTTGACTGCAGTTCATCTTTAATTCCTATGCTATTTTTATTTCTGGCTGCTTTTATTCCTCCTCATCCGTGCTGAGATTCTAATTTATTTTTTGTTTGTATATCTTTCGCTCAGCCTTCTTGACTGATATTTGTAAGTTCCAGTAAGACTCTTTCTTGGTCCTTTTGTCAATCTGCCTTTCCAGCCAAATGTCACAGAGCTGTGGCATTGCAGCAATGTATTATTTACTTTCTAACTCTTATAATCAGTGTCAATACTATCTGTATGTTCAGTTAATCGTTCTCAATTCCTCCCATTTTACTTATTCTTACTCTTCTGCCTCATTCTGTTTACTTCCATATGGTTTTAACTGTACTCAGCCTTGACAGTATGTCTTCTTCCTAACCTAACTTTTTTTCAAATCAAATTTGCATTGCTGAGATTCTTCTTTGCCTTAAATCACATCTATTCTGTCACTTACTTTCTATTCCCTTGCAATTTGGTATGTATGTTGAATTTAGTCACATTACAGATAGTCTAGTATATTGTGCCCCCAGTCTTATTACTTCAAATAGATGCAATCTATGCTCTATTTCTCTAGATAATTTAAATTTTATACTGCTATCATTTCAACCTTTTAAAATGCTGTTTTATTAGTAAAGTCATTTCATAGTCCAGTTGCTCTTTCTGCCAGGAATGAGGCCAACAGTCTATCCCTATAACTAACTTGCCATCTGAAGCATATACATCCACCATCCAAACTAGTACTTTTCTGTCCTTATTTCTCTTCTGTTCCTTTCTCAAGGACTTCTAAGGCCTTCTTGATAAACCAGATTTTTTATTTGTTGATAGCTGTCTACCATATATCCGTACTCTGATTTTCTGGAATACAATACTGAATATCTTCCAAACGGTTTTTGTCATCACATTTTAGAGAGAACTTGCACTTTTTAATTGGGAAGTCAACTTTCTTCAATGAAGTGGGAATTCTATTATTAGCTGCTCTTCAGAAGACCTAGACTGTGAGTGATAACACAAGCGGAAGCCCAGATCATCTTGCATTCTAGAGAATACTTGAATAACTCTCTAGTCAGTGTCCAACAACTCCTTTTCATGAAGAAAAGGTAATGCTAAGCATAGCCACCCATTGAAATGTGTTTTTCTGTGATACGTATTTAGGATATGCACGTTAGTGCTTGGACTTCTGTGAACCAGAGCACACACTAAGCACCTAAGCTCAGCAATAGTGGCGGTGATTGATGAACTTAAAAGAATATTTGAAAGTTTTATCAGCTGCCTGTGTTGCAGCAGCCAAATAGGACTCGACTAATCCATTTGTTTAGCTTCACAAGAAGCACTTCTTCCTGACTTTCTGCATCAGAAATCACAAAGCTACACATTTATTCTCTAAAGAGTAACCCTTAGTACTGTACTTCAATTCTGTTCCTGTTGTATTGACAGATTACTATCTGACACAGGATTGCTTGGATGTCAGCACTTAACATGGCTGTCCTCCAATTTACTGGTCTTTCCCATTGCACTTTTTTTAACATTCAAATTTATGAGGTCTTTAAGGCATAAACCATTTCAAGACATTTTTGGTTTTTTTTTGTAGAATCAGGTCATGCTTTCCTCTGATTTTTTCTCATAAAAATATTAAAAGTTAAGGGTAATTTTTGCAGTTTTATAAAGGGGTGGCAAGTGGAAAGGCTTAAATAAAGGGTTTTACGTCTAGTATTGTTAGTGAAATCATGCTTCAGTGTTCAACTTTTGGTTTGTGGCATTTCATTGTCATTATAATAGTTTAAATATATTACCTAAGAATACTAATTTTAATTATCAGTTGCAATTAAGACAATCTCAAATGCTACAAGAAAACACTGAACCATCTATAGCCAATATCATATTTGCTAGAAATTGCTGTAACAATTGTTGTCATGCTCACTAAGTGCAGGCTGGTAATACCTGTGTCATGGTGTAATTCCAATGGGAAGCTCAGCCTCCCCCAGCCACTCACTCACTCCCTCCCCCCAGTGGAATGGGGGAGAGAACTGGAAGGTGAAAATGAGGAAATTCGTAGGTTGAGATAAAGACAGTTCAGTAGCTAAAGCAAAAGCTGCACATGCACAAGCAAAGCACAGTAAGGAATTCATTCACTAGGTCCCGTGGACAGGCAGGTGTTCAGCCATCTCCAGGAAAGCAGGACTCTGTCATGTATAACAATTACTTGGAAAGACAAATGCCACAATTCCTCCTTCTTCCCCAAAACTGTAGTTGCTTCGTACAATGTCATATGGTCGGGGGTATGCCTTTGCTCAGCTAGAGTCAGCTGTTTGGCTCTGTCCCCTCCCAGCTCCTTGTCCACCCTCAGCTTACTTGTTGGTGGCGTAGTGTAAGAAGCAGAAGAGGCCTTGATTCTGTCTAAGCACTGCTCAGCAATAACTGAAACATCCCTATTATATCTGTTTTGGTCACAGATCCAAAAACCAGCACCAAGATAGTGACTATGAAGGAATTTAACTCTATCCCATCCAAAACTAGTACAACCTGGAAAATGGTTGTGGTGGTTTAGTAGGGTCCTAGCTGCAGAGCTCTGGCTTGTTAAGTTGCACACAGAGGCTTTGCAATAAGAGCCAAGGGAAATAAGAGATTTCAGTCCAACAGATTTCTAGAGCTCAAGGGTGAACATCTTCTGTAGCAAAGATGTAGCATCAGATGCTTCCATTATAAAATAAATGTAATAATGGGCTGACTCTGTTGATTTACTTACAAGGCATACTTTCAAGTACAATGGAACCATGATATTTACTGATTATTAGCACTTTTTCTAAATATGGGTACACCAGCAGGCATGATGTTAAGTCCTATGAGGAGAGTACATGCTTTACAAGACTCAGAATGGGCTTACTATTTAGTATGGCTGTATTTCATGAATATTTCATGCTTACCCAAGGATACGCTTGCGTGCAAACCGAATAGGAACACCTCTGCCTAAATAGGTTTCCGTATGATTTTAGAGTAGCCCTTTATTTTGTATAACTCAGATGGGAGGTTTAAAGAACCTAAAGTACTATTTACACATTTGCTACATTCTATTTCTCTTCAACAGCTGATAAGGCTTGATGCTTTGAAATTAACCTCACCTGTGTTCATTTCCCTGCTGCCATCGCTTAAGACAATCTCTGTGGTTAGCACTAGCAGAACAGCTAAATGGGGGTCTACACTTAGTTTGGCGGCAGCAAGGGTGTAAGGGATGTAACTTCTATGAAACAGTAATTGAACTTTTTTTCTGGTGTCAAAAATTGTTTTTATTGTTTCCAGTTTGGTTTATCTATAATGCATCATCACCTCAGGACTCTTCTTTTTTCATCTCTCTCTTAAAGTTGCCATTTCTATACTCGTCTGGGAATCTAAGTGCAATACTTGAGTATAGTTGTTCTGATTTATAAAGCTCAGCAAACATGAGTCTTTTTTGTCCAGTTTTTAACAAAAAATAAAATTGTCTCTCTTTTCCATTCAGTTAGGGAAATATATTAGTCTTGTAGACAGGAAAAAAATTGAATGCTTTTATCAAAATGATGCTTAAATTTTAGCTCATTGTAATAAAAACAAACAAAAAAAAAAGGTGCTTTTTTATTATTAGGCAGAATAGGTGAAGTCAGAATACTTGTGCTTTAATAGGTCACATTAACACATTGCATTAAAGAAAAATTTGTTTGGGATGGAGGGGGCAAGGCTAAGCTTTGTGTTGTGATAGCATGAAAAGTATGTGTCATTGTCTTCTCTCTATATGCACAGTGAAAGTAATGCTGCATTTGTAAATACATCTTTCAGCTTAGTTTGTGCCAAAGAAGTGAAACATATTGAAATTCAGTATATGTTTAAGATAAAGCGTTATTGTTTATAGGCCATTGCAAAGCACACCTTTGAGAGACTGCTGGAGTAAAGAAAGGTACTGCCTAAATGACAAATCAGAAGAATTGTCAGGCTGCAGTGAGTCATCGTTTAGAATAAATGAATTTGGCATGTATATTTTATATAATTTTGAAGCAATAGTGGAAGGAAATTATGTTTCATATATAGTATTTCCCCGTCAGCCTAAATAGCCCTTTCTTTGTTATAGGCACAATAAATTTGCTGAATTGCGATTAATTTAACTTTCCACAGAAGGAAATTGTTCATCTGGGCTATTCTTTATACTTAACACCTACCTGTATCATTTATAAACAAAAAACTGACAGCATTATAAGAATAAACTTTCTTCATTTGAGTGTACTTACTGTTTAGGCTGGATTTAATGTGTACTTGTTTTATTTTTGCAAGTCTTCTCTTTAGAAATTATGATAATCAAGCATCAATTCTTGTTTATTAACAGCTTCACTTTCAAACTGTCCATGTGGCAATACTGGATTGCAGATAATGAACAGGAATTCTTTTTCATTTGAGAAGCCCCACATTAAAAAATATTCTGTATAATTGTTTAAAAAACTGATGTTTCATTGTGCATCCAACTTAAACAATTTAGTCCATCAAATTATGGCCAAAGCTTACCTCTGACCAATAAGAATGCAGAAAAATCATTAAAAAGATAAATTACGATTACTGTGTTTGGGAATAATCTTTCACACATTAAAATGTACAAAGCATTCCTTTTCTTTTTTCAAAATGAAGAGATTGTTAATTAGATAAATTACTTAAAGTTTTGTTGAAAAGTCTTTTTCTTTTGAAACTGTTATTGAAAATGTAGTAAAATATTTCTTGGTCTTAGATAAAAAAAACCCTCTTTTCAATCATACTTGTATTTTGTGTCAAATTTGAATCAAGTTTGTCTTTGAAAACATGTCAGATGTACATCTTTAAATCAGTATAAACGCAATTAGTACTAATACTTTCAAGTAATTATAAAAAGTACATTTTTTAGCAGCAAGACTTTCCTTTACTTTAAAAGTTAGTCTTTGGCATGTTATCAGCATTGAAAGAAATTGCAATAAATACTTGACTGTAAGTGGCATAAATGCAGAAACAACAACAGAAATAACTGTATATAGCTAAAAAAAGACTGTGGCCTCAGACAGATCCTTTTACAAACATAGTTTTCCCAACCATGTTTTTTCCCTTCTTTAGGCACAGCTGTAGAAGCCAAAAGCTCTTGTTAGTTGATTGAGGTATTTTCTTGTCAGAGAGTCTTTGAGCAAGATGCAAATTCCTCTTTTTCTTAATCAGCACAATAAATTGTTTCTTCTCTACCTCTCCCCATGTCCCCATCCCACTTTGCTCAACTTCACAAAGCATTTTGAAGTACTGAAGTGTTTCTGTATGTTATGTGTTTAGGAAAAAAAAGATAGTTTGCATGCAAATGAAAACTTTTCTGATGCACCTGAAGAACAGCATTATGGCAGTTCGTCCAATTAAATTCTCCTTTGCCTTCTCAGAGCAGAGAAAACTGTAGTCAGTTATGGCGACCATCATTATTCCTGTAACTGCTTTCCCAATAAATGGTCAATATGCTGTTCCTCCATTGGCAAGTAGATGGAAGCGAAAGAACAGGTAGAGTTTTACCTTTTGGTGATCTCCCATAGGGCTGGCGTGCACTCTGTTGGTATGTGTGGTCACATACCCAAAAATCTTGCATTATTTCCAAGGCAGAATAAAGCTACAAATTTTAAGCTGACTGAATAATGGAAAGTCTGGGATAGGTAGCAGGGCATTAGTTAAACTTCATAGAATAATGCAGAAGTCTTTTTCTTCTCCAGATGTATCTTTTGCAGCATTTCTTTTTCACTGATACTGGAAATACTGTTTCTGTTAGTTGTGGCTTTAAATGTGGCATGATTATTTTGGACTTTTGTATCAGATTTTTACCACTGAAATACAGAAGGCATGCTCTGGCTTGGTAAGAAGAAATAATATTCTTATGAAAATAAGAATGTTCATGCCATGCATCAAACTCATCAGAAGGCAGTAATCAACACAGAAAAACAAACACATGCCAGTCGTTGCCCTAAATCCAACACATGGTCACTGACTTCAGTCCTGCAAATCATTACTCCAGACTGAGATTATTAATAGGTGAGATATCAGTGTGTGAAACACACTACCAAAAAACTCAGCAGGTATTTATGGCAGAAGTCTTCACAAAGGAGGGATCTTTCCTTAGACAGATAGGAGCCTTTCCAGTGCATCTAACACAGACTTCAAAGTGCAGTAGCTTGGGGTGCTGAGAGAAATAGTAGAAGCTGTAATGGATTTGCTGCTTAGAATATGGACAGTGTGAGGGAAACTTCAAGAAGGAAAATTAAGGAATTATAAAATATGCCAGGAAGCTCCAGACTTAAAAGGTAATGTGGATAAAGTCTTATTTTAAAAGGAAGGATACATGAGAGCAAGCTTGCCTGAGAGCCATCATTGTGTTGGAGACGGCACAAATACAGAAGCTCCTAGAAAGTTGCTGAGGGCCGTGATGGAGAAAAGGCAGTACACTAATGAAAAGATTTGAGAGAATAACTGTACACAGAAGTAACATTTATTTTCACTTCTGAGACAGAAGATTCTTGGAGGCAGGATTATTTTAAATACAGTGAGCATAGAGTAAAAGCAGTTCAAACAGTCAGCAGTAATGGTAATTATTATGCCATGTCTGGTTTAATATTGAGTAATAAAAGTGGCATATTTTATAATCATCTTCACAAAAATACTTTTTCAGGATTTACAGTAATGACTATCTGTATTTAGGTATTCTGCTTTGTTAGAAGATGTATTTATTCACTTAGCTAATTTTCCTTTTCATAATATTTGGACAATTTGTGACTTTACCAACTTGCGCATTTTTAACTTCAGGGTTTCTCACAGTCTATCTTGAGGCAAATTATGATAATTGGACTTTTTACAGGGCTATGTTGCTACAAATTTTCAAAGACACAGTAAAATGTCTGCTAAAGGATTGACACTGAATTAACAAAACATCCCTGTGGTGGAAGTGAAGTGCTTAGTCCAGACCAGCTGTCAATGTTTCCAGGAGAGGACATGCATAGTCAGTATAAGCTTCAAGTGTTGGTCCTGGCTATCAAGAGATAAATGAATGCCATTTTTTTGATAGATAGTTTCTCAGCTCTCCAGTGGTCATGGGCATGACTGTGAAGGTTACCTGACCCACAGGTGTGTAAAGATCTTGACAGTGGGCGTGTCAGTTTTCTGTAATACACAAGGACCCAGGGGGCTGGCTTCTGAGAATTTCCATATTATTCCTTATTATGAATTACTGCAAAACCAGTATTAGTAAATATATATGTATACACACTACAAGTCGCTACAAAACTACCACTAGGAAAGCATCTATATGTCTATTTAAAGTTATTACAGAATTCCAGTGAGTGAAACAGCTATACTTCATAGAATCATAGAATGGTTTGGGTTGGAAGGGACCGAACCACTGCCATGGGCAAGGACACCTTCCGCTAGACTAGGTTGCTCAAGGCCCCATCCAACCTGGCCTTGAATCTACTTGAATCTACTTCTGAACCTTTACCTGTGTGTGCACCTATAAGTGTATTACATTAGGTGTTACTAGTATAACATTCACCAAAATGTTCTCAGCAGTGGGGCTAATCAATAATGGAAAAGTCTCACTTCAAAGATGACCCGTGTCACAGAGTCCTGAGTCAGCCGGGTGTCCCCAGCTAGGGTCTAGGCTATGTCTGTGTGATCTTGTGCAGAGAAGCTCATTTCAGGCAGAGAGGAGTTTACTTTTTATCCCTTTTTGTGTAAAAGGGTGTAAGGCGTCTGTTCCCAGAATAAGTGTTGATGACTCCCGTTTTCCTGGAAGGTCACTTCCTTATCACTGTTTCTTTGTACTGCACCCATCAAGGTTTCTTTGTCCTGCCAACTACTCTCCATCAGTAAGGTTTCAGCGAAGCTTATCAAGGATGTCTGGGGTGTCCTGTCTAGGGAAATGTCCTTCTTTGTCAGAATGTTTACAGGGTAGTTTTGTGGCAGCTCTGTCAAGCTCTTGTATTATACTTTGAAATAGGAGTAAAATTTGCAATTCAGAAATAAAATGCAAAACTGCATTCAGGTAAATGTTTTACTTAAAACATTTATTTTTAATGTTTTTTGCTGTTCTTTCTTGTGTGCAAATTTACGTGTGTGTAGAAAACCTGCACTTGGCCTTCTGAGGCACCCCCTCCCTCAGTGTGCTGTTTGCTTGAGAAAAGTGCTAGCTGAATATTCACAAAAGATGCCCAATACACGCCCCCCTCTATATTGGTCTTTTATTTGCAATTCTTTGTGGTTTTGCAGGTGTGTTTTTGTGTGTTTGGGGGCTTTTCTGGGGAGGAGGGTTGGTTTTGGAGTTTGGGGGTTTGTTTTTTGTTGTTTGTTTTTTTGATGGGTCTGGTTGTTTGGGTTTTTTTTTTGTGTGTGTGTGTTTGTGTGTGTGTGTTGTTTTGTGTTTGTTTGGTTGGTTGGTTTTTGTCGTTTACATTAATGCATTCATCTTTTCTACGGAAGCACAATAATTCAACACTCAGGTTACCAATATAAAGCCTTTTTGACAAGAGTTAGTAGAAGAGCTTCAGAATGAGCAGTACTGAGTAACAGTGAAGAGGGCATGGAGAAGTTGACTTGCTTCTTTAGCTATGAACTCAATGATCTCAGACTACTAGAACAGTGATCCATACAATGATCTGTTGGAAAGCAGGTAGGTGGTGTGAATGCATGTGTATGAAAACCAGATTCATCTATATTTCCTTCCCGAGCCATTCCCATCTCAATTTCTGATACTTCAGCTTCAGAAAGCCTGGATATTCAGTCACTTTGCACTTCGTACAACATCCAGTTGGCAAGGTCACATAGCAAACAGCAGCTGGATGGAAAATCTGATTTTCTTTTATGTGAAGCTTCCCTATCTTTTCTCTAAACAGGATTGATAGATCTACCCTTTTCAGGATGCTTTCACATCTTCAAATATTTTTTAAAAGATGGGTATTAGTTGTGGTAAAACAATGTTGCTGGATTATAATTCTGTCAAATTCTTGGACCCACTTAGTCTGTGTGCTATGCTGGGGTTTTATTTGGTTGATGTGCTATTAAAAATGGGTTGAATTGTGTAGAGATAGATTTTGAGGACTTAATCTAGTGTCTGATGCTGTGAATAAATGCTCTAAGGAATGGAATGAGAAAAATGGTGCAAATCCCTCCAGAAAGCTTTGTTTTGATTTTAGTCACAAAGTTGCAAGATTGCAGGGTTTTTTTTCTTTTCTTTTCTTTTCTTTTCTTTTCTTTTCTTTTCTTTTCTTTTCTTTTCTTTTCTTTTCTTTTCTTTTCTTTTCTTTTCTTTTCTTTTCTTTTCTTTTCTTTTCTTTTCTTTTCTTTTCTTTTCTTTTCTTTTCCTTTCCTTTCCTTTCCTTTTCTTTCCTTTTCTTTTCTTTTCTTTTCTTTTCTTTTCTTTTCTTTTCTTTTCTTTTCTTTTCTTTTCTTTTCTTTTCTTTTCTTTTCTTTTCTTTTCTTTTCTTTTCTTTTCTTTTCCTTTTCTTTTCTTTTCTTTTTTCTTTTTTCTTTTCCTTTTCTTTTTTCTTTCCTTTCCTTTCCTTTCCTTTCCTTTCCTTTCCTTTCCCTTTCCATCTTTTTCTTTTCTTTTTATGATAAAATAATATGCCTAGCAAGTGCATCCAAGTGTTATTTTTTGAGAGGAAAGGCAACACAGGAAAACTCTTACTCAGAATCAATTTGCTTTGGTTGGAGAATATAAAATATGTAGAAAGCATCATGTTTACAAGAATTAATGGAAGACCTTCCAGTCATTAGAAGAGTAGTCTGATTGACTCAAGGAATCAGTTCTCAGAGAGCAAAATTCTCTGTATATTGGTTATGAAATGGGAATACTAAAATCTGATGAAAATTAGCATCTATACAGAGGAAGAAACTTGAGAAATGAAGTATAAGAAAAAAAGGTGCAAGATTTTTGCATTTTCATGGATGTGTAAAAGCAGTGGTAGAAAGTGATTTAGGGTTTCACTCATGTTTGTGTGTCTTTCATGACAGGATCAGTTATGTTTTGTATAAATAGGAAAGTAGAGCTTAAAGGTGGCGGGGGGGGGGGGGGGGAGGGCATTCTGACACACAGATCCAAGTGTTTTTTCCTATTGCTTGTCAAGAAAAAAGAGTCTTGGGAAAAAAAACTTAACAGCATTGATACCTTTATTAGAATAAGGGAAACTTGCAAGTTGGAAATGTGAAGTGTGATGAATTCCAGAAAGCTTATGTGAGATGGTGGGACACAATGCACACAAGAGAGGACTAGAGGAATACTGCTTCTATCTTTGGCAAAGCCTGGAGTATGTTAAAAGCTATTTTCCATTTTCAGTGCAGTGCTTACTCAGGTGGACACATCCTGATGAATCACCTTTGCCAGAGGAAATACGTGTTACTTTTTTGATTTTGTTCAATTGAGAAAGAACATCTATAATTTCATAAGTGCAAAATTGAATAAAATTACATAATAAAATTTTATAGCATTGAGGAACTGCTAAAGTGTATAGCTAGAACATCTCTGAGACAGATTAAATAAGAACCAGATTTAGTATCCTGACTTATAATTAGCTGTACCTTATTCCACTGAAGTCGATAGTGCTACAGAAACAAGAGTCGAAGGTGTCAAAGAGTAAAATAGGATCTACTTTTCTAATGAAGGTGTAGACCTACTTCCAGAGAAGAAAACTATTGTCTTAATTTTCATGAGTCCATAACTGCCATCCCATTACACAGATACACTAATTAGGATTCTTACCATGAGCAGGTGTAGAAGACTTTTGTATTTAAGCTCATGGACTGGACTAGTAGCTGATAGAAATTCATGTGCTTCTTTTGGAAAGTGAAGATACACACCAATCCACCAATCGAGAAGATCTTGGAGTCAGGCTTCTGGAACTGCTCATGAGAAGCACTGTCTCCTGATGTGTGAGAGGACAGTGCTATATATGCTGCAGCTTTTTTCCCACCCTCCTTGCCCATGATCCATGGAGGAAGAAGCTTCACTTAGTGAAGCACAAGTGGCTTCACCCAGATGGAGCAAAGGGAAGATTTGATTAAGTAAGTCCTCCTGCATATGCACTTATTAATCAAGCGTTTTGAAAGTACAGTTTAACCAGTGCATTATATGGTAGATTGGAAACAATGGGGAGTTGAAATTAATTTGCTCTGTTCCTAGACGATCTAATGACTTGCAAAGTACTCAGTGTGAGTCAGATTCTCCTTCTGCCTGCTTTCCTCTAATGAAGAGTGAGTAATATTTACCCAGTCATTAGAAACATGATAAGATGCCTTCTCAAACAGTTTTTTTGCCACTTTTTAACTTAGATTGCAATTTACTATACTTAGTTTACTATGAACAAAATGAAACTGAAGCTTAGTTAAAGAAAAAGCGAACATTTGCAAATACTAAACTAACAGTCTTCAGGCAGAAATCAGGAGTAGTTGGCTAGTATATTGCTTTATCTGTTTTAACAATACATGTCAAAAATATGAAGATAAGCATTTACAAGTAAAGCGCAAGAGATTTCAGTCTTCACTGAGACACAGAAGGATTTTGGTGGAAAGACTAGCTACAGGAAAGTATGCTGCACACAGTTATAAATTTGGAGAGCAGTAGCTGGAGAGCAGCGCTGCAGAAAGGGACCTGGGACTGCTGGTCCACCGCAGGCTCAATGTGAGTCAGCAGCGCACCATGTCAACCAGAGGGCAAACTTCATCCTGGGGTGCGTCAAACCAGTATAACCAGAGGTGATTATCCTGCTGCGTTCAGCACTGGTGCGGCCTCACCTTGAGTACTGTGTGCAGTTCTGGGGCCTACAATTTAAGAAGGATGTGAATGTCCTTGAATGCATCCAAAGGAGGGTAACAAAGCTCATGAAAGGGCTAGAAGGTGTGCCCTGTGAGGAGTGACTGAGGGCTCTGGGTTGTTCTAGTTTGGAGAAAAGGACCCCATTGCTCTCTGAAGCTTCCTGAGGAGAAGTAGAAATGGAGGTTCTGAGCTCTTCTTCCTGGTGTCCAGTGGTAGAATGAATAGGGATGGTTCAAAGCTGCACCAAGGGAGGTACAGACTGGATGTTAGGAAGCATTTCTTTATCAAGAGGGGAGTCAAACACTGGAACAGGCTTCCTTGAGAGGTGGTAAGTTCCCCAAGACCTGTCAGTGTTTAAGAGGCATTTGGAGAATGCCCTTAATAACATGCTTTAACATTTGGTCAGCCTTGAAGTGGTCAGGCAGTTGGACTAGATGATCGTTTTCAGTCCCTTTCAACTGAAATTTTCTGTTCCATTCCATATAAAATTGCAGCATTAAAAGGGTCTCTTCCTTGACAACCAAGATAACCAGGTCTACATTATAAATAGCAGAATCAGCTTTCAGTCTCTTGCTCACGAAATACAATGTTAGCAGCACAATGTTTTCTTTGGTATAGTGTAGACATGGGTGTACTTTTAGATTGACAAGAAACAACAGTTCACGGTAGCACCATTTTTCTTCAGTCTGCAGATGGCTCAGTTTTACTGTGACTAGTATTACAGGGAAAGCTAAAAAGGACTAAATGCAGCACAGGTAGCAGACTTTCTTTATTCCAGCTTTATAGAAGTGGGGGTAGAGAATAGGAAATGATAGCAACCCAATAATCAGTTTATCAGCTTTCTGTCATCACTAAATGTCACTGTCATCAGAAGATATTGTTCCAGAATACTTTAGAAGACAAAAGGATGATTCGACAAGCTCAGAAAAGCTATGGATTACAGAGTAAATGGAAGAATAGAGGAAGGATTCAATTTACATATCTGAATGACAACAGATTTATAGGTTAAATATTTCTGTACAGTAACTAATAAATTTGCCCCCTTTTTGCTTGCAACTTTGTTACAAAATGATAGGGAAAAGTGAAACTGTATTTTCATGAAGTCATGAGCTACTCTGACAAATACATTTTTAATGTATGAGGAAGAAGATATGCATGATAGTGAGCTACCAACATGCCTAGTAAGCTAAGCATGATAGTGTGCTACTCTTTAGTTGTTCCTCTACAATTTCATATTTTCCAGTGACTCTTTAGCACTGCAGTAAGAAGTAGTATGTTTGCCTTTTGTTTGGTGTTTTGGAAGCAGTTTTACTTGTCACAATGGTTCAAATGAGTGAAACCATTCCACTCCAACACATATCACAATTAGTACTTTAAATAACTTTATTTCAGTACAAATATAGGTTCTACTTCTCCCCAAATGCCATTCACTGAAAAGTTAATTTTTATATTCCTTTATTGTTCTAATGTTTATTTATGACAAGGATTGTGTTTAGTAAGGAAACAAATGAGACTATCAACAGCTCTTAATATAAATATGCACGCACTAGTCCAAAGAGATGGTAGTGGGGATACTGAACACAACATTAGGTGTAAGGCCTTTCTGTGTAAAATAATGAGCATTTCAACTGTGGAGAATAGTTTTCAGTTCCCCTGCCTGTTTTAAGCAGGTAGCTTAGCTCAACTATCAGCTTGAACTAGTGCTCTTAGACATTGAAAGGTTAACAAGATCACCCTGGAAGAAGCTTTGTTCTGAAATGTTTGTGCCTCTCTGCAAGAGCACTAGAATAATGGATTTCACCATGTCATTTGGAACTAATCTGCTCTAAAAAGTCATGTCATCAATGAATGCTGAAGTTGAAAGAAGTTAAAGGTGTGCTCAGAGCAGAGCACATCAGACAATCTTTAATTAAACTCTCTTTGAAATAGTCCTTTGAGCAAGAGACACCATTGTTTTTGAGACTACCTATATTTATGATTAAAATAATTTGGCTATTAATGGTTCCTGGACTTTCACTATTTGCTGTTTTCCTTTGAGCTTTCTTTCACTTTGTATCAGCAATAAAAATAGTCTACTGACTTTTCATAGTTCCTTTCCAGTAGTGCATTAGCGAGTTTTGGTTACATGTAACAGCAGCTTTTAAAAATGCCAGAAAGCAGCTTGGGAACTAAGGGCATAATAATGGTACACCTTCTGCAATCATTAGATACAGAAATTGCTACAGTGTACTCTCCTCTTTTTCTACATAATCTACATGCACACCAATAAGTAAACAGGAAATGGAAAAAGCCATAGGTGAGCTGTTCTGGCATGATAAGTTAATGCTTTTTTATTCAAGTAAATGTTAACAAAGAGAGTTTTAGTGCTTTTGATTCAGCCCTGTTTTTCAGCTGACTTACCTAACATGGAATTCAGTCAAATGTCAATTTATATAACCAGCTTAAAGAATTATCAATATGAAGGGCAGGGAATTGCAGGTTTCTTTTCCTGTATTACAGAGGAATCAGAAGATTTTGCTGGCTTTATGAGCTGTCACTGACAGCAGTTTAAATTAGGAAGAACTGAACTTAATCATAAGACAACAGTGGTTCAGCATAGTGATAACTCTTAGGCAAGTTGTAGGTTTTCTGTATCTTTTTCTGTTTTTTTTTCTTCATTAATTAGAAGCAATAACAGGAGGTCCAAATTTTGAAACCAGTTCATGTAGTTTTAGGAAGAACATACATTTTGGTTTGGTTGTCTGTGAAGAAAAAGATCAGCAAAAGTTTCCAGTTCATCCATTCTTAATACCACTCTGTAATTGTAAGCACATAAGTAGTCTTGCTGAAGTCAATGACAGTTGCTAATATGCTTCAAATTAGGACTGGCTTAAGTGCTTTTCTAGATGACAAGTCATTAGTAAACTGCATCACATCATATCCATCATGTTATATCCATCCATCCCAGTAAATCTTCATTATTTTTATGCCAAAGGACACCTTAAATAAAAGACCCATGTTGACCATTCAAAACAAATAAGCAACTGTTAGTTATAATAATTTTGTATGCAATTTTATTTAATTTCATTCAAATAATTCAGCAATCTGCAGAAAGAGACGTGCTGGTAACAAATGCTCTATCTTTATTTTGACTGTTTTTGCTTGAGAAGTTCCTCGTTTGTAGTAGTAAGAACTTGTGGCCAAATATCAGCATGCATAATTTTAAGAATTAATCATGGATCAGAAAAGAATTAATACTGGTTAAATAAATACATTTTCAGAAGAATGAAAGTAAACAAGCACAGCAGCTCAGTAAAAATGGTCTGACTTTATTAAAGGCATTACAAAAAAATACCTACAAAAAGAATTTACATAATAGGAGCTGACATGGTACAGCTCAGCATCTTGATAGAAGTGGAGATTTAGTTGGGGGAAGAAGGGTCAGAAGATGGTACAAAAAGCATGCTGTCTTCTTGGCAAGTGGTCCAATTTCATATAAAAGCCCTGTAAGAAGTAGAACTTGACAAAATGTCAATGAACAAATTCAGCAAATGTTCAATTCATGAAGGTAGGTAAAATTCAGTGAATACATTGAGGTCAAATAGAGAAGCCAACTTTATATAAATAAAAATATTCCACTTGATATTTTTATTTAAATAATAAGTGTAAAGCAACATTTGTTGTGGGGTTTGCTTTGTTTGGTTTTTTTTTAAACTTAATTATTATTAATTAAAAAAAAAAAACAAACTTCCTCCCCCTTTCCTTCCCTGCCCCCCCCCCCCCCATTTTACTGCCATGGGAAATGAATGGCTTAGGACACATCAAATTAATGTGTTCTAAAAGACAGTAATAAATCATAAATTTAAACTAAAATTAATTTGGTTTTGTTTTGTCTTTAGCTAAGGAGACAAATTCAGTTTAGAAGTATTGTGGCCTTCTCTATTAAGTAGTCTGCAGATGTGTTTTCTTCTCTGCTTTCCCAAAATGCTGCTTTTGGTACTAAAATTGCATGGTCACAGAATAGTTTAGAAAACCCTACAGTCAAATTGGTGTCTATATTTAATTGCTTAATGGCCTGTTTATTTCTTAGAAGAAAACAGATCTCCATGTTTTCAGTGTTCATTACCTTCATTACCTTTGAACAGATAATTTTTCAATGGATGCCTGAGATAATTGTAAATATGAACATTACAGTTATGTATATGGATCCATAAAATCTGTTCATTGGCGTTTTCTATCTAGTTATAAATTGTGTTTAATAAATTGCTTGTTTGCACGTTACAGATTCAGATTTGCTGCCAGCAGCTTGCCTGCTCTTTCACCTTGCTTATAATATTTTTGTTTTAAATGGCAAAAGACTGCATTTAGTCTTCCCATTAAGCAGATGGTTTATTAGGTTAATTTTCTGTAGAAACAGTCTTGGTGCTTTAGCATTACAAGGTCAGCAGATGCTTGCACACCTCCTTTCTCTCCAGTGTCAGTCATCTGGTCTTTTTCACTTCCTCACCTGTTTACGGTAATCTTTGTACAGCAACATGTTCCTAGTGCAACATATGCCCTTCATGTTTTCCAGATGACATTCAGAAACAGCACTGTCCTGGTATGTTGAAATCATAAATGTGTATTTTCTTTTTTCTGTATAAGGATCAGTTTTAGTAATTTCTAATAGGGAAAGTACATTAGCTGTGATGGTAAACAGTGGTTTGATGTCACAGTTATAACTTTTTATACCCCTCAGGAGTTAAAGAACTGAGGCTGGGAAACTGGAAAATAAGTAATTGTAGTTTTCTTTAGTGTAGGGGTACAAAAAATCTGGAGCATCCCTAAATACACTTGAATCTGTAAATTCAAAAGATGATACTTTTCTGGAGAAAGATGGTGAAGAAGATGAGTAATTTAGGACAACAGCAGTAAGACCTGCCAAACACTTGGACAAATAAACAGAAAAAAAAAAATCTGGAAATTTTTCTTCTGTACTAAAGGCTTCCATCTTTCTAGGGAAGGCAGTCTTCACTTTCCTGAAAGCCCTTGTAGCTGTTTCTAATGCCCCAGAAATGTCTTCCTCCTCAGTTGCAGACTAGATCCAATTCACAAATCAAGCTCTTTTTTTGACCACCAGCTCAACTGACATTTACTTTCAATTGCCGGACTCAAGTTGCAGTGCTCCTGATCTTGTTTTCCTAATCATTTAACTCCTTTAGTTTGGAGCAAGACCAGCCTGGTAATTCTATTGGAAGATATCAATTCTCTAACTAGGAGAGCTCCATAAATGAGAGAATCTCTTTCTCTGTCCTAGCTCTTTTTCCACCTATATTATTGAATTAGATGTTCAAGCATTTGCCTAATTCACAGATTGATACATTTCTGCTCATGCACAGAGCTACACAGACTTGAAAATAGTAACTTTAATCATATAATTAAACAAGGTAAAGGGAGGCAGTGTTTTGCACACTTATAGTTACATATACAAAGATATATGTAAATTTGCATCCTATTAGTTTTGAGTGGGGCTGGGGCCTGAATGGGGTGGGGGTACTAATAACAGTCATACAGAGCAGCAGCTGATTACTGCTCAAATTCTCATGGCTAAACAAGCTGCCAAGGCAGTGTTTAAACTCTCATTCCAGTCCATTGTTTTTCTTCTGAAAACCCATTCCCCAACTGCCAAGCCTCTGCAACAAATCACTGTCTTTGAACTGTTATCTTTTAACACAAAAGGGAGAGCAAGACTAGGTTTGAGTGAAACTTTTGAGCTCAGTTTTTGAGCTGAGATGAAACCCCTAAACTAGAACGAGATTTTAACCAAAAATCTGCTATTAAGTCTCATCTTTAATCCCAAATTCCAAATGCAGTGCAAGCCTAGAACTGTCACTCTTCTTCCCTTTCCCCCTACCCCTGCATTAATTTCATTCATTTTAGTGTTTTCTTAATCACTCATTTACTCGATATTCTACTGGGGGCTTCTCTGAACCACAGAGTTCCTTTGAAATAATCAATATTTGGTAATTCTGCAGATTAGCCTTACAGAAGACACAGGATCCATGAATGTTTGCCCGCTATGTACACATTTTTAAAGGACAGTCCAAGAAAAAACATATCTGTGATTTTCTGAGCAGCAGTTTCTAACAGGCGTGTGTATTTTGAGTTTATTTTAAGAACGAAATGCAGCTATATGAAAAACACAGTATTTCTACTGTACAATTTGAAGTTCCGTGCAGTGTATCTGGTGATAACTTGCTGTCACATTGATCTTCACAGATAAATCCTGTATTCCGAACTCTATATGAAGAACTATAAGATTAATGGATTGAATTGTGCTAACTGCATAATTGCAGCTTCTAGTGCACAGTGCAGATGCAATCCTTTTCTTACAGTACAATAGATTTTTAATCTAAAATCACATACAGTCTCTGAACAGCTCTGCACCAATGTGTTGATTGTAGGTCTTGATTCTAGATAGGAGATGCTTATGGACACTGACATAATTTGAATGATTCCCTCAAACTTAACATTTATGATCATAAAAGATGAGCTCTTCATCTCGAAGCTGTGATTACTGTTTTGTCATGTTTTTGTTCTTCTTTTCCATTCGTTCACTTTTCTGCTATTGATAGCACAAGATCACCTCCTCCTAGCTAAAGTCCATTATGATGTCCGCAAGTGTTTCTTCATAAGTTCTCTTTGTCTTACTCTTTGTGACTGCTGCCATAGCAGTACTTAAGCACTTTCCTACATTATATATCAGCTATACAAATGCCAATCTAAAACACTAAAACACTTGCTTTCCACTCTCCTGGAAAATCTCTTACTTTCTGTATGTCTTATCTTTTTAAATACGTCCCTGGTGTCCCTGCCTATGGCAGGGAGATTGGAACTAGATGATCTTAAGGTCCTTTCCAACCCTAACTATTCTATGATTCTATTCTATAATTCTATGATTCTATGTTCCTGTTGCTTTTAATTTCCACTTATCACACTCAATATGTGAAATCACATCCTCAATTGAGTCTTACCATTTACGCCACCCTTCTGAAAATTAATTCAAAATTAAACTATCTTGTCTTCTATTTTGGCTTTTTTGATTTTTGTAATGTGTGAATCTGCTATTTCAAGTTTTTACAAGGTGTTTGGCCAAATATGTGTCATCCACTTCCGGGAGAGGTGAAAGTGAAAAAACTTTTTGTCATTTCAGAGAAAAGAAAACAAAAATCACTTCTTCAAACAGCTTCAGGAGCAAACTGCCTGGAATTAGCATGCTGGAGCTTGCTGTGAAACAGAGCCCCCATCATGTCAGTGTGTCACCGAAGCTACTTGATAGTCATAGGTCAGAGATCTCAGTTGCCAGAAGACAGTTGCCACTGAGTGTTCTTATGAGAAGGGGTTCTGCTTTGACAGATTGAATGTGGATTCAAAAAATCACAGCATCACTATAAAAGAAGTATTTTTACCAAACATTTCTAACATGGGAAGGTGCAATGTACATGTAAATATGAGGGACTGATGTACAGTCTGTCTTGTAAAACCGTAGGATTTTTAAATAAAAATTTTCTTTATAAGAGCATACGCAAAGAAACCTAGCACTTCTTTCAGCAAGTATCATAGCTTCATAAAATAATAATTTCCAGATCTTTGATAATTACTGGGATTGAGGTCTCTCTTGTATGTATGTATACACATGTACACTTGCATACATATCTAAAAATAGCATTTTGTTCAGTGTATTTCTGTTCTCATATGTAGGGCTCCTGCAGTTTGTCAGACTGTTTTTATGGTTGCATCTGAAATGTGCTGTTTTAACACCACCCTACTGGGATAATTCCCTATTTGCAGTACTTAATATCAAACATTATATCAAACATTATATCCCTTTTTTTCAGTTGGCATTCTTTTTTTAGTTGTTTAGCAATAGCAATAAATAAATAGCTGAACAGCAACAATGAGGAGAAGTGCCAGTTGTGATTGAAATTTAAAAAAAAAAAAGGAATAAAAGAATTATCTGGTAATTGTTAGCCATCTCGCTAGTAGGAATCCAAAACATTCATCACATTTGAATCCGTGACATAAGCTTAGCAGTTTGATTGGTCAGTGTTCATCCAATAAAATGTATCAGATCATAGGTGATATGGCTGTTTATGGAGCCTGTACATATGATGATTCTTCTCCTCTGAAACTTTGTCAGCTGCTATCAAGATTGTTTTCCTCTCTGCATATTACAGGAGTGCACAAACATTCCTGTGTATAAACACGCACCTCAGACAGAACATTCAGGTAAAAAACGGAGAGGGATAGGGAGAAAACCATTTATATAATCCAGTACAAATCACCATGCCAATGACTGACTTCTTTATCAATAGTGTCAGGTAGGATGTTGAAGGAAAAAAAAAAACCTACCAACAAAACCCACAGTAAATCACAACCTCCACACCCCACCGAAAAAAAAAATCAAGATAATTACAGCTATATTTAATAGAACCAGGGAGCAAAACTAACTCATATGCAGCATGGTTGTCTCTATGGGTAGTATTAATCACTTTTGTAATCGTATTTCTTTTTTGATTTGTTAAGGTGGCATATTTAGTTGCAGCTCTGGGCAGTCACAGATGGCTGGGTATGAAGTCTGGGGTCGAAATTCAAGGGGCTTTCCATAGATGTGAAACAAAGAAGTATCTGTAGAGAATTGTGTTTCAACTGTTGCTTTCATTTTTTTCACCTCATTCTGCTACTAGCATGAAATTTTGTGTGGTAACATGTTGTTCTGCATATGTTCCATTTACCTGAAGTGAAATCTTAGTGCAGAAAACTCTACTCTTTGCTCCAGGTGGTTCATGTTTAAGGCCTGTATTACAGGATTAATTATTAAATAGAGACAAAATGCTTGTATGTAAATATTTTTCTTCAGATTTTGTCTTGAACTGCCTTGTCTTTCCTTCCTTCCTCCTTCTTCCATCAAAGCGAATGAAAGAAATTCTGTGGATGTAAGTCCTAGTATTTGAGCAGATGGTGATTTGCCATGACCTTAAGATAGCTTAATATAGGGCAAGACTGACTGTATTTTTTTCTGCAAACTGCAAACATGTATATAGCTTGATGAAAGGCCTTGAATCAAGACCCTGAGATGTGATAGGTAGGATATAGAGATAAGCTCCTTCTTTATATTGTGTACATTGTCAAAAGCCAGATGATGTCCTAACTCAATATGTTTTATGAAGCCTGATAAAGTTTTGGAATTGTTAGAAGTTTTCACAAGCTTTGGTCTTCAAACTGTAGGCAATATTACCACAAAATTGTGATGCAGGTAGATTCTTCTCTGCTAGCTTGGTGGAGCATCATGAATCCGCTGGAGCTATGCAGTTGTCCTGGGTTCAGCAGTAGCAGTCATGTTTTTTCCTTTGTGTTAACTGGTGCAGTGCTGTGTTTTGACTTCTAGTTTTGAGAACAGCGTTGGTGAAGCCGATGTTGTCGGTTGTTGCTAAGTGATGTTTACCCTGACCAAGGACTCTGTGAGGCTCATGCTCTGCCAGGGAAGAGGGGAGGCTGTGAGGAAGCAGAGGCGGGGCGCCTGACCCGGGCTAGCCGGGGAGGTATTCCATACCACAGCACGTCATGCCCGGGGTGGGGGGTAACTGGGAGTTACCCGGAAGGACAGGAGCTTCCGGGTGGAACTCGTTTTCTTGGCCGGTGGTATCGTATTCTCTTCCCTTGTTATTTTCCCTTATCATTGTTTTAGCTGATAGTAGCGGTGGTGATTTGTTGCTGGACTGTTCTTGTCTCAACCCGTAGGAGTTGCACTCTCTCGATCCTCCTCCCCGTTCCTCCGGGAGCGGGGAAGGGGAGAGCCCCGGTGCAGGGAGGGGGGGGGAGACGAACACGGACCTTGATTGTTGTCAGCTCGGCACCACTCACTGGGAGTGAGTGAACAAGTTACCTGACTGGGTTTAAACCACGACAGTTCTTTTTTGGCGCCCAACGTGGGGCTCGAGGGTTTGAGATAAGAACAGATCTGACTGGATTGATAGTCACTCGTCGCAATGCTGATTTATTGGCTCTCAAGGTTTTTCCTCTTGATCTCACAGTTTCAGTATACCATATCTTACGTCCATCCGGTATTGGCTGTATTAGTGTTTTTCAAGTGTGGGGCTTGGGCTAAGGTTTTTATCCCATTGTACTTTATGGTAATGACTTGTAATACAATAGAATCATTGATCATGAAACTGATCTGGTTTATGTTCCCAGTGTGGTCACCACCTTTATACTTTGGGAGGTATATGATGGAGGTGCTTAGCAATTACACATCTTTTTTCTCCTTCTCAGGTGCTCAACCTGTGAAGGAGACATCCTTTTACCCTCCTAGTCGTCCCCCCAGACCATTTACATTTGAGAGTTTTGAATTTTTTAAATGGCCTTTTAATGCTCTTGAGACTTGTTTGCTGATGGTGATGGGAATCACCTTGCTAACACGCATACAGAGTGTGTTTTGCCCACTACTGATTTCAAGAGTTAAGCAGATTCAGGTTTGGGTCTTGTCTGGGGTCAAACGACGATGTAGGAGGACCGAGAGATTTTCCCAGAGGCTGGACAGCCATGAGTGGCAGGGTGTGTGGGATAGTATGGGCAAGTATCTAGGTCAGTGGGCCCCTCCAGTATTTTGGAATTTCACTACCGAACAACTGCAAAATCCAGAAGAATTAGTAAAACACTTAAATGAGGTGTGTGGTCATTCTGGCCATACCAGAGATGGACAAATCACGGCAACGTGCTGGGGCTTGGCCTATGCTTACAGGGCCTTGTTCAACACTATCCAGCACCTTCAAAAGGAAAAGAATGTCGGCGGATTTGAGGGCAAAGTGACAGTCGCTACTCAAACTTTGGCTGCAATGAACTGTGCAGCTACCCCAGTGGCAAGTACAGCAGCTGCTCAAACTTCAACTGCAACAGACTGCGCGGTTACCCCAGCTCCAAGCACGGTAGCTACACCACCCCCAGCAACAAGTACAGTCGCCACTCAAACCACAGTGATAATCACTGCAGCCAAACCAGAGGACCAATTCGTACCAATATCAGTTGCCCCTGTACGCAAGAGAACAAGCAAAAAGGAGGCAAAAAGGGTGAAGCGAGATGAAGAACCAATGAATTCACCACCCGGTCCAGAATCTGATCAGGAGTCATCCTCACATGACGAAGAAGAAGAAGAAGAGGTAACTTCTCGACCTCGGACCTCAACTGAGCTGCGGAATATGCGAAAAGATTTTACCCGTCAACCAGGGGAGCACATCATCACCTGGTTACTCCGATGCTGGGACAATGGGGCCGATGGTCACGAACTAGAAGGTACAGAAGCCAAGCAGCTGGGATCACTTGCTAGAGAAGGGGGAATTGACAAAGCAATTGCAAGAGAGAAAAAGTCCCTCAGCCTTTGGAGGAGGCTCTTGGCAGCTGTGAAAGAAAGGTTTCCGTACAAGGACGATGTTACGAGTTGTTCGGCCAAGTGGACTACTATAGACAAAGGCATCCAGTCTCTGAGGGAATCGGCCATCGTAGAGATGATCTATCACATCAAGCCGAATAACGGGGATACACCTATAGATCCAGATGAAGTTGAATGTACACGACCCATGTGGCGAAAACTTACACGGAATGCACCGTCATCATATGCCCATTCATTGGCAACAGTGACCTGGAATGACATAGTACCACTAACAGTGGATGAAATGGTTCATAAACTCCGAGAGTTCGAAGACAATCTCACTCCTTCCATCATCTCAGCTGTGAAAAAACTGTCCCAGGACCTCGACAAATTGAGGGACGATGTATCTGATTTATCCAGCTCCTCACGTGTACCAACACGCGTCTCAGCTATTAACAAAAGACGTCCTATTGTTCAAGAGAGGAGATACAGAAGGTATACGCCACGGGGTACCCTATGGTTTTACCTGCTGGATCACGGAGAAGACATGACAAAGTGGGATGGAAAACCTACTTCAGCTTTGGAGGAACGGGTGAGTGAACTGAAGAGGGGAGCAAGGGCCAAGACTGATCGTCCCATGAGAGCTACGGCTTCAGTCTCTGGTGAGCAGTTTCCCAGATGGAATGGAAGAGCTGATTTTACTCCAGCTCCTGTGATAACGAAGAATAATCCCTTTCAACACGACTTAAGTGTCCAATGCTGTGACGACCATTAGAGGGGCCCTGCCTCCAGCCAGGTGGAGGTAGGGGACAATCGGATTTACTGGACTGTGTGGATCAGATGGCCTGGCACATCAGTCCCACAGAAGTATAAGGCTCTAGTAGATACCGGTGCACAGTGTACCCTGATGCCATCAAGCTGTCAAGGGGTGGAACCCATCTATATTTCTGGAGTAACAGGAGGATCCCAAGAGTTGACTGTGCTGGAGGCTGAAATCAGCCTGACTGGGAGGGAGTGGCAAAAGCACCCTATTGTGACTGGTCCAGAGGCTCCATGCATCCTCGGCATAGACTACCTCAAGAGAGGGTACTTCAAAGACCCAAAAGGGTACCGGTGGGCTTTTGGTATTGCTGCTTTGGAGACTGAGGAAATTGAGCAGCTGTCCACCTTGCCTGGTCTCTCAGAAGATCCCTCTGCTGTGGGGTTGCTGAAAGTTGAAGAACAACAAGTGCCAATTGCGACCACAACAGTGCACCGGCGGCAATATCGCACCAACCGAGACTCCCTGATTCCCATCCATCAGCTGATCCGTAGACTGGAGAGTCAGGGGGTGATCAGCAGGACCCGCTCACCCTTCAATAGCCCCATATGGCCAGTGCGAAAGTCTAATGGAGAATGGAGACTAACAGTAGACTATCGTGGCCTGAATGAAGTCACACCACCATTGAGTGCTGCCGTACCGGACATGCTAGAACTTCAGTATGAACTAGAGTCAAAGGCAGCCAAGTGGTATGCCACGATTGATATTGCCAATGCATTTTTCTCCATTCCTTTGGCAGCAGAGTGCAGGCCACAGTTTGCTTTTACTTGGAGGGGTGTCCAGTTCACTTGGAACCGACTTCCCCAGGGGTGGAAACACAGCCCTACCATTTGCCATGGACTGATCCAGACTGCACTGGAACAGGGGCAAGCTCCAGAACACCTGCAATACATTGATGACATTATTGTGTGGGGCGATACAGCGGAAGAAGTCTTTGAGAAAGGGAGGAAAATAATCCAAATCCTGCTGAAAGCCGGTTTTGCCATAAAACGGAGTAAGGTCAAGGGACCTGCACAGGAGATTCAATTTTGGGGAATAAAATGGCAAGATGGACGTAGACAGATCCCCACAGATGTGATCAACAAGATAACAGCAATGTCTCCACCAACTAATAAGAAAGAAACGCAAGCTTTCTTGGGTGCAGTGGGGTTCTGGAGAATGCACATCCCAAATTACAGTTCGATTGTAAGCCCTCTCTATCATGTGACCCGGAAGAAGAATGATTTTAAATGGGGCCCTGAGCAGCAACAAGCCTTTGAGCAAATTAAACGCGAGATAGTTCATGCAGTAGCCCTTGGACCTGTCCGGACCGGGCCAGATGTAAAAAATGTGCTGTACACTGCAGCTGGGGAGAACGGTCCTACCTGGAGCCTCTGGCAGAAAGCTCCAGGGGAGACTCGAGGTCGACCCCTCGGCTTTTGGAGTTGGGGATACAAAGGATCTGAGGCCAGCTATACCCCAACTGAGAAAGAGATACTGGCAGCCTATGAAGGGGTTCGAGCTGCTTCGGAAGTGATTGGCACTGAAGCACAGCTCCTCCTGGCACCCCGGCTGCCCGTGCTGGGCTGGATGTTCAAAGGCAGGGTCTCCTCTACACATCATGCAACTGATGCTACATGGAGTAAATGGGCTGCACTAATTACACAATGAACTCGAATAGGAAATCCCAGTCGTCCAGGCATTCTAGAAGTCATCATGGACTGGCCAGAGGGCAAAGATTTCGGAATGTCACCAGAGGAGGAGGTGGTGCATGCTGAAGAGGCCCCACCATATAATAAACTGTCAGAAAGTGAAAAGCAGTATGCCTTGTTTACTGATGGCTCTTGCCGTATTGTGGGAAAGCATCGGAGATGGAAGGCAGCTGTATGGAGTCCTGGACGACAAGTTGCAGAAACTGCTGAAGGAGAGGGTGAATCGAGTCAATTTGCCGAGGTGAAAGCCATCCAGCTGGCCCTGGACATTGCTGAACGAGAAAAGTGGCCAGTACTTTATCTCTATACTGACTCATGGATGGTGGCAAATGCCCTGTGGGGGTGGTTGAAGCAATGGAAGCAGAGCAACTGGCAACGCAGAGGTAAACCCATCTGGGCTGCTGCACTGTGGAAAGATATTGCTGCCCGGGTGCAGAACCTGGTGGTGAAGGTACGTCATGTAGATGCCCATGTACCCAAGAGTCGGGCCACTGAGGAACACCAGAACAACCAACAAGTGGATAAAGCGGCTAAGATTGAAGTGGCTCAGATGGACTTAGATTGGCAACATAAAGGTGAATTATTTTTGGCCCGGTGGGCCCATGACACTTCAGGCCATCAGGGCAGAGATGCAACATATAGATGGGCCCGTGACCGAGGGGTGGACTTAACAATGGACACTATTGCCCAGGTTATTCATGAGTGTGAAACATGTGCTGCAATTAAACAAGCCAAGCGGTTAAAGCCTCTTTGGTATGGAGGACGATGGTTGAAGTATAAATATGGGGAGGCCTGGCAGATTGACTATATCACACTGCCACCAACCCGCCAAGGCAAGCGCCATGTGCTTACCATGGTGGAAGCAACCACCGGGTGGCTGGAAACATACGCTGTGCCCCATGCCACTGCCCGGAACACCATCCTGGGCCTTGAGAAACAGATTTTGTGGCGACACGGCACCCCAGAGAGAATTGAATCAGACAATGGGACTCATTTCCGGAATAACCTTATAGATATTTGGGCCAAAGAGCATGGCATTGAGTGGGTATATCACATCCCCTACCATGCACCAGCCTCTGGGAAAATCGAACGGTACAATGGGCTGTTAAAAACTACACTGAGAGCGATGGGTGGGGGAACTTTCAAGCATTGGGATACACATTTACCAAAGGCCACCTGGTTGGTCAACACCAGAGGATCTGCCAACAGGGCTGGCCCAGCCCAGTCAGAACTTTTACATATTGTAGAGGGGGACAAAGTTCCCGTGGTGCATATGAAGAATTTGCTGGGGAAGACAGTCTGGGTTATTCCTGCTTCAGGTAAAGGCAAACCCACTCGTGGGATTGCTTTTGCTCAGGGACCTGGATATACTTGGTGGGTAATGCGGGAAGATGGGGAAGTCCGATGTATACCTCAAGGGGATTTGATTTTAGGGGAAAACAGCCAGTGAACTCAATTGTATGCTGTTGCCTGCTGTGTAATGCTTTTATAGCCCATCAACTAGATGTCTCCAGGTCACCAGCGACTGGCCCTGACTTCCCTCCAGTCATCATCCCAACAGAGAATGAACTTGGAACATCATGGACCGGATGGACTCGGCAGCATTATAGGGATTGGTCCATGCACTAAGAAAATGATTTTTTTTTCCTCTTGGTCTGTATGTATATGGATGTATATATGTGGGAGAGCGATGGTGTATTGAAAATGTGGGATCTGAGCACGACGTGAATGGTATGGAATAAGGGGTGGATAATGTCCTGGGTTCAGCAGTAGCAGTCATGTTTTTTCCTTTGTGTTAACTGGTGCAGTGCTGTGTTTTGACTTCTAGTTTTGAGAACAGCGTTGGTGAAGCTGATGTTGTCGGTTGTTGCTAAGTGATGTTTACCCTGACCAAGGACTCTGTGAGGCTCATGCTCTGCCAGGGAAGAGGGGAGGCTGTGAGGAAGCAGAGGCGGGGCGCCTGACCCGGGCTAGCCGGGGAGGTATTCCATACCACAGCACGTCATGCCCGGGGTGGGGGGTAACTGGGAGTTACCCGGAAGGACAGGAGCTTCCGGGTGGAACTCGTTTTCTTGGCCGGTGGTATCGTATTCTCTTCCCTTGTTATTTTCCCTTATCATTGTTTTAGCTGATAGTAGCGGTGGTGATTTGTTGCTGGACTGTTCTTGTCTCAACCCGTAGGAGTTGCACTCTCTCGATCCTCCTCCCCGTTCCTCCGGGAGCGGGGAAGGGGAGAGCCCCGGTGCAGGGAGGGGGGGGGAGACGAACACGGACCTTGATTGTTGTCAGCTCGGCACCACTCACTGGGAGTGAGTGAACAAGTTACCTGACTGGGTTTAAACCACGACAGCAGTATAATTCTTTGTGAGGCTTTTAAATAGATTGGGAAATGAAAATAAATATTTAATCAGAAAATATCACTAGTCTGGTGATTTCTCATGAAGGCAGCTATTTGTTTTGAAATGTGGAATGGTTAAATTACTTTTTTTTTTTTTTTATTTTACATCTGAGGCCTAAACATGTGCTGTCTAATTTGTTTTCTGGTACCTTCATAGTAGCCCTCAGCCATGAAAGAAATGAGTTGTTCAGGTTTTCTGTTTAAAGGAGAAGCATATAATACCAATGTGATATGCCCAAGCAAACTGTATAAGGGCTTCAGATACTAGGGAAAAAGATCACATGATACAGAATGAGGGTAACAGCTTCCTCTTATGTTACTGCTAAATACTGTAAAATTTAATTGTCACTAATACCTGTGGGCTACAAAAGGCCAAGAACTGCTGCTGGTGGGGAACTGTAGTGGCAGCATCTCCTTCTTGAGATAAAATGTTTTAAGTGAAGTCTTTGTTGGCATTCTGGGAAGTAAGAGATAAAACCTTTATCCAGAGAGTCTTTCAGTACTAGATGATAGCTCGAAAGGATGAATAATACCAGCAAATAAAAAAACACGTTCACAACACTGGCAAGTTCATACCAACATGTGGGAGGAGTCACTCAGAGAGTGTGGAGCTCTACTGAGAGCTTTCATTTAGAAAAATAGCAGTATTGGGTATGAGTTAAGCACCAGTGATCCCTACTGGGCACACAGATCAAATGACTTCTCAAAGTCTTGCCATTCCTATTCCCTTTTATCTCTTTTTACCATTGTTATTGTTCAGTGTGCTTAATGCAGTGGGATTGATAAGACTTACATTGTATTTGTTCCTAATAATCTGTGTGTAACCACAGAACAATGAATGCAAGTGGAAATTAAAGAGAAAGAAGTGATCATTTTGGTGTAAGCAATAGAGCTAAATAGAATGCCTTTGGAAAGCATGAAGTACTCCATATTCATGTGCACTAATGTATATTGAAGGATCATTTTTCACAAAATGCCTTTGTGATAAATGATTATTTGCCATAAGCAAAAAACCTAGTCTTCTGGATTTGTCTCATTTTCCACACAAAGAGCTATGAATTTGCCAGTGTGTTTATCCTGCCCAGCCCAGCTGCATATATTTCAGCCTAACCCCATATAAACTCAAGGTGTAATCTCCCAAAATAAACATTATATAGCACACAATATCTTTACTGGAGAGGATACACTTAAATGCACATTTTTAATAATCTCACCAATAAAACCCATGTATACCTACCAGTAGTCACCACATTAAATGCTGAATTTAGGATATTAAAAAACACACACTAAAATTAATGAAATGGGCATTTCTGATTCCACTGAACTTAGAGTATTTTACTGCTTTCACATCAACCTTACAGGTTATTATTTTTAGTGGGTTTGTTTTGTTTTTTTTTTGTTCAGCAGCTTTGTGTTATAGAGAAAACAATTACTTCTTTTAGTAGCATTATTGCATTGTTATGAGTAGGATGTGTTACCACTTGAGAAACTCTTTCAGCAGATTCTGAGTTTGTACCTTTCTGCCACCTTTCAGCAGAAAAGCTTGCTAGTTTTTCATTTCTATGTTTGCAACCAGTGTTTCAGGTTTCACAGCTCCATGTCATTGGAACTTTTTCTCATGGTTGTGAGTCGGAGCAGCATTGAGCAGAAACACCATTGACATTTGTGTGAGCTGTTGTTATCAGCCTTTGAAGAATAGTGAAAGTTTTTCAGTTTTCTTTTGTGGGGGGATAATATGGTGTTTCATATGATAAGCTGAGAAATTTTATATGTAATAGATGCTGTTGTATTTCACCCTCCCCAAAATATCAAGTATGAATTTCTGTAATGCCCATTCTGTAATGCACATCATCATCAGCTGTATTTCCAAAGAACATATTTCATGATCTCTTATTAATGAGCATTTTATGTATAAGTAGTGGTAATGTAATGCTATTTTCTCTTCTAGAGTTCTGGTTTATAAATGACATTGCCACAGTTCTTGGTGTGTTCTCTATTTTTCGGTGCAATTTCTTATATAAGCCTTATAGTCTTATATAAGAAAAAAAGTTACTTTTGAACTTCTGTGTGACTTTATTATTGAACTAGAGAGTTTTTTTTTTTTTTTTCTGTAGAAGTAGATAGTGGAACAAAGGCTACATGCTGCTTAATTTTTGTTAAGGAAATTTTGTAGCTGACACACTTCAGCAATTGAACTGGATGAATCAATTCAGCTTTAGAGACTTGGAAAGAAAATTCTAACAGTGGAAACATGGTTCCAGGTGCCCCATCTCTATTTTTGTCATTTAAAAAGCAGAATTCTAATGGGCTTTTTTTTTCAGCAAGTCCGTGTTATACCTCTGGTGCTAAACTAATCCCAAAGCAACTTCACATTCCCAGGAGTTTCATCCCTCAGTGAGTGTCTGAGTCTTACCTCTGAGCCTTGATGTGCATATTTGATGGTGTGCTTGAACTGACTTTCTTCCTGGAGAAGAAACTTCTTCCTTTGGTCTTACTGTGACTGATTTTGCCTGCCAGAGCTGTTTTCAATATGGAGATGGCATCTTTGGGCAATTTATTCCCTCTGTGTGGCTCCATCTGCATGGCAAAGGAGATCAAATCCCCTTTATTTAAAAAATAATGATTAAAAAAATAATAATGTTTACATATAGTGGCAAATGAAATTTCTTCTGAAGAAAAATCAGTCTTCCCATTATCAACCCATCAGTTTACAAATTGCTTGTGCCAGTGACATTGCTTATTATTATAAACATGAGCTATCATTTTTCTGTTTTTGAATCTGTTTCTCTTGTCATCCAAAGAGGACAAGTATGTGTGGGAACAGGGGAGGAGCAAATCAGATCTTGATTAACACAGTATATGTAGAGAAACAAGAAAAATCTTGAGCTGGAGCCTGATATTCTGTTTACACCAAATAATACCTTACTGAATATGTGGTCTCATTTACCTTAATGACACTCATTGAGACAGTAAAGAAGTTAAAAATGACTATAAAAAAGACTTTTACATAACAGAGGATAGGTATAATAAAAGTGTTATTGGTCTGTGAACGATCTCAAAGTATAAAAGCCAATCATATGATAGTGGTTAAAAACAACAGTATGTGAAGGCAGCTTTGAACATAATAATTTAGACTTTATTTTGGACCATGAACAATAAGTCACATTAGCAGTAATTCATGTCTGCGCTGTTATGGGCCACTAAATCAGTCGATCTTTTTATGTATTTATCTCCAGCAAGAAATAGATGTTAATATGCCACATATGTAGGTGATAAAAACTAAGATTTGAAAGGGAACGGTTTGGCTTTTTCTTGAATAGACATTTACAAAGGAACAGATGGATTTGATTCATTATTTCATGAATCTTTAAAAAGCTCTTAGTCTTTAGACCAATCATAAGGCATAGCTGGTGTCTAATGCAAGTCATAGTTCTATTAGGTGAACAAAATGTGAGAAGAAATTTTTCAGGTTTTTCCTTATCTTTCTGTTAAGTGATCCATTTATTTTTGGCTTTGTTGGTGTTCTTGGTTTACAGGAGAAGGAAAGTGTGCAAAGTTACTCTTTTATGGTATTGATGGTGGAAAATCACTTTTTTTTTTCCAAAAGCAACTTAAAGTAGTTACACAAATCAGCTTAGAGGAGATTTTCAGCTACAGAAAATCAGAGAGCGAACCCAAGCAGGGCAATACAGATAGGGGCTTCTTGCAGTGCCTGACTGTTTTTAGTTAATCGTGCTGTGCTGGTTCCAAACTGCAGGGGTTGCAAGCAGTACAGGTTTGCTTATTAGCACTTGCTAAGTCTTTTGTGGCTTTCTTCCACTGTGATCCAGTGCAATGAATACCAGTAAGGCTGATGAAAAAGTCTATTGTCAAGGAATTGCATGCTAAAATAGAAATAAATAAGTAAACAAAAGCAGAAAATGATGGCACTGGTTTGCTATTCAAGCAAATGAGGAGTAGTATTGATGTTCATCTCCTTCAAGGGAATGATTGCAAGTTATGCAGTTAGAATGATCTGAACTGTAGTTATGCACATCAGAATTCTGCAGGGGAGGCAAAGTTGCCATTTCCCAAACTGGTGAGAAAACAAAAGCTTCCCACTAAAATTAGTAACAATGAAACAAATATTTCTCTTCCATTCTACTTTTTCCCACTTTTTATGCCTTCCCTCACTTCCTACTTTGATTTTTTTTTTTTTTTCTCCTCTCAGTGTTCAGTATCAACAATGCTTTCCTTCTGGCTTCCAAAATGTTATTCTCTACATTATGCAGATCAAGAAAAAGCAAGTGCAGAGCTTGAGATGCACGTTTGATAGTTCTTTCTAAAAATAGGTGGTCTCTATGGCAATATTTCATAGTGCCCTTGAAGGTGAAAATTCAGTTTTGCTAAGCCGAAGTCTTTCAACAAAAATGACAGATCTCACTTCTGTAAGGAGATTGCTATTGTCAAAGCTGTATATTCAAAAAGTCAAAAGAATTTGGGAAAATATATCTTTAAAAAAGTCAGGAACTACGCAAACTCTTCACTTAGAAACTGTTGCATATTACTGTTTCATTACCTTGATGTTCTTTGTCTGCTTTTATTCAACTCTAAAATATTGCACAGTTTGATTTTCTTAATTTGTTACAAAGATCTTTATGAACTGTGTAATCTATTATAGAAATGAAACACTGAAACAACTCTCCTTATCACTTCAAGCTGCTTGTGTTTTTAGAACATATTTCAATATTGACAACCTGAATATGGAACAGGTTGTAATGAGCACCTTCTTTTTTTTGTCTTTCTAATCAGAAGCAATTTTACTTTCATCTGATCTGGTTCTGTTATCATGATTCACTTGAAAGAAATGCATGTTTACCTTTTGTCAGGGCTGAAAGATTGGTACCTTCATTTCATTCCAAATAAACTGTACCTCTTTGGTGTGATGTTTCATATGTATATTTACTTACTTTGCTATACTATATTTACTTACTTAGATATTCTTACTTTATACTCTTATTTTAGCTTCTGGCAGAGCTACCATGGGATGAAAAATCTCAGAGCTATATGTCTTTAGTGAACATCAGAGTATTTCCTCTTTTAAGTCAGGTCTTCAAAATCAGAATCACCTGTGTACTTGTATTATCTTTCCCATCTTGCTTACAGCTATACAGCTAAGAGGCTCATGCAAATCAGATACTGCAATGCATATGTCATCCCTAAATATGAGCTTTCAGGGACCGGATTTGTTTCCTTTATGCAGTGATTAGTTATCTACTCATTGCAAACTGGTGCGTGTAGCAGTATGAAACAGAATCCAATTTTGAAGATTCACAGAGGACTTACGATGCATGAAGCTGCAGCGGTGATGGCCAAAAGGATTTTTTCTCTCCTGGTTTTAAATTAGGTAATATCCAACAGGAATAACATAGAAAATGTGACCATATGGGTTTTTAAAGAAGGATTGTAACAGAAGTATAGATATCATGCAAATGTGTATCAAAGAAAAGGGAGGAATGAGAACTACAAAATAGGTTTGTAGATATCAAATTTAAAATTACTTTCCTGTTGGCATGATTGACTTGGAACAAAGAATATATGTAAAAAAACCAAAATATCAACAACACTAATATGAAAATGGCTTACATACAGTCCATTAAATCAGCAGACTGAGATTTCACATATTTAGTTTGCTAGTGCATTAGCAAACAGGCTGACAACAATCATACAACAGGAATATGAGAAATTTCAAAATTGTACAGAAGTACAAGTGCTCTAGAAGTAGAATACATGAACTTTATCAATGTTTTTAGCTCTAATAAAATAGTCTAAAACCTGTGATACTGCCAACAAATTGACACTGTAAGAATAAGAAAAAATGTCTGCTTATGACAACAGTTTAGCATACCCAATTCATACAGATATCCTTTGGAATCCTTATACCTCTATTTGTTGCTCTGTGTTACAGGCTTCATTAAAATTTGGCAGTTTGATTTCATTACTTTATATACAGCAGTTTAAAATTGTGGACGTATACCATGAAAAAGTGAGACCCCTGTTTTCAGCAAATTACATTATAAATCCAAAGTAAAGTATTTGTTATTCTCAATCCTTACACTGTGGGAATTGCTAAGATTAGTATTGGAATTTTAATTTATGTTTCTGTAGTCACATAGTTTTGTAGCCTGATGTGTATGTACAAGACATGAAACACCAAAGTGACAGATCCACAATACTTGAACATCTGTTCTATTGTGAGTCTCATATAGGCAATACACAAATAAGGAATTTTATATTACCTTATCAACTGTATGTCCTTTAGTGGTTTTCCTTACAAGATGCTAAGATGTACTGATTTTTAGTGTGCAGTATATATGTACGTATATGTATAGAACATGTGTAGTGTGCAGTGTATATGTACATATATGTATAGAACATGCGTAATGTTAATAATGTTAGTCTTTGTGAATTCTTTTTCTTTGTGATACTTTCTTTCCTAATAGCAACCATTGAGAGAGCCCTAAGATTCATGCATATAATGCACAATGTCAAGTCGTGTCACGTCTGTATTTGCCTGTGGTCCTGCTATACTGAATTACTTTAGCAAAAGCTTGCCTTAAAAATATCTCTAGTCCTGTCATCATTCAGTAAAGCTTCTCAAGTATGTGCTATTTAAGTCATTATAAAGCCCCATAGAATCATATGAAAACTGTTTAAATCAAATGTGGCAAACTAATGTGAGTTGATTGTTTTATATTTGCATCAATTTTAGCTTTATTTCGCATGAGTATTACATGATTAGATGTTGTGATGGGAAACATACTAGATTAGATAGGGACTTATCATGAGAATATTAGAACCTGCAAAGATAATTTGCACTGCTTCTCGTGTTATTTTTTGTTTTAGAAATAGAATTAAAAAGAATCTATAACTAGATTCTGTTTAACAAAGTTGTTTCCTAGAGGGTCAGAAAACCATTCAGTGGAACTTTCAGTTGCTTCAGAGCAGCTTAAGAATTACTTTCTCTGTTAATGAGAAAGGTGTTGATTGATTTTCCTTGGTCTAAACTGAAAAAGATACTTTAAATTCATTTTAATTGGGTTCATTCTTTTCTGTGTCATATGCTTGGTACATGTTCTGAACGTTAGTATTGACAAACACATTGCAGATATTTACAAGAAATCACCTCAAAAGGTTGTGAGAGGGAATGTATTTACTTTTTGTATGTGTATTATGTCTCTTCCCTGAAGCACTTCAAATCCCAAGAGTGTTTTCTTATCCATTATGAATCATTTTCATATCCACTGAACACTAAAACTACTTTTCAGATTAAGAATAAATATACATTTTTAAGGCAACAAATCAGGAAAACAAAGACCTATGCACAGTACTTACATTGCTGCAAGACTTTCTTCTATGAGGAAAAAACAACTCAGAAATGGAAGGCTTATGAGAAGTTTATTTGATCTTTTATTATTCACAATGATAAAGCAAGGAAACTGAGTTTCGAAATGCTACTATCAAATCTGAAAGACATTAGTTTGTCTGTTGGTTGCTGAAAATACACTTCAGAACCATTAAGGTTATACTGAATGGCTCTGGTAATAAATCTGTAAGTAGTATATTTCAGTGAAATATAGTTTGAAAATACTTCTAAAGGAATTATTTTGTGCTACTAGTATGTTGTCTTTCTTTAATTTTCGAAGACGGTACAAGTTGGGTTCTTCTCTGAACGTTATTACTGTGTTCAAGTAAAAGAAATAGAATTTATAGACACATCAAAAAATGTATCTAATTATTCATTGTGAGTGATCAGCATGCCCAGTGAAGATCAGCTTTCAGCGTATTTTTGTGCATCATGTAAATAGCTTAGCTATGCAAAGCATATTCATTGATGGCTTTATGAATAGACACAGAGATGGAAAAAAGTTCTGTTGAATTATTAATACTAATAAATTTTCCATTTATGTGCATTTGTCATCATCCCCTTTTCCTTCCTTCCTTCCTCCCTCCCTCCCTCCTTTCCTCTCACCCTTCCTCCCTTTCCTCCTTCCTTCCTTTCTTCCCTTCCTTTCCTTCCTCCCTCCCTCCCTCCCTCCCTCCCTCCCTCCCTCCTTCCCTCCTTCCCCCCCTCCTTCCCCTCCCTTCCTCCCTCCCTCTCCCCTCCATCCTTTCCTCCCTCTTCCCCCCCTTCCCTCCCTCCCCTTTTCCTCCCCTTCCTTCCTTCCTCCTTGCCTTCCCTTTCCTCCCTCCCTCCCTCCTTTCTTTTTTTTTCTGCTTATCCCTGAGGTGTCACCATCCTGGGTGATGGGCTCAGTCGTGCCCTGTGGTAGGTTGTTTGGAGCCAGCTAGCACTGGCTGGGGCAGCCCCAGCCTCTCATCACCCTGTAATGTCACCCTGCAAAAACCTGGACACCTGCAGTTAATACAGGCAAGCAGAAAGATTATGCAGAACAGGGTGAATTTAAGCTTGACTTCAGTCTCCTTTGCTTCTTCCTATAAATAGTGTAGGTAGGTAAAGCCCTCCATGCAGGAATGAAACAAGCCCCTTCAGACTTCACAGTGGTGTAGCCTTCGTAGTTAGAACAAATTTTGTCAGGTGGTGAAAAGCATAAAACCTGGGGATTGCTGATTCGAAGATGAATGTTCCTTAATTAAATTGCAGAATGCAATGTAATGTAATCTTTACTAATGCTTTGTTAGTAATGCATTATTATAAGACTGAAAATGGCAAATAGCATACATCACTTAAATTGACCGTTTTATTACACAGCATAAGCTACCTGGGACTTTTTCTTCTTCTGAGGTTTTCTGAATGAGATCATTATGGAATATTGATTAGTCTTAAGAATTACAGTATGTTTCTCATTACTTCTTGACTGAATAAAATTAAAAAAAAGTAAAATAAGTTGCTGTAAATTGTAATCTGTCTTGCTGTTCCCTTGAAAATTCAGAGGCTGAGTTTATCTTTCCCTGGGCAAAATGAACCATAATGTTAAACCTGGAATTTGAATGTTGCTTTTCTTAATGAATATTAAGAGCGCTGTATGGGCTCAAAGCTCTCAGTTTTGAACAAGTTTGGATCCAGACTTAATTTTGACTCCTTCAAGATGATAGGTTTGCAGTTTTACTGTTTAAAATACAGAGTTTTATACAAAACCTGCCATTAAAATCCACACTGTTTCTTTGAGGACTCTTGACTGTGCTGCTGTAAAACAGTCTTATCAACAGAATGAGACACTTTGCGCCCTTGCTGAGAAAGAAATGGGCTGAAAATATAATATAGCTGTTTCAGAACTGAAGCTTAAAGTATTATCCATAATGTGATGTACAGTATAATGCTAACAAAATTAGTATTTCATAAAACAGTTTGGTGAATTTTTTAATATACTTCAAATGTGGTATGGTTCTGCAGTTTGTCATGGGACTGCTACAACATTTGACTTGTTAGCCTGTGGTTTTGCTTTTTCCAGTGTTTTACTGTTTCCAACATTTTGTAGTCCGAGCAGTTTTAAAGAGGCAAATGTCTTGCTTTAAATCAGTTATCGATTTTAATGCTAATGAATTTCATGGCTTCAAGAGGGAAAAGGGTGGATTTTGATTTTTGGCTGTGAGAAGGAGTGTTGACCAGAGGGAGCTGCTCATAAACTACACCAATCTAAACAACTCCCCGTCCCGTGTAATGTGGGTGACAGAGAATCTCAGTGGCTAGGATTGTCATTATTCAGACATTGAATAGTTGCATCCCTAGGACCAGCTGACCTTTCTAGATTTAACAGAACCGCTGAAGTAAGTAGGTATCCCCTACCTTGGTAGCACAACTAAGAGTTTTAAGATCTGAAATATCTGGAGATGTCTATTTTGAGAGACATGATATACCCAAATTGCCGTGTTGCATCCTAAACATTTCACATCTTTTTTTATGAAACTGTTTTTTTTCCATGAAAACTTGGAAAACTGATGGCCATGTGCTGTAAAATCAGAGAACTGCAACAATTTTCAATGAAATGACAATCCCAAATTTATATTTAGAGTACAATAGATGATTTTGCTCTACGTTAAACACAGTCTTTTCCTGTTCCATAGCTGTATGTGATGAGAGAAGGGAGAAACAAAGACCTCAGAATTACAGCAACCCAGTGGGGTCCTGACCCAAAGCCCAGTGAAATCAAATTAAGTTTTTCCCATTTGTTTCAATAAGGACTGAATTAACTTGAATGTGGACAAACAGCTTGATGAATAAAGCTAAGAAAATTTAAATGGCTTTCTGTCACAAATTAGTAGCTTCCTTTTTTATTTTTATTTAAAAAAAAAGGAAAGAATAACATGAAAAACTGTTTACTTTGACTCTCTAGCACTTAAGTTCCAAAATTAATTTAAATACTACATTATTACATTTTATTGTAACTTTTAAAAAGACCAAATACCATGAGCTCCCTTTCAAAAAGAGTCAATTGGAGTTACACAGACTTACTGAAATTGCAAAATGCCCCTTACAATTCCTCCAGGCATTTTTTAATGTATTAGAATAAAACTTTAACAAAGCTCAAACCTCAATCATTAGAGAAATCTTCTGAGGTTTTTCTACTTTTATGTATTAAATCTTAGTAGGGATGTTATTTGCATTGATATTCAGCTTGCCACCCTGATGCTTCATAATGGTACATTTTGGCAAGAATACCAGAGCTTAATTTGAAAGGAGGAATAGTATTTTTGGTTATTTCCAGGTAATCGCTCAGTCTTACTTGGAATATATCATGGCAGGATCAGAGTAGCAATATGAGCTTATCTTTTAAAATGTCTAATATATTAATATAGTATTAATGAGCCTTCTTTACAGCAGGGACCTAATGTGCCCTGGAACTCCCTACACACTAAAAAATTCAGAAATAAATCCCAATTGCGAAGGGCCTAATTCAGAGCTCTCTAAAGTTAGTGGATCAATTTATCTCCTTGGTGAGAAACTACTGAGTTCTGTCATTTAAGGGCAGAACTGGAGCCTAAGAAGCAGCTTAAGAATTTGATATAAGTGCACCTGGAAATATAATCTAGATTTTTTTCTACATATTTTTTAAAGTTAATGTATATGTTAGTTAGCAGTGCCAGTGAGGAAATGCAGAAGTTACCCATTTCAGACAGAAATGCAATCCTGAATGAATGAGGAGACAGTAAAAGCAGCTATGAATTTGTGTGAATCAGACCACTGGTGGGATGTATACACTGACTTCAGAGAGCTTTAATTTAGGTCTCAGACAACATTATTGGAAAACTTATAGCTTAAACATGTGATGTTAAAGTAAGCCTGTAGGATTGTTTTGAAAACAATATGTTCAATGGATATAAGGGTATATGTATGGAATCCATATACCTTATAAAGTAGTTCTTAACAACTTCAAGAAACCATTGTGTTACCTTTTGTGCAGAGTTCAGAGACTTGAGATAAAAAATGAGAACCAGAGGATTTTTGTATTGTGGCAATTTCTTCACTGCAGTGTCTGAGCTTCCATCATAATGGAGAATGTGGGAGGTGAATAAGGATTTCTGCTTTGCATCCTTGGTTGAAAGCTGAAAAGCTATGATTGTGTACTTAATGATCTGCCTTAAAATATACTCTGATAAAAATATCTGCCTTTAAAATCTGAACATATACATTTCACTATATATAATGAAGAAGAAAAAGATTTTCTTCCTCCTAAATTATCTGACATCCTATCTATAAAGACAGGGACAATAAATTCTCACTTGATATTTCTGGGAGTTGGCAGCTTTCATATTTCCCATTACTCAAAAGATATCGGAAGGGGGGTGTATGTGTGGAAAAATCACCACCAAAAAACCCTAAAAAAGTAGTCTTTTAAGTGTATTCCTTAAAGCCCCAAGCCAAAGTAAGAGTCATGTAGGTATATGCTAGAGAAATAGTAGAGAAACTGCTCTTTGTAAGCAGCTAGTACAAGTGTATACAAAAGACTTAAATCCTAGCTAAGTTCTATTTTCAGGGATAAAATGTTCTGGAGACCTTACAAGAGCTCTATTTAAAATAGAGAGTTTCCTCTGAAAGCCGCAGATACCATTTGTCTTCTGTACAGTTTTATATTACCATCTGCAATCATTTGTCTAAATTCAAGGTCTCCTCCCAGAAATCTGCAAAGAAAAGAAAGGTTTAATTATAAAAAAGGCTTTGCCTGGGTCATTACATCACTTGATTTTGAACAATGTGGGTAAGCAAAGGTAGAAATACTGAAGTAATTCAAAGTTGTAAACTTTTGAAAAAGCATGTTTCAATGTCTGTAACAGGACATAGAAGCATAGAAGTGCTGCTGATTTATTTGTCCTATATTAGTGTGTCTGAGAATAACATTAAAGGTGATAAAGTATAATCTAATAAAGACTGTTACATTTTGAAAATAAGCAAATGCCTGCCAAACCAGAACAGATGGAATTCAGGTATTGCAGCATGAAAGTTCATTAATAATTTAATTACCTTTTTTTAATAAGAAATAATGAACCTTTTATTGGCTTTATGAAAAGCAGGTATCTTTTACAAGGACAGAAGGGGAAAGAACCATGTTATTCTGGACTGGAACCCAGTCCAGAAGTCATGCATCTGAAAAAATCCTTGCGTAAACCAAGGAAATTGTCCATCCTCAGTCTCTCATATGCCTATAAGCTGATAATTGTTTCTTTTCTCCATGCCTTGACAAACCAGAACTAAGAACAAGAGTTTCAGAGATGAGCGCAAGCAAATTCAGTAGCCAGGCATGTTGAACAGAGGTTGCAGTGGCAATGCACTTGGAATGTGAAGGTTGTAGTTATGCACAGGGGCAGCTCTGGCACTGGAGATGTGTCCTGTGTCTTCAGGAGTCTTGCTAAGCCAAGTGCTGGTGGTGCATTTTCTAGCATTAGAGTGCAACAGAAGCAGAATTACTTCACATCTGACAGTTAGAAGAGGAGATGGACACGCAGCAAACTTTTTTGCATAACCCATTTTCATTTGCCACATTGCTGCCCTTTCATTAAAAAAAAAAAAAAAAAGAAAAAGAGAGAGATCTATGTCTCCCTTGTCCTCTTTGTCTGATTGTTCTGGCTGCTTTCCTTGTGTGAATAAAAAGCATTTACACAACCACACAGGGAGCTTGATCAGTGAACTGTACCGGCTGAAAAATAACTTCCACACACAGAGAGATTTGAAAGTCATCGTTTTCAGCCGTGCTAGCTTCCTTATCTAATTCACTGTGTAGTGACTCAAACCCTGACACTGGCACAAAGGAATTATCAAGGAGGGATGGCTGGGAGTGAGGGCACCCTGCCCAAAGCAGCAGGAAACATTTATGCAAAGTTAAACAGTACAGATGACAAAGGTAAAAGACTATGTTAAGTCTTAGTTGGGTAAGTTTTGCACACATGGGGTTGTTCCCCATACTGGCTACCATAGCAGTGGCCATTTTATTTACTATGATTTTCAAAAATGTGTTTCCTGATAAGAAATGATCTGCAGAGAACCCCCAGGTAGAAGTTTAAATAACGCTCTGTGGATGTTATAACCTGGTTTTTAGTATGAGCTTGAGTTGATTCCCTACAATGTAGGCAGCCTGTTGCCTCATGTTTGAGAAGGAAACAATAATGACTGCAGTTAAACATAGCAATATACACTCTGAATAGAGGCACAGCTGTTGAATATGAGGCATTTCATAAAGAGGCTTTGGAATACTGTGCATTTGCTATAATTCACATGCAAAACATTTGCAAGATGGGGACATTAGTTTTTTTTTAATGCCACACCCCTATAAATTATTTTTTCTCATACCTCATTTCCTTATCTTCCCCTGGTAATTTGTAAGAACCGGAAATCACCTATAATTAACAAATTCTACTAAGAATACCTAGTGAAAGGCATTGCTGACATAGTACAAATGGAGAGTAGCATATATTTTCCTGATCTAGCATTTTGCATGCTAAGAAGTCAAGCTGTTGTTGCTTTCCACTAGTAATAGCCATAAATGTTAAGAATGAAGTGAAAATAGCTTAGAAAATTACTATATTTTTTTTTTACTCCAATAGAACGCAATAAAATATAATAAGTATTGTTTATGGCACTGCAGACTGGTTAAATTTAGCGTGCTTTTTACAACATGTCTACACTGGCTATATAAATCAAAGATGGTAAAATGTCTGCATTTCTAGCAGCATTATAGGGGTATTACCTGTGCAATCTGTAGGTTTCATATTAGGCCATATATGTTTTGATAAGACCATAGACATAAGCCCAAATATGTGGATGCATACACATGGATTTAGTCTGATGTGACCTGTTCTTGCACTTCTTGTGAGTGAGAAATTGTTTGTTCACTGTTTTATTTTAGTTTTTCCTTTCTGCTTTTTCGTATCTATGCAAATTCTTTCCTTCTCTGCATTTCTGAGATTTATTATAGGCAACATTATTATCAAACTGATTTAATATTAAAAGCTCCAAGGAAGGAATTAGAAATACTTCCATTAAATAGGATCTTAAATAAAAATCATTAATATTTCTTCTGTGTAAATATATATATAAAAAAACATCAAAAGAGGAAAGTTTCTACATTGTACTGTAGGTATAATTTTTAATTTTATTCTCTTTTATGTGGATGTACAAGTCTGCTTGATCTTATTTTAAGGTGATACTGTGAGGTTTAAATGCTATTAAAATAAAGTTTAGTTACTTTTATTTGGTAAAAAATAAAAAAATAAAAAATATTTGGTTCTTTTACCAGGGCATTACATGTGGACTATTTTTCAATAAAATAATTTCTGAAGAGAAAGGTGAACCTACATTTCTGCTACTTCAAAGCAGTTTAATTTTTGCATGGGTATGCGATATATTTTTGTTCCCATATAAACTTTGGTATTCATGTATATTTACAGCATCTTTAGGTACTGAAAGGAGAGTGCTTTTCTCTCCACATAGCAGCCACTTCCTATTTATTTTCTAACACACACTTTTCTGCATTTAAAGGGAAGAGGTCTGAAAAGTTAAAAGATCCCCATTTCAATTCAAAACCAGTTTGCAAAGGAGTCAGTCTCCAAGGGTGACTGCATGCATTTCCCACATTCCAAGGTAGAATATTTCATGGAAAGGGGGTCGTGCAGTGCCACATCATAGGTCAAGCTTGCGGAAAGGGTACGACTCCTGCTTTGAATATCTCCTCCTCTTTTGGCACCAGCATTCAAATTCTTTGGCACTCAGGGCAGGAGAAGTTCTCTGCACTCCAGCCTGGCACTCAGGCACGCTCAGTGCTTTCTTTTGGCATTATTCAACATATTGTCACTGTGACTACAGAACAAATTGATTTTTGGCATAGAAGCTGCTGCTGTAAATTCTTCTTCCTTGTAGGTGCACCTCCAGGAAAATAAACTAGGGAAAAGAGAAGGACATATAAGGGAATGATGAAGCAGGTGCTGCTTGAGCCTGATTTTTCTCAAAGCAGCAACATAATGTGCACTAAGAAGCAACTGTTTGTAATAAAAAAACCAAAAAAATGTCTGTGTTGCAGGGGTGCAATAATCTGCATTTTGTTTCCCTCCCTAGTGTTACACAGGCAGCAGCATCAGAACGAGAGTTCATCTGCTGAGAAGTGTGTAATTATTCCTACATGAAAAGCCACAAGTCAGCTGTTAACCTGTTTGGCCTGAGGAGGTGAACTCTTGAGACTGCTCTGACAGGGTGGCTTTGTGCTGCTTATTGCATGTGGCAGGTAGCAGTTGGTGGGTGTCCTACTGTTTGCCAGTCTTCCTGAGGTTACTAGCGGTGCTGCATGTAATTGCTCAGCCAGTTGCAGGGAATGTGATTGTGGGATTAGCAATTAGATATATGTTAGGATAAATATGCTCACTTGTGCTTCAGTGCCCAAGAAACACTTGATTAATCATTTTTACTCCTGGTTGATATGGAAATGTTTGTGAATTGGGGTTTTTAAAATTTCTGCTTGATATTCCTAACAAGAAAATGGTTCTTCTACAGAACACCTAGCAGTATAAGCATTAACATATTTGGTTTGTTTAATCTGTGTTTCTACAGCTGAGGAAGGCTTTTACTTTGGTACCATAGAAAAGAACTGCCAAATGGGTGCCTAAGCGTCTTCCAGATCTCAACAGAGATTGCTTGAGTGACTGAAAGGTATATTACATGCACTAGCTGGACACCTGGAGGCAGCAGAGTGATTATGTGCCCTGAATTACAATGGTTTTCATTGTCCTGCAAGGTTTATGGAAGTGAGGGGAGATACTTGCCAGTGGCTGAGGGGCAGAAATCCAGAGGTGAGATGGGCAGCTTGTAAGATATTCCCTCCTAAATAATGATCACCTAGGATGCATCGTAAGCATAGCCTACATAGCCTTCTTGGGTGTGCTGTTGGGATATTCTGGGGAGCTGTTTGTGTGTGCTTTATAGGCTCTTATGAGTTCGTGGTTGTCAGTTGAATGTGAGGCTATATTTACCAATCCCCAGCGTATGTAAGAGTGTGTACGCGCATATTGTGTTCCTTCATTGTCCTCCTTCATGAATTTCAAACATTGCCTGTCTTTTATCTTTCAGTGTACAGTGAATTGGAGAGTCTGGTATGTTGCCTTAGACACCTTTGTTGTTTCTTTGCAAAGTTTTGTTATCCTCTTCTAGGACTTTCATGAGTTTTAAGCATGGTGCTTAAAACAGCTTTAGCTAATTTAAGGGTTGGGACCTCTCAACCAATAGGCAGGTTCATTGCTTGTGGATTATATTGAATGAATCTTTTAAAAGTAAATCACAGTTTTAAAACAGTTCTGTTTTGGCTGAGGGGGGAGAAACACTAAGAACATTTCCAACAATAAAACAGTATAAAATGGAAGAGTTCAGCTCCTTAAGGATTTGAGCTTACAGCAGAAATTCTGATGGTCAGGTCAGAGATCTCTCCTCTTGAGAGTGGCTTGAGAGGTGTTTATTTGTTGCTTATTTAGGACCAATGCACTGGGTCAACAGACTTCGGAGCTTCAGCCCTGGTGATAGGGTGTAAATAGAAAGTAGAAAGTGAATTGCAGGTGTATGTAACTTCCTAAACCCCTGTTCAGATTTTTGCTTCTCACCAGTGCTCTTAATCTGATCTCAGACTAGCAAATTCCCTGACAGAATTACAGAGTGGTTGAGGTTGGCATGTTATCTTGTCCAAACCCTCTGCTCAAGCAGGGTTCTCTAGAACCTGTTGTCCAGGACCATGTTCAGACATCTTTTGATGCTTTTTTCCAAGGATGGAGGCCCCAAAACCTCCCTGGTCAGCCTGTGCCAGGGCTTGGTCACCCTCACAGTGAAAAAATGTTTCATGATGTTCAGAGGGAACCTCCTGTGTTTCAGTTTGTACCCATTGCCCTGGTCCTGTCACTGAGCACCACTGAAAAGAGCCTTGCTATGTCCTTTTTCACCCTCCCTTCAGATATTTATACACATAGATGAGATGCTCCTGAGCATTTTCTTCTCTGGGTTAAACAGTCCTAGGTCTTTGAGCCTTTCCTTACAAGAGAGATGCTCCGGTCCTTTAATTGTCCTTGTGGCTCTTTGTTGAACTCTCTCCAGTATGTCTTTTACTGGGGAGCCCAGAAATGGGGACAGTATCCCAGGTGTGGCCTCACCAGTGCTGGAAGGATTGCCTCCCTTACTCTGGGAGCAATTTTGTCTAATGCAGCTGAAGATACCATTTGCCTCCTTTACAGCAAGGGTACATGACTGGCTCCTGTTCAACCTGGTGTCAACCAGGGACCACAAGTAGCTGCTTTCCAACCAGTTGTCCCCCAGCACATAGTGATGCATAAGGTTGTTCTTCCTTAGGTGCAGGGCTTTGCACTTCTTGTTGAGCTTCATGAGGTTCCTGTTGGCTCATTTTCCCAGCCTGTCAAGGTCCCGCTGAATGGTATCATGACCCTCTGGCATATCAGCCACTCCTCCCAGTTTAATGGTCATCAGCAGACTTGCTGAGGATGCACTCCACGCCATCATCCAGATTGTTAATGAAGATGTTAAATAGAAATGGACCCAGTATTGATCCCTGAGGAATATCTCATATTTCTAAAACATGTCTTTGCTGTATAGCTTTAACCAAACAGATATTCATCTTTCAAGACTGCTAATCAGAAAAATGGTTTTTTTTTTTCTTAAACTGTATTAAAAAAAAAAAAACAAAACCACACCACAATGTATTTGAATGAATTACTTCGGTTATGAATTATTTAAAGTAGCTTATACAATTAATGTGGCAGGAAGGAGGCATAAAAGGCTGCCATCACAGCAGCATGTGGTGCTCAGGCAAGACGAAAACACACTGGTCCCTAATTTATGTAGTAGTAAATATTCTTCAGACACATGCTTAATTTCATTCCTGCTCAAGACAATGCAATAAAGGCAGTGGAAGTTTTGCTAGAGGATTCAATGGGATCATGATTTCCCATGAGCCTTTCAGAATTTAGGATTTCCATTAAAATGCTGCTTAATGAAATGGCAAACAGCAGAGGTGGAACTGATATTTATGTCCCAAGAAGTCTAAACCACTCATTTTAGAATCATAGAATGGTTTGGATTGGAAGGGATCTTAAAAGTAATCTAGTTCAAACCCCTTGCCATGGACAGGGATGCCTTCCACTAGACCACATTGCTCAAAGCCCTGTCCAGGCTGGCCTTGAACACTTCCATCTTCTCTGAACAACCTTCTCCAGTGCCTCATCACCCTCACAGTGAAGAACTTCTTCCCAGTATCTAATCCAGATCTACTCTCTGTCAGTCTAAAGGAAGCGCTGAGACCCTGGGCTTCCTGGGAAGTGCAAGAGCACCCCACCAGATCTGCTGGAGTTATCCTGGAGCTGACAGGATCTGCATTAGGGAGGTTGGCACAGTGCTAGGACACAAGGCTGCCACTGTACCACCTGCCCATTGCAATACCTGGGCTCTTCTGGTGCCTGGGGCACCCCAGGGCCCATTGCAGAAATAATGGAGAACTGCCTGTATTTAGCCATCCTGAAGAGACCTATGAAACAGGTACTCTATTATAATTATATACAATTCTCGCATACTTTCCTACATACAACCTCCAAAGCTGTGCCTCTCACCCCTAGTCCCCAGGGCAGAGGGTCTTTTGGGATGGGATGTCCCATTTTAGCAGCTATTATGCAGCAGCTGTCATACGTTGGTAATACTATGTTAATTTACATCGGAAAAGCCTGTAGACCCAAGTGAGCATATCATCTTCTATTACTTTTTTCAAATGAGAGACCTATTGTACGGGCTGTAAAGAAAAGAAAATGTAAAATTTTACATTTAGAGAGAAAGGGCATGTTGCAACAGGTAAATGCCTCCCTATGTGCATTATTACAGAAAGTTGGAGGTATAAGTATGAAATGTAATCGTGCTTGCCTTCCTTAGGCTATGCAAATGAATAGAGAAGCAGAAACCAATAGAGGTATTTCAGTGGTTTTAACAAATTTTTTTATATTGTTTTTCCTAGAAGGAAATGCAAAATAAGAAATTCCAGTGGGTGTTTCTGTTTTTGTTCCCTTTTGTTCATTTTCCTTTGCTAAGTTTGTGTAACATAGTTTTGCTGAAAGAAATAAGGAGCTGATAATGCTGAATATTTTGATATAGCTGCATTAGTTTTTTGCATGTTTTCAGGGAAGATGGAATAGAAGGTTATTTTTCCAAATAATATGATCTTGGTACTACAAGGTTTTTGTGAAGTGTTGTGTTCTTAGTCATTTTGCAGGCTGTAGTGGGCTCCTTATGGTTATGCATCCCGTATAATCACTTACAAAAGCAAATAGGAAATTCAAATCATGCATATAACTACATACATGACCAGAACAGACAGGGAGAACTCCAAACCCAACCAGCGCTTTCTCTGTGAATTGCCTATTCTTAAATGTCTTAGACATTAGTCCTTTTTAGAGACACTTTCTCTCCTAGCATATTTTTAGAGCAGTTTTGTTATCAGATACTGCTTATTTTCTTTTGTTCAAATATTAGTCTTGGATTTGTTACCAAAATATAGTGACATTTCCAGTGAGGATCTGAATTGCATTGTTATAAAAATATTTTCATGGATTATGAAAAAATAAAATACATTCTCTGTTACTTTAAGCCTTTTAAGTTATGCTTTTTTGGATTACATGATTTCACCAAGAGAAATCTAAGGTTTCCACTGTAAAGAAGGTCAGACAAGATTATTATAACGGGTTTTTCTGGCCTTAAAATACATGAAATGAATGAAATAGTTTTATCTTGTTAGAGTTGACTTTCCTGAACACTGAGTAGCATATCTTGTAATGCTACAGTAGCTGCTTTGAAGAGAGCTGAACTGAATAGACCCTTATTAGAGGTACAGTAAAGATGCTATGAAATATTTTTCTTCTTTTGTGTAAGCCACTGGTGTAGGCGGAAAGAGGTTATTTTATGTACTTATCTGATGGACGATCTTACCTATGTGAAACTTGGTTTCTTTGAAATGACACAGTAAGGAAAATTTTCTATCGCTACTAACTATACACAATTTTGAAATGACAGAAGATAGGTTTCTGGATTTTTTTAGCACATGAGGGGAATTATATTATTCAGCTGCAAACTAACTGGTTTTTTAAAGTAGTATCTTTCATGTAAATCAATTGTATGGATTCCTTATGGGCATTACATTTCCTCAGCAGCTATTTATACTTGACAATGAGTCCCCTTGCTATCCCTGACAAGATTTTATTATTGTAAATATATTTGATATTGACAGATGGAGATCAGAAAATAGAATTTATATGCACCAATTCCATTCCAACAAAGCCAGTAAGTTCTTGGGTATTGGTTTTATAGGGATGTCGTAGTTTAAGCCCAGGCCGTAAATCAGAACCACACAGTCTACTCCCCCCGACCTCCCTTTCTTCCCTCTGCTCCCAGAGGAATGGGAAAGAGAATCGAAAGAATATAACTCCCACGGGTTGAGATAAGAACAGTCCAGTAGCTAAGGTATAACACAAATCACTACTGCTACTACCAATAATAATAATGATAAGGGAAATAACAAGGGAAGAGAATACAATACCACCTGGTGACCGATACCTAGCCTGACCCAGCAGTGCACTCGCCCTTCTGGGGTAACTCTCCGTTACCTCCTGGGCATGATGTGCTGTGGTATGGAATACCTCTTTGGCTAGTTTGGGTCAGGTGTCCTGTCTCTGCTTCCTCCCAGCTTCCCCTCCTCCCTGGCAGAGCATGAGACTCAGAAAGTCCTTGGTCAGGGTAAACATCTGAGCAGTAACTAAAAACATCAGTGTTATCAGAGCTGTTCCCAGGCCGAAAGTCAAAACGACAGCACTGCACCAGCTACTAAGAAGGAGAAAAAATGACTGCTACTGCTGAACTCAAGACAAAGGGGAAAAAGGTTATTCCTTATTCCAAGAGAATCCTATTTGTACTTTCCCTATTTCTAAGACTGTCAATGCCTAAAAAAACCTCCTAGGCATGGAATGATTCACTCAGCATAGATTTATAACCATCATAGATAGTAAGCTCTTTGAAGAAAATATTTTAAGGAAATTTTTTCTATTGTGAATGAAATTCACTTGACTGAACATTGTCCTGTGATGCAAGGTTCATACAGGGATTTTTTCTCACTGAATCCTACAGCAGGGAGCCAATATATTTTTGGAATAGTAATGCTTTATCCTGTCATAGGAGTCTAAACTATTTCTACATGTTGTTGAATGCATTAAACTGACCAGTTAAGGCTAGGGATTGATTGTGGGTGTGTCATAATGTTTTTGTCTAACCACAAAAAAGAGTTAATTATGGAAATTTACTTTAGGGATAAAAAAAATCTGGCTATTCTGTGCTGCTATATTCCTAAAACAGGTGTCCTATATATATATATATATGTATTAATTAAAGTAAAAAGACTGTTTTCTCTTCAAGAATGTCTTAATCTCAGCCATATTCTCATAAAAATAAAAAGTCAAGTCAAAGGGCAGTTAGGGTTTCTTTTCTTGTCATCAGTATAAAATTCGCCATTTTTGTTAGTCCTTTGATTTCTCCTTTTCAGACTGTATACTGAGGAATAGTGTCACTGATTAACAGTTCTTGAATATCCTTTGCTAATGTATGCAATTTGCCCTTCTGTTTGTGTAAGTTCAGCTCCTATTGATTTCAAAAGTAAGGATGCTAATTTATGAAACTCACTTTAATGGAAGGATTTGTTATTGTTAAAGAATGTAATGTAAAAAGGTGAGCAGTGGCTAACTACGTCTGGGGTTTTGTGTGTCTTTTTATGAAAAAGCAAGCAGTGCCATTTTCAGAAGGCACACAGTCATTAGAAATCTGATTTATGACATTCACTAATTGAAAGTGAGACAATAAGCCCTGAAAGTGAGACTGTAAGCCCTGATAAGTATATAAGAAGTTTCTCTTTTTCACAGAAGGTAAGATAATAAAATAGATATATGTGTATGTCACAGATATAGAGCTATATAATATATAGGCGCTTGAACATTTCACATTTAAGTCTTTTTTAGACTACTACTTCTGCAACAACTGTATTCTGGTATGTTATCTGACTGAATACATAGTCATATGAATTTCATTTTACATATGGAATTTCTGGTACTATAGGAAAGGCATTATAGTAGGAAAATAAGTAAGTGCATAATTAGAAACTTGGTAAAGCCTAAACATGCATATAATAGAAGTTAGTTGTCAAAAGTAATTGCCACCTATAAGTCAGTTTTAATTCAGATGATCTACAGATATGATCAAGTTTAGGTGCCCGCATGTCAGGCCTGAGGCTAGAAATGGACTTCACAGGTTTCAGGTAGCTGGTCATCAAAAAAATAAATAAAGCTAAAGGCAGAGTTCTTCGAACAACTTATTATGTATACTTGGTACATCAAATGTTGTACAGAAATGCTGGTTTTGCTTGCAAAGCTGAAAAACCTGTGTTAGCATAGCAATAAATGTCAGCTGAGTAGCACACTCTATCAGAAGGGCTAATTAGCACTTACGCAGTTTTCCTGCTTACAATTCCAGAGCAAGCTCCCTTAGTGCTTCCTCAGGACCTTTGTGTCGTACTTCACTGCCCACACTGCATGAACCATGGTCTTTTAAAATGACCTTGGTGTTCCCATAGATCTGCTTCTCCATTTTCTGTCAGTTTATTTTGCATCACTTATGCAAAAGAGGACCTTAATTATAGACACTTATGACTTTCTATATGACTGTAGCTGAAAGTGTGGTACAAGTGGCCCTTAATTCTTGGATTGCACAGAGACAGTGAGACCCAAAGTGCTAGGTGAACATGAGGATCCAGTCCCCTGGAATGGAGCCTAGAACGTCCATGAGCAAGTCAGACTTGGACACCTTATTCTAGACTCTGCTGCCTGTAACTAAAGGTGTAGCCTGTGTATAACAAGAGCTTAATGAAGGTATTTTCCTTATTGTTAATAAGCTGTAATAGCTGTGGCTGCCGCAAAAAGCTGATGGGATAGGAGGTCAGTAAAAAGATGCCGAAGGCATGAAGAGAGACTTGTTATGAGAATTGCTGGAGGTGTGGGAGCTAGTCTTTGTTAAACATTGATGTTTCCAAGACAAGGGATTTAACAGATTTTTAAAATGGGGATGTAAACGCATTGCATCTTTCTTACCATTTTATCCCCAGGTCCAAAATAAGAAAAGTCTGCCTGGTAAAAATTGGCTTTTCTGTATTGACTTTCTGATTTTGGGGAAGACTTAGATACAGACTGAGTAAAGTAAGCTTTGTTATATCATGTAGTGTGTCCTACTGCAATAGTAGTAGTCATATAATTGAAAACTACACTATTTAGTAGGGTTTTTTATTAGTATTTTTATAATTATTTAGAATTGTAAGCCATAGGCTATAATAAGGTATATTCAGTATCATCTAAATGATTTTTTTTAATCATTTTTAAAGAATATAACTAATACTGGTGAACAGCTCTGAAGTTCCAAAGAATCAATTTAGAAGGCATGGTAAACAGCTGTAATATGCAAAATTTTCTGCTAGCTTTACTAATGAGAAAAATTTTTACTTTAACCTTTGAAATGCAGTATTGGGAACACAGAGTAATGATTTACTGAAAGTTACTAGAGATTAATGGGAAATTCTTCACCATTTTCTTCCTACTTTATAAAACAACATTATATCCTTTTATAACTTGTGGCCTTTACTGTGCATTATTACTTATGTAAATGAAATTTTCCAAGGATAATTCTATGCTGTGAGAAGATGAATATCTTATTTAAGCATAATAATATTTTATTTAAGTGGGTTGCTTATCACACTGTATCACCACTACCATAAAATCCTTTTCAGACATTAGCTCACCTCTATAGATTGTTTGTATTCAACTAGCTTGTTGGTTAAAAAGGCATTATGGAGAAGAGGCATGCATTTTAGCATGTCATAATTTTTGCTTTCAGTAAGTAAATAGAGATGTTAGGCAGAAAGAGAAATGTTTCTGGTTTATATTGACTGTGTCCATTTTGTAGAGCTTGCAAATTGATCAGCAGGAGGTTCTTACCCATAACCTGTTGATATTAGTCCATGCCTTATTTTGACACACTGGACTTCATTTCTTTCATGTGCTGCATGTTGCTAGAAGGCAGTAAGTTCAATAAGTGCAGATCTAAGTTGTAAAAGCTACTATCATGGTCCAGGTGCTACTGAAGTCAATGAGAGTGAATGCTTTTTAAGAGACTTGGGTGAAGAACAATTACCTGCTGCAGCTAAATTACATTTTGTATTGGATCATCTTTAGGCTGGAAGCTGATAAACATAAAAGTGGGGAGGTGTAGAAATTAAGGAGCTGACATAATGACAGATGTGGCATACCATAGTACTGAGATAATGTGTTTTGGTAAATTAGATCTGCACTTAAATAAACTATCATAACTGTGAAAGGCATCCGAAGGGATATAAATTCAAAAGCATGACACAGGGCTTAATCCTTTCCATCCTTTGTAAAAATATAGAGCTATAGCACCTTGTTTTGTTTTTGGAGTTCTTTGTGTTGCTTTCTATGGTATGAATTCTCTGCTGGCTGCAAATAGAGGCAGTTCTGTAGAAGGTGCTACAGTCCAGTTGAGACGTGAAAAAAGGCCAAGTGAACCAATTGGGGAGGTATGGTTAACTTTGCATTGGAGAACACATTTTGCACATTCCTCATGTACTTGCGAACACAAAAAAATTAAGTGGTAGAAAACTTGAGGGAATCCAGAAAGTCTTTGGTTTTCTGTCAGAATAATTACTCTCTCTGGAGTGCACTTCAATTAACACTTCTGAAGGTAAAAATCCTTTGGGATGGTAAAACCTTGTTCTTCAAATACACCATTGCTGGCTGGTTGTCAGGGTGCTCTAGGTGCATTGGTGAGAGATTATTTTGTTTTATTTTATTCTCCCTGCCTGCTGTCAGAATGATGTATTTAAGAAAGTTGCTCTACTTGGAAGAATTACATTATAGGCATCTAAGACTCCCAGATGCCTCTGGGCACAGGCATCTTAAAAATCTGAACCCTTTCTGGGGTGTTTTTGTAATTCATGTATTTTTCTGTCGTTTTATATCACTATTTTATCACAAGACCGTCAGCAACAATATCCATTTTTGAATGTCCTGCAGCAGTGTTGACTTGTTGTTATCTCTTGTCATATTTCACTCAGTGGGTTTGAAAATGGGAAGTGATGAATGGCTGCTTTTTTAATAACATGTTCCATTCTGGAGCTTTCTATAAGAGTAGTCAGTTTTCATTACTTTAAAGTGGGTCATTTTGTTTTGTTGTTTTTTTTTTTTTCATAATATAAGAAAAAATTGCCAGAATGACAGTTACAAAGGGGAATCCTAAAAAAAAAGGGGAGGTGGGGGAATATTTTAAGAATATTAAATACCTAGTTTTAGTTCAATCTTAATGTATTAAGCACTAGAGTGGAATAATCAAAATAATTAACCTAAAATATTTAGATCTTTCTCATATTGATGTACCTTAAAACACTGGTGATCATGATACCAAGTTATCAAAATTTTACAGCCAATCGGATTTTAGTAGAATTTTTCCTTCCTTCCTTCCTTCCTTCCTTCCTTCCTTCCTTCCTTCCTTCCTTCCTTCCTTCCTTCCTTCCTTCCTTCCTTCCTTCCTTCCTTCCTTCCCTCCCTCCTTCCTTCCTTCCTTCCTTCCTTCCTTCCTTCCTTCCTTCCTTCCTTCCTTCCTTCCTTCCTTTCCTTCCTTTCCTTCCTTCCTTCCTTTTTCTTTCAGAGAAATAGACTTAAGCAAGAAAACCTGTGCTTTTTGTTTAATCTGATCAGGAAATTCAAATCCTGATTTTATTTTTTTTAAACTTTTAAGACATTTTTGAAGCAACAAAGGAGGCTTTTTTTTTTTTCTTTCTCCTATATTTTTAAAATGGGCTACTCTTGAAATGAAATTTCGGAGACACGTTTGCATCCTAATTACAGTCCATTTCCAGGGTCCACATTTAGGCAGACCGTAGGTTGGCATTTGGAGATTTTTGGGGCAGGGAAGTTGTTGGTTCTAGCTGAGCTACTGAAAAAATAAAAGGGAAAGAGATGAATGGATTTTTTGCTTCAGAAGTCACCAGCTGGCAGATCGGGTCCTTGGAGCACTGCCAAGCAGCAGTTTACAGCAGCCCTGCAGCTGCTCCAGGCTTGGCTGGAACATGACTGGCATGAAGCCACCTTCAGCTCTGGACAAGGACTCAGCCTTCAAATTGGCAAACAGATGCATTGGGATTGTAGTTTTGCTCACTCACGTCTAACAGTCATAGAATGCAGTTGGTATCTAAAAGTCCACTGCAGAATATTTTTCATGAAACATTTACAGGAAAATAAGGAAAAATAGGTTAAAAATAAAAGTTTGAGTTTATGTCCAAAGTATTTTTTTTTGGTGGTGCTGCGTGGTTTTTACTTTTATGCATTTCAATCTCAGATAATTTTTTTTCTTAGTCTGACCAGATCATGAGGATCCTAAATAACTGTAAAATGGGTCAGCAAGGAAACTCAGCTGGTTATATTCTTTCAAGCTAAACTGTCTGAATTCAGCAAATGAACAACAAAAAACTTTACTCAACCCTGTATGTTGTGATTTTTATAAAAATGTTTAAATTATAGCATTGGACTTTTTATTGACAGTATTTGGGGAGGGGAGAATAATTTCACTGAGGGGAAGGGGAAGGGATTTCTTGTTGATTTTGACTCCATTTTGGCCGCGGTTCTCTCTTTTCCTGATGAAGAGCTATTCTTCAGTAATTTGTCATAGATAGCAATGGTAGTGTTGCTTTTTGGTGGTTTCTGTTAAAATCTCTGTTAATTTCATGTCTAACTATGCATCTGGTAAAATGAGTCTGTATTTCCTTGTTAACCACCTCTGCCTTATTGCTGGAGAGAGGGTGAAACCAATGTCTTAGAATACTGATGGCATATTCTATATTTGTAATGATGTTTTAAAATCTAGGTAAATTAATTCTTAATTTGTCACCACCTGGTATTTGTTTAATTATTCAATATAAGCGGAATTCCACAAGTTACAGCTTTACAAAACTAAGATATTCCCTAAGTAATAATAATGAATATTATTAAATAATTATCGATACATACACACATACTGTGTCCCTGCATTGGCCAGCAACCATAAGCAAGTATTTTGGAGACCTACAAATCCAGCATGTATTTTCTAAAATGAAAATATTTCATGTGAAATGCAACCTTAACAAGAAAGAGGAACGAAACATTGCATTGCCAGATAGTCAAAACAAAGTATTTAACCAAGATCAAGGTTAAAAAAAGCAATACAGAAAATCACGTGATTATGTCTTGTAACTTTTACTGGTACCTAGTTTCCACAATATGCCTTGCTTTGAACATGCTTCTGTACTTCTCATTTTCAAGACCAGATGATTCTTCTGTATTTACTTTAAAACCTACCTTGTAAGTATAACTTGTTAAATAAGATTTTTTTTTCCTACAAGTTTTTACTTTTTACTCTATTTCAAGAGACAAAAGTAACTGCTAAGCCATTCTTAAGACAGTAAAACAACTGGTATGCAAGACCTCCAGCAATGTTCATGCGTGGAAGCGGCCTCTTTAGACAAGGCTACAAAGTTCTGCAGCAACATGTTTAAATTTCAGTTATTCACATGTCATGGTGCTTATCTCAGTGAATGAAGATAAGAACAAGAATAGTTGCAGATTAAACAGAAAAGTAACATGCTTTTGCTGGCACTGCAATAGCAGTTGAAAGAAGAGAAATGGTCCTTAATTCCTAGAATTCTTTACTGAGCAGTGTATGCTACCACAAAAAACTCCAAAGTGTATACAGATGTATACTGCTCAGAGTGCAGTATCAGTGTCTATTTTTGTGAGTGTTGGGGGGGAGGTTATGGTTCATCTTAAACATATTATAAGGTTTTGCATTGGTTTAACTTCAATTCTCGGACAAAGAATTGAGGCAAATAATCAAACAAACTATAAGCACATAGAAGAAAACTAGATGAACAAGAGCCAACATGGATTACAAATCACATCAATTGCCAAACCAATCTAATTTCATACAACAGCACAGTAACAGGCCTTCTAGCTAGAAGAAAAGCTGTATATGTCAGATTTCTTGCTTTTAGTCAGGCTTTTGATACAATTTTATAAATGTGTTGTGACATTGAGTGATTTAGGGTCACTGAAAGAACTACCGTTGAATGTATTAGTAAGAGTAGTTTTGATACGAATTTATAAAAGTGTGAATTGACAGAATTTGATGTCAAGGTTCACTCTATTATTTTTTACTTGAATGATGCATACAAAGGAAAATAAAGATAAAATTGAGCTTAACATCATTGATGATACAGAGACCAAAAGCACAGAGGGTAACGGAGACCTTCCTATTGAGTCATCAGGTTTGGAGTGGACTTACCTGGCTTTCTAAACTCCTGATGGAGCCTAGGTTTGGCTGAATTCAGTCTTAGTCTTAGACCGGGACAATGGTTTATGTCTAATGGAAGAAATACAGGGAATAAGGAAGTCGTCCCATTGAGTCACGAGGTTCAGAACAGACCCTCTTGCTTTCTAAACTCCTGATGGAGCCTAGGTGCAGCTAGGTCTAGTCTTAGTCTCAGACTTGGTCAGCAGTTGATATCTAAAGGATTACAAATGTACCAATTTATTACAAATGGTATTTTTACATGGCTTTCACCTATCAGCAGCCTGTGTTTTTAAGGTGGATCTTAACATTTATAAAGTGAATCAGTAAGATTTACTATAGTTGCTATAGCAGTTTTGTACACACATACACAGGCATGCTTATAAAGACATATAAAGATATACCTGTTAAAAATTCTCCTCTATTTCAATGAAATATTCACATTGAATGTCTCAGCATTTCTCAGTGGTTGAGGGTTGAGCCTCGAGGAATGAGGGGACTTCAGCCCCAGGTCCCGTTGTCAGTTCAATACTATTTTACTACCTGGATGATGGACTAGGGGATATTCTTACTAAATTTACACCTTATATGAAGTTGGGTGGGACAGAAAACTTGTTAATGGATAAAAGGGGAATTCAGAATGACCTTGCAGCATTAGAGAAAAGATCAGAAGAAAAATGATTACATTAAATAGAGGCAAATGAGGAATTATGTCTCTGTGACAATAATCAGCTGAACAGCCTAGTAATAATTTTGTAGAAAAAAATCTTGGAACTGATTTGGACAACCAGATGAACATGTGTGAACAATTTTGTGCTGTTGCCAAATAAAATTACTAACCTCATACTGGAGTCAATTAAAAAGAAGGTGAAGAAATCCTTCACAGAATTAAAAGTGCTTCTTCTGCTTCCTAGTGGTAAGAGATTACCTTAAGTACCATACTCTGGGGCTTCTACTTCAGGAAAAAATTGTGTAACTTCTGAAGAGAATCTACAGAGAAGACAAGAGTAGTGACTTGGAGTCTAGAAGATAAGTCCTATGAGAAAAGACCAATGTGGTATTTTTTTCATTCTAGGGAAAGAAGATTAAGGGATAGTTTGACAGCATTCTTTGACGACATAAACAGGTATTCAGAGATCAAACAGCAATTCTTTCTTAATTTCCATGATAGGGAGAGATACAACAAATAGACTTGCACCCAGAGAGGCTCAATTTAGACATTAAGAAGACGTTTTTTCTAAAAGTAAAGGTAATGTAGTGGAAAAGGTTGGCTGAGGAAGCGATACAGATTATATCGATTTTAACAGCTGGTTAAAATAAAAAATGTCAGGAGCAGCATAGGGTAAAGCTGATGCTAAACAGAAGTATAGAATAGACTAGATGTCCCACCATGAGGTTTATCTCGATTCTATATCAATCTTTAGGTTGTCAAAGGGCATATGGGGGGTGACCTATGGTAACTCCAGAAATATTCCCTTATGAGAAATGCAGGAATTTGTGCAGGGAATTAAATTTACCACTCTTTTCCCCGTAGGATTTATTGATTGATGGCTTGGCTTCACTTGCAAAGCCAAGCCATGTCCCAGTAGGAAGACTTTACTTACTGTCACAGAAATAAATGAATTTAAAAAAAAATAAAAATTAACTCATAGACATGTCTCCCCAACAATTATTCCATAGGAATCAGATCATCTGTGTGCTGTAGGCATGAAATGTAAATGATGTTTTCCAGAAGTGTTCTACTCCCATCTATGAGTCTGAATCAGCACAGAAATAAAAGGGAAAAATATTACTCCAGAACTAATAAGTTTTGAAAATGCCATCTCTGATGCCTTAAATGCACTGCAATACTTGTATCCAAGCCTGTGTATGAATCCGTGTAGAAGCGTGACCAGCCCGTCTACCCTAAAATAAGGATGTAAGCTCTGAACATTTGACTGTATCATTGTTCTGTGTTGTTTAAAATAGAAATGCATGTGATTGTCCTGAAACAATATATCCAACTTTGCTATGGAATCATGGAGACACCCTGATATATTTTTAGCAAAGTGTTGTTTTAAAGCTTGGGGGTATTTTTAATTTTCTCAGCCTTGTTCTGCAACGTCAGAGCCCTTGTGGCAATGTAAATGTCAAGATACTGCTGGTATGTCCTTTTATAGTCCTGTTGCAGAAAACCTACATGGAGTGAATTTGGACTTTGGTTCCAAATGGACTAGGTGTTTTAACCAGTACCTGGAAAGTGTGACAGCAATGAATTAAGGTCAAATTTGTGTTCCAAAGTAACTTCTAAAATAAAGTGCAATTAATGCTATTACTAAAATCCTTCTTCATATAACTGCAGCTTAGTTACCATAATCTTACTACTTAAAAAAAAAGAAAAAATCAAAAAATAAAAGGTGCACTAATTGCAAGTTAAAGATTTCTTTGAAACATCATATGGGTGTGTTAGTGTCACAGCTTGGCTAGTGCCATTCTTCAGCCAAAAGCGCATCTACCTGTGAGCTGAGTTCCTGGGCATCGCCACTGGAAGCTATTTACAGTCAGTCCTGGAACAGGAAGAATTCTGCTTTGACTGCATTAGCATTTTCCCATCAATGTTTTAGTTTATACACTGAGAGTATATTTTTTAAATGAGCAAAGGTCCTACAACCCCATCATCTCCCCAGCTAGGTGTTCTGTGGAGGACAAAAGAAAACAGTATGTTAAGTACATACTGGAAGTTTACAGTGATCTGACTTGCCATGTAGATAATTTCCCCTTCTTTAAACAAATAAAAACGCATGCATGCTCACACAGCATCAGAAGTTGCTAACATGCTGTAATCCTTCTTACACTGTAGTTTTTCCAGGCAGCTAAAATAAAACTATTGCTCTGCTCTGGCAGAGCATTTTGGCATATATTTTACTGTAGTATATGACACAACACCTAGATTCAAGGGAAAATGAAAATGGTTATAAGTAAGTGAACATCTTTGCAACCCTAAATATTCTATGATTCTATGATTCTATGTTCTGACCTTAACCAAGGTATGACAATACTCACAAAAGACGCTTTTTACATTTTGTAAGTATTTGAGAGTGTTAAGAGGTGAAATTGATGAAATCACAATTCTTGTTTCATCATGTGAAATCCTTTTGAAAATCTGTTTACAATTCACAGAAGCTTTTTATCCATTCATTTTGTTCTGACAAAAAATTCTCCTTCTTTGGTTTAAACTATTTTTATAGAACATGCCAGAATCATTACCTATAATAAATATTTTACAATATTAGTTCTGCTAAATATGAATGAACAATACTTCTATTTTTTACTATCAGTGCTTTGGGAGGTTTACCAGCATTTAAGATTCATCCACCATTTAAAATCTGCCAGGCCTATGTGCTGCACATCTGTAGTGCGGAGTGGTTTCTGTGCTCTACACCATTTCCCTATTATATTATATTACTAATGCTTTTGTTTGTTTGTTTTGTTTCCCCAGGCTACATATCCAAACAGAACGGTGAGCCAAAATCTCAGCACAAGGGACAGAAAGTCAGCACATACTCCCACAGAGGACCCTTTTAGATACTCATCAGGCAACCAGGCAACAGCCTATGAAAGCAAGAGTTGTCAGCTGTCTAATTTGTGTCTGAGCAACCTCCTAAAAGAGAACGAGATTGTGGAAGTCATCAAGCATACTAGAGGCACATACGAACCCCTCACTTCAGAGGTCACTCAGAATGGTTTGGCCACCACGGCACCAACTACAGCAAAGCCAGCATCCAAGGCAGACAGCTACCCAGCGTTCTCAGGAACTCCAAAAGACCAAACTGCTGTACCTCGGCAGCATACCACTTTCACAGGGAGACTCGGACAGCCTCCAAGGGGTCCCATCTCTTTACACATGTACAGCAGAAAAAATGTTTTCCTCCACCACAATTTGCACACAGCAGAGCTACAGACTTTAGGTCAACAAGATGGGTAACAAGGAGAGTTGATTAAAGAGGAACATAAGCTCAACTAGAGCTCATTCTTCAGTTCTCATCTGCTGCTACTTCCACCTGAAAAAAATAAAGTAAAAAATTAATGTTGTCTGTAGGTTCTATACTTTCCCACCAGGGACTGTGGCAAAAGGGTGAATTTTAATTAAATAGTTAAATTAAATTAAAAAAGTTAAATAACTAGATTGACTTGTCATGCAAAAGTCACCATGAGTATTATAAATGGGACCATTTGGCTGGCATTTCTAGTCCAATATTGGGTAATTTATTTTTTTGTTTTCTTCTATAAGCCACTATCATTCCCTGAATTTCTAGAAGGTGATCTTAAATAATACTGTGTATGTTTAATAATGTTACTGTTAAAGTAGATGTGAGGAATGAATAGATAAGTAATTAGTAAAATCTCTTGAATTTCATAGAGACTAGGGAAATAACGAGTCAGAAATCTTTGAGGACCCTCTTTTTACACTTTTTTTATAAAATGAAATTTGCTCACCTGTAGAGGTGTGTTACTGCTTCCTGCTGTATGTATTTTATGAATGCCTCATGCCACAAGTAGAGGAAGTGACTGATTTTCTGCTAACAGGAAGGTTCATAGAGGCTTACCAGGTATTTAAGTCAGTAATTCAGTAACTGGGTTCCAGATTGAGCATGTCAACTTGGTTCTTCAATCTTCCTTCCCCTTTCCCAACCTTTAACTATATTTGTTCAGTATTTTTGTTCTACGAGGACATGTCAAGTTGTGGTGATGTTTGTGCTTTACAGGCACTGTATCACTCATGACACAATATGAAGTTCTATGCTATGATATAATGCATCATGTATTTTACTTCCCAAACCAAGAATGGGTGAAAGACTAAAGAGGAATTGTCTTATTACCCAGTTCCAATTACCAATTAGTAAGTCAAAATTTCTGTAGGTTGTATTGTCTGCACAACCTGGTTTATACCAGCTCAGCAGGTTTACTTGTCTTGGCATATCACACACAAGTGAGCTGAATCTAATGCTACCTGACGTGCAGCATGCTGGTCTCACAGGAACATGAAATCATCTGATCACACCATGAACCTATAGACTTGTCAGTAGCAAAAGATCCTGTTTTCCCCTTTCAGAAGGCTTGAAAATGAGAATCTCAAGTCGAGTTGCACCAGACGTGTGGCATGTACTAAACATGACACTTAGTTTACAATCTTACTGATGGAGGATAATCTGAATGATAATAGGACATATAGTTAACAGTTTATAAATAATCTGGCACATTTAAGTACAATCGAGGCAGATCTGAGACAAGACACCTCTCTATTTAACCGGTGATTAATAATGAAAGACAAGGGTACAGCACATTCTCACACAAAGAAACAAACCAGTGTCACTTAACTGAAGTAGTGTATAATAAAAAATGAAGCTTCTATAGCCACTAAAAATGTTGTAACATTTGAAAAGTAAACCACTGTCGTGATTTCAGCATATGCCATATAGTTACATAGGGCATATAACATGAATTAATGCTACAAATTTTATCTGCTTAGCTACCTAATATTCAAATTAATACAAGCATTGATTAGATTAATAAAAAAAATGGACTATGAACTTGGCAGATATTCTGCAAAGTCAGTTAAAAAACCTGCGTTTTCAGGATTCTATTTAGTGAGGTTTGGTTAGAGTAAATTTTATGACATTATCTGATGTTGAAGAGAGCAGGTTTTGTCTAAATAGTCTGTAGTGATAATTTTGGGTATCCAGAGCTGGATACAGAAGAACCAAGACAAGCATTTGCCAGACTCCTTAGTGTTTGTGTGTGTGTTGCTACTGCCAAAACACAATGTGCAAAAATTGCAAACAGCGCTTGACTGATTTAACTATGGGTGCTCAGGACTCCAGTCCTGCATTGAAACTCATAGGTTAAATTCTACCAGAAAAATAAAAATATTAGTAAAAGAATTCCTCTACTAAGAATCATGTATTCTTCTGAGCAATCTCTTAATGTCATGGTGTATTGAAAGGACCGTTGTTTCTTAGTAACAGTACAAGTCTTGCTCACCTCAAGAGTTGATGTATGCAATTATATTTCGGATCTGTAAATAAATTAACATACACTGTAATAAAGGATTTTTTTTTTCCAGGATACAAATGTACTATACTACATAAAAAAAGGAAAAAAACAAAAACCAAAAAACCAAAAAAAAACCAACAACAAAAACCAACAAAACCAACAAGCATACAAAAAAACCCTCCGACCAACCAAACAAAAAAAACAACAACAAAAAAACTCTTCAATTTTAACTTATGTTCTATATCTATTGATTTGGGGTTTTTTTTCCTGGAAAAATTACACTTTATTAAAAAAATATTCCATCTATACATTTCAAAAAGAACATTTTAAATGCTACTATTTTCTTGGAGAATCTTTTATAAAGCTGAATCTTAAAAAAACTGGGGAAAACAGTTCAATTAAAGTGAGGGATATTTTTAAAATGTCATCTTGAAGCTGTTTTGTATCAGTATTTTCAGCACTGTTATATTATTTGTAATACTAAGTGTAAATCTCACCCAGAGAAGGGCATTAGCCACATGTTAATGTACAGTACAGCAGTAACTGTAAACCAGAGGTCCTTTCTTTGATCCTCTTCTGTATATAGTAATCATAAAGCAACAGCATGTGGACATTCTTGCAGTGAATTGATTTCTTTGTACTAAAAATCTCTAGTTTTTTAAGAGTTCCATGTATAAAATGATTAATGCATTTCTCCAAGGCTGTACATATCCAAAGACATGACACCAGGGGGAAAAGGCACTTTTTATTTTTTCCACAGATGTACCTTTTTTCCATTTTTTATATGTTTCTGTATCACAAAGCATAACTAAAATTTCTACTGAAGATTACTTCTTGATATTTCCTTATCTTTAAACGTGTTAGAGGACATTTTAAGGAGGAGGAACTCCCCAAAGAAAAGCCATTTTTATTTGAAGTAATGTCTCATTATTTGAAACAATCACTTGACAAAAGAAACATTAGATCTGTGCCCTAAATATTTTTTTATAATTTAAGAGAGCCACATCTGAAATTGTATATCATCTCTGGACTTATCCTTACTTCTTTTACTAGAATGCTTCTACAGGATTTGTTTATAAGATAAAATAACATGCTAGGGTGAACCCTGGTCCTTGTCCAGTGCTGTTCTTATTTTGGCTTTCAGAGCAGTGGAAAGGGTATTTTTGATATACCTTGTGCACATGAATGATGTTCAAGCTCTTCTTGGGCATGCTGGAGGGAGAAGTCTTACTACAAACCTCTCTTATTTTTAGGCTTTTTAGCAACTGAAAACATCCAGCCACATAAATTTCTGCAACCTTTTCAAGAAAGGCAGACCCTCAATACATAAAATGAAACACCCAGAATAGATTCCTTTTTCTCCATCTATATTGTTATATTTAACTTTATTGCATTTTGTTCCAAAATACGTATATCCACATAAATGTTAGAAGGGCTTTCCTTATATGTCTTTTTTTCTGGAAATTTCAAAAGAGAGTGTATCCAGACTAGGATGTTCACATGAGATTTGGATAAGCATTTCAAAGCTTACCTGGGCTACTCATGTTTGTCCATGTTCATTGCAGTCACTGCCTAAAAATTGATATTTTTCCTTTTCCTAAAAGCCAGTTTGGAAGTAGTGATTTCTGTCTGTGATTATTCACTGTATACTGTTAAATGGACAGTATACTCTGCAAACTAATCAAAATAGGCTATTACATATCAGTTCTGTATTTTATATGCCATAACTCTTCTGGCATATCTTCACAGGTTTGATTGGTATGACACTGACTTCAATTTGACCATACTGTTTTACGTCACCTGGCAATTGGGATTGTGGCCTTTAATCCACTTAGCCTCAGTTTATGCCTAGATCTCTGAATTTGGAAATCTTTCCTGGTTTACAAAAAAAAGACAAGAAAATATTTGACCTAGCAAATGATAGTGAATGTACTTGGGTTTTGTTTGTTTTTTTTTCTTTTTACTTCCTTCACATTTGTAAACAAAAATAACCCCTGCAAAACTCTTTATACATCTACGTAAGTCATAAATGAAGTCCAGTGGAGTAACAGTGACCTCTTACAAACCTTTCAAAGAAATATGTGGAGCAAAAAATCCACAGGAGTCCTCTTACAGACATTTGTAGTGGTTTGAAAGCATAAAATATGTATCTGAGCACATTAATGATACATGTCCTATGGCATCTTTTCTTCTACTCTTGCTACTGATGATTTTTTTTCTGGAGGAGAATTTGCTGTTTAAAGCTTGTTCCAGATGAAATAGGCAGTACAGAGTGAAAAAGTATATGGAAAGTAGCAGTGGAGGTCTTCTCCCAGCTTGGAGAAACACACAGTATCATTTCCAGGATTTTAATGTTCTTCAGTCAGCAAGAAGTTGGCAGAGATCCCTCAGGAAAACATACTCAAATCATGCAGGCCGTGACTGCCTTTAAATGGAGTTTAGTCTGTCTTATGTAAGGCACTTCTAAGATCATTTGGAAATTTCAGCAGATGCAGAATACATCTTACTGATTTTTTTTTTTTTTTTTAAGATGAAAAAGCCATGTGCTGTTTTTAACCTAGGAAACTGTTTGGGTCTTGCTTCCTCACTGATGATCTATCCAGCTTGTGAGAATGTATCCACTGTGATACGTATTTTACTAGTGCTTTATCTAATGAAAATTGAAAAAGAGAAAAAAATACTTTTATTGGTATGAATTTCCTATAAGTCTGAGATTCTCAATAGCCATGGCTGTCACTTCCATTTTGTATAGCTGTGAAATGTTTTTGGATTTGCCTTTTTTCTTACCTTCATTACCAGCAAATCATTACCCTAGTTATGTTTTGTTTGGGTTTTTTTCGCCCTCAAGCCTGTACTTGAAGTATACCAGGAGGACTGTTGAGGATTTCAGCAGAAGTAATCCTGGTCCTATGAAAGCAGGGCAACAGTAAGTTTACCTGAAGGTATCTGTATGATTCTTGGGGATGGAAAACCTATTCTGACTGATCTTAACTATTAAAAATTTGTGAAAATCTGATGAATATCTATTGGTTTTCCAAATCCATAGAGACTATAGAGCAGAAAATACTCCACTGAGAAGGTTTTTTTAGTGCACAAATAATATTTTCTTATATTTTGCATTGTGAGCCTTAGTGTGTCTCTCTGGATTTCAGAAACATCCCCTCTAGGTATGAACTTGTGCTGACTATGTAGACAGGTTGCACCACAGTGTCCTTTCTGCTTTAAGAAGGCCCCACTGGATTTTTTAATATCTGATCACCAAAATATTGAGTATTTTCTTCCGGAACTGTTGTGCTGTTGCTAGAGTAGCATGCACTACATTCACAGAAAAAAAAAAACACTCCCTAACTGAATGCTCCAACTCTGTTGGTGAGTTGTCATTGCAGCTGGTTTACATCTACCCCAGAAGACTGTCAAACTTACTTAAGCACCTATATAAACAAATATATTCCCTGATTTGAGCCTGCTGTTATCACATTGAAAAAGACTTTGTTTAAAATGTATATGGGTATCAACAGTAGTATTAGAATTTTATTTATTTTTAATTTTCCATTATGTCAAAGCACTTTATATGAGGACTTAATATGAACTACAAATTAGCTTGTATTCTTTTTCTTACTTAAACTGGATTTCAACAGGGTTCAGAATTCTTTGCTTAACTTTAAGCACGTGAATAATCCCATCAAAGTAAAGGAATCAAATCCCACTTCTTTGAAAAGGTAATGAAAAATAATATTTTTATTGACATAAACGATTTCATTCTTGTTTATTGTTTGAAACTTATGGCATATAAGAAGTATTTTTACTTATATCTATATATAAATACTCTTCAAAAACCCTAGATAAGTAGAAAGGAAAAGAAAGAGCCTTCTACCTTCTACTCAAGTCTCTTGTCCTGCTATACCATCAGCCTTTTTTTTTCCAAATCATTATTTTCTTAAAAAAAAAAACCTTCCAATTTCTTTCCCATGGTTAAGAGTGTGAAAAAAAAAAGGTTTTGTACATACTCTACAGATGTTATGTAGGGGTGATCAATATAACAAGGAGAGTATAAGCAAAGTCCTTAATCAGTGATGTAATCTGATGTTGTTTAATAAGAGGGCCAACAGTATATAAAACGTGTAAGTGAAGAACAGATGTTTTGTAGCTGGAAAAAATCTAATGGAAGGGTAGGTTGACAGACTGATAGCTCTTTTTCTGTTGCGGAGGTGGTGGTGCATAGGCTTTTTCTGTGAAATATACTGAAGTAATATTTATAAAATAAATACTTTGGAATAACAAGAAATGCGAAAAAATGATCACATAACACCACAAAATATGGATAAGGGTACTTTGGTATTTTGATAAAAACAGCATCTGAGTGAACTTGCATCTTTTTATTACCTGGGTATTATTTTTACCTGAAGGATAAGTGTAAGTGGAGCAACACAATTGCATTGTAACACAGAAACAATTCAGACCAAAAAAAAAAAAAAAAATTATCCCTAAAGCCTTGCAATTTGTGTTGTTATTTCTGACTCTCTGAAGTAGGTTTGTGTAATTGTATTTCATGCAGCCATGGTAATGCCCTTACGCAATGTATTGGCATACTCTAAACAGTATGGAACCATTGAAAAGAGTCATGACCCAGAACCTACATCGAGCTGCATTTAGTTGATAGGGTCATGAGTCTGATTTTCCTTTCCAATGAAGGACAACAATTCTTATGAGAAAACTTTGCCATAAATATCTCCATAAACAGTTTTACCTATGTGAATTTCAAACTGATTTAAAATTAGGCCAACTCTGAGTATTTTTTTTAAATTGTACATGTTCTTTACTACTATTAATGGCCAGTAGAGTCCTTAGGCTTTTTTTCTTTTTTCTTTTTTTTTTTTAACTGAATTGTTCTCCTTTATGTGTTAAAGTTGGACATTAACCTTATTTGATTGTTTTCTCATTGTGTACTTGTTCATGAGTACCTTGCTGGCATTTTTTTTTAAGCTACTGACCACTATAGAAATTGAAGGGTTAATAAGTCATTGTGTTTTGTATTATGTACTGCTAAACATCTATTTAATTTCAATAACAGTACACTGCAAGGCCAATTGTTATATACTACTGAAAGTAATTTTAAAAATGTAATTGGCAATACTATACAGATTACTTGAATTAGAAGCTTTAAAAGAGTAACAAAGGTGAGAAAAGGGGGAAAATATTCACTTGAAGATTAAGTACAAATAATGCACTGGTGAAGATTATTCAAAAGAGTAAGTTCTACACAAGACAATGAAAAATTTTTTCACTGAATATAGAATTTCAGGATATCACTGATAGATGGTAACTTAAATTTAAAAAGACAGAAATGAGGATATTTTTTCTAAGAGATAACGCACTTAAAAGACAACAGGATTTACAATACTGATGATATTTGCCACAAGGTACCTTACTTGCAGATATGTTCCAAAAAGAAATGTGTAAGATATGCATAAGTTCTGATTGGACAAGTTCATTGGCAATTTTAGTGGTTTTACCCTACAAAGCCATAAATGAATTAAATTCTTTTTCTTATTTAACAGACAAATATCGTTTAATATTTTAAAATGTTTCAGTCACAATTCTTGCCTTTGATTTTAGTATCACAGTACCCCATTTTTTTAATTATTTTGAGGTTTTGTAATGTGTGCAATAAGAACCCGATTGTTTCAGATTCAGTCTTTGTGCACTGACTGAAAAAAATACTTAGCCTTTGGAGACAAATGCTGTTGTCTCTGAAGAATAACAGGCAGCATTATGTTGGGGGTTTTAATCAGATTAACTGATTTCTGTGAGTTACTTTGAAGAGTTTTGACAGTTCATAAAACAGTACTCTGTAATTCTATTGGTATTATTTAATTGACATTTGTTCCTATTTCTAGTTGGTATTATTTTTACTTTTGATGGAAAAATTAAATATTATTTTTAAATATGTAACAGAATTTTGATTTTAAACTTTGCTGTAGAGATGCACATTCAGATACTTCCATATTTGAAGTGAACATAAAGGGCTCTTACACTTTTTCTTTCCTTTCTGCCAAAACAGAATTGGTTAATAAAAATCCTGTGTTATTCTATGAGCCTGTGTTGTTTTTTTCTTTGAAATATCTTACATTTCTTTGACTTTTGTTCATAATTTTTTTGGTGAAATACATGTTGCACTTTAATAAGCACAAATACTTTTATGACAGTGCTGTTAACAATTTGTCAAAATAGAAAATTTATATTCTTTTTTTCCCTAGGTTCTTTAATCATCTGATGAGAATTGTATATTGAAACTATTTGATACTGTGCAAATAATTAAGTATAAACACCTCTTCAGAACTCATAGAATGGTTTGGACTGGAGAGAACCTTCAAGATCATCTAGTTCTAACCCTCGTACTATGGGCAGGAACACCTTTTACTAGGCCAGGTGGCTCAAACCCAGGTGGCTCAAAGCCCAAAGGCTCAACCTGGCCTTGAACGCTTCCAGTGATGGGGCATCCACAGCTTCTCTGAGAAACCTGTTCCAGTGTCTTACCACCTTCATAGTAAAGAATTTCTTCCTTATGTCTAATCTAAATCCACCCTCTTCCAGTTTAAAACCATTCCCCTTTGTCCTGTCACAACATACCCTTGTAAAGTGTCACTGTCCAGATTTCTTGTAGGCCCTGTTTAGGTATTAGAAGACTTTTGTAAGGTCTTCTTCTGTTCTCCAAGCCAAACCACCCAGTTGTCTCAGCTTGTCTTCATAGGAGAGGTGCTCCAGCCTTCTGATTATCTTTATAGCCATCTCTGGAATCACCCAAGCAGGTCCACATCCTTCTTGTGGTGGGACCCCAGAATACAGTACTGCAGATGGGATCTCACAAAAGTAGAGGGAGAGAATCACCTCCCTTGACCTTCTGATCATGCTGCTTCTGATGCAGCCTAGCATATGCTTGGCTTTTTGGGCTGCAAGCCTACATTGCAGGGTCATGTTAAGCTTCCTGTCAAACAACAACACCCCCAAGTCCTTCTCCTCAGAGCTGCTCTCAGTCCATTCTCCAGCCACCCTGTAGTTGTACTTGGGATTGCCCTGACCCAGGTGCAGGTCCTTGCACTGGTCATTGTTGAACTTCATGAGGTTTGTACTGGCCCATCTCTTGAGCCTATCAAGGTACCTCTGGATGGCATCCCTTCCCTCCAGTGTGTCAACCACACCACACAGCTTGGTGTCATCATCAGACACTGGGGGTGCACTCGATCCCTTTGTCCATGTCGCCAATAAAGATGTTAAACAGTGCTGGTCCCAACCCTGGCCCCTGCGGAGCATCACTCTTCCTGATCTCCACTTAGACCTTGAGCTGGTGACCACAACTCTCTGAGTGTGACCATCCAGCTAATTCCTTATCCACTGAGTGGTCCATCTGTCAAATCCATGCCTCACCAATTTAAAGACTTGGGGCCAGTATCACATGCTTTGCACAAGTCCAGGTAGATGACGTCAGTTGCTCTTCCCTTATCCAGCAACCCCACAGCCCTATCATAGAAGGCCACCAAATTTGTCAGGCACAGTTTGCCCTCAGTGAAGCAGTGTTGGATGTCAACAATCATCTCCTTATTGTCCATGTGCCTTAGCATGGTTTCCAGGTGTCCCTGCTCCATAATCTTGCCAGGCACCAAGGTGAGAATGGCCACCATGTAGTTCCCTAGTCTTCCTTTTTTTCCCTTTTAAAAATGGGGGTTATATTTCCCCTTTTCCAGTCAGTGGGAACTTCACCAGACTAAGATGACTTCTCAAATATGATGGCCAATGGCTTGGCAATTTCATCTGCCAGTTCCCACAGGACCTGTGAATGCATCTCATCAGGTCCCATGGATTTGTGCATCTTCAGGTTCTTTAGATGGTGTCGAGCCTGGTGTTTATTTCCAGCAGGTAAGAAAACATCATTCTCCCATTACCCACCTTTGCCTTCGGCAATTTGGGTGGCTTGGCTGGAGCACTTGCCAGTGAAGATGGAGGCAAAAAAAATTGTTGAAAACCTCAACCTTCTCCATGTCCAAGGTATATGCAAAAATTCTACTGTGTGCAGGAAAAAAAATCCACATTTCCATTCTGGTTTTGCATTTCGCAAATTCCTTGTCTCCTGTGTATCAAAGTATTTTACATCCACAACATTTCTCAGTTCCCTGCTTCACTCCCCACTTGTTCTTAGTGTGAAAATAGTAATTTCCATAATTAAAATTAGGCCTCATTTTATTTTTCCTTCTCTTCAGGTTCTTGTTCTGCTATATTCTTTTGCTTATGTGTACATTTGTATACTGTCCATCACGGTGTTTCAAGGGAGATTATAAAACTCCTCTACTACTCATTTTTCCTGTAGTGTGTTTAAATGAGCGTCTTAACCTTCAAAGACCAAAATCATTAATATTACTTCGATTCAAATACAGAAGAAATAAGCAAATTATCACATTTGTAAGGCTAGAAAGTACTTGTTATTACTAACAGTGCTCTATTAATAAAAGAAGTATGAAGACCAAAGTGATTGCTAATCCTGTCATAACTGATAGTCTAGTGACCAACAAAGTTCAGCTTATTCCTGTATGTAAATAATTCCTATGGGCTGCATTCTTAGTCCAGCAGGTTTATTTGGTTTGTGTTTGGTTTTTCTTAATCACTAGCAATATACCATTTTCAGTCCCAATTCTGAAGGAGGCCTCAGCTTGGCCTCCAATTCTGCATCTAGGAATGACTGTAGCTCATTTCACAGTACTTACATGTCTGTTACCCTGCAAGTAATCCTGTTAAAAAGATGTCGTACTCTAAGCTGTTTCTTACTGTTACTATACATTGTTCAGTAGCTGCTCCATTTCGGTGGTGTACAGAGTATTCTTTCTATCATTTGGGTTCCTTGCAGGAATATGAAACTTAATAGGTTATTTGACTTTATGTATATATATATATATATATATATATATATATATATGAGCCAAGGAAAAATAAAACAGAAATATATTATTATTATGTAAGTAGAAGAATAATTTTTAATCTATGACAGCGTTATACCAGCCTGTATCTGTACAGAACGCTGACATTTTTCTGTGAATTTAAATTACAGTATTATCAGCCTTCTACTCAATGCAGCTAAAGAAATGTCAAATTAGATTCAGGTGTAATAAAGAGGAAGTTTCTTTCAAATTTACACCATTTACATAAAGTATTTGGGAGCTAAGAAAACTTTCCTACCTGACAGCACTTCTATGAAGCTTGACTTTTTGTTCAAAACAATGGACAGCTTAGTCTCTGTATTGTGATAATCTGCAAAGTACTCAAGGATTTTTTCATGGTTGCTATATGCATTTTCTTACTTTCCTGTCAATCTTTATCATCTTTTATGAAACAATAGGACAGGAATTTATTTCCTATTGCACAAATATCTCAAAAGCTTCATGTTACTCAGAGTGAAACAATATTCAGGAAATAGCAAAGTAATCCCTAAGTTGTTTGGTAGGTATTGTTATTTAAAACGTTTTATGTTGTAGTAACTCTAAAAATATTATTAATTCTGCTTTAGAAAAGTACATATAAGAGAATGAGCTAAGTCTTGATTCATAGTTTCAGATGGAAAAAATACTACGATAAGATAAAAGAAAATTGATCTCAAAGATTTTTCAAGTGTTGGAAAGCAGTAATAATGAACATAGTTCCTTGAGTTCACCTCTTTTAATGACAAACGTGAAATATGTCAAGAATCAAGTTTCATTCAGAAAAATCCTGCATATAATGACTCAATGCAAGTTAAATAATTTGGTGCATAATTAAATCTACATGCACTATTTCGGCCAACCTCTGATGTTACGTAGAGGTTGTTACACAATTTTAGAGGAATACATCTACCTCTATACTCCTGCATAACACTGATGTGCGCTCTTGTTAGCAACACCAGCTAGTTACAAGTTCTGCTTTAAATTACAGCAGTTATTTTAATAATTGTCTTCTTTATTTCTCTCTTTCCTTTTTATTTTCTTTTATACTTTGTTACAAATTTCTATTTGTAATGTAAAGTATTCTGACCGTTTAAGACACAGAAAACTTTAAGAACTGTTTCACCTGTGCCTGATTTAATTATCAGATCATACTGTAAGCCCTGAGACTTAAAAGGTGAGGGTAAAACTGCAGTTGTTATCTCTGCTGGTATCAAGGGTCTTCATCAAGTAACACTCGGAAGAAGCTAAAAAAAGAATTTAATGCAGAGACAACATAAAGAGGTGGCAACACTGTGGTCTGAATTACGTGTTATCTTGGTGGGGTTTGGTTGTGGCTTTTTTTTGTTTTTGTTTTTGTTTTTTTAATTTATAGTAGTTTGTGCTTGTTACTTGATTTGAGGGTACAAAATTAAGACTTGACTGCACAAATGATGGAAATGCTGTAGCTAGCAAAGGAATGCTACAATAAACCCATCTGAGAGCATGCTTTGGTAAGTCATTGTGGTCCTACACTTTAATGCTGAAATTTTTATTACTGGGAGATGGTTATGTTATGGAGTTCAATACTTTTGCACCCATTAAACAATATTGTGTTGGTTTTGGTTGAATCCCTTAGTTCATTATGTTTATTGACCTATTATTCATATTGGTCTATTCTTACTTGCCTGTCACCTTCCTTCTATTGACCTGATTTTCATTTTGAAGCATGACTAATGCCTAATGAAGTCAGTGGATTACTTCTTCTGTTACTTAGTGTAGTATAATGGAGAGAACTTTAACTACAAATTAAGACTGTGTGAATTTGGTTTTTTAGTTCTGTTTATAACTAGGTGTGTAGAGCTGGGGTAGTTATTTCATCTGTGTTACTCTTCTCAGTTTTGACCTCTCTCTTTTTCAGCCTATAATAGCTTCAGGACACAAATTCTTGATCTCTAATAGCCAAATGTGGAAAAATGTCCAAATCTGTGACTATTCTAACACCCATGGGCATGTCCACACATATATATGAAATCTAATTTAAAATTTTATAGGTAAACCCTTGTGGACCTGCTATTACTATATCTTTTAGAAGCCTTTCTGCTCTCTTGCTGTAAAAATATACAATTCCTCACAGGTCCATTTGATTCTAAACAGATTTTTTTAAACAGACCAAACCAGATAAGAAGAAAAAGACTATGACAGGATCTTGGAGAGGAAGGAAAATAAACTAAAACTAACACTTAGGAGCAAAGAGAAAAGTATTGGTTTCAACAGGGAGGACTTCCTAACAGGAATTCCCTATGCCCTCCACCTTGCTTCCTGAGAATAAGGTGAACTAAGGTTTTTCAGTTACTTAGTCGCACCAAGGCTCAAAAAAATATTCACTAGAGAAACATCCAATAAGATGCATAAGGGTAATTTTCTTTACTAGTTTCTATGGTAACACACCACTACATAAAGCCACGAAAAAGCATCCACATAATGCAATGTTAGTTCAAGCATGTGAACACTGTCACTCTTTGTCTGACGCATAAAGGCAAAAGAAAACTGCAACATATAGTGGGAGAAATCTAACTGCAAATTTAAGAGCTTGAATCTTGGAACCGTAATGCTGAATTGTATTGCTCTGACAGTGTAATTTCTGTGGAGTGGGAGATGGTGGTGTTGGATATTGACCCACACCATTTCCCCAAAAGCTTATATTCTGCTTCAGAAGTAATGAAAGCAAACTAAAAAACTTCTTTGGCTGGGAAAGACCTTTCAACTCATGACTGGTGGAAAAACTGATAGAATGGTAAAGGCAATAAATCATGCAAAGTAACTGGGGTCATTTTGTAAAGGTCCATTTGTAAAGGACACATTCAAATTAATGCCAATGGAACTTTGACAGCTCTGACTTTGCTATGAGGTTCTTAAGTTGAAAGGCAGACTCCCAGGATAAAATCCCTGACTAGGATCTGGAGTATCTGTTTCAAACCTGAAAAGCCCTCCGAGATTGTATCTTGAGAAAGAACCTGTAGTTCTCAAAAGGCAGCACTGCCTCAGTGACCAAGAGACTCTTGATACTTCCTTCTAAGGCTGAACTGTCTGCTTGGAGGCAACCTGCCCTTCTCCTTTCTAGCAGTGACACAGATTTATTTTGGGTTTTGTGTATATATTTAGTTTCCTTAAATTGCTAATACCCTACCTTTATTTCTTAGCAGTTATGTAATATTCATCTTGATGCCTGAAGACCTTGGTGTTTTATTTCAATGCCAGCTTTGCCAAAATGCCTCACTGTTTTAACCCTAGCTCTCTTTTGCCATCCACTTTGGTCATCTGCCTTGTATGCTTGTAATTCCCTCTGAATATATATATATATTTTAATCTTAATCATTGTGGAAATCTTATTGGGCTTGATTCAGATGTCTGGGGGAGTCAGGCTTACTGGTACTGTCTCTACACCTGTTTCATTCAAATTCCTTGGGAAAATCTAGGAAGGCAGAGCTCTGACTGCCTTCAAAGAAGTGTAATATGTTTAGCCCATACAAACTGTGGTTGGAGAGGATCATGCACACTAAGAGTGTATATACACTGTCACTTTTGCTTTCTATCAATCAAGGCTTTTCCCTTTCCCTCCTTGTTTGGTTGTTTGGAGTTTATTGGTTTGGGTTTTTTTTTTTAGTTGCTTTTCACTTGCATGTTCTCTCGATATGTAGTAATGAAAAAAGTTCTAATATATCTTCAGCTGATAGGTATGCCAGCCCCTTTCACGTAGCAAAAATAGCCCATGAGCAAAAATGGGGCATAACAGGCTATAAAGGTGGAGACTGGGTACACAAGCTGGGAGCCTAAAAGTAACTGGGTAATATGTATGGTTTGTTGTCCTACAATTAGAGGACTATTAGAAATCTTGGATCTTATTGTATTCTCAGTGTTCATGAGGCCTTGTGATAGTGCAGATGTGGACAATTAATATATTTGTAACATTCAGGCTACAGTTTAGAAATTTAAATATTAAAAAAACAAACAACAAGAACATTGGTACCCATGACATATGTAAGTAAGTGTTCTGCACAACTCTTCTTTAAAGCTTTCAATTGTCATTTTAGACGAAAATTCCTGGGAAACTTCATTTTCCCCGCCTCTCTCTCCCCCCGCCATCCCCCCCCCCCCCCAATTTCTGGTTTAACACGTTAAAGTCATGTCACAATCAGAATAGCATTCTTCCAACTTCTAATGTCTGAGTTGCCTAGGATATAATGGATTCCCCTTTGGGTGCTTATGTTAATATGTTGAGGCTTTATAAAAAAAGGCTCGCACTTCTCATAAAAGGCAAGCTTGCATTTTTCACTCTAACTTGAGTAATGCAACTCAAATAGAAACTTCTAGTTTTTTAGACTTTAGGCTTTACTTCAAACCCTAGCTGAATCAGTGAATGTGCTATATTGTAGTATAAATTATAATGCCATATGACATGAATCTTAATATAAAGCCATAGCCAAATTCTGTCTTTTAAAAGGAATCAATTCTAATTTCTGTACTACTTCAAGCTTGGAGTTGCTAATGATCTAGAAGCATTGTCTGGGAGCTTGTGCATGCTGGGTGCTTTCACAGCATAAGTATTCTGAGGATAGGTACAACTAGGAATGAAAAGACTGACAATAATATCGGTGCTTCTTGCTTGTATTTAAGAAGTCAGATTGGAGAAGATGTTGGACTGGTGGAGTACTTAAAAAGTGAAAAACTATAGTAACCAGCTTGGTTTTTGGACAGTATTTCTTCTTTTCTTACCTGCTCTGATAATTGGTGGGTTTTGTGTTTTGTTGTTTGGTTTCAGGGTGTGTGTTTTGTTTTCTTGGTCTTTTTTTTTTGTTGTTTTTTTGTTTAGCAAACCATTTTGAAGCACTAAAGCAAACTGAAGTATTGAAATATCTTTAGTCCTCACTCCTATTCTGGAGAAAAACAGAACCCACATTCAGCACACTCCAACAGGCTGGAAGAAGCATTTGGGGACAGAGAGCTGCCCACAAAAAATGAACTTTTGGAACAAGACACTATCAAGGATTTTCTGCTTCAATATCAGAACATGGAAATTTGAGGCCTGTATTATGAAACATTCTAAAATAGTTAGTTTTCCTTATTCCTCTAGGCTACATGAATATAAAGAAACAATAATTTCCTGCAATATTCAACTCTACAGGGTTTCCTGTGCTGGCTTGGAGAGGGGTAGGTTCACTGTGGAGGACTTGTATGCTCACACTTCAATTATGCACTGATGTGGTTCTAAAGCCTTTCAAAAAGTTGCTTCCATACAAACTGAAAGACTGTGCTGTAGAGTAGACACATAACCATCCCAGGCTTAAAAATTGCCTTCCTCTCTTTAAGGGTCTCATTTTAATAGATGTCATTAAAGTCTAGCTTAATCAGTTGCTGTAGGAGTCTTGCTGAATAAATAGGTAGTTAACCCACAGGAACACAAATGGAACGTATGCCCTGACCCACATGGAATGTGTGCTCTGTCCTTGGTCCCATGGTAGTGGACAATTTCAAATTCTGCTGTTTGAAATAGCTGAAGCTTTTCCACAGCAGCACAGGCATGTGGCCACTGGGTCACAGGATATTAGTCAGAGCTGCCATATGGGTATTTAATCTATCCAGGTGGTTTTAGCCTTCTGTCTTCGGAGATAATGAAAGACCATTGCAGACTTTGTGCAGTTCCTACTTAATGGGTGCCAAGCCTTGAGCTCATAAAAGACTACATGCATTTCATGCTGTATCACTGAAACCATGGTATTTCACTGAGTGTAAAACCTCCTGGTGGTAAATATATAACTATGTGGGCTTTACATATGCATAATTAATATATAGCCTCATATGCTCAAGTGGAAGAGGAGAGTTTACAGGTCATGGAAGGAGGGGCTGGCCACTTGGGAGGAATATAAGGCTGCTGCTAGAGGATGTAGGAAGGCAGCTAGGAGGACTAAGGCATCCTTAGAATTAAACCTGGCAAGAAGGGTCAAGGACAGAAAAAAGAGCTTTTTTAAATACATGGCAGACAAAACTAACACCAGAGGCAATGTAGGCCCACTGATGAATGGGATGGGTGCCCTGGTGACAGAAGATAAAGAGATGGCAGACTTACTGAATGCCTTCTTTGTCTCTGTCTACTCTGCTGCAGGCAGTCCTGAAGAGCCCTGTACCCCTGAGACCTTAGATGAAGTCAGGTCGACGGAGCGGTTTGCCTTAGTCGATGAGGAATGGGTTAGAGACCAGTTGAGCAATCTGGACATCCATAAATCCATGGGTCCAGATGGGATGCACCCGCGGGTGCTGAGGGAACTGGCGGAAGTCATTGCTAGACCACTCTCCATCATCTTTACCAAGTCTTGGGAAACGGGAGAGGTGCCTGAGGACTGAAGGAAAGCAAATGTCACTCCAGTCTTCAAAAAGGGCAAGAAGGAGGACCCGGGTAACTATAGACAGGTCAGCCTCACCTCCACCCCTGGGAAAGTGATGGAACACCTTATCCTTGGTACCATCTTAAGGCATATCAAGGATAAGAAGGTTATGAGGGGCAGTCAACATGGCTTCACCAGGGGGAAATCATGTTTGACCAATCTCTTAGCCTTTTATGAGGAAATAACACAGTGGATGGATGATGGCAGAGCGGTGGATGTGGTCTACCTTGACTTCAGCAAAGCATTTGACACAGTCTCCCACAGCATCCTCGCGGCTAAAATGAGGAAGTGTGGACTGGATGATCAGGTAGTGAGGTGGACTGCGAACTGGCTGAAGAAGAGAAGCCAGAGAGTTGTAGTCTATGGGGCTGAGTCTAGTTGGAGGCCTGTAACTGGTGGAGTGCCTCAAGGGTCAGTACTGGGACCGGTATTATTTAATATATTCATCAATGATTTAGATGAGGGAATTGAGTGTACTATCAGCAAGTTTGCTGATGACACTAAGCTGGGAGGAGTGGCTGATACGCCAGAAGGCTGTGCTGCCATCCAGCGAGACCTGGACAGGCTGGAGAGTTGGGCAGGGAGTAACTTGATGAAATATAACAAGGGAAAGTGTAGAGTCCTGCATCTGGGCAGGAACAACCCCAGGTTCCAGTATAGGTTGGGGAACGACCTGTTAGAGAGCAGTGTAGGGGAGAGGGACCTGGGGGTCCTAGTGGACGACAGGATGACCATGAGCCAACACTGTGCCCTTGTGGCTAAGAAGGCCAATGGCATCCTGGGGTGTATTAGAAGGGCGGTGGTTAGTAGGTCGAGAGAGGTCCTCCTTCCCCTCTACTCTGCCCTGGTGAGACCGCATCTGGAGTATTGTGTCCAGTTCTGGGCCCCTCAGTTCAAGAAGGACAGGGAGCTGCTGGAGAGAGTCCAGCACAGGGCAACGAAGATGATTAAGGGAGTGGAACATCTCCCTTATGAGGAAAGACTGAGGGAGCTGGGTCTCTATAGTTTGGAGAAGAGGAGACTGAGGGGTGACCTTATAAGTGTCTATAAATATATAAAGGGGGAGTGTCACGAGGACGGAGCCAGGCTCTACTCAGTGGCAAACAATGATAGGACAAGGGGTAATGGGTACAAACTGGAACACAAGAGGTTCCACTTAAACTTGAGAAGAAACTTCTTCTCAGTGAGGGTGACGGAACACTGGAACAGGCTGCCCAGGGAGGTTGTGGAGTCTCCTTCCCTGGAGACATTCAAAACCTGCCTGGACACATTCCTGTGTAACATTATCTAGGTGTTCCTGCTCCGGCAGGGGGATTGGACTAGATGATCTTTCGAGGTCCCTTCCAATCTCTAACATACTGTGATACTGTGATACTGTGATAGCACATAGGAAAACAAGAGCTAGAATCACTTCCTATTTGGAAGGCATGTCATAAAGGATGCTGATTCCTTATTTTACTTTCTGTGATCATTACAGCCAACTGAGAAAGTGAATTACTTAAGGTATTTATAAAGAGGCAAAATATTCATAGACATTGCTTAAGCTACTTTAAATATTTATAGAAATAATGACAATTTCCATCTGTCACCCTAAAAATGGTACTGATGATTGCTCAAGATTTGTAATACTTGAAATTGTCTGGCACCCTGAGAAAGGCAGGGCAGGGAAAGAAGCTGGGTTTTTGTTTTTTTTCCTATGTAGATTAAAAAGATTGTGTGAACAATTGTACATATGCCATAAAACCAGAAAGTGTTGTTCACGATGCCTTAGGAAAGAAGCCTCTGGTTTTAAAACAAAAAAATATAACAAGCACTTTGAACTCTATACGAATGTCTTTCTAACACATCTCTTGTATTTTGAGTCAAAATAACCAATTTACAAGACAACTTGGGTAGCCTATTAATGCTTAATCTTCTGTAGAAGGGGTGTGATGTGTGTAGAGATATGGCTGCAAAGGCGTTTAGATTTGTCTGACGCATTATGCTACGGTGAATAGCTGCTGTCACAGAATTGCTTGTTCATCAATATTATCACTGGTATCAAACAGTGTGAGATGGACTTGGGCTTTCTAAGCAGTTTCTTTTATATCAGAAGCAGAGGACTTCAGCAGTCCTTAGATGAAATGCCCTGAGGGTTACCATTACAGCCACTCTTTCACTGGCTCTGTTACTGCACTGTAAATGCATATTGAGAGACTGGCAGTTGCATCTGTGTCTGGATTTAGTGGGGTGACATACTTCTGTTGCTTTTTAGTACTAATAGCAGAAAATGGTGTTGTCCTTCAAAGCAAGTACCTGGCAATCACTATGTAAATTCTGAAGATACCTGGGGCTCTTTGGCCTCACATTTGTCTTCAAACAAAAAGTGTAGTTTCTTTGATAAATTAGTACCATCCAAGTGGATTCTATAGTCTTAAGGCTGTGGCCATTGCTCTTCTAGTAGGCTGCGTCTGCACTTTTAGGAAAGATAGTTGCTATTCTGGGCAGTTTAAAGACCTTTCTTCAGTGTGGTGGCAGATTGAAGAATTTAACACTTTATTGTGGTATATGGAGGACTAAGTAACACCGTGAAAGCTAATGGAAATACAAGCTTTTTGAAGCAACTTCTCTGATTTATAACATTTATCTCGGGGCAGGGGAGTGAAGGAAAACAGCTGTCTAACATGCTGCAGCAGTACGCTTACATCATACTACATCATGGCCCAGTCAAACTTAAGCCTAAGAATGAAGTTTTTGTTTAAAAACATACCCATCCTCTGCTAACTAATGAGGAAAACAAAGTTTTATTTCAGGAAGTAAGTTATCTGCAAGCTAAACAATTGAAACATCAAAATATAACACTTCTAGTCAAAATTACCATGTATTTATACTTATTTTGTACTAACAATACAAAGTTTAGCAAAGAAATGTAAATGCCTGCTGCAGCACTTTTTTCACCTTTCTACCATCAACCTCTATCTTAGGACTTATCTAGATTTTAGGGTCAGCCAGAAAACAGACTGGATAAGCTGAGTGAAATAAGTTACAACATGGGACTGAGGGAAAACTATAAAATTAATTTTAAGGACAAGTTTATCAAAGCTCCAGAAGCTGGTGCTGCTTGTCAAGGGGAACCACACCCCTGTCTCCTGACCATCAAGAGTAAACTTTTAAATAATGTAATCAAGGCAAAGTTTTTTTGGTGATGTTTGGTTCTTTTTGTTATTTCTATTTATTTATTTATTTAAATTCTCTTGCCCTGCTCTTTTGGGAAGAACTGGGATACACCGTTTATCAGAACCCAGGGGAATTTCACCACTGCTTCAGAAAGCTTGCAAGAACTAAAATGTGCTTTTGTCATAGTCAACTTCTGTCAGGGATGTCCTGCAATCTCGGGATAGGAATGTCTGTGCTTTTGGAGCTTTGTTCAGGCTCAAAGAATAAGAATGAAGAAGAAAATAGTAATAGGAAGATTTACAAGCTAAACAGGTTGTGAGAATCATCCTTTACAAAAGTTCAATGTGAACTTAACTAGTTTCTTCTTTAAGAAATAAGCATGGTGAAAAAGATAATCGTTCTTAAAAGCTTATAATTTTCATCTAAATGAAAATGTCAACTAACTTTCTTTAAATGCTTTAATGCATTAGCAAAAGCAAAGCTCTTCATCTCCTCATCCTGTAGTGTTTTGAAGATACTTAAGTAAGTTCTTGTAAACAACACTTGACCCTCATAGTACCAATGCTCAGAGTGAAGAGGGATGCAGAGGGACTGAAAATCAGTTGCCTTGGTGTCCCAGCACAACTAGCTTTGTAAGTGTGGTTTACTGGGAGAGTTTTTAACTTTCAGACAAGCAAAAGGATAACCCAAGCAAAGATCTGCCCCTTAATTTTCTTTGGAAAACTTTTCCTTCTTCTGGTCTTGTTAGCTGTTAATCACTGGAATAGACCATCAGGTGGGTCACAATCACTTCTTTGTGTTTCTCACCATTCACAAAAAAAAAAAACAACAGACAAAACAACCAAACAAACAGCTGGAAAGTCACGTTTATTTAAGGCAGAAAAGTGACAAGCTTTCAGGACTCCAGTATCACAAAGGCTGGCTGCAGTACGGCTTGGCTGAAACAGAGTAACAAATTTCTCTACAAGAAAAGAGTAACTCCCTCAAGTGTAGCTGCCATGCATTACGTATATAAAATTGTCTTTTACTTCATTTAACTTCATTATTAAATTACTACTAGCCACACAGATTAACACAGCACCTATTGTCACAGTTTAACCTTGCACTTAGTTAAGCTCATAAAATATAATTCTAGCAAAGAGCTCAGTCTAACACAAACATTAGTTGTTTTCCTTGAGCCACTTTTAGGGCAAGCGGGGTATTGCCATAACCTGGAATGTAACCTTGAGTTGTGCCTTAAATATAGTTCTACCAAAAACTTTTTAAGGTTGTCTTTTTCCCCTGCTAGTATTCTCATAACACCGGAAAAAGGTTAATTCCTGGTTTACTTTAAGTAGAATGCTTCAATGTGTGCCTAATTTATGTGTGTAGTTTTGGACAATTAATGTCAAGAAAGACTTGTGTGTTCTGGTGAAGCCTATTGTCCACTAATTGCATTTTGAAAAATGGAATTTATAACCCAGCCTGAGCAGGTTCTCTGAGGTTACCCAAAGGCCATAGCATAAATCAGGATTTGAAACGGTATTGCTTAAATTCAAGGGCTATGCTCCTAAAAGCATCTCCTCTCAATTATATCTGTATTTAAAGTAGTGTGAAAGTGTAACTACAAACTATCTGGGTAGAAGTTATAATCTGAAAATTCCCCTGGTTTATTAATGACAATCCAAAGGATTTGTCTAAATTCTTTGAGGTTTTTTTTGGGGTGGGTTTGGGGATTTTTTGGTTTGGTTGTTTATTTTGGTTTGGTTGTTTTTTGTGGGGATTTCTGTGGGAGTGGTGTTAAGATAAATCTTTATCTTTGCTGCCTTGTGTGCGCAAATGTAAAGTTTTTTTTTAAGTGGCTGGAGAGAGATTTGCTGAAACCAATTTATAATTTTTTTTTTATTTTTTATTTTTTAATTTATTTCCAACAGTGGATATCAAGAAATGTAACGTCAATGAAAATATGGAGCTTTGACAGTAAGCATGAACAGAAGTTAATTTAACATGCTTTTTGGAATGAAGTAAAGAATGTATCAAAATTCTGCTTTCAGGTTGGAAAACCATGGGAGCTGGGTTTGGTATTTATTTTTTTTCCAAATCGAAACTCCTACTATTGAGTAGTACAGCCTGAAAAGAGGTGGTTTTCTGTGGGTGCAAAAACAAGGCTCAGTACCTGCAGGGGCAGTTTTGTGCTTGCAGTCATCTGCACCCTCAATTTAGCATGATGTCTGGGTCCTAGGTCACTATTTTTGTCACAACTATCACTGTATTTAACTAAAAATTATTTATTCCTTTTGAAGAAAAGAAAATTGGCGCTGGTAACCTGTCCTGCAGGCAATGGGGTCATGTGACTAGATAGAAATCCTTTTCTTGGAGAGGTCCTGAAGCTGTTCAGAGACCAAAAACTGCAGTGCATGGTCAAGAAATAATACTGATAATGTGATTATAGAAATGAAGATAGCACTTGAAAAATACTGGCTTTTCCCAAGTGAATATAACAATGTATAGCTATATCAGTGTTTGTTATTGTACAATGGGATCAACATCTAATGGCAGAGTTGGGCTCATAATTTCCAAATAGTAGTCTGCAGCAATTCTTGATCTTGCTTTGTCAGTTTTAATCTTTGATGGCAAAGAACTCCTCAAAGGATGTCCCTAATGGAAATAATGATGATGGCATAAAAATAAAAGCAGGCTGCTATACTGGGTGGAGAAAGTGTTGTACTTGCCCTTGTCTCCTATTTGTTGCTGTGTGGAATAGCAAGGATGTTGTTTGCCAATAATCTTGCTGACAGTCACCTTTTGAAGGTTATTTCTTCCCAGCCAGCAGAAAGCCCAAATAAGGAGAAATACACACTTCCTTCTTAATTTACAAGGACATCTGCCAAGTTTCTAGCTTGAGAGAGGGAAACTGAGAAAAGGAGGTATGGGCACAAGAGCCAAGTACTAAGCATTAAAATACAAGCCACGACTTCCAGAAAGTAGGGTAGGTACTTAAAGATGCTGAGAAGATAAGGTATTTTTGAAGGTTACCCTTCATTAGCCCACCAGTGGTGTTGAAAAGTGCTTTCTCTTTGTGTCAGGACTGTATTATGCTTTTCGTTTCATCTTTCTAGGTATTGATAAGCCCCACAAAAAAATACTTTCTGCTCTGTGCCAGTAGGTATGTGATCATTGTGACAGCCTGCGCTGTGATGCAAGGAGTAATACGTATCACTTTCTCTAGTCTATTACTACCAAAAAACTATAACCTGTTCTGTGTGACTTTGCAGCATAGGACTTTGGTATCTTTTCCAAGCTGACTTTTTTTTTTATGATTGTGTGTATTCTAGGTGACAAACCATTCTGGGTGTCATACTCCATGTAAGGGTCATCTGGAAAATTTATCCCTCTCCAAGCATGTGCAGTGGAATAGTACTTCTTTCTGCATCAGCTGGGTTATAAAACTACGCTGTGCAGGAAAAAGATGAATCTTCCAAGTTCTGTATGCATCATAAATGATGCATTATAGTGCAACATAGTTTGTATACTAAGAGCTGTTTAAGCAACGATACAAGATTAATACAGGCTAATCTCAAATATTTGGAGACATGTTTTTTTCTAACTTTATGTTATACCTGAACTGTTGTTTGATCCTGAACCAGTTCATAGCAAGTTTTTTGTCATGGTCAAAGTCTATATAATGGATCTGTTTCAGATTTGAATGACCAAAACTATGAAAGCCAATTTTAATACTTTGACTTGCATCAACTATGAATGCAAGCATATAAACATGCAGTACAGAAGTGAGACCTTAGCAATCAACTTTCAGTGTCTGGGGGATCAGGTAATCCATAATTCCTGAACTTTTTCTAAAAAGCAACTGCATTTTCAGGGATTTTTTTTTTTTTGTCTGTTTTTTCAGCCTGTAACAAAATTGTGACAATCAAAACTCTTTAAAAGTTTAATACAAATCAAGAGTGTCTAGAAAACCACTTCTACAATTTAAGCCAAATTTTAACTGAATTCAACTAGTAATTGCTTTGAATGTTAACCCCTTGCTTAATTCCTGGAGTTTAATGCTAGTCCTAGAAAAAACTGCCACGTCTGCAGGTCAGCCTAGCAGCCCTAGCTCTCACATGAGTTCTCCTGGCCCCAGATGCTTCTCTTGGAAAGTGCACTGAAACTACTATCTTTTCTATGAAGTGTTGAGTTTGAGAGGAAAAAAAAATCTCAACATATGACAAGAGTTAACATCTTGCCTGATTGTCAATTTTCTTCTTTTTCTTTTCCATAGTGACTAAAAGTAAGGAAATTCAAGGTAAGATCACTTTGGAGAAGATTATCTTTATTGAGGATCTGTAAACCACTATAAATTATTTCAGATTCCTTATACAAGGAATCCATGGCACTGAATCTATTATGATCTATACTTTGTATGGGTTAGCATCAGTTATGTTGATGTACGATATGCAGTAATACCAACTTTAAAAATTATATCATCAGATTTTTTTCTTCTATGACTCAAAATGCACAGCGTGTTTCAGGATGTAGTGAAAACCTGTTCCATGTGAGCCTGTTTTGTGTGGTGCATATGTGTTTGGGGGCTTTTGTTTGTTTCCAACAGAGTTGCCAAAACCTACAAATGCACACAAATTGAGAATAGACTGATTAATGGAAAACAGATTTCTTGTGACTGTTAAACCATGCTCATAAAGTCCCTAAATCAGTGAATATTGTCCCTTGAATTGGTATGTAATATAGTCAGGACATTTTCTTGGTGAATCTTATAATGTTTCCTACAAATCTGGCTATTGCCAGACTTGGTATAACTTAAATCTAATATTGCTACATATGCTTTAAGAGTTCAGCTTGTTGCTACTCTTTTTCTTCTTCCTTCTCATTTCTTTGGGCACCCCTCAACACATCTTGAACAGAGGCTGCATTTGGGAAGTTCAGTCTTTTTGCTTCTTGATGGGATCAGAAAGTCTAACAATGACTACTGCTGCATGTTTTGCCCTGGTACCAAAATTTAAGGTTTAGTTTATTTTTAATCTGGTGAGGAGAAAGACTCAGAACCAAGCCCCAGAAAAGGCTATCTCCTGACTTCAATGAAGTCTCTACACCTGATGCAGTGCTTTGGAACTAATCATATTTAACAGGCTTCTTCAGTAAGTGTAGTGTTTCAGGAACGTTCACTGTCCACAAGAGATATTCTACAGGCACAGAGTTAGCTCTTAAGGAAGATAATAATTGAAATACTCCTTTTTAAAGGTTTTTATGTGAGTGGAGATAGAAGATGATGCATTGTTTTTAAGAGAATATTGAATGTAATTTTCAACACCAGAAGCTACTTTTCACTTACCGAGATCAGAAGTGTGTCAAGTACAGAAGCCTAAGGGCAATCTCTAATTACAATGTGGCACAGTTTTAGTTCCCCACAATATCCTTTGACAACTAGGATGCCAAGTCTGGGGCTACAGATCTATGACTTGAAGTCATTAAGTGTTGTTACCAACTTTAACTTTTCAAACAATTACAGCAAATCTTAGCACTGGGGGTCTGGCAGAGTGCTCCTTCTGTTCTGAAAAGCTGTGCTAGTAAAAATAATGCTGCTTAATTTGTTGCTGTAAAGTTTAGCTTGCCACTGAGGTGAACCTCAGGAGGGAAAGTCAGAGGGCAAATCTCATTCACTGCATTAAGAATGCTGTAAATAAGTTAAATCAACAACAGATATGAATTACCCACAAATGCCTTATGAACACGATTTTTTCAGGAGATCTATAAATGTTAAACCTATTCACCTCTGAATTTAGAACAAAAAGATAAATAGTGGAAGTATCTTATTTTTCTATTATATTACACTGACCAGAGTTTGCTCCCAGTTGTAGCAGATGACTATATCCTTCATCTACCTAGTGTCATTTCAGGCAATATTTTGTAAGAGCATAATTAGTGCTATTTCCGTGGCGTTTTGTTTTGGTTTTGGTTTTTTATAGTAGGTGATAAGACACTAAAAAAGTAGCAATGACAGCATGCAGTATCACCATTGCACTAAAATTCATACTGATATTCCCCTTACTCCCCTAATGTTAAAGTAGAACTAATTTAGGAAGGAGGCTGTTGGAATCTGAGCTTGGACAATCGCTTATGTGAATTAAAATTCATGAAAACATGTGAATAAGTTGTCCTTAAACAATTCTATGCTAAGTATATTCCAAATTTGTGCTCTTGAAGGACTGTTTTCAAGTGATCTGCTTTAAGAGTATTCCAAAGCAGGGGCCAAAAAGGATATTTTTACACAGGCAACTTCTCTGTGAACTTTGAGTCCTCTGAAAGAATTGATATACATCCCTACTATATCCATATTAGATGGCACTAAGGCTGTTTGAAACATTGGTTTTAGCAAACTCAGATTATGTAGGGGTGTTTTACTCATACAATTTCCATTTTCTGCTAACAAGAAATTGAACTGAACTTCTATTTTTCCCCTAACAGAAGAACTGTTGTCTAGAAAATATTGCAAATAGCTTTAAGAGAAAAGATAACTAGACAGTTTTGTGCTGCCCCAAGGAGACAATAATGTTCTACATTTCATTTTGCCCAAAGCTACTGTGTTCACTGATACAATTCTTCTGGTAATTATGGAGGAAGATATCACCATGAAATACTCAATGGGTGGTCTAAGAATGCTAATAATTTTGATTCTGCCTTGTCATGCAAGAACTAGCCTACATGTAACAGTGATTGTCAGTGAGTATTGCTTTGCTAAGCATTTGAAATTCTTTTTTACCAATAATAGTAATTGAAGGTGCTCATCGTAGTGAAAATTGCTTACAAGCCTGTTAAATTGGGCAACCAATGCTGGAGCCTTTACCAATGTCTTTCTGCCTCTCTGAGAGTATACACATTATGTAGGCTAGTAAGGGTTATTAGAGCACACGATGAAGGGCAGAATGCTTGGTGTTCCACCAAGTACGCTCTAGTCATCTTCTCGTTCTAGAAAGAAGCTGCACTACAGAGGGAAGCAAGCCACAACTGAATTCCATCAGATGTGTCTACTTTGGTTTTTTTAGTTTATTTTAGTACGAGTTGTTTAATCTCCTGTTACTTCAATGCTCACTTAGCATAATTTATTGTTTCAATAATGAACAGAATAATCCCACTTAGATATTACTACCAAGTATGTTGATGTATAGATTAACACAAGTTTCGGTAGATGGAGTCACTTAATGCTAAATTGAAGTGTATTCTCAGGATGACTCATCACTTGGAAGGCAAAAGGAGGAAATTATTGATTAGTCAGCCAAGTATATGAGATTGCCACTTCTTCAAATGAATGTTTTTACACCTCCAACATAGTAAGACAATTCTGTTTGTGTTAAACATCTTTAAGGATTCCTGTAAAAGAAAACAATTTTCCAATAAGGATGGGTGATTACTGTTGGCAAGTCAATTTATAGCCCCTGAAGGCATTCAGAAATGAAGAATACCTATGAAATATGATGTACTAGCTGGTAGTTTCCTCTAATGGATGCAACCAAAGACCATATTCCTGTTAGCAGAAAAGCAGAAATCCTGAGAGGGTATGTCAAGAACATACCAATAGCAGGTCATCTGGCTAAAGGGAGGGAGCAAGCTTTTGGATTTAATCCTGGGAGGTGTTTGAGATGGCTGAGCCAAACTCAGTGCTGCCACAAACAGATGGTGTAAGTATTCCAAACTGTATTACAAGGTAGGAGTTCCCTAACTCTTTCCTTTGGCAGCTTCAGCATTTGACTGACCTCTTGATCAGCTAGTTCTGCTCAATAAACCTGCAAAAAGCATGAACTGTGTCTTTCAGAAGCACTTTTCTATCACTTTAAGCCAATACAGTTCACTGAAGGAAGTGCTAGGCTTGTACAATGGAAGCAGTGTGAGGGCACAACTTCATGGAAGAAGAAAATGGTAGAATTGCCTTTTTTCTGACAGCAGTGAACATTTAGTTTGGCACAGCTTTCTCATCACCTTTGAATTAATTGTTTTAATTTGGATAAAAATTTGAATTCTATTTTGTTGTTCTGGAGCTTCTTAAACTGCTGTGCTTCTCTTCTGGCTATAGCATGCTTGATCTTAAGGGGAAGGGATGACAAAAGATTTCTCAGTATCACTTCTTTACCTGCACTGTAGCAGGTGGTCTACAAAAATGTGTTTCTCAAAACATGCCAATATTTACCTTTCAATTTGAGGAAAAGCTTAAAGCCAAACACTAGGGAGCACTATACAATTTTCTAAACTGAAGATGTGAAGGAAAAAAACTTTATTCTAACAATCCTGCTGCCTTAGGGTTAAATTTTTCGTGTCACATGGGAAGGCAGCTACCTGAATTGTCAGAAATAGAGATTTTTGTGCTCTGTGCCCACATACTGCCATGACGAATGGATATATTTATCTCATTTGTAATCTGCATCAGGAGACGATCATTACTTTCAAAGAAGTTGTCTCTGGGAACCTAAAATTCTGGAGGGTTTGGGAAAGTGTTTTAGGGGGGGCTTTTTGGTGCTTTTTCTTTTTTTGGGTTTTTTTTTTTTTTTTGGTGGCTTATTATTTTGGTGAGAGCTTGGAGCTACATATTGGACATATAGGAAAAATCTCTCTGTATAAAAAGTTTTAAGTTTATGTAAAAGTTTTAAAGACTTTGCAGAGGAGTATATACACTGTTTTGAGGCATGCAAGTTGGGGCAATGTAAATGGGGGATTAAAAGGGCAGATGGAGATAGTATTACAGAGAGAAGAATGAGAGACAGGGTGTATAGCCCTGAAAATATTTAAAGATTTGTGGTGCATCTCATCTTAATAAGTAACACCCATTGCAATAACAGGAATTTGGGGACTGAACATGCTACTGCTGAACTCAGGACACTTACGTTACAAAAATGTCTTGCAACTAAGCAACGTTAGGAAATGACATTGTTTAATGGCTAGGATCTGGCACATATAGAAGTATAATACAGAGAAGAGTGGATAATCCCAGTTTCGTAAAATAGCACATGGAGATAGCAGAAGTTGCATAATATTTCCAAAATAGAGTTCAAATAAATAATGCAGTAGCATAATATTGATCAAGGTGAAGATAATAGAAATCTGAAAATGTAGGCCAATTTATTCTGGTTCAGATTTCAGTCCAGATACCTTGTCTTTTTTTTGTTTTCTTCTCTTCTCCCTTCAAAGACACTTCGGATGTCCCTCAATATTTATCAAAAATATAAGCTCCAATTCTGACTGACACAGAAAAACATAAATACTTTGTTTTTTCAGTATTTTTCATCTTTATAGTTGATGTTTGAAGGAGAGCCAACATGAATCACAGTGTAACTGTTACCTGACTATTATTCATCTTTATTTTCATTACATTTTCCTTCCCTAGTGGTGATTTATCTTTGATAGAGATCTACTGTTTCCTCCAATCCATTAACATTTTATTTAAAAACCCTCTTTGACCCTATATTCACTTTTAATTATCATCCTTTTCTATGTGGTGTTATTCAATGCAAAGACTCTCCAGGATCATATGAATCTGAAAGACATTTTTAACTTATGCTTATGAAATGTAATCTTTCTTTGGTAGCGTACTAACTCCAGTCACCTCAAGATGGAAAATGCCATCTCTCTTCCATCCATTAGTCCTCTTGTTGATTCTCCTCAATACTTAATTACAGTCAAACTTTTCCAAAATATAAAAATAGCTTAAAAAAAAAAAAAAAATTCAAGCCTCCAAACTTCTCTTCTTCACAGATGATTTCACACTTTGTAAACACTATTCTGAATATGTGAAGAACACTTTTTTAAACTACTAATTTGCTCTCTAAATGATTTCAAACATTGTAAGGAAGGGCAGCATTTCCTAATGCAAAGTTGACTGTCAGCTAAAAGCAGGACTTACTTTTATTGCCACTTCTTATCTCTCAGCAGAGTAGGAAGATGGGATTAATACTTAACAAAAATGACAAAATCCTATCCTAACTAGACTATAACTTCTTTGCCATTCTAAATGCCATTTAAATTGTCACATCACAGTATCACAGTATTACAGTATGCTAGAGATTGGAAGGGACCTCAAAAGATCATCTAGTCCAATCCCCCTGCCGGAGCAGGAACACCTAGATAATGTTACACAGGAATGTGTCCAGGCAGGTTTTGAATGTCTCCAGGGAAGGACACTCCACAACCTCCCTGGGCAGCCTGTTCCAGTGTTCTGTCACCCTCACTGAGAAGAAGTTTCTTCTCAAGTTTAAGTGGAACCTCTTGTGTTCCAGTTTGTACCCATTACCCCTTGTCCTATCATTGTTTGCCACTGAGTAGAGCCTGGCTCCGTCCTCGTGACACTCCCCCTTTATATATTTATAGACACTGATAAGGTCACCCCTCAGTCTCCTCTTCTCCAAACTATAGAGACCCAGCTCCCTCAGTCTTTCCTCATAAGGGAGATGCTCCACTCCCTTAATCATCTTCGTTGCCCTGTGCTGGACTCTCTCCAGCAGGTCCCTGTCCTTGAACTGAGGGGCCCAGAACTGGACACAATATTCCCGATGCGGTCTCACCAGGGCAGAGTAGAGGGGAGGGAGGACCTCTCTCGATCTACTAACCACCCCCCTTCTAATACACCCCAGGATGCCATTGGGCTTCTTGGCCACAAGGGCACAGTGTTGGCTCATGGTCATCCTGTCGTCCACTAGGACCCCCAGGTCCCTCTCTCCCCTACATTGCTCTCTAACAGGTCGTTCCCCAACCTATCCTGGAACCTGGAGTTGTTCCTGCCCAGATGCAGGACTCTACACTTTCCCTTGTTATATTTCATCAAGTTATTCCCTGCCCAACTCTCCAGCCTGTCCAGGTCTCGCTGGATGGCAGCACAGCCTTCTGGCGTATCAGCCACTCCTCCCAGCTTAGTGTCATCAGCAAACTTGCTGATAGTACACTCAATTCCCTCATCTAAATCGTTGATGAATAAATTAAATAATACTGGTCCCAGTACTGACCCTTGAGGCACTCCACTAGATACAGGCCTCCAACTAGATTCCACCCCATAGACTACAACTCTCTGGCTTCTCTCCTTCAGCCAGTTCACAGTCCACCTCACTACCTGATCATCCAGACCACACTTCCTCAATTTAGCTGTGAGGATGCTGTGGGAGACTGTGTCAAATGCTTTGCTGAAGTCAAGGTAGACCACATCCACCGCTCTGCCATCATCCATCCACTGTGTTATTTCCTCATAAAAGGCTAAGAGATTGGTCAAACATGATTTCCCCCTGGTGAAGCCATGTTGACTGCCCCTCATAAACCTCTTATCCTTGATATGCCTTAAGATGGCACCAAGGATAAGGTGTTGCATCACTTTCCCAGGGTTGGAGGTGAGGCTGACCTGTCTATAGTTACCCGGGTCCTCCTTCTTGCCCTTTTTGAAGACTGGAGTGACATTTGCTTTCCTCCAGTCCTCAGGCACCTCTCCCATTTCCCAAGACTCGGTAAAGATGATGGAGAGTGGTCTAGCGATGACTTCCGCCAGTTCCCTCAGCACCCGCGGGTGCATCCCATCTGGACCCATGGATTTATGGATGTCCAGATTGCTCAACTGGTCTCTAACCCATTCCTCATCGACTAAGGCAAACCGCTCCATTGACCTGACTTCATCTAAGGTCTCAGGGGTACAGGGCTCTTCAGGACTGCCTGCAGCAGAGTAGACAGAGACAAAGAAGGCATTCAGTAAGTCTGCCATCTCTGTATCTTCTGTCACCAGGGCACCCATCCCGTTCATCAGTGGGCCTACATTGCCTCTGGTGTTAGTTTTATCTGCCATGTATTTGAAAAAGCTCTTTTTGCTGTCCTTGACCCCTCTCACCAGATTTAATTCTAAGGAGGCCTTAGTCATCCTAGCTGCCTTCCTACATCCTCTAGCAGCAGCCTTATATTCCTCCCAAGTGGCCAGCCCCTCCTTCCATGACCTGTAAACTCTCCTCTTCCACTTGAGCATACCCAGCAATTCCCTATTTAGCCATGCAGGTCTCTTGGCCCTCTTCCTTGACTTCCTACGTGTCGGGATGCTTCGATCTTGAGCACGGAAAAAGCAATCCTTGAATGTCAACCACCTATCTTGGGTCCCTTTACCTTCAAACAGCCTTGCCCATGGGATTTCCCCTAGCAATTGCTTGAAAAGGCCAAAGTTTGCCCTGCTAAAGTCCAGGGTTGCAATTCTACTGGTCCTACCACACAAGATCCTGAATTCCACCATCTCGTGGTCGCTGCAACCAAGGCAGCCCTCAACCCTTACTGCTTCGACCTTGTTAGTGAGGATGAGATCCAGCAGCGCTCCTCTCCTGGTCAGCTCATCCACCATTTGCAGGAGGAAGTTATCATCCATACACTGGAGGAACCTCCTGGACTGTGGCTGGGTTGCCGAGTGGTCCTTCCAGCAAACATCAGGGAAGTTAAAATCCCCCACGACGACCACGGCCTGTGACTGTGAGGCCGCTCTCAGCTGCCTGTAGAAGGCCTCGTCAACTTCCTCACACTGATCCGGTGGTCTGTAACAGACACCCACAACAGTATCGCCCCTGCCAGCCTGCCCCTTAATTCTCACCCACAGACTCTCAACTCGCTTGTCATCTGTCCCTGGACAGAACTCGGTGCACTGTAGTTCCTCCCGCACATAAAGAGCAACCCCACCACCCTTCCTGGCTGGCCTGTCTTTCCTGAAAAGGACATAGCCTTCCATGACTATATTCCAGTCATGTGAGCTGTCCCACCACGTCTCTGTAATTGCCACCAGATCATAGTCTCCTGACTTAACACAGGTTTCCAACTCCTCCTGCTTATTTCCCATGCTGCGCACATTGGTGTACAGGCATTTCAGGGAGCGAGCTGAGCACACCGATTTCACCCTAGGATTATAGGAGGCCTCCCAGTCTCCATCAATTCTGGAGTGCTGCCCCACTGGGGCAAGCCCAGCTACAGCCCCATCCCCCTTCGAATCTAGTTTAAAGCTCTCCAAATGAGCCCTGCTAATTCGTGCCCCAGCATCCTTTTGCTTCTGTGAGATAAACCTTTCCCACTTGTCATTGTCCAGACTGGTGCCCTATAAAACCAGCCATTATCAAAGAATCCAAAGCCCTGCCTGCAGCACCAGTCTCAAAGCCAATTGTTTATAAACTGAATCTTCCCATTCTGTCCCACATCATCAGTGGAAGATGGAATGAGTGAGGAGAAGATCACTTGAGCCCCAGACTCTTTCACCATCTGCCCCAAGGCCCTGTAGTCTTTCTTCATCCCCCTCAGACTGCGGGAAGCAGCTTCCTCCCCACCTGTCTGGAAGACCAGCAGCGGGTAGTAGTCTGTCGGGTGCACCAGGCTGGGGAGTGCCCTGATGATATCCCTGATCCGGGCTCCAGGCAGACTACACACTTCCCTATGATGAGGGTCAACTCTGCATATGGGGCCCTCTGTTCCTCTCAGAAGGGAATCCCCTACTACAATGACCCTTCTTTCTTTCTTATCAGAGGCAGTCTTGAGGTGCGAAGTCAACCGCCTTTTCCTATGTGGCCTTGTAGGTGGGCCTTGCACCACATCCTCACCTACCTCTCCTTCAAGAGAGAAGAGCTCTAGCTGGGCTAGCTCCGATCAGCTGACTGAATGTCATCTCCATATTGTGCATGTAAATTGAACATAAATCCTTTGAAAACTTATGCACATATTATAAAGGATGTTGATCTGTTTCAAATGCAAGGTGACTAAATGGAATTAAAGATGTCATTACTTGTTGGCACCTGCTCCAGAGATTATAGCCTTTTGACCACAGAGCAATACCACATTAATTAAAATGTCCAGGTTTCATGTAAAAGAAAGAATAAGTGCTAGGTGGAAAAGAGGGAAACTAGATGTTTCCATTTGTGATTAAGCGAACACAAGACTTTCTCCTAGAGTTTGGAAATAAGTTAAAGAAACAATGGAGAAAAGAAATCAAAATTTTTATCTTCTAGGGCTCTTTCTGATCTCCTTAGCTAATCGTTTCTTCTTATTTATGCCCTTCTAAAGATAGGAATCTAGGCTATCTACTGTAACTGGTATGACAGGCAAACTTTTTTATTCCTCTATCTCTCTCCTATATTTTGAGTGCTAACAACTGTTTTATTTTTATTTAGCCACAGCATATGCAACTGTGTTTCAATTTCTCTGCTCTGTCCTGACCCACAGAAAGAGACTTGATGGCTAAAAAAAGTGCATCCTTGAGGATCACACAAGGGCCTTGCTTGGCTTTTTGTTACTGGTGGAGATGAGCAATAAGAAAATCATGTGGATTTCAGGGCCAGAATTGCTGATCACATTTCTAACTAACAAATAAGGACAGGAAACAAGCCCTAATACCTACCATAATACTTCAGAAGTTAAGTAAGTGTCCTATGAATGGCACCACAATACATAAGTAAAAAATCACTCCATAGACCTTGACACAATGCCACCTTACTTTGTGCTTCTACTGATAAAGCTATCTTAATTCTTATATCTATACCATTATTAAAAGAAAAAAAAAGTTTAGAGGGTGGGTTTTGTTTTTTTTTTCTGGGTGAACCTGACACAGTGTCAAATCAAATTTTAATTGACTCTGATTTAACATCCTGTTGCTGTTTTGAGACAGTTTTGTTGTAGTTATTTGGACTATCATGCTCAGTTTATTCACCTAGAGATATATTTCCATCAATTACTTTACAGTGTAGAATACAGCATATAAGGTATTTTACAGCATTACAAGCACTTTATTGTAAATGAAGAAAAGTCAATTTCAATGAACTGCACCAAAGGTTCTTTCAATATATTCAGTGCATAGTTCAACGAATAACACTTTGCTGAAGGTGTTTCTAGCTATGGAACATCAGCTAATTTTACTTTCTGTCACTTATTTACAAAATAGCATTTTTTTATGGAAGTGCAGAAACCCCAGCAGCTATCTGCAGTGAATGTGTTGGGGCTAAATAAACTTCAGCTACCTGATTGTTTTAGTCTGAATGAAACATGTAGTGAATTCTTGCAGCCGTCATGCATCAGTCCATATTTCCTACCACAGTACGCTTATTTAATACACATAATCCTTTTTGATTAGTAAAATGTGTTTCTTGAGATTATGAAATAGGGGGTTCTATCCCTTTACAAAAATGGATGTACACACAGTAACATTTATCTCCTGTTTCCTACTGCAGGAATAAACTTGTAAAATCAAACCAAAATAAACCACACACACACAAAAAAAACTAAAAAACAAAACCAAGCCACACAAAACCCCCAAAACACACAAAAGCTCCACAAAACCACAAATGAACACACCCCAACCTCTAAAAACCAAAAATAAGCCTATGACTTCATATGTTGTGATCTCCCTTCCACCCTAATTTACCTCTCACAAAATGACGTGAGCTGACCAGAGAGACTTTAAGTGCAATAAAACCTGATACTGAAGCCACAGTACTTTGGGGGGAGGGGTTTAATTCTTACTGTGTAACTGGGCCACTATGTAACTACCAGTCAAAAGGACAAGACACAGGAGCTCGCAGAAAAAACAGCATGAAGCTGAATGTGTTTGGACAGGAAGACTGAATGAAGTAGTATCTCACTGATCTAAGTTATTCCATTGATATAAAATAGTCCTGCCTGATGAATAAAGGCCTAATCATCTGATGTACACTTTGCAAGAAAATACACTTAGTGGGATGAACTTTAGCTTTCCAGAATGACACTGGAGAACTGTGTCTGGATCAGTAAACGTATTTTGGCTGTATATGAACAGATAGCTTCTAGCTTTCATTAACAGCTACAGCAGTCACAAACTGTCTCATCTTCTACAGAGATGATAACAAAAAACAGTAAGACATGCACATACTGCTCCCCCCACTAAGGCAGGGCAACCTGGAGCAGGTTACCCAGGAATGTGTCCAGGTGAGTTTTAAATGTCTCCAGAGAGGCAGACTACACAATCTCCCTGGCCAGCCTGTTCCACTGATCTGCCACCCTTAATATAAAGAAGTTCCTCCTCATATTGAGGTGAATCTTCTTGTATTTTGGTTTACAGCCATTGTTCCTTGTCCTGTTGCTAGTTATCACTGAAAGGAGTCTGGCACCATCCTCCTGCACCTGCCTTTGAGATATTTACATGCATATCTCAAAGATGAGATATTTACGATATCATCTCTCAGTCTTCTCTAGGCCAAACATGCCCAACTCTTTCAACCACTTCTCAGAGGTGCTTCAACCTCCTGATCATCCCTGTGGCCCTCTGCTGGACCCTTTCCAGTACCTCTTTGTCTTTCTTGTACTATGGAGCCCAGAACTGGACATAGTACTCCAGAAGTGGCCTCACCAGGGTCAAGTAGATGGGGAGGATCACTTCTCTTGACCTCCTGACCACTCTTCCTAGTACACCCCAATATACTATTTGCCCTAGTGTGCTATAAGGGCACACAGCTGGCTCATAGTCAACTTATCATCTACCAATACTCCTAGGTCCTTCTCAGCTGAACTACTCTCTAGGTCAGCTCCTAATCTGTACTGGTATTTGGGGTTCTTCCTCCCCAGGTGCAGGACCCTGTGTTTGCCCTTGTTGAACCTCATTAGGTTTCTCTTCACACAATTCTCCAGTCTCTCAAGGTCCAGCTGAACAGCAGCACCGCCTTCAGGTGTATCAGTCACTCCCCCCAGCTTTGTGTCATCCGCAAAGCTGCTGAGGGTACACTCTAGCCTTTCATCTGGGTCTTTGATAAACAAGTTGAGTAAGACTGGATCCAGTATCGATCCCTGGAAACCACCACCGACTACAGGCCTCCAACTGGATTCTACTCTGCCAATCATGACCCTCTGAGCTCTGCCTTTCAGCCAGTTTTGTCTACTCACTTAACCCACATTTCTTAAGCTTTCGTAAGGTTCTTATGGGAGACAGTGTCAAAAGCCTTGCTGGAATTAAGGTAGATAACATCTGCTGCTCTCGCTTGTTGACCATCCTGCCATGTCATCACAGAAGGCTATTAGGCTGGCCAAACAAGATTTACCCTTGGTGATTCCATGCTGACTAATTCTGATGACTTTCTCTCTACATGCTTGGTGATGACCTGCGGAATGACCTGTTTCATCACCTTTCCAGGGGTGGAGGTAAGGCTGACTGGGCAGTAGTTTCCTGGGTCGCTCGTCCTGCCCTTTTTAAAGATGGGAATAACACTGGTCTTCTTCCAATCATTGGGCATCTCTCCCATTCTCCATGATTTTTCAGAGATGATGGAGAGCAGCAGAGAAACATCTGCTAGCTCCCTCAGCACCCATGGGTGTATCCCATTAGGGTCCATGGATTTATGGGTGTTAAGTCTGTCTAGCCTATACCTACCCCAGCCCTCTACAACCAGAGGGAAGTTTTCCTTTCTTCAGCCTTCTTCCCTTCCTAAGGTCTTTAAAAAAAAATTTAAGAGGTGCTGACTGAATTATCTAATACATTGATCTGTATTCTTCTGGCACTCTATACTTCAGTTCCTAGTACGCTTTGCAATTTACTATGCCTAGCTCACGTTTTCCTTCTCCTATTGCCAGCGCAGCATACTCTTCCTTTGTGTCTTCTGCAAGGGGATGAAAGCACCGTTCATGTAACATTTTCTTTTCAGAATGTTTTTGCTCTGTAGTGCTACCTCTGAGAAAAGTATGCAATTTTTGAACAGTGAGCATAAAATGAGCCCTGGTTTTGTTCTCAGGTTTAACTAACAAACAAACAAAACACCAAGAAGTCAATAATTCCTCTTTTTCTTTAACTCCAGTGGCAGCTTGTCATTTCACATTTTTACTAGTTGAATGGCGAATTGCATCTGTTGTATTAAAATATATTTTTGCATGCTGTTGGTTGGACTGTTACTGACAATAATAGCATTTTGATTTACCAAATTTTCCAAAAATTTATCTTTTTAACATTTATTACCTTAAACAGAGCAGCTGCTTGAAATTTAACTTGGAAGATGCTTTAGTGATTGGTTCTGGGTTATGGACTTGGTTGCTTTAACTGTGGGAATTTGAATATTATTAAAACTATTACATGTCTTGCAGCTTTAAAAAAAAACCATTTTAGTATTTTTTAATCAATCAAAATTGCCTATCAAATGCCTAGAGCAAAAGATCTAAATCCTACATGCGAGGAGCAGTTACTATTGAGAATAAATATATAAAAACAAGGTTATTTGGTATGATTGCAGTTTTGAACAAAGTAGGAAATACTAGATCTTTCAGGTAACACATATCACTACTGAAATAAAAATTATATTTCATGCATCTTTCATTTGAAGTAACTCTGTAGACATCTTCTAAAATTCAATGGGTGTAAATATTTCAAAATTTACAATGTAGGGAACAATGATGTTGGTACACTGTAAGATGAAAACTATAAGCTCACGGTTTACTTAAAAGCATATAGATGACTTGCAGAATTCATTACAGTATTCAAACTGAGATAAGAAAAGATAGGTTTGCAATCACCATAGGTTTCATATCTTTCATGGGCTATTTAATCTGCTTTGTATATTTTCCAATTTCAGTACTAATAATACCACATTCTGTTCTGAAACTTTTCATTTGTTAAGTGAAGTATCTATTGCTTTTTTATTAGCATGTATTTTTTCTTTTCTCCCTTTCTAGTTAACTTTCATTTACCTGTTGCTTGTATCATTTTCTTCCATCTAGAATGGGAATATTTCTTCTATGCTGCATTCACAATCACCATCTTCATTATTAATCCTGAGAACAGCATTACTAATGGATTCATTATAATTTTCATCACTTAAAAGCAAGTTCATTTTCTGATGAGATGCAATTTTCTTCATGTGCGTTTTCAGACACTTGATTTGCTTTCTTTCTTTATAATCTTTGTAGACAACTCTTCCTCACAACCTACGAAGAAGACAACTCATGAATATATTGTTAAGATTCTCTTTATTCCTCCTAATACTTCCTTCTGTTGTTTGTCTATCTACATATGCTTGTACTGACAAAAAAATTCTCTAGCCCTTTTTTTATTACCATGGTTAATTGCTTAGATTCACTTTGAGTTATTTCATTTATAAGGTCTTTGAGATCAGCAAAAGAAATGTTCTACTGAAACTAAATATTTCTTTTACAATACCCATTCACTATCATCATCTCATGCACTGATACATAATTTACATATTTTAAAGTATTCTTCAATGTGCTTTATACAAAATCTGAAGTTTTACCTATTTGCATTGGTACAGGTCTATTGACGTTGAGTAACTTAAACAATGGAATTGACCAAGCTGTTTCAGTGCATGTGTACTTTGCAATTTGTTTAGTACTTATACATAGACTAGTTATAGGTACTTCGTTAGAAGAATAATTTTAACTTCATGATCTGGTCCTCAGTCTTTGTTTGAACACAGCTGTGGGTAGAGATGCATCTATATACAGATTTAAAGAAAAACTAGCAGCTATAGTTGCTTATAGTCTAACATATCTCTGAGAGAAAATATTCTTGTTTCTTTTGGCACAAATCAGACAATTGAATTAAAAAAAAAAAAAGTGTATTTTAAGTATGTTTCTTAAAGTCAAAAGACCAGGCGCTTAATGTAAGTTGACCATTAACTTAACTGAAAAAAAATAAGATGGCTCCTAGCTAAAGTTATAAGACTAGAGAACGATTTCTATATGCGATGCCTAAAAGCCCCCCATTGAGCCCCAAGCCCTAGTAAGTCTGTGACATACAAGCATGTAGATTTTTTAAAAAATTGTAATGCTGTATAGCAGTGCATGATTTAAAGTATTTCAAATTTATAAGCACACCATAATCACTAACAAAATATTCTAAGGTCCATAAAGTATTGAATATAGTCAAATAAAATAACTTCTTATGCAAAGAATTATTGGAAATGTGAGCCTCTGTTCTATGAGAACACGAGGTATTCTAAGCCTGTCTGTCAGCCTGATGCAAATATGATTTCATTAATTGGCTATCATTATATATTTGGTAGAATATCTGACTAGAAAAATCATTTTAAATGATTTGTGTGAAATCAGGTTTATCCTAAATTAAATCCTCATTAATAAGTCATTCTCATAAAAGTATATGCTTGACTTTTAATACTCAGAAAAAGCAGAGTCATATGATATTCTCTGATGTGCTTTAATTTTGAGTAAGATGAAACATTTTATTTCTAACTTAACTTTAAAAGACATATTGCAGAAAATTTGATGACTTGTCAATCAATCCAAGTCCTGAAATGTAACAAATCGGGTACTTTTCTGATCTGACTAACATGGATTTGTTGTGAAGAGCTCAAGAGAAGACTTACTTGTTAGTTTGTCTTTATTTGGATTTTTTGGTAGTTTGTTAGCATGGCAATTAAGAAATTTGAGGGAAAAAAAGACTGCAAATGGAGAAAATAAAACTTTATTGTTACATACATTACATAACATCCAAAGTACATTAATCTGTTATATAAGAGTTTAGAAGTAAACATGGGAATTGTTATTCCAGTTCTGGCTTCCTGATCGGCAACCTCTTCCTCTGATGGTGAGAAGGGACATCAGATCTGTGCAAAGATGAGCAGCTACCAATTTCTTCCCATTTTCTGAACAGGATTTTTCCCTCCTGCTGAAGTAAAGATTTTATCTCTGCTCTTCTTGAACTTGTGTAATTGCCTTACTGATTAGAAACTATAGGACACCAACAATGCAGAGCAATAGGGAGAAGTAATAAGAGGGTCTCATCTAACTATATTTCTTCTAGATTATTTAATAGCTCTTTTTAAGCCACAGTTCCTACAGTCATAGTCTTGATCACAAAAAGTAAGCTTACGCTTGTTTGCCCCTCTCATGTGTACTTTTGTGTTTTTTCTACATTAAATTTAGCTCATGAAATTTCACATACTTTCTCTGTCTCTGAACTCTGATTGTTCCCAACAAGAATTTATCCAATTACCTGGGTTAAATTCAGATCAAGACGATGTGACATACAGTAGGAAGAAGATTGTTTCTCTTTGAACTTCTGCTCTCAGTGCAATGAACAATTTTTGCTAACAGGGCAAAGTCCTGAACTGCACACGGCAGGAGCAGACATAAAATCTCATCTGACCTATGCTATGCTGGGAAAAATCCCAGGTCAATCACCTTTTTTATGTGGTATTTTATATGCAGATTTGAACAGCACTACCACTGCTAATTCTTTATTGCTTCTGGATTATTCTTATTGCAGTATTTATCTTAGACTCTAACCAGGCTGCTTTTTTGACTCCTTTTATTCCCTTCTTAGAAACTCCGAAGAAGTCATGGAATTGTCAAGTGTTATGCCTAATCCTTTCAGTTTTATTAGATGACACGTGTTTTTCTAAGCTGAGGCTATATGATTCGAACCTCACCTTCTCTGTCAGAATGCTGCAGGTATGTATCTTGGCACACGTACACACTCGCTCACTCTTAAAACTTGGAGGTGGGGAAGTGCCCTGTCCTACTCAAGCAAACAAATAACATCTCTGTCAGCAACAGAGTAGGACCGGTACCTACTGAAACCCTAGCATGTGTTGTCTTCAGTGATGGCAATGGTAATATTATAAATAAGAGTTAACTGAGATTCTTTGATGGAAGAAACTGAGGTTCCTGAGGTTTCAGTTATTGATTTAGATAGTAAGTGAAGTCAGTTTATTCAAAACATAGTGCTAGAACATGAGAACAAAATATATCTGTTATTCTTTTTACTGTAAACTCCTTTTCATTGTACTGCTAGGTTCTTGCCTAGATTACTGCTCTCTACCAGCAGTTAATTATGTCCTTAATATAAACTTCAGAATAGACCGGACTCTGTATCTATTTAGCTCAATCAGGAAAAAGATCTAGTGACTTCAGTGAATATCATACCTGAGACAGAATTTATTTTATGCTTATTTTGAACTGTTTGAATTCATGAGACCCGCAAAATTAATTCTAAAGCAGAAGACTGCTAAAAGGCAATAACATAAAAAAAAAAGTTGGGTGGTTGCTATCAAATTCAAGTCTGAAATGCAGGAAATTCTACTGAAGATGGATATGCAGGTGAAGCTGCAGCTAAGGAAATTTAGAGAGATAAAAACCCAAAGGTATGCAATTTGCCTTTCCAATTCTTTGTTTGGGTCACAGTTTTGTGGATCATTGAAGTCAGTAGCACTTCATAGTTGATTTTGAACTTTTTATAGTTGTTCTATTTGCACTTTGAACTGGTAATTCAATGAAAGTTTGAGTGCACTAATCAGGAGCTGTGAGATATTAAAAAAAAGAAGGGAAGAGGATCAAATATAGGGTTTGTAGAGGAAGTCAAGACTTTGGGCTAAAAGGTCAACACCTTTTTCAGAGTAATCTTAAATAGAAGTACAAACAGTGACAAGAAAATTATAAGAGTAAAATTATGCAAAACTAGGCTATGCAAAGTATTGCACTCAGGTGGTAAAACACACACATCTTACGGCCAGGAATTCAATAGTAAATTTGCATAACAGATAACTTCACAAAGGCATTTCTACCTCAACAAAACTGAGTTTTAAATTCATAAACATATCATGTTAACAAAATAAATTAATTAAAGATTAAAAATATAAGTAAAACATGGGATTTGCAATTTCCAAAATAAGTTACAACAGTTTCTTAGAGACATCTTGGAGAACTGGGGTGAAACAAATAACTGTTAATTAATGATTCAAAGTAGTAATCAATTGCTAACCATAAAACAGCTCCAGTTCATGAGTAATCAAGAACCAGATTCTTAGACTAAAAGGAAAAAAAAAGTGGAAAAAAGTTGTTCTAATACTAAAAGTGCTATTTTAAGGTATAAATCTTAACACCACTCATGTACAAGCTGGCAACTGAATTAAGTGCATTCTCCTTCTTTCAAACCTTCCCGAACTGACACTGTTTTGCTGGGATTAATAATTCTATCTATATATGCAAATGAGTCAATGGAGTTGGACTTCTGGCATGTATGTCAAGGCACTCAAACATAAAAAAAAGTGATATGCATTTCAAACTGAATTATTCCAAAGGCCTTAAATGAAATCATTAGATACACTCTTCTATGTCAGCTATGTGCCTTTGCGCATAGCAAAGACACATTTGAGAAACCTTTCTGTCAGATCTGATTAAGAAAGCATTTGGCACCACTGAATATTTTTGGCAGTTTAGGACTTTCCTTTCCCAGTCTTTTCTGACACAAGTTGACCCTCTTTCTGGTGACTTAGGTTTGTACTCCTTTTCTCCACCATACTTACCCATGAAGACAATGTTGAGAGAAAATTACTGAGGTGATACTGTGTATGTATTTGTAGATGATGTAGAGCATCCAAACACAGGATGGATGTCTCTAATCAGAAGGCAGGGAAATCAGTGAAATCATACTTATTGCCTATATGTATGAGCACCATTGGAAATGCATTTAAAATTTAGGAAAAACAATACTTCTTTTTACGTACATACACTGGTGGGCTGCAGGAAAATTGTTTTAAAAGGCTGACAAAGATAAACAAACTGTGGAAACAAAGTAATAGTACCACAATGAAGAACAACAAAATTATTAACGGTGTCATTGTAAGAATAGAAATTTAACGAAGGGAAAATTTATCAGTATGATCAGTTGCTGTCTGAATTCTCAGCTGAATGTTCGAGAAATATCTTGACACTGAAAACTAATTTTCCAGAACTACCTTAGCTCTGCATTTTGGGGTTTGGTTAGTTCTGAGGTTTTTATTTCCAGAATGGATGGAAAAGAGCTGCTGTGCCTTGTCAAGGTTATATAATCTCTAATCTTTTACAACATCCTCTCTCTGCCATGGAAGTCACCTGGAAGCTTGTGTGGGTTTGAAGACAGCAAGACACTTAGTAGTTGTAACAAGCTGTATCAATGCAATGACAACAGTAAATAACCTTCCTTTAAGCCCAAACATTTTCTGGGCCCCTGCTGTAGGGAAAGCATTTATTTCAAAAAGTAAAATCTCTTAAAGTCTTGAAGAGCAATCTTCCTTCATTTGCTACCTCAGTTTTCCCTAAGACTAAGACAATTTTTTTTCTTAGCTCTGACTACCCTAGAAAACTCTTCTTTTTTGCTATTTAAGTGCACAACCAAAGAAATCCAACCTCATCTAAAATAAAACCTTTCATGTTATTGCTGTCCACAGTAGAGGTAAGCAATAGCATAACTTCTTGTTATTCCACTTATTAGGATTTTCTTCTGTATTCTGCTTTTTGAAATAGCATTTTATTGAAGCATTTCATAGCTCTTAGGAAACAAGCTCTCTAATAACTAAAGTCAACAGAAGTCAAAACCTACTGGAATTTCCCTGTGGGTAGAGTCAGTTCACCAGTTACCTGACAATGAACACAGAATTCAGTCAGTAGTTCATTTGACACTCATGTGCACATTTAACACAATCTCACAGCTTAATGAAGAGTTGCTCTGGTATTACAAAACATGGATTTGCAAACTGGTAAATGTCCTTATGCAGTATATAAGGAATTTTCAGTTCATCTTTTGCTTAAAAATTAATTAACCAGTTCTTGATAGATACATGATTGGAGAGAATAATTAGAAGGAAAATCTGGACTACAAATTAGAGCAACTGGATAAAATTTGTAGAAGGGGAAGCTGGGTCTTGAATTTCTTTGGAACCATTTTATAATTGTTTACTTCGTGCTGCATGAGTAAGGAAATTTGTGTGACAAACCCGATTTTTCTGTAATTTGTGATAAAAGTAACTGAATGTGGGTTGATGGGAGTCAGGGGGAAGAGGGTAAAGCCTCTGCAGCAATTACTGTAAATTAGTGGTATGGGGCAAACCCTATGTAGTAGGGAGCAGGTTCTTGAAGCAGAGTTAGTGACCACTGGAGAAGCTACTCTGGACACAGATAGCAAGAAACATCAACTAACTATGCTGTTTTAAAGTATGTGAAATGTAGATTACTGTAATAAGTGAAAAAGTCTTTCTTGTGCCATTCATCTCCTCCACAACTTTTAAACAAACTTATACCTTCTGCACTGTAATTCCTAGGATGTAATTACAATAAAAAGACTAATGTTCTAGAAGTGAGAAGGATGTTTTGAATTTTACATTGGAATTGAGGTGGCAACATCATTCTTCTCAGTAAGCATTTATTGCCTCAAAGGCTCACAGGACTTCGTAGTTTCAAATAGACAAAAAATTGCAAGAATTTCTTAATAGACAGCCACTGTCCTGTACATGCGACTTTTTCTGTCCTTTGTCAACTTGTACCTTCAACATCCCAATACTAAAAAAAAAAAAAAAAAGTGATGTATTAGCCCTCAGTAATACCACAGTGTTACATTCAAACTCAACACAGAAAGGTCCTATTCATGCTAGCAGGACAACCTGTTATTAAGGGGACCTCAAAGTTGTCCCATAATATATTTAATTTGAGGGAGGAAGGAAATTACATGAGAGCTTTAGCTCTCATCTTCTCAAAAAATATTTCTAGGTAAATTCTGAAAGATGGTACAATACTTATGCAGCAACTTCTTAGAAACATGCTCCTGCTTTTAGAGAGTGGGATTTTACAGCCCCATTTCACAGCAGGAATTCCTCAACTATTGTGAAATTATTGGATTTGCTGAATAACTAAAGATTTGTCACTTTAATATCAGTTCCCCTCTGACATATGTCCTTGCTGAAATCTTTCCCATGTACACTAACCTAGAAGTCCTTTGGAAAATGCAAACAAGTGAATACAGATCTCCTGGGATCCAAATGTTCTCTTATCATGTGTGAACAAAATGGGTCACTTTGCTTCCTTCAAGTGTAATATATCATCCTAATAATGTGCTTTAGTCTTCTCTCATGAGAAGAAATTTTCACAAGTCTGCTTGATTTCCAACATGCCGTTGATTTTGCCTTTTCATCCATGCGCTTGTCCATAATAACAATGAAAACCTAGCATGATCTGTTCCACTAGTAGCAAGGCTCACAGGTTTTTTTGTTGTACAGTAGACATTTTACAATATAAATTTGGATAGTGAGAAAATTACATTCTTTAGTAGGTTTTAGAAATAGTTAAATCCCCGTTTGTAAAGTGTGGAATAATTCTCTCTTAATTTCAAGTATAGAAAAGACATGATTGAGCTACTTTAATGATCCAAAGTCTGCAAAGTGTATTAATCACCAACTATCCAGGTTAATGTCTTGATTCATTATAACAGCAGTTGCTGTTCACACTACTAAGACGGAGATTTCTTTCTACTGTTGCAGCATTTCTGTTCTAAATCACATTGCTCAAAGGTTTATGGCTTAGTCACTTATAGGTGGCATTCAGCCAAAAAATATCTTACAGAGATTGCTTACCTTTGTGTAGAGGTACAAAGACAGGTTTATGTATTCTGGTCTAGCTACAGACTAAAATGACAAGAGTATAGGGATGTGCTCCGAAACAGTGTAACAATAGGTCTATGTAAGTGGTGTCAGTAGTAAAAAATCAGAAGCTTTGTCATTTGAGGAAATATTTTGCAATAAACTTGTGGGATTGGAGATTAAAATCTTCAGTAGCCTATTCTTCATGTTGCCATTAGGAATGCCTTGTTTGCTTCACTGTTCATCAGGGATGATTAAGTCAGCTTTCCTGCATAACATTAAAAATCACCATAGCGTTGTAGGTCAATGGCTGGATTTTTGGGAAAAGGGAAGGAGAGTAGTTGGCACTGAGGAGATGATGTGCAAAGTGGATATTAAAGAGATTTTGTGCTGTATGATTTTGAACCTGTTTGGTATTGGCACACTAAGAAAACCTGAACCCCCCTTCCCTCTCTTGCTCAGTTTGAGTGTTCATTTCTGTTCATCTGCTTGTCTTTTATTTTAGTTATCCCTTTGAGGTAGAGAATATCTTTGCAGTGAGTCTAGGAAACATCAAATGAAATGAGGTTCTGTTCTGTCATTCAACTGTGTTGACATGGTAGTTACTGAACAAAAATCCAAACAACATATGTGTTGCTCTGGGTACGTTGCTGAGAACAGCAATATACTGACATCATGAAATAGAAACCATTAGCCAAAGCTTCTCAGAGATCCACTTGTATATACATGTTGCAGATTGAGCAAGTTTTGAGGCAGGTAGGACAATGGGATTCTCTCTCTGTTTTTGTGTCTTCACATGGTTGATGCGTATGTGCTATGTGTAATCTGAAGCATTTCACACTACTTGGCAATCTGACAGAATAGCAAAGAGGGAGGTTGCATAGCTTATTGTCAGCAAACCACATTCACTGGTTAGGAGTAAGAATTGATGAGGAATTGTTTGTGCTTATAATATTCAACCAGATTTCTGGTGTGCTTGCATAGAAGTTTGTTTTGGTGTCACGACATGCTCCTTTGTTGCAAGAACTCTTTGTGATACCTCTAGCTCCCAGGATAATGATCCTCCCAAATGCTGATTCATCCATACTCTCAAGAGAAAGAGGAAAAATGTCTCCAGTTCAAGGTAAATGTCCCAGAACAAGACTACATTTTCTACTCCTTTTCTGAACTTGACTTTTTTCAAATTTTGGGCAATTCTGGTTTCCATCCCCTTCTTTTGTTGATTCTTCATGTTGGTGATCTGTCACATCAGATTTGTGCCATGGACTTGTTTGGAATTGTACCTTCTATTTTAACTTCTGAATGGGAAAAGTAGGACTTTTCAAGAAGCAAAATAGAAAATAGGCAATGTACTCTTTATCCTTGGGTGAATCATACAGCTGGCTGCCATATGTGCACTTGAAACCTCCCTTTATTTAAATGATTTAAGAAGGGGATGAAGGATTGATTATACCTGTATTTATCCAAATGTTATGTACAGAAAATATGATGGTTTTTTTTCCAGTCTACAAAAGGTATCTATCTTAAAACCAGTCAGTAGAATCCTACCAAATGATATTTTGCTTCTGAAAGACTTTTTTTTCTAGCTGAATCCCAGTATTGCTATTAACTGGCTATTAAGTGCTGTGGGACGTGAAATATAAGTCATTGTAGACTATTTATGCCAGTATGATATAATACTCTGGTCAGCTCATGTTACAGTTTAATAAGAAAGCCACTAGGTATTTATATGAAACTGGTTTCATAAATATAGTATAGCATAATATATATTTTACTTTATTAGTCTCAAGGTGAGCTGAAACTGTCTTGACAGCACAATTTAGCAATTATAATATGCTTCTATTAACACATGCTCAGTAATGCAAGTTTTTGAAATTAATCACTTTTATTTGTATGATTTTAAATATCTTAGGGGGAGTTGATACTATTCATCACTCTGAAATACTGAAGCCTGTAACTGTACGGCTGTTCTGCTGGGCACTATCTCCTGATCTTAGGGACAGAAGGAGATTATAAAATAATACAACCTTTTTCCAAATAAAATTCTCCTATAACTTCATATGTCACTCCAGAACACAGAGTAGGAGTTATGGCAAAGTGCATATGCAAATAGTGAATACTGAAACTTCTGTGACTGAGTTAGACTCTGCCAGGTCTGTTACTGCCCAGGTCAGCAGAACTTCCAAACTGAACTTTCCTCCTATCTTACAGTGGAGGGGATGCTGGTAGGATCATCCTTGCCATCTGCAGTAAGGTGAATTAGGTCACCTTAGGTGCATAGGCACAGGTCTTCCTCTGAGATGCTGGTAGTGAGGTGTCCACTGGTGCTTGGGAGAAAGGTATCAGTCAGAATTCCTAGCAGGCATGTCAGGGAAAAATACTAATTTATGATACAACTTTGATCCGCAACAAATAGACCAATTTCAGGAGACTTCCATTTTCAGGATCAGATGGAGCTTTCCCTCCCCAGTTTCTTTTCCTTTTGTGTAGCACCACAGAGTTATAAGGATTATATAATTACAGTAGGTAGGATGGTATGTACTTGGTAACTTTTGCCTTGTTTCAGAAGCCTAACACAGTGGTAAAAGAGAGGTTGGATATCCCTGTTTTCTGTCTATCAGAAAGCAGTCACTCTAACGTGTCCAAATGGTCTCTTTAAAGAATCTGTGCTTAACAGCAAAAACCCCAAAGTTATTTCTGATTATGCAGAAACCGCTAAGTACGGACCACCAGTGATGCTGCTGTAGCTGAACACAGACTTCAGGCTTCACAAAACAAAACTGCTACTAGAAATATTCAAAAGAAAGAATCAATTTACTGCCAACAGGAAATAAGGGTTAGAATATAACAGTATACCAGGAATTTGTTGGATTTAATGATCTTGGTTAAAATTTCCAGACTTGGACAGCACCAGTGAGGGATGTATGCCCCTTACGTACTAGGTTCTTTCTGCCAGATTTGTCCTGTGTGCTTTGAATAAAAGATGCATGTGGCAGTGGCAGTGCTATACAAGATGGTGAGGATGGGAGCAATAATAATAATATTATTGTATGAAAATTGACCTGTGTGAACTGAAACTGTAAATGTCCAGTGTCTTTGCTTTGCTATCCATCCAGGAGACAGATTCTGCTTCTCATGAAGCAGTAGTAGTACCAGTGAACTTACTGGCAGAAAATGGAGTAAGAAAACACCAAAGCAAACTATGGAAAATTTGAATTTGAGAATGTAATGAGGTTGGTGATGGATCTGTGCTGCAGTCTTGATCAATTTGTTAGCTTTGTAGTTAGTGTAATCATCACGTTTGCTTTTTTTTTTAACAACTTTAGAATGAAGTTTTAACATACAAAACCCCAAAATGTCCCAGTTTAGTGAAGTGCTTTACTAACAGGAATTGTGATACATGTCTGTAGGTAGTTCTCTCTGCTGTTCTTGGCAGATCAGTAATATTCAATTATATGGTGAGATTTTGGCATGAAATATAAGGGATTTTTAAAAAGTCAGAAATATTTTCACTCAAGACTTAAAGACCAGAGTCTTTCATCAGAAAGAGAAAATAAAAAAGTCCTGGATATGGATGTCTGGGCATTCCATATCTGCATACTGAGATTTGGTCACCGAGGCTAGAGTCTGAAGCAGTTGTGAGAAATCTTAGCTCTTTCAAAGTATCATAGACCAAACAGTTGGCATGGTAGACACTGTATATTCAAAATCTGGAATGCATCTGACAGCATGTCACATAAACTAGAACAGCTTAACTGAGAATGTGATATTCACATAGTTTACAATGTGCCAGTGGAAAATAAGACTGTACCATTCTGAGACTGTGAATAACGCAGACATTTTTAAATATTAAGGCACCACTAACTAGTATAACAAAACTGGATTTAAGTATGGTGATGCTGGTTTTGCCCAAAAACACAGGCCAAAAAGGGGTGACAATGGCCATAGAAAATATTGTATCTGTGAGTTTACATCAAACTCTTGGCATTTCAGGGAGTTATTCTTGCTTACTCATTTTGATCAGGTCAGCAAAAGTTAAAGACCAGTGATGTCACCTGTGAATTTTTTTCCCTTACCTTTTTTCTTTCCTAGAAGACTTCACAAAGCCTATGCCCTCTATCTTGATTAGTTTAATCTTGGGTATTAAAACAGTTATTCACAGTTGCCATCTGCATCACAGATCTCTAAATGTGCTGGATACAATTCACTTATCACTTACATGGGAAGTACATAAAGTAGAAAAAAAAGTTGTTGAAGAATACTTGGCTTCAGCAGAACCTCTACAAGGTCGCTTATTGCTCAGCCAGAGGAACCAAAAGAATATAAATATACAGGGCCTACTAAGTAGCCTTTGGGGGCAGGCTGGGGGAAGGATACTAAAATGTGATATTCTTTATGCCAAAATTAACACTTTAAATACTGATGCTGCCCCTTAGTAAGGAAAGAAATTTAGACAAAACAAAAGCTAGTGTGTTCCCTCATATATCAGTGGAAAGAATGCTTTGTAAGGAATTTCATACCAACAACTGTCATGCAGCTGCATTATTGATGATTCTTTGATCTATGATCAATTTTTATAGCATACTGATGACCTGCACTACCTTATTTCATGCTGTGTGCAATAATTGAGGGCTACAGTATCTGAGAAGACCTTACCCTTGGCTTTTCTCTGCCTTTTCTTTTCTTGTGCTGGACCTGTTCTCTTTGTTAGGTTGTTCTTGAAAGCTTGTTCTCTCCATGGAAATTCTGTATTGGTTAATTATAATATTTTAAGTCAGATTATAAATGAGTGATTAATACCAAAAGTTTGAATTGGAATAGAGCCAGGGGGCTCAGCAGCAGAATTTCTCTTTATTAATACATTGTACAGGGAACAAAAAAAAACTAGCAAAGTTATATAGTATTCTCTTTCTTGTTATTTTTATGTTTTTTTCTCCAGCCTTCATTTAATGAAATATATTAGCCTGAGCCTCTAAGAAAACATTAAAGGGGAGGAGGTAAGAAGACAACATCTCGAACTTTTTTGTACCCCTTGGTATTGGGGAATGTAAAGGAAAAATAAGTAAACTGCCTATCTTTCAGTGGTGTATGGTCTAGGCACCATATCTAGCCCCTTCTTTCATCTTAAAAACAAGGTCTCTATCACCTTTCTTTGCATCTTTCTCCAGATATGTATTCAGGCTGAAATCTGAGAGCAAATTGTGTTCCCTAGGAAATAATAATATAATAGGAATATATTTGATTCTGCTGCCCAAATAATTAAGGAAAAAGGGTAGTCTGAATTACAAATGCAAAAAATTGGAGAATCTGCATATACATTCTTATTAAGATTTTAGATGAATGAAACAAAAAATCTAAGCAGAAAATTAATTTTGTTTCTATTGTTGAAATGTTATTATAGCATCTTTTTGTAATTAGTGAAAATCATTTGCGGTGTGATATCCAGAAGTAGACCTGGTATACATATTTGAATCTAGAAGGAAATACACACGAGTTGTGATAATCTGAGTTATTAGGCTAGCTCATAGCCTGAGAAATGTAGCAGGAGTTTGTTCTTAATGGTTTGAACACAAAAGTGAATGGCTGATGAATGGCTGAGTTACACTTATATTAACTAGCAGCAGAGTGGGAAAACCTCTTCTGAGGTCTGTCTTCCATATTTATGCCACTTTCACAGAATCACAGAATCCTAAGTGTTGGAAGGGGCCTCAAAAGATCATCTAGTCCAACCCTCCTGCAGGAGCAGGGTAACCTAGAGTACATCACACAGGAACTTGTCCAGGGGGGCCTTGAATATCTCCAACGTAGGAGACTCCACAACCCCCCTGGGCAACCCGTTCCAGTGATCTGTCACTCTCACAGTAAAGAAGTTTTTCCTGATGTTCACATGGAACCTCCTATGCTCCAGTTTACACCCATTGCCCCTTGTCCTATCACTGGACATCACTGAAAAAAACCTAGCTCCATCATCCTGGCACTTATCCTTTACATATTTGTAAACATTGATGAGGTCACTCCTCAGCCTCCTCCAAGCTAAAGAGACCCAGCTCCCTCAGCCTCTCCTCATAAAGGAGATGTTCCACTCCCTTAATCATCTTTGTAGCTCTGTGCTGGACTCTTTCAAGCAATTCCCTGTCCTTCTTGAACTGAGGGGCCCAGAACTGGACACAATATCCCAGATGCGGCCTCACCAAGGCAGAGTAGAGGGGGAGGAGAACCTCTCTTGACCTACTAACCACACCCTTTCTAATGCACCCTAGGATGCCATTGGCCTTCTTGGCCACAAGGCCACATTGTTGGCTCATGGTCATCCTCCTATCCACCAGGACCCCCAGGTCCCTTTCCCCTTCACTACTGTCCAGCAGGTCAACCCCCAACCTGTACTGGTACATGGGGTTGTTCTTCCCCAGGTGCAAGACTCTACACTTGCCCTTGTTGAATTTCATCAAGTTCCTCTCCGCCAACTCTCCAGCCTGTCCAGGTCTTGCTGAATGGCAACACAGCCCTCTGGTGTGTCAGCCACTCCTCCCAGTTTAGTATCATCAGCAAACTTGCTGAGGGTACATTCAGTTCCCTCATCCAGGTCGTTGATGAAAATATTAAACAGCACTGGTTCCAGCACCGACCCCTGAGGGACTCCACTAGTCACAGACCTCCAGCTAGATTCTGCCCCATTGACCACAACTCTCTGCCTTCTTCCTTCCAACCAGTTCTTGATCCACCTCACTACCTGATCATCAAGCCCACACTTCCTTAGCTTATCTATGAGGATGCTGTGGGAGACAGTATCAAATGCCTTACTGAAATCAAGAAAAACCACATCTACTGCTCTACCATCATCCATCCACCTAGTAGTTACTTGCTCGTAGAAGGCTATAAGGTTGGTCAAACATGACTTCCCCTTGGTAAAGCCATGTTGGCTGCTCTTAATGACCCCCTCATCCTTGATATGTCTAGAGATGGTGTCAAGAATAAGTTGTTCCATCACCTTTCCAGGGATGGAGGTAAGGCTGACTGGTCTATAATTACCCGGGTCCTCCTTCTTGCCCTTCTTATAGACCGGCGTGACATTTGCCATTCTCCAACACACAGGCACCTCACCTGTTTCCCACGACTTACCAAAGATGATGGAGAGTGGCTCAGCAATGACCTCCGCCAGCTCCCTCAGCACCCGTGGGTGTATTCCATCCGGACCCATCGATTTATAGATGTCCAGATTACTTAACTGATCCCTAACCCAATCCTCATCTACCAAAGCAAACTCCTCCTTTATCCTGACTCCTTCCGGGGCTATAGGAATCTGGGTCCCCCGGGGAGAGTCTGCAGGAGTAAAGACAGAGGCAAAGAAGGCATTCAACACCTCTGCCTTCTTTAGATCCTCTGTCTCCAGGGCACCCACTTCATTCAGCAGTGGGCCTATACTGCTTCTTGTGTTAGTTTTATTCGCTATGTATTTGAAGAAGCCCTTTCTATTGTCCTTGACCCGACTTGCCAGATTAAGTTCCAAGGAGGCCTTAGTGTCCTAATTGCTTCCCTACATCCTCTAACAGCTGTCCTATATTCCTCCTAAGTGGCCAGCCCCTCCTTCCATAATCCATAGATTCTCCTTTTCCGTATGAGTTTGCCCAGCAGTTCCTTGTTTAACCATGCTGGTCTCCTGGCTTCCCTACTTGACTTCCTACTCATTGGGACACTCTGATCCTGAGCTTTGAAGAAGTGGTCCTTGAATGCTGACCAACTATCTTGAGCCCCTTTGCCACCTAGTACCCTTTGCCATGATACTTCCCTTAGCAATTGATTGAAGAGGCGGCCAAAGTTTGCCCTTCTGAAATCCAGAAATGTGGCCTTGCTAGGTATTCTATTCCTCCCACACAGGATCCTAAACTCCACCATCTCATGGTCACTGCAGCCCAGGCTGCCATTTGACCATCACTACTTCAACCAGACCCTGCTTGTTGGTGAGTGCCAGATCCAGCAGCGCTCCTCTCCTAGTTGGTTCATCCACCATTTGCATTAAGAAGTTATCATCAATGCACTGGAGGAACCCCCTAGACTGTGAATGACTGGCTGTGTAAGTCTTCCAGCAAATATTGGGGTAGTTAAAATCCCCCATAAGGACCAAGGCATGTAGTCGTGAGGCCGCTTTCAATTGCCTGTAGAAAGCCTCATCAACTCCTTTGTCCTGATCAGGAGGTCTATAATAGACCCCTACAACTGTGCCACCCGTACCAGCCTGTCCCTTAATTCGCACCACAGACTTTCCACTTGGTCCTCATCTGTCCCTGGACAGAATTCAATACATTCTAGTCACTCTTTCACACAAAGAGCAAGAGCAAGAGCTTTCGTGAAGCTTCATCTCAGAAAACCCAAATAAAGCCTTCTCCTCACTTCAGTTAGGTATATATAAATATTTGTATGATTGAGTGCCTAAATTACAGGGAGAACCAAAGATCCACTTATCTGAGAAAGATTCCTTATTTTCCTCTTTCTCTGTCATGTTTTTTGCATTTTGCACAGGAGCAGCAGCTGTTCAGTAACTGAACATTAAGGTGCTCTAGTTCCCTCTTTAGTGGAAGGAAAGAGCTGCTCTATTTTGTAATGTAAATAGGCTGGAAATCATAATCCTGCCTTGCTCTTATAAGTGCAAATGCTCTCAAATATTCTTTTAACGTATCCAGTAACATAAAGAAAAAAAAGTGTTTTTTTCATCACAATAATTAACTTATTCTTCTTTCTACCTATATCTTTTATTTTCTGAAATAAAATTCTGAAATAGTTTCTGAAATTGTACCTAATTCCTTTTTTTCCCCTAAAAAGATATTTTCAAACCTCAATCTTAAAATGTGCAGTTTATCCAATATGTTCTCTATATACTGTTATTGCATTCATCATTGCTGCTATGTGAATTAAAAAAAAAAACAACAAAAAGCCCCCAAAAAACAAACAAACAAAAAAAGCTGTAGCAAACCCAAATTTCTATTTTTCCATCTTGGGCTGCATTATGCATGTAGATAGAATAATTCCAATAAGTGCAAGCATAGCAACATTATTGCTTGCAACTGTGGTTTTGTCTTCCCTTCCAGGCAGTATTGCTCTTTTATATCAGTGTGCTTCTTTTTAGAAGAATGGATTCTACTGTCCATTACTCATTCTGTCATTCAAAGGCAGACCAAGCTTTTGCAACACTGAGACAAATATTAAACAGAACTTGACTATCTTTTTATATCTACCTTTTTAAAAAGCAGTAAGTCTGACGATACTAAGGGCACCAGTAAACTGTGAAACCACATGCCAGAGATGAGAGCTCTTTAAAGACTCTTTTTTTTCTAGAATTGCCTAATTGGAGAACAGAACAATAAAAGACAAACACAGATACTGCTGTGATCCTTGACTGTAACTACATGCCTAATAACTCTTTGCAGTCACAAGATCCTCAGACAGTGTTGCTAGGTGAAATAGCGTGAAAACATACGTAACACTTCCGCATATAAAGTCCTCAAGTATCCTTAAAAATCTAAATATAAAAACACATTCCTGATTTTAATATATATATGAATACCTCTATTTAATCAAATATGCATTGAGAATTGCATAAAGCATATTTTCTGTGAGCTCTCAGGAAGAAATTTGAAAGAAGAAAAATTGTTAATATTTATTTTACATACAGACATGGTAAAAAGGGAGCAACACGATCACTTCTCAGGTGAAAATGTCTGTTACTCTGTATTTAACCTTTGTAAATGTTCATTTTTTGCAATAAAAAGCACCTTGTTGTACCTTGAGAATAGCGATCCCTGTTCTAAAGCTGGCTAGACATTATTCTACCACCTTCTAGATCTGACTAACTGCTAAGATATTTTCTAGTTTCATTCCTTTCCCTCAGCTGCAATCTGTTGTGTTGGCTATAGGAGAAAACAGAAAAGTTGCTAGTATTGTTTCCATCTGGATATTTAAATTAACCAACCTGTGTTGGGAAAATTATACTTCTGCTTTTGAGAGTTAGGAGGAAACGGAATTTAAACTTTACACCTGCTAAACAGAACTTTGGAACCCTATTCATCATATTTGCCCCCAGGGCAACAGCAGTCCAACAAGACAGTTCGCAAGGAAGACTGATAGATTGCATGGAAGCATAGCCCCAGGCACGAAGGTATGGGAGGGAAGCTCATCTCCCATACATTTCTTTTGGCTGGTCCCATTAATAAGCGGTGTCATCTTTGAGGTTCTGAGAAGACAACAATACGTTAACATAATTCCCCAAAGAATCTTGGACTGGAATGCCAGAACTGCCCATCCATCAATTTGTTATGTCTTGTGTTCAACTAAAATACAGATATTTAGTATCTGCACATTCTGAAGATTTCATATCTGCATTTAACCCACAAATTCATCAATCACTTCTTAAAATGCTGTAAGCTGTGAATTTTTCAAATTTATTTATTTCTATTCTTTTGCAGGAGATAGATACACTGTTCCCTGAAGTTTTGAAACAATAAGTACTTTCCTGAAGGTTGCACCCCAACCACATTTTCCCTACTTCCTCTAGGAATGAGGGTATAATGGTAGAAAGCTTACATTTCAGCAAGGATCCTGTGCACTGTGATGTTAGAAGCAAAAGCCACAACTGTTTCCAGCTCTTAGTGCATATATATAAACACAGTTGCGTGACAACACACAAACACACAAATATATATAGGCTCATATATATATATATATTATATATCTGCATACCTCTCCATGCACTCTTATCTCCATGGCCCTTCAGCTGGAAAAGTTTCTTTGAAAAGATTTGTTATTTACTTTCCAAACATTGCTGCAGTCTGATCTCGGCCTATCAGTTCTTAGACAGATTTGTCTGTAATGCTCAGAAATTAAATCTCTGCCAAAAACACGTTCTAAAATGTAACTGACAGCTGCTTTCTTTCCAAACCCTATCCATTAAAGAACTCTCAAGAAAAATAAACAAATTTAAAACTAAGCCATGAGAGGAATTAACTTACCTTGGCAAAAACTTGGAAATTGTTAATAAACAATAAAGTGAAGAGATTGACTCCAGGGACACCAGTAATAGTGATTGCTCTTTCAGAATGTTGGTAATAAAAGGGATTGTTGGTTTGAAAAATTTATCTTATTTTTTTTTATAGAGGGTGCTAATAACTTTATTATCTCATCTGACTTCAGAGTAGTGGTCAAGCTGCAATGACTCCTTCTCCTGGGAGAGGCAAGCTAGTTGCATTTGTCTAGTATGTCTAGCTGGTTCTGAATGCCAGTACTTGAAAGGTTATTTTGGTCATATGGTATAGCTAAAAGTTGCATAACATAGGGTTTGGGAGATTTTTTGCATTTCATTAAGGCAAGGGGTTTGTTGTTCATTGGTTAAGAGTACCTGTACCATCCTACAGAAGCCTGCAAGTCTCAGGATTGCCTACCAAATGTCCCAAATTTTGCCTTGCAAAAAAGGGTAAACAATCTAAAATAACCTCCCCTAGCCCAACATCCTTGCACTTACATAAGAATCAACTTTTTTTTTATTGGAAACTTTCAATTTTCTCCAGAGTCCTTCCCCATCCAGAACCATGGATTACTATGTAGATAAGCATGAGAAAAATCCCAAGAGCAGTCAGGGAAAATAGCTGTCTGGCATCACCAAGTATAAATGCAGAAAAATTAACTTGTTTACTCCCACCTATTCCTGCTTTCTGTCCATTTTTTGAGACACATTTTTACCCACTGATAAATTATTTTGGTTTATTTGTTACTTCATGATGAATGTAGAGGCTCATTAAAAAAACTGATTTAAAACATGAGGTCAAGGCATATCTATTCTGCTTAGAAATTACACAGTCTAGCACCAATCCTGCTGCTTCTAGGTCTAAGGAGCAGTGTGGATGCAAGGAGAACAATTGCATGTCAGGAGCTAATATTTTCTCCAGACACATTATGGTGGAGATGTATGCACAGTATGATGTGGATATAACAGCTGATTAAGTGCAAAAGTAGAGATCTTCAAACAGTAGTCCTGAGCCCAGCACAGATGTGATGTAGGACTTAATTTGGAAGCAGTAGTATAGTGACTCTTCTCACTGTTTTGTCCCAGGGACTAAGTGTGCATTCAGCAGTAGAATAAAGTTATATGCTGTTTGAAAGTAGGACATAAGATCTCATTTTCATAGTTTCTTTACAAGAATATTATCCAGGGCTCAGGTAAACTTTAGAATCAAAACTTGATATATACACCAACCTCAAAGTTTGGAAGGAATCTGGACTGAAACTTGGAAGCTGGAGTCAGAACATTTAAAACACATTACCTATTTCAACTCCAATAAAGCCAGAGATAAAAAAATTAATGAGTCCTAAATTACAACCCTAAACATTTTCAAGCAGCTCTACCCTCATTCCTGGTAATACTGTCATATTTCCTGTCACAATTTTCTACTGGCACATAGAAGACTGCTTCTGTTCATGCCTAAAAAGGCTTCAGTTTTGATAGGATTGAGTATTATAGTTTATGTTTAAAAAGAGTTGCTATCTAGAAAAAAGGTTCTTTTCTTCCCTTGCCACTTCCTGCCTCATGGATCTTAATACAGTAATCATTACAAGAGGATACAGGTCATTTAAGAGAGAAAGAGGAGTATGTTTCACTGCTTTCTCTGCTCATACAATAGCCATATTAAATGTCTTCATACATGACTGTAATAGACCCCATTCAGCTGTGTTCTCTACCTGAGGCAATTCTCAAGCCCCTGTTGCGTGGATTGTAGTGATGTAAGTGATTTCCATAGTGATTGTAGTCATGTAAGATGCTTTCCATAATTTACTATTAAGAGAAAAGGGGAAAACTATGAGTAGAAAAAAAAGAGGAGATTATGATACCATACTCTCAGGCACATAACTGGGAAGGAGAATTCTATTTTCCATTTACTACTCCAAGGCTTCTTCAGAAATTTTACTCTTAATAAGCCATTTAACTTACAACTCTCCTCTTGCACTAATTTGAGCCCTTTCCTCTGTTTCTCTCTACTAATAAATATTTTAATCACAAAATACACTATGTGAGCTCTTCTTTCATATAGCTAAAGTAAGAAAAGAGATTTATTACCGCCACTATTTCTCTCTTCTGTCCAGCCCTGACTTCCCCCACCCCCTCACCCCTCCTCCATAGTTTTAATGAGTCTTTAACCCACTATAAAATATACGGTCTTGTTCTGTTTCATGCTTATGACTTATGGATTTTCTTTTGATGCTTTTGTCAGTGTTGCTGGCAATTTTTTTATTTATATCCTTTAGTCCAACTTGAAATTAATGAGCAGTTCCAGAGAAAAAAAATCTATTTGCCCTGTGCTGAAGCAGTCTACCAATCTTGAGAAGAATTCCTCTGAGAAAACAGTTGTTTTCCTCCTCTCTAGCTGAAGAGGACCACCATTGGTGTGCTCATGCACTTAAGTAAAACATAGTTTGTGCTCTTTCTAAGCACCAAGTAGCATCACCACCAGAGCGGTGTGCCTAGGATTGTAGGTTTTATTGTTTTTTTTTTATTTGCTTTTGGTCTGTTTTCTTGAGACTACCAGCAGGATTTAGGTGGCTGTTCTAATGCCTTGTATGGTCCCATTTTTCACAAGAAGTCCTAACCAACTCAGGATCAACAGCAAAGCTCTTGAGGTAAGGCATTGGCCTGTGTCTGACAGCAGATGCAGCTGAGGCTGGGTGGTCAACTGGTCTCAGCTGTGCATGAAATGCTGCTAGCACCCTGAAGTGAGAACTGGTAATGTCTCTGGGCAAAATTTACTGCTGAATTTGTTACTTATATTTAAGGGAAAAGGACAGTTTGTATCTTCTATGTAAACAACAGCATTTCTCCAAATACAGCACTTTTTTTTTGGTAATGTTTTCTGCGAATAGTATGAAACTGAAGCACCTTTGCTCGGGCTGAGAAGGGTCACTAACATATCTGTAGGCTGAAGCCTACAGAGTACAAGGTAATTAGCTAATTACAAGGTAATCAGCTATTAAAAGCTAATTTGTAGTTTGGGTTGGTGTCTGTTGAAATTTGTAAATCTGTGGAATTAATCATAACTAAGTTTCTTTGCTTCTTAGATGTCCTTAGCATAGCAACTTTGATTGCACAAAACTTTTTCAAGGATATCACAGAAGGAAGATAAGTGACTTGTATTTCATCCCCTGATCAGAGGGGCAGATCAGAGACAGTGTTTTGTTAGCAGGCACTGCTGGAAATTCAGGAATCTCCTGGGGCCAGCCTGAGGGTAGGATGACATGCAGCCATGATCTGTTTTACCACAGAGAAATGTGCTAATATTTAGATATTTACATTTGGGAGAAATCTGCTTTGGGCACCAGTAATACTGACGTTCCTGCTGTGACAACTGCCATTCTCTCAAGAAAAGTGCTGAAAAGGAGTCATAGAATACCAGGTTGGAAGGATCAAGGATCATCTGGTCCAGCCTTTCTAGGGAAGCCTCCTTCCTGGTTGGCACATCTAACATTTGTATGAGGAACCAGTCCTCCATGCACCCCAGGAACTTGATGGATGACACGTGGGCCAGATGAACTGGAGGGAAAAAATACATTAAAATGTTATTGTCACCTCTCTGCGCCTCTATGCTGAGATGAGTTAAAGTAATAGAAAGGAAAGGTAATAATGAAAGTTGAGCCTTTCAAAGCTGAGATGAGGGCTTTCACAGTACAGTAACAGGGGTTTCTTTAGTCCTTACATCTTTACTCTTGCTCAGGGTTCAACAGCATCTTAGGTGTCTTAATGGTCTGAGGAAAAAGGCCATATTTTGTAAATACTATGATGCTGAAAGGAACCTTTTTGGCTAGCTTTCTAAGCTGCCATGGGAAACCTGGAGGAGTCCAAAGTCTAGTCTGATAACTTTTCGGCATCACCTTTCAGCTGAAAGCGTGTAAACACAGGCTGTTATTCCCCCATGTATATTGGGGCTAATCTTGCTATTACTTGTTCTTTTCAGTGTTTACAATAGTACTTAACAGTTGCTGCAATTTACCATCATCTGTTTAATGTTTTTATTCATGTTTGGATGGTAAACAGATTCACAGGCCTATCTTGTGGATTAGTTCATTTCTAAACATCCCTGATGAACTCTCTTTAGAATTCTGTTTAACAGAGCCATAATTACTCAGCTTCTGTGTGCATCTACAGCACCTTGCAGGCTGCTGAGGCTCTGACATAAGCCAAGGACACAGGAAGACCTACAAGGTTTTAATTCTTCCTAAGTTATTAATATGCAGTTTTCAAATAAGGTAATTTCTGTGCAGAAAACAATTTATAACAGTCGCCATGGCTTACTGCTGTAAAACAAGAATATGGCACGTAGCTTAAAGGAGAGCAAGACCCCAACACTTAAATAGAAAACAAAATAAATGCAATACTTGTCTTGCTTTCTTTACTATTCTGTGGCAAAACTCTTCCATTTTCTCATCTGGAAGATATGGATATCAATACTTTCCACCTTTCATGACATTCTGGGAGTTATAAGTACACAGCATGGATGCAGACTTTTCCTTGGTAATAATTTCCTATGAACACAGCTTTGTTTTGCTACAGCCCTTGGTCACAACACATGAGAAATGAGCTTCTAATTTATCACCATTAAACCCTCCAGAGGGGGAAGTCATAAGATAAGTAGTTGGGACATTTTTTTGTAGGATGCGCTCCTTCAAGAGTTTGAATGCTGTTAACAGAGTGTACTCATCCAGAACGCAAGTCAGTGTTTTTGCTGGCAGTGACACTAGATCTTGGGAAACAAGTTGACAGTTCCTGCGATCTCAGTGGTTGTGAGGTAAGGACATGCTTTTGAAACCATACTTAAGCAACTAATTATATTTTAAATGACTACATACTTTTTAAAATCATATTAATAAATTCTACTTGAACCTGTACAGGTTAGATCATAACAATGTCTTAAAATAGAGGCTGTTTTAAACTTCAAAAATTTTATTTTCATTTTTGTTTAGGCAAACACAAAGAAACTACAAAAATGCCCCCGTAAGGACTGCATAACCAGTTTTATTTCTTGTAAACAATAACTATTTACATATCAAAAGGAGTAGCCATAGGAAAAAACCACTTTTGTACTAATGTTACTTCAGGAAGCAAGAGCTGTGTGAAGAGTTCTTAGTGTAAATGGCATATTTGAAAAGAGTCAGAACCTGAGTTTAGTGTTGTTTATGGTGGTGGAAATTTAAAACATTCTTGTGAAACTGAAGATGCCCAATTCCCTGTTATGTAAGGCCACATCAGGGACATTTTACCAGCTGTCAAAGTAGTTTGAATTGGTTGCATTTGCAATGGATAAATTTGTAAGGAAGGAGAATGTATACATAGGGAGGCACAGGATTCTTGTGTCTTCTGTAATATGGTTACTAAATATCTTACCCTCTTAAAAAAAAAAAAAAAGGATTATTAGAAACAACTACATTATGTTACAAAGCAGATTAACCCAAGACATTAAACTGCACCATAAGAACATACTTGCAACGCAAATGTAAACAATAAGTTGCTAATGTGTAAATTTGCACTGAAATCTTATAACTGAAGACATGTCAAATATGATCTGTCAACAATTTGAGAAGAATTGAAAAATTATTTTTCTTCTTTGAAATGGTTACAAAAATCTTTTACTTCTAAAATTCCTTATTTTGATTATAATGAATTTGAATATGATCCATGGCACATAATGTATTATAAATCCTTTGGTTTTGCATTTGTCTTCTTTTCTTTCTATATGAAAGGTTTGGGAAGGGTAAGTAAGAATGCAGGGAAATTATTGTCTGGAGAGGAAAATGAGCCACAAACAACAAAAAAAATCATTTACAATATCTTCACTACAAAAAAAAAGGTGGGGAACAAGTTATTTCAATATGTTCATACAAAGCAACCCACAAACTGTTTTATTATGCACATGCTTTGTCATTACTTATTTTGTTAGAAACATGTCATCATTCCTTCCCCTAACATGAAAAATAGAAAGCCAAAATGGAAAGTGCACTTGTACCATGAATTATAAAGTATTCCCTTGATTATCACATCTATCTTTACAATGGGAATACAACCCTATGAGGATTCTTCATTTACACAGAAAATCCTCTTGTATCCTCTCATATTAATGAATAAATTTCTTGTAAACTATGGAGAACTGGGTTGTCTTTTTGAAAAACACTTCCACACATATGATGGCATGTCAGAATAACAATTTGAAGGTCTGTTCCATGTTATCTCCTTAATTGGCAATATTTCATTGGACAGTTTTGGTCCAGTTCAACAGATTTCCCAAAACAGCAGTAGGTCATTCTTCCTTGAAGTCTAAAAAAATTAAATGATATCAAATACTCCACTGTATAAAGATGTAAGAATAAAAATGAGCTTAAATCTGTTTCATCTTTATTTGATCTTTGCTTCTTTAAATTTTTAGTCAGCAACTTCATTATTAATAGAGTAGCTCAGAGATTCACACCTAATTAATGCCTGGTTAAACACCATTTAAAATGTGATTTGGTTTGTTTGTTTGTTTCCTTGCAATATTTTCCTCTACATTTAAATTGACATAAACTGCCCCTCTGTCTAAAAGAAGCAGTTTCTCTTTGGAGTTTAGGTCTTCATAAGTAAATAAGTGTGGCTGGTTTAGCTTTGAGCACACATCATTTCTCTGCCTCTTTTCGTTTGATAGCACAGTAGTAGAAATGTGCAGAGGCAGAGCAGGGCCGCTTCTTTAGAAGACAGTGTCATAGGCAACACATCTCAGGGAAGCTGGGGAATTTTACTCAAACTGTGACCAATCAACACAAATTTCTGATCACTTATTTTGTTACTGCTGAAAAGAACACAGACTCTTACACAAACCACTTGAGTGAAGATCTATCCTCCTGCTTTGAGGCTAAACTAGCCATAGTTTTGCCACAGAAAGGTCAGAACTAAAATATTTTTTTGCCTCCCACACATGTTGTCATGCCCTGCATTGAGCAGCTTGATCAGCTGAGAGGAAGAACAGAGGGTATTATTGCCCTGCCATGGTTTTTTTTTTCCCCACTTGGATTTTCATAGGGATTGCAAAAGGCACATTGTTGACACCCTAACATTTCCCATCATGATTTCAAGTCTTCACTTCAAAGCACGAGAGCCTTCCAGCATAAAGCACTGTATTTTTGTCCCCTGAAAGTAGGCTGAACTATTTTAAATGCAACTTGAAGAAAACAGAAGTCAGCCTGAGGTAGACACACAACAGAAAATTTCAGTCTATAGAAACAGAAAATTTCAGTCTGAGTAGCTTAAGTTTGTCTTCTGTTGTTTCTAGGTTAATCTATGCAACAAAAGATGTAAACTGTGTATGGATAATTAATTTAGGGGGGAAATACACAGACTTATAAACTCTTTATGTTCCTACATATCCTGAATCTAGTTTATTGAAATTAAATTGTTACTGTGGGAAGTTTCCAACAACATTAGCTGGGGGGGGGTAGGGGGTGTTCTAGGAAGATCCTGTAATGATCAAAGTGCAATTTCAGTTTATAATTCACACAGATGTGTTGCTGAGACAAGGTTTCAAGTACTTAGCAGACACAGCTGAAGCTGAACTTTAGGTGCTGAAAAGTTTCAAACTCTGGTAGCAATTATCAGAATAAAGGTTGATAATACATTGGAAATTTTTTATTTCACCTTTTTTTTTTTTAAACCCTATGTAAATATTTCATTCACCATCAGTGATACACCATCCACAACAACAGGTTCATTATGTGGAAACATAAAAAAATGAGACCAGTAAAAATACTATCAATTCCCTAAGGGTATATTAAAATGTGCAAAATAATTATCAAATCTTCAGCCTGTTACTTTATATCATAAAATTTACAAATTTTATTGAAGAAAGAACCATGGAAATGCTTTAGCCAAAGTAACAGAAGGAAGGTATTGGTAAGTATTCATAATCAAATACCTAAAAGGACTACTTAGCATCTTCGTACTGTACAATATTTAATCAAAGTTCTTATGGTTCCCACAGCAATTTGAATTATTTTTTTTATTGTATACAGGTAACGCTACTGAACTACTGTGTTTGCCATTGTTATGTATTCAAATGACCAAGCAAGGCAATATTGAAGACTACTTGAAGATCGGTGTGAAACAGGACTAAACTGAGGGGCCAGAACCAGCATTACATACTTATGTAATTATTACCATGAATTTGCAGTAGTACATTGTCAGATCCTAAAGCCACAGGAGCCTATGTTAATCTCACTTTCCCCCCCCTTCCCCTTACTTCTATTTACATGGATTGCATTTCATAAAAATATTGTACAGTATGAGCTATATATTTTATCAATTTTTTTATGATCTGTGGAAATACTGAGTAAAAAACCCCACCATCTCAAAATACAAGAATTCATCAAAAGAGCAGTCAGAATCCTTATCCTACTGTGCTCATTTTCCCTAGAGCTGGTTCTAGTATCGTGAAAGATACTTTAATTCTTCTGGGTTTTTTTAAATTATTTCAACCTGATATCTAGTTAAAGGAGAAGTCATTAAATAAACTTTTGGACCTTAAGATTCTAAAGAAAGTTTGGAAGTTTGAACCTTAAAAGCTCATGAAACCATAGATGCATGACAGGTAAGTATTATCTATATGTGAATATATGATTATACAGATAATGAAAATTGTGTGTAAATATATTTTCTAATATTTGCATGTTTGGTACTGCAGAGTGATTAACAACCACTGGATAGTACATAGCAGGTTTAGAAAATATGAACTAATATTCTCTTCAGATTCAACTTTCTGGTAATTGGCAATTCTGTTCTCTCTGACTTTCTCTTGATTTACTTCTTAACAACTTAACTGTTCAATTTGAAACCAACTTTCTTTTAAAGACTATCTCATATATCTTAATTATCTCCTTCCTACTACATACAGCTTTCTAACTTTTAAAGCATCAAGATAGACATGTATTGAAAATCTGCTAATTTCTGTTAAGGGAGCTGGTCTTTACTGAGGCATCACTGCAATATGTAGATATATCCCTAGTTGACCTGTTCAAGAAGAGTCTTACTTCGATATATTTTGAACCAGAGGAAAAAGAATTCAGAAGATTTCTCCCTGACCTGCTAAAAGGTTTATTTTACAGCAATTTTCTGGATTTCCTAGTCTCCAGTTGATAGGATATGCAGATTACAAAGTTGGCCCATATCCAGCATATGACTTGCACCTTATTAGTGTCCCCAAGGTCACAAAGGGGTAATCTGTCCTGCTGAAGTGCTCTTTGTAAGGAAAGAAGAGCAGTAATTAACACATTCAGGTAGAAAAATGTACTTTCTACCTTTTTGCTGCTTGTTGTGGTGGGCTCTCCTGTCTGAACTCCTGTGGAAGTATCTTCACAGCAAGGCAAGCTGTAGTCATTTCATTGTAGGTTACTTTGGAAAGCTGCTAACTTTAACGGCTTATTTTTAGAGATAACATGAGAAATTTCCTCTTCATTAAGATATGAAAGAGCTACTCAGGTTAATGCTTGTAGTTACCTCTGCTGAAGTCCTGGCGTAAAATTCAGTAACAGGGATGCAATTTACTAATTTTAACAAACTGGTTCTGTCCTGGGACTTGTTAAAACTCTTCTAAGTATAAACAAATGCATTAAATCAGTACAAAACAATTTCCAATTGCCTACTGGAATAACAGTACTTGCAGATTGTTTTTTATTGTAGCTTAACTTGTATCTGTTATTAAAAGAACTAAATAGTTAGCTATTGGTAAAGTAAAGAAACTCTAAGCTTCAGAGCCAGAGTTCAGTTGCTGTGAGGTTAAGAAATTGAGGTTTTCTGATATTAATAAAGCTAATATAAAAATATTAAGGTTTACTCTGTGTTACTATTAGTCTGGAGATAGAGATCTAGCGATTAGCTTGTCCTTATGGTATCTGGTTTGGACTTTAAAAGATTATTCTTCAGATTACATTAACTGGAGCAAAAGCTGAGCCCTCATCAGCAGGGGCTGTGCAGAAATCATCTAAAGCAGGAGTTTATTCACTGCTGCTGTGAATCTCCTGAGTCAGGAGAAGAATTCAGTCCTTAAACAACTCATGCTTTGGTAACCCCTAAATGGTGCTTTGACTCCATTTTTGTGTTCCTATCCACAAATATTTTCAAGCCTACCTAAGTCACTAACTAGACACTGTTCATCGTCATCTATTCAACATTACTTCTTGTAGTCCATACATGTCAAACTCTGTACCTCTTGGAAAAAGCAGAGCAGTTTCATAACCCCATGATAATGAGTGGCAGTTGTGGGGAACTGGAGAGAGTTACTTACCAGGACTGCCTGGTGAAACTTTTAGTTGCCAGTGGCCAAAATTTCAGCATCGTTTTAGGATCACAGAGTTTGCCTTGTTGTCAGCCTGCATACTGTCAGTGTATGCAGCGGGATTGTTGCTGGCTTTACAGCCAATAAACTCACTGTGGTGATGGAGAAGTGAACCAGATTTCTGTCTCACTGTCGTTCTTTTTTTTTTTTTTTTTTAAGGTGCCATTCTTATGTCTATATTTCAGAAGTAGGAAATGATGTACTCTCCCTCTTTGAATTCCCTTGTTTTTCAGCTAACCTCCAAATGCATGCTACTGTTGCATGCACCTCCTTCCCTCTGTGTCTTTGATCCTTTTATATTTTCTGCATAAAAGTTATCTTTAGATTTGTTTGTTTGTCTTTGACTCAGACATCTGTCAGCAGCATTGCCTTTGATGGCTGGATCAGTCTGACATTTGTCGGTGAAAATGCAGTAATGTTTCCACAGGGAGGCACCAGTCTTCTGATTTGCTTTTGTAAGTTACATAGCCCCTTGCTGGACAACTTTACAGAGGACATGCAGCAATCTGTAGCTGCAGTGTTGGTTTCTTGGTTTATGAAAACCAGAATGGGTTAGGAATTCTGGACTTAAGGAAAGATGAATCCAAATTTCAGTGGATTTTTTTTCCTTCCTTCAATTTTCTTGAAAGTTGAAGCTTTATTTTGTTAGTAGCTAAGATGTAATGACTTCTGACAAATATTCCTTGCAGATTTACCATAGCTATTCTGGATGAATGTTACCCACTGACTCCAAGTCAGTGACTTACTGAAGACTAAAGAAATAATTTGAATATACTAATATTCAAAATGGAGAGGATCCTTGGCTGCTTTCTAGGATACATGAATGCCCACTTGCACAGACATTACCTACAGATGTATCAAAAAAACATATTAGGGTTGCAAGAAAAATGATCACAAAGCATTTCCTAGATGCTTTTTAAGAAAATAATTTTATCTCAGCAACAGTCTCTGTGCTCATGCTTCACTAATAGAGTAATTGCTGTACACAATAACTTTACCTACTTAAAGTCATAACAAGAACATTAAAAAGACTGTCCTATTGTAATATAACAATATCTCATGGCACTGTTCACTTTTTAAAAAAATCATCTGCTTTTCTGTGATTTGCAGATAATTATTTTAGACAGTTAAGAAGATCTTCAGTATCTTTTGCTGTTTTAGACTGCTCTTCAGTGTCCATGAGAAACAAAGGCAGGGAAAGGAGGGGGCTTTAGGGGAGGGGTACATCAACTTCAGACAATAAAATATTATTTTCTCGCTAGGTTCCAGGAATGGATAATTTCTTATTTACAAATCTATGCTTCAGGCATAATTCAATAAAAATATAAAACTTTTGCAGCTTGTGAGATTCTGTAGTGCAGAAACTGGATATATTTTTATTGAACCTATCTTTTAGAAATTTATTGAGTAACAGCCATGAGGTTCTGTTTCAGCTTTGGAGCAGCGTTACAGTTTTATTATAACAACACCCAATTGTAATGCGCTGTTTAAGGCTGTTCAGACATTTGTGCTCTATCTCCTCTATTCAGAAGCCTTGTTACTAAGTCAGAGATCTGAAGCTTGTGGTAAAATGGACTTTAAAACATCTCTGATCAGGAACAAATGTTGATGTATTCTGAAAATGATGGATCATCCATCTTTCTCACCTCTCTTTTAAGACTTTAATTCATCCATCAATATATATACACCTTGGTTTTGTGTCTTCACACATTAGTCTGTGTCATTCACTTTTTGTACCCAACAGTTAAGGCACCATTTCAGATTTTCTCCATGTTCTCAAGTATCTTCAATTTTTAGGGTTATGGAGTTTTTGGTTTGGAGTTCTTTGGTTTGTTTTTTTTTTTGGTTTTTTTTTTGTTTTGTTATCCATGCTCCATTACATGCTAAATTACTAGAAAATAGTCAGTAAGGTGTAGCAAGAGGGAGAGGAGACAAGTAAGAACAGGAATTTTTAGGTTTCTGAAGAACATTCCATATGGATCTGAAGTTAGAATTGTGGGCAACAAGACCACAGTTGCTTTTGCTGGCATTTCTTTTTGGAGATGGGAAATGTTTGCTACCAGAAATTTATGCCACTGATAACTGATTTCTTTTAATCAGATTTATTCTGAAGAATGTATCAAAAATGTGTTGTTAGATTGTTCTGGGTTTTTTTCTTCTGTATAATTGGGGAGGGGGGTGGGGGTTGGGAAGAAAGCGGAAATTGATTCTGGTACACAGAAAGCTTGGCACATGTTATAAAAATGCTGCAAAATACTTTCAGATAAAACCGGTATTCCTTTGGTTATATTTGCATCTAAGTTTAGCAATAGAACTCAGGAAGCATGACCAGGAGTTGAGAAAGAAATAAAATGAGAAGTAAAACAGAAATAAAGGTATCTCTATATTTTAACACAGAATGATTTGATAATATTTTTGAGTTCAAAAGCGATTTAATGTTCCATTCATGGATTCTTGGTAAGTTCTTTTTCTTAAGGCAAATGCTATGCCAATATTAGTTCTAGAACATTAAATATAACATCTTTTTCTGTTATAGTTCTGTTTATTTAATACAGTAGGACAACAGTAGGTTATTTAAAGACGACATTTTAAGCTATTGCTTCTTATCTCTTACTTTATTAAAAGGCAACATTGCTCTTGCTATTTCTCAAAATCTCAGTGCAGTGAATGATGGCTTAGGTACCTCAGTGCAAGCTGATATTTTGCTGCTGTGTTTCAAGATTAGCTCTCCTTCTGGGACGAACACTAAGATAAAAGAAATACAGTCTGACAGTGAAACTGAATGGTTATGTAAAGATACTCAATAAAGCTGTGAAGAAAACCTGTCTTATATTTTGCTAGTTTAATGGCATAGCTATTAGGAAATAATTGTCTAAATCACGTACATTGGCCAATTAGCCTGTCCAGAGAAATCCTCATATACAAAACAGTTCCAGACAAATATAGCTATGGTCTCTCTGCTGAAAACAAAATCCTTGAACCAGTTCTCTTGTCCAGCTGGAGAGGAATTTGTAATTTTCTCACATAAGTAGGCACACATGTTGATTTTGGAAATCTGCCTCTAATTAGCAGGCGTTTAATATTCCAAAAGTATTTGTTCAGGTATCCACAAGTAAGCAAGCAAGGTTCCACTGCTACTCTGTGTGCAATAAATTTCTCATCCATAGGTTAGTAATGGAAAATGAATTGAATTACAAACAGATGTTGAAAGAGCAGCTGATATCCTGAAAAGCAAATCTTGAAGCTATTCCACAGTCTTGTTAATTAAAAAAGACCAACAACCCATCAAAAAAAAAAACACAGCAAAACAAATTGGGCCTCCTACTAAGACAGAAAAAAACAGAAAATGATAGAGCTGGGCTCTGGTGATATAACCTGAGCACTATTCTTATCTGTGCAGGCTACTAGTGGAACAAAAGAGTAGTGTAACTGTGGACTAGTACTAGATAGACTGAGCTTTTATTTCTCTTCCTCTTCCCACGCCAGCATAGTGTGTCATATCAAAGATATTTTAAATTTACAATACTAGATAACCTGCCAGCAGCAGGGATAGGTATGTGTGTTTTTCATCCATGTTCTAGCAGATGATTAATGCAATGTATTTTAAAGAATATAATCTATGCTTTACAAACCATGCTTCAGTAGTTAAAAGCTAGGTTATATAGTTGCCAAAAGAAAAAGAAAAGGAAAAATGCACCCAACCAGTAGATATATCATTATATGCATTGTGGCATAGCATTTCATTATAGTTCTCCAGTTTAGGGGGATCACTGCATTGCTGCGCAAAACACTTCTGAAAAGAAGGAAGGGGGAGAACACAACCTTAAAGCAATGATATTTTGAGCACCAAATCAATAACTGCTAATCACTGTATTTGCATTAATACTTTGGTGGAAGTGACAATCCATCTTTCACATAAACTAATTATTTCAAATAACACTACTCCTGAGAAAAATCTCAGAAAATTTTTGGTTTGGTTTTGGTTTGACGGTGTCTTAGTTAAGTCTTCAGTTTCTTCCAGAGTTGTTTTTTCTAGGCTTTTACCTGCTATTACATGTCAAAATGATTGATCAGGCAGGATTAACGTTTATTACCAAAACCCACACCAACCTGAGCTTTAATATGATTGTTCCATACCATTTCATAGAATTACTAGGCACAAGTTAATTATGGACATAAATTAATGAAGAAAGAAGAGGAGATTATTGTAACAGATGAAAAATCATCAGTAAACTAAATAAAACTGGAAAATAGGTATTTGCTATGTTACAAATAAAAGATATGTCATCTGCAACTACGTTTGATCTAGTGTCCTTTTGCTGAGATAAGGTCCTCCCATTGTATCTGAAATGTCCGAAAGTCAGTCCATGTTAATCATGTCAGTTGAGATTTGTTAAAATTTCAGTTTTGAGAAAAGTGCTCAAACTTCATAGGTTTACGGCCACCACCAAGCTGAGGTTTCAGCATTCATCTAGTTCAAAATCTCTTAAATGAAATGAAATCTCAAAATTTCTAGTTCCAAATCCCAAGTAACTGTAGTCTCCTGCTTAAATGAAAGCCAGCTGTGTGTGAAATCCTGCATAATATTGACACTTATGACTTACAACTACATAAGTAAAAGTGGTATTTTGCATTTTCTCTATGTTGGTAACACACCAGAGATCTTGTACAATCTTGTACAATCAATGTACAGAGAGGTTATTATCATGCAAACAATCTTCCTCTCATCTTGAAGCAGATGGATCCTGTCTTACTGCAAATGACAGAGCCCTCGTGTTTCCACATGTTGGATTGCTCCCTATGGAGGAAGGCAAACAGGTTCTGTTGCTGCTGATGCTGGCATTGTTTCCATTCTCTCTTGCATGGAACATAATAACAGATATGTTCTACTTGGAAGTACCATGAACTTTCCTGCATACCCCCCTTTAAAAATTATGTGGTGTTTAGAAAGCAGTAATAGGTTTTAAATATTAACAATTAATTTAGATTTAGAAATCTGAAAGTGCTGGGTTTGTTTCATTGATGCAGGAAAGTGCTGAAAGGGAAGCAGAAAACCTTCCAGCATATGAAAACTGTTATCAGGAGTTTGTGTAATTTCTGCTTTTGGGATAAAACGTAACAATCTGTAGACAGAGGATTTATATAAGGAGGTAAGCCACGAGTTTTAAGAACAGGTCATGCAAACATCTGCTCAGGGTGTCCTAGGTATGCACTTCATCTTGCCTCAAAGGAGGAAGATGAACTCGGTAATCCTATTATATGCCTTTAAACCCAGCACAATTTCACATCCACAGGTACTCCCCTGGAAAGCTTTTATTGTTTGAAAGAATTAGTATAATGAAACACAAAGGAAGACATTACCCTTTAAATGATAAATCTTTTTGAAGGACAGCCTGATTCACTGGAAAAGATTTCTGAAGGCCTCTAGTTCTTTACTTTTGCCCATCACCATACTGCTCTGCTAATTTGCACAAATTGGTTTTGGTATAACTTTTTCCTGAGTAACACATTTCCAGTTTCTGGCCCAGCTATAATCTCAGTCAGATGTATGGTTGGTACTGCAAAATGAAGAGTCTGTTTCTCTACAGGCATTAGGTGACTGTTCACTACTGAAATGTCTCTTGGGATGGTCATACTCATAATTTTGTTTTTTAAAAATTAGTGAATGTCTTCTTTGGCAGACAAATATTCTGTTTTGTTTGGGAAAGCTGGGTTTTTATAAAAGTCAGTGGAAAATTGACCTTTAATTTTAATACTGTTGGGCAACTTCTTTCAGTTTGCTTTCATTCTTCTGAAATTAACTTCAGAAAAGTTTTCTTGGCCCTGAGGTTGGTCTATGATTTACTCATACAAGTTTGAAACAGAAAGGTAGCTTTTAATCTAATACTACTTTTTAAGTAAGAACAAAAAGCAGTTTCTAGTTTACCCAACTCCACAGGTATAAAAACATTCAGATCTGATTTATTTCATTATATCATAATAAAGTGGGTATTTTCAGATGATTAGCTCCAGGCTTTGTTTCAGAAAATAAGTGAAACTGTGCTGGGAAATAACCAGGCCCTTCTTCATACTTTAGTTTGACTTGGCTTGTTTGGAGTGACTCGTTCAGATTTTTGGAGTATAATGGTTTTCCTTTTAATTGCTCTATTGAAGAGCCCGCCTCTACACCTACACCTCCTTTTCATAGTTTTTTTGGTTTGTTTTTTTGTTAGGGTTTTTCAATTTTAATTTCTTTCACATCCCTAATAAAGATCTGTAGATGCTAGGGCCCATTGCACAGCAACTGGTATTGAGAAGTTTTGCTATACCTCTAATTGTAAGAATTGATGTAGTATAACATGAAGAAAGTGTCCCAGGAGATTTTGTTGCTGTCCAAGCTCTGCTCAGCAGAAAACCTGTGCTGAAGTTATGTGCTTTCAAGCCACTTGTATCTTTTCTAGATTTTAAGCCATTTGTAAGCAGCCTGTAAGGAATGATTTCAGCCAACAGGGATTAGACTCTCCCAGCTGTCCTGCATCAGTGTGCAAGAGGAATGACAATACAAGAGATGATACAAAGGCTACTGTAATTAGAAAATTCAGGAATAATCCTTGTTATGCTGCTTAGCCAGGTTTATTGATGCTTATAGAGAGGAAATTAAAGCCACACCAAAATGTTACAGAGTACAGCACAGTCAGCAAGGGAAGAGTTCATGTGAGGTGATGAAAATAAGTTGCAGTACCTGGATTTCTTTATTGGAACTTATCAAATGGTCAAGATTAGCAAAGAAACCTGAATTTCTTTACTTTTTTAGTGATTGCTGTTTTCATTTTTACAACATCATTTGTGTGGCTGATGCTTTGGAAACAAATAAGGGAATATAAGGGTACAGCCTCTTGCTGCAGAGGCAGTATATGTTAATAGTTGAAAACCATACCAACACATGAAAAAGTGGTTTTCATTTCCACTTTCTGTATAAAGGTAATGCATGTCCTGGTACATCTCGTTGTATTCTCAAACTAAAACCATCCATGTTTTGTTATCTTTATCTGTGTCTGAAATAACTATATTTTGGGATCATGGTGTGTACTGTGATGTTCCATTCTTTCCCTCATTTTGGTTATTATTAAATTCCCAATACACAGTCTTATCACTGAGATGAGACTCCCAAAAGCATATTTTTTTCCGGTGCTGTGACAAGATAATAAAGCCAAATGGTAAATCTTATATTTGTCACAGCACCGGAAAAAAATATGCTTTTGGGAGTCTCATCTCAGTGATAAAACTGTGTATTGGGAATTTAATAATAACCAAAATGAAGGAAAGAATGGACCATCACAGTACGCACCATGATCACCAAAAATGGTCAATCTTATATTTACTTTTATTGTCTCAGAAATGGTGCTACTCTAGAATACGCAAGATTTAAACGGATCTGAGGTGAAAGGCTGAGTGTAATCTAACTGCTTGTTGCTTTCTCTTTATGCATCTCACCATCTGGTTGCAATTGTTTAACTTTTTGCCTTCCCTTCATACTTGGTATTCATCTCTGAGAAACATTTGAAGATTGTACTCCTGTTTTCCTTCATTAACATGTCCAAGGGTGCAACTGCCAGGACTAAACAGGCATCATTATGGAAATTGTACTTAATAAGGGCAGAGGCACCACATAGTCCTGACCTGCCTTTTTCAGACTGTCACTCTGGATGCCACCTCGTGGCTTCACAGGCTTGGAGTAATTGCAGGTTTGCCTGTACCCTGGCATTATGGGTACCCCTGGAATTTTTTCCTAGCTTGATCATGAAAATCATGGATTTTGGAGGACCTTGTTACCCCTGTTTTTTCCATATACATTTTATATAATGTTCATACCCAAATGTTACTACAGTAATAATGATAGAGCTTTTCCATTTTGGATGTTGATAGCTTGTCAGTGCTTTATTTAAAGCATGTATTGTTCTCACACCATGGCTATTTGCTAACAATAGGATATGACAATGAAAATTTTCTTGTCTTCCCTTGTACATTTTTCTGTATTTCTAGGCTTTCTCAATAGTAGCTTTTTAGAAAGCTGTTTTGAGCTTCTTTCTTAAACCTTTTTCATTGCATTTTAGAGTCCTTTTCTCCAGGTGCCAAGAAATACCTAGGGCTGTCAAAGAACGTAATATCTGGGTTGTGGATTGATTAGTTTGTTTTTCTCTTCCCCAAAGCAAAAGATGCCAACTTGGAAACTTAACAGTAAAAAGGTCATAATCCTAATGCTCTTTGCCTTATACATGTTTTGTGATCTACTAACAATTTTAGCTATTTTGTTATTTTGGTTTTATACTTCATTACCATTGTCAGTTTATACCTCTGCAACACTGACACTTTAAGGTTGAGTTATAGTTGGATTCCCTGACTTCTCTGTGTGCTTTGGAGCCCTGTTTGAGTCATACAGTAAAGACTTTGTTACACTAGTAATACAGCTCTAGTGGACTTCCAGATTTCTGTTCCTTTGAGGAGAAAAGGCTTCTGTGGGTTTGTCCTTGTTTACCTTATAATAAAAGCAAAGTTTGTACAAAATGATTTGTTTTGGAAAAAAAGAAAAAGTCTCGATTCTTATCAGTTACAAATCTTTTTGCAGATGTGAAATAAGTATATGTATCATTCAGGAGAAAATTGACCTTAACAAAAATGCCTGCTTCATACTGTATTGGCAAAGAGAGATTCAAGGCTATTAGGTATAATATATAGTGCAACTGATACAAAGTTGTGCTATGAAGCATATTTTTTCAAATAAACTTTCAGAACCTTTTATTGACATGCAAAAACAGAACCCAAGAAGAAGAGGCAGTTTAGGTGTTTATTTCCTATTGAGTTTTCTAGACTTTTGAATATGTAGACATTTGCAGATGCTAGCCCATCTAGTCACCTGAGGGAATATGAAGCTTGGTTTTGTTTTATTCTATCTATCAAATGCATATAAGCTGGGATAACATGCCCAATATTCAGTCAATTTCTTACATGTGGGGTTGCTGATTGCAGAAAAAGTTTTACATAAGTGCATTTCAAAGAATATTATCTAAACTGCTGCCAGGTATAGGTGTTTTCAGAAAAGAGATACCATTCAGTGCTGTACATAGCTCTTATGTGTCTAATTAAATTGTTAATACATTTTTATGGAATCTTTATTATTTTAAGATCACGTGAATGCAGCTTGCCTTATCTGAAGGAGTTTTCAGAGCAGATACATTCTTATGGACATAAAGACATACATTGAATTATCTTCTTATGTTGTAAAAAAATAGGTTTTGTTTGAAGTTACCAAGTCTTCTGCCAGTTTACGAAATTCATATACCAGCAGAAAAAGTGTCAAGTTGAAACGTGTCATTATTTTCTGCTGAATAAGAGTAAAAATAGATCTGTAGTGATAACTACAGTTTAAAAATCTTTGTTTAATAACATATAAATAAAATAACATGCTGAAGAGCCTAGTTTTCTCAAATAAATTGCCATCAATGATTCAGAGGGATATATGAATAAATTATGCCTAATTAGCATCACATTTGTGGTTATTAAGCATGTTTCTTAACGTTAAACGTTGCAACTTAGTAATTTTAAGTAACCATCTGTTTTTGCACATTAACTCATGGTATTCTTTCTGTAACTAATATTCTGTTAATCTTCCAGGCAAGATAATAAAGTAAAAAAATGAAGATGTCTATTTATGAATCCATCACCAAAGAAAAACAAAATGCTAATGACTATAAAGGAAACTGGTAATTAAAAAGTATTGTGAGTTGTACAGCATTGAGTCTTTGAAAGGTTGGACAAAGAAAAGAGTGAGATTATACAAACATTAATGTAAGCTTGGTCCTGTTGACATGTAACCTCCCATGTCTGAGTTACGTGAAATATTTGCTATGTGGCATTTTAGTAATGTATAAATGACATTAATTTCCCAGCCAGGTTTTAAATTATCCTGAATATAAAATAGTTTACATTGGTAAAGACTTTTAGGATCACTGAGTCCAACAATAAACCCAACACTGCCAAGTTCAACACTAAACTGTGTCCCTGAGTGCCACATCTACATGTCTTTTCAATACCTCCAGGGATGGTGACCCCACTGCTTCCCTGGGCAGCCTGTTCCAGACTGCCATCATGTTAACTGACATCTTAGCTTTCCCTCAGTTTTTACCCATGAACACTCAACCCTAACACACCACCATAAAACTCTAAACAATCAAAACAATAACACACAGAGCTACGCCACCACCTTTCCTTCCTTGCCTATCCCTTCTGAAGAGTTTATAGCCATTCACTGCAGTACTCCAATTGTGTGAGTCATTCCACCATTCTTCCATGGCAACTATGTCAGCTTTGCTGCTGCAGAACGGCTTCCACTTCCACCTGTTTGTTGCTCATGCTGCATGCATTGGTGAATATGTACTTCAATTGGGCTATTGACCCTGCCACCTTTTTTTGGATAGAAGCCCTAGCTCCTATGTGACCATTTTCAGACAGTTCCATAATTTCAAATATGTCAATAACCATTGTGTCCTTGTTGTCGCAAGGATCTCCATCTCCTGCCTCCATTGAGATGGCAGACCAAAGGACTTTGCTATATCCTGCTGCTCCCAGAGTTATCTCTAGAGTCTGGTTTTCTCTCTTTCCTAGTTTAAAGCACTTTTAGTGAGCCCTGCTGACTTCTGTGCAAAGATCCTTTTTCCCCTTTGAGACAGGTGTACCCTGCCTGTTGTCAGCATGCCTGGTGATGTGTAAACCAACCCATGATCAAAATTACCCAATTTCTGCTGGTGGCACCATGCTCAGGGCCAGATACTGATTTGCTAGCTCTTCCTGTTTCTTCATTCATCATTCCCTGCTGCTGGAAGGACAGAGGAGAACACTACTTGTCTTCATTCCTTAACCAGTTTTTCCAAAGCCCTGAAGTCTCTCATGATTGCTCTTGAGTTTCTTGTTGCAACTTCATCACTACCTACCTGAAAAAATCAATAATGGATAATCTTGGGGCCATACCAGGGTAGGGGGCTTTCTCTTAACATCTTTAACCCAAGCCCCAGGGAGGCAGCAGACTTCTCTAAAAATTGGGATAAATCATGCCAGAATTCTAAATATCAGCTGTTGGTCTGTCTCAAAAGGGTCCATTTCCCTGCCTGCATGGTGCAATGTAACCAGCTGGGGATATGGTCATGAAGCCTGTAGATCACTGATGTATTGCTGTTTTCAATACAAAAATCTTGTGGTGATTGGTTTTGGCTCCATGGGACCACCTGTGTAACATTTCTTCCAAATGCTTCAGAGTTTAAGATTAAATTATTAAATTATCCACAGAAAGATACTTGGTTTGCATTACACCTTTAGGCAAATAATTTGCATACATTATGCAAATTATATCAGTGGAGACATGATAGATCATTTCTTCCAACTTTTAAAGTTTTCAAAACTTTGACTGCTATGTACCCTTGATGTCAGTCTTTTGCTTATTCAGGATCCAGTGATATGGTCACATCTGAGCTGGACTGTTTTGATCGTTATTTATCTTGCATTGATTTCTTTGTAGTGGTTAGGTTAAGTAATTTAAATTGAGTTGTTTCTAAAGTTTTGAATAGGCTAAGTTATAGTCAAGATCATCTCTTTAAACAAAATATGTATGGACAGTCTTTCGGTGCAGAGAATGCACTGGCAGTAGAATCCTAAACTGAAAATGCCTCTTTCCCCATGACGTGGGTTAAACCCTAGCCAGACAGCTTGTTCACTCACTCCCAGTGAGTGGTGCCGGGCTGAGAGCAATCGAGCCCCCCTCCCCCCCTGGGCTCTCTCCTTCCCTGCTCCCAGAGGAATGGGGAGGAGGACTGAAAGAGTACAACTCCCACGGGTTGAGACAAGAACAGTCCAGCAACCAATGTACAACACAAATCACCACCATCACCACCAATGACAACAGTGATAAGAGAAAATAACAAGGGAAGAGAATACGATACCACCAGCCAAGAAATGAGTCTGACCCAGAAGCCCCGTGTCCTTCTGGGTAACTCCCAGTTACCCCCCACCCCGGCCATGACGTGCTGTGGTATGGAATACCTCCCTGGCTAGTCCTGGTCAGGTGTCCTGTCTCTGCTTCCTCACGGCTTCCCCTCCTCCCTGGCAGAGCATGAGCCTCACAAAGTCCTTGGTCAGGGTAAACATCACTTAGCAACAACCGAAAACATCGGTATCACCAGCACTGTTCCCAGGCTGGAAGTCAAAACACTGCACTGCACCAGCTACCAAGAAGGAGAAAAATGACTGCTACTGCTGAACCCAGGACACCCCATATGCCCCTTCTTCCCGAAAATTGTTAATTTCTCCTCTCAGTACAATCACTGTTAAGCAGCATGTAAAGGGAAACTTTTTATATTTATATGCATACAATGGATGTAAATAATCACTGCTTTTCTTATTAAAAGATGAAAAACACTTTTTCATCTTAGATATAACCTAATTGATATTCATCTGTACAAGGCAGAAAGTAAAATTGTAAAAGCTGTATTGAAGGCATGTACCTCATCTATAAAAACAAACAGTACAGAAAAGCCACCAAAACCTCAGCCCCTTTAGAGTTTTGAAAAGGAACACTAGACTAAATCTTTTGACATCATTGCTGTGAACTCATTGTTCTGTTGGAGGAGAGTCTAATTTTGTAATAGAGTTCAGCAAAGAAGAATTTGAACCTGCACATTTTTCTTTCCCAATCAAAAGAAAGAGGAAGTAGGAAAAGAACAAATTAAGAATTGGAAACTGGTGTAATAATTAACTGAAAGTACTGCAACAACAAAATCCTTTTGTGACTCCAGCTTATCACACCTTAAAGACAGTTGATTTTTCTAAGGAGTCTGATATTCGACATCCTCAAGCTGGCAAAGTCACTGGATTTATCTCCATTACCTATTGATAGACCCATAAGATAACAAGGTAAAAGCTGAAAAGATCTGTCAGTTCAAGTCCTTCATCTCTGTGCTCATTCAATGCTCATTCATTACTCCTCCTTGCTGTATATTTTTAGCACTTTGCAAAGACCAGGTTTCAGTATCTCACCAAACTCTATTGAAAAAATATTGCAGTGTCTAATACATAGAATCAGTTGCACAGCTGTGTGTGGATCATAGTGACAAAGGCCTGATTCTGGCCTGTCTCTAATTTAAGAATGAACCCCTTGCTTTGAACTGTTTTTATCAATGTTCATGAGAGGAGAGTCAGAACAATTCAATCAACAGAAAATGCATCACATTTTAAAATAAGATTGAATTGTATTAAATTCAATAATGGTGTTGTCTTTATTAATTTCAAAAGTTCATTTAAATGCAGCATTCTTAGCCAAATACTTCACAGTACAATTAGCTCTTTTGTTTAGTTACTGTCTGTTGGTTTTTTTTGAGGAATATGGATTTAAGGAAAAAAGATCAGTTGCAATTTTATTGATTATATAGTAGACGGATGCTGGGAAGGTTAACAATTCATTTTTACACATAAACCAAGTTTAAGGACATGTTTTTCCTCATTATAATGAGTAGTTCAAATCAGCAAATGTTGCCATAGTTGCCATCATTATCATTATTATTTCACAGTAAAGATCACATTGAACAGCAGAAAAAAGGTCTACTATTTCATTTCCTCTATAGTGAGACTCCAAGTGCTTCCATAATTTTCCTTCAAAAGAAAGTGGGTGTTTATTAATTTAAAACTTCCATTCTCTGCAGGTCATTCTGTATAAATATTAATCCTTAAGTTTCAGAAGAAAATACTGTTTATATCTGTGATGCTTTGATCATAAGCTTAAGTGGATAAACATTATAAAATGCCTTTATATTGCCTGGATCCTCAATAAAAAGTCAAATCTGATTGGAGACAACCACACATGAATACACAGCTGGTTAAAGAAACTGGCCTCATGAAAACAAAATAAGGCAATGGGTTGCTTCTTGCAAGGATATTGAGTAAATAACAAGTTAACTTTTTTTTTTTAAAATGCAAAATACTTGCTGAATAGTCTGAAAGTAAAAGGTGAGGATAAAGTTATTCTAGCAGAGTTCTTCAGAGAATATGCTTACAGAGCCAAAGTAATCCAGCAAGATAAAAGAAAAAAAAAGTTTGAATACTTCCAGTTTGTCAGCCTTGACTTCTGCTTGAGACAGTTTGAGACACCAAGCAGCCTTTTTGCATTTGTATTTGCTTTAATAGGGAAACCAACAAGGAAGTGAGCTCTTCTAGCTCTGTCCACTCAGGGCCACTGGAAGATTCTACTGACAACAGCTACTCTTGTGAGGCATTTATTGCATGCCAAGTCTTGTCTCAGATGTGGCATTGAAAGTGGAACTGGTTATAGTTCAGCATGCTATTTTGCACACATTGCTGCTTCATCTTAATTTCTCTGCAATCTCTAGCTGCTTTTCCAACAACAAAGCCAGAAAATAAAACTCAACAGTATCTGCATATAGCTGTTTGTAACTGTCCTGGGTTCAGCAGTAGCAGTCATGTTTCTCCTTCTTGGTAGCTGGTGCAGTGCAGTGTTTTGGCTTTCAGCTCAGAAACAGAGCTGATAACAAGGATGTTTTGGTTTGGCCAAGGACTTTGTGAGCCTCATGCTCTGCCAGGGAGGAGGGGAAGCCGGGAGGAAGCAGAGACAGGACACCTGACCCAAACTGACCAAAGAGGTATTCCATACCACAGCACGTCATGCCCAGGAGGTAACTGGGAGTTAGCTGGAAGGGCTGGGAGACTGCAGGGTTGGAGGAGGTATCGGTCGGTGCTTGGTCGGGCTGAGGGGGGCAAGTTATCGGTCGGCTGGTGCTGAGGTGTTGTATTCTCTTCCCTTGTTATTTCCTTTACTATCATTGGTGGTAGCAGTAGTGATTTGTGTTATACCTTAGTTACTAAACTGTTCTTATCTCAACCTGTGGGAGTTGCATTCTTTTTGATTCTCCTCTCTGTCCCTCCGGGAATAGGGGGAGGGCAAGAAAGGGGGGGAAGTGAGCGAACGAATCACCTGACTGGGTTTAAATCACGACAGTAACAAAAGCAAAAGAGTTGCTTACACAGTCTGCAACACTGCAAACAACACAGTTAGCTTGGAAAATTACTATCCTTGACACTCACTCATGCCCTGGTTTTGAAGATAGAGTATTTAAAAGGCCAAGAGAAGAATGAGAATGAAGTAAGTCTTTTTATTAATATTTAAATTTTTCCCCCTCTACACTCCATCTGTAGTAGATCCATAAGGAACAATACAGATCATTTCACAGCAGGATGAAGGAGGGGAAAGAATTTTGTTAAACGTATTTGTGGCACACAAAAGCAAATGTAGATGAACAGAGTATTCGTGGTGGGTGGTGGTTGTCATACATTGCTCTGGTTTAGACCTAAGCACTACTTCACTGATAGCTTTAGTTAAATTCAGACAATAGTATGCCAAGCTATAGGCAGATATTAAACTTAAGAGGTGTAGAAAATTGTGCTTGAGGAGTTACATAAAAGAAGATGGGGTTCAATTATGAAGGAAGTACTCTAGTTGATATTATCTTTTATTTCACAGTTTATAAATATCTTCATAAAACCCTCAAAGTCTCCAAAAGGTATAAGCAAAATTTGTGTTTGTGGTAAAATTCAGAAAGTATGTTTCAGTACAAGTCAAGGACAGGACATTTATATTTCAAGTCAGTGCTTTCACAGAATACTCAGTGTAACCACCTTGCAGTTATGAGTCTTCATGAAAGAACTGAGACTTTCCTATGCAACCCACCTTTCAGAAGCAAAATCTTCCAGAAGACTTGCACTCTACAGTGGCAAGTCAAAAAGTCCTAAGTTCAAGTTGTTTGGCTTTTAATTGATTTTTGTGTAAAAAAAAAAATATGTACTATATACATTGGTTTTCTCTTTTTTTTTTTTCCTTATTCATTCCAGTTATGAAAGTTATTTTTTATACACAACCTCATATCCCTGGGAAAAAAATAAATCTTCAGCTAGAGATAAGGGATTTTTTAAAATTGAAATCCTTTTAGAAGTCATAGACTGTAAAATAAAATAAAATTAAAATTAGACCAGAATTTTAGTACAATCTTTTTCTTGTGTTTTAGGTGTATGCAAAAATAACTGTTTCCTTTGTTCTCTACTCCTCAAATCGTGTTTGTCTTGCCCCTATGTTTCACAGACAGTTATACACACAGGTTTAATGCTTCGATTGCAGTTTTTGAATGTTGCCATTATATACCCAGAGGTAAGACCCTCAGAGGTATTAAAAATCAGTTTGAATTATACAGAAATGCATTTAAGGATCTATGTCAAGGTGCCTTGAAATACTGAAACTTTTGGTTCTACCAAAAGCTAGTGTGTTAGATGAGTCAAGCAGTTCTGAAAAATTGGGCCACTTAGAGCTTCAACATGTAACATGCTGAGCAACTCCTGCCCTTCAGGAGCAATCTGCTTTTAAAAAACTCAAGTTTGAAATGTTGGACATAATTAATTTTCTGCTAGAATTAGAGGCTGAACAATAGAATACAGCAGCAGATCCAGGCTCTAGCTGGATCCTGAGGACATCCTTGCTTTGAAATGTAATATGCCTGCAGAGAGAGAGAGTTAGTCCCTCTCTCTTTATTCCTTATGAGGATTTAAATATTTAATGTGGGAGAATGTAGAATTACATTTTAAGTCTATGTACTGAATATAGCTATCAAGCCACCCTTATTACATATTTCTTTGTTAAATTTGTTCTTCAGAAATCCTTTTGATGATTTATTTCCCATGTCAACAGCCGTTGCAGGGAACATTACAGAAGCATTTCACGTTATTGTTAATTTTTCATTAGGTTTTATTGTTTTAAATTGGTACACTGTTGCCAAAAAAAAACCACACTTTATTAACCCAAACTTTAAATGTCATAAAACTACATGGTATAATTTCTGCTGAGGTTTTTGTTTGTTTGTCAGTGTTTTGTTTATATTTATCCTTATCCAAGGTCATAAATAATGAATGTTTCTCTCAGTAGGCCTTTGCAGTCTAGTCCTGAAATCCCTGAGGTTTGTGGTGAAAGACTGTTGAGATCCTAAACCTGATACCACCCAGCCTACTGTTTCTTTTTAAAGACTTTGTACGTACTGTGTGCATCTTCAACATCACTGTGACTTTCGATGGTTTGCAAGACTTACATATTCTTATATAAGCCTGTATATACTGTCTACAAGAAAGTCAGCAGGAAATGGAAATAATGCTCTGCTGGTATTCACCTATTCTTTTTTCATACATGTAATGTTTCTGCATTAAGCTCATTTTTGTCCCTCATGGTATTACCTACAAAAAGAAATTTATTGTTATGAATACAAACACAAAGAGGTTGATGATTTTCAGCTATGCTTAATACTTGTCTGCATGGCTTGGAAAACAGTTACTGAGGATATTCGTAGCTTTGGTACATTTACCTGTATGCCATAAATAGCCATTTCCCACAGCTTTGCTGGGGAACATGCAAATACCCCAGAAACTTTTGAAGCAGTAATTCATTAAAGCACTTCTAAAAGCTTAAAAAAGTAGAAGAAAGGAAAGAATGACACCCCCCCCACACACACACCGACACACATACACATACACACACCAGGTCTGCCAAATATAGCCAAGAACACAGATGTTTACTACCGGAAGTATTTCTTTGTTTAGGTGGTCCTAATGCATGAAACTACCAGAACAGTTCCCTTTCTCTGGCCAAACAAGACATGTGTGATCTGCTCAACACCTGCCCCAAGGGCATTCATCCCTACCATGTTCAGCCAGGCTTGAATAGCTACACAGATCAATTATTGTAAATTCTTCCTGTTGAGAAAGAGTGTTAATACCAGCTAGCCCAGGTTCAGATACAGGAGTGCAGTAAAACAGGCAATGACTGGAGTTCATAAAGGTCATCAACAGTATTGCTATTAATGTGACTACTGAACAGTAAAGACTTTCAAGGATTTAACTTACCTTTATTGCTATGTAAGTGTTATTTGGTTTTGCACTTCGCTTGGGTAAGTTGATAACATCGATACATTGCAATTTTCTAATGCATTCTTTCCTTGTAACACTTGGTTCAAAATTGCCAGGAAAAAAAAAAGGAATAAAAAGTGGAATTGAAGTGAGGACAAATTTTTTACTTGTTTCAAGTATATTACAAGACCTTTGGGTGTCTGAAACTGATGAAATGATCTTAGTTACCAATTGGATGAAAAATCTAAGTACCAAACTGTCTTAAAGCAAATTGTTCTATTGGAGTGACATACTTGTTGAAGTACCATACCTGTTACATTAATAGCATCCAGTCTGGCTGCCCACAAAAAATAAAACGGAAAGAGACTCTCCTCAAGAGAAAAAAAGTTTTTGAAGGGTTCCCATCAGAAAAGCCAAGATTTCACCAGAAAGTCTGCAGCAGCTTAGAAGCTAGAACGTACGGCCTGGCTTTTCTTCTTCCTCTAAGATTTTTCTTCCATATTTTCACTAATTCAGCTGCAGTCTCATGCCACTGGGGACTACTGCAAAGAAGCTACCCCAAGGACTGTGCCAGGATCCAGCATTCATTGTACCTTGTACAACTGAAACTCGTCACCATCAATTAATAATACTAAAGCAATAACCTGGCCCAGTCTACAGACGTCAAACAAGCAGCACTCTTATCCTAGCAACAGCAGCTCAGCTTTGTATCAGGTGGTGATGGTCATTTCCTCTTAGGGTGAGAAATCACACAACATAAAGGGGAGGAAAAAGGAAGTAAAATATATTATAGCTCTGAGAGAGGCACTCCTCTTACTCCAGTGCTGGCTTGGAAATATTCATTTTCCAAACACTGAAAAATGTAAAGTGCTTGAAAAATGCACCAAATATTAAAGGGTAATTTCTATTGCAGTATAGCTGACTGAAATATGTTTCAGATTCCAGAAGGAGCAAGAAAATCTCCTAATACACACACAAAAAAATTGAAATAAGGAATGTCTCAGGCATGCGGGTGAATAAACTCATCACTAGTTCTGGCACAGCACAGTTACGCAGAAACACTGCAGCTGTTGCTGTGTACTGATCCCAAGCGGTATGTTGAAAGTGAAACACAGATGAAAAGGAGTGTGGGGTGGATGAAGAAGAGAGACAAATACCAAAGAACTTAGCTTGGAGGGACAGGAAGGCTTGACTAGAATTTTTCACTAGATGTCTTGTTTACTGACTGTAAATGCTTAAGGTTGCTCAAAGGAGCTAAGCAAACTTCCCTCTTTTTCAAAGGATTTTAATGTATCACACACAGTGCTTTGGAAAAAATAAGTAATTGAACATAGTTTGTTTTCTCTGTGTGCTTTAGGAAGCGATTGATGCTGCTTACAGGACTTCATTAACCTCTTCCTTGTTTCTGCTCATGTTTTGCTCAGTTTTGTTATAAATGTTTGGACTTTTAAGCAACCTGCTCCAGGTTATTTTGAAATGCTGTTTCATGCCAACAGCACCTTCATTCTGTTGCCTCCAAGCAGGTTCATTAAAATCTCTGTGGAGTACCATGCATTTTATTTGGCATTAATTCTAGCACAGCTCCTGAAACAGCAGTTTCTGATTGATCTTGAAAGCTACTTTGGTTTTGGCTTTACTGCAAACCCCTCTGGTGCACCTTGTGCCTTCTAACAGTGTTCACTACAGCCAGCTTTTCAAATATTTTAAACCCTTGGAAAGCTATTGCTACTTCAAGCTTTTGTGAGCTTTGGGTTTTTGTTTTTTTTTAAATCTGAGCGTAGTATATTATAAAATGTTAATAAGCAGTAATTTTTCCCTCCGCTAGTCACCTGCTTTCACCAGAACATCTTTCACATTGCTCAAGCTGTAATACTTTCTCCTCCACATTCACATGAACTGGCATTTATTTTCATTTAAGCTATGCTAGTTGGCACAACTTTTTTTACTTTCCATGTTAATGGCAAACATCTTACATAGTTATAAGTTAGAAAAAAATGTATCACTTGTTAAAAATTTGCAGTTTTTAAACCAAGTACAATTGCGGTTGTTTTATCACCCATCTTTCCTCCCAGCTTCGTTTGAACAGCTGCAAGTAATATCCCTAAATCTTGACCATCTTTTTATACTTCCAGGTAGATGAGTGTTTTTATTTTATTCTGGCATGAGTAAGTCTTAAATTATAACTATATTCCAATGATGAGATGCTTCATCTCTTCTCCCAACTAACAAGCAATAGGGCAACAGAAAATGGCCTCACGTTACATCAGGGGTGGTTTAGATTGCATATTAGCAAAAATTTCTTCACTGCATTGGAAAAGGCTACCCAAAGAAGTGGTTGAGTCACCCTACCTGGATGTATTGGCAGTGCTAGGTTGACACTGGGACTCTATGAACTTAAATGTCTTTTCCAACCTCAGTGATTTTGTGATTCTTTAATTTTTGCTGCTTTTTTCCAAGGACTGTATTAGTACATGAAATACTACATGGTTCTGTACTCTTTCTACTGATAAAGTGAAAAGTACTCAGAAAACTCAATTACTGCTTTGATAATGGCTTTTCCAAGTGACAAGACTTTATTGGAGAATGGATTTTAATTATGGCCATAATTAATAGTGAGAATCAGAGCAGTCAGGAAAAAAAAAAAGAAAAGCTGCTCTCCAATAAAGCCATGTCACTTGTCCTAGGTGTGTAGAAGTATTTACAAAACAGGGACTTCCTGGCCAAATGGTTCCTGATCTAAACATTAAGCAGAAGACACAGAAGAATATATCTAGAGTGAGGCAAACAGAGATAATAATGACTGTTTTGGCAGAAATGAGGCCTCAGTACGATGGAGCTTACAGAGCTTCAAGCTTCTAAAGATCTTAAAAATAAAACTTATGAAAGTGGTCTTAAAGTTTTCAATGAAGAACAAGAAAAGGGTGGGGGGGATTTTAAGAAGGGAATTCTGACCATCTTTGAGGGCTGGAATAGATGATCTCCAGAGATCCCTTCCAACCCTAACAATTCTGTGATTCTGTGATCTTCCTCCCCCAGTAGGATAAGGCAGTGGCTGGCACTTTCAGACAGATAAAAATGTTAAACCAAATCCATGGCTATACTTTACCAGACTTTCAGGCTGAACCTATAAAGATTTTCCACCTGAATGTGTGTTTGTTTCCACATGGAAGGGTATCACAAGTTAAATTTCATTGCTTATTGCATGTGTTTGTTTTGATAGATTTCTATCTTAAGGAATCCACTCTGTCTGCCTATGCCTGGTAGATGTCCACTTTAAAGAACTCAGATAAAGACATTTTCACTCTTCCTTGTCTCAATGATATCCACAGACAAATAAAAGTTTCTGGGAAATATTTTCTGCTGCCCAGGATTTTTCTGTGTTCAGTTACACTTCATGACTTTTAATATAAGATAGCCTCAAACCAACCTTTGCAATAATATTACCCTCCTTTTTTCCTTTGATGTCACACTAAGACATTCACCATGGTTTTCAATAGAAACACAGCATAATATCAGTGTTTTTAAATATTTGATGTTGCATTTGCAGTGACTCCTTTTCTGCCACATTCGAATGGCACAAACCTTTTAACGACAGGGGAATTAATTCCCATCTCTCAATTCCCAATACCCACCTTTAAATTCTTCAGACTGCCGTGTGTGTCAGTGCTTTATTTTGCTCCTGAGTTCTGCACTGTGTAAGTTTTTAAGCTGCGAAATGCAATACTAATTTTCTCAAAGATCATATTAATGCTGGTCTCTTTTCCCTTTTCTGTTTCCTTTATATTTTTCTATTTGACTTGGCTATTTTTGTGTCTCTTTATGAACCTGGACTCATACTGAAAAGCATTTTGAGCACCAAATAACCCCAGTAAAGTCACTAAGGATCTTGCAGAGCAGATTGCCAAGCATGCTGTTCCAAGACCGGCTAAGCTCAGCCCTGTTCTCCATGGCCATAGTTACATATTTCAATCTTACCAGGCCTCTAACTGCACTAAGGGTTACTGATATTCTTTGAAAGTATGTCCTCACTTAACACTGTTTGCAGTTTCCTCCCCTTCTTCTTGCCTTAAAGACCTCTTTTTGATTTCCCCAAGTGCTCCATTATTCTCCACAAATTGACTGCTGTTTCTTGGCACCACGCAGTCCAACCTGAAGCCATCACTCTACCTACAGAGTACATATGTGAGTATATTGTCAAAGCTTAAGCATGCTTATGCATGTGGAAGAAGAGTTGCTTTATCTTTCTCCCTTTTCTGATGATGCTTGGTGGCATATTAGGTCACTCTCCCTGGGTCTACTTCCATATTTCTTTACTTTTCTGGGATGTGGCTTCTGGCATTAGACTAAAATAAACCAGACCCAAAAGACTGGAAATGTTAAAACCCTGAGAAAGATAAGATAACATAACAAATCCTTTAAAAAGTCTTGCTTCCATAGTTAAACAATGAATGTTCAAAGGACGACTGTATCAGTGCTGCATAATGTCATTTGTTTGTTATATTTTACTCACATATCAATCAAAGGCTGAAAATCCAAACAAGATATCACTGCATTCACAAAAAGATATAGGAGCTCATATACAAATTCTCCTTACGGACTCTTTAAAGTGTAACAGAATTATGAGTGAAGAAACATCTTTTTTTAATCGATAACTCAACAAAGACCAGCAGTTGCAGCAGAGATGACAGAATAAATTCTCTTTCCTCCAATTGCTTGAATTATTTCTAATGATAAAAAGGCAAACAATACACATTCACTAAATTACCTTATTTTACAAGAAGACTATAACACATGCAGAATAAGGAAAATGCAATAAAGGGAAATTAAAAATTCATTTATCCTTTTTTTTTTTAATGGCAAAACATACCCTCTTTTTCTGGAAAAAAAAAAAAACCCACAGGAAAAAAAACAAAGAAAAAAATAAACAAAACCCAATAAACAAACAAACAAAAAGTAAACAGCCCCCCCCCCCCCCCCCTCCTTATTCTGATGTCTTCACTGTGATATAGTAAAGAACTGGTTTCCATCCAGCTGCAGGGGCTACAAGTGATGGCAATGCATTTTCTGAATGATCATAGCAATGGAAGGAAACTGCAAGGAAGGCAAAACTACTCCTGGTTTGCTCTTGGTACAACATAAGCTCACTTGGCATAATACCTGTTAAACATGAAAGAAAGCAAAATACCATAAAATCTTTTCAAATATGTTTCATTGGCTAAGATATGCATCCAGCTACAGTATCCATTTTAGAGCAGACATTTCTAAAAGGCTCATCGCTGCTTATGAACGTCAGCACAGTTATCCATTATAATATACATGTGTACTGTGAAAACAGAAATGAAGATGGTTATGGATTTTTATAGCACACCATGACTTTTTATGCAGCAGCAAGACCATTTACACTTACTATTGGAATTAGAAAATTAAATTTTAACCTCTAATGTCTATTTAAATATAGCTAGCACGTAAGTAAACAGATGTGCTTATTACAGATCCAGAATGTAATAATAATAAAAAAATCTAATTTGAAGCTCACCCTTTCAAAGAATTCCTCTGAGATGAATTCTCTTGACTCCCAGCAAATGGAGTGGGAGTCAGAGCTTCTCATTTTCCTGAATTGGGCCCCATGAGAACAGTGTATTTGTTCTTTAACATTGTTCAGTAATATTTAATACATGCGAAATGCAGATTGCCAGCTGTTATACATCATCTCACAGCAATAACACACTGTGATATTTAAATCTTGTAGTTATTTTTGTGTGAGTGATACTCAGGAAATTTGAAAGTTGTTGGTAAATAAATATTTGAGTGTATGGCTTAACTTGTTTATTAGTACATCTGCTTGGAAACTTGGTAATACTGATCAATATTTCAGAAACATAAGCTAGCAAAGGTGATTGGAAGGGAGTGTCTTCTATGTTCGTGCAAATACATCTGCACGGTCTATTCTGTTCTGCTTGAGCTATAATAGCAATCAGGATGTAACCTCAACTTGGGAAGCAAATTGATAGAGCTGGCTGAACTTGGGGGTTGTACAATGCCCTGTGGTCCTGCTTGCACTGCATAAGTCTGAACTGTGATGTACTTGTTTGCCACTCCCAGTTTTCTCCTTTTTGTTTTTTCCTGTTTTTGTGTCTGTGTGTTTAGTTTTGGCTTTGGAAGGAGGGGTTCTAGTTTTGTCCTCAGTGGAAATAAGGTGGCAAGAAAGACTATTCCAGCAGGCAGTGTATAGGCATGAACCATTCGAGTTTCCATCTGGGTTGGTTTTTTTTTTCCGCTTCCCTCTGCACCTGTCACGGAGACTAAAACCTGGCGCAGTTACAAATGCAGTTGTCTATCACCATAAATGCAACGAGCTAACAGGACAACTGCTGAATGGCTTGGGTGCTGGAACTGCCTGTCAGCCAGGCTTTCCTCAGGCAGGCAGCACTCGACTTCAGTGAGGCTGAATCAAGCGTTTCACTTTGCAGACTCACAGGGTGCCATTTGAAGAGTACATTCTCAACTGGTGTTATTATACAGTATTTAAAGGGAAACACTAAGACTCTCACACAGGATGGTATTCCATCTGGACTATGAAAAGTGTATTGCTTAGCAACCAGCATTTACTGTTCTTCTGAATTTTTTTGGTTGTTGTTGCAAGTGTATCTCCAAACAAGTCTGCCCAGATTTTTTTCTTTTTTTTTTTTTTTTTTCCCCGTTTCATATATAAACAAACAAATAAGAAAGACTCCAAACCCCAGAGCTGCCTTGGAATGCATGGCAACTACTATGGGTCCACACCCAAAATCACGACTACAGCCTTGCATAGCCCACTATACATTATCATATAAACAGACAGACTTTTTCTGTAAGGCCCAGCTATCCATGCCTAACTGAATACTCTCTCTTCTTATATTCATTCACTATTTATGATGATGTATCTCATAAAATAAGTGACATATTTAAGATCTTGCTTTACTTCCTATACAAAATGAGTATTTTATTCAGATTTCTAAAGTCTGCAGTATTTGAACTTATGAAACATAAAACATGAATGCACAAAAATGTAAGTATATACATACTCGTGTACATTTATGAAAATCTGGCCATATGTCCCCCTTTATCTGAGAACAGCAGATCACTTTACAAATATTTATGCAGCTCCTTCTCTCCTTCAGGTTCACCAAGAATCAGCACATATATGTGGTAAGGTATCCATCACAAGGTTGAGCAATTTCTGAGAACCATGTAGTAATGCAGGGTAACCAGCTTGTGACTTCTGATTTTTTTCACCCCCTGACAGTGGTTATTTTTGCAGAGCTGGCTTGTAGGAAGCAGTTGGCACTTGAACTGTGAATATGTTTTTTTGCTAGAAAGGCTATTACGAGGAGATAAACTGATGTAAAATTGTAATAGTATACCAAATTCTAGAAGCTGTAGGTTATTTTCTTCATTTTTGAAGAGTTTATAAACCGTGTTTAATTTATAGTGGAAATGTTCACAGATTATTGGAAACATTTTTCACTTCCCTTGATAGAGTTAGGTTAGGATCCACTGTGCATGAAGCACCTGCATCACACACTATATTATTCTGAAGCAATAGTCATACTTGAGCCTTTATGAAAATATTTGTTATCTTTAAAACACATTTCAGAAGGCGCCTGGTCAATATTTGAACTACGCTCGCTGGAACTGAACCTAGCCCTGGCTTTTCACTTGATGTTTGCAGAGGACCAAGTGGAATAAGGGTTTGATTCCATGACCAGTTCTGCTATTAAAAAAAAATAAAATCATTATAATGTGAAGGTTCTTTTCTTTCTTTCTTTTACATATTCCGCATGTATTTATGTGGTTTGGGAACCATTTATTTTCTGTATGCCTCAGGATACAAAGTCATACTAGACAAGCTTTGTCATTTGAAACAAGCTAAGCTTTATTGGTGTGAAAAGACACTGTATGCATACTAGACTCACAGTCTAGTTATTGTGGGTTAATAAGCTACTGTCAGCTGAGGTGCACTGAATGACCATGGTATCTTCTTAGCCTGCAGTATGTAGAAAGTAAAATACATTAATATAAGGCACCATGAGAAGAACCTAACTTTCCTGAAATCAGGAAGAAATTATTTACTATGAGGGTAGTGAGGCACTGAAATAGGTTGTCCAGAGAAGTTCTGGATGCCCCATCCCTGGCAGTGTTCAAGGCCAGGCTGGATGGGACTTTGAGCAATCTGGCCTAGTGTGAGGTGTCGCTGCCCATGGCAGAGGGGTTGTAACTATATGATCTTTAAGGTCCTTTCCAACCCACACCATTTTATGATTCTAAGTAAAAATGTTTAGTTTATGTGCACCATAATTTTTCCTCACACACTCTTTTAGATAATGCTGAGTTATTTTTATTATTTTCTTCACATTTTTCTTTATGAAATAAATTTCTGGGTTATACCTTCCTTTTTATTTGCACAGGCTTTTTGATATTTTTTTTCCCCTAGAATCTAAAGCTATATGGTACTTCTTACCATTGTAGTCTTTTTATTTTTAACATGCAAGACAACTATTGCAGTACAGGCATAAAATTAGTTTTGCTCAATGGGTTTCTTGTCATGCATGTGCAAAAAGCTTCATTTGCCTCCAATTTAAATTTTTGTTTTCCTCTGGTGACTCATTTTGCTGCATCTGTGTTTATTCTATGACCTGTGGATAAGGCATGTTTTCCTAGCTGGGAGCTGGCTGGGCTTTTGTTGATGACTGCCATGTGTTGGTTTAGTCTTGCATGCAATCCTGTCTTGATTTCTCCAAAGCTTGCACTGTCAGCATTTTCCCAAGGCTCCACAAAGCTCTTCTGGGAAGCCTTTCAGGTAGAGTTCCTCTTCAGGCTTATGGAAGACATCACAGGTGCTTTGTCCTTTGTAACAAAGTTTATTACCTTCCAGCAAATATACATACTTCATTGGTCTTAGTGATAGATAATTTCTTATTATATTTCATCGGTTTATAGATTTTATTTTGGTCACAGTGAGTTGATCTGTTCGGGTATTTTTTTTTATTTTTTTTTTTTGTATTTTACAGTAGTTTCTTGGTATCATTTCATTCTGTCTTTTCAGTGAGCTTCAGCCTGCATCACTGTGGTTTCTGGCTGATGGAAAGTGGTTTAAACGTCAGAAAGACCAACGACAAAAAAAAGAGCGTGAGTGATCATTTTCTAAGATAATATTCTAGGCAGTCAACAGTGTGAGTTTGAGAACTACTTTTGATCTATGAGAGACTAAACTTTGAGTATGGCTGTATATATTTATGCTGGACTTACACTATAAACGTCTATATTTTTTGTTTGTTCTTACTATTACTGTAGAAAAGGTAAAGAAGGCTGCTTTAGTATAGTTTAGCCTTTCTGTGATATACTCCCTGCCCTTCCTTAAGTGTCCCTTTATCTATGCTAGTATTCAGTTGCTTGCACACACAGCTATAAGATATGTACAAAGCTTGCTGTTTTTCAGAAGACATACCACTGACAAGGCTCCTAGTGGCTTTATTTATAAAGGTACATAAAGGTTTACAATGTACATAAAAAGCAAGAAGATTTTTTGAGGTTACAAGACATATGTGTAGTTTAGCTTCATTGTGACTGCTGTGAATGCCTCTTTGGTAGAAAGATGGGAGAGGCCTGTGTGCTGCGGAAGCAGGTGGAGAGCATTAGGTGATAGGATCTCCCCTCAGGAAGAATGCAGAAGACTCTGAAAGTAGAATGCAGTTGACCTTATGTTAAGAGCAACTCCAGTGGAGGAAACCCAATGCATGAAAGAAAAACACCTGAAAAGCATGAGAGAAGACTAGGTCAGATTCCTAAGGCAAGTGAGCCCTGCTGTGCTCTGATTGGTGCACCTAGAAATCTAAATGAAGCATAGCTAATCATTGTTTGTGAAACATTAACCTGTAAATTAAACAGAAGAGTTTGCTTTCTTTTTCAACATAGAGCTGATAAAAGTAGAACAACAGAGAACTCTTACAGTTGATTGAAGTAAGGTTGGATTTAGCTGCTCTGGTATGTCTTTCTGCTTTGTTTTTCCCTGGCTTTCTCCCATCCTTTTTTTGTTCTTAACTATTCGGTAACAAATAATACCTGAAGTTGAACATTTTAAAAGAATGTGTCCTATATATGTTGTCAATACTGAATGTATTTATTTCTGGTCATGATAAAGCCGTGTCCTTTCCTGTATGCTCTCTTGGGCAAATAGAGTACTTGACCTTTCGTGAGAAGGTGAAGCTGCCATAGAAATTAATAAGAGTTTTAAATGAACAAAGACTGTAAAATTGACCCTATGTCTTTTCATGGGTTATATCAAGTTAGAAATAAGTAGGTCAGGCTTCATCTTCTTGATATCTAGATCTATGTTTGTTGGCTCATGTTTAGCAGCATGCAGCCTGTGTTGTGTTAGGAAGTGTTGCATTTGCAGTGTTTTTGCATCAAGCACCAAATGACTTGTGGAATGTAAAAATCTTTATCCTTAGCATTTGATTAGAAACAGCATGTTTCTGTACTGTCAGAATACTGCAATAGCAGAATTATCCAGAAAATTGGTTTAATATAGTTTGTTAAAATAAATATGTCATTATTGGTAATAGCCTTGGTTGGTTTGGGGTTTTTCTTGGTTTGTTTTTTGTTTTTTTGTTTAGGGTTTGGGGTTTGGTTTTTTTTTTGTTTTTCACTTTATGCAGTTATTTGGGTCATTCAGAAGCTGTTCTTTTGCAGCAGGACCTCCCTATTTAGATTGAAAAAGCAGGTGTTTTATTGACTTTGAGTCACAATGTTATAGACTTAATCTCATGGTAGACTCGCTTACTTACCTTTGCTTGCTTAGCACTCAGTATTTTATTAGAAGCTGCTTGTGGCTTTTGTCTCCTTTGTTACTAACATGCTTCAGTGTGAAGTGCTTGTGTGTGTAAATAACTAGCCACTCCATGCTGTTATGATTCAATGGGATGATAGATTTCTTGCTGAAATGAATAATGAGCTTTATTTACAACTTTCCCCAAAAAAGGTTCTAATGAAGATACTTGAGTACAAATCTGTTCCTTCAGACTTTATGTTCTTCCATTTAAAACTGAATTGATAATGCTGTATGCAAGAAAAACACCCCCTATATCAGTGCTGCTGCAGACTTTTGGTTTAATGGACTGCATGCACACATGGACTCCATCAGCACACACAGATCACTTAAGTTTGAGGAACAAAAGGAATGTTCTACACAGCCCTTTTACTGTGGTGTGTAAAAACATTATTTGGTAATCTGATACAGAAAGGCACAATACAGTTCAATCTCTCCATGGCTGCAGTAGACTAACTGTAAGAAACTGTGACTGTGCTGACAGATAGCTCTCTATGGATTTATGTGAATGTGTGTATCAGTCCTCTCATACAACTATATTCACAGTTACCATCACTGCTGTATATTGGCTACCTCCAACAACTGAATGAGCTCTTAAATGATAGTAACTACTTTAAAATGCCTGCTGCTTAAAATGCCTCCTACCAAGTCACTTGTCAGTCACTGTAAAAAAAAGAGTAGCTATTTCGGCTACTATCAACCACATACGAAGACTGTTCCTCTCCTGTTCTGCACATGCCTTTGCAACGTACAGACCAATCAGCTAAGCCAATTCCAAAAAAAAGAGCAAGTGATATCTAACCCAATCCAATTCTGAATCTTCTGTAGCTCTTTTTAATTTCAGTGCTGTTCTACTGTCAACAATTTTTGCCAAAGACCTTGCAAAGTAGGCACTTCCCAGTAGATGATATAACATTGGGTCAGACACGTTTTATGTACTGTATTTTCCCTATGAAGTGAGAAGACCTTCTTGATCCCTAGTGAATTCTGATGTTGCAGTCTGCAGGTTGTATCCTGCGCTTGTCATAATCTGCAACACAAAGACTTTCTGAGCCATATAGCTTGGCCACAGCAGACAGTTCATAACCTGAAAGGAATGAATATTCCCAGTGAGAGCTTTGTAGCTGTGGTGTGAAACTCTCCAGAGTTTATAAAGATGCACTTGTGTTGCCATATTTAAACTCTTGAATCTTGCTACTGTTCCTGGGATATACGGGGTGATTTTGCAGATACTGTGCGTTACAATGTTAACCCTTACTTGCAGGGAAAGCAAGCTAGGCTCCTATAGTGCAAGGTCCTACACCTGGGTTGGAGCAATCCCAGGCACAGCTACAGGCTGGGCAGAGAAGAGATTCAGAGCAGCCCTGCGGAGAAGGACTTGGGGGTGTTGGTTGATGAGAAAATGAACATGAGCCGGCTTCAGTGTGTGCTTGCAGCCCAGAAAGCCAACCATATCCTGGGCTGCATCAAAAGGAGCATGACCAGCAGGTCAAAGGAGGTGATCCTGCCCCTCTACTCTGCTCTTGTGAGGCCTCACCTGGAGTATTGTGTGCAGTTCTGGTGTCCTCGACATAAAAAGGACATGGAACTGTTGGAACAAGTCCAGAGGAGGGCCACGAGGATGATCAGGGAACTGGAGCACCTCCTCTACGAAGACAGGCTGAGGAAGTTGGGGCTGCTCAGCCTGAGAAGAGAAGGCTGTGTGGAGACCACATAGCAGCCTTCCAGTATCTGAAGGGGGCCTATAGGGATGCTGGGGATGGACTCTTCATTAGGGACTGTAGTGATGGGACAAGGGGTAACGGGTTCAAACTTAAACAGGGGAAGTTTAGGTTGGATATAAGGAAGAAGTTCTTTCCTGTGAGGGTGGTAAGGCACTGGAATGGGTTGCCCAGGGAGGCTGTGAATGCTCCATCCCTGGCAGTGCCCAAGGCCGGGTTGGACAGAGGCTTGGGTGACATGATTTAGTGTGAGGTGTCCCTGCCCATGGCAGGGGGGTTGGAACTTTCCAACCCTAAGGTCCTTTCCAATCCTAGCTATGCTATGATTCTATATAGCAGAGTCCCAAAGAATGCCCCCCAAAAAGGCAATGTCAAATGCTGCTGGCATGGATATTGGGGATTTACACCATTTGGGAAAGACAAACCTGGTGGGGTTTTTTTTTTTTTATTTCTCAGCCCTGCCTGACGTACAAAGACCTGTTGAGAGACTGTTTTGCTTACTCAGACATGTGAAGAACCTACAGATATTTGGAAATGGAGTAAGTCTAACATCTGCAATGTGGCAGCATCTTGTGAAAGAAAGTTAAGAATGTACAACTAGATTGGAAAATACTTATTTGAAAAAAAAATGCCTTTTTTTTAATATGAAAATATGTGTTGTTTTGAATGGTTGTGTAAATTCTGAATCTGAAAGGCAGTTAATTTTCAGTAACTTTATTGGGCACAGGGTGGCTTAGCATAGTGGAAAAGGTTCAGATGCACATTCCTGCAGCTTTAAACAGCCTGAACAACCTATATAACTTTCAAGGTTTTTTTTTTTGCATATATATATTCATTTCTCTTCTGACTCACAGCATATAAAGAAAAATTAAAAAAATAAAATAAAAGTCCAAGTCTTTAAGTTCTGCTGACATTATGGACAAATTCAGTGTCACAGATTTGTGCTTTGCAGCAGCTGGCTTTATATAGCCTTGCCAGCAGCTGGGATTTGTTAAAACCTTGATTTCAGGATCAATAACACCCTCATTAAAGTTGCACTGTTGCCATATGGCTGTTGGAACCCTGGCATTGAAGACACGATGGCCTAAACTTTAGTAAGGCAAAATTTCTAGGATTTGTAGGCATAGGAAATAGCAAGCTTTAATAAATAATCACTGGCTGAAGACCTTTCTAAGCTCTTTCACAGGGTTGCAAGCTCAATTCTGGAGCTGTAATTTTGAACCTCTTTAGCAGGTGAGTGCCCGCACACTCTTTGAGTATAGGACAAACTCATGGGGTGTGATGTACATCTTTGAAGCCCTCAGTTGGTGAAATTATTTGGTTGGAGCTGCTCCGCAAGCTACAGGGCTTTCACAGAGACTTGCTGAAAAATAAACATGGTCAGATTTGAGTAAAGCTAAGGTAAATGCCAATCAGACTGCTGAAAACGGTGTAAAGGGACCATAAGGCATCCAGCAGTGTGAGTGAATAGAATGGATTGTCTGTGCTCCCTTCACCTTTTTTTTTCCTGTGCCTTGTGACTGCAAGAAGCCTTAACGTTATTGGGTGCATTTCATTAATTTTAACCCTGATCTTAGGGTGTCAAACTTTTTTTTTTTTCCTTATGAAAAGCCTTTCAAGGATCTCCTAAGTAGATGCTGAGTAATCAGGTCGTAGGCATTTTTCTGTATGCCTAGAAAACAAATCATGGTGTTGAGATGACTAGTGGAAACATTGATACTTGGCAGGATTGGGGTAGTTTTGAGATGTTTGTCTCTGCCTGTTTAACTTCAAAAGGTTAGGCTGAGATAATTTTGGCTTTTTGCAATGCTGCTGAAGAGACAACAGTGGTCCCTGCTGAGGTATTATACTGCTGTAAAGATTAGACTTCATAGCCTGTATTTACTTGTCAGCAACTCTGAGCTTTATTTGGAAGATGCTATTTGTGGTGTTCTGACAAAATGTCAATTTTTATATACAAATAAATAATAATAGAAAAAAAACAAACAAAACCAACAACCTTCAAAACCTCAGGAAAGGAAGCTTGCAGACTTCTGCTGTTGCTTTGACTGAGATAAATTGGGGTATCAGGAGTGGATGACAACTATAAATGAAACTGTACTTGTCTTTTCCTTGTTGAAATTCCCTGCCCAAGTTAAGTTACTTAAAGTTATCTCTATGTACTACCAATAGCACATGAAACTTAGAAGAATAAGTTTTAGCAAGACATAGTGTAATTTTTATATCTGTATATCAAGGAAAAAGTTAAAAGAAAAACGCTGTACAGCTTGCATTTTCATTCAGGATTCATAACAAGCAGGTGACAGTATAAGAATTTAAGGATAATCTATGGCATGGACTGTGGAAGCTTTAGCACCATGTGGTCCAGGCTGAAAACTAGTAGACACATTCCTCTTATTAGGAGTGATTAGTAATGGAGTGAGCTTTTCAGAGTGTAGGGTTTTTTTCTATGTTGATTATGACTGCTTTATTGGTGCTGGTTATAAATACTACAAAATGAAGTTTAATAGGACATAGTATCTGGTTTTGGTCACGATTATGTTGTTTTTTTTTTTTTTAGCTTTATTCACATGATTTACTAGACATTTGTGGAAAAAAAGTTTAGTATGCTGATCTTAGCACAAGAATTTGGATGCCAAATGTCTGTTCAGATACTTCTCTGTAAATCTTTAGTCATGTTGAAGCTAGAAACAGAGTAAAGGTTTTCAAACAAACTGAAGACCTAAAAGTAACACGAAAAAGCAGCTGGTGGTAGCTCAGTTTCCCAGGGAGGTACACCTGTCTTCCCTCTGTTTTCCCTTCTTTGGTGTCTCTATAGCTTATGAATAAAACCAAGGCTAACAGTATTCTGAAAGGATGGACTAAAGGCTTATTAGAAAGCAGATGCCTGCATTTAAGTCTCTTTATTGTACAGTAATTCTTCTCTAAGAAACCAAAGGGTTTTTTTTTTTAGCTGTTGTGGTTCTTTCTAGGGGTGCAGGTTTGTTTGTAGTGGCTCTGGCCATTCTGGCTGTGTATTTTTCTACTTTAGAAAGAATAAACTAGCTGTGAATATTTAATAATTTATTTTTTCTCCAGCAATACCCTGTTCTCAAGATGTTCAAACATCCTTTCCTTGCTGAAATGCTATTTATTGGAAATGGGGCTAATAGGGTATTTGGATGCTGCAAAATGAGGGTGTTTTTTTTAGCTTTTAACCATTTAAAAAAAAAAAAAAATCTGGTAACTTCTATATAATGATCTGTCAATATGGAGTACAATGAGGAAGCTTGAGGAAAAATGGTTTCCAGATTGTTATGTGCTGTCATGCAATGGAGATGAGAATCATGGATTAGGCAATTCTACAGTTTCAGTTTTTCCTTTTTAAGAAAATGGAAGTAACTAAACGTAGCTAGCTAATTTGTCCAAATAACATGAAATAATACTGTATAATTTCCAATATGATGAACTGATCTATTTTAATTAGTAGTTGCTGTTCTAGTAATATGAGTCTACATCAAGCAGATCTAACTCGAGCAGTGTCAATGCTGTTGACAACCCCTGCCCTCTCTAAAGTAGTACTTTCTCTCTACTGTTGCAAGTACTGTAACAACATCAAATTGGGGCAGTAGTTTACCATGGATCACTGAGGAGCCATGGATTATTTTACATCTAACAATTTATCTTAAAATCAAATTACTTAATGCATGGCAAAATAAATGTTTGAGCAGGTTTATTATCCAGAATGTGTATTGTTATGAAGCAGAATTTAAAATCAAGTAGGGCTGAGGGACTAATACCTTCAAAAAGCCTGAAGGCATATGAAAAAACCTACAAACACTATGGAGCTTTTCTACCCAGATCATTATAAAACCAAAGGAGATCAGTATCAGGGCACAGGATCTAAATGCAGAGGATAATAGAAGCATTACATTCTGAAGCGAAGTTTCTGAGAAAATACTTTCCACTGCCCTCTGCTGACTGCAGGCTATGTAGTGATCTGGCTCGCTCGGCTGTGTGTAGCTCTGTGTGCTTTTCTCAAAGTGGTGCACTTGAGAAGTAGGTGCTAGCTGCGTTATGAATGGAACTGTGAAGGTGAGTCATACTTTGAGGATATCTTTTTGCTGCAGGGGCTGCTATAATATCTAAAAGTTTTCCTTTATGCTCCCCCTGCAATGAGCCATGATATATTGGCAGATGTAAAAAAGCTTTTTCAAGTCTACTTTGACTGCCAGATTATATTCACTACTTAAGTTTGGTGTGCTGCCTTTGTACCTGTGCTGCTTGGAACCATGTGAATTCAGGGCTCCTAGAAAAGTATTAAACGTTGTCTGGCCTATTTGTATTGTACAAATGTCAGTTTTATCCCAGTCACTGAAGAAAAAAGGAAACAAAATGAAACAAGAATATCATAGAAATTTGCCCTGTATTTTCCAGAACAGCATGATGAAACCTTGGAGGGCAAAGTAGGCTTTAGCATTACAGCATCTTCATACCCTCTTAACCGTGTGCTGTCTGGGGATCAAAGCAGTGTTTAAGGCATCTTAGCAGAAAGGCACTATAAGGCACTATAACTTTATGATAGATGCTATTGCTAACCAGACTTAAGATACAATGTTAGAGTAACACAGCTCCTGCTTGCTTACTGTGCTGTGCATTTAATCCAAAGGTTAAATCCTCCTCTGTAACTGTTTGTAGTCTGTATCTAGTACCAAGTTAGGAGAGACATTTTTAGGGAAGCAGAAGGTTGGGTCTGACTGTAGTACTAAAACTCGGCAAGAAAACAAGGCAACTGTCAGTATTACAAGAATTTATGGCCCTATGTAGTCTTTCTAATGTTATTGTAGTATCTTTCTCCCCAATTTCTTTAATGTCTTTATGCTTTAAACCAGAAATGTCAGCACCCTGTACTAGTTTCTCTGAAACAACTTGTCTGGATGCTACATGCACTTATTGGTGTGGTCAAGCACCAGACGCTTTCATTTTCTAAATGTAAAGGCATGCAACACTTCAAAGCTAGGCTAATTTCACAGATGTTACGAGTAATGAGTCAGTAAATGTATTTCAGTAAGTATCACTTGGTTAGGTCAGGTCCCGGAAGTAGATTAGAAGTAGAAGCAAGATGCTTCCCAAGTAAGTCTTCTATGTTATCCTGAGCTCTGTGCAACATGGCTGAACGTTACTCTCAGGTTAGCTACAGTCAAGCTGTACAGATGAATTAATGGTATGTGCTCATAGACAGGTCTGAGGATCATGTAGATGTGTTAGACATGCTTATTACCATGAGGGAAGCAAAAGGCAAGGTAGACTCTCAATTTTGCAATTAAGTGTTTTCCTCAGGCTATTTTTTTTTTTTAGTGATTGCACTTCCCTTTAGAGTGCTTGCAGGCAGCAGTCTCCTTCTGTTTAGTGTTCAGTACCACAAGTGGTCTTCACGGTTTCTTGGATGCTGCTGCAGTGCAACCTGTCTCATTGGCAGCCTGAGCAGCCTCTAAATCCTGCATCTTCCTCTCCTGTAGATTTGAAGTACTCTTGGCACTTCAGCACAAACACGTGGGATCTGCTGTAAAAAAAGCATGTGCCTCTGATCTGCTGAGTTCACAGGCCTCTGCCTCAGAGGCAATTTGGAAGGTTATGCGACTCCACAGTGTGAATGCACCTGAGGGTCAGGACATGGATGGATAATGTCGGTACCCAGCTTGTCACACCTGTGGTGTCCAGTATGTTCAGTTTACTGGCTGAGGGCATAATTCTGCATGCAATGGTAGTCTAGCCTCTGCATTCTGAAATCAGGTCAATGATCACAGTTAAATGTAGCTTGGAGGAAGGCAGCATATGAAAGTCTGTCTAATGCTTTAGTAAGAAACTTGGTATCAAAAGCTGTGCTAAGATTACAGCCTGTACAGTTCTGAATGCTTCCATAGATGGAGCACTTGCAAAATTGCAATCATCACTAATTGTGAAAGGTGACCTTGTAAAAGAAGGTAAACCCTAAGAATGCTTCTGTAGAATAATGTTCTTCTGGCCTACCCTAAAGGGAAGAAAAAAACATCAGTATGGTTATATTTTAGAAGTTCAGAACACTTCTGTTCAATCAGTTCCAGCATGTTGTCTAAATGAAATAAATCAACTGCTGCTTTTTCTTGCAAGAAAAAAACCCTTAGAGGAAGGTCCATGGGATTTAACTAATTTTAACTTTGGCTGCTGCTTGGCTCTTCTGTCTGCCCCCATCTCATGCAGAGGTTTTCACAAATCTTGTGATCTAGAGAATGAACCCCAAACCATGAGGTACGTTTGCTTATATATTATTGGCTGCTCCTTTATTTTACTCTGACACCTTTAATTCCTCCTGGAATTGGGACTGTGCTGTACCTTTCAAGATCAGTGGCCATAGAATTGCATTTAAAGGATTTTGTTTCATTCAGCACATAAATATTGACAATGGCAGTAAAGGGGAGTTTCATGTTGAAAGCAGATGTAGTTAAAATATCATTGTTGTTGGCTTCTTTAACAGAAGGATATCTAGTCTAGATACACCTGCCTACTTACTGAGTTAATTAGCTATTAACTGACTTTAGAAGTGGATTTAGTTAACAGGTATTTGTTAAATAAGTACAGTTAATTTAGTAATTATTCATTTTGCAGGTTAACTGCCAACTCTGTAAACAGCTATGGCTACAATTATGATTACTTTTTAGTATCCATTTGGTTACTGGAAATGGAGCTCTGCAAGCTAATTTAAATCTGCTTCACAACATATTTGCAAAGTGTAATTGAATAGTAGTTAGTGACTGGTCTGTCAGGTATAGAAATAGTATGCAGGGTACTCGATGTGTCCCAGTCCTGTAGGACCAAGAGGAGTAAAATGCATCATATTTTATTTGGCCTGAAATCAGATGATGCAGGACTGGCTGCTTGTGAAGAGAACTGAAAGTTGTCATTTTCACACTGCCATTTTTCTGAAGAGGACTGAAAATTGACACTTCTTTTCAAAGAGGGATTTCTTTCCTAATAGACTGCTATAAAGTTTTTAAGGTGTATTCTTAGTCAAATTGGACCTATTAGTTTGGGTTTGAAATAAATACATTAATTCTCACTGAAGAGTAGTGTGTCTTATTTCTAATTCTTGTATCAATCCAAGTTTATGTGTTGCCTTTGTAGGCAGAGAATAACTCCACAAAGATCACTATTAAAAAAAACCACATTTTGTCAAGCAGCACAGGTTAACATTTTTTTCATTTCTGATTAATGATTGTAATAAGATAAGAAAGCCTGTGTTCTTGTGGGGGTTTTATGCTGGGGCTTTGGTTTGGGGCTGTTTTTTGGGCGGGGGGGGGTGGGGTGGGGTGGTTTTCTGTTATCTTTTATTTGAAAAATCACTGTGGAGGTGAGTCTCCAAAGAACACCAGGAGCTTTCAAATGACCTAGTCCTAAAGATTTGCTTTGAGAAAAGTATTCTCTCCCTCTCATGGAACATAGATGAGGAATCACTGTGGAACAGCATTTTTACCCTTTCGATAAAAATTTCTGTCCGAGATTTCCCAGCATTCTGACAGAACCTGTGTATCTGAGGGGATCTGCAGTTATTTCAATGTCTCCAAATTGCATTTCCATGAAGAAGCCTGCAGGACCTTGAGGGAGCATGTTACTATGTGTTTCTCCAGCACTTCTTGGAGTGCTAACTCTGCTCAAGTTCAGTGGGAGTACTTCCTCAATGAAGAATTATCAGGGGGGGAAGGGGGGGATCTTTTTCCAAGGTTTAAGCCTTTAGAAAGTGATCTGTTGGATCCCAAGTACTTTTCTTCAGAAAATCAGAAACCATTGCAATTGTGCAGTTCTACCTTCTTTAAAATAGCCTGAAATTGTGTGTTTGATATACTGGATGCTTTGGGCTGTAGGCTTTTTTTGGTTTTATTTCCATTATGACCTATTTGTAGGTGGTAACATGCCTCAAGTCCATAGATATTGCTTCAGGCTCACTTCTGATGTGCTCAGGCCAGACAAGGGAAGCTGCAGTTAATAGAAGAAAGAGCTGGTTACTTGTTTTTATAATTTGATAACTATTTTGGGAACTTGCTGTCCTTTTCTATATTTACATATGTTCCTAGTTGCTGCCAAAACTGTTTGTTTTCTAGTCTGTCATTACTATCGGTATCTTTACTACAATCTACTTGCAGATATTTGGCATTCAGAAAGAGAATAGTATGTATTGAAACAAAAAAGTGTGGGCAAATTTTTGGTTTAGATCTCTTTCTTGGTAGTCAAAAAAACATTGAGGGATAGTTAAGTCTCAGAATTGTAAATAGTGTCTTAATGCTTGTTAAGCACCCCCCTCTGGAAGGTACAGCTATAGATGTCAGGAAGTGAAAAATAATTTGATAGCCAGATAGAAAAATATCTTTAATGATTCCTGACAGGGAAAAGTTTTACAGCTAATACAGAACTATACCATATGATGGCACAGCTCCATGGAAAGCCCTTCAGGAAGAAGAAACACGGGGTGAAAAAGGCACTCAAAATGGGAGGTGGGGAGTTCTGGACACTGCTCTGTAAACTGTTTTCACTCTTTACCAAATGTTCAACATTCACTATATATATGTACATATTGTGTGTGTATATCTATAGCTATAAATATCTGTGTGTGTGTGTGTGTGTATATATATATAAAGTATTTTGGAGAGAGAACAGAATGTTCATCCTCGCCCAAGCTGAACACACTATTGGTATGACAGAGCATCAGTAGCATCATGTTCTTCCTGGCTTTAGAAGAAAAACTGAACTTGGGTTTCAATTTTCCTGAGCTGAGGGTACTAATAACTTGTCTTTAAACATAATAAGGCAGCCACTGTTAGTGTTACCAGAACCAGCACCCAGCTGAGAGGAAAAATTGATCGGGTCCTTAGGAACAGTTCTGCCCCTTGACTCCTGGGGTGGATTTAGGGCTGGAACAGCTCAGAGGCAGGCACAGTGTGAGCCCGGTTCAGAGTTCTGTGGCCCAGGAAAGGGAAGCAGTTCACAGGCATTGTTAGCATAACATTTTACATTGACTAGCTTGAAGTCCTTGCACTGTTTTTTGAGGTGCTCCTCTCTTTATATATAATGCATAAAACCTTGGTCTGTAACACTGGGTTTAATTCCACTTGAGAGGCCAGACCTCTAAATGCAGACCTTTCTGTGTCTAACCTGTATCATTTCAAGTCTCCTTAATTAACAATTTTAATAAACAAGCAGTTATTTAGCAGGTGCAATTCATTTTGTAAATCACTTTACCTTCAGCACATAGTGTCAGGAAAATTTAAAATTGATCTATTACATCAAAACATGCTCCGACCTATTAAGTGATATCACCAGGCTTTTCTTCCTTTGTGGGTAAATAATGATAATCTAGTGCTGTCCCTAGTGTAGGCTTATAATTAAGGTCTTTTGTAGGCAGGTGTACTGTTTATCTATTATTTAGAGCCATGCCAATACATGGCAGTGAATCTGCTCTCTGGCAGGAGTCCCAGTTGACATTTATCAGAATGCTAAATAGTGAATACTATTTTATATGTGTAGGATGTAGTATTACAGAATGGGGATATCCTTGTTTTTTGTCCCTGTGCCCTGTTACAGCTATTACCACTAAATCTGAAGAGGCTTCCACCATCCCACCAGGATTTTGAGAGCTGTTGGCATCTTACTCCACTGAGAAATAGCTCTGTGGAAAGGGACCTGGGGGTGCTGGTGAACAAGAAGCTCAATGAACAGCGTACTGCTGTGGTGGTAAAGAAAGCCGACAGGGTGCTGGGTTACATCAACGAGGGCATCCATCAAGGCTGGAGAGGGTCCAAAGAAGGGCACAAAGATATTCCAAGGGCTAGGAAGATTGTTGTATGAGGAAAGGCTGAGTACTGGGTTTGTCCAGCCAAAAGAAAAGAAGGCTCAGGGGAGGCCTAATGTCCCAGCACTTAGAGGGTGGCTACAAGGACAAGGAGTCACATGGAAAAGATAAGGGGCCATCATAGAATTGTAAAATGGCTTGGGTCTGTAGGGACTGTAAAGATCATGTAGTTTCAACCCCCATGCCATGGGCAGGGATACCCTCCACTAGACCAGCTTGCTCAAAGCCCCATCCAACCTGGACTTGAACACTGCCAGGCATGGGGCAGCCACAACTTTTCTGGGCAACCTGTCCTCACAGTAAAGAACTTCTTTCTCATATCTAATCTAAATCTCTCCTTCGTCAACCTGAAGCCATTCCCCCTTGTCCTGTCACTACATACCCTTGTAAAAAGTCCCTCTCCAGATTTATTGTAAGCCTCCTTAAGGTGTAGGAAGGTTGCTCTAAGGTCTCCCTGGAGCCTTCTCTTCTCCAGGCTGAGCAAGCCCATCTCTCTTAACCTGTCTCTATAGGACTGGTGCTCCAGCCCTCCAGTTATCTTTGTGAGCCCCCCTCTGGACTTGCTCCAACAATATAATGCATCCATTTTACTCCAAGGGAGATTCCAGTTGGACACAGTAGGAAAATTATTCACAATAGAAACAATCAGCCATTGAATAATCTCCCCAGGGAAGTGGTGGATTCCCCAGTGTCAGATTTTTCTAAGATTCAGGTGGATGAGGTACTGGGCCATCTTCTCTAGACTGTACTTTTTGCAGGAAAGGTTGGACTAGATGATCTTTGAGGCCCCTTCCAGCCTGGTATTCTATGATTCCTACTTCAGACTGAAATTTTCTGTACTTTCTTCTTGCTTAAAAAAGAGTTTTCCTTCTCTTAAGTGACTAGATTACACTGGCTGTCATTCTACTTACCTGCTATTAATGGTGGCAGTGGGAATATTTTTTTTTTGCTAGGAATTCTTTGAGGTTTTAGGCTTACATAGTAAATGCAAGTTACAATCAGTCTGGAAATTTGGCTTTATGATTGGTGCTTTAGTTTTCATCAGCCCATAAGCACTTCCTATAAGATACCAACAGTAGATACCAACATAAATACCCAAACTATTCCAAGTTGTTACTTGCATGTTTAAGTATGTGAATACTATTTTTGTAATTCACCATTAACTACCTGTTTTTCATCTTTTTCAGGTAAGCTATTTAGTTTTCACAAGTTCTAACATCTTTTTAAAGTTAAAATCAGGATATTGAGATCTTCTTTCTCCTGAGCTGTTCTAATAAGTGCTCTTACAGGATACTTGATATCTAATAAGTCTGCACTTCAATGTTTTTTGTTCTGATTGACTTTTCTAAAACTCAAAAGAGCTTGGAAAGAATGATTCCTCCATGGAAATCAGCTTTAGTTTGTCATCTCATGAGGTGATGGAAGGTTTTCCTTCAGTAGCAAAGCTATATAACTTTCCCCAAGATCTTCAGGAGTTCAGGCTTGCCTACAGAGAAATAATTTCTTCAGGTCTGCCATTCCTCCTTTTGGATAGAATTTTTGGCAAGGGAACTCTGCTAGCTTTGCTTTTACCAGGTACAGGAACCCAACAAAAAACCAACCAACCAAAACCAACCCACAGATAAAAAAAAAAACAAACAAACCCATAAAACTTTTTTTTTTTTATATGGAGGTTGCAGGTAGAGATAGGTTCTTGGCATTATGCACAGCTTGCTCATGTCAGACTGCTGTGCACCCGCCCTTGAGGTGGACTGTGGCATTCATTTCAGTGTAGTCCAGAATTAAACATCTGACTCATTCATATGAATTATGTATGGTATTATTTAGAATGGAGACAAGCTCCTTTCTCTGTAAGGTTGTACATAAAGCAGAACGTTAGTGTAAAATATTTTCCTGTAAATTCACACCTGCAGTTTATTATGATGCTTTTAAAAAGATCCTTGGACTAACTGCTTGATTTCTTCGGGCTTATGTATACGTTGGAGGGCTTTTCTGCATTTGCCATAATGAAGACTACCTTCTGCAGATACAGTGCTCTCAAAGCAAATGGTGTACCTAGATAAGTAACGTTTTCAGGCATTGCCTTTAGGGGGAGAAAAGTATTCAAACTTCTTAAAGGTCACTTTTTAAACCAGCAGTTTGCCTCAAATGCTCATGCAGCTCTGGACACTCTCTAGTGGTCACCTATAATTGAACATAATAAGAAAATGTCATATCTTGTCCTTTCGACACTTGTTCTTTCTTTCTGAGGAGTCAACTTCCCCTATCCCCCACTTGCTTTTGCATTTAAGTAGCTCAATTTCAGTGTATCTTGTTTAAACAATGTTGCAGATGGCCCTATAGGTATTGTTTTCTCCACAGCAGAGAAATTCATCAAAATTATTTCTTTCCATTATACAAAAATTCTAATTGTTTTATACTTCTCCAATTATGTTTTGAAAAGGAATGAAATGTGGAACTTGATTCTGAAAAATTTTCCTTTCTAAGTTTGTCAATCTATCGCATGAGAATAGTGCCAAATTACCTATGCATTTGTGCTCAGTTCCCTACTTTGTACCACACTAAAAAAAAAGAAAAAAATCAAGGATTTATTTCAAGAAGAGTTTGAAATGCATGGTTTTGTCTTGATCCCAGCAGATTACAGTTTGTCCATAGAGACACCATTGGTGTTAGTTCTCCCTTCACTCTGTGCCACATCTTCCAGTCTTTCCACCTGCTTCTCTAGCAGCTGGATGGCACATCATGTCACCTTGTTCAGTCTTGCTTCCCTTGCAAACAATTGCCAGACTGCAGTTGTTATTCTGTCACCCTGGGTTTAGTGATAACTTCTGTTGTGCCAGACTGCAGATAGTCATGATGTGCAATTTGGTAGGTACCTTGAGAAGTGCCTGCAAACTTTAGTCATTACCTGGAGGATGGTGGTACAGGGAAATACCTGCTGGGCAGCAGGTGGTTGGGATGCAGAACCCTGGATTGTCTCATGATGCTGCTGCTCAAGGATGTCTTCCCACAGGAGGCTCTCTGCCTGCCTTGCTGTAGGTGGCAGGCAGTGTGGGGTTTAAGCACTGGTCACCTTGGGGTGCCTATGGAGACAGAAAATCCTTCCACCTTCTTGCAGCACATGCGAAGAAAGAAATAGGAGAAGGGAAGACAGGCTATTCTCACCAGATGATACAGACAGATTTTCTGACATTAAAGTTGCTGTAGCTGTTCTTAGTATATGAATTTGTTTGAATGGTCATCTTAAATTATGATTACTATGATACATTACCATTAAGGGTAGCAATAAGCTGGTCTGTCTGGAACTTCCTTTTCCATGATATTTTAATTTATTAAGAGCTTAGCCAGCTAACAAAAGCAAAACTGCCTTTAGCGTATCTGTGAGAAATTCACAGATCTGGTTAAGCCAAAAGATTTTGAATAAATTTTGGGGAGAATATTAAACTACCTGTAGAAATTTATTTAGATACTTCTGATGTAATACTTCCTAAACAGCACATCTACATTTGCCTGAAGTTATTTACAGGCACAGCATACTCTGCAAATACTTTACTTCACAGCCTCCCAGAAGTTTAGAGTAAGTATGGCCTTAAACTCTTGTTTCATGCATAGTATATCCTATGGTAAGACACAAGATGTACGTGCAAGATCTAAATCATGCTACTGGAAAAGCGCTTATATGGTGCCCATCACTGCCTACCTTTCTTGCAGCTGGGCTCCTGTTGCTAATTGCTTTGATTTCCAGTGACACAAATCAGTAAAGGAAGTAATCGCTGTGCAGGCTTATGTGTCTGATGAAAACGTCCACTTCTAGTTGTTCTAAAAATAGGTAGCCAGTGAGAGTTATAAATAACATTTTGAGCCATTCCATCCAAACTGGGATCTAGGGCCATCTTGCCTTCAGCCTTTCAAGTGCTCATTCTATCACCCTCATCTAACTGCTTAGAGTATAACTGTATTTTGTACTTCACTGGACTGTGGTACTCATGCAGCTTCATAATCTATAACAGTAGGAAATAAGTGGGACCTTGAAAGAATGACAGGCAAATGAATCTTACTGATGGTAGCATCCATTAACTTAGCAATATATGACAATTGCCATCAGTAAAGAATACAAGACTGAGCAACCTTGAGGGTATCAGAGCTCTGCAGGATCCTGGCCTTGCATGCCTTGCCAGTGCAGCAGTGCTAAAGGGTAAAAATGGCAAAATAATCCTTGCAGAACTAATGAGTCATGTTTCAAGTTATACTGGTGGGGCAAGTTCAGCATACCTGCTCCTCCTTCTCTTCATGCACGCACAGTTTGAGACCACTCTCCTCCAGAGGATGCTTGACACTCTTGCAATTGATTGGTAAAGAGCTTTTAGAGTAACACTGCAAATATATACCACCAACAAGCTGGCGCTGGTGTTGGTGTTGCTGGAGCCATGCTAGTTTAATTAGGGCTCTGTGAACTTCCAAAGCAGCCTGTTAGCACACTATGACTTCAGTACGTTATTTCTACCCTTTGGCTTTCTGTCACTTGCTTTAGCTGCACAAAGATGGGGTGTGTTAAATAGCCTCTGGAGGCATTGCTCTGGAGACATGACTGGTCAGCAGAGATCCACAAAAAGAGACTGCAGACAATTATGCTCTTTCCCCTTCCTAGAATATGAACTGGGCAAGGTGGTAGCCACAGTATATCACTTTTTTGCTGCTATGCATGTGAATGGCATGATAGCAGCATTTGCAGGACTTAATTCCAACTTCTTAGTGAAATAACGTCTTTGGGGAGCTAGTTTAGTTTTCACTTAAAGGTGATCTGGTAAAAAGCCTTCTTTGGTAACTGTCTTTATGTTGGTCTTTGGTTAGTTAGCTACAAGATTTCTCAAGGGAAGGTGATACTTTTGAGCTGATATTACCAATTCTAAGCTATTAAAATGAGTCCTTGATAGACTTCCTGGTTAAAAATACTAATGTCCAGCATCATCTTAAAAAAAAAAAATCAGAAGTCAAGCGTTTGAAAGTAAGAGAATGCGAGAGCACTAACTGCATGAATACTAATTTTATATATCGAGTTGTGGGGGTTTTCTTCTCCATATTTCTGGGTCACTATAAAAAAGATGGCGGTTTCTTTTTACAAGGAGTTGCATGGGAAATACAAGGGGTAGTGGGCACAAGTTTTTCCCAGGGAGATCCCAACTGGACGTAAAAGGGAAGTTTATCACAATGAAAACAATCAGCCATTAGAAAAATCTCCCATGGAAGTGGTGGATTCCCCAGCATTAGGCAATTGAAGATTCAGTTGGGCAGGGTGCTGGGACAACTTGTCTAGATTGTGTTTTTGCCAAGAAACGTTGAACCAGATGATCTTTAAGATCACTTCCAGCCTGGTATTCTATGACTAGCATTTTCTTCAACCCTTGAAATAGGAATTGATGTATTTTGCATGTTGGCATTTTCAGTTTTTCCTTTTGCCTCCATTTCTGAGTGCAATGAGAATGAGATATGAGGGAATTATTTCATGTTATTCCTGTCATCTTAAAAAAAAATATATAAAAAACCCAGTAAATAATAGCTTTCTCAGACTTATAAATTTTAAAAATTTCATAAATACAAGGAAAACCATAACCTTTCAGCTTTGATCTTGAGGGTGGCAGGGCACACCTTTTTTCTGAACTCTTTCTGTTTACTATTTAGTTACTTGCATGAAGCTGGAGAATTTAAAACTTTTCAAGCATAATCAAAAAGAATCTCAGGCTTACTGATAGATTTGAATATATGGAACTTTACATATGGATGAAAACCAATTTTGAAAATAATAATTTTCAAGAAAGAATTTACTTGCAAGCTATAATTTCATTAATTATTATAACTTGATTGTTTTCTGGTTTTGACATAGCTTACTATCCTTTTTGGATAATATATTTTTTATGGTAATATATTTATGTTTATAAATGTGGCTACCTGAATTCCTATGAAAATGGTGCATCTTGTCCAACAGAAGTCTTAAGGATCACTGCAGGGCACTCATGGGCACTGATGATACGGTATTTCATTATGACCTTATCAAGGAATGTGCTATGCAGTGTGATTATAAGTGATTTTTTTTCAATTAGGGTGTACCAGTTTCAGTTATAACTCTTCCTAACTAATAACATTTCTTCAGTCTCATTAAAGTATGTTATGCAAGTAACCATTGAGTACTACCATTTAGTTCTTCTGCAAGTAACAAAAGGAAAGAACTGAGGGAGACCAGCTAATTTGATTGTTCAATCTTACATAAGCACTTTTAACCAGAGCTTGAAAAATAAAATATACACTTTAAACTTCATTCAGCCTCCTATATTGAAATTATTCCTGCTGCCCTTATTACAGAGAAAATGCTGTTTCACCTTTGGTGGTAACTTTACATCCAGCCTTACAGGACACAGATTCTCTTTGCTTTTAAGTACTCAGCTTCATTGTAGGAAATAAATATCTGTAATTTCTCTGCAACAAAGGTTCAACAAATTCTGTTAGACCTCAGTGCTAATGCAACAATCCTGTTTATGTTGTATTGCTGCTGTCTATCCAACGAAAGTATAAGGAACACTTACCATTTTATCATATTAGTATTCATAATAGTAGTTACACTGTATAGCTTCTCTTTAAAAAAAAAAAAAAGATTTTGATAAAATTCAGATCTGAATTCTGCCATTCTTTCTGCTGTTGGGTAGTAATTTTCCCTGAAAATAGTAACTCAGGCTACTGGCAAAGCAAAATGTTGCTCATCACAATTAAGGGTATTGGAATCACCCAAAATTGTTAGTCTTGTGCAAATACTATTGTATTTGAAGTTCTTACCTTCTGGAAATGGGGAAAAATTGATCTCTTAAAGTGAGTTAGAAATATAAATAAATAGATATTTATACATTGGAGCACCTTCAGTGTAATTTTTGTCCAGATTATAAGGCATAAGGGATGTTTTCCTTATGTGTCTCAACAGAAATTCAGCAGTCCAATAGATGTGCAAAGGATGTAAATTAGTTTGAACTTCTCCCTGTGTGATTTAACGTGTTCACATACAGCAATCAAGGCATAGAGGTTTTCCCCGAGTTACTACTCTAAAGCATAAGCAACAATACTGCAGCTTAAAGACCTCGTGGCTGGATTGCCAAGTAGAATGCTTTTACCTAGTTCTTATCAGGATGGGAAGCTGGAATATCCACAATGGGAATGATGGTTTCGGGTCTGTCCCCACCTCACCCCCATCCCTTATAGTTCAGATAGTGCCTGATTAAGTTCATATTTATATTCAGGTTGAATAGAAATTGGGGTTTGTGTATGTATGCAAAATATGAGTTGACAGCAAATTTCTGCCCTGGGCACCTCTAGATGTCTCTGTGATTTGGTGGGTAAGGTGATTATCTGCTCTTAGTCCCAACAATGAGCTGGGCATAACAAGGTTGAGCTAGGCAAAGAACCTAAAAAGCCAGAGGATCAACAATGACAGGACCCGCAGGTGGGTGAATGGAAAAAAATATTTGCAGCTGAACTTAGAAGTTAATTCTCTATTTTCTTTTCCCTCTTAAATATAAGAAAAAGAAAGCAACAGTGGAACAGTGAAAGACACTCTCAGAGTCTGTTGAAACTGTGAGGAAAGATATTTTGAGGCAAAATAGCAGTTTTTATAATACAAATTAGACAAATATATATATAAGGATGGCTTAACTGTGTGCAGCAGTGCACTGGTTCCACTGTCACAACTATACCCACCTTCTTCCTTAGGTTCTTCTTTGTTTCTGAGAGAATGCAAAGTTATGTAAATATACACTTCGGGGAAGCTATTTACTTATTTTTGCCTGATAGTTACAAGTCTTTAAAAGGTTTTTTACCCTTTGCCCCATCCCTTAAGCCATTGAATGGCCATTGTGATTGCAGACAGACTTGTGCCATGTAAACAAGTTGTAACTAATGTGAAAAGAAAAAGATGGTGTGATTATAACTAATATTATCATTGTAATCCTACATTAGCAATGTCTAATGCTCCTTATGTCTAGTTCCTTATGCTGTGTCTAGATGCAAATGGAGCTAGTGACAGGTTGCAGCTAAAGAACACAATGAAAAAGAAGAGATTACAATCTTAAGAGCTGTAAATACCTAGGGAACAAAATATTAACGGGGTGCAACTCTAGAGCAGAAAAGCAGTCCATGAAAGCTCATGCTGTGAAGGACAAGGCAGAAGAGACTAGCTAGAGGAGAAAACAATATGGTTGTCAAAGAATCTTCCTGCACAGAGGAACAAATAGAAGTACAAGGCTTGACAGAATATTTCACAAAGTATAATCTAATTAGTACCAGAAAAACAGAGGACTTGGCAATGAGTAAGACAAAGACTAAGGATAGCAGATGAATAAAGAGAAGGAGTGAAAGGATTGAGGTAAGACAAACAAAAATGCATTCAAAAAGACAGAGGATTCACACCAGTGCGAAGATGAGGTGTCATAAGTAACTTTGAAGTATGAAGAGGCCCAGAGCACAATGAGCTGGTATGTTGTCTGCTGAGAGTGAGGGCCAATGCAAATACAAAACATGAAAACATTGACATCAGACACAAGATTTTTTGAAAGAGCTGTCCAGTGTGTGTGGTAAAGGTTAAATGGCTGTCTGACCAAGACCATCCTTTCTGTTTGTATGAATGCAAAAACAGCTGGTACCTGAAAGGAATGGTTTTGACTTCTACTGAGCACACTCATGGGAAAAGATCTTGAACAACAATGGGGCTTCATCGTGGATTTTTTTTTTTTAATTAGGTCTTCTGAGTTAGATCACTTCTTAAATGTCACCAAACCTCATGTATAGGACAAACATTTGTTTACAGGGACTCCATTGTGCTCATAGTATGTGATAGGAAATGAATGGAGGTTTCCTGACACAAATTAAGGGAAGAAAATAGAAATTGAGCATGAAAAGTGTCTAACAGTGCAACAAAAGATAGGATTGTTAAAGAAAATAAATCAACTCTGTTACAAAATTGAAGCTCAGAATTGTAAGGTTTAAAAATGGTCACAGCTCTCTAATTATATACCATTGTCCCTAATGCATGAAAGAAAATGAAAAGAACAAGCATAATGTTTTGATGTGAAACAGTTGTTTTAAAGCAGTGTTCAGATGAAAGAAAGAAATTGCATTATGTGGGTATTCTTTATTTTATCACTTTATTTCATTATTTACATAATCTGTTGTTACCTTACATAGTCTTACAGAGGTTATCAGGATAATTACATGATTTCTTTCTCAATTTAACAGTTGGCAATAAAAATAGAGTTCAAACCCAGGACGCAGGCGTTGCTGGGAGAAAAGATATGTTGGTGTTTGTTTTGCAACAGGGTTACTTTTGCTATGCTGTGGGTTATTGGAAATTTGTTTTGGTTTTTTTTCAAGCCACAACTGTGATTTTAAAATTATTTTGGTCTGAATTTTTGACTGAAACAAACCAAATTTTTTGAGGAACTTGGTCAGTACTTCCTAATTTGGCTATCCAGTAACACATTTTAAAATAAGAATTCTTCACACCTTTATTGAAAAATTCATAAAGTTAAACAGATCAAAGCAAAATGAAATGAAATAGAGAAAGCTGGCTATGTAACACTTGATCTTACTCCCCTACACATAATGTTTGACCTTCAATAGCTTTTGTGATCTGTACTTACTTTTTCACTTTATCCTTTTATGCTATTTTTCTGGGCACATATGCCATTACTCTAAGCCCCAATAGCTGCTTCTTCAAGACAACAGACACAATCATATTCAGGTGAACATACTCCCTTTTTTGTGGATAAGTGTTACTATTTTGCAGAAGGTTTAAAATTATTGCCGGAAGAATATTTTATTATTGGGGTTTGTACAGTGCCACCATGTAGTAAAATCTTTAACTTTTCCAAAATGGAAGCTGCAGACTGAACTCCAAATGGATTAAAACTCAAAAATCTCAAGAGAAAAATAACAGATAGACTTCTTATTTCTATGTAAGCAGATTTAAAACAAAACAAAAAATATAGAAGCATAAAAAGATTTAGGTTGAAAAAGTCTTTTTTAAGATCAAGTCCAACTGTTAGCCTAGCACTAGCACTGCCAAGTCCACCTCTAAATGATGTCCTTCAGTGCCACATCTATGCATCTTTTAAATACCTCCAGGAATGGAATACAACTTCAGTGACTTCCCTGGGTAGCCTGTTCCAATGCTTGAAAATGTTTTCAGTGAAGGAATCTTTCCTAGTATTCAATCTAAACCTTCTTTGGCGCAGCTCTTGTCCTACTGCATGTTACCTGGGAGAAGAGTTCAACACCCACTTCCTTTCGGGTAGTTGTAGAGAGTGATAAGGTTTACCCTGAGCCTCCTTTTCTCCAGCCTGCACTTCCTTCAACTTCTCCTCATAAGGCTTGTTCTCTAGACCATTCACCAGCTTCATTGTCCTTCTTTGGACATGCAAAAAACATGGCGTTGTCAAAAAGGGCAAAGTCCCTTCATGCTTCCAGTATCTATTCCTGCTTTACAGACAGCATGTCCCTTTTCCTATACATTATTGTCAGACTAGTGCTCCATAGTTTTAAGTCAGCATTCTGAAGAGAAAGGGATCTAGAGCAGAAAAAATGGTTGGGTGAAGATAACAGATGTGAAGGTGAGGTGTCCTTTTCAGCTAAGCTGGTGAATTTCCTACGTGAAAATATGACTCACTTGCGTGAGTACAGTATCTGTACTATGACTACCACAAAACTGAAAATCTGGGTAAAGCGGCTGTCACTTTCCCAATGTGCTTTTCCCGTTATTTTTTGAAGACGTTTAACGCAAGGGAAAAAAAAATACAAACCCGCAAAAAAGTATCCAGATACAGATTTCAAATCTCGAGAAGCACAGTAGATATAGCCCAAACATACTGTGAAGAAATTAATGTGTTATTTCTGTAGGGAAGATTGGAAGACTATAAGAAAGCAGAGGGAGGGAAGGACTTAAGGGAGTCCTTCCATTCAAGGAGCCTTAAGAGTAAGGAGGAAAATAATGACGGTGAGTAGAGTGTGATCCTAGAGCAGAATGCAAAGATTAGGTGTCATATACAGGATCTGCTAGTAAATTATTACTACGTTTCTTTTCTGTGATGTAAAGGCCTGGACATAAAGATTGATTAGGTCCAGGTCAACTTTTTCAGTTCTGGGAACATAAGTGAATAGATTTCCTTTTGAACAAATACTGTTACCTGACTTGGGCCTATTATGTTAAGTGAAACTGTCTTATACCACATGTGGTTTATCCCAGTTACTTCTGTGGCCTAGAAATATTTTACTCACACAGAACTTTGACTTTGAAGAATCTAACTTATGAGAAGAGGTAGTACAACGCAGAGCAAGTCACAGATCCATTGAGACTGAAACCTTGATAACTGAGAGAAAAGGAAAAGGACTTTGATACTCATATGATACCCAGTAATCGAAATATTTAAGTTAATGCTTCTATAAATTCAAGTGCACAATATGATGTGACAATTTCCTCATGGGAAAGAGGCAAGACCTTGGCCCTTGAACAAGATATATTCAAAATAATGAGGTGGTGGTCTATGCATTAGCTTAGAAATACTTGCAATTTAAGACATACCAATTAATAAATCACAAATGTCTTAATTTGTTGTTCTCAGTATGAGAAACTATCTTATGTCAGACTGATGACTTAATTAAAAGTAATAAATTCTATATACAAAGCTTACTTTTCATAACTGAGCAAAAAAAGATAATTATCAAGGCTATAAAAATAATGGCTTGGATAGATTAGTTATTTATCTTTCAGGAGAGTGGTGAGAAATTTGTTCTTTTAAAAACCTGATGTGCAAAAAGTAAGTGTTTTGCAAGATTTCACCCGTCTCTGAAAAGGAGCTCTAATCTTGTGCTATAAATGTTATCTGTCCTTGTAGACTTATCATCCTCTCCTTGGGCAACCTTAATTGCAAATTGCTATGACCATACATAATGTTCCATGTTATGCTATAAGCAATTTGTCCTGGGTTCAGCAGTAGCAGTCATGTTTCTCCTTCTTGGTAGCTGGTGCGGTGCAGTGTTTTGACTTTCGGCCTGGGAACAGAACTGATAGCGATATTTTGGTTTGGCCAAGGACTTTGTGAGCCTCATGCTCTGCCAGGGAGGAGGGGAAGCCAGGAGGAAGCAGAGACAGGACACCTGACCCAAACTGACCAAAGAGGTATTCCATACCACAGCACGTCATGCCCAGGAGGTAACTGGGAGTTAGCCGGAAGGGCTGGGGCACTGCGGGGTTGGAGGAGGTATGGGTTGGTGCTTGGTCGGGCTTGGGGGGTGAGTTATCGGTTGGCTGGTGGTGAGGTGATGTATTCTCTTCCCTTGTTATTTCCTTTATCATTGTTATTATTGGTGGTAGCAGTAGTGATTTGTGTTACACCTTAGTTACTAAACTGTTCTTATCTCAACCCATGGGAGTTGCGCTCTTTTCGATTCTCCTCTCTGTCCCTCTGGGAGTAGGGGGAGGGAAAGAAGGGGTGGGGGGTGAGTGTACGAGTTACCTGACTGGGTTTAAACCACGACACAATTATAGAGTAAGACCCTCACTATATGGGACTTACTACTCTGTTTTGTCGTGCTCTTCAGTAAATGGAGCTGTCTCTCAAAATCATGAGGATATCCTTTTTTGTTGTTTGTTTGTTTTGGTTTGGTTTTTTTTAACATGGATTTGTCTGAATGGAGAAGTATTTAATCTATACAAACTTGATTATAAGGCATCAACATGCTGGGGAAAATTGAACTACTTTTGTCTTCAGAAGTGAAAATAGGATGTAAATATGTCTGTTTATATAATTTTTATATCTGGTTATTAACTTTTCTCCCAATACACATATTTTATCTGATGTAACTTAGTGGTACCTTATCTTCATGATAGCAGGAGTGTAAGTCAATAAATTAGAGACTAAAAAAGATGTAGTATTTATTAGAGCTGTTACAGCATTGGAGGATCTTTCTGTAAGCTGAAATCAAGTATGCTGGTAATGTAAATGCATTTCTACTGATAAAATCTGCTATCCCAGATCACAGTTTCAAAGAAAACCATTGATTCATAATTAGACAGTTGTTAAGTGGAGTTTTTCAATGTTGGACATTGGTTCAAATTTTGCATTTCCTATATGTTAAAATATGTATGTACATATGTTGTTGTATGTCAAGGTACATTTGACTACTAGCAGAATTGCTTCATTTTAAGTGGTGACTTTCCCAGCATTCAGAATGACAGCTTGTTTTTAAATCTCTATATGTTTGTGCATTAGAATTTTCTTAAATGGTAAACTCCACAATAACCGCTGACCTGCTGCAGCAGTCTATGTGAGGCCTTCACCCGTATCACTGTGTTCTAAGCATTTAATGTGACATCTGTACAACTGAGTATATGAAATTTCTAAGTGGGTGATATTGTTTTTTCACTTCCAGCTATAGTACTTAAGTTTTATTTAGTTTTCTGTATTTATAGCTTAGCATTACGGAAACTGTAGATAGTTATAGAGGTATCTTAGGCTTATTAACAAGAGATATCTGAAAGGTGATGGAATTAAATGACCCATTAGAGAGATTAGACCTTTTTGCAGGAAATAGCTGTAATTTGTGGTGCAGACTAAGGAAAGTTAACTTTTTCATTTGCTTGAAGTTTATAGAGTATGTTGCATGTCATCTTCCTTTGAAGACATTTAAAGGCATGGATCTGTGAGCAAAAAAGTAAAGGTTCACTGCACTCTTTAAGAATGAATTCAAACAGAAACCAAGTCTTGACTTTGGGACTGTTGGTGCTGTGTCATTTTTTTTCCTTTTCCTTTTTTCTTCAGTAAGTAGGAAGGAACAAACCCAGAGCTCAGGAACACTTAAAAAATCAACGGCAAGATATAAAAAGCACAAAATGGTATAGAATGTGATATTGTAGTTAAGGCAAACTAAGTAAAACCTATTTTCTCTGCTCAGATGTGTTGATTGAATTTAACAGGGAACTAGATCCTTAAGCCAGTTTCGACTTGGATTTGAATGGTGTCTTTAGTCACTGTTCATTCACTCTAAATTTTAACCCCATAAGGACAAGACTAATGCATCCATGTCAAGACCAATTATTAAAAGCTTGGTTAGTAGAGCTAGATGTTGGTAGAAGGTGAAACTTAATATGTGTAACACTGAATTACGCTTTGCTCTTTCAAACATTACTAATTGCCATTTAAATACTGTGTGTCTTAAGAGGACTAATTTAATTTGAAAGTCCTGAAGCTGAAAATTTGAACTGAAGTTGGTAAGAGGTCTCAAAGTTGAAATGGATTGAACTCTTAATAAACATGTTTAAATAACATTAAACGTCTGATTTCTGCAACCATTCCTGAAAGAATTTGAAGTTTAAAGTGACTTTTTAAGTATATGTTAAGTGTAGCAACTGAACTATATACAGAAAGGAGTAAGACACCTCTGTACTAAGTACCCTACTGAAAATGCTATTATAGTTGCTCTCCTGATGAGACAAAAGGGCATATCAGTACAGCCTAGTTAAATCACACAAACAGGGCAAGTTCTACAAAATATAGGGCTTGGCATAAAAATGGAGTAATGGATTCCATTTAAATAAAGTTTATTTAACTAGTGTCAGACAGGAATAATTTCTAGGTATCATGACCACACTAAAGTTAGTATTCAAGAAAAGATCTAAAACGAGAGTTTTTCTGAATACGTATCTTCCATGGAAGTTTTTTCTCTTGTGCAGAAGGTATGTTTTGGCAGGATGGAAAAGCCTGATTGTGGTATCACCATTAGGTTGTGGTCAACAGAAGTATGTTAAATGATCCAGTACACAGGATGAAGAAACACTGAAGGAAGTCAAAGCAAAACTGTCTATTCTGGTGCCATGCAACAATACACTAGAGATTCTTAGTTCAGCTTCCTTACAGTCGGCAGCCCTTTACTCCTGGGCAGAACTGCAGGTGTGACACACCTTTTCTGTCATTAGTAGTACTTCAGTCTGAGGACATGATCCAGCTCCTGCTATTGATTGACATGAAGTCCACTGAGAGCAAGAGTGAAATGTGCCAGAGTACTGTGACTTCACAACAGTGGGAGTCTGGTTTATACAATCTTTGGGTAGCATACTGTGAAAACTCGTGAGGCAATCATATTCACAGATAAGTGGTCTCTAAGAAAATTCAGAAATGTAATTAAAATATACTAATTATTTGTAAAAACTGGTTCAAGAAAGTACATTTCACTTGCAGATCAAAGTTGAGACAAGATGTAGTGGGGAATGTTGTTTGCATCCTTTCCTTTGCCCACTTCAAGTAAAGAAAGATTCATGAGCAAAAGTCAGGTTAAAACAGTACAAGTCACTGGTTTAGCTTAAGGACAGGGGAAGGTAATGTAATGTAATAAAAAGGCTCTACTGGGAAAGGTTAAACATTTATCTAGTCTGCTATCTTGTCTCTGATAGTGGCTGGGAGGAAATGCAAATGCTTAAGGCAGAGCATAAGACTGCTGAGGTAAACGCATAGTAATACTTCATTACTTTCCCAGCCTTGAACTGTGTATAACTTTGAAAGTTACTAACCTAGAAGGGATTTCTGTGTGTTTTTTAACCCTCAGTGGATTTCTTTTCCACAAAGATACCCAGGCTGTCCTTGGTACTGGTACTAACTTGCAACATCCTCTGGCCGGGAATACAGAGTTTCATTGACAAGCTATGTGATGAATCATCTACATCTGGTTATTTTAAACTTGTCACCTAGTAATTTTTATTTGGGTCAATTTAGCTTTTGGTTCAGAATACGTGGCAATTGTTCTATACCTTTTCCCTCTATGGCGTTCATGATTTAGTAGATGGTTGGTGAATATCTTCTTTATCCAGACTAACAAGCCTATACCTATCTATTCATTAAATTATTCAGTCTGGAAGAATTCCAGGAGGCCTTCAAGTCTAGTCCCACTTCTGCATACAGAATGTCTAATTCTTTCATTTTCCTTTTTTGAACTTTCCAGTTTTACTAAAGCCCATGTAGATAATCATGCTGCACAGTCCTTGAAATGCATGCTCACTGTGAGTTTGTAGAGTGTTATAATGTTTTCTTCTTTATTTATTTCCTAGATATTTGTACCTATCTACCATTTTTAGCTAACCTCTTTAAACTGCAGGACATGTAAGAGAATATTTTATATGCAATAAAGTTGTGTTTATGAAGTCTGTGCCAACTTTTTCTAATTAAAGTACAGGTACTCACTGAAAATCTAAACATAGAAAATAGGCTACACTTCAGCTGAGATCTTATATCAATAGAGTTTTATAAGAACAGTAGTAACTGTCTTTCTACTACTACTATCCACAATAGCGATATAAAAGACAAGACATTGTACTTGCAGATTGAAGATGATGGAGGAAACATATCACATAAAATTCTCCCTCGATTACTTTTAAAACTGAGGGAAAGTTTAAAATTACAGCACTTTGCAGTGAATAGCACAGCATAAGTTTAAATCATGGAATTCATTATCCACACAAGACTTCTGTTGTATGTACTGTAAATAGCAAATGTATAAACAGACTTCAGAATATCTGACATTTTATTTTAGGAAGCTGTGATTTTACGTGTGTAATATATACCTGTTACAGTATAGTTTTGATAATGCTGCATTTCATTCGGATGTGCTTCTGAAGAAATAGATCATATGCTTTCACAGGTATGCTACTTTTGATCATAGTGGTAATAATATAAAGATGACCTAGACATGAACAAGGGCACAAATCTAATGCTATCAAAGAGAATAAATACCTAAATGCACGTCTTTCATCAAAGAATGTGTAAAGTAAAAGTAGTATATAACATAGAGACTAAGTTTATATCAAACTAAACTTTCCCCTTGCTTAGGGCAAATAAAGTTGTGTCAGGTGAAATGTGACAGTAGTGGATATAGAGCCTATCACCCATTCATACTTTCACATTTGCCATTGCTTCTTTAATGGATTTTAAAAATACCTTTTCATCAATCTGTAGAACTGTGTCTGAACAGAATATTCATGTTGGTTGTGGGTATTGCTGAATACTGTCTATATGAACCTTATTTAAATGTGCACCACATTTGGGCTTATTTTTAATGCCACAGGCACTAAAACACATAGCCTTCTGAGGAATTACATGGTATTATTAGTGACTGTGAATAAAAGTAGACAGACTACACAGAAGCTGATCATCAGCAAAATGAGGAAACAAGACTTGCCTACTGCTTTATTAGTAATGGTGAAAACTTAGCTTAATTACTGTTTCTAAATTTTTGTACCATACTTCATGGAATTTGTGACTAAAGGAATAAAGTCTAAAATTATATTGAAAAAATGATGGGAAGCTTCAACTCTAGGGTTTGAAGAAGTCATGAAGGGAATGGATTCTGGGATGTGTAGAAGGCAGAGGAGGTAAGGGGATAATCTCCAAGCATATGCAAATTATTTGCAGTGACAAAATGAATTACATATTTTCTGTATTCTCCTATGCAACATACACAACATGATGGGCATAAACACAAAATTTTTGTTTTGTTTTTTTCTTATGTGGTAGAGGTTTTGAAGCAGTTGGAAGGCTTGAGGAATCTGTATTATAATAGAGGTTTTAGGAAGAGGTTGCAGAAACAATATAGAAATGTTAGTTACTGCCTTGCTGTCAGGATATCATCTACTGCATGTATTTTCTGAATGTTTTGTACACAGGGTAGATGTGTAGTACCATTTGTGTCCATTATCCTGTAAGGAAAGTCATGTTGAAACTGGTTCTGTTGCATTGCACAATCTGATGGAACAACCACCTGAAGATAATGTGGAAACAAGCCATAAAAAATGATTGACAGGCTTGAGAAAGCATACTAATGGGATATTTTAATCTAATAGAAGAATCATAACAAGAACTAATGCCTTGAAGCAGAAGATGCATAAACTCAAATTATAAATAAGACAGATTTTTACACCAACAGTGATTAACCTTTGAAACAAGCTGCAAAGGGGAAGTGTGGATTGTGTATTTTCTGAAGATTTCCAATTAATACCAAATGTTCTTTCTGCCAGCTAGGCTCCCGTTAGGCTTGGTAACAGTCCACAAATAGTCTCATCTGTTTTAGAAGTGGAATTGATGTTTGTTTCAGTTTAGGTTTCAGGAGTTGGTTTGTTTTGGTTTATTTTTATCAGTAGTTATCCCAGTCAATTTTGGCCTCTTCATTCAAGTTGCTACAACCACAATGTCACCTACTGTCCTTCCTTTTGGATTCTAGTTGGTATCAGCCCCCAGTTTAAGTAGAAGTTTTAACCAGTGAGTCACAGGAAGCAGTAGCACTGGTTCAGAGTTTGCGTGTGGGAGGGCCAAAATTAGCATAAATCATATTATCTTTCTTGGTCTGTTGACTATAGACAGATTTTAGTTATGGGCATTCTACAGGGAAAAAGGGTAAAAACTTATTTGGTGTAATACTGGAAATCAGATTTAAATCATATAATGATGCCTTAAAGACTATGGATATATTCATAAACTGCTAGAAGATGGCAATGGTGCGATTACATATGTTTAGTAATTTTCAGCTTACCCGACTTAACATTATCCATCAATTTCTTAAGTAATAAAAGGTAATAAAACACGTATGTTTTCTTCTGTATCTTTAATTTGTTCTTTAAAGCTCATCTATAAATTGCACTATAAATTTCATGTGGGTTTTCATTCTTCAGTATTAAATCCAGCGTTCTAGGCAGTATTAAATTCAGCACTAACCCCGACTATAACTTACAGAGCATTGTAATCATCCCAATGAAATTATACAACATTGACATTGCCAGGTTCCTCTACTGTTTTCCTGTCAGTAAGACTGCAGTCGTGATAACATAGGCCTTTTTACAATTGTCGTGTGTCTCCTTCTATGTAGAAAAATACAGTAACATTTTTCAAGCATTAAATTTAGTGGAAGTAAGAAACCAAAAAATTTAGGGGCAAGGAAAAAGAATCTCTCTCCTTACTAGACATTTTGTCATTAGAAGAACTCAGCAACAAATACTAAGTTCCAGTATTTTTTGCTTGCTTAGACTGCTTATTTACTACCTAGTTAATATTTGTATATTCGGTAGTGCCTAACAGCACAATGAAAGCTTATTCTGCATACAATAACAGCTAGTCCCTGGCTATGGAGTTATATAGTTTAAGTGTCAGCTTGTAATACCCTTGTTCATTTTGCAAAGATATACACTTTGCAAATAGTCATTTTGGATAAAGCAATGTACTGCTCAGAAGGAAGAAAGGATGTGAAATGTGGCCCTAAGGATAAAATTCATCTTCCTTAAATTAGCTATTCAAAGTGCAGTTAAATATTTCCTACTTGATCCCTTTTAATATTGATTCAGCTCCCTGGCCCAGGCAGACACTTCCCTTGTATATCTAATGTACTATACTTTGAACAGTTAGGAGTTTGACTTAGTGCTCTCCTAGGCTCTTAGACTCCTGCTATGATTCTTAGAGTTCTCAGCCTTTCCCTGCACTGGTTTCTTCATAGATGTACAGTTTACTGTACCTGTCCCAACTCCTTTTTACAGAATCATGGAATTATTTAGGTTGGAAAAGACCTTTAAGATCAAGTCCAGCCATTAACCTAGCACTGCCAAGTTTGCCACTAAGCCGTGTACTCAGGTGCCATATCTACACATTTTTTTTTAAATATCTCTAGGGATGGTGACTCAACCACTTCCTTGGGCAGCCTGTTCCTTTTTGGTTTTTTTGCAAAAAGACATTTGAGGTGTTCCAAATAACCTCATATAAGATGAGGCCCAGGGGAACAAGAATGTTGCAGGGGAGACAACCTGAAAACCATGACATTGCTTATGTCTCCCAGTGTTGTGGTATCAGGATCATATGGATGCAATGGATATTCCTTCCCTGCCCACCTCATCATTTCAGGCTTGGTATGTGAAGCAGAGGTTGCTTGCTACAGGGTGCAGAATCAAGGTCTGAGGCTCCAGAGCGGCTATTCTGGATAATTGGATGGTTTGACACTGAGATGCCAGCAATAAGACATTGTGGCAATGATGAGCAACCGAAAAAAGCTTTTCATCATGAAATGGCATGTGGTGAAGGAGGACAGGGAATGTGTTAAGAAGACTGCTCATGCTTCTCTGTTCTTTATGAAGAAACCTCAAGGGCAGAAGGTGAACTTCAGAAACAATTTCAGAAGCCTTCAGCATTTCAGAACAAAAGATGTGTGTCACTGCCCCCTGCAACTTGTGTGTGGGGGGAGAGATATCAGATTTATGTAGTTGTGTAAGCATCTAATAACTCAAAAGGTACTTACAGAGATTTGATCAGATGGTCTAAGTTTGGGTCTAATCATTGCACCTGCTCCCACCTCTGTGCAATCCTGAAAAAGTGTCTTTGCTTTCTCTTGGTGCTGATTTCCCTATACATAATAAGAAGACTCTAGTATCTAGCCATTTACCTTCTGAATTTCAGTGCATGGATATCACTAAATTTTGTCTGCTATACTAAAGAACTAAAATTGTCTTAGAGGATGAGCTACCGGCACTGCTTACTAACACCTGTCTATTTCTGATGTGCTCAGGCATTATGTCAACTACTGTATGTTTGGATACATTATGCTAGAGTGGGCCCATATCTATCTCTACAAAGATAGATTATGCAGTGCTTAGGTTGTTCTTTCTCTTGGGTCTTAGCTAACAATGTGAGACTCTTATAAATCTCTGCTGTAATTTCTGTTTTACCACACTGGGAATTGAGTTTTTCTCTTGCATGCTTGCGGTAATGAATTGCAGGTTACCAGATTTACCACTTATTGTATCCACCAAATGCAAGCCACTAACTGACAAAATTACTAATTACTATAATGCAGGTAATTGTTTTCCTTGAGGTTTTAACTCTTGTTTTATGGGATTCTTAATTCCTTTAGATGTTGTTAGTATCCATCTAGCCAGCAAAACAAATGGATCTGCTGCAGCTTCCTTGCTTCTAATGATGTTTTTTAAATAGGTGTTTCTTACTCATCTTGGGTTCTTATGTGTTTTCTGAGAAAGTTTAAATGGAGTTTTCCACCTTGGAATAAATGACCCTATAGAATAAGTATCTGTTTTCTGAAGGGTTTTCATTGAACTGAGGGTGTGTAAAGAAGAGCTAAAAAAGGGGGGTGGGAAGATGGAAAGGATTGAAACAAGTGCTGTAAAAATATTTTATACCAAAACATTAACTGTTATGTCTAGATATAACTTGACACCTTTTGTCTGTCCTTGTAACTACAGTTTCTGCAGAAATGCTACTCTATGCTTTTCAAATAACTTTTAGCAAGCTATTTAAATATTTACTAAAGTTGCTTATTTTGGTACGGGGTAAATAATGTCAACAAAAAATTCTCCCTCACAGGTACGTGCTGAGGGATAATTAGCTGGAGAACTTGTTATCCATAGCATAAAAGATTGGAAGGCACATGTGCCTTGCCAGTGTTACTGGCACTTGAACCATTCATTTGAAGAGGACAGCCAGCTCTTTTTACCAGTGAAGGAGGAGAGAAGGAATTCACTCTCTTCTTCAATTTGTCTCACTTTGATTTCCACTCACTTTGTGATATCCCCAAAGAATACAATGAGTTCAGGAAACTGGTAAAAGCACAAAGCTTTAGTTTTGCAAGTGGTGATAGGAAACTCCCCAACTCAGTTTGGGGAAGGTTTGTTTTGTTTCTTTCAAAACAATTCACTTGACCCACAGTATCAGAGAATCATAGAATCGTTTAGGTTGGAAAAGACTCATAAAAGGATGAAGTCCAACAGTTAACCTAGCACTGCCAAGTCCACCACTAAACCATGTCCCTAAGTGCCACATCTACAGGTCTTTCAAATACCTCCAGGGATGGCAACTCAGCCACTTCCCTTGGCAGCATGTTCCAATGCTTGATGACCCTTTCAGTGAGGAGATTTTTCCTAATATCCAATCTTAACCTCCCCTGTTGCAACTTGAGGCCATTTCCTTTTGTCTTGCCACATCCCTCTGTTTAAATAGGCATTTTAGAGGTACAGGCCTGACTTGCAAGCTGAAGCTCTCCAAAGGTGCCACTGCCAATATTGCTACCAGGATACTGGAGAGAAGCAATGCTTTCTAGATATTCATAATGAAAACTCTTAAGTATGTTTGTGAGGGCTGTCATGAACTCTGATTATATTGTTTCACAAGAGCTGAAAACAACCTTTGTCTATACTGAATCAAATATTAAGTGTTTTCCCAATGAACTCAATGCAATGCTCTATCTTATTTGTAAATAACAGGTTGTCCTGGGTTCAGCAGTAGCAGTCGTTTTTCTCCTTTGTGGTAGCTGGTGCAGTGCTGTGTTTTGACTTCCAGCCTGGGAACAGTGCTGGTGATACTGATGTTATCGGTTGCTGCTAAGTGATGTTTACCCTGACCAAGGACTTTGTGAGGCTCATGCTCTGCCAGGGAGGAGGAGAAGCCGTGAGGAAGCAGAGACGGGGCGCCTGACCCAGGCTAGCCAAAGCAGTATTCCATACCACAGCACGTCATGCCCGGGGTGGGGGGTAACTGGGAGTTACCCGGAAGGACACAGGACTTCTGGGTCAGACTCATTTCTTGGCTGGTGGTATCGTATTCTCTTCCCTTGTTATTTTCTCTTATCACTGTTGTCATTGGTGGTGATGGTGGTGATCTGTGTTGTACATTGGTTGCTGGACTGTTCTTGTCTCAACCCGTAGGAGTTGCACTCTTTCGATCCTCCTCCTCATTCCTCTGGGAGCGGGGAAGGGGAGAGCCCTGGGGAGGAGGGGGGCCTGATTGCTCTCAGCCCGGCACCACTCACTGGGAGTGAGTGAACAAGCTGTCTGGCTAGGGTTTAAACTGCAACACAGGTGGAGATTTTATTTGCTCATCCTGGCTTCAAGGAATGTATATACATTCCTCAAAGTATAAAACAAGTCAGTCTTTCTTGCAAAATTTGATAAAAAGTTTGTATCTTCTTTTACCCTCAACTTTTAATCAAATAAACTGCTCTCTGCTTGTGACACAGTTCACCAGAGGGAAGCCTGCTACTGTTCACTTGTGCAGTATGGACACATATTTAACTTGCTCAGATAAGAGACACTTGAATGACTGTAGGGCAGTGAAATGGTCAGCAGGACCACTTCCCTATTCACTTCCATGTTTTCTTACTTTTATGTGATCTTTCCTTTTTGTTGCATATGTAAAAGTTTTTAAATGAGAAAGTGTTCTTGGTACAGTAGGTATGTTCTCTCAAGTTTAAAAACCTACGTAATAAAAGCAAGTTCACAAACATTTAGACATAGTATCTATGTTTTAACCATAGCAAGTAAAAAGATACAAACTATAATCTTTTTCAATTTCCAATACCTAATGGAAATATGCTAACTTTAAGGTTTCACTGTTTCTAACCCCCCTCTTCAAAGGAATACTTTTTCTTGCTATACCATATATTGCCTTTTGTTCCCACCTTTTTCCAACATATCCTAAAAACACAATTACATAAATCCATGATCACCAGTTATGTTTCAGGTCAGGCTTACAAACATTGTCTAGATACAGTTCTTTGCTGAGTTAGACAAGGTAGCTGAATCTTTAGTCAAATGTCAAGAGTTAAATTCCTGCTGTTGACTTGGATTTCTGTCACCTGCCTTGCTTCACTTATATCCACTATTTTATGTAGTTTCATAAAATGTGTAACAGTTACTAGAAAATAAAAGTTCATTCAGAAAAAATAAAGGTCACTCAAATAAAGAGAAAAATACCAAGTGCAACTAGAAAAGGTTCAATCATCTAAAAGGTCAGATTAAATAAGACACACTGGGGTAATTTTCCCCCCAGTTGCTTAACTTTCATAAAAGTTGATGAAAGCTCAGGGGTGAAGTCGCTCTTTTTTTAGAAACAATTTCTGAAGCAAAACTTGATGAAAATAGATGTCTCTTCTGTAAGTTGCTCTTCAAAGATACCTATACACTTAACAGTTGAACATCTGTCTGCAATGATCACAGAGCAGTTGTATTGGCTCTCAGGTCTCATAAAGCAAATAATCTCAGAATTATAAAGGGACAAAGAGGGAAGGAAGAGTTGTCTTAGTCTTTGGTGCATATGCCCTTGGATTTTTGTGTGATGCATCTGAGTGTTGACAGATTGGAAGCTGTATTATATACTGCACACTTACAAGTGATTTTTATTAAAGGGTTCAGGTTTTGGTTTTTTTTTTTCTTATTATTCTCCTTTGAGAAAATAAATTTATTTCTGTTATTTGTAGCATATGTCAGTGAATGCTTTAGGAAGGTCACATTGTCAAAGAGCTTTCCCGAGTGCCTGTGGCAAATTCTGTTTTACATCCCTCTTTTTGCTTTTATATATAAAGGAAGGTTCAGTGTTATATATTTGGAGCATTTCTGTTTCAAGCATAATGCTGATCAGTTTTAGGACAACTCTTTGGGGCGGTTCAGAAATGAGCAGGTAATATTCTACCTGTAATGAAGAGAGATTATATGTTTGTGTGAATACATGCGTAAAGTGCATATGCTGATCATAAAGAGAGTTAACTTTTCAGTGAAAGGAAGGAGGAGGAGGTAACACTGGCTATGAAAGATGTTTGCCTCTCATAATCTGGGAAAATTAGGAAAAATTTTGAGGAAAATTGTTTTCTGCTATAAACTTCTTACATTTGGTTATCTCTTCTCCCCAGTTTTCTTCAATGTTTCTGTAGAATACTGGAAGGGTTAAAGAGAAATTGTAGATTACAGTAGGAAAATCACTCACCTTTTTTCAGTTACCCTTAAGTTATCGTTAAGGAGTGTCTTCTGTTGTAGTTGATGCTTTTGTGTCTTGTGAGATGGTTATTCACACAAGAAAGGGGATTTGAGGTGGGATGTCTGGTTTTGTGTGTGTTTTGAGGGATTGCTTAATTTTTCACTTTTCTAACTTTCATCTAGCTTCCATCTGGAGAGTGCTGTTTTAGACCATATGTAAACTGCAGTGGTAATCCTGAATCTGTACTGAGTGCGCATTAAACTACAAGTAGATACTTGCTAGGAATTTACAGACTCTTAAATGGTATTGAATTTCCTCTTCCAAAGGCTGTTTTTCTTGCAAAGCCATTGTGTCAATAACAGAGTTGGTAAACAACTGAGAGTGCTGCCCCCTTCATTTGAAGGCCAGAGAGCTTGGCCACATGCTTTCTGGTGGAGTTAGTCCTTACAGTTCTGTCCTTGGTAGAAGGAATTAAATTGCAGGACACAAGAGAATTAGGAACTGTTGAAAACTGACGAATAGAAAACGTTTCCCAGTGTGAAGCTTGGGTCTTATAGAAGCAACTGAATTTTGAGGGGTTGAGTTTATCTGAAGGTTTTGCTTATTAGTCATATTTTAGGCAGAGATTGTGTTTTATTCATCACTAGTTTCATTGTATTATAAGTACGGCAAAAGCACTGAGAGCTTAGCTCCATGTCTTCTCATATGTCCTGTTAACATTAGGTAAGGTGTGTGTTTACTCACTTGAAGAACATTGTCAACTGAAATATTTTAGCAATCTTGATCTATTTTTTTTTTTTAATATGTAGGTAATTTGAAGTATTCTGGTTAAAGATGTCTATTTTTTACACAGCTTTGTCCCATATTTGTTTTTAGGGGTTCTGTTTGCTTCAGCAGCTTTGACATTTAACATCTGTCAGATTTGCTTTCTGGTTTTCTGGACAGAACAATATGCCACCTGTTAAGTCTGATGCAACTACAAACTTAGTGTTAAATCAGGAACTGATGGTTGTCACAGCAGGAAGGAATGTTCCAGCTGAATTGCAATATATATTTTATTACAGTATATGCTTTCTCTGACATAATCAAACACCCCACTTCTGAAGAAAATTTAGTGCAGGAGGATTCTGTATTACCTATGAAATTCACCAGGGTTGGGAGTCTATACTTGAAGATTAAAGTACATGTCAAGTAACAGGACCTATAACATAATTTCAGAGGGAACTGATAAATCTCATTTAAGTTCTCTTTTCCTCATGCTAACATGGTATGTGCTTGAACTTTTTTTCTTTTCCTCATGAAGCTGGATTAAACTTCAGAGGCATATATAATTTGCACTGCTCGATTATTCTTGGATTGATATATTTGCTTTAAAGTTTACTTTTTTTACTACAATAAATACCACATTATGCTGTACTTGGTGGCAAACTTGAAAACAGTTTTGTATGCTTTTCATCATACTCCAGAAAGCACAAACAATATCCAGTGCATTGCCGGAGACCATGTAGGAGATGTGTAGGTGTAGGAGACCATGAATTACAATCAGTAAATACTTTAGTTCCAATACTTTCTTTGTAAACATAATTGCTTTATAATTCAAAAAATAGTTTAATTCCTGTTAACACTACACTAACACCACTATAGCATTCCAGTTGTATTTACTTTATTAAGTGATTTTATTTGTCTCAGACTAGTTTGGTATAGTTCTGTGAATCATTCTAGTATTTTTAGAAGGTCATAGACTGTGCATTCTTGGGCAAATCAAAGTTCCTATACTTTGTTTGATAAAACCAAGCAAAGCAGACTAGTTCTGTTTAATGTTTTTAGATAAAATTTACATAAACAAATCTGCTGCTAAAAATGCATTTTTCTGACCATGTGCTATGAACTAATATTGCCCAAATAATGTGCAACTTTCTGATACTGACTCCCTGTTGAGAGGTAATCTTGAGGTAATCACTGCTTCTAAAAATAGAAGAAATCAAGAAATTTTCCATCAAAATGTTCTAGTCATGGGAAATTTCAGATACCTTCGCTAGAGTTTAGCTGCTTAGTACTTCTTTTACAGTTTCAGTTGGATGTGCTGTTCTTTATCACTATATCTCAGTGTAAATAAGCTGTATCCTAGACAAGCAATTATACCTCCTTGGTGACTAAAGTAATTTCTGTACATGGCAGAATGCAAAAATTCAGAGTGAAAAATTGTCTAAATGATAAAGAACATTTGTGTATGACATGTCTACTGAGACACGCCAAACAAACAGTGTTTACCATACAGTAATTAGTTGTTCGTGCAGATAAGAGAAGGCAGGAGGTGCAGTAAGTGTGGATTTCGTTAGGGTATTTTTAATCTTTGCCAAACTACTTGTTGGTTTTCTGGGTTTGTTTTTTGTTTGTTTTGGTTTTGTTGGTTTGGTTTTTTTTTTAACCATGTATTTCTCCCTGAAACATATGAAGTGCTACACAATGGTAAGAGCGTGTTACACAGTATTACACTTGAATCCCAAGGTAATGTCACTATGCTATGGTACTATATTGTTTCCCTGTAATTCTCTGTTGGTCCAATCCAACCCAAGTTTTTGGAAGGTACTGCTTCTGTTTTAAAGTGAAATCAGAAATAAACATGCACAAAACAGTTATTAGAGTCTTTTGGCATGACCTACTAGGTTTTCAGCAAACCCACACTGTTTATGGGTTTTCACACATTTACTCCCACATGTTCACATACTGCCTTCCTTACTATATGTCAGATTACTCTTTCTTAAACATTCCACTGTATATCCTGCTTCCACGTTTTGATCATCAGTTGGCACATCTTTTTGCGAGTGCTCAGTTATTTCTCCCATTACCTTATTTCCTGAAGACTACATCAGTAAGACTTCTTCATGTTGTTTGTTTAAGGAGCAGCAGGCCCACACTTAAGACAGGCGCTCGCCTCCCAGACTAGGGCAGTGCAAACTCCTGAAGCAGCACAGCGGAGGAGGCAGTACCTATGGGTGACAGCATGAAATGACCTCCTGGAAGGCTGAGCAGGATGGGAAAAGCTCTAATGGATGATACTGATAACAGCAGCACGGTGATTTTTTGAGTCACGAGATGCAATTAGGCTTTGCTCTTGTATTACAAGCCAGTTCCTCATTTGCCCTGTTGCAACTGCTGAACACTTGATTTATTAATTTATTTATTTATTTTAAATTTAAATCATGACTAATTTACGGAAAGGCATCCAGTTTCATTCTGAAAATGTTAAACACTTCTCTTTTCCTTGGTGTTGTATAGGAATTAGGAATTACTTTCAAATCTAAAAAAAAAAAGCATTTACCTGATTTATAGCTTCACCCTGCTTCAGCCTAAAAAAAACACTAAAAAATCAGGGCACAATAATCCTGATTCAATATTTTAAGGCACTAGTGACCAATACAAACTCGAGCACAGCTGAAATAATCTTAGTGGCTGATTAAAAATTTGGATCAGGACTTCAGCTGAATGAACAGCATAGAAGTGATTTTATTTTTTATATATATATATATATATTTAATCTGGAATGTGAGGAATGGCAAAGAAAAAAAACCTAATTTTTGGATGTTTTAATTATTGCCAAATATTTTGCTTACTGTCCATGTATTATGGCCATTTGCTGTTTTTTTTTTTTTGCCAGGGAGACTGCTTCTAAAATACGAAAATTGAGACTGTGGGTAGAATAATAGTTAAGGACAGAGTATCTCTGTTCCTGTTCAGAGGTAAAGACAAGTATGAAGGAGCAGGCACTTGGCTTATCCCAGCCATCTCTGTGACTCCAGCCAAATTGTAGAAAGCCTCTTCTAATTGTCCAGCTTCCTGACTGAAGAGAGTAAATAGGTTGAGGGGGAAAATGGAAAGCAAAAGAAAATCTGACTTCAGTCCCTGTTCACATCAGGAGGTACACAGGTCTTTCAGTGGATGAGAAGAAATTATTTCTGTTCTGTCCCTCTTGGGCACATGTGGAGTTAGAGAATCTGAGATGTTCTAATTTTCCTCTGTTCACAGGGCAGTTTGCATTAAAACAGCAGGACCAGCCTCTTGTATGAAGTTAGGTCAGCCTCTCAGAATACAGAAATAGTGTATGATGAAAATGACATATTCAGTAGATTAATAATAGATCCCAAACAGTTGGAGAGCAAAGGAATAAGTGAATGAATTACCCGTTCTTACAGATTAATTCAATGCAATTGTTATTTTTGTAGATTTTTTTTGTGCATTTGTAAATAACAAATTACTGTATACCACAATGTTTTCATAGCCCATTTAGGTGTAGAAAATAAGTTAATCTAACCAAACAGAAAAAAAAAAAAAAAAAATCATTGAAACAATTAACTCCAGTGGTTAAGAAAGCATATGTTAGATTCTGAACCTTTTGAGAGGGAAAGCCCTAAATATAAGTTAGAAGTACACTTTGCAGAAAAGGATCTGCATGGATAACTGACCACAATGAATATATACAAAAGAAGCTACTGACCATTTGGAAAGGTAATAATAGAAAAAAAAATGTTGCTAGATTAGGATAGCATGCAGTACTGCTCTAGGCAAAGGCAAAAGAATAATTTTTTGTCACTTTCAGTGCACTGTGTAATAAGTATATATATTCATATAAATATGTTCTTTTCATGTTCCAGAAAGTGCAAGATAACATTTATATTCCAAGTCCTAATGTTAGAAAATTTTAGGGTTGATCTCTGCTGGCAGATACCATTCTTATTTTTTAGGACTCTTCCATTTATTATACCTGTCAAGGTACTACTCCTGCTTGTTGCTTATTCCTTCTCTTTCTTTGTACTAGTCATTCAAACAAGAGCCTACTTGTGATAATGAGTTTGTATGTGGATCGGTGGTGTCATCATGAAAGGGTGACATTGAAGTTAAAAGAAACTACTAAAGAGGGACTCAGGGGAAGTGAAGCTAATTAGTTGAGTTAAAAAGGGATAATTCATTGCAGCCTTTGTCTTAGAAATACATTTCAAAGTTTCATTTCCATTTCAAAGTTGCAGACGGTAACTTGCAGAATTATCATAATGCATGTACTTGGAGAATAACAATTTGGCTCTTTCTGATTGGTAGCTGAACAATATTAATGGTATGTGAGTCCATGTCATCATCACTTTAAGAAACTTGGACCACATTTCAGAGTGATCCCACTCAGTTACTTTAAACACTTTTTCTTCTTTTGTTTTTTTTTTTTTTTGTTCCTTACATTGCTTAAAAAATTATATGCACATACACATAAAAATAAAAAATCTCTGCCTTTGAAAAACTTGGCAGTTGATGCTCTGCACAAGACTGTGCAACAGCAGGTTAGTTGTCTCTGTATGTTAGAGAATATAGAAGGTATGTAAGCAATGAAGATGCATTCCAGTTATCTTTACCAAAAACTGAGCTGGTGAGAGCTATGTCATTCAGTACAATTGAGGTTTTGTTTTAACTCTCTCTAATCAGAACTGGAAAATTTCTGAATGGTTTCATTTTGGAGAGAAATCTTTAGATCAGCTCTTTCAAGCAACGTCATCTTAGAACATAAGGAAATTAATGAAATATTACTTCTCTACTTCAAACCAAAAGAAAATACTTTAAACTTTTTCAGCAGTTATAGCTCTGAAACAGTGTAATTTATAATGAACAGCAGTTCATAATCTGACAAGCGAATGCTCCAGTAATCATACATCTAATTGGAAGGTGCCAAAAAATCTTGTTTCCAAAACACAAATAATGCTAATTTTATGCTGTCATCCTAAACTCAAATTTATATGGGTAAGGGAAGTATCTGGATGGCAGGAAATGATCACGTTAATATTCCATGCTCTGTGTTAACTTCACTTATTGCCTGTGTGTATCGGGATGTGTATGCTTTTTCAAATTATGTTTGTAGTACCGTACAGCTGCTTCTAATATAGACACTCTTCTTTCGCTATTAACTACACTTTATGGCAAAAGAGTATCTTCACAGAGTATAGAGTATAAAAGGCCAACAAGCAATTCTTATTCAACAAGCGAAAAGTTAATTACAACAATGTAAAATACAAGAGAAAAATTTCTGGTACCTGATGCCTGTATCTGCAGTTGAGTTAGCTTTACAATTTAAAAGGTATTTGGGAAGACATATATTTTAAAAGCTGGAAAGAAAGGGTTTACCAAAGATTGCTGACTAAATTGGAGTATATACTTTAGCCAGAAGACAGCTTACTGTACTCATCTATACATAAACGCCTACTGGAGAATTACAAGGAAGCACCTTAAAGCCGAAAAGAATGAAAATAATAGCCAAAATACTATGAAGGATCCTTAATGATGTAACTTAAGTATCATTATAGCTGAAAAAAGAGAACAAAAGTAAAAATATGATTTCTCTCCTTGCAAGTGTACAGAATAAAATAATTTCTCAAGAAAGGAAGCACTGAAAAATACAGTAAACGGAGTAACTTCATATAGAATATAATTTAATACCTGTAACCAACATAAACTAATTTACTAATGTTTTGCATGAAATGATAATATTAATGCATAATATAATTAAAATATTGTAGTATGGGGAGTAGATATGACCTTTGTGCTTCAAGACCTGATTCCACAAATACATGAGCAGCCACAAATCTCACTGAACTCCACACGTAGCCTTAAAGCACAATGGATTTGAGTGTCTGATGCTTGTAATTCTAATTCTAAATAATGTGGTCTGGAAAACATCCTCCAAGGGAAGTGAATTTTAGAGAAGAAAGATGTAGTACAATTTCTGTAGAAGACAGGTGTTCAGAAACTTGAAGAAGGTCTAGAAGAAAATGCAGATTCTGATTTGACAGATAAAACTACTTCCTTAGTGAGGCTGCAGCAGTTAACAATGCAGGCCTTTGATATACAGAATTTTCTTGAAATAAAAAAACAATAATCTTTCAGTTTGGTGTTCAGAGCTTTTTAATTTCTTTCTTAGTGCTTTGTGACATATAGAAATAAATACAAAGCTATTACTTGTTCAAGTAGCCGGGCAGTGTACTCAACAGACAATCACCTCCATTTCTTACTACCATAACAACATTAATTTTGTTTATGAAACACTGAAATTGACAGCATTTGCCCACAACCTGGCCAAAAAATGCAACAGTACACAATCTGCCTCTGTGACATGGAGGTTGACATCCCTTCTCCTTTGCATTTCAGAGGAGCACTTCTTCAATTTTCTTTACATAAATGGGTATATTACAAAGAGACCACGTTAGTTTAGGCTTTCTTTATTTTAAGCTTTTAGCATTTACATTGATGGATGATGGTGGTTCTTGACCTTTTGAAGTCATTTTATTTTGTCCATTACTCACTTGCAAGCTTATTTGAAGAGCACCTCAGTATCATTCTTGAAGCAAGAATGTCACTTATATAATGATTTCACTATGCAAAGAGAAAAAAAAATCTCTACTTGGTAATAGATTCTGGTAGTTTAGATGTGTGTTTTCCCCTCATTCCAGCAGAATCCTAATTATATCAGCCAGTCTTTTATGTCAGCAGACAGTCTTTTTCTCAAAAGACTATTCTATTATATAAATCTGTGAAGTAATCTTTGCTCCATTATGACCAACAGAACCTTGTGGCACTGTGACTTCACTTTTGCTTAACTCCCTTATGAAAAAAATTCCCTCTGCAGAAGACTTGCAGAAAGCAGCAGCTCTAAGCTTTGCCCACTGCTTATGTAGAATGCTGATGTCACCAGTGATGGAACAAATTTGCGTGGTATATTTTGTCTTCCCTTCTCATTTTTGTATCTGGGTAGCTGTGCGTCTGATGTGTATTTCTTGACTATTTTGTTGTTTTTAAAATAGTGGAAAACAGTATGTAACGTTGTTTACCATTGAGTGGGTAGCTAGTCCTGTCTTTATGTCAGTTGTCTGTCTGAAATGCTTTTAAGACAAAGTGTTTGAACGAAAGCCTTCTGTAGTCAAAAAGAAGGTGCTCATTTACTTGTATGTGCAAGTCAAAGGGCTCAGATCTGCCAAAGAATAAGTGGTACTCCATCTGCCTGAATAAACAGTGCTGTTCCTCCAATTACTAGACCAGCAAACTTGAGATACAAGATGGTAAATGTTGTTTTCTAATACAGTGATAGTTTTAAAAAATCTTTTAATACTAAAACTACTAAAATTCTTTCCACAGTTACCCAAGGTAATGCACCACATTAACCTAAAAAAGTCAATGGTAACATTCTCTCCATTATGTACAGGAAAAAAAAAAAAAAGGCAAAAGAACCACAGAGAGAGTTGCCTAGAAAATCTTTCCAGTTGCAAAAAAAGTCCAAATTTTTTTTTTTTTAGAAATCATTTAGATCATTCAGACTCATCAGCTGAATATGAAACTTCTAATTAACTAGGTCCTCATCACAGTTTGAGCAGACATGAGTAGAGTTCTTTAAGACACTGCCCTATGTCGGACACAAGACCTCGTTTTCCTACACGGTGAAGATAAGTCCAGATATTCCATTGTGTCAAGAAATACAAAATGAAGCAGATCTTGATTTCTTTTCTTCAAATGACAGAAGAAACAGAGGGACATTGAGATGATAATATATCAGACTGTAAGCTATAAATGGAATGCCTGTTCCACCTGAGGACGGTTACAAGTAGAGGCTGCATCTCTTCTCTGTAGAGATCACCTTACTTTCACATTGGCCTGTATTCATTCCATATGTAAAGCAGGACATAAGGACTGCTCTTAATTTCAATGGGAGTAAAGAGAAATGTGTGTTTCTATGAAATGCTATGTCTCTACGGTCTGTTGTTCCAGTTCAGTAGAATATTTCATCTAGACTGATAAAATGAGGTTTTTTTTTTTCTTAAGAAAAAGCAGGTCTCTGAGACTGCCTTTTAATGTTCACTTGCTTAAAGCCTGACTAATACTTTAAATATATGGAAATAAAAAACTACTAAGCTAGTTTTAAGAGCCAGGTTGGAGCAGATGACCTCCAGAGGTCCTTTCAAAAAACCTAAACTATTCTAATTAGTCACTGCAAGAGGCAAAGCAAGTAACAGTGTAAGTATAATATTTATATTTAAGTGCAATGGTATATTATCAAAAACCACAATTTTTTAAATATTTTTGTCCTCTTTGCTTTGGCTTGAAACTCTAGTAAATCTTTACTGAATTTTCATTTTAGAGTTCAACAGCTAAATTATTCAGGTAATGACCTATTTGGGCTTTTAGCAGATCCCAGAAATCACCAGACTCTTCATAAATCATCTCTACAGAGCAGCCAAAAATGATCTCTTCCAGAAACATAAAGAATTTTCCTGCAGCTATAGTAATTGTACAAATCTGGGTGCTGTATCTGATGACAGAAACTCTTTCTTGTGATTGCATAACTAAGATATTAGTGGCATTTCTGTCTTTTCTGTTGGAAATGCCACTGTGCAATCCTTTCTCTTCCTTTGCTCAAGATTTCAGACTTCTAAATACTCAGTTCGGTCTTTTTTTGACAGCTGTTGACTGCTGCCTTGTGCAAGACACAAGTTACTGTTTAGGCCATCCTATGTCTTCCATGCAGCATGTTTGGTGGTGCAAGTGGTTGATCTAGAAGTCTGGGGCTAGAAGAATACAGATTTGTAATTTATACAGATTTGTTAATTTAAATCAGCTATCACTTTATGAAGCTTATGAAACATTTGTTCAGGTTGTAAAACAAATTTTTGATCATCTGCGCCACCTGTTTGAACATGATTATCACACTCAGCTCCATCTTGAAACTGTCAGCTTGTCTGACTCTGTATTCTCTTGCTATTACTTCAAACATTATGAATGAGATTAAATTCTTACACTGAGTCAGTACTCTCCTGCAAAGTAAGAGAGAACTGTATTTTGGTCAGAGTTTCTGCCTGACTATTGTTACCATAAAAGCCACTGGGGGCAAGGTACGCAGAATATTGCAGTCTATACCCCATCCCCAAACTACAGTAAAAAAAATTCAAGTGATCAAAATAAGTGACAATCTCTGTTTTGCTGGCAGTCTCCCAGCATTTATAGCATTGAGTGATCTCACAGAGAGCAAAACAGCCACATCACAAACAGGGCTGGTCTGTGCGTAGAAAGGTCATGCAGAGTGGCACCACCTTGCGTGAGGATCTGCTACAGGTTAATATATGTGTTATCTTCATATTTGAGGGGAATAAAAAAGGGTTGGGGGATTTCTAAGCCCAAGGACAGTTTTAGATATTCCAAGCACTGTTTCTCCGTTTTACATGATTAACATTATTGCAATGTTAAGAACGTCAGGAAGATATTTTCTGGCTCTGCTTGTCTCATGGTCTTGCAGTCAACCTGGGGACAAGGACAAGGTGCCCCAGCTGCAGGATGCTGTGCAGGTCTGGGGAGTGCTTACAGAGGCACAAGCCCCTAGCTGTTAAGAAACAAGTTGATTGTTTGACTGTGATTATTGGTGTAAAGTCTAGCACTTATGTAGAAAAACATCATGAATGCAAAAGCTGGAAGCGCAGATGTTGTGAACAGAACTGTAATGTAAACCAGCACAAGTGGTTCATGTCTGTTGTCTAAAATCCCTAAGAAGGGCAAGGCTATATTATCTATAGCATGGAACGTATGCAGGAAAGCAGGATGTATATCCCACACTACATTTTTGCCATGCAGTTATAACTGGATGCCCTAAGGATGAAGAAGAGACAGGAGAAAAACTGAATGAGAACGGGATTTTAAAAGGGACATGTCAGGTCTTGTGGACTTGATTCAGTTGTTTATGGGCACAAAGTTTTGGTGCTACCCTTTCCTGACATGTAATGACAAAGGCTATGATGGCTGCTCTTATAGAATCATAGAACAGTTTGGTTTGGAAGAGACCTTTAAAGGTCATCTAGTTCAAACCCCTTGCAATGAGCAGGGACATCTTTGGTTAGATCAGGTTGCTCAGAACTCCCATGCTTTGTTGTTAGTTAGGTTCTGAAGAAAAATTGGGTGTGCAAATAATCACACAAGGTGGTAAATTAGTGAACATAAAAGTATTCAACCTGAGTATATGTTCCATAGACTCAACATTTTTGTAATTTCCCCAATTCTTTCAGCACTGATGACTTGCAAAAAAAAACCAAGCTACTACTGTCAACAAGGTGTAATAATCTTGAGGGAGGCCTCCAAATCTTACAGGAATCTGATTATGATGACAACCCAGTACACATCCTGTGAGGAAGATGAAAGTGGAAAAGTGAAGGTTTATTGCTCTATAAATCCCTTTTTAGGGTACTATGCTGGCTTCTACTTGCATGTCCATGTAGTTGCTTATGTTCCTTAAGCCTAACACAGCTGTGCTCCTTCATCTTCTTTAGATAGTTATCATCAGAGGAAAAATGGGGATATACAGCTTACTCCATTCAATGACTTGTGTCCAAAAAGTAAAACGTTCAAATTTGTAATGAATTACAAAGTGATAAATATCAAGTAGATCCTACTCCTTGGATGGCTCTGCAGGCACTGATTGGCTGCTACAGCTTTTGAATTTAATGGATGCTTTTCCTATGATGATATCAAATGCTACTGTGAAAACAACTGGGAACCCTTGTCAGGTGTCACCTTTGGATATCTGTATTTCATAACACACCAAAAGGGGGACCACTCAAGAGGTGTGCTTTCAGCAGCATGGCAAATGCCACTGCTCTAATTATGGGGATCCTATTTTGTTGTAAACACATTTATTGAGGCATAGATTTTTCTCTCTGGCTTTGACGCTTCAGCTGAAGGCCCCAAATGCAAATAATCAAAAAAGAAACACTGAAAGCAAGATCTGCTTAATTTTGTGGGCCACTATGTTTTTATGAGTTATGCACAATAAAAGGACCCGTGGCCCTGTGTTGATTTGGAAGCACAAGGTGTTCTTTTTCCAAGGTCTAGCCTGCCTGTCAGATGATGTCTCTCTTGATGTAGCTGTGTTCATGGGATTTGCTGTACGGTGGAATTAAAATAGAGGAATGCCAAGAAAGGATTCACTGCACAGGATTACTAGCAGGTTTTGTAAGGTTGACACAAAATCAATCATGAATGCCACCAAGAAATTAAAGTTATATGCTTTTCCAAGGTTTTGAAATTCAATATTGATGAATGGTGCCATAAGTATCTGAAGAGAAGGTGTCAAGAGGATGGGGTCAAACTCTTCTCAGTGGTGCCAGATGATAGGATAAGAGGCAATATGTATAAACTAAAACACAGGAAGTTCCACATGAATATGAGGAATAACTTCTTTACTGTGAGGTTGACTGAGCATTGGAATACATTGCCCTGCCCAGAGGGATTGTGGAGTCTCCTTCTCCGGAAATATTCAAGAGCCATCTGGATGCAATACTGAGCAATCTGCTCTAGAACTAAATGACCCCCAGTGGTCCCTTCCAGTCTGAATCTTTCTGTGATTCTCTGACTGTCACATGCTTCGTGGTAAGAGACTCCTTCAGCTTTGGACTAAAGCTAAGGAAAGCAGTGGGTTGATAGTCTGTTGTTTGACCACTTTTTTTTTTTTTAACACTTTGTAGAATTCACCTGAAAGGGTTCTTTACAAGATTTTTTTTATTATTATTATTTTTATGTTCTACTAATTTAGGAGAGCAAATCCCAGTGAAAATCCTTCTGTTACCAGTATAGAGCAATGTGCATGAAAATACCAGTAACTTGAACAAAGAGTAGAATCCAGATTTCTTTTTCACATGGTTTCCCACTAAGCTGATATTAGGAAGAATATATCACTGAAACACACAGAGGAAAATAATCTTCAAATATCTCTTCACAAACCATGAAAAATAAAAGCCTTTGGACTTGGTGACCTACCATTGTACTGCTGAAAGATACAACTGCTGGATGAACTTGCATAGTCTTCAGCTCACTGCAATAGAATCCTACAGGCATTTTAATGTTAGATATATGCAGTGAGGTCTTGCCAGAAGATGAGAAAGATATCAGAAGTATGTCTTTTTAAATTGTCACTCCACGTAAAATATGGGCTATTTATACACTTGGTTTGTGGTTCGTTATATCTTGCTTGTTTATTCTTCCTGTTTAATGCATACTCACTTGTAATATGAAATCTGTCTGGCAAGCATAGATTAGATACAGCAGTCAAACTGACTTTTCATGTATTGTCTGTACTCAGGGAAAGCCCAGAGGCCTGCTGCTTCCCCTAATTTTTCCTGTGCAGCCCCAATTTTTTTTTGATTATTCCCCTGGGCTAATCATCCAAATCCATTTAAGACTAATAGGTATGTACATCTGTAACTGAGTGAATGAGCTGAAGCCAGAGAGGGTTTTGCAAATGTACCTGTGGTTCTGTAGTCCCTCTGTTACTTATGTTAATGTGTTCTATGAGAAGAAGCTGATAGAATAGGTGCATCTGATCCCAGGGAGCTAGTAGTGCTAAGCTTTTATAAATAATAAACATAAAGAAGTCAGAGGGAAAATCCCTGCCTGTGGAATTCCCAGTGATGTTTCCACAAAGGCATTTTGTCAGTAACCACACACAAGATCAGACTCAGATGGTATTTGTGAAGGATCTGTGACAAATACATTGGGCAGATCTGAACTTTTCTAATTTCTATGTAAATTGATGTTCCTGCCATGGGAAGTGAAACCAAGAATAAGAAAAGAAAATGTTTTCTAAAATTTCTGTTTCTGTGATTACAGCAAAGCCTTCCTAAGTACTGTTATTTGAATTTTAATCAAATAATTTAATACAGCATCAATGGACCTAACTGTGCATGTCTCCCATGAACACGGAACATTCTGTTGTCTATTTAGATAGAGCTAAGTACTTTATCTAAATAGAGTAGTGGGGAAAAACTGAAAAATTGACATAACTATGTAGAAGGGCTGTATGGAACGTCTGAGGTCTAATCTGAGGATTAGAATAAAGAAATTTAAACTGAGAGGAATGAGGAAATACTAAGAGAAGCTGCTGAAGTTATCTGACCTATTATGAATCTGTCCAGCTTTCTGAACCATCTGTGGGACATTGAGGAGATACTCTGCAAAGAAACATTTCAGGCAAAAAATCATTTGAGCTTGGGCCTTGTGTACAGAAATGAATACTGCTTATGGAAGCTTGGGACATCTTAGAGAGGTACAGTCTTTTTAAAGCAAAACCCTTCTTTTCTTCCCTAGCTAGACTTTCACACACTCAGTTATAACAGAGAATCATGAACTTACAATAAGTGACTCTATATGTTAACACTTTAGATTATTTAGGTCTGTCTAAAAAATCTGATATTTTCCAAACTCTGAAGGAATGAGGCAGCTAAGGAAGAAATCAATTTGCTGACAAATCCATTGAAAATGTTGACTGACTGTGGCAACTTGAGAAGTTTAAGCATGGAATTAGTATTTGGAGAAAGCAGAAAGTTTAGACACACACCTTTGTGAGACTAAGAGAATTTCAGGTGAGAAGGACTAAGTTTTCCAAGTACACATGTAAGAAATGGAAAGTAAAAATACATGATCCAATTACTAAAGAATATTTTGCGCACTGAAGGAACACCACAAATTGACAGCTTTGAGTGAAATTAATACATCAGCTGAAAGGAATCAGAAAGTCTGAAAGTGGAAAAAATGATGTGGAAACAGTCTGATGTACCTAGATAAGCTGTTAAAATGTCAGCTGAGTATTACACTAGCAAAATATGTATCCTCATAATTGTCAGAGTCCCACACCTACTTGTAAGTATTTTTGGTGACTAAAGGAGCATTGCTAGACATAAAAGACAAATCTAAATAATACATGAAAATATTTTTTTTCAATTTTATTGAACAGATTTTATTTATGGTGTGATTGACAAGTACTTATTAAATTTGCAAGGAAAAAATATATTGATATATAACTTATTTTCCCATAAAATTAGCTTGTTATTTTACCCGTCTTTTTTTAAGTAATGTGCAAGGTTTGCGGACCTATGATTCATCTATGTTCTTGATTTGCTGTTGACCAGAGTACATTTGTATTTTAGCCAAAATTATGAGTAGAAGCACTGAAATATGTAGTAGATGAATTCATCAAACCTTAATGAGAGGAGAAGCCTTCAGGAGCATTTCTGGGCTGAGAAAAAGAGACCAGGAGCAGAAGTCATACTTCTAAATGCTGTTTAATTGATGTTGTACATGTGCCCTAAGCAAGTTTGCCAATGACACCAAGCTGTGTGGTTCAGTTGATACCCTGGAGGGAAGGAATGCCATCCGGAGGGACCTTGACACACTTGTGAGGTGGGCTGATGCCAACCTCATAAAGTTTAACCATGCCTAGTGCAAGGTCCTACACCTGGGTCAGAGCAATCCCAGACACAGCTACAGGTTGGGCAGAGAAGAGATTCAAAGCAGCCCTGCGGAGAAAGACTTGGGGGTGTTGGCTGATGAGAAAATGAACATGAGCCGGCTTCAGTGTGCGCTCACAGCCCAGAAAGCCAACTGTATCCTGGGCTGCATCGAAAGGAGTGTGACCAGCAGGTCAAAGGAGGTGATCCTGCCCCTCTACTCTGCTCTTGCGAGACCTCACCTGCAGTATTGTGTGCAGTTCTGGTGTCCCCAACATAAAAAGGACATGAAACTGTTGGGGCAAGTCCAGAGGAGGGCCACGAGGATGATCAGGGCACTGGAGCACCTCCTGTATGAAGACAGGCTGAGGAAGTTAGGGCTGTTCAGCCTGGAGAAGAGAAGGCTGCGTGGAGACCTCATAGCAGCCTTCCAGTATCTGAAGGGGGCCTATAGGGATGCTGGGGAAGGACTCTTCATTAGGGACTGTAGTGATAGGACAGGGGGGAATGGGTTAAAACTTAAACAGGGGAAATTTAGGTTGGATATAAGGAGGAAATTCTTTCCTGTTAGGGTGGTGAGGCACTGGAATGGGCTGCCCAGGGAGGTTGTGAATGCTCCAACCCTGGCAGTGTTCAAGACCAGGTTGGGGTTGGATGAGGCCTTGGGTGATATGGTTTAGTGTTAGGTGTCCCTGTCCACAGCATGGGGGTTGGAACTAGATGATCTTAAGGTCCTTTCCAACCCTAACGATTCTATGATTCTATGATCTTATCAACTTCTGAGATATGGCAGAACAGCTGAGTGAAGACATTTCTTTTAGAGAAATTAAATGTTTCAGGGGTATCCCATCACCTTTCAGTGTATACTATACACCTTTCTAGGATACAGAGATCAAGTTCTGTATTTTTAGCTAACATTATTCTGTTGCTGATTAATGAAAGTGGTTGGTTGATGTTCTGAGGAGGAGCAGTTTAAGTCTGCAGCTCAAATAAAAATCTTAACATTTTTAGGAATTTATGAATATTTAAAGTAAAACTTTGATTCTTGCCTTGCATGGTAGATCACATTAAGACATGTTTCATACAGTGAAACTAAACTTCAAAGAAAATGTTTGGTTGCTGAAATGTGCATACATATATATGTGTATATGTATTTATGTTTGTGTGTATATATAGAAATCTAAATTTTTTAAATTATTTTTTGACTTGTGAAATATTAATGCTCTCAATTTTAGCTGAGGTTTTTCTTCACTTCATTTCTTTATTATTTTGGGGGGTATGCAAGGTATGCGTTAAAACTAATATTTGCATGCCTTATTGAAAGCAGATGGAAGTTCTTGAAATATTGAGGGACAGGACTTTACTGTTGATGTAACAGGCTGTAGTTTTGCTCTTCTGCCTTTTTGGTAGCTTTTTAATTCAAAATTATATAAGCATATGTTTGACTTTCAGAATTTTTGTTTGGGAGGTTTTGATGGACTCTCAATATATTGTGTCATTCAAGGAAGTTGTAGGGTTTTCCCTATAAAGCAAATGGTCTTTGCCTGGCTCCCTAGCCAGACAGTATAACATTTTATCATATAAATATCCAAAGTATCAAGCACAGAAAGAAATTTACTATTAACGAAACTTCTAGCTAGAACCGAAAGCTATCTCAACATAAATGGAACTACCCCAGGTAAATTGAAAGCCAGTAACAAATTGTGTTTATGTTATATACTGTGTATTAGAACAGTGCAGGTAAAGTTACCTTAACTTCAGAATTTTTCTAAGGTTCAGTGCTAGTATTCCAGACTGGGATAGTTTTGTAGTTGGAAATAGGTTTTCTTTCTAAAGAAACCTCACATGTGCTCTCAAATGTGCAATATTTGTAAATAAATGTAAATTTAAATTCAAAGTACATATAAATACTGATTTGCAGGCAAACATTTGCCCATCCACTGTAGGTACGTTTTTGCCTCCTTTTTAACTCTGATCCACAACTGAATTATGAAACATGACATACTTAGAAAGCAAAATATCTGAACATTTGTGAATGTATTTAAAATTTCATAATCACACAGGCAAAACCCAATTAAATAACTTTCTCTTTTATATCACCATGTTGTTTGTTACATACCATTATTTTAAAAATTGGCTTATAATGCTGAGCAGGTACTGTTAAAAATAGCATAAAAACTTATTTGACACAGTTTTCACATAGAGTATGTGTCAATAACTCTCAGATCGTTAGAAATCGCCAAAGTATTTCCCTGAAAACTGGAGAGCTAAAGGTCTCCTGTGTGATAGTCTGAATGGTATCATATATGTCGCTAATCAGATGAAATGCTTTGGAGGGGGGTTTCCCCCCTTATTTGAGGCTAAGATGCATGTTTTGGAATGGGTGTGTGGAGGTTCAGTTGTATAAGGATGCATATACAAAAGATTATTTTGTTTAAAAATCAAACAACTGAAAGTTTCCCTACAGATATTGTGTATCATTAACACTTAATCTTTATTAATAGTTTTTAATCCTTTTTTCCCCCTTTTTTTTCATAGCACAGCATTAGCTCTGCCTATGGTGTCATTCTTCAGCTTTTTCTCACTAATGATTTTTCAGACTAACTTCTACCAAGGGGTGGAAATTGTACAAATGGGCAAGAGCAATAGGGAGTGTAACTTGTTGCTAAACACCGACCTTGTTCCTGTCTCCCTGGCAATTTTCCTCTCATAAAGCATTTGTGTCCCTCCTCCGGATGTACAAAAAGGATCTGAACAAAGGGTAGTTGCTTTGATATTAGGCTGGAGTTTGGGAAGAAGTCTGTATGTTACATACTGGTTTTCCTTTGAACAGTTATGACCTGCTGGAGATGTGTCAAGTTGGAGATGGGCTCTTCTACTTGTACTGACTTTTATTGCAAACTCTATAAAGACCAGCTGAATACACTTTTGATTCTTTCATCTCAGTCTTTCATTTCCTCTTTTGTTTTTTAAAGAAAGATGAGCGCACATCTTTGTCTTTTGCCTTATGTCTCAGCACTTTTAAAACCAAAGTTGAAGTCGCACAAGTTTCAGTGCCACTAGCTCACTCCGCCATGGCAACTTTGGTGTAAAACCTTAAAAGAAAAAAATGCGGAGCTGTTTCTACTATACATGGATTTGGCATGTAATACAAGCAGTCTATTTCACAGATGTTTTCAGTGTTTAAGTCTCTGTTCTTCCTGTACTTAATCTTAAATCTTACCAAGTGCATCCTCACCAAAAAAAAAAAAAAGTTAAAAAAAGAAAACTTCAGAATAACTCCTACTTGTATGGACAAGGCTATTCACTGTGAAAGTAGAAGGTCCAGATTAAATCATATGCAAGAATGGCCTAAGCAGAGAGTCAGTCTCCCTTACCTAGAGCATTATTTACAGAAAGTAGGACAGCTGTGTCAGAAGAAACTTGGGTGCTTTGTTTAAATTTCATACCAAGGAAGAGTACTGAGGTCCTAGTGCTGGATTTTCACCCTCGCTGTGTCGGGCTTTAGACCTCGGTGTGGTTTGGTTACATAAGGTAGTGATTTGGTTATCTGGGGAAGGAACCATGACCTGTGAGATATGAGCACCATTCAGCCAGACCTTATTTGTAGCCTAATAATGCAGGGATTTGCCTCATGTACAAAGATTCAGGTTCCAGCCACTGTGCTGCCTTAGAGATTAATCTGTGATGATACAGCTTCCTCTTGGGTGTTTTGGGTTTTTTTTTGTTTGTTTGGGGTTTTTTTGTGTGTTAGTTTGGTTTGGTTTTGGTTTGTTTTTTTTTTCTGGTGGGGGTGGTTTTAGCATTTTTTCATATCAATGTATCATGCAAAGTTTTTGTTTCAGCTTGCATGGTTTGGTTTTTTTTCTTTCCTTTTTTAAATTAAATTAATGGCAAAATTCCAACCATCTATTCAAACGTATGCTGTTCTTGGATAATTCCCTTTGTAACGCTTTGTATACCACAGGAAGCTGACACTGGGATTCAAAATTCACATCCATTTGTTGGTTTAGTATTGTTTCCCACAGGGTTTACGAGTCTTCTCCTGCTTCCAGTCCTTATCTATCATACTGCTACATATCAGGGCTGGAACTAGATGATCTTAAGGTCTTTTCCAACCATATCACTACTCTATGATTGTATGATATGGAACTAGTTTTGCTTCCTCTACATGCTTTTATGTTAAATCCCTAGGGACTTTTCTCCTTCCTTTCCTTCCTTTCCTTCCTCCTTTCCCTCCTTTCCCTCCTTTACTTCCTTTACTTTCTCCTTTCCTTCCTTTTTCCTTCCTTTTTCCTTCCTTTTTCCTTCCTTTTTCCTTCCTTTTTCCTTCCTTTTTCCTTCCTTTTTCCTTCCTTTTTCCTTCCTTTTTCCTTCCTTTTTCCTTCCTTTTTCCTTCCTTTTTCCTTCCTTTTTCCTTCCTTTTTCCTTCCTTTTTCCTTCCTTCCTCCCTTCCCTCCCTTCCTTCCAAGGTGGCTTTCTAGCAAATAGAGGAGCTCATTCCCTTACTTCTGCTCCCTTGAGTAGACCCAAAAAATCAGTTCTCACCTCATTTTACTAAAGGTCTGACTTTTATATTGAAATAATTCTCATTTCATACCTAGGTTGATAGAAGACAGAGGTAATTAGTGAAAAGTGCTTAATTCATTACTTTTTTTTTTTTAACTCAGTTTTGCCTGCTGAACTTCACTTGTGCAACCCTTTTAATGACTATATTTAAGTTAAAGTTTGATAGACTCCTGCAAAATCACTTTCTCTTAAAAATGAGCATCTGTTTGTATTCTACTTATAGTGAGACTGAAATCATGCTTCTACTTCATATTGTGCCTGGTAGTTTTGCCCAAAGTTGGGGCTAGAAGAATCAATCTGACACGTTTTCACTAAAGTTGCTTATGCTCCGTCATCTACCAAAGTATGTTTTGTTTGTTTTCATTTCCATTTAACTTTGACAGCCAAAGATGAGACATCACAGTTCCTACGGATTACTGATTTTTATGCTATGAAGAACCAATAGATAAATCGTACGCCATTAATCAGCTTTCTGTGTGTGAGAAAAGCTTCTCATTTACTGAAGCTCTCGGAAGCAGAGAGTTGAGCAGATGTGTTTTATCTTGATCTAGTTGAAACTTCAACTGATTTGAAAGGGAGTGAGGTAACCAAGTCTTGATGCTAACACAAGTTTCTGGAGAGGTTTAGAGTTTTAAATGCCTGAGGTGACTTCCTGCTTTCCAGTTTGTGCAAAAATTCACCTGTCAAAAATGTTCTAAATGTAATTTAAAGCAATCATTTTTTTTCTCCTTCACTGGGTGCTTCCTATGTCAGTATGAAACTCATTTTGCAAGAGTGGGAGTTTAAAATCTAAAACTCTAGCTTGTTATTTAACCTAGAGAAGTCAAGGTCCACTGTCCAATGTGCCCCCATTAGTTATCCTTTGCTCCTTTAAGCAGTTGCACTATGCTTCCTTGCAAATGCTTAAGGAGTAATGTATATTAAATGAGCAAAACTCATATATTTGCATAAATGTGTCACCATGTCCGTATATGTGAAAAAAAGAGTAAAAGTGGGAAATAATAACACAGTATTTACCTCCAGTGAAGCAGAACTTACTGCACCTGAATAACTTTTTGGTACCCAAAAGATATTCAGGCTAAATGGTTTACAGCTTTTCAGATAATTAGCTCCTGTCAGTAGAAGTCCATTCAGATTTGTGCATGTAAGGAGGTTCATAAACCACATAATTGTTTATCTACAAGAATAATTATATGCATTTGCAGTGTTGAACTACTTGAAGAATTATCTAATAAAGTAATAAGAAAGTGGGAATTTTTTAAGGTCCATTAAGTGCTCAGCTTTTTCAAACTTTACTAAGCATTTAAATTATGTTGTTGTTATACTGTAACATACATAAGCATTCTTGTTTATTAACCTCCCCCTTTTTCCATAGTCAAATGACCAACAGATATACTGAATGTCATTGAGCCACTCATTACTCTTTCACAAAACCGCTGTCAATGTCTTCTTTCATGAGATTAAAGTCAGAAGCTTTATGGAGTACCTTTTGCAGGGGGAGAGCTCTTAATTATTGGGATGTGGAAAGTATTCTCTTTGAGTAACACTGTTGTCACTACTTGCTTTTTCAGAATAGACCACAAATTAGAAAGATAAAAGACTACAGAATGAGGCATTTATCATGATCCCTGGTGGTAAAACTGTTCTCAACCAACTGGTAGGTGCTCAGAAATATACTTTACTGGTCACCTAAAAGTATACTGACCACCTGCTTATTTTTTTGTGAATTGGTTATTGTGTGAGCTGGTGAAAAAGAGACAGACGTTAAAGAGGAAAAGTGAAAAGAGATTAAAAAACATAGAGAACAGTAACAGTTGGAAAGCTTGTAATATAAATGGGTAGTGCTGAATGTATTTGTGTGTGTGATGGGGATGATGCAGGAGCATTCAATATCTGGAGTCATCCAAAACACATTTTACAGTCATGTTAATAGGAATTGTTTCAATTTATCAGCATGAATTCACTAATGTGAAGAAAATGTTTACCCTAGTCAAAATAGAAAATGCAGCTTTTTTCTTTTAAAATTCATTTGTTAGCAATTTTAAGTAAGTGAAGTAGGCATCAACAAAAAGTAGGTCATAATAGGATGACAATTTTACTTTGTTTCTTTTTTTTCATCTACTGTAGGGTTTATTAGAATTGTATGTTTTCAAGAGGCTCTTTGAAAGGAAGTCTTTCTGAGTGGCTTTCATTGAAACAGTACCACTTCAGAGTTGTGTGGCCTTTCCAGTCCTGTTGGGATGGTTACATAGGGTAAATATTACATGAAAAGTACTTGTAGAAGCCAGGTCCGACTGAGAAAAATAGGTTGTTTATTTTAATTTTAGGTACTGTACAGACAAAATTGTATTATCTTAAAAATCACCACAAATAATTTATCATGTTAGTTACGCACTTTCTTCCTTGCCATGTCATCAGATCTAATGGTTCTTTCTTAATTTATGACAGAAATACAGTAGAATAAGGTAAATGTCAACTATAATGATGCTGTTTGTTATGATGAAAACACAGAGAGAAGGAAATTATGTTTAATGCATCAAAGCAAGAAATTTCAAATAGGTCATTTCAGCTGCCTTGACTTAATATTTCTTTTGGGTAGAAAGAATGAGGGAAAGGTGAGGAATTATTATTGAAAATGACAGTGTAAAAATGTGTGTCATAAAAAATGGTTAAAGATTCTTAGATATGGGACATATTTCTCTCATAGATGAAGGACATATGAACTTTTTCAGAGAACAGGCATACTAATATCCAACAGTGAAATGACCAATTAGTTTCTTCTGGCATGGAGAATTTGACTTCTCAGAGAGAGGTGATCTATACAGCTCTAAAAGTTAGCAGTTATCTTTCTGTACCTGGGTCTTCATTTGCTTCAGTTAGCCCTTGTTTTCTGGAAAGACCTAGCACCAATAATTGCATTGAACAGTAAATCTGGGGCAAGACGTAAGGTTTAGTTTGTACTATGGGTTTTTTTTTTTTAAAGGATAGCATGCAGAAAGTAGTGTCCACCATAGTTCAGATCTTGTGTTACAAGAACTTATCAAATGTTTCTGGAATCCTGATGTTAAAACCATGTGCACGTTCACAGGTAAAAGTAATTTTTCTCATGTTGCTGCCTCTACTCAAAAAATTATAGATGGTGTTCAAAGGCACCCAGGAAGGAAAGTGGATAGTTTTGGTGGGGAGTTTTCTGTAATGCAGCTTGAGAAATTCAAATCCATCTTTGGATTTTATGACATATGACCTTCAGAATATGCTTGACTTTCTTATTTCCTTTCCTCTTGAGGAAAGAGACTCAGGGTTTTTGTGTGTAATCAAAGTGTACTGTATTTGTGGTGAGGACTGTTCTGCTATTGCTATATGCATTTTGTGCTGTTTCTGCCACAATGAAATCTTAATCTTGTTAAAATTCCCAATATAACACTAATAATTACTATTAAATAAAGACGCAATAGGAAAATATGTACAGCTTTTACAGGTGGCAGCTTAACCACAGTGTTAAATAACTAGCAATCCCTGCACAAATTCTCTTTCACAAAGAATTAAGTCATGTTTCTGTTAAACCACTAAATTTAACAGTCTTTCTGCTAACTTTTTCATATAAGTAGAAGGATCTAATGTGTCAAGTTTTCCCCTGCTTGAGCCATGGGCTCACAGAGCAACAATAATTCTATTTTCCAACACTAAGCTTTTCAAACTATCCCTTCCACTGCCTGCAGTAGTAAAGATTGAGCTGATTCTGGTCTTGCGTGATACAAAGCAAATAGACAGCATGTGGTATTTCTGGTTCAGTGACGACTTCTGACTGGCCTTTATTTCAGTGTCACAGTTGAAACTCCCTCTTCTCAGCAGCAGTGAAGATGTAGAATGAGATCAATTAAAATGGTTTGCTCTTGGTTGGGTTTTTCACTCCATATAGCATCCAGAACAGCCTGTCCTTCAGCTGCATGACAGTAAAAGGCTACATGAAGAGCTACTCGTATTCAAACTGTGACTTCACCATGCTCTGCCACTGCCCTGCTGCCTTACTTTCATCAAAGCTTTTCAACAGATTCCTCTCCACTATAGCTCATCATGTTCTCAGAGCTAGTTTTCCAGCCTTCATGACTTCTCCTCTGTGCACACCTTCCCCAGTGACTGGTGTATTTGGGATGGTGGCTTCTTCACAGAATATAACACGCCCTTGTTCTGGTTTTATTTTGGCCTGAACCTGTGGCTAGAATGAGCCAAAAGTCATTAATGGTTATTGGCAAAGGAGCTAGGATATGATGGACAGACATCAGACAGAAAACACACACACCGTCCTTCATCAATTGTGAGGAGTGCTGTCTCTGTATTTGCTGTTCATACCCTACCCAAGCTCTTTCATCTGACTAAACACTTCCCATGCTGAAGCGACTCCTATCCTGCTGCCACTCAAAGGTCCACAGGCAGAAAGTGTAGCTGTGGCTGCAGGTGACAATGTATTTCCTTTTTGTCCTGGTTCACCTACTGGCTTTCTCCACAGTTTTGTGACTTGCTTTTTACTTGGCGTAATTGTGAGGTTGCTTTGGCAGACAGTGCCTTGCGTCTCTTTTAGCCTCTTAGAGCACTTGAAAGGAAAGGAAAGAAGGGGTAAAGGGAAGACAGCAGCAAGAGCCATGATTGTGAAATGTGGTGAATAAAAGAAGTAGTATAATAAAGACAGGGAGCTGGGTGCTTACAGAGGCAGGGAAGGATTTGTCATTAAAAGAATTTGGCTTGATACTTAATACTCACTGGGCTGATTTAGCAAGAGAAGGGAGAGTTTATTCCCTGGTTTCCTTTTTACCTAGATAAAATTGAAAAGGTGTTTACATATATAGCTCAAAGCATGGAATTCTCTCCTGCGACAAATACATGAATGACTTGACACCATTCCTCTTTCTGATTTCGTTTTCTTAAAGTTTTGCTGTTTTGGGTTTTGTTTCTTTTATCCCTGTTCAGATTATGCCCAAGAAGTCTTACTGCTATTAAGGTACTTGTCCTCCCTCCAGTAGCATAACAGCTTCTAAGCAAGGTACATAACAGGCTGGTTCAGGCAACACAGGAGATGTATAAACAGGAGTTTAAATAGGAGCAAAATAAATGTACATTAACAGCAGTCCCTGCTAATTCACTCAGATAACATTGGTTTCTTTAAGGGTTGACTTGACCTCATAACCACTTTCTGAGTTTTGTGTAGTGGGGCTAAAAGATAATACATAAGCATGCAAGTATACTCAATAATAATGTAATTTTAAAAGAGCAAAAAGCTTTGAAATTCTTGCTATGTACTACACAAAATATTTCTGATTTCTTCTGCCCAACAGAATAACTCTTGATTCTGGTCTGTTTTTTGTTCCTTTTGTGATAAGACATTTAAGACTAAAACATGTACTGTCTGTTGCAAATCAGTAAGCATTTAATGTTCTCCTTATCTGTATAATGGCCAAATGAAATCACTTTTTACCTATTTATCTGCATGTACACACACACACTCTTGAAGATATTCACACATTCACATGTTTAAGCTGGAAATGCAGAATGAAGGAAACTGGGGAAAAAACATGTAATACTTTGCATTTAAAGAAATGAACAATTAGTTCATTGGTTTGGTCCTCAAACTAGTCCATCAAGTAGAAACAAGATTATCCCCATTATTCAGAAGTGGTGACAGAGTGTACGTGTCACTAAAGGTGTGACAGGACAGATGGAATCAATGTCTGGGCCACCACTTGGAATTCAAATGGCCCTGTTAACTTGGTCCTCTTTCATAATACAGAGAACAACCTTAAAGCTGGCAGTAGGCTAAAGCTGTCATTTAAAGGTTATTTGGTGGTCACTGAAGCAAGTCATTTCCTAATGGACAGATGTCCTCTTAACTAAAGCCCTCCCAGATGACTTCTTGTTTGAAGCTATGCCAGGTAAGGCAAAGACTGAGTAGACATGTAAACTGAAGCAACTTCTCAGAGCTAGTAGCTTTTGCTGAGAGCCTGGGCACCAACTCAGTAGCAGAGGAACGTTTGCTTGTTGCACAGGATCTCTTGGTAGGTCTGTCAGTCAATTGTTATATATCAGCACTTTAAGAATGCATTGTCTGGGGATGGGGGAGGGAAAGCAATTCAAACTGAGGGTTATTTGTCAGTTTGTGTTTTTAAAATTGGGGAAACTCAGTGTTATTTAGATTGAAATCGCATTGCTCTATAAGTTAGGGGGTGGAGGCTTCATAAATTAGGAGGTTGATAGTCTTACTACCATGAAAGCAAGAAAGCAAGGCCAGCCAAGTTATAAAGTTAGGCAGATCTTCTCACAACCTACATCATAATAATCATAAGTAACAAGAATTAAACTATTCTAAATGATAATGTTTTTTTCATCATCACACGTAAATTAGGATATGATCTGGGAATGGCATCCTTACAGGGAGATCCTGTTTCCTCTGAAGTGTCTCTCTGCAGGGAGCTGCCTATACTGATCCAGTTGCCGTATGTGTTTTTTTTTCTTTTAGCGTTCTAGTACTGAGGGTGTTACGGGGTCCTGCATTTCATCCATAATGTTACTGTTTGGTGACAAGTCAGAACTTGCAAATATTGTTTGAAGAGAGAAAAAAGAGTGTGCTTCCATACAGCCATCAAAGAAATATGGAGATTCACAGAATTACTGTTAATTTTCCTGTCACAAGCACTCACTTAAAAAAATGACCACAAAGACTTGAAGAAGATGACAATGCTGCAATGAAAATGAAAACAAATGGCATTAAAATTCCAGAAATAGAAACCAATCTTAGCAATAGTAGGTGGGTCTTCTTGGCCTTTCTCCCATGTTCAGATGGTATCAATAACAATTTGGGGGTGACTGTTACATATTTATGATTAATGGTTCTCTCCTGTAACAGATGATCAGTTCTTTTTAATCCCACTTCTTCAAGCAATAATATTAAACTGTCTTATGGAAGAGAGGGGAGTAAATTAGAAGCAAGTAAAAGAAATGTTATTTTTCATGGCCAGTTGGCACTGCTGGAATTCGCTGATACAGAAGGTCACCGAACTTAATGTTGCTTTTTTTTTAATTATTCTTTTCTTTTTTTCCCTTTTCTCTTTTCGTTTTCTTTTTTTTTTCCTTCTCTTCTCTTTATCTTCTTTTCTCTTTTCCTTTTCTTTTCTTTTCCTTTCCTTTTTTTTTTCTTTTTTCCTTTCCTTTCCTTTTCTTTTTTTTTATTTTCTTTTCCTTTCCTTTTTCCTTTCCTTTCCTTTCTTCTCTTCTCTTTTCTATTTATTTTAATTTTAGGGTAACTCTATGGCTGTTAATGAGATTTATAACTATGCAAGTTATGATGAAAAGGTTAATTGAATATTGAACTTCAAGATAAGAGGTGATGGCTTACTCCAGTCAGGAAGGAATTTCCCCTATCTCCCTTTCCCGCTGTGCACAGCACAGACCAATGGGATGGGTGCATACTGGTTTATTGTTTGTTTGGTTTTTTTTTCTCCTGAAGTAATAACTTATGGGCCTTCACAAAAAATGTGTTGGAACAAATGGACCAGTGGACTAGCCTAGGGTGTAACCTCATTTCATCTCATCTAAACTTTTTTTCAGTTTAAGCAATATACATGAATCACCGTCCCTGGAAGTGTTCAAAAACCATGCAGATGAGGCCCTCAGTGCTATGGTTTAATAGTGGTCTTGGCAGTCTCAGGGTAATGGTTGGACCTGATAACCTTAAAGATCTTTTCCAACCTAGTTGATTCTATGAATATAAAGTATCAAATTCTGATGTGCAAAAGGCATGTTTAATGCTCATGTGTGGGAACAGTAAATACCTGCTATGTAGTTTAGGACTGGTGTTGTAAGGCTCAGCTGTTCTGTTTATCTCCCAACACAGAAGGTTGTAAGCGAGACTGTATTAACACTATATTAATTTCTTTAAATACCTGAGTGATCTCCTGGGACTTCAAACTGACCAAATCAAAAGTTGACTTCTGCACAGTCACATATCTTTGTATGGCCAACCAGATGGAAAAGGAGGCATAGCATTGTTGAAGTTCAGGCTTTAGATAAATGAAAGGCATGTGGGACTTTGATATTTAGCTATCTTACTTCTATAGATACAATCTCGGGTCCCAAGCTGACTTGCTTTAGCTAGCAGAGTGCTCTGCGTGGGTGTGAGGATATAAACATTAGATGGACACTTCCTCCTCCACCCCCCTGCTGCATCTGTTTTGCAAGAACATCTTGGCCGCTCCTCTAGGGATTGCATTAATATGCAACACTGTAATAGAATCATAGAATAATTAGGGTTGGAAAGGACCTTAAGATCATCTAGTTCCAACCCCCCTGCCGTGGACAGGGACACCTTATGCTAAATCACATCACCCAAGGCCTCGTCCAACCGGGTCTTGAACACTGCCAGGGATGGAGCATTCACAACCTCCCTGGGCAACCTATTCCAGTGCCTCACCACCCTAACAGGAAAGAATTTCCTTCTTATATCCAATCTAAACTTCCCCTGTTTAAGTTTTAACCCGTTATCCCTTGTCCTATCACTACAGTCTCTAATGAAGAGTCCCTCTCCAGCATCCCTATAGGCCCCCTTCAGATACTGGAAGGCTGCTATGAGGTCTCCATGCAGCCTTCTCTTCTCCAGGCTGAACAGCCCCAACTTTCTCAGCCTGTCTTCATACGGGAGGTGCTCCAGTGCCCTGATCATCTTCGTGGCCCTCCCTTGGACTTGTTCCAACAGTTCCATGTCCTTTTTATGTCGAGGACACCAGAACTGCACACAATACTCCAAGTGAGGTCTCGCAAGAGCAGAGTAGAGGGGCAGGATCACCTCCTTTGACCTGCTGGTCACGCTCCTTTTGATGCAGCCCAGGATGCGCTTGGCTTTCTGGGTTGCAAGCGCACACTGAAGCCCTCTCATGTTCATTTTCTCATCAACCAACACCCCCAAGTCCTTCTCTGCAGGGCTGCTCTGAATCTCTTCTCTGCCCAACCTGTAGCTGTGCCTGGGATTGCTCCGACCCAGGTGCAGGACCTTGCACTTGTTATGGTCAAACTTCATGAGGTTGGCATCGGCCCACCTCACAAGTGTGTCATGGTACCTCTGGACGGCATTCCTTCCCTCCAGGGTATCAACTGAACCACACAGCTTGGTGTCATCGGCAAACTTGCTGAGAGTGCACTCGATCCCACTGTCCGTGTCAGTGACAAAGATGTTAAACAAGACCGGTCCCAACACCAATCCCTGAGGGACACCACTCGTTACTGGTCTCCTGCTGGATAGCTGATCAGTGGAAACATAAGGTACATCAACCATTAACTGCATTTTAGTTAGACTGCTAGAAAAAAGACAACTACTCCCTGTTATTAGAAACATTGTTTGGTCAATGGTGGGGTTTCTTCCATAGATACTCATGGTGGAGCTGAAGTGTTGAGGTAACTGAGGACATCTTGGGAGGGATGGTGGAAATCTGTGAGACTAAGTTTCCAAAGTGCCTGAGGCAGCAATAACTGAAGTTCCGAGAATGGTGCTCAAGGCTTACTAGAGAGCCCTGCATTCCCCCAGTTTCCACGGTACCTGTAACTCCTGTTCTGGAATTCTTCCTTCTCCATCCTTCCCCCTAACTTTCTGCAAATGCTTAGCATATGTTGAATAGAAAAAGACCATTATCCCTTTTCAACATTTTTCTCTGATACCATGAACAAACCACATAGCATAGGAATTTTTTTCAGTATTTAAATAAATGACATCAGGTTTTGTTTTTATTTGAATTGAGGAGAATGAAAGTGAGGAAGTGCAAATGATTTTATCTCCATGGCAGATGTATATTAAGTCAATAATGTGTTCATTATTTAAAGTAAGTTTATTTGAATTTACTTTTTAAATTTGTTTCAGTTGTCTTCCTCTCAAATTTTCACGTAGTGTTTTTCACCACTGGAATCCTTATTCAGAGTTACACTCGGAAAGCATTTTTTATTAGAGGGTATTTGTGAGGTACAAACTCTTCACTGTGCCTCCTCCTGGCCTTTAAATATATCTACAGGCTTAAGCAAAGATTTCCATTTGTCACATTCCAGTGTGGCCAGTGTAAGGTACTGGATGCTGTAAAGAGTTAGTAAGAATAGCTGGTTTCTAAATAGGAGCTCAAATTCTTAGCATTATCTAAACTGAGGATTAAAAAGTTATAGTTTTCCACAGGTTTCCATTACATTTCCTATTCAGCCTACTGTGCATTGTACATTATTAAACAGTACTGCTCTGACATGCCCCCCAAAGCAGCAAATTAACATTTCTTGTGAACTCTGTTCTTTTGTGGAAAAGTAATAATGACTCAAGCAGCTCCAAAAGTTTCTCAGATGAATCAGAATTTATTACTCGTAAAATGAATGCCCATTACACTTTCTGATACTGTGCATAAATTGTCATTTAGAGAAAAAAGAAGGGCCTTTTTTAGTGTTATGGGTAACAAATCTGTGACTTGCGTGGAGAATATGAACACATGCAACATATGAGTGACATAATTTGTGAGACTTTTGCTTCACTTTGCTCATCAGCTATTGTTCTCTTTATGGACCTTTACTTTTGACTCTTAAAGTAAATTTTACTTTAGTTGTGATTTGTAGTAAACTTAGTAAAGTTTAGTTGTGATTTGTTTCTCTCAGAAGAGAGAAAGCCCATTCTAGTCAGTGAAAAGATGAGCCCTGCCTTGTGCTTTGGATCTGGTTCAAAGCTTTTTGAGTTACCACTTTTAGGGAAGTACTCATGTGCCAACGTCCAACCTAATCAAAGTTGAAATTGCTGCTGGTGTGTTGTTGTTTTGTAGGTTTGGCTGTTGTGTTTTTTTTGTTTGGGTTTTTTGTTTGTTTGCTTTGGTTTGGTTTTCTTTGGAGGAGGGAATGGTGTTGGGGTTTTGTTCGGTTTGTTTTGTTTTTTTTTGTTTGCTTTGGGTTTTTCTGTTTGTTTTACCGATTCAGTTTTCTTCCTCCTTAAGGCTGACTTAGTTTGTCTTTTCTGAAAAATCTTGTTTCTTCCTCGTGAACGAAATACTTACATTTTCTAGGTATACAGGTGTGCCTGCTAACTAGACTCTTGGCTCAAAGAAGACATGCGATCAGGAGAATTATGCAAGGCAGATGTGGTGAACTTAATCTAACTACAGTAACTAAGGAGATGCCTTAAGAAAGGATTCTTTCTGAAGAAAAAGGGTTGCTCAACATCCATTTAAGCTTCTAAAAGGACTCCTAGGTCTTATCAATGACTTTTGTGAATTTAGGATATAACCGCTATGTTGGAGCAACTCTGATTTCTGCATTATGTCTCTAGTGTGACTAGAAAAAAACAAAGAAGAAAGTGTATTAAGACATAAAGTGGGGATTTAGACTAGTCTATAGGAACATACTTAACGTTTCTGGGCAATTCTCTGCCTGTGCAATGGGGATAATGTATTTAACTACAGCACAAGAAGTCTGAGGATTAATCGGTTAATGAATTCCTTGTACCCTGAGCTTAAAAAGTGTGCTCTAAATGTTTTCCCATAGAAATTTCTCCACTACCTGAAAAGAGAGGAAGAAAAAAGCCAGTTCACTGCTTTAAAGAATTGTGAGAATTCTATCAAGAACACAGATAATTAAAATAATATTAATAGATTTTTAGGTCTTCATATTCCCCTTGAGGCCAGGTGTCCCTGTTTTTTATCTTTTTTTTTTCTTTTCCCCTTCAAGCAATGTCCCTGACTCAGTTGTCAAAGACCGAGAAGCAGAAGTGCCCACCTAGCTTTGAACTTGATACCTGCAGTGGAGTTACAAGGTTAAATAAATGGGGTGGTTGTCGTGTTGGTCTTTCTTCCTTTTTTTTTTTTTTTTTAAGCTGAGCATAACAGTTCAAAAAGATCATCTTCCCCCCGCCCTTTCCTCCCCTAATGTATTTTTAGGCTGTATGCACTCCTGCCTATGTCTCTTCCTTAGTCCCAGTTGAAGATTTCAAGGGAAATGAGAGCTCTATTTTGTTTCTCCCTTGTATTGCAGATAGGGGGAGGAGGTGGTTATTAGAGAGAAGCGCTCTCTCTCGCTCGTTCTCTCCGTCTCTCCCTCTCTGGCTGATAGCACTTATCTCTCGCGCTCTCTCCTTCTCCTAGGTGATCCATTTCTAGGCAACGTGCTGGCTGCTGTCGGAGCTGCCAGCTCTCTCCGCATCCCACCAGCAAAGCAAGCTCCAAAAGCAACCAGCAGACCATCATCTGCTCCTTTCCTCTCCTCGCTCCGGTCACTCCTCCTTTCGCTCCTGCCCTGTCCAGCCACTACCTCCCGCGACAGAGACAGCACGCTGGGCTTCCTTTGCAGATTGCCTTTTTTATTTTTTCTTCCCCTCCAGTTGTGGGAAGCAATTTTTCTAAGAGAAGGGTGTGGGGGGGAAACCTCTGCATTACTATCTGCATTACCTTGAAGTTCAGTTTGTTTTTTGGCCTCCGGGGGGGCTTTTCCTGCAGGAATCTGGTTGCTGGAAGCGGGATCGGCTGCTCTCCCGGTTGCCCGCTCCTCCCCCCTCGCTGAGGGCGAGCTCTTTGCTGCGGGCTCCCGGGGCTTCTCCGGGATTTGTGTGTGTGCTTCTGTGTGCGTGTCTGCGCGCGTGTGTGTGTGTGTGAGCGTGTGCGTGGCGTGGGTTGGAAGTTGCTGTGCAGCAGCCGGGACCGAGCGGATCCCTGGACCCGGCGGAAGGATGGGGATTGTCTGACCAGCAGCAGCGGCTGCTGCCCGCGGCGGCGCCCGGGCTGGATGGATTTGCTGCCGGCGCTCCCAGCAACTCCGGTGCTGCCCAGGAGCCCCTCCAAGTGAGGCAGGGGTTCGCCGAAGAGCGAGGCGCTCCCAGCCCCGACCTCGCTCCCTGCCCAGCCGCTGCTCTGCGCCGGCCACCGGGATTTACACGCTTCTCCGGCGGCACCTCAAACTCTTGGGTTTCCTGCGCCGCGCTATCTTCCGCGGTGGCACCGCTTGGTGAAGAGATCTGTTGTTACAAAGCCTGGACCTCCAGAGGAGATGGAAGTTTTCTCCCTCATCCTGGTCGTGTCCGTCTGTTGGACTCGAACCTGGAAAGCGGCGATTGCAGATTCAATCATTCATATCGGTAAGGGGGTGCTGTGACTGCTAGCGCTGCTGGACACTTTTCCAGCTTTCCTTTGCAACCTTCCCTCTCTTGGCAGGCTTCCCCTTCCCTCCCCCGCAGCCCCCGCTCTCTTTTATCCCTTGCTTTTTTTTCTGTTTGTTCTTCTAATTGCTTTCCACCAGGATCTTGGCCGTCCTCTTTTCCCCTACCGCTCTGTGTAAAGGTTTCTTGTCGGCGGGGTATGTGCGTGCTTTAGACCTTGAGGTTTTGCGCAGCTGTTGGTCTGGGGGGGAGGGGGACAGAGCTCAGGCACTTCCCCGGTCCCTCCTGCAGCCCCTCAGCTCCAGCTTGTCTTCCTCCTCCTCCGGCTCGCCCTGAAGCAGGGGAGACCCCAAGCCTTCCCGTATTGAAAAGCCTCCCCCTTGCCTTTCTTAATCCCCCATCCCGCCTTCCTCTGTCGCGGCGGAACAGGTGGTTTGGCAGTGTGAGCGCTTCCCCTCCCGCAGGCGGACAGGGGCGTGGGGCTTCGGCCACCGCACACCTCCCTCCCGAGCCGCTACCCCGCCGGCCAGGTGGCTGCCTCCCGGGGCCGCGGCGCCGGGGAAGGGTAGCGGTCTACCCTGGCGCCGGCGGGTGCAGGGGGGCAGCTGGAGTAATGCTGTGCACAGCGCTGCCCGCGCCCCCAGCCCGGTTTCTTCCCGCCGCCCGTCTCTGTTTTCTCTCGCCATGATCCGGAGTCACCTCCGGCCCGGCAGCCCTCCTCCCCGGCGAGCGTATCCCTGGTAAGCGCCGGGCCCCGCCACCGAGTGGCGGTTTGTTCCCAAGACTGGCGAGAGCCGGTCGCCCCCCTGCGCCGGCCGGGGATGCGCGGGGAGGGGAGGCAGAGGAGGGGAGAGCGCTTCCCCCTCGGCCGCTTGCCTATCTGCAGGCACCGCACGCAGGCGGAGCGGGAGCTTGGAATCGCCGGGAGGTTGGGGGGGGCTGCCCCGGGGAAGGTGCATTTGGGGGCAGGGTCCCGTCAGCGTTTTGGGGAGGTCCCCGGGGAGGTGCCAGCCCCACTATGGGGCAGCTGCCGCTCCCCCCGGGGTTGGCTTTATAAATATGTCTGCCAGTGCCTGCCTTGGGGATGGGTAGCGACTTTCTGTGGAAGGGAACGCGGGAAGAACGTTTGTAAAGCCCGGCTGCCAAGAGCTTTCCTGCAGGACACCGATATTTGGGCAGCGATGTGCCAGCCCCTCGTGTAGCTTCCCCCACCCCCCTTCGTGTAGTCCATGGGCTACCGCTCCGTTTAGGTACTGCAACTTTATAGGGGTCAGTCCTTAGGGCTTGTGTGCGACTGAAGCATCAGCTGCTGCTTAGGGGAGGCAGTGCCTTACGCCCTCCTTTTAAAGGGAGAATGACTTGTTTTAAAAAATTCTTCCCAGTTGTAGACTGTTCAAGCGGCACTAGGTTACGTCTTAGGATTTCTTTCTTAAGAGCTTGTAACACACTGCTCAGGTATTAGGGTTTTGGGGGAAATTTAGACTGTAGCAGATAAGGAATTTCTTTGCAAATCCCCTGTCTCCCAGTCCCTGGCACCGGGAGTGGTGCTGGGCAGGCTCTATGCCTCTGCACCGGCATCGGGGGAGGCGATGGCTTTTCTGTTTTCCTCTTAATGACAATTTCGTTTATTTCACTTGTGGTGCACCCGTCGTACGGAAACATCACTAATGTTTTTTTTTTTTATATAACGCTGTCAGTGATTAGATTCTTCAACACAGTAAATCCTTACTGAAAGCAAAATAAAATACCAAAGTAGTTGCTTCACCCACGATTAATTTGTCTTGAGAGACAATTAGTACAGTTGACAACGGGATTACCTCTTTTTATAGACTGGTTTATGTCGCCATGAAAATGGCAAACTGTTAATTGTTACATGGAACTTCAAAGCTACTAAAATGAATAACTGAGAATAAATGACCTGAAATTAGAAGTATTTTAACACTAAATGGTTAGTCAGCTAAGCATTCCAACATGTACAGCTGTCAGATGAGAATGTGGCCCCTAGTAACACCACTGTATTTTGTGACCTGGCTGTTCTGACCCCTTTTTGTTTTCTTTCAGTTGTGCAGAGTAAACTTATGTGTAAAATATTTAGATATAAATAATAAACTGTATTTATTTATATGAGTTAGCAAAAGCAGTAACAGGGTACTCTGTGAACACATCAACTACAGGAGAATTCATAAAGCCACATAAAAAACTAAAATGCTCGGTTCAGGGGAAAAGAAATACTATGAGAGGTAGTACTGATGCCTTAGACAACAAACGGAATAAATGCATTCTCTTTTTCTCATACAGTGCTAAGTTATTCAAGTGGAAAATATTTTCCCATGTTTGGGAGGGGCAGATGATTGTAAAGAAAACCCTGTGTTACCTGTGTGAACCCTTTTTTTGATAGCATGTACTTTTCCAGTATAATACTCTATCTGTCTTGCCTATGTAGTGGTTGGTGTGTTTCTTGTATCAAAGTATGCTATCAACCATCTCTTAGACAATGACAGAAAATGTTACTATTCAGTGAGTAGAGATTAGCAATGTGTTGATGGCAGTGGGAGGGGTATGGTGGTGACTGGTATTTATCTATGATATGCTTGTTCATATTCCTGTCTTGTGAATGGTTACAGCTGCTGCTTTTGATCATTAGAGCAGGTCTGTGTGTATGGAAATGTGCACATTTGAAAATAAACATTTTCCTATAGCATATTTTGAACATTGGTATGGTTGCTTATATAGTATGTATGTTTCTGCTGCCCTGCTATTATAAATAGGAGCTGGCAGTTCAGAAAGACTACATTAAGCACTCGCGTGAAAATGTTAAAATGAATCGACTCCACCGTAATTTTCCTTACTCCTATACAAAAAAGGGGCAGGGTTATCATGTCAGAACTGTGCAATTCTGTATTATACTGCTTTCTCTCAGCCCATGCATTGATTGAGTAATTTCATCAGCTCCACATTACTTGATTGCTTAGAAGTTTCCTAATGATCTGTATGCTGTAGGAAGAATCTGAAAGTCGTGAGTGGAATGGCAATGATTTTGTGTTTTATGAGGCTATTCAAAAAGTCGCTCTGATTTATGTAGCTCGAAAGCTCCAAAGTCTCTGAGATTAGCCACGCTGCCTGATATTTTCTTCATACATCAGTCGTCCCACACTCCTCACTCCCTAAACAGGGGTTTAGAACAGTGCTTTAATTAAGCAGGGATTGGGTGACATTCCTTGTCAACTGCACAATTTGTACACACTTTTTATCCTCTGCAGCTGATGGTCTCATGCTTTTATGTTTCTTACTTTGTTCTCATTTTTTTCCTCTTGACATGTACATAGTAATACATCTGTATGTGCATATGGATTTCCTATTTTGCCTATAGAAACATATATGCAAATACGTGTGCATTAGGTGCAGGAAAATCACCTAGGATAGCAGTCACACAGAACAGGTACAAGAGGTTTTGCTGAAAAAAATACACTAAAGTATTTTTAAAGGCTAATTCAGTCCTGTGCAGTTGCATACTGCTCCTAGCTTTTTTATTTTCAATGGTAAGCTCAGACATATATTATATAGCTATATATACTATGTGTGCTTTTACATATATTTATACATATTCTTTTGATATATATTTTTATATATACACTATGTTTTTATTTTTTTTTCTGAGAGAGAAGGCTAGATCTGCTCTTCACTTGCACATCTCAGCTTTTAGACTTTGGAGGCCTGGACTGCTGCATTGCCTGTGTTAGAAAAGTTCCCAGCATTGCTGTGTCCTGAGTTTTGGCTTATATTTCAAAGCTGTTCTATACCATAATAATAATATCAGGGCAGTTCCACCATGAGGTCTTACTCCTGTTGATATTGGTAGTGTATTTAAAATGTCTTTTTTTTTTTTTGGTAGGGGAAAGGGATTCTTCTAGCTTGGTGGTATGAACATCCACATTTCTCCTTGTAAGCTGGTGTACTACAGTGCGGTTCGGCTTGTATTGTGCATTGGTAATAGGAGTTTAATTTGCCGTGTTATTGGTAAAGCCTCATTGGAAGATGTTGTAGTGTATGGCACTGTGCATTACAGTATTCTTATATGCAGTTTGTAAAGTGCAGGACAAGCGAGCAAAACTTATTAAAAAAACCCAAATAACTAGCCATGTATCTATAGTGTCTACAGATGAGGGTTCAGGGCTCTGTCTTCCCTGCTGTAGAACCTGCCAAGGTTACTTGCTTATTTTAAACATACAATGAAGACCTGGAGTACAGCATGCTGTGGCTTAGCAGCCAGTGGGTTTTGTTAATAGCTATGTTCTACCTAAATGCTTGGCATGCATGAAGTACTTGGTGTTTCTATGTGCACTATTTCTCAGACTCTCCCAGGTGCTTAAATTTGTGATAGTATTTCAGGCCCTGTAACATGTTTTAGTGCTAGTTACTCTGCAGCTAGAGAGGGATAATTTTGCCTGCCATAGATTACGGCTTGCTATCCTCCAAAGGCATATTTGCCATTAGATGTCACTGCTTTCTGGAGTGTTTCTTAGTGATCTCCAGGGCCTGATCCAGAGCCTGTCATAATCCAGGTGAGTCGCTTAGTTGACTTCAGAAGATTTTAAACTGAGCCTGTGGATTGCTGACTACAGCAGGCAGCTCCTTTTCATGTTCTTAAATAATTCTTAGTGTTATTTCAAGTTCTTTGTCCTTAATAAAGGGGGGGGTGGGGGAAGGGAAGGCAACGATCCATTTTCAGGTGGTGTCCTAACAAATGCCCGCCATGGCAGTAACTGCTGCTGCTGTGTGCTTTCAGATGAGTACTTATGGATGCACAGAGTCTTTATTCTCACAATGCCATCTTTGAAAAAACACACTGGAGAAAAATCTTTTTAAGACTGTGACTACATAAACCTACCAACTAAGGTTCATTTAACTTAATGAACAAAGGCATTAAGTATGGTTCTCTTCCACTCCCTGGCCTTGTAAAGCAAGTGGTATTGGCAGGAGATGACTTTTGTAAGCCATTAGGTTACTCCCTAGATATAGTCTTGCATTTACTTTTCTTTCATGTGATATATAGGTATCTATAATCTGCCATGACAGTCTGTTTTTTGCTGAAATTTACTGGGGGCTTTTGCCTTTTGAGGTTTGTATTTTTGCTCTTTGTTGCTGCCACTCCATTGCCTGTTCTTTTGTCAGTATGCTAACAATGGTTTTAAACATAGTTTATGTGAAAGAGTAGTTCTATTTGGCTATGTGTTTCTAGCTATTTTTTCTAATTACCTGAATTCTATATGATAGCATACACTGTCTCCACACTCTCCAGTTTGTGGTTTACATCATCAGTGTTTAAAACATTTATTACACACAAACAATTACTGTTTGGACTTAAGAACAATCATTGGGAAAAGGAAACAATGTTTATAAAATGATCTGTAATTTGAGGAAATAAGAGAAAATAATCAAATTCAGAAACTAAATTACAATACATGATAGCTTAGTGTGTGGAAAATCTTGATTTCAGGTGGTACACTGGTAATGAAGCAAATTAGTGTACCTTTCTGCATCTATAAACTCAGATGTAACTTTTTTTTTTAATAAGATTTGAATTACTCCAGAAGGAGTAATTTATTATCTGTGTTGGTGACATTGGAAGAAAACTTTGATTTCAGTGGCAGGCTTGGCATGTCTGTGGAAACCTGAATGGCTTCATACCTGAATGGCCTTACAGTTCAGTTCATGGCTCTGGTGATGCTGACACTCATCTCTGAGAGTCCCAGATACACTCATTTGTTTGTGTTATCTAGAAGTGCCAAGAGGCAAGCATGACAATCACAGTAAAGCATAATGTGCAGTTTGCCAGCAAACTGTCATAGTGGGTAGGAATTGGGCATGAAAGCTCATGCTTCTCTGGGGCATTTTGTGTCCTAAACTGACTGGCAATGGGCTTCTTACTGGGCTTCTTGGATAGAGATGCAATTCCTCTGCTGCTGTGATGTTACTTTATCTTCCTCCACAATCTGTTATGTCCATTAGTAAGAAGGAGTTGACCTGTTGCTAGTAGTTACCAAAATGAGCTATATTGGCCTTTCTCAGAGTACTGTTGACCATGGTTTCTTTGCTGATCCAGGCTAGCAGACAATTGGAGATGGTGCAATACTAAGATGATGCAATGTGATACTTGGCACATAATATGTGCTAAATGAATATCCAGTAAGTGTGGTGCTGTTCTAGTTAAACCATCCTTGACACCAGGTAAGGAGGACCTGGGCAAAATCATCTGGGTGTGGTTCTTAGGTGGCTTGTGCATTTGAAGCAGCATGCAGAGAAGAGGAAGTGCTGTTGTCTGATGTTACAAAGTAGAATTTAATTGTGTATTCTTGATGTAATAATTTAAACATAGAGACTAACGTGAAAGTGTTTAGAGGAAGAGTGGATGAGGAAAAGGTATCTTTTCTGCCATATCTTTCTGTACTTTGGTCTCTTCCCATGAGCACCAGTACAGCAATTTCCTCTGCTGTTCTTCATTACAGGAGTGAGGCTTTGGTTTCTAGGTATTGTTGGCTGAGCAGTTGTGAAAGATGGTGGAGTAAGGGAAAGAATCTCTTGTATCTGCAGCCACTATAATTAATAATGGTTTATGTGACTTAGAGAGTTATAACTGATCTGTATAACAGGAAGGACACAGGCTGAAATTGGAGGTTAGTAGATAAAATGTACTGGTGTTTGGATGACAGTTATGAAACTTGGCAAGGGAACAGGCTTGAAATTGTGCAGTGCTGTAATTTTGTAAGGTTTGGAATTTATACCCTAGTTTCAGTGATAATATACTTAATTCAGAGGAGGAGCTATTTCGAATTGTATTGTACCACAGAGTGCACTTCAGCTGAAGTCTTGTTCCTGCTTTGGTCTGGGGTAACCACATCAGCTTAAGGAAGGGCTATGCTGTGAGCTCCAAGTGTTGCACTAAAAGAACAAAACAAACGCAACACATAAAAAGTGACACTTAATGAGAAAGGATAATACATTAACTACAGCATTTCTCTGTAGCATTACAGTGGAAGAGGCGGTACAGGAACATACATTGTAGTTTTAGTCAACTGTAAACGGAAGGATTTGTAAGTACAGGGTTAGATTTAAAGTAGATTTCTATTGCACACTTTAGGTCTGGAATGGTGGGGGATGAGGGTAGAAAAAGAGATAAAAGGAAAAAAAGTTCTCTGAAAGTTTTGCTGGGTTTATCTGACCAGCTATGCTCAAGAGGAAATTGAAAGAGAAAATTAGTAAAAATGCAAGGAGGGGAGGAAAATAAGATATCAAAGGAAAGAGCCAGTAGTTCTTTGTTTCTGTTTCTCTAGGAGCTGTGTAATGTTCCTGTAAGTGCTATGCTAGATGGAAAAATTCTGACCCAGGAAGGGGAAAATGTGACGATACAGAATTTAAATGAAGAATTATATATGTATTTTAACCTATTAGATAACACTCTGTGCTGAAATGCTAATTATTCCTAATTGTTATATTTACTTTACTCATGAATAAAATATCACATATCTAATAAAATATGCAGTGAAAATCACTGTAAAATCCCTCTTGGAGTCTTTCATGCAGATTTAAAGGATTTAATCTCTTTATTTCTTCATTGCTTTTTAAATCATTAACTTTCTATAATCAGTTGGATTGCTAAGGCCAATATCCAGTGAACCTAACGATAATTGCTTGTTTTGCAGCATGATTTTTTGTTAGACCAACCATATCTTTCTCAGAGGCTTAAATTGAGTTGGTGATTTCATTATAATAATTCACTTGTGATAAATCAAAATCAAATAGCACCACTCCGGTGCTGTGGAAGGTAGCTCTGGATGAGAACCTCAGAGAGAGCAGAGGATGACATAGCAGCAGACCTGAATGCCAGGCCTGAATTTGCTATGCTTTCTTTTAACATATATGTCATTCACAAATGAGCACTCTCAGAAATCTGCTTTAAATAGAGAAATGAAAATGTGCACAGGACAGCCTTCCCTGCCATGGGACTCTGCCTGAAAGCCTGCGTTCAGGACCTGGACCTGATGACAGACAGTAACTTAATTTGGTTTTAAAGCATGCAGGAGCACAAGTCTGACTGACTGCCAGTTGAGCTTAGGCGTCTGAGCTATTGATATGTTTTGAGGATGGCAGTTGTCTTTCTGAGGTGACAAGACTATTGCAGAGTTACCTCACTGACAGCAATGAGTACTAAAAGTGGTCTGGTAGGATACCATCGGTTGAAAGCATGCCATGGGGACATCTGCAGACCAAACACTATTAAGCAAGGATATTTGTTGATGTGTAGACTTTGCATTTTTTCAGTCTTTCTAATGTCCAGCTTAAATGTTTCAGAATGTTTTTAAACCATTTCATGTACTGGAGAGTTGTTAAAGGGAAAAAGCAAGTGGAAAAGATCTGGTTCTCACTCAGAGAAGCCACTATAGTGTACTGGCACTGTACAGCCAGTATATGGTACAGACTGTGTGTTAAGTGGCAGGTGGAAGGCAACAGCTCTAATTGGTCATATTAAAATACACATACTCCCCTCTTTCATTATTTTTATCCATTTCTTCCTCTCTTACATTCCAAGTTCATGACAAGAAGTTGTGATGGTTGCTGTGTTCTATACTGTTAAATACCTGGTTTTCTTTTTGGTTTTGTTTGTTTTTTTTTTTTTTTTCCCCAGTCAGAAAGAATAAAGTTAAACATACTATAACACAAATATCTGTTATTTGGACAGAAAAGGCTGCTTTTATTTCTCTGGAATTCCACTTATTTGACCTCTTTTGAGACAAATGTACCTCCAAAAGTTGGTTATCATGCTTAAGGCTAGTCTTTCTTCACTTCTCCCTTTTGTGAGCATATAGACCCAAGCAGTATTGCAGTATATCCACTAATGTATTTGCCATAATGATTTTTTAAATTTACTGCTCAGGTACTACCTAAGTTTCCAGGTCCATGCTACAGGTTAATACAAGCAGTGGGGTGTGTATTAACATATGCATACACAATGTATAAACACACACTTTTTTAGAAATCAGAGGGTTTATTCTTTTTGAAAATACTTCACTGAATTTTCTTTGATTTGGGATGACATTGGTTTGTGCCTTAAGTAACAACACAGAGATTTGGGAGGCTTTTTACTTACAGGCAGGAAGTTATAGCATGAATACAAATAATGAAGTGGCTCCCCACTGTGCTAGAAGCTGCACAAATGTGGAACAAGAAGCTGGCTGTCAGAAGATTTGATGATGAAGTAAGAGAGGGCTTGGATCTCTCTGACTCAGTTTGTACACGAGGAGACAAAGTTGCAAATCTTTTTGTGTCTTCTGGCAGATGGAGTCATTCATTCACATTCTTGAATGATCTCTCTGGCTATGAAGGCCTGAAAGCATGCAGGTATGTCTGCAGGGATGTCCTGAGAGGGCAGGTGCCATACTTCCTGATTTGGGTCATGTGATAATAGAAGTTACAGTGCTGTGAGGTGAGAGACTTGATGGGAAATAAAGGCCAGCAATATGTGTATAATCATTACCTTTAATGCTTTATTGCCAATAACATTGGTTAAATTGGCAAAATAAAAACAGTCATTATCTCATTAGCTGCTGACATATTAGTCTCTGATTTTACTTAGTACAGAAACTAATGCATAGGTATGCACGTGCATGTTTACTTTCTGTTTCTTTTGTTTGGACATACATTTCATAGTACAGTTTTGCAAGACATGACATCTAGGTAGAAAGAAAAGAACCCTTTGTGAGAAAGTGGAACAATGTATGTTGCAAAATGTCTTACTTTATTTAAAAGAGATCTTTAAATATAATCAGTGATTCTGAAAGCATCTACAGCCTTGTTAGCTAGCCTCATGGAGCTACTGAAATGTTATTGAGACAATATAGAGAAACTATTTTCTAAGTCCTTGGAGTAGGTCTCCTGTTACATAATAAGATTGCATCTGGGAGATACATGAGAGTCACCCATCTGTTTGGAAAAATTTCTCTCATTTTGCCATGCTGCAAACGATATAGGGATTATGTCAAATGAAATGGCTGAGGGGAGTGGGCAGGACAAAAGCACATACTGTGTACAATGTCTTTTTTAGACAGGGAAATGATCAGCTGTGCTTGGTGTCGCCATCACATAGGGTGGTGTCTTAGGAATATCGTTGATGCTGTGTCTAGCTGAAGGGGAAAAGTTTGCAGGTAAAGGATAGCATGAGTTGGCAGGCATTAAAGCATTGTTGGTGGTTTCTTTGCAGCATAGAGGCTCTGGGAGCAGGAGTACTGTGGGGAAGGTTCTGTTGGTGCCTTCTACATGGGAGGTTTGGAAGGGGATGGGTGGTTGTGGTTAGCAGTGGTGGGAGTTGGTTGAGTGGTGAAGGGGTGCAGGAAACTTTTGGAGGGGGCTAGCCCAAGAGGTGGGCCAAGCTAACTTTGTAAAAATACAGGATAATTCTAGGGAATAGCATGCAGTTTTACATTTATGTGGGCTGGAGGCTGGGCTTTCAACACTTGGGACAGGCCGTGAAGAACAGTTACATATGTATGCATATGAGGGAAGTTGGGAAATCCAAAGATGCGAGGCACTGGAATGTCCAAAAATATTATAGATTAGAAAATTGGATTGTTTCTTCCCACCCAGCCTCTATAGTTGTACTGTAAAGCATTCAATTTCTGTGGCAGACTTTTTTCTCTTTAGCTGATAATTGTGCCTGGTTACTTTGCAGAAATAAAGATCCATTTTATTTTTGTATTGCGTAGTGCTGTTGTACACAAACAATGAGTACTGAATTATTATCTTCCACCCCTCTCCTCCCAGGATAGCTCTGAGCATACTGTACTTTCCTGTGCCTTAGCATTTTCCCTCCAGTTAAATAATCTTCCTTTGCTTTCTCTGTGCAGCAGTTTATTGCTGGTTTGTACTGTGCCTCTGTGTAAACTCAGCTTCTGTGGCTGGAGAGTGGGAGGAAGGGACGCACACAGCCACAGCTTCTGCTCCATTGACTTTTGACCTAATTTAGGAAGGAAAGAGAGGGAAAATAATGCAGTGTGCGTTTGGATTCAAAGCCTGCTGTGTCCTTTTGTGGATTGAGGGAGAGCTCTAGCTTTCCCTCATCTGATCATTTGAAATAGCTGCATAGCTTGCACTGAAAGTTAGATCTCTCTTCAGTGAAGCTCTAGAGTGGTCTTATCTTGTGCTTATCTTAACCCATGTTCTCATTTGAGCTGTTGAGGCTGAAGTCTGGTTTTCTGTCAACATTGGTCCTGTCCAACCCTCATTTAGTGCAGTAAAGGGGCAGCCACTGATTTGTATTTCCACTAACTGAGACACACTAAGAGTGGGGATAATACATTTTAGAATTTTTTTTGAGATCTTTTGAAATCTTGGTGATCTTTAGTAACAGGGCTGAATCGTGTATGGGAGGAGGAGGTAAATGTTCCTCAGGGGAAGGCAGATAAAGATGAAAAAAAAGTCTCACCTCAGTGCACAGCAAGATCATGGAATAAATCCTGCAAACTGTGCTAAGGCCCATGGAAAATAAGGAGGTGATTGGTGACAGCCAGCATGGTTTCACTAAGGGTAAATCATGGCTGACTAAGTTGGCAGCCTTCTAATAACAGGGTGACAGCATTGGTGGATAAGGTAAGAGTAACTGATGTCATCTACCAGTACCTGTGGAAGGCATTTGACACTGTCCTGCACAACATCCTTGTCTCTAAATTGGAGAGGCATGGATCTGATGGATGGACAACTCTTTGGATAAGGAATTGGCTGGGTGGTTGCACCCAAAAAGTTGCAGTCAATGACTCCGTGTGGAGACCAGTGATGAGTGTTGTTCTTCAAGGGTCGGTGTTGGGACTGTCACTGTTCAACATCTTTGTTGGCAACATGGACAGTGGGATTGAGTGTGTCCTCATGCCCTCAGCAAGTTTGCCAGTGACACCAAGCTGCATGGTGCGGCTGACACACTGGAGGGACGGGATGTCATCCAGAGAGACCTTGACTGGCAAGAGAGGTGAGCCTGTGCCAACCTCATGAAATTCAACAAGGCCCAGTGCAAGGTATACCTGGGTTGGGGCAATCCCCAGCACAAATACAAGCTGGGTGGCGAATGAATTGAGAACAGCTGTGAGAAGGGCTTGGGGGTATTGTTTGTTTGAGAAGCTCAACATGATCTGGCAGTGTGCACTCACAGCCTGGAAAGCCAACCGTATGCTGGAGTGCATCAAAAGGAGCATGACCAGAAAGGAGCTTCTCCCCCTCTACTCTGCTGTTGTGAGACCCCACCTGGGGTACTGCATTCAGCTCAGGCCACCAACACAAGAGGGATGTGGACCTGTTAGAGCAAGTCCAGAGGGCCATGAAGATGATCTGAGGGCTGGAACACCTTTCCTATGAAGACTGGCTGAGAGAGTTGGGCTTGTTCAGCACGGAGAATAGAATGCTCCAGGGAGACCTTATAATGGTAACTAAAGGGGCCCTACAAGAGATCTGGAGAGGGAAGATACTAGAAGGGCATAGAGTGACAGGGACTGGGGGAATGGATTTAAACTGGCAGAGGACAGATGTAGTTTAGATATTAGGAAACAGTTCTTTACTGTAAGGGTGGTGAGGCACTGGCACAGGTCACCCAGAGAAGTTGTGGCTGCCCCATCCCTGGCAGTGTTCAAGGCCAGGTTGGATGAGCTTTGAGCAACCTGGTCTAGTGCAAGGTGTCCCTGCCCATGGCAGGGGAGTTGGAACTAGCTGAGCTTTAAGGTCCCTTCCAACCTGAACCATTTTGTGAATCTGTGACAATGCATTTGGAAACTGCTGAAAATCGTCTTCTGCAGGATTTAGAAATTAAAAACAAGAAAACAAACAAAAAAAACCCCACCATAAAACAAACCCAATAAAAAACCCCAAGAAAACACAGCAAACAAAAAGTTGTTCAGTAAAGTACTGGGGCACAGGGGGGTTAGCTTATTTTTTCTTTTTTTTTTACATATGTTCACCCCCATTTTTTTATAAGACTGCCAAATGTCCTGGGCTAGAATTAATTGGCTTTTTGTGTTGTGTCAACTAAGCATTACAACTATTTTCAGAAAATTCTAGGTTTATAGTCTCCCATGCAGAACATGAAAGGGAGAGAGAGGCTAACTTTTTATAAACAAGGTCCTTGTATCATTTTGTGCTACTAACTGGAGGTAACAAAGTATTGAAATTATTGGTGTTGGTGCTTTGGAAGCTGTTAAAGTTCTCCCTGTAACCCCTATCCCTTCATTCTGCCTAGTCCCCTCTTTAGAACAAGAGTGTGCTGTTTCTTTCCCTCTCACCTCCAGGCATTTGTAATGAATAATTAAATATTTGCTACTTAGGAATAACCAGCATCCAGATTTCTTGAGGCAGCTTGAGGACCAAGTGCCATAGAGAGGTATTTTGTTTTTAGCATTGTGTTAGCAATGCAACAGAGGTTATGGGTTGCAGTTCATTTCACAGACTCCCCCTGACTATTCTGGGTTTGAAGGTATTTTGTAATTTTTAATAAAAATGGCCACTTTTCATTATGGTTTGAAGTCAGTGACCAGCAGCAGATGTAGACGTAAGCTTTGAAATGGCTTTTTTTATGAAAGGGTTTGAGAAGTATGTGTTAGAGCAGTTTCATTAAAATTCCAAAGTGTTAACTTAAATGTAATAATGCTCTGACAAAGTGCTACTACCATCTGCTAGTGAGGATTAGTACTATTTAAATATCACCATAATTCCCAGAACAAGTGAAGGAATCATGGTGTGGAGGAAAGTCTAACTCTAAGGAAGTCCCTCTCCAGCATCTTTGCGGGCCCCCTTCATATACTGGGAGGCTGCTATGAGGTCACTGTTAAGATTCTCATCTCCAGGCTGAACAGCCCCAACTTCCTCAGCCTGTCTTCATACGGGAGGTGCTCCAGTCCCCTGATCATCCTTGTGGCCCTCCTCTGGACTTGTTCCAACAGTTCCATGTCCCTTTTATGTTGAGGACACCAGAGCTGTACACAGTGCTCCAGGTGGGATTCCACAAGAGCAGAGCAGAAGGGCTGGGTCACCTCCTTCAACCTGCTGGTCACGCTCCTTTTGATGCAGCCCAGCATACGGTTGGCTTTCTGGGCTGCAAGTGCCATGGCACTTGGATGCTGGAGAGGGACTATTCATCAGGGACTGAGCGGTAGGACAATGGGTAATGGGTTCAGACTTAAACAGGGGAAGTTCAGGTTAAATATAAAAAAGAAACTCTTTACTGTGAGGGTAGTGTGGCACTGGAACAGGTTGGTCGAGGACGTGGTAAATGCCCCATCCCTGGCAGTGTTCCAGGCCAGGTTGGACAGAGCCTTGTGCAACATGGTCTAGTGTGAGGCGTCCCTGCCTGTGAAACTAGATGATCTTAAGGTCCTTTCCAACCCTAACTCTTCAATGATTCTATCTTGCACAATATTTAAAGGAAAGAGCAAGAGGTGAAATCTAGTCATGCCAGACTACATGTAGCTGTTGATTGCCTAGTTTAGGAAGGATTTTTTGAGATCCATATTAGACGATGTATTTTATAAAAATTCCACTTGAGGAAAAAAGGCCAACCAGAACCATTTGGTGTATTTCTCTTTTCTTTCCTAAAAAGGATTCACTGAGTTATTTATTCACAGTCTTTTGTGGTCTATAGCTAATATTCTTAACTATCTCTGCAGAGAAATCAATCATGTCTCTCATATGCCTTTAGCATATAATTTTCATCAGTATTTCTTGGTGGTATACAGGTTGTGTGTGTGTACGTTTGCTTATTGATACAATGGCTAGTGGTCCATGTAGCTAAGATACACTAAGACCAACTCTCCTGGATGATATGCCAGTTCTATCTTTTATTATTCTTTTTTATTATTTTTCCATTCTGGAAGTACAAGGGGAACTGATAGCCTATTTGAAGAGTCAGGTCTCTTTTACTTGCTACTTTTAAGAGTAAAGATCTTCACCTCTTCCAGACTGCCCCTCAGGACCCCATGCTGTTTTCCTTGTTTTTCACATAGGCTGATTATTCAGAAAGTTACTTGCTTGAAACTAGTCACTCTAAAGCCAGGGTGAATTAAAGATTTCTTGGCTGCCTGTTGCTCAATACAAGCAACTATGTTTTCTTCTGCTATCACTGAGAGGTATTTTGGTTTATCTGATGTAAGAGAGGGCACACAGAGAGCCACCTTCTGTTGTGTTAGCAAGCATCTGTCTGAGGTATGGGGAGCAGCGACTGTTTGTACTCTGAGAATAAGGCCTTATTTTAAGGGTATTCTTGTCTTACTCTTGCTTTTTGCTTAGACAGGTTTTTGTTTCCTTTTATATCTGGTGCGTACAGAGAAGTAAGAACAGATGGATTTTTCCACACATTTACAGTGAATAGTAGGCTGATGAAATAGAATTGGCCAGTCCACAGTCGTCAGTCAGTAAACCTACCCCTTTGAGGGATCTCCATTTATCATGACTGGGTACTGGGTAATCTCTGCCATGACTATAGCATGGTGACCCTGCATAAGAACAAAGTCAGATGTATTCCCACATAAATTTCCTTGCTTGTCTCCTCATACTTAGTTGTTTATCTTCCCTCATAAAAACTGCTTTAGTGTACTGACGGATTCAAAGCATACATGAATATGTGCTTCATAAAGAGGCAACTTGTCATAGGGCTAGGGTGGGCAATTTCCATCTCATGAATCCCTTATTTTCTGTAAGGACTCAGAGCTGTTTCCAGCAGTTATTTCTTTACTGATTTTTCTCATTCTCAGCACTTTGATGAAAAATGGGATGGGTTTCACCAGGAGCAAGGGAAGGAAACTCTTGGCCTACTAACACCAGAGAGTAAGGGGAAAGGGAAGGGAGAGAGTGGTTTGGTTGTGGCTCCATGATGAGTATAAAAACGGTGATATGCTACACAGGGCATGTGTCAATTATCTGCTTCTTCCCTTAGAATCTTTGGGTCTAAACACTTTTTCTAAAACTGTCGGGGGCTTAAATGAGACAAAACTGAGTGTGAGTTAGCCCAAGAATATTCTCATGCAGTTTGCTGAGGAGACACTCATGGTAGCTAAGCCAGCTCGTAGCTTTGTGTCAAGCTGCATGTTATACAGGGTAGGTGTAATGTTGCCCACCTTTCATTACCCTCTTAATTAAATAAGTTAGGACATGCTTCTGGCCACCTCTGCCCATCCTGCTTTGTGTATGCTACTGCCTACCTTTCTCATTCACAGCAAGCTTCTTTTATCTCGTCGCATCCCAGGTTTGCCCTTATACTTCTATCAGAGAAGTCACTTTGAGGGGACAGTTACAGCTTTACTTGCATGCCAGCAGTTTCTTATGCTTATAAAATGCTAAGGAGTGAAGCCAAACAACTGGAGAGTTTTTCTGGCTCTTGGCAGGTAGCTATCACAAGCAGTTGTTAATCTCTCTCACTGTGTCTTGGGCCAGTCCCTCCAGACTGAATTTGATACCTGCAGTGACATTTATCATCACATTATCGGTTGATACCCTGGAGGGAAGGAATGCCATCCAGAGGGACCTTGACATGCTTGTGAGGTGAGCTGATGCCAACCTCATGAAGTTTAACCATGCCAAGTGCAAGGTCCTACACCTGGGTCAGAGCAATCCCAGGCACAGCTACAGGTTGGGCAGAGAAGAGATTCAAAGCAGCCCTGCGGAGAAGGACTTGGGGGTGTTGGCTGATGAGAAAACGAACATGAGCTGGCTTCAGTGTGCGCTGGCAGCCCAGAAAGCCAACTGCATCCTGGGCTGCATCAAAAGGAGTGTGACCAGCAGGTCAAAGGAGGTGATCCTGCCCCTCTACTCTGCTCTTGTGAGACCTCACCTGGAGTATTGTGTGCAGTTCTGGTGTCCTCAACATAAAAAGGACATGGAACTGTTGGAACAAGTCCAGAGGAGGGCCACGAGGATGATCAGGGAACTGGAGCACCTCCCGTATGAAGACAGGCTGAGGAAGTTGGGGCTGTTCAGCCTGGAGAAGAGAAGGCTGCGTGGAGACCTCATAGCAGCCTTCCAGTATCTGAAGGGGGCCTATAGGGATGCTGGAGAGGGGCTCTTCATTAGAGACTGCAGTGACAGGACAAGGGGTAACAGGTTAAAACTTAAACAGGGGAAGTTTAGGTTGGATATAAGAAGGAAATTCTTTCCTGTGAGGGTGGTGAGGCACTGGAATGGGTTGCCCAGGGAGGTTGTGAATGCTCCATCCCTGGCAGTGTTCAAGACCAGGTTGGATGAGGCCTTGGGTGATATGGTTTAGTGTTAGGTGTCCCTGCCCACGGCATGGGGGTTGGAACTAGATGATCTTAAGGTCCTTTCCAACCCTAATTATTCTATGATTCTATGATTATCTAAGTTGCAGACAGTACCTTTGGATCTTTAAGGTAATGTGACTATGTGTTTGTGGATTGGCATGTAAGTATATTTATGTTGGGATCTGGAAGGTGGGAAACGGAGAAGTTTCTGGGACATGAGCTTTTGAGGCAAGAGCTGTCACTGAAATTTGTAGCAGATAGGCAAGAGAAGTGTACCTTGTGTTCCCTGGTGCTATTCATCCAATAGTATTGCCTAGTATCCATGTTGTGGTAATAGTGCCTGCGATCATGGACCTGTTTTATGTGCTGTCTGTGTACATAGTAACAAGCAGTCTGTGGTGAAGTTTCTGTAATCTTTTCTTGTTGTTTCTTGTCAGCTTCATTTACTTCCTCGCATGCCCCAGGACAAAGCTATTGTATTCATGTTTCCAGAAAGGCAAAGGAAAGCTTCAATAATACTTTTAGCCTGAAAATATTTGGGCAGTGTTTTTGCTTCTGTTACCTCTTACTTTTACCCATCTGTGCCAACAGATTACATTTATTAGCACAACATGGTAAGTATTTTGGCTTCAAAAAATAAGATCCTATTTAAATTGCATATTTATTGGTCTGCTCCTTGTAAAAAGAGGGTTTTCAGGTTCTTGTTGTCATCATTTCGATAGTATATTACAATGCCTTTAAATGGTACTGGTTTAGTTCCTAGGCCTAACTTGCCTTAGCACAGTACCAAGATCACTTTTCCTTGGCCTTCTGTTCACTGTGCAGTCTGTATTAAACTGCTTTTATACACCATCAGAAGTGAAGAGCAGATAGGGAAGTTCTGTTTTTTTCCTAACTGATGATCAGAAATAGTACAGCCAAGAAGTTTATGCAGTGGCACAACAAATGCTTTTGCATGCATTTGTTTTTTGTTATGCAAAACAATATTTCTGCCTTCACCTGCTGACCACCGAGGCTGCTGACTCAATGCAGCCTTTAAATTTTCTCAGACTTTAAATTTTTAAGACTCTATAAAGAGTAAAAAAAAATTGCCATAGTCTCAACTCGCCTTCTGAGCAACCCAGACCATAGTGTGCATTTGAACATGTTGCTGGATTTGGATGGAACTATATTCCTGTATTATTTCTTTTCAAGGTAATAGCTCCTACTGGAATGGTCATCAGGATAAAGACTGCTGGCCATGCTGCTTTTTCTCATTTCTAACTGGAATATGACAAAAGGGTTTCCAAAGTTGACTGACACTTTTTCAAGCAGGGCATATAATTCGTAGCTGACATTATTTTCACAGCCCCTGAGGGCTGTGACTGTGTGGCCACTAACAGTCTGACAGACATCGGTATGTGTGGATAGAACGTTTTTTAGGAGATGGGGGGGAAGGAAAGATTTCCAATATCAGATGTTAGAAAAAGCTGCCAGAGCCATTTAAAAGAAAAAAAAATGGGCTATAACTCTCTTCTTACAGATGATTATTTTAGAGTAAAACATAATGTTCTCTGTTGTAGAACATTTGGAGAAATAACATGTCTACCATTAGGCCTGAAATCTGTTCGCTGTGTTTTCAGACTCTGTCTTGCTTGACTTCTGAAGTCAATATGAATCATTCCATTGGCTTTATTGGACTTTGAATCACATCTTCAGTGTTTATGTGATTCCTTCTTGTCCTTTTATCCTTCCTTTCTCCCTTCCATCAACTACTTCCTTGCCTTTTTTTATTTCAAAGTCATTAGTAGCTGCCAATACTTATAAGCAGCCTTTCACTAATGCATGTGGAGTATTTACACTTGTGTGAATTGAGGGAGACTGATTAGGAAAATCTTCACATTACCAGATTTAAACATAGAAAGGAAATCCCAATGACACATTTCTGTTACTGTCATAATCTTTTGTATTGTTTTAAGGTATTTTTGTCTTGAGGCAAAAACCTTATGCAGAAGCTAGTTAGTTTTCAGTGGGCTTAATAGTTTTCTGAAGCATTGTCATGGTTTAAGCCCAGCTGGCAACCCAGAACCACGCAGCCGCTCACTCACTCCCCCCCTTCCTCCCCCTGCTCCTGGAGGGATGGGGAGGAGAATCGAAAGAATGTAATTCCCATGGGTTGAGATAAGAGCAGTCCAGTAACTAAGGCATAAAACAAAACTACTACTGCTACCACCAATAATAATAATGATAAGGGAAATAACAAGGCAAGAGGATACAGCCGCTCAGCACCCACCGACCGATACCCAGCCCGACCTGAGCAGTGATCTAGCCCTTCTGGGTAACTGCCCCCAGTTTATATACTAGGCATGACATGCTGTGGTATGGAATACCTCTTTCGCTAGTTTGGGTCAGGTGTCCTGTCTGCTTTCTTCTGGCTTCCCCTTTGCCCTGGCAGAGCATGAGACTCAGAAAGTCCTTGGTCAGAGTAAACATTACTGAGCAACAACTAAAAACATTGGTGTTATCAGCTCTGTTCCCAAGCTGAAAGTCAAAAACACAGCACTGCACTGCTACTAAGAGGGAGAAAAATGACTTCTACTGCTGAACCCAGGACAAGCATCGATTGCTGTCAAGTACTAAAGACAGGACAAGATGGACCATTGGTCTACACTCATGTCTATCCAGGACAACCGCTGTACATCTGCTACTCCATGTTTTGTTCTTATTGCCACTAGTAGGAAAGGAGACAAAACCCACTTTTATAATTAATGAATAAGGTTAGAATTTGTGAAAGGTGGATTCAGTTTTGGACTCTTTTCTGACCTTGAAGAAGGCATACAATGCTTGAAGCATCTAAGCTGTCAGAATGAAACCATCAGAGCTCCTTATGAGCTAGTGTTGTACCCTGTTCAGCTGTTGACTTGTTGAACCTGTTTTCCATGTGGATAGTTATACCCCCTTATTGAACAAGTTTTGTCTTGTCTGGTGTGTTTGCAGTCTTCAGGTAGAGCTCTGTATCATGCTGTGTTGTATCTGCATGGCCAATCACAGCGATACCATTTCAGCTGAAAGCTTTAAAATTTACTGTACAACTTTAGTTCTAAAAATGTATTTTTTGCATCAGTGACTGGAAAAGCTATGTTGTTTCAAGAATGCAAAATTTGGATGCAGGCAATGAGCTTGTTCTATGATGTTATGCTTCCAAGATGATTGTGAGTGATGGAGCTGGTCTGTTAGCTCAGGTATACTGGAGGGTGGAAAGTACTGATGTGAATTGCTACTGTTATGGGAAGAAATGGGGGGTTAGGGTGCAAGTTTCAAATACATATTTGTATGTTGAAATCAGTCAAACTCTAGCTTGTGTAAAAGTAGTTGTGACAGTGTTTCAGATGGCACTGTAAATACATTGCCAGGTGTAGGAAAGTACCCGTTTCTCTTTTACATATTCATATCCATAGTTGCAGACAAATGTTATTCTGAAGGAATTGCTCTGTTTTGCATTTGCTGCAGTATTTTCAATTACAATCTGGAATATCCAGTTTGAAAACCTAAAGCTGAAAATTGTAAATTATTTTCTGAATTACCAGGGGGTTATTTGTGGCTTTGCTTGGGTTTGGTTCCCCTACCTGTTCACCCCACTGGGGATACAGTACTCCAGCATTGTAAATGCACCAAATAGCCGGCTAATTAAAACCCTGTCATATATTCTCCAATGCAAAGTAAGCATTAGTGGGCAGAAGTGCACATCTGTTCTTGAACTTCTGGTTATATTCCAGGTGAGCTTTACAAGCTTCTTTTGTTTCACACCTTTCTTCTTAGTAAGATCATAGAATCAATGGATCATAGAATTGTTAGGGTAGGAAAGGACCTTAAGATCATCTAGTTCCAACCCCCCTGCCATGGGCAGGGAGACCTCATACTAAGCCATGTCACCCAAGGCTCAGTCCAGCCTGGCCTTGAACACTGCCAGGGATAGAGCATTCACAACTTCCCGGGGCAACCCATTCCAGTGCCTCACCACCCTTAGAGGAAAGAACTTCTTCCTTATATCCAATCTAAACTTCCCCTGTATAAGTTTTAACCCGTTACCCCCTTGTCCTGTCACTACAGTCCCTAATGAAGAGTACATCCCCAGCATCCTTATAAGCCCCCTTCAGATACTGGAAGGCTGCTATGAGGTCTCCACGCAGCCTTCTCTTCTCCAAGCTGAACAGCCCTAACTTCCTCAGCCTGTCTTCATACGGGAGGTGCTCCAGTTCCCTGATCATCCTCGTGGCCCTTCTCTGGACTTGTTCCAACAGTTCCATGTCCTTTTTATGTTGAGGACACCAGAACTGCACACAACACTCCAAGTGAGGTCTCACAAGAGCAGAGTAGAGGGGCAGGATCACCTCCTTTGACCTGCTGGTCACACTCCTTTTGATGCAGCCCAGGATACAGTTGGCTTTCTGGGCTGCAAGCGCACACTGAAGCCGGCTCATGTTCATTTTCTCATCGACCAACATCCCCAAGTCCTTCTGCACAGGGCTGCTCTGAATCTCTTCTCTGCCCAGCTTGTAGTTGTGCCTGGGATTGCTCTGACCCAGGTGTAGGACCTTGCACTTGGCATGGTTAAACTTCATGAGGTTGGCATCAGCCCACCTCACAAGTGTGTCAGGGTCCCTCTGGATGGCATTCCTTCCCTCCAGGGTATCAACTGAACCACACAGCTTGGTGTCATCAGCAAACTTCCTGAGGGCACACTCAATCCCACTGTCCATGTCACTGAGAAAATGTTGAACAAGACCGGTCCCAGCACTGATCCCTGAGGGACACGACTCGTTACTGGTCTCCAGCTGAACATTGAGCCATTGACCACAGCTCTTTGCATGCAGCCATTCGGCCAGTGGTCCATCTATCAGACTGGTGTTTCTCAAAGATGCTGTCTTTAAAAGCAGAAGTATTTTTGGGAACTATATTCCCTTTGGAAATATTAAGAGAAGATGCTGTAATAGTCAGCACAAATAGCTTACTACAAACATTATGTGTTTTTTGAAGGCAGGGCACCACTAAATAGATAATCATAGATAATAGACTAGCTGACTTTCATCAACTGATGTAAGTAATCTGTGGGGTTATTGCTTATGCTCATTTTCCAGATTTTTTCTTTTTTTTTTTTCTGTGGGGGAAATCAGTTCAAAGTTGGCATAATTAACAAGCAAAAGAGGTGAGCCATGTAGCCTGAGCAGAGAAGAAAACATGTATTCTTCCACTCAACAAGACGCATCCAAGGAGGGTGTTTTCTCTGCATATAGTTACTTGTGTGCTGTCAGTTGATCAGCTTCACCATCTCTGTGATTCAGATAATCTCCACTATTACATTCTGAAGGATGTCCTACTGTCCTGGTTTTTGCTTGGAGTTTCTATAATTTGGGGTTCACCTTTGTCATCTGGTTGTCCTAGTGTGTGTGTCAGGATCTCCAGTTGTATCTCTTACGGACAGCAAGCTCCCCTTAACATTCTTTCCCTCTTCCATCTGTGGTTACCTTGTACAGATGGAACCAGTGACTGAGGGGTAGAAGTATAGAGAGTATCATATATTAATCCCTTTATTTGTACACTGAAGTCCATGGGTTTGCAGTGTCGTATACTTAAAATATTTGAAGGGATTAATCTTGAATATGCTTTCAAAAGTTCATGTACCTGACAGTGTATTTTAAAGTAGTTCAGAGTCTTCCTTTGGAAGGCATGTTAAAATAATGAATATTTTATGGTATTTCATGTCAGGCCAAGCAGTGTAAAACTAGGATTTTTTGAGGTTACCCAACAATTGTAAGTCTTAAATGTTACGCATGATTTGACATTTTAGGAATATTCAGATTGTTTATTATGATGGCTGGATTAGTCAAATCCTATTTCAGATACTCATAGCAAGAAATGTTAGCACTCACTGTAGAACTTTAGCTTTAGGTGTATCTTCTGAGCAAACAAGGTCAATGACTAGAACACTTGAGAAGCAAGAATAATGCTGTGGTTAAAGTACTTTCACTGGGGAGATTCACGTGTTTTTTTTGACATTTCCACAAATTCTTGGGTGTCATTGGGCAAGTCATCTGTCTTGTTTTATTGTATGAATAACAGTCAGTAGTGCTGGCACTGTCCCTATCTTCAATTATTATTTGCAATAATTAGGGTTTATAAGAGAACATGGAAAAGTTGGGGCATCCTGAACAGATAAATGTTATCTGGAGCTTCAAAACAAACAAAAGCCTATGCCTTGAGCTTTTCCGTGTCACTTTGAGACACACTCAGGATGTTCTGTTCCCTGTGAATGATATGATCTGTAATATGTAACTAATGTGGTATTGCCAGATCTTGACAAGGTGATGACAGCATCTATATAAAATGTTTTACTGTGGCAGTGGGAATACTTCCTAGACTATTTATACACATATTTACTTACATAGTCACATGCGACTGCATGCTTTACTATTTTGTTCCCCCAACAATATTCAGAGGGAAAATTTACTCGCATCATTACTGGAAATGGAATATTGCTTCTATTTCAACAACTGATTCACAATAGTAATTTGAAGAATTTCCCCATTTCTGATTAAAGTTTTGTTACAGAACCATGGCTGACCTACTTACTAATATTAAAAGTGAGAGGAGTTATATGTGAAGAAAAAAAATCCCATACCTTAATCTTTTCTGTTTATTAAAGACAAATTGCTTTGGTGGGCATCGGTTACTTTTATAGTTTAATGAAAACTTCCTTGTAAGATTTATTTATTTTTAATACTGTGTTGTTTAAAAATGATACCTCAACCCAGACTTTGGCTATATGGGTATCTGTTATACAAATTAATAATGTTAAGACTGTTGTTATTGCAGAGGGTAAACAATTCTTTCTGGCTACAGCTGTGTATTTTTCCTGCATACCAGATATTTTTCCTTCTGTTCCAATATGCGTATGTAGCTCTTCTTCTATGGATAATTCTGCATTCATTTGTATAATCTTAGTGTTTTGTGATAGATTAAGGAGTTTGTATTTCTTCTAATTTTCCTCTTCCTTAGTCATATTGTAACTATGTAGAACAATAACTAAGACAAGAGGGAAGAAGTGTAGTGTGTTGATTGTTCTTTAAACCCATAGCTGCCTATTAAAAGGGACAGTCAGCTATAAACTCTTTATCAGATCAACAGTGTTTATTTTTGAAGGGGGTTGTATGTGTAAAAGCAGATAGGTGGTAGCATTAGTGGGTAACTTGGCCTTCTGTGTGTAACCCACTGGCTTTAGTAGTGTTTTGCTGATACTCTTTAACTAAACTTAAGGCAATATCCAGTTCTGTAGGAAGCAAGTAATTTGGTTTCTGGACCACAGCAGTTCTTAAAACTTCCTACAAGACTCTCTGTCAACTTTACCAATCCACTTTGCTCTGAATGGAAAAAAGATGTATGTTTTGTTACATAAAAATGTAGGAGAAATACATTCCCTGGACTCTGAAGAGGAAGTAAATGGGTGTCCTAGATGAAATTAGCCTATGTTTTAACATTTTAAGCCATTCTGGAATTCTACTGTGAGTTGTTAGATTAGCTGGTTGGAATTGTGCTGGAGGATGATAAATTTTAGTCATTAGCACATTAGAAATGTGAAAAAAAAAAAAGAAACACACTTCCATTAACAGGGCTGATGGACCACTCAAAGTAGCTGGAAACTCATTAGGTGATGTATTTCCATCAACAGCAATTGCAGCAATTGAAAAACACTTAAGGAGTTAGAGACTTCAGATTATGATTCAGACACTTGCCTTCAGTAAGACATTTATTTTTGTGGTAGCTGTTGTGCTTAGAAACACTTCTTCAAATGCTACAGAGACCTACTCTGCGGTTTACCTAATTCCCATGTCGTTGTGCAGCTATTTGACATCTGCAAAAGGCAAAAGAATTTAAGGTTATGAAGAGTGAAAAGACAAATACAATTTGCAGAATTGTTTGCTTGATTTGTGTGTTTTACCAAACATGAGATTGTTGTGGAAAACGATAAATACATGACAAGAATACATTTGTTTGATATGTACTTCTAAAATATGAATATAATTGCATTTTAGTACCTGTTTGCCACAGTATTTGCTGCCTGTGATAGCTTCTGGGCTACTTGCAGTCAAATATGAGCAAAATCTGACTCCATGGCCCCTTGACTTCCAGCTGCTGGTGTGAACACCTTCTGTCTGGCAGGTAATGGCCTTCAAAAGATTTCTCTGCAGCAGAAATAAAGAAAAGCCATAAGGGCTCTAGTTGTTCTCTCCCTCCTCTGTACAGCCTTTTGGAAGATAGCACGCTCTTAATCACAGCTGACAGGCCACTGCTGCCTTTTCACTCTGTTGTGATGTTTTCCAAGGAGAATTGCTGGTCTTCAAGTAAATGGTAGCTGAGGACTGAGAGAGGGATCAGGTTATCAGAATGTGTTCTTGGACTCAAGAAAGTCTGTGGTTTCTTCAGAATAATTTCTTTGCTCAGTTCCTCAGGAGGCAACAGCTATGAGGTAGCCTTCTAGAGTCAGTGGATTTTTGGACTTCTTGAAAACCAAATTAAACTCTTCATGCATATTTCATGAATGCTTCTGTGAAGAAACTGCTTCAGTGTCCACAGCATATGCCAAACTACAGGCTCTTTCTTTTCTATGTATATGTACAAAGTCACTTAATAATTCCCTGATCAGTCACTGAACAGATGCAGTGGTTTAGGATGAAGACACCTGGCTCAGCTACTCAGCAGAGTTTGGTATCCCATTAGCCTCCAAGTCACACCTGAGGTAAATCTAGGTTCCGTCATCTTATTTCCAGTTCCTACTGTTAACTGATGACCTTTTTACAAGAACTGGTGGCATGTAGGGAAGGAGTATGTGTTACTTCAGTTTGTGTGACCAGCTAGTCCAGTCCCTCAGTTTAGCAGAGACAGAAGCAAATATGGCTCCCCTATAATTAAGTGATAAGAAGTCAGTTGAAATATAAATAATACTAACTTTATATATTATTATTAATATATTAATATTATACATATTATATATAATATATAATATATTATATATATTATATAATATATATAATAATATAATTATATAATATATTATATATTAATATTATATGTATTAATATATAATATTAACAATAGTAATCTAATGTATTTGCTAACCCAAGTAATACAGGGGAACCTCACAGAAAAGGACTTCACTTAAATTTCCTGGTGGTGATGAACTTTCTTGCTCAGGTTGGTCCTTTTCCACTGTTTTGTTGACTGAGCTGGTGTTGATCTAATGGCCTGGGAACTAAGTTTAGTTTGTAATGAGGAGGCTGGGGCCGATTCTTTGTGATCCTTTCTGGCCTTGGAAAAGAGTATTCAGGCTGGATCTTTCACAATACTGATGGAAAAGAATCTGTATATGAGAATGTTTCCCATGATTCCAATAATATAAAACTGTAAGAAACTTTCATTATTCGCATAAAAGTAACTTGGGTTAATTAAAAGAGAATGATCATACACTTTGAGTTACCAGAAGTTTAGGGGTTTGTTTCTGTTGTGTTTTAACTTTAATTGCAAGCATGTATTTTACTTGCACTAGTCTGGATAAAAAGTAATATACCTCTCTCCTGGGGGAAACAAAAAAACCCAACAAATTTCATTCCAGTTCCTCAAACCCCTCTCTCATCATTACTGGTGTTGCTTAGAAAGGTCTTCTACTACTAGTGCAGCTGACTTAGACAGAAGTGCCTACAGTATAGGAAACATGCGCATCATCCTGTATTTGGCTTTAGAAACTAATTTTTATCAGAGGATGTCAAAAAGGGCATGGATTGTCTCATCTTGAACAGTCCCTTTCTGTGTAATTTTCATCAGTTTAAGAAATATGATCCCTTTTGTCTCTCAACTTAATGTTCAGCAGTATTAATTTTGGAACAGACTGAGCCATGTATGCATATGCAGAATACTTTTCAGATAACTTCAGCAGGTTTTAATTTACTGACATGCAAATTGAATTTAATATGATTATAAATTTAAATACAAAACAAATACATTTTCCGTAATAATGTATATATAAAAAAATAATGAAAAGCTTTATATGCATCATGTTACTTTTGTCTTTAAACTGCAGACTCTAGTTTTTGATGCGTCATGAATTGACAAAATGGTTGAGAAGAAGGCAAACAGATTCTGCTGAATTAAACAGGAAATTAAATGTACTGTGTATAAGAAGCATAAATTATATGAAGACAATTGATTTTCAGTCAGCAAGGCTGTGTTTTGCTTTGTTTCTGTACAGTACTGTTTGTTTCCAGGTGGGAAATGCACCCTATCTGAGAAGAGGAAAAGTAGCATTTTTACCTTACTGTGCCACATTTGCTGATGCAGAGTAAAAGCAAAACAATTACAGCAAGCTAAAATTCCTGGCGGAGGAAAGCGTTAGGTGTGGAGAAACGGCATGGGAGAAGACAGCTTTAAATTGCTTTTTGAGGATCTTGCTAGTCAAGAATTGCTTAAGAAGTTCTTGTGTATCTGAAGTGAATAAACCATGGTCTATGAATTTCAGTGAGCAGTTGGTGTAAACAAAGCTTGCAATTGTCACACCAGTAGCTTATCCCACAAACATGACTTTTTTTCAGAGGACAGTTCCATGCTGTGGGTGAAAGTAGCTCTCCAGAGACTTGAAACTGTGTGAACCATCTGAACTGTCTCAGCAAACTCACTTAAAGTATGCCAAATCTCACCAGTGCTGCTTGGTTGTAAGGATGACAAGGCTCTGAAGGACTTGTCACACCACCTGTAATGATTTGTGACTTGGGTTCATAGGTTCCCTGGTGAAAGGACCAGATTGAACACACACATGCTCATTTGTGATTAACAATAACATGTAATCAGCAAGAACTGATATCAAATTCCTGAGCTTCTGGTCTTGATCACTGTCCTCTCAGTGCTGCAGAAAGAAATAGGTGTTTCCAGCAACAGGAGGTGACCCTGCCTCTGGCGAAAATGAGAGCCCTTTCAGCACAGCCGTCAGCAACCTTTTCCCAGCCTGAAGGGTTAGCAAAAGCAATCTTGTATTTATATCTGGATTCTCAGCAGGGAGCGCGGGTCATGTGATGAGCTGGTGTTCTTTGTCTAGTGACTGGCAATTTCTTACAGGATTCAGTGTTTCACCCTGGCCTGTTCAATGAGGGGAGCTTTCAAGGTTCCTGAGTTTGGGCGGCATTCAAAGCCAGGGGTGCACGCTTGAGCTCTGTCAAGATTCAAGGCCAGGGATGAATGCATGGTCACACTTGTACAACTTTGCCTTGTTACCTTATTATAGTGCATGTACTTCTGTGTTTGACAGCTTGAAGCAAGCGTGATTAGAGCTTAAATATTTTGCTAAGCATCCTTACTCTTTTTACACGGGATTGCTGTCCCCAGTGGAACACCACAGTAATTCACTACTTAGGATTCTCTCTGTGAGCCAACAGCTGGTGGAGGGCTAGTTACATGTAAGCAATTGATAACTAAGGAAATCAAATGCTATTATAATTATTTAATGCTGCTTAAAACAAGACTTTTAATAGATTAGTAAGTATAAAGTATATAACTTTCTTGTATCAAAACAGTAATGTGTTTTGATTCATATATATGCAATTCTGTTGGTGTGTGACAGTCCCTCCAATAGCATGTCCTGGTTTGGTTGGATTTTCTTATAACAATATTAAACAGGCCACTATAAATCCACTTTAACAGGTCTCCAAAGCCTAGCAGCATTGTCCCAGGGCTTGGCTATAGGGCAAGCAACAGCAACATGGGTAATGATGCTTTACTATATTGTTTTGCTCTCTGAGTTGGCAAGGGACTCTCAGGTTAAGCACGCAGTTGCAGATATTGCTAGTATTAGGACCATTAGTATTAGGAACATTGAGAGCTAGTCATGTAAATGTGCAGTTTTATTGTTTCTGATGGATAGGAATGAAACAGTCTATATTTGAACTTCAGAACTGGGAACCATATGGGCTTGTGCAGAAATCATATCAGTTACACATTATGAGAGTCAGAATATTCTGCTTTCTGGTGGGTACTCGTGGTATCTGCTTAAAAATGTATAATCCAGCTTTATTTTAGAGCTCTAAATTTTGCTTTAATTAGAAGTGACTTGCATGTCAGTGGACAGTAAAATTAATAAAGTTGTTTTACTAAAGATAAGTTTTCTAGTTTCATCTTCATCCTTTTCACTTAGAAACCTTATATGCACTCGATTCTGTTCTTTTAATTTAATTTGTTTATATGCCTACCTTCCCTATACCAAAATTGCCTCTTTTTGAATGCCACGCCTTTGACTTTTATACTGGAGTTTCAAAGATACATGCACAACTTAACAGAAATCTTAATTTCTGTTCACCTTTTGTTTCTTGCTTGCTGATTCATATTATAACGAAAATGAAGATTTTTACTTCCTCTTCTACAGTCATTAAGTGGATGCTGCCCAGGAGAAATTAGTTTGCTGTTGTTGAATTTTTTGACCCCCTTCTCTACAGACATTAACTGCCTGGCTTTTGTAACACATGACTGGTATCTCCTTTGTTTCATTAATACTTCTACAAAGTAATTTCATAATGAGATCAGGGACTGGTTAATTTATAATCCTACTGCTGAGGAGGTTACAGTTTATTACATTAATAGAATAAGTGTTTGCTGCTAAACCACTGAGATCTGCTTAATAAAATAGATGATCTCATGAGGGAAGAAATTTTTCCAGCCATTTAGAAGAATATGTTGAAAATAGTGATCGTGGGCAGCAACCTAGGGATAGGATGGAATCCAAACATCTATTCTGAGCTCAAAGGAGTAGACGAAGATGAGATTTTATGTGTGAATTGAAATCAGGGAGGCTGAAACCTAGAGAATGGTGCTGTCTATTGCTACCAGAGCTTCCTAACCCTTTATGATTTTTCTGTGCCTTATTTTCTTTCTTGATTAACTGTGGATGGCGTGCATGCTAGCACTAAACATGGCACCTTAGTCTATCGGCAGCCATCAGTGAGGCTTTCTCTGGCTATTCCCACAGTCTCAGAAACTGGCATGCTGCAACTCAACCTGAGCAGAAAACGTGATGTACATTACAATGCCTCAGCAGCCTGGCTGCCTTGTGGTTTAATTTCTGGGGCGAGTGGTGGTGACATATAATCCAAGTGTGTGTTTCAGCTCTCTTTTTCATGATGAAGTTGAATGGAATAGATTTATTTATTTATTTATTAGATCATTGCTGATATTTAGATATTTATTAGATCATTGCTGATATTTACTGGTATTTATTACATCATTACAGTTCGCTACTGATAAACTATATTTACAGAAGTTTATATTTGCAACACAAAACTAAACAATTTAGGAAAGCGTGTAATGTACTTGCTGTCATTCTTTCATATTTTTATTTTAAATTAGGCAAAAATTTAGCTTTCAGAAAACTTAATTACAAGGAAGAAACCTAAAATGACTGTAGGAATGATAAAAGCTTTCAGAGAGCTCTACAGAGGAGGAATACTCCAAAGATGGCTCTTTCAAAGAAACAGATTTAGTGTGGGTTTTTTTTTTTAGTATTAATGTACATGTTTGTGTGAAATCTCAGACCACTTGTTATCTTGACAGACGGATTTTGGGTTTATGTTGAAATAATTTTATCAATAGTCAAAGTCAGTCTTTGGAAAAAGTCTTTGAGCTTATCACCCATACAGCAAAAGTTCTTCACTGTCTTGATTTTTGGACAGAAAAGGAAGATAGTATTATAAGAAGGCATCTGCCAGTTAAAAGGAAAACCAAGGAATATAAACCATGCATGAAAAAGAAGTTAAAAGGAACTGAGAATATAAAGCATAGATTTAAAAGATTAAAATTATGGACTCTGTAATAAGAAATAATTGGGGTCTAGCATAAAAAAAAATAATCCTGTAAATTGATAGCATTTTAGAGATTTGAGGAAAAAGTAAGTTCACTGTGTTCATAAATTACAAAGCCCTTCTTCAGTAATAATCGTAATCAATAGACATTATTTGTCTTATAATATCTTACCTCTTTACTGAAAACTGAAGTAATGAGTATTGACATTTCCAGGGACTTCTGAAAGTACGTCTGCCTTTAGTATGCTAGTGTGATCTTAAGTGGTGTTACTATTTTTCCTCTAATAAAAATCTGGACGTAGAAGCTATATTTTTCTTTTTAGTATTCCTAAATATTTGAAGTATTGTGCTTATGAGTGGGTGTATGCCTTATGAAATACTCCAGCAAAAGTTACTGAGAGACAAAAGTAACATTTCTGTATGTTCACACTTCATGACATCATCTCCAGAATGCTCTTAGGCTTCCACATTCAGAGAGCATAATCATAGTGCCTTAAGCCTATCCTAGTTAGGTCTTCCATTTGTCCAGTACGTGTAACCTTCTCCTGCAGCATATTCAAGAATGTAGTTTGAGCTTTTTTTGTACAAGCTGTAAGTCAGTGAAACTTAGGACAGTTGAAAGTATCTCCTCACGTTTTGTACAGCTTTTGACAGATGTGGACTGAGCTTAAAACTGCTTTCAATAGCTTATGCTGTTGCTGTGTTCATTTATTCTTAAATCAGGATACTCGCATGCAGTCAGTGGAGCCTAGCCCATAGCTGAATAGCCATAGCATGGAACCCAGACTTGGTCTGACAGTATGGATATTGGGCTTGTTCGGTGTCAAATCACTTTGCAGCCAGGCTTGTAAGGGGAGGAACAAGGTATGGCAGGCTTTCAACAGCCAAAATCTGCTTATGCATGGACCAGATGTTCAGATCTGTTCTTAGGCATTCAGAGCTCTCCTCTCCTCTCTTTTTCTGACCCACGTAATGAGGAAGTACTCAAGGAAATGAGAAGGCTCACCCATGCCTTGGACTTAGCGTAAGCCATGGATTTACAGCAGCATTTATGGTGCTGGCAAAGATGAAGTTGGGCTTGTTCGGATTTGTAACGCAGACAGACACATTCCTAGCACTAACAGTGTCTAATGTACTCTCAGGAGTCCACAAGGGTTTAATTTCGCTCTGGCTGAAGTCAGTAATTAAACTTTCTCTTCAATTATAAAGTAGAGTGGGAAGAGAACTGGAGTGAAATATATTTTCATATTTGATTCTAAATGCTGCTTGGATATTTCTGTTACCAGTAGCTTTGCCATGCTTAGTTTCATATTACCAATAAGAATAACATATTCACATTCTGTAGAATAGAACTCAAAAATATTTTCTTTCTGGTCACCAGTTGTCTTTGTCAAAGTCTCTGTGAGGTGATTATATTACTTAGTAAAAAAGAATTTTTAAATCTGAATTTGAAAAGTTCATTTTTGCTTTCTTAAAAGATTTGGCTAGACGTTCATCTACAAATGACACATTTTTCTGAATCACAGAGCCATTTTATTGTACATTCAGAGTAGCCAAATCAATAGGATTTAACTATTTATATAGAGTATACCTGATTATTTACTCTTGCAGTGTTAGAAATCTAGACTAACTCTAGAATGCTGTTAAATCAATGAACAGTTGCAGCTACTGGAATTAGTAGTAGTACTGTAGCACTTTGAGACTCTGGTCTTTACCTTCTTTACCTTCTACTGTGTTACTACTAAACTGGTAAAGGAAAAAGATAGCTAGAAATTCTAAAGTGCCTACAGTGTGAATACAAGATGAGACAACAGCTGGATGTAGGCAGTGAAAGAAAGGCAGTGCTAGTGTAGTGTATCCTGAGCTGACATTGATGTGAACAGAGATGTTCACGCATGAAGGACTGAACACATTATCTGTGAGAGATGTTCTTCTCCCAGCAACTTATTTTACCCATTAAAAGTCTCTAAAGTAATTTTAAACCCTATATCAGTGCTCCCCAAATGTAACTGAAGTAGTTTTATAATGGTGCCAAGCCTCCAACTCATCTCGGATTCACTTTAGTGGAAGGTTGTTGTGCTCTTTTGGTTTCGTCTGCTATGCCCGCCCACCCAAGTCAGCCTCCCAAGCATGTGTACGTGTGTGTGTGTGCCTTTTTTTAACTCAAGTAATGTCTTCCAGAATGTCAGCATCAAATAATAGAGATATTATTTTGACAGAAGCTCAGGAATGCTGTGACTGGAAGGGGTATGTCCTTCACAGTCAAATCATGGAAACTTTACCTTCAAACTGATGTTCTTCTGGAGGCAGGCCAAGAAGAGTGCAGTGCTTTACAAGCCAGTATGAAAAAGGAATATAGTAGTGAGGAAGAAGGGATTTAGGACATACAAGTTGTATGACTATCTAGCTGTGTTGGTTTTTTTTTTTTTTTTAAATCTGATTTTGCTATTTTAGTTTCTAAACTGTGCTATGTCAAAACCTGGTAAGTAATTACAATTAACAGTGTGTAGGGGTTTTTTGCTGTTGTTTTGTTGTTCTTTTGTTATGATAAAACTGGGTTGGCTGCAGTGACTGATTTTTACCAATTCTGTAAGTTTCAGTGAGTCTGTTAGCTTACTGCGTTACTTTCTAAAAAAATAAAAAAATGAAAAATGCTAATATTGCAGTCTGTCATTAACCTTCCTTTCAATACAGCTGCTGAGTTCAAGTGAAACACCAGTGTGGAGAATGGAGGATGGACTTTAATACTGCAAGGTGATTTTCTCATGTAGAAAGAAGGGACAAGCATGGGAACTTTGCATGGTGCTATAGCGTATTTTCTTCATTGTTCATTAGTTCAACAGTCCTTGTGGACTCTGTCAATAGCTAATCAATGCCAATTTTCTCTGCTTCATCTTTTGAGATACTAACATGTTGATCAGGTTCAGGAACTCCCGGTACCAACTTTCTGACCTCTGTAGCACATCTACCAAAAGTACTGAAGCATTCATTTGGATATTTTGTTCTTCTTTCCTTCACCAAAGTTTTGGCTACAAGTCCTAAGCAAAACAGAAAAACATTATGGCAGAATGTTGGAGCACAATTGCTTATGACCAGTAAGCTTAAAAACCTTTTCATAATTTGATGCTGATGACATTTCCACAGGCACCAAGTCCTCTGTGGTGCCGCAATTTCTACTACTTGTCGCAGGCAAATCTGCTTTGGCTTGCAGAGTCTCCCAAGGCTGCTGAGTCTTTCAGATGGAGACCCTCTTGTCTATAAAGCTGAGTCCTCAGAGTTCTCTTTTCCATTGCCATTTGGCATCATAATTGTTTTTTATTATCAACTAGTAACCTAACTCCACTGTAGAAGGTAGGATGAAAAAGGCTGGCCTTGAAAAAGTTCAGAAATCTAAAGATGAGCAAAGCTGGACTCACACATGTCTTAATGGTCTGGACTACAGTGCCTACTCAGCTCAGTGGACTTGGCAGGTGGGAATTGACATTCTTAGTTTAGGCATATTCCTGCTGATGGATATTATGAATGTTCTGGTGCTGCAGAATGAATTCTTTCTTTCCAACAGTGAATTTCTGCACTGTTTGGATCTGTGATATGCAAGAAAGACTGAAGTTCCTTTTTTTTTAACTCTCTTTTAAATTAAAAATTCAGACCTTGATGTACTATGGAACTGATTGACCGTGGAACCCTGATATACCAGTTTTGGTTTTGTACTTTAATTATACCCAGCTGTTATCTATGGTTTTATCCTTCATAAGCTTCTTGGAGTAAAGGTCATTGTTACATGTTTGCACTGTAAGTAGTACAACTGACTAACAAAGCACCGACATAAAGATGTTATTCAAGTAACACTTGAATAAGTGTGAAAGGAATCAAATTTCAATCTTTAGAAATTTGTCCTATTGTTTAATTAAAGAGATAGGGTTGGAAAAAAGAAAAAAGCTGTCTCTATTATGAATTCACTACTTCATCTTCAATGGGAGGAATGAAACAGCATTTTGGTCACATCTTTGAAAAATCCAGCAAATTAAATAGAAGCAAGTCCTAAAGATTTGTTTGCAATTGGGAAAATATAAGTCTCTAATTAAACAAAAAGACTTGCTGTTTTAATAAAAATCATTGTCTCAGGCCAACTTTGTGGGCAATGAAACAAAACTGTAAGTCATCAATCTCTCTTCCTCTTTGCTATTAGCTATAATTTTCTTCCCTCCATTCTGGTTGTCTTCTTTCCCATAAGCTGTTAATACAGGTGCAGTTGGGTGATGATTTCTATTAGAAATGTTATTCAGCACTACTCTGCTTCTTTTTGGGACGAATGAAAGGCTCCACTTGGTCTCAAATGTTTAATTCTCTGATTTGAGACTAAGTGGAGCCTTTCATTCTCTGATCCTGTCATAGCAGTGTCCTCAACTGCTGCAGCAATTTTGGTGTCTAACAGAAAATATTACCATCTTCAAAGCAAAAGATACCAAAGTGCTTTCAGTCAGATTGATGTAAGAGGTAGACACTGGCACTAGAGGGCTTGAACAGAGAAGCAACAAGAATTATATGTAGCTCCCTAATTGAAAGAATTGTACAAAGAAGAGAGGACTTACTATTCTGCTAGTTTTCTAGGCTCGGTGCTGATTTATTTTACAAGTTTAAACTTTCTACTACAAGTCTGAGTGGGCTAGCCATCTGAACACTAGGTGGCTAGACTTATGCCTGGGATATTTTTCCTGCCTGTGTCCTCTCATTCACACTAAAGGAAAATACAAATGAATAGGTTTTGGGTTTTATGACCATGGGACTCTTTTGGAGGGTTGCTTGGAAGAGACAGGACCAACCTTACTAAACTGGGAAAAAGCACCTCTGCCATAAGGCTGACCAGCTTGATAAGGAGCACCTTCAACTAGAAGCATGATCTTGGGCAGCCAGCACTAGGTGGCCATGTTTGAGCAGGGCAGTTGGGCCAAATAGTCTCCATAGGTATCTCCCAGCCTCAGCCATTCTGTGATCTTCTTTAACCTTTATATTCAAGTTCCTTCGATTAAAACTGAGCAACTTTGTTAAACAGTTGTGCCTGAGATGATTATTTCCTGTAGATCAACAGGAATTAACTGTTGTAACTGTGTGGCATTTTAAGGGTGACTGGTGACCACAGACAGAGTATTTCTGTTCCGCCAAATATTTAAAATGGTCTTAACACCATGGTTGGAAACTGGCTTTAATCTGTAACTGCTGGTTCTCTGGACTGTTGCAGGCCTTCTAAGCCATTTTCTTTGGGACTTTGGTTTTTTGGGGGTGTTGTTTGGCTGCAAGGAGGTTAAGTAGATAACCTTAGAAAACCACTTTGATTTTAGCAAGTAGCTGTCTTTGTATATGATAAATAAATTTTTCTGAGAGGGGATTTAAAGAAGGTATGGTAAACCTTTGTGTCCTTATAAATTCAAAATTTGAGAGAAGCGCAAAAGTGAGAGGAAGATACAGTGACTGAACAGACTTTTAGGCTTAAGCATGGGGGAAAAACAAATAGGAAGACAGCAAAGGACAGTCAGTGGAGGGGGCAGATAAGACCCATGGTCACATCAGCAGAATTAAGAGTTTGTGTAGAGGCGGATGATTACACATACAATAATCGTGTTTGTTTTCTTAATAAAGTTAACAGGAACTTTCTAAAGGTGTGGAGAAAGTGGCTGTTTTTTTGTGGTTTTGGGGATTTTTTTGTGTGTTTTTTTTTTTTGTTTGTTTTTTGGTTTTGGGTTGTTTTTTTTTGTTTGTGGTTTTTTGGGTTGTTTTTTTTTTTTAAACTTCTCTGCATAACCTGTGCCATGAAGCCATGAACCCCTTTTCCTTCTAGCTGTAGATGTGACTTTCCTGGAGGAAGAGCAAGATTTGAACCTCAGTTTGTCAAATGCCGATAGACCTATTAGTCATTTATTTTCTGTGCTGACTCATTAGGTGACCCAGTCTTACCTTTTCATGCTCATCTTACACAACAAATTAAAACTGAATCCATTACCCAGAAGCAAAATGCGACTGAAAGCTACTGACAGGCTTTCCTTTCAATTGAGCCTTAAAGTTTATCAGCTTTCTTCAGGCCTGGCTTTCTGAAGGCAGATTTTAAGATGTAAATCTGGAATGTTTCTCCGTCCATTAGGTGTAAATCAGAGCTATAGTGAGCTTGCATACCTGTTGAAATGCTTTATAGTTCTGCTATAGAAATGTTTGAATTGCCATGCACTACACTTCACTTACTCATAACAAACTTCATTAGAATAGCCACAGTACTGAGATCTCTCTCTAAGGGTAACCTAATGATATAAACATGCAGCAACTGCTGCTTGATCGGAGTAGAATTAGTCTATGTTCTGCTCAGTGGCACAGCAGATCCCTGGTGCTGTGCGATTAAATGCTGTTTAACCAGGTGATAAATAAATGTGAAATTCTGAATTCTGATCCCTTTTAATGCAGCAGATTAAAATGGGAAACAAATTCTAATAAATTTCATTTTAAAATTTTAATTTGTTTAAAGTTTTATCTTGCTTTTCAGTCAGGGCCTCCCTTCTCCCGACATGAGCAAAAATATATTTATTTATTTATAATTTTACAAATGTTTTCTATTCTGCCATACTTCTTTTCTGATTTGAGAGTGACTGTAGACTTTTCAAGAATTTCTTCACCGTTTGCTTCCATCTTTCCTGTGGAAATTTGGGGACAGGCTTAGCCATAACACGAGAGAACATATTTTGTGTTTCAGCTGTTTTTTCCAGCTCTTGACACCTGGTGCAGGTCAATGCAAATAACATGATATTGCTGTTTAAATCTGTCAGCAACCTTCAGAACAGTGGCCCACTTACCCTTAACTTCATGTTGTCCATTCTTATCTCTGATCTAAATAAGGAGAACAACCCAAACAGTTTATAGAGTTGCACTAAAGTCTCAAAAATAGAAACATTTGATGTTTGTTGCAGCTGACGAGGAACTGATGGGCAAGGATATTGCTTATGGCTGCCAAGGCTACTGATCTCTCTGTTTAGCTGTGTGTAGGTTTAAGACATGGATTGTTAGTTGACACTTGTAATAGACACCAAGATTAATATATATTTCATTAAATGAAATTTAAAAGTTCTGAAATACATTGATGTTAATTTGGGTCCTGCTCCACATCAGGAGGAGAGAACCAGGAAGTACTGAAAAATGGAATTTCAAAAAACTTTCAGATAGTTTCTTTCATATCTTGAACTTTCTAACAAATCAAGAGTGGGAATTACTGTGTAGAACATTTCTCTGAGAGCCTTCATCTTCATCATACTTAAAGAAAAATCCCAAACTATTAAGTATGGATATAACGACTGCTTTGTTAGGGAACAATGTCCTTTAAAGTTCTGAACAAAAGCTTTTATCTGGTAGCAGAATTTTGCTTCTAATAGGTATCAGGAAGACACTTCGCTTGTAGGTCTGTTTGTCCATATGCAGATGTTCCATAAGCTTTTATGAAAATTACATTTGTGTAGTGTCATTGGTAATCACAGGAGTTCAGATTGTTTTCCAAGGTGTCCCCAGTATGTAAGCACAAAATTCCAATGCTGTACAAATAGCATGGGGCTTACTGGTTTTACAGACATATTTGTTGTAAGCAATCTTGTCAAACAGATAAAAAATTATCCAATAATATGAAAAACTAATAGGCCTTGACTGTAGCTTGAAAAAGTGCTGATCCTAGTAAGGATCTAAATCGTTCGTGATTCAGTTGGATCAGCAGTGAAGGATTTTGTGTCTTTGGCTCCATTCCAAATCAAAGGGTTGGATTTTTGAAAGTGAAGGAATTGGTTTTACATGTGACTTACATTCCCGTTTGTTTTGTATTTTTCCTAAGGTGGTAAATGTTTCGGTTGCCCAACTCAATGCATCCTGCTTTTCAGGAGGGCTAACCATCTGCCTTCTGGGTTTGGGCAGAATCATTAGTCCCTTCCAGAAGTACTGACTTTAATCTTTTACTTAGTTCTTAAGCCAGCTAATTATTTAGTGGGAAACTGTAATGTAACAATACTTATACCAGAAAACCAGAATGGTAAACTGATTGTAATACAAAAAGAAAACAAATATAGCAGTGAAGAAGGCAGAAATGTAAGCTGACCTGACCCCAGTAGGCTGCAAGCCAATATGGGAGAAACTGTACAAATCTGAGTAGCCTCAAGAAGTGTAAGTATGATCCTGGCCTTGTTAGTAAGCCAAACTGAGAACAGTTGAAAGAGGAATTGGGTAGTAGTAAGCAGACTAACCCCTCTCCAATACTTAAAACTATTACTTCATTATTTTAGGGTGCTATAACAATTGTTTACTTGATTTCTTTTAATGTGTTTTAGGTTGTAACGGGCCAATAAAAGCTATCCTTTTCCAGGGTATTTACAAAGTTTAGAAAAGCATTTTGTATTACTACTTTAAGTGGAACTAATAATGGAATTGAAACTAATAATGTTCATGGAAGTCATCACCAAAGTGCCCGTTGACTTTAGTGTGTATGATCCATACCTAATAAGTCTGCAAGACAGGATCTGCATTTTAGATATAGCTTTTATGTTGAGGTCATACAAGTTACTTGTCTATGTGAGTGGAATATGTAGATAAAGTTCACACAAATAACACCCATCAGCTAATATAGTTTCAAAAGTCAAGCATTCATGACGCTAGACAAATACTCTCCTTGTGTACCTACATTAATAGTCCTTATTTACATTTTTTTTTTTTTTTCTCTTTACAGCTTCTAACTCACAGTGCTTTGGATAGACTGAATGGATTCCCTCTGTGAGCAACTTTGATACTTTGCTTTTACCTTGAGATTCAGTGTGTATTCCTATATCTTATTTGCTGTATTCCATTTTAATTCTTTCTGAAGTCAGAATTACTCATTTTCTCATGAGCTTTTCCATGGCACTCATTGCCATAGTATCTGAGTGCATCACAAACATTAATGAATTTATTTTCACAACAGTGACTTCCCTTGACTTCAGTCCTTGTTGCAAGTGCTCAGCATTTCTGCAAATCAGACCCTAGGGTCTCCAGGCAGGCAACCAGAAAATGAGAGCATGCAATTGCTGACTGTCTGTGAAAGCCCACTATATCTGGGTTTTCCTCAGATGGGATTCTTAGGTATTTGCTGAAAGCACTGTTAGTGAGACTGGGGATTGTTTGGTTGCATTCCAGGCTCTGCTATGGAATATACTCCATTTACTCCAAATTATGCCATGTCTGTGATTCCACTTTTCTCCTTCCATGTTCTAGGCTCTTTCTCTTTACTTACTGAGACCTTATTTTCATTACTCAGACTTCTTGCCAGCAAGTCCCTCTCTCCCTCCTGCTGTTGTATGAGTCAGTCTCTCCGCACCTCCCTCCCCACCCAAGCCCTGATTCTCATCGAGATTCCTGTACCATTCTCACTGTCTTGTGGATCCAGATCTAGACTTAGTCTCCTTCCTGTTCCATTGTCTCATTCCACCATCACCCCACCTCCCCAGTGGTGCTAGGTTTAGTTCAGATATTTGTTGTTTTCCTTTGTATCAATTCAATTTCTTCCCCTTAGTTTCTCCTTTTTTTTTTGCAAAGCAAATCCAGATTCCAGCTCTACCAATTTTCTACATTTTCTTACATCCTACCGTTCATATTCTTGTTCATTGCAGTCCTCATCCAAAGTGTTATTTCATTCCTGCTTTCTCTGCTTCTCCCAGTTTCTCTTCTGGGACTTTCCCAACCAACTTTTCCTTGAATTTTAAACATTATACACCCCACCTTTCTCCCTTCAACCTCCCAATGCCAGTTTCCTCCTTTTATTCACTTTTCTTACCTGCCTATGACTATCAGTCCCTTTTCTCCTCCCTCATATTTTCTCCTTATTCTCCCATGCCCCTCCTTGAAGTCTGTTTTGTCCCCCTTTTGTATTCTTGTCATGAACGTTCCTTTGCTATGCTCTGTCCCCCTTTTCCAAGAAATTCGGGAAAAGTACTAGAGAAATGAGCTGCATGTTCTCTGCTCCAATTCATGGGCTTGATTTGCCTGCAGTCTACCAAAGCTGCAGCTTGAGGGACAGTCTCGGTCAGTCTAGGGCTGGAGCTCACCGGTGTGGACTAGGTAGTGAATTCAGATCAGAAGAGATCTTGTGGATCAGATGTCTGTTTACATGCTGTTATCAGAAGCCCATAAGGGTGGCTGTGGCATACCTTGGAAATGAAATGTGGGGGGACTGGGAAAGGATGCTGAAATGGCAACATGAGGAATACTATCTCTTCTACAACACTGGTTCAGTTGCCTTTGTTTGAAAAAGATAAATTAGACAGATACTCACTAGAGGGGAAAAAAAAGTGCTCGGGTGACTTCTGTGTACACAGAGAGCTACTCCATCTGTGGCACACATTTCCTAGGTTCTCAGTATTTTAGTTAATACAGACCAGTATAAGGGAATGCGAAACACTTGTTTTTTTCCTTTTCTATTGCATAGCCACAACAATTTTATACTACTTATTGAGAGGTGAATTCTTTTAAATATAAATTCTTTACAGAGAGAATTTTAGGGAAATAGTTTTAATTTTGATACGCTGTTGCAGGGTATAAAGAAAAGTGGAAAACTAGGACTGGAATGGGTTTCAAGAGGTAATACTAGTGCCCTAAGTCATTTTATGTGTATTGTTCCAAGCATATATCTATCTTGCCTGTTCTAATTACAGACTTTCCACATCTTACCAGGCAATTTGTCACAGTCTGTTATTCTTTTCACTGTTTGAAAGTTTCCATTATGTTTAATATGCATTGTTCTTGCTGCAAGTTGAATCCATTAACAAACATGGAAAATAGGCTATTCCCATCCTCTTTGTTAGCAGCTTTTTATGTACCCGTGGATTATCATCTTGCATCTCCTCTAGCTTATCTGTAGCCTGTCCTCAATGCTGCTACACATTATTTTGTTAATCGCTGAGATCTCAGATGAAGGAATTTTGTCCTGGCTTCCTAAGTGCTATTTGTTGAAGCTTATCTAAAATTCTGAAAAGGCACATACTAAACACAGGCAGTCAGATGCATAGATTTGAAGGGCTGAAAATAGCCCCCCCTTGTTTACCTGGAAGAAAATTTCTCTACTACATTTCTGTCAGATCTCTATGGACTCTTTTCATACCCAGCTTGTCCCTTACACACTTTTTTTCCATTGTGTATTGTAGATTTTTCAGTGACTTTTTGTCTGCCTTAAATTGAGACTGTCAAGGTGATGCTACTTACGTAACTGCATAGTGAATTCAATCCATTTTAGAAATAAGTGGGAACTAAGTTCTTGTTTAGACAAAACACTTCTACATCTTAAAAAAAAAACAAACAGTTGTTAAGAAAGTATCTATTTATATGTGTGAGATTTAGACAAATTGGTTATGGTTTGGCAATCAAACCACAGAGGATATAACCTGTTTAGCCCCTTTAAATTTTTTGACCAATGTGAGGAACCAGTAAGAACACAGTTAAATTTTAACATGTGGCTTTGGTGTCTAAGCGCGACTGTCTTTTCAGTTGCTTTGCCCAGTAGCATGAACCTGCTGCACTTACTTTCAGTGCTGCCCATCCTGTGAGCTGAGCTTGTTGCCCTGTTTACATGGCAAGAGGCATATTTAAATTGTTTTATTTCTTCCTTATCTATATTTTAATTAGGTTCCCTGTCTTGGTAGCCTTGGGGTTCACCCCACCCCCGCTACCCCCCCGCCACTGAAGCACAGTAAAGAAGCATGAGCTTGAGTATAAGCAGATATATGCAGGAGAGGAGGACAGGAATAAGCTTGGGGTGCAATGAGAGAGCAGTTGAACTTGTGCGTATTATTTGTCAGAGCCTGGGCTTGAACTTGTTCACAGATGACAGTGAGGATTGGTGGAACCTCCTCTAGCATAGACATCTCATGTACTTCTAGAGACTGTCCAGAGAGAAGGTCTCAGTGTGCTTGTTAGCAGATACTTAATAAACTTATTATATTAATCTAATTATACAATCAGGTTTGGTTTGATTTGTTGTGTTTTTTTTAGATACATGGCAACCTATGCTCTGGGAATGCAGCAAAGTTGCATAGATTGTCATTTGATTTCTTTATTTGATGCAAGGCACATGATAAAAAAGGCAGTGGAACTGAAAGCAAAATGGTCTAGAAAACCTCACTGTAGAAACCCAGCATGTGCTGAATATGCAGGTAGTCATGAAATCTTAAACTTTCATGCTTGTTCTTTTCTGGCTCCCTCAGTTGATGTACATGGTATTTCACTTGAGGAAGTTCTGGGTGGTCACTGAATTAATTGTATCACTGAAAATGTGTTTCATAGAGATATATAGTGGGTTCTAAGATACTGTTTTCTAACTAGCTGGCTACAATTAGTTGACTCATGGGCAGTTTTACCTTTAATTGCTGCCCCTCTGTTCCTTATGTATAATACGGACCACCTTGTTTTACAGAAGAGTTATGAAGTTCGATTAATTATGTTTGTTTAAAAGAGGAGCACACTAAGATAATACAATAAGAGAACCATAGAAAGCCCATGGGGAATGTAATAATTCTGTATTCAGTGCAGGGTTTGGATCACGTCCAGTAAATACACTGTGGGATTACACTCTGGGTAGTGAATGTGGAAAGAAAAGATGAGTAACTATAGAGTACTATCCATACCCTGCTTTGAACAAAAGAGGTGTCCTGTAGAAATATAGTATTTGAATGTAAATAGGGGACACGCCATATGCATACAAGGATGTCAGGGAGATTTTGTTTAGACAGGCTTATTTCTGGAATCTTCCACTGTCTGAGGTACTGAATTTGTCACTGCTGTATTCTGTGCAGGGTTGTAAAATTCGTGATACCTGCATTTTATAGGATGCCTAGCTTTAGCCTATTGCTGTAAAAAGCATACTGGGAATTTTCTGGAAGGAAAGCAAATACTGGGATAATAATGAGATAATATATAAAAGAGTAGGTCATGCATGTGAAGAAATAGTGTTACGTAGTAAATGAAATGCAAACATATGAAATTAATTATGTCAGAGAGTAATTAGGAATCGTTATTGAATTTCTAGGCCTAATTTTAGTAAAAGTAATAAGGCGATTTTGGTAAGTGCTTGACCAGTTAAGACAACGAATGTGGCATACTCCAGGGGAGATCAGAAACACAAAAGAAATGTGTTATTTCAGCTACCTATGATTGCTATCTCCCGATGTCATTTGGGTAGTAGTTGTCAAGTAATTTCAGACTAAACTTTTTAAAGACTATAAATGACTTTTCATTGTGGAAGCTAATCAGAGAATCAATAGAGGGGTGGTTTATTGACATAGTGTTATTACCAAAGTACCCATTCTGTAACAACATGCTTAATTTCAACATCCTTTTAGAAACAGCATTAAGTCAGAAGAACAAATACAGCAGTACTTAATTCCGCAAATGGGAATTTTAGAGAAATAAGGATGTTTGTTAAAAAGAAATTGAGAGGCAGCTAAAAAATCGTCTTTACAGATGGCATAGGTATTGTTTCAAACCACTTTATCTGAAGCTAAAAAAAAATGTGAAATGCATTGAAGCATTTTAGAAAGATCAAATTAAAAAAGTGTCATTGTGAAACACTGAGATTAGAGAGATTACTAAATAAAGATATGTTCTTCGCAAAATTGAATCCCCCTTCAAATGTAAAAAAAAAAGAATATAAAATCTGTTAGGTTAAATGTAAAAAAATACATCAAGGCAGAACAAACCTGATTGAGGAGGAACTTCCAAAGCCTTTTCTCTAGCTCATCAGGAAGGGTGGGTCTGTCAGGCAGTTTGTAAGGCTGATCAGAGTGTAAGAAGCTGCAGCACAACGCGCACACACAATAAGGATTTGTTGCAGTAACAGTGAATGCAGATTCACGCATGGAGATTGTAATTCAGTAGAAGAGTCAGCAGAGCAAACTGACAGAAGAAGGACTAAATATTGGTTAAAAATACCTGAACCTGATGGCATTTGCCCAAGAGTTCTAGAGAGCCTTTAAGGATGAAGTAGTTAAATTGAACTGTATTTACTGTGTTGCCTCTTGCCTAACACTCCTTGATACCAAAGAGTTGGAATAAGATTCATGTGATGTCAAGGTATAAAACAGTGTCTTGAGAGTATCCTGGGAACTACTAACCAGTAAACCCACATTCAGTAAATTGACAGAAACTATAACAAGGCATAGTTACTGGGCATATAAATAAATATATGTTGGGGAAGAGACAACATGGCTTATTTAGTCATTCCTCACTGCTAGAGTTCACTGTGGAGGCTACAGCAGCCCTGTTGATACAATCTGCTGAAGTTTCCAGGGAGTATTTGAAAAGGTTTCTCAGCAAAAATGCTGTTTAAAATAATCAGCTATGAAAGAAAATGAGAGGTACTCATCCTGGAGAAATATCTAAAGAAAACCCCAAACACTCAAACCAACAGTGTGAGAATTAGCATTCAGTTTTCTTAATGGAGAAGATGTCAGGATTTTGCACGGGGGTCTGAATATTCTGGATGATTTGGTTTATATTGACTAATAATGAAGTCCTCATGAGACTGCTGAGCTAGTCAGGATGAGAAAAAGCAACTTGTAAGAGCGGCAAAAAAGATGAATTTCAGTCTAAGTAAATGTAAGTAAAAAAATCGCAGTTGCAATTGTACACAGTGATGGGAACTAATTAACTACTGCATTTTAAGAATGAGATATAGGTGTTGCAATGAATAATTCTAGGTCATTAGAAATTTTGGGGAAAAGAGGGAACATCTTTCCCCCCACTAAATAATTTATGTAGCTTTGTATCCATTCACTGTATGCTCATGTCTTGAAGTCTGTCTTATATATTAGAACTTGTAAAGGTGAGAAGAAGAATGACAAAGTTTATTAAAGAATTGCTTTCTCTGAAGTGGCAATTGAATAATCAAGGACTCTTGAGACTAGAAAAAGATGACTAAAGGATATATGACAGGAATCCAGAAATTATTGTCAGTCTGAGGGAAGACGAATGGAGAATTATTATTTACAATTTCTTTCTCCACAAGAACAATAGGGCATCAAATGAAGCTAGCCAAAGGCAGTCTCAAAACAAGCAAGAGAAGGTGCTCCTCAGAAGACATAATTAAGCTGTGCAAAACTCTACTGTTGGGTCTTAGGAATGCTGAGTGGTTTTCTGAAAATGCAAATGCACAAAATCAGGGAAAGATATTTCAGAGGGCTGTTAGATGTAAATGTACCACCACTGATGGAGAAAGCTCCTAAGCAGTAGATTGCTGATGGTAAGGAGCTTCAGAATGGTCACGCAACTATGGAAAAGGGGGGATACAAAGTGTGGATTTCTGATGAAAGGACTCAAGTAATAACAGTGGGGAAGGATGGGAAGGTGTGAATATGGTTTATGAGAAAGGGTGGATGCAGAGAGGAAGGAAGCTGCAGGTGGCTGAAAGAGCAAGAATGGGAATTTGAAGCCCATGCTGCATAGCACTGATCTCATTTAGAAAAGGAGCGTCATGAAAACCGGAAGAGAATGGCAGAGAGGAAGAGCTGATAATGCATATATTTTGTGTGTATAGCAATATTTCTTGGATTGAGTGTTAGAAAGCATATTGATCCTAATCTTAGAGTGTATGTTAGTTGATTTAAAATGCTTGATTTTTTTTTTTTTTAAACAATAATTATATATAAGATATGTCTGTAGGCCATTGTGTTTAAAGAAAGTAACATATGAAAGTTTGAAAATCAGAACTCTGTTGAGATATAAACTGTTGAGATATAAAAGTTCTTTAGTACATAAATGTTCTTTCATGTATGATAATGAAATTGGGATCATCAGCTAGCTTAAACTCATGGAACCTATACTGTAATTTAATTCCTGGTCTTGTTACAGATGTCTCTTAAATAAGTAGTATATATATTAGTTTGGTTTTATGTTTGTTCGTTCTGTAATTCATTAGTTCTTTCTTTTGTCAGAGTGAAGTTTAGCTTGGCAGGATCAATAGAAACATCAAAATCTTCCAGGTATCCAAGCAAAAGAAAATAGAAATTAATTTCTGTGAACTGCACCATTTAATTGTCTTTAAAAAAAAAAAACAAACCCCAAAACCAAACCAAACAAAACAAACAACACCCCCCCAAACCCCACAAACAAACAAACCAACAAAAAACCTCCAAATAAACAAACAAACAAAAAAGCCCCAACAAACCAAAAACCAACTCTCTAGTGAATGCAGTGATACTATAAGCTTTTCAAAGAGTTGATGACAGAGAGGCTCAGGAAAGGCCGCTGAGTATGAGGTAAGCGGTGATGTTTTGCATTAGGCTGAGACATAAAATTAGAGCTGATAAACACAGCGCTTTCAAAGGCATGTTAAAGTTAAGCTCAAAGTCATAGCTAATAAAAGAGGCAGGGAAGAGGACATTTTGCTTACTGAGTAACTTCTTTTTTACCCAAATCACTGGTTAATTCTTAATATAGTTATTTCTAATACCTAGTTAATTCAGACATGCAAAATACTTCCCAATTACATATTTCATACAAATCAGAAATTATCCAGTAAAATGTCAGTTCCAGGAGTGCTGCTAAATCATGTTCATTGCTCTATAACATCTGCTACTGAAAGACAAGGATTTTGTGGGGTACAGTTTTGCTAGATTTATTTGTCTCTTTCAGATGTAAAAGAGGATTAGCTTCCCTTTGAAAGCTGATTCCTTTGATTACTAGCATGCATGATTTCATTTCCAACCTAATATTCTATGCAGAATGCATTGCACATGACTCCTAAGTAGTTCTGTTATTTATTTGTCCCACTGCAGTGGGACCTGGTTCAGAATGAAAATCCTCTGTTATGTGTTGGACAGGTATTAAAGTGTGAAAACACAGAAAACCAGAATGTTTACCTGATGACTGCTTTTTTTTTTTCTCCAGTTAGCTCAGTCTCAGTGTTACTAATTGGATTACATGTGAAAATGCAAGTAACCGTGGGGTTTCAAGGTTTGCATGAAGCGTGACCATTTTGCATTATTTTTTCCAAACTAGAGAGAGTTCTCGCTGAGGGTTAGGAGAGGCTTAGGCTGTCATTCAAATGGACTTTGATTGGGATTTTGGATCAGCCTAACAAAGTTGTCTGGTAGCTGGTAGTTACCTGCCTCTCTAAATGCTTGCAGCTACTCTAGAACCTTGGGAGGTTCAGGGAGTTTGAGGTTTCCTTGAGGCATGCAAAAACATCTTTTTCTTCTTTCACTGGCTGTATGAAGATTGTTTCTTGCTTCAGAGCTGGCATGTGATATGGAGGTAATCTGTTCCCCTTTTTAGGGCTAAGATTAGGAGAATCCTCTTGTTGACTTTAAGGCGTCCTTGAGGCTGTCAATGAAAGCTGATGCCATGTCATGTAGTTTGCAGGTAACTAATTTCTGTGTCATACAGAACCTTTCAGAAGACCATTTGGTGACTGTTACTTCCTCAGATACACCTTAATAATAGTCCAATTTTTAAGGTCTGATTTTGTGGCCAAATGTGGTGAGTTATTTGATTTGACACTGGTAAATGTACAGAGAACTTAGGTCTTGCCTGACTGGGTTTTCTTACATTTCATTTTTAAATGCATTCTGAATCAAAGCAGAATGCTGGTTTTCTGCAGATGGAGCCTTTTCTGTCTGTCATATTTGTATTTTTTATATTTTCTGTGTGAAGCTAAGGCCTTTCAATGTGTTTAGGCGTTTTACATTGGGCTTGTGGTGTTACTTCTGTTATCAATCATTTCTAGAAATCTTTTTTTATTTGTTGTTCTATGAAATGCTCAAACTGCTTATCTGCAGCAGTTTTATCTGTCTGGCATGGTCTGTTCGTCTAGGAGCACTTATCAGTGGTAGAAAGAACATTGCCTAAGAGCAGTTATCAGTGATAAAAGGACTTCTGCAGAAAAGAAAGGGATATTTTGCAATGAGTTGGAGAGATATTCAGGAGTATGTTTTATATTTGTTACTCTGGGGGCCTGATGCAATTTTTATTGAAATAGTGACTTCAGATGGGTAGTGTTTGGTGTCAGCCATAAAAGGTTTGTCAGAAAATAGCGAACTGAGTTTGAGCTGCATTTTAGGTAAGAACTGTAAGCTTCCTTAGAGACTGAGCTACCATTTCTAGTATACGCTGGGCCGTTTAAGTAACTTCGCGTGTCGGATGCCTGAAGAATAATCAAGTTGTTTCATCCAATTTAGATTAGGGTTTTTTCCTTTATTTTAAGCAATTTGTTGTAATGAACTGGGTAAAGGCAGAGGCACATTTTAGGTCCCCACACCTGTTTGAAGAATTTATATCCTCTGTGCGGTATTGCTGAGAATTGACTAATCTAGTCTTTTATTGCCCTGAATTGCTGACAGGGAATGCTACTATGCGTGCTCACATGCTGCCATCCTTCATTTGGTGAATACTAACAAAACAACAAAGTGCTAATATAATCAAATAGAGTAATGTATAGGTCTCTTGATTGATAGTTTGGTAATGCTTTCAGTTGGTAACTCTGCAGGGTTCCTCCCCCCGCCCTGGGCCCTGCTGATCTCAAATGCACTTGAGTCATCAGGAGAATGCTCAGTGAGGTCATCAAAATACAACTATTGGGAGGGGAATATTATTTTCCAAATAATTTGAAATGATGTGTCTGGAGATGTTACTGTTACCAGGTAACTTGAATATTTAATTTGAACCCTTTAAGTGTGGTATTTATGCAGATGTGTGTTTTGCAAATGAATTTGGTGGTTTTTTCTTTCCTTATGATTCCTGTGATTCTTTTACCTTCAGCTGTGATACAGAATTTTTTTTTTTTTTCACATAAATGGATGTTTCTTCAACCACTTCTGAAATGTAGAGGGTTCCACTTTATTTCAGTTCATTTTGTTTTTATCCATTTCATAAGGACGATATATATACAAGCATGCACAGTAAAGAGCATTTTTTGTGTGCATGTTCTGGTGTCAAGTGACAGTTACATGAAGACTTCTGTGAATGCTATTAGAATAAAGATAAGATTCTAAATGTACCTATCTTTATACACGTGAAATGTTAGACCAGTCATAGATTTCAGTGTCTTCATTTATGTAAACAGAGACATATTTGCAACAGAAAAAAAGTATTTTCATTATGTAATCTTATGGCAAGTAACAATAAACTTCTCTGATATTTCCAGTGGAAATCTTAATTCCTTTGGAGATCGATAGACACAATGCTAAAAAAGACTGACGAATCCTAATTACAGTTCTTTCATAGTTAAAACTTTCAGCTGTGCACTGAATAATAAAATGTTATTCAGCATTCCTTCTTACTGAAGACCTAAACTTGAAAGATTCATTAATGTTTTCTATAATTATATGTGCTTTCAATAAAAATTTGGTTTTACTTGATATAATTACCATTTGCATGTAGTAATTGAAATAAATTTGCTTATGTAAATCAGAATACTTCTTAGCATATAAGCTACTTTTAATAGCCATGTAATTTTATAAAGTTCTTTATTCCTTTAAACCAGATCTTGTTTCCTAATTTGCATATGCCTAACATGGAAATTACTTGTGTTTCCCATATCTCACTAATGTTTTACTTAGTTTTAATTGCTCAACTTCTTTGCAGATTCTTTGAATGGGAGAGTTATACTGTCTTTCACACTTCTGGCATATAGCATTTTATTTTATGAGCCTCTGCATAATAAGGAGACTTCCACTGAATCATGATTTGAAAAGCAGATTAAATGGCAAACCTTGCACTTCTCCTCTTTCCTTCTGACAGTGTCCTTCCAGTAGCAGAGGCAATGGCTTTAGGCATAATTCACACACCTTCCAGTAGTCCTTCTAATTACACAAATGAAGATTAAAGAAAAAAAACAAAAGCTGCTTCTTTTCCAAATTCTCCCCCAACCATGTAGCTCTGTGTGCACAGCAGTGCACTAAAACCAATGGGGTCAACTTCTTATTGCTTTTTTTTCTTTTTATTCATGAATCTCTAGTGCTGCTAATACAGTCTGCCAGTATAGTTGTTTGTAGATGGAATTTGTTGCTTACTGGTGCTGTAGGAAAGAAACTGGGAGGAGACCTTTGCTGAAAAGGAACTTTGAATATTTCGTCATTACCATTCCCTTGCTAATTCTTTCTTACTCAATTCTAAGTTTTATGGTCTTGTTTGACATTTTTGGCAGCTCTGTTAATTAAGCAGAAGTTATCCCTGATTAATGTACTCTAAGCTGCTTGTGAAGTGCTGTAAATAATGTGGTGATTAATTGCTGTATCCAAATACAGTCATCCCTTAGCATACTTTGCAGATGGATTATTTTGGTGAAATGGTGTCCTATTCTCATGCATATTTGAGACACTGATTGCAGAAAAACTTATCACTTAGTTTTCCTGTTTTGTTCCAAATAATTTATGCCTTTTGATCATTAGGACAATCAGTATAAAGAAGCCATTTTGAACATACAGATGTTTTACTTCCCGTGGGTTCTCTGTGAGACCATATACTGCAATTGAAAGAGAATAACATAAAATGACCAAGCTCTGGAATTTTCAACTTTGTTCAGCTCTTATAATAAAGTTTACTAACCATGCACAAATAAAATACACTCCTTGGAGGATAAGGAAAATATTTTAATCTCAGTTAGCAAAACAACTGTGCTTTTCCTGTTCTTTCTTGCAAGTAAGGCACAAAATACGTAGACAGAAATGTGATGTGGTTTTTTTCTTTTTTTTTAAGTTGGTAATGTCCAATTTGTGCTAGAGAAAAGGCTGAATATAATGAACAAAAATCTTATATTAATATTTCTGAATAAATCATCTTTATTTGTTATTCTGATTTTAAACTTCTTAACTGGAAGAAACTAGTAGTGCTAAAATCAGCAGCTTTTCAGAATTCAGAATTCCTTCCCTTTCAGAAGAGGAATTCTCTGTGCCACAACAGCAGAACTGTTCTACTTACTTTTTAGATCTGCTTAACTAATTTTGCTTCAGAAATCATTGACAGAAAGCCAATTATTTCTTCCCACACCTGTGAATAGAGCATTTTAAAATGTGTCTGTATACATGGCATACACGCACAAAACAATCTGTGGGAAAGGGGTGGCACTTGGCAATACAGACAAAGCCCTGGCTTGAAATCAGAGATCTAACAGGATAGTTGGACATTTTCATGCAGATAACTAATTAGAGTAACCTGCTACAATGACTTCTGTACAGGGGTGGACACTTTATTGGTCATGGTTCTGTACTGGCTGTGAAGGCCTGCTTGTTTGCTTCATAGTGCACTGGATCAAACTCTGGCCATGTTTCAAGGACTGCAGCAGTGAAACAATGTGGTTCAGAAATTTTGGACTGTTACTCTGCGTGAGAAAAGGTGTTTGGCCAGATGGGATCTCACTGAAGGGCAAGTCTGTGGGTTTATTACAGAGGAGGGGGTAATAATGACTGCTGTTTATAGGAAATTTCTAGTCTCAAATGCTTTGAATATCACCTTGCAATTGATCTTACTTCCCACTTCTCAGCTAGGACTGAGTCATGAGCAGTTTGTAGTAATATAATAAAATCAAACTTGCATACTAAGCCCCCTCAAAAAGTCTTTTGGTTTGTTTAGGAGTAATTTAAGATTATTACTTTAGCTTGTTGTATAAATATTAGGACTATCCCATCATTTTAAATAAGTTTTTGAAAATTCTTAATCTCCTAACCTCAATTTCCCCCTCAATTTTTCTAGAAACCTAGATGGTAAATCTAAGTGCCATCTCTGTTAAGAGCCTTGCTTATTCAGCAAGAAATTGCATCATCCCTCGTCCAAACTGTGGGCTTCTTTGTTTCTACATGGTCTTAATGACAACAGTGGGATTCTATGCTGATACGAAGAAATGGCTGACAGTCTCAGCCATTGCCTTTGAGCATGGTGTTGAAGAAGTATGCCTAATTTTACCCCATTAATAAAGTTGTCTTGTTTCTAACATAAAACCAGTATTGAACTCATTCTTTGGCTCCACCCTCCCGCCCCCCCAAAAAAAACAAAACAACAAACAAAACAAACAAGCAAAAAACAATTAAAATACTGACCTCTCTTTGTGATTCAATAGCAAAAATCTTAAAGATGATTGACTCTCAATTTGACAACTGACTTCACAGTCCAAATTTGTATCATAATCTTATTTTCCAGCAAAAGAAGAGAAATGTATTTTTGTAATTTGATGAGCAGAGGAAAATGATCTGCTGGCGTGTCCTTTTTTTATAAGTGGTGATATTTCTTTTCTTTACCACTTGGTATTGCATTTGTATTGATGTGTAAAATGCATTACTTGGAGAATGGAAAAGTTAAATTTTCCTACATTTGCAAGCACGTAAAACGGGAAAAAAGGTAGCATGGAAAGCTAGGGAATTCTCATTTTAGTTATCTGTAGGAAAAATTAGATGTTGTGGCATTTTAAACAGCTGCAATTATTATTGATAATTCTAGCTGAACTATTCTTATCTTTAGTCTAATTATGTTAACATACTTTTTGTTAGACAGTGTATGCTGAAGGGTAAACTAATTTCCATTGAAGTCAGTAGGAGCTGGAAAAGATCCCAGTCCTGCAAAGACTCATATATCATGCTTATGTTCAAGTACATTGGAAACTCAGGCATCTACACATGTAGAAAATGATACACATACAAAAGTCTTTGCAGAATGGAAATTAGGACACTTGGAAATTCATGACAGAGTCGGTGTGCTGATCCCAACCTTTCTTTCCTTTCTGTACATTGGAGAAAGTATGCTAGTGCTGCTCTGAAAGTTTTTCACCCCATTTGAATAGAATTTACAACAGATATTAGTAAATGCATAATTACATAAAGAAGGTAAAAAAAAAAAATACTCCATCAAGTATTTCCTGAATTGATGCCAGCAATGTAAAGCTCTTTAACCATTCTAGAATCTGCCCTATATTTAAAAGTACCCTTATACAATATTTATTTTAGATGTTTATAGTGGACTAATGCACTTCTGTTCATAAAGTGTAAACAGATAACCCTGAGAGCACTATGAACGAAGTACAGAAAAATAACATATATATAGGGGTACATTTATTTATATGCTTTTCTAAGCCTCAGGAATATTTTCCTATGCTTTTTACATGCACAATTTAGATCAGTAATTTATGAAAACATCAAATATAGCATACATTCAGACTGCAAACCCAGCTGCTAATAATAAGGGCAGTATATTTGCAAACAAGCACTCAACTAAAAGAATTTTCCTGACTTCAGAGACACCCTGCTCTTTCTAATAGGAATTAAAAACCAGTTCAATACAAGTTCAACTGGTAGGTATTTTTCACCAGTTCTCTGTTGGTATTGACCACTTTTCCAATTAGTGCTTCACTTGTGACCATAGGACAAAATGCTGTTGCTTTGTCAGCCTGTATATAAGAAAGCAGAGAAAAATCCTATGAGTGCTTCTCTTCCCCTTCCTAAGAGAGATACATTGTCAAATACATCCTAGAAGTGAGCCAATGAAATTGAAGTCTAAAAGCACTTCAGTCATTTCTCAGGCTCTGGTTCTCACAAATAATGTCACATGCTACTGAAAGTTTGAGAGAACTGAAATGTGAAAAACTCACTGAGAAGATGTCTTTTGGCTGAGGACAAATCCATAAGAGCAATTATTAAACTATGGTGTCACATTTAGTGGGCAGGGAGATAACAGATGAACTATGAAGAATGACTTAGTGATTTTTAAGACTGTACCAAGGAGAAAAGGGCATGAAAGGACTTGCGGTACATTATATATGATTTCTGTACTGAAATGAACAAGAAGAAATTATGTGAATGCAGCTGATAGCTACTAACTGTGAAATAACACAGGTAAGGCTAAATGAGTAGGAAAAAACAATTCAGAGTGCAGATCTGGTGGTGCTTGAAGAAAATACGTTGTCCTCTAATCCCAGTGCCATTCAGAAATGAACAATATTACACCACTGCAGGAGGGAGGCTATACATAAAACCAGCTTGTCTGTCTTGTGGTGGTGAGTTACACCTTAGCAAGATGTATCGTGTCACTGTACTTATATTGGATGTAATGGGGTAATAAGGAATATGGTATTTTGAAGATGTTAAAGTTGCCAGTTGATCTCTTGTCTCGAGATACGTGCTATCAAGAAATAGAAGAAGCTGATTTAGGTTTTCTAGTTTTGGTTTTTGTTTTGTTTAGGGTTTGTGCATGTGCATGTGGGGTGATTTTGTTTATCTTTAATAAAGCTAGTATTTGATGATCTTAGTTTCGGTGCTCTGTGTTGATGTGTACCTTATATATGTCCTTGCAAGGTTGGGGTTAAACTCCTCCTGATGCAGTGGTGTAGATTCTTCCAATTAATGGCATAATTATATTAAATATGGTCTTCTGCCATCTTGAGGAGCCAGAATTGCAAGCCTATTAAGCTTTTTAATTAACTGCTAAAAAAAAATGTAGTATTTTTAAGTGAATCAATGCAGTGTACTCCAAACTATAGCATATACTTTCCTAAAAGCGAGGGTGGAACACATCTTTCTTTGCCAAGTGTTCTAATTTGTGGTCTAAAATGCAGCAGATATACTGTCAAATATCTATATATATGTTTTTAATGGTCATCCAGAATGAAGTGTTCTATGCTCACCTTTAAGAAATTTAGAATTCAAGGTCAAGTTAATTTTAAAACACAGTATGGAAGTAAATTTTTACTGAAGCAACTTTTATGAAGTTGACACCTTTTATAGTGGCCTTTGTAAATTGAAAGAATGTAAATTACACATTTCTGAGGGCATAAAAGTTATGACCAAACTGCATTTACTGGAATAAGGACACTTAGTTTCTCTTGCAGATGGGAATTTACATTTTGCATTACACTTTTGGAGAGTTGGTAAAATCCAATTTCAAGTCATATTTAACAGTTTTGTACCTATTTTTCTACATAATGGGCAGGTTAGTACAGCCTGTAGGAAAAATAAACTCCAGTGACACATGTAGAATCGTTCTGTTGTGGTGGAAGAAATCTACTTTCCATAGTCAGCAAAAAAAATAGACATAAAACTGGAATTAAATATGTGCTTTTAAATATCTGGTTAAAACAGTTCTGTATCTTATTTTTACCTTTAGGTAAACCACTACCCAAACATTCCCCAGGTATCCTTAAGAAATAAAGGATCAGATCATAATCACCTGGCTTACTTTAAATTTTAAGCAGCTGATCTGAATCATTGAGTTGTTATTTTGAAGTAAGTGGGATTATGTGCTTAAAATTAAAAATGTGTTTACATTCTTTGTAGTGGAATCATTTTCATTTGCAAGAACATTGAAGGCTTCCAACTTTTAAAGACAAAAGTTCATATCCATTATGTACGTCTGCTACACAAGTATGAAAAAAAATTACCATAGCTGCAACGTTGGGTAACATTTTCAAATTTACATGAGAAATTTCTAATGTAATATTCAGTTTGTATGCTCAGACTGGGCATCATATGAGGAGAAAAAGGTATCAGTAGTTGTGTGAGGAGTAATGTTCTCAATTCAAAGTATTGCAGTCAATGAGAATTTGTCTTTCTGTATCTGCAGTGTACAGCTTTCATGTTACTGTTCTGTCTGTGGTGGATTGGATGGCTGCCCCTAGTGGGATAGAACAGGGAGAGAAAACAAGAAAACATGGGTCAAGATAAAAACAGGGAGATCGCTTACCTGTTGTGTCATGGGCAAAACAGACATGACTTGGGGGAAAACAGTTTAATGTTTTACCATTTAAAATTAGAGTAGGATTGTGTGAAACACAAACTGAAACACCTTCTCTCCCACCCTCCCGTCTTTTTCGGCTCAACTTCACTCCGTCATTCCCAGCTCCTCTATCTGCTTCCCCTTGACTGGTGCCAGGAGATGGGGAATGGGGGTTGCAGTCAGTGTATAACAGCTCCTCTCTTCTGCTTCTTCCTCCTCACACTTTTCCCGTACTTCAGTATGGATTCTCTAGAGGCTGCAGTTCTTCAGGATAAACCTGCTCCAGTGCGGGCTTTCCATGGGCCTCAGCATGGATATCTGCTCAGCTGCCTGCAGCACCTCCTCCTCCTCTTTCTTCACTGTCCCTGGTGTTTGCATGGCTGTTTCTCACACATTTTTTCTTCCCTAACCTTTCTCGACCAACTGTTACACAGGGTTTTTACCCTTTCTCAAACACACTTTTTCTGAGGCACCACCACCTTGGTTCTGGGTCCCAGTCGTGCCCTGTGGTGGGTCAGTTAGAACTGTCTGGAACTGTTTCCGGCTGCTCCTAACAGGGGCCACCCTGCAGATGCTGCATCCAACCCCTTCTGTCATCTGCTAGTAGTTTGACTTTCATTAGTTTTGTTACAGAGTTCTTCATTAAGATGATCCTCATCCTAAGCGTTCGTATACAGTGGGGAGCAAACTCAGTCTTTCAGAGCATGATTTGACAACAGCGAAAGCAAGTTGATAGTGTGTTAAAAAACCCCAAACCTCTTTATTTCTTTGATTCTTTTGCATAATCACATATTGACAGAAGTGGGGAAAAAAACCTTTTTTTCTTAGGTGTTTTGGACATCAGGAAGGAAACCAGTGAGTATTTTTGAGAGAAGGTAAAAAGATTTTCCTGTGTTTTTGGAAAGGAAAGAACAGTATTGTGTCATTTGGGTGTCACTGGCTCCTCAGAGTATGGAAGAAAGCATCACCAGTGAATTGACCAAAGCAGTAATTATCACACATATATATTTGAGGTAACTGTTAATATTTCCATATTCAACAAATTGAATACTTTGTAAAGCTCTACTTTTATCTTAAGGTGATGTTAATACTTGTGAAATTTTCCTCCAGGTCTTCTTGCCTATTCAGTGCTTTGCCCAGGAAAGGCTGAGGTGAGATATTATGTAGGTATTTATTTACAGAAAAGATCAGGACCATCAATACAACAGATGCTTTATGATTAGCATATTAATAGCTGTAGATAGATATGGTTAATAGGACACAATCTGATTTTGAAGCTGAATGTCTGAATGCCAGAGATGGTGCTGCTTCTGGGCCTCAGCAGGGCTATAGCAATACTGGCTGTTTCTTGAGGACAAAAGGATGTTGAGGGGTTTATGTGAAAAAAAACCTTTATATTTTGCAAACATTAACTACCTAGAGTTATGAATGTACCAAGATTGTTATTTCCTGAGCTAAACTGTTTTTTTTAAGTAATTGGCAATAAGTGAATTATTAATCGTTAGCTCTAGAAATGAACTTTTTCCCTCCACTGTAAGCACTTATAGCACTGACTAAAACACAGTTAAGATTGAAGAACTTTTACCTTAAAATAACTGCTGTTATTGAAATAATAACATTATTTCCAGTAAATCAAATGCCATACAAAATTAAGAATCATAGCCTGTCATTTCTTCTTTGAGAAGTCATTAATATGGATTTATTATGGTAAGTAATGAGATTTCTCTCCCCACCATTGGACAGCTGGACATAGAATGGACAGCAGTTTCTGTACACAGAGTACAGCAAAGCATAGGTCAGAGTACTGCTTGGTATTCTAGTCTTAGGTGGGAAGGGCTGACAATGCTTTTGGCTAGATGCACAGGGTGCAGTGGAAAATAATGTGCAAAAATGTGCTGGCATTCCAAAATGTGTTTAGGTTTTTTAACATTCTCCCATCACCATCAGAGAGCTCTAGCATGTTTATTTCTAGACAGAAGACAAAATGCTTCTGTTTTAATCCTGAAATTCATGATTCTTCCATTTTGTGTCTGAAGGCAAAAAAATGAGAACTGAGTGCCAACCTTATTAATTTATTTGTGAAATTGTGCAGTAGATTAATATCTTTGTTTCTTATACTGGGATATTTAAAAAAATCAATTTTACTAAAGAAAAGTAATCCTATATAACAAACTAATTATATCAGTATCGTTATTCTCTCTGATGTAAAGCAGAGTATAAACAACATAATTTTTTAATGGATATTTTATGGACAGATTCTGTATTAATCTTTATGCTCATCAGAATTCATCTGTTATGCATTTCTAATATATATATATTAAATGCTCTTTAGTCATGAATTTTTAAATGTGTCTGCATATAAGTTCTAACATAGGAGGGGAGGTGTCAGTATAGGGAGAAGAGAGATACTGGAGAAGTACGGTTATGGATAAATCACTAAAAGCACTTTGTTATATGTCTATGATATGGGACTGCTTTCATAGCTCAGACTGTGTCCAACATGTTTGAGGCTGTGTTAGTTTTTTATTTTTTTTTCTTATTGTAATGAAGATGTAAAATTTGTGACTGTAACTTTGAATTCTTTCCATTAATTATGGCTTTCTAGTTATGGCTTCCTACTCTTTATTTTTTGAACTGGAAGCCCTTCCCCACGATCTGGATGGAAAAAATAGGTTAAATTTAACAGATCAGTTTTTGACAGGTTTTTCATCTGTTGAGTCAAGCATTCAGCCAGAATTCCTAGTACTTGTGACACTACTGCCAAGTAGGGTTGACTGATAAGTACAGGATCTACTTAAACAGTTCAGGCTGTGGGATGTCTTTGGCAACGGGATCTTCTGTGTCAGCAAAAAAAGGGAACATTTCCCAAAGACAGTATTTCTTCACCTGCATTCAGCTATAGCTTATAATTTGTATCACTTAAATACAGTCACTGTATCTGTGTAATATCCATGATGCTATGTAGGCTTGCACAACTTATTTTAATGGGTTTTTGTGTGGTTTTAATAGAGAATAGAAAATGCTTCTCTGTAGCTTCTTGCCCTTAGCATTCTTCGAAAATTCCCTTCCCCCAATAGTAGTTTTAGGAAAAGGTGGTTTTTTAATTTTTGTTTTTTTTCACCTGGACCAAGACAGTGTCTCGCTATGAATTTAATCATACCTTAAAATGCCTAAATACCAATTTCAGAGGCAAAATTAGCTCAGATATTATTACAGAATAATTTGATTCAGGAAACTGGTCATCTGCTTAGAAAAAAATATTGTATCTTAGGAAGGACAGAATGTGCTTAAGATGTTAAAATCCTCATAAAAAAGCTGTTTCTTTCCTGATGATAGTTTTATATAGAAGATAACAGTATGAGATCTGTGATGATCATGTATTAATAATGAAGAGTAAACAGCTGTTCTGCAAAATGGACTTCATGTGAAATGTTGGATTTGTTTAAGGAAAGAAAAGAGGGTTAGATCCTCATCTAATAAATCATTATAGCTCCATAAAAAGCAGTAATGTATATGCTGAGAAAAATAATTCTGTATCTGTGGAGGTCTTTTTAGCATATTGCAGAATAGCAGTAGCATTAAATGGTCAAAATATAATATTATATAACACAACCAGACTTATTTTTATATATGAAATTGTAAAGTATTTAATTATGTGTCGTCTTACTGCTTGATGTGCAGTTGTCCTTACTTCTTAATTAATTTCTTTTGACATGGGTGGGCAGAAGAGCCAGGGAAGTTAAGTCTGAAGTCAAGGCTATTTGTTACTTCAGAGTACTTGTTCAGCAGTTGGTAGTGGCTTGTTTTAATGTACTTACTCCATTTTAGATATTTGCTTGACTGGTACATCTAAAGCTCACACAGTGTGACCCTTATGTATTGTGCTGAGCCCTCCTTTCCTTTTTGGTAGTAAGAGACAGCTTGGAAGTCTTCGGTTTGGCCCTAATTAGTGAAAGACTGTATTTGTTAATGGTATATTTCGACTGAAGGTTTGTATTTCTGCTTCTCAAGGGCTGTTCTTACTTGTATCTGGAAATGTTTTTTAACCTACATAGCTTGGCATCATTGCTGATATATTGTCCTCTAGCTGTATCAGCTACCATTTATTAGTTGTTGGAAACAAATGCAATTCCTGTAATAACCGAATAAATAAAGCCCTACAGCTACTTTCAGGCCATCTCAGCATAATAATTTTGGCTAAAATACAAGATGAATTAATGCTGATTGAATTTAATTATGACTGTACAAGACCTAATCTGCAAGGGCAGAATGACTAAGCAAAGAAGCAAGGTGCCACCACTGCTGTGGCTGGCTTTATGGGGGTATTTTATGTGTGGTGTGTAAAGCTGCAAGTATACGTACATTAATGGAGCTGTGTATGAACTAAAATATACTTTGATTTATTATGTTAGATGGGAAAGAGCAAATTTTGGTCAAAGCGCCCCAATCCGTCAAATCACTGCTCAATTGTTTGCTTGGTGGAATTCTACTGACCCAGAAAGTGGTATTTTTGCCATGTCCACTCTTCAGCTGTATTAGATGTGCATGAAATATATATATATATATAATTTACCTGTTTAGAGTGTTAAGAAGATTACTTCCTTCACATAAAGAATGAAAATAATTCCTTTTTCTTTACAGAGTACGGTAAGTTTTGTGCTTGGGAAGAGAAACGATATCATTTGTACACAAATTATTTCAGTACAGCTTATGAACTTAAAGCCTTTAAACATAGTCATTCAATCATGTTAGTACTATTGAGGATTTTGAATGTGGCCTTCTTAAACTTGGGGGCTGGGGATCACATAATACACGTGTACGAATGCAGTGGGTATTCTTGTCTGTTCTTTTCACACACCCTTGAATTTAGGAGTGGGATGACATTATAGCCTTATGTTCTGCTTAATTGTAAACATCCCAGGAGCAGAAGCAAAACTGAAGGTTACTGTGGCTTTATTATGAAGTACAGTATAATTTAAAATATTATGTAAATGAAGATACTTCAGTTTTAGTGTGTCATTGAAGTCCAGGTATCCAATAAGGCTACCTTCAGTGCAAGCACAGACTAGGCAGTGGAGGAGAGTTAAATGCAGGAGGCAGGGGCGGTGCTAGGGGAGGGGAGAAAGGAAGGGAGAGAAAATTCAGTAGATGTAACAATGGAAAAAAAGAAATCTCCAGAGATATCTATGGTAACAGTTTTAAAAGTAGCCTTTATCTGGATGTGCTGGACACCATCTGTATGGTTTTGGAATGAATTCTCAGGCTCAGCCAGCTGAAGGGTATGCTATCCTCTGCTAGTCCTTCTTTTCTGCCTTTCTGTTTGTACCTCAAGCCAGGTAATGTGGTTTCTTTTCTGCTGACACACACATATCCACATGCACCAGGTTCATTTTTAGCTTGCTTCTCTGTCACCAGCTCTGTATCTTGCCTGGTATGCATTAAGCATCCCACTTACATGTAACTGTAGATTAAATCAAACCTTGCAACTCTGTATCTTGTTTCATAGTTTGGGGTTTTTTACTCCTGTTTTGGTAAATAAGACTTAACCAATGTCTCAGTTCCTATCTGTACAGAAGCCCCCAGTTGTTATGAAACATGCATGGTAAATAAGCTTACTTCTGCTAGGTGTATTCCTGTTAGACTGAGATCCATATATTCATGATTGCTTGTCATGATCAGGTCACAATTGTTAAGATCCACAGTCATGGCAGGATTAGAGACTAAATTTAAATGCCAACTCAAATAAGCATTTTTTCAGCATCTGTTAGGTTGTGTGTGCTCTTGTCTTTTTATTTCTTCAGAAAGTTTATGGAAACAGCACATTAAAATATCATTGAAAATATTACTTACTTTCTGGTGGAATGAATAACTTAAAATGTAGAAATTGGCAATAGGGCAGTGGTGATTTATGCCAGTGGCAAAGTCTTGTCAGAGGAAATCTGACTAGGCAAAGACTTAGTGTATGTTAACTTGCAAGTAGATGCAAAAATCTTTACAGAAGCTGTGTCTTCATAACTTATCTCTGCTAATAATATTATTTGTCTTCCTGAAACACCACCATACTACAGATCTTACGGAATATATGACATATTGAGGTGAAGAAGGTTTGCATGGATTGAATTTTGTGATTAATCAGGCAAGATGACAGTTTCAGTTTTCTTCCTGTTGCTGTTCTCCCCAAAATAAATATACACATTAGCTTGAATGAGATTGTCATTCACAGCCATTGCTAAAGTGCATGGAAAGAATATATTCTAAGCGATTCTGCATATTTTCAGGGCAAGGCTGCTGTCTACCAGCACTGTATTGAAAGGTAGTTGTGGCAGTTGTTCTGTTTGTGACTCATGTGCCCCAGTGTATAAATCATGAGCTACTGCTAGTAAAGTGCACCCTCACTCTGAGATCTGTAGTAATGTTCCCCCTTCCTGACGGCCACTTGCGCAATGGCTCCCCATCCATAGAAGACCCGTCGTAAACATTCTTTCCTGTTGTATCTACTCAACATGCAGTTAAACCCTTCGGCTCTTTAACAGAGAATGCCTATGCCTACACTCTCTTAGCAGAGTCAGTGCCAAATTAACCATGCTGTCTTTATCTTCAAAGTATTATGAATTGCCCTGTATCACAGGTAACTGCATCCAAGCATGTGTTGAGTTCTTTGAGGGTACTGTAATTGAATTAGCAAAATTCATGCTTGATTAATTCATCATCGTAATCAGGTTACTAAACAATTTATAATGCTCCTAACTCTGAGGGAATGATAAATAGCTTTTTATGAAGTATTAAAGAGTAGCTGACCCTGCTTTGGGCAGGAGGTTGGACCCGATGACCTGCTGAGGTCCCTTTGAACCCAAATTGCTCTATGATTCTATGAAAAGCTATTAGCATACATTTCCAAATGTCATGGGCAGATCTTCAGCTGGCTGATTCAGAAGACTTCCTTCAGAAAAAATAAACCCAGGTCACCTCACACTTACTCTGAATTTTTATGTCACTAAGGATTTTTTTTTTTCTTTTAATTTTAGCTAGCAAATTTTAATTGTTAAACTATGTCCTGATGAATACACCTTTCACCTGGGCCCTTAAATTATGCTGTAAATATTAGTTATGCCTCAGGATTCTTTGCAGTATTATAAAGTACTGTAGACTCCAGTTGTAAGATAATCAACTGGGGAAAGAATACAGGATTCCTAAACCTTAATTTCCATCTCTAGTACCTCTTATGAGTTAACTACAATTTTGCAACACCAGCCCTCATACTGGTGTACTGATGTGCTGTGCATCAGGATATGTTCACAACCATCTTTATTCAAAATTTGCATTAGATGTATAATGATATAAAAAAAACCACAACCCAAAAAACTTCATGCCACAGGCACAGCAGCTTTTCCAAATGTGAAAATTGTGTAACTCTGTCATACACTATGATATTCAATATAGTAATTCATGATACACAACATTGGCATATGTGAAAGCTCTGGAAAAAAATATTCAGGAGAAGGGCAAAGACATACTCCTTACATTCTGCTTGTGCTAGTTTTGTATTTTCCGTGTCAAAATTGACTTTGCAGACCTAGAAAGAACGTTTGATGTTTAAAACACACAGTGTGTCAGAAGAACAGCCTTAAGACAGAAATGCAAAAGCAAAAGAAGGATCATTCTCTGTTTGCCCTTTGCATTCATCAACATCTTTGTCTTGTTCTGACTGCCAGCAAAAGTTATGGATAAAATAGCATCAAGATGAAACAAAGCTTTTATGAGTCTAGCTGTCATCCATAACCAGTATCACCTCCTGCAAATTACTATGAGTTTTAGATAACCAATCTGTTTGAATACCTTGTTAGGAGGAGCTGAATGAGCCAGATGGCTTTTATGTCACCTTATAACTACTCACAGCTCAGCCTTAAGTTTTGCCCCTTTGCATCTGAAAAAATTAAAAGTTTACTAACTGTGGCATATGGAGTAGGGATTTTCTAGTCTGCAGGCAGTTTGTTACCTTGGTTCTTAATGAAATGCACTTTGATATGTTACTGTCATCTTTGCCTAAGTCTACACTATGGCTAACTCCAATGAGATACAAAGTTTCTGTTGTCCTCATTCATCCTACAGCATGTAGTGTTTATCCTTGGTAATCTCTGCATCCGTTAATAGTAATGTTTATTTCTGGTCATTTTTTAATTTTTTTGTTTGTTTGGGTTTGAAGGGTTTTTTTTCCTTGTTTTTGGTGCAGATTAACTGAAATAATGTGAAGCCTGTGTTGCAGTCTTCTCAAGTTGTATTTTTGAAACAAGAGAACAAGGGCAGGTGTTACATGATATGGGATTTGGTATAAAGATGCATTAGGGTGTTTGGAGTTACAGAGTTTTCTGGGAAACTGATGGAAAAAATATTCCAGGTGTATGGGGGGGGGATCAAATGAGGTGAAATCTTGTCCATAACAGCATACAAGATACTATTGTATCTGGAGCAAAATTGCCTCAGAACGAGCTGGTTCACTTGCCTGTAAAGACCATTTTTAACTGTGGAAAATTAAAGGACCAGGACTCAGGAGCTGAATTTCATAACAACACAGTCACAATTGATAATGTAAGCTTGATAATAGGCAGAAAACCTAATGAGTTTTCCAAGCTCAGTTGAATGCATCTCAAAAATTTAAATGGGGTAAATGTGTAGGATGGAAATAGGTGGCATCTTCCACCTAACATAATGGTGCTCCTAAGAAGTCAGCCTTTTTTTCTGAAGACATTGGAGAAGAGAAAGGAATAGGAGCTTTTATTAACTCCAGTTGCCAATATGGTATATCACAGAGTACGAGAAAAAAAATTACAGAAGAGGAAAAAAAAATGACAGTACTTTTTTCTTTCTATAGAAAGTGTAAAGAATATTCTTCTGCTACACCTTATTATATAAAAAGTTAAAACGGACCCTTTTTGCTGATTTATTCTGAAGTTTACACTGCAAGCAATGAGATTTGCTTCTATTAGGGGAAGCTTAGCGCTTAATAGCTTACTTTAAACATTTTACTGTTCTTTAAATATCCATTTGCTGTTTAAAAGAAAGCCCTGTGTCACTAGATTTTCTCACAGCATCTCTAAAAATACCAGTGCTTTAATTAATTCCATTTCCACGAACTTCTTTATAGTGTGTTGTTGGGTTTTGTAGCTTTGAAATCTTGGTGGAGAAAAAAAAAATAGTAAAAATAATGTATTTTAATGTTTTCCTCACTTCTTGCTTACTAAAGCTAAAAGCCATGTGAGAATATGTGTTTTGTACCTGGAAGATCATGTTTGTTTATTTTCCTTTTCAGTTTTGTTCTGGGTTTTAGTAGTTAGTGAAGTCAAACTAGTTAGTAGCAACAGAAATTGGTCTCACTTTTATGAAATAAACTCTTCATTTCAATAACAGTTACAGACCTTTCCCTTTAGCATAATTTTTCTTAGTTCTAAATATTGTTTCGTATGTTATATTTGCTGTTGTTGAAGTCCTGGAAAGTTGACTTCTACATTTCTTTCTGCTGTTAAGATAGCAGAATTCTTGCAGATTTTTTCTCTTCTGTGAGGGAGTGGGAAGAATTAGAAATCTGAAAAATATCATTTACATTCATACATAGAAGTGTGCATTTTTTAAATTTTATTTTTTGCTTCCTAGGGAATTAATTATGTCTGTTCCATTGAGAACACTTGTCAACTTAAGGCTCTTAAAGTTTTACAGTCAAGTAATTAACAAGAGGCTTGGATACTGTCAGCTATGTTACCAGTTTTATGATGAATCTTACTTAGTATAAAATTACCTTGCACCATTCCTAGCCGCATCGCTGCTGCAGGAATTTATCCACTTTACAATCAGAAAAAGTAAGCGTGGCTTGCTCCTAGTAGAACAGAACAGTTTTTATAATAACTTGGAAATTTTTCATAACTGTTAAATTTGCAGCAGCTGGTCTTCATCTACCTGTTGGATGCGATGTGGTAGAAAGGCCTTGCTGAAGGTACCTCCCTGCTATAACTTACTTCCAACTCCTATTCAGAAAGTAAGAGACCATCTGAAAAGTGGGTGTTGCTGCATGAAGGGGGAAAGTGATGGAAACATGCTGGTCAAATGGTACACACCATTTCTTGTTAAGTACCTGTAAAGCAATTTCTGCTTTGTAGAAATGGAGGAGGATCCTTTGAGATAAGGCTTAGGGTTGGTTTTGTGTTTTTTTTTTATGGTGACTTCTCTGTGAGGACATAGTTTCTGCTGGTGTAGAAGGGTTGAAGGTATAATGTGAATACACCTCTGAGTCAGCTCATTTATATGAGCATTGTCACAGCTTATTTATGGTGAGTTTTATTATGCTATTTATTTCACTGTCTGAGAGATAAATCCTTTGGTGAAGGCTCCAGAGGAAGGCAAGTTTTGGGGAAAAAAATCAGCTGTCTCTGAGCCTCAGTTGAGTATGTGAAACCCCCTCTTTTTCTAATAAAAGACCTTATACTGCCTATGTTGTATATATATGAATATTACCAGAAGTCCTAACTACTGTGTTAGCATGTATGAAGCAGATGCTTAACTCTGTTGTACGTATTTAGTGGTATTCTGGTCTGAGTCCAAACTGTTTCTTGAAATCAGTCTATTGAAATCTTGCTTACTGACCTCTTTGCTACAAAATGTGAGCTTAGTTATTATATAATTTATTCTCTAGTTGTATTGTTATTTGTGAGGCAAAATAAGACTTGGTGGGACAATGGCTTTTTGACTTTACGCCAAGGTCATGTAAATCACTCCAGCTGTCACTCTGTAATCCGTATGACCAAAAGGCTGTACTGATTGACTTGAAGCACTTTGGTAAATGGCACAACTGGTCCTTAAATTGAGAGGAGTAGGGAGGCACTTTCACAGAAGATGCATTTGGCCTTGCCACATTGGAATCGTAGATAAGCCAAGCTTATTTGCTTTTTCTTGCTGTTTCCCCTGTCTTCCCTGCCTGTGCCAGAAACATTCAGGTGCCAAATTTGCCATTTGTGCCCATCCATTAACTGTAAAATTTACCTCAGCTGTATAATTAACATCGATACCTAGATTACAGCTGAATTAAGTTTAAATTCTTACAGGAGTTTAATCACTTACACAAAGCTATTTTGGCTCAGTTTGTTTTTTTGCCTTTTTTAAGTGACCTGAAAAAGGACCTCTCCCATTTTGGTCCAGGCATTCAAATTAAGTCTACACACTTTAAGTGCCCTTTTTTTTAATTCTTTTTATTTTTTTTTCTTTTATTTTTTTTTCCGTATGGCAAGAATTGTGTCTAATTTATTCCTCTTTAAATAAGCCACAGTCACCCAAATGAGTCAGTTTGTTACTTCTTTCAAACCCTAGGCCAGTGGTTTAAGTTTCCAAGTTAGTTGTTCTATCTGGACCTTGTCTTATATCTTGCAAGGGCAGGTAGTGCAATGCTAGGAACATGGGTTGGAGTCCAAACCAACATCTTTTTTGCCTTGCTCTTCTGATTCATCACATAGTGATTACAGTTCCCTAAAGACATGGAGAAGAAAACCTAGTTCCCTTCCAGTAGTATTTTTAAACAGTGTGACATAATGCTTCCTTTCTTCTAAAGGGGCACTAAAAAAAACCATGTAGACAGTATTTGCTATCAAATACCTTTTCCTAGAGCTATTTGATATATAGTTATATATATATATAGTTAGTATACTACCTCATGAAACATTTTTGGTTAGGAGAACTATTGACTACAAATTCAATTCTGATCTGCTCCAACCTGTCCTCAGACAAGTTTGCTAAAACCTCTTCTGTCTTCAGTTTTATACATGAAATTTGAAAAAAACAAAGAAATTTCCCAGCAGGACTCCAGTTGGATTAAGAACAGACTTAAGTGAAATTAAATGAGATTTTTGTATACTGCCATTGTTGATCATAATACAGTGAGGTTAATTTTACTTAGTGGTACGGTGAAAGTAACATATGTCATCTTCTGAGAATGAAAAACGTGTATTGATCTGACTGGGGCTTTCAAAAGTTTCTTTCAGAACGAAATTATAGTTTTGCCTATATTTGCTCCAATCTCTTGTTTTTCTCTTGTTACCAGAACCGGATATTCTTTATCATTTTTTTTTTCTCCCACTGCTTTGTACAGAAGAAACAAATCACACTTACATGTGTATCAGGTTATTATTAGAATGATTTTTCTGTTTAATCGATACAATTTTGTCCTTGGTAACAGAGCTGGGATTTAGATTGTTTTCTGATAAACAGAAAATTTTTGCTGGAAATCAGTTTTTTGCATTACTTGCCTTGTAGAAGTGTGGAAAATAAATACTGTGTAGAAAAAGATGGCCCTAGTAGTTGCTGCAAGGGATCCCTCTGGGGATACTTTTCTCTGAGTAGAATCCCAGTCTGGAAAGTAAGTGGGCCTAAGTAATATGCAACCAAGCATATTGCCCTAGAGTGAAAGTAAGACTTATTCTCACTTCTACCTCTTTTTTATGTGTCTAATTCAGCAGTGTTTAAGCAACTGTCCAATTTTAAGTACATGAACAGTCAAATTGATTTTACAGGCTGAAGTACCTTAAACTCTTGAGTAACATGCTTGTGCTTTTATTCCTTTTGAGAAAAGGGTGTTTGGGGCAGCAAAATAATTATAATTGTCTTCTAAGGAATTGCAGGCATTCCTTCCAGGAGAATATTCATAAGAATTACATTTCTTGCCTTGAAGTGAGAGTTGTTATTGGCAAGTAGTGTTTGATGTTAGAAATGATTATATTTTATAGAAGTAATTAAGGAATATTTGTTTACATATTTTTCTTACTTTTTAATTTTCCTTTTTACCAAGCAAGCATGATGATATTGTGACATGTTTTAGCTACTGCACTTCAGTTGCCTTATAAAGCAAGGATTCTGCAAGGTCAATGCTGTCTAGTGATTTCTAGTGGGAATAGTGTTCGTCAAGTGTCAGAGAAGATGGTTCTGGGTTTTAGGTTTCTTTGGAGTTTGTTTTTTTTTTGGGGGGGTGGAGGAAGAGAAGACTTCTTGCGTGATTCCTTGAAAAATGTGAGACTTTCAAGCAAGTGGGAATAAGGAGGATTTGAAGTCAATAGGAATATCACAGGATGTAAAATCAGTACACTTCTGTGTTTGTGGAGGGGCATGTTCTGTGTGTTGCTGCAAAGAAGCCAATGTTAAGACAAGACATTCATTCATACTTCTGTAAACATTATTGGTTTGTTTTCTGTAATATATTGAATCACTGAATACTGGTTTAATATAGAATAGCCTTTTTCTTTTTTTGTCATAGTATGAAATAATGTATATCATATATAACTAACCTTAAAGCACTGAAAAAAACCCAAGTGATTTGGTGTATTTCAGGAATAACTCATGTCAACACTAATTAAAGTTTGAGAACAATCTTAGTATTTTTGCATTTGAATAACGGGGGGTGTACTGTCTTCCTGCAGAATATCCACATATGCACTCTGGGGAATTCTGTGGATATAGTGTTCACTTGTGCATTATTGGAAGCAGCTCTGAAAAAACTCACTATTGTAGTAGGTGGATCTAAATATTAGAAAGAGGCAAAAGCCAGTTTTAGTTAAAATGAAGATTTAAAAATTTACTTCCTGTCTTTTTATTCCTGTAGGTTCTTCCTGTATCCCACAAGAAAAAAAAAAAAAGTTGTATTTTGGGGTGAAATACAAGTGCTCTTTTTTTTCTTTTTTCCTCCTTCTTCTTCAGTTTACTTGTTTTACGGACCTTTCAAGTAAGTAGATGTATTCGTGTGTGTGAGTTAGACTGTTTATTTCCCAAGAGTGGGCAGGGTACCTTGCGTGTGAGAGTTAGTAGGAAACAACCTGCTGCTTGTATTTGCTGGTGATTCAGGTGTTTTCTACATATAACATTAAGGATGCTTTTTGTAAATTGTCTTTCCAAACTAAATAATGCTAAAGAAATGATCAGCTTTCTTCTCCTATTTTGATGGTAGTATAATCAAATACATTAGTCCCTGAATCAATTGTTCAGACATCTGAAAAGACTGCTTCATTAGCAGTACAAGAGTTATAAACAATCATGCAGAAAGGATTTTGTCGCTGTGCTTCCTAAGAAGTTTCTGTGTATCTCTTTGGTTTCATGATGTAGAATTACAAAATCACTCAGTTCATAAGAGATCTCAGGAAGTCCCTAGTTCAAGTCTCTGCTCAAATCAGAGTCAGCATTAAATTCAAACCGTGTTGTTCAGGGCTCTCAAGTGTCTGAGGACATACCTTCCACAACCTCTCTGGATTCTGATATTTTATTATACTCATGGTGAAACTCTTTTTTTTTTTTTTTTTAATTTTTATTTTATTCCCCCCCCCTTTATCCAGTTGGAGACACTCGTTTATGGCTGTTGTCCCTCAAGTTTCCACTCTGCACCACGATGAATAATGTGACTCAGTATCCTCCTTGTAGGTAGTGGGGGTCTGACAGTAAGTCTCCAGAGAGCCTGACAAATCCAAGGTTGAACAAATCCTGTTTTCTCTAGCCCTGGACCATCTTGGTGGATCTCCAGTGGATTCATTGGAGTTTACCATAATCTTTCTTGTTATAGCCCAGTAGGCTGTCAGCCTTTATTTATTCCAGAGTCTGATGCTGACTCAGCCAAACATCCACGAGGCCCCCTAGATCCTTATCCACAAAGCTCCCAACCAGGGCCCCAGCAGTACTAATGGAAAGGGTTAGTTCATGCCAGGTGCAGGAATTTGTCTTTGTTGAATTTCATAAGGTTTCTCATGCAATATGTATTTATATAACAATAGTGAATTGTTTAGTTAATTTGTACTTTGTTGTACAGTGTCTTACAATCTGTTTTCAAAAAAAAAAAAACAAACCATAGAAAGGTAGATCACGAAAAAGCTCAGGAAGTTATTAAATTCTTTCTATCTGCTTGGTGCAGGATTATGATGCTATTGTACGCTGATGCTGAGACATACCACACATCTTTTTTTTTTAAATTTCATGCATTAACTGTAAAAAGCATTTACAGTCCTGCATATTAAGTATTATCGCTATGAGGAAAGAGAAACAATGTCTTAGTTGATAAGACATTCACTTGCAAATTACACCTTTCCTGGGTCTATTATCTACTTTGAACAGGTAGATATTTCTTTCCTGTTTTTTTTTACCCCCTGCCAATAAAGTTGTCGGGGCATGACATTTCTCATGACATTTCTACTGAACACATAGTAGCATCTTCTTGCTTTAAAACTTAGTAGAGTATTGAACCTTGATTTGAATGTAATATTTATGTACTCGTGACTTACATGTTGGGATACAGGGTAACACAGAAAAATAAATAATGGCTCTAACTTGCATGAAAGAACACACCCTTATGCAGGTCATGGTTATATTGACATTTAGAAAAACAACAGAAAAATCAGAAATTTCTTCTTTTAATTGACACTGTGGGACACTGTTTTAGGCAACATTTGCAAAAGGTGGTTGCCACTGTGAATAAAATCTTTATTTGCTGTAGAGCCTGTGCTTTTAGGTCATTCATACTGAGTACCATTTTAAAGCAGGTTCTACAAATAACAGTTTTTCTCAAGTTTCTGCTTGGCTTCAGCAATCATTGGCATAACCATTTTTTTGTTTTTCTTTGGCTTTTCTTTCCATTTCAAAGAATATCGAAGGTGCTAAATCATTCTTACAGTGATTAATATCCTTTGAAGTACTAGTTTTTTTACAGAAATAAGTGACCAGATATCTTTGCACACTTGGAAATCCTTGTACTACTGTGTGTAACTACTCTTGTTTGCCTTCTGTCTTTTCTGTCGTTGTTGGAGATTGTGCAAACATGGTACAATGTACTTGTGACAGATTCCATCATGTTGTAAGACTTGGAGGAACCGATCTGCCTTGCAGAATATCTAAGGATCTGAGTCTTCCATGTAAGTGGCTATATCATCCTAGAAATGCTGATATTCTGATATTCACGGAACTGCTCACTGCTAACATATAAGACTCTCTGAAGATGGAACAGTCACTCAGAAAATGAGTGTTACTCTTTCTGAAGGAGAAAATCTTACCTGTAATGGCTGTAGCGCTTGGTTTTCTTACTGTAACCTGGTTTCTTATTATTTGTTCCTACTTTATCTAAAGTGGTGGGTTTTGTTATCATTTTATAGGACACTTTTAAACCCACTCAGGAGGAGGGGAGGTGCTCATAAAGGATTATGGTTTGAATCAATTTTCAGGTCAGGAGTTAATTCAGAAGCCTTAGACAGAGCTCACAATAGCTATCACCTGTAAGCCAGTATGTCTAAATTGACTTTCTTTGGTTTACAAGGCAGTCTTTTTCTGAGAGCTTTGAAATGTTGAGTAAGTGAGGGGGATGTGTTATTCACTCTACCAGTGCTGTATTGACTCAGCAGTATTGCCTTATTTACACAGTGGGCAATTTCAGTTCATTATCCATAACAAGCTTGTGTTTACGCTCTTCTTCCTAGTTAGATATTTTTCTACATTAGATATTTTTGGTACATATTGGCATTTTCAAATTAAAAGGTCTATTTTTGACAGATTGGAAAATGTGTGTAATTTCTTAGCAGTTTTGTTCCCCACTCTTCCTCTTCTGACTGTGTAATTTTTTATTTATTTTCTTTTTAAGCAAGTAGTCATCTTTCTTGTGTTGAAAAGGGAAACAAATAGCAATATGCATTACAGCAGTTGATCACCAAAACAAAATGTAATTTCAGTATGCGGGAACTCAGGAAGGGAGAAATCCTCTGTCTGTATTTCATTCCAGCAGGTGGGAATTCCCTTTCTGGGAGTGCAAAAGCTAGAAATACCAATGCTGGGTACACTTTTTCCACACTCCGTAATTCCTTCCCCCTTCTGACCTGCTCCAAATTTCCAGGGATTGTCCAGGTTATAGGACATTTAAATGACTGTTTATATCCCTATATACATGTTGTACTTAATTAACCTTGTGCATTGAACCAGTTTCTGGCTTGTAGAAGAATCAGCTGCTTTCTGAGACAAAATGGTCAAACAGTGTCACTGTTGATAGTAAAAAAAGGCCCAGAGCAGCCAAATGACTCAGAGCCAGACTTGTCTTTTCCAAAAAAAAATACTTTGTGTCAAAGGTATTAGCACTTACTGATTCTCACTAGATGGAAATGGGAGTGATTGATTAACATAATGTATTTCCCTACAGAGGTGAGTAAGGTTTGGCGTCTTGAAGACCTTAAAATGATGATGTTTAGTACTTTTGATGTATGTGAAAATAGAGGGGAATTTTACAAGTTATCCCAAGAAAATAAAGAGCATGCAAAATATCTGCAAGCAAGATTTGTAGCTTGTTAAACCTGTAGGCTTTGATTTTTAAAATTACTCTTGCAAGCTGTACCATTTTTTTTTTTTTTTTTTTTCAGTCCTACCCCTGGCTTAGAGCTGGTTGCTCAGGACTGTATCCAGTTGGGTTTTGAATATCAGCAAGGATGGAGACTCCACTACCTCCCTAGGCAACCTATGCACAGAGGTTTCAATGACCCAGCAGTGGGCGAGTGTTTTTTATGTTTAAATAAGGTTTCCTGTATTTCATTTTGTGCACATTGCCTTTGGACCTTTCTCTGGTTACTACTGCGAAGAGTCTGGCTCAATCCTTTCACCACTCAACATCCATGTGAATCCCCCTGAGCTTTCTCTTGAGGTCCGTTGCTGGACTCTCTCCAGTATGCCTGTGTTTCTTGCACTGGGAAGTGCAGAACTGCACCAAGCATTCCAGGTGTGGTTTCACCAGTGTTCAGCAGAGACAGCAAGGCTTTTACCTCCCTTGACAGGCTGTCAGTAAACCTACCTCATGTAGCCCAAGATTCTTGGCATGACTGGGTCCTTAGAAAAGGACTGATATAACAAACAAAAATGCCTCAATACACTACTGCTAGCACTTATTGCCTGATTTTCTTTTTGCATTCTGCTTTGAGTTCTCTGTTGAGAAAATGTCATGCTAGGGGTTCTCCTTATGGCACTTGCAAGGTTAAGGGCAGACTGGTGATTTCCCTTCCTCAAGCAGACTTTAACAGAGTAGTGGTAATAGAAAAGAAGCTTCAATTTTTTTTAACAGTGATGGCTTAATAAAAGCTTGGGTTGTTTCAGGAACCATCTAGCTGTTCAAGGTGTCCTTTTTACTTAATTCTGCCAGAGTGTGAAAGTACCTTTTTGTGTGAAAGTGATTCTCTTTGAACTGAAAGATGATCAGCTTTAGGTTAATTAAATCTTTAAAAAATCTTCAAAAGATATTCCTGTCAAATAAGTCGATGCAGTTCACAGAGCATTGTACTTGTATTTGACATGTACTTCCACTTTGTCATAGTTCTAAATTGGCTGTTGTCATTACAAATAATGAGTTTGGGAAAAGCTAATGTAGAGGTTTGCCCAATTTACTGTTGTATGCTAATGTGAGAAGCTCTAATTTTATTTACATAGATCTTGATTTATAGATCTACTTACAGTTTGCTACACAAAACGGGAAATTTTGTTGTTTGACATGAATTGTGAATTGAGAAGGCTTGTGAAGGATGTCTCTGTGGGAATCCAAAATACTCTAGAACAAGAAAATCAATTAACATTGAAATGAAGAAATAATTACAGAACTTCCTATCATAAATACACAATAATTTTCATTGCTCTTTACCATAGAAGTATCTATTTGTGCTTGAGTAAATATAATGTCTACTCTTTCCCCTAAAAAAATTTGTTGTTTGTTCACTTGGAAGGAAAATATTAAAAGAAAAATGTGATGTGAAGTTTGTTTGTCTTGGTTTGCTGTTGCAACGTGGTTACAACACTGGAGAAAATTGTCTTCTATTTTCCTCTGATTTTATTTAATTAATTTAATTTTTATAAAACAGTATTTTAATATTTGACTTTTAAAACTATTTTAGTATTTAATTACATAATCCTTGTTTCACCACTATATGTAACTTCCATAAATTTCTAAATTCTATCTACAGAACATCTATAAATTTCATACTATATATATATGCACAATGTGTGTACACTTGTCCTGGTTTCAGCTGTAGCAATTACTATTTTATTCCTTCCTAGTAGCTGGTGCAGTGCTGTGTTTTGGCTTTAGTCTGAGAGCAATGCTGATAACACACTGATGTTTCAGTTGTTGCTTACTCTAGTTAAGAGCTTTTCAGTCTCTCATGCTCTGCCAGTGAGTAGGGGCACAAGAAGCTTGGAGGAAGGAGAGACAGGACACCTAGCCAAAGGACAGACTAGCCAAAGGGGTAGTCCATACCATGGCACATCATGCCTAGTATATAAACTAGGGGGAGTCACCCAGGAGGCCCAGATCGCTGCTCAGGTCAGGCTGGGTACCAATTGGTTGGTGGTGAGCAATTGTATTGTGCATCAGTTCTGTTTATTGTTTTATTTCCTTCTCCTTTTTAGTTTTATATTCTCTCCCCTTGATATTTCCCTTATTATTGGTGGTAACAGTAGTAGTTTTGTATGGTATCTTAGTTATTGGACTGTTTTTATCTCAACCCTTGGGGTTTATATTCTTTTGATTCTCCTCCTCACCCTACTTGGAATCGGGGGGAAAGAGAGGTTAGGGAGCAGCTGTGTGGTTCTGAGTTACTGACTGGGCTTAAACCACGACAACATTATATTTAGTCCCTATGTATATTAACCTGTAAATTCTACAGGAAGTGCAATAGGGTGGTAAATCTTCCAAGCACCAGTAAGAGTTTCGGGCAGTTATTTTTCAGAACATAGTTTTTCTCATTGTTAGATCTTTGAAAGAGTAATTAACCTAACTGATTTCTTCTGCACTTTTCTCCCTTTCTCAAACTATTTTTATGGAGGTACTGGTCAAGTTAACACTGAGACTTAGATCTACTTAACGTACTGTGAATTACTGTCAGATTTTGCCCTGGGTTATACTAAGGCTTCATGTCACAAGTTATCAGAGTGTGTGTCATGACATGATTGTTGTGGAATGGGTGATTGTTGGACTGGGTTAGGTTCTGTGAGGAAGACCCACTAAGATGATGCTATTTTTGTGAAGTCTTAACACTTTCTGTATTCAAACTATATTTTGTTTAGAAGTTTGCTTCTGTTTTAGTTTTGGAATCCTGGGGATAGCATGTTCAGTGTTTGAGTCCTGCAAAAAAAAAAACAAACCCAAAAAAACAACCAAACCAAACTGAAAAAAAAAAAAAAAAAGGAAAGAAGTCTCCTTTTGTGCCTTATTGTAAATAATCCTTCCTTCACCTTTACTGGGTTAGTGTTATTTCTGTGCAAGAGAAAAACTTTAGCTTTTAACCAGCATTTTCTGTGGAGTTCAGTCTTCCGACCTCTACACTTTTAGGACAGAGTATGTGTATTGAAACACAGTGATTGTAACTTCTGGATAAATTGGGCAATCAAATTGAATATTCTGAAACAGAAATTTGGATAAAGCTTCTCACACTATGCTGCCTTACATTCTTTAGTGTTCTGTCCTTGTAATTGGTGAGAAGAAAGGAAATTTATAAATATGTGCTCATTCATATGGCATTAATTTAAATTCAAGCATATGGTGCCAAAAAGGTAACATCTTGCTTAAAGTTCAGGTTTACTTACTAATGTAAATGAAAATACTGGTATGAAAAGTGGCTGTAAAACTAGAGTTTTATAAATGATCTTATTATACCTAGTGTATCCAAAGAAATGACACAGATAAAAGGTTGCTTCTGACATATTTTATGAGACTGTATTCTGAACCTCAATGGCGTATTTAAGTTGTCTTGGTAAATTACATTTCCATTAGTATAGTACTGGTAACATTGAAAATATATCTCACTATTGTGATCATAAATCAAGAAAGCAGTATTACTAAATGCAGGTGCTTAAATATTGCAGTGGAACTATTTGCTTATTGAATGTTTTATGGTTCATATTTGACTGGCTATTAGATTACATTACAGCAATTGTACATATAAAGCAGTTGGAGGATATCTATAAATGTGCAGCTTTCATTAAAGGAAGCATTTTCATTAAAGATTGTTTTTTTTTAATACAGGGCTACTGCTTTCTAGGGTTAGCCATATTAATTTTTTTTCTAATATCTGTGGTTCTTCTTGCATTTCCACTTAAGTTTTATTAGCTGTGAGGCTATAATTGGATATTTTATGTATTGAGATTGTGCAACTTGATGATTTTTTCCATTTCCCATCTTACTCCATGTTTGTTCATATTCTCAACCCACCATAATGATAGTCTGACAAACTGCTCTTCCTCCTGAACAGCCAATATATGGCTTTAAATTAGGCCAGGAATATATACACAGCCATACAGATCTTAGACTAAGCCTTCATAAAGCATGATCACCACTGCAGAAGGAGGCAAGAGTTGTAATACATATATGGGAGTAGAGAAGTGAAAAAGATGTAGGTGAGAGTGAAAAGAGGAATTGATGGGTGGGAAGTGGAGTATTGAATGACTTAGCTGCTTATCTCTTCCTTTAATTGACATCTTGGAGGTATTCTGACTATATAGTAAATTGATATTCTTCTGTAAGAAGCAGGGTTTCTACTTACATGTAATGAACTTACAGACTGTTAGATCTGCAGATAAGGAAGACATGGTAGGTAAATGAGATAGGTACAGAATGAGGCTTGTCACAAATGTGCTGATGATCATAATTATGAAAATAAAAGGAAATAACCATAACTCAAACATTAAATGACAAACATTAAATTGCATTATTTTCAGTATTGCCTGTTCATGTTTTGCTTGCGTACATTATTATGTGTTTTAGTTTGATGTATTAGCTACAGGATATCCTCAACATCTTGTATAGGTCATGACAGACTGAAGCAGATGAATGGGACAGATTGAGAATGAAAGGTTGTGATGACAATAAAGCACTGATCGTAGATCTCAGCTCAGCATCATGTTGAGGCAGACACTTATTTAGAAAGCAAATAAGTCTTTAAAGTAATTGCAGATGATTATTTTTTGTAATATATGATACTTGTCAAATGGTCTTTGAGTGATTCAATGCTTGTTTTTTTTCATAGTTCAGTAAAAGCATTAGGTGATGATTTTAATCCTGACTGCCAAAATACAAAAGCAAACTATAATTTTAACTTCAGAGAATACTTTCCATATTTGTTTATATTTGTCTTATCTAATAATGTGAACAATAGAATATATGAAGCATCATTCATGCCTGTATTATTATAACATACCTGAATGTGGAGGTCTGGGTACTCAGTTGTAGCAGATCGTTTCAGTGTATCATTAGACAGTAATAAAATCTGGAGCTTCTGAAGTGCAAGTGATATATTTTTCATGACTAACAGGCTAGCAAACAGAGTGTGTAATGATTCATATAGGCAAGGATAAAGCTACATTTTATTATGCAGAAAAAATTAATTTAGAAAAGCTTACACAAGTTGTCAAAACCCCTACAATGAAGGGTTAACAGCTCCTACTCATCTGTGATGAAGTCTATTCTAAAGACCTCATTAAAGAAGGAAACTACAGATGGCAGATAATGATAACTGTGAAACAGGTTTCCTCAGGGGCACTTGAAAACTTTGTCGTTTTCATTTTTTTATCAGGGAAAGTGATGGTCAGTGTCACCAAAATTCATTTTGGTATTTTTTGCCTTTCTTTACAATTTCTATGCTTGGTTGTAGGATTTTTTTGAGGGGTGGGGTGGGTTGTTTTATGTTTGGTTTTTGTTTGTTTGATTTTGTTTCTTAACTGGTAGGTCCTATAAAATTGAATCCCTTCCCCAATAAAATTACTATCATTATACAGCTATTGATATTTCAAAGGAAAATAAGTTTCCAAATAGTTTACTGAAGCTCATTAGGAGATTAAAAAAACCGATGTCTAGAGTGAAAGAAGAGAAAAAAAAAAAATCATGCACCAAATCACAATATTTTTATTAGATGAAAAGTCAGAGTTTTGTCATTTATGCTTTCTGAAATTGACTAGTAATTCCTTATAATAGAAGGAATTTTATAAGAATTTTACCTGTACAGAAATTGTGGTATGCCAAATTAGAAGTGTAGGGGCTTGTCAAAAGGATTGTGTATAGGAGTAGGTTGTTTATTTTGAGCTCTAAGGACTTTACTGAGACCTTCATATATGAGTCACATGGTCTCTGTCTATGACGCCACAATGCTTTTAAGGTCTATTACTGCCAGTTTAACATGAAAGGGGGTGCTGGCTTGCAGACTTGCTGCTTTGGAACAGGTTTTTCTGCTTCTGTGGAGTGACCATCTGGGTGTGCACAGGCAGTTGTAGAAACTCATGGGATTTGTGTAGGGCTTCTGGTTTGAGATGCCAGTGGTTCTTAGGTGCAGCCCTCCATATTCATAGTTTAGAATATTTGACTGTTTTTTTTATTCCTACTGCTTCTCTGATTTACCCAGTTCTCTTCACTCTAAGCCCTTCTGAGGGTATTATGCTACATACTGAAAGTATGATTTGAGAATGGAGGAAAAGAGATCTGACTGATCCTTCTGTGCTTGACAAAGGATGGTACTTTTTATGTTGCAGGGCCTGAAGGTGACAGGACAGTCTTGTAGTGGTCATGCAACATATTTCTCTTGGGAGACAAAACAATTTTGAAATTAAATAATATTTTAAGGTTTTAATTAAGGCTGAGTTTTTCTCTTCAATTGTCATTTGCTGCTGAAGTATTTCCTAATGCAGATTAAAAAAAAAGAAAACTTGCAGATTGTATTGGAAACTTAGATGTAGCAGGAGGCAGTGCAGAAGTAGGAAAGCAAAGGTTGAGAACACCAGTACATAGAGAACAACTCTTGTATCTTGGGGGCTGATGTGATGTGTAGTGCCTAACATAGCTTATAGTCAGCTGGGCTTTGTTAGAGGAACCACGCTTAATGAAGTCTTTAACTCACAAATAGGCTGAACTCAGTGTTGTCTCAGCAATGAAGAGATGCTTTAGATCTCTCTATCTCGTACATTAAAGATGCACTTACCCTGTTATGAATGCAGACAGGCAACTTGTAAGTATGTGGAGAATAATTATAGCAGCTTTAAAAAAAGAGAAAAATTACGTTCCGATTATACTCGTGTAGTCAGCTTTGTAGTGGAGAAGAAATGAAACAACTGGGACTGAGATGAAATAGTACAAGTCCAGTTAAGTGAAACTGTCAAATTATAAAATTGTCTGCAGTACACATCTGTACTTAATTTAATACATATTTGCAAGTATTTTGCTGTGGTATTTTTATTACAGCTTACAACTGAAACCAAGCAAAATTCTGAAGAGAAACTAGAAGCTGTTACTTTAAAATCTTTTGTTAATGCTGTAATACTAGTTATAATGGAAATGATAACTGAGAGATTGTTATAGGTTGTTTGGATTTAATTTGGATTTTAAATTGTGGAATTATCTATAAAATGCAGTTATAATTAATTCATTAGTAGCCATCTTATTTCAGTTTTTCCCTGGGAATAGATTAGCCATCTATAGCTTTTTCTTAAATCACTGTGTGGCCCATGGCATCACTTTAAAATGCCCCAAAGTTTTCAGGCAGTGAGAAATTTGAAGTCAACTGGCAAATTACTGACTACTGATGGGTTCTTGTAGTTTTTCTAAATGGGCTGTCAGAAGAAAGGGCAAAACATTATATGGCAGTGGTTCCTCATGCAATTCCCAGAGCAGCCATGGTGTCTAAACTGAAAATCTGACAGCCATGTACCTCAGTTCTCTGAGGCATTTTCCATGGCTGAAATTAGGTTTAAGGTTTCAGTTTAGTTCCCTAATACTAGTTAATATTTATGCATTTAGTATTGTAGTATAAACTTAGAGAGAGTCTCCAATCTGAATGAAACTGAAGCTTGAGTTAAGGCAATGCTTCCCTGACTAGGAGTTGCTCTAGATTGACGTGTCTGGTACATTTCAGCATTTCACAGAAAAGCGCTGTGAGTATTGCCAAGAGTGAAAATTATTTTTATTGCATACATCATTATTAAATTTATAACTGGTTTTGGTATTTTCTAACCTCTTTTCAGACAAGGCATGTTAACGCTGCTTGTTCATACAGAAAGCTTTCCATACTTTGTTTATGTATAAAAGTGAAGTCGTATTTAGAAACAAGTGACTCTATAGATGTGTGAAAAATTTGCAAGTGCATGCAGTACGTGCGTGTGTGTTAAAAGAAAATACTGTACAAGGGAGTGCATGACAGTGGTGCATCGTACTAAGTTTCATTGACAAAACTCATATCTGTACATTCTTATTGTCATTTTGCAGATTTCTATTTAACAGTAAGTAAGCAGTCATAGTAGTTCAAAATTAAATAGGAGTCATTTGGGAGTTTAGTGATTCAGAGGGGTGACCTTGCTTCTTTCCATTGTTGTGTTTAGGTTTGGGTTGGTTTTTTTTCCATAATTATTTTTCAAAAAAAAGCACTCTGATTGGGAACAGTGTTCTGACATTGCTGTGTCAAAAAAAAAGCCAACAGGATGCTGGGTTGCATGAGCAAGGTCATCACTGTCTGAGATGAAGAAGTCATCGTCCCTTGGCTTTTGTCAGGCCATGCCTGGAATATTGTGTTTAGTTTTGGACCCCACTATACAAAAGAGGTTTGAACAAGCTGGAGAGGGTTCAGAGAAGGGCCTCAGAGATGACAAAAGGATGGGAAGCATGCCATGTGAGGAAAGGCTGAGAGAACTGAGTTTGTCTAGCCTAGAGAAAAGCAGGCTCAGGGGAGACTCTATCAGCATGTCCCAGTATTTAAAGGGTAGCTACAAAGAAGGTGGAGACTTCCTTTTTACAAGGAGTCGTATGGAAAAGATGCGAGGTAATGAGTACAAGTTACTCCCAGGGGGATTATGTTTGGACACTAGAGGAAGACTTTTCACAATGCGAACAATCAGCCATTGGAATATTCTCCCTAGGGAAGTGGTGGGTTCCCCAGCATTGGGTTCAGCTGGACAGGATGCAGGGACATCTTTTCTATACATCTTGTCTAGACTGCCAAGAAAGGTTGGACCAGCTGATCCTGAGGTCTCTTCCAACCTGGTATTCTATGAATATCCTGTGATATGGTTATTGTTGCATAACTGCTTTTCCCATTCTGGCGGAAGAAAAAGAAAGTTACGGTATTCATTGCTTAGCCTAGGTTAGCCAGAATAGTTACTTCACAGAGCAGACCTCAGTATTAATGATACTTATATAAAACTAGAATTTTATTAATATATTGAAGGTGTCTAGAAACAGTAGGTTGTAATAGATTTCAGCTTATTCCTCAAAAAGTGGGGTTGGAATAGAGCAAATGAAAATTATTCCAAATATTTCATAGGCAATTTCATAAAGGTGGACTAACTTTCATATTTGCAACAGACCGAGAATCTCAGTATTTCCCTTTTTCACATTATGACTATTTTTAATAATAAATAAGTGAATTTAAAATATCTTTTTGGTTATATCTAGCTATCTTAGTCCAAATATTTTTTCTTCCCTTCAAGCTAAATGGCACTGAATAGAGACCTGACCACTTGTGAGTGTTTTGAGTATATCATAAAATTTTGCTTCCCTTTTAGCCAACAGCTCTAAACCATCTTTTTGCTTTGGTGGATATTTTCTGGGGATGACTCATCCCAAAATTCCGTTTAAAAATCTCTGAGGAATCTCACATTCTTTTTTGCCTGGGATATTTGAACTTTTGCAGCTGTGAAGAGTAATAGAACCAATATAAAAATTAAGCTGATTGAATGAACCAGAAGGGAACAGCACAGGTCTCTTTCCAGCTATTCTGTGTAGGCTGAGACTGGACTTAAACATACAGTTCTTTTGTGCTACTTCTATTCTGCCACCTCATTATTTTTTGTTTGGGAGTTACGAATAAGTACATCCTGTATGGAGGTAAAGATCTTTTCTGCAGTATCACGAAAAGCTGTTATATTGTTGAGGCACATATTTGTGATCACAGCTTAAATACATGTCCTTCTCTAACTTCAGAAATTCAGCTTACAAGGCCATGAGAGTGATATTTGCTTCCTTCTGTCAGAAAATAAAATGTTGCTTGGACATGGGTAGACTTTTTAATAAAATGCTATCAATCTTACTTGAAGAGCTTAAATACTTCAAAGAAAGGCCTTAAGCTTCTGTGGTTCCTATCTGAAGAATCAGCATTCAATAAATTTTCAAAGTAATTTAGGGAAGTTTGAGGTACCTAACAGTGTAGGTTTAGGCATGTGTTTATTGCCCTTTTTCTTTATATGTTTTTTCCACTCTAGTTACTTTTGATCTCAACTTGTGCACTCTTCATCTATTAGGTTGCTTTTGCTCTCCAGTGAAGGCCATTGTTATGGTTGAAAGTCTGCGCGGTGATGCCACTGTTCTGATCTTTGACACTGGGTGGGTGTAGTAATGTCAGGGTAAAAGTTTCCATGGTGTTTTTATAGCAGGTACCTGACACCTTGAACTGATTCAGACTTTCAAAAAGAATGTTTTCTTTTCAGAGACACTTCATTTAAAAAATTACATGATTTGTGTGAATGCAATTTTGACAATTTTCAATAGCAAAAAATTTCAAATGAGTTAAGAATGTCTATTAAGAGAGAAAGGATAATTTCCTTTGATAAAACATTTCATATTATAATGCCAGAAACTGTAGCATATCCAGCCTAAAATGAAATAAAAATGTTCTATTAAAAATGTTGGAATGAAATGAACTGTAAATACACAGAAGGGGCAGTAGTTTTGTTGGAGTCAAAACAGCAAAACTGAAATGTTGGGATATTCTTCTAAAGGCAGCTTTCTAACAAAGCTGCTGTTGGATTCTTGCTTTAGTCTTTCCACTCATAGGTAGGAATAGGAGTTCACTCTAACATGAGTAGAAGGGACCAGTCTGCTGCTGTGATGATTGGCCTATCCAAATTTTAAAGGTTTTGCAAATGATTTTATGCTAATACCTGGGATTTTTTTTGGATGCATGCATCAGTCTTAAATAACAGAACGGATGAATGCAATAGAAAATTATTTTTCTTGACTATAGCCTTCATTTATTCAAGGCTTTGAAGTTATGTTTGGACTGCAGATTGGAGCAGGGTAGCAGAAGAGAATCAGGATTATTTTGAATGTAGTTTTAAAAAGAAAAATCCAGGGCTTCAAGTTTTGTTTCTGTGTGGGGTGTTTTTGTTGTTTTTTTTTAAAAAGCCCGGAACAACAACACAAAGAAGAAGGAAACTAGGAATTTTGTTACTTACTTATTGCTCAGTATTTTGTGGCTACATTGAGACATCAAGCATTCTGATGTGATGAATTTATTGTAAAATATCGTTAAACTATGTGGTGTATAAAGCTGGTGCATTACTACAGTGTTTGCAGAATTGTAAGAGAGGACCTCTTCTTTTAAGGATGGACTTCTCAGTTTCACTGGGGGAAGTGTAGGCTCATTTTGTTTCTTATAAAAATTATTTGAATGTTGCAGGTACTTGCTAATGAATTACTTGGTTGTTTTTGAAATAAAGTGCTGAATGTGAGAATACTGAGATGTAGATCTCTGCTTCTACCTTGTTGATAATAAAATCCTTTATTTAGCTTTTACAAAAATATTTTATTTGTACTTTTCACATCACAAGTTTATAACTAGTTAAACAAGTTGGGTTTTTTTTTGTGAAAATTTGAGTTATTGAAAACTAATGTTATGGGAATGTGGAGAAAGCTGATGACCTCAAACTGTGGTCTGTCCAACCACTTTTAAAGGTACTGCTAAAAAAAGAAGCAATGGATAAAGCAGCGAGTACAATACTGCATGAAAATTTAGAGTGCTAGTCTTGGCTTTGAACAAAGCAAAGCCGATACTTGCTTAGTCACAGAATAAGGTAAACTTAAGCATGGTTTCCATGAACAAGAGGGCAACATAAAGTGCCTTGCAGATCCTTGTGGACTGCCTCCTGATATCCCCATTGTTTTTGCCAGAAAAAATGCAATGTCACATTCTCCTGCGCTGGAATGGAGCTTCTAACTCTGCTTCACTACTAATGTAGTCAGTGAAAGCTGCAGAACAGGCTTTTCCAATTATAGGTTTCTGGTACCTGAGGTAAGTAGGAATGCATGTGATAGTATACACATTATTAAACTATTTTAACAATTTTGTAAATGCATTTTTCCAGGTGTGATTCCAGAGGTACTGGCTTGTACATGTGTGTGTGTGTATGACCTTTCATTTTAGGATATCAGTGTCGTTTATCATTATACTTGCAGCATCAGTAAAAATCCATTTAAGTGCTGTATATTATCTACATTTTAAAAATGGCTGAACTACCTTGAAGTGATATGATTCTCATTATCACTGGTTAACATACATTCCAGGAAATATATATAGTAAAGTTCATTGACAAGTGCTAGTCCTTTTTCTCAGGAGAAATAACAGTTCAGAAAACAACAGCAGCAGTGTAACGGAAATCTAGTGGTTTGTCCAAATGCAAGTCCAGGATGGAAAAAGTGGTTTGGATACTTCCATGGAGGTATCTGTGACATACATATATAGGGATGTAAATTGATTATGGGTGATTTGGAATCAGAATTTGGCAGTATTGAGTAAGAATAGGGAAGATTGACTTGCAACAGGTTGGCTCTTATATTATCTAATAATTGTCAGGTTTGCAGTCTTTTGGGGTTTGTAAGATGTCAATAGAATTAAAAGAAAGTGGGGAGGGGGGAGCAGGAGAAGAAGAAAGAGCCTGGTTTTTGTGTGATGAATTTTTAGAATGTATAAAAGAACAGATATTTATGAAAGAACAGGTATTTATGATCCTGACTGTATTAATAAGTGGGACGTATAAAAACTCCATATTGCATGTTTAAGCTGTTGGCTACTTCATTTATATGTGGAAAAAGAGGATTCTTTTTTCTTTAGCTGAAAGTAATGATGCCCAAGGCCCTCCCTCCTCCTTCTTTCAAAGAGGTTTTTTTTTCTTCTTAAGTTTTCACTTAGGTCAGTAAAACCTGCATTAATACATGACTGGAAATGACTTATAAAATTATCTTTGTTTAACCTTGTAGGAGAGCAGTTTGTCTTTGCATGCAAACCGTATTCCTCTTCTCCTGTCGACAGTTCTTGCCTCTTTCATGACCCAAAATGAATACCAATGAAACTGGGGTGACTGACAACAGTTTCTCAATGGAGGATGCAGTAGCTTTTTGCTTTCAAATAGGAATCTAAATACACACTTTTAAAGACTCCTAGGCTTCTTACTCTGTTATTTCTTCAGATTCTGTTATTTATGTTATTTTATAAATAACTCAAATTATAAATGTAACCAGTGAAATAATGGATTATAATCCATGTGAAATTAAAATGCATTAATTCTGTTAAATTAACTCAGCTGCTCAGCAAAATATGTAGGGTTCTGTGAGAAAGTGCTATGGCAAAGGATCTTTTCATGCTGAAAAGACAAAGAGCTAGGTAAAGGATAAAAGGATAACACACCAAGGTCTGAAATTAAAAGGTGATAATATTAATGGAGTTTGGACGGAACTTGAGATTTGGAAAACATGCTAATAGTTTTCAGTTTTGAGGAGATTATGGGCATTTAAAAAGCATGATGAGCTAGAATAAAAGAAAAATCTTTGCAGAATACTAAGTGAACTACTACTATGTTCTAAGGATTATGAAATTACCATCATTGTCTTTGTAAATGAAAAAATTCAGCCCAATACCAAGTGTAATTTCAGTAACAAACTTCTATATGTATTAGATTAAAGATTTATTTTGGAAGTCATGGCTTTACTATGTTAAGGGAAAAGCAAGTGAATAGAGACATTTTTTTCCTTCCCAAATTGACAAGGCCTTGGTCAATCACAATTTCTTCTTTTTCCTCAGGGAAATACTAGGTGGGCTGTGTCTGCCTGTATGTACTCGTGTAGTCTCTGTCTGGTGAGACATGGATTGTAAAGACATGGGGGTGTGGATTTTTTTCCTTCTTTTTCTCCCCCCCTTCTCCCTCCCCCCCCTTTTTTTTCCTCTCTTTTTTTTTCTTTTTTTTTTTCTGAAGCACAGTTTAGTTGGGGAAGTTGTAACACCATGGCAAAATAAAATTTGACATTTGCAAACTTTGGTGGAAACTGCAGCCACTCTTAAGCATCCCCACACCCACCACCCCTTTATATCTCTGTGGGACCAGAGAAAGTGGTGGGTCAAATGGACTTCCAAGTTCGTGCACTGCTGCACACTACACCACCAGACTGTAACTGTTCACCTCTACCCAAATCTCCTCTTTCCGTTTCAGGGTCAGTTTCTTTATACTTGCTTTTGACAATGCTGCTTATGATGTCATTGCTTTTTTCACTAAAACTATATCCTGCTGTAGGTGTGTGTGTATGGGGAAGGGATGCTTGATCATGCATGGGTAAAGGGTCTTAGTGTCTTAGATTTGCATCAGTCTTGATTATCAGTCCTCAGACTGCAATTATAAAAATGGGCTTAGCTGACAAAGCTGATGGGGTAATTCCTACCAGCCTAGTTTCCTGAGGTGACATTAAGCTGTTTTTTTGGCTAAATGCTATCCAGCAAAAATAATTTCATGTATCTGGTATATGACACAGTAAATCCTAAAATGCATTGTCATGCTATCTGTCAGAAGCTCTTCATGATATTGGGCTTTGAAGATTAAGAGTTTGGTAGATTACTGAAATTCAGAAGTTCTAGAACTAGAAATAAAACCAAACATAACTTGGCAAGTAACTGGAAAATTGATTCCAGTACCTGACTTTCTGACTATACAAATTCAAGCTTTCATTATTTCACTGTGTTAGAGTTCTGAGAGAAAGTAACTGAACTTCTGGGATGTCTGAAACACTTTTATTAGAGTATAAGAATGTCCTTTTATTACAAAGGACAAGTTTAAGATGCTATTTTTTAGAGGGATAATATGTGCCATCCCACAACGTAAGACTTTTCCCATCTCCTGTGATTACTTATTTCTAGTACCAAAGGAAGAATGAAGGGCTTTGCCATCAGTGCAGCCTAACAAGGGGAGACTCTATCACCTCATGATTGTTTTCTGTGTACCTTAAAAAAAAAAACAAAGCCTGGTCACATTATCTTTGGATTGTTTCAGTGAGGAGAAATTGTTGATGAAGGATGATATTGCTGCTGCAATCGCGGTTAAGTACAAAGGATGTATTAAGTCCAATCTCTCCATGTATTAGTGAAATCAGGTAAGAGGGAGCTTCTTTGTTGACATCAGTCAACATTTTTCAGGAAGCATTTGTCTTAAAATTTACAAACATTCTCTTCCTATACTTTTTGGTAGGTTTTTGGGTTTTTTTTCTGTTGTTTTTTCATTTTGTTTTCCTTCTAAGTTTCCTTTCACATATACATCATGCTTTAGGTCTCTGGGCAGTTTCACCTTTCCCTTAGTTTGTGATACTAATAGTTGTCTAGTTCTACATCGTCTTTAGAGTTGATAGAGTCCTAATAGTTGTTAGAGCTCTACATAGTCTCAGGCATCTCCTTCCACAGTGGGTCTTACTGGTATATTAAATTAGGTTGAAAATTACTCTTCTGTTATGGTACACAATATTAGGCTTTTGGTTTGAGTATTTTTCATTCCTTTCTTTAGGCTGAACAGCCTTCCTTGTACACTGTTTAGGTTATGCTACAGTGCAAGCACAGCTTAGTAACTTTAGGTAAGAAATTCAAAATAGTTAAGGTATTAGGAATGGTATCTCCCCTGTATGACCCCCCTTTTTTACCTCTCCTTTTTAAATTTCTTTTAGTCATGCAGGTTTTATCCTGTTTATCCCATGGATTCAGTGTCATACAATTTATTCTGTCTACAGTTCTGCTATGGGCTCTGTGCTTGACCATAAAGAATATGCGTATAATCTGTCTTGGTCCCCTCGTATAAACAGGATCAGAACTCATCATCTTATACAAGATGTCTATGTTGGACATAAACAAACCTCAGAATGGAAATATAGGGCTTTGATTCTTGCCAGTGTCTGACACCTATGTAATGATCTTGCAGCAGTTTATTGAACTACTAATATAATAACACTGCTCAGAAGTAAAATGTGACAAACATAGTGTTTTATAGAAATACACTCTTTAAACGAGAGTAATTTTGAGTTTTACGAGACATCACCGTTAATTTGTAGTTTCTAGTAGTGCCTAGAATGTGCTAGATTCAAATCTAGCAGGAAGAATTTAAGTCTTAAAGGAGGGGATCCCCCTCCCCCCCAAAAAAGGTGGGGAGCGCTTGTGCTGTAAAGAGAGATGACATGCTAATAGTGAGGCCTGGTAAGAATATAAAGGTTTCACTCTCATAATCCACCAGCTACCCCTAACATTATTAGTTTACGTGGGGCTTGTGGTTGGGTTAGGGTTTTTTGGAGTTAGACTAGTTATTGTGACAAAGTTAGCTGTTATTGATGTGAATGAATTGTTCCGGTGAAGGACAGGGAGTCATTATAAGTAGCCATATGAATAGTCTTCCTCCTTTATCAGTTACCTGAATTGTGTATGATTCACTAACTTCAATTCCGATCTATCTGAAAAGGATTCATAATCCTTTTGAAAAAGAAAGCTTGAATATCACTGGATTACTCCATCTGTACGATGCGCACTTAAACATGAATAGAAATGAGTCACTAATACAAATACATAATTGTCCCAATTAGGTGGCTGTGCATGGCTATGCTTGCCTGCTTGCCTCCCCTCAAATGATGGATTTCCTGAACAAAGAGGCATTTTGTTAATTTGATGACTATACTTACAAACCAACTGTTGTCAGTTTTTTATTGAGCTGTTTTCAGTGAAGGATAGGGTATTGTGCTTAGTGATTTGTCAAGTACTTAAAAGAATGATGGCTGCATGCAGTGAGGTAAGTAAAGGATGCATGTTAGCAGCAAAATCAGCAAAACAGAGTGTGAAAAATTTCATGTTTGTTCTTTCTACATAACATTAATTCTGTAAGTGAACATCTACTCAGGATTCCCTGCAGCTGCAGTGCTCTCTGAGGAATAAATAAAAGCAGCATGTGAATAATTTTGTCTTCTTCTTCCCCACCTGGTTATTCCATGTGTTGGTTTTGCTGCAGGAACTGTGATTGCCTACGACTTTAATTTTTTTATTTCTCAGAAAAGCCTAGCTGAGACTGAGATGGATTGGGATTTTAAACTTCTCTGCTTTCTCTTTGATACTCATTTTGGTTATCCTGGTATTTGACCTTGTTTGTGGCAGGAACTGTTACTGCTTATGTTACTGCAGCTCACCCTTGATATTAAAGTGGTCTAAATGAACTAAAAATTAAAGTAAAGCCAGAATTCTGATTATTCCCCTTCTCACCCTTCTACCCCCAAGTAGGAAGCTCTGATTGGATTTCCTTTGCATATCACCTACCTGGGAGAGGATCATTCATCATAAATACGGTTTAGTAAAAGACTTTTTGCAGCCAGCTGAAAGGGCAACTTCTGTGTTTAAGCCCAAGGGAACTTAAATCTCAGTCTTTCTGTTGATGATCTAGAAGAGCAACAGCAGCAAAACAGCTTGCCATCTTGGCAATGAGAGAGAACTTGACACATGACTTGAAAAGCTCCTGCTGTAGGAAGAACAGTTTAAATGTCCTCACTCATCAATCCTGTATTTAACTCAATGCTTTTGGAGATTGTTAGCAGGAATTGGTTGTGTCATTTGCACATAAAAGATTCCTAGTGTGGGAGTCACTGTTCTCTCAGTGCTTAGAACCAGAGGAAGGAGAGAGAAAGCTGGTTTTCCTCAAATCTTAGACTATTTACCATGAGTTTATCCAATGTATGGTTTTAGTCACATTTATTGAAGCTATTACATAGAAGATTCTTTTAAGCTAGCTGTAAATAGCCTATTGTGTCCCAGGCTACTTACTGGAAGTGAATGAATGTCTAATAACTTCTTTCAGTCCCTGGGTGCGGGTCTCTACAGTCATGTGGGATCTCAAATGGAAGTTGTCTGTGTAAGTGTGCAGATTTGCTGCCACTGGTCTCGTGCCTTGGTTTGTCCATTCACGTTTCTGAGGTGGAAGTACAATTGAAATCCGTATTTCTAACAGTTGTCTTCTGAACCTGGCATGTGTTTGAACAGAGTTGTTTCTCTGATGTCAAAGAGGCAAAAAGGGAAGTAAACCAAAGTGATTTGAGGGTTGGCTGCCCAGGCGAGTTTTCATAAGAAGAAATTGAAGCTTTGTGCTGCAGTTGGACAAGCAGCAATACTGGAGAACTGCTAAATCTTATCAAACATTTTAATGGTCACCAGACCTTCCAAAGCTGTGAAAGCAATCTGGGAAGATTACTAGATATTTAGCACAATTTTCTTAATATCAGGCTTCCCTCGTGGGAAGTGTCAGTCTTTCTGAGTGTTGCAGTTGGCCTTGTTGAGAACAGTCGCAAAACTGTAAAAATGAGGATGATCAATATTTTTATTAACCTATTTTGACTATAGAACTAGATTTGGACTATAGTCAAGATTAAGTTTAAGTATCCAGTATAGTAATGAATCCATAAAGTTTCTCCTTACCGTACTCTCAGCACAGAAAAAAAAACAAACACAACAGTAAGCCATGTCAAACTTGACAGTTTATTTTCAGGAATGGAGCTCCTGCCAGTTTTAGACAATCCTAAGTAGATGAGTTAAAGGCACTTGCTTGCCAACAGAAATTGGAAAGAAGTGACCAAGTAGTTGATGTGCATTAAATGAATATATGCTAATTCTACACAGGGGATGTAGAGATGGCTCTGCTTCATTGCACATGCCTAGCTTTTCTTTAGTGGCTGGCTTTTAGTTTGCTTGTTAACCTAATTCTCTAGTTCTAAAAAAAAAAAATAAAGAAGAAAAAAACCCTCAGACATATTGAAGTAGATATTTTGCTGCAGTGCTTGCACCTGTCACCAAAGCCTTTACACAGCTACATCCATTTGGTTTTAAGTATTGCTCTGGGTTTTTCTTTTCCCATTAGATGAAACAAAAGTGTTACACCTTGCTTAGATCTCATTAGTTTGCAGTGGCAATGTTCAAGAATATTGCCAAGAGCAGTTTATTTACTCAAACTTCTATTTCCTTCTTATTTAAAAAAAAAAAAAAAGAAAAAAAAAAGGGAACTTAGATGACAAATTGATGGCAACTAGTTCCCTGAATGAGCGCTGAAGACCTGTGAATATACCAAATATAATTAAGCCTGCAAATGCAGATACAACATAGGTACACTTCACAGCCTGTTTGTAGTAGCATAGTGAGAACTAAAACACTGACACAATATCCTGGAATACATATATTGCACTTGTTGCAGTGTAGATCTGCAGTTCATTAATGTGTGCTGCAGCCTCCTAATTTCAGTGATCTCAGAGTTGATTCTAGACATCTTCCTGAATCTAATTCTGTTGGTGGGTGGTTTGGTTTTAGTTTTGTTTATTGGTTCCTCCCTCCCCTCCATCCCCCCAGTGTGTCTGCTCTTAGGGTGATTTTGTTTAATGTGAAGACAAACCTTGGTGTGACTTTTTTTTCTTAAGAATTAAAATCCTGAGGACAAAACAAAGAGAGGACTTAATACAGTTGCATAAATATTGTAGCATTTGCTTTGTTTTGTAAGCTTATTTTCTACTCATGCCAAAAGGAATATGTGTGTGCACCTCTGTTTATATGTATATAAATCAAATACATTTTTACTGATTGTAATTTGTCTTGAGCCAAGTCTTGCTGGCTAAGGGTCAGATAAAAATGTAATCTGAACAGTTGACATGTGCTACTCACAAGAGCTCAGAAAAGCTGATTATATGTGCTGTTTGGACACCTGTTTAGGAAATAATTAGTCTCTTTATCAGATAATAAATTAGATTCTTGTCTTTCACTTTAGTAAAGCGGGATAAAATTGCACTTTATATTTCTTAATGCAGTCGGGCACCAAGGCCCCAAATTGCACAGAAAAACAGTGAGGCTAGTAGTATCTATCTCATATATAGCTAGAGGTTTATTGAATTTAGTGTAAAAAGAGTTAAAAGGTATTATTCCCCCATTATATTAGTATTCTTAAGAAAACAGCAGGTAGCACAGCTAATGTCAACAATTTAGGGGCTTTCGAGCTATAAACATCAGAGGCAGTTCTGAACAATCTCATAAAACACAATGTCATTGCTATTCCTCATACAGTATTTGGATTCTCCTTTCAGTGTCAGGATCATTAGGAAACTATGAAGCAATCAAGTAATATAAGCTCAGTAAATGACTCATTCAGTTTCTGTGCTTATAGTGGATAGTGGATGTGTGAAAGTCTGGTGGCTAAGTAGAGCCTGCAGTGCATGGTGAGTAGTCTTCCTGTGAAGACTACGGGGTTCTGAAAACTAGGTATGTGTCAGCTGAGCATGGAAAAGCATGTGCACCCTCATTTAGCTTTGCATTTTTTCATTCAAATGTAATCACAAAGCAGTCTGTAGCTTTAGGACAAGATGTCACTGTGTGAGAAGAACCCAAAAGAGCAAAGAAATTTAGAAATATAGTAATCCATAGTAAATAAGGCTGCCCCCTGCCTTCTGCCTTTTTTATTAGAGCTGTGCCTGTTTTTCCTCCTCTGCATTGTAGACTTTCCAGTCTGCACCTGAATATTTAATTCAGAATTAATCTGCGCACATTAAGAATGCTGTGTTCCATGCTAGAAAGGAGAAAGGGATGCTGAAAGAAGTGATACTAACTCAGGTCTTCAGGTGCTAAGAGTCATTTTTGTGATGTGAATAGGAAACAATGTTTCCGAGAATGACAGTATTATGGTGGAGATGGATTGCTTTAGTTTAGGGAAGCAGACATCTTGTGCAGTTAGGGTTCCTAAGCCTAAGAATTAATTTAAGCATGAGAGAAAGAAATATATCTTCCTGATGTCTATGTAGGTGAAAATGTGACAGCAGAGCTGAAAATTATATAGCCACCTCAAAGACTTGACTAAAAATGTGAATTCTAGAGGTTAGGCGTTTTGTCCAAGAGAAGGTGAGAATTTTAGTATCTTATTCACGCTCAACTCACCATGGAAGAGTTAGAATGAAATAGATGATCTTTGGAAATAAATTTCTCCAGAACAGCTCTTCTGACATGATTAAATTCCCAACAATTCTTTGCAATCATTTAATTTTTAATTCCAAGGAAGAGACTAACAGTGACAGTTATCAGTTTATTTTCTTTGATTGCATTGAATTTTGTATTTCTCTCTAAAGGATTAAAAAGGAGTCCGTGGCACATTAACAACTGATTTTCCGAGCTCCCTACAACTTTAGTCACTAAACTCCACCAGGTTAAATGAAAGAGTTAGAAAGTTACGAAACAGATGATGACCTCAGCATATACTTAGTTTAGCAGAGGAGTTTAAGGTTGTCAGAGGTGAGACACATGCCAGACAGTTTTAGCAGCTTCTCAGTAGTTTCTTGTAACTCTGGACACACTTCCAGCAGCAGTCTGCTTATTGCAGAGGTCATTTTTGACTTACATTTACTGGATTACTGAAAATTATCACTGGAGCAAGTGTCTCACACAAATGCCTGTCCTTTTTTTGATTTGTTCAAAGCATATTCTTTTTATTCTCTCAAGGATACTACTTTACACCAAAAGTCGTACCTGGCTTTTTAATTCTAACTCTTGCACTTTAACAGGGTTTTATTTCCTTAATGCTACAAGTAGTCATTAAGAGTAACTGCTTATCTTGAGAATGCTGTATCACCATGTATCCTTATTTTGGGGATCCTTGGAGTTTTAACTAGTTGCATTAGTGTCATGACCATTCCCGGATCTGTATCCTTGACATGATATTGAATTGCTTACAAGATAATTTTTATTTAGGTACAAGCTGAGCACCCTCAAATGAGCAAGTCTCGAGGTACGCAATAAAAACAAGGGAGCACAGCAGCAGGGGAGCACAGCAGCAGGGGAGAATTATTGCTACACTGACAACAGAAGGTCACTGATGCGGTGTTGGTTCTTAGGTGTTCAGTGATGCTTGGATGGATGTCCTGTTTGTTGTAGATTGGTAATGAGAGGCATTATGATTCTGAGTTGCTAATCCAACAGGTACGACTGCAGAACAGCCAAGGAAACTGTGTGACTATGTCTTAGTATTTCTTGTAGAGGGGCTGCTATGGTCAGATTTTTCATGAAATGTATGTTACATAGAATGGAAATAACATGATATTAAGCCAAGTACTGTAATTCCTTCTTAAAGAGGCAAACAACCTCTACTACAGACTCCTATGCAGAATCACTGTTCAGCTTTTTAAAATACTTGCTTGGAGTTTTTGAGATCCAGGTGATACAGGAGTGTCCAGCTGCTTGAAAACCTGAAAATAAAATCAATGGATAAACTGATCAATCTATTTTTATTATTCATGAACTTTAAAAAAGCGAAGTAGAAGACAGAAAATCTGATTGATCTCATTTTCTGTTTTCTGAGCATTTTATAAATTCTTATTAATCTAGTTATTTAATAATTTCTAGCCAAATGGTAGGCTGCTGAGAGGCAGTTTTGTAGATTCGTCTGAAAATAGGCTTTAGACTGGGGTCAAATACAAGTTTGTAACTTGCTGCGATATTTTATGCTTGCATTAGTCACTCTCTCTACCGCCTCCCTACAGATTTCTTCAATTGCAGCACATATTTAAAAAAAATAGAGTTCTCACTTCCTCACTTCTGGATACAACCAGCCTCATATATAGGGAAAGCTAATCTGGGATTCAGGAATGGGTAAAGTTGGGGCTCCAAGCCATTCAGAGAAAGCTCAAAGTGTGGGTAAAATGTGATGCGTAGATATCACTGAAACATCAGAGGAGAGATTAAGGCACCCATTTGCTGAAAGGGGCAGCAGGGTGACTCTGGCTTTTCTGTAGTGTTGAAGGCATGAGAGGAAATTGCAGAAGAGCCTAGTCTGTAAAAGAGATTTTAGAGCTTTGATTAAAAGAGGAGCTGGAGAATACTCTGTGCACAACTTTTATATAGTTAAATAGGATTTATATTATTCATCAATGATGGTGTTACAGTTAAACCGCAAAGGTATTTTCTGTAGTTCTTCTCTCATCATTAGTAATTAGAATGATGTTTGCTTGTCAATGTAAGTCATCTTCTCACTAATTAGCACACTACTCTGGTGCAATTTGTTCACAGAAGCTAAAGAAGTAGAACTGCATCCATGACTCATCCAAAAATGCAACATGGCTGAGAAAATAGGAGGTCTGTACCAAGATTTAATCTGTTAGAAGAAACAGGTTAGTTCATAAAGGAAAAGGTTTAAGTGACTAAGACCCCAATAATTTAGTCTAATGGAAATCACAGGCAAGGCTGTACTGATTTCAGAGTCATTGGCTAGCCTTTGAAAATCAGTTGTGATGTTAGAAATCTTAACTTCAGGCATTAGGATATTTTTCCTTCGTTATTACAAATAACTGACTATAGTAATGACCTTCCAGTAGGAGTATGTATTTTGATTGGGCGTTATGGTGATATGTATTCATATTCATGGAATGTCATAGGCAGTAGAAAGAGGACTGGTCTGTTTGCTGTTGTGGTTTGAAACTTCTGTGAGATCTGGAAATCTCATTGTTGTATATTTTCAATATACTGCTTCTTCTAACAAAACCCGTTTGTATCCCAGTTCTTTCCATACTTTGATTTTCCTTCAGCAGAAACCATCTTCGTCAGAGTGGTGTGGAGTAAACTGCTTTTAAGAAAAGGGGTTTTGTTCTATCCTTACTGCTTTTTCTTCATATTTCAACTTTCTTTCTCCTTGGAAGGTTGCTCCTCTGAGAGTTGAGATGCACATTATTTGTAATGCTGCTACATTATCTGTTGCTGTGTTTTTTGGTGAAAGGGCTGGGAGCACAGACTTTGTAATGAAATCTTCAAGGTGGCAGGGGGAATGACAGTGGAGATAAACAAATGCCAAAAATTGTACTTAAACTATAATTTTTTCAGCTTCTTAATTGTTGAGATCTTAGTCTTTTACCCTTTGGGAGCAAGTGCTTTCACTTGTTACTCAGTTGTCACAAAATCTTATGGCTACTGATATGTTGTGTCTGAGAGTGCAGCAGAGCCTGTGAGACCCGGATGCCAGACTAAGAGAAAAAGCAAAAGAGGGAGCCAAGTCTTTTTGATTGTCTGGCTGTCGAGGTCTTGTTTTTGTATCTCACACCATGATCTGTGCCCTTGATACTACATTCCTTCTTCCCCAGTAGACAAATGTGACTTAAAAATCTGGAAGGAATGCATATTTCAAAAGTAAAAAGCCTTCTTAGCAACAACTAGCCTTTTTTTTTGTGAAGAATCTGAGGGAAGGGAGGAAAAGAAGGCAAGAGGAACCAGCAATGCCTGTGTGCCTGTACCCATTTAGTGGATGTGGTCACTTCAGTTTCTATCCCAACCTTTTTTCTTCTTCTTTTCTTCTTCTTCTTTTTTCTTTTTCTTTTTTCTTCTTCTTTTTTCTTCTTTTTTCTTCTTCCTTTTCTTCTTTTTTTCTTTTTTTTTTTCTTTTTTCTTCTTTTTTCTTCTTTCTTCTTCTTCTTTCTTCTTCTTTCTTTAAAAAAAAATTAAATAAAATCTCTAAATGAAATAATTGAAATCTCAAGTTCTGAACAATTATGAAAATTCTGTGCTGGATGTTTGACCAGAAGGCTGCTGACCAGAAAGGAAATGAGCAATTGATGTTTATCTGTGGTGTTAAGGAGAGCTCTGAAAAAAATAGGTCTAATGGATGTAATTTTGAACATAGCAAGAATTATGAATTTCACTTACCCTGAAGAAATCCCTAACCCTTGTTTGTGTTCTTCCAATTAAAGCCAGAGGGGAAGAATTTTTGCAAGCAAATAGAAGAGGTAGTGTGGCGTTTGGGGCAAGAAGGAGTATTTTCCTTGAACAAGAAGAAATATATTCCAAGGATGGAGTAGAAAATTGAATATTTAAAAATATAAGCTCCTGAGGTGTTTCTTTGCTTTCTTAATTTTCCTCTTGAAGGTAGAAAGGGTAGTAAAGCTTATAAAACAAAAGTTAATATCCATGGAAAGATATCTAAAGCTTAGAGAGTAATTTCATACAGCGTGTGAAGCAATACATCAGTTGCTAGTAGCAACTGCTGTAAAATACTTTCAGTTGTAACTCCCACATTTATAGTTTTTCTTAACATTCCCTTTCTAAAATAATTTTCTGAGGATTTTCCTTTCACTCTTCACCCAAACAAAAGAAAATGTGAAAAATCTTATCTATATTATTTTTCTACATTTTTTATAGAGAAAATTATTTCTCATTTGAACAAGATGTATTTCAAATTGAAGGTATTTTATTTTTCCAATATAAATCCTAGATGTGGCAATTACAAGCCTTGAGTGGTTGTATGAAGATTAAGATTAGTTCTTTTCTTGCTTTGAAATCTTTCAATGTTATTGAGACAATTATCATATGACTTTTGTGGAAGCTTTTTCGTCTTTAATCAGATCAAATGTTGGTCTTAGATGTTTTAAGAGATCTCTAAAGCATTTGTAAGTATGTTGACGGTATTTGGATTGTGTAAATAAGTGAATTTCTGATGTTTTTTCCCTGGGGGTGATTTCAGGGTAAGGGAGGAAGTTTATTAAGTCATTCTGCTTCTGGCGTACAATGTGGTTATTGTCAGTCTTAGGGTCCTGAGCCATTGTGTCAATGCCCAGGAAATAAATGTTTCATGATCACTGTATCCTCACCCCAAAGGAGGTTTTATTTTGTAAAATCATAATAAATAGGATTGGAAATTACATGAAGAGGTCAGGCACTCATCCCTCCTGAATCTTAACACAAAAGTTGTTGCATTTTTATGTTAGTTAGATAAGGTGAGTTGGAAATAAATACAAATAGAAAACTGAGGGGAATTCCTTATGGATTTTCTTAAACCCAGTGAAAACCCTTCACAGTTCTGTCCTCAGAAGTCAGGAAAGCCAGAATTGTTTTCTTTCATGCATAATGGCTATTTTTACCATTTCCTGAATTAATTCTGTTGTCAGAGAATATGGACACTCCAAGTGTGTAACCACACAAATACAAATTGGAACCTGTCAGGCAGAAACTTTATTTACTGTGGTCACTTGCAGTGTGAGAACGCTGAGACAGTGTCTCCCTGTACGCCACCCTGTCCTCTGCCAGGGGGGATTGGTCTGCACAGACTCAACCTATAGATGGTTTCAGAAAAAAAAAAAAAGAAAGAGGTGAGAAAAAGAGTCGTATTGGTGTGAACAAAGCCAAGTACCCCTCCCTGGGAAGGATGGACTCGAGTAGCTTGTGAACTGCCACAGTTCAAAGAAGGAATCAAACAGTACATAATGTTACAAAGTGGGGATATGGCTCTTGCTGGAACCTACAGTAGCGGCACACCCAGGATTACATTAGCTCAGTGGTGGGGAGCTGGAAACCCTCACGGGCTGTTTGCTTTTAGTCAAAAGGAATGGTACTTCAGTAAAGAGAATATCTTAGCAAGACATCCCAAATATTAAATATCACTAATTTTACCACCGCACTGTCTTTCCTTCAGCCTAAACTCACAGATCAGGCTTTCTAGGTCTTACTGTCCTCACTATGTCCTAGTTTTGTTAGGTTTTTTGTTAGGTTTTTTTTTTTTCTTTTTACAGAAGACCAACTTATTGTTCATCACTGAACTTAAATTTTTCTTTAAGTGATGTGTGCAAATTGGAACACACTTCTGCAGCTTCCTTGGAAGTGCTGCAGAGAGTGAAATAATTAACTGATGTCGTGTATGGGCTAAACACCACTTTGTACAAACACTGTGATGTTTATCTTTCCCAGTAAAAACGTAAGTATTTACTTACGTTGAGTTTGCAATCCATTATGATACGTAAATTGTGTTCTGCAAAAACATTACCTCACTTTTCATTTTTCATCTTCTATTATAGAAAATATCCTGCACCCAATGGAGCAGTAGTCTTTTAAGAGTTCATATGTTTATAATTATGCTAAACAATTAAGAGCTCATATGACTCTTCTGCTTTCAAGATTAGAGCCTTGCTTTCTATGTGTTACCCTCTTTTAACATAGGAAATGATGTTGTGTTTCTGTAGTGGCTCCCATCACAGACCTTAACACATTTTACAAGCATTAACTAGCAAACCTCAGCACTGATTATTTTTCATAGAGATTCTAGGTCCTATGGGGAAATGGTTTCTTTATTATGAGTGCAGGCAGGTCAAACCATTTCCCATATGTTGTCTAGCATTAGTCAGTGATCTGTAAAGTTGAACACCATTTTTACCCGCAGTGAAGCTAATGAGATTAGTTGTAGGAAACAATCTTTCTTAGTTGAAAAGATCATACCTCTGTAAGGGCTTGTGGAACAGTTGAAATCCAAATACAGAGGATTGTGTGATCGTTATCTTGGTACTGTTAATCACATAATTACTAATGTCTGGTTTCTCAGAATCTACCTTCTGAACATCTTGGATTAGCAAAGAAGATACGGGATTAACAAATGAAAACCCCAACCCTCTCAAAAAATGTCTCCGGGGGGTGGGGGGGAAGAGGGGAGGGCAGGGAGGGAGGGAGGGAATAAGGGGTGGGTTGATCCTGATTTTTTTTTTTTTTTTATTATCACTTTATTTTTTTTTAAGAACTGTGGAGGGAATTTTGTGGGTTTTGTTGCTGTTGGTTGTTGTCTTTTGTTTGGGTTTTTCCGTTTGTTTTCTTTTCTTTTTCCTAAAGGTTCTTCTAATGTCAAAGCATGAAAGGCCACCATAATGGCATAATTAATGTGCCAAGTGACTTACATGGGATGGGCTTCATCTAGGAAAACTAAAATGTTGTTATTCTGTCAGAGATATAAAATTTCTTGTAAAATTTTTTCATCCTATTTTATTATAAACTGTTCCTCTACCCCAAAAATGTTGTGGAATTTATAGTAGGTCTGTTGTATCTTCAGCTGGCATTTGTGTCATCAGACTTTTTTCACCAGTGATGGAAATTTCAACTGCTTGAGTAGTGCAAAAGGCAATAAATATTGAACCTGCATTAAGTTTTACTTTTTTGTTGCCACTATGCAGCTTCTCTCCAAAAAAGATGCAAAAGAGTCCAAGTGTTGCAGAGGTCTAGCTGTGGGTTCTCCTGAAGTCAGTTGAGAGCAGTCTGTTTGATACTAAGATTGAAATCTTCTAGATGTCATCTTGGGAGTCATCACTGCATTTCTTCAAATGCATTTTCTTTTCAACGTAGCAGGGATTCATGCAATGACAGGATAATGAATTGAAACAATAGATTGTATTTTAATAATACTTGACCCAGAATGCACCAGAGAGATGCTTCTTGCTCAGTGAAGCGTGGCACTCTGATCCCAGTCTTTTTTCTAATTTAGAAAGCAGTGGCACTGACGTAGCAGGACTGTAATTTAAACACTTAGAATACCAAGATCTGATGATATAAATCCGGCAAAATATAAGTGATACCGAAAGCATGCCGGTTCAGACTGCATCTACTTTCTTCTAATCAAGTTCTGCCATGAGGTGTATTTTAACCTTCTTAGTTTCTTTATGTAATGTTTAATTCAGGCCTTAATCTTTGTTAATGTTGGACTTTTTTTTTTTACTGTTGCTATTTTATTGCAAAATCCTGCGCATAACATTGCATTAGACCCTGTTCATGTAGCTAGGTAGGGTGCTGCCCTATGCTATTCACAGTCTAGGTAAATTTAGAAAGACATTCAAGAATCGGCTGGAAAGAATATGTTGTTTGCTGGTGCCTCAGTCCATGAGTACAGCAAAGTATTTCTTGTAGTTGCTCATTATTATCAATTGCAAGGGGACTAATTTGTTGTTTGCTCAAATATTATCAGTTGAGCAGTGAAATGCTTTGAAAAAGTAAATATTATACAGTTGAAGTTTGACAATGCAGCTGATAATGCACAGATTACTTCTGAAAGAAGCTATCTACAGTGTAATAGGAAAAAAAATGTTTCTTGGTAATTGCCTTTTTCATATACTGCATGCTGTGACAAAATCAGTGAAACAAGGAGTTATTGTTACCACCAGTGTATTGTTAAATCCCAAATACCAAGTATCAGAAATTTTCTTTCCTTGGGAATTCCACAAAAGCTTCCAAATTTCAGGAGGCACTTCATTTTATTGGCCTTCAATGTAAGGAAGTATTGAAGCAAGGTATGGCAAGGTGGGTTACCTCTGAACTTACAATAGGGAACTAACAGGGGCTAATTTCAGCTAAAAAAAAAAGAAAATACAAGGAAAGTACTACTTATTTTGTATGTTAGCAGAAGAGTTCCGATTTCCTCTTTAGAGATGATGCAAATTTTATTTATGAAGATACACATGCTGGATGAGCAGTTTATTTTCCAGTATTCTGAAGTACGTCTTTAATGCTCTACTACTTAAAAATAGGATGTTTTTCTCTAATATATACAGAAATCTGTGATTGAAAAAAAATCACATTAGGGGGCACATTAGATCAGAGGCTTCATTACAGATTCTATGGTTGTCTTTAAGTGTTATGCACATATGCATCATTCCAGCTTAAAAAAAACACAACAAAACCAACAAAAAACAACCAACCAACCAAAAAAAAGAACCAAACCACAAACACCAAAAAAAAAAACCCCAAAAAAACCCCAAACAGAAAAAAAAGAGAACTGAAAAAAAAAAGGTGAGAGATTTCATGTAGTTGTATGTAGTAGTTATAAAATGGTTGATTTTTGCTTGTTCTTCCAGTGAACATGTCACCTAATGTGCTACATGCACTTTACCTTCTCTCCCCCAGTTAACTTTCATGATATAGAAATCTTTGTTTTTTCAGTTTTAGGATAGGCTTTTTGAGATACTGTGATCACAGCTGCATGCAGTATTCAGTAAGTAGCTATACCAAGGATTTGAATATGAAAATATCCACTGGACTTTTTTCATAGAGATTCTAGGTCTCCTTAGGGGCAATGGTTTCTCTGTTATGAGTGCAAACAGGTCAAACAGTTTCCCGTGTGTTGTCTAGCCTTAGTCAGTGATCTATGAAGTTTAACATAGTTTTTACTCCCAGTGAAGCTAACGAGATTAGTCATAGAAAACAATCTTTTTTAGCTGAAACATATTTTATTCCCTCCTCTTGCCTGAAAAATTTAGTGAGCTGCTCTATTCACAGAACTTGCCACAATATTGTGTATTGGGAGGTTCCACAGAGCTTTTAGGAAGAAGTTATGTAACTTTCCCCCAGACGTTTTCCTATGATTTCCTTAAGTATGTGCGATTTACTGTATCAATTCCTGCCTGAAACACAGGAGCAGAAAATATGCATTCACTGTCTAAATGTATTTGCAGAAGTGTACTAAATATTGTGATGGCAGAGTTTCACTCTAAAGCTGGCTCCACATCAAACAGTTTTAGGGATTGATTAAAAAATGAAGGTATATTGAAATAATAAGTGGAAACTTACCATGATAGATTAGTACATGGGAGAGTAGTTGATGTGTACAGTTGAGATCAAAGTATTTGATTTGCTAAAAGACTCAGTGTTTTCTAAAACAGCTTGAAATAATTTTTTCTGTGTGTTTACAGCAAAGAAAGGTGACCTGCCAAGGTGGAGAAAATAACCAAGGGAGCAACTATTTCAGATTTGATTTTAACAGATAGTGAGGCTAGAGCTCAGAGTCTGAAAGCAGAAGGCCATTAGGATGAAACTGTTCTGAAAGCATACTTCAAAGTACCACTTGAACCACTGAGTACCATCTTTCTGACTATAAGAAAAAGAAGGAATGATAGGAGAAAATCAGTGGCAATGAGCATTAAAAGGTAGACTTCAGCCAACTTATAATTAGATAGAAGTTGTCATTTAAGGGGTAAAGGTCTTGGGAAAGGTTCCTTAAAGAGGCAATATCAAAAGCACAACACAAAATTATTTTGATGTGAAACACAGATAGGAAGTATATTAAGAGAAAAATATATTTTAATGAGACCTTTCTAAAATCAGGGAGAACTATAGTGTAAGTGGTAAAATAGCACCATCTTGCTAGTGGCACATACAAAAGGGTGACACAAACACATAGGGACAAATTAAAAAAGAAACAGAAATTTTCAGTGACTAAAGGACACTAAAAGGCCATAAAAGTTTTCTGTTTGCCATATTAGGTGTTAAAATAAAACAAAAGAAAACAATCCATTGTTTAATTTGAAAAAAAATAATGGATTGCTGAAATGAAGCTAAAATGCTCCTTTTTCTTTTGTGTTTCAGGCCTTTTAAGGAAACTTACTTATAACAGTTTAACATAATTAAAAAGCATCAGTAGGATGGGAATACAGGCCATAATAGGAAAAGCATGAGTCGAAGAATATTTATCCCAGCTTGGTGTATTTAAGTCAGCTAGGTCTGATGAGGTTTACCTACAATCCCTCAGGAACTAACCAAATCAATGGCTCAGAAACCAGTGGTGTTTGTCTTTGAGAGCTCATAGAGGATAGGTTGGCCCCAGAGGGCTGAAGAAGGGCAAACATAGTAATTAATATTTCAAAAGAGGAAAAGCAAGCGTGACTGATCTAACAGTCTTTCTTTCCTGACTTCAAAAGTTGAAAAGAGGCTAGAGCAAATTAACAAACAACTGGTTCTAAGAACTTAGAGTACAACAATAAGCCAATATGGTTTTACAAAGAAAAAATAACATCAAAACAATGTGTGTTTCTTCCATGTAGGAAAGCTTGCCTAGCACATGCAATATGACAAGTTCCTTGGTAGCCTAGCACATGACTTTAAAAAAAAATTGTAAATAACGCAAATGCTAGAGGATTCTAAGATAATTATGTCTTATTGGTAACCCTGTTTACAGTAGTCCTCTTGACATTTTTGGTGAGGGAGAATGGTGAGATGAGTTATTGGAGGTACTTTCTAGCAGTATGTTTCTTTGTTTCTTGTTTCTAACTTGTAAAAACAAAGCAGAAGATAGTAGTGTCTCATTCTAAGGGTAATGCATTGTCCTGAATTTTTATTCCTACTCCTTGATGATGTGAGTTAATCCTTGTGTACAGATCATTGTAGCTGGAATTGGCATGGGGGCAGGAGCATACTGTTGCTGAGTACCTCAGAAGGATCACTATGAAGGTGTAGCAGAAGAAAAACATACGCAATCTGCTTCAAGTTCAGTTAAAGCATGGCTTTTTCTGTTCAGTTAACTTCCTGTTGTAATGACAATTCTGTTTGGCCCTGCAGCAGTTGGAATCTAATTGTATTCCCAAGGAAGAGAAACCTGATTTTTTTTTCCTGTAATTCACAGAAGAGCACATTTTTCTAACTGCAACTTATATTTTAATTTTCTCTGCATTTTTGCTTTGACATTATGCTTCAATTTCTTTCTCTTCATAGAGTGATAATGAGAAGTAGCAAGGATCATTGTATGTAAAATTAGAATGCAACATTTTGCTGGTGATTTTTGAGGACCTGCATAGCTTACCTCTCACCCCAGCCGACAGGGTTCTGGATCTGTGAGAAAGAGCAGGGAGGGAGCTAGACATGCTGAATATTTATTGGATATGGTGAAAATGAAAAAGTAGAGATCTCTTCTGGAGGTGGAAATAGTTTACTGCAATTCGCCAAATAAGGAAGCCAAAATCTGACCAAGACCTGAATCGTAGAATCATCAAATAGTTTGGGTTAGAAGGGACCTTCAGAGGTCATATAGTCTGACACCCCAGCAGTGAGCGGGCTTATCTTGAATGAGATCAAGGCAGCCAGGCAAATAGTTCATTACCACTGCTACTCACAGTCCAGTTTAGATGCAACCTCTCTGGTTTGGTTTTATGGAAGTGCATAATGGTATTTATCTTACCTCTTGGGGGAAGTGTAAAGATTATTATCCTAAAAAGGGCATTGTGACTAAGAAGCTTCAGTAAAAGGAGTCTTTGCTAGAAAAAAGAAACCTGCCAGCACATCTTCATGAACTGTCGAGTGTATCTGGTCTAAAGAGTAGAATTAGAGAACACAAAACATAGAAATTATGTAGGCGTTTTTTCACACTCCTTCAGAAGTTTGTTTACTACAATCAAATAGGTATGTGTATACATGTGCAAATACATTCAGAGGTGTATGTATACATACATGTGTGTACATACATACATTTTTTGTGTGTATATATATCTATAGCTGCACACGCATAGAGGGTGTGAGATAAAAAGAAAGAAAACCAGAAAATACATATTAATGGTGCTTCAGCATCAGTTTCCTGCACTTAAAAATAAAGCATCCAGAAAGGGCTTAAAGCTTCAGTAAAGGCCTAGATTGAAAAAGTAAAAAATGTTACATGAAATTAAAGTAAATTCAAGAAATGATATAATAATTGCAAAGAAATTTCAGAAATGTTAATTTTAATGGGCAAAGAGTGATAGAAGTTGTTGTGGAACAGACAGGTAGCATATAGTAGTTTCCTGAACTCTCCACTCAGTGCTGGAAAATAAGAGGTGGTGAAGAAACCAGGTTAGAATGCTACAAATTGCAGCGCAATATACCCAGACAGCAGAATTACTAGTTTATTTTGAATGAAATTTGAAAGACATGTATTAATGACTATGCTCCCTAAGGATCATTAAGGCAGAAGCAATGAAGAAGTTAGAATAATCCTTTATGATTATGCTCATCTACATGATTGGCACAGCAGGCAAACAAAAACAACAAATAACTGATCTATGTAAATGCCCAGAAGAAATATGCATACTTTGACACTGCTGAAAAAGCACTGAGTCTAACCCAAAACATTATAAATGCAGAAAAGCAGGAAGAAAGTGCTTTCTACTTTTGCCTTTTTCAGAGTTGAGGCAAACGTCCTAGTAGCAGAAGATAAACTGCTGTAAGTCATTTGGATAGCTTTATGTGAACCTTTAGAGAAAACAAAATGAAAAATCCTTATAAGGTTTTTCTGTTTGTTTTGGGTTTTGTTTGTTTTTTGTTTTGACATTGTTTTGTTTTAATGTCAATTCAGTGGCCTGTGAGGCTCTGACTTTAAGTTAAGCTTTTTGGAAAAGTTATGAAGAGCATGGAAGTTGTGTTCCCTTCTGGTAACATTTGATACACATTTACACTACAGAAATAACATATCCTTTGGTAAATGAATTTGTTTTAGTTTGGCACCCACCCCAGTAATTCGTTTCTGAAATAGCTACCTGAAACACGGCAAAAGTTGTTTACTTTATTTTAACAATAACCTTCATTCACATGGTCATTCAGGCACCCTTTATCTCCTGTCCTTTCTCAAGGACTTACGTTTTGTCCTGCAATTAAATACCTCACCCTTTGGATACTTCAGTTCCCTCAGTCATTTTTGGCTGTGTTCAAGGCTCTGGTAACCTTTTGCTGTAGTTAGCCAGATAGTTGACATATTGTTCATATAGTAGATGACTGTCTTTCTCTGGTAAGTTGTATATATTTCCATTGTTGCAGTAAAGGTAACTGTTTTTATTTTGTTCTTATGTTTATCAGTGTTGCAAGAGAAGTATTTTCCACTTGGCAGGGCATTTCTCAAGCAGTACTATAGGTTTGACAGTTCCCAAGACTATTGGCCCTGAGATTGGCAGTCACTGTGCAAGGAAGACTGACCTCAGGAGACTGAAAACTCTATAGCTTTTTAAAAAGTTTTCAGAAGTATCTTTTGCATTAAGGAAACTCTGCCTGAATGTTTGTTTAAATGGATTTTCCAGTAGGAATAAACCTTTAAAGTTTTCAAATGACTGTGAGGGCTTTCTCCTTTGGAAGACAGAATTCAAGATAGCTTTTGCTGGCAAAACCATTTTGAAGATTAGGATTTTTTCCAGTAACAAGTGGCGTCCCTCAGGGATTGGTGTTGGGGCTGGTCTTGTTCAACATCTTTGTCGCTGACATGGACAGTGGGATTGAGTGCGCCCTCAGCTGGAGGGAAGGAATGACACCCAGAGGGACCTTGACACGCTTGTGAGGTGGGCTGATGCCAACCTCATGAAGTTTAACCATGCCAAGTGCAAGGTCCTACATCTGGGTCAGAGCAATACCAGGCGCAGCTACAGGTTGGGCGGAGAAGAGATTCAAAGCAGCCCTGCTGAGAAAGACTTGGGGGTGGTGGTTGATGAGAAAATGAAAAGAGCTGGCTTCAGTGTGCACTCGCAGCCCAGAAAGCCAACCGTATCCTGGGCTGCATCCAAAGGAGCGTGACCAGCAGGTCGAAGGAGGTGATCCTGCCCCTCTACTCTGCTCTTGTGAGACCTCACCTGGAGTACTGTGTGCAGTTCTGGTGTGCTCAAAATAAAAAGGACATGGAACTGTTGGAACAAGTCCAGAGGAGGGCCACGAGGATGATCAGGGGACTGGAGCACCTCCCATATGAAGATAGGCTGAGAAAGTTGGGGCTGTTCAGCCTGGAGAAGAGAAGGCTGCGTGGAGACCTCATTGCAGCCTTCCAGTATCTGAAGGGGGCCTGTAAGGATGCTGAGGAGGGGCTCTTCATTAGGGACTGTATTGGTAGGACAAGGGATAGCGGGTTAAAACTTAAACAGGGGAAGTTTAGATTGGATATAAGGAGGAAGTGCTTTACTATGAGTGTGGTGAGGCACTGGAATGTGTTGCCCAAGAAGTTATGAATGCTTCATCCCTGACAGTGTTCAAGGCCAGGTTGGACAGAGCCTTGGGTGACTAGTTTAGTAGGTGTCCCTGCCCATTGCAGGGGGGTTGGAACTAGATGATCTTAAGGTCCTTTCCAACCCTAACTATTCTATGATTCTATGATTTTTCATTTGAAAAGTCAAATTAAGGCTTGCAATTCAAAGGACCATAGGGAGTTTCCTCTTCCTGTGCTTTTGCTCTCAGGCAAGATAGCACACAGAAGAGCTATTGCAGAAATCAGTAGGGGATCTGGATTATTAGTCAGTATTTCATACGTGTGACTTGTTGTTTTTCTTTTTAATTTTATTTTGTTTTTTACTTTAAGACCTATTGCTAGGTAACTCCACTCAACCAACATGGTTAAAAAAATAAAGAATCAACTGTCTTCCTGCTCCTCTCAATAACCAGTTCCTAGAAGATGAGTAGGAAAGGTGTGATTTCTGATCCTCATTCCACTGACGTGGTGGGAGTCTTACCGTGAATTAGGGTGAGACAAAATTCCATTTGTGAAATCATTGTTTGCCTCCTAAAATATAATAACGCTGGTCTTCTGAAAGTAATGATGATAGCTTTGTGTGAATGAGAGCAGGGCAAATAAAAAGCAGAGTAGAATCTTGTCCAGGCTCTGAATTACTCTTTTAGATGTTGGAAGTGTTGGACAATTGTTTTGAGCTGGTCATACTTGATTTCTCTTGGTTCTGTTATTTATATGTAAAAGTTTATCTCTTTGGTTCATGGAAAGTTAAGAATGTAGGTGTTGCATGAGGTCTGCATTTATTCCAATGAGCACCTGAGGCCTTAGTTGCTTGCACATGCATCTTGTACAGCCAAGATATTCAGTTTTGTTATACTCTTTGTATATTTATTACTTAAAGAAGATTCACAGACTTCTGAATGGCTAAAAAGCCATGCTTCTGGATAACCCAGTCTTATATTATTGACACATATGTGGCAAGTATACTTTGCCCTGCATTTTTTTTTTCGCTTGTCTTCCACAACTGCATCATAGAATCATAGAATCAACTAAGATGAAAAAGACCTCTAAGATCATCAAGTCCAGCCATTAAACCAGGACTGCCAAGACCACCACTAAACTGTGTCACTGAGGGCCTCATCTGCATGGTTTCTGAACACTTACAGGGATGGTGATTACACCACTTTCCTTGGAAGCCTGTTCCAATATATGATTACCCTCTCTGTAATACTTCCAATACCTGATTACCCCTCTGAAGAACTTTTATTGTTCTCGTCCTTGAAATTAATTACACTGTTATCTCTTGGTTTATATCACTAAACTTTGTTAAACAAAGGGATTCTCCAGAAAGGAGAGCAATACGTACAGGGGTGCATCACTTGTTTACAGAGCCTGACACTCTCTAACTGAGCTACCTTAAAGTATTCAAAAATAGAAACTCATAACTTGAAAAACCAAGAAGGTATCAAAAGCAATAAAATATTAAAAGAATTATCACTGAAGTAAAGTAATTCACAGCCTGAATTAGAACTATTGCTTCCTTCTTCATAGTCTTTGGTTATCTTGGCCCTTGAATTCAAAGTGACACTGATGATGCCAGCTCTATGCTGCTTGAGTTCTGCTTTGCTCTATGGAAGAGGTGTCTCCACCTACCATATAAATTTAGCATGCTTCACTAAGATACAAGCTGCCAGGCTTTAGTTAATTTACTTTGGTTCTCCTTCAGAGGGTTCATATTCTTTGCATTTTAAGTTTCCTTGATAATAGGATGCTTCTGACTTGAAGTTGCATGGCACCTTTCCATATCATTTGTGCCAGCACATTTCTGTATTCCTACCTGCTCAGTCAAGGTTGAAACACCCTAACATTTCTGTCACAAAAAACCTGGACCAGAAAACTTTGTTTTATATAATGCCAGTGCTTTAAGGAATAGATCTTACCTACAGCTAATGATCATCTGCCATTGCAGACAATTTGAATTTTAATCGGCATCAGATTGCAGGATATTTATGTATTTTTAGTTGACAAAGTGAGCTATGTATGCACATGTAACATACTCTTAGGAACAAACTGTACTGGCCCTTGAACAAAACAAGTAATCAGGTACTCAAATTATGTGTTTCTTTTTTTGTGCACCACACTCTCCCGTGTGAACATGTACCCAGAAGGTACTGTTGACTCATGGTTTTAGAATTACACTGGAGCTCCTTAAATCTGTTTCCCACTGGGCCACTTACGTGTTTTATGACCTTTGGCAAATCATATAATTTTTCTCTCTTTCTTCTTTTTAAAATTTATCTCCTGTGATGGAAAGAGAGGTTTAGCAGGGATGTCCAGGCAAGTGTAATGTATTTCAACCCCATGATTGTGCCATCTAATATTTCTCAAGTCAGTATTGCAATTAATCAATTCCTTTTTGTTTTCTGGTGATTCTTTAAAGTCACAACTATGTAGCATGCACATAAAATTAACTGGTTTGTAATTTTAATGCATCACGGACATTGTGCTCATCTCTGTGCTGTCACACCTAAGGCTAAGTCTGCATTTTCAAGATACAAACTAAAAAGTCTGAGACAAGACCAAGATAAAGAAGTGGTGGTGGTGTTTCAAATAATGACTGCTGATCCATAGTCTGTCATCCAAATCTAATGGATACATTATATTATATTTGGTCTCATTAATATATTCTTTGTAATTCTTAAATAGTACTAAATCAGTCATGAAGATTATAAATTGTGAAAATGAAATGCACTAATGTAGTGGTTTAAATTTTCATAGGAGTTTGAGTACTTGCATGACCTTTCTAAGATAAAATAAGCTTTCTAGGAGAAAGAGAAATCTATCAATCTGCTGGGTGCAGCTAACAGGTAACTTGGCATTTGTGGGCCACCTTATGCATTCAGATGTTGATAGGTGAGCTCTGTAGATGCATAGTCATGTCTACTACTGAGTTTCTAGCAATGCACCTTGGGTTTTTTTCTGCAGATAAAATGCTTGTGGCTGAGGAACCTGTATTAGGTGGAGGCTATTTTGATACTGCCCTGAACTCAGTATGAAAGAAAAAGAGCTGTGTTTTTAAATCAAGGGAACTGACCTATAATTCACTTAATGAAGTTCTACTGATGGAAAAAGGGATTCAGTTTTAGCATGAACCAAGCAGTCTAGGTAACAAACCACTATCAGTGACTCATGCAAGTACTTAATATCTATTGTTAAACTCTAAGCTGGGACTGTGGAAGCTTCTAGAAACAGCAGAGTGTAACTTCAGAACAGTTTCTCTTGTGAATCTAATAGGAGAGTGCCTGCAGAATCAGTCACAGTACTTACCCTTACATATTGTGGGATGTTACTGTATTTCACGAGGTCTTTACATATTCTCAATTTTACTTGTTTTCATGACATTCACTATCTTTTTTTTTTTTTGCATAGCATTAAGCCTCCTGATAATTAAAAGTCTGCCAAGAATTTTGTGATGGATTTTCTTATGAACTGTCACACATGCAGTTCAGTAATTGTTTCTTACTTAAGATCACAACTAAAGAGTATATACATAAAGTGATCATGTTCAGCTTTTCTAGCTGTGTACACAGAGGCAATAGCCATGAGCATCTCAATTTATACATATATGCATGCATTTATACGATTGTTAGTTTGTATTCTTTTCATATTTTACATCCATTTATGTGTTAGAATATGTATGTGATTAAAAATCCAAACAACAGTGGACCTAATTAGTGTTGTAACAAAAAAAAATTTGGTGTAAATCATAGAATGATAGAATGGTTTGTGTTGGAAGGGACCTTAAAGATCATACAGTTCCATGGGCAGGGACACCTTCCATATCTTTGTTTTCTAGCACCCAAAGTTACAAATTTAGATATGGATCAGCACAAACATCAGAGCATTTTAGAAAGTTAAAATCTGTTGATGATCAGTGTGGTCTTTTTTGTGATATTATTGAACTCTTGAGAGAGTAAAGTGCCACTTAACTATCCCTAATTGCCAAGACTTCCGTTTTGATGAAAAGTGCAGTGTGTTTTGAGGCATTAGGGTAGCCTAATATTTGCCATTCTGAGTGATGTTTTCTAGAGAGGACTCTAAGAAGGCTATATAACATCTCTTGCTGCTTAGATACTGTACACACAGCTGTCTTTGTATATCTGGCTTTTTCAGTGTCAGTTTTTCAACAAAGGAAGTTTTGGGGAATTTAAAGCTGCATTTTATTAAAATGATGTACAGGTGTAAATATCTTCATGGCTTTCTGCACAGAATAATACTCCTTTTCTAGCACAGACCAGGTTACTAGATATTTGCCAAAAATCCCTTACATGTTAAATAATGTTGGGGTTTTCTGGTGGTTTGTTGGCATTTTTGAGGGTGTTTTTCTGCTAGTAAAATAGCTGGTTTACATAGATTATAGGTTTCAGTTAAGATTTTCTGGTATGTTATATTCTGGCCCAGGCATCAACCAGTTGCTTAGGGAAGGAAGCCTTGCATAGAGAAAGGAAACATAAACTCTTTGCAGACTGTTCTTTGAACAAGCGTTATAAAACTGTTAGGAGAGGCATTATTCAATGTCTGTCAGAATTAAGATGCAGCTTTATAGGAGAAGAATGTTGGCTTAAACTTAAGAGCTATTTTCGGTCCCCAGGCAAATCAGTTTCTCTTTTATTTTATATTTTAATGGTACCCCTTAGGTTGCATTTCTTAATAGCACATTCTCTGCAGAAGTTGCTTTTTAATGCCAATGCAAATGCAATGATAAAAAAATGGGATGTCGTTCTTCAAAGAAGCAATACCATATAAAATGCATTAGGTAATCTGACTCCCTTTTTTCATTCTCTATATAAGTTTTCTTTAGATATTTTTTCTGATTGCTCTTGAGGTGTCATGAAGAGCCCAGAGGCCTGAGAAACACTAGGTTTTGGACAAAAAGTTTAAAAATGGTCCTAATTGTTGTAAAATTATGTGCTGATTTCCCAACATTGAAAACTACAGTTAAAAATATAAAAGTTAAATAAAGCAGCAAATACATATTTTATAAGATTATCTTGAGAGAGAAAATAGAAAAGGCCCATTCATGCAGTTAATGTACTAAATTTGAGGAGCTGTGAATAAGGAGCTAGTTCCATTTGGCCAAACCACACTGAAGAAAAAGCTCAGTATTTGTATGATTCCTGCCTAGTTTAGTACACAGTAAATGTTTTATTTTGCTTTTAAAATACATAATAAAATGTAACTATTTAAAAATCTACAGAGGAAATGTAGCTAAATTAATGATCAATGTTTATTTCTATATTGTTTATTAATGTTGAATTTGTTTCTATTAAATTTTGCCAACAGTCTTCTCAAGCGATTTCCTTAAAGTTTCATATTAAAGTATCTATAACATTTTAATACACTTTTAAGGGAAGAAATGCATATAAATATCAGTGTACATTTGAGAAACTGTTGAGAAACTGCTGTCTAAAGGAGTGAAATGTTGGGTCACAGACCTTCTTTTGTTTCCCAGTTGCATCCATTTCTTCCCTCAGAACTTTGTATCTTCTACCTATCAAAATCATGTCATCTCATTTCACTCCTTGTTGACCAGGCATTAGGGGTGGATAGGTTTTTACCTTTAGTATGTTAGTGTTTGAAAAGTTTGTTTTTCTGCCTCCAGCTCCTCCAATTTTTTCATAACGTGATTTACCAGGAGCTCAGGCATCTGAGATTATATGTCATTACTTAATTTGGTGAAAATCAGCTGATAACTACCCAGTTTAATGTCATTTTCATTCATAGTTACTTTGGTCTGAGTATTGAGAGATGTCTGAGCTAAAAGTGCGGAGAAAGGTCTTTGTGCTTTAGGGCCTTCAAGCATATCCAGGCCTGAAACCCCAAAGCAAGTGCAGTGTCTTTTTGGTCCTGTGATTATGTATATTGCATGGTGGACAAAATCTCTCAGTCAAGACCACTCCATTGGTTAAAATCTGTTGGAATACTGGACAGATATGTTTTTGGTTCTCTTTTCCTTCTCACATAACAAGCCTCCATTTCTACACTCAGATACAGATTTTAATTATAATTATATCAACATATATATATATATGGTGGTAACTACTGTTTATGGAAGAAGTTCTTGAAATTTCAGGAGTAACTTGAGAGCTCATCTAGAACATGGGGCATTAATCCAGAAATAAAAGAAAAAAAAAGTAATTTAGACAAATGAGTAAAATATTTTCTGCCTGCCATTATCCTTTCAGAAAAGAAAAATAGACCAAGTCAAATATGAGCTTCTCAATATGGTAATATAGGCAACATTTCCAAAGTCCCCTTATGAAATATGCAGTGGCCACAGTTCCTTCTAGCTGCAAGTAATTACTGCTCTGAGATTTTTTCCTCTAGTTTAAGAAAGAAGAAATTATGGTAAGCAAATACAGTGAGAAGCATGCGATGGGAGAAAAAAAAGTTGAGAAAGAACATGATAAGGTTGATCTATAATTGCCAAAGCTTTTTCCAAAAGAATTTTCTTCCAGAAATTAAGTTTTCTTTCTCTTGAATCAGTAGATTTGAGTTTCTCAAAGGTACCTTGGTTTCCCTCGAGCAGCCAGATTGTAGCACTCTCTTTTAGCTTTATTGTTGCCTATAGCCATCCTCTTTTAATGAACAGTTTAAAATCTTGGGCATGAGTTGAACAGTTAGGTCTTTGAAGCCTATCGAGTCTAGAACTCAGCTGTCGAAGAGCTGTTTCTATTGTGTCCAAGACAGATCTAGAAAGTGAAATACAGGTGGGGGAGTGAGCAGTTAAAAACAGTTCCCTGATGCTTTCTTACACCTGTTTGGTTTGGGTTTCATTATTTATTTATTTATTTATTAAATAAGTAAGAATTAAACCTGAACAAGAGGTACTCATGAAGTTTTGCTAAGTGCAACTCAAATGCTGCAGCATCCTCTTCAATGTCTGAAATACTGATGGGTTGAAGAGTTCAGGTTCACACTTGCATATAGTATTTTTGAGTGTTAACCCTGAATTTAATTTCTGACAGCCTTAAATGCCTTAATGGAATACAGACATAAGAGCCGAGACTACTTGCTTTTAACAGCTCATCCTAGGAGGCACAAAAGCCTTGAGTGATGCGTGTAGAAAAATACTCAAAAGGATGAGCCAGTTTTGTTTCCTGCCATTCTTTTGAAGGGAAAGGAAAAGTGTGTTACTATGTAGTACTGTGTCCTTAGGGCTGCATCATTCTGTGATGACATTAAGCCTGATCTGAATCCAAAGACTGGTGATAAAAGCGGTTAAAAAAATCCAAACCTAAAACCAACCCCTAAAAAGCCCCAAATGACCCCCCAAAAACCCAAAACAAAATATTAGGTGGTCAGACTGAGAGAAAGAGCTGAAAATAACTTTAAACCAAAGGAGGGGAATGTAGAGTTTCTATGCTGTTTTTCTTGGGTTTGTTTATTATTTTTTATATTTCTTCTTCTTTATTGTGTAGCCCAGAAGGTTTAGGTGTTTTTTTTGTTTTGTTTTTTGTTTTTTTTTTTCTTCTACTAGTTTTATTAGTTCTTTTGCAGGAGATCTTCCCAGTGCTCATAGCTTCTTTGGCACTTAATCACAAGGATTTCCTTCCAACTGCTTTGCCAGATGTCCGTTAAATACATGTTCACCAAAACAGAATATCTAAGAAACTTGAGCAAAAGTCACTTTCTTGCTGTTAAGTCAAATATCATTTCTTCATGGTTTTAAAGATACATTTCTTATCAGATTTCCAATGTATATTCATCTAAGAAAAAAAAAAATCTTGCAGGCCTTTTGAGCATCTTTCCAGAGACACTTATTACTGATTTACTTTAAAATATGAAAAGATACTTCCCATTTCTGTATATCACTCAGGTATCTGTGTAAAAAAAAACCAAGAAGATCTTTGCCGAGGGATTTTCTCACCTTGCAAGTACCATTAAGGTCACATCTGAAATAAGCAGACTTGGCCCCTGGAGTTCTCAAAGATTGGGTAGACAAGAATCAGGCATTTTAATACATTAAAAAACTCCTTTATTTTAGAGTTGGTTTTTTTGTTTGTTTTTAGTCTGCAATTGAAGAAAATAATAAATGAAAGGGAAAAGCATTTTGAGGTAACCAGTAGGGAATATCACGTTCACTTGTGATGTGAAGGATCCAGCTCCAAATCAGGACTGAGTCTTTAGATCTGTCTCAAGCAGAATTTTCATCCGGGGCTTCAGAAGCTTTCGTAAGTGATCATTGTCCAAGCAAAGACATTGAATCTGAAGGACTGGCCCTATTTGGGAAAAACATGTTCTTGAAAAACTTTGAAATACAGCAGGAGAATACTGTAGACACAACTATGTTAATCATAGCGGCTGATAGCATTTGAATGTCATTGTTTCTCATGTGAAGTATTAAATCCAGGGAACTGTTGCTTTCAGATCCACTTAGCAGATTAAATCTGGTTGGTATTTCAAAGTATTTGTTGGATTTCCAGGTTAGAGTGCAGCATGAGGCATTAAAAAGAATTGAACACTTATATCTTGGCTTGCAGGAAAGCAAGGTGCTTTGCTGTTAAGACTCTGGATGCCAGCTTCCTCCTGTCCTCTTGTCATGGAGGAGAGCATCTGGGACATTGAAGTGGGCGTACTGCTGGCATAAAATCGTGGCAGAAGCCAGGTTCCCCTCATTAGTCTTAGTGGGACTGGTAGAGGAGGTGTTAATGCTGTTCAAGTTTACCTTCCGGGTGGAGAAGTTGCAGGTGCCCTTTGCTCTGTATGCCCACCTTCTGTGGTGCTCTGCCAGAGCTTCATGTCAGCCCTGGGATAGTTACGGGATTTCTAGTATGATGCTCAAAAGTTATCTGCATACCAGGTCTGTGAAGCTTTCAGATATTTTTTGTGGTCTTCCAGAAAATTGTGTGTTTCCATGTCCATTCTTATAATGGAATAGCAGATCATCTCCCAGCTCTGCTGGGACTGGGAAGAAATGAGCTTCAAGACACAGCTCTACAAAGTCGCTATCTTATTTATTCTGTTGGTATTTTTTGAAAGCTCTCAAAAACATTCTCATGGTTTTTCTCAACTCCAAATTTAGTTTGTCAGTGTAGCTGTACTGAAAATGAATGGGAAAAAAAAGAAAAAAATAAATAAAGAACCAAGCCAAAACATAAGAGATCAGGAAACCTGTACAGCAGAAAGGCAATGAGTATGTGTATAGAAAACATGAGAGTCCTGTTTGTTTCACACTGACACTCTGAACTATTCCTTGAAGAAAGGTTTAGCAACTGTCACTATCATTTGAGTCAGTTTCCTGACATTTTGCTGGAGGAGCTAAGAAAATAGATCTCAGTTATAACTCTCTAGCTTTTATTTTGTTCTGGGGTAGTAGAAGCAGTATCATCAAGGTCTCTGGCCTGCACCCAACACCGCCTTTTTTCCTACTGTAAAGTTTGGACGTGAATTTTTTATTTGTTGTTAAAATTTACAGACATCCAACAATGCTAATGCTTCTTCAGGAATAAGTAGGTCTCCTCACCTGCAAAGTCTAGTGCAGTATTTCATAAGATTTTAATTCTTTTTCCCCAGCACTCTTCCTTATTCCCATGAAACACTGTTGACATCAGTAAGCCAGCTAAATAGAATATGTACTTTTGGTTTTACAGTTCCAGTTATGACAGGGAAAAGCACCATCTTGTTTGGATCAGGGAGCAAGTGCAAGGGCCACAGCGTACCACTGAACAGTAGAGAAAAACATTTTTCTCTTCCTAATCCCCATGGGCAGCTTTGCTCTTTCAGTGCTCCCATGCTACACAGAGTTCCAGCTATTTTTTTTTTTTACCCTCTTGTTTTTCACACAATCCAACAAAAAACAGCCACAGGGAAATGTTTTACAATATTCATGTATAATTATTGCAGATCCATAGAAGAATTTATATAGAAAGAAAAGCTGACTTCCTTTTTTTTTTTTTTTTTTATTTTGGGTAATTTATTTCTCATTAGAAGGAAATGTTCAGGTGTCAAGATCAAATTTTACTTACTGTTCAGGTGCCAGTTGTTTGTCTTGCTGCCTGAGACTGTAAGCTGTAGTTTTGAGCTTTGGAGCTGAGAATTCATCACAGTAATATTTACTACCAATTAGACATGTTAATTACAAAACCACATAAGTTTGGTAGGATACAGGCATTTTTGCTTTATGATGCATATCTTCACACCGAATGAATTTTCTTAGATTTGTGTTAATACAGTTAATAAGATAGGAATTAAATACATGCAGACTATTGTTTCTGTGTGATTGTTTGGTGTTACAGAAATTCTGTATTGCTCTTTCTTTTTTGCTTTTCCTGTTCATCTGTATTTCAGGCTTCTCAGACAAAAATCATTAGCTAATTCTCAAAGTGAGTTGCTTCAATTTCCTTCTCTAATTGCCGACCACCCTTTAAGCAAATTTCTTTGTGACCGATACAACCCACCTGACAGCTAACGTGAACAGATGTCCAAAATTTTACCTATAATAGCAGACAGTGATCATCCTTAATCACTTACTGGTGTTGATGATAAGCCATTTTTGTTTGGAAAGAGAAAAAAGGGAAGAAGAGATTTGTCTGCTGTTTGTTAGGCTGACTTTAAGATGATCTTTATTACTGGAATTTTCCACCTCTTGATTTGTTGGTTCAGAGCATAATATCTGTTACCAGTGACAGAGCAGTTAACAAGCTGGTAAAGCCAGTTGAATATTTGGCTTCCCTAAAATGGGATTTCTGTTCCCACCTGAAGACAGTTTTGAGAGGCAAGCATTCTTAACTTTAAGAAGATGTGTGCTAATATATAATTGTAATACAGTGGTCTATTTTTTTAGTTGGTAAAAATGTTGAGAAAAAGAATTGGACAGAGAGATGGGTGGCTTAAGGTCAAGCTGACCGTGGTTGTACGTCACCTGAAGCTGTACGTGCCCCTGACATAAGTACTTTTTTATTAAATGCAGTTGTAAGGGCTGCTGGTTCTAACACCCAGTGGCAGGCAATTAGAAGAGAGAGCTGACAGCAGGATTGATTGAGCATGCAGTGAAATAGCTCTTTTAATTCTCAAAAAAGCTTGTCTGCCCACCAGGCCCATCTCTAGAGGTTCGTGTGTTGTCTATCAGCCATAACATTAAATGTTATGGTACCAGTGCAGGGTTACATTCTTGATCTATTCTTGGACCAACTGAGCAACAAAAGCGTTCAAGAGAAGAAAGAAACATTCTCAAAGCATTAGTAGTTGTGGCAGTGCTCAGGTAAGACGAGTACCCAAGTTCTTTCTGGTTTATGATTGAGAGCTTTTATTAATTTGTTTGTTTGTTTATTTCTTAATAAGATAAGAGACCAAAATTATGACATTAGCTTGCTAGTGAAGTCAATGTAGGAGTGTTTCTAGGGAGAAGGCTATTCATGAGCTGGATTATCCAACCATAGCCATTCTTAAATTGTTTTTATGTGTTATGGTGAGGATTTACACATTAATCTAGGCTATAAGGTGAGAGAAATAGATATCCTCATGACATTCTGAACTGAAGTCTATAAATATTTTACTATAAAGTTTTTCTATAAAACCTTTTTTTTAATATACACCCTTTAAAGAGCTAATGAAATGTGAGCAAATCCTACAGTTTTCCTCTCCTTGGGACTGCACATATTCTGCGATGCAGAAAGGGACATTAGTTGTGTTTTATGCTAGTTATTTTGTGTTTGGTAGGTAGCAGGTGTTTGCTTTACTCTTGTCTGAATTATGTGTTAATGGGAAAGACACATGCCACAACAGTACAGTTAACTGGAAAATAAAGGGCTTTGTATTGCCTTAATAAAGTGTATGAGGGAAATCTGAAGTGCTGTGATTTTTTTTCATGCTGTAACTGGCAGTGGGTGAGCTGCCCTGAAATTCTGTGGATTGGTTAATACCCACATGAGTAGGGCAGGTCTTCTGGCTTTACTTTTCTGGGTATTTTTTAGGGTTATTTTATTTTTCCAAATAGAAGCTGGAATTCTGTATAGTTAGATATTGCAAATTTGGTGCTCAGTTTATTGTAGGTGAGTGAAGATAACTTGATGTTATTGAAACATTTTGCAGGAGAAGGTAGTCATAAATTTTGTGTAGTTAAAGAACAGTGAAAACACGCTGTGCATTATTTCCCATTGTTATAGAGAACCAATATAAACAACTAAATTCAAAGGACAGATCTTTAGCTACTCTTCCCTCTTTTTGATAATTAAAAAAAAATGCCATCAGGGCTTCATAGATCATATTAAGTCCCCCAAAATTTGACCACAATCAGATCTGAATAACTGATGTTGGCTAATCTGTGTTTCATTTGTATTTGGATTTAAACAAACTGTGAACAATATACCCCAGGTGATCACACAAGTTGTAATTCAAGATCCTTGAGTTTTTAGGTAGCTCAATGGTAGACTAATTATGTCTGGCCACATTACACTATGTAGCAAAACTTGTCATATCTAAGTGTGCTGGTCTAATGAAAGTAACAACATGGAAGTATTCACCATTTTTCTTTACTGAAGCTGGGTAACATTGAATGTCTGATTGCTTGTGCCTTGCTGTTTTTTCTTTTCTTTTAACTTTGATTCCCCTTTAACCTTACTGTGACATTTACAGTGCAATTCTTTGTGCCTTTATAACAGGTGTTTATAAGCTTTGGTGGAAAGTAGTAACCTAAAGGGATGTTGATAATTCAAAATCTTGTCATTTTCCATGGTTTCAGAAACTGCATCTGATTCTGGGTCACCCTGCCAATTTTGTTGTGTTCTTATAAATGCAATTTCATCTCGTTTATCTCCGTTGCTGTGTTGTTTCAAATAGTAATATACCAATGAAAATGAAAGCTGACTTCCTGACTATAAAAAGAAGTGTAACAATTACTGTATAATGAAGCATATGTGTAGTTCATAAAGTTAATGTAAGGAATAAAAGAATATCTGATTTCTTTGTTTCCCATCAGTACTTTTAGATAGAGCTAATGTGTTTGTAACACTGATAAAGTGGCACTCACCTCTTCAAATGAACATTGTCCTTTTTGACTAAAGAAAACCTATTCAATACAGTGTGTTCATAAATGAGTAATTATGAGTAAAGATCTTCAGATTGTAATAACGTTCTTTGAACTGGTCATCTGAAAAGAGAGAACTGTTGGCCCCTTTGTCTGGAAACACGAACCTTTATTTCTTGAGCTAGAAGGCAAGCCTGGTAATTTAGACTGCAGTTTCAGAATCATAAAACGACTTTGAGATTTACTGGATAGAGAAACATGTGCCATGTCAGTTGAACTTGTACTTGTTCACCTTAATGCAGAAGCCTTGCAAGTCTCAGTCTGATCCTGTTCTGTAGAAAGAGAGTAGTTTTGTAAGGGTTGAAAGATATTCCTAACCCAGAGCAGTTCACAGTCATTTGAGGCTTGGTAAATTGCAGTCAGCATCAGGATGGCTTTCATTTAGAGTAAAGAATTTAAAAAATAAATAAAGAAATAAATCAGAGTTAATAGTTTCTACAGAAACCAGTCAATTGCAAGATGTATCATTTTTTATAAGAAACTGGTAGTGATGAAAACCACATAGAAGCCAGGTGGCATTGAAACAGAAATGTCCCAATTGGAGAGGAGCTAGCATCAGAAACTGGCTTAGTTTCTTCATGCTTAGCAACTGGCCTGAATGATTGCAAAGTTTATTCTTTGACATAATCCAAATCTACTCTTGGCCAGTCTCCTTCACCTGTACATTCCTCTGATCTGTGAGCCCTTTTCTGGGACTGACGTGTGTCTACTTTTCATAGCCTTGACCTTTCATTCTTCTGAGTGGAGAAACCTTGCTTCAGTTCCTTGAAACCCCTCCATGCCCTGCTGTTGCAGAGCACAGATCTTGCAGTTGTTAGGCTTAGTGTTAGTCAGGCAAGAAAAAAATCCCCCAAAGGTGCCAGAGTTCTCTAGGCTTTGTTCAGTAACATTTTTACACAAGATCTTCCCATCTTGATACCTGTCAGTTTGTTTCAGATGTTCTGCATTTCCTTTGTAAGACAAAGTAAGTTTTTAAGTAAGAGGTGCATGAGATGGTCTTAGTACTGCCACACCTACTTTGGCCAGTGATGCAAAAAGGATAAAGATAAAAACCCAAAGGAGTCTAGCACTGTGTAGATATACCCCAGAATCTGTCTTGACATGGAGGAATCAAAGCAGCAGTGAGCAAGCTCTGCCATGAAACAGAAATACATCTCTTGTAGCTACTCAGGCTTGGCTGGAACAGTGTTAAGGCAAATCAAAGCAAACGGAGGGTGAAAAATGAGCCTAAATCAAATGAAAGAGATTAAATTTTGTAATTCAGTCCTTACTGGAAGACAGCTGTGTAGGAAAAGAAAGTTTCTAAAAAGTAGGCTCTGCAGAGCTTACACACAAGAATTCTTTCACACAAGAATTACTTATGTTCATAACTTTGACTGTGCCAGCACAGAGAGGCCTTTGACAAAAAAAAAAATAAACAAACATTCGCATGCAGTACTGATCAGAGCAATACTGGTTTTACTGAGACTGCTACATGAAGTAAAGTACATGTTATTCTTTCTTATCAGGAAATAAAATGGTGAGTTTGGGTTCATGCTTGTGAGACATAGGGCAGAGCAAGGGAAGTGTTTCAGGTTTCAAGTATGAGGGATTTTGGAGAATAGCAACAAAAATATTTGCAGATAAAGGTATTTTATAAGGAAAAATGCAGACAGTGTCCATACAGCATGATGCAATGCTCCAGAAATTATTTGGTAAATGAGGTAATTCGAGTACTAGAAGCCTTACACATGATTCAATATTTCTTTGGGTTAATCTATCTGGGGAAGTATATGCTCTGAGTTACTACCTTGTGCAGAGGCTATACACTGACTGACTTGCTGCTAATTTCCATTTGTTAGTATCTTAGAAGTAGACCAGAAGGCTGTAGGTCCTTGGTTGCAAAGATTAGTATTAATAGGCTTTCAATGAAGTTAGTAGCTGTTAAGTTAGAGGGGAATCTAAAAGCTTGTCATCAAAGGCAAGTTCATTTTGTAACATTAATGGTACCTGGTTTTGTGTGTATATACATATATATGTGTGTGTGTGTGTGACATTTTCAACAAAATCATTTGTTCCTGAGTGCGTGGAGGCAAATTTTCATGTAATGCAGGGTGTCCAAGCTGATGAAATAAAATAAATTCTATTATAGCAGTATGCCCCCAGGAAGGAAAACCTGAATTTTTTAAGCTTTTCTGTCTGCTGGAGAGGTGAGTTGGGAGGTGGTAAAGATCTATCTTGTTGATACTTTGATTTTGTAGACAGTAGAGAATGAAACTTTTCATAAACTTGGGGTGAAAAATTCCTGCTTGGAATCAATGTTTCTAAAGCAGTGCCAGAATGCTGCCTCTTGGTAACCAGAAATAACAGTGAGTACTAACCTACAATGGATTAAGAAAAGTCACTGAGTACATTTCTAATGACAGCAACAGAATACTGTCTATTTTCAGGATTACATGAAATTGTGCCTGATGGGCAGGCTTCAGTGTTAGATGAGTGCTTTGAGCAATTTTGTCATCAGCTGTTTGCTGTGTGCTGTTCTTTCCCATGTTAACTTCATTAATGTCTGACACATTGAGGAGAATTGCATTGACTGATATGCAGTAACAGCCTGATTCAATGCCCAGTGAAGCTAATGGATGTCTTTAAAGAGGCATAAGTTAATTTTTAGATTCCAGATGCTCTTCATTGCCTATTTTAATTAACACCATTGTTCTCAGAAAAGAGAGATGACATCTCTGAAATAATGGCCTATCTGCAAACAGATAGAAAATTTTCCTTTGCACTGAAACTGTTACATTTCAGTCCTGATGTTGTATTAGTATTCAATTTAATAAAGCCAGACTAAGTCAAATGATGTAAAATATTATTTTGAAATCCTTTTAGAATAAGTCATGACAATGTCTAGAATCAATCATGGCAGTCAGGTGAAGTTCCGAATGACTGGAAAAAGGGAAATATAACCCCCATTGTCAAGAAGGGGAAAATGGATGACCCAGGGAACTACAGACCAGTCAGTCTCACCTCTGTGCCTGGCAAAATCTTGGAGCAGATTCTCCTGGAAGGCACGCTAAGGCACATGAAAATCAACAAGGTGCTTGGTGGCAGCCAGCATGGCTTCACGAAGGGGAAATCCTGCCTGACCAATTTGGTGGCCTTCTGTGATGGGGCTACAGAACTGATGGACAGGGGTAGAGCAGCTGATGTCATCTACCTGGACTTGTGCAAAGTGTTTGATGCTGTCCCTCATGACATCCTTGTCTCTAAATTGGAGAGACATCAATTTGATGGATGGACCACTCGGTGGATAAAGAACTGGCTGGATGGCTACATGAAAAGAGTTGTGGTCAATGGCTCAATGTCCAGCTGGAGACCAGTAACGAGTGGTGTCCCTCAGGGATCGGTGTTGGGACCGGTCTTGTTCAACATCTTTGTGGGTGACATGGACAGTGGGATTGAGTGCGCCCTCAGCAAGTTTGCCGATGACACCAAGCTGTGTGGTTTGGTTGATACGCTGGAGGGAAGGAATGCCATCCAGAGGGACCTCGACACGCTTGTGAGGTGGGCTGATGCCAACCTCATGAAGTTTAACCATGACAAGTGCAAGGTCCTACACTTGGGTTGGAGCAATCCCAGGCACAGCTACAGGTGGGGCAGGGAAGAGATTCAGAGCTGCCCTGCAGAGAAGGATTTGGGGGTTTTGGTTGATGAGAAAATGAACATGAGCCGGCTTCAGTGTGCGCTCACAGCCCAGAAAGCCAACTGTATCCTGGGCAGCATCAAAAGGAGCGTGACCAGCAGGTTGAAGGAGGAGATCCTGCCCCTCTACTCTGCTGTCGTTGAGACCTCACTTGGAGTATTGTGTGCAGTTCTGGTGTCCTCAACATAAAAAGGACATGGAACTGTTGGGACAAGTCCAGAGAAGGGCCATGCGGATGATCAGAGGACTGGAGCACCTCCTGTATGAAGACAGGCTGAGAAAGTTGGGGCTGTTCAGCCTGGAGAAGAGAAGCTGCGTGGAGACCTCATAGCAGCCTTCCAGTATCTGAAGGGGGCCTGTAAGGATGCTGAGGAGGGTCTCTTCATTAGGGACTGTAGTGATAGGACAAGGGGTAACAAGTTAAAACTTAAACAGGGGAAGTTTAGGTTGGATATAAGGAGGAAATTCTTTACTGTGAGTGTGGTGAGGCACTGGAATGTGTTGCCCAAGAAGTTATGAATGCTTCATCCCTGGCACTGTTCAAGGCCAGGTTGGACAGAGCCTTGGGTGACTAGTTTAGTAGGTGTCCCTGCCCATTGCAGGGGGGTTGGAACTAGATGATCTTAAGGTCCTTTCCAGTCCTAACTATTCTATGATTCTAAGTAAAAATGTATACTGCATATTCCTAAGTATTTATATATAATGTGTTTCATTATTAATACCTAATACTGGAATCATTGAAATAACCTGTAGCATTAGGTTAGCAATGCTGCAGGATGTCATAACAACTTTTACAGGTAAAAAACATCTTCTGATAAAACGGCAAGAATGCAATCTCTAGAAGTTCATGTATGGGGCAAGTCTGGTCTAGTGCACCTCTAAAAGAGAATACTGATAATTATGCTAAAGCTTTTCTGTTTTAGCTATTGGATCATAAGAGCAAGCAAATGTTCCAGAGAAGGATCCAGGCTAAGGTTTCCTGATGTTCTGAATTTTCAGTTGTATAGATTCATTTGCATTCCCTTAGAATATGGACATTTACTGATTTTTGTTAGTCAAATCTGAGGTCAAGGCAAATTCTACCTTAGCGCTCTAATGGTGATGGGTAGTACTTAGCCCAAACCACAGTACTGTCAAAAGATTGCACAGTTCTTCATGTACTTATCTTCCTACAAACCCTATGAAATTGGGAAGTGACTATTATCAGAAGCATTTGGAAAAAATGTTTTTTCCTTTCAAAAAATAGGGCCAAAATATAAATTATGACCTATTCTGCTCTTATTTCCTTTTGCAAGCAGCCAGTGATAATTCAGTCATGTTGATTTAAATCTGATATAAGCTTCTGAATTGAGTTAATTTATAAAAACAGAGCTTTCTCCTTAAGCTTGCACTCCTTTCCTGTAATCTCCATTTACTTCACCTACTTGTTTGTGTTTAGGGTGCGAGAAAGTGGATGTAGGAGTGCAGCAACTAGGGCATGTCATGGAAAATGGATAGATATGGAACTCTAAGGTAATACTACAACTAGAAACCAAGGAAACTGAAATCACAGATTTTTTTTTTAAATAGCTTTTGTTTTGAAGAAGTCACTCTAAATGTGTAACTGAGAGTAAAAGTTTGGGATGAAAAATAGAAAACGTACAAAAGTGATTAGACTTGTCTCCTTTTCCTATTTCATTTTCAAGCATTGTGTTTATATTCTAAAGGCAGACTAGGATTTATAGGTATGATTGAAAAACATATTCCTGAGAGCGACTGCAAGGGAATGCAAAAGCTTAGCGGATGAAGTCAAGAATAGATGGGAGATAGTGTGGTAAATGGAGCAGAGAAAAAAAAAAATAATTGGAGCTAAGACTGAAAGGGAAAGAGAGCAGGTGAGAAGAGAGTGCAAAAAAAGACCCAGGCATTAGTAAACACGCTACAGAAAACCAAGATTAAGAAGGAATTAATGAGATTTTTGAAGAGGACCCACACTTGATTGTGTCCTAGGCTGAGGTCACATAACAAGTTTCTTTCAGAAACATTTCCCACGGGTATTATTTGGTAATCAACCCTATTACCCAGTTGGCAAGTTAAAGGTGAAGAATGTGGGTGGTGAAAAATTACCAAGGGAGATGTGTTATTTCCAAACTCTGCAGATGGAGCATCCAAGAAATTTCGGTATATTTTGCTCAATGATCCTTTAAAAATACATGGAGTTTTTGTTGTTTCTTTGCTGGGGGAGTTTGTTAGTTTGTTTGGTTGGTTTTTAATCATTCACAGTGGGGCATGATCAGGGCAGAATGCACTGTCCAGTCTTTTAATACCACTTGAAACTTTTGTCAAAGAACTCAACCTTGGCAAGCCATTTCATTTTACCTTATTTCTTCATGTATTTGTAGAGTTTGAAGTTAAATGGTACTACTCAGTAATCAAGCAAATCTTTCATACTTAAGTGTTGTTATCAGAAGCAGCATTAGGCTGGGAAGCAGTGGCAAAGTTTAAAAATGATTCAGTGTGTAACCTGCGGATCAGGGGTAGCCTGTAACCTTAAGTACTTAAGTACTGTAATCTTAAGTGCACATCTCCTTCTTTCCCTCCTCCTAAGGGTTTATGCTGTTTATTCAATTTCTGGATGTCACTTTTAGGATATCTTGCCGTTTAGAAAATAATACTCTGTTGTTTGCAGGTGTCTAAGCTTTCCTGAAACTGATTGATTGATAGGCCTCTGGGTTGGTTTTTTTTTATCCCACTCTGCCTAACGTCATTTATTTCTTGTTTGATTCCCTGTCATTGCAGTAAGCTATCTCTTTAGATACCTCTCTTCTTCCTAAAGCTTGAGGGTTAAAAAGAGTAATGCAATGCAGTCTATTTGATTGATAAAGAATAGATATCACAGTCTTTCCTATTTTGTCTAGCAGGGTTACTTTCTGTCACTTGACAGCCTCTCCCTGTAGGTAGTAGTTTCAGTCTTCTTTCAAATGTGTGTAGGCCAGAGCCCTAGCAACTTATGTTTTGATTTTATTCATAGTGGCTGCAGCATCTCTTGAGGAAGTTCCTTCACTTGACCGTAGGAAAGGCAAGAGATGGAATTCCCTACATTTTCCCTAAGGGGAAGCCTGAAGGGAACGAGTTTGCAGTGTGCATACATTTTATTGTTGTTGTTTAAGCTCAAGGATAGTTGCCAGTTTAATCTGTTTTGAAAATTAAATAAAACTGGAGCTGCCTTCTGGATTTTCATTGACTTTTAAGGTCCTTGCTCCAGAAGTTCTGAGCTTGAGTCTATGTCAGGTCTCAAGCTTTTCTGGGGGGACAGTTCACCCACATGTTCATTTACCAGTAGGAAAAAAAAAACCATCTGAATAAGATCCAGACCTTACTGAAGTCCTAGACAGTGTTTTTTTTCTCAGGAAATGTGTCCATTTGTGACATTGCAGCTAAAATACTTTCCTAGAAGGTAACACCTTTTTCCTTTCTTTCACTTCATCATTTCTAAATCTTTTTACAAAATAAACCAATTTTTATTAGCATTTACTAAGATTGATTTAATTTTTCTAACATTTTATTGTGACTTACAGAATTATTTCTTTACCTGGATATGAAAAAAAAAATGCAGAAAAGATAGAATTTTTCATTGAAAGTGGTAGAACAGAAATTGTCTCAAATACCTGCAGTGCATTCAGACTTTACCCATATCTGGATCCCAACTTGCACGTCTCGTGTAAAGTTGTCTAACTCAACACAAACTCTGCCTGCCTGCAAACACAGAGCTGGCTTAGGCTGAGTTATTGGTCAAATGGCTGGTTAGGCTGCCTGTCTTCAAAAAGAACATGATTAAATTTTGGGAGGCTTCTCCCTTCAGTACCTGATCGTTGTAAAGCAATAATGAGATATGTGCGCTTCATTAATACATGTATATGTGTGTGTACGGCAGCACACATGCATGCATTGGAGAGGTGTGTTCTCCCAGCAGAGGCCTTCTTTGAAACTCTCTGATCCTTGTAGTGAGAAGGAATGCAGTGAATTTGCCTAACAGATTGGTTTAGTTTCAAAAGGAGAAAAACACTTCCTGCTTCCCAAGGGGTGATTTTTGGAGTCCTTTCATGGAAAAAAAAAAAAAAAAAAATTAAACATGCATGTGTTTCTTTTAAAGAGTAACTCCGGCAGATGCAGCATGTTTTGCAGCATATTCTTCTTGAATCCAATGGGATGAGTGTAAATTGCCAACAACAGCAACAAAAGATTGTGGTGGGGGGAGGCAGAGGGAGAAACAGAAAATGTGTTGACAGTGGATCTGACCGACACAGTCCAAAACAATAGGAGGCATGTTTAGCATGACTGGCTCTATTCATTCTCCTGTCAGTACTTGGCATGCCTGCCTCTCAAAGGCAGCAAAGCTACAGGAAGTGTCTCTTCCTCACACAATATATAGAGAAATTTTCTTGACACTGTATTCCTCAGCTGCAAATGGGTGGTCCTAGTGGGTTTTTGATAAGCATGCAGCTTTAACAGGTTTGGTAACAATAGTTATGATGCTAAATAATAGTATGCATGGATGAGAAAAGTTTATAATATAAATCAGCCTAGTGAATGTTGACTGGGTAAGCTTTTCGCTCATGTTATACAGCACAGTATTTGAGCCTGCTGAAATATGTAGGAAAATGAGTCTTCGTAACCTATAAATGCCATTTTTCTGGTTTAGATTACCTAGGGTGGCGCGTGATCAGCTGCTCTTCAGTAATGTGTGTACCTTGCAGCTGACTTGCAGCTTGTGCCACATTTTCCTTCAAGTACAACCTCAGGCCACTATTTAATCACCTGCCAAGCCCTTTAAGTTGGCAAGGGAGATGCTTGAAAACGACATGTAAAAAGTGAACCTCCAGTTACTCTATATTTGCAGTACTTTAGCACAGTATTTCACTTGCACAATAGTACTCTGTTGTAGAGCAACCGCAGCCACTTCAGGCTGCCTGGATAATTCCTCCAACCCCACTGCAAATCCATGGGAAGTAATGCAAAGACAGAAACTCTTTTTCAGTAATTTGCTTGCCATTTTTTTATTAGTATCATCGACAGCTTCCAGAGCTGCTCTTTTCACATGGACTCCTGTTTGTATGATTTGCAATTAAAAAGGAAAATATATTTGATATATATTCATATATATATAAACCAAATATATATTAAAGTATCTTCAATTCATTTATAGTGCAACTTAAACTAATGAACATATGAAGATTCCCGATGGAGGGTTTCAGTCTATATCTTCTGGTGATTTGTTGCTTCCTACAGTAAGAGCAAGCTCTTAGCGTTGGTTTCCCATGCTTGATAAAAACCTTTCTGTCTGTTTATTATCCATACCCTACAAGCATTGAGTCTCCCATACTTGATGAGAATCTGGTTTTGAATATTGGGTTTTTTTTAAAGATCATGCTATGTGCTCAAGTTGTGCAGAGATATCGAGCAGACCTGCATGCATTGATAATCTGTTCAGGAATGTGGGTCAAATGTCAAGGTCTTCCTGAAATCCACAGAGGTTTTTGAGACTTCTCAGGAAATGTTTCACAAATAATCTTTCTGAAAATTAGTTCTAGTTTCTGAAAGAAGAACTTGATTATATCCCTACCAGGACTGTTTCAGTACATGAAGAGCGTAAGTAGGTGAAAGGCAAGTTAGCTTCTCTGCAGTGATTATCATGATTGCTCTCCTGCTTGCTGCTGAAAAAAACCTTTTACAGGCTTCCTTTTTATTGAAATGGTAATAAATATTTTCTTGAAAAACACAAACACTATTTCCAGTATCTGAGGGTAACCTGGTACTTCTGTTTGCAGTAGAACCATCATGCAGTTGTTGAAATTCGGTTCTACTCCCTTTTACTTTAAGAAGATGATCAAGATTTTGATATGATTACTAAAAACTGAGTATGGTGTTTGATAGTGAAAAGTCAGTAAAAAGTAGCCCAAGATATTTTCATTTATCGTTTAAATGGGAGTGGAGTTGCAGATTGTAATTGATTCTTCAAGTGTTTTTGGTAACATAGGCTGTGAAATATACTGTCAATGAAAGATGCGTGGATAGCTGTTTACTGCTGGATTCTTAGAAAAAATAATCTCATTATGGGAATTTATTAGAAAATATTGCCCCTTTTGCATTTAAGCAGTGATTATGGCTCCTTATTCACTCTTAATTATTATTTGATGATCTTATTTTACATAAATCTCTTACTGTGAATTCATGTATTTGTTTTGTTCCTGTAATTCTCTCTAACTCTTCTGCACAATTCTGAGAATAAAGTAACCTAATAAAACAAGTACAAAAACTTCAGGTAGTATGCAAATTTATATTTGTAATATGGTAAATGGACTCTTCAACAGTCATATGGAACAGGAAGTTGGAAGAATTTATGTGTGGAAATGTAGGTGAAAATTTTAAGGTTTTATAATGACTTAGTGGCATAAGAACTGACCCAAAAGCTTTTTGTCAGATTTGCTACTTTTTTACTTTTGGGTCCTTACTCTTTGATGGTGCAACCATCTCTGAAAAAAATGAAGCTTGAGACATGGACTCATATATCATGTACTATATACACTGAGGAATGGTAAAGGAATAGTTAGTCTTTGTTAGCGTTGTCATTTTTAAATATTCCAGTATAAAGCCTATAAACCTCAAAAGACCTACTTGGCCAGTTTGTATTTCATTTTTGAAGGATCTGCCTTCACTTTGAAAATGCAATGTGCCATTTTCTCTTGGGGGAAACACTCTTTTGCTTCTTCACTTTGAGAGTATGCATGTGTGAGTATTCACAGCGGATAATTCTATACAGTGTTCCCCTTCTGTGAGCTTGTATATGTGTTTTAATTTTCTAATCTAAGTTTCCATGAGTTTCATATTGCAGGGTGGCTTATTGGAGATGCAGATATAATAGTGTTACCTTTTAGAGTGATGTTTTCATTTATATAGAGATATTCCCTGCCACTTTATGTAAGGATGATCGATTGAGAGATTTTTTTTTAAGTCATTAGAAGAGTCAATGAGAGATTATTGAGAGATTTTTTTTAAAGTTATTAGAAAAGCAAAATATGGTAAGTCATTTATCTTTGAACCTGATTAATAGTTCCTTTCCAATTGTCTATACATATGTATTCAGACACAGAGAAAGAAGATACTAAAAGCAGAAATAGATACAAAAAGCTTCTGAGAATAGGTTAACTATTCCAAAGCCAGCTTATGTGAGGTGGAATAGCCAGGTTACCCAGGTATGGAACTTCAGGGTAAAATCCTGGGGCTTAGATCAGAAACATACATGGTCTGCAGGTGTTTATTGTGTTTATGTTTATTTGTTCTGAGATGAAAACTGAAACTTCAGCCACAATGCATCTTGGTTTCTATAAACATAACTGATGACAAAGGTGTGCTTTCAGTCTGGCTCTTTCCTGAGTTGTGAGAAGCAGAGAAGGATAGTACAAAGGTCTTTTGGGATTTACAGCCTTGAATCTTCTACAGGACTGAGATGCATGAATTCTCTTACCTGTGAAATACAGTGGAATGGGGGGGGGGGTTGTGCCCTGCAATTTCCTTTTGTGTGCTGGGACATTATCAAAGAAATTGTAAAAAGTGCCTCCAGATCTCTTAATCAGTTTTATTCTGTCTCAGGAGTTTAAACTATGATGTCCCATGAAAATGTCCTGACCACCATCACAGTGTCCCTGTAGCAGAACATATTTACAGCACTGGTGAAGATGTTCTGTAGTCCAGAAAATTGTTGAAAGCCTAATGATTCAAACCCCAGGAAAGTGAAGAAGGGATTGGAAGAGATGTAGCATGGGAAATAATTAGTTCAATAGAGAAATACCTACTTTTAAAAATGAGGGATTTGGAGTCATGCCTACAGCTGTGATTTACGTCCTAGAACTGCTTTTTCTGTTGCTATCAAATATAGGATATTTAGATATCCTCTTTTTGCTTGGAAACAGGCCAACAGTTTAAATATAAAAAAAAATATCTTCTAAGAAACTAGCTGTGTTTGAAACAGTCTGCTGGGGAATTCCTGTAGGAATGATTAATTTTGCAGGGTTTTAACTGACCACTAGTAAGGAAATCAAGTACCAGGAGTTAATTGGTGGAAGAAGCATGTATATTATGTAGAATTCTAGTGTAAGTCTTGTGGAGAAATTTGGAAAATTAATTCAACATTCTGCCAGATAAAATGGGTCAAAATATACTCAAGGTATTCTGTATAAATTGCTAATACTACAGTACTAGTTAATTAAAATGATGCAGTAATAATTAAGTGATACAGTAATAATGAGATTCAAAACCTATAGACAAATTTTAAAGTTTTATTGTCTAATCATGTGATAAGCCTTCAGGCAAAGTCAGTGTAAGAATAGTTTACTCATCTTTTCCCAAATCACAGAAGGACTTGATTAAGGCAGAAGTAACTGGAAAATGGAGCTAAATATATCCACTGAAGTATTAAAGTGCAAAGGGCAGAATCTGGATTCTAGGGTTGAATGTAACGTGTCCTGCTTTGTAAAATAATTTCCTACTCTCATGTAATGAACTTCATATTTCCTGCGTACAGCAATTACTGGGGTTGTTTTCTCAAAGTTGCAGAAGTAGTTTATATGAAATGTCTTTTAAACCAGTGACCAGGGAGAGTTGCTAATACAAAAAGTATGAATGTTATGCTTCTCACATGGATCTTCCTGTGCATTCGTCACTTAAGTATTTATCAAATGTGACAGAAAATAAAATGCACATTCTTTACAGGTACAGTTCTGCTGACTCAGAGAAAAAAAACTCTTGATCTGTTCCCAGGATGTTGGCAGCAGGAACTGGTTTAAGTTATACTAGTGCTTTGCCAAAAAGTGATTATATTTTTTTATGATAGTGGTGTGTTTGCTTGTTCTTTTTCATTGCTTTTGTAAATTAATAAGAAAATTTTCTCAAAATGGCTGGCTACAACTAGCTGCTGTCAGAGTGCTTCTTTCTCACATTGGTTGACTCCTCACAAACTGGAATTGATCCATAGAGATCATGCAGTAATAACAGGTTTTATCCTTCCACAAGTATCACTTCTGGATATTTTTTTGATTAATTTTCCAGTCTCTACATGTTACATTTGAATGTGGTTAATGACAGAATTTTTTTCTTGTTTTCTGTGTGCAATTTTAACTTTTATTTTCTTTAGCTACTTTCCAGATTGCATTTGTTTTCTTTCTAATTTAATTTAATTCTAATTTAGATCAGATCTTAAAACTTAAAGCCTTTGCCTAAACTACTGGATATCGAGTCCATTCAAGTTAGAATGATTTTCAAGACATTACACGCAACATTTTTGTCACCTTTAGCTTACAATCACTTCACTTAAAAAAAAAACAAACAAAAACCAACCAACCAACCAACCAAACAAACAAAAAAGAAAACAAACCAAAATCTACAACTACTCCTCCAAACAAAAAACCTGCCACCTCTCTTTTCATCTGAAATTTTCAGGTAAAGCAGGATCTACAATAACAGCATACTTTCTGTTATTATAATATCAGTGTTCTAAGATTATGGTATGTGTTAAGTGATGGGAATAGAGACAGGTACTTTGAATTGTAATTTTTTATTAGATTCTTCTAATTTTGACAGGTGACTAATTACTGAATATCTGAGCAAGTCCCCGCACAAATGCTTAATATTCCTTATTCTAAAAAATGGGAATATAATTACTCGCTTGCGTATGGCTTTTTATAAGTTGTTCTTGACAGGGAATAACTTAAACCAAATGCATGCTTCTAGATTTCATTTAAAAAAGAAAAGGCTAGTTTCTCAAAAATATTTGTGTATTTGGGGTTATTTGAGTTACTTGAATTTATAACAAATCTGGAGCTGGAGGTTGACATCAGGCTTCATTTATTTCTTCTATGGTTATTTCTTTAAATTGTAAACGGGTAGGTTTGCAGCCTGAGGTTTGTAAATAACCTATTGCATGGCACTATCTTAGGAAGTCCTCTAAAAATGTGGGAAAGAGGAAGGGAATTTTGAGTTGAAAGAGGTGTCTGACACATCCAGAGTTTATGGAAATAGCTCAGCTGCTGCCTTAATCTTACCTTTTTACTTTGCCTTCTTAGAGCACAAAAATTATAGAAGCTGATGGAAGAAACAGCTGTTCTTCATTCCTCATGCAGTTTCTGTCTTAGAATCAGAAATTATGACTTGATTAAAAAAAAAAAAATTACAGACATATATTGCACCCTAGAAACTACTCTTTAGCAGAACTTGACTACATTTAATTGACTTGCAGTGAGGCTTTGGGAAATGTAAATTCACAGGCATTTCATATTACAACGTTATGATTTTCAAAGAGCTTTATATTGCTGAAGAACTGTAGCGCTATTAAAAACAAAGTGTGAAATCAAATTGCAGCAGAGAATGCTAGGAATTTAAGTTGGGCATTTTTGGTTTTATTTCTTGTATCTCATGTAGAATGACATTAAGCTTTCCTTATTCTCCACTTCTTTTACCCTTTCTGAAATAGAAGCATCATTACCAGAATTTATTGGGTGAATTTTTTGAAAAAAATAAGGTTTAATTCAGCTTATCTGTGAGTTATATTCTGAGAGTCTGGGTTTTTTTATACACACTTGTTAATGCCAAGTTGTGAATGTAGAAGTTATTCTCTCTAACCATGAGTAAGAACTACGAAGATGATATTGCACTATCCTCTATAAAGAATAGCAAGGAATTAAGGTATTCAGCATCTATGATCATGAAGTCACTTGGAGCCCGTAGTCCTGAATATTTGGAGACCAAATTTTGGAGCAACATGGGTTGTTCTTTTACCAAAATGGTGTAATACAGATTTAACAATTGAGGGGAGTGGCACTAGTTTAACAAAACCTGTACTGAGAAGTAAATAATAAACATGCTAATAGAAATGGGGTCATTTATATGCTTTTGAGAAAGTGGCTGTTTCTGAAGGCATTTTTGTATGCATGTTTGTGTTGAAATTGGACACCAATGGCTTCCAGATTTGTTACCCTCTGTGTAACATAAGAATGAAAGAGACTACATATGTTAATTTTCAACTGAAATCTAAATTGCACTCTACAGGACAGTCCTGCCTTGGCAAGAAAATGGGCTAGATGACTATGAGACTGATTTGTTTGGTTTCTTCCAGCTCAGACACTCTAAAAGCATGTTTGTGTGTAGACTTGCTGAATGCCTATCCTCCATCAGAATAAAGACCTGCTGTAAAGAATAGAAAAGCTGTTTAAGAAAAGGATTAATTTCAAAGTCAGCCTTTGCATTTTTAGGTAGACACATAAACCATTTTTTTGCTGCTGCTTTCCTCCCTGTTATTTAATTCCTGACTCTGGCATTCATAACACTGCACATGGTATCAGATTTTTAAAAGCAATATATTTAACAGGGATCTGTCTGTGATACCTGGGGCGTAGATAAAGCTGGACGGAGCTTTGAGCAACGTGGTCTAGTGGAAGGTGTCCCTGCCAATGGCCAGGGGTTTGGAAATAGATGATCTTTAAAGGTCCCTTCCAACCCATAATTCTATGAGTCTATGATATGCTTACTCAGCACCTCTTAATCTTATTTTTTTATATTGGATAGGAGGCTGGATTTATATACTGTGTGGTACTCAAGAAATAACTTCTTATTCCAGTGATACCCTCCTGATGGCAATCTTTAGTGTCAACACCTGTATTTCAGTGTTGTAAACCAGGCTGCTTCTACTGCATGAAAAGGTTCAACTAATTGAAGCAAAAGGCTCGTGTAAATTTCGAAGTGAAATAGAAAAGGAAAAAAAACAACAAAAAACCTGTAAAAACAAACAAAAAAATCCCCAGAAATATGCCCTCCAGAAAAATCTCACACTGTAATCTTTGCACTTTTACATCTGTGTGTGTATGTAGGCATACGTTTGTGTGTTAACATCTCTCGCATATTGGTAATCTTGTTCTTCAAAGTTCAACTGCTAATGGAGCAAGGTGCCACAGCAGCTCTTTGTCATAAAGAAATGGTCTGGCAGCAGTCTTCCACTGTCTCTACCTAGCAGTCTACGTCATTTGATTAATTAAAGCATTAGTTTGTCTTTCAAAAGCTACAATGCAAACTTGCATGTAGATGCAGAGCAGTGAGTGTGAGATCAGAGGCAATAAGCAATGACAAATGCTTAACAACAATTTAGGGGGCTTTTAGGATGCAGTCATCCTTGCTGACATTGCTGTGAGAGGTATTCTTGAATTCATAGGCAGGGGCTAATAAAAGTCATGAAATGGTATATGGAGTGTTTGCTTTGGTTCTAAAACAGCTCTGAATGTACATCATAAGGTTTATTTTAAATCTTTTTTTAAAGAATGCAGATACTATTCTGCAAATTTATGATAATCACACTAACTTTCTCTATGTGATATTAATGTGGCAATAATATCTACCAAACCAGATGCTTTTCACAGCTAGACCCCAACTTGATAGTTATGGATATGACAGAAAACATGAAAACTTCTCATTATTGTCAGCTCATTTGTTGCATAATGAATGTGAAGTTATTATCACTGTAGTTAATCACCACATCAAGTTTATAGTGGAACAGTGTGAAGAAGATGTCTTAATTCTTATCCTGTGAAAGGTACATTGTGTATAAAATGTACTGTTTATATGATGATAATATTGTGCTCTGCTGCATCTACAGAAGAAAATAGCAGTCTCCAGTGCCACAACAGGTGTCTGTGCAGTACTTTTCAATTTTCAGAAACAAATTCTTTGTGGCTCTGCAATTTGTGCAATCAGTTGTCTATAAAAATGCAAGATGTATGTTGATTGTTATTCCTTTGATATAATAGTTTTTACACTCCTTTTCTGCTGAAGGATCGCTTAAGTTAATGATACTGTAGAACAATTGAGAAGGGATTTTATTATTTACCAGGAGTTTTTTTCTATAATTGACTTTTATTGGTTGCATTACTGTGAGACTGGGACATTAAAAAAAAACCATGCTTCAGCAGAAGAATGGAGAGACTTTTCTGTGTTTAGGTGATAGCAGCACTTTTCTTACTTCCATTTTATTTGAAACAGACTTTGCCTCTAGCAGTTTGCCAGATTAAAAAAGCTCTGAAATTTCTCATTCACCTCTTTGTTTCAAATATTTTAAGTTAGAAAACAAAAAACAACAAAGGGAAGGAATTGCTGTATCATTTACATGATGTTCCAGACATATAACTCCACTGAGAACAGGGGGTTAATCGTTTAAAAAGGGAACAGAAATTGTATATTTTTATGGTGTAGCTCCCAGAGTGAGCAGAGATACCTTCTGAATTGGCTAAAGTAAGTGGTGCCATAGAAAGGTGGCAGCACTATATTAAGTTCAGCAAAGAGTATCACTTTAAGGTGTGACTTGAGAGAGGTATATTCATATTCCTACAAATGCATGCAATGCATTTGCTGAACTGAGGTGTGAATGGGAAAACATGATGGAAGACTCCTTCATTCTCCAGTCCAGCCTTTTAACCTTTGATTAAATTGTTCTGTCCAACTAAAAAGGTAGCTACTCCTATTCCTTAAATACCAGTAATGTACTACTTGTTTGTATATGCCCCCCAGAGTGCAGAACGTGATGGCAAGATTTGCAGGGAGGATGGCTTCCCTGGAAAATAATGTAGATTTTTTTTTTAATTTATTTATATTTTGGGGTGGGGTTTTCTTTTTCGTGTGTTCTGATTACAGTCACACTGATTAAGTGTGGACTATGTATTTATTAATTTTGCTAAGTTTTTGTTTAGATTTAAAATGGATGTAGTTATGGTTGATTAAAGAATGTGTTTTAGAGATAGCAACTAGTATGCAAACATATGTAATGTGTGGTCAACCACTGTCAGTGATCTTGGGGAAACTGTCATTGCTCATTGTATGGCTGGGAAAAACATCAATTCTTATCTAACAGAAGCAGACCTTTACAAAAGACTACTGAAAAAAAAAAAAAGTACAGTAAGCCTGTAGTAGTAGAGTTGATCCTGCTCCTCTGCTCTTGTGAGACCCCACTTTAACTGCTGTGTGAAGTTCTGATGTCCCCAACATAAGAAGGACATGGAGCTGTTGGAGCAACTCCAGAGAAGGGCCATGAGAATGATAAGGGGGCTGGAAATCTTGCCTTTACCATTTGGTGGGCAAGGGAACATGACTTTCTCTGCAGAAGGAGCTAGCACAGATGCTCCTCAGCCTATCCTGCTGTCTCTTTCCTTGTTATCATGGGAGCTGTGAAAGTCTTGAAAAATTAAAATGAACAAACAAAGAGTGTTTTCAAAAATTTCAGCTTGGCCTAGATCCACACTGGTGCTAAGAATTTTGTGCTGCAGAATAGGGAGTCTCTAGGGAGCAAAAACATAAGTCTGATGACTTTAGATGCAAGGGACTGGCTTTGCCCTGAGCTACACCACATTGGCCCTGTGTGAGCTGGCCATGGTCTGCAAAGGCTGGTGGGGTTCAACTCCCAAGCCCTGTGCCATGCCTGGCTCTCAGTGTGATATGTGACATAGCTGAGGACTCATCTAGTGGAAACTCCCTCCTAATACAAAGGATTTCCACTCTCTTTGTGCTGCAGTGACAAAATCAAGCTTACTGTGCCCTGTAGGGTTTCTAAAACTTACACAACTTACAAGAGAAAGGATAAGCATGCTGATGTTTTCCCTTCATTGAAAAAATCAGGATACGATCGCATATACTCAATTGTCGATAGAGAAACTTAACAGCAGCTCTAAATGTGTCACAAGAGAAATTTATGGTCTAGCTCTACTAATGCATGCTGAATGCCATGATAATGGGAGTTGCTTGCGCAAGGAAAGGTCTCTGTATATGACCTTCTAAATTCCTGCATGAGCCAGACTCTCAAATGTGTCAACTCTCTCTTGTTCTCATTGACAATAATTCTGTTATAATATAATTTGCCTTCTAAAGCTGTATGTGCATATTCATTCATTCAGACACGATAGTATGTGGTATAGCCAGGCATTTCCCATTAGTTAATAATTAATGTATTCTATAAAAATTTTCCCAACTAGACACTCATAAGACCTAGAAATAACATGGCATTTTATTCTACAGTGTATCTAAAATATCAGTCGCATTGATTTAAGCCCCAGAAATTAATGTCTCCTAACCTTACTTCATACTGGGTAGCTAGACCTGTGATGGTGTGCTCGTAGCCTTGAAGGACGTCTCAGATCAGATTTGCCCTGAGGACTCAAACCCCCCAGCTTCCAGTTCTGAGTGTTAACAGTGTGGCTATCCTTCTCCCAGCAGGTGCATTAAGTTTATCATTCAGAACAATAATGCAATAACAGCAGTTGTGAAAATACGGTGGAATTGGATTCAGACACTAGAACAGGCTGGCAGTATCAGTAGAACAAAGAATTTTCATAGAATTATCAGCTGCCAAGAACATCAGATAGTTGCTCAAAAAGTTACTGTGTTTTACACTTCCTCATTTACTTCCTTTTCTCTCCAAACATACATGGAATTGTGAACTAGTAAATTACTAGGCAAAGTGTATCTTACTTTTGTTGGTGAGATGTGTGTGTAATGTTCTAACGTGAAACGCAAACTTACTTAAATTGAACTGTGACCTCAGTTCGCAATAGCATTTGGTCCACGTACTCTGTCTCCTCTTTGAAACAAGGTGCTTAATTTCCTGAGACTAATATGGGGCACTGAGGTCCAGAAACATCGCACTTTCATCGATAATCAAATTACAATACTTGAAAACACTGCAAGTTGTGGACTTTGTCCTTTCTCACTCAGTAGAAAGATGAACATTGGTTTAAATCTCTTCACACTTCATCCTTCCAGTGACAACACATTTCCCATTTTCACATTTTGTGGGACAGTTTCACTAGACTGCAAATTACTCTAGGCGTAGCTGAAAATATTTAATTTGGGTTATATTTTTGTATGCATGGGTCAGCAGGACAAGTGATCTTTGTGAAAAGCCTTTCTGATGAGGTCACTGGTACTTGGTGGACATATTGAGCGTTTGTATGATTTGGTCTGTATCCATTTAAATTGACAGATTTCTGGTTGACATGGTCAAATGCAGATGAGATAGTTAATTAAGCACAAAGAATTCTCTTCTGAGCTAGAGGACATTATTGATGTGCTGAGGGTTTTTAAAAAGCCAGTAGAGAATTACATTTGTGCTGTCCTCATCCAGATTCTGAAATAAAGCTGAAAGTAACGACATGCTAATAAAACAGGAGGGGGAAGCTAGCGCAAAGTATTTGCTGTGTCAGCATGTCAACTCCTGACACAATCATGTGAATACTCGTTGAGTATAGTTAGAAATGACATGTTTAGTGCAAGGCCTGTTTCAGCTGAGGTGAGCAGTGGGGGTAGAAATGAACAGTATCTATTTTGTATGATTTTGAAGACTCCCACTGTAAATAGTTTTGTCGCATCATTTTCTAGAGAGTGAGTGTCTTACAATATCTGTAGGAATAATTTGCTTCTTCTACTCAACTGTTCATTACATTCTGATCTCTTAGAGACAAAAGTTTTCATTTTGGACACATGCTCCAAATAAATTTGCAGTCATTCCATTTCTCTCATTTTGCAGCTGTACATGAGGAAAAGAGAGAGTAAGAGCTCTCACTATGGGAATAATTGTAAAGTGTGATACCTTTATTTGTTCAGCTGTGCAAGGCTGAGAAAGGGGAGCAAAAGCATAGGAGTTTATTAGGGATATCTATGTGTGAAACAAAGTTTCTCAGGAGATTCCTCTGTTAAGAAACTAGGTGCTGGACTGGCAAGTGTGCTGTCTTGGGAGCAGTTCTCTGCTGCCTGGTGGAAGGGCTACGTGGCCGAATAGGATTTTTTGTGATAGAACATGCAAAAGGAACAGTACATACCTTGTACTTTTCTGTATCCTCTACTCAGTAAATGACCTAGATTATTTTGGGGGCAAAGCCAGACTGAAGATGGCATTTCCAAGCTGTAGAATAAGAAGCTGTACTCCGCGGTATTGGCTGGAATGTCTTTGTTTTGCCATGCTGTTCTGCAACACAGACAGCATCTGTCCTGTGCATGTGCATGAAACCTGTGCATGTTCACTTCCTTCCAGTGCGGCATTTGTTACAGAATTGCTCCACAGGGATAGAATTTGACTAATTACTATCATTATTATCCACTTTTATTTTTTTTCTTCTTAGTTTTAACAGCCTTTCATTTTAGCAGCCTGTAAAATTGTTGCTTCAGATGTTTATTTACAGTGTTTGCTGGGCTATGTTGTCATCAGCATGTGTGGTTTTGGTTTGAACAGTTCCATGTGATTAGAAAGAAACATTTTAAGGAATATAATTGGACAAAGTCTTTTGTACCATTAAGTGCTACATGGATACACAAATAGTCATCTTTGTGGATAAGACATGGTTTGCAGTACCTTGTGTCTTTGCATACCAGAAGTATTCTCAGACATTTGCAGCTCTGCATTATGGAGTGAAATAAAACAAGGAAAATAGAAAGGTGGGCAAGAGAGAGAATGAATATGTTCAGCTGAGATTTGCACAGAGATGACAGGTGAATGAGGTGGAGAGGTAAAGAACAGCTATTCCAGATGGCAGCAGCTTCAGGAGGGAAAATGCTAGAGTCAGAGCGGTCAGATTGTAGGAAGAGATGATGCTCATGTAGGATGAGTGGTGCTGGCAGGGAGATGAGTGTTAGAGGTCAGTGGGAAAAACATGGTAAATACTGTGCATGAAGTTTATTTCTTTTAAAGTAGACACTTCCTATAAATTTATCTTTTTTTCAGTTCTTTTCAGCACTGATTGCAGGTATTTTCTTGAAATCATCAGTGATCAGCATTTTCTATTATCTTTGGCTGCCTCACCACTTACGCTGCCTTAGTTGAGTTTTGTGTTGACAGCAGACACTCAAGTATAAATAAACCTGAAAACTGGAGAAATTTCATAATGATTAAATACAGTTTTCAGAAGTCTGTTTTTGAAGCATCCCTTCTGTCTTTTCTGTCTGGAAATGAAAGCTTTAAAGGTGCTTGAAAATCTAATAGCCCTGATTTGAGGGTTTGAAACAATTAACATTCTTCATAAGATTATAACAGTGTAATACGAGCCATTTCTGCGTAAATAGTTCATAGAAGAAGCAAATGTAAAATAATATGAAATTAGTGATGCTGAAAGAGCACTATAGTTTCAAGAGAGAAAAAAAAACCTAGAATTTCTGGATTAGCCTTGGAGTTCTTTCTCAGCACACCTGTCTGTGTATGGACACCCTCACTCTGCCAACTCCTCCTAAGTTTAAAAGTTTCCAGTTTCTGATGAATCATAGAATGGGTTGGAAAGGACCACAAGATCATCTAGTTTCAGCACCCCTGCCATGGGCAGGGAGGCCTCACACTAGACCATGTCACCCAAGGCTCTGTCCAACCTGGCCTTGAACACTGCCAGAGATGGAGAATTTACCACTTCTTTAGGCACCCTGTTCCAGTGCCTCACCACCCTCACAGTAAAGAACTTTTTTCTTATATCTAACCTGAACTTTCCCTATCTAAGTTTGAACCCATTGCCTCTTGTCCTATTGCTACAGTCCATGATGAAGAGTCCCTTTCTGGCATCCCTGTAGGCCCCTTCTGATATTGGAAGGCTGCTATGATCATGATTGTCAGTTGTAACTCATTTCCTGAGTGTTGCTATCATTTTAGGCTTATTCTCAACTCATTTAAACTTTATATTTTTTAATTGTCACTTGGCATGATATTAAATATATATCCTATATAAGATACATACATATCACCTATAAATAATATTTATATCAAATATATATCCCTAGTAGCAGTCATTCAGTATACTAAATGGCACTGTTGGAATGGTAATTAGTTCTCATTTCTTAGCCATGTTCCTACACAGATAACTTGTTTTGTGTTTAATTAGATTTACCCAATATTTCTAGCTGGAGTCTATGCATCTGTTCAACTTATATCTTAATTTACATAAAAATGTAGAAATTCTGTATATTGTGAAGCTCTGTGTTGAGACAACTGCTTTTCACGAGTGAGTGAAAGGATGATGTTATAGTGTAAAATGTCTTAAATGCTTATGATGAACGCATGGGACACTGCAGGTGAAAGGTGCAATGTGATTTTTTTTGTGTTTTGTTTTTTTTGTTTTGTTTTGTTTTGTTTTTTTAATTTCCCCAGGGGCAATTTTTGATGAATCTGCCAAAAAAGATGAGGAAGTTTTTCGAATGGCAGTTGCTGATCTCAACCAAAATGATGAAATCTTACAAACGGAGAAAATCACGTGTTCAGTGACATTTGTGGATGGCAACAATCCATTTCAGGCGGTTCAAGAAGGTAGGACATCTAAACAGATTTTTCTGCTGTTGTTTCTGCAGAGACATGCAAAATGCTACCTAGCTTTATAAGGAATTTGTAAGTTTTGCTGGCTTCTTTATATATAGGAGATAAAATATTGCATATAATATGATTTAGCCATTGTGGTTTGTGTTGCTATAGTGAGTTCAAGCTATAAACTTGGATTTTATCCATTTTGTAAGCAAAAGTTCTTGATAAAGTGGTAGAGAACTCAGACAATTTGCCTACTCCTTCCTTCTTTTGCAGGCTGCTTTGAAGTTACTGTCAAACCAATAGTCTTTAATTTATGATGTCTTATGCTAGCTTTCAGTTTAATTTCATATATCTAGCAGCACCTAGTTGGAAAACATAGGTTGTTGTGTGGATAACCTTTTCAGCACATGCACCTGAAAAAGATAGCTGTTTTGTAAGATGGATTAGAGACTCAAAAAGCGACCTGTGTCCAATATGATTTCGTACTCAGTCCATCCTTTGTCATTCTCCAATTATTGGTCAAGAGATGAGGATGTTGCTCTGGGCTCCTGTGATAGCAGTAGGATGATAACGGGACTCAATATTTGAAATCCCTCTGAGCTGGATTAGCAAATCACTGGTGTGACTGAGCAGTTTTCATACAACTAAGACAGCTGTATGAAGTCTTTAGAAATATGGATTCAAATTTATTTTCTAAACATTCATTATTTCTTTATTGTTCTGGCACACTAATTTCTGTCTGAGATGGTTGATGCTTATTGTAGGCATATTATTAAACTTTTCTTAATGAGAAAACAAAATTTTGATGCCTTTTTATATCCTTGTTGGCTCTGTATTGACACTTGATGTGGATCTTGAGATTGAGGCAGCAAACACGCACAGTTGCTCTGATACTTGTGAAATCAAAGGTTAGTACCTACTTGGCTTCAGTGGACTGTTTACAAGGCAATGTTAATGACAAAGACTTTAATACTTGATGACTACTTTTTATAGTGACAGTCTTAATTTTTGCGAATTTAAGATTTTTTTGGTTTGTTAAATTTTACAAGTGGATAGACCTATATGATGAGAAGATTGCAGTCTGGGCTTGACATAAGGGTGAGGCAGAAAAAGTTGGAATTTTGAAAATATTCCAGTCAGAATCAAATCTATTTTAATCTTAAAAGACCAACATAAAAACTGAAGCTATTCGATACTTCTAGAATCCAGAGGTAGAAAATGGGTGAGGTCAGTCTTTTTTAGATGATTTCTGAACTGTTAGTATTTAAGCTTTTTTCCAGTTCATCCAGGATGGATAATGTTAGCTGATGCCCTGTGATTAACAGTGATTAACACTGAAATTTATAAATTTATTTCCTTTATCACTGTGGTAGAGCAGTTGCAAAATTCTTCACAGAATGACATTTTAAGCAGCTTACTTATTTCTAACTTAAAGAAAACAGGAGCATCTAGTGAAGTAGAACATTCCAAATGAGTTAATGACCCAATATTTCAATAGCTAATTACTTATTTTTTGCAAAATTTGTGTATGTAATTTCTTGGCAAATATCTTGGTATAGTCAATATTTGAAATGTGAATCAAGTAGCTTTGATATAAATTTTATTACCATGTGTTGGAAAAAAAAAAGATTTTTTGTGATATTGATGAGCTCAAGAAAATATTTGCCAGTAAAACCTGTTTCTTGTAAATGCATGTCATGGCTAGCAAAGCCTCATAATTGCTATTGTTTAAGTGCCCTGTGTTTTGTTCAGCATAATTTGAGTGAAGAACAAAGGCTGCATCTTTTGCATGCATGTATCTGTGAATTTTTGCTTGTTAAAGTGTTTTACCACGGTTAATGTTTCTTTTAATTTGTTTTAAATGAATATAGGCATAAGCTGCACTATATATAACGTTTCAATTACAGTTTTCTCCGTTTCTTCTTTCTTCCACATCTTCATGTCCCTTGCCCCTGGTTTTTAACTGTGTTTCTTACAAGTGTTAATAGCAGAGAAGGGGACCTCTATAACTGTTGCCACATATTTCATGGTTTATCCCTTGGGAAAACACTTTGCTAAAATGCACTACACTAAACACCAGAAAAAAAGATCATTTAAAGACTCAAACCATTTCTGTATTCTATTTCTAGAACAAGTACTAGAATGAGGCTAAATCTCATGTTCTTGAGTGTGTGGTTTTCAGAATGCCAAAACTTACCATTTCCACGCCAGCATGATCCTTTTATTGAGAGCATAACATTAATATGAGTCTGAGGTACCTTTGTCTCTTCTATCAAAGTAGTGCCTAATGTGTAAAACCCATATTATTTATTTATTATATTCTACTCTTTATTTATTTAGATTGTTTTTAATGTAAACTGTAAACTGCTTGGAGTTTATTTTGGTTTAGTTCACAATTTATTTATTTTTTTGTGTGTGTGTGGTTATGGCACTTTTCATCTTGTCTAAATTGCAGAACAGCCTTTAAAAAAAGAGCTTTCAATATTTGGTAAAATGTTAATTTGAAGTATTAAATCCATAATAACAACTTAGAATCAGTCCAAATTTGTCTGAAATATGTCCCTTTTAGTGAATAGGTTCTTAAAAAACTTGCCTAGGATTTTAAATTTTTAAAAAAACAAGCAGTCATAAGCAAAGATCTGAAAGAACAAGACATTAGGTACAGGAGATGTATTTACAAATTTATTTTTCATAATAATCCACTAATGGACCTCATGTATCATTGCTACCTTTTGTTTCATTTTATTAGCAAAATTAGGAAGTAACTCCCAAACAGTGTAAACAGGAACACTCAGATACTTAATATTGATTTTGGAATTTAAAGATAATTAATTTGAAAGGATTGACTGCCTTGTGGTACTTGCTGTTCTTCCCTCTAAATCTGTTTTTATAAATTATTACTGTGCCCTGAAATGTCTTCCATTTGTATCTGAGGGCATCTCATTAACAGTTCTGATTGGCGCACTAAGGCAGTATTGCAAAGCTGAGTGGTTTTATCCTAGAAGAGCTGTGAATGACTTGCGCCATAATATCATTGGAAGTGCCCTGAGGGACGATTTATAGGAATGTTCTGGTGCATGGAAATAGGAGGTGAAATTTAGTTTCCTTAAGTTAGGGAGACTTTTCTCCCCTTCACTGTATGTTCTGTCAGAAAGGGCCAACAGTGAGCCTAGTGCTTTACTGTGCAGCTCATGCTTGAATGTCAACTTCGTGGGGTGTTACAGGCACCCATCAGGATGTGATAAGTTTGAGGTTGCCCCATGAGGTGGGAGGCATGTCCAGGGCAAGCCTGGCTGGTAGGTCAGCATAAGGACCAGTGAGGTGCAGCCCAGTTGCTGGGATGTGTCACAGTGGCATGCATCTGTGGAGATTTCCAACAGAGCATGTTCCTTTGTCTCTTCCTCTTTTCTCAGTGCAAAATACTTCACAATAATTGCAATACTCTTGTATGTGATGTCTCAAAATATTTGTGGGCCTGTGTTACTGTGAGAGGAAGAATATTGTAGCTGTTTTTTTTTGCTGTGGCCCCATAAGATGCTACAAAGGGAAAGCAGGAATTGGAAGTTTTCTTTGTATAGAGAGTGATGGAGGTAGGGATAGTCAGGTTTCGCATGGTAGCAAGTCAGTATTTTAGCCCTAAGAAACAATGAATTTTGATGCCAGAACCATACTGGTGGCAATAATATACATTAGTGTAAACTACTTCCTTTCTTGTGAGACTTCAAATAGGGTGGGACATGCTTTCAAACAGGTTAGAGTTTGACAATATACTTAAAGTGTAATTATTTTTGAAAAGTCATGTTTCTGTATTTCTTTTTAATGGACAGTTTGGGGTTTTTTTGGTTCACTGGAAAATTTGGTCAAAATTGTTACATCACTTCTTTTTTGTGTGTCAGAATGTCATTGTGCTCTTTTATCTCTCATTTTCATTATTCTTGTGCTTACCTCAATACACTAATAATTAAAGCCTAAATTTTGTGTTTGAAATCCTGCTATTTCCTCCAAGCCTTAATTTATTAGTAATATGATCATACGATGGATGGATGGCTAATGTGAAATATGCAATAGCTTGTGCATTTTTGTGGTATTCTCTGCTGAGTTATCTTGGTAGACAGACCACTAAGTATCTGTTTCAAACAACTGCTAATGATTCCCTAAACCTTTCTTGTCATCTAAACATTTTCCACGAAGTCTTGCATATACTTGTAATACTGATTTACTTATATTTGGGGAAAGGTGTTTTCCATTGTCTGCTGGTTTTATTGTCTGCTGTAATTCCTATCCTAAGGCAAATAGACTGAGGGGGAGCTTTGTTAACTGGAACCAGAGGTAATACTTTTGCTCATGCTGATACGCCTCCTCAGGCAGCACAGTTTCTACAGCTCTCATGCTGCCATTTCCACTTGCACACCAAGAGTTACAGAGCAAACTCTGCAGTGCTTGAGGCATCTGCAGCATCTGGAGGGTTGCTGGAGCTCAGCAAGACCCATTTCCAAAGATGTGCAGGGATGTGCAGGGTCTTTGGAGATTCATTGCCAATGTTTTAAGCCTTATAACAAACACTTTACCTGATGCTCATATCTTTTTATCTTGCTTCTTTCTCCTATCTCCTTTTTTTTTAATGTCATATTTTGCCTATCTTAAATAATATTTTTAGTAACCCAGTGTTTTCCTACTATAGGCAACCTATAGCGCATGACAGGTAGATTTGACTGATGCTGTTTGAAGTCCACTTTGTTTGACAGGTTTTCCTATTGTAATCATACATATATGGGGGAGTATTTCTATTTTTTTTAAACCAACCTTTTTGTCATTCATGTTAGTCACCAGAGTATGCTTACAGACACCAACTCAAGCCTTCGTAATGGCTTTTGAAAGCTTATTGTGATCAGTGAAGTAAATAAGGCAGTGAGTCATAACTAAATGGGATTCAGCTGTAGAGCAGCAGAGGTTTGTAGGGCAGCAATAAGTATGAAGGTCACATGCAGGATTTTATTCAAGCAAAGGTTTATGGTCGGGAATTATGGCCTGATGGGTACATCTGCTTTGGTCTTTGGGACTAGATGAATGTAATAAGATTGTCTTTTCCAGTTTCTCTGATTGCTGTAGAGACCTGTTTAAATCCACAGATTTCATGGACTACTAAACTTTCTTTCACTTTGTGTCAGTTATTTCTTCATATTTCTCAGCCTTTCTCGTGCTGTTTATTAACCAGTACATGTTAGGTTTGAGATGAAACCTTTACAGGCTTGCACTTCTTCACTGCCCTTCTGTTTCATTTCAGGTTTGCTTTCTTATTTCCCAATAAAATGGATTTTGATGTGAAATGATATTGCTAATACTGAGGAGGAAAAAATCATTTTCAACCAGGATTTGAACTATAAAAAGTTAAGGGAGAAAAGGAGGAGAAGCATTCAAAAAGTAATACAGCATTCCATTGTAAGATCAGAAACTGCTGGAAATGTTTGCAATTGCAAATTGATTGTATCATTAGTACTTCAGAAAATATGGCAAGATACCTCTTTTGAATTACCTATCCTCTGTGTATCCACATAACGTACCACCATTAGTGGTGCTGTGCCTTGTTCTTAAATACTGGGTGAGAAGCCTGTACTCACACAGGCTTTGTTCTCATTTTAGTCCTGCTAACCCCACAAAATCAATCAGATCTCCAATTTGCATAAATGCACCATGGGAGTCCAAGTGTTGGCGGCTTAAGAAAAAACGTTTTACAACACTGGTGATAGCATCATGACAGTTGGGAAGACAGTGGTTGCATGGAAGAAGATCAGGGAGAGGGAAAGATTGAACATTGAACTAGAAGAGGGCTGTGTAATAGAGGCTTAGTTTAAGAGAAGCAGGATGCGTATATAACACATTTTTAGCAAGAATTTCAAAGCTATTGTGACCTTCCTTTGCCTGGATGCCATATACCCAGAACATACTGTGAACTATAAAAGGGGATCAGTTTCATTTTGAGAAAGGCCTCATACTGTTGCAGCAGTTACAGTAATTGCAAGGCTTCTACCACTCTCCAGTCTTTGAATTTTGGGTTCTAATGTTTTCTGCTTCCTAATTTTTTCTATAGTAATGCTTTCTCCAAGTGCAAGACAACTTACATTACCTTTATTTCCAGTTTGAAAGCAAAATCTGGCAGCTCTAAGCTGCACTAGACTTCCAGGTGCTTGAGGACAAAAAAAACAAAAAAACAAAAAAACTTTTATTTTCATCTCCGAAAGATTCTCCTAAATCTATATAAATAAATAAAAATCAGTCCATCAAGAATGGATTTCTCTAGGGTAGTTTAAGCAATGTGAAATAGATGGTTTGAGGAAAAAAGGTGTAAACCTCAGCAGTCCTTATTCTCAAAAGGCAAATCTAAAATATTTAAACTACTGATATTAGTGCAATTGAAGAGCCTTTTCTGAAATATGCTTTCCAAATTACTGAGCCAAAGCGGGGGAAAAGAGGCTTTCTACAGTGCAGGCTAGAGCAAGAACCTGCCATCTTTTAGTTACTGTTATCCACGTCACCTCACAGAGTACCTAAAACCCACCGAACATACGCTTTATGCCTGCTTCATGTCTTTGTTGTGGTTTAAGGAAAGAATATTAGTGTTTCTATGGAAACCACTTTTCTTCAGGTGACCAGGAAACCCAGGAGCATCCCAGTGTTCTACTTGGCTGCATCACAGCTTTCAGGTGCAGTGATACGGCTGAAGGTACTTATGTGGGCACCACACATGAAACCAAGGAATAGTGTTTCAGAGTTTGGGTTACCTACCCCACCACTACCTTTCTGCAGCCTTTTTTTTCCTTCTGCTTTCTCATGACTTTAAAACAGCAAGAGTGATTTTCTTAACACTGGATGCCATTTGCCATTGCCAAAGTTTGGCTCAGCATTGCCAAGTTATGGCAGATTTTGACATTTGTATCAGAGCTTCCACTTTCAGGTGACAGACATGACTTTTAAAAGGCTTGAAACCATTTTTTTCTCAGGCTTTTGCTTAAAAAGCATGTGACTGTGAGGCAGGCTGTTAAGCTCTTTAGCTCTTTTAAAAGGTGAATCAAATAAATAAATGGACAAGTGGGATGCCCTTTGATGATAGGGTGTAGAGTGCATTTTATCACGTTAATATAAGGGTAGCTACATAGGCTGATATTGTGCAGTACTTGCGCTTTAAATCCAGATTGGGTCATTTCTGATTTTGCAATATGCACATTTCCACTTGCAGTTCACAAGTACCCAATATACATTTTCATACGTTAGACACAGTGCTTCAGTCTGTTGTGTTAATGTACTCTGACACACTGCTAGTGGCTTACTTTTAAGGGAGCTACGCAAATTATGATGTGATTAAATAGTATCAGTAGTGCATTTAAATGTTTAAAGCCGCTGTGCCAGAAGGCTTTTGGGGTATTTTAACAAACAGAAGTATAAAGGCAAAATAAATGAGAGAAGCTTCATCTTCCTAGATGCCAATTATTTAGCTAGCACCCTAGGCTGTAAGTCCCCCAAAGTAATCTCCTTAAATAAATAATGGACACCCTATCTGGATTTCTGCCTCATCTTTTTGTGAAGCAGTGTCCACTAAAATCACTGCAGCAGTCAATCATCACTATCCAACCAGAAATGTATATTCCTAGACATGAGGATACATATTTCAGCCCGCAACCTTGCAGCAGGTTGTGGTAACTACCAAGCAATAAACTGCTGCATTCAATTGTTTTCTGTTTGGTGTAGTCCTCCTGTGCTATCTCATTAAACTGCGTTAATCTGGGGTTTTGCTTTTTCTCACTAAATTCTCTGAATTAAGTGTAAGTCACCAAGTCTTTGTTTCACTTAACAGTTTAGGTAGAAATATGTATCCAGCTGTGTACAAATCTATATTTGCTCCATGCATCTGTATCGGTGTTTGTCTAAAAGTCGATGCAATTAATTAAATGTTATTATTTTAATTAATTAATTGCATAAGTAATTAATTATTTCCTTTAAGACTTCCTTGCTCTTCTTCCTTCCCTTCTCAAATACTTTTTGTTTCATTTACAAGATTTTTTTGCTGCTGTAATGTGTTAGCTCTCTGGGCACAGGCTGTGTTCTTAGTAAGTACACTGATGTGTATTTGAGGCAATTGGGTATTTATGTGATGCAAATAATTTTTAACATACTCCTCTCTCTATGTATATAATCAGACACGAAGTGTACTTTATGGAGGACAGTAGTGTTTTAAAATCTAATTCTGATAATGAGGAAATGAGCCATGACACTCTGGAGGTGAAGCCTGAAGTGAATTATGAAGGTCATTCTCTTAGATGGGGAAATTAATTATATTTTAGCCTGGTTCCCTGTTACTTAGACCCTTTATATTGTACACTACCAAGTAATTTTGACTAAATATCAATTTGTGAAAAATTATCTGAGCAAAAGAGAGCAGTTACAAGGACAGATTTTGAAACTAGGCAGAGTTTTATTAAAACACTAATCATATCAGAATACCATAACCTTTCATGTTCTCTTTTTGAAAGGATGTCTGCTGTGGGATTTTAATACTTATTCTATTTGACTGTCGGTGTGCCTTTGGCTTCTGTGATTACTGGCCCTTTTAAAACTTTTTTTTTTTTTCCTTAAAATCCATTCTTTTGCAATTCTTCATTGTGTAGTCTGAGAGTACTGAGGTGAGCCAAGCCACTTTGAAGGATGCAGTTGTTAAGCAGAGCACTCACGGAGGGAGATGCAACTGGTAGTTCTAATGATAATCAGAAAACATTTACTCTAAGCCTGAAATAGACATAGGAGCCTTGCAGAGCCTCTCATGTGCTGTTGACACACAAGAGAAAGTTTGGCTTTGGGAGAACTAACAACTGGGACTTAGCTTCATGTGTAATTAAAGCACCTGCCTAAAAGCTTTCCTGAGCCAGGATATACTTAAGCAATCCCAAATCAGTGACTTAATTTTATTTGGCAGCTGATATTCTTTATTTTGTTTACTTTAAGGGCATATTTTCTCCAGAAACTTATAGATCATAACAGCATTTTTGCATCCTACACCTCTGCCCAAATGACTGTGTCAGGTGGCTGTAGGTCCTCTGCTATTGCTGGAAGCAGAAAATGTGTCTGCAGGTCATGGCTATGCCTGGTGATATCTGGAAAAAAAGTCTGACGTCACAACAAATCTTCCAGGGTGCCAGGCCACAAACAGTTGAGTAAGTAAAAGCCCACAGAGGTTTTGCTTCTGACGTTATGTTTTATGACAAGAGGGTTATGATGTACTGGGCTCAGTCATCACAAAATACTGGAGAGATGTGTTCAGAAATTGCAGTTTAATGTTGCAGGTAACCAATTTATGTTCACCCCATCCCTCTGTGACCTGGTGCAGGAAAGAAGCCAGCAAGAAGCTACTTTCTTTTTCAAAAAAGTTACATCTCTTTAGTACCAAGCTGTGGCTCAGCAGCAAGCCTTATGAGAGCCAGCCCTTGCAAAGGGCAGAGCAAGGGAGTGAGTGAGCATAATCCCCCCTTCCAGGTGCAGCCAGATGTTGGGCCAGCTTTGCTGTAATGTTGGGTGCCAGAAGCTGAATGCAAACAGTTGTTAATTGGTCAAATACAGGAGCAGCCAGCTGCCCTAAGAGAAGAGACACTTGCATTTCTGAGAAGCTGTTTCAGTGAAAAGGGGTGCCAAAACTTTGTTTCCTGAAACAGAGAAGAGGAATGTTCGGATAAGATGAGATCCACTCAGACTACTGGAAGGAGTTTAAAAAGCAAGTTTTGTAGTTTGTAACAGCTAGCATGCTCTCTAATGGGTTCAGTTTGAAATGTGGTCTTGTCAAGACACTGGTAAAAAGGCTTGGTAGTTCTAATTGAAACATATGAAATTTGAGTTTATTCCCAAGGTCTTTCCTAATTCTAATTATCTGATCGAAGCAAGGAAAAGAGAGTAAATGTGCACACATGAAAGATGAACACAACTTCCACTTGTTTTTCTTGCCTTTCCAGTATTTTCTCTGTTTTTAATAGATTTTTCATCTTAATTTGCCACTGATGGATCAAATATTGATCCAGAATAATTCTCTTCTGTATGCTTGGCTCGTTGAGTTCCACACATCATGGAATGCAAATTACTTCTTCTGATGAGAGGAGGAGACAGTTTAGATGCCTGTGCAGCACGGGAGCAAGTACTACCTTGCCTGTCTTAGTTGTTAGAAAGACACAGTGACATTGATTTAGAATAGCAGTAACTGAGTAAGACAAACCTCTGAAAACAGTAACTTAAAACGTTTTGAAGTAATTTTCTTTGTGGTAGTTCACTTAATGGCATTAAAAAATGTACTGTTCTGCCTTATCTTTATCTTGAAAAAATATATAACTATTCAAAGCAAAACTTTGCTTTGTAGTTTTTGCTAGTAACAACTACTTCCTTAGAGGCAAATTATATCTTTAAAAAAACAGATAACAGTATTATATTGATAGTTCACTGAAATCCTGTAGTTGGAACATTTATTTCATTGACAAAATATTTGGAGGAGTAACCTTTTAAAAGTAGGCCAGCATCCAGTGAAGCCCCATGCACAGGTATTGCTTGGCCGCATAAGTTACATTCG